>NW_026521813.1:0-9231338 GCF_021234435.1 Artibeus jamaicensis | reverse complement strand
TCTACTTTGCAAGCCCAGTTTTCATATTTCAGTCTCTCAAAACTTAACGGGGGGTGGGGGCGGGAATTCCGCCAAGATGGAGGCATAGGTGCATTTGCCGGGCCTTCTCACACAACCAAGTTTAATGACGACAAACATTAGACACAGAAAACACAGCCAGAACACAGAATATTGAACTTTTAGGAATTCTGTTCACAACGAATTTTTCAGCCTGACCCGTAAGGGGTGAAACCAGCAGGTGGCAGAGTGGGGTAGCATGGGAACACTGGGTCAGACGAACTCAGGTGCGCGGAATCCAGGCCCAGGGTGGACCTAGTGAGCGAATGAGAGAGCGACCAAGCGAGCCACAGCGGGCAAACAGCGAGGGAGCAGGGCTGCGGGTAACTGTGGTCGCGCCTTTGTGCACGATAGACGAGCGAGGGAGTGGGCCATTGGACCGCGACCCGGCGGGTCCCCGCAGTAAGCGGCACGGAGGGCGCCGCCATTTTCCTGCTCTGACCCCACCTCCACATACAGCGTCATGACCCAGCGACTCTGAGTGGCCCGGCCCTGGTGAACCACCTAAGGCTCTGCTCCCCTCCCAGTGGCACGAAACAGCAGTGTCAGAAAGCCCCCTTCACTTGCCCATGCTGGTTTTTTAGGCCCCGTTTTTTAGTTTACCCTCAAAGAACTTAATCGTGGCACTGGAGAAGGCTATTTCCCTTCTGACCCTCCAGAGATCCACTAGGCAGAAAAACGCCCGGCGCGGCTCCTCAGCCTTTTCTCAACTGGTGAGTGACCAGGGCTCCTTTACATTTTCCAGTCTACTTTGCAAGCCCAGTTTTCATATTTTAGTCTCTCAAAACTGAACGGGGCACTGGACAAGGCGATTCTTCATAGGAAGAACTTGAACCGAATTCCACCAAATCCTCCTGCTGTCCTGTAGTGCTCCCGAGCGTTGTCTTAACTTCTCAGTGAACAAAGCTCTTTCTGACATGGATCTGGGCTTGGAAACTGGCCTGGGAAAACTGTTCCAGTTTTCCCAGGACAGTTTTCAAGCCCAGTTTTCATATTTTTCCATCAAAGAACTCTGCAGGGCACAGGAGGAGGCCATTTTTCATATTGAAAACCTGAAACCCATTAGGCAAAAAACAACCACCCGGCGAGGCTCCCGAGTTCTCTCCTACCTGCAGTGTGGGAATGGCTCCTTTACTTTTCCAAGGCTAGTTTTCCGAGCCCTCTTTTTCTCTTTTAGTCTCAAAGAACTGCAGAGGGCACAGGGGATGGCTATTTTTCATATTAAAGACCTGAAAGACATTTGGCCAAAATAAACACCGGGCAAGGCTCCAGAGTTTTGTCTTAACTCCAGTGTCAGAAAGCCCCCTTTACTTTTTCATGCTGGTTTTTTAGGCTCCGTTTTTCTTTATTTTACCCTCAAAGAACTTAATCGTGGCACCGAAGAAGGCTATTTTTCTCCTGGCACTCCAGAAATGCACCAGGCAAAAAATAAAAATAAAATGAAAAAAAAAAAAAACGCCCGGCGCGGCTCCTGAGCTTTTTCTTAACTGGTGAGAGACCAGGGATTCTTTACATTTTCCATTCTACTTTGCAAGCCCAGTTTTCATATTTCAGTCTCTGAAAACTTAACGGGGGGTGGGGGCGGGATTCCGCCAAGATGGAGGCATAGGTGCATTTGCCGGGCCTTCTCACACAACCAAGTTTAGAGACAACTAAATAGTAGACACAGAAAACATAGCCAGAACACAGAATATTGAACTTTTCGGAATTCTGTTCACAACGAATTCTTCAGCCTGACCCGTAAGGGGGTGAAACCAGCAGGTGGCAGAGCGGGGTAGCACGGGAAAACGGGGTCAGACCAACTCAGGTGCACGGAATCCAGGCCCAGGGTGGGACCTAGTGAGGGACCGAGCGAGCGACAAAACGAGCCACCGCGGGCAAACAGCGAGGTAGCAGGGCTGCGGGTTGAATGTGGTCGCGCCTTTGTGCACGGATACACAAGCGAGGGAGTGGGCGATTGGACCGGGACCCGGCGGGTCCCCGCAGCCAGCGGAAGCGAGGGCGCCGCCATTTTCCTGCTCTGACCCCACCTCCACATACAGCGTCATGTCCCAGCGACTCTGAGTGGCCCGGCCCTGGTGAACCACCTAAGGCTCTGCTCCTCTCCCAGTGGCACGAAACAGCAGTGTCAGAAAGCCCCCTTCACTTGCCCATGCTGGTTTTTTAGGCCCCGTTTTTTAGTTTACCCTCAAAGAACTTAATCGTGGCACTGGAGAAGGCTATTTCCCTTCTGACCCTCCAGAAATCCACTAGGCAAAAAAACGCCCGGCCCGGCTCCTGAGCTTTTTCTGAACTGGTGAGTGACCAGAGCTCCTTTCCATTTCCCAGTCTACTTTGCAAGCCCAGTTTTCATATTTTAGTCTCTCAAAACTGAACGGGGCACTGGACAAGGCGATTCTTCATAGGAAGAACTTGAACCAAATTCCACCAAATCCTCCTGCTGTCCTGTAGTGCTCCCGAGCGTTGTCTTAACTTCTCAGTGAACAAAGCTCTTTCTGACATGGATCTGGGCTTGGAAACTGGCCTGGGAAAACTGTTCCAGTTTTCCCAGGACAGTTTCCAAGCCCAGTTTTCATATTTTTCCATCAAAGAACTCTGCAGGGCACAGGAGGAGGCCTTTTTTCATACTGAAAACCTGAAACCCATTTGGCAAAACACAACCACCCGGCAAGGCTACCGAGTTCTCTCCTACCTGCAGTGTGGGAATGGCTCCTTTACTTTTCCAAGGCTAGTTTTCCGAGCCCTCTTTTTCTCTTTTAGTCTCAAAGAACTGCAGAGGGCACAGGGGATGGCTATTTTTCATATTAAAGACCTGAAAGACATTTGGCCAAAATAAACACCCGGCAAGGCTCCAGAGTTTTGTCTCAACTCCAGTGTCAGAAAGCCCCCTTTACTTTTTCATGCTGCTTTTTTAGGCCCCGTTTTCTTTATTTTACCCTCAAAGAACTTAATCGTGGCACTGGAGAAGGCTATTTTTCTCCTGGCACTCCAGAAATGCACCAGGCAAAAAATAAAAATAAAATGGAAAAAAAAAAAAAACGCCTGGCGCGGCTCCTGAGCTTTTTCTGAACTGGTGAGTGACCAGGGCTCCTTTACATTTTCCAGTCTACTTTGCAAGCCCAGTTTTCATATTTCAGTCTCTCAGAACTTGACGGGGGGTGGGGGCGGACTTCGCCAACATGGAAGCATAGGTGGATTTGCCGGGCCTTCTCACACAACCAAGTTTAATGACGACAAACATTAGACACAGAAAACACAGCCAGAACACAGAATATTGAACTTTTAGGAATTCTGTTCACAACGAATTTTTCAGCCTGACCCGTAAGGGGTGAAACCAGCAGGTGGCAGAGTGGGGTAGCATGGGAACACTGGGTCAGAAGAACTCCGGTGCACCCAATCCAGGCCCTGGGTGGGACCTAGTGAGCGAATGAGAGAGCGACCAAGCGAGCCACCGCGGGCAAACAGCGAGGGAGCAGGGCTGCGGGTTGAATGTGGTCGCGCCTTTGTGCACGGATACACAAGCGAGGGAGTGGGCGATTGGACCGGGACCCGGCGGGTCCCCTCAGCCAGCGGAAGCGAGGGCGCCGCCATTTTCCTGCTCTGACCCCACCTCCACATACAGCGTCATGTCCCAGCGACTCTGAGTGGCCCGGCCCTGGTGAACCACCTAAGGCTCTGCTCCTCTCCCAGTGGCACGAAACAGCAGTGTCAGAAAGCCCCCTTCACTTGCCCATGCTGGTTTTTTAGGCCCCGTTTTTTATTTTACCCTCAAAGAACTTAATCGTGGCACTGGAGAAGGCTATTTCCCTTCTGACCCTCCAGAAATCCACCTGGCAAAAAAACGCCTGGCGCGGCTCCTGAGCTTTTTCTGAACTGGTGAGTGACCAGGGCTCCTTTACATTTTCCAGTCTACTTTGCAAGCCCAGTTTTCATATTTTAGTCTCTCAAAACTGAACGGGGCACTGGACAAGGCGATTCTTCATAGGAAGAACTTGAACCGAATTCCACCAAATCCTCCTGCTGTCCTGTAGTGCTCCCGAGCGTTGTCTTAACTTCTCAGTGAACAAAGCTCTTTCTGACATGGATCTGGGCTTGGAAACTGGCCTGGGAAAACTGTTCCAGTTTTCCCAGGACAGTTTTCAAGCCCAGTTTTCATATTTTTCCATCAAAGAACTCTGCAGGGCACAGGAGGAGGCCATTTTTCATATTGAAAACCTGAAACCCATTAGGCAAAAAACAACCACCCGGCGAGGCTACCGAGTTCTCTCTTACCTGCAGTGTGAGAATGGCTCCTTTACTTTTCCAAGGCTAGTTTTCCGAGCCCTCTTTTTCTCTTTTAGTCTCAAAGAACTGCAGAGGGCACAGGGGATGGCTATTTTTCATATTAAAGACCTGAAAGACATTTGGCCAAAATAAACACCGGGCAAGGCTCCAGAGTTTTGTCTTAACTCCAGTGTCAGAAAGCCCCCTTTACTTTTTCATGCTGGTTTTTTAGGCTCCGTTTTTCTTTATTTTACCCTCAAAGAACTTAATTGTGGCACCGAAGAAGGCTATTTTTCTCCTGGCACTCCAGAAATGCACCAGGCAAAAAATAAAAATAAAATGAAAAAAAAAAAAACGCCCGGCGCGGCTCCTGAGCTTTTTCTTAACTGGTGAGTGACCAGGGCTCCTTTACATTTTCCAGTCTACTTTGCAAGCCCAGTTTTCATATTTCAGTCTCTGAAAACTTAACGGGGGGTGGGGGCGGGATTCCGCCAAGATGGAGGCATAGGTGCATTTGCCGGGCCTTCTCACACAACCAAGTTTAGAGACAACAAACATTAGACACAGAAAACACAGCCAGAACACAGAATATTGAACTTTTAGGAATTCTGTTCACAACGAATTTTTCAGCCTGACCCGTAAGGGGTGAAACCAGCAGGTGGCAGAGCGGGGTAGCACGGGAAAACGGGGTCAGACCAACTCAGGTGCACGGAATCCAGGCCCAGGGTGGGACCTAGTGAGGGACCGAGCGAGCCACAAAACGAGCCACCGCGGGCAAACAGCGAGGTAGCAGGGCTGCGGGTTGAATGTGGTCAGGCCTTTGTGTACGGACACACAAGCGAGGGAGTGGGCGATTGGACCGGGACCCTGCGGGTCCCCTCAGCCAGCGGAAGCGAGGGCGCCGCCATTTTCCTGCTCTGACCCCACCTCCACATACAGCGTCATGACCCAGCGACTCTGAGTGGCCCGGCCCTGGTGAACCACCTAAGGCTCTGCTCCCCTCCCAGTGGCACGAAACAGCAGTGTCAGAAAGCCCCCTTCACTTGCCCATGCTGGTTTTTTAGGCCCCGTTTTTTATTTTACCCTCAAAGAACTTAATCGTGGCACTGGAGAAGGCTATTTCCCTTCTGACCCTCCAGAAATCCACTAGGCAAAAAAACGCCCGGCCCGGCTCCTGAGCTTTTTCTCAACTGGTGAGTGACCAGGGCTCCTTTCCATTTTCCAGTCTACTTTGCAAGCCCAGTTTTCATATTTTAGTCTCTCAAAACTGAACGGGGCACTGGACAAGGCCATTCTTCATAGGAAGAACTTGAACCAAATTCCACCAAATCCTCCTGCTGTCCTGTCATGCTCCCGAGCGTTGTCTTAACTTCTCAGTGAGCAAGGCTCTTTCTGACATGGATCTGGGCTTGGAAACTGGCCTGGGAAAACTGTTCCAGTTTTCCCAGGACAGTTTTCAAGCCCAGTTTTCATATTTTTCCATCAAAGAACTCTGCAGGGCACAGGAGGAGGCCATTTTTCATATTGAAAACCTGAAACCCATTAGGCAAAAAACAACCACCCGGCGAGGCTCCCGAGTTCTCTCTTACCTGCAGTGTGAGAATGGCTCCTTTACTTTTCCAAGGCTAGTTTTCCGAGCCCTCTTTTCCTCTTTTAGTCTCAAAGAAGTGCAGAGGGCACAGGGGATGGCTATTTTTCATATTAAAGACCTGAAAGACATTTGGCCAAAATAAACACCGGGCAAGGCTCCAGAGTTTTGTCTTAACTCCAGTGTCAGAAAGCCCCCTTTACTTTTTCATGCTGGTTTTTTAGGCTCCGTTTTTCTTTATTTTACCCTCAAAGAACTTAATTGTGGCACCGAAGAAGGCTATTTTTCTCCTGGCACTCCAGAAATGCACCAGGCAAAAAATAAAAATAAAATGAAAAAAAAAAAAAACGCCCGGCGCAGCTCCTGAGCTTTTTCTTAACTGGTGAGAGACCAGGGATTCTTTACATTTTCCATTCTACTTTGCAAGCCCAGTTTTCATATTTCAGTCTCTGAAAACTTAACGGGGGGTGGGGGCGGGATTCCGCCAAGATGGAGGCATAGGTGCATTTGCCGGGCCTTCTCACACAACCAAGTTTAGAGACAACTAAAGAGTAGACACAGAAAACATAGCCAGAACACAGAATATTGAACTTTTTGGAATTCCCTTCACAACGAATTCTTCAGCCTGACCCGTAAGGGGTGAAACCAGCAGGTGGCAGAGCGGGGTAGCACGGGAAAACAAGGTCAGACCAACTCAGGTGCACGGAATCCAGGCCCAAGGTGGGACCTAGTGAGGGACCGAGCGAGTGACAAAACGAGCCACCGCGGGAAAACAGCGAGGTAGCAGGGCTGCGGGTTGAATGTGGTCACGCCTTTGTGCACGGATACACAAGCGAGGGAGTGGGCGATTGGACCGGGACCCTGCGGGTCCCCTCAGCCAGCGGAAGCGAGGGCGCCGCCATTTTCCTGCTCTGACCCCACCTCCACATACAGCGTCATGACCCAGCGACTCTGAGTGGCCCGGCCCTGGTGAACCACCTAAGGCTCTGCTCCTCTCCCAGTGGCACGAAACAGCAGTGTCAGAAAGCCCCCTTCACTTTCCCATGCTGGTTTTTTAGGCCCCGTTTTCTATTTTACCCTCAAAGAACTTAATCGTGGCACTGGAGAAGGCTATTTCCCTTCTGACCCTCCAGAAATCCACTAGGCAAAAAAACGCCCGGCCCGGCTCCTGAGCTTTCTCTGAACTGGTGAGTGACCAGACCTCCTTTCCATTTTCCACTCCATTTTGCAAGCCCAGTTTGCATATTTTAGTCTCTCAAAACTGAACGGGGCACTGGACAAGGCGATTCTTCATAGGAAGAACTTGAACCAAATTCCACCAAATCCTCCTGCTGTCCTGTAGTGCTCCCGAGCGTTGTCTTAACTTCTCAGTGAACAAAGCTCTTTCTGACATGGATCTGGGCTTGGAAACTGGCCTGGGAAAACTGTTCCAGTTTTCCCAGGACAGTTTTCAAGCCCAGTTTTCATATTTTTCCATCAAAGAACTCTGCAGGGCACAGGAGGAGGCCGTTTTTCATATTGAAAACCTGAAACCCATTGGGCAAAAAACAACCACCCGGCGAGGCTCCCGAGTTCTCTCTTACCTGCAGTGTGAGAATGGCTCCTTTACTTTTCCAAGGCTACTTTTCCGAGCCCTCTTTTCCTCTTTTAGTCTCAAAGAAGTGCAGAGGGCACAGGGGATGGCTATTTTTCATATTAAAGACCTGAAAGACATTTGGCAAAAATAATCACCGGGCAAGGCTCCAGAGTTTTGTCTTAACTCCAGTGTCAGAAAGCCCCCTTTACTTTTTCATGCTGGTTTTTTAGGCCCCGTTTTCTTTATTTTACCCTCAAAGAACTTAATTGTGGCAACGAAGAAGGCTATTTTTCTCCTGGCACTCCAGAAATGCACCAGGCAAAAAATAAAAATAAAATGGAAAAAAAAAAAAACGCCCGGCGCAGCTCCTGAGCTTTTTCTTAACTGGTGAGAGACCAGGGATTCTTTACATTTTCCAGTCTACTTTGCAAGCCCAGTTTTCATATTTCAGTCTCTCAAAACTTAACGGGGGTGGGGGCGGGCTTCCGCCAAGATGGAGGCATAGGTGCGTTTGCCGGGCCTTCTCACACAACCAAGTTTAATGACGACAAACATTAGACACAGAAAACACAGCCAGAACACAGAATATTGAACTTTTAGGAATTCTGTTCACAACGAATTTTTCAGCCTGACCCGTAAGGGGTGAAACCAGCAGGTGGCAGAGCGGGGTAGCACGGGAAAACGAGGTCAGACCAACTCAGGTGCACGGAATCCAGGCCCAGGGTGGGACCTAGTGAGGGACCGAGCGAGCGACAAAACGAGCCACCGCGGGCAAACAGCGAGGAAGCAGGGCTGCGGGTTGAATGTGGTCGCGCCTTTGTGCACGGATACACAAGCGAGGGAGTGGGCGATTGGACCGGGACCCGGCGGGTCCCCTCAGCCAGCGGAAGCGAGGGCGCCGCCATTTTCCTGCTCTGACCCCACCTCCACATACAGCGTCATGTCCCAGCGACTCTGAGTGGCCCGGCCCTGGTGAACCACCTAAGGCTCTGCTCCTCACCCAGTGGCACGAAACAGCAGTGTCAGAAAGCCCCCTTCACTTGCCCATGCTGGTTTTTTAGGCCCCGTTTTTTATTTTACCCTCAAAGAACTTAATCGTGGCACTGGAGAAGGCTATTTCCCTTCTGACCCTCCAGAAATCCACTAGGCAAAAAAACGCCCGGCCCGGCTCCTGAGCTTTCTCTGAACTGGTGAGTGACCAGACCTCCTTTCCATTTTCCACTCCATTTTGCAAGCCCAGTTTGCATATTTTAGTCTCTCAAAACTGAACGGGGCACTGGACAAGGCGATTCTTCATAGGAAGAACTTGAACCAAATTCCACCAAATCCTCCTGCTGTCCTGTAGTGCTCCCGAGCGTTGTCTTAACTTCTCAGTGAACAAAGCTCTTTCTGACATGGATCTGGGCTTGGAAACTGGCCTGGGAAAACTGTTCCAGTTTTCCCAGGACAGTTTTCAAGCCCAGTTTTCATATTTTTCCATCAAAGAACTCTGCAGGGCACAGGAGGAGGCCGTTTTTCATATTGAAAACCTGAAACCCATTAGGCAAAAAACAACCACCCGGCGAGGCTCCCGAGTTCTCTCTTACCTGCAGTGTGAGAATGGCTCCTTTACTTTTCCAAGGCTACTTTTCCGAGCCCTCTTTTCCTCTTTTAGTCTCAAAGAAGTGCAGAGGGCACAGGGGATGGCTATTTTTCATATTAAAGACCTGAAAGACATTTGGCAAAAATAAACACCGGGCAAGGCTCCAGAGTTTTGTCTTAACTCCAGTGTCAGAAAGCCCCCTTTACTTTTTCATGCTGGTTTTTTAGGCTCCGTTTTTCTTTATTTTACCCTCAAAGAACTTAATTGTGGCACCGAAGAAGGCTATTTTTCTCCTGGCACTCCAGAAATGCACCAGGCAAAAAATAAAAATAAAATGAAAAAAAAAAAAAACGCCCGGCGCAGCTCCTGAGCTTTTTCTTAACTGGTGAGAGACCAGGGATTCTTTACATTTTCCAGTCTACTTTGCAAGCCCAGTTTTCATATTTCAGTCTCTCAAAACTTAACGGGGGGTGGGGGCGGGATTCCGCCAAGATGGAGGCATAGGTGCGTTTGCCAGGCCTTCTCACACAACCAAGTTTAGAGACAACTAAAGATTAGACACAGAAAACATAGCCAGAACACAGAATATTGAACTTTTCGGAATTCCCTTCACAACGAATTCTTCAGCCTGACCCGTAAGGGGTGAAACCAGCAGGTGGCAGAGCGGGGTAGCACGGGAAAACGGGGTCAGACCAACTCAGGTGCACGGAATCCAGGCCCAGGGTGGGACCTAGTGAGGGACCGAGCGAGCGACAAAACGAGCCACCGCGGGCAAACAGCGAGGTAGCAGGGCTGCGGGTTGAATGTGGTCACGCCTTTGTGCACGGATACACAAGCGAGGGAGTGGGCGATTGGACCGGGACCCGGCGGGTCCCCTCAGCCAGCGGAAGCGAGGGCGCCGCCATTTTCCTGCTCTCACCCCACCTCCACATACAGCGTCATGACCCAGCGACTCTGAGTGGCCCGGCCCTGGTGAACCACCTAAGGCTCTGCTCCTCACCCAGTGGCAGGAACACAAACAGCAGTGTCAGAAAGCCCCCTTCACTTTCCCATGCTGGTTTTTTAGGCCCCGTTTTTTATTTTACCCTCAAAGAACTTAATCGTGGCACTGGAGAAGGCTATTTCCCTTCTGACCCTCCAGAAATCCACTAGGCAAAAAAACGCCCTGCCCGGCTCCTGAGCTTTTTCTGAACTGGTGAGTGACCAGAGCTCCTTTCCATTTTCCAGTCTACTTTGCAAGCCCAGTTTTCATATTTTAGTCTCTCAAAACTGAACGGGGCACTGGACAAGGCGATTCTTCATAGGAAGAACTTGAACCAAATTCCACCAAATCCTCCTGCTGTCCTGTAGTGCTCCCGAGCGTTGTCTTAACTTCTCAGTGAACAAAGCTCTTTCTGACATGGATCTGGGCTTGGAAACTGGCCTGGGAAAACTGTTCCAGTTTTCCCAGGACAGTTTTCAAGCCCAGTTTTCATATTTTTCCATCAAAGAACTCTGCAGGGCACAGGAGGAGGCCATTTTTCATATTGAAAACCTGAAACCCATTAGGCAAAAAACAACCACCCTGCGAGTCTACCGAGTTCTCTCTTACCTGCAGTGTGAGAATGGCTCCTTTACTTTTCCAAGGCTACTTTTCCGAGCCCTCTTTTCCTCTTTTAGTCTCAAAGAAGTGCAGAGGGCACAGGGGATGGCTATTTTTCATATTAAAGACCTGAAAGACATTTGGCCAAAATAAACACCCGGCAAGGCTCCAGAGTTTTGTCTCAACTCCAGTGTCAGAAAGCCCCCTTTACTTTTTCATGCTGCTTTTTTAGGCCCCGTTTTCTTTATTTTACCCTCAAAGAACTTAATCGTGGCACTGGAGAAGGCTATTTTTCTCCTGGCACTCCAGAAATGCACCAGGCAAAAAATAAAAATAAAATGAAAAAAAAAAAAACGCCCGGCGCAGCTCCTGAGCTTTTTCTTAACTGGTGAGAGACCAGGGATTCTTTACATTTTCCATTCTACTTTGCAAGCCCAGTTTTCATATTTCAGTCTCTGAAAACTTAACGGGGGTGGGGGCGGGCTTCCGCCAAGATGGAGGCATAGGTGCGTTTGCCAGGCCTTCTCACACAACCAAGTTTAGAGACAACTAAAGAGTAGACACAGAAAACATAGCCAGAACACAGAATATTCAACTTTTTGGAATTCCCTTCACAACGAATTCTTCAGCCTGACCCGTAAGGGGTGAAACCAGCAGGTGGCAGAGCGGGGTAGCACGGGAAAACAAGGTCAGACCAACTCAGGTGCACGGAATCCAGGCCCAAGGTGGGACCTAGTGAGGGACCGAGCGAGTGACAAAACGAGCCACCGCGGGAAAACAGCGAGGAAGGAGGGCTGCGGGTTGAATGTGGTCACGCCTTTGTGCACGGATACACAAGCGAGGGAGTGGGCCATTGGACCGGGACCAGGCGGGTCCCCTCAGCCAGCGGAAGCGAGGGCGCCGCCATTTTCCTGCTCTCACCCCACCTCCACATACAGCGTCATAACCCAGCGACTCTGAGTGGCCAGGCCCTGGTGAACCACCTAAGGCTCTGCTCCTCACCCAGTGGCAGGAACACAAACAGCACTGTCAGAAAGCCCCCTTTACTTTCCCTTGCTGCTTTTTTAGGCCCCGTTTTTTAGTTTACCCTCAAAGAACTTAATCGTGGCACTGGAGAAGGCTATTTCCCTTCTGACCCTCCAGAGATCCACTAGGCAGAAAAACGCCCGGCGCGGCTCCTCAGCTTTTTCTCAACTGGTGAGTGACCAGGGCTCCTTTACATTTTCCAGTCTACTTTGCAAGCCCAGTTTTCATATTTTAGTCTCTCAAAACTGAACGGGGCACTGGACAAGGCGATTCTTCATAGGAAGAACTTGAACCAAATTCCACCAAATCCTCCTGCTGTCCTGTCATGCTCCCGAGCCTTGTCTTAACTTCTCAGTGAGCAAGGCTCTTTCTGACATGGATCTGGGCTTGGAAACTGGCCTGGGAAAACTGTTCCAGTTTTCCCAGGACAGTTTTCAAGCCCAGTTTTCATATTTTTCCATCAAAGAACTCTGCAGGGCACAGGAGGAGGCCTTTTTTCATACTGAAAACCTGAAACCCATTTGGCAAAACACAACCACCCGGCAAGGCTACCGAGTTCTCTCCTACCTGCAGTGTGGGAATGGCTCCTTTACTTTTCCAAGGCTAGTTTTCCGAGCCCTCTTTTTCTCTTTTAGTCTCAAAGAACTGCAGAGGGCACAGGGGATGGCTATTTTTCATATTAAAGACCTGAAAGACATTTGGCCAAAATAAACACCCGGCAAGGCTCCAGAGTTTTGTCTTAACTCCAGTGTCAGAAAGCCCCCTTTACTTTTTCATGCTGGTTTTTTAGGCCCCGTTTTCTTTATTTTACCCTCAAAGAACTTAATTGTGGCACCGAAGAAGGCTATTTTTCTCCTGGCACTCCAGAAATGCACCAGGCAAAAAATAAAAATAAAATGGAAAAAAAAAAAACGCCCGGCGCAGCTCCTGAGCTTTTTCTTAACTGGTGAGAGACCAGGGATTCTTTACATTTTCCAGTCTACTTTGCAGGCACAGTTTTCATATTTCAGTCTCTCAAAACTTAACGGGGGTGGGGGCGGGCTTCCGCCAAGATGGAGGCATAGGTGCGTTTGCCAGGCCTTCTCACACAACCAAGTTTAGAGACAACTAAAGAGTAGACACAGAAAACATAGCCAGAACACAGAATATTCAACTTTTTGGAATTCCCTTCACAACGAATTCTTCAGCCTGACCCGTAAGGGGTGAAACCAGCAGGTGGCAGAGCGGGGTAGCACGGGAAAACAAGGTCAGACCAACTCAGGTGCACGGAATCCAGGCCCAAGGTGGGACCTAGTGAGGGACCGAGCGAGTGACAAAACGAGCCACCGCGGGAAAACAGCGAGGAAGGAGGGCTGCGGGTTGAATGTGGTCACGCCTTTGTGCACGGATACACAAGCGAGGGAGTGGGCGATTGGACCGGGACCCGGCGGGTCCCCTCAGCCAGCGGAAGCGAGGGCGCCGCCATTTTCCTGCTCTGACCCCACCTCCACGTACAGCGTCATGACCCAGCGACTCTGAGTGGCCCGGCCCTGGTGAACCACCTAAGGCTCTGCTCCTCACCCAGTGGCACCAAACAGCAGTGTCAGAAAGCCCCCTTCACTTGCCCATGCTGGTTTTTTAGGCCCCGTTTTTTATTTTACCCTCAAAGAACTTAATCGTGGCACTGGAGAAGGCTATTTCCCTTCTGACCCTCCAGAAATCCACTAGGCAAAAAAACGCCCTGCCCGGCTCCTGAGCTTTTTCTGAACTGGTGAGTGACCAGAGCTCCTTTCCATTTTCCAGTCTACTTTGCAAGCCCAGTTTTCATATTTTAGTCTCTCAAAACTGAACGGGGCACTGGACAAGGCGATTCTTCATAGGAAGAACTTGAACCAAATTCCACCAAATCCTCCTGCTGTCCTGTAGTGCTCCCGAGCGTTGTCTTAACTTCTCAGTGAACAAAGCTCTTTCTGACATGGATCTGGGCTTGGAAACTGGCCTGGGAAAACTGTTCCAGTTTTCCCAGGACAGTTTTCAAGCCCAGTTTTCATATTTTTCCATCAAAGAACTCTGCAGGGCACAGGAGGAGGCCGTTTTTCATATTGAAAACCTGAAACCCATTGGGCAAAAAACAACCACCCGGCAAGGCTACCGAGTTCTCTCTTACCTGCAGTGTGAGAATGGCTCCTTTACTTTTCCAAGGCTACTTTTCCGAGCCCTCTTTTCCTCTTTTAGTCTCAAAGACGTGCAGAGGGCACAGGGGATGGCTATTTTTCATATTAAAGACCTGAAAGACATTTGGCAAAAATAATCACCGGGCAAGGCTCCAGAGTTTTGTCTTAACTCCAGTGTCAGAAAGCCCCCTTTACTTTTTCATGCTGGTTTTTTAGGCCCCGTTTTCTTTATTTTACCCTCAAAGAACTTAATTGTGGCACCGAAGAAGGCTATTTTTCTCCTGGCACTCCAGAAATGCACCAGGCAAAAAATTTAAAAAAAAACGCCCGGCGCAGCTCCTGAGCTTTTTCTTAACTGGTGAGAGACCAGGGATTCTTTACATTTTCCATTCTACTTTGCAAGCCCAGTTTTCATATTTCAGTCTCTGAAAACTTAACGGGGGTGGGGGCGGGATTCCGCCAAGATGGAGGCATAGGTGCGTTTGCCAGGCCTTCTCACACAACCAAGTTTAGAGACAACTAAAGAGTAGACACAGAAAACATAGCCAGAACACAGAATATTCAACTTTTTGGAATTCCCTTCACAACGAATTCTTCAGCCTGACCCGTAAGGGGTGAAACCAGCAGGTGGCAGAGCGGGGTAGCACGGGAAAACAGGGTCAGACCAACTCAGGTGCACGGAATCCAGGCCCAAGGTGGGACCTAGTGAGGGACCGAGCGAGTGACAAAACGAGCCACCGCGGGAAAACAGCGAGGAAGGAGGGCTGCGGGTTGAATGTGGTCACGCCTTTGTGCACGGATACACAAGCGAGGGAGTGGGCCATTGGACCGGGACCAGGCGGGTCCCCTCAGCCAGCGGAAGCGAGGGCGCCGCCATTTTCCTGCTCTCACCCCACCTCCACATACAGCGTCATGACCCAGCGACTCTGAGTGGCCCGGCCCTGGTGAACCACCTAAGGCTCTGCTCCTCTCCCAGTGGCACCAAACAGCAGTGTCAGAAAGCCCCCTTCACTTTCCCATGCTGGTTTTTTAGGCCCCGTTTTTTATTTTACCCTCAAAGAACTTAATCGTGGCACTGGAGAAGGCTATTTCCCTTCTGACCCTCCAGAAATCCACTAGGCAGAAAAACGCCCTGCCCGGCTCCTGAGCTTTTTCTCAACTGGTGAGTGACCAGGGCTCCTTTACATTTTCCAGTCTACTTTGCAAGCCCAGTTTTCATATTTTAGTCTCTCAAAACTGAACGGGGCACTGGACAAGGCGATTCTTCATAGGAAGAACTTGAACCGAATTCCACCAAATCCTCCTGCTGTCCTGTAGTGCTCCCGAGCGTTGTCTTAACTTCTCAGTGAACAAAGCTCTTTCTGACATGGATCTGGGCTTGGAAACTGGCCTGGGAAAACTGTTCCAGTTTTCCCAGGACAGTTTTCAAGCCCAGTTTTCATATTTTTCCATCAAAGAACTCTGCAGGGCACAGGAGGAGGCCGTTTTTCATATTGAAAACCTGAAACCCATTGGGCAAAAAACAACCACCCGGCAAGGCTACCGAGTTCTCTCTTACCTGCAGTGTGAGAATGGCTCCTTTACTTTTCCAAGGCTACTTTTCCGAGCCCTCTTTTCCTCTTTTAGTCTCAAAGAAGTGCAGAGGGCACAGGGGATGGCTATTTTTCATATTAAAGACCTGAAAGACATTTGGCAAAAATAAACACCGGGCAAGGCTCCAGAGTTTTGTCTTAACTCCAGTGTCAGAAAGCCCCCTTTACTTTTTCATGCTGGTTTTTTAGGCCCCGTTTTCTTTATTTTACCCTCAAAGAACTTAATTGTGGCACCGAAGAAGGCTATTTTTCTCCTGGCACTCCAGAAATGCACCAGGCAAAAAATAAAAATAAAATGGAAAAAAAAAAAAAAACGCCCGGCGCAGCTCCTGAGCTTTTTCTTAACTGGTGAGAGACCAGGGATTCTTTACATTTTCCATTCTACTTTGCAAGCCCAGTTTTCATATTTCAGTCTCTCAAAACTTAACGGGGGTGGGGGCGGGCTTCCGCCAAGATGGAGGCATAGGTGCGTTTGCCGGGCCTTCTCACACAACCAAGTTTAGAGACAACTAAAGATTAGACACAGAAAACATAGCCAGAACACAGAATATTGAACTTTTTGGAATTCCCTTCACAACGAATTCTTCAGCCTGACCCGTAAGGGGTGAAACCAGCAGGTGGCAGAGCGGGGTAGCACGGGAAAACAAGGTCAGACCAACTCAGGTGCACGGAATCCAGGCCCAAGGTGGGACCTAGTGAGGGACCGAGCGAGTGACAAAACGAGCCACCGCGGGAAAACAGCGAGGAAGGAGGGCTGCGGGTTGAATGTGGTCACGCCTTTGTGCACGGATACACAAGCGAGGGAGTGGGCCATTGGACCGGGACCAGGCGGGTCCCCTCAGCCAGCGGAAGCGAGGGCGCCGCCATTTTCCTGCTCTCACCCCACCTCCACGTACAGCGTCATGACCCAGCGACTCTGAGTGGCCCGGCCCTGGTGAACCACCTAAGGCTCTGCTCCTCTCCCAGTGGCACGAAACAGCAGTGTCAGAAAGCCCCCTTTACTTTTTCATGCTGCTTTTTTAGGCCCCGTTTTCTTTATTTTACCCTCAAAGAACTTAATCGTGGCACTGGAGAAGGCTATATCCCTTCTCACCCTACAGAAATCCACCTGGCAAAAAAACGCCTGGCGCGGCTCCTGAGCTTTTTCTGAACTGGTGAGTGACCAGGGCTCCTTTACATTTTCCAGTCTACTTTGCAAGCCCAGTTTTCATATTTTAGTCTCTCAAAACTGAACGGGGCACTGGACAAGGCGATTCTTCATAGGAAGAACTTGAACCGAATTCCACCAAATCCTCCTGCTGTCCTGTAGTGCTCCCGAGCGTTGTCTTAACTTCTCAGTGAACAAAGCTCTTTCTGACATGGATCTGGGCTTGGAAACTGGCCTGGGAAAACTGTTCCAGTTTTCCCAGGACAGTTTTCAAGCCCAGTTTTCATATTTTTCCATCAAAGAACTCTGCAGGGCACAGGAGGAGGCCGTTTTTCATATTGAAAACCTGAAACCCATTAGGCAAAAAACAACCACCCGGCAAGGCTACCGAGTTCTCTCCTACCTGCAGTGTGGGAATGGCTCCTTTACTTTTCCAAGGCTAGTTTTCCGAGCCCTCTTTTCCTCTTTTAGTCTCAAAGAACTGCAGAGGGCACAGGGGATGGCTATTTTTCATATTAAAGACCTGAAAGACATTTGGCAAAAATAATCACCGGGCAAGGCTCCAGAGTTTTGTCTTAACTCCAGTGTCAGAAAGCCCCCTTTACTTTTTCATGCTGGTTTTTTAGGCCCCGTTTTCTTTATTTTACCCTCAAAGAACTTAATCGTGGCACCGAAGAAGGCTATTTTTCTCCTGGCACTCCAGAAATGCACCAGGCAAAAAATAAAAATAAAATGGAAAAAAAAAAAACGCCCGGCGCGGCTCCTGAGCTTTTTCTTAACTGGTGAGAGACCAGGGATTCTTTACATTTTCCATTCTACTTTGCAAGCCCAGTTTTCATATTTCAGTCTCTCAAAACTTAACGGGGGGTGGGGGCGGGCTTCCGCCAAGATGGAGGCATAGGTGCGTTTGCCGGGCCTTCTCACACAACCAAGTTTAGAGACAACTAAAGAGTAGACACAGAAAACATAGCCAGAACACAGAATATTGAACTTTTTGGAATTCCCTTCACAACGAATTCTTCAGCCTGACCCGTAAGGGGTGAAACCAGCAGGTGGCAGAGCGGGGTAGCACGGGAAAACAAGGTCAGACCAACTCAGGTGCACGGAATCCAGGCCCAAGGTGGGACCTAGTGAGGGACCGAGCGAGTGACAAAACGAGCCACCGCGGGAAAACAGCGAGGAAGGAGGGCTGCGGGTTGAATGTGGTCACGCCTTTGTGCACGGATACACAAGCGAGGGAGTGGGCCATTGGACCGGGACCAGGCGGGTCCCCTCAGCCAGCGGAAGCGAGGGCGCCGCCATTTTCCTGCTCTCACCCCACCTCCACATACAGCGTCATGACCCAGCGACTCTGAGTGGCCCGGCCCTGGTGAACCACCTAAGGCTCTGCTCCTCTCCCAGTGGCACCAAACAGCAGTGTCAGAAAGCCCCCTTCACTTTCCCATGCTGGTTTTGTAGGCCCCTTTTCTATTTTACCCTCAAGGAACTTAATCGTGGCACTGGTAGAAGGCTATTTCCCTTCTGACCCTCCAGAAATCCACTAGGCAAAAAAACGCCTGGCGCGGCTCCTGAGCTTTTTCTGAACTGGTGAGTGACCAGGGCTCCTTTACATTTTCCAGTCTACTTTGCAAGCCCAGTTTTCATATTTTAGTCTCTCAAAACTGAACGGGGCACTGGACAAGGCGATTCTTCATAGGAAGAACTTGAACCAAATTCCACCAAATCCTCCTGCTGTCCTGTCATGCTCCCGAGCCTTGTCTTAACTTCTCAGTGAGCAAGGCTCTTTCTGACATGGATCTGGGCTTGGAAACTGGCCTGGGAAAACTGTTCCAGTTTTCCCAGGACAGTTTTCAAGCCCAGTTTTCATATTTTTCCATCAAAGAACTCTGCAGGGCACAGGAGGAGGCCGTTTTTCATATTGAAAACCTGAAACCCATTGGGCAAAAAACAACCACCCGGCAAGGCTACCGAGTTCTCTCTTACCTGCAGTGTGAGAATGGCTCCTTTACTTTTCCAAGGCTACTTTTCCGAGCCCTCTTTTCCTCTTTTAGTCTCAAAGAAGTGCAGAGGGCACAGGGGATGGCTATTTTTCATATTAAAGACCTGAAAGACATTTGGCAAAAATAATCACCGGGCAAGGCTCCAGAGTTTTGTCTTAACTCCAGTGTCAGAAAGCCCCCTTTACTTTTTCATGCTGGTTTTTAGGCCCCGTTTTCTTTATTTTACCCTCAAAGAACTTAATTGTGGCACCGAAGAAGGCTATTTTTCTCCTGGCACTCCAGAAATGCACCAGGCAAAAAATAAAAATAAAATGAAAAAAAAAAAAACCGCCCGGCGCAGCTCCTGAGCTTTTTCTTAACTGGTGAGAGACCAGGGATTCTTTACATTTTCCAGTCTACTTTGCAGGCACAGTTTTCATATTTCAGTCTCTCAAAACTTAACGGGGGGTGGGGGCGGGCTTCCGCCAAGATGGAGGCATAGGTGCGTTTGCCAGGCCTTCTCACACAACCAAGTTTAGAGACAACTAAAGAGTAGACACAGAAAACATAGCCAGAACACAGAATATTGAACTTTTCAGACTTCCCTTCACAACGAATTCTTCAGCCTGACCCGTAAGGGGTGAAACCAGCAGGTGGCAGAGCGGGGTAGCAGGGGAACACTGGGTCAGAAGAACTCCGGTGCACCCAATCCAGGCCCTGGGTGGGACCTAGTGAGCGAATGAGAGAGCGACCAAGCGAGCCACAGCGGGCAAACAGCGAGGGAGCAGGGCTGCGGGTTGAATGTGGTCGCGCCTTTGTGCACGGATACACAAGCGAGGGAGTGGGCGATTGGACCGGGACCCGGCGGGTCCCCTCAGCCAGCGGAAGCGAGGGCGCCGCCATTTTCCTGCTCTGACCCCACCTCCACATACAGCGTCATGACCCAGCGACTCTGAGTGGCCCGGCCCTGGTGAACCACCTAAGGCTCTGCTCCTCTCCCAGTGGCACGAAACAGCAGTGTCAGAAAGCCCCCTTCACTTTCCCATGCTGGTTTTGTAGGCCCCGTTTTTTATTTTACCCTCAAAGAACTTAATCGTGGCACTGGAGAAGGCTATTTCCCTTCTGACCCTCCGGAAATCCACTAGGCAAAAAAACGCCCGGCCCGGCTCCTGAGCTTTCTCTGAACTGGTGAGTGACCAGACCTCCTTTCCATTTTCCAGTCTACTTTGCAAGCCCAGTTTTCATATTTTAGTCTCTCAAAACTGAACGGGGCACTGGACAAGGCGATTCTTCATAGGAAGAACTTGAACCAAATTCCACCAAATCCTCCTGCTGTCCTGTCATGCTCCCGAGCCTTGTCTTAACTTCTCAGTGAGCAAGGCTCTTTCTGACATGGATCTGGGCTTGGAAACTGGCCTGGGAAAACTGTTCCAGTTTTCCCAGGACAGTTTTCAAGCCCAGTTTTCATATTTTTCCATCAAAGAACTCTGCAGGGCACAGGAGGAGGCCGTTTTTCATATTGAAAACCTGAAACCCATTGGGCAAAAAACAACCACCCGGCGAGGCTCCCGAGTTCTCTCTTACCTGCAGTGTGAGAATGGCTCCTTTACTTTTCCAAGGCTACTTTTCCGAGCCCTCTTTTCCTCTTTTAGTCTCAAAGAAGTGCAGAGGGCACAGGGGATGGCTATTTTTCATATTAAAGACCTGAAAGACATTTGGCAAAAATAAACACCGGGCAAGGCTCCAGAGTTTTGTCTTAACTCCAGTGTCAGAAAGCCCCCTTTACTTTTTCATGCTGGTTTTTTAGGCCCCGTTTTCTTTATTTTACCCTCAAAGAACTTAATTGTGGCAACGAAGAAGGCTATTTTTTCCTGGCACTCCAGAAATGCACCAGGCAAAAAATAAAAATAAAATGGGAAAAAAAAAAAACGCCCGGCGCAGCTCCTGAGCTTTTTCTTAACTGGTGAGAGACCAGGGATTCTTTACATTTTCCAGTCTACTTTGCAGGCACAGTTTTCATATTTCAGTCTCTCAAAACTTAACGGGGGGTGGGGGCGGGCTTCCGCCAAGATGGAGGCATAGGTGCGTTTGCCAGGCCTTCTCACACAACCAAGTTTAGAGACAACTAAAGAGTAGACACAGAAAACATAGCCAGAACACAGAATATTCAACTTTTTGGAATTCCCTTCACAACGAATTCTTCAGCCTGACCCGTAAGGGGTGAAACCAGCAGGTGGCAGAGCGGGGTAGCACGGGAAAACAGGGTCAGACCAACTCAGGTGCACGGAATCCAGGCCCAGGGTGGGACCTAGTGAGGGACCGAGCGAGTGACAAAACGAGCCACCGCGGGAAAACAGCGAGGAAGGAGGGCTGCGGGTTGAATGTGGTCACGCCTTTGTGCACGGATACACAAGCGAGGGAGTGGGCCATTGGACCGGGACCCGGCGGGTCCCCTCAGCCAGCGGAAGCGAGGGCGCCGCCATTTTCCTGCTCTGACCCCACCTCCACATACAGCGTCATAACCCAGCGACTCTGAGTGGCCCGGCCCTGGTGAACCACCTAAGGCTCTGCTCCTCTCCCAGTGGCACGAAACAGCAGTGTCAGAAAGCCCCCTTCACTTTCCCATGCTGGTTTTGTAGGCCCCGTTTTCTATTTTACCCTCAAGGAACTTAATCGTGGCACTGGAGAAGGCTATTTCCCTTCTGACCCTCCAGATCTTCCACTAGGCAAAAAAACGCCCTGCCCGGCTCCTGAGCTTTTTCTGAACTGGTGAGTGACCAGAGCTCCTTTCCATTTTCCAGTCTACTTTGCAAGCCCAGTTTTCATATTTTAGTCTCTCAAAACTGAACGGGGCACTGGACAAGGCGATTCTTCATAGGAAGAACTTGAACCAAATTCCACCAAATCCTCCTGCTGTCCTGTCATGCTCCCGAGCCTTGTCTTAACTTCTCAGTGAGCAAGGCTCTTTCTGACATGGATCTGGGCTTGGAAACTGGCCTGGGAAAACTGTTCCAGTTTTCCCAGGACAGTTTTCAAGCCCAGTTTTCATATTTTTCCATCAAAGAACTCTGCAGGGCACAGGAGGAGGCCGTTTTTCATATTGAAAACCTGAAACCCATTGGGCAAAAAACAACCACCCGGCGAGGCTCCCGAGTTCTCTCTTACCTGCAGTGTGAGAATGGCTCCTTTACTTTTCCAAGGCTACTTTTCCGAGCCCTCTTTTCCTCTTTTAGTCTCAAAGAAGTGCAGAGGGCACAGGGGATGGCTATTTTTCATATTAAAGACCTGAAAGACATTTGGCAAAAATAAACACCCGGCAAGGCTCCAGAGTTTTGTCTCAACTCCAGTGTCAGAAAGCCCCCTTTACTTTTTCATGCTGGTTTTTTAGGCCCCGTTTTTCTTTATTTTACCCTCAAAGAACTTAATCGTGGCACCGAAGAAGGCTATTTTTCTCCTGGCACTCCAGAAATGCACCAGGCAAAAAATAAAAATAAAATGAAAAAAAAAAAAAACGCCCGGCGCAGCTCCTGAGCTTTTTCTTAACTGGTGAGAGACCAGGGATTCTTTACATTTTCCAGTCTACTTTGCAAGCCCAGTTTTCATATTTCAGTCTCTCAAAACTTAACGGGGGTGGGGGCGGGCTTCCGCCAAGATGGAGGCATAGGTGCATTTGCCGGGCCTTCTCACACAACCAAGTTTAGAGACAACTAAATAGTAGACACAGAAAACATAGCCAGAACACAGAATATTGAACTTTTCGGAATTCCCTTCACAACGAATTCTTCAGCCTGACCCGTAAGGGGTGAAACCAGCAGGTGGCAGAGCGGGGTAGCACGGGAAAACAGGGTCAGACCAACTCAGGTGCACGGAATCCAGGCCCAGGGTGGGACCTAGTGAGGGACCGAGCGAGCGACAAAACGAGCCACCGCGGGCAAACAGCGAGGTAGCAGGGCTGCGGGTTGAATGTGGTCACGCCTTTGTGCACGGATACACAAGCGAGGGAGTGGGCCATTGGACCGGGACCCGGCGGGTCCCCTCAGCCAGCGGAAGCGAGGGCGCCGCCATTTTCCTGCTCTGACCCCACCTCCACATACAGCGTCATGTCCCAGCGACTCTGAGTGGCCCGGCCCTGGTGAACCACCTAAGGCTCTGCTCCCCTCCCAGTGGCACGAAACAGCAGTGTCAGAAAGCCCCCTTCACTTGCCCATGCTGGTTTTTTAGGCCCCGTTTTTTATTTTACCCTCAAAGAACTTAATCGTGGCACTGGAGAAGGCTATTTCCCTTCTGACCCTCCAGAAATCCACTAGGCAAAAAAACGCCCGGCCCGGCTCCTGAGCTTTTTCTGAACTGGTGAGTGACCAGAGCTCCTTTCCATTTTCCAGTCTACTTTGCAAGCCCAGTTTTCATATTTCAGTCTCTCAAAACTGAACGGGACACTGGACAAGGCGATTCTTCATAGGAAGAACTTGAACCAAATTCCACCAAATCCTCCTGCTGTCCTGTCATGCTCCCGAGCCTTGTCTTAACTTCTCAGTGAGCAAGGCTCTTTCTGACATGGATCTGGGCTTGGAAACTGGCCTGGGAAAACTGTTCCAGTTTTCCCAGGACAGTTTTCAAGCCCAGTTTTCATATTTTTCCATCAAAGAACTCTGCAGGGCACAGGAGGAGGCCGTTTTTCATATTGAAAACCTGAAACCCATTAGGCAAAAAACAACCACCCGGCGAGGCTCCCGAGTTCTCTCTTACCTGCAGTGTGAGAATGGCTCCTTTACTTTTCCAAGGCTACTTTTCCGAGCCCTCTTTTTCTCTTTTAGTCTCAAAGAACTGCAGAGGGCACAGGGGATGGCTATTTTTCATATTAAAGACCTGAAAGACATTTGGCCAAAATAAACACCCGGCAAGGCTCCAGAGTTTTGTCTCAACTCCAGTGTCAGAAAGCCCCCTTTACTTTTTCATGCTGCTTTTTTAGGCCCCGTTTTCTTTATTTTACCCTCAAAGAACTTAATCGTGGCACTGGAGAAGGCTATTTTTTCCTGGCACTCCAGAAATGCACCAGGCAAAAAATAAAAATAAAATGGGAAAAAAAAAAAAACGCCCGGCGCAGCTCCTGAGCTTTTTCTTAACTGGTGAGAGACCAGGGATTCTTTACATTTTCCAGTCTACTTTGCAAGCCCAGTTTTCATATTTCAGTCTCTCAAAACTTAACGGGGGGTGGGGGCGGGCTTCCGCCAAGATGGAGGCATAGGTGCATTTGCCGGGCCTTCTCACACAACCAAGTTTAGAGACAACTAAATAGTAGACACAGAAAACATAGCCAGAACACAGAATATTGAACTTTTCGGAATTCCCTTCACAACGAATTCTTCAGCCTGACCCGTAAGGGGTGAAACCAGCAGGTGGCAGAGCGGGGTAGCACGGGAAAACGGGGTCAGACCAACTCAGGTGCACGGAATCCAGGCCCAGGGTGGGACCTAGTGAGGGACCGAGCGAGCGACAAAACGAGCCACCGCGGGCAAACAGCGAGGGAGCAGGGCTGCGGGTAACTGTGGTCGCGCCTTTGTGCACGATAGACGAGCGAGGGAGTGGGCCATTGGACCGGGACCCGGCGGGTCCCCTCAGCCAGCGGAAGCGAGGGCGCCGCCATTTTCCTGCTCTGACCCCACCTCCACATACAGCGTCATGTCCCAGCGACTCTGAGTGGCCCGGCCCTGGTGAACCACCTAAGGCTCTGCTCCCCTCCCAGTGGCACGAAACAGCAGTGTCAGAAAGCCCCCTTCACTTGCCCATGCTGGTTTTTTAGGCCCCGTTTTTTATTTTACCCTCAAAGAACTTAATCGTGGCACTGGAGAAGGCTATTTCCCTTCTGACCCTCCAGAAATCCACCTGGCAAAAAAACGCCTGGCGCGGCTCCTGAGCTTTTTCTGAACTGGTGAGTGACCAGGGCTCCTTTACATTTTCCAGTCTACTTTGCAAGCCCAGTTTTCATATTTTAGTCTCTCAAAACTGAACGGGGCACTGGACAAGGCGATTCTTCATAGGAAGAACTTGAACCAAATTCCACCAAATCCTCCTGCTGTCCTGTCATGCTCCCGAGCCTTGTCTTAACTTCTCAGTGAGCAAGGCTCTTTCTGACATGGATCTGGGCTTGGAAACTGGCCTGGGAAAACTGTTCCAGTTTTCCCAGGACAGTTTTCAAGCCCAGTTTTCATATTTTTCCATCAAAGAACTCTGCAGGGCACAGGAGGAGGCCGTTTTTCATATTGAAAACCTGAAACCCATTAGGCAAAAAACAACCACCCGGCGAGGCTCCCGAGTTCTCTCTTACCTGCAGTGTGAGAATGGCTCCTTTACTTTTCCAAGGCTACTTTTCCGAGCCCTCTTTTCCTCTTTTAGTCTCAAAGAACTGCAGAGGGCACAGGGGATGGCTATTTTTCATATTAAAGACCTGAAAGACATTTGGCAAAAATAATCACCGGGCAAGGCTCCAGAGTTTTGTCTTAACTCCAGTGTCAGAAAGCCCCCTTTACTTTTTCATGCTGGTTTTTTAGGCTCCGTTTTTCTTTATTTTACCCTCAAAGAACTTAATCGTGGCACCGAAGAAGGCTATTTTTCTCCTGGCACTCCAGAAATGCACCAGGCAAAAAATAAAAAAAAAAAAAAAAAAAACGCCCGGCGCAGCTCCTGAGCTTTTTCTTAACTGGTGAGAGACCAGGGATTCTTTACATTTTCCATTCTACTTTGCAAGCCCAGTTTTCATATTTCAGTCTCTCAAAACTTAACGGGGGTGGGGGCGGGATTCCGCCAAGATGGAGGCATAGGTGCATTTGCCGGGCTTCTCACACAACCAAGTTTAGAGACAAGTAAATATCAGACACAGAAAACCTAGCCAGAACACAGAATATTGAACTTTTCGGAATTCCCTTCACAACGAATTCTTCAGCCTGACCCGTAAGGGGTGAAACCAGCAGGTGGCAGAGCGGGGTAGCACGGGAAAACGAGGTCAGACCAACTCAGGTGCACGGAATCCAGGCCCAGGGTGGGACCTAGTGAGGGACCGAGCGAGCGACAAAACGAGCCACCGCGGGCAAACAGCGAGGTAGCAGGGCTGCGGGTTGAATGTGGTCGCGCCTTTGTGCACGGATACACAAGCGAGGGAGTGGGCGATTGGACCGGGACCCGGCGGGTCCCCTCAGCCAGCGGAAGCGAGGGCGCCGCCATTTTCCTGCTCTGACCCCACCTCCACATACAGCGTCATGTCCCAGCGACTCTGAGTGGCCCGGCCCTGGTGAACCACCTAAGGCTCTGCTCCCCTCCCAGTGGCACGAAACAGCAGTGTCAGAAAGCCCCCTTCACTTGCCCATGCTGGTTTTTTAGGCCCCGTTTTTTATTTTACCCTCAAAGAACTTAATCGTGGCACTGGAGAAGGCTATTTCCCTTCTGACCCTCCAGAAATCCACCTGGCAAAAAAACGCCTGGCGCGGCTCCTGAGCTTTTTCTGAACTGGTGAGTGACCAGGGCTCCTTTACATTTTCCAGTCTACTTTGCAAGCCCAGTTTTCATATTTTAGTCTCTCAAAACTGAACGGGGCACTGGACAAGGCGATTCTTCATAGGAAGAACTTGAACCAAATTCCACCAAATCCTCCTGCTGTCCTGTCATGCTCCCGAGCCTTGTCTTAACTTCTCAGTGAGCAAGGCTCTTTCTGACATGGATCTGGGCTTGGAAACTGGCCTGGGAAAACTGTTCCAGTTTTCCCAGGACAGTTTTCAAGCCCAGTTTTCATATTTTTCCATCAAAGAACTCTGCAGGGCACAGGAGGAGGCCGTTTTTCATATTGAAAACCTGAAACCCATTGGGCAAAAAACAACCACCCGGCGAGGCTCCCGAGTTCTCTCTTACCTGCAGTGTGAGAATGGCTCCTTTACTTTTCCAAGGCTACTTTTCCGAGCCCTCTTTTCCTCTTTTAGTCTCAAAGAAGTGCAGAGGGCACAGGGGATGGCTATTTTTCATATTAAAGACCTGAAAGACATTTGGCAAAAATAAACACCGGGCAAGGCTCCAGAGTTTTGTCTTAACTCCAGTGTCAGAAAGCCCCCTTTACTTTTTCATGCTGGTTTTTTAGGCTCCGTTTTTCTTTATTTTACCCTCAAAGAACTTAATTGTGGCACCGAAGAAGGCTATTTTTCTCCTGGCACTCCAGAAATGCACCAGGCAAAAAATAAAAATAAAATGGGAAAAAAAAAAAACGCCCGGCGCAGCTCCTGAGCTTTTTCTTAACTGGTGAGAGACCAGGGATTCTTTACATTTTCCAGTCTACTTTGCAAGCCCAGTTTTCATATTTCAGTCTCTGAAAACTTAACGGGGGTGGGGGCGGGCTTCTGCCAAGATGGAGGCATAGGTGCATTTGCCGGGCTTCTCACACAACCAAGTTTAGAGACAAGTAAATATCAGACACAGAAAACATAGCCAGAACACAGAATATTGAACTTTTCGGAATTCCCTTCACAACGAATTCTTCAGCCTGACCCGTAAGGGGTGAAACCAGCAGGTGGCAGAGCGGGGTAGCACGGGAAAACGGGGTCAGACCAACTCAGGTGCACGGAATCCAGGCCCAGGGTGGGACCTAGTGAGGGACCGAGCGAGCGACAAAACGAGCCACCGCGGGCAAACAGCGAGGTAGCAGGGCTGCGGGTTGAATGTGGTCACGCCTTTGTGCACGGATACACAAGCGAGGGAGTGGGCGATTGGACCGGGACCCGGCGGGTCCCCTCAGCCAGCGGAAGCGAGGGCGCCGCCATTTTCCTGCTCTGACCCCACCTCCACATACAGCGTCATGTCCCAGCGACTCTGAGTGGCCCGGCCCTGGTGAACCACCTAAGGCTCTGCTCCCCACCCAGTGGCACGAAACAGCAGTGTCAGAAAGCCCCCTTCACTTGCCCATGCTGGTTTTTTAGGCCCCGTTTTTTATTTTACCCTCAAAGAACTTAATCGTGGCACTGGAGAAGGCTATTTCCCTTCTGACCCTCCAGAAATCCACTAGGCAAAAAAACGCCCGGCCCGGCTCCTGAGCTTTTTCTCAACTGGTGAGTGACCAGAGCTCCTTTCCATTTCCCAGTCTACTTTGCAAGCCCAGTTTTCATATTTTAGTCTCTCAAAACTGAACGGGGCACTGGACAAGGCGATTCTTCATAGGAAGAACTTGAACCAAATTCCACCAAATCCTCCTGCTGTCCTGTCATGCTCCCGAGCCTTGTCTTAACTTCTCAGTGAGCAAGGCTCTTTCTGACATGGATCTGGGCTTGGAAACTGGCCTGGGAAAACTGTTCCAGTTTTCCCAGGACAGTTTTCAAGCCCAGTTTTCATATTTTTCCATCAAAGAACTCTGCAGGGCACAGGAGGAGGCCGTTTTTCATATTGAAAACCTGAAACCCATTAGGCAAAAAACAACCACCCGGCGAGGCTCCCGAGTTCTCTCTTACCTGCAGTGTGAGAATGGCTCCTTTACTTTTCCAAGGCTACTTTTCCGAGCCCTCTTTTCCTCTTTTAGTCTCAAAGAAGTGCAGAGGGCACAGGGGATGGCTATTTTTCATATTAAAGACCTGAAAGACATTTGGCAAAAATAATCACCGGGCAAGGCTCCAGAGTTTTGTCTTAACTCCAGTGTCAGAAAGCCCCCTTTACTTTTTCATGCTGGTTTTTTAGGCCCCGTTTTTCTTTATTTTACCCTCAAAGAACTTAATCGTGGCACCGAAGAAGGCTATTTTTCTCCTGGCACTCCAGAAATGCACCAGGCAAAAAATAAAAATAAAATGGAAAAAAAAAAAACGCCCGGCGCAGCTCCTGAGCTTTTTCTTAACTGGTGAGAGACCAGGGATTCTTTACATTTTCCAGTCTACTTTGCAAGCCCAGTTTTCATATTTCAGTCTCTGAAAACTTAACGGGGGGTGGGGGCGGGCTTCCGCCAAGATGGAGGCATAGGTGCATTTGCCGGGTCTTCTCACACAACCAAGTTTAGAGACAAGTAAATATCAGACACAGAAAACATAGCCAGAACACAGAATATTGAACTTTTCGGAATTCCCTTCACAACGAATTCTTCAGCCTGACCCGTAAGGGGTGAAACCAGCAGGTGGCAGAGCGGGGTAGCACGGGAAAACGGGGTCAGACCAACTCAGGTGCACGGAATCCAGGCCCAGGGTGGGACCTAGTGAGGGACCGAGCGAGCGACAAAACGAGCCACCGCGGGCAAACAGCGAGGTAGCAGGGCTGCGGGTTGAATGTGGTCACGCCTTTGTGCACGGATACACAAGCGAGGGAGTGGGCGATTGGACCGGGACCCGGCGGGTCCCCTCAGCCAGCGAAAGCGAGGGCGCCGCCATTTTCCTGCTCTGACCCCACCTCCACGTACAGCGTCACGTCCCAGCGACTCTGAGTGGCCCGGCCCTGGTGAACCACCTAAGGCTCTGCTCCCCTCCCAGTGGCACGAAACAGCAGTGTCAGAAAGCCCCCTTCACTTGCCCATGCTGGTTTTTTAGGCCCCGTTTTTTATTTTACCCTCAAAGAACTTAATCGTGGCACTGGAGAAGGCTATTTCCCTTCTGACCCTCCAGAAATCCACTAGGCAAAAAACGCCCGGCCCGGCTCCTGAGCTTTTTCTGAACTGGTGAGTGACCAGGGCTCCTTTCCATTTTCCAGTCTACTTTGCAAGCCCAGTTTTCATATTTTAGTCTCTCAAAACTGAACGGGGCACTGGACAAGGCGATTCTTCATAGGAAGAACTTGAACCAAATTCCACCAAATCCTCCTGCTGTCCTGTCATGCTCCCGAGCCTTGTCTTAACTTCTCAGTGAGCAAGGCTCTTTCTGACATGGATCTGGGCTTGGAAACTGGCCTGGGAAAACTGTTCCAGTTTTCCCAGGACAGTTTTCAAGCCCAGTTTTCATATTTTTCCATCAAAGAACTCTGCAGGGCACAGGAGGAGGCCGTTTTTCATATTGAAAACCTGAAACCCATTAGGCAAAAAACAACCACCCGGCGAGGCTCCCGAGTTCTCTCTTACCTGCAGTGTGAGAATGGCTCCTTTACTTTTCCAAGGCTACTTTTCCGAGCCCTCTTTTCCTCTTTTAGTCTCAAAGAAGTGCAGAGGGCACAGGGGATGGCTATTTTTCATATTAAAGACCTGAAAGACATTTGGCAAAAATAATCACCGGGCAAGGCTCCAGAGTTTTGTCTTAACTCCAGTGTCAGAAAGCCCCCTTTACTTTTTCATGCTGGTTTTTTAGGCCCCGTTTTTCTTTATTTTACCCTCAAAGAACTTAATCGTGGCACCGAAGAAGGCTATTTTTCTCCTGGCACTCCAGAAATGCACCAGGCAAAAAATAAAAATAAAATGGGAAAAAAAAAAAACGCCCGGCGCAGCTCCTGAGCTTTTTCTTAACTGGTGAGAGACCAGGGATTCTTTACATTTTCCAGTCTACTTTGCAAGCCCAGTTTTCATATTTCAGTCTCTGAAAACTTAACGGGGGGTGGGGGCGGGATTCCGCCAAGATGGAGGCATAGGTGCATTTGCCGGGCCTTCTCACACAACCAAGTTTAGAGACAACTAAATAGTAGACACAGAAAACATAGCCAGAACACAGAATATTGAACTTTTCGGAATTCCCTTCACAACGAATTCTTCAGCCTGACCCGTAAGGGGTGAAACCAGCAGGTGGCAGAGCGGGGTAGCACGGGAAAACGGGGTCAGACCAACTCAGGTGCACGGAATCCAGGCCCAGGGTGGGACCTAGTGAGGGACCGAGCGAGCGACAAAACGAGCCACCGCGGGCAAACAGCGAGGTAGCAGGGCTGCGGGTTGAATGTGGTCACGCCTTTGTGCACGGATACACAAGCGAGGGAGTGGGCGATTGGACCGGGACCCGGCGGGTCCCCTCAGCCAGCGGAAGCGAGGGCGCCGCCATTTTCCTGCTCTGACCCCACCTCCACATACAGCGTCATGACCCAGCGACTCTGAGTGGCCCGGCCCTGGTGAACCACCTAAGGCTCTGCTCCCCACCCAGTGGCACGAAACAGCAGTGTCAGAAAGCCCCCTTCACTTGCCCATGCTGGTTTTTTAGGCCCCGTTTTTTATTTTACCCTCAAAGAACTTAATCGTGGCACTGGAGAAGGCTATTTCCCTTCTGACCCTCCAGAAATCCACTAGGCAAAAAAACGCCCGGCCCGGCTCCTGAGCCTTTTCTCAACTGGTGAGTGACCAGGGCTCCTTTACATTTTCCAGTCTACTTTGCAAGCCCAGTTTTCATATTTTAGTCTCTCAAAACTGAACGGGGCACTGGACAAGGCGATTCTTCATAGGAAGAACTTGAACCAAATTCCACCAAATCCTCCTGCTGTCCTGTCATGCTCCCGAGCCTTGTCTTAACTTCTCAGTGAGCAAGGCTCTTTCTGACATGGATCTGGGCTTGGAAACTGGCCTGGGAAAACTGTTCCAGTTTTCCCAGGACAGTTTTCAAGCCCAGTTTTCATATTTTTCCATCAAAGAACTCTGCAGGGCACAGGAGGAGGCCATTTTTCATATTGAAAACCTGAAACCCATTAGGCAAAAAACAACCACCCGGCGAGGCTCCCGAGTTCTCTCTTACCTGCAGTGTGAGAATGGCTCCTTTACTTTTCCAAGGCTACTTTTCCGAGCCCTCTTTTCCTCTTTTAGTCTCAAAGAAGTGCAGAGGGCACAGGGGATGGCTATTTTTCATATTAAAGACCTGAAAGACATTTGGCAAAAATAATCACCGGGCAAGGCTCCAGAGTTTTGTCTTAACTCCAGTGTCAGAAAGCCCCCTTTACTTTTTCATGCTGGTTTTTTAGGCTCCGTTTTTCTTTATTTTACCCTCAAAGAACTTAATTGTGGCACCGAAGAAGGCTATTTTTCTCCTGGCACTCCAGAAATGCACCAGGCAAAAAATAAAAATAAAATGGGAAAAAAAAAAAACGCCCGGCGCAGCTCCTGAGCTTTTTCTTAACTGGTGAGAGACCAGGGATTCTTTACATTTTCCAGTCTACTTTGCAGGCACAGTTTTCATATTTCAGTCTCTCAAAACTTAACGGGGGTGGGGGCGGGATTCCGCCAAGATGGAGGCATAGGTGCATTTGCCGGGCCTTCTCACACAACCAAGTTTAGAGACAACTAAATAGTAGACACAGAAAACATAGCCAGAACACAGAATATTGAACTTTTCGGAATTCCCTTCACAACGAATTCTTCAGCCTGACCCGTAAGGGGTGAAACCAGCAGGTGGCAGAGCGGGGTAGCACGGGAAAACGGGGTCAGACCAACTCAGGTGCACGGAATCCAGGCCCAGGGTGGGACCTAGTGAGGGACCGAGCGAGCGACAAAACGAGCCACCGCGGGCAAACAGCGAGGTAGCAGGGCTGCGGGTTGAATGTGGTCGCGCCTTTGTGCACGGATACACAAGCGAGGGAGTGGGCGATTGGACCGGGACCCGGCGGGTCCCCTCAGCCAGCGGAAGCGAGGGCGCCGCCATTTTCCTGCTCTGACCCCACCTCCACATACAGCGTCATGTCCCAGCGACTCTGAGTGGCCCGGCCCTGGTGAACCACCTAAGGCTCTGCTCCCCTCCCAGTGGCACGAAACAGCAGTGTCAGAAAGCCCCCTTCACTTGCCCATGCTGGTTTTTTAGGCCCCGTTTTTTATTTTACCCTCAAAGAACTTAATCGTGGCACTGGAGAAGGCTATTTCCCTTCTGACCCTCCAGAGATCCACTAGGCAGAAAAACGCCCGGCGCGGCTCCTCAGCCTTTTCTCAACTGGTGAGTGACCAGGGCTCCTTTACATTTTCCAGTCTACTTTGCAAGCCCAGTTTTCATATTTTAGTCTCTCAAAACTGAACGGGGCACTGGACAAGGCGATTCTTCATAGGAAGAACTTGAACCAAATTCCACCAAATCCTCCTGCTGTCCTGTCATGCTCCCGAGCCTTGTCTTAACTTCTCAGTGAGCAAGGCTCTTTCTGACATGGATCTGGGCTTGGAAACTGGCCTGGGAAAACTGTTCCAGTTTTCCCAGGACAGTTTTCAAGCCCAGTTTTCATATTTTTCCATCAAAGAACTCTGCAGGGCACAGGAGGAGGCCATTTTTCATATTGAAAACCTGAAACCCATTAGGCAAAAAACAACCACCCGGCGAGGCTCCCGAGTTCTCTCTTACCTGCAGTGTGAGAATGGCTCCTTTACTTTTCCAAGGCTACTTTTCCGAGCCCTCTTTTCCTCTTTTAGTCTCAAAGAACTGCAGAGGGCACAGGGGATGGCTATTTTTCATATTAAAGACCTGAAAGACATTTGGCAAAAATAATCACCGGGCAAGGCTCCAGAGTTTTGTCTTAACTCCAGTGTCAGAAAGCCCCCTTTACTTTTTCATGCTGGTTTTTTAGGCTCCGTTTTTCTTTATTTTACCCTCAAAGAACTTAATTGTGGCACCGAAGAAGGCTATTTTTCTCCTGGCACTCCAGAAATGCACCAGGCAAAAAATAAAAATAAAATGGGAAAAAAAAAAAACGCCCGGCGCAGCTCCTGAGCTTTTTCTTAACTGGTGAGAGACCAGGGATTCTTTACATTTTCCAGTCTACTTTGCAAGCCCAGTTTTCATATTTCAGTCTCTGAAAACTTAACGGGGGGTGGGGGCGGGATTCCGCCAAGATGGAGGCATAGGTGCATTTGCCGGGCCTTCTCACACAACCAAGTTTAGAGACAACTAAATAGTAGACACAGAAAACATAGCCAGAACACAGAATATTGAACTTTTCGGAATTCCCTTCACAACGAATTCTTCAGCCTGACCCGTAAGGGGTGAAACCAGCAGGTGGCAGAGCGGGGTAGCACGGGAAAACGGGGTCAGACCAACTCAGGTGCACGGAATCCAGGCCCAGGGTGGGACCTAGTGAGGGACCGAGCGAGCGACAAAACGAGCCACCGCGGGCAAACAGCGAGGTAGCAGGGCTGCGGGTTGAATGTGGTCGCGCCTTTGTGCACGGATACACAAGCGAGGGAGTGGGCCATTGGACCGGGACCCGGCGGGTCCCCTCAGCCAGCGGAAGCGAGGGCGCCGCCATTTTCCTGCTCTGACCCCACCTCCACATACAGCGTCATGTCCCAGCGACTCTGAGTGGCCCGGCCCTGGTGAACCACCTAAGGCTCTGCTCCCCTCCCAGTGGCACGAAACAGCAGTGTCAGAAAGCCCCCTTCACTTGCCCATGCTGGTTTTTTAGGCCCCGTTTTTTATTTTACCCTCAAAGAACTTAATCGTGGCACTGGAGAAGGCTATTTCCCTTCTGACCCTCCAGAAATCCACTAGGCAAAAAAACGCCCGGCCCGGCTCCTGAGCCTTTTCTCAACTGGTGAGTGACCAGGGCTCCTTTACATTTTCCAGTCTACTTTGCAAGCCCAGTTTTCATATTTTAGTCTCTCAAAACTGAACGGGGCACTGGACAAGGCGATTCTTCATAGGAAGAACTTGAACCAAATTCCACCAAATCCTCCTGCTGTCCTGTCATGCTCCCGAGCCTTGTCTTAACTTCTCAGTGAGCAAGGCTCTTTCTGACATGGATCTGGGCTTGGAAACTGGCCTGGGAAAACTGTTCCAGTTTTCCCAGGACAGTTTTCAAGCCCAGTTTTCATATTTTTCCATCAAAGAACTCTGCAGGGCACAGGAGGAGGCCATTTTTCATATTGAAAACCTGAAACCCATTAGGCAAAAAACAACCACCCGGCGAGGCTCCCGAGTTCTCTCTTACCTGCAGTGTGAGAATGGCTCCTTTACTTTTCCAAGGCTACTTTTCCGAGCCCTCTTTTCCTCTTTTAGTCTCAAAGAACTGCAGAGGGCACAGGGGATGGCTATTTTTCATATTAAAGACCTGAAAGACATTTGCCAAAAATAATCACCGGGCAAGGCTCCAGAGTTTTGTCTTAACTCCAGTGTCAGAAAGCCCCCTTTACTTTTTCATGCTGGTTTTTTAGGCTCCGTTTTTCTTTATTTTACCCTCAAAGAACTTAATTGTGGCACCGAAGAAGGCTATTTTTCTCCTGGCACTCCAGAAATGCACCAGGCAAAAAATTAAAAAAAAAAAAAAAAAACGCCCGGCGCAGCTCCTGAGCTTTTTCTTAACTGGTGAGAGACCAGGGATTCTTTACATTTTCCAGTCTACTTTGCAAGCCCAGTTTTCATATTTCAGTCTCTGAAAACTTAACGGGGGTGGGGGCGGGATTCCGCCAAGATGGAGGCATAGGTGCATTTGCCGGGCCTTCTCACACAACCAAGTTTAGAGACAACTAAATAGTAGACACAGAAAACATAGCCAGAACACAGAATATTGAACTTTTCGGAATTCCCTTCACAACGAATTCTTCAGCCTGACCCGTAAGGGGTGAAACCAGCAGGTGGCAGAGCGGGGTAGCACGGGAAAACGGGGTCAGACCAACTCAGGTGCACGGAATCCAGGCCCAGGGTGGGACCTAGTGAGGGACCGAGCGAGCGACAAAACGAGCCACCGCGGGCAAACAGCGAGGTAGCAGGGCTGCGGGTTGAATGTGGTCGCGCCTTTGTGCACGGATACACAAGCGAGGGAGTGGGCGATTGGACCGGGACCCGGCGGGTCCCCTCAGCCAGCGGAAGCGAGGGCGCCGCCATTTTCCTGCTCTGACCCCACCTCCACATACAGCGTCATGTCCCAGCGACTCTGAGTGGCCCGGCCCTGGTGAACCACCTAAGGCTCTGCTCCCCTCCCAGTGGCACGAAACAGCAGTGTCAGAAAGCCCCCTTCACTTGCCCATGCTGGTTTTTTAGGCCCCGTTTTTTATTTTACCCTCAAAGAACTTAATCGTGGCACTGGAGAAGGCTATTTCCCTTCTGACCCTCCAGAAATCCACTAGGCAGAAAAACGCCCGGCCCGGCTCCTGAGCTTTTTCTCAACTGGTGAGTGACCAGGGCTCCTTTCCATTTCCCAGTCTACTTTGCAAGCCCAGTTTTCATATTTTAGTCTCTCAAAACTGAACGGGGCACTGGACAAGGCGATTCTTCATAGGAAGAACTTGAACCAAATTCCACCAAATCCTCCTGCTGTCCTGTCATGCTCCCGAGCCTTGTCTTAACTTCTCAGTGAGCAAGGCTCTTTCTGACATGGATCTGGGCTTGGAAACTGGCCTGGGAAAACTGTTCCAGTTTTCCCAGGACAGTTTTCAAGCCCAGTTTTCATATTTTTCCATCAAAGAACTCTGCAGGGCACAGGAGGAGGCCATTTTTCATATTGAAAACCTGAAACCCATTAGGCAAAAAACAACCACCCGGCGAGGCTCCCGAGTTCTCTCTTACCTGCAGTGTGAGAATGGCTCCTTTACTTTTCCAAGGCTACTTTTCCGAGCCCTCTTTTCCTCTTTTAGTCTCAAAGAAGTGCAGAGGGCACAGGGGATGGCTATTTTTCATATTAAAGACCTGAAAGACATTTGGCAAAAATAATCACCGGGCAAGGCTCCAGAGTTTTGTCTTAACTCCAGTGTCAGAAAGCCCCCTTTACTTTTTCATGCTGGTTTTTTAGGCCCCGTTTTTCTTTATTTTACCCTCAAAGAACTTAATCGTGGCACCGAAGAAGGCTATTTTTCTCCTGGCACTCCAGAAATGCACCAGGCAAAAAATAAAAATAAAATGAAAAAAAAAAAAACGCCCGGCGCAGCTCCTGAGCTTTTTCTTAACTGGTGAGAGACCAGGGATTCTTTACATTTTCCAGTCTACTTTGCAAGCCCAGTTTTCATATTTCAGTCTCTGAAAACTTAACGGGGGTGGGGGCGGGATTCCGCCAAGATGGAGGCATAGGTGCATTTGCCGGGCCTTCTCACACAACCAAGTTTAGAGACAACTAAATAGTAGACACAGAAAACATAGCCAGAACACAGAATATTGAACTTTTCGGAATTCCCTTCACAACGAATTCTTCAGCCTGACCCGTAAGGGGTGAAACCAGCAGGTGGCAGAGCGGGGTAGCACGGGAAAACGGGGTCAGACCAACTCAGGTGCACGGAATCCAGGCCCAGGGTGGGACCTAGTGAGGGACCGAGCGAGCGACAAAACGAGCCACCGCGGGCAAACAGCGAGGTAGCAGGGCTGCGGGTTGAATGTGGTCACGCCTTTGTGCACGGATACACAAGCGAGGGAGTGGGCGATTGGACCGGGACCCGGCGGGTCCCCTCAGCCAGCGGAAGCGAGGGCGCCGCCATTTTCCTGCTCTGACCCCACCTCCACATACAGCGTCATGTCCCAGCGACTCTGAGTGGCCCGGCCCTGGTGAACCACCTAAGGCTCTGCTCCCCACCCAGTGGCACGAAACAGCAGTGTCAGAAAGCCCCCTTCACTTGCCCATGCTGGTTTTTTAGGCCCCGTTTTTTATTTTACCCTCAAAGAACTTAATCGTGGCACTGGAGAAGGCTATTTCCCTTCTGACCCTCCAGAAATCCACTAGGCAAAAAAACGCCCGGCCCGGCTCCTGAGCTTTTTCTCAACTGGTGAGTGACCAGGGCTCCTTTACATTTTCCAGTCTACTTTGCAAGCCCAGTTTTCATATTTTAGTCTCTCAAAACTGAACGGGGCACTGGACAAGGCGATTCTTCATAGGAAGAACTTGAACCAAATTCCACCAAATCCTCCTGCTGTCCTGTCATGCTCCCGAGCCTTGTCTTAACTTCTCAGTGAGCAAGGCTCTTTCTGACATGGATCTGGGCTTGGAAACTGGCCTGGGAAAACTGTTCCAGTTTTCCCAGGACAGTTTTCAAGCCCAGTTTTCATATTTTTCCATCAAAGAACTCTGCAGGGCACAGGAGGAGGCCATTTTTCATATTGAAAACCTGAAACCCATTAGGCAAAAAACAACCACCCGGCGAGGCTCCCGAGTTCTCTCTTACCTGCAGTGTGAGAATGGCTCCTTTACTTTTCCAAGGCTACTTTTCCGAGCCCTCTTTTCCTCTTTTAGTCTCAAAGAAGTGCAGAGGGCACAGGGGATGGCTATTTTTCATATTAAAGACCTGAAAGACATTTGGCAAAAATAATCACCGGGCAAGGCTCCAGAGTTTTGTCTTAACTCCAGTGTCAGAAAGCCCCCTTTACTTTTTCATGCTGGTTTTTTAGGCCCCGTTTTTCTTTATTTTACCCTCAAAGAACTTAATCGTGGCACCGAAGAAGGCTATTTTTCTCCTGGCACTCCAGAAATGCACCAGGCAAAAAATAAAAATAAAATGGAAAAAAAAAAAAAACGCCCGGCGCAGCTCCTGAGCTTTTTCTTAACTGGTGAGAGACCAGGGATTCTTTACATTTTCCAGTCTACTTTGCAGGCACAGTTTTCATATTTCAGTCTCTCAAAACTTAACGGGGGTGGGGGCGGGATTCCGCCAAGATGGAGGCATAGGTGCATTTGCCGGGCCTTCTCACACAACCAAGTTTAGAGACAACTAAATAGTAGACACAGAAAACATAGCCAGAACACAGAATATTGAACTTTTCGGAATTCCCTTCACAACGAATTCTTCAGCCTGACCCGTAAGGGGTGAAACCAGCAGGTGGCAGAGCGGGGTAGCACGGGAAAACGGGGTCAGACCAACTCAGGTGCACGGAATCCAGGCCCAGGGTGGGACCTAGTGAGGGACCGAGCGAGCGACAAAACGAGCCACCGCGGGCAAACAGCGAGGTAGCAGGGCTGCGGGTTGAATGTGGTCACGCCTTTGTGCACGGATACACAAGCGAGGGAGTGGGCGATTGGACCGGGACCCGGCGGGTCCCCTCAGCCAGCGGAAGCGAGGGCGCCGCCATTTTCCTGCTCTGACCCCACCTCCACATACAGCGTCATGTCCCAGCGACTCTGAGTGGCCCGGCCCTGGTGAACCACCTAAGGCTCTGCTCCCCTCCCAGTGGCACGAAACAGCAGTGTCAGAAAGCCCCCTTCACTTGCCCATGCTGGTTTTTTAGGCCCCGTTTTTTATTTTACCCTCAAAGAACTTAATCGTGGCACTGGAGAAGGCTATTTCCCTTCTGACCCTCCAGAAATCCACCTGGCAAAAAAACGCCTGGCGCGGCTCCTGAGCTTTTTCTGAACTGGTGAGTGACCAGGGCTCCTTTACATTTTCCAGTCTACTTTGCAAGCCCAGTTTTCATATTTTAGTCTCTCAAAACTGAACGGGGCACTGGACAAGGCGATTCTTCATAGGAAGAACTTGAACCAAATTCCACCAAATCCTCCTGCTGTCCTGTCATGCTCCCGAGCCTTGTCTTAACTTCTCAGTGAGCAAGGCTCTTTCTGACATGGATCTGGGCTTGGAAACTGGCCTGGGAAAACTGTTCCAGTTTTCCCAGGACAGTTTTCAAGCCCAGTTTTCATATTTTTCCATCAAAGAACTCTGCAGGGCACAGGAGGAGGCCATTTTTCATATTGAAAACCTGAAACCCATTAGGCAAAAAACAACCACCCGGCGAGGCTCCCGAGTTCTCTCTTACCTGCAGTGTGAGAATGGCTCCTTTACTTTTCCAAGGCTACTTTTCCGAGCCCTCTTTTCCTCTTTTAGTCTCAAAGAAGTGCAGAGGGCACAGGGGATGGCTATTTTTCATATTAAAGACCTGAAAGACATTTGCCAAAAATAATCACCGGGCAAGGCTCCAGAGTTTTGTCTTAACTCCAGTGTCAGAAAGCCCCCTTTACTTTTTCATGCTGGTTTTTTAGGCTCCGTTTTTCTTTATTTTACCCTCAAAGAACTTAATCGTGGCACCGAAGAAGGCTATTTTTCTCCTGGCACTCCAGAAATGCACCAGGCAAAAAATAAAAATAAAATGGAAAAAAAAAAAAACGCCCGGCGCAGCTCCTGAGCTTTTTCTTAACTGGTGAGAGACCAGGGATTCTTTACATTTTCCAGTCTACTTTGCAAGCCCAGTTTTCATATTTCAGTCTCTGAAAACTTAACGGGGGTGGGGGCGGGATTCCGCCAAGATGGAGGCATAGGTGCATTTGCCGGGCCTTCTCACACAACCAAGTTTAGAGACAACTAAATAGTAGACACAGAAAACATAGCCAGAACACAGAATATTGAACTTTTCGGAATTCCCTTCACAACGAATTCTTCAGCCTGACCCGTAAGGGGTGAAACCAGCAGGTGGCAGAGCGGGGTAGCACGGGAAAACGGGGTCAGACCAACTCAGGTGCACGGAATCCAGGCCCAGGGTGGGACCTAGTGAGGGACCGAGCGAGCGACAAAACGAGCCACCGCGGGCAAACAGCGAGGTAGCAGGGCTGCGGGTTGAATGTGGTCACGCCTTTGTGCACGGATACACAAGCGAGGGAGTGGGCGATTGGACCGGGACCCGGCGGGTCCCCTCAGCCAGCGGAAGCGAGGGCGCCGCCATTTTCCTGCTCTGACCCCACCTCCACATACAGCGTCATGTCCCAGCGACTCTGAGTGGCCCGGCCCTGGTGAACCACCTAAGGCTCTGCTCCCCACCCAGTGGCACGAAACAGCAGTGTCAGAAAGCCCCCTTCACTTGCCCATGCTGGTTTTTTAGGCCCCGTTTTTTATTTTACCCTCAAAGAACTTAATCGTGGCACTGGAGAAGGCTATTTCCCTTCTGACCCTCCAGAAATCCACTAGGCAGAAAAACGCCCGGCCCGGCTCCTGAGCTTTTTCTCAACTGGTGAGTGACCAGGGCTCCTTTCCATTTCCCAGTCTACTTTGCAAGCCCAGTTTTCATATTTTAGTCTCTCAAAACTGAACGGGGCACTGGACAAGGCGATTCTTCATAGGAAGAACTTGAACCAAATTCCACCAAATCCTCCTGCTGTCCTGTCATGCTCCCGAGCCTTGTCTTAACTTCTCAGTGAGCAAGGCTCTTTCTGACATGGATCTGGGCTTGGAAACTGGCCTGGGAAAACTGTTCCAGTTTTCCCAGGACAGTTTTCAAGCCCAGTTTTCATATTTTTCCATCAAAGAACTCTGCAGGGCACAGGAGGAGGCCATTTTTCATATTGAAAACCTGAAACCCATTAGGCAAAAAACAACCACCCGGCGAGGCTCCCGAGTTCTCTCTTACCTGCAGTGTGAGAATGGCTCCTTTACTTTTCCAAGGCTACTTTTCCGAGCCCTCTTTTCCTCTTTTAGTCTCAAAGAAGTGCAGAGGGCACAGGGGATGGCTATTTTTCATATTAAAGACCTGAAAGACATTTGGCAAAAATAATCACCGGGCAAGGCTCCAGAGTTTTGTCTTAACTCCAGTGTCAGAAAGCCCCCTTTACTTTTTCATGCTGGTTTTTTAGGCTCCGTTTTTCTTTATTTTACCCTCAAAGAACTTAATTGTGGCACCGAAGAAGGCTATTTTTCTCCTGGCACTCCAGAAATGCACCAGGCAAAAAATAAAAATAAAATGAAAAAAAAAAAAAACGCCCGGCGCAGCTCCTGAGCTTTTTCTTAACTGGTGAGAGACCAGGGATTCTTTACATTTTCCATTCTACTTTGCAAGCCCAGTTTTCATATTTCAGTCTCTGAAAACTTAACGGGGGGTGGGGGCGGGATTCCGCCAAGATGGAGGCATAGGTGCATTTGCCGGGCCTTCTCACACAACCAAGTTTAGAGACAACTAAATAGTAGACACAGAAAACATAGCCAGAACACAGAATATTGAACTTTTCGGAATTCCCTTCACAACGAATTCTTCAGCCTGACCCGTAAGGGGTGAAACCAGCAGGTGGCAGAGCGGGGTAGCACGGGAAAACGGGGTCAGACCAACTCAGGTGCACGGAATCCAGGCCCAGGGTGGGACCTAGTGAGGGACCGAGCGAGCGACAAAACGAGCCACCGCGGGCAAACAGCGAGGTAGCAGGGCTGCGGGTTGAATGTGGTCACGCCTTTGTGCACGGATACACAAGCGAGGGAGTGGGCGATTGGACCGGGACCCGGCGGGTCCCCTCAGCCAGCGGAAGCGAGGGCGCCGCCATTTTCCTGCTCTGACCCCACCTCCACATACAGCGTCATGTCCCAGCGACTCTGAGTGGCCCGGCCCTGGTGAACCACCTAAGGCTCTGCTCCCCTCCCAGTGGCACGAAACAGCAGTGTCAGAAAGCCCCCTTCACTTGCCCATGCTGGTTTTTTAGGCCCCGTTTTTTATTTTACCCTCAAAGAACTTAATCGTGGCACTGGAGAAGGCTATTTCCCTTCTGACCCTCCAGAAATCCACTAGGCAGAAAAACGCCCGGCCCGGCTCCTGAGCTTTTTCTCAACTGGTGAGTGACCAGGGCTCCTTTCCATTTCCCAGTCTACTTTGCAAGCCCAGTTTTCATATTTTAGTCTCTCAAAACTGAACGGGGCACTGGACAAGGCGATTCTTCATAGGAAGAACTTGAACCAAATTCCACCAAATCCTCCTGCTGTCCTGTCATGCTCCCGAGCCTTGTCTTAACTTCTCAGTGAGCAAGGCTCTTTCTGACATGGATCTGGGCTTGGAAACTGGCCTGGGAAAACTGTTCCAGTTTTCCCAGGACAGTTTTCAAGCCCAGTTTTCATATTTTTCCATCAAAGAACTCTGCAGGGCACAGGAGGAGGCCATTTTTCATATTGAAAACCTGAAACCCATTAGGCAAAAAACAACCACCCGGCGAGGCTCCCGAGTTCTCTCTTACCTGCAGTGTGAGAATGGCTCCTTTACTTTTCCAAGGCTACTTTTCCGAGCCCTCTTTTCCTCTTTTAGTCTCAAAGAAGTGCAGAGGGCACAGGGGATGGCTATTTTTCATATTAAAGACCTGAAAGACATTTGGCAAAAATAATCACCGGGCAAGGCTCCAGAGTTTTGTCTTAACTCCAGTGTCAGAAAGCCCCCTTTACTTTTTCATGCTGGTTTTTTAGGCCCCGTTTTTCTTTATTTTACCCTCAAAGAACTTAATCGTGGCACCGAAGAAGGCTATTTTTCTCCTGGCACTCCAGAAATGCACCAGGCAAAAAATAAAAATAAAATGGAAAAAAAAAAAACGCCCGGCGCAGCTCCTGAGCTTTTTCTTAACTGGTGAGAGACCAGGGATTCTTTACATTTTCCAGTCTACTTTGCAAGCCCAGTTTTCATATTTCAGTCTCTGAAAACTTAACGGGGGTGGGGGCGGGATTCCGCCAAGATGGAGGCATAGGTGCATTTGCCGGGCCTTCTCACACAACCAAGTTTAGAGACAACTAAATAGTAGACACAGAAAACATAGCCAGAACACAGAATATTGAACTTTTCGGAATTCCCTTCACAACGAATTCTTCAGCCTGACCCGTAAGGGGTGAAACCAGCAGGTGGCAGAGCGGGGTAGCACGGGAAAACGGGGTCAGACCAACTCAGGTGCACGGAATCCAGGCCCAGGGTGGGACCTAGTGAGGGACCGAGCGAGCGACAAAACGAGCCACCGCGGGCAAACAGCGAGGTAGCAGGGCTGCGGGTTGAATGTGGTCGCGCCTTTGTGCACGGATACACAAGCGAGGGAGTGGGCGATTGGACCGGGACCCGGCGGGTCCCCTCAGCCAGCGGAAGCGAGGGCGCCGCCATTTTCCTGCTCTGACCCCACCTCCACATACAGCGTCATGTCCCAGCGACTCTGAGTGGCCCGGCCCTGGTGAACCACCTAAGGCTCTGCTCCCCTCCCAGTGGCACGAAACAGCAGTGTCAGAAAGCCCCCTTCACTTGCCCATGCTGGTTTTTTAGGCCCCGTTTTTTAGTTTACCCTCAAAGAACTTAATCGTGGCACTGGAGAAGGCTATTTCCCTTCTGACCCTCCAGAAATCCACTAGGCAAAAAAACGCCCGGCCCGGCTCCTGAGCTTTTTCTCAACTGGTGAGTGACCAGAGCTCCTTTCCATTTCCCAGTCTACTTTGCAAGCCCAGTTTTCATATTTTAGTCTCTCAAAACTGAACGGGGCACTGGACAAGGCGATTCTTCATAGGAAGAACTTGAACCAAATTCCACCAAATCCTCCTGCTGTCCTGTCATGCTCCCGAGCCTTGTCTTAACTTCTCAGTGAGCAAGGCTCTTTCTGACATGGATCTGGGCTTGGAAACTGGCCTGGGAAAACTGTTCCAGTTTTCCCAGGACAGTTTTCAAGCCCAGTTTTCATATTTTTCCATCAAAGAACTCTGCAGGGCACAGGAGGAGGCCATTTTTCATATTGAAAACCTGAAACCCATTAGGCAAAAAACAACCACCCGGCGAGGCTCCCGAGTTCTCTCTTACCTGCAGTGTGAGAATGGCTCCTTTACTTTTCCAAGGCTACTTTTCCGAGCCCTCTTTTCCTCTTTTAGTCTCAAAGAAGTGCAGAGGGCACAGGGGATGGCTATTTTTCATATTAAAGACCTGAAAGACATTTGGCAAAAATAATCACCGGGCAAGGCTCCAGAGTTTTGTCTTAACTCCAGTGTCAGAAAGCCCCCTTTACTTTTTCATGCTGGTTTTTTAGGCCCCGTTTTTCTTTATTTTACCCTCAAAGAACTTAATCGTGGCACCGAAGAAGGCTATTTTTCTCCTGGCACTCCAGAAATGCACCAGGCAAAAAAATAAATAAATAAATGGAAAAAAAAAAAAAACGCCAGGCGCAGCTCCTGAGCTTTTTCTTAACTGGTGAGAGACCAGGGATTCTTTACATTTTCCAGTCTACTTTGCAAGCCCAGTTTTCATATTTCAGTCTCTGAAAACTTAACGGGGGGTGGGGGCGGGATTCCGCCAAGATGGAGGCATAGGTGCATTTGCCGGGCCTTCTCACACAACCAAGTTTAGAGACAACTAAATAGTAGACACAGAAAACATAGCCAGAACACAGAATATTGAACTTTTCGGAATTCCCTTCACAACGAATTCTTCAGCCTGACCCGTAAGGGGTGAAACCAGCAGGTGGCAGAGCGGGGTAGCACGGGAAAACGGGGTCAGACCAACTCAGGTGCACGGAATCCAGGCCCAGGGTGGGACCTAGTGAGGGACCGAGCGAGCGACAAAACGAGCCACCGCGGGCAAACAGCGAGGTAGCAGGGCTGCGGGTTGAATGTGGTCACGCCTTTGTGCACGGATACACAAGCGAGGGAGTGGGCGATTGGACCGGGACCCGGCGGGTCCCCTCAGCCAGCGGAAGCGAGGGCGCCGCCATTTTCCTGCTCTGACCCCACCTCCACATACAGCGTCATGTCCCAGCGACTCTGAGTGGCCCGGCCCTGGTGAACCACCTAAGGCTCTGCTCCCCTCCCAGTGGCACGAAACAGCAGTGTCAGAAAGCCCCCTTCACTTGCCCATGCTGGTTTTTTAGGCCCCGTTTTTTAGTTTACCCTCAAAGAACTTAATCGTGGCACTGGAGAAGGCTATTTCCCTTCTGACCCTCCAGAAATCCACTAGGCAAAAAAACGCCCGGCCCGGCTCCTGAGCTTTTTCTCAACTGGTGAGTGACCAGAGCTCCTTTCCATTTCCCAGTCTACTTTGCAAGCCCAGTTTTCATATTTTAGTCTCTCAAAACTGAACGGGGCACTGGACAAGGCGATTCTTCATAGGAAGAACTTGAACCAAATTCCACCAAATCCTCCTGCTGTCCTGTCATGCTCCCGAGCCTTGTCTTAACTTCTCAGTGAGCAAGGCTCTTTCTGACATGGATCTGGGCTTGGAAACTGGCCTGGGAAAACTGTTCCAGTTTTCCCAGGACAGTTTTCAAGCCCAGTTTTCATATTTTTCCATCAAAGAACTCTGCAGGGCACAGGAGGAGGCCATTTTTCATATTGAAAACCTGAAACCCATTAGGCAAAAAACAACCACCCGGCGAGGCTCCCGAGTTCTCTCTTACCTGCAGTGTGAGAATGGCTCCTTTACTTTTCCAAGGCTACTTTTCCGAGCCCTCTTTTCCTCTTTTAGTCTCAAAGAAGTGCAGAGGGCACAGGGGATGGCTATTTTTCATATTAAAGACCTGAAAGACATTTGGCAAAAATAATCACCGGGCAAGGCTCCAGAGTTTTGTCTTAACTCCAGTGTCAGAAAGCCCCCTTTACTTTTTCATGCTGGTTTTTTAGGCCCCGTTTTTCTTTATTTTACCCTCAAAGAACTTAATCGTGGCACCGAAGAAGGCTATTTTTCTCCTGGCACTCCAGAAATGCACCAGGCAAAAAATAAAAATAAAATGAAAAAAAAAAAAAACGCCCGGCGCAGCTCCTGAGCTTTTTCTTAACTGGTGAGAGACCAGGGATTCTTTACATTTTCCAGTCTACTTTGCAAGCCCAGTTTTCATATTTCAGTCTCTGAAAACTTAACGGGGGTGGGGGCGGGATTCCGCCAAGATGGAGGCATAGGTGCATTTGCCGGGCCTTCTCACACAACCAAGTTTAGAGACAACTAAATAGTAGACACAGAAAACATAGCCAGAACACAGAATATTGAACTTTTCGGAATTCCCTTCACAACGAATTCTTCAGCCTGACCCGTAAGGGGTGAAACCAGCAGGTGGCAGAGCGGGGTAGCACGGGAAAACGGGGTCAGACCAACTCAGGTGCACGGAATCCAGGCCCAGGGTGGGACCTAGTGAGGGACCGAGCGAGCGACAAAACGAGCCACCGCGGGCAAACAGCGAGGTAGCAGGGCTGCGGGTTGAATGTGGTCACGCCTTTGTGCACGGATACACAAGCGAGGGAGTGGGCGATTGGACCGGGACCCGGCGGGTCCCCTCAGCCAGCGGAAGCGAGGGCGCCGCCATTTTCCTGCTCTGACCCCACCTCCACATACAGCGTCATGTCCCAGCGACTCTGAGTGGCCCGGCCCTGGTGAACCACCTAAGGCTCTGCTCCCCTCCCAGTGGCACGAAACAGCAGTGTCAGAAAGCCCCCTTCACTTGCCCATGCTGGTTTTTTAGGCCCCGTTTTTTAGTTTACCCTCAAAGAACTTAATCGTGGCACTGGAGAAGGCTATTTCCCTTCTGACCCTCCAGAAATCCACTAGGCAGAAAAACGCCCGGCCCGGCTCCTGAGCTTTTTCTCAACTGGTGAGTGACCAGAGCTCCTTTCCATTTCCCAGTCTACTTTGCAAGCCCAGTTTTCATATTTTAGTCTCTCAAAACTGAACGGGGCACTGGACAAGGCGATTCTTCATAGGAAGAACTTGAACCAAATTCCACCAAATCCTCCTGCTGTCCTGTCATGCTCCCGAGCCTTGTCTTAACTTCTCAGTGAGCAAGGCTCTTTCTGACATGGATCTGGGCTTGGAAACTGGCCTGGGAAAACTGTTCCAGTTTTCCCAGGACAGTTTTCAAGCCCAGTTTTCATATTTTTCCATCAAAGAACTCTGCAGGGCACAGGAGGAGGCCATTTTTCATATTGAAAACCTGAAACCCATTAGGCAAAAAACAACCACCCGGCGAGGCTCCCGAGTTCTCTCTTACCTGCAGTGTGAGAATGGCTCCTTTACTTTTCCAAGGCTACTTTTCCGAGCCCTCTTTTCCTCTTTTAGTCTCAAAGAAGTGCAGAGGGCACAGGGGATGGCTATTTTTCATATTAAAGACCTGAAAGACATTTGGCAAAAATAATCACCGGGCAAGGCTCCAGAGTTTTGTCTTAACTCCAGTGTCAGAAAGCCCCCTTTACTTTTTCATGCTGGTTTTTTAGGCCCCGTTTTTCTTTATTTTACCCTCAAAGAACTTAATCGTGGCACCGAAGAAGGCTATTTTTCTCCTGGCACTCCAGAAATGCACCAGGCAAAAAATAAAAATAAAATGGAAAAAAAAAAAAACGCCCGGCGCAGCTCCTGAGCTTTTTCTTAACTGGTGAGAGACCAGGGATTCTTTACATTTTCCAGTCTACTTTGCAAGCCCAGTTTTCATATTTCAGTCTCTGAAAACTTAACGGGGGTGGGGGCGGGATTCCGCCAAGATGGAGGCATAGGTGCATTTGCCGGGCCTTCTCACACAACCAAGTTTAGAGACAACTAAATAGTAGACACAGAAAACATAGCCAGAACACAGAATATTGAACTTTTCGGAATTCCCTTCACAACGAATTCTTCAGCCTGACCCGTAAGGGGTGAAACCAGCAGGTGGCAGAGCGGGGTAGCACGGGAAAACGGGGTCAGACCAACTCAGGTGCACGGAATCCAGGCCCAGGGTGGGACCTAGTGAGGGACCGAGCGAGCGACAAAACGAGCCACCGCGGGCAAACAGCGAGGTAGCAGGGCTGCGGGTTGAATGTGGTCACGCCTTTGTGCACGGATACACAAGCGAGGGAGTGGGCGATTGGACCGGGACCCGGCGGGTCCCCTCAGCCAGCGGAAGCGAGGGCGCCGCCATTTTCCTGCTCTGACCCCACCTCCACATACAGCGTCATGACCCAGCGACTCTGAGTGGCCCGGCCCTGGTGAACCACCTAAGGCTCTGCTCCCCTCCCAGTGGCACGAAACAGCAGTGTCAGAAAGCCCCCTTCACTTGCCCATGCTGGTTTTTTAGGCCCCGTTTTTTATTTTACCCTCAAAGAACTTAATCGTGGCACTGGAGAAGGCTATTTCCCTTCTGACCCTCCAGAAATCCACTAGGCAGAAAAACGCCCGGCCCGGCTCCTGAGCTTTTTCTCAACTGGTGAGTGACCAGAGCTCCTTTCCATTTCCCAGTCTACTTTGCAAGCCCAGTTTTCATATTTTAGTCTCTCAAAACTGAACGGGGCACTGGACAAGGCGATTCTTCATAGGAAGAACTTGAACCAAATTCCACCAAATCCTCCTGCTGTCCTGTCATGCTCCCGAGCCTTGTCTTAACTTCTCAGTGAGCAAGGCTCTTTCTGACATGGATCTGGGCTTGGAAACTGGCCTGGGAAAACTGTTCCAGTTTTCCCAGGACAGTTTCCAAGCCCAGTTTTCATATTTTTCCATCAAAGAACTCTGCAGGGCACAGGAGGAGGCCATTTTTCATATTGAAAACCTGAAACCCATTAGGCAAAAAACAACCACCCGGCGAGGCTACCGAGTTCTCTCTTACCTGCAGTGTGAGAATGGCTCCTTTACTTTTCCAAGGCTACTTTTCCGAGCCCTCTTTTCCTCTTTTAGTCTCAAAGAAGTGCAGAGGGCACAGGGGATGGCTATTTTTCATATTAAAGACCTGAAAGACATTTGCCAAAAATAATCACCGGGCAAGGCTCCAGAGTTTTGTCTTAACTCCAGTGTCAGAAAGCCCCCTTTACTTTTTCATGCTGGTTTTTTAGGCTCCGTTTTTCTTTATTTTACCCTCAAAGAACTTAATTGTGGCACTGAAGAAGGCTATTTTTCTCCTGGCACTCCAGAAATGCACCAGGCAAAAAATAAAAAAAAAAAAAAAAAAAAACGCCCGGCGCAGCTCCTGAGCTTTTTCTTAACTGGTGAGAGACCAGGGATTCTTTACATTTTCCATTCTACTTTGCAAGCCCAGTTTTCATATTTCAGTCTCTGAAAACTTAACGGGGGTGGGGGCGGGATTCCGCCAAGATGGAGGCATAGGTGCATTTGCCGGGCCTTCTCACACAACCAAGTTTAGAGACAACTAAATAGTAGACACAGAAAACATAGCCAGAACACAGAATATTGAACTTTTCGGAATTCCCTTCACAACGAATTCTTCAGCCTGACCCGTAAGGGGTGAAACCAGCAGGTGGCAGAGCGGGGTAGCACGGGAAAACAAGGTCAGACCAACTCAGGTGCACGGAATCCAGGCCCAAGGTGGGACCTAGTGAGGGACCGAGCGAGTGACAAAACGAGCCACCGCGGGAAAACAGCGAGGTAGCAGGGCTGCGGGTTGAATGTGGTCACGCCTTTGTGCACGGATACACAAGCGAGGGAGTGGGCCATTGGACCCGAACCAGGCGGGTCCCCTCAGCCAGCGGAAGCGAGGGCGCCGCCATTTTCCTGCTCTCACCCCACCTCCACATACAGCGTCATGACCCAGCGACTCTGAGTGGCCCGGCCCTGGTGAACCACCTAAGGCTCTGCTCCTCTCCCAGTGGCACGAAACAGCAGTGTCAGAAAGCCCCCTTCACTTGCCCATGCTGGTTTTTTAGGCCCCGTTTTTTAGTTTACCCTCAAAGAACTTAATCGTGGCACTGGAGAAGGCTATTTCCCTTCTGACCCTCCAGAAATCCACTAGGCAGAAAAACGCCCGGCCCGGCTCCTGAGCTTTTTCTGAACTGGTGAGTGACCAGAGCTCCTTTACATTTTCCAGTCTACTTTGCAAGCCCAGTTTTCATATTTTAGTCTCTCAAAACTGAACGGGGCACTGGACAAGGCGATTCTTCATAGGAAGAACTTGAACCGAATTCCACCAAATCCTCCTGCTGTCCTGTAGTGCTCCCGAGCGTTGTCTTAACTTCTCAGGGAGCAAGGCTCTTTATGAGGTGGATCTGGGCTTGAAAACTGTCCTGGGAAAACTGGAGTTTTCCGAAGTTTTCCCATTACAGTTTTCAAGCCCAGGTTTCATATTTATGCATCAAAGTACACTTCAGGGCACAGGAGGTGGCTATTTTTTATATTAAATACCTGAAACCCATTTGGCAAAAAACAACCACCCGGCAAGGCTACCGACTTCTCTCTTATCTGCAGTGTGAGAAAGGTCCTTTACTTTTACAAAGCTCGTTTTCCGAGCCCCCTTTTTCTATTTTAGTTACAAAGAACTCTAGAGTGCACAGGGGAGGGCTATTTTTCATATTAAAGACCTGAAAGACATTTGGCAAAAAAAAAACACCGGGCAAGGCTCCAGAGTATCGTCTTACCTCCAGTGTTAGACGCCCTCCTTTACTTTTTCCTGCTGGTTTTTTAGGCCCCGTTTTTTATTTTACCCTCAAAGAACTTAATCGTGGCACTGGAGAAGGCTATTTCCCTTCTGACCCACCAAAAATCCACTAGGCAAATAAATGTCCAGAGCGACTCCTGAGCTTTTTCTTAACTGGTGAGTGAGCAGGGCTTCTTTACATTTTCCAGTCTAGTTTGCAAGCCCAGTTTTCATATTTTAGTCTCTCAAAACTTAACGGGTACTGGAGAAGGCTATTTTTCATTTTAAGAAGTTGAGCCAATTCCACAGAATCCTCTTGCCGCCCTGTCATTCTCCTGAGTGTTGTCTTAACTTCTCAGTCACAAGGCCTTTTCTGAGATGGATGTGGGGTTGAAAACTGGCCTGGAAAACTGTTCCAGGTATACCTGGCCAGTTTTCAATCCCAGATTTTATATTTTAGCCTCAAAGTACTTAGCAGTTCACATGATAAGGCTATTTTTCATATTAAAAACCTGAAACCCATTTGGCCAAAAAACACCCGGCAAGACTACCGAATTTTCTCTTACTTGCTGTGGGAGAAAGGCTCCTTTACTTTTCCAAGGCCAGTTTCTGAAACCCAGTTTTTATATTTTATCCTCAAAGAACTTAACAGGCACAGGAGAAGGCTATTTAAAAAATAAAGTAAAATGGAATATATTCACATATGGGGGTTAGTATAAACTATATATGCATACATATTCAATTTTTTTAAGAACAGAAATTTAGTGTATACTTTTATAATGAGAACACCACTCACCCAAGTGTGAATGAAAGAAAACAAACTTCTTTCAAATGTGCAGAGATTCCTTAAAGTTTAAAGATGCACTAAGAGCATCCCAGTTTCATCTCTGTGTACGTGTTCAGGTTTTAGTTCTAAATATCACAAATTCTCTTTTAACTTTAAGAAAATTAAATAACATTAAAAGTGTCGATAATTTTGAATCAAAGGTTCACATTTCTGTAACTGTAACAGGCTTGCCAAAACAATTTTATTTTATAAGATTGTTTTGCTTGTGTGTAGTGTTGTTTTCCTCACAAGTTTTGTCAGCCATATACTGTGAGATTTTTCAGTTATTTAAAAGTATTCATCTGACATCTACTGATTCTTTTATGTGAGTGGGAATGAGTAAGCAGGTGATTAACTATGCTTATAAAACTATATGACATTCTTCAAAGAACAACAAAACAATCTATGTTGTCTATTGTAACTTACAATGATCATACATTACTATATACAGAGTAGAAGACCAGGTGTCCTATATTAAAAGAAAAAAATCCCAGTGTTAAATTATGTTATAAACGTATTGTTTATTGATAATTAACAAAATAAAACATAAAATTTAAATTAAAAACTTATGAAATTCTCTGATTTAGTTGTTAACAAACATATTATAGAAATGCTGCTGTTGGTTTAAAAATGAAGGAACTTTTTTTTACCTTTCTCAATAGTATGGATGGAACTGGAGACTATTATGCTAAGTGAAATAAGCCAGTCAGAGAAAGACAAATACCATATGATCTCATTTATCCATGGAATCTATTAAACAAAATAAACTGATGAGCAAAATAGAAACAGAGGCATGGGTACACGGAAGAGACTGACAGCTGTCAGAGGTCAGCGGTGAGGGGGACACTGAATGAAAGAAGATGAAGGGAAGAGCCAAAGAATGAGTATGTGTGACCCATGGACACAGACAACAGTGTGGTGATGGCCAGAGGGGAGGGGGACAGGGACTGGGTGAAGGTGAGCAAAGTGGGGGAAATGGGGACATCTGTAATAATGGTAATAACAAAAATAAAGAAAAATTAAAATAATTTAAAAAATTACCAGGTAAATGTAAGAATGATAAAGAAAATTTTAAGAAGACAAAGGAGACACATGAAAGCTAATTATTTGAATTTTCAAACTTTATCAAAATAAGAAAAATTTACATGAAAATTTCAAAACAGTTGGCTAATTATACAAAGTCCATTCAGGAATGAGAAACTTTGATGAAAAGGGGGAAGGTCTCTACTGTGTTGTATTTCAACTGAACTTGAACTATAACAGCTGAGATGTGCTGGCTCCTTTTGGATTTTGTTCTGGTTCATTGCAAAGCACATACGGTGAAAACTGCATATGGTGAGTCAAACTCAATTAAAATAAAACCAGAAAATTGATTTGAAATGACAATTTAGTTGAACCATAACTGGACCCAAATTGTGTTATTCTACCAATCATGGTAATTTCAAACTCCTACCTTCATTTTGTTAAACTAAATATTGAGGCTGTCATGGCTATTGTATGTTGACATGAATCATACAGGAAGGCAAGATTGATTAAGAAGAAGTCTCTGCTACCTTTGTGAGTTACTGCAATGTGTGATGACACAACTTTTTGGCCTTTTCCATCAAAACTAAAAATAAATAAAGCAACCCCACAGAGCAAGAACTTGTAAAAGTTTGAGAAACAATGCTCACCAGATAAATGGATTGCAAATGTTTTCTCCCATTGTATGGGTTGCCTTCTAAGGTTATTGGGATTTTATTGTTATGGATTTGTAGGAATCTCTTATATGTTTTTAATGTTAAATGGGGAGTTGTTCAATGGGTATAAAGTTTCAAGTGTGTTACATTAATATAAGTTCCAGAGGTATGCTGTGCAACATTGCCTATGATAGTTACCAGCACAATGAACATGTGCCCTTCAAAACTTGTTAAGATGGTAGATCTCCTGTTAAGTTTTCTTGCCACAAAACGGTTGCAAGGGGGACACAAGGAAACTCGGGGAGGTGTTACATATGTCAATGACCATGGCTGTGGCAGTCATATTACAGTGATTGCCTATGTCTGAACTCTTTAAATTGTGCACTTTAAATATGTGTGATTCTTTATATATCAATTGTATATTAGTAAAGTTGTTTTTGAAAATAAATAATATTCAGAAATTATATAATGCATTTTCAAATGCAATTTCACGCTCCTGCTTTTTAGGTTTACAGAGAACTGAACAGAAAGCAGAGAGTTTCCATCCACCTCCCACCCCACCACACTTGTATGCAGTGTCCTCTATTGTTAATATTTTGCATCAATGCATTGCATTTGTTATAATTGCTGCACTATTGGTAACTTATTACCAACCAAAGTCCATAATTTACATCATAGTTGATCATGTACACTATGGGTTTCCACAAATTTATAATGAATGACACGTATCCACCATTGCAGTGTGATACAGATGAGTGACACTGCCCTAAAAATCCTCAGTGCTCTACTTGATCCTCCCTCCCTCCCTTCCCTGGAGCCCCTAGAAAGTACTGATCCTTTTAACTATCACCACCGTTTTATTAGAATGCCATATAATTGGAATCATACTGTAGATGATATTTTTAGATTGGCTTCTTTTACTTAGCAATATGCATCTAAGTTCCCTCTATGTCTTTTTGGGGCTTGTGGGCTCATTTTCTATCACCGAATAATATTCTATTCTCTGGATGTAAAGTTTATTCACTTGCCTACTGAAGGACTTTTTGGTCGCTTCCAATTTGGGCAACTATAAATAAAGCTTCTATAAATATCTACGTGCATGTTCTTGTGACATGAATGTACATCTCTTTTGGGTAAACACTAAGGAGAAGGATTGCCAGATTATATGGTTAGAGTGTGTTTAGTTTTGTAAGAAACTATCAAATTGTCTTCCAAAGTTGCTGTACCATTTTCATTCCTGCCACCAGTGAATGAGTTCCTATTACTTCACATTCTCGCCAATATCTGGTGTTGTCAGTGTTTTGGATTTTGGGCATTCTGATAGGTGTCTAGTGATGTTTTAAATTTACTAAATGACAAATGGTGTTGAGAATTTTATTTGTTTTGCTTCTTCAATGAAGTGTCTGTTCAGATCTCTCGCTCAATGTAAATTTCAGTTACATTGCTTGTTTTCTTACTGAATTTTAAGAGTTCTTTATATATTTTGGATATGATCCCTTTATCAGATCTGTGATTTGCAATGATTTTCTTCTAGTTGGTAGCTTGTCTTTTCATTCTCTTGAAAATCTTTCACAAAGCAGAAGTTTTTAGTTTTAATAAAATCTAACTTCTCAAGTTTTTTCATTTATGAAACTTGCCTTGTTATTGTATCTAAAAAGTCATTGCCAGAGCCACAGTTGTCTAGATGTTCTGCCATGTTATCTTCTGGGAATTTTAATTCTGCATGTTACATTTATGTCTGTGATCCATTTAGAGTTAATTTTTTTAGAAAGTCTGTATTCAGAATCATATTTTGGGGGGAAGGGATGTAGACACCCAGTTATTGAAAAAACTGTCCTTTCTCCATTGACTCGTCTTTGCCCTTTTGTCCAGATCTGTTGACTATATTTGTGTGGGTCAATTTCTGGGCTTCCTATTCTGTTTCACTTACCTATTTCAATACCCCACTGTCTCAATTACTGTAACTTCCTAGTAAAACTTTAAGTTTACTTGTATCAGTCCTCTGACTTTGTTTTTCTCCTTCAATATTTTATTGGCTATTCTTGGCCTTTGTTCCTTTCACATTAATGTTAGGATAAGTTTGTCAATATCTACAGAATAATTCGCTAGAGTATTTTTGGGGTTGTGTTGTGTTGAATCTATAAGTCAACTTGGGAAGAACAGATACCTTCATAATATTGAGTCTTCCTCTCCTTGTGCATGGATTATCTATTTATCTAAATCTTTGATTTGGTTCATCTTAGTTTTGTTGTTTCCTTATATAGATCTTGGAGATATTGTATTATATTTATACCCATTTTTCTTTATTTTTTGTGCTAATATAAATGGCATTATGTTTTCAATTTAAAATTATAATTATTCATGCTGGTATATAAGAAAACAATTACCTTTTTTATATTAACCTTGTGCCCTGCAATCTTGCTATTATTCCTTATTAGCTCCAGAAATTTTTTATTGACTTTCCACATAAATAGTCATGTCACCTATGAGCAAAGACAGTTTTACTTCTTCCTTCCTAATTGGCATACCTTTGAATTCCTTGTCTTCTCTTACTGGATTAGCTAGGACTTACAGTACAATGTTGAATAGTAGTGAGAGACATCCTTACCTTGTTTCTGGTCTAAGTGAGAAAGCATCTAGTTTCTCACTATTAAGATTAGCTATAGATTTTTTTAAGACGCCCTTTATCAGGTTGAGAAAATTCCTTTCCATTCCTACTTTGCTGAGTTCTTGATTTATTTTCACGTAAATATTAGCATGTTTCAGCATTAAATTAAATAAAATCTGTCTTAAAACATGGTGGATAATGTATCATCTTTCCTTGTGTAACCTAAAACTTCTAAAGTAACACTATATCCAACATATATATTTTGAAATGAAGATAAGAAATAATCAATCTAATTTCTAATGGGTATAGTTAAGTAGCAACAGCATTTTTCTGTCTTCAAGCACAATTACCCTCCAATCTTCCTGGTAAAAAATCACTTCTTTAAACTACTGTGTATACTAATTATTTTAAAATTTTATCCATGACACTTAGCTATTTATTCAATTAACTCTACACATATAATGACATTTTAAAACTAGTATTATGTTTCTTCTGATTTTCTCTTGAAACACACATAGGTACCATGTGTAATAAAGATCCAAAGGCAATTTTGTCACTTGTTTCATGCACTCTAAATTTTTGGCAGATATGCTGAATATTACACTAAGCTTCATCCTGGGACACTATTTAGACCGTGCCTCCATTACAGTAACTAACCCTTGGGAAGGACTATACCAACACATGGAATGGCCAGATTGAAAGACGTCATGCAAAATTCCTGTATTACTAACCACCAGAAAGAGTTTTTCAGGAACAAAGAACCACTTTTACATTTCAGCATCAGAAAAGCATTCATAACTGTCAAGAGCATACTTAAAAATGCTTTAGCTCAGGCACTAAATGTATGAAACAGCATAAGAATGAAAATATGGCACGTTTGATCAAAGCAAGGGTGGGTTTCCATGATGATTTATTATCCACAGGCTCTTGGTCACTGACAGTCTAACAACCCAAGGAAGTCGCAGCCTAGGCCATTACCATCCATGAGACATCTGAGGCCCCTTTGACTAGGTACCCCCTTGAATTTTCAGTCATCAGAATTGTTGCTGTAGCTTTATAACATAGTCCAGTTTCATCCTAAATTGTTAATATCCCATAAAGATCCAATATGGACCCCATATATTTTCTAATTTTTAAAAGGAATGGAACGTTAAAAATAGGCTAAAGTGATAACACACTGTGACAGAAAAATGACAATACAGATCACGTTACAATGAAGTAGAGCTATGCAGAATGAATAAAACCTTGGGCAAGTAAAAACTAGTTTCTGTCATTTTCTGCTCTTCAAAGTCATCTCAGTAAAGCCCTCCCAAAACTGGCATATCTCAGAATTCCCTTCTTATTTCATTGTTTTTTTTATTGTTTTCAGCTTAAATCAAGTGAAATTTGAGATTACTTTTCACTGACCTTAAAATTTAATCAGTAGCCATCTGTTCTTACAAAGATGGGCAGGTCCCTGTATGTGGGGCTAACACATATATTTTTGTTGTACTTAATGTTTTGTCATACTGTGAAATAATTTCAAACTGGGGAAAAAGTAGTCAAGAAAAGTTAAGATACTTACTATGTCCTTTCCTTGATTGTAATTTATTTTTATTTGGCTTCATGGGCAACTGATTGTTATAACTCTGCCCAAACCATATAATTTATTTTTTCATTTATTTGGTAACCTGAAAATAAAATTATTTTAAAACAAGTGTGATTTATATAATAATTAAATGAGATATTGGAAAGTAGGAACAAGTTATACACAATGAAGTTACGGTTCTGAAAAGGTCACAACACTGGACTGATAGCATCTCAATGCCATTATTATGACTCAGACTTTGTCCTTCAAGCAGCTGAACATTGTTACAGTTAGAGTTTAAAAGTTCAGAGCCTTCTATAACTTTACCCTGTGGGTAGGCCTTCAAGGGTATACATATCTTAGACCTGCAGAAGAGACTTTTGGAAGTTAATGGACCCCTTATAAAAAGTCATTGTATCTGGTTCTAACATGCGAGAGTTATGTTAATGGGAGAAAACATTTTGGCTTTCCTGAAGTTCATTCCTATTATGAAAGCAATATGACGCTACAAGAAAAAATGCAATGCACATGCTTGTCACCAAGTACAAAAATAAACCGGGAGGCAGTAAGTCTGGTGGGGAGGGAAGCTGTGGCCACTGGGCGTGAAAACAATGATGCTGACGAGAACTGATACCATGTCAACAGGTTTGGAGAACAGCAAACAGACTGGAGATATATTTATGGTAGAACCAGTAGAATTTGACTTGATTGAATCAGGTCACATAGAGAGGGGCCAAGTATCATCCCCAGGTTTCTCTTTTTAGCAATTGCAAACCCTGATGTCCTTCTGTGAGACAGTGAGCACAGGACACAGAGGAGGTTAGACAGTGGGATGGTGGAGAAACGGGGGTTAGGAGAAATCGGGTTTGCTGTGCCTGTACAAAACCACACGTGCAGTTAGAGGCTGGCTGTGTGGTCTGAGGATGGGGGAGAAATGATATGGGAACGGGAATGGGGAGTGAGAAGGATACTACCCCACTCTCAGTCCTGAGTCTAGGGAATTGGTCAGTGGATGGTATATTCAAGGCTGAACAAAGTTTAGTTAAAGCAAGAAAGTGAAGAAATCTTCAGAGAAAAAGCCGAGGGTGTGAGGAGATTGCTGTTATTAGAACTCTTTTGCTCAGCACAACTATAAACATACCATCACCTTCACTAATATCAACAGTGACAGAAGCCAGAAGCAGACTCGTAACCCTCTCTTCGTTCCCCTATTTATATTGGATCTTTTGGAAATATTTGGCATAGTTTTATTAGATTAGCATGCAAAAACTTAGTGTTCAACTTTTTAAAAATTCAAACCAGTATCTCATCTTATAAATTCATCTTAGAGCTTGAAGCAGCCTTTTAAGTCATAAGCAAATACCCCCTAGCTTTTCAAAAGTCCACGTTGCCTCTTTACTTTTACAAAAGACCTCCATTAGTACCTAGCACTGCCAACAGAAAGAAATCCTAAGGGGAGATTTTTCACTTTTATGGAAATAGACAAAAAGCAAAAATAGAGTTCAGGTTTGTTTTGCAGTGAACCATTATGGAGACAGCAACTCTCTGAGCAGGAGAGTGGCCAAATTCCTTCTCACGGAACCACATCCAGCATCTCAGCATCAAGTTACCAAAGATTGGAACGGAGTCTGAGAGCATGTGTGCTTTATCTTAATTTATTGATATTTTGTGCACCCATTAATAAAATGTGTCCTAAGGTATCAGAAAAGCCTAGGAGCTCATAAGGGTATTACACTTAGCATAAATTGAACATAATTAAGCTATTTTTATTGTGGTGAATGAAATACAGATATTGTGTGAGCCTTGAACTTGCCTGCATCCACCATCTGTACTTTTTACCTGCAGAGAGAAAGAATGCTGAAAATGGCCAAAGTGACCATTAGTTCTGCTAGAAGCAAACTGCTCTCTTTTAGTTGGCATCCATCAATGGGTAAAATGGGAAGTCTACTGTTTGAGTGGACTGATGAGTGTTCAAGCAGGGTGTTCTGTTAGGTAATCTTATACTTAAAGAGAAATCAGTCTTTTTAATAAGCTGAAGTAGAAAGTGCTGACAATAACTGAAGATTTTGCAAACGTGGAATTTAAAGGCAGTCATGGGTGGTTTGATCAGTTGTTGAGGCAAGGGCAGCTTCCCAGTTCACAGATTACTGGAGAGAGTACTTGGGCTGACACTGAAGCTGCTGAAAAGCTCCCAGAAGAACTGAAGAGGGTAACTAGAGAAGGTGTAGAAGGTATAGAATGTGTAGAAGCAAGTGACTTTGGCTAAGGAGGCTGGGTTTGTGGAAATTGACAAAGATGATGTTGAGGGAGGTTTGGCATCCGGTGACCAAGAACTGACAAATGAAGAGCTGATTCAACTGCAAGAGCACAAAATGCAAACAGAACCCAAATCACCGTAGCAGCAGCTCAAAAGTGAAGTCATCTAGGAACTGAACATGAAGCCCTCGCATGAGATTTTTGCTATGATTAAGTGTTACAATGACTGCAGAAAAATGTGGCTGTTTTTCCAGAGTTTTTTCCCCAGTGTTGATAGGGCACATAGGTTAAGGGAAAGTTTGCAGGATGTTTTGAGTGCCCAAAAAAACTGTATAGCTGAAAAATGCATGAGGCTAAGCAGTCAAGCATACTGTTGTATTTCAAGTCTGCTACACCAGCCACACCAGCCACAGCAGATGACAAAACAAACTTTAACCTTCAACATCAAGGCAGACAGACATATAAGAAGGTGTACGTGCTAATGACTTGCCTGCCTCGATGGATTCAGATGATGATTTGTTAATAGATAACCTTCTTCCTCTCTCTCCTCCACCCCAGTCTCCTGTATCTCCCACCACTCAGTCTATACACCGTCATCACTGCCTCTCAGCCTCCCCCTGTGCTCACTGTCTTCCCAGTTTCCAGTAGGTGAAACTGTACTGTACATACATTATCTCTACCTTATACAGGCCATGTGTTTAGCATATCATTCCTGCTTTTACTAAATGTTAGCGTTATTTTAGGTTTTATGTGTTATTTGGTATAATTTGTTATTTGGGGGGTCTGAAAATACTCAAAAAATTTTTCACTTAAATAATGATAATTGCTTCTTAGCTTAACGCCATTTCAGTTTATGGAATGTTTCACAGGAATGCTCTACTTTTGGATGGTGGGGGACCTATAACTCCTTGAAACAACTAATATCGAAAGTTATATTATGTAGGCCCTGGCTGGGTAGCTCAGGTGGTTAGAGAGTCACCTTGAGACACCAAGGTTGTGGGTTCAATCCACAGTCAGGGCACGTACAAGAAGCAATCAATGGATGCATAAATAAGTGGAAAAACAAATCATTGTTCCTCTCTTTCTTGCTCCCTCCCTCTCTCAAATCAATAAATTTTTTGGAAAGTCATATTATTTAAGTACTGATTTCTATGTCATCATAGTTAACAGGTTCAAAAATTTTGTTCATTTGTCACTTAAGATGAAAAACTAATCTTTTGTGATATCTGGGGTAGGGACACCAACCTGAAAGGCAAAGAAGTTGGTGTATTGTCTCTGAACTGGCACCTTTTAGCTGTGGGACCTTCAGCAATCTATTTAATCAAGAGATCTCAGAGCCCAAATATAGAGCTGAATTACATCATTTTGTGTATTCTATTCAGCTAAAAATATTAATGAGTCTATGGATAAAACTCATACATAAAACTGTCTGCTTTTGAACAGTGGCATAACAGGGAATTTCAGCTTGATGAATTTTAGAACGACAAATTTGGACATGAAAAATTAGAAATTGACTTTGTTTATCCAAATATTTCATTTGTATTTCTTTAACAAAGTACTGTGACTGAGATCCATTGAGTGGATAAATTAACTCTGGTTCTTGGTAGTTTAATAAAACAAGACAGAGATCAATGGCAGAAAGACGGAGGTAATTATAAATTACATGTGATTTTAAAATAATAAAATTGACATCCTCCTTCAGCCCAGTCAACCCTGATAATGCGCACCTTTGTTAATATATTTAATACAGTGAGGAAGGTCATTTACAAAAACTGTATACAGGTAGATATGAAAACAGCATTTTATAAAACTGTTTTGCATGGCTTCACGATCAGACTTTCATTTTCACTGATATTTTCTTTCTCAGTTCTAGTTTGGACTTCACCTATTTCTATAAGAAATTTTCCTTCAGAAGATTCTCACTCCTGAAAACCCTCTATGTTCCTTCTTAAACTGAATTATAAATGTTTTACCTTAAGATTATTTCATATGTTCCTCAAATAGGATGAAATAGAGCTTGAATTTTCCACTCATATTTCCCCTGTGGTTAAGAGCCCCATTCTCACCCTGAGTAAAAATGCAAATATTGTTTTAGCTCAACTTATAATCTCATATATTTCCACTCTGTAAACTACTTTCTAAAATATGAATTGAAGTAATAGGAAAATCAAACAAGGCTGCCCGCTTAGCACTTTCTATATTTAGCCACACTTGTCCTTCAGTACAAAAGTCCACATAAGGCAAAGAAAAGACAGTAAATGTCAGAAAGATTATGAAGCCAGCAAAATGTGCAGGAAGCCAAATGAATGTGAGGAAATTCACTAACAAACATGCCCAAATGAGTTTATAAATGATTAAGTGTATAGATTTAATGATATAATTCTGGGGTTTTCTTGAAAATAACTGGGGTTGGGGTAGAGGCAGGACAGAGTGTGGAGTGAAGTACAGATCAAAATAAGCCTGGTCTCAGGACAGCAGTGGTGTCGGCTGGGTCACAGTTCATACAGTCTGTCATACATTCCTGTCTACTTCCATGTATGTTCAACTTTTGTAGAATAAAGTGGGGTTAAGTTCTTAATTCATAAATAAGTATGATGGACATCCTGGAATATCTTTTTTTTTTAAGACTAGAGCAATTTGTTTACTAATTAGACATGAATGCTTAATAAAGCAACCACACTTTTCATACACTAACTTCTTTCATCACGTAATGTGTAAATTCTTGACTTAATTCCTAAAGAATTATGTTTCCATTGCTTGCAAGAGCTCAAGATACATATTTAGCTAAAATAAACAGATCAGGGACCAATTATTTAATCTATATTTGATTGGTGGTTGATGAATACTACTCCAAAATCTACTTAATAGGTTGACTGATCAATGATTTGCTGAATATCTATGAAGATGCTCAAAATTAAATTACTGCATCAGGACCCACCTCAATGCTTCATTCGCTCAGTCAGTGTCTATCCAATACTGATGAGGACCCTGGCCAGCAGGATCTTGGCTGGGAGAGACAAATTCACATGGACTACAGAAGTCCTATGGAGAAAAAGGGTCAGCATGGCCGCTCTCTAAGTTAGAGAGAAAGCCCTGACCCCTGCCTGGTCAGGCTTTTATTGCTTTTCTGGGTACATTATATCAAGGATGGTCCTCATTTACTATATACACAGGTTCTCTGTAGGTGATTACCTTTTACAGAAAACAAAGGAAAGAATGTTGCCAATTAATTCAAAGAGAAGGATGTTACAGATCAAGGGAAAAAGTGATTGAACTAGTTACAGTCCATACTTGGGAGGTTTAGCACAGATTTTAGGAAGTTACTTTGAAGATATGCAGTCAGCATTTTCTGCCTCAATCCAGAGTGAGGGAGTTTTAGCAAAAGCAAGTCTCATAGCAGCCTAGCTACAATGGAGGCCTGATTCCCCAGGGGAGAACCTATCTGTGGGTGTGGGTCCTGTGTGCTGGACCTCGCTCCCCACTGGCCTTTCAGAGTGGGGGCTAGGCTACATTCCCACACAACATTAAATGGTCCCCTATAAAATACCCTCTCTTCTTTTATTTACTTTAATCAACTCACTCCAACAAATGTATTTTGAGTACCTATGGTGTTAAAGCCACAGCTTTATCCTAGGGATTAAAATCAGTAATACCCACATGCTCCTCTCAAGAAATTAGATAGGAGATCACATGAAAATCTATAAGGCAAGGCAGAACCACTATAATAATGGCATAGACTGAATAATGACTCTGCAAAGGTGCCCCCATCCTCATCCCTGAAACCTCTGATATGACTAAGTTTAAAAATTTGGGAAGAAGAGATTGTCTGGATCATTTAGGTAGGCCCAATATAGTCAACAGGGTCATGGTAAGTGCAAGAAGGAGGCCGGAAGAGATGTGAAGATGCTACACTATTTAAAGGTGGAGGAAGAGGCCACAAGTCAAGAAATACAGGTGAACTTTAGAAGCTGGCAAAGGCGAAGAAACAGATTCACTCCCAAAGCCTCCAGAGAGTAACAAAGCCCTGCCAACACCTTAGTTTGGGCCTACAAAGATGCATTTTGGACTTCAGACCTTCAGAAACTCCAGACCTCCAGAACTAAAGCTAATCAAGGTGTGTTCTTTCAAGCCACTAAGTTTGGGGTCATTTGCTACAGCAGCAATGGGAAACGTACAGATAGGAACAAGATTATTTCTCACTGGAGACATCAGAAACAGTTTTCTGGAGGAGATTAAGTGGAACATGAGGTCACTACCTCTGCATAGCCACTAGTCACGTATGGTTATTTAAATTTAAATTTTAACTGAAAATAAAATTTTAAATTTAGTTTCTTATGTCAAATGCTCAATAACCATGTGTGGCTAGTGCATTCTCTACTGGACATGGTAGCCATAGTACATTTCCATCATTACAAAAAATTGGGGGTGGGGAAGCCTGGCTTTAGATCCTGAAGAGTGGCAATAATGTTTGTTATTCCCTGGGATGTAATATGCTTTTGATTGACGTCTTGGCCAGGGTGGAGGGCAGAGGGATGGAGCAGATGAGGATCCTTTCACCTGACCTTCAGTTGTTGGTGAATCATGCTTCCATCAGCATTTCATTATCAATGCTGGCTCCACACTAGAATGCACTGCACAGCAGGGAGGTGAAAATGCTCAACAAGGTGCCTATAGTCCTCATTCAAAACAATTGCATTTGAATCTCTAGAAGAATAGTTTGAGTCTGTACCAGAATTGTTTAGCACTCCCCAGATGATGCTGATATCCATCCAAGATTGGGAACCACTGTCTTAAAGGCATACTAACTCCTGACAAGTAGGGAGTTCCGCAGAATAGAAATAAACTTCCTGCTGCTGAAAACTGTGCCCCGTAATTACTGCTGACCAGTAACTTTATTAAATTTGTATGTTCTAGTATTGGAATCATCTTTCTTTTTTGCTTATAAAAGTTACTTGGAGGCCCTGTTACAAATAGATAATTTTAGCCAGAATAACTCGTTTGGCTAATTAAGTCTTACGGCAAAAACCTTAATATCCAATGCCCAGAGCTCTGTCCAGAACAAATAAATAAGTATGTATTCATTAATATACTAATATGTTTAATATTTAAACAGTTATAAAATATTTGAAATATTCTCATAAGCATTGATATTAGTACATACATTAATATACTTCCTTTTCAACAGAAATCCAACTATTTAGCTGGCCCATGAGCACATTTTAGGAGTAGACATTTAATACATTGGTTTTAATCCCTTGCACAGATGTAGCAAATTAACAGGTTTAACTCACAAAAGCTAGGAATAATAAACAGCTTCAGTTTTAAAAAGATATGACATGGGTTTACCAATGAAATGCCAGTGTATTTTTAAAGCACCTTTCTATAAGAAAAAATATCCCAAAACCCCTCATGGTAGCCCATCACACACACTAGTCCCACAGATTACAGGGACTTCTGTTCTGGCCAAGATGAACACACAAGGTGCAATGCACAACTAGTGCTGCAACATACAAGTTCATGTAGAACTCACAACTAGACTAGAAAATGTAAGTCTTGCATTAGTGAGTACAGACTAGTTCCAGGACTCCAGTTGTCACAGTGGAATGTTTGTTTGAAAACATGTGTTGCAGATGGAGGGATGGGAGTGGTCCAGGTCAGAGGCAGGGAGAGAGTCAAGTCACTTGGGCTTCTGCAGTGCCACCCTACTTATTGTAGGGCCTTCTCTTGTTCTTTACCGAATAAACAATGGGAAGGGGAAAAACATTGAGAATAATGCTGCTGAAATCTTTTATAATGGGAGGTAAATAAAAACTATTCATAAGAGGATTGGACCTTGACAAAGTAATTTTCCTTCAAATGAACTATAGCATAGCTCTAGACATTTATAACAGTGTTACTATACTTTTGAAGGCAGCAATTACTTAATATGCTTATAGCTGTATAAATGTACATGCATAACATATTATTATCTATATAACATAATTAATAATTATAATGAACATAATATACCCTTTAAAAATTAATAGCAATTTCAAGATATTGAAATGAGAGGCTTTGACATAAACAAACCTACCCTTAAATAACTTCAGTCTAACGAATACTTACTAAGGCCCATTAAGCATGAGGCTGAGCCCACCGCCTTTGAGGCACAGTGGAAGACAGACATGAACTACAGAATGGCAGGTCCAATGGCAGAGGAGCATGCAGGACTCTACATTAGCACACAGGAAGGACACCCAGCCTAATGCAATCTCAGGAAGGCATCTTGGAGGGGATGACACCTCAAGTGAGTCTTGAAAAAAATGAGAAGTTATAGGCATTATTCTTGCTGAGTGAGGAAGAGGGCTAAGGGTTTGAAACAACAGTGACTAATGAACAGAGGAAAAAGCCACAGAATTTTATGAACAGGGAACTATAAAACAATTTAGCAAGCCTGGAATATGATGAATGCTATAGCCATGACTAGAGATGAGGCTGGAAGGAAAGGCAGCACCTAGATTATAAGGACTGTATGCACCTTGTTGTAGAGACTGAACTTTGTCCTCTGCAATGGATTATATTTGTATTCTAGATTATTTAGATTATTTAGTCTAGCTGCAGCATGAAAGATTTAAGTGCATCCATAATGAAAGCAGAGAGATGGATTAAAGGGTCAAGGAAGGAGAGAAAGAATAAAGTCTGTGATTATTTTGGTGATAAAATTCATAGAAAATAATGATTGACTGGTTAAGGGAGTTGAGGTGGAAGAAAAAAAAATGGAGACTAATGCCAAGCTTTCTTCCTGGGGTGACAGGGATGTTGTTGTGTTCTGAGTTTGAGAATGATGTGTTTGAGTAAAAACAGTCAATGAATGAAAATGTCTAAGTTCTGATGTATGATTTGAAATATCTGCTAGAGATGCAAGGAGAAATAACCAACATATACTTCATACAGTGATCTTAATCTCAGGAGAAACTTCAGGACAGAAAGAAAAGAAAGAGAAAGCTGCTTGGAAGGCCTTAGAATATGAATAGTAGTAAAATTAATAATAATAATTATACATAGGAAATTAGATTGCCCGAAGGAAAAAAAACAAGGACACCTATGGCACACATGGAAGAAAGAGTGCCCTTGAGGAGACAAGCAAGAAAGAGTTAGACAGGAAGAAAGACAGCAGATAGAAACTGGTATCGCAGAAACTAAGGGAGGTGAGCCGTGGATGGTCCACAGTGGCAAAACCATCAGAGAAGTCAGTAAGAAGGTGGAACCTACAGACTCTCACACCAGGAAGACCAGCCACAAGGCCCATGTATTTATATTGTTATGACTACTAAGCCATGTTTGATGTACCTCCATTGATCTCTTGGGTCATTCCAGGTGGTATTGGGCAGGAGGGTCAGCTTACAGGCAGCCACTAAAGGAACTAACATGGGCAAAGCATAGTGATATGGAATGAATGATCTAGGGCTTTAGAATCATGCAAATTTTGGTTTGATTTGTTGTCCCACCACTTACAAGGATGGTAAATTATCCTCTGACCCTTAGTTTCCAAAATTTGCAAAATTAAAATTAAATAATGATAGTAAGTGTGTGGCACAGTGATTAGCATAAAGTAGGTGCTTTACCTGGTAAAGGGCCAGGTATGGAATACCTGGTAAAGGTGGCATTGAAGAATCTATTTCTTGTGATCCCTCTCTACAGCTTCCAGAATGTGAGACAAGGCAAATCAAAAGCAACCACTTGCCTGGAGACTGTAGTAGAGATGCTGAGTTTCTCCTATACTCTGCACAACCCTCCATTATTTCTGGGAGTGGTGTCCTGAAAAGGGTAGGACAGGGTAGGAAAGCGGTGGTGTCCTGAAAAGGGTAGGAAAAGGGTAGGAAAGCGGAGCAGTGAAAGAGAACCTCTGTGTAGCCTGTCTTGGTCCGCTTGGGCTGCCATAACAAAATACCACAGACTGGGTGGCTTAAAGAACAGAAATTTATGTTCTCACAGTTCTGGAAGTTCAATATTAGAGTGTCAGCATGGTTGGGCTCTAGTGAGAATTCTTCTAGGGTTGCAGATGGTATCGTCTCACTGTGTCCTAACGCGGTGGGGAGGAGCTCCCTCTCTATTCCTCTTATTATAAGGTGACAGTTGTACCAGATTAGGGCCCTAACCTTATTTTATGACCTTACTTAATCGTAATTACCTCCTTCTATGCTCTATCTCCAAATACAGTCACATTAGAGGTTAGGGTTCAATATATGAATTGGGGGGAGGGGTTCACCATTCAATCCATAGCATTGCCATTGGTATCCTGATAGCAGGAGAATAGTTGCCCCAGCCAAATTGCCTTCTTTCCACATAACCTGTTCTTTGAATAAGAAAGACCACCTGAGGTCAGAAACGTGCATAGAGACATTCCTGCAGACCTTCCCCCACTTGCCTTTGCCACACTCTGTCTCTGTTCTCCTTTCTCCTGCTTTGCCCAGTAATAATGTTTCACACTCAATAAAGAAGATAATGTGTTAATTGTATTATTTTCCTGAAAGAGAGAAAGCATATATCCTCCCCTTCCTTCAGTCAACTGATGGATAAATTTTCCTTTTTAAGATATCACAAGAGGGGGGGTTGTTGTTTTTTATAACAGTCTGGATCCTGAGACCTCTCCCCACTGAATGGGTGTAATTGTGATACATTGTTGTGTGGAACAGAGTCCCTGCCTAGGAGACAGAGAACTTGGACGCTAGGCTCAGTTCTATAGGAAATTATCTGTGATACCTTGGCCAAAATACTTAAATCTTGGAGCTTTTGGAGCTTTCAGACCTTTCTTTCTCAACTGTAAAAGGACTGGGTTGAACTCAATGGTCTTAAACTTCATTCCCTCCAATTCAGGATCTCTTTTTAGAATTTGATGGACCTAGTTTGTGATTTTCCCATGGTAAGATATAGATAAATATTGTGATATTACTCAGTGCCTTCTTTAAATGGGACAGAAGCAAAGAGTTTCCTTATAACTTCTAATTAGTTCTAAAGGTTTCTTTCTACATATGGCAGTACAGTAACCATAAACCCAAAAGGCAACCACAAGAGGGCAGTACAGTAATGTAGATTCTTTGGTACCTTGTTATTTCATCCTATAGTGGTTCTGCTGTAGACATGACGTAATTGCTGGAATCTCTCACCACTAGCAATATTATGGAGTGTCTCAGCAAACACAGACTAAATAACTTAAAAAAAATGTGACTTAGATTTAATGCCAGAATGAATGTTGACATTTTGAGTGCCTATATAAATGAGGCAAAAGCGTGAATGTAAACAAGTAACTTTCTTCTTATCCAAATGTCTAACTACATAACACAGGACAGCTACATTCGGTCCTTTTTGAAGGGACAGTGCCTCATGAAGGGGCCGTGAGCAGGGTGCCTGTGCCTTCTACCTGGAATGGCCCTGCCTTCTCCTCAGGATCCGTCTCATGACTCTGGAATGGATCCCACCAGGACAGAGCACCCGAGACTGCCCAGGCAGCCGTGAGGTAACTTGATACAAAAGCTCTACACAAACGTGGCCAATGCCAACTGCTTGCACCAATAAGATTCTTCATTTCTGAAATTTAAATTTACAGCTATGGAGAGAATCAGTCAGTTGCCTGCAGAAATATTATGAGAAGAAATAAAGAGCAATGATCTCCTATTCCTTCTTCTGAGGGGCCATTAGAAAGGTTTATCTTTAGATCTATGTTGAATCTTGAATCTTCCCATTTCCAAATGGCAGTTCCCATTCTTCTCTAGAGGCTGTGCCTAGCTTCCTAGGAGATTTCTCGCTTCCTCTCTTTCTTCCTTCCTCCTTCCCTCCCTCCACTCCCTCTTCCCCATCCCAACTCTGTTCTTGCACACCCATCTTTACTTGAACTAGGCTAACTGAATCCTTTTCCCTTCCCCATGAAATAACAGCTTAAAAGCACATCCGTGGTAACTGAGATGTCACTGACAATTTCTTTTTGCACATGGTACTTAATCTGTTTCTCTATTGCAATTGCATGAGCGTATCCTGAACTGCAATGGATTCAAATAATAAATTAGAAATTTTATATAAATTATAAAACTATAATTAAAATATTTTCAAGCAGATTTTCTCGTTTTTAAAAATAATTTACTTTCACAAAAAATACTCAGAGATTTGACATTAAAAATTCTGAGCCGCAGACTGGGTTATAGGGTGCTCAGTTTCAAGCCCTGGCTGAGGCTCATTACTTCTCCAGAAGTGTCATTTAGGACTGAAGACTGCAGCCTCTAAGAGTCGCTCATTGTCATGCTAGTCCACACTCAACCTCCAGCAAGTCGTCAAAATGATCACGTGAGGATTTCTACTGGCTCATGGCTCTAGCAGCTTCCGCTCCAGTTAAGCAGGTCTCTGAACTCACCTGCATGAACTTGCCTGTGGAGTTGGAATCCCGCTCCCTCCAGGTCTCAGTGGCAGTTTGCCCCACACCTTCAGTTCTCTGATGGGTCAAAAAGACTCAACTGATCTTCACTTTGTTCAGCTTTTTCTTGTAAGGATGGGAGCCGTGACCTCTAAGCTCTTTACATTCAGAATTAAAGAAATAACTTCAAAAATGATTCCTTGAACTTTACTGTGTGCCTGGATCCACATAGAAGCTCCCATGTCTTTAATTCTCCCTATAACATAATGCCCCTCTGCTGCAGCCCCTTGTTGCCTCAACCACGGACCCCTAGGAGACCCCTCCTCAATGCGTGAAGATTTCAGTTCCCTATACAGGAGTTACCCCTCTCATGACTTTCAGAAATTTTAAAAACCCTGTAAATGACTTGCCCGACATTCCAGAATATTGATTTCTTGACCTCCCTCTCACCTCAGACAACCATGACCTTTACTTTATTTCAGTTCCCTCACCCCGTGGTCATATCAATGGCATGCCTGCTGTTACGAATACGAGTCCCTCCATAATCTCTTTTTCAAACATTGCCTTTTCTGACCACCACCTCTTATCTCCCTGGTTCAATCCCTCTACTTTTTCTGTCCCCATAATCCTTCAATGACAATAGATGTGCAGCCCATTAATTCTAGTTTTCACAGTCTCTTGTCACCTCCCTGATGCACCTTCCTCCATACCCATGCTCCATCCTTATCATGGTTCTCTTGCACACAGCCTCGCATCTCTGTCCTCTTCATTTTACTCTTAGAGGGACCCACACTCTGGCTAAATCCAGCTCTGCCCAATCCTAACCTATACCTGTGAAGCTAAATACAACTAAAGAAAAATAGTCTATCGCACTGATTGGTCTTAAGTTAAATATGTGTTCACTAATCCTGAGCACTACCTGGAAATTCTAGTATATTTCCCACTCCTCTAAATTCTTCCTCAAAAATTGTCTGTCATCAAACCTTCAACACCTTTACCCCACTCCTTAGTCAGCGGATGGTTGTGCTTCCAATTTCCATTTCAAGGGAAAAATAAGAAACCATTAGGAGAAAACTGCCATGCTCTCTCACAGCTACCTCTACCCACTTACCTTGCACCTGCTCTCCTACACTCTGCTATCACCCCTGTTAAAATCCGTCTTGTGTCTAAGCCAGGGCAACCTTCACATGTGTGCACTGGACTCTCCCCCCTTACTTTCTCAACCACACCTCTCCTGACATCATTGATTTTCCCTCCTCTAATGAATTATTCTCATCAACCTATAAACATGCTGTACATTTTCGCATCTTAAAAAAAAAGTATGTGTCTAGTATTCACACTACTAGCTACTACCCCATTTCTTGGGTCTATTTTTCAATAAAATTTCTTGAAATTGTCTGTACTTGTTATCTGAAACTCCTCCTACATACACCACCCACCCACCCACCCACACACACACACACACACACATACACACATTCTCACATTCTCACTCTCTCTCTCTTAAACCCACTTCATTAAACTTTTGCCTCTTCTCTAAAGCTGCTCTTGTCATGGTCACCATCAGCTACAAAGTGTTCAGTCAAATGGTGAATCCTCAGTCATCATCTCCCTTGACTTTTCGGCAGCACTTCATACCGGATGATCCCATGTCCCTTCTCAGAACTCCTTCTTTACTTGGTTTCTATGACACCACCATCCACATTTTGGGGACTCTTATCTCCATTGTCCAGGAAGAACTCAGAGACATTTTGGCAGTTATTTGGCACTCTAGTTATTTTGCATGCACAAGTCCTCACACATGTTTGTTAGGCAGAGGTGAAGAGGAAAGAGAAGTCTGGAACAATGGATCTTCTCATGCAGTTTTGGGCAAACTGATTAGTTGGCAGGCAACAAAGAGATCAGCCTCATCTGGAGTCCTCCATCAAAACTTGGGGCTTTAGCCATGGAGCACACCTGACAAGCCGCCTCATGTAATATCTGTCAGGATCCTTAGCAAATCCTCCTTGATTGTGCCAGGTCTCTACTATTTCCCTCCTGTGACCATTAAACCTCTTTCTCTTTTCTAATCTAGTCACTAGCTGCTTCTTCTAGCCTCTCAGCTTTAAACACCATCCAGATATTTACACCCCATGTTCCTGTTTCTAATGTGACACATCCACTTGAATATTTAATGTCTCTCAAAGGAAGACACACCCACAATTGGTCCTACCCCCTCCCCCGAAACTGTTTCTCCCATAGCTTTCCACATTCTTACTCCATCCTTCTAAGTGCGCAGTCCAAAACACCACAATAATCCTTGATTCTTTTCTTCCCCTTTTTCTCTGTATCTAATTCCTCAGCAAATCCTGTTCATTTTACCTTCAAAATACATCTAAAATTTAATTACTTTTCTTCATGTTGTTCCAGATCAGCACCAACTCTCTCCTCAATTAGTGTAATAACCTCCTAATGATCTCCCTGCTTCTTCTCTTGTACTTCACCAGGGTATTTTCAACCCACGCTCTTATTTTAAAATAAGAGCTTGCATTTCTTAGCTCAAAGCCCTCCAATGACTTCCTATGTCACCCAGAGTAAATACCAAAGTTCCCACAATAACCTCCAATGTCTAACATAACACATACACACACCACTTTCTCACATTACCTTATACTTCTCTTCCTCTCACTTGCTCCACTAGCCATGTGACCCTTGCTATTTCCCCAAATCACCAATTAGGAACAATCTCAAGGCTTCACATTTCTTGTTTTGTTTGGCTAAAAACTCTCTCCTTTAGTATTCATACAGCTTACACCTTTGCCTCTTTCAGAGTTCTGTTTGTCACCTTATTAAAAAACCTAGCAAACTCTTTCTAGCAGTTCCTTCTTTCCCAACACTCCCCCAGGGACTCTTTGTCCTTCTTCTTTGTCTTATTTTTTCTGGGGCATTAATATCTTTGATTCACTGTAGACCTTTGAATTTTCTTTAATTATCAGTATAAGCCCAGTGAAATGAAAACTCTGTAAGAGCAGAGACTTTTTGTCCGCTTTATTTAGTACTTTACTCTAAGTGTCTAGAACAGTGCCTGAACTCCAGGAGCATTAAATACATAGTGGTTGACAGAACATTGAATTTTACAGATGAGGACACAAAACTTGACAGGTCCATTCCCTAGGAGTAGAAAATGGAGGGAAATGGCAAAAACATGTAATTAGGCACAGGTCTTTATCACAGCACAGTTAGGAACCAGTTCTTCATGGGAGTCTCATGTTTCTGCACATCTTTTGAGCAGATGCACTGACTGTCCCCTGTTTCAGATTGTATGTTCAAGGGTATTTGTGTTCTGATCCACCCTAGAAATTAGAAATGTTTTCTCCCTTCAGATCAAAGGAAAGGCATGCTTACTACCCATTAAAAGAAAGTAAGATTCCGTGAGGTCAGGGTCTCTCTCCTGTAATGAAAGCTACTGTGTGTATAGGTCTCAATCTGGACCCAAAATATGGCCCCCAGGGAACTTTGGGCAAGAGGAAATAGCACAAACATGCTGCTTGCTGTACCGTGAGTCATAAAAGTCATTGTCTCTCCCTTCACTAGCCCCAAACATGAGGCGGACAAGGGTACTAGACACCTGGACAGGAAGGTGTCAGTGGCATGGAAGAAGGACCCACCCCAACACCTAATCAGGGGAAAGCAAGGTGGAAACAGATGTCCCACATCTGGGCAGTCATGGAACTGCACCCCACCCACCTCTTTCACATGAATATGATAATTCAGACACTCTCTGTGATGGTGTCATTTTCCCACAGTCGTTAATTATATGCATTCCAGTAACTGAGTAAGAGTTTTAACTCAAAGCAAGAGCAGTTTGGAAAAACATATTATTCTATTTTAATATATCTGATTAGATAGATATGTTGTCTTTCATTACCAAAGTTATTCACACATTATAATTAAATGCATATATACAAACTAAAAAGATATTTAAATTTTGAAACTTTTAACCTTTCTGAAACTAGTCAATGGCAGTAATTTGAATAATTGGGTTCTCCAGTTAGCTTAAGTTTACTGTATTGAAATATAATTTATAATGAACATATATTAATTTAAACAACCTGGAAAATTATAAAAATATATTGAATTATAAGCAACAGGATAATCACATTTTCCCACTCCAGAAAGAAGCTGCAGCGTGGGCCCTGGGACACCCAGCATTTCTCTCTTACACAGAACTCCCTTCTTCCTAATTCGATCAGGCTCTCAAATCTGGCCAGAAGAAAGATTCTAAAAACTAATCTAATTATAATTTAGTGATGTTGCATCACACTAATGTAGAATAATGAATCACACTAATACAGCATCATGAATCAAAATGACAGCCTTGTTTCTCTCTCTGCTTGACAATATTACATAGTGATCAGTTGAAACAATTCTTCAAAAATTTTGAGACATTTATTGGTAGTAAAGCAACTCTTTTAAGTTATATAGAAAATTACCAAAAAAATTATGAAATGTCCTATCACTTCTATTAATCTATGGAACTTAAAACATATTTAATTCTATTGTGACTTGATCAAGGCAATAGTGTGAGACACAGGTGTAGCTTAGTCTTAATTGAGACTAGACATGTACACCTGCGCCTGTACCCAAAGCTACTTCCATCGGGCTGCTGGACTCCGTAAGGGGAAAACCTTAACAAAGAAGAAAAAATACTTTCATTTCAATGACACATTTAAGAAATGGTTTGTGGAGACATATGCATCTTCAGAATGGATTATATTCTGTTTTTATATAAACCAGTATAATCAAGTTAACCTTCTAATTTGCAATAGATGATATAAAACATTATTACTTTCATTTAATACTTTTTTGTGAACCTCTCTTACTGTCATGTATTTTCTACAAATTCTCTAAAACTCTGTAAACATTTTTAAAGTCCAACAACTTGGTTTTGACTAATAAGCTCTAGGTTTCAGAAAGTCTGGCTTACATGTGAGAATAAACAATTATTATCTCATTATATTTTTAAATTAAAATGTGAGCTTTATGCCACAAGGTCTATGATAAATATGGACAATGAAATAAGACAGTTTGGCCTAAGCATGGAAGAGACTGAAGTAATGGATCCAGAAACAAAAAAAATGCACATTTTCCCAAAAGCCCACACATAGTGAAGGGGAAAATGAAGCATAAGAAGAAATTTCAGGTAACAGATCAGTAGCAAGAAGCCCCCAGGTAGGGAAGGCCAAGGCAAGAAAGGGGTGGTCTGAAGTCAGTGAGGCACTTAGAAAAACCTCAGAGAATTATGCCCACCTTGAAATAATGGTCAGGAGCATGAACTCAATAGATCACACAGGCCTGGTATCAAATCTTGGCTCTACCGGTTACTAACTAGCTACTCTTGGGCAGGTTACTGTCCTAAGAGCTTCAGTTTCTTCAAAATATAAGTAGAGATAATCACAGTATTTGTTTCCTAGGGTTGTTGTGAGGACTACTGTGAGAATCATCTATATAATGCACTTAGCACAGCTTTGGCTATGTGACCATCTCACAGGGGGACTAACCCAGCACCTGTAGCTGAGAAGATGTTCCTGGAGAAGAGGTAAGTTGGTAATGAGGAACTGACTTGCTATCTTACAGAATATAAATAAGACAGAGTACAAACCCATATATCTGGGGTCTGGCTGCCCACTGTGCAGCTGGGAGCTGGGTCCTTTGCTACCCGAGTAAAAAAAATTTACATATTCCAAAGATGCAAGAGATAGCACAGGTGACTTAAAACTCAGCCCAGAGGTTGTTAGCAACCCACTTCTAATTATATTTATATCATTACTCCAATAATTCACCTACTATGATTCATAATCACATGGTCTCTAGAAAGTGACTGAAGAATTAGTATGAGTCATTTTTTCTGACAGCCCTCATTTTGTCTTTAAATCCTGCTTTGTTTAAATTAAGCAGAATCATTTCTATCCTAATCTTACAAATCCTTCTTCCATATCATTAGATCCTTAATTCTCTTTAAACTTCCAGCCTGGGCTATGAAATTTAATAACCTCTCATCTAGAAAAATAACCACATGCCTTTCTCAACATATACATTAGGCTCAGCTCAGTATCAAAGTTTGCAAAATACTTTTCTTTACCTTCTACATGTAAAAATCCCCCTTTTCTCTTTTATCCCCAACTTCCAATATCAAATATGGAAACTAAGTAATCAAATAGCTGCAGATACTTGGCATTCTGGTGAAAGGGTAGTCATGTTTTGCCTTTAAAAGCAAAAATTGTAAATGTTTTTATTTTAAGGAGTTTATGATTTACCCCCTGAATTCTTAAACTATTTCTCAGATCTTTAATTACATGAGTCAAAATAAATTGAAAGTTACATAAACCAAGAATACAAACTGTCTTCCCAGTGGCAGCTACAAATACTTTTAAGGTCAAAGTTTTTAAAAAATAGCAATTCTTTTCAATTAATGATGCTTAACTAGTTTTAAAGCTATTTCGATTCAAATTCAATATGACAATATGCATAGTGAACTCTAGCCACAACACAAGCAAACCTTTTGCACCACCAAAGTCAGTGTATAATCGTCTCTTTATTTGCTACTAGTTTAAGACACACTCCCAACCGTAAGAGAGGCATGGCATAATATATTACTACCCCTGTACCAAACAGCTGAAAGGGGTTACTATTCTCCAGCTACTTGCTGATTATTTATCTGTCTTTGCACTGGAAAAAAATTAAGTAGCGACTTCCCTTGTCATGTCTTCCACACAACCTGCAAAGCCCAGGAAATACTGTGAATGAATGACAAGTCATATTCAAGCATTAATGAGTCACAGAATGGCCAAACATCTTGCAGTTGATGAAAGCTACATCTACAGATGCAGCAAAGGCAGAAACACTCGACAGCTTACCTAACAAAACCGTCTGGCAGGACTAATGGCAAAATAAAACTTAAAATTACTTCATTAAAAAATATTTGCAAATTCTTGGAAAGGATTATTCTGTAAATATTGATCTCTCCTATTAGACTATGTATTTTTGCCTACTACTTAAGAATACGTAACTGAAGAGCATACTAATGGTTGGTAGGGAGAAAAATACTAATTAGCAAAAGACGAACTGTGCTCATTGCCTATGCTCATGGGGTACAGCTGCTACACAGTGACCTCCTGGCCAGCTGAATCCTAATCTTCCAGCAGCAGAGACTCCTACTTCATGGAGATAATTACAAGAAGCAGGAGTGGGGGATGTGGGGGATGTGGTGGGACCATATAGTACAGAGCTGAGGTTTAGGGCCCAGCACAAACCTCAGTTCACATCTCAGCTTGGTCCCTAGTTGGGTATCTCAGTTGGTTAAAGCATTATCCCAATACACCAAGGTTGTGAGTTTGATCACCAGTCATGGCACATACAAGAAGCAACTTATGAAGCACAAATAAGCAGAATAACAAATGGATATCTCTCTTTTTCTCTCCCTTCCTCCTTCCTCCCTTCCTGTCTCTCTAAAATAAATAAATAATAAATTAATAAATTAATTCCCCTAGCTTGACCACCTTACCAGCTGTGTGACCTAGAAGAAGTGATGTAACCTCTCTAACTGCCACATCCTCTTCCAACCATGTTGTCTGACAAGGTCCGGGCATGGAGGACTCAAGTTCAAGGAATTCGTCTCCCCAGAAGAGAACGTGGCATCCAAAATGGGTTAACAATTGGTCGTTTTATTTTAATTATTTTCCTCTTGCTACTGAATATAGGCATTATGCTGTACTTACTTATTCCTGTGAAAGTCACCCAAGAGGAAGGGACAGTTTAGGGGAAAACATTAGTATTCTCCATGGAACTGACTGAAAGGATGGAAAAATCCCCACATTCCCCTCTCCCTTATATAGGGGTGTATGACAGCCAGGATAATATAATTGTTAACCATAAAGGAAAACATGTCAAGTTGTATAAATTACCCTGGTTTGAGCAACTTAAAGTGATCAGGACTGCCATGGTGTACCAGAAATAAGAAAAATAGGTTAGATCTCTTAAATCAACAGTTAAGGCCAGTTAATAAAGAACCAGGTTATTGTTGCAAACACAGGTTGTGCTGCCAACAGTTGAGGGAGTGGAAGAACAGATTAGAAAGACTTTCCCACGCCTGTTCCTTACCCACAGATACAAAAGGTCTTCCAAGAAGACAAGTAAAAACTATATAGACCCCTACCCACAGCCCAGGGATATGGTTGGGACAGTTGAGATGCATCTGCAAGGCAGAGGCAACTGTGGCTGGATTTCCTGTCTATCTCTTCTTACATGTTTGTTTGGGTGATCAAAAGGTGGTGGGATTGTTAGATATTTGTATTTCAGGTTCACTGATTAGCATAATTCCAATGAAGTTGTACAAAATAATTTCTTGACCAGAGAATAAAGTCCCTGTATGTCTAAAAGTTATTGGAGTAACAGCCCCTCCTTTACCTTGAATAGGGATATATATCAATTAGACAGGCAAAGAAATAAGAAGAGCTGGTTAGCTATTACAAACTAAACACGTAGAAACAGTTACTAGAGAGTCAGAGTTTATAGTACACAGAGAAACATTTTAGACAGAAAAGGATAGATAGCTAAGTTAGACATCACAAAGGCCTTATAATAAGGCCTTTATAATTCCTATAACCTCTACTCAATCTAGCATATCCTTTTGCCCCATGACAAATTCTGAGAACTTTAATAAACAATAAGACATTCAAATTCTGTACATACAGCTACTTCTAATTGTCTGATTTATGGCTCTCCTGGTCAAAATAATCTTTGTTTAATATAACTGAATCCATGGGAACTTTCGTAATTTTCCTGGTTACCTTTGTATTGATTTTTTTCTGCTTAACTGATCATGCTATGCACCTGCAAATGTTAATCACTACCAAAAATGAAAATATAAAAGCCTTCTTGTGCTTGCAATAAACGGAACAGAGCTTCACTGTCCTTTGAGGCATGTTGTTGTCTGTTACCCATCGCTGACGCCTTACCCACCTTTCAGGAACCCCTGGACCCTGCTGTGGCTGGACCACAGCATCTAACTTCAGCCTTCTTATTGTTAAAATAAGAAAAGAAAACACAGGCAGTAAAACTTCAGCTACCTTGTATAGCAATATTTTTCCACTATATCTCCTAGGGCAAGGAAAATAAAGGAAAAATAAACAAACAGGACTATATCAAATTGAAAAGCTTCTGAACAGCTAAAGAAACCGTCATCAAAATGAAAAAGGAACTACCTGCATGGAAGGAGATATTTGCCAATGATACATCAGACAAGGGTTTAATCTCTAAAGTATATAAATAACTTATACAACTCAACACTAGAAAGACAAACAAGCCAATCAAAAAATAGGCAAAAAACCTGAATACACACTTTCCCAGGAGGACATACAGAAGGCCCAGAGACATATGAAACGATGCTCAGCATCACTAGCCATCAGAGAGATGCAAATTAAAACCACAATGAGATGTCACTTTACATTAGTAAGAATGTCCATCATAAACAAATCAACAAACAACAAGTGCTGGCAAGGATATGGAGAAAAGGGAACCCTAGTGCACTGTTGGTGGGAATGCATACTTGTGCAGCCACTATGGAAACCACTATGGAATTTCCTGAAGAATTCTGAAACACAAATTCAAAAGAATTTATGCATTTCCATGTTCATAGCAGCACTATTTATAATAGCCAAGATTTGGAAACAGCCTAAATGCCCATCAATAAATGGGTGGATAAAAAACACTGCAGTATATTTATACAATGGAATACTATGCAGCAGAAAGAATGAAGGAACTTCTATCTTTTGTGACAGCATAGATGGAACTAGAGACTATAATGGTAAGTGAAATAAGCCAGTCAGTGAAAGAAAAATACCATATGATGTCACTTACAAGAAGAATGCAATGAACAGAATAAACTAATAAGCAAAATAGAACCAAAGGCATAGAATCATGGAACAGACTGACAGCTATAAGAGATGTGGTGAGGAGGGGGTGCTGATTGAAAGAAGGTGAAGGGATTAGTTAAAGAACAGGTATGAAGGACTCATGGACATGGACAACAGTGAGGGGACTGATTATGGAAGTGGGGGGTGTGAAGGGGGAAAATGTGGGGCAATTGTAATAGCATAAACATTAAAATATTTTAAAAAGGAAAAGAAAAAGCAATGTCTATTTACAACTTATAACAGCCTAAAACACATAGTATAGGCTCAAAAAATGATAGTTATTACTACTACCATTATTACAAGATGTGACTCTACTGTTATTTCAAGATTAATGGTTCTTTAACTTTATGAACTACCTTATTCAGTATTTCACATATGCTTAAAATCATTCTCTCTCTCTCTCTCTCTCTCTCTCTCTCTCTCTCTCTCACACACACACACACACACACACACACACACACACACACACACAGGTTCCAGTTGCAGGGCTGTTGAGAGGACAAAAGGGGATGAAGGAAGTCAGAAGTGGAGGAAGTCAGGAAATGGAATTTACATTAGTAACCAGTCATAAGCCAAATCTGTGAAACCACAATGGACCATTTCCTATCTTGATTTTTATACTATTGCCTGAATAATACAAGGCAGCTGAGTTTTTTTACTTTCTTCATAACAGTTTAGTTCATAGGTGAGAGGAAATGAGAAGGGTTGTTTGTCAGGAAATAAGGTCTCTATTCAGCTGAGAACACTCACCCAACGAAAGCTGTTTGTGCAGCAAAGTGCTGGCGGAGGTTCACAAAGGCAAGTCACAGGTTTAGGCCATGCTGTCACAGGCTCGGAATGCACAAAGCTCTCAGGGTGACTTAGAGACTCTTCCTATCTTATCATGAGGATCCCAGGTTTTGGAACCAAGTCAATAAAAGTTCCACGTATTGATCCATGATTCTTACGATGGTCTAGACCACTGTAATTTCAGCATGGGGAAGATATGGCATAGACACGTAGAGAATGCAGTCTTTACCACAAGTTTAAGTTTCTACAAGGATAGAACCTAATTGAGGATAGAATTTTACTAATGAAGACTCTCTATAGAACATAGTTTCACTATAAAGCACCACACACAAAAATAGTTTTAAGAAAATGAAAACTACTACCTGCTTTTAAAAAAGTTTTCTACTCAATATAACATTCAATTATATCTTAAAATCATAGGAAGTCTAGAAGGATATTTGGTTTTCTATATTATAAAAAGCAAGTCAATTCTCCTCTTCCTTGAATATATGCATATATCTCAAAACACTCCATTCATGTTTTAAATATATAATTCATTAAATTAAATTAAAAATTTTTTAATTATTTGGAAATAATTTGGAGTTATTCAAAACTCCAAATAAGTTTGGAAATTATTAAACTGGATTTTTAGTACAAACCAAATTAACTACAACATCAGGAAAAAAATGGAAATAAAACTATTTGCAAGTGGATACAGAGATAGCATTTCTAAACACTAAAAAAAATCCAGTAATAGTAAATATGTGTAAACCATCAAAAATATTGGCATAGCCATTACTTTAGTTATACAAGCTCATAGCTGGGAGAGGCTACTTCACAGGACCACTAATGTGGTGGAATATTAAGGAAAATGTTCAAAAAATCATCTAGCCAGGGTTGAACTTAGCTATAAATGGGGCAAAACATTTTTCCCAATGAAGATTAAGAATTATTATGTCCTTTTGATGAACTGACCCACTTATTATTAAGAAATGGTTTTCTCTACCCCCGACAATATTATTTGCTCTGAAATACTACTCTGTCTCACCTTGGTAATAGCTACTCCCACTCTCTTTTCAGTAGTATTAACATGGTGTTTCTTTTCTTCATCCTATTACTTTTCCATTTTTTTCATCCTTTTACTTTTTTCATCTTTATGTTTGGAGTATATTTCTTCTATAGCATATAGGTGGACCTTTTTTTCATCCAATCTGACCAGCTCTACCTTTTAGTTGGGGTGTTTAGATAATTTACATTTAATAGGACTATCAAAAGGGTTAGGTTTAAATCTGTTGTCTTGCAATTTATTTTCTCTGTCTCATCTATTTTTTTGTTCCTATTTCTCTGATTTTTGTTTGCTCTTGTTCTGCCTTCTTTTGACTATTTTGTTGCAGGTCCATTTTCTTTTTTTTCTTTTGGTTTATTAACTAAATGCTTTTAAAATCATTTAAGTGGTCACTTTAGTATTTTTTAAAGATTTTACTTTATTTATCTTTAGAGTGGAAGGGAAGGAGAGAGGGAGAGAAATATCAATGTATGGTTGCCTCAACCCAGGCCTGCAACCCAGGCCTGTGCCCTGACTGGGAATCAAACCACATTCCTTTGGTTTGCAGGCCCGCGGTCAATCCACTGAGCTACACCAGCCAGGGCGGTTACTTTCATATTAAAGTATACCCCTTTAACTTATTACGGTGTACATTTATTTAAATGATATCATACCACTTATGGTTCATACCACTTAAGGTTCTTATGTAAGAACCTTAAAATAGTATACTTTCACTTCAACTTAAGCTTTGTACTACTGTTAACATGTATTTTACTTTCATGCAAGTTATAAGCCTCATCATCCATTATTTTATTATTTAACCAATTATCTCTTAAAGATATTTTATAAATAAGGAAAATATGAGAGCTAGATGAAATCAAAACTACTTAGATATTCTACAGGCTCTTTTGACAGGAAGCTAAAGAATAAAACAAACAAGCAAACAGAATAAAAACAAAGATGCTGAAATAGAGAACAAGTGGGCAGTGACCAGAGGGGAGAGGGAAGGGAACTTAAGGGGAAAAAGGGGGAGGGATTTTGAGGAACAAGTATGAAAGACACAGAGATGAGGACTGGGGGGGGGGGGAATGGGAGGGAGGGGGGAGACTGGGTGGGGGGGAGAGAAAAAAAATGTACTTGAAAAGTAACTAAATAAAATTTAATATTAAAAAAAATAAAAAATAAAAAAAAATAATGGCTTTCCCTTAAAAACCTATCTCTTCTCCTTGGTGTTTTCTATTGGGTTGTACAATGGCTCTGGTAGTGCTTAGTATCTTAAACTTCATTTGAAACCATTTTGTTAGATTGTATGTAATAGCTGTCATATCAGCGTGCATTTAAAAATACAACAAATTGGTGAATTTTTGTATGGCCATTTTAAAATTGAAGATGAAAGAAAATATGCAACATTTTCAGCATATTATGCTTTATCATTTCAAGAAAGGTAAAAACCCAACTGAAACACACACAAATAAATAAATAAATATTTGTGCAATGTATGGAGAAGGCACTGTGACTGAACATGTCAAAAGTGGTTTTCCAAGTTTCATGCTAGAGACATCTCGCTGAATGATGTTCCATATTCAGGTAGACCAGTCAAAGTTGGTAACAATCAAATTGAGACATTAATTGAGAACAACCAAGGTTATATAGCATGCAGGAGATAGCCGACATCCTCAAAATATCCTAATCGAAAAAACTTATTGGTGAAATGAAAAATGTGTCTTTTATTTTATGAAAAAAACTAAAGACTTCTTGGCCAAGACAATATTTTAGTAAATAATGTCACCATCAGCTAGATTCTTAAATTAGAACTAATAGAATTAACTTTAGACATCACTCTATCACACAGTACTTTTCTACCCACCACCCTTGCCATGTGCACTTAAACAAAGCCTTGCTCATCCATTTATGAATTATCTACAAGTGCTTTGACACTGCGGCAGAGGTGAGCAGTTGCAACAGACACATGTGGCCCACAAGCTGGAAACACTTACTATCTGGCCCCACACAGAATAAGTTTGCTAACCCCTAACCTAAACTATTACAATAGCCACTCAACTTGCAGGCTTTCAGGCTCTTTTTATGCTAAATCACCCTATACATTCCTGCCAGACTCATGTAGCCTAGACTTCATGCCTTCTCCTCCTGAATATGTTCATGAGGACCTTCACCACAGGACTTCTCTCTTCATCCCAGTGCCTAGTTGACACTCTCTTGCTTCCCTCCCTGCACTGTCCACTTCCCCACTGTGCTCACCACACAGCTGTTTTCATGCTGTAGACCTCTGTGCAACACACCTTTTACACAATAACCCTCCCCTCACCACCCTTCTTTCTGATAGGAAAGGTCCTTCTCATTTTTAAGGCACAGATAAAAATCTCACTATTACCTACTGTGATTTGCTATATTTAGTGTCCTATGCTATTTATTTTGTTTCCTTTCCATTCCCGCAATAATGTGAACTCACTGGGGACAGGAATCTCTGTTATTCATATTTCTAGCCTTCCCACCTGTCAAATGTTTGGCATATAGCAGGTACTAAATGGACATTTTTTGAATGAGTAAAATTTGTATAAACAAATTAACTCATGAATCAATGAATCCCACCCAGGGAAATGCTGTAAATAAAGTGTGTAGACAGAAAGGCACTTGGGAGAAAAAAGAGTAGACCAGTTACCAGAGAAAAGACTCACACTAAGTACATAAAAATAATAGCAGAGAGATTAATCAGGAAAAAAATACAGAAGACCTTGAAGAGTATCCTGTAATCAATAGGTAATCTTTTAAAAAAAATTACTGACATTAAGTCAAATGGTATTTCCAGAGCAAATTGGATAATAAGCTGAACATTAATTCTTAGATTTCACTCAAGAAGATCACTATAAAAATATACTGCCATGGTACAATATAAAGAAATTAATGATTATTTATTAGGTAATTACTTTGTGTTCAGAAATTCTTCTGGACTTTACCTGTCCAGTTTCTCTCTAACTCTCCCTCTCTTTTCAGACTTTATTCCCTGCCATCTTCCTCCTCACCATTAGAAGACTTAGACTCATAATTCACTGGAAAAAAGAAGGCTTTCAGATATGAGGTCTTGCTGCTTCATCACTCTCCCCACACTTACAAGCATATCCTCAACTATTTTTCTCCTTTCCTTTTTCCATCTTCATCTACATAAAGAAAGTTGAACTCCCTCCTGTCAAACAATAATTTCTTCACTATGTTTTAAGAGCCAACTCATATCACTTCTTCAGGAGTCCTCCTCTATCAGTCGTGTGTTTTGCCTCCTGGATCTTTAACCTTTACCCCTCTTCTGGATCCCACGTGATAAGTATAAAATGATGAAAGACACCCTGTATTGGAAGTGTGGGACAGATGGGATATAAAATGTATTTGGAAATGGAGCTTTAAAAGACTTCCTTTAAGATCATGCAAATGGAAAGACAGTTTAATTAATGTGACAAGGGACCAAGAACTTAGAACATATCCTAGTGGATAGCCACTATTAGGAAATAAGGTATAAAGAAGACAGAGGAAAAATAAAAGTCAAAGACAGCCAGTTAAATGCAACATCATGGCATCTGAAGACAGAGAGAGTTTCAGGAAAGATGGTTGGTCAACAGTGCCAAGTACGGAGGAGAGATTTAAAAGGGTGGATATAAAGGCAACACTGGGGTCTATGGGTCCCAAAGACATTTAAACATAGAATTCAGCTCTAAATTCCTCAGTGTCATGATTCCCATGGTAGTTAGGCTTTCATAAATGTTTTTAAAAGTGCCAGGGAATCATCACTATATTTCAAGAGCCCAGTTAGTCATAAGATCTCAAAGGGCAACAGAAAGAGGGAACAGAAGGAAAGTCATTTATTTGGGAGGACTTTCCCCCTGACTAGCCAATCAAATTGTGATCCTCTGTGTTGTTTTCAGAGTTTATCACAATTTCTAAATGTATACATATGTGTTTCTCTGTTATTCTAGAACACTGGTTTCAAGGGGACCCTCAAGACCAAAAGCATCAGCATCACCTGTGAACTTAGAAACCCAAGTTCTCAGACTGCCCCATGCCATCAGCCTCTAATCAAGGTATGCCTGGGGCCCTTCTGGTTTCCTGCCACACTCCTTTATCACTTCTCTGATTCTCTGTCAAAACACGTCTGACTCTGTTGCTATTGCAAGATCAGAATAAATAGCCTTTGTGTTTCTCATTTGGTTAGTCTTGGTTTATTCCACAGTCTGTTATGAACCAGGCTGGGCAGCCCACAAGGAGGCCACCATGAATACCCAGTTTACTTTTTCCATTGTAATGGCTCAGGAATGCTGAAAAATGCCTTCGTCTTATGTTAATTTTGTTATTTTAACTGTGAGTGTTTGGGGACTGCTTTTCCATTGACTTCTTTCATTATTAGCTGTTTGATGACCATGATGATGACAATAATGTGGAGAAGACAACAGGGATAACACTTATTGAAAACTTGCAATGTGCCAGGTCCTCTGATAGCACTTTAGTTACATAATGATCTCACTGAATACTCCCCGAGTTCCTGAACTGCATCAGCCTCACCTGAGGACTTGTTAGAAATGCCAATTCTCTGTCCCTTCCGTACTGCCTAGACCCTTCCCTCCCTAACTGCCTCTAACTCAACCTCCAGGTGATTTCAAGGCAGCCAGAAGCTTGAGAACCACTGGTATACCCCATGAATTCCTTTTTAATCCATATCATTTAAGGATAAGAACATTGAGGCATAGGGCAGCTAAGTAACTCGCATGAATTCACACAGCTAGAAAGGAATAAAAACTGGTTTCAAACTTGGGCAGTCTGATTCTCTATACTGCCTCTCTAGTTACAAGGAAAGATATGAAAAGTTTTCAGTTGTCTTTATCCAGTTAGTCTATGTGAATACTATTCACTTTGTGAGACTTTATGTAATTAAATTCCAGAAAAATAAACAGATGAAAACATGTTCTGATGTTAAAGATTTTCCCCAAAGCCTTAGCACTTACATAAATTTCCAAGATCAACTATTTTCCCAGTAACCATTTTTTCCTCAAGGCCATGTAACAGTGAATTACTGAAGATCACAAATTGAGGTCAGTCTCACCCAAATGAGATCACTTATGTTAAAATACTTTGTAAGGAATTATACAAATTCAAGTTACTGCCATTGTTGTTAGCTAAGAACCAGTTAAAGTGTCTGTAAAGTGATCCTCCTTGGTATCTCTCCCTGCCCTGTGATTTAGGCCGTGTCTTCTCAGGGCCAAGACTTTGATAAATGCAGGGGCAGAAAGAAATCTGTCAAACCAGTTATTTGGCACCGTCTAGTCCAAAACAACAGGTGGGTCGTTTTTCATCTAGTTTTGACGAAACAAATATGGTCTTGGTCACTTTGTTTTGACTAAGTAAATACTTTCTGTGCCTTTCTCCACGTTTAAATCATCATGAATCTTCCTTAGTTGTATCATGGAACTGTCCTTAGCTCAGACCTTAGCTCGCTCTTTCAAGAGATTTATCTCATTTATTCCTCTTTCAAACGTGTTCTACCAATTTACTTTTCTTGAATGTTTTTTAAATATATTTTATTGATTATGCCATTACAGTTGTCCTATTTCCCCCCTTCATTCCCCTCTACCCTGCACACCCCCTCCCCTACCATTCCAGGTGTCCACGTGTCTCAAGTTCTTTAGATTCTATATTTCCCCTACTCTTCTTACCCTCCCCCCTATCTAGTTTCTACCTACCGTCTACGCTACTTATTCTCTGTTCCTTCTCCCCCATTCTCCTCCCACTCCCCTGTTGCTAACCCTCCATGTGATCTTTATTTCTATGGTTTGCTTCTGATCTAGCTGTCCTCTTAGTTTGCTTTTGTTTTAGGTGTGGTTCTTAATAACTGTGAGTTTGCTGTCCTCTCACTGTTCATCTTTTTTATCTTCTTTTTCTTAGATAAGTCCCTTTAACATTTCATATAAGAAGGGCTTGGTGATGATGAACTCCTTGAATTTGACCTTATCTGAGAAGCACTTTATCTGCCCTTCCATTCTAAATGAAAGCTTTGCTGGATAGAGCAATCTTGGTTGTAGGTCTTTAGATTTCATGATTTGGAATACTTCTTTCCAGCCCCTTCTTGCCTGTAAGGTCTCTCTTGAGAAATCAGCTGACAGTCTGATGGGGACTCCTTTGTAGGTGACTGTCCCCTTTTTCTTGCTACTTCTAGCATTCTATCCTTCATTTTAATCTTGGCTAATGTAATGATGATGTGCCTTGGTGTGTTTCTTCTTGGGTCCAACTTCTTTGGGACTCTCTGAGCTTCCTGGATTTCCTGGAAGTCTATTTTCTTTGCCAGATTGGAGAAATTCTCCTTTATTATTTGTTCAAATAAGTTTCCCACTTGTTGCTCTTCATCTTTCCCTTCTGGTACCCCTATAATTGGGATGTTGGAACATTTAAAGATGTCCTGAAGGTTCCTAAGCCTCTCCTCTTTTTTTTTAAAATTCTTGTTTCTTCATTCTTTTGTGTTTGGTCATTTTTTTCTTCCTTCTGGTCCAGTGCCTTGATTTGAGTCCCAGTTTTCTTTCCATCACTATTGGTTTCCTGTGTATTTCCCTTCATTTCAATTAGTTTAGCCTTCATTTGTTCCTCTAATTTGTGACTAAAATCAACCAGTTCTGTGAGCATCCTGATCACCAGTGTTTTGAACTATGCATTTGATAGGTTGGCTATTTCTTGGTCACTTAGAATTATTGGCTCTGGGGCTTTGAGTTCTTCTTGAGCCATAATGTTTTGGTCTGTTTGCACTGTTACATATGAGGGGCATAGCCCTAGGTGTTCACCAGGGTGGGGCAACTCAGTCGCTGGGTTGTGACACTGTATGTGGAGGCGGGGTCAGAGAGGGGCAATAGCGGTCCCCTCTGCTGCTTCCCACTGCTGGGGCCTGTGTGGTCCATCTCACTGCTTGCTCCTTCACCTGGTTTATCTGTGCATGAATGTGTGACTGCGGTTAGCCTGCTGCCTTGAGCTCTCACTGGGTCCGCCCATCCCAACCCCATGCCTGGGATCTGTCAACCGCCACCCGCTTGCCTTGGTCGGTCTGGTCGAGTTTTCCTGCACAACCCTGCTCCGCCAGTCCCTGGCTCCACCCCTCTTACTTGTCTGGATGAAAGGTTCTTTGTTGTCAGACTTCCATATAGTTCAATTTTCTGTGTTTTGGTTCCATTTTTGTTACTAAAACTTTGTTGTCTTTAAACTTGGTTATGTGAGGAGGCACAATGTTTCCACCTATGCCTCCATCTTGGCCTGCAGTCTCTTCAATGTTTTTCTTGATGCATCGTTATAGCAGTCACTAAGTGGACGTAAACAATATTGGACATCCCCAGCTTTAAAAATTTCCTGGGAAATTAACCTTTTTTTCTTACTTAAATTGAGTTTTTCAAGAGCTCCACTACATAATAAAAATAACAATGGCAATAACTACCTCTACCATTCAATAAATTATGTTCCAAGACCTTCCACCCCTCTTCTATACCCTGTAGGCTTCTAGATGAAAAGATATATTCCTTAGAAGACAATTTCTTCAAGCTTTTCTGCCTATAAACAGCCCTTCGCTTTATGTGAAAATGATACACCACCCTAAGAATTATGAATATCAAAATGCTTCATCTTTGTGATACTTAAGTCTTGTTCTCGACCAGCAGCTGGTTTTCCGGTTTGGGCCTCAGCGTTTCAATCACGCTTCCCGCTCCCTGTCATGGAATCGCTGGCCTTTCTTGGCACCACAGTCGTAATGTCAGTGAAATAAAGATAATATCTACCTCACAGGGTTGTAGTGAAGACAAAATGGGATGATGCATGTGTAAATAGTGTATTAAGGTGTCTAAACTCAGTTAAATACAAATGTGATTTTTTTCCTCCATGTCCTGCCCTCATGGTATTCTACATCAATCAGACTTTAACTTCATTTTGGAGATATCCCATTGATTGGGGTCATCTGCAGGAATTATAGTTAAAACATCTCATCTAATCCAGGCCAATTTAAAATTATAGTCTCACATTTACTTTAATGCTCGTTTCTTCCCCTGAAGTGTCATTAAGAGTAACCAGCTTTTACAATGGTGCCTTTTCCTCCCTTGTTCCAAATAGCATATGACTGAGTTCTTCTGTATTTAATACTAAAACAGGGATGTTGGAATGGGTTTGAAAGTTCTGAATATGCACTCTAGTTGTGGTTCTAAATTTTGTAAATAAAACCTTAATAAACAGAATAACTTGGTTTCTGCTGTATCTTCGGGAAGGAGAGAATAATTTGGGAGCAGGCAGACTTTGGAAAAATAAAGGTTTGATTCAGACATGTATATATGGCTTGTATTAGAAAAGCTGCTCTAAATGCCCTGTATTATTATTTCTTCACAACTGAGTACCATCTAGACCACCTAAGCATTTGTTATTTTACTCCAACTCACCCTAAGGTCATGTTATTAATCCCATTGACCTGAGGACACAAACTCCCCTGGTTGTCCACACATGGGAGTGAGCAAAGGATCCCCAAGGAGCAGGGTGGCTGACCTGTGTCCTGACTACCTGGTGCCACACGGACAAGACAAAATCAGTGTGTGCACCTTGCTTCACCCTTCACAGAACATTTTCAAATACATTAGAATTTTACCACCTGGCTTATATGTCATCTACTTCCATTTTACAGATGGGAAAATACTCCAATGTGTTTTGCCCAAAGTGGCATGGCTAGTAAATACTAGTATTGGAAAACTAGTACCCTATGTACTAGTTTAAATCAACATTATGATCTTCTTTCAGTGGAACAGGAAATGGAGACAGAGACACTTTATAAAGCTCTTCAGGTTAATAAAACTAGTGGACCCTTGATCTGAATCTCCTTTCTTCCATGTGCTTTTTTTTTTTTTTCAACAAGTCACACAGAAAGGTCTGCGTTGGCGAGGCTTTCTGTTCTCAGTTCTCAGCACTCATGGGGCAGGAATCCTGAAGAACATTCCTGGTTAAACTCTCTGGGAGCCTCAGTCAATTCTTCAGCAGGAAGAGACTCTTTTAAAGCTCAGCACTGAGTACTGAGACTCAGTAAAACTCAGCAATTTCACCTTAAAATTTCATTCGACTCAATAGCTATGGGTTGTTGGTGCTGTGGATCACACTGCTGACAACCCATACCTATCAATTCAAATAAAATTTTAAGGTGAAAATTGCTAACTGGAGGACTTCCTTGCCTATGTTGAGACAGAACCTTGGATGGTTTCCCAAGACAGCTGCAGGAAAATGCTGTTTGCATTCCTGAGGTCCCATCTGTGAAACAAAGTAGTCACCCTTTGCTGGGTAATCTAGGTTGTGGGTCCTGGCTTTTCATCACTTTGAATTCCTTGCCAATCCCTTCTGGCCTGCAAAGTTTCCTTTGCGAAATCAGCGGACAGCCTTATGGGAAACCCCCTGTAATGTAACTAATTGATTCTCTCTTGATGCTTTGTCTTTTCTTTGTCTAAAGAAAAAGATTCTCTTTGGCTTTAACCTTTGGGATTTTTAATTATAATGCATCTTGGAGTGAGTATCTTTGGTTCGTCTTGTTTGGGACTCTCTGTGATTCCTGGGCTGGTATCTCTATTTTCTTCATTATTTTTTCAAATAGGTTTTTCAATTTCTTGGTCTCTTTTTTCTACTTCTGGCACCCACATGATACAGATGTTCATACATTTGAAGATGTCCCAGAGGCTCCTTACACTTTCCTCATTTTTTGGATCCTTTTTTCTTCCTGTTGTTCTAAGTGGGTGCTTTCTCTTCCTTATATTGTAAATTGCTGGTTTGGTTCTCAGCCCCATCCACTCCACTTTGATTCCCTTAGAATCAAAGGACAGGTAAAGAGCTTCCCAGACAAGAAAATGCTAAAGGAGTTTGTCATCACCAAACCAATATTGTATGAAATGTTAAAGGGTCTTCTTTAAGAAGGAAAAGATCAAACGTATTAACAATAAAATGGCAATAAATACAAGCAGAACAGAAACAGAATCCTAAATACAGAGAATGTTTTGATGGCTGCCAAATGGGACGGGGGTTTAGGGGATTGGCAAAAAGATGAAGGGATTAAGAAGTACAAATTTGTAGGTACAGAATAGTCATGGGGATGTAAAGTGCAGCATAGTGAATAGAGTAGTCATAAAACCTATATGTATGACCTATGGACATGGACAAAGCTGTAGAGATTGCCTGATGGAGTAGGGGGGGTGAGGTAGAGGGGGGCAAAAGGGGAAAAATTAGGACAACTCTACTAACATAAAAATATATAATTTAATCACACACACACAAAAGTAGTCATCCTTGGGGCCACATATAGAAATGAGGCAAGCCTTTTAATAAACAACTCAGTGTCTATATCTGGCCTTTGAAAAGATCCACAACTCTGTGAATTATATTTCACTTTCTGCCCTAAAGAGTAGCAGTTCCCCAGTGCAAGTTACAACTCGCTACTCTAGTCCCATTGCCTGAGAAGTTATCCCCTGCCTTCCTAGTCTGTCATTATAATAGCCTCCAGAACCCCAATAATAATTAATGCCAAGCTTAAAAAATTTATATTTTTCTTACATATGGAAGCAATAACTGTCAATTTCCACCCCAATTTAAATGCTGAAACAACTCTATTTTGACCACATGTTCTTTCTTGTTGGGAGAGCCTTGTTTATCTGATTTTGTCTGTGGCTCTTCACACACTTGCTGGCATAGAGGTGGAGGCTGCTTCAGCCTGTGTCAGACGCCTCCCTGTGCTTAAAAGCAAAGTCGTCTTCGTAAGGCACCGCTTCTCACACTTAAAGGGCCAGAACAGACCAAAAATGTCGCAAGATCTCAAAGCCCCACAGCCCATAGATCTAAGCGATGAAGAAATAGCAAAACTCTCAGATGCACAGTTTAAAACACTGGTCATCAGGATCCTCACAGAACTGGTTGATTATAGCCACAAATTAGACAAATATATGAAGGCGAAACTAATTGAAATGAATGGAATTGCACAGGACACCAATAGCAATGAAAAGGAAACTGGGATGCAAATCAATGGAGTGGACCAGAAGAAAGCAAATAATGGCCAAACAGAAAAGAGTCAGGAAGCAAGAATTCAAAGAAATGAGGAGAGTCTTAGGAACCTCCAGGACATCTTTAAATGCTCCAACATCCGAATAATAGGGGTACCAGAAGGGGGAAAGGCACAGCCACCAGTGGAAAACTTATTTGAACAAATAATAAAGGAGAATTTCCCCAAGCTGGCAAAGGAAATAGACTTCCAGGAAATCCAGGAAGCTCAGAGTCCCAAAGAAGTTGGACCCAAGAAGGAACACACCAAGGCACATCATAATTACATTAGCCAAAATTAAAATGAAGGAGAGTATCCTAGAAGCAGCAAGAGCTAAGGGGACAGTCACCTACAAAGGAGTCCCCATCAGACTGTCAGCAGATTTCTCAAAAGAGACCTTACAGGCAAGAAGGGGCTGGAAAGAGGTATTCCAAGTCATGAAATCCAAAGACCTACAACCAAGATTGCTCTATCCAGCAAAACTTTCATTTAGAATGGAAGGACAGATAAGGTGCTTCTCAGATAAGGTCAAATTCAAGGAGTTCATCATCACCAAGCCCTTATTATATGAAATGTTAAAGGGAGTTACCTAAGAAAAAGAAGTTAAAGAAACATGAACAGTGAAAGGACAGCAAACTCACAGTTATTAACAACCACACCTAAAAGGAAAGCAAACTAAAAGGACAGCTAGATCAGGAGTGGAAACATAGAAATGAAGATCTCAAGGAGGGTTAGCAACAAGGGAGTGGGAGGAGGAGATGGGGGGAGAAGGTACAGAAAATAAGTAGCATAGACAGTAGATAGAAAATAGATGGGGGGGGGCAAGAATAGCATGGGAAATATAGAATCTAAAGGACTTGAGACACATGGTCACAAACTAAAGGGAGGGTAATGGTGGGGATGGGGGGGTAGGGTGGAGGGGAATGAAGGGGGGAATAGAACAACTGTAACAGCATAATCAATAAAAAATTTTAAAAAAAGAATAACTGATCATAAACCAACAGGAGGTTAAGAGAGTGGCAGATAATCACACCTGCCTGTTGAGTTCAGCCAATTTCCATTGTGAAGAGCAATTCCAATTTCAGAGTTCAAATTTGCCTTCAAAATTTTCCTGAATTCTATTTCTGTGGCTAAAGTTACTCACATAAAATACATTACTCAATCTCATAGAGATTAAAGAAAAAATTATTTTCTCTACAGCTGTGTACCTGGAGTAACTGAATTTATTAACTTTCTTGTGTATTTCACCAAGAACATTTTCCCAGTGTGCCTGCCATAATAATTTCTTAAAACACACTATTATAATGAAAGTACTAAAAGCTCAATTTCCAGAACTAGTGTTTCCAGTAGACTTAAAATTTTCTTATTTCCCTTCATAACTATGCTATACAAACAAGAAAAAGAAAGATGTTCTATAAGAAAATGCCATGTAAAAATTTTTTATAAAACTAAATTCTTCAGATATTTAAGTTAAAAATTTAAGTAACACTCATCTAACTGTAAAACAACTTTCTGAGCATTAATGATATAAATGGTATCATATATTTACATAATAGACTAAATTTCCTATATTTGTTTATAATGTCATACTAGAGACCAGTTATTAAGCAGATTTCAAACCCATTCATTCATCCATTTATCCCACATACATTTTTTAAAGATTTTATTTATATATCTTTAGAGGGGAAGGGAAGGAGAAAGGGAGAGAAATATCAATGTATGATTGCTTCTCATGCATCCCCTCCTGGGGACTGGCCTGCAACCCAGGCATGTGCCCTGACTGGGAATCGAACCGTGATCCTTTGGTTCACAGGCCCGGGCTTAATCCACTGAGCTATACCAGCCAGGGCCCACATACATTGTTTAAATGTATATTATGTCAGGCACTATTCTGACTATGGAGATGCAGCTGTGCACAAATAGGAAAAAACCCTCCATCAGGGTACTTATTCCACAGGAGGGTGTTTTCTAATGTTGTACTTTGCCTTTTCAATTTCTAGTCCCCTTATTTCTGTCCAGAAGTCCCTTGAAAATGGGCCTTTTGAGCATCTTCCAGTACGCTACTTTTACACATACTCAGCTGCCAACACAGCGTCTGCAGTTGTACTGCCCAGCAGTCTAGCAAGAGGACTCAAGAGTAGTGCATCCCACCACCCTTCAGAGAGCATGTGGAATGGGTTCCACCTCATCCCTAGTGCCAGAATATGGTGCTCACCTCTGGAACAGCTCCGGTGATCCTTGCCTCCTGGTATACATGCCCTTATGTAATCTGCATTCACACTGAGTCAGGATACAATGCACACACAAACAGAAAAGGGACTCTTCTTTAGGCACCTTATAAAGTAATAAGGGAGACCAAAGGCAAAATACAATTTGAAGCATTTGAGTTCAGAGTCGGAAAGGAGAATTCTAAAAGCATACCACTGTGTAACCCAAGGTTCATGACGGATGGTGATACTTGGGTAGGTAGCTGCTTACTATCCTATAGTACCAAAAATAATGCTCACTCACTTGCTGAGAGTCTGTCATATGCCAAGTTCTTATACATGATCCAATTTAATCGCCATAGGGCAATCTGTAAAGAAGTTATCTCCTTTTCACAGGTGAAGAAACAAAGGTTCTGAAAGATCAAGTGGCCTCCCCAATATCAACCAGGTAGGAAATGGTGAAGTTGGACGCTAAACTCACATCTTTTTTTTTATCCTCACTCAAGGACATTTTTTTCATTGCTTTTGAAAGAGAGAGAGAGAGAGAGAGAGAGAGAGAGAGAGAGAGAGAGAGAGAGAAACACTGATGTGAGAAAGCAACATAGATTGGTTGCCTTCTTGCTCATGCCCTGACCAGGGATTGAACCTACAACTTGAGTATGTGCCTTGACCAGGAATCAAACCTGTAACCTTTCCGTCTACAGGTCGATGCTCCAACCAACTGAGCCCACTGGCCAGGGCAAGAATTCACATCTTTTTGATATTGAAACCAATATTTTTCCCACTACACCACAATGAAAGAAGCAACTTTCCCAAGGGCTCAGAGCACACACACGTGTGATCCCTGGGTCTTCTAAGGCCACTTATATCACTAATTTTTCCTCCAAAAAAATGTCATTAGGATGTGTTAACAGCTTAGTTTTTATTTTAAAGGAGCCAGAATGTCTTTAGACAAATCAATTCCAGGAGGAGAGTTTTGGAAAAATGTTGTGGTAACATAACGGCATCTAAAATTTTCCAAGAGAGAGAAAGAAGTTGTCAGAGGAGGCCCAGGAGCTTTTGGTGAAAACACATTTTCTTCATAGCTCATGTCTGAGTCTTTTGTCTTCTCTCCCCACTGTTCCAGGGGGCTGACTGACTCAACTGCTGGCGTATTTAAGCACCACATATATTTTTATCTGTCATCATTCACTTTTCAACACTTGGCTTTATATCCTGACAATTTAGCCAAACACTTTGGGTGAAAAATAAATAGGACTCTTTTCCTCTTTTACCCCCTACATTTTTAGTACTTTTAAGTTATAACTTATATACGATAAAATATACAACTCTTAAGTGGACAACTCAGTGATATTTTACGTATGTACACATAGATATATCTGCCACCCAGATCAAAATATAGAGCATTCCCATCACCCAAAGTTCCCGCATGCCCTTCCAGTTAATAAGACCACCCCCACCCCAGCAGTTACCACCATCTGACCCCGTCACCACAGATTGTTTTGACTATTCCTCAATTTCATATTAATAGATTGACAGAGCATGTACTCTTTTGAGTCTGACTTCTTTAGATCATTGCTTTTGCATTTCACTCATGTCACTCCATATATTAGCAATTTCTCTTTATTGCTAAGTACTACGCCGCTGTACTAAGAGTTACTTTATATGAAATAGAACTGAGAAATTACTTAGATCTACCTGGTCAATATCTAAGTTCTTTCATATTGTTTGTGTCATCTCAACTTACATAACAAAACCTAAGCACATAAGAAACACGACTGTATTATTTATAACTGTTCTCACTTTACCCTCTTGTCCCTCGTTTTATTAGTAACAGAAGAAAAACATAGATATGATCATTAAAAATAACAATATATTCTGGCTCAAACCAGTGTATATTGGTCTTAATGGATTTGGAGTATATATTAATGCAACTCAAAGCTCCAGCCCCCATGAGGGCTATGTATTTGCAGAGTCATGGCTGGACAGAGGGGACCATGTCCCTACCCTCGTGGTAGCAGGAGGTAGAGTATCTGACAAGAGTTTCCCACCAGGATTTTGCTGGTCAGTTGCCCACTGAGAGAGACTGTTCCCCCCAGTCTCTTGGGTACCAGGATGCCACTTGCTGTAGTGCTGCCTCTCAGAGCTTTCTGAAGGAGGTCCCTGCGTTCAGCAGTCTCCCATCTCAACCTCAGGCCTCTCCAGTCAGCATGTTCTGTTGCCACTTCTTCACCCCACTGAGTCCCAGAAACTCCCAGCTACCTTGATTGCACCAAAGGGAAGGGTGATGGGTGCTGTGGGCTTCTCTCTGGCCCACCCACTTAGTCACATTCCTCAGATATTTCTAAAATATCACCCAGGCAGCCCCATGCTGAGCATCCTGTTGACTACAAGACTCCTTGTGTGGCTTCGAATTCTCCTTTGAAATGCCTGAGAAACTATTACTGCCCAGGCAGCCCCCAACTTTTCTGGGTGTTCCTACCATCCATCGCCCACCCCCATGCCAGGGTTCAGCCCTTGGGAGGGAGTCACATTCTTTCTGTCTGACCTCTTTACCCTGCTGTCCTGCTTTTCCCCCCTGTGACAGGGTCCTGCCACACGTCACCTTGTCAGGCCTTGGAACACCACAGAAGTGTTCACAGAAGTGCTCTCAACTTAGGCTACACATTGGAGTAATGTGGGAAACTTTATTTTCATCTTAGAATAAACCATTGAATCAGAGCCCCTAGAAGGAAGACATGGGCATTAGTGTTTTTCTAAGGCTCCCCAAGTGATTATGATATGCAGACAGGGTCAGATCCTAATGGTTACAATAAAACTCTTTGCTTTGAGTCAGTCAGGCCTAACTCTTGATGAGTAAAAGGGAACTTTGGAGATTTATAAAATCTCTTCCTAATGATGACATTAGACTCAAGAATGTCAGCTCTGAGAATCAAAACCAAAAAATATATAACTTCTCTTTCTAGGCTAAGAGTATTTATTAAAATAACAAAGCCCATTGATTCCATGTGTGGGAAGAGCTGAGGGGCATCATAGGTTAGGGAAATTTTAAAAATCAGTTTACTATTTTTAAAACATCATCCCCATATTCCATGTATTTTTTAAATGTATTCATTTATTCACTATGTATGGCTCATATCATTCCCTAAGGGAATGACCAGGAACCACTCTAAACAGAGGAGGAATAAACAGTCACTTGCATGTTATAATTGGAGCAACAAGAGGGCCTTCGCCATTTATTCCTCACTGAACAAACATTTGCTGAGTGCTTACTTGGGGTCATGAGCTTTAGCACATCGGAAGGGCAGAGTGGAGAGCCCTGCTCTCTTTCCTTAAGAAGCTTAGCCTCCAGAGTAGAAGGCAATCATGTTGGACTAGGGACTAAAGGATTCTCAAGAGTTCTAAGATGAGATGTGGGGACCAGCTAGGGGCACACCTCGCGTTGCTTCTCCCTCCTTTCCATTTTACTTTCCCCACCCACACTCTTGCCCCTGGGAGCCATTTCCCTCATGACTGCTATGTGGGAGCCCTTGCCTCAGGCATCTGAAATTTTTCCAGCCAATGTAATAGTTCTGTTAGAATGAGAAGGGGAGAGAGATCCTTTTGTAGTGCAGGAAGGCCAGCTGGGTGGCCCCCCAGGGTGGTGAAAGAGGCCAGTGGGAAAGGACAAGTCTCTGGGAGACCAGAATGAGTTGATCAGTGAAGACAGCCAAGAATTGCAATCATGGTAACAGAAAGCAAAGAAAACAAAAATGATCTCCTTTGCACAGTCTCCCTAGGGGCACTAAGGGATTCAATAATAGGGAAATTTTTCTCCTTTGCGGGGACAAGGGGGTGGTCTTTTACAATACTATAATTGCTTCTTTTGGGGGCTTTTCTCATTGGAACCAGAAATCACCATCAGAATTTTCATATCATGTGTCTATGAACTTCAGAAAGGTGAAAAGGATCAGTATTTTTATTTAATTTGAAGAAAATGGAGAAAGGTGGGGGTTAAAGATTCAGTGGGAAAGTTTAGAAGGGTCGGGTTTGAAGATCAACATGCTACACTGTCTCTATCACTAAGAGAGGAAGAGGAAATAGGCTTTCCCTTTACGAAATGTTCCTTTGGAGGAAACCATATCCCTAAAGCAGAAAAAATAAGAAAGAATAAATTCTGAAGAAGAGAATTTAGAAAGGATTGCCAACCCTCGAAGAAAAAGAACCTTGAACACAATTCACTACATGATGACGATCAGTTTAGTGAGAAGTCCCTTTCTCATTTGGCACCTTGACGCCAAATAGCCAAGAGAGAGTAAATGAATTGAGGTAAGAAACGGAACTACGGTTCTTCTCATTTCATATTTTGTAAAGGCAGAGTTTGGTAATCCATGAAGACCACAGCCACCACAAAGAAAAATGTTAACCACATAGACTGAGGAGTTGAGTCATCATAAATCAAAATAACCTTAGAAAACAAACTCAGCATGAAAAGCCATAATCATCTCAAGTTGGCAGTCTTGCCAAAAAGTGGTTTTTGACCAGAGAAACTGGAGATGCTAAGGGCTATCACCAAAGTGGTGATAGATATCCCCACAGGATTAAATGTTTAAAAGTCATCAGTCAAAAATAAAGTAATTTAAAATTTCAAAGCACCAATTTTTAACATTTATTCTCAGATATGTGGGGAGGGGGAGTATAGTGATAACTTGGAAAAGATGTGAAGTTTATATGCCTGACTTTCTAATTAACCAGTGAGAATCATTTGCTGTCTTCTTTTACATTATTGCTGTTATTTTTATGTAGCTCATAATTTATTGTTTTGTCATTTTAATCAAGAAGCTGTCTGTTGTTAAAAGAAAACAAAGAACTCAGAAATCTACTCCAACTGGCACTAAAAGGAGTTAGTTTTACCCTAAGAAATTGAGGCATCTTCTGGAATCCAAGGCAGAAGTAGAGCCGCCTTGTGGGGGCCTGGGCCACCAGTGAGAACCAGGCAGGATTCTCACCCCATCTCTCTCAGGAGCTGACATGGACTCTTTGCTAAGGTCCTCTCTCCATCCACAGTGCAGATCAATACATTTTACTTAGAAATTAGCCACCCAGCTCCAACGGTCTGGTCAAATTGGCAGTTTTCCATCTAAGTCCACATCAGCATGTCAGCCCAGCCAATTCAGAACTCAGTCTGAATTGAAAGTATCAGGAGAAGGAATCTAACTGGCCAGCTAGGTCAAGGATGCCCCCCTCTAGTCTACTACAAATTCGGGAGAAGGGTGAGGGGACTGCTGAGGGTCATGTGGCCCTCCAGGAACTTAGCAGGGACACGACTGCCTGAGGTGACAGGCTGGGCAGCTGGAGAGGATGACATGAAGGGCAGGCAAAGATGACAGGGGAAGATTGGCAGCTCTCAGAGCACCTGCGATGTCACCAGAACTTGGATGTCTTGACCTGCCGGCGAGTGTTAGCTGGAGGGGAGAGGAGAGTGTGGCGATGACCACAGCTGTTTACACAAGTATTTCCTCTCATCCCTCAGAGGCCGTCAGGCATTGCCTCTCACTAAATAAGCACTAAGCAATGTGCACTGAAAGAACAAGCAAAAGACAAGCTAAAATACATTTCAGAGAAGTCTTCTTTAACAAGAACATTGTTATAAGGTGTTTTAAGGTTCTTAGGATATAATCCCAGCAGTGGAATTGCTGGGTCAAAAGGCAGGTCCACTTTTCGTTTTCTGAGAAAATTCCACACTGTTTTCACAATGGTTGTACCAGTCTACAATCCCACCAACAGTGAACTAAGGACCCCTCTTCCCCACAACCTCTCCAACACTTGTTGTTTGTTGCTTTGTTTATGATGGCCATTCTGACCGGTGTAAAGTGGTATTTCATTGTGCTTTTAATTTGCATCTCTCTGATAGCTAGCGATATTGAGCATCTTTTCATGTGTCTCTGGATCCTCTGTATGTCCTCATTGGAGAAATGTCTGTTCAAGTCTTCTGCCTACTTTCTAATTGGGTTGCTTGTCTTCTTAGAGTGGAGTCGTGTAAGTTCTTTGTATATTTTGGAGATTAAACCCTTGTCTGAGGTATCATTGGCAAATATGTTTTCCCATACAGTTGGATCTCTTTGTATTTTAATACTATTTTTTAGCTGTGCAAAAGCTTTTAATTTTGATGAGATCCCATATGTTTATTCTTTCCTTTATGTCCCTTACTATAGGGGACGTATCAATAAAAAAGTTGGTGCGTGAAATATCTGAGATTTTCTTGCCAATGTTCTCCTCTAGGACTTTAATGGTGTCATGGCTTATATTTAAGTTTTTCATCCACCTTGAATTTATTTGGGTGTCTGATGTAAGTCAGTGCTCAAGTTTCATTTTTTTTTGCACATAGCTGTCCAGTTCTCCCAACACCATTTGTTGAAGAGGCTATTATCAGTCCATTTTATGTTGCTGCTCCCTTTGTTAAATATTAATTGGCCGTAGAGATTTGGGTTTATTTCTGGGCTCTCTGTTCTGTTCCATTGGTCTATATGCCTGTTTTTATGCCAGTACCAGGCTGTTTTGATTACAGTGGCCTTGTAATACAGTTTGATATCAGGTATTGTGACCCCTCCTACTTTGTTCTTCTTTCTCAAAATTGCAGCTGTTATTTGGGGTCATTTATGGTTCCATACACATTTTTGAAGTGTTTGTTCTATGTCTGTAAAATATGTCATTGGTACTTTAATATGTATTGCATTGAATCTGTAAATTGCTTTGGGTAGTATGGACATTTTGATGAAGTTAATTCTTCCAATCCATGAACATGGTATATGTTTCCATTTGTTTGTGTCTTCCTTGATTTCTTTCTTCAGTGTTGTGTAGTTTTCTGCATACAGGTCTTTTACATCCTTGGTTAGGTTTATCCCTAGGTATTTTATTTTTCTTTTTGCTATATCGAATGGGATTTTTTCTTGACTTTTGCTTCTGCATTTTCATTGTTAGTATACAAAAATGCCTTTGATTTCTGGATATTGACTTTGTATCCTTCTGTTTTGCCAAATTAATTTATTAGGTTGAGCAGTTTTGGGATAGAGTCTATAGAATTTTCCATGTACACTATCGTGTCATCTGCAAACAACGACAGCTTTGTTTACTCCTTTCCAACTTGGATGCCTTTTAAAATAACAGCATTTTTGATAAAGATGGGATCAGGATTGCTGACTTCCCCTCTGGTGCGAGCCAGGCTCCCACAGGGCTCGGCACAGCCCATTACCGAGGGTGCGTGCGGAGCAGAGGGAGCCCTGCACATCATCACACCATCAGCCTCCAGAGGCCCTAAGAGGCCCTGGAACAGGAGAGAGAGAAGTGGAAAGTGAATCCAGAGAGGGATGGGAGATACCCAAAACACCTAGAAAGACTTGTAAGCACTGGGTATCATGAAGACGGGTAGGTGGACATCGGAATGGAGATGTGTTGAGAGGGTTTTTACATGGAGCAGGTAGACTCCTGGCCCCCCAGGGAATCTGACCTCAGAGAAAGAGGCTCAGGAAAAACCAATGCAGTTGAAGAAAGGAGGATTAAATGAAAATCTGTATCTGGACCCATGCATGCTCCCACAAGTGAGCTGCAGTTCCCTTTCTTTCTGCACCCTAGTCTAAGAATACCAGCACACAGGCATATCCAGTAGAGACCTACCTCCCATCCTCACCAGTAGACTAGAGAATTCACCTTGGGAAGAACTTAAGAGTCGTAAAGAAAAGACCTGCATGTATTAACTGCCCTGGTCATAATACATGTGTACAAATTACTGAGCATTCATCCCGTCAAGAAGTGGAGTCTCATTCTCTCTATTTAAATGCAGACTGACTTAGGGGGTCACTCCGAGTGAGTACAGAGCTGTGGGAGTAACAGGGCGTGGTTCCCCAGCCCAGGTCTGAAGAGAACTGAAAAGGCAGAGAACTCATCCAAGAGGGCAAACATCTGATAATAGAGAATGAATGAACTATTATTACAGATAAGAACGTGGGTGCATTTCATGAACTAAAGGTTGAATCTGGTTTTATATCTGGTTTTATTTTCAGTGAAAACAAACCAGATATAATTAAAAAGAACATACTATGTGATTTTGTCTATATAAAGACAAAACAGGACAAATGAACCTATGGAGCCAGGGGTCAGGTGGTGGCTGTCTCTGAAAGGCTAGTGACCGGAAAGCACCAAGGCACACTGGTCAGTTAGTTTCTTGGCATGGGCACTGGGCACACTGGTGTGTTCACCTCATGCGAACTTGAACTACACATTCAAGACTTCTGCATTTTCTTCTGTATATATGTTATACTTCAATAAAAAGAGTATTCAAAAAACTTTTTTTTCAGTTAAGGGAGAAAACCAATCCATGCATTTATTTTGCATGGTAATGCTAATATTAGTGTCCATTTTAGAAATGAAATAAAAAAGCTGTCTACATTTTTTTAAGACTTAGGAACTAACTTGAATAGATTTCCACTGGCCACAGATGGGACCACTTAACTTGAGCATTAAAAGTAACAATAAGAAGAAGAAATACAATGGAATAAAATATAACCAACATTTTTAAGTCCTTGTTAATAAAAAGCTGTTTTCATTTGCCATCAGGAAAGAGATGGGAAAATCAATACATTATTTAATAAAGGGAAAGAATCAGGCCTTTATTCTGTCATTCCCACACATATTAAACCTCAGAGGGACTTAAGAGGTGATGGGGCAATTATCATTTCAGCTAATCAATTCAGAAGATGTGATACAATCAGTACATCATCATTTTGCTGTCCCTAAATATTAATAGATGAACGGTTGCTAGGATCCCAGGAGCAGAGACAAGTAATCACTCCATGCCTTGTGCTGGAAGCATTCACCCCCCCCCCGCCCCCCCCAGCTATGGGGTGGGCTTGCTCAGGGGGCTGAACCCGAGTCTGATCAAACCTTGAAACACAGTCGCCGATTTCCAGAAACAGTAAACAGAGAAGCTCACTAAACAACACCACAAGGATACCATCAGCAAAAGCCAGACTGCAGGTCTCTAAAGGACAAATATGCCTTAACTGGTTTTTTAATAAAAAATCTGCAAGGAAAACGAGAGAGAAAGATGAAGTGGGGAGCTATAGACTGAAAAAGACTTAGGAGACACATCAACCAATTATCATGTATGGGCCTTATCTGAACCCTAATTAAAAAAATTATAAAAGATAAATAAATTAAATAATTTAATAAATAAGTAATCTGAATAAATGAATGAACAAGGCAATCAGAGAAATGTAAACCCTGTCTAGCTGTTGGATGTTATTAAGGAATTATTGCTCATTTTTCAGGTATGATAATAGCACTGTGATTTTTTAAAAGACTTTTTCTCTTTCAGAGATATGCACGAAGTGCAGGTCAAATGTGCAGCAAGGTGGTTGGTGAAGTGCACAGAGGGCACGGTGACAGGAACGGTGCAGTGTGTAGCAAGAGTTGATGGTTGCTGGGCAGGGCGATGGGCCCAAAGGGACTCTTACATGACTCTCTCTATTCTTGTTTATTTTTCTATTGTAACATAAAGGCCTTTTCTCATCTCATGTATTATAGTTACTAAGGAAAGAACACTGATGAAGCTTCTCAGCTTATAAGCCCTTAACAGAGGCTTTGGCATCAAATTTGAGCTCCCAAGTGGGGGAAGGGCAAAAGCTCAGAAGCTGAGGGAGAGACGGGAGACAGGCCATCGTGTGTTGATCACTCTCCCCCCTCTCCTGGCCAGTTAGCAACAGGCGTTGTTATCTTGAAAAAGTATGTCAAAGCCAAGCCAGATGGCAATTCAGTGTACAAGACTAAGTAGTACTAACTAAAATGTCTACAATTTTATGGTTATTATTTATATTTAGTAGGCAGCCTTTGTTTTTATTTTACATAGTAATAAAGTTATTAAGTTTCTTTCTCCAAAGTCACCTGGATAGAAGCATTAGAGAGACACAATGGACATTTTTGTCTTTCATGCTTTCTCAGCTCCCTTCTGATCACTTTGAGGAATCCAACTCCACGTGGCAACTGCTGGGCTGCCATTCACAAACTTGGTCTACATCACAGGAGTGGGCCGAGATGCAGATGCACCCAGCAGAAGCCTCTGTTCTCCTAACCAAAGGAAAGGGTCAGTGTTGGTCCCAAGACCCAAGAAAAGTCAAACAGAGTCTTTTCAGATACTGACATGTGAGATATTTCTCTTTTTCATGGCTAAACCGGGAAGTCTAGGACTTCCTGTGGCCACACTTCCCAAAGTACGGACACTGTCTACGAACAGAATTAAGTCAAGCAAAGATAAGAGTAGACATTGTCTGAGATCCCAAATCTAATCATGCCTGCAGTTTAATCTATCCCAGACTTCAGAGTCACATGGGCAAAATGTTTCTGTTGTAGTTCAATAAATAAGGCTTTAGCAAATTTTGGCCAAAGAGCCACAACTAATAGAAGCCTTCCTTCAAACACGTGCTTGCCAACCACAACACCTCTCATCAGAAATTCATTTCCCATGAAAACGAGAGGTCCTGGGAGGTTGTTCTACACAGCATGGCCCATGCTGTGTTCTTCTGGGCTTCTCCTGTTCAGTCACTGAAGAGAGTCACTGAAGGTTTACCATGTTCTAGTGCAGTGCACACCTGGCCAATTCTCCCTTTTTCTAGAAACTGCTCCTGCTTTTAGCTTTATCCACAATTGAATAGTTCAGGGTGGATGATTGGCCCAAAGTAGCCAACAAGGGAAACCTAGCCCTTCCTCAGAATTTTTGAACTAGAGGCCCCAAAAGATGGGCATGTTCCTCTTCAGAGGCGGCAGCCACAGGACTGAAAACTCAGGAGCTGCCTGGGGCCACGTTCCATAATGTGGAGGATTAAAAGTCATGCACAGAGAGAAGCTGAGACAAGAGACAGGGAGAGAGCCTTGCCAACTTTTGTTGTTCCTCAACTCCAGCTATACCCCTGACCCTGCCGAAGTTGGGTTTTTCAACCTTTTGCCTAAGCTAGCTCTAATTGGGTTTCTGTCATCCACTTGCAGTAATTAATGTTCCCAGACACTATGCCAGTGTGTCTGGGGACACAATAGTGACCAAACCAAGCTCCCAGTCCTCCAGGAGCTTCAGGCCAATGTGAAGACAGGCAGGTCAGTGTCGTTGGTTTCAGAACAGAGAGCCCAGCTCTGTGAAGGCAGTGAGCTCAGGGTGCTGTGCAGCCCACGGCCGGCCAAGGAGCCCAGGCAGGCTTTCCAGAAAAGACGCTATTTGTGGGAGCTCAGGAACTATCAGGGGCTAAACCAGGGACTCTAAACCTCAGCACCTTTGACGTTTGGGGCCTGAGAATTTTTTGTCCTGTGACTTTGCTGGAGATTCAGCAGCATCTCTGGCCTCTACCCACTAGATCCACTACCACCACCACCTTGCAAATCAAAAGTGTCCACTGACACTGCCAAAGGGTCCCCCCAAAAGCTCTCTCTTCTACCCGGCTTCCTAACAACAAAAGAGGGGTGCTGCATGAAATGTGACCGATGGGAAACAATGACTGCCTCACGGAATAGCTGTGTGGTTTCCTCATCAAAGGTATCCCTGCGGCCAGGTGCTGAGGGCCTGCTAACAGCTTCAACGCCTCCAGCACTGCCCCGGAGCTGCTGGGGAAATATGCTGACACATTCTTGTTTCCGCAGGATGAATCCTTTAGCCACCAAGTCCTGCTGCAAATCACTTCCTTCTGAAAAGGCTTTAGTGTCTTTGCTGCAAAATAAAATTTCTCCATGGAGCAGCCCTGCTGCCTGTTTACAAAAACAATACCAAGAGCCCAAAGCAGCCATGGCATCTTTGACACCAAAAAAACACAAACAAACAAAAAAAGGAATGCCTCTTTGTTTTTCAAAAGTCAGAACCAAAAACTACTTACATTTGATCAGAGCTTTTGTAATATCTGCAGTACCTGTGAAATATCATTTTCTGGTTCCTCTGAACACTCCATGTATAACACACTTGTTTCCCTGTTGATAGGAATCGTGATGTCTGGGAACCTGAACACGTACAACCACTTTTCAGTTTTTCTAATTATGTATGAAAGGGCTGACTTTACCATCCCTCTGTGAAGACTGTTTTCTGTTTTCCTGAATCTTCCCTCATTGCTAGAGCTACCCCAGGTGACCTGTAAATCAGAAGATGTCATACCTACCTCACCGAATTAAACTAAAGACTAGATAGATTAAAGGGTAGCACACCTTACTTCACTGAACTGGAAAAGCACGTTGCTCCTACCTCCCAGCATCTCCAGAATGGGAATGTATCTAACAACCCACAGTGTCCTAACTCCCCGTTAGCCAGAGAGCAGTCACAACCAGAGAGTAGTCACAACCAGTTGTCCCTGCGTATGCACAAACTAACCCTTACCCCAGAGCCTGGCTGGCAACTGGCAAGGGACGGCTTGACTTTCAGTTCACTTCAGATCTGCCTGAGGAAGGAGTGTGGGCTCTGTAGTTGTGCACAAACCTGCTGACACCTCAGGAAGGCACCGCAGTGAGCCTTGCACCACACAGGTGCCAGCAGTGTGGAAGGAAATCCCCGAGGTCCTGGGGAGCGCTTTCTGAGAAATGCTCTGCCGCCTACATTTTCAAAGTGCAGAAGACAATACTGAACAGAGAAACAAGAACTCCAGCCACTCTGAGTCAAAAAGTGATTTACTAAAAATAGACTCTGTAAAGGGGATAAATGATAATAAAAAATATATAATAAAATAAATAATAAAAATATAATAAAATGTGGGGAGGGAAACTCTGTTTTTAAAGGTTCTTTAAAAACCTTTAAGAATTTCTCAACCAACTGAATTTCCTTGTGTTTTTCTCATATACGCACAAGTGATGCATGATTAAATTGTCATTTAGCTAAGTGCAAAACAACTTTTTGAATATGTAGACGACAAAAATGTTAAGTGATAATAAAGCACCTAGTCATATTCTAATCGCACATTTTTTTTATTCTTTAGAAATACATGAAATGGTGGCGTACCTCGTGTTTGTTTTAGATTTAAGGGACTACAATGCAGAGGAGGCCGGCACAGAGGCCGGCACAGAGGCACCTAGTCTGCTCTCAACACACTGCAGATGTTACGATTTGTAGTTATCTGTCTAGTTCTATCAAGAGGCAATATTTGAGGATAATCTGTGAATTTATTAAGTAAAAAAATCCCGGAATTCAAATACGAGCCAGAAGATGCTATATTATAATGTAAATGTTAATGTCCCCTCTAAGCTATTGATTTCGTTTGTGAATTGGAATCCTCAAATAACTGTGAAGTGCAATTTCGGTCACCCTCGAGTTCCCCCTTTCGGCAGCTATCTTGTCTCCAGCAGATCGAGGAGGCCAGCAGAGCAACAGAACTAGGAGCCCAGACCACTCTGTCCCACTGGCTCTCACATCCATGACTCAACCCTGAATCTCCTTAAGCATCTAATACCTTTAATTAAATCTCACTGGAATTTAAAGGAATTTAGAAGAAAGGAAGAATGTTTGAATATGGAACTTTGCCAAACATGGCTGCAAGTCAGGAATACTATTAAAAGAATATAAATGAAAGAAGGAAAGAAAAAATCCAAAATCTGTAAATATTCTGGAAAAAGTCACATTTATTAATAATCTTTTAAATGGCACAAAATACCTGTTATCACTAAATGAATAAACAGAAATATAGGAATGTGTATGGAATCTTTGTTTTACACAAACAGCAAAATGTGGAGTATTGTCCCTTCTGAATGACAGAAGACTTCCATTTAACAGATTTTTGCCTAAAGCAAAGCATATTTTATATTCTTTCAATATTAATTTTCCTTATACTAAATATTTTTCTTAAAATCTTCATTTACTTTAATAAGAATTTTAATGGATTATTAATTCCATTCCAAATTATAACTTTCTGTCAAATTGTCATTAGAATATGTCAGCTCATTCCACATCAAAAATACTGTGGAAGAATTTTCCTGATATTCATTATTTTCTGAATATATGAATATATATATTAAGTTCTCACTTGTCATTAATAGTTTCTGTGACATTCTATAAAACCAGATTTACCATAGGGTAATTGATATAAACAAGAGTTAAGTTGAATGAAACATTCACGGACCTTCTCTGTGTGCATGCACACACATATGCATCGATGTGTATGTGTGTATATACCTTATTGTGTGTGTGTGTGTGTGTGTGTGTGTGTGAAAACATCCAGTGACCTTAATAAGAATGCCTTAAATTAGACCACTGCAATCTGGACCAGTCACAGGACCCCATGTGCTGTTTCCTTTTCTACAAAGCCTGGGAATTCTGAATGAGCTGCTAAGGCAGTCTGTTATTGAGATAATTGGCCACCAGAGGGCGGCAAAGCACCTCTTAATAACTTTCTCCCCTTTTCAGTTCTAGCCAGATCCTGGAATTCCAGTGTGTTTTTCTGTTTAAGTCTTCTAAGCCTTTTATTATATTAATTAATGAAGTTACATTTTTAAACTTAAAAATATTAGGTGTTAGGACATTTGTCATTGATTTTTTGAAAAGATATGTCTGAGCACACACCCAAATTTATTTTTATGAAAAATGTTCCCATTTTTTATTAGTGCTTAGGACTGGCATATTCGTATAGGGTGGAAGTTAAAGACTTCTAGTCCTAACCAAGTAGCCTATTAAACTCAACTGGGTGATTTTGGCAGAAAGAAGGATTCTTCACGAAATTAATATACTATTATGTGAGTCTGAAAAACAAGATAAAGGAATTGCCAGCCTCTGAAGTCCTGCCTGAGTCCTACATAGCAGTAAATGAAATATATGATGAGGTCTATCAGGAAACAATGCAGCCATTATTAATATAATGAGAATGGTTTGCACAGCATCAATGTAACCTGGCAGCCACGGAGAGTGGACCGGAATGTACAGGTACGAACAATGATGACTTCACTGTACTAGTCAGTGGGGGCGTTAGACACCATTGAGTGAGCATGTGTACTGTGTGGCCATCACATTCAAAATGACTGAGTGAGTAGAGCGACAAATCTGCACCAAATTTTCTTTTAATCTTGAACATTCCTCCTTGGAAACTATTGTGATGATTCAGAGGCTGCAGCTATGGACAAATGGTGGTTGGTAGCTTCATCATGACAACATGCCTGCTCATGCATCACATCTCATGCAAAGTTTTTGGTGAAACATCAAATAATCCAGCTGACTCAGCCCCCCTACATCCCAGATTTGGTGCCCTGCAACTTCTGCCTTTGCCCAAATCTAAAATCGCCTTTAAAAGGGAAGAGATTTCAGAGACTTCTGCCAAGATGGAGGCATAGGTGGATACGCCTTGCTTTCTCACACAACCAAGTTTAGAGTCAACTAAATATTAGCAACAGAAAACACAGCCAGAACACAGAAAATTGAACTTTTCGGTAGTCTGATAACAACAAATTCTTCAGCCTGACCCGTAAGGGGTGAAACCAGCAGGTGGCAGAGCGGGGTAGCACAGGAAAACTCGGTCAGACAACTCAGGTGCACGGAACCCAGGCGCAGGGTTGCAACTGGTGGACCCAGTGAGCGACCCAGTGAGCAACCCAGTGAGCGACTGCGGGCAACCAGCGAGGGAGCAGGGCCGAAATTTGACCGTGGTCGCACATTCGTGAGCAGATAGACCAGCGAGGGAGTGGTCGGTGAGATGGGACCCAGCAGGCCCCAGCTGTGAGCGGCAGCAGAGGGCACCGCCATTTCCCCACTCTGACCCCGCCTCTGTATAGCGTCATAACCCAGCCACGTGAGTGGCCCCGCCCTGGTGAACCACCTAAGGCTCTGCTCCTCACCCAGTGGCACGAAACAGCAGAGGGGTTTGCCATTTCCTCACTCTGACCACGCCCCCACATACAGCGTCACAAACCAGCGACCTGGGAGTCCAAGGCTCTGCTCCTCATACTTATAGGGCCCAAACAGACCAAAAATGGCTCGAGAAGATCTTAAAGCCCCAGAGCCTATAAATCTAAGCGATGAAGAAATAGCAAAACTCTCAGACGCACAGTTTAAAACACTGGTAATCAGGATGCTCACAGATCTGGTTGATTATAGCCACAAATTAGAGAAACATATGAAGGCGAAACTAATTGAAATAAATGGAATTGCACAGGAAACCAATAGCAATGAAAAGGAAACTGGGACGCAAATCAATGGAGTGGACCAGAAGAAAGCAAATAATGGCCAAACAGAAAAGAGTCAGGAAGCAAGAATTCAAAGAAATGAGGAGAGTCTTAGGAACCTCCAGGACATCTTTAAACGCTCCAACATCTGAATTATAGGGGTATCAGAAGGGGGAAAGGCACAGCCACCAGTGGAAAACTTATTTGAACAAATAATAAAGGAGAATTTCCCCAATCTGGCAAAAGAAATAGACTTCCAGGAAATCCAGGAAGCTCAGAGTCCCAAAGAAGGTGGACCCAAGAAGGAACACACCAAGGCACATCATCATTACATTAGCCAAGATTCAAATGAAGGAGAGAATCCTAGAAGCAGCAAGAGCTAAGGGGGGGGGGGGGGGGGGACAGTCACCTACAAAGGAGTCCCCATCAGACTGTCAACTGATTTCTCAAAAGAGACCTTACAGGCAAGAAGGGGCTGGAAAGAGGTATTCCAAGTCATGAAATCCAAAGACCTACAACCAAGATTGCTCTATCCAGCAAAGCTTTCATTTAGAATGGAAGGGCAGATAAAGTGCTTCTCAGATAAGGTCAAATTCAAGGAGTTCATCATCACCAAGCCCTTATTATATGAAATGTTAAAGGGACTTACCTAAGAAAAAGAAGATAAAAAAGATAAACAATGAAAGGACAGCAAACTCACAGTTATTAACAACCACGCCTAAAACAAAAGCAAACTAAAAGGACAGCTAGATCAGGAGTGGAAACATAGAAATGAAGATCTCAAGGAGGGTTAGCAACAAGGGAGTGGGAGGAGGAGAAGGGGGGAGAAGGTACAGAAAATAAGTAGCATAGACGGTAGATAGAAAATAGATGGGGGGTCAAGAATAGTATGGGAAATATAGAATCTAAAGAACTTGAGACACATGGTCATAAACTAAAGGGGGGTAATGGTGGGGATGGGGGGTAGGGTGGAGGGGAATGAAGGGGGGAATAGAACTGTAATGGCATAATCAATAAAAAATAAAATTAAATTTTAAAAAAAAAGGGAAGAGATTTCAGTCCATCGATGTATTTATCCGGGAAAATACAACAGGGCAGCTGATGGTGACTGGGAGAGCTGTGTTTGAGGTCCTAAGTTGCCTGCTTGGAAGGGGACTGAGGCATCATTGTCCTATGGACAATGTTTTTTCTTTCTTCTTCAATAAATGTCTCTATTTTTTCATATTACATGGCTGGATACCTTCTGGACAGACCTCAAATTCCACAATCTAATTTGTGGTCCTCTTTAAATATAAAGTCATGGTAAACTGAGATCCAATGACCTAATGAGATAGGATGTGCTCAGAATATCAATGAATAATAATGTGATTTGCACTGTAAATAAGTGAAAGAAGGTTCATTGATGATCCCCAAAAGAAGGACAGACCATGATGTTGTAGCAGTGATTCTTTTTCACAGGGTTTTAAATTGCTCTCCTGGAGTTGGGAGTCCTTGTAGGTACAGAGGTGATGAGAAAGCAGAGGGCAGAGATGAGCAGGCAATGAAGAAAGGACGAGAGAGTGGGTGTCACATCCACAAAGTGGGAGCACAGCCGGGCACACCCTGCCAGCCATCTGTTTGGCTTCACACTGGCGTGGTGACGTGGGCTGCTCGGAAGGCTACAATAGCGGAATTCAAAATTGCAGTGTCAGGGAGAACAGATGCCACAGACTCAGGGGTGTGCAAGGGATTATGCAAACCTGATGAAAGGCACGAAAAGGTCCTTTTATTCAATACAGTTAGCACTGTGGACCTGAGAACTAACAGAAATGGTGTGGCAGCAAGAGTTCACAGAAATAGAAACGAGAAGAGCAGGAGATCGGACAATGAATGAGCAACAGGTAAAAATGTCTTGGCAGGAAACTTGCAGCATGAATTTAAAAGGGCAGTGGAAAGTTTTAAAATAAAAATCATGTGGTGTGAAGAAAGCAAATACAATACCTTTGCATTATTCCTCAGAAATAATGCAAATATATTTGAATAACAAATTCATGTTTCTATGAGCCTCGGGTAGATAGAATGCTGGAATTGTTAGCAGCCCCCCCCACTTTTTTCTTTTCTTGTTTCATTTTTAGTCATCTAAGGAACATTGAATTTAAGCATTAACTTCATAACAACAGCAACAACACGGGAAGTCAGAAAGCTACAGTCTGTATTGTTTGTGTGCAATGTCACCAGGACAGGTAGTTTGGCTTTGTTGACTGTCAATTTCCCCACAGTGTAAAGTAGGAAGGTTAGACAGAGTAGACTCTTCCTTCTAAAGCAGGGCCGCTTGTCTATGCCCCGGTGTCTCCCCGTTCACACTCTGCCGCCCACAAGAGTAACCGGAGCATTTAAGCATTTACTCCCGGTGGCTTTGTTTGTAGGTTGTTTGTAGGTTACACAGTTGTTTGCCTCCCTGCATTGTTCTATGGTAATCATTATTTGAAAACAAGTCTAAAGTTGAAAATAAGTTAAATACTCAACGATAGGATACTATTTTCCATTATTGTAATACATTCAGTAAACTACCAGGTATCCACCTGAAGGTGGACAAGGGTGTGGGAGGCCATGCCTGGGGCAACCACTCTCGCTCATTTGCTACAGGGGGAAGGAGGCTGCGGGCAGAACGACCACGGTTTTGTTTTTAAAATAATAATAATAATAATAATAATAATAATAATAATAATAATAATAATAATAATAATAATTGCCCTGGCTGGCATAGCTCAGTGGATTGAGCACGGGCCTGGAAACCAGAGTATTGAGGTTCGATTCCCAGTCAGGGCACATGCCTGGGTTGCAGGCCAGTTCCCAGCAGGGGACACATGAGAGGCAACCATACATTGATGTTTCTCTCCCACTCTTTCTCCTTCCCTTCCCCTCTCTCAAAAAATAAATTAAAAAAATATTTTTTTAAAAATGACCCCTAAATGGTAACAATGTTGATCTCTGGTTGGCTGGATTTTTTAAATGAACGGAAATGACTAAAGCACAGAAATAAAAATTCAGCAACAGTTTCCGCTTTGTGGGCTTATGAATGATTTTTATGTGCTTTGTGCGTGCGTGTGTTTTTCTGTAACACAAACAACAGAAAGACAACCAATACCTTTTCTAAATCGTTTTTTAAATTGTTGTTTCAGTACGGTTGCCTCCACTTTCCCACCTACAAGTGGAACCTAATTAACAAATCAAACCTGGCTTATTTCACTCATGATCTCACCTTTGACAGGAAGCTAAAGAATAAAACAAACAAGCAAACAGAATAAAAACAAAGACGCTGAAATAGAGAACAAGTGGGCAGCAGCCAGAGGGGAGAGGGAGGGAACTTAAGGGGAAAAAGGGGGAGGGATTTTGAGGAACAAGTATGAAAGACACAGGGATGAGGACTGGGGGGGGGGGGGGGGAATGGGAGGGAGGGGGGAGACCGGGCGGGGGGGGGGGGGAATGGGAGGGAGGGGGGAGACCGGGCGGGGGGGGGGGGGTGGGATGGGAGAAATAGATTAAAAAAAATGTACTTGAAAAGTAACTAAATAAAATTTAATATAAAAAAAAATCAAACAAAGCATGGCCTTTTTGAAGAGTGCAGAAGTCCTGGTTCTACTGAAGCCCGTGGCTCACCCACAGGGACACTGGTTATTGTTTTGCAGCCGAGGTAGCCTTTTCCTTTGGCTCACCAGCAGCTTGGCCTCCCATCAAGGAGCACCACCTTCCTGCCCCGGGGAGGATATGAATCAGGTCTCCAGGCCAAGGCAGCACAATGAGCCCCGGCCCCTGGAGCCCACGCCTGACCCCCCATGGGCCCCTCTGGTTTCCCTAGAGGGTGAAACACTGACAGGGGCCAGATTCAGACCAGAAAGATACAGTTTTACAAGCAAAAAAAAAAAAAAGAAGAGTATAGAAAGTGTGACCTCAGTTTTTTCCATTTCAAAAACATGGAACAATAATAACACGTGAAAGAAATTCACCCAAATATGAGTGCCTTAAATTTTCAAACTTTTGCTTATCTCATTATAATTTTCTATCACATGTATTTTTTATAATTTTTAAATGAATTATTTTGTCTATGTAATCAAGCTGATAATTTTCAGTTGATCCCATATTTACAAACAGACCAACATAGGTAATAGATCTCTGAAGGACTGAATGGTTTCAAACACTGGAATTTTTAATAAATTTATTCCCAGGAGCAGTGCCCCTGGGTTTGCAGGCAGGCAGGTCTGACTTGCACGGCACTGACGTCCCATCTGGGGCCCTTCCCTGAAGAAACTGAACTGTTTCCTCCCCACAGTCACCCACACCAAGATTCGGGGTGGGCCAAAAAGTCCAGTACATTATTTTTTCCCTGTCAGATGGCTCTAGTAGCACTCAGTTGCCTTTAACTTCATTAGAAACAATTTTGTTAGATTGTATTGTGACAGCTGTCATATCGGCGTGCATTAAAAAAAAAAAAGTTTATCGAAACTGGTGATTTTTGTGCAGCCACTTTAATATTGAAGGTGGAAGAAAATACACAACATTTTTGGCATATTCTGCTTAATTATTACAAGAAAGGTAAAAAAAGCAATTGAAACTCAAAGTGCAGAGTATGGAGAAGGTGCTGTGACTGATTGAATGTGTCAAAAGTGGTTTGTGAAGTTTCTTGGTACTATTGACATTTTGGCCAAATAATTCTTTTCTGAGGGGCTGTCTTATGCATTGGAAGTGGTTTAAAAGTACCCTGGCCTCTTCCCACTAGAAGCCAATAGCCAGAGGGAGCCAACATACTCAAAATACCCAAATAAATAAAGTTATTAGTGAAAATTAAAAATGTATCTTTTTTTACAGAAAATAAAGTAACAGACTTTTTGGCCAACCCAATACATTTTGACTTTACATTTGGGCACAGGCCCTCCCATTTCTGCTGATATTTTAAATTGAGATTTAATTGACATATAATGTTATATTAGTAAAAGGCGAAAGATTTATACGATTTGAAGAGAAACCAGAGTATATATAATGTTATATTAGTTTCAGATGTACAACATAGTGATTCCGTGTTTGTATACACTGTGAAATGACCACCACAATGTGTCTAGTTACCATGTTACCATGTGTAGTTACAAATGCTTTTCTTGTGATAAGAATTGTTTTTAAGATTTTGTTTATTTTTTTAGAGAGAGGGAAAGGGAGAGTGGAAGAGAGAGAAAGAAAGAGAGAAAGCAAAATCAATCAGTTGCCTCATGCACACCCCCGACCAGGACCTGGCCCACAACCCAGGCGTGTTACCTGACTGGGAATCCGACAGGCAACCCTTGGTTTGCAGGAGGACACCCCGCTTGCTGAGCCACACCAGCCAGGGTGCAATGAGAACTTTTAAGATTTCCTCTCTCAGCAACCTTGAAATGTGCAAAACAGCAGACTAACTACACTTACCATGCTGTACATTGCTCCCCCGTGACTTATTTATAAATGGAATTTTGTACCTTTTGACCCCCCATCCACTCCCCCTCTGACCCCCATCCTTCTGACCTTTAAACACAATTGCTTCACTCCCACCAGCTAACCCCCCAGCTTCCCGGCCCTTCTGGGAAGGACCACAGCACCAGCAGTCTTCCCCCGTGACTGTGCAAGTCCCTAGGTGTCCGCTCCTTCAGACAAAGGTCCCAGATCAGTGCCTCTTGGGAGGCTGTACGATTCTTCCACGTGGCAGATCAGCCTTGAAACTCGCCCTGCCCTACACTGCCCCCCCCCCAGTCTTTAGGGTTTACCTTAGCCTTGACTCTACCCTAACTCTTTTGATTCCCTGCCCTGAATGCCTACCAGGGCCAGTCATGACCAAGGCCAGAGAAGACTAGCCCTTGCTCAGTAACTGCTCTGGTGCATTCCTTCATGACACATGAATGGCCGACACCTTTTCTGTGTTCAGCCCTGGATGGAGAATAAACGGCGTCCCTGAACTTGTAAAGGAATGCCTGTTTTGGAAGACCAAAGGCCCACTCTCTTGAACTTCAGGGGACCAGACTTACGCTTCTTTTCCTTGAGTGTCACAAGCAGCAGAAACACCAGGCCACACAAACATAATAGGTATTATGTATACAGATCCCTCTTATTTACAAAGTGAACACACACTCCTCATCTATCTTAATGCTAACATCTGTGTCAGGTACTTCTGATGACTTCACTTGACTGGTGGGGAAACTGAGGCCTACAGAGGTTAAGACTCTGGCAAACATTTGAAGGAGCCTGAAGCACCAGTCTTTTGACCTTGCACCAGGTGATCTCTGTGGCAGCACTGTTCACGGTGGGGGAGGTGCTGAGGTTCATCACTTGTAGCATTGCTGTTAGTCGTGTATTTTAGGAGATTGGCTCCAGGCAGAGATGAGTTGAATGCCTAGGGAGGGGCCAACCTGGGCCTCAGAGGTGGGTATGGGACAATACTTCTCTGCTTGTAGATCAACTTGGATATTTGGGGCGGGGGAGTCCTTCATTGGAAGGGTCCGTCACACACATTTCGGGGTGTTTAGCATCCTGGCTCCCTGCCTACAAAAATCTGATCTGAACAATCCACAGTGCCACCCCCAACATGCACACACATTTCCAGACACTCCCTGGGCAACTATGCCTTCCCCGGATGAAAACCACGTGGGAATCTGAGATCCTCTGACTTAAAAGCAATGCCTATATTGCTAATAGGTGGCAACGCAGAACATTAATTAGATCAACAGGATAATAATTACTGAATAGGGCAGATAATTGGAACTAGATCGAGCTGGACTAACTCCTAGTATGCTCAGGACATCGGAGTTGATGGTTGATGTAATCAGCAAGCATTCAATAGGTCGGCTGCCAAGATAAATGCATTACAAGCATAATGAGTGTTGTATAATTTCATTAGAATGGAAGAAAACAAATATCCACGTCTTCGACGGAGTACGTGTCTCTCCCAGCTGAGTTGCTGATGCGGAGCACTTTAGTGTCCCAAACCCTCATTAACGTCAAATTCTTTCTAATCCGCCAAGGGAGCCATCCAGACGGAACTAATGGATCCTGGCAGAAGCTGCAGCGTCAGGTGCTCTGAATGAGAACATCTAGGCAGCGACCTTTCAGAGAAGAGGCAGAGGGGAACGGGAAGCCTGGATGACTCCTCCGCCTCCATGGAAACAAGCAGTATCTTTCAGCAGCGCACAATGCTTTTTTCCAGATACCATCTTCAAGGGCCATTTTCTCCTGGATGTTGTTAACAGATGAATGAGCTTTCCTGTTCGACTAGCAGAGGAGATTGCGTGCTAGACCCTTTGCGGAGACCCCTCCCATAAATCCAGCTTATCTCCACCCATAGCCAACCATCTGCATCACGGGAGCAGCTGGTGAAAGGGGCTTTGTGCTGCGCTGCTTTTCCCATCCAAAGCCTCGCCTGGTTCTCAGACAGATGAACTTGGCTCCTTTCATTTTCTCTCGGATAGCTGTGGGGCTACAATTTGCTTTTTCCCTGAGGAAAGATTACAGGGCAAAAGCAGCTCAGATCTTATTCTACCCAGTTTACTAGATGTCATCTCTCTTTTTAAAGGCCCAGAAAGAGAAGATTCAGAAATTCAAGCAGTCTGCTCTGTCCTGGAGAGGGCAAAACGGTGTACCATAGCTATCACTGGGCCTCTTGTACAAGAGGGACTATATGAGCTCCAAGAAAGCACTTTGATCCCAGTTTTGTTTCCGAGCCACCAGTGAATTGAATACTGTGAAAGCCCCGTGGGGTTGTCTAAAGCCCTTTCCCCAAGAGAGGAGGTGGGTGTTCATGTAATCTCTCCGGAACCTTGCTTCCTAGGTAATGATTCCAGAAAACATATATTTTGAGGTTCCTAAAATAGATTCTGGTACCTTCTTTCATCTCAGGATTAAATCTGAGACTGCTTAATCTTGTAAACAGTCAAGAGTCGAATTTACCATGAAAACCCACTTACCCCTCGCCACGAACCTCTCCCCAGCTTCTCAAATCTCTAATGCTCCTAAATAGCTATCCTCACTTGACCAGCCAACCTGGCTCACCAGTAATAAACCGCCGTATCTGCTGTGTTGTTCAATGTCCCCCGTATAAAATTCTACATGAGAGGTTCTTGAAATGAGAGTGGAGATTTTTTTCTCTCCAAATGAATGAACAAGGGTGATAATAAGCCCTGTGTGCCCTCAACTGTCTCTTGATACTAAGAGCAGTGCTAAGTTTTAACCATCAAAGAATAGTTTCATATAAATAATGCTGTGGTATAAAACTACTCTTATCCTTTAACTTTTGGTTCTCGAATCTTTTTTTTTCTTCTGGATTTAATGGTTTTGCTTTTCAGGTTCTTGCAATATTTCAATATAATGTGCCTTCCCTCTCCTTTGGGTGTACGAGGCACATAAATATGGTGCTTGGGATTTTCTAAGATATTTCTAATAGTTTAGTTTATTCAAATAACTACTTCAGTCCAATGTATTCCTGACAGTCTGGTTCACTGAGGCCAGAGGCCCACCCAAGGATACAAGCCCATGAATCCAACATGGTGGTGAAACGCTCTCCCAGCTCTCGTTTGCCAAATCTCCACACAGAGGGGCCGCGGGGAAGCTGGTTTGTCAATGAACAGTTTCCTTGATGATGGGCTTGAGTCTAAACCTTGACATGCTCTGTAGCAATCCATTCTTTCCAAGTTGGTTTTCATTTCCCCACAGCCCCCCTGTCTTATGCTAGGAAGGCACCTTGGGGTGTGAGAGGATATTAAGATCCCCAGGAAGAATTCCAACCCTTAAAAAAAGAAAAAAAAAACCAAGAAAGAAATCTTTGTTACTGGCTCTTACTAAAGACTAGAAATGTATCCCTTGACCTACAGATTTGCCTCCCTCGAACATTCAAGGGCAGGATTCATGCCGATGTGTCCCTAACCTTATGGCATTTACCGCTGTGTGCTATTGAGGTTATTGGAGTCCTTTCCTGAGATGGCACTTTGAATGGAGCAAAGGGATAAAGAAAGAAACAGAGACACAAGCTGACACAGTAGGGGAGATGAACACACAAAAAGGACTGACTAACAGGTGACAGTCTGGCTTATCAGACAAAACCTGGATCGTGGCACGGTCTTGCCAAGGCTGAGTCTAGGTGGTGCCCCAGGGACACCTCCCTCTGCCACCCGTGGAGGCCATGGGGCCCGGGCAGGGGCAGGCTTTCGTCTTGGACGGTCAAGTCTTACAACAGGAACATCTGACGCATGTCTGGCTGAGATCACATCAGTTCTCAGAAGCCGAGTATCACAAGTGAAAATGGGCTGAGCCCATTTGAAAAGACTTACATTTTTTTTAAGTGTAGCAACATCCAAGTGCATAACTAACAGTGCCAAAAAAGCAACTACCCAAGAGGAGGATGTCATGAAAAGTCATTTTTCTCTCTTCTCTTGCAATATATCTCGAGGAGCTCGGCCCTCTGTCAGGTTGTAAGCAAAGGGAGAATTCTCCACTCCTGAGACCACGTGGCAAGAGCAATTAGGTTGATGAGATTTGGTTTGAACTCTAGGCCAACACCTCTCAGAAGGACAAATGCAGATTTCTTCCAGATGAGTGTTTCCACTGTACCATGGGTGGAAAATTATTTCATAGCAAGAAAAAGGGCACCATGATTTTAGCAGCTGATGAAGTAACAGCCTGTTAGAAGTTTCATTCGCACTGGGTTAATCTGTGTTTAGAGGGGAAGTGGTCACCCATGGAAGATGAATGACTGACACCTCTAAAGTTGTTGGATGTCCTTTGTACTATTAAAAATGCACCTGTAGATTCTCTACCTTAACTTATTAACAAGAAATGAAATCTCCTCAACGTTACACCCAGATTAGTTTAAAATTTCAAGAATACATAATGTCTTTGTGATCTTGCAAATAAATACAAAGTTTAATGGCACAACAGAAATGTAAATTTAGTAGCTTTTCCTTTTTACTTAAAATGTTAAAATATTTGAAACTGATTAAAAAAATCATTCATTGATTACTCTGCCTGTATGATGAAATAACTCTCTAATGCCAGTTGTTTATTCAATTGCCTTCTCTTTCTTTCTCACTAGTAGAATCCCAAATTTGTTTGCTTATTTGCCACTTCTCCATGTGATTCAGAGTAGAGATCCTGATTAGTCTGAGCCCACAACAGCCGTTTTATTCTCCTTGCCAGTGATCAATCTAGGAGTGGGCATGGAGCCCAGATCTAGCCAATGAGATGTGAGGGAAAGTCTTCCAGGGACTTCTGGAGAATATTTTCTTCCTCTCAAAAAACAGAAATAAGAGAACAGTCACATTCTTCTACAGCTAACTTTGTGTCTGGAAATAATGCTTTGAGGCAATGAGGGGAGGTGACAGATCCCTTACAATACTCTGAGGATGCCGGAGCAGAGAACCTAGGTGCCCAAGCCAGTGAATCGGCCTTGTTCTGGATCATCTACCACTGGACTTCTTGTTATTCGAGATAACAAATACCCTGTTGTCTAAGCCCATTCATCCAGAGTCTTCTATTACCTGGAAGTGGAATAATTTTTAAAGGCACATCATAAATACACATAACCATTTAAATACAATCACTTTCTTTTAAAAACTATACAATGAAATGAAGCATTTTCAATGTGTACTTAACAACTTTAATCAGGAATCGATCAACAAATCTCTCCTTTGACTCACTTGGTGGGCATGGGGTTGGTATTGTCAGAGTATGTGCATTGTCATATTTTATAAATGATTCTAAAAATTAAGGTAAATTATTCTAGAAGAACCTTATCCTTTTAAGTTATTGTAATTTCTTACTAACAGACTAGGCAAAAATAAAATTTTAAATCTTGGCATTTATAGCCTTTAAAAGTATGCTGTTTAGGTATGTGGATTAATAAGGAAGAAATAAAATGGCATTTTTTTTCACAGTGATTTTAGGTGGATGATGAAACACACAACTTGACATTGCAATGGAAAAAACTCAGCATTAAGCAGTTGAACCTTTCTGTAGCTGGGAGGAAACCTTGGTTAAGGGTACAGGAGCGGGCACTTGGGGCAGAGAGCACTGCTGCTGGTCACAGTTGGAATGTCCTGGTTGGAACCAGGTCCTCACTCCACACGGGCTCCTTCTCACTGCCATTAACATTCATTTACACTTTCCTTTGTTTCAGAACGATCTGCCCTCAGCTGATAGGGAGAGCGTGTTTATATTTCTTGGGAGCTTAGCTTCAAGGTCACTTCCTACCATTAATTCCCTGTCAGGGAGTGTCACTTAGGGCATTTCCTGTTCATATTCTCAACAGTGCTGAGCAAGAGGAATTTCCAATGGCCTCTCACTTTTAATCCCCCACAGCAGTCTTCAAGTATGAGCTAGTACACCAATTCATTCCATTTTACTGTGACTATTCTGGTAGAAAGAAAAAAGTCAACATAATTTCTCTAGTACAAATTGAGTTTGTTACTTGCTGAGATGAACTCTATCTATAGAATGGGCAGCACAGTGTTTTCTTCCATCTTTGGAAATTAACTAGGCTGAGTATAGGTCACTTAGAAGTCAACGCAAGTAGGTATTAGGTTTGAATCCAGGATGTCAACTATTAGCTGAATATCAAGAAATGATTGCTTTGGTCATCTTCATTAACCAAAGACAACAGACCTGTGGTTCAATTAAAAGAACTCAGTTAATTTAAAAATTATTTTAACCATTGATCGCTTTCTAAAGAAGGAACAATTTGTTAATATTATGATAGCTTTCACTTTCTGACTGAATATTCAAGGTCATAAGGTGAAAGCTTATTAAAATTTTTCAGTAAACACATTAAATTATAGAAAGTTTTAAATATCTGACCTTGTTTGACATATGTGATAAAAAAGAAAAATCTTTTTATTTTTATAAAACATTTGATTTGATACTATTCAGATACAAGAATTAATTCTTCTGTAATCTACAAATGTATGGAATATCTCAAGAATGCATGGGTGATCTGCACAATAGGAAATTGTCAGCTACTTTGTTTCATTTTCATCAAAGTGTTTTTTCAACACTAAATTAAGTTTGTTTGTTTGTTTTAACAGACTACCTGTATTAAGACTGTTGTGAAGAAAACTACAAAATCTTAAAGAATAATATAAAAGAGTACTTAAATAATTGAAAGAAATATTGTATTTCTGAAGGGGAAAACTTCTTAAAGACAATTAATAAAAGAATTCTAAATTTTATTTTAAAAAACTAAACTAGCATAAATAGCCAAGCAAATTCTGAAGCTATAGTAAAAAAGGGGGGATCTTACCTTCAGATATAAAGGCCCATTATAAAGCTTATAATAATTCAATCACTGTGGTAATGGTATGAGAATAGACATAGATCAGTTCAGAACAGACAAGAGTACTCAGCAATAGTGGGGGCAACCAGAAACCCACCTGTACTTCACACAGTAAAAGAAATTCCTGATGTAAGAAGCAGTTAAACACAAAGTAAGTCCAGGAAAGATCTGGAGAAAACTTGGATGAAAAGTATCTGACCTTGGGACCCAGAGGCTTTTCTGGGCATAAAAGCAGAAGAAAACTCACAAAACACCAAAACACCAATTGAAAAGAACCTGTGCACCCCTACATTCATAGCAGCACAATTTACAACAGCCAAGTGCTAGAAACAGCCTAAGTGCCCATCAGTAGATGAGTGGATAAAAGACTTTGGTTCATTTACACAATGGAATACTATGCAGCAGAGAGAAAGAAGGAGCACCTACCTTTTATCAACAGCATGGATGGAACTGGAGAATATTATGCTAAGTGAAATAAGGCAGTTGGTGAAAAAAAATACCATGTGACCTCCCCTATGAGAGGAATGTAATGAACAGAATAAACTAACAAGCAAAATAGAACCAGAGGCATAGAATCATGCAACAGACTGACTTTGGCCACTAGGGAGGGGGGAAGAGGAGTAATGGTGAAAAGAAGGGGAAGGGGTGGGTCAAAGAACATGTATGAAGGACCCATGGGCATGGGCAACGGTGTGGGGATTGACTGTGGGAGCGGGGAGTGGGCTGGGCAGAGGAGAACAAAGGGAAAAATTGGGACAAGTTCAGTAGAATAACAATATAAATACATACATACATACATACATACAATACATACATACATACATAAAGAAAATTCTGATGCACGTGACTGAATAAGCATGCAAATCTTCCTATTTAAAAGGAAAAAATTCCTGGCCCAGTGCAGTTGATTAGTGTTGTGCTGATGCACCAAGGTTGTAGGTTTGATTTCTGGTCAGGGAAGCTACAAGAAGCAACCAATAAACACATAAATAAGTGGAGCAACAAATTGATGTCTGTCTGTCTGTCTCCCTGTTTTTCCTCCTCCCATACTCTCTCTTATAAAGTCAGTAAATTAAAAGTAAAATAAGATACAAAATTCTGAACAAAAAAGAAGGCAAACAACCATGCAATCTGTTTGCAATACATAATCGAAGGATGAATATATTTAACAGGGAGATCTTTCAAAACAGTTTGAATGAATTCAGTGTCCTCCCCAACAGAAATATGGGTAAGGGACATAGCCAACTCACCAAAGAAGAATTTCATAAATAGCTATAAATATGAAAAAACACAAATTAAAACAACCATAATGTAATCATAGCCTCTAAAACTTGTTGCCTTTTCATTAAAAACAAGGGAAATGCTCATGACATATTTTAACTGGAAAGGTATATTACAAAGTATACTTTATGTTGAATGTGTGTTAATTACCCCCAAAATATACAGTTATGTGTAAATTCATGCATAGGAAAAGACTTGAAGGCTTACTGGATTTATCTCTAGGTGGTAGGATACAAGGCTATTTTAAATTTCTTTTTGTGTTTTTTGTATTTATATTTTACTTTAGCAATCAAAAAACAGAAACACAAAATGCCCCTTGTAGCATCTGATGTCAGACCCCTCGCCTGTGTCTCTGACCCCCCAGCAGCCACTGAGGGCACTTCGGCTCTGGCATCGTGGGCTCAGATCGGAATCTCAAAAACACTGAGTCTCTGTTCCCAGCCTTTCTCACAGGGTTCGGCTTCCCCTGGCTCTGTGTCCATGCCCGGCCAAGCACACGCAGTGAGAACTCATCACAGCCTTTCTGTGAAATGTGAGATTTTTCAAGTATATGAAAACTAAGCAGTAAAATTTGACACACCAGCTAAATATAGGGGTGCTAACATCCAGTTTAAAATAACTTTGGTCCCTCTACGAGGGCACTGCGCTGATTAACACAGAACTTAACCCGATGGCTAATGTTATTCCTGCATTTTTCAAATGCTTTTACTCGGACCTTTTCAAAATAAACCGTGGAATTCGGCTTCATGTGCTTATATGGCAAGGTTGCTCCCTGTGATACCGTCACAAGGCTAAAGTATAAAATCTAGTTAGGAGTTCTTGCCAAAACATGAATCAGTTGCAGCAGAATATTCTGAGCTCTGTTCTTCTTTTTTTCCATTCTCTAATATTTCTTCACATCCCAGCCCAAACAATCGCTCATAATTAAACTGCGGGAAGGAGCGGGCCCTGGCAGGAAATGTTGTTGGCGAGGATCCCACGGCTCCTCACTGTCTTCCACCCAGAACAATTACATCAGTTCCTTCCATTTCCAGAGAAAGAACAGATTTTGCAGACCAACAGATGAAAATAAGAGGAAAGGGCCAGCTTATTTACATATTCCTAATCAGCTTACTATATAATTTTGTTATGAGGAAAGGAAATGCCTTGAAGAATGGAAAGGTCGTTTTAAAAACCTGTTTTCACTTCCCCCAGGACCTACCAGCACATGCTGACCACAGCCTCTGCTCACCAGTTACTCATGTCTGCTGAAAGCCTGCAGGTTCAAAGGGAAATCTAGCCAACAAGTGTGATATATCCCAGAGTCTGGGAGCTTCAAGGGAAGTTAAATGCCATCCGTGCTTGAAAAGTTAAAAATGTATCCCCACTCAGTCCTTCAGCATCTGCTATTTACTCAGTAGCTTCACTACAAATTCTAATGCAGAAAGAGGATTTAGAGTCTAGATGTGTACATTGAGACGGGGTAAGAGAAGGGATGTCTTAAAGGCTGTTTGACTTCAGCTCAGTTAAACAACAGAGCATCATAGGCCAACTGGTGCATCCTGACGATAAAGGCCTGAGCCGTTGGCGGCCAGGCCAGGGGTCAGAGGTCTCACTTGCCTTAGCTCCAGCCCAGACTTATCACACACATACCGATCATCCTTTCCTCTCCTGACAGTTCACCAGCTCTTGGCAGCCTGGAGTTTATCACAGCTCCCTAGGAAATGACAGTTTGGGTTGAGGGTTCAGCTTTCACAGACCCCAAAGTGCCAGAGACACATGGAATCTGCAGTCCAGTCTCTCAGCGATCTCTGCTGAGACGGCCACACTCTTCACAGGAGGGTCTCAGCCATTCAGGAGGCATGAGTACCATTCGGATATCAAGAAGACATTACAGATCCCCTTCTTCAGTTCTTTAAATTCCTGACTCTCACTCCTCTCCCCTGAGCTAAAGCCCTAAAGGTCCCAGCCCCCTAGGCCTTCAGAGAAGGGAAGACATCAGACAAGCAGAAAGGAGGGTCCAGCACCCATCCTCAAGTCCCTGCCTGGCAGAGCTGAATGAAGTGAGCTCCCTTGTGATCCGGGTGAAGCCGTGCAATAGGCTGGCCAGAGGGCAAAGGGGGCTAGACAATAGGCACTGTGTCCTGGGGAATGAGGAGACAACTCCAAGGCATTCACTCCTCCAGAGGAAAAATCCTCGGGACGGGTACCACACCAGAACACTAATTCCACAGGACCCCAGGTAAGTCAGTTCCTGAAGGGGAAGGATTCAGGCCCCGATCCCGTGCTTAGACATGGATCCCTGTACAAATCTACAGATTTTAGAGTCAAAGTAGACATCTCGACCCTGCAATTGGACCCAAAGTTGGCTCTCACAGTCTCTTCGGCTGTTCAGGAGAACAATACTCTTTGAAATACAGGAGACCGAAGAAAAGTTACAGAAAAGCTGGGAATTTCATCTGAGGGAGCATGCACAGAGGAGAAGGCTGGCTGCCAGGCACGGTGGTCCTCTCCCTCCTCACGCAGGCTTGTCCGCGTGCCGACATGTCAAGGGTGTTCAGAAAGTACTGGCAGAGGAAACTCAGTAAAAATGCCCCAATAAAGGAGCAAGAATATGATTTCAACACTAATAATGAAAGTAGCACCATATAAGGCAGGCGTCTCCTGTTTACAAGTGACAGATGCTCAACTCAGAAGGGAGCTCGTAACTTAAGCCAATGGGGGAACTTATCAGCTTAAATAAACAGGCCAGTGTTATTTGGTTATTTTTTTTTTAAGGCTTAGGCACATCTCGATTCAGAGGCTTCATTAATATCATCTGGGTTTTGTCTGTCTCATCATTTCTTGGCTTTCCCTTCTCTACCTTGGCTGAATTCTGCAGACCGGTTCTCCCACGACCAGGAAAAGTAGCTGTTGTAAAGGTACTGGTCACTCTTTTGTTCCACAGCACCTGGAACTTATTTCTCTTTTTGGGAATTTCCCACCTCATACGCCTTGGTGGGGCATGTGCCCTCCCACTGCAGAAAAGGAAAACTGTCCGAGGCCTGATTTCCTAAACTCCTATGCAGCTGGGGCTCAGGCACATAACCCGGGCAATGCCAGCCAAACACAACCCTCCTAAATTTGGAACCAGACACACAAAAGGAAGAGAAAAGATTTTTTAAAACTCAGAAACTTTGAACCCCTCTCTCTGACAAGCTCACAGTCCCAGGTAGGGGTCTGTGCTCACAGGGTCAGCTCTGGAGGTACAGGGTTTCTTGCTCAGCCATAGTGGTGACAGGGTCCTCGCTGGGCCCGTCCTGGGGAATAATTTGGGGCCATGTTCCCGGTTGCTGAACACAACACCTGGGTCTGTGTCCATCCCCAGTGTTCCTTCTGCTAGCCAGTAGCCTTGTCCACTCAAGTGGAAATTTCTTTTCCACTTAACTCATCCGGAGTGGGTTTCTACTGCTTGCAGTGAGACCCTGACTGCAAAGAGCTGCCCCGAAGTCACACTGTTCCAGCTTAACGACCCCAGATTCCCTCTTCTGGGTGTGTATATCAATCCAGGAAATAATTCCTATGGATCTTTTGGGAATCACATGCCATCTCTACCCCAGTCATGTCACAGTGGGGTCCAACCTGTGGCCCACAGGCCACGGGAAGCCCAGAATGGCTATAAATGTGGCCTGTAACAAAATCGTAGATTTACTCAAAACATAGAGATTTTTTGTGTGTGTGTGATCATATGTCACAGTGAATTTAATGTGTGGCCCAAGATAACTCTTCTTCCAGTGTGGTGCAGAGACACCAAAGGTTGGACACCCTAGAAGAGTGGGACTTTATGATCAGTCCAACCCATGGGAAATGTCCTTTTCTATGGCCAAGGACACTAGAGCTCAAAAATGACAATCTCTCAAAGACCTTATGAAATGGAGGAGGTGACATTTCCCATGGGAATAGCTGTCAATAAACATTTACCTTTTATACAGAATTTTCCCTAATTGTTCACAAGTCTTTTAATAGAATTATATATACCCAATACCTATTTAATTTTATTAACCACTATTACCCCAATAAATTTGATTAAAAATGCACAAATATCAAACACGAAGAACTGCAAGAACAAACATTGTTTGCTGGTCCCGGCTCCCCAGAGGAACAAACTACAGTATGATACCTTAAACCACAGGTGGCAAACACATGGCCCGAGGGCCGAATCCAGCCCTCCACCTTGTTTTTCCACCCTGGTACCTTGTTTCTACCCAGTGGCAGCACCAAGCTCTCACTTAACTATTAAGGAGTAGTTACATTTATACAGTCCTAAAATTACATTCGGCCCTTTGAAGGCCACCGTGAGGCTGACGTGACCCCTGGTGAAAATGAATTTGACATTCCTGCCTTAAACTGAAGAAACCAAGAAATGCCATGAGTAGATGAGATCCTGTGCATGGAATTTCTCAGAATAGATATACTGTGTTTTCTTGTCTCTGAACCTTGCAAAGTTTGTTGGAAATATTCTCAGTAACATTTAGACATTATAAGGAAACCGCTGCTTCCAAACAAAATCCGCACCTCACTTTCTTTAACTTTCTACCCCTTTCTGTTCACCTAAACACAATTAAGATTCTTCAGAGTCTTATGGAAATTTGAATCTTCTAGAAAATGTTTTCCAGAGAACCAGTCTTTGCTGAGGGAAATAACTTCAATTATCACACAGTGTCACTGTGTCCCAAAGAGCAGGAACCCCACCAGATGCTTAGCAGAGTCTTTTTTTGTTTGTTTAGGACTAGCATGATGTGTATTTGGAATCCCATATGGAGACGAGAAACATGGAAAAGATATTTCTTTTTTTAAATTTTTACAAAAGATAAAATACATTTTTAAATTTTATTGTTGTTCAAGTACAGTTCTCTCCATTTTTCCAACACCATTCCCCCCTTCCTCACCCATACCCACCTCCTACCCTCATTCTTATCCCCCTTTGGCTTTGTCCATGGGTCCCTGGTACATGTTCCTTGATGACCCTTCACTTTCTTTCTCCTGTTATCCCCATCCCCTACTCCAGTTACTGTTAGTTTATTCTTTATTTCAATGTCAGGTCATATTTTGCTTGCTTGTTTGTTTTGCTGATTAGGTTCCACTTATAGGTAAGATCACAAGATATTTGTCTTTCATCACCTGGCTTATTTCACTTAGCATAATGTTCTCCAGTTCCATCCATGCTGTCACAAAAGGCAGCAGTTTCTTCTTTCTTTCTGTAGTATTCCATTGTGTAATGTACCATAGTTTTTTGGTCCATTTATTTACTGATGGGCACTTAGGTTGTAAATTGTGCTGCTATGAACATTGAGGTACATAGGTTCTTTTGAATTGGTGTTTCAGAGTATGATCCCAGTAGTGGAACTGCTGTAGAGTCTCACATGCTGCTAGAACTCTTGAGAAGTATGGGTTCAGCTCGAGGCAGAAAGCTAGTTTAGAAGAAAAGTGGGAGAAAGCCAGAGCCAAAGGGAATAGCACAGAAAGAATGTTAGAGAGTGAGAAGGAGGACATGTACAAATTGCACGAGGGTCAGCAAAACTGTAATATAAACAGTGACAGCTGTATGCTGAGTCCCGGCAGAAGGAGCCTGTGCTTGTTATTTTCCATTAGACGCTCCAGATCTGCTCCCCTTGTTTCTCCACTTTGCTCACTGACAAGCTGTGTGAACTGCATTAATCAGCTGTCTGTCTGTCTGTCTGCTTGCCTCCAGCTGGGTTCAGCCAGAGGGAGTCACCAATGGAAAAGAGATAAGAGTAGGAGGAAAGTGAGGTCTGAGATTTTACTTCCCCAATTTTCTCCCCATGAGACCACAACTCCCATCAGCAGTCTTTTCCACACAGCCATTCTCTCACTACTGCTCACTACTCACGCCCCTGCCCTTCACCCTCCCAGGACCAGAGTGGGTGGCACTCTCTGCTGCCCTAGGCCCAGTGCGCTGCTCCCTCCCTGGCTGGCTTTCCTAAAACATGGCCACACTTTGTAAATAGTCCCTTCACACAGTGGTTTTCATACCCCTTAGTCACATCATTTGAGCATACCATCAGTTTCCTGCTGAGACCCTGACCTATGCAAAATGAAATCATTTTGGAAACACTTAATAACTGACCCCCTGTGGCTTGGGGTGGGTGAGTAAAGGGAGCAAATGGATAAATGTAAAGGCAGACAGAGAGAAAAGAGCATGGGAATGAGAATAGTACATGTGTTGCATTCAGCCAGCCATGTTTCTATACTGCGTGAAGTGGAGATGTCAAATACGTCCCCGGGGGTGGGGATGGGGGTTCAGGACTTTCCACAAGTAGGTGGTAAATGAAACTAGGAAGGTACGTGAGGTTGTTCAGGAACCAGTACCAGGGTGAGAAGAGATGTTTGTCACTTTAAAAGTCTCAAAGAGCTTAAATTTCAAATGGGTAACAGAAAACCCTACATTTCATTTATCAACTTTTATAACTGAAATACCTATAAATGTTATGCACTGTTTGCCTGGGTTTTTTCTTGTTTGAATCAAGGAAATGCTTTGTCAGAGAACTTCCAGTCTATGTCATACTCATTTCTACACAAATTTCCATTATTTCTGCCATCGAGGTGACAAAATGACAGACATAAGATTGACCTCTGGAGGGAAAGATTATACATTCTTAATTAGAAGCAATTTCATGTGGGAAAGAAACCATCAAGAACTCAAAATTACAAAGAACCTATGCACCACAATGTTCATAGCAGCACAATTTACAATAGCCAAGAGTTGGAAGCAACCTAGGTGCCCATCAGTAAATGAATGGATCAAAAAACTGTGGTACATATACACAATGGAATTCTATGCAGCAGAGAGAAAGAAGGAGCTACTACCTTTTACAACAACATGGATGGAACTGGAAAGCATTATGCTGAGTGAAATAGGCCAGGCATTGAAGGACAAATACCATATGATCTCACCTTTGACAGGAAGGTAAAGAATAAAACAAACAAGCAAACAGAATAAAAACAAAGACGCTGAAATAGAGAACAAGTGGGCAGCGACCAGAGGGGAGAGGGAAGGGAACTTAAGGGGAAAAAGGGGGGAGGGATTTTGAGGAACAAGTATGAAAGACACAGAGATGAGGACTGGGGGGGGGGGAATGGGAGGGAGGGGGGAGACCGGGCGGGGGGGTGGGGTGGGATTGGAGAAATAGATAAAAAAAAATGTACTTGAAAAGTAACTAAATAAAATTTAATATAAAAAAAAGAACTCAAAATTTTAATAATTTCTTAGTAATTCCCCTTAAGTATACATGTCCTTAATATACTTTTAATCATCTTTTTGTTTCCTGACAGTATATAGAGAAAGTATACTTCCAAATAGCATAGTAAATGGCAAAGTGGAATGAAATTTAAGAACATGAGACAATTAGCAGGTGGCACTTGGAACAAGATTTGGTGAAAAAACATCAAAACAGGGTTTAAAAAATATAAATGCCCTTCAAAGTTGAATGGAAAAACAGAATATGATATACCCATACAATGAAGTAGTTGCAAACATTATGCTGAGTAAAAGTAGCCAGAAATTAGAGTACACAGTATATTATTCTATTCGAATAGAATCCTAGAAATTGTAAACTAGTCTATAGTGGAAAAATGTGTATTCCATTAGCTGCCACAGTCAGGGATCAGATGGAGACATAGACAGAAATGGAAATTGGGGGTATGATGGAATTATTCTGCATCTGAATTGTGATGGGTTCATGAGTGTATGTATTTATCAAAATCCTTTGAACTGTACACTTTAAGAGGATGCTACTTATTGTACAAAATTTATAACTCGATGGTGATTTTTAAAAGAGAAGAAAGTAGGGTGAGCAGAGCTGTGGGCAGCTGATGGGCTCCCCAGAACATGAGTGTTTTCCCACAGGAGGGGGAGGGAGGCTGACAGGAGCAGGCAAAAAGCGGGCATAAGACAGTAGAGAGGTATCGCTCAAGTACAGGAGTCAGCTTTTTCAGAGGAAAGAACTGACTGGTTAGTGGCATGAATCTAAGGAAAGAGTTCTTAAGGTAATAATTGAAACTGCGACATTGTCTGCAACATTTGAGAACACATTTATAACCTTGCCAGACCAGTTTCCAAAGAGTAGGACTGTAGACAGCAGCTGGGATCCCACACTGCAGAGGAAGATGGGTGATGGAGGCAGGTGTAGAAACTTGGGTTCAGGGCATCCTGGTTAACAAACGAAGACAGAGTAAGAAATAACAGTAACCAGAGGGAAAACCGGGTAAGGGGAAGAAGAACAATTTTTAAAGGAGAGAAATGTGACCATCTTTATCCCCAGAGGGAATTAATGAGTACAAAGAAAAAATTTCCTCCTGTAAAAGTCCAAGAAGAGGCAGGACCCAGCAAGTTGAACTTGAAAAGAAGGAACCTCATCCCTCATGTATAACAGGGGGAAATAAGGATGAGCTGATGTTGTGCAGACAGATCTTTCAGAGAGGGGCATCACATAGAGGCCTTTTTATACACTCTGGCCTCAATATTCTCCATAAATTAGGAAGCCTGGAAATCTAATGTGAGGCGTTGAAATACAGTACAGGTCCAGGAGAGTTTGAATAGAGAACCAAATAGGAAGAGGTATCTGGAAGCACTCTAAGACTGGTCTAAAAGGTGGCGGATGCACGACCTAAAATTTTTATATTTAAAGACCCAGAGGAGTGGTCTTTAGCAGAAAGAAAGAATTGAACACAAATAAAATATAGATAAATGTATATAATATGTAAATAAGTAGGCTAAGGCAAGACAATTTGTTTTCATCAGTCTCCCACCTTCCCAGTCTGCTCTCCTTGCCAGAAATTTGTATTCATAAAAGTTAAAACTGTAAGTTTAGAGGCAGGGGGTATGGGGAAACGAGTGCTCCAGTATCCTCAGGTACACAGATGTAATCACACAATATGTATTTTAAATAAACTGGAAGTTAGAATGTTAATTTTTTATGACATTTAGACTGTATACACACAGTAGTAAGATACTGTATACTTTCAATATATCGCAGTGAGCTTTCTCATTCCTTCATGAAGCTGAATAACATTTCATACTCTTGATGTATCTGTATCATCATTTCTTTAACCAAGAAGTTACTGTGGACATTTAGACTGTTATCGAGACTTTTGCCTTTATAAATAAGGCTGCAGGGAAAATAATGTTTTATGTATGGCCTTTTGCATAGATTCAAACATATCTATCGAATGAAGTCCTCAAAATGGACTTGCCAGGTGAAAGGACATGTGATTTGGAGCTTAATATCCTATAATTTTACACTCCCACAGACAAAATACAAGTATGCCTATTTCCTCATGACCTCTATCTTCACTAATCTGGTCAGTTTTAAAATGGCATCTCAATGCAATTTTAATTTAATCTGCATTGCTTTTACTATGGGAGAGATTGAGCATCTCTTCATATGCTTAGGAGTCATTTATATTTCCTGTTGTAAGATCAGACCATTCACTGCCTTTGCCCATTTTCCTGCTGGGTCGTTGGTCTTTTTCTCATTGTTTTTTGTAAACTTTTTTATATGCAACAGATCCTCATGTTTGCAAATTCACCCACACACTAAAATCTATTTGTAACTGGCAAACACTGCGCTTTCATGGCCGTTCACATACACACAGTGAGGTGAAAAATGCAAGTCGCTCAGCATAGAGGCTCCCAGCGGAGTTCGAACAGGGCCGCCCTCTGCCTCCTCATTCCAGCTTTCACGCTGTAAACAAAAGTTCTTTTCATGGTCTACTTAGTGCCACATTTCCCACATGTGTGATTTTTATTGGTGATTTGGCTGTTTAAAATGGCCCCACAAGCCCACTGCTGAAGTGCTGTCTAGTGTCCTCAAGAGCAAGAAGGTTGTGATGTGCCTCATGGAGAAAATATGTATGTTAAAGCTTTCTTAAGGCATGATTTGTGGTGCTGTTGGCTGTGAGTTCGGTGTTAATGAACCAGCAATATACATTAAATAAGGTGTCTTTAAACAGAAACACATATAAAATGAGGTTATGTATTGATCAGTTGACAAAAGTGTTGTGACCAAAGGATCACAGGAAATTACGCTGTGTTTCCCCTAGGAGCAATGGTTCAGTATCTGCTAATTCAGCCTTCAAAGTGACTTTATAGAACAGAACTACTGTGAATAATGACAACCACTTGGGGAATTAGCTCTTCGTTTGTTTTATAAGTTGCAGTTACTGCATCTAGTTTGTTATTTGTCTTTTAATTTCACTTTTCTTTTGGCAAGGATATACATTTTATGTTTCCATGTGGTCAAGTTTATGAAATTACTATTTACTATACACCTATGGCTCTTGTGATTTAGTTAGAAAGGAAAAATGAATGAGTGGAATAAACACCTGAATCCAGGTATTAACTGCCATCTGGCCCATGGATCTCTGCCCAAGCAGAAATAAGCTATCTCTCCATCCACTTAACTGAAGCCTACCTGAGGGAGAGGAAGAGAGAGATTATATGACTGTTACTTCAAAGGCGAGCAATTAGACTCCCAGGAGTACTATTTCACTTCATCCTTGAAATATTTATCTGGGGATAGAATGAGCCCATGGCCCCAGTGACAAAGAGATTCATAAAAACTTTCACTTCTATTTTCACAAAATTTGCACTAGGAACATTGAATATTTTTGGTGTCACATCAACCTTCACCCAATGTAAGTTGCAAAATTTGCTTGAGGCACTCATAATAAAACTTGCCCTTTAATCAATTTTGAGTGGAATCATCCCCAAAGGAACAAGAAACTACCTTCTAGTGAAGTGCGGAATATTTTGTCAATTGTCAGCTAAGAGAGTCCAAAAGTTGTATTTTCACGAAGCCAAAAGTGACAAATTGATTCCAAATTGTAACCCACACATCCAGCCCCTCACCTTGTCAGATCTCAGGGGATTCCTGATGTTCAGCCTCTGATTGTGACACCCTCACAATGGAACCATACAAGAGCTAGCCCTTGTCCACAGTGCTCTTTGCTGGTAATTTGACTTCAGCAACAGATATGAATCTGTGACCTACATGCAAATTATTCCTGATGACACGGATACAGAACTATAAAAGGGAGACTCACAAAAACATCTGATTTGACAAGCAGTCAAGTCTACTGCCACTAGGGCAATAAGCAGACCATACCTGTAAGAGCTGGTCAGCTTTATTATATATGATGTATACAGCAACACACTGAATTTTCAGTTTGTTGGTGATTTATACTGTATTTTTTGCCTTAGAACTATATTGGGAGTGCTCATGTTCTCTAATTCACCGTTGGTTATTCCAAATACTTGTCTTTCATATGGAACAGAAGCACTGTTTTGTCCTCACATCCCCATAATTCTATAGGCAAATCAAGTGGATTTGTTGCTATTATTCTTAAAGAAGAAAAGCATTGCCTTCTTTAAGGAAGAGGCAGGTACTGTCTAGGTGAAGTCAGGGCATAGGTTTCATCCTTCCCCAGCCTCCTCTACCTGCAAGAGACTGAATTGTGCCGCTGCCTCCCAAATTTATATATGGAAGCCCTATTCCTCAATGTAGCTGAATTTGGACATAGGACTTTGGGGAGGCAATTAAGGTTAAATGAGGTCATAAATATGGGGTCCTAATCCAATAGGACCAGTGGTATTACAAGAAGAAAAAGACCTTGTCTGCCCTCCCCACTCCACATGCACTCTTGCTCTCATTTGCTCCCTCCTTCTCTCCCCACATGCACGTACCAGGAAAAGGCCATGTGATCACACATCCTGATGGTGGCCATCTGCAAGCTGGGAGGAGAGCTCTCGCCAGACACTGACCCTGCTGGCACAATGATCCTGTATTCCTGGCCTCCAGAACTGTGAGAATAGAAACATCTGCTGTTTAATCACCCTCGTCTGTAGTATTGTGTTATGGCAACCTGAGCTAAGGCACTGCGTCTCCCTGGCTCAGGAGGCCTGAGGTTCTATGTTGGTTCTGAACAGCCCTGTGTATAGCCACACATCTTCCCACACCATCCTCAAGCCCTGCCTCAGCAGCACCCACAGTCCTAACTTTTCCAGCAACTTCCTTCCTTTTCCTCCCAATTTGTCAAAACCTCTCTCTTCTGGCTACTGTTCCCTTGGCACCATGCTATCTTAGATGACTGGATGATACAGCGTCAATGTCTGCTAATGATGTGAAGTCATGTTCTTTCCACCTGCCTCCTGACCCAGGTATCTAAGGGCAGAGCAGGTCTCCTGAAACTTGTCCTGCTTCCTCCAAGATCTTGATAAGCGAAAGACATCACCTGACAACCCTGAGCTTGTCTGGAGCTGGGAAGAGGAAATGGTCCTAAGAAGGACCACCGGAAAGGTTAACAAGCAAGGTAAACCACCTCCTTCATAATCTTGTCCCTAGCTCTTGGGAAACGACCCAGGTTTTTGGCTTCCTGTTTAATAGTCCTTCCAGCACAGCTACGAGCTACCTCCTTCGGTGACTTTATGATGATAATAATTTTCAGAAGGCTAAGATGTAATCATTTCAGACACTGAAGCAGGTTACCAGAAGAGATATTAAAGGGCAAGCCAGTGTTTTAGACCATCTTCCTTGTAACCTGATACTTCTATTCCATTTAACTTATTGAAGTGACTATGAATCTCAGTCCACAAATTTAAAGATGCAAGAACACCTATGTTGAAATGGTTTGTTTTCCTTAGATTAAACTAAATACAACTCCTAGCCCCCTTCCTGCTAATTGGTGGGGCATCCACCCCCCAAACCCCCTTCTTAGCATGCCATCAAACCAGAACCCAAAAGGCAAGGTAGTGCATGACAATGGGGTGGGGGGGATCCCCCGCAATGGTCAGTTTCTCCCAGGTGCCTCTAATGTCCTCACTGGTGAGGCCACAGGGCAAGTGCTTCCTTGAATGGGCATCTCTTTGCTTCTGTACCATGACCAGGGTCCAGCGCCTAATGTACAAACCACCTCTCACACTCCACTTCTCTTCCCTGACCTTTTTATTTGATCTAAGGAAATGAATCTCTCCTCCTCTGATTGTCCTGAAAAGAACTCCACATGAATTTGTCAAAGCTGAGGCTTTAGAAAAACAAAAGCCAGGAAGAGAAATATCTTACTGAAAACTTCTGCTTCCGGCTCAATAACAAAAACTTCCTCTGGGCCCAGAGAGCATCAAGAGCTTGGTTACACCGTGACCTGGAAAAGAGAAAATACAGAGAAAAAGTGATATTTTCCTCAATTATCCTGGTCCACAAACAACAGGTCCTTTGAGGGAATTTCGGATATAGTACAATTTCAGGCAAGCTCTCCTTGCTGGGTATTACTAGGCAGCTTGTAATCACACAACCTGGGAAGACTCACTCGCAGCTGTAACTTCCTATAAACCACTTCACTAATTTGAACTCACTTTCATCCATTCATGAATGCAACAAAGTTTTATAAGGTTGCAGGAATTTGGGGAAGTATGTAGTATAAGTTCTAGGGCTTAAAATATGCTTTGATATCAGTTGTACATAATCAGTGCATAAGATGAAGGAATGCAATCCCAAGGATAGCGCAAACCCAAGGTGCTTGGCGCACCAAGGAGGGGAACCTAACATGGCCCGGAAGGGAGAGTCTGAGTCCACCTTGCAGGGTGCACGACACCTAGGCCGAGGCGCTGGAAGGACAGCACTGCGCAGGTGGCACTAGCACCGGGAATGATGGCTGAGGTTCCTGGGAAGGCTGGCAAAATCCAACCCCATGCAGGTTACCCTCCAGGGTGAACTGGCACTGTCTCCTAGTAGCAGTGAAGTTTCTCGGAACAGCTTTGGGAGGAGGAGTCACATGCTAACATTTTTTTTAGCAGCATAAACAACACAAATGTATATAACTGTCTAGTTCTGCAGGTCAAATGTCTGACCCAGGTCTCACTAGGCTAAAATCACGGTATCGGCAGGCTGAGTTCCCTTCTGGAGGTCTAAAGGAAAATCCATTTCCCTGCCTTTTCTAGCTTCTGGACTCTGGGAACATCCTTCTCTCATGACCCCTTCTTTGGACTTTTTAAAAAATACTTTACTTATTTATTTTTAGAGAGAGGGGAAGGGAAGGAGAAAGAGTGGGAAAGAAATAGTAGGGACCTAGCCTGCAACCCAGGAATGTGCACTGACTGAGAACCGAACCGGCAACCCTTTGCTTCATAGGCCCGTGCTCTATCCACTGAGCTACAGCAGCTAGGGCCCCTTCTTCAGTCTTCAAAGCTGGCACAGGCATGTGAGTCCTTCCACACTGCATGACTGTAAGTTCCTTTCCTGCCTTTCTTATCTACTTTTTATTTTTTAATGAAAATCAGAAAATATTTTTATTCTTTCCATCTATATATTTTTGCCCACGTTTTTTCACTTTTTTCATTATTGTTCAAGTACAGTTGTCCCCATTTTCTCCCCACCCCAGCCATCCCCACTCTCCACCCTTCATCCCTACCACCCCTTGGTTTGTCCATGTGTCCTTTACATGTGTTCCTGAAACCCTTCCCCCTTTTGCTCCATTATCCTGCTCACCCCCTCTGGTTACTACCAGTTTGTTCTTAATCTCAATGTCTCTGGTTATATTTTGCTTGCTTGTTTGCTTTGTTGATTAGTTTTATTTGAGCATCTTTTTAACTGAGGTGAAATTCACATAACATAAATTAACTGTTATAAATTGTACAATTCAGTGGCATTTTGTATATTCACAACGCTGTACAGCTGCTATCTAATCAAGTTCCAAACCTTTTTAATCACCTCGAAGGAAAGCCCAGTATCCATAAGCAGTTACTGCCCACCCCCAGCACCGCTCCCAGCAACCACTTATCTACTTTCTGTCTCTCCCGATATATACCTACGCTAGATATTTCATGTAAATAGAACCATATAATACATGACCTTTCATGGTTGGTTTCTTACACTTACCAAGATGCTTTCAAGGTTGCAGCATCTATCAGTACTTCATTCTTTTTTTAATGACTGAATAAATGTGCGTTGTATGAATATCCCACATTGTATCTATCCATTCACCCTATTCCATTCTTAGCTAAGGTGAATGATGCTTCTGTGCCTGTTTTCAGTTCTGTTGAGTATATACTTCAGAGCAGAATTGCAGGTCATATGGTAACTCTCTGTTTAACTTTTAAGAAACCACCAACCTGTTTTCCACAACGGCGTCACTATTTTACATTTCCTCCAACAATGTATGAAGGCTCCAATCTCTCCCCATCTTTGCCAACACTTTTTTCTTTTTTTGTTGGTGTTGGTTTTGGGGTGCGTGCGTGCGTGCGTGCGCGCGCGTGTGTGTGTGTGTGTGTGTGTGTGTGTGTGAGAGAGAGAGAGAGAGAGAGAGAGAGCCTAGTTGGTTTCAGGTGGTATCTTATTGTGGTTGTGGTTTGCATTTTCTTAATGACTAATGATATTGAGTATCATTTTAGGATTTGCTTTTTAAATAACTGAATTTGGAGGTCGTGTGAAAAGTAGATTTAAAAGGGAGTGAAAAAGAAGATAGGAAAACCAGCTTTTGAGGGTAAATCTGATAACGCCATGAATGAACAATGGAAGTAGGAAAGAGAAGAAAAACCAAATTGGGAAAACATTTAGAAAGTAAAATTGTCAGAATCTGGGACCAGCCAAAGAGGGTCAAATGCAAGGAAGAAGCCAAAGCACCCCGCCATCCTCATCCATAAAGTAAAAGGGCGGAGCCACAGGACCTAGAGTGCTTCCGGGCATTAACATTCTTTCTCCAAGTGCCTTTGCCTTGCAAATATCAAAGAGGTTTATGAGGTGAAATTGACTCAGTGTGTTGCACACACACTTTAACTGTTTCTAAGACTAAACCCTTCTCACTGCAGGGATAACTGAGGCACAACAACATTTAAATGGAAACTATTTTAACTTCATTATTTTAAAATTAATTGTTAATTTAGGTAATTAATTTAACCAAGGTAGCCCCCAAATCTTTGTGTTTTTCATAACATTTCACAATGTCAGCAATTCTCGCCCTAAGTAAGCCTTTGCCCTATCAAAATGATAATATGGGCTCGACATGGAGGGATTTCCCAGTCTGCACAATGGAAATAAGTTGATGCCAACCCCCAATAAAAGGCATAGAAGATGTGCTTCAAAAATAACATAATTCCCTGATAAGAGGGACCAAGGTTACGTTAGGATTAACAGATTTTATAAGGTGCAATTTTTTTTAATATGGGTTATGACTTCTCCATTCTTACAGAAAAACACAAAAGTTGGCACTCTTCAAAATGTACCTTACTCATAACTTAGAGTCAAAACAATTTCATTAAGAATGTTTCTTCAAAGTTACAAATGAATCAATGAAAGATGGTTTATTATTCAATCCTTTTAACAATTTAGGAATGAATTTAATTCATAAAATAAATTTTTAAGTAGAATCATCTCAACAAGCAAGAACAGCTGTTGAGCAAGAAATAAAAGTGGTAATTTTATTATGTGTGTTAATACTAAATAACTACAATTAGGTCATGCTATGGTAAACCCACCTGGTCACTAGAAAACTATCTCTTTGGAAGATTTATAAATCCTGAGGTTTTATTGTCAGTAGGTCATTAAGATAGCCAGAGAATTGAAGGATTTGCCCTTCATAAGCTATCTTCAAACACCTTTCATTTTCTCAAGTACTTTTCTCCCACCCTTTGACTATTGTTCATCATTCCTTTTTCTTAGCTCAGTCCTCTTGGAGGCACACATTCCATTCAACCATTAAATTGAGTTGCCATCCTATCAAGTAATTTATATTCTTTCCATCTTACTCCTAATAAGATATAAAATGCTCATTTTTTTTTTCTAGGACTCAGCCTGATCATGAAATGATTTCCACAGAGGGGTCGTAAGGAGGCCATGATAAGAGTTAAAGGCGAAACAGAGGTTTGTGAGGAACAGAATTAGAGGAAACATCGTCAACGCCAGTCTGGGCTCCCTCACCTAAGGTGGCTGGAACTCCTTCACCCGAGTGGGCTGGCGCAGTTCCCGAGCCAGTCCTGCAGGGGTAAGCAAGGATCGTCACTTCTGACCCCACTCTCTTCTCAGCCACCAGTTTCTCTTCACAGGACGTTGGGGAATCGCCGTGTGTCCCTCTTTGTCTTCAGCAACACTGTTTGTCTTAAAGTCTATGTTATCTCGTCTTAGTATAGATACTCTGACTCCCTTGTGGTTGCTGTTTGCATGAAATATCTTTTTCTACCGGCAGTGAAATAAAAAATAAATATTTGGCCTGGCTGGTGTAGCTCAGTGGATTGAGCATGGGCCTGTGAACCAAAAGATCGCGGTTCGATTCCCAGTCAGGGCACATACCTGGGTTGCAGTCCAGTTCCCAGCAGGGGCCAGTTCCCAGCAAGGGATGCACGAGAAGCAACCATACATTTATATTTCTCTCCCTCTCTCCTTCCCTTCCCCTGTAAAAGATAAATAAATAAAATTTAAAAAAAGAAAAAAAAATATTTGGTCTTTTTCTCTGGTCTCTGGCAGAGCTCCTAAACCCTTGTAATGTACTCTCTTTTTGTATGCTAATGAGGTGGTAGAGGCTGGTTGTTGAAAACCAAGCACACGATTAGAGGGTTAGAACTGTTGTCCCTAATCCCCCACCTCTGGGGAGGGGAGAGGAGCTGGAGATTGAGTTTAATCGCCTATGGCCAATAAATTAACCAGTTGTGCCTACATAATGAAATCTCCATAAAAATCCCTAAGTTATGGGGTTTGGAGATCTGCCGAGTGGGCAGATGCATCCATGTGTCAGGAGGGCGTCACGTCCAGACTCCGTGGGCACACGGGCTCCTGTAGGTGGAGTCTGTATGATACCCCTCCAGACCCGAGTCCATGTACCTGTTTGTCTGAGAGTTTGTATCCTATAGAGTTAACAGTAATAATAAGTAGAACACTGCCTTGAGTTCTGTGAGTTGTTCTCAGGAATTATCAAACGTGAGGTGACAGTGAAGTGTTGAAGGAACCCCAAATTTGCTGTTAATGAGGCGGCCATGTGGGTTGCCTGGGAACCGCACTTGCAGCTGGTATTGGAAGTAGAGCAGCCTTTTGGCACTACGTCCTTTAACTTGTGGGGTCTGATGCTAACTCTAGTTACATGATGTCAGAATAGAATTGAATTATTGGACATCCAGGTGGTTTGAAAGAATTGGAGAACTGGTGTGGGAAAAAAGTGCGTATTTGGTGTAAAAAAATGCATACCATTCTTTCATTGTTAAGCTACTTTTATTTTTGGACTTCACCATTTCCATTGATCTAGATTCAAGTCTGCACATATTTTTCTCCCACCAGTAAAAATACTACCCTGTTGAATTCCTCCAGTGGATTGTTATCAGAACAGTTCTTGGCATCACTTCCTGCTGATTCCTTTTTCCAAACCCAGCAGTTCAGTTCTGCCTTCCAGAGTACCAAAGCCCAGATGTGAGGGTGATCTGCTGTGACATCTGTCACCCCCATGATCACCAGGGTTGATTCGGCTGATCTGGCTGGCTTGGCGGGTGTCCCCTTCCGCCCTCACCGATCCATGTGCGTCCCTCCCGAAGCTGCGCGCTCGGTCGAAGAGGATGACCTTCCCAACTAGAGAAGAGGACCGGTCTTCGGTCAAGGGTATACGAGTAGCTGCGTTCCCCTGCTAGAACCTCCGAACAAGCTCTCAAGGTCCAGAGTGACCAAAGCCCGACCCCCAGTTACTCTCCGCTGGGAGATACCGGGACCTCAGCTCTACCAACTTTCATGGAAGTTTGACCAGCATCTTTGAATTCAAGATACAACCATCCACTGTCTGTATGGCAAATGCCATCATTCTTGCTTTAAATAAATGAGAAATTTAGAACCTAGAATTGAGCAGTAATTCTTCCAAAAATAAGGGACTAAAAAAAACTAGATCTTCAGAATTTTAACCAAACAAGTTATTGAATGTGTACAAGAATCATCTAGGATTTTTTTAAAAATTCAGGTTCCTGGCTTCAGTCATTGTAATCCAAAACAACTGAGACAAAATCCAAGAATGTGAATTTTTCACAGCACTTCAGATTATTTTAGCTTACAGAATCTAAGAACAGTAATTCAACAGGCAATTAGTTGTAGGTTCAAAAGCACTTGGGAGAGAACTGCCAGGCCAAGCAAAACCAAATATGAAAAATAAAAAGAGAAAATATCTTAATTTTTTAATAGAAATATTGTTACAAGTATGGAATCAAGAGTAAGGACTCCAAGCAAGGGCTTAGTGACCACAGAGTTTCTATCCTTAATAAGAACTAAGTAAGAACATTATCTTAATTAGACCATTACCCTGAATATGACTAACTTTCCCAACTCCAAACAATTTTAAAGAAAACTCTAGCCTTTAGAACTTCAGAAGCCTTTCACAGAAATAGGAGCTTCAAAGCCTTATCTTTAGATCACATCTGGAGTTTGAAAATTTCCTTAAATTATTTTTAAAATTTTATACACCACCTTATTCCAATAAGGTTTGAGATTATTTCTGAAATTCATTTTGGTACAAAAGTTTATTTTGGCTTTTACATAAACGAATAGAAGAAGGTCCTGCCCTGAGTGACTCAACACATGGGTAGCTGAGCACATCGATTAAAACACGGTCTGTGGAGTCAGGCAGCCCAAGCCTACATCTCAGCTCCCTTCCTTATTAGTGGGAAACCCTGGGCTGGTTATTTGACCTCTTCAGTCCTCAGGTTCTTTGTATAACAGAGAAAAAACATTGCCTACTTCACTGGATTCTCTGAGAGCTGTTCCCCAAACCTGTAGGGAGCATAAGATAAAGAGTTATTCAACTCATTAATGAGGAAATGCGCAGGATGACAAAGCTAAATTAAAGGAGTATGGGAAAAACTAATTCACATAATAAATAAAAGAAGTGATGGAATAGGATTGCCAGATTATTTATAAAACTGTTGACTATCCTACTGGGTAATAAAACTTAACACTTGGGGCTATCTTTTCTATAGAAATGATTTGCATCTTCACCACCCCAAAATTACTTGAAATGTATCAGTGTGCTGTGAGTTGGCATTTAATTCCACCTGGGCCTGAACCAACAGTAAATAGTCACATAAAGATTCATTGCTCATGAATTAGGTAATGCCTGGGGGTCCCGTCCCGCTAGACAATGCTCCAAGAGTGAAAAGACATGCAGTCATCATTTTGCCTTATTTCCAAGTTTTGGATAATTTTTTTTAATACACATAAGGTGTTCAGCACAGAGCCTGCTACAAAATAAGTACTGAAACTATGACAGCATATTTATTATGTCTATCTTTATAATGCCATCTCTTCCACATGCTGGGTGATCTTAGGCAGTGTTCCCTCGTTGCTTTAGTTTTCTCTTCTCTAAAATGGTGATACAGGTGTTTTCTACCTCACAGGACTAGTGGGAAAATTAGGTAAGGATTTAGTACGTGAGAAACAGTGTTTGGCACATAGTAATCAGGAAGTGAGTGAAAGTGAGTGCTGTCATTCCCCAAAGCACTTGATGTCACACGACAGCCAACATTTTCACAACAGAAGGAAATGAAAGGGGGGAAATGCACTGCTGTGACGGAGAGGGTGGGCACAGCTGGCCAGAGGATGCCCAGAGGTCTTTTGCAGCTTGAATTTGAACTAAAGAACAAGCTATTTATAGCTGAGCTGGGAAACAGCTCTCCCTCGCCTCAAACATTATTAAAATGGACATATTCCAGGGTTCTGAAAGCAAAGATAAATTTTATACTCTTGTTTGTCTACTTTTGGCCCTCATCCTGACACAGTAATAAGATGCAACAAACACACTTTCGCAGGTTACTACAAGAATAGCCTGATGTTTCTAGACCAAATCCAGGCCTATTTTGTCCTTGACAGCTCTCCCTGGGGATGAAAATGTTAATTATTCTTTACCAAGAGCAGCTTCCCCAACATGTTTGACTGCCTTATTTGATGTGGAAATAGAAAGCAAATGTCATCACCAACCAAACACTCTGCACAATCACTGCCCAAACAGCCAAGAAGCTCCATATATTTTCATATTTTCCCCTCTATGCAAGGAGCATCTGAAATGCATATAAAGCAAACCAATGATCATCTTCCCAGCAGTCTTCTCCTGGCATTTGTACGCTGGGGAGAGCTCTGCAGACATCCATCTGAGCTTTGTTCATTTCTCTTTTCCATGGGTCATTATAAGAAAAATAAAGAACATGATCATAAACAGCACCCAGAACCCAGAGACAGTCCAGCTATTTTTTAAAACACATAAATATTGATGAAAATAGGGTCAACAGCATTTCCAGTGGGTACGTTTACTAGACGGCCACGCAGAGCTGTGTGTCTCTCCTCCCAGGCCGCACTGCCCATGTTGAGAACACAGCCTCTGTGAACCAGTGAGCTCAGCACACTGTGACTGTCATAGAACATGTGCATTTTAACAAGCATATTTTAAGAATGAGATGGCCTGTAATGTATCACCCTATACACAGGTAATTTTCATTAGGAGATTATCATGGCCCTGGCAAAAGCGATTCATCCTTTTCTATTTGTTTATTCAACTATCCATTTATTCATTTATTATCCAATGATAGAAATGTATTATCAATATTGGATAATGTGTATATCACAGAAAAGCACAAAGAACTAGCAAAAAATTCTGCAGAATTTCACCACCCAAAAATAATCCTACCAACATGTTTTTATTTTATGTACTTCTAGGGGCCTTTTTTTTGAGAGAGAGAAAGAGAGATTGTACCTTTGTAGATTTGCACATGTGATTGTCACCTGCCTAGCAGGTCAAGCTTTGCTCCAGCTATCTAAGTCTGAATAGTAAACCACCTCCAAACTCAGTGGCTTTTAAAACAACAATATGTATTTTCCTCAAAATCTGCAATTTGAGCAGGGCTTGATGGGGACGGTTTGTCTTTGTTCTGCTCAATGCCAGCCAGCGTGGGTGGCTCCAAGGCTGGGGCTGGCTTTACGTGAAGACTTCCTTGCTCAGCTGCCTGGTGTCTTGGCTGCAGGACAAAGAGCCGGGACAGGGCAACTGGGTGTCCTCGGACGTCTCGTTTTCTGTGCTTTGTCTTCATGGTGTCTGCAGCACGGCGGGTTCAGTGAGCTGGATTTCTTACCTGTCAACTTGTGTTTCCCAAGACTTTTGTACTGAATCATTTTTTATGACTTAGCCTTGGAAGTACACAGTGTCCCTGCTACCTCATTTTATTTATTACAAATGAATCATTAGAACCAGTCTACATTCATGGGGAAGGTAAACTGGAATTCACCTTCCTGGAAGGAGTGTCAAAGAGTTTCTGACAGTATAAATGAAACAGAAACAGACTCAGAGGTACAGAGAACAGACTGATGGTTGTCAGAGGGAAGGAGTGGAGCTGGGAGACAAGGCGAAGGAATTCTCAAGTACAAGTTGGTAGTTACCAAATAGTCATGGGGATGTAAAGTACAGCATGGGGATTATAGCCATTAGTATTGTAACAACTACGTGTGGTGCCAAGTGGGCCCTGGAAATATTGGGGGACCACTTTGTAAAGTATCTGGTTGTCTAACCAAGTATGCTGTGTACCTGAAACTAATACAAAATAATATTAAATGTAAATTGTAATTGAAAAAAATTTTTAAGTTTGTAAACATGTTTTAAAATCCCAGGATCTCAGGAACTAAGTGAATAGTTGAATAAATAAATAAGGAAGAATGAACCACTTCTAAGAAAAATTATGAAAATTTTTAACATCATCTCCACCAGTAACGTCTCCACTATGTGACATGATAGCCAATCTCATTCTTGCAATATACCTGTTAAGTAAATGCGTATCTCCTGTGGCAATAAACATTTGTTGGCTGAATGAATTTAACAAGTCATGAATATTTTCACACCATAATTTTAAGGGGAGCATGATGGACATCATAATCTATTTAACCAAGTTTAGTTAATTTTAGATATGTGGACTATTTGCTTTGCTACACAGATAAGTCTATGGTTAACATCCTATAACAGAAGTCTCTGTTTTCTTCTGATAAATTAGAAAGCATAGTTTTTTTTAGGATAAGAGGTATATATATATTTTAAGGTTTTAAATACCTGGTACAAAAATGGCCTGTTTTTTTTAAAAATAGACTTTATTCTTTAGAAGAGTTTTAGGTACACAGTGGAATTGAGCAGAAGATATGGGGATTGCCCATAAGCCCCCAGTCTCCACACATTCCTAGCCCTGCTGTGGTCACCATCCCCCACAAGATCGGTATGTTTGTTAGAGCTGAGGGCCCTGCACCGACACATCAGTCCACAGTTTACACTGGGGTTCACTTGGTGTCGTACATTTTATGGGTTTGGACAAATATCCATATGAGTGTATCCATATGAGATATCCATATGGGTATCCATAATGATAAAATCATACAGTGTCTTTTCAAAGTATAATGACATGTATCCACCTTTATAATATCATACAGAATAGTTTCACTGCCCTAAAAATCCTCTGTGCTCCATCTATTCTTTACTTCCTCCTAAACCCTGTCAACCACTGACATTTTTTACTGTCTCCATAGCTCTGCCTTCTCCAAAATGGTACATAGCTGGGATCAAGCAGTGTAGCTTTTTTGGCCTGGCTTCTTTTACTCGGTAATATGTACTCAAGTTTTCTCCATATCTTTTCATGGCTTGGTAACTCATTACTTTGTATCACTGAATAACATTCCATTATCTGGTTGTACCACAGTTTAAATATCTATTCACTTACTTAAGGGAATCTTACTTCCAAGTTTTGACAATTGTGAATAAAGCTTCAATAAACACCTGTATGCAGGTTTTTGTGTGAACATAAATTCTCAGCTCCTTTGGCTAGATACCAAGGAGCATGATTGCTAAATCATACAATAAGCCTATGTTTAGCTTGGTAAGAAACTGCCAAACGGTCTTCCAAAGTGTCTGTATCATTTTGCATTTCCACCAGCAATGAATAAGAGTTCCTATTACTTCATATCCTCACCAGCATTTGGTGCTGCCAGTGTTCTGAGCTGTGACCATTTTAATAGATGCCTGCGGCACCTCCTTGTTAGTTTAATTTGTGGTTCCCTGATGATCAATGGTGTGAAGCACACCCTAATTGCCATCTGCATAGCTCCTTCAGGGAGGTGTTTGCCTCATTTTTTAACCAGGTCGTGTGCTTTATTGTCGAGTTTTAAGATTACTTTGTATATTTGGGGTAATAGTCTTTTCTCTCTTGTGTCTAGTACAAATATTTTCTTCCAGTCGGAGGCCTGTCTTTTCATTCTCTTTACAGTGTCTTTTGTAAAGCAGAAATTTTTAATTTTAATTAATCTAGCTTATCATTTGTTTCATGAATTGTACCTATGGCAATTATCTAAAAAGTCTTCACCAAACACAAAGTCATCCGATTTTCTATGTTCTTCTAAAGGGTTTACGGTTTTGCATCTTATATTTAGATCTGTGATCCAGTTTGAGTTAACTTTTTTTGTGGAGGGTGTATCATCTGCATCTAGATTCATGTGATGTCCAGTTGTTCTGTTCCATTTTCTGAAAAAACTGCTTTTTTCTCTGTCGTACTGCCTTTGCTCATTTGCCAAAATTCAGTAGACTGAATTCATGTGGGTCTATTTCTGGGCTTTCTATTTTGTTCCATTCATCTGTCTCTCTGGCCTTACAACAGTACTACGCCATCTTGATTTTTGTAGCTTTACCTTCATTTTTGAAGTCAAATAGCATTAATCCTTTAACTTATTTTTGTCTTTTCATATTATATGGGCTATTCTGAGTCTTTTGCCAGTCTGTATAAACTTTAGAATCAGTTTACCCATCTCCCTATAATAACTTGATAGGATTTTGATTGGGAATATATTGAATCTGAGTTTTCCTATTTATGAACATGAAATGTGTCTCCATTTATTTAGTTGTGATTTTTTTCATTACAGTTTTGTAGCTTTCCTTGTACAGATTTATACAGATTTGTTAGCTTTATACCTAAATATTTAATATTTTGGCATGCTAATGTAAGTGGTACTGTACTTTTAATTTCAAATTTAACTTGTTCATTGCAGATATATAGGAAAGCAATGAATTTTTTATTAACCCTGTGTCCTACAAATTCGCAATAATCACTTATTAGTTCCTCCTGGAATGAACAACAAAAAACTCATTTTTTGTTGCTGGTTTATTCTTTCAGGGTTTTTTTATACACACTCATGTCATCTGCAAACAAGACTTTCATTTCTTTCTTCCTAATTTGTATACCTATTATTTTCTTTTCTGGTCTTACAACTCCAGCTAGCACTTCCAGCATGATGTTAAAAAGCAGTGCTAAGAGGGAGCATCATCACCTGATTTTTGATCGGAGTGAGAAAGCTGTTAGTTTTCACCTTTAACCACACCATTGGCTATAGGTTTTTTTGTAGATATTCTCCACTGAGTTGAGGAAGTTCACTCTATTCCTAGTTTACTGAGAGATTTGATCATGAATGGGTGTTGGATTTTGTTATAAGCTTTTTCTAAATATTTTGATGTGATCATATGATTTTTCTTCTTTAGCCTGTTGATGTGATGAATTACATTAATTTATTTCTGAATGTTGAACCAGCGTTGCATACCTAAGGTAAATCCCACTGTTTGGTATATAATTCTTTGTATACATTGTTGAACTTGATTTGCTAATATTTTATTGAGGATATTTGTGTCTATGTTCATGGACATATTGGTCTGTGGTTTTATTGTAATGCCTTTTCTAGTTTTGATATTAAGATAATGCTGGCCTCATAGACTGAGTTAAGAAGCATGCTCCCTGCTTCTATCTTCTGAAAAAGACTGTAGAGGATTGGTATAATTTATTTCTTAAATGTTTTGTAGAATTTACCAGTTAATCCATCTGAGATTGGTGCTTTATGTTTTAGAAGATTATTAATTATTAATCCAATTTCTTTAATAGAGTTAGACCTATTCAGATGTTATATTTCTTCTTGTAATTTTTGGCAGATTGTGTTGTTCAAGAAATCGGTCCATTTAGGTTATCAAAATGTAGACATAGAGCCCTGGCTGGTGTAGCTCAGTGGATTGAGCGTGGGCTGTGAACCAAAGGATCTTGGTTTGATTCCCAGTCAGGGCACATGCATGGGTTGTGGGCCCGGTCCCCAGTGGGGGCCATGTGAGAGGCAACCACACATTGATGTTTCTCTCCTCTTTCTCTTCCCTTCCCCACCCTCTAAAAATTTTTTTAAAAAAGAAATAAAAAAATGTGGACATAGAGTTGCTCATAGTATTCTTTATTATCATTTTAATGTCCATAGCATCTGTAGTGATGTCTTCTCTTTTATTTCTAATATTAGTAATTGTATTCTTCCTCTTTTTTTCTTAGTTAGTTGGGTAAGAGGCTTATCTATTTTATTGATCTTTTTAAGAATGAACTTTTGCATTATGAAGGGCTAGCCAAGATGTAGGTGTAGGTAGAAACACTTTGCTTTCTCACACAACCAAAAGAAGGATAACAACCAATTTAAAAACATTAAACAACCAGAATTGCCAGAAAATCAAACCACATGGAAGTCTGACAACCAAGAAGTTACAGAGAAAAAATTCAAAACATTGGTTGCAAAATGAAGAAGGAAATGAAGACTACAAAAAATATTCATCCAGACGGGTAGGAGGAGTGGAGATGGGCAGCTGGGGCAGAAGGATGCGTGGCAAGGTGGGGACTGGGTGGGTGAGGTGGTGGCTGGCAGACAGGATTTCCCACATTCACATGCAGATAAGCCGGGAAGAACGACTGGGGAGTGAGACAAACAGTGTAACCCAGGAGTCCAGTGCAGGGAAATAAAGCCTCCAAACCCCTGACAATAAAAACCTGCGGGGGTTACAGCTGCTGGAGAAATGGACAGGAGAGTCCACTGGAGGGGCTCACAGGAACCTAGAATGTACACAATCCCACCCGAAAGGGCATAATCTACTTGTGGGAAGTGATGGAAAGTGGGGTGAGAGCCAAGCAAGTAGCAGTGTAACCTTTCTGATCCCTTCCCCACATACAGCACCACAACACAGCAAAGAGAGTTGTCCCACTCTGGTGAATACCTAACAATGTAACAAGTCTGTGAAGACAAAGAAATATGACCCAAATGAAAGAATAGGTTGAAACTCCAGAAAACAAACTATGCAACAAAGAGATAGACAACCTATTGGCTGCAGAGTTCAAAACACTGGTGATCAGGATGCTCACAGAAATGATTGAGTTTGGTTGCAAAATGAAGAAAGAAATGAAGATTCTGCAAAGTGAAATTAAAAAATATATACAGGGAGCCAGCAGTGAAGTGAAGGAAATCCGGACTCTAATCAATGATTTGGAACACAAGGAAGAAATAAACATCTAACCAGAAAAGAATGAAGAAATAAGAATTCAAACAAATGAGGAGAGGCTGAGGAACCTCTGGGACAACTTTAACCATTCCAAGATCTGAATCATAGGGGTGCCAGAAGGAGAAGAGGAAGAGCAAGAAACTGAAAACTTATTTGAAAAAAATAATGAAGGAAAACTTACCCAATCTAGTAAAGGAAATAGACTCCCAGGAAGTCTAGGAAGCTCAGATAGTCCAAAAAAAGTTGGACCCAAGGAGAAACACACCAAGGAACATCATCATTAGGTTACCCAAGATGAAAGATGAGGAGAGAACCTTAAAAACAGCAAGAAAAAAAGACAGTTACCTACAAAGGAGTTCCCATACTATCAGCTGATTTCTCCAAAGAAACCTTGTAGGCAAGAAGGGGCAGGAAAGAAGTATTCAAAGTCCTGAAAGGCAAGGACCTACACTCAAGATTACTCTATCCAGAAAAGCTATCATTTACAATGCGAGGGCAGATAAAGTGCTTCCCAGACAAGGTAAAGTTAAAGGAGTCCATCATCACCAAGCCCTTATTATATTAAATGTTAAGAAGACTTATCTAAGAATAGAAGAAGATCAAAAACTATGAACAGTAAAATAACAACAAAGTCACAATTATCAAAAAGTGACCCTAAAAAAACAAAAACAAAAACTAAGCAAACAATTAGAACAGGAACAGAATCATAGATATGGAGATCACAGGGAGGGTTATCAGTAGGTAGAGGAAGGGAAAGAATGGGGGGGAGGTACAAGGAATAAGAAGTATAAATGGTAGGCAGAAAATAAACAAGGGGAGGTCAAGAATAGTACAGGAAATGGAGAAGCCAAAGTACTTATATGGGGGGGTCATACATGAACTAAGGGGGGAACCCATACATGAACCCAAGGGGGTTATACATGAACTAAGGGGGGAAGGAAATGTTAGACGGTAGGGAGTGTGGAACAGAGGGAAACAAAGGGGAGAAAATAATGGGACAACTGTAATTGCATAGTGAGTAAAACACACTTTAAAAATAAAATAAAGTAATTTAAAAAGAATAAGAAAAATAAGTTTTCTGTTCACTTTCACCTACTCCTTCTTTGCTACTACTCTCCCTTACTTTATATAGATCTAAGTTTCTAATCGATACCATTTTTTCTTTCTCTCTCTAAAGAATTTTCAACATTTCTTGTAAGGCAATAAATCTCCTTATTATTTGTCTGATAAAGTCTTTATTACCTCTTCACATTTGAAGAGTAATTTTACAGGGTACAGAATTTTAGTTTGATGGGGTTTTTTTTCAATTATTTAAATATTCCACTCCAGTTTTTTCTTGCTTGCATGGCTTCTGAGAAGTCAGATGTAATTCTTACATTTGCTGCTATAAAAGTAAAGTGATTTTCCCCCTGGCCTTTGTCAGGCTTTTCCCTCAGTCTTTGATTTTCTGTAGATTGAAAGTAATATGCCCACATGTTTTTGGTGGTGGTGGTGGTTGGGCAGGGGGTGGGTTGTTTGTTTTTTAAATCCTCCTTGGTGTGCTCTGAGTCTTCTGGATCTGTGGTTTGGTATCTGACATTAATTTAGTGAAGTTTTCAGTAATTTTTATTTCAAATATTTCTTCTTATTCCTTATGTCTTCTTAATATTCCTTTCTCTCTTCTGGTATTTCTATTATCTGTATGTTGTGCCTTTTATAGCTTTTCCACAATTCTTGGATATTGTGTTCTAGTTTTTTTTTCACTTTTTGTTCTCTTTCTACTGATCTATTTCTGATTTTGTTTAAAATTATGGCCTATTTTTAATGTACAGTGTAAATGGCTTTTGTTGGAACTGGAAACTGTGCTTCCCAATCTCAGCTTTCCTCTCCTTCTGCTTTCAATTAAAGTTCAATTTCACTCCTTTGTTGGCCGTATTATGAGATGCACTATATAAAATCTAATTTGCATATACTGAAACATTAGAGAGACACCAGAGGCACTTTTTAGTTATTTAAATCCTAAAATTATTCCCTTATCCCACATCTGGTAGAATCATGTAATGTTCACTTTTTTTTACTCTCTGAAATTCCCTTGTGAGCTGTTAGCAGTAGATGAAATCATCCTCAAGGCTATGAAAAGAACTTTATCAAATAGTCATACCTCTAGCATCATGCTTTCTTATTTTATTCACATATAAAAGTCCATATTCATATGAACAATTTAGCTGATTTCTACAAGCACAATGGCATTGTATTTACACTTACGAAAGTGAGAATGAACAGTCACTTCTTTGGAATTCATTCTCTCCGCCTCTTCTCTCTCTCTCTCTCTCACACACACATATCCAAGGCCTCATACTTTGGTTATGAGCCCTGAGGTTGCACAAAGCAGACACCCAACACAAACTAGTTTCAACAAGTAAAAATTCATTTGTTCGTGTAAACGGAATGTCTAAGAACAGATTTACAGGGATGGATGCATCTGGGGTCTCTAGCAAGAAGATTTCAATCAGACTTCAGTCTCAATTTCTGTGTCCTTTTCTTTATTCATGCACAGATATTTGCTTACATGGGGGCAGAACAACCAGCAGCACCTTTGGCCTTATGCCCTCCTTAGCTTGGTGCTACATTGGACTGGTTTGGATCAGGTACTCATCCCAGAACCAACCACTGTGGCAAGAGGGTGAACTCTACACTTTAAACAAGCTGAATCATCAGTATCTCCAAGTTTCGTCCTATTTAAACACTTGGACAGAGAGTGGGAGACGGGTAGTAATTCCCAATGGAAAAAAATTGATTGCCAGAAAGTGGTGATGTATTATGGACAGATACACAAAGTAAATACTACTGTGCTCCTTAGAAAGTTTGGAGAGTCAAACCACATTAGACTCTTAGCCTTCTTACTCCACTATTGGGCTCAAATAAACCAAATGATTCAGTCAGCAAACTAGTTCAGTGGAAAACATTTGAAAACTTGTACTGTGTTGAATAGATACCCCCAAGTACTTCTTTCTTTAAACAATATATTGTCATCATACATACCTGTGCAGTATCTTGCTTTGAAGATTAGAACCAATGGAAAAGAAAGGTTAATAATTCCAGTTAAAGTTAAAGGAACATATTTATTTCATCTATTTTCCAAAAGTTCAGTGAAGTGACAGTTTTTTTTTTAAATTTTAAGCATAAACCTGGCAGTACAAAAAGAATCAGACAAGAGATGACAGCAAAAAAGATTGTGGAAGCTGGAAAGCAGATGAATAAGACTTGTGAAAACTAAAAAGGAGGTGTGAGACCCAGAAACATGTCAAATCAAAGCAGAATGGATGAGAAGTTTAGGTGCATGGGGAAGAGTTCATGTGGGGCTGAAAGAAAAAGAATCAGATAGAAGTTAGAGAAGTAGATGGATGTCCAGACCTGCCACCCAATCCATAGCCTGGGGACTGGCCTTAAAGCACTCAGGTAGAAGACTGGAGGTATAGTCTGTAGAGAGACTCTAAATATGGTGACTAGGCATGGCTGAGTGTAGGGATACATGAGGTCTGTCTAGAAGGTAAGCCATGTAATATAAAAAATAGAGACATTTATTGAAGAGACAAAAAAACATTGTACATAGGACGATGATGCCTCAGTCCCTTTCAAAGTAGACACCTTGGGACCTCACACAGTTCCCCCAGTCACCATCAGCTGCCCTGTCATATTTTCCTAAATTTCATCCATGGTCTGAAATCTCTTCCCTTTCAAAAGTGATTTTAGTTTTGGGAAAAGTCAGAAGTTACAGGGCACCAAATCTGGCTGTAGGGGAACTGAGTCACCTGGGTGATTAGATATTTCCCCCAAAAAACTCTGCATGAGATGTGATGCATAAGCACGTATGTTGTCAAGATGAAGTTGCTGATCACCAGCTGCATGTAGCTGCAGCCTCTGAATCATCCAAATAGTTTCCAAGGAAGAATGTTCAAGCTTCACACAAAATTTGATGCAGATTCCTTGCTCTACTCATTCATTTTGAATGTGATGACCACACAGTACACATACTCACTCAACAGCATCTACCACTCCTGCTGACTAGTACAGTGAAGTAGTCATTGTTCAGGCATGCACATTCCAGCCCATTCTCCTTGGCTGCCAGGTCACATCAATGTTGTGGAAATTACTCTCATTATATTAACAACGACTGCAATTTTTCTAGACCAACCTCATAGTTCTGAAAACATTTGAGCTTCAGTAGAGGTCTATACTGAAAGGTGAGTTTCAGCCCCTTTCCCCAAAGAATTCTAAATTTGATTTTCTTAATTGAGATATAACTGACATATAGCACTGTATAAGTTTAAGGTGTATAACGTGTTGATTTTATACATTATACAAGGTAGGGGAATAATATGTCTACAGTTGTGAGTATGCAAAACAGTTTATTCTCATATTATTATTTATTAATGGTTGTATTATTTTCCATGAAAACAACTATAAACCTACTTTTTTCCTACCCTGTATATTATAGTATGATTACCACAATAAATTTGAGCCTAAATTTCCCAGTTGTTATCAAGGTGCAGCTGTCAAGGTAGAACACATTGCATTAATAATTTGTTAGCACTATTTATGTTTATAGAGACGTGGTTTGTGGGTTTTCATTTGTACTCTTCCCTGAGGTTTTCAAAACAGAGTTCAAAACCAACAGGAGAAGGAAACCTCGAGGAACAGACAGTATGGAAAACAGAAAACAACAAACAACAAGCCACGTTATATATGGTATTCTCATACACACAGGAGGAGATAGTGCTAAGAGGCCTAACAGCTCAATCTCCTCCCAGGAACCTGGCCTCAGGCCTGGCCTAGGCAGCACCGTTGGCCAGAGTAAACAGGGCTCCCTCAGAGTTGTCTCATGCTCCCATTGTCTCAGGTGACTCCACATACTCCCATTGCCACAAGCTTTCACACCACCATAGGTGGGGCTGAAGACAGATCCCACAGAGCCCAGTGCTCATGGCAGAAACTGCCTCCCTAAAATTCTAATACCTTTAGGCACGAACCTGTATCCTTTGGTGCCTGAGAAGAACAAGACCAGAATTTCAGCCCAATGCCTCTGTATATTCTTAGGTTGGCCAAACCACATTCTGTCCCCTACCCCTAAGCCTCCACTGAAATCTCTTGAATCTAAGATTAGATACAACTTCAGTCACTAGCAAAACCTCTACAACCTTAACTTCTTTTCTGAAGATCCCCTTTACTTCCTGGTCTTCAGAGAGACAACGCTTCTCCTGAAGCTATAGCTTCTCAAGTGCTTTCTGCACATGGCAGCTGCTTTATCTCCCATACCAGAGAGCCAGGAGGAAAGAAGGGTCACCCCTCTGCTTGCTCCCCATCACCATTTTCTTTTTTCTGTCTCTCCTCCCTAACTCCCCTCAGTTCCTCTGAAGTTCAAGCATGAACACCCTATCATCCACCATCTTAATTAGACTACTCTGGGTCGCTTCCCTTCATCCCATGAAGATTTTAGCATCTAACTTGTGGTCACTTTCCTCAATACTATTACAGTCATAACACTTAGAAGTATCAATATGTAGATGATCTATTCAATACCCTGCTTGCTCATTCCTCAAACTGCCCTCTTCCAACAATCCTTTCCTCCAGCCACCTGCCCCAGAGTCCTTTACTACAATCCTGCCTGCATGCTCAACTCTCTCATTTTGCCATACTATCTCAGGCAAACCCCAGTTCTGTCCACTCCACACATGGGCCATGGCTGAGAGAAAAAAAAAAACAGGCAATCGTGCTGAGTAGCCTTACTTTAAAGCTGAACTGCAGCAACAAAACACTTCCTTTCTTTTTCACTCATATTTTTCTAGATGAATATTTCTAACCATCTCCTTTCCCTCAAACCTGTAACATTTTGATCCCCATCCTTAGCCTCAGTTGATGTTCTTGCTTCTTATTTCACCAACAGAAATAGTTGGAAAAGATCTTCTATGTGCTAATACCACCAAATCTCCTAGTCTACCTGTACCGGTACCCTTCCTTACCCTCTGCCTTTACTTCCATTAAAAATGGATGAGTGATCCTAGCTTCACCTCAAGGCCAACTTGTTCAATATTTATTGGATTCCACCACTACCCCTACCTACTCAAGAACAGATGTGCTATAATTGCCCACTCCCTATACTGTGTCATCAATTACCCCCTTTACGTCAATCATTCCCTCAGGGACTTCAATTAAGAAGGAGGAGGAGGAGGAGAAAGAGGGGGGGAAAAAGAGGAAGGAGAGGAGATAACACCCTCAACTCATGTATATCTCTAGCTGTTACTGCATCATTCTGTCCCCCTCTCAGCAAAACCCACAAAAGACACCTACACTGGCTGTATCCAATTCCTCTCTTTCAATCCTCCTTGAACCCACTGTAGTCAGACTTTGGCCCTTGTCATGGAGTCAAGTCTTACCAGCTCCTCTTTTAAAATATATTCAGAATCTGGGCACTTCTTACTCCATTATTTAGGTGTGAGTCACCAATACCTCTCATCTGCACTATTGCGACAGCCTTCCATCTATTCCCTGTATCGCCATCATTCCCTTCCTACTGTCTATTCCCCACAGGGCAGCCAGAGTGATACCTTGTTTTATTTTTTATTATTTTTTTACCTTATAAGTACAGTTAACATTTGACATTTTATTCATTTCACATGTACAGAGTAGTGATTAGACATTTACATAACTTACAAAGTGAACCCCCAATAAATCTTGTAGCTGACTCCATACATGGTTATTACAATATTAATGACTATATTACCTATGCTATACTTTACATCCCCCCATGACTATTCTGTAGTTGCAAATTTCAACTTCTTAATCCCTTCACTTTTTTCACCAATCCCCAACCCCCTCCCATCTGTCGACCATCAGTTTGTTCTCTGTATCTATTTCTTCTGCTGCCTTGTTTTATTTTGTGTTTTAGATTGTACATGTAAGTGAAATCATATGGTATTTGTCTTTTTCTGTCTGGCTTATTAAATTTACCATAATACCCTCTAGGTTCATCTATGTTGTTGCAACTGGTAAGATTTCACTCTTTTTTTATGGCCCAATAATATTCCATTGTATATATATGAACACTTAAGTTGCTTCCTTCTGTTGGATATTGTAAATAATGCTGCAACTATAGGGATGCCTATATCTTTTCAAATTAGTGTTTTGGTTTTCTTCAGATAAATATCCAGAAGTGGAATATTTGGGTCATAAGGTAGTCCTATTTTTAATTTTTGAGGAACCTCCATAATGTTTTCCATAGTAGCTGTACCAATTTGTATTACCACCAACAGTACATAAGGGTTCCTTCTTTTTCCACATCCTCATCAACATTTGTTTGTTGATTTATTGATGATGGCCACTTTGACAGATGTGAGGTGATATCTCATTGTGGTTTTCAGTTGCATTGCTGTGATTATTAATGATGTTAAGAATCTTTTCATGTTTTTGTCCATCTGTATGCCCTCCTTGAAAAAGTGTTTATTCAAGTCCTTTGTCCATTTTTTAAATGAATTGTTTTGGTTTTTTTGGTGTTGAGTTGTATAAGTTCTTTATAAATTTTGGATATTAACCCCTTTTATCAAATGTATGATTGTTGGATATCTTCTCCTATTCAGTGTGTTGTCCTTTTGTTTGGTGATGATATTTTTCACAATGCAAAAACTTTTTAGTTTGATGTAGTTGCATTTGTTTCCCTTGCCTGAGTTGATAGATTTAAAAAATATACTACTAAAAGCAATGTTACAGAGTTTATTTACTGCTTACACTTTCTTCTAGAAACTTTATAGTTTTGAATCTTATAGTTAAGTCTTTAATAATCTATTTTGAGTTTATTTTTGTATATGGTATAAGAAAGTGGTCTCATTTCTTTTTCTTCTTCTTTTTTTTTTTTTTTGTGTGCCTGTATCTGTCCGGTTTTCCCAATGTCATTTATTGAATAGACCGTCTTTACCCCCTGGTGTATTCTTCCCTCCTTTGTCATACATTATTTTACCACGTAGGTGTGAGTTTTTATCTGGACTCTCTATTCTGTTCCACTAATCCATGTGTCTGTTTTTATGTCAGTACCATGCTGTTTTTGTTACTATATCCTTGTATAATAATATAGTCTGCTACCAGGTAGTGTGATTATCTCCAACTTTGTTCTTTCTTAAGACTGCTCTGGGTATTCAAGGTCTTTGTAATTCCATATAAATTTTAGAATTATTTGTTCTAGTTCTATGGAAATCACAATTGTTATTTTGATAGGGATTGTTGTATTGAATCTATAGATTGCTGTGGGTAGTATGGACATTTTAACAATGTTAAATCTTCCCATACAGGAGCACTGTATATCATTCCATTGATTTGTATCTTAAATTTCTTTCTTCAATGTTTATAATTTTCTAAGTACAGTTCTTTTACCTCCTTGGTTAAATTTATTCCTATGTATGTTCTTTTGATATAATTGTAAAATGAATTGTTTTCTTAATTTTATTTTCTGCTAGTTTGTTGTTGGTGTATAAAAATGCAACTAATTTTTAAATATTAATTTTTTCGTTGTGACACATTACTGAATTTATTTTAAAGTGCTAATAATTTTTTTAGGGTTCTTGCTCTCCGAGAGTCTCTATAAATCTGCAAATAATTACAGCTTTATGTCTTCCTTTCCAGATTGGATGCCATTTATTTATTTATTTATTTGTTTGTTTGTTTGTTCATGTTTGGCAGGACGTCTGGTTGTTGAAGCTAGGACTTCCAACACTATGTTGAATAAAATAGTGAAAGTGGACATCTTTGTCTTTTTTCTCATCTTAAAGAAAATACTTTTTGCTTTTCCCTGTTGGGTATGATGTTAACTGTGAATTTGTCATATATGGACTTCATTATGTTGATCCGTTCCCTCTATTCCCACTTTGCTAGATTTTGTCAAATGCTTTTTCTGCATCTTTTCATATGATTATATGATTTTTATTTTTTTATATTATTTTATATTATTTTAAATGTGGTATACCACGGTACTTGATTTGTAGATATTGCAACATCTTTGCATACTAGGAATAAATTTCACTTGATCATGGTATATGATTTTTTTAAATGTTTTTCTTCAATTTACTAATGTTTTGTATTTATGTTCACCAGAAGTGTTAGCATATGATTTTCTTTTGTAATGTCTTTTGTCTGGTTTTGGAATCAGGGTAATGCTGGCCTTGTAAAATGAGCTTGGGAGCCTTCCCTTCTCTTAAATTTTTTGGAATAGTTTGAGAAGTATAGGTGTTAACTGTTCTTTAAATGTTTGTTAAACTTTATCTGTAACAACATCTGGTCCAGACGTTTGTTTTGGGGGTTTTTTGATTACTGATTTGATTTTATTAGTTGTTATCAGTACATTCAGATTTTCTGTTTTCTTCTTGATTCAGTTTTGGGAGATTGTGTGGTTCTAGGAATTTTTCCATGTCTTCCAGATTGTCCAATTTGTTGGCATGTAATTGTTTGTGGTATTTTCTTATAATACTTTGCCTTTCTGTGGTGTCAGTTTTTATTCTCCTCTTTCATTTCTAATTGTTATTTGTTTAGGTCCTTTCTCCTTTTTTCTTGATGAGTCTGGTTAAAGGTTTATCAAATTTTAATCTTTTTAAAAAACCACTCTAATTTTTCATTGAACTTTTGTGTTTTCGGCTCTGTTTTGATTATCTCTGATCTCATGGCTATTATTTCTCCTGTACTCACTTTGGGCTTTGTTATTGTTTCTAGTTCCTTTATGTGTAAAGTTAGACATTATTTAAGATTTACATTGTTTTTGAGGGTGGATTTATTGCTATGAATTTCCCTCTTAGAACTACTTTCACTGTGAACCATAAATGTTGGGTTGTTGTGTTTTCATTTTCATTTGTCTCAAGGTATCTTTTGATTTCTTCCTTAATCTCATTGTTAACCCAGTCATTATTTAGTAGCATGTTATTTAGCCTCCATGTGTTTGAGTGTTTTTTAGTTTTTTTCTTATAATTATTTTCTAGTTTCATACCATGTGGTTGGAGAAGTTGCTTGATATGATTTCAACCTTCTTAAATTTATTGAGACTTGTTTTATGTCCTAGCATGTGGTCTAAGCTGGAAAATGTTCCATGTGAACTTGAAAAGAATGTCTATTCTACTGCTTTGGTGTAAAATGCTCTAAAAATATCAATTAAGTTCATCTGCTCTAAAGTGTCACTTAAGCCTCTTATTTCAGTGTAGATTTTCTGTCTGAATGATCTATCTATTGATGTCAATGGGTGTTACAGCTCCCTACAATTACTGTATTATGGCCAATCTTTCCCTTCATGTCCATCATTATTTGGTTTATATATTTATGTGCTCCTATATTGGGAGCATAAATATTTAAAAGTGTTATATCCTCTTGTTGGACTGATCCTTTTGTCATTATTAAATGTCCTTCTCCATCTCTTGTTATAGCCTCTGTTTTAAAGTGTATTTGATGTGACATAAGTATTGCTACCCCAGCTTTTTTTCATTTGTGTTTCCCTGAGGTATTTTTTTCTAAACCTTTACTTTCAGTCTCTGGTGTGTCCTTTGATCTGAAGTGGGTCTCTTCCAGACAGTACACATATAGGTCTTGTTTGCTTATCCATTCAGACACTCTATGTCTTTTGATTGGAGTATTTAATCCACTTACATTTAAACTGATCTTTGATAAATATGTAGTTACTATATATTGTTATTCATATTTATGTTCTTTTTTCCCATCTTTCTTCTTAAAGAAGTCCCTTTAACATTTCTTTTAATATTGGTTTGGTGGTGATAAAGACATTAAGCTTTTTTCTTTCTGGGAAGTTTTTTATCCTTCAATTTTAAATGATAGCTTTGCTGGGTAAAATAATCTCAGCTGTAGGTCCTTGCTTTTTATTACTTTGAATGATTCTTGCCACTCCTCTGGCTTGAAAATTTTCTTTGAAAAATCAGGTGATGGCCCTGCCTGGCATAGCTCAGTGGATTGAGCACGGGCCTGTGAACCAGAGTATCACGGTTCGATTCCCAGTCAGGGCACATGCCTGGGTTGCAGGCCAGTTCCCAGCAGGGGACGCATAAGAGGCAACCATACATTGATATTTCTCTCCTACTCTTTCTCCTTCCCTGCCCCTCTCTCGAAAAATAAATAAATAAAATATTTTAAAAAATCAGCTGATGGTCTTTTGAGAGCTCACTTGGCAACTGCTTTTCTTCTGTTGCTTTAAGAGTTTGTCTTTAACTTTTGGCATTTTAATTATGTTTCTTGGTGTGGGCCTCTTTGGCTTCATCTTGTTTGGGACTATTATTTCTAGACTCGTATGTCTATTTGCTTTGCAAGGTTAAGGAAGTTTTCAGTAATTATGTCTTCAAATGGGTTTTCAATTTCTTGTTCTTTCTCCTCTCCTTCTGGTACGCTAATGATGCAAATGTTGGTAAGCCTGATTTTGTCCCAGAGTTTCCTTAAACTACCCTCATTTTTCTTAGATTCTTTTTGCCTTTCTGGCTGGGATTTTTCAATTACCCTGTCTTCCAAATCACTGATTTGATCCTCTGCTTCATCTAGTCTGTTGATTTATTTTAGTGTATTCTTCATTTCAGTTACTGCATTCTTCATTTCTGACTGGTTCTTTTTATGGTTTCTATGTCATTTTTAATGTTTACTATCTTTTCACTGAAGTTCTCTTTTGAGTTCATCTATTCTTCCTCTAAGTTCATTGAGCATCCTTATAACCAGTGTTTTTTTAACTCCATATGTAGTAGACTGCTTGGCTTCACTTCATTTAGTTCCCTTTCTGGAGTTTTCTCTTGTTCTTTCATTTGGGAAAGTGTTTGTCTCCACATTTTGGCTGCCACTGTGTGTGTATTTCTATACATTAGGTATATCTTCTATGCATCTCAGCCTTGGCAGGTTGGCCTTATGCAGTGGTGTCCTGTAAGGCCCAATGGTGCAGTCTCCCTGGTCACCTGAGTCAGTGTTCCAGGAGTGTCCCTTGTGTGGGTTGTATGTTATAGTAGAGCCTTGATTGCTATTGGCACCTCAGTGGCTGGGGCTTACCTTTAGGTTGACTGGCTGTGAGGATGCCAGAATATTTTAAAAGTGTAAGTCAGATCATGCCATCCCAGTGATTGCAATATTCCACAATCTTACACCCCTTCTTTTTCTCTGATATTATCTTTGATCACTTTCCCACCTTGCTGACTCTGTTCCCATCACGCTGGTCTCTTTGATTTTCCATAAACTTTCTATATCCCTGCTTCATGACCTTTTTACTTTCAGTCCCCTCCACCTAAAAAGCTCTTTTCCCATATCACTCCTTACTTGCTCCTTTTTTTTCTACTCTGTTTGCAAATGATCAGTGAAGGCTTTCTTGGCTCCCCTAAGTAACACAACAGCCCCTCTTCCAGTCACTGTCAGCCCTCCTTTACTCTGCATGTTTTTCTGGTGGGCGTATTACATGACACATTGAATGTTTACAAATACGTCCTCCCACTATTTTATTGTGAGCTCCCTGAGGACAGAGATTTTAACTGTTGATTCACTGTCAATTCTACAGTGCCTAGAACAATACCTGGGACATAATAATTTGTGCTTCATTATTATTGTTAAATGAATTACTGATTGAAATTAACACCCACAAATAAAAATAGAAGACTATAAAGAGAACATTTTGAAAACAAAACCAAATGCTCTTGAAAATTAAAATATGACAGCTGCAATTGAAATCTGGTAGACAGGTTTGAAGATGAAGTGGAGAAAATTATCCCAGAAAATAAAAGAAAAAAACCAATATGGAAAATGATGGGGGGTGGGCATGACAAAATTAAAGGATCATGATAGAAGGGAATGTACCTAAATACCAGGAATTCCAAAGAGTGAGATAAGAGACAAGAGAGAAGTGAAGGATATGTGTTTCTAGATTAATATATGTACTAAGAGAACACAAAATTATACAACACTCATGTAAGGATATTGGGCTATCTAACAAAATATACATGCATTTACCATTACACCAAGCAATCATACACTAGGATTGTATCCAAAAGAAATACTTGCAAATAAGCCAAATGACACACACAAGGATATTTATTATAGAGTTATTTGTAATAATAAAAGACTGAAAATAATCCAGATGTCTATCAATAGGGGTATGACTAAGTAAATTATGTCATCCAGTTGTAAATAAATTTTTTAAACATTATAAAAATATGACTATAAATGAACAATTAGATAACATTAAGGCACTGTTATTTATTTTTATAGAGGTAATAATGACATCATAAATATGTTAAGAGAAAACTCATCTCTTAGAGATGCATGTTGAAGAACTTATGGGAAAAATAATAGGTCTTGTATTGCCTTTTTAGTATTCCAGGAAAAAATTTAAAAGAAACAGATGGATGAAGCAAGGGTGGCAAAATGTTTTAATTACTTAATCCAGGTGACTATATATAGACATTCACTACATTATTCTCTTTACTTTTGTGTATATTTGAAAATCACCATAATAAAAATGTAACACACACACACACACACACAATCTCAACACAATGGATTTTTTAATTACCATTTTTAATGCACATTATTCAAAAATTAATATATACTAAAGACAAAATAGTAGTCCTAAAGTCAGAGAGAGAAAGAGAGAGAAGGTCTTGTGAAAAGGAATAAATATTACAATAGCACTGGACTCTTCAATAGCAAACTTGACCCCAGAAGACAATAAAAAGTTCCTTCAAACATACCCCTCAAAATAGAAGAAAATATGTGAAAGTTATCTTATTTAAAAATATCATATAACTGATGCAACCTTTATCCAAAATGTAAAAAGAATTTTTATAATTCAATAACAAAATGTCAAGTAAACTAATTAAAATATCAGCAAAGAATTTGAATAGGCATTTCTCCAAAGAAGATACACAAATTGCCATGATGCACATGAAAAGATGCCCAGCAACATGGGTCATTAAAGGACAGAAACCAAAATATAACTCAGATACCCCTTCACATCCATTAGGATGGCTATAATTTAAGAAAGAAAAGACAAGACAGACAATAACAAGTGTTAGCAAAGCTATGAAGAAATTGAAATCCTTAAACATTACTGGTGGGACTGTAAAATGATACAGCCTTTCTGACAGTTACTCAGACTGTTGAACCTAGAATTACTGTATAACCCACAGTCCCCCTCCTGAGTACATATGCAAGAGAACCAACAACATATATTCGTGTAAAAATGTGTACTTGAATGTCTGCAGCAAATTTATTCATGACAGCTAAAAGGAGAATCCAACATTCATTAACTGATAAATGGATAAACAAAATTACTATGTCCATACAATGGAATATCATTTATCCATATAAAGAAAGGAAGTATCGACACTACAAAATGGATGAAGCTTGAAAACATTATGCTAAGTGAAAAAAATAAAGCCAATCACAGAAAGCACAGATTTTATGATTCAATTTACATGAAATGTTCAGGATAGGAAAATTGATGCAAACATAAAGATGATTTGTGGTTAGTAGGGGATGTGGGAAATGGAAAATGATTGCTTATGGTTCAAGGTTCCTTTTGGGTATAATGAAAATATTTAGGTATTAGATCATGGTCATGAGTGCACAATTCTGTGAATATACTAAAAATGACTCAATTGTGTACTTTAAATGGATGAACTTTATGGTGTATGAATTATATCTCAATAAAGCTCTTACTTTATTTTTAAAAATTTTTATTTAAATTATTTTATTGTTGTTCAGTTGTGTGTATTTTCTTTCCATCCCTAAAAACTCTTATTTTAAAACTTAGAAGGCATGATTATGGGTGGGATAGTCAGTTGGTACCCACTCTGTGACTTGTCTGCTATTAAAACTAATTTCATTAAAGATATTCAAGAAGTTGGCTCAGCTTACTAATCTAGAAACTCTTGGCTTTTTCGGATTTTAAAATCTTCCCAATCAAGTCCAGTAAAAATGCTTTCTGAGTTCATACTAATGATTAAAAAATCTATACTCATAGATAGCCTTGACTGATCTCCAACTCAAAATAATTTTACATAGAACAGAGAAAACTGAAAAAAATATCTACATTGAGGCTTTAAGAGTTAATATTAGAGTCAACTGTGACTTACACATTGCTAATACAACCAACTGCATTGTTTTTAAGTATATTTTATTGATTATGCTGGTGCAGTTATCCCATTTTTTTCTCCCTTTTGTCCCCCTCCACCCAGTACTCCCATCCCCTCCAGCAATCCTCCCCCTTAAGTTCATGTCCCTGGGTTGTACATATAAGTCCTTTGGCTTCTCCATTTTCTATAGTATTCTTAACCTCCTCCTGTCTATTTTGTACCTACCAATTATGCTTCTTATTCCCTGTACCTTTTTTGCCATTCTCCCCCTCCCTGATGATATGCCTCCATGTGATCTCCATTTCTGTGGTTCTGTTCTTCTAGTTGTTTGCTTAGTTTTTTTTTGTTTTTTTGTTTAGAATCACTGGTTGATAGTTGTGAGTTTGTTGTCATTTAATGTTCATAGTTTTGAACTTCTTCTTCTTAAATAATTCCCTTTAACATTTCATATAATAAGAGGTTGGTGATGATTAGCTCCTTTACCTTATCTGGGAAGCACTTTATTTGCCTTTCTCTTCTAAGTGATAGCTTGCTGGACAGAGTAATCTTGGATGTAGGTCCTTGTTTTTCATGACTTCAAATGCTTCTTCCCAGTCTCTTCTTGCCTGCAAGGTTTCTTTTGACATATCAGCTGATTGTCTTATGGGAATTACTTTGTAGGTAACTCTTCTTTTCTGTTGCTGCTTTTAAGATTCTCTCTTTAATCTTTGCCATTTTAATCATGATGTAACTTGGTGTGTTCCTCTTTGGTTCCAACTTGTTTGGGACTCTCTAATCTTCCTGAACTTGTATATCTATTTCCTTCACCAGATTGGGAAAGTTTTCCTTCATTATTTTTCAAAATAAGTTTTCCATTTCTTGCTCTTCCTCTTTTCCTTCTGGCACCCCTATCATTCAGATGTTGGTACATTTAATGCTGTACAAGAGGTTCCTAAGCCTCTCCCCATTTTTTCAAAATTTTGTTTCTTCTTTCTGTTCCAGTTGAATGTTTATTTCATTTGGTTCCAAATCATTGATCTGAATCCCAGGTTCCTTCCCTTCACTGCTGGTTCCCTGTATATTTTTCTTTATTTCACTTTGTATAGCCTTCACTTCTTCCTTTATTTTGTGGCTGTAGTCAATCATTTCTGTGAGCGTCCTGATTACCAATGCTTTGAACTCTGCATCTGATAGGATGGCTAGCTCCTTGTTGCTTAGTTCTTTTTCCGGAGTTGATCTGTCCTTTCATTTGGGCCATATTTGTTTGTCTCCTCAATTTGTCAGTGCACCTGTTATGTTGTAAGGGACAGAGTCTCAGGTATTCACCAGGAAAGGGTAACCTTTTTTGCCACATTGTAGCAATGTATGTGGGGGAGGAGTCAGAGAGGAACAATGTTGCTTGCTCAGCTCTCATTCTATTTTCAGTCACTTCCTCTACTTCCCACAGGGAAATGGCACCCTTCTAGTTGCTGTCCTGGTGCTGATTCCTGAGTGGAAGAGCTTGTGTACATTCTGGGAACACATGGTCCCCTCAAGTGGACTCTCCTAAGAGACTGCCAGTTTATTCCACCACTGCAGCTCCCACAGTTTTTATAGCCGGAGGTTATGGGGCTTTATTTTCCCAGCATTGGACCTTCGGGTTGCATGGTCTGTCCTGGGCTGGGAATGCTTGCTCCCTGGTTGTTCTTCCCAGATTTTATCTGTATGCAAGTGTGGGACCACCTGGTCCACCAGCCACCACCTCACTGCATGTCCTTTACACTCTGGCTGCCCATTTCCACCCCTCCACCAGTCTGGATGAATGGTTTCTTCTTTAACTCCTTGGTTGTCACAGTTTAATTTCTGACAGCTCTGGTTGTTTTTAGCTTTTGAATTGGTTGTTATCCTTCTTTTGGTTGTGCGAGGAGGTGAAGCTTATCTACCTACCCCACAATCTTGGCTGGATTTTTAAAAATATTATCTCTTGCCCTGACTGATGTGTCTCTGATGGGCATCTTCCCACAAACTGAAAGGTCACCTGTTAAATTCCTGGTCAGGACACATGCCTGAGTTTCAGTCCAGGTCTCCAGTTGCAGGCACGCAAGAGGCAGTTTATTGATGTTTCTCTTGCATATCGATACTTCTCTCCTTTTCTATCTCCCTCTTTCCCTCTCTCTCTCTCTAAAAATAAATAACATCTTTTTTTAAATTTAAAATTATCTCTTACACTGATGAACAGTTTTGATGCTTTTATGCATGATGAAAATGTTTTGAACATGTGGTCATACCATAGAGAACACAATTCATTATTGTTTCATTCTATTTCACCTTTTCAGCATACATTTAAATGCTTAGAAGCTAAGTGCATGAGGATAATATTTATCAAGGTAAATTATTGTACCTGTAATTGCAAAAGCTTGACAACCCCACTCTAAAGAAATGACAGTAGTTGAAGGGATGGATTCTTGATAACACTGAAAAATATAACATCAAAGTTTATTGCTTACCTGAAGAAGAATCAATTGAAGATGAAGAGTTTAAATACAAATATCATATAATCTTACTCATACAAGGTCTGTCTGGAAAAAGTCCAGCCATTGTTAATATTACAAGAATGGTTTGCACGATATCAATGTATTCTGGCAGTCAAAGAGGGTGAACTGGAATGTGCATGTGTTAACAATGATGACTTCACTGTACTAGTTAGTGGGGGTGATAGACACCATTGAGTGGGCATGTGTACTGTGTGGCTGTCACACTCAAAATGACTGAATGAATAGAGCAAGGAATCTGCATCCAATTTTGTAAGAAGCTTGAACATTCCACTGTGGGAACTACTCAGATAATTCAAAAGGCCATAGCTATGGGAAAGTGGTAATTGGAAGCTTCATTACAACAACGCGCCCACTCATGCACCAACCGCATCTCATACAGGGTTTTTGGCAATGCATCGAACACCCAGGATACTCGACTCTCCTACAACCTGGATTTGGGGCCCTGTGACTTCTGGCTTTTCACAGAACTAAAATCACCTCTGAAAGGAAGGCAATTTCTGACCATCAGTAAGACTCAGGAAAGTAAAACAGGGCAGCCGATGGCAATTGGGAGAACTGTGTAAGGTCCCAAAGTGCCTACTTTGAAGGAAATTGAAGTTTCATTGTCCTATGTTCAATGTTTTTTGTATCTTCTTTAATAAGTGTCTATTTTTCATATTACATGGTTGTAAACCTCCTGGACAAAACTTGTATGTGGACTTTAATGAACAAAATGAACAGATGAATAAATTAGAAACAGAGGCATAGACACAGAGGGGAGAGGGAGTGGGACTGGATGAAAGGTGAAGGGATTAGCCAAAGAACATATATGTGTGACCCATGGATACAGATAAGAGTGTGGTGATGGCTTGAGGAAAAGGGGCTGGAGCTGGGAGAAAGGGGGCAAAAGGGGGAAATGGGGACATCTTTGGAGCAGAGTCAACAATAAAAATAAAGAAAAAACAAATGGGGCTGGGCCCTCTCACATCTAGGATTCCAGTTTTTGTGTTAGTGTCCAATTAAATGATGGAAGTGAGTGACAAGAGGCTAGAAGTAATGTCTGTCTCTCACTCTGGGCCTTGGTGAGGTAGAGACCCCAGAACTGCGGAAGACAGAACTCACTGCTCACCTGCAGATCTTGAAGGGGTAACCCAGGACCTCCACTCTGAAACTTTTCACTCTGAGGGGCTTTAAGAGAAACAAAAAAAAAGTTAAAGGTGAGGACATGAATAAAGACCAGACCTTGCTGGAGAAACTTGTCAAGTGTAAGGGACGTGTACAGGAAGGCAAGCATAGATGCAGATGCAGATGCAAATGAGGCACGGGAATGTGGACAGCAGTGTCCCTGGGCACCTGTGTAAGAAAATATGCAGAGTGGGAATCAGTCTGGGTATGGGGTTCATGATATCATTGAAAGAATGCCTATCATTTTAACAATTTTGGTAGGATCTGATTTTGGCTTTATCTTTAGATGTTTTGTCATTTTTCCCTAAAATGTATTTTAACATTATTTATTATTGTTATGATTTTTATTTATGTTATAAATTACTTATTTTTATTTTCCTTCCTGTTTAACCACAAATGCTGGAATTGGTTTCCATGACTGCTCAGCTACTATGAATCTCAATGATTTTCTTTGAGGTAAACTGGCTGAATTAGCTAATCGCTGATTAGGATGAGTAATTTATATAAAAAATTTATTCTTATCTAAGACACTTTTGAGTGGTAGCACATCTACTTATTGATACAGAAAAACTCACTGATGGGGCCACTGATGAAGACATTACTTAGGGTGTGTCACCATTTTAAGTCCTTCACCCCCTGGTCTTCAGGGCATGCCTGTAAGCACAACACTGAAAGCCAGTTTGTGGCTTCCATTCAATATAAAAACTTACCTATGGGACCTCTGCCAAGATGGAGGCGTAGGTGGAAGTACTGCGACCTCTAGCACAACCAAGTTTAAAAACAACAAAGTTTTAGCAACAAGAATGCAGCCAAACCACAGAAAATTGAACTATACGGAAGTCTGACAACAACGAAACCTTTAGCCAAACCAGTAAGAGGGGCAGAGCCAGCGGCAGAGCTAGCATCCGAGCAGGGTTGGGCAGGAAAGATCCACTGGACCAACCCGGGTGCACGACCTGGGCGCATCAGCAGTCATGGGCGGACCCCAGGTATGGAGTAGCAGGTGGACCCACTGAGGGCTGACCACGGTCACATATTCACGAGCAGATAAACCAGTGAAGGAGCAAGTGGTGAGACAGACAGTGAGACAGACCGTGCAGGCCCCAGTGGCGGGAAGTGGCAGAGGGAACCGCCATTGTCCCTCTCTGACCCCGGCCCCACATACAGCATCACAAACCAGCCACCTGGGGGGCCCCACCCTGGTGAACACCTGAGGCTCCACTCCTCCTATGTAAAGGGCACAAACAGACCAAAAATGGCTCAAGAAGAACTCAAAGCCCCAGAGCCCATAACCCTAAGTGACCAAGAAATAGCCAAATTTTCAGATGCACAGTTCAAAACACTGCTGATTAGGATGCTCACAGAACTGGTTGATTTTAGTCACAAATTAGAGGAACATATGAAGGCTAAACTAATTGAAATGAATGGAAATGCACAGGAAACCAATAGTAATGGAAAGGAAACTGGGACTCAAATCAAAGGAGTGGACCAGAAAGAGGAAAGAAATGACCAAACAGAAAAGGATGAAGAAACAAGAATTCAAAAAAATGAGGAGAGGCTTAGGAACCTCCAGGACATCTTTAAATTCTCCAACATCTGAATTATAGGGGTACCAGAAGGGGAAGCCATAAGGCACAAGTGGAAAACTTATTTGAACAAATAATAAAGGAGAATTTTCCCAATCTGGCAAAGGAAATAGACTTCCAGGAAATCCAGGAAGCTCAGAGAGTCCCAAAGAAGTTGGACCCAAGAAGGAACACACCAAGGCACATCATCATTACATTAGCCAAGATTAAAATGAAGGAGAGAGTCCTAGAAGCAGCAAGAGCTAAGGGGACAGTCACCTACAAAGGAGTTCCCATCAGACTGTCAGCTGATTTCTCAAAAGAGACCTTACAGGCAAGAAGGGGCTGGAAAGAAGTATTCCAAGTCATGAAATCCAAAGACCTACAACCAAGATTGATCTATCCAGCAAAACTTTCATTTAGAATGGAAGGACAGATAAAGTGCCTCTCAGATAAGGTCAAATTCAAGGAGTTCATAATCACCAAGTCCTTATTATATGAAATGTTAAAGGGACTTATCTAAGAAAAAGAAGAGAAAAAAGATGAACAGTGAAAGGACAGCAAATTCACAGTTATTAAGAACCACACCTAAAACAAAAGCAAACTAAGAGGACAGCTAGATCAGGAGCAGAACCATAGAAATAAAGATCACATGGAGGGTTAGCAACAGGGGAGTGGGAGGAGGAGAAGGGGGGAGAAGGTACAGAAAATAAGTAGCATAGACAGTAGGTAGAAAATAGACAGGGGGAGGGCAAGAATAGTGTGGGAAATATAGAATCTAAAGAACTTGAGACACGTGGTCATAAACTAAAGGGGGGAATGTGGGGGTGGGGGTGTGCAGGGTGGAGGGGAATGAAGGGGGGAAATAGAACAACTATAATGGCATAATCAATAAAATATATTTTTTTAAGAAAGGGGGAAAAGAGCCAGGGAGTGGGGCCCGCAGGTTCCGCTGCTGCCCCGCTCTTAAAAACACAAGCCCACATGTGTTAGAGCAGTGTCGGGCTCACAGCAAAGCTGGGGGGGGCAGGGGAGGGAGGGGAGGACAGAGAACCCCCCCCCCCCCCCCCCCCCCCCCCGCGCACCACCCTCCTGCACCTGGTGGCACCTGAGCAGCGCACCTGCCAGTGTGAGGCCCCGGCAAAAAAAACAAACAAACAAACAAACAAAAAAACCTTACCTACATATCTATCTCTTACTGAGTGAAACAGTGGAAAACCATACAGTGAGGTATATATGGTCATGGTTAGGTAGATTTAAAAACATAATAAATTTATGGGGCAACTATTAAAAATTCTCTGGATTCTAATGCCAAATAACTTTAAAACCGTGATTGCAGCAAACTCATCATAAGCCATCTTTAGTTTATCGTCTTCTCCTAAAATGTTTATTCATAGAAAGTTAATACAGATTACACAATGGTACGGTGGAGTAAAAGCAAAATAGCCTATAAGCTCCAATTGTTGGATTTTAAGATTCTTATCTATAAAATGAGCCAGGAAGACTGTATTTTCTTTTAAGATTTTATTTATTTGTCTTTAGAGAGGAAGGGAAGGAGGGAGGGAGAAAAATATCAATGTGTGGTTGCCTCTCATGTGTCCCGTGCTGGGAACTTGCCTGCAACCGGGGCATGTGCCCTGACTGGGAATCGAACCACAATCCCTTAGTTCACAGGCCCACACTCAATCCACTGAGCTACACCAGCCAGGGTAGGAAGATTGTATTTTTAGTAGATTTGAAAACAATGTTCTCTTTTTAATAGCAGTTTTTAAAGCCTTAGTGGACATGTTCAAACATTATTTTAAAGATCAGCCTCGGCAACAGCCATCAGATTTGAGGACAGAGTTTTTGAGATCCCAAACCAGAGATTTCCTTGTGGCTTTAGTGAAATGGAGCTGTACTACCTATCAAGTCTTCTCACCCAACACTGCCCCTTGTTTGCATAGTCTCCTGATAAAAGGGGATTAGTAATGATAGCTGTGTTCTGTTTAAATCCTGTCATCCAATGTCATTCCCTTCATTTTGAACAATACAAATTCCTATGTTGTATGAGAATAAAAGTATTTGGAATCAGTGTTATCTGAAACTGATGATGGAAGCTATTTATTTTTACCCACTGTATGCAAAGCATGGCCTTTATCCTCACTTACCTAAATGCATTTTACTGTAGTATGTTAATATGTAAGTTCATGTGTTCAAAGGGCTTGCTTTTTTGAAACTTTCCACTGATGCACTGAAGTTAGCCTCCCAAAATTGATGTATTAAAGGTAATTAATGGTAATAAATACAACAGGGTGTGTTGATTTTTGTGTATTTTCCTTTTCATCAATGGAATATACTGAGATTGAAAAGAAGTTTAATTTAAGGTTGAGGTATTTTTTTTTAAATAATTGGATAGACAAAAAAAACAAAATAAAAATAAATTTAAAATATTAGTTTTGAAAGTATACTACTTCCAAAAAACATTCGAGTATCTCACTAAGACTGCACCATTACCATTAAATAACTATGAATGACCCAATGTGATATAGTTTGCTTTTAAGGAACATTTTCAGTATTTACCTCTATGAACTCTATTAATATGTTACCTTTGAATTATGTACATTCTCACCAAGAGAAAGTATTCTATGATTTCAGTACATTATATGGAAGGCCAATTATTTTAATTACTTTGACATTTGTAATTTACACTAGATACAACTGCTTTAAAATATCTATTTGTAAATCACAACTCTAAACTAATAAGCCTCCTGTTTGAGCAAAATTATTACTGTGTGGAAGTTAACATTTAATGATCTTTATCGGAGGGGGGAACCTATACTTTTTCTATCACTTTTTATTTTGCTGCCTAGATTCATTAAAAAATGCTTTTGCTAATGACATCTTATATGTTATTTTACCAAGATACTACTAACCTCTATTTATAAAAATGTATTTTGAGAACACTGTTTTAAACAATAATCTTATGGACATTTTAAAACTTTTTTTCAATAACTAACTTTTTATCAATAAAACATTATCGCTTAGATATCTTCAACCATTCTGAGAGAAAATGATTTCCAACCTAGAACTCTATAACAAGCCAAACTATCAATCAATTGTGCAGGCAGGAGGAATAAGATCCTTCTAACATGCAAATTATCAAAAAATTTATTACCCTTGCAACTTTTATTGGGAAGTTATCAAAGAATCTGTTCTCATAAAACAAGGGAGCAAACCAAAATAGAGGATAGCATAAATCCATCAACTATATGATTCAATCAGAAGAGGGGTGAAAGGAGTCCAAGGTGATAATGAAAGCAAATCCAAGGGCAATAGACCCAGAGAACAGCCACAAGAGAGAAGACTGCAGGAGGTATTCTGCAAATGAAGACAGTGATGGGAAGCCTGATAGGCAAGAATATTTTAAGAAATATACATTTCTGGAAGAGAGTTTGGGAGTAAAACACAACAAAAATTATTCTCCAGAACATTAGAAAATTACTAGGCCCAAGAGAAACAAAAGTCATACAAAATAAGAAATATAGTCATAGTGTACTCTGTGGCCTAGCAATGAATAAAATTGACATGAGAATAATATTGTAAGCCATGAATATTGAGCTAACTAAATGCTACTATGTAAATATACTGGAGGAATGGGGGAGGGACAGTGGGTGAGTGTGCGAGTACTTGCCTGTGCAAACACATGCAATATGCCAGGCCTATTTGGGATGGTGTTATGAGGGCTACATCCACTTCTAGATAATAGAGCTAACACTGCTAAAAATAAGAAATATGGAGGTAAACTCCAAAAGAAGTAGCTATGAAAGTTTAAAGTGGTTGCTTATGCAAAACAGAAATAGACTGAGAAATCACCGAATTTTTATAATAAACATCATGGAGCTGACTGACCGTGAAAATATGTATAACTTTGTTTAAAATATACATTTTAAAGGAAGAAATATGTATCTATTCAGAATTCAATTCTAGCCACCATTCAGTATTTAACTCTAAAAAAAGACAAAGGCTCTAACTGTCTTGAGTGTAAGTCTTTTAGAAATGATAACTTCAGAGGGTCATTAATTACAACTTCCAGATCTAATGCAAATTAAGATTTCTCTACCAAGAAAAAATGAATTTAGAATTCCAGAGAGTCTCGAAGATTTCCTGAACTCATTCACAAATCCTCCAGACAGCCACAAGTCACAATTTAAGAACGCTTATTTTGGAGAAAATAGTAAATATGCAAATATATTGTCAAAGCCTTAGAATGGGCCACATGTAAAGGGTTTCTTTACTCACCTGAGTGGCATTTATAAAATTGGCTTATGGTCACACTGCAAGAAGGAGCCGTTACATTTTTTCATGCAGGTGTACTATTCCAAGTAGATCTCAAATACAACGAGACTTTGGGCCCCTGAAATTACTTCCTGTTCCCAGTGGTTTTAAGACCAGAGCAGTAGTTGTTTCATGTATTAAACAGATCTCTTTGCTACAATGAAAGCATATACCTTGGAGATTTGACTGTGCAGGATCTCACTCATTTCCTCTCCACTAGCAATGCTTTGCTTGGTTAGAAAGTGTAGGTCCACAGTTTCATCTTCTGGACCCAATTTGGCCATAAAAGATTAAAGAAACCAAAACCAGATTCTTTTCACATTAAAAACGATGGAGGCCCCATGGAATTTGATCTATGGATGTTTGCACTTAGCACAGAAAGTCTTTAAAACACTAACTGAGGTGAACCAGAGTTGGCCAGGAAAGCATATTTTCCAGATTTTGAGTCCCTTGCAGGGGTCCATTGCAGGGTTTTTGAGGCATATCAGAGAAGACATACACAGAGAGAAAAAAAAAAGAAATTAAGAAGCATTAGGGGAAGTACTAGTTCGGAGGGGCTTTGAACCAGGGAGTGCTCACAGATACGCAGTGGTGATCTGTGGGGTAAGACTTGACACCAATCGCTCTCTTCACTAATCTATAATTCACACAGAGCCTGCTGCCACACTAAAAGGATGCCAAACTGCATTCATTACAAAATGCAGAAGAAAATTTAAGTCTCTCGTTTTTATCATGCTGGCAGACCTCCCTACCTGAAAGAAAGAAATTAAGATTTTGCCAGACACCCACAGAAAACAAAAGAAACTTCATTTCTTTTTCAACCTCTTTAGAACTGGTCAATTGCAAAGCTACCCTCTCCTCCTCCACCCCCTGACCCCTCCCCCCTTTCTTAAATTATAAAAAGTGACCTCAGAAAGTACTAATTTTCCATATTTGGGCCTGTATTTGATTGAATTTTACCAAAGTCCTCTCCATTCCTTTCCTCTTTCCAAAAAAAAAGGACCTTCGTGAAGAGAAATATTTAATGAAATTATGAGGGGGACCCTAAAGTATCAGAATTTATTTTTAAAAAGTTGTGTATTTATTCTTAAATGTTTAAACTTCAGGCACCTTCAAAGGTCTCTCCATTGGACGCAACACACCTATCAAAAGGTTTTTTCTACTGCTCCAGTTCTCAAACTCATCAGTGCTCAAAGCACTGACGCCTTTCAGTGCTTCTGCCGTTTTTTGTTTCACCGCTTCCCACCAGCAAAACATTTCCCTTTGTGCATGTTTTTCATCCAAAGGGAAAAAGTTGCTCAGGGTGAGACTGGGTGAATAAAGAAGGCGGGACATGGGGACCATGCCATTTTCGGTCAAAAACTGCTGAACACTCAGTGCAGTGCAGGCAGGTACACTTGTAAATCACTCATTATGAAATGGGCAAGTGAGTTGAGTCTTCAGAAAAATTCACTGAGGCTGAAGGCAGAGTCTCACAACAACACCAGCTGGTACGCTGATACAGATGGGTTCTAAGAACACACCTAGCAGGGGAAGCCTGTACCACAAAGGGTCTGCCCTCGAGAAGAGACTTCCATTTTGGGGGGTCACCCTTGAATTTTTCACTATCAGTTAAGATGCTTCTCTTACATGTTTTCCCACAAAATACAAAGAATACCAAAGAAATTAAAAAATAAGAATTAAAAATAAAAATGAAAAAAAGTATCTATTAATCACATGCAATAAATCATAGGGATATGATTAAAGACACTGAGCAGTTTAGCATGGAAGAGGTGATTCCTTTACAGCAGTCTAGAGGAGAGGACTTGAAGCAGCTCTGTAACTCTAATCTCCATGCTCTTCAGAATTTCCGAACAGTGCCCAGCCATGCCACGGCCCCAGCCCACCTCACCAGCCCATATGCTCTTCATTGGAGGCAAACTAGAAGCAGATCTTTTATTCTACCAACTATCTTTTAACTAATCTACCTCAGTACCTAGAAAAAGGATCATTTGCAAGTGGGTATTTAACAATAGTTTTTTAAATAATGGGGGAAGGCAATTGGAAAAACAGATGAAGTCCTCCACTAACTCAGAAGCTCTGTTTGCACTAATGTCATTAACACCCCTAATTACCAAAGCTGACCCCTATTATTTACTGGTTTGTCAACTGGAAGATGGATGGGACTATCAAATTTTTTAGTGTTAAAATGCTTTCCTGGGTGGCATGACCTAAAATGTAAATTTACTTCAGCTCTGTAACCCCTGTGTTTTAGAGTCTACCTCACTAATTCCCCTTTCCTTCACATATTTAAGAGACTGCTTTTTGTTCACTTGGAACAAGTCAAGAACATCATTTACATTTTTTATCTTTCAAAAGTCTTCCCATGATGCTCCCCCAAGGGCACAGCTCAAGGCTGGGGGTACCCACACTAAACCCTTATTTTATTTGGATAACCCGCCTCCTCCAAAAAGTCAAAGGTTTCACCCATCTTCCAGGGCAATCCCAGTCTCCTTGTTACTAATTGGTTTTAGGATCAGTCCTATCACGAGATTTTGGCCACTCCCTCACCAAGAGAGGTTTACTAGGGGTTACGGAGGAATGTCATACCCTTAAAAAAATGCAGAGGGGAGTAAAAAGACACACACTTTTTTTGGAAATATTGTCATATCTGAAAGTGATACCTAGGATTGTGGTAGCCTCTCATTAACCAGCCCAAGAATAAAGCCACCGTTCAGTGGATGGTAGGGCCAAAGAGGGAATCCCAGAAAAGCACAGACAGAGTCTAAAATATTGTACCTGGAACCTGCCCTGCTTAAGGACATCTTATAATGTAAAATTAACACACCCCCTTACTGTTTGAGCCAGTTGGGTCCAGGTTTTCTGATCCTTTCACCAGATTGCAGCCTAACATTCCCAGAGGGTACACCCCGAAGATCTCTGTTGAGAGCCATTCCTCTGCAGTCTCTGCTCTGTTCTTTGCTAGTATCCTCACCACCCCCACCCCAGAGTATAATAAGCAATTAAATTAACCAAAGGGAAAAACGCCCCTAGGCTAGAACACTCATAAAATTTCCATTAAGGTCATCAGAAATGGGCCAGGTTTCCTAAAAATATCTTAAGATATGTCTTTGGAAAAAGCTTGGAAACTAAGCTATAATAATTTTTAATGATATAGTGTAACATCCCTACAGAGTGAACTTGTAGGCAATAACCTTCAGATCAACCATTTTCATTCATTTGGGTGCTTAAAGAAAAAAAGTTACATTCTAAAAACAGGTAAACAATAAAAAAAGAACTGCCCAGGAGTCATCAAAATAGAGACATATAAATTGAAAAAAATAAAAACAAAGTACAAAGATATAGTTCTTTCCAGCAAGGAGAACTTAATATAGTTTGCTTGAGAGATTACACTTCCAAATAAATCATGTGTGTATGTTTACACATATACACATACATTCCTTACCTGAGGACATTTTGTATAGAACAGGTTTTTTTCATTGCTTTTAGAAGGAGAGAAAAAGAGAGAGAGAGAGAGATCTTGCATCAGTTGGTTGCCTCCAGTTTGTGCCAGGACCCAGGATCCTTAGCACCTGGACCCAGGAGCAGGCATCAAACTCACAACCTAGGTACGTGCCCCGACCGGAAATGGAAGCTCAACCTTGCCATCAGGGATGATGCTCCAATCGACTGAGTGACACTGGCCAGGGCTAAGTAAATCATGTTTTAAAATCAGCAATAAACAACTTTATCATCAGTATGTCATCAGCATTAAAATCTGCACTTCATACTTTTCTAAGTGGGTTACTGAACATTATGGGATAGAGACCTAGATTACACAGCTAGAGCCCCTCATTTACTGATAAAAAGTTTGATTTTAATGAACAAAACATGGAGTAGGGACCTAACAGAGGTAGTTTCAAGCTGCTGTGGGCTTTAGCTAGTTGCCAGGATTGACACCCAACACATCAAGTTAAGAAGAGAGGACAGCGATCCAACTAGCTCCCTGCACTTTTCTGGAACATCTGGGCGAGTGTCATTCTGCTTTCTTTTAAATTGACAAAATGACTCTTCAGATGGAATTGATAGAAAGTGAAAGACTGAGTCTAATGTGGTAAGAAGTTGTTAAAAGATTAGTTTTGGCTTTTGGTGGAAAAACAATTATGCTGAATTACAAACACATCTGCCACACACTCAGCAAACTATTGGAGAAGTCAGATTTTCCTCACGTTTTACTTCGTGGACCCTTTTCAATTCTCAAATAGGATACAGTGCTCCAGTTACTGCTTGCATGCACGTTCTTTAAATAAACTAAGAACAAACTTAGGAAGCCTGACATTGTGTCCTATAAAACTTTGTTTTCCTCAAACATTCGCCCAAAAGGAAATAAAAGTTACATCCTCTATTTCTGCAGTGCTTTACAGTTTTCAAAATTCTTTAATGGATATGAATTTAATAAAGAGCACTCATTCATTTACTTGCACTAATTCATTTGATAAGAAAACAAAACAAGCTTCCTACAGCTCTGCTTAGAGCATTGCCACCAAGGAGAGGGGGTGCATTTGTGTCTACCGTCCCATTCACTCATCGGCTCCGTAAAAACCCACTGCCTGCTGCGTGCCAGACTTTCTAAACTCTGAGAATAGGGCTGTGGGGAAAAGATGTGGACGAGGTCCTGTCCTCACAGTACTTACATCCTCGTCGGCAAAATATAACTGTTTAATATATTTCCATTTACTTATGAGTCCATCACCAGCAAACAGCTTAGTTTTTCTGTGCTGCATTAAGTGTGAAAGGTGGTTTAAGTAATTATTTAAAGGTGCAAGACCCCAAAACTAATAAATTGAGGTAGATTATTGATTAACAATGAGGAGAAAGTTTATTAATTCATGAAGAAAAAAAATGAGGCTCCTTTGAAGCTTTTCTCCATGAGAGAGTAACAGTGAATGTTACTTCATATACACATGTCTATCACATGCAGACTCATTATCAGCAGGACATATTACACTGTTTTTTCACTTGCATACTTACAGGAACTCTTAGATGTTAATAAAATTAGCTAAATTTTCCAGATTAAATCACACACACAAAAGTCATGGAGAAGGAAGTGATGAGCCTAAAGTTAAGTTTGTTGTGAGGTTTTTGTAAGTGAATAGATATGACATGCCTTAATCAATGTCCTGAAAAGAGAAAGCATTCAGTAAATGTGACATCTTCCTATTATTTCACCAAATTTAAAGATGAGAAAACTGATGCTCAGAGAGAGAACGTGCCCAAGGTACAAAGCTGGTTGATGATCAACTCCTTCCTCAGAATGACTGCGGAGGAATGTAGGCCTGATCTGCCCTCCAGGGCTCTGTCATGGCCAGTCCAGCCTGCACACCATGAACTTAGACAGCCACTGCCCTAGTGCTGTTTCTGTGCCATGTTAGAATACACTAAACATGGGTAACAAAAATGCAGGAGGTAGGCTTACGCCCATTACTTATAAGCCTAGACACCTGCCACTTTAGAAATGGGGATACAGGGCTCTGAAAATCTCGAAAATGAGATGTTCCTTCTACGCGGAAAGAGACATGGTCAAAGTGATGGCTGAGGAGGGTGAAGTTTACCTCCTGGGAGCTGGGGCAAGGTTAAGGTCACTAGGCACCAGGAAACATAGAAGACAAACATGCCTGCTTTGTAATGTGTCTGGGATTTTCACTTTTCTTCAATTTATCAGACCTATTTCCTGGATATGAAACAAAGACAGGAAGAAAAACCTGGCAGCTACATAACTCCTGATGATTCGGTTCCCTCTCTGTCCCCGGGTGCCTGCAACTGTATGGGGAGGGGTCTGTGGTAACAGGGCGGGGCAGAGCGGAGGCAGAGGAAGAGAAATAAGCGTCCTCTCTTCAGTAGAAAAACCTGTCCTTACCTAAGTCAGTTTAAATGAGTACTCTCAAAAAAGTTTTTACTTTAGCACTTTTCTCATCCTCAATATGCCTCCACACTGCAAAACTTTGTCAAAATTGCCGATCCTACACAAGTTCAATTCTACCAGGTTCCTTTTAATTTAGTAAACATCTATCCAGTGTAATAGAGCTGTGTAATTAGTTAGCATTGTTACTTCTTCAGACTGACTCTGCTAGATAATATAAGGAAGCATTTTAGTTTCAACGCATCCCTTTGGAGGGCCAGCACTAGGGTTTTCTGGACATTCCGAGACAGAGCATGCCCACATTTGCTGAGGCTCCCTGTGCTGTGACCGTCCTCCCCAGAAGGGCTATGGGAGGCACTCCTCCTTATTCTTGGCTGGCTCTGGGGGTGATGGGTGGAAATTATGGTGAACAGAGTCCCTCTGCCTCCATGGGGCTGTCACACTGAAGGGGCCATGAGAGCCAACAGCGGGCTCCCTGAATGGTCACTAGCGACTGTGGGACAAAGTTCTATCTTTATATGTGGTCTGAGCATGGACCCTTTGCATAGTGATCTCTTGTCTTCACACCGAAGATGCTGTCAGAGTCCTCAGAGCACCGAAGGCTCAGCCACTCTTCTGCATCTGGTGCCTGTAGGCAAAGGAGCCTGTAGGCTCTTTTCAGTTTCCCCTGAACGCTGGAAGCTAGATAAGCTCTGACTTCAGTTCCGAGACCCAAAGGACCTGAGAAAGCCAAGTATGTGTGTGCCCAGCAGCTCTGACCTGCAATATTCATCAAGGACTTGGTCACAGTGGCAATTCTTACAGTTTTAGAAAGGAATCTCACTAAGAGGCCAAAAAGAATCATCTGGTGTCGCACAGAATAGATTGATGGGTAAGAGAACTAACGAACGATAAGAGAACTACGAAATATTCTTCGTCTGCTATTTAAAAGATGATAAAGCATTTGGCATTTCTCAAACAGTAAAAGCATAGACAACATTTAAGAGACTCTGTTGTCTTCTGTCTCTTAAGTTCACCAATGAGCCGAGGAAAGCTTTTGGACTCTTGATAGGACTGTGTTTGGTTCAGTCCTCTGGGGACATGAGGCAACAGATGCACTGAAACCTCCTCAAGTACCACTTCCCCCAACAGCCAGGAGTCGCGGAATAACCTTGGCAAAGTCACTCTGATTACTGAGTTCAAGAGGAGGTCAAGAGTGGTGCAGCGCACACCACCCAATTACAGTCTATTTCTGGTAAGTGTAATGGGTGTTTTTGTTAAAGAATGACCCTGTGCTGAGGAGAATTAAGTTGGCAGTCCGGTGTTTAAAGGATCTGCATCATAAACAAAGTAAGTGCAGAAGGAAAATTTCACAAACAAATATTTGACTCCAAGGGAGATATGCTGAGATGACAGATGAAATGAAATGTATGGAGCACTTAGTTGGGCCAATGTGCTCAAGGTGACAGAAAAGTCACACAGCTTTTTGAAATGGACAAACCCCAAAAAACGAGCCCTGTCTCAAGCAGTTCATTTACTTTCCAGCGGACCACAAACCTGCCCAATAAGCCATGAAATTGTATCTGAAGGCAAACTGTGGCCAGCCCCATGCAGACAATTTATCACTTTCTGAGATGCCTTTCGAAAATTAAAATAGGGGAGACACTCCTTGAAAAACTGGGTACTTCACTGTGCAACGAGTCTCGTTGGACTAAGAAAATATTGCCATTTAACATTCTATTTACAGGTCAAGAGTTGTGATTGGGATTATCTAAAAGGACCTCCAAAAATAAATTCATAAAGAGACTCTTTTCCATGATGTTTTCAGACTATGGCTTTGGGCAGCAAGGGGCTAGCTGGGTGCGTGACTAAAGCACTGGGCAATTTTACTTCTGTGCCTTCTCGAGAAGAATTATGTCCAGTCACAGAATTACCTCTGCTCTTAACAGCATCCAATCAGAAATAAAAGCCTGCTCCCTTGAACCCTCACCCAAATCACCTAACTCAGGTCCAAATTCTGTAATAACTTCTTTCTCACACCCCCTTGCTAAGACGTCCCCACAACTACCCGTGGAGTAAGGTTGCCCCCACTGGAACGAACTGATAAATCCAAATTTCTTCCACAACAGGTGGATTCCTGGTGGTCTCTGACGGGAGGGCACCATCCATATAATAACAGACTGAAGTGCCAGCACAATCTTACAGTTCACAAACTGAGGCCGGTAGCTTCCTTGTGCTACATATACTCATACAAAAAAAAAAAAAAAAGGTAATGTGGGAAATTTGTCAAATTTCTGTTAAGATTTACTCCCAATCATTCTTTAAAACAGGATAAAAAAATCACTAGCTGATGCATATTTGATGCCTCTTCCTCTGTCTCTACCTCTAAGAAGGATACTAACAAGGCCATTTTCCCCCCTCCCTGCCCCATGTTCCCAAGTAGGGAAGGTGCTGACCAGCGTAATCAGCTTCAGGTCCCTGATTATACAAAATCCAGGGGGTGGGAACCAACACCAGTGCAAAGACTCACTGGAGGTAAAGTCAGCTCACAACAGTAAAGAGTTGTGCTGGGGTAGACGGGGAAGGGAAAAGAGACCCTCTGCACCAATTGGATTTATAAGGGCCCATTTTGGAGGTGAGTTCGGAGTCAAGGGAAGAGCCGAGGTCAAAGAGCAATAGTAGAAAATCTGCATGTGAATAAAATGAGGAAAAAGTTTGCCTGTGCTTTGTGAAAGTACCATGCACACTCAACTCTCAAACAACTTGGCTTTTGGGAGAAATGGTAGGAAAGATGTCAATTTAACTATATATTATTATTGCTTGTCCTTTTTTAAAATGTCCCTCTAACCCTCACAAGTGCTCCAATTAACAGCTGAACATTATGCAGCTCACTTTAAAAAGTTGGCTCAAGGGTGCCCAGTTTGTGCCCCATCCCAGCCCCTCCGCTCCCTCACCTCTGCCTCCTGTGCTTCTACCAACTACGGCCACCAGAAGGGACCGCAGGCACCAGACTCAGTGCTGCCAATGCTGACTTTCCCATGGAAGTACAGGCCTGCCTTCCCCATGGAAATATGGGTTCCTTGAGAGCAGAGGGTGCATCCTACTTATTTTATCTCCTGTACACAGGTGTGCCCAGTACCAGGGAGTCACTCGGCATACTTTTACCAAGTAGGTGCCAGCCAGCCTCTTGTGCTAGCCATCGTCACCCAGGTCTGTCACCGACAAATTGTAAGGAAGCCATTTAAGGCAACCAGCATCATCTCCTCCGGAATACTTGTACTATTTCCCTCTTTTCTTTTGAAATTTAGCCCCTCTTTTAGAATAATTATTAATGCTCTTACAGGCAGTATACTAAGCTCTTATAATCATCATGCACATTAACTGTCACAGCAATTCTGTGAGGTATAGGAATTTTTCTTTCCATTTTAACTTTCAAAATCTGAGGCTTAGAGAAGTTTTATCACATGCCTATGACATAGCTAGTAAGTAATGAAAGAATTAGAATGACTGTTTATACATTCAACATTCACTTTTTTCATTCAAAAATTTTTCTGCCACCCGTGGCTAGAAGCTACGAGTTCCTATCCTTGAGAGTTGGCTTAGAGCATTCCAGTGTGGCGGCAGGTGCCCACAACTTGCATTGGGGCTGCTTGTATAGAAATGTCACATCTAAGATTTTATTACTAACTATACTTGGCTTTCATCCCGTTGTGAGCCATGAACTAAACTGTGGTTCAATGTAAGATGACTCCGACCCCCTCCTTTGGCACTCTCTGGAGACTTTTTTTTGGTGTCACACCTGAGGGTATGGATGGTGCTGGCATGAGGTGGCTGAATCCGGGGATGCCACTGAACATCCCACCGTGCACAGGGCAGGACAGCCCCCAGGATGAGGAGTTATACCACCCAAAACATCAACAGTGCCAAGCTGAAGAATATAAAGAAAAAAACCTGTACCAAAAAATCAAAGATGAAACTAGTAGATAAATAAGTCCTAGAAATCTAATACAGTGATTATAGACAATAAAAATACAACATAAACATTAACCTTGAGAAAAGACTAGGTCTTAATTGCTCCCAACACGAGGGAAAATGATAACTATATGGTATAATAGAAGTGTTAGGTAATGCTACAAAGGCAATAACACTGCAGTATGAATGTATCAGATCAATATGCTGTACACATTAAATTTATACAATGTTGCATGTCAAATATACTGGTAACTCATTTTTTTAAATCAAAGACGAACCAAAAAAAGCTCTCATTTAGGGGGTTCCTCTCCATCTGCTCAGGGAAAAGCCCTGTGTAAAACTGAGGGGAAAAAAACACATAGCACTGTTAAGGAAATAAAGCATATGCAGCCAAATAAAATCAAGTTTAAAATACTCCTTGAATCTGCAGTATTGGCAAATAATCTAATTACTGGAAATTTCACAAATGCTGTTAGTGGTGCCGAAAGAAGGAAGATTCAATTTCCAGCCTCCCCCAGAAATTCTCTTAGGAAAATATGTTAGTTAGCTACTCTGCATGCTACAGGGCTGAGGTTCTAGAATGAGAAACTGCTTCATCTAAAATAAAACATGACTTCTAAACCTGAGGTGGACAGGATGCCTGGCTCAGGAATACCTGCCCTATTCAGAGGTTAAACATGGACCCAGAGACCACCTCCTGCAGACCAGGCTTCCAGGTGTTGGGGGTTGGGCTGGCAGCCCCCTTCCTGGCTGCACACAGCACAAGCTGGGCTTTAAAGGAGCTGTAAAGAATGCTTCCCCCAAATATATTCCTAACAAACCCTAAGGGAGAAGAAGGCCTTGTTGTCACAGAGGACAACAGGGGAGTAAAAATCATAGAATAGCACCAGAATGCTGTGGTCAAATCCCGGCTCTACCATTTGTTAGTGGTGATCTTGGAAAATTCCTTAACCTCTAGTGCCTCAGTTTTGTCATCTGTAAAATGAGGTCTAATAACCTCATTAGCTTATTTGGGAGAATGACATAAATTAATACGGATAAAGCATTTAGAATAATTCCTTGCACAGAAGAAATGCTATATGAACCTTGGTTATTATCATTAGAGGGTGAGCCCATTGAAGGAAGAGGCGGCATCTCATTTTTATGGACTTCCTCAGGCTTAGTGAAGTGACTGGTACTACATGTTACTGTAATTAAACTCCCAAGTAATTTTGGTTCTGTTTGGTGGCATTATTTTATTCAGGAGTTTTCTTATCAATGAATATAACTTTGATTTTTTGCCAAGTTACTAAATTATCTAAGAACTTTTTTTGAGCTTATTTAGAGTTAAAATCAAGGGGAATGCTCACAGAAACTTAGATTTTGTCACTGAAATGATGTTAAAAGTGTTTTTGTTAGTATGGAGAAAAGAAACTGACAAGGTCCACTGGGGGTTGGTGCCGGGAAAGAGATGTGGGAAGAGGAGAACAAATATCAAAGTATTTTCTCATTTCCATTTGTGCTCTTTTTTGAGGCATTGGTTAATTTTTATGTGTACTTTTTATTGAGTGAAGTGTCCAAATAGTTGTACCTATGTATAATGCTTCTAACCACCACATCACGATCTGGAACAAACAATTCTAGCTCCCTTCACCCCTTCCTAAACCACTGCCCCCTAAAGGTAAGCACTCTATCACTAGTTTGTGAGCTCTTAGACTTCATAAAAATAAAGACATTTTTCTATGTTCTTCTGGGAGCTTGTTTTATTTTTCATACTTAATTCTATGGTTTGTTTCACATGTACTTTCTGTGTGGAATAAACTACACACAGGTCCACACACAAACCTAATGGCTTCATTACTATTTATCGAAGGCTGTCATTTTCATGCTGCAGTGATGTCCAACCGCTGTGCCACAAGAGTTTGTAAAACATGTGATACTTGAGTATTTAGTCCAGAGCACCGACCTCTTTTCCCTTAGATTGTCAGATTTAATAATGACAACGGCCAACACAACAATAACCATCTGGTGTGAATGAATCTAAATTATACCTACTCTTTTGTCGGATCAGTAAAAATATTTTTTTTCATGTGCTGCAAAATTTTAGTCATTAGTTTTAGTGTGCCATGAGTTGAAAAAGGTTGAAAATACCTGCCCTACTGAGTTACAGAACTACCTTTGTTATAAATCATTTAACCCTGTATGAGGTTGTTTCTAGACTCTGGATTCTGTTCCCTGGTGTATTTGGTTATCCTTTGTAATACCCTACTGAATTAATTACAGCAATTTTATAGTTTCCTAAGTTTTTGAAATTTGGTAGTATACAAGTCTTCCAATTCTGTTCTTCAAACTGTTTTGGGATTCTAGGTCTTTTTCATTTGCATATAAATTTTAAATTAAAAAAAACCCTCTATTGAGATTTTTATTAAGATTACATTGAACCTATTGATCAGTTGCAAAGAACTGGTATAATACCCACATTTAGTCTTTCATCTAGAGCATGATATGTCTCTCTATTACATAAGACACTCTTAAATTTTTCTCAGCAAACTTTGATAGTGTTTGGTGTAGAGATCTTGTACATATTTTATTAGTATTATTCCTATGTATTTAATTTTTTGATACTATTGTTTAAGGTAGTTTATTTAAAATTTACTTTCCAATGGTTTGTTTACTATCTACAAATGCAATCAGTTTTTATAGGTTGACTTTGTATCCAATAATCATACCAAATTTGTTGATTAAATCTAACAATGTATAGACTCTTTTGAATTTTCTATGTGAATAATTATGTCATGTGTGAATAATATGAATTTTATTTCTTCATTTTCTATTTTTATACCCTTTTTTCCTTACCTTATACCCCTGCATAAAACCTGCAGAACAATGTTGAACCTTGCAGGACATTTAGTCTTATCCGAAATATCCACGGGGACATCCGGTCTATGCCACAAGGGTTTTGAAGTTTGCTCCTGTCCAAAATACTCAACAAAAGGTAATATAAACCCTACTCTTCTGCAAGATTCAAACCCCAACCCTTCCTTCTACCTAATCCCACCTGCCATTACCAGGTAAGCTACCAAGGCAAGGAGGATTATTACTAGCAATACAGTCACAATAAAATTATTGTACCAATAAAACATGATACTATTTTTTATGTATTAATCCTATAAACCAAAAATACAAATAAATGTTTTGGATTATTGGAACCTAGAGACGTTTTCTAAGTGTGATTATTTTTGATTAGGCCAAATATCAAGGACCACTTACCGTGGGCCAAATATGTTCATGGAGATTTTGGACAAGACCAAACTTCAGGGACATTTGGAATGAACCAAATATCTCCAAGAATGTTTTTCTTTAAGATTTTATTTATTTTTAGAGAGAGGAAAGGGAGGAAGAGAGGGAGAGAAATGCTGATGTGAGAGAGATACATCCATTCATTGCTTCTCCCACATGCCCCAACCAGGAACCAAACCCATAACCCAGACATACGTGCTGACCGGGAATCAAACCAGAGGCGTTTTGCTTTGCGGGATGATGCCCAGCCAACTGAGTCACTCCAGTCAAGGCTCAGAGAATGTTATGGACAGGGACAAATGTCAACTAATTGACTATATTGGTTCATGGTTTTGAATAGTAAAATAGCTTCTCTGTCCTAGAATAAACACCACTTGGTCAAGATACATTACCGTAGGTCCCATTTCCTAATATTCTCTTCAGGATATTTTCTCTGTTTCTGAGCTATATTGGACTATAATTTTCCTTTCTTTTATTCCTGTGTCAGCTTTGGTCTCACTCACAAAGTTGGGAAATATTCTCCTTTACTTTGTATTTTAAAAAATTATGTTTCAGATTGGCATTATTACACCTTAAATATTTTGAAGAATTCTCAGCAAAGCCGTGTAGGCCTGGAGTTTACTTTGTGGAAATATTTTAAATGACAGATTCAACTACATTAACATATTTAGGATTATTCAGATTGGCTATTTCTTGTTAGGCAGTTTTGGAAAATTGCTCTTTCTTTCTCTTTTTTCCCCTTGATCAGTTTGAATCAGAGTTGTATCAATTTTACTACTCTTTTCAGAGAACCAACTTTGAATTTTACTGATTTTCTGTGTTTACAACTTCTTTATACTTTACTGATTCTACTTTTGGCTTTATGATATTGTTACTTTTACTTTCTTTGGGTTTAATTTGTTATTCTTTATCAACGGTTTTTGAGATGGAAGCTTGGATTGTTAACATTTAAACTTCTTTTATTATGTATTCGAGGCTATAAATCGCCCTCTATCACTGTTTTATCTTCATTTGACAGATTTTGATGTGTCATATTTTCACTGTCATTCCCTTCAAAATATTTTCTAGCTTTTATTGTGATTTTTTTCTTTAACTCATGAGTTGGCTAGAAATGTGTTTCTAATTTCTGAACAGTTGGAGTTTCCAAGTTATCTTTCTGTTTTTGCTTCTTGTTTAATTCTACTCAGGTCAAAGAATACACAGTGAATTATTTCAATCCTTTGATTGGTTGAAACTTTTTTTTTTTTTTTTGCTCGAGCACATGGTCTATTTTGGTGACTGTTCCACCATATGTATTTAAAAAGAATACATATTCTGTAGCCTCTGGTTCCAGAATGCTGTCTTTTTCCCTTCCTATCAGTGTTTTTAAATCTACACATATAATTGTGGATTTGTATAATTCTTTTACACAATACTAAGCAACTATTGTGTCAAAGAAGAAATTAAAAAAGAAATCAAAAGATACACAGGGACAAATTAAAATGAAAGTACAACATACCACAATTTGGGCAATGCAGTAAAGGTAGTACTAAGAGGGAAGTTTATAGCAATCCAGGCCTAACTCAAAAAAAAAAACAACCCTCGAACAATCTAACATTGTTTAAGGAGCTAGAAAAAATAAGAATCAACAAAGTCCAAGGTAGAAGGAAGGAAATAAATAAAATAGACAATAATAGGACAATAGAAAAAAATTAATAAAACAAAGAGCTGGTTCTTTGAAAAGATAATCAAAATTGGCAAACCCCTAGCTAGACTCACTAAGGAAGAAAAAAGACAACGATTCAAATAAAATTAGAAATAAAGTTACAACAAACACCATAGGAATACCAAATATATAAGACTACTACTATGAAAAGCTGTATGCTACAAAATGGAGCAACCTAGAAAAAAAATGAACAAATTCTTAGAAGCAGACAACCTTCTAGACTGAATCATAAAGAACTAGAAAATCTGAATACATTAAATCCATAGTAAGGAAATTAAAATGGTAACCAAAAATCTCCCGAAAAACAAAAGTCCAGGTCCAAATACCTTTACTGGTAAATTCTATTAGACATTCAAAGATTTAATACCTACCCTTCTCAAACTCTTCCAAAAAGTTAGTGAGGAGAAAATACTTCCTAACTCACTTTATGAGGCCAGCGCTACACAGATACCAAAACCAAGCAGGACAACACACACACAAAATATGACAGGCACGCATCTCTGATGAACACTGATGCAAAAGTCCTCAACAAAACAGCAGCAAACCAAACACAGCAATGCATTAGAAGGACACCAAGATCAAGCAGAATTCATTCCAGGGATGCAAGGATGGCTCAGCAACTGTGAACCAATCACGTGACACACCACACTAACAAAATACTTGCGCTTTATATATTTAAGTATAGACCATTAGAAACATACACACTTAGAGTCATGTCTTCCTTTTGAACTGACCCTTGCATTGTTAAGAAATGTTTTTTCTTTTTCTTTTTTATTTTTAAAGATTTAATTTATTTATCTTTAGAGGGGAAGGGAAGGAGAGAAGGAGAGAAATATCAATGTATGGTTGCCTTTCATGCGTCCCCTGCAGGTGTAGCCTGCAACCCAGTCATGGGCCCTGACTGGGAATCAAACCTCCATCCTTCGGTTTGCAGGTTCACGCTGAATCCACTGAGCTACACCAGCCAGGGCAAGAAATGTTTTTTTTCTTTATATCACTAAATCTTGTCTTAAAGTGTACAGAGCCATGCCAGCTTCCTTTTGGTTAGTTAGCATAGTATATCTTTTACCATCCTTTTACTTTCACCAATCTGTGTTGATATTTAATATGTAAATTGCAAATAGAAAATATTTGGGGTAATCTATAAAATCTAGTCTAGCAAGCCTGGTCTTTCAATCATAGTTCTCTCTCATAATAATATTTAATATAATTGCTAACATATTAGACTATGAGTCTGCTACATTCCTTTTTATTTCTATTTAATCATCTGTTTTTTTGTCCCTCTGTTTTTGTTTTCTAAACTTCTGTTTAATTAATCAAATATTTTTTCAGTATTATGTTTTATCCTTTCTGTTAGCTTTTAGTTAAGCATTTTAATAGTATTCTGTTCATGGTTTCTCCAAAGATTATAACGTGCACCTCATTCGCAACTAAGTACAATCTACCTTAAATTACCACTTTTACCCCTGCTTGGATCATGCAAAATGGCTAAGTCCATTCATCCTCATCCCGCCTCTGTGCTACTGTTTCACAAATGTTATAAAGCACACAAGACATGACCGTTGTTGTTGCTGCCGGTCACACATATTTTTCATATTTACTCCCAGTTACCCTTTCTCGAGACTTTCTTCTCTTGCTACAGATTCCTGAGATCATTTTTTTAAACTCTAAACAACTTCATTTAGAGTTCTTATACTGAAGGTTTGCCAGTAACAATATTGCTCAACTTTTAATTATCTGAAAATGTCTTTAGTTTGCCATAATTTTTGAAAGACTTTTTTAGGATACAGAGTTCTACATTGACAGTTTTTCTTCCTTCAGAACTTTAAAAAATATCATTCCATTGATTTATACTTCTGCAATTTTTGATTAAATGTAGTTGTTTATCTTAGTGTTGCTCTTGAAGACCTGGTTCGAGCCCCCGAGCACACATTTCTTGCATGACTGTATCACCCATTTCCTTCACCGCATGATAGGCATGTGACTTGTTCATTCACAGCATCTAGAATTTTGCCTGGCATCTATATAGTCAATGTGTAATTTTTGAAAGAACTTATAAATGAGTGGGTTGTATGTGATGAGTATAATGCAGTGCCTAACACAGAGTAACTACTTAACAAAGAGTGAAGGAATGGTCACTGATCCTTGGTGAGAGTCATACTCTTATTTCTAAGTTCTTAATGCCATTTAGACTGTTGCACAAATCTCTAGCTTAACTTAAATTTCACCACTGCACAAACATTTTCTTAATCATTGTAGTAGCTTCGATAAACTCTACTTATATACTACACATTCAGATAGTAACATGCAAAAATAAGACATTAATAGAGGTAAGATAGTTTTTAGGTTATTTACCATATTAAAGATGATCCAGGACTTCCGCCAAGATGGAGGTATAGGTGGATGTGCCGTGCCTTCTCACACAACCAAGTTTAGGGACAACTAAATGTTAGCAACACAAAACAAAGCCAGAACACGGAAAATTGAACTTTTCGGAAGTCCGTTAACAACAAATTCTGCAGCCTGACCGGTAAGGGGCGAAACCAGTGGCTGGTGGAGCGGGATTGTACAGGAGGACTCGGTCAGACGGGCTCAGGCGCGGAATCCAGAAGCGGAATCCAGGCGCAGGGTTGGACCTAGTGAGCGACCCAGCAAGTGACCAGGCGAGCGACCGCGAAGGAGATAGCGGGGAAGCGGTGCTGCATGTTGACTGGGGTCGCCTATTTGTGCGAGAGCGGACAGGCGAGGGAGTGGGCGGTTGGACCGGGGCCGGCGTCCCCGCGGCAAGCGGCAGTGGAGGGCGCCGCCATTTCCCCGCTCTGACCACGCCCCCACATACAGCGTCACAACCCAGCGACCTGGGAGTCCAAGGCCCCGCTTCTCACACTTAAAGGGCCAGAACAGACCAAAAATGTCGCAAATTCTCAAAATCCCTGAGCCCATAGACCTAAGCGATGAAGAAATAGCAAAACTCTCAGACGCACAGTTTAAAACACTGGTCATCAGGATCCTCACAGAACTGGTTGATTATAGCCACAAATTAGACAAACATATGAAGGCAAAACTAATTGAAATGAACGGAATTGCACAGGAAACCATTAGCGATGAAAAGGAAACTGGGACTCAAATCAATGGAGTGGACCAGAAGAAAGCAAATAATGGCCAAACAGAAAAGAGTCAAGAAGCAAGAATTCAAAGAAATGAGGAGAGTCTTAGGAACCTCCAGGACATCTTTAAATGCTCCAATATCCGAATAATAGGGGTACCAGAAGGGGGAAAGGCACAGCCACCAGTGGAAAACTTATTTGAACAAATAATAAAGGAAAATTTCCCCAATTTGGCAAAGGAAATAGACTTCCAGGAAATCCAGGAAGCTCAGAGAGTCCCAAAGAAGTTGGACCCAAGAAGGAACACACCAAGGCACATCATAATTACATTAGCCAAAATTAAAATGAAGGAGAGAATCCTAGAAGCAGCAAGAGCTAAGGGGACAGTCACCTACAAAGGAGTTCCCATCAGACTGTCAGCTGATTTCTCAAAAGAGACCTTACAGGCAAGAAGGGGCTGGAAAGAGGTATTCCAAGTCATGAAATCCAAAGACCTACAACCAAGATTGCTCTATCCAGCACAACTTTCATTTAGAATGGAAGGACAGATAAGGTGCTTCTCAGATAAGATCAAATTCAAGGAGTTCATCATCACCAAGCCCTTCTTATATGAAATGTTAAAGGGACTTATCTAAGAAAAAGAAGTTAAAGAAACATGAACAGTGAAAGGACAACAAACTCAGTTATTAACAACCACACCTAAAACGAAAGCAAACTAAAAGGACAGCTAGATCAGGAGTGGAGACATAGAAATGAAGATCTCAAGGAGGGTTAGCAACAGGGGAGTGGGAGGAGGAGATGGGGGGAGAAGGTACAGAAAATAAGTAGCATAGACAGTAGAAAGAAAATAGATGGGGGGGGGGCAAGAATAGCATGGGAAATATAGAATCTAAAGGACTGGAGACACATGGTCATAAACTAAAGGGGGGTAATGGTGGGGATGGGGGGGTAGGGTGGAGGGGAATGAAGGGGGGAATAGAACAACTGTAACAGCATAATCAATTTAAAAAATAAAAATTAAAAAAAAAAGATGATCCAAGCTTAAATGTGTTCTTTTGGAATTAGCTTTCAGGTAAACTAAGTTCATAATGTAATTTGCAAGGAATGGACATTAGATACAGAGAGTAAAAAGAAATTGTGGGTGGTTTTAAGCAAACAAAGATGATGTTCATTCGTAGAAAGCATTTGCTTTAACAACCAGCAGAGCCATACCTATAAACTGGTGAAATTTCTTTTCCCTTACCAAAGTACAGGAAAACTGTGCTTTAAAATAAATTAACCTTGCAGTTTACTCTCAGCTTCTTTTTTCCAAAAAGCACATTCAGTCCTCTTATCTATTAGGAAATGGTACAAAATCAACATGTTTCTCCTACTTGATTACTTAATGACTTCTGATTTCCCCGGTACCACTTTACACCGCGGAGGCGAGCCTGTGAGTCCGCAGTGCCCGCCCACACTCTGGTTCTTCGGTGGAAGGATAAAACGGGCAGGCTGGGCACTGGGCAGAGGAAACGCTGCTGTGCCACACCCCGTAGAGGGTACAGAAAAGTGGGGAAATGGAAAAACTGACCATTAATCTCCGAGTCAATGCGTGATCTCAGATAATCCACACCCACAAGCTTCTGCAATAATGGGAAGAGCCAAGATCCTGCTTTCTATTTTGAAACATTTACCTGGGGCCAAACTTTCTTGATAACATACATTATTTATTTGTTTACTCAACAGATACTTGTTGTTCACCCATTACATGCTTAGCTGCTTGGTTCCGAGTGGTAAATGAGATAGTCAAAATCATGAGGATCAGCAGTTCTTGTTCAGTGAGAAAGTGGGAAAAGAATAACAGCAAAGTATGGAAGTGTCGTGACCAGAGAAACACAGAATGCCAAGCTGGCCGGAGTGGGAGGCGCAGGAATTGGCCAGAAGATAGGGGGGCAGAGACGGACCAGGGGGAGATGGAGAAAGTGGGCTGTGGAAGAATAATTCAGGATCAGTCATAGGGAGGCGAGTGATTTTCTAGGAACTAGCAAGGCGATACCAGAACGTTCTATAAACTCATTCCCCAATGTAATGAACGTTATGTGAGGCAGGTAAGTGCCCATAAAGACAGCTGTTCTAGCAAAGGCTTTCAGGGATTTTTTTCATAGAGCTACAGTTAGTGATAATTATTTCTTTTTTAAAAAAGAATTATGTTTTTTAAAGATTTTATTTATTTATTTTTAAAGAGGGGGGAAGGGAGTCAGAAAGAGAGGGAGGGAAACATCCATCAGTTGCTTTGTTGGTGAAATTATTTCTGTTAAAAGAATATGGATTTATTTATTTATTTTTAAAGAGGGGGGAAGGGAGTCAGAAAGAGAGGGAGGGAAACATCCATCAGTTGCCTCTTGCAAGTGCTCCAGTCAGGATTTGACCCATAACTCAGGCATTTGCCCTGACTGGGAATCAAAAATGCAACCTTTCACTTTGAGGGACTATGCCCAACCAACTGAGCCAAACCAGTCGGTGTAGTGAGAATTATTTCTTATAAGTATGTTTTAATATAATAATAGCCACAACTATTTATTGTATGCTTGCTCTGTATCAGAAATTGCACTGAGATCCTGACTGTGCTGGCTGCCTCATCTCCTCCTCTACTAACCTAACGATGGGGGCATGATTTAAATCTACATTATTGGTTTGGCCACAAGAAACATATCATATTGGAGAGGGAAATTTGCTCAAGTTTACAGAACTAATAAACTGCGGAGCCATGATATTAACCTTGGTCTGCTAGATGGCGGAACTACTGTGCTGGTGGAGTTCAGAATATGTGACTAAATATCCAGAATTATTCAACAAGTATTTATTCCGTACTCACCATGGAGCACGAATTGCACTAAAATCATAGAATGAGGGATCTTAAACATTTCTGGCCCAATCATTTCATTTGAATATGAGAAAATTGAGGCTCACAGAAGTTAAGGGCTTTAAAATAAGGGGCATTCTATCCTTGTCAACTATGAATGGGAGACCCCAAAAAATAAGATGAAAAGAAACAAAATAGGAAAAATGATGAATCCATGGATTTTTATTTTAAGACATTTAGGGGTTAATGTCACCAAGATGATGAAGTAAGAGACCTCAGCCACCATCTCCCCACAAAATATCAACAATTAGACAGCAGTCCACAAACGAAAATAACTCTGGGAGATCTCAAAAGTCCACTTCAGTTACTTCAGCAGCACAATGGAACGACAAACAGAGTGAGACCACCGGTACACTAAAGAAGGGAAGAACAAAGAAGGGCAGCTTCCATTTGCCTGCATCATTTCATCCCAAGTCCACACCACTCAGTGCCAAGAGGGAGCTCTGCAGCTAAAAAAAGTTCACACCCTGCCAGGAAAAGGAGAGCAAGGTGAGCAACTGGCTTCCCCAGCCTTTCAAGGGACTCAGTTTCGACCCATCCAGAGACCAGCAAGACTGAGATGTATACAGACGCCTAGGGACAAGGAAGAGCAGGCATATGAGTATTAGCCAATGAGTAGAAGTAACCATGATTCCCAGTGACCTGCTCTGCAGAGGCGCCCGACCAACAGCTTTTACCTGTTGGTTGGACTCCTGAATAAAGCAATGGCAAGCATAGTCACCACAGATCCTCCACATACTTTACCGGGCTTTCACACCATAGGTTTTTGTCAGCAACCTGAGTCCCACCCTATTCTTTAACCTGCTCCACTCCCACCAGAACCCAGGATCCCCACCAGCAGCCAGCCTAAGCCTGTGCTGCAGGGAAAATGCAAAATGTAAGCCTGGAGTTCCCCTCACTGTTATGTGCAAACTTGAGGCTCCTCTGGCTGTGCACCTGGATTGCCCTGGCCCGACTTCCTGCCTATGCATATGCCCACAGGGGGATGTTGCAGCCACAGGAGTACACACAGTCAGGGCTCCTACAGCTGCTCCTGGGCTTGGATGTGGCCCTGTCTCCTGTCACTGGTCTGCACTGCTGTGCTTACTTGCAACTTGCCTCACTAGCTTTGTACCTGCGCCCTGCTGGCCCAACTCCAATCACCAGTCTCCACTGCAGTGTGCTCAGCAGCGCCAAATCCCTGCAGACACAGGGCTCCCCTGCCCCTCAGTTACCACATGCCCAATCAAAAACAGAAAGGAAACGTAAACTTGTGCCGGTTTGCTGATGTCATAATCTCATGTGTAGAAAATCACCAGGACTATACAAAAAAACCCTGTTAGAATTAATAAACAGAGTCATTAAACTTTCAGGATATAAAATCAACATACAAAAAAAGTTTGTGTTTTTATATGCTAACAATGAACTTTTGGAAAAAATAAAGAAAATAAACCCATTTACAATAGCACCAAAAACAAAACACCTTAGGAATAAATTAAACCAAGGAACTATAAGACAAAAACTATAAGACTTCAATGAAAGAAATTAAAGAAGACACAAATAAATGAAAATATATCCCATTTCATGGATCAGAAGCATTAATACTGTTAAAATGTCCACACTACCAAAAGCGATCTACACGTTCAATGCAATCTCTATCAAAATTCCAACAGTGGTTTACACAGAAATAGAAAAAACAATCCTAAAGAGCATATGGAACTACGAAAGACCCCAAATGGGCAAAGCAAGCCTAAGAAAGGACAAAGTTGAAGGCATCACACTTCCCGATTTCAAATAAAGCTATAGTAATCAAATCAGCAAGATACTGCCATAAAAACAGACAAGTAGACCAATAGAACAGGACTGAGAGCCTAGAAATAAACCATTGCATATAGAATCAACTAATACTTGGCAAGGGAGCAAAAAGAGAATACAGTGGGGAAAGGCCAATCTCATCAATAACTGGTGCTGGGAAAACTGATTATTCACATGCAAAAGAGTGAAATTAGATTCCCATCTTATACCACTCGTGAACATTAACTGTAATACCTTAAAGCATAAAATGTCTAGAAGAAAAAATAGGAAAAATATTCCTTGATATTGGTGTTGAAGATGGTTTTTCTGATATAATACCAAGAGCACAGAAACAAAAATAAAAATCATCAAGTGGGTATACATCAAAATACAAAGCTTCTGTACAGAAAAGGAAATAACCCACAAAGTGAAAAGGCAACCTGCAGAATGGGACAAAACCTTTATCAACCACATATCTGATAAGGGGTTAATATCCAAAATATATAAGAAACTCAAACAACTCAATAGTAAAAAAAAAAGTTGATTGTGAATTAAATTTTAAAATGGGCAGAGAACTTGAGTAGACATTTTTTCAAAGAAGACATACATATGGCCAACATGTATGTGAAGAGATGCTCAATGTCACAAATCATCAGGGAGATACAAAACAAACCTACGATGAGACATCAACGCACACCTGTTAGACTGGTTGCTATCAAAACAGTGTGGACTTCCGCCAAGATGGAGGTTTAAGGTGGATGTGCCTGCCTCCTCTCACAACCAAGTTTAAGGACAACTAAATATTAGCATCAGAAAACACAACCAGAACACGGAAAACTGAACTTTTCGGAAGTCCGCAAACAACGAATTCTTCGGCCCGACCGGTAAGGGGCGAAACCGGCGGGCGGCGGGTCAGGAGTTACGAAGGAGAACGCGATCGACCCGGGCGCGGGCGCGGAATCCAGACGCGCGAATCCAGACGCGCGAATCCAGTCGCACGGGTTCCAAACCCAGGATTGGACCTAGTGAGCAGCCCACCGGGGGAGCGACTACGGAGGAGTCAGTGGGGAGGCGGTGGCAGCTAGTTGACTGTGGGTGCCCGGTTACGCGCGGGTGAGGGAGTGAGCGGTGGGACAGGCTGCGGCGGCGGCGCCATTTTCCCCGCTCTGACCACGCCCCCACATACAGCGTCACAACCCAGCGACCTGGGAGTCCAAGGCCCCGCTTCTCTCACTTAAAGGGCCAGAACAGACCAAAAATGTCGCAGGGGGTCCTCAAAGTCCCGGAGATAAATCTAAGTGACGAAGAAATAGCAAATCTCTCAGACGCACAGTTTAAAACACTGGTCGTCAGCTTCCTCATAGATCTGGTGGAATATAGCCACAAATTAGAGAAACATATGAAGGCTAAATTAAGGGAAATGAATGGAATTCCACAGGAAATCCATAGAGATGAAAAAAAAACTGGGACTCAACTCAATGGAGTGAACCAGAAGGAAGAAAAAATGATCAATCAGAAAGGAATGAAGAAATAAGAATTCAGAAAAATGAGGAGAAGCTTAGGAACTTCCAGGACATCTATAAATGCTCCAATATCCGAATTATAGGGGTACCAGAAGGGGGAAAGACACAACCACCAGTGGAAAAACTATTTGAACAAATAATAAAAGAAAATTTCCCCCAATCTGGCAAAGGAAACAGACTTCCAAGAAATCCAAGAAGCCCAGAGAGTACCAAAAAAGTTGGACTCAAGAAGAAACACACCAAGGCATATCATAATTACATTAGCCAAAATTAAAACGAAGGAGAGAATCCTGGAAGCAGCAAGAGCTAAGGGGACAATCACATACAAAGGAGTCCCCATCAGGCTGTCAGCAGATTTCTCAAAAGAGACCTTACAGGCAAGAAGGGGCTGGAAAGAAATATTCCAAGTCAAGAAAACTAAAGACCTACAACCAAGATTGCTCTACCCAGCAAAACTTTCATTTAGAACGGAAGGACAGATAAGATGCTTCTCAGATAAGACCAAATTCAAGGAGTTCATCATCACCAAGCCCTTATTATATGAAATGTTAAAGGGACTTATCTAAGAAAAAGAAGTTAAAGAAACATGAACAGTGAAAGGACAACAAGCTCACAGTTATTAACAACCACACCTAAAACGAAAGCAAACTAAAAGGACAGCTAGATCAGGAGTGGAAACATAGAAATGAAGATCTCAAGTAGGGTTAGCAACAGGGGAGTGGGAGGAGAAGACGGGGAGAGAAGGTACAGAAAACAAGTAGCATAGACAGTAGATAGAAAATAGATGGGGGGGCAAGAATAGTATGGGAAATACAGAACCTAAAGGACTTGAGACACATGGACATAAGCTAAAGGGGGGTAATGGGGGGGGTTGGGGGGGGCAGGGTGGAGGGGAATGAAGGGGGGAATAGAACAACTGTAACAGCATAAACAATTCAAAATAAATAAATAAATTTATTTAATTTAAAAAAAAAAACAGTGTGGAAGATCAGTAACAATTTAAACATAGAACTACCGTATGATCCAGCAACTCCACCCTATGCAGACAGTACTCGTTCCTTATCTGTGATTTCACTTTCATAGTTTTGTTTACCCACGGTCAACTAAAGTCTAAAAATACTAAATAGAAAATTTCAGAAATAAACAATTCCTAAGTTGCAATTGCATGTTGTTCCAAGTAGTGATGAAATCCCACACCATCCTGCTACATCCCAGTCTGGAAATGAGTCACCCCTATGCCCGGTATATTCATCCTGCTGGTTAGTCACCTAGCAGCCCTAAGAGTAGTTATGCTGGCAATATGCTAAAGAGGAGCTGTAAAGTGCTTCCCTTTACCTAAGTGAAAAGGTGTGTACAGGTAAGAAAAAAACCAGTACACATGGTCTGGTATTGTCTGGGGTTTTAGGCATCTGCTGGAGGCTTGGAAATATCTCCAACAATTAAAGGGGGACTACTGTATATCCAAAGGGAATAAAATCACTATCTTGAAGAGAAGTCTGCACCCTGTTTATCGTGGCATTATTCACAATGGATATCTATCAGCAGATATACATGTATATATCCATATGCAACTGCATATTATTCAGCCACGAGAAAGAAGGAAATCCTGCCATTTGTGATAACATGGATGAGCCCTGAGGGCATGATGCTAAAGTAAAATGAGTCATACACAGAAAGACAAACACCATGTAATATCCCTTATTTGTGGAATGCAAAAACACTGAACTTGTAGAAAGCAAGAGCGAAGTGTGGTTGTCGGGGCTGAGGGGTTGTGGGAAGGTAGAGGTATTGGTCAAGGGGCATCGATTTCTGGTTATAAGATGAGGAAGTCCTGGGACCTTCCGGTGGAGCACAGCGGCTGAGCTAACATACTGGACTGCGTACTTGAAAGTCTCTCTGGTGGCAGAGCATTAATGTTCTCACCACCACAACAAAATGGTAATTACATGAGGTGGGGGATGCGTTAATTAACTTATTGTGGGAAAGGTTTGACAATATACATGTGTATCACATCTTCACATCATACACTTTAACTTACACAGTGTTATATGACAATTATACCTCAATAAAGCTAGGGAAAGTGCAAAAATCTGATGTGTAAAAACATTCAAGTGACTGCTCTTCTGTTCAGTCATGTAGAATGAACATGAATTAAAGAAATGTTTAACTCTTTTAAATAAAAAAAATTAAATGGCATTAACTCCCCACATCCATGCCCACATTGCTTTTAGAATGAAGTCTTAGAGGTCTTTTGGTCTTTGCTTTTTACAGTATGCAGTGAGGTACCTTTCCTGAAATTATTCTTCAACATATTTAAAATTACTTTTCATAGACTACTTGGAGACTGGTCTGTTTAAATACAGCAACTGAAAAAGCAGGGCCTCCCCAACAGAGGACATGTAGCTTTTAACTGGAGACAGGAAGACTAAAAATTCCCCACTTCAGCCACTCAAAACTTGGAATTTGCCATTATAATGGCATTACATGAGATGCATTCACTGAATTAACATCTGGGTATGGTTATCAATTTGTTTTCATCTGGAATATTTATTTTTAAAGTTTGGCCCATGCTTCCCATTTATTTTTCAGAAGGTATATATGATTCCAAATACTCAAAGCAACCCGTGGCAGGCATGGACCTGGCTCAATTCTTGGAAAGGACCTACAACAGAAAAACCTTTATGAGCTAAGTCACTCCTGAATAATTAGGGCAGATTGCGGTGGGGACGGCAATCTATTTGATACTAATTACTTAGCAAGGGTGTTCTTTATGTAAACCACAAAGGTAAACTTTAATCCATTTTTAGGACTTCTCAGACCTTTCTGTGTAATGCAGCTGGACTCACGAGCCGTGATTTATGTAAGGGCTGTGGCCACAGCGACTCTTGTATTTGGCCAGTAAGAAATCAATGCTCACGAGAATGAGCAGCCATTCTCAAAGTGTATTCCACAGAAAGTTAACAGGAAATTAATGTGGAAAAATAACTTTAAACAAAGGGCTTACAGGCAAATAGGTTTGACAAGTGTCAGGCGAAATCTAAAAGTGAGTTTTCCTACGAACAGCACTGAGCGTGGTCAGTGGCCTATTGTGTATTGTTCCTTTCCAAACTTATTTGAAAGTAGCCTTTTAAAGCTGTGTGGGTGTTTGTGTTTGCAGAGCATCTCATCCTCATCTTCTCCTCGCAGTGTGTCCTCACGTTTCAGGCCTGGTCACTCTAACACTCAGCATTCTCATTTTCAAAACAGAGTAATGCTGAATCATGAGGTTAACATAAGGAGGAAGTAAAAGTTTATTTACATATATAACTGCCTTGTAAATGACAAAGCCTACGAGTGGCCATGTTTTAGGCACGGGCCTAGTTCTAGTGGTCATGATTAATGCACATGTCTCTTCACGCTTTCCGTTCCGCGGGTATGCATACCTGGGAGGTATTACGGGTTCAGTTGCAGACCACTGCAAGCAAAGCGAATGTCACAATTAAGCAAGTCACACACATATTTTGGTTTCCCAGTGCATATAAAAATCATTTAACACTATACTGTAGTCCATTAAGTGTGCCACAGCATTATCTCTAAAAAGGTAACATAAGTCCTAATTTAAAAACTACTTTATTGCTAAAAAATGCTAAACATCACCTGAACCTTCAGCAAGTTGTAGCATTTTTGCTGATGGAGAGTGTTACCCTCTATTGTTTAAAAAAAAATGCAGTATCTGTGAAGCACAATAAAATGCAGTGCAATGAAACAAAATGTATCTGTATTTAAACATGTCTATGGTCCTTCACAAGTTAAAAGCATGCAAATTTTGTCTTTCTTGAGCACCATGACCTTTGATTTCACTACTTTCACCTCTGTTTCTTATAATTCTATCCAAGGCCTCTTTATTGCATCTGACCCTCCCAATGCTAATACATCTACACACACATCCTTTTCTGCAGTGTGAAGCCTTGGAGAAGCACAGGATTTAACAACATCCAACAGATGTCCTACAGTTCATTTCAGCAGGATGTCTCAGAGCCTTAGTTACATACAACATGATGAACGTCCGAGAGGGAACCACAACTTGCCAAATTTATCTCACGGTAGAACTCCTCTTTTCCTGGAGTATTTATGGGTCCAATGGTCAGCAGAACACATGTTTGAAATGTTACTCTTACAGGCTCGACGAAAATGAAATGGCTTCACTGCTAAAGACAAAGAGACTCTCAGAAGGTGTCCCCCAGTAATCTCACATTGATGAAGTGAGTCCCGCAGATGAAGTGTGACACTTGTACTTAAGCATGAAATTATGGGAGCCAAATGTACCTACTGTACCCAGTTTAATTACATTATCACAGAAAACCATTTTGAAAATGTCACAGCTAAAAAACTTCACAGACAGCAAAGTCCTGAGTAACCTAAATTTCCCAGGGTATGAAGTACCTGAACATATTAGTTTTCTGGTTAACTCGGGTTCATTTAGGCTAAAAATATCTATAGGTATACTTTTTCGGCTTTGTCAATTCAATAGAAAGACATAAGTAGAGAGTGTTGTGGTGATTTGTTTATTTGTGCAGGATTATTGTTTTCAGTGATTATTATACTGCCCTACACAAGTAGAGGATTCTGAAAGTTTGGATTGAATCTTTCCTGATCTCCAACGTATCCCAGAAGCTTTTTTTTTAATCACCAAAAGCTTGTATTCTGGACATATGCACTACATCACAGGGTTTCTGGCATGTCAGTAATCACCTTAACATCCATATTCTATTATTAATGAAACTTCAGTATTGACAGACTTTGGATAGGACTACTCTCTGTACCACGTGATCTCCTCCTCTTCCACTCCACCCAAAACCCCAACCACAGATGATTGGACCAGGTCGGATAGCTTAGCCAATCAGATTCCTTCTTATTGGAATGCAGAAATGAAATCTAAAAGTTTGAGTCAGTGGGACAATGATGAGTAAATTTATACAAGCATATAACACCAAATCATTCAGCTATTCCATATGAGATCTAATCACTTGCAATAAAACGGCCTAAACAAGATAAGTGATCTTGTGTTTTGTTTTTTTTTTTCCCTACAGGTATTTTCTATCCCAGAGGATAATCTGAACAGAAATAGTCCAGACTTGATAGAGCAACACCTCATTGCTGGGCACCCAGGCTCCTTTTATCTGTGGCTTAGCCATCCTCACAGTTACATGCTCCAAAATAGCTCCCTCCCTTGTCTGAGACAGGAGGATGGAGAAAGAAGTACACCTCCACCTGTAAAGACAAAGTTGGGTATAGTACTTCCCTATCAAACCATACCTTGGTCACATGGCCACAAACAGCTGCAAGAGAGTTCAGAAAATATCATCTTTAGCTGGGAGGCCCCACAGTCAGCTAAATACTAAGGTTCTGTTGTGAAGAGAAAAAAGAGAAAACTGGAGAACAACCAGCAGTCTCTGAAACAGGCCATGAGTAAGCTGAGAATGGTGCTGCTCAGAGAGAATCAGTAGAGAGGAATCTAGACATGGAACACCTGAGAGCAAAACATTCTGAAGTTTCCAAAGAGGCAGACTGACTTAGTTTCAAAGCATTCAGATCGCCAGTCTTCCTCTTGTATTATTACTATCCACCTGTCTGCTAGGTTCAGAAGGTTCTTGCCTTTTCAACTGTATATGTATCTTTAACAGAGTAGCTATGCTAGCTGAAAATATTTAGAAATAGGTAACTTTTAGTAGAATTCTAGAATCACAGAAAACAGGCTCCAAAGCTTTTCTAACAAGCCTTAAACTTAATATTGGCTCATGTGTATTCCTGCCTGTAGATGAGGTTCCAGGGTGGGGTAGAAAAATATATTTTTTTCTACTCTGTTTCTGACAGGCTAGAGAGATATTAAAGACATATGCATTTGTATGTATACACACACAAACGCACAATTATTTGTGCCAAGAATCACTGGAAGAATAAACAGGAAACTAATGAAATGGGATGGAGGGGAGTGGGATTGAGACTTCTGTGTACATCTATTTTAGAGCTTTGACTTTTGAATCATATAAATGTATTGCCTATTAAAATAAAATTAAGCCCTGGCTGGTGTAGCTCAGTGAATTGAGCATGTGAACCAAAGGGTCACCAGTTCGATTCCCAGTCAGGGCATATGCCTGAGTTGCAGGCCAGGTCCCCAGTAGGGTATGCATGAGAGGCAACCATACATTGATGTTTCTCTTTCTCTCTTTCTATCTCCCTTCCTGTCTCTCTAAAAATAAATAAATAAAATATTTTAAAAGGTAAATGAATATAAAATTAAGATGTTACCAAAAAAAGCTAAGTACAGGCAAAGCTAAAGACAGAGAGGAAGCAGTGAAGCAAAGGCTGACCCTTCCTGGGTCTCTTAGGGCCTAAAGTTTAATGGGCACATCAACAGTGGCTTCTTCTGACGTATCTGCCGTGTCCATTTGTCTCAGGCTGAGACAAATGTGACACTGAAGGAGACAGGCTGCAAAGGCCTCAGAACTGCAGGGCATTTCCAGAGCAATTCCGAGCTATCCTGCCCGGGCCCACACGAAGCCCAGCATTTGCTGAGGACGGAAGAATACAGAGGACTATGGGGCTGGAAATGTGCTCAGAGAACTGCATGTCACATTTGAAGGAAACCATGGTCTCAGCAGGGAGTGAAGGCTGGAGGGAACATAGGGAATGTAGGGATCAGGGAACATAGGGATCAAAGGGGAAAGAGAAAAAAAGATTTAAATATTGGCTAGATTCAAAAAGGAAAAATCCTGGAGTGTCTCAAACGCCACTCTTTTCAAGAGGAAAAAGTGTACACAGGGGTTCTCTCTCCCCGTATGGAAATACAGTACCCCCAAATAATAGTATCTCCAACTAAGTACCTGATGGACCAGCTCTCTATGGAGATTCACTTGAAAAACTGTACAGTCACTTTGAACTCCAGCTCAGCTTGACCAGCATCCTGGAAAGCTTAAACCAAGGAGAAGTTCTCTGTGATTCTTTCTCCTTCTTCCTCCAGGCAATGCTAATTTACTCCTTGGGTCTTGGGCTGGCAAAGCAACACACATCAGGTGAGGAGACTATTATTTTGCCTGGGAAGCTGTTTCTAGGGTATCACACATGCTTGTTGGATACATTTCAGAACTAGTATTACTACATCAAAGGGTCTGTACACTTAAAGCTCTGACAGATGCAGCCAAAGAGTCTCCTGTAGAGCCCACGTCAGCCTTCACTCCCGGCAACCGAGCGTTCTGAGGGCCTCTCCTAATGTTCTCGCCAACACTGGGCACGATCAGACTTGTCTGTGTTTGCCAAACTACTCAGGGAGAATGTGATCTCATAACTCTTATATTTGAGTCAGGTTAGCCATTAATACACTAACATGAATTGTATTTTCTTGTTCATTAAGAAACTTTTGTTCTTTACTATTATAATATGTTCCCAGTTTGTCTTTGGACTTTGTAGTATTTTTCTGATGGGTAGATATTTAGCCATCTCTCCTTCATGGTCCCTATTTTGTGTCTTGCTTAGAAAAGCACTCTAAAATTATATGTTGAGAAATGTTCATATCATCAGGCTTTTTCACTTTCAGCTTGGTAGGGTACATTAATAGAATCTTAGTTTGATGGAAGGCAGGTGTGCACCAGTTAAAAAAACATTTCATAAGACTGGGTATTTTTCTTATATAATGGTTCCCCTGAAGGCATCATGGCTCTGGTCCCTGCCTCTCTAAGGCCACTTTCAAGTATTTCTCATAATTGAACCTAAAAATATATCTATAGAAACCACTGGGCGCATGCACAACGGACTTTTCATGCTTTGGGCAGCCCGCATTCTGTTCTGGCAGCCAGACAGGCACTGTTTTCAGCCTTAACAACAGTCTCCAGTAAACACGTCACCCAGCACAGGAGAACCAAATTTGAAAGGGGGCCTCAGCTGAACTTCCATTGTCTGTTGATTAGCAACATGAAGCCACTTCAAGGATTTCATGTGACAGTCATTAATACTATGGGCTATATGACGTCCATTAAAGAACAATTCTTCTAAAGTGTTTTATTCAGAAACTTTAAGAAACATTTCCTGATTAAATGGTTTCATCAACTTCAAAACAGGGCCAACTTTTAACTTATCTTCTTATGTGCTTTGGATGGTCTGCCAGAAGTTATTTATCCTGATCCCCATCTCTAAGAAGATATTTCCAATGCTTCCTTCTTTTGGGAACAAAATGGAAAATATACTGGACATGTTGCATCTTGGTGAAAATTCCAGAACTCCTGGTAGAAACACAGCTCTACATATAGACATGTTTCTCAGGATTCCTACCACCAACACATTTTTAAAAATATTGATAAGGTGCAAAATGTTGTTTTCTTTTGTACTGTCCACCATTCCCCAGCAGGGGCTGCAGAGCACTGAGATGATCCTGTCAGAGGAACCAGAGACACTGAAACGGACAGACCATAAAAGGCCACTGTTCCACAAAGCCACGGGCTGCAGTCATTCGGCGCCCCTCCCACACAGAGCCCAGCTGCTCTCGATGAAGACACCCAGGGAGACGATAGAATCATGCTCCTACTCATCATGCAACCCCAGCTGTGCCCCTCCTGATCTCCATGCAATCTCTAGCACCTGGAAGCAAATCTTTCCCAAACAGCATTTGGGAAAGCAAATAAGAGTACAGGGTAATTTCAAATAAACAGTGAATCATAATATAAGAAGGTCCTATGCAATGTTTTGGACTTACTTATATTGAAAAAACTTTGCATTGTTATATGAATTTCAAATTTAGCTGGTGTCCTATATTTTATCCCATAACTCTCTTTCCAAGGCAGTCACGTTAGGATGACAGCTATCATGACTAAAAAGGTCTTCCTCATGGGGAAATAAAAAAAAAGTTTCCTACCCATTGGTGGTCCTTCAGATTTTTAAAGAAGCTACGGAAATGTTAAAGTCAGACAGACCTGGTATAGTTCTGTTACTTTGTGACCTTGGCCAGTTTCTGTAACCTCTCTGTTTTGTCATCTCTGAAATGAGGTATTTTGACCTTTCAGGTAAATCATTATTATCATTCTTATAAGCCCCAAATAATGTTGTTTGGCCTAGTTAAAATGGTAGTTCTAATCAGCCACAATTCTGAATAATATTGGACATTTAGAAAAGACTCTTCTTACCAGCATAAAATAGTAAGATCCTTTGTTACTCCTTTCTTGGGGAATAAGGAGGGATATCAGAGAAGTGGTTACAGAATATTTACCTGCTGATTACTCTACATATGTTCTGTATATAGTCATCATCCTAAGTCTGTTATCTCAAAAATACAAAAAATGTTTCTGTAATAATTCCTGTAAAAATATTCCTGTACATTTTTCAAGTACAGTTATGGTAACCTGGAGACTCTGTTTGTTTGTTATAGAGAATAAATGCTAGTTGTTGGAAAATTTTTGTTAGCCCACTTAAAAGTTTAAGTGATCTTTCTTTCCTTTGTTCTTTTTTTCAATAACATATCAAAGTGGGATTTAGACCTTGACAATGTGCCTTCTTCAGGTAGGGACTTTACTCCCAAAAGGTGGTTCTCTACACCCCTCCCATCTGTTGCTTCCTGCAGATTGGTACCCCTTCTCCCAGAATGTCCTCAAAAAGGACTCAGCTCTGAGCTTTCCTCTGACAGTGATGGAGCTTCCTCTCCCACCTTCTCACAGACAGTCAGGCAAAGGTGGAGCAGGGCTTCACTCAGGATCTCATGGGCACAAATCTTTCTGCAGGTAACTTTGAATTCAGAGCTACCATGAAGTTCTGGGCACCCATATGCTCCATTCTTAGGAATGGAATGTGACTGGGTTCACACCTCCACAGGTGGCAGAGTGCCCCACAGGACCCTGACAGGGCGGGACTTCCTTTCATTTGGTCTTGCCAGTGACTTGCTCCTCCCCTTTCCTCAGCCCCTTCTTCTAACCCTTCTAATCACTTTCTAGCTCCTTCTGGCTCACCCCAGGCCTGGGCAAGCTAATCAGGGCTGGGTTTTGGGGCATTCCTTTGGGATTTGAATCTTTACCCTGAACAGGCTGGTGGCTATGGGCAAGAAACTCAACATCCCTGAGCCCTCGCTGTCTCAGCTGCTGGGAAGACCCAACAGAGATGGAGGAAGGGAGACCCTCATAACAGACCAACTCCAAAGACAGGGATTAGTGGATTTTTCAAAATCAGAGTTGTAATAAGTAACCTCTTTATTATAATTTCACTGATCTGTTATGATTAAAATAAGCAGTGCAGTATGCAAACTATGCAGATTCTCTTGCACCAGTAGATTTCTTTGGAATAATTAGCATGCAGGCATTTACATGAACAAATAACATAAAATCTTACTCTTCCACATTACGATGTCCATTTCCAGTGCAGTTCCGAGCTACATCCTGGTCCCTCACCTGTAGAAGCTGACCAGCTGCCCCCATCTTATAATGAGGTGCCACAGTGGAGCACAACTTTCTCCAACTCGCTTGTTCTGGGTGGTATACAGGGTGGAGGTGAAGTCTGGTGTACGGGTGCAAGTGCACGAAACACGAGAGTGTATTCCTGGATTATTATTTATTGTATTGTTTTCTACACAAACAACTGCAACCCTACTTTGCCCACCCTGTATGTGCATTCATGCAGGTCAAGATCACTGAACTCGTCACAGCTCACTTCCACTGTCAACTGCAACCACTGGTTTTCCCCTTGCTTACGTATGCGGGGAAAAATTTCTCATATCCTGCCTTTGGTTTCCTCATTCCCAAACTTTAAATCTTGTTACATTTTAGCTTTTATCTGTAGGTTGCCAATCTAACATGTCCAGATTGTTTTTGTACTCTTCTAAATCTTCATCTGCCAGCAATTTGTTTTTAAAGCACTTCTCAATTTAGAAACTCAAGGTCTGAGGAAGGATGGCTGAGGGATCTTAGGTGTAAAAACTGAAATAGACCCCCTCTGTGTAGTGTTATATCAGAGTGAGGGGGTTTTTCTTACCAGTTAGGGCTTGGTAACCGTCACTCAGGCCAATTAGCAGACGACGTGGGCGACCGGCTGGGTAGTGGCTCCAGAGCATCTGCCTCACAAGGAGGCAGGCCTGGAGGAAAGGGAATTGACAAAGATGATAGCGGGTCTTTGCCGCATTCTGAGCTCAGTAGAAAGGTAGATAAGCTCTATTTTGCATTCTCAAATGTGTTTTAGAATGTGTACTAGAATCAGGTGTTGTTCTTTCCTAATATTTTTCTGCCAACATGTCAGTAGGTGCGATCACATAACGTGGTTCTAACATTTACACTCATATATCTAGGTTTGGAACAACTTTCTATCTGGCAGTGACGAAGAAAAAGCATTTCATTCCAAAAGCCACCCTTGATCTTAAAAGACCTAAGCACCACAGAGCGAAGAGATAAGAGGCAACTAAGCCAAGATCACGGATTCTTGGCACAGAGACGGACTCTCAACCCAGTTGCAGCCATAATTCAGCCTGACCCTAATCAGCATTTACACATCATTCTCTGAAGTCAAGGACTTCCCTCCACAGCCAAGCACAAATCCACTATGTTTTGAATATACATCATGGTGTCAAAGCCCCACATTTCTGTGGCTTCCCAGTTGGCCTTTTAAGTCCTTCCACCTTCCCCTTTCTAATCTTTCCCCACATTTATCTCTCAGGTGAGTAATGTTTGCATGAAGTTGGCAAATTTTTTCAAATAGTGCTTTATTTCACCTTTTTTTGTTGGTGGGAGAAGCACGATGGAGAAAATATATTTTTAGTTTTTTTAAGCTACAAAAGCACTCAAATTAGGAACAAATAAAGTGAAAAACTGATCAGTAAGATGTAGGCCAGGACATAAAAAGTAAATCTAAAAATATAACATGGTCATACAAGTAGCGTGGTGCAGTAGAAAGATCAAGGGTTTTGAGTTCAGACAGACTGGGCTAGTAAACATGGATGACTGTTTATCAACTGAGTGACTTTGGACATGTAATTCTCAGAGCCTCAGTCTCTTCAAATTTCAGGATAACTTATCTCTAAGGGGTTAGTGAGAATTAAGCGAACATGGTTCCTAGCACAGAGACCCACAAGAGACCCAAGTTTCTTCATTTTTTCATTATCTGTGATGTGTGGGCTGGGGAGTGCTAAACTCTCCAAAATGTCTCCAGTGTTCTTCTGGCTCTTCTCTAGAAGTAATAAAAACTAGAAAACAGTTTTGTCCCCTGAAAGTCAATGTATGTGCATGGTAATGAAAAGCACTCTCTCAGTTGTACATAGTTTGCTTAACAATAACACAGACCAGCTGGCTCATGGCTGCTGCAAAGACCCTCTATGCAGTGTTGCTTCCTTCTACATCAGATCCCTTGGATAAACTTCAGTTCAAAGTCCACAGAACAGTGCTGGTTCATGAGGCATTTTGTTCACTTCAGTTTTCTAGAGAACACAATGAAGCAGTTCCTCAGAATTTGAAAGTGACCTCACTGGGCACAAACCAAATGTAAAAAACCACAGCAGGACATGCAAACAAAGAGGGAAGGCTCATAGGAGTGTGTTTTATCTGTTGCCAAACTCATTTCTCCTGCTTCACAAGAAAGTGCGGGTCTTTTACTGGGTTGGTCAAAAAGTCTGTTTAGGTTTTTTCCATATATACACATTTTTCATTTTCACCAATAATTTTATTGATTTGGATATTTTGAGGATGTTGACTATATTCTGCTATTGGCTTCCAGAGGGTAGAGGCCGGGGGTGCTGCTAAACATCTTCTAATGCATAAGACAGTCCCACAGCAAAAAAATTATTTGGCCAAAATATCAGTAAGTACTAAGAAACTTTGCAAACCACTTTTGATACGTTTGATATATCACAGCACCTTTTCCACACACTGCACAATCTTTTGTTGTATTTCAGTTGCATTTTAACCTTTCTTGAAGTAATAAAGCATAATACAATAAAAATATTTTATATTTTCTTCCCACTTCAGTATTAAAATGGATACATACAAAGTCGCCAATTTTGATAAGCTTTTTTAAAAATGCACGCTGATATGACAGCTGTCACAATACAACCTAACAAAACTGTTTCTAATGAAGGTAAAGACAACTGAGCACTATTGGAGCCATTGTATGGAAAAAAAGCTAAACAAATTTTTGGTCAACCCAATAAAATGCATGTGCTCCAAATACAGGATCCCATGAAGAAAATTTGAAGTGGTGTGAACCCTGAAGAGCTAATTAACTCTGCAAGCTCCTAGGCAGCAAAGGAGCATGTAGGTCCCAGTGACAACAAGCACATATTCCCAGTGATGAGAGTTAGGTGTTTTCCAGTGGAGAGAACTGAATGTCTTCATCTAATAACTAAAACCTCTGGTTACAAAGGAAAGGGAGTCAAGGAGAATGGGGCACAGCAGCATTTAACCAGGGTGCGGTGGGTGAGTTCCCAAGCTAGAGTCTTCACCCCATCAGTCCTCTCACAGTAACTGAAGAATGTTCACTAACTTCCCTGTGCCTTTGTATCATCCTGCTAGGGAGTCACTGTTGTCCATTTGTAATGGAACGTGTTTTTGTTTCATTTCACATGTCACTCCCCCTATGGGTTGGGATAAGAAATCTTTGCTTCGATGTCTGTGTTGCCCATTTTCCAATATTATAAGTAACTTTTTAGTAAAGTTTTGAAGAAACACTCCTCTTCCCATCCAGGCTGTGTCGAATCAGTAATTAAACATTGAAGTGTCATATTTTTCATGTGTGGTGAAAAGGACTTTGAGATTTTTAAATCAGTTTCTCCATTACATAAAACAGTTAAGGATTAGAATAAAATTTTTCTGATTTAGTATTACAGTAGACAGTTTCAAAGACAGTCCTCAGTGGTCTCTGACTGCTGGCAGTTGTGCCCTTGTATAATCCCCTGCTCTTGGGTGTAGCCTGGACCTAGTGATTTGCTGCTAATAGCGTATGGCAAAGGTGACAGGATGTCATTTCTGTGCTTAGACTATGAAGACTATGGCTTACAATCTTGATGGGCTCTATTGTCTTCTTGGCTTGAGCACTTTGGTGAAGCAAGCTGCCACGCTGCAGGGGCCCTGTGCCAAGAAACTGGGTGGCCTCCAGCCAACAGCTAGCAAGGAACTAAGGCCCTTAGTCCAACAGCCCATGAGGAGTGGAACCTTGATAACCTATCAACCAATGAGTGAACTTAAAAGTGAATCTTGCCCCAAATTAACCGAGACCCAGATGACTAAGGCCCTAGCTGGCACCTTGACTGCAGCCTCATAAGAGATCCTGAAGTGAATGAAGGACCCAACTAGGCTTTGGCTGTAGGGGACTGGTTTGTCTTGGCCTGGCAAATGTGACTCAGCTCTGTATGGAAAACCTACAGATGTGAAGTGGTGGGCAGGAGCCAGATCTTCAAACCGAGTTTTCCCGCAGGAATCAGGCCTAGAAAATACTTACAGACTGTTATGGCTTGCTCTTGATAAAACTCCCTCACCCTGGTCTAAAGCAACAAATGTGTATTGTCTATCTTCGAGGTAACTTCCAAAGCCTGTGTGAGCTCTCCCCGAAGGACAGAGCTAATGAGCTCATTGCTATCCCTCTCTTCATGCTATTTTTATTTCCTTGATTGTACCTAGAATGTAGACAATAATGTTCTGTGTGATAGATAATACATCTTTCTATGATGTAAGACCCCAGGAAAACAATAAAAGCCTGTCTAGGCAAGGGTCATGGTGCTCCCGTCTTGAGGGAGTGGCGGAAGCACCACAGGCACTCTCCCCTTGAGAGAGTAGTTCTGCCAGTCCCTTTTCCACACAGGGTTGTTGTTGCTGTGCATTGATTCTCACTGTCAACCACAACAGGCAGACTCTGCTGGACAGGGTCTGCAACATTTGGCCAGATTTCTGATCACAGAAACTGTTAGATAAATTATTTGAAATTACCCAGTTTAGGGCAATTGTTCTACAGAAATGAAAAGCAATATAAATATCATCCTCTGCTAAGTTTTAAGACTAAAATAACTACAGATAAGTAACTGACAGTGTCATTGGCCTTTTGGAGTTTAAAGATGCAAACTGAAAGTAAGTATGACATCAAAAATTTAAAACAAATTAACAACCCCTCCAAATTTAATTTAGCAATGGTTTATTCTGAGTAGTGGGGTGATAAGTGATTTTCCTCTTTGTACTTTTATGTATTTACTGAATTTCCTACAATTAACAAGAGTAGTTGTATAATCAGAAATTGATTAAAAATGTACTAATTTTATGCACAGAATGCACAAAATATCCCACTCCCAAAATTCAGTTAATATAGGTCAAAGGATCGTCCTAAATAAAAGTTCTCCACTGAATTAACAACTTTCATTTGGCAAAAACAAATGATTCTGACATTGATATACTAAACTGATATTTAAAAGATACATTTTCAGAAGTGTATAAGAGTAGGAATGAGCAAAAGAACACATGTATGAAAGAACTACCTAATCTGAGCAATAGAATGAAAATAAATGCCTAGGACCATCTTGTAGCACACTGTAGTCCACGTGACCGAGAACAAACCAGGACGATAGAGATCATACACAGTCTTTTGGTTAAATCACATATACCTGTGTCTCTACACCTGAAATGAATTTTCGAAAACCACTTGATCTGAAAATACTACACAGTGACATAGTAGTGAAGAGTCCCGGCATTTATCCACATATATTGTCAATGAACTTAAGCAAAATGTAGAGTATTCACAACTCTAATTCCAGTAAGTCATTTTTGGAACCAATTTGGCAACAGAAAGAACAAAGACTCTAGTAGTTATCTGCTGAAGCAATCAGATAACTCTGATTACAGAGTTATCTGATTTACAGAGGAACTCCTGTGTCTTGTAATGGCTGCCCAGAAAGCTGGTGTTAGATATTAGTGGTCTCAAATTATACTATCTTACTGAAGAAACCAATTTCAAAAGGTCACCACTTTTCTGGAACCAGATAATTCAATGAGACATGACACAACGGAAAATTAATGTAGTTGTGGAACACAGACGTTTCCAACTCTCCAGCGAAGAGTTATCTTACAACAGCTTTAAAGCTGTTGTGTTTGCTCCTCTGGAAAATCCAGATGTGATTTTCTGTGTGTGTGTGTGTTTTGAGAGAGAGAGGTCATGACCATGTCTTTGTGAAGTTACCATCTTTAGAAAAGAATGCAGAGATCCTGGGAAAACGGTGAGGCAGGGTAGAAAGATTACTTGTCTCAGCACGGAAAGATTTATTTTAGTCATTTTTCTAGCTGTGTGAGCCTAGACTAATAACAACCTCTCTAGCTTCATTAAGTTATTCATAAAATTCAAATAATACTTATCTGGTATTTCAATGACTGGTTGGGAACCTCATGTAATATATATATATATATATATATACACATATATCTTTATAAATGAAAACAGAGATAAAAATCAATGTAGGCATAATCAAGTACCTGAAGAAGCAAAAGATTTTCCAGGAGAAGCAACTTCAAACCAACCCATGATCAGAAATGGCATTGTGAAGTCTATGGTTTACATCTGAAGATGCTGCTTCAAACCTGCTCCATTCGCCTGAATTCACTGGTCATTTCTCAGGCAGCTATATTGTGACAAAACTGTTGACCAGAACATATGTCCGCTGACTGGTTAAACTTTTCTACACTAGGACAGTAATTAAAAACCTAACCATGTTTGGTTTTCTCCCTGGTCAGGCCCCCTTTAAGAAAGGTAGCCTTTACGGTAACCTATTTTTAATTCAGGCCCACAGATAGATCTAAAAAGTATGCATCAACATACCATACTCCTGAAGCCTGAGGCTCCTGCCTTCCTGAAGAGCCAGAGCCACACACCCAAATGCACGTCAGCCTACTTGGGGCTTTGAAGCATAACCAATCCCAGCTGAAGGGCAGGCTCTTCCACCCTCCCCCCACTCTAGGGAGTGACTGTTGCTTTCTCCATGCAAATTCTGCTACAAGCACAATAATAATCAATGAAGACTTGGAACAGCTGAGACTAATTTTAACAAACTGCTGAGGACACCAAAATTCACATTCTTGCAATCCTTAGACAATGCCCCAAATATGTCACTCTTCATAATACATCCCTCCTGTGTGCTTGTCCAGACTGCTCCAGAGTCCTGCCATCTGGATCCAAACTCCCTCCCTTAGTGTGACTTCCTCCCAGACCTTTTTTTGCTGGGTACCTAACACCTGAATCTGATGTAACGACCCATCCTTCGCCCTCTGCTCCCTTCCATTGCTCCAATCCCTTGCTTTCTGTTGAGCCTGGCTGGAAAAACCCTGGCTCTGGATCAACAAACTTCCTGCCCTCTGTTTGTACATCAGGCCGCACCCTGCAGATCAGGGCAACTATAAACTCATGGTCTCAGCTCTTACAAACCATCTCTGCTCAACTCAAATACATTAAACTATAACCGTCTCCTCAACGCCAAGCAGGGCACATCTACTTTGCCGACAATAGTTAAGTCACTTCAGGGTAACTCCCTCAGCTTCTCTTGTCCCACCTTAATCACCCTTTCTTCCAGTCCTTCAGATCAAAGGCAGGCCCCTCTCTCTGATGTCCATTTCTCCAAACTGATGTCTGGAGGTAACTCTGGAAATGAGGAGGAGACTTATCTAAACAGGTGGCCATTATAGTAGCACAGGTGAGAGGTAACAAGGGCCAGAACTAAACTGTGGCTTATCCCCCACACCCCTACTGAATTTTTGGAGACTAGCTAACCAGGACTACATGGCATACCTCAGAGACACCGTCAGGTGAGTTCCAGACCATTGTAATAAAGCGAATACCACGACAGAACAAGTCGTGACCTTTTCGCTGGTGGAGGATCTTGCCTTCAGTTTGTTAAAAAACGCAACACCTGTGAGGCACAACAAAGAGAAGCACAATACAACGAGGTATGCCTGCAATTACACGTAACCCCGAGCACACATGTGCATTGTTGAACAACTAGGAGCAGAGGGGAAAAGAACTTTATAAACTTCCTTTACCCCGTTCACAAAGATGGCTGAGAAACAGGAGAAAGAAGAAAATAGTATAGAACAATAATGTGACAGTTAAGGATCGATTCAGTAGTGATCCTCAAAACAGGATGAGTGAAAGGTGAACCCATAGGATATGGGGAAAAAAATAAGATGTCAACTTATATTTACATTCCATCTAAAAGGAGGAGCAGCAAATTGACCTTCATGAACATTTACTACAGACTGACGCTGGTGCCTGTCCTTCAGGGACATCCCCAGTGTCCTCTCATGCTCAGTATCTGAGGTGACATGAGGACAGTGGGTGTCCCAACAGCTCCCAAACTCCTAGTTTGCTTTCAGCACGTGCAGTAGACTGCAGATTATTTATACCAACCCGGGTGAGATTACATATTTTATCTCTTTTTCACTAAGTAATCTTTACAAAATATGGCTTATATAGATCCCTGCACATTTTTAAAAATCAACATGGATTGAAGACACAATGAAAAAAACAACTAAGAAAATGGCAAAGATGATGCTTCTGGAACAAGCCTTTTATCAGCCACATCGTGAGTTAAACCAGGGTGGATCTAATCAGATTTGATAAAAATTTGGCCAAAAAACTCACCAAAGACTAAGAATAATATAGGAAATGTGGAAGCCAAAGAACTTACATGTATGATCCATGGGCAACATATAATTTCATGGACATGAACTAAAGGGGGGGATGCGGATGGGAGAGGGTATGCAGGGCAGATGGTAATAAAGGGGGAAAATGGGACAACTGTAATAGCATAATCAATAAAATATATTAAAAATAATCAAACAGACAAACTGCAAACCTAATTAATAAAAAAGGGAAGCAAACAAACACATAATGTTAATGTAGAATGGAAAAACCACCAAAACAGGAAATTTTAAAAAACCATAAAGAGGCTCCTTTGCACAACTCTGTAAATGCACTTGAAAATCTTGATGAAATAAATACATTTCTAGAAAAAAATATGTAGGTACACCTATGTCAATGTCATTAAAGATAAATTTCACTCCAAGATTGTACTGAGCCTTGAGAAATTGGTTAATAATGAATATATGCAAATAATAACTTCAAAGAAATTAATGTACATTCATTAGAAGTGTTTGCTCGAAAAACTTTTATTGATGGAAATACGCCACCAGAGAAGACTAACACAACTGGCAGAGAAGGTGGAGTCTAAGGCAGTGTCATCAGACACAATAGCTTGGGCACTTGCAAATGCATTGGTGGGTGACACCAGACCACCCATTTCACAGTAAAGCACATGCGTTTCAAAACACTTTGTTAAAAGGAGAAAACAACTGCAGCTCATTACAATTTTTATTGTTGCAAATATTAACAAGTTTTAAAATGATCAAAATAAGGAAAACAACATCCTTTCCCAGACTTTTTTCCGTTTCATTTTCACAGGTCAACCTCCCTCCGGCCAACAGGGCACTTCCGGGGCCCTTTGACCCAGATTTGCTACCAAAGGAACCAGACCTGAGATCTGTCCAGGCCTGTCTACTTCTGCACTGGTACAAAAAAAGAATATCCTATTATTTGAAAAGGAGGTAGCAATACATAAGAATTAGTCGTTTGAGTTTTTAAGACACAAAAGTCTACTCCATGATCCCGATTCTCTAATGATTAAGAACTGTTAAATAAACAGGGAGACCCTTGGGCCGAGGTGGCTCTAATGCTGCGACTGCTCAGGTGAGCAACCCCAAATTTAAGCCTGTAAAGGCTTCAAGGTTAGGAAATCAAAACGCTAAGGGGCAAACTCCAGAAGCAGCCAACTAGTCTTTAAACTGTGGCCAGTAAGTAAATTCCACTATAAAGGTCTCTCCCTAGCTCCAGCTGGGTAAGGGGAGCCCTCCTAACCACTTCTGGCTTGGCACTGCTGGATTCAAATTGATTTCTGCTCAAACTCTCACAAACTTTAATATGTTTATGTTTTGAGAGTTCCGGTGTCTGAAGAGGAAACCAAAGGGGTCCCCAGTCTGCGCCCCCATAGCTAGGAGGAACCAGCAAAGGTACGTGTTGGGCCGCAGGAGCGCCTGCTTTCTGGAGCTGCCTCTGGGGGTGGCGCCTAAGTCTCCCTCTGATCCCTGGTCCACAGCCTTTGTGTTTTGTGATTTCAGACTTAATTGAAGCATTTCTCTTCCTGTCTGTGTAGGGAAACCAGCTGAGGTCGGACCAGTCCGGGGGGGTGGACAGGGTCCGGCACAGAAACCAGGCTGGGGTCAGCGAGGGGCCTCAGGTGATATAATACTTTGTTTCAAAGCTAAACAAGCAGGCTAACCTTACCAAAGATCATCTTGAATTACCATGGCCACAGTGGAGAACTTTTAACCTGAAAGTGTTCAATGAGGAGGCCATTACACAGAGGTGGCTCCAACGCCATGGTGGACTGTAGTCTATGTAAGCAAACCCAAAGCTAAGCCTGTAAATTCCTCAAGGTCACAAAATCAAACCGCTAAGGACAAAGGTGCACAGCCAGCCAACTAGGCTTTAAAGCTGTATAGCCCATCCATAATTTCCTGGCTTTGCTCCTGCATTTTCTTTCTACAAGTCTGTCTCTGAGCTCCTGTTAGTGGAGTACCCCTAAGCACTTCCGGTTTGGAGCTACCCGATTCCAATCAGGTTTTGCTCAAATAAACTCTTAAAAATTTTAATATGCCTAAATTCCTCTCTTAACAGAACCAATATTTACACTAAAATATTTAGAACTGAGATTCATTCCAAAGTTTGTTTTTTCTTTAAGGCAGGCAGGAAGGAAAAAGAAAACGTAAAAAGAAAAGGTAAAGGACAGAAATGCGTTGAGGAGTAGAGGTGTGTGTGCCTGCTGTGTTCACTGAAACTGCAGGACTTTTCTGAACTCGGCCTAAGGCTCCAGGATTAGTTCAAGATGAAACAGTATGAGTGAGGCATCAGAGTTTGAAAAGCTACCCCTGAGGGCAATTGCTGATAACTAGGAGCAGTTCCTTAAGATTTCTCTGAAATTTTTAAACCACATATTTTTCTCCAAGAGGTTATTTTATTACTAAAAAAAAAAAAAAAAAGTAAAACCCCTAGGTCTTTAACAGGGGTGGTATTCAAAAGGGCTGAGATAAAATCATTCTCTTAAATTTGTCTTTGAAGTAGAAACGGGATCACATGCAAAGGCACCAAAGGAATAACAACAATTTCAGCTGTCTTCTTGGGTGACAGGCTTATACTCAAATGCATGCATCATAGCATGTGATCTCTTAGGTTAGAATTACCCTTCCCATCAAGGCTACCACCTGAGACCCATGCTTTCAGAGAGAAGGAATTACTATCACTTAAAAGTGGCACCTAATTTCCGTCAGTGGGAATTCCAGTCTCTTTTGCCTTGGCCTCCATGAAAAAGGCCGCGCGGGGAACACACAGTACTTCCCCTTGAACCTGAACACCACTGCTGCCATTTGCTGAAATAAACTTACAAATTTATAGAGAGAGTCATGACCTGTCATGCCCAAAGTAACAATCTGCCATACTTGTACTTATATTTGATACCATTTTTATATTTAGGAAAATTCTATCATTTGCCTTCTAAAGGTACATAGACCAGAAGACTATTATTGTATTACTGTCATAAAATCAGCCACCCTGTCACCCTGGTTTTAGCTCATGTTTTTTGGTGATTTGTTTATTAACTCTTTCCCCCTTGAATGTAAGAGGGCTGGGGCCCTGCAGCCTCAAGGTCACCAACTGGATGGCACACGGTTGGCCCTTATTAAATATATTTGTAAATTAGTGGGTAATGTAATTTTATTATATATTTATTATAATATCATATTCCTGCAATTGATGTCCCCTGAGCTTAGCCTTAGTTACATTGTTAGTAAAAAATATATCGTACATATAAGTTTTAATTTAAACAAACAAAAAAACAAACAGAAAAGTTCACTTTAAATAATCAGGTATTCCATATGTTCAAGTGAATATGTTTTATTAAATGCATACTAGTATCTTTCTATTGTGAGTATACATAATAAGTTAAAATGTATATATTTATTAAATATAGATATAATACCAGAACATGATTATTTTAGATGAGAAATCAAAATAAACCCATTTTTAAGTATTTTTTGGTCACTCCAAATTGATATTGCTCATAAAAAAATACACTGATTTTTCCCTGGGGGAAAAAAATTAATTCCATAGCAGTGTAGTTAAGGGACATGTTTTATTTCATAGCTTTCTGCAAGCAAAATTGCTTTGATACAAAAATGAGTTCGATGATACAGGTGCTGCTGTCCACTCAAGCGAAAGAAAACCTCACATTTATATGAATGCACTTTATAATTATATTCTTACAGTATAATAGTTCTAACATCCAGGACACCTCTGGCCTCATGGGAAGCAATGGCACAGCAATGGTGTAAGGTTCCTGACATCAGAGCACGGGCAAGTGCTTACAGTGACTACCTGGGAGCTCTCTGCTCTCTGTCACACACAGCTTGAGTACCTGTGCAGATGTGTTTATCTTTTTGCCCTCCAGCTTTGGGTTTATATTTAAATCATATCGAAATGCATCTGTGTGTGTCTATCTGCATTTCAGAGCGTTTATGAAAGCAAGAGAAAGTCATGAGGTATCCTTAACGTTAGCTACCGATGGAGGGCTGTGGCTTACATCAGAGGGTGTGGACTTACCTGCAGGTACAGGAATTGATTTTAGTGTGTACTCGAGATGCACAGTGCAGAAATGTTAGTGTATGTTAAACTCTATCCTCCCCCTCACATATGACGTGACTTTAACCCCAGAGTATCTGACAAAAAAATTATACAGATAAAATAAAAAGACAAATACACAAATAAGGCCATCTGCAGAATTTTAAACTCACCTCTTGCAATATTTCACAATAATTTCTACATCATATTTTACATCTTTCAAACTTAAATAATAAATGCTCAAGGAAGGACCTTGGTGGAACCAATTGCACTATCTCTTTGAGGATTTGTCCAATTTACTGGCAGGTGACTTCCTCTGGGGTGTGGGGATTTTGGAAGGCTTGGCTGTGGATGGCCGAGAACTCGCTCGGGGCGAAGGCCTGTGTGTCTGGGGGACAGTCTCCACGTCTGAGCACACGGACTGGATTTCTGAAATGTCAAAGTCTGACGCATCACTGCCACGGCGGCTGCTGGCCCTGCTCCCGGCCTTGCTTCCAGCTCGGCTTCCTGGTCGGCTGGGAGTCTTCTTGGGGTCTGAGGAGAAAGGGCAGAGGTGGGTCACCCTTATCACGGGTGCATCTGCAACAGACTCCTGCAACCTAATGCCCCCTTGGTCTCAGTGATTTCTCTTGACACCCTGTAGGCACTCAGAAAATACTGTGGATTCATGGCCTCTCTCCCTTCCACAAGGGTAGGGCAGCCTCACTCTAAGTAGACGCAGTATAGAAAAAGCTAGGTTTACAAATGAAATTGAGGTTTGGGCTTACCCTGTTTAAAACAGGATTCCATTCAGTACAAACAGATATACGGAAACAGCTATAATCAAAGGTTGTCCTTTCCAAAGTGTAGTGTGTATACCCAGATGTGTGCAGTGCAAAACGAAACAAACTTTTAGGTGCAGGTCTAGCCCAAGGAGAAGTCATTGAAAGCACACAGGAATTTAAAAGACTTGAAACTTTAAAGAAGCTTCATGCTTGCTGAGCCTAGAATCCCAGGTTCTGGGGTTTATATGAGAAATATGAGAAGTGCTGGTTCATAATACTTGGGTTTTTCCAGCCACCCAAAATAAAGCCCAGGACATTTTCCAAATAGAAGAACCAAGACTTCGGAGCTAAAAAAGGCATGGGATACTCTCATAATTTTTCTTCTGTTCTCATCTTTCTCTGGAACTTTCCAAAAGGGATTTTCTAATTATTTACCCCATGACTCACTTATCCCCTACCTTGGTGGTAGGGCTGAGGCTCTGTGTCATTTCAAAAGAATACAGTACAGCATTATCGACTCATAATTTCTTCCAAGTGAGGAGGTGAGTAAGGGGACTTTCATCTTCAGAAGATGCTGCGGAAGGCATTAAAGAAGGAAACGTACCACACTCACCAGCAAACTGTGTCCGGACTCGGGCTGCTGCAGTTGTGATCAAGCCACTGTCTTCCCCGGAGTGGAAGCCTTTCCCTGATAAATACCCCGGAAGTCGAAGCTTGCTGCCTTGTATAGGTGTTCCCTGTATTCAACCAGTGAAAAGAGATTTCAAGACATTGCTCGTGTTCTGTGACGTAACACCAACTACACTTTACAGGCGGCTGCAAACCCTCTACTAGACCTCATCAATGAGGCATGGGTTCCACCTGCTTGTCTCCACTAATTTCTTATACTCTCCCTGAATTCAAAGGGAACTTTTAAAGAACATGGATTCATGTTGCAGAGAAACACAACAACTGAGATCCCCAAAGGATGGCAAGGAAAAAAGAAAGACAAATGAAACTGAGTACTTGAGCGTCTTCCAGTCTGTTCGTACATGCTACCGAGTTAAAGAGAAGACTGGTACAACGATTCTGGCTGCCTGGCAGACAGAGGAGACGGGCCCCTGAGAGACTGTGCTCGGCTGTTCTGCTGCAGCACGGCCCGTAGGGAACCAGGCAAAACTGAACCAGCAGGAATAGAACGATAAGTAAGCAAAGCCCAGAGAGCTGTAATTTAAACACATTAACTGCAAGGAAAGTGACGTTTTATAAATTGCTACAGTGCCCCTTCGTCTCTTGGCTCTGTCGCCTTCTCTGGTTCTTACACACAAGATACCTAGGCCACACTGGGGACAATTCTTTTAAAATTCTTACAGGAGCTCACAGAGTCTGTCTAAAGCAATCACAACTATGAAATTTTATTGTAAGTCTAGAACCATGGCATTTTTTTTATAGCTCACTACAACATTTTGACAATCCTCCCAAAGTTAAAAACAACAACAAATGCCCTAAGAAGTGTAGGGATTCTCGTAGTCACAGGGAGTTATCTGGAAGAAATTAAATTATGTGTGTATTAACAAAATTAATTGTTCCTTTATTATGTAGTTTTAAATATTTAATAAAGCATATGTAAGACCTTTTGATACAGCAGGGTTACAAATTTGTAACATTAACAGAATATCCATAATTCACGTACATAAGTGTTCTATACATATATTTCAATATAGAATTTATATATTTGCATGCATATAATATACTTAAGCTTTCAAAGTATATTCACATGTATGACCACAATTAATCTCCCTATTCACCTAATCATAACTTTTTTGACAAATGTGAAAAATGAGGTCTGAGGAGGGAAGTGATTTTCCCAAGATCTGACTACTCTCATCTAGTTAAACTCCTAAGAATCTCAAGAATCCATAAGACAGCAAGGACCCACAATTACGAAGTATCACCCCAGGTGGCAGAATTCATTACCATGAAAGACCTGAATCATTCTGCTCAGAATACATTGCTTTCTTGGTTGCTTTGATTTTCTTGTTATAAGCCCCACCTTTAAAGACCCTTCTATAAAAGTACATGGCTGTTGTGTTCGTTTGGTTGGTTTTTCTCTGATTAGGCTACTTGAAATAAAACACAGTTTTCTACTAATCAAAATAGCATACTTAGACTTTAATTTTGGGGACTCTCTACTTTCTAAAACTTTGAACTAACATATCAGCTCTAAATATTTTTAAAAATCATGTTGCTCGAGGTTCCTCAAACTGCTCTCAGTTTTTGCCACAACAGACCCAGCACGAGTGGCAGACGTCTCTAGATGTAATGTGTGACAGTCACATTTCTCACTGGAGGGAAGAGGTGGACAAGAGGGGCCGGGGGAATGAGGAAGGGTTGAAGAATGATTGATTCCGTCCCATTTCAACCCCTATCATTAATGCTATTTCCACCTGAGGCATGAGGGTAATAAGATTTTCTCTGTCTGCCTGTTATCACTGACGAGAGGATTAAATACTAGGTAAGAAAGTGTTACAAAAAGCGTCAAGGGCTTTCTAAAGCCACTTACCACTTTTATACCTGGACCCTGGCCTTGAACATGAAATACCTCTTTTAATTCAAGAGGAGCTATTTAGGGATCCCCCCCTTAATCACTATGATTCTTGTTGATCAAATGTGCTTATCTGGTGTCTATGTTTGTCATTTTACAGAGAATGTCCTTTAGGGTGACTTTCAACTGAATGTAAATGATCTATGTGTCAATCTCGGCAAATTTTATATCACCTAAATACCTTATCCCCATATATCAAGCTGTATTGAAAGCTCGAGCTTGCTTGAGTGATAATAACCATTAAAGTCTAACAAATATACATACCTTTTGAAAATGGCACATAACTTTTGATATACCAAAGCTCCAAATCCCCTCTAATAATGAAAGGGTTACCATTCTTGGGCAGCAATAAATGTAACAGACATTCAGAAAGACCTCGGCTATAGCAAACACTCAATAAATGTTCTTTTAATTGAAGTGATTGCTCTTGCAAACGACACTGCCTCTCATTCTCACCTAAAGGGGGTTGGTTGTACTTTTTATGTTTCCAAGCAATAGTATACCATCAGCTCTAAAAGAAACTTTACTTCAGGCTGGATATGATTGCCTGTATTGTACTCTCCCATGACAGAAAAATAATTTAAGTATGAGTAAGATGACAAAAAAACAAAGGAGGTACAGCACTTGCAGCTGTGACCATGTGAAGCTGACCTTGTTAATGGAGCAAAAAACTGTCTTTACTGTTAACCAGTTACTCTCATGCCTTCCAAGAATTGCTGGGTCGATAATTATTTTATGGAAGTCAATTAAAACAATGTAGTATTATCTAAAGCACATACATTAAGGGAGAGGTAAAGCGATGTTAGTGGGTGACAGTTTCGATTAAAGAAGGCTGTTGTTAGACTAGAAGCCGGGGCCTTACGATACCTCTGCAGATGGCACGGAAAAGTCTGAGCACTCTGCTGGCTTACAAGGAGTTGACATTTTGCTGTTTGTCAACCATGGTTTACCGTAATTGCGTGTTAAAGGATGGAGAATCTGTATGGAACAATGGCAAATCAAATGTAAAGGAGAGCAGATCAAAAAGGAAGCCACAGAAAAAGATACTCATTGCCAAGACTCACATTTCAAAGTAAGAATAACAATAATTAAAAATGAATGAAAAGATCTGATGACAAATCATACACACCAAAAAAATGAATGAAGCTTTACAAAGAAAAACAATCTGAAAGGTAACCAAAGCAGCACCTACAGAGACAGTCTCTCTAGAGGCCATAAGGCAAAAATATATACATATTTTTAAAAACCCTTCATTTCCCATATTGTGAGAAGAAACACAAATGGAGAAAGCTCACAAATTCTAGGGTCCTAAGACACTCAAAAGTATACTCAAGACTTTGACTGCATGGGAAGAGGAAGACGTTCCCTCCCCGAGTCCTACCTTGGGTGTGCTGGTGGCAGGGACCTGCGGGGAGGCCGCCTGGCCGGCCTGACTGGACATGGACGTTGATCGGTTGGGCGAAGCTCCTCGCGATGAAGGCCGCGATCTTCGGCCCCGGGGCCGGAAAGCAGCCATACCCTGACTGGCACCGTCTGCCAAGATGAACTTCTCCCGCAGTTCCATGTTCGTCCTTCCTTTAGCTGGATTGCGTACCACACGACAGTGCCCACAAACAGAAGAGGAAGAAAAAAGAGAGGAGGTCAATCCTTTATGGGACGAACAACCACCTGGCACCACATGTTACCCTGAGGATTTGAAGTACATCTCTTTGCCATGCCAACCCCAACTCAGCACAACAAAAAGGTAAATGCATTCCCTTACAATGCATTCCTTTTGGATACAAGTAAGTTTGGGGAAGAAAAAAAAAAGTGTTTATTCTAACACTAGACACCAGCCAGAATAACCACTATTAAAGAAAGAGTCAGCATGAAAATGGAAAGCTCATGCTAAAATATTGTTAATCCACCAGCTACTGATGCCCACATGGGTTCGCTGCCCCTTCTGCACACTGAGAAGACAAGCCAGGGAAGCAGGGACTGTGTCTTTTGCATGTACTGTCAAGGTCAAGAGAATGCCAGCATTTTAATAACACTGGGATTAATTAAACAATAGAATTACACAGAAGGACAGATGGCTTGTTAATCATGACGACAACATATAAACTTTCAAGTTTTTCTTTAAAGGAGGCGGCTAGTATTTTTATTTTATGCCTTGAAAGGCTCTGTTTTACCAACATGCAATAACAAACACCAGACCCAAGGATCCGCGAGGTAATCAGTGCTGCGACACTCGTACAAACACATGTGCACACGGAGAACACTCCACAGGAACCCAATGAGCAACGGGTTAGCATGTGTTTGATCACTTCCTCAGCACCTACATTTGCAACACACCGCAAGTGTGTGAAACTGTCCGAATTTAAACTTGGAAGCACCAGCTCAGTTGGATGTGACTTAAGCCATACGCAATGGATGAAGCGTGTTATTTTCAAACAAATAATTAAAGCAAGAATGTAAACGTAGGAAAGAGCAAAGGTAAGAGAGGAGAGGCAAAGAGAGGGGTTGCCAACCTATAGTAGGCTGAGTAGTAGTAATTGAAGAGTTTGATTCCGAACGTAACATTTTACTCCCATGATGATGAACTAGAAAAAATGACACAGGATACCGATCACATTAAAGAACACTGTTAGCAGGAGAAGAAACAAAGTACAGTAGTTGAATACGCAAAGGGTGCTCACATCCAGCCTGGAGCGCGCACAATTTAGAAGAGTTGCATTAGGACAAGCATTCGAAGGTTGGACTCAAGAAGAAAAATGTACTTGGAAGACATTGCCACAGTCACGCTAACTTTGCTAACAGAACACTACATGTTCTCATTTCTTTGTTTCATAAACAGAACTACGTTACCTTAGGCTGCATTATTTTCAAAGTATAAAACAAAAAGGGAGCTTTTGTTATTTGACTGCCATTTGTGGTTGTGTCTTTGACCTGCAGAGAGCAGAGCTCCTGAGTGTGGTGGTGCAGCAATCCTCTGTGGCCCTATCAGAGGGGCTGCTGACCGCACAGGAACTCAGTCCACCACACCACCTGTGTATTCAGATGCCGGCACTGACCCCTGGCTGGTGTGGCTCAGCGGACTGAGTGCTGGCCTGTTAATCAAAAGGTCAGAGATTTGATCCCCAGTCAGGGCACATGCCTGGGTTTCAGGCCAGGTCCCCAGTTGGGGGCATGAGACTCTCTCACACGTGGATGTTTCTCTCTCTCTTCCTCCTTCCCTTCCCCTCTCTCTAAAAATAAGTAAAAAATCTTTAAAAAACAAAACAAACAGAAGATAATAGACGCCAGCACCGAAACAAGAGGCTCAGGGAAGACCTCCTAGTTGGGAGCCTAACAGCGCAGGCACAGACATTTTTTTTGCTGTTTATTTGTTTAAAAGGATTAAAACGAGTCACAGGAAAAGCACAAAAATCTTACTATTTTTTCAGAGAAAAATGGGCCTATTCTGTAAATGAGACTGAGATCATGTGTAAAGTAAATCAATTAAAAATTCAAAAATTGATAATAAGATCTGAAAAAATAAGGAAAATTAAAAGCTAGCCAGAGGTTCTTAGGCTGTAGACATGGTGAGCACGATTATAGTCTATGTTTATATTTTTAATGTTCCAATCTGCCACTTCAAAGTAAGAGTCAAATTAGCAGTTCCTATTTTTTTAATCTTTAAGTATTACTTTCCTCACCGTCCCCTAATTTCATAAAAACTTTCACTTTTACACTTTTACTATCCAGTATCTTCAGTCTTCATCACCTCAACTTTCTTTCCTCCCACTCTACTATTTAATGACAGATGAAATCCTTTCCCTGGTGGGTGTCATTGCTTGTTTTGAAAACTGCAGGTGGGACCATCTCATAAGGAAGATCGAGTCTAGTATTTCCTGCCTACCAGTGTCACATTCACCCAGAGAAGTAAAAAAGCCAATGAGAAGAACATGTTTTACATGGCTGCCCCAAGTTCTCTGGAACTTTCAGGCTGACAGACCAATGTGAAACACTCACTCTATTGTAATAAATGACCAAAATTGTATCCAAGTATGTCATCGATGCTGGAGATGAATACAAAGTTGATGTACTTTTACGGTGTTATCATCTCGACAGAAGTATCTCCTTACCCCGGCAGGGATCATTTTTCACTAAGAACTCATCCAGTGCCATCCATCCACCTCCAACACGGACCATCACGGTGCTTCGCAGGATCCGAACGAGTCGCAGTTGCTGGGAGTCTCCAAACTGTGAAGATGAGGAAAGAAGAACCTCTAATTGTCAGTAGCCATTCTGAACGAAAGGGTGGTGGACAGTCTGCAGTAGCTGAAGCAACCAACTTGAATGTTTTGCTTAGTTCACAGCGATTAGTAAAATCTCAGAAAAAGGGGTTTGTAATGATCTGCGTTAGACTGCTGCATGCTGATTTAGCCCAAAGGAAATAGTTTGAAAAATGATAACAAAGGTAATCAAGTATAATATGAAGGATTTCTTCTAAAAATGACTTTTCTCTCTCAGGACAGACACAACATTAGTAAGGCAGTGATTAAAAATGTTTCTAGAAATTAAAAACAGCCATGAAAATAAGCACTGGTCCACTTTGCCAGGATTTATACAAAATAAAATGATTCTCTAAAGAAGATTAAAGAAACTCTGAGTTTTCTTTATTAAACCTTCCTTTTATACTAAAACTTTGTCATTGAAATCTGTGAGGAGGAATCTTCCTAAACTATCAGGGAGATAAAGTTGTAAGTGAATATGACCAATAAAAATGTCATAGTCAAATAAAATTTCTGCATCACTAATAATCTGGTAAAACAATTTGTTAAAGACTGGATTAATGTGCCATTTTATATTGCTGTAATATTAGAACAGTCTTGGGCACATTAATGACACAGCTTTCAAATCGAAAAGGCTTTCTCTCAAAGCTGTTTGTACCATAACTGCTGACATTAATAAGCAATCGGTTCTCCCCTGCCCTTTCAATGGGTCTCTAATCACTTGGAAATGCTATAAATTCTGCAAGTCTGGAATAAATGTCTAGACTATACAGAGTTTCTCATCATAAGGTTTATTTGTTTTGAAAGCCCATGAGAAATAATTTCATACTTTTAAATCATTTCTAATAGGCTCATGTCCAACTCATAAAAAGTACCATATTGAATTTCACGGTTGCCAACTCAGAAGATACCATAGCAAAATGAACACTCGATTAAACAAAAATAGCTTCGTTTTTTTAGGGAAAGTGGAATATTGTTGTGACTTTGACTATTGGTCTGGGCTCATGATAGATAAAAACAGAAAAATTTAAGTAGAAACAATTTGCTCCTTTCCAATAAGCTTTACCACTGAGTTTCAGACAATTTGCTCCTTTCCAATAAGCTTTACCACTGAGTTTCAGGAAGCGGGCCCCAGCACAAAGCCCACATTCAAGACCCCGAAACTCAGAAGAACCTGTAGAGCACGGAAGAGGCACCGGCTGCAACTCATGCCTTTTACATCAAACCTTTTACACTGCTATTTCTAAGTCCACTTTTTAGCCTTGACATTTAAACTTTCCTACAATTGAACCTGCTCCTGAAATGTAATCAAAGTGTAAAAATCAAAATATATTTTGTTAGAAAAAATTTGGTGCTGCTAATAAGCAAAGGGAAAGGAGGGGAGTTAAAGAAAATTACCCTTAAGTAACCAGATAATTAGACCAGACACTTTTGGTCCATGATGACATTCAAGACAAACGTTTTAAGGAACTAACTGAAGTACTTTATAGAGATGAAATTTCAATTCTGATAAATAGGAATGACTTTAGAATTTATTTTGAGATGGCATTATCTAGACAATGAACATTATCTTCAGAATTTCCCTAATTTTCCCAAGAGCCAAATTGTGAGACAAGAAAAAATAGGCTAATTCTGTTCTTTGTGCTTTCGATGAAGAAAACTTTTTGAGGTATTTTATCCTTTCTAAAAATAAAAGCTGCTACATCTCAAATGCTATCCCCAAAATGTATTATATCAAGAAGTTTTAAAAACAACTCTTTAAAGTAACTGATCTATTTGAAATAAGTATGGGATGGAATAAATGGGGATCACAGCTAATTTGAAGCTGAAGATGTAGTAATATGGGCTTAAAAACTGAGAGGCAGAGTAATAACTAATATGATGTAGTCAGGAACTATGCATAGCCCAGTTCTTTCTAAGAGCACAGAGTAAACAACTCTTCTCCTTTAAGTCAAAACACGATTACTCTTATTAGATCTCAAATTCTGATCACGTGCAGTGCCACTGAACTGTTAATACTGACTTAAATGTGAGGTCAAAATGGCATAAAATGTGACTGTAAGACTTTGTAAGTTACAGGAGATACATTTCCTCACAAGGAATTACAACATTCAAAACTCCCAGGGTTAAAATTTCTACCCACAGGATGCAAAGCCCTACACTAATGATTTAGAACACATGGACCACAGCTGCTTTGGGGAGAACACGTTCCTTGAGGCCGAGTGCCACAGAGACCTCTCGGGATTCTGTCTTGTGTCCCTGCCTCATGCGATGCTCCTGTAGGTTCTGCCTACCACACGTCCTCGGTGGTGAACACCTGAGAAGCCATGTGCAGATGTGTGCACCAACGGGTGCTGGCATAAAATATCTGCTAATAGTATTTATCAAAAGTGGGAACTGAAAATTATATTTCTAATGCTGTCACCAGCCAAGCTACAATTCATTATCTGGTTTGCTTAAAAGTAATCTCCTCATTTGAGACACAAGGCAAAAAGGAGTCCTGGATCAAGGACCCTTACAGCGTCTACAGAAACACCACGCCAACCAACAGTGTAGTAGCTAGGGGGCAGCATGGGGAAGATTGGCCATGGCAAGCTTTAATGACTATGAATTAAAGTTAAAAAAAAAAAAATCATTGGGAACTTGAGAATACATTCCACTGAATTATACCTGATTTCCCAGGAAGAACTGATAAAAAAATGAAAAAAATGGAAGAAAGATACAATTAGTTCAGCAGGAAACTTTCTACATGGCTCTAGAACACACACACACTTCACACGCGGGGCTTCCAGATACCGCATCTAGTTCAGAGATGTGCAGGTATCCAACTGCACAGCCAATAATCCGAGCATTTTCTATGCATTTTTTTTTAATCCTTGGGTTTCAAATTTAAGTTAAAAATTCAGATATTTAGATGACTATTTTAAAATGTGGAACTATAAGAATAAAAATGATTGTTTCGTTTTTAAGTAATAAACTATATTAGGGACATTCACTCCATTTCTTATCATGTTACTACATGTAAGAGATGTTCCAAAATGGAGAAAGAGTGATGAAGTCACACTCATCTTCAAGTAATTGTTTTGAGGAAGCTGAACTAAGCTATTGAGATTTTGAATAAAACAAAAAATTACAGCACAAGTGGAAAACACTGCCTCTTTTTTGTTTTATAAAAATTAGTCAACATTTTTAACTTTGTGATTCTGGCTTGGAATAGCTTTGTTATTGGAAATATGAAAACTTACCTTTAATCATTATAAAATATATTACAAAGTAACATGAAGCAACGTAAATATAAGAAATGTGTTTTTCTATGAATGTTTTTCTTTTTAAAAGTAATGTACATGTTGTGCATGTCAAAGATATGTCCTTATATACAAAATGCAGGCTATGTTTATATAATTTTAAATGAGAGTTAGAAATTCACAGAGCATTACATTTTGATATGAGGTAAAAACAAGGAACTAGCACTCCCAGGAAACAATGCAGACCAAATTATAAACAAACCTCAATTTAAAAGAACTACAAAGTTATTCGGTAAACTTACCCTGTATTTGTTGTCTCCAATCTGTTCAACTTGAAATCGTTTTGCACATTTACACTTAGCTACCTGCCTCGTCACCTGCCAAAAACAACGACGACATACCCGCTTTAATGTCAGTGTTACAGAGTGGGCCCTTAAAACCTCGACACCTGCTAAACGCGACAATAGCAGGGCTGCATGAACTGTGCGTGATACCCTGGCCAGGACACACTACAGTATCGCTGTCGTGGGCAGTGGAAAGGAGACGAGTACCTCATCTTCGATTTTGTCAGCGTCAGTGACGGGTTTGTATGCATCTTTATTGGGGTGCAGGGCGGCCACAAACTCGTAGTAGTCGATGTACCCGTCGCCGTCCCTGTCGAAGATGTCCGCCACTGCGCTCATCTCCAGGCGGCTGGTTGGGAACTCTGACATTTTCAAAGCAACAGAACCCAGTGTGACTGAGACGTAACTGACAAAGTCGTACAATAGTTAAAATACACAGTGCAATGATTTCATGTATGTACATATTGGGAAAGGATTCCTCCCATCTGGTTAATTAACACATCTATCACCTCACCTGTCTTTTGTGTGTGTGTGTGAGAGAGGACATTTAAGGACACCACTCTCTTAGCAAGTTTCAATTACACAACACAGTGTTATCAACTATAGCCACTGTGTATAGTCACCATATTACTCATCAGAGCTCACTCATCTTACAACTGCAAGTATTCTATTTTTTCCCCCAATAGGAAGAGGGGAAAGGGAGGGAGAAAGAGAAGGAGAGAAACATCAATGTGTGGTTGCCTCTCACATGCCCCTACTGGGACCTGGCCCGAAACCCAGGCATGTGCCCTGACTGGGAATTGAACTAGCGACTCGTTGGTTTGCAGGCCAGCACTCAACCACTGAGCCACACCAGCCAGGGCTAAAAGTCTGTATCCTTTCACCAACCTCTTCTATTTCCCCCAGGCCCTGGCAACCACTCCTCTTCTCTGTTTTTGTGAGTTTGACTTTGTATTTAGATTCCGCATATCAGTAATAATTAAGATACTATCAGTATAAGCCATATAACAGTCCCAGTTAAAAGTTTGTAAGACCTGCTACTTACTATAACACTTTATAAAAAAGATTTAAGTCTTTAAAAAATAGTAAGAAGTATAACTTAAGTCTGCCTTTGTTGTACATTTTAATTTTAATGTGGCAGATTAATTTATCAGGGTTATCAAATGTATTAAAATCCTTTTTAAAAAACTGACTTACATAATAACAAAGAAAACCACTGTATATGTGACCTAAATTTATCTTTAATTACTACTAGGGTAAATCATTTGAAATTGCTATTTTCCTAGGTTGAAAACTGTTTAGTATTAGCAAATTTCAAATGGTTTAACTACCACTCTACTTAAGCAATCATTTATGTGAAATTTATTTGAGGAATGACTTCCAGTAACATGAGCCAGAGATTCCACAGACACGTGACTGAACCACCAAACAAGAGGACGGCACGTACCTTCAGAAGTTTATACCACAGAGTTCTAATTTCCTACCGATGATGATGTTAGAGCAGAATGTCAATCAAAATGACAAAGAGACCAACTTGCTGGTTTCCCATTGTGCCAAGTAACACAAACAATCTAAGAATCAAGTATCATTAAGTTTACTGTACTGATGAGGACACTACTTCGGTGGTGTGAGGCATCTGTCTGTGGTAACACAATTATTACAGTGTGCCTGAATCCACAGCCATAAATTATACCAAAGACACTTCTTTTGAGAGTGGTGATTTCACAGCCAGGTTTAAAGGTGAAGCATTATTGGCAACACAAGTTTGCTGGCCCCACAATTTAAACTGTGCTTATTTCCTTTAAAAATTACATCAGTTTCAGTCACTTCTCTTGGGACTTACTTGAGGAAAGAATGCCATCAATAAATTCTTGTCGGGTTATTTTCCCATCCTGATCTTTATCAATTCTCCTGAAGAAGTCCATCACCCGAGATTTCTTGTGATTCATCCATCGCATGTATTTTTTGCGCCAGATATCGAAATCAAAGTTAGCAAATTCCCTCAGCTGAAAAGGGCAAAAGATATTTTGGTCGAGTTAATTAATGCTGTGCTCAGCTTATATGAAAAGGTTACTTTTCATAAGCCTCTAGTAAGGACATCTTTCCTACTTCAAAGTATAATCTTGCAAAGGGGAAGCTAGAAAATTTTTTTTCTGTAAAGTTTGCTTCATGCTTGTTCTTGTGGCCACTGTGGTTTTTCTTTACAAATACAGGAAAAAATAAGCACCCCCCCAAAAATGTCAAACTGAGAATCTGTGATAGTGCCCAAATTGCAAAGGTGGCGGTGTGCCCTAATGTGACACCACTAAGAAGCTCTGTGCCCACGGTGGCAGCCCAGCCCACAGGCACGACACAACTCCTCACTCTCTGCCACTGCTGCTCTAACGCCCTAGACTGCCAACGATTTCCGAGTTTCACCATCTGCAACTCTAAATCTGAGATCGAAGAACATATATAATGAAAATATCTGAATTATAAACGGTTGTATTTGCCACTTAATACCACCAAACAAATGCATGTCAAGCTAGATCTTCTCTTGACTTAGCTTCTGATTACGTTGAAATGTATTAGTTTTTCACTTTACTACTTCCCTAAATCCCAGCTCTAAATATCAGGGGTTCCCCACTTCACAAAAACGTACATATTTTAGTATTAGTTTTAGAAGTAAATCATGCACTCCAATAGCAAGAGTTTGCTAAAATATTTGCGGAAGAGTTGAAAAATCAAGGTTTTGGCCATGTGTTATGGTGAACAGAGTGAGGCACAAGACGGCACTGCATGTGCGTGAGTTTTCTAACCTCCTCCAGTCTGTCCAGGGCGTCGTTAAGCTTCCTCCTCCTTTCCAGCGCCAGGAGCCAGACTTGCTGCCATTTGCTCATCAGTAAGTTGACCCTGGGATTCTTGGTTTCAATTTGTGTTTGTGACCCAGATGGATATAAGCTCGATGCTGGGAAGCGTTTTCCTGTTAAAATATAACTTTGGTTATGTTGGCAGTTCCCGGGCTTCTGAAATCCACGTCATTACTGGGCATCACAAACAGAAGTGCCCTGTTCAGACAGTGCCTGACGTCAAGGTGCAAGTCTGTTCTATGCATTAAGGATCATACGCTTTCCATGTAGATTACAGAAATATATCTTAACAGGTGCATTCAAACACTGAAAAGCTCTCCCAATAAATGTACACTTAAAACATTTTTTAGCTTAAAATGCATGCGATTTCAATGAGAATGAATTATACTGTGATCTGCCTCTTTGTTAAGGCGTGATAAAATCAATCTCCCAGGGTAGTTAAGAGTAGCTCGGAATCAGTTACATAAACCCTTCTTGGAGAATAAGGCTAGATCGGGGGGGGGGGAGGTGAGGGTAAGCGAGGGCAAGAGACACTGGGCATTCATCAGAGTCAGAGCAAGATATCTGCCAGTGCCAATCAAATGGGGTACATGGACCTGGGCGGAAGCTAGGACCCCCACACACACTTCCACATAGTCTCAGAGCACAGCTGCCTGCCTTACTGATGCTCTCTCCCTCTCTATTTTTCACAAGTTTCTGAAACTTCACAGCACAATGATCTCCATATAGTTTTCTCACTTAACTGAACAGTTAAATGTGGCCTAGAGGAATTACTGGCCTAAGGTCACATGGGAAGTTGTTGTCCAGTTGGGCCTTGCCAGGAATTCCTAACTCAGAGGGCTCTACATATACCAGAATATCAATAGCTAGTATTTACTGAGTATTTAACTATATGCCTGAAAGTAAGCTAAGCGCTTCATGAGTATTAGCTTATTTATTCCTCACCAAAGTCCCATCAGATTATAATTATCCCCTGTTACAGAAAACTGAGGCTCAGAGAAAAAGAGGGGAAGGAAGGAAGGGAGGGGAGCCGAGGCGGGGGTTGGTGTGGAGAGACAGAGAGACAAGACAGAAAGAATTTGAGTAACTTGTCCAAGGTTACATTTTCCAGTTGGTGAGTGGTGAGGACAGCCAAGGAGTCTGTCTCCAGACTTCTGCACCAGAGTTTGTTACCTTGCCTCCTTGTGAAATATAGTAATTACAATAGACTGCAGACCATTTTTTAAGTTACGGCACCTTTCAGAAATATACAAAATGCATGGTATAAATTGTGCTTCTTTTAAATCACCTCCAAGCTGGCTATTATTTTTTTTAATGTCTCTTCATTGGGTCAAGGTAGACTGAAGTCATGTGAACTTGGAAAAAATCTATTGGATACCTGGACACTACTAAACGGTTACGTCACAACTTTATCCAGGTCCTGGCCATTTCTGTTACATTCTACCCTAAGGTTCTTTTATATACTAGAAGCAAAATGAGACAATTCAAAGGGGCTGATGATTTCTGTTCTTGATGCCTATTTTTCAATTTCTTCTAGCTAATCGAAAAGATACACAATTCAAGCCAAAACACTTACATATTGTGACCTGGACAGATCTTTTTCTTTATTTTTAAATAAGTTGCCTAAAATGTATGCCCATGTGTTCTTTCAAGAAAACTTTCTGTGATAGAGAACTCATGTAGAACCACCAGCTGCTCCCAAATTTCAAACCAGAAATCAAAATAAAATAAAAACAACTTCCTTGCTTAGCCATCTTCGTTTTAAAGAAACCGGCCCCTGCTTACTGCCTGCTCGCCCCTTATCCAAGACGGGGATGTGGGACTGCAGTGAGGAGGGGTCAGCTGTTCTCCTCTTGTAGGTCTTGGTAACTTTATCCACATCAGGCTGTTTTCTGGTCATTTCTTCCATGAAGGTCTGAAGCGAAAGAAATTATATCAATTAAATACAAGTATATCAGAGAAAGCCACCTGCAGAAATGAACTAAAAACAAAAGGAAAAAAAAAGACCATGCTATTGTTTCTATAAAACAAACCACCAAGTTTTATCTCTAGGGGATATAAATCAAAACCATCGTAACACAGCATTTACTAATTTCTAAAGAGTGCAAAAGGTTATAGCTGGTAAGTAACTATGGCATCACAAAGGTAATTGGTTTTCGCTTCAACACCACACCTGGGGCCGCTGGAAGCAACACAGCCTGTCTGTGCACCAGCCAGGGCCCAGTGTCTGGCCTCTTCCTGAAGGGTCTCAGAGGCAGCATCTGTCTGCTAAGAAACCAGTTACCTGCAGTGGTCCCTGAGACCTTTTTGTGCCACACTTCACCTACATACGGAAAACATTTAAGATGGCTGTGACATACAGCGACAAAAAGTGTCCACATTAAATGTGGATATATATATTTTTGTCAATGAATGTGCTTTGCCAAGGAGGCTAAAAGTTGTTTTGGTTGAAGTTTACATTTAAAAGGTTCAACGAGCTGGACATTTCTTATCTCATGTCCTTAGGCTTATTATTATTAATGATATTGTCGATTATATAAATAATACTACTATTATAAGTACTGCTGTATCTGGATATTTGGCAAAAGCAGCGACTGAGGTAAAAAGCAATGAGGAAAGGAGGAGGTGGGTGAAAGTGCAAAGTGACACGTTTCTGGAGTCTTTTTCGCACTGGAAAACTACTCACTTTAACACCTCTGATCACAGAGAGCATGGCCTGAGACAGCACAGGGCCACTGCAGACACTGGTATTTCTATTTTTATTAAAATATAATAGCAATGTTAACTGTTTAACCAACTAAGCCAATACAACTTTCCCTTTGTAAACAAGCAAACAAATGAGAGTTAGGGTGATGCCCATCATTTCAGAGATTAAAACAGGCAGGATATACAGGACAGACCAGAAACCCGTGGGAAGGGGTTGAGGACTGCGTTTGAGGAAGGGAAGGTAATAAGCACAGAGCACTCTTTTGGGTACCGGAGCAGTGCAAGAAAGACACTACCTGAGGAGGCCAGGGCTCAGAATGACATTTATTTTACCTGGTGTTCTGCAATGAGGGCTTTCACCTCTTCAATTTCCTGGGGGATGGCTTCTTTGTCCTTCTCACTAAGTGTCGTTTCAGCCCACTGCAGCCATGTCAGCAAAGCTTCCAACAATTCCTGCTTAGCGATGAGCCCAGCCAGAGCGCCTGCTAATCTCTGCTGATGTTGCTTCGCCCAGGCCAGCACCTGTTTGAGAAACAAAGTTCTCTGAATTTCTTCCACTTTGCTGAGTAATTCAACTGATGTAAAATACACAAAATGTACATGTAAACTAGGAACTTGGGCTAGAAGCCTTTCTAGATCCCCTCAGTGGTGCCAAGACCCAGCGGGTGGAGGATATGGGAGCCCTTGAGGAAGGTCATCAAGTTCAGAGGTGGACGTCAGCCGTCCAGCTTTCCTTTTGCTAGCATGCATTTGAATATGCATTCTGAAGGATCACATGTGCTTACTCCATGTAGAGCAGAGTAGAAATAAAAGTAGCTAAGATCTTAAATACAGAATTAATTCAATTATTGAATTAATGTTTGTAGACCGCAATTCGGTCTACAAACATATATTATGCTTCTGTGAAATACTATTCAACTGCCGGATTATTCAGCAGACACAATGTGGAAGTGGCAGAAAGTTATCCAGTGAAGCAAGTATGTGCCTTTTCAAGTTTCAGGGACATGGCTGCAAAACTGCTTTCAGTGTTTAAAGAAAAGTGGACTGCCCTGACTGGTGTGGCTCCGTTGGTCGGAATGTCATCCTGTAAACTGGAAGGTTGCAGGTTTGATTCCCAGTCAGGGTACATACCTAGGTTGAAAGGCGGCTGACTGATGTTTACCTCTCATACAGATTTTTATCTACCCCCCTCTCTCCCTCCCTTCCCCTCTAAAAATCAATAAGCATGTTCTCAGGTGAGGATCGAAAAAATCTGGAAGGAAGAAAGGGAGGGAGGGAAAGAGGGAGGGAGGAAGGGAACAAAGGAAGGAAGGACTTCAGAGACAGGTGACACACATGGGAAGGGCATGTTAAAGAACACGTCTCTCTGCAGAGCCCTCGTGTTGGCATGGCCGTAAGTGCACCTTAACTGCTGAAGTTCTCATCCCCCCTGACTGTCCAGGCTACTGCAGCCCTGAACCACACTGACCTCCTCAAACCTGGCCCGGATGATCGTTATCCAGTGCTTGATGGTGGTGATGGAGTCGGGGTGGCAGATGGCCAAAACGGCATCCCCCATGCTGGTCGCTTTGTTGAGGGCCGCTCGTTTTTCTTCCAGTTTCTTCATGAATTCCTACAGCAGAAACAGAGTTCAATTAGCTGCTAGCACTGGCTGAAAACAAAACTCCAGTGGCACTCATTTGACTGTCAGTTAAACAAATAAACAAGAAGTTGCACTGGTTTGTTCACAGCTGGAAATAATCCACGAATTAGGGAGTTAAAGGAGGAGAAGGCCCCAAAGCAGAAAATAAATACAGAGTCCAGCACAAATAATGGCCCTTTTTATTACCAAATCTTTTATTACAAAGTCATAAGCATGTAATTCTGTAACATAACAATATCAGACTCAAGCACGCCATATGACATTTTAGGTGAAATGTTCAAATTAAAACTGTAAATTATTACACCCTTATTATTACCCTACCATCCACACTCAGCAGGCCTTACTTCTGCCAGACCCTGTACTTTCTAATATCTATTTTTTAAAAATTATAGGATAGCATCCCATGCTTTACAAAATATACTAGGCAAGAAATATCCTCTCCTAATTTTTATAATTACATTATTAATGGAGAGTAGGATTGAGAGAGACAGTATTACCAACACAGAAATAATATTGACTGAAACAAAATAACCTAACAAAACAAGGAGGTTAGTATTTAAAATAGCATTCACTGTGTCAGGAAAGATAGGAACATGTTCTAAACAAGAAAGAAAGAGCCAGGCAAGGCACTATAGAAGGCTGAGGGTGTGGGAGAGACGGCACAAACGTACAACCAGGAAGGAGGCAGGCGGAGGCAGGAGGGAGTGGGCCGGACAGCGGGCCAGCTGTGTGAGAACTGCCCCTCTCATTCAAAGGCCAGTGAGAGCCACTCTCCACCCCAGCAGGACGGATAAGCCTCAAAATGTCCAGAACTGTATCTACAGATACATGAATCATAGAACTCTGCAAGCATCATTAAAAAATCAGGTCCTTTACCTCAAAACAGCTGAAATGCTTCCCAAACCATACACTGAATTTCAAGAACCCACAGACACCCCAGTCTATCTAGACCCCCACACTAGGAGGTATTCCTTGAGTCCTGGCTGGGGTAGCTCAGTAGACTGAGCAAAGGCCATGAACCAAAGGGTCGCCGGTTCAATTCCCAGTCTCAGGCACATGCGTGGGTTGTGGGCCAGGTCCTCAGTAGGGGGCGTGTGAGAGGCAACCCACATTGATGTTTCTCTCTCTCTCTTTCTCCTTCTCTTCCCCTCTCTCTAAACATAAATAAATAAAATAAAATCTTTAAAAAAGGGAAAAAAGGATTCCTGGATCACAGTGTCAGGGGGCCCCGGAGGCTGCAAACACAGCGGGCACTCATGTCCTCTGAGCAGGGGCGATCCTGTGAAACCGGGTGTTGACCACAGAGTCTAGTGACCCTGTGAGCCTCCATGAAGCAGCTCTGTCTTGTGCTTCCTGCTAGAGGTTTGCTATGCTAACATAGTTTGTTTACATACTTATCTACTAGAGTTTAAGGTCCACATGATCAAAAGTCTGTGCCTTATTCCATTTTGGGTCTTTGTGATTGAATAAATGCTTTTTTCGCCTTTTATTTACACACTTTTACTGCTGTGGAGTCAAGGTTCAATTAGTAATATACTCCACTAATGTGACCTACTTTTTTAAATATCATGACCCACTTTTAAAAATATTGTAATTTCCCTCAATATATATCCCCTTAAATGAAAGAAAAAAAAAACCCTTCACTAGGAAGGTCAACAACAGCTGTGCTTTTCCAGAGGCCAGCTGACCTGATCATGCACTTTTAATCACTTCGACACCTGGAAGAGTCTGGGGCTGCTGAACACTGGGGACTGGCAGGCAGCTCCCCACTGTGTTCTCTGCTCTTCCGCTGTCACCTGAGTGCTACTTTCGTGGTTTGTGCTCACATGGGGACACACGCCCATTTTTAGAGAGTGAAATGTGCTGAGCAGGCTCCACTCCTGGGGCTGATACTCTTGTCCCCCGCACCCCCCCCCCCCCGCTGGTGAATGTGTGAAGGGAAGCAGAGGAACTGAAAAAGAATGAGTAATGTTACTGTTAAATATCATTACTAAGAAGCTCTTTATAAACTTATGTTTTTTAAATAGCTTATATTATTTTAAAAAGTTTAAAGGTAATTACAGTAAGTCCTGATTTAACATTGTCAATAGATTCTGCAACTTTAAGTAAAAACAACTGATTTTATCATACGCTAATTGATGCAAACAAAAGTTAAGTTCCTATAGCATCTCATCAATATTGTAACAAAATGACATTACTGGAGGACCTACTATTTTTATATGAGCCATTACCACTGCTCTGGATACCTGCCTCCTGGTGGTTCCGGGGGTTTTCTGGTCCTGCTGTGCAGGTGGTGAGACCACAAGTGGACTCATTTCCGTGGCGGGGAGGGGATAGATCTGAACCCTGGGCTGGGAGGGGCTCCTCTGAGACCCAGGACTGAGCAGGTTGGGGTACCGGTCAGCCTACAGTAATATAATACAGGGACTGGCACAAATAATGCCCCTTTTTTTATTACAAAATCTTTTATTACAAAGTCATAAGCATGGAATTCTCTAACATTACAATGTCACTCTCAAGTACACCATATGACATTTTAGGTGAAATGTTCAAATTAAAACTATAAATTATTACTCCCATATTATTAGCCTACCAATTACATTCATGAGGTGTTACTTATGGCAGACCCTGTATAACCTGGGTTTTCAAAATACAGGACTGAATAAAATATTTACAATAAATTTGATGTAACTTTCCTACTCTTGCATTCTAGCTTCAACTTTACATGGCGCAGGAAGCATTTCATTCCTCCAGATAATGTCATGCCGGATCACATCACTTCCCTTAGTGACAAGGCAGTGTTTCATTGCCATAGGTCACACAACCCGTTATTGAGAAAGCATTGTAATTAAAGTAAGAAGACTCCATAGATGATGTAATCCATGCTACGCTGGAATTACTGACGTATTTCTAACTTGACCCTGAAAGACGAGGTTACCCAGTGGTCAAACAGATCCTTTCAAGTTAACAGGGACCCTGACAGTAATACTACACTGAGTGTTAGCATTGCAAGTTCCTGATATTTAGAGTTAAAGCTTTAAAAAGAATCTGTTAAGATCTATCTGAATCACTCTCTTCCGTGTTCTGCTATTTCAATGCATTATCACAAGAAACACCTTGATCTAAAACTCAATGGCCAGATTTTTACTTACTTAATAGTATGCCTACTTATATAATTCATTTATCGACTTATAATTTGTACTACAGTTACTCCTCAAAAGAATATAAGGTGGCTCTTGATTAAAAACAGAATTGACAAAGGCTTAAAAATAAAATTTGCAGACCAATTAATTATTACATTACTTGCTTGTCTTGAAAGTCAAAGTTATTAATTTCTAATTCCAATCATGTGACTACACCAAACTATTTACTAAGGAAGTTTTATCTTTGAAATGCACATTAAAGTGCAACAAAATTGACCAATTTTGGTCAGGAGCCAAATAACCCCTAGAAAAATCAATGAGCTTCCCAAAGACAGGAAACCAAGTGACTAATTTTAGAATAACCACCTTTTCTTTTCCTAGTTTGGATTTTCTGCATTTAAAAAAATTTTTCATTATTGTTCAATTGCAGTTGTCCCCATTTTCCCCTGCACTGCGGCACCCCCCCCCACATTCAACCCTCCCTCGCACGGTCCTTACATGTGGGTCCTTCATATACACGTTCCTCAACTTGAAGAACGACCATCTTCTTTATCAAGAAAACATAAAAAGCTAGCCACACATACCTATGTACAGGTGCACAGGGACACACCTGTGCATACAACGAGAACACAGGTAAATTCTCAAATGCACCAGATCTTTAATTAGTTCTGAAGAAGGAAAATATTCAAGCAGTTGATATTTGCAGGGACAAGTCTATTTTCTTTACTTTGTCTGATTTTCTCACTTAGTTTTACTTGGCATTTATATAACTCACTTTATGCTGATCAATGAGTGTCCGAAGAGCATCCTCATCGTCCGGGAGAACTCCATGGAAACGCAGGGTTTGCTCCGCCTCAGCCAGCCACTCCAAGAGGGCGTGCACCACCGAGTGGAACTCCTCCGCCTAAAGGTTCACACACACATGCACCCCACACGACAGTCCCAAATATGCTTGTTAGTATAGTAGATTCTTCCTCTTAATAAAAATAAGTTTTACATTTAAATTGACTCAATGAATTACCCCCATAAAAAGATAAAGCTATATGGTGCTGCCTTTTACAAATATAAGAAGACATCTAATATATCAAAAGGCCTATATGTGAGAAGAATAACTCACCATTTTAATAATCTGATTTTAGATGAATGGCAGCCCGTTTATACCTTCAAGTTGAAAAATTACTCAAGCAGCACATTTACATGAAGATTAGAAAACCTCCCTCAGTAGTAAATTAAGGTCTTGTGGAGAGGGGTTGGAGGGAAGGACCAGGGCAGTGATGCTATCAGAACGCCCTTCTCCACGGCTGTCTTGGTTGGGAAATGAGGAGCTTCTCCGTTCTTCACAAAAGCAGTTCCTACTGAGGCTTCATGCCCTCTCACTATGCCCTGCTACAATTTACATGACGATTACCTGGCGCAGAGCTGCTTCTAATCGTGTTTGCTTTGATATCGAAAGCGCGCACACAGTCTCCCAGCGTGTGCTTAACTCCTGCATCTGGACCTTGACCCAGGAGGAGTCGTCTCGGCTGCCTTCTATGAGCTCTCGGGCTGAGCGCTTGAGGGCCTGCACGCTGCTGGTTCTCTTCCCCAGTTCCTTTTGGAAGGCCTAAGAGAACCGTATTTTTATAGAAATTAATTTTTAACTACAAAACCAAAACAGTAAAACATAGTTGGAAGTATACGTGTGGAAATAACATCACGTACAGATCCCCGAGCCCTGTGGTTGAAGGACCCAGACATTTCACACAGTCTTCGAAAGACATGACCCATTGCCACCTTCACAGCACTGTCAGAAGTAGTCTTATGTCTGAGACATGGAGCGCGGACTGGTGGTTGCCAAAGGGAGGGGGGTCAGGGGGTGGGTGACAAAGGCGAAGGCATTGAGAAGCAGTTACAAAACAGTCACATGGAATGTGCATACAGCTTCGGGAATACTGCCAACGACATTGCAGTAACCATGTATGTGTCAGGTGGGTACCGGAAATATGAGGGGGACACCCTGTAAAGTATGTGATTGTCTAACCACTATGCTGTACACCTGAAACTAATACAACATAACACCGAATGTAAACTTCAATTGAAAAATAAAATTAAAAGTTCTTTAAAAAAAAAGGACCGTCTCGTATAAATCGGTTCAATCTTTTAACAGCTTCTCCAGTGAACAACCTTATTTTTTTTAATTACTCACTGGTCTTAAATAATGGTGGCCACCCTTCATTATTTCAATTCCACAAAATAATGCATCAAATTCCTTTTTTTCTCTGATTTTTTAAAATGGTGCCTCGGTTCCACTCAAATCATTACTGAGTTCCATCTGTGTGCTGGCTACCAAACTCCTCTTAATTAGTAAACAGATCTAAGAGACTAACAAATAACTAAGCAATCTTGGGGTACTTCATGGGGATCCTTAGGTATAATGGCAGGAAATCTCATGGAGGCTGGCATGTAGTCCATTTATTCTATAACATGTCCTGAGTACTAATGACCCACAATGTCGAATTTTAGTGGCTTCAATCCTCGTCATCTTGGAGGAGAAGCTTTTTCTGTTTCTCTTCCATCTAATTCAGGTGAAATCTGATGTGTCAGGAGTTAGATTGGCTTCTTTTGGCCACAGTCTTGATCCAAGAAATAGTCCAGGATTCTTTCCTTCTGATCCAAGAGTCTGTGTACGAAACCAAGTCTTTCAAATAACTGGCTTTATGTATGGAATAAAATTGTCTTATTTTTCTAAAGAAGTCACAAATGAATATTACCGAGCACATTTTATAACCGTGGCTATATCCGTGGCTTTCTCTTTTGATACTTAGATCATTTATAAAAGACAGCCCTTCAGAACCAATGCAAACACAGTATGATGAGTTCTTTGGTGATTTCACTCCGTCACTTTTAAATGAGATGTGCCTGCAGACAGACGCACGTGCACACATGTGTGCGTGCACACACATGCACAGACGGTGCAGGATCTAAACATTCTGTCTGTGAGAGGACTAGTCCAATATTTCTGAGCAGACTTTCTAATTTACTTTGTATACTTAAACATCTTCTTGAGTCTTCCAATTGTATTACTAATGCTGAATGATTAATTCATTCTTGATGACCTTCAATATATAAAAAACCTGGCAAGTGCCTAGGGGAGTAAATATTTAGACAGTGAGCTTACAAAAATGGTATTTATGTAAAAAGGAACATTACACTATTCATTACTCATTGAATAAAAGCCAGGGAATGGAAAAGTTTATATCCATCATGCACAAAATATTTGTTTTAATATAGGCAAATCAACATAATTTTCAAAATTTTAAATTTTTGCAGGCCTGATCAATGTTCTTTATCTATTCTTTTATCTTCTAACATTCAAAATAACCAAGTCTCCTTTACTGCTATAGTGAGATAACAGAACAAGAAAAGGGGAACTGAATATGCAAAAGGACCGACGATGTAAAAAGGAACAAGATCAAAATAGCACAACCAGGGAAGTACAAAGAGAACATTTTTTAATAAAATAGATTTTCTGAACCCAGAAATTATAGAGGGGAAATACAGCACGAATTCAGGTGCAGCACTGTAAGATATCACTTGATATAAAGTCAGCTGATAAAAACCATTCTACCTAGTGCCGCGCCTCACGCTGTTTTCAGGGCTCAGTGGTGACCCAGCGTTGGATCAGAACTGAGGACCCCGCACAGTCAGTGACGGATGGCGTTCTCACATACGACCTCTGGTTTGCACAATGGTTTAACATACATATCCGGAGATTACAAGGAAACCAATTTTCTTGAAGTAATAATTGAATCCCTTCCAGCATATGCTGTTGTCTCATAAATCGCTGTAGTTCAAGGGGCAAGGTTAAAACGGTTAAAGAAAAAAAAAGCAGCTGACCATGACCCCCATAGATCATGTCACAAATCTGCGCATTTACGCAGTGACCGAGTTCCAGGTCACTGACTGAATGATTTTAAATTATATTACATAATTATTTAAATGAATAAAAAGCATAGTAAAACATTCTTGAAACATGTTCTAAAGTACCACAGAATAAAATCACTTTCCAAGTTCTGAAAGCTCTTGAATCTGGAAAATTAAACACAAAAGTATTTCTTTGATACTAAAATAATTTTCCTACATCGTTTTTAAACTTGGCTCCCTGCTTCTGCTCAAATGTACATGCATTTCGCTATTAAAGACTGATGTGGTCTGAGATACCATCTCTAGGATTTTCAAAGGCTAAGTGGCGACAGTTTCTTCTATACTCAGAATAATCAAATGAGATGAATAAAATGTCCCAGGTAAACAATACCTTGTGGCTATCGATCAGATTCATCACTAAATCGATGTCTCCATGGACAGGCTGGTCTTCCGCCAGCTGGGGCTCAACTCTGTATAACCAATCAATGAGGGCCTGCAGGGCATCTGTGAATTGTCCGGAAAATAACAGAGCTTCCTCCAATTTGTTTTGTCTGGTGGGGAGGGGGGAAAGGATAAAAAATCAATTTGAGAAACAAACAAACAAAAAAAGCCAGCCTATGCAGCCCAACAGCTAAAATTCATTTATGAAGTTTAAGCCATACTGAAAAGACAAAAGAAATATATGTTGGTATTCACTGCTGTTTCTGTGCTTCCTTCAGAAAATAATGACACTGTTCTCAAATTTTCTCTTTTATTCCTTAGATACATGGCATCTGTTCCAGGAAAATTCTCTCATCACTACCCCTGGAGATCACAGACCCTTCCATTTCTTCATGAAAATGTGCTTTTTAACTCAAAAGTTTTATAATTTTGTTTTAAATTATCATACAGCAAAAACCAAGGTCTTTAGGTATACAGTTATGTGAACTGTGATACACATAACTATCATCATAATCAAGACACAGAACAGTTCCATCATCCTGGAAAATCTCCCCCGGGCTGTCTCTTTATGGGCACAGCCTGCCCCCACCTCTCAGCCCCGGCTTTCACAGATCTGTCTGCCCTCGCTGATCTTTGGTCTCTTCCAGAATGTCATACAAAAGAAATGATTTACCTGACTACGTGACAGTGTAAAAACATGAGCTTTTGAAATTGGAGATTTTTTAAATAAAAAATACATACACCAACTTACTGTAAAGTTCCCTAGAGTAAAATATAATATTCCATTTACTCTTGATACTGACACAAAAGTAATTAGACTAAGGATCAATAAAAACTATGAAAACATTTTAAAGATATTCGAACTCTTTCATACTACTGTTCCTTCTTAAATACTTAAAAATTTTGAAATAAGTTTTGGGCTTTCACAGTTGAAGTATAATGAGAAAGATGTGAATAGAAGTGGGCAGATGGAATTTGGAGCAGACCACAGGGGTCAGATCAGTAGACCTTGCAGAGAAAGTGCCTATATTTTAGTTCACACCAATGCTGAGTCCCTAAGGGGTACGAAGCAGGGGAATGAATGGCAAGCTTCGTTTCCACTTGAAAAAGACCACCCTAGTAGTTATGTAGAAACTGGATTAAGGACAATAGCAGACCCAGGGAGACCAGTCAGAAGATAATTGCTGTAGTAAGTGTGAGATGACAGAAGTTTGCAGAATAGTCTCACTTTCGAGTGAACTGGGTACGCGAAAACAAATGATAATGAACAGCAAAGCCTTCTTGGTGCAGGAAGTATGTACAAGGGGAACTAAGGACCCGCAGAAGTTCCCCAGGCAAAGGACACACTTAAGCTTCCTAAAATGCATGGTGCTTGTGTATCTGAAAGAGGTCCGACAAAGTAACCCAACTGCCTTACAGAACATTTTACCTCTCCACAGATTTCCCACAGATAGTGTCCCATTTGTCTCTCAGTTCACTCAGCATGTCATCCAGTTTCAGGTTGTCATCAGCCAGGGAGGTTTTCTCCTTCAGAGAACGTCCAGTTCTGTTGGTGGTGTCGTAGACAGAATGCTTGGCTCCGAGCGATTTCTGAAACTCCTACACATACAAGACAACGATGTGCATGTATACTTGGGACTAACAAACAAATAGGTAAGAGACATGAAAAGAGGCATCTCTAACAGATGGGACCTAACGAGAAGACATCAGCGAACAATCGAGTCACACAGTATAGTGCTGGACTCTGCATAGGAAAGCATCAGGGTAAAAAAGGGTCTTCACATTTTCAAATTGAAGGTTTCACTTTTCTCAGAAGCCAGGTGTCTCCACAAGCACCTGCTATGGTCAAGAAAATAATTTCAAAACAAAGAAATTCTGAATGTTCTGTAGCTATAAACCACAAACAGTTATGATAAGATGGAATTGCTAATAAACTACTGAAAATCCTGTGGCTTAAGGAAAAATTGACATTCTATGAGAAACCACAGGTCCAATAAGGACACAGAGTGTCTAAATAATGTAAAATTTTACTTTTTTTTTGTCAAACAGATTTATTTTTGATAGTCACAATAATGTTACGTGTAATTTCATCTGTGAACTAGGATGAGGGACAAATAAGAACCACATCTATAGACCTCTATGTTTGGACCTACTGGTCATTCTATTCGCACCACTTGGGAGGTCTGCACCCTCCTCTCCACCTCTGTGATGACCTATGAAGTCTGAAAGATCCAAGGATTACTCTTCTAAGTACCAAAAAGCTATACTGCTAACATGAAATCTATGCTTTGTTACTTCTTACATTGTTAATCTTCACATTTGTGTGTATATGTGTGGGAGGGGCGTATTCTACTTTCTACACAACTCAATTACACGCCTGTCTGGAGCAGGGATATTGTCTTTGTAGGCTCCTCACTATCAGATTATATTCTATGTGTGTTTATAACTATGTAATAGAAAGAATGGGACAACTGCTGTTGCATATATAATATAACCCCAGGGATGGGAAGAGGTCAACTTAATAGGCAGCCTATAAGCTCAAATACAAAAATGGGAACACATACAGTGATTCTCAGTCCTGGAAGGACATTAGTTAGAATCACCCCAGAGAGTAAAGTGCTATGCAAATGTAGTAATCTTCCAAAATAACCCCAGTTACAATTACTTAATAAGTTTTTATTGCTTTTAAAAGTGAGACACCTTAAATGTCTTATAATGACTAAGATATTTATTTTGTCCTCTAACACAAGACAACTACATCTGGGAATTTTTTAGCAATGAACACCATTACAATATCATGCTACTTTTGCAGTTCGTTTTCTGTAGATATAATTTTTTCATGTTATTCTAAACAGGATATTAGTTTTATAACCGTGGTATTGATAGATCTTCTTCACATTGCAGATACTTAATAAATGTTATAGCTGAATACAAGGTAAGTTAATACTTTTTAAATAATGAACACAAAGGACTTCTTTTAAAATTGGTTAAATGGAATTTGTCATCACTAAGCCCTTATTATATAAAATGTTAAAGGGACTTATCTATGACAAAGAAGAAGATCGAAACTATAAACAGTAAAATGACAACAAACAACTATCAACAACTGAATCTAAAAAACAAAAACAAACTATGTGAACAAATAGAACAGGTACAGAATTACAGAAATGGAGATCACATGGAGGGTTATCAGCAGGGAGGGGGAGAAAAGGGTGCAGGGAATAAGAAGCCTACATGGTAGGTACAAAACAGACAGGGGGATGTAAAGAAAAGCATAGGATATGGAGAAGCCAAAGAACTCATATGCACAACCCATGAGCATGAACTAAGGGTGGCGATTGTTCGAGGGAGTGGGGGTACCTGGCAGAGGGAGCAAAGGGGAAAATATTAGGACAACTGTAATGACGTAAGAAATAAAATATACTATAAAAAATGGCTGAATGTACCGTGTATCTCAGAAATAGTAACTGGCAGTAAGCTGCACTAGAGAAAATACAGAATTTAACAGGGTTCCTTGCATATCCTTATTACTAGAATTTTCAAATTTAAATATTCAGCATACTTTCATAAGACTACATGGCACAACATCTACGATCAAGTTCAAATAAGACATTCTATTTTGAGAAGGAGGCTGTCATTTTTCCATCAGAGGGGAAGGAAGGAAGGTACTGCTCACTGTCACTGTGCTGCCAATGTTCGATGTGGCAGCCCAGGGACACAGGGTGGCAGCAAAATGAGCCACTCATAAGCTCTCATCCAGACAAAAACAGATGCTCAATAGGTTTGCTTCCATCACCCCAGGATCATGACCCTCTGAGGTCACTTAGCTTCCCAGTGGAAGCAACCAACCTAAGTGAAGATGGTGGCCAGAATTTTCTGATGAGGACCTTACATCATCTCGGTTTTTTCCAGCCTTTTATAAATTACCACTGTTAAAGCAGTGAGTTATTTATAGATGCCTAAGCTGTCAAACTACTGGCAAGAGCCATTTTCCTTTTGCCCACACCCTCCCTCTGAGTGCTGATGGTCAAACAGAATTACAGAGACCCAAATACAATAGATTGGAGGAGATTGGGGAAATGCCATGTAGTAGGTATGGTAGGCATGTAGTAGGCATGGTAGGCATGCAGTAGGCATGGTAGAAGAGGTAGAAAATACAAAATGTGATGTGCCTATATCTTCTAATCAATAGAAGAAACCACTATGGTTGAGGGTAAGGATAGAATTTCATATTCCCACATATATACAATAAAATGCCAATTTAGGCAGAAAAAAAAACGATTTTCCCCAATGCACTGTTAAAAAGAACCTATATGAGAAAATGTATACTACTTTTTACTATAGAATTATCTTCTGCATGGCCTATGAAAGAAAGTACAAGACAAGACAATGGTTAAAACTTGAATCACCAATGGACTCCTACAAATCCTTTATATGTTTTAGATTGTAGAAGACTTCTAGTTTTAATTTTCTGTTTTACCAATTAACTCTGGATCATAATGGAATGGTCCCTGGAGAGTAAAGATGCTACTGCCACCTCACCAATGTGAAGGGCAACTGGTTTTCAATTTCATGTACTTTGCATTGATCAACCTTACTTGAGTGATGAAAAAATACATAATCAAATAAGAATTTGATCAAGTGAGCCTGAAGTACGTATAAAGACACCATATGCTTTTCTTAATTGTAGACCCACCTTATGCTGCGTGAGCTGTGTTTTTATTTTGTCTGGATCATTGGCAATTTCCAGTTCGGAATCCAGAGACTTTTCTGACTCTTCCAGCCACTCCATGAGTTTACTCCAAGCTTCATGGAACTGTAAAGAAATTCACATTGTGTGCTGAAAATTTTCTGGCATACTCACTATATTTAAAATCTACTATTTATTTAAAATAAAAATTAATGTTAATGAAATGTTGAAATTCACTAATTCAACATTTCCCTTGAAGTAGAAAAAAGTAGTAGTTTCATCAGCAGCTTACAGACTCTCTTGTTAACACTTGGCTTTTATGGTCCTTGTCCCTTGCTCACTTGGTTATAATTCGCTCAAGCACATAAAGTTTAATAAAGATAGAAATGTTAGGGAGCACCAGGGAGGACTCCCTTTCTTTTGTGTAATAATTAACACCAACTCTGGGAGAGCTGTATTTGCTTCCTGCTCTCTCTTGACGAATCTGGGTTGACTTCTTGGTGTTTAATTCTTACATTAAGAGAAGGAACGAAATGGGATAGAGAAGAAAAAGTGTGCAAAATGGCTTTCTTCATGAAGTATCAAGAATGAAAAGGGGTCATTTTGTTCCTATTTTATATGAAGATCAGCTAACATCTTTATTGTTGCTATCAAAATCCTCAAATTAATTCCCGTGCCTCATATATTGGTTAAATATGTAAGAAGTGTGTACAACACTTGAGTTCTAACTAAATATAATTCTCTTTGTCAACTACAATTTTGAAAAAGTCTGGTGCTACATATATTTAATTTCACCCACAGTCTACTTTCTGTTTATCATTGGGTACTTTAACTAGTGGGTACTATTTTTGGAGATCAAATTGTGAAAATGGTTATACATTATTTCTCATAATAAACTCAAGTGAACAGATACAGAGGAAAATCTTAAGTAATCAAAATAAAAGTGTTTTATATCAAAACTCAAGTGAACAGATACAGAGCAAAATCTTAAGTAATCAAAATAAATGTGTTTTATATCTGTTATTTCATTATTCTCATTCAATAATGAAATAACAGAAAGACACTTCTTACAAAAACGGCACAGTAAGAGCACAGAGTCACGGAGCTGCAAGGGCCCACTGGGCCCATCTCCTCAGTGCCTGCTCTCCCCACGCGCCCCTCCCGAGGTTCTAATCCATTTAAACAAGAAAACAGGGAGGCCAGAACAGGAACATACGTTGTCAAAGTCAGACAACTATGGTCGATATGTGAGTGAAAAACTCAGATACTAGAATAAAAACAGATAAACATACAGCTAGCCATGGTCTTAGGTACTCTGACTACAAATAACCTTGGCTGTAACAGTGAGATGCGGAGCTGGATGGTATAAACACACAGGTCCTAAGGTTTCTCCTACTTTCACAACCATGTTTAAGTCATTCAAACACAAGAAATGCTATACTTTTCTACTGAGACTGGTAGAAAATCCTTTTAAAGTTAATTAACCAAATTGAGAAGATAAAATTGATTAAATGGAGAAGGGGGAAGAGGGTGGGCAACTGGCCTTCTGGCAGCCAAGAGGCTTTTATAAGCTAGATGTTCATAATTCATAAAAGCCTACACTGCAGATGACACTGTTATATATCTGGAGAGAAAAATGTCCGGCTCAGCATTAGTACTGTCTTATGAAATCATTACAGACCAGTTCCATTCCAGAGACTCACTTCTAACACTGCATACATCATACCTCCCACTCACAAAGGGATATAGGGCTTGTAATCCTATAACAGTGCAATTTGTCATTCCTAAAGACTTTAAAAGCTTATGCTGATAGCTTTAAATACTGAAACACTAGACTCCCAGGAAACCTTCTTATCACCCAACTGAGCCTAGCTCCCCAAAACAGTGGAGTCCGGCACCACGGACAGACAAATGCAACTAAATGGGACAGAAGGAGTCATAAGATCCAGGCTCAATATGACACTTTCTAGTTTCTAGTAAAAATCAAAGATACATGCCAAGCAAGGTGGGTGCATCTTTGTCTTCTCTGGAGAATAGAGACATGTAATTTTACTTTTTCTCTGTGTTTAGTCTAGAATAGAATATTAATAACAAGTGAAGGAAATAAGGCAAGTTCTTGTGTTTCTAGATTTTTTTAAAAGCAGCCCCAAAAGATTCAAACAATTTAAAAGTGGGATGGACCTGTATCAAAATATTAGAAAAGAGGTTAAGGCTTGCCAGCAAGTATATGGAGTCAGAGTGGAGAGGAGTCTGAACGACTCAGACACAGAACACACCCTTTCAGAAAGCTGGCCAGGAGGCTGTCTGGCGCTCTGCTCTGACATTTGAAGAAAGTTTGGCTTAGGAACTAAACAAAAGGTAGTAATATAATAAAGTATGATGTCTCACTCTGAATATGAGAGTGGGGGCTGAAAGGACAGAGAAAAAAAAGCAAAGCAAACCCAGGAACAAAAATTTGGAGCCTCTTTTGGGGCCTTATGATAATGGTCCATCTATGAAGTCAAGCTATAACCAGGCTTTTCAGGAATAGTCCCCCGGGGCCTGATGTTGCTGCCAGGTCAAAAAGTGATGTCCTCATCCCAATTTAGGCCACTGTCTTAGGAAACAGACACCTTGGCTTCGTGCCAGGGTTGTTACACCTAGGATAGTCTGCGATAAAAGTACTTTACTAACATAACATGTATTTCAACAGCTAGAACTGATTCATTGCCAAGTTCAGAGAATTTGTATGAAGGTTTACCTGCTTGGCCCTCTTCCTTGCTTCATCCAAAGATCTTCCTCTTTCTACTAACCGTTGAACCACTTTTTCCCATCGGCTTTGTACACTGATAAGTAGATTCTTAATGAGGACAACATCTTGTTTCTGGCTAAAATATTTCAGGTGGGTTCCAGTTTTATCCAGCTCTATTATCTGCTCACGGTGAGAATTGACTTCATTGGCAAAGACCTTTCATAAGAAAAGGTAAAATTAGAAACTAATCTAGCTTGAAAATGCTTCTGGTGTCATAAGCAGAAACTATTTCAAAAGATAAAAGAAAGTTTTCAAACTATCAAATTCATGCTTTTGACATTAAAACAGCCTGCTGTCAACAAAGGTATGAAATCGGAGTGCTATCCATCTGAGTTTCAGCATACCTTGTGTTCATCAATTTGAAATAAGACTGTGTCCAGGATAAGACTTGGCCGAGAAGCTACGTTCAGGGTCTGCTCAGCCTGGGTGAGCCAGTTGATGAAGTCTTGGAGAGAATTGTGGAACTCCATTGCCAAGTTGAGGGCTTCTTCCAGTTTAATCTGTGAAGAAAGATGATTTAGTATTTGATGATATTTGAGAGTTTTTTACCCGCCCAGCTAAACCACTCTCTGGCATATTTCCTTCCCATCTATACTTTATATATGCACAAGCTCCATTACCTAAACGGTTTATGAATGTAATGGGTCTTCACTAAGATACTGCCAAACCAAATCCCTTGAAGTATAGTAAGAAGCATCTCACTCCAGCTAAAGACATTTTAATATACATCAAATTGTGGTTTGGGGGCAGTTAACCACAGAACCCAATTACTAAAAAGAATCTGTACAAGAATGCTTGACAGTCACACAACTAATTTTGGGACTGCGATACTAAGAAACACATTTAGGATGTGTCAGTGAGGGCATGCAATCTACTATTCCCATCCAATAATTTTTCTTATAGCATTAAACAGTAATATTTTTAATCCCATCTTATGGATTTTTGTTATGTAAGTGATTATTATATAGAGACAGTTATCTCATTCTCTTGATCTCCCTCTCTCCTTCTCCCTACATATTCCCTTTTGCTTAATAAGTATGATTAGGGTAGAATTATTTAACAATCCAGAATTCCAGTGGTTCACAAATTTAAATATATAACCAGTAAGTGATCTATGCTATACCGTTATCTATGTTTGTATAGATTATTTTAACTCTATCCTTCTATGTAAAGAAGGAGTATTGTTTTCATCTGACCCCCACAAAACTTCCTAATGTATACAAAGAAAATTCAAACACAAACCAGTAAAAGTTCCGCTGAGCATGCTACTCAGAGATAAGGTAAGACTCATGAAATGAAACAACTAAAACATTCATTCCATTATATTAATCAAGGCACATACTTTCCTTTCATTGAGTTTGGTTTCCACCGATTCCCATTTTTCTTTCAAGTTATTTATGTCTTGGTCAATATTTGTCTCTGCAGATTCGGGGCATCTTGCAAGCATCTGTTGGCCCTTCTGCATCAGACTCCTATACGTTTCTTCTTTAACAGCAAAGGCAGCACAGATTTCCTAAATTGAGATACCCCCACATTATATCATTTTTAAGAGAATACGATCTAAGAGTTCTTATTCCAGATCATCAATCCCAAGTCCCTTATCACATATTCAACTCTATCCAGCATAGAGAATGACTCTGACACATTTGAGCTTTTCACTGTATTGAAACAACATTTGAACCTATGGCCATACCCTGTCTACTGAAGAATCTCAGAAATGCTGCTATCATCATGAAAAGGTTTGTGAAGCAATATTTTAAATGTTATTGTATCAAGAAAGCCTTCACTGTACAGTAATCAATCAGCTCTATGACCTTGGGTAAGTAACTTAACCTCCCTGAGCCTCAATTTTCTCCCTTGTAAAGCAGGCCCTAAGTCTCTCCCCAAACTATGTAATACAATGACTGTCATATTTTTTGTATAATTAAATTGGGGCTCAGAAGACACCCAGTGTACAGAAAGTAAAGACCCAGTATAGTTAAGTTGATCATTCAGTCTTCGGAATCACAAAAGACAAACCTGTATGTAGTACTGTGAAAATATTTTTCTAATTATAACATTTTTAAAGCTTTCCGCTAGAATGCAGTGTATATCTTTTCTATAGAGAATATAAAAAATACTACTTAAACAGATTTGCATTTAAAGTCAATGAAACAAGAGTTGCATTCATATAAAAAATTAAGACTTGTTCTAGTCCACTGATTCAATTATAATGTGAGTCAAATCATTGCTCCCACTGAAAAAGTATATAGTCTATGTCTAACATTTTCAACTTTGTATTTTAAAAGTAAAATGTAGTTCAAAGAATTCACCCATATTAAAGTGTAGAATTCAGTGTTTTACTAATATATTACAAGGATGTGCAACTATCACTATAACTCCAGAACATTTTCATTGCCTGAAAACTTTAAAATTTCTTAAGCCATAAAAACCCTTTTTAAAGATATTTACAGAATCAATTACTGAAAACTTTTAGTCCTAAAGCAAAATTTTTAAACATAGCTAAATCTCAGAAAACTGTAATATTCTAGGTTTTCTGGTTTCTTTCAATTCTAATATAACCAAATCAAAAGAATATGACTAAAAATGTATTATAAATATCAATAACTCTTTAAAATTCTTTAAATCTTGGAATTTCTATAATCTGGTAAAGTATGTCAGATTATAGCAAATTTATTTGAAACATCTTACCCACACCACATAAGCTAATACCTAACATTTTTCTAAAAGTAAAATATCCTAAAGATAAACTCTTTGCTTTCTTCTCTTTTTTTACTTATATGCTTCTAAATTAACATTTTTTAAATATTTATTTTTAGAAATTAATCTCAGGCACGTTTGCTCAAGAATTCATTAAACTTATATTTAATGAACACTATAATAGCTATGTAGATACTTCCAGAAAAGTAAAGAAATCTCTGGAAGTCAGTCAGGTTTTATGGAAAAGATAAACACTCCCAAGTTATTATTTAGTCAATTACTTTTTCATTGAACAAACGGTCCCTAGTGGCACACACAAAAACACAATCTAATACAACAGTAAAAACAACAAAAACCACAAACACAATGATTTTCTAAAATAATGAATATACAGTAAAGTTTTCTAGAAAATTCCATACAGGACTAATAAGATTTATTTTAAATGCTCATGGCAATCGTGAGGTGACTAAGATATTAATTCTGTTGTGTTTCTTCACAATACCTACAAATGCCTACTTCCTCTCCAAATCACCAAACTCAAAATAGTTTCCAAATAACTACAGTCTGAAGAGGCTCTCACAACATTAGGCCTGTGCTAAAGGATATAGACTTTAATGTGCAGTGGCCCATTTCTTTCGTCAAATCTCTAAATACTTCTATTTTTATTTCATAAGCATTTAATTATCAGCATTTGAATATTAAAATGAATTCCTGATGCAAATTCACAAGTGTAAAAATTAGAGGATTAGTTTTCAAAATTTAAAACAGACTGTTTTCTCTTAGAACTTTTAGAGTTGAATTATTAATAGGAAATGAATAAAAAATGTCAATAAATCCAAAGCAGTCTAAATTTAATTTGTCAGTCCATGTATCTGTGAAAGAAAGCCAGACCCTCAAGTTTAATCGCGTTTTCCTCCCTGTCCTTCAGAGCTGCCAGTGCCACCGAGTCTGGGTGGGAACTGCCCACAGGCAGAAGGCTTCAGACTGGATGATCGGACAGAAGCTTCCTCTCGTCCATGTCTGGTATAGGTGTGAAGCTGAAGATACAGCCCTATCACCATTGAAATACATGAATAACTTTGTTTTAACAGAACAAAAACATATTTTCCAGCCTCCTAGGAAACAAGGTGGAAATAAAATGATTACAGCAATATTTTTAAGGTCAACTCTGACTACTTTAGGGATTTTTCTTATCATTCGAAAAGCAAGTTTTTTACTCATGCAATGTTTATTACTTACCCACACTAGTTTATCATTTTATGGGAGAAGGTATACTTTCAAAAAATGTCTAGACTTCTAAAACCTCTTCTCATATACTGACACACTAACCTTTGAAATAAAAAATAGTTTCTGACTTGAAAATTTTAATCAATAAATGGCAATTCTAGCACTTACACAGGGAGATTTCTGCTATGAAACTGTATATCCTTTAAACCCTCTGCCACTATTTATTTATCACCAGGGCCCATACGAAACGATCAGTTTCTTACTCTGATGCCAGAGCTGTGGGAAATAACACACTTACCATGTGGGCATTGAGCTGCTCCCTGGCCGTTTCTGGCAAACCTCCCAGGGGTTTAGATGCTAACAGATGGCGCTCTGTGTCGGTCAGCCACTGCTGCAAATCCTCAATTTCGCCGTGAAACCCTTTGGCCTAGAGTGACAGAGAGTTTTGAGTTTGGGCCATAAACACTGTCACTTCCCAGCAGAAAACAAGGTTTAAACAATCCAGACTGCTAAGCTCTTTATGAATTCTTAAGAACAGCCAGGTGCCCCCAGGTTGGCCTTGCATTTCTTCTTCAGGAGAGTGCTACTAGATAAGGCTATTACACTAAGAACTAGGGAGCTATGTTCTCACCAGCTCTCTTCTTTATCCCACTTATTTTTACTCTTCTCCTTGAGGTAGAAAAATTAAGCAGGGGCCTGTAAGCCAATGAAAGAATTCCATGCTAATTTGGTTTTGAAGGCTATAGAAAATTTCAGAATGCATTCTCTTATTTACCTGGCGCAAGGCACCATCCAGCTGCTGCTTCCTTTGTTCTGTTTTTTCCAAAACATTTTGCCAGCGTTGATTTAAAACCTCCAGTTTGCTCTGAAGGCTGCTTGCTTCTTCTCCAGCACTTGATTCAATTAGATCATTTCCTGCTTTATTAACAGCTTCCACTGTGGACTGATGAGCTAGTACATCATTTTGGAGCACCTGAAAATATCAGGATAACAACATGGCTGCTAGTTCATAACATTTTAACATCACTTTTAATGCGATTGTTTGATTTCCTGGTTTTGGAAAATTCTGAAGCAAAAGCATCACATACACAGAATTTTAATACTAATAAAGTTTTTAAATGAGGAGACTTCTTTTCCCTTACCTTTGCAGCTTTCCTGTCTACCAGCAACCCCTGAAATGATTATGTGAGACCACTGCTAGTTCTTCCCATTAGAATAGCTTTGCAATTAATGACATTAAGTAACTAGGCATTATGATTAAAAGGCTCTAAAGGAGTTCATTCAATCCAAGCTCATTTTAATGGAACTTTATTTTAACATTTTAAGTAAACAATTTAAAAGATACTTGTTTCTGAATATTCACTTTCAAATATGAAATTATTACATTTCTAAGAAAAACAGCACCAAATTTTACAATTAGCACTCTAAAAGGGAAAAATTGCCATGGAATATTCTTTTATCTTCTCCCAGTGGAATGGTGCTAGAACTGACTAAGTTGACAGGAATCTTGGGAAGCTCTAACACTAAAGGGAAAGAGATTTGTTTCCCTGTGTATCAGGGATACTCAAGCTCAGCATCCCAAAGTCAAGCTATTCTTTTAGTAGAAAATATACACATGAAATTCTTACTACTGGCCCCAGTAAATAATGCCTTTCTGTTCTGCTGTACAGTGTAGAAATACCAGAATTGGTTAATAACACTTAAATGTACTAACATAGGGCAAGAGTGATTACATACAGAAAGCAACTGCAAGGCTAAAAAGATCAATTTTTATACTGAAAAAAATTACTTTAAAGAACAAGTACAGCTTGGTAATAAATAGTTTCCTTTGAGAAAGACTGTGGTTTTGTTTTTGGAAACCAGATGAACTCCTCTTCTAATGTATGTAAGAGTTGATAATCCTTCTCTACGTAGACTGCGGGTTGTCAATGGGAAAGAAAAAAAACATCATCTCCTGTCCTAGGTAAGGCATCTCGCATCTGGAGGGAAATGCAGACAAGGGGCGTTTTCACTGAAGGGCAACACCCATCTACAATCACTGTTTCTCTGTATGTGCTCATTTCTGAGGCACCTGGTGAGGAAGTGATTTTCAGAGACTATAAAATCAACTGAGTAAGAAGTCTTTTTTATAATAAGCATGCTCTTTGGTATGTTAACACTAGGAATCACCTTTGAAAGGTAAGATTTAAATATTCTGATGGCCAAAATATAAAAAAATAATTCTATAAAATTCATTCTTCTAAATGGCCCAAGTCCTACAGAAGCCACAACCTAGAAGCAGGAGAAGGAGGCATGAGAGAGAAGGCACACTTCCTTCGCCCCGCCCCCCACTCCCCACAGCATTTGTGCTGGCAATCCTGAGTCTGTAACTTCTGACCTTTGAGAAATGAAAGAAGGACCCATTTTTAACTGTTCAAAGATAAACAAACAGAAATGAAAGGTCCCCAACTCATCACTCACCAAAATAACTGGATCACGGTGCCTCGTTTTTCTACTTTTACTATATTCCACAGAGTTCTTGTCACTGATGTATGTGACTTTTAAGGACAATTGCTAAGTTATGAAATGTAAATGCTATAAACCCTCACTATGAGAATAAACATGTTTTGTTTACATGCAGAGTCAGTCTGGCTAGTCATTACTGCTCTTATTGAAGATATAATATGGACATTAAATAATGAGAAGTATTAATGATGCATAAGTTCTAACTGCTTAATCAAATATGGTTGAGCAATGACTATAAATATAGACAGAACAAGGTTAAAAAAGAGATAAAATTTTAAATTAGAAAAAAATTACTGTGGGAAAGGGTATGGAAAAAGGAGAACTAAAGCAAGAATAGTCAAAAACTGTGTACCGTAATCTTAGAGTGCTAAAAAACATCTTTTATTTCTAAACGCTGTTAAATATGTAAAACAATCAAACTTTTTCTATTTGATAACTAATAAAACTTATTTTAGGTTAGGATTTAGGATCTAACCTGAATAGATACCACTGTTAATGGGAATGGTAGGGTTCTATGAAAGACTGTTCAATGTCAGGATAAACTCTACTGAGCACATAAACTTTTATTCATTAAGCCTAGTAATTTAAGAGACAGGAATTTTCCATTAAAAATTATCAGTGTCACAAACAAGACAACAATATAAAATCGTGTTGCCTAGATCTCAAGATAAAATTTTTCAATTTATAAGCTTTAAATCAAGTGCAGGACACACAAAAACTTTTGTGAGAGAGCCACGGAGATAAGTGTGAACAGAGGAAATACACACTCAACCTGCAGTGCAACAACACTTGAATCTAGAACTTATGAAATAACGTATTCCCAAGAACTCTTCAAACCATGGCACATTAACCAGATGACAGGGGCAATCAGGGATTTAAACTTGCATGTGTTGTTTGCCAGGCAGCTCTAGTAAAATTTAGCAAGGAATTTCCCATCCTTGCCTTTTCTGATAATTTCTGCCTTGAGCAATGAGAAAAATATTTTTACAATCTTTTAAGAAATGTTTTAAGAAGGTTAACCTTTAGTTATAAATGTCAAACACAAACTTGTGCTAAAATTACAAACTTGAAAAATGCATAAAGCATGGAGAGAACTGAAAAGTATTATGTGAAGTGAAATAAGCCAGGCGGTGAAAGCAAATACCATATGATCTCACCTATAAATGGAACCTAATCAACAAAACAAACAAGTGAGCAAAACAGAACCAGAGACAGGGAAATAAAGAACAAACTGACAGTGACTGGAGGGGAGAAGGGAGGGGGATAATAGGGGGAAAAAAGGGAAGGGTCAAGTAAAGGGGCTTGTATAGAGGATCCATGAACAAAGATGGGGGTGGGGGTGTGGGTGCGGTGCAGGGCGGGGGGAGAGGAGGAGTGAATGTGGAAGGAGGGGGGTGGTTAAGGTGGCAAGGGACAGTAATGGCAGGAAAGTGGGGACAACTGTAATTCAACAATAAAAATTTTTTAAATTAAAAACAGAAAAAAATTTTTAAAGAAAAATGCATAAAGAAGAAACATAAAAAATGGATGAAACCAGAAATGCACAGAGAAGAAACATAATATGCAACAACAGCTACGTACATGATGCTTGGCAAGTTCAATTTCAATGGCCTTAGGGTCACCTCCGACAGGTTTCTGTTCACTCAGCAATCCCTCAGTGTGCGTCAGCCAGGCCAACAGCTCATCCAGAGCATGTTGGAACTGCCCCAGGGCTAATAGGGCACCCTCCAGCTTATGCTACCGAAAAAGGAGAGAGGAAAAAATCCATGTATGACTCTGTTATTAAAAATATCATACATTTATAAAACATGAGCAACGAATCAATTGTTTCATGCAGCATAAGTCTGTAAGTATATCCAGTGAAGCCCAATCATCATACACTTCCACATTCTCAGTTTGAAATGCTTTATGGTTAAAACATGGCATATGAGACACAGAAAGAGTTCTGAAATAAGAAAATTTAAGGGCTTCAAAAGTTTATGTACATAATCACCTAATTTTAGTTTTTCATAATTATTTTACATTAATACACAAAATTGAAATTTTATAAATTCCTAACAAAAGTGTTGTTGTTTACCTGTCGGTTGATAATTCTCTCATCCAGACTATCCCATATCAATTTCAGTTCCATGAGTGGGTCTTGCACAGTGTGTTTGTCACTTTCTTCTGTTACTTTCTTCAGCAAAAGCTCTGCTTGATGGTTCAGTCTTTCCATTTCTATCTGTTGTTGATAGGCCTCTGACTTAAATTGCTATTTAAAAAAATACATACATAAGAAAAACGTGTTATAAATCAGTAACATGAAACAAAAATAAGTCTATGAGTTAGATCTTTATTCTAATTCACACTTCTTACTGTGGGGCAGGTGGGGTGAAAAGGAATTAAAATGTAATACACGGTTTATGACTATAAGTGTTGTAGATTAAAAAAGGGGAAATATTTTTTCTTTATTCAGTGTTTCTGATGGAAAGATGTTTTTATTTATAATTTTGTTATTTCACTTTTTCCAGTTTATAATAAAAATTTAACAAATTTCAAGGATGAACTTATTCTAATGTCTAATTATAATGTTCAATATATTTTAAAATTATGAAAAAGATGAAAATAAAAGAAAAAGATCTCTAAGAGCCTCAAATTAATATTCTTGCTCAAATATACACACGTCTTACATCCACTGAACATTTTGTTTTCTGTGCTGTGTCCATTAATATGTAGCTTTCCCCATGACTCATACTCACTGCTGACCCAGAATAACATTATTCTCCCTCCCAGTGCTTCCTGACACATATTTAGCAGTCTTGCCTTTGCCAATCCACACAGGTTAACAAATGGTTGCTTGTAATAGGAAACTGTCCTTTTATAAAATATTTAATGTGTAATAGTAAATAATTAAATAGTAATTAATGACTAAGAAGCCCCTCAATTTTTCAAACATATAAAAATAATAATTAAAAAATAATGACTATGGTCAAGTGAGCACTTGTTATGTTCAACTTACTCTCAGTAAACCAATAAATAAAATAATTGTATTCTCAATTTAAGCTAAGGACACAGAAGGGAAACCAGGTAGACAACGTTCCTGAACTCACTTAGCTAGTGAGTGGATGAACTAGAGAGCCATCTCAGTCAACCTAATTTCAGACACAGCCTTCCTAACCCGCCTGCCACACAAAACCACTGAGATACGTGTAAGTATCCAAAATATAGTCCTCCGCAGCTGTACCTGTATATAAAGTATGATGTGTTACTACATGATCAGATAAAAAAAGCCCAATATAATGATGGTAACAGTAAAATTATTTTTAAAACTCCCACATTTTTTCTAAATGAAATATTCTGTTATCACACTTGGAGATGAAAATGCTGCAATTTTTAAAGCCAGGTAATAATTTTCTATAAAAAGCTAGTAGAGTTCGTTGAAAATGGTGTGATGTGTCTGTGGATGGACACAAAATTCGGAAAGAGATATCTGGTCTCACTTTTATAAGCGACTGGCACAGAGGATGCAAAGAGAAAGCCAGCCATTTTCACAGCTGGAGATCAAGAACCCCAAGAAGAAAAATTAAAGAGGAAAGTAGATGGAAAACAAGAAACATTTATAAAACATTTTGAGAAACATAATTATCCTATGTGTGGCTCTTTAGCTTGTAAAACTAAATGAATTATTCTGAACACAACAAAGAAAATAAAAATACTGCTATATGTATATTGACAATAATAAACTATCAAACAATGAAGTTATAAAAATCCTAACAGTATTATCTACATATGTATAAAGTACACATACATTCCCTACACCTCATTCTGCCCCCTATGTGAGGATGTCTGAACGACTATAAACCGTAACTCATAACTCATAACTCAAAACCATAACTCTGTCTCTGGGGATCTAACAACCTGGGTGGACAAAAAAAACCCTACCTTTTTTACTTCTTTGTATTTCCCAATTTTTCTAGAAAAAAATCGCTACTGATTTAATAAGAAGAAAACCACTAATATTTTATATTCTTGAAGATGCACTTATGTACTGCTTATTGGGTGCAGGTACTACATTAAACCAGTTTTATAATCAAAATGTACTTCAATTATGGAAGATAAATTTGTGTCAAGAATCCTGTGAATCAAAAACTTAAAAATGCTACGTTTTTTATACATTAGCCCCTGCCCATACCTTTAATTCTTCAATCTGCTGCTTTACAGTTTCAAGATCTGTTCCGACGGGGGACATTGAAGCTAATTTACCACCTGCAATATCTACCCAGTCGAATATTGCCTGAAAAACACATTAGTCCATGTGTTATTATAATAGTGCACTTGAAATTGCTTTAATATCTAGATGTTATAGAGAAGTACAATCATAAACCTGTGAAGAGATTATGCAATGAGTCTATTTCACAAATCATAAAGAAGGTTCATTTAAATAGGTAAAAGCAGCAATATACTGAAAGTTGACCACAATATGAATTAGATGTAACCTCCAATTCTGTATCCAAGTTTGCAAAGGAAATTCTATTTTGAATAGAATGTTAGAATATTATGAACTTAAAGAAAATGCTCATTTGAAAAAAGTTTTATAAATTCAATCACAAGAAATAAAATTGTCTATGTCCTCTTATGTTCCTCTAAAAGCAGACTGCATAAATACAGGGTCTGGCACAAATAACACCCCTCATTTTTTATAAAAAATTTTATTACAAAATCATAAGCCTGTAACTCTGTAACATAACAATATCACACTCAAGCACACCATATGACATTGTAGGTGAATGTTCAAATTAAAACTATAAATTATTACACCCATATTAGTGCCCTACCAACCACACTCAAGCAGGCATTATTTCTGCTGGACCCCGTGTATTGAAAGAAAAAGACTCAAACCCACGTGCTATTCAAGCAATCAAGAAGTTTACTGTTTGGCATGGAGGAAAATATTTGGCTCAACTAAACCCTTGTGCATCATTTAGTATTAAAATCCTGCACATGTAATGATGAATATTATGACCATTATTATAAATTGCAACATAGACTTCAAAATCTCCTATTTTTCTTCTTATTTTTAGGTAATATAAACATCCTAAAAAGACTCAACTCACATTTTTTCAGGTACTGAATACATAAAATTATTTTGCACTTTAATGAGGGTGCCAAACCATATAGTAGGGGGAAAACACTCATGGAAAATATCTGATCTTTTAAAGTTATAATTAATAAATCCTAAGAACTTAAACAGCAACCTGGGAAATAAAATTTATTTTACTTTACAACCCCCCTTGAAACCTCTGGGACTTCGAGAGCTTTCGGCCTCTGGCTACAGCTGGCAATAGGTCAAGTTGCCCTTCACTCCCACAGGCAATGCTGCTAACCCAGGATGGGCCTTGCTTTCAAAGCAGCAGTAATGAGACTGTCTGAATCACAGTGTCTAGCCTGCCGCCTCCTACGTTATTGGCTCCTGAGGTCAAATGGCTGTAAGTGGTGACAGTGACATCTTTAGCTGGGAAGGAGGGGATAACTCAACAAAGTACGTGAATATCGTTACCTGGCCTTACAGACCAAGAACTGGAGCTTGATCAGTTACTGGTCAGTGATATCTAACCAATAATTTATCAGTTTGGGTAAAAAAGGGAAGGGTATGGAGGGGGAAAGTTATATTTAATAAGGTCTTATTTGTAGTGAATTTTTTCATCTATTTCCAAAGTTCAAAACACTTTTCAGCTGGCATAAGGCCTGGCTTATGATATTTATTTTTATAAATATAGAAATGGAGTGGCATAATAAAAAGGAAAAGATGTTCTCATCTGAGCTTTAAAAATAATATTCACTTGGTGTTATGGAAATACTTTTTCCATATGGTAAGAGGGATAAAAGACTAAACTCTTGCCAGCCTTAACATTAGAGAAAGGAAGTGAAGGAAGGTAGGGCAAGAAATAGCCCAGAGTTGGCCTCAACAGACGTGATAACTTTTAATATTAAAAAAAAAAAAAAAACCTTAAAAATGGCTAATGAACTGAAGAAGAACCCTGAAGGGACATGGAAAACAACTATTGAAAGGAAGTATGCACATGAAAAAGAATAAAACAGATTATGACCTAATAAACTAGAAATCTATTTGAGTTCCTGGCGAACACTGGCTTCGAATCAAATTTCTTCACTTTGACTTTGGTTAAACTTGGTGGTATTTTTAGATGGTGTTTACCCCTTTCATCTGACCCCACTCAACTTCAGAACAGAGCTCGGATTCAGTTCAATTTCAGTGTCTGGTGCTAAGCCATTTAGGAAAACACTGTGTGGGAATATTTCTCTTAACTTAAAAAAATTAAAATACTTCTTTTCAAAGGATATTTCACCGAATGTGTATATAAAAACACATTTAAATGGGTATATAAGTCTACACCTACCTCAAGTGACAGAAGTACCTCCTAAGGGCAAACATGAATTGTAGCAGGTGAGGAGATGACACACACCTCTGCAGCCCTGAGCTGGCGCCACGTGTACATCTGCAGACAGGAATCAGCAGGACTCCCTCTCCCAGCAGACACACTGCAGTCCCCTTACCTGCAGTCCGTCCTGGTACTGAACCGCAGCCTGCATCGCCTCCTCGAGTCTCTCCACGCGGTCTTTCCACGATTTATTTAGAGAATCCCATGCTGAATTTAACTACAACGAGAACATTAGAACTCTTTTATTGTCCTAATTTTTCAAACACTCCTATTAAACACGCTTTATGTAACGAACTTTTTAAAAATAGCATTCTGGTGAGAGCAGAACATGTACTAGTTATACCTCATCTATGCTCTTCTTGACAATGGGTTTATCAGGCTCCCCACATGCGGCGATGAGTTCAGAACCCAGGTTAACAACTATGTCCAGCTCTTCCTGTAGTCCGTCTATTTCTTCCCTTATGGCCTAGAATAAGAAATGGCAGCCTTAGAGTTTTAAGCACAACTATACTAAAACTAAAAAGATGCACACAAACATCAATGGGAGTTATTTCTAGGAGGTGGGATTATGATCAATTTTTGTTTTCTAAGTTTCTGCAATAAATCTTTTCAATGAGAAAAGATAACAAGAATATTTAAAGAAAAAAGCATAATTTGAGTAACAAATGTCAAATGTTTATTAAAAAGATAATATTTAGAAAATAATTCTGCGTAACAAATACTACAACAAGTTTTTAAAATACAAACACAACAATACTAAAAAGCATAGAAAGATACTGTTTTTCAAACTGACTCATTTGGCAATACATATAGAAAACAGACATAAGTAAAACATGAGTTTAGAGACCTCACACCAAATAATGTGTTTAATAGAGCCAGGATATCCTAGCTCTGGATTTATGTTTTCACTCTGGTGCATGTAAACTACAAAAAAATGAACAAACAAACAAAAACTGACAGAAGCGCAGTATTTTAACTTTGCTTTTATCTTCTTGGTTAAATATATTGATTAATTCAAGAAGCCTTTACCAAGCATGAAACAAGTCCTAAACAAGGTATTGAAAATGCCAAGAAAAACAGGTATATGACCATTCTGCTCATGAGCTTTGAGTCCATTAAGAAAGACAAAGTCATAATCAATGATAAGTCAAACTATGCACAGACCCTTTGCATGAGGAAATATTATGGGAACACAGACTAACTCTGCCAAGTATCCAAGAGAAGATTTTATAGATGGTAACTATCCAACTGACCCTTGGAATCTGAGCGTGATCTGCCAGTAGAGTGGTAAGAATGACATCCAACGGTAAGAAAATAAAATGTGCAAAGATACAGATGCTTGAAAGAGCACAGCAGTTCTGGAGAAAGCCACATGTGTGCCAGAAGAGAGGGCGCTTGGTAAAGGGACAGCAGGAAAAATAACTGCTCTGGAAACAGAGGCACAGGCCACCTAGGATGTAAAGGCCCACACCCTGTTGCAGGGAGTTTGGACTTTGTGCAGTAGGCAGCGAGCACCTCTGCAGGGTTTCAAGCAGCAACACAATTAAGAGCAGATTTAGGGAGGTGACTGGTAACAAGGTTGGAAGACTGGCAAGGAAAGCCTTTAGAAACCAAGAAAGATAATGAGGTCCTGTCATTAGGCAAAAGCAGTAGGGATGGAGAGTGATGTTAAAATATATACTCCTAATATATGTATATATCACTATGCATTCCACTTTCGGATCCAAATATAAATTTCAATGGAATAATTCTGAATATTTACCAAAAGGATTCACACTGTACTACAACTTTATTTCTTCACTTCAAATGGGATACTCTGCTCACCTCTGCTGCTTCCTGCTGTTGTTTCACTACTGAGGGATCAATTCCAGGTTCCTCCAGATCCCGGATGAAATCTTGAGTATCTTTAGTGGTAACCACCAATGACATGTGATCACACCAGAACTTTTCTGCTAATTCCATCACGTCCAGGAGTTTGGCTTCCCTTTCTTCCACCAGCGTGTGTATGTTCTCCCAAACGAAAACCATTTGGTCAAGCTTATCCTGAACAGCTGTGGGAACAAAACAACGTTTAAGCAATAAAGCAGAACATTTTGGTTCACAGAGAAATGGTGATTCAATACGGTATCTGAAATTGGACCAAATTTTGGTTGATCTCAGTCTACAGGGTACCATAGGGCCCAATGGACTATTCCAGACAAATGCAAGATGGGAGGATGTCCAGCTCCTCCTGAACCAAGGCTCTTCCCGATGAAAGTGTGTGCTCAAGGGCAAGTGAGTTCACAGTAGACTAAGTCCATTGCCTTTCTAGTTCACCAAGGCTGGCCTTAATTCTAAGGAAAGTGAAATAACCATACAACTACATTCTTTATGCTCTCAAATCAAGAGTAAAGATATCTGTTCAGTCCCAGGAATATAATGATATAGGATATGCATGCTGGACTTGTTTCTACAGCATTTTTAACATGAATTTACACTAACCTACACACATTTTTTCTTTTGACCCCCAACTCATATCTTTAAGGATGGCTGGTTGTGGTCATGGTTGCTATTTCTGTGACTATGGGGGACAGTACCCATTATGTGAGGCAGTATAGTTAGTAAAGAGGAAAAAATCCTTAGGGTTAATCTTATTGGTGTTATGCTTTAATCAGCTGGTTTAAAAAGTCTGGAGAATGAATAGTTTTTGTATAATGGCACACTTTGTACTTAACCCATTATTTTACAAACACAGGAAGACATTAACAAGGATTAATGTACAAAGCCCTTCAGTCCCAAACATGCCATATTGGTAATACCTTTTCTAATGTCTGGCACCCTGATATGCAATTGGACCGCCAGTAAATATCATGAACGTTTATAATTGTTTTAAAAGTAAAGTTCAATTGTTTCCTTATCTTGAAATTATTACCTTTGGCAGAAATGTCTTTATCAGTGCCCCCAGACCGAGCAATCATTTCCTCTCCCCTCTGTTTAAGAGTTTCATACAATGGCTGTAGCTTCTCCATGTCTACCGACACGTTCTTGTTTTCACTGATCTGCTCCTTGATCTTCTCCACCTCGGCAGAGATAGAGGGCGGCTGCCTCAAGCGCTCCGCGACGCGATCCAGGCTCTCAAGAATCTGGTCTATCTTGTCATGGAACTAGCAGTAAAATAAAGGGATCACTTGGTGAGAAAAGACCCGTGATACCAAATGCAAAAATTTAAATGAAAAGAAAAAAAATGTATTTACTGTCATGATCAAGAACTAAATCTTAGTCCTTCAGATGACATATCCATCCAAAGAATTCTACAGCAGGTGTACCAAGATTTCCTAAAATCGTGGTTTACATGGCACTCTCTGCACCACACTACTCATGTGGACTGGGATGCTTCTTGCAAGTAATTGAGTATATTCATTAAGAAATGGTGTATTTTAAAGTATAATGGGTCTTCTCTCAGTAGCATCTTATCTACTGTTTTGCCTTGTTATTTAAATTCTAATTTCATAAAGTAAACTCAATAATCTGGGTGTTTTTCTATCAAAACTGATTGTCTTATTTGCTTTTACTGACTGTTTTAGCACCTTAAAATTTTTTATATTAATAAATGTGAAATGCATGAGCATTTTTTGATTAAAAGAATTTCTTAAAGTCTCCTGAACTGTCAGGGGAAAAAGGAGAGGGATTTAGAGGAGCTAGTATAAAGGACACACGGACAACAGCTAAGTGGGGTGGAAATGGGAGGGAGGTGGGGAGCACGGGGGGTGGGCTGGGAAGGGAGTAAAAGGCAGAAAACTGTACTTGAAAAATAATTAAATAAAACAAATTAAAAAAAAAAAGTTTCCTGAACTGAAAGAATGTTAAACCTCCCTGATATTGTAATGAGAGTTTGTATTTACAGTAATTCAGGATCAAACACATTAATCAGGTTAATGAAAGAATTTTAAACTTTTGTTTGCAAAAGTACCATAGATAATGAAGCAAAGTTATAAAAACTTGTTAATTCGTAGATTCTACACTATTCTCAATATTAAAGGAATCATCACTCAGGATTATAGAAAATGGACCAGTCTAATGTCAGTATATCTAATAATAAAATCCAAATCTTGAAAACTGAAAACTTCCAGGAAATTTTAAATGCAACTTCTTAAAAAAGATATCTTTGAAATTTTTAAAATATCATTTTCCAGCTTGATGTCTTTTCCTTCTCACTCTGCCTGTCATTCACTCTTTTTTATTGCCTTCTTGGGAGTGTTTTACTCATAATAACAATACGGCATTATTCCTCCCAATGGCGAATACTGCATTCTATTTGGACTCTTATTTAAATATTTGGACAATGTGGAAAACTATAAATTTCTCAAGTCATTGAAAGTTTTTTCATTTTATCTATAAGCAGGCAGAGAAATATTAGGACTGGACTAAAGGAACTATCACTTCTGAGAGACAAAGATATCAGTACTCTAAAGATAATACAGTGAAATAATTTTAGTTGAAATTTAATCAGGAGGCCCAGGAAAATGTCTTTCCATGCTCTGCTGTTTGGCAGAACTGAACCCTATTTCTGGTGCAAACGATTACCTGAGTAGATTGAGAAACGGCTTCGTCCAGTGCCACAGCTCGCTTTTTGACATCTTCTTTTATTTGACTGTAAAGGGTGTCGGCTGCCACATACTTCTCTTGGATAGAAAAGCCTTCCTCTGGGCTCAATTCCAATAGTTGCGGCCCAGTTTTGTTCATCTTATCTATATGAGGCTTGTGTTCGGCTATCAACTCTCGCAGTTGCTATAACAAACCAAACAGCTTCTCAGGATCTCAGGGTCAACACTCCGTATCACAGCTGCCTACAACCGCAAAGTACTCAACTCTCAAAACTCCAAACAACCTACCTTCACAAAGCATTTAAATACACGATGGCTTATACGTCTCTGCCAGAAAGAGGTGCCCCTGACACTAAGATTAAACAACAGTTTGGTCATGTTGAAGTCCCTTTAAGGGTACATACAAAATGTTGGTTGAGTGAAATACCAAACCCCAGTTCATTATGCATTTCATAGCATCATATATGTTGATGAGAGTATTGGCCAAGGATCACATTACATAAAAGGATTCTGAACTTACTGTATGTCCCCAACCTGCAGAGACCAAGCCATAACTCTTGGTATCCCTTTACACACAATCATGTTATACACAGAAATTATTTAAAAGAAAATAAGAAGAAAAAAAGAAAGGAAAGAAAGGAGGAAGAAAAAAGGAAGGAAGGAAGGTAGCAAGGAAAAATAACTTCAGTAGAAGAGAACAATAATGCTGAGAGAAAAAAAAACTATGCACAAAGCTGCATTAGATGCTGTAAGCCCACAAGGCATTGTAATTATATATAAGCCAATATAAAAATGCATACATGTGTTATATTACAGGTACATGTATTAATCTAGTCTATGTACATATATGATAAATACACATGAATGATTTGTACTTATTTTAAAATGTTAAAGACTGCAAGGATAATCAATTCATAAAATACAGCTCTATACTAAGCACTATTTGTAAGGTGTATTTAAAGAAAAACATGTGATGCATGAGTACATTGAACGATATCTAATCAATAGACACAATATTTATATTAATGAATGAATGTAAAATCCAAGTGAAGCCCTATTCTTTCTAAGGAGATGAATAAATCCCCCGTATCTATACTCCATGGAATACTGAACATATTCCACGGGCCTAATCCCAAACCACTCTCGGGAAAGCCCCGTCACTGCATGCAGGTTTCGCTGAGGCCAGCCTCCACGCACCACTGAGGAGTGCTCCATTTACTCCACGTCATTCATTTGATTCTCTGAGCAGCAGTTCTCACCAGAAGGCATTCCCCAAACTGTCTGCTGTCTAGCCCAAACAAAAGCTTCTCTGAGAGAGATTATATTCAGGGAAGACAGTCTAGAGAAAGCTACCAATCTTTTCCTGCAAATACTTTATTTTCTATCATTCACCAAGAAGAATCACCAGGATGGCCACATACTGATTTTATTGAAAGTACTTGCTAAAATCAGTTGAGAAATTAGTTTGAAAATTCTTGAGAACATTACTTTATTAGAACACTAACAATCTCCAGTGTAATACACTATAGTTGAAGTTTTTCTGAAGGTGGTCTCAAAACTCTTTTGGAAAAGAGCTAAGTAACTACAAATTCAATTTTTTAAAAATGGAGGGGGTCTAATGTAACATGCTGCACATAAGAACATAGCTACAGTCTAGCTCCTGGGGGGTCCAGACTGTGATTTTCTTATTTTTATTTTATATTATTAGACATAGCTTCATGCTGTTCTACAGAACAGAGGTGGCAATGGTAATGCTGGTCAACACACAATCTCATGGAAAAGAAGTGTTTTACATACATTTTGGTTTCAATATTCTATGAGGCATGTTTGTAAAATAAGCTCACAAGTAAAATGAGAGATCTAGAAGTTCTTTCTTTTAATTTTTAAAAATTATTAAGTTTTTAAAGAGAGGAGGGGAAAGAGAGAGGGAGAGTAAAACACTGATTTTTTTTTGGTCCCACTTACTTATACATTCATTGGCTGATTCTTGTATGTGCCCTGAGGGATGGAACCTGCAACCTTTGCACATCAGGATGACACTCTAAACAACTAAGCTACCCAGCCAGGGCAAGAAATCTAAGAGTGCTTCAGTTGCCTAGAGTCTAAGAAGATCTCATTTTTGTAACACTAGTATGAGACACCTTTGCTTGGGAAGTAGTGAGATGAGCCTTTGTAAGTCCACTTCATGAGGGACAAGAGAACACCTCCTGGGTGCCTATTTGTGTATACGTCTGTGCATGGGGAAAGCGGCCCACAGTAGATGCCTTCTGCTTCACTAGTAACAAAATGATCTTGGCATCCTACTACCATATGAGTCCAGCATACGAGTGTTGGAGAAACCTAATGTAACTTCAATCTATCTACCATCTGGTAATATGGCTCTTGGAGACATTTTTATTCTTGGTTAGGATGAATTAGAAGGTATTTCCAAAAATAGCTGAAGAGGATATTGTGAAGCTATAGATAGAGAGCCATCCTAGAAGGTGGTAAATATTCTGAACAACTTAGTGTGAATAATTTAAAAACTTGGCTACAAAGTATTATAGTTCTCCTTATATAGAAAATTATAAATTTGTTTTGAAAGCTGAATAGTATGCAAATATATTTACTTGATTTTGAAATTCTTGGTTCAATAATAATTGATGTTATGCTAGTAACAAAGCTAATCAACTCTCACCTCAGAGTAGAAGAAATCCATAAAAAATTTTATATTAAAAATCATCCAATGGGTAGGCATCAGGATTTCTGCCACAAATCAACCTTTACTCTAAAATCCAATTGAATTCTACATAGTTTGCAAGTTTTTCTCCTGATGAATGATTTAACTAGAACTCCAAAGAATTTCAATTTTATAATAAAGTGTTATCTAAAGATCTGTTCTAAATAAATACTTTAGTTAGAGATATTCTTCACTGTCAATACATTAAAAAAGTAAACAAACAAGATTAATAAGTATGTCAGATACTTCAAACAATGACGTAACATACTTGTGAGTTAAACTTTACACACACACTCCCCCCCCCCCAATCAATCTCAGAGTACATCTCGTACAGATCTGGGAAAACAACTAGGTTCAAGTACATAAATAGCAAGAAGTCTGGATTTCTTTTCTGACAGTCTTACATCCTCTTTCACTCAAACTTTTGTAAAATTTGAAGATATGTTAACATTTAAGTGACCACTGGCATGACAGCTTCATTATGCCATTTTATGTATTTTTTAAACATGTTAACACTTGTAGATGTAAATATGCTCTCTAGTTTACCCCTGCATGCTTACAGAAGCAACAGCCTGAAATGCATTCCACGTACATAGGGTGAAATGTGAAGTTTGTCTTCATACTTCACTCAGCATTTCTTCCTTTAACAGAGTTAGCTTTCATGACATTGCTGTGTTATCTATCATATTTCCTCTATTGCACAATTTCTCCCAGCTCAGTGTAGCTGCGTGATGTCACCGCCATGTGTGTCTACTCTTTGCTGACATTTGATTGCTCTCACCACTACATATAAAGCATGAAACTTAGTCGATACATATAAATGAAAAGCAGTCAATATGCACACATTAAAAGTATTTCCAGAGCTTATTTCTCTAACATTCTAAGTGGAAATTGTTTTTGTGCCCAGATGGTTTATACTGCATGCTATCCTATAAAAGCTGCGATATAATTAATGACATACTCAGCGTGGTCTTCCCACACGAGTCCTCTCACTGTAAAACTGGATAACAGGTAAGCAACTCCAAGGAAAGCAAACTGTGCAGACCAGAGCATGATATTGCTAAGATATCCTAACCCTGTCAAAGGTGTCTAACAACATAATAAAAACAAAAAAATTACAGTTCTCTTTTATGAGGAATACAAGATTCTTTTTGACACCGAGCTTACCCGGTGTTCTTCCTGTTGTTGTCTTAGAGTTTCATACTCAAGGGCTGGGGCAGGAAGCTGAGCGATGATTCTTTGTGTTTCTGTCAGCCATGGCCAAAGTTCCTCATATGTTTCCCAGAACTGGTTAACCAGGGACTGTGCCCTTTCTAGCTGTAGATACCTCTCTGAGTTTATCTGGCAGATGGTGTCATAGTTCTTCAACACCTTGTCCAGTTTTTTCTAGAAATTAAGACGATGAAACAGGTTTCACTGGTGAGGCAGGCCAAGCAGCACAGGCCCTGAAGAACGTTTGTCCAGCACTGAGCAGACACTCAGTAATGTATGTTAAACGAATAAACCAATAAAAGCTATTTAGATTAACTGTCTGTATTTTTAAAAGTTCATTTTAAACTACAGAAAGGCCCTCCACGCTCACTGTGTTGTTGCATATGGCAGGGTTTCCTTCCTTGTTAAGACTGAGTAGTAGTACACTCCATGCTAATATTACATGTTCTTACCACAATTTAGAAAATGTGTGTGTATGTGTATGGAACCCCCCCAGAAATGAAATTTATTTATAAAAATTGTGTATTCCTACATGTTTAAACTTCAGTCGCCTTCAAAGTACTCTCCATTTGATGCAATACACCTGTTGAGACGCTTTCTCCACTGCTCAAAACAGTTTTTGAATGCATCGATTCTGATGCCTTTTAGCACATCTGCTGTTTCTGGTTTCACCTCTTCTATACTGACAAAATGTTCCCCTCTGAGGACTTTTTTCACCCAGGGGAAAAAAAAAAAAAGTTGCTGGAGCCAAGATTGGGCAAATAGGGGCATGGAGGTCAAGACATTTTTGGTGAAAGCCTGCTAAATACTCAGTAAGATGTGGGCAGTTGCACTTGTAAATGACCCATTATGAAATGGGCAAATGTAATGAAAGAATCTTAAAAAAACATTTACTGAAGCCAAACACACTCCACCTCTCACAACAACGCCAGCTGGTCCACTGAAACAGATGGGTTCCTAGAACATTCACTTAGCCCAGGGGAAGCCTGTACTACAAGGGGCCCGCCCTCTGGAAGATAATTCCGGTTTTTACCTGGGGACCTCCTTCATGTATATATACATATTTATGTACGTAAAACAGAGCAAAAATGTGGAACATCTTAAAAAGTACTACAGTTGAAGATCAGGCAAATAAATTGATATATTCATACAATGGAATTCTACACAATCATCAAAAATCATGGAATTTAATGACACAACTTCACAAAAAATATATTAACTGACAAATATGAAAATGCAAATAGAGGGGGGGGGAGGGGGGGGGGGGGGGGGGGGGGGGGGGTGTGAAAGAGATAATAATTAAAAAAAACATAATTTTAAAAAAAAAGTTATGCAAATAGATAAATAAGCAAGCAAGCAAGGCCTCAATATTTTAAGAGTAAAACACTCAGCTCTCCAAACATAATAAGCAAAATTCTCCAGCCATTTTTACAATGTCTTCCAGGTTAGAAAACAAGTCTCCTAAGTCTAGAAACATTTATATTACTTTCTCAAAAAAAAAAGGACTACCTTTTACTAATGAAATTCTAAGAGGAACTGCTAGTCAGCAAAATTAATTACCTATGTTAGAATTAATGTCGAATAATATGCTACCCATTGATTTGAAGGGGCAATCACAGTGATCTAGATTATGGTATAAATTCGCATCATAAACTAATAGCAGAAGATGAAGTGCAGCAGTAATCTAATAAACCAAGAATGAAAGAGCAATTATTTCATGATGACCTGTGCTTTGCATGTCAGAATCTTTACAAAAATAATAAAGGAAAGATTAAATTATAAACAAATAAATTGCCATTGTAGAGGATAAATAAAAGAGAAAGTATCAATATACTTGTATAGTATGCACTGGATTATTCTATGTTATACCTTAAAAGCAATGCATACTCTTCAAAATGTGACTGAAGAATAAATATTTGTATAATTTTGTTTTTACCATGGCATATTGTCCTACCAGAAGTGTTAATTTCTTCAGGCTGTACAGATGTCAGAATATAAATTGAACTAAACATTTTTACTGTGGCTGATTTTTCATCAATTTAAAGAATCATTAAAACTACATAAACTAGATGCTTCCTTAATTACTCAGCTCATTTTTTTTCCTACACAGCTTATAGTAACTTTACAAAGAAAGAATATCAACATTAGAGAGAACCGCATAGTTTGGCTTTTCTTTTAGCTCAAGAGATCCAAATGTTTCTGGAGCATGTATACAACAGTTGACATATATTGATATTTATCCTGATAATAATGGCAATAATACAGCTAACATTAATTGAAAGCTTAATGTGTACCAGTTAGTGAAGGGCTCAAAGTTTAATAGCTTTTCTGTACATTAAAAAGATTGTCCCTTAAGGAATATTCCTTTCACTGTTATTCTGGAAGCCTGAAAAGAGCCTTATTTGCAAATAATGACTTAGTTCTGTAAATGGCAGCTGTGGATAAGGAAAAATGGTTTTCTAGGACTGAAAGCACAGCACATGCCTTTATTCAAGAGTGTCACTGCCAGTCACATAGACAAGATTATACCTTCATCGATTGCTTTTCCTCTTCACTGCATGTGGTCATGACTTTATGTCCAGATTTAACAAGTTCATCAATAATATCTTTGTGTTTCAAAATTTCCATGGTGAATGTCTGTGAGTTACAAAAACAAAATATTTTTTTAGAGAGAGCAAATGAATAAAATGAAAACAATTAGGCAAAGTAGCTGAAAATAGCAAGTTACCCTAGTTGGGTCTTGCAAAGTAAATCACACGAGCACATTTTCTAGACTAGCAAATAATTTAGACACAACTGGAAATGTCCTTCACCTTTTGAACCTGCAGCTGGGCAGCGGTCTGGTCTTGCTCAAGCCTGATGTCACCCAGAGACATCAATTTCTTTTCTGTTTCAGCAATCCAGGATAACTCAGCATCAGCTGCTTGGTCAAACTAAACAAAAGATAAATAACTAGTCAGCAAGGTTCTGTAACTGGTGCCAGGAAAGTACCTATTTCTTTTAAATATCTTTATTACACAAGTGGAAAATCTGAGCTTACCTCTTCATGGCATCCTAAAATAGTTCACAATAATGACTGAAGTTATAAAGAAAGGAGAATTTTCACAGAACAAGTAAACACAAGCTTAAAACATGTTGATTCCATAGCACGGCATTAATGATTTTAGGACACCAAACACTGCTGCCTTAGTTTTGAGAGTCCTAGGAATTTTCTCCTAAGGAGCACTATCCAACTGAGCAGCTATCAAAGTCAAGTCAAAAGTCAATAGCTGCACACTGCATTTCACTCATTTCCTCATCACTTCAACCCATATGATATGCAGGTATTCTGCTATCAAAGTATATGATTTCTAGCAAAAGGAATGAAACATTTCCATTTATTTATTATCTAGTCTTATAAGTGTATAAACAAAAGGTGTCTATGTATGCAGAGTATATCCCCAAAGGACTCATGTACAATTTCCTACATCTCATTTAATAACATCAGAAACCACATTCAAGAGCATTTTTAAATATTTCAAGAGATTTTACTTTCCTGATCATAAGAGTAATTCATGGTAGAAATTCATAAAGTACAGAAAAATATACAGAAGAAAATTAAAAACTGGAGTTAATACTGTTGGTATTTTAGTGAATTTTCTTCCAGGAGTTGAAAAAGATTTATAAAGGTCTAGGATAATACTGTATAAATAGTTTCATATCCTGCTTGTTCCTTTATTATAAACACTGCCCATGTCATATTCTTTCCAGCATGATTTTTAAGTAACACCATTGTATTCTAGCACACTTGGATATTTTCACTTGGTTCTCTGAATTTTTTTGCTATTATACAAACAATCCTGTAAAGAATACCCTTGTATATAAATCTCCATTGGCATCTCTAATTAGTTCCTTAGGGTAGATTCCTAGACGTTGACTACCAAGTCAAAGAGCATGAACATTTTCAATGCCTTGCATCAAGATAAATCCCAGTGCCTTCCAGGGCCAAGCACTTAGTCATAAATGAGTACAGTGGGTAAGTGACACCACCAGCACCAATAATAAGTGGTAACTAGCAATGGCCTCAGTTGGAAGATTCGACAGGGAATGGACATTGGGAGTATTCAAATCCATTACTGCCAGACCTTCTAATTTTTTTTTTAAGATTTTATTTATTTATCTTTAGAGGGGAAGGGAAGGAGAGAGGGAGAGAAACATCAATGTATGGTTGCCTTTCGTGCGTCCCCTGCTGGGAACTGGCCTACAGGGAACCTGCCTGCAACCCTGGCATGTGCCCTGACTGGGAATCGAACCACAATTGTCTGGTTCGCAGGCCCGCGCTCAATCCACTGAGCTACACCAGCCAGGGCCAGACCTTCTAATTGTTGAAGAGGGCTTGGAAATCCAGATGGGGTGGGGGGACAACTAGGTGAGGGGCAAGAAGAGGGGAGATAAAAAACTAGAATGAAAAAAATCATTCTTACTCTTTAAATACTATGCAACATTACACAAACTGAAGAGAGGATAAAGTGAAACAGAAAAATTCATCAACTAATTTAGCAGCTTCAGATGTGAAAAAATAAATCTTCATTAAAAACCAGTGGAAGGGTATTCTATGCATGGATTATTATCAGAAACTGATGTATTGTGTTAAGTGAAATAAGCCAGTCAGACAAAGACAAACACTGTATGATTTCACTTATATATGAAATCTAATGGACAAAGTAAACAAAACACAGACTCATAGATACAGAGACCAACCAGACTGACAGCTGTCAGAAGAAACTGGTGGGGTTCTGGGTAAAAAAGGTGAAAGGATTAAGCCAAAACAAACAAACAAACAAGCATTAAATTGACAAATATTTATTATTTAGCAGACAACAGTGTGGTGATTATCAGAGAAAAAAAGAGGGATGTGGGGAGGAAAAAGAGGGTAGAGCGGGGACAAATGGTGATGGAAGGAAACTTCACTTTGGGTGGTGAACACACAATACAGTATACAGAGGATGTGTTATAGAATTGCACATCTGAAGCCTATATACTTTTATCACACAGTGTCACTACAATAAATTTGATAAAAATTAAACAAGTGGAAGAGTCTTCTATGCATAGATTGTTAGCTTTAAGGCCATAGACAATGGACTTCAAAGGTAGAACTTTGTTATACGATTCACCTAAAGAGCACAAACTGAGAGACAGTCGAGACCTTTCTACGTGATTGCGAACGCTGCAAGATATCTGCGTACAATTTAATGGTTATGACTTTTTTCTTCTGCTAGTTCCTGAAAAAATAAAGTGACACACTACCCCACTCGTTTGTGTTCATGTTACCTTTAGTATTTATGTGACAGTCCTAATGAAGAAAATCAGGCTGTTAGTGTTCATGTTCGTTTAATACTACATCTCCCTCCCTTTAAAAAAAGTAACCATTGAAAAACAGTGTAATGATACCATCTAAGTTGCCAAAATGGAAAGCTGAAAGTCAAACATTGTTTCTTTAACCAGGCAAATATTTGCTCTGCTGAAAGAAAACAAGACTTCCAGCAGAAATTTCCCTTCTGTCTTTTTATCTTATTTTTTGCATTAAATTGACAAATATTTATTATTTAGCAACAAATGGAATAGCCACGGGATCCACATTAAGCAATTTATAATAAATTAAGAGATTTTATTCAGGCCTATGACTTTTAAATAACTACTAGCATGTATTTCTAATGAACCATAAAAACTGCTTATTTTACATGTGAGCAACACGAGAGCAAGATTACTGGACAAATTTCAACGAATTTGCCTACAACTCATACAGCTAGTAAAAGTTGACTTCAAACAAATTGTAGATAGCATCCATAACTGAGCATACATAACTGAATTCTGGGAAATCCTTTAATAGCATCATCAGTAGAGTCTGTTCATCAACTTTATCTACTGTCTGTAACTTCTATTGTAGTTGAACTGGCATTTTAGAACTTTTCTACAAGTTAGAGAAAGATGTTTTAATTGGCTTGCTCTTAATATTCCTGAAAAGCACTCTCTAAAACAGTAACAGCAAGGCCTCCACTGAACACATGAAGTGCTTACCATGTATTATCTCCTTTGATCCTTACAACAATTCTCTAACTTGGGTACTGCCATTAACTCCATTTACAGCTGAGAAAACTGAGGCAGAGAAAAACCAGCTGAGGTACCAGAGATCACCCAGCTCATAACAAAGGTCGGGTCTGAGACTTGAACCTGAGATGGTCTGACTTGACCCCGGGAGGCTGCAGTCTTAGTCACCATGTTTTATCCCTTGTTCTCTGGCCCCGGGCACTAAAATACTTATGTGATTTCATCAAAAATGGCTCTAATATTACAACCGTTAATAAGTGATAGGTTTTAACTTTCTATTTAAACATTTCTCCAATCTCTGACAAATTGCTCTCACACTTATCTAGAAAGTTCCTGTTAAGTGGAGATGGAGGTTTGAGAAAGATAGCGATAAGAAACTTTTACCTCAAGGAAATCCTTTTACTCCCTGCCACTGGTGAGGATCTTATCACTTTCTTTTGATTAGCACTTCCTTCCATTTTGCTGCATATTATTAATAACACAGCCCATATTTTCCCACCCCCAACACCTGGAGAACCTAAACAAATCTCACTTCCGTGGGGGAGGTTTCCTTCTAGCTCGTTAAAAGAAATAAACAGGTGTTATTTTTCTCCAAGGCTGATTCCTAATGACGGAATGAGCTGTTTATTTTAATTGCACCCAAATCGCCAACACATGTGCCTTTATAGAGGGGTTACGATGGTCCTGCTAAAATAAACTAGGCAATCAGAACTCCTGAGGAGTGGCTGGTATTTTCGGTCCCAGAGAGATGGCCACATTTTAGCGACTTCTGACAACTGCACATTAAAATAAGAGGCAAATGACTACAAACTTCTCTGAGGTCTAAACAATCGGAGTAGTCAGAATTCAGGCCAGAAGTTTGTACATTTTTTAATCAAAAGTGCCTTTCCTCATTTCCACATGGCTCATTTGGTTCAATTTGCAATTCAACAAAGAAAGTAATGAAGATATGTTACTCTGTGTGGTTTTAACATGCAAACATACTTAACCGTTTCTAGCTCAGACAATGGTATTCATTGTCAGGAGGTAGATGCCTTGTTGTGTTTGCTTATTTATTTATTTTTGTAATAAAGCTCACCCCACTATTTACAAAGCTGCCTTGTTCGCCTCCAATTTTTCCTAAAAGTCAAGAATGAGCCAATTCTTTTTTTTAAAAGAACATCATCTTCTGGCCCTGGCTGGTGTAGCTCAGTGGATTGAGCGCGGGCCTGTGAACCAAAGTATCGAGGTTCGATTCTTAGTCAGGGCACATGCCTGGGTTGCAGGCCAGTTCCTGGCAGGGGATGTATGAGACGCAACCATACATTGATATTTCTCTCCCTCTCTCCTTCCCTTCCCCTCTAAAGATAAATAAATTTTAAAAATATTTTTAAAATATTTAAAAAAAAAGAACATCATCTTCAGAATATCAATGCCTGCAAATCTGTAGATTCAGATTTGGGGGCTTGCTGACTGGTAGTGCTGAATGTATACAGTCCTCATTCATTTGCCCATAATAGAGGCTGTTTAATTGCTACCCAGATAGTAAAGGCTAACACTCAAATTTGCTTAGGCTCTTGACCCTATGATTTCAAAATTTAATAGCACATCTTTTCACAACTGCTACTGTGGTATAGGATTAACATGGAAAATATAACCATGCCAAATCAGAATTTTTTAAACAACTTACACAGGGTAGTTACAAAGTAAACATAAATTTAAAAACATCTCTATGCTCCCATCTGTCTTCAAACTTTTATTCTTTTCAATGTTTTTTCCTGGACATATTTCACATCAATATTTGAAAAACCAACATTCTCTGTGATCGTGGCCTGACAGCTCGCCAAGTCCCCATGCATTTGTTGGATCCCAAAGGCAGGTTGTAACATTATAAAGGCAGTAGGTCTGTACATAAACAACCTTAATGTAAGTAAAAGATGAAACACCTTAAGGGAAATTTGCTTGGAAAACAGGTATTCAAAATCTAGTTTAATTTGGCCAGGTTACTCTATTAATTTAAGAATCTCCAAGTCATATTAAGGCACATACCCTCATCCCAATACCTGTGAGTGATGTTAATGAAACAAAGTGTGTGTGTGTCAAGAGACGTGTCTAAAAAAATGGACCGTGGTCAGATCATGTCGATATTTCAAATGGAAAATACAAAATGGTAGATGATTGGTTTATACATCAAAAAACAGGTAGTAACAAAACACATGGCTAACATTAGGTCTGAAGATTTCTTTCATCATTCCCTTCCTGTAATCAGTGGTGTATTATTATTGGCTAACATGAAAACAAACATTTCAGAATCAAACTGTACTCTGGTCCTAATTCCAAACATCTCTAAGTGGGCAAGGTTGCCAAGTAATTTCGGTGATGTATTAGCTCCTTCATAAACCTGAAAATTACGAGTTTAGAAACTGCTCTTTGATTGTAAAACTAAATTCTCTGCCACATCAAAAAGAGAGGTACCCATTTCATCTTAAACTTGCTTGCAGAGTGAGTGACCTTTCATGACCCCTTGGGGGCTGCGTTGCGCGTTTCCGAGTCCTCATGGACCGGAAGTACTCTCACTGCACACTTCCATTTTGCTACAAAAACAGCACCTTCTCCCAGATTAATGAAGCAGATGAGAGAGTAATGGACCGCCCTCCGGATTCTCCCTCCCTAGCTAATTTATAAAGAGGCACTCTGGTGCGGTAACACGAAGGCTGGATGAAACTGTGGCCGCGCCTCCGCCACACACTAACTGCGGGGCCACTGGCAAGTCGTGGCACCGCTCACTGCGCATGCTCCTCCCAGCTCGAAATTGTGTGTGTCTCTGGCCTTCCTGGAGGTTTTTCTCTTTCCTTCCTTTTATTTTCTTCCATTTTTTTGATGACTTGGGTATACTTTATTGGTTTTCTTTATACTGGAAGTATTTCATTGGACAAACTTGTAGGCATTCCAAAGGAATGCACATATAAATACAGAATAAATACAGATGAACAACCAGAAGACGTTAATGGCACTGACATTAGCTGTAGGACCTACTGGTACTAAAATTCTTCTATGACCCACATTTTCTCTCTCAAAAGGGAGGCTGGAAGGACAGAGACCACACCACTCATGTCTCCTTTCTTCCATGAGTTTTTCTGTATTATTTCAGAAAATCTTAAATTTTTCTGTAAGGATTTTATCAGGAAAAAAAGTGACTGTTATTTTCCTACGGGATATATACTTTGGGTTCTAGAAGACATATACCGACCTGGTTATTATTAACTTTGGAAAACACTGGAAAGCCCAGAATAGTTAATGACCTTGGCACATATTAGAGCTTACTAACCAACACGAGCTCGACCTGTCCTCTCCTTGCCCTTATTACTGTCCTGCTGCACTGAACTAACCAACCATAGTTAACTACTCCCAAGAGTAGTACAGAATACTTGTCTTGATATTTATAGAAGTCTCCAGGGCCAATTCTAAAATGTTAGAATAATTTTGGTGAAAAAAATGTCAGTATTCTCAAATATTTGAATAAACTTCACAAAGCAACACACTTATTTTCCTAGAATAATGAGGCACACAAACTCCTCCAAACTTTGAAAACAGCCGTGAAAATACATTCCTCAGGCATGAATGCCCTCCCTCGCAAAAATTTCTGAGGCAGGCTTTCGGCTGGCATTGTATTTCACCAGCTTTGGTGATTCCAGAGCACTGGGATGAGCAGTGAAGCATTTTGCCTCAGAACTATATAAATAACACTTTTACGGCAACTGAGAAAATTAATTTTGGATGCTCCCACGCAATGTGCTTGTGTTTCTTGCTTTTGGCTTGAGCTAGTAGAAGCTTAGCCGTGTACCTTCTTGAGCTCTGCTCTGAAGCACACTGTAACACTACGCTAACCCCAGCACAGACAGCTTGCAATAAAAGACTGATGACTTCATGTAAATATCCGGAGATTTCAATAAAAGTTAATCAAAACATGTATTATAAACTTCTATCTCCAGGACCCCCCTCACTGCCCACAATTTTCTGAGGGAGCTCTGACTAAGAGCGGGCTGCGCATAAAACTCTCTGGAACCACAGCTCTGCGTGAGTCACAGATAGGTCAGCAACCAGCACTTCCCCTGTTCAGTCACCTTCAGGAAAAACTCTGCCAGCACAACAGTTTCCTTTTGGGAAAGAATATGGCCTCTCTGTTCCATGGCTGCATGTAAATGAACAGTTAATACTGACTTACAGGATAGCTCAAAATATCGACTCCCATGCAGATCAGACTTGGCCAATGCATAAAATTAACATTAGCGATATGCATATATATGTACACAAAAAGCTTTTTGTTTGGAAAGCACGGTTGACCTTCCCAGGGGCTGCTTGGGTAAGGACAAGTCTGGGAAACAATGAGGCAGATGGCTGTATACAATGTACAGATTAGCCTTGCCCAGGCACTCAGATGTCAAAGTAACCCAAATGCTTTTCAAATTCCTCCTTTCATTTTTGAAGCAGAACAAATGAACGGGAACACTATTAATAGAAACCTTTGTTCAGGTAAAGGCTCTGGGAACAACTGGAGAAAATTTATTGCCTAGATAACAAACCCCTTGCCCCTACCTGCTGTGACCTCAGAATGGCAGCATCGATCTCCTCCACCTTCTGAGTGATGGTGTCGCTCACCAGTCGGTAGCGCTCATTGTCCTCGGCCACCATCTTTTCAAGTCCTTCCCTTGCCCGCCACGGGACCAGTTCCAGCAAAGCACTGCTCACTTCGTTAAGGGAGTCCAGTAAGGCCTTGCTGTCCTTAGCTTCCTTTTTCAGCTCCTGAAAACAGAATTACGAGAACATAGAAGCCCGTGGGTAATGTTTCTCTGTTTGAGCAGTCTTTTCCTGTAACCATCCTGGGGGCTAAAGTCACTTGCAGGCCCAGAGTGAGATGCCCTGGCCCCCTTAGTCCCAGCTAAGTTCTATAAGCCTTCATTATCTAAAGCAAAAAGGAAAGTGTTTCCTGAAAAGTTCTGAAGAACAATTCATCTGTCCACATGGCAAGATTTTATCTTAGACATTTAATATCTTGAAAAATTGGGAAACAAGAGCAAGCAAGGTACGCATTGCTCTTTGCTTTCTGGTACCCTCTAAGCAATCTAGTACCCGAAAAGTAAAATACAGGGGGAAGTCCAAGCCAGAATCAAGTGATCCTCAGAATGAGGACACACGGGCTTTAAATCATCCCAGCTGAATCATTACAGCTCGGCAAGACTGACCTCACCGACTCCCCTTCCCCCACATGTGACAGTGCCACAGAGATGACACAAACGGGCTGATAGCTCTGAAAAGAAAAGTGATTAGCATGGTGGAAGATCACATTTGCAATACAGTTTTAAAAGCCACTTCATATTATGTATCTGTCTCATAAAAATATTGTTATTCTAACCAAATTATGTGTATCTCAGGAAACAATGACCCTTTTCCTTTTTTTCTGTTTTCATCATTCTGTCTCTTGGGCAGTGTAATAAACTATATGACTCTGAAAACAAATTATAATACACTGTTTTCATCTTTGGGTTCCTAAAAGTTGAAACAGTTGACCGGCTGCCAACTTCTGTTGGGTCCCCGCCCACCAAGGCATCCTTCAGAATATTAGTAATGACACAAGAAAGATACCATTTCATGCCTGTGTGATAAGACTCCCCCAAAGATAACAAACAGATCCAAAATGCATAAATCAGAGCGTACTTTTTGTCGCACTTGTGCGTGGCTTGCGGCTTCTCCCTTCAGAACCTGAGTTTCGTATGAAAGTAATTCCACCTCCACCTTGTCCAGCCAGGTGCAGAGCTCTTCGTGGGTGGAGTGCAGCTGGCTTGAGAGCTGCAGGGCCTGCTCCAGAGTCTTGGCTACATCCGCGCTCAATTTAGTAATATCTTTGTACCTTGCTTTAATGGCTTCCAATTTATCTTGAATTATTAAAACTTCATCACCTAAAGTTTCAAAGGCATGTTAAAAGCTCATGACAGGAAAGAAGTGGGGAGGGAAGGGAGAAGGGTTTCTTTGGATATTATTACATACTGATGAGATTGTCTGGGGGGTGAGGGGGAATAGGAGGCCCTGGCCAGGTAGCTCAGTTGGTTAGAGCATGATCCTGATACGCCAAGGTTGTGTATTCGATTCCCGGGTCAAGACATATAGAAGAATCAATCAATGAATGCACAAATAAGTGGAACAACAAGTCAATGTTCCTCTCCCTCTCTCTCATCAATAAATAAAAAAATAAACAAGTTGGTTTGGATCTGTTTCCTTGGTAAATTTAAGGCTGAAAACATGAAGCCTGGGTTTAGCCACAGTGTGTGTCACAGAATGCAGTCCATCTTAATATTTAAAAAAATTTTCCATCTGATGTGCTCATCTAGAACCACTGCCTCCCACAGGTGGAAAACCAATGCAACTCCATCGTGAGCTTCTCCCACCGTCTCCTGTGCCTCAGTGCTCTGGGTTGTGAGTAATACGCACAGCTTTCATTAAGCACTCAAGTGAGGTCATGAGAAAAAAAATGAGATCATATTTCCACACACCCTTGGTCTGTCTTCAAAGCATTCTCTATGGTAAAGTTTTGGAGTGACATGCAAATTATAATATTTTCCCCATCCCTAAAATATTTTGAAAGCAAAGCAAAATGTCAACTCTGTGATATTTGAAAGATATCTCACCTGTTGTTTGTTTAAGTAGCTCTAAGCCATTTAGTAATGCCTGATCTACATTTTGTTTTCTGAGTTGTATGTCCTCTTGCAGAACCTAAAATGCAGGTATCATTTTTATGAGGGAAAAGAAAAATTAAGTAAGTGTTAACATTAGTCAATATTCAATGTCTTTAACTGGGTGAGATATATCAAACACCGCTTTTTTTTTTATGTACACTGTTGTTCCCACGTTTGCCCTCCTCTTTCCGTCACTGTGGCTCATGTCCCAGGTCCACCTACCACAACTGGCAGCACTCTCCTTGTCAGAAAATACCGGGCTGTGTGGAGATACTGGAGCACCAGTCATCACACACAAAAATGAAATAACAAAGGAAAAGTAAAAAGCCCCACTACTGGACACACTCAATCTCTTCTTTAAAGCAACTTCATTAAAAGCAATCTGTATACAAAGGCAAAGTCTTTCTTGAGAATAGCAACAGGCCTGAATTGTTACAAACACAAAATAACACAGAAATAAGGAAGACCCAGAAAATAATGACAACCGAAATGAAAAGAAAGTGAAATAAAATAAAAGAAATCAAAATACCCGAAGCTCAGACTGCTGCTCCCACAGGCCCTCGGTGCTGTGGTCCTGGACTGAGAGCCTGCTCAGTTTGCCGTGCACTTCGTTCAGCCACGTCATCAGTTCCACTTCGTCTTCCCCAAAAATCTTAGCATTACACAGGGCCTGCTGGAGCAGCTCAGACCTGCTGTGACTTTTCTCTTGAATCTCAATGTACCACACTTGAGAGGAGTCTAATTTATTCTGCACCATATCTTTATCCTCCCTGGAGCTCAAAACCTTTAAGGACTGGCCAATGCTAACAGCCTGGTGTAAATGTTTATTGTGATTGATGATGTCATCTTCTAAGGCCTAAACAAAGTTTACAGAAGGAGAAACAAACAGAATGGACAAATAAAAATGAAAACATAAATAGAATGAAGAGATGACACTTGAAATGAATTTAAGTCGCAACTTGCGTTAACACAACAATACATAACTCAAATTTATGGCATCAAACCAGGAAGGAAAAGGAGGACCAACTCTTACTAATGTGTGGCGGGTATCTTACTTTGTGCTGTGCAATTTGTTCCTCGAGTTTTGATGCTTGGGTTCCTATGGGCTCACAGTTCGCCAGCCTCTTTTCTATGGTTGTAAGCCACTCATTCAGAGGTTCTAAGGTTTCGTGAAATTGCTGCGCCACCACCGAGATACCTTCCAACTGACGATTCCTACAAATGTGCCAAGACACAGAGGTCCCTTAGGGATAAAGACTGCGTGAAATGTTCAACACAAATCTGCACTCATGCTTTCCTGAATTCTGTTCTAAACATTTTTGTAGGAAACTGCTAAGGTTTAGAATTCAAATCTGTCACATTTGAAGAACATGTTAAACTAGTTTTGTTAAATAAAACTAAAGTTGAACAACAGAATAACCCTGAATGCCTGAATCTTATAAAAGTCCTAAGTAACTAGGTTATAATACTTAAAAATAACAACAGTTACAATAACAACAGTAATGTTACAACAACAATATCATCAATTGTCATGACAATGAGATATTATTTACTGAACACATTTATTTTAGGGAAAAAAGCCGAGGGCATTTCCCACGGGAACCAGGGCACAATGTCCTGGGGCACCAGAGAGAAGGAGTCACCTACTGACACATTCTAAAGGCCAACAGGAAGACTTGAACCTCCTTAGCAGCCTCCTTATTCTATGATCCTAGACCTATGATTAATTTTACTCCATCGTTCAATTTTTCTTTTCACCGTTTTGCTCCAAAGGAGGTAGGAATTTATGGAAGTACCCATTCTGCTCAGTGGTCCATCTAGTTTCAACCCAACAAGTCTATGTGCCTCCCCTTCCATGCCGCTACTACTCAAAACTGGTCAATGGAGAGGATGCGGAGATGTAACAGAAAGAGGCTGAGCCCAGAAGCCCAGCAGAGCCGTGCTCTAGGCTTCCTGGCCTTCGTATATATGTTACAGCACCCTTTCGCCCGCCCGCCAGGTGTCCTAGCTAACTCCTCCTCTTCCTCTGATAGCTTAGCTGCCACTTCCCTGCCCCGAGACTAGGTTCTTCCTGCTGAATGCCCCCACAGAACCCTGTAGTTTTGCTCTGAAATTGTTTCACATTTGTCATTACTTTTCAGCTGCTCTTAAACCCCTACTAGACTGCACCCTGAGGACACCACTCATCCCTGCATAGCATCACCAAGCCTGTGCCTGATACACAGAAGGCAGGCAATAACTATGAAGTTAACAAATGAGGAAATTACCCCCGAGAGAAATGCTTTTCTTAAAGAGTTGGGATGTGTCTGGTGACTCCAAGACACAACCATTAGTGGAATGAGAAGAGAGGCACCGTAGCCTTTGCTGTCTATGTTCACACACATGTTAAACATAGGAGAATAACAGGGAAAGTACTACTAAAATACAAAACATCAGCATTAAAGCCACTGCTACTCTTCTAGATCGGAAGTAGCGTCTCAGTTACCTTGTCTCAGCTTTACTGAGCAATGCCTCCCACCTACTGTCCAAGAGACTCAGCTGTTTCAAAATCTTGACTTTATCTGCAGGTTCTGCTGTGGCAGCAATTTTTTCTCCTTCCCGTTTGATTACCTCCACAGTGGACTTGCGGTCATCCAGCAATCTTTGCAGAAGCTGGAAAGAAAACAAATACACACGCAAAAAAGTCAAAGGAATAAACTTACCAATACAAAGGAAAATATATTCTGGGCACTTTTGCTATGTGACCAAAACATATATTTTGTGTGGATTCACAATATAAAAGGATCTGAAAAGTAGTATTTTAAAAGTAATTCATTTTGCTTAATGACTCATTACTACTGGGTCAGACACTGTGATAGAGGCTTTTTGGGTAGGCAAAACCAATATTGATAAGTCCACCAAACCATTCATTTTTAATTTTGTAATGTAAAACAATGGAGTAGTAGGTGCTGTTTAGGATAAATCCACTGCACTGAGAGTGACAAATTCCAATCATTGTAATGAAATGGGAATGTCCTACACATTGAACAATGATCTGTCCCATTAAGACAAAACAGATTGTTATAAATCATTACTGTTTTCCCAACCATTTCCGATGCTGAACAATCCAGTATAGACAGGGAAGTTGAGACTCTGACCAAGTTCACAAGCGAGTGAGGCGAAAATGAGAGGCTTTTGGCTCTTTTTACTAGGTGGGGCTAGCTCCTAAAATCCCTCATGTGGATGAAAACTAAAAAAGAGCTTTTAAATACCACTCCCAACGGAATAGAGGGTGGAACATGTGAGAAGTCTCCAAAGCCAGCTAAATAAGACTGATATTTTAGGGTTTAGCAGCAGAAAATAATCAACTCAATCCAAAGAAAACATTTGGAGAAGCCTGGGATGGAATGTTGGTACAGGTAGCCAGAGCTCAGGGTTCCTTTGCTCTTATCTCCTCAAGTATTTCACAAGCAAGTGCTGTCCGTGCACAGGCACCGAGTTTACTAACAGCAACGAGGAGGGCACGGCGCATAAAATACTATTTCCCTGTGTCCTTCATGTGATCCTCACTGACGGTTAAGGAGTACAGATAGGGACAGTTACCCAGAAGTAACAAGCTAGGAGACTGTTCACTCACTTTCATTTCGAGAGCAAGACTACCAAAGCAGGAGGTAAAGGACCTTGTTTAAAAAGAAGAAACGTAAACTTTCTTGACACACATCAGAGTCATTATAAAAATCAAAGTCTACCAGGTGGTTTAGGCAGTAGAGAAAACCAATTAAGTAGATTACTTTTTTGATAAACTTTATTTTTTTACTTATTTATTTTTTAAAAGAATTTATTCATTTATTTTTAGAGAGAGGGGAAGGGAAGGAGAAAGAGAGGGAGAGAAACATCAGCATGTGGTTGCCTCTCATGTGCCCCCCTCTGGGGACCTGGCCCATAACCCAGGCAGGTGCCCTGAGTGGGAATCGAACTGGTGATGCTTTGGTTTGCAGGCCTGCACTAAAATCTACTGAGCTACACTTCCTCGGTAGCTTGATAAAAGAATAGCATATGGCAATGACGAAAACAAAATCAGAAAATAGGTTTTGTTGGTGAAGCACAGTTTGATAACTCTGGGAGAATTACAAAGGTTTAAATTAAATTGTGACTGGCAAAAATTATATTATTACGTATAAAATAACATTTTGAATATTGTGATATACATTATTGCATTGCATATGCTATACATGATTCAAAAATCGCACAAAAGCCATGCGCAATTTCCTGTGACATTTCTTTAACTCTTATCTCTAAATCTATTTTCAATAGGTTGTATTTCCCAATATACTAAAGTCTTCTAAGTGCTGAACACCAAAATTAAATTAAGTCTCTTAATCCAGTCCCTTCTTTGGAAGGTTTCCCCCAGGAGGACACTCAGCAATGTGCTGGGGTCTGGGGCCCCCATATGTGCTTTCATGTCATGGCTGAAAAACGGGCACTGACCACGTCTCTAAGCGCTTCCCGTCTGAGCGAGTGTCCCCGTCAGTGGCACCACGGTGTATGTGTGGCCCCAAGTAGTCACCACCCCTCGAACAAGTGTGCCTTTCCAACATGGTCCTGACTCCGTGTCAAAAGACACAACAGCTCATTCTCTAGCATATGTCAATCAAATATTTTCCTCTTTAGTGCAGGTTGAAACTCCCCGTGTTTAATCTACACAAAAGGCTATTTCATAGGGATCAACCTAATATATAAGGGAACAGTGGTATTTCTGTCCTAAGTCACCTTCACCATGAATGAAGGCTTCCTCAGCCACTCTGTTTAAAATTGCACACATACGCTCCACTCGGACACCTGCTGTCCCTCATTCTGGCTACCACATTCTAATCCATATCTCACTTCCCTTCTTTGGTTATCACTTGCTAACTTATCACAATGTACTTATTTACTTTATTGCTTCTCTCTCCCTGTCCCTCTTTTCCCATGAAAACGCAAACTCAGTGAAGAACTCTGATCATTTCTATTTGGTGATGTCTATCCCCAGCACCTGGAACAATGCCTGATCCACGGCACCTGGTGGATCAAATATTCCATAAATATTTGTCAAATGGCCAACAAATAATGTCTAGAACACCAATAACCAGTTAACTAGGATATCCTATTGACATAAATAAAGGGCCACAAGTTAATTTTTTACTCTCATTAATATAGAACATGAAACACAATACAAAAGGATCACTGCCTTACCTTCTGCTCTTGTATCTGGGCCTTCACCACCTTGAACTCGGCCGACGGCGGCTTCTGATTGGCCACAAGCTCCTCCGTGTCCACCATCCAGCTGAGCAGGGACTCCAGGGCATCCTGGAACCGCCCACAGTGCAACAGGGCCTCCTGCAGCTGGGCTGCTCTCTGAGCCACCTGCCAAGTTCCAGTTTTTCCAACTTATTTATGTGCTTGAAACAATGAAATCTGCCCACTAGCCACCAGTATTCATGTCTTTCTCCCCACTTGGTCACAAATTTTCTTTTCCTTGTCACTTAAAATCTAACCAAAGCATTGATCATGGACAGAACAGAGGTAGAAAGGCGTGAAACTTTAGCAAGTAAGCCAAGAAGATAAGTTTACCATCATAAACAGTCAATGTGAAAGACAAAAATCTTTGAGATTTTGGGAATATCCAATGCCTTTAATGATTGGCAGTGAACGATCCAAATATTTTAAGGTTACAGAAATAAATAATGCATTAGTCATTTTTATTATTATCCCTGGGGTTCATTTTTTTATGTCCTGCTGATGAATATCAGGGGATAATGATAAAATGACTAAGACTGAAAAAAAACAACAGAGAGAGTCAGAATTATGTTTTGCTAGGCAAAATAACGATGAAGCATCCCATTAAATCCCGCTAGCTCCCAGCTCCGAGTCCTTTTCTACCAGACCAGGGGCTTTGTCGTCTAGTCAATGGAGTCTCTGTGTCGCACAATGCCCGGCTGCCCTTCTCGTGCCTCTTTTCCTTTTGGACAAAGAAAGTAGTTGGCAAGATATTCTAAACACACGGAATATATTTCCACCTGCCGCTGCACTCCAACTGTTTTTAGAGAGCACTGCAATATTAATCAGGCTCTTAAGAATGATAAGTGTGAGTTTGAGGCCCGGCAATGCTAAAGATGTCAATGCAGCAAAAGCTTGTAGACAGACAAGGAGCACTGCCACCCAACACCCATTTCCTGAAAATGCACGCCGCGCCGAGCAAAGACCTCCCGCTGTACATCCACATTATCTCCTTAAGATACCAGAGCATGATTTGCCAGTGTTTTCCCTCATGGGTACATTTTTTTAAAGGTTGGCCCTGTACTTGAGAAGTAAAATAATATTTGGTGTTAATAGTTCCTAAGAAGGGTGGCAAACACTTAGCCCGGGGCTGACAGACAGGCACAGTTGTTCTCTTTTGCCCGGCACGGTGTGACCTATTATGTGCAGTGTGAAATTAGTTGCTGACGTGTGAAAATTAGAAGATTTCACATACGGAGTGAGATTCCCAGGTTCTTTTGAAAGTAAGTGGGACAGGGAGCACAGACCCCTCCACGGCAGAGACCCGCTGGAGCTGAGTACCGTCTGTGCCTTCAGGGGGGTGTGTGGTCTCTCAACACAGGACAAGGTCATGGGCCACCTGCCACCACACCTGCGCTAGTGTGCGTCTATCACAGTCAAGATAATGACAGGGAGAGGCCCTGTTTCATCCGGCTGGATCCCTTTATTTATGTTCCCTAATGAGCTCTGGAGGCACCTGAGTTGGGGCCACCCAGCTCACAGCGATATAAAATGTGGTCATGTTAGGGACATTCAGGTACTATAAATGTGATTCATACTCACGACAAATGCCAGTGAGTGATAACAAACAGAAAAGACAGTGAAGGGTGGAGGAAATTACCTTTTTATTGAGCGTCTTCCACCTTGTGTTGACATCATCCAGGTCCCGCTCCAAACCCTGGGTGCTGGTGCTGTTAGCAGCGCTCTGAATGAGGCCCTGACCCCACCAGTTTACTTCTTGCTGTTTAACCAGCAAGGGTTCGATCTCTTCCTTTTGGAATACCTGCAGTCGGAAGAGCAGTCATCATATGACTCATAGTACCTAATAACCACCACACATAAACACCTGTTCAGTGATCAGATAGCAATGACTGGAGGTAAAGATAATTTTGGTTGCCTATTTATGTCATAGCAACCTTATTAATAACAGCCAGAAAGCAAACTAAATACAAATTCATAATACTTATTATCAAAGCTACCTGGGAATATTAAAGAATAGTTCAGGTGCATTTAACCAAATTACCTATAAAACCAAGAAAATAGTACATGTGTCCTTTCTTTACAGATTTATTATCATAGCACTAGAAATTGCCTATCATTACAGTATAACTATAATGCAAAAATGTATGAAAAATGCAAAGGAACAAAATGATAAGATGGGGCCCAAGCTAAACCCAGTTCCTGGGCAAGGACTCGTATAGGCTCTTCTGAGAATGCCTGCTGTTAGCTGGCCTGAAGTTTGAGACTCGAATTGGATGTGAGAATCACTCACAAGATGATGGTGTGAGCCACGATGCCAACCTGTGGCTGACCACAGGGGCCAAAACACAGGCACAGGAAAATAAAAAAGTGATACGGGCTGGCCCTGCAGTAGCATGGATGCCCATACATCCAGCCCCCTCCACGTCTATCAGGAGGCCAATGGCCTTGCAAGAGGCATGTAGACCTCCCCTTGGACCTGATCACACACAGGGCCAGCCAGAGACTCTGCCTTCACCGTCAGCAGCTTTCCAGACCCTCCCAACCCCGATTCCTCATCCCATCCAATTTATGGTCCCCGGTTGCCTGTAACTGTCAAAAGATCTAATGTGTCAGAGCAAAGTTCCGTGAAAGCAGGAACTTGCTTAAAACAGTTTGTCCTTAAAACAGTTTCGTGCCCTGGACCCACCACACTACCTAGCATGCAATATGTACTTGGTAATCATTTGCCAAATGAACATCAGTACAGAAAAATAATATTTATGTCTTGGAAGGAATGACATCAACCCCTTAACAGATAATACCTGGGGTAGATCAACACTTTCAGAGATAATACAAATGTTTTTAATGCAGGGATTGGAGGATGCCATAAAGAAAATAAGTTCATTTAGCCTGGAAGGAAAGTTTCAGGTAAAGTAAGACAAGGTTTGGGGCACTACATAGGTATGTCCATAGTCCAAGTATGTAAGCAATCAAACAGAATATATGAAAACAGAACAAAGGCAAATATCAGGACGGGACTTGATAAAATTCAGGCATGGTGTGGAAGGTAAGTTTGAAAGATACAGAGGCCGAGGGAGACAAACTCTCCAGCCTCTGCTGGTACAAAGCCCCAAACAGCAGGATGCTCCCGTGCTATTGTATGAATGAGTACATTAGGAATAGCAAACAAATAAATGACCCTTTCCTCCTGAAGCCCCCTCTTATATAGACGATTTCACACTGGAGACTTATATCTATAGAGCACAACCATATATAAAAATTCAACTACTCATAACCAAAGAAATTATAAGAATTCCCCAAATGACTGAGAAGAAAAGTAAGTTTTCACACCTTTTTAAAAGGCATCAATTTACTTCATAAGGCAATAGAAAGTTGAGACAAGGTGGTGAAAATAGAATTTGGTGCTGTATTATGTATGATTCTATGTATGATTTCTTTTTTATACCACTAAGTTACTACTTCTAGGAATGAAGAGCTGTGGATCTGTTTCACTACTCTCCAAAAAAGAAAGAAAGAAAGAAAAAAGTCAGGGGGTGAGGGCAGGGACTGCTACATTCTTAAGCCCAAGAACTTGTCTGGTGGATAAGGATTCAGGGAAAAGTTCTAGTCTCCCTCTTAGAGAACTTTCAGGACAAAAACCAAAAACCTTATAAAATGTTGTAGTCAATTGCCTTAGCCTCTTACCTTGGTTTCAAAGAAATTAATTTTAGAATTACATATCAAGTAGATCTAGGTAAGTTTGTCATGATTTTCTAAAGTGCTACAAAAATATACTAAGGGTTAAAAAGGTTACTAAAGAATCTACATGCTCCCAAGAGCTTCATTGCTTTCTACAAATAAACTGCAAGATCCTTTACATAAAGAAGTACTCTGCCAAGCTTTTACACTAGCGTGCCATTTAAAGGAGGCTCAAGGAAAGGGCATCGCTAATCAGAGCAATCATTTCATGGGCTGAGAAGAGAAACTTTTCTAATATTGTCCAAATTCCTTATCTCTCAGTGGTAACAAAATGCCTATCGAGAAAGCCTTTCCCCCAATCATAAGCACACAAACACAGAGAAGCTTAAAATAAAATACAATGACCTCTGAGGCAAAGTTTACCAGAAGAGCTTAGTAAAAGTACCAAAATAGCTGAACTTCAGTCTAAGTGGGAGGAAAAAAATTACAGGCCTGACAAACAACCTCTACTTATTACGAGGCTGCACCCTTTACTTTCTTACCTCACTCACCACTCACGAGAAGTTAGGATAGGAGCTATCAAGATTGAAAAATGCAGCACAATGTAACTTCTCTGTTTCCACACGCGGAGCTACTGAGAGAAAACTTTCAGCACGTTTTAAAACGTCCTTAATCTGAATAGAGTACTTTACAGACCACAACGATATAATATTGTGTTTGTACCTTTATGACTAAGCCTGTTCAAGCTTAATAAATCCAATGTAGCTGCCCTTAAATGGCAGTGTCTTAAACCACAATTTGTGTAAAAGCCGAATGTTAACATAAAGTCACAGTGGAGGCATTCTAAGTGACAGCAAACAGCCTCCATCTGCACAATCAATAGCAGGGCTCTCTACAGCTGGGAACAATCATTCTCAAAACTGGTCCCTAATTAGTCTGTTGTAATGATCAACTTATCAATATCTGGCATCTTACAGGATACCAGTCAACCCCCCACCCCCCAACAAAAGACTGGATATGATCATTATTAGAAACACGAGTGACCCGTTGAGAACAGAAGCACAAACTTTTGGCACTGCAGGGTTTCAGGTTTACATTAGTTACCTGAACTGACTGAAAGCCATTACAGACTGGGTCCAATACTCCTGCCTGGGCCCTTGTTTTTCTGGGAGCTGCTTTCTTTCTCACTGCTACAAATTTCGGGGAGCACGTCATATGGATCACCTCCGTCTCCTGGGCAGAAAGAGGTGCCTCCACTTCCTCTTCAGATGCTCTGTTGGATTCTTCTGAATTGCATGGTGTTAACAGTATCACATTTTCTTCTAAACTTCTGCTACCACAATCTATGTCATTTCCCCCCAGATCTAAAGGAGAAAGCCCTAAATCCTCGGGATAATCTTCCAAAAGTTCCCTACTTTGGGCTGTGATTTGGAATTCTCCCAGTCCACATGTTTTCCCTTCTTCTCCGGTATTAGAAATACACACCTTTTCTCCATCTCTTGGCATAATTAATGGGTCACACTTAACTCTGCTCTCTCTCCAATCACTCTGCAGGCAGCAATTTTCACCAGGGCTTTCCCTCTGCCCATTTACACCATTCATTTCCTCTAGTGGAGAAACACCCTGTAAAATCATTTTGAAGTTTTCATCAGGGTGGCCACTTCTACATGAAAGCAATGGGACTTTCTGTTCACTAATGGAATTGACAGGAAAAAATGGCGTATGTCGTTCCGCTATATGAATATCTTCAGCAGAAGACAAGTTTGTAATGCGCGACTGGTCTCCAGTTAAAATGCCCGGTTTTTCTTCCCTTTCTGCTGGAGGGCTACATAAACCAGAGTCGTCCTCCTCCGATGTAAGAGAATTAGTCCCCCACCTGCACTTGCTGGCCTTGGTAACAGCATCTGACATATCAGTAGGTTCAACGAAGGAGCTTTCACTTTTGTTTACATAATCCATAAAATTGGCTGGGACAAACATTCGCCATGACCGTCTGTGCTCTTTCTTTTCTGCATGAGATTTGGCCTTGGGTAATCCTGTGGTTCGAATGATATCGCTATTTAGTTTGAGGGCATCAAAGATCATCCTTTCATCTAGTGTGTGAGCTTCACGACCTCTCAGCTCAAACCCACTGGAAGAAGCAAGGGCACCGTTGGAGCATAAAGAACTAACATCCAGTGTCCTGTGACTGTAGGGTAAGGTCCGATCAGCAAAATGCCTGGAAGACAGGCTACCTTTTGAACCAGAGTCTATCTGTTCATTTAGTCTAACAGTATCATAGATCGACCGCTGTGGGACATAACAGTCTTCGATATTTAGGTCCTCCTCTTCTTCACCTTTCCCTACACATGGGGGATTCTGACGTAAACAGTCTGGTCTGCTAAGTGGCTTCCCCATTTTGTAGACAGTTAAAGCAAATATTGCAGCTCTTAAAACAGAAAATAAGAAATAAGGCAAAGCATCTTTCACAAAAGTATACTTCTGAACAGAACTATAAAGTGTCTTTAGCATAAAGACACATGCTCAAATAACATACATCGTAACAGATGAGGTGTTTAAGGTCATCATCAGTGCCACAGTCTAAATGCAACTATCCTTTCAGCTGGTAGCTTTCAGAGTGATTCTAAAAAAATAAAGTGCATCAAGAACACAGAGCAGAAATCTCCTTCCTCCCCCTTCCCCACCCCAAAGTTCCCTTTCACATACTCCAAAACACAGAAAACACACACCCACAAACATACACTTAACAGTGGCTCAAAGAGTCAGAACATTCCATTGTCAATCCATTTCCCTTTTCAGTCGAATTTTGCATCTGAGATTTCCATATTAAAATTCCCAAATGAGCAAGCATTTTAACAGGCTGACTGTTAACTGAGGCAGAGCTCTGGTTAATTGTAATCCACTTAAAGGTGGCTTGCAAAACTTCATCTCCTTTATAAATAAACCATCCTTTAGAAACTTAAAAAACAAACACAGGGACTGTGTATTGTTCAGATCAAGGCACGGAACCAATAGTCTGAGAAAAATAAGTCTAATGCTGTAAGAAAGTTAAAATTTTCTATTACTTTTTTGGGGGAGTAGCTATAAATAATCTGAATTCAACCGGCAGTTTTTCTTCCCATATTAAGCTTCTCTGAGGCTAGTCAGAACTATCCAAAGGGGAAAAAAAATCCAACTTTGGGACAGCCAGGCCAGTACAATCCAGCAACTGTTTAAAGTAAACAGTTTAGAAAGCATGGTGTTCTATAAACTCTCCTTTTAAAAAAAAAGCCATTTTCTAGGGTCTTATCTGATCTTCCTTAAGAAGGCTTATTCCACCTGAGGCAATTGCAGCAAAGAAGAGCTCCGGGTTTCCTCTAAGGCACAGGCAGCGTCATTCACATTCAAGCTGAAAACCGAGACTGCTCTGTCCTTTGAAACTGACCAACTGTGGCCGCAGTTTGTCTTTCATTTTAGCTACAGCTGGAGAGAGGCAGAGGTGGCGACGGAGGAGGCAGAAAAGGAACTCCGGCAGGGACCTCCTGCGCTGTCCCCAGCTCCTCAAGGCAGTCCGGTGCCTGGCAGGGCAGGCATCCTCCCAAGCCAGGGCGCTTCCAGGAATGCTCTCTCTCTTTAGGCAACATCTGCTCCGTCCCTTCGTCTTCGGAGCGCTGGGGACGCGCAGCTCTCCGGCACTTCACTGCTACGCCCTCCCGTGACTTAACTTCGCAGTCATCTTTCCTTTGACTCCTTGCCTCCTTTCCAAGTGGCGAGCGGTTTCAGGGGGAGGTTCCCAGAGGCCTGAGAGGCTGCAATGCAACAGCTTGGTGGTGACATCAGCGCAAATCAGACCCACGGGGGGGAGAGGCAGCACGGGTTCAGAATCGCCCCAAGCGCACCACCTAGTTCAAAATAGGAAGGGATTCCAAGGGCTTGCAGAAGCAGAACCTGACACCAGGAACTCCGCGAAGAAATAATTTCTGTGAACATCCGGTGACCGTGCTCATTTGAATATTAAACAGGGAGAGAAAGAGCTAACAGGTCCCTGTCCTTCTGTTGAAACCACACTCTCATATGGTTGCAGACTCTGTGTACATAGGATCTGCCACGCGAAGTGCAGATCACTTTGAAGTCCTGTTGTGTCATTCTTTTTAAAGCCCAAGTTCAAATCTAACTGTTGTCCAGAGTAGATGATTTCTATGGCAGGGTGCCCAGAGCACCGCTGACATGAGTATTAGTAGTTACTAATAACCACGCAGTCCTCTTGAGGTTAAGAGATCAGTAGTAAGTGACTCCAGATATTTCATAAACAAAATCACATGCACAGATTTTTATCTATTGAACAAACAGTCTTTTAAAATACTATTTGGAAACAAAATCAAGCCAAGCCTTTAGCCTTTGGGGGGAATTTAATACTTTTATTTAAATAAAATTTACCCATTCTTTATTTTACTTAAATAAGCAACGTTGCCAGAGTAGCAGATAGAGTTATAAGTGAGAGCAGATTGTCTTTTCTCCATCTCACAAAGTAATAATTTGAACATAAATAAAACGACACTGACCCCAAGTGAAGAAGGCAGTTCTAGCCAAAACAACCTTATACTTTCTCTGATACTTTTACAGAAAAATATGTGAGTTTTGAATAATGAGAAAACATTATTCCAAAACTATTTTTATAAACCTAAAAACTGAATCTTAAAAAGAAAACACCTAGGGGTGGGGAGTTAGGGGATGGAGGGACCAGGCAAAAAGGAGAAAGAATTCATGGACATTGACAATGGGGTGATGGTGAGGCTGGGTGGGTGGGGGGCAGAGTAGGTAATAAGGAGGACAAATGGAAACAAAAAGAAATACAATAAAAAGTAAATTTAAAAAGTCTATCCATAACCAAAACTCTGTAAGTACTGTAACATACCCATTCAATAATTATTAGATACAATTCAGTGTGTGCTGATCAAGTCGTTAAAATACATACGGAGCCATCTGTAAAGGAAAAAAAAATACCCAACAATAACACAATATCGATGCCCTTTTTTTACAGACAAGAAGGAAATATTTCAACATGCACTGGATCCTGTGATTGATTTGAGCACATAGGTTGTTCTGAGGTGCTGATGGCAAGAGACAGAAAAACACGCACACAAGTTGCCATGTTTGAACAGTGGCATTGGCCGCCAGGCCAGGAATTAGTAGAGAATAAGGGTTTTACTCCCAACTGCCACTATCTTGACACATAACCCTGGGAAGCTACTTATTCATGGCAATATTAATAATTACATTTCCATGAAATGTGGATGAGGGCCTTTCTCTAAACATTCTGAGACAATCACAGAGCTTTTCATATGAAAGAATGTCCCTAATTCAGTCCACCTTACACTCTAACTCTGAATCATTCATGCAATATTATTCTAATCTTACGTAAAACTAAGAGCAACATGTAACCTCACATTTGAGGTGGATAGTACATTTTCAAAACTACAATGCTAACTCACTCATAAATTCAGCCTATCATCAGAGTGCTCTCTGTCTGCCGAATACCATGGTAAGCACTAGCAAAACACATACAGAGACGAAGTGCCACTGTCCTTCCACAATTTACAGTGCCACGGAAAATGTAAGTGGGGAAGTGGGTGTGACACTGTTTAGAAGGAGGACATACTATAAAAAAATGTCCTCTGGCTGATTATGCTGAAGTATGCGCCATTAAAAAAAAACAGAATTCCTATTTTATTCAAATGATTTTGGCTAATTTTATTAATCATGATCCTAATACATTCTGATTCAAGTTAAAATTTGCACTATTACATGAGTACTGATGACAATTATATGTAGATATACATAGATATATCTTGTTACCTGAAACCACATTCTGAAGACTAGAGACTATGAAAGAGCTCATATTTAGAACATAACTGAACTGGCTTATCTTTTCCTCCCAAGTTTGGTTTATATAGCTACTTTAACTATTAATGTCTCTGACATTAATAAAATCAAGATTTATTAAACTATGTCCAACAGTAATCATTATATCTAGATTTCTCACATTTTCACAGGAGAAATACAGAATAAAATGAGCAGTTTTTTTTGAAAAACCATCAACAGTATTATTTTATAAAATGTTAAATGTTCTCAAAACATTACTTTGGCAGAGTCTACCACATGTGATCTAGGTAAAGGATCTTCTAAAGGCAGACAAATGATTTGGGGAAAGTACACAAATACGAAATGAAATATAAGCAAAATAGCACCACTTTCTCATTTTATATTTCTAAATTCAGTTAAATGTTTAAAAGCAAAGTTTCTGAAGAATCTTCCCACTTAGTACAACAGTCCCCTTCATACAAATGTTAAAAGACTAATTTCATCGACTGCAATATCTAGGTTTTAGAACTGACAGATTGGAGATATTAAGAAAATCAATGTGTAATAAGTGGAAAAATGTCTGCATGAATAAATGCAGCATTATTCATAAAAACTGACAAAAGTATCCTCCTGGCCAAATGCTCCTGAAATCTGGGTTAGAAACTAGAGATTTTTTTCCCCTGGGAGTAAAAAAATAGGCCTTAAGAACAACAATTTCTCCTATTCTTTCTAAAACAGGCCATTAGCTAATGAAAACTGAAAGCATCCTATATTTTCAGTGTTCAGACTAACAAAGTTCTTCACAAATGGCTAAAAGAGTTTACAAAGACATTCATCAGATAACTATACAACAGCTACTTATTTTAGTGGAAAATAGTTTATATTTAACAGAAGTAGACTATTCAGACCCCACCACAAAAGCAAACAAGTTCAGAAACTCTTCATAGATTTATTGTGTGCTTGTGATGGAAATATCTTTAACAAGCACCTGCTATTCTTCCTGTAAGTTACTATGATACAACAAAGACTATGTTTCCCCCCATCTTCAAAATGTTGTTCAGAAAGAAAATACTCTATATAACATGGAATGATTCTATGTGTAAACATTATTAATGAAAATATATGCATATATGTACATATAACTTCTAAAAGTTGATTAAACAAAAAAGTCATCCATGAAGCAAAACCAATACACAGATTAATGACCTCATTTAATTTCCTTCAGAGAAACAAAACCCAAGCCAAACAAAAACTAAAAACACTTCTCATATTCAAACCCGGACCATAAAAAAGCAATCTTGAAATTAAGACACAGATATGTAAGGAACAGGAAAGTGAGCACACAGACATCTTCTCAGGGAGTCATGGTTCTTTAACATCTCTAAATGCTTTTCACTTAATTTACAATCATAGCATTGACCTGTCCTCAGCTATTACTTCACGGTCAAACTAACAACAGAGCAAATTCTTCTCTCTCTCTCTCTCTCTCTCTCTCTCACACACACACACACATACACACACACACGGATATATATACAACTTAAGTAACTTTCCACGTTAGTTAAATATATTATGTAAGTATTCTTTTATCTAAGAGATGCCTATGATGACAGTAGATGCTTTGGTGGGGATCACTTTAAAATAGTAACATAGGATCATCCTGTTAACAACCACCACAAAACCATTTAAAAGATCTGTTGTAAAATCTCTGGCTAGAACTGCCCTCAGAACAACCTATTTTTCATCTCTCCATCTTAAACAAAGTAAAAGAAGTTAAGAGAGGCAATATACCATAAAGAGTCACAACACTGGTTAGTAGCAACAGTGGAACCCACATTGCCAAGTTCACTTTTGACAGCCCTTTTGGAGCAGAGTGTGTGATGGGAGAAGGAAGGCACCCATCTGATGCCTGCCCTGGGCAAGTGACAATATGACGTACGTATTATTACTACACAGCAGATTGGCTCCACCCCTTAGTAGTTTGAAATGGTCTCTGCTTCGGCGGGGCTTCTCTCTTATCCATCTCACACGATAGTCTTTCTTCCCCAAATCATCAATGCCACTTGGACAAAGCTGATTGAACAATGTGACCTTCCTGTAAAGCCCGTGCATCAAGTTACAGTTTCTGTAGTAAAAATATTTTCACCTTTAAAAATGCTAGAAGAAGGTATCATACAACCTCCTTGCTAATTAATGTACTCTCATTGACAAAAATCAAGGAAGAATTTTTTTCCCTAAAAAAAAAACCTCTTCTGCATCAGCTTTTCTAATCCTCCCCTGTTCTCAACAGAACAGTGAGCAGTTCATCACTGACCTCTAAATAACAACGTGGTCACACTTAACCACGATTAAAGCATTTGTTGGGCAGTTTATCTTTAAAAATATGGTGATATTGCAGAGGTTGCTTTAAGATGATTTAATAAATATCTTAGTAAGATACTTGCAAGTAATTTATTTCAGCAATACTATTTACAAAGAGTGCTGAAACTGCCTGGCTTCTCTAGCCTCAGGACACCTGGCGTTTAGTTTACTCAACATTCAAATGATGGTGGCAAGTGAGGTTACACAATGTCTTCACCTGGACCAGAGAGAATTTATTACAGTATAATTAGGCATGTGTTCTGGTCTCTGTGGTTTCCACTTGGCTGAAAAATTCTCTGCTCTGTATAACACTATTCTCATTTTGGAAATTAAAAAAAAAAACAAATCTTCGGCTCAGGGAGATTTCTACCAGTGACGTTTATTTTTGTGGGAACAAAATGAATTGCAATCGGGGCAGAAGTAAACAGTAAGCAGGTCCTGCTTAGGACCTTTTAGGACCTTTTACCATGGCCTAGATAGAGGTGGAGAGAAGTGTCCATTTAGCTAAAATGTGACTGGATATACTCATTAAAACATCAAGTTTCTTTGATCTTCACTGAAACTAAATCAGATCAATATGGTGATAATAATTACTTCGGGATAATTAGAAAAATCTAATCGGCTGTTGATGACGTCATAGGACTTGCCAGGACACATTTCTATATAGTTGATTACATATGTCTTTGATAAATAAAAGTGTGGAAACATTAATATTACTTAATGTAATTTAGACTAGAAGCTAAATTTGACCTAGAGTCTTCAACAGAAGGCAGGGCTAGGGGAACACCCAACGTTTTTACTTTCTTCCTCAGAATGTATGGCAGTGTGCATATAATCTGATGTAACCATAGCAACGTGTAAGCAGAAAAATGGTACTTTGAATTATCAACAGTAATGAAAAACACCTTGCTCTTCAGACATTTTAGTCCAATGACTACTATTCAGAAGTAGAAAAAGCATGGTAAACAGAACTTTCATTTCAAAAAGGTTTAAAAGTTTAAGCTAATACAAAAGGTAATACCAATCAATTTTCAAAACTTGGAATAGCTTTCACTGACAGTGAATTAGGAAATGTGGTTCAGAACAGCATTTGTTTTCAATCATGTTTGGGTTGGTATCTTAGACATGAATTTTGTCCTTTAAGGATATTAACTGTTACTTCTTTTTTAAAAAATTGATTTTAGAAAGAGAGAGAAGGGAGAGAGAGAAACATCAATTTGTTGTTCCACTTATTTATGCTCCATCGGTGGATCCCTGTCTGTGCCCTGACTGGGGATGGAACCCATGACTCTGGCGTATCCACATGCGGCTCTAACCAACTGAGCTACCTGGCCAGGGCCTTAACTGGTATTTCTTACGTTAAATTTTAGAGGGGGCGGAAATGGAAGCTGAGAAAGTCTGTCCTACCAACTTTAAATAACTCATGAAGTTCCTAGTGAAAATAAGGCAACTGTTACTAAGTAAACAGGTAATAGCTATTATTAAAGTTTAGTTCTAAAGGCAGTTTATTTTATGTTATGAAAAACTGTTATAAGATTTCATCAATGACATTAAGTTCAACTAAATCTACCAGAAAGAGTAATGTCAAACAGGATTATATTTTGAAGTCCATAATAAAGATAGACTCTTGAAACCCAGTACCTTCAGTGCTTCTCTGTTTTTAGAAATTAGAATAACTAGTAGTTTGCTATTTTTAGCAAACTATTAGTTTTCCCCTCTACCTAAATTATTCCTCTTATTTTTTAAAACATATTTCTAAAATATTACATTAAAACTAATATTCAACTAAAGCCTAGTGCCCAACACAAACTAAATTAAGTTGTGAATCACAAACTAATTCATCACTTAAGATATAATCACTAAGACAACGAAATGTGTGACTCTTTCTGGCAGTGCTGGCAATCATCACTGGTGTCATCACAGCGTCCACACACCAGTTTCTAAGTCCGTTCCATTCACGCTTATCTCTTATTTCTCGTAGCAGCTTGTCTACTGGAACACGTTCCTCAGGGGGGTGTTCCTGGCGTTTCAGATTACAGTGAACAATGGCTGGTTACTCAGGCCCCCAAAGTAGGTTACAGCGAAAACGATTTGAAATTTTCCCAGAGAAATTATCAGATGGGCAACGTGATAAATACAGCTGACACCACACGCTGCATTAGCTCTATCGAAACCATGCAGGCTCTCACACTTACTACTTGCTTGACCTTGGGCAAGTCACTTAACCTCCCTGGGTCTCGGCTGCCTTCCAGTGAAATGGGGCACCCACCTCTCCTGACTGTTAACAAGATTAAAGACTGAGAGTTTAGAAAAACGCTTGATGCACAGTTAGGTGTTAACTGTTGTCATGACTACTTTTTAAAGCACAAATAAATAAATAGAATCAGTAACTGTATAAGTTATGTTATTTACCATAATAATATTCTTGCCCTTTTTTACCTATGGCACTGGAATATATTAAATGCAGGTGGTTTTTCCACTTGGAAACTTTTATTTTAGTCACTGGGTCACACGACACTGATGGTGTGTCATGATAGTCTTTGGTATGAATGGCATTAAAATCAATCAACTCCCTCCAAAGAAATCACAAAACAGACCAGCACAGTGTGCTAAATGGTTTAGTTTTCTTCACAATGGAATAAAACAATCTCTCTAACCACTGATGGCAAAGATGCTCAATTTAGCACTTTTCAATCTGAAAAACACTTTTGATGCAATGGCATCGAAAACACTGGGAGGAAAACACTGTTCCTCCTCCTTTCGCTTTTTCTTACTTTCAAAAGAATTCTCGAGCCCTGGATGGTGTAGCTCAGTGGGTTGAGCGCAGGCCTGGGAACCAAGCAACCACAGTTTGATTCCCAGTCGGGGCACATGCCTGGGTTGCAGGCTGGTTCCCAGCAGGGGACACACAAGAGGCAACCATACACTGATATTTCTCTCCCTCTCTCCTTCCCTTCCCCTCTAAATATAAATAAATAAAATCTTAAAAAAAAAAAAAGAATTCTCCACCTGGGGAGACACATTCTCACTGGCCTCATGCAGCAGCACCACTACTTTTGCCCCCCCCCTTTTTTTAGAGGTATTGAAGTGGTAAAGAGAAATGAACAAACTCTTTTTCTCAACACAAATTCATGGAAAAATCTATAGAAATAAAAATGTTTCAAAAAGGCACTGAATATGCTTAAAGTTCATGAGTAAAAAGACAACTTGGTTACTGTCATTTAAGCCTTCAAGTTTTGTCAGTGGTCTGCAGAGGACTCCAACATCCTCTGTCTAAGGAACACTCCCTACTCAAGTCTCTGGAGCGGCAACTGCCACAGAACTTTGCTTTTCTCAAACAGAATTTCTCTCAGATGAACCTTTATTTTGCAAATCAGAAATATGGAAGTTTGGCAGAGTAATGAAGGAAGTGAAGTCAACAGTAGGTAGTTTCCTTCACTTTCAGGAAAGAAGATCTAAAGATAGAATCACAGCCCTGAAGGAACTGGGTTTCTAAGGAACTTTATAAACAGCAAATAACCACAATTTTTTTAAAAGGAGAAAATAAAGTTATTTTGAAGTTTTCAGAATTCAGGCACCTAAACACTGTCATTAAGGATGAGCAAGGGAAACACTGTATCAAATATAACAGCACAGAATTTGGAAGTCCACTTCAGTTACAATTCATTTCTTATGGGAAGCAATGTGTGGTTTTGCAAATTCTGTTTTCATTTGGTCTTATTTTATCGTTTAGGTGCTAGTGGTGGGACTTACCATTTCACTGGTCTCTACTGGAAAGTAAACCACACCCACACACCTCATAAATAGAACAGGAGACACGCCAACCTCGCAGGTTCCTAAGACTCCCAGGCAGCAAATGCTTGCTATTTAGAACCTTCTCAGTGCAGGGATGACCATCCACTACTGTTCTTATCATTGAGATGCAGCTTCTGTTCTTATTATCATAAATGAGGCCAATCCTAGTGACACTGAACCGGGCCCAGCATTTCTCCTTATGTCCCATTCATGGAGAAGCATCACTGTGTGCTGTCGAGTGGTGACAGACATTCCTTGGCACTGAGGAACTTATCCTCCTATCAAACATAATTTATTCTTAACCCTCTCGGGCAGGAACTCAAGATCTTTGTTTTGTAAAATGAGGATTATAATATAAAATAGTATAGCCACTTTGCAAGGAGTTTAATTAACCGTTGGTCAAACTGTTAAACATAGAATTACTGTGTAACCCAGCAATCCTACTCCTCCGTACACTGTTGACCCCTGAACAACACAGATTTGAACTGCGTAGGTCCACTTACATGGGAATTTTTTCAGTAAATACCTGCACTGTTTTTGATTTATGGTCCATAGTCCACGGGTGCAGAGAGCCGACTGCCTGCACTGATGTATGCTATCTCATACTGGCAGATTTTGGTATCGTGGTGGTCCTGGAACCAATCCCCCATGGAAGGAAAACTAAATTTGGTGGGTGTCAGTTAACGTGGACCTTTGACTGTGTATGTAGGGGGTTGGTGCCCCTAGCCCCCACATTGTTCAAGGGCCAGGTGTGTATGTACCAAAGAGAAATGGAAACATACACCCACATAAAACTTGTATGTGAATGCTCTTAAAAGCATTATTCCTAACAGTCAAAAAGTGGAAAGAGTCCAAATGTCCACCAATGGATGAATGGATAAATACAATACACGATATCGCACATCCATACAATGGAATATTCTTCAACTGTAAAAAGGAATGAAGCACTGACATATGCTACATGGTAAACTTTGAAAACACTGTATCAAGTGAGAAGCAGATTACAATATTACATATCATATGAATCCATTTTTAATTTTAATTTATTTTTATTTTTTATTATTGTTCAATTACAGTTATCCCCACTTACCCCTCATTACTTTCCTCCACTCTACCCACCTCCACGTGCCCTTCAGTAAATGAGTGGCTCAAAAATGGTGGCACATTTACACTATGGAATTCCACGCAGCAGAAAGAAGAAAGAAATTCCTACCCTTCATGACAACATGGATGGAACTATAGAGCGTTATGCTAAGTGAAATAAGCCAGGCAGTGAAAGACAAACACCATATGATCCCACCTATAAGTGGAACCTAAACGACAAAACACACAAGCAAGCAAAATAGAACCAGAGACATGGAAATAAAGAATAAACTGATAGTGACCAGAGAGGATGGAGGAGGGAAATATTGGGGGAAAGAAGGGGAGGAGTCATCAAGGAATGTGTCATAGAGGAGGACTGAATGTATGAATCCACTTACACGAAATGCCCAAAACAGGCAAATCCATAGAGAGAGAAAGTAGATTAGTGGTTGCCTAGAGCTGGGAGCTGGCCACAGGTGGGAATCAGGAGCGGTTGCTAACTAAATGTTAAGGGGTTTGTTTCTTTTGGGGTGAATAAAATGTTCTAAAATTAGGTTGTGGTGATGGTCGTACTACCCTGTGAATGTACTAGAAAATGCAAATTGTACATTTTAAATGGGTGAATTTTATGGTAGACAAATTATATCTCAATAAAGCTATTAAAAAGTACATACACACTTACATAAACACATGTGCAGGAGCACACTATAAGGAAATGCATCAAAAATACTAATAAAGTTTCCATATGTAAAAAAATGCCCCTCTTTAAAAATATGAATTTTTGGAGGAAAAGATTTTACAAAGAAGAAATTCAATTAAGAAGGATAAGACCATAAAAGAGGAAAGGGCAGGAAAAGACTCTAACTCACCATTAAAGAAAATGCTGAGAGACAAGCAAGAGGAGAACGAGCTTTTTATGTGACAGAATGGCCTCTGCTGCAGAGTTCAAAACATGGCTCTGGCTGGCCCCTCCAGATGTCAGTCGTGAATGACATCATAAACGGACTCCACCAAGTCAGTTTCAGGCTTCATGGAAAAGCACTGCAACTCCTCAAGCACCCTTTTGATCTCTTTATAGCATCTCAGTCCTTACTCAATGGGGGCCCAAATCCCCAGGAAGCTTGGAACTGCCCCTGTATCTGCATCTCACCCCCATACATTCCCATTCAAGCTCCAACACCATTTAACAGTCATAGGAGAGGCTTCCACAAAACAGACCATCTCCTTTCTACACCAATGAAAAATTTCCTTTAATAATAAAAGTGCTCAGTAAAAATGAAGAATTCCCTACCTTGAACACGTTAAGCTGTTGGTTGATTGTCTCTGTTTCCATAGCAACAGGGCCTTGAGACTCTTCATGTTCTTCGGCTTTCTGAAGCAGAGTAAAAAATTCCTTCAGTTTGCTGTAAAATTCACCAAGACGCTCAACTGTCCCTTCAACCTGCTTTTCTCTGGCTTGTGCTCGATCCTGCAACTTGTTGCACTGTTTGCTTAAAGTCTCCAAGTCCCTTTTGATTCCAACAAGATCAGGAGACGGTTCTTCCGTGGCCAGCATCATCCTGCAGGTTTTATTGGCATTGTCATTGTTAGCTATGAGGGCTCCTAGTTTCTTCAGGAAGGCTGTAATAGTCTCCTTTTGCTTTTGCAATGTTTCTACATCTCTCCCCACTGGGGCCATGCTATCCAGTTCATCATCAAATTCTGCAAACTGAGAAAACATTTCTCGGATGGTATTCTGGAAATGCCCAATGCCCTGAAGCTTGGTTTCTAAGAATGAACACTTCTCATCAACCTGCTGGCTTAGGGCACTATGCTCTTGAGCTAAGGTTTCTGCTTGTAATAAAACATCAGAGGCTCCCTTTGAGTCTGAGGCTTCCGCCACAAGGTCCTGTGCAAGCCCTTTGGCCAAATCTACCTGATGCTTCAAGATCTGCAGTGATTTCTGCTGAGTCTGCAACATGGTCAGGTACTTGTTACTGTAAGCCTGGGGACCCAGAGAATCATGGACATCTAGCTGTTCCTTTGCACACTGGAGCTGCCGTTTAGCTTCTTTGGACACTTCTTGAAATTCTTTAAACTTCTGGGCCATGTTCTCCAGAAAGAATTTCTTACTGTGAAGTTGTTCAGTGACCACATCTACCTTCTGGTTCAGTGACTTATTCTCATCTGTAACAACCTCTTTATCTGTCTCACAAACACTGAGCAAGCTATTGGCTGCGTTGTTCAGCAATTCTATCATTCCAAAGCGCTGGTCCATTTCCTTCTGCAGAGACTTTAACTTGGCAATCGACTTCTCTGTTTCAGCAGGATCCAGGCAAAATTTTAGCTCCTTCAGGTTATTCTGACACTTATCTATCCATGGCCGAAGAGTTTCCACATGCTCTTTATACTTGAGGGCTTTTTCCAATGAATCTTTCACTTTGTCTTCTCTTTCTTTCACCTGCTTATTAAATCCATCCCAACTGGCTTTAATTGTGTTAAGTTGTAACTGTAAGGCTGCCTTCTCAGACCCTTGTGTTTTTAATAACAGGTTTTCACCTTCTGCAATGGTTTTTTCATAAATACTGGACTTAGCAGTCAAAGTTTTACGGAAGTCTTTCTGATCTTTAATTAATGACTCCAAGACATGGAGTTTGGCTGATATCGGTTGAGATGTGCTTAGCTCTTCTTTCTTTGTGTCCAGCCACGCCTGAAAATCTCTAGACATTTGCTGAAATTGATGAGAGCTGGCACAGGCTGACTGAAGGTGCTGGACATGATTCTCTAAAAATTAAATTACAGGCATGTTTACTTTACATCAAAATGCTGCTTTAATCTATGAAAAGCCAAAAGGGAAGTCACCAAATAAATGTGCAGGACTGCCTAACAGCAAGGGTTGTGAGCACTGACTATCAGAACCACAAGTGAGCTTAAGTCATTGACAAAGGGGGGAAAGGGAGCGAGGGGTGGGCAAAGCAGAGAGACAATCAAGGTGGGATGAGAGGCCCAAAACAGATATCGGGAATCAGCAAAACTGCATAGAGGTACGGGGCGGTGAAGGACAGTCACACACACGACCTGCTGTGCAGAGTCATCTCTGCTCCAGTGAGTGAAAGTGGCAACCGTCCACAGTTCTATGCTGATAAATAATGCATCTCTTATCAAACATGATGGTTTCACTCCTATGATTTTTTACATCACCAGGGAGGCAATACAGTGAAGCTCATAGGAATGGCATGGGTTTGGGTCTCACCTCAACCTGTGAGGATCTAGAAAACTCAACCCAGGGCAAATGATCAAATCTCCAAGCCCCATTTCCCCAAGTGTAAACTGGCAATATAAATAAAAGCTGTTGTGGCAACTGAGGGATAGTACCTGTAAAGTTCTTAGCTTAATGCTCATCACATAAGAGTTCATAACAGTAATAATCATAACCTTAACAGCTAATATTACCAATATCACGTCAAAAAAAGAGGAGTCAGCCTAAATGGTGGCCTTCATCAGAAAGCAAATCCAATCAATTACAAACATAGACTGAGAATTTACTAGGCAAAAGACACCCCGTGTTACTTTTCAAACAGAACAAACTTGGTGGTGAAATGCGCTCCTCTCTGACAGGCCCTGGTGACGTACTCCCTGCTGCCGCCTCTGACAAACACTGACACGTGGGCCACAGAACCGTGGCCACAGCAGAGGAGAGGGAAACAGCCCCAAATGCTCCTCTTCCATATATTTCTCTAGAAATGCGAATTTCTGCGATGGAGTCAAACAAAATCATGGCAGATGAGAAAACGACCCAAAACCTTTTTAATAATGGTCTTCATCTGTCTTTCTAGTGAAATAAGACTGTCACACAGCCAAAACGTGTACATCTTTTAAAAGTCAATTCGGAATACCTGAAATTTTAACAGGCCTTCATTAAGTGGCCTCTGCCAACACTGTCCCTCCGCTATCTGTGTGGGACGACCCTACCTCTGTGTGGGCCCATGAACACAACCGCTCTCTGCACTCGTGTGAGCAGCTGCCTCTTCGCTTGTGCTTCCAATGCGAACAGATTCTTGTTAGGGCCCAGATTTCTGGGAACAGCTTGCACACAGGCTATCTATGTGACCTCTAGTTCTAGGAAATATATGTGTTCAAAGAAGAAAGACAAACCTGCTTTTTGTTCAATATCCTTAAATGATTTTAAGATGCCTTCCAGTTGCCTACTGAGTTCTGCTTTCAAGTACTCTTCTTTAACCAGGGCTGACAAGTCCTCACAGAGGGCCTGGGCCACTTTTATCTGCTTCCTTTTCTGCTCTAGTTCCTGCTGCATTTTTTGGGCTGCTTCCAACTGCTGCTTCACAGCGTCGGGGTGTGTGCTCACAGGCGTGCTGCTGCTGAGTTTATTATCCAGATCACTCAGTTTATCAGAAAGGCTTCTCAGCAGGCTTTGATACTGTGTGCTTTTAACAATGGCTTGATCAATCCAGTCACATCTGTCACTCAATTGTCCTGTTAGGCTGTCCCATTTCTGGGTCACAGCTGCTAGCTGCTCTTTCACAATTCCATGGAAGGAAGGGTGTTCGCCAGGCCGGCTCAGAATGCCCTGGCCAGCTGCTGTGAGCTGCTCATATTGAGGTTTCCGAGTATCAAATTCTTGCAGCAGAATCTAAGGTAAAGAGGTAATGAGGGCAAATAAACAGACAAATTATTGAATAACTAATTGCAGAAAACACAGCTTTAAGTTTCTAAAGAGATGGAAATGCTACTTATGTATCTAGTTTTTATTTTTGATTTTGAGTTACTGCTTTCCCAGTTTTCAGTTTGAGGACAGTGAGATCATCTGAAAGTAATCCAAAAAGCTACGGAGCTTCACAAAGATAGCATTTTGCCCACAACAGTATCCCCCAAAGGGGAAAACAGGGAATTTTCAGCAGTCTGGGCAAAATGAACAAAAATTCATGTGTGAATTTTCATATACAAAGGAAAATACTGCTACTGGACAAGGTCACAATCATACTCACACAAATTGGTTTTTTCCTACCTGTACTTTTCTCTTTGTAGGATTTTTTAAATTACAGCATTTTATATCAAAGCAAGTGCATAGTGATAATAGTGCTAGAATATGTTACCTCATGGTACATTGATTTACGAAGGTTTCTTTTAACGTAAGATTTATTGATAGCCATTATAAGAATGGTTTTAGCCAATAAATCATGTTGCTAAGAATGTGCAAGCTCAATGTTGGCTCTCATTATAAAATGAATAATCCAAAAATTTCCTCCTTTTTTTAGTACAATATTTTATATACCTCTGACAGACTACCAAAAGTGGGGGCAATTATTTCTTCTGAGATGTTTATTGACAGCTTCTGATGTTTTCCTTCTCTTCAGAGTATCTTCAGGGCTCAGGAGCAGCCTTACTGCCCCAATACCACTCAGACATAAAGAAATCTCACTGCAGCTACAAAGGGGCTTCTGCTAGTACAGTCTACTTAAATTCTGTGGATTTTTCCCTTTATGGATTTATGTGCTTATAATTTGACTATCTAATTAATCTGGGTTTCAAGGTTCCCTCTCTGCTTTTCTTATTCTTTCTCCTCTTCTTATTGTTTCTCCCCACCCCACCCCCATATCAAGGCTGTACTGCATGAGTTTTTCAAGTTTCATTATCTACTACCATACCCAAAATAAACAAAACCTCAAAGCAGTAATTTCTAAATAATAAAAAGCATATACTAGATTCTCATAAAAATGTTATTACTCAATCACATTAATACTTCAAAGAAGGCCCTCAGTAACAGGGTCTGCACAAACCACAGTCTGACTGAAATGGTCAATGGACTTGACCCCCTATGGGCTCAGCAGACCACTCTGGGCTGCCTCACAGCCCTGGGTCTCTGGGGCATCTCATGAACTTCAGGATAGTAGCTTACGGACGTCTGAAACATTACAAACACACTCCAAGTCAATTAAAGCACATACTGTCCAAAGCTGGCATATTTAAAATGAAAACATTTGTCTTGTTAAGTCAAGTGACACTCACCTGCACCTGCTGCCTTTGTGTGTTCAGCATGTTTGGGTCAATTGACAGGGGCCCAAGAACACTGACCATCAGTTCTTTTTCCACAAGCCACTGTTTTAACTGAGCCTCTACAGTCTGGAATTGAGTTAGATTGTTGGAGGACTCTTCCAGTTTTTGTTGTCTATCAACTGTTAATTGATTGAGTTCTTGCCACTTAGATTCTAAAGGAAAAAAAAATAAAGGATAAAACTGGTATTTGGTTTTCATACATTTAACGTGACTATATCTAGGAAGACTGTAGGATGTGACTCAAAATGATATATAGTAGCTATCATTCCATATTTAAAACTCTTCCTACAGAGCTGATTAAAGTCTAATCTAATTGATTGCATTTATTGATAGAGATTTTATGTTCCTGATGGTTGTGTATCACCTAAAATAAAATAAAACTAAATTTGAATCTGATCTTAGAGGATAATGCAGAGTATGGAATATTCCTTAAAGCAAGCAGGACCCTGAGCTCCCTAATTCCTTCTAGAAGTCCTCCACAGTCTGTTCATCCAGCTATAACTAATCTGCTAGAACAATAAATAGTAATCCTTTTCTTTAATATTAAATCTCCACCAATCAGTTAATTTTAGGCAAGTGACTCCCAAATTTTTATACGTTTACCCAATCATTCTCTTCTATTCAAACTGCACATTAGTTACCAGCTGTTTGAAAATTATAGTAGGTCATCTCACTAACCTTTAAAACTCAACATTAAAAAAAACAAAATTCGTCACTTGACTTTGGGTGCTGGGCATACAATATACACAGGATGTATCATAGAACTGTGTGTTTGAAATGTCACCCCAGACTTCTGCCAAGATGGAGGCATAGGTGGAGACGCTGTGCTTTCTCACACAACCAAGTTTAGAGGCAACTAAATATTAGCAACAGAAAACACAGCCAGAACACAGAAAATTGAACTTTTCCGAAGTCTGATAACAACAAATTCTTTAGCCTGACCGGTAAGAGGTCAGCAGCTGGTGGAGTGGGGTTGCACAGGAAAACTTGGTCAGACGGACTCAGGTGCGCAGAATCCAGGCGCAAGGTTGGACCTAGTGAGAGACACAGCAAGCGACCTCAGGGAAACAGCGAGGGAGCAGGGCTATGGGTTGACTGTGGTTGTGCATTCGTGAGCGGATAGACAAGCGAGGGAGTGGGTGATTAGACAGGACCCAACGGGTCCCCACAGCGAGCGGCAGCGGCAGCAGAGGGCGCCATCATTTCCCGCTCTGACCCCACCTCCACATACAGCAGCATAACCCAGTGACCTGGGAGTCCAAGGCTCCGCTCCTCATACTTATGGGGTGCAAACAAACCAAAAATGACTCAAGAAGATCTCAAAGCCCCAGAGCCTATAAATCTAAGCGATGAAGAAATAGCAAAACTCTCAGACGCACAGTTTAAAACACTGGTGATCAGGATGCTCACAGAACTGGTTGATTATAGCCACAAATTAGACAAACATATGAAGGCAAAACTAATTGAAATGAATGGAAATGCACAGGAAACCGATAGCGATGAAAAGGAAACTGGGACGCAAATCAATGGAGTGGACCAGAAGAAAGCAAATAATGGCCAAACAGAAAAGAGTCAAGAAGCAAGAATTCAAAAAAATGAGGAGAGGCTTAGGAACCTCCAGGACATCTTTAAACGCTCCAACATCCGAATTATAGGGGTACCAGAAGGGGAAGAGGAACAGCCACCAGTGGAAAACTTATTTGAACAAATAATAAAGGAGAATTTCCCCAATCTGGCAAAGGAAATAGACTTCCAGGAAATCCAGGAAGCTCAGAGTCCCAAAGAAGTTGGACCCAAGAAGAAACACACCAAGGCACATCATCATTACACTAGCCAAGATTAAAATGAAGGAGAGAATCCTAGAAGCAGCAAGAGATAAGGGGACAGTCACCTACAAAGGAGTCCCCATCAGACTGTCAGCGGATTTCTCAAAAGAGACCTTACAGGCAAGAAGGGGCTGGAAAGAGGTATTCCAAGTCATGAAATCCAAAGACCTACAACCAAGATTGCTCTATCCAGCAAAACTTTCATTTAGAATGGAAGGACAGATAAAGTGCTTCTCAGATAAGACCAAATTCAAGGAGTTCATCATCACCAAGCCCTTATTACATGAAATGTTAAAGGGACTTACCTAAGAAAAAGAAGTTAAAAAAACATGAACAGTGAAAGGACAGCAAACTCACAGTTATTAACAACCACACCTAAAACAAAAGCAAACTAAGAGGACAGCTAGATCAGGAGCAGAACCATAGAAATGAAGATCACATGGAGGGTTAGCAACAGGGGAGTAGGAGGAGGAGAAGGGGGGGAGAAGGTACAGAAAATAAGTAGCATAGATGGTAGATAGAAAATAGATAGGGGAAGGGCAAGAATAGTATGGGAAATATAGAATCTAAAGAACTTGAGACACATGGTAATAAACTAAAGGGGGGGGTAATTGTGGGGATGGGGAGATAGGGTGGAGGGGAATGAAGGGGGGAACAGAACAACTGTAATGGCATAATCAATTAAAAATTAATTTAAATAAATAAATAAATAAATAAGTACTAATTGGTAGTTACAGAATAGTCATGAAGTTTGAAAGTGCAGCACAGGGAATACAGTCAATAATGTTGTATAACTATGTACAGTGCCAGGCGGGTACTTGAACCATTGGGGACACTTTGTAAAGTATGTGATTGTCTAACCACCATGCTGTACACTTGAAACAAATACAAAATAATGCTGAATGCAAACTGTAATTGAAAAATAAAATTTAAAAAATTAAAGAAAAAAAGAAATGTCACCCCAATAAATTTAATAAAAATTTTTTAAAATTCCTATCAAAATTGGTGTATTTTTCTGACTTGTAGATTTTTTTCAAAGGTTACCTTTTCACTTGTGTCATGGAGAGGCAATAATTCAGAACGCCCTTTCGTGACTTTCCCAGCTCTCGTACAGCCTTGACCCCAACACCTTAAACACATCCCTTCATATTTGCAGTGGCCTAACTCCACTTTGGTCTTCATCATGGTTTGCCCAGACCAGTGTTTCTCAAACTTCAGCTACATTAAAATCACCTGGAGAGATGATTACACAGGTTTCTGGGCCCACACCCAGAGTTTCCCATCAGTCGGTTCAAAACAGGGCCTGACATGTTGCATTTCTAACAAGTTCCCAGGTGATGTTGCTGCTACTCTTCCCAGGAACACACTTTGAGAACCACTGTAAGGACCCAAACTATCAGTTTTCTAACTGGTTTCCCTGCCATTCGTGTTTCTAAGCTACAATCCATTTGGTTCTGAAATAATACCTCTAAAAAAATCACTTTTAAATGTGTCACTTCCTGTGTTAAAATTCTTGAGTAACTACTCACCATCTAGACAATACAATCTGAATAACTCTGCTTGACATTCAAGGATTCCCACAAACTGACCTAACTCTACTCATCTTAGAAGGTTTGCATTTCAAAATGAACCCTCTGATCTAATACTGCTGAACTTACTCACATCATCCAAACAGGCTTCTGCTCACACAGGCCCCATACCTGACATGCTCTTCCTCCTCTCCATATATCTCAGCTCTACCCCTCCTTCACAATTCTTCTGGATTTTACCTTCTGCTAGGAAGCCATTCCTATTCTCCCCACCCTCAAGAAGACCTGCTCCTGAAGCCCAAAGTTACTGACCAGCATTTGAACACAAGTCACTCAACCAATATTCATCAAGGGGTATAATTAGTTGATCTGATGGACAGTTTTCACCTAGCATACTATACACTAAAGGCATGATTTTAACAGGACCCACCGCTGAACCCTATCTAATGGCATCATTCTATATAGCATGTGGTAGTCAAACACAATCTCACAAGACAATGCAATTAAAACAAAAAGACTGAGAGGGAGAAATATCTAAATCTTATCAGGAAGCTATTTTGAAATATGCATTCTTCACTCAAACCCCTATTGTAAAATGCTTAATAATATTCCCCTAAGTAACTCATATTCCAGGTAAGAGCCAGTGAATTAGGGACAAATTCATTTTCATGCAACAGTACTCTCTGTATTGGATTAAATACACTATTGAACATTAAAGATCCCCTTGGATAACCTTTTTCAAAGTACGATGTACTTACACATTTCTAAATTTATCACAACGTATCTGGCTCTAAGGAAAGACAATCTTTAGCTAAATATAATAGAATGCTTGAAAGTAAAAGAATTCTTATTATCATCCATGCGAACACAGAGCACTCACTATGCATCAGGCAGTATTCACACTCACTGAATTCTGAAAAGCAATTCTATGTAGTAGGGAAAATTAGTATCATTGTCTTACATTTGTTTTCCCTATTGTTATAGAAATGAAAAAGGGTGGTAAGATAACAGGGCTTGTAAAAATTCTTTACCTAGGAGAAACAGTTTACATCGGGACAAGACTGATATGAGAGGATAACTCTGAATACAGAAGTGAAACCATAATACTTCTGTGGGGAGCTACTTTTTGACACTGGCTGGGGAAGAGAAGAGCACAGAGTAGGAGCTGGAGGAGACCCAAAAGGACCCCTGTGGAGGAGCAGGGAGCCTACCTTTTCCAGAGCAATAAACTAAAAGGAATATTTAAGTTAAAATAAAATAAAGCACAAAAAATTAGAAGCACCAACAATCTAATAAAAAAATAAGCAATAATGAAAACATGTCATTCAATGATCATGTTATTAACTAGTATCTATCTTCTTCATAAAAATAAATATAGTTACTGTGCTTAGAAAAAAACCTGTAATATAAAATATGCCACATTAGCACAATTTAATTTGAAATGACACTTTTAAATATGCAAACGTAGGTTGTGAAACATGAAAGCAAATCTCAAGATAAGGGAGGTTACTGGATACATATTCTCTGATGAAGATTAGGGTGTTTTAAAAAGAGACCGAGCTCCTGCTCACAGACTCTGGTGTAAGTCATACAACACACCTATTTCAGTCAACATCTGCTTCCACTTGGGGGCCTCGGGAGTGTCCGGGTTCTCCTCCAACAGGTCTGTCAGCTTGTCTTTCAACTCCTGCACTTTGTTTACATTCTGCTTCAGTTCGGCCTCAAATGACTAACCAGGGGGAGGGAAATAAAGTAGCTACATTAAAGCATGTCCATATCAAAAGACAACAACACAAGTCTGATAGATTTTTTTTTCTTTAGCTTGACCAGAAAAGTTTTGCTCTTAAATGCTGACATGGGTGAGGATCTGTGTTAACAGTTAGTTATTTTCCTTCTTGTTCTCACTAGTCTTCAGTTATCTGATAAAAGAATCCCAAAGAATGCCATTGCTATAGAGATAATGGCTCATCCCCAATACCTCGAAAAAATTTCATATTATTCTCAAATAAATCATTTTGGGAAAAAAAAGATGGCATCAGAAAGACTGTAATTAACACGAAAATCAGTCTTGACAAAGACTGCTAGATTTGAGAATGTACTAGTGAATAAACACTTTTCTGGACAACTCAATGTAAGAGTTCAAATATAGGCCACTTGTAGACATTTTTGCCATCGTTGCCACAAAGTAAAACCATTCCCCCAATACTGATGGCTGTAGAAAGAAACACCGTCTATTAAAGAACAGGAAAGCATGATTTCATACTAGACAGAACAGATCCCTGCTACACTGTACACTCAGCCCTTAAATAAATCTTTTCCAACAGCTGACTGGTGAAAATCCTAGACTTAAACTGATTTAAAGGTGGCAAAGTTGCTTATAACTGACAGTTCACTCATCTTTATAATGTCTGTGCACAAAAATAGGTAATCATTATCATCAATCTGTTCAGAAAGGCACATTAAACCAAACTGGCAAATTATTTCCTGAAGGTAATGGAGCAAGAAATCACAACAAGGGCTCCTAAGCTCCAGGGCTCAGTTTCAGACACTCGTCTCTTCTCTTCCACGTCTTCGGTAAGGGCACCCCCAGAATATACCTTATTCTGCTCAACTTGGGTCTTCACAGCTTCGGTGTCTGTAGGTGTGGGTGCCTGATGCCATTTGGTTGCGGTTTTGTTCATCTTCTGTAACCACTGCATCATGGCGCTTGATTCCTCCTGAGCCGTTTGCAATTTGGTGAGTTTACTATTCAGTTCGGTTATTTTATCCTTAAGTAAGAGGCCAAGCTCTTCGTAACCGTGATTTATGTCGGTCATATTTTTTTTAATAGATGTTAATCCTATGAATAAGACAAATTATTATGTTGACACGTTTTCAGGATGTTTAGAGTAGAGCTCTAAAAAGAAAAGTTTGCTTTATAGGATATTCCCTTCTATTTTGTCAATATTAAGCCTACTATGATAAAGTCAGAATCTTTAGAATAGGTTAGATCATCTTATAATGCTATTTAATGACAAATAATTTAGGGACATTATGTAATACATGTGAAATAAAACAGATATTGTAAATATAATAAAAAAACCGCATGCCATATTACTTATTAATTCTTTAGGTATCAAACCCAAGAAAATAGCTTAAGTAATATGTCCAGAGAAAAAATACCTCATATTAATCAAAAAGAAGGAAACATAACCAAAGGCCAAACTGAACTACTGGGTTTCACTAATTTCAGATGAACAAAATTACATAAGATGCCATATAAATATGATATTTATAGAGAATGCGACTATCATATTAAAACAATTTAATTTCATTAGAAGTTTTAATATAACTACTATTCACCTCTGAGAAGACTTCCTCTCAAAAAGATTACCAATTTATTGTAATCAATAAGCACTTAAAGCTACTATTCACCTTTATTTGCCAAAATTTCCTGAGTATCTGTGGCTGTTCCTTCACCATTTAACATTACTCCACCTGCGAAAATATTATCACTGAAGTCATCACAGATTTCCATAGTATTTCTACACATTGATAGTAGGTGACATGAAATCAAACCCCAGTAAGCAGTCATTATTTTAAGATGTTGTTACTATTTGAAAATATAAAATACTGATTTAATTTCAAAATTAAATGAAGGTGCGAAATGTAAAGATCAAGCCATATCGTTTCTTCTCTACAAAATTCATCCTTCAAGTAGTGACATGATCACCTTAAACATGAGAGTTTCAGTAAATGTACATGCATACGTTACTCATTAAATGTGAGTTTAGAACATGATTCCGCGATGAAGTGTCTTTGTTGGCAGCTACGTTAGTGATCAAGTCTCTGAACCTCAGGGGTTGACCAATGAGAGAGTCGCGGGAAGCACACAAGACTGACGGACAAAAAGAGCTTTTACCTTACTTAAGAAGCTGAAACCCATAAGTGCATTGACACAGTGTGATCACAGGTCGCACAGAGGTAGACCGATGTAAAAAGACAGGGCAGAAACGTTAAAAGTAAAAAAAGAAAAAAATCCTATTGCTACATTCACATTGTGTCTGCAACAGGAAGAGAGGAGAGTGCAGGGGCTGAAGGCCTGGGTGTCTGCACATCACTCACCTGAGCGGGGCCCCCGGCCCACTCACCACTAGCTATGTGACTGGACAAATTAGTCACCACTTCGCCAAGCTGACAGGGAAAAGAATGCCTACCTTATGAGACCACAGTAAGAATTAAACGCAGTAAACCTATATTGCCTATAAAATAGAAACTGCTCAGTGAGTAGTCATTATTATTTCTTTTAATTATATAAACATGTAGCCTTGGTAGCTTTTTCCATAATTAGAATATTAAACAAATAATTACTTTGTTGTCCAAGAATGCATTGGCAATCTATCCAACACGCAAAGACACTTCCCAAAACTAACCACATGAGAGCAATTCTAAACAAACAAAAACATTTAAATATCTGAATCTTAATCTAAGTTTTGTCTCTTTAAAAAACACACACACACAATGACATTTCGGATGGATGAGAAAATATCCTGAAGATGCTCAAGATTAATTCTTACCATGTTTAGCAGTTATCAAGAACGAAAAATATTTTAAAAGGGCAATGTAAACTTCATCTTTTCATTGTTTATGCTGCTGCAGTTGTCCCCGCTTTTTGTTCCCTTTGCCCACCCTCACAAGCCCCACCCCCGCCCCTGGAAGCCAATCCCCATGTCACTGTCCGTGTCCATGTGTCGTTCACAAGGTTCTTTGGTTAATCCCTTCACCATCTTTCTTCCATTCTGCAGCCCCCTCCATTTTTACTTATTGCAAATAGAAAGTGGACATGAAAAACTAAAATAAAACACTGCAGAATTCCTTTTCTTAAAAATAAACCTGACATTTCAAGAAATCTGATGAGGAGAGGAAAGAGAGATCATCACATCACATAAAATAGGAGCGCTCCCTGGGATGGGGTTCATGGAGCAGAATAAACGGTTGGCTGAGCGCCCGACGGAGCGTCTCTCACAGCAGGGACAGACGGGGGCTGGGCAGGACCCAGAAACCACAGCAACTCTCGGAATAAAGATATGGGATCTGCCTTCTGTCTGTTCTTGGATTTAAAAAGATTAAAAACACTGAAATTGACAATAATGTAAGTATGTTTAAATTTAAAACTATTCCCACAACTTAATTTTATCAATAGAATCATTATTTATACACAAGCCTCCATTTCTGTTGAAAAGAGTGATTCACCCATAATAAAGATTGTGATTTAGATGTTAACTGGTTAACATATTACATAATTGTTTTCTTTGTGAATAGTGTGAGGAGTAGAAGCAGCTGGGAATGAAATGAGAGGTCCACTCTACAGAAAAGCACCTGTTTCCTTCCCTCACCTCCTCTTTCCCAGGAGGCCCGACTCACTTCTAGATCAAGTATTACAAATAGAAGTTTAACATCTCCATTCATTAAGGTAAAAAAACAAACAAATCAAATCTGATCTTTCCCTTTCCCCAATATCATGCTTCTCCCCTTCTTACAAATTAATTTACCTATATTTTAGTTGTAGTCTTTAATAAAATAAAACATGAGCAGGATTTAAAATCTGACCACCACAGATAATTTTCCATCAGAGCTTTTAGCATGTTTATGGGTGCCATCTTTCTTCTTACTTTCCCCTTGTATTTCTGAGATTATTTTATGCATTGATGAATAACACAGAGAAAGAACATGATCATGAGCCAGCCCAGTTCTTATGGGTCTTGCCATGAATGGAAACAAAACACATACCTGATGTAACTGCCGCTACCGCCTTTGCAGGGGTGGTCAAGGCACTTATTAGGTTACATAGTGAGATCCCACTGCTGTTTACCTTCTGAATCTCTGGTGTTTTTAAACTCCACTCTTCTTGCAATTTCTTGAGGTATAAAAACACATTATTTTTCAGTCTTCATATTTTCAGAGTTATACATTACAACCCAATTTCTTAAACATGTTTTAAAACAATAATGGTTGTGGGTCCCGATTCATGGGGGGGTGGATGGAAGAACAAGGTAGCATCCCTATTTGCTCCAACAGCCCAGGTGACCGTTGACACTGTTAGCAGGGAGGAGCGGAGCAGGGTCAGCCTGCATTCTGCTCCCAGCCGCAGTGGAAGCCCCGCTCTGCCTGGCTGCCATGGGTTCTAAACTGTCAACTGTAAGTATGGAGCATTACACCCGGTAACAGGCAGGTTACGAGAAGAACAGTACTGGAAACAATTTAAAAAATGGGAATTCAAAATTCCATTTAAGAGTGTGTTTTAATCATCAAAATTTCAGTGAACTTTGAAAAACACACACCTCCACAAATTTGGAGTATAAAAATTGGTGCAACTGGTCGTAGGTTTTGACGAGTCAGATGACAAAAAGACTTGCACACGTTGTAGTGGAGATTAAATTAACCCCTATCTTCAAATATTGGTTATAGTGTTATGCTCAGGCTACAGTGAAATGCTGAGTTAAAGAGAGATTCTGTTACTTAACATTATGAGACATGGCATAAAAATAGCTGAAACTAAGTAGAGATTTTGTGAAGAAGGGAACTTAGTTACTGTAAGAGTGAACAACTCACTATCTCTTTAAAAAAAGCAAATTAATTCCTCAAAGGATCATATAGCCCCATGCCATGATTTCCAAATACATTAAAAACATACCCTACCTGCACGAAGATCTAACTTATGTGACGCTAAAAACAAGGAAGCCACTATTCATCTGAACCTCTAATTACCAACACAGGCAAATGAGCAATTAGTATTAGACATGACGATGCACCTTAGTTTCTTCCAAAGATTTTCCTAAGTCATCTGCACCAAAAGAAGGCTGCACAATGGGAACTCTTTCTGTGGTTTCTTTTATCCATGACTTTAATGATTCAGCCAGGACTTGGAAAGCATCCATCTGTTCTTGACAAGAAGACACAGCTTCTTTCCTAGATACAGAAATTATTGACGAATTTAAGCCACAGAAAGAAGACACTCCAAAGGACTAATTACTAATAAATAACTTTTCTAAAATCAGATTTAATATTAAGAAAAAATCTTCCCCCACATACACTCTAACCATTTGATACAGGAGGAAAGGTTTATAGGTAGTAAATGAAATCGACTGAGAATTTGTCTAATTCTCAAAGGCAAGGTCTATAGATAAAGTTGGGAGAAGAAATCTGTACCCCATATGTAATGGCACTCCATAATGCTACATAAACCCTATATAAACAGTTTTAACATTATTTAGATTCAATGAGCTTTGATCTGTCCACTTTATTGGCGCTTACTGCTAGCAGGCACAGAACCAGAGGGGAAACGTTTACACAGCACGGACATGAGGAAAACGTTACGCCACCTACTGGTTCTTATACTATACTACAATCACTTTAGTGGATGGATAAAAGCAGGTGCTTTTAAAGCATGGATTTCAGGCGCCAAAAGAGGTGAGACCTTAGTGGCTGAAAAGTTTTAATGGCTGTCTCCCCTATAGATATTGAGGAAGCTCCTAGGTTAACTATGTGGATCTTTCTGTACCTCACACCACGGAGGGGGGCACATGCCTAGCACCAGAACAGCTGTGGAGACAGACTGTGAACGTGGACGACATGTGGGTACCATGTGCACATGTGCAAGCGTGTGGAATACTGGCACATAAAAGCACACTGCGGCTGGACTAATTGCTGATGGCTGCGTGGTTTTAGAATCGAATCCATTTGAGAGAAACAACCTAGAGTTTACCTAAGACAACCAAGACCGTTTCTTCTGTGTAAAATATGGATCAAATATTATATGACAAGATGGGAAATATAGCTCCATGAGAAGTACAGACAGCGCTCAGAAGCTCTAGGGAGAGAATGATGAAGAAATAACAAATAGTTGAAAGAGAAATGACAATTTTCTATTTGGGGAGGGGGGTCTTCTGTATCAATGTTAGCAAAACCAGATGTTCTATGTGTGCTGAACTAACATGAGATCAGAAACACAAAAGTTCCTTCACCAGGCTAAGCCCTGTACAGCTTTGGAGCTCAGCTTAGGTTCGTTCTCTTGTTTCTTATCTTGACTGTTCATAGAGTCATGTCTTATCAACAACTCAAACAAAGTAAATTATTTTACAAAAAAAAAAATCCAGGCTCTGAATTGAACCCAGAAAACAACAAATCATGAGCTATCTTAAGGTTATTTCTGCCATATACTGAGCCTTGCAAATAAAAAGGTGGTATTTGCCAAAGGCTGCAGACACTCCGGTAAGTTTCGGTTATTTTCAGTAATACACTATCACCACCATTTTCCTTACATAATGCTTTCTACTTTTATGTATGATGTCTTGAATTTCCCTACAAATATTTTAACAAAACTACACTTAATTGTAATAGCAAAAAAAAATCAACACAAAAGCACTTATCTAGTAGTCTGTGCTTATTCACAAGTGTTCAAAGTTGTTTCAGGTATCTATGTAAGTATATAAAAATAAATCATTCTAATTAGTATCGCACAGAATAAAATCTAATTTGTTAAGTGGTGCTTACTTTTCCTTGATGGTATCCTCCATTTCTTTGAATTTCTTGGACAAATTATTTGTTTTTTCAAAAACCAGGGCCTTATCACCTGGCAAGCCATGGTTGGATATCTCCTTCAAGAGACTGTGCAAAACTTCCAGATCTTTCTTGCGTTGTAAGAATTCAGAAGTTGATTCCTACAAAGCATTTAGATATCCAATCAATGTAAGATGTTGCTAGAGCTTCAAATGGCATCCCATCAAGAAGTACGAATGTGACCAGAATCTGACATGAACACAATCCTGCCCTATGGTCAGTATTCTAAATATAAATAAACATGCAAGCAGGTTGTTTAGAACACAGTGAAGTTCACTTAATTGAAAATTTCACTTTTTACATCTGTCCCTTTGTGAGTTCTGGCACATGAGAAGCTTACATCATTTAAGAGATGTGAAAAGTGTATGTGCGAGATACGGTGTTCATTTCTAATCAGTGAGCAAAGGCTTCGAGGAGAAGCTGGGCTTTGTGCTTTGTAAAGAAAGAAAGCAGAGCTCTTTACTAATCCATCAGCAAATGAAATGATGATGGCTAATTAGAATTCTGCCAGTAAACAGATGAGCTTGTCTCAACTGTTCATGTACTTGACCAGCCTTGTGAACACTAAGGAAGACACACCTGCATATACTGAGACAACTCAGTAACATCTTTTCCTGGCACATCTGCCTCAGTGAGGGTCTGACTTTTTGTCTCTAAAAACGTTTGAAGCTTTTCTGAGAGGTTCTCAAACAGTTCTACTTTGGTTTTCAGCTCCTCCATTTTCGCAAGTTTCTCTTTCTGTTTATGGCTTGCTTCTGAGAACCGAACAGACAAGTCATTCATTTTGGCTTGCAGTGAGGATGCGGTAGACGGGTCTGTTGTTTCCATAAACTTCTTCACTTTTTCATTCATGGCATTTATACTGCCCTGGCGACTCGCGATGTCCTGTTCCAGCATCTGAAACGAATCAAGTATTGCATGTGTTTTATAAGAATGTTTACAAATAATGTCCCAGAGTTTTAAAAATTACTCTTCCTAACAACATAAGCTTAACAACCTGTGACGAAGGAAGGTTAACGGTTGGGGCTGACTGACAAGTTTGATCTGTCCCTTGAGGAATCCCATCCCAAATCTCTTCTAGGGAGAGCAGGGAACAGCTGGCTGGTTGCCTGAGAGAGGCAGGAGGCGGCCTCTCCTCAGCAACCCGGGGGATCTAGTGGAGCCTGGGGATTATCCACGGTCCTAATTTTTAAAAGGCTAGACAACAACAAGATTGATCTGATTAACCTCCTGTGCAGCTGGCTGTGGCAGTGACAACCACGATGGGACTCGAGGTGTGTGTAAGCCCCTATAATGAATAATATTCATGAAAAAGAACACAGAACTCTTTCTATACTCCCTCACAGAGAACTCATTTTGCACATCCCTTTCTGTGCAAGCATTCCTTTCCACAGATACATTTGGAAAATGTCTGTTCTTCTATATCCTTAAATTTATCTTAAGTTTACTTATCCTTAGAACTATGTAATTGGGTTTATTTTTTAACCTAAAAGTGGCATTCTTTTTTTTTTTTTATATGTGACTTACGATGTTTTTACTGATGACATCCTGGAGAGCAGCAGAGTTTAAGGGCACTTGACCTTGTTCTCTCAGAGAACTTTCCACACCTGCCATCCAGCCGAGCATGTCATCCAGGCCGTCCTGTACACTCAGGGAGCGGGTCAAGGTTATCTGGAGTTTTTCATTGCGTTCATTAACAGACTTGGCCAGATCATCGTATCTCCCAACAATGTCATCTAGTCCAGGAAAATCAGGAGATGTTATCCACAAAGTTACCTTTGCCCTAGTCCTGTTAAAAAATACACTAGGAGGAAATCACATCACAAAATTTCCACACCAAAGCTGGAAGAGAAAAAGATTTAAATGATAAATTCATAATGCATAGTTAGAGCACCACCTAAAATCTTAAGAAAGAAAGAAAAGGTCACACTGGAAAATGAAAAATATTTTTAAAAATACTTCATACATGTATCGTCGGCACTTGCAAAGACAGTTTAGATGCATGAACATTTCAGTTGTCCCAGACAGAGATGAGGGCAGTCCACACAGCAAATCTTTGGAGTAAATGCACATTCCCAGTCAGACATTTCAGATGAGCCACACTTACTAATGACTATATGGAAGGTAAAAAGACACCCTCACACACTGCTGTTCTCAAGGAACAATGTATATCATCATAAAGACTCGCCAAGAATCAACCTTTAGGTGTAAAAATCCTCCCTCCCTTGCACTAGCTCTCTCCCTCTCACACGTATATAAATTAAGCTTCTGTCACCACCTAAGGAGAGTACTCAAGTGCACAGAAATTTGTAAATGCAAATGTACTGAGAAAGCATACAACAATAAAAATCCACTTAAAACAATCCAATTTAAAAATGAACAAAGGACCTGAACAGACACTTCTCCAAAAAGAACACAGAGATGGATGATAGACATGTGAAAAGTTGCTCAAGACCACTAATCATCAGAGAAATGCAAATTAAAACCACAAAGAGATATATCACCTCACACCAGTCAAAATAGTTATCATCAATAAATTAGCAAACAGCAAGTGCTGGTGAGGATGTGGACAAATGGGACTCCATTGGTAGGAATGCAAATCAGTGCAGCCACTCTGGAAAGCAGTATGGAGATACCCCCCAAAAATTAAAAATAGATCTGCCTTTTGACCCAGTGATCCTACTTCTGGGAATATATCAGAAAAACACAAAATACTAATTTTAAAGAACATAAGCACCCCTATGTTCATTGCAGCATTATATACAAACGCCAAGATATGAAGCAGCCCAAGTGTCCATCGATACATGAGTGGATAAAACAACTATGGGACATTTATAGGATGGAATACTACTCGGCTGTAAGAAAGAAGAAAATTTTATCCTTTGTGACAGTATGGATGGACCAGGAGAATATCAAGCTAAGTGAAATAAGCCAGTCAGAGAAAGACATACCTTATTATCTCACTTATATGTGGAATCTAATTACCAAACTGAACTAACCAGCAAAACAGAGACAGACTCAGGGAACAGGATGACAGCTATGGGGGGCAGAGGTTGGGGGTAGAAGGATGGAGCAAAAAGAAAAAAAGGGCTCATGGACACATACAGTAGTGTGGTGATTGCAGGGGGGATAAATGGCAATGAAAAAAACACAATACAATAAAAATAAATAGATAAAGAAGGTTGAGATTAGTCTTCTAAAATATACACAAATAGAATTTATTTAAAAAGTTTAATACCAGACAAAAGGGAAAAATAAACAAGGTTAACAGGTCAACATATCTGAGATGAGATTAACTATACTTTTAATTCTAAAGCTGTGAAATGCTTAAAAAAAACCTTTCTGGTCTAATTTTCACTTGCATGTAAAGCTCTATATTTTAACATTCTACATCAATGCAGGATGTTAATATTTTAACATCCTACATTCTATGCTGCAGAACAATGAAAAGTTCCAAGGACAACGGTTTTTAACATTCTCTCTCTCTGAAACAACCTGCTTTTAATTGTTAATTTATTGGTTATATTCCAAGAATTTGAAAAGTATTTTAATTATCTCTGAATACTTTAGTCTGATGCACTGTAGAATGCTTCAGTAAAAGAAAATTTGGACCTAAAACATCTCTATAAAAATGAACTATCTTGCATGCTTGTGTTTGGCCCAGGGAATGTAATCCATAGAAACAAACAATATTTCTTCTTAATCGTTCTGATATTGTATCATGAGAAAACAGGCAAATTTCCACTGAAGTGAGATATTATATTTCAATGACTCAGACAGACATTTAGGCTCCCATCACTAAAACACAATGAATCCCCTTGGAATGCTGACAGGGGAGGCAGACAGCACTGAATGAGCCTGATACTGGCAGGGGAATAAGCAATGGGTTCAAGTAGAAGTCCTAATTCCAAAGAGCAAATACTCTGAATTGCAGGTGGTCATGGGCAGGTGAGCTGCTTCTCAGATGGGCAACTAACCCTCTGGTCACATCGGCCACCCTTGAACCCTGCTAGTGATTTCCTGAGCAGCCATCTTAATTACATTAACTCAGTTTTGGTGTTACTGGTATTTATGGACCTCTTTGTAAAGAAATACTATCACTGAAGTAAAATCTTGATTTCAGTAAATACAATTATTTTAGGAAAAGGTACAGAACAAAATGTACTAAAATATTATTTTTAAGTGGTTGATTTTTTTAGAAGTTATATAGATCCTAGAGAAACTCCTCTAAATCTTAAATATACTTACACATATTCCTAGAAAATTATGCCTGAGAGAAGTTTTAAAGTCTTAAAATTATATAACATATGGACTGTAAACAAATAAAAGCCAAACTAAGTATGACTAACAATGGGGAAAGTGCCTGTCCAAATAACAGAAACACGTATAACACAGTTGTGCTTCCCCTCCGGTCCCTGCACTCAGCCCCTCACAGTGGCTCGGCCTGCGTGGGGCTTGGGGACAGCGCCCTGGGGTGCTGAAAACAAAGGTCAGAGCGTCCACTGGTATTTCTGCCTTACACTTTGAAACATTATATTTGTGTGTATTACAGTTACAGTACACATAATATAAGACAGTGATATGTGTATGTAGTTTATGGATATGTGTGCATATATGAGGGCACATACTAAAAATTCTTGGATAAGGATGCAAGATCAGAAGAGTTTGGCTGTCTCTGTACAGGTTCCCCCCGTAGAGTGGTTTTGGAAGAGCAAAGCTTATTCTTTGTCTGAAATTTCTATTGCGATTTCGGTTCATGCTCCCTTTGGGGGGAAGGACATGTCTGATCATCTGCTCATCTCTCGACCCCTTAAACCCGTGCTCCTGCTCCAGAGAGAAAGATCCCACTGAAAGTCTGTTTTGGAAAGCCCCGCTTTCTGTAGTGACGATTAGATAAAGACTTTCTGTTACATTGTCTGAATATAAAATTGAAATTTATTTATATCTCTAAATAGACTCTTTTCAATGTACACAGCCCCCATTTCCAGATGCTAACGTTCCTGCCAAAGGAAGCATGCCTTCTCCCAGAACGAGAAGCACCATTCCACGGGGAAAGGCTGTGAATGCAGCATGTGCTGGTGACCCTTTTTCCCATATCCATTAGAATCCCTTCATTTAAAACAAGGAAATGAACACTCACCCAGTGTTTTCTGGATCTCATTCTTGGCTGGAAGCAAAGATCCCCTGGCATCTAAAAGCACTTCGGCTGTTTTTTTCAGTTTCTCTACAGCAACCTGTTGACTTGATATCTGTCCTTGTAGAGCCTAGAGGACCGAATGCTTCAATTACACTTGGTAGGACTAAGTAACAGATTTCCAACAGGAGAAAAATGACTCACAGAAAAAAGGTAGAGTTAAGGTGGACAGAGGAAACCCTTCATCATCATAAACTCACTCCAGAATTCTTAGACTACAGCCAGTTATAGAGTAGCATTAGCAGAAGCATCAGCCAGTCAGCATAATACAAACTCAGCCTTGAAATTAATCTTGAGCATATGTTCATGATAACTGGCCTTATTTCTGACCTTGTGACCTCCCCCCACCGTTGACCCAAGTTGCCCCTTAACCCCCATTTTTAGGCTTTGTACAATACTCCCACTACTACTACGAAACAAAAACAAACGAAAAACAAGTATCTCCACTTAAAAATACAATTAAGGACCTCTATTTCAGCGGCTCCTGAGTCACATTTCTTTCTGTTATTTCAATAAGAGTCACGTAATATCTGTCATATTAAAAAAGATCTTGCTACATTTTGTGAGAAATACAGAAATCAAACACACATGGAGCTTACTCACAGGGATCCCCTAGCCTAAGACAGGAAGTGATTAAATGCCAAAAATGAGTTTAAAAAAGTATCACCAGAAGTTGAGAGAAGGAATAACGGGAGAGGAAAATGGTGTCACCTCTGGGACAGAGGCGTTGAGATGGGTCCTGAGAAAGCATGGATTTGGGCAAAGGGAAGGGGAGGTGGAGAACAAAGAGAAGGAGCAAAGATGGGAACAGAAACATCTGGGGAAAACCAGAGTCCCGCCCGGTGTGAGAATGTATACAGTCGAATAAATACTAATAGGACTGAAAAGGCCTCAAATGTCAGGCTGGGGAGTTTACACTTTATCTTGCAGCAATAGGGAGACACTCAGAGCTCTGGAGTGAGGGGGTGTCATGCTCTGAGCTGTCTCACGGAAGGCCAAGTCGGTAACACTGTGTGGGATCCACGCAAGGGGACAAAAGGAGGCATGAATACCACCAGTTAGGGCAGCTTCGCAGTAATAAAGCCGAGAGGGCATGTCTGAGCTGAGAAAGCAGAGTTGGTTAGAGTTGGGAAGAGTCCATGGGACTCGATGATTGATCATCTACAGCTGTGCTGTCCAATACGGAAGCAACTTACTGCATGTGGTTTTTAAACTTAAATTCATTGAAATCAAACGGAATTCAAAATTCACTCTCAGTTGCACTAGCCACACTGCGAGTGCTAAGTAACCAGGTGTGACTGGGGGCTACCGCATTGGGCTGAGCAGATTAAAGAACATTTGCGCCATCACAGAATGTTCGGTAGACATCTCTGCTTGCAAGGGCAGGTACAAAGGACACAGGTGAGACTTGAGAAGTACCCAAAGTTTTTGAGCCCAGGGAATGAATGGAATTCATAAGCCAAAGTGGGAGCAAGTTAAGGAGCAAACAAGAGTTTGTTTGGGAATTCATGACTTCAAAGTGATTTGGGGGACACTCGCACAGGCACAGCAGAGCCACCGTAAAGGAGACTCTGAACACAGGCTACAACTATACACAAAGCCCTGGGAGTCAAGCCCCGTGATGAGACTGAAGGGAGAAAGCACAGAAATACCAGAGAAGGAGGCCCTAAAGAATCATGGAGAGTACTTACGTATGGAAGTGATAAGGAGTGGAAAAAGGATAGACCAGAAGTGATCGGGGAGGTGGAAATGAGCCCAGAACAATTCTGTCCCCAAAGTTTGAGGGAAGAGAGAAAGTGGAAACGGTTAACTGTCAGCTGCTTCAAAAGGATAATGTAACCTTTAGTTTGCTGCAGAGAGGTCCCTGGAGTGCTTGGAGTGAGCAGATGCACGTGAACAGCAAGAGTGAGGAGAAAGGAGGTAGAGACGGGAACCATAAAGTCCTGCAGAAGTTTGGCCCTGCCTTCCCAACACCTCCGTCCAAATGGGCTGCCTGGCCACCCGGGCCCCAGGCTTGGCTTTACTTTCACTTGAGGTACTCAAGCTCCTCTTCTCGTCTCACATTTGGATTTCAAATCCAAATTCCCATATGTCTGACTGTCGATGAACTCATCCCTGGCCATGGGCCCAGGTTTCCAACAGCCTCTTGAATGTTTCCATCTGGGTGTAAACAGTCACCTCAAATTCAGAAAGCTAAATCTGAACCCATCCCCTCACTCCCTCCACCTGCACTTCCTCCTGGGGTTGCACCTCATTACCCAGGTAATAAACCTAAGGCTCCTCCTGAACTCCCTCCTTTCCACCTGCAAATCCACCATTGAGACCTCACAATTTTACCTGCTAATTTTTTTAAACATCAGACTTCTGCTTCATATATCTGGATCACTGTAGGATAATCTCTCACTTAATTGGAAACAGCATTCTAACTGTGCTTCCTGCTCCAACATCTTCCCTAAAATGCGTTTTGTGGAAAACACAGCTCTCTGTGTTTTCACTCCTCTCTCCAAACTCTTTCAGAAGCTTCCTATTTCCTTCCTAATAAATGCAGAACTTGAGCATGCTATAAAAAGTCCAGTGAAATCCATTCCTTAATTCTATCTTTAATCTCATCTTTCTCTACTTTCTGTCCCCGAAATGTCCAACACACAGCTATTTCTTAGCTATTTGCTCAAACTAGACCCAATGCTTTAGCATCTCTACACACCAATCTTCCCACATGCAACCTACCCCCGGCCATCACCCTGAGCTTAGCTCTTATTCCCTCTTTAAAATTCAGCTGGGAAGCCTTCCCTGGCTCTCTCCTGAACCCTACTTAAGTACTCCCCCTCCAGGAGCTCCTGTGAATATCACTGGGTTGATTGTCTCTTCTATCAAACTATCTTCTTCAAGAATTAGGAATTTATCCTGTTCAGGTTTCTATTATTACTGCCTAGCCCAGTGTTTGCAATAGAGTAGGCCTTGACTAAAGTTCCTAGAGTAAGAAGAAACCCAAAGCACTAATTCAAAAACATACAAGCACCCCTATGTTCATGGCAGCATTATGTACAACAGCCAAGATATGGAAGTAACCTACGGGTTCATCAGTAGATGAGTGGGAAAAGATGTGGGACATATATACAATGGAATATGACTTGGTGATAAGAATAAAATCTTGCCATTTGAGACAACGTGGATGGACCTAGAGGGCATTATGCTAAGTGAACTATTTTGGAGAAAAGATAAATACCATATGATTTCACTTATATGTGAAATATAAAAGACAAAATAAACAGAACGAACACACTCATAGGTACAGAGAACAAACTGACAGTTGCCAGAGGAGAAGGGGGTTGGGAGGACGGGTGCAAAGGGGCAAGGGGTTGAGAAGTACAAATTGGCATTTACACAGTCGTCCCGGGGACGTAAAGTACGGCATAGGGAATCTAGTCAATAATATTGTAACAACTATGTATGGTGTCAGGGGGGTACTAGATTTATCAGGGTGACCACTTCATAAGGTATATAAATGTCTAATCACTATGTTGTACACCTGAAGCTAATATAATATTGTGTGTCCACTGTAACTGAAAAATAAAAAAAAATATTTTAAGGAAAAAACAAAGGGGCATTTAGAAAAAAGTTTCTGGAATAAATGAGTGAATGAATGAGTAAATTGATGAAGATATCAGGTGGAAGACTTTAAAAGATCCTTCTCTATTTCAGCACTTGATGACAAACACAGGAAGAAAAATAAACGAGACATGAATGCCTTAAGCAACAGCAACAATTTCCTCAACTTATTTTTATAGCCAAGAAACGGTGGCAATGTCCAGGCAATGGCACAATGTCAGCAAGCCCACCGAACCGCGACCGGCATGCAGTCTCTGGTTTGACTACAGATGTTGCAGCTGCTCCAAGTGGCCAGAGGGTCTGTGTCAGAGGGAATCTGCTGGGGAAGGTCTCCCAGAAGTCTAGTTACAGAGAAGTATTATATGAGAAACCCCTCAAGGAACTTGACCTGTGACCAGCCTGAAACCTAAGCCGCAGGGACAGCTCATTTGTACTGTGTGGTTATTCAGGATATAAAAAAAGGTTAAGGATTCCTCCAAAACACAGCGGTTTTAGAATGTGAGTTCCCCAATGGCAGAGGTAGCGTTTTAACATCTTTGGGTCTTCACAAAACCCAACAGTGGGCCTGGCACGTCAGGGTCTACCCAATACACACACACACAGCGCGAGTGCCGCTGTGGTTCTAGAAAGTCATCCAGTATCAAAGCAGCACCCCCATCACTGTGGAACTTAGAAATGGATTACAAAAGAAGCATTCTTTCTTCATCTGTCTCTTCAAAACATCCCATGCTTTCTCTGTCCATAATTATGCTTGAGAGAGTCAAGAGTTTTTATTCCTAATATGGTATCGGGTTATAATTTAGCCAAAATGGTGGTTTATAGTACTAATTTGGGGGGAAAACTACAAATTAAGGTATTCAAATGAGTACCATATATTGTTTTTAGTGGACTTCAGTGAAATTAAAACATGAGAGAAGCATCAGTGACAGGGAATACTGAAAGATTATGACCTTGATCTCTAGCCTGGACCAGAAAGGGATGAACTTGGGCACTTGTCCAGCTCATAAAAGTTTCCTGACTTATAGCCACCTCAGAGACCACTGAGAGGTTGGACAGTAGACTCGTCAGTCGACATGACCTAGCCCCATGGCTGGTCCCGAGCCCAGTCCAAGAAAGAAAGGGGTCACCGTTCCCCTTTCCTCCCGACATGTCTCCTCCCTCCTCCCACCCCCTGCTTCCAGCCCCCTTCTCTCTGCCTTGGTCTTCAACGGCCACACTGCGCCCCAGGGTATGACTTAGCTTTCTTCCAGCCTCAAGGCACCAGTCTCAGGCAATTCCTAATGTGAAGCTCACTCAGGACCTGTTCTCCTTGTTAACAGCACGGTAATGATTTTTGATTCTGTAACTAACAGATGTAACTAAATTCTGAAAGGCAGTTGTTTAACTGGCAATACAGTGTTACTTTCTAGCTATGGCGGTGCTAACACTACAGGAAGGAAAGAATTGAAGAGTGTATTTATGAAATTAAACTTTCAAACTCAAAAGTATTGGTCATATGGATTAAGAATAAGATCTTTCAAAAATTATCTCCCCTTACATTAGGATGCTAAAATATGCTTTCAATTTAAGAAACAGAGACTCTCCCGGCTACTGTGGGTATGTATAGTTGAGGCCTCCACAGTTATGCTGTTCCCATATCAAGCCTGCAGTTTTGAAGAAGCAGGTAGACTTTCTGAGAACTGAGCTGGGTAACAAAAGTTTGTATCCCTATGAATCACAGGAATCTCAATAGGAATACTGATCCTGGTCCTCAGAGCCCACACGTGACAGTGAGACCCCTTCTCCCCTGCTAGCTGTCCCTTCTTCAACAAATATTTACTGAACACCCACAACAGGTCAGGTCCTGTTGTAGCTGCTGGGGATATGGCAATGAACAAAATAAACAAAAACATTTGCCCTCATGGAGTTTAGCTCTAATGTTAGAGAAAAACAATAAATGAAATAAATATGTATAGAGATAAACAAGTGGCCCAGACAGTCTGGGTTTTTGTTTGTGGAGGTGGGACCAATGGCATGCAGGGAAGAAGCCATAACAGCAATGTCAACCCAGCTCAACAACAGGAGAAAAAACAAGGTCATTGGAAAGAGAGATAAAGATGGTTGAGAACTGAAGTTATAACTCCCTCTAGAGGGAGAAATACACTTTTCCATCCTTTGTTCTCCTTCCTTAGGTGAAACTACCACAAGACTGGGAAAGTGAAAGCTTTTCAGTATGACTATTGAAGGGTTGGGTCCTCCCCTGTCTCTGTGTGTGTGTGTGTGTCTCTCTCCTCTTTACCTTGGTCTCTTCTAATTGCCTTTGCAGATTTTTAGGGTCCACCGCAATGGGTTCAGATAAGTGTTTGCTCGCTGTGACCTGGCAGGCCTGGAGCTCAGAAAGAAGTCCACATGAAGCATCTTCGTAGTGTTGGTATTTATCCACCAGATCTTTAAGATTATTCCCAAGGACACTGCACTAAAAAAAATCAAGAGTAAAAGGGTGGAGAATTAAAATCTATTATTGTTATTTGTGATAAATAACCTTAGAACCTGAGTTCTGTAACTTAAAAAACACCAGACTTTGACCAATGTGAGTTGAAGCTATAGGGCTAAGATTTTTGCCTTTAAACGAAGAAACATGCTCTGACCAAGTCCAGCTGAGGATCTGGACATCAGTCATCAGAGGAGGCTGATCTACCAGGCCCGTTTCCATTAGGTTTTATACACCACGCGTCTAGATATGTATTTGATGGAAAGGTTTTCAAGGTGCTTAATGAATCACTTCTATATGTTACAAAATGAAGCAAAGACCAAGAGCCAGCAATGTTCTTCATATCAATTGTGCAGCTTTGGTCAGGCTGTTCAACATACAATCAGGGGAATGTTTTCTTACTTTTGTTTGAAGAAAAAAGCAACTCTTTTACTTGCCCAAGGGAATATGCAGCTGAAACAGTCTGTGACTCATTAAGTATTAAAATAATACACTGATCAAATATGTCTGTAAAACAAACACTGGCAGCATCTGTGAAGGGAAGCGTCTGAGACAAAACTAGTTCTCAAACTTGAGAAGCCGCAAAAAATTAGCAAGCCATTCTGTTTGCTTGGAGACAAAACATAAACACCACCTGGTGGTCAAATTGGGTATTACTGAGTTTTAGAAATCACTCAAAACTGAAAAAAAATAACTTTAGGCTCCTAATCTTTAAAAACTTTTTTTTTAAGTAAAAAAAAAACAAATATAACTGAGGTAAACAAGATAAAATGTAAAATTATCTTATTTTCTCTGCTTTAGTTTTTAGGTTTCTCACTTCTAATCCAAAACCAAAAGTTAAGAGGATAGAATAAAAACTATAATCACAGACTGATCTTCCCCTTAGAAAACAAAAACAAGCCCTGGCTGGTGTAGCTCAGTGGACTGAGTGCGGACCTGCGAACCACATGATCGAGGTTCGATTCCCAGTCAGGGCACATGCCTGCAGGCCAGTTCCCAGCAGGGGGCTCACAAGAGGCAACCATACACTGATATTTCTCTCCTCTCCTTCCCTTCCCCTCTAAATATAAATAAATAAAATCTAAAAAAAAATTACCTTAGAGTAGAGAGACCTGAACCGATCGGTGGCCTGGTCCAGTTTGCCCTGGACTTCTCTGTGAGTGGCCGAAGTGTCGATGTTACTCTGCTGGTCAGCCTTGCCAGCTCCGTCTCCTCGGCTGCAAGATTTGGCTGCTTCTAACACCCTGTTTCCAGAAATTGTGATGTACCTCAAGTCCCCTTTGTGAGAAATGACATCTTCTGAGAAACTCTTCTGCCTCTTCAGTTTGGTCATTAAACCAGCGAAGTCATCTGCATCTGCCCCCAGGTTTTCGAGTTCTTGCTCCGACTGCTGCAGCCAGTGCTCAAACTCGCTGTAGTCGGCATCAAACTTCTCCAGTTCTTCCTGCAGAGAATGCGTTAACTTCATTTGCTTTTCCGACTCAGCCAGTGCAGTTTCGTAATGCGCTTTCAGGTCCTTCATGTTCTTTTGCAGTTTCTCTTTCTCCTCGGGAGAGAGATAGTGACCCTGTTTCTCAAGCAAGGCTTGTGCGGACTGAGTGGCCACGAGGACAGCTTGGTGCTGAGAGACGATCTTCTCATGCTGGGCCTGCGTGAAAGGAATCAAACGCGCCGTGACTTCAGGGCAGTGTGGGGTGGCACGGAGGCTGGGGGGGCTCTCTGTGGCCTCAGAGCCTACAGACTTAAATGATCTACGGACAGACAACTTGCTTCTTGTTAACCTTTCCAAAATGCACAGTATTTTGCCTTTTACTGGTGAATTTCAGAATAGCAAAAGGTACGTTTTGAACATTCTAATCTCATTTTTTAGCAAATTTCCAATCTTCTAATTTATGTTATATAAATATGAAAGTACTTATATAATCACATAGGGTAAGTACTGTTTTTGAGAAGTTTGGGAGGGAAATGTAACAGATTTCTCTTCCAATTCTAAAACAAGCATCTACAATCAGATCTCATTTTACTCACTGCCTCCTCACAATCACCTTAAAAGAAACTGCTAAGGTCTTCACCTAATCACTGAGCAAATGGGTATAACATTATTTATTATGAAATGATCCTGAAAGAACACCTAAATAGAAAAAATTTTTTTCAGTTTTAAAGATATAAAAACACTATGGCAATAATTAATCAAGAACAATACACATTCACAGAAGCCCAATGAAGTTAGAGAAACACATGATAAAAGAGAATACTGCAGCTAACTAGCTTCCCTGGGCCTCAGTGGCCTGTATGTGGAAAATGGAGAAAATGGAGCTACATGGCACGGGTCTGCTGAAAGGAGCTTCCAGTGTCACACAGGGAGAACACTGCCCCAAGAGCCTGGTGCTTGCCAGGGATCAAAATGCACCTGCAAACAGGTCCCAGTTGTGCAGAGCTGGCGATCAGCTCAGCCTTCAGGGAAGCTGGGGGCCTCGAAGAGGCTGAGAGACCCTTTCTCTCCAGCCAGAAGTAGCTTCTTTTATTCACCCCCATATGCCATGCAAATATGACCAAAAGGATAACAAACCTTACGGGCAACTTCCCACATTTCCCATGCTGGCTTTCATGCAGCCGAACGACTAGATGCCAGAGCTCTTGTTGCACGCCTGCCCTCTCCCAGCCGGTGCCGAACACTCCAGGCTCTCCCACCCCTACCTTCACCCCACCTTGTTAGGTGCTTCCTGAGCGTTTTCCCCAGTTGCTCTCCTGCCTAAAAACAGCTCTGCCCATAGACATCTGCTTGGCAACCCCCACCTACTTGAAGTTTTTGCACAAATCTCACCATCTCACTGTGGTCTACTCCGATGATCCTTTTTAGCTCTGAAAATTGCTCCCGACCCTACACTTAACCACCATACCCAACTCAACATTCCTCTTAGCAGAAAGTTACCTTCTAACATCCCATAGAATTTGGTTATTTATTGCCTGCCCCATCCGCCTGTCTCCTTAGTGTGTAAGCACCAGGACAGGGAATTTATTTTGCTCCCTGGGGGGCCCCAAGGACCTGGAACAGTGCTGGCACATGGTGGATAAATATATGCTACGAACTAAAAGGCTGAGAAGCATTACTGCAGGGTGATTATTCTCTTATAGGTCTGATCCCAGGCAGTCAGCTGAGAACAGACTCATTAGTATCTGTATCTGCACTGTCTACAACAATGCCTGCCACTGTGGCAACAGATAAATATTTCTGTCTTAATAACTTTCCCCCTCAGGCTATGTCTTTGATATTTGAATTAACTTCTTATACTATCCTCCAGTAGGTCCCCTGCACACAGTAGGCTGGAAGGACACAAGGAATACCTTACAAATGATCTGATCCATCGCCTTTCTCGTACAGATGAGAAAACTCAGGGTCAGGAGAACAGCTTGGCCCGGACATGTGCCACAAACACAGAACGAGACACAGAGCCCCGGCCCGGCCCTCGGGCCAGTTCTCCACTCTACCAGGAGATGCGGAATTTCTAAAGCACTTTCAGAGTCTCATATTCTTAGAAGTTAAAAGATCAGAAGACAAACATCATGTTGTGGCTAAAAACACAGGCTTTCCTATTTGGCCTCTATATGTTTGAGTCAACCCACTGGTGTTTTTCACTACTTGGGTCAAGTTACCAACCTTTCCTGACTTGTTTGTAACTGACTCACAATCCTTTCAAAATACATCCAATTTTTCATTATAAGAGGCAATTACAATATGGCCTGTAATTGCCCCCTGACGGTGTGATGCAGTAAATACTTCTGCACTTCCTCTGGTTTAACTTATATTTCCTGTAACATTAAAAACCTACCTCACAGAGAAAATTCTATTCCCAAAACTCCAAGTTGGAGGAAAACACAAAGAACTGCAAAAGTTCCTCAAGTCTGGTCTTACTACCAAAGGCCAAACCCTGAAATAAAACGATCAATTACGTGACACTTTAAAATGATTTTCCAAAACTTCTTTTGCTCCTGTGGAGGTGCTTCTGTTAGCTTTGATTCAGATGTGCAGTGAGTTTTTAGAAGGGCTGTTGCTCCCCTTCCCAACAACAGCATTCCCTGCCCAGAGGGGCTGAGGTACAGAGAAGGCACAGCCAGCCGGTCTCCAAACACCAATTAGAAGTTAGCAGAGTGGCTGAGCTCATGGCCTGGTTTTAAGTCCAAACTCCATCCCTTACTAAATGTGCCATTTTGGGCATGTTACTTTTCCTCCCTAAGCTATAGTTTCCCCATCCGTAAAATCAGAATAAAAACCTCAAAAGAGTAGCTGTGAGAAGTAAATGAGTTAAACTGGGAAGAGCTAAGAAGAGTGCCTGGTCCACGTAACTGCTCTATGAATCTTAGCTTTGGTATTATTGTTTCTCTTAATTCCTTCTAACCCTGCTTTACTTATAAGAATGCCACATCTAATGACTTATTCCTCATTGTTTTTGACTTGCTTAGAATTCTCACAATTTACCTTGGACATAATAATGAACCTAGGAAAAAGAGACCTGATACTCAATAGTCATTAAGGTTTGAAAAGGTAACTCATGTGCTAAGCTGTCTCTATCTTTATAAACCCAAAAAAAGAATTTTACAATGTCATTAAGATGACAAACCTTAACTTTCTGGTACTGCTGGTTCAGATTCTCCCCTGTGGAATTCTTCTCTCTAACCAGCCCATCCACATCTGTTTCCAACAGGTTGCCATTAACTTCATCCTCTTCTCCGATCGCCGACTTGCCGTCACCTTCTTGAAAATGAGTCCCATTCTGTTCCACGACCTGTTTCTGTGTTAGCCCTGCCCTTTCCGAGTCTTGGTCCACATTTGACAGCCAGTCCAAAAGGTTTTCTATTTTGGTTTTGCTCTCTTCCAGCTGTTTCACAGCTGCAACCTGGGTGGGGGGGGGGAGGGACAATGGGTATTCTGAATATGGCAAAGATATTATTAGCTTTAAGACATCCCCAATGTACATATTTATATCATTTAAAACTAGAGTGGGGATACTAAAAACTGACATACACTGAAAACAACACAGTAAAATTAAACCTTTAAGAAAGAGGAAGTTACTCTGAAGTTTCCACTGCTCTTAAAAATACATTCCAAAATTTTAACTGTAGTCATGACTGAATCCCCACACATTTCCCAAGTCTCAAAATCACACTTAAACTTTTTAAAAAAGTTAAGCAAAATGAAGAACAAAACAGAAACAGAGGCATGGAAACAGGCATAGAGAACTAACGGGGGAGGGGGGACCGGAGGACAGGCAGGTGAAGGGACTAGCCAGAGAGCATCTGTGTGAGACAGACAGCGAGATGATGGCCCAAGGGAAGGGGGGAGCAGGTGGAGGGGGGGGAAACTGGGACATCTGCAACGGTGTCAACAATAAAAATAAAGAAAAAAATTAAGCAGGGCCAACTCTTCAAACTTTGTGTGGTATTTGGTTCATTATAAACCTGGAAACCCAGAATCCTGGTTCCTGGTGCTGGTTGTTGCTTACCACTACCTGATGGCACTTAATGAATCCAGAGGCTGCTATACTAATTATTTCCAACAAAGCAACAGTGTACCACATAATCGAATAAGGACCTTTTCAGTTTCCTCCTTGATTGCTGTCTTCACAACTTTATCCAGTTCCTTTCTCGACTGTTCTGCCTTTAAATTAAGTTGTTCACACTTTGTCTTAGCTTCACTGAGCTTCTGTTCAATCAAAGCCTTGTCTTCTCGTGACAGCTTCTCGCCATTCTCTTTTAAGAAGTTCTCTGTGTTTTTCACTATTTCTGCCAATGCCTGTGCACTTCCTTGCATATCTTTCTGTAATTCCTTATAATAGAAAAAATAAGTCTTATGAAATTACTATTTAATTTTTCCAAAGTTGTAATTCTAAAAAAAGAGGTGAGCAAAAGAAGGATAATCCAGCACACACAGGCTGAAAAAGAACACTGATTATGTTCATTACAGTTGGTTTATTTAAATTACAATATTTAATATAATTAGAAATCTCAAACAGCATTAAAGAAAGGTATGAGATTTTCATCTTTGACAAAGAGACACGGTTTGCGAGACATTGAAAACAATGAAGTATTCAGTACATGATCTATATAAACTCACACATACCAGTTTTACACTAGGGGAGTGCATTTATAAAAGCTTTTAAATACATGACCATATTGTTTATTGTTTCTAAACATTCATTTTTAATATGTGCTCAGGATAAAAACAGGTAGTTCTGTAAGTTATAAGCTAAATTGTCCCTTAAAACAATGTCTCTACTAAAATAATCTCTTCCAAACACTGGAGCTCCGTGACATGTAGTGCCTGCCCCTGGTTTCAGGTGTCAGGAAGCTTAGCATTAAGAATTCTCCTCAGCAGGGACAGCTTCCTTCTGTCCAGATTTCTCTATGTATTTGTTCTTCTGTTCCTCTTTTACTTGGCATTTTAATTCCCTATATCGTACTTGGTTTAAGCTTTCAGATTATTTTCCCATGCTTTCCACGGGAAAGACTCCTCAAAGTTTTCTAAGTATTTGAACTGAAAGAGATACTTACTGAACCACACAACACTGTGACATTAACTGTACCCATCACTGAACACCAATATTGACCTAACTTTTATAATGACATGGTAATGGGTTTGTGGCCAATGAAGAAACTGAGGCTTAAAAAGATTCAATTACAAAGCTAACACGTGTCATGTCTGGGATTTGGATTTGGAGCCAGCTAATTACAATGAGAACATTCTTTTTTGTGACACCAAAATAAAGATACCTTTACCTGTCATTACTGTGTGTTCCCTCCATGGAAAGAGATGAACTGCAGGGACAGATGAAAGGAATAGGAAAGAGCTAAGAAAGAGAGAGAACCTCAGTTGATGGGCATTTCACCTGATTTGAAAGTGAGTGGACTGGCCTTAAATGTATCCAAGTCTGAATTCATCACATAAAGTATTTCCACTACCAAACCTTTGTATTTTGTCCACTCAATATCTCACCAAAAACCAGTCAAGAAAATTATCTGACTTGCTTGAAGTGGGAAAGGTAACTCTTGGTATAAAGTGCACACAGCTCAGGAGTCCTGAAGTATGCCCTGTCTTAGAAAAGCTAAAATGGCAGCTATCTGTCAATAATCCTAACCACTTTCCAAACAATAGTAATCAAACTTATCAACCCAGAACTAATCACGCAAAACTAAATTCTACCTCTTGCTTGGACTGGTACTTCTTTAGCTCAACAGTGCCGTCTCCAATCACAAAGGCTTCCTGGTGCCCAATCAGGCGGTTTTCAGTCTGGGTCAGGAGATCACAGATGCCCTGGAGTTTCTCTTTGTACTCCTGCTGACGCTCTGCCACGTTCTGGAGGGGAACAGAACCAAAGCATTTGTAATGGTGGTCATGCAGCCACGACTCTGATAGCGCCTTATTAGAATACATTTTTTGCAAGTTTCCTCTACAAAAGCTTTCTGAGTATGCTGTAAACATGATAGCAGTGGGGTACAAATGGAGCAAGGTGACACAGAAAGGAAGAGGCTGTCCCACAGACAAGGAAAAGTGATCGTGTTTGGGAGAAACTGCTCAACAGAATACTGGCCATGCACATGTGTCAGAGATGGAACTTCTGACCGACAGGAAGAAACATTCCATTTTCTTAAGCTCTTGAGACCTGCGACACACACAATTAATTCTGTAAAAGGATATCAAAACAGAAGTTAGTCATGGTTTGTCTGTTAATATATTTGATATGTGCATATAGGTTATCATGCTAGAGACAATGCCTGGATGCTTCAAGAAATAATAAAAAGACTGTTGCATGCACTATTTTTACTTAATCACTCCGTCTAATTCCATTCCCACCTTTTCATTACTCATTGCTATTGGATGCGGCACTCTAATATAATTCATTAAATCTTTCTAAGAGATTTATTTCCTAAGTCAATTGCTTGCATCTTTCATTTTCCTATTACACACACTCACACTAGTTACTCATCTTACAGCCACAGACTGTGTTTACCAGGACCCTAACATATGCTGGGCAAGGTGCTGAATGTTTTATATTCATTATTTTATCAGTGCTCACAACACTACCAGGTAAGCACTGTTACTATTTCCAACTGGTCGGTGATATAACTGTGGTCATGTGACTTGCTCTGGGTCCCACAATGAGTGTGTGGTGCCACTGCGGTGTGGAAGGAGGTGGTCTGGCTCCAGAGCCCTGCTGTCTCATGCCGCCCTCCAGGGGGGGACACCCTTAACCTTCTTTACATGTATGCTCAGCAACCTCCCCCCTGAAATTTCTGAGTGTATCTACATACTCTACTCCTAGAAAAAAAGGGAAGACTATCACCTGAAAACAGTAGTTTCAAGGGAATCATAAAAATTAAAATCAATGAATTATAGCCATTATCACAAGAAGTTATAGTGCTGTATATTGTAGAATCTGTGCATTATACCCTATTAATTGCCTATCCAGAAAAATCTCTCCCATCATGGCATAATCCTCGGGTATCTGTATTACAGATTTCACAGTGAAGAACTACAAAACGAAGAATCCACAAAGAAGGGCAAACCTTCTGATCATCCAGGTCTTGTTCTAGCTGTAACTGAGTTTCTAAATGTTCCACCTGGGCAGTTACTGATTCCTGCACATCAAGAAAGCACTTCTGAGTTTTATTTAAGAGCAGCAGCAGTTGTTTGCTCTGGCTGGGAGACAGGTCTTGCGCGTGCTCAGAAATGAAGAACTGCACATCGAAGGCGGTCGTCTCCAGCTGCGTTTTAGTGTGGCCAAGGTCTTTCAGCACACCCTGCGGACAAAGCAGTACCAGTTACTGACAGGGAGTGAAGCCGTAACAGACAGTCTATATCAACAATAACATTTATTTTAAAAATATGCTTCTTGTATCAAACTCAAGGTTTTATTGATATTTTTATTTAGTCAAAAACCATCTAGTAAAAATGGTAATGATGAAATCACTTAAATGCTGTGGTAATTAGTACTATATATAAAAAGATAAACCCTCTGAGAATATTTTAACCTTGCCCACCACATCATACTTCAAATGAAACTCTCACAAAAGGATTCAACTTATGTAAATTTAGCACACTAAAGGGTAACATTAAAATATTGCTTGCCAATATTTATAGTACCCATGCTATTGTGGTGGAACATAAATGAGACTATGGGGAATTTGAAACATAAATTACGTGGGCCAGAATTTCAGTTTTCTGGCTTCCAAGTCAAGAGCCTAACCATCATTCATGGGGCATGCTGTTCAGATTAAGAACTAACTTGTGGGATGGGGGAAGGCATGACAAAAAAGACTAATACCAACACAAAAATACTCCTTACACTGTGATGTATTCAAGTGATTAATACATATATATTATATAAATCAATACATAAATACAAATCTCAGCATGTCAGTGGCCGTAAGAGTCACAGGAGGCCACTGGGACAGCAACAGAATGATCACCAGTTGAGACTGTTTCATACTTGTGTCAACCGTAAACAAGTACTTTGGAGAGACAAAGAGAGGAGACAGCACTGTAGAGCTCTAGCAAAGTCGTGCATTTTTGTAAACATTTATTATATTAAATCCACAGGTTTTTAAACGTGCTTTCTGTCTCACTCTTTTGATACTTGCCTTAAGAAACTCCAAACTCTGCCTTACGTGCTGGGTACCTTGAACATTCCCAGCCTCCATATCCTTCACAGACTTGCTCTTCTCTGCTATCCAATGTGAGAACGACTTCAGTCTGTGCAGAAATTCTTCCTGGGAAACAGCTAGTTTTGACTAGAAAACAAAATTGGGTTCATTTCTCTCTGTCTTTAAAATTCAAATGCCTATAAATGACAGTTCTGCCTTAAAGGCTTAACACTCGGAAAACAAAATACTTCAGCTTATGATTAAATTTTTAAACAATCAAATTTTCTTCAACACTCAACTCTGACTCTGTGTGGAACGTGCCAACACCTACCATTTCACAGTCAATTGCGAGCACGATGTGCCCCATTCTCTCTGAAGACGCTTCGCTGAGGGAAGAGAAGGCATTCTGCAAACTTCGGTGGCTTCTACTCAGTTCCTCAAGATGGTCTCTAGGAAAGTTACTGGGAAGAGACTTTAAAAACTCTTCTGCCAACTTCATGTCTTTTCTTAAGATAACAGCAATTGGAGCCAATCCCAACTCGAATGCCTGCAAAATATATATATATATATATATATATATATATATATATATATATATATATATATTTGCATTTACCATTTTTATTTTGCTATGCAGAAACATACATTAACCATGGGCTGTGTAATGCCAGTAGACAGTGTAATGGAGAATATAGCTTTTTGAAGCAAATTATAACTAAACACTAAATAGCTTAATTACAGTGGAAATTCTGTACAGTTTAAGACTTGGCTCTGAACTAGGCTGTAAATATGGACCATATTTAGGAATAAAACAGTTTTTCAAGTAAAAGAAGAAAAATCAATTTAATATATATGAAAGAAAAAAACAATAGGAACTCAACAGGTTTTCAAGAGTGAAATTTTGTCATATTGTAAACTAACGAAGTATATATTTTCTTCCCAAAATAATCACAATTTACATATGTAGGACTTGACAGGAATCTTTGGGAAGCTTTCCAGATTGAATGCAGACCACAGTGGACAAGGAAGAAACCACATTAATATGTTAAAAATCAGTGCTACCTTATAATGAATTAAATCAGATACACAAAGCAGGATTGTAAGCATTAAGTATTTCCAGAGGATGAGAGAGTCACCACTGTTTGTGGGTTAAGAGTAGTAAAATCAGATGAAACAAGTACAAGATTCAAGTGTTTACTGAATAAATTCGGTTACTGGCACATCTAATCTGGAATAAACCTGACACACCAGACCTAGGCACCTTCTAGCATTTTAGGGTAAACATTTATTTGTAAACCAAAGATCTGTCACTTAAGAAACTGAAATTTTGTTTAGACTTTAATACATATATATATATACAAATATATAAAACATAAAATCCAAAATATAAAGTATAAAAATATATATTTATATGGATACATAATTTCCATATCCCAGACAGAACCATTTAGTGACAAACAAACACAAATATAACAAATACTCAAAACACAAATGTAAAAAGCTTTGCTTATTTTTCCACCTTAACTGAGTGGACTATTACCCATAACAGGCAAATACTCTTATCAATTCTTACCTCTAACTGTTTAAGTTGGTTCTTCAAAACTTCTAGACTGTTATCCAGAGACTCTGGAGTGTTTAAGGGAGACTTCATATCTTGAAGCAAAGCCAAATACTCGTGCATTTTTGATGTGTGCTGTAAACACTGCTGTAACTCCTTGGAAAACTAAACACAATTTGGACATTTTAACTCAATAGCCTCTATGCAGGTTTTTAGAGCAAATAAAATATATGGGATGGTTCCCAAATGTTTCATGCAGCTACTTCCACATGAAATACAAAGTCAACTTACTTGTTCCATTGAGCTCTCCCCAGAAGTCATTTCTTCTGACCCTGAAATACATTCCAAATGGTCCGGGAAATCATTGCATTTCTCCTCCAGCTTCTTGTCTCTTGGTAAGGCTGATGCTCGTACAGTCAAGTTTTCTGGTCCACTTTCTTCTGTATTTTGTGAATTAAGAGAACCATGGTGTTCTTCTTTGCTTTTAAGATCATCAAGAAGATGTGGGTTTCCATCCACCACCTCAGAAGTAGGAGATGATTTTTGAGTCAAGTTTCCAAACTGTCCTGCTTTGTCTGAACAGCCATCAGAAAGCGGCTTACAGAAAATTTTTTCAGGTTGCTGTGGAACTACATTAGATGTAATGCCTATTTTCTCCAGATCATATCCCATCTGAGTTAATTCCTTTGTCAATTCAAATGCTCCTGTAATATTTTGGGTATATTGATTTTGCTTAAGTACATCAAGGAGAAGCTCAGACTTAAGATCTGCAATAGAGAATGGATCATCTCTACTCCCTGGTCTTATTTCTGGTGGGTTGTTTGGGGAAATTCCAGGAGAGTCACTGATCTTCGAGTCATCTCTGGGCACACAAGATGCTTCCTTTACCACCTGTGATGTGCTCATCCTTTTAGTTAAGCTTTGAATTAAAATTTTAGTGTCTGCACAGGCTGCAGGTTCTCCGACCTCTTGAGAATTCATATGACCTTCTTTCAATCTACTCTTTAAGATGTGCTTTACATCCTCAACAAATATCTGAGACAGCTCAGGAATGTGAACCTCCTTTTCTTGAAATCCTGGAGACAAGGTTTGTTCCTTTTGTGGCTGTTGCTCAATTATTTTTTTTTCAGTGTTCATTTCTAAAAATGAGTAGTTAGTGCTTAAAGTGTTACTGGAGTTATCACTTCGTATTCCTCTTGTGCTGAGGCCCGATGGCACAGAATCAGTATTTTCCCCAAGGCATTCCACATTCCTCAGAGGTGAGACCGAAAGTGTGCTTTCAGTTCTCACTGATGTGAGCTGAGGGATTTCTGTTCCTCCTTCTGAGACATCTTCTCTAGTACAAAGGTCATTCTGCTGAACTGTCTCATTTACAGGAGAGTCTTCCTGAGTGAAGGCTGCCTTCCGTTTTGCATTATCAATTCCTAATTCTAAGTGGTCTTTCATGGGAGGGGAAGCTATTAGATTGCAGCTTGGGATTTCTGCATTTGACTTCAGTCCATCTTTTGCTTTTACATTTTTTGCACAATGCTTTAAATAAGTAAACAGATCAGGCTCTTCCCCTGGTCTGTCAGTGAGTGAATCTGTCTCAGTACTTGTATTCCCTTCAGGCAATATGTCTGAAGTAACATCACTGATCACTTTGGAAACTGATGAGTCAAATATTTCTGCAAGATTCTCAAAGTGAACAGGACTTTGACTACCAACTGTTTTTAGATTCTTTGCTTCATCTTTAACAGCTACAGTTGCTTTTCTAAGGCTTCCTTTAGGATTATGTTCTTCACTGTTTGTGATTTGTGGAAATGGAAACTTACTACTAACTAAATTCAGATTCTCCCTCATCCTTTCACTAGGCAAAAGTTTGAGATGTTCATTATCTTCTACTGGACCTTCTATGGGTTCTTCTCCTGAGCACATTTTATGAACTGATGTTTTATCTTCTGTTAGTATATTGTTTTTGTCATTTCTCTTTTCAACTACATCTCTTCCATTTCCTTGCTGATCTTTATCAGTTACAGAGTCCACAGATGACAAATGGCCTCCCTCAGCAGGTTTTCCTGTTAAATCAGGCTCAGAACAAACGGTTTCATCAGAAGTTGAACTGATATAAGTATTATGTAAAACATCCACAGGGCCAAAGGTGTCTTCTGACTCAGTGATAGGCAGCGATATATCCTTTAGGGCCATCTCAGGATTCAACAGATTTTCTTTTTTTTTCCCAACAACCTCAGTTGTGTATTCTGGAAGATTGTCTCTTTCAGCAACTAAGCTACTTTTAGTGCTTGATCCTAGCTGTAAAATATTTACAATTTGCTGTTTTTCTAAAGAATTATAATTGTGCTTTTGGTGCAGGAGAATCATTGTATTAGTACTTTGATTTTCAAGGCTATTTTCCTTTTCATTTGTGGTGGTAACACACAACTGCATCTCTATATCTTCAGCCTCATCTTGGCACACGGGCTTTTCCTTCTCATCTCCCCCTTCTTCTTCTTCCTGTTCTTCATCATCATCATCCTGATCATTACTGTCACATATGTAATCCCCATAACTGTCTTCATTTTGCATAGAATCTAAATGATCGGTATCAGAATTAAATTCTTCTCCAGTTATATATTCTTCTCCTCTCCCTCTCCAACAGCCAGTGTCATCGAATTTTAAAGAGGCACTGAAGCTCTCTTTCCCTCCTACAGTTTCAGAATCAGTCAATAAGTCAGACTCATCACTTTCTGGGTTATCTGCACTTTCCCTGTCTGACACAGTTTCCAGCAACTGTTCATTGACCTTGTATGAGTCAAGTGAATTTAAATGTATTCTTTCATCAGCATCTAATTCAGCTTTCTCACTACCTATGAGACAATCCTGAAAAGACTGTGATTTCCTCCTCACTCTTAAGCTCTCCACTAGCCCCGCCTGAGTCACCATGGAATTTTCATTCTCTTTTGGAACATCATAGAAAATACTGCCAGGAGAAGCAGCCCCATCGTTTTCCTCTTGCAGTGTGTCACAGTCCTCAGGTTGCAGACCATCACAATCACCACTTTCAAGGAGCAAAGAATCATGGTCATCATCTTCAAACAAGGGAGTATCATAAAAATCATCGTCACTATCACTGTCTGTTTCCGTGTCCCTCTGCTGGTCATCCAGGAGTGACGTTTCATAGTCACCAGCACTGATGGCCTCTTCACACAGTGGTGTGCCACAAACATAGGATGCGTCGGTACTATCTACATCGCCCCTCGGTGCTATGGCCCAGGAGTGCTCTTCCACTTTGGACTCATTTTGCGTGTTTTTAGGTTTCTGTTGAGAAGCAGCATGTATTTGCTCACCTTCTCCACAAGTATCTGAAATGTATTTACCATTGTGATATTGTACCTGAGGATCACTATAACCAATATTTAAAGGTTTCTGTCCACAGTGCTCCTCCTTCAAACTGATGTTAATAGCTGCAATTCCTAGAAACTGGCCTTGAAGATTTTCTCCCACTCTTGGTCCCAATAAAGTGGTTTGCTCATTGGATGGCAATGTAGAGTCTTCACATTTATTTCCATCACTCTCTGTGGTGTGTAAATTATTAAAGCTTCCCTGATCGTTCCTCGATTTATCATGACTTAACAAGGCACTCAGCCTTGGGGAATAGTCAAAGATAGCAGAGTCCTTGTTCATATTATCTTCAATCTCTGTTTCTTTCAAGTCACACATTCTACTAGTTTTTGACTTTTCAACGGAAGTTGTTATCAAATTACTTGCAAGGTTATCAATGTTTTTAGGATGACTACATTCATCTACATGTTCCTTTGTTTCAACTTGACTTTGATTTTCACAGTTTTTAGGTGTGTTTCCAGAGCCTCGTCTAAGTCTGCTAACTTTGGCAAGTTCAGACTGTGTAAAATATGATCCAGAATTGGGAAGATACACACTGGATGGATTCTCAACTGTATGTTCTGTTACTATTGCATTTGCCCGGTTTTCTGACTGGTCACACTCACTGAGGACATTATTTCCCATTTCATTAAACCCTTCATCTAAGGCATGCTTTCTATTTTCAGGCATTTCTTTATGTTTAGGTTCTCTGCAATAACATTGCTCAAAACTATCTGGTGAAGTTATACTGTTATCCTTCTCTTTACTTGGGGCATTATTCAGAAACACACCAGGGAGCCTTAGGATATCAGTGCATTCTTTCATGGACGTATCTTCATCAAAGTCTGCACTGCAGCCTTCCAGGAGCATAGCAACAGCCTCGTTCAAGTCCCCATCATACAGCAAAAGCCTCTGCCCTGTGTTCACATCCATATAGCTGTTTATCATCAAATAAGACAGGAATAATTTTTTAGTCTGTTCTGAGCTCTGTGCTGCCACGGGCTCTTCTCCATCACAAGTATCCTCTTCTTGTCCATAATTGTGGGCTGTAGATGGCTGGAATTTACAAAAAGAGAGCCATCTCTTGGCGTTCTTACAAGCTTCTACATCTCCCAAATCTGGCATTTTATCAGGCAGTATTATACTTTTTAAAATCAATGTTGTGTTATTATCTATAATTCCTAGCTGCTGTGCAACATCTAAATCAATGACTTGAGAGGTTTCTGGAATATACAGAGCAGCTATTTTCTGCCTACCATTCAGGATTTTGTATGCCAGTTCATTTGTAATCAACTTCTGCTGCAGGGAAGAAGATGTGGGAAATATTTCACCAGAGTGAGGCCAAATGAGTCCAACGTAGCCTCGCTGAGCCTCTAGCACCAAGAGAGCACTGCTCGAGGTTATTAAATCACACTGGACTGCTTCATCGACAGTTAAACGTTTAGCAGGGTTAGAGTGGATGATTCCACCTGTCTGAACCTGATAGGTTAGAATACTGTTGGCAGTATCCCTATCAATCACCCCTTCTGCCACAGCTTCTTCAATAGTCATTCTTTGACCAGAGCTGCAGTTGACCAGACCTCCAGAAAGAAGCTGTGCACCTAATAACCTGAACATAGTTTCACGGTCTATGAGACCTTCATGAGCTGCTCTTAAAATGCTAATGTTTCTCCCACATTTTAATGTTATTCTGCCTCCTTCTTGTGGTCTCACAGGTAGGAGCCGCATCCCAGTGCTTTCCTGTAAAATACTTCTTTCCATAATATCTATCAAAGATACCCTCTCAGAGGTACATGGATCAATAAGATCTCTGCATGTATTTTGCCTTTCCAAGACTTTAGAAAATAATGCTGAGGAAACCAAGTTCTGTTGGAAAGCCTTCTGCAGGGTCAACTGTTCTCCTGTGGCTGGAATGACTAGCAAGCCTGTGGAAAGCTGTATCTCCAGGACTCTCACGGCCATGGACTCTGATATCACGCCTTGAGCCAGAGCATCCAGCACTGGAACTGTGATGGAAGACACAGTAGAAATAATCTCTTTGGCTTGATAAAGTTCTTGGAGTTGGCATACAACTTGTTCATCAATGAGGCCATGACTTTCGGCACCTTTGAGGTCAAAGCATTTTCTTAATTCTGGTGAAATTAGACCAGAAATCATTAGCTGTGTCTCAAGCAACCTTATTCCTGTGTCATAGTCAATAAGGCCTCTTAAAACTGCCTGAAAGACTGAAAGGACTTCTCCAGTTGTCTGATCAATGGTGCCTGCAATCACTTTATCCAGCTGAAAGGGAAATACAAAATTCTCAGGTCAGTTTGGGATTCAAGGGTGGCCAGAGTTTCATGAAACTTAGTGTGCATTTTTTTAAAAAAATAAGTAACGCACTTCAACATAAAAATCCTCTACTTACCAAGGCGTGGCAATGCTGTGAATGTTAGGCAGCTCAAATGCACAAGTGATCTATGTCAGTGATCTATTCAACAGCACAGGATATGATAAAAGCTTTGAAAACAACATGCATCTGTGAATTGAAAACTTAATATTGTGTACATTAACAAGGTTAGTGAAGACACAACAGAGTAAATGATGACAGTGAGAGAATAGAACACATACCCAGAAGGCAAACCATGCTTTCTGCAATTGGGTGAGATTAGTCTACTAACACGACAGAGAGTGTGTCAAACCCCATGCTACTGATGTTTACAGCATACAGACTTCTTCCCAGTCGGAACGTAATGAACTGGAAAAATTTTCACAAAATCCCGAGTGAGGCAAATAGTGTGTAAAGTACTCCAGGGAGTAAGGGAATCGAATGCAGAAATGAGTTTTTGAACATTGAATATTGTGAATCTGTATTATCAAGTTTTAAAAACTTAAGAAGAGGCCAAATTTTAAGTGATTTCTGTTATATTTTAAGAAGATGCTAGGGCATCCTCATTATAACATATAGCCCTGTATTACTCAAATAAATTCCATGATATTTCTGATATTTCGGGAAAAAAAAAAAACCCACAACACTCCAATGTCACTGGTAGAGGTGACTCCCAGGCTATTTCACAAGTATAACATCACATTTATACCATAAAAATACCTAATTAGCAGTAGGAGAATGGCTATTAAAGAGAAGAGTTAGAAAAATGAATGTTTCTTTTTTTTATCATGCAAGGCAGAGATTAAGATGTCACAAAAACTGATGACAGCAAGTGTAATATTGCATTTAATAAACAACACTGAAATCTCCAAATAAGTCAACTCCATGTTTTTTTTCCATGTACACAATTCAGGGTCATTTCCTTACCACTGACATACACTTCTACCATCATGCAATAAAACTAAGAATCTTGAAATAGCTTCATGTTTTAATAACATTACCTTCTCCTCTACCTTTACATCTCCCACAGTTTCTGATTCTTGAAGTTGTTTCAGAGATTCACTAAATAAATTATAACTTTCTTGAAGAGCTTTTACTTGTTTTTCCAGTTCATTTCTTTCTTCATCTGTCATTCTAAAATAATCAGAAAGTATCAAATGAGGAGCACAAGTCTTCAGGTGATAAAGATGATGTATTAGGCTCAATGATTTTATAAAGTACTTTTTAAAACAGGTACACAATCATATAATAAAATATAACTTTTTAATATTACCTCAGATAACTCAGATTTTCAAATGGCTGCATATGAAAATTAAGGATGGCCCTAAACACATCCAGGAATCCTTCTCTCATCTAAAAAATGGGACTGAAGGAAAGGGTGTGAACTACTACATCAGCACCTCTCTGTCATATACAAGATTCTGAAATACCAATAGCTGTTGTGTGATAGAGGGAAAGCTGGCATTGTTAGTCCCAACAAGGAAAAGGAACAATTAAGTACCATTATTACTCAAGGTGAAACTTGTTTAAGATGAAGCATAGAGAAGGAATTAACCAATTCTCTAAGGTACAATAAAAAATCATTCTGGAATATTGGACAGTCAAAACGGGTTTAAGGGTATATTCCTTCCCTGCCTGAGGTATTAGCTGAAATATATGAAGTGCCTTGTTGCGGAAAGTAAGACCAATGTATGAGAGGCCAGTTTTTCCATTAAGACTCCAGGAACATACTCAGACATTTTTTCCTGCACCCCTTATTCTAACCTTCTCTCCCGGAGTGAGTGACGGGGCCGTACAGAAACACCCTGGCCTGTATTGCCGGGGAAGGCCTGCCCGTGCCGCCGTGCCGGTCTCACTGCTTCTGCATGGGACAGCCTACCATGTTGCCTTTTTTCTCCACCCTATTTTCTTCCACTATCTCCTTATCTTTTTCCCTTTTCCTCTCTCATCTCCTTTTCTTCTGCCTTAATCCAAACATCCACGAGATGAAATGACAGAGTACTGGAGTAGAAGCCACAAGACCTGAATGATTTGACTTTACAAGAGTCATTTCAGGTCTCAGGAAATAGTTACACATATTTAATAAAATGAAGGTGATATTTTCCAAAAAACAAATCTCAGACAGTGCTACTTGTATTAAGACTTGGCTTGGAATCTTCACAACTCACTAGCTATTAATCCTTAACCTCTTAAGCCTGTTTTCTTATCAGTAATATATGGGGAAAATAAGTACTTGTCAGGCTTCAGGTAAACACGGACCAAAGTAACTAAAAATGACAATTACTCAAATTGCTGAATTTATAATCTTACATTATTACATTACTAAGTAAATTTGTGATTGAATTTCATTTTTAAAAATCTCAAATAAAATGTACCATCTTCTATTTTCCTGAGCATTTTTAAGACCACTTTCCTACCCTGAATAAAAGGTTAGTGAAAACCAACATACTTGTCTCCATGTTTAGCCAAAAATAGCTGCATAGTCTGAAGTGCCTCAGATAACTGTTCCTTCTTGGTTAATATTTCTTCACTGGAAATCTGCAAAGCATGAAAAACACACTCAAATTCCGCCCTCATAGAAACTAACACAACAGTAATTTCTAAAAACAAATCAAGTTTTCAAGACCCAAATGATGTCTATTTTCCGGGTGACTCAAGTCAGTAACTCATCACTTATCATCAATCTAGGGGCCTGGATAAAAGGAGTACTTTATGTTTAGAATGAGTAATTAAGGAAAGCCTTACTATTTCATGAGGAAATAGTAATGCAGCATTATATGGTTCTCGCTTTTGTCCCAGCTCAGCCATGAATCAAGGTCGCCTTAACAGCCCAGGTGGCCACAGATCCAGCACTGGCCCAGTGTCATCCTTGTGCCCCCAAATTACATGATTGAAGAACACTACTCCCAATGAGTATGTTACATCGCCCAAGTTCCTGAATACAATGCTACTTTTGAAAAAATTATGGTGACGGTTTAATCTGTATGTCTGCAGATCAAGATTAAATCATTTTTATTGCTAAGACTCAGTTGCAAATGTTGCTCATGATGGTCAGGGGAATAAAATTGATCTGTTTGAGGATAGTGACACTTTCTCCTAATTCCTCAGTATATCACTTCTGAATACCTAATATCAGAAACTGCCATTTTTTTAAATGAGCAGAAATGAGAGTTAATGATGGGCCAATGAAAATGTGTCTTTCCCCCTGATGTATTCTATTATGAGTCAACTAAGGTCTATTTTTTAATAGTTACAGGTAATAATGAGGCCATAATGATATTTCGAAAGACATTTATTCTTCACATCAAATTGCCGTAAATTCCTTTATCAGTGTTATTAGAGATTTATAATTTAGGCCAAGATCTTCACTAAAAAAGTATCTACTTTTATGTCCAGTAGGTCTAAAACAGATGTGGTAAAATTTTGAAGAATTTAAAACCACAGAATGAGAAAATACCAATGGCTTATAATCCACATTTCTCAAATGCAACTTGTTCTCCCAAGATGTCCTTGCTAAGTTGTTGTCCCTAGTTTAGTTCTTTTCCTATTTGATGGGGCAGGGGGTGGGGAGGAAAGAAGATATTTTAAACTAAATGTATGCATAACATTACTTTGACAGTTTTACACCAAATGTAATTGCTTTCAAGCTTCTTACTTCTTCTACACTTTATGAAGTATGGTATGCAAGACTGTGAGCTAATATAGCTTTATTTCAACTGAATAATTCAAGTATATGGCCAGGTCTGTAAACTCCAGGGGCGGGGTAGCTAAAGAATTACATCTGCCTCATACCACAGGGAAAATTAGACAAGACACTGAAGTTCCCCCCTACACAATGATGTCAGCAATGTTAATTGATGACAAGTGAGTATTGATGCAGAGCTAGAAAGGGAAGCTAATGATAGCTAACAATAGCCCCTAAAATTTCCAAAGGTCAGGCAGGGGCTGAGGGGCAGTGTAGGAAAAGTTTTCAAGAAAAAGGCTGTGTAACTTAGTGGACATTTTAAAGAACACAGCTGCAATCCCAGTACTATCACCAGCAGCCGCTGCAATACTGGAATTCAGGCCAATGACCTTGGAGCTTCAAGTGGAGGCAGTCCAACAGACAGCGTGGAACACTAACATCTCAGGAGCTGGAGCCATCCAGCTAATGCCAGGCAGTTGGGGTACAGGAAATAGCTCGCAGAGCTAAAGAATCCACCTAAATAAGGGAAAGAATCTAGAATTTCCAGTCACTGACTGGAGAACACTTCTTCGTAAAACAGAAGAGGTCCAAAAAAGTACAACTAAATTCAATCCTCAAAAATGTTTATCTGAGTTTGTATTTTTGTAATTGTTGTAAGCTCGGTTTACATTTGTGAAGAAACAGACTGCATACATGTGTGAGACGGAGTGCATGGGTTTTTCTCTGGGCACAAAGCAGGATGCCTCTGCTCTTCGCAATGCTCATCACAATAATTGAGAAGCAGAGCTAACTATTACTGTGCTGGAAAAACAGCACAGCATATTAGTTCACAAATCATAAGACTAATACACACGTCAGGCTTTGAAATCAGAAAACACCTTCTTCTGCCTGCCAAATACTGTGATTCATTGGGCAAGTGACTCAACCTCTCTGATCCACATTACAACTGCCTATAAAAATGGAGGGGGGATTAAGGTAAAGAATTAAACATTTTTTAGATGGACTGTACATATCATCTTATAAATTCTACCTACTATTATTATTATCATTATTATTAATCAGGCCCTCAGTGAATACCTTTTGCTTAGAGAAGGGAGATTTTCCAGACTTCTCTCCATCTCTCAATGTCTTGCTGATATTTGATACCCATTTCTGTAATTCTTTGGCTTTTTCAACATATTCTTTCTTTTCTTCTTCCAGTGATTTCTGACAGATGTGAGTAGTAAAAAAAAGATACATTCCAGTAAATGACTGAGCCTGACATCTCCAAAGAAAACAAGAGTGTAAAAAAGGTTTTTCTCACACACAGGTTACTGAGTTATTTTATTCATTCATTTAACCGTGTTTACCATGTCCCTTCATGGGTGTACTCCCAAAATGTTTATGGTAACAAAGGAAGCTGTGACAAACATTTTTTAACCTCCCAGCTGGTCTATCAGTATGACAAATTTTGAAAACACACACACACAAAACCTTGATTTTATTAATGAATCACTAGAAAATATCTGTATTGCTGCCTTTGCATTAGCATCACAAACACAATGGTCTTGACAGAACAGCACTGTATAAGACCACGGAAAGCTGAAAGAACAGAGAATGCATGCACACTTTTGAAAAATACATAGAATGAAGAAAAATCTTTATCCCTCCTTCCAACACACGATCCATTCTTCACAAAGTCTAATTAGAAATGGAAGACTAGTAAACATTTAATATGTAAAGAACGTGACTATATACACAAAACTAAAAACTTTTTCATTTTTTAAGGCAGTCTAAAACACTAACCTCAGGGTTACTGGGAAAGAATGTACATCTCTCTGTGATTCCATGGTGCTCTTCAAAATGCTCTTTCAGTGAGTGTAAGGGACCATTTAATAAAGGGAAACCCTAGGATCTATTCAGTGATGGAGAGTTCTGAAGAAAGGATGCTCTCTCTGAACTTACTGGAGTTCATCAAGTTTATGCTGTATTCTCAGTAAAATACCTTTAGTTTGGTGTGAGCAAGATTGAAAGAACTAAGTTCAAAGCTAAATGAAACCATTCTTAAGAGCAGTAAATCTTTTGGGTTTTTTTTTTCAATTTAAAAACCATTCTCTCTTCTGAACAGTCAGCTATTTCCAGCCCTCCAGGAGTAAATACTGCTTTGAGTATGTTGCACAATTACTAGACTGTTCATGTAGCTGACACCACCCTGGACAGATCTGCCCTGGACAGATCACATGAACTGGACAGTATCTCTCCTGTGCAAAGCTACTCAACATGTCCTATGATGAAGAATAATAGAGGCTAGAAATTCCTGTTGTCAAGGGTTCAGACACTTCTAAGAGTTTAAGTCCTGTGTGGAAATCAAAATCTGCATTTTCTAAGGCCTCTTTATAGGTCAACTTTCTTTTTGTTTGGGGACATATTATATTTCTGACATATGACTTTTGATCTTTGAGGTTAGTCGCAAGGAAGACATCTATGATACTGACCTGGAGAGCCTCTTCTATGGACAACCGGGAGTGAACCTGTGGCTCTATCAAGCCCCCCGTCAAGTATTGAAACTCCAGACATCTGATTCCCATTTCCTTACTTATGATATTCGCATTCACAGCTTCCACCACTGACATTGCTTTGTTCTTGACAGGATGGTTAATCCCTGTCATTACCAATTCACACTGTCGCAGCTGCTGAGCAAACCCTTCATCAACCAGGCCTCTGTGCAAAGCTTCAGCCACCCGGTACCTTTTGCCAGTAATAGGATCAATTATGCCCCCTGTGCTGACTTGGGCTTCAAGGCATCTGAGGGCAGTAATCCGATCAATCAAATTTCTACGGGAGGCCTTTAGGACAGAGATCCTTTCTCCACTAGAAGTGAGCCAATACCCCGCAATAGGACTATGCAAATCCTTCTTGGGAACTAACTTGCTCAGAAAAGCATCGGCAACTTCTGTGAGCGTGATGACACCTTCCTGATACTTTTTCAGCAAGGCTTTGTCAACTGTTCCCTGCTCCACAGCCTCATCAATGTTGAACTGTAATCCTGTTTTAGTGTCAGTCAGCATGTGAGAAGGATGCCCATAGGATTCAAAAAACGTGGCTTCCCTCCATTGGTATTGCTGCCCTGAGAGCTCAAGATAAGTACTTTTTTCGATGAGGTTTCTCTGGAAAGCCTCATAGGCAGTCAGTTCTGCTCCTGTCTTAGTATCTACCACAGAAATCCTGTGAGTTTTGGATACATTGAGATTGGAAATGTTCCTCTCCCCAAACGGAAATAGAAAGCACTGGCAATTGACATCGAACACGCACATTCGCAGTAATTCTGAATAATACAGAGCTTGCTTGTTATTGGGGTTAGGAAAAACTCTCGTGTTGCTCGATGGCTCATGTAAAAACTGCAGGATGGCATTATTTAACAAGCCTTGCTGCAGAGCAATTTCTGGTGGAATGCGAATGCCTCTCACAGGGTCAATGATGCCCCCGCTGGCAATCTGGGCCTCCAAGATATGTTTACCTTTTTGTCTGTCAAGCACTCTATTTTCCATGGCTTGAAACACTGACAATGTCTTAGAATTATATGAATATCCCAAGGCTGCCTTCTCTGCCTCAAGGAGCCTAATTTTGAACTCAGGGTCAACCACTCCTTTAAGGATTGCATCTTCAACAGAGTATGTCTGACCTGAAATGGGATCAATCATAAAACCTGTTGCAGCCTGAGCTTCTAAAAAAGCTAAAGCCATCATTTTGTCTATTAGGATTTTCTTGGCTGCTGAGGCAAATGAAATCTTTTCCTTTGTGGATTCCAGATAAAGCCCTGCAATTGAGGTGGCTTTTGTCAAAAACTTGCTAAGAGTTTTCTGAACTTCTTCAACAGTCTTAAGGCCATGTCGCAGCTGCTCAATTGTTTTCATGTCCAGAAGCTTAGCTTCAACCAACTGCCTGGCAGTCACAGGGTGTCGGAGCCCTTGGAATGTAAACTCATCATCCCTAACCAAGCATGCATGGTCGCCATCAGAGTTCTGGGAGGTCTCCAGTTCTAAGCCTTTCTTAAGAAACTCTCTCTTGAGTCCAAACATCCATTCTTCAGCACTGGAAAATGGGTTCTTGTCTTGTTTTAATGTTGTGACTTCTGTGTGCATATCATACTGCTTGTTCTTAGCTATCTGTAACAGGAATTTATAAGGCATTAAAAGTCATCTAAAAAATATTATGTCACTTTACCCATTCTTAATCCAAATATAATTCCTAGAACGACAAAGATAAGATAAGTATAGACACGAAAAATTTCAAACCAAAAGAGAGTTCAGGAACAAGTAATATATTTTGAGAGTCTGAAGCTTACTTCAGATGACAATTAAGGCATTGAAATAGTAGGAAAGTGAAGGGAGTAAGAAAAAAACAAACTCACAGACAACAGTATGGGGACTATGAGAGGGAAAGGGGGAGAGAGGACATGGAAGAGGGTAAAGGGGGAACACATGGTGATGGATGGAAACCCGACTTGGGGCGGTGAACACACGATACAACACACAGATGATGTGTTACAGAACTGAACACCTGGAACCTATAATTTTATTAACCAATGTCACCCCAATAAATGCAGTTTTAAAAAGACTGAGACAAAATGTATCCAGAGAACATGTCAGAAATTAAAGTTAACTGCTTGGTTTTCTAGTTTTCCAGTTTTTTAATGGGCATATTTTTCAGAACATAATCCCATAGATATAACAGTATAACCATTATATCTGTGTGTTTAATCTCACTTAAAAATTAAAGATCGATAATTTGTACTAAAGATGCAAGTAAATCACTAGAAAATGACAGTATTATTTTTCTGTCAGAATGACAAAGAGCCAATCACAGATAACATTATTTTTTTTTAATTGGTCCCCCAGAGAAAGGAAACAGGAGAGGAAACTTAACATAGGTAGCTGATAGGGTCTTACAATCCAGATTGTACCTCTAATGGTGCCAAAAGCTTCACCAGGTCCACTTCACATTTGTCATCTTTGTATCTAACAGGTTGTCTGGAATTGTACAGAGGCTGGTCTCTTATCTTCTCAATTTCTGAGAGTCTTGAACTAGGGTTTTTCTCATCAAAAGTTATTTGCAATTCGGTGCTTGTTTGAGAAAAATACTCAGAGTAACACTGCTGGCTTTTCTCTCTCTCCAGTGGAGCACCTGCTGGCCAGCACTGGACGTCCTTTTGTTCCACAACCCGATGTTGCCACTTTTCTTCCGACTGCTGTGGTTCTTGAGTCCATCTTAACAGAGGAGATCTGGCCATTGGGTGAGACTGTCCTGTGCTCCTAGAGGAGAGGTCCCCAGACTGTTGACACTCCTTCACTGAGACCTCAAAATCTGGTTTGAAGGTACAGTCTTTGATCGGGCTCTTTTTCTGGATTTCACACTGGAGCAAAACTAATTGATGTTCGTGTTCCTTTATCTGTTGATTCATTTTTTGCTTCAGGTTTTCAACTTCACGTTTCTGGGCTACCAGCTCCTCTTCGAGTTTCCGACATTTTTGGTAGTTATTTGCTTCCACATTTCGCCCTTGTTGGATTTGCTCACGATATTGTTGAAGCTGTCTTTCAAGTTCTCTAATAGTTGTTTCACAGAGCTTAGCATTCTCTTGGGCTCTGCAGTTTTCCCTCTGAAGAGACACAAAGTCAAGTTTGATGCATGAAATGTCATTTTCAGTGATGACTTTGGAATCCATTAATTTTTCCATCTTTTTCCGAAACTCCTCTGCTGAACGCTTGAATTTATCAGATTCTTCCTGAAATAGGACCATCTTTTTGTGGGTCATCTGTTCCTCTATGGTCTTTAAGTACAGCTCATCTTGTACCTTTTTCAACTTGTTATTTAACTCTTCTACCTGAGCTTGCTGTAGTTGTACTTTCTGCTCCCCCAGTCGCTTTTCCTGTTTGGAAGCATTCAGCTCAGCATTCAGATTTCTAACCTCTTTCTCAGTATTCCGTATGATAATGTTCTGCTGGTCACACTTTTGTTTAAACTCACTCACTAAGCTTTGACTTTTGGCCAGGTCTTCTTCCAGGCATTTGATTCTTTTATGGAAATCCTGCTCTGTTTTCGTCTGTTTGTGCAAATGTTCATTTGTGTTGCGTAGCTGTTCTTTAAAACCACTTGCCTGAATTTTCAGTGCTTCACACCTTTGCTGGATCGCTTGTTTCTCTAAAACTACATTGGCTGATTCTGCCTGAATTCTCTGCATCACTAACTTTGTTTCATTATTTTGCCTACTAAGCTCATCTACTTTCTGTTTTAACATTTCTGCACACTTATTACTTTTTGCCAACTCTTCCTTAAGCTTTTGGATTTTATCATTATTTTCTTTTTCAGCTTTAATATTCTGAAGCAACTGTGCATGACTTTTCTCAAACTGTTCTTTTAGATGATCTGATTTTCTCTGGCAGAATTGTAATCTTTCATTAGAGAATCCCTTTTCATCCCGAAAAGAATTCACTTGTGAATTTAAGTGCAGAATATCCCTCTCAGTTATCGCGTGCGTCCTGGTGATCCTGTCTACTTCTTTTTGCAGTTTCCCTTTTTCCTGCTGAAGAGATTCTAATTCTAACTCATAGTTGTGCTTTATTTTCTTCAGATCACTGGCTTCTTGCATGACTTCTTCAGTTTTATCTGCAGTTTGGTTCAACTGCCGCCCCAGTTCTCTAAGCTGCTGAGAATACCCTTCCTCTACCTGATCCTTCCTTTCCAACTCTAACTTAAGGCACTTTAGTGTATTATTGGTCTCATCTAGTTTTTCTTTGAGCAAGCGAGCCTTTTCTTCCGATGAGGTCTTTTCAAGCTGGAGGGCACTGAGCTCATACTTGAGTTCCCTCATGTCCTTCTCGGCCTTTCTGTTGGCGCTTACCAGCTCCTGTACCTGCTGCTTGAGCTCTTCTGCCTTCTGTTTGTCCTGCTCTCTCTCGGGGACAGCACATGTGGGCAGCGTACTCTCCCTGCATGAATACTGAATCTCAGTTATTTTCCTCCTGGCTTCCAACTCAATTTTCTGCTTTTCTTTCAGCTGTTGCTCTGCGATCTGCTTTTGAGAAGTCAGATCTTTTTCCATCTGCTTTATCCGCTTCAAGAGTTCTTCCTCATTGTCTCTCTTTCTTCTTAATTCTTCCATTAACTTATTCTTTTGTTGCTCCAAGTCACTGAGACTCGAATCTTTCCTTTTTAGGTGATCTTCCAGGGTTCTTCTTGTAAAGGTGTTTTCCTCTAACTGGCTCCGGAATTTGCAGAGGTTTTCCTCCACGGCCACCCTCCTGGTCTCAGCCTCGGCTGTGAGCCTCCTCACGCGTTCTAGCTCACGCTCCGCAGCCTCCTTCTCCCGCACAATGCTCTCCAGCTCCCTGCGGTACTGCTTCGCTTCACTCTCAGCTCTGATCTTCTGCAGAGCAATGTCCTGCACATTTCTCTGCTGCCTTCTCAGTTCGTTTTCCGCAGCCTCCTTGACCTTCGGAAGTTCTTCCTCTACCTGGGACTTTTCTTTCTTTAGTTCAGCTACCATTTTCTCCAGTTCACTTATCTTTCCTGTAAGTTTGCTATTCTCAATCATTGTCACCTTCTGGCGCTGCAGCAGATCTGAATATGCCCCATGGTCAGAGGTCTCCTTACACCTTTTCATCTACAAGAGATGTTTAAAAGTGTCAAACCTGCTTCTCCAATTTGTCTTTAAAAATCTGAAGCCAGGCCCAGAAAAGTACTTGCAAAAACAAGTGAACCGAAATGCAGAACAAGCACTACCACCGTCACCACCACCACCACCACCACCACCACCACCACCTTCTTTGGAAAGGAAGCTTCGGACAGTCAGCAAAAGGAGAAGGTAAAAACACTTCATAATGGGTTTTCTAAACCAAAGAATCTCTCAGATTCTTTTTTTATCTCTCAGAAATAATTCAGTTGTAAAAATTAGCTAGCTCAGGATTTTACAACAAGAAGGGACCTTCTAAAACATATTGCTAATAGATGAGAAAACGGAGGTACAGGGAGGTTAGATAATTTTGAAAGCTTTCTCACCAGTGCTCTTTCTGCTCTCGCCCAAAACTTAGTCCAAGATGAGAAGAACATACAACATATAGAAACTGAATGACATTAAAGAATTTAATTCGCCATATTTAGTCCAATGGAAATTAAAATGATGTTCGCATCCCTCTGTTTTATGATTAAAGAAACAAAAACAGAACTTTGGGACTGAGAGCCAAATCAGGAAATAATACTTAACATGAGGTAGAAGAAAAATTATACAAAAACTTGTCATTCCTAAAATCAAATTTCTAACTTGTTCATATTGCTATATTAAGACAACCATAATCAGAGTTGCTAATGCAAAGGCAGCTATAGCCCCTGGTGGCTTTGGAAAAGATGTGCTTCACATACTCACAGATTTTGGTGCTCTTGATAAAGACATGCCTCATATAAATCCACCGTGACATGTACCTTTAGATACTCCATAAACACAAAGATATTCATTAAATATCAATGCTTTTAAAAATCTACTTAGGGATTTAGCATCGATGGATAAAATAAAATTTAAGAAGATTTTTTTTACCTTGTTCATGATAAAATCAATACCAGCTGGGAGGAGCACACTTGGCATTGACTACAGAACTACACGGTCAGAGCTCGTTTCCAATTACTATTTAGTTTCTCTTTATTAATACCATAAAGTTGTTAGTTCCATATCATCAGCCCCAAACCATAACTATAAACAGTTTAAACAAACATCAAGAAATTATTTTAGAACATATATTTTAAATTGAGAAGCTTTGCTAAATTTTGATAATTTAGTTTACATTATAGACCATGTATCTTATTTTGCTTCCTCAAATTTCTTGGACCTCCATAATTTTGACAAACATTTCAGTTGTTTCCTTGCTTACCTAAATGTGGTTTAAAATAAGAATTCATTTTAAATGGATCTTACCACAGTCTGCAATACTTAGTGCTAGTGCTCTGTTTTGTTATCAGGGCCAACTTCTAGTGACACTTAAGCATTTTCTCGGTTTAAATGTTAAAATACCAATATTTTTGATGAGTTTATTTCTAATAGGGTCTTTCTCAATTTTTTATCAACCTCCCCTTAAAAGTTAGCTATGGCTAAGAAGATTTGAGCTTATTTTTTCTTAGCTATGTTTTAGGGTTTAAAAAATTAAAAATTCTCTCAAGAAAAAAATGTTATTGAACCCTCAGCATCTTAAAGTAATTTTATTGATTGTTAATAAGCTCACATTGTCTAGATACTCTAAACTTTTTGGCAAATACTAGAAAAGTTACTATAAATAATTTAGTCCTATTGCTGATTGGCTTTCTTATAGATTTCAAGCTTATTCATATAAAAATAAATACCTCAGGTTTTTTCTAACTTTTCTCCAAGGAGATATACTGTCCTTTAATCTCAGCAATTGATATTTAATATACTTTCCTCTCAACACAGATTTAAAAAAATCTCTTTATCTGCCTAAAATCCATTATAGGTACTCTACTTTCATTTCTAATTTGATATTATCTTCTGAAATAAACTTACATCCCTCTTCGATTTCATGTTCATTGTGGAAAATTCTACTCTCAGAAGACCAAGGTTTCTCGTGTGGATCTTTACAGACTCAGTAGCAGAAACACTACTCTTTGGAGTCTAAAAGCTGAGTGAGCTACAGGTCTTTTATAAGATACACCTTTTACATTCCGCTGATATAACTCTTAAGTGATGAATTTTTATTCAGGAATTTTTTTAAATATATTTTACATTATAGTATTTGTATTGTCTATATTATTTTAACTTTCAATTCACTGTAATTCCTTTATGCTTCAAAGGATGACGAGCATAATTTGTATATATTCAGGCTTTGTGGAAATATGATTTGGTTCTGTAATTAGTATCCTCCCTCATAAGATAAACATGAGCAAAGTGACTCGTATGTGTGCAATAAAAGTTATATATTATAAAACAAAGAAAAGGACTTAAATTACTTAAGTTTAACAGCTAAAAATACAATTTAAAAGATCTGTATGCCATTTATATGGAACTGTATCTATTGAAAAGTCAAAATATAAAAATTAGGGATTTTTTTCATAAATGAGAGGTGCATGCCAACTATTTGGATGGTCACAGATATTCTGGCTCTCCTTTCTAAGCACAAAAGAAGCTAGTTATACAGACTTGCAATTAGCTATGTTAGCAAGTTAGCTGCAGAAAATTATTAATACTGAACAGACTAAAATAGTTTATGAAAGCAGTCTCATTTTTAGAAACTAAGAAAGTAACATCTATGTAACATTTACTACTGTTTTAGTTTGCTCATTATATGCACAGTTATACTAAGTATAATCACCTTCAAAATTTCAACAACAGACTAATTTAGAATGACTAATGCCAGACGATTTAATAATTTCAGCATTCAGCTACTATTTTTGTCTGTTCTGAGGTTAGGAATAGAAAGCATACCAAGATGATAAAGCAGGGTATAATCCCTTCAAAAGTATATACAATAGCCTGTATGACAAGATATTTTCATAAATAACTCTTTACTCTAATTGTGAATATATACTTTAAAATGCAAAATGCCTCAAAATTAGATTGGTAAACAGTCTTCTTATTACATACCATACCTTTTTGGTTAAAAATAAAAATAAAAACAAAAACAACTTCACAATTCTTAAAATGTACTATTGTTTTGTACAAACACCTATACTTCTAAATGAATGCCTTTTATGTTTTAAATCTGTTTTATGTTTGAAGGTATAAATTAATTATACTATGTAAAACAGATGCATTTACACAGTATTTCTGTAGACATAGCAGTAGTCACTATACTTCAAAGAAGTATGCTTCTCAACTGTGAGAAAACAGAAAAATTCTGCCAGTGTCACCATTTCATGATTTAAGTAGAACCATTTAAGACATCAAATGGTTCATGTTAGATTCCTACAGTGAAAATAAAAACATTATTTTTCTACTTGAGAAAACCTTAATACAAGTCAAAAAACCCTAAGCGTCTACTTGTTTCCATTTTAATTTTATAATTAAATACTTACTTACATATCAGCTATTAACCATGTAAATTTAACGTAAAACCTTTTCTGTTTTTCCAAACCACGCTACATACTTCCTTTTTAGTTAGTCGTTCATAGTTAAGGGTTACCTCTTCCTCTTCTAGCCTCTTCAGTGAGTCACCAGCAAATTTAACGTACTGCGTCATGAGGGTGACCAGAGCAGTGTATCGTGTCCGTAGGTCCATGAACTGCAAGTAAGGAAAAAATGATACAAACATAACCTCCAAGTGCCCAAATGAGTAATGGTAAGTAATAATATAATATTAACTAGGTCTTATGACAGCAAAGTACGCACTCCCCAATAACGGTGACGGGCATGAGCTTATTACTGTTGCGCAAGCCATTCTAAATGGCAATTCTCTTCTAAATTTAATCAGGAAGTATATTTATTATAATCTCCAATTAATAATTAAACCTGACTAAAGATTTTCAAAGGGTTTTTTGTGGTTGTTCAATTACAGTTGTCCCCATTTTCCCCCCATTAATCTCCCCTTCGAAGGGTTTTTTTAAAAAATTGAGTAAAATGTAGTTTCTAGGTAGGAAATTTCTTCTTGGAATGATGAACAGTTTTTGGTGATGGTCAGTGGCCAAGGCTGCACAACACTGAATGAACTGAATGCCACTGAACTATACAGCTTAAAATGGTTAAAATGGTAAATTTACCATTTTATTTTACAATGCAAATATCTGAATTTTTAAGGCATTGTTTGTTTTACACTCCCTCCCTTGTCTATGGAACTTTTATTACCTCTTGAATAATGAGATCGGCGGAGCTCTGCATTCTTCGGCGCTTCACTGGGGATTTTTGCTGGGAGTCTACCATGGCCCGGTAGGTCATTGTCTGTAATTCGTAGTCCTGGATAAAGGAGTCAATGAGATTAAATTAACTGAAGCAAAGTGCTAAAGCATCCAAACTGGAAGTTAGTTTCAGTGAATAACTTTCAAAGAAAATATTACAAAACAACAGTTTTTAGTTTTTGTGACTCTATCACAAATCCATCCAACCCTGAGATGTTTAAAAGGTGGCAATAAAATCAGAAACGTTTAGGGCAGTTAGGGAAGTTCCTAAGTCTCTTTATAAGCTCGTGGAAACATTTAGTACAACCTGCTAGTTACGCTCTTTCCTCTAGTCAGGCAAGTGCACTGTCCATCTGGATGGCTAAAGCTGATTTATTATTAAAGACTTCAAAGAGCATGAGAACTCAGAAAGTTAGAGGTCCTTTCAGGGAATACTATAGCATTGTTAGAGAGAAAGAGAGGGAAAGAGAGAGCAATCAAGGGCAAAGGAAGGAGGGAGGAAGCGCAAAATGAAATGAATTTCAGAGCTCGGTCTTTCTTACGTGGTTGGAGGGCTATGGGTGCCTGAGAGGTAAGACAGAGAAAATGAACAACCAGGGGCTGTTGTGTGACTCAGATTTCAAAGAAGTATTAGACAGGTATCCAAAAGTTTCAAATAAAAGATCCTCTCTTTTCATTGTAATCCTCAACTGAGGATATGTTTTAGGATTTCAGAGAGAGAGCGGAAGGGAGAGAGAATGAGAAACATCAATGAGAGAGAGAAACATCAGTCAGTTGCCTCCCATATGCATCCCAACCAGGATCAAACCTGCAACCTTTTGGTGTATGAAACGATGCTCCAATCCACTAAGCAAACTGGCCAGGGCTCTCTGTTTTCACTTTTTAACACAGAGTAAAATGACTTGAACAGGCTTTAAAAAGCTCGATAGAGAATCACAAACCCAAATATTAAATGTGAGGCAGGTAACTGGATCCTCTCACCTTCACTGTAGTTGAGTACTGTTCTGCGTGTTTTTGACACTCATCCATTTTGCTCTGTTTCATTTCTATTTCTGACACCAGCATCTATAAGGACACACAATTTAAAAGAAAAATGACAAGGAATTTCTGTGCTGTTGAACTACTTAAAATGCTCAGGAACTAAGAAATATCCACATCATTTAACAGTATAGTTCCTTAGCCCTTAGCACATAACATGCAACGTGCCTTATGGATAAATCACAAACTTCTAGAATAGCCCATATAAGTGACCCACCCACATGGAGCTTCCGAAGCAGAAACTGTAAAACTTCATAGGCATCTTCCAGAAGTAGACTTGTAGTCCTAGGCCCCTACCTATTCCTGATCAAAACAGCTAGAAATTACTGGCCCATCAAGACGGAAAAAAAATTTCAAAGCATTGAACTTTTTGTCAAATATGGCTGTTTAATGTTCTACCACTAACCATTTTCATTTACTCAGGATCCCACAAAACTATTGTGACCAGCTCAGTGTCAAAAGAGATTTTCATACCTGCGATTAAATGAGCGTTAGGAATTTGAAAATTGCCCCAATGTGTTACTTTCTTATTCCTCGTGCTTTCAAATATGATTTCCAAGAAATCAAAGTAGGTGACATTAAGGATCCAAAAAATCAGAAATTATTTTTTAAAATTGTATGTTTATTCTTAATGTTTAAACTTCAGTCACCTTCAAAGTACTCTTCATTTGATACAATACACCTACCAAAATGTTTTTTCCACTACTCAAAAGTTTTTGAACAGTCATTGATTTTGATATCTTTTAGTGCTTCTGACATTTTTTGTTTTAGCTCTTCCACATGGGCAAAACGTTTCCCTTTGAGAACTTTTTTCATCAGGGAAACAAAAAAATATTTGTTTTGGGGCAAGATCTGGTGAATAGGGAGGATGGGGCACAGGGGTTGTGCTGTTTTTGGTAAAAAACTGCTGGACACGCAGAGCAGCATGGGCAGGTGCGCTTGTAAATTACCCACCATGAAACAGGTGAACAGGTTGAGTCATCAAAAAAAATTCAGAGGTGGAACACAGCCTCTCACAACAATACCAGCTGGTACACTGATACAGATGGGTTCCTAGAACGCTCACCTAGCAGCAGAAACCTGCACTACAAAAGGCCCGCCCTCCAGAAGATAATTCTGGATTTTGGGGGGACCCCTTCGTATGTAAGTTTGGATTGCAGGATTTTAATATTTATGATTTATTTCCCACCTTCTTCTAAATAGCTTCTGGCTATTTCTTTTAACAAGAGTAAGGAAGATAAGGGTCATTAATGAGCAAATGCAGATATAACCTTAGTACAAGGAATTGTGTTCAGATACCTTTTGTTGATTTAGCTGGGTGGCTAGGGTTTTACTATTTTCAGGCTGATTTTCCTGAATCTTTCTCTGAGTAATTTCAACTTGTTGGATCCAGTCATCTAAAGAGTGATAGGTATCTCTGTAGTACTTCAGTGATTTGCCAATGCCTTCTAAATCCCGTAACCTGAGAAAATCAAAACAGAGTAGTTATAGTTTCTAATAGTACCCATTAGGAAGGTGAAAGGTATAGAATAGAGAAGGGAGAGTCAAAATAACTGTTCTCCAATGCACTAAGCACAACTACAGGGGTATGGGTAAAAAATTCAAGGTTACAGCACCCTGAGGAACATCTCCAGGGGCATTCCATGGGGCTCAGGTTGAATTTAAATATTTTATTCCTGGTGTTGTACAACTTATACTGTTTTGGGAGTCATGGACCTGATTATCCTAGGGACAAGCCCAAGAGACTAAAGCTAAAAAGCAGGAAAAGTAGAAACTTAACCATAATTACTATCAATCGACATGTCTTAACTAACCAAAGCTTGCATCAAATGGCAGTTTGCTTTTGAAATAATGACATGATAGTCCATTGAGTGGTTCAGCATGAACTGACAGAGTACTTTCCAGGAGTTGTGATTAAATATTTCAGTTTCTATGAGTTAAAATCACTATACTAAACCTATATATCACATATTTTAGAGATGAAATATGTTATATTTGAATATAATTTTACTTCTCAAGAATGGTACTACATCACAAAAGGATTTTATCTGCATTAATAGAAACATGAAATGAATGAGAAAAGACACTATTCCATTTTTTTTTTAGATGAGCCCTAAACCATCAAATTTCCTTTCACTTTTTAATTTCACTCACTGGGAAAATGATTTCAACGTTCTGTGTCTTTAATAAAAAATGAGCATCTCTGAGGTCTGGTATAGAGTGCTCCGGCCCCGCAAAACACGTGATCCATGTTCCTACTGAGTCCTGTAAGTTGGTGATAATTTTGAATGACTTAAATATTGTGTTCAAATATCATAAGCTGGTAATAAGTAGAGAACGATATTGTTTTCCCCTTTAGATAGAAAGCAAGTAGATTAATTACACAAATGCCAGAGTATATCAATAATTTTAATAACATAGTTAAAAATATTTATTTTGAAGTTAAATGTCTTACTTAAGTCCACCATGTAACAAAGAAATATGATTAAAGATCTTGAAATTATCACAATTAACTGTATTTGGAAATTAACTATGTAAATGAAATTACCTACATATAAAAGTTTAGAAAGAAACAGCCTAAGTTTAGGTTTGACCTAGACTCCAAGGACAGACATTAAATCTGGGCCAAAACGGAACCAAAAGGACACGAACCTGTTGTCAATCTGAGCATGAACGTGTTGCCACCTCTCAGCTAACTGATCTGCTTTTTCTTTGTGCCAGTCAAAATCGAGGTCCCGTTCTTTGTAGGTCTTAAACATTTCATCACTGATGGCTTTCGCCTTCTGCAGCTCATCCTCTAAGTCATGGAACACCTCTCTCTTTTCATCTACTTCAGCTCTCCATTGCTAAAGACATTAATTGGTGAAAATTATAAAAATGTGTCAACCACTCACTGGGTAAACACATTACTTACCTAACTGTACAATTTATTTACAAGTGACTGACATAAAGTCAGAGAAAGGAAACATTATCTTTCATATACAAAAATAATGTATGAGGTCGAACCTTACTAAATTGCCAATATGTGACTGTACTTTGATCTAAAAAAAAACCCTGACAATTTAATAAAATTCAGTCTAATGGAATTTACATATCAATACTCCATAAGCAAGTCAGCTACCTCTATAAACGTCTTTTTCATTGATTATTTCTAAAATATCTATTAATCTCGTTGTTTAAAACTGAGTGGATGCACTAAAAAATCACTGAGATAACTTTTCACAATTGTTTTTGCAACAGTTTTACTCGACTCTTTATGCAAATCTATAGACACAGATGAGTACAGTCACCAGTCTTCTTCCTTCCCTGGGTTAATTCCTCTACTTGCCTCTTTGAGCTCTTCAAATAATGCCTCTTTCAGAAAGAGAATATTACCCATGATTTAATTTTTAATTTTAGCTCCTCTTGATTATAAAAAACTACAGTCAAGAAGATTCAAATTTTTGCCCTGGCCGGTGTAGCTCACTGGATTGAGTGAACCAAAGGGTCGCCGAACCAAAGGGTTGGTGGTTCGATTCCCAGTCAGGGCACATGCCTGGGTTGCAAGCCAGGTCCCCAGTGGGGGCCATGTGAAAGGCAACCACCCATTGATGTTTCTCTAACTCTCTTTCTCCTTCCCTTACCCTCTCTCTAAAAATAAATAAAATTTTAAAAAAAAAAGAAGATTCAAATGTTCAATGAGAACTTGCTTCAAATTAAAAATGCCTGAACATATTTATTTGCAGTTAGCTATGGTATTATAGAGATATGCAATGGAATGACTGTAAACATAATCAAGCTAAAATAATTAATGGTTGATTTTTTGCAGATCTAAATGCTAGAGAAATTAATTTTAGAGTAAGATCTTGTAAAACAGCCAAAATCAAGACATACCTTTAAAGTACTTATGAGATTCTCGATATTATTCTTGTCTGCTATAACTGCTTCTTCTTCACACAGTTTAGTTTCATAAAGTTTTACAAGGGCTTCTGCAGCTTGAGTGTTTTTTAATACCAAATTAACAGTTTTCAACCTAATAAGGAGAATTAAACAGTCTTCTAAGGGTAAATGTTTATTTTTCATTAAGGCAGTCCTGAAGCACCATTATAATACATAATATAGCGTGTTCTTCATCTTGAATCACTGACATATTAACTACAAGACTAATATTCATCTGACTCTTCTCTTAATAGACAGCATGGGCTCAACCCATGCCCTGACCCATAAGCAGTGTTTAACCAGAGGTTCCAAGATAAGATGGTCTTCTTCAAGCCTTGTTCAGACCACGCGTGAGGGGAAAAGCCTACAGGCTGCAACAGCTAAGCTACCAAAATACAGGCTCAATGTGAGAAGATCATACATTATTTCCTGATCTCTGTGGCACATGCTCTTTCAATGTGAAGAAGCACTAGAAATCCATAGAAATAATTAATATACTGTCATGAGAAATAAAAGTAGATATTTATGTTCACAAAAATGAATATTTTTAAATGTACAGCTTATACATAAAAACAGGACAGTTGTATGAAGCACTTTTATATTAAGACGGTGGGTACATACTTGTCTATGTAAGTGGAAGACATAGAATAGATTTGGTTCATGTTCTGAATAACCACACTGAGCTCAGACCGTAAGGTGGGAACCGATGTAGAGGCTGCGGCTTGACTGAAAAATTCCTCACATTTATTTGTGATTGTTCCCAAATCATCTTTGAGACGCTCCAGCTCCTTCTTTAGTTTCTATAAAACAGAGAACAAACATCGGTATTAAGTTTCCACTCCAGACTGAGCATCATTCTTTAAACAGTTTTAAAATTCACATTTTACATTATGATCATTACCTTAAAATTCTACATATTCTTTACTCTTTCTTTATGTGAGAAACCTAAGTCACAGCATTCAAGTTTTATCATCAGTAATTCCTTTACTGCCCACCTTTTCAGGCCCAAGCATCTACCTAGTGTTTTTGCACGTAGCAGATGATCAACAAATGTCTAATGACTTCCACTGGGAGAAGCCCTGACTGCCTCCACCAAAGTGGGCAGGAGGGCGTACATTCCTCTGTTTATGTGAGTCAGAGGTAGAGGTGAATTACAGAATCCAAGTTTATAATATGCAATAAATATATAATCAGACCTCACAAAGTGGCTGCTGGGTAAAGTGGAGCATGTAAGAAGTCACAGGATTTGACAGTCATTAAGATAGTAATTTATCTTAAGTCAAATTTTGTCCCAATACATTTATAAATCTCACCTCCTGCTCTGTGATTCTGAACACACTTTCGTGCAAATCGTCTCTTTCCAGTGGAGTTCGGATCTGTCTAATCAACCGATCTTCACAGTTCTCTAACCGGAGTCTAATGTTTCTCACTTCAGAGATGTAGAGATTGTACACTGACTCCTCTTGTTCCTCTGTGAAAACAAAGATGATGTTCAGAAAGTACCTTGTTTTCTATCTTTTGCATGCTCTTGCTTATGTTTTAATGTGGCCGTTTTACTATGTCTTGGGACACAGTGAGTCAAAGGAACGTTACCAGCTATCATCGCAAACCCAACCTAAGGATATAAACCCTAAAATAGTGACTTTACAATTTACAAAGATTTAATGAAATTCCCCTAATGCCATGTGGAGTACTCGTTTCTAATTTATCACATCCAAGGGAAGTGATATATTGATCTTTTATGTTCACAAAAAATGTCAATCATGTTAGTTGCAGATTATAAAAATTAAATTAAAATCCTTCAAAATAAAAGATAGATTAAAATGCGTTAGTGTTTTCAATTTTTAAAAACAGAGTATTACTAGTACAGCTTTTGGCTCTAAGTAACTTCAAAAGACTATGGAATAAAATTTATATTTAACAAAAGTTAACTACACAAAATTTTTTCCATTAACCTCTGCATAAAATCCAAGTTTGGCTATGGAAAAACCCTGCACCTTCCTCTCACTTTTACTTTGAATCTAGAAGTGCTCTAAAAAAGAATGTCATTATTTTTTTAAAATATTTTATTTATTTATATTTAGAAAGAGGGGAAGGGAGGGAGAAAGAAAGGGACAGATGCATCAAGGTGTGGTTGCCTTTTTTTTTTTAAGATTTTATTTATTTATCTTTAGAGGGGAAGGGAAGGAGAGAGGGAGAGAAATATCAGTATATGGTTGCCTCTCGTGCATCCCCTGCTAGGAACTGGCCTGCAACCCAGGCATGTGCCCTGACTGGGAATCGAACCGCGATACTCTGGATCGCAGGCCCTCGCTCAATCCACTGAGCTACGCCAGCCAGGGCCTTATTTATTGATTTTTGAGATAGAGAGAAACATCAATATGTTGTTTCACTTATTTATACATTCATTGGTTGATCCTTATATATATCCTGACCAGGGATTGAACCTGCAACCTTGGCATATTGGGATGGTGCTCTAACCAACTAAGCTATCCCACCAGGGCACTTTCAATGAATTTTTTATTTTAATTTATTTTATTCTTTCTTTCTTTACTTTTTAAAAGATTTTATTTATTTATCTTTAGAGGGGAAGGGAAGGAGAGAGGGAGAGAAATATCAGTGTATGGTTGCCTCTCGTGCATCCCCTGCTAGGAACTGGCCTGCAACCCAGGCATGTGCCCTGACAGGAATCAAACCAAATCCTTTGGTTCTCAGGCCCACGCTCAATCCACTGAGCTACACCAGCCAGGGCTGTGGTTGCCTTTTGAGTGCCCCCTACTGGGGATCTGGCCCACAATCCCTGGGTTGTGCATGTGCCCTGACTGGGAATCAAACTGATGACCCTTTGGTTCACAGGCTGGCATTCGATCAGCTGAGCCACACCAGACAGGGCAGAATATCATTCTTTAAAATCCAAGATTGATACTTAGAAAAATAATTAAGCCCTGGCAGAGTAGCTCAGTTGTAGAGAGTGTTGGCTAGATACCTCAAGGTTGCGGGTTCTATCCTCGGTTAGGGCACATAGAAGAGTCAACCAATGAATGCATAAATCAGTGGAACAACAAAATCAATCTTTCTCTCTTCTCTCTCTCAAATCCATAAATAAAAAAAGAAAAACAACTGAATCTTTCTGAAATGAAAAGATCATCATTCTGAACATGATATTGCGAAACAGTGAAAATGTTGAAAAGTAGATGCATTAAGATTTCATCATCTGTCATACTATTTGGTTGGCATCTTTTAATTAATTCATCATTTAGGAATAAGTTAATCCCTTTTTGCATGTTCTCAACTTAAGCATGCTGTCAACAGTCCAACAATTGTGTCTGCCCATCACAGGCTGAGGGGTGTAACACACCTAAGACTGAAATTCCCACTCAGGGCAGAAAATGGCCTGTACTAAACACACATGGGAGGTGGAAATAAACAAGGATTCCCATACTTTACCTCTTTCTGCAGATTTAAGAAGTTCTTGATAATACTGCTTACACACATTAACCTCCTTTTCCAGCTGTGTTATATCTGAGCCTGAAAATACTTGGGATTCCTGGCTATCTTCCAGAAAATCTTCAAAACGAGACTGCAGATTACTCAGAACTTGCTGGTGCTCACCAGGTAACATTGTCTTTATCTAAAAAAGAACAATGACCATACAATTCAGTGACTATAGTCCTCAGAGCTAAATTTAGATGGGACCGATCTCAAATTAGGGTCTCATGGTATAGGCCTGTTTATATTAATCATCATCAATAGAATAATCATTTGAAATTAATTTTCCTCTTCACTAACAACTTCAGGTTCTGAAAGGCAAAGAAAACCAAGACTACAAAATTCTGTAAATGAAGTTAAACTGTACTCATCTCTTGAAGTCCAAACACTATATCCTGTCTCCCTACCAAAATATACTAAGCACTAAACGAAATGTGAGATCTCCCAGATTTTCCCAATTCTTCAAAAGCTCCCTGTATATAATAGGTATATAACAACTAGCCATTGAGTGAATGAACGTTGGCTCTGCTGAGCTCTATCCTAGTCTATAGTAAAAACAAAATCTACTCTTCATAACAAGGTGCCCCACGTTTTTGGACAGATTAGGTTGATGACAGATTTACACTTACAGAAGCCACATTGCTAGCCCGGATTTTATCAATTTCATCGATGAGATAATGCCAGGATACTACACTCTTCATGTTTATATGCGTCTCATGCCAAAGAGTTAGGACATTCTGGTACTGTTGCTCAATTCTGAAATATGCGAAAGAAAACACAGATTATGCTTTTTCACTCCCTCTGGAAACATACTCCAATTTTTTTCTTGTGTGTGTGAGAAATATCCCATGTTTACTAGTTTTAGATCCCTCCAATCCTGTGAGCCCAGATGAGGTGCTGGTTATTTCTTTAACCTTCAGAGAGCTTCCAAGACCAGGGGTCAGTTTTTAGCCGCTGCATACGAACCTGTTTGCAAAGTCAACTGCTTCTTTGTTTGGGGGAGGGACTGTGAAGCACATGGATGGCACCATCGCCTCATTCCCAGTAGGGCTAATGACCTTCCATTTAGCACGATGAGAGTTGTTCGCCAAAACGCATTCATCATCTTTGTATATGGTTATCTGGTTTAAAATGAAGAATAGCCAAATGAAATCACTGTTGACTAATCTTTTTTTCATACCCAAACTTGGGTTTATTTGTGTGTGTACATGTTTTTGTTTTTGTTTTTTGAGGTGGAAAACTTTACCGGTGAGCAATATGACCTCATTTTTTAAATATATGCAAAATGCCAGAAACTGGTCTGTTTCTAGGAGTCGTAAGTACCTCAATTTGTCTGTAGTCACAGATGGCTTTGATTGGAATAGATGTTTTGAGCAGACAGTCCGGATTCCTAGGCTTCAGCTGAATTATGGTTTTTGCTCTCCCCATCAGGCTGGCCACTGTGCTTTTATACTGCAGAAGTTCTTCTTTCTCTTCCTAAGTAATAAATGAGATGGACTTTAAATGGTAGAAGATTTGTATTCTGTGCTGTTTTAGGGCTTTCCACAAATGGAACCATGAGAAAAGCCTACCCTGACCCCATGATCTAAACTTTCGATCCCTCCCTACCCCCTCTTGTATCTCTCTGCCCTTGTTTTGTTGTGTTTTTCCTCTTCAGCATACACATATGTTTTACTTATTTCCATGCTTATTGTCTACTCCCCCTCTACCATGCAAGCCCCATGAGGGAAGGGATTCTTGTCTGTCTTGTTCACCCTCTACCTACAGGAGCTAAAACAGTACCTGCAACATAGAAAATACCTAACAAGTATTTGTGGAATGAACAACCACGCACACACCCAGAACACTGTTAAAGCATTTTAAAATCACAAGGCTATCACATAGAAAATATTTATTATGTTTGTTACTAAAACAATGTTTAAATGCTTGATTAAATGAGGTGGAATCAAGACTACCAATAAAATATAAAGTTCTGCACCAATAAAAATATAATAAAAACGACCTAACCCCCATGTTGCATTACTAATGAAGTCCCTAGATTTTCTTAGTAGTACCATTGACTCCTGCACAAGGTCTTCCAGCCTGTGAATGCTGCTCGATCTATCACAGCTATACTTCCGCTGAATGGCATCTTTCAGATTCCTTAAGTAATCATTAGCTTCTTTGGCATCATTGAAAAACTAGGGAAAGACAAAAACTGGTAGTTCAAGTATATTAAATACCAGTAAAGCACACGTTACCAAGTTCAATTACAAGGGCCCTGTGTGTAGCCCTCATCAGTGAGAAGAGCATAAAAGCAAATTGATACAACTTACTAGCCACATCCCTCCTTTAATAAAATAACTCTTGTACTTGGATAATTATGAATACTAAATGTCCAAGGTTTACTAAATTTGAAACAATTATCGGGATGAAATTCCAACAATAATTTAAAACTTCTGAAGAATAACAAAAAAGAAGAGCTGTCTACAATGGCTATCTGTAATGAAAATACTTCCTTAATAAGAGATACATTTGTAAAATAAAGATTTTTCTGACACTTTGAGGGTTTTCAAGGATTTCCTCCTGAACAGAATGCTTCCGTGTGCCCTACAGAACATACATGCTTTATATCCGACAGCAATCAAAATTCGGTGTGCTTCCCCGGCACATCACAGACATGTATCTTACAACAGACTGTGACAACGTTGCCTGCAGGTCAGCCACAATCACAGTGGCCTCAACGGGAGCTGCGCTTCCGGTCCCATACCTCGAAGTAGGCAGTGTTTTCCTTGGCGTGCTGCTCCACACACTGGCAGAGCTGCAGGATCCAGCTCCACTGCGTCTGCATCGCCGCGCGGTAGGCCTTGAGGACAAAGCACAGCTACGGTCACTGCTGCTGGGCGAGGGCCGGCGTGCATGGCAGTGCTGCTAAGGGGAAGAGACTCCACTATCTGCACAGATGGTGGGGCTTTGTTTTTGCAGATTAAGACTTGAAAGTCAGAGTAGTGAATGTCCCTCTAATCTCAAACTATCACTTGCCAAAGCCAGTCCTAAAAGCTGAAATATATATTTTTAAATCACTCCGGTCAATTTCTTTCAAATTTAAAACTTTCCCTTTTTTTTTCCTTAAAATATATGAAGAAAGCTAACTCTGGTTATTCGTACATGACAAAATATTTAACATTTCAAGTGGATGCCAATGGACCCTGGCCCCTTTCCCACCCACCCTTTTTCCACTCTGTGGAACCCTCACTCGACTGCCCCTGCCCCTCACCTCTCTTTCTTTTCTCTGAATTTTACATTACTGGATCACAGGACAGACCTTTGACACAAAATATATGGTTCCCTAGATTTCTCCTTGTTTTGCTTCTAAACCCAGGCCAGAAGATCTTGGGACCGGAGACAGAGATTAATTTATGTGTTTGGTTTTACCAGGAAAATGTTTGGGGAGGGTGGAGAAGAGAGTATACAATCCCATATCACTGTAATTCTGAATCTATCATTATAATACTAGAAATTTTTATTAAAAATATTGTGTTGCTTTCATTTTATTTTAGATAAAGTGTATCTTTCAAGAGGGCAAATATATTGTAGAAGACACCTAGTTCCTCAGGGAAACATGAAACACCCTTTTACACTGAAGGTGCAATTCACTGCCTTCCAGAAGAGGGTGCTCCAGATACTTCAATGGCTACCTTAACTCAGCCTGTCATCCTTGCTCCTTTTGGGAAACCTCACTTCCTGCTGAGCTTGCCCAGACAGGCATTTCCAACAGCACTGGAAATGTGGCAACATATCATAATTACATTACCTGCTCCCTCAAATTAAGCTACTTGGAGTAAAATGGCTATAAAAGACATTATCGTGCACTGTTAGATTATTAGTTTCTTTTTCATATAAAATATGAATATTGTTGATAATTAACTGCTATCCATGTACCCACAAGACACTGAATAGGCCAATGGAGTCATAAAGATGACTAAGGCTTAATTTCATCCCTCAAGAAACTTTTAATTACATTAAAATTTCTACATGAAAATAATCAGGTTCACATCCACATTTTCTATTTTCAGCAAAATTCTTAACCTATAATCATATTCTCTAATAGCTTTAATCCCTCAGGAATATTCCATTTTTAGTTTATCACTGTACAAAGTTACCCAGACGCACCATTATTCTAATTTCCTACCCCTGTTGTTCTTCGTACTCTTCTGTGTCTGTGACATTCCCAGGTAGCATTTCATGTCCATGGAAAACCCTCTTTTCACATAAAAGAAGGTCAAATGAAACTTTCCCATACTTCCTAACGAGGCCTAGAATTTTACAAATCTTTCGTGTCATCATGATTTCAGTGAACAGAGACATTCCTCTCCTCAAGTGAGATAGTTGGAAGCATGTCACATTCTAAGTACCTTTTTTTCCTCTGGAAATATACCACATCTACTCATCCTTGATGCGCCTTGCCCTCTTACTTATCCTCACTTCACATTTATAAAGTAACTAACTCTATTTAGTATATATATCAGGCCCCCCAAAATTAAACACGACATTGCCACACCACCACCAGCGTCACTGCGTGGGCAACCTGATAAATCCCACATCAACTCTCCACTTCTGGATTTGACATGTGCACTCTGTACCATGAGGCCTTGCCAGGGTATTATTTCAATGCACTTCACAAAACCAGGTCATAAGTAAAATCATTAATTAAATAATAATGTCATTAATCAAATAATTACTAATTAGATAATACTTAGTACTTAAATAATTAATAGTTAAATGATTATTAGTTAAATAATACTTTTTAAGAACATACTGCATACCAAGAACTGTACAAAGTGGTAACTACATTGTTGCCCTCACTGTCACCACAACTCAGTGGGTCAGAAACAACTTTCCCATGTAGGTAGGGGGACGAGGTTTAGCTAAGTTACATCACTTGTGCAATGTCACAGAATCAGCAGGAAATGAAGCATCAAAGCCTGTCAAGTCAAGGTCCTTCCTATTCCCTGCAATATGTCTCTTGGGCCACAGGGGTTAACAAAATCACCTTTACTTTAAAGTGACGGGGGTGGGGGGGTTACACGCTTGGAGCAAAAGAAGTGAAGGCAGATCAGCATGACTTGTCAGAAATGTGATTTTTGAGACAGGTGGTAATAAAAATGATAGTTTCCATTTTTCAATTTACCAGCAGTAAAATAATCTGAAGGGTAATAATCAAATGTCAATAATCAACCATGACTAGAACACCTCCTGACTTACCTCAATAGTTAATCGGGCTGGGTGATTCTCCAGAAGTAGCTGCTCTGCTATCTCCTGAACTGACTTAATATTTTCTTCCTTTTGCTCCAGTTCTCTCATTAATTCCTAATTTAAGAAAGAATTCATAAATGTGTTAGAAACAGATCTAACCCAGATATACAACTCCAATGTTCAATTACAAAAGTATCACTTACAGCATGGTATTCTTTTTTCCGAGCTATGTTGGTATTTCTTTCACTCCAGTCGTAAGCAACCTCCTCCTCTTCTTTTTCATTCAGCCAAATAAGTTCATTCGTAGCACGAGTTATAAAATTATGGAGTGTGTCAAGGTGCCGTTCCTGATTCCTGGATGTATTCTTTATAAGGAGAATCATTTGTAAGAATTCACGTCTTTGCCAAATAAAGGTAAGGGGAAAAGAAAGCTTAAAAAACTTACCAAGAGTTTTGCATACAGACTCTCTAATCTGTGCAACTTTTCTGCATAAGTTAGCTTAAGAGGTGCCGTCATTTGGATCTAAAATGTGGTATAAAAAGTTGCCGTTAGGAATCTTAAAGAATTCTGACTCATACTCAGTGTACCTATTATCTTGTTACAGGGTCTTTATATAAAAAGCAAAACAGTAAGCTAAAATAAAATATTTTCAGATTTTAAATTTATATACCTCACTAATCTTAGCTTCTTTAAGGCTAGTTTCAAATTCTTCTATAGCTCGGTGAACATTTTTGTGATTTTCTAAATGGCTTTCAACACTTGGCAAATCCGATCCCCATTCAGTGCGGTCCAGCTGCCCCTTTAAACAGAAAGACACTAGGTTTAAAAAAGAAACTGATAGCAATAAAGAGTAAAAATCCCAGGTAAAGTAAACATTTTTTTACCTGCATTTCATCAACCCAATTCAAAAGATCCTGAACAAATTTCATGTTGATTTCCTCTTCTGTTAAATTCTGATCCAACAAAGAAGACTTTAGAAGGGGTTTCCGGATCTGCATCAACTTCAGGGTTTGCAATGAATTTGTCTCTACTCCTGAATTGAAATTTGGAACTAATCCAGTTGTGAAACCAGGTGTATAAGCTGGAGTGAGGGATGGAGTTAGGTGGGAAGACAAACCTGAGGACAGGCCTGATTTCATACTAGAAGGGGTCAGGGAAGGCGTGAAACTCTGGGTCAGCCCTGAGTTCAGACTGGGGTTTAAGGTCTGTGCAAACCCTGAGTTTAAACTTTGAGTGATTCCTGATATCATGAGCTTCGTCTGTTCTGTTGTCAGCATGCGTCCTTTGCTATACACTGAGGAACATTCATTCCTTAAGGCCATAATTTCATCACGCAGTTTTGCAACCCTGAAAAGAAAATCAAAAGGGTCAAGCTATACTATAAAAGGCATTTTTCATAAAGAGCGAGCCCTAAGGTAAACTATGGACTTTACTTAACAATAATGTGTCAGTACTGGCTCATCAATTACAGCAAATGTATCACACTAGTGCAAGATGTTAACGGGGGGAAGAGGGTTTGCAAGGAGGCATACAGGAACCCTCTGTACTTTCTACTCAGTTTTTTAAAATCTAAACTGCTAAATAAAGTCTATTATTTGAAAAGTCATTGTAATAATCATATTGATAAAATTTTACAGCACAATTTTTCTACTGAATTGTATTATGAGTACTTTCATTATCACACAGCCATTTATAATATAATTACTAAACTATAATGTGACCATTCTCCTATTATTTGACCTTTAAGGTATTTCCTAATTTTTGTTATTATAAAACATTTCTCATGTGAACAAAAAGCTTTTTGTCTATATTTATTTAATATGTTTTATTTTTATAATTACTACTATAGATTCCTGAAAGGGGAAGAACTGTATCAAAGCATCATTTACATTTTTTGCTTTATATATATATAATATTTATATATATTTTATATATATATGTATATATACACACATATATGTGTATATATGGCATACAACCCAAAAGGTTCCATCTCTAACCCCAAACCTACTTCCCAGAGATATAGATTTTTATACATATATATTTTCCAATATTTTGTTATAAAACATTTTCATATAAAGAAAAAACTAGAAAATGGAATTTAAAAAGATACTTTTCAAATATATTCCTTTTCAAATGTCACACATATTTAACTGCATGTTCATTACTATAATATTAAATATTGTATGTATTATAAAATATTTTTCAATTGCTTATATTTGAAAAACAAATACCCTGTTTAACACAAAAATATACATAGCAGAATTAATGACATGCATTCACAACTGAAAAGAGCTTAAGAAATGAAATTCATAAAATTGTCATACTCTCCATTCCTATCATAAAAGTGCCCTGAAATAGTAACGCACAAGGACAGGATATGAATTAGTAAGTAGCACACTGACCTCTGTAGCAATTGATCTGCATGGTAGTACTTTCCATCAATGAGTATCTGCACATCAATTACATGCTGGCGTAAAAGGTTCTCACATTCAAGTATGTACCCGGCAATTTCTGCTTCATTCTGAAACTGCACCCCTGATTCTAACCTTTTAGAATCCTGTGTTTTAAAAGAAGTCAATATTAATTCTCTGAAACAAAGTTTCAAAACTAGTGTCAAATGTAAAACTCAAAATATGGAAATACAGGGCTACTGAGGTTCTCTGTTTTTCCTTTCAGTTCAAATGTATGTTTTGCCTTTGCTCACTATCCCCTCAATAGAGCAAGTAGTGCTCATAATCTTTAACAAACTCTAAGTTTCAGTTGATAAAAATACCAAGAATTGACCAAATAAATGTTATACAAAAGTTTTAGTTCATCCGAATGCACAGACCCCACTCTACCACAATCCCACTGGCTCCCAAAATCAACTTACAGATTGAAGAGCATTTCGAGCAAGTATCAGTTTGTCTTCACAGATGACACTGTCCCTCTGAACTCGGTTGGCAATCTGCTGCAACATTTCCAACCTGAAAGAAGGAACAAAATTAAATACAGCTTTCCCTTTGAAGTTGCAGAATTCACAATCACTGAAAAAGGCTGCCCACCAGAAGTAAAACACAATCTCACGCCAGTGACTCAATACCTGTGTCCGTCCAAGGATTCATTGCCAAAGCTAATGCAGGAGTTGATCAGTGTCGGACCACAATGAACAGAGACAAAATTTTCATTTGAATCAAGACTTGTTCTAGTGCTAGTAGTGTTACTGAACACAGAATCGCTACTACGGTAACTATAACTACTACTGTGCATTTTTATTCCTGAAATGTTCCTTCTTGACCATTACAAGTAGACAAAAGAGTAGGCCTGCAAAAGGCTCTCCTTCCAACAGTGCAAAGTGGCAACAGAATGTTACGGCTTTAATGGCTCCTTAAATATGCTCCAACATGCATATTCAACACACAGCAAATAATACGCTGATAACTATTCAAAAGAATCTCGCCCAAAGCCATGCATTTGCTTGCTGAGGTCTGCCTTTTGTAGCTTGCATTAAAACCCTACAAGTACAGACAAGGCAGGCTGATGGGCGTCACTGAAAAAGACTGGCCAAATATTTTCACCAGGAGTCATCAATTGCAACCACCTAAAAAACAACTCAGATGCCTGACCAAAGCCCAGGTACAATTAGTCAAAGTTATTCAGTTATTCAGTCTACAGCAATCACCAGCTAAACAAACACAAACATTCAATTATAGCCTGACTTTTGTAAAGGGCCAGGTATGTACTGAATAACACGAGGCTAAAAGTTGGCACCTCAAAGTATGTATAAACAAATTTGTTTGATAAGAAACAAAGTCCATTCCCATTTTAACAACCACGTCCTTTGTTTGTTAGGTTAAATGAACTGTTAAGAAATGATACATTTACCTTTCTTAATTTTGATGTGCTCTTAGGTATGTTACTCTAATCTTACTACAGTTACTTTATATTTTTAAAAGCCTAAATGGTAAGTAGAATATTGATGCAATGCTTGCAAATGTAATTGGTCTGCGCTTATTTAGGTTGCTACCTGGCATAAGCACTTCTCATTTGTCTCTCACACATCCCCAGGCCACATTATTTGCAACATACAGTTAATGCCAAAAAAACTTGTAGCATCAAGAAAACTGAAGGTATTTATTCAAACAAGCCCCTAAATATTTTGCTACCCCCATCACTGCAAAACCAAACTTGCTTCTCTACTTCTAAGGCTGATATATCCTTTTTGGAAGACAAAAAATAGGACATTTGCGAGTGCCATATCAAGTACTGTTAGTAAGCAGAAAATCTCAAAATAATAACAGCAGTATCTAAGGTTTATTAAGTAATTATTATGTGCCAGGAGATTAGCTAACCATTTTAAATACATTACCTCCTCTCATACTCATACCCACCAGATGTGGTAGATTCTATTACATCCTGATTACAAATGAGGAAACTGAGGCTTAGGAAGGTTAATAAGTTTGTCTAAAATGATATGGCTTGCAAGTTAAGCTAATACTTTAATCCAGGATCCACTGATTCCTGGACCTTGAACTCAACCACTGCATTATTTTATTAACACACATTAGAATCAGCTATTATTCTGATGACTGAAAATCAGCTCTGTATCCTTTCTCTGGTAGGCTTTGCCATTATTTCAGATGATAAGGTTAGCGTCTCACTTAAATCGCCTACCAATGCCTCCTTTATAAAATGTCCATCCCATGTATTTCAGGTCATCTACATGACCCAGTCATACGGATATAAAATTAAGCTTAAACAAGAGTGTAGTCAGTTATTGAACAAAGGGCTGACAAGTTAGACTTGCTTTCTCACTGTCAATGCTCAATTTCCTGCTTCCACAACATTGCTGTCAAGCACAGGGCACAGAGAACCTGAGTACACAGGGAGCCCTGTATCTGCCGGGCACTGTGTTCAACACCAGCAAAACAAGAAGCAGTGAAAACAAGAGTTTGTCTCCACATTCTCAGAGCTCATAACAGTGGAACAGATAGCCCTCAATCGAAGATCACAGAAATAAATATAAAATTACTGCTAAGACAAGTGCTGTGCAGGAACAATACATGTAAATACGAGAGCAATAAACAAGACATCTGGACTAGCCCAGGAGACCAAGGAAAGCTTCTTGGGAAAGTAACGCTGGAGCCGAGATCTGAGAATGATTAGCAGAAAAGAGAAGCAGGGAGGATGGACAGACATCCCTGCCAAAGGCACAGAGGGTTGCAAACATCCTGGGTAGGGAGGAGGGTGGGACCTCGGCACTTCAGAACTCCCAGCCAGCGTGGAGGCACTGGAGGGTGTGGTGTGGAAAGAGACTGTGAGGCAGAAGACCCAGCCCTTGGGGAGCCCACAGCTAATGAGGAACAGAGATCGCCATTCCCGAGTGCCACCAAGTCCAGCTGTGAGGTAGGGATTAGAATGAAGACGAATGGACTCAACGAATGTCCCCTGAGGTACCTGCCAGGGAAACTGGTCACACTGGGAGGGACCAAGTGATAGAGTCAGTGATGATTTCATGCAACAAATGCACTTGTAGAAGTGTCTGAAAGGGAACTTACACCGAGATAATCAGTGTTTTCTAGAAGCTTCCTCACTGCCCTTGTAATGGCAGACAAGATTCTGGTTTCCACTGCCCCACAGAAAGAGGGTCATTGCCAAGAACATAAAAAATAAAATATGTTAATTAGTGACCTGGAAGCTTCCAGATCCAGGCCCTGGGCCATTTAAAAGCTAGTTTGAAAATTTCTCATGGGTAATTTTAACAGGCTTTAAAGCTATAACCACTAATAAGACTTCACATACCAACCCAGCCTATCAGGTCCTTTTTGAACAGTACATTTCACTGATTTCAAATCTCTGAAAGCTGTTAGAAGAGTTTTTATTTTTTAAAGATTTTTAAAAGATTTTATTTATTTATCTTTAGAGAGGGAAGGAAGGAGAGAAGGAAAGAAATATCAATGTATGGTTGCCCCTCATGAGTCCCCTGCTGGGAACTGGCCTGAAACCCAGGCATGTGCCCTGACTGGAAAATTGAACCTCAATCGTGTGGTTGGCAGGCCCGCTGTTAGAAGAGTTTTGAGATAAGAAAAATGAAACAGCAGAAAGACTGAATGATTCAACCAAGGTCACAGAGTTAAGGAAATGGAAAAGGTGAAAGTTGGTCCCAGGTCACCCTGGCTCCAAAACATAATTTCTTTCCGTGAGAACAAAGAGACCCCCCTCCCCCGTTCCCCTGGCGGCAGTCACTCCAGCTTACCTTTCCACCTCAGGCCGAAGGGCCTTCTCCCTCTCGAGCATGGCAATGATGAGTTTCCCCCACTCTTTCTCTATGTCATTTGGATGATAACCTTGAAGCAACTTGATGCGTCCGAATTCTATCCATATCTTGAAAAAAAACAAAGTAAATATGTAAAAATAAGAAAATAAAGGGAAAATGATTCTACTTGACAATACAAAGGAAATTTCTGCTTACCTCTAATAATTTATATAGGCGTTTGATTTTTGATTTTTCTGTCTCCTTTGGTGGAATTTCTGTTTCTTTAAACTGTAAATACTGATTGTAAAGTGCCTAAAATGAAAGGGAAAATCCATGAAGGCTCCAACTTCAAAGACCCGTGTTCACTACTGCATAAGGTCACCACTTCAAATGCTGCTGACGGTGTCATGTGCATCCAGGGGGAGTCCTGCACAACACAGACTCTCCGGGACCATGCCGACTGCCAGCTGGTCGGCAACCAGATTCCAGCGCACAGACTTGATGAGGTGTAAGTAGTGATGTGTGCTGTGATTCAGCATATGCTCCACAGGCATCCGGGTAATAATGAACCCTGGTCGTGTTTACTGCGGCTCTACTAAAAACCTCTCATCATGCAAACGAGAAAACACAGCCTTTAAAAGATGTACTTTCCAACTGTGGAAAATTAGCTTTTGGAAAAATAATCTGATGCACTTCCCATAAAGGGAAAAAAATCTGCCTTGTGTATACCATGGATCTACCCTTAAAAGCAGAGTTATCAGCTAGATGGAGCTAAAATTTGGTTTTACTGTCCTACTGGCCAAGTTAAACAGATCTCTTAGTAAACAAAGATAAATGTCATTGATTACTGCTTTATTATGGATGTTTCAACCATGTAATTAAATTATTATCTAGTTCGCAGATATTAATTTAGAATCTCGTATATATAATTTATCATATTTACTAAAAAGGACCTTCATGAAAATTATGTAGATAAAATATCTCCACATGTACTAAGTGTATACTAATTATTTCATGCTTTTTTTTAGTCCTTTTAAATCTTCAGGCAGACACATTTCTGAAGGATTCCATGCAATGTTTTGCTGGCTAATCAAATTACAGGCATTTTCCCCACATATATTTTCTTTTTTATATTACATCCTAACCTAAGCAAGTAATCTGAATAATCACTTAAATGTTTTCCAAAACTTTAAGAATCTGCATTAATCAGAAGCCAGTACAAATTTGCCCAAGTGTCTGGACGACGGGAATCCATTTGGAAGTAATTCGCACTTGAAATCTGAAAACTGTTTTGAACTTAAAATGCAATGTTTCTAGAGGCCCATCAGTAAATAAGCACAGAATACCATTATATGGGAAATGCTATTCGTGGTCGGTGTGGTGATGGCAGGGGAAGTTTCTTGTCCACACAGGGAAGCCTCACACAAACAACCTGAGCACACTTAACAAGCATCCTAGCAGCACAGGCCCAGTGACTCTGTGCCAAGGACAAAGTCCCTGTGGCAGTGTGAATTAAGAGCTGTTTCACAGATGTTCTGTACGGATATCTGAACACAGTAAATAACTTCAACAGGGCCCATGCTGGGTTATAAGAATTTTTGTGATTCCAGTTTGACCATGAAAACAAATCTTATAATTCAAGGAATTAGACTTTGTTGTTAACGTTTTTGCATTATCAATTTCTTGAAATAAAGCAGGCTATTTTGCAACCATAAATCCTAATATACAAAATGAGGCAATATATTCTTCAATGAAATGTCTATATGTATAATGTCTTTTATATTTCTAAAAATTTTTTGCCTTAAAGAGTTAGACCTGGGTTTTTTTTGTTTTTGTTTTTAGGTAGTAGCAAATGTTTTACTAGACCATGAATTCATTTATACCGGGAGTCAGGTATGTGTTTTCAACTTCATAGTGAAATATAGCACATACCTCTTGCTACACAGGAGAAGGTTCTGAAGCAGTTTTGATGAGGCACACTCCCAGCCACTGTCACCCTTGTGCAAGCTTCCCAGGGTCCCTCCCACCCCAGCCATCTGGTGGGCACCAAGCATTTCCCACACACCGGAAACCATTTGGCAAAGTCACATCCAGAGAGTCTCTCAGACCTTAAAACTCTCAATGCAAACCTAAGGGACTATAAATGTCTTTACGATGTCATTGCTATTATGTTTTAATAACTAATGTTTACCAGCGTTTTCTCTGTATAATAGGGAGATGAGGACATTTTTTAACGCCTACTTATTAGTGGCATGCCAAAAGCATTTTTTCTTGGACTTCTAAAGTAACAGAATTATAGCCACATTACTTAGCAGTGTAATAATCCAGTCAATCCCACCTCACTCCTGAGTGCCACTGACCTTCAGTTCTACAGGATTATTAGGAAACGTTCTGTCAGACATTGTGGTCACATGGTGTCGAATCCACTGGATGAGGTAGTTCACCATGTTCTGGTATTCAATCCATTTGACTTCAACATCCTAGAACAATAAAATGACAGGAAAGGTCTTTGTCTGTAGATAATAACATCCATATCCAACACAATTTAGTCAGAGGTCATTCTGTGAATTTACATCTTTAAGCCTGGCAGAGACAACCGGCTAAATGTTTTTTAACTTTCCATGTAGTCCCAGTCCTTTCCACATAAACAGCTTCAAATGCATGCTATCTACACTGGAGCCTCAGAGCAGCCTAATGAGCGCCAGTTCTGATCCAGAGACAGTAGCTGCCTGAAGCTCTGTGTTGAGAAGGGTTCTGAGGCAGCACCCAAGCACAGCAGAAGACACTTCCACAATCGATTTGTCAGGGGCTCAGGAAGGGGAAATGATAAGCTTGCATAAGCCTAGCTGAGTGCCAGTCTGCCAACCTTTTTAGATGTAAGTCTACTGCAGGTATAAAACTCAAAAGACCTACCCATTATGTAAGAAACTAGGTAGGAATGAAAACTACAAGAAATGTGTATGATGAGATTTTTCAAGTACTCATTTACCAAACTTTTTAAAAATGGAAGAAACTGCAAGTTTGTCAACTGCTCTACTCAATTGATGAGTGCTCATTATGTTTAAAGCATTACGCTGTTATAATAAAAATGTAATGCTTTAAGACATAATTAATACCTAGTATGAAACAGTTACTGTCTACATAGTGATGCAAGAGAGGTTTCAAAATATAAACAGCTGAGCAAAATAAAAAGCAGTGTTTAATGAAGTGCTGAAATAACTGAAACAGGAGGTATATGCCAGGAGTTGAGACAAGAAGCAGAGATGTGTAAGTGTGCCTAAACTGCCCACTAAAGGCTGCTTGGGCAAGGTGGTCCCGAGCAGTCCTGAAACTTCCAGTACATACACTGTTTTGCCCATATTTTTGAGGGAAAAATAAGAAAGCACATTACACACACACACACACACACACACACACACAGAGTACCTGAAATACTTTGTATCTGTTCTCATGTTTTGTAATTCCTTATTACATAAAATTTCTTCTACCATAATATGTTCAAAAATAAATGCTAAACTCCCTTTACAATACCCCCAAAACAAGTATCTAAATATAACTAAGTAACTAAATAAATAAATAAATAAATAAATAGCTGGATTTCAAAATTAAAACATAAGTATTTTTCCCGAAAGTCTGGGCCAAAAACATGGCAGCACATTATACACGGAAAAATACGGCAATTGTTGGTAGGAGAGGGGGAAGACTGAGTAAAAGATAAGGGAGTCCCAAGTCAGGAATCTGAAACAGAAATGCCCTGGCTACCAGCAAACAGTTCAGGTTGAGGTGTCAGAGCTCAAAATGAAAGCAAGCTGAATTCATATATGCAGAATTTTGAATGTCAGAATATCTGGACTGGATTTAGTCCTGCAAGCCACATGAAGCCACTGAAAGTTTTCAAGCTAATTTGGTGACAGTGTTCGGGGTTTGTGGGAAGAGAAAAATAATGGGAGAAGTAAAGCCATAAGAAAGCGATTGATCATCCTGGTTCTGGTATGAAGGGGTAAGAGCCAGGAATGGTGTGGAGGGAGGGAGACAGTGGAGCAAGGACTGCCACCAGAAACACTCGCAAGCGGCACTCAACATTGCGTCACTGGGAAACTGCACTGAATCAGAGAGGATGAACGGGGATCCGCGAGGATGCACATGACACCGTCAGCAGCATTTGAAGTGGTAACGTTATGCAGTAGTGAACACAGGTCTTTGAAGTTGGAGCCTTTGAGGGATCAGTAAAAGGAGTAGACAAAACTTTTGAGAGAAAGAACAAGAGGAAGAGAGTGGCAATAAGTCTAAAAACAACGGCATACAGAGGTGAAGTAAAAGACCAGAAAAAAAGAGCTCACCAAAATGAGCTCCTAAATCTTCAAAGTAAATTTTTAAAAATGGTACCTGCAAGGAGGAAGGGAGAAGCCCAGAGTGAGAGGTGATCACCCCAAAATGCATGACACATATAGGGGTTCCTGCCTCTTCCAGAAATGCATAAGCACTTGTTAGCAAGACCACTAAAAATGCATGATTGAACTGCATTACACAAACCTTGGTAGATAGAGTCCAAAGCTATGTGTCAGAGACCTTGCCATGCATGCACGGTCGCTCTGCCAACTTGGCAAAATACATAACCTTCTTCTGGGTCTCACTGTTCAGTCAGAAAGTACAGAGCCAACCACTCTTACACAAGCATTAGAGCTGATAACTTGAAAGTGACTTCAAATGTGAGATATTCTATACAAATATACCAAATAGAGCCATTATAAAATAGCAACAAGTTAAAAATGAGAATCTCCAAAGTTCAGTGGTTTATAGCTATTCTTTATAAAATGACCAATAACTCTGAATAGCCTACTTTATGACACAGAACACATTTTTGTTATAATTTTAATGGTGGAATGGTACCATTAAAATGCATGCAATATCAGTTTAATAAATAGCCTATTAACTCGAATTCTTTAAAAATATTTGATAGTTAGGAATGACTTAAAAAGCACTATCAAAGAATTCAGTCAATTGGGCATTGTTGAATCGGAAGCCTCTAGTATGGAAAAGTCAACACTCACATTTGCACCGATGCCTTCACCGCCTTCCGGGACTTTGGGAAAGGCATCATAAAGAGATGACACGTACGTTATTACTGACTTTTCATCGGGAGAGGAGACATCAACATCTAAAAGCATCAACAGAAATTATTTCAAAACGTTGCAAGATCACTTTGATCAAACGTGCAGGCCAGTCTACATCAGGTCACGGCAACAACTCACCCTCCGGATCCAGAAGTCTGATGACACCAATTTTTTCTGCTACATAAAAAGCATGCTCTAAATTTGCAAGGTTGCTTTGAACAGCAACAGTATTCATGTCTATCAGGTCCGGCCTAGGAAGAAATTCACTGTGTCAATTACATTTCTCATGTGCCAATTCAACATCATATTTACATGTGTAACCATTTATATAGCAACTGCTGCAAACATTAATACCAAGTCTGTGCTAAGATTTTTATCAAACATTGCTTACTTCTCTCAGAAACTTTTGTGTGGCAAAGGCAAGTATAATGAGGGAAATATAAAAATTTGAACATGTATAACTTTTGGCAAGGTTTACAAACCCCTCAAAATCAGAATCTATATGAACATCTGTCCTTTTCAACCCGTGTAATTTCCACTACTCAACAGTACCCTTCCAGTCCAACCGGCATCCTCTCAATGTTTCTCCCCAAACACAAAACTTGTACTCAGTTCAATGGCATGCCCATGGCAGTCCTCCTATCCCAGAAGTCCTTCCCCATCACTGCTGTCTCCCACAATCCTACTCATCCTTGCAAGCAGAGATCAAGCCCCACCTCCTCCATGGACTCCTCACCTTCCCAACTCTCAGTTTTCTCTCTCTGTTCCCTAAACTCCTCATACTCCTGGGTCTGTGTCAGTCAATCTGGCACTTAGAATAATCACACTCTTCCTTGCCCTATTCATTCACTGTTTAATGTGCACATCTTTGTTTCTCCCAACTGGTCGACATCAGGATGGCAAGAACCGTGTATTAATACGCAATTGTATTTTATACTTCTGCTGAGATAGAGGCACATACTTAGTAGACATTCAATAAATACCTACAGATAAGTCAGTAAACAGGTTGGTTAGTTAGGCATTTGAATAATAAATAACTAAGCACTAGGTTCTATATTTGCATGTCCACACACACATACATGCTCTTACACCTTGGTCTTCATCTCTTTCTGAGACTTACATGATACTCTAAACCACAAGGATACCTAGCTCTATCTCTCTGAGACAAGAAAAGACTAAACTACTCCTTAAGTTAGGAGGTAAAATACAGCAGTTGGAAACTTTACTCAAGGTCAGAAGCCAGTCAGGAAACTTTTATCTCAAAAATAAAGCATTAAAAGAATGCAGAAACAGTGTTGAAACAGTAAAGCCTTTAAAAAGAGTGGCACCCAGTCCCAAACTCACTGAGTTAGAACCTATCTGTGAGCTGCTAAGTGAAGGCATCCTGGTTTAACTGCAGAAGAGTGGGAGGGCCCAGCGGCAGTGTGGAACAGTGAAATGCATGTTACTTTGAATACTACTTGGAAGGCTGTCTATATGAGAAACTCTTTGAAAATATGCCATTAATCTTAGGAAGGTAAACAGCAATTTGTACTCCTATTTTTATCTGATGAGAATACAGACTTCCAAAGAAATCTAGTTATTTTTACAGCTCTTTGAAGTGTTCATTACCTTGAATTATAGCTACCATCACCCACCTACTTATTTCCAGGAAATTATTAGAAAATTCTTTCATGTTTTTTAAATGTCACCAATTTGATCACTGAAAAGCGATCTTACATTTATTATAGAAACAATAAATCTACTGACAACAATAGAAGAGTTAAGTGACATGCCTCCAGAAATAATATTTTTTATTCACATAAAAGCATTCTTTTCACATGACCCATTTTGAAGAATCTGCCCACTTCAAAATTACTAAACAGGTATGTATAACATTCTTGACAAAAACAAATATCTAAAGTTCAAAAAACTGTTTTGCTTCCATAAAGTTCACACATTTTGAAGAAATAAAAACCAGCCTTTCTGAGTTTGCCAAATATCCCAACAAGATAGAGCATGTTGCTATGTGAACCCTGCCATTAGCAAAGAAAGTGAGCACTGAGTAATTCCAGGCAGAATGAATAAAGTCATTGAAGAAGAATCAAGTTTTTGAGTAAGAAAATGAAACATAAACCTTCCTCCTGAATGACACAGTCATTTCAGCACAAAAGAAGCTGGATAATACATGAGTTTGGATAAATCACCTCTTTATCATGAGAGTTAATACTTTAATGAATAAAAACTGAAATGGTTTTTGACCATTAAAAATTACAGTAGACAAAATTAAGCAAAAAGTAAAAAGGATACAATTTTAAAAACACGATGAAAAAGTAAAGTCCTGTCCCTCCCCAGTCATCTGCTAAGGTTGGTCATTTCAGTCTTCATCTGGCTTTGCCTCCGTGTGTCTGAAGCCTCGAGAAGTCACACGTGTTGTGACTTGTCTACCTTCCTTCTTTCTTTGTAGTCTTTCTCGGATAATATAGTATTTAAAAGCTTCAGCTATCTTCCACATAAAGAAGATGGGTTTCATTTCATTGTCATATTTCCTTTTTCTATAATTTTAATAGGAAATTTCATTCCCATCTCAGGTTTGACTAACCAAGGATGACATAATACTGTTATCATGTAGAAGCCAGCAACCATGTTCCTGTATTATAGTTTAGAGAGTTGAGCATTAACTAATCTGATTTCCTTAATTTCTGGAAACCTTTCGAAATCACATAAGATAATCCTTTGTACCTAAAATAATATATGATGGTCCTTTTATGAAAAGGAGGCCATTCTAACTCTTACTTGTCATTATTCTATGGTAATGCAAAATTTTCTGAATGACTCACCATCATGGACTGCAATTATAAAAACATATTGTTTATATGCCACCATTTTCTATAAATTTTAAAAAACAGCTTACAAAAAAAGGAGAATGTAAAAAAACAACAAATTTTAAATTAGAAGTAGAAAACCAAAACAGGCCATATAATAAAGTTTCAAATGAGGCCAAAAAGAACAAACCACTTATATATGCATGCTTAGTGCAGTAATTTGTTCCAAAAATACAGGACACAAAGGTACCAAAAAAATGGTTATTGCCACTATACAAAATAATTTGGATAGAAGTAATGCTTATCTTTTATACAACATGCATTTTTAAAAAAGTATTCTCCATGGACAAAATAGATATATATATACCCACATGCACACATGCATGCACATGTACACACTGATATCACATGTATCCATATGTGTATATGTGGATACATGACAGATAACCAAACTAGCAAAACATTAAATTTGCATAAGAAATTCTTTTTTTTGCCCTGGCCAGCTAGCTTAGTTGATTAGAAGTTCATCCTGATACACCAAAGTTGTGGGTTTGATCCACATATAAGAATCCACCAAAGAATGCATAAATAAGTGGAACACAATTAATGTTTCTCTCTCTCCCTCAAATCAATAAAATAATTTTTTTAAACTTGGCACAGATAGTCCTCACTTTATGAATTTATTAGCTTGCATAAGAACTACATACAATTCTGAGAGAAAATGCAACTATAGTTAATAACTTTGTATTGCATATTTGAAAGTTGCTGAAAGATCCTAAAAGTTCTTTTCACAAGAAAAAAATTTTTATGAGTATGTGAGATGATAGATTTTAATTAGACTTATTTCAGTGGACACTGTAATATATACAAATATTGAATCATTATGCTCTACATCTGGAACTAATATAATGTTACATGTCAGTTATACTTCAAGTTTTTAAAAATCCCACAATATTATCAAATAAGTGTTACAAGGCGAACATGAAGAGACATAAACACAAATGTGCCCTCAGTAAGAGACAGCAACATTTTTATCTCTTTTCCAGTGTTGATTTTTAGTGTTTAAATCTAGAGGAAAAGAACACATTTAGGATTGGGGGTTGGGGGCATTTCATGTTAGCCCAACTCTGAAATACATAGTAAATGATGAAGTCTAGAAAAGACAGCATTTGGTAACATTTTTTAAATCACAACCAAAGCATTTAAACTCTGTGATTAGTGATACCCAATCAGCTGGAAGGAGGGTGAGCAACAATCCTCTTTTTCAATGAGAAAAAGGGCAATAGATTATACCTCAAGAAGAGCCCTGGAACATCAAACCAAAAGAACCTATGCACCCCAATTTTCATAGCAGCGCAATCTGCAATAACCAAGTGCTGGAAGCAACCTAAATACCCATCAGCAAATGAGTGGAATAAAAACTATGGTACATTTACACAATGGAATTCTACACAGCAGAGAGAAAGAAATAGCTCCTACCCTTTGGGACAACATGGAAGGAACTGGAAAGCATTATTCTAAGTGAAATAAGCCAGGCAGTGAGGGACAAATACCATATGATCTCACCATTAACTGGAACCTAATCAACAAAAGAAAAATGCAAACAAAATATAACCAGAGACACTGAAATTAAGAATAATGTAACGATGGCCAGAGAGAAAGAGGGAGGAAACAGAGAAGGGTTTTCAGGAACTATTATAAAGGACATATGGACAAAACCAAGGGGCAGAGTGGAAGCAAAAGAGGGAGGTGGGTTTGGCTGGGGTAAGGGGGAGTGGTGGGGAGAAAATGCAGACAACTGCAATTGAACAACAATAAAGTAATTTTAAAAAGGGGCAATAGAAAGCAGAATGGCTGTTGCTAGGGGCGAGAGGAAGATGGGGAGTTACTGTTTAGTGGATATACTTACTATCTCAGTTTCATGAGATGGAAAGAGTTCTGGAGATGGATGGTGGTGATAGTTACACAACAATGTGAATGTACTTAATGCCACTTTACTGAACACTTAAAAATGGTTAGGATGATAAGTTTTATGTTATGTGTATTTTACCACAATGCTTAAGAAAGGATGTTTACCACATCCTTTAAGACTCTTTCTATATATTGAGAATAAAGGCAATATTGACGTGAAAAAAAGTTAAAAGATGTGATTCCAGTATCCTGTGATTTAGTCCTAACTTGCTGTTTAACTTAGAACACTAATGTCTCAGTTCCCTTCTACAAAAAAAAAAATGAAAATCAGGAATGACAGGAAATCAGGAATTACAATAATCATTCAGAATTCCAGTTCCCCCTAGGGAGCCTCTGGAAATACGTGTGGGAGTGGAGGGAGGATATTGGGGCTGCTACTGCCGAAAGGTTTGGAGAACCTAATGGATTTGCCCAAGGACTCAAGAGAGCGGTCATGTAAAAGTACTTGTGAAATTCAGTATAATGAGCAATGCAGATGGGTTATAAAGACCATAAACCTGTTTACATCATAAACAATGTAAAGAATATATAATCAGAGAAGGCGGAAGTTGGTGCTGTGTTATGCTAATTACAAATAATTCTTCCCAGTCAATAAACTAGCAAGTTCATATATTTTCTTCATATTTAAGAAGCATCTACCATGTGCTCAAGCCCCACGGCACTTAGGATATAAGCACTGTGTATATGCAGAGCTCAGAGCTCCAAAGGGAGCATGGGAATAAAACAGGAGAGAACCCAGTGGACAGAACCCAGGTAGCTGACAAAGCCACACATGTGTTCTGTACCTGGAACATGAGAACAAGGTGATCAACACATGGGTGAGCAGCCAACAGCAAGGGGGACACGGTGAGAGATGAGGCTGGGTGGATGGCAGGGGCCAAGATGATGCAGAATCTTATGAATTTCTGCCCTGGCCAGGTGGCTCAGTTGGTTGGAGCATCATACTGTACACCAAAGGCTGTAGGACCGATCCCCAATTGGGGCACATTCAGGAGGCAACAGATACATGTTTCTCTGTGTCTCTCTCTCCTCCCCTTCCTTCCTCTCTCTAAAATCAATAAACATATCCTAGGGTAAGGATTCAATAAAAAAAAGAATCACATGAACTTCTGCAAAGATTTTGAACATTTTTACAAGAACTACAGAAAACCATTAAAATGCATTAAGAGTATAAAAGATTAAATGATCGGCTCCAAGGTCAGATGGAGAAGAAGTTTAAAGATTTAAAGTGGTGAAAGCATTCCCACAGGATCCAGTAGGAGACCACGGTGACTTGGAGAAGAATGTGGTAGCAGTGGGAGATGTGAACAGGCCAGGAGATACTTAGAAGGTCAAATCCACGGAGTGTGGTTTTATAGCACTGGTTATAGTAATAAGGGGTATCAGCATGGATGAGGGTCAACACAGACAGAAAAGAGAAAGCTGAACAGGCCTCCTTGAAAAACTTCCTACCAGCCTCACAGGAAAGAGGTGGAGTCTGCAAAGGGACGTGAGCAGGAACAGCCCAAGAAACAGGAGGAAAAACCAGGGGAGTGTAGTGCTGTAATGCTATAGAAAAAGAATATTTCAAGAAGAAAAGGCTAGTTAAGAGAATCAAATACTAAGCAGTAAGAAAGGTGAGATCTAAAATATGTCCATAGGATTTAGCCACACAGAAGTCAGCCATGGGCCTAGAAGAAGTGTTTTGGTGGATTATGGTACCAGAAACCAGATTACAGTGGGTTGAGGAATAAATATGGAGTGAAGAAATTAAAATGGAGTGTACAGACAACTCTTTTGAGAAGTCTGGCTTTTAAGGAAAGGAGTATTAATATAAGACAGTAGATGGGGAAAAAGCATGGGGTTGGGGACAGGTTGCTGTTTGTTGTTTTATTAACAAAGAAGCTTCAATGAGCTTAAAGTCCAATGAGAAAGACCTGTTGAGAGAGAAAAGTTTAATATAACGAGACAGAAGGTTTCAGGGGCAATCACTGAGATGGGATCCAGAACACAGGAGGAGGACAGGCCTTGGATAGTGGAGAGAGGCTTCCTCTGTTAACAGGGGCTAGGACAGATGCAAAGCAAGTTTGGAGGCACAAAGAAAGACTTTACACTGTCTGGCTCCCATTTTCTCTGAGATCAAGAACTGAGATCATCAGTTAACAATGAAGGAAGGAAAGGTAGTGTGAGGGAGAGAAAAGGTAAGTTAACATGGATAGAAAGACTGTTTGGCGACAGCCCCATTTGAGGCTGCTAACCATGAGGTTAAGTGAAACCCATCTATTCTGGTCTAACTTTCTCTGGTGTGCTTCACTGCTTGGGTACAAGCACAGACAAAGCAGATAGCTGCGCTTGTATGGAGTCAGGCTTTCCTGAGAAATTAGCATGCTCTCAGCAGCTTGCAAGGAACTAAAAAGGACTCTACAGAAGTTTAAAAACAAAAAAACTTACTTCCTTTACCTAGAGGTCAGATTTAGAACAACTTCTGTACTCTAGAACACGACTTACCAACTCACACACATACATGAAGCCACATATGCCACTGAACATCTGCTCTTCAATAAATCACACAATGAAAATATTCACTGAATATGCCTCACTTAACCTACGATGGCAGAGCTGTTGCCATAACAAATTCCCTAAGATGACTGTTTGGATTAAGTCATGTTCGGGCTTAGCATATTCCTACTGTTTTTATTGGTGCAAAAAGCATCTCACCTCCCCACCTCACCCCCAAGAAAGAAAAAAAAAAGCCTGTAACAGGTCCTCCCTTCTCCTCCCCACAAATAAATACGAACATGCCGGAGCCCCACCCACAGTTGCGTAACTAGGTAGAGACATTCCTTTATGCTCATATTTGGACACATATGGCTGAAAGAAACACAGCCAAGAACTCCAAGGAAGCAACAAGCTATGAGGGTAATTTTCCCTTTTCTCAAAACTAGATGCCTGACTTTGTTTTTCCAACTTTGTTCTACAGACTGACTCTCTACTAACAACAAGGGAGAAAGCGAAAAATGAGAAGCACTCTAAGTTACAGCAAGCTTTATTAGTACTTCAAGATTGGAATCTCACAACCTCAGAAATTAAGAAATATTTAATAAAATGTGACTCATCTTGCAAACAATTCCATAACAGCCTCACAGACTTTAAGAAATATAGAAAATAGCATTGATTTTGACAGTGAAGTAAGTCCTTCAGTAACTACATTTTAGTAAACTTATGAAAGTAAATTATACGTAAGCCTTAGTGACTAGGGGATAAACACCATCATCTCTCCCCACCCCTCACCACCACCCAAGAAAAGGGGATGGCTCAACTTATGTTTTACTCTGGTAAAAAAAAAAAAACAATTAAACTACTTCACTTCACAGAATAACATGAGAATATTAACCCATGAATGAGTCAAAATAAAAGTGGTGTAACAAAATAGATGGACCTATCAAAGAAAAGTAGATGGAGAGACCCCATGCCCGCTGCTCCTGCAGCGTAAAAGAAATGGTCATGTAAGAGAAATGTAAGGATACTGACAGGAAAGGTGGTGGAGGAAGAACAGGTCAGCTGTCAAGTAAGCAAAGCCTTTCACCAGAGCCCCCTTCTCCTGAGACGCACAGGCAGGCGCCCGAGTGCCAGTGGAGGAGCGGCAACAGCGCGCAGGGCGGGATGCTGACGTTCGCTGCACACTCCCCACACCTCTCGCACAGCGATGTTATCCCAAGACAGCCCCCACTGCTGACATTCTTTCTGAATGACTGGATCACTCAGATTTGCCAACTTATTTGGCCATTTTTCCCACTAAACTTTTAACACATACATGTTTAGACTAACAGCTTGCACACCATGCACAGGGAAACACAGATCTGCAATTTCAGCTCTGGCACATATTTTAAAGCTGAAGAAAAATTAAAGGGGAGGTTGAAATTGCTACAACACAATGAACAAAGGAAGGAATTGCTTCTTTTTAAAAGGCATTGTGGAGGGGAAACAGCACAGAAGGGGTGTATATCAATCTGACTCTTGGCAGACCGTTCAGACATATGTCTTAGAACTTTAAATGTAATATCTTTTAACCCAGTCATTCTACTTCTGGGACCTTACCCTTAAAACACATTCACACATCTGCACAAAGACACATACAATGTCCAACCCAACATCTTTAAGTAGCAAATAAATAACAATGTCCATCAATAAGATGCTATAAAATAAATTATATGACATGCATATAGAAGAATTCTATGAAGCATTTAAAAGGATAAGGTAAATCTATTTGTTCCAATACAGAAAGATGTCTAAAATAAATTAAAGAGAATCAAAGATTAATGCAAAATAACATCTATACTGCTCTCTCATTTGTATTTATAAAACATATGTGTTCAAGATTAGGTGCTTATGTGAACTCTATCTCAATAAAGCTGACTCTTCCCCTAAAAAAGGAAAAACAGGTATTTGTATATGCACAGAAAATTTCTAGAAGAATATGAAAGAAACTTAACAGCAATTGCCTCAGAAATTGGGGGGATCACATTTTGATACCATCCCTTTTGCTCTGAGTGTTTTACATTCATATATTGTATTTTCAGCTGGTTGCTTTTTCTTTTTAATCACATGCACAGGAAAAAGTAGAGCCATGGCAAGGAGTACCCACTGCAGAAATTGCTCTCTCAGGGAGCACGGCCCGGTGAGCCACCTTCCTATTATGGTAGCATCACTTTCTCAGTTTTCTGACTCAGAAAATGGAACCAAGTGAATTTCAGCTGTGCCTTACTTATTATCTGTAAGGAGCTATCTCATACAATTAGTACTATACAGAATTAGTATTATAGAGAATTTCTATAAATTAATTTCAGCAAGAGGGCCAGGAACATACAAAGAAAGTAAAATAAGTAGATATTTCCTCTACATGCCAAACAGTATCCCCAAAACTACATGTAAAAATACACGGATTCACAGAAACTGCCACCGGATGTGGACACAAGCTCACAGACCTCACTTGCATGCCGACACAGTACAAGCTGTGCGTGCCAGCTCTCTGAGGGTTTAAATTCATGATAATGGTTAGAAGTCAACCATTTATGCTCTCAGAGTTCAAGTGTTTTGCATTTATTTGGTAAGGTAAATAAGCAATTTGATTTTGCCTGACAAACTGGTACACGTACTTGTGACTTTTTAAAAATTCATAACCTGCAGAACTCTGTGTCTAGCCCACAGCCACACAAACCAACACGCATACCCACGTGCAGTATGCAAACACACACACACACCCCCATCCATCCTTTGGGTTCTGCAGCCTGAGGGCTGACCAGATCTGAGGGATAAGAATCACCTACTCAACACTAATTCAACTTCCTATGGGAACGTTTCAAACCCTAAAGGGCCTCCTCGCTGTATTAAACCAGTCTGATCCAGTTCAGCCTGTAAGGTGTGACTGAACCCAAGCATGAGGCTGAATCACAGGCCTCTGGGTCAGACTATTAAGCCAGAGGGTTCTGACCACAGCCTTACGGTTTGACCTTCCCAATTACAGCATCTTTAAACATTTAAAATAATGAAATACGATGGTCCCATTAAATTCTAATTCAAAAGGCCAACAATGAACAAAATAATTGCTACCCTCCCAACTATACACTCAGACATGTGAAAAATTCCTAGCTGCCTAACTAGAAAATACTTAAAAGGCATGCTCCTGAATATGACCTACTTCAAAAATGTGGAGTCTTCCTTGGGTAATATATTTAAAACATGCTTTTGAAAAGAATGCCAGAGGGCTTAAAGAAAAATTAATTAAATGAATGGAATAAATTAAAAACAAGAATAAGACTAGCAGAAACTAGCAAACGGAAATCATCTCTCAAAACACCCCCCAGCCCCAGGCATTTTAGTGTTGACACACGCAGTATCTTTCCACATCGCCACCTGAGGTTCATCTGGTCCCACTGCACACTTTGTGCTCTCCTTTCTGGCCTGTGGGCCGCATTCATGTTCGTGCCTGCTCAGGCGAACATGTTTCCACACTCGGAGACGCTGGATACTGCTGTTTTGGAACTTGGCTTTCATCAGCTTTCAGGGGTAGATACCCACTTGGAGAAAATGATAATGTAAGACAAATCAGGAGCTGAACTTCAAGTTGGAAGACAGAGTTTTACTTCTCTCAGAAAGAAAAAAGTCAATTTTACTGATGCCAGAACAAACTTAAACATAAGACCACAGAGCTACCGGCTGAAACTTCTCCTTGTAATGCCTGCCTCTGAAGAACAGGAACTACTGTGGAATTCTACTCCTTTATTTCTATCTCAACTCTTGGTGACTCATTAATCTACTAGTATTTAGGGGATACTCCCATCCCTTGGCTGCTGGTTCTCAGTTAGTTCTACTTCATCCTCTCTTGCTTTTAGGCTACTCACTTATCAAATACTTTCATGACATCCTTTTGATCTAAGTCCATCAAATCCAGTCTTCCTTGTTGTTCTGAATGAAAAATCAAGGCCAGGGGCAATTGTGAGGCTTATTTACCTAAGATCTTTTACCAGTTGTGGTTTTCAGTGAAAAAAACTTTAATATGCTTTAAAGAAAATTCAAACTATATAAACAAGTAGAAACTAGTACACATGTGTAGTATTTTTATTATTTGAATCCTTTCCACTGAAAACTGAACATAGACAGACATTCCTAGAAGGAATGAGGAACAGCATTTCCTAAGAAAATAGAACAAAATAATGTATTTATCAATGACCTATTTAAATAGAACCTATAGAACTAACCCTTGTAATCTCTTCCACAAAATCATATTATTGAATACTCTTTCATCCTTATTATCCACTGTACAATCCGGCCTCTTCAGGATAATATGACATACTAAAACTATAGAACAGTTCGTTGGTGATTTTTCTCTTACTAATGCTAAGTGTTTTCCATGTTCCCTTATTTACAATTTTATTCACTACATTAGGCTTGTTGCTGAAGCTATTTTCATCGATGGCTAATTCAAGTTAAGCAATCAGGGTTGTCCCTCATTTATTTCTTACAAGGGACAAAGATCTTAGCTGGCAGTTATATGGTTCTATTCATTTAGTCGTTTCTTTAGTTCATCAAGAATTTTCATATATCTTTGCTGAATATCATTAATCTTCAAGGTTGCAATACCACAGCAGTTCTGCCAACAGCTCCATTTCTTGATATCTAGTTTGCCTATAGGAAATCACATGAGCAGTTACACAGAAATGTATGAGGACTTCAGAATCCAAAGCAATCATCTACACTATTGATTTTTTATGTTTATTTATTTACTTATTTATTTATTTATTTTTAAATGCATTTATTTTTAAGATTTTATTTATTTATCCTTAGAGGGGAAGGGAAGGAGAGAGAGAGAGAAACATCAATGTATGGTTGCCTTTCCTGCATCCCCTGCTGGGAACTGGCCTGCAGGGAACTGGGTTGCAACCCAGGCATGTGCCCTGGCTGGGAATCGAACCGCGATTGTCTAGTTCGCAGGCCCGTGCTCAGTCCACTGAGCTACACCAGCCAGGGCCAATTTATTTACTTATTTATTTTTTGAGAGAGAGCAGAAGGGAGGGAGAAAGAGAGAGAGAGAAACATCAACTGGCTGCCTTCTGTACACGGTCTGACTGGGGACCAAACCTGCAAGCCACGCAAGTGCCCCAACCCTGAACCTGGCCACCTTCCAGTTTATGGGACTATGCCCAACCAAATCACACCAGCCGAGGCAATCACCTACACTACTGAAAAAGTAGGTGATGCTGAGCATGTTAGTTACCTTTGGAGCCTCAACTCAATAATCTGCTAATTTAATAAATTGATACAATGGAAGAAGTGCCATCTATTTCATAGGATATTGATCATTTAAAAATCTACCACATATAAAAAATAACATGTCAGAAACTGATACAAGGTCAATAGTCTGCATATATTTCTCAGATACCTATTATATGACAGTTACTTTCTTTTTACCTTTATGGGTCATTTTATTGTATAATATCTATAAATTAGTCTTATTATATGAATTTATCTTCATTTTTATTTCACTTCATGGAATATTTTAGGATACCTAAACTATTAGCAAAGTTCTACTTACTACAGTCACATTCTCCCTACTTTTATTGCTCCCACATTCTATATGGGAACAATAAAACTATGCTATAAAATCCAAATTAGTGCACTCAATAACATTTGACAGTATTTGCAATAATACAATCTGACAATGTTATTACTCTGTTTTCATTTCAGATCAGTATTTCTAAATCTTTAGAACATGTTATGTAGACAGAAATCTTAAGTCACTTTTTACAATGACAAATCAGTTTTAAATGACAAATGTCACCTATTTTTCTTCTAATCTCCACGGAAATCTTTTGCATTCTCTCTAGAGCAGGCAGACTTGCTGTGCAAAGAAGGGGCATCATGTCCCTTTCTGGCCACTACAGCGATTGCGTGGTTCTCTCCTGCTACACCCCCACTTATGCTTACAATTTTCTCAACAAAGTTTTCCATGGGGTTGGACTCGATAATTGAGTAGAAATGAAACTCATGTGCCAAAAGTCAAATAAAATTCATATTAATAAGAAAATTTTTATCTAAAAATATCCAAAAAGCCCAAAACAAATATATCACAAAATTTATGGAAATAATTGTCAAGTAAAATCAACTGTAAAACAAGACACTACTCTCTAGATGTGATTACTGTCCAATATCCAAATATCTCCACATACTGATTTTTCAATTATCTATAACTTTGTCTCTTTTGTTTTTAGAATAAATCAAGACACTCAATAGTGAAAACTATGTGTAGTTCAACCCCATCCATTTAATTCTTACACATGCTAGAAGAAAAGTACTTTAAATGTTTTTTAAGTAAAAATAAAAGGCCCGAGGGCATTAATTAAAACAAAGTTCCACCGATGAAAAGCTCCTTGTAGTGGAAAAAAAAAAACCAAAAAAACCCACAGTAATATTTTATGAGGCACCAGATAACTTAACAAAACTTAGCAACAAAGAATACCTGTAAGAGTGAGACCTGACACTCAGAATCTTTAAAATAAATTCTAACAAAGGAAAACAAAGCAAACTAAGAAATCAAAATTCAAAGTAAAGGCTAAACAATTTTCTAAAATGACCATTCTTGCCAAATTAAAAGTTCAAAAGAAGTAACATTCAAAACATCCAAATTATCTCCTTAGCAATATAAGCTCTATAACATTAAACTTCCCTGGGATATTTTAGAATCTTTGACATACACACTGACTTATTCGAGTACTTAGGAGAAAAATGCAGAGCATGCATATACTAATCTGTATTTACAATCCTTCATTAGTAATGTAGAGACAATGCCTAGAGACCATTGTTTTTAGAAGTCAATTATCTTAGAATAGCTAGTTTCTAAATGTTTCACTTCTACCTAAAAGAGTTTAAAGAATTTAAATATTTCTGTTCAAAGACCCGGAAGATCTTATCATCTCAGGTGCAGAATGTGTCCAGCTACACAGGCCTCTGATGGCCTCGTGTTCTAAGTCACATGGGAAGTGCAGTGTGATAATCACAGTGTCCGTAACCACTAAACCCTCCCGTTGTCGTGTTACTCAAGAAGAACTGTATTTTATTTTGGGCAAGTGTAGGCAAGCTGATCCTGGTTCCTCCTAATTCAGCAGCCTACACTTCCATCCACTGACATGTCATTCCGTACAGGAAACAGACAGCTAGAGTGTCTAAAAGGGGCCCCTGGTGTGAGATGTATCACAGTTTCATAGATGCCAATGTTTCCAAACTATAAGAGAGAGAGAAAAGAAAGGGAGTGAGAGGAAAGAAACAAAGGCAAAAGAGAGGAGAAGCAAATAAGAGGATTTTAAGTCAAACAGACCAGGGGTAAAGTAACTCTGTAACTCAGCAGCAATGTGGCAAACTAGAGGTCCCTGTGAAGTAGTAGGACAGTAACAGTTCCCACTTCAGGGGACTGTTGGGAGATTTGAATGAGATAACACATGGACACCATGTACAGAATACCTGCCATTTAGAAGTTATCAAAATATTAACTATTCTATATAGGTATTATTTCAGTGTATCAAGTAAGTTTGTCATGGTTTCATGAGTTATTGCTTAGGTTTACTCTATTTAGGGAGATATTCAGTTCTTCAACCCTATGATATAATCTTTGAAAAACTAGGAAAAATAATTGAGATCAAGAAATATGTAGTGTTCAATAAATATTTGCTTGGAATTTAGCTTCTTCCAAGGTAATAGAAGCATAGACTCAAGTGCCACAGTGCCTGCGTTTGAATTTGAAGTTGGCCACTTGCTGGTTAAGCAGGCACTAATTCTGTCTCAGTTTCTGTTAGTCGGGATGACAATATTCCCTTAGCGATGTGGTGAGGATTAAATGAATTAATACATGTAAACTGCTTAGGATAGTGCCTGGAATTTAGTAAGTACTAGGTAAGCGTTAACTTGGATTTAGTTGTTAATAATCCTCACAACTGGTCACTGCTAAACCCAGCTACTCACAAGAGTAACTAGAGTAGGAGACTATAGTTTGGACATTTATGATCTCTAAGCCTGAACTAAACCCTTATCTTACTACTCATCAATTATCTTTATACACAAACTTGGTCACTTTCTACATATCAGACCTTAATGTCTGCTAGATTACTAGCACAATCCAAAGACATAGTATAGCTGTGTGGTCTGTGTGTATGCTCCAAGCTTAGAGAGAAGATCTCTTGAGTGGTCAGAATGTGATGTTTTTACTTTTACTTGTCTGTATTTTCTAATTTTTCCACCTGCACATGTATTGCCTCTGTAATAATAAAAGGTTATTGTAAAATTTGGAAATGAAAGAAACTCGTATTTGTCTACAGAAAAAATTCCACAAATTCCATACCTGTATTTATGAATGATGGCATTAAATAGTTTTCCATCCCTCCAGCAGGTAGTGAAATTTTCGCACCGTACTCCAGCATAACCCTCGGTTGCCTGCTGCGTCCACAGGAGCAACCTCTCCTTAGCAGACATGTCTTCTGACTCCCCGGTGACATGGATGTCAGAGATCTAAACATGATGGAGAAGTGGCAAATCAGTAGAAAGGAAGGACGCCAACTCAGATTAAGAACCTACTATGTGCCAAGCACTCTACAAGCGCTATTTAACTTAATTTTTGTAACTTGTCACTTGTAAACTAAGCATATTTTCCCCATTTTACATCTAGGGAAACTGAGTTTCAATGAAGTTAATAGCCTTAGCTGGGTGGCTCAGTCGGTTGGAGCATCCATCCATACACCAAGTTTGCAGGTTCCATCCCCACTGAGGGCACGTACAGGAAGCAACCTATCAGTGTCTCTGCCCCCACTCCCCAAACCAATGAACATGTCCTTAGGTGAGGATTAAAAAGAATGCAATTCATAGACTGAAAAAGATTAAATCCACGCATCTAATTGTTCTTCTTATAGCCAAATATCACAGCATTAAAAAAATCTACATCCCTCCTGTTAATCAGATCTGTTAAAACAACTCGAGCAAATGTTTTTCCAAATTCAAATGGAACAAAAGTAAAACCTACAAATTAATCTACATTTCCACCTGCAGAGCAGAATTTGATCCAACAGATATTGTGCAAAGCAGAAAAATGTGCCCTATCCAATTAAGTGCATTGCATAACAGGTTGGCCTAAGGTCTCCTTAATTCTCTCATGCGTCCTTGCTCAGCCCACTGAATGTTAAACCTTTCTCATCTGATTTTTCCCCATGCTTTTGGTTTTCATTAGATTTCCTAAAAGTCTCTTCCATTAAATAATAATAATAATAATAATAATAATGATATAAAAAAAATAAACCAGGTCAGTCACTAGTTCACATGATTTACATTTTCTCAAGAAATGTTTTGAGAACTGTCCTACTTAATCTGTTGATAATGATATTAAGGCACGAAGTGCCTTTAGAGAAGTTGCACTGTAATTCCAAAGCTGCAATTAACACCAACAAACAACTGTTCCTCATTCAGTGCAAGGCACAAATCCAGAGGATTAGGAAGACAGGCAGCAAGCCAGGATCAAGAAGAGCAAATAAGAGATTAGAAGTAAGACACAGGGAGGGACAAGTCACCTGGTAACAGGAAAAAAAATCACTAAAGTCACAAGATTGATTTCTAATCCCAGCCACCAGTCCCATGACTTTGAATAATTTATTTCATGTCTATGAGTCAACTTCTCCATCTATAAATGAGAAGGTAGAGAGGATAGAAGCAAATAATGTTCGAGTCTTTCAGCCTAAAAGTCTTACTATGAGATTACAAATACAACACAGAGTCAGAGGTCAAAATAGGCAGAGTTAAGCAAAACAAGTCGAGAATTAACCAAAAAATAAATAAATACACAAACCCTCCATACTAAAGAAAGCCTTTAGTCATTGTGGCAATGCCAAGCTCAAACAGGAAGCCCTTTATGCCTCCCAGCTGCTACAAGAGCCAGAGGGGTGCCCAACCCAGGGACCTGGGGCCAGAACTCTGCAGCAGCTCAAGGCCACACCAGGCCTGGCAGCCCCCAACACCACCACCTGGGGACCATGGCCACACACGCCCACACTGCCTTGTTTCAGCAGAGGCAGCCATGCCCTGTGGGGCTGCACTCAGGGCCACAGCAGGGACATGCTCTTCGACAGATGGCCAGGATTTCAATCATCTCTCCTGCGTTTCTGTGTTCAAATCCGGAGCATGCAAAAAGACTGTGTTTGTGAACACATTATAAAGGATATACAGAAGGAATGTCTTTTTTTTCTTTTTTTTTTTTAATGTAGACAGAAAAGGCTGAAAAACCACCAGTATTTTTCCATCCAACTTCCAACTGACATTCCGGTTTAAGATTATGCTGGAGAACCTTTCTAGCACACTGTGTAAGCTTCAATCACATCTCCAACACTTGTGAAATAATAATGGGAATACTTATTACACTGTGTGGTGAGACTTCCACAACATAGCGCCTGGTGTGTAGTAAGTGCGCGCTCAACATGTCAGCTCTTTTATTGTGATTATTATTCTTTTTGACAAAGGGAGAAGCATGATCTTGGCTTCACTGTCCTCCCGATTCTCCTCCTCTTGTGAGGAGGAGTAAAAGGTAAAGCTTCTAAACTTGCTGCCTTAAAATAATAAAAATCTATGAACACAAGGGCTCAGTGAAACTAACCCAGGAAACCATGCAAATGAAAACAATAAACCTCTAGGTAAAATTTCGCAAGTCCCTTTTAACCTTTACAAATTATAAAACTAGCTACATGGGGAACCCTTACAATGCAGAAGAATCTACATGGGTGGTATTTATAACTATATAAAGAAAAAGGGGGTAGCTGGGGGAGGGGAGGCTATTTTCTCCCGGGTCAGGAACAGTCCAGGCCAGTGCAGTCACAAAAGTAATTACCTAGTGAACAAGGGAAGTCAGTAAATTTCAACTGCAAGGTACCAATTTAAGTTTAATAGGTTCAAGTGCTAAACAGTACTTTACCCAAGAAATGATGTTAAAGGAGGAAAAGTTTAGAAGTCTGAAAATAGTCTAAACATCAACCAAAAGAAAATCACATATTCTTATTAAATAAGTTTCTTGCTAATAGATAAACTTCAGGCAAATAGATGATACGCAATAGATAAATATACACAAAAATTTCAGTATTACACATGCGTACACTATTTAAAAGGCTATAATTTAAAAATACAGATTTAAACACATTATGAACCAAACTTCAACGTATCAAAGACTATTAACACATTATTTTCAGCTTCTCCTGCTATTTCCAATTAACTGAATATTATCCCCCACGAAGAAATGTAAGGTATTTTTTAAAATATACTGAACCATCATTCACTATCTATAGAGTGTATCAAACTGTTGGTGACACCATGTAGCCAAAACTAAAAAGAAAAGTAAATTAATACCGAAAGTTGTAAACCTGCTCTTGTCATTTGTGACCCGATGTAAAATCCGGACAGCCCGAGTGCCCCAGCCATAACGACCGGCCAGGTTGGGCACTAGAAGTAATGAGGCCTTCTTCCCTCAAATCGTGGGGCAACACAGTGATGATGAGGGGATGTTTCAATTCCTGCTGCCTGGGGTCACATCCCATTCTCCACGAGTTAACAGATTTTTTTAACTTTAGTTTTCAATCACAGATTATACTCAACATTATTTTGCATTACTTTCAGGTGGACAGCACAGTGGTTAAATAATCATGTACTTTACAAAGTGATCCCCCTGATATTTCCTATACTATACTTTACATCCCCATGACTATTCTGTAACTACCAATTTGTAGTTCTTAATCCCTTCACCTTTTTCACCAAGTCCACAAGGCTCCTCCCCTCTGTAAACCACCACAGTCTGTTCTCTGTAACTATGAGTCTGTTTCCATTTTGTTTGTTCATTTATTTTGTTCTGTAGATTCCACATATAAGTGAAATCATATGGCATTTGTCTTTTTCTGACTTATCTCACCTAACATAATAGCCTCCAGGTCCACCCACGCTGTCCCAAATGGTGAGATTTCATTCTTTTTTTTGGCCTAGTTATCCACCTATGTATTAATGGACAGACACCTGGGCTGCTTTCACATCTGGACTATTGTAAATAACTCTGCAATGAACACAGGGGTGCATATATTCTTTTGAATTAGTGTTTTACCTTTCTTTAAATATATACCCGAAGTCGAATTGCTGGGCCCTAAGGCATGTAGTAATTCATACCTGTACCAATCCACATTCCCACTAACAGTGCATAAGGGTTTTCTTTTCTCCACATCCTCGCCAACATTTGTTGTTTATTGATTTATTGATGGCAGCCACTCTGACAGGTGTGAGGCGATATCTCATTGTGGCTTTAATTTATATTTCTCTAATAATTGCTGATGTTGAGCATCTTTACATATGTCTATTGGTCACCTGTATGTCCTTTTTGGAGAAGTACCTATTTAGGTCTTCTGCCCACTTTTTAATTGGATTATTTGGTTTTTTGATGTTGAGTCACATGCATTCTTTATACATTTTGAACAGTAACTCCTTTTATGACATGTATCACTAGTAAATGTCTCCGCCCATTCAGTAGGTTGTCTTTTCATTTTGTTGATGTTTTTCTTTACTGTGCAAAACCTTTTTACTTTGATGTAGTCCCATTTCTTTATTTTTTCTTTTGTTTCCCTTGCCCAAGAAGATATATAAGAAAAAATATTGCTAAAAGAATTGTTAAAGATTTTACTGCCTATGTTTTCTTTGAGTTTATGAGTTTGGATGTTAAATTTACATCTTTAATCCATTTTGAGTTTATTCTTGTGTATGGTATAAGAAGGTGACCTTTCATTTTTTTGCATGTATTTCTCCAGTTTTTCCCAACACAATTTATTGAATTTAGTGTCTTTACCCGACTGTATGTTTTGCTTCCTTTTTCATATATTAATTGACCATATAGTCATGGGTTTATTTCTAGGTTCTCTATTCTGTTCCTTTAATCTATTTTTTAATGCCAGTACCATGCTGTTTTGATTACTATAGCTTTATAGTATAGTTTGATATCAGGTAGTGTGACACCTCTAATTTTGTTCTTCTTTCTCAAGATTTCTGTGGCTGTTCAGGATCTTTTGTTGCTCCACATAAGTTTCTGGATTATTTGTTGTAGTTTTGTGAAAAGTGCCATTGGTATTTTGATAGGAATTATGTTGACTCTGGGTAGTATGGACATTTTAATGATAGCAATTCTACCTATCCCTGAGCATGGTATATGCTTCCATGTATTTGTATCTTCTTCAGTTTCTGTCTTTTATTTTAATGGTGTGTAGCATTTTTGTTATACAGTAGATTCCATTCATTCATTCTAAGTTGTCCTACATGCAAGTACTTTTTTTATCCTCATCCAAGAACATGCTTATTAATTTTAAGAGATGGGGAGGCAGAAAGAGGGAGAGAAACATTGATGTGACAGAGAAACATCGGTTGGCTGCTTCTCATATGCACCATGGCCAGGACCAAACCCACAACCTCAGCATCTGCCTTGACCAGGAATCGAACCTACAACACTTCAGTTTATGGAACAATGTTCCAACCAATTGAGCCACACTGGCCAGGGCTAATTTCTTTCTTCAGTGTCTTATAATCTTCCATGTTACAGGTATTTTAGCTCCTTGATTAAATTTATTCCTAAGTATTTTGTTTTTTGATGCAATTTTAAATGGATTGTTTTTATTCTCTTTTTCTGATCATTCATTATCATTGTATAAAAATGCAACCGATTTCTGAATCTTTATTTTGTGTCCTGCTACTTTACTGGATTCATTTATCGGTTCTAGTAGTTTTTGATGGAATCTTTAGGGTTCTCTCTATATAGCATCAAGTCGTCTACAAATAATGAGAGTTCTACTTCTTTCTTTCCAATTAAAATTATGAACCCGAGCTATTCACATCGTCTCTCAAAAATCCATTTCCTCATTTTGAAACTTTATAAGACAAAATATATCTTCTACTTATTGCGTGGTTTTAAAGATTAGATGGAATAATCTACATCAAGTGCTTAACACAGTGCCTGGCTTGTCAAAAACTAAATGTTTGCATTTTTATTCATAGTGTTTGCTGCTTAAAGCTTCTCACCAGCAATCTGTCAGCCAGTGTCAAAAACAAATGAAATACTTTATACCCGAGTTCCTTTTGGAAATCTGAAGCCCTCATGCCTCACATCCAGGTCATTGTTGACTACCACCCAAATTCAAGTTCTTCCTGTAACTGAGCTTCTCATGCTGCATCTCTCCTGACCCAGCTTGCCACCAGGCCTAAACTTTCCAGAAATACTTATTCCAAAGCAAACAAAGTCTCTTACCCCTTCAATACTTTACACTGCTTCTACCTTTGTACTGGACTCCAGGTGTCCCCCACTGCATTAACTCAAGTCTCAGGTACCACAGGTATTCTAACTCCCCTGTGATGCAAAGCCAATAGTTTTCAAATCATTATTCATGTGTATGAAGACCTCATTGCTTACACTATAGGCCACTCTTGCACTACCACCTTCTTCCTCTCCTCAGAAATGATCCCCACATCCCAAAGGTTTGGTACCTGGCTGAGTATATGCCTTCCTTCACCTAGGACCTCATCCTTACAGTCCTTGAGCTTCTCTCTACTTTAGCTGTTCACATACCACATCCTAGATCTTGGCATCTTGAACCAGAGCAAGTCCAGCTTACATATTTACCTTCTGATAGCAGTTTTCCATTCTTCTAGTACTTTCCCTCCCTAACCTCTAGCTAAGCCAATTATTAGGCTTTGACAACATCTCAGATTTCTTATCTTTCCAAATTTTGCCCCAGTCTATGAGTCCTCATCTATCATTACATCCTTCTCTATCTGGCCTGTACTACAAAATCTGTCACTTTCAATATCCTCAACTCCCTCACACCTTTCTCCTTAGCCTGCAACCACCCAGCCAAACCTCGGTCCTGATCAAGTCAGCTCTGTCATCTCCACTCTTGCCTTAAGCTTTCAGTTATAAAGATGTGTTACAGAAAACCATACAACCATAGGAACCAAGTGAACTCCAACTTCAATTTCAACAGTTATCTTTGAGGACACAATTACAATACGTCTAGAATGATATTGGTCACCAAAGCTTCCATCTTCTTCTAGAACTGAGTTTCACTGTTGGCAATATCATGCCTTGGTCTGCTTTAGGAGCTTCCTATTTTACTTAACTAAGAAAGTTCACTGAATTTTTTTTCTGGCTTATTTGCTTTAAATGTGAAATTTCAGTAAGTTATCACAGATTCTGCAAAAGTAATCATATTTTACTATTTATTATTATCAGATAAGTTCAAGTCCCACATGAAAATGGTTACAGAAAAGTAACAGGAAAACACCCAACCTTCATATCCTTTTTGCTATATGTACGTATCACATGCATGAAAGGCCAAATCTTTATTTCACTTGAATTACAGAGGACATGTTATTTCCTCCCCACACAGTAGAGCCCAGAATGGGGTGACATCACTACAGGGCCACAGCAAAGAAGGGTAATTTGCTCTTTGTCACCACTCTACTTACACGTATTCCTCTTCTTAGATAATCCAAGCCTAAATTAGAAAAAGAGAATCTGCAAGCTTTTGATGTCAAGGGCAAATATTTTCCAGAGCCCTGACAAAAGCTGGTTTACAGAAAACAGTACTGGGCTATAAAAACCCTCAACATTAGGCATTCGCAAAACTGTCTGGTCATGTTAGAAAGCAGGTTCTCCCAATGTAATTCCAAGGGTACTGTTCCTACTGATTAATAAAACAAACGCTCAGAAAATCTAACCATTTGGCTAGGAGGTCTTCAACCCACTGAACTGGAAACTTGGCCAGTGGCTACATTTTTGAAGAAACTATGTTGAGCCCTTCAGAGCATAAAAAATAATTCAGACATTCAATATATAAAGTCATTTTTTATAGTTCAGGATTCTGGGCCTTAAGAACAAAGAATTCACCGTTTGTTTTATCTTTTCACTCCATATAAGCAGGCCCAAAACTAAAATTTAAAAAACCCAAAAACTTAACTCAGCCTAAAAAATCATACTACCAAGAACAAAAAAACCCTCATGCCCTTTCCAATATTATCTTTTCCCACAATGCCTCTGCCCTGACACATAGCACAGGTACTTTATGGTATATTTTCCCTTCTCCCTCTCGGTAGAGCTCAGACAACACTCAACAATTGAAACCCTAATAACTGGAACTAAAAGAAGAAGGCGCAGGGGCTGTGGGAGAGGCTCTCGGGTCGAGCACAGGGGAAAATGTCGTCTTTCAGGCACAGTCATAACAGACCTAGAAGGACATTTAGGGACAAGGGAGCTTGCAGCTTCCTCTGGAACTAAGCCTCCGTGTCAGGATTAGTAGCAGTCTCCTAGCTAGTATCACTGCACCACGTCCTGCCCTGTTCTCACTTCCCAGGTCAGGTGGTGCTTTACTCCAGTTTGCCAGCTCATTGCACAGTCATGGAGCTCAGTCTTGGCTGATCTTTCCAGACTCAAGACATTCTCTTTCTAGTCTATGGTCAAACCATATAAACTTCGAACCATGTGAACCACATGCTTCCTCTCTCCCACAGTCTTCCGTTCTAGTCACTACTCCCCCTGGAACATCCTCCCCACACTCTGCCCAACATGGCATGGATTAACTGCCTTCTCAATAAGAAGGGAACACAGAGAGGGAGGGACATTAGAAACATATTTCAAGTTTTCATTTGGTATGACTGTCATATAAGCCTTGTCACCTTAGAAAAATAGTTTCCAATTAGCCTCACTTTCCAAAATAACAGAATGCCCTGACCACTACATAAAGTGCCCAGGAGAGGGAGGGCACAGGCCCAGAGACTACTCAGTGAGAACCCAGTGTCCAGTAGTGAACCTCAGCTGCAAGTGAATCATTCATCTAAAGCAGTTTTTATACATTTGAGACACTGTCGAACTTTGGTGGCTTCCCACCAAAATGGCTTTCCAACAAAAGAAAACCAGCCAGCACATCCCATCTCATTGCACAATGTGCCTTCATGCACAGCTCGTTGCCAGGTGACCCACTTACTGCTAAACGGATTGCAAAAGCCTCACTGTGTTGGTCAGCTGAGGCTGTAAATGTGAAAGTCCTTTGAGCCAAGTCAATGGCACCAGACAACTGGACGACAGGAACGCCCTATTTTTACCCATGTTGTCACGGTTCTGGTATGCACTGAGCACACAAGAACAGTCAACTTCCAAAGTTGAGTCACAGACTCCCTAAAAGGTAATGCACATTTTAAAAAATGTATGCATTTCATTATTCTCTGTAAGGCAAATAATAAAACTTTTGTCTTTAAGTTTTTAAATAATTATAACATATTAAAAAGATTAAAACATTTAAATAAACTTTACTATTTGAATATCATGCTAACTGAAGTTAAGTCATATGGAAAAGGCCAGGAACCATATGATTTCACTCACTGGAGGGATGGATATAAAACAGAAAGCAGCAAATGAACAAACAAAACAAACAGACTCATAAACACAGACAACAGTACAGTGATTCCCAGGAGGAAAGAAGGGTGGGGAGAGAATGAAAAGGGTAAAAGAGGTCAAATGTATGGTGATGACAGGAGACTAGACTTTGGGTGGTAAGCACACAGTGCAATATGCAGGTAATGTATTATAAAATTATAACCAATGTCACCACAAGAAATTTAAATAAATAAATGTTTATGTGTGACATTGGAAAATATCTCTAAAGTTAAGCAAACTAAAATATTTAGTTTTGAACAGGCCATAAATATAGTGACGCATTAAGGAACCAGGGGAACTCGAACCAAAAAAGCTCAAAGCCATTTGGTGAACTCCCTAGTCCCACTGGTGACCCAGCCTAGGCTGAAAGCGGGGCCACGGTCCAGGGTCTAACAGCACATGAGCAGGAGGACTAGGGTATGGCCTTAGGTCTCCGCAATTTCAGTGCAGATCTGCAAGAAGAGAGTGATATTTCTCCTGCATATTTAAAAAAGAAACTTATGCTGACAACTCAGACTAATTTGTCCTCTGTGTCAGTAGCCACCAAGATTGTTTCCTCTCAGGGCACTGACCGCTGGGAAAATGGCTTCACACACATAGGTCACAAAGGGGCACTGCACTGCCCAGCTTCCCCTCAGCCCCTGACAGTCAAGGCCCTTCTCACTGGAGCTGATCAGTCTCCATATCGGTAAAGCAGCTGACACACACACTACACGTGTTCAGGGGAAGATACACCTGGGACGTCAGGGTTCGCAGAAACACTCCTCACTGCACCAGGCACGCTGCCTTAACTGACAGCCTTTACCCCCACGTAAGAGCGCTCTGCCCCTGGCATTACCTTCCCTCCTCTCTCATACTTATTATCAGTAATGCCTTTGAAATGTATCTGTGCTCAGGTGTAAATAACCAATATTACCTTCAAAAATTGGTTCCTCCCCAGGCTATTTCTTTTCTGACGGGTGGACAAAATGTTGAGGTAATTATGGGATTAAAGGAATGTAATGTCTGAGACATAATAGGTACTCAGTAAACATTTGCTGAAGAAACAGTGCAAGGACATGTGAAGCTCGGGACAACAGGCAGCAGCCCGCTCTGCCTGCGCAGAACACTTTTTGTCCAACAGAGAGCAAGTAGTACTCCGTTAAAATTTTTGAAAATGTATAAAGTTCTTCCACTCAATAGACAGCTACAAGAGGCGTTCTCTTTTTCACAAGAGCAGAAGATATTAATATGATAAAAGTCATAAAGTGCTGACAATCTACTAAGTCTTCTTCAAATATATAACCTCATTTAATCTTCAAAAGAGGAAACCACCTTATTTTACAAATATGGAAAGACCTGGGTTAATTTCAAGTCTTCTGACTCAAGATCTCGTAAGTTTTCTTTCCTCTACTATTCCAAATCTATAGTGATACCCTACAACATTCCAGAAGGAGTGTTAACGATTGATGAACCATCTCATTTCACAGGAGCAAAAACTATTTAAAGGACACACAGTAGACAAAGAACTGATAGCTAGTCCACTGTTCTTCCCTACAAAACATGTAATTCCTATTGGTTTAGGGGATTGGACACAAGAGCATTATCAAAGGAAATTCAATTCCTTTTATATGTTTGTTAAAATTTTAAAAAATAGAGTTTATACTACTTGAGAGATTTTAGGTATTATTGAGAATGAAAGCAGCAGGCTAGAAAAGGTGGATCTCAAGATCCCTCTATTTCACGCTTCTCTTAACATAATCATTCCAAGAGTAGAAGTTTACTTTGGAAGACTGGCACAGAGCTGTGAAGGGTGGCAACCTGTGTGCAACTTACAACAGCACCGCTTTCCTACCCTGTGGCTCCCCTGGACCTCAGTTGCCTCTCCTGTGAAGTACCGCCTCAAAGATGCTGACTCAGATGACATTGCCCACAGGGTTCAGTACAGTGCCTGCCTGTAGTGAGCGAAGGTAACTGTGTACCAGGAAGAATACTGTTGCTTCAACTCTTTTATTCACAATACTTGACACTGTAGTCAGGCAAACAAAGTTCCATATTGACTTTGTCAACACAGGCAGAATTTCCAAGCCAAGATGTTTGCTTCCAAAGACAATCTCTTCAAAGATGTTTGAACTATTTTGGCAGAAACAAATGTAATCAACATATTTTTAGTGTCTGTTTCCAAGTTTAAGAAATCTGTGAAAATGCCCCACAAAATATTTTTTACCATAAATATGGCAAAAATGTTTTTTAAATTGTATTTGCTTAAGGTTTGCCTCCCTAAAAGGAAGAGTTAAATAGAGGATAAAAGTAAAAGGTTGATAGGCTTCAAGGGCTAATGCCCTAAACTGATAGCTGCCTTTGGCAAATGCTCATTTATTTCTTATTCATATATGGGGAGAACTATCCATAGACATAATTAGTCTTGTACAGCAAAGGATTCTAAACTTCTGTATGCTTCATTTAACTGAAAAGACAGAGGCATTATAATACTGACAGAGACCCAAAATCCATGTAATTATTTTATAACTAAATTTTTTACCAACTAAAGTCCAAATGACTAAAAATAGTAAAAAAAATTTTCATTTAAAAAGATGGAATATTTGAAAAGAAATGAGTTAGTCAACTGTAAGTCAAATGACCTTTGTTTTCAAGATCTGTAGAGGAACTGTACCATATGAAAGGTGCAACATTTAGATTTTATCATAGTCCTTGCATTCTAAGATTCTGTAGCCTAACCTTCATGAAAGACTTTGTTAAAGAAAATAAAATTGGCTCTGGCTGGTGTAGCTCAGTGAGTTAAACATGGGCTGAGAATCAAAGGGTTGCTAGTTTGATTCCCAGTCAGGGCACAGGCTTGGGTTGCAGGCCAGGTCCCCAGTGGGAGCCACGTGAGGGGAAACCACACGTTGATGTTTCACTCTCTCTTCTCCCTCCCTCTCTTCTCTCTCCCTTCCCCTCTCTGTAAAAATAAATAAATAAATAAATAAAATATTTTTTAAAAAAGAAAAAATTGAATAAATGTTATATTTCAGTGAACTTGAAGATTAATGTATTCTCACGTGTTGAGACATTCTCAATTTTTAAGTGCTTATAATGTGAAAGTCAATTAATAAACATATTCAACTCTTAATTATTCGGACACTGATAACATAATTAGTACAATGTCCATACTCCTTCTCTGCTTCTTTCCTACTTAGGTATCTGCTATTCATTGTCAATTCACCAAAGGATGAAAGGAGTACAAGGATAGTTCAGTTTTCATGACAGCTACACAGTATAGCGCAGGGGAAGTGTTAAAATCACTCATGATCATCATCTTAGAAGCTTAACTTTCAGGTGACTCCGTTTACAGCCATGGTCCCTGGTCATTTGTTATGAACAAACAATGGGGTATAATGCATGCAGAAAGGACTATATTTTATTTCTCCCCGAGTAGCAACTTTTGGTTCAATATATAACAAGTAAATAATAAATATTTGGTAGAGACATTAAAAAGGGGAGGGATGGAGGAGGAAGTGAGAACACAAAATAATCAAAAAGCTATGCATATAAATACATGGATTCATAGAAATTTAAAACTGACTATATGTGGGAGAACTGCATCAGTTAAATGTTCAGTTTAGTAGATACTTTGGGGTGAAATCTAAGCTCTTCCACTTACTGGTTGACTCCTCTGTAAAATGGAGCTAATAATAGAACCATTTCCTTGGCTCGCTCTGAAGATTAAATAACAGAATGGTAGAGTGTCTGATATACAGTAGGACTCGACAAATCCCATTATTATTAAGAGTAGTATCATGGTCTAGTCCAATATCCTTTCTTTCTAGAACATAAACCAAAGACCTAGAGAAATGGAGATTGTCCAAGTCACATAGCTCTCTGGAGGCAAAGCTTGACTAGAACTCACACCTCCTGCCTTCCAGCCCATAATCCACACTGCTTATCAGAAAACCCACTTTAAGAAGAAAAGGCTGGCACATGCTAAGCTCGAGTGATGCTGGTTCTCAAAATTAGTGTTTTTAAGAAACATGTGGGAGGGTGCCTGAAACATAAGCAGTGCTCTCTCAGGCCCCACTAGAAGGTATTCCGATCAATTTAAATCTAGGGTAAGGTGTTTTCACATATGTCCCAGGTGATTCTACTGCAAGGACCCTGGGGTCACACTTTGAGAAGCACTGCTACAGGATGATAAGGGTCACAAGCTCCCTATCGATAGCCATGACCGTGAGAATCACTCTCGGAGCCCCACCTGCTCTATGACATTATCATCACTGGAGTGACAACAGGCATCTATATTTTTTAAAGTTCCTTAGGTGACAGTTACAGGAGTTCTGTGGTGGGGGCTCAGCCAGACCCTCCTTCAGTGTCTAAATGGTAGAAACTCACAGCATACATGTGGTCAGTTACAGAACCAATGGCCTATAAACAGAGGAAACAACCATTTATGCTGAAATCAATCTAAAGACTGGGATGAGGTGAGATTTGTAAAACTAAAGAAAAAAGAGTGCTTTGTGGGAAAAGCTCTCATGCAAAGATTGGAGACTGTCAGAAGGTACAGGAAGCACATGAGTCTAGACAAATAAAGGGGCGCTGAGAAGGGATGGACAGTGAGCTCATTGCTCCCTGCCCCAAACAGGGCCCACCTTTGCCACCTCTGTTTGTAACACTCACCCTTCATAGATGGATATGTGTTCCTATAAACACCCACCCCTGCTCTGACTCACATCAGTCCCTTTCAGAACTTTGACAATTCATCAAAGTGGGGTGTGGTGACACAGTTTAATCCAGCTAATGTCACTTGTTGCTTTAAGGACATTCTTTAACCTCTCTGAGTTTTTATTGCTTCATTCTATAAAAGAAAAACTGAACATTTTGCCTATTTCAAGCAGTTGTAATGAGGATCCAAAAGCACGTGTCCAAAAGCATTTTTTCAATTCTAAAGCAATGTACAAATCTAAGGTGTTTCTTTCATTTTTTACATGTATACCTCCTTATCCTAGTGAAGGTATGCTGTGAGTTTCTACCATTTAGGCACTGAAGGAGGGTCTGGCTGAGCCCCCGCCACAGAACTCCTAAACCTGGAAGGCCACTCTAGGTCAGCATGTGACTGCAACCAAGGTGATTTAAAGACGACACAGGCTGGTCGCCTATACGAAGACAGACAAATTTCACAGGATCGGTGAGGTTAAGAAAAGTTCAAAGACTTGCATTCTACTTTACTTGGAAGCAAACTCAAAAGTCATAAAGCTCAATCCCGCATACCAATGTCTCAGAGTAAGAATGGATCAAATAGAAAGGATCTGAAAACATTCTTGAAGGACTAAGTACAAAGAATAGGGGCCACAGCCCATTTCTGGGATGTAATACTAATCAAGGGCTAAAGGCTCTCATCTGCACCTAATTCTCCAAGAAAGCATGTAAACTCCAATGCAAAATAAAGAGTTCTGTGCAAAGTTCAAAAGGAAGGTAATGAAGCAAACCGAGTCAAACACCTCCAAAGCAACAGGAAGGATGTCCTATGAGCAGTAGCTAAGCTGTTGGTTCTGACTCTGTGCAGCACCAAATACACAGTCTTTATCTGGACTACAGAGGAATGGACATCAAACTCCTCAGGCAAATAAAAACTGCCCTGCTCACCTTTTACCAAAAATGTGTGAGACTTTGTTAAGTACATCCATATCATGATTATTTCACAAATTTGAATGGCAGGTTGATGACTCTTTTCACACATATTTTTCACTGAAGTTTCAAAAATTATTAGATACACAATTAGAAGAGAAAAGGGGCTTATGTACCATGAGGAAACAGATTTTAAGAGTTTCCATTAATGAAAATATGTAAGCCTTACTTGACTCCAAATTATGCAAAAAAAAAAAACAGTTGGAAAACATATGTGAGCAAACCAAGTGGTTCCATTCATAAACACGTGGCAGCCAAGTCGCTTCCTCTCGCACTGACCTTTATGCTGGACCTACACAGATAATAACATAGCCTGAATGCTTTCTTTGTAAAACGCAGACACTGTAAAATGTAAATAGAGTTGATGACATAATATTGGCAAGGTGTGGCGGTGTATATATAAACAGGAACAGCTCAGGAGAACCCGAGGCTAAGGCCAATGATGATCGTGTACACTAGCCTTAATAAAAGCCTCATCCTGTCACCATGCAATTGACCTCTACCCCATGATGCAACGACCTGGCCAAGAGCATTTAACATCACATGTACCACTCACGTCCAGAATGTGTGCTAAAAGACAAAGGTAGAAATAGCTTTTTAAAAAAGCCATTGAATCCCACTAGTAATAGGTAGAGGAGGTTGCTTGGGTAATGTACTTCTCAGGCAAGTAAAACATACTCACTTACATTTTAAAGAAAACTAAAAACTCTAGGGAAGTAACGTGTCTAAAGCTAAAGATTAGTGTTAGGAATAAAGATCTCAACATCCTGGCAGTCTGTGTCATATTCAAATTCCTAGGACATGCTGCCCAAATGATTCTGATTTTAGACTGGGATCAGGGAATAACTCATAACAAAGACACAGAATAGATCAGGGCAATTTTATCTGCGCCCCTCGCCCCCAACATACACACACGTGGAGACTTGAAAGCAATATATGAGTGTTTCTATACACAAAAACTGATAGAGAACTAGACTTCAGCTTTTCAAACTCACCGATCAGCAAGTCTCTACTAATCACTGGATTCTATCCTCCCTGCATTTGTCATGAAGCTATTGTCTCATCATGACCACTTTCTGATTTAATTTTTGCCTACAGTATTGCTAAGTTTCCAAAGGCTACTCCATTGGAAAAGTGAAGAAATATGAACTAAAGAAATTTTAAAAGATGCACATTCTCTTAAAGAGGTAGTCCAACAATAACAAAAATGTATGGGCTTTTGAAGTTAAAGTGTGATTAAAGAAAGTGATGTCACAAGAAATAAAATCATAAAAATCAAACCTACAGCTACAAAGTAAATGCACCAAGAACTCTACAGCTTTCACATAAACTAATACGAAAATAACTTAAAAAAAATTGGCAGAACCGCAGTCAGATGTGAGCACCTGGAGAACATACTGACACCTTAAACTCAGGTGTCACATCTCACTTACCTCATTTTCATTAGTGTCCCTGGAAGTAGAGGGCACGTTAGTACAGAGGGAATGACATCTCTCTTTTCCAAGCTGAAAATGGTGTATTTCATGAGGACAAAATCTCTCAGTGTTTTGTTTTTCCTGACCACTGCTAAAAGTTTTTGATGGGTCTTCAGAGAACTCACTTTTTTCAAGTGCTCTCTCTGTACCACAGTCAGTGGAACTGACGCTGGCTGCGTTTCGTAAAGAAAAAACATCAGTTTTGCACTGGAATGTTACTTCTCTTGTGTTGACATCATCTACATGCTTCTTCCTCTTTGCACAATATGGAGTGCTGTCTTTTTCTGAAATCCCTTCGTCCAGCTCACTAACTTTTATTTCTGTTTCACTGCCTTCAGCAGGGGAAATGTTCACACCGTAAGGCCAACTACTCACAGCACTCGGCAAAAGTTTCTGCTTAACGCCGTCAGCTACCACTTCTGCCTTCTTTTGCCGAATACCATCTTCCAATGTGAGGTCTGGGGCAGCAGATTCTCCCTGTGCCAGTCCCCTGGACAAAAGAACCGGCTGTTCTCTAGAGAGCTGAATGCTGCTCTTCTTCTTTCCTTCATTTTCATTGTTTGGCTCTCCTGGCTCTGTGTCATTTACAATTTTCTTGATTGGTTTTCTTCTGAAATATTTTCTTCCGGGAGAATATTTTTCAGGGCTCCAAGGAGTTTTGGCAGGATCTAAATACTGTTCTTCTTTCTCAGCTTTTACACATCCACAGACATTCCCCATTGGATTTGCAGGAGATCACAGTTCCACAGATTCACTCATTTCCAAATCTAGAGCTTACTTAGATCTCCATTAAACCCGAAAATTCCACTCTGACCTGTAATTCCTCAGACTGTGTGACCATCCTCTTCAGCACGAGGCCATTTTGCTTATGAGAAAGGCACACGCAAGAAATGCCATGGCATCTTGCCCGGCTGTGTCCCTGTGTCTCATTAGACAGTGTGACTTATTTCTGGCCACCAATCCTCTTAGACAAACATCACTGCTCACTGTCAAACTGCAGCACTGATGAGCTCGCAAGGCACATGCTCAGCTTTGTTATACAAGGAGGTTCCAACCCCCACTGTAACGTTCACTTTTCTGAAGTGCAGCTACGCTACCCAAGTTTGTGTTAACCTTTGAAACTGTTTGTGATTCAACACATCTGAGTGCAAACAGAAAGCAAATGCCAGAGAGGAGACATTTACCAAAGTGCCTTTCACATTCCGTTTCAAAGTGCCTTTCGAATTTCATTTCAGACAGTCTCTACCATTTAACTTTTTTCCTTAAGAAACACCAACTAATTTTGGCAGTTGAAAAGAAAACTCAAAAATCTCTGTAAAGTACATTAGAAGTTGTATTCAAAACAGCCATAAAAAAAGTAACAGCACAACTTAACAGCTGAAGAAGATATAATAAATGCATAATGCCTAAAATATTCTATTAAAATTGTTTCTAAAACCTATTTTTCAAATTGTTTGAAATGTTTTTCCTAGCCATTTCCATTATGTGCTCATTAGGATATTCGTGTAAGCAAATTGATAAATTTTATGATTTAAAGCATGGAACACTTGGCCAAAAGAAACACTTGCGTGTTCTCTTACATGAATTAGGGCAGTTAAACTTTACATGTAACTTTTACAATTGTACCTTAGTTAAATATTACATAGTTTTTCTAGGACCTTGCTATAAAAATAATGAGCCAGCATGGAAGCTGATTATCTAAGTGTGCATATTTCCAACACTGAGTCATAGCTCGGCAGAAAGGAAATCAGTAGGGCATGGCTGGACCTACACGTAAGCAGAAATCATCTAATAAAAATAAATTGCTAATTGCTTTTTTCTACATAGTGCTTGGACTGATCAAAAGATGAAACTCGTGAGGTTTTTCTAAATACAAACATAATTAAAGAGTCAGGTTAGCAATGTTGTCGATATTTGTCATTAGTAAGCCTACATGGTGAGCTTTTCCTTAGTCATTTAAAGAGAAAATTAAACAAACTTCCATGGCAAAAAGTGAATATCCTAGAAGACAAGCTGCCAAAACCGAAGCCTCTGATTTGTTTTTTCTGTTGTTGTTCATTTTTATTTGATTTTCAGTGTCTTCAATGGCAATTAAACATTTTCCAAGAGAATTTACAAGCAGAACAGCTGGCATCTGCACCAACACGATGGAGGCGCAGCCAGTGATTTGTGCATCACCTGCCCCGCCCCCCACCCTGCCACACCGACCAGCTGTCCAGGCTCAGACCATTGCACAGCACTCCCTGTCTCAGAAACGGCCCAGCTTTGCTCCGTGCCTGGTAGCTGGCCATCACCTTGCAGAGCCAATCCGTAACATCAGTGAAAATTTCCCTTAAGACCTTCCTAATCCTACTGCAACACTCCTTCCTCTACATCCCTATTTGTATTTATATTGCAATAAATTTACTCCCCTAGACTATACTCAGTTTTATGAACATTCTCCCAATAGACAGAACTACATATTTCATTATTTTAGTATCTCTGGATCTAGCATATGGTAGCTAATGGTACAGGAGTGGTGGGTTGATACTGCTTACCTTCCACCAGCCTGACTAGAAAATAGGTTCAATGTGTGATGCTCATAACAGATAGTTTAAAATAAATAAGCTGGTCTTCTGACATTACTTCCCTTACTTATGTAAAGTATAGAGAGAAAGAAAGAAAGGAAAAAAAGCCCAGTCACTTTGAATGAGAATGACTACCACTACTATAAACAGCCTTGTAGCTTGGCATAACCAGTAAAATTGTTCTAATATTAAATTATCAAAGTACTAAAACAAGTCATTGCATCTAAATAAGGAACATTTCTGTTTTACAGAAACATTGATGTGTTTCATTTAAATAGCTCTTGGTCTAATATTTAAATATTGTTGATAATGCAACAGTCATTATCTTCTAATTCAGGTGCTAAAACACAGTGGTCCTAAGAGAGGCCACAGGATTATATTAGAATCAAAACTTCTTCTGGTTCTTCTGTGGCGGGTCCTCCTCTCTTCCCCAAAGACACCTGAACCCCAAAGGGCTTTCTTAATACATTATTCTTTTTCTGAATGACATCTCACTTAAGTTTTCTCACACTTAAGGTCTAAACATACTACTTCTAATTCACAATCATTTACTCTTATTTTGGTCTGTTGTATTTTCTGGTTTCTGCTCCCAGGAAATTGGGAGTATTTTCTCCTTGGTCTCTGATGCCTTCCTTGTATACAAATTCTTACCCTGTGCACTCAGTCTTAAATTTCTCCTGCTCGCTAGTACCGTTTCATACTGCTCACTACGCCTTTCCACCTGAAATTCTCTTCCCTTGATTTCATCAATACTACACATCCTTGTCATTTCACCCATCTCACCAAACATGCTTCTTCTCTTTCCCCAAATGGATCTTCTTCCTCCTGCACCCCTAATCATGAGCCCTCCCCAAAAGTGCTGTCCTCTGCTCTAGGCCCTTCTCCATGTACATGCATCTCTTAGATCCTCTAAAGATACCTTGTCTCTGACAGATTCAACGGCCACTTGTATACTGGTAACTCCCAAGTTTACCTGTCTTGACTTCCTCTCTTCTAAGACTTAATATTGAATGTTATTTTCTGTTCTTTCTTGGTTGGTTGGTTGCTTGCTTGGTTTTTACCTCCCAGGCTGAAAGTTTAGAGTCATCACCTTTATTCCTTCTCCTTCATCTTCTATTCACTAAGTCCCTTTCTTCAAAATGTCATCTCTTGGATTCAATTGTTCATCCCCACCTGAGCCTTGGCCTTTATCACTTTACCCAGAGATCTCCACCTCAACTTCTTAGATTATCTCCCTGACTGTGGATTCTGCTCGTTTTAATTATTTTACACAGAATGGACATGGAGTTTCCTAAAACACCACTTTTCAGGTGCAGGGTGATTAAATGGCTCATTCAGTGCCGGCACAGCCGTACATAAAAGAGCTGGCAATGAAATGCAGCTCTGCCTCCCTCCAAAACCTGAGGGGTTTCCCTCTGCCCCACGGGGCTTCTTACTCTGAAATTCAAAACCCAGACACAGCCTGTCTTACCAGTTCTGACGGTAGCGATATGATTTGGCTCCCTGTCCCAATAGGCCTCTAACCCCCCAAAGCGGGCTTCTTGCAGTTTCAACCCTACTAAAAGTTGAGGGGCGTGAACCACTTAGGGCTAATTAATGAATCCCTGAGAAAGTGGCTGAGGAACTCCATGTGAAATCAGCTTCTGGCAAGTTCTACTCAGTCTTTTCCCAATTCTGGCAACAAGGTCTGGCTCCATGCCCAAATCCCAGTCTTGGTTGGGTGCTCAGTGCTCTGGGTCCCGTCAAGATGGGGTGCTCTAAAAACGTAAACCCACAGGCCTTGAGGGTCCTGCCGGTTCCTATTTCTGGATTTCCCTGACATAATGCCCAGCTGAGTGGATATTCACCTGTATTAGCCGCCCTGTAGTCTGGGGGCCTGGCACCTGGTTACCTGGGTCTCCGGGCACCCGAGTCTGCCCCTCTGCTTTCTGGTTGCTGCATGTTTGCTCAGCTGCCCGTTCAAAACCTGGAACTTGCCGAGACTCTAATTCCTCTAACTCTCTATCCCTGTCATGTTTTTCCTATTCCCCAATGAGCCCCAGGTACATTATTTTCCACCATTCTCCTACAAATCCTATACCCCGGTCAGTTGTTTTTTTAAATCCTCACCCAAAGAGAGATAGAGAAAAAAACAAACAAACAAAAAACATCAACTAGCTGCCTCCTGTCCACGCCCCAACCAGGGATCGAACCCACCACCTTTTGGTGAATGGGACAACACTCCAACCAATTTAGTTAGCCACTTGGCCAGGGCTCTTGATCAAGTTTTTCAAAAGAAAAAATAAATCTAACTTTTCTCAGAATCTGGTTTAAAATCCCAGATCCTTTCTGAAGCTGGCAAGCTATCTATCTCTCCCCCTTTCACAGTCCAGCCGCATGGCAGTCAGTCAGTGAGGGGTGTCGAGCGCCTGCCGTGGGTCAGACTCTGCTGCACACGGAACACGGTGTGAGTGCCCCACTGAACTACAGCAAGTCCCCAAATTAGGACTGCATTTGAGTGAAGATGATTTTGTCAAAATGTATAATTTTACGAAAGCAACCCTCAATTGGCACAAGAATTATTAAATAATAATTCATAGCTGATCAATTTTTATTTATTTGCATTTACTCTCCTAAACTCTTGTTTGAAAAAGTGTAGTTCCATACGAAAACAAGAATACTAATTCAGACCTCTTTATCATGTTTATACTGCCATCTAGTGTCTATCAACAAAAGAAAATAGTTTGCATAGTCGGGAAACCATTCCAAATTAAGAATTGAGTAATAAAATTTTCATATATCTAAGCCAGGTAATACTTCCAATAAACAAAAAAAAAAATGTGTTTGTACCCAGTTAAAAAGAATCTTGTCTTCCAACTCGGAGATTACGAGTGCTGCTCTAACAACGGTCAAGGGTGGCAACAACAGGAAATGGGGTACCGGGCTCACGAGTAGCTACTTGAAAGGAATAGCAAATATATTGTTATAAGAAAAGAACCGTAAATTTATTTCCTCCCATAGTATATGCATGTGTAATTCACTTTTGAGGTGAACTATCTGAAAACTAGCAATAAGAAGCTAAAAGAAATGACAATCAAGAAAAACTGAGCTTACCTGAAAGTGCAAAATTATTGTCCATATTAATCCCAAAGTCAATTTGGGGTTTCCATCTGTTATGTCATCATTTCTAATGTTCACTAATTTCACCTGTTTTATTTGCAAAGAAGAGAGAAAACAACACGTTTTTCAAACCATCATGTGACTTATCTTTACCTACATAAAAGCGATTCTAAATTATACAAAGAAAAAACTGAATGATTCAAATACCATAATCCTCAAAATATTATCTTACTTCCTATCTTCACTCATGTTTTATTGCAAATTATATAGTAATCACAAAGAAACATGAGTATTGCTTTAGTTTTGTCTTCTAGATAAAATAATAAAATTATTCATTTGTCAAAAACAAAATACAACTCAAGTGAGAAGTCCTCAGTACTTGAGATCTTTAAAATTGGAAGTTTGTAAATAAGCATTATTTTATAGTTAAGCAGGAAACTATTCTGAACCATAAAATAATTTTGAAAACTTTCTCCCCCTTCCTTCACAAAAGGAAAAACGCTAGCATTATTTTTCTATTTATCCTAAACTATTACCCAGATAAGTAAATATATGAGTGACTGGACATTTGGACAGCTATTTAAACATAAAAACATATATGTCATAATCAGGTAAATAAATGTAATGATGTCATCTAATGTTTACCTCCTGAATGGACAAAATAATTAAATATTGTGAATTGAATATCAAAAATTAAGTACAACGATATCTAACATTTTACTTTCTAAACTAGATACTGCCCAAAACATTTCACACCAGGAGACATAATTAACAATTAATCCTTCATGAGACTTCCACTAGAATTAAAAATAATAATGTAAATACCAAATAATATTTAAGCATAAAGTATTTACTAGAATTTAACAAATAAAAATCATTTTAATATTCATAACAACCTAAATAAAGGACTAATATAAGATAGTTTCCCTCACCCCTTTTCCCTCCCTTCCTTTTTCCTACTCCATAAAAAGTCAAAATTGCTGTCACTTCTGCTTTCCCATTGTTTTCAGCAACTTTTAATTCTCCTGAATTAAACCAATTATTCAGTCTACATGACTATAATACACAATGCTACCTAAAAAGATCATATCCAGCATGATGTTCATTCTTTTCTGTGATTTCTTCTGAAACCTCAAGCCAGCTGGAGACTGTTGCCAGAAATGTTTTATTTTTAGCCACTTACAAATTACCCAGTATTATCTATTTCTAAAAAATAAATTACTGCCTTATCACAACTAAATACTGAAAATACACTATTTTTTAAGTATTATACAAAGTATTTTTATAAAAATAATTTTATAAACTAAGTATAAAAATTAAGGTATTGCCTCCTTACTACTAAGAACTGTTCAGAGACATTCTTAACATTCTGTTATTAACTTCCTAGGCAAAAGCACTCCAATTCTCACAGAAGGAAAATTGGTAGCTCTTATTCAAATGGAAATATAGCCACTTATAATTCCTCTAAACTTACACCAGCTATTAACTTTCTTTTGTCTGGAGTAAATGTTTAAAACCATTTCAAAACATTTGTCTCACAAAAGCACAAGCATATAATGATTATAATTCATAGTCATTTTAACTTTTTCATTCCCTAACAGATTCCTGTGTAGATGTACTCAGTCACATATGTTTATATGATTACAATTTTTGAAAAACATCATACCTGGCGTCTTTTCAAATAGTCAAGTGCAATTTGTACATTCTGTAGTCTGTGAAAACGCATCCGACCTTTTTCTCTGGGCTAAGGATAGAAAAATGCAGGGTATAAAAAACACTAGTTTCTAATACCACTGATCATGCTAAATATATTATATAAATATAATTCATGTTCATCTTAATATGTCAAAACAATATTTACTGTTTGGGTAAATCCATTCAATTTTCAAAGGTAGTTCTAATTTTTTTGTATCATCTGGGATTAAATTTAAACTACTAGGGGTTTTTCCAAATGTATTTTGTTTAAACAGATGCTTTATTCCAAAAGAAAATACCGTAGAACATATAGATTTTTACATTCACTAAACTACAATTCTAGCCTACAATTATTAAACTATTAATGCATCAAAAGAATTAAATGTCTCCATTTTTCCCTTCTTAATGAAACTCTATTATCAAGATGATTTTTAAAATTATATATTTATGGCATGTAAATGAAAATAAGGTAAAATAGCATGCAATTAGTATAAAAAAATCACCAAGAAGGAGAAAGACAGTGGAGTTTTACTTAGCCATGATAGAGGAAGACAGAAAAGTAATTAAAGCCATATATTATATTTCCTCTTCATTTTATTTTAGTTTTTTGCACAAAATCAGATGGACTCTATTTACATTGCTGGCGGATGGACATGGTTATTTACTGTCTCGGGAAAGCTGATAAACTGTGATTCTGTTCCTTGATACTGTTTTCCTTAGGAAACAGTGCAACTTGGCAGAAGGAAAACATAAGGAAACAGAGTTGGAAAAACGCATAACAAAAAATACAAAGGATGGAGCTGAAATTTACCACATCAAATCTTCCAAAAGGGGAAAAAGAAAAAGAAAACGGACAGCGTCGCTTCTCAAATATGAAGAGGTTGCTGAAGCCAAAGGCACCATAATAAAGCAGACAGCAGACCACAGAACGGGAAATTAGGTTCTATACAACAGGCAGGAATGGTGTTGATGGCGTTCACCACTGGCCCCAGTGAATGAAATCAGGGGTGCTGGGGAGATAGATGGCAAAAGAAGCACCTCTGTCTGGCAGTCACCTAAGTGTCACCGAGATGAAACAGCTCTGTGGGTTCTGTTAGGACTCCAGACTTTAAAACCTTCCCTCTTTCTAAATAACACGAGAAACAGAAGGTAGGTAAAGAATGTCCATCAAATACCTACTGCCAACAGGTATTCCAGAAGTAGAATAAATTTGCGGGCTAGTTGTCAAGTTGTCTGTAACTGCATAAAATCCTTTAGGTAAAATGCCATCTCATCACTTAAGTGCTTACATTCGATTACCATGCAGTGCACAGTAATCTATAAATAAATTTAAAGAGAAAATATTTCCTTTGTCCAATTTCTTGGTACACACACATCCACCTCACTGTGGGTTTTGGTCCTTTCCATGGTTTTCTAAAAAGGAACCCGAACCCGTGGGTTACTTCACCACGTTAGCGCTCACCGCACTGTAACGGCTAGGTTAGTCGAGTTATGGGGGCCGACACCTACCCCCTTATCCTCATCCTCCACATCCTCATGCTGTTCATATTCGCATGCTTCTGTTGCACTCACCAATCGTAAGGTCTTCAAAAAATCCCGCTCCCTTGGCTAATGAATATAACAGACAGAAGAAAGGACAGCAAAGACACAAGACAGACCAGAAATGAAAAGAAGAGCATGAACAGAACATAATGAAGGAGAACAGGTAACTGAGAAGGGGGGACGTAATGTTCACAAAAAAAGGAAATGACACCTGTGGAGTGGGTTAGACCACTTTTCAGAAAGCCATGTTTATTTCCTTGCTATTTGTGAGTCTTTTAATATGTGGTTATATTTTGTATGCAACTTCTGCTAAGCAAAAAAACCCAAAGGTAAAAAAGAAAAAAAAGCAAAAACAAAAATAGTATTTTAATTATAAAACCAATTATATAAGCAAGGTTAATTAAGTGCTTCAATCTCCCCAAAGTCACATCATCGAAGTCTAAAAATGCTTAAGAATCCAACCAGAACTCTTTTTTTCCCTAGGCAGAATTTGCAGCTCAAAAGATGAATAGTGTAAAAATCTGAACAGCCGGTGCTGAAAACATACTAGTCATATGCGCATGTTCATCAAAATAAGAAATGTACAACTTACCAAGGTGTCTCCTGAAAGAACCTCTAAAAGAGAGATCAAGTTGTGTCCATCCCTTAAGTCTTCGTAGAGATCATTCACATGTTTTCGAACCTACACAGAAAAGGCAATTTAACTTTTGGTCCTAGAACCCAGGATCATCCTTTATACTCAAACAAGAAAGGAGACAACGCAGAAAACATTTCTTATGTGGTATTCATTCACATAATAATTTTTTACATTTTTATTCTCTTACTACTTAAAAATTGAAGTTAAATGGAAAACCTCAACACTCAAAAGGTAATTTTCAGAAAAATAACTCATAAAGATAAACAGAGTCACTTTTGAATACATGTTTTAACATACTATATAAATATAAACCTATACAACTACTTGAAATTACAATTTTTTATTTTTTATTTATTGATTAGAGAGAGAGAAAAAGAGGAAGAGAGAGACATCGATTTATTGTTCCACTTATTTATAAATTCATTAGTTGCTTCTTGTATGAGCCATGACTGAGGTTTGAACCCACAACCTTTCCTTATCTGGCAACACACTAACCAACTGAGCTACCCAGCCAGGACTGGAGTTAAGATTTTAAAAAATTGCAGGCAACACCCTGACCTTCTTCATGACTCCTAAGACAGTACCCAGAGCCAACTTAGCAGGAGAGGCAACTGTGTATCCCCATTGGCCTTCCTTTCCCTGGGCCATAAGGTCAGGGAAGCCAGCAACACACACTCCCCACGTCCAAAACCCACAGGCGCAAGCTGGGTGAGGGGTACGATTTTCGCAAGCTCCCGTGAGTCCATAGTTATTTCAAAATAAAATGTTTTTTAAAAAATTCACACACGTGAGGTTAGAAGACCTCTGTCCAAACCCTCCTCTGCACCACAGGAATCTTGTTGTGGGGCAAGGTTTTCAAATCCACGTTATCACCAACACAAAGTTAGCCCTCAGCCTACACTCACTCCCCTCTCCACCCCACAAGGCTGATTTAGACTTGTGATCTTACAGCTCAATCCACCAAAGACTTCCCCCAGCCTCTCTGTTCGGTCTGCCAAGGAGACCAATCTCCCGTAAATGCTGGCCCTCCTGGGCCCACACTCCCTGCTCCAGGCACATGACACGCCCTAGTCCACTTCCTTTGTCTTTCTCACTCCAGGACGGCTAAAGATGGGCTGTGGTTGTGAACACTTATTTCATAGGAAGACAATCTCACAGCTTGCTTTGCCAGTTTGAACTAAACCTCCTATTAGAGAAATTTTCCAAAACGAGGTGCTGTTCTTCTCCATATTCACTCAACAATAAAGAAAATTAAATTAGGCATGTTTGTAAGAGGCAAATAATAGTATGCCATCGACACTTAGAAGACGAGAAAGCCTTTCGGTCTTGCTTCTGCCACGGGTCCCATAAACTAGTACCAACTGCCGATACTCTCCAGGTTTCAATGTTCTCATCAGCAAAATAAAAATCTGAAAACAAAAGGCCTCTGTTCAAATTAGAGAACAAAACCCTATGATCTGAAAATAAAATTGTCATCTTTTCAACATTCATCGTGTCAACTTAGAAAATATGGAAAATGGAAAGCTTCTCTGAAGCCTTTTGTCCTAGTTACTTAAGAATTTGGGGGGAAATGCAGAAATAGACCAGTTAACACCTGTTGTGGCTGAAAACGGTCTGCAGCATTGGCTGTCATGTACGACTGCCTAGTTTCCCTGCCTCGGGTCATTGCTATGAGGGTCTACAAAAACATGGGACATAAGAAAGACTACATAAATGTAAAATATCGTTATCACTCTATGAAAAACAAATGTCGCCATTATTAGTAATAAACAAAAATGTGCACACCATAAGTTAATACTAGGTACCTGACCCTATGCAAGATCTTTCAAAATCTTGGATCATTCTCCTCACCACAAAACAATGAGATGAAAGAGAACGTTAATTAAAAATGACAAATTGACACTATGAGGAAAGAGTGGTAGTGGATAAATTGAGAGGAAAAAATGGGGTGCTGGAGAAATATATGAAATTTAGGAGAAAGGAGGAAAGGAATTAAATAGTTAAGCTGACACAGAAAAGCTTTTTATTTTGTCCGGAGTCTGAGTCAGAGACATCTGGACTGGCAACCTTCCTGACAAACGGCTGCACTAACTGCCAATAGTCGTGCCCTTCCGTTTTCAATTTTTAATAAAATAGCCTTTCTTCTCATTTTGGATATCTTCTCCCTGTGGAACAAAGAGCTGTCTGAATAAATGGAGCTAAAGGAGCAGATGAGCAAAGTGAAAGCACTTTGAGATACCCTGGGATTAAATTATATAACGTGAATTACATAAAGAGGAAAAAAATATCATTTTTTATATTTCATACAATTCTCCCAGAATTTTGCAGTGCTTTTTAAGATGCTGTGTACTGCACTGTGCGTGCAGTTTACACCCCTAGAGGGCACCAACCTTTTGCTTAAGAGTATCTTAAAAACAGGAAAATAAACTACTGCAGAAAAGAACGGTGAGGGGTGGAGGGGAGGGAGACTCTGAACAGGGTGCTAGTGAGGATGACTGAGGCAACAAGTATGTCAAATGTATTTTGGAGAGAGAAGAGAAGCGATGAGGCCAGGTCTGCATCATGGACATGGCTTAACTGAGGAAACACACCACTCTAAAGTTTGTATTGTGTTAACTTGTAATATTTGGTTTTCTGTAGGCTAAATAAAATTCAGCTTTAAAGATAAGATCATTCTCTAGCTAGTTATTTAATGTTTAAAACAACCTTTTTAAAAAGTCTGACTTTATAGTGGTTGTTGTTAATCCAGACAAATTTGCCAGAAGTTTTATTTTCCATATTTAAACATACTGCTACCATATAAGGGCAGATCAATTCAGGTCACAGAGCATCCCCCATATGCCAGGGAATCATTTAACTTCCAAGGGTACAAAGATAAATAATATGAGAGTGTCACCTTCTGAGGCTTGCAGTCCCAGATGGTAGAAATGTTAGAGAGGAAATTTCAGTACAAATATACTCAGGGGCTGTTCAGAAAGCTCTGAGGAGCCTTAAACAAGTCTGGAATCTAAGAAGTCCTCCCAGCTAAGATATGAAAATGTTCCAGATGAAGGGAAGAACAAGAGCAAAGGGAAAAGATAAGGATGCATGCTACTCTATGACGAGTTCCAGGGAGGGAAAGCAGTCCCTGAAATCAATGAAATGAGAGGCAGGAAAGGTGGGCCAGGAGACGTGGCGGCTTTGCATGTCATTGGAAAAGGGCTTGGTTGGACTCCTGCTAAGCAAAGAGAACCACTGAAGGCTTTTAAGCAGAATGATCACATAGCATCTCTGACCAATAAATACATAAGTTTCCCTGTAAACTATTATCTTGAGCACATCTGAATCACAATAAAGGTCCCTCCAAAAAAAAAAAAAAGCAAACTATAGAGGACACTCAGTCCTCATGGGCAAAACGCGTGCATCCCAGCACAGCAGCAAGAAGGGAAATAGCAGGAAGGATCCACAGCCCTCTCTTAAAGAAGTCCTCCATCGAAAGGACACAGCATTATGGAAAATAACTGGCTTTCTTTAGAAAGGAGCATAAATAATAAAAGAAGGCTTGTCCCAAATAAGATCACCACACTGCCTTGCATAAACTTAGGTAAAGAGAAAGGGAACAGTCAGCTTCAGTGAAAATGAATAAAATAATTTTCAATGCAATGTTTTTATTACTTCAAACAAATACATTAATAAAAAAATAAGCTACCGAATTCTCCTGGAATAGCTCCTTAAAAGTTCTACTTCAAAAAAATAAATAAAAATAATCTATCAGAATATCACCATGATCAATTATGGATAAGTAAATTGATGCTTTTAAGATACAGAAATGCTTAAAAATAAAGTATTCTCTTAGGTAGTTGTCTTATCTGAGCAGTTTTGTTCATTACAAGTTTCTTTCAGTATTATTTCTTTAAGAGTTGTGAAAGAATAAAAGTACAGCTCAAATTATACCTAAATTACCATAAATTTTATAATGGTGCAGGTATGTACAATGGGGAAACATCTTTATGAGATGTACAATAATAAAGAGGTTTCATGCTTTTTTTAAGCAATATGTTCAGTCGTCACTAAGGCTAAATGTAACTAATCTTTCTTACTGTGTTTTTAAACTATAAAGATATTTTTTGTACATCTTAAGGTACCAGTAAATGAAATAATGACGAGTTTGAAACACACTAATGTGGGCCTGTGACACGTGGAACTGGTTACTTCTATGACAGAGAAGGTTCCTCTTTTAAACTGTCAGGGGGATAATCTGCAATCCAAAAAAAGCTTATATTACTGATAAAATTTCAATTTTTTGGGGGGAGGGGGGCATTGTAGTCTCAACTCCTGTGCCCAGGTTCATCACTGTCATAGGATCTTTTTAAAAGACTATTTCAAATTTAAAATGTAACAGTGTGTCACTCCTATCTATACTAATTTGTTTGGGGGTTTTGGTGATGAGTTCTGGTCTGGTCTGGTCTGGTTAGGGTCTGAACCTGTACCTTTACAGCCAGCTCTTCCCTTTGGTCAATAGGAAAACAGACAAAAAATTATTTTTGCATGTGTTTTTCCCTCCTCCTGCAGATCTGTATAGATCTTAGTGCCAGGCATTTATAAATAATGTAACTGAAAGAGGAAAATGAATTCAGAAACCAATTACTTTGCATCCTAATTTGTCTGTATCTGCCCACTGGTTTTGGAGTTAATTTCTATTAAAGACGTGTTCTGGAGAACCTCCCTGCTAAAATGGCAAACCAATGAGCCCTGCTTTATAAAGACATCAGCATCGTTCATCCCCTGTAGTCTTTACAAATGAGGGGGTAAGAGAGATTTTAGGGGAGATTAAAGGCTGCTTCGGACCAGAATTCTGTCACAGAGGGTGAAAATTCCCAGATAAACAATAGAAAGATAAAGTTCTTGCCTTCTAAAAATTCTTCAAATACCTTCCTAACTCATTACTTATATAAATCTTTAAACAACTTGTCACTTCAGGAGATCGTGGTAAGCACTATTCTACCAAGAGCAGTTTTCAATAACAGCATAATGAAAAGAGAAGGAACCAGTAACTGGCATTTTACGCTCACCTCTCTTCTATTCCTCTCCCATTCTCACCACCTGGGCCGTGAGGAGAAAGAGCTGGGGCATTGGGGGTTTATAATCACTCAACACTTCATGCCCTGGCTGGTGTAGCTCAGTGGATTGAGCGCGGGCCTGCGAACCAGACAATTGTGGTTTGATTCCCAGTCAGGGTACATGCCTGGGTTGCAGGCCAATTCCCAGCAGGGGATGCACAAAAGGCAACCATACATTGATGTTTCTCTCCCTCTCTCCTTCCCTTCCCCTCTAAAGATAAATAAATAAAATCTTTAAAAAAATAATATATATATATATAATCACTCAATGCTTCTAACAAATAATACAGTCCACAAAACTAAATGTTGATATAAATATAAATATGTGACTACAGCAAGACATACAATGACAACTGAGAATGCTATTATAATAACTAAGTTCTACAGACTTACTTACATGAGTTCATTTGTACCAAGTGCCAAAAAATATAACTAAATGTAGAGTCAATTGAGCCTCGGGAATCTCCAGCTACAGCATCAAAGTCCTGTCCTTAACCATCAACATTTTAAACAGATTCCACTATATTTTCAAATTCTAGTTTTTTATTGAAAAAATTGTGAACTACACTTGTGCATATTTTTCAATAAAAATCATGTAAAAATACTTTAAAGAATTTTCATTGGTTTTATTTAAATTTAAATTGGTTTATAGTCATGACCAAAATTCACAACCAGTTTTTAAAAATGTGTATTTCCTCAATAAATTCTCAGTAAAGATTGTCTGGTAAGGTTGTACCAATGATTAAGTCAGGATCAGACTAATCTTCATAAATTGGAGATGCACTCGGGTAAATATATCCATTTCCTATATAAAAATAAAGGCAGCTTCTTGGATGGAGCCACCGATCACAGTCATTTGCCCCTTAATGCCAGGTCACTTTATCAGACGAATTTTCTTAACACCTGTGTATTAGCCACACCATCGATTTCGAAGACGGAACAAGGTGGGAGGGTGGATTGGAGGAGACCATGCAGGGGGGGGGGGGGAAGGGCTGCATTCCAGAGCAAGAGCTTTCCACCGTGAGAAGGCCGTGGGAGCACCCGGGCAGCTGGCGAGTGGGGCGGGAAGGGTCCGGGAAAGGGATACGAGAACTGACAAACAAGAATCTCAGCTACCTTGCAGTTCTGGCTGAAGTGCTGGTGATGCCAACTGCCTACTGAATACTTCTGAGCTGAATCATCTCCTTCGGGGCTTTTGTCAAATGCACTAATTATTAATGATTAATAGGTTGTTAATGCCTGACTTGTTACACAGTGATTCAACAAATAAGTGGATACTTGTCCCAAGTAAGAACTATCCTTCCTCCTTCTGGCACCATTTAAAGTACCTTTTACAGCATAGGTGTTTACAGGGGAAAAGAAAACAGCTATACTCTCAATGCATAGAACAAAATCAAAGAACCACGTGAGACCTCAAAAATAGCCATCTGCTTCAGGGATGATGTCTAGCACAGCCCACCACTCCTCAGCGGAGCAGGGAGCCACTTGCTGGAATGGATGTAATATAATGAGTCAGGCTCTAGGCTGGGGGGAAGCCAGGTGCTCAGAGAGGGCAGTGTGCTAAGGCAAGTAATAAAATCCACCTGTGGCTAAGGCCCCAGGAGAGGTAGAGCTGGCTAGTGTGGGTATCTTCTGGTCACACCTCCAGGGGCGCTTCCTGGTGTCCCTTGCAGAATAATATTTGCCAGGGGAAGCTGCCACCAAGGGCAGGGATGACACAAGCAGTTGCTTCATCTCTTTTTAAGTCTAAAAGATGAAGGAAAGTTTACAGGGTCTCTTATTAGCATATGTTACAGTTTTAAGACCTTTAGAATATTCTAATACTTCATACGCAGACTAATGCACTCTTACTTTAACCCAAGCCCACTTCCTTAAGTCCTTACAAATAAACAACTGAGAACAACTGGTTGTATCCTCTTCATTAAACCTTTGAAATAAGCCAGGATTACGATCCCGGCAACTGTTGCAGGGAGATGAAACTATTTTTAAAGACACCCCCAGATGATGAGATTCCACTGCCTCTGCCAGAATGTATGCTAATGCTTCACACCTCTTCTCGTTATTTTTTAACATTTTTTGTTGCCTTAAATTCAGATGAAACTCTAAGTCCCCAGAATCATGATTTTCATTTTCTAAAATAAAAGCACTGTAAAACATATCTAGAGAACTCTTATGTTTGGATGGAATTATGAGTTCAAACTTATTCCACTGATCCTTTAATACAAAGGATTTTGACACATTAAAATTCATCTCTGAAACAGAATTATACCTTCTGTAGGAAGATGAAGACTTTCAAAGATGCAATCAATTTTTGCAAAGTGATAATGTCAAAAATGACTTTACAATTTTGCTACATTTCCCAATTCTAATCTACTCAACGGAGGTCTGCAGACCACAGTGCTCACCATCGTCCTCCCAGTCGTACGTGACTAGTCAGAAAAGACGCGCATTCATGTTCACACTGAAGTCTAAAACAGTGAAAGGACAGCAAACTCACAGTTATTAAGAACCACACCTAAAACAAAAGCAAACTAAAAGGACAGCTAGATCAGGAGTGGAAACATAGAAATGAAGATCTCAAGGAGGGTTAGCAACTGGGGAGTGGGAGGAGGAGAAGGGGGGAGAAGGTACAGAAAATAAGTAGCATAGACAGTAGATAGAAAATAGATGGGGGGGGGCAAGAATAGTATGGGAAATATTGAATCTAAAGAACTTGAGACACATGGTCATAAACTAAAGGGGGGGTGATGGTGGGGATGGGGGGTAGGGTGGAGGGGAATGAAGGGGGGAATAGAACAACTGTAACAGCATAATCAATAATAAATAAATTAATTAATAAATAATAATAATAATAATAAAATCTAAGCAGAAGTTATTTTGTCTCTAGCCCCTGTTACAAGCACCCTCTCTTTTAAACTCATGTTCGGCCAAGAGTAGGCTCGAGCCAGGTTAACACCTAGTAAACTGGGGGCCACGCTTGCGAAGGTGAAGTGCAGAACACAGCTGTGGGCATACCGCAGGACACATAGGTCCCGGCATCCTAACAGTGGAGTTTCACTTCCAGTCTGAAAGGCTAAGAGAATCTGAAAAGAATGGCAGCTAAACAGATGAGGTCGTGTTCTCGAAACCACTGCTGTCACGCTCCCCGCTTGCTCTCACCATATTCCTTCTACCCACAACACTGTTCTGTTTCGACTCCTCCTCTGGCTGTTGAAGTCTCACTAATTCCTTCAAGGTCAGGTTTTAACGTCGCCCAGGGTGTGAAAGCGTCCCTCTTCTGCACGCCCACATTCTTTGGTTTATACCAGGATACCAATCATCATTTTCCTCATAAAACAGTTTTATCTCTGAGGGGAAGCAGAGTTTGCCACCACGAAATATGCCTATTTTAGATATTGATTATTTTAAGCTGGTTATTTTCAAGAAATGACTCAGGAAAATCTTCAACCTTCCCCTAACTGCCTCAAGGAAATTATATAAAAGAACCTGCTTGAAGAAAGAAGCTATTTTCACAGATAACTGTATTTTACCATGAACTAAGTATAATAGAGAGCAACCAGCAAGATCCTTTAATCTAAGTCCTCTCTGGGACCCAGTGATAAAGATGGCCCAACAAACATTCATTTAACAAACACGTGCTTTTCCTCCTCCATGTAAACTCTGCCTTCCTGCCCTTTGAAGTCTCAAACCACAGCCCTCCCCTTTCTCCTGAGCTCCAGATGGCATGTACACCTTAACTGCCCCCTGTCCTCGGTCTCCTAATCTGAGGGAACCACTGCATGCAGGTACACATGTAATATATGTGGTCACTTTCTCATGTTAATCTGCACCATGTTAATTTGATTATTAGTCCAGCCAGAGTTTCAAAAGGTGGGGGAGATGTTTTGAAATAATTTCAAAAATTATTTTTCCTTCCCCACCTCTCCATGATGTACACAATAAGCCCCTAAAAAGGGCAGGGCCCTGTCCCCAGTTCTCGTTGAAAATGTCTCATGTTTTGCACAGTACCTTTTAGACAGTAGATATTCTTTGGTTTTATTCAATGAACCAAAGATTAGTCATCTGTGACCTGAGCCATGCCCTGGCCTGTGGGCCCGGGAGTGCCCACTCAGTGACTAACACACAGAGGTGACGTCCATTTCTGCCTGCCAAACCTTCTAAGTATTTCCCCTTATGCGTCTAAATTAGTTTGATAAATGACTGACAGGAAGGTGTTCAGAAAAACCAAATTTCAAGACTTAATATGGGACCTGAAGACAAAATATTTTCAGTAAAAACTATATATCTGTTTTTACTATATATCTGAAACAAATGCAGAATCCAGAAGAAGACCCACACATTTAAGGATGACTGGTTTTTAACAAAAGAACAAAGGCAATTCATTTGACAAAGGACAGTCCTTTCGACAAATGGTGCTAGAAACCTGAATACGTATCTACATGTGAAAGGATTCATATGCACCTTTTCCTCAAAAGAGATCATAGATCTAATGTAAAAGCTAAAACGACACAACTGTTAGATGAAAACATATATCAAATCTTTGTAGCCTTGGGTCAGGCAAATATTTCCTGTGTGTGGCAGCAAAAGCATCAGATGAAACCCAACCAACCCAATAATGAAAGAAAACCCAATAATGAAAGGGCACACAATCCAATTTAAAAATAGGGAGAGATATGGAAAGGCATTTCATAAAAAAAGATACACAAGTGGCCAATAAGCACATAAAAAGATGCTCAAAATCACTAGTCACTAGAGAAATACAAAGCAAAACCATGAGCCAGAATTCCACACCTACTAGGATAGCCAAAATAAAAAAGACAGACAGTAACAAGTGTTAGAAAGGACTGAGAGAAACTGGAACCTCTCACACACTGCTAGTGGAAATAGAACGTGGTTCGACCACTTTGGAAAAGGGTTTGGCAGTTTTATTGAAATGTTACATTGGACTTACCATACGACCCAGCAATTCTACTGCCAGATAAATATCCCAAAGAAATAAGGCATATGTTCATACAAAGACTTGCATGTTTATGTTTGTAGCAGCACTGTTCATAATACCAAAACCATGGAAACAATCCAAATGCCAATCAACTAGTAAGTGAGTAAACAAAATGTGATATGTCCATACAATAAAATATTTGACAATAAAAAGGAATGAGATACACGCTTCTGCATGGATGAACCTCTAAAACATTATGCTGAGTGGGAGAAGCCAGACAAAAAGAACGTATATTGTATAATTCTATTTATGTGCAATATACCCAGAACAGGCAAATCTATTGAGAGTGAAAGTACATCGGCAGTTGCCTAGGGTTGTGGGGTGTGGGAGGGGAGATAAGGGAAACAGGGCAAATGGGGGCAAGGTTCCCTTTGGAGGTGATGGAGATATTCTAAAATCAGAGCATGATGACAGGTGCACAATTCCGTAAATTAACTAAAGATTGTTCAATTAAACACCTAAACGAGTGAATTTTACAGTGTTCAAGTCACACCTCAATAAAGCTGTTCTTAACACCATTTTAATCACACTCCCTTTGACAGAGTGGCAGCAGTGTTTATACATGGAAAATGTTCAAACTCACCACAATTCAACAAGAATTAATAATAGTGTCCAAATGCAGGACAGGATGTTAGACTGTTCTAATATGGGTCAGTATGCACACCTAAAATACACTTAAAAGGATGTATGATTTTCATTATTTAAAAATGGTTCCATGTTTTCATGCCTCTGGTTCTATTTTGCTCATTAATTTATTTTTGTTCATCAGGAAACATGGGACAGACTGACAGCAACCGGAGGGGGGCCGAGAGGGAGATACTAATGGAAAGAAGCAGAAGAACGTCCAGAATGTCCATGGACATGGACAACGGTGTGGGGATGGACTGTGGGACTGGGGGATGGGCTGGGCAGAGGAGGGCAAAGAAGGAAGAAATGGGACAACTGTAATAAAATACCAACAAAAAAATTTTTAAATAGTTCCAAAGAGAATTAATTGATACTTAATTTAAAAGAACCAATCATAACTCTAATAAAGCTGGAACAGCTGGCCATGCCAAGATAAAACCTTTAATATAGACCAAAATGGAAGTGTATTAAGAAGATAAAAAGCAAATGGAGCTGTCATATTCACAGGACTCCCAAGTGACACAGTCAGGAAACAGATCCAATGTCACTGAAGAAGTATTTCCTCAGCTTTACATCAAAACTACTGAACTCTTATCTGAAGTGGCATTTGCAATGGGTGTATTTTTTTTTAAGATTTTATTTATTTATCTTTAGAGGGGAAGGGAAGGAGAGAGGGAGAGAAACATCAATGTGTGGTTGCCTTTCGTGCATCCCCTGCTGCGAACTGGCCTGCAGGGAACCGGCCTGCAACCCAGGCATGTGCCCTGACTGGGAATCAAACCGCAATCATCTGGTTCGCAGGCCCGTGCTCAATCCACTGAGCTACACCAGCCAGGGCTGCAATGGGTGTATTTTTCATGACCACACCCTGACTCAAAGAGGAATATCACAGAAATAAAACTTTGTCTAATTAGTAAAGCAATACTCTAAACTGAACTTTTCAAATATTTTGTTAAATAAATCAAAGCGGGAAGCTCATTCAGAAAAGCTGCTATGGCATAAAATTATATTCGTAGAACCATAACTGATCTTACTTACATATAGGAAAAGAAAGTCACCTTTATAAATGGACTCAGGGAAATACAAAAGGCCATTCCTCACCACTAAAGTAAATATGTGCAAAACTTTATCCTAAATACATACGAAACCTCCCCCAAGACAAAGGTAAGCAGATTTCTACTGTAAAGAGCCAGACAGCAAAAGATTTCTGGGCTTTAGGTTCATATGTGGTGACAACTGATAAACGGATGAGAGTGGCTGAGCTTGATACAATTTTATTTATGGGCAGTGAATTCTGAATTTCACATAATTTTCATGTGTCCCAAAACATTATTATTCTTTTGAATGGTTTTCAATTCTTTAAAATTTAAAAAATAAATATTAGTTCATGGGCTATCAATACCAAAAGAGAGGCTGTGGCAAAATCTGGCCCTCGCCACAGAGAATTACAGATCCCCCACCCTGACCCCAGCACCTAAGAGTTTTTGGTTGAAATGCAAATACCCTTAGGAACTGCAACACAGGAGTCTGACCATTCCCTCTCACCTGCAAAGGGGGTGACTTATCCCACTGCTTTCCCTTGTTATACAGCAAAGTGAGAGTGGAAAAGACTCAGTTTTTATAAAATAACATCATCCTGGTTATTTTTCTGATAATAACAGCAATACTTTGTAGAAAAGTTGGAAAATAGTTCAAACTGAAAGAGTCATCTTACAATGCAGGGAAAATAAAACCACTGTAAAGAAAATTAAACAGGTTAAATAGCTAAACATGTACAAAGGTAGGGAGGTGAAAGGTAAGTAGATAATAAAAACAGAGTTGAGACCCTACTATTGATAACTGTCCCCAAGGTCTTGTTACCTGGTAACAAGAATCATTTTCTGCCTTCAACTTAATAATTAGTCATAAGCTGTACAATAAGCCTTTATCCCCTAGAAGCAAAACTGACATCACAGTAACCAACACTTATGCCTCTACAAATGGTCTTACACACTAATAAAAGATAAATACAGCATTAATAAAAATAAAAACTACAAAGGCAAGAACTGAAAGAGAGCATGATAGAAAAAAAGGAATGTATGGCCCTGGGTGGGGAGCTCAGTTGGATGGAGTGCCATCCTGTGCACTGAAATGTGGTGGGTTTGATTCCGGGTCAGGGCACATGCCTAGGATGTGGGTCAGACAGACCCGCAGTGGGGCCCGTCCAGGAGGCAACCAGCTGATCGATGTTTCTCACATACACGTTTTTTTTCTCTCTCCCTTTGTCTTTCTCTCTTTCTCTCTCTATTCCTTTCTCGCTAAAATCAGTAAGTATATCCTCGGGTGAGGATTAAATAAATAAACAAATAAATGAATGTGATATAAAAATCATTATCACGTGAAAATTAAATAAAGTAAATGGGAGCATTTGAGTGACAAGAAACGTTTTTTGTGTTTTTTTAAGGTGGACAAAATCGTTATTTCGGATATTTAAGAGCTGCCATCTGTGTCCTATCATTCTGGAGGGTGGTCCCAAGGTTAAGTGGGTGGGAGTTACAGTAAGCAAATTCTAGATCATGAACTGTAACTTCATCATCACTGAGTCAAACAAAATACTAAGTTGTCCACACAGAGGAAAACCAACGACCCACAAGAAAGGCTATGAGAAAACAGTCTGCAACGACATTAAATTAACTAGATCCTGTCCAGATCTGTAATTCAAATTAACACGCACTTAATTAAATTTGCTTAAAAGCAGTCACTTTAAAACTCTCCTGCAGGATTTCCCAAAGGGATGTTAATAGATATTCTTTGATAAAAGGATTGCATGACCAAGTGAATTTGCGGAACACTGGGTTAAACAGGGTTCTTTACCACAGAAGTCCTCACTCAGTCTTTGATATGCTAATGTGTATCATAAATCTCTGGAACCAGAGAGTGCTGCTTTCCAAATTTCTTTGGCAATTGAAACTGGTTTGTTTGTTTGTTTTTTCCAGGGCGTCTCACAACACTAGTGTTCTTGGGAATGTGTTCTAAACTTGATTGTTTACTGCTCCTCTGCCCCCACAAAAAGGAAGCAAAATTACAGTGTCTACAAATATAGCTTCTTAAGTTTAAGTTTATGTAAAATAAAACTTAGATGTTAAAACATTTGGGCATAGCCCTGGCCAGTATGGATGGCTCAGTTGGTTGGGTATCACCTGCAAATCAAAAGGTTACCAGTTTGATTCCCGGTCAGGGCACATGCCTGGGTTGCTCTGTGCTTTGTGCTCTGGCCTTGCTCAGGGCACTTGCAGAAGGCAACCAATCAGTGTTTCTCTCCCTCTCTTTCTCCCTCCTGCCCCTCTCTCTAAAATGAAATTAAAATTTTAAAAAAATTGGGAATAATGACAAACTGTAAGATTTGGATTTTGGATTTTGGTTTTAAAAAAATACTGGAAGGCTGCTCTTATAAGAAAATGTAAATGCCACGTTTTCTGCTCAGGCAGGAGATAAAAATGCTATGCAGTGTTTGTGGCTCTACTGGGCTAATGTTCTGGGAATTGTTTTATCTAGGTTGAATTCAGCCAGTGACATGACAGCTCACTCATAATCCAAACAGCCGACTAGCCAATGCTCACAGCATCTCACCTCAAACTGCCACATCCATAGTACAAAAAACAAAGGTTGTTTGTAAGGGTCTGAGCCAGGCTATGAAAATCATGTTCCTTGGTTAGCGTTCACCATTTCACTGGCATCCATTACTGCAATATCATAAAACCACAGTATCTCTGCAGTATGGGCAATCTCCCCTCTTCATTATACAGGCAATATTTAGACTCAAACTCATAAAAAATGCAAACATCAGGACCACAACTGTCACTGCTATGGAAGATGGGAGGACAAACCTGCATATTTTTGTGTACGGATATAAAGAGGGCATTATTCTTAGCACTGTTTTACAGATGAGAAAACAAAGACCTAGAAAGATTCAAGGTCACCTCTCTAGAAAACAGTCCTGGGGAAAATGTGAATCCAAGCAGCTCAGACCACAGCCCGTGCTCCTCAGCACCACTCTATACCACCTTCCCTGGGTTCCAAAGTACAGTGAGGGAAGATGCTGTAAAACGTAGCAGCAGCTTGAAAAATCTAGCCACCAAGGCCAATTCTAGGCATGATTAGCTTACTTCCATGCTGGCCTTCTTATCCACGACTGACTCTTCTTGAATTTGTCTGCACCAACAGAGATTTCTTTTCCAGCAGGATGGCTAGAGTGCTCTATCATTTACAGACTTCAGTGACTTAGGTTCCCATCAGAGTTTCCCATCAAGCTGTGCTTCTGACCCTACATGAGACCAGCTACCATAAAATGGAACCCGAACATGCTAGAAAAGAAAGTGTTTTAGGAGGACACACATGTCCCTTGGCCCCTGATGGAAGAAAAGGGGGTGACTCTAAAGAATGCACAGAGAAAGAGAGTGAAGTTTGGAAAAAAGCCTACTCAGGGATGGGCAGGGGGACCATTCTTTCTTCTCTAGGGTGTTATGGCTCCTTGATCTTAGGACTTAACATCTGTAAACAGGGTATGCACAAAACAAGGCTAATGCACTAGTCTGAAAACAAGTCCGGCATTATAACATATTTCAACCATATAGAGAAATCCAGTCCTCTAAAAATGACTTGCAGAAGTCCCCTTTTGTATCTCAAGGACTCTCTGTACATATGTAGTAGCAAAAACTGACTTTATAATAAGTGTTATGGGCTCCTTAAATTTTATTTGAAAAATGGTACTGTATTTCCACAAGCTTAAAAAAATCACAAGCAAGAATACTTGAACAACTTTGGTAAGAAATTCTTTAAGCAAACATCAGTGCTGGAACGTGTTAGCAATGTAAACCAACAGTGCAGAGCCATCAGGCATTTATTTCAGCATTTTTAGAAGTACGCAACAGTTTTCCCAGCTTCAACACCTTTGAGGTCACCCCCCGTTCTCTTTCCCACAACACAGAAACTTCTTCTCTATTATGTTAAGATCAAATGATCCTGTTATATGGGTAGCAGTTTCCAAACTCCTGGCAAGTTCAACGTGACCCATCACCGCCCTTGACACCCCGACCACTTTCATTATCAGATTGTCTCCCTGCAGAGCACAGCTCTCTCATCCCTCTCCAAGCTCCAGCTCCCACGTCCTTTGCTGCTTGTCTTCCTCTGTCAGCCCCTTTAAAACTAATCTCTGAATTTTCCCTCAGATCTGCAGTACAGAAAACTCTGACCAGGGTCTGGAGTTCTGTTGGCTTCTATGGAAAGAAGTATTTTAGAAAGTATCTTCAAAGAAACCTAAGTGCGTCCTCATGACGGGGGGTTCAGGACACGCTATCTCAGAATATGGCACCTTGACACAGTAAATATTTTAAGCTGAAGGAATTTGGGGAAGAGCAGATGCTGGAAGGCCTCTGTGCCTTCACCCTAACCCCCTCTGGCAGCAGGTCCTCAGACCCTGTTGTAAGAAGTGTCCCCCCTGCACCTGGAGGAGAGGAGCGCCCTCATCTCTGAAGGTGGAGAGACTCTGAAAAGCACCCAAACAGGCCTTGCTGAGTATCTCCCAGTTCACCGCCCTTGTCTCATACCCTTTCGTCCTTCACACTTTCCATCACTTTCACTCTTAATCAAATCTAGTGTAAAAACACTAAGGTTTAACCATGCCTTCTGATCTTTATTTCCTTGTGAAGGCTCCCATATCACATGAAATTTTATTAAGTGTAATGTATGTTTTTCTCTTGTTAATCTGTCTTTTGTAATAAAGCCCAGTCAAAAACCCAGAAGGGTAGAAAAAAACATTTTTCTTCATCCCCCTACATGCGCTAAGACTACATAGAATCTACTAACTTTAATATATTATCAGAGAATTTCCAAGTGAGAAGAATCTAGCTAGAGCCAATATTCTTTTACATTCTGAACTGATGAAAATAATGTGAACAAGTAGAGCAAAGTTAATTAGTAAACTCAGATAAATAAATTAATCTCTTCTATGAACATGAGTAAACTTTTACTCCCTAGTCACAAATGGAGAAACAAGACACAGTGGAAAGGGGTTGGAAGAAGGGGCCCTCAGTCTGGCCCTGCCAGTCATGGTCTGTTTGACTTAGGGCCTCAGTCTCTATACCTATTATGAAATAGGTCTTTTCAGCTTTAAAAAAAAAAGGAAGATGTTATAAATTTATTTCTCCTCCAGACTAACTTTTTTTGTGATTCCTACCAAAACCGCCCTACCATTCCCCCATCATTGTGGGTTTAGTTCTATATCATACACTAGGGGGGAAGCTTCATTAGGTTTCACATTCATCCATTAAACAACAAATTTCTTATGGTCTGTGAAAGGAGCGGGGTTAGGTGCCAGGGATGTACTGTTTAGTAAGTCAGACACAGCCCCACTCCCTGGTTTAAAGTCTAGTATTAAATAACGAACCAGTGTTCTGCTTTAACCAACCTACTACAGAACGAAGACACTCTGATGTGAAGGCCTACACATGATTTAAAACCTTAGCACCACTGATCAGAAAGTAATGTCTTTCATCTTTGAAAATGCCTTGGTCAGTGCCCTTTCTCCAGCTAAACAATGACCTTCAGGAATGCTGCTTGACTTCTTCATTCACTTTGATCTATGTTTCTAAATTCTGGTAAAATATACCAAATAGAAAAGAATGTGAATAAAAATTTATGACCATATAATGAGGCTGAGACAAACAAGGCTTAACGTATGTGGAATAACGCTGAGGGAAGGCAGAACTGAGTAAAATGACATACTGCTCTTCTCCCCGCTCCTCCCCACTTCTGTGTCTACATTTCTTTTTTTTATTTTTTAATTTTTTTTTCATTGACTTGAGAGTGACAGCAAGAGAGAGAAAGAGAGAGAAAGATAAATTTGTTGTTCCACTTACTTATTCATTCACTGGTTCATTTTTGTATGTGCCCTGATGGGGGATCGAACTCACAGTCTTGGCATATCAGGTCAACATTCTAACCAACTGAGCTACCAGGCCAGGATTTTTTTTTTGATCACTCCCTAACTCTGTGTCTTTCTATTATGCAAGATATGGTAATATGACACAGTGTTTCTGTAGAACCAGAGAACCAATGACAAAATCTTAGCCCGGCCACATTCTAGCTACTTCATGATAGGCAGACGAACTCTCCCCACTGGCTCCATTTCCTCACCAGCAAAAGGAGAATTACATCGGATCACATTTGTCATGGGTCTAGGTCAGGATCTAGCACGTAGTGAGCATTCAACAGATGGTAGTGATGAGGAAGGAAGCAATAAAGGTAATAATGCATAAGGAAATCAAAAAGAAGAAAAGTTATGACTGACTATAAGATGGAACTCAAGTTATTTGGTGAAAATACTGAGTAAAATCTTGGTGTTCTTAGTCTGAAAAGGTAGTTCAGACTGTTTTTTTGTTGGTATTCTATCAACAAATAATAAAATCACTTGTAATTGTTTAAATGATTCTCATAGAAAAAAAGAGTTTGTCTACTTGTCATGTAATAACTTCAAGTCCAAAATATATTTTGCTATTAATTCACCTTCCATTCTGTGTAAATAAACCCCTGTTCTGTGTTCTTCAAAAATGTTAATGTCATAAAGTCTGTGAAAAGGCTACAAAACTGTTCCTGATTAAAGCAGGTTAAAGAGATGTGACAACTAAATGCAATACCTGACCCCAAACTGGACTCTGCCCTGAGGGTGCTTGCAGATATTTTTTATATGAGCTTAGGACCTGGGAATTATCCAGCAATCTTCTCTTTGGATCAAATAAACCCAAAACTGCACTCTTTCTTATAAGACTGCATATCAATAAATGGAAAACCCCCATCGTGCTTCTCCTTCTCTTCTCAAAGCTAACCTCCCCACTTGTTTCTATCATTCCTCATCTGAGAGATTGTTTCCAGACCCTCGTCCTCTTGGTTGCCTCCTTCTGGACACTTCACTTACAGTGCATTGTCAAAGACTAAGCAAAGCCTTCTGGGTGTGGAGTGAACAGCAGAAAGAGCTGTGGACTCTCAGCTTTACATAGACAGCCTGAGCCTGCATTCAGGTGTCCCACTGCTGTAGATCTGAGGCCCATAAACCCCCCTGGTCTCATCGCATGAACTACTGTGACTCCAGACCTCCTGTAGGCTACAGATGCATGTCAGCATGCCTTCTCTGATTCATCCAGGTACCTGCTACAAAGTAAAGGGAAAAATTAAGAGAGTCCCCTGGAGTTAAGCCAGTAGTCATCTCTCTGTAGGTTCTCATTTAGCAAACATGTAGCTATTATTATGTGAAGATGTGTCAGAGAATTTACATTTAGTTCCTTAATGCCTACCTATGAATGAAATTCAAGGTTCTTTCTAAAATGTCAGTTATTTATGTCACTCTTGCCCACAGAAACTTCCGACAATACCCTAGGCTAACCAGTCACATCTATTTCTTACCTGGCTTCACCACTCCCTACCCAACCTGACCTTCTTCCAGCAAACCTCACAGTCCAAGTACATCACACTCACCGTGCCCACCCACCCACTCCTGACACACCCCCTTCTCCACACCTTGCCTAAGTCATTTTCCCTGGCCTGACACAGTCCCTCACTCCCCAGAGCCATTCATTCTGGCACGTTATCCTATGCTAACCTACATATCTATGGAATAGTTTTACACATATGTGTTTTTAATATCTTCAACCAAACAACGAGCTGCATGAAAACAGAGTACTTCCCAAACTGTATTTCGAATACAGCCCAGGTTACACCAGGAGTTCAATACGGTCCTGTTGAAGGCGTGCCTCACTCAGGCATGGTGTTAGCCTGAGTTAGTTGGCTGCATTTTTCTGATGAGAAATTCATCACCAAGAAATGATTATTCCTCATGATGAGAAGACATTCAGAATTCTTCAATCCCAAGCGACTCTTTGTCTACAGAGTAACTTTACACTCTTCTATATATCTCATACTATCTTAGAATTATCTAGATTACAAAAGGAACTATTTTTTCACATTTATCAAAACCAGATTTCAAGATCTACTTCTAAATTCTAAACTTTGAGTCTTTAATCAGACATTTCCCCTAAAAAGGTTTTAACCCTTCTTCTACTACATACACTGCTATCTTCTACTGTAAGAGAAATAACTTAAATATCAAATCACATTTGTAATGAAATCAGACCAGTGTTCATGTGTCTAGCTCAGCTTCCCCCTTTCAGCTTTAATCATGCAACTTGAAATTTACCCTTAACAATTTAGTATAGTAGAGAGAGCAAAAGATCTAGAGTTAGGTTGACTGGGATGTAATTTTCACTTCTTCCTTAGATTATTGTCCAATACATAAAAAACTGTGCAATCTATCTTAGCCTTATTTTCTACACAAACCCTGAGAATTACTAGCTGAATGACCTTGGGAAATTATGGAACCTCTCTGTGCATTAGTTTCATCATCTGTAACACAGGGATAATAATACTACTCAGCACCTGTACACAAAGATTGTTGTAGGAAACCCAAAGCACTAATTCGAAAGAACAAAAGCATCCCTAGGTTCACTGCAGCATTATTTACAATCACCAAGGTATGGAAGCAGTCCCAGCGTCCATCAGTAGAAAGTAAATAAAATTACTATGGGACATTTACACAATGGAATAGTCAGCCATAAAAAAGAAGAAAATTTTACCCTTTGAGAAAGCACAGATGGACTTGGAGAACATTATGCTAAGTGAAATAAGCCAGTCAGAGAAAGACAAAAACCATATGATTTCACTCATATGTGGAATCTAATGAACAAACTGAACTAACAAGCTAAATAGAGACAGGCTCATAGAGAACAGGACGACAGCTAAGTGCGGGGGAGGTTAGTGGGTGGAGGGATTGAGCAAAAAGGAAAAGGACTCACAGATGTGGACAACAGTGTGGTGATTGTGAGGGGAAGGGGAGAATAAGGGGATTAAATAGTGATAAAAAATACAAGAAAAAAATTTTTAAGCGATTGTTGTGAGAATTAAGTACCTTAAGACATAAAAGTTACAGATGCTGGCACATGGATACCTGACAATATTAGCAGCTACTATTATAAATATTGGTATTGATATTGTAAAGTACCTGGTGTACTATAGGGGCACAACAAAATATAGTTGCTTTTATTTTCTAAACCATATTAGAATATTTACTAGTTATACCAAATGAAACTGATGGTTAATTATAATATTTATCCATTTCTCTATATCAGAGGCTCTACGAATGTGACCCTGGTTCAGCAGCACCAGCATTTTGTTAGAAACACAAGTTCCTGGAACTTGTTAGAAACGGAAATTTTCAGGCTCCACCCCAGATCTAATGAATCAGAAACTCTTGGGGCGCGGCCCAGCAACCTATTGTTAACAAGCCCTCCAAGTGAATCTGATGCAGCTCAAGTTTCAGAACCACTCACGTAAGTCTGAAGTCTTAAAAAATATAGATCTTATCTGCAGATCTGAAGAATGAAAACACTGCATCATACTTTCTGAATGGGGATTTTCATTAGCCCTTTACAAAGTCAATGCTCCCAGAGTTCTTCTATTTCATCTGTGCCCACAGATGTAAAATTACTCAGTAAGCTGCAATAACCAAGAACACAGAGCAGACAGAGCTTTCTATCTACTCCCTAAACGTTATCACCATGTTCTCAGCTTGGAAATTTACATTTCCTTCCAGACACCGAATCAGAAAATAAAGAACAGTGTGACTGATTCAGTGGAGCCATGAAGTCCTTGACTGTATAATATGGGCAAAGGATGTCTGTGCCGTGAGTAAATTAACCCTTCCGAAGATATGATGAACACCCCAAAAATCTGACAGTCAGTTGGGTGTCTCCCACGTGGTCATCAAGAAGTGACTAACAAGCAGGGTGTGGTTCAATATTGGAACCCAGGGCCTCTTTCTCTCCAAATGCATTTAGGTATCAAAAAAAAATAAGTTAAAATTTAGGCCAAATATCCTATTATACAACGTTAAGGAATAAATGTATGGTATAGCCAGACAGTGCTCAACAATATGCTTCCACTATCTATCGCCACCTAGTTGGGTCCAACACAAGGAAATCCCATTATATGGGCTTCTTCAGACTCCCATCTTCTCCTAAAAATCATTTATCTTCTTAACTTATCTCTTTTGAATATAGCCTGTAGATCATGTCTGAAGTTCTAATTCTGCATCCAAGGAAACAATTAAGCAGGAATCTTCTTTCAGATCCTTAAAGTGCTTCAGAAAATAAAGGGTTTCCTTCTTTCTTTTTTCTTCTGAGAACAAGGCAAAAGCCCAATCACAGGTGCTTAAATCTTAGGTGCCATCTCTTACATTACCATCTTACCAGTTTCTAGACACCAAGACAGAATTCATGTGACCAGTAATAAAAAAAACTAAGTAGTTTTATAAGACCCCCTAGTTATACAATGCATAGGTAGAATGGGTATAAAATAATAAAAGAATGTCATAAACTTTAAAGTTTAGAAATTTCTCTGGGTAAAATTTAGCTAACTAAAGTCATAGGTATTTTTAAGAACAATCAGCTCATGTTTTACTACAGTAATTAAAATTATGCTAAAGAATAATACATGAACGTTACTGACATCAATGGTTTCCCCAGCAATCGCAAACTGCAAGGTGACACCTGGTCTACCCGGCATTCAAAGAAACTTATAGAGGCAGCAGACTTGAATGTGTTAACTGAACTTTATTCTTAAAAGGACTCTGAGGAATGATGAATCAAAAGGAAGACATTCTTGCCAGAACAACCAGTTTAAGGTCAGGCTTAGTCATACAACTGAAATACCAGACACTAAAATTTAAACACACTTGGGAAGAAGCCAGAGACATCTGCTCACCAACAAATATAAGCTTTAATTAAGCAATCTGTTCACTTTAAACAAATGTAATTTTAGCTCTGATAAATTTTAAATAGGCTACATTAATTTTTTTCTGGAGAAAAAGCTATACTAAAAAACCCTAACCAATATACTTTAAGGTACCAATGTTTACACATATGGACATAACTGTAACTTGAGTAATCATTTAAAACTCCACAATATTTACTTTTCTCCAACATATAATCCTTTAAAATTGACCATGCCAGATTCATCCCCGAGGCACTGGGTATGTGCTATTTTACAGCTGCATAAATCATAACTTCCTAAATCATGGGAATTAATTAGCACATAGTTGAAACTATGAGGTAGAGAAAAGTAAACACAATCTCATAGCCAAGGGGGACCTGCTAGCAGGCAGGCAACATCCTACAGCGCACAGAGAAATCAACCACTGCACAGCCCCTCACCCCAACCCTTACTCTTGTTTCGTGACCACTAGGGCAGCTCTTCCAATGAGCAGCTGTGGCGAGTTTCCCTTTCTGTTAAATAAGGGAAGCTAACAAGAGGATTTGGAAGGTGCACTCCCGCAGTATGACGCTAAGTGCAATTGCAACTGAGGACCCAAAGCTGCCAACCTTTCAGAACCTTCAGAATCTTCAGAGTCTTGCTGACTCCCTTGCTGTGAGGAGAGTGTGTGGGAAAAGAGGAGCAAGCAAAATAGGTTTTGGGGCACCAAGATCAACTCATAAATGTCTAGGGAGGGAGATGCGGGGAGAGAGGGCAACTCAAGCAATTCTTCAGTATCCCAGCAGGACTCTAAGGCAAGGGCACAACAGGCCAGTCCACTTCCTCAATAGATTCTGAACCCCAAGCCCCAGCTTTTCCTAAAATGAATAAACTAAAGAGAGCACTGAGCTAAGAAAAGGGATTTGGATAACAAAAGCAGAAGGGTGCCCAGGACAACTTATGCCCACTTTCCTACTTTGTCTGAAGCCACCCAAGTCCATCCACTCTACCCCACAGCTCTCACTTACTGAATAATTACAATATACAAAGTACCGTGATAGATTATGTCATTTAAATCCTCACAGTAACCTATCATTACCATGATTTTACAGATGAAAGACAAAGAGGATTAATGTCACACAAATAATAAAGTACCAAGCTACCACTTCCTGTCTGCCTGGGCCTCACTGCTTTCCATCTTTGGCTTTCACGTCACAGACTGATAACCCTGTGGGGTTATCTGAAAGACAACGTGATCCAAGTTAGCAGAATATAGTATTTATGAAATAAAAAAGAAAAATGCAGTGATGAAACCTCTGTTCTGGGATGAACTTCTCAGTCACCTCACTGCCCGAATAATCAGAACTACCAAGTTGTTCTCCCTGGAGCCTTAACTAGGATGAAAGAAAAAAAAAAGGAACAATTAAATAATACTAAATGAAAATAAATAAAATTAATTAACTATTTAGAAGGGGGGAAATTTTTAAGATTATTTCAGCCCTGGCTGGTGTAGCTCAGTGGATTGAGCGTGGGCTTTGATTCCCAGTCAGGGCACATGTCTGTGTTGCAGGTCAAGCCCCCAGTGGGGGACACGTGAGAGATAACCACAACTGATATTTCTCTCCCTCTCTCTCCTCCTCCCTTCCCCTCTCTCTAAAAATAAATAAAATCTTAAAAAAAAAAGAATTACTTCAAAAGATGGAGAACGCAGCCCTAGTGTGAGTCAGCACTCCCAGGCAGCTGAGCCAAGGGCAGAGTCCCCAGGCCCTGGCCCCTCCAGGGCTGTGAGGGAAGTGCCCTTGGTGCACAAGGCAGCTATTCATCCCCATTTTCCCCCCTCCAGCCCCCCATCTCCTCTCTCTTCTCTCCTTGAAGTTCCCTTTTCCTCCCTCCTTCCCCCATGCTTTAAGGACTACTTTGTGACTATAGTTAAAACTAACAAAACAGAGAATACAAATAGAATTATTCAAATTTTATCCAAATTATTTCATTCCCACTTTATTTTCTCCTTATCCATCAATTATTCCTTCATTTTATTCACTTGCTTTTTATGATCACCCTTTCCCTTAACATTCACATATGTCAAGATCCCATTTTATTGAAAACTTCAAATAACATACTTTTAATTAATGGAAAAGGAATATGGTAAGGCAAGAGAGATAAGAAATCTGTTTCTCTCCTTTCCCAGCTTCTCCACAAATATGTTCAATATTTCAAGAGAAGAATGTGAGAAACCCAAAAAAGAATAAATATTTATTTCTAATATTGACTTTTTATCTAAAATTCATTCATGTATTTTATATTTCCCACTGATTGGATTAAGACCAGTCACTTCCAACAGCTGTGCCCAGCCTTCCTGTCCCTGAGACACAATGAGGCTGACAACCCCTCACCGCCACTCGGGTGGGACCCAGAAACAAGTGCACAGGGCCTGCGCTTACTCTGCTTAACCAGTAAACTGTGGTGCCCAAAATGTTTGGGATAGTTCATTATTTTTCTTCACTTGAGGCTAATGCTATAGCATCTCGACATAAAAGAATGAAAGATCTAAAACTACATTCTCACATATTTGAGTTTTATGCCATTAATTTCAGTGTATAAGTCTTAAGATTATAAGAAAAGGCTACTTGGAGCTGATTTTAGAACAAAACAGGAACATAAGCAGCTAACAGTGGGAGTTAGCCAAAGACTACATTGTTTAACTTTCCTCCTCCCTAAAGTGGCTCCTCATGTAATAAGAGTCCATTTTAATTTCTGGCCTACAACATACTTCAAGAAGCAGATAAACCAATCTGATTCTACCCTACCCAGTTGCACTGGCAGCTATCAATTGGCTGTGGTGCCTAAAATGTTTCCCCAATTCTTTCTCTGCTACAGCAGGGTTAAGACTTAAATCTCTGAGATTTGTTATTTTATTTTTTTAAAAAAAGAGGCCACAGACACAAACAGACTGAAATCAAAGGGATGAAAAAAGACACTTCATGAAAATGGAAATGAGTTTAAAAAAAAAAGCTGGAGTAGCAATACTTATATCAGACAAAACAGACTTTAAAACAAAAGATAAAAAATGAGACAAAGAAGGACCCAGAAATATCACTTCTGGGCAATAATGTGAAGGAAATGAAACACTAATTTGTTAAGATTTATGCACCCCATGCTTGCTGCAGCAGTATTTACAATAGCTATGATATGGAAGCAACCTGAGTATCCATCAATACATGAACAGATAGAGAATGGCGTATTTCTGGGTGTGTGCATACAAGTGTATAGTGGGTGTGTGGGAATATTACTTAGCCATGAAAAAGAAATGAAACCTTGCCACTTGCAACAACATGGATTGACCTAGAGGGTATTACGCTAAGTGAAATGAGTTAGAGAAAGACAAATACTGTATCATTTCACTTATATGTGAAATCTAAAACACCAAACAAAAGAAAAAATAAAACAAACAGACGTCCAGATACAGAAAAACCGATAGTTGCCAGAGGGTCCAGCAGTGGGAGGACGAGCAAAAAGGTGAAGGGGATTAAGAGGGACAAACTTATAAGCGAGTCACAAGGATGTAAGGCACAGCACAGGGAATATAGGCAGTAATATCAATAACTTTGTATGGTGAGAGACAGTTACTAAACTTTTCATTGTGATAACCTTGTAAATTAATATAAATGTTAAATCACTATGTTATATACTTGACACTAATATAATATTGTATCTCAACTCTAATTTAAAAGACCTTTACATTTCAGAATAAAAATTGAAACAAACAAAAAGAGGTCATGCATGCCAGGTGAATCAGGATTTGAACCCTTGTGCAACTAACTACTAAAGTAAACCACATTGGAGGGTTGTGGGAATGATCACATGACTGAATGTGCAACACGGTAAGAACACTCTCGCCAGCACTGCAGTGGGCCCTAGGAGGGAGTAATACAGCCTTTGTCCGCAAACAGCTCGGCTAGTGTTGTGACATTTTCAGCAGAGGCAGTCTCCTTACACTCAGTCATCCGGTTTTGGAACTACTCATAAGACTGCTTTAGTCCAACATGCCTGGCACATAGTAGGTCCCTAATAACTAACTGTGTAAAGCCAGTGCTGTGGTTCCCCAGGAAGTCACTTGCACTTCTTTTTCTCTCCAGCATCCACTGCCAGTGGACTTGATTACCAGCCTGGAACCATAACAATTACACTCCAGGAGACATGGGGCCTCGCTCTGTGACACCCCCGGCCCAGATGCCCAGCCACCATGAGGGCACCTCTTCATCAAAACCCTTGCTTCCCTTGGATGCACCTCTGAAATGGGAAAGTTCTGTCAGAGCCTTTGGCTTCAAACACCCACATCACAACGCTCACAGCAGCCCATCTGTATCCCACGTAAGATGAGACAAGAGCTCAGAAGAGAGCAGGTAAACTGCTGGTATTCTTCGGTGGTATTCACAGTACACTTCCTCACAAAAGCTGAGGATCTTATCCCTTTATCTCTTGCCAAAACACCAGAGGGTTTTAAACTCCCAGCAGTAACAGAAGTGCCCTACGGAAGTGATTCCTGATTAGGGAGTGCATGGCATGGCCTCCTGGAAGAACGTATCAGAATGCAGGAAAAGGATTTTGTCAATGGGTGGTGAGCGAGAGGGAGCCAATACACCTCTCAGGAGATTCTGATATGTCCCCTACAATGAGAATAACTTACAGAAAGTTATTTACTTTATTGGTCCCACTATGCTACATGATGGTTTAACTAGGACTTGTAGAATAGCTTAACAATATAACCATGTTCTAAATACTGTTTCTGCATAGTAAACCTCTTCCCAGTCCCGAAGAACAGGCTTAAGACATTATCTATTTCCAACTTTCAACTGTCCATAGAAAAGGAAAAGAGTAACTAATAGTTGTAATGTCCCATGGGTTCTTTCGCTGAGATTCGGAGAAGGGCTTCAGTGGGATCCCGTAACTCCATGGACTTGTATGTAAATTCCGGGTACATGTGTATTTTTCTGGAAAGCTTATATCATATGACCCATGGCACACAAATAAATATTATTTTAAGAACCACAGCTATTAACTGCTGCACAGACAGAGAAATGTATATGTAAATGCCACTTCCTGGGTCAAAGTAAGCATGAGACGTAAAATGCGTCTAGAATTATGTCTCTACAATCCACCTTTATTCTCATTTAACCCTCTGCTGTCCACGTAAATCTGATGCCAGAACTTGGTTTGAATCTTGAAAAAAAAATCTCACTGAGAATTGGAGTTTTTCCATGCTCTAACATATAACTATTTACATATTTCTTGACCAGCTGAGATTTTTCAGACTCCAACAACAGGTTTTACTAATGTCACAGAATGCACCGTAATCACTGGGTATGCACAGTCCCACCTCCGTCACTACCCAGAGGCCACACAGCAAATCATTAGATACAGCTAACATGCATGTGAAATGCTCTAGAATGTAAACTTGGAAGTCAATTTGAAAAGCTGTACTTCAGAACTATACGATCAATAACTGCCGCACAATGAAGTATACAAAACAATTCCAACATGTGAAATATAAACTGACCTTCATGAGATGCTGATTTATCCATTTTGTAAACGTTTTCTTTTGAACTTTGTCCCGTTCATCTGGAAGGGGAAAAAAGATATAAAACAAGGTTGGTAAAATCTATTAACAGGCTTTATTTGTGATTATGCATGTAAACAAAAATAAGGTATTCAAAAATACTGTTTAGTGCACTTGAATTTCCTTGTTGCCACTTCAGGCTACTTGTAAGAAGGGGTAAAGAGCGATGAGACTGGTCTCTTCCCAGTGCTGTACTTGCCAACATTATTACAGCATCACACAAATGTCCTCTGTGCCTTCCGTAGCACGATCCCCATCACCACCGCCAGCAACACACAGATGTCTAATCTAAACTTGACAGCCTCCGCTGAGTCCTTGCACTGAATGGGTAGTTTCATTCCCATTTTACAGAATGGAAAACCGAGACTATTACAAAGTTAAAAAAAAACTGTCCACAATTATTCAGCAAGTTGTATAAAGTTGAGGTAAAAGGAAGGGTTTATATTCTGGTCCTTTGATTTGAAGTGAATTCTAGTTTAATTACTAACCATGTGGCTTCTCTCCTACACTTCTAATTGTGAATTGTCTGGTTTTTAAAAAAATACCCCAGCTAGATCCTTACTGGAGAGTGATACTCCTTGTAGGTACTACAGACACGAAACAGAGAAGGCTTCTTATGATTTAAGAAGAAAGAAAATTGGAATGGTCTGGTTCATCAACATGTTATTTCAAAAGAGAATCATAATCTTCCAACACTCAGAGCTAACATTCGGAGCTACACGGCCCTCCCCATCCCTGCCTCTAAGAGGCAGTTCCCTGCCTTCTTTTTTCCTCCCTCCCTCCCTCTGCGCCCCGTCCGTCCGGGGTGTCGCACCTCTTTCCTTTCCACTGGGAGTCTTCTTTCCTCTCTCTCCAGTTCAGGTGTCTCTGTTCTCTCCCTGGGGCAGGGCATGTTTTGGTCTTTTCATCTCTCCTCTTTCTCCTTCTTTATCCCTCAACCTTCTTAAACTATTTTAATGGAACTAAAGTTTCTTTGAAAATGCTTGTCCTACTTATTAAAAATATGTATGTGCTTTATGATAATTTAAATATAAACAAAAATATAAAATAAATCATCTGGGAAATAGTATCTGTGAGACAAAGATTACTAATATTAATACAAAAAACAAATAAGAAATAAAAAGATCAACTTAATATATGCAGTTAATCCACTGAAAAAAAATAATACCCACTGGTACTACAACTCACTAGAAAATAGTAGCGATATAAAATAACACAAATCAAGCTTTTTAACCTATTAAATTGCCAAGATTTTATGGAACAATATTAATGTTGACAAGGACACAGGGAAAAGACGCACACATATACATATGTCGTTAGTGGAAATGTAATTTGCTTTAAATCTTTTAGATCTGTGTTATTCAATATTGTAGGCACTAGTCACATACGGCCATTTAAATTTACACCAAAATTAATTAAAACAAAATAAATTAACAATTTATTTCCTTGGTCACACTACTCACGTCAAGTGCTCACTAGTCACATGCAGCTAATGGCTAAAATTTTGGACAGGACAGATAGAAAACGTTCCCATCATCATAAAAATTTCTATTGGACATCACTGCTCTAGAACAATTTGCCCATAAATATCCAAAGCCCCCAAAATATAGACACTTTCCCAGCAAGTCTACTTCTAAAATTTGGTTGTACCTGTAAGAATGTAAATCCTAGTGTTTAAAATAGCAAAATAAAAGCTCTGCAAAAATACGTGTCCAGTGATTTTTAAAAATTGTTGAACTTCAGTGGGACAATCCCGTGGTTTGTCCAGATTCAGTTCTTTGTCAAGCTACTCAGCGACAGCACACAACTTAGAGCTCGCCTACACTTTAATGCCAACATCAGAAAGGACAGGAAAGGGGATTGTATAACCTAGTTTGTATTTCATAAGCATTTATTCTCCAAAATGCCTCTTTGAAACCCTTTCTATTTCCCTCCATCATCATGGAGAAACAAACAAACAAACAAAAAACCACCTAAACGTAGCCTAGCATTTGGTCTGTGCACAAACAAATTCATTTTCATGCCCCAAACATCCAGTCTACTTCTTGGTTTAACACTGAGTATTAAAAAGTGGAAGAGTACAGAAAACAGATCTAGAAAACAGATGCTTGCTAAATCTGAATACAAATGCCTAGAATTTGTTAAAATTGTTCCATTTGCTTGATTCCCAATGTAAAATCCCCAGACACTTTGCTTGTAACTACGATGCCAAGATCAATGATATTAATAATTGTTAACCAATATCATCCATAAAATATTTATTAATCATTTGTTGGCCCCTTTGGGACATCATCTACACCTCACTCATCTTTGTCTATCCTGTAGTAGAAATCATGTTTTTATGCACTCAACATATAAACATCATGATGTGGATTATGTTTCAAAAAGGACAATCCAACTCAGAATAACAATGTATAATCGCTTATTTAGTTATATACAGGAGATACACCACTATATCTCTTAAAGTGAAATGTGCTTTAAATGTCTTTCAGCCTTGCTATTCCTAATGAGGTCGGAATGAAACTAAATTTCTAATTAGTATCTAAGGCAAGAACAAAGAAAGAAATGCAATCTACTAGTCCTCCTTACTGATAAAGTGAAGATTCTATACTTCCCTCATTTACTCTTTCGTTCCAGCACCCAGCAGGTCCTTGGATGAGCCCAGAGCCACGGTGGTGCTGGGACGACCTTACTGGACAGAAAGAGCACTGGTCCTTGCTCTCTGGAGCTCATCATCTAGAGAAGGCACCTGAGAAGAAGGCAGTGTGATAAGCATCCCAGCTGAAACAAAGGATGTCACGCTCACCATGTGAGCAAGTACAAATGAGAGAAAGACCAACCCTGTCCAGGGCAGTTAGGCTGTGCTTAAAGGAAAGGAACTAAGGTAGCAAGACAGAGAAGCCAACCAGGTGCAGGCTTCTCCATCAAAAAGAAACCCTGGTTTAATAACTAAAGACTGAAAGAGCCACAGTCAGAACCCAAGCACTGTGATTCCCTCCAGAGTTGCTTCCATTACCCCCAGACACTGTCATCTTTCAAACGGAAGTGCTGAGCACACCTCAATCAGAGGCAGGGTGCTGAGGAATGTGGCCCTGCTGTGTGATGTGAACTTTGGACAAGTAATGCAAACAATGGAACTTCTGTGCACATGGCTACTACTCACATCACATTTTCAGCTTGTCTAAGCCACCAGCAAAAAGAAAACAGAGTGGAAAAAAGTAGAGGTTACTTCCTAGGCAATATCTATATTATCCCATATAACTAATAGCCTAGGATCCTAATATAAAATCATCAAGAAAAAATTTAAATGTATTATTAATCTAAAAGCCTCATAATTCAAAAAGATAGCTTTCATACCAAGTTCATTAATTTATTGAATCACCACATAATAGCTAACAAGTTTATACTTTCCCACTAAATTTAACAGTTACATGTACCTATGTAAAATCCTCTCCTCATGTTACATAACAATTAATAAAATCTATTTCTTTTCTAAACTAATGAAAACTGGCCCCCACCGAAAAAAATTTAACACTAATTTTTTATTATTATCTCTAACCCAGTAAGTGTTCACATTATTCAAATTATTTAATTTTTTCAACAGTTCATTTGCTTTAATTAATCCAAATAAAGTCCATACATTGTGATTAAAGAATTTTAATAAAACATAAAAATAAATTAAAATGGGTCCTATATTTTAAGAAACATGAAGAAATAGAACATAGCCATATTCTAAAAACCAGTCACTCGTTGGTTAATTTTTTACAAAGAGCTATAGTAAGAACACTGACTTAATCAAATAATTTATCTCCACTTACAGATGAGACATTCCCTTAAATAATTAACTATAAAGGCGTTATTCTGACCATTGAGGTTTTGTCTATGGTGGTTAATTCTAGAAGCTCAAAAGTATGCTGAAAATGTTAGGCGCTAAATATTTGACAGGTAACACAGAGGTAATATCTGAGGTTTATAATCTACAACTAAAGTTCACAATATATTAGGTACAATTACTAAAGCTAACTAATTAACACACATAATTCGTAAATTCTGATACAAGTTTCTAACAGTAATACCCAAATCTTTTAACCATGACAAACCTCCAGGAGTCCCATCAAGTATACCAAGGGAAGCTCTCTATTAGGCTCTCAAATGTTTAAGGTGGATGTTGAGGGCCTCAACCTTTTTCAGGAAAGCAACTTATAATCAGAGAGTAATTTCAGTCTGGGGAGACTGTAATTTACCACTTTCCATAATATCCATTATTTCAAAAGGGAGTATTCCAGATTGCACCATCTCATTTCCCAATTACAAGTCTCATAATGGTTCTTTATTTCATTTCAGTGAGTGGTGGCTAACACTGAGATTTATATTTAGGGCACTGCTGCCATGACAACAAAAGGGAAAATCATTCCTGAGATTTAAACCGAGTCATTTGATTTCATAGACTATTTAGTTATTTTTCTGAATAAAGTTTTAAAACATTCCTCTATCGGGAAATTATTTCATTTATAGAGTAAGTTTTAAATGAAAATATAAATTTCTGGCCACCTCATACAGTACAACGTGGCTGAAAATACATAATAACTCAGAATGCAATTAAAAACAAAAATTGGTAAAACAGATGTGCAAAAAGAACATTAATTATTATTATAACCTACACTGACTGGTTTTCAGAAAATCCGATGAAAGTTGAACCCCCTTAGTACCATGTCACACACACAATACTGAGATTATTTAAGGGCATATTCTATGCACAGCAAGAGAAGGGAAATTCTCTGTAGGGAACCTGTCCAGATTCCGGAAAGGTGCCCCGCAGCCTGCTCACCTGCCAGCACGAACGCTGACAGCACGGCCTCTCTTTCCCAGTTCTGAAAACACGAAAGTGGTGATACTACTGACCCATGCAGCACATCAGCCCCACCAGCCTCGCGTTCCAGTCTCGATCATTTTTCATGCACTGCCCCATCATTCTGCGAGAAATCTGTCCAACAGTTCCCTAAACTCTTTCAGTACAAACTCTGATGTGTCAGAGTCCTGTTAACTTTCTGTGCAGAAAGGAAAACATTTGCTAGACACTCCCACTTGCAGGCTGAAAACTTGCTGACTCCCCCTTTTAAACAAACATTAGCAAAGCCAGCCTCCTCCATTATTTGGTAGGGGACACATACACGGCTATTACTAAAAAGAAACTAAATTGTCTGTATCTCCTTTTAATTTTAAAGTCGTTCATATGGAGTCCCTTAGAAAGAGAGTTTTGATTCTCTAATTTTCTTGACAATGAGGTAAAACAATAGGATGTTGGATTCACTGCTGACCTAGCTCATCGCATTCTCTCTTCTGACACCCCAGGCAGAATTCCCCTGGAACGGGACGACACCCAGCCTGACTTGTTCAACTCACCCTGCCATGCCTGCTAGGAGGTGATTTGGAAAGTTCAGTTTTACAGCCTAACCACTATCCTTCAGGAGAACACCACTATCAAGTACCCCTTTATGTCTATTGCACATACAGTTTCACTTGAAACTTAACAACTCTTTGAGTTAGATGGTATATCTTCCTCTTAAAGATGTAAAAACCAAGGTTTTGAGAGGTTAAGAAACTAGACTAAGATTCCTCAGCCTAAGTGGGGTCTTAAAACAGTCCAGTCCTGGCTGGTGCAGCTCAGTGAACTGAGCGCTGGACTGCAAAGTAAAAGGTCACTGGTGCTATTCCCAGTCAGGGCACATGCCTGGCTTGTGGGCCAGGTCCCCAGTAGGGGGCACATGAGGGGCAACCACACATTGATGTTTGTCTCCCTATCTCCTTCCTTTCCCCCTCTCTAAAAATAAATAAATAACATCTAAATTTTAAAAAATTATTCCAAAACCCACTTTCTTCCTCCATCACCAAAGGATAGAACTCCTTCTCTAATAATGCAGTCAAAACAAGGAGTTTCTACTTTATAAGTACTTCATTTCTGAGCATGAAGAAATGAAAAAAATGTTTAAAACAAGAACCCTTATACTAAAGAAGCAACAGCCCAAGTATCTTCAACTCTCCTGTGTTTGTCTGAAACATCGAATGGACCTGCCTGAATAGAAACTATACAAAAATCACTCCAAAATAACAATGAACAGAAAAGGATCACTACATATTTTCAGCAATAGAAAACCAGCAAACTGCATCTTGCCAAGGGAAAAGACACTGCTAAATTAATAACTGTGAATTAATTTTCCAACAACTTTTTTAAAATTTTAATTTATAGAGAGAGGGAAAGGGAGGAAGAAAGAGAGGAAGAGAAACACCAATGTGTGGTTGCCACTCAAGCACCCCCCACTTGGGGACCTGGCCAGCAAGCCAGGCATGTGCCCTGACTGGAATCAAACCAGCAACCCTTTGGTTCACAAGCTGACACTCAATCCACTGAGCCACACCAGACAGGGAATGAGTTCCCCAAAAACTTCTTAGCATAGCCATTACTGCAAAGTCTATAGCTGATCTCCCAATAATGAGCATCGTTCTTGCCTCCACAGCAAGTGCTTTTGGCAACAGCAAATTCTTAGGCTATTGCATGATGCAAAGCAATACTTAAAAACTTTGGTTGAAAGAGGCTTTCTTTTTTCATTTTCAAAGTTTGATTCTCCAGGACTTAAACAGAATTCTTCCTCTTCTATAAGCATTGACAACATGAAAAGGTTCTAGGGTTCCCTTTTATTACTGGCTGTTAAACTTTAAATTCCCAATGTTGATGATTTTCTTAGCTTTTGTTTCAGTGTAAGCATTATTCATTAGGACTTGGATCTAAATTAAATTGGCATTGATTTCTGCTATAGTCCCTCCTTGACCAGAGCATAATCAACCTACAGCTTTTGTGCTAAATACTAAGTATGGTTCAAATCCCCATTTGAAAAGAAGTTACTGGCATGTCTAAATTATAATCATAAAGAAGCTCTTTACCACCCTTATCTGTCAAGGAAAAGAAGATAGCTGAAAAAAAGAAGTATTTCAAGATGAGCATGGAATGCACAATGCATCTCATACACAAAGCAACAATAAAATCTTTAGATATATACTATCTGACAGTACATGAGAAAATTATACAGTATCAGAAATGAGAATGAGAAATTTTTAGAAACAAATACAACCATTAAAAAAATTATGAAACAATGTTTTCTTATATTCAAAATATCTACCTAGGGAGATTATTTCAAAACAAGTTACAAAATCCAAAAGAGATTGAAATATAAAAGGTGACATATTTGATAAGAAACTTAAATAAGAACAAATACTATAAATGAAGTTTAAAAAAATGACTGATTGAAAGAAAATATCTGCTAGATAGATAGCACCAAGAATCTCCAATAACTCCCATAATCCATAGGGAAAAAAACCCTCACCAGGTACAAATGATGTGAGCATACAATGCACAGGGGAAGGAATGCAAATGGCCAATGAAGACATGGGGAAATGCTCATGCACACTAATCACCAGGAACTGGGAGCAAAGCGAATTAGTTCATAGTGGCATAAAGAATGACAGTAACTAACACAGAGAAGCAGGTAATCCTAAACTACACCGGTGGATGTGTACAATGGCAAAAGCTGTTCTGAGGGCAATTTGACACTTTTCTGTTACAGATAAATGCATATATTTTCTGAACCAACAATTCCACTTGCAAATACTTGCATATATGTATGATTAGCATACAAGCATGTTTACTACAGCAAAATATTTGAAGCCATTGAAATGTTAGTCATTAGAACACTAGATGAATGAAATATAGTTCACATATCCTGCACATAGTGAAATGAGAAAGAGTCTAAGATACACAGTTAAGTGAAAAAGTGCAAATAAGTAAAAATATATAAAAGATGCACAACAAATTGAAAAAGAACAGTTTCATCAGGAAAAGAGAGTGGAAGCTAGAAGGAGAGGGGATTGGTGCGATATGTCTCATATTTCACTCTGCGTATTTCCAGACTGAATCTTTACAAAGATGTATTTGTGTCGAAGGGCTTCAAGAAAAGGCTATCACGAGATGTGTCACTTTGGCATGTGAAATACTTTAAGCTGAAAGCAATTCGAGACACTGCACTCCTAAGAAACTCTTACCTCTCCTTTAAAGAATTTAAATTAAGGGCCCTGCTCATAACAAGAGTTATTCCCAGAAATAATTTTTTATAATCTATCAATAGGATGGGGAAAACTTCTAATGACTGAACATCTGCTCTTCTTATTACCCCGAGACTAGCCCTCCTCTCCTCTGAAGCCCCCAAAACGCCTTACCCTCGCCCTTAACTCGGAATGTCCTGTATTCCTCATTTTAACTTGAAGTCTCCAACCCTCTTATCCATGTGGGGTCTCTCTCAGGTTCCTACGCATACTTATGTAATTAATTTGGTCATTTTCTCCTGTTCATCTGTCCCATGCCTATTCGATTATTAGACCAGCTGGAAGACCTTAGAAAAGTTTTTTCCTCCCTCACAATATATTACTATTACTAATAACTGTGAGAATAAGTGTTTCGAATTCTTTTATGCATTCAATACTCTGGTACTCTATTGAAGGGATAGGGAAAAAAACTAAGACACAAGACAGAGTCCCCTCACTTCAGGCATGGTTAGGTTTACTCTTAGGCTGCTGGCTGCAAAAGGGAAGAGAGGGGAGAGGAGAGTGGAGGGAGGAGGCATGAGGGGAAGAGAAATAGGAAGGGCTAGAGGCTGAGAGAAGGGTGGAGGCACACTGTCCACACTCAACAGACGGTTGCCCAGGCTGGGACACAAAATGGATGAGGCTGAAGAAAGTCTCTAAAAGGAGAATCGATAACAGAATATATTCAAAAATTACCCTGCTTAGAGGATACCCTTGTTTTAAGTTTAACTGTCACAGAAGAAAATGCAGTGTAGTTTTAGCTTCGTCAGGAACCAGAAATGAGACAAGGGTAGAATGTGCTAAGTAAGCTGAGGCATAAATGGTGCAGAACAACAGACACCACAGACCTCTGCCCACACATGTTTTTTTGCCTGCCTATTCCTGGCTGCCTCCCCTAAGTACCCCCTGGCTGCTACCCCTCCCCCAGTGCCTGCCACCCCTCCCCACGGTGAGTGACCCAAGCTTTGCCATCGGTGGTCAGTGCCCAGGCTGTGTGGCTGCCCATCAACAGCCTGGGTGGCTGGGAACAAAGGGGTACTGGCTTCCGCTCAGAAGAAAAATTCACTGATATCTGTTCTCACAACTGGCCAAGAATTGAATATGAAAATCTTAGAATCTGCTTTTAATCTACTTTCTCCTACTGACATCCTAAAAACACAGCCTTCCAATCACAGGCACACGGCTAGCACGTCAAAGTATTACATATAATCTAACTGTTCAGTCACAGGGTAAGAACAGGAAGTCCCTGCAATTACTTTATCCGTTACACCAACTTAAAGAAATTTGAGTTCTTTTAAAGTTTTCAATACTATGATTTGGCTTATATGTGAAACCTAAAAAACATATATAAACAAACCATCAGAACAGAAAACAGACCCATTGACACAGAGAACATTTTGAGAGGAGCCCGATGGGAGGGAAGTTGAGCGACTGGGTGAAAAAGGAGAAGGGATGAAGTACAAACCGGCTGTTACAGAACAGTCACGGGGCTGTGGGAGTACCGCACAGGGGATATGGTCAATGACACTGTCATAACTACGTTTCACGTCGGATGGACACTAGATTCATCAGAGAGGTTACTTTGTTAGTTACAGAAACGTCTCCTTGCTGAGTTGTACACACGAAACTAATAGAATATTATATAACTGTAACTGAAAAAAATTATTTGAAAAAATTTTTTAAATTTAATTGTTCAATTCTTTTTATTTAGTTGTTGTTCAATAAAAATTTTTTTAGTCTTAGCTTTTTCCAGATTCAGAGGTATGATTAAGAACATATTCCAATGTGTACAGGTACTATATAAACTGAGGAAAATAATTAAACAGCTATTCTACATTATTTATATATGAGATAAATCTACTGTGTTTGTGAATACCTTAAATAATTTGGGGTTTTGGTCTTTAATTCTGAAAACTTTTACAATGGTAATTACTCTATATCAGGAAAACACAACCATTCACTTTAAAATTTAAATTAATAAAGATACTCTCAAAAAATATCAAAGTAACACCTCTTTTAGTGCACATAAAAATGGAAAACAACTCTAATGAATGTGTATAATTCCACAGATTTCTTTGAAATTTTATGACTTCCTGGCTTCTCAAAGAACCAAATTTTCTCTTACCTTTAGAAAGAGAAAGTCATGCCCTGTCCCAACTAACACCCTATTTAGAAAATACATGCCCACATATGTTCATTAAGTAATTAGGTACCATGAAACTTTAAAGAGTCTATATGGTTAACCATCTGCTCGATTTCAAGTAGGAGTGATGGGGATGGAGAAGAGACTGAAGAGTCGGCAGGAGGACAAGGAACCTAAATAAAAATGGGTCCAAATCTGGGAATGAACGCTAGCTGGCAACTGCAGCTTGAGAAAATGATTGTACTCCCACGAAACTCAATGTCCCTCATCTGTAGAGTCAAGCTCTTCAGACACTTTAACAGACACCTATAACACAGAATTATTATAAGCATTACATAAGATGATATAGTACAAGGAGCCATAGCAGGTCCTCAGCAAATACTCTAATTGAATTTGAGCATATGAATTGAACACCTAGAATGAACATAAAAACTACATCAAAGTTACTATGGTATGCACTACAGAATTTCACAGAATTTCCCAACAATCCTAGAACTATATTTACATATCACTGTCTGTGGTTTACTGGTCAAAAATAAATAAATAAATTTCAAAGACTTAACCTGGCCCAGTGTTTCTCTAAGCAGGAAAGCAGCAGAGCTAGGGCTTAATCCAGATTTCTAACGCCCTTCCTACAGGGACAGACAGAGGAGCGAATCAAACCCTTGTAGTCACCAAAATCAAGGAACGTGGAAAGGAACATAAGACCATAAGGTGCTTTAATGTCTTACCCTATCAATTCCAGAAAAAGAAAAGTGGAAATAAAATGTCTTCAGGTATTGAGGAAATTATCCCTTTACCAAATAAATTGCATAAAATTTCTCTATACTGTAGATTAGAAAAAGGTATAGAGAAATTCTCAATCTGCACAGTGACGGGGACAAAAATAAGAGCCTGGGAGTTTTTGTCTCTCTCTGGTACTAGCTCCTATAGGTAAATGTACATGGAATGTTCTAATCCCTTTTATCTTGAATATAATCAGAGTCTTCCTTGATAAGTGCTGACTCGTACCATGAATTAGTCACTGTGGTCCAAGGAACAAAGCCGAATACGTCTTTTTACATAGTCTAGAACTCATCTAACAAATGCCACTTTTATGAAACAAAAAGAGATCTAGAAGTCTTCTTATTTTAATTGAGGTATAACTAACATCTAGAATTCTTAGTAACACCTTGCATACAGTTGTGTTCTCTTTTCTTTTGACCAAGGATTCAAGTGTCTATTTTCAGGTTGTTTGGCTACACTTCTCGAGTCCATGGAAATTACAGGGTGAGTCAGCAGCAGGGATGTAAGGGTGGGGAGCACCTAAGGCAACTCCTCGGAACCACTGGAAAAGAAATTCGGCCTGGGCTCATTTCGTAATAAGACTGCCTTCCACTTAAAATGTTTAAATGTAAATGTAGTTTACAGCTTGGATCACCACGCTTTAGTTACCGGATTACCACGCAGGCCCCGGTGGGCTTCAGAAGTTACACATCAGGTGACCCAAACTGAACACCAGAAAGTCTGCCCCACCGCTCCCCGCTCCCCGCAGCCGCACCATGAGCACTGATGAGCAAATGGAAAGGCACACACCCTAGTGTCTGGGGTGCCAGGAGGCTTCTCCCTTGTTTCTCAACCAAGGGCACATTCGCCCAACCACAGCTTACTCAGAACATGAAACAGATGGGAGGAAAAAACAGCTCTGGCTGAAGTCGAAGGAGAAAAGAGCTTCTCCCTAAGTTGCCCACTAGAGTAACTTGGTGGGCTGGGCATTTCCCCACATCAACTTTCTACAGGGCTCTTACCACATCCACATTTTTCTCCTTGAGAACCAAAAGCAAATTTTGAAGAAATGGATGCTCTTCTCAGATATCCTTCCTGGCATTTATTAAAATATCCTATGCACCTTTACTGCCTACAGTTAGAAGACTGTACCCAAACGTTTAAATTCCATGACACCTCCTACTGCCTTGTGGATTGGGCAGAGTGGTCTACAACACTACTTATCTTCATGAAAAAATAACACGTCCTGTTCTAGCCCCTAGAAAAGGAAACCATAAATAAAAAAGCAGAGTCAATGCATTTTGTTGTTGTTTCCATACTTTCATTAATGAGTAGATAAATTACACACAAGAATCAGGACCAGTAGAGCAAAGAAGAGAAAGTAAATGACGATGTGCCAACAACAACAGACGCACATGAGCAAGTTTGCTAACAGCTACTTCTGTGTGGGAGACACAGGCACCCTCACAGTGCCGATGGGAGACTCCACCGGCAGAGCCTTACGAGAAGTTGGCCATATAGATAAAGAAGCTTTAGTACATGTAAAACGCTCATGTGTTCTGACGTAGTAAGCACAGTGCTGGACATTTATACAGCACGTACTGTGTACCGGGCCCCGTCCTAAGCATTTTATAACTTCACAGTGGAGAACCATTATTATTTATAAATGAGGAAACATTGAGAATAAATATTTATTAGCTATATATATGAGAAATCTGAGATGGCTTAATTACAGTACCTGAAGAAATAAGAAACAGCCCTTGAGAAGATCCAAGAACTGTAATGTAAACATGGTCACCAATATTGAAATCTCACATACATTAGGTCTGGATTCAAACAAACCAACTGTAAAAATATACCTCTGCGCCCTGGCTGGTGTAGCTCAGTGGATTGAGCACGGGCCTGTGAAGCAAAGGGTCGCTGGTTGGATTCCCGGTCAGGGCACATGCCTGGGTTGCAGGCCAGGTCCCCAGTGGGGGACACATGAGAGGCAACCACACATTAATGTTTTTCTCCCACTCTTTCTCCTTCCCTTCCCCTCTTTCTAAAAATAAATAAATAAAATATTTAAATATATATATACCTCTGAGCCACAAATATTTTATTGTGGTAAAAGAAAGGATATTGTAGCTTGAAGATAAATTTCTAACAGCTAAAAATACTTTCCAACAGTCAAAACTACATGTAATAATGTATTTAAAGTAAAACGTATGCTTTTTATTTCATAAATTCTGAATAACTTCAGCTAGCTACAAGTTATTCAGATGTAGGGTACTTTGCAAAACCACAAAGGAATCAGATAAGAAAGAGGATTATGAAATAAATATAACTGGACCTTTTGTACTTCAAAGCCTATACTAATACCAACCAATGCCTGTTCTTTTTCAGCTCCAAAGTGAGCCCTAGAATCATAGGAAATACCCCCAAACCATGAAATATACGAGAAGTGAAGAGGACCCTGGATGGTGTGGCTCAGTGGACTGAGTTGCGGCCTGCAAACCAACAGGTTGCCAGTTCGATCCTTAGTCAGGGCACCTGCCTGGGTTGTGTGCCAGGTCCCCAGTTGACGGTGTACAAGAGGGAACCGATCAATGTTTCTCTACCTCTCTTTCTTTCTCCCTTCCTCTCTCTCTAAAATTAAATATACAAAATATGTTTTTAATGTACTAAAGAAAGTGAAGAAGACTAGCTAAAAGGAGCATGTGATACAAGGATATTATGGGCTATGAAAGGGCTATAAAATACGGGTTCTTCTATCGAAGTATTTTAATACAGAGGAAAACAAACAAACATGAACTGTAAGACACACGATGAGAAGACTGCTGAGCACATGTAGCACGGGAAGTAAGAGCAGCAGGACCAGAGTCCTCTGAGTATCATGACAGACTGGCGGGCATGAAGGAGGAGCTGTAGGCTCTAAGGAGAAAGAACAACAGCAGGAGAACACAGATATCAATAAGCATAATGCGAGCAGGGAAAACTAGTTTCAGTAAAGTCGTATGGCACTCCAGAGTTGGCAGACCGCTTCCGCATAATCTCCTCACTTCATATTCACATTTACTTTGTGAGGTAGATTCTTATTCACACTGGAAGACGAAGACTGTGAAATGAGATCACTCTGCCACCCCTCACGTACCTGGTAACCGGGACCTGAACACAGGTCTTTGGATTACAAAGCTCCACATTCTTGCTACACCCTACCAGCAAAGACACTGATTTAGAAGATGGGAAGTTTAAAATGGCTAAAATTTTCCCACACCTCAAAAGGAAGTATAGTAAGATAATATTTTGAAAATTACTCGTAGATGCTCTTTAGCCTTTAAGCATCAAGTGGTTATCAGCCTTTAAAAAAAGAGATGATGGAAATTCTACAAAATATGAATAATCACTTCTGAATTACAAAACTGGTTTATTCAAAAAGACTATAACTTTACTAGCCATCCTATTACCTAAAGAGAATTTTACAAGTTGCTTTATTCCTTTTCCCCTCTGCCTGCCCTTTATTCAGGGACCTGATGCCACTCACAGAAGTCTTCTCCAGAGTAGAAAAGACACCCCTTCCAGCTATGACAGCAGAGTCCCAGGGCTAGCTAAAAGGAACACGTGACATACGGAATGTAGGAGAGGGAACAAGTAGACTGTGGGAAGAAAGAGTCAAGAAGATGGGCCAATTTCCCCTCTCCAGGCTTTGGTGCTGAGAAAAGGAGACCTATGCTGTGAGGAGTGATGTGGAAGGCACACGCGGGCTCTCAGCCCTACTCCCTATTGGGTGCCCTGGAAGGAGGCCGTCCTTGGCTCTACTTGATACGGCCTGGACACAGAGGCGCCTGTGACTCCAGCTAGGGGCACTGTCCAGAGGGGCCATCCTGGCAGAAAGAAGGGGTTTTCTAGCCAGGGCTGCAGAGCAGATCACATGGTCAAGGGACAACTGAGCATCCCAGCGAGACTGCAGAGGGGTGCGTGGTGCCAGTAGGAACCAGGGTGGAGTTGAGTACACGAAGAGTGTGGCCTGAGAGATAACAGTGGGCCCCAAGCTCACTGGTTGCTGACTTGGGACTCAGTGACCAATGGGGTGGCAAGCACAAGGCAAAAGGGGGACACCAGCCGAAAGACAGAGGTACTAGAATGGAGGATAAAGGCACTGGTAGGTGCAGGCATCTTGCTTCCCCAGAAAGACATGATTGCAGAAGCCACATCCCTCCCCCATAGAGGCCCAGAGAAAAAAGGGAGAGAGGGAAGCTATGTACAAGAAAAAAGCATCTCTATCCAGGAGAGTCAGTACCACAGACAGGCTGTTCAAATGACCACATCAGACTAAGCTTCAAAACACATTCAACTTTAGTACATTTTCTCTACCAATCAGAAGGTGGAATCATGAAGACAGCCAGAGAAGCTGAAAAAGAAAGAAAATATTTTCTTTGCATTTCCAAGTTATTAATAGTGAATTAAATCTTTCAACCCTACTACAGAGGGCAGAAAAGTCACTTTATCCAGAGTACAACAAAGAGTCATGGTTCAAGAGAGGTATTAACAAGACAAAAGCTCTACAGCAACTGTATGTGGTACGGGATGAATCAAGGCCTCACATCTAGTTCAGTCTTGCACCAGAAGTGGCTAAAATATTCATTCAGACGCTTTCAACTCTGAAGCAAGGGGGAAAAAAATTCTTCCAGGGAGCAGAACAGAAAAGAAAAAGAGTATACTTTCAGAAAAGCAAAACCGCAAACAATGCAACTTTCCACCACTGAGAAACAATGACAGATGGCCCTATTATGTATATACGAAAAATGGGATTGTTCTTTTTCAGGAAAGTCTTTGAGCACAGAGGCTAAAACAGTGACAGTCTGTGTATCCGGCCTCGTGCAGTTCTGCCCGTAAACATCAGATGTCCCTACAAACTCAAGTGTTTATAATACTGGGGAACGAACAGCTGAAAATCTCATGTGAACACAAATGTAGCTCAAAACATTCTTAAACTTACTCTGCATTTTATAACTGTTTTCAGTCTGTGTCATAATATATAATGTGGCCCAAGTTCTGGCGAACCAAATAGTTGTTTAGCCTCCTGATGACTCCTGAGGTATCACAGAAACCCTGATCTGGATGAGGTCACACGGTGGCCTGGAAATGAAACTATACTTCCCCAGCTTCCTCTCCGCAGGCATGGCCAAACGACAAAGTTCTGGTCAATGAACCAAAAGCAGAAGTGTCTGTCACATGGCAACGTCAAGGAATTTTCTATGAATAGCACCAGCTGTACCTCTTACATCTTCTTCCCTCTTTCTTCCTTTCCACTGGCTGGGAAGCCCACCTGACAGATAAAGTTTGAGCATCTTGAACCACAAGCAGCACCTTCCCAACTAGGGCTGCAGGAACACGATAAAAAGAGCCTGGGCTGCTGCTGATGGAGCCATTAGCCAGTATGTGTACAGCCGTCCTTAGCCAGCCCTGGACTGCCCCCTGCTGGACTTCTTTTACATGAGACAGAAGTGAGCTTAATGCTCATTAAGTCACTGTTGCTTTGTTTTAATTTGCAAAACAGGATTATTATTACCTGATTCAAATCCTAACCAAAACATAGTGTTTTCCAGCAAACCTGCTACTGAAAGCTCTTTGAAATGAAAATTTTTCTCAGAGAGAAATAGATACCATTTACAAACTACAAAGTAAGGAATGTAGCATAATCAAGCCAATACAACTGTAACCGAAATTCTACCTTTCCCCACATCCATGTATTTTTGCCTCTTAAAGAAATAAGTTCCCTATTTTCTTTTTAGATTCTCTAATTTTCAGGTGGGTGCACACTCACCAGAAATAATACACTCTCCCCAGTCTTTCTCTAGTTAGATGTAGCCATGTTCTAGCTAAGTCCTGGCCAATGAGATGTGCACAGAAGTGACCGTGGTACTTTCTGGGAGTGTCCCTGAAGAGAAAGACAGTGCTTTTTCTGTACTTCCTCAGCCCAGATGCCTGGAGTGCAGCTGCGGTAGCCAAACATCTAAGAACCATGTGAGCATAGATGGCAAAGCCAACACCACAGGAGGAACCCGAGTCTCTGTTCTGGTTACTACTGCTATGTAACAAACCACCGCACAGAAACCCACAGAAAGGGAGGTGGTAGGGATGCGGCTTATTCCAAGATGTCTAGGCCTCGGCTGGTAAAACTCAACAGCTAGAATGGCTGGGACAGGTTCAGTCTGGAGTCATCCAAAGGTACCTTCACTCCTAGATCTAGTGACTGATGTCAGCTATTATCTAGGACCTCCTTTGGGGGAGTCAGCCATAACACCCACAAGGCGGTCTCTACATGTGGCCTGACAGAATGGTGCCTCAGGGTAGTCATTTGGGGTTCTGAAAGCGAGGTCCCACAGAACAAGGCAGAAGCTGCACCATTTTCCAGTCCTAAACTCGAAAGTCATGTAGGATTACCAATGCCACATTTTTTTAGCTACACGTGAGCCAGGTGCCCCACCAGGTTTGAGGGGAGAAGACAAAGACTCTGACTTTTCAATGGGAAAAGCAGCAAAGAAACTGCACATGTGTTTTAAAACCACCACACTCTGTCACCCTGAACATCACACCAGCACCAGCTGAACTCACAGAACTGAGCTGCCTTCCACCCAGTCCTCCCACCCCTGAATTGCTGCCTGACTGGAAATAGAAATGATCAGTTTAAAGTCACTGTTGTGGGTCTTTGTAAAAAAAAAATTTTTAACTACTGTGTACCCAAATTTTTTTTTAAATCATCAATCACAAGTAGCAACAATGAATATCCCAAGAAACTGATTTTGCAACTACTACAATGACCTTTTAGCTACAATTTATTTCATATTATGCTGCTGGCATGTTTTCCTCATTCAAAATTATAAATGAACATCAGAAACCACTAACAGAGATCAGTCCTTTGGTCCGTTTCCCTTCCTGGTTTGGTGCAGTAAAAGCTTTCTGAGCCCAGACAATAAAGATGCTGACATAGCCAAGAAACTGCAGCCTGAAACACAAAGAGATCCAGACGCCCTGTGTGACTGTGACTGACTGCATGGGCCCTCACGCCTCTCAGCGGACAGCTACGCCCCAGACACCCTACTCTAGGCCAAGGAAAGGCCTTGTTCCACTGCCCTTCTTGTCGTCTATTGATAACTAAGCAAGGTGAATCCTTGAAGAACCCGTTAGTAGCACAGAATCACTCCACATTCTCATCCTATCACCTTTATATTTTTTAAAATAATGGACAATAGGATTTTCACACCCTCATACCCACTTGAAACAAAGCATGTAAGTGGATCACTGGTGTTTTTCAAGTCCTCTCAAAACAAACAAAGAAAACACACTCTGAGAGCAGACATTTAATAGAAAACTGTGAAACTCAGAACATGTCAAAGTATATTTTAAACCACTTATCTTACTTTGAAATATGTTCTTAGAGGAGAATACTTTAATAGTAAAATCTATGAATGTAGAATTCAAAAAAATAAAGACTTTTAAAACAGGTGAAGTTAAAATTCAAGTTTCAACCAGTTCCGTGAGCATCCTGATCACCAGTATTTCCAACTGTGCATCTAATAGATTGGCTATTTCTTGGTCGCTTAGAGTTATTGGCTCTGGGGCTTTGAGCTCTTCTTGAGCCATAATGTTTCGGTCTGTTCCCACCTGTTACAAATTATTTCAGTCACAAATGAAAGGAACAAATGAAGGCTACACTACATGAAATGAAGGAAAATGCACAGGGAACCCATAGTGTTGAAAAGAAAACTGGGTCTCAAGTCAATGGAGTGGACCAGAAGGAAGAAAGAAACAACTAAACAGAAAAGAATGAAGAAACAAGAATTCAAAAAAATGAGGAGAGGCTTAGAAACCGCCAGGACATCTTTAAACATTCCAACATCCAAATTATATGGGTACCAGAAGGGGAAGAGGAAGAGCAACAAGTGGAAAACTTATTTGAACAAATAATGAAGGAGAACTTCCCCAATCTGGCAAAGGAAATAGATTTCCAGGAAATCCAGGAAACTCAGAGAGTCCCAAAGAAGTTGGACCCAAGAAGGAACACACCAAGGCACATCATAATTACACTAGCCGAGATTAAAATGAAGGAGAGAATCCTAGAAGCAACAAGAGATAAGGGGATAGTCACCTACAAAGGAGTTCCCATCAGACTGTCAGCAGATTTCTCAAAAGAGACCTTACAGACAAGAAGGGGCTGGAAAGAAGTATTCCAAGTCATGAAAGGCAAGGACCTACATCCGAGATTGCTCTATCCAGCAAAGCTTTCATTTAGAATGGATGGGCAGATAAAGTGCTTCGTAGGTAAGGTCAAGTTCAAGGAGCTCATCATCACCAAGCCCTTATTATATGAAATGTTAAAGGGGCTTACCTAAGAAAAAGAAGATAAAAAAGATGAACAGTGAAAGGACAGCAAACTCACAGTTATTAAGAACCACACCTAAAACAAAAGCAAACTAAGAGGACAGCTAGATCAGGAGCAGAACCATAGAAATGAAGATCACATGGAGGGTTAGCAACAGGGGAGTGGGAGGAAGAGAAGGTGCAGAAAATAAGTAGCATAGATGGTAGGTAGAAAATAGGGGGAGGGCAAGAATAGTATGGGAAATATAGAATCTAAAGAACTTGAGACACGTGGTCATAAACTAAAGGGGGGATAATGGTGGGGGATGGGGTGTGCAGGGTGGAGGGGAATGAAGGGGGAAATAGGACAACTGTAATGGTATAATCAATAAAATATATTAAAAATATATAAATAAAATAAAATGTATTAATAAAATAAAAATTCAAGTTTCATGACTTACCAGCTGACTAACCTGAGGGAAGATACTTAACGTCCCTGAGCCTTAATTCACACAGGTCCCTAAAATGGAACCAGCTGCCAAGGCCCATGACAAGATTAAACACAGTACCTGGCAGGGAGCAGACGTCCAGCGCACGTTAGCTCTTCCTTCAAGTCAGGGACTGCTAACTCACTGAACGACTGTGTGTACCACGTACTCTCGCCAGCTTTCTTTCCAGCTCACGACACATCCAGCTGCACTTCTAGAAGGCTGGATAAAACTGCTGGGGTCGGAACAAGCAGCAAATGCTGGCAATACTGACTTAAACAGAAAAGCCACTGATTTTCTTTGATAGAACTGCACTATAAGGAGACCACTTCATGACCTGCTGCTGCTGGGTGTCACACTATATACTCCAAGGAAGCCTACAGATCTGTGTCCCCTTTACTGTCCCTCTTTGTCCACCTCAGGCAGGACCAACGCTGATTCATCTACAGACTGAGGTGGTCCTGGAAGAGCCTGTGGCAGTGGTTTCTTGGGAGTGAGCCAACAACAGTGCGCTGGCCAGGTAATGTCAGCAGTGATTCTTCCAACAGCACTCCAGGCGTCACCTTTTTCAAGGTTCCCACCTGCAATTAGCAACTTAGATTAAGAGTTGGGTTTGTGGCTGGGTGAAGGCTGTCAAATGGTACAGACTTCCAGTTACAAGATAAATGAGTTCTGAGGATGTAATGTACAACCTGATGTCTACAGCTGACAATACTGTTCTATATATTTACAAGATGCTAAGAAAGTAGATCTTAAAAGTTCTCGTCACAAGGGAAAAATGTTTATAACTATGTGGGGTAAAGGGTGTTAACTGGACTTACTGTGGTAATCATTTCACAATATATACATATATGAAATTATATTGTCCACCTTAAACTTATACAATGTCACATAGGTCAATTACATCTCAATGAAGTGGGAGGAAGAAAAGTTGTGTTTGTGGTTTGTGAAACATACATTTATCACCTAATGCAAAAGGAGACTTCACCTGTGAGATGGAACTCAAAATATTCAGCTCCCTAGAAAAGGTCTAAACATTACTTTTTTATCAGAACTTTTACTTACGAAAAAATTCTGACAAAAATACTGGGAAGGGTATAGTGACCTGCCACATACCCGTCCCCCAGCCTCCGCAGTTTCCCACTCACAACCCATCCCAGCCACATCCGCACCCACTCAATCCCACCGTGAACTGCTGCAAAGTCAATCTCGGGCAGCATGTCATTCCACCCAGGAATGTTTCAGCATGTCTCTAAACTCTACAGACTTCCTTAGTATCATGCAACAAAGTGTTCACACTTCTCCAATAATCTGTTCATTTCTTTTCACGGTGTCTGTTTGATTCAAAATCCCACTGAGGGCAATATATTGCAACTGACTGCCACATCCCCTTAGTCTCTCTCCACCAATAAATTCTCCATCCTTCCCTCTCTATCTTCATGTCCTTTAATTTCTTTGGTGAAGCAACTGAATCATTTGTTGTCCTGCAGTTTCCCAGTTTAAATTTTAGTGATTGCATCCCCATAGTACCATTTAATATGCTCCTAATATTTCCCGTAAATTAGAAGTGAGATCTAGATAATTAAAATATTCGAGCACATAAAGTCTGGTTGTGCCTTTCCTTAATGTTAGCAGACATTCAGTGACCACTGCCTAGAGTGCATTAGGTGTTGTGAACACAGCACTCTAATTCTACAATTCATTTTTCATTCAAACTAAACTATTTTATAAGGTAAATCTTCCTTTTCATCAAATATCTATTTACCTTAAGTAATATGTATAATTCATACATGTAAATGCTTGATTATTTCCCTTTATTTTTAAGTTTCAAAATTATGAGTTGGTTCCCCAGACTTTTCCAGAGCTAGGTGACTGATAAACAAATAAGGGAAAGAAATAAGAGAAATACTTTACATCCCCAAATTTCTAGATTTTCATGAGCCATGTTTTCGGTTTGAGAGAACACAAGAAAAGTTTAACAGAGATGCTGTTCAATTTCAAACACAACAAGTTAAGCAACTAGATATATTAGTCTAAGTTTCTTTCAGATTTTAACTTTTTGGTTCTGGTATAAATCCTTTAGTTTATAATTAGAAAATCTTTCTGGTAAGCCAGATGCTAATTGCTAATGGAAACTTGAAGAAACCTAAGTAAAAACTAAAAGATGTTTTGTCTTGTAGGAAATAAGGTGTTGGTTTTTACTTTTCCCCTATAAGTAATAAGTTAAAATAATATTTTGCAAAAACAGTATGATCTTGTCTCTCTCTCTCACACACACACACACAAACATACGGATAGGAAAAATTGAAAAGTGTCAACATATGGTTTCATATGTTTTATAAGACAGGAAAATGCACAATAAACTTAAGTTTTCACAGGAAAGGCAGAAAGGAAGAGAGGGAAACAGCTTTGGACTGGTCTGCATGTTGCAACAAGTTTGTTTTGCTTTCATAACATGAAAGGTGATGATGGACAGCTACAGTAGAGTACGTTGAACAACGAAGGATGGGAGATTCCTTCCCTCCTAGATGCCGAAAGGATACGATACTCCCGCAGTGAAGAGACAAAGGGGGATTCCAGCCCCCGTGTGGGCACTGCTGAAGGACTGATGGCTGAAAAGTGACAAAAGGCTACAAAACCCCTTTCTAAGCCAGGAACAGGACCGGGGAGAATAAATGACAAGTGAATACCTTTTATTTTGTACAAGAGGAGGTGCTCAAGGAAGAACTGACTCTGTTTTCAGGAAGCCCACGGGCCCTATGTACCAAAAGTGTGCACCAGAACTCTGAGAATTTTCCATTTGCTTTCTTAAATAGCATTGCAATGACTTCAACTGTTTGGTAATTAAATAGGGGTTTTTAATTCCTTTTCTTTTAAAAATAAAAGAAAGATGTTCAATTTCGAACATAGCAAATTAAGCTGTTGGATATACTAGTCTAAGCTTCTTTTAGAGTTTAACCTTTTGGTTCTGGTATAAATCCTTTGGTTTATAGTTAGGAAATCTTTCTGGTAAACCAGGTGCTAATTGCCAAAGGAAACTTGAATGTGAGGAAAAACTAACAAAAGATGTGTGTGACTATTTATCTAAGTGGCTCAAGCAGAAAGTTACCAGCACTAGCTCTGAATCACTACAGGAGACAGAGGTGGTTAAGAAAAAGAAGACCTAAGGAAGCCAGAAGCTGTGCTGCAAGAGAAGTCCCGCTGGCCCTTAGTACAATCCTGGCTCAGGATCAGGAGGTGGGAAAGGACTAAGGACCATGGCCTTGAGATACTCCGTTCAGTTGTGAGAAAATGGATTTAAAAGGAACCTTACTCTAACAGAAAAAAATCAGTGAACACTAATTGTGAAACTTTAAACATGAAAACTTAAAGTAAAAATGCAGCACATAAACAAGACACAAACACAGCCTACAGAAAAAAATTCAGGTATAGATTATTCCAAAATCTACCAACCAGGTCAATAAATGCTAGTACAGTACAAAGTACAACTGCCTTTATAAGGAAAAAAAAAGAATCAAATAATTGCAATGATCCCAAGATGACTAATGACTAAAGAATGGTTCTCCCACATATAGGGAGCATCACCTCAGATGTTCTCTGTAAATCATGCTCTTTCTGGATCCTTGATCTTTCCATCATAGCAGCAGTGCTTCACTGAAGGACCAACTCTTCTAGAAGCCACAGTGATTACAGTAGGGTCCTGAGGACCAATCTACCTTTTTCCATAGAAAATAAAGATAGAAGCCAGTTACACTAGGCTACATATCACAGAGTTCCATTTGTATGAAATGTCCAGAACAGGTAAATCTATAGACAGAAAATGGATTAGTGGTTGCCTAGGGTTGGGGCAGATGGAGAGAAAAGGGAATCAGTGTTAAAGGGCACTGGGTTTCTTCTTCTTCGCTGTAATTATCAATTACAGTGATAATTGTACAATTCTGTGAATATTCTAAAAATCACTGAATCATACACTTTAAATGGTGAACTGTATATTTCCACAAAGCTATTACCAAAAAAAAGAACTAGGAGTTAGTTAATTCTTTATAAACATCTTCCTTACAGAAATTAATATGTAGAATAATTTATGCTTAAAATTATATTTTTGACTATAGAGATATGACACCTCCAAATAACACTGCAGAAAAAGGACTTAATTGATGAGTTTATTACATATAGAAAAGCTAACTCTGTCTTAATTTCTTATATAGGAGGAGTAATAAATTCTCATTTTTAAAATAAAAGGGAGAGCAACATTCCTTAAGTTCAAGTAAAATATATTACAATCCATGAAGGTGGGCAATCTTAGTGTGTTACAAATCTACCTACAGATACTATATTTGAATGAGTTTTTTAACTTTTTATAATAAAACAATTTCATACTCACAGAAATGTCACAAAAACAATATAATCCCCATATATCCCTTTATCCACATTCTGCAAATTTTAATGTCTCTGTCCATCATAATGTTAACAACTCACTCCTCTTGCCTAAAATGACATTAATAGAAGAACAAAGAAAAAGGAAGGAAGGAAGGAAGGAAGGAAGGAAGGAAGGAAGGAAGGAAGGAAGGGAGGGAGGGGGGGGAGGAGAAAGAAAGGAAGGGAAGAGGGAGGGAATACCGGTCTAAGTATTACTGGTCTCAAGAAATACTGGTCCATTCTCACTAAGAACTCTAGTGGTATATAACCTACATTTGTTAATGTCTGAGAGTGTACTTAGATTAAGTATACAATTACCTAAGGATCGGAAATATTATGTTATCTAATACAGAAATCCCCCACTAATGTAACTGAGTACTATAAATACATAAATAATAAACTAAGAGTTTAACAGTAGTTAAAATCAAGTAATAAGACGTCTCCAGCTAAAGCCTAACCACCTTTCTTCAGTACGTTTCTTCATAGGCAAAACCTTTTCCCAGAAAGCACACACAGAGAGTCAAGGATGCCTTGGAAGAACTTCCAACTGTGAAAGTCACTGCTCAGTTTTCCTGCGCACCCCAGTGGCTAACCTGAAAAATGCAAGTCACCAGCAAGTAAAGCAACAAACATATTTCCAGGACCATTTGTGGTCAAATCACCTTAACAGCAAACACCATTCGCTATTCTGCCTAGCCAGAAGGCTTTTCTTCTACCTCCTTTGGTCACTGTCAATATTCTGAACCTTCTGGTGCCCGCCAAATGCTCCCAGGCCTTCCATGCTCCCTCTGCATTATTGGACTGGATCCCCTAGCTACAGGGTCAGGGCCAGCTCCCTGAACACTCATGCTAAAACTGGAGAGCAATGGCCTTGTTTCATTTATCTTTGTATTCTCAGCAACAAGCACATGCCTAGCTGAAAGAAGGTATTCAAATATTTGTTAGAAGAAGGGGAGAAAATGACAGAAAAGGGAGCTAGGAAGGACATCAGGATAAAGGGATGTTAGGCAGTAGGCAAAGAAAGAATCCAAAGACAGTAAATTTAGACTCAGTAAATCTATGATTAGCTGCCACTAGCCAGCTATAGGAGCAAGGACACTTATTCTTTGGGCCCAGTTTCATCAGCTGTGAGGTTGCTGGACTATCATCATGACCTCTGAGACTCCACAACCTGTACAGTCTAATACCTTGTTGTCTTACACAAATGCTCCCCATGCTAGTGAAGGTCACCACAGGAAACACCTGTTTTCGGTGAGATTTTTGAAAGCAAAGCCTTGCCTCCTTTACTGCTCCCCTCTCTGCAGATGTCATTTCCCTCCCAATTTTATGTCTCAAAATATTTTTAGTGTCACAATTGATATGGACACTGAAATGAAACATCTTAAAACTTAGAGGAATTATCTTCAAGCCAGTGTTCACCTGGCTTGAAGTCACCAAATCATTCATTCATTCATTCATTTTTGAAAATTAATAGTTATTGAAAAACTATTGTTTATAAACTGAAGACACATTGATTAACAAAACAGACAAAAAGCCCTATCATTTGGAATTAAATTCTAGCAGAAAGAGACAATAAGCAAGAACAATAAACGTAATAACTATATAGGATGTTAAAAGTAATGGTGGCTATAAAAAAATTAGAGCATGATAACAGATTGAGAGTGTACAGGCTGGGGGAGGAAGAATTTCAAATAAAATTGTCAGAGAGTCCTCTTTGGGAAGGTAGCATTAGAATAAGACTTAAAAGAGATGGAGGAGCTAGCCATGCAGGTATCTGGGAGAAAGACATTCAAGGTAGAGGCAATAGTCTTGCTAAGGCTATAGAACACATGAGGCTTATGCCCCATGTGTTCAAGCAAGATCAAGGTCACTGTGTCCAGATGGAGGAGACCGAGGAGGAGAGTCTTAAGAGTTGAGGTCCGGGAGGTAACAGAAGAGCTGGGTACTGAAGAGCCATGTAAGACATTTTGAGGACCTTCAATCTGACTCTCACTGATATGGAAAGCCATTGGAACGATATGGCAGAAAAGTAACAAATTTGACCTATGTTTTAAAAGATCACTATGGCTGCTATATTAAAAGAAAAGATTCTCAATACAAAATATTTACCAAGTACTTTCTCCTGAGGTATAAAAATATTATTCCAGCCCTGACTAGTGTGGCTCAGTGGATTGAGTTCCAGCCTGTGAGCCAAAGGTCTCCTGATTGGATTCCCAATCAGGGCTCACGCCTGGGTTGTGAGCCAGGTAGGTCCCCAGTAGGGGGCCCATGAGAGGCAACCCCACACTGATGTTTCTCTCCCTCTCTCTCTCCTTCCCTTCTCCTCTCTAAAAATAAATAAATAAATAAAGTCTTTTAAAAAATTATTCCAACTGACAATAGAGAATTCCAACATAATACTGAAAAATGACAAAGCTGGAGGGCTGATACTACCGGACACCAAGACTTATTATAAAGCTACGGTAATTGAGAGAGTGTGGTATTGGTGGCAGAACAACAAGATCCATGGAACAGAAAACAGCCCAGAAATAGATTAGCACAAATACAATCAACTGATCTTTGACAAAAAAACAAAGTAAAAGCAATTCAAGAGAGAAAAGTTAACCTTTTCAACAAATATTAGAAAAACTGAACATTCAGGCAGGAAAAATAAATGAATATAGGCACAGACTTTTCACAAAATTAACTCAAAATTGGTCACAGACCTAAATGTGAAATGCAGAATTATAAAACTTCTAGAAGATAACACAGGAGAAAATCTAGGTGACTGTGGATTTGGTGATGACATTTTAAATACAATACTAATAACACAAACCATGAAAGGGAAAAGTACCAAGTTGGACTTCATTAAAATTAAAAACTCCTGCTCTGCACAAGACACTCTCAAGAGAAGTAAAAAGCAAACCACAGACTGAGAGAAAATATTTGCAAAACACATATTTGAAATGGACTATTATTCCAAATCTCAACAATAAGAAAACAAACAACCCAACTAAAAGTGGGCAAAAGATCTGAATGGGTGTGTGAAGAAACTCTCTTCACTTCCGACCCAACTTTTCTGTAAACCTAAAACTGATCTAAAAGTCTATTTAGTAAAAAAAAAAAATGTATTCCTGACTTCAAAAAACTTAGTCATCCAAGTCCTGCTCACTTCCAAAATGGAGTTAAAATAACACATACAAAAGGGATAGTAAAAGTGGAAATAAAGTATCAAAACCATGTATAAGGAAAGCAATACAACTGTACCAAAAATTTAAAATAAAGCATTACTTTCCACTATCTCTTTGCTGACTTCCCTCTGACAAACCTCATTACAGTTGGCCTCCACATATACAGGTTCCACGTCCAATAAGAAATATTTGGCAAGAAAATGTTACATTGTTCCTGGTGTGTACTACACAGGTAGGCCTACGATGGCTGCACCTGAACTGAACAGGTCCAGACCTTTTCTTGTCATTATTCCTTAAACGATGTGGATAACAACTCATGGCATTTGCATTGTATTGGGTTTTACAGGTAATCTAGAAATTGTTTAACATATACAGGGAGATATGCATAGGTTATATGCAAATAGTATACCTTTTTATACAACAGATGTGGGCATCCTTGGATTTTAATATTCAAGGGGTGTCCTGGAGCCAATCCCCAGGAGATACTGAGGGAGGACCATAGATTCTATCATTGTTCCATGAACCTGCTCTTCATAGCACCTATTCCAATTGTAACTTTACAGGTCCATGTGGGATGACTTCATCAATCTGCCCCCACATCAGACTCTTTAAAAGCAGATAATGGGGGTTGGTGATGCAGCAGTAACCAGGAAACCATACATTTGGTGAGATGACTGAGGGACAGAGCACTTACATAACAAAAGCCCCCCCCCCTTAAAAATGACTTAGCCAGGATTTCAACACCTGTTCTGTTTGACTCCAAAGACTTCATGGTCTTGGCGTTGTTAACCATAAAGTATAATTTTTTTGAAAGTTAAACATTTTTATAAGTCTCCCAGTTTTCCCCCTCTGCCCCCTCCCAAGCATAATTTCTGTACTATGTTATCTTCAAGCTGCCAAAGGTCAAGTGACTCAGTAAATGTAACTTAGTGGTTAAGCCTGGTATCAGCCTAACTGAATCAAGATCATAATTCATACTTTTAAATTTGTTAATCAATTAAAATCAAAGTGTGAGACATCTTATTTCTTCCATGAATCTGCCCAGCACTGGGAGGTCAGGTCCACTACTGATAGAACATAACTCTGTCCTGTTCAATGTATTCCAGACCTGCAAAGGGACAAGGGCTTGCAAAGATCTACCAGAATTTTCCCCAGACTAGTAGTTTTTACTATACCCTTAAAATATGACTCTCAATAAAATTTGCTGCCCTTAAAAATGTAAACAAAAAAAAATAATCAGCCAGACACCTAAATTATCAAGGGGTAAGTCAGCAATTGGAAAAAAGGAAGCTTTACATATAAAAGTATCTCTTCTAGACTATATACACAGTCTTAGATTAGCGCTCCTACAACCCAGAATAACTTACCTTTTAAAATAACTCTGACAGTAAAATTATCGGGAGATAACTACATTCCTGTTAGATAATAAGAGTCTCTTCCAAAGGGAGTAGAATGATAAACATTACCTAAAACAACTGGGTATTACTTTGGAAGTTCATAAATTCTTTTACCCTGGGACCCCAATTTAGGCTTATGATAATCCTCCCACTGGTATGTGACTAAAATTGTCTGCAAAGAGCAGTTGTCCCAATGACATCCTGGCTGTGTCTGTAACATAATAGGTAAAGAATGTGGTGTCATTTAAGGAGACACGATAACTTTCTGTAACTGAATGTAGAGTATTAAAATGTTTATAACACATTAAACTGTAAAGATTATTATTTGTAACAATTACAAGTGTGTAAAGAATCATCAGATAAGTACAAAATCCCTGGGTCGACGTGTATGTGTTGTTTTTAAGCAGTTATGAACAGAATGCTGAGACTCCACGTCCCTGTGCAAAACAATTAGAAATCTGTACAGTTTGCACACAAACTGCACATACATAAAGGCAAAATTAATCACAAGGAAATGGCCAAAATTGTGTCAAACACTAAGACACATTAAAAGTTTTTTAGTTTTCTGGTCATAGGTCCCTTCAAAACTCTGATACAACCTATGGGATCTCCTCCAAATGCACATAGTACATGAATGCAAACTTTTACCCACAGACTCGGAGAATGCCTGATTCTTAACCTCAGCTTCAACACTTCTAACCTGGAGAAAATCCCACCGCAGGATCTCATTGCATAGTTGGTTACTAGACTTGGGCTCTAGCCTGTAAGACACTGGGACAGTGACTTACACATAAAGTGTTAATACTCCCACAGGGAATCCTAATCTAATCACGAAAACAGAATCAGACAAATCCAAATTGAAGGACAGTCTACAAAATACCCAACTACAACTCCTCAAGACTGTCAAGGTTATCAAAAACAAGGAGAGTCTATGATAACACCATAGACCAGAGGAAACTAAAGGGAGGTGACAATTACGCGCAATGCGGTATCCCCTGGACGAGTTTCTGGAACAAAAAATGGATGTTAAGGAAGAACTAAGGAAATCCAAGTCAAATATTATGCTTAATTACAGGCAATGTACCAATGTGGGCCCAATAGTTGTGACAAGTGAATTTACAGCAGTAACAACAGGGAAAACTGGGCACAGGGTATTCAGGAACTATCGGCACTACCTTTGCAACTTCCAACAAATTCAAAACTACTCTCAAATAAAAAGTTCACGTAAGCCCTGACTGGTGTGGCTCTGTGGATTGAGGGTAGGCCTGCAAAGTAAGGGGTCACTGGTTCAATTCCCAGTCAGGGCACATGCCTGGGTTGTCAACCGGGTCCCCAGTAGGGGGCACATGAGAGACAACCATACATTAATGTTTCTCTCCCTTTCTTTTTCCCTCCCTTCCCCTCTAAAAATAAATAAAATCTTAGAAAAAAAAGAAACTTTTTTTGAAAGTTCATTTAAATTATTAAAGAATTTGAAAGGGGTGCCATATTTTGAAAACTCTTCTGAGTGAAAAATAAGACTCAAACTTTATCCTGAGGTTTTAATTTAAAAAAAAACAACAAATATGACACCTAAATTATTCTTTTTATTTTAAATATCTTTAAAGTTTTTTTACTCATCAAAAGTCTTCTATCATGTCTACAGGTTTTATTACAAAAACAAATTGTCTATTTAAAAACCATAGTCAAATCAAGACTTAAAGGTTTTCTACATACCAGGGAGAAAATCAGTTTAGAGGAGACAGACATGTGACAGCTTCATTTACAATTTTAACACTTATAGTAGTGGAATACAAATGCAAATACTATTTGGTAGCAGGAACAGGGCCCATGATTATACTTTGTAAATTAATTTACTAGAAATTGAGAATGAATGTTGCTCATCTCTATGCAAAGATGAAAGTGTTTATCTTGACTGCCCAGTGCTCTTTACTTGCAGTGGCTCCTGATACTTGAATCAACCCTAGTTTCTCTACATGAATGACAAATGGCATGTAAGTAAACTCAGAAATGTAAGGCATAAAAAAGCACAAGGCACTTCTGTCATAAGGTGATCCAACAAATAGGAAGCCCTGTTTCCTGCCCGAAATTTGAACCACTAGAGAAATGAGATAAAATAGATGAGAGATGAGTAAAAAGAAATAATTTAGACAGATGGAGAAAATAAGAGAAATAAGATAAAGTACCAAAATGTCACTTTTACTTCCAATAAAACCTAAATGAGAGAATGTGTCTACAGACGAGGAGGTGGTTTCCAAATACCGAGACCCACGACTGAACAGACACTGCCCTTCCCGTCACAGGCAGGGTGGTGCCCTGGGCGTGGGGACAGCCTGCTCACCGAAGACTCAGAGCCTGGTGGGAGAGGCCGTAAGCTATGGACAGCTTGTTCACAGAGTCACAAGTAAGTGGTGAGTCACAAATGGTGAGCCAACATTTTTCAGAATTTAATATTAATCTTGTCTGACCTTGTTTCAAAGTCTGATTTCCTGATCAGTCCATAATGAAAGCCAAAGAACCTGCTGGCTGACCTGCTTAGTGTGTTTATCACCAAGCGCTGCAGGTCCCGGATCATTCCTCGTGCCTGGCCCATCCCAGTCCTGGCACATTTTACCCCAAGATGCACCTTTGGTGAGAACAACCAAATGTTCTATGAACTAACACCAGGGGTCCAGCAGCTGATGGGACAGAAACTCAGGGGTCACCTGAACGTGTGCCACGCGCTGCCTTTCCCCCCACGCACTAGAGGGTCCCACACCCACAAATGCCTGAGAAAGGCATGCACAGAGATTTCATGGAATATCACATTATTTCTAGAAGAAAATAGACTAAGTTCTCAACTCAAAGGTCAGTGAGAATCTTGATTATTTAGGAATCTTCTGCTTCTTCTGATTAGTCTACTACAACTGGATATTAGTTCCCTGAAAAAGCAAAAACTAAGTTGATTCACTAGGCAAAACCATGATTTGCTGGACAGTAAAAATATATACACATATATTTTTTATATTTTATATTTATATACAGTAGGTTCTCATTTATTGAAATATGAAGTGTTTTAAGTTATAAACAACTATCACAGACTCTGAACTCAGATAATAAGGGTAACATTCACTGCAGTATGGAGTAACCATGTGTCAGGCACTCTTCCAAGAAATTCACTTGCAATAGCTCATTTCATCTCACAATGACCCAGTAATGCAGGTCCAATTATGCTTCCCATTTTATAAATGAGGGACCTGCGGCATAAGGATGTCCAACTGTCAGAGCATGAGATGACAGAACTGGCTCTGCGTCTGAGCATGTAACAGTGAAAAGAGCCTAAGGTAAATGAGCCTAGAATGAATAATATTCTATTCCAAGAATGATGTCTATTATCATCTCTGCTTTTATTACATATGAGTAAATTGATGCTGAGAAAGACAAAGTATTTAATTAAGCATGGCCACTAAAATTGAGAGTTGACTTGGAAGTTCAGGATCTCTAAAACAAACTAGGCTAAATGGTTTGCATTCCTAGACTCTGTATCAAATGTTACAAAATAGCTTTTATGAGCTGAAGTACTTCATTATCTAAGACTGACTGCAATTCTCACCAGGGCTAGTAAGGAAAAATACGACACATTGTAACATATACCACAAAAGACAACATGTAAATTTTCATCACTTCAGAATTACAAATCCAAACTTACAGAGAAGCACACTAACAACACATGAATATTTGTTGATCATCATCTTTGGGGATTGTTAATGACCAAATAAATGCCATACTTTGTTAAAGGAAGAAACATGTTTATTAAGAGATTCTCACATCAAGCCCTGGCTGGTGTAGCTCAGTGGAGTGAGCACAGGCCTGTGAACCAGAGGATCGTGGTTCAATTCCCAGACAGGGCACATTCCTGGGTTGCAGACCAGTTCCCTGCAGGCCAGTTCCCAGCAGGGGATGCACGAAAGGCAACCATATATTGATGTTTCTCTCCCTCTCTCCTTCCCCTCTAAAAATAAATAAATAAACAAACAAACAAACAAACAAGACTGTTCTTGGCAAACCGAGGAGTTAGCCATTCATTATTTAAAGTTTGGAAATATAAAGATGCAGTACTCGCAAAAGGAAAGGCTTGGAAAAGAAAAACAGCAGTTGGATTAAAAAAAAAAAGAGATTCTTACATCAAATCATTTAATAGCTATCAGTTAAACGTGACTATAATGTTAACTTGATAAAATGAGTATTAGGAAAGAAAATATAACTTTCATGAAATACACACTTTTAAAATCAGACTTTGAAAAAAATTTAACTATGACAGTTATAAAGAAAAATGCTCCATTAATTTCCTCCCTATCAAATATTTTAGGGAGCAAAAGTTTATGAAATGGTTTATTGTATAAGCTATACTTCTACTATACTTAATTGTGTAAGACACAGCTTCTGAAAAAGGGCTCAGACCTCAGGAGAAACCCTCTGTTAGAGTGGCTGCAATACCATACGCGGACTTAAGAAATCTGAGCTCTGCCCTTCATATGCGGAACCTAGATTTTTTCCAAGCATTAATAGTTAAGGTACCTTTTCAATGTCGAAATATGTTATTGCAACACTTTATTCCAATGAGATGACAGCTGCCCCTAATCTATTTAACCAGTTCCACAATACTGAGCAATAATATTTGCTTCCAACTTTTCTTTATTATTATAAATAATATAGACAATACTATTGTTAAACCTTTGGTCATATTTACCTTTTCCTTGTAACGAATTCTTAAAAGTGTAATTTCAGAGTCAACATGAATGTGTACTTCATCCTGCAGAACAACTGTATCATTCTCAGTCTCAGTAGAAATACTGTTTGAAATAGCACAATATGAAATACATGTCTATACTCACTTTTAAATATTTGTATTTTATAATCACGCATATCTCTATTATATAAACAGCACCTTTTAAAATACTGTCCTTATTTTTATGGATATTTTCAGTGTGATAAAAATATCTAACAAAATTTCCCATCTTAACTAGTTTCGAATGTACAGGTCATTGGTGTGGAGCATATTCACATGCTGTGGGACCAACTCCCAGGACTTCATCTTGCAAACCTGAAACTCTACACCCCTGAAACCACCCCTCCTCCATTCCTGCCCCCCAACCCCTTACTCATCACCATTATACTTCCCATTCCATAAATCTGACTACTCTAGCTACTACATATAAGTGAAATCATACAGTATTTGTCTTTCTATGAATGGCCTATTTCACTTAGCATAAGGTTTCACAGTAGTATGTGTCAGAATTTCCTCTTTTAAGGCTCAGTATTTCTGAGTGTATAAATCACATTTTGTTTATTCATTCATCCATCAATAGACACATGGAATGCTTCTACCTCTTGGCTACCAAGAATAATGCTACTAAGTATAGAATATTGTGCTTATTTACAAATATTCATAAGCACAATAAAACCTTATGCTAGGAGTCCTTGGCACAAAGAATTCTGATTAGTTCACTAAAGAAAGAGGATAATTCCACTTTACATGCTCACAACTTCACCCTACTGGCTAGACCAGAGCTAGGCACTTGTGAGCACATCACACGTTATAAAGAAATCACACACCAGACAAGAAAAATTAGTGAACATTATTTCCACTGAGGGGCAGAGATGGCAAGGTCCACCCTTTCCACCTCTCAGTCCCTGGAGCTCCCACATTGGAAATGGAACCACTCAGGGTCACTGGAGGAAGCAGGGACTCTTCCCAGACTGACCTCAGGTGGTCTCAGGCTCCAGCCTCAACCACATACAGTCCAGCAGCCCACCTGAGCTATGATACCTCATCTCTCTTCACCCATGGGCTGCCCCCTGGGTGTTCAGATCACACTTCTTAGAGACTGTCCTTCTGTTCCTCTTCCTGATCGAGTTTTCACTTGCTAACATCAAGGACTTTTCCATTATTTCTCCAGAGCTGGGATTTCTGACTTGCCAGAAAGTAGTTAGAAACAAGTTTTTTTTGTCCAATTCTCTACGATTTCTCACTCCACTATAACAGATGGTAGGTGTTATGATGCTAATTTTACAGAAGAGAAAACCAAAGCTAACAATATATCAGTAATTTATCCGATGTCACAAAGTTTGAATGAGCTAAGCCAAATTTGGAACTTAAGTGTCTAAGATTTAAAGTTCATGTTTTTTACGGGGACTAAATGGTTAAAAAGAAAAAGCTCATGTTCTCTTCATAAGTTTATGCTACATTCTACAAATTCTCTTGTTAATTCTCAGTCACCTACAGTACATAAAAACCACTTTTCTTCTCAGAGCATCAAGTTTACACACTTTGGGCACTAATTTGCTCTCCTAACTCAGAAATCTATGCAGCATTATTTACAATCACCAAGATGTAGAAGCAGCCCAAGTGTCCATCAATAGATGAACAGGTAAAACAACTATGGGACATTTACACATTGGAATTCTTCTCAGCTGTAAAGAAGAAATGTTTACCCTTTTCAACAGTATAGATGGACCTGGAGAACGTTATGCTAAGTGAAACAAGCCAGTCAGAGAAAGACAAAACCATATTATTTCACTCATATGTGAAATCTAATGAACAAATTGAACTAACAGGCAAAACAAGATAGACTCATATATGGAGAGCAGATGACAGCTAGTGGGGTGGGGGGAAGTTAGGGAGTGGAGGGGTTAAGCAAAAACAAAAAAGGACACATGGACAACAAGGAGGTGATTGTTGGGGGTGGGGAAGGTATAAGGGGATTAGAGGGTAATGGAAAAAAATACAATAAAGGTTAAATCAAAAAATAAAAATAAAGCCTTGGCTAGTGTGGCTCAGTGGTTGAGTGCTGGCCTACAAAGCAAAGGGTCACCAGTTCAATTCCCAGTCAGAGCACATGCCAGGTCCTCAGCCAGCCAGGTCCCCAGTATGGGGCGTGTGAGAGGCAACCACACATTGATATTTCTCTACCTCTCCTTCTCCTCCCCTTGACCTCTCTAAAAAATAAATAAAATCTTTTTAAAAAAATCAACAAATTTTTAAAATTTAATAAAATAAAATAAAACAGTTACTTATCCACACACTAAAGAAAATAGAAATCTAGAATGAAAACACTCCTTTCTCCTCCTTTGGGGCTCCCTCAAAGAATATGTCACCAATAACCAAATATATCTACACTGTGTATTAATTTTCATTTGTTCAGAAAGAAAGTATGGTTTGCTAGTTGGCAAGCTGGAAACTAAACATGTTTTACTATCTGATTTTCTAAATTACTCATAAGCTTAAAATGTACCATTAACCACATTTCTGTAACTATACTAAGAACTATAACTATACTAAGGAAAATAAAAACCAATTTGTCCTAATCCATGAAACCTAAAAGCAACCCCATGATTACAGTGACCAAACCAAAAAAAAAAAAAAAAAAAAGCCAGATGCTTGCAACTAAAGAAATCCCCATTGCCCTGACCTTGGCCAATGGTACCCTAGGTGCTCAACAAGAATGTTACTTATAGAGATGCAAATTAAAACCAAAATGAGATACCACCTTACACCAGTCAGAATGGCTATCATAAACAAAGCAACAAACAACAAATGTTGGAGAGGTTGTGGGGAAAAAAGGACCCTAGTTCACTGTTGGTGGGAATGCAGACTGGTACAACCATTATGGAAAACAGTATGGAATTTTCTAAGAAAACTAAAAATGGACCTGCCTTATGACCCAGCAACTCCATCGCTGGGACTATATCCTAAGAACCCTAAAATACTAATCCAAAAGAACCTATGTACCCCAATGTTCATAGCAGCACAATTTACAATTGCCAAGAGCTGGAAGCAACCTAGGTGCCCATTAGTAAATGAATGGATCAAAAAACTATGGTACATTTACACAATGGACTTCTATGCAGCAGAAAGAAAGAAGGAGCTCCTACCCTTTGCAACAGCTTGGATGGAACTGGAAAGCATTATGCTGAGTGAGATAAGCCAGGCAGTAAAAGACAAATACCATATGATCTCACCATTAACAGGAAGCTAAACAACAAAACAAACAAGCAAGCAAAATATAAACAATGACACTGAAATAGAGAACAGGGGGACAGCGAGCAGAGGGGAGAGGGGAGGGAATTTCAGGGGAAAAAGGGCAGGGATTTACAGAAACTAGTATAAGGGACACATGGACAACAACTAAGGGGGGTGGAAATGGGAGGGAGGTGGGGAGCACTGGGGGGTGGGCTGGGATAGGAGTAAAAGACAGAATACTGTAGTTGAAAAATAATTTAAAAAATAAATTAATTTTTTTAAAAAAGAATGTTACTTATGAGAAGGTAAATAATCTACTGAGTAAATTCCTCCACACCTGGGAACACTGAAGATGAGAAGCAGATGCTTGGGGTGAAAAAATGCCAATCAAAGCCAAGAAAGCAGGTGGATAGAAATAGCTAATGCCAAAAGCTGCCTTAGATCTAGGCCACTGTACATCCTTACACTAACGCCTTTGTTTTCTAACCTTTCCCAGTAGCTTGAGTGAATCTCTGTCTCCTGGAACCAAGTACGACTGGTAAGGAAGGATATGGGTGTAGTAATTGAGAAATTATTTTGTATATACATTGTAGGAAAAAAGTTGATAAATAGATTAATATTGTGAGGAATCCAGGGATACAGAATGAGAAAAGGTGAAGAAGTACTCCATGCTATAAGAATAAAATAGAGAACATCAGTAATAAACTTGGTATATAAAGCATAGATGTCTATTTCCTAACCCTTTCAATTAAAAGGGCCTAAAAGCAGTGATTACCAGGTAGCAATAAGCACATCTAGGCCCAGATCTTGACTTCTGAACACAAATCCCCACTGAAATGAACTAGGACTCCTTGGAGAAATAAGGATTCCAGATCTGGGCCAGGGAAGAATACGAAGGGAGCTCGAAATATCTTGTTATGCCAGAAGGCAAAGACATGCTTAAGGATCAACAAGAATATGGTTAAAAAAAGACCTGAAAACCAGCCTCAACGTGTTCCCATTAACCACATTTGGGATAATTTAAGCATCAAAAAAAATAGTAATGATAATGGCTTCTAACACACCAAGTAAAAAAAATCCACGAGTAAACACTGATATTTTTAAAAAGAAAGAGGAAAGGGTGGTAAAGGAAAGTTCTATCAGAAGAATTCCAGCCAATACTTGAGAAAAAAATGATTGCCATTTTATCAATTTAATAAGTGAATAAAGGAAATATTGAGGAATACTAAATCTCTGGGTAAAAGTCTATTGGGGAACAGCATGTGCACAAATTACTCACATATAACACATTAAGTGTGAGAGAAAAAGCACCCAAGAAGGTACTTTTACAAAAAAGAGATCTGGTAAACACCATCTTAATTAAGTAATGGGATTTATCACCATCATTAAGGGGATCCACTGATGTGTGCCTCCTGAAACGATGGGAATACACACACTGTCAATAGGAAACACACACCATCACCTTGGCACATTTTTTGCCAAAAAAAAATGTTTAATCAGAATCCAATTATGAAGAGATTATAAGAAAAATCCAGATTGTGGAACATTCTATGAAACAACTGGTGAGGAGGGGGCTTATCTAGAATAAATAAAACTAAATATATACACCAACCAAATGCACTCTAAGATCTTTAATTGGATCTTAGGGAGTGCTGGAGAGCCAAGGGCTAAGAAAGGTTGGGGAAACCCTGGCCAGTTGGTTGAAGCACTGTCCCCAAACACCGAGAGGTGGAGGGTCTCATCCCTGTCAGAGTGCATGCCGGGGTCGAGGTTGTCAGTTCATGGTCAGGGCACATGTGGGAGACAACCAACAGATGTTTCTCTCTCACATTGTCTCTCTCTCTTCCCCTCTCTCTAAAATCCATAAACATATCCACATACCCTCCCGTGAGGACTTTTTTTAAAAGGCTGATGAAAATCATGGAAGAACATGTATTATATAGTAGATGATATAGAACTGCTTCTTAGGGATGCAAATGGTATCACGATTATAGAAGAGAATGTCTTTAAAGACATACACAATTATCTAAGGACAAAGTGTCATGATATGTAAACTTAATTTTTAATGGTTCAGTAAAAATTGAAAATATAGAGAAAAAGCTCAAAGTGTTAACACTCAGTGGACCTATGTGAAGTAGACACAGGGTCCATTTTATCATTCTTTCAACTTTCTACAGATATTAAGGATTTCGAAATAAAACAGTGGAGGGAAAACAAACTGCCCACAGAGAAGTCTAACAACAAAAAATGGTTCTGAGATAGACAATGCCTTTTTTCTAAGAGGAGAAAAATACAAAACAAAATGGCAGTTTCTGGTTAATACAAACATTAAAAAGATGGCTTTTCATATGGCTTTTGGGATAAATTAGTAAATATATCCCAATTTCTGACTGGCTTTCTCAATTTAAATGAATATGTAATAAACAATGTACACACTCTCCCTGATACATAAGTAATGATAGCCAACTTATCAAAAAATAGTATTTTGGGGGGAGGGAAAATAAAGAAAAATAGTATTTTCATTAAAAGTCCCTTAAGATGCTATGTTATCAATTCCCTAGAGAAAGAAAACATCATTAAAATAAAAAATTATATTATAGAGTTTACACTTTAAAAGTATGATAAAAGAATAAAAATGAATTGGAATTTCTAAATTTTCTTTGTGATATCTGGTAGAGGTATTCATGGTATTGAGAAAATAGAACGTTTAATTCAAGCTCCTTTGGCTGAAACCAACAGTCAGAGTTTAGGGTTTCTAAACTAAACATTGTATTTTAATACAGGCTGTTGACTTTCACTGCAGCAGAGGAAGTCTGAATAACTCTTCCAAATTTAACTTTCAGTCCAACTAACTACAGCATGACCCACCACCAAAGAGCACCAAGCAGGAACTACTGCCAAGGCTCTGCAGACGTTATAAATATACACACCAAGTAATTTGACTGAAATTCAGAGTTTACATGTGAAATGGAATTATTATTTTAAAAAATCTGAGGACACCACCATCTCTTTATTTTTCACTTATCATAATCAGATTATTGGGCTCTGAATAAACAGAGCAGACTGAAACTCACGAATAGCTTACCTCCATTCTCTCCTACAAAGACGTTACCAGGCGGGGCAAAAGTAGGCTTACAGTTGTGAGCGCAAAAAACACAAAGTTTATTCTTGTGTTATTATTTATTAATTATTGTAATTATGTTTCACACAAACAACTATAAACCTACTTTTGCCCCACTCTGTATATTGACAGAAATAGGATTTGTTTTTAGGATGTACCCTTACAAACACGAGGAAGGCAGTTTTTAAGAACATTTGGAGCTAAAAATCAAAAGAACAAGTGGTACCTGACCTATCGAACAGAGCTGAATCCTAAGCCAGTAGTGAGGCACACTGAGAGAAGCAACCTGATTCACACCTTGAAACCCCCCAAATTCCCACCAGAAATTAATGGTACCAGGTAGCTGCAGATGTTGGGGTGAGGGTGTGCCTTGATAGGGAGGGCAAAGTCCAAGAAGCATCTTTCCCTCCCTTAAATGACTGCCTGACCCTGGCAAGGCTGGAGGTTCATTCTCTGGACAGAGAAACAGAGACAGGGCCTCTGATTTGCATGAAAAGAGACACAGACGAGAAAGGAGATTAAGTGTGAATTCATATAGTAAAAGTGAAGACTCGCCAACAATTTTCTGCTCATTCTGTTCCCTTGGCTGGAGCTGAAAACAGATTTCTCTGATGAATCTGAACAGTGCAAGAGAAATGACCTTAAGGCTCAGATGGCAAGGGTTCTCCTACTGCAGTCAAGGTCATCCCGCAGTCAAAGCTGGCAACCACGGTCCCCCACACAGACAGAGTCCACAGCCAGGGGCAGAACACCAGGAGGTAGGCAGCCAAGGAAGCCTTCTGAGAAAAGCCTCCAATGTGAAAGGGAGACACTGAACAAATGAAAGATTTTAAAAAAGTAATTGAGAAGAATCAGACCTGGGAGGGGAGATAAAACTTAAAAGCTTACTAATATCCTCACAGAGTATGGGAGATAGAATAGGAGGCTGTGCCAACAAGTACATGAAAAGGCACTCAACATCATTCATTATCAGGAAAATACAAATCAAAACCACAACTTGAGCTATTGTTACCTCACACCTGTTAGAAAGACTATTATCAAAAAGGCAAGAGGTAAGAACTGTTGGAGAAAAGAGAACATGTATGCACTACTGGAGAAAATGTAAATTAGTACAGTCGTGATGGAAAAAAGTATACAAGATTAATTTTTTAAGTTTAATGTAACATTTTAATCTAATTTTTGTTTTAATTTTTTAAAGTAAGAAACAACTACAACGTCATCTCGCAACCCCACTTTCGGGTACATGCCAGAGAAAACGAGATGACGACGGAGAAGAGAGATCAGCGCCCCCATACTCACTGCAGCATTGCTCACAGTGACCAAGATGTGGAAGTGACCACTGGAAAAACTAAATCATGATTTCAAATGACTGTAGGGGCAGGGTAGAAAAAGGAAAGAAGAGAAGCTGAACCTACTCATTTTTATTAGAAATCCTTCTGCACAGTCTGCTGTCGTACGATAACATGATGTTTAAATAAAGTGTTTACAAATTATTCCTAGGCTTCTCTTTGATACTTTGCTTTATTCACTGACATTAACTTTTTTAAAGTAACTCTGTTGACACCGTTCTGGTTCATCTTTTAACTGATGATGTAGTGCAGTAGGTCCTCAAACAGTGTTTTGTTATAATGTAGATGAGATGCTGTAGGAATTTAATCCTTGTTTATATCAATTTGCTGCAGTAAAACTGGTTTCATTTGATGTCCTTTTACATAAGGCCTCAGAACATATCAACATTAACTAAGGGCTTATTGTACATACTGCCCAATTACACAATCGTTTATTTATCTATTAAACTATTGATAGGCATTTTGGGGTCATTTCCAAAGTCTTCATATAAAAAACAGTATGATTAAAAAACCCTATATCTACTTACACATGTGTAAGCTTTCATATACTTAGCTGTCTTCACACTTTTTATCTTGTGTTCCCCAAAGAATGTTTAACTTCTTATACATTTTTAAAAAACTAAACTTGAATTTCACGATTTTTCCCCATAATATATATGTTTTGCTCCTAGATCCGATCCAGAGTACAAAAATGCATTTAATACTTAGTAGTCATGTCTCCCCGGTCTCAAGGGCTGTTTTTCACTTATTCTCAGGAAAAACTTGTTTAAGCAATGTACACTGTTAAAGTTAGCATTTCAACCTCTCTGGGCCTCAGGTCCCTTTGCTGTAAAATGAGAAAATACCCTTATTTGAGGATATCTAATAATACCTATGAAAGGACCGTATAAACTTTGTTTTCCATACTGGAAGTGTGTACTTGCTTAATATGTATTATTCACAAATTAGACAAGGATCAAAAATGTCTTCTCATAAAATGTCCAGAAGAGAGTTAAAGCCCTCCTTCTCCCCCTAAGTGTAAAATTTCATCTTTAAAACTGAATGGAGAAACCAAAGACTCTTGTCATGTTCATAGAAGACTTGTATATAATAAAATGTTTAAGAAAATTTAGGGGGGGCAAATCACAATAAGTCCAAAGAAATGGTAATTTAAAACTGACTAAATGTTCTAATTTTACTGATAAATACCACATAATAAAACTTAAAGGGAAAAATTTAAATTGATTCTTAATTCCTAATTTCTTAGTATCTAATTCTTGATTATTTTTCATTAATTTATCAAATAATCATAAAATGGAGTTGAAAATGGCATTATTGAATAGAATAAATTATGAATTAAATGGCATAATAAGAAGTATACTTAAATTTTAGAATATAATTCTACAAATCATTAGAATTATATTTTCTGAACTTTGGACAATGAACAAAAATTTTCTTAGTTTTATGGATTTAAGTACCACTTATATCAAAACTTTTGGGGAAAAGATTTGTCAGCCTTTTTGTTAATAAGAATAAACTCCTTAGCAAGTATCACTTTAAACAATGTGCAGTATATACGATTTTAATAAACATTTTTGGAGGGCTTTAATACCACTAGTTTCTTGACAAACTCAGAAAGAACATCCTGGTAACATTCAACGAACTGAGAATCAGACCAAATATTGACCCTTTACTGCTAGCTAGGCTCTGACAGGTCCTCCAGACAAAGAGGTCCTTTAGTACAAACATGAGCTCATGGGAACATACTAATTCATCTCATACAACACATTGCCCTACTTTTCAGTGGCAAGACCTTTCCCTTGCTCCACACACATAACACCCATTGAGATGCATGAAGCCCTGATGCAGGGATGGAGCACCATTTGGCCTCTGTTAAAGGGAAAATTTATGTCTGCTTTTGAATGTTGTTTGCACCTGGCTCCCAGCCAATCCCATATAAACATCACCATTCATGAAGTGTTAAGATAATCCCTTGTCTTCTGTGAATTCCAGACTTTTGAAAAGGTCAAAACTCAATTCGAAAAGAGGAAAATCATTATACTTAAGAAGGCCCAGAACCTAAAACACAGTATCGTACAGTTATGGTACAATGCTGACAAAGGATCAAAAACCCCCTGCTGTGGATGACATGAAAATCTATTCAATAATAGCTGCCATTTGAAGTGTTTATTATGTGCTAAGCACTAAGCTAAGTGCTTTACATACATCATCCCATTTCATTCTCACAAAAATCACGTGGGTGGATATTATCCATATTTTGTAGGTGAGGAAAGTGAAACTTAGGTAAACTGGAAGCGCCAACATTATAAAATTTATATGCTCTTAAAATGCTATGGTGTATCTAACATTAACTCTAAAACATGGGTAATGACATTAACTAAATATTTGGAAATAGCCTTTGGAAATCACTTTTAAATTTTATCCTACAATCTTAAATTTGATACTTTGTTTTCTTGGGCAGGTTCCTTTTTCCTTCCTCAATGTCTACAGTAGTGACACAATTGCATAAATACACTTTCAGTCTCTTAAGTGTTCAGGAGACTGCAAAATAATAATAAATGTGTGTAGCACATAGTCTTGGACCAAACATCGTTTATTTAAATTCACAATTAACATTTTCTTTTGATATAATTGTCAAACTGCCAGCAACCACTCTCCTGACTGCCAGAGGCTGACCTCCGTTTCAGTGAGAGAGCGATGGGAAAATTTGCTCAGTCTCCCACAACCCCTAATATGAACCTTTCAAGCAGATGAAACAGACAAGCCAATCAACACCCATCCTACAAGAGCAAGAGCTCAAACACTGTTTGACAGTGTGGTGACCCAGACCTTGAGACTATTACAAATGTCATAAGCCCCTTATTAAAGCTTTCAATCAGCTCCTCAGAGTCCAGTGCCACAGGGACTTCTGTGGCTCATGGGGAATCTGGACAGTGCGGACACAGGCTCATGTAACCTGCTCTCCTAAACTGGAAGTCATGGTACTAGAAACAAAGGAGGTTTTCCCAGCACACAGATGCAAAGAACAGAAGTTGGGGGCCATGATCCCTTTTCAGTGGATCTCAACTCCTGAATATTAAACACAGGACCAAATTCAGTCTTTGAGATTATCCAATTTAGCTGTTTTACTTACCACAGGAATCGGAACATATTAAACCACAGATTTCATTTACTCTATCAAGCTATCAAGATACAGGCTGCACTGATGCGCACATACTAAGTAATTAAGTAGCAAACATGCGAAGGGCTCTGACTACAATTAGTTTTTACCTTAAAGACTGAATGGGTGGCAATCAGACAGACAGAGATGATCTGCTACCCTGCAATCAGAAGGATTTAGACAATTTCCAAATTCTGAACACCGAGTTATCACAGTTAGTTTGAAATCCATTTCTGAGAAAAGGTGTCATGGAATAAGATTAAAAATTAAATGTTATAAAAAAAAACCTTTAAGGCAGTCTTAAGGTTGTTATGGCCCTTGTTACTCAGAAATGTATGTTTTGGCACCACTTACATTTCTCACTGACATACCAATTTAAAAAGAAAGAAGAAGCGTGAAATATTTTTGCTTACTCCAAAAAAATTCTCAGTCTCCTGTGGCTTTTAGATATGTACCAGTCTCTTCTATTAATACTTGAAAGGTAAAATGCAGATTTCCCTGAAATGCCACTGCAGTGGTACATTTCTCAAGGCCCAGATCGTGAGCAGCGGGATCCTAGGGGCCACGCTGAGGTAGCCCCATCAAATGTGTTTTCGCAGACAAGATGAGCATGAACTGTGTTAAACCAGACCCGACCCTCCACAGATCTTGTTAGAGCCAGCCTTTTAATTACTAATCTGATAACAATTATCAGTAATCCCTTAAAAATAAGAACAGTTTTCTCCATGACTGACTCATAACAAGTAGAACTGGCACCTTTGCTACTGTATTTTAGCATGTGAAAACTGAATTTTGGGTTTTACCTTAATGTGCTCTCTCTTCCCTTTTAACTTTCCCTTTTTGGAATATTTTTCTTACCGGCAGTATTTTCTGTTACTAACTTTTTTCCAAGTGCCATGATCCTGAATGGATATCTAACTGACATTCCTGGGGTTTGCCATAGGACTTTAGGTTAAGCCAAAACCATCATTTCAAGCTGAAACTATTTAACTGATTTTGAAATCACTCCATAAAAAAATGTAGAAATGATATGGATTCCTCTGAATGCTAAATTCTTTCCCATCAAATTTCCTTTGGGGTACAAAATTTGGAGGGTGTTTATTATATAAAGATAATTTCCGTGCTTTCAATTTTGTATTTTAATTTTAAATCTTTAATAAATATACATGTATTCATAAGTGAGCATTTGTTCATTAAAATTACTCAGTTTATCTCAAGTGTTTAAAACAAGTTTCAAACAACTGAGAGAGTTCTTAAGCTTAGCTGATAGTAACACATAAATCACGTGTATTGTACAGTTTCTAAGGGAACCGAGTCATCGGAAACTGGGGAAACAAACCAGGAGCCAAGTGTTTTGATTTCCTATGTGGCTATTCGCAAACCAAATGCCTTCCTTGTGACTCAGTTAGTTTATGTAGAAACAAGGTAAAACACCGGATCTGTGGAAAATCAGATTCAACATTTGAAGACAAATTTTCCATGTTATTTTAAAAAATAAAACTAAACTTTATGTTACCAATTATTTGCAAGTAATATCACCATGGAGTCAAGAGACTATCTCTGAGCTCCTACAACTCTTAAGTAAAAATACATACATTCAAATAGAAAAAAATAATCAAACCTTCGGTATGTTCTCTGTAAGCAGCATGGTTAAAGAATGAAACAACTGGTTAAACCAACAATTTGGCTAAATGATTTTTACTGAACAAAGTAATTAAGCATAGGATGCCACTCTTCACAGAACTAGAATAACACAGGCTGCTGATGTTTATTGAGCTCCTGCCATTTTCAGCACTGTCCTGAAAGTTTAATGATTCAATCCTCAAACTAGATGGGTACTATTTCCCATTTATCCCCATTTTAGAGAGAAAGAAACTGGTGCACAAATAGGGTACCTCCCCGGCCCAGAAGTACATGGTTATAAAGTGGCATATTTTGTTCTTAAAACCAACACTGAATAAAACATAGTAATAGTTGATGATTCAGAAAACAGTAAAATATTCAGTGCCAAACACAGCATACTCTTTTTAAAGCTAAATCATGACTGTACAAAAATGTAGACATAGAATAAAAATCCCGAATCTTCCCCTGAGCACCCACTTCCACTTCCCTGATGATCCCCAGGAGGGAGGGTGATGCCCAGTGCCGACCAGCAAACCTCGTGGACACAGGGGAAAGAGGAAAGGTTCTGATTCCCAGACAATGGATTTTCCAAACTCATTAGCCTGGGAGTAATATTGCCACTGCAAGCTAATTTAGACAATATCCAATTATTTTCTACTACAACACTAACATCTTTAAAACATTTTAAAAATTAAAATCTCATCCTGTTTTTCCCCACTTTCCCATAAATGAGGCAAAATTTACAAATACAAATCATGTGTAAACACTTAAAATACAATTTCTTAATATACGTAAGTTATTGCACAATCTACAAAGTACTCAATTAAAAACTAGGATAAGTTTTTAATTGTGAGTGAGGCTGGCCAAATATCTAATAGTGAAACTCACTAAACAAACACATAATAGGAGGGTTTGACAGCATACTTATGACAGAAAAACACTTAGGACAACAATCTTCCAAGCAAAAGCAAATGCAAGACTGGAAAACTCAGAAAAAGACTGGGCTGAATGCAAAGGAAAGCTGTGGCCTCATCAATGGTATTAACATAATCCAAACAAAGAACATGTAACAGCTACAGCTGGAGAATGTCAGCGTGGCACCGAGAAAAGAGACGCCCAAAGAGCAGGAGCTCGGCAGTGTTCATTAGCCATGTTAACAAAAAGGGGAGCCCAGAGCAGCTGCTGCAAACTGTCTGGTCACTGGGCAAGAATAACTGTCTGGCAGAGACAGCCGTGCCAGGCTGTCCTTGGTGGGTGGCAAAAAACAACAATGATGGTAATGATGACAACAACTAACTTCTATTGTGCACTCAACTTTCTTCCAGCCGAAATGTTAGGCCTTTTACATACATTATTTCATTTAACCTTTACTAAAACCAATGAGGTATTATCTCTGTAGCTGAGGAAAATGAGGCTTACGGAAGCTTAGTAACTTGCCTATTGGCACTGCCATAGTAACTGGCCAAGCCATAACCTGAACACAGATCGGAGTCCACAGTCTATGCCCCGCTCACCATTAAAATAATGGTTGCTGAGAGAAAATGAAGGAGACCTAAATAAATGTGTTCATAGATTGGAAGATTCCATATTGTTAACATTCAATTTTCCCTGACTAGCTAAAGACAGGTTTAATACGATCAAAATCACGGCAAACTTTTTTTTTTAAGATTTTATTTATTTATCTTTAGAGGGGAAGGGAAGGAGAGAGGGAGAGAAACATCAATGTATGGTTGCCTTTCGTGCGTCCTCTGCTGGGCACTGGCCTGCAGGGAACTGGTCTGCAACCCAGACATGTGCCCTGACTAGGAATCGAACCGCGATCGTGTGGTTCGAAGGCCCGTGCTCAATCCACTGAGCTACACCAGCCAGGCACAGCAAACTCTTTTTTATCCTCACCTGCTTATTGATTTTAGAGCAGGGGTATCAAACTCATTTTCACTGGGGCCACATCAGCCTCGCAGTGGCCTTCAAAGGGCCAAATGTAATTTTAGGACTGTATAAATGTAACTACTCCTTAACAGTTAAGGAGTTGAAATTACATTTGGCCCTTTGAAGGCAACCCCAAGGCTGATGTGGCCCCTGGTGAAAGTAAGTTTGACATCCCTGTTTTAGAGCGAGAGGAAGAGGGAGGGGGGAGAGAGAGAGAAACAATGTGAGAGAGAGAACTATCTATCAGTTGCCTCTCACGCGCGTCCCAACTGGGGATCAAACCTGCAACCTTCGGTGTACGGGACAATGCTCTGACCAACTGAACCCCCTGGCCAGGGCTGAATCACAGCACACATTTTAACAGAAATTAGTATTTCCATGAAAACAGGATAAAGTAGAAAAGTCAAAACAATTTTATAAAAGAACAAAACTGTAGCCCTCACACTACCCAATTTCAACACTTAAACCTACAACCATCAAGATGGTGTGGCACAAAATTAGACACATGGATCAGTGGAACAGAACAGGGCCCAGACCAACCCAGCCATGTATGGTCAGTGTGCTCTTAACAAAGATGCCAAGGAAGTTCAATGGGGAAAAGACAGTCTTTTCGACAAAGGGTGCTAGAACAACTTGTTCATATGCAACTACCATATGTACCTAGCGTCATATACGAAAATTAATCTAAAATAGACCCTAGTCCTAAATGTAAGAGACAAAATTATAGAAGAAAATACTAGTGAAAATCTTTACGATCTTAAGTTAGGCAAAGACTTCTTAAATAGGACAAGAAAAGCATGAACCAGTGATAAATTGGACTTCATCAAAATGACAAATGTTCACCCTTCCTATCAGCGTGGCTTCTCCAATAGCCTTTCTTTTTTTGTTGTTGTTGTTTTAAATTTTATTTAGTTATTTTTCAAGTACAGTTTTCTATTTCTCCCATCCCAGCCCCCCCCCCCCGCCCCATGCTCTCCACCCCCCTCCCATTTCCACCCCCCTTAGTTCTTGTCCCTGTGACCTTCATACTTGTTCCTCCAAATCCCTCCCCTTTCTGATGGGGAGAACAAACTGGTCTTCCACCCAGCCCAGTCCAGTCTACTTGGCAGCTGCATTTCTTCCTTTTCACTGTATGTTAATAAACCAACATTCTGGTTTACACATCAGTATCCTGAGAGTTCATTTACCCAGAACAGGTCAGTCTCCCTGAGTGGGATGTGTTCACAAGACTCAGTTTCTACACCTATAAAACTATAAAACATACCCTGGGCTATAGTGACTTGATCTATCTACGTCAGTGATTTTTAACCTTTTTCATCTCAAGGCACACACATAAACTAATTACTAAAATTCTGTGGAACACCGAAAAAATTAAAAAACAAAAATTTTTGCCAATCTGAGAAAAAAAATAGGTATAATTTTGATTCACTTACACCGGACAGCTATTATTGTGGTTGTCATTTTTTTTTAGTTAACAATGAAAGGGGAAAAAGGTCAGTGTCCCAACTAAATATCCAGGCATCACATGTTTTCAAAATTCTTGAGACACACTAGTGTGTCTGCCATGGCACACTGGTTGAAAATCACTGCTCTAAGGTAACAGCACCCCAACGCCTAGACCACCCACCCAAACTCTAGTAAAGTCTCTCTATATACATATGTACTTTTTAACTATAAGCAACAGTACTTTGGAAAACCAGGATAAGAAATCAGCTGAAATTTCCCACACTGTCTCCCGCTGCCCCCCTGCCGAAGATATGAAAATCTCATTGTGGTCTATTGAAGTAGTTAACATTTGCTACTGAATGCTCCAGCAAGTCTGAGAACCAAACGGGCAAGGGGAAATGAATGATTTGAAATGAAAACAAAGAAAACCAGTCATGAATTAATAAAATCTGATACAGTGGAGGGGAAAAACCCTTAAAATGCATGTTTTCTATTATTATAAAGAAAAAATAACGGACAAGAAAGCAGAAAAATGGTCTACAATTACCTAATATCTTGTGATCATTTCTTAACACACAATTGAGTCCAACCAACATTTTTTAATAAGGAAAACTATGGACATGGCTACTTAGAATCAGCATGAAAATACCATTCTATTTATTAACTGCTATTTAAAGAAGACTAATTTCCCATAACCAGTAAGAAATATTCTACAATATGTTTGCCTTATAATCCTCAATTAAGATATTTAAAAAACCCACAACCACTGACATTTCTACAATGAGCAGATGGGACACAATCTAATAATAGAAATTGAACAACACTTTTTACCACCTGCCGGTAGTCTGTGTTTATTAGTGGTGAGAATTTCAATAATTTCTAAATAATGGTTAGTCGGCAAATTTGCTGCATGAGGCCGAACACAATGGCAGATGCCTGAGTGTGTGGTGTGGATCCCATGGTGCCGCTTAGCCTTCCTGATCCCCCTCCGCCTCCCCCACTGCCTGCAGGGTCCAGTCACTCAGCATCTGATGGCAAAGGGAACAGCTGGGAGGCAGGGCTGTTGAGGACTACCTACACTAAGGGCTCACTCCTCCCAAACCTCCCCACCCTCTCTTAAAAGGCACTAATCCCTCTCTGCCCCATGATTTGCCTCTTTAGGCTCTCACATAAGTGCCCATGATACCACGCCACCACGAATTCCTTCAATCTCACCCCTCCACATCAGCCTCATCAGTCACAAGTATTCAAGGAATGGGGCTGGTCTGGGGGAACAAACCTCAACTGTCCCTCCCTGAGTGAGGCATAACCGCAGAAGGGCTCCCAGCATCTCGATCCATCGGGGGCCAGGGTGCTGCTGTCTGACACACAGCACACAGTCTTTTCACTGCTATACAGGGCGGGGCACAAGTAGGTTTGCAGTTGTGTGTATGGAAAATAAAGCAATGAGAAACGATAATATGAGAATAAACTCTGTTTCATGTACTCACAACTGTAAACCTACTTTTGCCCCACCTTGTATTAAATACAGTTCCCTTGTTCATAATTGAGGCATTGGGATAGTGCTGTAAATTACATTTTAAAATATTGCCGCCTTATAGTTAATTTATTATGTAGTAAAACATTAGAAACCCAACAAAAAATGGCCTCCAATATACAGTCTCTCATAATTTTACTTTAAAAATGTATATGATTGAAATATAAGTTGATGGTTGGTTGGTGTTAGCACACATCTCACTTAACCTTGCACCCTCCAGATGGACAGCTGGTGAAGTCTTAGCGAATGTTCCCACAGATGACTCACTCTGCGGCGACACACTGCTTCAGTCACGGCTCCCACCTTGAACTGTGACCGAAAGAGAAACTGACGCATTTTAGATAGATTGTCAATCACAAAAGCGTGACTTTTAAAAATCCTTTTTCAGCTTCACCTGCACACAAAAAAATTCCATGAACCATTTAAATTATGCAAACTTTTGGAAACTTTGTAAACATGGCAATTTTATTTACCAGTATCACTTCCTTGCATGTCCGTCTCCCAGCAGCAAGCACTCAGTGTGTTAGGTTTGCAGAAATAAAAGAATGACAGCTGAACTCGCCGAAAACAGCTAAACAGAACATTTTAGGCATAACGTTAATATCGTATTTCTGTACAACAGGAGAGCAGCCCCACCAGACATGAGGGCGTTTCACTAGGAATACACTGAGATTACAGTGTCAGGAATTGATAATATCAACTCTAACCATCCTAATTCTAACAATTTTCTTGTTCAACCAAGGGTAAAGCTTTGTGCGTTAAATAATTGTTTTCCTATCTTTTGAGAACATCTAATCATCTGCAACCCCCCTCTGAAATATGCGATCACTGCATATGATGTTAAAGCAGGAAGGGACATTAGCGTCAACCTAACGCAACCTACTCTTCAGATCCGAGACACCACCATGTACACACACACACACACACACACACAGACACACACGCGATGTTTTGACCAAGGTCTCACAGTAAGGAAATAACAGCATCCGGGTATCCTGACTCCATGTGTTTTATACCTCCTGCTACATTATGTTGTCATCATTAAACAGAACAAGAGGCAGCACCTTCCCCCACTAGCCCACCAAGGGCTGAAAAGCCTCAGGTTTACAAGGGACCCTGACCAGCCAAAAACCTTGCGTCCCCCTGCACCTGCTGGAGTGACAGGGCGGAGCTGTCACCCTGGGAGAAAGCGGGATGGGAAGGAATTCCCAGTCCCTGCCAGAGAGAGAAATCAGGAAGCACTGGGCTCCTTGTGGGATATAAAGGAGGAAGCCAAAAGAGCCTCAGGTGACAACAAGGAGGAATCCAGAGAAGAGTCAGCTCTCCTCCCCAAGCTGCCAGAAGGAAATGAGTTAGCGTGGGCTGAGGTGAGGAAGGGTCGCGCATCCAGGTGTCTGACATTCTGAATGGAACTAAGGGATATACTTTTCCCATAAACACTACGATGTTGGATGTTGTAGCACTACAACAGGAAGCCTTGGCTTAAGGAAAGAGATATGAGGCCCAGAAAGCCAATTTAAAGTGAAACTTTGAAACAAATCCCTTTGCTAATTTGATACTGACTATTCTTCTAAATAGGGACGTGATCTGCAAGCTGTTAATGAAACTGTGTCAACTTCATTTTCCCATGAGGGAAGTAAACACCATGACCTGTCAAAGATCTTCCTCATTTCCAGCAAGTTGGATTCTAATACATCAATGTCAAAACTGAGTTGAAAACAAGAGACTGCACTTTCTAACAGAAAATGTGGTTGGGAATATGAAGTTTGGGTAACAAAACAACAAATATGCTTGATAATTGCTTGAGCAATTATGCTTGGTAATTATGTCATTTAAACAGTTAACTTTAAATTAGGCTTTTACTTTAAATGCTTGTTTGAAATTAAAATTACTCTTTAAAAATAAAAGCAAATGTTTTTGCCTGCTTAAAAAATTAGATCATAACTAATAACCAAGATAAGAGTTTACTAATAAGTCTAAAATAATTTTTTCAGAAAAAGTCTAAAAATAAAAGTGTAAACCTGAAACATAAACTATACTGCACAAAAGGAGAAAATATCTTGAGGCAAGTACTATACAGGGGAATTTGTTTCAAATCGCAGATCTACATTAACATCTAGTTTTTTTTAAAAAAAAAACTTTTAATCTTCTAAAAACATTTGTGATAAGTAGACTAATTTTTAAAAATAAAGGACAATATGAAAACTCTCAAGTTCTGTTATAATATATCAAACTAAAATAGTCACAACATGACCAAACATCTTCAAGCCTCAGAATAATATACATTTAAACAACCTTTGATGCAACTATACTCATTTCCTTTGAGCTGTTCACTTATGAAGCAAGTATTTTTTAAAATTCAACTTTAGTATATTTAATTTTATGCTACTTAATAGGTATTTGTCTAAACAAACGATAAACACTAAAAATATTCCAGCTCTTTTATTCCCCAACAGCCAATCTTTACTAGATTGCAAATAAAGTACATGAAATCAGTATTTTTCATCACATATTTTAAAATTTCTGAGCCTGCCCTGGCTGGGTGGCTCAGCGGATGCACCATCCCTGTAGACCTTAAGGTTCCGGTTCGATCCCCAGTCAGGGCACACAGGAGAAGGCAACCAATGGACATTTTTCTCTTCTCTCTCTCTCTACCCCCCGCCCCGCCGCCTGTCATTCTCCCTCCTTCCCCTCTCCCCACTTCTCTCTCCCTCTTTTTCTCCTTCTAAAAAGCAATGAAAATAATGTCCTTGGGTGAGGATAAAAAATAAAGGTAAAAAAGAATTACTGAGCCTGCACATGATTTTCGTATCGCTAACTCAGAATAAGTTGATTCCCAAAAAGAAAATCATTAAGAATATGAATGCAGTAATTGTGATGGTACCAACATACAAACAAAATTACTCATTATTATTTATTATTATGTAGGTAGACAGAGGTTTATACAGGGAAAATGTGCTTTGATATGACTCCATCTTTTTTTTTCTTTTATTAGTATTTATTTTATGCTGAATTTACTCCTGGGCCACAAGCTTTTGTTTCTTTGGTTTCTTCTGGGATATCTTTTCCTTCTGTGCAACTTCCTCTTCTGGTTTAGGAACAGCTGGCCTTTTCCAGGGAGGACCATCTGTGGGGATGAGCTCATGTGTGGGTTAATTCTCCATGAGCTCTGTAAGTTCTACACCGCATGGTGGGAGTTCTGTTCACCTGGATGTGCTCAATAACCAGAGAATCTGCAGCTAAACCCTAAAGTTCAGAGTTCCTTTCTGCATTTTTAAGCATGAACAGCAAAAATTCAGCACCCTTTATTGAGCCACGTACCTGTGTCCACCCCCACTGTTGGGCACACCTACTAACTCTACCATTGTGAAGGACGGAATGGCAAATGTTGCTTCTTTAAAGTGACATCCTTCACATACTTGGTGGCTTTTCGAATATGCATACCCTTGATGGCCTGAGCAGTTTCATGAGTATTCTTAAAGTGAACTTGAAGATTTGAAACTCTTGATTTGCATGATCTTCTGGGGTTTTCTGTGTAAACTGAATAGTGAAACATTTTCAGAGGTCATCTCTGGCTGTTTTCGGGAAGAGGAAGAGTGGAGGTTCCTGGGAGAATTCATGAGAACTCAATGTCTCTAACTTCATCTTTAAAGTCCAAAATTCATGTACGTAAAAGTTAAGCAAAGGAAATGAGCTACTCTACCTTATTAAATTTCATTTTTACCATTACACAAGGTATTTTTATATGAAATATGATGCTGTGTCTCAGTAAACAAGAAGCAAAAATCACTCTTTGATCAACATCCTTCCACAAGTGGAAGGACTGAGAAAGAATGACATAGTGCTTCTATCTGGGGATGTCTCTGCATTAAAAATTAGCAGAGACCATCCTGGTGACACAAACGGCACCTGCCACTCACAGTCCCTCAGAGTAGGATTTGACCTCTTATTAAATAAATCTATGACGGACCAAAGAAAACACCTGGTCGAAGCACATCTCCTCATCCCTGCTCACAACGCAGGGCTTTCCTTCACCAGCATTTGTTATGCTGTGCTTTCAAAGTAAACCTAACTGCGGCACACAACAGAATTATCAAAAGCAAACCCTGAAAAATGGAAAAACAAACTCTTTACTCTTAAGACATCTGACAAAATATCAGAGGCCTCCAAAGCTGATTCTAAAGATATACTTTGGGGGAGAGAATTTCAGGGGAAAAGGGGGAGGATTTACAGGGACTGGTGTAAAGGACACATGGACAAAAACTAAGGGGGGTGGAAATGGGAGGGAGGTGAGGAGGGCTTGGTGGGTGGGCTGGGATGGGAGCAAAAGACAGAAAACTGTACTTGAACAATAATTAAATTTTTCAAAAATAAATAAAGATATACTTTGGTCAAAGTTCTTGATCAGCTCTTAGAAGTTTAATGCCTTAATCAAAATATTACTTAAGAAAAATAGAAGCAAAATATATGTTAAAGGGTTTTATCTATCTGTTTATTAGTATTCTCACCATGTTCCAAAAATGATGAGGTTACTTACAAAATTACAGCAAGATATTATCATTTAGAGGTGGGACGCGGGTACAGGCAGCATGGCGTGGGTGGGAGAGGAGGGGCAGAGGCTGCAGAGCCCCTCACCATCGTATGTGTGACCTTGGGTGATCTTGGGCAAGTCGTTTATCCCCTCTCTGCACCCATTTCCTCATCTGTAAAATGGGATGGTGATACCACATGGGCTGTTGTGCAGATTAATGCAACGTATGTAAAGCACTTAAAACAGTACCTGGCAAGGAGTAAGTTTTATAGAAATGTTACCCAAAGATGGAAAGTTGGGCAGGGGAGGGGGGAAACCAGGCAGGAGTAGAAAATGGATCCATAAAAAAAAAGGCCAATAGGTATATAAGACTTGTTTTTATTTTATCCATACTATCTGTCTTTTTATACCAAGGTATAAAAATTCAAAAATTTTTAAAGGTTTTATTTATTTATTTTTAGAGAGGGGAAGGGAGAGAGAGAGAGAGAGAGAGAGAGAGAGAGTAGTTGACACCTGAGGCCCCCTACTAGAGACCTGGCCCATACCCCAGGCACGCACCCTGACCAGGAACTGAACCGGTGCCACTTCGGCTGGCAGCCTGTCACTCAATCCACTGAGCCACACCAGCCAGGGCTAAAACGTCAAATTTTTAATTTGGGCCATTTATACACCATTCTATTTTTGTAAGACAAGACAGCTTTAGTGTGTGATGTCTCCACTAACCAAATTAATTATGCACTGTATTTAGCAGACATGAGTTTGCCACATCTTTCCAAAAAGGAGTATGACCAATTCAGGCAATTTTGACAGCACCGTGGAAGTGCTCCACTTTTAGAACTGGGTGAAAGGTCTGGGCTCGTGCTCTTTAAAGATGATCCCCGCAAAGGGGAATGGAAGATACCTTTGCAACCCAGATCCTCGGCACCTCCGCCTCGTCCAAGTTTAGGGCTTGAGGCCATTTCAGAGGATGACAGGAGAGCAAATGAGGTTAAACTACCCCTGAAAGTAAATTATAAAACACTGTAAACATTGGATTTCCCACTCCTTTTAACTTAAATACCTTAGCCAATGAGGACCCCAACAATATTATCAATTATATTAAAATAAAGAGCACTGCAAATCATATAAAATGTATTTTAATCTATTAACAAATATTTGCTAACATCTAAATAGATACAGACATTGGGGACACATGATTATTCCATATGATTTAGGTATTTGATTATAAAATGATGGGACTTTATGACCTCATTTCCCAACTCTAAACACTATTAGGACTGAGAAATCTATTTTGCTTTTCTTTCTTCCTCTGCTTTCCATGAAAACTTAATAATACTAATAAAATGTGTGTACTGAGTATTACCGAGTTTTCACCAAAGCAACAACTTAGTGGTGAAAAAAGTGCCCTAAAAGGAACACGCACTCTTGCTGTCCTGGTCCCACTCCCATCTCCCTAATGCTGTCTGCTGACTTCGCTCCAGTTTGCATCCCCTTTAATGAGTTCAGTTCCATAACACGGGATGAACCTGAAGTCACAGCAAGCGAGGTGTTAATGAACTAATGGAGATTTATGGACCTTCAGAAACTGCTTACCTCATACTTCTTAGCTTCCTATAAAATCAAACTGATGCAGAAATTTGCCTGATACTCCCTTCAGGGGAATAGTGAAACCTGTGTTTCTACAAACCCTTAGACATATCCCACACTGCATGAGGAGGTTTCATCTACTTCACAAACACAGACAAGTGGAGAGGGTTAGCAGAGCGCCCAAGAGCTATGGCACGTGTCAGGACACTTACTTTTATCCCCGAAGTATTATTATAGACCTATGGTTCAACTGCATAGCAACGGCACTCCATTGTCATTGCTCTGGTCACTCACTATAAAGATTCTGGCAGTTTATTAACAGGCCTTATCTGTGAAATAAATAGTACCAAAGGAATCCCCTGGCCCCGGGCAGGGCTCACGTGGGTGTTGGTGCTTAGCAGGAAACACTCAACAAGCCTCCAACTTCACAGTCTGATTCATCTACATCTCTCTTAATTTCAAATCTCATATGTCCAGAAATATACATTTTAAGTAGAAGAAACTGTTCGAATTTTTTCCTTTTTATATACCTTCCAGGGTCTATATAAAGAAGTACATAAAGTATAATGTATAACTTGTTAACAATAATGTCCGTATTTAATATTAAAATTCTGTCCTACCGACAATGCTGGTAGTCTCTGTTCAATTCTAATTCTCCAGGGTTCCAAACACCGAGTACAAATGCAGCCTTTTGAGAGATCCTGGACGGAGAGCTCCCCTACCAAGTAATGCCCAGCTCCCTGACTGCCAGAAACCATGGGATTATAAGTGAGTGCTGTCTTAAGCCCTTTAAAAAAAGTACAAGGAATTAAATAGACATTGGTGGAAAATGAAGGAAGAAAAAGAGACCTGAAAAATACTTCTTAAAAATCTTCAGTGAGGACTATCGCTTTCCACTCTGGTATGTCCCTGTCTAAAGATAGCCTCTCTTCAGGTAACTTGGCTGACCTCATCATTTTCTCAGATAAGAATTCAAATCGTTCTAAAGGCAAGTTCAGAACCTAAAATGGGGAAACAGCTTAGCCTTTCCAAGAGCTCCTAAGGCCCATTTGATTTTATTTTCCCTTTCAGATGAAGGAAAACAAGGTGTTCTTTATATAAATAGATTGGATATTTGAAAAATAATTTTTGAAAATAAGACTTGGTGGGATACTGTGGGATAAATGTTTTATTTATTTTTTCAATAGCCTTAGTATTTTATCACTAAAGTCTTACAGCAAAATATCAAGTCACATTTCCTGTGAGCATTTTCCCCATTTTAATACAGAAGACCTGAGGAATTCAGGATGAGCCGCCCCAGAGATGGGCTTCTCTGGCCCATGGGTTATTCTGAGGTAAAAACAGTCAAGGCTCAGACGGCTCAGGGAAGAACTCTGACTATTTCACTGACTGCCTAAAATAATTTAAGAAGAAGGACCTGCTCCGGGAAGGGAGATAACATCACTGGTAACTATAGTTTAATCTGAACCAGGCAGGGCAGACAGGGAGAAAACTAGCAAAAACTCCTCCCTATGTCCCTGGTTTCAAGATGGCCCAGCAAACATTAATGTTAACTAAATATTAACTGTTTTCATCCCCTTGTAACTTTCTCTTACTGTTCTTTGAAGCCCTAAACCCCTACTTTTTCCTCCTTAGTTTAGAAGAACACACACACCCCATTTTGCTTTAACTGTCTTTGGGTTTTTAGGCTTCCATCAATTCCCCATGTGTATATTTAAAACCTTGATTATCTGCTGTTAATCTGCCTTGTGTAATTTTAATAATTCTTCCAGCTGGAAGAACTAAGGGAAAGTTTCTGCATTCCCAACATAGCACAAAACGAATTAGCTGAATTGGTCATATTTTATTTTTTTTAAATCATAGTTATGTGTTAAAGGAAATCATGATGATTTTTCTGAGGTTAGTGGACACCATCTCGGGTTTCCATTATGAGCAACTAATATAGAAAAACTTGTGCTGTCTGGTATTTTACCAGCAAATTCCAAAAACTGAGCATCAAGGTATGCAATAGAGAAATTAAAGTCGTTTATTTGCAGGGTGCCCAACAAGGAGAAAGAGAAGCTATTGCTTAAAACCCCAACTCCCCAATGGTTTTTAATCAAGGGTTTTTAAAGGTAAAGACTGGGGGTTAAGGGTTAGGTGGAACAAGCATGTGGAAGTGCTGGAGGGGCAAGTTTTAATTGGAGAACCTTGGAATTCGGCCATTTATGGTAAGGGGCTTCAGCACTGGACCTTCGTGGACAGCGGACCCTTTGTTTCTGAAAAGGTTCCAGTGTCTAAGTTCAGGCTAGGTCACTGTCCTTTGGTTGCATGGGAACCAGGGACAGAACTTTAATTCCGGAAACAGCTGAAAGGCAAAGTTCTCTCCTCTGTGGGTGCTCCAGCTGCATGACTTGTGGTTTTGGTCTGTTGTCTCTGACACGACTCAGTTATCGTATAGGATCCTGTCACACATCTCTTTTTGAATCTGCACTGAGTGATATCAAGTTGGGAACCTGAAATCGACCATGGTGAATGTATTTACACCGTTGAGAAAAGCAAATGCTATGTAAAGCAAGATTTTTATCCTAGATGTCAAATATTTATCAGCATACCACTACTTACTATTACAGTGATTATTATAATAAATTATCTTTAATTTCTTTCCTTTTCACAGAAAAAAGGTAGCAATCCAAAATGTTACTTATCTCTAGTCTACCTGTGCCTGCATGGTACTGTACAGGCAAATCTGACTGCCCAGTTCAGGTTCCTTTTCAAAACTGTACCCCTAAAGGACCACACACCTTTGTCTATAATGGCAACAGACAGGGGCCTGCCCTTTCCGTGCTGCCACACAGATCCAGTATTCCTTAAAAATAACAAAGCTAATCTGTCCTGCTTCATTATGGAGGCCACCTGAAGGAGACACAAGCTAAGTGCCAAGCTGTCCTCAGATATAGCCCACGCATCTCAAATTGTTTTGACCTTCTGACATTACTTAGCAACTCAAGTCAATGTCATACAGGCCCACAGTCACTGCAGCTGAAACACAAATACTAACTTTCAAAAAATAATATTTAAAAATAAAATAAAATACAAAACAGAAAAAAAAATAAAAGCTTCTGCAAAGCACAGGAAACCAACTAAATAAAGAGACAGCCCACTGAATGAGGGAAAATATTTGCAAAGCGTATATTTCAAAAGGGGTTAATATCCAAAATAAATTACAAACTTGTACAACTCAACAGCAAAAAATTAATCTGATTAAAAATGGGCAGAAGATGAAGGAGAATTGACTTGGGATGGTGAACACATAATACAATACATAGATGAAGTATTACAAAATTATACACCTGAAACTTTTATAATTTTATTAATCAACTTCACCCCAATAAATTTAATAAAAAATTTTTTAAAGAAAAAAAAATAATAATGGTCAAGTACTCAAATGCCTTCCAAGTGCTCGTGTCATGTCTTATGTTAGGAACTAATACAATACATACATAAATAATGTGTTCAAAGGGACCAGCTAAATGTTTAGATACATGTCAAAAGTGGGGCCGTGTTTATACAGCCCAGAATGAAGCTCTCCAGGAAACACTAGGCTGGGCCCTCCAGACCTCCCTACTCAGGCCCAGGAGGAAGAGGAAGCACAGCACACTCATCTGGGCACTTAAGGGACTTCTGGCAACATGATTGAGTGGAAAAGCATTAAACTAGAATTAGAATACTGGGGTTCCGGTTCCTAGTCTGGTTCTTATTAGTTCTCCATGAACTTAATAATCTCTGAGCCTAATTTTTCTCAGATATAAAATGCAGGAGCTGGATTACACAGTCTCAGCTCTATGATTCTGCTCTATTTTTCAGAATAAATACGCCATCACCGCAGAAAGGATTTTTCTTCTCTGCCCACCCTACTATGATATTTAGATAATATCACGTAAATGGAAACACTCAAGATAATGTGAAAATATGGGAATATTATGCATTGTGTCTTAATTCTCCAGCTACACAACAACTTTTACATTTTTAGAGTTATACTAACACAAAGGCAAATGCATGACCAAGGACCAGACTTTTTTCCCTTCTGTACTTTCTAAGCTGAATCCAAAATTGTCATCCAACAGAAAGAACCTAATAAACATGCAAAGAAACTGTACATTAAGGAATTTGAGAATTTTAAGTCTACAACATTTCTATAGTCTATCTAATTATAATTTTGAAACTAATGCAAAATTCATATGCATATGAACCTATTTAAAGAGAAAGGGGGACGCTTCACCTCTGGATGACAGAGTAATAAGGACTACATTTATTCTTCCATTTACACAACCATTTTTGTCTCCAAAAAGAAAGACAAAATTTATAAAACCACAGTTTTTGAACACTGGACAACAGACAAACAGATGGCAATGATCTCTGAGCAAAGGGAAACACTACAAGGTGAGCCCTCCGCTCACCCCACCTTACTGCCTAGATACAGTTTCCAGGTACAGTGCAGGGCTGGTGAGGGCAAGGGTAGCAGTTTCCCTCAGTTAAGGAGACAGAGTTAATCTGAGGAGGTCAAGATAATTAGAGTTTGCAGGGCAAAGAACCAGAAATAACTGCGCAAGAATCTATTCTAAAGACCAGCAAGGGATGCATCTTTTTTAAATAAGATTTTATTTATTTATTTTTGTACAGAAGGGGAAGGAGGAAGAGAGGGAGAAACACATCAGTGTATGGTTGGTTCTCATGTGCGCCCTACTGGGGACCTGGCCAGCAACCCAGGCATATGTCTTGACTGGGAATCGAACCAGTAACCTCTTACTTCACAGGCTGGCACTTAGTCCACTGAGCCACACCAGCCAGGGCTAGAGTTACATCTTTATCTGAGTACTGTATACATATGTGCAAGGAAACCAGCATAAGTCAAGTAGAGAACCACCAAGAAAGGAGCAAGCATAACAGAAAAGGGTATTGCCTCAGTAACAGGAAAAAAATTAACCTTAGGCTAATAAAGCCTGATCTGGTCCTGCCTACCAAAGCTTAAAAAGCAAATCTTGAAAGGATCAATCTATTCTAAGTGCTTATCTGTATTGCAAAACAAAACTCAAAAACCACTTAACACATTTTAAAACGTTAGCAATCACCTAAATAAAATTAACAATAGCTGGCATCTGTATAAAAAATGCTGGACATGCAAAATAAAGCTGGAAAATATAACACATAATAAGGAGAAAAAGTCATCAGAGGAGCAGACTTAGAAATGGCACAGACAATAGAAGTAGTAGACAAGGATAATAAAACAGTTATTATTAATATACTCTGTATGTTCAAAAGATAGAGGAAAGCATGAGTATGTTGAAGACACAAAATAAATGTTAAAAGACACAAAATCAGCTTCGAAAGATTAAAAAAAAATTATACCAGATGAAATTAACAGCAGATTAGACACTGCAAGAGAAAACATTAATGAACCAAAATATTAAAATGTTAATGGAGCAAAATAATTCTACTTCCTGTGGTTAAGAAAATGAATTCAGAAAATTTTAAAGCCCAAAACCCTCAGTAGAACTTCATACATTCAATAATTTTAAAAACAAAATAATTATTGAGCATCTATAATATGCCAAGTACTGTGATGGGCACTGAAAATAGTTAAGTTTCAAATAAAAAATATTTTCTACAGTTTCCCAACTCACTCTTTTAAACTTCAAAAGTATTCAATATTCTCTTATCTGATGATCCTATAAACAAATAGACAATTCGTTTTTCTCAATCTCTCCACTTTACTTCCATATCATCTCTTAGTATTAAGTACTTCCTGGGGTTACATTATATTCCAATCTACAAAAAAAAAATGTTGCACTAAAATAGGATTCTGCTATGATGCCTTTACTCCTACCTACTTGTCAGAGAAATAAAACTTGAAGAAACAGCTGAAAAACAGAGGACACACTGGCCTCACCAGGTAAAGGTGTAAGGACGTTATTCCTAGGTTACTTTATTCACACTGTGTGCTCCACTTTAATCGTCTTCTAACTGTCTTGCTGGTTTTCCCCAAAAGACTGAGATCTCCTACAGGAAAGGAAGATCATCTTTTTCCTCTTTGCGTATGTCATGGACACCCAATATGTTTTTACACAGTTTGTTAAATAAATGAATTTAAAAATGAAGTCAGATAAGAAATAAAACAAACAGGAACTCAGGCGAGGACGGCTCTCCCCTGAAACCGTTATTACATTTCCTCGCCTGATCTACTGAAGTCAGCGCCTTCTCGCCCCACTGGATTTCACCTAAGAAGCCAGCCTGCAAGTGTGTGATCAAATCAGATGCTGAAAATGATAGCTGATATCATGATGAACCACCTCGGCTATAAACCACCATACAACCCATAAGTCTGTAAATTGTTTATGAAAGTGCCAGATGGTCTATTAAGTCACTGTCACTTAACCCACAATGCCGCTTACAAATTACATGCATCAGAATCACAGGGAGGAAGCTTTTCTCAAAAACTAGCAGTTTCATCATGTCATCATGTACACACATATATTTAATAATTTTTTTCTTTTAAACTTTCTACTTTATTTCTGGTGGTATTTATACTTATTACAGAGGTAACAGATACTTTTCTAAAATGTCAAACACTGAGATTGAATATCCCCCTCCCCCTAGAGCTAACCACTACTAATAATGATTAATAATGTAGTTTCTTTCATATCTCTCCCTATGTTTCAATACAGATCTCTTTCTCTTTTCTTCTTTTATAAAAGTAACATATACATTAGCCCTCTGCCTTTTAATTCTCCTTAGTAACCTACTAGGGAAATGTTATCGGTCAATACTTAAGAGATCTAAGTCATAATTTTTATTAGTTGCTTAACATCCCAAGGTATGGAAGTTTCAAAATGTATTCACTACCCCCCACTGATAGTTATTTGGGTTGTTTCCAGTGTTTGCAATTATAAATATTAAATTCTACCTGTAGGAAATATTCTGAAATTTCTGTGGGTCCAGAGCCGATGTACCTTCAGCACCCCTCTTTCCTCAAAGACAGTAACATTACCACATGGGACAAGCAATGCATGAGAGAACTCTTTCCCCACATTCTTGCATTTAGTTAACTTGATGCTAACTCAATACTTTTGGAAGATGATGATAAGAATAAAAGTGGTTACTAACTTTAAGAAAAATACATCTTTTTTCTAAAATTCTTTAAATTTCCCCATAGACTTGCCCGCCATCAAATATTTGCAAGTTGTCTTCAATTTACCAATGGATTGTGCTTTAGAAATGTATTTGCAAGTTCCAAACAACAAAATTATAAGACATTTTTTCTTAAAATTGCTAGTTAAGTGAAAATTAAATAACCCTAGCTAATGCAAGGCTATATTTTTAATTTAAATAAATAATAAGACAACATTATTGATGTATAATATACACAGACATTTCATAGTCAATCTAGAATAATAATTAAAATACATAACATTGGATCTATTTTTTAAAAACGTTTAATGGAAACAGGTAACAGGCAATTTCCTGTTGGAGACACACCTTCCAAATCACCTCCTCTCCAACTCTGTACCTACCTGCAGTTACTGTGGAGGGAAGTGAGGAGGAAGAGCCAGCCAGAAGAAACACAACTGAGCCTGGAAGGAGGTCAGGGCAGGTGAAATGTATGTACGAAGACACAGACGGTGAGAAAGGGAGTCAGGCCACCATTCACCTAAAAACCTCTGTCGCTCATCTTCCCAGCAAATAACCAGGAGACAGTTCCCTCTCCTCTTTTCCATGCCCCTTTCTCCTCCACACTCCCTTCCTTCCACATGCTTCGTGCCCATTTGAGGTGTGAGCAAACCCAAACTCCCCATCCCTTTCACCACTACTCCTATTCTCTAAGGGTATCAGAATTGAGCATCATACTCTGCTCAATCCATTTCTGATTCACAGCAGAAGAGAAAGTTCTAGATTTCAACAGATCCTGAGAAGAAAGGCCATAGGGAAGGGGTGAAGTATGTGGGTGGTGGGTGGCCCGGATCTACCTGCCTGGAGCCTGCCTCTCGTAGTTAATGAGTAAACATGTATCATGCAGATAACGAGTAAATAACCACACTGTGGCCTGAGACCTGCAGCCGAATTGTCAATGAACCTTTTAAAATAGAGGAATACTTTAATTGCATGTTATCCCTCCTATTTATATTGAGCCTAATCAGTTTTTAAAGCTCCAGAATACTGATGAGCCTGCTGCATGCAATTTGTCATCATTGACATTATACTGGTCCCTAAAATCCATAAACATCAAGTGCCACACTGAAAACTTGGCATGCCTCATACCGCCTATCTGGAAAAGCACTGCCATCACTGCTTCTACCTCTGCTATTGCTTCACTTATTCTGCTCATATCTTCTATATTATCTTCCTTAGCGATTCTTTAGTAAGCCATGGCTTTTTCATTAAATGACTTAGATACAGTGAATGAAATCATATCTGCTATCTACCTACAAGTAAAAAAAGCCAACTGAACACATGGAAAATGGAAATCAGGAGACCTCAGTTTAGATCTTGCTTTTCTCTTTGCTGACCCTTCTCTGGACTTCAGATTTTTCAAGCATAAAATGCAAGGACGAAAAATCAGCACACTCAATGTTCCTGTCTTTTCCCTGTATCAACCACAAACAATGGTAGTTCTCAAAGACCAGCAGGTAAGAGAGCAGAATCGGGGTTAGATACAGAGCTATCATTCTGTTCTTTGGAGAAGCTGGGGGGTTAGACAAGGAAAGGGAAAAACAAATCAAATAGCTTAAGCAATGCCCCCAAATAAAGCCCCTTCAAAACTGAAGACCACTGAAGACTATAACCCCTAGACCAGAAGCTGTAGTTCCATCTCAAACTCAAAGAATGACTGAAAAGGAAGTTTTTGCTCACCTTCATTTCTAAAGCAAAGAATTAAAGATACATGAAAGAAATCTTTCATTTAACCACAGGTGGAAGAAGGAAGCTCAGAGAGGACAACATCCAGGCCTGTCCTCAAGTTGTGTATGGTTGTCATTTAACTAAACACAAAAGAAACAAGGACCTAGGCATGCAAGAACAACACACAGTGATTAAGATAGATAATCATTTAAAACTTTCAAGATGAGGTGAGTTGTCTACACTCAAAGAAACTAAGTTTATATATCATCAATGCATGTGATGAGGTTGAAAAATTTTTCAAATTATGAATTTCTTTCGGAGCCCTACTTCAATCAATGTTACAGATAAACCTAATCCCTCAAAGTACTGCTTCATTCAGTACCATTAATAAATAATACAGTCTTGAAGACAAGCACAAGTAATGAAATGTAAATGATTATAGCCTGTATCAAAAGCTCCAAAGACATTTTTTAAAGGTGTTCAAAAGAAATATAAGTTTCTGAAAAAATAAAACTCACAAATATGATCATTTTAAAAATAAAAATGAAGTATATATCATAAACAATAAGTGAGATGTACTTCAGAAAGTTAAGTCAAGGATATCTGGACAGGTTATATCAGTATATATATCAGTATATATATAAGTGATATAGTCACAGCTCAACAAAAAACATGAAAGACGACTAACTTTCTTATGTCTATTACCCTAGGGATCTAACATACTTGCTAACATACAATTCAGTAAGTGTTTTCTAAATGAATAAATGATGAATTATTTCATTAAGAAAGGTATTACATGATGATGAGGAAACTTGCATTCATTTTAATATATAATCCATCTAAGAATAGCTAGTTAGGGTAAAAGCCAGAAATGAAAATGAGATCTCCTGATTATTAGCCATTGTTTCCTTTACTGTTGAAATTTCTAGAATTCAAGAGTGATTTGAATTTTTAAACTGCATACATAACTCAATAATCTATTCAATCAGGAATTAGGCAATATCTTATAAACAGTTTATTGTTAAGTAACTTATATAATCCATATGATTACTTTCTTTTCCTAAAAACTTATATTTCTGAATTTCTAATTAGATTTAAATATACCAACATAATAATATTAACCAAAGCCCATTATTATCAAACACTGTTTAAATGGTTTCATGGTATTGTTTACCACCACTACATAACAGAATACATAAAGCCTTAGTCATTAAAAGTGTTTTAAATAATATTTAATGACATTAGAAAATGCCATGATATATAGTGAATAAGCAAGATACAGAACTTTATACACAGTGGTCCAAATTTTTCAATGTTATACATTAGGGAAAAAAGAGAAAGGAAAAGGAAATATGTCAGAAATCAATTCACATAGTTGGCTAATGAAACTACCAATTATTTTTATCTGTATTTTGTACATTTATTTTCTGAAAGCATCAGCAAGTTTATGATACAGACTTTTCTTTCTCCATTCCACCAACCACTTACATAGTTCCTCCTTCTCCACTGACTAATACAGAAATTACATCTTTAATCAATGGGATAACTGTCTACATTTAAAACCCTATAATTTTAAAAGCTACTTCAATTAACAGTGGTTGGAGTTTTTTCCTCAAGTCACTAAATTCTCAACAGCCAGCAAGAGAACTTTTCACTAAAATTTATAGATTATGGAAAGCCCCAAACCACATTAAATAAAAGGTAAACCATACTTCTCTTCTTTCTAAATATATACCTCTGCGAGCAACTCCAGAACATATTCAATGCCTATTTACTTAAACTGAGACTATTCACCTCTCACCACATACATTACTTAACCTATACTTTCAGTAATAACTTTGAATGTATACAAAGAAGAGCCACAGTTTTCTATAGTAGTTCCAGTCAGCACCCAGTGAATATAATCACGGAAGCCAGCATTCCTTAGCTATAAAACTGGCTCTTATATTACTTGCCTCAGGGAGTTGGAATAGAATTAAATTATATCATATATGTAAAAATGTAAGAATCTACAGCACTACTATTATCATGGCCATCGATCTAATTCAGAGTTTCCTACACCATGTTAAGAGTGTCTCATCAATCTTTACACTTGCTGAGCCATGCCTAAAACTCATTTCTCTCTACTAAACCCTAAGATTTTACAATATATTTATGGTATTAACAGAGTTCTTCAAAAGAGAGGATAAAATTTTCAACTGAATCCTGATTTTCTATTAAAAAATTGCTCTGGTTTACATTAAAGCATTAATTAAATCATTAGGATAATACTTTTCTTACAATGAACACAGAGAGTGAAATGCAAGGTCAGATTGTCCAGATAAGATGCTAAAGTCAAGAAAGCCCTCTTTCCACACCACCCACTCCCACATAAACACCACAAAGCTCCTCTCCACAATGGAAACTCTGCCTCCTTCAAATGCCAGCCCTGCTTGCAAAACTCTCCGATGCTCAGATTACTGATCTTGTGTAGCACTCACTTATAATAAGTGGAACTGGTCCACCTTCCTCACTAATTTTGCTCTTCCAGGGGTCTACAGTCCATTAGCCCTGTGTTCCTCTTCCTTCCGTAGACCCTAGAACCTTTGCACACTTTTAAAGTACAGCATCAATAACTAGAACTAAACCAAATATTCCATTTTAGTGAGAATCAATTTCTCCTGGCCCCAGGTGGTTTACCTCTTCCCAGCTTTTCTAGGGAAATATTGAGTACAAAATGTGATGGAAGCCGGGGGGGGGAGGGGAATGTATATTACATGGTAATTTGATCACTTGAAGCATGTAATCAATTAATTTCTGGTTGAAATTATGAGAAATATGAGGTTAGGTACAATGCTGCTGGAATGTTTCAAGGAAATGCTAATTACAAAAATATTTCCTTCTGTTTAGCATTTTAATTGTACTAAAGCACAAATTTAAATTTCCATATAATTTTCCAAATGCAAAAGCATGCAGATTAAGTACAGGTCTGTTTTTCCACAAGAAAAGTAAAGCATCCTTGCATTTTGCTTTCTGTAACTTAGAATTCTTCAATACTTCTATAGACCCTCCAAAATTTTCTGAAGTAAAAGACTACAGATTATCTGTAGTAGCTAAATTGTTATAGTTTCTGAGATTTCTTGAAGGATACATTAAAATAACCCTATAAATGCTTTCATAACCATAAGCCCTCATTTAAAGAGATTATAAAATTAACAGTACATGCAAAATTAAACTCTGAATTTCAATCACTCAGCTGGTTCATCTACTAAGAATTTTCAATATTCTCTGATTTCTGTTACATAAAGTTATCACAAAAATCACAAACCTTTAATCATTCACTTTTTTTCTTAGTAAAGGCAGTCAATGGTGTTCCAGCATTCATAAATATTTATGGACTGTGACTTCTCTAAACTTTTCTAAAAGAAAATCAAGTAGTCTTGTTCTACCTCTTAACCCATATGGTTTCAAAACTCAAACACAATCATTCATGTAAAAGCAATGTCTTGACCCTTAGGGGCAATAGTAAAACTTTGTGTTCTTAGGTATTATGTACATACAGCATTACACGCAGGCAATAACCAAATCACCATAACAAAAACTTTCTAAAAATTGAAACAAACTGCTTTCTGCCTAACGCTACCTCTGATTACATTGTAAAAGAAGTAATTTGATATCCTAAGAGTTTAACTTTCATATGTTTTGCAGGCCTCGGACTACTAATTTCAGTCTATCCCTGAAATAGAACAGTCAACTAATTTTAGACTCAAGTGTTACAGAGCATAGCTGCCAGCCAGCTAACTGGATACCTGATTGTAGCAGCGTATGTAGCTGTACTAAAGCAAACTGTCAGATTGCTGAACTCCGAGACACCACATGCAATTCTATGAAGTGTGTACAAATACGATGTGAACATCCAGAACGAATAGTACTTAAGAACAATGTGACCATCGGAAAGGAAATTATTAGGGCCTCACTTATTTAAATAATATCTATAACGTGCAATGGTTTCAGGGTGTCAAAAGGAGATAGTGGTATAAAAAGTTACTCTTTGCAAAACACGTATCTCATAAAGGACTGTTATCTGAAACATATAAAGAATCTTAAAACTCAACAAGTAAAAATACAAACAACCCAATTAAAAAGGGGGCAAAAGATCTGGACATCTAAAGGAGATATACAGACTGGGCAAATAAGCATATGAAAAGACATTCCACATTACATATTATTCGGAAATTGCAAATTCGCCAGCACTACACACCTATAAAAATGCCTAAAATAGCCCACAGACATATGAAAAAAATGCTCAACATCACTAGCCATCACAGAGATGCAAATTTACACCACAATGAGATACTACCTCACACTTGCCAAAATGGCTACCAGTAATAAATCCACAAACAATAAGTTCTGGCGAAGATGCAGAGAAAATGGAACCCTAATGCACTGTTGGTGGGAATGCAGACTGGTACAGCCACTATGGAAAACAGTATGGGATTCCCTCAAAAAATTAAAAATGAATCTGCCTTTTGATCCGGCAATTCCATTGCTAGGACTATATCCTAAGAATCCTGAAACACCAGCTCAAAAGAATATATGCACCCCTATGTTCATAGCAGCACTGTTTACAATAGTCAAGTGCTGGATACAACCTAAGTGCCCATCAATAAAAGAGTGGATAAAAAAACTATGGCACATTTATACAATGAAATACTACATAACAGTTAAAAATAAAGAATCCTTACCTTTTGTGACAGCATGAATAGAACTAAAGATTATGCTAAATGAAATAAGCCAGTCAGTGAAAAGACAATACCATGTGATCTCACTTATAAGTAGAATCTAATGAACAAAATACACTAATAAGCAAAACAGAACCAGAGGCATAGAAACATGGAGCAGACTGAAAGCTGTAAGAGGAGAGGAGGGAGGTAGGAACTGGTTGAAAGAAGGTGAAAGGATTAGACCCATGGACACGGACAACGGTGTGGGGACTGACTGTGGGAGTCAGGGATGGGGCGTGAGGCAAGGGGGAAAATTGGGACAACTATAGTAGCATAAACAATAAAATATTTAAATTAAAAAACATGGACAAAAACAAATGCTGGTAAGGATCTGAGGCAACAGGAACTCTCACTCATTGCTGGTGGAAATGAAAAATGGTTCAGCAGTTCATTACAAGGTAAACACAGCCTTACAACGTGACCCAGCAGTCATACTCCTGGGTATTCACCCAAATGAGGTGGAAACTTACGTTCACACAAAAACCTGCACACAGATGTGTATAGCATTTTGTGTGCTATGACATTTTGGAAAAGGTGAAACTATGGAGACAATAAAAAGATTATTAGTTGCCAGAGAATGGGATGGGGGTATGAATAGGCAGAATACAGAACAGTGAAACTATTATGCATCATACTGTAATAGTATACACATGATAAGCATATGTCAAATCCAGAACTGTACAACACAGTAAACCCTCATGTGAACTATGGTTCTTAATACATAATAATCAATATTCCTTCATCCATCATAACAATGCACCACTGCAGTGCAAAATATTAAAAGAGGAAAATGCAGGGGGAGAGGAGGAAGTACATGGGAATGCTGTACTTTCTGCCTAATTTTTCTGTAATCATGAAACTGCTCTAAAACTTAGCATGTTAATTTCTTTAAAGGCTTCTGGCCAAGAGAAGCCAGAGGTCTGGAGTTCTTAGGTCTATCCCATTCATTAACTATCTCTATAATCTGTACTGCCCAAAATACTTCATATGTACTATTTTATCCTACCTTTGTTAGCCCAGTGAGGTAGGCAGTGAGGCACAACTACCACATATAACTAACCGGCTTCCTAAGAGTGGGGTAAAAATAAGCCACCAAGCAGTATTATTTCATCCCCAAAATCAAGAATACAAACTGTCACACTGGCATGGCTGGCATGGAGAACTTTAGCACTGAATTAGGGGCATTTTTTAATTCACTGGGACAATAGCATCTTTGTATAATGTCTTTAATACCAGGACTCACTGGGAAATATTTTCACCCACTAGAGAAAAATCAGAACTTTGTCAACTCCTTTTGACGATTCTTTCCAGGAAACATTTCAGGCATGTAGCAGAGCAGCCACATACACGGGTGACATTTATAGAATGCAGTTCTTTTCAAAATCTCCTCAACCTGTATACACACTGGAAATGCTCACGTTAAAATTTTATTTGCCTTTCATGGATCTTATTAGAATTAATAATCCAGCTACAATACAACAGTTCAGGCTCCCAAGTCTGTCTAATATTTGAATTGATATAAATCTCTAAGAATTTTTAAACTTAATTTTGATTTTATGCATTAACACATCTCAGAAAGTTCTAGTAATCAAAATCATAATCCTAATAAAAACTTTTCATAAAAACTACTGCTGCAACATTACCCAGTCAATGTAATGAAAATCAAAATATAGAGTTTATATCAAAAATACACTTAGTACATGTCCTGCCACTTATAGCTGTATGATTTCAGGAAATTTAATTTCTCTAAGCCTCAATTTCCACATTGGCAGTAAAGAGCAAAGATAAAGAGTTATGAGAATGTGTGTGTGTGTGTGTGTGTGTGTGTGTGTGTGTGTGTGTCTGGAAAAAGTTCAGCAGTTGTTAACATAACAAGAATGGTTTATATGACATCAATGTAACCTGGCAGCCAAGGAGAGTGGACTGCAATGCACATGTGTGAACAATGACGACTTCACTATACCACTCAGCAGGAGTGGTAGATGCAGCTGAGTGAGCATGTGTACTGTGTGGTCACCACATTCAAAATGACTGAGAAAGTAGAACAATGAATCTGCATCAGATTTTGCGTTAAGTTTGAACATTCCTCTGTGGAAACTATTTGGATTCAAAAGACTCCAGCTATGGGCAACTGGTGATGTCTCAGTTGATACGCAGTTTTTTTGCCAAACATCAAATCACCCAGGTGACTCAGCCCTGCTACAGCTCAGATTTGGTGCCCTACAATTTCTGGCTTTTCCCGAAACGAAAACCACCCGTGAAAGGGAAGAGATTTCAGACCATCAGTGAGATTCACAAAAATAGGACAGAGCAGCTGATGGCAACTGGAAAAACTGTGTGAAGTCCCAAGGTGCCTAATTTGAAGGGGGCTGAGGCATCATTGTCCTATGTACAATGTTTCTTGTGTCTTGTGTCTCCTTCAATAAATGTCTCTGGTTTTCATAGTACATGGTTGGATACTGTCTGAACAGACAATAAATAAATAAATAAATAAATAAATAAATAAATAAATAAAAATTCATTTGTGATACCCAGCACTACACCTAGTGTATAAGTAGATAGACATATAAATGTAGCTATTTATTATTTTAAGCTAAAAATTAAGGGCTTAACAGATAAATTCAAGGATGGTTTAGGATATTAAATCATCATATAACCATTAAACTTCTTATACACCAAATGAAACTAACTACAAATTTGCTGTGGTTTATGTACAAAAAAAAAATTAGGAGGCTTTTGAAATAAAATTAAAGGACAAAGTTGTTGAAATATATCATAAGATTTGGTTTTTGACCACTTATAGTTACATCTAAAAAGTATCTGAAGCCAATAATTTTCTTGCTTATACAAAACAGATTCACTGCTGTAATCCACTACAGACCACGCTCAGAGGGTCCCGGAAAGTGGACTGATAAGGTATCACTTATGCAGTCACATCTTCAAGAGAACATTCCACTTCTGTAGGTCACTCTGTTTGGTGTATTTCCAAGGCCAAGTAAAACAGCATTCACTACATTTCACTACCAAAGAACATCTAATAATGACTAATATTAAAAGTGTTTCAAAACATTCTTTCTAATGAACTTTTTTTACTTATTAAAAAGAACTACTCATTTTAAAAATGAAAAAGCAAATTCTCCAAGCTTCTCCAAATAAGAGTATAACTTCAACACAGAGGTTGTTGCCTCCCTCCTGCACCCACGTTACAGAGCCTACCAGTCAGCCAAGCTGTCAAGTTCTGAAATTTCTTTTGAATCCAGCCTTCCATTCCAACTACCAGAATCTTACAGACCTGTCTCCCTGCTTCCTGAGTCTTCTCTTTCGTTCAATCCTCCACACTGTTACTACCACCATCTCTTAAAAAACTATCTCATTATTAATATCCTGCTGAAGATCATCACGGCCCCTCTCCCTGCCTACAGAATCAACCCCGAGGCTGGCCTTGGTTATGACACTCAGGCCCTTCCCAATCTGGTCCAACATAAACCTCCATACTCACCCACTTCCATCTTCCAATTACCTCTATCCTCTCCCATCCCTAAAACCTCCCGTGCACTTTAGCCAAGCATTGAAAAGAGATTCAGTGGTTATGCTCATGAAGTCAAAAAATCATACTAGTTCCTCCTCTTGGAGTTTTCCTCTCTGAAAACTGAGGAAACTTTACCTTCACCTTCTGACAGGGCAAAATCTCATTTGACCCTAAGTACAAAGCTTTTCCCAACACCCAACCCGAGAAGAAGTATTTGCTTCCTCTTCTGAGAGAGAGTAGGGTGGAAAATAATAACACATAAATTTGCGTTAAAGCGATAGACCAAAACATAAATAAATAAAAGCCTTGCCTGATCACTAATGGAAATGATGATATACTTCAGCTGACAGCAATGTGAAATTTCTCTTTGGAAGTAGGTAGAATGCGACCCCTAAATTACTAACAGCCGAGGAATGGACACAGAGGCCTTTCTTCGAAAGCCATTCTAGAGAAAGAAGAGTTCCATGTAACAGAAGCATCTGAGTTTCTTTGTAATTGACATGAAACACTAAACATTCTGAACTACAGACCTTCTTACTCAGTTCATCAGGCTTACAGTGTCAAATAATCTTACTGAGTTTTATATATTTTTATACTCATCTGTGGAATGAAAAGAAAGGAACATAGGACAGCATTGATATTCCATCTTTTTGCCACCTCTCTAGCCTCAGATGTTTTTACAATCTGCAGTTTCACAAAGATGATTCAGTCAAATTCTCCAGCTCCCCACAGAGCCAGACTTGTGACCCAAAGGCAGAAACACAAGCGCTTCCTTGCCTGGCTACAAAATAACAACAGTAAGACAAGAAATCATTCTCACCACTTCACCTTGCCTGTTATTTATTACCTAAAATCGTCATTGACCCAGAAAAGAAGCTTTTCCAAATTGCTCCCCAAAAAGTTTTAAAAAGCATAAAGCTTTTTTAAAAACCCCTGACTAAATAAATGTTGAGATAATTATCAAGGCTAAGTCAAAACAAAATAAACTAAAGGAGCATCGACATGGCATTTGGAGTTCAAAGTTGAATTCACTAACAATATTTAATAACTGGGTACATCTCAGAACTTGATATATATTTACTGTGAAGTGAGGCAATGAACAAGTTCTTTGGCCAATTTAAATCCTGATTAGTTGGCAGAAATTACTTTTTAAACCCATGTTGTATCATTATAAAAACATCTAATGGTGTCATTTTGAAATTCCTCCTACTTCAAAGGAGCTCTCTGATGGTCTCTCCAACTTCAGTGAAATCGAACATGCTGCGTTATGGATGCTGATGTGTCCAAACTTTAAGTTTTAATTTCAGGATAGACACTTCACCCTCTGTGTGCCAGACCCAACACCCATTCTCTCCTATGCTTTACAAACAGAACTTCAGTTCTGTTCAGGGCTGTAAGTGGAACCAGCTGAAAACTCTGTAGTCTCCTGGTCTGCCTTGCAGATAGATAGTGGTGGCCCCTGGAACAGTTGGGTCAATGAGATACACGTGAAAGTTGTTAAATGGTCTTCTTAAAAAGCTTCTTTAAAGGCAGCTGAATTAACTAGGGTGCATCTGTTCTCCTTTTCCTTCTACTTCCCTTCTTCCCATGTGAAACTAAGACAAAAGGGCTGGAAGAGAAGTAGCCATCTTGCGATGACAGAACCACCACAGGAAACGTGACAAGTGACTAGGCAGAAACACAGGAGTCTGGGTCCTGCTGGCAAACAGGTCCCCCACAGCCCGAGCCTGTCTTCTTCGGGCCTCTCCATACCTGAGAGAAAGAAAGCATCTACTTGGTTCAGAATTAGCATCTGTTTCCATTACGGCCAAACACAATCTTGACTAACACTTACAATCAAATTCAGCCTATTTCATTTTCTTTAAAGAAAAGAAAAAGCCCAAACTAATACAGTTTCAACTAGCTACAGAATAACACCATCATGATGCAACACAGTTAAAGTTCACTTATTACACAACTGGCTATTAAGCCACGAGCAGAGCATGAGCAGATGAAATGTGAAATCGAGTTTTTGAAGAATCCTGGAAGCCCACTGAAAAACGGAGCTAAGCTGTATGATATATGACTAGGAGGGCGGGGCAGGGGAGTAATTCCTGTAGATGTTTCCGTATTAGTCCCCCATTATCCATGGTTTCACTTTCCGTGATTTCAGTGACCCATGGTCAGTCACAGTCCGAAAATATGAAATGAAAAATTCCAGAAATAAATTATTCATAAGTTTTAAACTGTGTGCCATTCTGCCCTGGCCAGGTTGCTCAGTTGGTTGGAGCGCCTTCCCACACACCAAAAAGACTACAGGTTAGACCTGGGGGGGGGGGGGGGGGGGGGGATGGGGAGGCAACTAATCAGTGTTTCTCTCCTGCATCAATGTGTCTTTCTCTCTCCCCTCCTATCTTTCTAAAATCAATCAAAACACATATCCTCCGGTGAGGATTAAAAATAAAAATAAAATAAAATGTGTGCCATTCTAAGTAGTGTGATGAAATGTCTCCTGTCCCGCTGTCCTGCATAGGAGGTGAATCCCCATTTTTCCAGCATCTTGCCTGCCTCTTAAGTCACTTAGTAGCCATCTTGGTTATCAGATCAGCTGTCATGGTATCACAGTGCCTGTGTTCAAGCAACCCTCGTTTTACTTAATAATGGCCCCAAAGTAGAAGAGTAGTGATGCTGGAAGTTCAGATATGCCAATGAGAAGCCACAAAGTATATGCATGTACAGGAGAAAACATAGTATACATGGGGTTCAGTACTATATGCAGTTTGGGGCATCCACTGGGGTTCTTGGAATATATCCCCTGTAGATAAGGGAAGACTACTGGAAAACTACTGTACTCCAACTTTCAGTTCAACTGGCACCAGAGTTGGTTTACATTGTAGAGACGGAATTTTTACCAATCATGTATCTGAGTAATGCAAAACTGAACTGAAAATGAAAACTACCGTTGGAGTATTCTTGGTTCCTTTTGTCACCGTGGAATTGCACACACACAGAATTGTATTGCCCAGTGAGGGAAGAGACTAAAGGAATTACTCAAAAGTTTTGTGAGAAACAGAAAATTTTGACTTTTGACTTTTTTCTGAATAATTGAACAGGGTTTCTCAGTGATATTATAGACAAATCACATAACTGCCATTCAACTTCCATAGAGAGTAACAATAAAACACATTTTACACTTGTTTGAGAACAATTAATTCCCATGTCAGTGGTGAAAAACTGCATTTTGTTGTACCAAAATAATCTGATTTCTTCTTAAGTCTAAAATATAAAGAATAAAATTTATTAGGTCCACATTAATGAGCTCATTTTCACACTTAATATCATTATATTTTTTAAAGGTATAATGTGTTGAGAATATAAAATTTTCTAATGACAGGCTCAAAGAGCAGAATTTCATAGATTAAAGTGGCAGTTAACTAATTTTAATAATATAATAAATAATAGTTCATTATAATAGCAGTTATAGGTTATTTTTCTTATACTGACAAGAAAAACAAGAGGGACCATTTGTATCTTTCCTGCTAATCTACAAAAATTTTTTCTAGTCCATGACAAATAAACTGGGTATTTTACTACAGATATAAAAGAAAGCCACTAACATGGGTATTTCTAGCATAAACAATAACAAAGAAATATATTTTATTCATAAATAAATTCCTTTATTCACACTGACTGTGGCATCAACTGAAGTAATGTGATTTTTTAAATCAGATACTCTGAATGTTCTAGTTGTGAATATATTTTATTAGTAAAAGGACTAGAATATGAATCAAAAGACTGTGCCCATCTATATGTGTATAGCAAATAGCTCTTTCTGTGTTATTCAAATACAGCAATCAGTTGCCTATTTTTACTCAGAAGTTAAGGACCAAAGCAAAATACCGGAATAGACCACACCATAAATACTTCGGCCTTGATGACCACTATTGTTGCTTTTCTGCAAATGCTAAGTTTGAAGGCCTTCCAAGGCCATCTAAGGACTAAGTAAGTCCAATGAAATTCTCAGCTTTTGAATCTAATACTCCTAAATGTTAATTTTGTAGATGATTATAATGCTATGTTTCTGACAACAGATTTTGAATTTGTTTCAGCTGACTCGACCACTTACACTATTCAACAGCTGGGCATATGATAACTTGGCAACCTGATAATATTCTAGCTAAATGTAAACTCATTCTGTAACCAAGAAACTTTGCCAGAAATAAAAAGCAAAATAGCCTCTCTTAAGTTCAAACGGCAATGTAAAATGTTTTAAACAATGCATGATTTCAGAAAATGAGCAACTGTACTTTGAAAGTTCAGTAAACTGACACTCCCTATTCAAAGCCTACAATTCTTTTCTGATTAGATCAGCCCCATAGCAAGTCATAAGGATAATAAGCACTGTAGTGAAGTCATCATATTGGATACTGATGGGAAATCATAATTGGCTTCAAAACATCAGGAAACAATGAGTTTTCCAGGTCTCCAGCTTTTCATATAATATACTGGCCAATACTCTTACTTTTTTTCCCAAGACTAAATGAAATATGGAACATCTATAAAGCTGACTACAAAGTGATTTTAAAACCACAAAGAAAATGAAGATAAGAACCCTCCTTTTTTTCAGCCAAATTTTGGCCCGTTTGTTTGAAAAAGAACATGTTCAAGTGCAACACTGATCATTAGCATATAATTAAAATGAAGTGTAGTGAGAACTACAATAACCTGTACATCTTTAATTTCCAAAAACAAATGAAGGAAAGTTTTAAAATAATGTCTGCTTCCTCCAGATGAGTCAAATCAGCACTTTAACTATATCAGTTTTCAAAATCACCTGAAATCATCCACTGTCACTGAGGAAAAACTTGAAGAAACAAAAAAAAATCATCAAGCTATGTTTTTTTTCAAAAGTAAAAAAAATGTATATATTTTAGGACTTTGAGACTTTGTTATTCCTGACTTTAAAAAGCACAGGTGTATGTCTTCAATAAGGTTTACTAATCTATATCACTATTTCTCATTTGTAGAGTTCTAGAGACAAATGATGAAGAATTATATTTTAAAATGGAAAGATAGATGTAAACATGAGTATATTACACATGTACAAAAATTCTACAAATGTGCTTTATCCTAAAACATCACTGCACTTGCTCAGTGGCAGCATTATACACAAAAGGGTCTTGGCACAAAGGAGTTCTGATTGTACTGTTTACAAATTCTACATGGATTAGAAGAATGTCCGTAATAGTTCATGTTCTAGAAAGAGATAGGACATATTTGTTGGTGAATTTTGAGCTTCTTGGAGAACTGGAATTTAAATATTCAGTTCAGGATTGTGTATTTCCACTTTCTACTAATAGGAAACTATTAATGCATGCATTTTAACTATATAACCCCCATTCAATTTACAGAAACTGAGTATCTAAAACCCAAAGCAAATATTCCAGATGCAAAGCCATTTGAATTCAACCTATGAAATAGGCCACTATTCACTATTAATATAAGGCTCCATGAGCTATCTTTGGGTATGGAGTGTTTTAGGAGCCAGAAGATCATTTGTACACACTGAAAAGTATTTCCTGAGACAAAAACACCCTTTAAGATGAGAAGGTGCATTTTGTCTAATGCCCTATATTTAACCATAAAGTCAAAGCACACATAATACTAAAATACCAATATTTATCAATTTGGCATAGAATTCCCCAAACACAAAGATAGGCAGAATAACATCTCAAAATATACTCCTTTATATTTAAATTTATAACAGTCTCACTGACTACAGTCTTACACTCATCACTATCAAATAATTTTTATGATACATAAGAATAGATGTATAGCCTCAGCCCATAAACTTTTTTTCAAATAAGATCATTTTAAGAAAAATGATTTGGTGATGCTCTCAGTGGTGAAACAGTCCATTTAAGAACCCAAAAACCTTTTCTGTAGGACCAACCAAATCTCTGTGCCAGGCCAGGGCAGCAATGCCTCAGTAATCCCACGGACAATTAATTGGTACCCACCCTCCCAGTAAGAATTATGATCATGCCTAGTGCTTAAGAGCTTTTACACGGAAGAGAAAATGCAATGTGCCTCTTGAAAACCACAACCCTTCCCTCGACTCTACCGCCCATCCAAGGGCATCTCTGATCCGTAGCCCACCCTCCACCCTCCCAGCGTTGGGGATGCTGAATCCCATCCAAAACGACCGGGGCCATTCCCCAGATTGGTTCCAGACACCTGTTTACTTGTGCTCAAGCAGTGGTGGCTCTGGTTAAGCAAAGGTAACGGTTACCCTGCTGGTCCGTGCCAAGCCCCGAAGCCCGAGCGAGCGAGGGGAGCTACATACCTTTGTACCTCTCCAGGACATCCTCGTAGGCCTGGAGGTACTCCTGTTCCTCTACGTACAGGTAAGCGGCTGGGGAGAGGTACCCCGCCATGCCGAAGTTTATCTAAGCGATGACTAGCCAATTCCCCTCTCCTATTCGGAACCGGGATAGTATCTTAGTCAGCAGGACGCAGCGTGGAGAACTGGAAAGCGGAAGGAGCAGCCGGCTTGGGGAGAGCGCTGAAGCCGGAGACGCAGAGCCAGGGGCACCGAGCCGGCAGAGGAAACGCCCAGGCCCCCTGCCTGGCCGTGGGTGCTGGGCCGCCTGGCTCGGGGGAGCCAGAGTCACTCTCGGGTTTCAGCAGCAGCAAATCTCAGCGAGCCCCGGGGGCGGTGACCTGCAGCGCCACGCCACGACTGGTGAGGGAGCCAGGAGCAGGGCGGAACGGGCAGGGGACCACAGGCGCCGAGACCCTCTGAGGCCACCACGGCTGCCACCCTGGCCGCACTAGGCGCCTGCTCCGGGGCGGGTGGAGACCGCGGAGGCCGTGCGGGAGAACAGGCGCGCTGCCTCAGCCCGGGATGCTGCGCGGCGCATCTGCGGCATTTCCTGGCCGCTGCGCTGCAGACACTCGCCCGCACCCCCGGAGAAAGGGAGGGCCGGTGGGGGGAGGGCGGAAGGGAGCGGGCAAGCGCAGCGGCCAGCGCCCAGGCTGGCTGGGCTGCGACCCCGGCACCGCTCGGCCCCTCCCTTCCAAGGAGAACCTCGGAGCCCCAGGCCCCCTCCCCCGTCCGCCCACCCAGGTTGACTGCGCAGCCAAGCACGCCCACCCCCGGACACTGGCCGGCCAGCCCCGGATCCCCAAGGACGAGGTTTCTATTTGGGACCCACAACAGGTGCCTGTGAAACAAAGCCGCAGATTGCGGCCACCAACACGCGCGCAGCCCCCTGCAGAGGAGCTGGCGACTCTCCCGGGGGAAAGGGTGGCGGGAAGGAGAGTGGGAAATACTTTTTTCAATCCAGCTTATGGCACAGAAGGACTCGGGTCACGGTGTGGCAGCGCCGAGTGGGAAGGGCCAGGGGCTTCGCGTCTAGGGCACATCTCAGGGGCTGGGGGCGGATGGCCTCTGCAGGTGGCCCGGCACGTCAGGGCCTGACAGCCTGGGCGCCTCTGCGCCTGCGCGCCCGGCGCCACCCAGCGGCTGCAACAGAACCAGCCCGCGGTCCCTCCCTTCCGCCCCCCAGAGCCGGAGCGAGAATCTGCCGCTGTGCTCCTCGAGGGCCCCAGCCCCTCCACAACTCCCCCAGCTTACTGTGTCACCTCCCTCTTCTTCACCCGTCCGCAAGGTACTGGTATCCACTGAACTTAAGTAAAAATGGGTACAATTCATTTAACCCCGGCATATCATATACTCAAATGGCTGAGTGTAAGGGTCGACTGGAGGAACCAGTTGGTACCCAGGCGGGTAAATGGATATATTTCAGGGCACTGGCACCTTGCCAACTCTGTTACAAGCAAATTACCCTCTCGGAGCCTCTCTTCATTAGTAAAATGGGGATAACAGTGCCTACCTCATAAACTGGCCATATTAAATATCTTTAAGTGTTAGCTATTATTATCATTAGATAAACTCGCTCATTGTTCACCATCTGACTTCGGACAACTTCACTTCTTGCCTACATCCTCCCTCCCTGTGTCTTCCTTTCATATGTACTGACTTTTTGCCCTTGATGATTTTGTTTCTTTCTTTTTTCCATGTTGTACATCTGGACCATTTTCCTTCCATTAACTCTTAGATGGAGATGAGTACTCCTGAAAAAAACTGTATACTCTTGAAAGAAAACTTAAGTTTAAGTTGGAATGCTTCACTTCTACTCAGCAACTGGCTTATTCCAATCAAAGAAAGACCACATCTCTCTTTTCTATTCTGACCATTAGTTTAGAATCTGAGTTTCATACCATGTCCCACTAAGCCTTTAGGATCACTAGAGTTTTCTTGCAACTTGGTAGGCATGTAGTGGTTCATGAAGTAATGAACACTTATGGTACATGTACTTGAAATGAAAGGGTTAGTAATTAGATTCCTAAAAGTCATCCCCTTTACAGACCACACATGTAGACTCTCAGAAATTCTTGTTCCCTCACAATGACTGAGGTCATTGAGGAAGTAATCTGAGTCTTCATCAGAGACTGACACACAGTAGTATCCACGTTTGATGAATATAATCAGTGCACATTTAAGTGATTTTTAACTACCCATTTAAAGAGCCAGCCAAAATGGACAGAAATAGCATTTGGAGTGGTCTACAAAAACAGCCTTTGCCCCATGCATTCTTGGAATGGTAATATCAGGTCAAACTGCTGATAATAATAGTATATTCCATAGGGAAGCAGCAAAAGCACAGCAGTTAAGAGCTGGGCCTGAGTTAACACTGGCTGAATTCAGACCCCAGCTCTACCACTTCCCAGCTGGGTGACCTTGAGAAGTCTCTCCCTCCCTGAGAAGATTTCTGGACTTAAACATGAAGAAAATAATAGTACCTACCTCATAGGGTTGTGGGAGGCCTAAGTGAAACAATAGTAAATGCTTATAAGAGCATCTGGCTATCAGTAATCCATCATTTATAGAGCATCTTTCATGTACCAAGAAATTTGTGAATTGTTTTACATTCACAACTTTATTTAATAACCACAACCATGACCCTCTGATAGAAAAAATGAAAGTTTAGTAGTTTGTCCAAGAAATCATAACTGGTTAGTGATAGAGGGAGAATTAAAATCCAAGTTTTCCTGAGTCCAAAGTCTGACTCTGCTTCAATTCCAACTTCAAAGAATTCATCTGAGACAAAAAAAAAAATCTGTATTTTACCATAGCACTGTCACTGAAAAACCATGTATTTCTGTCAGCTGAAGACTGAAAACCCTAACTTACAATACCCTGTAACTAAGAACAGCAGATCTTGATGGTTCTTATGTAAAAGGCACTTATACAGTGGGTATTTCCTTACATTCTGTTATCTTATTCTCACTTTGACCCCTCTGAGAGATAGGAAAGACATACATTATAGCCAATGCAGAAACTATAATAAATACAAAATATAAAGTGTTGCCTTGGCTAGTGTGGCTCAGTGGATTGAGCACTGGCGTGTGAACCAAAGGGTCGCCGGTTCAATTCCCAGTCTAGGGCACATGCCTGGGTTGTGGGCCAGGTCCCCAGTGGGAGGCACTTGAGAGGCAACCACACATGGATGTTTCTCTCTCTCATTCTCCCTCCCTTCCCCTCTCTCTAAAAATAAATAAATAAAGTCTTTTAAAAATATATAAATATAAATATAAGGTTTCTGACATATGACACCATCACCAATAAGACTGTTCTGAAATGTAAGCCTGATTATGTCACTGCACAGGTTAGAAGTCTTTCAGCAGTTACTCCAATCTCTTCAGTATTGCTACACAAGCATCTTTACAGTTTCTGCTACTCCCTACTGAACCCCATGCTTTAGCTACACACATTACTAGAAGTTTCCATTTAAACATATCTCCCTATCTTTGTTCTTATAGTTTCAGCCCTCTGAAATGGCTTTCCCTTTCACTCTAATTCTAAAAGGCTCTTTAAATCTCACCTGAAATGGTGCTTCCCCTCGGAAACTTTTCAGGAAACCCCCCCATGCCCCTCCTTCTCTATCCAAGTTAATTAGATTCTTTGCTGTGTTCTGTTACTATGAGGTGCTTTTAGCCATTACGCTTAATCTCTCACTCCATGTTGTAACTGTCTAACAGCACATCCATTTATCATATTAGACTATGACTTCTTTAAAGGCAGAACTGCGTGCTTTTCTTCATTTTATTCCCAGGGCCCAATAAACATTTATTAAATGGGAGTGAATTAAGGGATTCCACAGACCATATAGTTTTTTTGACTCTAGACATTTTCATATTCAGTTCTATTTTTATGGCCTTAAAAACAAAAATATTGAACCTTCAACTTCTTTATTACTAAGTAGTGGACATCCTCACCCCATTTCTAAACTTCACCCCATCTCTTACTAGGGCTGGTTTCAGAGATGAGGTAAGTTTTAGGGAGAGTGTGAAAATTAGTAATAAAATTACAAGTCCAAATCTTAATTAACAGTACATTTTCAAACAATCCACAGCACCAAATTCCCTCAGATGTCCTGTTCCCTGACTCTCACACTGGGTGCTTAGTGGCAAATTTAACACATAGTATATCTGAATTCATATTTTAGCCACATTATAATTAAACAGATATTTGTGGACTGCCCCCCAAGTCTATATATTATTGATTATGATTTGTTGTTTAACTTTGTGGTATTCCATTGTAGATTAATATAATCTTCAAAGTGTGTAACTTTGTGGTCTCAAGTGCATCGACTACCACTAACTTTGTAGCTTTCCCCACAAATCACTCAACAAACATGTTACCAAAAATAAGACATGGCCGCTGCTCTACTAGTATCAGCATCTGCTTGTCCACTGCATCCCATTAGAGGCCAAGTTCTTCTGCACCTTAACCTTACACTTAGAGTTACTTCCACCAGCTTCCCTTGACTTTCTCTCTAGTAGTCTTCAATTTACATAATCTCATTCCCCCGACACATATCTGTTCCATTCTTCTTTCAAAACCCTTCCTGTACAACTAAAATCACAATATCTACCTCTGCTACCACTATCAAAACTCTCAAGCTAGAAATACCTTCTACCTTCCATAAAAATTCACAACATACAGGCATATCCCATTCTGATGCCCCGGGTTTTCCACCAAGTTCCAACTTCTCTCACCATCTTCCTTTCACCTATCTTCCCTTTCTGCTGACCAAATATCTGATACCCACACTGTCCATCCTGGTGCTTCAGACCTGCTGGCGGGGGGGGGGGGGGGGGGGTCAGGCCAGAGATGTCTCAACAGGCCTTAGTGAGAAACCAGGCCTTAGTGACTAAACCCTTTTTTGTACTCCAGGAAGGCGCTGAGAGCCAGGTCTGCCCCAGTTCTCCCTAGCCACCCCGGCTCACTCTCCCTTGGCTCCCAAACAGTCCCTCCATCCTCCATCCTGCCTCCTCCCTCCCTTTCCCCACTCTGCCCAGCGTCTCCCAAGGCCTGGGTGAGACCAGCCAGCACCTCACAAGGGAAGCCAGAAGAAGCTCAGGCTGTTGCCCCAGAAACCCAGAACAGAGAATGGCTGGCTGGGCGCTGTTTGTTTTTCCCGTAATCAGAAAATCCCACTAGGGGGACATTAGGGGGACTCTCAGCTGCCAGGGTGGCTGATTTCCTGGCTTGCCCCCTAGAGCCCCCTCAGAGGAAGATGAACTACCAACTTTGCATTATAGAAGGAGGCCCAAAAAAACCCGTAGTGGGAGGGGGAAGAAAGGAGGTCTGACCAGCTGGCCACAGAAACCAATTTGGAAAAACATCTGGCCTTTGGCCTTTGCAAGAGAGCCCCAAGGACATACTCCATCCTACTCCATTGCCATTTCCGAGAGAAAACAATTATCGAAGGAAGGGAGCAACAGCCACCCCAAGAAGCAACTCTCCTGCACAGAACACAGACGCACAAACCACACAGGTGCTGCAGGGTTGGAGGATTGATTTCCCAGGTGTTCTCAGCTTTCGGCTAGGTAAAACAAGCCATCACTCCTGGCTCCACTTTTACGCCAGTGCAAGGGAAGACTGGGTTAACACAGAACAGAAACATTGGCACCTCCCATATATTAATTAATCAGGAATGCTTGATGGCTAAACCCTCAAAAGCACAGGCGTCAGTAAGCCGCTAAAGGCACATACATGATACTGACAGGGATGTTACACTAAAAAAAAGATCATACATGATACTGACAGGGATGTTACACTTAAAAAAAGAAAGAAAGAAATGGCCTCTGAGTTGCTGGAATACCCTCTGCATCCTGGGTACCAAAAACCAGGACTCTGCCCTGGTTAAATCTGCGTAGCCCCAGCTCCTGGGCAAAGATGCAAAGGAAGGCTCTCACAGCTTCGGGCAAGCACACTAGTACCCACTGGAGTTAACAATGTACTTTCAGATTCTCACGGTGGCTACTGTTTGTAAATAGGAAACTTTAATGCAGGTATCTAAATATCTCCTTGCGTTTTAAAGGTATCGATTCATCCAGCCAGAAGATGGGCCAAACAGCTTAGTCACCAGCAGACAGGGCTAATCACTCTATCAAAAAACAGGGGCACAAAGTGAACGTGGTTATCCTCCTGCCCCACCATGACCACAAATCGGAGCCCAGTGCATCAGCTCCCAGATATTATTCCTCCTTTCTGCCGCCCCCACACCCCGCGGTGGCGCAGATGGGTGAATTTCCGCAACTCTCGTCCCGGCTCCATCCCTTTCCCGGATGCTCTTACCTGCTATCCTGAGCACGGCCCTCTCGGCGGGGTCCAGCACCGAGCCCCCGTGAATCTTTCTTTTCGATCTCTCATGTTTAGGCAAATTCCAGGGTAAGGTATCTCCAGGAGCAGGAGATGCCGAGCCAGATTTCTGGCTGAAATCATCCTCATCAGAAAAATCCGCAGAGGAAGACATGGAGCAGCGATAGGACGCGTTCCCGGAACTCTACGGAGGATGACACAGAGAAAGGCATCAACCACAGAACACTCGCATATGCTTATGGATTTCAACAGCGCTCTCCCTGCCCCCAAACTGAGCCTGGCATCCTGCACCCTCCTCGGCGCTGAGGGGACACGCACACGAGAAATGAAACCCAGCGCTCACCATCTGTTCTTTCCACAACTCCGACAGCAGAAACAATACCCGGGCAGTTCCAATGCATGGGAGGTTTGCACAGGAGTGTGTGGCCTGCGGTCCGGCCACCAGCTCACAAATGACTGGCCCAACAATGAAGCCAGAATCAACAGCCTTCCTGTTACAAATCTATAGTATTTGGCTCCCCCACCAGGACAGGAGAAACATTTTCCAAACTAGACTGCTGGTTAATTCATTAACGCAAGTAACTCTTAAGTTTCAAAAACAAAGCACAAATACAGGATGTCGAGTCCCAGTTCCCTTTTGTTTCTGGTCGCCTCACTGCTGGAGTCTCCTTTCTGACCAGGTCTGAGCCCCTGTGCTCTATTTACTTTCCTTCATGAGAGTGAAGCAGGTTACTGGAACAGAGCAGGGCGGGGGAAGGGCCGATTCTGAGAAGAGCCTTTTCTTAAGACTGGGAGAACACAAGAGACGGTTTTCAGAAACCTAAGGCAGCTCCAATAAACAAACATCTGAACTCAGTTTGGAGCTCTTGAGATCATTTCAACTTCTAGCAAAGTAACAGCTGCCAATAATGTAAATGCGAATGATGCCGTGCCGTGGCCGGAAACAGAGCTCTTCTCAGCTCCCGGTCATTATTACACAGTGGAATGGAAACATGATGCTTTTACCAGAGCACTTCGCCTGAGGTTAGCCACCCCTTCCTCCGGCTGCTGCAGATCTGCAGGGTCATACCTTTCATTATGTCTCCTATTCGGAGAAGAGGTGCCCACAATGCTAGTCCTTCCTTCTGTGTGGGGTTAAGTTTGTGACTATCTGGAGGGCGGACAGTTGAAACAAGGATGCTGACCATCTGTGCTGTGAACAACTTTATAAATAAAATAAAGCATCAAGGGAAATCTTCACTTTCCCATTGAGAATTCTACGTTGCGGAAGCTCGTGGTAAAGATACAAAAGTGGTTTAACTCGAATTCCTGAAATGTAACTTGCAGCCACAGATTCTTAAGACGCAAGTTACCGGTGTAAATCCGTGAGGCGTGCTGCAGTTTGAGCAGAAACACAGAACTGCTCACAAAAGCAGTGGCGATGACAACAGCAAAACCAGGCCGTGTGAGCAACACCCCAAAGCACTGACCGGAGGCATGTAAAACAAACTACCAGAGAATCCGGATTATTGACTGTACCTCATTCCACTCAGACATACCGCTGCACAGGGTCAACACCATCACTGTAAAAGGACATGATATTCCCCGCAAAATAGAGTATCTAAGATTTATCTTTATCTATATTCTTTCCTGAAAAAAGCAGCCTTCTGTTTTATTTTACCTGAAATTTTCATTGCCTTGGCAAGTTTGTTTATTTAGATTGTGTATGTTTTCCTAGCAGAAATAATGTACTAGGCACACTTGAGGCAAATAAATAAATAAAATCGATTTTTTTGTATTGTAGCTAAAGTCCATAGAGAGTTGTAAGTGATGCTTTCAGTCACAGGATGCTTTCATCAAGCTAATTTATTTTCCATGCTTTTCTGGAAATTCATCTTGAGCTCTCTGAGGCTGTGTAGTTGGCTGGATCTGTGAAAGGGTGACATTCTTAAAGACTTTCAAAAGGGTATTGGGTTTCTTTGGTTGCCTTCTGTCTTCCTTAAAAAGGCTTTCTACCTGTCCTTACTTAAGGTCATCCTTTATCTGTGATATTATATTTCTTCTTGTTGCCTGAACTATTTTCAATGACTATGGTAATTTGATTGTTTATCTTTACAGACTTAGAGAATAACTGTTAAAGAACTGCCTTTCCAAAACTCACAGGTTATTGATTTTAGTAAAGTAAAAAAAAATTAATGGCCAGAGTCTCAGCTGATTGAACAGCAAAATGTTATTCATGTCATGACATAAACACCATTAATCACACGTGGCCAGATGGGAACGGTTACTACCCTTGAACCCAAGGGTGTTGACTGGTGCAGCCTCTAATCTGGTAGTGTCATTGGTAAGCAGATAAGAGAGAAAAGAAAGAAAGGACAATTGGCAACAACTTTCTACAATACATCACAGCAAAATATAGACACACAGACAGAATGAGAGAAATCATGCATATTTATACACAATAAAATCTCTCCCCGTGCTACATGATTCGAGCATTTTAACAATTAAAGTATGAGATTTTCTTGACAATAATTTTCACAAATGCTTTACAAAATAAAATGTAAACAATATCAAGTTAGGCCCATTTGAATCCTAAAAATTGAGAAGTGATATCGTTAAACAAAGCTGCTTGGAAGTCTATCGACCCTCTAAAACTATCATACTCTTCATTGATTTGAAATGACTTGTCAATTCATGTCACTATTTGGGGCTTAGAGGGAAGAGTGTAAGAGTACAGTTCTCTTTTCTTTTGGAAAAAGAAGGCATTTTCTCTGACCCCAAGTCCAGAGCCTAACCTTGGAAGGGTCACACAAAGGAAGAGAGCCCTGGTGACCAGCAAAACCCCAAGTTCCCATCTTTTCTTCTACTCTGTTGCCTAAGGTTTGATTCCTATTAAAATACAAATATCTGTGTCTGTCAATAAATTACAGTATATTCATACAATGGACTACTCTGCAGAAATCAAACAAAAGTGTTATTGGTCCACGTTTAGCAAAATGGAAATGATTCATATAGAATGATTCCTTTAAAAAAAGTCTGTGTGTGTGTGTAGATGGTGAGAAAGACGGGTATGATTGATAGAGTAATAGATAAATAATCATATATCAACATGTAAACAGTGGTTTATTCTGGGTGATGACAAGATGATAATGGATTTTATTGTATCCTTCTAATCTTATAATCTAAGACAAATACACAAAAAGATTACTAAAAAAGAAAAAGATACCCTGTCAAAGGTCAGAGAAAATATCTAAGTCTCCAGAAAGAAGTAACTATTTAAGACAGTGCTGTAACCATTCTGGGCCCAAAGACAGGCTAAAGTGTTGACATTTTTGGAAACCTCTCTCCAAAGCAAAGCACTTAAGTAAATACACACAAACTTTGCATAAAATTTTAAAGGGGGGTCATTGACCTACTGACCCAAGTTTAAGACCCCAATTTACACCATCATCTGTCATCACCACCATTTGGCATGGGTGTTGAGAACGAGAGAACTAGGAAAAGAGCTGTGGAGTCCAAGAAAAGAGGGAAAAGGGTAATTAAGATAATAAAGGCAAAGTTGGGGAAAGGGTAATTAAGATAGCAAAGACAAAGTTGACACATCAGAATATATTTAATGTTTGGCTCTTTTATTTTTTAATGAAGGATCATGGGCCACCTATAGACTGATGTTGGATCTCTACAACAGCAACAACAAGATAGTAGTTTGTGAGAAACCAAAGAAAAACCCTGCCTAGTATCTTATTACAACCTAGTTATTAAAGCAGTTTTAACAATTGAATTAGATCACCAAAAGCTTTAAAAAATGACTTTCCTAATAGCCAATTCATTCATGTGGTATAAAAACAACCCGAAGCTCCTAAGCCAGGATAATTACATAATGCAACATTTTTAGAAGGGGAACTAAACAATAACTTCTCTGATGGAAACCCCCCCCGGAGAGATCTGAGATAAGTACAATGGAACTGCCTAATCTGGAAGTCACCCAGCCTTAGCACCCAGATCCGTAGGAAAGTGCCAGGAAGTTGTCTCTGCGCCAGGCGTGCTCTGAATGCCACGCAGAAACAAGTGCAGAGATAAGGGTTTGTGAAGGAGCCAGACTTTTAGAACCCCGGAGGCTGGAAAGGGAACTTTCACAAACCCACATGCTTATGATGTATGCATATTTCCACAGGTATATTTCTAAAAATTGATGAAAAACTTTAAAAAAAAACAAAAAGCAGATGAGGAAACAATTGGGTAAATCCAGATTGTGGGATATTCTACAGATTAACTGTCTGGTCCTCTTCAAAAAGGTCAGTGTCATGAAACATACATACCCCAGAGCAGGGACTATTCTAAAGTTAAAAGACAAACTTTGACTGGATTCTGGTTTGTTTTGTTTTATTTAAGCTAAAAAAAAATGTTAGGGACAATTGGGAAACCTGAACATGGATCATGGACTGTTTATCAGAAAATATTTGGACATTATTGTTAATTTTCTAAAGCTGGATAATGATGTCATGATCACGTCGGAAAGTGTTCTTGAAGACGCAGGCTGAAGAAACTCATGATGCCTCCACTTTCAATTGTTTCAATAAAAGCAGAAAGATGTAGCAACAGGTTAACAAAAAGTATTCATTGTATTACTCATTCAACTTTCTGTAAATTTGAATATTTTCAAAATGAAGAGTTGAGGGGAAAACACATAAAAGGCCTTTTTCGCTTTTTTAAAATGTCACTTGGTTTAGGCCTATTTTCACAAATCAGGATCCCCAGGTTCAAGTACACAGTGAAAGTGTCCATCTAAGTAGTTTCTTGTAGCTGCTCTTCACATACCTTAGAGAAGCACCGAAGTGCTGTCCTGTGTCAATAAGACACCAGATAGAAGCCATCTGCTTGCCTTGGTCCTAAGCATAAGTTTAGACAGAAGGATTTCAAAGAAGCTCCTTCTGTTATTCATTTAATATACAGCATGGTGAACATAGTGTTGGTCCACTATCATATATTTTTTAATATTTTATATAAACCCAAAAGGCATCAAAGTTTAGAAAATGTGAAGGCCCAATTTTGTTTAAAATCCCCTTCCTTAGGTATGTATACACACTAACTTCTTACATGGAGTATAAAAATCCATGACATGGCCCAAGACCATCTATCCCTCCTTGTATACTTGCTTTTTTATTTGGAAATAAGTCAAATATCAAAAGTACGTCATCTGATTTTAGAGACTCCAGGGAATACCATCTCTACCACAAATAAATAAATATAGAAGAAAACAGTTAAGGAAAATGTACAAAACTGTTTAACCCTTGAAAACAAAATGAGCAATGGCAAATTTGGGAACTGGGTACTTGTTTTAGTTTAAAATTTTTTCAAACTAATCAAACAATTCAAGTATTCTCTCATTGAATAAATAGCTCTTCATTAGCCTGGCCACTGAAAACCACCTTTAAATAGTAAGGGGAGGGGCGGAGGCTCTGGGTTGGTGAGGCCTCAGCCAGCTCCCTCCTCTAGGGGAGGTCCGTGGGAGCCCTTAACTCAGAGAGGAAGCGCAGCCTGGGTGGAGCCAGAGAGGAAAGGGAGGTCAGAGGGAGGGAAGCTGGAAGGTACTTGGATCTGACTCAAGGGAGGAGTCTTTGGGAAAGGAGTTAAGGAAGTCAAAGGTTTCTTTAGCAGGAGAGGCCCAGTTCACCAGCCCATGAAAGACCACTGGAATTCAGGACACAAAGTCTTTCTAAGATATAAAGATTGTGCATTAGAGTGTCCCTTGGTGTTATATTTCTGAGAAAACTGAACTCAGTGTTGGGACATGGGAAGAAATTTCCAACACCATTCTCCTCTATCTGTGTAAGAAGCTCTACAAGTGGCAGAGACTCATTTCCATGAAAAGCACGGCTTCATAATCTAGGTGGTCTTGGCTTAGCATTAAGACAACCAGCTTGTTCTAACTATACACATCATTTATTGAATGAGTGTAGTCAGACAGTGTACTGAGCATTTTCACTCACTATCTTATTTAATACTCAGTGTAACCCAATAAGGAGACAGATGCTTAAGGAGGTGAAGTAACTTGTGCACAGTTATTCTGTCAGTACAAGGCAGAGCCAGGATTTCCATCTGGGTCCTTTTGACCTCAAAGCCTGTGCTCTCAACCACAGGTTACTGCGCACTCTAAAACATGGTCCCAGACACTGGGAGGAACCCGGTTACCATGTATTTGGGGAACCCAAAAGCATTAGACTTGTTCTGTGCTCAGAACGAGGACCAAAGCATGGAAATGACCAAAGACAGGTTTCAGTTCACAAGCAAGAAAAAACACCCCAAAATAGGCAACTACTCGAAGGCGGAAAGGACCACTCTGTGTCGCAGTGAGTATCTTCCCACTGCAAGGAGCCAGACCTCCACTGTGAAACGCTGGGTTCACTCCATGCTCTCTTCCAACCCTGAGAATCCTTGGTCCTATGTGCTCCTACACCTCCCTAAATCCTCTCCCCAAGTAGATCACAAATAAGAGAAAACCTATGTTAAGTACCGAAATACCAAATTTTTCTAAAATTGTAAAAATCTTTTAAAATTGCATAGAAAAGCCCTGGCTGGTATGGCTCAATGGATTGAGCATGGGCTGTAAACCAAAGGGTCACCAGTTCAATTCCCAGTCAGGGCACATGCCTGGGTTGCAGGCCAGGTCCCAGTGGGGGCCACGTGAGAGGCAACCACACATTAATGTTTCTCTCTCTCTTTCTCCCTCCCTTCCCCTCTTTTTAAAAATAAGTATATAAAAACTTTTTTTTAAATGGCATAAACACTTTCTTTTGCAAGTCGACTTTAATTCAATCACATTAAAATTCCAGAAATAGAGACATCAAGAACTAGTGTCTATTTAAACATCTATAGTCTTTCCAAACTGAGGAGGAAACTTTGAGTAATTTGCCTCAAAGAAAATCAAACATAACTCTGAAAACAGCCCCCCGAAACAGAAACACATTAAGAACACAAACTCAAATACTGAAAACATCTCTTTAACTAGGAGTATTTCATCTTATATTTTAAAGGGATGTTTATTTATATTGGTCAATTAAAAATATGTCTTAAGCACTCAGACTTCTGCTTGGGAAGAGCTTAAACTCTAACTAGAAGAGTAAAGGTCATAAATAGTCAACTTACACTTACAAAATTATCATTTTGTATATTAGGCTAAAAATATGGCTTCCAGTGGGTAATTTAAAGATACACACAAAATATGATTTACAGTATAAAGTCAATTCGGAGGGAGACAAATCAACAGGAACATCTATAATCCCTTTATTTTCATTTTCCACAAAAAGACATTTTTTTCATTGATTTTTAGAGAGAGAGGAAGGGAGAGAGGGAAACATCAATTGGTTGCCTCCCATAGGCACCCAGACCGGGAATTTGATGGGGCATCATACACACCTGGACCAGGGATGGGACCAACAACGTGGTTTATTCCTGACTAGGAATCAAACTGGCAACCTCTTGGTTATGCGACAAAGTGACAACCAACTGAGCCACACCGGGCAGGATGGAGCATCTATAGTTCATTTAGGAGTCAGGATGAAGATACAGGTGTTCCCTACCTCCTTCTCTCCTCAAACGGTATCAATATCTAAAAATGTTGACTGCTGGTTGAGCCATCCTGTAGATGTGTTGTGATTTCCCTGCTGATTTTTTCAAAAAACTAATTAATGACAAACATTTAAAAATTGAGAATTTGCATTAAAATTCAGAGGAGGAACAATGACCTGGTAGTAGTTTCCCCTAATTAGAAAAGGCATGTGCTTTTCAGTCTGACACAATCCTTACCTGGCCCACTCCATTCATTTATGATACCTGTTCCCTGTAGGCTTATGAATTGGGGGCCCTGGCATCAAAGGAATGGGCAGCATTGTTGCATTCAGAGAGTAAAAGAACAATGGTGGGGGCAGGGACAGCAGGGATAATGGTAATCAATGAAAAAGGATGACAGCTTGAAAAAATAAAGAGAAGAAAACTAGAGGGGAGGGAACAAAACAAAACAAAAAGAAGATGTCTACTAAAAAAGCTCAGTTAAATTAGCGACAAGCGGAATTAGGTGATGCCATGTTTCTATTGACACCCAAGTGCTGATCTCTCCATCTGTTCCATGGATTCTTCCCCATCCTGAGAACCCTGGTTAACATTACTAAAGCCCAGGAAAAGAACCCGAACTGTATAGCTCAAAAAATGCTGGCTCATGCTCTCCATGAATCTAGCTCAACTACCCACCCCCCACTGCTGCTGCTGATCCTGCCATTTTTTGCTCCTGCCCCTACCTGTGATCAACCCTGCTCCCACGTGTCTCTCCTACTCTTGTCTAGATCATGGAGGAGGCTTTGAGGTCAAGGATTTCAGACAGCTAGAAGTCCTGGCTCTGACTTCTGTTGGAAAAAAGATGTTGTCTATGATCACCCACGTGGGGCCCAAGGTATAAACTCAGGAGGTTCCCAGAGACCAAACTGCAACTACCACCTACCCTACCCACCTATAGAGTTAAAAATGTGTGCATGCCATGCCAACGGTTGAATGTTGGGTAAAAGCTATATGATATTGGAAAGCTGCTTGGCCTCTCTGGGCCTTGGTTTCTCATCTGAGAAATAGGAAACACAATAGTACATAAGACACAGGGTTATTGTAGCCAGAATAAACAATACTTGAAGAGTGCTAAAAGCTATGTCCAAAATGTAGAAAGCACTAAGTGAATTTTAGCATTTAGTGATGTTACCTATTTACCAGTGTACGACCCAGGGGTAGATGATGAACTCCAGATGAGCCAATAGGATTGTCACTCCAGGAAATTTAAAACAACAAACAGAAACACAGCGACTGGAAGTTACTGAACAAGGTCATACTATTAGCAGCTCTCAGGAGACAAGGCCAATGTAGTTCCCATACCTATCCCTCCCCAAGCTTGGTTATATTGAACCTTCGATTCTTCAGACACATTCCTCCAATACATTCCTCTCGTTGTTGTTTTAATTCATTGTCCCCACTGTTGGAGACAACAACAAAAATGCAGATAAACACATTATCTTAAAAAGGCAATTATAAGCCCTGGCTGGTGTAGCTCAGTGGATTGAGCGCGGGCCTGTGAACCAGACAATCGCAGTTCGATTCCCAGTCAGGGCACATACCAAGATTGCAGGCCGGTTCCCTGCAGGCCAGTTCCCAGCAGGGGATACATGAAAGGCAACCATACATTGATGTTTCTCTCCCTCTCTCCTCTCTAAAGATAAATAAATAAAATCTTAAAAAATATATTAAAAAATAATAAAAGGCCTTCTAAAACCATAAAAAAAGGCAATTATATTCATTTCTCCCCAGTTGAAACATAAGTGGGGTTGTGTCTTTATTGCGTTGTTTTCATTACCTGTCTTTATTAATGAGACTTCAGAAAATTGCTTTTGATAATAGCTTTTACATAGTTGTTCTCTCACTTCAGTTACTACTTAAATCAAGTGGAAGAATTACTGTTTCATTTAAAAAGTAGTTTCTCTTACTGCACTGAAGTTAAGTCCATGAAACTTTAAATGCCTGGCACTTCCACTGCCCACTTCTGAGCAAAACAGGGCTTGTTCCACATGTGCTGACGGGAAGTAACCTTGACACCATGAGCCACAACTGACCAGGACCAGGGAGTGGTTCCCAGACCCAAGGAGGGCCACTGCCTCTGAGCTGGTTTGGTGGGAAACTCTGTCCAGAAGAGATGTTTCATACTGAATGGCAACAACCCAGTTCAACTGCAGCCTCCCCTCTGAAGAATCAATGCTAAGTGCATTATAAATGTCCTTAATATCTGGGTTTTCCTTACGATCTGCTGCACATTCCAGTCCTAGAGCATTTGCAATTCATCCAGAACAATCATGGGGCCCAAACCCTTTATGTCTGTAATAAGAACTACCTCTGGTTTCATTCTGCCTTTGTAATAGATGTTTCTTTCAGAGGGTCACCTGGGCCTGTCCCTTCCTTGCTTTGTCCCTGGGGAAAGTATGTGTGGGGGCAGGAAGCAGAAACCGGCTGCAAGCACACCTGCCTTTTCTTTCCACAAACAAAAAACCACTGAGGCTAAGGTTACAGAAAAGGGAAGAAGGTTCTAGTGAGTGAAAAAGACTTTCCCCAGCCTACAAAGAGGTCCCCCTTGGGTTCAAGGGAGCACCCGTGGATCCTGAAGCAGGGGACTTTGTGAATCCAGAAGACTCTGAGAGATAGATGCCTGGCGAGTCTAGGAAGGATAGTCACGTAGTTAACCTTTCAAAAGGTCCCTGTGTCCTAACAGCAACCCGAGCAGCCTGGAGAGCCCTATGGAACAGTAACATGGATATGCCAGCATTACCTGGAGGCACCAATGTTCCCTCCTATTTGCTGACACTTTGGCATCTACGACCCCAGAACCTTAAGAAAACTCTGAGGTGGATGAACTGAGAAGCAAGCACGAGGCCTGGCAACATGTAAGACTGGGAGTCAGAACCTAACTTGAGAAGAAAACAAAAAGGGATGTCTTACACCACAGTTTATAGACTAAGATTCGAATCCCCTGTGTGGGCAGTGACTGTTCATCTACTTCCGAATCTCATTCTTGGGAGTGGACCCCATGACTGTGTTGAATGAATTCCATTCACCTGGCAGCTTTGCTTCAGCAGCTGGATGCCACATGAGCAGAGACGGAGAGGAAGCTCTGCCAACCAGGGCTAGAAATGCCGAGTATTGGTCTGTCCTGATGTCCGTCTCTGTATCTGTCCGCCTGTCTCTCTCACTCAAACACACATACACACACACAAGATCACCATGACAGCTACCTTCTCCTATATCTCCTCCTTTCCTCAGCATTATTCTTCCTTTTAAGGCTACTTTGAATTACTCTGGAACCAGAGAAGAAGGGGAATGCATTCGCTTGCTTGCTTGCTTGCTTGTTGCCACCTTATTCCAAAATGGGTATTAAGGTAACTAATGAGAAGTTAGTGGGGAGAGGCAAGATGTTGTTAGCTATGAGTTCAGTAACCAGTAGCACAAAATGAGATGTAGAAAAATCTTAAGGAGCTTAGAAAGCAGGAGGGGGAAGTGGCAGCAGATGAGACTGAGGAAGCAGGTGGCAGATGGAGATCATAGAGGGCCCGCATGCTAGAACTTGGACTTCAGCTTGTAGGAGCCAGATTGTTGCTGAAGGTCTAGAAGTAGTTTGTTCTTAGAGAGGTGACTCTGATAGCCATGGAGAGAATGGACTGGAGAGGGGTCAACCTCAGACAAAATTAGTTTGCAGTTTTTGTGACAGTTCAGCAAATGATGACAGCCTGAACTAAATCTCTGAATTAGGGATGGACAGGAGAGGATAGGTTTGAGAAATATTTAGAGGCTAGAAAAAGAGAAAGGGAGAAGAAGGTTGGGCCATGACCAACAGAGTAGGAAGTCAACATAGTTTACCTAGAAGGAATAAGGTTAGACATCAGGCAGAAGTGGAACTATGGGGACAAGAAGAGGGTGGTACAGAAATGAGTGGGGCCCCGAGGGGTCATACAAGGAGGCCTGAGATGCCAAGTCTCTCTGATAAGCCACAGAGTACACGGTGATCCAGAAGAGTGGCTAGACCCCAACCTTCAAAAGACCCCAGTTTCCCTCCAACTCCAGCCTTGGCCCAGGCACTGCAGGAGTGACCAAGGACACCTGCTCCTTGGAGAAGAGCAGTGTCAGTGTCACGCAATGGCCTGCTGATGGGGTGACATGCTGGTATCAAGGTAAAACTATGCACTTGAGCTTCCATTGGCCTTTTCTTGCACACACAGAGAGAACTAGATTGTATAGGCCATCTTGTTCATTGCCCCCTTTTACCCAGGAATTGTACTGTAGATTATAACAGACATGCCATTTACACACATTGTTGTATCAGTATATGAGCTATGATATTATATTAATTAAAAACAAAAATAGTAACGCTCATATTTTTCTTACTTCTAATTGTCTATGACGAGAAAGTATGTGAACTCTTCCCACTGGGCTTCTAACGCAAATTCACTCATTCTTTCACCACGGGGCTCTCTGATCGAGTTGTAATCCTGTGCTCTGGCTTTGCAGACCCAACCTGCTCCTCCTTAGTCATACTGTGCACTTAGGGTTTATGTGAATTCCAATCGCATGACCTTCTTCCCCTTCTCAGCTGTACTCCTGACCCTGAAATATTCCTTAAGGTTTTTTTCTCCTTCCTTTCTTAATGGGTGCTTTCCCAGCCAATCTGATAGCTTTCTCCAGTAACAACTTAACACAAGAAGAATTTCTTTAATGTGTATCTGCGTGCCCAAAACAATATGATGAATTTTATCAGAAACACACACACACGCACACACCATGGAATAATGGAATAAACCAATAATAGCTGTTCTTGTGTGGCTGCTTCATTTCCTCCTGGGCTGGTTCTGTGTCTGCATCCATGCCACAGAAACCAGCCAGAAAGTTAGTAGGTAAAGAAGCCGGTACCTTCAAAACCCTATTCAGTGAAAATCACTGGGTATGGTGGTTAATTTATGCGTTGACTTGGCAGGGCTATGACACCCAGTTTTAGGCAAAACACCAGTCGAGATGTTTCTGTGAAGGTATTTTTTTAAGCTGCGATTTTGAATAAAGCAGATTACCCCCTTGTAGCGCAGGTGGCCTCATCCAAACAGTTAAAGGCCTTAAGAGCACAGACTACAGTTTCCCAGATAAGAAGAAATTTCTTCAAAACTGCAACATGGAAGCTCCACCTGAGTTTCCAGCCTGGTGAAATTCAGAGTCAAGACTGCAGTGTCAATTCCTATCTGAATTTCCAGCCTGCAGACCTGCCCTACAGATTTTGAATGTGCAAGCCCACAATCCAGTGAGCCAAATTCTTAAAGTGTGTGTGTGTGTGTGTGTGTGTGTGTGTGTGTGTGTGTGTGTGTCCTATTGGTTCTGTTTCTCTGGAGAATCCTAATAAATTCAATTGGCTACAATATTATTTTATGAGACTGTTATGAGTCACCTTTACTGCATTTCAGGGAAGTAGAAACAACTACTGTAACTCATACACTGTATAATTTAATGGAAAGAAAGATCACACAGGACTTTTATCAGGCTGTTAGGACGCCACAGTCTCCTCTGGCCCCATTACTCACCACCCACACTACTGTGAGAATTTAACCTTTCTGACTTGCCCATTTCCTTTTTTTTTAATGTATTTTATTGATTATGCCATTACAGTTGTTCTATTTCCCCCCTTCATTCCCCTCCACCCTGCACACCCCTTCCCCACTATTCCTCCCCTTTAGTTTATGACCAGGTGTCTCAAGTTCTTTAGATCCTATATTTCCCATACTATTCTTGCCCTCCCCCCCATCTATTTTCTACCTACCATCTATGCTATTTATTTTCTGTGCCTTCCCCCGCCTTCACCTTCTCCCACTCCCCTGTTGCTAACCCTCCATGTGATCTCCATTTCTATGGTTCACTCCTGATCTAGCTGTCCTCTTAGTTTGCTTTTGTTTTAGGTGTGGTTCTTAATAACTGTGAGTTTGCTGTCCTTTCACTGTTCATATTTTTATATTCTTTTTCTTAAGTAAGTCCCTTTAACATTTCATATAATAAGGGCTTGGTGATGATGAACTCCTTCAACTTGATGTTATCTGAGAAGCACTTTATCTGTCCTTCCATTCTAAATGAAAGCTTTGCTGGATAGAGCAATCTTGGATGGAGGTCTTTGGATTTCATGACTTGGAATACTTCTTTCCAGCCCCTTCTTGCCTGTAAGGTCTCTTTTGAGAAATCAGCTGACAGTCTGATGGGAACTCCTTTGTAGGTGATTGTCCCCTTATCTCTTGCTGCTTCTAGGATTCTCTCCTTCATTTTAATCTTGGCTAATATAATGTGCCTTGGTGTGTTCCTTTTGGGGTCAAACTTCTTTGGGACTCTCTGAGCTTTCTGGATTTCCTGGAAGTCTATTTCTTTTGCCAGATTGGGGAAATTCTCCTTTATTATTTGTTCAAATAAGTTTTCCACTGGTGGCTGTTCCTCTTCCCCTTCTGGTACTCCTATAATTTAGATGTTGGAACATTTAAAGATGTCCTGGAGGTTCCTAAGCCTCTCCTCATTTTCTGAATTCTTGTTTCTTCATTCTTTTCTGTTTGGTCATTTTTTTTCCTTTTCTGGTCCATTCCTTTGATTTGAGTCCATTTCCTGTCCATTACTTTTGGTTTCCTGTGCATTTCCATTCATTTCAATTAGTTTAGCCTTCATATGTTCCTCTAATTTGTGACTAAAATCAACCAGTTCTGTGAGGATCCTGATCACCAGTGTTTTGAACTGTGTATCTGAAAGTTTGGCTATTTCTTCATAGCTTAGATTTATCGGCTCTGGGGCTCTGAGTTGTTCTTGAGCCATGTTTTAATCTGTTTCCACCTGTTAGTATGAGGAGCGGAGCCTTTTATGTTTACCAGGGTGGGGCCACCCAGGTCACTGGTTTGTGATGCTGTATGTGGGGGCGGGGTCAGAGAGGGACAATGGCAATCCCCTCTGCTGCTTCCCGCCACTGGGGCCTGCAATGTCTGTCTCACTGCCCACTCCTTCATCGGTTTATCTGCGCAGGAATGTGTAACTGTGGTCAGCCCTAAGTGAGTCTACCTACCGCCTTGCACCCTCAGTGGGTCTGCCCACAACTCCACACCTGGGATCTGCCCATGGCTGCCGGCGTGCCTGGGTCACGCACCTGGGTTGGTTGGTGGATCTTTGCTGCCCAACCCCACTCTGCTGCTGGCTCTGCCCCTCTTACTGCTTTGGCTGAAGGGTTCTTTGTTGTCGGACTTCCATGTAGTTCAATTTTCTGTGGTTTGGCTGTGTTTTTGTTGCTAAAAGTTTGTTGTTTTTAAACTTGATTGTGCGAGAAGGCAAAGTGCTTCCACCTACACCTCCATCTTGGCAGAAGTCTTTGACCATTTTCTAAATGTGGGTAATCACACTTTCTTCGTTGGATATTAGAGAATATTAAAGTGATATAATGTATATAAAGCATCTCATATAATGTCTGCCTAGCACATAATACTCAAAACATTTTTATAGCATTTCATTCTAAGATGAAAAGACAAAATGAAAACCTGGTAAAAAGTACTTAAAATATCAGTGATTATAGTCACCAAACTATTACCATTTTGGCAATACAATCACTGGTTATATGACCAGAAAGTATATCATTTTGAGGACTCGAAAGAAAATTTTCAGCTCCTTTCACATCACCTGCATAATGATGCCTAAAATTCCAATATTAAAGAGTCATTATTTTGGTTTAAAGCTTTTTATTTCTTTTCTAGATTCTGATCAATATAAAACAGTGAACAAGGTCATGGGACTATACCCTGAGGAAATACTTTGCTATAAAGAGAGGGAACACTGAGGGCCCCAGAGGTAAAGCCTGATCAACTTCACCTCACTGTGTTTCCTAGAGCCGGTTCTGACTATCCCAGAGACAGAGATTCGAGGAACCACGTGAGTCTGTGCAAATAGAAGCACAGCCCGGCCCTGATTCAGAATCCCGCCCAGGAGGAGTGCTGCCAGGGTTACACGCTTTTAACCGAATGTGACAACCACTCCTCACTTCCCTTGTTCAGCGTGCACGCTCATCACCACCACTCTGTTGCGTGATGAAGACAGGTGGCCTTGTCTTCTCCCCTGCCTGTTTCTCCAGGAAGAACACAGGCCTTCATGGCATCTCATGGAGTCAGAAGATCCTACCAAAAACAGGCACCACAATGTCTAAAATTCTCCATTAGAGATTCACTCTTCAGTGTTCCTTCCTGAGATAAACTCACAAAATGCAACTACTTGGAATGGATAATAAAATATCTTATATTTAATATTTTAATAGTATATTTAATATGGTATTTGTAATATATTTCATTTGTATTTTAATATTTTACTATAATAAAAGATATCATATTATATTAAAGGAATCCTAAGCTATTAATAATTTATCGGGCAATTTCTTCCAAAACACATGGCGTGTGGATCACCTGAAAGCAACCAAAGCCACAAGGGAAAAGGCAGAAAGGAGAAGAATAGAATTGTTCACAATTTTGTAAATTCTTTGCCTTGCCATAATTACGTAGGAGGTCCACACACCATGGCTTCGGTTCCCAGTTCTGCCACTTACTAACTATGGGGCCTTATTGCCCGTTATTAAGTCCCAACTTCTTAGGACCTTTGATTCCTTGTCTACAAATGAAAATAATGCCTACCTCTCGGAGCTGTTGTAAAAGAGTGATGTATTCAAGGCGCCTGGGACCAAATCTTGCATACAGGATGCCGCCCTAAATGTCAGCTGTCATTTTCAAGGGCTGTGCCCTGTTGTCAGTGTGATAAAGAAGTCCTACAGTCACAGCTGTGGGGCCTTCGGCAAATTTCTAAGCCACTAGAAACTCCTTAGTCCTATTATCTGCATGGGACCGACAATTCTGATTCCTAAAATGATTAGAGGTGATATACATAAAATGCATAGTAGGCATTGAGCAAATGATGGTGACTCCTGCGTCTAAGTCGCATTTTCTCCTTGTCCCTCAGCAGTCTATTCCCACACAGAAGCCACACCAGGTCTGTAAAAGCACAAGTCAGAGTACGTCAGGCCTGCGCTTGGAACCCTCCATAGTTTCCCATAGCTTCCCACTACACTCAGTAAAATCCTAAGCCTGTGCTGTGGCCGACAAGGCTTCATGATCTGTCTTTAGATACCTGCTCATATGTCACTTTTATAAAGAAAGTTCTTCCCAAACAACCTCGGCTAGTATTACCCCCGCTCCCATCATTTGATACCCCTTAACCTGCTTCATTTTCCCCCAAAACCCTTATCCCGACATGACGTTATATATTTCCATGTTAACCAGTGTGCTGTCTGTCTGCTCCACTGGATAACCAGCTCTGGGAGAACGGACCTGTGTTTCCTTCACAGTTAGAGCCCCAGTTCCTAACACAGCGACCAACCCACAACAGGTGCTCAGTAAATATTTGTGGAATGGAAACATGAATCATGAGTGACGTTTGCAAAAGCATCTGTACTGCCTAACACACAGTAAGAACTCAGTCAATACCCCTTCAATAAATATTAGTTCCTTCTTATCCTCCTTCTCTCCACAATCATTGTCTCTCATAGTTGCCCTGAAGCTTGTCTTGGAAAAAGAGGTTTAAAGCACTCACATAGTCTCATGACCCATGGTAAAACTGTACTAGCCTTGCACCAGAAATGAAGCTGTTCTCACAAGCTGACTCTGGAGATGATAGAGAACTGAGGTTAGACGTGGCCCTGGAGTCTGGCAGATCGCTGTGCGTCCTAAGTCTGCTTCACCACGTATTATCAGCTACTTGACTTTGCACAAGGTACTTAACCTTTCTGAGCGTCAGTTTTCTAATTGCTAAAGCAAATCTACTTCCGAGGCTTGCTGTTAGGATTAAGTGAACTAATGCCCATCGCTGAGCACAGTGCCTGGCTCAGGGGAAGGGCCTAAGAAATAACAGCTACAATTACTAGCATCATTAGTCAGCAACAATAAAAATGCTGTTGACGTGAAATATCTGTGTTTTCATAACTTCTTTTCTTGTGCAGTTTCACTTATTTATGGTTATCTCTGGGGCTACAGAGAGCTGATGATGTTTCAAAAGAGTTTTAATAGGGTTAAAAATCAGGAAATGATAGTCATTTGTTTATAAAAAGCAGCGTTTCAGAGGAGAAGTTTTTTCACTTCCCTAGAATCCTGAACCATCAACATCTCAGACTTCCTGATTCTTTTGCTCTAATAAACAGACAAATTTGCCTGGAGTCGTGGTGATTACACATATTACAGAAATAAACTTTAAACATCTGTGTTGCCCTCTTAATCTTCCTATAAATTCCAAAGATTATGATATATTTTAAATGTAAAATGTCTGGGTTTTCTAAATTAATTTTAAACTTGAGGGGCGTCAGTTCATTTTACAAAGCATATTTTTTTTAATTTATAAATATAAAAAATTTGAATTGCTTTGCTAAACAGGGCATGTAAAGAGGGAAACAAGTCAGCATAGTAAAGAGTGTGTCAACACAAAGTCATGTCTCCAGCTGTGACTCTGAAAGTAAGAGGATAGGATGTTTGGAATCTCAGGTCACTTTTCTGGGTCATTTCGTTTCCTCAGAGTGACAAGCCAGGCTGGATAATTTCTGAGATTCCTAAATTGTCCCTGAGTCCATCCCTCACCTCTAATGTTCTTTTAATGCCCAAATTGCACGTGTTGTTTTCCAGCTTATACAAAGCCTATTAGTATATCTATCCTGAACTAAGTTTAAAAGCTAATGGATTAGAGATATCATGCACTGAGTATCACATTTAAGAAAGAAAATAAAAAATATCCCCACCTAATCACCTAAGTCATCCCCCCGTCTAGGGGAAAAAAAAATGTGTTTTAGACTCATTTTTTTAGAAAGTTGTTGATTGTCAAAAACAATAAATAAAAATTATTAAACAAAATAATTTGGTTTCTTATTCATTGGAAATGAAATAAAATAACTTTATTAAAATCAAATTAAATAATATTATAATAAAATAACCATTAAAATTAATAAGTAAAATATCTTGTTTTTAATAATTGAAAGATACTGCCTAATTGTGCTCCAAAATGTCTGTACCAAGAGTAGATTATAGATTCTACTCTTACTAGAGTGAATTAGAATAAGGCCCATCATGAAGTTTATAGAATTTCTAGATGAAAATTTAAGCATCAGGACACATTATGATTAGTTATTTAAAAAAACTGCATCCCTGGCCCCTGCCCATGTGGCTCAGCTGGTTGGGCATCATCCTGTGAACTGAAGGGTCACGGGTTCAACTCCTGATGCAGATACATGAATGGGTTGCAGGTCTGGTCCATAAGGCCGCCAATCAATGTTTCTCTCTGACATCGATGTTTTTCTCCCTTTCTTCCCCTCCCTCTAAAATTAAAAATAAAATATAATTTTAAAAACTACACCCCTTCCCTTTCCCAGAGCTAGTTTATCATTTATCTGGATTTTTCACCAGAAAAATAATGATCAATATCTTCTCTATTTGAGGTTTTATGTTCAACTCCAAATTATAACAAAACATTGTGTAATGAGAAGGTTGACGTGGCTTAGCTGAAATAACAAACACGAACTAAAATTTGAGATTTGAAATGAGTGAGTCACTAGAGGACTTCTCAATACCCCTTGTAAGCATGAATTCCAAGTCTGCGGGAAATGAAGGTGCCGTGTCATCTGCTCCAAGACTAAGAGATGAGAAATGGTTGGCTCAGTGTGCTGCTGCACAGCCCTGAGCAGAAATAAAATTACACTAGAGAGGAGAATTAGAAGCCATGTCTTGGCTCCCTGGCTGGGGGAGCGTGGGAATGTAATTTGACAATGAGGTCAAGAACCCCAGAACTCTGTGGTATATATACCTCTGAATCGAGAGGAACCAATTTGGGGGACCTCTTTAGTTTTCCAAAAAACAAGACAATGGTTTCTCAGAGATATTGCAGACTTGATAACCTAATAAGCCCTCCTACTATACAATATCTAAAAATGCTGGACAAAAATAACAATTTTATATATATAACATATATTATAACAACTATATATAATATATATGACTAAAATATATATTATATAATTAAAATATATGTATACATATACACACTCACACACACATTTTTTATGCATCAGTAAGTTGGCAGAAAAAATAAGGAAAATCTTCAACAGCAAGAGAAGTAAAGATGAAGTGTTGATCCCTGTGACCTAAAGCTTCCCCTTTGAAGACCAAGCACCTGGGAGGGGACAGAAGACAAAAAAACGAGGAAGTCTGACTGAGACATTCACAAATAAAGCCAGGAAAGAATGTAGGAAAACAAATCAAAATATCCTGAGATAGTAAGGACATGTGTTCGGCTCAAGCCTGAGGCTGGATGAAACAGGAAAAACGTTTTCATGACCACAAGCTCATTCTTACATTTTGCGACTGGTAATGCGGTAATGCTATCTAAGCTGTAGCAAAACCTCTGAGGCTGACCACTTATTTCCCATAGTTAGTAAACCTGGGCAGAAGTAAAAGGAGATCCTTTCTGGAGAAATATACCTTCCCTCCAAGCCACAAAAATAACCATGACGTTCCAGCAAAGAAAAGTTCATGATAAAAAGTTGCAAATCAGGGGTAGGGGGGTGAGCAAAATGGTTGAAGGGAGTCAAAAGGTACAAACTTCCAAGTGTCAGATAAATAAGCCGCAGAGATGTAATACAGAACATGACAACTGAAGTTAATAGTACTGTGTTGCATATCTGAAAGTTGCTAAGAGTAAATCTTAAAAGTTCCCATCACAAGGAAAAAACACCCCATGACTATGTATGGTGATGATGTTAAGCAGACTTATTGTGGTGATCATTTCATAATATGTACCAATATCAAATCATTATGTGGTACACCTAAAACTAATATAATGTCGTATGTCAACTATACCTCAATTTTTTTAAGTTGAAAAACATATAATGAAACAAAACCTCACAGGTGGGACTACAGAGACAAAAGACAGACACAACCCATAGACAAAAACTTCAAATATATTAATTATCAGATATTAAATATAAAATATATTTTATATATTTAAAGAAATGGAAGAGGGCCTCAAAAATAGGAGTTAGAAGAAAGATACTATCAAACTTAACCAAGCATAATTTAAATTGAAACCCAGTGAACAGAAATATAGATAAAGAACTCTTACAAACCAATAAGAGCACCACAAACAACAAAATGAGGAAAAGAGCAAATGAAACGGACAGACAGACATTTTGCAGGAATGCAAACACATACGGCTAGTGGACATATGAAAAGACGTTTGGCATCATTAGTGATCAGAGTAAAGCATACCAAACCTATGGTGAGACAACATATTATATGTATTCAATTGGTAAAAAGTTTTAAGTCTAATACTACTATGTGCCTAAAGCAGCATGGCTCATAGCCAGTGAAGTATAAGTGATGAAAAACAGCCTGCAGGTATCACTATATACATTGAACATTTGCACAGTTCACAAACATTCTGTTCTGGACAACTAAACTGCAAACTGTGCTTTCTTTCTTGGTCATTTACATTGCATATTTTGTCAGTTATTTCACAGTACCTAGACTGCTATGATCTCCATTATCATTTCTATTTTAGCCATAGAATACACACACACACACACACACACACACACACATTTATCCCAACTAAACACAAAACTGTGTGAACTTGAACAGCAACAAAAAATGAATCTTATTCTTAATGGTTACTGTAAATAATTTCAATCATGTCCCTTATGATTTGGAGTCATTTTACATTAAGGAAAATAACTTTCTAATGTATAAGTTTACAAATGTAAGACAGCTTACAAGACCAACTTGTCATAAAAGTCTACATAAAAATTCCTTCTGGACCCTAGAATTCTTGTCCTAGGCCTGTTGTGAAGATTTAGCCCTACTCATTGGAGTTCTTCTGCCAAACAGGAATGGGTAGATAGGTAAACAATTTTCACTTGTTTAATGAGGGAGTGGAGTATAGGTATATGGAAGTGAAACTATCGGCCTTCAACTCGCACCCCTGGAATCCAATGTAGGATTATAACGGAACGATGACATTTGGTGTACCATTACACTGAGTCTCATTCAGTTACTGGGTATCAAAAACATAAACCAAATGGCTGACTTTAAATAAATCACACATCACAAGTGGAGAAAATAATCTTTCTATGGGAAAAACACTAATAAGTGTACATAATGCCTTGTCTTGAGTAAGTTGAAAGTGATGAGTTGAGGATGTATTGGTGGGACAGGCTAAAAAAAGGAGAAAATCTTGAAATTTTTGGTGCCCAACACTAATGGTCCATTTGAGGGAAACCTCGTGAGTGTGATATGCGAATGTCTTTTTTAATGTTAAAATGTGTTGTCTATTTAATATATTAATTAAAATGCATATCAAATCACCACTATTTTTCTTTTCTCACATACCATAAACATTTTCCTCAAGTGTGTGAGCAGCTTTGCAAACGGAAAAGTAGTACAGATTTTCACTTAAGCTTTTGAGACCCAATTCCATTCCATGAGCTGTCACTCAGCCACTGAAGAAGTACAGCTGGTAACGTGGACGGCCTATTTGCAGTCTTACCGCAGTGTCTGTTAGCACAAATAACAGCTAGAAAATATGATATCACTTTCCAATTACAGGAAGTCTGGATTCTTATCTAAAAGTGTATACCATGATTACTATTTCACAGTTAACCAAAGTTCAAAACAAGTGCTAATGTTTTCTCTTAATTTAACTCACTTTGTGCCTTTTTTTGGTCATTAAAATACTGCACACACACTTTACATATATTTTAATGTAAGTTGTTTCTTTGTGAAATGCTAATCTTCAACCCTGTTTTTGTACTACTATTAATAGACTTTAAATTGGTTGGTTTTTAAATCATTATTTTAAAGCTCACATTCCAGTAAATCAAATAAAAGCTTAAACAAACTGGCCAAGACACTAATTTTTACATATAATCATGTTATATATCTATCTTTATTGAGAAAAAACCATTATACTATATGTAAGTCCTGCACCAGAAGAATTCTTTCCTCTTGGAGTGTTTTGAGATCTGAAAATAATCATTTACTCCGAAAACCTTTATTTATTGTTTTCTCTACTGAGGAACCCAATGTAGAACTTGTCCTGACATGTTTTATTACTGCCTTTATAAGAATCAGTAGGTATCTAAATGTTAAGGCATGTATGATCTTTGAAAAAGTATTCTTTTATCTTTTCAAATTAAAGCTGTATAAAAGTTTCAATGTCTTGCCTTAAATTGATTAATCGTTCTTTCTACGAGTCAAACATTGTGGTATTTAAAGAGAAAACATTCCATTTTGATATTTGGACTTCAGATCAATAAGGAGTGAAGCCCCACACTATAATCCATAGACTGACTTATATGCTGTTTGACCAGCAGTGCAGATACGAATGAACCAGGCAATCAGTCTGATCTATAAGAACCAAATACTTTAATTATATTAAGGTAATGAGTAAAGAGGTATAATATTTTTATTAATCCCCTGAATATATTCAGTGGATTGGATGTGACTTCATAATGGTACTACAATTATATTAAAATATTTCTGGAATAAAAAAGAAAAAAGAAGAGAAAAACAGTCTGGTATTGTTTCCTAATGTTTAATATTCAGGTATACCCTATGAATCATGTACTGATACATGTCTACTTCCATTAAGCATATACCCAAGAAAAATTCTTTTTTAAAAAAGATTTTTATTTATTTATTTTTAGAGAGGGGAAAGGAGGGAGAAAGAGAGAGAGAAACATCAACGTGTGGTTGCCTCTCATGTGGCCCCCACTGGGGACCTGGCCTGCAACCCAGACATGTGCCCTGACTGGGAATCGAACCAGTGACCCTTTGGTTCACAGCCCACGCTCAATCCACTAAGCTATGCCAGCCAGGGCCAAGAAAAATTCTTGCACATGTAGAGTAAGAAGCATGTACAAGAAAACTTTCAGTAGCACTTAAATAATTTGCAAAGGTCTAGAATCAAATGTGCATTTATAAAAGAGTGAATGAACAGGTAATGCCACATTAACACAAGATTCTAAATGAATACCCTAACAGTGACCTGCAACAATATGTTAAATACTAGCAATGTAGTTTTAAGTGAAAAAACTGAGTCCCAAATAATTACATGCCCTCGTCGGTGTGGCTCAGTGTATTGGGCACTAGCCTGTGAGCCCAAAGGTTGCTGGTTTGATTCCCAGTCAGGGCACGTGCCTGGGGTGTGGGCCAGTTCCTGGCATGCAAGAGGCAGCTGATCCGTGTGTCTCTCATACACGGATATTTCTCTCCCTCTCTTTCTGCCTTTCTTCCCTTTGCTCTAAAAATAAATTAATTTAAGAAAAATAATTACATAAAGTACGAATCTTTTTATTTAGTTAAAAGCAACTATAATTCTCAAATATAAACTTTTAAGAAATATAGAGATATGTAACAGACTGTGAAAAGGGAAATGAGAATAATAAAGGTGTTTCAGAATGGGCAGGGAGAGGCAGGTGGCTGGCTGGAAGGGAGAGTTCACATGGTTAGATGTAGGTTACTGCCAAAGTCCTAGCTTCTGTTTTGAATGGAGGGTTGTGGGTGCCTACCAGATTAATTTATTAATTAATAAAACAGGGCCAGCATCAGCCAATGACAGCAGTATGTCCTAAATCAGCCATCCTAATCTCTTTTCATCCCTCTTTATCACTCTCATACCACCTAAAAGCCCTGTCGCTTATAACTACATTTGTGGGGCATTTTATAGCTCAAAAAACTTTGTCAAAATATTATCTCATTTAACACCTGCAATAATCAATCCTATGAGGCATACATTGCTCTTAACCTCATTCTGTCAGCATCAATAAAAACTATGGCTCAAAGATATAAAGCTATTGTTACAATTTAAATCTGGGTCTTAAAACTCCAAATTTTGTATTCTTTTGTATGTGAGCCTGAAGAATACCTATTTTCTCTAATGTTCCCCATCACCTACTTCAAAATCATGCAATATTTAAGAGATCATAAAGAAACAATAAAATTACACCTCCAAATCACCAAGGCAAATGCCAAAACTAATGCCTTCAAGAGAAGTTTCCTCAGAATACTAGAGGATTCCCTTCCCAGCTTGAAGAGGTTCACGTTGGAGGCCTATTATCTCTCCTCACACAATTTTCCATTACACACAAACACCTCTGAACAAGTTCTTACTGAGGTTCTATTTGGAACCCAAGCCAAAGACTACTGAGCTATTCTCAGGGTCCTGGACCCTTTGACAGGCTCTATCTATATCATCAGACCTATGATCGATCAGACACATGTAATACACTTTTCCATTAAATGTTTGAAAGTGATTTACTATCTAAATAAAGTCTGTTGAAATGCCTTTTTTATCATTTTAAATTTTACTTATGTGCAACTCTGTAAAACTTGAATCGCAACTGCCCAGTTAAAATAATGATATATTTTGTCATCATTTATTTAAAGACCGTTTTAAAGTTCAAGTTCCAAAGTTCATATTTTAGAATCAGTAATATATTAGGTCTTGGTCATTCCAAAGGCCTTTCAAGGTCTCACATGCTAAACACAGACTAGAGTAGACATAGAACCCAGCCAGGAGCAAAGGCTAGACTATTGGCATGGATGGCAGACGGCTGCCTGAGGTCCATCCCAGAGCTGCTGAGATCTCAGCACAGGTGAACTCACCCACCACACTGCTCATCCCTTGGCTGCTGCCCCAAAGGCAACTCTCATCTCATAGACTAGCATCCTCCTGCGATCTGTACCTCTTTTGCTGCTGCCCACCTGGACAACTTTTTTAAGGTGTTCTTTGGAACCTCCATTTGACTCCATGAAGTCAACAAGCTGTACTTCATCACAGAAAGTGCCATCTCAGGTTTTTATGAGAGATCCAAGACAGCAGAGGAGTAAGTGGAAGCTGCACTAACCTCCTCCCAGCACCAATCTGGAATTACAACTAAACTGTAGAGAAATCATCCAGAATAACCAATTGAACAATAGCTGGAAGAAGGCCTTATAATAGTGGACAGACAAAAGAAAAGCTTCACCACAGTGTGACTGGTACAGAGTGGGAAAATATATGAGAGGGCTGGCTGGGCTTCCATGGGCGGCAGCTGAAGTGCCAGGGGGAAATTTTAGCAGCCAGGGTGTTCTCCCTAAGAAGTGCAGAATATAAACCCAAACTTGACTCTCCAGCCTATAGCACCAGAGCCAGAAAGGAACCCAGATAACATCCAGCTGAGAAAAGCAGCAGGGTTTCTGTCTCCCAGGGAGAGATGGTGATAGACACAAGAGCCTCTTAAAACACCAATTCATAAAATTTTATTTGCAACCTTTTACCTGGGCTCTGGCAAAAGACAGCCGGAGTGGACCAGAGATGCTTGAGGAGAGTCTGGGGACAGTGGCCTTGGGGAAAGAACTAAGGGAGCAGCTGCCAGGATCCCTATGCTGAGTCATCCCCAGTAATGCAGAAGCCATCTCTCTCAGGCAGAGCACTCCTCTCTGAGTATCATCAGCCTGAAGGGAAGCAACATCGCCACCCCCAGGAGTCGCTCTGCCCCACCCTGTGGTGCTTAAGCCTGACTGATGATTACAGAGTGACTAGATTAACAACTGAAGGGGACAGGCACAGACTGTGGATCACCAGTTGTCTCGAACAGGCTGCCTAGGTCCATCCAGACTGGGACACCATCTGACCAGTTGAGGATCCAGAAAGAGAAGACAGTTGTAAACATTAGATTCTACAGAAACGAATGCCACCACAGCCTGCCTCATGAGTTGCATTATTTTCTCTCCTACGTGGCTTTTTAACATTTATTTCTTGTGTTTCAGGTTTGTGCCAATTAGGTCATTAGTTTTTATATAATAGTTGATTTCAAATCTCATATTTTGCTCCCCCCTTCTCTGACTCCATTTCACTAGCTTCTTTCCTCTTCTCATTTTTGTTTTAGACTTTTTCTCTCTTGCTACAACTTGTTTCCATTCCACACTCTTACCATTTCTCCCCTCTCCAGCCTCTCAAAACCATTTTTCTTGTCATTAGTCATCTCACATTCTTTTTTCTGCTCTTAAAGTACCCTTATTCTCTCTCCACCTTTATCAGTCTTTGCTTGTTGGTTGTGGACAGGGTGGTTGTTGTTGCATTTCTTTATTTTTATTTCTATATCTTCACTATTTTTGTATTTTAAATCTCAAATTTTACTATTCCCCTCTCCTACTCCATTTTGCCTTCTGCCTGTACTTTCTTGTTTTTATTTTAAATTTTAATTTTTCCTTGTTTTTTCTTGTATTGTTATATTATTTTCCTTTTAAAAAATATATTTAATTGATTATGTTATTACAGTTGTCCCATTTCCCCCTTCATTCCCCTTCATCCTGCTCACCCTCTTTCTCCCACATTCCCCCCCTTTAGTTCATGACCATGTGTCTTAAGTTCTTTAGCCTTTACATTTCCCACACTACTCTTGCCCTTCCCCTGTCTATTTTCTCCCCACTGTCTATGCTACTTATTCTCTGTACCTTATCCCCTCCCTCCTCCTCCCACTCCCCTGTTGCTAACCCTCCATGTGATCTCCATTCCTGTGGCTCCACTCCTGATCTAGCTGTCTGCTTAGTTTGCTTTTGTTTTAGGTGTGTTTGCTAATAACTGTCAGTTTGCTGTTCTTTCACTGTTCATCTTTTTTATCTTCTTTTTCTTAGATAAGTCCCTTTAACATTTCATATAATAAGGGCTTGGTGATGATGAACTCCTTCAACTTGACGTTATCTGAGAAGCACTTTATCTGCCCTTCCATTCTAAATGAAAGCTTTGCTGGATAGATCAATCTTGGATGTAGGTCTTTGGATTTCATGACTTGGAATACTTCTTTCCAGCTCCTTCTTGCCTGTAAGGTCTCTTTTGAGAAATCTGCTGACAGTCTGATGGGAACTCCTTTGTAGGTGATTGTCCCCTTATCTCTTGCTGCTTCTAGGATTCTCTCCTTCATTTTAATCTTGGCTAATATAATTATGATGTGCCTTGGTGTGTTCCTTCTTGGGTCCAACTTCTTTGGGACTCTCTGAGCTTCCTGGACTTCCTGAAAGTCTATTTCCTTTGCCAGATTGGGGAAGTTCTCCTTCATTATTTGATCAAATAAAATTTCAACTTCTTGCTCTTCCTCTTCTTCTGGCACCCCTATAATTCAAATGTTGGAACGTTTAAAGCTGTCCTGGAGGTTCCTAAGCCTCTTCTCATTTTTTTTAATTCTTGTTTCTTCATCCTTTTCTGTTTGGTTGTTTCTTTCTTTCTTTGGGTCCACTCTATTGATTTGAGATGCAGTTTCCTTCCCATCACTGTTGGTTCCCTGTGCATTTTCCTTCATTCCATTTAGTTTAGCCTTCATTTGTTCATCTAATTTGTGACTAATATCAACCAGTTCTGTGAGCATCCTGATCACCAGTGTTTTGAACTCTGCATCTGATAGGTTGGCTATCTCTTGGTCGCTTAGAAGTATTGGCTCTGGGGTTTTGAGCTGTTTTTCTGCGTAAGCCATAATGTTTTGGTCTTCTTGTACCTGTTATGTATGAGGGGCAAAGCCTTAGATGTTCACCAGGGTGGGGCAACCCAAGCCACTGGGTTGCGAGCCTGTATGTGGAGGTGGGGTCAGAGAGGGAAAAAAAAATGGCGCTTTGCTCCACTCTCTGTTGCACCTCAGTCTCTTCTGCCACTTCCCCCAAGCAAATTGGGTCTTTCTGATGCTAATTCCCATGTAGGTGGGCTTGTGTGCACTCTAGGACCCTGTGGGTTTCTCCAACGAACATTACTGTGAGGGTGGGAGTCTCTTCCTGCACCTCAACCCCCTCAATAAGTGTTTTGAGGCTTTATTTCCCAGCGCTAGAACCCTGGCTTGGGCTGTCTGTCTCACTCCCGTTATCTACATGCAAATGTGGGACCTCTGCCCGGTCAGCTAGCCACCTTGTACACAATGCCCCACTTCTCAATCACCGCCTCGTGCTGGGTCTGCCCATTGCCACCCCATGCCCCAGGTCTGCCAGCCGCCGCCTGGGTGCCCAGGGTCAGCCTGGTGCCACCTTGTGCGCCTGGTGTCACTGCTTCCTGTGCCGTGACCCCTCTCCGCTGGCCGCCCAAGTGCTCCCTGCCTATCAGTCTGGATGAATGTGTTTATTTTAACTCCTTGGTTGTCAGACTTCCATACAGTTTAATTTTCTTTCAGTTTTGGTTGTGACTTTGTTTCTGAATTGTTGTTGTCCTTATTTTGGTTGTTTGAGGAGGCACAGTGGGTCTACCTACTCCTCATCTTGGCCAGAAGTATAATTTTTCCTTGTTTTATCCTGGTTTTCATTCCTCACTCCTAGTATTCCTTCTTCCTCTGTAGTCTCAAAATCAATTCTCTTTCCTCTTTATATCTCTTAAGATTTTCTTTCTTTTATCCCTCTTGTTCCCATCCCACCTATATTAATCTTTGCTTATTTGTTTTTTATGGTCCTTAGGTGGATCTTTTTCTCCAATTTGGTTTCTATTTTTTTGTTTTCATTCTCTCTCTATTTTTTTAAATTTATGTTTAAACCTAACCCTATATACTTCCCTTCTTTTACACCATTCCTCTTTCTTCCCTCTTTTTTATTTGTGATGTAAATTTTACTTTCTTTCTGTCTTTGCCTTGTCTCTATTTCCTACTTTTATTATTTCTTCCCCCCGCTGCTCAAAATCATTTTTCTTTCAGTTAGTTATCTCATATGCATTTTTCCTTTCTTATTATAGTCTTAACACCTTTGTTAATATTGGCTCATTTGCTGTTGATAGCGTGATTATGGATGGGGGTCATTTTTGTGGGTGTGGGTTTCTTTCCTGGGGTTTTTGGTTTTGTGCTGGCAGTGTCTGTACAACAGCACACAAGACATGGTGGGTGGAGTGACTCTCAGTCAGCCAGCCAACAGGAAGGGCCCAAAAGAATGACCCAATAATAACCAAAAGACAATTACAACCAGGGAGCCCACATAAACAGCATAAAGAGCATCAAGTTCAGGAGATCAAGGAGACTGACACTGAATCCCAAGGTCTCCTACCACAGAAGGTCACACCACGAAGACAGGGGGGTCAAAGCAGATCAATCTAAGAAAGGGAAACAAACAAGAAGAGTCATCTAAAATGGGGAGACAAAGAAACAACCCTCAATCAAAAAGATAGGAGGACTCCCCAGAAAGAGTGCTAAATGAAATAGAGGCAAGCAAACTATCAGACGTGGAGTTCAAAATAATGGTTATAAGGATGCTCAATGAGCGCAGTGAGAACTACAAAGAACTACAGGGAAGCTATAAGGAACTTACTGCAAACTACAACAGTATGAAAAAGGACATAGAAACTATCAATAAGAGCCAGGAGGAAAGGAAGAATACAATATGTGAAATGATGAACACAGTAGAAAGAATTAAAAGCAGGCTAGTTGAAGCAGAAGACTGAAGCAGTGAGCTGGGGAAAAAAATTCCCAGTCAGATCAACAAAACAAAAAAGAGACTCAAAGAGAATGAAGAGGGGTTTAAGGAACTGCAGGACAACATGAAAAGTGATAATATCCATATAATAGGGATACCAGAAGGAGAAGAGAGGAACAAAGGATAGAAAACCCATTTGAAAAAGTAATGAGAGAAAACTTCCCTAATCTGATGAGAGAAAAAGTTATACAAGTCTGGGAAGCACAGAGGGTCCCAATCAAGATGAACCCAAAGAGGCTCACTACAAGACACACAATAATCAAAACAGCAAAATTAAAGACAAAGAGAGAATCTTAAAGGCAGCAAGGGAGAAACAAGAAGTAACATACAAGGGAGCTCCAATAAAACTATCAGCTAACTACTCAACAGAAACACTATAAGCCAGAAGGGAATGGCAAGAAATATTCCAAGTAATGAAAAGCAAAAGCTTGCAGTCAAAACTACTCTACCCACCAAAGCTCTCATTTAGAATGGAAGGTGAAATAAAGAGTTCCCCCCATACACACACACACACACACACACAAAGGCTAAAAGAATATATCTCCACCAAACCAGCATTGCAAGAGATGCTGAAGGAACTGCTTTAAGAAGATGAAGAGAGAGAGAGAGAGTGAGTGAGAAAGAGAGAGGTACAAAGGGAAGAGTAGCAATGAATAAGTATGTATCAATAATAACCTTAGCCTTGGCTGGTGTAGCTCAGTGTATTGAGTATGGGCCTGTGAAGCAAAGGGTCACCAGTTTGATTCCCAGTCAGGTTACATGCCTGGGTTGCAGGCCAGGTCCCTAGTAGGGGACACATGAGAGGCAACCACACATTGATGTTTCTTTCTCACTCTATTTTCCTTCCCCTCCCTCTAAAAATAAATAAATAAAATAATAATAATGTTTATTATTATTATTAAATGTGAATGTATTAAATGTTCTAATCAAAAGATATAGGGAAGTTGAATGGATAAAAAAACATGAACCACATATATGCTGCCTACAAGTGACCCACTTCAGAACAAAAGATCTACATAGACTGAAAGCGAAGAGATGGAAAAAAATTCAAAGTAAACAGTTATGAAAAAAAAAGCTAGGGTAGCAATACTCATATCAAACAAAATAGAGTTCAAAAAAAAAGAGCTATAAAAAGAGACCCAGAAGGTCACTTCATAATACTCCAGGGAAGAATCCATAAAAAAGATATAACCCTTGTAAACATATATGCACCCAACATAGGAGCACCCAAGTATATAAGGAAAACCTTGAAGGACTTCAGGAAAGATATCAACAGTAACACACTCATAGTAGGGAATTTTAACACCCTGTTTCAACATTGGATATGTCTTCCAAAGAATCAACAGGCATATTGTGGCACTGAATGACACTCCAGATCAAGTGAATTTAATTGATATATACAGAACCTTTCACCCCAAAGAAGCAAAATATACATTCTTTTCAAATATATTTGGAGCATTTTCAAAGATAGACCACTGGATAAGACACAAAACAAGCCTCAACAAAGTAAAGAAAACTGAAATTCTATCAAGCATCTTATTGGATCTCAATGGCTTGAAACTAGAAACCAACCACAAGGGAAAAACTCAAAACATTCAAATTCATGGAGAGTGAATAGCATGCTATGAAATAATGAATAGGTAAACAATGAGATCAAGGAAGAAATCCAAGCATTTCTGGAAACAAATGAAAATGAATATACAATAGTCCAAATGCTATGGGACACAGCAAAGGCAGTCTCGAGAGGGAATTTCATAGCAATACAGGCCTACCTAAAAAAGATAGAAAAATATCAAATAGCCAGCCTAACCCTACATCTACAAGAACTAGAACAACAGGAAACAAAGCCCAGAGCAAGCAGAAGGAAGGAAATAAGATCAGAGCTGAATTCAATGAGCTAGAAATTAAAAGAACAATTCAGAGGATCAGTAAATCCAGGACCTGTTCTTTGATAAAATAAACAAAAATGACAAGCTTTTAACCAGACTCATCAAAAAAAGAGAGGACTCAAATAAATAAAATCAGAAATGAAGAGGAGAAATTACAACCAATGCCACAGAAACACAAAGTATTGTAAGAAATTAATATGAACAAGTATATGCCAAAAATATTGGACAACCTGGGTAAAATGGACAAATTTCTAGGAACATATAATCTCCCAAAATTCAATTAAGAAGAAGCAGAGGTCTGAATACACTGATTAACTACTAGCAAAATTGAAGCAATGATCAGAAAACACCCAACACATCAAAGCCCTGGACCAGATGGCTCCATAGGCGAATTTTACCAAATTTTTAGGGAAGAGATAACCCCTATTCTTCTCTAACTATTCCAAAAAATTAAGAAAGAGGGAAGACACCCAACTCTTCTTATGAGGCCAGTATTATTGTAATTTCAAAACCAGGTAAAGACACAATAAAGAAGAAAAACTGTAAGCCAATATCACTAATGAACATAGATGTTAGAATCCTCAACAAAATATTGACAAACCACATCCAGCAATACATTGAAAAGATCATACAATATGATCAAGTGGGATTCATATCAGGAATACAAGGACTGCAAATAATATCTGCAAATCAATAAACATAATAAACTACATAAACAAAATGAAAGACAAATTTCACATGATAATATCAATAGATGCTGAAAAAGCATTTGATAAGCACATCATCCATTTATGATAAAAACGCTCAGCAAAGTGGTATTAGAGGGAGCACACCTCAACATAACAAAGGCCATATACAAGAAACCTACAGCCAATATCATACACAAAAAAATAAAAGCTTTCTCCCTAAGATCAGCAATAAGACAAGGGTATCTGCTTTCAGCACTTTCATTCAGTGTAGTATTGGAAATTCTAGCCACTGTGATAAGACAAGAAAAAAAGGCATCCAAATTGGAAAGGAGGAAGTAAAACTGTCATTGTTTGCAGACGACATGTAGTGTACATTGAAAACCCTGTAGGCTCCACCAAAAAACTACTTAACCTAATAAGTGAATTTGGCAAAACAGTGGGATACAAAGTCAATATTCAGAAACTGAAGGTATTTTTGTACACCAACAGTGAAATATCAGAAACAGAAACTAGGGGAAAAAAATCCCATTTACTTTAGCAACAAGAAAAATAAAGTACCTAGAAGTAAACTTAACCAAGGAGGTAAAGGACCTGTATTCAGAAAACTATAAAACACTGATAAAGAAATTAAAGGAAGACATAAGTAAATGGAAGCAAATACTGTGTTCATGTGTTAGAAGAATTAACATTATTATGGGTAGTATGTCCATACTACCCAAAGCAATCTATAAATTCATGGCAATTCCTATTTAAAATACCAATGACATATTTCACAGATGTAGAACAATTATTTCAAAAATTTTAATGGAACGAAAAATGACCATAAATAGCCTCAGCAATCTTGAGAAAGAAGAACAAAACAGGAGGGGTTGCAATTTCTGATATCGAACTATAGTACAAGGCCACTGTAATAAAAAAAAAAGTCTGATCCAGGCATAAGAACAGATACATAGATCAATGGAACAGAATAGAGAGCTCAGAAATAAACCAATGTCTCTATGATCAATCAATATTCGACAAAGAAGCAGGAGCAGAAAATGGAGTCAAAATAGCCTCTTCAATGAACGGTGTTGGTAGAACTTGAAAGGTACATGCAAAAAAATGAAACTGGACAACCAACTTACACCATACACCAGAATAAACTCAAAATGGATAAAAGACTTAACCATAAGCCATGACACTATAAAAGTCCTAAAAGAAAACATAGACAGTAAAATTTCAGATATCCCATGCAGCAGTATTTTCACTGATATATCTCCTAGGGTAAGGAAAATCAAGGAAAGAATAAACAAATGGGACTACCTCAAATTAAAAAGCTTCTGCATGGCTAAATAAAATATTATCAGCGTGAAAAGGTAACCAACCGAACGGGAAAACATATTTGCTAATGATAATTCAGACAAGAATTTGATCTCCAAAATACATAAAGAATTCATACAACTCAACACCAGGAAGATAAATATTCCAGCTTCTCCAAGGAGAAGGAGGGCATACAGAGGGCCCATAAGCATATGAAAGGATGCTCAGCATCACTAGCCATCAGAGAGATGCAAATTAAAACCACATTGAGATACTGACTCAAACTGGTCAGAATGACCATTATTAATAAATCAACAATCGAGTGCTGGTGAGGATGTGGAGACAAGAGAACCCTAGTGCAGTGTTGGTGGGAATGCGGACTGGTGCAGTCACTGTGGAAAACAGTATGGAATTTCCTAAGAAAACTAAAAATGAAACTACCTTTTCACCTGGAGATTCCACTGCTGGGATTATACCCTATGAATCTTGAAACACCAATCCAAAGGAACCTATGCACCCCTATGTTTATAGAGTTGTTTACAATAGCCAAGTGCTGGAAACAGCACTGGAAAGTGCTCATCAGTAAATGAGTGGATAAAAAAACTGTAATACATTTACATGATGGAAAACTACTCAGCAGAAAGAAAGAAATAAGGAGCTCCTACCTTTCATGCCAGCGTGGACAGAACTGGAGAGTATTATGCTAAGTAAAATAAGCCAGGTGGCAAAAAATAAATACCATATGATCTGACCAATAAGAGGAACCTAATGAACAAAACAAACAAACAAGCAAAACAGAACCAGAGGCAGGGAAGCAAGGAACAGACTGATAGTGACCAGAGAGGAGGTGGGAGGAGAATAATGGTGGAAAGGAGAAAGGACTAGTTAAAGAGCATATATAAATGGCCCATGGACATGGACTACAGGGTGGGGATTGACTGTGGGAGCAGGAGGTGGGCAGGGCAAACAAGAGCAGTGGGGGAAAATTGGGACAATGTAATAGAACAGCAATTTAAAAAAAAGAAATTCCTGAAAGAAAAAAAGAAAGTGCCACTTCCACTGCATGTACTTGAATCATGTGTTAAGTGCCTGCTCTCTGCACACCTGCATTTCTCCAGCAGAGGCTGTTCCTTCTCCCAGGCACCCCATCAAAAGCCTGCCCCTATGTGAAGTCTAAAGTCATCATCCAACACCAGTCTCTTCTCTCTGACCCTTCTGACCTCTGGCCACATCTCCTCATTCAGAGGACTTGGCACCTGACTCACTGCTGTTTCTCCACAATGAGTGCCGTCATCATCCAGGAAGATTTCCACATCAGTTGGCTGAGCCATCCAACACTTCAACCACAAAAGTTCCTAATCTCCTGAACTCAAATAATCTTCCCCTTCTCTCTTCTTCTGACCCTTGGCTACTCTCTGGATGATGACATCACCTGGAAATGAACCAAATCTGAAAACACTCTTTCTAACCCAACAACATGTCCTCAAATATCTGGCTCTCCAATTCTGTCACCCCTTTTCAAATTCATCAGCTTTCCAATCCTCTTTGCTCTTGGTTGGATGCACAACTGTCCTTGTGATTTCCTGTCCTTCCTTGTTGGGTCTCGTGATGCATCATTTCAAGCATTCTCTTGTCATCAATATCCCAGCCACCTTCCCTAGAGCTATCCATTCCACCTTCTATCTTGGATCAGCAAAAACCTTCACCTTAACTCCTAATCCCTAATTAGGAAACCTGCTTTGAAACCTGCAATCAAATAGTTTGATACCTGGACAAATATAAAAGTATCTGACATCAACTGGACCCTGAGCATCATTGATACTGATATTGATCTGGACTAGTGGGACCAGGCTGAGGTCTCAGAATAGGAAGGGTTGCAAAGGGAGCTGGAGCCAGGTCATAGGAATGGCACATGGGAGCCGTTTCTGCATCAAGCCACACTCCCCAGGGAAAGAGGCCAGAGGTTCAAGCACTGAGGGTATGGTATGCCGCCAGACAATACTTTCACAAACAGCCCAGGGCCATGGCAAGGACACTGAGTTTCACAACACTGTGAGGCTATTAAACCAAGTTCATGTCTTGCGGATACTCCATCCCCAGTGGATGTCCTGCTCTAGGCTGCAGATGCCCCACCCTTCCCTCTGAGGCCACCCCTGCTGTCTGAGAGGCCATGTGGGGTTTCTAGGTTCCCTTTACTTAGGATGTTTGCCAATGGGCCCCAAGTGTGGTCAACTGGCTTCATATAGAGCCTAGTGCATGACAAGGTATGGAGTTGTCAGAGTGCTTTAGAAGTCCCCCACCCTCAGGGCAAGATGGCAGCAGGAGGAAGTTCTTACACTGAACACAGGCAAGACTAGCAAGATAATTGTATAAGAGAAGAGCCCTCCTACCCCCAACCAGTACAAGAGTGCGGGTGTGACCAGGGGAAGGCAGGTGCATGGGCCATAGAAGTCAAAATAGTGCAGGGGTGGTGCTGGACCAACTAAGACTGTCAGTCTAGCCTGAGGAAGGAAGAGATTGGTTGGGAGGTGAACCCACCTGAAGCACATGAAAGTTTGGTAAGTTGATTGGTCATTTGGGAAAGCACCTGGTCCATTCTGCACCTAAAGCTAACATAATTTCAGGGGAACAAAGAAACTCTCTCTGGCTCATTGTTCACTGCTTGGAACCTGCCCTCAGATGGTGCACTGGCCTGCCCTCTCCACAGGCCATGTGACCTTAGCAGTCACATGGCCCATGGCCTCCAGAAGGGAAAGTCAGTCAATTTGTCTGTCTGTCTGTCTCTCTCTCTCTGACCTGGTGGTGCATTCACCAATGAGCTGACATGCTCTGCAGACTGGGGGCAGGGACCTTGCAGCACTAGAAGCCACATGGCCAATGATGGCTCCAGCTTCACAGCCTCCAGAAGGGAGCCTGAAGCCAGACGGCAGCTGGGAACAAGCTAAGCCACCTGGATGATCGCTTATCAGCTGCCTCGGGCTCCAAAGGACAGCACTTTAAAATGGAGCAGGCACTCCAGGCACTGCTTGTTGTTTAAGTCTTGCTGAGGATGGCTGGGTTTTGTCTGGGTTTTGTAGAGGAGATGAGTTTTGAGACAGGGAACTCCCCATTCTCCCAGTTCCTTCAGCATCCAAATAAATTTTTTTTTCTTTTCTTACCAGCCTCTGTCTCTAGAGTTTGCTTTCAGTAGCAGCAGGCTGCCAAACCCCCATTTTTGTTTGGTAACACCATTTCTGTTTAACAACATCTATTAATCCCAAAATGTATCTATTTCTGCTCTTATCCTCACCTTCGTTCTGTCCAGGCCCAGAGAAGGCCCCCTTCCTTCTTACCAAAACATTTCACGTCTCCAGTTCCAAGAAAGACCTTTCTGAATCCTACATCCTCTCTAGCTTACTGCCTAAATTCCTCATTCCCTTATGAAATTTTATTTTAAATGTAAAAAATGAGATGTCCTCGTCTCCCATTCATTTTTCCCAATTTATTTTTAAATTTTACTTTTATTTTTTATCAAAGTAAGACATACTCTTCAGTCAAGAAGCAAATAATGCTAAAAAATATTTGGCCTAAAATTCTCTTGACCCAGAAACATGGTTCTGTCACTGATACCCATCTCTGATCAAATGAAACATTATCAAAGGATAGTCCCTGGCCACGCAACATAAAACCGCAGCTTCCCATCTCACCTCCAATTTTCTCTTCCCCCTGACCTGAAGTATTTTCTACATCACTTGTTTCCTACCATAACATATATTTAGTTAATCATTATCTCCTCCCCTACTCCTAGAATAGGAGTTGTTTGTGTAGGATCTGTGTCACAGCGTAGTCACGTAATAATTATATGTGAATTAATAAACAACTATTATAATACAGTAAAGTAATAAACTAGAACTTTTAGGATCTGTTTTAGCTGATACCCCAAAGGCCAGGAATGATACAGGAAATGCTGCCATCCTCCAGCCCTAAAGGGAAATGCTGGAACAGTTCAACTCAAAATACGTCCATGTACCGGTGCCAGTCTGGTAACTGTTTTCCCCAGTTTGCTACAAGGTAAATACAGATGTTGAGAGTACTTAGAAACTTTTAAAATAATTTGACATTGTCCTGAAAATGCAACCATCAGCAGACTTGCCTCATTAAACAGACCGTTTCTGGTGCTTGTTTCAATCCTGTGGTGAGTCACCTGTCATGTCACCGGAAGACCAGTCATGCATTAAAGAACTGTGTGTAGATAATCAATAGAATTTTTTTTTAAAAATCTTCCACACAAACATTATAAAGGCACTGTGCTAGACCATCTACGCGGGCCATGTTAAATGAGTATAACACCTAATCAGCAACAAGAGCCCATCTCCCACTCTAAGACAGAAACCAAAAGAAAGACTGCTTTGAAGAAAGCTACTGATGTCTTGAGTGTTTCCTCCTGGAGGAGGGGTTGGGGTGCTAACTCTGTACCTTAAACCAAGGAAGAGGCCTTCAAGGAGACCTCTTCAAGGGCAAAACCTGTCTCCCCAGAGGTTAGGGATCATATGACTGGAATACAAGTATCTCTAAGAGAATCTAAAGCTGAAGACTGCAGCTGGAGTAAAAGGGCTGCACAGAATTGAGCTGCACCACACCGGCAGGCAAAGGCACATGCTTTGGGGGGACCTAATCTGGTCCCCAGTGGAGAGGGAGCTAACTCAGACTTCTATGCAAGGGATCTTATCCAAGAGGATTTTGTAGATTTAACAAGGAACTGGATAGAGGGGGTGAAATATCACAAGTTTGAGGGGCAAGGACACTGATGTTGAATCACTACTGCTGGGGCTGTGCAAAGCCAGGCTCTTGTGCCCTAATCCGCTCTTCTCCTTGGGCCAGGTCTAGAGCTGTCAGAAGCAACAACGGGACAGCACAGGAGGAAAGGAGGAAGGAAAAGAGAAGAGGCCAACCATGTCCTTTGGCACCTCGGCCTGAAACTGACTCAAGCTGAGGGAAGAGAGAAAACGTTAACTTTCAATATGGAGTTTTGATAATAAACAAGACCAGACTGGAGTTACGTTATTACTAGCCTGGGCTAAAATCTGCAATGCTTGAAAGTAACCTGAGGACTTTCCATGATCTAAGAGTGACCAGAGAAGTTGTGGAACCTGTCTTGAGCTTTTCCTCAGGAGCAGAAGAAAGTGAGTTAAATGAAAATTGGTGAATAAAAATCATTTGATTTCTCTTTGCATCCTAGTCAATAAACAGATCACACATGAACATAGTGGTCTCTGGCTCTCCTTCCCCCTCCCAGAATGCAACCACTTTCAACTTAATGATTCTCATGGCATTATTGATCTTTACAGTTCTACATAATATGCACTCAGTGGAATCTCTAGATCCATTAGTTTAAGATATTATCAACTGAGTTCCTATTATGGCAGACAAAGATTATAACTGTCATAATTTTACTTAAATCCACATTCAGTGATTTCATAAGCAATTCCATGTTGATAGCATTCACTGCTGAACCAAGTGTATCATGATTAAATTTTCTTGCTTATTCAAACTTTTATTTTCCCTAGACTTAATAATTACCTCATTTCTATTTTCTTTATTTTAACCTCTGAGTATGTTTTCTACCAAGGGCTCTGTAAAGCTCTCAATGTGAACTTTCCATCTGGTCAGATCTGTTCCCTTTTTATTCCTGAAGAAATCTCCTCTGGAATCCTCCATCCCCCTGCTCCTGTCTCCGATGGCCGACCCCTGGGTCTGCTGCACACGTACCATGTTGGTACCGTTCTTAGTCATCATCCTACAGCCTCTCCTCCTCCCCTTCCTGCATCACACCTCCGGTTTCCCCTGTCTTTCTCTTTCTTGTTTCACTTTGTCATTTGAGAGAACGCATCTTCACTTAATCAAGTGAGAATAGGTTCATTTGAGATAAATTTTGTGAATCCCTGCAAGCATGAAAATGTGTTTATCCTTATACTTCATTGACAGATTGGGTATAACATCCTGGATTAGAAATCACTTTTGCTCAGAATTTCAAGGACAATGCTCCATTGTCTTAAAGCTTCCAGTATTGTTCTTAAATCTAATGATTTTTTTTTCCCATCATTTGAGTCTTTGTTTAAATCAACTCTATTGTGGAAAAGTTTATATGAAATGAATCAGTCCACTTGAAGTCATCCTTTGTATTTATTATCTTCCTCCCTTCTTCATTCCCCTGCTCTGCCTTTCCCTCCTTTCTTCTGATTCTGCTGGACCAGAAATCATACTTTGGGATCCACAAGACTGGACTATTTCACAACACTGTAAGGGTAAAGTTAACTTGTAATAAAGCAAATGATTTTTATCCATAGAAATGAAAATAAATTTTGTCCCATGATTTGGTTATTTTAATTTCCACCCAGTAAAAATGGTAACCCAAAAATTGCATACCATTCACCTGTAGAATATTAACCTGTTTTATGTCTATCAGCAAATTCATTTCTGCGTCCTTGACTGAGTATCTGCATCCTTTAGCTTCTCCTTTGAATTGATCTATAATCTGACAAGATCCCCCATTAACTGAGTTGAATAAAACCTTCAACACATGCTCATTTTATATTTACACAAGGGCCATGTTTTTAATTTTTTGAAAATTACATTTTAACAGATCCAATGTCTTCTTCACCCTTCTGAGGATGGTAAGAATTCTCTTCCTCTCCCTAGCCTGTCACTACTTCCTCTGAGTTCCTCTTCTTTTCTCTTTGTTAGTCTGGTTTTTTGTTGGTTTTTTTGTCTTCCTCTCTCCTTTGTGTTGGAGGCTTTTTTCAATATCTGGTGATGGTTATCCATTATTCACATTCAGAACTGAGATACTAAAAAGCTCACTGGAAACATGACCTAGGCTTGTTCAACTGAAGATCTTCGTCGAAACATGACAGATTAAAACTTGTCAGCGTGTGAGAGTTGCTACCAGGTAATTAGACGGCAGCTGACTTTTTCACAGGATACTCACAAACATCTGTGTCTTCCTTGGAGCAGTTCAATTTCTTCAGAGAAGGGTCTTCCGGTCTCTTGCCTGGGAAGCATAAGCCTGGATGCCAGTGGGAGTGGGTTATGGGGTGGTATAGGGGCTAGAAGTCTTTAAAAATTATTTTACTTACTTTATTTATTTATTTATTCATTCATTCTTTCTTTCATTTATTTATTTAATTTGTAGAAAAGAGAAAGAGAAAGAGAGGAAGAGAAACATCAGTGTGTGGTTGCTCCTTGCATGCCTCCTACTGGGAACCTGGCCCATAACCCAGGCATGTGCCCTGACTGGGAACTGAACCAGCAGTCCTTTGGTTCATAAAGCCAGCACTCAGTCCACTGAGCCACACCAGCAAGGGTGGGGTATAGAAGTTTTATCAGATTCGCCCATCTCCACCTCTCATTTCTGCATTTCTCAATGGCCTGTTGTTTTAAGTCCATAGTCTCTCTGATTCTGTTTCTTCAGAAACCATATTTTTGGGAGTCAGGAAGAACTTTTTGAAGAAAATATTTTAAATTTATTTTTAGAGAGAGCAGAAAGGAGGGAGAAAGAGAGGGAAAGAAACATTAATGTGTGGTTGCCTCTCCTCTGTCCCCTACTGGGGAACTGGCTTGCAACCCAGGAATGCTCCCTGACTAGGAATCGAACCAGTGACCCCTCAGCCTGCAGGCCAGCACTCAAACCACTGAGCTACACCAGCCAGGGCAGGAAGAACTTTTCTGACAGAGTAATGAAGGGGCGTGGTTAAAATGCTCCCTAGGAAGATTTTTAAACAATTTCTAATATTTGCAGTCCGGACCTCATTTCTGCTCACAACACAGCCTGGTGATGCCTGTTCCTGACCATGTCTGCGGTGCTGGGAAGGGCACTGGTTAGAGTCTCTGTCAACCTTTCCTCTTCTTGCCTAAGTCATTTACCTTTCTCCATTTGCTTTCATCTTCAAGTATTGTGGTTCAAGTTTACACATTCTCTCACTTTCCTCAAAGATTGTCTTTGTCTTTCAGTTTCTTGTTCCCCTTCTTGTTTGGGGGTAATTTTGTCAGAAGAGTCATAAATTAAAAGGTTTTTACTTGCCATCTTGAAATCAAAAATCCTGTGTACTCTTTAACCCACTGAAATCTGGTTTCTACCTAACATTATATGTATAACTTTTGCTTTTCCCAAATACACTAATTTTCTTTCTGTTGCTTAAAATTCAGAGCACAAATTCCATCTTCACCTTTCTTTGACTTCTTGGCAATATTTTATATCATTATCATTCCTTTCCTGGAATTCTTCTTCTCTTGCTTCTATGACACCATTCTCCCTAGTTTTCCTCTCTGAATGCTTCTTTTATTTCTTCTGACCCAATAGCTTTCTCTCCCACCATGTAACCCTCATGCATTATTATCCAGAATCTCATCATATTATATGGGATCTCGTCTTCCTTTCTCATTCTATAGACTCTCTTTGGCTAGTTTCATTCACTCTCCTGCTTTTGACAACTTCCTATGTGCTAAAGACCACCAAATCCATCCATATTGTTTTTTATTCTTATCCAGTTGTTTTCTCTCTCTTTTTTTTTTGTATTTTTAAAATCTAGCTTGTATTTTTTCCATTACCATTTAGTCCCATTATTCCCTCTTACCCCCAGCAATCACCACACTGTTGTCCATGTCCATGAGTCCTTTTTTTTTAAGATTTATTTATTTATTTATCTTTAGAGGGGAAGGGAAGGAGAGAGGGAGAGAAATATCAATGTATGGTTCCCTCTCGTGAGTCCCCTGCTGGGAACTGGCCTCCAACCCAGGCATGTGCCCTGACTGGGAATTGAACCTCGATCATGTGGTTCGCAGGCCCATGCTCAATCCACTGAGCTACACCAGCCAGGGCAGTCCTTTTTCTTTCTTGTTCAATCCCTCCACCCCCTAAACTCTCACCCCACCAGCTGTCATCTGCTTCAACTGCTCTCTAAACATCACTCCTCAGATGTCTCATAGGCACTTCAAAATCAGCGCATACAAAATCCAACATACCCTCCTCCTCCCCTGCACCATGTCCTGTTCCTCTCATTTTGCTTTATTCCCATTTTAATGAAAGACTCTAGAATCTACCCATTAAATAAAGCTAGAAACAAAAAAAATTAAAATACATGTAAATAAATATATATGATTTCTTTTTCCTCACCCCACACGTTATTCGTTACCAACTTATATCTATTCTAATCCTTTATGGCTCTCAAATTAATTCCTCCCTTTTCACCTAACATTATTACTATCTTAATTCAGGCCCTAACTTTCTCGCTTGGACAAAGCAGTAGTCTCCCTGACTCTAACCCTGCACTCTCCCAATCCCGTTGCTACACTGGAACCACACTAATCTTTCTAACCTGAAATTCTCATTCCAGCCCTCCCTTATTTATCATCCTTTGGGGCCCTTCATGCCAAAAGATAAAAATCCAAACTTTCTGCATGGAAAACAGAGCCCTTTGTAACCTTATCCACCACCAGCCTCATACTCTATATCAACTTCCTTTAGAACTATTCCTATTTTTCAAAAGGAAACAAAGCATATGTTCTCTCTCTCTCTCTCTCTCTCTCTCTCTCCTTCTCTCTCTCTCTCTCTCTCTCTCTCTCTCCCCCCCTGCCTCACTGCTCCTTTAGGACATCCTACTCCCTCTGCTTGGAAGTCTTTTCTCTATTTCTTCAGTAGTCCTTCAATACTCAGCTCTGCAACCACTTCTTCCAGGAAGCCCCCTCTAAACTTCTTACTTTCAGATGAGTGACTCTCTAATATTCTCTTGGAGCAGCCCCTACCACCCTACATTGTAACCCTCTGTTTGTCCACTTCTACAAGACTGTAAAATCCCTAAGATCAGAGATCTTATGTTATTCCCTTCCATAATTGCAGTACATCTAGAATCCTATCCCACGCATAGGTTGTTAAGTAATAATAGTAATAAACAGATATACCACTCACTCTATGCCAAGTACTGTTTTAAGCACTATAAAAAGGTGAATCTTCACAATAACATTATAAACTTATGATCCACACTCTACAGTTGTAGAATCTGACCCATAGTGATGCTGAATAACTCACCATGCCAAAGGCACGAAACTAGTAAGTGCTAAAGAACACACACAAAGCTGAATGGCTCCAAAATAGACTGTCTTAGCTACTCCATCCCCCTGTTTATGTTTGCTGAAAGGTTTAAATCCTAGCTCAAGCAAAATTAAGCTGGGCCCAGCCCATTAATAACCTGGATGGTCTTGTATCAGGTAATATAAAAACCTTTAATTTCTGTTCCCATGATGAATAGATAACATTAAAAAGAGTATCAAGAAAGGTACTTCTGGAGATGTAATATACAATCTAATTGGGCAATTTGCCACAGTAACTGAGCTTATAATTTTCCTTTTCTCCATTCCTCCACACTCTGATTTCTCAACTTACAACTTTCTTTTACTCCATGATGGCTAAGCAATAACTATTCAGAAAAAAGTAGACCACAGATTCCTTATTAAAAATTTATTGAAATCCCACAATTCCCCAGGGCTAAGGTTTAGAACACAAAGCACAATCTCTTTCTTGTAAGGTCACATAATTCTTCTCATTACTAAAATCAGAACAAGAGATAGAAATACAATGAGGAAGGGACTTTGCAAAAACAATTTTAGTGTATTTCTGAGAAAGCAGTGCTGTTTTGTTTTTCAACTCACCTAGTTCCATATTTAGTATAAAAGGTATTTTAAAAGATTAACAATGTAACATTTCTACAGAGCCTAACAATATAAAATACTCTCTTCCTCAAAGTTATAGGTACCTAGGGAAATATAAAGAACCACTGAAATAACTAAGAATATAAAGCATACACTAATATTGCCAAAAGAATCAGACAGTGCCTGACATCTAACTGACTCAGCCTCCCACTTCACCTCCCACCTTTAGACCAACAGTTTATTTTTATACTTAAAAAGGAACAAATTGTGTTTTTAGAAGTAGGCCATAGAGTTCTAAAACTCTCCGACCATACTCAGACACTCATGCCTGAAAACAGACAATAACACAACTCAAAAGCAGATCAATAATCACATATTTAATTCAAGTAATTTTTCTTTATTGGTAAAAATCATAAATTTCTATAATTGTCATCAGTGGAAGAAATCAATTCTAATTCCAATTCACACTTTTTAAAATGGGAGGTTAATCTTATGTTTCACAGAGACAAAACAAACAAAAAAACACCAAAAAACAAAAACCTAAACAAAACAAAACAAAACAAACCCAAACAAACCAAAAAAAAAACCTCTCACAAACACCAGACAAAAGAATGGAAAAATGTGCCAAGGATCTTGGATAATGACCTCTTTTTAATCCTCACCCAACAATGTGTTTATTGGTTTTAGAGAGAGGGAGGAGAGAGAGAGAAACATCAGTGTAAGAGAGAAATATCTATCTGTTGTCTCCCAGACACACCCTAACCAGGGATCAAACAAACCTGTGACCCTTTAGGGTACATTATGACACTCCAGCCAACTGCACCAGCAGGCCAGCGACTGGCTGCTGACTTTCAGTCATCTCTTCTGTCTAACTCCAAAGAGCTTGAATGAGCACACAGAAGTCCCCTTTAAAGAATATGTTCAGGTTGAATGCATAATTTTTGCCATTCTGAACTCGAAAAAAGTTTTATGCTCGACCATGTTTAAACTTCTTAGAATGCATAAGGAGCTTCTCAGCCTTTTGCTGAAGGCTATATGTCAAAACTGATCATAATCACCATTCAAGGAAAATGGTTACTCTGACAGCTAAGAAAGAGGAGCTCATTTCCAACACTTATGCTAGCTATTTTAAAATAATTTTTTTTCTACAGCTGCAAGTTATAAAAATTAGTACTATGAAAGCCCATAAGGACCCCATTGCTTTTAAAGATCCATGCCTAGCTATCCAATTTTAGTGAAGATAAATGGAGTAATTTTTTTTCCATTTGACAAGGCAGCTAAAAAATATAATTTGTTCTCAATTACTGATGCCCATTTCTAACAGGGCTAATATATAAATAAAATTCACAGATAATTTCAAAGCACCTTAACTAATGATAGTCTCAAGTTTTCTTAAATAAGCTTTAAACAGAAGTAGAAATGTGTAAATCACCATCTCACCTCCTTATTTAGTAACAGAAAAGCAGACATATGAGCAGCAAAATAAAAGCCAACAATCTTACCTCTGGAAAACTGTCTCCTGAATTGAGAGACACATAATGGAATACGATGCCAATAATAAAGATTAGCTCAAATCGATTAGGCAACTATTCAGTGGCTTGCATTTCAGCCATCATCAAAATTTCATGGGCTCTGTGAGAAGATGCAAGTGTAATGTGCTGGGAGAAAGTACTGCTGGATATAAGAATTCTACTTACTATAAAAACTGTGTAAGGCTAGGTATCAATCGAGACAATTGACATTTTATTATTATTATTGATATTTATTATTATTGATATATATTAAGCAATGTGATGGCATGTTATCTTTTAGGTCAGTTTTGTTTCAATAATAATTCTATTTTCATATCCATAAATCTACAAAGAACAAAAAAAATCAGCTTTTACATATTAAAATGGAAGAAGATGCCTGTATGATTCCTTGTCTGTTTTACATTATTTGTTTAAATTTTAAATAAGTACATTTTTACACCATTCACTGACATGGTATTATAAAGTGTTCTAAGTAGAAAGCTGGCAAATAAGAAAATCGTCCTTTGTTAAAAGAAATAAGAAAAAGCATGGAAAGACAGCCATGGGAATCGTGCCCCCACTTCTGCTTTTCCAAAAACCTTCTAATAGTAAATATCTGGAATCTGGAAATATTATTAACAATAAATGAGGCTCACTCTATGAAAAACAAAAGCCAGAAGAGGCTTTGATAAAGCAAAGTGTTAAGGATGTAAATTTCAAAAAAAAAAAAAAAGATTTTTTAATGTCAAACTTTTCATTATGGACAATTTCAAGCCTTTACAACATCAGAACTACCATTCACCCATCACCCAGCTTTGAAAATTACCCAATTCTTGTCAGTGTTGTTTGGACTAACTTCCTACCGACATTTCCTCTTCCACCCACTAGACTGTTTTTAAGCAAATCCCAGGGTTCTAATATTATTTCATTACCAAGTATTTTAATACATATCTCTAAAAAGATGAGGACTCCTTTGAACAAAACCACAATACCATTACCAATCTAAAACATTAATATAAATTCTTAATATCATCAAATATCTAGTCAGTCACCAGTTTTCTCAAGAATTCTTTTTTTTACCAATTCTTGGTTTGTTCATCCAAAAAAGGCCTACACATTAGATATTGGTTGGTGGATCTCTTAAATCTTTTCATTTATAGATTACTCCTCTTGGTTTTTTTTCTTACAGTTTATTTGAAGAAATTGGAATATTTGCTCCAAAGCTTCCCACAGTCCCGATTTTGCTAACTGTACCTCTAGCACATTGTTTAACATAGTCCTCTGTCCTCTGTATCCTGTGTAAACCTGTAATTAAAACTAGCAGTTTGACCTGATGTAGGTTCCATGTTGTTGGCAAGACTACTTTGTGTCCTTATATGTTTTCATCAGGAGGCACATAATGTGTGGCTATCTGTCTTACAGGGGACAGAGTTACAATGATCACTGTGCAGGTTCATTACTTCATTGGGGTTTGTAAAATGGTGGCACTCCAATTTCATCATTCCACCTTTCTCAGCAACCATGTGATTATGGAGTAGAAAAAGCCCTATAGCAAAGACAGGATAATGCTTGATTCTTTCCCTTTACCATTGTTCAAAACAGTGAGTTGGTTCATTTAGCATTTTGCAAAGGTAACCAATGAGGTAGGTTTGTTTTTTTTTTAATATCATAAAGTCATGGATTTTAAATAGACTGGTAGGTTTCAATCCACTGCAATCATTCTTCTTATTGATTGGGCAGTAAGAGCTTCTCCAAGTTGACCCCTGACCCTTCTGACAAGACCACAGAAATCTTTGATGCTTCCTTGCTCTCCGGTTTGAAAAGATGCACTGTGCTTGTTCTACATTCTTTGTGCCAGATCTAGCACCGGCCACTTCTACAAGGAGTCTGTGACAGCTGCTGTGGGTGCTCTGACCGTGTCCGCCCCACCCAGCTGGTGTGCTCCCAGCTGCTGTACCGCTGACCGCTAATGGCTCACAGCTGCATCTTCTTCAAAGAACTTCACTAGGCTAAATGGAGCTTCACACACCCCAGCTCAGTAGCCATGGCCAACAACTAACTGAGGTGGGGGACAAAAGTCTTGCTTCAAGTTGAGACTAACTCTGTAGTGTAATTCGTATACCAGAGCCCAGTGTATGACCAGGCTGAAGCTAGTCTCCATCCCAGCCTGCGTCCTTGCTTACTAGCTTTTGCCCCCTTCCCTGTCCTCCTTCCTTTATTCTCCTCTTGACAGCACTCCCTCAGTAAATCACTTTCACCAGCATGCCCCCTCTCAGGCTCTACTTCAAAAACCCAACCAGCCCTGGCTGGTGTAGCTCAGTGGATTGAGCGCGGGCCTGCGAACCAGAGTATCGAGGTTCGATTCCCAGTCAGGGCACATGCCTGGGTTGCAGGCCAGTTCCCAGCAGGGGACTCACGAGAGGCAACCACACATTGATGTTTCTCTCCCACTCTTTCTCCTTCCCTTCCCCTCTCTCGAAAAATAAATAAATATTAAAAAAAAAAACCCAACCAAAGACATATGCATTACTACTGGATTGGTCATTGTTTCTAGCCCTGTTTTGTACACAGAGCCAGGAAATACTTTTTTAACAACAAAAAAAATTCACCACCAGTTCAAACTGATATTTCCAACTCAATTTTAGGAGTATAGGAATTTACTTAACTCCACTGATTTTATACCTACATCTCTTCTCTCTGCCACTAAAAATCCTGGCTCCTAACAACATCAAAATATTCATTTACTAAGTTAACTTTCTGAAATTTTTTGACACAAGAACACTAACCAAAAATGAAATAATACAGTCTTTTGAATTAATATGCAAGTTTACATTGTTTTAGGTCAATACTGTTCTTCTAGAATGTTTTAACCTACATGCAAACACATTATACATATACAATAGCCCTTAAAACCTCAACTAAGAGTTTACATTTCTAGCAGTTTCTCTCTTTTTAAGGACAATGATTCCGAATGTCATCTCATTCATATGAAACCACACGTCTTGCCATCTGATATTCATCCGACCCACAGTCATGCTCACACTCTGTGTAGGAACATGTCCTCCAATGAATAATTAAGTCCTTTGCCCGGCATTCCCTACTCATTACTGCATCTGGTTTATGTTGCGCCTCTGACACTTCAGATAGTTTTACTTAAAACTATCTGAAGTATGATAAGTGTCCCCTTATCATCTGGGCCCTTACTCTATGAACCTTTATTGTTACTCCTCTGTCTCCTTTCCTGTAGTGGCTGTTTAAATTCAATTTCTTTTTCATTTTAGTAACATGCACAAAACATAAAATCTACCATCTTAACCTTTTTTAAATGCACAGCTCAGTATTACCAACTGCACTCACACCTTTGTGCCACCAATCTCCAGAACTCTTTTCATCTGGCAAAACTGAAATTCTATACTCATCCAATAATTCCATCCTCTCCTCTAGTCGGTCCCTGGGCACGCCAGTGGAATACTGTTTCTATGATTCTATGACTCTAGGCACCTCCCAGAACTAGAACTATACAGTATTCCCATTTTTGTAGCTGGCTTATCTCACGTAGCATAATGTTCTCAGGGTCCGACCATATTGTAGCACATGTCAGAATTTCCTTCCTTTTTAAGGCTGAATAAATACTCTTTCATACATGCGTATCCCATTTTGGTTATTCATTCATCTGTCAATGGACACAGGGTTCTTCTACTTATTAGCTAGTGTGACTAATGCTACTATGAAAATGGGTGTACAAATATCTCTCTGAGACCCTGCTTTTTGTTCTTCTGGGTATCTATCCAGAAGTGCAATGTCTAAATCTTATGGTAAATCTATTTTCAATTTTTTAGCAAGTGCCATACTGTTTTTCGTAGCAGCTGCATGATTTTACACTCCTAGTAAGAGTGCCCAAGAGTATTTAAATCTAATTTTAACACCAGATCAAATGAGGTATCTGATCTGCTTCCATCTTAGTGATGCAATCGATACACAGTGGGGGGTCAGTGGTGCTAAGGCAATGATATTCCCCAGCCTTGGACTTGATAACCCACGTTACATTGGATAATTGAGCAGAACGGGTGGAAGCTGCAGCGTGGACTTGCCAACAACACACTGGCACGCCAGGGGCCAGCACAGATAATGCAGGCTGTGAGCGGGCTCTCAAAGACCTGTAGCTACTCCCTGGGAATGAGTCAGATTGAGAAAAACAAATAATTTCTCCAGGCTGCTGGAATCTAAATTCTTGTCCCTGAAATCTCTCACCCAATTCCCCAAGTGTTACCTGAGCTCTCCCAAACAGATTGCAAGGGTGATGGCCATCTGCCTCCACCTAAACTTAGGACCTTAGGTCGGTCTGTTACCCTCTGAGACTCAGTTTTCTCAAATTGGGTGAATAATATACGCTCTATCCAATGCACAAGTCGGTTGTGCAGATTAAGTGAGATAATGAATATGAGCATAATTTTAAAATATGAAGTACTACTTAACTCCAAAGGTCCACTTTGATTTTCTTCAACCACACCCATCACCTTAGAAGAACAAAGAGGCACTATTGAGAGATCAGACAGGCCCCTGGTACTCACTAGGAGATGGCTTAAGAGAGGGCAGCAAAGGTGATATTTGGAGATAATATCACCTTTGATAAACTGAGATCTATAGGAGAAAAGGTCCAGAGAAATGGAACCATGAGCCTAGAAAAGAGCTTTTCTATTCTCAAGTACAATTAACTTGCAACTAATTACAACTATCTAACAATTAAAGATCTAGTCATTAAAAGTATTCAAGTAACAAAGAACCTAGCAGCAGGAGAATGTTGAATCAGATAAACTCTAAGATTCCCTCAAACTTTAACATTTTGATTTCATAAGGACTGATGGGAACTCAGTAGCAGATGGGCTAAACTTTTTACCCTCTTCACAAAAAATACAACATGAAATTATCTTAAATTGTAACTCATGGAATTTAGGGCAAAGATCAAGGAGTCATCTGAGGCAAAGACAGCTATTAAAAGTCAAATTGGGTGAATAATATACGCTCTATCCAATGCACAAGTCGGTTGTGCAGATTAAGTGAGATAACGAATATGAGCATAATTTTAAAATCTGAAGTACTACTTAACTCCAAAGGTCCACTTTGATTTTCTTCAACCATACCCATCACCTTAGAAGAACAAAGAGGCACTATTGAGAGATCAGACAGGCCCCTGGTACTCACTAGGAGATGGCTTAGGAATTCCAAAGATACTATGCTTATGTCCTCTAACATAAAGGAATTTATACCCATCCTCTGCAACAATTTAAAGACTGTTTTTATTAGAGGTGAAGTAATGAACTAGACCACTTTGAAGAGGCTCTCTTATCAGTTCTTTGATTCTCAAGCTGCCCGTGAATTATAAGTAGCTACCTAAAAGTTTCATTTAAGTGTCCTTAGCTTGGGTCTTAAAAAATTTAAGGGGGGATCCCAAGTACAAGACAGACAAAAAGAATGACAAGCAAACCACTGACCTTGAAGAGAAACAGGAATACTTATATTTCTCCAAGCACAGAACATGAATCCCTTTACCAAGTTAATTTTGGTTCATGAACTATTTGAGAAACTAAACTCTCTATTAGCATGGTTCATTTAATACAACTCACCTTCCTTTCATGCTTCTGTATATCTATTGATAGCAAATTTTTAATAAGTGAAATAGTTTGTAAGATTTCATAAGGGAGGCATAGCAATGTGTAGCAAAAACTCAGTCTGTTGAATGAACATAGTGAGTGCAATAAAATCCTTCTGAGGAAGTTAGCAAAAGAGATTTGACTGTATTAATTCAATTTATGCTTTAGAATTCCAAAGAGGAAGAGGAAACAAAGCTTTCCTTTGGAAACTTTGTATTTGTTGATTAACTAAGCCAAAGGAAGGGTACAAGTTGTATAGTCAAGCCTTCCACTAAAAGGGAAGGGTCCTGGGGTTTTCAGATAAAGCTGCCTGGTCCTACAGATTTGAAAAGAAGAGGAAAAAGGAAAACCTTTTAATTACCTCAGCAGGAAAGGAACAGAGAAGCATCCTTCTATATTTCAACAAGACCAAGGACATGTAGTTAGTCTGTTCTATACTGAAGCAGGCTTCCAACTACAAAAATGACCTGAAATCCTGCTAATAGTAATTTCAAAAAATAAAAATTATGCAATGTCTCATGATATCTTGCAACCTACAATGACTGGAGCTGCTATCAGAAAAGTGGAAAATTTCCCCCAGACTCAAAAACAAAATCCAAAAAGAGAAGGGAAAGAAGGGTGAGGTCAAGGAAGTGCTTTAGGACCAGAGAGAGCAGGAAAGAGAAGACTGATCAGTATGTTAGAAAATCCTTTTCTGCTGCTTTCTCTAGTCTCTACCTGAGTTGCCTTTTCTTGGCCTAAGGTGCGTATCCTTAGGGAAAGTCAGGAGGCCTGGACCCATCTCTGCTGAAGGGCTGTCGTGCTGAGCGAAGAGATGGAAGTTATATGGGATCCTCAGTCCTCTTTCCAGCCTCTTAACGCTGGAGCATCCGAGGTCCGGTTCTCAACTGTCTTTTCTATCAATATTCACTTCCTGGTTCATCCCATCCAGCGTCATGGATTTGACAATATCAATGTACAAATGACCCCCAATCCAGACTTACGTCTTCCATGAAATCTAGACAGTAGGATATCTAATAGATTTGTCAAACTGAAACCTGTTTCTTCCTCAGTGTTAGCTGTTGCAGCGAGTGGGGCCATCAACCATCTGTGCAAAGTCTGCCTCTTCCTCCAACTCCTAAGTCAAAATGATCAGGCTCAATAATCACTTACTTGTGGTTGGAGCCCCAGGGAGAAAAGACAGAAGTTCATGGGCTAAGGTGTTGCCAGCCAGGGGAGCAAGCTACAGCTCAGGCAATGGTATGGGAGTTCCAGCAACTTTCATCAGACATTCCGTCACCTCCGTGAGAAAGTGTGAGATTCTAAGACATGAGAAAATGTACATGATGGTGTTGCAGTGTGCAAAAAATTGTGATCAGTAAAATGTGACAGGAATAGAGACAGTGTACGTGGTTATTTTCAAGTATCTAAAATATTCATTTCCCCTCACTCCACCCCTGATACCAAACACAGAAATTCCTCTTAGGCCTGAGAGTTGTTACACATTAACAGGTCACATGAGCGGGCAATACAGAAGAAAGACTCTCACTACTTCCTAAGTGCTCTGCCACAAAGATAGAGGATCAATAAAATGCACGGCAAAAAGGTTTGGGGTTTATCTATGGTTTTCAGTACCATTTAAAAATAGGTTTTGAATGATGTAATCGTTGAAAGACACAAGATCTCATCTATATCTACCATCTATGCAGGTAGGAAAACTGAGACTCAAAGCCATTAAAATACTTGAGGCGGGTTGATGAGGACGAACATCCAGCACCAGAACCGTGATGGTTTGAACTTCTCTGTTCTCAAAGTGCTCCCGTCAGAGTGCTTGGGTTTAAATCCCAGTTCCATCATCTACCAGCTCTGTGACCTTGATGAGTTTCCTCCTCTGAAAAGTGAGTACCTACCGCAGCGAGTTGCTGGGAAGATTAAGTGGAAAAAAAAACAAAGACAGGGAAGTGCACAAAGAACAATGCCCTTGTGTTGCCAACAGAGTGAGCATGCAATAAATGGAGGGCTCTGAATATGATGATGACGATGATGGTGTTTAAAAACTCTAGGATTCAGGCGCAAAAAAAATATTCTTTGTCCTGTCAAAATACTAAAGAACAAATGGAGATCTGGATCTAATTATCTTTTCTGATTTAAGGTGGTAGAAAAGTCCTAAGCATTCCAGTGTCTTCATGTATAGCATAAATCCCAAGACAAATCAGGACAAGAGAAAGTCAGGATAAATTTTTAGCTAGCCCATCCTTAGGAACATTCCAAAGAAGTGAAATAAAAAGCATGTATATTATTAAGTTTATATTAATCACATCCATTATAAATTCTTGCAGACGTGTTTGAGTACAACTTATAAATTCACAGTAGGTCGAGGGGTCAGAGTAGTAAAGATGCTAGAGTATAATACCTTTCCCATGGCATGTGGCCCCCCTCACAAGAGAACAGTCCTCTTGCAAGTGGCTAACACTGCACTGCTGCCTTTTCTGATTCATCTCCTTTGCAGCTACACCCTGTTTCAGTCTTTCTCCATCCTGTTTCTTCATTGGATTGCCCCTGGAAATGCCTGGGTTCTTCACATAAACTCACTCAGATAACCTGAGTCACCACAGCCAGAGCTGCCTTCAGGGCAATGTGAGGTAACACTGATTTTCTCCAAATGGGCAAGTTAGAAAAGTCTCAGGTTCAGGCCCATGTGGAGTAGTGTGGCTCTAGTGGGCATGACCTATGACACCTGACCAAGTCCAGAAGAGGACACAAGGCTGCATGAAAACAAGGAATGTCTGCAGAGGCCGTACGGTTCCAGAAGGTTGAGGAGGAATCATAATAGTCAAGGAGCCAACAGCGTCCTGACCACCAACGTGGGCAATTTCTAGTCCCTAAAACGACCCCTGGGAGATGCAGGAAAATGGAGGATGACCAGATGCCGGCAGAGAACATCATGCCATGGGCTAGACCCAAGTTCAGGTCCCAATCACTGCACTCCTATGCTCTGCAGTAGCTGCTGACCTGGCTGTGTCCTGCTCCCCTCTGACTCACCCTGCTCATGTCCAGTCTTCCTACAACCATGCTTCCATCATGCCACTCACCTCTTCCAGCAGCTCCACGAAGCACAGGAAATAAAGCTTAAATGCACCAGTTGTCTGGAATGTATTTTGGCCCCAATCTCTTTTTTTACAGCTCTGTCTTGTACTTCCTTTGCATAAATCCCCACATCCAGCCAAATGGTTCTTGGTACTCTTCCTTACTCTGCTTCCCAGACCTAACATCTACTGCCAATTTCTACCCAGATTTTAAAGCCCAACTCAATCCCACCTTTTCCACGAAGTAGTTATTTCCTGACCATCCTACTAGGGAAGGGTGTGTAAAAAAAAAAAAACCCCTCTCCATTCTCTGAATATCTGTACAGCACATAAGTTTATGTCATGTATAAATATCATTCATTCATTCACTCAGTAAAATGCATCCAGATGAGATTTTTCTAGACAAGATGAATGGCCTCCCAAAGAAGTCAAGGTCTAGGGGAGGAAAGGATAGAAAGGAATTACCACTTACTGAGAGTTTAACCTAAGCAGGCCACTGTGCCTTCTATTTCCACGTGTCAGCTCAGTTCATCCTCACAACTCAGTGGGGTAGCTATTGTTATTATCGCTTTACAATAAGAAAGCTGAGTCTCATGGAGTTGCAAAGGTTACCATGCTTTTTATTCTCCACTGGCCCTGTGCCGTCTCAGTCTCTGCCCATCCCTGCCTCGCTCTGTCTTCGGGATGCTGACTCTATCATCTGTGTCACCCAAGCTCGTCTGCCCTCTGGCCTCCAGTTCGGTTGGGTGAACTGAAAGCACCTGCAGTTCATTTACTACCCTGCTCCCTTCCTGACTCCCCGGGTTCAGGCTGTGGCTGCACTTCTCAGCTGAAGCTCCTGAAGAAGGTTCTTCCAGAGTCAGTAAGACCCACCAGCTCTTCCCACCAGGGTCAGTAAGACCACTGTCTTTAGGCAAGAGTGGCAGGCGGGTTCTACTGCAGGGTTGGTGGAGCACCAAGTCCTGCCCACACCTCTGTAAATAGTCCTTTCATCAAACTCTCTTCAGTTAAATTCTCTTAGTGCACCAAGTATTTCCTGTCAGACACACAGAGTAGGATTTGAACCCATGTCTGTCTTTCTGCATAGCCTGACTTTTTCACTGGAATGTCTGCTGAGTACAAAGTGCCGAGAATCAAAACAAAAAGGAAGGATCAGAAAATATTTTTCTAAACAGTCATTGATCATGAGCCAGTCATAAGAGGTGAACTGAAATTCACCAGGAAAGCAAACAGTGAGGACTGATATTCAAGAACAAAGTAGACAGCAAGTTCAAAGTCACAGAGGCATAAGGAATACACTGTGTGGTACCTAAGGCAGTTACGCTCATGAGAGAATGATGGTGGCTGAGGGTTTCTAAATTTTGATGAGATTCACTTCTGCATTCTGATCCACATGGAAAGATTAGAAGAAGCAAAGAATTAGCTAGATTCTGAGCAACAGAACCAATCAGTGTGCCTATTCCCTGCCTTTAACAGATCCCCATCACAAAAGGTAAACCTAACTATTTAGCATAACATACAAACCCTTAGTGACTGGGCCCTGCCTGACTGAGCCAGCACCACCTCGAGCTGTTCCCTGAGTCTGCCGTTCCCTTTCATGCCTCTGTGCTCTTACACATGTTCCTCTCATCAGAGATAGGGACCTGTACTTTCTACCTGATAAACTCCGTGCCCGCAGGACTCACCTCAGGGGTCTGCTTCTTGGTAAATATTTCTGGCCCTCTAAGATGCTTTCATCGTGCCTTGTGCATAAGCCTACAGTAGCATTTTCATAATACAGACATGCACTGTGTTTACTTGTTCACGTATCTGTCCATTTACTCAACTGTGAGTTCCTAGAGACCACATACTAACAAAAGGTAGATTATAGACATAAGTGCTTGGTTTCTGGAGGTGAGCTGCCTGGATCCAAATCCTAGACTCTGCCCACAAACAACTAAGTAAACTTAGGCAAGCTACCTACCCTCTCTGGGCCTCAGTTTCATCATCCATAAAATGGGAAAAATAACAACATCTACCTCATAGGGTTGTCACGTGGGTCAAATGGAATGACTCCTGTTACACAGTAAGCCCTTAATAACTATTAGTTAGTAATATATGTGCATCCCTTATTTCCTGTACAAAAAAGTTTGTTAAAGGAATAAATTTTCCTACTATTTCATATTGCTCATATAGATACCAAATTCTATTTAGCTTTTGTTTCATTAAATCATGAAGACTCATCTCTAAACACAGGTGTGGGCAGAAGTTGGTTTACAGTTGTTTATATTAAAAATACAGCAATTAATAAATAATAATTCAAGCATGAACTGTTTTGTGTACTCACAACTGTAAACCTACTTTTGCCTACCCCTGTATGTACTTACTCTACAACTGGTTAAAGTTACCCCAGACTTTTTCTTGCCATGGTCACTGGCCCAATCACTGAGTCAGACATTCCCCTGGCTTTCTAGCAATCTCCACATGTGCCTGCCATACATTTACTCTCAGAGAAAGGAAGTTCTGTTCTCATGATTTACGAAGACTTATTATCCGGTCAAATCTTGATGGCTCTGCCAGGCTGGCATGAGGAACAACAAAAACAGGGTCCCTACAGTAGAGGAGTGAACCACAGGCAACCTTTTTAATGCTAAAGCAATGCAAAATTATCACGATCATGAAATAGGTGTTTAAAAGCTTTAAAGGGTCATTCCCGAAGCCCAAATCCTCACTGTCACAGTGTTGGCACAAAGTCCCTGTGTAAAAACCCCAAGCAAAAAAAAAAAAAGAAAAGAAAAGAAAAAAGAATCGGAGCACCCCCTCTTGCTCAGGGGGTGAGCAAGAGGTGGAGACTAGTTTCCAGCTGAGCCCCGAATTTCCAGGTATCAGTGCAGACAATTGACATTTTATTATTATTATTGATATATATTAAGCAATGTGATGTCATGTTATCTGTGAAGATAGCACTGTGCCCGCAGAGACACAGGGTGCCTGGTTAGAGAAAAGAGCAACGCTTAGGACACGAAAAAATATAAAAGCCCCACCTGAGAAGCCCAGCACCCTTACAGAGTCACCCTGGCTGGCGGCTGGCTGCAGGGGGCAGACCAGGCCTCACTGGCCCAAAAGCCCCAGGAGGGGTTCAGCTACCACTGCAGACTCCGGGCCCACCTTCCCCTCCACGCTTCTCCCACCCCAACACTAGCTTTGCTGTCACCCTCAGTGCCAACTCTGCCTTGCCACTGCCACACCTCAGCTTGCTGGCCCCTGTCCTCGGTCCAGACCCCCGCTAGACCCTGGCTCTATTGAGGCTCAGAATGGGGCCTCATTCTGGGATGAGTCTTTTTTTCTACCTTCACCAAGAATATGTTTTTACTGATTTTAAAGAGGGGAGGGGGGGGAGAGAGAGACATTGATGTGAGAGAGAAACATAGATCAGTTGCCTCCCATACGTGTCCAGACCAGGACTGAACTCACAACCTAGGTCTGCGCCCTGACCGGTGACCAAACCCGCGACCTTTTGGTGTATGGGACGACGCTCCCACCAGCTGAGCCACTTGGCCAGAGAGGAATTCATCAGTTTTTAAGTCAATATCTGACAGTGACTGACTGTGCCCCAGAGCCCTGGTGAAACCTGTGTAACCACATTCCTTGCTGGAACACATGAGAGTATACTGTCACTTGTTGGGGTGAAAGGAGGAAAATCCAATTATTTGAAGTTAATCTGATCGTTTTTTAAAACTAAGAGAATGACCACAGCATATGACAGTGTATTTAACATTGTTATGAAAGACAGTTCTCTACTTACAGTTCTTCTGGTCGGAGCCCCTTGAACAGAGTGATAGAATTCTGGCTGGACTCGGCTGTTCTTCTTGATTCTTCGTTTCCTCAGGGAACTCTCTTGCTCGCTCTGATGGTGAACCTCCAGCACGGGCTTGGCTTCTTCCAGGCGGGCAGCTGCGGCCGCTGCCACACGCCTTCTAATGTGCCGGGGGCTCGCTCTGAATCCCTGCAGCAGAAAACAGCCGGACAAATCCCGATTAGTGCTCAGTTTGTTTGGAAACTCTCTGGGGCTCCTTCTACCAAGAGCTCCAAGAGCCACCAAGCTCAGTGAGATCACTTACATTCCCAAAGTGAGACAGAGAAGGAGGCTCAGCAGGCCAGCGAGACTCGTCCACAGTATTCTCTAAGGCACCTCAGTGGTTCAGGGCCCGAGTTATTCCACGTTAAGAAATGTTTTCCATCCCATAAAGCCAGTCCAGAAAAAGGGGGAGCACATTGCTTTATTCTTTATATAGAAATCAGACTACATGTGAAGAAGGTTGTTTCCACTTAGGCACAAAGCAGGACATGGGGAGTTGGACTGAGAACCGCTCCAGGGTGAAGAGCCCCTCTACCTTCTGGAGGTCAGATTCTTTCAAGGAAAGAGGCAGAAATGCACAGCATCATTATAAAATGCTGTAAGAGGGAGCTCTGAAACCACAGGGCGGCAAATCAGTGGCGTGAAGTCTATGGGTTTTGGGGTCAGATGAGCCCCGGTCCACATGCTGATTTGTTCATTATAGCTACACATTTATCAAGCATTTACGAGTCTATCCATTTCTTAATCTAAGACATGGATAGCACTCTACTCAAAAGGTTTTTAGGTTTTAGATAAGGTAATATATGTAAAATTCTAAGCACAGCATCTGGCAAATATCGGATGTTCAATAAAATGTTAATTTTTCTTTGCTTTTAGTGTAAGGTTTCTTCTCATTCCCAGACACAAGGACGACTTGCTAGACGATGGAAGAAGGTCCAACTGAGCCATAAAATGCACTTGGGAATGTGCAAATGATTCTGGAAAATACCAGAGAATTACATAAAATAGTTTCTGTCCTATGTAGCTACAATTTACTGAAGAGCAGAAAAAGATGCCTAACAGAGTTTGTGAGCCCGTCAGGAGGTATAATCAAGGGTGAGAGCAGGCAGCTGAGGACTCTCAGAGCTAACAGATCTCGGAGGAGAAATCAATCAATGAAGCTGAGAGTAGTCTATATTTGGCTTCATTTTGAGTGGGTGGCACTTGAAGAATGAATAGAATTTATATTCCAGGCCAGGGAAACAACATAAGAAATAAATGAGTACGTAAAATGATGGATGGATGGATGGATGGATGAATGGATGGATGGATGGAATATTTATGTAGCAATAGGAAACATTATCTGGCGATGTGCCAGGATGCTAGTACAAGCTACACATAAAGTATGGTGGGAATGTAGAAAGGATGAGGTGTTAATAATGCTCCAAGGAGGGCTTCTTGGAGGTTGGGGGTCTTCTGAATTTTAAAGGATGTATAAACACTTGAAGACTGCAGTGAAAGCATGAAGAATGGAGAGTAAGAATCTCAGGGAAGAAGCAGCCTGACAAAAGGCCTCAGCATGACTGTGGGGACACTAGAAGATTAATGTGCACATGGGCGTCTTGCCGAGGAATGTGGCAGGAAGGAGTCTGCTGGAGGAGACCCTGAATGCCAAGCTGAAGGATATGAAGAAGGAGACAAAGGTAGGGTGTGGCCCACAGAGTCAAAAGTAGCACTGAGGTCAACAGAAATAAGTAGGGAGGAAATGCTAATGGATGTGGTCACAGTTTAGGTGATTTCTTCTCATCCCCAAACACTTAGCCTGTTCCCTTCCTTCCTCTGTGTGCAAGTTCAGCTGGATCCCCTTCAACCCAAAATGGTCCCAGAGGATCCCCATAGCTCCCACAAAATCCACGAGCTACTGTTGCAGCTGCCGGTGAAGAAGATTAAGAAGAAGAAAGAGGTGGGCCAATTGGTAAACTGCGTTCTAGAGCAGAGTTAGGACTGAATGGGTAAGAACCAACCACCACATGGGCTGCTTTTAAATATGCTGGTTCTGGACAATACTCCCACTACTCTATCTCTCTCTCTCCCCCCAGCCCTCCCCTCCTCTCTCCCCTCTCTTCTTCCTTCTGAATTAGAGCCACCAGGGGTAAGGCAAAAGACCTGAGTGTTTGACCAGCTCTTCTGCTAATTTTCAGCACTTTGAAGACAGAACCTCTAGGAGCCAAAGTTTACTCTAACCACTAGGTGGCACTAACTTTCACAGACCTTGCCCTCTCCAGAAACCCGTGTGCTGGCAGGATTCATGAAGTATTTGATAATATACTAGCTTCTGTCATAGTGAAGTGAGTTGAGTATATGCCTTCAACAAAAATGCAAATTTTCTTTGTTTTTTTCTAAAGATTGTATTTATTTTAAGACAGAAAGGGAGAGAAACATCAATGTGTGGTCGTCTCTTGTGCGCCCTCTACTGGCTCCAACCCAGGCATGCGCTCTGACTGGAAATCAGACTGGCCACCCTTTGGTTTGCAGGCCAGCACTCAATCCACTGAGCCACACCAGCTAGCGCCAGATTTCCTTTCTTATTGCTCTTATAAATAATAAGCAACCAAGGTTTGCTTAACTTGTATTATTACCAATAGTCCTCAGTGGCCTACAAATTTTAGAAACAGGAAAAAACTACATAAAACTCCCTTAGACTGATGAGAAAAGAAAAAAGAAAAGATATTGGTACAGCCATGCTGGAGAGCAATAACCCAGTAAATCCACATCCATGTATCTGCTCTTAGAGAAATTCTTCCCAGAATCTCTAAGAAGATACTCAAACATTACTTATAATAAAAATTAGAAACAGTTTAAATCAGTCTTTCTTAAACTTTAGTCATTTCCACTCCAGATTCATTTTTCAAAATCTGACCACCACCATGTAGGCCTCTGTGATTTCTCTCATACCCAAATACACTTGTACTATTTTTAAATAACTTTTTATAAGCTCTGTAGTATAATATGCAGACTTCAGCCAGACTGTCTGGGCTCAAGTACTGCCTCTGTCACTTCTTCTTTGTGTGATCTTGGATAGTTACTTAACCGTTTTCTTGTCTGGAAAACGAGTTTTAAACTCGTACCTACTTCATAGTGATGTTGAGAAAAAATAAATGAACTAATCTACATAAAGTGCCTAGAAGAGCACCTGGCACATAGCTATATAAAGTGTTGTCTATGACTATTATGTATGTGACTATTAAGTATAGGTATTCTGTATATGTCTTTTAAGAATAAAAGACATTCTTAAAGACACAGCGCATTATTAATCAGATGTGACAAGGAAAATGGATCCCTGCAGGTGTGCCTTGCTGACAGACACATATGAGGTAGTGCTGAGACACCAGACACCACTGGTCATCAGGAGACAGTTCTTTGCTTCAGAGAGTCCCAGGCACTTACTCTCCAGGGAGTCAAACTATCTGGGCTTCAAAGCTACCTCTCCCATTACTCCGTGTGTGCGATCTTGGCCTAGTTACTTCTCAGTTTCTTCATTTGTCAAGTGCATATAAAACCTCTCTTGAAAAGTTATGATGGTGTTTAAATGAGATAATCCACATAAGGTACTCAGAACATTATATAGATTACAATCATAATAGTCAATAAATTATCACAATTATTACTGTTTCACTTCCTGGCTTTTAAAGCCAGCAGTTCAAAGCTATGACCAAAAGCACTATAAACAACTTGACAGTCATCAACAGACAGTCACCTTTCTTGTTTCTCTAAGTCACTGCATGGAATTTTAGGTCCTGGTTTATCACACTTGCTTGTCCTAAGCCGCAACTTTTAACAGCAGGAAATTTTATTTTAAAACAGTAGGTGGTGCTATAAGCTCTTACAAGTGTTAACTGGATTTGATGGAGTGAGTATAAAATCAATTTCTCTCTAATGTCTTTGATCTTGCCTGGATACCCTTGAACCAATAGGTGATGGACACCTGGAAGTATCTTGATAGTGGACTTCTGCCATTTTTAAGGCTACCCTATTTTATCAGAACCTTTTGAGTGCAGTCAATAAACTTAAACAGGGAAAAATTGTGTCTATTTTCAGAACCCACTAATTTAACATTATTACTCAATCATGACCATAGGCCATAAACCTGGTATTATTAGCAGTACCTATGACTTTTGCCACCAAAATAAATCATAAATATTTAAATATTAAGTTATAGTGGCTGCAGATATTTTGAAATATCATTTATACTCAGTGTTACTTTGAAATCACAGTACGCAGTTAGAAAACCTGCCATCAGATCTTGCTATTTAATACATAGATAAGGTAGTGCGTATACTGCTCTGTCAAAAAGTGCTTTTAATCCTATTCCATTAAAATTTAATTCATTGTTATTCATTATAATTCATAATTATTTTCCAATATAATTAGCTTCCTTTATAATTTTGTTTATTACTTTATACATTTTATTTTATTTTTGAGAAATCATTGTTTTAATTTACTGATTTTAGAGAGAGGAAGGGGGTGAAAGAGAGAGAGAGAGAGAGAAATTGCCTTGTTATTCCAGCCATTTGTGCATTCATTGGTTCATTCTTCTATGTGCCATGACTGAGAATCAACCCACAATCTTGGCACATCGCAGGGTGCTGCAACCAACTGAGCTACCTGACCAAGGCTATTATTTTACACATTTTGAAACATTCTGAGGATGAGTCTGAGTTTTACAAGACTGTCAGTGGGGTTTATGGCATACAACAGGTCCAAAATGCAGAAAGTCTCAGAAACTTCCATAGAGAATTTATAACAAGAGAATGCTAGCTGCCCTCTAAAATCCTTCTTTGCCTCTTTCTTGGGCACAAGCTCAACTACATTTCCCAGCCTCCTTTGTGGGTCCATGTGACTGAGTTCTAGCCAATGGAGCATGGACATAAGTACCGTTGCCATTTCTGCACCTAGCCCATAAACACTTTCCACAGCCACCTCTTCATGCTCCTCTCTTCTGGCTAGAACGACCATGAGACCAAACTTGAAAGTTGCATATTAAAGACGGCAGTGCCTTCAACACTCTGAGTCCTTGAATAACTGCATAGAAGAGGCCATTCTGCTGAGCTGTTCACCTACCTTTACCTTTAAATGAACAACAAATATATTTCCATTTTGTTAAAAGTTGAAGAGTATATTTGCCATAGGAGCATGCACTACTTTAATCAGTGGTTGGCAACTTTATCAATCATCAGAGCCACCAGCAAGGCCAGTGAAAACACAGATTGCTGAGTCCTTCCCTTGGGCTTCAACTGAGTACACAGGATGGGACTAATCATTTGCATTTCTAAGGAGTTCTCCTGTGCTGCTGATGCTGCCCTCCCCAAACTACAGTATGAGAATCCTGACTCCAATACCAGTCCCTGCCCCTTACCATGTGGTTAGTGAGTGATTTTGATCCCAATGTAACAGAGTTACTCCCCAGATTGCTGGGGAGTAAGTTATGAGCAGCAGGTAGCAGAGCCCCAAGTGGCTCATGGTAACAATAATAACATTATTCTCCATAGTGCCGTGTGCAGCAGGACCCCCAGGTTTAAGCCAACTTTGTCCCTTGTGGTTTTAATAATCCTTCATCAAAAGAATGGCGTGGAAGCTACTCTGTCGGCTGGATAAGAACATAGTGTATCTAGAACTACCTTTCTATTTTCAGAGAGAATGTATTCTCTGACATACAGAATAATGAGGCAAAATATTATTTTTAAAGTCTTATTTTATAATCAATAATCATTCTTTGGTAAAGATCACTGGTTCCTCTTTTGAATATTTGCAAAGTCTAACTCTGGTAGGCAGTATACAGACATGAGCAGAGAAAGGATGAGCGGCCAGGTATGGAAGGTCACCAGGGCAGAAAGCCCCGGTGCCTAGCAAAGGGCGAAATGGGAAAACAAAGGCCTTACCCCAGGGTGACCTTTCCTTCCCCTAGCACATTGCTGGTCTTGCAGTTTGGACCTCTGACCTTTCACATTGCTGCTCATGTGGTTCAGACACTCCCCTGACCTTTCTTCCCCTGGCACATCCCTAGTCATATGGTAACTCCTTGAAGGAGTCACACAGCAGAAGAGTGGTCTCATATGACTCCCACTTAGGGCCCTTAAAAGATCATTCCCTTGAACATTAACCCCTTGGGATCACAGCTAGGCCTCAGTTTCAGTTCAGCTCTTGTACCAGAAAAGCAGCAAAACCAGACCAGGGATGCCATGGCTGGCCTCAGGACCAGCTGACTGGACTAATGCCCCCTGTTCTGGTGCCAGCTGTAGGTGACTATTCTGCGTGGTGTGGGCCCAGCTCCCACTCAGAGATGCACAGGACCCACACCCATGGATAGGTTCTCCTGTGGGGAATCAGGCCTGCAATGTGCCTAGGCCGCTTCGAGTCTTGCTTTTTGCTGGCCACTCCCTCACCTGGATTTGTGGCAAACATTTACTGCAAAATAACTTCCTAAAATCCATGTTAAACCTTCCTAGGACCAGTATAACTGGTCCAACCACTTTTCCCTTTCCATTTTCAAATATTCCTCTTCTATGATTACATTAGTGGCATCAGCTTTGATTTTTGTAAAAGGTAACCACCTAAAGCAACCTGTGCCTAGTAAATGAGACCATCATGTAATGTGCCGAGAAACCCAATAAAGGCCAGTCACGGCAAAGGCCAAGGCTTTTTGCTTCCCTTGAGAGAAAGCCATGCTGTCCCTTTTCCTCCACTGGACTCAGTAGCCCGTGTGAATGTCTCATATCATCCATAATGACAGGAACACTGCGGGCAGTGTCCACATCAGCCAGCCAATCAGCAGAGACTATGATCTTGAAGGGACACACCTGGAAAGCTGATGAATATTCTATTGTGACCCTCTTCTGAGACCTCAAGATAAATACCCTTAAGATGGAGGACCCAGTGAGGCTCTCCCTCCCAGAAACATGCCCACACCCCCCCCCCCCATTGCCTGGGTGTGTTGCCTTTACCATTCTCTCTCCTAAGCTCCAAGGGCCCTTCTTTTACCTCTGTAACTTGTTTCCTGAGCCCACGCCCATCTGGCTCACTTTCCCTACCTCTGACTTTCTAAATAAACATTCTTTTCTAGTTTGAGTCTTACCTCTGAATACTCTTTAGCCAGAAGTAAAAAACTGAGGTTGCTGAATCAAGGTCTAATTGGCAGTGACATTCTGTTGCCATTATTGCCGCCAATATAAGGCAGTAACCACTTACATTAGACAATGTTTCGCAGGCTACTTCTTTTATACGGACTATATAAAAGAAGTATTTTATACAGTATTTCTTTTATACTGACTGACATTATAGAAACCGGTCAGTAGTTTCTGCTGATCTGAAAATCTAACTGGCAGAGCCTTGATGTCTTCAAGTTGCAAATGAATTACAACTTAAATGCAGTTTTGTAAATAGAAATCTTTTTCAGTCTCTTACTGCTGTCTGTCATTCCCTTTTGGACATCTGTCTCCCCACTGCACACAGTCCCTGCTGCCTGGGGGAGCGTGTGTTGTACAATAACACCCCCACCTTCAACACCACCACCTTCAACACTCCCACCTTCAACACCACCAGGCCGTGGTTACCTGGTCAGAGTCTATCCCTGGAGAATTCCATAGAGAAATACTGAGAGCCTGGGCCACTGGCACAGAAACTGAAACTGAAAAAAAAGTCACACTGTAGACCAAAATATGCATATGCAGATCCTAGGATTCTTATGGAAATGCAGATTCTGAATTTCTAACAAGCTCCTAGGGGATCCCAGTATCACTGGTCTGCAGACCAAATGGGGTAACAAGATGTAGAGGCTTGATGAAGACTGGGGATAATAGAGTATAGAAACCACAGTGAGGAATGAAAAAGGATTGATAGCCCCAAAAAAAAAGCAGCAGCTAGTGGAGTAAATCTGACTCCTACCTCTGGCATTTCACTGCAGCACGGAGGCCTTAAATCTACAACCAGCTCTCAAGCCAGATCCTACGTGGGCCTTTTTCTTAAAGTAAGTCCATTAAATTACACATACACCCTTACAACATGCTCTTAAATGTAACAGGTCTCTGATTCTGCACCCAAATGAGCTTAAGACAGAAACTATGGCCTCCGGGTAGGAATGCAGAAAAGAATAAAAGCGGACTTGGAAGTTGAAACTACTTGAGATATAGCGTCTTTTCCTTTAAGGAGCTTGAAGCACTTTTTAATTATAACTGTGAGATTAACCTAAACAAGGATCATAGGGTACACTCAGAAAACTATATATTCTCTTTCCTGGCATTCCTTCAAACCCACAAAAAGGGTCAGTTCTCCCAACTCTACATAAAATTTGGGGTAGATCCTATAATTTTTCTGGTGTTTCTTAGACAGTTGAAAAGTTTTCTAGCCCCTTCCAGTCACCAAAACAATGCCATTCCAATGAGATCATATCACTCCTTCTGATTTCTTCTTGGACAGGGTCTACAATGAGTTCAGGTTTTTTTCTCCCAAGAGATCCATAAGAAATACTCATGCTTCCTTTGCCCCAACACATTCTGGGACAGCAAGCTGTTCCCAGGACAGCCTCCTCTGTTCACTCAACCATCAGAGCAGTAGTCAGATGCCATCTCTGGTCTTTTGGAATTGTAATGTGGTCTGGCCCCAGCCTTGGCACACAGACTCGAGGGTATGAGTCAAACCTAGTGGTTTCCTTAAAGCTGTTCTAAGACTTAAGAGGACTTGGAGCGAGACTAGGAAATTTCCCCATCTCTAAACCTGAGCTGTCCAACAGGGTAGCCAATAGCCACATATGGCAATTTGCATTTAAATTTTAATTAATTAAAACTAAACTAGAAATTCAGTTCTCCAGGCCTACTAGCCACATTCCAAGTACTCAATACCATGTGTGACTAGTGGTTATTGTGGTGGATGATGCAGATAAAACACTTCCATTATCACAGAAAGTTCTATTGAACAGCATTGCTCTCCCCTCTCCTAACTGGATTCTCAGCCGTTATGGACATAGCCTAAAGCTGGTGATGGTGACTAAGCAGCTAACTGCTACAGCGAGCAGCAACAGAATCCCAGGATCTGTGCACAGGAAGTGTGTGTCCCCGTCCCAGTCACCACAGATCAGCAACAGATCAGTAAGTGCTCTCTTCCATGCAGTCATGTAGGGCACCAAGCACCTTCTCCCTGTGGCTCGTGAAGTCCTCAGTGTCCTCTCCACTCTGCTAGTTTATGGGAAAAGAGCCAAGATTGTGTGGATGGCTTCAATGAGTGGGCTTGCAAATAGCACATATCACCTCCCCTTACATTTCATTGACTGGAACTCAGTTACATGGCCACAACCTAACTGCAAGAGAAGCTCGGAAACACAGGTAGGCCGTGTGTTCAGAAGAAAGGAACACAGATAATGGTGAACAACAGCAGATGTGGCCCCAGAGCTAGTGGCAAAGCCAATTTTACCACCACTTCCTTTGCGAGTTTCCCATAGGGTCTAGCTCTTCTCTCGGGCTACGTGATCCTTATCAGCCACAGTACGTGGGGCCTCAGACAACCTACAACAAAAAGAGTTCTATTTACACATCTTTTTACAGAGCCAAACCTAATTTGAGCTTCACTGATCTAATACTTTTCAACATTTTTCAACTGGTTAACTATATTTAACTCTCGCTAACTCTTTACAGTTGTGTGAATAATAATAATTTCCAGTTACCAAGCACTTCCTTTGGGCATGCATCATCTAATTACTTCTTGTATTATTCCTAGGAGGTAAATACTATTTTAATGCCCATTTGGCAGGTAAAACAAGATACTTAAAAGTTTGCCTAAGACTTAGTATCTACCCTAGGACTGAAATTCAGGCAACCTGATTTGTGCTCTTCATACGGGGTCAGCCAACTATGGCCCTCAGGCCAAAGCTGACCCGCTATCTGTGTTAGAAAGTTTGAATGGAACACAGCCAGGCCCAATCATGCACATATGGTCTGCGGCTATTTCTGTTCCAAAAGCAGCGTTGAGTAGGTGCAACATAGCTCATATGGTTGACAAAGTCAAGAATCTTGAACAGACGGCCCTTTACAGAAAACCTTGGCCAATCCCTGCTCTCCCAGGTCCTGCAGGCCTTGAGCGTGCTTTTCACAAAGTGAAAAGTAATTCTGACTCGACGTTTTGGCCTCCTAATCTGTAGTCTCCATCAACAACCTGAGCTGTGCAGCACAAGGTCAGTCTGATTCCTTTCTGGCAGCCATGTCTACTCCATCTGTTTGTGGTTTCACAGGCAGATCAAACAACATCTGTTGTGCTGTTTCGTCAAACACATAGATGTTACTACCAAAGGACGCATTTGCATTATTTTTCTAATAATAATTATGCTTATTCCTAGATTTTTTTTTATATTTGGACTGTCATTACCAAGCAAAGGGTTTACACAAATTCATCAATTCTACTGGTTTTAGTACAACAGGACTCATGCCTTCACCCTTGCCACCTTCTGCTTGGGTTTTTAGAGATAAAGCCGTCAGCAGAGTGACGGAGAACATCGAATTTTATGGGCAGTGGCTATCCAGGAAGGCATGGCTTATTCTGTTGAAACAGGCCTATACTCTTATCTGTCTCAGATGGAATTAATTAACAACGTGTTTTGTACCAAAATGAACCGTAAAAAAGGCAAATAAGTATGCTTGGCTTCTGAGATTTCTCAGAATATGGAACCAACATTGATTGCATTTGTATTATGATCAAGTTAAAAATAGCATAGAAATCTATCCACAAAACTATACCGACAACATTTTAATGGCCGCTGCAGAGCACCACCCAAACCTCACCTCCATGAGGCAGGCGCTCATTTCCCCAGCGCCTAGGACTGGTGGCAGTTCCTCGTTCTTGACTGAATTCCAATGTGGGAACTGCCCCCAGCCTGAGAGCTAGCTGGCTGGCCCAGGGTCAAACCCACTTCCCTCGGGCCGATGCTGGTCAGGGGGAAGGAGACAGTGCTTGCCTCAGTTAGGAGCCACTTTTCAGAGCCTCTTAGCTCCAGAACTCCCAATGACCAGCTTGAGGCCTTCGCTGCATCACAATTCAACTTCTCCCTGTGCCCAACACCTCATCCTTCACTCCCTTTAAGTGCTATCCCAAGGACACTCCCCGCAGTTGATCTCCTGCACATAATCTTCTCAAAGTCTATTTCCCTGGGCAGAGGACCTGCAACAAACATGAAGTCTGGTTCTCTAAAAAGTGCCATCAATAACTTCCAAGCCATATTTAACATTCAATGGCAGGGAAGAATCAGCAATAAGGAGTATCTAGAAGACAGCAAATCCATCAGGACAAAAAATGAGAGTTAACAGCAAAATACTGGGCAGTATATACATCAAAAAGAGGTACCAACAGGAGACAGGAGCAGCAGCCGTCTGGAGAAGTGAACTGGGAGTCGACAGTTCTAGAGGGAAGCCGAAGCTCCTCTCAAAGCTAAGGAGGGCAAGTGAGGAAGGCTGCCTGGGAAACAGGAGCAGCAGTCTGCTCTCTCACGCAGCTGGAGCTCAGCCCCTCTCGGCAACCAGGCACCCGGCCCTGGGCGCAGACAGTCATGCGCAGTGACAGGCTCTATAAATAGCAGAGCACCCAGCAAATCATAACCCAGCCTTCATAATTACAGACTCAGGGGTGTTATAGATAATTCTGTAAATTGCATGTAGCCCTTTTCTGAGCAACCAACTCACAGACAATATCACCAGCTGCCGTGTCTACAGATTTTTTTAAAAGTCACAGTTTAAAATATAAATACATCAGAGACAATGTCCTTGTCAAGATAAGAAGCTAGGAAATATAAAATAAATGTGTTTCATAGGTGCTACTTCCCCATCGCAAATACCGAGAAGCCAAAGAGCACCCAAACAGTAAGATTTCTGAAGTGGTACATGGCCACACTATGCAAAGGCCATTAGTCACACTAAGCAAAGGCCACAGACACCAGTCTTAAGAAAGGCAGCAATGGGGGTTGGGGGCAGGGGGAAAGAAAGCACACAGGGAGGAAAGGTAAGGGAGATGGGCAAGGCTGTGCAGTCTACAGAGTGCACAGGAGAAAATGTGGAGGTGGGAATAAGATGGGAAAGAAAAGATGGAAAACAAGAAGAAAATAAGAATGCAGAAAAAAACAATTTGTGCTCATTGGCAACAAGTCACAGCAAAGTCCTAGCTCATGGTCACTGAGTCTTTTTCATGGTCATCCTTAAGTATTTTTAATACCCATTATGAAATCAGAGTCTTTAAGAGGCCAATTTATCAGATAATTCACCTGAAACAACTCAAGACACAGGAGAGGACAATGAACTAAGACCAAGAGGTCAAAATACTGACAAATGCATATGCAAACTGAATGGCTATCGCCATACACAAAGAAAGAAAGAACTGGCGGTTAAACTAACCTAGCAACTACAGCTATATCAATAGAATCCTAATAAATTAATTAATCTCAAGTGGTAACCTCGTCTCCAGGTCTAACTTAATCCCAGTAAGGTACTATTTCTATGAGAAATTCTAAACTTGAGTCAAACCCCATCATGACGCAGGCAGACTCAGCCACGAGGCAGATGGAGCCACACTCACCCATGTGGCGGACAGGTAATGGGCACAAGTATCAGCTAGGGCCTAAGGGTCGTGAGTAAGTACAGGCAAGTGGCAATGAGTCAGCGAAGCTGTCAGAGGCTCCAAGCATGAGATCCTCAAAGCCAGGCGGGCAGGAACATTAGGACACTAGATGATTATTAGTTCAGGCAGAACAGGGCCTGGGCAGCCACAGTGGTAGAGGCCTCCAGACCCCTGAGTGTCCTCCTTGGTGTTCGCCTCCCCTCCACGGCCCCCCCCACACACACACACACCTCCTCCAGGATCTAGTGACAAAAATGTTCTTGTTTGGCATCTGTTCTGATTGGTCAATGCCCACTTTCTACTATTTCGACCATCACTCCCCCCCACCAATATATAAAATGAACAAAAGCTATTTAGGCTTTGGGGCTGGAGTTCAGTGCAGGATTTCAAGTCCCAAAGGTGAAACTTCTAACTTCTTCCGTACTAACTTCTTCCCTTAGCCACAGGGAAGTGAGGTAGTCTTCACTGAGCCCCCAGGCCAGGAGTCAGAGGGTAACCGCTGGCCAATCTCACCACCAAGCCCCAGTCACTATGCCTGTGTAATAAGCCTAAAAACACGGTGGAAGAGGCTTCCGGCACAAACTGCTCCGCTCAGAAATGTCTCAGGAACATCAACAGTCCCTACTGAGGACACAGAATAGGAAGGACAGGCCATTCCTGCCCCCAGTCTGGAAGCTGAAACTTTACCCCTGAAGAGACTAATTGAACGTGTATTTGGTCTGTGTTCAAGCCTTAAATGCTTTTCTGGCAGCACATTCCCTCTCAAAAATCTGCTTACTCTGAAGACATTCTTATCAGCAAGAAGCAGAAAAAATGTTTTCATGACCTACAATCTTCCGATCATTTATACTAAGTGAAGAGACAGAGAAAAAGGAGCAGATAGAGCTAAGAGGACCAGGGTCCAAACAAAGACAGTGAATTAGAGGTTTGTGTGGAATACGTGTGGCTGGTCCATTCTGACATCTTTTATTGTGCATTTCTACTCTTCCACGTATCAGGTGGACATCAGTTAAAACTCTGCATTCAAAGTCACCTTGTACTCACTCCTTTCCCTAAGTTAATGTTATTGAATGCTAGCTAAAAGCTTTTTCAAGCTTTTGTTACCTTCTTCTGTGGTTATTTGGGCAAGAGCTATGAACTTTTTAACTTAGATCATATGACCCTGTTGACCTTTTCCAGGAGATTAATTTAAGTGGTGTTTATTTTTTTATTATTTTTTTAAGATTTTATTTATCTTTAGAGGGGAAGGGGGGAAGGAGAGAGGGACAGAAACATCAATGTATGGTTGCCTTTTGTGCGTTCCCTGCTGGGAACTGGCCTGCAGGGAACCGGCCTGCAACCCAGGCACGTGCCCTGACTGGGAATCAAACCGCAATCGTGTGGTTTGCAGGCCCGCGCTCAATCCACTGAGCTACACCAGCCAGGGCTAAGTGGTGTTTATTTCAGTGTGGCTTTTTCACAGCATATATCACAGTTTGGCTTTCCTAAAATTTATTTGTAAATAATAAATATATAAAAAAATCAGCCTACATCACCGGCTGAGACATGCTTCTTTTCCCTTAGGTATCCTTTCATTGTTCTTAATTCTATGTGGCACAAAGTAGATTCTCAATACGTCTTGGTTTTGATTTTCTGTTTTTTTTAAAGATCTCTTTGTCTAAAAATTGTAGAAAAGGACAAATTAGAAACTCAAACCCACCAAAAGGAGTATACCACAGTTCCTCTTTTAAAACTATAGAAATAAGTTAATGTCCCTGCTCAGTACCTCCAAACACATCCCTCTAGAGCAATGCCTGGTTCGTAAATATCACATTGATTTTTCCTTATGCCGATCCAGATATTTATAGACAAAGATAGGATCTTGTTGTACCTATTGTTTTACATTATGCTCTTTTTATTTAACAATAACAAAAACAACATTCCAGATACCAATTTCTTTTAGCAACTGAAATTCTCTAGTATACACATTTGCTGTACTTTAATTAACTGTTCCCTGGCTGATTAAAATTTGGGATGTCCCTGTTTTTTCCTATTATAAACAGCATAATACACCATATGTGTATATATCTTTTAATCTTTACTTAGAAATGGAGTTGTCAAGCTATAGAAAAAAATCACACTGTAAAACTACCACCAAATTTGTCTTTAAAAATGTTGAAACAAATTACATTTCTAGCACTATCAAAGTTCCCCCTTAATCCTATCCCCATCCACAATGGAGAGTATCTATTTTTTTTCTTGTTGCTAGGCTGATGGACAAAAAACTAGCTTTAACTTGCATTTTTTATTTAGTAAGGTTGAAAATATTTTTATAAACCATTGTTTTTGTTTTCTTTGAATTGTCTGCTCATGTCCTTTGCTCATTTTCCTACAAGTTATATGCATTTGGTGTATTGATTTTATGGAAGCTCCAGTGGAAACCTGACAATTACTTGCTATATATGCAGCTATATTTGCTATATATGCAGCAAGTATTTTTGCCTAGGTTGCAACCTGTCTCTTAATCTAGTTGTAGAGAAGTTTACAATTCTTTTCTGGAAAACTGTCAATCTTTCCTTTATGACTTCTAATTTTGTTTCCTAGAAAGTTTTTCCCAACTGCAAGAATGTTGGGAACCTTACACCTGGCTTCTAGCTAAAAACATTGCATTGATTACAGGAACCTGTGCACTCCACGAGCCAATCGGCTACAGGTACATGAGGTGTGCATGCGCTCCACAAGCCAATCAGCTACAGGCACACGAGGTGTCCACGAGTACCAGCTGCACCCAAGTAATCAATAAGCGGGCCCTCCTTTGTCTCAAGCTAGCCAATAGCAAGCAACCTAATCTCCTTTCTTTCCCTCCCCCCCCCATATATACCCAGTTCGGAAAAATAAAGTTTGCAGCTTGATCAGAATCTTTTGTCTTGCTGCCATTCTTCGCGCCTCTTGTCCCCCCAACTCATTTGTTCTAGGTAGGTGGTCGAGCCCCAGTTGATTGCTCTGCGGGCCGGAGCACAAGAATACAAAATGTTCTACTATATCTTCTTCTATTCCTTAAGTCCTTTAAACACACATTTATCATCCATCAGGAATTACATGCATATTTTTAATCTATCTGAAATTAACCTTGACTACAGTGTGAGGTGTAGACAAATACTGTTTTCTTCCAAATGAATAACATCATCCACTGAATTATCTATTTTTTCCAAAAAGTGTATTCACTTTTTTATGTTTGTTTTTTATTATAGAAAATTCCAAAATATAAAAAGTAAGGTAAGAGTATAATGAACTCTAAGTATTCATCACCCAGCTTTAACAGCTATCAATCCATCTCTATTAATTTAAAATACTATTTTTAATATTTAATAAACCTGTACATATGCTTGGCTATATATCTGAACAATTGCTCTGTTCTGTTCTACTTTAATTAATGTGGTTATATAATAATATAAAAATACTTAAATATTTCTATAAAAACAATTGAAACATATTCTTTATACTGCATTATAATAAGATCAAAAGCATAGTAATATATAGGCCAACTACTATAACAAATAGATCCAAAAATACAGCAGTTGGAACAAGAAAGAAATTCCTCTTTCTCGTGGCCACTTCACGGTGGATAGGTGCTCTGATCAATGAGGTCATGCAAAGACCCAGGGTCCCACCCTCCCACTGCACTGCCCTCCCCTTGGGTATTGCCTGTTCAGAGAGTTGAACCTGGCTCACCAACAGCTCAGTTCCCTTCCCAGCACAGGAAGAGAGAAACGGACTCTGACAGACAAGCAGCTCTCTTTTAAGGTCTTGACCCAGCATGCAGCTCTATCACTTCCACTTGGCCATTTGAGTTTAAAGGAAAACCTAAAGTACAAGTGTTTTCTTAAAAAAAAAAAAATAAAGAAAGAAAGAAATAAAAACTAATGTTCTGAGATAGAAGAAGAGGGACCATGGCATGCCATTTCATGCCAGACTTTGAATTGGTTTACATTACATTTGTGTCTGCCTTTTTTTTTTTACAGAGATTAACTGATTTTGACATCTTAATGGTTTGCTACTTTTAAAAGCTTTCTTAACGCAGTACCACGGGACCAACAGGTCACAAAAATATATAGTCAAAATAACATTAAATAAGGAGAGTGTTACTTTCTCATTAAATCCTGCAGAAATGGGCAGAGCCAGCAGTGACGAGTCAAAGTCCACCCTGCCTTTCTCAGGGATGGCAGCAGATGAGACAAGGAGAAACGCACCAACTCCTCTGCTTAGATGTAGATACCAAGAAGAAACAGAACAGTTAAAGAATGAATGAGACCTAGAGGCATGGGCCGTGACCCGGCTCGTCACAGAGCCTCAACCCTCCTCCCTCACACCCCCAGAGTTGTGGAGCATTCAGCCAAGCCCCAGACCACTAGAACCTTCATGGGGATCCAGTGTGCATTTACTTCAAGGAAAATAGGCAGCAGGGGTCTCCATACTGTGTACCTTTTGGATAGGAGGCGCATTCCCCGGGGAAGGACACTCCCACTGGAGAAACCGTAAGATCTATTCCCCTCTGTTTCATTCCTGCACCCACTTTCCCCACTCCCTCAAAGAAGACAGAAACCAGCCCTGTGGGATACAAATGCAGGCACTCATATTGATTTATAGGAAAGAGTTAGCCTTCTTACAACACAGTTCATAAAATCAACTTGTCGTATCAAAAAGAATGACACTTCTGAAGTAAGGTTATACAATCAGCATATTTATACTGTCACCATCAAATAATGTTTCCTCCTTTGGGTGGGGATAATGCTAAACTCTTTAAAAAGACTAATTTTAACTACTGATGTGATTCAATAATACATGTAGATATGCTTGTAAATCTTCTCCAAAACTGTCCCTACATAATTCAGCATGACTAAAAATAGTTTGATACATCAGGAAGAAAACAGAACATAAAATATCTACCTAGAGAGTAGAGAATAAAGAATATATAAAGATGTACTTTGGGCAGATAACATCAATAAGGATGACAATGTTCATGTGTTCCTGAATAATTCTGGTGGCTAAACTGACTCCAAAGAATTCTAAACCCTCCCTTTATCGTTCAAACACAGATTGCCAATTAGAATTTTCCCAGCAGCTCAAAGATGGGAAAAAATTCAAGCTAAACATAATCCCATGCTCCATTTATATTTATACTTTCCAGATGGAGGCATCATGGAAAGAGCTTTTATTTCCCTCAAACCCCTCAGCTTAATTCTCTGCTTTCAGGTCATCTCATCTCCCAACAGGTCTATTTTTAGCATCCCTTATTACTCTCTTTGAATCCCGGCCTCCATTATCATCATTTCCGGAAGCAGGACAAAATTTCCTGACATAGGAAGGGTACACACAAATTTCCTGATACAAAAGGTGAATTATAAAGCTACCAGAGGATTTTAGACTTGAAAGCTGCCTTTCTGACTTATGCTGATAAGCATCTTCTGAGTAAGCAGATTTAGAAAATGTGTTGCCAGAAAAGCCTGTGCAACATAAACATAAATCAAATATAAATTAAATTCACTCTGAATGAAAACATTGTTTACTTTCATACAGTGCCACCAGATTATTAAAACCCAGCTTTTAGCATCTGGCTCATAGTACTGAAGTCCCTTCAGAGTCTATTTACTGATTTGCCTTTCATCTTTCTTCTTCTGCACTTTTACTTGGGCTTCATTTATTCAGTAATTTGCCAAATAGTTTTTGAGGCCTCCTGTGTGTGCAGCACTGTACAAAGCATGGGAAACAAAAATGAATACACACAGAACACACCCTTAGGAGCAACCAGTCCGTTGGAAAACACAGAGTAAAATTCAAATAATACACCAAAGGTAACGTGAATATCAGGAGACATTACTGGGCAATTGAGGAGGTGGTCAGTTCAAGGGGGCAGGTGAGGAGGGATTCCACTGTGTGACAGAAACCAGGGCCACGACTTCAAAAGCAAATGAAGTTTCAACAGAATCAATGGCAAGGCAAGGCCTGCTGGTTACAGAGAAGAGGATGCATAAAGGCATTGAAAATAACGATGAGCTAGAAGACTAGAGATCAGAAACTTGAATGAGGTAGTATTTCGTTTTTTCCTTTACTCTCTCCGAGGTAGTTAGGTGGTGCCTGATGTTTGTTTTGTTTTTTAAGAAGACTGAAGACCCCCTAAAGATCCTGAGTGGAAAGCTTATTAAACCTGCCTCACTGAGTCAATGGGAGGATGCACTCCTCCATCTGGTACCCTTATGCCTCACCTCAATCATGAGTATACTTGTAAAACTTGAAGAAAAAAAAAAGGGGGGGATGCAAAACATAAAGTACCAGGGCCTGAGATTCTGTCATGACCATATACAGAATCCTACCATTAAGATGCAAATATTTCTATTCAGGGTCATAACTCAAAAGCTGTATCTGTTAGTAGTAGGTAACTTCAGAAGAGATTGGCTTCAAAATAGAATGGAAAAGAGGAACAGGTAAGAGGGAGAATTACTCAGAGACATAAGTACAAAATATATGGGTTTAAAGAGGCACGAGAGACACATTGCTTACTGCACAGTTTGGTCTGGACCAGTCCTGGCAGTATCCCAGTAAGAGAAAACTACAACATATTATAAAGCCTCAATAATCAAAACAGACCATTATGGAGGGTCATGTGATAATATTTAACAAACCTGAAACATATAAACTTTGATCCCATACTTTTCCTTTCGAGAGGTCATTCTAAAGATAACATCTGCATACCTGTGAAATGACTATAGTTTTACATTTAAGCATCATTTATAATAATAAAAGATTAGAAAATTATCAAATGCCATTAATAGGGGGATGGTCAATGAATTTATAGTGATGCAGCCAATGGAATCCTACATAGCTATAAAAACTAGAACACTCTCTTCAGAAAGCTCTCTGCGCAACACAAAGTGAATGAAATAAGATGTAATACAGTGTATGCAGTATGTTACTATCCACACAAGAAAGAGAAAAATAAAGTATTTTTTTCTTTCCTCTTCAAGGAACAGGGTACCTAGAGAAGCAGAAGAGTGAGAAAGGGGGAGCTTTACTTCCCCGTATATAGAAAAATAAATAATGAAAAGATTCACAAGGAACTAAGAAGACAAATTATCTAAGAGATTCCCTTAAAACTGAGAAGCAATATGAGATAAAGAATTCTCACTGATATATTTTTATGTTTTAATTTTTAATCATGTGACTGTTTTACCTATGCAAGCAAATGCTGCCAAACTAAGTCTTTAATTCCTAGAACAAAGAGATAACAACACTCAAAAAGTTTTTCCCATTACTTTTTTCTACTCCCCTAATTCTCTTACTAAAATCTTAGGTGTAGTACCAGAGGAAAAAAAAACAAATGAATAACAACAACCCAATTTATCCTTTGATTCTACACATAAGACACAGAATCTCTCAGAAAAATACAGGTATAAACAAAGAAGAGAAAAAAGGATGCATGTGCCTAACTTTGATGATAAATTTCTAATAGGATCATACATCACTGTGAAATAGAAGAAAAAGAGAGTTCTTCAAGGGTTTGGACAGGTCTTATTCAACCTGATTTTATTCCATTTAAACTACTAAGAGGACTTCTGCCAAGATGGAGGCGTAGGTGGAAGCACTGCGCCTTCTCACACAACCAAGTTTAAAAACAACAAAGTTTTACCAACAAAAATGCAGCCAAACCATAGAAAATTGAACTACATGGAAGTCTGACAACAACAAACCCTTCAGCCAAACCAGTAAGAGGGGTAGAGCCAGCAGCAGAGTCGGGTCAGGCAGGAAAGATCCACCAGACCGACCGAGCATGCGACCCAGGTGTGCCAGCAGCCATGGCGGATCCCAGGTGTGGAGAAGAGGGCAGACCCACTGAGGGCACAAGGCGTTGGACTCACTGAGGGCTGACCGTGGTCACACATTCGCGTGCAGATAAACCGGTGAAGGAGCAAGCAGTGAGATGGACCCCGCAGGCTCCAGTGGCAGGAAGTGGCAGAGGGAACCGCCCCCACATACAGCATCACAACCCAGCAACCTGGGTGGCCCCACCCTGGTGAACACCTGAGGCTCCTCTCCTCATATGTAACAGGCACAAACAGATAAAAACATGGCTCAAGAACAACTCAGAGACCCAAAGCTGATAAATCTAAGCGATGAAGAAATAGCCAAACTTTCAGATGCATGGTTCAAAACACTGGTGATCAGGATGCTCACAGAACTAGTTGATTATAATCACAAGTTAGAGGAACATGTGAAGGCTAAATTAATTGAAATGAAGGGAAATGCACAGGAAACCAAAAGCAATGAAAAGGAAACTGGGACTCAAATCAATGGAGTGGACCAGAAGGAAGAAAAAAATGACCAAACAGAAAAGGATGAAGAAACAAGAATTCAAAAAAATGTGGAGAGGCTTAGGAACCTCCAGGACATCTTTAAACATTCCAACACCTGAATTATAGGGGTACCACAAGGGGAAGAGGAACAGCCACCAGTGGAAAACTTATTTGAACAAATAATAAAGGAGAACTTCCCCAATCTGGCAAAGGAAATAGACTTCCAGGAAATCCAGGAAGCTCAGAGAGTACCAAAGAAGTTGGACCCAAGAAGGAACACTCCAAGGCACATCATCATTACCTTAGCCAAGATTAAAATGAAGGAGAGAATCCTAGAAGCAGCAAGAGATAAGGGGACAGTCACCTACCAAGGAGTTCCCATCAGACTGTCAGCAGATTTCTCAAAAGAGACCTTACAGGCAAGAAGGGGCTGGAAAGAGGTATTCCAAGTCATGAAATCCAAAGACCTCCATCCAAGATTGCTCTATCCAGCAAATCTTTCATTTAGAATGGAAGGACAGATAAAGTGCTTCTCAGATAAGATCAAATTCAAGGAGTTCATCATCACCAAGCCCTTATTGTGAAATATTAAAGGGGCTTACCTAAGAAAAAGAAGATAAAAAATATGAACAGTGAAAGGACAGCAAACTCACAGTTATTAACAACCACACCTAAAACAAAAGCAAACTAAGAGGACAGCTAGATCAGGAGCAGAACCATAGAAATGAAGATCACATGGAGGGTTAGCAACAGGGGAGTGGGAGAAGGAGAAAGAGAGAGAAGGTACAGAAAATAAGTAGCATAGACTGTAGGCAGAAAATAGATAGGGGGGAGGGCAAGAATAGTAGGGGAAATATAGAATCTAAAGAACTTGAGACACGTGGTCATAAACTAAAGAAGGGAATAGTGGGGGAGGGGTGTGCAGGGTGGAGGGGAATAAGGGGGGAAATAGAACAACTGTAATGGCATAATTAATAAAATATATCTTTAAAAAATAAAGCAATAAACTTCTACTAAGAGGGCTCAATAGTTTGGGTGCACTGTTCTGGTGAGACCCAGCCCTTGGGACTAATGGCCCTGTTGGTTCCTGGACAGGTAAGGAAAACAGTGAGGAAAGTGGAAATGGTTTTCAGGGCCTCTGGTCTCCTGTTGTAGGTCTCAGCACACAACCCAAGGGCCTGTACCACGCCCTTGTTTTACAGGGCTCTAATCTTAGGATCTACTGAAGAGGTTGAAACAAAGGTATTAGCTAAATTCTAGCTGCTAGAAGAATTTAAACAAGTGTTAATAACATTGAAGAGGCAGCTTGAAGAAAAGTCCAGGCATACCTTCTTTACCTTTTCCAGGTGCCTGTGCCCCATAAAATGTTTTTTGTGAAAGCACAAAAAATGACAAGTGCAGAAGTCACATGAGAGACTTAGGCTTCAAGTCCAGAAACTAAAATATAAGAAAATCCCAAGTTATACCTCCCTCTTTTGTATACAACCTTCTAGAACACAGTTCTAGAACTCTATATGTTCTTTGCTTTTTTCCCCTATGTAATAAAAAGCTATAGATGGGCTTAAATTCAGGGAGCATCCATTTCAGTCTAAGAACTGGTTCTTTAGCTTCACCTAGTGATTTTTTTATATCTTTGTCTATAGTGCATTAGCTGTATGAAATCTAATTTCCTTATGTTCATTCATTTATATTTAAAGAGGTACAAAAAAAGCAATAAAATATTCAAATAATTGCACAAGAGCTGTTGAACAAAAACAGCAATGTTGCTGAAACTGTTCTCAGGCAGGCAGCTCTCAAAATATTCCTTTGTCATGATAGATGACATAATCCAAAACCCTGGCATGAAAACCTTTTTAGAGACAGAATTAATATATTGTACTATGGAAAGGGAAGGTTATAGACACAGTCAGAAACCTGAACAGGCCAGCACCCCCTTATAATGTGGAATTCAAATTTCAGACACTTCCAGCTGTCTCCCTATGTGTCTTTCATAATCTGGAATGAAACAGGCTGAAGTGATTACCGTCTAATTATATTTAGCTTCAGTATGGAAATGGCAGTCTGACTGGAGATGAGGGTCCAGGTTTGGGGAAGGAGGGCAAAGTGTATTTTAGAAGATGAGGGGCACTCAGGGGTAGGGTGAGCCCAGGAAAGTCCCTGAAGAAGGTGTTCTGGGAAGCCAAGGAACAGGGTACCCAGAGGAGCAAGAGAGTGAGAAAGGGGGAGCTGGGCAAACAGCAGGACCAGGTTTCAACCACTTTGTGTTTTCTCAGATATGCCCTAGTGACTCCAATCATTTTACCCACTTAATCCCATTCATCCATTCATCAAATATTTACTAAACATCAAATATTCAATGAATAGTGAGTAAGTACGCTTTCCATGCAAGATACCACACAGGCTATGGAGACAAGATAAAAGCTATATAGTACCTGCCTTCGGAAGACGGATGTGTAAATCCTCATCTCTGGTGCCCTCATCCAGTTCCAGAGGAGAGAATGTTTGGGGGGAGTAAGGAAGGATTGTGAGATAAAGGGAAAAAGGGGGTGATGTTTAATCCTCATTTTGAGGTATAAGTAGGTGTCTGCCACACACATACACGCACACAAAGTAGAGGAATTCCAGCACTGGCAATAGCATAAAAACACAGAAGGGGAGCGTGAACATGGAGAAGCTGAGCCTTGTTTGAGTACTGCATGCATTAGAGGTAGGTTGGAGCTGAGACAGAGAAAAGGTGTACTAACCCTGGAAGCAATAGGAAGCCCAGCAAAAGGAGCAGAAGATCAGATCTGATTCTAGGTAGGTAGCTCTGCCAACAGTATAATGAAGGTGAACTGGAAGCCAGAGCCAAGGAGGCAGGATCACAAAGTACTGCAAGAGCCAGTTCCTGCATGGTCTCTGGCTTGCAAGCGTTATATTTGTGACTATATATTACATATTTCCAGTTATTGCCCTACCACTTACCCTTAAACAGGTACATTCTTAACAGTGAATGGAGGCACTAATCAGAGAGGATGCTAAAATAGTAGGCATAAACCCAAACTACCCTGGCAAAGGGGATGATAAAGACTTTCCATCATTGGGGTTGTTAGCTTAACACATATTCTGATCCAAGAAAAATGGCAACTCTGGCTTTCCCATTGAGTTTTTTTTTTTAAGGTACTGTTTTTGCACTCACTGAGTTTATGCATTCTAACATGTTGGTTGTAAATGTTTCAGCTTGAGAAGGGATGGGTTTATAATTTGTTAATCATCGGCCCACCAGTGAATTTTGCTGGGGCTTGCACAGGGTTTCCATGATCAAAATGGAAAGACCACCCATTTGGTACCTCTCCCAGCATGGCTGGCTGCCCCCTGCTGCTGAGGGCACCTCCAGGCTGGCCCTTCCAGCTACTGGTGAAAAGGTATACTCAGGAAACATTAACTTGAATCTTAAAAAAACATAACTTAAGACTGTATTTTCTTTTAAAAATATGTTATAACATATTCCAAAGCCAAATATTGATATCCATTAAAAGAGTTTCCTTGGGGGAGAGAGAATAGGGCAGGGGAAGATAAATGGTGACGGAAGAAGACTGGGCTCAGGGTGGTGAACACACAGTACACAGATGAGATATCATAGAATTGTACACCTACAACTTGTATACTTTTATTATCCAATGCTACTCAGTTTAAAATTTCGATTTAAATTTTTTTCTTATTTCTTTGAACACTATAGATAATAAAGTTACCAAATATATGTAAAAGATCTTTTTTTTAGTTGTCTGAATTATTCCCAGACCCTCTCCTTATCAGTTGGCAGTATCACTGTTTTTCTAAGCTACACACACTACTTCAGCTTTAATTAAAACGCGGTTGCCATAGTTTCTCAGAGAACAGCTCAAGGCATGCTTGAGTCCATTATTTTCTTGAGGTTTCTAGAGAAATTGTATATAGCAGTCACCAGCCAAAAATTTCCCATTTTTACCTCCCACCCAGCACAGCATAATATTCAGACATAGAACTAGGTATTCTAAATATTTTAAGAGAGTCTAAACAACTAGGAATGCTGTTTAAAATTCAGCCTCTGGTTTCTTCCGTTCTGCCACATTGGCAGGTACTGTAGCCAGCAGACTGCAGCTTAGGCGAGGACAGCAGACCAAGGGGCAATTCAGCCGAACACACACTGCACCTGTGGAAAACACCACACCATTTCTCTTTCTAGTAATAATGAAGAACATGCACTGTATTTACATTTTATAATAATCTATTGTTTTATATTCTCTAATAACTCAGAAATATAAATTCCAATATGCATGAATAAGGAACTCTCAGAAAACAGGTTTAAAAAATGGAAAGTAACTTCTTTAAAGAATCAAAAATTTAAAGTGGTGCTGAGGAGCCCTGGCCAGCTAACTGGTTGAGGCACATCCAAAGATCAACCAATAAAGGCATCGATAAGTGGAACAACAAATCTCTCTTTCTCTCGATCTTTCTCTCTCCTCGACTTCCTCTCTCTCTCTAAAATCAAAAAATAATTTTTTTGTTTTTTAAAAGTGGAGTTCAGGGAACCTTATTTCTTAAAGCTAAAACTTTGATTCCATCTGAGTTCCTACCCTGCTTTCAGGTGGCAATTACCACTATCTCTAAGTCTTGAAAGGCAAGCTCAAAGATTATTTTGAGCTTTCAATGTTAAAGAATGTAAATTAACACTGATCCCCATGAACTTTAGAAAAGGCAAATGCCAGTTCAGCTCCTGGTAATTCAGCCTCACTTCCCTGCTTCTAGGTAGCTATGGGCATGTACTGTGCAGGTAAAAGGACAGGGTTGAAATTTCAGCTCTGGGAGCCAACTGACCTTAGCCAAGTGATGATTAAATGAGGTAGGACATATGCAAAGATAAGAAAGCTCTCAGAAAATGGCAGCTGGTATCATTTCTGCATAAGTAGGTCATCTCCAGGACAGGATGTGGGGCAGGATGAGATCTCACAATTTTCAGAAAAGCTTGAAAGCACCCTGCTTCCTTTGGCTATCATTTTAAGAGCTAATATAAACTACTCAATTATACTGATTTTTCTGACTTAAGTATTATGCAAATCATTTAAACTTCCTTATTCTGTATCACTAAACTTCCTTTTATTCTCTTTTCTGCACAAGATGAAGATATTCTAAAGAGAACTTGAGAGATAGAAGGGCTATATTTCCAACCAGAAAAATAGGGAAGTTAAAGGTGCCCTGTGCATGCTAGATTATAGGTATTTACTAATGAGCAAATGCATAGTGAATGAATGAATGTTCTATTGTAGCTATTATATTATGTGTCCCTTTATCTTTTAATTCAATAGAACTTAAGTATTTTTTAAAATAACATTTATTATTTTTACTGATTCTCACAATGATTTGTAAAAGAATATAATAGGTATTACTATCTCTAGTTTACCAAAAGAGAAAATAAACCTCAGGAATATTAAGTGACTTACCCAAGGTAAGCTAAGCAAGAAGGCTTGACCTCAGGTCTTTTTAAAAAATATTTTTTATTTATTTAGAGAGAGGGGAAAGGAAGGAGAAAGAGAGGGAGAGAAACATCAATGTGTGGTTGCCCCTCATGTATCCCCAACTGGGGACCTGGCCTGCAACCCAGGTATGTGCCCTGACTGGAAATCAAACCAGCAGCCCTCTGGTTCCCAGGCCTACACTCAATCCACTGAGCTACACCAGCCAGGGACTTGGGCCTTTTAACACTAACACAGGACCCCTCCACCATATCACTACATTTGGCGGGACTCTGTCTACTACACCACCACCTTCTCACAGGGCCATGAACTGCAGTGCAGTGTGGTGAAGGAACTCTGAAAAACATCCCCCCAGGGGAGATATGGTACACCCCCCACATCAATCCTTGAACAAGTATTTCTTCACTGTTAAAACAAAACAAATAGGGACTTCCACCAAGATGGAGGCATAGGTGGAAACACTACCTTCTTGCACAACCAAGTTTAACAATAACAAAGTTTTAGCAACAAAAACACAGCCAAACCACATAAAATTGAATTATACTGAAGTCCAACAACAACGAACCACTCAAACAGACAGGTAAGAGGGGCAGAGCCAGCAGCAGAGCAGGGTCAAGCAGGAAAGATCCACCAGACAGACCCAGGCACGTGACCCAGGTGTGAGACCGAGGTGCTCAGGCAGCCGAGAGCGAATCCCAGGTGTGGAGTAGCAACGGGTGGACACACTGAGGGCGCAAGGCGGCAGGCTGATCTCGGTCACACATTCTCCCACATATAAACCAGGCAAAGGAGCTAGCAGTGAGAAAGATTGTGCAGGCCCCATTGGAGGGAAGAAGCAGAGGGGACTACTATTGTCCCTCTCTGACCCCGCCCCCACATACAGCATCACAACCCAGCAACCTGGGTGGCCCCACCCTGGTAAACAACTAACGCTCCTCTCCTCATATGTAACAGCACAAACAGACCAAAACATGGCTCAAGAAGAACTCAGAGCCCCAGAGCCAATAAATCTAAGCTAACAAGAAATTGCTAACCTATCAGATGCACAGTTCAAAACACTGGTGATCAGGATGATCACAGAACTGGTTGATTTTATCCACAAATTAGAGGAACATATGAAGGCTAAACTAATTGAAATGAAGGGAAATGCACAGGAAACCAATAGTGATGGAAAGAAAACTGGGACTCAAATCAATGGAGTGGACCAGAAGGAAGAAAAAAATGACCAAACAGAAAAATATGAAGAAACAAGAATTAAAAAAAATGAGGAGAGGCTTACGAACCTCCAGGACATCTTTAAATGCTCCAACATCTGAATTATAGGGGTACCAGAAGGGGAAGAGGAACAGCCACCAGTGGAAAACTTATTTGAACAAATAATAAAGGAGAACTTCCCCAATCTGGCAAAGGAAATAGACTTCCGGGAAATCCAGGAAGCTCAGAGAGTCCCAAAGAAGTTGGACCCAAGAAGGAACACACCAAGGCACATCATAATTATATTAGCCAAGATTAAAATGAAGGAGAGAATTCTAGAAGCAGCAAGAGATAAGGGGACAGTCACCTACAAAGGAGTTCCCATCAGACTGTCAGCAGATTTCTCAAAAGAGACCTTACAGGCAAGAAGGGGCTGGAAAGAAGTATTCCAAGTCATGAAATTCAAAGACCTCCATCCAAGATTGCTCTATCCAGCAAATCTTTCATTTAGAATGGAAGGACAGATAAAGTGCTTCTCAGATAAGATCAAATTCAAGGAGTTCATCATCACCAAGCCCTTATTATATGAAATGTCAAAGGGGCTTACCTAAGGAAAAGAAGATAAAAAATATGAACAGTGAAAGGACAGCAAACTCACAGTTATTAAGAACCACACCTAAAACAAAAGCAAACTAAGAGGACAGCTAGATCAGGAGCAGAACCATAGAAATGAAGATCACATGGAGGGGTAGCATCAGGGGAGTGGGAGGAGGAGAAAGAGGGAGAAGGTACAGAAAATAAATAGCATAGATGGTAGGTAGAAAATAGATAGGGGGGAGGGCAAGAATAGTATGGGAAATATAGAATCTAAAGAACTTGAGATGCGTGGTCATAAACTAAAGGAGGGGGAATGGTGGGGAAGGGGTGTGCAGGGTGGAGGGGAATGAAGAGGGGGAAATAGAACAACTGTAATGGCATAATCAATAAAATATATATTTTAAAAATAAAATAAATAAATAAATAAATAAACTTGGAGCACATCAGACTGAAGCGTATCTCCTATGCTGCAAGAAGAAGATTGGAGCTAGAATTTCAAATTGTAGATTGTGGATCAGGGACAACATTGTGAATTGCTATTTTTCCAAGTATCACAGATAATTTACAGAATGTTATCTACATCTCATACCTGAATCATGGTAGGAACTAATGCTCAACAAAGGCATTACCCAAGACCTAAATTTCACCTGGCAGAGATTTTCAAAAATGATCCCAGTCCCATCAAGACAAGGATATCTAGTCATTTTACTGCAGGAGTTCTTTGCTGGGATCTACCTCTGCCCTGAGAATCCACAGATGAGCATTAAGACAGCAGATACTTGAAAGTATATGCAAAAATATATGCTATATCTATCCCTAACATTTCTAGAAGTGTAGACTGTAGCTTTCAGCAGATTCTGAGAATGTACTCCAAAGGTTAAGATCCTGCAAGAGGACTTCAGAAGAGTAGAAATTAGACCTTGTTATTATTGAATTTTTTAAATTTTAAGCGTCTATTTATACCACAAGTTTCTTTTATATTGCATCACTTTTAAAAAGGTAGACAACAACAAACAAAGCCCAGAGTAGAAGGAAGGAAATAACCAAGATCAGAGCAGAATTAAATGACACAGAGACTAAACAACAATTCAAAGGATCGATAATTCCAGGATCTGGTTCTTTGAAATGATAAACAAAATCAACAAGCCTTTAAGCAGATTCAGAAAGAAAAAAAGACAGAGGACCCAAATAAATAAAATCAGAAATGAAAGAGGAGAAATTACAACCAATATGACAGAAACACAAAGGATTGTAAGAAATTACTATGAACTACATGCGAAGAAGTTGACAACCTGGGTGAAATGGACAAATTTCTAGAAACATACAATCCTCCAAAACTGAGTGAAAAAGAAGCAGAGAGGCTGAACACACTGCTAACAGCTAGTGAAAATGAAGCAGTAATCAAAAACTCCTTGCACACAAAAACCCTGGGCCAGATGGCATCATAAGCAAATTTTGCCAAATATTTAGGGAAGAGATAACTCCTATCCTCCTCAAACTACTCCAAAAAAATTCAAAAAGAGGGAAGACACCCAAACTCTTTTTATGAGGCCAATATTATTCTAATTCCAAAACCAGGTAAAAGTACAACAAAGAAAGAAAACTACAGGCCAATATAGCTGATGAACATAGACACTAAAATTCTCAACAAAATATTGTCAAAATAGACCCAGCAATACACTGAAAAGATCATACACCATGATCAAGTGGGATTCACCTTGGGAGTGCAAGGACAGTACAATATTTGCAAATCAGTAAACATAATACTGTCACATAAACAAAAGGAAAGACAAAAATCACATGATCCTATCAACAGATGCTGAAAAAGCATATGATAAAGAACATTTATAATAAAAACATTCAGCAAAGTGGAGTAGAGGGAGCATACTCAACATAATAAAGGCCATATATGAGAAACCTACAGCCAATATCATATTCAATGGGCAAAAACTAAAAGCTTTCTCCCCATGATCAGGAACAAGACAAGAGTGTCTGCTTTCACCACTTCATTCAACACAGTATTAGAAGTTCTAGCCACAATGATCAGACAAGAAAAAGAAATAAAAGCATCCAAATTGGAAAAGAGGAAGTAAAACTGTCATTGTTTGCAGATGACATGATAGCATACATGGAAATCCCTATGGGCTCCACCAAAAAACTTCTCAACCTAATAAGTGAATTTACCAAAACAGTGGGATACAAAGTCAATATTCAGAAGCTAAAAGCATTTTTTACACCAACAATGCAATATCAGAAACAGAAACTAGGAAGTAATTCCCATTTACTCTAACAAGAAAAATAAAATACCTATGAATAACTTTAACCAAGGAGGTAAAAGATCTGTACTCAGAAAACTACAGAATACTGAAGAAATTAAGGAAGACACAAATAAATGGAAGCATATACCGTGTTCATGGATTGGAAGAATTAACATCATTAAAATGTCCATACTACCCAAAGCAATCTATAGATTCAACACAATGCCTATTAAAATACCAATGACGTATTTCACAGATATAGAACAATTATTTCAAAATTTTTATGGAACCATAAATGACCCCTAATAGCTTCAGCAATTTTGAAAAAGATGAACAAAGTAGGAGGGGGTCACAATATCTGATGTCAAACTACATGACAAGACCACTATAATCAAAACAGTCTGGTATTAGCATAAGAACAGACACATAGATCAATGGAACAGAATAGAGAGCCCAGAAATAAACCCATGTCTCTATGGTCAACTGATATTTAACAAAGAGCGCAAGAGCCTGAAATGGAGTAAAAATAGCCTCTTCAATAGATGGTGCTGGGAAATCTGGATAGCTACATGTAAAAATATGAAACCAGACCACCAACTTATACCATACAACAGAATAAACTCAAAATGGATAAAAGAATTAAACATAAGCCATGACACCATAAAAGTCCTAGAGGAAAACATAGGCAGGAAAATTTCAGATACCTCAGGCTGCAATATTTTCACTGATAGATCTCCTAGGGCAATGAAAATAAAGGACAGAATAAGCAAATGGGACTACCTCCAATTAAAAAGTTTCTGGGCAGCTAAAGAAAATATCATCAAAATGAAAAGGGAACCAACCATATGGAAAAATATATTTGCCAATGATACCTCAGACAAGAATTTGAATTCCAAAATGTATAAAGAACTCATACAACTCCACACCAGGAAGATAAACAATCCGATTTAAAAAATGGATAAAGGACTTGAAAGACACTTCTCTAAGGAGGACATACAGAGGGCTCATAGACATATGAAAGAATGTTCAACATCACTAGCCACTGGACATGCAAATTAAAACCACAATGAGATACCGAGAAATGCAAAACCTAGTGTACTGTTGATAGGAATGCAGATTGGTGCAGCCACTGTGGAAAACAGTAGGGAAATTCCTTAAAAAACTAAAAATGGAACTGCCTTTTGACCCAGCAATTCCAATGCTGGGATTATACCCTAAGAGTCCTGAAACACAAATTCAAAAGAACCTATGCACCCCAATGTACATAGCAGCACTATTTACAACAGACAAGTGCTGGAAACAGCCTAAGTGCTCATAAGTAAATGAGTGGGTCAAAAAACTATGGTACATTTACATAATAGAATACTACACAGCAGAAAGAAAGAAGGAACTCCTACCTTTTGTGACAGCATGCATGGAACTGGAGGATATTATGCTAAGTGAAATAAGCCAGGCAATGAAAGACAAATACCATATGATCCCACCTATAAGTGGAACCGAATGAACAAAACAAACAAGCAAAATGGAAGTAGAGACATGGAAATAAGGAACAAACTGACAGTGACCAGAGGGGAGGGAGGAGAGGGATAACTGGGAGAAAGAAGGGGTTTAGTCAAGGAGCATGTATAAAGGACCCATGAACACTGACAACAGGTTGAGGATTGACTGTGGGAGTGGGTGGTGGGAGAAGCAAGAGACAGCAACAGGTTAAAAATTGGGACTACTATAATTAAACAACAATAAAAATAAAAATATGAATAAAAAGCTAGACAATTTCACCAAATATTTACAAATATATTTGGGGCTGCTTTGGGACACTATACAGTAGCTTTCAAAACAAGAGGCTGTTATACCCTAGATTGGTCTGAGATGTTTGCAAATACCTGCTGCCTTCTGCAAGTAGTTCAACACACAGTGGGCAGTGGCAGGAATTTATTTATTCAATGTTTGTTAATGATTGTCGAGACCTGTCAGTTAGTTATTTAAAACTTGTTAATGGCAGGAACCTAATCAACAAAATGAACAAGCAAGCAAAGTATAGCCAAAGACACTGAAATTGAGAATAGGCTGACAGTGATCAGAAGAAAGAGGGGAGGGGATAAAGGGGGAAAAGGGGGAAGGGTTTATAAGAGCAATTATAAAGGACACATGGACAATAACAAGGGGGGTGGAAATGGGGGAGGGAGATGGGGAGAGCAGGGTGGTGGGGAGGGCTGGGGGAAAAGGCAGAAAACTGTACTTGAAAAACCACAGTATATATACATACATATATATATATATATGTGTGTGTATATATATATATATATATATATATATATATATATATAAACTTGTTAATGTGCTACTTCTTAATGTGAGAGTTCTGTTCTCTTTATAAATAGCATCAATCACAATTAAATATATAGTTTTCTATGAAATCTATAGGTAGTTTTGTAATCTCAATCTATTTGGCTTACAGAAATTGAAAGGAAATCCAGAAATCTGAAGAATACCAGAATTTTTCTTCAAATGACAATGTATTGAGATTAGAGTTCTAAAAGTTCTGTGTGATAACCACATAAATGGAATCTTTGGGATTGCACAGGTTGTGTGTAACAATACATGTCTCACAGTATCATCTTATTAGCTGACAACATGCTACCAGATTTTCAAGAATAAGTAAAAAGAGAAAAGCAATGAGCTTAAGGTAGAGGGTGGGGTAGACTAATTCAAAACAAATTATGGTTCTAGTTATCATAAAATAAACTGTCTCCCACTGGATGCAATTACACAACTAAACAGAATGCAGTGAGCAGACACTTGAGGGTTCCAAAAAGTAAATAGTAGCAACAGACTTGAAGTTTTTTAAAAAGCCAGCATTTGAAGTGCCACCAAACCAGTGGTGAGTTTGTCATCTTTATCTCCAGACTGAAAACAAGGCATCCATGCAGCCTGAAACCCAAAGCTGGCTGGGCACTGAGGCTCAGACAGAGAGAGCTCCAGGAAAAACACCCTTCTTCTGGCTTAAGAAGTGAGAAAGGGACTTCTTAAGACTACAATGCAGAAATGCCTCATTTTTTTCTTCTTTTCTGAGCTCTCTTAAAAAAGTCCCAGTGGAAGAGGAGCCAAAACTCTTTGGAAGGAAACCTTCCTCTGATTTCGAGACAGTGGGACACATCCCACCTCTATATATTCTCTCTCTTCCTACCACTTGGCCCTGGACGCAAGTACAGTCACAGAAGTGTGCAACAGAACAGGCTAACAAAAACTGCAATTTTCTACCCAAACATAAGAGAATCTGTAAAAACTACCAACCATACAGGAATCAAAAGGAGTACATGGGAATACTATTAGCCCAACAAATTAGACAATTTAGATAAAATGAACAAATTCCTAGTAAGACACAAATTACCAAACTGACTCAAGAAGACATAGAAAATTTGAATATGCATATAAAAAGTAAAAATTGAACATTTTAATTTTAAACTGATAACTTAAAATATTACCACAAAGAAAATACCAGCTTCAAATTACTTCACTGATGAACTCTATCAAATAGTTAATTAAAATAATACCAACAATTCACAAACTCAGAGAATAAAGAAAAACTTAAAATGGATCATAGACTAAATATAAGAATCAAAACTATAAAATTTCTAGAAAAAACAGCAGAAAAATTTTCATAACCTTTGGGTGAGACAATGAACGTTCTTAGATATGACACCCCTGTCAAAAAAAAAAACCTACAATCCATAAAGGAAAATAACTGATAAATTGGACTTAATAAATATTTAAAACTTTTGCACTTAAGATACCATTAAGTAAATGAAAAGACAAACCACAGCATAAGAAGACCTTTGCAACTCACATGTCTGTTAAAGGACTTGTATCCAGAATATATAAAAAAACTCTTACAACTCAATGAAAATAACATGTACCCCATTTAAAAATGGGCAAAGGGTAGACCTGCTGTGACTGTGTTCTGCACAGCTCTTCTCTGGAGAGTACTCACTTATCTCCATCCGCCTTCTCTCCCACCTAAGTGTGTGCCATTTAATGGACATGGGCATGAGACCTCAGAGCTATCTTTTTGGTGGTAAATTAAAGGCTGACAAAAATCATCACTTTGAGATGGATGATGATGAAAATTAGCACCAGTCTTCCTTAAGAATGGTCAGTTTAGGGGCTGGTGCAAAGGATGAATTGTGTATCATTGAAGCAGAGGCAATGAATTATGAAGGTAGTCCAATTACAGTAACACTGGCAACTTTGAAAATGCCCATAAAGCCAACAGTTTCCCTGGGGGCTTGGAAATGACATATACAGTGGTACCTTAGTACTTATCATTCATTTGTTGAGGAACTCATGAGGAGTGACAAAACTGATGAGTACCAAACAATGAAGCATTTTCTCATTTGGGGTGGCATCATGACTCATACAAGTGCTAGCAGTGAAAGGGGGCCCAAGAAAGCACTGAGAGCTGAAACATTCTTTTTTCTTGTCAAAATGCAATGAGTACAGGGTTTGACAAGTTCTGATGCCTATGAGTACTGAGATCTAAGGGTTGTAGTGTGGTTCAAGGACTGTGCAGATTAATGGATAGCTCTTGTAGCTATGGGGGGGGGGGGGATGCAGTCAGAAGATGAAGAGAAGGTGAAAGCCCGAAGTACATCAGGAAAGTGATCTGTCCTCAAAGTGCTAGCAAGTTTCCACAAAAAAATGCAAAACTGGCTGCTGCTGAAGATGATGATGAAGATGATGGTTTTGATGACGAGGAAGCTAAAAAAACCGAAAGTGCCCTTAATGAAATCTATATGAAATACTCCAGCCAAAAATGCACAAAACTCAAACCAAAATAAAAAAAAGACTCAGACTTCCGCCAAGATGGAGGCATAGGTGGATAAGCCGTGCCTTCTCACACAACCAAGTTTAGAGACAACTAAATATTAGCAACAGAAAACACAGCCAGAACACAGAACATTGAACTTTTTGGAAGTCTGATAACAACAAATTCTTCAGCCTGACCCGTAAGAGGGGCGAAACCGGCAGCTGGTGGAGCGGGGTTGCACGGGAAAACTTGGTGGGATGGACGCGGGTGCGCGGAACCCAGGCACAGGGTTGAACCTGATGAGCAACCCAGCGAGCAACCGCGAGGAAACAGCGAGGGAGCAGGGCTGCAGGTTGACTGTGGTCGCGCATTCGTGGGCAGGTAGACAAGTGAGGGAGTGGGCGGTGAGACTATGGGACTGAGCAGGCCCCACGGCGAGCAGCTGCAGAGGGCACCGCCATTTCCCCGCTATGACTCCGCCTCCACATACAGCGTCATAACCCAGTGACCTGAGTGGCCCCGCCCTGGTGAACCACCCAAGGTTCCGCTCCTCACCCAGCCGGCGAGAAACAGCAGAGGGGGGTCGCCATTTCCCCACTATGACTCCGCCCCCACATACAGCGTCACAACCCAGTGACCTGGGAGTCCGAGTCGCCGCTTCTCACACTTAAAGGGCGCGAACAGACCAAAAATGGCTCAAGAAGATCTCAAAGGCCCAGAGCCCATATAGATCTAAGCGATGAAGAAATAGCAAAACTCTCAGACGCACAGTTTAAAACACTGGTAATCAGGATCCTCACAGAACTGGATGATTATAGCCACAAATTAGACAAATATATGAAGGTGAAACTAATTGAAATGAATGGAATTGCACAGGACACCAATAGCAATGAAAAGGAAACTGGGACTCAAATCAATGGAGTGGACCAGAAGGAAGCAAATAATGGCCAAACAGAAAAGAGTCAAAAGCAAGAATTTAAAGAAATGAGGAGAGTCTTAGGAACCTCCAGGACATCTTTAAACGCTCCAACATCTGAATTATAGGGGTACCAGAAGGGGGAAAGGCACAGCCACCAGTGGAAAACTTATTTGAACAAATAATAAAGGAGAATTTCCCCAATCTGGCAAAGGAAATAGACTTCCAGGAAATCCAGGAAGCTCAGAGAGTACCAAAGAAGTTGGACCCAAGAAGGAACACACCAAGGCACATCATCATTACATTAGCCAAAATTAAAATGAAGGAGAGAATCCTAGAAGCAGCAAGAGATAAGGGGACAATCACCTACAAAGGAGTCCCCATCAGACTGTCAGCAGATTTCTCAAAAGAGACCTTACAGGCAAGAAGGGGCTGGAAAGAAGTATTCCAAGTCATGAAATTCAAAGACCTCCATCCAAGATTGCTCTATCCAGCAAAACTTTCATTTAGAATGGAAGGACAGATAAAGTGCTTCTCAGATAAGATCAAATTCAAGGAGTTCATCATCACCAAGCCCTTATTATATGAAATGTTAAAGGGGCTTACCTAAGGAAAAGAAGATAAAAAATATGAACAGTGAAAGGACAGCAAACTCACAGTTATTAACAACCACACCTAAAACAAAAGCAAACTAAAAGGACAGCTAGATCAGGAGTGGAAACATAGAAATGAAGATCTCAAGGAGGGTTAGCAACAGGGGAGTGGGAGGAGGAGAAGGGGGGGAGAAGGTACAGAAAATAAGTAGCATAGACAGTAGATAGAAAATTGATGGGGGGGCAAGAATAGTATGGGAAATATAGAATCTAAAGAACTTGAGACACGTGGTCATAAACTAAAGATGGGAAATGGTAGGGGAGGCGTGTGCAGGGTGGAGGGAAATGAAGGGGGGAATAGAACTGTAATGGCATAATCAATAAAATATATTTAAAAAAAGAAAAGTTTTAAAAACTTTTTAAAAGTATATTTTATTGATTATGCTATTACAATTGTCTCATTTTTTCCTTCTCTTTATCTCTCTGCCCTCTGTTCTCCCTTCCAACAGCATGCCCCACCCTTAGTTCATGTCTATGAGTCATACATATAAGTTCTTTGGCTTCTCCACTTCCCATACTATTCTTAACTTCCTTCTATTTTGTACTTACTGGTTATGCTTTTTATTCCCTGGACTTTTCCCCCATCTCCCCTCCTCCCTGCTGATAACCCTTTACATGATCTCCATTTCTGTGATTCTGTTCCTGTTCTATTTGTTTGCTTTTTTTGTTTTGTTTTGTTCTTTAGGTTCACTTGCTGATAGTTGTGAGATTGTTATCATTTTACTGTTCATAGCTTTGATCTTTTTTTTCTTAGATATAGCCCTATAACATTTTCTATAATAAGGTCTTGATGATAATGAACTCCTTTAACTTGACCTTATCTGGGAAGCACTTTATCTGCCCTTCCATTCTAAACGATATCTTTGCTGGACGGAGTAATCTTGGGTGTAGGTCCTTGCCTTTCAGGACTTCAAATACGTCTTTCCAGCCCCTTCTTGCCTGCAAGGTTTCTTTTGATAAATCAGCTGAAGGTTTTATGGGAACTCCTTTGTAGGTAACTCTCTCCTTTTCTCTTGCTGATTTTAAGATTCTCTCTTTATTTCTAATCTTGCATAATTTAATTATGATGTTTCTTGGTGTGTTCCTCCTTGGGTCCAACTTTTTGGGACTCTCTGCGCTTCCTGGACTTCCTGGAAGTCTATTTCCTTTGCCATATTGGGGAAGTTCTTCTGCACTATTTTTTCAAATAAGTCTTCCATTTCTTGCTCTTCCTCTTCTTTTTGTGGTACCCCTATGATTTGGATGTTGTAATGCTTAAAGTTGTCCCAGAGGTTCCTATGCTTCTCCTCATTTTTTTTTTATTTATTAATTAAATTTATTTATTTTTTTGAATTGATTATGCTGTTACAGTTGTTCTATTCCCCCCTCCATTTCCCTCCACCCTGCCCCCCCAACCCCACCATTACCCCCCTTTAGTTTATGTCCATGTGTCTCAAGTCCTTTAGGTTCTATATTTCCCAAACTATTCTTGCCCCCCCCATCTATTTTCTATCTACTGTCTATGCTACCTGTTTTCTGTACCTTCTCCCCCCCTCTCCTCCTCCCATTCCCCTGTTGCTAACCCTCCTTGAGATCTTCATTTCTGTTTCCACTCCTGCTCTAGCTGTCCTTTTAGTTTGCTTTCGTTTTAGGTGTGGTTGTTAATAACTGTGGGTTTGTTGTCCTTTCACTGTTCATGTTTCTTTATCTTCTTTTTTCTTAGATAAGTCCCTTTAACATTTCATATAATAAGGGCTTGGTGATGATGAACTCCTTGAATTTGGTCTTATCTGAGAAGCACCTTATCTGTCCTTCCGTTCTAAATGAAAGTTTTGCTGGGTAGAGCAATCTTGGTTGTAGGTTTTTAGATTTCATGACTTGGAATATTTCTTTCCAGCCCCTTCTTGCCTGTAAGGTCTCTTTTGAGAAATCTGCTGATAGCCTGATGGGGACTCCTTTGTAGGTGACTGTCCCCTTAGCTCTTGCTGCTTCCAGGATTCTTTCCTTCATTTTAATTTTGGCTAATGTAATTATAATATGCCTTGGTGTGTTTCTTCTTGAGTCCAACTTTTTGGTACTCTCTGGGCTTCTTGGATTTCTTGGAAGTCTATTTCCTTTGCCAGATTGGGGAAATTTTCTTTTATTATTTGTTCAAATAGTTTTTCCACTGGTGGTTGTGTCTTTCCCCCCTTCTGGTACCCCTATAATTCGGATATTGGAGCGTTTAAAGATGTCCTGGAGGTTCCTAAGACTCTCCTCATTTCTTTGAATTCTTGCTCCTTGACTCTTTTCTGGTTGTCCATTATTTGCTTTCTTCTGGACCCTTGCATTGATTTGAGTCCCAGTTTCCTTTTCATCTCTATGGGATTCCTGTGGAATTCCATTCATTTCCCTTAATTTAGCCTCCATATGTTTCTCTAATTTGTGGCTGTAATCCACCAAATCTGTCAGAAAGGTGATGACCAGTGTTTTAAACTGTGCATCTGAGAGTTTTGCTATTTCTTCGTCATTTAGATTTATCTCTGGGGCTTTGAGTTCTGCCTGCGACATTTTTGGTCTGTTCTGGCCCTTTAAGTGGGACAAGCGGCGCCTTGGAGTCCCAGGTCGCTGGGTTGTGACGCTGTATGTGGGGGTGTGGTCAGAGCGGGAAATGGCCCTCGCCCCAGCCGCTGCCGCCGCCGGGCTGGTCCAACCGCTTACTCCCTCACTCGCGCGCAACCAGAGTCAATTCGTTGCCACCGCCTCCCCACTGTGTCGCTCCCCCGGTGGGCTGCTCGGCGGCTCACCAGGTCCAATCCTGGGTTTGGAACCCGCGTAACTGGATTCGCGCGCCGATTCCGCGCCGGTCCGACCGAGCCCTCCTTTGTAAGTCCTCACCGGACACTGGTTTCGCACCCTACCAGTCAGGCTGAAGAATTTGTTGTTAGCGGACTTCCGAAAAGTTCAGTTTTCCGTGTTCTGGTTGTGTTTTGTGATGCTAATATTTAGTTGTCCCTAAACTTGGTTGTGAGAGGAGGCAGGCACATCCAGCTAAACCTCCATCTTGGCGGAAGTCGGCCATTTTTTTGAATTCTTGTTTCTTCATTCTGTTCTGGTTGAATGTTTATTTCTTTCTTCTTTTCCAAATCATTGATTTGAGTCCTGGTTTCCTTCCCTTCACTGTTAGTTTCCTGTACATTTCTCTTCATTTCATTTTATGTAGCCTTCACTTTTTCCTCCATTTTGTGACCATACTCAGCATCCTGATCACCAGTGTTTTTCTGTGAGCATCCTGATCACCAGTGTTTTGAGCTCTGCATCTGATAGGTTGGCCATCTCCTCATCACTTAGTTCTCTCTCTGGAGTTTTGATCTGTTCTTTCATTTGGGCCATATTTTTTTTTCATCTCAGCACAGTTGTTACATAGTAAGGGGCAGAGCCTTAGGTATGCATCAGGACCGGGCAATCTCTGTTGTTGTGTTGTGATGCAGTACATGGGGGAGGGGTCCAAGAGGGGAACAATGCCATCTTCTGAGCTCTTACCCTGCTTTCAGTCACTTCCTCTACTACCTGCAAGCAAATTGGGACCTTCTGGTGCTGATTCCTGGGTGGGTAGGTTAGTGTATGTTCTAGGACCTCATGAATTTCTCCAATGAACTCTACCATGAGGCTGGGAGTTTCTCCCATTGCTGCAATACTCACAGATTTTTACAGCCAGAGGTTTTGAGGCTTTAGTTTCCCACACTAGAACCCTGGGTTGTGGTCTGTCTAGCTCCCCATTTGTTCCTCCTAGCTTCTCTGCACATGAATGTAGTACTGTCCAGTCTGCCAGCCACCGCCTTGTGGTGTGTCCTCTCCACCCCACCTCCCAGTGTCTGCCCCTCCTACCAGTGTGGGTGAATGTTTCTTCTTTTACTCCTTGGTTGTTGGACGTTCATACATTTCAATTTTCTGGCAGTTCTGGTTGATTTTTGTTTTTAAATTTGTTGTTGTCCTTCCTTTGGTTCTGTGAGGAAACAAAGTGTATCTACCTACACTTCCATCTTGGCCAAAGTCCACCTATTTATCTTTTAAAGGAAGGACGGAACTCCACCCTTTGCTTGGTTTTAAGTATGTATGAAATATAATGGAAGGACATAGTAGTAATGGTGGTCAGACAAATTAAAATGGTCAGGAGACAAAAATATACATGTGAAGTAAACCCAATATTTTGATACAGTAAAAAAATTAAATTAAAATTTAAATGGGTAAATATTAAAATATTTCACCAAAAAAGATCTATGAATTGTGAATAAGTACATAAAAAAAGTAGTCAAAATCATTAGTCATTATGGACAAGCCAGTAAATACCACAGATACCACTTTAGACCCACTAGAATAGCTATAATCACAGAGATAGACAATCACAAGCATTGCCAAGGATGTGAAAAACTGGAACCTATTGCTGGTAAGAATGTTCAATTGTACACCTACTTGGAAGTTTGACAGTTTCTTTAAAAATTAAACAAAGCCTTGTCCAATATGGCTCAGTTGGTTGGGTGTTGTCCCACAAAATGAAAGGTCATGGGTTCAATTCCAGGTCCAGGCACATGCCTAGGTTGCGGGTTCATTACCTAATTGGGGTGCATATTAAAGGCAACCAATCGATGTTCCCCTCACATAGATTCCCTTCCTCCTTTTCTCCTTCCCTTCCCCTCTTTCTAAAAATCAATGAGTATGTCCTCGAGTGAGGATAAAATATGTAAATAAGCATAAATGTACAACATAAGCTAACAATTCTACTCTGGATGTCTGCCTGAAGTAAATGAAAACATACCTCCACACAAGATTTTAAGTAAATATTCATAGCAGTATTTTTCATAGTATAATAGCTAAAAATTGGGGGGGAGAACTCCAATTTTCCAGTCCATCAACTGATGAAAGGATAAACATGTGGTATACTCATCAAGTAGAATACTACCCCGCAGTAAAAATGAAGTACTGATATACGCTACACTACAATACATATTACAACATGGATGAACCTCAAAGTCATTAAACTATATGAAAGAAGCCAGATGCAAAAGACTGCATGTTATGATTCACTTATATGCAATGTCCAGAAAATGCAAATCTATAGACACTAAAGCAGATTAGTGGTTTTGTTGAGGCAAGCAGTAGAAACACTTCTCATGACTGCAAACAGTCATGGGAAATAATTCTAGGGTGATGGGAAATATTGTAAAACTGGAAATTATCTATCTCTCAAAATGTTTTTGATTTAAGTTAGACCTAGAAATTCCAGGTGGAAGTAATTTTCATATATATAAAAGCCAGGATATTGGAAAAGAATGTCTAGGAAAAAGAATTTTAAAGCTTTAAATGAGTGTTTGGGGGACAGTAGACAGCAGTACAGTCAGTTATAAATAAACAATTATCTATGACAGATTGCTAAAGTGACCACAATACTATGCAACTTCTCCCATTAGGACTCTATTCCCTTCACTCTCTGAGGCTTGCTTTGTCCAAAACAATGTGTGAGCAGAGGTCCTGTAAGAGTTCAGAGCCTAGACCTCATGAAGCCTCATGTACTTCTACTCTTGCTGCTTTTGCAACCAACCTGGGTCAGCTTGCTGGAAGAAAAGAGACCAAGCAGAGGGAAAGTGAGTCAGCCAGAAGCTCACCAAAGACACATAAGGGAGTTCCAGCTGTGATGAGTCAAGCCTGACTCAGGCCAGAACTGTCCATCTGGGCATAGCCCATACTGCCAATCCCCAAAACTGTACACTAAATAGGTAACAGTTTAAGTGGTTCTTTACAAAGCAGAAGCTAATTGAAACACTACAAAGGAGCAGATATGACTGTTGGATCACACACAAACCAAATGACTGGGTTTCAAGAATAAATTTCCTAGGCACAAGAATAGAAATGCAGTCAGTGAGTTAGACTCTGGTCTGGGAATTGTCAAAGTCAATGTGTCAGAGGAAATAAATGCATGATCAAAGTGACAATAAAGGTGAAAACTTCTCTGCACAATTGATTAAGAGCCTATACTGATTGGAAAGGCAAGTGAAATTAAGTCACAAAGTGCAGACAGTCTGAAACCTAGGGAAAGTTTAGGACTGGAGGTCCTGATAAGGTAAGGAAGAAACTCACTAAGAGCACATAAGGGGGTGGAGATGGGCAGATGTGGTCAAAGCTATTTCAGAATTCAGGATTCGGGAATTACGGCAGCCTGAAGACATATACATGGGTTGATGGATAAAAGAATAGATAATCAGAGAACTATGGATAGATATTTGTTCATTTCTAGAGACTTGTCAAATTTTGGACATAAAGTTGCACAGAATACTGTCTTGTGCTCTTAATATCTGTGGATTCTACAATTATAACCTCTCTTCCATTTGCCCTAACACTGGTGTGTGTGTATGTGTGTGTGCGTGTGCGTGTGTGCATGTGAGTGTGCGTGTGCGTGTGTGTGTGTGTTGATCGGCCTAGCTTGATGTTTACAAACTTTATGGATCTTTTCAAAGAACCAACTTTGGCTTGGTTAAATTTCTCTATTGCATGTTTTTTCTCTATTTCATCAATATCTGCTCTATCTTTATTATTTCCTTCTACCTACTTTGTGTTTACTTTGCCTTTTTTATTCATTAGCTTCTTAAAGTTTAAAAGTTTTTAAAATTTTAGAGCTTTCTTTTTTTCTAATATAAGCAGGTAAAGCTATGTGTTTTCCTCTAAGGACTGTTTTGCCTGCATCACAAAATTTTGAAATATTGTGTTTTCATCATAATTCAGTTCAAAATAGTTTCTAATTTCTCCTATTTTTTGATGCATGAATTATTTAGAAGGATGTTATTTGATTTCCAAATGGTTGAAATTTTCCTAGAGATATTATTATTGATTCCTAACTTTATTCTGTTATAATCAATAATATATTCTGTATGACTTAAATCCTCTTAAATTTAAATTTATTGTGACTTGTTTAATGACTCAGAATATAGTCTGGCTTTGTGAAGGCATCGTGTAAGTATAATGTTCTATTAATATCAATTAGGTCAGGACAGTTGAGAGTTACGAAGGTCAGTAATATCTTTACTGACTTTCTGTGTGGACATTCATTCTATCTATTGCTGGGAGGATGTTAAAATAATGTATTATAATTATAGAACTGTCTATTTCTCCTTTTAATTTTGACAATGTGTATTAAAATTAATAACAATCTGATAGTAACCAGAGAAGAGGTGGGAAGGAATAATGAGGGGAGGGGGAAGGTTTTCAGGGAAAATTATAAAGGACACATGGACAAAACCAATGGGGGGTGGAAGCAGGGGAGGAAGGTGGGAATGGCTGGGGTGGGGCAGGGGAGTAGTGGGGAGTAGATGCAGACAGCTGTAATAGAACACAATAATTTTTTTAAAAATTGACAATGTTTAATTTTGTATATTGAGGCCCTGCTATTTGGTACATATATATTTATGATTATGTCTTCCTGGACAACTAGCCCTTTTACCATAATAGAAATCCCTCTAATATCTGTTAATACTCTTTAGCTTGATATCTATTTTATCTGATTTGAATGCAGCCATGCCAATCTTCTAATGCTTATCGTTTGTATCATTTATGTTTTTTCATTCATTTACTCTCAATCTAACTGCTTCTTTAAGCACATCTCTTATAAATAGCATATAGTCAGGTCTTGCTATTATCCATGCTGCTTATCTCTATCTCTCAATTGGAGTGTTTAGTCTATTAATACTTTATGTAGCACAAATGTAAATAAAAATTAAAAAACTGGAATTTAAGAGGATAATGCTTTCAGTTGACCTATAATCTATACATGTATTAATTAATACATGTACTAATTAATATAGTACATGCAGTACTAATATTCTGCAGTATGTATAGTCTATATACTTAGTAGTTATTCAACAAAATAATTTTTTAAAAACATTGGTCAATAGCTAACCAAATCCCCATGTGAAATCTGAGTGCTAAATAAAAGAATTTTACACACAGTATAATAGTGTTACTTAATAATATGTAAAATTTCTGGAATATACAACATATAAGTCTTACTTTAAAAATTTTGACATTTCAGATTTTGTAAATAATGTTGTTAGTGTCCTTCCCCTAAAAAATTGTAAACTACAAGAAAATAACTGGACTTCCGCCAAGATGGAGGTTTAGGTGGATATGCCGTGCCTCCTCACACAACCAAGTTTAGGGACAACTAAATATTAGCATCAGAAAACACAACCAGAACACGGAAAACTGAACTTTTCAGAAGTCCGCTAACAACAAATTCTTCAGCCCCACCGGTAAGGGGCGAAACCTGCGTCTGGTGAGGAGCTGCAAGGGAGGGCTCGGTCGGACCCGGGCGCGGAATCCAGACGCCCGGGTTCCAAACCCAGGATTGGACCTAGTGAGCGACCGAGCAACCCACCGGGTGAGCGACTACAGAGGAGACAGTGGGGAGGCAGTGCAGCGTGTTGACTGCGGTTGCCTAATTGCACGCGAGCGAGGGAGTGGGCGGTTGGACCGGCCGCGGCGGCAATAAACGGCAGCCAAGGCGACAGAGGGCGCCGCCATTTCCCCGCTCTAACCACGCCCCCACATACAGCGTCACGACCAAGCGACCTGGGACTCCAAGGCGCCGCTTCTCCCACTTAAAGGGCCAGAACAGACCAAAAATGTCGCAGGAAGACCTCAAAGCCCCAGAGATAAATCTAAGCGACGAAGAAATAGCAAAACTCTCAGACACACAGTTTAAAACACTGGTCATCAGCTTCCTCACAGATCTGGTTGATTATAGCCACAAATTAGAGAAACATATGAAGGCTAAATTAAGGGAAATGAATGGAATTCCACAGGAAACCCATAGAGATGAAAAGGAAACTGGGACTCAAATCAATGGAGTGGACCAGAAGAAACCAAATAATGGCCAAACAGAAAAGAGTCAAGGAGCAAGAATTCAAAGAAATGAGGAGAGTCTTAGGAACCTCCAGGACATCTTTAAACGCTCCAATATCCGAATTATAGGGGTACCAGAAGGGGGAAAGACACAACCACCAGTGGAAAAACTATTTGAACAAATAATAAAAGAAAATTTCCCCAATCTGGCAAAGGAAATAGACTTCCAAGAAATCCAAGAAGCCCAGAGAGTACCAAAAAAGTTGGACTCAAGAAGAAACACACCAAGGCACATCATAATTACATTAACCAAAATTAAAATGAAGGAGAGAATCCTAGAAGCAGCAAGAGATAAGGGGACAATCACCTACAAAGGAGTCCCCATCAGACTGTCAGCTGATTTCTCAAAAGAGACCTTACAGGCAAGAAGGGGCTGGAAAGAAATATTCCAAGTCATGAAATCTAAAGACCTCCAACCAAGATTGCTCTATCCAGCAAAACTTTCATTTAGAATGGAAGGACAGATAAGGTGCTTCTCAGATAAGACCAAATTCAAGGAGTTCATCATCACCAAGCCCTTATTATATGAAATGTTAAAGGGACTTATCGAAGAAAAAGAAGTTAAAGAAACATGAACAGTGAAAGGACAACAAACTCACAGTTATTAACCACACCTAAAATGAAAGCAAACTAAAAGGACAGCTAGATCAGGAGTGGAAACATAGAAATGAAGATCTCAAGGAGGGTTAGCAACAGGGGAGTGGGAGGAGGAGATGGGGGGAGAAGGTACAGAAAACAAGTAGCATAGACAGTAGATAGAAAATAGATGGGGGGGCAAGAATAGCATGGGAAATATAGAACCTAAAGGACTTGAGACACATGGACATAAACTAAAGGGGGGTAATGGTGGGGTTGGGGGGCAGGGTGGAGGGGAATGAAGGGGGGAATAGAACAACTGTAACAGCATAATCAATTTAAAAATATATATAAATAAAAAAAAATAACTGAACATGAGCAAGGTGACATGCACACTGAGGTAAAAATCATAGTCTTTGCCCTGACTGGTGTGGCTCAGTGATTGGGCATCATCCCACAAACAAAAAGGTCCCTGATTCCATTCCCACTTAAGGCACATCTTATTTTCAATCCATCCCTCTGTATTTTTTTCCTTTGTTTCCTTTATCCTTCCTTCTTTGGATCATTTGGATATTTTTTAGTATTTAGTTTGGGTTTATCTATTATCCATTTTGTATTGGTTGTTCATGGAATTAAAATATACATCCTAAATATGTATCCTTGCAGTTATATAAGGAGTTCACTTATTCCTCTATGTATTTTTTTTGCCCTGACTGGTGTGGCTCAGTGGATTGGGCATCACCTGCAAACTGAGAAGTCACTGGCTCAATTCCTAGTGAGGGCACAGGTCTGGGTTGGGTCTGTGGGCCAGGTGCCCTGTTGGGGCTGTGAGAGAGGCAACTGATTGATGTTTCTCTTGCACATCAATGTTTCTCTTCTTTCTCCTTTCCTTCCCCTAGATCTAAAAATAAAATATATATTTAAATATATACATATTTAAAAATAAAATAAAATAAAAAAATATATGTATTTTTGCCCTGACTGGGTCACTCTGTTGGAGCACCATCCCATGCACTGAAAAGTTGCTGGTTAGATTCCAGCCAGGGCACGTACCTAGGTCGTGGGTGGGTCTCCAGTTGGAGGCAACCCCTCAATGTTTCTCTCCCACAAAGATGTCTCTCTCTCTCCCTCTCTCTCAAATCAATAAAAAAGCATATCTTTGGGTGAGGATTAAACTTTTTCTTAATTACATGTACTTTTTAATTAAGAGAAATAAAATAGTATTTTCTATTTGCCTTGATATTTGGCATTTTGATGCTCTGCATTCAAATTCACCACTGCATGTCTCTAACTGAACAAAGATTACCAAAGCACACCGTCTGACCCTCACCAGGCAAGAACACACAGATTACTCACTAAAATTGCCCCTGATCTTTTCTTGTAAGATCATGACCGTTAAATCAGTGCCACTTGATACCAATGTGACTGTTAAAAAAAACATAAATTCAGGCACTGGAGTTGGGTGATAATATTGATGATAAGGTAAATTGGTTAAAAGATCATCTGTACTATACTTACATTGATTTTCAGATTATACTAAAATGAAAACATTAAATATTAAAATTTTTGTTCAAAACTCTCACATCAAAGTATGAAAATCTATTTAATAATGAATAAAAATGTCAGGGACTATTTTCAACTCATTTTAAAAAGTGTCTGAATCTGTGTGTTTTGGAAGTAAACACAGGATGTTAAAAAAAAGGCATAACTGTGTATCTAAAATAAAAACTGAAAAGCATCTGTCTCTTTCCCTTTAAGTAAAAGAGGGATGTGGGAATATCTAGAAAGTTACAGAATCCATGAGAACTGAGAATTAAACTAACTTGTAGAAAATGTCAAATATTCATTCAGGGAACATTTACCAAGCTTCAGTCAGTGCCAGACACTGAGCTAAAACTAGAGATTTTTACTATGTTCAAGAGACAATCCTGAGGGGAATGAAGGGGGGGAATAGAACAACTGTAATGGCATAATCAATTAAAAATAATTTTTAAAAAAGAATATTAAATGGAAATCCCCAAAATACAAAAAAAAAAAAAAAAAAGACAATCCTGTAGGAAAGACAAACAAAAACCTCAATTATGATTATGAGGAGTGAACTAAGAAAGTTTCCTGGAGGAGATGACCTATGAACTGGGTTTTAGAGGAAGAGCAGGGTTAGTCTTTTGCGCACAAATATTTTTTTTGGTTGATGTTATGGGTGGGTGGGCAAAGAGAGGAAAGGTAAAAGAGGCTTCCTTGATTGGAAATACCATGACAAAAACAATAATCCTAAAAGGTCATGGTCCGCTTGGACAATTACAGGTGCAGACAAATGGCTACACTAGAACTATCACAAGGACATCGGTATAGGGATCCATCCCTCTGATGTTGTATTAAGAAGGCTGACCTGCACTATCTTGAAGGTAGTAGAAAATCACTATGGGATTTTAAGCAGGAGAAGAATATGGTTCACCCAACTTCTTCTTTCTTGCCTACCTCTACTGCAGATGATTAGGAAAATAAAACTCGTACCCCAAGCTGCATTCAGTATTAGAGATGGCCTTGTGACACTGTTCTGACCTGTCAAGGGTAAGAAGAAATCTATCTGGAAAGGCTTCTAGCAAAGGTTTTGGTTTCCTGATGAATATCTTTCCTTGGCTTGCTTGCTCCTTCTCCTCCTTCCATCGTTAACTTGGACGTAATGTCTGGAGCTGTGCTGGCCACCCTGCAACCCTGAGGGAGAGGCCAGGATTATCCCAAACAAACTAGCAATAGCAAGCAGAGTGGCTCAAGCAAGGCCAGCAACATCTTTAGACTTCTTGCTGCAAGAGATTGTAAATCCCTGTTTATTAATCACCCATTTTATATTGAGATTAGTTGAATCTGAATGTCTCCAGGAGTGATAAAAGTTTAACAGTTAATTGATATTTCAGAATGATCCTTTTAAAATTAGTGTGTATGGATTGAGGATGGGGAAGCAAGATTTGTCTGGTGTTTTATTACAGAGCTTGAGCCAAGATAACCACAATGGGGATAATAAGGAAGGCAGACCCCAGAGACATTGCATAGTTCAAAGACAAACAGAAAAGGGTGGATAAGAAAGTTGTCTGCTGTATTTTCAGATTTCTAGTTTAAGCAATTGTAGAGGGTAGAAGGGGGTAGTACTATTCTCCAAAACAGAGGCAGATGTGGTGAGAGACTGATGAGCTCAGCATTTAGTCTGAGGCACCCATGGAATGTCATGTGAAAATGAAGGGAAAGCAATAGACTCTCCATATCTGAAGGTCAAGATGAAGTCTGAATTTGGGATACAGATTTCAGAGTAGTCATTGTATGGAGGTAACCGAAAACAGTGAGCATGATGCAATCGTACAAGTAAAGTTTGAAAAGGGTGAGCAAAAGTGAAACCCAATGAGCAAATCTATTAAGAGGAAAAATACAGTAGTGGTTTCTTAGGGTTGGTGGGGAAAGGTGGGAGGGAAGTGGGGAGTGATGGACACGGGGTTTCTTCTGGTGGGTAATGAAAATGTTCTAAGATTCAATTGTGTCATGGTGGCACAACCCTGGGAATATATGAAAAACTACTGAATTGTATATTTTAAATGGATGAACTGTACAGTGTGTGAACTGTATCTTAATAAAGCTGTTTCAAAAAATTAGGCCCAAGGCAGTACCTTGGGAATATCAACATACAAATGGAAGACCCAGTGCAGGAACAGAGGGGGTGATGGCCAGAAAAGGGAAGGGGCAGGGGGTGGAGTGAAGAAAGTACAGCCCATGGACATGAACTGTGGGGGGAGGGATGCTGGAGAATAAGTGAGGTGGGCGGTGCAGGGAGGAGGGGGGTTAAGGGGAGAAAAAAATTGGGACAACTGTAATAGCATAATCAATAAAATATACTTAAAAAAGAAAATGTTTAATAAATGTCAACACCTATCAAATACAAAAGAAAAAAGGAAAAAAAAGCATTACCCCAAAACCTGGAAGAGTTTCAAGAAGCAAATACTGTCCAATGGTATCAGATATAAGATAGGTCAGTTATGGTAAAGACTGAAATATGGGATATGGCAATAGTAGGTTTACCGTGAATATGCAAAACAGAGTTTATACTTGTGTTATTATTTATTAATTATTGTATTATTTTCCATATGAAAACTATAAACCCACTTTTGCCCCATCCTGTATTTGATTTAGCAATTTAGAAATCACTGGGAGCTTAAGTGACTTTAAATAGTAGCTGTAGTGCAAGCTACGTTATACTATGTTGAACAATATGAGAGGTGAGGAAGAGGAGGTGAAAAATAAAGAGCCTTTTTCAAGAAACTTCTCTTGCCAAGAGAAGAGCTGATGATACAGAGAAAAGGAGGTAAGGAATAATGGAACAACATCCCCCAAAAGATCTTTTTAAAAAGGAATTCACAACATAAGCATAAAATACCAGCATGGAAAACAGATGAATTTTCCATTGGACTGGGAGGGAAGTCTAAGATGTTCACTTAATTTTTAGGGGCAAGAAGTTTAAGGTGCTATTACTTGGTGGTCCTCATGTTCTCTGTGAGTTAAGAGACAAAGGTCAGAGGCTGAGGGTGAAGAGGCAGGCCTGAGGATTTGAGGGGGGTGCAAAAGGAAGGAATTTTCAAGGAAGAAGTTTAAATATAGACACACGCATTTCGAATACTTTATAAAAACGTAATGTATTTCAGGAGGATAAAAATGGTCTTGCACATAATGAATTACCTGCACATTTATTATACTTTGTGTGGGGATTTGTCATGAACACCGAACACATGAGCAGGGTATCAAAATCCCTGCACACATGGTGTCTGCAGTCAAGATATAACCCAGCGGTGCCTGTGCACTGGACCCGAAAGCATGGCGCCCTGCAAAAGTGGAGCCTCAGGGTCATTTCCCAGGCCCTCTACAGCAGAAGCCACGACTCTTCATTTTCCTTTAGAGTGGAAAAAAACCTGATGAGGCCGTTTTGCTATAGTGCCAAAAAAAAAATGGCAATTTTTGTTTCTTTTGAAAGGGCTCCTAGCAGGTAGCCTCCTAAGGTGTTCAAATAAAATAATGTTATGTCAAAGGCTTTTGTCAACTGTTAAATACTATACAAGAATGTTTTTATTGTAGTTGGAACCTACTTGTATTTCCAGCTCTATATTCCTCTACGCAGTATCAAGAACCCATCATTCTAATCATACTGGTGCATCCTGAGCTCTGCAAACAGGTGTGCCTTCCTAAATCTTTGCCTATTTTCACACCATTCTGCTGGACTGGGGGCCTGCTCTCATTCTCTCTCTCTCTAGCAATGTATTACTCAACCCCATGCATCAGCATAAACATCACCTCCGCTTGGAGCCCTTCTCTGAAGGGCTAGGAGACGTCTCCTTCTCTCCAGCTAGGAGCAATCATTTCATCAGAACTACTCCAACCATTCCTAATTATATTTTATCTTTGCCTGCCTTAAGCTGGTCAGAGGCAGGAATCATGGTTTACATAATGCCTTTTTAGCATGATGCTTTTACACATACCAGAAACATGGCCTGCTACTTCCAGAAGGTGCTTCAGAGATCATCTTCACGTTACCAGTAAGACACCAAACATAAGTCTTGGAGACACTGAGAGACTTGAGCAAGACTACAGTTAGCTAATAGCAGAGTTGGAACTCAAAATCAGGATTTTTGAACTTTACTCCTGTATTCCTTTCATTAGACCAATACGTGTCATTGTTAGCCTGGTTATATTTTTATAATCCAAATTTCACAGAGTCATTCTTGAACCTTAAGGTTAGACAAAGAGTCAAACTTCTCTGGAAAAGCTTTTTCTCAACTTCATCGAGCTTGTGTTTAATTAGTTTGAATGCATGAAAAAAAAGAAGTTTTCCCCTCCTTTATTTTTTTTCCTCTTAGCATTTTGTTTTGTCACCAGGTTGCTGAAGGGTAAACTATAGTTGTGGGGACTCTGTTCTAATAAACCTCTACTAAGGTGAGTTTTGTACAATGTGCAGGCTGTACCTCAGTCCCTGATGCTCTCATCACATTTGTGACTCATAGCTGGAAACAACACAGCAGTTCAGTTACTGTAACAGAAGAAACCAGTAACTATAAAATTTCAGCACTGATATTGGGAGTGACCTAGAACTAATTGTCAAGGGCAGGGTCTATAACCTGAACCCTTTGTTAGCCCTGTATCTAACACCGAACCTCATACACAACAAAAAAGTGTTTTGGGTTTTTTTTAAATATAATTGTGTGACACTAAATGAACACTATATCATGTGCAGAGTTCAAATTAAGGCTGATTTAATTAGTAAAAATTAATTTAGACCTGGAATTTAACTCTACACAAAGAATTTATTTGTAACGATAAACTAATTGCAAGAGATAACTAAATAATAAACTATCATTTTTTTCCTAATCCACTGAGTTGGGTGATTCTGAATGAAAGATGTAAATTTAGTGAGAAGCTGTGAAATGTGGTTATTTTATTGACCATCTTCAATGGTTCGGTACAGGGTCACTCTGGGAATATAATGAGGCCATGAGGGTTTGTGTGGACACTCCTTTCACTTAGAATAACTTGAATAATCACTGGAAAAAACTAAAGGACTCGCCTATTTAGTTTTTAAGAAATGTCCACTAAAAAGTCACTCAGCTTAGCTCCTCTCTTTCATCAAGAATTTCAGGCATATTATTATTTTCTCAGCTGTAAGTGACAGTTCAACACCATAGGGCAGACAAAATGTGGCAGGGAGTGCTTGTCTTATGCAGTCATCTTGCTATGTGACTATTCAAGAACTGCTTAATTTGAGTTAACTCTTTCTGTTCCTTTAACTGAAAATGGGAAGTGCAGATATTTACTCAAATCCTGATGGACACAAAACACACTCTTTCCCCTCCTTTGATCAAACAAGGCTTCCCTTATTCCACTGAGCTGATGAATGGGGATCATTTACCACTGTTCGCTCTGGGTATTCTCAAAGGGCATTATAATTGTCTTCAGCCTACTGAAGTACTCCCAAAGCTCCTTCTTGTAACCTAATGGTACCTCAATTACCCGTATCACTTTCTGAAATTTCCTGAAAATCAAGATTGTCACTGCCTGATTTTCACCACAGGAATCTTGGGTAACAGTTAATCATTGTATAAAGTCATAGCATAAAACATTATAAATCTTCAGGAGAAGTACACAGAATTAGACACAGAATGAGCATTTGGTTTCTAGACTGCATCCTACATCAATGCAAAATCACTTTTCTTCATTAGCAATTTAGAATTAATTAATTAATTAATTAGCTGTATGTGTTCTTTATCTGCATATACAAAACACTTGTTTCTATTAATCTAATTGTCTTTTTTTTTATCTGTCAGTGAATTGGGGTTATACTGTTGGCCCTTGCTGGATGGATTAATAATTTCACATTCTCACATCTTAATTATTAAAATTTAGAGGATTAATAAAAAGCTAGTAAAGATAACTTTGCAAGCAAGTGAAAATTCAGAGACTTGGTGGTGGTTAGGCTCTAAAACATCTTATCAACATCTCCACTATTTATTTCTAGCTTCAGGAGGAAGAATCGAAGTTGGAGAAATGTATTTATTAGATTCTTGGTGAAGAGAAAAAAGCTGGAGCTCCTCGAATGAGAGATGTGGCCTCCTGCCCTGCTGCAGAACTTTCCCAAAGCAAACTGGGTCCAATGCCGTGGTTTTCCTCCCTGGAGATGTATTTCTCTATCTGGGAAGGAACATCCTAAAATTCCCTGCCCAGCTGGAATCCTTGCTGGGCATGTGGGTAGCAGAAGCAATATCCTCTTCCAAGTGAAACAGCAAAGTGCTAACTGAACTTCTTCCACATGTTAAAGGGCTTTCCCAAAGTTCTTCCAGATTTCAAAATAAGTCAGGAGATCCTAAACTCACTTTTCTTACTTGACCACTATGGAAATGCTGAGCATGAATTACCTACTTATTAAGATTGGAATGAGGAACAACAAGGCACTAACTTCTTAATTCAATATGATTATGACATGTCAGAAAATGAAAACCGTTTTGTTAATAGTCTGTAGCGGCTACTGCTAAAAAACCAAGAATATCCACTATGCCACTCAAATTCTAAGTTTTTAATATACTGGAACACAAAATATTCAGAGGTATTTCTTGAGGAGAAAATACTACAGGAAACGACATTTTGGAAGAAAGTGGGAAGAGGAAAGCATTCCCTATATTACCCTTAAGAGAAAATGTTTTATTTGTGGTCAACATAAAACAGTGATGAAATATGATATTCTCATGCAACACAGTCTCAGGATTTTCACTTAAAAAATAACATTCTTTCAGTTGTTTATTGAAGGAACTTAGTACACAAAGGAACACAGGTAGCCCATCAACAAATTAAGCTAATTTTGCATTTGATTTTCTGAGATAAATAATTTGGGCAAATCCATTTTGTTATAACCAGTGACTTACATTTTTAATACAAAGTCCATGGCAACTATTAAGAGCCTAGAAAGATTAGAGTAGAGATTCAGCCAATGTGGAATTCTGAGCAATGTCCTGAGAATGTGCATTTCTCTTTCCTGCCCAAATTGAGTTTTATTTGCCCAGTTATAGGAACTGGCACCCACCGAAGAATTTTTTTCATTCATTCAGTAAGTATTTATTAAGAACCCACTATCCCAGGCAGTGGGGATACACCATTAAGTGAGAGATATGGTCCATGCCCTCAAGGAGCTCACAGTCTAGTAGATGAGGCAAATATGAAGTGAAACAGAATGTCACACAGAACCAGCATTCTTGTGAAATGAGTTAAGGCATTAAACAACTGCTCCCACCATTGCTACCCAAATGCAAGCTCTGGACAAGTGCTTAACGGAAAGATAAGTAAACAAGACTTAGTTCTATATCATTTTTTTTTCTGTTTGTGCTGTAATTAAAACACCTGATGGGAAATAAAATATTCTGTAACAGGATTATTATTCTGGTTCTACCATGTGTGTGTACTGAACTGGTAATCTCTTTTTAAAACCGACATCCTAAATTTTGATGTTTGCACCCTGGTCATTATTTTCGTCATATCTATGTAGGTTAATCTAGTAAATGAATTACATATTTAAAAAGTGTGGCTTCGTGATAGATGTGGTTTGTGTTGTTTCCCATAGATTCAAATTAATTTAATCTAGACTTTAAAATTTGCAAATTTTTATTTTTACATTTTTAATTCAATTTTACAAAATGTAATAATATCTACTGAGTACTGAATACCTATTATGAACTAAGTAGGTTTTTTAACATAATTACTTGTAAACCTGAAATCAATTTCCCCCTTACAACCCTGTCAGTCCTATTAGTCCTATTTTACAGATGAGAAAGCTGAGGTGCTGAGTAGAGAGTTTCCCAGCACCACACAGCTGGTTAGAGGAAAGCCAGGGATGGACCAGTTATCTGACTGGCTAATTTATTCTCTTAAGTATCCTAAATTGTGCACAGAGTTCTCACTCTCCAGGGCTACCTGCAGTAGAATTATTCATTGTGCAACATTAGAAGACTGTTATAATAATGCAGTTAAAGCTTTCAAGCAACCAGAGTCCAATAAAATATCTGACTAACTAGTGAAATGAAATGTAAAATAACTTCTCAGATAAATGGCAAGTAAATGGAGGGTGTCTAACTAAGAAGTCTGCTAACTTGAGTAAACCACAACAAGCATTGGTACCAGTAATTCCCAAACCTGGCTGTGTGAAACTCTTTAAAACACGGAAAAATATCTCATACTAAGTGGGATTGTTCTGGAAACTCATATAAAGAAATGCTGGGTTGGGGAGAGCTTATGTTTTTGTTTTACTTTGTTCTCTCTTCAGTGGAGCTGGTGCTTCTGCAGTCCCACCTGCTCGTTGGAGGGATGGTCCACACTTTGAGAGTAGAGGCTTGCGCACACAACCAGATAAAGCTCAATCAGTACCATCATCACTTTGCAAAAATCAGATGGGCCCAATAAAGCATGGAGAGCTTTATCAGTGAACAGTAATGTAAACATGAACCTCTAAAATGAAATGCATGTGGATCAAATTGCTCTGCACTAACTTCTAAAAAGCTCTGCTGTTGGATAATCCAAGTGACCAACCCCAGCTAACAGCACCCAGAAAGCTCCCACAGGCAACTTACAGATTTAAATGAAACTGAGATCAACCCCCAGGCTAAGTTTTCTAAGGTCTGCAGTGCCTTTAGAGGCTGTCTTTCTCCCTCTTTTACAGCGGCTCCACTACACAAGAAATTTGCTACAACTGCTCCCCGGGCACTAGTTCGGTTGGGGGCAGCATGCTCGCCATGCAATGCCCTACTGGTGTCTAAACAATATGATTAATATTGGTACTCAGGAAAGAGAACTTCTTCTGACCTTGAGCGTGCGCGCTAAATAAATTACCTCAGAACGAAAGTGGTGAGATCTCATAACAGCATCTGTGGAGAAAAAGAGAAAAAACAAGACTTCACTTAACTCCCTGTTCTTTCCCAGCCGAATAAACCGATGCCTTACCTGTGGGGTGAGGGATCAGGAAGGCATATTCCAAATGCCTCGAATTCAGTGGGGACATCCTGTAGGGCGGGGAGGTTACTAGGTCATCGGTCTCTAGATGATTCCAACACGAGAAGTTTTAGGAAAAGTTCCGGGGGAGTTGGAGAGCCCCTAACTCTCCATGAAGAAAGTCAGTAATGGATAGGCGAAAGAAGGCTTTGGGCTGCGCTCCAATTACCCTTAGGGGCTTTAAACAAACTGACACTAAGAATTTGCGTCCGCGCCTCTCCTCCCACCTCTTATAATCGCTGTGTTCATCCCCCAACCCGGGAGACTGAAGGTAGGAGATGAGGGGGGAAAGGGCGAGGAACGTTAAACCTAGAAGCGTACTCAGCCTGGGGAGTAGGCAATGATGGAGATAGGGCGCAGCGCAAAAGGGAGCGAGCTGCGCTTCACTCTCCAAATCGGCTTAAACGTTCTTCTTAGCCCGAAGAAACCCGTCGCGGCGTGTCTTACCTCGGCTCCTTGAACGACCCGAAAAGACCGATTTCATCGGATGTCTCCCTTTCTGGAGCTTGCGGTGCCAGCAGCAGAAGAAGACGATGGTGGCAATAGTGCCCAGCAGAAGCAACAAGAGAAACAGGGCACATTGGATGCTGTAGGGTCTCAGCAAGACCAGGAAAGCCGCGGCGATCATGGTGCGGGCAAGGCGGGGGCAGCTCGGCGGCGGGACTGGAAGGCGGCGGCACAGGCACCAGCGCGGGGCGCACACACAAGCGGCGGGCACGGGCGAGCGCGGATCAGCGCGTCAAGCCCGGCGCACACGGACCCGCGCCCAGCCCAATGGCTGCGCACCCCGTGCCAACAGCACTAAGCGAGTGATCCAGGGCTGCGGGCAGCGGTTGCCATGACTCAGCAGACGGCGACTAGGCAGGGATTTGGCGGCCCCGAGCCTCTCTCCTCCCTCCCCAGGCGCCCCCGCCCATGCGCAGCCCCCGGGCGCAGCCCCGCCGGGGACGCGGCGGGCGGGGAGGAGCTGCACCGCCGCTGGGGCCACCCGGGCTCTGTGCATCCTCTCGCGACCGCGGCCGGCCTCGGCATCCCGAAGACGGGCGCACGTGGGTTGGGGCGGGGACGCCGCGCTCGGGCTGCAGCCTCGGTAGCCCGCGGGGGGCGGGAATGGGGCGCCGCGGCGGGGGCTCGTCTGATGACATCACAGCCGGGCTGCGGCAGCGCGGGCGCGCGGACATGGCTGCAGCGGCTTTGGCGGCGGCCGCGGACTGTGCTCGGGCCTGAGCGCCCAGCGCCCTCCTGTGGGGCCAGCTGCCAGTCCGCTCCGTCAGAGGGTACGCCAGCCGGGTGCCTCTAGGCTCCCCGACGCTTGGGGCTTCCACCTATCCAGCTTCCCTTGGCCGAGTTTCAGGGGAGTCCGGCGTCAGGGGGCGCCAAGGAGCCAGGGGGAAAACCGTAAGGTGCTGAGCTACCCCCAACCTCCTACCTCCCCGCGCCCCGCCCCGAGATTGGGGCTTTGGAAGATGCAGCCGGGTGAGCTATTGCTTGCGGGGGGGTTCCTCGCACGCCGAAGCGTGAACACCGGGAAGGGCCTTCCCTGGGAATTGGGGTCCTCCAGGAACGGGAGGCCAACCCGTCTCCAAGCCCCTCTAACTGGGAGCGCTCCCCAGTAGAGCGCTCCGGTCTGCAGACGTGAACCTTGATACCCCAAACTTGGTGCAATTTCCTAGCCGAGACGGGCACTTTAGATCTCATGTATCTGTGCGTTTACTGTAAAATCCGACTCATTTTAGTGTATTTGCAAAGGAGGGGCAAATTCAGATTTAGAGAACTGGCAGATGAAGGAAATTAGGATTGGCTGGTAAATATTTGGAGGAGAAATTTTTTAAAGAATGGGAGGCAATAATGATCTATTACACAAAATGCACACGTTCCCTCTTCTGTCCCTCTTGCCCCCTCTCATTTCTTCATAACGAGCTAAAAGTATATTGATGGCTGGGAGATTTTTCAGTAGTTGCTGGTTCAATGCCAACGCAGAAGGTATGGCGGGTGCGCTGCAGTGCGCCGTTCTGTGCACGGCCTCTGCCACCTGGCCAGGACGCCGCCGCCGCTGCCGCAGTCTGCGGCATCTTGCAGCCTTGGCCGGCCGGCCAAGTGCGGCACCGCGTTATGCTCCTCCCTAGGCAATACTGTGTGGAGATATTTTTTGTTTGTTTTGTTTTATTTACTTGCATAAGGAAACTGCAGTAATAATGGCAAGGTAGCCTATTACTGCATTTGTGAATTCTAATAATTACTAAGGCGGACTCTTTGGAATATTTAAGAAACAAGAAATTTTGTCATAAAAACGTAATTTATAAAATTCTGAAAAGCAAGAACCCATGACAATACTTAAGTTTCGTATGTGCTTGAAGGATCTCTATATTGGTGGTGGTTTCTAACGGTACAAAATCAATCGTGTATCTCTGCTTAAAAGCTTAACCATTGATGTTCTTAAGACCGTTAACATATTACCATGTGTAAGCAGTAAAGGATACTCAAAAGTGCATTGCCTAATGCATTTCTTAAGTGCCAGATACATAAGCATGGGAAGCAATGGATTATTTTCTTACTTACAACTTTATAAAACAAAATAAACATTCAAGTTGTTGACATGCTGCATCTCATTCCGTTGAGTTGCACCTCGCTTGCAGACGCTGTATATATAAGGTGGGAATGTTGAATGTCAGAGTGTAGTCTGCACTTCAAGGCAGGAGAGGCTTCTAAAGTCCCTGGCACTTGGGCTGACGGGCAGCACTGTATCAGGTGCATTTTGCTTAGCGGCTTCCTGACACCACAGCCCACTGCAGTGAAAGAGTGCATTCCTGTCCAGAGTGCAGGGACTATTGAAGAGAATCCTGAGAGCCTGCAATGTGTGGCACATTGGAAAAGGAAGAATTCTTTACTGCATCAACTCAGTGGCCTAGTGGAGTAATTTAAAACAACAAAACTGAATTAACCTTCTGCAAACACTGGGAGAAGTAACTAAGAATTTAGACAAAATCTGGCACGTTCAGGGTGGTATGGCTGTAGACTAAGAATTTAGGAAGGTCATTTTACTTTATGCTTCTCATTAACTAAAATTTGTGAGTGAGCAAAAATGGCCTAAATAAATACCCTTGAGACATGTCTTAAGACCACCAACACAGCATGGTAACCAGTTTGCCCCAAACTCTGCACTTTTAATTAACAACAGAAAGCAACTAAATAGCAAGTTATGGTTTTCTGAACTATTACTTCAGCACAATTGTTATCATCCTGAGTCTTGCTGCAGCCATTTATAAGTTTCAAGTGCACACCAGAACATCATTTATCTCATTTGGCAGGCAAATGCTTAACTGCCATGCAATAGGACTATAGGTATTTCTTTTTACATGCATTCATTTCTGTTCTTTCCATCAGTTATCTCAAGGATACCTATAATGAGCAAACCAAATCATTGAAAGTATTTAGTATTTAGGTTCTGTTGTTATTTTCTGATTTTTTGTTGCTAATTTATCATTTCCGTCTCCAAATAATGGTGTTCTTAATTGCTTCTTTCCGTGCGTTTCTGTGATGCTTAATGCATTGCAGAATTCAATAAATATTAAGTCGGCTAATTAATCCATTTTGGAATTTAATTTAGTAGAAGTCATGCCTTTCTTTCTGCTAGGTTGTCATTTTAAAAGAATAATTGACATTGTATCCAAGTCAGAAAAATTTTGAAGTTTGGGGGTGAGGATGACACATCCCAAGAAGTAAAAAATCAAAATGAAAAAGTATATATAGCTTCTCAGTGTTTTATGATAGTGAGTTAGCACTGTCACCCAAAAGAAGACAGTGTGTTGGGGGAAATGGTTGAGAATTTTGAACCAGGAATGTAGAAGATGGTCCATTGTGCCCTGTTTCTTCCCTTTGGATTCTCAACCAAACTGAGAACACATACAAGGAACCAAAATGAAATTAAAATATTAATTTATTGAGAGTAAAGTCAGATTGAAGAACGTGGCTTAGACCCAAGACCAAAAAGGGGCATCATATTCCTGTTCCCCCAACTCCGCGTGCCCTGCCCCCTCAGTCGTCGCTGAAGAACCACAGCTGACCCTCTAGCAACATGGGTTTGAACTGTGAGGTCTGCTTATACGTGGATTTTTTAAAAAATAAATAAATACTTGAAGTGCATCTTACCTTCCATATGATTTTCTTAATAATATTTTCAGTTATTCCCTGGCTGGTGTAGGCCAGTGGATTGAGTGCCAGCCTGTGAACCAAAGGGGCGCCAGTTCCATTCCCAGTCAGGGCAAATACTGGGTTTCAGACCAGGCCCCCAGTTGGGGGCTTAAAAGGGGAAACCACACATTAATGTGTTTCTCCCTCGATTACTCGCTCCCTTCTCCTCTGTCTAAAAATAAGTAAGTAAAAACTAATAATGTTTTCATTTCTTTACTATAAGAATACAGTATACAATATACAAGACATACAAATATGAGTTAGTAGATTATTTATGTTATTGTCAAAGCTTTCAGTCAACATGGGCTATTAGTACTTCAGTCTGGGGGGACTCAGAAGTTACACACAGATTTCCAACTGCACAGGGAAGTGAGCACCCTTACCCCCATGTTGTTCAAGGGTCAACTGTATAATCCTCCCCAGCACTTGGGCAGCAAGGACCCTACCTACACTTCTTACCTAGAGACCAGGGGCTAAGATGAGCCTTACACTCTCCAATCCACAAGGCATTCTGCAAGAGTGAGCAAGAAACAGCACCATGTGTGAGAAGGGACCTTTTACACACCAGCCTTGTCCATCAGTAGCTGGCAGGCCCTCCCCAACTTCCCTCATCAGCTGGTCATTCCACCTCCCAAAGATAAGAGTAAGGGCTATAATAAGATGACAGAAATATCTGCAGGGCCTCCCTAGAAGTAGGAAATTGTGGCCCAAATATCTAACTTATGAATCAGAAGAAGAAGTTTCCACCCTAAGCTGTGTAATGACCAACTGAGAAAAAGGGAGGAAGTAAAGAGAACAAGTTATGAGCTGAGGTAGAGGAAGAGTTTTGAAGGGGTAGATGGCAAATTGAGTTTTAGACCCAACGAGGTGGAGGTAGCAGAAGGACAACCATGGGACATTATCCAGCAGGCTCATGGAAATGTGGATGGAGAGGACAGAACTAAAGACAGACCGGAGTCATCAACAGAAATTACAGTTGATGTCATGGAAATGGATTAAATGACTAAGAAAGGGATATCAGGAAAAATTGGAATTTTGGAAACTGCTTCCATGTGTGGACTGGAGAAAGAGAGAGAGGCAAAACCGTGGAAGTCAAATGGGGAGTGTTCCAGTTCAGTGGCTAACTAGAACAGTTGCACAGATGGGAGGTTTAGGAGGGTGAGGACTGCAGACCGGTGACTAGGACACCCCTGGTAACCTTCCAGAGAACTGATTCACTGTGGTGGGAAAGACCAAAAACAGATTAATGGGTAGAAGAGGGGGAGATAGGTGAGACACAGGAGAGCTGCTGTCTATAATCTTGGGAGAAATTTAACTCAAAAGAGGATGAGGATAAATTCAATTAAAGCCTGCATAAAGGCTAGGAAAAGTTTCTTGACAAATAGGAGTCCCTAAACAAGAGTCTGGGAGGATGGAACCAGCAGTGGGAAGGAAATGGAGAGGTAAAGAGAGAGGAAAAGAGGACATTCTCCTGGGCACTTGTGGTTGAGCTATTTGTTTTGACATACCTTGAGTCCCCAGAACTGGCTCTTTCTGCTCTCAGGCTACTTTTGACTCTGTAGTTAAGACTGACCCTGACTAGTATGATGGATTCCTGCCTGTGCCCACTTCTCCACTCACCCTGACTGTTACTGCTCAGACTAGAAGAATGATTTTGAGGGCAAGGTAAGGAATATTTTGGAGTGTAGTCCAGAGTGCCTATAAGTTTTTAATTACAAACATATATGGAAGTGAGTAAGTTACCCAATTGGTAGTCCCTCAAGGATATTACATTGAAATATTACTTCCTTGACAGCAAAAGTTTCATGGACACATGGCTCCAGCAATAAATTTGAGATAAATCATATTGATTTGGGGCTGGTAATCTACTTGTTCCTAAATGAAGCTTTTTACTCTCAGAATTAAGTGACATGAAAGAAATTGAAAGGAATCAGAGGAAATGTGTTGTGGGGCCTGTTTGTTTCCAAGTGGTTTTCCATGACATATGCCAACAACAGCATACATGTTCTGGCATTGAAAGGTAAAGGAACTACATCATTTGGGAAAACCTACTTCATTTAATATAACTTTGGAGGTGGCTGTAATGTGGATGGATCACTACTATCTTTTTAAATTTTGAGTTTTGAAGAAAAAACAATTATTATTTACAGTAATTGCAAATGCAGCAAATATTCCCTGGGAAAGTACTTTATATTCATTTTACCATAATAAAAAAATTTAATAATTTAAAGACATTGTAAGAGAAAATATTTCAAATGGAATCATTCTAAATTGTCCCTTTAACATTTCAGAAAAAGTAGAGCCTAATGTAGGATTTTTGCCTTGTAGGTTGTGGAATCCAAGATAACGCTGTGGAGAAAATGTTGTATGGTTTTATTGTGGCATTCTTGTGTGTGTGTGTGTGTGTGTGTGTGAACATTACAGACTTCTCAAAAAAGTCTAAGTTTGAGAGTCTAAAATGTCAATGTAATTGATTTCATCTACCTCATAATGCTTTGCAGAGAGTTTTTGGAAAGTAGTCATTTATTATCCACAAGCAAATAGACTTCATTTATATAGTTTCCACACTCAGTGTGGGATTAGTCATGCAGCAAAATACTGAGTCATTTGGCCAGAAAATTTACTCATAGTTGTATGAGCTGCCAATGGAAAATTTGAGAGCTGTTCATAAATCAAATTATAAAGCTCTTAGAGCTATAAATCACTGAGAGCATTGTTCATTATTATTCAGATAGTGTAAAATATTTCTACCACTTCTAAGAATGGGTAATTTATAAAGCAAGTTTGAAAGCTGAGTTATTGCCTTCTAGATCCCAGATAAGAATTGCCATATAAGTTACAAGCATTTTTACATTCTTAAGTGAAAAAAAAAGAAAAGAAAAGTAAGACGGAGGGTTAAAGTTCCATCATAACTATGTTAGAATATGAGATGAATTAAACCTTGACTAACATTTATGAATTACAGTCCATATTGTCTTAATAAAACAACAGCAGCATTTAATAGCTAAAGATCCTCCATTTCTTACAATAATTTTTGTAGGACTTTGTGTTATATATTTAGTGTTAATAGATTTGTATGCTAATGATTCCATTTGACAAAAGAATAATGTCACTAAGAGAGCAGAGGTTCCAAGTGTACCAAGGAGAACAGAATTGTGACAAGTAACTGGTGATTAGTAAAACATGTTTCAATAACATACAGTTCCAGAGGTTATTGAAATTATGCAAATGTAATAACATCCTGTGGATCTAGAAACAAAAAGAAAAGTACATCTTAAAAAGTAGTCCCAAAATACTTCTTGAAGTAAATCAGGGAAACAAACAGCAAACACTAAATTGAAATATAGTAAAGTTTATATTTCAAAAGAAGAAAGCCCAAAAACCTAAAGCCTGCTCTTGCCAGTCCTATTTCTGTTGTAGGAGTTCTTAACCTGGAATTCATGGACAGCCTTCCAGGGACCTGAAGTTATATTAAAACATGGGTCTCTTTCGGAGGCACATGATCCATAGTTTTCATCAGATTCTTAAGTGAGAGAGAGAGACATACATCAGAACCATACAAATCTACACAGACTCCAAGGCTTCTGCAATATCAAATCATTCTCTCAGCCCAGCAACATTAACATCACCAAGCACCTCCTCTAAGACTGGGACAAGTGTCTTTGAGCGCTGTCAGTCAAGGATGAACAGAGGAAACTGTGGACTTTTAACCTGTAAGAGTTCCAGGACATCTCCCAAATGCACAGGAATATTGCCCATCCTAAGACTAACTAGAGACAGTGTGCTGTGACTTAGTCCTCTTTTAAAGGACCTTTAAACACATTGGGAGAGAGATAAGTGAGTTACTTAGGGTAACTGTCACTGGGATGATGGTCCTTACCCTGCTAGGGGAAAACTGGGTTAACTATCTAGGACCACTTCCACGGACTTTGGTCACAAGAAGAAGGACTAGCTCAATTTGTAACCTGCCTTTGGGCCAGTTAAGCATTCCAATGTATATCTACAAGTCTGAATGCATAAGCATATTCTGAGCCAAAACAGTAGTTCTAAAATGTAGTCTTGAATTCAGAGTCTATAAGGATCTCCATGGTCTTAAAGCTTAAAAGAGAGGTAGAAGGCCTTAATATCAGACTCCTGGAAATTACTCCTAGACATCCTGGTGATGTAGCACCTCCTCTTCCTAAACCTTGCCCCAGTCCATAGCTTATGAGGCTTTTCAACATGCAGCCTTCTGCAGAGACCTGGTAACTGGGGCCCTCAATCCATCCAGGATAATTTCACATACCAAGTGCTCAGCTCCAACTACCCATTTTTTCTAGCTTCCCATACTCGAAATAGTTGTGAAACTTGACTCTCTCACCACCAACATGTTCTCAGGACACTAGGTCCCAGTGTCCCATTGCTGTGATCACATTCTGTCACATCAAGCAGCTGGTTATTTCCTCATGTGACTTTCACTCCAATAGGCAGGTACAGTTTACAGGGGGTCCTGATCGCTCAGTCTGCCTGGTTGTATTTTTGCTAAGGTCCCTTCTGACCCTCCAGGCTGTACAGGGTTTAGTGACACAATATTCATGCATTCTATGCAGAGACAGGTTTTGAACCAATGCCATTCCCTAAGTGCCTCAGACCCCTCTGGCTCTAGCGAACACTATTTGCACAATGTTATGTTGTGACCATTTGTAATGGTGCAGGAATCCACCTTGAAGGGACACCATAGGACTGCACTTAGTGTACCTGACCCCCTGCCATCTGCTGCCATCCCCTGGGTCTCACCACCTGCATTAAGGGCACCACCAGCACCCTGGGAATTGGTTGGCATAATAACTATTCACCTCTCCCCCTCTCTCACAGGGTGTCAGACAACATGGCCTGGGCTTCCTCACTACTGAGTGGCTACCCTGGTGTGGACAACCAAGTTGTGTTTTTAGTAGTAGCTAGCACTTATTGAGTGTCCACTTTCTGCTAAGCTTCTGCAAAATGCTTGTCATACATCTCTCATTTAGTCCTCACAGCCGCCGTGGGTAACTACTAGTCTTATCCTTATTTTATTGGTAAGGACCTGGGGCCCAAGTATAAGAAATTACCCCAAGATCACACAGCCAAGAAGTAGTGTAAGGCGCTTCAAAACCTTTGCAGTTTCTGCTGTGTATTTTCATTTGCACTCCATCCCCTCCTCTAAAGGAATTCTTCCCAGTTAGAGTTCGCTGGGCAGCTACTCTTCCTCTCTCCTGACTGTCCTTGGGCCACCCCTACCCAGTGAGGGAGGGCTAGCTGTTGGACACTCCAGCAGTTATCAGCTGTCTTCTAGCAACAAGTTCTGATCCTCTCCTTTAGCCTGTGAGGAATTTGCTTAGACCACCACCTCCTCTAATACCATAGTCTAACAAGACTCCTTTCATTAAAAAATTATAGACCCGTTCTTACCATTTCAGTGGTGTGTCCCCATCACTGTCACTTAAGTGTATCTGACCCAGCACCTTCAAAAAGTTAAACAAGCTTGGGAGGGCAGACAGATGCCTACTTTGGGGAAAAGGCCTCTACTGGAGACCAGCTGGCTATCCTTCATAAAAGGGATAGCTCTAATAATTATTTATATACATATATATTTTCATTGTTCAATTACGGTTATCCCAATTTTCCCCCTTTGCTCTCCCCTGCCCCACCCAACCCCTGCTTCCACAGTCAGTCGCCCCTGTTATCTATGTCCATGGGTCCTTTATACCTGTTCCTTGACTAGACCCTTCCCCTTCTTTCCCCCCTTATCTCCCTCCCTCCTCCCCTTGGCTACTGTCAGTCTGTTCCATCATCCTGTGCCTCTGGTTCTATTTTGCTCATTTCTTTATTTTGTTCATTAGGCTCCTGTTATAGGTGAGATTGTCTATTATAGCATCATAGGCATCCAGGTTAATTAACTATGCTTCTTGACTCCTCCTCTCTCCACAGCAGTTTATAAACACCTTGGGTACATATCAACTCATAATGGGGACTGCTATTACCACCATGTCACAGAGGGAGAAACAGTCACAAAAATGTTGCATAGAAAATAAAAGAAATAGGTAGACAGTATTGGTTCTAGGGTTATGGACCCAGACACTTGGATTCTAGAGCTTGTGTTCATCACCACTTAACATGACCCTGATTCATCATCTAATACATTTTGTAGAGACTCAGACCGAAAGACTATCTGGACCTATGTATATAGCAAGACTTGACCTCTACCAAAAAAAAAAAGCATTTCAATGAGCTTTCTATCCTTGGGTAGAAGGCCGGCTTCCCCTCTTCGTGAACAGGATGTGCACTTGCCTGAAGTTCTGTTTCTCCCGGACTGAGCAACTTCTCTACTATAGGATGTGGGGTCACAACATTGTCCCAAATGCCACTGATGTTGAGTCCCCTCTTCCTTTCACTCTCTGACACTCCTGAACCTTGAGGTTGGCTTCCAAGCAGTTAGCCCAAAGTATCCTTCCTTGATTTTTTTAGACTTTATTTATTTTTAGGGAAAGGGAGAAAGAGGGAGAGAAACATCAATGTGTGGTTGCCTCTCATGCTCCCCTAACTGGGGACCTGGTCTGAAACCCAGGCATCTGCCCTGACTGGGGGTTGAACCAGTGACCCTCTTCCTTGCTTTTATGTTAATTTCTGGGTCTCAGCAATGTTAAGGAGATCCAATCCATCTCTTTGGGCTTCCTGCTTTGATTAATACTTGCATTCTCCATCCTTAACTAGCTTTCTAGTTTTAACTTGCCCTATAGCTGCCTATACCCAGGCTTGGCAATTCCGGTAACAGAGAGAAAATGGCCTCTTACATTCCCTTCCATTTTATTATTCTGTGAGTTTATTAATAAAAAAAATACCATCACTCATAAATATGTACTTACATATTTTTATTTTTATCCTCATCTGAGGACATGCTTATTGATGTTAGAGAAAGGAAAAGGCAGAGAGAGAGGGAGAGAAACATCACTCAGTTAGTTGCCTCTCAACTTGCCCAACAGGGGACAGAACCCATAACTTAGGCATGTGCCCTGACCAGTAATCAACTCAAGAATCTTCTGTGTATGGGACAATACGTCAACTAGCCAGAGCACACCAGTCAAGACTATACTTACGTATGTATTTTTGGAATGTAGTCCTATACATAGGAGGCAGAGAAATGCTAAAAATGTGAAATGTAGCTGATTTTTTAAATGTTGCTTTAATGTGGTACAAAAGAATATCAGAGCGAGAAAATTAGTAGTATGTAAGGGGGAAAACCAGTTAAGATGATTTATTAAGTAAATTATCTGAAGTGTGAGTCTCAGCACATTAATTATATTTAGACTTAATCTTTTGAAACTATAAAAGTACAAAATTAATAGGGATATTGGTAAATGGCAATGAATTATTTCATTAATATATGATATTAATATAAGGTATAATGGGGTAAATATTTCAAAGAGAAATTAGCTTGTCCTTTCATACTTAATTGTAAGATAAATTAATGTTTGAAATTTAGACCAATCCTGATTTTTATGCATAGGGATTGATTGTTATGTCAAAATTATTACATTTTGTGAATTTTTAAAATTGGTTTGAAACATTAATGGTTTAGAATATGATTAGTTAAAGCAAAAAGCATGATGATCTCATCTTGGTCTCAGCTTTTAATATGAATAGAATTACTACATTAATCAAAAAAATGTGAAGTAGAAGATATATTTGCATGACTTACAGTTTTCCTAAAATAGAACTTTTCATCCGATTCTTACTATTGTTTAGGCTTAACCCTGTATTTGTGTTTTTGATAAATGGGGGAAAGGTGTGAATATCTTTTAATAATATTTACCATGTAAACATCAGGGGGCCAGGGGAAAGGTAATAACAAGGAGAAAATACTCACAAAAACTGGTGTTTCTTAAAAAAGATTTTGGAGGCTCTAGAACTGTAGGAAACCTTGCCCAAAGTCCCTCGAAGTTTGCATACATTTGCTTATGCAAATTTTCGGGCGGTCCCACACGTGGCTACAGGCTTTTCATAGACAATTACTGGGACAGCTGGCATCGGGAAGCATGTGAAGATTATTTCCTATGTTTCCCAGCCCCTGATTTCTGTGCTATTACCTATCTGCCATAGAAGTCTTTTTTTCTGGGCACATAATGAAGAAATTAGGCCAGTCACACTGTCTAGTTATAGGCAGGACAGAGTCTGGGTCACAGTGTCTGGCTCTCTTGCCAGGTCAGGAGCAGCAGAGAGACTCTGGAGTGGATGATGAAGCTAACATGTGTGGCTAGTGTCTTAGTATGTTTGGGATATTATAACAAAATGCCAGAGATGGAGTAGCTTACAAATATCAGAAATTTATTGCTCTCAGTTCTGGAGGCTGGAAGTCTACGTTCAGGGTCTCAGCTTCTAGTGAAGGCCCTCCTGCAGGCTGTAGGCTGCTGCCTTCAAATGGTAGAATCCTTCCAAAGGATTCTGGAGCCTCAGAGCACAAATCCCATCCATGAGCTTAATCACCTCCCAAAGGGCCCATCACCTAAATGCTACCACCTTTGACAGTTAGAATTTCAACCCATGAGTCAGGGTGGGAGGTCCAGGTGGGCGGTCAGGGTCAGGGGTGTGGTGAGGGAAGACACATTCAGACCACTGCAGCTGGGTATAGGGACACCGTGAAGAATAGTGCTGTACCTCGGGGTGGAAGTGTCCCTAGACCAAAAGGGAAAAGGAGCCAGGAGGATACATTCCCCTAACTCCCTGTCCTCCCTCCTTCTGATCTCCTGCCTGGACACTCCACTGCTTAACCAAGCTGGAAAATGGGCAAAGGAACCCAGGCAGGTCGACCTCCCAGATTAGGGAGCAGAATAGAGATGACTGGAGAAGGGATCTAGAGGGGCAAAGAGAGAATCTCCAGCACTCATGTCTGAGCAGCACTATAGTGCCGAGAGGAACTTGGTGAGCAAGTCAAGACCTCTGTCTATAGGGAAAGGGACTATCAGGGAAAGGGACTTAGGCAAGGAGAGCCTTGTTAGACACTTGGTCAAGCGGAGAAAGCAAAACCTAGGTACTGGAATTGACGGAATCTGTTGCAAAGCTGACCTGATGATTAGTTTTTGAGTTATGGCTCTAGAGTCTTTCTTTAGCATGTTTATGGGTGAACAACTGGGAGTGGTCCACCTGGAACCCCAGTTCCCTCATCTGTAAATTACAAATAATAATTTCTTCCTATGAGAATTAAACGAGTTACTACAGATTAAATGCTTAGAACAGTACCTTACACATAGTAAGCACTCAGTAAAAATTAGCTATATTTTTATTCTCATTAAGTAAAAAAGTCAGAATTGGAAGGATCTGAGGATGTTGCATAGGGGATTATAAGGACTAAATGAATTCCTTCCCTAGATAACGGTTACATACGTGGCAATGCCTGATATCACTGCTTATTAGTTAAATTAACTCCATCTAATAAGATGAAAGTTACATCCACAGACTCTGGCTAGAGAAGAATTTTTTTTCTTTCCCTTTCAATCATGGAAAGTTGAAAATGATTCAGGTCGATAGTCTCTCAAACACATTTAACATTTCTTAGGCTCTTGCATGGTGTCCCATCCAATCTAAGTAATGCAGTCATAGTTTGACAGCCTTGTTGAACCATCCTAAAGTATATCAATCATCTTCTTAAACAGGATATTGGTGGAACAACTTGGAAATTAAAAATATGTTTGACATCATTTGGAAATGAAGGGAAGAAAAACAGTGAGTTGAATTGCTCCTTAATGGACATCAGTAAAACCTAGTAACTTCTGTCCAGTAGTCAAGAACACTTTGAGAAGAAAGCCATCCAAGCACTTGTTTCAGGGTGCTGTCCGTCCTGTCGAAGGCACCCAGTCATTTAGAGCCATTCCGATCTTGATTTCTCATCCTCAAATATGTATATATTAAAAATAATAATAGGGATACACTCCTCCCCCATGTTCCCCAGCTAGAGCTGGCCTGAAACTAGTAGAGCATTTCACAGAGAACATTAAAACAGCCACTGAATACTGAGAATGACATTGACACTCTTTTCCTGACACTTTGGAGCCCATTTAGAAGAGAGTCCCCAGTTTATATTCTGAGCTGAGTATTGCAGGAGACCTTTTATGTCTATATGTTCCAAAACTGGTACGTATAGAGAGCAATCCGAAGCTCTTGAAAATTATGAAAGGGTACTTAAGTTTTATTGTAGTGCTATACTTGACTTACAATTTTACTTAATTTATAATAGAGAATTTATATTTAAATGCAAAGGCCAAAGAGACAACTGAATTATATTTTTATATTCATTTGGTTTCCTGAAGTTTGGTGACTTTTGTTTTGTAGAATTTTAGAGGTGACTTTTGCATTTTTGAATTCCTGCATTAATTTCTTCATTGATTTATTAAAGTAAACCATCTGCATTAAGAATTTATATTTTATTAACTTCATTTGCTTTTGTTAGTTACTAACTTCCCTTTCTCTTACTTCTTAGATATTGGTTTTTAAAATTTGGATGTTGCTTCGAGCATTATTTTTAAACAATGGGCTATAACCCATTAGCAAGTTAGGAAATCAATTTAATGTGCTTGGAGCAGCACTTTTAAAAGTGAAGTAAAATACAGTAGATATAATAGGAACTGAGAAAGTATATCATGTACAGTAAGGGTGAGTATGTTTCATGAAATTTCATTTTAGGTTTATTGTGTGTGTGTACATGTATGCTTTGAATCAAAATGTAAAATTATTTTTTACTATAAGCTGTGCTCAAAAAGAGATTCAAAACTATTGGCTTATGTTATTCATCCAACCACATATATTAGATGTATTCATGGATGTGGTTATGTTTAAACTCACTCCTGCACCTAGCTAGGAAGTTAATGAAATGCTTTCTACTGGCAAAAAAGAAAGAAAAAAAAGGTGAGGGAGGGCCTATTACTACCTACTGACTTTTTCACTATCAGAAACTAGTAGTGTTTAATAAATAGTATATTATCAACATCCCTTTTGAATTTGCTAATTGGCAGGTAATATAAACACTGAATTATCTGTTTATGGATGTTATAACAAAACACTGGCCTGAGATCTACTCAAAAGGAGTCATTCTAAAAGAGGTCCAATATATCCATTCTGTTTGGTCTTGAGTAAGTTATTTATGAAGAAACTTGAGGGTTTGCTCTTTAACTAAATGGCATCAGCAAGAAAGAATATTAGTACATTAGGGATACTATAAAAACTGGTTTTGCAAACAGACCTTTTTCTCATTTTTTTATTGTGGTAAAAACACATCACATAAAATTTAGCATCTTAACCATTTTTAAGTGTTCAGTTCAGGGGCATAAAGTACGTTCATACTGTGATGCCATCTTCACCACCAACTATCTGCAGAACTCTCTTCATCTTGCAGAACTGAAGCTCTATACCCATTGAACAATAACTCCCCACTCTTTCCCCAACCCTGGGTTGTCCTCAGTCCCAGAGAACCAGGAATCTGGAATCTGTCACCATCACTAAGTAATATTTAACAGGTCCCTATCAGTTAAATCTGGCAAGTTTCAGTTATATATATAAAAAAAAACCCACAAGACTTCCTTTAGAATCTTTCAGGCTATCTGTTGTGTACTGTTCTTAATTTGGGAGTAATAATGAGCTGTGAAATAAGGGGAGTAAAAAGTTAAAGCAGCTGGCCTGCTCTCAAGGAAAAGGAATGAAGATAACAGAAGAGGAAGGAGCGACATGGTTTACACTTCTTTTCAATATAACTCATCTCTACCTCTGGTCAAGATGGCAGCATAGGTAACCACGGCTCACCTCCTCACACAATCACATCAAAATTACAACTAAGATTTAGAACAAGCGTCACTCAGAACTGTCAGAAACTAAGTTAAATGGAAGTCTGACAACTATGGAATTAAAGAAACCACATCCATCCATTCTGGTAAGAGGGGCAGAGACGTGGAACAGCTGGTTCTGCATCCACTTGTGGTGAATAAAATTCAGGAAGGATCCCTGGCTGGTGTAACTCAGTGGATTGAGTGCCTGTGAATCAAAGGATCTTGGTTCACTTCCCAGTCAGGGCACATGCCTGGGTTGCAGGCCGGTTCCCAGCAGGGGATGCACAAGACGCAACCATACATTGATATTTCTCTCACTCTCTCCTTCCCTTCCCCTCTAAAGATAAATAAATAAAATCTTTTTTTTAAAAAATCAGGAAGATATCTCAGGAGTGAGGAGTCCCAGCTCCACACCAGGTCCTCCAGCCCAGGGTTCCAGTGCTAGGAAGATAAGTCTCCACAACTTCTGGCTGCAAAACCCATCAGGAGTGAGTCCGTGGAAATTTCCGGAGTCCCAGGCAATTCCCCTTAAAAAACCCACATGAGGACTTACTCAGACTCACTCCCTCTGAGCTCCAGCACCAGGGTAGCACCATGAAAGAACCAGTGATATACAGGGAGGAACTGAAGTGTCTGGCATCAAGGCAGGAGCTGAGGGACAACTTTCTCTCAGACAGAAAGGTGGCAGAGGCCAATGTCCCTTTTCTAAGCCCTCCCCAAATGGAGCTGCATAGCCAGTACCATATCTAAGACTCCATCAACTTGGCTAACACAGATTGCCCCACCCTGGAGATCCCCTGATACTCCATCCCACCCAATTTAAGGGCCCACCTAAGCTGTTAACAGAGATTTTTCCATATGAATGGATGGTTTGGGCTTTACAACTTCCTAAATCCTCTCAAACAAGCAACAGCCAGGCTCAGTGAGTCCCCAGCCTTGTATCTCTTGCTAAGCGGCCCTAGGCTGAGCACTAGGAGCAGCAGCCTAGATCTACAGCTTGGCTTCACCTGGGAATCTCCAAGCCCAGCACAAGAAGGAGCCATCTCAGATGCTTTGTGGCTCATGCAGAATGGCCCCCAGGGCAGAACACAGGTGGTGACTGACCTTAGCCTGCACTACCCAGGATACCCCAGACCTTGAGCACTGGATCAGTAGCAACAGAGTTCCCCTGCTGTCAATAGTTGAAATGACAAGTGAGATGTTCACCCTGACTCAGATTTACACTGCACATATTTTTACGTATTTTCCAAGTTCAAATTACAGTTCCAGCATTGTCTTTCAGACTTCAACACACATACAAAGGAAATTTCCATATTTCAAAATACAGGCATGCCTTGTTTTATTGCACTTCATTTTATTGTGCTTCACAGACATTATGTTTTTGGCAAATTGAATGTTTGTGGCAACCCTGCATCAACCAGGTAAATCACCCTCATTTTTCCATCAACATTTGCTAAGTTCCTGTTCCTATGTCATTTTTTGGGAATTCTTGCAAGTGATGTTCCAAATTTCTACAATTATAATTTATTATGGTGATTTGTGATCAGTGATCTTTGATGCTATTATCATAATTGTTTGGAGCCACCATGAAACATGCCTATATAAGACTGTGGACTTAATTTATAAAACTTGTTTGTGTTTTTACTGCTTCATTAACCAGCAGTTTCCCCATTTCTTTTCCTCTCTTTGGCCCTGTTCCCTGAGACACAGCAATATTGAAATTAAGCCAGTTAATAACCTTACGATGGCCTCTGAGTGTTCACGTAAAGAGGCCATTGTAGGAAGAGTTGCACACCTCTCACTTTAAATAAAAAGTAAGAAATGTTTAAGCTTAGTGAGGAAGACATGTCCAAACCCAACATATGTTGAAAGCTAAGTTTCTTGCACCAATTAGCCAAGTTGTGAATGCAAAGGGGAAGTTTTTGAAAGAAATTAAAAGTGTTACTCAAGTGAACACACAAATCATAAGTTAAACAACTTTATCACTGATATAGAGAAAGTTTTAATGTCTGCATAGAAAATCCAAACCAGCCACAACATGGCCTTAAGTCAAAGCCTAATTCAGAACAAATCTTGTCTTCAATTCTGTGAAACCTGAGAGGGGTGAGGAAGCTGCAGAAGAAAAGTTTGAAGCCAGCAGAGGTTGGCTCCTGAGGTTTAGGAAAGAAGCCGTCTCCGTAACATAGAAGTGCAAGGGGAAGCAGGCGCTGATGTAGAGGCTGCAGCAAGTTATCCAGATGATCTAGCTAAGGTAATCAAAGAAGGCGACTACATAGAAACTATTTTCAGTGCAGATAAAACAGCCTCATATTGGAAAAAGATGCCATCTAGGACTCTCATAGCTAGAAAGAAGTCAATGCCTGGCATCAAAACTTATAGGACGGGCTAACTCTCATTAAGGCCTAATTCAGCTGTTGACTGGGGGCCTTGAAGCTAAGGCTCATTTACTGTTCTAAAATTCCTTGGTGCACTTGAGAATGATGCTAAATCTACCCTGCTGGTGCTCTGTCAGTGGAACAACAAGACTGATGACAGCACATCTGTTTACATCTTGTTTTACTGAGTATTTTAAGCCCATTGTTGAGACCTAGTTACTGCTCAGAAAAAAGAAAAAAAAAGATTCCCTTCAAAATATCACCACTCATCGATAATGCACCTGGCCACCCGAGAGCTCTGATGGAGAGGTACAGTGAGTCCAATGTGGTGTTCATGCCTGCTCACACAACATGCCTTCTGCAGCCCACGCATGAAGGAGTGATTTTGACTTTCAAGGATTTTTTTTTAAATCACAGTTTACATTCAACATTATTTTTTATTAGTTTCAGGTGTACAGCATAGTGGTTAGACAATCCTATACTTTGCAAAGTGTCCCCCCTCATATTTCCACTTCCACTTGACCCCATACATATGCAATATCACTGACTATATTCCCTATTCTGTACTTTGCATCCCCATGACTATTCTGTAATTCCCAATCTGTACCTCACTCACTTCACCTTTGTTCACCCAGTCTCCCATCAAGTCTTATTATTTTAAAAGATACATTCCATAAGGCTTGTGATTCCTCTGCCACAGATAGTGATTCCTCTGATGGATCTCAGCAAAGTACATTGAAAACCTTCTGGGAAGGATTTCCCATTCTAGATGCCATTAAGAACATTCATGATTCATAGAAAGAGGCCAAAATAGCAACATGACTTTGAGGGGTTCAAGACTTCAGTGGAGGAAGTAACTGCAAGTATGGTCCAATAGCGAGAAAGCTGGAATTAGAAGTGGAGCCTGGAGATGGGACTGAATTGCTACAATCTCATGACAAAACTTTACCCCATAAAGAGTTGCTTCTTGTGGACTAGCCAAGAAAGTGGAATCTACATCTGGTGAAGGTGCTGTGAAAAGTATCAAAATAAAAACAAAGGATTTAGAAAGTTGTGTAAACTCAGCTGACAGAGCAGCAACAGGGTTTGAGAGGATTGACTCCAATTTTGAAAGAAGTTCTATTGTGGAAAAATGCTATCAAACAGCATCACAAGCTACAGAGAAGTCGTTTAGGAAAAGAAGAATCAGACAGTGCAGCAAACTTCCTTGGCGTCCGTCTTATTTTAAGTAATTGCCACAGCCATACCAGCTTTAGCAGACACCACCCTGATCAGTCGGCAGCCGTCAACACTGGGGCAAGACTTTCCAACACACACACACACAAAAAAAAAGAGTATAAATCACTGAAGGTTCAGATGATAGTTAGCCTTTTTTTAAGCATTACAGTATCTTTAAACTAATGTATGTACACTGTTATTTAGACATATGCTATTGTGCACTTAATATACTGCAGTACAGTGTAAACATAACTATTATATGCACCAGAAAACCAAAAAACTTTGTGTGACTCACTGTTCTGTGTACCCAGTAGGCTGTGGTGGTCTGGCACTGCACCCGCAGTACCGCGGAGTGTGCCACGCATTCACCGTGCAATCAAGGAGATTCCATTAAGGTTTTAATGGGAGGTTTTGTAATGTAATGGCATACTAACCGGAAAATATCAAAAGAATTTAATAGAATTCTGTGAGATGAATGTGCTCAATTAAAATTATAAGCTCATATTGGGAGGTATGGACTTCTCTGGTGATGGTTGTACAGTATTATGAATATACTAAAAAAAAACTAGGAATACACTTGAAATAGCTAAAATGGTGAATTTTATGCTATGCGAATTGTATCTCAATAGGAAAATTATAAGCCCCTGGATTCATAGTATATGGCAGTACCGATCAGTGTGCAAGACTTTTCCAAAGAAGAAATACAGAGAAATATCATTACAGGTCCGCATTAACAATGAGCATTTGCAATTGCTCATTGTTGGTAGATATTGTTGTTGATATTGATGGTAGAAAACCACTTTGAACCCCAGTTAAGCAAGATGTTATTTTTTAAATTCCATTCTTATTAATAGACTTGTGTTACAAAACAAATTTTACTCAATTATTATTAGTATATATTCAGTTTTATAAATTAAAAATTGTGTGAAAATTTGTTCTTTCTTGCTATGTACCTACATAATATCCTCGATTTTGCCTCTTAGCTCACAAAGCCTAAAATATTTACTATCTGACCCTTTACAGAAAATATTTATTGACCTTGTCTTGGGTAAATACACTAATGATATTTACTAAAAGTAGAATTTCCATTCATGGAATGTTCTTAACTGTTTATTCCTAATTTAGGATTGCTTAGAGAAAATTACCTAGAACCTATGGATTTATAAATTCCTAGACTCTAAGGCATAAAATGGTGATGTGTCACAACTTAAACACTCCCCATGGTGTGAGGTGACCCCCAAACCTCATTTAGAGACCTCACCTGTTACTCTAGACCACAGAGAACCTCTATGGTGAGAGAAGGAAGGACCTACAAGCCAGCCTGGTCCCATAGGAGTCTTAGACCTCTCTTTGCTCTGCCTGTGCCTCTTGGTTGCTTGTGTCTTTGAAATTACTACTAAAGCTTGATACTAGGTAAGATCTCTGATATTTGTGAATCAGTCCTATATGTTAGCTCAAATACTGTTTATGTATTTGAAAACCTAAAGTTACTTTTCAAAGAGTCATAATAAACAATTCTGGCAAAACCATCCGAAGTATTGTTTTATGCTTGGGGTAGAAAATAATGAATTTCTCTTAAAATAAGTAAAAGACCATATTTTTCAACATAGTTACATAATGTAATTTGGTAAGGAACATATGTTACCTTCTGCTCAACAGTCCTCATATTTCTCGAGTTCCCTTTAAGTCCAGTCCCTTCTGTAATGTTTTATTATTTATAATTAAATGTATTCTCATGAAAAGAAACCAATATATGTAAATAATAAGGATGCTAAGACCAAATGTGCTGCATCATCTGTAGCAAAAGTTAAATTCTGTCATTTCAACCTGTGCTACCTAAGAGCTATCATCTGCTCTATCAGGTTTTGAAAAATGATTATCCCTTAAACTTTTTATAAAATGTGTTATCTTTAAGATATTTCCCTCCAATCGTTTATGGCACAATTCTTCTTAATTTTATGCAAAAGAAAACTTTCTATCTCAAAACTTTCAAGTTTTCAGGGGGAAAAACAAACAAACTTCTGAGTAATTTATGATCTACTTCGGAATATTTTGGTCCTAATGAGATCTGCTATTATTAATGTCTTTTTCCTAAAGATTTATAACTTCAGTCCTCTGTAATATTTTTGTATCAACTTATAACATCTCTATTTTGTTTTTTAGACTCCTCATAACTGATTACCAAGAACACACTTGTACATATGAAAAAATTTTAAATATTTGATTTTATAAGTGACAACTCACTTTATATCACATGGAAACATGATGTCATGATGATGGTGATGATGAATTTGAAAGATTTAAATCAAATGAAAATGTGTGCTAAATTAGTCAGTGGGAAAAAATGACAGGAAACATCTAGTATTAGTAGTTACTAACTGGAGGAGCTAGTGCCATTATGAAACATACAGTTGTAAATATAATATGTATCATTCTCTTTGTTGTTTTTTTTTTTTTTTAAGGAAGAACATTAACCTTAGGGTTACATCTGGAATAGCAGCGTCTACATGGGCATTCCTTCTACAATTTCAGAAAACTTTTGGTAACTAATTGATAAAATGCAGACGATCTTGCAAAGAGATGAAATTACTGATACCCAGGCTCTTAGAAAAGGAAAGAGGAAAAGGACAGAGACCATGGATTCAGAGAATGCAAACAGTGACATGGACAAAGGACAGGTCAGTGTTCTGCTGCTTTGATAGAATTTTATTTTGTCTAGCTCTACAACAATCCCATAATTCCTCTCATAACTTACTAGTACTCTCCCTTGTTCTATTAATTTATTCTTTCTTTTATTTTTTTTATTTAACCAGGGAATAAAATTGCATGTTCTTTTTTTTAATGTTGAACAAGTTGAATTAGAAACATACTCAAAAGACATTTTACCTGCTTCTGTATAAGAATGGCCAACTATGCCATTGTTTAAACTTTCCTTAATATTGTATAAAATTAAAGGTCAGAAAATATTTTTTCCTTTCAAAATACACTAGAGAAACTGAAATACCTCTTCTTTAACATGTACTGTCTTCTTTTTCTTTTTTTTTTCTTTATTTCTTTTTTTTTACTACATTTTGTAGCCCATCTTCATCACTGGTTTGGTCAGGGTATCTTTCCTACTTTTTATTTATTCATTGATTCCGTTGTGAGCTGGAGTGTCACTCCCACTCTCCTATGGCCCTGAACAACCTATCAATGTATTTATTCTGTATCTTTTTGTTTGTCTTTTTGTTTGTCTACAGAGACATATTTGCGTATATCTCTGTAACACATATAGTGTTTTATGTGCATGTATGCTTAATTTTTTAATTATATACTATACATTCTCATGGATTAAAATAGTTTTACTCTTTCATGAATGGGTCTAGAGGCACTCAGAATGGTCCAGCATTTGACACACTGTATTAGGCTGTATTCTATAATACAACCTCTAACAAAACTAGGCTGTCTGGGAAAATAGAATTATTTACCTTTATACCAAGAAGGCTGGGAAGCACCAAAATGCACCCCTGGCGTGTGCCCAGGCAAATTGGAAGGAAGGAGTGTGTGCCCTGAGACCTAAAGCTCTTGGCAGATTGTCTAGAATGAGACAGCAGTGCCTCTGGGGGTCCCGTGTGTGCGCAATGTGCCTGGGGCAGGCTCGAGTGGCTGTTTCTGACTGAACGCACAAGCACAGAATCAGAGAATTCAATTAAAAATAAAGCATTTTGAATAATTAAAAAAAATTAAGATTTATATAACATACATATTTTAAGGTAAACAGGGAAAAGTCTCCCTCCCTTCCCAGTCTCCCTACTCAGGTAACCACCTTTATTGCTTTCTTGTTTTATCCTTTTGATGTTTCTTGTTCAAATAAAGCACACATGAATATAGACTTTCTTATCCCCTCTTTTTTAGAAGAGGTAACTTACGAGACCTGCTGCTCTGTTCTTTGCTTTTGTTACTTTAATATATTTTGAAGATCCTTCCACTAGTACATAAAGAACTTTCTCTTTGTACAGCTCCATATTATTCCACTGTGTGTATGTACCATTCTTACCATTCTTTATTTAACTAGTCCCCTATGATAGATATGGTTTGTTCCCAATTTTATTTATTTTTTTTTTACAAATCACGTGTCACTATACAATCTTATGGATGCATCATTTGGTACATCATTTAGTAGTATGTTGTTTTTATGCGCCTCAATCTCTTTCTGGTTTTTCAATTGGCCCTATTTCTAGCATCTGTCTATACCACTACCATATATCTGATCTGCTATGTCTAACCATAGCACCATATTTACTTATACTTTCCTCCAATGGTGAACACTTAGCCTTCGGCATTTTGCTTCTATGAACACTGAAACAATAAATATCCTCATATACATTTTTTAAGAGACAGTATGAGAAGTTCTCTGGATTAAATACATAGGAGGGTGATTTGTGGCTCATAAATTATATGTTTATTTGTAGTTCATTTGACTAGATACCATAATGTTGCTTTCCAAAGTGTCCACACTGGTCTACAATGCCAGCAGCAGTACATGAGGGGTTCCTATATTTGTACTTCTCTACCAATACTTTGCATTTATATCCATCTTTCATATTTTTGAAAGTTAATGGGAAAAATTATATCTTGTCTTAATGTGCTGGTGCAGGTTTGGGGGACCCATGGTTCCTTGAGGGGTAAAATAGTCACATGCTCTTATGGGCTAGTATTGTGATTTCTTCAGCAATTTGTTTCTCTCAAAAACTTAATAGCGCCTGACCAGTGTGGCTCAGTTGGTTGGGCGTTGTCCTGCAAAGCCTCACTGGTTCAATTTCAGGTCAGGGCCCATGCCTGTGTTGTGGGTTCAGTCCTGGACACGGTGCATATGAAAGGCAACCGAAGGATGTTTCTCTCTCACACATTGATGTTTCCCTCCCTTTTTTTTTTCTCCCTCCCTTCCCCTCTCTCTAAAATAAATAAATAAATGAAATATTAAAAAAAAAAAAAAAAAACAGAATAGCTTTCCAAACTATTTATTCCACTTTGGATCCATCACAAGCAACTACAGCCACAGATCCTATTTGGTCAAAAGTAAGCCCGGACACTCCTCTTTCACTACCGCGTCTGCACTCAACCTCTTTTCTCTCCGAAGCAGCCAGTTACCTAAAGAGCATGCGAAACAAAAGGCTTGAAGGTCACACACTGAATGTGATGCTTCCCTTTGGAAATGATCTCAGTGTCTAGCAGAGAACTTAAACGGAAGTTCTTTAAAAAGCCTGAGGTCAGAGTCTGACCTCCAGCTATTTAAATGTAGAGGTAATTGGCTTTTCCCAAGCCTTGAAGATTTAACACGAGTAGACTCTCAGTTGATTTAGATGGCAGGCTGCATTCTAAATACAGATAGAAGGAGAAAACCAGTTCACCTCTGCAAACTGGCCAACCCTGACAAGATATACATAAACGTTCTTTTTTCCAGACTCAGTAAGCCTTCCAAAGTATTCCAGGTGAGGGTTTTACTGAATATGTCACCAAGGTCTAACAACAGTTTTCCAGCATGTCACACTTACGTATTTTTGCCCACAAGATGACCCCTCTCAGGTTTGGGCTATCCTGCTTCTAGGCATCCAAGTCTGGACTAGTTATTACATGGGTTGAAAAGGCTGTAACAAAGACCCAAATACAACAGTGGCTTATATAAGATGGAAGTTGATTCCTTTTCACACAACAGCCAGAGCAGTCAAAGGTTGGTACGGCAGCGCCACCATGCTGAGGATCCCTCCAGTCTTGTTGATCTGCCTTTCTCAACACACAGCCTCGATCTCTGGGGCTAAAGTGACTGCTGCAGCTCCCACAGTCATGGCTTACTCTCTACCAACAGGAGAAAAGGGAGAATACAGCAGGAGAAGACCTGCTCATTCCTATTAAGGTCATGATGCGGTTGTGGTACACATTGCTTCTGCTCGTATTTTATCACAGGAACTTAGCCCTGTGGCTGCACTGAGCTGCACGGGAGTCTGAGAAATGTAGTCTTTAGCTGACAGCTACTGGCCCAGCTGAACACCTATTACTGAAGGAGAATCTGAGAGTAATACCTGGACGTAGCTAGCAGTCTCTTCCCTGTCCATTTTTCTGTTGGGTTCTTATTCTTTTTTGTTAGATTTCTTAGTCTAGTCCAGTGGGTTCCCATTCTGTTCTTACTGATTTGCATAAATATTTATGATAGAAATTAGTATATACTTTGTGGTTTTAGATTTCACAAATATATTCTCCTGGTCTGATAATTTGTCTTTTAACTTTATGTCTTACATTGTTGCTTGTCAGTGGGTAGGCTTTTGCTTGATTTTTATTTCTTTCCTGTAGGTACTTGCTAAAAGTGGCAAAACTAGACTATACATTCTAATTATTTTAATTACAGCAGGTCCTTGAATAATGTTATTTCTTTTAGCATTGTTTCATTATAACATTGATGAGATGCTGTAGGAACTTAACTCTCATTTTTATCAATTAGCTTGTGGTAAAATGGGTTCTGTTGTATGTCATTGCACTTAAAGTTGCACAACCCATTGACAGTGTTAAGTGAGGACTTACTGTACGCTCCTAGAACTATGGTCTCAATAGACATGCTTGAGTTTTAAAAAATTCTTCATTTCTGTTTAATCATATCCATTTTTTTTTCTTTAGGATTTATATATCTAGAGTCAGTACATTAGCTACTGGCCCACATACAATAATAGTAATTTTCATTACCATTTTATATATACATTGAGGTCTGTCCAGAAGATATCCAGCCATGTGACATGAAAGATAGATTTACTGAAGAAGATACAATATACAAGAACATTGTACATAAAATAATGACAGCTCAGTCCCCTTCAAAGCAGGCACCTTGGAACCTCACACAGTTCTCCCAATCGCCATCAGCTGCCCTGTCTTACTTTCTTTTTTTTTAAATTTATTTTAATTGGTGTTCAAGCACAGTTCCCTGTCTTTTACTCCCATCCCAGCCCACACCCCCAGTCTGTCTTACTTTCTTTAATCTCATTGATTATCTGAAATCTCTACCCTTTCAAAGATGACTTTAGTTTTGGGAAAAGCCAGAAGTCACAGGTACCAAATCTGAGCTCTAGGGGGCCTGAGTCTCCTGGGTGGTTTGATGTTTCACCAAAAAAACTCTGCACGAGGCATTTACATGAGCAGGCATGTTGTCAGATGAAGCTGCCAATCACCAGTTGCCCATAGCTGTGGCCTTCTGAATCATCAGAATAGTTTCTGTAGAGGAACGTTCAAGCTTAATGCAAAATTGGATGCAGATTCATTGTTCAACTTGCTCAGTCATTTTAAATGCAACAGCCACAAAGTACATATTTTCACTCAGTGGCATCTACTGCCCCACTTACCAGTACAGTGAAGGTGTCTTGGTTCATGTATGTGCATTCCAGTCCACTCTCCAGGGCTGCCAGGTTACATAGTTGTTGTGTACGCCATTTACATTATATTAACAATGGCTGGACTTTTTCCAGACAGACCTTGTATAATATATGTCACCTATACAAGTATATGTAATAATGAATATATATACATATACATATACTTATATATTTATAAAATAAGGAGTGAGGGTAAATGCATATATTACAAATCATGCAAAAATGTAATTGTATTTCCTAAAATTGGTCTCATCTGGCTTTCAGTTGTCCTTCCCTGCTTGATAAGGAAGGAAAGAAAGAAAAGCTTAAACTTGTCCATTCACAGTGAATGACAGAATGTTCTGGTTTTTAAAAGTTTCTTTGAACCATTAATATAATTTCAGTCACTTCAGGATTTAAGCCTCTGTGGATCCTAGATTCTGCCTTCCCCACTTTCTACTTTTTTCTCCTGGGAAGTGATCCAAGCAAGTCTTCAGAAATCTACATACCCCAGCCTCTGGGCAGGGGTAGCTGGTTTTCCTCCAAGGTTCTAACTTTCCTGACTGGTTCCCAGATGTCCAGTGCTGTCACTGCTGAGTTACAGGCAGGCCTCCTAGGTTCTTTAGGGGTTCTGTTGGCACCTGCTACTGAACTTTGCCATCCTGGCACCTGCTGCCATGTTCCATAAGGCTCTGGCACCCAGTGACCTTTCTGTGTACATACTAAACTATTTCTGTTTCACCAGTTTCCCGCGCACTTACCTATTTCCTGACCAGGACACTGGGACCATTTGGATTCTCTAGCTGTTCTGCATGAGCTCTGGGGAATCTGGATGCTGTCTCAGGTCTGCTTGTCCAGATGCTAATTTTGGCCATTTCTCATCTACAGCCCAGAGAGGCGCTGTGTTGCCCTAATGTTATGCTGAACAAGGAACCTCTTTAGGGAGTTTATAATGGACTGAGAAGCAAGGGCCAGCCCTGCTGCTCTAGAATTGCCCCTTATTTATCTGGATGTTTATATCGTATGTCCCTACCCCTATAATCTGTCTTCCTTCATCCCAAAGGGCAGTGGCAGGAAGATCAAGGACAAGTGAATCTGATATCCTGACACTCCAGTTCTTGATTCCCTAGACTCCATTCCCTGGCACCAGGGTGTCTTTTCCCTTCCCATGCAGCAAGAACTTTCTTTTTTTTTTTAGTTATTTTTCAAGTACAGTTTTCTATTTCTCCCATCCCGGCCCAGCCCACCCCACCCCGTGCTCCCCACCTCCCTCCCATTTCCACCCCCCCTTACTTCTTGTCCCTGTGTCCTTCATACTTGTTCCTCCAAATCCCTCCCCTTTTTCTCCCCTTAAATTCCCTTCCCTCTCCCCTCTGGTCACTGTCCCCTTGTTCTCTATTTCAGTGTCTTTGTTTTTATTCTGCTTGCTTGTTTGTTTTGTTGTTTAGCTTCCTGTTAAAGGTGAGATCATAGGGTATTTGTCTTTCAACACCTGGCCTATTTCACTCAGCATAATGCTTTCCAGTTCCATCCATGTTGTTGCAAAGGGTAGTAGCTCCTTCTTTCTCTCTGCTGCATAGAATTCCATTGTGTATATGTACCACAATTTTTTGATCCATTCATTTACCGACGGGCACCTAGGTTGCTTCCAACTCTTGGCTATTGTAAGTTGTGCTGCTATGAACATTGTGGTGCATAGGTTCTTTGAAATTGATGTTTTAGGATTCTTAGGATATAATCCTAGCGTGGAATTGCTGGGTCAAAAGGCAGGTTGATTTTTGTTTTTCTGAGAAAATTCCATACTGTTTTCCATAATGCTTGTACCAGTCTGCAATCCCACCAACAGTGAACTAAGGTCCCCTTTTCCCCACAACCTCTCCAACATTTGTTGTTTGTTGCTTTGTTTATGATAGCCATCCTGACTGGTGTAAAGTGGTATCTCATTGTGGTTTTAATTTGCATCTCTCTGATAGCTAATGATATTGAGCATCTCTTTATGTGTCTCTGGATCTTCTGTATGTCCTCCTTGGAGAAGTGTCTGTTCAAGTCCTTTTCCCATTTTTTAATTGGGTTAGTTGTCTTCTTAGAGTGTAGTCATGTGAGTTCTTTGCATATTTTGGAGATTAAACCTTTGTCTGAGGTATCATTGGCAAATATGTTTTCCCATACAGTTGGTTGTCTTTTTAATTTAATAGTGTTTTCTTTAGCCACACAGAAGCTTTTTATTTTGATGAGAGGAACTTTCTTTATTCATGCTTTTATCTCTTCTACTATACAGCATGTTTTTAAAAAAACTTTATACTATAAGCATCTAGGTTTGGATCTTTATTAGTTCCACTCTATGCTCCACTTTTTTCAGGTTTGGCTATATATAAATGACAGCTTGGTAATTGGAGACAATTCTTTTCTGTCTCAACACAGCCTGGGTGTTACAACTCAAGTGCATGTGTGCTATTGTCTTGCTATTGACCTTCAGAACCATTTTAAAACTCAAAGGCAAACACAAATGCTTTTTTCTAAGTGAATCTTGTCTTTCCTTTTTCTGATGCAGTAAACCCAAATTTGTCTTCATGGCAACAGAGAGGGTGTGAATGAGAAGTAGGGGAGAAATGAAGAATGGGGATGAGTTACAAAGATCTGAATGGTAGAATCTTGTCGATTCTACTCTGTTAAGACTATTTTTCTACTTTATATTTCTCACAGAAGCTAGGCAGAGAGTCAGAATCCTGATTTCTGATTTTCACAATACATGTGCATAGAAGGTTGATGTTCTTCCCTTCTTCTGAGTTCCCCGGACAGTGAAAGACAAAGCCAAGGCCACATCATTAGTTAGAGCCCAGCTCTTTTCTTGGGCAGAACGTGCCTGGGAGAGCAGGAATGTGTAGGTCCCTTCAGCGTGCAGGATGTAGGATGAGTCACTGACGTCACTTCCAAGCTTCCTTTATCATACCTGCCTTGTATTTTAGAGAGACCCATTTTCGGAAAACGCCTTTCTGCCTGGCGAGAGCTCCAGTGAGGACGAAGAGCCTTTAGAAGAATTGTCAAAGGAGGAATTGTGCACAAAAATAAAAAGCCTGAAACAAAAACTAACGAACATCCGGAAAGAAAACAGTCGACTTCGACAGTCGTTGGTCACGCTTCAAGGTAAACTTTGAGAAAATTGACATCTCTACATGAAAGGGAAAGTACATTATGAGTGGAAAATACTGCAAATAAGCTGTCAAGAGTGGAAAAGAAAATCAAGACCTCAGAGGGGAAACAATCATATTTTAAGAAAATCTGTGATTACATAATTTAATATGGAGGCACTTATTGAAGCTGCTAGTTTATTGTGTAGAAAGTTTTTAATTATTCCTACAAAATACCATGTATTCTGTTCATTTAACAATGTTCAACAGACATTTATTGAGCATTTAATATGTACACCACTCACTGGTAAGCCCTGGAGAGAAAAGATTAGTAAAACAAAACAAATATGTTAATGCGTTCATGATGTACTTGTCTCAATCCCCTTTGCTGAGGTAAACACTAGAAAATGGAGCCTGTTCTCATGCATTATAACAGTGATCTTCAACCTTTTTCATCTCACAGCACATAAACTAATTACTGAACTTCTGAAGCACACTAAAAATATATATGTATATATTTTTGCCTATCTGACAAAAATGAGGTATAATTTTGATTCATTCACACCAACCACTATTGTTGTGTTGGCTGTTGTCATTTCTTTACTTGACAGTCTAAGGGAAAAGAGGCCAGTGTCCCTGACTAAATAGTCAGTTATTGCATGTTTTAAAAATTCTTGTGCCATACCAGTGTACCGCTTGCAATTGGTTGAAAATTGCTACATTATAGAACTATTAGAATTAAAGAGTCCATATATTAAATGGCAGCTTTGGAGTTGGGAGGAGTGATTCGGAAAAATAATCACACTAATTGAAGATTTATTAAGGAGAAAGATCAGCATAAGTGAATTAAAAACCACTTGGCACAATGCCTTTCAGTAGGATTCTCTGTTGTGTTTAAGTGTTTATTCTTCAAATATTACATTTTCCATCTGTAGTTTAGCACCATGCACTATATTATACAGCTGAATAGTTGTAGATCCTATGGTGGGCAGCATGCTGTTGGAAACAGTAAATAGAACAGTTTGAAACAAAGCTCTCTGACTGCTGTGTACAGAATGAGTACAAGTGACAGCAGAAAGAAGGTGGGGAGGAACTTGCACTGTGTCGCGGTCATCCAGACTGACACAGTGGCAGCCTGGCCGGGGGCAGTGGCACTGGAAATAAACAGGACAGTTCAACAATATTTGTAGAGGCCGAAATGGTGAGACAGAACATGGTGATGAGTGAGAGTAATAGAGTAATGACCACTAGAATATTTATTAAAATATTTATTAAAACTATGAAGCCTTCATAGTTTTAAGTAGAAACAGCCACATGTGAATGGTTATATGATGCTTATAACAAGCCATTAGCTCTTTACTTTTTCAACTTGAAACATTGTGTTTGTATAACAGATGGCTTTCCCTGGTGAGGATTTTGGGATTTTAAAAAAAAAAACATCTTTGACTAGTGTGGCTCAGTGAATTGAGCACCAGCTTGCAAAGTGAAAAGTCACTGCTTTGAATCCTGATCAGGGCACATGTCTGTGTTGCAGGCCAGATCCCCAGTTGGGGGCATACAAGAGGTAGCATTTCTCTCTCCCTGCCCATCTTTTAAAAATAAATGAATAGAAAATTTAAAAACAATAGACACTGCTCATATTCATATAACCTGTTAATTTGTTTCAAAACCTAGAGTAAGATAAAAAAAGCTTTATAAACATAGGGTTAATATAAATTGTTGGTGAAAAGTATTGAGTTTGGGGTTACAGACCTTGCTTTGAACCCTAGTTCTGCTTACCAGCTATACGACTTTGGCCATGTCACTTTGTGTCCCCTCAGACCCAGCTTCCATGTCCTCATCTGTAAAAGAGAGGGTTTTTATGAGGGTTAAAATGAGATAATTGAAAGAAATCCCCAGTGTACCGTGCATGATAGGTGCTCGGTAATGGTAGTTATTATTATTGTCTGTGCCTTTACTGACACCAGAACTCGATATATAAACACCACCCAAAAAATTACAGGCCAACTTTTGTTATAAATATAGACGAGAAAATTCACATCAAAGAGTAGCAAATCAGTTTCAACAGTGTGAAAAGATTCATTTACGATGACCAGTTTCTCCTGTCTCCCACGCTCCGGGGTTGCCATTTCATTTCCTCCGCAGCTGCCAACTTCCCACACCCCCTCCCTTGTTCTCACTCTCACTTGATGACTTTGCTCCCTACTTCAGTGAGAAAGCGGAGGATATGAAGAGACTAGCATCTCTCTGTACTTGGGCCTGTAGCTCCCCGTTCTCTCCCGTCACTCACGAATGACCCACTCTCTTGTCCAGCCAAAGGCAGCACCTCCATCTCTGCATCCCTTCCCATCCTTTTCCACCTAGTCAAGGATATGGCTCCAGCGTTTCTCCTCACTCTCTCCTGCACAATCAGGTTTTCCTTCTGTAATGAATAATCCTCATTGGCATCAGACGTACTGTTATTTCTCCCATAAAAAAAGAAAAACCCTCTTTCAGGGTTTTGATTCTCTGTCTTCCACCCTATTTCTGTCCTTCTCTTTAAAGGAAAACTCCTTAAATGACTTGATTCTACACATTGTGTTCCGTTTTCCCCTTGTATTCTCTCTGGCTCTCACTTCAGTTAGGTCCTTACCGTTCCATTGTCATTTCTTTTCGTATGATCACCGCCAAGCACCTCCATGTATTAGTCCGCACTGGCTGCAGTGACAAAGCACTATACACTGGGCTTAGACAATAGAACTTTCTGAGCTTAAACAATAGAAATTTCTTTATTTTTCCCTCAGTTTTGGAGGACAGAGTTTGAAATCAAGATGCCAGCCCGGCCATGCTTCCTCAAAAGGCACTGCAGAAGGATCCGTTCAGGCCTCTGTCCAGCTCCTGGTCTTCCTGTGACTGGAGGCGGCATAATTCCGGTCTTCTCACGATGTTGTCCCTGTGCGCTTGTCTCTCTGCATCCTCACTTACCCCTTTCAATAAGGATGCCGGTCGTATCGGAATAGGACCCACTCTAAGGACCTCATTTTAACTTGATTACATCTGTAAAGACTCTATCTCCAACTTAGGTCACAATCTGAGGTACTTGGGTTAGGACTCCAACCCATCTTTTGGGTGGGACACAACTTAACCCACAGCACTCCATACCACTAATCCCAAAGGTCATTTCTCAATGGTCATCCTAGGTGCCCTGTTACCAGCATTTGGTACATTTGGCCACCTCTCCTTTCTTGAAAAAGTTTTTTTATTTGGCGTCTAGGATACCACATTCATTGGTTTTCTTTCTATACTGCTGAACTTTCCATTTCAGTCTATTTGGCTGATTCCTTTCATCATCTTACCCTCCAAATATTTGATGAAGCCCAAGGCTCCTTTTTCTCCTTTTTCTCTGCATTCACTCCATAGGTGATCCTGTCCGACCATATGGTGTTAAAATCCACCCGTAAGCGATGATTAGTGGCTTCCTGTCTCCAGCCTGGACTTCCCCCTTTACCTTTAGGCTCGTTGTCCAACTGCACGCTTGACATGACTCATCATCATCCCACACTTACATGTCCCAAGTCACCTTCCTGTCCTTCTCCTTCCATTTGTCTCTCTCATTTTTCATCTTGTTTGGTGCTTATTATATCATTCTAGTTTCTTAAGCCAAGAACCATGATGCTGTTTTCCATTTCTATATTTCTTGTATGCCATGCGCTCAGTCCATTGGTGAAGCCTACTGGCTTTACGTTCAAAACATTTCTGGAATACAGTCCTTTCGACCACCCTGACTATTGCCCCTCTGGTCCAAGCCACCACTGTCTCTAGATTATGATGGCAACTTCTTAGCTGGCATCATTACTTCTGCTCTTGCTCCTCTGTCATCTGTTCTCAATGTAGGAACAAGAACAATCCTACTAAACATCACTCAGTTCATGTCACTCCTCTCTTCATACCCCTTCAGTGCATTTTAATCTCACTTAGAGTAAAAATAGGAGTCATTTTTAAGATCTTTGAATCCTTGGATGATCTGGCCACCTCCTTTCCACTTACCTCTTTGGCCTTATTGTCTACTACTCTCTCCCCTTTTCTCAGTAATCCAGCAACACTTACTTTTCCTTGAAAACATCAGACATAATCTGACCTCAGTGTCTTTGTAATGGCCATTTCCTTGGCCTGGAATGTTGTTCCCCCAGATGTCCATGTGGCTTGTACTCTAATTTACTTCAAACCTTCACTCTAAATTCGCCTTTTCCCTGACCTCCTCCCTCCATCTAAAATTCCAACCTCTTTCCTTTCACTGTTTTGTAGCCCTATCCACTGCTTTGTTTCCTCTCTGGCACTTACAACTCTGTCTAATCGATTACGTATTTAACACTGCCTGCCCTCTTTATACATACACACTAGAATGTACCCCTAGAAACTAAGTAGTCAAGTTTTCTATTGGCTGGACTTCGGACAACAGGAAAAGTCAGTAGCTGCCAGCTGCCGCTGCAGCATTCGTGCATATGTTCATTCATTCTATAGATATGTATGAAGTCCCACTATATGTCAAGCACTGCTTTAAGTACCAAGGAGAATCCAGTAAATGAAACCAAGATTCTTGCTCTCACTGAGCTTACATTCTAGTGGAGTAGAACACTCAAAAATATTTTTTAGGCCCTGGCTGGTGTAGCTCAGTGGATTGAGCGCGGGCCTGGGAACCAAGCAACCACGGTTCGATTCCCAGTCAGGGCACATGCCTGGGTTGCAGGCCAGTTCTCTCCCTCTCTCCTTTCTTTCCCCTCTAAAGATAAATAAATAAAATCTTTAAAAAAAAAATTTTTTTTTAAATTAAGTAAATTATACAAAATGTTAGCTGGTATTAAGTGCTGTGAAAAAAATAGGGGTAGGGGAGAAGAGTTGGGATTTGAGAGAGAAGGAAGTGTTTTATAAATTTAAATGACATAGCATTAGTAGGCTGCCTTGTGAAGCCACAGTCAGGAACGAGGAAGGTACCAGGAAGTTGAAATTTCGTGGATAGTCCAATAAGAAAGGGGTCTGAGAGAAGAGTGCAGAGAGTGGTTATTTATCTCTTACTTAGTAATGTTCCTGATAATTCTTTGAACTAAGGACCAGGGCTGTCTCTCAGTTTTCCTAAGCCTAATAGCTAAGAAAAATACCAGAATATATATGCCTGTCTAGACATTCAGAATGGCTAGTCTGTGTGTAAGCATTTGAAACATACCTTGTGGGCCACAGCTAATCCTCAGAATAAGATATAAAAGGAAAACAGTTATGTACCATTTATAGAAGGGTTTTTAATTGTCACTATTTGTAGAAGATGAACATATACCTAGGAAAAAACAAAGCATTGACAAAAAAACTCAACATTTATAAGTAGTGAGATTTCAGTAAAGAATCAAAAACCTGCCCCAACTGGTGTGGCTCAGTGGGTTGGGCGTCACTACACAAACTGAAATCAGGCCAGGTCCCCAGTTGGAGGCCTTCAACAGACAACCACTCGATATTTCTCTCCTCTGTTTCTCCCTCTCTTCCCCTCTCTCTAAAAATAAATAAATAAAATATTTTTTAAATAAGGAATAAAAAATCAATTACATTTTTCCCCAGGTTGTTTAAATATAACAGAACACTCAAATTAAATATGTGTGAATCTCCCTTTTTTCTTGAATTCCCACCAAAAATAAACTAAAAATGCACAAAAGCACAGTAAGAACACTCCAGAGAAGACCACAGCGGATGAAAGAGACCAATAAAATTTTAGAAGCTGAAAAGCAAGTTGATGAATCGTGACTGACTAAGACCAGAGAAATCTGAAAACTCTATGGGGGTGGGGAGAAGATAGAAGCCAAGAAATTAAAAAGAAGTAAGCCACCAAAGAACTTAAACGCATAACCCATAAAATAGACATGAACAACGGTGTGGGGGTTGCCGAGGGAATGAGGGGTGCTGGGTGAAGGGGGACCAAGGGGAAAAAATTGGGACAACTGTAATAGCATAACCAATAAAATATAATTTTTAAAAAATTTTTTAAAAAGAAGCCAAATCATGCAACACAGCTGTGGAAGGCTTAGGAATTGTGCTATGAAATGGATTACAATAGGGCCAAAGTGTGAAACCTGGAGGAGTCTTTGCAAAACATATGTAAAGACGCTGTGGACCACAAAGTTACACATTCTTCCTGTGGAGCCTGCGACTACCCCTCTTCACCACAGCAGAAGACAGGCTTTTCTTCTCAGGAGAGGGTGACCCAGAGCTATGGATTTAAGGAAACTGGGCATAGCAGAGGGAAGGAGTGTGATTATATGATGAAATTCTCTAACATGGAACATGAAGATAAGAACAAACAGAGAAAAATAAGGTCAAAGAAAACAGAAAACGCAAGGAGCAGAAGAAATTTTCATGAAGCAAGAACAGGGTAGTTTAACAAGGGAAAATTAAAGAACAAAGCGATAGGGGAGACCTAGAAATTCCATAAAGTGTCTGGAAGTTAAATCCAAAAAAATTATTGTAGATATTGGAGCAAGAAGACAAAGAAAAGTAAAATAGAAAAGTTTTGGAAAAATAGTGAATTAGTCCAGGAGGTAGAAACTCCAAAGACAAGAGCTCCTAAAAGAGAGAAAAGAGAAGAAGATGCTATTTTTAAAATTGAACAATAAATTTCTGGAACTGAATAACACAAATTTCTGAATTAAAAGATATCACGAAAAGCAAAAAGGCATGTATAAAGCATAAATTGTGAAATGTCAGAACACCAGAAATAAAGGGTAGATTGAAAAGTTTGCAGAGACGACAAGCGTGTCTTATGCTAAGAATCTGGAGTCAGAATGGCATTGAACTTCCCACCTGCAACACTGGAAGCCCCAAGGTAATTAAGCAATGCCTTCAAAATTCTGAAGAGAAATGATTTAAACCTAGATTTCTATACCCAGTGACATCATTATCAACCCAGTGTGAGGGTAAAGCAATATTCTCACACCTACAACCTCTCCATATGTTCTTCCTGTGCTTTCTTTTTCAAAAGCTAATGAGGATGTCTCCTCCAAAATGAGAGAGTGAACAGAGAAAGACATAGCATCCAGAAAACAAGTGGTTGGATTCAGAACGACCAGGAGGAGGAGCCACAGAATGACAGTGAGGGGAAGCTCCAGGATGACAGGTCACCGAGAAGGAGCTAGTCCAGACTATGGAGGGGTATGGAAGGTCCCTGCAGAGACATCTTAAAGACAAATATGAAACTGATAAATAACACAATGTATCAAAACATACTGAAAGGAATTTTACACCTTTGGTAGGAGATATAGAGATACGTAAGAGAAAAAATTTAAAAAGCAAGAAAAAATTTAAAAGCAACTAAAAAAATGACTATTAATTCTAGGGGGAAAAATCTTGTTTTAAAGGAAAGGAATTGTGAATAATATTTATATCACTAAAATAATGGAAGCGCAATATTTATTAAACTAACAATTGTGTAACCACTATACTGGAATGATGGAAAAGGTGAAGATTGTGTATATGTTTGCAAGTGAGTAATAGGTGCGTGTGTGTGTTTCTATGTGGCTGGGGGAGAAATTGAAAGGAGCTGCATTGTTATATTATATAGCCGCACGTCAGTAAATAATTGTGTGAATCTGAAAAAAATCAATAAACAGTTGTATGTGTATAGTGTTATTTAAGACTATGAAGGTAACTACTGGAAGAAACAGGACTGGAGGTACTGGCTTCTAGGAGTGGTAATCAGGGTGCTAGTGACAGAGGCCTCCTGTTTTTCATTAAAAGCCTTATTTTATTAAAAAAAATAACAAATGCCTAGTACATAATAGATGGTCCAAATCCAGTAGCCACCGTTTTTTTGAAATCAGTAATCAGTAAGTTGTTTCCTATATGCAGAGCAAAAATGGTCAGTTACTTTCCTTCAAGAATGAAAAATCTCATTAATTGCAAACAATTACACAGTATCTACTAATTATTTTAACAAGAAATGTGTGGGGTCTAGGAAGAAAAATTCAAAACTCAATGGAGAAATAATACAAGCCCAACTAAATGGAGAGATATGTCTCATTCCAACACGAGAGGCAAAGATCCCATTCATCTCAAATAACTACTAGATTGAATGGAATCTCCATCAAAATACCAGTAATTTTGGGGGTTGGCTTTTGGTAATTTGACAATAATTATTCTAAAGTTAACCTGAAAGAATAATAGGCAAAATCAATTAATAACATTCTGAAAAGGAATGTGAGGACATAACTTTTCAACATTAAACAAGATAAAGTTCCAATAATTAAAAGCAACTCCAAGAGTTGGCAGATAATGGACAGAAAAATGTCTCCCAAACAGAACCTCATGTGTGCGATAAATGATCCTGAAAAACTGCAACAGCGAGGTAAAGAGTGTGGCTTTAGAGAGGCCAGAACACTGGATACAAGCCCTGGCTCTGCCGCCTCCTAGCTGTATAAACTTCTACAAGCTGTTTAGCCACCTCAAAAATAGAAATAATAAAAGAAATGACCTGGGTGACATGTAAGCATCCAGAACAGAGCCTGGCTGTAGCAGATGCTCTGTAAGTATTTGCTGCTGTGGTGCTCACTGTCACAGGTGGTCAGGGCCAGCTGCCTGGGTGTGTCACCTGTGCAGTCGCACGGGGCCCTGCTCTCAGAAAGGCCCCACTCAGTGGTTACAGGCTCTGGTGATACCATATTAAAATTCTTATGAAGTTTTCAACAAAGAGTCCTGCATTTTCATTTTGCACTGGGCTTGATAATTTATGTAGTGCATCCTACAAGTCAATGAGGAAAAGGATGAATTATTCCACAAATCAACCCCAGTGTGTAGGGGAAGGGGCAGATTCCAGTCAGGTCCTCATTTAACACCATGTGGCATATTAACCACATAACTAGAGTTTAAATGAAATCTCCATGTTCTGAATTTAAAGGGGAAGTACCTGTTTAAACATGATGAATTTTATCTTCAAGAATTAATAATAAATATATTCCAATATTGTTCATTAAATAGGCCTACAAACAAGAATCCAAGAGCAAAAAGCCCTCCTAGCACCTGGATACAGTCTTCTAACACCATTTTTCACTAAAAAGAGTAAGGGTTCTTTGTAGAAATGGCTAATTCGAAGTCTTGCACAGGAGATGTACAAAATGAGCCTTGTCAGGAGGCTTGAACAGGAAATACTTACTATATATGAACATCTTTTCATACCTGAAAGCAAGGAAGTTAGCAAAGACTATGTGGACACGTCGACTCGGAGAGGTTGCCAGTGGCCAAACGTGGGACAATTTGAGCACCAGTAAGAATGAGAACCACAATAGACAGACATATCACATATGTTTAAATACATGATTCGTAATGGTTTGCTTAGAAGAAAAAACTTGATGGTCATCTGAAAGAACCAACATTATTTTGAGAGCTAGCAAATATGACCAAAAAAATCAAATGTTTATTCTACCATTATTATGTGAAATGAACCTCCACATAAACAAATAGTTGAAAAGAGAAAGTTTCCCCTTGTAGAATTCCAGCTAATAAACAGAGAAGAAAAATTTCAAATACATTTTGCGACCCCTATGACTTAGTGAATCTAACCAGGGGTCATCAGTGACTGCAAATATTATCAAAAAAGGTAATATTATCATATTACCATGAATGAACTGCCATGTGATGGAACTAAAAAACTACTTAAATATGATCAATTTGTAACTAATACAAGGAACACAAAAATACATTAAACATCATTTTTGGGTTGTAATCCCAGACTATCGGAAGCTTTGCTGGACAAATGACCCAGTTTCTTCAACTAATAAACTGCAAGGAAAACTAGGGAGGGGAAGCTTATAGTTAAGATGAAAGAGACAACAACCAGTTGTAATGTATGGACCTTACTTGATTCCTAATTCAAACTAACTTTAAAATAAATGAGACAATCAGAGAAATTTGAACAATTACTAGTTTTTTTTAATGACATTAAAGACCTATTGTTAAGTATTTCTGGCTGTGACAATGGAGTCATAGTTATATATTTTAAATTTCTTACCTTCTAGAGATACATATGAAAATATTTACAGATGCTTTGAGATAATGCCTATGATTTGCTTCAGGTAATTTTGAGGGTGGAGAAAAAGTGAAGGGCATATAGATGAAAAAAGATTGCTGTGAGTTACAACAAGAAGATGGGCGTTTACTATTTTTGTGTTTAAATTTTTCCATTGATAGTCTGAAAATTATATTTGGGGAGAGCTTACTTGTAAAAAGATGTTTAAACTCTGCAGACATTTGGGGAATATTTAACTGATCTGAATGATCACTGACTTATAAAGCATAAAATAAATAACATACTAAAAATAAATAAAGTAGCAGTTTACTGCTACTTTAACCAAAATAAAAACTAAAAATGTGTGTGCTTCAAAAAAAATCTCAAAATTAAAAGATAAACACTCTAAGAAAACTACAATTTATGAGAAATAAAAGGTTAAAATGCTCAATGTTAATAAGAATAGCTAACATATAGTGCCTATGATGTACTGGCCACTCATATGAGCACTTTACAAAAACCATTTATGTTCTTATAAAATAGAAAAAGTACTAATATTCCATGGTCTAACAGGTAATTCACAGAAAAAGTTCGAGTCCTAAACAAATATACATTTAATTTCACAATAATCAAATAACTGCAATTTAAACAGTGCTAAGATTTTAGTCTATCAAAATAGTAAAGACTGTTGTTAGTGATCAATGCTTGTTATTGATGGTGCAGTGAAGTGGCCAACTCTTACATAGCTAGTAGGCACTTAAGCTGGAAGAATCTTTCTGGAAAGCAATTCAGCAATATTCATTGCATCTAAAATCATTTATACCTTTGACCCTATTATTATGTTTTCAGGAATTTATAGCACTGACATGATTATAGATGCATATGAAGATGTATGTATGTGCTAAGCAGTTTGTCAGATTTTTGTTTGTAATAAAGAAAAGATGGAAGCAACCTAAAGTCCAAAAGGAAAAAAAAAGGAACATTTAAATAAATAATAGAACATCAGTACCTTAGAATCTTAAGGAACCATTAAAGTTGTATTTTCAAATGGAAAATAACCTATCGACAGGTAAATGGATACATTAATCGTGGAGTATCCATGTAATTGAATATCAGTAACAACAAAAACCATGAATGACCAAAATAGCATGAATGAATCCCAAAACATTATACAGAAAAAAAAGTCAGACAAAAAGAGGAGAATATAATGTTTGAATTCATCTATGTGGTATTCTAGAACAGGTAAAACTATCTAAGACTCAAGACATCAAATGAATGGTTGTCTCTAAGGCAGGTCCAAGGATTGACTTAGCAGAGTCATGAAGCAACTTTCTGAGAAGATGGAAATATTCTACGTTGGGATGGGTGTGCACCATCCAGGTGGATCCTTTTGTCACACTTAATCTATTTAATGTCTGCTCAGACTTTATGTAAGATCTTGTCTTTGATTCAATGTAAATTAGATCTCAAAATTCGTATTTCCAAGAAAATTTCATAAAATAGGAAAATATTCAACTTACAGTCTTAATTGGAAAACAGAACAGTGATACAAATCTGCATATAGAGCATGGTCCTGATTATATAAAAGAAAATATGTGAATATATAGAGAGACACACAGACATGACAAAGACATTCTAATGAACAGGTACAAATTTAATTATTAGAAAACACAGTAAATATTCTTGAAACTTCTCTTTATACAAAATTCCCTTCTTTCTTTATGTACTAACTTTGGACTTCCTGCAGTTCCTCAAATACAAAACTTGCATTTTCTATGCCTCTGACGACCTCCTCCTTCCCTCTAGCTATTGAATTCCTCTTCAGCCTTCAGCACTCATGTTGGTCTTGACCTCATGGAAGCTTCCTATGCCCCCTCCCTTCTCATGCTGGGTCAAGCACATTTTATGCTTCTCTTCTGTGGCACTTAACCTAAATATAAAAGGCCAAACTGAGAGGCAATAGCATTTTTCTGAGATCTGAAAGAGTAGCTATTCAGGAAGCATTAATTCAGGCAGAAGCCCAAGTAGTGTTTGGATTAGGAGGTAAAGGCAATGGGGTGTTTATGAGAAAGAGGGGAATAATTACATCAGTAGGAGGAAGGAATTTCTAAAGATACAGATAAGCTAACATAGTGATGCTAGTTCTAAAGAACGTTTTTAAATTTCAATCTGGCAGCCATAGTATCTGCTTTCTTATCTTTTCAAACAGTTGTTTGGGTTACAATGCTCCTTTGGGTCCAGTCCAAAGGCTGTTTCAGCCAGTTTTAATACTCCAAATGTTTGAGGAGTAAGATTTGCAAAGGCAGTTCCTCTAGAATGGTGGCTGACTCCATTTTAAAGTGGCTTCATTTGTATCATTTTTTACATACTTAATGATTGTAATTTTTCATTTCTCTAAGTGTACCTCGAGTTAGCCAAACTGCAAGTTTAAGAGCACTGTCCTCTAGACTGCCAAGTCTGCTTAAGACTTCTTACACCAACTGCAAATTCGGGGGGTTTCCAAAATCACCCTCAGTTTCAATAATTTGCTAGAGAAACTCACAACTTAACTGGAACCTATTATATTCACAGTTTCATTTATTACACTGAAAGAATGCTAATTAGAACCAGCAAACGTTCTTGTTGGAAAAGACACATAGGGCAGAATCTGGGCAGCTTCCAAGTGTGAAGCTTCCGAACATTGTCCTTACATCATGCATTACCCTCTGTGTTAGCAGAGCCTGGCACCAGGTGTTAGACCTCGGTCCCTGAGTTCAACTACAAATTCAGAGCCAAGAAATTCAAATACAGGTGCAAGTTTTTTCAGAAAGTCACAGAGGTAGAAGAAATAAGTTACAGAGACAAAAAAAAAAAAAAGGGCCCTTGGAGCTTAGGAGAAAGAGAGCAAAGGTACAAGACTTGAGGGAAGAAAGGGGGAGGAAAGGCTCGGGTGTGCTCTAGAGAGAACAGAATTCTCAGGAAAGAAGGGGGTGGGTTAGGAGTGGGTTGTGTGAGAGAGGGAGGAAGGGAGAGGGAGAGAGCAGATGGGTGCAGTCCTTTGTCTTGAGGGTTTTTACCTGAAGATCTCAGGGGAGATCTCTTTACTGGAAGATCTCCATAGACTATTCATCAGCTTTCCAGGTGTGTCTCCTCAGGGTAATGGTCCCCACTGACTGGTCAGCATTAGGGCAGGGGGTCATTAGTCATCACAGCTGGTCCTGATATCAGCCTTGCCCCACTGGGCCTTGCTGCTCTTCTGGGCCTGGAGCAGAAACATAACTGAGGCCTAGATGTTATCTGTAGTTTGGCCAAAACTCTACCTCTGTAGCCAACAGACATGAGGCTTTGTTCTTAAGGTTACTTGATGTGGGTCAGAACTTCATTGGCCTCAGGACTTAATGCTTAGGGAAGTGGCTGTGTAGAGGTTTGTACGTGAGTCCATGTGGCTGTTCTCTGGCTCCCTTGTTCCTCCCCTAAGGGCTTCTACCACAGGACTAGTGACATGCCAGGGGAGAGAAGGTCAGGGGAGGGTCCTAACCACATGACCAGTGATATGAAAAGCCAGGGATTCTAAACCGCATGACCAGTGATATGGCAGGAGAAGAAAGGCTACCCCGAGGGGCTGGGGGAGGAGCTCCTACCCCAGTTTTGTCCATATGTAGGTACCTGGGGCTTTCTGCCCTAGGAACCTTCAGTGCCTGGCCTATTGTTCCTGCTCCGCTCATGGCTAACTGCCTGCTACACTAGCATTTATGTGTTACAATGTACACGCGGTGTCGTCCATCCAGGAAGCTCCCCTGAGCTTAGGTGTCCAAAGTTTTTATTGCATAGGCATGACTGACTGATTGATTGATTGATTGATTGCCTACATAGCTGAACTCAGTCTCTAAATCTTTCTGGCTACTGAGTACGATCATTCCTGCCCTGAGAAACCCCTTAGCATAAACTATAAAGTGCAGTCTGAGGGGCTCACCATAAATGGCAGAGACACTCCTACTGAGGAATTTCCAAGGATTTAGGATTGCCTCCCAGGATCTAATGGGGAATCTTGGGGGCTTGCAGGGTAGGTCTCTCTTTGAGCAGGGGAGATTCTTATTTCACAGAATGGTTATATAAATAATATCCCTCACCCCACTCTTACTTCCAAAAAGCTGGAATCACATCTGGGTTTGCTTTTGGTTTCATCACCTAACATAGTGGTTGGAAAATGTTGAGAGTCTGCATGATATAGCACAGTTACTCTTGAACGATGTGAGGTTAGGAGTGCTGGCCACGCAGTTGGAAATCCATTTATAGCTGACTCTCCAGAAACTTAACCTCCCATAGTCTTCTGTTGACTCAATGCCTTACCAATAACATGAGCAATCAATTAACACATTTGTATATGTATTATATTATATGCATTCATGACATACTTAAAGTTTTCTTAATTTTCTAGGTTATGCAGTTTGTGAGTTTTTTCAAATTGTCACAAATCTCCAAAATTTTTCCAAATTTATTTATGGAAAAAATCTGAGTATAAATGGACCTGTGCAGTTCAAACTCATGTTGTTCAAGGGTCAGCTGCAGTCTATAATGTGAAATTGGCAGAGTCTGAATTTGAATCTTGGTTCTTCTTTTCACTAATTGGGTTGACCCTGGATGGGTTATTTACCTCTCACTGCCTAACTGTCCTCATCTATAAATTTGGGGTAATGATAATGCATATCTCAGAAAGTTGCAGTGAGGATTAAATAAATAACCATGAGTTAAGTTCCCAGGATAATGTGTGGTACAGAGTAAAAGCTAGGTCAGTGTTTAATATTATTAAATGCCCAATGAGTAATTTATGATTGAATAAGTGTGGCAAAGGAGAAGTACTTAGTAAATATTAATTGAATGAATATAAAATTCATGATTTTCTTTTTTAGTAGATTTTCCAATTTTTCTTTTAATATAATACCAGATGTATCAATATGCCTAATTTTCTACTCTTAAACCTTATTTTAATATATTTTATTGATTATGCTATTACAGTTGTCCCATTTCCCCCCCTCATTCCCCTCCACCCTGCACACCCCCTCCCACCCACATTTCCCCCCTTTAGTTCATGTCCATGTGTCACAAGTTCTTTAGGTTCTATATTTCCCATACTATTCTTGCCCTCACCCTGTCTATTTTCTACCTACTGTCTATGCTACTTATTCTCTGTACCTTCTCCCCCCTTCTGCCCTGTTGCTAACCCTCCATGTGATCTCCATTTCTGTGGTTCTGTTCCTGTTCTAGTTGTTTGCTTAGTTTGCTTTTGTTTTAGGTGTGGTTGTTAATAACTGTGAGTTTGCTGTCTTTTTACTATTTGTATTTTTTATCTTCTTTTTCTTAGATAAGTCCCTTTAACATTTCATATAATATGGACTTAGTGATGATAAACTCCTTGAACGTGACCTTATCTGAGAAGCACTTTATCTGCCCTTCCATTCTAAATGAAAGCTTTGCTGGATAGAGCAATCTTGGATGTAGGTCTTTGGATTTCATGAGTTGAAATACTTCCTTCCAGCCCCTTCTTGCCTGTAAGGTCTCTTTTGAGAAATCCGCTGACAGTCTGATGGAAACTCCTTTGTAGGTGATTGTCCCCTTATCTCTTGCTGCTTCTAGGATTCTCTTCTTCATTTTAATTTTGGCTAATGTAATTATGATGTGCCTTGGTGTATTCCTTCTTGGGTCCAACTTCTTTGGGACTCTCTGAGCTTCCTGGACTTCCTGGAAGTCTATTTCCTTTGCGAGATTGGGGAAGTTCTCCTTTATTACTTGTTGAAATAAGTTTTCCACTGGTGGCTGTTCCTCTTTCTCTTCTGGTACCCCTATAATTTGGATGTTGGAACATTTAAAGATGTCCTGGAAGTCCCATTTTCCTAAGCCCTCTCATTTTTTTGAATTCTTGTTTCTTCATTCTTTTCTGTTTGGTTGGTTGTTTCTTCCTTCTGGTCCACTCTTTTGATTTGAGTCCCAGTTTTCTTTCCATCACTATTGGCTCCCTGTGCATTTCACTTCATTTCCCTTAGTGTAGCCTTCATTTTTTCATCTAATTTGTGACCAAAATCAACCAGTTCTGTGAGCATCCTGATCACCAGTGCTTTGAAGCGTGCATCTGATAGATTGTCTATCTCTTGGTTGCTTAGATATATTGCCTCTGGGGCTTTGATTTGTTTTTCTGTTTGAGCCTTTTTTTTTTTTTTTGGTCCGGCTGCGCCTGTTATGTATGAGGAGCAGAGCCTTAGGTGTTCACCAGGGCGGGGCAACCCAGTGGCTGGGTTGTGATACTGCATGTGGGGGTGGGGTCCAAGAAGGAACAACGGCACTTGCTCCATTTTCTCTTGGATTTCAGCCCCCTCTGCCACTTCTCATAAGCAAATTGGGCCCTTCTGGTGCTGGTTCCCATGCAGGTGGGCATGTGTACGTTCTAGAACCCTGTGCGTCTCTCCAACAAACTATCCTGTGAGTCTGGGAGTCTCTTCTGGCACCTCAACCCCCACAAGTGTTTTCAATCAGTGCTTTTAGGCTTTATTTCCCATTTCTGGGGCCCTGGGTTGCGCGGTCTGTCTCACTGTCTGTTTTTGTTTGGTTTATCTGCATGCGAATGTGTGACCCTTGTCTGCCAGCCACCTTGCGTGCCTCACTGGGTCTCCTCATTGCCACCCCACACCTGGCGTCAGCTAGCTGCCGCCTGTGCACCCAGGTCTGCCAGCCACTGCTTTTTCCTGCCGCGAGCCCTCTCCACTGGCGACTCCACCCCTCTTACTGGTTTGGATGAATGGTTGTCGGACTTCTGCAAGTTCAATTTTCTGTCAGTTCTGGTTGTTTTCTTGTTTCTAAATTGTTGTTGTCCTTAATTTTGGTTGTGCAAGGAGAAACAGTGTGTTTACCTATGCCTCCATCTTGGCCGGAAGTCAAACCTTATATTATTCTAAAGATATGCTCAATAATATGCTTAATTACAAAAAATTTCAATCTTTTTGTCCCTCAACCATAAAGTGATGAGTTGAATTAGATAGGGTTCAAGGTGACTTCCAACTCCAACAAACTGTTATTTGTTCTTAGGAAGCAAACTAAATATAACAACAGAGAAAACCATGTTACATGGAGACATGAAACCTTTGAATGTGCAAGTTTCTATTGAAAAACAGAACAAAGAATAAATTCAGTTAATTACCAGAATTCATCTTCGATATGTGAAAAAAATAGATTTAACTTGTGGCAATGAATTTTTATTAGTTTGATGGAATTTGACTCCCTGGCAAACCATTCAAAAAGGTCATATAAAATTTATTTTAATTGGTGAAAAACAGCTTGTTTTATCTTAAAGCTGGCCTAATGTGAGTATGTGGAAGGTGATTGATAACAGAATCAGTAATGTCTCCAAATAAGAGATTAAACACTTTCAAATAATACTGTTAGCAATTAGAAAAAGAATCAACTCATTGAAACATTCATTTTAGTTACAGTGTAATGCATGAACATTTAAATATGATCTCTAAAAGTTTTGAAATTGATTTTTTATTAGTAAGCAATTACATTACTTAATAATATAAAGTAAATATGTCCCCAACACTCTTCTTGCTGTGTTTCTTTTCCAGAGATAGCAAATGTTAACAATTTGTCCCACATATTTTTATGCATATACACACAATAGAAAATGTATATATGCCCCTGTTATTAAAAGTCTTTGTAAAGTGCTACTCTTTCTTGCCATTTTAGTGTTACCACAAGCAGTCACCCAGTTTGAAGAATTGGTTGGTATGGCGGAGGCCGTGCTTAAGGGTAGAGGAGCCCTGGTCACATCTGCGTCCACCCTCTGGAGAGCGACAAACAACTCCTCGCCAGATTCGTTTGCCTCAATGTGCAGTAATTCTAACTCTAATTCTAATTCCAGTTCGCCAGTCTCCTTGAGAGCTGAAGAGGAGCATCATACCGATGAGAAGCAGGTCAGTTGAAACACCCACCCTGTCTCTTTCTGGGACATAGTTAAATACAAAAACTAAAATAAGAGCACAAAATAACCATTGTTTTATCAGATACCTTTAGGAAATTTGCAGTCATAACCATAACATTCCAATTACATGAAACAATTTTTTATGATAAATATAATATTTGTAAAACAAATATCCAGTTTAGAAAACTAAAATCAAATGGCGGATAGTGATGAAATTTTTAAGGTAAAAAATTCTTAATCCAGTGACAGAAGGAAAGCTATGCATTTGAAATTATGTCATTGAGAGAGAGTAAATTTCATCATCTGCGTACTGTCTGGACAAAATTCCTTCTCTACTTTCTTAATTTCTTCTCATGAAGAAACAGAAGCTAAGAGGGCAAGAGTTTTGTTTGAATTGGGTATCATCATTGGAAAATATGACTTTACGAGCAGTTATTAAAGATGAAAAATCTAATATGCAGAATATTTGAATCTTAGTGTATTAGATTTCTGTTTCCATATAACAGATTACCACAAAATTAATCATTTGTAATAATACAAACTTATTGTCTCAGAGTTGTTAGGTCAGAAGGGTGGTGACATAAAGTCACCACTCCTGGCAGGTGCACTCCTTTCTGGGGGCTCGATGGAAGAATCTGTTTCCTGTTCATTTGGGTTGTTGCAGAATTCAGTTTCTGTGGTTGTAGACACTGAGTTCCAGTTTCCCTGCTGACTGGAAACTGAACGCCATGCCTGCTTCTAGAGGCAACCGCATTCCTTGCTTTGAGGCCCACTTCCACTGCCCTCAAAGCCAGCCAGGGCGAGCGAAATCCCTCCCACTCTTTGAATCTCTCCTGCTTCCTGTCTTGTTTCCTGCCCCGTTCTTCGGCCTCCCTCTTCTGCATGTAAGGGATCCTGTGATGAGATGGTGCCCACCTGGACAATCCAGGATAATCTTCCAGTCTCATAACTTTAATCACACCTACAAAGTTGTTTTTCTCATGTAAGTAACACATTCACCAGCTCCAAGGCATGGGGTGTGGATATCTTCAGTGGGCCATTATTCTGCCCACCAGACTTCGCTGAAGCACCAAATCTAGATTCAATAGCAAGTTTTGTGTATAATACTCTTGAACAACCACCTCATACATATTGGGAATCATATCAAAGGTAATATTAACCCAAGCCCCTGAAATACCAAGTATATCCTAAAAGTATAATACATCACCTTAAAGAAGGTTGATTTTGTTTTCTGGTATGCCATAATGAGTAATATCTTTCTCCAGATATCACTTTCTTTTTCTTTTTCCAATTTTGTTTGTCGCTTTTATTTTTTAGTTCAAGATTGAAAAATGGCAGATTGCCCGCTGTAACAAGAGCAAGCCTCAGAAGTTTATTAATGATTTAATGCAAGTGCTTTACACAAACGAGTACATGGCCACACACAGCCTGACGGGTGCAAAATCCTCCACTTCACGGGAGAAAGCTGTCAAACCCGCTATGAATCAGAATGAAGTTCAAGAAATTATAGGTGATAATGTGACTGTATTACATTGTCACAGGAACTTGAAATTACTTTACCCTCAAGATTAACTTATTCCTTTATGATCTTTTTCTTCAAATTTATTTTTTTCTATGAAAGAAGCAACCTCAGGATTGTCTAAACCCTATTAAATATGGAACACTTTGTAGAAAATTTTTACATTAAAAGTAGATATTAAACTAAAACTAAATTTTATATCATTGAAATGTTTGGCTTCATAAAATGTATAGCTTTAGAAAAGTAAATTTAATTTTTAAAATTCAACCAAAATTTCAGTAGCAGTTTGTATCTTGTTTTGTCTTTTTTATCTTGGTTCTATTCCTTATTTTTTTATTCTAGAAAGCCAGAGGTTAATTTAATTCTTACTTATGGTTTTTAAGTTAATAAACTTCTTTAAGTATAATAATTTAGATTTTCATCTAAATCTGTTGCAAATGTCCAACAAATTCAGGGACTGATGGAATGGCAGCTCTCTGTATTTTAATGGCATGTAATTTCTCACTTGGAAAAAGGTCAGTTGGACTCTAGTTGTCTCAGCTGATGTTGGGATGGATAAAATTAAATTCCTAACATTTTGGAGCAAGGAGACAGGATTCAGAGCAAGTTGCAAAGTTAAAGTCCAGTGGTACCACAGGAAGACAAATATGTATGTTCTGAATATATAGCATAGACCTTTGTTATCTCTTGCTTTGCTTTGTAAAACCTGCCTGTATATTCATGTATTTAAATGTCTCGTGGGTGTTTGGGCTGCTTTCGCAAAATGAAGGCAAAATTGTAATGTGGATTGCTTCATGTCTTATCTCAGTTCATACCGTAAGATGCAAAGGTCTCATCGAGTGTTTGTATGTTACTGTGGTCCTTACAGGAGTCACCAAACAGCTATTTCCCAACACTGATGACGTCTCCATCAGAAGAATGATAGGGCAGAAGCTGAACAACTGCACCAAGAAGCCAAATTTAAGCAAAAATATGAACTCTCAGGATATTAAGTAGATCCTTTTGGTAAGTACCTTAAATCTTCACAATCCTTGTAACGTAGCAAGAAGATGTAACACTTTTATCCTTGGGAAAGCATGTTCCAAACACTCTACTGCAGAATCTGGTGGTCTGTGAAATGCTGGTATTCCTGGGGGTGAGGCCGGGGACAGGAAAGGGTATTTAGATTTGGGAACAATGAGTTCAGTTACACAGATTTTCTTTTCCTAGAACCTCTCAGATATTTTGATACCCTTTAATATGCTCAAGTGCACTGGGAATCTTTAAGAAGAGGCTATATAGTATGTAGTATTGTCCAAACGGGTTTTACCGAGGAACTTCATTTTTTCCTCCACAGAAAACACGTTCAGTTGTGGGTAGCGATAGCAAGGAGCCGAAGGAGGGACATGGGACAATGTAGGAAGTGTTTCTTCAGAACAGAGGTGATGCACACCCTTGGGGGAAATCTGTGGGCCATCAATGGGACTGATCTCACAACCCTAAAACAGTGATTTGACCTGTGCACAAACTCCTGGCTGGAAGTATTAAGGGGTTTTCTACACCATCCCCCATTCTGTTCCTCGTTGTCTTTAGATCTTTAAATCAGGTGTTATCGTTTGTTGGTTTGATAAAGATTTTTACCAAGATGTTTGTCCTATGCTAAGAAAAGAATTATTTCTTTTTAGTGAGTTCTGAGGGAGATACATTTCAGACTCCAGCCCTGCCCTAGATAAGAGTGTGAAATGGAATTTCATGCTTGCTTTAGCAACCCAAAGTCCTGGCTGTTTCACTTGTGCTCACTTTTCCTCTCCATTATTTTGATGGGAAATATGTGAAAAAATATGCATTATTGTGTTATTAATATTTTAATTCATAAATAGAGGTATTTAGTAAACACATGAGGGAGGTTTTGGTTCATTTAACTTCTACTCTGCCTGTTCTCTACCTAACCCTAGCCACCTCTAAGATCGTTTTGTCTTTTTTTCCTGTGTCCGTGAGTTCTTTCTCTTTTCTGATCTATTTTGCTCTATCCTTCCACCCCCATCCCCGACCAAGAGCTGTCAGCCTGCTCTCTATCTATGAGTCCGTCTCTGGTTTTCGTCTGACCATATTTTAAATGGAACATGGAAGTGCACTGATTGCGGTAATTCAACCCACCCGTCTTACACCTGTTGCTGACCAGCACCCTGTCCTCCTTGAGGGTCCCTTACTGTTTTGCTATAGAAGTAAGGCTAGTGATGAGGGGCAGCAATAATCTTTCTTCCTTAAAATCAAACAGAACCACTTATCGCAACTTCAGATGTCCATTCCCTTGGCTCATTTATAATGGGTAGGCTGGCTTAAAGATTTACAAAAGATAAGGACATCTAATCCCCAAGTCCAATTCAGTAGACTGTGAATTTCACAACTTCTCAGTTAGTAGATAACTGCTTAAATGAGCCCTTGGAACATAACACTTTGACACGGGGTTGCCCTGTCACTCTGGTATATCATGGCCATGTTCCCTCTCCAACTGCCACTCGACCAGACACACAAGTCATAGAGCTATCTTTTATAGCACACTATTGTATTTCAGAGCCTCTCAAAGCACAACAATAGTCTAACTCCTCCTTTTTTAATATCTCAGACTGCCCAGGGTAAGCACAAATCTCATCTCTGACAAGATCAGTCAGCAGTGTTGAAGAAACTGAAGTTAAAAGATTTTTATATCAGCTTTGTTTGTACTTGCCAATAGTAGTGTTGCTAAATCACCTGGATATGGCCTTAATTAAAATTCTCAAAAAGAACAAATCCTTTGCTATGGACACAATATGTCCCAGTGCCTTCTGAGCCTGAGCCTTTGTTGCCAAGATGCTTGTGACAGAAATGGGTGTGTCTTGAATCAGAAGTAGAGATTAACAAGGTGTTGGAAGTAAATATGTTTTGAATGGAAAAAAGTTTGTTTTAATTGACAGGCATCTTTCCCTTGAAGGATAGCAAAAGCAAAATTATTTAGAAAAGACTGAGAAAATAAGCTAGGAAGCTCAGAAAATACCCTAACAATTTAGCCATGCTTGAGGTAGTAGCCAGACATAGCACCATCTAGTGGTCATTGGAACCCAAAAGGTGACTACACTTTTAGGCAAACCATGCCTCCTGCTCAGCTCCTGTCCTTACTCCCCCCAAATATTATTTGGAAAAATATTTTTTCCTTGCATTACTATTAACAGGTGCTATATTTCAAAATCATATGTACTTACATGAATTCTTATTCATTCAAAAAGCCCAGCATCCCCCACTGACGGGCTGTGGTGACTGTGGCTGCCACCCATTACTGAGCTCAAGGTTGCCACTGGTAGTTTAGATCTGAAAGGACAACCATTTCCCAAGTAAGACTCACCTCTTTGAGGATTAGTGCCACATTTCATCCTCCCTCCTTTTTCATCTATTCTCTCTCACTTCTCTGACTGCTGTGAGGCCAAAGTGAGAGGCAACAAACATTTGAGATCCAAAAGAATAGCTGTTAGGAAAGCATCGATTCAGGCAGAAACCCAAATAGTGTTCTGAGTAGAAGGGAAGGCAAGGATTATTTATGAGAAAGGGAAAGGAAATAATTACATGAACAGAAGGAATTTCTATTGTTCAGAGGATCTAACACAGTAATGCTAATTCTAAAGAATGGTTTTAATTTTTACTCTGGTAGTCATAACACCTACTTTCTTATTATCTTTACTTACAGCTGTTTGGGACACAATGCTACTTTAGGCCCAGGACAAAGGTTATTTTGCCCAGTTTAACATTCCAAGGGTTTGAGAAATAAGACGTGCAAAGGCCATTCCTTGGGGATGGCAGCTCTGACTCCGTTTTAAAGTGGCTCCATTTAAATTCTTCTTTTCAGTGCCTTTAAGTTGCCAGCAGCTTTGCACGTTGCCAAGAGCTTGATGTTGCCAACCTTTCTGGCCTTCCTCCATTTTTTTGCTTCTCTCTTATAGAAGCTAAAGACAATTACATTTATAAGAATAACAGGATACTAGAATACCACCTCTATAACATCCCACTAAGTGGTCCACAGCCTTCTCCAGAAATATCCAATGCTGCCTCAGTATATATAATCCCTACCATGATATTACATATGTGTATATTATAAGCTAAAGATGATCTATCATAGCAGTGCTGAAACAGGATAGCAGGGCTTTTCTCTGCTGCCTCTCCACTGAGGGTTATTTGAAAATGGCTGAAGTTATTTTTGGTTGTTCCAACTGGGTGATACTACTGACATCTAGTGGATAAAGCCAGGGATGCTGTGATACATCCTCCAATGTACAGGGACAGCAAAGAATTACCCAGCCCAGAATACCAACTGTGCCAAGGCTGAAAAATCCTAGTCTAACATGTTTTCCTTATTTTAGAGATAATGAAACTAAAGCCTAAAGTGGCAAAGTGAACTGACAGGGTTATACAATTAGTGACTCTCAGAGAGCCAACGCTAGGGTACAGTTTTTCATATTTCTTTCTTTTTTATTTTTTGGTGGCGGGGGACTTCACAAAAAGAAATTTACTGGGATCCACAAGGAAAATAAATTACAGAAACCATATGCAACATAAAAATGGCCACGTTTGCAAAGCGGTGACCTGGCCGTAGACAAGGCGTGGAATCTGTCAGTCCCAAATCTCCTCATCTCTGCTGGAGGGGCCAGTACAGGACAGGTTCAATTGCATAAGACTTGGTTTCTGGCTCTTAAGAGCTGGCCAGATAACTCAGTGTGGCTTAGTTCCAGGCAAACACAAAATGACCCTTCTCAAATCATGAAGGACTCTGTGTTTCACTTAGTACTAAAGAAAATTCCTTTGTACTCTGACCCTGACCTATCCCTGAAGTATCCTGGGTTCTGGACTTTGTAACATTCTTCTAGTTCTTCTGGCTTCTGATGAGCAAGGTCAGACTGTGCTACCAGCACAACAGCACCTCCTGGTCTGTGGACATAGCATTAGCTTCTCCCCTGGAAAAATGACAGGCTGAGCAGACAACCACAAGGACCTCCAGTGTGGCCAGAGACTCTGGAGTAGACATTGGGCCTTGGGGTAGAGGGACTGCCAGGCAAAGGTGCCACTCTGCAGCAGATGGAACACAGGTTGAGGATTGGCCATGAGGGGCAAGTCAGAGAACAAGAAGGACATTCGGGAGAGGATCCCCTGGGGGAGGCACCACCAACTGGTTCCTGCATCAGCCAGCCCTGGTGTAGGAACCAGCAACCTGAGGTCAGCCCCTTTGCCTGGCGTCCACTGAACAGAGTTTGGACATGCTGGAGGAGCTGGTCATTTTTCTGTTTCTGCTCAGTGGCAAGGGCTTCTTGGGTAGTCTCACTTTTTAACCAAACAGCCCACGTGGGCTACCAGTGCTCAGGGAAGTTGGGACTTGAGTTTTCTACCAAAGCAACAACCAGATTCTCATACTGTTGGAGCCTCTGCAGAGCCAGAACGAGCAAGTCCCGAGCTGAAGGCCTCCAAACTCAGTGTGGCTTTTCTGAAGCTGCACAAACTTCCAGAAACATTTGCTCCTGCACCTTTGGAAAGGTACTAGACCTCTCTGAATTTACCTAGCTCAGGAATGGATCCAGGATCTGTGGAACCTATAGCATGTAGAATGTGGAAAATTCTCTTTAAGAAAAGAAACACAAAAATTATTAATATATAATTTGTTACAACAGTATATATTAATTTTGAATAAATAAGTCATGCAAACTACATAATGGTTAAAAGTTAACAAATTTCTCAAATTCCCATTATGTAGAGGAAATTACATAATACTGTTGTTAATATCTCTACAACACTTTTATTCTATTTGGGGGTGATCACATACACATTAGTTGCCTCTTCATTTGAAAACAATTTTGTAAAGCCTTTTCCATAAAAAGAATAGAAAAATAATTTAGACTATCCTCTAGCATACTTGATAGAAAAGTGCTTTTGTTTCCTTTTTTGACAGTTTACAGAGGTTTGTTTTAAGTTCTCAACTCTTTATTAAAAATGTGATTTGTAGGATTGTTGTCAAGTTCAGGAAACCTCTATTGAGTTTCTTTGATACCTGAGCTGTAAGATTTCAGGGCATTTCAAGTTTTCTGTGGAGTAAGTACTCTTAAACATTCTTTGAATTGACCATGTTCATAGCATTTCTAGAAGACATTGCAAACTGGAATGACCAGCAATAATGGAACTATACATGAACGAGATTGCAAAGCCAAAATATATATTACAAAGCCAAAATATATATATCTCCCAGTCAGTCCTTAACCAAATCTCAGAAATGCTCACTGACACTCTGTGGGTACAGTTAGAGGACAGACTGTGAACGAGGGGCAGTTACCATGGAGAGAGACAATGGTCTTAACTGATTATGGCTGAAGTACCTAATTTTGGCAGATTTAACAGAAACACATAAACATGTGAGGACATTATAGAGCCTCTTTCTTGCAAGGTCCCAATGCAAGTAAATGTTATTTGCTTCAGAGTAACTCTGCCTCTGACCAGCTTAGCTCATTTGGTTTTCTTGAGTTTTGAAAGAGGTAAAGCATATTGGGGATATTGCCTGATATTTAAGGATCAATAAATGTTACTGAAGAATGAAAAAAGAATTGTTGATAAATTTTTAAGATGGCTGATGGGTATGTGGGAATGGTTCATTTTACTCAGTGTGTTTGAAATTTTACCTATTAAAAATTTCTTAAAAGTCATTTTGAATCAAAATGTATGTTAAATATTTCATGTTATCTTAACTGAAATTCTGTGAATACATCATAAAAGAATTCATAAGTCACCTCAATAGTAATACTTCTTATTAACAATTTGTATTTTTAAGCAGAAATTTGTACTGGACATGACAGTAAATAATTCATACCACTGTTAACATACTATAAGAATTCTAAAATGAATTTGCTTTGTTTTTTGAAATTTGCGTCTTATAGGTACTATCAGCATCTGAACTAAAACACCTCCAGTTTTAAGTTTAACATTGGATTTTGTTGGAGAATCTGCCACCTGCCTGGCAGTGAGCACAGAAACTCGGCAGGGACAGGCTGTGAGACATCTGTGACATCGATGGACTCTTCCGAGGGAGCAGCAAGCCTGCTGAAGAAGCTGCATGGAGATTCCACCCTAAATACCCACAATGCATCAAACTAGAGAATTTTTAGCGAATAAGCATGCGTTATGATTTCTTGCATTTTTCTATTCCCAAATGCCCCTGTACAGCTCAGTTAACACGATAGTCGACTGCTGTACCTGTATCATTACCAGTCACTCTCCGTTTCAGTTTTCGGATCCTTCGCATGAGCACACGTGTGGAGCCGTGTGGTGAAATAAGCAGTGTTCACGACCAGCAGAGCAGCAAAGTCATCCCAAAACCTGGCAACCATATCTCACCGAGCAATAGGGTTTTAGCAATAAAACTCAGGATAATTCTGTACTTAAAATGTATAAAGTAGAAGCAAAAACTGAGAGCAGCAAGACCTTTTATTTTAATATGAAACTATTTCATTGTAATTCTAAAAAGGAAATAAACCCAAATTTAATTTTTATGATTGTGAAAACAAGGCATCAACTTTCAGGTAAAAAAAAATTTATGTTTACATGCTTCTAACTTTTTATTGCCCAAAGTAAAATTATAGATATGTAATGTCAAATATCAATATAATCTAAAACATTCTTCATCAAGAAGCTTCCCCTTCGATGTCAGGTTGTCACACGTGACAACTCTGCATGGCCACACCACGCTTCTTCAGTGCGCAGAGTTAGGTAAAAACTTGTAAATATAACAGAAAGTACAGTACTGGGGACCCAGGGAACATTCCATAAATGTTGCTTGATGATAATGTAGTTATACAAAATGAATATTCTTAAGGAAATAACTTATGTTAACATTTGCTACTTTTACTTAAATATAAATAAATACCATTGAAAGCATAAAAAGTATTTGCTTGTTTTCATTAATGTGTTGAATCCGGGTGTGAGGATCCCTTTCTATGCTGATGGCTTCTTTACCCACACATCAAGGCTATGTGGCTCTGCCTTGTTTGTCCTCCAAAGAGCTCTGCTGTGTAGAATATACACACAATACCCATAGTAAATGTTCATTCTATGGGGGAGATACGCACAATGCCCAGGGTGCTTAATATTATACATGTTATTTCCTTTAAAAAAAAAAGTTGTAATATAAGTTTTGACTAGTCAATGGAAATAAAATTTACTTTGCAAAACACAACTGTATTATTCAAATGAAACATCTATGGTTCTTCCTTAAAGTGTTTTCAGATAGCCCTGGCCAGATAGCTCAGTGGGTCAGAGCATTATCCCAGTACATCAAGGTCATGGGTTTGATCCCCAGGGAGGGCACATTCAAGAATCAGCTAATGAATGTATCAATAAATGGAACAAAAATATTGATGTTTCTCTCTCTCTCTTCTTTCCTTTCTAATATCAATCAATAAAATTTTTAGAAAGTATTTTGAGATAGGCTGATATTTTTATGGATAATAGAATGTATGTATTGTTTTTAATTCAGCTTTATATATTGGTTCTAAATTAGTTACAAGTTAAGAAAACTATTGAAACTGAAGAGAGTACCCAGAAAGCAATTGACAGCCATATATGTGTAATGTACATATTATGTATTCACATATATAAGAATTTAGAATATGGCCCTGGCTGGTGTAGCTCAGTGGATTGAGTGCAGGCCTGTGAACCAAAGGATCACGGTTTGATTCCCAGTCAGGGCATGTGCCTCGGTTGCAGGCCAGGTCCCCAGTGGGGGCCACGTGAGAGGCAATCACACATTAATGTTTCTCTCCTTCTCTTTCTCCCTCCCTTCCTCTCTCTCTAAAAATAAATGAATAAAATATTTTTTAAAAAAGAATTTAGAATATGATTAAAGTAGAACCTTTAATAACTGGGGAAAAGGATGTTTATCCAATAAGTGATACAAAAAAACTGGTGAATGAAAATTAAATTTCTACTTTAAGGCATATTTCATGAAGAATTACCAATTAACAAAAAGTAAAAATGGGACTAAGATGAAAGGACTATTTTTGTATTCTCTGAATGGGAAAGCATATCTAAATCTACAGTAACTACTGCAAAGTGTCAAAGAACATTTTACTAACATATGAGTTCTGCATGTCCGTCCTGAGGTCTTCCTACACATGTGGTGTCATAGTTTGTTAAGATTTTTCATCCCAGTGTATGGTCAGCATTTTCATTTATTCTAATGCCATTTTTCTTGTGAACATTTTTCATGCATTCATTAATTTTGCAGCTTTTCTTCACACTTAAAAAAATAAAATCTTGTACAGATGCTGGACCATAGCCTTTCTTGAACACATTTTTTTAATTGGTTCTGCAAATTGTATTTTTCTTTTAACTTTGCAATGCACCATAAACATTTTTCCATGCAAAGATGAAAATCTGCTACTGAAACACAGAGGGCTGCAGCTGGGTAATGAGAGTGACACCTGAAGCTAAGCATTCACCTGAAGCCCTGGGCTGGCAAATGCCTGCCGGGTGCACTATTCGAAAGGCCCTCAAAGCCCTTTTGTGGGGCCCTACTGCCACCCCTGAGTTCCCTTGGGCCCCTTTGGTAAAAGGGTCCTGTAAACTTTTCTGCATCCACATAACCCTCCTCTCCTCCAATTTCTGTCTGGTTTTCCTCATCTTATGCTCTGCCCTAGCCATCTCTTCAAATTCTCTTATCATCTCCTCATGGCTCAAATGCTCGTGGTGTATGGCCTCTTAACATTCCTGGAGGCACTGGGCTTTCCTGCTACATCATCCCCAGCAGGGTGCTTTCCATGGCTGGTTTTCCTTCGTTTGGTTTTTCCCTCACACACTGGTTTTCCCAACTTTCCCTCTATCGCTGGCTGTCCTTCTTTTGACTTTCCCCCCTTCTCTGTTTTTTTCCTCTCCTCTGGTACTTCCTCAGCTTCTGTCTTTCTCTTGCTTCCTCTCTTTCCCTCATTTTCTAACTCTTCCTCATCTTCCAGAGTATGCACTACTTCTGGCTTTCCAGCATTCTGAGGCTGTTCTTTGTTTTTCCATCTCTCCTCGATTTTCAGGCATTCCTTCATTTTCGCCGAAGTTTTTCCATGTTGAAACGCTCCCTCCTTTTCCTGTCCTGCTGAAATTCTGGGCAGGTTCGTCCTTTTCCAGCCCAGCCTAAGGCTAAGAACAGATCTTAAAGAAACTGGGGCAACAATCAGGAGATCGCAGATGGCTCAGGGTCCCACCGCAGTGAAGGAGAGTGGGTACCCAGATTGGGTTCCACATTGGTGCCCGGGGGAACTCATTTTTTTAATGACACAATTTTTTCCGGGTCCAGCTATTTACACAGGGGTTCATGGATGGTGGGACGGGCCAGAGTTCCTTTTCAGGCTTCAAGCCTTTCCAAGGACCTCTCTTTCCTGTCATAGAGACCACTGGTTCAGGCCGGCATGACTCCTCTGAGAAATTTTTAGTGTAGCCCTGCTGCCTCCTTTCTCTGACCCAGGTTAAGTCTGGAAGGATTTCTGTCACCAGCCCTGCCTTCCCAGGTCATTCACAGCAGCAGCTGCAGCAGGTAAGGAAAATATAAGTAGGGTTACCTGCATGTTCTTACCGAAGAGTTGCAGCCACTGTTGCTGCTATAGCAACAAGGTCAGAGTTACATTATGGTTTTTTCATTCCCCAGTAAAGAATTACCTTTTTTATATAGCTCCTGCACATTTTTAAATTTTAATACCTAGATATTTTATTTTTATTGTTGCTATGTAATTGATCATTGCTACATAGAAAAATTACTGTTTGACTTTCTTTTTAAAGTATGTATATAGTTTACTATATATTTTAAGCATCTACCTTGTTCTTTTCTTTTTTTCTTGTTTCTTCTAGCCTAAAGAAATTCTTCAAATAATGATAGTTTTGTCCCCCTTAAAATTTTTTTTGCTACTTTCTCTTATTTCATTGTCTTGCTTACGATTTCTAAAACAAGTTAAATAATAGTAGTGGTAGTAGGCAAGTTCATTTTATTCCTCTCTTGGACTCAATATAATGGAGGGGGGCGACTGGTAGCTATCTCATTATTTACTAGTTTTCACTTTCCTATCGATGTGTGTTTAATGGGGCATTTGTATTACTTCTCTTATTAAAAAAATCTGTTCATGTCTTTCCTTGTTAACTTAAGTTGTTAAAAGCCAGAAGAGATCATGGGGTATATTTCCTCATTTTACAGATGTGGACATTAAACCAAGGAGAAGTTAAGTGCCCAGACACTGCTTTTCCCCAAAATACTATAAGACCTTATGTTAAACTGGCTACTGAGCCTGCCATTCTTGTCTATGAAACAGCAGAAGATTGCCCAAACTCCTGCATTTTTTAAATATTTAAAAATTGTTTATCTTCACCCGAGGACATCTTTATTTCATTGCTTCTTTAGACAGAGAGGAAGGGAGAGAGGAAAAGGAGAGAGAGAAACCTCAGTTAGAGAGAAGCACTGATGGGTTTGCCTACAGTACGCACCCGGGACAGGGGTCTGTACAAGTCTGGATGGGGCTTTGCCCATGCCTGGGCCCTTACCTGGATCAAACCAGCCACCTAGGCAGGCTGCAGGAGATCAAACCCACAGCCTTGCAGCTGCAAGATGACGTTCCAACCAACTGAGCCAGTGGCCAGAGCCCAAACTCCTGCATTTTTCTCCTAGAACACGCTGTGTGAAATGTAGTGCACAGTATGTGAGAGTGTCAGTCAGTACCGTGGACAAGCAGGACTGTTTGGCCTGGCCACCCTCAGGTGCTCCCCCTGAAACCTAAGACCAAATTAACATATTTAGACTGAACTCAGGGCCCTGGGAAGAGAGGGAGAGAAACATCAATGTATGAGAGAGAAATATTGATCAGTTGCCTCTTGCACAGCTGTAGTCAGGGACCTGGCCCACAACCTGGCCATGTGCCCTGACCGGAATTGAACCAGTGACTTTTCAGTTCTCAGGCAGACCCTCAGTTCACTGAGCCACACCAGCCAGGGCAAGAAACACTGTCGCTTCTTTTAAATAGAGGCCTGTTGTAATATCCAGCTTCATAATGGCTGTTGATTCTTTGTAGGGGGTCCCTGTGGCAGACTCCAGCCAGCAGAGTCCACCTGTTGTGACTGAAGACAAGAATGAATGAATGCACAGGAGAAAGCAATCCTGTGGAGAAAAAGGGACTGGAATGGCTACTCTCTCAAGAGGAGAGCACCTCTGAGTGCATCAGCTACTCTCTCAAGAGGAGAGCTCCTGGACGCTTGCCTAGACAGGCTTTTATTGTTTTGGGGGGGTCTTACATCAAAGAAGGATTTATTATTACATAGAATATTATTGTCTACATTTTAGGTACAAATCAAGGAAATGAAAATAACATGCAGAGGGGAATGGCGGTGAGTTGATTAGCTCTGTCCTTGGGAAAACTCACACAGGCTTTGGAAGTTACCTTGAAGATAGACAATACACATTTGTTGTTTTAGACCAGGGTGATGGAGTTTCAGCAAGAGCAAGCCATAACAGTCTGTATGTATTTTCTAGGCCTGATTCCTACGGGAAAACTCGGTTTGAAGGTCTGGCTCCTGCCCACCACCTCACTTCTGTAGGTTTTCTGTACAGAGCTGAGTCACAGTTGCCAGGCCAAGACAAACCGGTCCCCTGCAGGTTCCTGCTCCACCTTCTTTGAGACCATGAATACAAGAGATGTCAACAGAGCTCGTAGATTCGTATCTACTGGGGCACTATCAGTTACAACATAAATTTTACTGACCATAAACAGAAATGCCGTTTCAATTCCAAAATTTGACATAAAGAAGTTTGGCAACTTCTCCCAGGTTGGGAAATGGGTAATCAATATCTGAACCATTTGCTAAAAGCTTCAAATATTGGATGATCATACATTCTTGTCAGGTACGAGCTAAGGAGTCTTTTTTTTTTTCCTAATTCAGCATCTGCAAAGTCATCATTTGCTCTCTGTTGACTATCTCCTTGGGTTTCCAGTTTGTGGTCATCAAACAGACCATCCACTTTATGAATACGCACTTCAAGGTTGCTGTCGATGCTCACTTTGTAAGCCCTGGTCACTGTGAGGCAGAGGCTGGCCAGCCCTTCCATGTAATAATGATCCTGGGATTCAATAACATATCAGTGTTGCTGTTTTCCTGAAGATCACGTCACAGTCAAATGTGGAGTCAAAAAAGTCATTATGTCCTGGCAAGTCCCAAATCTGAAAACTAAAGGAGCAATTCGATACCTTCTCCGCCTGTCTCAATAGTGCTGAGAACAGTGTTTGGTTGGGAGGTATTTTGTGAAAAACAACTTTTTGAATAGACCACCTTCTGTTTCTACTCAGGCCATAAGCAGAATTCTTAGCTTCACTTCAGTGCTAAGGGTGGCGGTAAAGCTTCTTTGCCAGCTGCTGGAAACCTATTTCCAAACTGAGGTTTTGCCTGGATGTTCGTTGGAGCCCCAGAGGCAGGGGCTGTGCGTCCCTGTGCCAGGCAGTGGGTTTGTTGTGTGGCTGAAACTTCACCCCCTACTCCACCCGCCTGTCCCTTTAGGAGTCAGTCAGAGAGCCTAATGTATATTCCTGCTTAAACACACACACACAAGCACGCACAATGCTTAGAAAATTAAGACTCAAAGGAAATTTCCTCAAACCAATAAAGAACCTTCATGTAACACAAATAGTCACATGCCTCTGAAAAGGTAAATATCTGCTGGGGTCAAATAACAGACAGGAATAAAGTCAGCTGAAATATTAAGCCGATATTACTCCCAAAGAAATACCGTAGAGTCAAGGTGACTTTGGGGACTACTGCTGTCATACTCAATATGAAACTGTGTTCTCTGAAGTCATAAAGTATCAGACACTTTGTTGTTCAAAAACGTATCAGTAGCCCTGGCTGGTGTAGCTCAGTGGATTGAGCGCAGGCCTGCGAACCAAAGGATCACGGTTTGATTCCTAGTCAGGGCACGTGCCTGGGTTGCAGGCCAGTTCCCAGGAAGGGACACAAGAGAGGCAACCATACATTGATATTTCTCTCCCTCTCTCTTTACCTACCCCTCTAAAGATAAATAAATACAAAGTCTTAAAAAGAAAAAAATTTAAAAAATACATCAGTAATAGTGAAGCCTTTCTCCCTTGGCTAGTCACTTTGACACAGAGAATCAGCTTCATACTCCAAACCCAGTTCGGGGCTACAGCTAAGGGATTTATAGGTGCAATGATTAGAATTTAGAAAATTTTATGTTCACCAAAAACATATATTATTACAAAGTCCCTGTTTAAAGTGATCATTTAGCTAGCTAAAATCACTTCTAACCCAAACAATTCTTTTGATAAGTTTTCTGATGAGTTGAGGTGTATAATATTTCTAAATAAATGCATGTTTAATTTTGTGTGTGCGTTTTATTCACTTTATGATTAGGGCAACTTCATAAATTACTTGTTTTTTAAATCAGAAAATTTCCTCCCTAAACATGGCAATGTCGTAATGTTGTTTGTTGTTCTAGTAGCAGTTGTACAGAAATTCTCTACAAGGTCATTTCCTTGACATTCTTCTCCACTAATAGTGCGTATGGGACTCTTTTCTTGACACTTGAAACATACATTTGGAGGTACCAAGAGGGTTTGTTGCTGACTGCCTTCTTGTGGTGAGGAGTAAATGGGGTAGCTATGGAAATCGAAGAGCAGTGGTGTCTGTTTTTGTACAGAAAAACATTTCCAAAGAGGATTCTATGTGTCTTTAGGAAAAATAATTTTGGTGCCTTGAGTGTGGTGTATCACAGAAATGTGAGACATGCTGTTCTTGGTGGGGCTTTGTGTAACTGATAGGAGTGACATGTGTTTATGGTCTTTGTGCCTCGAGAAACACAGAAGGAATCTACAAAATTAAGGGTGAAATAATAAATAGGTATACGTTTAATATTCTGAAGACTAAATAATTATTTTGTAAATCCTGACTGAGTTAATATATCAGCTTATGTTCAGCTGAGATTGAAAAGCCTTCATTTAAATTTTATTTTAAGCGTAGAGAATCTTTTGTATCCTTGCATCTAGAGTTTTGTACATCCAGCTTTATACATTTAGTTTTGTTTCCAAATAGAGGATGGAAGATTTGTTAGCTCCTTAAGGAGAAGTGAATTATACAGGATGGGGCACAAGTAGGTTTATATTTGTTCCTGTGGGAAAATAATACAATAATTAATACATAATATTATAAGAATAAATACTGTTTTGCATACTCAGAACTATAAACCTACTTTTGACCCACCCTGTATGCTCTATGTGGAATTGCAGTACCAGAAAGAATCTAGTAAAAAATACTCTTATTGCTTCTAAATGGTGCCACATGAAAAAAAATGATTATTTACCCTGGCTGGTATAACTCAGTGGACTGAGCGCAGGCTGCAAACCAAAGGTTTGCCAATTTGATTCCCAGTCAGGGCACATGCCTGGGTTGCAGGCCAGGTCCCCAGTGAGGGCCACGTAAGAGGCAATCACATATCGACATATCTCTCCCTCTCTTTCTCCCTCCCTTCCTCTCTCTCTAAAAATGAATAAATAAAATCTTTAAAAAATGATTATTTAATTCTCCATTAAAATACATTGAGACAGAATTTACTTTCTTCGTTATACTATTTTATGCTGGGATCCACCAAAATATTCTTATTTCTCTCTGTGTGTTTTTGTTAAAGATTTTATTCATTTAGTTTTAGAAAGAGGGGAAGGGAGAGAGAATGAGAGGGAGAGAAACATCAATGTGTGGTCGCCTCTAGCACACCCCCTACTGGTGACTGGGCCTGCCACCCAGGCATGGTCCCTGACTGAGAATGGAACCAGCAATTCTTTGGTTCTCAGGCTGGCACCCAATCCACTGAGCCACACCAGCCAGGGGTATTTCTCTGTGTTTTTTAACACTGCCATCCCATAAAGATGAAATGCCACTGGGTACAGCTCCCTGCTTGAGGGTTCTTCGTATACAAAAAGAACATTTTTTTGAGTGTGTTCTTTTTTAAAAGAAATGTTTTATTTATTTTTAGAGAGAGGAAAGAAGGGAGAAAGTGAGGGAGGGAAATATCAATGTGTGGTTGCCTCTCCTGCACCCCCTACTGGGGACCTGGCCCACAACCCAGGCATGTGCTCTGACTGGGAATCAAACCAGTGACCCTTGGGTTCGCTGGCAGACGCTCAGTCCACTGAGCCACACCAGCCAGAGCCATGTGTGTTCTTTTATACCTTTTATCAAGAATTATGTTACAACTTAATGTGTTCTGGCTTGGATTCCTTAGTCTTTTCATGTAAATCTCACTTTCCAGCCTTCAACCTGCATTGTGGCACAGAGTCTTCTTTGTGTTCTGTTATGAACATAACCTCGAACTAAACACAATGTGCTAAAAGAAAGGAATGATAAAAAATTGGCAGTACAAAAAGAGCCCTTATCTTTGCATTTTATTGAACTATACTGGGTCCGGCAGGAATAACTCCCCTTTTTTATTGCAAAACCTTTTATTACAAAATCATCAGTACGTAATTCTGTAACATAACAATATCACACTCAAGCGCGCCATATGACATTTTAGGTGAAATGTTCAAATTAAAACTGTAAATCATTATGCCCATATTATTACCCTACCAACAACACTCAAGCAGAACTTATTTCTGCTGGACCCTGTACAGATAGAAGAATATAATTCTTCATTGTTCTCCTTGCCCTTGCTCTATTTTCCCACTTCATTATCATTTTGGGGGACTGATTATCTTGTTACTAGTGTTCTTACACATCATACTCTCCCGATGTTCTTGAAACAGCTCTAATATTGTTCCCATCTCAGAACTATTTATTGATTCCTTTGCCTATTTAATAAAATCTAGGCTTTTGACTGGAGTGGTTATGGCCTGGTCTATTTTAAGGTAGGATGCACGTAGTGAAAGGATTGAGAAGATTTAGGGTTTGATGTTTGATTGTGTGAGAATGTGTACAGTGAAGCAGAGCTATCAAAGAACTCCATGACTCTGAGCTTTGATATCTGAGATTATTGATAACCATCCAGCTAAAAAAATACTTTTCCATGACACATGTTTTTTAACACTACCCATTTCCCATTTCCTAGTATAATGGGAAATATACTATTTCCCATTTCCGAAGGAATCCATGTGGCTTTATTCTTCTGTGTAGATTTAGACTCTTTTGGGTTCTTCTTTAAATACATACTCATCTATTCTGAATCTTTTTCTGTGATGCTTTTGTTTCTGATTATTCTGTGCCACTTTCCAAGTCTTTCTTCTCGGGATATCTTGCTAATTCCAACAACGAGAACAACAACACAATTCCCACTGGTTGGTAATGAAAGTTTGCTTTGAATGAGTGTTCATGACTTGCACATTTTCTCACTTCCTTTTTAGGAAGGACCTTCAAGATCTGTTCTTGAATATATTGATCTGGTCTGTGGTGATGATAAAGAACCTAGTACCTTTCATACTGATGTGAGTATACTTTATTTATGTTTTTTTAGACCAGTCATTAGTGCTGGAGGTGGCTTGAACTGGCTTGCAAGAACTGATTAAGTGTTCGGGAATTGTATGAGCTGATTGTTAAACATAGCCATTATTAAAAATTAAAAGTATATAGCCCTGGCTGGTGTGGCTTAGAGTATTGAGCTCCGGCCTGCGAACCAAAGAGTTCGCCAGTTCACTTCCATCTTATTCATTAATGTAAATGAAAATATCAACCACTCTTTACATTGGAACTGTACTTATTTGTAAATCATATGAGCAACTTACTTGTTAAATTGGACGATAAACAGATTTTGTGGCATAATTATTGGCTATAGAATTTTAAAAACTGATAGTGGATTTTTCCAGAAGTAGCACATTGTATCAATGTTATAAGTATGAACTATAAATCAAGGCAAGTATTTTAAATTAATATTTATTTCAATAATTATACACAGAAATCACTAACAAAACTATATTAACCCTGAGAGTATTATCATGAATTTAGCTTACATATGTAAAATTATTTTTCACATTCTGTTCCCTAAAATGCCAGAAAGCCAGGGTGAGTTTTGTGGGGTCTTTTTAATGTGAAGAAGGTGAAAACAGACACAGGAAGTGATAATGGAATCACGAATCAGTGTGGGTTGCCTGTCAAAGGAATCGAATTTTCTGTATGTCGAAGAAACCAGTCATTAAAGAAAAGCCATCATGCTCATCTAAGGAAGAAATAGATCATCTTTTGCTTCCAGATTGTTGGAATGAAAAACAAGCACTTGTATTTACTGCACGGTACAAATGGCTTGAAATAAAAGAAGATAAGTTAGGATGTAAGGATTACTTAACAGTTCCATATTTGGGACCAAAAGCAGAAAAGCATGTTCATATATCCATGGAATGGATTGCATATTTAGTAACTGCTTAATGGCAGTAATAAAATTACTAGACAAGCTTCTCTGTGAAAAAAAAAGTTACAGAACATACATGATATTTCTAAATCTTATAATAAAATTCAGGATTTTGTTGGGAACCACCCTGTCTGGTTTTGGAAGCTGTAACTCCCCCATGGCTAAGACTGAGTAAAAAGACCTTGGGACCATAAGCCACTAAAGAGATAAAGCTTATCTTCCTGGTAGGGGCACCGCCTCTGCCCTTTTTCACGTCACCCTGCCTGGCCTTTGGCAGATGACTGATTAGCCAATGACAGGTAAGATTCCTCAAGGGATGACCTAAGATAGGCGTGGTCTTGAAGGGGCTCTCAGGGAAGGATTTGGGGGGGCCATAGAAAGAGGAGATGATGGATCCTCACCCCTCGGCTTTGACATAGCCTGAGTCCTCATTCTGTCTACAAGAAGTCTCCTAATCTCTCAGTTGCCTTACTTCCCCAGCCAGACTTAAGCCTGAAACAATGCCTTAAGCCTGAAACAATGCCAGAGATGGGTGCAGCCCTGTGCTGTAAAGGGCAGGTTTCCTAGGGCAATCAGGCCTAAGAAAGAATGCATAAAGTCCTGTGAAACCTGCTTTGCTAGGAATGCCCTCAATTTAATGAAAAGGGTCCAAGCATAGAATGAGTTTATTTCCCCAAAGTTTTATGGCCTGTTAGCTATCTGACCCTGACTCAGAATAAGCCCTCATAGTTCTTGGAATGTTATCTGTTGTTTGATCCTTACTGCCTGACGATGATTGATGAGTTTAACTGTATTCTTGTGCAAATTAAACCTAATAAAAGCCCATTGAGAGCCCAAAATAGCTTCTACTTTGAGAGATTGGCTACTTTTCCTCCCCAAGCAGATCGTGTCTTGGTAGACTTACTCTCATCCGTGGCAGATGAGGGGCCTCTGCGACCAAAGCTCTCCCATGGGATTTGTTAAAGGAATCCATTACTGACCATTTTTAATATAGTGCATAAACAAAATTAAAAAAATATTGATGCTACTATAAAAGTTTTCTGTACTATTTACAGTTTAGTAAAATGTATAGGCCTTTATCTGATAATGAGGGGGAAATAGAATTACAAGAAAAGAAATGGAGAGGTCAGTTGTTTAAATACATGCTACAGCACAACAAGAATTACAGAATGTGATTCAAAATAAATGAAGGTGAAAATACTTAAGAATATTATAGAAGAGAATGCCAAAATCTGTATCATAACTGACGAAGCATCTACAATCTTGAAAAAAGGCACCCTATCGACTTCTCTCCAGTGCACATGTCCGTCAGCTCCTGCACCAGTTGTGTTATTTGTTGCTTGAAAGGAATTGGTGTCAACTACAGTAACGTGCATTGTCAATACACTATTGAATACTTTAAGTGATTGTGGCTTTATTAATAAATATGTGAAAGCAAACTTAATTGCATTTTGTTCTGATCGTGCTAACATAATGCTGGGAAGGAAATCTGTTGTAGCTACAAAGATGTTAGAAAGGTTTTTGAAATGTTTCCTGAACTGTTTAAACTATCAATTGCAATTGTCACTTGATGATTCAATATCCGAAATAAAACAAGTTAATCATTTCCAAATATTTCTTGATAAAAGTTATTCCATTTATCATCAGTCTAATAAAAATCAACACAAGCTTTTAGAACCTGTAGCCAAAGACCTTGAAATCGAAATTTTTAAATGTGGCCTTGTATGGGACCCAGATGGGCAGCATGTAGTTTATAAGCTGCTACTGCTGTAGGGTGTACACATCCTGTATTAGACACGAATTTTCATCATTCTTATTCTGGTAGAAATGGTAGAGATTAGCTACCATTAATTTCTTGCAAGCTGTTGCTACAATGACTGACCTTCTTGAAGAATTTTCACTGCTGTCTACTGCATCACAGTCAAGATCAACTAACATTTCAGAAAGCATAAGAATTAATCAAACACAGCATATGAGCTTTGGAAAATTTAACAATTGGTACTAGAAATCATGAGTCTCAAATCAAAGCTTTGATTTAGATAAGTTTAAAGATACTCCATTTAATAAAATAATAAATGTAATTCTTTTCCTAAGAATATGTTATTCAAAAATGTAATTTAACACATAAACTTATATCTTCTATCTGATAGAAACCAAAATGAAAGGTTTTTTTTTTAAGATTTTATTCTTCTATTTTTAGAGGGGAAGGGAAGGAGAAAGGAGGAGAAACATCAATATATGGTTGTCTCTTGTGTGTCCCCTGCTGGGAACTGGCCTACAACCCAGGCATGTTGCCCTGACTGGGAATCGAACCACAATTGTCTGGTTCGCAGGCCCGTGCTCAATCCGCTGAGCTACACCAGCCAGGGCTTGGCTTAAAGTATTTTTAATTATTTTGAGTTGCTAGAACCTTCTACATGGCTTTATAAATAACTTCAACATGTGTTACTAGTGAAAAAAGGTATTTCATTTATGTGAAATTTTAAAATATAAAATGGATTTGAATGATTTTTAGGAATTTGTAAATAATGTAAAATTAATAATGTTTTCAATTCCTGCAATTGTGCAAAAAGCTAAAAAGATAGCACTGTTACAGTCAACAGTGCTGAAGCTGAAAGTGGTTTCAGCTTAATGAACGTAATTTGTACAAAAGTGAGAAATAGTTTAACAATCGGTTGCATATCAGATTTAATGAAAATAAATTTATTGGGGGAAGAGCAAATTGGAATGCAACTCCATTTGTAAAATCCTGGTCAAATTGCAACCATAGGTGGACTACAGATACAAGTGTTTGGCAAAAAATCAACAAAAGCCTGCTATGAGAATTAGCTAGCTGTACAGGACCTACTGTATGCTTTATCATACGTAAATTGTATGCTATACATTCTCATATAAATTTCTTGAAAGCCAAATGTTAAACTTCTATCAACATGATGCTGTTTAAAAGGAATTTATCAAAGAGATGAAGCTGATGATGATTGTTTTTTAGGAGCTATAGGTTTTTGGAGATTGGCCAACACTGCTAGAGTGGTCCACAATATATGTTCCAAGGAGCTCTGTACCGAAAATCCAACGATTTCCACTTTTGCTTTGTTTTACTTTTAGTCAGGATGCAAAAGAATAGCATGACTTAGATGAGTTCAAAGTTCTGGAAGTTATATCAAATGAAAGAGAAATGGAATAAAAACTGTAAGCCTTTTGGCTCTTGTCTTTCTCATTTCCATATCTGCACTAACACATAACCATGAGCTACTAAGAACTACTAAGAACTCGAATTCAGCAGGACTAAGGCAGTAAATTATTTATTTATTAAATAAAAATAAACACAGTGAAAAAATGTTTTGACTCAAAATTTTTTGTTTTTTTTAAATGTTTCACTATTACCTTTTTAAAAATGTGATAGCTGTAGTGTGCCTGTCAAACTCGTGTGCCATGTGTAATATTACAGAAGAACATTACTGATTGAGTTGGTATAGGCAGATGACTTCACTGCAAATTAGTTTTTTCTATAAAGCAATGTAAACATAGCGTGTTTATCTAAATATTTTATACACACAACAGGGATTATGGTGATAATTATGCAAATTGCACTTAGTAATTGAAATAACCATAATTAAATCATCTTTCTATAGTAGATATGAATTTGAACAAATTTTAAAGTTTAAAATGAAAGCATACTGAAAAATAACCAACTGGAGATACAGGAACTGATAGGGGACTCAAGACTTCGAAAATTTTAGCTTAAACTAAAAAGTTGTAAGTCTAATAAGTAATGTGTATGTTAAAGCTTTTGTTTCAGAAACTACAGATAAGGCCTTTACTGGCTCCTGGGAAAACACCTGACCTCCTGGGGCACTCCTAAAGATCCCTGCCTGGGGACAACTAGAGGCATCCTGGCCTTTGTGTTCCAGGGAGAGACAGACCACCGCCCAGGACAGGAATGTTGCAGTTTCTATCACCTAATCCTCCCTAAATCTTAAAAAGCCTTCACCACACCTTGTTTATTCCCTGGTATAGAAAGTGTGGCCTGGAGGGGGGTGGGCTGGGAAGGGAGTAAAAGGCAGAAAACTGTACTTGAAAAATAATTAAATTAAAAAATTTTTTAATAAATAAAAAAGAAACATCTTAAGTCAGTATAAAAAAAGAAAAGAAAAGAAAGAGTGGCCTGGAAAGAGAAGGCAAGATGGTGTGTTAGGGTATGAATCCACCAGGTTCTCAGATCACTGGCCATCTGAATAAAGCTCCCATAAAGATTCAATCGCTGTCATTGCTTATTGGGTTTGGTAGTGACAGGCAGGCCGAACACTGGTATCTTTTCTGGTTTCAGAACTAGTACTACAACTGGAATAGTAAACAAAATAACTCTATGAAGGTATGTTGCATACCTAATACTGAATGACAATTCCAGATTGCTGTGGCAGAGAACAAGCTGTTATTTAACCAATTAAAGACTGCAAAGTGGGCAATATTGAGACAGTTTCAGTAAATGCTTAATGAGGCTGTCTATTAAAAGTTGAAAAAGAATTGAAATTTAGTTGCCTGAAATTACAATTAAATGTCTAACAAAAATTTTAAACAATTTTTAAAAGGATCAAGCCTATAAGTTTAGCCAGATATAAAACAGCTTGGATTCTTTGAGAATCCAAGTTTGAGAAAGAACAAGTTTTAGATGGATAGGCAGTAAAATAAATTGTTTCAGTTATAGAAATTGCTAGAAAAGTATGAGTTAAAGCCTCAACATGTTTTATTTGTAAAAAGTGTGAAGTTTTTTGGGATGGGAGAAATAGACAGAAAACTATACTTGAAAAACAACTAAATAAAATTTTTTAAAAAGAAAAAAAAGTGTGAAGTTTTTAGTTAAGTCACCAAATGTTGCTTATAGAATATAGGACCTAAGAATATTAGAGATTAATTTATTTAAAATCTGAAGAATTGCAACTAATTTTCTTTAGATTTAGATGAGTTATGTAATATAAGAGACACAACCCAAGTAATCTAGGAATACATTTTGTGTCATAGGACTTAAATTTATGCAAGAAATAATTTTGATTCATGACCTTAAAAGATCAAACTTTATCCAACTTTTTAAATAACCAAAGATTATTTAACCTTTTACATTTGACAGAATAGTTTCGGCAAGATGAGAAAAAATTATTTCTATCACAATAAATGTCATCCCAGCAAAGTTAGGTCAAAAGTCACATTTCATTGGAAATTTTAAGTGAGCCTAATGTTTCCCTTATTTTTGTTCTAAGACAATATGATACAGTTTAAAAATATTTATGCTAAGTTTTCTAAAATAGTTTTTGAAGGTGTCATGGTATAGTTGTTAAGTGTCCATTATATAAGTGCAAATGCTATGAATCAACATCAGCTTATAGGACTGTCGAAGAATTAAGACAATGCATTTGGTCATGTGTACTTAGTCGGTTCATTGAATTGTGGAAGGGTTCTACAAAACTTACTAAATGTACTGGTAACACCAGTTCAAGATTTTCTTGCTACAACAGAAATGGCTAGCTAAACACATAATAAAGAAAAAATGGTAGTTTTCTCCTCAGTATGATGTGAATGATATAAATTTGAAACTCCAAGGAAAAGAAAAAGGTTTATACTCCTTTTTTTTTAATTATATTTTATTGATTATGCTGTTACAGTTGTCCCAATTTTTTTCCCCTTTGCCCACCTCTACCCAGCATCCCCTACTCTCTCAAGCAATCTCCACACCACTGTTCATGTCCATGGGTCATGCATTTAAATTCTTTGACTACTCCCATTCCTTTACTGTATTTTACATCCCAATGGCTACTCTGTAACTACCTGTTTGTACTTCTTAATCCCCTCACCTCTTTACCCTTTCCTCCATTCCCTCTCCCATCTGGCAGCCATCAAAATGCTCTCCATATCAGTGACAGTCTCTGTTCTTGTTTGTTTAGTTTGTTTTTTTAGATTCAATTGTTGATAGATGTGTATTTATTGTCAGCTTATTGTTCATAGTTTTAATCTTCTGTATACTTCTGTTGTATTGTCTGAGATCTGCCACTCAGTAGGCACCTTGACACTCTCTGCATTTTCTGTTTAGTTTTCATTTAATTCTTTTGGGTTCTGCTGATTTAGTCTGTCACCCACTTGCTAAAAAAGTGGAGCAATGTTTTTTTAGGTCTGTATTTGTTTCTCTTTTTTTTTTTCTCATTGCTTTGTTTGATTTCTTAGAAGAGGGGAAAAGACTATCACCAGTTTGTTCATACCAGGAAGTTCCATCCAGCATTGCTCTTCCCAAGCCTAAGGCAACTCTGATCCTCATTCTTTTATTCAAAGTCCTCATACTTCCCTAGGCTCTTTTAATCTTCTTCTCTCTGATATACTAGAATTGGATAAAAACGTGTCTGTTGTTTATCTTCTTGTTTATTCCTTGTTGTGGGTACATGATGGACCCTTTTAGTCTGGATAATTGCATCCTTCAATTCTGGGAAAATTTATTTTATTACTTTTTGCATAATATCCATCTAACATTCTTCTCCCTACTCTTCATTCTATCTCTTGGAATTCCAGTTATCCTTGGAATTCAGTGATCATGTGCCGGATCTCCACTTCTCCTATCCCTTCTCTACTTTTTTTTTAAGTCCCTGGACTTCTTTCCTTTTTTCTGTTTTTGAGAGGTTTTTTGGTTATAAACTTGCAGCCATCTATTAAATTTTTCATTTCAACTCAAAATTCTAATTTACAGGATCTTTTTCTTGTTCTTTTATGGTTTCTCTTCATTAAAATCCTATGCTTACCTCTGGATGCCCTTTTGTTATTTTGTAGTTATTTTAGTTATCTTTTTCCTCTGGGGGGAAATCTTTAAAAATATTGTTTTCTGGGCACTATTTGTTCACCAAGATCCCTTTTTCTCATTATCTTAAATTTTATTTTCCTCTCCACAGCCTTCTATTTTATCCTTGCATAGCCTTTTATGTTTAATCTATTGCCTGGGGAGCTTCAGTTGTGAGTCACTGTGTATGTAGCAGGCCATCTGTTTTTTGGGGGGTATCCTACATATCAGCCCGATACTGAGTTTTGGTTGGTGCCAAATTGCTCACCAGAAGATCAGTTGGTTCTCCTGCAAAATGGGGCTGGAAGTAACAATGTTTCAAAAAGAAACACCATGAATTCTCTTTTTAGCTCTCACTCTTGCCCACAACTAAAATCTGGTGTCTTAGGCCCTGGGTATCTCCTTTTAATTTGATGCAGAGAATGTCTTGTGAGTAGTATGTGGAGATGTATAAGACGAGGAATTTCCAGTTACTACATGCAATCTGTCAACCTCTGTTATGTAGAACCTTATCTCCATCATTCATTGTACCCAGTATCAGTTCTGCGTCAGTCCTGGGTTTTCTGGGGCAAACTGATTTGCTTCTTATGCCCTGTGCAATTAGTTACATCTATTTTCTGTCTCTCAGAATTTCCTCAATTGTCTAGTGGAGATAATAGCTTATAAAGTTATATGGATCAAATGAAGTTATGTATGTTATATGTATAACACAGCATATTGCATGTAGCAATCATCCAACAAATGATAGTTATTTGTGTTACATAACCTTTCAAAATCCCTGACACTCCTAGTAGGCACATTAATTCAGTAGTGATAGCATCCCCCAAATCTCCTCTATTGCTGTTTTGTGGACTTATTAGGAAAAAAATTAGGAAAGCCTTGACTGGTGTGGCTCAATTGCTTGGGCATTGTCCCATAAAGTGAAGGGTCACCTGTTCAATTCCCTGTCAGGGCACATGCCTAGGTTGCGGGTTCAGTCCCTGGTCAGGGCCTATATGAGAGGCAACTGATTAATATTTCTCTCCTTATCTTCTCCCTCCTTCCCCCTCCTGAAAATAAATAATTTTTTTAAAACTAGGAGAAATAAAAGAAATTCATGCTTTAATTCTGCCATTTCAATGTCTTAATTAGTAGAGATTTATAAATTATAACAATATTTAATTATAACTCAGTGTTCTTTATTTTTAAAAGAAATTTTGACTATTTTCATAAATTTCTTAATCTGGATGAATTTTACGATCATGTAGATTGGTCTTCCCCAACCCCCTTGAAAAGAGTATTTTACCCTTGAAATTTTTATTGGAATTACGCTTAAGTAATTTTCAAATCTGGGAAGAAGTTGTGTCTTTGCAAAACTGATTCTTCTAATTCACAAACAAGGTCAGCTTAAATTATAGTTTTTTTTTCTAAGTAAATTTTTGCATTTTTTCATAATGGTCCTATACAATCATGAATTTAATTCTCATGTATTTTATATTTTTCATATTTTACATTTTGCTACTCTGAGTGGAACATTATTTTTAATTTTATATTTGGTCATTACTATATAGAAAAATAGTGATATTTATATGTTTTCCTATTTCGATGGGTTTCCTAGGCAGGGAAAGAAATGCATCTTCTTCAGATATGATCATTTCACTTCCTTTTTCTAATGCCTTTGCTACTTTCTTGTTCTTATAGCATTGCTTATGACTTCCAGAGATATGAGTTGTGATTACAGACATGTTTATTTTTTCCCTTGCTTGAATAGGAGTGTCTTTAGTGTTGTTTGTTTTAATTATTTGTTTTGGGTTAGAGATAAAACATTGTTTAACAAATATCAAGCTGATTTGTATTATGGCTTTGCTGTGTTAAGCAAGAATGTACAAGAAAGCACGCACACATACATATCTCACATTTATTAACTAAAACAAGACAATTATTGGGATTCTAATATCTGAGACCTTTGTGATAGATAATCTAGCTATATTCTCAGAAGAAAAGTGACCAATTTTCTATTGAGAATGGCAGGACTCAGAGGCAAAAGGGAGGGGAAGAGGGAGGGAAGGGCTCTATCTAGCATCTTGGAGTTATCTACCACACAATTCTGGTACCACTTCCAGGGTCCTTTGCTTCCCACACAATTCCATTTTATGATCACACGAACAGTGTGTGGAGACTATACCTCATGATTTAAAAAGTAATCTGCTTGGCATTATTTTATTCTGTCATTAGTAATTAAGCTGAACATGTAAAGAGCAATTATACCATCAATTCACACGCAAAAAGCGTTTGACAAAATTCAGCACTCACTTGTGATGAAAATGTTAAAAAAAAACTTATAAAAAACACCAGTACTTAATATTTAATGGTATAAGAGCAAAATGCTTTCTCTCTAAGATCAGGAACAAGGTGAGGATCTCCATTCTCACCACTCTTATTCAACATAGTGCTGGACATTCCAGCGAGTACATGGAGATAAGGAAAACTGTTCTTATTTGAAGATAGTTGACTATATAGGTAATCTCAAGAAATCTACAAAAAAAATTGAGAGAGAGAGAGAGAGAGAGATAAAGAAACAGCTAGAAATAGTGAGTTCAGCCAGGTTACAAGATCACTGTGATCAATGCGTGAAACTCAATTGCGTTTGTGTGGACGACAGTGATGGTGACCATCACACAGACACCCAGGTTAAAAGTACAGTACCATTTACCACCACTTCAGAAAAACACTTAAGTACAAGTCTAACAAAATATATACTGGGTTATATGCAAATCTAGCAAAATGTATATAGGATTATATGCTGAAAACTGCACAATGCTAATGAAAAAAAATCACAAATGTGCTGTGTTCATGGATTGGTATAGTAAACATGGTATAAAAGTTAATTCTCATGAAATTGATATACAGCTACAATGCAATTCCAATCAAAGTCACAAGATTTTTGAATATTTAGACAAGATTATTGTGAAAATTATATGGAAAGGCAAAGAAACTGGATAGCTAAACCAATTTTGAGAAAAAAGAACAAAGTAGGTAACTAGTATATGAAATTTCAAGACTTACACAGCTACAATAACTTAGACTGGGTGGTGTTGGTGGGGGAGCAGGTAGCCACAGACCAATGAAATGGAATAGAAAACCCAGAAATAAGTGCACAAATGAATACACAAATATCTACAGCTTATTTTTGAAAAAGGTACAAAAACAATGGAGGGAAGAGCTTTTTCAAGAAATGCTGTTGGCACAAGTGAGCATTCCCCCCACCACCAAAATGAACCTCACACCTCATAAAAAATTAACTCAAAATGGGTCATGACCTGACCCAAAATGTAAAATGGGAAACTATAGATACTTCAGACAACACATAGGATAAAATCTTTGGGATCTAACAAGGCTACACAAAGTTCTTAGACTTAATACCAAAAGCATGATCCATAGATGGAAAAATAAAATGGACAAACTGGACTTGGTCAAAATTAACAGTTGCTTTGTGAAATACATTATTGACAAATGAAAGACAAGTTAGATTATGAGAAAATGTTTACAGACCACATTTGCAATAGGAGACTAATATCTATAATATGTAAAGAGTTCTCAAACTTAATAATAAAAAATCCAATTAGAAAATGGACAAGACATGAACTGACATTTCAATGCAAAATACACAAATGGCAAGCACATGAAAAGATGGTCAATATCATTTTCATTAGGAAAATAAGAATTAAACCGACAATGTGACATCACCACATGTATCACAATGGCTGAAATAAAAAACAGTGACAACACCAAATACTGCTAAGAATGTGGAGAAACCTGATGCGTATATTGTTGGTGGGAAGGTAAATGGTACAGGAACAGTCTGGAAAACAGTGGCTATTTCTTTAAGTAAATATGCTAAGCCATATGACTCAGGAATTGCACTATTGGGTATTTAGCCCAGAGAAATGAAAGCGTATGTCACATAAAAACTCGTACAGAAGTGTTTATAGCAGTTTTATTTGTGATAGCCAAAAGCTGGCAACAACCCAATGATGATGTCTTTTGACAAATAAATGGTTAAACTCTCATATGCATACCATGGAATACTACTCAACAATGGAAAAAACAAAGTATTGATACATGAAACAACCTGAAAGAATCTCCAGCAAATTATTTTGTGTACAAAAACAGCCAACCCCAAAGGTTATGTATTGAATAATTCCACTTGTACAACATTCTTGAAATGGCAATTATAGAAACAGAGAACAGATTAGTGGTCTCCAGGGGTTAAGGAGGAGGTGGAGCTGGAAGGGAAGATGGAATGGACACAAAAGGGCAGCAGGAAGAGTCCTTGTGGAAATAGGAATATCTTGTATCACTATTAATATCCTGGCTGTGATACTAGAATTTTGTGAGATGTTACCATCGAGGGAAACTAGGAAAAGTGCACATAGTACCTATCATATTTACTTCTTATGTTAAACAGCTTTATTGAGATATAATTTATATACTGTAGGGTAAGTGGAGGCAGTCTGGCTTCCTCACCCAGGTGTCTGGGTAACTACGGGAAGCAGAGTTCCCACAGCCTTGGAGGGGCCTGATAAGCAGTGTTCTCGCAGCCTTCACACTGGGTCTGATAAACTGCTGCCGTGACATGAAGTGAGCTCACATGCGCAGATTTATATTATGTAATGTTCTGGCAGTTTTCCGGCTTTGTTCCCCTCCAGTACTTAAACAGGTAGGGACTCCCTGCTGGGGGCGATGATGAGGAGAGGCACGCAAGGGGGCAGTGGCCTTAATGGGTGCCATGCTGGGGAGCAAGGGCCACCACGTGAGACATGCAGATGGACACGCAGCTTGCACCATGAGTGGCTCGCCCACCTGTGAATAAAGGCAGGCCAGACATCCCAACAGCTCCATGAATATTCTCCTGTCTGCACAAATACCATGAACCTGCCTGGCCTTGAAGGGTGGCAAAACACATACCAAGCAAGTGTCACTCACTTAAAGTGTACACTTCAATATTTTTAGTATAGTCACAGATATGTACAACTAGCTCTAAAATCTCTTTTAGACTGTAAAACTTTGTTCATACATCCCCTCTCCAGCCCTAAGCAAACACTTACTTAGTGTTAAGGACATTTAATACCAACGGAATAATATGTGGTACTTTGTGACTGCCTTCTTTCACTTAGCATATGTTTTGAAGATTCGTCCATGATTTAGTATTAGTACTTTATTCTTTTTATGTGTGAATGATACATTAGTCCCTGCACTCTAAGACCCCTCAAAGGATGTCTGAACCTGAAGATAGTATAGAACTCTATGTAAACTGTGCTTTTTCCTACACATACATAACTTTTTACTTAATGGAAGCATTTTATGGCTTGTCTTTGGCATTTCTTGTCAGTGTGATTGTTACTCTTGCACTATGGGGGCATTAAGTAAAATAAGAGTTACATGAACACAAGTACTGTGATACTGTGACAGTCACTCTGATAACCAAGAAGCCTACTAAGTGACTAACTAGTGTATAGTGCATAGTGCATGGTTATGTGGACAGAGGGATGGACAGAGGGATGACTCACATCCCAGGTAGGATGGATGGAGCAGGACAGTCCAAGATTTCACTAGGCTACTCAGAACAATGCACAATTGAAAACTTAGGAGTGGTTTATTTCGGAAAATTTTCATTTAATATTTTTGGGCCACAGTTGACTATAGACAATTGAAAACTGCGGAAAAAGCAAAACTATGGAAAAGGCAGGAGAAGGACTACTGTATTCCATTGTATATGACTATTCTACATTTTATTTACATTCATTAGTTGATGGGTATATGTGGGTTGTTTCCACTTCTTGTCTATTGTGAACAAGGCTGCTATAAACATTCCTGGACAAGTTTTTGTATGGACGTGGTTTCACTTCTCCTGGGTATATATCTGGGAGTGGAATGGGGAGGTCATATGGTGACTCTTCTGTTAAATCATTCAAGGAAGTGCCATCCTATTTTCCAAAGTGGAAAGGGCAGGAAGTGGTATCTCATTGTGGTTTTGATTTGCACTTACCTGATGACTGCGGATGAAAAGGGGTCACATGAAAGGACGAATCTAATATCATTTGCTATTGTGGCATCAGTTGCCTAGCAGGCCTATGACCTTGTTAAACGGCACTGCCATTTTACTCTTCTGAGCTTATGTTCCCAGGACTGGAAAATTACTGGAAAAGCAAGAACAGATTGTTACTAACCACTCCCCACAGCCACAGGCAAAAGATAACATTTGAGCAAACTGCAGCAAAACCAGTCGAAACCGCCTGTGTTGCCGCACCCCTCACAGCCCCGCAGCCACACAACAGCAACCCTCACTCCCACCCTTTATAATCCAATAAGGCTCAAAACCCAAACCCCTCAGGGCCAGCATAATTGGAGAGAGGATTCAAATACTTTTCCATCTCTCTGGACTCTGTAGACTGCCGCGTCCTCACCCAGCTTCATGGCCAGTGATCGCCAAGTCTCTTTGGATCTCAGGCCGCTAACACCCACATAACCGAAGGCAACAGTTTTCTAGTCCTGCCCTGTCCGCCAGCCTATTGCTTTCCTCCCAGATTCAGATATGAGGGATGCCTCTTGACTGCCTCCCTTCTAATCTTAGTCTTGTCCTATGACTCAGGGACACCTGACTCTAGGACAGATCTCTGTGTTTTCGGTCTGGTCTTGGACTCAGGGATGTTTGATTCCTGGGGTCACATCTGTCTAGGTCATCAGAGTCGTCCTCTCTGACCTTTCCCTCCCTCAGCATGTTTCCATCCCTGAGATGTCCTCCTTTCTTTCTTTCTTTCTTTCTTAGAGTTCTCGCCGTGGGCAACACTCAATTGACCCTGCCCAAGGACTCCCCACTAGGATATCTCCGTAAGAACTTGAAGGCTCAGGGACTTACAGCCTCAAGCCCAAGCTCTTGATTTTCTACTGCAATATGGCCTGGTCCCAAAACAAACCAGATGATTAGGAGGTCTGGCCTATGAACAAATCTCTTAATTATAATACTATCCTCCAACTTGACCTGTACTATTGCCATCTTAAGAAATGGTCTGACGTTGCTTACATTCAGGCCTTTTTAGAACTCTCATCATCCTGATCTCTACACCTCCTGTCGCATGCTGTCATTTACACCTACTTCCCTTCCTCCTCCATCTTCCCAAGATTTGGACTATCTCCCCCCCTCTGCACCTCCTCTTCCTCCTCCATATCCCCCTTCTGATCCTTTGCCTGATTCTTTAACATTTCTATATTCATATGATGTGACATTGTCATAATAATTTCTTTTACTTTTTTCAAAAATTCCATTTCACTGGTTATGCTGTTATGGTTGTCCTGGTTTTTTCCCTCTTCGCCTCCTCCTACCCATCACCCCCACTCTCTCAATCCCCCCACCATTGTTCATGTCCATGGGCATGTGTATAGGTTCTTCGGCTACTCCATTTCCTATACTGTACTTTACATCCCCATGGCCATTCTGTAACTAACTATTTGTACTTCTTAATTCCCTCACCTTTTCCCCTATTCTCCCCTCCCCCCCCATCTGGCAACCACCTGGTAACTAACTTCTTTGCTCTTGCTGCTTTTAAGATTCTCTCTTTATCTTTAATCTTCTGCATTTTAATTATAATGTGTCTTGGAGTGGGCCCCTTTGCATCCATCATAATTGAGACTCTGTGTTTCCTGGACTTGCATGTCTATTTTCTTCACCAAATTAGGGAAGTTTTCTTGCACTATTTTTTCAGATAGATTTCCACTTTTTTGCTCTTTCTCTTCTTTTTCTGGCACCCCTATGATGTGAATTTTTGTACCTCTTAAAGTTGTCCCAGAGGCTGTTTATACTATCCTCATTTTTTTGGATTCTTTTTTTCGGATTCTTTTTTTCTTCTTGTTGCTCTGCATGGTTGTTTTTGTTTTCTTATGTTTCAAATCATTGGTTTGGTTCTCAGCTTCATCCACTCTACTATTGTTTCCTTGTAAATTGTTCTTTATTTTAATTAGTGTATCCTTTGTTTCTGACTGGGTCTTTTTTATGCTGTTGATGTCCTCACTAAGTTCCTTGAACATGCTTGTGAACAGTGTTTTGAACTCTGCATCTGATAGATTGCTTATCTCCATTTTGTTTAGCTCTTTTTCTGGAGTTTTGATCTGTTTTTTTTTTTTTATTTGGGCCATGTTTCTTCATCTCCTCATTTTGGTAGCCTCCCTGTGTTTGTTTCTGTATATTATGTGTAGTTGTCTTGACTCCCTGTCTCAGTAGTATGGCCTGATATAGTAGGTTGGTGTCCTGTAGGGTCCAGTGGCACAGCCTCGCCTATCACCCAAGCTGGGTACTCAAGGTGTGCCCTTTGTGTGAGCTGAGTATACCCTCCTTTTGTAGTTGATCTTTGGTTGCTGCTGGCAGATCAGTGTGAGGGATTTACCCAGGTCAGTCAGCTACAAGGACTGTCTATGACAACTAACTACCACTCTCTACCCTTTGTGAAGGATCAGCTGTACAGGGGCAGGGTGGTAGTGCTCCGATGTGGTCTATAGCTGTCCACTAGATGCATTGGCCCTGGGTTTTCTCTGGTGGTACAGGCCAAAGTCAGCCCCAACCTGTGTTTTTCCTGGGGCACTCTGCCTGATCTATAAAGCAATCTGAGATGGCTGCTACTTGTGCTGGGCTTGGAGATTCCCAGGCAAAGTCAAGCTGTGAGTCTGGGTGCTGCTAGTACCAGGCCTGGTGCTCACTGTAACCAGCTGTTGCTTGTTTGATAGAATTTAGAAGCCAAGACCAGCCATTTTTATGGAAAAGAAGCTTGGGTAGGCTCATCAGTTGGATAGGATTGCGTCTCTGGGGAACTCCAAAGCAGGTCAAACAGTGTTACCTAGGTTGATGGAGTCTCAGATATGGCACCATCTTGCCGGCTCTGTGGGGAGAGAGTTTAGCTAAGAGACAGTGGCCTTTGCTCATCTTGATGCCAGATACTTGAGTCTCTCCCTGTATACCACTGTTGCCTTTCAAGTTGCCACCTCCGTTCTGGAGCTCAGAAGGAGTGTGTCTGAGTTGGTGAGTCCGTGTATGGGTTCTTTAAGAGGAATTGCTTGGGGATCTAGAAGTTTCTTCCACCAACTCAACCCCTACTAGTTCTTGCAGCCAGAAGTTGTGGGGACTTATCTTCCTGGCACTGGAATCCTGGGCTGGGGAGCCTGGTGTGGGTCTGGGACTCCTTGTCCCCAAGATATCCCTCCCAAATTTTTACCCATGTGGGTGGGACCAGTCCATTCCACATCTGCATCCCTCCTATCAGTCTGGATGGATATGTTTTAATTCTGTAGTTGTCAGACTTCCATTCAGCTCAATTTCTGATGTTCCTAAGTGATGGTTGTTCTGTATTTTAGCTGTGATTTTGATGTGGTTGTGTGAAGAGGTGAGCTACGTCTGTCTACACCACCGTTTTGACTGGAAGTCAAGTCCCTTTTACTTCTCAGTCATGATTCTTTGTAGTTCTGTGGACATGTGCACATGTGTACAATAGTTGATTTGAAGGCTTTTTCTTACAAGTCCATTTGCACAGTCATCTTGTTGCCTGTTTTTTTCAGTTGTATGGGTAATTCTTTTCTATTTCTTTGCTTGTCTTTTGTTATTGTTGTTGTTGTTGGAAACTGGACATTTTAGATAACATTGTAGCAGCTCTGAGTACTCCCCTCCAGGAGTTGTTACTCTTATTTGCTTCTTTGTATAGTGACTGGCTAGATTATTTTAGTGACTTCTATTCCCTACTGCTCCCCAGTGTAAAAGCCTTTATGTTGCTTCTCAGGGAGGTACCACATCCCACAGTCACCATGGGCTGACATTGGTTTTGGTAGAGCTCTCTTCCTCTTTTCCTAAGCATATGCAGCAGTTAAAATACACTAATTCCTGCTGTTCGCTCTACTGTTATCAACACTCCTATGGGGATAAGTTATTCTACAAAGTGATCCAATCAAATTATGTCTCTGAAGAAATACTTTTTTTAATATTTAACTTTTTTTTAAAAAAAATAATTTATTATTTATTTATCTTTAGAGGGGAAGTGGGGGAAGGAGAGAGGGAGAGAAACATGAATGTATGGTTGCCTTTTGTGCGTCCCCTGCTGGGAACTGGCCTGCAGGGAACCGGCCTGCAACCCAGGCATGTGCCCTGACTGGGAATCGAACCGCGATCGTGTGGTTCGCAGGCCCGCGCTCAATCCACTGAGCTACACCAGCCAGGGCTAATATTTAACTTTTAAAAATATTTATTGATTCTAAAGTGAGAGAAGAAAAGAGAGACATTGATTTGCTGTGATATTTATGCATTCCTTGGTTGCTTTTTATAGGTGCCCTGAATGGGCATTGAACCCACAACCTTGATGTTTTGGGACAATGCGCTAACCAACTTAGCTACCTGACCAGGGTAGGGATATTTTCTGAGATCAGTGCTTGGCATTTTTTTTTTCTTTAAGAGGACTCCTTTTTAGTTATTTTTATCCCATGGTTCTGAAAGCTTGGCAACCACAGTGTTATCTTGTATCTTGAATGTCCTCCCCATTGCCTTTCACCACAATTTCCTCTGTTGTAGACAGCATTCAAGGGGTTGACCTTCACTATCTATTGCAAATGAAGTCAACTCTGTGAGGAGATTAAGAGCTACCTGCTTTACAGCCTACTTTTCCTTCCGGGCAGAATCTCTAAACCAGGGACAATGGCAAACTTCTCTTTTAATAACATCCCATTATTTAGGAGCTGAACACTTGGTGGAGGAGTAGAGGCATTAGCCTGAGCTCCTCTGGTCTTATCTTTCTTGACATAGAATCATCACCTTACCAGGTAGGACAAGGGTAATAGAGGCCCCAGTATTCTCAGTGCTCCGTGTTCAAAGTAGAATTTCTGGTCCATGAGTGCCTTTTGCACAGAAAAGGAGTACCCCTGTCAATTGCACTTATCCGTGACTTAGCTTCAGCACCAAATCTGGGGACAGGATGAAAAATGCTGACGTCCTGCTCATTCTCTGATTGTGAGTTGGAGGCGAGGGAGTGGAGAGAGAGCCCTTGGTTCTTGTCTGCAGCAGTCTGGAGTGGAGTCTGTCTCTCTGAGCCAGGAGCGGGGGGATAGGAAGTTGTCTTGGTTCAAATACCATACACTCTTGCCTTTGTTGCAGAATTTTCATAGATTTTCTTGAATGGATATTTCATTTGCTGTTTGTCTTTAGTATCACTTCCATAGGCTTTAAATGGTTTAATGCAATTTTTACCAGTTTCACCTGGGAGCAGGTCAGCACAGCTTCTCATGCTATTATACCAGCAGTACCCTATATTATTTCTTACAACTACATGGGAATGTAAAATTACCTAAAAAAACAAAAGCAAAAACAAACCAAAAAACCCCTAATCAGAACATAAATACAAAGCATGGATAAACTCTAAGATAAGTGTTATAAGTTTCCTGATAGAAAAAGTAGACCCACAAGAAAAGCTGTTAATCGATCATCTCTGATATTTGGAACCCCTAATATCTACAAAGTGATTACCAGGTAACATGCAGTGAAGACTCTTGACGTGATTCTGAGTATCTCTATTCTCTGTGCACACATCAAAAAAAAAAATGTAATGAAAGGTTAAAAAAATAGAAAATCAGCCCTGGCTGGGTAGCTCAGTTGGTTAGAGCATTATCCCAACACACCAAGGTTGTGGGTTCAATCCCCACTCAGGGCACATACAAGAAGCAACCAATGAATAAATATATAAGAGGAACAATAAATCAACATTTCTCTCTTTCTCTTCCTTCCTCTCTCTCAAATCAATTAAAAAACAAAAATTAAAAAAGTAGGAAGTCAGTGAGTTCATAGTTAAAATAAAAATTTTAAAAGATTTTATATACTTATTTTTAGAAAGAGGAGGAAGGAGAGAGAAAGAGAGGGACAGAAACATCAGTGTGTGAGAGATACATTGATTGTTTGCTTCCTGCTTGCTTCCAGCTGGGGACCTGGTATACAACCAATCATATGCCCTGACTGGGAATTGAACTGGTGATCTTTCGGTTTGTAGGCCAGCACTCAACCCACTGAGCCACACCAGCCAGGGCACAATACCATTTTTTTTAAAGAACAAATGTAAGACTCTATTACAAAAAAAAAAAAAAAATGCCATTAAAAAAAGTTGAGAGAACAGTAGAGTTGAAATTACTATTTTGTAACCATTATCATAAAGGCAAACATCATCAGAATATGCTATATATAAGGAAATACAGTAAGTTTCATGAGGAGCATGATATTTGCATGGTGGTGAAGTACATCCCCACATATTGCTTATTCATTTTAAGGGGAAAAACTACATGATACTAGATGACACCTTGAGAAGATGATTAAAATTAATATTCTCATTGATGGCTGCCAGATGAGAGAGAGGTTGGGGGACCAGGTGAAAAAGGTAAAGGAATTAAGAAGTACAAATTGGTAATTACAAAAGTCATAGGGATATAAATTATAGCACAAGGTATACAGTCAATACTATTGTAATAATAATGTATGGTGCCAGGAAGGTACTAGAAATATGGGGGGAACACTTTGTAAAGTACTTGATTTTCTATGCACCATGCTGTACACCTGAAACTGAGACAAAATAATGTTGAATGGAAACTGTAATTGAAAAATTAAAAAAAAATTTTTAATTTTATTTATTTATCTTTAGAGGGGAAGGGAAGGAGAGAGGGAGAGAAACATCAATGTATGGTTGCCTCTCGTGGGTCCCCTGCTGGGAACTGGCCTGCAACCCAGGCATGCGCCCTGACTGGGAACTGAACCTCGATCCTCTGGTTCGCAGGCCCGCGCTCAATCCACTGAGCTACACCAGCCAGGGCTGAAAAATAAAATTTAAAAAATTAATATTCTCAGTGAGGGGCAGATGGCCATCATGTGCCCCTAGATGTGATACTCACATCGAACACTTCAACATCACATATTATTTTGTCTGGTAATGCACAATTTGAATCTTATAAGAGAAACTCTGACAAACCAAAATTGAGGATATAAAATAATTGGCCTTGGTACTTCAAAAACATCAATATCATGAAAGACAAAGGCTTAAACACTGCCCTAAATTAAAGAAGAATAAGGAGACATACAACTCAATGCACTGCATGATCCTGGACTGGACAACTGAAAAAATGTGATAAGGACTGTAGGTTAAAAAAATAGCATTAAATAAGTGTTAAATTTCCAGATTTTGATATGAGTACTGTTATGGACCACAAGTGTGCCCATTAGGGTTGAAACCCTAATCCCCAATGGGATTGTATTTGGAGATTGGGCCTTTGGGAGGTAATTAAGTCATGACAGGATTGTTTTTATAAGAAAGACACAAGAGAGCTCACTTCTCTGCTGTCCACCACATGAAGATACAAGAAGAAGGCTGCAAACCAGGAAGAGTGCCCTCACCAAGAATCAATTTCTGCTGGCAACTTGATCTTGGACTTTTCAGCCTTCAGACTGTCAGGAATGAATTGTTTAAGCCACAAAGTCTATGGTTAATTGTTATAGCAACCCAAGCAGTCTAAATAAGTACTATGTTTATGTCAAAGAAAGTCCTGATTCTTGGGATCTATACATTGAATATTAATGGATAAGGAAGCACAATACAACACCCTACTCAACAATGATTCAGAAAAAAAAAGTACATCTCTGTGTATATATAAATAGAGACCGAGAATATGACAATACATATTATTGTAGTTTTTCTGTTAAGTGTGAAGTCATACAGAGATGACTTCTGCTTAGAATTTTTCACTCTTCAGCTTCTCGGAAGAAACAAATATTAGTTATGTTACTTAACTTCCTCCATAGTTACTCTTCAGTAAATAGTTTTTTGCAACTATTCTAACACAGAGATTATCATAAAAGAGGTTAAATAACTCTTAAAACTTATGACCTGGCAGCAGTATTGTTATATCTACACTTAACACTATGAAATAGGCTAATTCCCTTAATAAATACAAACCAGTTCTAATACTTTTGGATGTCCCTGATCTTTTCAAAACCCTTGGAACCCATTATGAGTTGAACTGTCAGAATTCTTGTTCAGTAGCATTACATGGAGGAACAGTATTACTATAATGCAAATACAGTGAATGATGATCCTTCAGATATTTCTAGAAAGGGGGTAGGAAATTTTGCAAGTTGTTCAAAATGTGTAATATTAGCACCAAAAACCACTGTTTTCAGTTTGCTCATAGGGCAAATACATTATTGCTGGAAGGGAATATTTTAAGGAAGTAATTAACATAGCTTGCTCTAATGAGAAAAGTACCTTGCACTTACAAACCAAGCCCAGAAATAAGCCACTCTCTTTTGTCTTGTGCTCTAACAGGCTTATTTTCTTTATGAATGACACTTGTACAGGATTCCAGACTTGAGAGGAACAAAAAGTTGTTCTATAGACCTCCAGATTAGGTTTTACACTCTTACAGAACCAAAACATCTTTGTTTTAATCTTATAACTCCTAGGAGATGATGATGACAACTGACTCCATAAAAAGCCATCTTTTTCCTGGAAGAGTATTGTTCTGGAATAAATGCATATAAAGCTATTTCTCACTTTATCAGACATTGTCAAAGACATCATTCCACTTGCCAGATTTTAAAACCAGAGCATTTAATCCAAACCAAATATAGTTCTTAAAAATAGAATTGCATTGGAAGTATTTGTGCTTTTACTAATGTATAACAGGATTTGATGCTGTGTATTCATGAACTCTTTTGCCCAAGTTGAATGATCCTTAAGTAAGTTACAGGCTCATGCTAACCATACTTTCTTCTCTTTTTTTTGAGATTTAGGAATATTGGATAATGATTCTTAATGAGGCTTGAGCCTTATTGATACCTACCCTTAGCAAGAGCCTGGTCCCCAGAATCTTAAATCCTGCTGTGCAGCCAATGTTCAGACAGAAGGTTCTATAAATAATCATCCACCAAGAACATCAAGAAAGTCAATAGAAAACTAATGAAAACAAAAGTTGAAGATACTTCTTTGTTGCATAATGAGTTGAAGGAAGAATATCAACATAATGCCTCGAACGTAGATCAGGAAATCTATTATGATATTGCTTAGGACAAATCTAAGACAATTAAATTAGAATGGTTATCAAATCCATTGATGAGCTCCCTTCAAGGTCTTACTTCATAGAGACTTCTGGTCAAGATGGAGATGTTATTTGCCTCCTCATGCAACTACACAAATTATAACTAACCTGAAAACAAAAAACACCCAGAACTGCCAGAAAAACTGAACTGCATGGAAGTCCAACAACCAAGGAGTTAAAGAAACCATGTTTATCTAAACAGGTAAGAGGGGTGGAGTCACAGAGGAAAGACACAGTCATGGAATTCACGGTGGAGAGGACACAGTGTGGTGTAGAGAGGCGGTGGTGATGGTGGTAGAACAGGCAGTCCCACATTCATGTGTGGCGGAAAAAAAATCAGAGAAGTTACTGTGGGAGTGAGTGATCACAGCCCCAAGCCAGACTGCACAGCCACAAGTTCCGGCACCAAGAAGATAAAGCCTCAAAACTTCTGGCTGTAAAAACCAGAAGGGGTTGGGGTGGTGGAAGAAACTGCCAGTTTCTCAGGAGGGTCCATTTAAAGGGCCCACACATACCTAGAATGTGCACAAACCCACCCGGTCTGTGAATCTCTACCAAGGCAACAGCTAGAAGGGTGCAAATTGCATATGGGAGGTGGGTTATGTGACTGGAAATGGGGGAATGTCGGGCATACCTCCAGAAGCCAGGCAGCGGCACAGTTCCCTCTCCAACCCTTCCCACCATATAGAGCCACAAAGTGGTGAAGTGGGTTGCCTCACCCTGGCAAATACCTAAGGCTCCATCCCATACAACTTAACAGGTATACTAAGATAGGAAGTCAAAGCAGCTCTAACTAATACACAAAAATAAACACAGGGAAGCTGCAAAATTGAGGACACAAAGAAATATGGCCCAAATGAAAGAACAGAACAAACCCCAGAAAAAAAACTAAATAAAATGGAGATAGCCAAAACACTTTGATGCTCAGTACAAAACACTGGTGATCAGGATGCTCCCAGAATACACTGAATATAGAAAAACAGTAAGTGAAGAAATGAAGGTTAGAGTAAGTGAAATAAACAAATCAACAGGGAACAAAGAGTGAAGGAAAGGAAGCCAAGATTCAAATCAACAATTTGGAATATGAAAAATATTCAACCAGAACAGAAAGAAGAAATGAGAATTTGAAAAAATGAAGAGAGTATAACACAACTCTGGGACATCTCCAAAAGTACCTAAATCTAAATCATAGAGATTCCAGAAAGAAAAGAGGAAGAGCAGGAAATTGAAAACTTTTTTGAAAAAATAATGAAAGAAACTTCCCTAATTTGGCAAAGAAAATAGACAAACAAGTCCAGGAAGTACAGAGAGTCCCAAACAACTTGGATCCAAAGAGGGTCACACCAAGAGATATCATAATTAAAATGCCAAAGGTTAAAGATAAAGAGAGAATCTTAAAAGCATCAAGAGAAAGGCAGAGAGTTACCTAAAAGGAGTCCCCATTAGACTAATCAGCTGATTTCTCAAAAGAAATTTTGCATGCATGAAATTTTGGCAGAGCCCTGGCTGGTGTAGCTCAGTGGATTGAGTGCAGGTCTGCGAACCAGAGGATCACAGTTCAATTCCAAGTCAGGGCACATGCCTGGGTTGCAGGCTGATTCCCTGCAGGCCAGTTCCCAGCAGGGGACACATGAAAGGCAACCATACATTGGTTTCTCTCCCTCTCTCCTTCCCCTCTAAAGATAAATAAATAAAATCTTAAAAAAAATAAAATAAAAGTATAAAACTAAAATAAAGCCAGTCACAATATTTAAAGAAAAAAAAGAAAGAAATTTTGGCAGAAAGTATTCCAAGTGATGAAAGTCAAGGACCTACAACCAAGATTGCCCTACACAGCAAAGTTAGCATTTGGAATGGAAGGGCAGATAAAGTGCTTTCCAGACAAGTAAAGCTAAAGAAATTCATCATCACTAAGCCATTATTAGATGAAATGTTAGAGGTACTTATTTTTTTTTAAAGATAAAAACTATAAACATTAAAATAACAAACTTGCAATAAGCAACAACTGAAACTAAAAATGAAAACAAACAATTGACCAGAATAGGAACAGATCTATATATATGGAGATCATTTGGAGGGTTATCAGCTGGAAGGAGGGAAAGTGGGGGAAAATGTACAAGAATTAAGAAGCATAATTGGTAAGCAGAAAATAGGCAGAGGTATGTTAAGAACAGTATATGAAATGGAGAAACCAAACAACTAATAGATATGAAGTGGGGGAGGCAGGGGATGAATTGTTAGACAAAAGGGGAATACCAGATGGAGGGGGGCAAAGGGGAAAAATTATACTAAGAGAGAGAGAAAAGATCTTATAAAGCAAAATAATGGATCTGCATCCCAAGTAAAACATTAAAAAAATTCCTCATAGTTAATTCTCCATCTTGAATCCTGAACCAATTGGCAAACAACTCTGCTTCTCCCTTACCAGTTCCCTACTTCAAAACCTGCCTTTAAAATCATCCAGCCCAATCTTTTCTAAATGTCCTAGGACTGATAGACTCCCAGGCTTTGCCTATGGTTTGTTGTCTTTTGTTACATGAACCTAAATAAACCTGGTTTTGTGGGAACAACAGACATGCTGCTAAATCTGTTAGAGGGTTTCAAAGGATTCTCTTACAAATTTATAGTCCAGCTATCTGGAGAAAATCATTTTTATATAAGTGGGTTTCCTATTTCAGGCATGGTTTGCTTGGTAATTTTACTTAATTCTCATATTATATATATATATATATATATATATATATATATATATATATCTTGTGTTTTTAAGAAATATGCTTCTAGAAATTTTTGTTAAACATTTTCAACAATGGTAAAAATACTTCATACTGTTTTATTTCGAGTACATGCCAAAGTTGAACCATTTCTTTCCCCATTTAGATTTGTTCCCACTTTTGCTATTACAGAAAAAACCTGTGATAAATATTTTAAACGAAGCTTTCCTACAGATTAAATTATGTCCTCAGGATGCATCCTTGCAATGACACCTGAATTGAAGGATGTGAGTATTTTGGGGCTCTAGTCCCATAACATTTGCTTTTGAAGAGTTTTACCAGTGAACTCCTCCTACCTGTAACCTGGCAAGTAAATATTCCACTGAACTTTGACCAGCACATTAGGAGAAACTTAAATATAAGTTTTACCTATACATTTAAAAGTTTTAGACATTTACACATAGCTTTTGAGGAACGCAATAGGGAGGTTTCTCATTTTCAGTTTGCCCCTAAATTTCTCAAACTGACTAAGGAGAAAAGCAACTGATATCATAAAGTACTTGAAAGAAATGCAGAAAATATGAAATAGTAAAGCAATAATTACTGCAAGCATAGGTAAGTTGGTCATGTGGTATACGTTTATATATATACAGATATAAACAGGAATGTAAGATTTAAAAGAATTTTCCATTTGAAGTTTTTTCAAAACCTTTGTCAGTTGGCGTGAAAAAAGGCCTTTTTTTCTGGTAAGGTGTTAGTTGAAAAAAATTAAAAACACATACGTAGTTGAACATGAGTGAATTATTTTATAGACTGATTTCTGAGTGCGAACCTTGTAAAACGGTCAACTTTTATTTTACGATGGTAATAATTGAGAACATCTTTTAAAAGTACAAGTTAGTATCACGGGTCTAGGGCTTTGTGATAAAGTTTGCTAGGCCTTGGCTTCCTGTCCTAGTGGGCCCTGGGCTCTCTAGCTTTGCCAGTTTTCTTCAAGTTAACATGGAGAATGGAGATCTGATTCTCAGTTTTCTTCCTTAGGTTGTATTAATTACCTGCTGTGTCTGGGAAACTGAAGCTTGAGAGCAGTTGAGTAAAGACACAACAGATTTCTTTTCCGATCTTACGGTTCAGCTAAACCTCTACGTTCCTGACCCTCCGTTAAACAAACAAACAAGAACGACAAGGAAAAAAAAACTGAGTACTCCCCAACACTGCCCTTAATTGCACCAACAGAACAAAACCCAACTGGAAACCTTCCTCACATCCACTTCCCCGCCCTTCTCTATTAAACAGTACCTACCCCACCCACCGCTCGGCGGAACTACTGTGACGTCACCATGGCGAAAGGCATGCTGTGTGCCTTGGGGTACTTTCTCGCTCCTTTCCACCGACGCTTGGGCGTCCACGGGCTCTAAGAGAACTACATCTCCCAGAGTCCTACGCGGTTTGGGGAAGGTGGGGACTGTGGGAAAGAGGCTCCGGAGGAGGGCCAGAGCTGGCTGCTCCTCCTTCTGAAGCGGTTTTGCACCTCTTTTCCGCTAGCGGCGTCAGGCGGCGTCAGCGCTCACGTAGGGGCGGGTCACGGCAGCGCAAAGCGGTGCTGGGCGGGAAGGGAGGTCGTGGCGGTAGCCGCGTCTGCGGGGACAACAGCGACAGCGGCGGCCCCAGGGACAGCAGGAGCAGCGGTGCTGTCAGTTAGGCCGTCGGAGAAATGGGAGACCCAGGGTCAGAGGTGAGTAGGCGAACCACGAAGGGTTTTGTATTTTTGTTGGGTGTGAGGCCTGGTGCTCAGCTGCAGCGGAGGGACGATACCTTCAGCGTCTGTGGCCGAGCCTGGTGTTGGGGACTGTGCTGGTCTGAGCCAGGAGCTAGCAGAAACAATGGCCGCCCAGCCGCCCCCGAGCCCCAGCACCAGGTCTGAGTTTCTCGTTGCCGCTGCTTGGCCGACAGGCTTGCAGTTCAGCAGTGAGCCTGCATCCCCCGTTCTCGGCAGATGGGGAAATCCGGAGAAGCCAGTAACTGGCTTTTGCTGTTTGGTCCTTACAGCTCCACGTATGCAGAGGCATAATCCAACTCCATTCTGTTCTTAGTCGGTGTGTGTGGAATTGTGCCGTTAGGTTTCCTTTAAAGGGAAAATCTCCACTTGCAAATTTGTCCTTTTGGGGAAAATCTCCACCCGCATATTTGTGGCTGTACAGATAAGCATGTTTTGGCTTATTTTTGTAGATAATAGAATCCGTTCCTCCAGCCGGGCCTGAGGCAACTGAGTCCACAACGGATGAAAATGAAGATGACATTCAGTTTGTTTGTGTAAGTAGCAACGATATTTGGGTTTTTCCCAGAGTCAAAGCCTGCGTGGTAAGCAATTAGGAGACTACACCTCCTCACCTGTTCGTTCATCATGCAACAAATATATTTGCACGTCCTAAGGTACTAGACAGTTGTGGAGCGTGGCACGAGATTAGCAAGGACCGAAAGAGGGCTCTGAGCAGCCGCAGCAGCCATCACAAGGACTGTTGGTTAAGTATATGTTGCAGCTTAATGACTCTTCTCATGTCTTCCTGCAGAGCCGTTTTATACTTAGTCGTCGACGCAAAGTTCTGGTCTCTTTAGACTGGGTATTGAAATGGGGCAAGAGTGTCTTCTAAGATGAGACACAGGTGAGGGAGGAGACTGCTAAGAATGAGGAAGTATGTAGAAAAGAGGAATGTTGTAAGAACTCGAAACCCGAGGATTACGCCCCTTCATAAGGTGGAGGCAGATAGCCTGAAGGTCTCACTAATCCCTGAGGTCATGATGTTACAGCATAGTACAACAATTGATGTTCATAGTGAAGGTCCTTGCATTACCAGGAACTTACTATTTAGTATTTTCTGACTTTATTTTCTTGGAGAGAGTTTTCAAGCATTAGTAAGTGTAGATTCCTAAGCCTCACTCTGTGCCTACAGAATTTGAATGTGGGCCTAGGAATCTTCATTTTGGAAAAATTCAAAGATGAGAGTCTCTGAACCACTCTCTGTAAAGCACTGATTTAGGGAAATAGTGGGTATGATGTATTTTAGGATGATTTTCACCCAAAACTTTTAAAGCATAACAAGGTACACTTTAAAGCAGGGTTATCAAACTCATTTTCACTAGGGGACACATCACCTCATGGTTGCCTTCAAAGGGCTGAAATAATTCTAGGACTGTATAAATGTAACTACTCCTTAACTGTTAAGTAGTTGAAATTACATTTGGCCCTTTGAAAGCCACCGTGAGGTTAATGTGGTTCCTAGTGAAAATGAGTTCGATTCCCCTGCTTTAAAGCATAGTTTTGTTATATTGTCAAGTATAACAAAGTATAAAATGATACACTTGAAGTAGTATCTTACCTAGAGAATACCTTTACTCTAAACTACTCTGAATACTATGGTTGAGGTTTGCTATTAAAAGTGTGATTTTTATTTAGAATACACTAAAGGTGTATATTTGTATTCATTTTGGGGCAACTTAGTAAAACTGGTTATTAAACAGTATCATCTAGTATCCCAACATTAGGGCCATTTTTGGTGATTCATTACTGTTTTGCGTTTTAATGGGTTTGTGTAGGAGTCTTTCACTAGATCATTTCATGCCTTGTTCTCCAGTGCTAGTGTTTATGACACTCTTTTTCATTTTAAACTTTGAAGGTTTGGGGGTGGGGGGTGCTTAGAAGAATTGTATCAGGCCCCTTCAGTCACTGTGGACCGAAGTATGTTTGATAACAGGGTTCCATGGCTCTTTAGGACAGATATTTCAGGTTCTTCCTGAATATTGATATATTTGTGAATGGAGAGTATCTTGATATTTTGTATAAACATAAGTAAGAATGACACACTTCTTTATGAGCCACATGTCTTAGTTTGAAAGTCACAGATGGAATCTACTAAAATAAGATTTGGGAAATAATATATATATATTTTGTACTCTAGAATGAAGAATTGCAGCTTGTAACTAATATAAGCTTGATAAGTTGAGGTTTAAAAATATTCTTGAAATTTTATTTTAAATGTAGAGAACTTGTTAATCTATGCATCTAGAATAAAAAATACACAATCAGTGTTTTGTGTATTGAGCTTGATACAATGTTTTACATTTATCCCAGTTTTCTAATAGAGGTTCAAAGATTTGATAGTTCCATGTGGAGAAATGAATTATATCAAGTGCAATTATAATCCTAGAAGAAACCTATTAAAAACATTCCCTCTGTCTTTTTAGTGGTAACACTTAAATGACAATGATACGTTAATTCTCTTTTAAAATACACTTAGAGATGGAACCTTCTATTTCTTTTTGTCAGATACCTAATCTTATACTTAATTCTTCCAGGTAATGCTTATCCAGTAAAGATAATGCTTAAGATTCATTCAGATACAAAAAGACAATTATGATGTCATTCCTTGATTTACTCTGGTTTGGATTTCTTAGTTTGCCGTTAATTAAATTTTCTCATCTTCGATCCACATGGTGCACAGCCATAGTCTTTCTGTGGTTTCCAAAATACTCTGAAACCGAACAGCATGCTGAAGGAAAGGATAAATATAAATGTGGGGGTTCAAAATAACCCTTTTCTTTATATTACATTGGCCAAAAGTCAGTTTAGACTATAAAATCCTCTTCCCCAGCCCACCAAATTTGGGAGGAAAAGGGGGTGTGTGTCTTACAGTCTGAATGTCGCTTGCCTGGCTTGCTGTGAGGGTGGCGGCCTGTGTGATTTATGTTATTAAATATTTTACCACATTTTTTTGCTTCAAAGTTTTTTTTTCCCTATTTTCCTCTAAAACCTAGGTGCGTCTTATGGTCTGGTGCATCTTATAGTCTGAAAATTTGGTACTTATTTTGGTAGTAGTGCTTAGTTGTCTTTAACTTCATTTGAAACAATTTTGTTAGATTGTATCATGACAGCTGTCATATCAGTGTGCATTTTTTAAAAAAATCAAAATTGGTGAATTTTTGTGCAGCCATTTTAATGTTGATTGAAGAAGGTACACATTTTTGGCGTTTTATGCATTATTTCAAGAAAGGTAAAACTGCAACTGAAACGCGAAAAAAGATTTGTGCAGTATTTGGAGAAGGTACTGTGACCAGTCGAATGTGTCAAAAGTGGTTTGCAGAGTTTCTTGGAACTATTAATATTTTGGCCAAATCTTTGCTATAGGGCTGTCTTATGGATTGGAAAATGCTTAGCAGCATCCCTGGCCTCTTGAAGCCAATACCAGGAGAGAGGCGGCATACTCAAAATGTCCAAATCAATGAAGTTATTGGTGAAAATGAAAAATGTGTCTTTTAGTTTACGGAAAAAAGTAAATGATGAACTTTTGGGTCAACCCAATATTTTATTAAAATGTAAAATAGAACACAGTTCATAAGTGTGCTGTTTGATTTATGTAAAGCCAATACACCTGTGTAAACAGTGCTCAAATCAAGAAATAGAATGTTACTTTTCATTTAGATCTTTTTCTTTCATTTCCTGTTTAGTTTAGTAATATGACTCTTTATTCAACCATCTTTATGTCTTTCTTTGAAAGTAGATCTTTTAATAGACTCCCCAAAACTGTTTTAGCTAAGAGCTGATGATATGATTTTTCACGGTCCTGCTCTGGATACAAAGCTATTAAAAACTGCTGAGGCAGCCTTTCATAATCTTGAGACCAGCACATGAGATTTAGGTTTCAGCTAAGATTATTGGTTTATTGTGGAATCATTGAACGTGTGAAAATAATCAAGGAAATTAAGGTATAATTTCATAAATAACTTGAGCACATAGGTGAAGTGATAATACTTTACCTGCAGTAGAGTGGGTTATAGGCAAGAAAAAAATTAGGGTACCTTTTGTTTGGGTATCTTAGGACTGTAATGAACTTAATAAAAATAATGTTGGAGCTCATAGCATGCAAAGTCATGAGTTAAGTACAGTAGAGCTATAAATATTCATTGGAAATATATTCTACCCATAAGTATCAGTATTTCAGTGAGGGAGATGAAATAGATGAGAACTATGTAAATAGTTCCAGTGGAAAGTTCTTTTATAAAAAGAACATGGTACTTAAAAAAAAAGACTTTTCAGTTTATGACTTTGGCATAAATAGCATTTAGTATTTGTATGTATTTAAAATGTCATTTTGAGAAGAAATAAGGAAAGACATCAAAATTGGAAAAGCAGGATTTGTGTAGTTCTGGTGAATAAAGAAAAATTTTTTTTTAATGTGAGAGAAAAGATGATGGTCCAGATATATAGATCTTGAATTGTGGACAAAATATGAACTTAGAGTAGGAAATTGAGAACCATTGAAATTTTAGAACTGGGCAGTCCCTAACTTCTCTATATGGAAAAAAATGAATTATATAGGATTTTAGATTAGGTTTTTGCATCTGTCTTAAATCCATATTTGTTTTAGACTGGGGTAATTTTTGTTTTGTATACTATATCTTAGTATGTTGACATTATTTTTTAATTAAGAAGCAGTTGATGTTTTGGTATGAGAATCAGTGTTCTAATAACAGGAATGAAACCTTTTTTTACTTAATTAAAAAATTTAATTTAATTAATACATGATCTGTATTAATACTGATCTGTTTTGCTTGTGTCCGTACTCTGCCCCTAAATTGTGTGCCCCAAGTAGAATTACTTGGAAGTACAATCCTTTGGTTTTGTTATTGGTACAGAGGAGATGAAAATGGTGGTTTACTAGTTGATAAATGGAGCAAATTCAAATAAAGTACCTTGTAAATGGAGGACCACCTGCATTTATAGTTGTTTAGGATATGAGCAGTCATTATAACTACAAGAACTTATTTCTCCTTGGTGTTTGCAGTGTAAACATTGCTTTTTTAGGGGAGTTAATTTACTTTTTTGTTACTGTTCTGAGTTACTCTGTGTTGGGGATAATAGTAGGTAGTCTTATTTTTCTTATCAACAGGTGTTGTATCTTAGAAACTTAGGTAATAAGCATGTATTTTAAAATAATACGTATATCCCTGGCTGGTGTGGCTCAGTGGGTTGAGCGCTAAACTGTAAACCAAAGGGTTGCGAGTTCAGTTCCCAGTCAGGGCACGTGCCTGGGTTGCAGGCCAGGTCCCCAGTAGAGGGTGCCAGAGGTAACCATACATTGATATTTCTCTCCCTCTCTTTCTCTCTCTACTCCCCTCTCTCTAAATAAAGTATTTTTAAAAAGTAAAATAGTACATATATGTATATTTTTAATACCTCAGTTGCTTTGACCACATAGTCAATTATGTGTTTAGAGAACCAGGTATATACCTCACTTAGTTTTCACATTTGTTAAGTGGGATAATAGTAATTCAGTATTTTACTGTGTCAGATAATTGTGGAGATTAAATAAAATCAAGTGCTTGAATAGTTTAGCACAGTCCCTGTACGGGACACAATGACAAATGTTACCGATTAATAGGAAAAGAAATGCAGTACTAAAATGTTTTGACTCGGTTATTATGGTGGAAGTTTTTCCATATCCACTGTGGAAATTAGTTGAAACGTAGAGTATTTGTTTATAAAATAATACTTTCCTTTAGGATCCTTCTCCTGTTTTTCCGCTCAGCCTCTTTGCCCTTTTGGAGGTCCCAGACCCTTGTCTTCTCTTTCTACCATCTGTCACTACAACTTCAGAATTGTTTGTTCAGTGAATAAGTATTGTCATTGACTCCTGCCTTTTCTCATTTTTAGATCTCCTACCTTGATTCTCTTTTGTCTTTTTCATTAGTGTGAATTATGTGAGGTTGTCATTGTTTAGTTGTACGTATCATTTTAATGGTTCATTCCAGTAGTACATTTCTGATAGTCTTCTTTCATCTGTTCTTAATCCTACCCCATATACGATTTCTACATTTACTTTTTAATCCTGTTTGTGGCCAGTTTCCTTATTCTGTTTTTTTCCTGCCCATTCTACTTTTCACTTTGTGCCCTGTTACATACTTTCATCTCCCTTATTTCTGTACCTACTCTCTGTTCATGGAAGTTCCACCTCTACCTCTGTGTTTCTGGTGACCTGGGGACTTCTTGGGACTTCTTGGTTTGCTATTTCTGTGGGTATGTGAGAAAATTATGTAATGCGCATTTCTTGAAGAGGGTAAACTCAGGTAATTACGTGAACAGTAGAAGCTGGTTTTAACTATTCTACTTCTTTCTTAGATTAACATATGATTTTGATAATCTTAATACCAGTGGTAGGTTTTCGACTTAGAGTAGGTGATGCATCTCTGTTGACCACACGTTAGAGAATATCTGTTTTCTTTGCCTCTTTTTTAAACTTGCATTTTTATAGTTTAGGCAAAAATCTCAGTTACTTATTACATGATTCCTACCCAGAAGTTTTGCTTTCTGGTTTTCTCTTGGTGACTGGATCACTGCCTGCAAGGTGAGCAATTTGCCTGTAGAGAAAGGGTAGCCTAGGGAGAGAAACAAGCCATCTTTGACACTGGATGCTTCTTTCAGGGTCTTTAACTAGATTGTAGCTTCTGTCTCCAGACTCCAGTGTTTTTCTGTTAGCTTCTCCACTGAATTAATCACTTCGCTTGCCAACAGTCAGTTTTCTGTGTCCTAAGACATCTTCCCTCAGCCGTATTCTCCTTCTGCGTTCCTTTCTCTGGTTCTCAACATACTAGGTTTTGTTTGTTTGTTTGTTTTTAAGAAATACTCTTTACTCATGTCCTTTACTGCCTTATTTTCTACCTAATTTTTTAATTAGAATGGCTTCTATACTCACTACTTTCTTGACAGTTGCTCTCTCAAAGGCATTTTAAAATCTACTGCCAGATTCGGTGGCTTTCTGGGGTTTAGTTTTGGGGGGGGTTGGTGTTTTTGGCTTCATTTAACATTGATAACTTTTTGTTGAGGTTTCCTCTATTTTTAGCTTCTTTGAGTTTATAAATTCTTTGATCCTTTTCCAATCTCTCATTTCCTACTTAGCTCTTCTTCCTTGAATCCTAAAATTCCAACATTTCCTCAAGAGCCTTCTAGATAGAACCTCTTCTGCTCTTTGCTTTATTCCTTAGCAACAACGTAGTTTCAGTTTAAAACTAGAGTTAATTGTCTTTTAGGGGAGCCACTCCCAAATATCTACTCTCAATTATGTTCATACATCCAGATCACAGGCCTGCATTTCCAGCTCTCTGCCAAATACCTCTGTGTACCTTTGGCATATCAAATCATTATATGCAAAAGAATATCAGCTTTGTATTTTTGTATTCCAAATTTATATTTGTGACATCAGTATCCTTCTAGTTACCCAAGCTTGAAAACTTGAGTGCCACTTTGATTTCTGGTTATTGTTGGGTTTCATTTTGTATTGCCAATTCTTTTTCCCCCCATTATACCCATGTACTACTCTCTTGTATATGCACCACAACACTATTCTTGCCATCACTATTTTAGTTCTACATTATTTTGTCTCTGTACTAATTATTCTGCTTTCCCTACTCCTTATACTTCTTTATGTAATTAATCTTAAAACAGAACTCTCAAATACTATTTAGTTACTAATAGTTACTACTATTTTATTTTATGTTAATTAAAAAAAAGATTTTATTCATGTATTTTTAGAGGGGAAGGGAGGAAGAGAGGGAGATAAACATTGATTGGTTGCCTCTCATACATTCTCCTACCTGGGACCAAACCCACAACCCAGGCATGTGCCCTTACTGAGAATGAACCAGCGACCTTTTGCTTTGCAGAATGATGCCCAACCAGCTGAGCCACTCAGGTCAAGGCTGTTACTCCTATTTTAGTATTTATTGATTCCCTTTTGTCCGTGGAATAAAATTGAGGCTTTTAAGCCTAGCATTCAAGTCTGGTTCATAATAGAGTCAGTATGGATAGAAGGAAAGGATGAAGAACAATGAGGTTTTAATGTTTGAATCTGTAGAAGTGGGAGATAAAAAGGAGCTATTGGTCAGAGAACTCTAGAATTTTAAGCTTGGATATCTAACGAATCATTGATACCCATTCCATTTGAAAAGCATTGGATCATAATATCTATGCCCTTATAGTTCGCTTCTGTATTAATCATCCTTCCCCCAAGTAACACAGTCCTAATAATCTTACTGGTATTAGCCTCTTCCTTCTAGGTCTCATCATCATTTCTTATTCATGTATTGGGTTGGGCAAAAAGTCTTATCTATCTATCATCTATCTATCTATCTATCTATCTATCTATCTATCTGTCTGTCTGTCTGTCTGTCTATCTTTAGAGGGGAAGGAGAGAGGGAAAGAAGCATCAATGTATGGTTGCCTCTAGTGTGTCCCCTGCTGGGAACTGGCCTGCAACCCATGCCATGTGCCCTGACTGGGAATCAAACCTCAATCCTCTGGTTATCAGGCCTGCGCTCAATCCACTGAGCTACACCAGCCCGGGCTATGTTTTTTCCATATGATTGCTCTGGTAGCACTTAGTTGTCTTTAACTTCATTCAAAAAAATTTTGTTAGATTGTATTGTGACAGCCGTCATATCAGCATGGATTTTTAAAAAACTTATCAAAATTTGTGAATTTTTGTGCAGCCATTTTAATACTGAAGACGGAAGAAGATACACAACACTTTTCAGTGTATTATGCATTATTATTTCAAGAAAGGTAAAAATGCAGCTGCAACACAAAAGATTTGTGCAGTGTATGGAGAAGGTGCTATGACTGACTGACTGTGTCAGAAGTGGTTTGTGAAGTTTCTTGGTACTATTGACATTTTGGCCAAGTAATTTTTTGCTGTGGTGCTGTCTTACACATTAGAAGATGTTTAGCAGCACCACTGGACCCTGCTCAATAGGGGCCAGAAATCAATAGCAGGAGATAGCCGGCATACTCAAAATATTCAAATCAATAAAGTTACTGGTGAAAATTAAAATGAGTCTTCTATTTTATGGAAAAAAATGTAATAGACTTTTTGGCCAACCCAATACATACTCCAAATATTTTTCTCTGCATTTATTCTGATCCTGATTATTTTCTGCCAGCCATAAGGTGTCCTCTTCAGAGGAATTCTTGCCAATCCCAACAAAGATGATTCTTTTAAATGCTAGTTTCATGTGAATAATTGTTTATGCATTGTTAATTTGCTCAATTCTTTCATAGGAAGGACCACTGAGACCTGTTCTTGAATACATCGACCTGGTCAGCAGTGATGACGAAGAGCCTAGCACCTCTCATAGTGATGTAAGTACGTTATATTTGATTTGCATTGCTTTACTCTTGTCATTTAAGAGGCATTCTCTAAAGAGAGTTATCAGATCCTGGGTGACTGTGGTTCGTGCTTTACAGAATAGCCCATTACTGTTAGAATGGGCCGTGATAGGTAGTCCAAGGAGTTCTTTGCACAGAATATCCTACTTTCAGTTTTGTTCCTCCACTTTCAGTGAGGATGTGAAAGGATGACATGACACATGGAAGTTCTAAGCCTTGGAGGTGATATTTGATGAAAGGGAAATGGAATAAAAACTGCAAGCTTTTTGGCTCCTGTGTCCTTCTCCTTTCCTGTCTCTCTTCAGGTGCCTTATATAACTTGATCCTTTTCATCTACAATTATGTGGCCACAGAAAAATTGTTTTATTTTGAAAGAAAAGATATGTGAAGATCCTTTAAAAATTGGTCTGTGGGGAAGGGTTATAGGTGATAAATTACTTCAGTTGTCGTATCTTTTAACCTCTTCTATCCCCCATATATTTGAAGTTTTCTCTTTTACATACAATTTTTTTGGATGTGGGATTGATCCCTAAGCTAATACTTTCCTTACTTGGAGAACCAAATTAGCTTAGTCTTTTGTAGCACTCTTGTCTTTCATTTGTAGCCCGAATTGCTATTAATAGGCTATTTACTTGATGGATTAGAGAATTCCTGGCTCTTGTTCAGGGTGACCAGAAGCGTCTTCTTTTGTGATAGTAGGGAATTAAGACTTGGACCTGAAATCAAAATACCTAGGTTTTATTCTCAGCTTTATTCCTTATTAATTCTGTCACTTTGGATAAATTAAGTAACTTTTTAACTTTAGTTTCTTTATCAAACAAGAATAGTACCTACCTCACAGGGTTGTTGTGAGGATGAAATGGGGTAACAAAAACATGTAAGCTCCTTGAAAACTATGTAGTAGGACTGTGCAATGGGAAAGTTTTGTTGTTCATGGAGAGTGAACGAGAGACTTACTAAAGAGGTTTAAAAGTGATTTCTACAATTGGAGGACTTTTAGAAGAAACCATGTTTTTCTCAGTGAAACTTTACCCACGTTTTCTCTGCAATTATTAGCTCCTACTCGTTGACTTAAATATGTTAAATGGGATTAAAAAATTACCGTCACCAATGGTCTCACTACTTTTTCTTATCCTAGCATGGGACCAAGCAGCAAGCTAGGATGGCGCCACTGGGTTTGTTTGTACTCGCTTTTTCAGAGACAGAGTGCCAGGTTAATTCCCGTGATTGGTATTGGGTCTTTGGGGAAGTGAAGCTTGTGGATTTGATTTCTGGGAACCCCTTGCTGACCTATAGTGGATTGCATCTTTCATTGTTAATTATAATAATTAAAAAAATTGAATTCTACTTACTGGACATGCATCTCTGCACTTGAAAGTTAACATATTAAAAGCATTTTTTTTTCTTCCTTGGTTTTCTTGTTCATGTGGATAACCCAGAGAATGCCTGAGTCTAAGGTGCCATCCTCTGAGAATCATCGCCCAGAAATGTGCTCTAGCTGCAGTGTTCCTCTTCCCATTGGAAAGAGCAGCTCCTCTGGGAGTTGCACCAGCAGTCCACAAAGGATAGTTTTTCAACCTTCTTCTATTGAGAACCTATTGGAGAACCAGAAAAATGATCAAAATAATTCAGATGTTAAGATCTCTGAGACAGAGACACTTAAGTCATCACAAAATTATCAGACTCTGCCTTCATCTCCACTTTTGGTCCCCCAAGAATCTTTGGTCTCTTCCGAGGTCAAGGAGGATTTATCTCCAGAGTCTTCTTCACCACAGCATGGACAGGATGCCATCCTCTATCTCCAGACACAAGTGGCTGAGATGTCCCGAGTGATACGTGACCTGCAGTCTAGGAGTTGTTTCAGATTTCATCATTCTAGGCCAAGTGAGAACTCCTCAGTACCTTGGGACATCACCTCCAAGGAAGAAAACTTATCCACAGTTGAAGAAGAAGCTGACTGCAAATCCCCTTCAGCAGATGACAAAGGGCAGCCAGCTGACCCCAGTCAGACTAGTTTCACAGGTCTTTTGAAGAGAATGGAACAGAGAGGTGTTATAAAGAGAGTAACGTTACAATCTGAAGGAGAATCATGTGATGGGAAACCTGATTGTGTGACCTCTAAAAAACGTTTGGTTCCTCCATTGCATCCTCTTCTAAGAATTGCCACCACTGAGGTTTTTAAAGACCCAGCTGATTGCCATCCTTCTTCTTTCATGGGACACAGGGTTTATCCTGTGGCCAAGGATACCTCTCCTTTCCAACCAAATCCTCCAGCTGAGGGCCCCATTGTAGAAGCTTTAGAGCATAGCAAAAGAGGAAGCACAGCATCTCCTCTAGATTCTACCTCAAAAGAAATGGAGGTCATGGGTTGTAGATTCTACCATGCTGCTTCCATTGCAGCCCGAGCTGCTAGCTACATGGCCTATATGACTCAGTATCAGCGTAAACTCTGGGAAGACATGGAGGATCTGGTTCATGACCCAGAGTTTGATCGTGGAAAAGCAAGATGTATCATATCTGATGGTATGGATGCAGGCCTTTGGCAGCTTTGTACCACTAGGGACATAATGGACTCTGTAGTCAGAGTTATGGCAATGGCAGTCGACTACAGAAGGCAAGCCTGGCTCCGACTTACATCTCTCACTAAGAAAACCCAGGAAAAGATCTCACACTTGCCTTTTGATGGCACTTCCCTCTTTGGACAAGATGTGAATGCTGTTGTTGCAGAAGAAAGCAGTATAAAAGAAAATGACTATAAAGACCACAGCAAATACTATAACCAACATCGATATTTTTATGGTCACGATCAGAAAGTACATTATCACAGCAGAGGGTACTCCAAAGGGGATTGGTACAAACCCCGAAACCATCCCTATAGATACAGGAAAAAGGGAGAATCTCCAGAACGCCATGGGTACAAGAATTAGTAGCCTGAATTTCAGCAGTATAGCCATCCAACATCCTAAGTATTTATTTGCTCTTCCTGACTTACACAGGATTTACAGCTAGGAGGTCACCTCCAAAACTGAATGAATGTCTAGAATTACCACAGCTGATGTTTAAATTCTAGACTTTTGGAATGAAGTATATACTAAAGATAATCGTCTTTTATTGGCCAAATGAGCAGCAGAGACTTTTCATCTGAGTAGGGTGGGACGAAGATTTACCCATCACTTCTGGTTCAGAGTAAGCCCAGAGGAAGGTACTCAGGAATCTGAATCCTCTTGTGATTACAGAAAAATATAAAGATTTGTTCCTCAGGAAAATCTTGCTGGTAAACTGAGGACTAGCAGATTTTGGGTCTGGAAATAACCTACTACTTACTGGATCTCTGTGTAACAGAGGCAAATCCTTTGTTTTTAGGTCATCAGTACTTCCTTGTTCAGGCTTCACTTGTCAGATCTTCACAAAATGACAAATCTGTTATAATCTGTCTATATCAGGATGATCAACTCACTAAGAGTCCATGCTACTCTCAAGCTCTATGAGACTTCACATCAACCATGAAGCTGTATATCTAGAACTGGAATTGAGATATTGCCAAATCCAGTTTGCTTCTAGTGGAATGACTAGACGTCACAGGTCTGCTGTGGGCACCAGCTGGAAAAATACTTTTCTACCTGTAACGTCTCTAAAAATTTCACAGTAACTATCTTCGTCAAGACTGATGGCTATAGTGCCATCACCACTTCAAGTTATGTATGAAGGAATTTTTTGCCCTTATCACTCATAAGCCTTTGACCTGTCAGGCTCTCATATCCACAAACTGGGAGACCCAGTAATGGTGTTCTGTCAGGATAATCTGGAACTTTTACCAAGATGACCTTCTAAAACATCCACCTTCTAAATATTTAACTTTTTTGAGCTTGATAAATACACTATAAATACAAAAAAGATAATGTACATTGGTGCCCTGGAAGTAAAGGATGTTATTCATACCATCCAGGCATGCAAATCAACTCTTAAAAGAGCAAGAATTCCAAACATGCCTGACAATCCAGTCCTCTTACTATAATAAAGATGGATGCCATCAATCGATGTTACTGAGAAATCCTTAAGACTTGGAGTGTAACAATGGATGCAGTAAAGAGAGTATCTCACACAGTTCTGGTTCTGGATATCTATTTAAATGATGATATCCATTAATTGATTTCTTAAAATCTAAAATCAAGACTTCAGAGACATCTTGGTTTATTGGTTCCTAAATCTAGTCAGACTCTTACAATGAGAGATGACTGACTGTTTTGCTCTCAATTGGTTCAATTAATATTTCTCTACCGTCCTGGAACTAGCAGCAGATACCTCAATTATATGTCCCACAATGATCTTTTTAATGTCAAGGCAGTGGCTGTACTATATATCAGCCCTTCGACCTTGTCTTTGTAGCATGACTTCAGGAATGGAGAAACTTGTCAAGTTTGTAGGATCTGGATACATGGCCTAATATTATTTGCTTGGAAATCAAAAACATTTTTTTATCAGTAGACTTATAATTTTGTAACTTGTCAAACATCTACAGTTTTTCATCTGCTTGATCAAAGTACTTTGGGTATACTGTTAATGGAATGTAACACTGTTTTAGGATTCATGTGGTTTCCATTTCTTGGTATAGTTTTTGCACAGTGGTGATTGACAGTTTTCCTTGTGCCCCACTTTTTAATAGTTTATTGGAGTCTCATTCTTCCCATCATAACCATATTCAGAAACAAATTTGTGCTGTAGAGGTTGAAGAGGCAAATATCCCTACTTGGAATAAGTTATTTTGTTAGATAAGTTGATACTGTATTGGTCCTGTTTGTAGATTAAGCCTAATCTACAGTCTTTGATAGAGATCATGTTGCAAAGTAGGTTAAGTCATATCTACAGTTAACATTTATCTTTATTTTTTCTATATTTCCATAGTTTTCTAATCTTTTAGGTCCATGCCAGTGCTATAGGCACTGTCTTTCAAATTGAACTCTAGAAGAGCATTTCTCCTGTAAAGAAACAAGGGCCTACAAAATCATACAAAGATTTTTATAGTCCATGAGTTGTCCCTAGTTTATTCTGTGAAAGAACTAGTCACTGGAGAGAGAGGAAGACCTTGAAACTTTTCTGTTTGGCTGCACGTGCATATTAAATTAGCCGAGGCTACTTTAAACTGCTTCTGCTTTTCCATTTCTCTCCTTCCCTGACTTAAATACTGGGTCACAAACTTGATGGTCTTTGAGGTACTCTGATTTTCCAGAAACCAAACCAAAATAAATGATGCTTGAAGGTATGATTCTCTGAAACGGCTTTGGCACCTCTGCTTAATATGCTTCTCCTCTGTAATTTTTGTATTTTTTATTGTGGTTTAGAAAAAGACAACTTAAAATTTACCATCTTAAACCATTTTCAACTGTACAGTTCAATAGTGTTAACTATATTTACATTGCTTTGCAGCTCCTCCTTTCTTAAATATTTCTAAAACAACATTGCTATTCTCTTCCTCCTGTGTTATATTGCTCAGTAACAAAGCTGAACACATTGCTTTATCACTAATGGATATGTCCAACCCTCTCCAGAGAATTTTCCTAAAAGTAAAGAGGTATTGGGAAATTACTAAATTGATGATCAAGTAGCTCACTTCTGAAGGCATTTGATAATTGAATGGGGATAGGGAGAAAATACTACAGAGTTGGGACTGGTTTTAGCTATAATCTCCTGACGACAGAAGAAACATTATCCTTAACCTGTTTGGTTTTTATTATTTTAAAGTCTTTCTCTGACATACTTGAATTATAATGGTGTTATAAAACTAAAAATGAGGGCTTTGTCTAGGGAGACAACCCCAACAGTGTGTGGAACTCATAATTGGTCAGATAGTAAGTTTTCGTATCGTGCCTGCCATGTGCAGAGCCTGTAACAAAGTGTTCCATTAGCCAACCTTGTACGTTTAAATACGAACAGGTTTTCTAGGAGGCCTTGCAATTATTGCAAGTTTAATAATTTGGTATTCTCAAAAGGGATGTGTCTAATAATACTTTTTCTTAAAAATGTTATTTCTTGACTAGACATAAAATGTATGTGGAGACAATGTGATTTCTTGTAGTTAATGTGTACAGAGAAATACTGTTTCCATTAATTGTTACATGAAGTGCCTTTTTAAATTTCACACTCTTGTTTAAAAGTTAACATTTTGATGTTTTGCATATGTTGCTAGTGATACGTGAATTTTGTACAGTAATTTTTAATCTTGTAGTTTATTCATTTGTACAATTGCACTATCTAAATGTACTCTCCTTCTGAATGTTCGTTTTCTTTATAGCACTGTTAATGCATTTCAGAAGGTTATAGAGTATGTCCCTCCTTTATTTAAATAACTTCACAGTAGTAAATGTTAGTAATAATAGTGATTGGGTCAGTTTTGGGGGCATTGAGGTGGGTTTTGTTTCTATCTGTAGATTCTAGGCTTTTGACTGAGTCATTTGTCTCATGCAGCCATAGTAGAATAAAATTATATTTGATAAGTGGATCTGCTTAGTTGGTAAGAAGAAACAAGGACATTAGGAAAAAGGAGTAAATTTGCTGACACTTTATCTTCTTATTTGTTTAAGACTGTGTAACCACTTCCTTATCACTGTAACTGCACTTCAACTTTTTAAAATTGTGTGATAGCTCCTTTATCAGTATAATTCCAGTATTTACTTAGCCCTCAAAATGACATTTGAGGGGAGCATAAACTCTTTCAGGCTACTTGGATACTAATTAGTGTATTACATTAGTACTGTACAGGTAATTTACTTAATGATACCTGACCATATTGATAATGTCCTTAAGGTCCCAGTACATCCAGGATAACCTTTTAATTACTATAAACAAGGAGGTTGCAATAGACACAATCCAGAATTGCTTCTGGCTATAAAATTGGACTCAGTTGAATGCCATATTAGTATTCTTGAAGATACAATTAATTGACTGGTTCTAATGATACTAGAAATTATGGATTAGATCTTTGTTGAAAGAGTTTTAAAGATTACAGTAACTGAAACCTTTTTTTTTTTTAAATGTGAGGCATATTTTGTCTGTGACTTGCACTGTTTAGGTTTTCTCATCCTTGGAAATTTATTTTTTACTTGATGTTAGCGGCTAGTCCAATTAGTTGTCATAACTGTATACGTTTTTTGTATATTTATTAGTCAGTTGGCCAGATCCATTCTGTATAGTTTTTCATTAGTGGGTACACAAACCGACCAGTTTTTCATTTTTCACTTAGGAAAATGTATAGGTGGAAGCTAATAGTATACTGATGATGATCATGGCATTGAATGCAAATCTTTCAGTTATTTTTTCAGATAGACCAAGTTTTGTAAGCCATTAAAATATCCTTTTATGGAATTTCCCTTCCTAGTAAATGATGAGAATATTGTTTTATTAAATCTTTTTTCTCTTATAGATTAGTGGGATGATATTTTTGTATAACTTTGTCTTTTCATTTGCTTGACTTTATACAATGAGAACTTTTTAATAGTAGTGTTTGGTAGCACTGAGGTATCTTATTGTGGGAAATTATGTTTGCTTCCAGTTGGATCTGTCTGGAAGTCGTCCCAGTTCCACTGTGTCCTTTTGGTGTTAGCAGATTGGTCCATTCTTTGTATTGTTCTTTTCTCTCTTTTTATAAAACACCTCTTTCTAGAAGGATGTCTGATCTTCCTTTAATCTCTTCAATGTAGATTAAATTTTCCATTCTGCCAGTATAAACTAGCCAAAATTTTGATGTGGCTTTATATTTGTATATTTAAATATGATGCCTTCAGCATTACTGTAGGGGATTTTCTAGTTTTGTCTTAATAATGTCCCTAAAAAAAAAGTACCCTGTCCAGTCTCAACCTGTTCCCTAGCTATTGAGCTGTTGAATTTTCATCAGTTTTTAATGCTTTCTTGTTTAATGATAGTATTATTTTCTCATTTTTACATATTCACACAAATGTATTATTACATATAGTTTATGGTCAAGTGCATCTTTTCTCTGTATAAAGATTTTTAGGCTCTTCACCATGAATTTACAGTACAGCTTGAGATATACTGTATCTTAAAGTTAGCCAAGTTTTCCATGGGTTGGAAGGGCTTTAATGGTTTTGTTGAGTAACTGTCTATTTCAAATGTTCTATTAGATTTTCTCATGCCTTGTTAAGAATTCATAAGAGTTCTCAGGTTGTCTGTACTTTTAGGACTTTGGAGCTCTCTCAAGTTGTATCGAGTTTTCAAATATACCTGAGTATATTCCTTGGTAGAAGGTGAAGGTAAATGTTTTATACCTGGTGATAATTTTTAGAGTTCTCCTTTGACTTTAAATACTTAAAGTGTTACTATGAGTTCTGTTAGCTGTCCCTTTATAAGACTAACTTTCATATGCTATGTTTTCCCCAGGAGCTGTCGTATGCTTTCAGGTTTTTTTCCCATAACCCATAAGAGTGGTTCTATCACAGTGTTCAATTTTAAGGGCTACAATTAGATCTCTTGTTAACTCCCATTTATATCTATGATGGCTGTGTTTCACACTACCTTGAATTATAGTGTAGTAATGTGCTAAAATAACTTATTACTTGTGTGGTCTCTTTATCTATACCACTTTTAGTTATTGAAGCAACAAGGATGTAAATGATGGGGAAAAACATTTTTTGATTCACTGGTTTCAAGTTTTCAGTTCTATTTTTTTTAACATTTATTTACATTAAGCTTCTTGCTGTTAGGTGTGCAGCCCATTCTTTTCTATTTCAGGTAGAGTATGTTGATAGTTAATTTGTAATTAGTCTCATTTAGAATCTTAGCGCAGAGTGCTAAGTGCATGAATGCCGGTCTTTGTTTAATAGCTTGTAACAGCACCTAATTTCTTTTACTTTTGGCAAAAATGTATTTTGACAGATCTTGGAAGCACCTTGATATCCTTGGGTCTAAATGTCATCTTCCTGCCTGGCAAGGAAGTAGAGGAGAGAGCCTTCATTTATAGAGCTTATTTTTACTATACCCTGTGCTAATTGCAAGACACTCTTGAGGCAGAAATTCACCCTTATTTTGCAGATGAGGAAATGAAATTTACCAATAAGCAACATGCTCAAATGGTGGAATCGAACTTTGAATATAGAGTCTGCTCCTTTGTAGTCTCAAGTCAACATTGTACTAGGCTGCCTCCATGTGTTTTTCAGGGTCCCACGCAAGTCTTACCTCTCTGATAAACTAATTTGCCATATACTAATCTATGTCTTCCGTGATATACACTGATTTTTGATATATACTAAATCTTGTAGTATTTATGTCTGTACTCTCATCACTGAGTACTTGATGTCTTCTATTAACTAATTTTTGGTTATTTCACTCATTGGATTAAAAACTCTAACATCTTAGTTTTCCCATTGAGGTTTTATAGTGCTGGACTAAGATTCTTGATGCGTAGTCATTGGCTGCTCTTTTCTGTGTTGCTTACTTGCATTCCATTTGTTTTTAGCCCTGAATGTTTTAGTCATGATTGTCATTGCTAGTTTTTTTTTCTTCTACCTTTTTTGTTACACCCGTTTTGTTTGAGATATACACTTGAACATTTTTTTTACGGATAACGTGAGGATATTGGCCTATTGGAAGGAAGGTGGAATGATGCAGAGCACATTGTGTTTGAATTATAAACACCTTGGTCTGAGTACTAACAAGTCACTAATTTTCTGAGCCTGTGCTTTCCTACTCTCAAATGAGGCAGTGCCCAGAAGTACTTTGAAAACTTGGAAGCCTAGTATTGATTTCCTTCCTTTAGTAGTTATGCTGTTTCTATCCACATTCATAGATTTCTTGTAACCGTGGGATGGTACTGGATACAAATACAGATGCATTTCAAGATGTATTTAATAGCATGCAGTAGTTTGTTTCATGTCATCAGATCATGTTCTCCTTATTTACAGTATTTTTTTAAGGCTGAACCATTAAACTATATCATAAACCCAGCAGTGGACTACGCCATTGAAAAACATTTAAAGTAAAATAGTCTCTTTTCTCAAGTGTAGGCTAGGAAATGTTTGTAATAAACAGTAAGAAAAATAAAAGAGAATATAGACTGAAGAGCTAGGATATGTAGGTATGTATATACAATTTTTGGTGAATGGTATTTTGTCCTTTTGCATTAATGCTGGAAACAATCTTTTCATTTGTCAAACCTCTTTTTCAGTACTTGCCATGTGTAGGCAGGTACTAAGTTCTTGGGATACTGGCAGTTAAGAGATGGTATGTTATCTTTAGAGAAAGAAATGCCAGTGGAAGTAATTATGCTGTTAAGAGGAAGGCCTGTGATGCACTTGGGACAGAAGAGATGTCCATGTAGAGGAGTCGAGGAAGGTTTTCTTGTGAAATTTCTGATTGAGCTGATTGAACATGATCAGATAAGGGTTAGTTGGATTAGTGGAGAAATGGGAGCCAGGCATTTGGCGAAGGAATCTGTGTGCAAGGGCATGGGCAGCATTGTGTTTCTGGTTTTAAAATTATTAAGAAACAGCCTTTATGAGGCCATAATTGGAGGAGATTAAGCTGAAGAAAGATACATTACCCATGAAAACATTGGTTCCTACCTATTCAAACTGTTCTGTTGGTATAGCCTTTACCTGTGTAAGGTTATAGAAATAGTCTTGTCTATAGTAGTTGGTTTGCACCCTACTCCACTATATACATCCAGAGCACTTATTTTCTTACCTGCACCTAGCCAAAGGAGAGCTCTCAGTCAGTGCACCTCTATCCCCAGGGACAGCTCTAGTGTTCAAATAGAACTGAGGCACTGGTAGAGAACAACTTTGAAGATGAACAGGATCATGTCACTGAAGTGGAATGTGACATACCATTATGGGTATATGGTTGCATATTTCAGGACCACCTATTGGCAGTGTATCCTCATTGTAAGTAAATGTGGGTGGTTTGTCTGTTGGCTTACAGATGAATTGGGGGTGGACTTGGGGAAAATAGAGTTCTAAAAATGTTGCTTCATTGGAGTTTGGAGGTGTTGTATTAAAGAAGGACCCGTGAACTTTGTGCCAGTGGTAACTCCAGCAGCATCCAAAGCACATTTTGCCAAATCCCTGTTTTTTCTCTGGTTTGAGGTTTTTTCCTTGCGGCTGTTGTCACTGTCACCTTTTCTCTCAGCATGATTTATCCTTTTATTTCCTGTACCAGAGGTAGAGCAGCGGCATTCAGGGTCAAAAAGTTGTGACTCCACTTTGCTTTGTTTTTCTTTATTTTGAGAGATTTTTTGAATTCCTTGAAAATCCAAGGATACATTTAGTTATTTATTTTAAACCTATACTGAAGGATAATCAAAGTCATTCTTTCAAGAAGGGAATTTTTATAGATATTGGCAGTTTACCCAAAAGACGATACAAGAGGAATCTTATTTAACAGGCTCGATGGTACTGTAGCCTTCTTAACTAAATTACTTTACAGAATGGGGTATATCTGTATGTATGTTTTTAAATTTGCTCATATAAAGCAGTTATTCTGTATGCTTTGTATTTGTAAACAATAACAGTTGGGGGTGGGAAGGAGATTGCTTTGTACAAAAGGGTCGTTTCCTGGTTCCAAAGGTTTGCTGCTGGAGATGGTAAATAAATACTGTACTGCTTTGCTGTGTTCATTTCTTCTCTTCCATCTGTATTTGAATATAGAATTATTGAGAAAAATTGTTGCTTTCCAAAATGTTGTTTGGGATGTGGTTCGGGTTACGAGTTGGGTAGAAGAAACACCTCCAGGGATGCAGACTTCGGACCAACTGTGGACCACACTGTAGGACGGGCCGGAATCAGGCTGTGAAACTTGACTGTGTAGGGCGTAATGCAGTTTTAGGAGTTCTGTTCAAACCAATCGTAGTAGATAAATAAGACAATTTGCAAACTTAATTTATGCCACTTTTTGCAGTTGGTTGCTCCGTTGAGCTTTTTTGAACTTGGGATCCCTTACATAGAAGATAAAGAGGTAGGAGGGAATAATCATCTTCCAATTGGTGTTCCTCTAATCAGTGCCAGGTCACATTCAGAGAGATAACAAGAGTAAATAACACTCTGCTTTGGATGGTTCTGTCTGTGTTCCCTCTCCCTTTTCTTCACCCACACCCTTCCTCCTCCGAATTTCATCTTGTTTTATTACTGGCTTTTTTAGTAGCCAAAAAATGCCTTGGTGAGTCGGAACTGGATTGCTGTTATCACTTCTCTGGATAACAGCTATTTTTACAGAGTGCTTTCTCATGGATTATATCACCCAGTGTGGTACCTGGAGCAGATTTATTCTGTTTCACAGAGAAGTTTAGTGACTCTACTCGTATTTTCATTTAAAAAGTAATATTGTAAAAATGCTTAATTTGATCATTTTTTGTTTAGAACTGAAGTTTTTTTTAGAGATTAGTAATAATGACTTTAAAATACAAATAATTTGTCTAGCATGAAACCACAAAATGAAACACTACTACAAGCTCTTGTAAAATGACAATATCTCTTGCGAAGTCCCACTTTTCAGTATGGAGTTTTGAGACATTGCTTTACAAAAGCAGATTGCTGCATATATTCTCCATTCCCTTTGACTTGATCTTGGCAAATATTTCTAGACAACTGGTTTAGCTAGTTATGGCAGTAAGAAGAGACTTACAGGCTCAACTTTTGGGTGAGCAGATGAGTAAAAAGTAAAGTAAAAAGCCTGTATTTAATATTTGAGAAAATTTGGATGCAGAAATTCTCATGAAAATGTTACCAAACCAAATTCCACAGTAGATTGAAAAGAGTATGCGTGATGATCCATCCAGTGGGATTTATTCCAGGGATGCAAGGATGTCTCAGTACTTGCAAATCAGTCCATGTGATACACCACATTAACTAAATGAAGGGTAAAATCATATGGTCATCACAGTAAAAACAGAAAAGGCTTCTGACAAAATTCAACATCCATTTATGGAAAGAAAAAAAAAAACCGAAGAAAGGAGATAAAGAGGGAATGCACTTCAACATTCAAAAATGACAGATCTCTAGGGGACATAATCAAAAATGAAAAGTTTGAAAGATTTTCCTCTAAGATTAGGAACAAGACAAGGATGTCCACTCTTGCCACTTTTATTCAATGTAGTTTTTAGAAGTCTAAGCCAGGGGGGAAAAGGCATCTAATCGCAGATTGGAAAGGAAGTAAAACACACTGTTTGCAGATGACAATCTGTATAGGTGGTCTTCAACTTATGTGACTTACAATTTTTTGACTTTAGGATGGTGTGAAAGTGATTTGCATTCCATAGAAACTGACTAGGCTAAGCTATAATGTTCCATAAATTAGGTATATTAAATACATTTTAAAAATTATTTATGTTTTTAGAGAGAGGGGAAGGGAAGGAGAGAAACATCAATCAACATGTGGTTGCCTCTGCCATGCCTCTGCCCTTAACTGGGGACCTGGCCCACAACCCAGGCATGTGCCTTGAGTGGGAATCAAACCGGCAACCCTTTGGTTTGCAGGCCCACACGAACGATCCACTGAGCTACACCAGCCAGGGCTATTAAATGCATTTTTTTAAAAGATTTTATTTATTTATCTTTAGAGGGGAAGGGAAGGAGAGAGGGAGAGAAACATCAATGTATGGTTGCCTTTTCATGCATCTCCTGCTGGGAACTGGCCTGCAGGGAACCTGCCTGCAACCCCAGTATATGCCCTGACTGGGATCGAACTGCGATTGTCTGGTTCGCAGGCCCGCGCTCAATCCACTGAGCCACACCAGCCAGGGCTATTAAATGCATTTTTGATTTAGAATATTATCAACCTAAGATGAGTTTATTTGGACATAACCCTGTCATAAGTCAAGGAACATCTGTCTATAGAAAACATGAAAGATTCCAACAAAAAACCCTGTTACGACTAATAAATGAATTTTAAAAAAATATTTTATTTATTTTAGAGAGGGGGAAGGGAGGGAGAAAGAGTGGGAGAGAAAGATCAGTGTGTGGTTGCCTCTTGAGCCCCCTACTGCAGACCTGGCCAGAAACCCAGTTATGTGCCCTGACTGGGAATCAAACCAATGACTATTTGGTTCACAGGTCAGCACTCAATCAACTGAACCACATGAGCCAGGGCTAATGAAGTTATTAAGTCACAGGATAAAAAAGCCAATATACAGGAGTTTTATATACTAATAGTGAACTATCAGAAAAAGAAATTAAGGAGAAATCAAGGAGATGAAAGACCTATACACTGAAAATTATTAAGACATTGTGGTAGAAATTGAAGAAGGCACAAATAAATGGACAGGTAATTTTGTGCTCATATATTGGAAGAATTAATATTGTTCAAATGTCCCACCTAGAGCAATCTACAGATTTAGTGCAATCCCTATCAAAATTCAAACAGCTTTTTTTTTTTTTTTTTTTTTTTTCACAAAACTAGAACAAATAATTCTAAAATTTGTATGGAACCACATACAAAAAATCTTGAGAAAGAAAAAAGTTGGAGATAGCACACTCTCTGATTTCAAACTATATCACAAAGCTATATTAATCAGAACAGTGTGGTTTTGGCATAGAAATTGATACATACGTCAGTGGAACCAAATAGAGAGTCCAGAAATACTTGTAAACCCACACATCCATGATCAGTTAATCTGTTACAAAAGACAGCCTTGTCAGTAAATGGTAGTTACAGCTACATTTGAAAGAATGGAACTAGACCACTATCTTACACCATACACAAAATAACTCAAAATGGATTAAAGGCTTGAATGTAAGACCTGACACTATAAAACTCCCAGAAGAAAATAGGCAGTAAACCCCTTCACTTTAGTCTTGGCATTGAATTTTTGGATCCGACTACAAAAGCAAAGGCACCAAAAGCAAAAATAAACAGGTGGGATTATATCAGACTAAAAAGTTGCACAGTAAAGGAAACCATCAAAATGAAAAGGCAGTCTACTGAATGGGAGGAAAAATATTTGCGTATTATGTATTCAATAAGGGGTTAATATCCAAAATATATAGAGAACTTAATAACAGAAAGATAGTTTGGTTAAAAGGGGACAGACAGAGGATACAAATAGACATTTTTCCCAAGAGGGCATACAGATGGCCAGAGGCACACAGAAACGTGCAACGTCACTGTAATGGTCAGGGAAATGCAAGTCAAAACTACAATAAGGTACCACCTTGCGTCTGTCAGAATGGGTATTATCGAAAAGACAAGAAGTAAGTGTTAAAGATGTGGAGAAAGGGGAACCCTGATACATTGGTGGTGGCAATGTGAATTGATGCAGACATTGGGTTCCCCTGGAATTTTTAACTCAGACTTGTCCACACTGACAGGCAATTCATCAGTTATGGTTCAGGTTTTCCTACTCAGTATTGCTTTCTGCTACTGTTTCTCCTCATGAGTTTCCTCTGCACTAAGATGTGATTCTTTGTGTCTGCCTCCTGTCTCTCTCATTTGGGGGACAGCAGTTTATACTGTGACCTGACTTTGATTAATCTAAGAAGAGGTGTTGATTCATCAGTTTGTTTAGCTTTTTGCTCATTGTTAGGATGGAGTGGCAACTTCTAAGCTACTTATATATTGGATCAGCAATGTATACGTTAAAATCAGTAGTTTCTCATAAGTAAATAGTGGCCTGCCATTGCTGAAAAAACAAAACTAAGGATGTTTGTACTTTAGGGTGTCAAATTCATTTTCACGGGGGGGGGGGGCACATCAGCCTCGTGGTTGCCTTAAAGGGCCGAATGTAATTTTAGGACTCTATAAATGTAACTACTCAACAGTTAAATGAGAGCTCGGCGCTGCCACTGGATAGAAACAAGATGCCGGATAAAACAAGGCGGAAGGCCGGATTCGGCCTGTGGCCCTTGTGTTTGCCACCTGTGTTTTTAGACTGTGGATTAATGGCTTGATGGCATTACCTTATCCACTCAGTGCAAAGCAATGCCAACCTTTTCAATATCCAGGTGATTGGAAAGTAAATAAAGATGATAAATGTCCTAGCAGCCAGTCTATCTAACTTTGAAAACAGTGGTGCTGGTGAATGATTGGTTGATCTACAAAACACTGCATAGGTATAAAATACACAAGACAGTTTCTTAGAAATTTGATAATGGTAAATGTAAGTAGTTCTTTAATACAATAATTCTTTGGTAAATGGATATACGTTCTCCTAAAACTAATTTTGTTTGTTAAAAGGACTGAAAATTGTTCGTTTTCAATTATAGGGTAATGTTAAGCATAAAGACCATATTGACCATCAGAAGGATAAAGTCGCTTTAACTCTGGCTCGTCTGGCCCGCCATGTCGAAGTGGAGAAACAGCAGAAGGAGGAGAAGAATAGAGCATTTAGGGTATGTAGCTATTTTAATTGGTGTTTTGGCAAACTACGGAATTGCTTACAAATAAAGCTGTAAGGAGAGATTTGTAATAAAAATGTATAATCGAATCCATGTTCAGCAAGGACTCTAGATAGTGCATCAATTTAGTAGTAATTCATAATAACTTTTTACATCTCTGTTTTTAGTTTGTTGGATTCTGATCATATATGTGTACAGGAAAAAAAGGAAAAATAGAATTACTTGGGTGGACTTTATTTCTGGGAATTAAAAATCATTGGGTTACTCAAAGCAAATGAGCAATTAAAGGGTTTATAGTTACTTTATTGCAAGAGTGAAAATTGCTTATTAGGTTTGTAAATATAAGCTGTGGCAAAGTTACTTTCTACTAAATAGAGCCATATTACTTTCTCAAACTTAGCTTGTCCTTTCAGATTAAATAGATTACTAAAGGGGAAGAAACTTGAATAAGGGTTATAGAAGAGCTATGTGGAAAATGAAGCCTAGTTTAGAAACTCATGTGATGTCAACTTTTTCCTTGACTTGCTTTAGAAAGTCCCAAATGAAATTACTTAATTGAGTAACTCCCCCATTACATCTATTAGGAGTAGAATGTTAATGAGTTTGTTAAAAGAAAGTTTCATAGTAGGATTTTAAAAATGAAAATTGAAATCCAGAATCTTGCAGCAGCTGTTTGGATTTTAGCAGGTCACTTAGCTTTTATAGACTTTGAGCTTCAGTCTGTAAAGGAGCGGAGTTGAAGATGATTTCCCAGCTTGAGATAAGCACCACGACTTTATAATTTTAACATCAGTTTTTGACTCCTTGATTATTTATTCATTGGTTATTATAAGTGAATATATATACATATTTTTATAGCCTGTTTTAGTGTCATCTAATTTGATAAAGAATAAACTAATTAGAACTAGGTTTGAAGGATACAAGGACAAGAACTAAGGGGGGTGGAAATGGGAGGGAGGTGGGGAGCACGGGGCGGGGTGGACTGGGATGGGAGAAAAAGAGAACTGTACTTGAAAAATAACTAAATAAAATTTAAAAAAAGAAGCTGACCAAAAAAAAGAACTAGGTTTGTTTGGGGACTTTAACTTTATCATGCAGTACCAATTAAATTAGAGCATAGTATTCTAATTGTATGTTTAAAATGCTGAAGACATAAAGATATTTTGAAACAGAATTTTTTTTTCTGGTAGAAACACTATTCATTTTTAAGGAAGATTCTTTTCTAAAGTTATGGTGTGTTGTTTATGGGTCATAGGGATGATGTTTTTGAGAGAGGAGTGGTTTGCAAGCTGCCCTCGCTTTCTGCAAATTTCCTGAGCAATGGTAGCTTTTTCCCCAGTCAGAGAATAAAACTTTCATGATGAGTTCAGATTCTTATAGTCACTATGACTACTAAGGTTTTTCTCAAAAGTAGTTTTAGCCTCCATCTATGTAAATGTTCATTTGTTGAATCAGATTTTACCTAAGCATTGAAGAGTTTTTTGAAATTCTTGTTTATCTGATTGTAAAGAGTAAATTTATTTTTTCTAGGAGAGAAACTCACACAGGTGGTTTAGCTCATTGTTTGCTAAACATTTGTGACTTTTTTTGTTGTTCCTATTTGGTTCCCTTTATGGATAAGTTACTTTTAAAAAACTAAATGACAGAAAACAGAAACTGTCCAGAAAGGAAGATAATGAAACTAAAATAAAAAAAATTTGAAGAATTTTAGTGATAACTGACTAAAATAGATAATAGCAGAAGAAGTCTTTCAAGTATTCTAGGTGTTTGTGAGTGGTAGGTGTCTCACTATTAGAGTAGATTGTCCATCTTTTATGATGGAGTGATTTTAAAGAAAAAAAAGAAAATCATTAAAATCTTTGCAGGATAAATCACTTTCAGGATATTTATCACAGCAGGATATTGTGCTGTGCTGACTAGTTAAGAAGCCCACAGGTTTGCATATTGATATTTCCGGAGTTAAGACTTGCAAGAAGTGAGGTAACCCTAAAGTTTGTGGAAGTGGCTTTGTGATACAGAAAAAAGGCAGCTTATTTGGAGGTGATTTCAGCCAGCAAATTTTTTTTTGAGCATTGACTGTGTTTCACCATAGAGTTAAAATTCTGTTGTGAAAAGTGCCAGAAAACATTTTTTAAAAGCATGTTTTTTCTTAAATTATTGGTAATTGTTTAAAATATGTAGGCTACAAGTAATATTTAATCTCATGGTAATTTAAGGGTTTTCATTATGATAGATTTTTGTAAGGAACATTGATAAGTGGTTTAATCTTATAAATAAGAAAAAAATCTTTATCTTTGAATAAACTAGCTTTGTTTCCCATAGTATGTTATTCAGAACATTGATCCTGTAGGATACATTTGAAAAAAATAGGTGATTTATTAAGATACTGTCTATTCTCTGGATGGAAAAAATCACAGGCACGTTAGTACTTTAAGGCTTTGGAAGTTCTGCACTAAATGAACCTTTTAAGCTTAATTTTAAAACCATTGTTTCTATACTTAGTTAAGTTTATTACAGAGAGTTTTTTATGTATAAAATACACATTAACATTTTTGAGAATTCATCTTCTATGTCTATGCTTTGAACAGTGTTGTAAGACTTTTTTTTCAGATTAAAATTTTAAATGTCCCTGTCCTTCTACTTAACTGAAGAACCTGTTCTGTTGCTGACTAGGCCATTCATTATACTGACTCATGTCTTGCAAATCTAATGTTTGTGAATTTGTCATTTCTTTTTAAAAACATAGGCTTTTTGAGATGCAGTATGATGTACTGTTCAAGTGCATGGATCCTAGAATCATTGCAGGAGTTTAAATCCTGGCATTGTTTTTTATCCATGGGCAATTTGTTCGACCTTTGTGTACTTGTTTCCCATTATAGAATGGGAACAACAATAGTATCTATTGCACAGTTATTGTGAGAATTTAAAATCCTTTTAGAACTGTTGTTACGACATGGTAAGTGGTTAATAAGTATTGTTAGATACAGCATAATTAGAGAATGTGCAAATAGATTTACAAGTAATATAACTAGAAAGATTTAGAGACTTCAGCAGTCTGAAGCGTCTAATTTAGTGATTGGCACTGGCCGCTGCCTGTTTTTATAAACAGAATGGAATGTAGCTTTGCCCATTTGTTTACATATTGTCTGTGCTACTTTCCTACAACAGTGGTAGAGTTGAGTAGTTACAATAGAGACTGTACAGGCAACAAAGCCTAAAATATTTGCTATCTGGCCCTTTATGGGAAAATTTGCCAACCTTTGGTCTAAATGTCAATAAGTGGTTTGTATTGGCACATATTAAGTACTAATACGTGTCTGCTCAAAGTAATACTAGTCACTGGACAAATTTTTAGTAGGCTTCTGTGAGTTCAGACTATACAGAGTAAGGCAACGGTAGATTGCAGTTGTGAGTACATGAAACAGTGTATTCTCATTGTTATTTATTAATCATTATATTATTTTCCATACAAACAACTGTATTCCTACTTTTGCCACATCCTGTATATGGAAAATTGGCAGAAAATATAAAAGTTAAAAAATGAAACTACTTATTAATATCTTTATCCCTAGAGATAGCCACTGAATTTAATATATTTATTTTCAACCTTTTCCCCCCTCTGCAGATATAGTTACATATAGCTTAAAGTGATCTTTGTTTATATTTGGCCTTATTTTTTTAATACTGCTTGGTGGCCAGCTTGATATCAAAAGCGTGCTCCAACTTCTTTGAAAAAGTTTGGTTAGTGTTTCTACTGACTTTACTGAAATGTGCTTATCATAATTTACTTAAACAGTGTATTATTGTTAGAGATCTGAGTTGTATTGAACTTTGTGCAGATATGAATAAAATGGCATCAACATCTTAGAGCATGAACCTTTGTTTTTGACTTATCTCTTTGGGACCTAGATGTGGAATTCCAGAAATAAAGGGTAATTAGTACTTTCTAATCACCAATGTGTCAAAATCTTTTTCTCAAGGAAACCAGGTTAGTAATCATAGTTAATTGATTTTTTCCTTAATATCTTTAGGAAAAAGTAGATTTTCAGCATGCTCATGGGTTACAAGAATTGGAATTTATTCGAGGACATTCTGATACAGAAGCAGCAAGACTGTGTGTGGACCAGTGGCTAAAAATGCCAGGTATTCTTTAGAGCTCAGAGTGGAATGCTAAGGTTACCTAGCTTCTCTAAAACTTTAAGATTTAAGACATTATGTTCATTTTATTTTGTTGCTAATGAGCATATAAACTATTGAAATTTAATTTTAGTGATTCTTAATAATGGCCTACTTTACCAATTATCTTACTGCTTGGCAAAAGTATAACATGAATGTAAGTAACAAAGGTCATCCTAGAGCTCATTAGGTATTGCTTATTTTTTCGTTTATGATTTTACAGTTATCACATGAAATAGTACATGTGTCTGTTAGAGGGTGTGTAATAGGTTATTTGAGGTCAGGGAAGGTTCTCTGAGGAAATGGAATTTAAGCTGAGATCTAAAGGGTTACAGTTTACTCATGTGTCAGGGTAGCCTATGAAGATATTTTGTAAGTGTCCACATGGAAGGCTCAGCTACAGCATTGGGGTAGCCTCTTCTTTATTTTGCAGATCTGAGATTCCTGGAAGAGTTTCACTGAAATAGTTTCCCCTACTAGATAATTTGGTGGGATTTTTAAGAGCCAGTAGAACTATCTCACTATGGCAACTTTTCTAGTCTGTCTTGTGGAAGATCCACTAAGCTTTTAAAAACTTGGGATAGCCACAGAAACTTTTAATGTGGATTTAATTCAGCGGGACGTTTAACTGCAGAAACTCATTAGAAATATCTATGTATGCAATTCTCAACTTTGAACATGGATATCTTTTCTGAAGTTAGTTTTCAAAAACTAAGTTAGTTCTCTATGTTTTAAAAAATAGAGTCACTTATAAAATAACTGTAATAATTTATAGATATTTTGACACTTGGCCATTCCCTGCAACTTTATTTTCTTTTTATCACTCAATCTATTTGTGTCTGGCAAGTTTCTTCCTCATCCATGTCCATTTTAAATGCCCTTTCCTCTTTTTTCTTACTTTCCTGTGGGGTTAGCCCCACAGATAGTACTCAGCACTTCAGGTCGCTAGGTTTATTTATTCTACTTAAGTTTGGTTGCTCTGCCTTCTTTGATCCCACAGTGCTTTATTCATTTCTAACGTAGATTTTACCCTGTTGTACTGGATTGATATGTTTACCTGTCTTGTCCACCACACCGTATGTATGCTCTGTGAGGATGGAGACCAGTGCTTATTAATCTTGTTTAGTGTCAGTGCCTAAAAAGAATGCTCAGCATAGAGATGCTCAGTACATATTAGTTGAGTATTATTGTATCAAAGGAGTCTGTATAAACATTTGTGTGTGAACACAGAAAACAAGCCTAGAACTTGGGTTCTAAGTGTGTGTTCATTCAGCTGTGTAAAGGAATTGTTTGCATTCTATAACTATGGTACTTTAGCAGAAGAGACTTAGAAATTATGGTAAATGGTTTTGCCTCCTGGAGTGTTCTTTTACAGATATTGCTTATAATAAAAAAAATCCTCCTTGATATCCATGCATTCACTTTGCAGTAGTTGTTTATGACTAGCTCTGAGGTTCACCTTAGCTGCCTGAGAATTAATTACCTGGGAGCTTTTAAATACTTCCCGGGCCTCACCTTCAGAGATAATTAAGGCATCTGTAGTTTGGAGAAGATTCCTAGGTGATTTTGATAGGAGAATGGGCTGGAACTACAAGCCTTTTATCACCTGTAAGATCATTTCTAAAAGTCATTCCCCTCATATGAATCTAACACTTTCATGTCCTGTCTGGAATGATATTGGGCAGGTAATATGCTCTTTTAGGCCTAACCCCTGGCCTCCAGATTGTCAGAATATTTTAATTCATTGTAAATTGAATTTATGAGCATGTTTGTGTTATTTGCCTGAGCAGGCCAGATGGGAACAATGAGTCATTTGGCTGTCTTTATGATTCTTGGCAAGACTTGGCATTTTATATATCTTTTGGTCACACCTCGTTCATTAGTGGTCGATGAGCTTGAGCCTGGAGATAAGGTCTTTTGTGATGCTCTTTTTATGTGATTGTTTCATCTTTCTGCTTGGTCCCTGCAACACTGTAAAACTGAAGTCCGGGATCGACTGCTAGGACAGCTGCTTTAGCATTGTTCTGTATTTAGTATGGGTATTTATTTTCCATAAATGGGCTTTAGAGTGATGAGATCTTTGAACAAGTGTATAGCTGGGGGAAAAGAGATGAGCCATGTACTCTTTAATTTTAAAAAGTGAGATTCTACTTCTCAGTAACATTAAGGGACTCATTCAATCTATTCCATAGTATCCAGCTATTATAATCCATTTTTTTAGAAGTAATTTAAGTGCCTTATTTATAATTACTCTAACTTTAAAAATCTATCAATATCTTTTATAGGTCTTTACATTTAGGCCAGTTTGCATACATTTGAATACTTAATAACTTAAAAACTGTGCTCTCTTATACCATTTAAGGAAAAGATCTGTTTAAATCTCTCTGTACTTTGCCTTTCCATAGGTAGGTAAAACTTACTTTCTTTCAATTGTTTTTTCTGTTACCCAGAGCTTCTCTTTGGCTAAATAAAGGTTTTAATGGGCAACATCTGGAATGTGGATGTACAGTAAATAAAAATTGCTCTCCCTGACTGGTGTGGTTCAGTGGATTGAGCATGGGCTGCGAACCAAAGGGTCGACAGTGGTCTTCCCAGTCAGGGCACATGCCTGGGTTGTGGGCTAGGCCCCTAGCCAGTTTGGGGCACTTGAGAGGTAACCACACACTGATATTTCTCTTCCTGTCTTTGTCTTTCTCTTCCCCTCTGTCTAAAAGTGAATAAACAAAGTCTTTAAAGAATTGCCCTAATTCTGACTGCATTTAAAAATTGTGTTGTCATGTAATACCTCTTTAAGATTAAAGTGTGAGTAATGCCGTGCTGTTCATTGTTTGTTGGCGGAGCACATTCATAAGCATTTTGGCAGCTTTTCCATGTGGCATTCCCCCCAGAAGCATGAAAACAGCAGCAAGGCAGTTGAAACTTTAAACATATATAACCATTTGGGGATCTTAAAACTAGTGATGTTAAAGGAAAATTTTTAAAAAGATTTTGCGTATTTTATTTTTAGAGAGAGGGGAAGGGAAGGAGAAAGAGGATAAGAAACATTAGTGTGTGGTTGCCTCCTGTGCACCCCCCACTGGGGACCTGGCCCGCAACCTAGGCATGTGCCCTGATTGGGAATTGAACCTGCCACCCTTTGCTTCACAGGCCCACGCTCAGTCCACTGAGCTATACCAGCCAGGCTAAAGAAATAATATTCTACTCTAGTTAAATGCTTGGGGGCTTTGAAGAAATTGGTAAAGATAAATAACCAGTTTTCTGTCATATGAAGTATTTAGGACATTTAATTTAAATAATCCACAAGAAACAATAATAAAAGAGAGTCAAAAATCAAACTATCTTTATATTAGAATCTTCAGTTGTATAATTATTATACAACATAATTCTAAATTTTACACTTATGCTTTGTATTGGGAGTTCCATGAGAATGATATTTGGCCAAGTGTATTAGTATACAAGAGTTGTGTGACTGTAAGATCAAAATTACAAAGAAAGAAAAGGGATGAGGAATGGACCAGGATAAGAGGGAATTAAGAGAAGGTAATGATGGGCAAGCTGATGGGTTGGCCAGAAAGTTTGTTTAGTGTTTTTTGTACAATGATTCTAGTAGTGCTTAGTTATTTTTAACTTCATCAAAATAATTTTGTTAGACTGTATTCTGGCAGCTGTCATAACAGCATGCATTAAAAAAAATTGGTGAAATTTTGTGCAGCCATTTTAATATTGAAGATATGTAACATTTTCATCATATTATGCTTTATGATTTCAAGGAATGTAATAATACAACTGAAACACAAAAAAAGATCTGTGCAGTGTGTGGAGAAGGTGCTGTGACTGATCAGACATGCAAAAGTGGCTTGCAAAGTTTGTTGCTACTATTGACATTGTGGCCAAATAATTCTTCACTGTGGGGCTCTCTTGTGCATTGGAAGATGTTTAGTAGCACCCTTGGTATCTACCCACTAGAAGCCAATAGCTGGAGATAGCCAACACTTAAAATATCCAAATCAGTAAAGTTATTGGTGAAAATAAACAGTGTGTCTTTTATTTTATGGAAGAAACAAATGGACTTTTTGTCCAACTCAGTATTTTCTAATTGGTTTTGAAAGGAGTAAAAGGGAAGGGACAAAATAGGATTAATACAAAGAAGACAATGACAAGTAAATCTTTGCTGTGTGTTCTATAAATATGTTATTGTTGACACCTGCATTACTTGATGTCCAGGTTAGAGCTTCCTTATTCTCTCTACCTCTCCCCACCCTCTCAGTTACATTGTTGAACGCAATTTTTGTAGAACCCAGATCCTATATTATATAGCCACTATGATGTATTTAAAATAGTTAAAAGAGAAAATAAGAGAAGAAAAGATCTTTTATAAATGAGGTCTTGTAAACTTTTGTAAATGAAAAGAAGGGAGGTAAGGTTTCTGTAGAGCAACTGATTTTCTAATGCGTTTGATCTTTGATATTTCTTGGATGTTTAATTTAAGGAAACAGATTTTTTTCCTCAAGAGAAGGCTATTTGAAGATGTTGACTACTGTCCTTGTCCCAAATAACTATTTACTTTTAGTTTATTATCTCTTTTATGAGAAAGCTTATAAACACTTAATTATGATACACCTGGTTGATGCCATACCATAATTTTCATTGTTTTGTCATAATTTTGATCACCAGTCCAAAGGATAAATATCTGAAATAGGAACTTAAGATTTTGTATTCTAATGATACAGGACTCAAAGCAGGCACAATTAATTCTGGAACAAAAAGTTCATTCCGAAGAGGAGGCCAAATGCAGATATCTGGGAAACCAATTTCATGTCCCATAATGCACTGTAACAAGGAATTTGACAATGGGCACCTTCTCTTAGGACATTTAAAAAGGTAAGCATGATATTCAGAATAGTGGATACTGAAGATCAAGTGAGTTACAAAGTGACTTCATCAAATGAAAGCATGATGTGCCTCTGTCATTGTGATTATAGCTTTATATTCCAAATTCAAATTGTTTTGTGGGGTTATAATATAATTCTTTACAATTACATTTCTTAGGTTTCCTAGAAGGCTTAGTGAAGTCAGTTTCTTCTAGTGATATTGTGTCTTTAAAGGCATGTAGCTTTTAAATATGTATTTATTCCAAAATTTCTCCTAAAATCTGAACAGTTTTTTCATTGTTGTGCAGTTGGATCAGTTTTAGAGATATCCACCCCATAAATGCAAATTTCAAGGGGCATGAAACACAGATGTTTAGGCTGAAAGAAGCTAATACAATATTGTAAAATAAATGCTAAATACAAGCCACATGTAGCAAAATTAACAAAAATATTCTATTTATGAAACCCATCTTATTAATTTACTAGATTTTTTAATAGGAGAGCATGAGAAAATAAATATCAAGAAAGACAGTATTAAAGTCATTAAGCTTCTCATCTTCACAGTTCCTTTCTGACATTGACTAGTTCAAAGATGGGAATTGAGAGGAGCTCTGAGTCATTGTGTTTTCCATATGTGCCATCCTACTTATGCCTTACTTTACCAAGAGAGGTTTCTAGAGGCAGCTTCAGCATTCTGTAAATAAGTGGGTAGTGTACTGTATCTTAACTACTTAAAAAAGTCTTCAAGGCAGTTTAAAATGACACAATTTTTATATGGTTAAAATGAACATTGGAAGGATTAAAAGCCATTTTTAGGAAATAGGTGTGTGCCAGAAATCTTGACATGAGCTTATTATCCCAGTGGTTCATTTTATTTTATTTTTATTTTTTAATTTTCAATTATACATTTCATCAAAAATAGTTAATTTAAAATATATACATTATTAAAAAACATGTTATTGGTACAATACTGAACTTTTCATACACGGATAGTTTAAATTTTACTTACTCTTAAGCAAAGTGGCACCTTTATTTTCCTTGATAAACATTTTGCATAAAAGTTGAGTCTCTGTTGTGCTTTGGTGAAACTTCATGAGATTTGATGTCCTTAAGTAATTAAGACTTTACAGCTCACCAAAGAAAAAAGTTAAATTAGGAGAATTGCTGCCTATTCACATTTGACAGTTGTGATCTGTCTTGGAGAAAGGCAACCTTGGTGGATGCCTTTATCTCCTCAAGGAAAGTGTAACTTCTGTTGACACTCAGCCAAGGTCATAGCAAATATCCTTTCTTCCTGAGTTTTCATGGTCTCCAGTGGTTCATTTTAAATTATTTGTGAGCTTTATGGTAAACAAGTCAAGAACAAAAGATGATGACTGTATAGTTTTCAAACTGGAAGTTTACCAGTTAGGCCAGACATTCCTAAATATGTTTTATGGGATCTTGAAAACATTAATGAAATCTTAAGCTGTTAGTCACTGTCTGAGGGGATTGCTTGGCTTATGCAAGTCACTTGACATTTTCAAAATATGAAGAACATTTAATATTTCAGTAAAAATGTATAAAGTTCTGAATGTGTCTGTGTGTGTGTATGATTAGCTTAACAAATGCAGCTAAATAGTTCTGTCCCTAGAATGTGGGCTTTTCTAATGTTACCTCCCTTTTGCCAAGTAGGTTTGATCACTCTCCATGTGACCCAACAATTACACTACATGGACCTTCCATCAATTCCTTTGCTTGTGTAGTATGTTATAAAAATTTTGTTACTCAACAACAGTATAGGGAGCATCTTTTTTCTAAGGTAAGACCATGTCCTAAGTTAAGAGTAAGTATTATATTTCTTGCTACTGTTAAGATTACAGTCACCAGTGATACACGTAGGATGAAAATTGTGATTGTCTGAAGAGTAAAATGAATTGGAACATTAAATTTTGTGGCAGGTAAACTTGATAGTGGAAAACCAGCAGTCCTAAATCACAGAACTCTGCCTTTTATGGACCTGCTTTATGAAGTTACCTTACCTTGTTTAAGATGCCCTGTGAGTTAGTCTTAAGTCCACTGCTTTTCACTGCCTGTTAAAATGTTGGAGCCATGTAGTGAATAACAGTTCTTTTATTAATGCTAGTATTAAGAAAGAGATCTAGTACTTAGAAGGCATTATTACATAACTTTCATTAAGTGTTATAACGTCTCAAGGAGCATGAGTTGATTCCCAGTATATGAAAATCCATGAAATGGAGAACTCTGTAACAAGTATTTACCATATTTGAAACTAGATAGAGCTCTCAATAAATGCTTCTTTTAAAATTTATTTAAAAACATTTTTATTGATTATGCTATTACAGTTCTCCCAATTTTTCCCCTTTTTCCCCCCTCTACCCATACCCCCAGCTCCCTCTTATGACCACCTCCTTTGTTCATATCCATGGGTCATGCATAGAAGTTCTTTGGCAACTCCATTTTCTATAATTGCTCTTAACATCCCCCTGTTTAGTCTGTAACTATCAATTTATACTTCTTAATCCCCTCACCTTCTCCCTCATTCTCCCTCCCCACTGGCTACCATCCCAATGATTTCCATATCTATGATTCTCTTTCTGTACTGCCTGTTTGTTTTTAGATTCAGTTATTGATAGTTATGTATTTATTGCCATTTTAATGTTCATGTTTTTGCTCTTTTTTTTTCTTCTTAAATAAGTCCCCTTAACATTTCATATAATAATGGTTTGGAGATGATGAACCACTTTAACTTTACCTTGTCTGGGAAGCACTTTATCTTGTAGGTCCGTCCTTTTCATGACTTTGAATACTTCTTGCCAAAGTTTCTAGCCTTCAAAGTTTCTTTTGAGAAATCAGCTGACAGTCTTATGGGAACTCCTTTGTAGGTAACTCTCTCCTTTTTTCTTGTTGCTTTTAAGATTCTCTCTTTATCTTTAACCTTTGGCATTTTAGTTATGATGAGTCTTGGAGTGAGCCTCTTTGCATCCATCTTGTTTGGGACTCTCTGCTTCCTGGACTTGTATGTCTATTTCCTTCACCAAACTAGGGAAGTTATCTTTCATTATTTTTTCAATAGATTTCCAATTTCTTGCTCTTTCTCTTCTCCTTCAGGCACCTCTATGTCGGAATACTTGAAGTTGTCCCAGAGGCTGGTTACACTATCCTTGTTTTTTTTAGTTCTTTTTTCTTTTAAAAAAATGTATTGACTATGCTGTTATAGTTGTCCTATTTTTCTCTCCTTCCCCTTTATTCCCCTCTGCCCTGCAGCCCCCTCTTGCAGCATTCTTATACTTTAGTTCATGTCCATGGGTCATACATATAAGTTCTTTGGCTTCTCCATTTGCTATACTATTCTTAACATCCTCTTGTCTATTTTTTACTTACCAGTTAATGTTTCTTATTCCCTGTACCTTTTTCCTCATTCTACCCCCTCCCTGTCCTTGTTGATTACCATCCATTGATCTCCATTTCTATCATTCTCTTCCTGTTCTAGTTATTTGCTTAGTTTGTTTTTGTTTTAGGTTCAGTTGATAGTTGTAAGTTCATTGTCATTTTCATATTTTTTATTATCTTCTTTTTCTTAGATAAGTGCCTTTAACATTTCATGTAATAAGGACTTGGTGATGATGAACTTCTTTAACTTGACCTTATCGGGGAAACACTTCATCTGTCCTTCCATTCTAAATGATAGCTTTGCTGGACAGAGTAATCTTGCTTGTTGATCCTTGCATTTCATAACTTCAAATACTTCTTTCCAGCTCCTTCTTGCCTGTAAGGTTTCTTTTCAGAAATCAGCTCTTTGTCTTATGGTCACTCCTTTGTAGGTAACTGTCTCTTGCTGTCTTTAAGATCTTTAATCTTGGGTGATTTAAGTATGGTGTGGCTTGGTGTGTTCCTCCTTGGGTCCAATTTCTTTGGGACCCTCTGAGCTTCTTGGGCTTCCTAGAAATCTATTTCCTTTGCTAGATTTTGCGGGGGGGGTTCTCCATTATTTTTTTCAAATAAGTTTTCCATCTCTGGCTCTTCCTCTTCTCATTCTGGCACCCCTATGATTTGGATGTTGGAACGTTTAAAGTTGTCCTGGAAATTCCTAAGCCTCGTCTCATTTTTTATGAATTCTTGTTTCTTCATTCTGTTCTGGTCTAATGTTTATTTCTCCTTCTGGTCCAAATCATTGATTTGAGTCCCAGTTTCCTTCCCTTTATTGTTGGTTCCCTGTATATTTTTCTTTATTTCACTTTGCATAGCCTTCACTTTTTCCTGAATTTTGCATCCATACTCAACCATTTCTGTTAGCTTCCTGATTACCAGTGTTTTGAACTCTGAATCTGATAGTTTGGCTATCTCTTCATCACTTAGTTCTGTTTCTGGAGCTTTGATCTGTTCTTTCATTTGGGCCTTTTTTTGGGCCTTTTTTTTTTTTTTGTCTTGGAGTGCCTGTTATGTTGTAAGGGGCTATACTTTAGGTATTTGCCAGGGAGGGGCAACCCTTTTTGCTGAGTTGTGGTGCTAGGTTGGCTCTCAGCTGGCTTTCAGTCACTTTCCCCACTACCCACAATCAAATTGGGCCCTTCTGGTGCTGATTCCCGGGAAGGAGGGTTTGTGTACGTTCCAGGACCCCGTGGATCTCTCCTGTGAGGGTGGGAGTTTCTTTCACTACTGCAACCCCTCATAGGTTTTTATACCCAGAGGTTTTGATACTTTATTTCCTGCTCTGGAACCCTGGGTTGTACAGTCTGCCTCACTTTCTTAATTGTTCCTCCCAGTTTTTCTGCATGCAAATGTGGGACTGCCTGGTCCACCAGCCACCACCTTGCAGCGTGTCCTGTCCACCCGGCTGCCCATCTGGATGGATGTTTCTTCTTTAACTCCTTGGTTGTCGGACTTCCATATAGTTAGACTTTCTGGCAGTTCTGGTTATTTTTTTATTTTAAATTTAAAAAAAATTTAATTGTTGTTGAAGTACAGTTCTCTGTCTTTTACTCCCGTCCCAGCCTACCCCCCAAATGCTCCGCACCATTTGTTTTTAAAGTTGTTGTCCTCCTTTTGGTTGTGCAATGAGGCAAAGTATATCCACCTGCACTTCCATCCTGGCTGGAAGTCTTAATAAATGCTTCGTATTCTTTGGAATGTGTCATAAGGACACTACAAAAAACTAGTATGTATTAGCTTATACTTGCCTGTCTTGAATCAGCCATAAAGGTTGCTAGAAGATTGTATAACAATGAATTCTATTTTGTAAAGATGGCATTCTTCAATGAGAGTGAAATTCATAATTTGCATTGTTTATGCTTCTCTCCCCTTTTCATCTCCAATTCCTTCCATCTAGATTATTATTCTCAAACTTTAATGTGCTCATAAATTATTTGAGAGTCAAACTTCAATGTGCACATGAATCACTTGTTAACATGCAGATTCTGACTCAGTAGATCTGAGGTGGGGCCTTAGATTCGGGATTTCTAACAGGCTTCTAAGTGATGTCAGTGCTGCTGGGTCATACTTTCAGTAGCAAATGTCTAGTGTTTTTTTTTTTTTACATTAAAGTTATCCGATGGATATATCACTAGATAGCTTCCTGTTTTTCTTTTTCTTTTTGGTTGTAGTGGTGGTGGTGGTGGTAGACATATTGTAAGTTTCAGTGTACCTCAAAGTCACTTTTGGGTCAGTGGGTACTACCACCTTCTCATTCTGTTCCTAGATAGTTTCTCATTCTATCATCAAAGGTTATTTTCCCCCTTGATAGCCTTTTTTCCTGGCCCTAGGAAACTAGTAAACTGCTTTCTGTCTTTATGTTTTTACTTTCTCTGGACATTTCATGTCAATGGAATCATAGAATATATGGCCTTTTTGTGACAAGATTCTCTCACTTAACATATTTTTAAGGCTTCTCCATGTTCTAGCATGTATCAGTACCTCATTCCTTTTTATTGCCAAATAAAGTTTCATTGTACAGATATATGCCACATTTTGTTTATCAGTTCATCTAGTTGGTGAACACAAGCATACAAGTCTTTGTATGGGCATATGGATTTACATCTTAGATGAGTTAAATTATTAGGTCATTTTTGTTTAAACATTATTGTTTAATTTTTTTGAAGAATTGCTATTATACAACACACTATACCATTTATTTTCCCACCAGCAAGGTATGCAGTTTCAATTTCTTCACATCCTTGCCAACTCTTATTATCTATCTTTTAACACAGCCATCTTAATGGGTATGAAGTAGTATCTTATTGTTGTTCTACTTTTTTAAATGTATATACACACAATTTTATGGTATATTTTATTTTAATGTAACCATAATGGTAGGAAAAAAGTGAGTACTTTAATCAGACATTGTATTTCTCATTCCTTCTTCTACTTTGTAGACAGTATTTGCAAATATGCTATACTTATATAATAGGTATATCACAATAAAATTTTACGTAGAACCACATTTCTGTTCTGTTGAGCAAACTTTAAACAAACATATGGAATACATTTATAACTCATAGTCGAACTAAAAATTACCTTATTTTCTTAGTTTAGTGTTCTTTATTATGACACATTTGTGTAAATTTGTGCTTAATAAATGCCTTTAGTGCTCTTATAATTTAGAAACTTCTAATGAGATGCAAAATATCTTCACAGTGTGATCTTTTGTGTGGTACTCACCAAATTAAAACAAGTTGGGGAATAATGGAAAGAGCATAGAATTTATAACCAAAGATCTAAAGCTGTGTTTAAGTGGTAGCTCTGTCTCTTCTAAGGTTATACCTTGGTTGTGGGGACTGGTAATTTTGTTGACTTATCTGATTTTCAGTTTTCTTATTTCTAAATGATGAAAATAGCAATTCATGGAGTTATTATAAGGATTAAATGAAAAAACACATCTGGAATCTAATAGGATCCTTGACATGTGCTCAGTATAAATGTAAATTTGCTCTTCCTCCTCTTGTTGCGTTTCATAAGACTACACAAACTATTGTGATATCCCTAATGTAAATTTAAGATAGTACATTTAAAAAGACACAGTACAACATTTAAGTTATTATTCTAAAGACTATTAATAGGAAGTGAAATTATATATATATATATATATATATATATATATATATATATATGCATGCACATACACACACTCACAAATACTCACTTAAAATATTTCCAGTTTTGGGATAAAGGAGGCTCTTACCAAGTTTGGAAACTTAGATTCTAGAAAAGACATACCTGTTTCACTCTATCAAAATTTTAAAGTGAGCATATGTAAAGTTAATAAACAGATGTTTGAAAATATTTGCATAATAGAGGATAAGACAAAGAGTTTTGATAATAGCCCTGGCTGGTATGGCTCAGTGGATTGATCACCGGCCTGTGAACCAAAGGGTCATAAGTGTGATTCCCAGTCAGGGCACATGCCTGGGTTGTGGGCCAGGTCCCCGGTTGGGGGACACATGAGAGGCAACTACACATTGATGTTTCTGTCCCTCTCTTTCTCCCTCCTTTCCCCTCTCTAAAAATAAATAAATAAAATCTTTTAAAAAAGAGTTTTGATAATAAAGTTGATCAGTAGGAGAGAAAATAAAAACATGAAGTATGAGGCTAAAGAAGGTGAATAAGCCGTCTCCACAGAATTGTGTGAATAAATGCTCACACTCACTAGTAGACAGGAAATGCAATGAAAGTAGCAATGAATGTCACAACATCTGTCACCCTACAAAAATAATAGCTATTGCTGCCAGGGTAGGAGGCAGGTGAATTGGTAGAGCCATTTTGAAAAGTAAGTGTACAAGGTCTTTTAATACTCAAATAATACACCTTTTAACCCAACAGGACCATTCGTGGTAATGAAATTAAAGCACCTATAAATAAGGATATATAGTCAAGGACGTTTACAACATCGTTGTTTATAGTCCTCAAAATGAATACTTGACTCAGTCATAGCAGATCCACAGCATGGAGTAATTGGCAACCATTAAGAAGAATGAACTAAGGCAATACCAGTTGATTTTTAGGGATTTGCATTAGGTATTGTAGAATTTGAAAACTAAGAGGCAGAAAAGTCTAAGTTGAAAATATTTGATAAAACATTAGGAATTCCCCTTGTATGTTTATTTATATATATGTATAAGTTATTAAGCATGGAGCAATTTATGGATAGATACATATTTGTAAACATAGGTTATATTGCATAGTAAAGTGAACAAAGCAAAACTTTAGAAAAAGTACTTGATACGAAAGCATTTATACATCTATATAACATTGCATGTATATGTGTATGTGAGAGAGGAAAATATAGAGAACAAATATACTTTTGTACATTTATTGTCACAGAAGGATGGTTATAATTTGTTTTCAAGGAAAAGTTAAATATTTTACATATGGGACCTCCTGTATGTTAAAAAAAATGCTCCAACTGATAGAGAATATTCCAAGTAATAAATATTTTGAAAGTTGATTTTAAGAAGTTGAATACTGATTGATTTCAGTTGTCTATAATTCAGCTTTGCTTTATGTTTTAGGAAGCTGCAGATGATGGACATAAAAACAACCTTCTTCCTCAGATTATTCAGTGTTTTGCGTGTCCAAATTGCTTCCTTCTTTTTAGCAGCAAGGAGGAGTGTTTGAAGCATATGTCTGGAAAAAATCATTTCTATCAGCATTTTAAACTAGGTGGTATGTTCACACTCTGTTATCTGGAAAGTATTAAACTGCTTTAATTTTTGCAGATTTACCATACTTCTGAGATAATTTTTGAGGTTACTTATTCCTCGCTTTAGTGTGAAAATTAGAAAGTGAAAGATTTTTAATTTTTTTTTCAAAAAAGATTCATCATATTTATCTGTACCTAAGAATAGGGCTTACTTATATTGAAGAATGGAGATAAACCTGGAAAGAAAACATTCATTCAGAATAATGTTTTTAAATATCCATGATATTTGGGAAGTTGAGAGTTTTTCAGCATAGTTTGTGCCCAAGGCTAGGAAATGGCTTTAGATTTGGGTTACATGAACAACTGTCTTCTACTTAGTCCAAATGATGTTGAGGAAGGTAAAAGGGAGGGAATGTTGGTCACTCTCCGGTCTTTGCAAGTGATGGTTTATTTTGTCTTTCAGATGGCAAGGGAATACCATATCCAATATCATTTCCATCTTTTGCAAAGAAACTTTTGATTTCTCTGTGCAAAGATGTTCCATTTCAAGTTAAGTGTGTGGCCTGCCACCAGGCGCTGCGTTCCCACATGGAGCTCACAGCCCATTTCAGGTTTGTACAGGTCTAGTCTTGGGCAGGAAGGGAATCCTGCCTAACAGGCTATTCACTGGTGGGATTGAACAAATGATGTTCCACTCCATGTTAAACTGAGAAATTGCCTGGCTGTAAATTAACCAAATTAGCATAATGAGAAAAATTAGAGGTGTTGAACAGTAGATATATGGATATTGCTTTGAATGTAAAACGAGCTAATAGTTCTAAGTTCTGTATGTAATTTTTCTCTGTGTGTTCTGTGTTTGTGTAGGGAAGGAGAGGGTTAAATAAAGCCTTGGCTTTAAGTCAACCAGAATGGAACATATCATGTACACATGAAAGATTACATTTCAATGAAAGGCCAAATTTATCAAAAAATGAAGAAGATTTCAGTATGAACCTTTTGTCTTTACAATGGAAATTATCAAGCAGTATAAAAAGCAAAAAAAGTATAATAAACCCCTGTGTACCTTTCACATAGCTTTAGTAGTTATCAACACACGGCAGTGGTGTTTTATTTATATTCTTAACCCTTTGCCGATTTTTGAAGCAAATCATACCATTTTATCTGTAAATATTTCCTTATGTATACATCAATGATGAGGACTCTTCTTTTAAAAAAATTAATAGCATTATTATACCTTAAAAAATTAATAGTTTTTAAATGTCATCAAATACCTAGTTAACTTTCAGATTTCTCTATCTCTTGACATATTTTACATTTAGTTTTTGGAATCCTGATTCAAACATAGTCTGTTCTTTGCATTTAGATGCTTTGTTTCTTAGGTCTCCTTTTTTCTCTTATTCCTTTAAAATGCATTAAAAGTTTATCTACAATTGAATTGGTTTAAACAGAATAATTGTTTTCATAACTCTTCAAGTAAAATATCTCAATAAAACTGCACAATATGATTATTTTGTGTATATTCAGTATAATTACTGAAGTTAACAGGTCCTGCTTCTGACTTATATTTTATGAGTTCAAATCCTGACTCTACCTTTATTTCTATTAATTTCTTATGGAAATTTTTAACTGTATGAAATCAGTACACTAGTACAATAAATCTCCATTTACCCATCACCCAGCTACAATAATAATCAGTACTGCCATTTTCATTGTATTTATACGTCTTGTTTTATTTATTTTATTTGTTTATAAAATTTATATTTTATTTAAATTTTTAAATTCTTTGTTTTTGAGATAGAATTTAAATTTGCTGAAGTGTACAAATATTAACTTTCATGATTTTGACAAATGGATACATCTATTTAACCCATACTTTATCATAATGTGTTACTTCTCTGTGGAAAATTCCCTTGTGCTCCTTCCCAATCTTTTTCTACCCTCTCATTCTCAGGTAGTCTTTGTTCTAATAGTTCTTATAGCTTATATTTGGTTTTTTCTCTTCTTGATTTTTATGTAAATGGAATCAGATAGTATTGCACGTACTCTTTTGTGTTTGTTATAGTATCTGTGAGATTGATCCATATTGTTTAGTACCTTGTTGCTTTTTACTGGTGAGAGTATTTTATTTTATGAATGTAGCACAATTTTTTTATTTTCATGTGGATTATTGAGTTTTTAGCTATTGTGAATAAAGCTGGTATGTACGTTTTTTACAAGTCTTTTTTCTTTTATTTGTTGTTTATGCTGTTACAGCTCCTGCTTTTTATGGATGTATGTTTCATTTCTCTTGGATGAATATCTAGGAGTTGGGATTGATGGGTCAAAGAGTAGTTGTGTATTTAGTTTTATAAACAACTAAACATTTTTTCAAAGTTGTAGTAGTGCGTGTTTCTAGCAGCAAGGTAGTCTATAGTTTTGCCAGCGTTTGGTATTGCCAGTCTTTTTCATTTTAGCTATTTTGAGCGTCTCATTATGGTTTTAATCTGCAGTTCCCTGATGAATAATGATGTTGGGCATTTTTTTCATGTACTTATGGGCCATTCATTTATCTTTATGAAGTGTCTGTTTGAGTCTTTTGCCTACTTTAAAAATTAGATTTGGAGTTGTAGTTATTTATATATTATATCTTTTGTCAGGTAAATGTACTGTGAGATTGTATTCTTTCTCAATCTCTGGTGCATATTCATATTACTAATTGTGTCTTTTGATGAGCAGAAGTTTTTAATCTCATTAAGTATAATTTATTGATTTTATTTTGGGGGGGGTTTGCTTTTGCTGTCCTGTCTGAGAAACCTTTGTTTATTCTTGCTTCAGGAATATATTTTTTCTATTTACTTCATTGTTTTTAAAAGTTCAGCTTTTTAAAAGCTTTTACATGTATTCCTATAATCTGTCTCTTAAAGAATTTTTGTCGATCTAAGCCACCAGCATTTGATTTCGCTGATGATTGATTCTCTGTTGTTTACTTATTTTTCACTTTTAATTTGCTTATCTTTTACTAGCTTAAGGTAAAAATTTAGATTGACTTTGGACCTTCTTTTTCCAAGTAAACATTTAAAGTTAAAATCTGCATCCCTCAGATTTTTATAATTTGTTTTTATTTTCATCAAGTTAAAAATACTTTTTCTCTTTTGATATTGTCTCTGACCCATAGGTTTACTAGAAATGTGTCATTGAATCTCTAAAGATTTAGGGATATAATTTCCAAATATTTAGAGATTTTTATTATTATTTTGTGTTTCTGATTTAATTCCACTGTAACTAAAGATCATACTTTATATAATTTTCCACTTTTAAAATATGTTAAAGAGATGGGATGGTAGGAGGTCTGTTCTCTTTGTAGTCAAGTGAAAGGAAGACAGTTGGAGTAAAGTTCCGTTTTCCTTTCCCTAGAGAAGCTGGTTTGTTTTGAGTTTATTTTTGGAGTAGTGTATGGTCTTTTAATTGGGGCTGATTTTTTAGTATAAAAGTAACTATGCACATGATGTAATTCTCACATAAAGTAAATCAGTTCTTAAGGAATAGGTAACAAGTTATTGAGAATCTTACCATAGTATTCCTCCACACAGTTTAATTATCATAGAGAAGTTAATAATTTGCTTGTCTGATAAGGTCCTGTATCATTGCATTTGATATTGTTTTTAGTTTTCCTGAAAAATTTTTTTGATCTTCTGATTCTAGTTTTACCCTTTTGTATAAAGAATAGAAAGAGACAAAATGAATCTTGAGATGATAGAATGTTATATAGTGTGCATCTTTATTGAAAAATATCTCTTAGTGCTTATGTGTATACATTGTTTATGTTATAATTTCTGCAATAAAACAGGGATACTGTACTTAGAAAATATTTATGAAAGAGTTTATTTTCTCATCCACTTTAGAGTTCGTTGTCGGAATGCTGGTCCTGTAGCTGTAGCTGAGAAAAGCATTGCCCAGGTTGCAGAGAAATTCATATTAAGAGGTTATTGTCCAAATTGCAACCAAGTCTTTCTGGATGAAACCAGTACCCGAAATCACAAGCAGAATTTAGGACACAAAGTTCGAGTTATTAACTCAATGGAAGAGTCAGTCTTACTTTATTGCTACACCAGTGAAGGGAACAAACCTCCTTCTGACTTGAATCTGTTGTTAGATCAATCAAAATTTTCATCACTTAAGAGAACTATGTCTCTTGAAGAATCCAGCTCACAAGATTGCAATACCATTCCAAAGAAGAAGATGAATTTAGGAGATAAAAGCCATGAAGGTACGTTTTGTGTCCATAAAGAAAAGTCAGTTGCTAAAACCTGGTTTTGTGAATGTCATCAACGATTCCCAAGTGAAGATTTAGTGGAAAAGCATGTTTTCTCAGCAAATACAATGTGTTATAAGTGTGTGGTCTGTGGAAAGGTGTGTGAAGATTCAGGGGTCATCCGTTTACATATGAGCCGGATTCATGGAGGGGCACATTTAAATAACTTTCTCTTCTGGTGTCGAACATGCAAAAAGGAGTTAACAAGGAAAGAGAGTATCATGACACATGTGACTGAATTTCACAGTGGTCACAGATATTTTTATGAGATGGACGAGGTAGAAAGTGCAACCGTGCCATCATCCTCTACAGCATTGGGGAATAATTTGACTGCTAAGAATCCTCCTTCATCCATTACTGTTATTGGTCATTCACCAGTAAACAGTCCTCCAAGGGGTAAATGGCAATGCCGGATCTGTGAAGATATGTTTGATTCCCAAGAATGTGTAAAACAGCACTGCATGTCTTTGGCAAGTCACCAGTTTCATAGATATAGCTGTGCCCATTGCAAAAAGACTTTTCACAAGGTAGAAACACTATACCGACATTGCCAAGATGAGCATAACAATGAGATAAAGATTAAGTACTTTTGTGGGCTTTGTGATCTTACCTTTAATGTGGAAGAAGCATTTTTGAGTCATTATAAGGAGCAACACAGCATAGATTATGTGTTTGTGTCAGAAAAAACTGAACCTTCAATTAAAACTGAGAATGATTTTCCAGTGCTAGAGACCAGTAACTTGTTAACCTGTGGCTGCCGTGAGAGTTACGTTTGTAAAGTCAACAGAAAGGAAGATTATAGCAGATGTCTCCAAATCATGCTGGATAAAGGTAAATTGTGGTTTCGCTGCAGTTTGTGTTCAGCAACAGCACAGAAAGTAGCTGACATGAACACTCATATCCATCAAGCGCATGGAGAAGAAAAGAGTGAGGAGGAGCAGCAGCAATACGTAATCAAGTGTGGCACCTGCACCAAAACGTTTCATGATCCCGAGAGTGCTCAGCAGCACTTCCATACAAAACATTGCTTTTTACAGAAACCCAGTGTGGCTCCCTTTGGATGTGAAAAAACAAGCCTGTACAAGTTTGTTGCCATTGGCTCACCACGTACAGAGAGAAAACTGAAACAAGCAGTAAGCTATCCCAAAAATTCAGACGTGGAGAAAGGAGCTGACAGTGACCTCAGTTGTCAGAATATAGGTATGGCTTTACAACTGTAATGTCTTTTCTATTTTAACGTGGAAACTTCTATGTAGATTTCTATTTTAACGTGGAAACTTCTATGTACTATAGCCATTACTTTTGTGAAAGCTAATAATTATGCAGATTTAAAGCAAAAAATGTGATAGAATGATATATTAGTTCATTACCATAGCACATGCCTTATAGGGATTTATATTCCCACTGCTGCATTCAGCCAGCCGTTTTCTAAACGTAAGGGGACAAAGTGTGTATGTTAGCTTGAAATAAGATGTGTTTTAGATAACATTTTCTTTTTTATAAAAGGCATGGAAATTTTGTGAGATGAAGGAAATTTACGATGTTTTGAAAGTTATCCTAGACACATTATTATTTAGATTTTGGTTCATTCAAAAGATGATAAATCAACTAGAGTTCTTTTTGTTTCTGTTTTGGCCTTATTCTGTTAAGTATCTTAACGGAAATCTTAAAGGTCACTTTAGGATTTGTGTACTTTTGTTACAATTTAGTTGGAAGCAAAGCTTTAACTTATAGTTAAAATAGGAATTAGAAGTAAAATTACAAGTGGTAGCAAGAAACCAGGAAGAGAAATGAGTTAAGGATCCCCTTATTTGTACTTTGGATTTTCTTCTCCCATATGTAAGATTAGGTAAGTCAGTCTATAAGAGTGCAATGTTTTTATTTTGTTTGGAAGTATAATTTGTTTTGTTTAGAGTATAACATAAGTATATATCCTTATTGAAATTTTTATTGAATTTATTGAGGTGACATTGGTTAATAAAATTATATAGGTTTCAGGTGTACAATTCTGTAACACATTATCTGTATATTGCGTTCTGTGTTCACCTCCCCAAGTCAAGTCTTCTTCCATCACCACTTCTTCCCCCTTTCCCCTCATCCATCTCCCCCACCCCACTTTCCCTCTGGTAATCACCATACTGTTCTCTCTGTCTATGAGGTTTTGTTTTTTCTTTGCTTAATCTCTTCACTGTAAATATTAACTTTTGGTAAATTTTACCAAGTAGAGTGGAGACAATGAGGATAGGTGAAATTTCGACTAATAAAATATTTTATGAAATACTGAATTTTCACAAACTTGTTCTCTATCACATGTAAATCTCAGCATCACCTTTAGTCATGGCATATTTTATTTAAGAAATTATTAACTGACACACTACAGACCTATGTAACTCTCTTCCAAAAAGTAAATCAGGGTCACCCCATTTTGTTTTCTTGTACTTTTTTTCTATTGCTTTTCTGATTACTTTTTTAAAAAAGATTTTATTTATTTATTTATTTATTTATTTATTTATTTATTTATTTATTTATTTATTATTATTAGAGAGAGGACACAGGAGGGAGAAAGAGGGAGAGAAGCATCAATCATTGATTGGTTGCCTCATGCAAGCCACCAACTGGGGACCTGGCCCACAACCCAGGCATGTGCCCTGGTGGAGAACTGAACCAGTGACCTTTTGGTCCACAGGCCAGTGCTCAATCTACTGAGCCACACTGCTGGAGCCTGATTACTTTTTAGGAATTTGGGTTGGTCTATATTTAATAAGAGATGATTGTACTATCTAAATTTATAATTAGTGAGAATTTAAAGAAAATATATAAGATGATGGGGGGCTTGGAAGTGGGAAGGGATGCAGTAGTATATTTGAAGGAATCTATTAGGTGGAGCAGAAGCTATTCTAAAAATAATTTTAGATTTTAAGGCTTATATTGCTATCACTAGAAACTTCAAGACTGTCAAGGTAGAAAAGTATGAAAGAAGGGAACGTGAGGAAGAATGAGAGTTGGAGAATTGTGAAAGATGGAAGAACCTGAGAGAACCAGGAAAGATGTATTTGTGGTGAAGGTACTGAAGTGCCACCAGTACCTATTATGTATCATTTTATGATAGCAGGGCTATAGGTTATCTCATTTCTGCTCTATAAGTTGTTTAATCACAGAGCTAGAGGGCTACTAATAAATTGGTCTAGATTAAGAAAAGCTCACAAAATTCTGGTGGGGAGAACATTCTTAGCAGGTAACTTTGAAATTTTATTTTGATGGATGATGGTACAAGATACCGGTTAGCCTTAAAACTTGTTCTTCTAACCCTGGATGGTACAGGTCAGTGGATTGAGCACGGGTCTGCAAACCAAAGGGTTGCTGGTTCAGTTCCCAGTCAGGGCACATGCCTGGGTTGCAGGCCAGGTCCCCAGTAGGGGGTATGTGAGAGGCAACCACACATCGATGTTTCTGTTCCTTTCTCCTTCCATTCCCCTCTCTCTAAAAATAAATAAGTAAAATCTTTTATAAAAGTTATTTAAAAATCTTGTTCTTCTAGTATGTTAATTTTTAAAGTTCCTTTTACAAGTGATATTTTGAAAAATGTAGGAACAATTGCCTATATTTTTAGAAAGGATATATACTCATATTTCTGAAATATTTAGAATATTTCTATCTGATTTAAATGTACTATATCATGTATAGGTTTGGATTGTACAGGAAGGTTTAGATAGAAATAACATACAAGATTAATGTTCTGCATATTAGTTCTCTGATGTCTTTTAAACTTGAGAAATTAAAATGTTTTAAGCTAATTCTTACTGAATCCATGTTAATGTTTCTTTCTTCTTAGATGAAGTTGTTGAGCTTCCAGATTTGGATTACCTGCGAACCATGACTCATATAGTCTTTGTAGATTTTGATAACTGGTCAAACTTTTTTGGTCATCTACCAGGGCATCTTAACCAAGGAACATTTATTTGGGGTTTTCAAGGTATGGTTAGTAATGAAAACATTCGAGACCCCCACTCTGTTTTTTTTTTTTTTTTTTTTTTTTAGAATATGGTTTACTTTAAAGGATGCCTCTCGACCCTTCCTAAATAGAATGTAGGAATGTAATTGGAATGTTGGCACTTTGCATTATAGTTACTCTGCTAGAATATTTTTCTCTTTGCATATCTCTGTAAAAAATATTAGCTCTATTTGGTGATGCAGAGTTTGTGGATCTATAGGTACAGGTTGAAAAAGCCTTTGTTTAATACCTACAGTGTGCCAGGTACTATACTTGGCGTTAATACATGTTTACTTAAAAATATAAGGAAGTAGGCTGAGAAGTTTACTTTTCCCAAAGTATAAGACTAATAAATAGCAGAGTTAGCTTTTGAACTTGGGTCTTGTGGCAACTATGTTACTGCTCACAAATGTGTGACTTTATTTAAATGTGTTTACAAAGCATTGACCAAACCTTGGAGAAAGACTTCTTTAATTTATAGAAGTTTAGTGTAATGAGCACCTAATATACTTCATGTTTGATAAGAAGTCACATCTAAAGAGGAGGATTAGACTTTAAGATAGAAATATATTAACCTGGATAAATTAGCCAGTCCAACCTTCTAGTAAGTCTAGCTTTGCTGATTGTCATGTCTCTCCACTGAACAGCCATGACACATTTGTTAAAAATCACTAATGCTTACATTCGTATACCATTTAAAGAATTTTCACGTATTACTTTAGAAGAATTTTTTTCTAGTGTCTTTCCTCAGTAAAAATTTTCATTGTATGTAGTGTTCTGTTCTTTTCTCCTGTTTGATGACCATTTTTGCCTTTTCTAAAAATAATAGGAGGAAACACCAATTGGAAGCCTCCGCTCAACTGTAAGGTCTATAATTACCTGAACAGGATCGGATGCTTCTTCCTTCACCCTCGTTGTAGTAAAAGAAAAGATGCTGCCGATTTTGCCATATGTATGCATGTGAGTCATTGTTTTATTCAAAATCTAATGTGAATCTAGGACCCGTCGTATTTTTCCCCCACTTTAATCGTAATGACGTTGTAGACCATTCTGCAGCACTATGTTTTTGTATAAAACCTTCTGCATCAGTTTCTGTTTATGACTACTGCGTGGGCAGGGACCCAGAGCTTAAATATTTACTGCTTTATCCCTAACTTCTAGCGGACTCTTAGCTATCATAGCAAAGTCAACTGTTTATGGAATATGTGTCAAGAGATGACACTGTACTTGAGATGTACTAAGACACTTTCACATTTTAAAATCTCTGAAATTGGGAGGCACTTTAACAATCACTGTTGACCAGACGGGATTTGCCTTTGCTTCTGTCTCTGCTAGTCACCTTAGAGAAACAACTGACCTGAGACCAAGTTTAAATTACATTATCTGCTGAACGGTTTACATGTCACAGTTAACAACATGACTGCACTCTGCAAACTTGTTGAGTGATGCTTATGTTTTAAATCAGAAGAGATTTCTTTTTTCACCTATCCAGTGCCAAGATTAAGTGTGCACATTACTTTGCTTACCTTTTCTCTGTGATTGATTTATAGTGTATCAGCAGGATGAGAGCCTCCTGTTGGACTCCTTTTGGCTTTATTTTTTGTGTTTCTTTCTCAGTGACACATAAAATAGCTTATCTTTTAATTGATAGCATTTTATACTTGATTAAATGTGGTATATTTCATTTATGAAGATCTTTACTTTGGTGGGAACTAGGCAGCCAGCTAAATATACCTTCCTACATGTGTTCATTCTGAAATAGATGTAACTTGATTTGAAACTCAGATACTGATTTTCATCAACATATGCTATTTGTTTCAACTTAGGCTGGCCGTCTAGATGAACAACTACCCAAGCAAATTCCTTTCACCATCCTCTCAGGAGATCAAGGTTTTCTGGAGCTAGAGAATCAATTTAAGAAGACTCAGAGGCCAGCACATATACTAAACCCTCACCACTTAGAGGGAGATATGATGTGTGCCTTGTTAAATAGCATATCTGATACCACCAAAGGTATGCCGCTGCAGTCTCAGTGCAAACCACCCAAGAGGAGGAGACTTCACTGCTGAGAGAAATCAATAAACTGCTGTCCGCTTGTCAGCTCTTGCCTGCTCACTGAACTGCATGCTTTCACACTTCTGTCTTATTTATTTTTCCTTATCTCACTTCCATTCTTTAGTTTTTTAGAATAGGATGGATTCATAGTTTTCTGGACCCTTTTTGATCTAATAGAGAAAAATCTATATTAATGTATTTAACATATTCATGGTATGAAATAATGTTAGTATGATTTTGCAAAGTGAAGAATTCAGATCTTCACTTTGTTTCTAAAATTCCAAATTTATCTTTAATTTTTTAGAAAACAAAATTCTTACAGGTGAATCTAGAAAGCAGTAAATAATAGTATGTCAATACCTGCCCCCTCCCATGAAAAAGGCCATTCGAGAGGTTGACAGTGGCAAAATGAAGTCCTGAAAGATCTTTAGTTTCTTGGAAGGGATACGTACTTCCTGTCCTATGCCTGCTTGTTCAAAGAAACAGTTCTAATGTCCAATTTCACTAACCAGTGTTTAAAAATCAAAGTAATTCTAGAGATTCAGAAAGATTTTTTCTCACAATTTCTGAAATAAATGTGAGTAGAAGAGAATAAGATACTTTTTAAATATCCTAAAATTTGCAGCCATGAATAACATTCAAAGGTATTGATGAATGACCTCAATGAAAACTGATGACTTTTTGGGATTTTTTATTTCATGCCTTTAAATTTTCCAGCTCTGCTCACCTTGTAGCTATTTCTCCTTCAACTTTTGGAGCCACATTTTGATTGAAAACCTATTCTGAAGAATTTTACTGTATCACTCATTACAGTGAATTAATTCACTTCTACAAATGAAGGAGTCATTAATGGGAGCCCAACTATGCGCTTTAAAAGAAAATCAACTCTGTTTTACATGTTTATGTCATGCCTCAGTAGTGACTTTAATCTTTCTAGTCTGTAAATTTTGTTTTCATCCGCTTGTTTTTTTGAAACCCTTGGCTTTAAAAAAATATCTCATTTTCTTCCACTCTTTTGCCATCCTCTTTCCCTTGACATTTATTTAATATCCTATAAAATACTTAATTTTTACCTTTGACACCATGGACCAACCCCTTTTTCTTCTCTCTTGCTGATGCTTTTGGGAATATTTCTTTTGCAATTTAGAATGTGAAACCTGTTATGGATTTGCCCTTATTTCAACTTTATTTCTAATGAGAGTTGCAATACAGTAGGTCTGCATGGGTATATTAGGATTGGAGGTAAGATACGGGTTATTATATGCTGATTGTGCCCTTCTGAATGCCTCTTAGGCTGTAGGGTTTTTTAAAAAATTTTTTCATAATGAGTGCTCTTTCAAACTTACTGTTCTTTGATATGTATAGAGTGCTGTATGTGCTTGATTGATAGCAGCTGTTTTTATTATTAATACTGTAAAAAGAAAATGGGATTCCTAACTGCTAGATTTTTTTGTTTTCTTCCAATTTTTTTATTATAGTAAAATACATATAACTTGAGATTTACCTTCTTAACCATTATGGAAGTGTATAGTGTAGTGGTGTTAACTACATTTGCATTGTGGTATAGCCATCACCACCATCCATCTTCAGACTCGTCTCATCTTGCAAAACAAACTCTGTACCCATTATACCTTAACTCTTCAATCCCCCTCTAGCCCCTGGCAGCCACCACTGTACTTTCTGTCTATGATTTTGACTATTAGTATTTCGTGTAAGTGATGTCACACAACACTTGTCTTTATGTGACTGGCTTATTTCACTTAGCATAATGTCCTCAGGTTTCATCCATGTTATAGCATGTGTCAGAATTTCCTTCCTTTTTAAGGCTGAAAATATTCTGTTTGATGAATATATCCCATTTGCTTACTCATTTATTAACTTAAGGGTACTTTAATCGTGTCCGTATTTTAGCTACTGTGAAATGAGCAAGGTTGCTGTGAGCATTGGTGTACAAATATCTCTTCAAGAACCTGCTTTCAGCTCTTTCGATTATATACCTAGAAATGGAATTTCTGGATTACATGGTAGTTCTATTTTCAATTTTTGTAGAAACTGCCATACTGTTTGCCACAGGGACGGTACTATTTTATTTACATTCCCACCAACATTGCACATACTTGCTAATACTTGTTATCTTCTGATTTTTGTTTGCGTTTCATAGTAGTAATCCCAAGGGGTGCAAAGTGGTATCTCACTTTTAGTTTTAAGTTGTATTTTCTTAATGATTAGTGATGCTGAGCATCTTTTTATGTGCTGTGGCCACTACATTTTAAAAGTAATGAAAATTATTAAGTGGCTAAAGAAGTAAAGAGCCCTTAAGTCATAGTATTTTATTTAGATCTAGATTTAAAGATACTTTTGTAATTCTAAAATTTAAAAAATCAAGTTATGCTGAATTGTAGTATGTTCAGATTCAGTTATCTGATTGAAGACAAAATTTTTTTCCTCATGGACGACTTAAAGGCATCAACTACTCTGGTAGTGAACTCTGTACAATAGTTCCCCCCCGTCTGCGGGTGTTACATTCAAAGACTGCCAGTGGATGCCTGAAACTGCAGATAGTAAGTATGAAACCCTGTATACTATGTTTTTTTCTATATATACATACATTCCTTTTCACGTAAAGGAAGTACTTTGACTCTGGCATATCCGAATTGCCATCATTGCTACTCCTGAGCTTTGGGACTATTATTAACTAAATTAAGGAGTACTTGACACAAGTACTGTGAGATACCATGACAGTTAATATGATAACTAAGACACTAAGACTAAGTGACTAACAGGCAGGTAGCATATGCAGTTGACCTTTGCACAACACAGGCTTAGGAGTGCTTACCTCCTGCAGTTGAAGATCTGTGTAACTTCAGTCAGCCCTCTGAATATATTAGATTCCCAACCATAGAGTTGACCCTTGAACAATATGGGTTTGATTTATGCAGGTCAGCTGAAAGCATTCACCTATAAGTTGATCCGTGCAGTTCAAGCCAATATTATTCAAGGGTCAACTAGGCAGCATAAATACCAGACAAAGGTGTGATTTGTGTTCTGTCTGGGTGGATGTGGAACTGGATGGCATGAGATTTCACCATGGTACTCAGAGTAGTGCACAATTTAAAAACCTACGAATTGCTTATTTCTGGGGTTTTGTATGTAATATTTTTGACCACATGAAACTGAAACCACAGAAAGTGAAACCATGGATAAGGGCGTCCTACTGTGGTAAGAAAATCAGAGAGCAATCACTTTTTTAGGTAACTTTAACATGCTTCCTAACAAATGGCTTTGCAAATAGTAGAGTCATAGTTTCTGCTAAGGAATGGTATTTAATATGTATTGGGACTTTGAAAATCTCTCAATCTCCACAAACACTGTAATTGTTGTTGGGCCTTTAGGGTAATTTAAATTATCACAAGAATGCCCGGATAGCTTCTTAGCATAGTGTTCAGGTTTGACAACTGGACAGTTTCTTAAAGCACTGTGGTTTTCTGGGGAGGAGTCAGTGGACCTTTTGAGAATCTGACCATCTCTGCCTCTTTCCCTAAAAATGAACATGTATACAGAATATCAGGTACAGTTTCAGGGGATTGTGGTCTCAAGGCTCCTGGTTACCTACCTACCAACCAACCAACCAACCTGTACAGCTCTTATCTTTAGGATATGACAAAAGTTCATAATATAAGTGACAAAATAGAAGCTCTCCCATATTTATCATTATTTTATAAGGAATCTGGCAATTTTTTCAGGCTTTTAAAATCATAGTAGAGATAAATGATATAAGTTTGAAGCTCTTATTATTGTTTTCTAACTTTTCAGAGATTTTTCATCATTAGGACCAGCATGTGATTTTGTTAGATTGGAGCTTCCTGTATAAACAGAATCTGTTGAATAGTGTCAGGAGAATCAGTGATCTTATAATATTTTATATTTTGAGAATTTAATTTTTGCTAAATTTTCAGTTAAATGAAAGTTTTTTCAGGAGGTAATTATCTCAGTAAAAATAGAGATATTCAGAGTTGCTGTTTCATATTTGGTCGTCCAGTCATTTGGCCATAACATCCCACTCTTTTGCTCGGTAGGAAGGGGGTAGGTAGGTAAGTATAATAGCTTTAATACTGGTACTTTTTTATATCTCTGACTTGGTTAGTTAAGGTAGATCAATTATTCTTTGTAGCAGGGTGAGTCTTTATACTGATTTTGAGATTTAAATGTGTCATGATTTTGGCCCTCTAAATTCTCTCCTAAGCATCAGGGTTTTTGCACCAAACTTTTTAGTAGAGCTATAATATAGAAGATATTTGTATCTTTCTACAGATATTTAGAGTTATTTACCTCTTAGTTGACACCCTTGACCTTCTTATCCTACATCAATTCTATTTTATAACACACTTATCTTCACTCCTTTAAAACTTGCCAAGACACATGGATCCTTTAAAAACGGTAATCCTAATCAGAGAAGCCAGAGAGATGCTCTTCTAGACCTTTCATTTTTTTTTTTTTGAGATTTGAAATTTTTTAAAGGATTTTTTTATTGTTATTCTATTATAGCTGTCCCAGTTTTTTCCCCTTTGCACTCCTCTGTCCAGCCCACCCCCCACTCCCACAGTCAATCCCCACACTGTTGTCCATGTCTGTGGGTCGTTTGTATATGCTCTTTAACCAGTCCTATCTCCTCCTTTCCACTATTAACCACCGCCCCCCAGCTTCCCTCTGGTCACTGTCAGTCTATTCCTTGTTTCCATGCCTCTGGTTCCCCTTTGTTCATTAGGTTTTTTGTTCATCAGATACCTCTTACAGATGAGATCATAGGGTATTTGTGTTTTCACCAGCTGGCTTACTGGAGAATATTATGCTAAGTGAAATAAGCCAGCCATACAGATTTTTTACATTTTATTCACAAATACGTTTGTCCCAAGCCTCATATTTCAAAAATATAAATAACTTTTCACATAAATGCTTTATTTATCTTTAATCCTCAGTGGAGGACATTTTTTCATTGCTTTTAGAGAGAGGGGTGGCATCAGGGAGCGAAACATTGACCTGAGAGAGAAACTTCAATCAGTTGCCTCCCATATGTGACCCAGCGGGACCAAACCTGCAACTTGGGCATGTGCCCTGATGGGGAATTGTACCTGCACTTTTCAGTGTACAGGATGGTGCTCCAACCATCTGAGTCACACTGGCCAGGGCAAATGTTGTCTGAGAGCAGAGAAAGGGAACTAACCTTTATTTAGGACTTACTGTGTACCAGCCACCAGACTAGCTGCTTTTTATATTTGTAGTATTTGGAGATGTTTAAAGAACTTCTTCCAATGTTATTTAATCCTCTTTGTGATCCTGTGACTTAGTGTGTTAGGTGACCCCATTTTATAGATGCGGAAGCAGAGGTCCAGAAAAGTTAAAAATAAGCTACGTGCGACCACATGTGTTTTTCTCTTCCTCAGTATCACTAATACAAATAACTGATTTTATGATGTAGAGAGAAACCAGGATGAATTAATTATCTCAACCTGTCCTGAAGAATGAAGATGAGAGTTGCTCTGCATTCTAATGTTTGCAGAATCAGTTTGGTAAAGATATTAAATATGAGACATTTTTTAAAGTAAGATTCAGAAAAATGTGGATCTCTTTTTCCCCCCAGAAAATAAAAAGATTTGATTGTGGGTTTTGGTACTTAAAAAAGTAAGCTGATTATTCGTCAGACATAGCCAAGGAAAGTGATCAGCATTATAAGATCCCTCGGACCTTTTGTCTCATAATTAAACGGTTAAGCCCCATTTTTTTTTCTTTCGACTGTAGAAATACAGTCTACATGTGATGAGTACATGCTGAGTTATAGAAACCATGCAAGCACCATTTTTCATTTACCTTGTATAATATTGCTACCCTGCTTATAATACATCCTCTGTAAAATTAAATGACTATGCTTGTTTAGAATACACCAACCATACATTTTAAGGGTTTTTTGTTTGTTCTACTTTCCAGAGTGTTGGATTATTGCACCTTCCTCAGCCAAACTTCTTGATTGAATTTGAACTACAGTTTCTCACTGTTTCATTGGTGATGACCATTGCTTATATAAAAAAAAATTTGTGTGCTTTTAATGAGCTTTTTATATAATAGAACTGGACCATATTTTGTAGCTTAGCTGAAAAACTATCTTGATTAATGTAATCAATAAGATTTTTTGCTTTTATTTTTTAATTTAACCTTTATTTTTAAATTGTATTTTATTGATTATGCTGTTACACTTTTCCTGATTTCCCCCCTTTGTCCCCCTCTACAAAGCAAACCCCACTCCCCCAGGCAATCCCCACACTGTTGTTCATGTCCATGGGTCATGTGTGTAAGTTCTTTGGCTACTCCATTTCCTGTACTGTGCATCGCCATGGCTATTCTGGAACTACCCGTTTGTACTTCTTAATCCCCTCACTTTTTTACCTATACTCCTCATTCCCCCTCCTGTGGCAACCTTCTGGTAACTAACTTCTCTCTTGCTTTAAAGAGTCTCTCTTTATTTGTAACCTTTGGTATTTTAATTATGCTGTGTCTTGGAGTGAGCCTCTTTGCATCCATCTTAATTGGGACTCTCGGTGCTTCCATGTCTGTCTCCACCAAACCAGGGAAGTTTTCTTTCACAGTTTTTTTAGATAGATTTCCAATTTCTTGCTCTTTCTCTTCTGGCACCCCTATGAGGTAAGTGTTGGACCTTTTACAGTTGTCCCAGCGGCTGCTTATGCTGTCCTCATTTATTTGGATTCTTTTTTCTTCTTGTTGCTGTGCATAGTTGTTTTTCACTTCCTTATGTTCCAAATCATTGATTTGATTCTTGGCTTCATCCATTCTACTCTTGTTTCCCTGTGAATTGTTCTTTGTTTCAGTTAGTGTATTTTTTGTTTCTGACGGGATATTTTTTATGCTGCCGGGGTGGGGTCCTCACTATGTTTCTTGAGCATCCTTATAACCAGTGTTTTGAACTCTGCATCTGATAGATAGATCGCTTATCTCCATGTTGTTGAGCTCTTTCCCTGGAGTTTTGATCTGTTCTTTCATTCGGGCCATGTTTCTTTGTCTCTCGTTTTGACAACCTCTCTGTTTGTTTCTACGTATGATGTAGAGCTGCTTTGACTCAGTGTCTTCATAGTATGGTCTAATATAGTAACTGTCCTGTCAGTCCAATGGCACACTCTCCCCTATCACCCAAGCTGGGCACTCGAGGTACACCCTTTTTGTGGGCTGAATACACCCTCCGCTTGTAGTTGAGCCTTGGTTGCTATTGGCAGATCAATAGGAGGGATTTACCCAGGCCAGTCAGCTTCAAGGACTGGCTGTGACCACCACCCTCCACCCTCCATGGAAGATCAGCTGTGCAGGAGGCTGGTTGGAGGGTCATGGTTCTCTGACGTGGTCTGTAGCTGTGCACTGGGTCCACTGCCACTGGGGTTTCCCCGGTGGTACAGGCCAAGGTCAGCCCCCATCTGTGTTTTGCCTGGGTCACTCTGCCTGACCTATAAAGCAATCTGAGATGGCTGGTACTTGTGCTGGGCTTGGAGATTCCCAGGTAAAGCCAAGCTGTGACTCTAGTCTAGCTGCTGCTTGGGCTCACTGAAGCCAACTGTTGCTTGTTTGATAGGATTTAAGAGCCAAGTGGAGTCATTCTTATGGAAAAGCTTGGATGGGGTGGAGCCTTTTTGTATCTCCAAGGTGAGTGACACAGTGTTAGCCAGGTTGATGGAGTCTCAGATATGGCATCAGCCTACCAGCTCTGTTGAGGGGAGGGCTCAGCAAAGGGACAGTGGTCTCTGCTCACCTCAGTGCCATACATTGCAGTCTCTCCCTGTATACCACTGGTGCCCTTCAAGCTGCCACCCTGGTGCTGCAGCTCAGAGGGAGCTAGTCTGAATAGGTGAGTCCATGTGTGGGTTCCCCAAGAGTAACTCTTTGAGACTCCAGCAGCCTCCTCCGCCTACTCAATCCCCACTGGTTTTCACAGCCTGAAGCTGTGGGGACATACTTTTCTGGCACTGGAATCCTGTACTGGGGGGCCTGGTGTGGGTCTGAGACTTCTTGCTCCCGAGATATCCCTCCAGAATGTTTATCCACATGGGTGTGGGCCAGCATGTTCCACCTCCACGCCCCTCCTACCAGTGTGGATGGATGTGGGTTCTTCAATTCCGTAGTCGTCAGACTTCCATTCAACTCGATTTCTGACATTCCTGAGTGATGGTGGTTCTGCATTTTAATTGTAATTTTGATGTAGTTGTGGAAAGAGGCGAGCCATGTTTGCCTGCATTGCCATCTTGACCAGAAGCTAAGATTTTAAAGACATTTTTATATATTCAATAATTTCTATTTCTTAAATATCCTCATTATGGTTTTATGCAAAGTATTAACTCATCTAGAATACTTTTTCATAGGTAATTCCCAGGTAAAGGATGAACTTGAGCCTAAGCTGTTATGTATTAGTGAATTAAAGTTGATGCATTTCCCTATGCTTCAGGATAATTTTTTGAATCTGAACACTCTCCTTGGACTATCTGGTTTATGGGCCTAGGACATTTTTGTATACATTTTGTTTGTGTCTTTGGGAGTGTGTGGGGTGTGGGCGTTAACATAGTTAGCATCTATGGAATCATAACAATTATGCAGATTTTAAAAGCCTTCTTAAAAACTGAATGTAAAAGTCCACCCACGTCGTGAAAGTGCAGACGATCGAAGCAGCAGAAAGCTCTGTGGAGTAGGCGTCATGTGCAAATATGGTTGAACTTCATTCTAAAAGTTTATCTCGCTGTCGTTTCCTCAGCCTATTAATGAAATTGTAGGTTGTTGCTTTGGACACCACCCCCAAAATGTATATGTTATAATTCTGTGCAAAGTACTGAAAATACAAAATAATTCTGTGCTACTGGTGGAGCTGATTGAGGCAAAGGAAACCATTTTTAATTTTTGCAGCCTAGTGTCAAGCTAGCCCTCAAAATTCAAACCTACAGTTTTGCCTTAGGCCTTGTATGCAATGATGAATATTTTAATAAAAAATTGTATTTGCTTAGAAGCGTTCATAACGTCAATAAAACAGCTGCAACTTTTTTTTTATAATTACAGAGTGGTATTCAGTTAACAGAACAATTATTTCATATAAACGTCATCAGCTGAAGATGATAAAGCTGCCATCCTCATATATAACTAATTTGTGCTCTGGACTAACAAGAACTGGCTCTAAATGCCCGTGCCAATTTACAGCTCCCATACTGTACTGGGCAAGGGTAGTGGCTATTGAAAATACCACCAGGTCAGGCCTCTCTAAAGACACATTTGGTAGTATGCGAACTATAGAAAAGACGCTGTGCAGTGTAAAGACAAACTCTACACAGCCTTACATTTCCATTTTTTTCTTTAAACAGGGTGAGTTGTATAAAGGAGGGTGAAATGCTTTACAGATAAGACAAAAACTGCACCACAACTAACTTATTCATCAACATCTTCATTTTACTCCTCTTCACCTTCATCCTCCACCTCTCCTTTTTCTTGCTTTTTTCAGCTTTGACGACATCCTTCCTTGCTGCATCAGGCTTTCCTTTAGCCGGAGGTGCAGCAGTCTCCATTCCATATTTCTCTTCTAGCTTAGACACCTCTTTTCATCAGGCTGCCTGTCATCTGCAGCCGTGTGATTCCACATCTCTCCCAGCTTCTTTGCAGCATCACCAATGGATAGGCTGGGGTGCTCTCCTTAGATTTGGGGGCAGTACTCAGAACAAAACAGGAAGAAGGCTGAAGGAGGTCTCTTGGGTGCATTGGAATCCTTGAACCTTTTGGTTTTTTGTATAGGAGGGATATAAGCTTTCATATCTCTTTCATAATGGACCTTGTCTGCCTTTGCCATGTCTTCAGATTTTCTTTTCTCTTTAGCAGACATGGTCTTCCACCTCTCTGAGCACTTAATAGAAAACTAAGAAGCAGACTTAAGCATCTGGGTGCTTCTTCATGTGCTTCTCTCAGCAAGTTTGCACAGAGAAAGCCTGTGATGGTATTTCACCTCTCGGTTTCATAGGATCTCCTTTGCCCTCATCTACTCGCTTTTCCTCAGCGAACACAGAGTTGCCCAGCGTGGGTCTGGCTCACCCTTGCCCTGGCATGCTGTTTCTGTGGAGTTCGGTGTACTGCAGTGGCTGTCAGTAATGAATTGTTTAAGCCAGTTAAGACATGCTTCTTTTGACTGGCCTTGACTTTGAATTATAATAACAGAAAGCTTGGGTATTTTATCTTTGTACCTAATGTTTTAAGACTTAATTTGTTCTTCAAATTGTAACTGTAATGTTTTATTTTCTTAAAACATTACTTGAAATATTTGAAGTATAGCAGATGTATATAACAGTGTATAGAAAAAAAGAGTAATATTTTTGCTGGAATGGCAATAATATAACTTGTAAGAACAAGTTTTTGCTGCAAAACAATGTGAAGGGTATTATAGTGATTTTTATAAATGTTACAAATCTAAATTTTAAATATGTATTTTATGTTTTTACATGCTTTCAGAGAAGCAGATGTGTCCATTTGACTTGTATTTCATTACTTAAACCTTGTTCAGTCACTCTGAGCTATATATGGGGTGGGGCAAAAGTAGGTTTACAGTTTGTATGGAAAATAATACAGTAATTAATAAATAATAGCATTAGAATAAACTCTGTTTTGCATACTCCTAACTATAAGCCTACTTTTGCCCCACCCTGTGTGTGTGTGTGTGTGTGTGTGTGTGTGTAATATAATTGTAATTAAAGTAATAAGCCAGGCCCTGGCTGGTGTGGCTCCATGGATTGAGCACTGTCCTGAGAACCAAAGGGTCGCCAGTTTGATTCCTAGTCAGGGCGCATGCCTGGGTTGCAGGCCAGGTCCCCCACAGAGGGCATATGAGAGGCAACCACACTTGATGTTTCTCTCCCTCTCTTTTTCCCTCCCTTCCCCTCTCTCAAAATAAATAATACTTAAATCTTTAAAAAATAATAAATTAAATAAAGTAATAAGCCAGAAAGCCAAACATTAGGTCACTGATAGACCATGGTTCAGATTTTAAGTGACTTTTGCAATACTTGGTCAGTCGCATAATTTTTATAAAGGTGTAGGTCTCATTATGAAAGCATATAAGACATCAGGTAAATGTCATGCAGAGGCATTGTTCATGAAATCCTGTGCTGTCTACAGAAATGAATGCCTGTGACTTTAAAGATACAGGAGAATTTTATCTAGTACCAAAATTTTAAGATGGTTTTATGCAAGTGAAACTTTGGAGTTTATTTGCCAGATCCAAGTAAACATACTGGGTTTTTTAAAATTTAGTTTCCTTAAATACTTGAATTTTTTATTTCCTCGACAGTTATGTTAAAAGAACTTTTAAATAATATTTTTGAATACAGAACTAAAATTGAAATGCCTAGTTCATTAGTTTATTCTTTATTCTTGGTTTAAGTCATGTAATTTGATAGTGTTTTTAAAAAAGCAAAACATACAACCCTAAAGGGAAAGTGACATATTACTAATGAGTTGTAATTACTAAGGTTTGGTACAGGAGAAGTCATTGATGATGTTCTTTGAGAGTACACAAATTATGGCACAGTAATTTCTTCATAAGTACATTTGCATTTACTTTTTCTGCCTCACAGAATGTGACAGTGATGACAACCCGGGCATAAAAAGTTCTGCAACAGAAGAGTTCAGATCCACAGAAGGTAACCTAATGTAATAATCCTTTCCCTATTTGATTGTATCTTGCATGCCCCCCTACCCTCCACCTGTTCATCTCCTGTACTTCCTCCTACCCTCGAGGTTAAAAATAGTTGTTAACTTGTTCAAAGGATAGGTTGCATTTTCTCATGTAAGGTGATTTAGTGATAATACCAAATTAGGAGGCTAGAACAAGACTCAGCCAGTTATGGCCCTTGGACCAAATCCAGGTGACTACCTGGTTTTGTAAATAGGTTTTGTTAGAACTCACTCTTGTTTGAGTATTCACTGTATCGTTGCTTTCACATTACAAGAGCAAGGTTGAATAGCTGTTACACAAACTGTATAATTAACCCCTCCAAGCCTAAAATAATTATTTTCTGACCCTTTGCACAAAAACTTTTGCCAACCCCTGGGCTAGGAGTAGATTTCAGTTTTTTAATTTGTACTTAATTTTGAGGAGTATCAAATTAAGAATATTAAAAGTTATGCAGAAGAAATATGAAAGCAAGCACTTACATCCAAATATTAATGGGCTGTTTCTACAAATTAACATTTTCCCCCTTTCTTCAAAGGAAAAAATCTGTTTATTTCCTTCCATAGGTTAAAGAGAAACTTTTGTGTTACTTTACAGCAAATAATTTACTGACTAGACCACTGTTTGGTTGTGTCATAGTCCCATTTTTGTACTTTGGTTTTTCCAAAAGATGTTGCCTTTAAATAACCATGGGGGGAAAATGAAGCAACAGATTGTAGAGAACACTTGAAGCTTCACTGAAGAGGTTGCAACATTAACATTGGCCTCTGGGACGTAAATGACAACAGTAGGGGTGAGAATGTGGGGAACAGAAAATGAGGAGGGAAAGGTGGCCGGACGTGCACAGACAGATGGTTTGACTGGCTTGTTTTGTGTGTGTTTGCAGGGTTTCTCACATAAAAAATTTTGTTTGGCCAAGAGCATACTAGAACTTAGATCATTAGGAGTTGGGGAATTTGAGTCTGGCAGTGGAATTGATTCATCCATTCAGTGAAGTAGAAAACACGCATCTTTCTCTCATAGCCAGAATTCACTGGTTAAACGAAGGTCGCACTAAATCTACAGCCTGATTGGAAGCAAGCTTTTTGACCAGTTGTTTTCACCAACACCGTCTTGCAAGGTCTAGCTCAGTGCTTAGCAGCCATGTAATAATAAATTAAACAAATGAACTTTTATGAGTTTTAAACAAAAATTGCCAGCTAAGTTGTTTATCAAGGCCACTAAGAGATAAACACCATTGGGGTATCTAAGTAGTTCAGGCTTTGCAACCTTTATTTGCCACCCATGACTAATCCTATGGAAAATGCCAGACAAAATTATAGCTTTTAAATAACCACACTTTGGAAGGCTTCGCAGTTTTGTGGGCTGCTAGCTAGCTCAAAAATCTGAGATGTATATATACTGAATGTGTATCAAGAGTTTCTAGCCTTTTATTATCTTATGTAATGAATTTTATGGTTTGGAGGTTTGCAGAGGTTTTGTATTTTGTGATTCTTTATTTCAGAAAAAGGATTACTGTGAAAGGGTGAAAGAGAAGGTACTTTAAACTTTTAAGTAGTTGTCATATAAGGTATGGACATAATGCTTTAACTCCAAGAAAAATCAAAGGGTGTTGTTACGTGTGTGTTGTCTTTCATTTCCTGATAATGTATACAATGAAAGTGAGATGCGCACGGTGGTCCATGTAAGTTAAGGAATCTGGCATTTTCCTATAATACCCTTTCTTTCCTCCTCTCCTTTTCACCCAACAAGAACTAACTTAAATATCATCTCTTAGTTTGGATCATACATTTGTCATTTCTTTAGGCAATCTTGTCTCTTCTAGATTTTCCATCTTTAGAGAGAGCTAATTCCTACCTCCCAGGCTTCCTCTGTACCATACCAAATGGTACCAAATGGTACCAAATGGTACGGTACAGAAAAAAATTTCTGCCTGTGTTTCTCATCTCCATTGAATTATGAGCTCTTCAGAGGATAGGATCATGTTTTATTTTCTTTAATAGGATCTTACAGAGTTTGGCAGTAAATGATTGGTTATTGAATGAGTAAGCCTGTAACAAACTTAAACATGTTAGAGCTACCAACACCCATCTCTCTCTAGTTGGATTAGGGAAATTAAGACAGAGGCCATTTGATTGGTGATTTTGTTGACCCAGTACCATGAAAACAAAGTGATATATGGTCCAGACCTGATAGCAAAACTCAAAAAAGTTCACATAACTTCCTACATTTCTCCTTCTGCCCTTCCCAACACAATACCATAAATGCCTGACAAATGGTGGTAGAAGTCAGGATAAATTTGCATGTGGCTTTTTGCCTTGAGGAAAGGTAGATTCCCTTATGGTCTCCATCTCCCTGCCCCCCATCTGCTCCTGCCATGATTTGTCATATGCTTTGCTGCTCTCTGTAGACCATCAGTCTCTGACTGCCCAAGCTAATCCTAAAGATCCTTCATAAGCTATTTTGTATACGAGATGGGAAATAGAGGCCAAATAGTATTGTTGGTAAAGAGTAAAGTCTTTGGGTTTGGACTGCCTGGGTTGAAACTTAGTTCTTCCACTTATAAGTTATGTATTGTAATATTGGGCAGGTCATGTAATTCACTGTTTTCTCATTTTAAAAATGGAAATTCTGGTACACCTATTGTACTTGAGTAACCTGGCACAAGGTATTGGTTGCTGCTGCAGTTATTGTAATTTTCGATCATTATTATCATCGTTACCCATTGTTACCTGCATCTGAGGCCTCTCCATGTAGATACACCTACTAGACAGGTGTCTGACTCGAATCTCTAAAAAGGAGAGAGGGCAGCTTTTTGTGGATGGTTGCCAATGCAAAACCATCTTTCTGTAAATGTCAGCAATTTGTCTTAGAGTTCCTTCAGTTAATAGCAGTTATCAATATTAATATTATAATGTAACAGCAGTAAAAGTCCGTATTGTGGCCTGTTTAAAAACCAAAGAAAGGATAGAAGACTAGTGTGTTAATTTTTTAATTCAGTTAATGTTTATGAACTGCTTTTAATCTTAACAACTTGTGAAAGCCAGAATATTCTCATTTTACATAAAAACTTAGTCCTCTAAACTGGAGATTTCACCCTTTTTTATCTCATGGCACACAGAAAGTAATTACTAAAATTCTGTGGTACACAAGAAATTATATTTTTTGTTGATCTGAGCAAAAAAAGTAGGTATAATTTTTATTCATTCACATCAAATGGTGATTGTTGTGTTGCCTGTTGTCATTTCTTTTTTATTTGACAGTCTAAGGGAGTAGGGGTTGGTGCCCCTGAGTAAATAGTCAGGTATTGTGTGTTTTAAGTTCTTGTGGCACCCCAGTTGTAAATCACTGTTCTGAGCATTAAGTATTTCAATAATTTGCTTTCAGATGCACAGCCACAGAATGAATGGGGCATGATTTGTAAATAGGTCTTCTAACTCCCATTACTGGGTTCTTTCTTATTGCCATAATGACTTCTCTTTCATAGACACTGAAATGAAGCAAAGACAAAGGAGAGTAAGAGAAACATAGATTTAATCACAGAAAAGAAAAACAAAGACATATTTTCCACGAGTGTTCTTTATTTCTTCATATAACTTGGAGTTACTGTCTAATATTTTGTTGTTTCAACCTGAAGGATTACTTTTTGTGTTTCTTGTGGGGCAGGTCTACTAATAACAGACTCCCTTAGATTTTGTTAATCTGGGATTGTCTTAATTTTTCCTTCATCTTGAAGATTGGTGTTGCTGGATATAGACATTTTTCTTTTCTTTCAGCACTTTAAATGTTACCTCACTGACTTCTGGCCTCTGTGGGTTTTGATGAGAAAGAAATAGCAATTAATCTTACTGAGGATGTCTCATATGTGAGAAAATTCTTTCTTTCTTGCTGCTTCTGTCGTTCTTAGTTTTTTGACCATTTGACTATAATGTGTCTCAGTATGGGTCTCTGATTTTCTCCTCCTTGGGGTTGGAGTTTGTTGAGCTTCTTGGATGTATAGATTTATATCTTTCATCAAATTTGGGATATTTCTGGCCATTACTTTTTCAAATATTTTTTCTGCCCTTTTCTTCTCTGTGTGGGACCCTGATAATGTGTGTCTTCATCCATTTTATGGCACTTCAGAGGTCCCCGAGGCTCTCCTTACTTTCCTTCATTTTTCTTTCTGTTCTTCTAATCAGATAAATTATCTTCAAGTTTGCTGATTCTTTTTTTTTTCCTGCTTAAATTTGTTAAACTCTTGTAGTGAGTTTTTCATTTTAGTTGTACTTTTTAGCTCCAAAATTTCTATTTGGTAGTCTTCCACAGTTTCTCTCTTTATTGATGTTCTCATTTTGTTTATATTTTGTTTTTCTGGTTTCCTTTGTCCATGGCTTACTGCTTAGAACATATTTAAGATAGTTGGTTTAAAGTCTTTGTCTAGTAAGTCCAATGTCTAGGTGTTCTTAGGGACAGTTTAATTCATTATTTTCCTCTTCACATGGGCCATACTTTCCTGTTCCTTTGTATTCTTTGTGTGTATGTGTGTTGTTGAAAACTAGATATGCAAAAATTATAGGTAGTACTTCTGGAAGTCAGATTTTTATCTCTTACTGACTTTGCTGTTCTTGATTAATGAAGGTTGTTGCTGTTGTCTATTTATTTAGTTAACTTTTCCCAACTGTTCTTTACAAAAATATTATTCCTAGTCATGTTTTATCACTAAAGCCTCTGTTCCTTTAGCATGTGTTCAGCTAGTATTTTGGCAGATTTCCTTGTACCAGGAACACACACACACAAAATTCTTCAGTGTTTATAGATTGGCTTTGTGCTGGGGCCCTCGGACGCTTAGCCAGGCTTACACTGAGCATACAGATCATCCTGTGGTGAAAGCCCAAGAGTCTTCTCAGGTAGTTTCTGAGCATGCATCCTTTCTTGAGCGTGTCCCTGACTTCCTAAATTCCACAGTACACAGAAATGCTTTTGAGTGCCCTCATCTTTTGAAGAAATTTTCTAAATGGCTTTTCCTCCTAGGTATTAGGCAGTCTTAACCATAGTCTTTTGCTCCAGGCTGTAGGCTTTTGTTCACTTTACAGTGTTGCTGCACAATGCCTGCTGCTTTTCTGCCCTGAGTGGGTTCTCGGGGAGGCAGAACAAAGACGAATGCCTGGTGTCAGTCCTTCAGGTAGCCCCAAGACAGATAAGAACACAAACACAGTGACCGGTGAGTATAGTCTGCTGTGCTCCATCTGGAGCCAAGGACTAGGGTCCCAGACTAGGAACATGGGCTGCTGCCAAGTCAGGGAGGTGGCAGGGCAAGGGCAAGTAAGAATGTCACAAGGCTTTTCTACTGTTTTTACATTGTCCTTTTTCTCGTTCATTGTTTCGAACCTTTGAGTGTTTTCCAGACTTTTGACAAAGTTGTTTCTAATGGTTTCTGCTCGTGTTTCAGTGTTTCTGTGGCTGGATGGGTTTTTGGAGCTACCATTTTGTTGAATTTACTCCAAGACTGATTTTATGTCTTTAAATGTTGCATAGAATTCACTGGTACAATTATCTTTGTCTGGAGTCCCGTTCGAGGAATTCTTTTGATAATAAATTCATTTTCTTTTATATACATTCATATTTTGTTTCAGTTTTGGAGAATTGTGTTTTTCAAGATTTTAGCCCATTTTACCACCTTTGTCAAATGTACTGATGTAAAGTTGTTCATAATCACTATTATATATTTTTATTCCTTTAGATCCCTTGCATTAATATTTGCTCTAAAGATTACAGCATAGTCCTGGCCAGCCTGGCTTATGGTAGGGCATTGTCACTGGTTCAGTTCCCGACTGGGGCTCGTGCAAGTTGGGGCACCGGCAGGAGGCAGCGATCGGTGTCTCTCCCTCACGTTGCTGTTTCTCTCTCTTCCTCCCTTCCCCTCGCTCTAGAATCAATTCAAAAAAGGACAAAAAAAAATTTCAAAGATTACATTCATTGCTTTTTACATTATACTGACAGCTACTATATTCCATTTTATCCAAAATATAAAAATGTTCCAGTACTGTAGATTTGTTAGTTAAATTTCCAGTGACTTTCCTTCTTTTCAGTAGATTAGATATTTCAGCTGGTTTTATATTACTTCAGCCTAAAGAATTTCCTTTCATTTTACATATAACTCAGTTTTGCTAGTAGTTAACATGCTGGTTTTGTTTGTATGAAAACATCTTTATTTTTCCACTAATCTTAAAGGATATTTCTTCTGGCTTAAGGTTCTGGCTGACTAATATTTTTCCCTTCAACACTTTAAAGATCTCATTCCATTATCTTCTGACCTCCATTGTTTGCCATGGTAAGTCACCCTAATTGCATTATTGTTCCCCTGTCTGTAGTGTGTCATTTTTTTCCTTTAGCTGCTTTAGGTATTTCCTCTTTGTTCTGGGATTTTTAGCAGTTTTTGGTAGTATCCCTAGATGTAGTTGTCTTTCTATTTATCCTACTAGGAGTTTTCTTAGCTCCTCGTATATCTAAGTTTCTAGGTTTTCCCCAGATACAGAAATTTCCAGTCATTGTTTTTTTTCTTAAATTATATTTTACTGATTATACTATTCCAGTTGTCCCAATTTTTTCACTTCTGCCTCCCTCCATTCAGCACCTCCCACTCCCTCAGGTAGACCCCCCACCAGTGTTTGTGTCCATGGGTCATGTGTAGGTTCTTTGGCCACTCCGTTTTCTATACTGTGCTTCACATTCCCGTGGCTACTCTGTATTGCCTATTTGTACTTCTTAATCCCCTCAGCTCTTTATCCATTCTGTTACAACTCCCCCCTATCTGGCACCCATCAAAACACTCTGTCCATGATTCTGTCTTAGTTCTTGTTTGTTTAGTTTTTTAGATTCAATTGTTGATAGATTTATATGTTTATTGCCATTTTATTGTGCATAGTTTTGATCTTCTTTTTCTTAAATTAGTCCCTTTAACATTCCATATAATAATGGTTAGATGATGATGAAGTCCTTTAGGTTTTTTCTTGTCTGGGAAGCTCTTTATCTGCTCTTCAGTTCTAAATGATAGCTCTGCTGGGTAGAGCAATCTTGGCTCTGGGTCCTGCTTTTCATGACTTTGAATATTTCTTGCCAGTCCCTTCTAGCCTGCAAACTTACTTTTGAGAAATCAGCTTACAGTGTTATGGGAACTCTCCTGTGGGTAGCTAACTGCTTTTCTCTTGATTCTTCCAAGTTCCTCTCTTTATCATTTAACCTTTAGCATATTAATTATGATGTGTCTTGGTGTGGACCTCTTTGCATCCATCTTATCTGGGACTCTATGTGCTTCCTGGAACTTGCATGTCTATTTCTTCAATCAAATCAGGGAAGTTTTATTTCATTGTTTTTTAAAATAGATTTTTAATTTCTTGCTCTTTCTCCTTTCCTCCTGGCACCCCTATGAGGTGAATGTTGTAACTCTTGATTGTCCCAGAGGCTGATTACACTATCCTTGGGTTTTTTGTTTTTTGGGGGTTTTTTTGCATTCTTTTTTCTTCTTGTTCCAATTGGTTGGTTTCTGCTTCCTTATGTTCCAAATCATTGATTTAATCCTTGGCTTCATCCACTCTATTGTTCTTTTCCTGTAAATTGGTCTTTGTTTCAGTTAATATATCCTTTGTTTCTGACTGGATCTTTTTTATGCTATTGAGTCCCTCACTGAGTTCCTTGAGCATCTTTATAACCAGTGTTTTGAATTCTGCATCTGATGCATTGATTATCTCCATTTGTTTAGCTCTTTTTTGGAGTTTCAATCTGTTTTTTTCACTTGGCCATGTTTCTTTGTCTCCTCATCTGGCTGCCTCCTTGTTTTTATTTCTATGTTTTAGGTAGAGCTGCTTTGTCTTGGTAACATGGTCTAATGTAGTAGGTGTCCTCCAGTTGCTGAGCCTGCCCTGTCACCCAAGCTGAGTGAGTCTACAGGTGCACCCTTTTTGTGGGCTGAGTATACCCTCCTCTTATAGTTGAGCCTTTATTGCTGTTGGCAGATCAATGGGAGGGATTTACCCAGGCCAGTCATCTGCAAGGACTGGCTGTGACCATGGACCACAACAAGGACTGGCTGTGACCACAGACCACCAAACTCCACCCTCTGTGGAGGATCAGCTGTGCAGGAGCAGGGTGGTGGTTCTCTGACATAGTCTGAAGCTGTCCACTGGGTGTGCAGGCTCTGGTGGTTCCCGGGTGATGCAGGCAAGGTCAGCTCCCATCTGTGTTTTGCCCAGGGCACCCTGCCTGAGATGTAAAGCAGTCTGAGATGGCTGCTACTTGTGCTGGGCTTGGAGAGTCCCAGGCAAAACCAAAATGTGAATCTAGGCTGGTTGTTGCTAGTGCCAGTCCTGGGGCTACTTAGCAAGAGGCACAGGGGCTGAGGGCTCACTGAGGCTGAATGTTGCTTGTTTGAGAGGATTTAGGAAGTTACGAAGCATGAAGTAAGATGGGCCATTCACATGGAAAACCATGTTGGGTGGAAGCTGGGTGGGATCAAGTCTCTGGGGCTCTCCAGGGCAGGGCAAACAGTGTTACCCAGGTTGATAGAGTCTCAAATATGGCAGCATCCTGTCAGCTGCAGGGCTCTGTGGAGGGGATGGTTCCAGAAAAGGCACCATGGCCTCTGCCCCCCTTTCTGTGTGGGAGGAAGCTGCTCCCTAGCTCTTGCCTTGATGCCAGACATTTCAGTAACTCTGTATGCCACTGGTGCCTTTCTAGCTCCTACCCTGGTGCTGGAGCTCAGAGGGAGTGAGTCTAAGTCCGTGTGTGGGTTAAGAGAAACTTCTCTATACTCCAGCAGTTTCTTCCACAGACTGAATTCCTGCTGATTTTTGTGGCTACAAGTTGTGGGGACTTATCTTCCTGGCACTGGAACCCTGGGCTGGGGGGCCTGGTGTGGGGCTGAGGCTCCTTGCTCCTGAGGTGACCCTTCCAAATTTTTATCCACCACACCTGGATGTGGGAGCAGCCTGTTCCCATGTCTCTGTCCTCTCACCAGTCTGCGTGGATGTGGTTTCTATAATTCCATAGTTGTCAGACTTCCATTCAACTCAATTTCTGGTGGTTCTGAGTGATGGTTTTCTACCTTATAGTTGTAATTTTGATGTGGTTGTGTGAGAAGGTGAGCTGTATTTACCTATGCCACCACCTTGACCAGAAGTTCTCATTATTTCTTAATATTTGCTTCACTTTCTGTCTCCTTTTCTTTTGGAATTTCAATGGCACATGTGTTAGGCAGCTTAAATACACATTTGTTCATTTTCTTCTCATCTTTTTTCTCTTCTTCATTTTGCAAGATTTCAACCTTCAAATTTCTTGATCCTTTCTTCTGTGCCTCCAATGTTAAACTTACCCAGTAAATTTTCCATTTTAAATATCATATTTCTCAGTTCTAGGATTTATTTGAGTCTTCGTATACTTTTTGTTTCTCTGTTGAGATTTCCTATGCATTCATCCTTAAGTCTTTGAAATGAAAATATAACTTTGCAAAACCCTTTCCTGCTAATTCCAACAGCTTGAGTATCTTGGAGGGTGGTCTGTTGACTGTGTCCATCATATTAAATAGCACAGTCTGTTAAATAGGCGTGGTCTGTATTCGTTTGTGTTGTATACTTTCAGTATTTTTACATATTCATGTGGATATTAGCATAGAATTTTGACTTCTTCATTTCCAAAATCTGTGTAATCTATTCTATGTATATATCACAATGAACTTATTATTTATAATCATTTGGTTTGTATTTTTGGATATTACAAATAATACTTTTATAAGCATCTCATACATGCATCTTGGTGCACGTATGTCCACATTTCTGGGATTATATACCTAGAAGTTGCTTATGTTCAATTCTAGTATGTAATGCTAAATTGTTCTTCTAAAGTAATTCTAATTTCATTCATTACAGTATTGTATATGAGTTTCTCTTGATCCACATCTTCACTAATCTTTGAATTGTTTAGTCTAGTTCAAGTTTCCGTGGACGTGTGGGAACTGTTTCTGAGACATCCGTGCTGTTCCTTTGGTGTGTTCATCTCGTCGTGCCCTAGCACCTCTCTTAATTACTATAACTTCATAATGAGTTTTCATATCTTTACATTTATCTTTTCATTTTAATTCCTCTTTGCTAAGAGCATCTTGGCTTTTCTTTGTACTTCTTCAACCCTCTGAATTCACCTGAGGGCAACTCACTGACCTAGAATCCAGGTTTAAATGAACACGTGGTATATATGACCTTGTATTTTAAATGACAGACAGCTCAGGAAAGTGTGGCTGCATTCTCGAAGAAGCACTAGTCCTGTGAACCAAGTAGACTTTGAGAGCCATAGGTTTGATGAGGTGAGATAAATGTGGTGTGGGAAGCTAGCACTTAATTCTACCCTTCTGGGCTTTCGCATCAGTCTGAGGGAGGGAATGGAGACACCTCTGAACCCAAGAATGTCTCTTGTTCGCTGTTGTATTTCTGTGCCTGGTGTACAGTGGGCACTGAATAAATATTTGTTAAATGAGTGCAAATGTGTATGTAATACAGGCTTCTCAGAAGACATATTATAGCATAGCCATGACTCTCTGCCTTAGATGCAAGAAAGCTTAAAAGTAAAATTTTAATAGCCTGTGATATTTTACCATTTCATGTTTTTGCCTACTTCTATTTTGTCTTATTTGTATTACCTCAACTCTTCTTGGAATTAAGTGAGTAGATGTTTTAATATAAATTTAGTGATTACCTATCAGTATTCTAGCAGTGTTGACCTTCTACATTCCAAAGTGGAAATAACTTTCAAGTTCCTTAGCACATTAAGTTCACATATGTTATAACTCAGTTTGAGGTTATATCCAGATTCTCATATTTTGAAATGTTCAAAATTTATGGAGAGACTCCCAATTTTCTCCATTTTGATTTGTTTACTTCTTGAAAAGATGGATGTAGCCCTGACTGTTGTGGCTTACTTGGCTGGGTGTTGCCCTACAAAGCGAAAGGTGGTCAGCTCGATTCCCAGTCAGGACGCGTGCCTGGGTTGCAGCGTCAGTCCCAGGTTGGGCTTCCATGAGAGGCAACCGATTAATGATTCTCGCTTGTATCGCTGTTTCCTTCTCTTTCTTCCTCTCTTCCCTCCCCTCTAAAAATAAATACATGAAAATCTTTTTAAAAAATTAAAAAAGAAAAGACAGGTGTAGTTGAGATGGGATCTATGTAAAGCACATGTTTAGTAGTTTTTTTTGCCCTGAATATTAAAATTCTCTGTTTTTTTAATGCAGATGTGGAATTAGAAGAAGCTATTAGAAGAAGCCTTGAGGAAATGTAATTAACTGTATTACCACACAGCAGCAAGTAGCCTTGAAGATATTCAGGATAATGAATTTTTGAATTGTTTTTCTAAAGGAGGCGAGCAGTCTGCTAGTGCAGATGTATTTGAAAACCTGCTTTTATGCTTTCTCATGTTCAAAATTTTATATTAACAGTTCCCTAGTTAACTTGGAATTCATATATTTAGATTAAAAGAATTAAAAAAAGTAGAAAAGCTCTTGACTATTGTTTATATGTTTCCCAAATACCATTATTTCTTTATTTGTACTGTACAGATGATTCTAGTTTATATTTTTTAGAAGTGAAAATGAATATAAATAAAGCTGTCATAGATTAGTTTTTCTGTAAATTCTACTTCTTATGTACACTAATACATGTATATAATAACTTTTGAGATCTTCACTTATGATTATTAGAACAGAGAAATGGAAACAGATAAAAAATTTACTGTTCCTTGTGGGTTTCACAAAGATATGTATTTTTGCTTTAATTAGAACTGCACAGTTCTGGAATAAAAACACCCTAATTTCTTTGAAATAATTAAAAAGAAACCTTTTCAATTCCTTTTACCTGCTTAGACTTTTGTGTGACTTATATTACTTACTGTTTAAGGGGAATGGTGTCAAAATATTTGCATAGCATTACACTTATTTTTAGTAATATTAATCCTTTTTATATATTTGTGTGAACATACTCTTAAAAAATAATGTTCAAGGTCTACTCAGGAATAATCTTCCTTAACCCTTTAAAATTTTTATTTCATATAAAAGTACCTTAATTTTAGATAATCATTAAACTTTTTTCATTTTCCTACATTTGTTATACATGGTTCATTTTTAAATGTTGAGACCCCACTGTGAATAATTTTAAAATATTGCATAATTAGCCTAAGAAGGACTGGTCATACTATCTTTGTGTATATACTTCATGTTATTTGACCGGAAATGTCATCTCCCGAATTTCTGAGTAGTAACTGCTTACTAAACTGCAGATTTTCTATAAATTTTTTAAAGAAAAGAATCATGGCTACAATTTTGTTTTTTTCCTGTGCAATTACACATTTTTGTGTGAAATAGCATTGCTGTATTTTTGTATTAGTCTAGTATTTTCAGTCTACATTGGAAATCAGTGTGTGATTTTTATTTCTTAAGTTGTCAGTTCTGTTCTACCTGTTTGCATTTTTTTTAACTATTTTTTTATAGCTTGAGAGTTTACCAGTCATTTTCCCAAAATGACCACATCGTGCTTTTGATTTATATGTTAAAGTGGTCGAGGCCTTAGTTGGTAGTCTCTGAGCCAGACCTAACAGACATCTGCAGGAGCTTGCGCAGTAATGAGCGCACGGAGGACATTCCAGAAAGGAGCGTGGTTAAAGAGATAAGGAGAAGAGGAAACCACACCTCTGTGCCAGAGGTGCCGCACACGTGCGGTGTACCTTGATGTTCTATTAAGCTTTTGGCCCTGGCCAGGTGGCTCAGTTGGAGCAGCATCCTGTACACCAAAAGGCTGTGGGTTTGATTCCTGGTTGCGTCACAGGCCTGGGCTGCAAGTTCAGTCCCCAGTCAGGGCTCATATAGGAGGCAACCGACCAATGTCTTTCTCACATTGGTATTTCTCTTTGTCTCCCTCTTTCTAAAATCAATGAACATATCCTCAAGTGAAGATTTTTTTTTTTTTTTTAGTTTTTGGAGTGTATATGGTAGAAAGTAACTGAAGCTTTTCATCACAACCCTTAAAAAGCAATTGAGTTGTTTAATGTTTGTATTTCTACTTGTTAAGCAATTAAAATCATTAAAAAATTATTTTATAATTTGAATTTTATTTAGACATAAAAGGGATATATAACTAATGGCTAACGTTACAGAAAGTTATAATACTGATTGTATTTCTACTTGTTAAGCAATTAAAATCATTTAAAAATTATTTTATAATTTGAAATTTATTTAGATACAAGGGGGAGGTGTAATCAGTGGATAATGTTACAGAAAATTATATGGATTACTCAGGTACCAAAGTAAATGTTTCTAACATTGATATAAAGGTGCTTATCTTTTTGTTTTATCATTCATTTATTCATTCACTCACAAAATACTTACTGCATATTTTCCATGTGCCAGTGACGGTTCTAAGCACTTGAGGTATATACCAGTGATCAAAGCCAAGCACACTCTGTGGAGTGCACACACTTAGGAGAGGAGGTCGGATAGTGTTAGATATAATAAGCAAGTGTGTCCAATGGTGATTCAAGAGTAAGGAATATGAGGAAGGGAAAGATAGGGTGGGGGCTGGGTGGGCGCATTGTTGTTTTTAATGGGGTGGTCTGAAAGAATCTGGCAAGATGAACTTGAGCAAAAAAAACCTGAAGTTGATGGAGTGAGCCATGCAAATAGTGTGAGGAAAAGAGTGCCACGTGGAGGGGGAAAGGCCTAGAAGTCAGCTTGATATGTCCATGGAAAAGCAAGAAGACTGTCAGGAGGAAGGAGAGTAATAGACGAAGACCCTGAGGCCTTTCTAAGGACCTTGGCTTGTACTCAAATGAGGAGCCATTGAAGGTTTCTGAGAATAAGTTGTGATTTGCCTCATTTATTGTAGAAAGATTACTGAAGGCACTGCAGTGGCAGCATAGGTGAGAGGCCAGAGTAGAAGCAGGGAGACCAGGCAGGAGGGTGCTCCAGTATCACCGGGTGAGAATTGGTGGTGGCAGTGAAACTGGAGAGACTGAGTTGGATATATTCTGAAAGTAGAGCATCTAGGATGATTCTAAAATTACTTAATATACCTTTAAGCCAGTCACAGAATATCTTCGAATTCCAAGTTTGTATCATGGCATGACAAAATATATTTAATGATGTCAAGTAGTCCCCAGTGCCAAAAGTTTATTAGTGTTTGGATTGAGGTCTGAGGGAATTGGGTACCAGTGTTAAGGGCCTCATTTCTGTTCATGTATTTAAATGGCTTTGATCTCAGCTTAGAGGTTGCGATTCAGCTTTAAGCTGTTATTACCTACCATTTTCTGTGTCCTGTACATTCTCATCCTTGCAATATGAAGAATATCGCCATAATGAGATGGGAGCAAATCACAAGTTTGAATTCCCAGCCCTGTTCCATTTTACCGACCTTTTATAGTAACTGACCTAGTGACTTACTGCACCTTTTCATTCTTGACAGATTGATATAAATTAGGTGTGAAATGGCTTTAATTAAGCCAATCATTTCACTCATTCCAAAACGAATTACTTTTTAAGAGAAAAAAAGCCATTAAAAACCCTTTCATTAGAATGTGTTGAAGTCAGTTCACCTTGTTTCCTACATCCAACTGGAAAGTTGGGTAGATTTTTATTTTCCCTCAGTTACCTGCCTTGTGTCATTCTCATTTTAGGGAAGTGGTAACGGGGCAAGTACAGACTGTGTAGCGGCTGGACTTAAATGTTTTCCGTTCGTTCCCCTAAGAGGACCCTTTCCCCATGTATCCCTGGACTTTGACGTTCTTGTTTTTGCTGTGAATTATGGGGGCTGGGAGGAACTAAGCGAAGCCATCACAGACACAGCCACAGCCTACCATTAGCTTGCGGGGAGTTAGTGACTTTGGGGCTGCACGGAGCTTCGGGGCCTGGGGAGCGGAGTGTTCTGCGTGCCTCCGCAGCGGTTTGATCTGTATCAGGCTCAGAGGGGCAGATGGGTCCGCGGATCACATAGGGCCTCCCCTTCTGCGTCTGCCCGTCCAGCAGGCGTCTCTCACCACCGCGCCGCTCCCCCGGCCAGGCCCGGAGCCCCCCGAGGCCGCGGGCGCTGCGCCTGCCCTTGTTTGGCCACGCGGCAGCGGCAGAAGCGGCGCCTCCGGGCTGCCCCCTCCCTCGCGGGCGTCAGAAGGAGGCGGGAGCCCGCGCGGTGACGACGCCACCCGCGGCCACAGGAGCTCTCCACTCGCCACCGCCGCTGGAGAGGCCGTGACCTCCTGGCTGTCCCGCCTCAGAGGCTCCGATGGCTCAAGCAAAGATCAACGCGAAAGCCAACGAGGGCCGCTTCTGCCGCTCGTCCTCCATGGCCGACCGCTCCAGCCGCCTGCTGGAGAGCCTGGACCAGCTGGAGCTCAGGTGAGCGCGGCGACGGCCAGGGGCACTGCGCACCGGAGACTTGTTTTCCTTGGACAAGGTGCAGTCGTGTTTGGGTGGCTTTTCTTCTCTGGTCTGAGAAAACGCGTTCTATTTAAGCAGAACCCATGAGCCCAGTACTGGCGGCCACGTGGTCCTTAACAGACCTGAGCGTTTGAGAGCGCAGAAAAATCAGAGAAGATAAAAAACGTCATTTGAGATTAGGGACGGTGACACGCACAATCTACAGAACTTCTGGAACCTTCTGGGTGCCAGCGTATGGTCTTCCCAAATGTTTTCAACTTATTCATTACCTATTGTACATTTCGAACAGAGGCAGCAGCTGAGCTGTCCTTGATGGGAATGATCAGTTTCTCTGCTCTGAAACACTTAAGAGCAAAAAAATTTTTAAATCCAGCAGTCCATCTGACAGCAAGGGTTAGAGAAGAGTAGGACAAACCAGGCACTTCAGGGTGAACGCTAGCTTGGTACTTTGTGGAATGAAGTCCCTGCAGCTTCCGTTTTCCCTAATCCTGTATTCAGCCCTCTGTAGACTCGGTATTGATGGTGTGTACCTCCTAAAGGAGGTGCTGTGCTGACACCTTCTTCAGAGTGCTAGCTACCAGCCGGACAGGATAAGATAGTTGCCGTTTTTCCCTCTTCACTGAGTACGACTTTATTCAGTAATGAGGTGCTAGGCTTGTATAGAATTCCGAAGCAAGTCATATTAAGTTTTGGAAATACCTCCTTTAACAGTATATGAAAACTTTTATGTATTGTACTTCCTGTAAATGTTATGTCACTAAAGTTGTTGTGTAAATTGTGTGCACGTGTAGTTAAATGACAGTCTCATTAAGGCACCCACAGCCCTCTGGACCTACACGGAATTTTTTCCCATAGTTTTCACCAGGTTCTGGGTGAGCAAAGGAGTACGTGCTGCGTTACCTCCCCGGGTTGATACAGCAAAACAAGAAAAGCTATCTGTTTTCCAAAGCAGTGCATTGATAACCACAGTATATGTTAGCGAAGGAGGCATTCATTATCACCACCCCAAGAAAGGAGTCAGAAAAGAGGAATTCTCCGCCCACGGTGATCTCATGGATGGCAACAGTTAGAGAATCCTGAGCCAAAACCACTTTCTGGGGTTCTGCTGAGAATGAGAAAAAATAGAACAAGAATGAGAAAAAGTAATGCTTCTCCATTACTTTTAACATTAACGTTTTTACATCAACCCCCAGAGAAAGGGGAGCAAAACTAGAGGTCAGTGGCCTCGGGTACTTAACGCCCTCTGAAGAATATTTCTTTTACGTTGCAGTATAACAAGTAACTACACACCTCCCCTCATCTTTACAGCTTTGAGGGTGTGTTTTCAACCATTTCAAAGGTCTCTCTCCCCTAATTAGAAAGAAATAATTTTTCCTGAAAGGAATGAAGGCTTCCCTCTCCGTCTTCAAACTAAGTCATTGTCCTCAAATTTGAATAAATGCCTCATTTGTGGTAGGTACAAAAGTCAAGTACTCATCTCTGAAAGAAAGCCTCTGGGTTTGAGTATTATTATATTCTAATATTGATTAATATAAAATGAATTCTGATTGCTGTGCACAAATGATTAATCTCTTTCTTAATTAACCCTTGAGGTTAACCCCTGAGGAGGAAAAACTGATTGTATTGAATTGTTCATTTTAATGACTTACGATTCTCATAGTTTTAGACTGTTGTTTCTTTCTTTTAAAAAAAAAAGTAACATTGACTGAACAGTAGGGAAGTGTTTCAGAAAGTAAGTAAAAACAGAAAAATGCAAATGTCATCCATTAAAGTTTATTTGAAACCACATGGGCAAAATCACAGAGTACTACACTGTGAAAAACTAGACTTATGCCTGGAAAGTGAATTTTTAAAAGAAAACATGATATGTGTAATTTTGCTCTAATAGTTTAATTCTGTATCAAGGATGAGTAATACAGCAGTGATTTAGGTAGAGTTTACATACAGAAGCTTGCATTTATAGTTTCTCATCAGTATTAATTTTATAGATTGTGGTTGAAACTTCTTATGAAACTGAAAACAAATATGCCAAATATTTTAGGACCTGGTAGTTGAACTGGTTGGTGACTGTTACGTTTAAACTGCTTTCAGATATTTGGCAACATTCTGCAAATCAGTAAAGAAACCCCATTTGTGTCTAACATTTTACCAAGTCACTAGCTTTTCTTTTTTGATTCCTTCTAATAAGATGATCCCTCTATCTCCTGGTTTTATCACCAGTTCTATTTTATTTTATTTTATTTTTTATTTATTTTGTTGATTAATCCATTACAGTTGTTCTATTCCCCCCTCCATTCCCCTCCACCCTGCACACCCACTCCCCCACCATTCCCCCCCTTTAGTTCATGACCACGTGTCTCAAGTTCTTTAGATTCTATATTTCCCCTACTATTCTTGCCCTCCCCCCTATCTATTTTCTACCTACTGTCTATGCTACTTATTCTCTGCACCTTCTCCCCCCTTCTCCTCCTCCCACTCCCCTGTTGCTAACCCTTCATGTCATCACCAGTTCTACATGGTTGTCTGGTTTTTGCATTCTTGGTGGCTCAAAACACCTTGCTTAAGTTGCCCTCATTATAAATAATACATGCTAACATTTATTCATTGGATGCGCACTGACTGTGTGCCAGGTCCCTGCCTTTGTGGAAGTTAGGACCTCTATTCTTCTGATGGGAAATGGAATCTTAAAAAGTGAAATGTCTTGCCCCAGGTCACATGGCTAGAACCCTGGAAGACTGGCTGTAGAGCTGAATGCTGTAGTACTAGTTTTCTTAAATAGGTCGTGTTTTCAAATGTGGGAAGTATAAGGCTGAGTATATGATTTTACTGAAAGATCTGTAAAGCCCACTGTTGAATTCAGTAACCATTGAACACCCACTCAGTGCCAGGGACTGAGTGGCTTCTAGAAGGCTCTGGACGGTAATGAGGATGGGACACGGTTTCGTGGAGAAGGGCACAGGGGGAAGGGACAGGACGGGAGGCTGGCTGTTCACAAACTTTCTCACACTGATCACACTGTGGCTCCTTCTCCCTCTTATCAGCCGTTTGCAGGGGCTTACGGGGCCTCGGCGGAATGGAGGGTGGGGGGGATGAAGGCAGGTGATACGGATCACTTGTCTCACTGAAAGTTTCCTGTTCCTCTGGGTGTGCCAGGGTCCCAAGAGTCATAAAAGAAGATGCTGTCATGGGTAATGTTTTATAAAAGCCTATAATTTAAAAAGAGTACTTTTCATAAACATTGTCATTTGAACCTTGCACAGCCCTTTTACTAGGAGGGCAGATGCTGTCTCTGGACCTGAGGTCCAGAGGGTCTGAGTGGCTTTGCCTGAGGCCGTGCTGCTCACGAGTAAGCCCCTCACACCGAACACCAGTCCCATCTTTATACCAGTGTCTCCGTAGTGAATGTGCTTCAATGTTTCGTCATGATCAGGAAAACCCTTCAAAATCTTACATTGCCGAAAATAGGGGTGATCATTGTAGTATTCTTTCGACACCAGAGTATTGCATAAGAGACAGGACTCTGATTTTAAGAACCTATTTTAGAAATTATTTCTTTGAAATAAATCCACGATAGGAGCACTTTCCATTTTCATCCCTTTTTATAAAGACACAAATTCCTGTTATTTGTAAGTCCGTGTTCATGATGGTTAGCATATAATAAATATCATGAAGCTAATGTTTGCCAGCCCCAATTTGGGGCCCATTACATATATTAACTCATGTATATATTTTTTAAGTCAGTGTTGTCACTGTGTTGAATTCTTCCTCCTCATCTCTGAGGGAAACTGAGGCGAGGAATGTTTCCGTAACTACTCAGGGGGTGGAGAGCTAGACTGAAAAGCCACCGCAGGGTCCAGGTGTCCTGGACTAGCTGACACTGTAGTAGCCCCAGTCTGTGAAATCACTGCTGGGTCTCTCCTAAGTCTCCTGATAAGTTGTCTTTTGATAGCCAGGCTGCAGAGGGTTGTGAGATGCCAGAGACCAGAGCACTTGGCTGAGCATGAGTGCACTTCAGTTCTGTCCCCCTGTGAATATTCTGATGACAGTTCCTTTTGGTTAAAGCCTGCTTAGTTGTCATTTCATGCAGAGAGCTTCCTAGAAGCACAGCCCAGGCCAGCCCTGATGTGAGGAGAAGTTCCTTCACCAATTGTAGCTGCTTCCAGGATCCGTTAGTAAAAACAGAACTGCACGTCTCCGCCAAGAGAAGTGCTGTCCAGTGATGTGTTAAAGAAACTTGAAGGATTAAGTGAGGTGGTCCAACCTCATTTAATATTTGTCTAACCAGAGTTCCAGAAGAAAATAATGGCATAGGGGACTGGAAATATTTGAAGACATAACAGCTAACAATTGGCTAGAACTAATGGAAAGGTAGACCAACAGATTATAGGAGTTGGATTTAAGAATACCAATAGTCCTGGCTGGGTGGCTCAGTTAGTTGGAACGTTGTTCCGTACGCCAGAAGGTTATAGGTTTGATGCCCAGTCACGGCGCACATCTCGGTTGCAGGTTCCATCCCCGGTCGGGCCCAGGAGGCAATCGATGGATGTTTTCCTTTTCTCTGTCTCTCCTTCGTCCTCTCTAAAATCAATTAAAAAACATATTTTCAGATGACGATTAAAAAGAAAAAGAATACCAATAGCTGATAAACAGTACGAATACTACTTAAACAAGGTAAGTAGAGATCCAGGTACAGCTTTTTAAAAGAAAAGATTAAAAACACTATGTAGTCCATACACTAGACAGATGTACACTGGACAGACAGTGTGGAGGAAGACACTGATTGCCTCAGGGAAGAGGCGGGCAAGTTGGTAAGGAACCTGCCAAAAGGATTGGGGTTTGACAAAGGATCCCCAGTAGACAAGGGTCAAGGATAGAGAATGTTGCAGACGCCCTGGCTGGTGTGACTCAGTGGATTGAGCACCAGCCTGTGAACCAAAAAAGTCACTGGTTCAAGTCCCAGTCAGGGCACGTGCCTGGGTTGTGGGCCAGGTCCCCAGACGGGGGTGTGCGAGAGGCAGCCGCACATTGATGTTTCTCTGCCTTTCTTTCTCCCTCCTTTCCCCTCTCTCTAAAAATAAATGAATACAATTTTTTTAAAAAAAGAAAGTTTGTGACAAGAGAATAGCAAGTAGAAGGTCAAGGATGCCAGGAACAAAACAAAACAAAAACCCTTGGTTCCGAAGAAGGATATTTTACCTCTGCTATTACATGAAAACAAATATGAGCTTTGTAAAAGATGCAATCTGTTCTTCACCAGGAATATGCCCTGTCAATCAATATCTAGCCTTTTGGGGGGGGCCATAAAATTTCCATCTAGTTTCCTATATATTTGGTCTCATTTAATGAGAAAATATACTTTTTCATATGACAGGTCATATTTTTCTAGAGTGTCCCCTTTTAAACCATTTTTATTAACACCATGAAGTTACTATTGTAACTGTTATAAATAAAGCCTCACTTTTTAGATAACTCAATCCTTTATCATCTTACATTTCAATACAAACTCGAGTGTTAAAAAATTCATCTCTTCTTTCAGCATCTTCTCATTTACCAGTCCACGGTCCATCTGTGTCATTTAAATACTAGGGTCAGGGTTTGTGTTTTTAGCATGAATATTTCATGTCAGTGCCGACTCAGTCTCTGTCATGCGTACTGGGCCCCAGGTTATCTGTCTGAGAGTTTGCAAATGTAAAATGTGTCCGATGGTGCTAAAAGTAGCCTGACGCTGCGTTTTTCTATGTTATAGATTATTATTTATTGTTGTGTTTTTAGCCAGATGTGTTACATAGTAAGCTTCTTACTGCTCATTGCTTTGACTGGCTCTTACAAACACTAAGTCCAACATATATTTAGCATCTTGATGAATCAAGAGCCCCTGTGACTTTTCTGCTTAGGCGTGCTATTTCGGGGTATAACAGGTGGGTGACCGTTGGGGAAAAGGCATGTGTGTGGTTGGGGTGGGGGGTTGGGGACCTTTCTATGGAGTGGACAGGTGCTGAAACACGGGTGGGTCTGTTCCTTCTGTGCCCCCTTAAGGCAGCACCCAGGATTAGATCTTCCAGGGTCTTGTGTCTCTAAGGCCACCTGAATACTGGGGATGAGTCTGCCGCTGTTTATTTTGGAAAAGCTGGCAACTTCTTTCGCTGTGGTGTACTCTACAGCCAGAAGGTACCCTGGAAACAGAGCGCTTTAAATATACCGGGTTTTTTTTTCTTGCTGTCAAGATTCCACAGCCTAGTTCTTCAGTGACTGGGTATATCTGTGTGTGTGTGTAGTCACAGTGTGTGAGTGTGTATGGTTGGGGGTTGGGGAAAGTGGTGCTTCTGTAGTTTGATTGTGGCTCTGTGCCAGAAACTTACAGAAGCATTTGCTTTAAATTTGGGAAAGGCAAACATGCCCTCTCTTACCATCACTATTTATTTAATACAGCACTGGCGGTCTCTAGTCAGTACTATATAAAGAAAAATAGGAGCTAGTGGCATTGAAAAAGAGAAGATAAAAACTATGATTTTATGATCATCAATCTAGAAGAACCAATAGAATCAAAAGGCAAATCATTAAAATTAGGTGTAAGTCATGGTTGCTGGTTACAAGATAAACCTAGAAAACAGCATGTCTCTAACCCGAAATAACAAACTAGAAAATATGATTAAAAATAAATTATTCACAGTAGCAGCAATAGCCACCATGTGTCTAGAACACTCCAGAGCCCACAGTCCTATCATTAAGGACACTTCAAACTCTGATAGAGTATATAGCAGAGGATCTGAGTAAATGGAGACCTTGCACGCTTTTGCGTGGAATGGCAGAACCGCAGAGGTGTCAGAGTTACCCCGGTTTTTGAAAACCCCAACGTACTCACTCTGGAGTTTATACAGAGGAATAAAAGTCTAAGTAGCTAAGTTTTCTTTAAAGAGGACTAGGGGGCTGTTTCTGCCAACTACTAAGGCATTTTATAAGACCAGTTCTATTTCTTAAAATGGGTGTTTGTGTCACAACAGTCAAATGGAATAGAGATTTCAGAGGCTGACCATCTACAAATCATTGGGGGAAAGATGGGTTTTTGGTCGATAATGTTGGAGAAAATGGGTTGCTATTGGGAGAAAAATAAAACAACATCTAACTGTATGCAAGGGTGGATTCTAGATGGATTAACATGTAAATATGATAAAGGTAAAATAATAGTTCATAGAGGGAAATATAGGTGAACATCTTATGACCTAGGGATGGGGAAGAACCTGAAACAAAATTTCAAAAGCATAAACCATAAAGCAAAATAAAACCAGGAAAAGCTGAATTTGATCTCTTCAAAATAAGGATCTCTGTCCAGTGAAGGATGTCCCCAAGGTCATGTATGCCAGGGTGGGAGGAGATGATGCCACTGAGTGGTTAGTACTGTGGTCTGTGCCACCGAGGGGTTAGTACTGTGAGTAGGCAAGTCAACAAGAGAACAGCAATGCTTGTTTAAAAAAAAAAAAAAAAAACGAAAAAGGGCAAGGCTGTGATCAGGCTTCACTATACTTACTAGATGCAACGAGTAGTTACAAAATGGGAAAATGCTGGGTATTGGCACAGCTGTGGGAATAGAGGGACTCCTGGGCTTTGCCGCCAGGAACATGGCCTGGTGGGCTGCCATTCTAGAGAGCAGTCCTAGTACCGAGTCACGTTGCGGGAACAGGCTCCGTGTCTCAGTGGTTCTGCCCTGGGATGTATCCTGAGGGGCAGGTAGTCGCTGAAGTGGTATTTGTAGTGAGGAAGACCTGCGGGGAGAGGTGAGTGTGAATGGAGGTGAAGTCCATTGATCTTTAAACCTGAGCTGAATGATGATAGAAAGATGAGGAAGACTCGTCTTCCATGCAGCAACTGTTGTGTTTTCCCAATTTATACAGGGTGGAAGCTTTAAGAGAAGCAGCAACTGCTATTGAGCAAGAGAAAGAAATCCTCCTGGAAATGATCCACAGCATCCAAAACAGCCAGGACATGAGGCAGATCAGCGATGGTGAGAGCTCTTCCCACGAGTGTGGGCTCGTCTTTCCACCCTTTAGGGGGTTCATGATAAGCGTGGGCTGGCGTTTGCCTGAGCTGCGGTGTGAGCACACCGGGTTTCAGCAGTTACTGTGAGCAGTGAGCAGCAGCTGCCGCTGTCACTTTATCAGAAGAGCCGCTTACCCAGAGGTCCTCCTTGCCCTGTGCTCCCCAGCCCAGGCCGTGCTGGACAAGCCCCTCTGGCAGAAAAGCTGGCCCCACACATCCCAGCATAGCACATCTTGGGAAAGCCTGTTCTGAACCCCTTCAACATTACTTAAGTTTATGTCTCATATTGACTGATATTTCGACCTTTTTATGTTTAGGAGAAAGAGAAGAATTAAATCTGACTGCAAACCGTTTGATGGGACGGACCCTCACCGTTGAAGTTTCGGTAGAAACAATTAGAAACCCTCAGCAGCAGGAGTCCCTAAAGCACGCCACCAGGATTATTGATGAGGTGGTCAGTAAGTTTTTGGATGATCTGGGAAATGCCAAGAGTCATTTGATGTCGCTGTATAGTGCGTGCACATCTGAGGTGCCGCCTGGGCCGGTTGACCAGAAGTTTCAGTCCATAGTGATCGGCTGTGCTCTTGAAGATCAGAAGAAAATTAAGAGGCGATTAGAGACTCTGCTCAGAAATATTGAAAACTCTGACAAGGCCATCAAGCTGTTAGAGCATTCTAAAGGACCCAGCTCCCTAGCTCTGCAGCAGAATGCTGAAAGCAGATTTAATTAATTTTCAGACCTGAGAGCACTTACAAATTAGGGTGCAAAAGGGATAAAATACTATTTTAAGTGATTACAACGAGTACTTTATGCCGGGCATAACCACTCATTTGATACTGAAAATTGTTTCAGATAATGAAAGTAGTCCAGTGTCATCAGTTTTGTGAATAACATTTAGAAGTAGAAATGTTTTCATTCTCTCCCTGTAAGTTTTAGGTGGAATACCTGTACTAGGAGCTAGCAGCCTGTCTGTATGTTTGATAATTCTGTGGATGAGCACTTTGTGTCGGGGGGAGGTGAGTGCTCAGCCAGGGGCAGAAGAATCACTGTTCTTCCCTGGGCTTTTTCGGGTGTGGAGACACATGGACACGGGGGGGCGTGTGTTGGCTAGAAATTCTTTACACAGCAGCACGCACTTACACACGTCTAGTGTTAGCCAAGCAGTGTGCTCACCGGGGTAAAAGAGATCACACAGTAAGAGCCTTTCCCAGCATTCTCATTCAGCAGGTTTTTTAGACATGTGTCAAATTATTTTGAACTTGAAGATTTATGCATCTCATTTGAATGTATTTCCCAACATACATGAAAACATGACAAATGTGAGAAAATTCACATCTAATCTTACCACTGTGAACAACTATATATCCACTTTGTTTTTCTAAATGCATCTCTAAAATTTTAATCATTATATAAGTACAATATTGTAACTTGCCTTTAAAAAATTAAATGCTGCTCTTAAGTCTGCTTCAATTGTCCGCTTTCGAACCTCTGACTTACCCGGCCTCCTTACTAGACACTGAGGTTGTTTCCCATTTGTTGCTGCTACTGCAACATATTCGTGTACATAGATCGTTTTCCTTCTTTCGTTTTCGATTTTCTTTTATAAATTCCCAGCTGGGTCAAAGGGTATATAAATTTTCATAGCCTAAAGTATTTCCAGTTGTGTGTGTGTGTGTAATTATATCAATTTATACTGTCTTCAATGATTAAAATGTAGCCATTTCACTGAAATCTTTCCAGCATTGAGCATTTTTTTCTAATGAGATAATGAAACACCTTTAGTTTGCATTTTGTTTGCTAATAAGGTTGCGTAATATATTGATTATTCTTTTATTTGTAACAAATGAAGCAACTATGGAATATTTTTATTTATTATTAGTGTTATTGATACACAAAGCCCTCAACTTCCCCAAATACTGCTGCAAAACACAAATATTTCAAACTTGGTTTTTATTAGAACACAAGTTTTCTTTTACACTGAAAACGAAGTTAAGATCTTGGGGTCGCAGGGAGAGGTGGGAGGAAAATGTAGCAACTGTACTTGAACATCAATTTTTAAAAAGTTAAGATCTATTTATTTATATCAATGTATATTTATATATACATAACAATGAAAACAATATTGAGCTTTGTTTTCTGGACAAAAATAACCAGTCAGCCTCTCTTCATTAAAAACAGTTACAGTCTAAGGACATTCATGGTGGCTTTGGTGGCCCGCCCCAAGTCCCCCTCGTGTAAATCTTTCCATTTCATGGGAAATATTAATTCTCATTGATAACTGTGGCAAAGCCTCTCGATTTCTCAGCAGATTCTAATTCACTGTTATAAGGTTTCCTGTCGGATAAAGATGTTTTTGGGCCATCTGTTTCTTCATTAGCCTTTTGAAAATTAAACAGGTGCTCCCGTTTGTCTCAGGTTCTCAAGGACTGTCGGCATCTGTGCATCCCTCCCCTACGGCGAAGCACCCCCCCTTCTCACTGACTCCTGGTCAGCCCAGAGGTTACCACGGAATATTCCAGCTTCGCTTCCTCAACCTTTGTATTCTTTGCATTGGCTTTGGCTCACTTTTTGCAGTGGAGTTTATTAGAGGTTATTCCTTATCACAGAGCTACCATCTCCAAGCTGCTTTAGTCCCTGGTCTGCTGGCCTCCAGCCCTCCATACCTCTAACTTGAGCCATTTACAGGGGGGCACTGACCTCAATATGTAGGTTCTTACTTATTTTTAAGAATGGAAGTATGATTCATTTTCAAAAGAAACTCCCAAACGTCACATTTTTACCTTCATTTAAACTGTCATCTTTTATAAAGGCTCCTAAGGGAATTCAGGGTCTATGTTTTGTCTGCGTTGATATATTCCCCAAGTGGGACGGGGATACCCACGCAGTGTACGGTTTTTGCCATCCCTCCTGAGCACTGCTTCCCTGTGGTGTTCCTGTCCCACCCCAGCTCCCCCTGGGTAAGCAAGCAGCACCTGCAGAGGAGCTGACCAGAGCGCTCAACCTGGCAGGTGTAGAAGCGACCTTCCTGCTATTTTAATATAGGAATCCCTGACATTGAAAAAAAAAATCCCTAAATGTGCACTGCTGGCTTCCAGCTGTACTTCCCTCCCAGTACCATATTGCATCCTCCAGGGGGCAGCATTCACACTGCATTCTATGTGGTTGGCGTCTTCTAATTTAACGAAACATTATTAGCCAAGTGAGGCATTATGCAGGACACAATGAACGTCGGCACGACCCTTTGTATTGGAGCCCTGTCCAGTACCCTGCCTCAGATTTCACCCTGAAGAGGTGATCAACAAGAGAACTCTGCTTCAACATTTTAAAACTGGAAAACATGAGAGAATATAACCACCACTGAAAAGCAGAGGAAGGACCTGGCAAACAAAATTACATGCAGTGACTTTTAACTAGGAAACACCCAAGCATTTGTCCCTTTCACAATACTGTGATAAACACTAATTAATTTCTGGAGTGTATATACATAATAATGCTACTTTTGAAAGCTGGATTTTATAATTATTCCACAACAAAAATGGAAAGTCAAAGAGCCAAGAGTTTTGGAAAAGGTAAGACAAGGACAGTAGTAAGCTTGAGCTGCTTTTAGTGTCTATTCACACAAGCAAGCACAATGAAATGGACCTTCTGCTTACAGACGTTGTAACGGGATTTGTAAGTGTCCAGAACTTGGGGTGTCCCAGAATATAGGATCTCCCCCACACAAGTCTGGCTGGGGGATGGGACCCATGGAGCAGGGCCATTGAGAGTTACTGTGCATACCAATAACAGCAGGGTAGCTTCATACTCGATACACAAAGTTATTTTGCATATCAAGTCTAGCTAGGGAGTTGGGCATGACTTTGGCCTGTGATGTAACTGGGAGGGAGCTCCCCTTATAGCGCCTGCCTGAGAGCTTGGAGATGATTTGCTCCACACCACAGGGTCACACCTGCCAGGACTAACTAGGGCAGGCAAGAAAGGCAGAAAACCTGGGAGTGCTGGCAGGTGTAGCCAGTTGTGGGAGGAGTCGGAAATGGGGTTACAGAGGAAGATTTGCGCCGCGATTTTAATCCAGGCACAGCAGCCGTGCCGGAGCTTAACCACATGTTTGGGGAGCAGAGAGGGGGCTCCCTTGACCACGCGGCCTAGGAAGCAGGAAAGCAAGATGTAGCAGCCATGTAGAGCTCTCTCTTAGCAGTTCGGAAGATGCAGAAGGATTCCCTGGTTCACTATGAGGATGCGGTTTTGGCGGAAAAATGGGAGCCTAGACAAGTCGCAGACTTTTGTCTTTTTGCCTGAGATACGGTACCCGTGACTGGCCTGGCTGGACAAAGAGGGTAAGGAAGGACTGTGTGACTGTTTGTGGGTGTTTTAAAGGAATTTTGGGATTTTTATTCAGCAACCTATGTAACTTCTGAATAGTTCCTTTCACCAAACTCTGGCATTGAGAGTCATGATTTCTCACACCTGGTGGCAGGCAATGAACCCACAGTAACAGACCCCGGGAGAGGAGGCTTGTTTCGGTAACAGTATTTTGACCCCACCACAGTTCCATTCGGTAACAACCTGACGACATTCTTCAGTCATGAGCTAAGAGTAAAGAATTTGAATTGGACCACACAAATCTTTTAATTACCCACCGACAAACCATTAAATACTGTAGCAAACATGCTTCCTTGTGCATGTAGTGGGCATTCAGATCACTATGGCATTTTGGCATTCACTCCCACTGGTGAGGGCTGACTTCAGTATCTAGTCCAGCTTTAACACAACTTAATCAGGGGTGACCAGAGTAGCTTAAATAGGGCACAGTTTGTGCAGGAATTTGACAAAGTTGTGAGAACAGACTGAAAACCCTGGAGTTGGAAAACTGGTACAGCATCTGGATGCAGGGAGTATTATAAATACACCTCCAAATGTAATCATTACACCTCAGGACTGAAGATGACAGGAGGCCCGAGACAGAACAACACACACAGACCATTAGCTGCTGCAGAAGTCCTGGCACAAGCTTCCAACCCTTTCTTTTGCCAGCAGAGGTCCCCGTGCACGTCTCTGCCTGCCCAGCTGTAAAATGGGGGAAGATAATGCTTCTGTGAGTTACTTTAAATAAGATACACAACAGCATGCAAGGTATTTAGTATAGTGGGCAATAAAAAATGCACCTGTTAAATAGTCATACCTTGGTACTCGGTTTCAGAACTCGTCAAACCCCTGTACTGGTTGCATTTTGACAAGAAAAAAATGTTTCAGCACTTCACTTGCTTGGGACTAGTCCCACTTGCTACAATTTGTACGAGCTACAACATCACCTCGTGAGAGAAAATACTTCATTGCTCGTTGCTTGTTTGGTACTCAACACAAGTTCCGGAACGAATTACAAGTACTGAGGTACCACTATAATTATATTTTGTACCACAGGACAAAGTAAATGTATTATTGGGGCAGGGGCAGGAGGTGAAAGGGTCAAAAGAAGATGAAACCACTTTTAAAACAGGCTGATACTGATAAATTAGAAATGAAACTTAGTTTCCAAGGCTGAATGACTTAAAAACCAGTGCTACTAAACTGCATTAATTATCCACTATCAACAAAATAAATGCACTAAATATTGGCACAATGAGCATCTGAGATGTGAAATATTTTTGTTATTTTGTTTTTTTTCCTTTTTATTTTTATTTTTTAAAATTTTTTATTGATTATGCTGTTACAGTTGTTCCCCCCTTCATTCCCCTCCATCCTACCCCCCCATCCCCACCATTACCCCCCTTTAGTTTATGACCATGTGTCTCAAGTTCTTTAGATTCTATATTTCCCATGCTATTCTTGCCCTCCCCCTATCTATTTTCTATCTACTGTCTATGCTACTTATTTTCTGTACCTTCTCCCCCCTTCTCCTCCTCCCACTCCCCTGTTGCTAACCCTCCTTGAGATCTTCATTTCTATGTTTCCACTCCTGATCTAGCTGTCCTTTTAGTTTGCTTTTGTTTTAGGTGTGGTTGTTAATAACTGTGAGCTTGTTGTCCTTTCACTGTTCATGTTTCTTTATCTTCTTTTTTTTAGATAAGTCCCTTTAACATTTCATATAATAAGGGCTTGGTGATGATGAACTCCTTGAATTTGATCTTATCTGAGAAGTACTTTATCTGCTCTTCCATTCTAAATGAAAGTTTTGCTGGATAGAGCAATCTTGGTCATAGGCCTTTGGATTTCATGACTTGGAATACCTCTTTCCAGCCCCTTCTTGCCTGTAAGGTCTCTTTTGAGAAATCTGCTGACAGTCTGATGGGGACTCCTTTGTAGGTGACTGTCCCCTTAGCTCTTGCTGCTTCTAGGATTCTCTTCTTCATTTGAATCTTGGCTAATGTAATGATGATGTGCCTTGGTGTGTTCCTTCTTGGGTCCAACTTCTTTGGGACTCTCTGAGCTTCCTGGATTTCCTGGAAGTCTATTTCCTTTGCCAGCTTGGGGAAATTCTCCTTTATTATTTGTTCAAATAAGTTTTCCACTGGTGGCTGTGCCTTTCCCCCTTCTGGTACCCCTATAATTCGGATGTTGGAGCATTTAAAGATGTCCTGGACATTCCTAAGACTCTCCTCATTTCTTTGAATTCTTGCTTCTTGACTCTTTTCTGTTTGGCCATTATTTGCTTTCTTCTGGTCCACTACATTGATTTGCATCCCAGTTTCCTTTTCATTGCTATTGGTTTCCTGTGCAATTCCATTCATTTCAATTAGTTTCGCCTTCATATATTTGTCTAATTTGTCGGTTAAATCAACCAGTTCTGTGAGGATCCTGATCACCAGTGTTTTAAACTGTGTGTCTGAGAGTTTTGCTATTTCTTCATCGCTTAGATTTATAGGCTGTGGGGCTTTGAGATCTTGTGACCATTTTTGGTCTGTTCTCGCCCTGTTAAGTGTGAGAAGCGGTGCCTTAGATTCCCAGGTCGCTGGGTTGTGACGCTGTATGTGGGGGCGTGGTCAGAGCGGGGAAATGGCGGCGCCCTCTGCTGTTTTGCACCACTGGGAGAGGAGCAGAGCCTTAGGTGGTTCACCAGGGCCGGGCCACTCAGTCGCTGGGTTACGATGCTGCATGTGGAGGTGGGGTCAGAGCAGGGAAATGGGGGCACCCTTCCTGCAGCTTGCTTTGGGGACCTGCTGGGTTCCGGTCCAATCGCCCACTCACTTGCTTGTCTATCCGCGCACAAAGGCGCGACCACAGTCAACCCGCAGCCCTGCTCCCTCGCTGTTTCCCCGCGGTGGCTCGCTTGGTTGCTCACTAGGTCCAACCCTGCGCCTGGATTCCGCGCGCCTGAGTCCGTCTGACTGAGTTTTCCTGTGCAACCCCGCTCCACCAGCTGCTGGTTTCGCCCCTTACCGGTCAGGCTGAAGAATTTGTTGTTAACAGAATTCCGAAAAGTTCAATATTCTGTGTTCTGGCTGTGTTTTCTGTGTCTAATATTTAGTTGTCTCTAAACTTGGTTGCGTGAGAAGGCCCGGCAAATGCACCTATGCCTCCATCTTGGCGGAAGTCCCAAGCTATTTTGGTTTTTAAGGAAGTCACATTAATACCTTTTACAGTTTGGTTCCACACTGGTGATACATATCACACAAAAGTCAAGCTATGAAATGCATTTATATTTTATTATTGGAATTTATCTTCCATGAAATTTTTATTAAGTAGTATATTTTAAATTAAGCTCAAGGGCATAATTGCAACCCAACAGCAATACATACAAGTAGTGTTCCATCCAAATTTACAAAAGCATTATTTAGTAGTAACAAAAATATAGGAGTTGAGCTTTCCTTTTAATACAAAGTTTTATTTTTGAGACAATTTACTAACATCCTAATATAGATATTTCAAGAAAGAGAAGAAAAGTAGTAGTAATAAAGGTTATTACAGCTAAACCATCCAATCACCTGGGAGTTAGGTAATTGGACATTTCAGAGTCCACTGTCCTTTTAAGCATTTTCTCTTAGCAAATAAATTCACCTACATGATAGGCTGACATGTTTTAGGGTGAAAACCTAAAGAGTGGGAACAGCACAGGTGATGTTCATAATCGTAACTAAAAGTTAAAACTGAATAAATCTACCTGTTCATTATGTTGTGCAACGTGGAACAAATTTTTACCGTTCATTTTGTTTTCAGAGAAACAGATACACAGTAATGGGAGCACTTTAGCAAATTACCAGTTAACTATTTCGAAGGTTTTGAGAAGGATTCTATCAAATTAACCGTTTACAATAAAGTAGTTCACTTTTTTAAAGTTGGGACATTAGGCCCTGAGGCCAACTCTCCATCCTAAGATTTTCAGGAAAGACCCCAGTCCCTAGAAGCCCCGGCTCTGTGGAGCGCACTGATGAGTGCTCTCTCCAGCCCCATATTGCTGACTTCTGAAACCGCCATCTAACTTCACTTCACGGTGAGGAAAGGTGTCTGTCCATCCTCTTTTCGGTAATGTTAGTTTTACTTTATTTATAAAAACTACATGCATGCTATCAACTTTGGGCAGATGAAAAGAAAACCATTTAGCCTGGTTTTATTTAACTATATTGCTTTGCATGGGCTATTCAATATACTATTTTATTTAATAGGCAGCTTGAAATAGGAAAAGGAGCCTCAGGAATTTTGATATATGGCAATTATCACAGAGCTGTATGTCTGTCTGCTAAAAATCAGCCACAATGTAAAAAAAACCCGTAAGAACACAAATTTACAACATACTGGAGCTTAAGACAAGTTTTCTTCAGCAACCACGGTTCATTAGAAATTAATAGTAAACTTATTTTAAAAAATTAAGGGTCTCAGGGGGGAAAACTAATGTCAATTCAGGTTTTGGAATTAATTAAATTGTGATGTATTTAACATTATCACTAGTGGCTGATTTTCAGGCCTACTTAATTATTTTAAATGATTAATTATGGTTAGATTTAAAATACAGAAGTGCAAATTAAAAATTCAAATGTGTTACAAAGGTTTCTTTCAGTTCTTGCAAGAAATGACAAAACTAAGTACATAAAATTGTATTACAAATATCGGGAACTGCAACCATCAGAGATTACATTTTTTATATAGAACAGTAACAAACTTTTACCAACACACATTTAATTAACATGAAGTACAACTACAACATATTACATAATGTGATTTTTCTGCTACTGAAAACCAAAAAACTCAAAATACATTTTGTGCAAAAATTAGAGAGTTGTATTTGAAGAGAGCAGGGAAGGAAAGACGAATCACTAGCAGGCACCATCGTCAGGAGTTTTGCCCAGCACCTGCCCGGCAACGGGAGCGGTGACAACCGGTGACATAAAAATAAACATGTTATATTACTTTGAAATGTATAGTGCCAGATCATTTCAGTATTGTGAAAAGCAAACATCCACCAAACGTCCACTCTTGACTTAACACGGACATGCCCAGAAAACTCTACTAGGTCCTTAGCATTGGTCTGGACAGGGGATGAGAGTGGTGCAGATGGAGGACTTAGACAACAAAGAGAGACAACATACAAAAGGAATATATAAAACATTATGCATTTAGTACAAATAATGAAAAAGGACATTATAGCACATTTTCCAAGGAAAGTTATTTTACATCTTCCAAAATCCTGTAAAAACCAAGTATATTGTAAGGGGTCAAAAACAAAATCATCGATGAATGATAATTAGTTTTAACAGAGTTCATGCAATTATCTTAGTTGAAAAGCTAATGTCTCAAGTCACATTTATGCTCTGCCACATGATACATACTAAAATTATTTATTAAAAGAAATTATTTTATATTTGGTCCTGGCAGAGGTCTCAAGAAAGTGCTGTAAAAATCAAAGGTTATAGAAATGTGTAAGTGATCATCTTAAAATACCATACAAAAATGTGTAAACAAAAAGATGCTTTACAGTTACAGGGCATTTATAGAATCCATAATGTGGATTACGACAGATCATCTCTTGTGCACTTAAGAAAATTGTTAACATAATCCTAGAAGTTCAAAATGGCATTTTCAGTCAGCAGCCAGAGGCACGGGAAGCACCACCGCACTTCCCAGCCCAGAGGAGGAACCGCAGATGCGCTCTGCCTAAGGACCTCCTTCTGCAGGGACACAGGAGAAGGAGTTTGCAAAGTATCTCACCTGGGAGATGCTCTAGCACTAAAACAGTTATACTCCTCTTTTACCTATCCTGTCAGAGAGGAAAACTGCTTTTAAAAGATATCATAAACAATATAAATTCTGCCAGTAAAGCACTGTAAAAATTAGATATGATATTTTGGCACAAAGCACTTCTCTTTTGCAAAATATGTCTGGAATTTCTTAATTGAAAATAAAATCTTTCAACATACACACAATGTGTAAGGGGTTCTATGAATGAATGAACCAGAGTCTGTTTCCGTAAATACTGCACACACTTCCCATTTACTCCAGTACCAAGCATCCGCATACAGACCTCCACCTTCCACATTACACAGCTATTGCACAAGTAACATCGCAGTTGGACAAGGCTTAGCATTTACCTTTCTATGGTTTTTTTTGTAAGTATCTGGATTCAATACTATTTTCTAGAAAAGTTAGATGACCAATTTCAGAAAAAGAATGCTTGCTATCTTTCCTTGACCCATAACATTAAAATCCATAGCAATATATTTAGATATTTCATTTATGTTTTCCAGCATTTAAAAGTCAGCAAAACCTGTTTTTTTTGGACATCTCACAGTATTCCCTCAAAAACAGGAGAAGCTTCGTCTAATGTAAAAAAATTAAAAATGAGTCCCTAGGGCAGTAATTTTTCCACCAAAGATCTTACTCCATCCTGAAAAGCACTGCAGATCCATATTTAAGGCTGTCAACATCCAGAGAGCCACACAACGTCTGCTAAAAAACACTTGTAATACCATGACAGCTTGACGTACTGAGTAGTTCTTGTGGAATTGCACAATTTGTTACTGCCTAAAGCATTTTAGGGAATGCTGCAGCTGCTGAAAGGATTTCTGGTTTTCTTGGTCCTCTGTTTGTTGGGTCTAAGGCTGATGACATCTCCACCATTGAGGGCACTTGAATTCTGGCCCGAGTGACTCCCACCAGGAGTGTTAAAGACACCTGCAACAAATTGAAGGAGACACAGGGATAAGCACTGATATGCCTCAGGGCCACCTACTGAAAACTGCATCCAGCTTCTTGGTGGATCAATAATATTTCCAAGTATTTACAATTCTAAGTTTTTGTCTTCACTTCATTTATTTTTAGTTAGCCAATACACCTGGTTCAAAGTTTTCCTTTCCATCCTAACCCTCCCCTACCCATGGTTCTCCCGATGCAGCATGTTTTCCTATGTCTCCTTCTAAAGATATTTTATGCATATGTAGACATGATTTGTAGTTAACAATACTGTTCGTGAAATTTTACGTTAATAAAAGTATTATGTTGTAGACCGCTCTGCCTGGTTCTAGGAGTTGTATCTCCACCCCTTGTGGCTAAGGGTGAGGAACAACCCAAGCAGCAGGAGACAAAGCTTGTCTCTAGTAGCAAGCACTGCCTCAGTTTCCTCTCCCTGCCCCCAAAGCTTGGTCGGAAGTCATTGATAAGTAAGAGGAGGGGGGCAACCTAAGCCAGATTCGATCACTTGGGAGGCCTTCATGGAAGGACCTGGGGGCTGCAAAAAGAGCAATGGACTCTCGTCCCCCTTCCCTCTTTGACAAAGCCCAAAGCCCGAGTCCCCATGTCCTCTGGGAGAAGGGCTTCCTGGCTCTAATCCCCTTAAGCCTGAATACCTGTTGGGGAGGGGTGCAGCTCCTTGCCTTGCTGGAGTGTGTCCTGGGGGAAAATCTGGCATTACAAAGACTTGCTGATAAACCTGTGAAATCTGCTCTGCTAAGAGTGCTTTCATTCATATATTAAGGCTTCAAGCAGGAAACCCTAAAACTCTGTTCCTAACAAACTCTGACTCTAGTAAGCCTTCAGATTTCTTTGAAATGTCATCTACTGTTTGATCCTTGCCCCCCTGTATTCCTGTGTTTATTCTAGAACCAATAAAAGGTTCTAGAGGAGGGGGCTCGAGGCCTTTTTCTCCTCAGAGAAACTGGCCACTGCTCACTTCTCCTCCCTAAGCAGATCACATCATGTCTCGGTTCATATTCACTTTCATCCGTAGCAACTGTGGGGACTTTTGAGGAAAGTTGCCCCCACAATATTACACACGTAAAAGCTGGTAGTAATGCAGGATTTTCCTATCCAAACTAAAATAACCAACAAAATGGTCTACAGATAATTAAAGTCATGAGTAGATAAAAGGAATGAATTTTTAAAAAGCCTTTTAACCATCATAGTTTCCTTTTGGAACTGTGCTGGTCCTTATGAGCTATTGATAAATACAAAACAGACACTATCGATGATTCAAAGTATCTGGGCCACAGACACTATCAATGATTCAAAGATGACCATGACCAATTCTGCCCATAAGATGTTTACAATCTTAAAAAAAAAAGATATTTACAATCTAATGAGATGAGTTTGTACACAAAGTAGTGCTATAAGATATTATATGTAAAGTGCCATAAGAGAGACACAAGATCCCATAGATGGTTCAAAGGAAGGACCAATTACATCTACTTTGTAAGAAAGGAGGAATTACGTGGAGAAGATGGAACTAGACAACTAGCAATGTCCTGGACTTAGATCTCTGTTCTTTTAAAACAGAAGAATGAGGCCAGCTATACAGCTGAGTGAGCTTTCTACATAGCCATGAGGAAAGAATAGTTTTTTGACAGAAGATGGGAAAGGGAGATCATTCTGTTTTGTTTTTTTTTTTTAAGATTTAATTATTTTTAGAGAGAGAAAGGGAAGGAGGGAGAAAGAAAGGGAGAGGAAGATAGGTATGTGAGAGAAACATCGATCAGTTGCCCCTTGCATGCCCCCAACCAGGGTCTGGGCCCACAATGCAGCCATGTGCCCTGACCAGGATCTGAACCCGCAGCCTTTTGCTTTGCAGGACGATGCCCAACTAACTGAGCCACACCAGTCAGGACAGAGAGGTCCTTCTTGATGGAAGAACCAAAATGAGCAAAAGTGAACAGCACGGGGCATATTCAAGAAAGAGCAAGACATATGGTGGAACAGGTAAAAGGGGTACATGTATAATGGTGGGCAAAACTGTCTAAGTAGTGGAATGAAGAGATCCTATATCTAATGTTTTCCATAATGGGAATCGATGTATTTTTAGTAAGAGACCTGATGCTCCTGAATAATCACTGATCTAATACTTTCTAATCACATCTCTTAAATGAGCACAGTGTATTAAAAAATAGTAAGCATGATCATAATGAATGGAAAATAAATTTACTATAGGTAAATATGGGCATAAAATATCCTGTATACTTACCAATTTTGTTACTACTTGAATGCCTTAATTCTGGATCCTCAGCTGTTTGTTGTTTGAGTTTTTGAAGATATTTTTCAGCCAAATATTTAAAAACTAGAATAAAAACAAGAACAAAAACCCTAACAGGTCAGTGTGACTTATACAAGCAAAATGTGTTATTTCACATCATTTACTGTAATATTTATTTTTACTAAACAAATTTAAATTATAATTAGAAGTATACAACTGAGTTGAAAAATTCAACTTTTAAAATTTATTTGAGTAATACCTAAGTACAATGAATAGTAATACTAACAAGTAGATAATGGCCTTTTATTAATAAAGAAATGAAATAATATTTGTAATCACTGGCTCAACTTAGTTTTGACTTAGTTTTGAAAAGATGTTTCATTTCTTTAAGTGAAAAAAATACTACCCAGAAGATACCTGACCAACAATCTAGTTGTTATGTAATAAAAGTAGAAATTTTGGAATGAGAAAAATAATAATCATCTCTCTCTACTCTCACTTTCTTAAAGTAGGAAATATTAGTGAACAAATTAAGGTCACTGTGACTATCTAATGGAATACCCACTACTGTGGAGTTCTAAGGAAATTCAGTAATGTTAAGAGGTACACGTGAAAAACACACATGCATACACACTCACACAGTTATATTAAAGAAAACAAAACAAAAACCAGGGTTTTGCTGTAGACCAATAAGTATTTCAAGACATTAGTAAATAATTACAAACTAACTCAAAGAGGCATTGTATCTTTAAATTTTTCTTCATGGTAGGTGTCAAGAAAATTCTATTCTTATTATAAATGTTTTCTAAACAACACAATAGCAAAGTAGTAAGAAAACTAAAACAAATTTCCTGTTAATTTTTAAAAAAAGGCAGTTTACCTTCATTCACATTTAGGTCTTCTTTCACTGATGTTCGGTAGAATCTCAGCTTTAGCTTTTTTGCCAGTGCTTCAGCTTCCTCGCTATACATCAATTAAAAAAAATGCTTATAGAGGTACTTTCTGGTAACTAGTTTTTAAGAACACTTTTATTACATTTACTGACACAGCCTGGGGAGGGGGCAGCAGACCCCCAGACTCGTTAAAGCTGTGCCCTCAGTGCTGGAACAGGGTTTTCAGTTTTCACTACTTTGGGGGGATACACACCAAACATTATACTATAACTATAAACAGACATTTTTCTACAAAGTCACTGAACTCTAGCCTTAAAATAGTGAAATATCACTTTTCTTTATGAGTACTTTAGTTTTCTCTCTTCTGTTTTTAGAAACATTTGAATTTACACTCTGAAAATTATACACTTCATTATTTATTTTACTTACTAGTTATGAAACTGCTTTGCTGCCAAAGTCCAAATCCACACAGGAATGACTGTCTCTACACAAGAGCGAACCCCTGATTTACTTTATTACGACTCCTGACGGTGGACTCCTGGTTTCATTACGACTGTAGTGGCTAAGCTCCAAAATGGTTCCCAATGATTCCATTGCATTGCCCCACCCCTGCTCTCTGGGTCTTCACACTGTTGTGAGGTCTCCTCCCACACTGTAATCAAGGTTGGTTTATGTGATCAATAATATACACAAGCGATAGTATGTGCCTTCTGAGACGAGGTTACAGGAGACACGTGGTTTCTGCTTTGCCCTCTCTTGGACCGCCTGCTGGGGAAGGCCAGAGAGCATCCACCTGGCAAGGAACTAAGGCCCCTGCCAACAGCCACGTGAGTGAACCATCCTGGACACAGATGGGCCCCCTTGCCCCCGTCAAGCCTTTCTGTGACTGACTTTAGGCCTAACTGGCATCTTGACTGAAACTTGATGAAAACCTCTGAACTAGAACCACCCCAGGACACCACAAATTCCTGACCTACAGAAACTGAAATAATAACTGTTTGCTGTTGTTTTAAGCCACTAAGTTTTAGGCTAATTTGTTAATATGGCAACAGATAACATAAGAACATAAAACAATAAGGTAAAAACCAAGCAAAGATTTTTAAAGCTAGCAACACTTTAATAATACAGCGAGCAAATACTTATAAAAAATTATTTGGATGCTAAGCTGTGTTCACAAATTAGAGCATAACAGTTGTGAATATACAAAACAATATGAATCTATACTACTTATCTATTTAAACTCATCAACATAGGACACTACTTACTCTATATTAAAGCATTTTATTAACATTCTTACTATATATAAGAATGTTTTTCTTAATATTTTTACTATATCTGGATTTGACTTAAAATAACTGGACTTGTGGTATAAAGACCTGAAACAAGAATTCTAAAAGAGCCTTCAAATTTTATTCCTTTAATTTTTCTCTACTTATGATTCAGTATAAACTTTTTTAAACCAAACCAATCATAAAGATGAGCTCTCAGTAAGGAACTCTTTATACAAACTTCCTTAAATTTTGTAAATCTATGCAAAAATTAAAATAACTTTCAACTTTATAGAGCTATCACCACCCCCTCAAAAGCAGCCATCTTACTTCTTTATACAAGAATCATCCAAGAGATCAATCTTGTTTTGTACAAGTACAGTTGGTATATCTCCAACTTCAGCTACTACTTTCTCTCTCCAACTGGAAATTGCTTCAAAAGATTCCCTGTCTGTGGTAGAAAATACAAGCACACAAGCCTGGGCTCCTGTAAGGTCACAAAATAAAAATGTTATTTATATTAATGAAACAATCCTATGCAGGGTGAGGATAACTATTACCTGTCACAATAATTTTTATGTAAATAAATACTGAGTTCATCACTTAGCACTCTGCTAATTTTTTTTATAACATATAAACCATTTTCTAATTCAAAGAACCAACTTTTACCAAGAGCAGTAGTTCTCAAACTTGTACAAATTTTAAAGTACCCTTGAAATTATATACCTTTTGTGGGGGACAGCACGAAATACTGATATGTTTAGTTATAGTTTAAGAACCAGAGAGAATGGTGAACTAAGGATGAGTGATAGGCACTCGCTACCTTCTTCCTGTAATACAGGGCCCAGCACAAACAACACCCCCTTTTAAATAACAAAATCTTTCATTAAAAAGTCATAAGCATGTAATTCTGTAACATGACAATATCACACTCAAGCACACCAAATGGCATTTCAGGTGAAATGTTCAAATTAAACTATAAATTGTTACACCCATATCATTACCCTGCCAGCCACACTCAGCAGCAGGCCTTACTTCTGCTGGACCTGTGTTTGTCATTTGCTTTTTAGTTTCTTTGAGCACAGATTTAAGAAAAATCTGAGAAAAAAGTAATAATTTTCTCATCCTATTTACTTTTTAAAAAACTATACAAGTATTATTTTAGTAGAATACCAATGATGCTAATGAACATCATTGAAGAACCAATGACAAAAGAGAATCAATACACAACAGACAAGGAAAAGTTTTAGTTTTTTACCCTGTTTAAATGTGTAATTCCCATTCTATATTCATGGACAATATTTTGCTTATCAACTATCACATTAGGTTGATAATTATCTAAAATAAAATATAAGCAGCAACCTTCTGGGAGAAGCTCTCTTACAAATGATTAGCTGTGACAAAAGCAGATGTGTAGGTGACAAGAAAAGCTGCCCTGAGGTCCAGAGGATTTCCTGGGAGGAAGGCGTGTTTTCTCGCTGTTCCACTTTCCTTCCAGACCACTCAGGTGTGAGAGTTTCCTAGGAGGACTCAGACAGGCAGGCCTGGGCTACCCTAAGACACTCTTAAAGCCAAAAGAGGTTTGTTTATCACCAGAGGGAATACTATAGAAAGCAAAAGAGCGTATGATGAAAGAGAAATTAGCAGTTCAGTATTACCCTAACAGCAGGGGCTTCATCTGTTCCCTAATCTGGACACGTTTTAAACCCAAGATTAAATTAATTATACGAAACGTGTAAGGGGAAGACAGAACGGCAGATATACCCTGAGACTATCAAAATTGAAAGAGGAATAAAACTGATGAGGTCACTAGTGTATTGATAAATAAATTTATATTTACTTGAACTGTAATATTTACTTAAACTACAAACAAAAACATTATCTAATCATACTTTAACTTCTACTTAACTAAGTTTTATTATAAAACTATTTGTTAGTGTTAAACCTAGAATTTTATATCTAACCAACTGCCATTTATTTTGGAAGGTTAAATAAGGTATTTTTCAGGTACCCACTTCAAAACCAAAAAAACAAAAAACCCTTAGAAGAAGTACATAATTTTAAAAAACACAAAAAGAAAAACTATGCAGATACTGCCAGAAATATGGGCAGCAAAGATAATTAAGAAAAACACAATGTTTTCAAAATTAAGGACCAAAGGATAAAAGAAAAAGTATATCCATAACCCCCAAATTATTTAGTGGGGTCCTGAGCAGGGAGAGACCAAAGGAATGTGGGAGTGTGTGGAAGTACCTGTCAGAAGAGGCGGAACATACAATATTGATATGTGTGAGTATTAAGGGAGGCAAATAACCACCTACATAACAGATGATGGAGGACCTGCTACTGTCCCCTCAGCCCTGGTGTCGCTGTAGCTGTGCAGACACTTCCTGCCTTTGCTAGTGTCCTACTGGGGCATACGCTGCAGCTGGCCCTCTTTTTTCTGATGTTTTAGAAGCGACCCAGGTTTATTGAATCCTCTAGGGGGAACGGATGCTTCTGAAGGAAGCTTCACTTTACGGGGGATGGGATCAATGCATGAGCTTCACTTTGGTAGGACCATTCTGAGGTCTGCCTATTAGGATTGACCCCCAACTGCCTAGTTTTAAGTAGCTCATTAATACACCTTCTTCATGCTTTTCTCCTTCTTTCCCCAGTCTCTCACTTCTACTTCCTGGATAACTTCCCCAGTAAATTACCCTCACCTAGTTGTGCCAAGAATTGCTTTGTGTGTCTCCTTGGAGGGGTGATGGGAGGCAAAAAACCCCTACAAAATATAAAATCTGCATGAGATGACAGAAATAAGTTATAGCAAGAATAATTATAATCTTCAGAATAAATGGCACACAAATCTCTGGAGCAGGATGGTTCACTTGATACTAAGCCTTCAGACTGAATGCTGCACCCAGCTCATCTTATTTAACCTAAATATATTACCAAAATGAAACAAAAAACAAAAACAGACAACCTGCACTACATTTGCAGTTATAATAATTCTGACAAATGTTGGACAACTATTTGTCTTAATTACCCCTAACTAAAATTATCCACCCATAGAAAAAATATCCTGTCAAATTACAATGCATTATGGTCCTTTTACATGTAGGAAAAGTCTGAAGAGCCACACAAAAAAATCCCTGTCTAATAAAGGGCTTTTTTGGTTGAGGCACCAATAAAACAGGTGACAAATAACAGATTGCAAAATGTGTGTAAGAAGATCATCATTTACAGAATTTACAAAAGAAATAGCTATAACTCCGACACAACTTTGGAAGTCCCTCAAGAACTACAAGAATTTTTTTTTCAAGAATTGAGAAGAGAAAAAGATTTCTAAAGGATTTCTGTAGAGAAAATACTATCCACCCCCAACTCTTCTCTCTTTCAAGAAGGTGGGCTAGATATGATACCTTCGAGGTGCCGGGAGCAGAGGGGAGGGGTCTCGTGTGTGTGGAACAGGCTGCATTCCCCAGGTACACAAGATAGCCATGGACAAAGGGAAAGGCCCTCCTACTCCTTCCAGTACCAGACTGAAGGGAAAAACAAAGGTCATAGCAGCATGAGTACCATAAAGGTTAACGAGGTGGCAGCAGGAGGTGCAGAATAGTCAGTACAGCCTGGGAAAAGGGCAGGATTGGCTGGGGGAGCTGGACCCTCTCTGAGCCCACAGAAGTGTGCGCTGGTAGATTTAAATGGAGGGAAGGGAGAATCTCTTCCTCTGCCATTTCCAGCATGGACATTTGGGCCAAAGTGCTTGCAGACCAGAGGGCCCTGGAAGTAGTGTAACCAGGTGGCAGGCCCTACAGAGGCCCTGCACAGCCAGCCCCAGCATTTGGCAGTGGTCCTGGACCCCCAGTGCAGGAAGTGGCAGTGCAGCCAGCCGGGCCTGCCGGGCACACAGACTACTGAAAGGAGCCTGAGGCCAGACAGTTGAAGCAAAAGAAGCTGAGCTACTTGATGACTGTGTCTGCTGGCCACCTGTGGTTTCCCAAAGGGCAGTATTTTTAAGTGGGAGATCTGACAGAGGGTGGTGGGGGGTTTTCTTTGGGTTTCCTGGAGTTCAAGGGCTCTGAGACAGAAGCCTGCCATTCTTCCAAATTGTGCAGTTTTTGAATAAAAAACCCCTTTCCTTTTTCACCAAACCTCTGCCTCTAGAATTTGCCTATTGGTGACAGTGGGCAGCAAACCCCCCTTTCTGTTAAGTAACAGATGGCGGTGGAATATTACCATTACCTCCTCCAACTCAACCTGGCAGGAATGGATTTCAGCAGACCACTTAAGGAGCTTGATATGTGTTTCCAGCAACTGAGGGACACTCTGGACTGATCCTGCCTTGATTCAAGCCTAAGACATAGTTGCTGGGAGCAAGAGTGAAAAGACAAGACCAACAGACAAAAAAGAAGATAGCTGCATTTTGGGGTAACTGTGTTCCCACTGATAGCAAAACAAAGAATAAACAGAAACTGTCCACAAGTATGGAGCCACATCTAAGAGATAAGCAGGCATGGGGTAATTTTAAATCATGTCCAATAGGGCCATCTGTCAGGTGATGAGAGCTAAGCACGAAGGAAGGTGGAATGCTGAGTCCCACAAAGAGGCAGAGCAACTGCTGAATTAAGTATACATTTGCCCTGAAGAAACATCCCCAACAATGGGAACCTTGGAGGAATCCAGCACAATTTCCTAGAGTATCATCTTCAAACATCTGCCACCCAGAAGCCCCACCATCAGAGAGCAGCACCCACCAGTGTTCTTGTCTCCCAATGTGGTCTTCCCCTGGGATGAGCCAGGAGCATAAAGAAGCGTCTCTGACAAGCTAGGGAAGGGAAGTCGGAGGAGGAAAGCTGCCCGCACTCCCTTCCCAAACTACAGGTACTGGCCTGGTAAAGTCCCAGAGAGGGTAAGAGATTTAACACTCAATTACATTTGGAGTTTTGATTAATATACAGGCCTGGCTGTTCTAATTACCAAATTGAGATCATGTTCATCACTAGAAATAACTATGAGGCAAGTGAAGGAATTACTGGAGAGTAACCAAAAAAGACATGAGCTGAAGGGGTTATTATTGAGGGTCAAGAAGAATTCATTTCCTCCTACTGTGTAATCAAATATAAAAGGATGGTGAGAAACAAAAAAAAAAGTTGCATTTCGGTAACTTCATAAGCTGTGTCCTGTTCAACATACTAACTACTATAAATATTCCTAATTCAAAGATGACCCTGCACTGTTATCCTTTCTTTTTCTTCCTTGACTTCCAGTTCTGTGCTGGTACCAGCTATCCTTAGGAAAGTCAATGTTTTCATTTCTCAGTTGTAGTCATTTAAACACATCTTAGGCCTTTGATATTTAAAGACAGCAGGTGTTTTTCTATCCATATATTTTACATAAACCTTTATTTTCCTACTATTCAATCTTCTTCCCTCTATACTTCCCTAAAAATCACACTGTTGGAAAAGTTACTTCATCATCATAAATGCCAGTAAACCACCCACAAAGGAACCACTTCTAATAGTTAACAAACTACCCCATTATCCACACATCAGGAAAAGAAGATCAAAATAAATTTTTGGTGTCAAGTATGAGACCACCAATAGCAAATATTTATTTCTAATTGATAAGATCATTAAAAAATGTTAATATTTCTGAATGCAATTCAGAAAATACTCCGCAAGACGTATTATGTATAGAGAGTAATTTTATTCTTGAGTAACTGAAAGACCCTGCAAGATGGTCTCTAGACTTGTTCTGAGTATAGGTGAAGGCCAGCAGCACCAGCATCCCGGAAGGCTGTAGAAATGCAGACTCTCACGGAGCCTCCCTGAGAGCTACTGAATGAGCCTCTGCACTTGAACAAGCTCCCTGGGGGTTTGTTTGCACATAAAATGGAAGAAACACTGCTCTGGGGCACACGGCATCAGATCTGACGATGGCAAAGACCAGTCAGAAAGCAAGGCTTTATGTACTTTTACAGATATTGCTCTAGATTTAAAGCGTTTGTCCTTTATTCTCGTAGACACTTTATATAACCTAAAACATACAAATTATTCATTGAACCAATCTATCACAGATTCCCCGCTCATACAATTTCAAAACAAATCTGAGAGACTTGCGCAGCCTAATTGTTGTTCCTAATTCTTGCACTTATCACTTTTATAAACAGCTTCTTGTCCAGAGCTATTTCATTTCCAATAATTTATATTGTTTGCGAAAGCATTTTTTATAAACCAGGGTTTCCTTCCATTTATATGCATGATCTTAGATAACAGGTCTTAAGTCTATAACTTCATTTCTGTATGTTGCTAGAAAGAAGCATCTTTTTCTTAGAACCAAGCACAGTAAAAAAGTATAATGAAAACCTATTTTATGTTATATGTAACTTTCTGTTCTAAGTATGGGTTCTATGTCTAGGTTAGACTTCTTTAAGAGCTTAAGAGAAATAATTTGGGACCCCAAGAGGATTCCTAGTATGATCTGCGCTCTGTTCTAACCTATTTACAAGGAGGTTGTGTTTCAACATGTCTCACTGAACAATTACGCCAGCATTCCAAAAACATAAGAATGCCTTTGAGCAATGGTTTTTGGTATAACAGGTCTTTTAAATGTATTATAGTTAAATTTTTCTTTTTTAAAAACAAAATTTACAACATTTTAATGCTTCCTGAATAATATACTTGTAGGACATAAACCAGTCAGTCATAACTTCATAAAGCACTGTGTTTCCCCACTATATCCGTATCTTAATTCATGCTTCCTAGCCCGTTCCTTCTTTTCCTAGTCCTTATTCCTCTTTAATTACATGATCATCTGAATCTACACTAGTTGCAAATATTACCTGGTTGCCTAACTGACACCCCAGCTCACCTCCCTTCCTGAGAACATCTCTCCCCACTGTACTTCAACCACGGTTTAGCCAGGCTAAATGTACCCTCTGCTCTGGGAGTTGAGTCTCTAAATGCACCAAGCCAATTAGGGTAATCACAATCCTCTATTTACTGTAATCTAGTCAAGGGTGATCTAATCAGATACAAGCTTAGGACTTTTGATCCACTGTTGTGGGGAGCAACTCTCTCTCCACAAGGATGTGAAAACTAAGTAGCTTCCACTGCTGATGGTAGCAACCTTGCAACCAAGAAGAAAATCAGCAGAGGAGGAAGCCGACCCGTGGAGGGAGGCAAGCCAGGAGAACAAATGGTTATAGTCAGAAGAACTGAAAGCTATGCTACTTCCACTTTTCTATTAAATAAGTCAATTAACCTTAGTAGTTTAAGTCAGATTGAAATTGCTTTTCTGTTGTCAGCAACCAAAAGTATCATGATGGAACCTCAAAGGAAAGCTTCAAAAGAATGTTTAATGTGCCATTTCTCAAATTTATGTATAATGGCCACTGTTTGGTCCTTAATTCAAATTGAGATGCAACAAATATTTATTCTGAAAACCTATCTCAGTCCACCTTCTTTGCCATTTTAACATTTTAAGAAAAGCTTTTTTTTTTAATCCTCCCTTGAGGACATACCTACTGATTTTAAAGAGAAGAGCAGGGAGAGATAGAGGGAAAGAGGGGTAGAGAAGAGGAGGGGAGGGAGAGAGAGAAACATGACCAGCTGCCCTCACACACACCCAGACTAAGAATCTATACTAGTCTGAAACTGCAACCCAGGCATGTGCCCTGACTGGGAATCGAACCAGCAACCCCTTGGTTAACAGGCCGATCCTCAATCCACTGAGCCACACCAGCCAGGGCTGTTTGTTTTTTAAACCAGATAAGAAACAATAAATACAGTCTCCAAAAATAAGATACTCATTTAAAAATACTACCATATCATGTTGTCAAAAGTTTAAAAAGAAATAGCCCAACCTATTTTTTTCTCACAACAAGATCATGTATTTCATTGCAACACTTTAGAGAAAAAAGCTGGTAGGTAGGTAAAAAGAAAATAATGACAACTATATGCATTCCTACCATATGTTAATGTTTCCACCTTGTTTTTTGTGTTTTTCCTATGCAGTTGTAGTGATAATAACCCCACTTAAATAAATACAAATAACCTTTACTCAGGAATAAACAGTACATTGAGGACTCATTAATCAACAGTGTAAATGCTCATGAAATTCATAATTTGATCAGAATACTATCTGTTTTAAGAGTCTTGGGGAGTAAGAACATAATTTCACCTTACACCGTGACACAAGTGCTCAAGATCCAAACTGGCACCCACAGCACAGCCATACTCAAAGCTGCTGCAGAAGGGAAGCCTTGAAGGACACAGTAAACAGAACGAGCAGTGAGGAGTGGAGGCATTATTAAGATGACACCTGAGAGATGTACCTCTTTTATTTCTCCAAGAACCAGATGTCTTCCTAGAGCAGGCAGTGAAAGTCGATTTTCCTTGTTACCAATTTAGAAAAGAACCTTTGGTGGCTTATATGTTAGTGTAATTAGACCTCAGTTGCATTATAATAAATCCCAGATTTTCCAAAGTGGAAAAAAACAAGATACACGAGTTCAGAAGCACCAATAGGTTGTACCCTACATGGTACTAAGTTAAGCTTTCAGTGACTTTGCTCTCATTATAATCACCTTGGCAGTGAGTTGGAGAAACACTAAAATACTGTTTTAAATTTTAAAAAAAGGACAAAATTTTATAGGAAAATGTAATGGAAACTTTGGGATCTAAGCATTTCTTGAGGAATTTAACCCTGCATTTTAGATTCTTAAATCCTAGAAGGGTAGTCCTTTCCTTTCACATGTATCTCACACTTTAAACTTCTGCAGCACTGAAAAGGCTTTACCCATGAACTCTCATGTGCCGTAACTGAATGTCAATCCTGTTTGCAGGGACTTCACCTTTTCATATGAGAGTCTCCACTCTCTGACTATGTAGTCACTTCCTTGGGGTCAGGAGTAGGAATTTAACAGTTTCTGACTGATTAGGTCTGTGAATACCTAGTCATATAATTCTAAAGGCAGAGATTTCCGGTCCATAGAGCAAAGTATTAGTCACCACTCAAGGATCTTTAGAAGAATAATGACCTGGCACTGTAAAAAATACTTTGAAAATAATTTAAGTATTCTTAAAAAAAAAAACCCTTTTTACAGAAAACAACAACAAAAAACCCCCAAAATTCTTTGTTTAGCTAAAAGAACATGCCCAAACAAAAATGCCATAATTTACCTCGATAGTAGGCCTTTGTTATTGCATCGAATTCCTCCTGACCCGCTGTATCCCATAACATGAGTCTGACATCTTCATCATTAACTCTGAAACAAGAGATGAATTTGTTTCGTATGTAAAGGAAATGGCTTTAGTAATATAGCTGTGTGTATATTTTTATCTTTCAATTATGGAGGTATTATAACAACATTGATGGTTTCACTCAGAAAATGCCTGAGTGCTTTTAAATGCTGATACAATTACCAATAGTGAAAGTAAGTAAGCATAAAAGACACTCCCCCAAAGCTATAACTTGACACAGGATTTGGGTTCACTGGCACATTGTGTCCTTTGACAGCAGCCACAGATGGTGGTGGCGATAAGACTAGCAGTAGGGAAAAAGGGATCCCCTCAGGTCAGGGCTTGCTCTCCTCTTCACAACATTCCACCAAGTTTTGGCACACAAGTAATAGAATAAGAAAGGAAAGCGGTAGTTTACCTGCTTGGTTGCCCTTTAACTCAAAAATTTACTCTATTTTGTTACATAGTTCATTGTCTTACTCATTGAACTTATTTTGTACAAAGTCACAGCAAACAATGAAATAGCAAATACTGAACTATTACTCTTTGGGAGAAATACAGGGTTAGATTCCTGCAAGCCCCTGGTTATATTTTCATCAACTGATCAACACATAACAATGTTTTTTATGTGGTTCTCTTTAAAGACATCTCATTTAATATATGTTGTTAATTCATTAACATTGAACTTACAGCCTGCAGGACTTGTAACTCATGCCTGAATGAAGCTCATCTAAAACACATATTTTATCTGTAACACACATGATACACAGCTTTCTTATACTTGGGATCACTAGACAGCATTTTAGCACTATGCTTGCGGGGCATTTTAAGCAGTGAAATCACCGACAAAAGGCACAAAAATGTGGCACAAAAACAGAACACTAAAAGAACACCTGTCTACTGTATGAGGGATGAAATAGAGGGTTGCCTTATTCCACCCAGGTTGGAATGTGTGTGCAGGATGACTCAAATTTTTTGCTGCTCTACACATGTTCATGAATGATCACCCAAGCACTGGGAGTATTGATTGTGGGATTACAAATAAATTTCAGCAAGTAGGTGAATTTACAAATGCAGAATCCACAAATAATGACAACTGTATCCTTAAAATATTAATTTGGTTCAGCCTGGCCAGTGGCACAGTGGCTGGAGTATCATTCCACACACCAAAAGGTTGTGGGTTCGATTCCCAGTCAGTGCACATACATAGGCTGCAGCTTCAATCCCTGCATATGGGAGGCAACAACCGATGTTTCTCACATCGATGTCTTTTTCTGTCTCCCTTCCTCTCTCTCTAAAAGTCAATAAATGTATCCTCATGTAAGGATTTAAAAAAATAATTAATTTGATTCAGATAACAAGCACAAAAAACAAATATCATCAAGTCGTAAAATGAATCTTCTTAAAATACCTAAAGGAAGAAAATACAAAAATAAAAACAGAATACAAATTAAAAACTCAAGAATCTTTAAAACAATAAACACAATTATCTTTGATGCTAATGCCCAAGCTAGTTCAGTCAGATTTGCCCGATGTCACTTATTTTTGTAATGCACTTTAGTTTGTCTCTTACAATTTAACATATCCTAGAAAGTTGTCAAGACTAATGACAAAAAGTGGTTTTTTTCCAGAAAGTGTTATTTTGATGTGTTTTAAAATTTATTTGGATTTTCTGAAGATTTCCTTTCTGTAGGAGTATTTAATCCAAATCTTTTCTCATTTCTTTAGAATAAAAACAAATTTTAATTCTCTAATTTCTATACAGTCTTGTCCAGTTTTAAAGAGAGAAAAGATATTCTAAACAAAAGTATCCCATAATATAAGAGATGAGAACTATTCTGATAGACAAGGAACTTTCCTTCAAAATAAAATAGTGGGTAGAAATCTCACTGGTCAAGCATCAGTTTGTGTTGAAGAAGTACGTAAAGTGCCACAAATAAATATAAAACAGATACAAGGTAAGTTAAAAAAAGATGGGGAAGGCAAATAGGAAAAAAACAAAACAGATGAGAGGAAGGGAAGAGAGATGAAGGCGGGGCAGGAGACTGAAGGATAAAGACACACAGAGCAAAAGTAATTCACACCACCACCAACTGTCTCATGAGCCACTGCCATTAGAAGCCTAACCTTGGACTGTAAAGTCTTGGGCACAGTTCGCAATTCAAAACCAAGAGGATAAAATGGCTAAGTACATACTGGATTTGTCGCTCCAAAAAATCAACTCCAATGGTTTTCTTATAATCTTTTGTAAAAATGCCTTTGCAATATCTCTGAATCATACTTGATTTTCCAACGGCTCCATTCCCGACAACCACCATCTTGATGGCCACTTCCATATCTTCCTCCAGCATTTCTGGAGTTGAAAAGGTTTCTGTACCAACTTTAATTCCAGGTGATCAGATCTTTCTTAAATCTGCAGTTTAAAATGAAAAATAAAATAATTTTCATGACACAAAAACTATATAAAGTAAAATAGGCTATAATTGTTTTATCAGGGAATAATCATATTAAATGTCAAGAATTTATCCACAATGAAGGCCCCCTCACCAGGCTGTTTAGCTAATATAAGTTCATTAAGAGGAGGGGCAATAATATCATTCACTCATTCATTCATTTTTGAATCCTTATCAATAGCACAATGTATAACATCCAGGTATGTGAAACATGCCTAGATTGCATAGTTTTGCCTTTCACAGAGACTTAGACTATGGGTGGTTAGAGTTGAGGCCTGATTTAAACTGCATTTACTAGTTTGGTACTCTTAGTGAAGTTATTGCTTAACCTCTTTAAGCTTCAGTTTTCCGAGGATGTTTACCTCACAGAATTGTTGATCAGTGATAGTTATAAAGCACCTTGCGTAATGAAAGTTAAGCATGCAAAAAATGGTAGGTACATACAACATAATAAATTCTCCATAGTTACCACCAAATTTTCAACAAATGCAAAATCTACAGAAACTGCTTTTCAACCTCACAAGTAATAATAATATCCCCAATAAAAGCACCCCAAAGAAAGGTTTTGTATAACAATGTAAAGCTGCATGACCACAGCAGGCTCTTGGTTACAGTGCTTTAGTGTTCAGGTGACAATGAATCCTCCACAAATAATCTTATGCCACTCATTCTTTCTTTAGAATTTAGTTTCAGATTAGTTATTGTTACTCATATAATGAAAGTAATAGTGTGTACTGTTTGTATTTTAGACTAAAAAGAACAGAAAGTCAACTTCTTCATATTATTTCTTAAAATTACTAGTTAAGTTCCTGTCTACTTAGCCATTATATTGCATTATACCTTAAATGAACATCCATCTACACACCACAGCACAAAGTCTGCAATGTGACGACATTCCTTTCTTTGTCCCTAACACAGTTTCAGTAATTGTCCTCAGTGCTTCACAAATTTGCATGATCAAAAGAATTACCTAGAAATACTTGCTAAAGTATTAGTTCTAGTCTCCACCTCAGACAAAAATTAAGTAATTTAAAAAACCTAAAAACTGAGAATATTAGAACAAAAGAACATGGTAGATACAAAAATATGAGTAAATACACAGACTTCTCTCAAGTGCTCTACATTATGTTTGACAACTGAAACAAAAGTTATAACCAATGTGGTTTTCAATATATGTAGAAAATATAGTAAAGACAATTAATGCAAATGAAGAGGATAACGAGATGTAAAGTTTCTATACTTCAGTTGAACTGATGAAACGCTGGCACCAATAGGTTCTGATAAATTACATATATATAATGTAACACCCAAAGCAAGCACTAAAAAGGTTTTACAATAAGATATATTAAAAACACTACAGATAAAACAAATGGAAATTCTAAAAACAATAAAACTACCATAATCAAATGAACATGAAGGGACCTGTCCACATGACAACAGCTGAATATACTTCTTTCAAGCACCCACTGAACATATACCAAGATACAACACGTACTAGGCCATAAAACAAACCTCAAGAAACTTAATGAAATTGCAATGGAATCAAACTGGAAATCAGTAATAAAAAGACAATGGAAAAATCTACAAACATTTGGAAACTAAAAAAAAAAAAAGACTTCTAAACAATTCGTGGGCTTACGAAAAAGCTCAAGAGAAATTTTAAAAAGTAATTGAACTGAGCCCTGGTTGCTTTGGCTCAGTGGATTAAGTGCTAGCGTGGGAAGCAAGGGGTCACTGGTTCGATTCCCGGTCAGGGCACATGCCTGGGCTATAGGCCAGGTCCGCAGTAGTGGGGGCATGTGAGAGGCAACCACACACTGATGTTTCCCTCTTTTTCTCTCTCCCTTCCCTGCTAAAAGTAACTAAGTAAGTAAATAAATAAATAAATAATCTTTAAACAAAGGTAATTGAACTGAATGAAAATGAACAAATAACATGTCGAAACTTACGGGACATAGATAATGTTGTGCTGAGAGGGAAATTTTGCAGCAGTGACTGCTTACCTTAGGAAGAGAGTCTCAAATTAATAATCTGAGCTACCACTTTAAGAAAGCAGATGAGCGAATAAGCCCAAAGTGAGCAAAAGAATGGAAATAGTAAACATAAGGGCAGAAATCAATGAAATTCAAAACAGAAAAATGAGACAAAAAGCTGGGTTTTTGAGAAGATCAATAAAATTGAAAATAGGAAAAACATCCCACAAATTACCAGTGTCAGGAATAAAATAGGGATATCACTACAGACTTTACATACTCAAAAGGGTAATAAAACAAACAACTCTACCCATATAAATTTGACAACTGAGATGAAAGGGATCCATTCTTGGAAAAGAAATAACTACCACTACTCACTCACTATGAAATAGATCATTTGAATAGCCCCATAACTATTAAGGAAATTGAATTTGTAACTTTAAAAACTCAAAAAGAGCCCTGGCCAATGTGGCTCAGTTGGTTGGAGTGTTGCCCAGTAACTGAAAGGTTAACAAGGTTGATTCCTGGTCAGGGCACATATCTGGGTTGGGGGATTCAGTCCCCAGGCCAGGTGCATGCGGGAGACAACTGATCAATGTTTCTCTCTCACACATAGATGTTTCTCTCTCTCCCTTCCTCTCTCTCTCAAAAACCAGCCAACCAACCAACCAACCAATCAACCAACAAACAAACAAAAAAGAAATTTCCATGCTCAGATAATTACATCAAAGATTTCTAAAACTTTTCAAGAATTAACACCAATGATACAATCTTTTCCAGAATACATAAGAGGAGGAAATGCTTTCCAATTTATTTTATAAAGTCAGCATTATTTTGATACCAATACCACACAAAGGCAGTATTGAAAGAAAAAAAACAGACTATATCCCCTCATGAACACAAATGCAAAAATCCTCAACAAAATATTTGTAAACCAATTAAGTAACATATAAAAAGAACAACCAGGACCAAGTGGGCTGTATCCTGGGAATGCAAGGCTAGTTCAGTACTCAAAAGTCAATTAATATCATCCACCATATTAAGGAGGTGAAGGAAAGCCACATCACCATATCAATTAATGCAAGGATGATAGTGGACAAAATTCAACATCCATTTATGAGAAAAACTCAGCAAACTACAAACAGGAAGATTTCTTCAACCTGATAATGGGCATCTGTTTAAAAACCCTACAGCTAACATCATAATTAATTCTGAAAGACTGATTGTTTCCCCCTTATGGGACATTTCACTCTCACTTCTCCTATTTATCATACATGAAGTCCTAGCTAGAGTAATAGAGAAAAAAAGAAAAAATTAAATGCTTAGATAAGGGAAAAGAGAAATAAAACCGTCTCTAGTCACACATGATATGACTGTCTATGTAGAAAACTCCGAGGAATTAAAACAAACAAACAAAAAATCCTGGAGCTAATAAATGAGTTTAGTAAGAACACATGATAAAGCATAACACATAACACTCGATTGTATTTCTATATCCTAACAATGTACAATTTAAAACCAAAAACTTTTAAATGACATTTACTAGAGTTTCAAAAATATTACTGGGGAATAAATCTAATAAACAGGTACAAGATCTGTATGCTGAAAATTACAAGTGCTAATGAAACAAAGACCTAAATAAATGGGAAGATAGAGCATGTCCATAGATGAGATGACTAAGTAAAAACAGCAATTCTCCCACAATCGATTTATGGTTTAATGCAATTCCAAAGTATTGGCAGGATTTTTTGTAGTTAGAAACAAGCTGATTCTAAATTTTATATGGAAAGGCAAAGGAATTAGAATGGCTAAAACAATTTTGAGAAAGAATAAAATTGGAGGAGATCCTATTACCTGATATTAATATACTATAAAGCTTTGTCGATCAAAAATGTGTGATGCTAGTGCCCCAGCGGGTGTGGCTCAGTGGGCTGAGTGCCGGCTTGTGAACCAAAGGATCACTGGTTTGATTCCCAGTCAGGGCACATGCCTGAGTTGCAGGCCAGATCCCCAGTAAGGGGCACTCAAGGAGCAACCACACATTGATGTTTCTCTCCCTCTCTTTCTCTCCCTTACCCCCTCTCTGAAAATAAAATAAAATAAAATCTTTTTTTTTTAAAGTGTGATACTAGCAAAGAGAAAGATACATAAATCAATGGAACAGAACAGAGGATCCAAAATTAGACCCACACAAATAGAGCAAATTGATTTTTGACAAAAGTGCAAAAACAATTTAGCGGAGAAATGACAGCCTTTTCAATGGAACAACTGGGCATTAATATGCAAATAAGTAAACCTTTCCCTAAACCTCACACTTTATACAAATAATTCCCCAAATGTGTCACAGACACAAGTGTAAAACTATAATTTTTAGAAACAAACTTTTAGAAGGTGAAAATCTTCATGGCCTAGGTTTAGGCAGATTTCTTAGCCATCATAACAAAAGATCCTCAAAACAAAAAACTGATAAATTACACCTCACCAAAATTAAAACATTTGCTCTGTGAAAGACACTGTTACAAGAATGAAAAGATAAGCTACAGACTGGGAGAAAATACTTGCAAAACACATATTGACCAAATAACTTGTATGTAGAACATATAAAGAACCCTAAAAACTCAACATAAACAAACAACTCAATTAAAAAATTGGCAAAACTCTTGGCCAAATACTCAGCAAAGATATGCCAAATAAGCACATGAAAATATATTCAACATCTTTAGCCGTTAGTTAAAGACACTTTAAAAAGCCACAAGATACCACTACATGCCTATTAGAATAGTCTAAATTCAAAATGATACAGCCACTCAATGTGACAATTTCTTATAAAGTTAAACATACTTTACGTGAACCTGCAATTCCACTTCTACCATACCCTAGAGAAATGAAAGCTTATGTTCATTTAAAAAAATTTTTAAAAAACCATCATCGGAGCCCTGAGGTCACCTGTCAGGGTTGGGGTGAGGCGGTCCTGGCCTTGGTGCCGCAGCTCTCCGGGGGGGAGAGCATCACCCTGCACGGGAGCGCTGAAATCATGGCCTAGTCTCATTTGGCATCAATAGCATTTTGTACCAATGTGGCGTTTATCCCTCTGAAACCTGTACTCAAGCATAAAAATATGGACTCACCTTGCTTATAACTACTGATGCTGAGTTCATGACATACATAAATAATGTGGTGGAACAACTAAAATATTGGTTATACAAGTGCTTCGATTCAGAAACTGGTGGTTGTCATCTTGAATATTGGAAGGGGTCCTTGAAAGGGGAATATTGAGAGATACTAAGTGTGACAAAACTGCCAACGATGACAGTACTCCTTGAGAAAAATCTCAGAAAGCTATCCAAGATGAAATTTGCTGTGATCAGACAGATCACAGCTACAGTGACATTTTTGCCACTGTTGGAAGTTTCTTGTTCATTTGATCTGCTGATCTATATATAAAGATTTGGTTGTACCTGATAAGTGGGTGGAATCAGGACCACACACAGTTCATTATCAACTCTGAGCAAGTCCATCTGCATTCCTTCATTACTACAGTCCACAAAGTAAACAGCATGGTGGCCTACAAAATTCCTGTCCCTGACTGAAGATGAGCCAGGAACAATAACATAATTCTCAAATGTTTCCTGAATCCAAGTTAACTATAATTCATGATGTATTTCATTGATTAATTTTTAGATGGGGAAAACTTAACATTATGCTATATTTACTGAACTGTGCATAACTGTTCCACTTTGGGGTAATTCTTTGACTTTCCATAGAGTTGGTGTAATTTTTTGCATACTGTTCACAGGGGAACCAGCAGATGACATTAGCACTGTCATGTCATTTCCTTTGAAGGTAGAAACCAGGTGGGAAAACTTTTGCTATAAAGCTAAATGCCTTTGTTTTCAGACCTTTTGGTCTGAGTAGCTTGACTCAGAATATAGGTAAATATGAAACACAGCAAAAGAAGTCTGACTATTCAGAATTTTTTTAGGTCCTAAAGTAACTGATAATGCACAATAACAAAATATTGCTATTAGGTCCTTTTGCCATTTATTTCATTTGCAGTTTCCATATTGAAAAAAGTCTCCAATTACTTGATTTAATGTATATAATTTACACTTACAAAGCTATCACTATTTCTACTATTTAAGTGATACAGAATTCTTAAAAATGTCTTTTTGTGTTTTATAAAATCAAGCTTTAAATGGTAATGATAAAGTTAAATGTATATGTTTAAAAAAAAACCTGTACACAAATGTTTATAGGGGCAACCACACATTGGATTCACACATTATGAATATAGGGGCAGCTCTATTCATAATTGCCAAAAACTGGAAACAATCCAAGCATCCTTCAATGGGGTACATGCAACAGCTCAGAGGAATCTCAAAGGCTTTATGCTGAAAGAAGTCAGCATCAGATTATGTGTTACATGATTCCATTTACTGTATATGACATTCTAGAAAAGATCAGTACAGATGGTCCCAGACTTACATGGTTTGACTTACAATTTTCAATTTTATGATGGTGTGAAAACAATAGGAATTCAGTAGAAACCATACCCAAATTTTGAATTTTGACCTTTTCTTGGGTTAGTAATATACAGTATGATAGACTCTTGTCATGCTGGGATCCAGTTAGGGCTGCAACTCCAACTCAGCCAGGAATTCAGGAGGGTAAACAACTGATACCCTACAGTACAATAGGTATTAAATGGATTTCAATCTATTTTATTTTTTTATGGATTTTTAGAGAGAAGGAAAGGAAGAGTGGAAGGAGGATGGAGAGAGGAGGAAAAAAGGAGGGTGGGGAAGAAACATCGATTACTTGTTCCACTTATTTATGCATTCACTAGTCAGTTCTTGTATGTGCCCTGACCCAAACCCAAACCCAACCCACAACCTTGGCTTATGGGGACGATGCTCTAACCTACGGGCCTACCTGCCAGGACATCAGCTTATTTTCAACTTACAATGGGGTTTATCAGGTCTCAACCCCACAGTAACCTGGGGGGGGGGGGCACCTGTGATTGCTGAGTTAGGGAAAGGATATAAAAAAATAGCATGAGTTTTGATGGGGAGGTGATAGAACTATTCTATATCCTAAGTGTCATGGTGGTTAGTTGAATCTAAAATTCATTGAACACAACTCTAAAAAAAAAAGTCAATTTTACTGTATGATAATTTAAAAAATAATAAAATTTGAAGAAAAAATGCAATCAGATTTCAACACAGGCAGTGTAACGTTTGTGACTGTCACTACTACTCTCAAAATACTAAATCAAAACAATTAAGTTCTTCAAAAATAGGCATAATTCTGAGCACCATAATTAAAAAGCTTGACAGTAACACTACCTACTTTTTACTCCAAATTTAATTTAAAAGATTTTGTCAATGCAATTTTATAAATTAGTAGAGTAACTCACTGATCAAAAGGGTTTTGTTTTTGTTTTTTTACATCACAGCCTGTACTTAAGTACAGGTGTGATTATATTCACACCTACATGTTAGGCGTTACACAAAAGCTAGAGAGGTAAACGGCCCTTTTCTGAGTCTACCGCTACTTGATAGCTCAGTTTACTACCTACTCTCTCACACACCCTCAGGTTCCTCCGCCTGGGAACTAGGGCTTCTCAGTTCGAGTAAAGTAATTCTGTGGCTTCCAGTGTCAATGAAATAGTGCAGTACGACTCATTCATATTCCACCAGTCTGAGCGAGAAACTAGGGAAGGGTGGGGCCGCGGGCTAGGAAGAGGCCCTCTGCAGGGACCAGCTGTTGTTCCCCATCAAACCTAACCTGGGTGGGTACTTAATGCCCCTTAGCTGGTGTCCCACCCCGCCGAGATCGCCCCTTCCCACCCTGGGGACAGGGGGAGAGCAAGCAGGCAGGAACTCCGCTAGGATGGAGGCGCAGCACCTCACCCCGCTCCACCTCGCGCATTCCCGCCCAAGGGGCAATTCCAGGCACCCACACCCAGGAAGACCAGATCGCTGGGAACTGGGAGGGGGTGCCGGGCAGGCGCTGCCGCCCACCTCCCCCAGCTGGAACTTAGACCCCGCGCTCAGAGGCGGGCAAGCAAGCGCTCGGGGGGCCTGGGCCGGGGGATGGGAGCCTGGGCCTGGAGGCCCCTGACCCCCAAACCCTTCTCCAGTCCCCAGAGGAAGGCACTTTCCGGGACCCCGAAGACAGGCGGGTCCTTCTTCGGGGAAGACGGAGTCGTCCTCATCTCTTGGAGAGGACTAGTAAGTGCAGGACGCTACTGTGTGAAAGTGAGCCGCCACTCACCGTCCCCCTTGGCCGCCGAGGACCCGCAGCCCAGCGAGACCGGCTCTTCTTGGTCGCGGCGCAACCGCTGCCGCCGCCGTCACCTTTTCCTCCTAGCGCGCCAGCTCCCTCCGTGCGTCCGCCCAGCAGGTTCGAGCCCTCTTTCGCTCTTTTAAGGATGACTATGATTTTTCTAACAAACTTTATTGGCAGTCAGGACGCAGAACAAGCGGCTCAGCCGCAGGTCCGCCGGGAATGGTGGGGCGCGGGAGACTCGACTCCCCTCATCTGTAGACCCGCCGCGTTGCCGAGCATGCGCCGGGCTTGGTCTGCGCATGCTCCGCGGAGACCAGGTCCCCAGCCCGGCTCCACCCGGGTTCTGGCTAGTCTCGGAGGTCCGGGGTTCTCTGCATTCCCGGGACCCGGGTGTGCATTGGGGTGACCAGAGGCGGACAGAACCTCTTAGATCATGGATTGGAGTCTAATAAAGATAAACTAATGGAAAAAGGTCTTCATAAATTTCGCCTACACAGTGCTCAGACTTTCCCAGTCCTCAAAGGACTTTCCACGCCTTGGACACACACCTTAGTTTCTTGACCGGATGGCATCCAAGGGGCAAAGTAAGCATAAAATGTGGAGCAAAGTCGAAAACGCATTCACAGTCTGCACGTTGTGGCTGGACAAAATAGAAGTTTGAGATGGTTAATAATTCAGAGAACCAAACCAAAAATTAAAAGGTTCCCAAAGGCAATCTAAACTTTGCTTCAGTTATTTTTATATTTCCAAATAGAATAGTGGGGTAAAAAAAAAAAAAAAAAAGGAAAAAACCAAATGTTAGCGAGGGTGTGAAGTAAATGAATTCTTCTATCCAACTACTGGAATGTAAAACGGACCACTCTTTTTAAAAATGGCACTATCTATTAAATGAGCTTCTGATTGTCCAGGTTTAATGGGTACAGAGTTTCAGTTTTCCAAGATGAAACAAGTTCTGGGGTTGGACGGCGGTGATGGTTGCATAACAATGTAGATGTACTTAATGGCCCTGAATGGTACACTTGAAAATGGTCATAACGGTACATTTTCTGTTAGCATAGTTTACCAGTTTTTTTAAGTGGGTAAAAAAGAGAAAAATCTAAGTATGTCTTAGAGTATAAATCTGAGGATTCAGATTTGAGAGAAACATCTTGAAGAAGCCCTCAAGACTATTCCTTACTCCCTTTTCCATTTCCAGGAGATTGTTGTACATTTTCAGTGCAGTTAAGTCAGCTTTCTATCTGACTCAGTGCTGTACCCAAGGACGCAGCACAGATTTTATGCCGTGATAAGGAAAGCCTGCACAGAAACCTGCCCTTTTATTTTATTTTTTCCGTTATTAAAGTTTATCAAGGGAGTAATTTGAATTTTTAGAGGCTTTGTTTAGCAAAGCAAAAAGCTTTAAAATTCTTTCTTTAACCTGTCAAGTAGTATCTAAGTTAAGTAAATCCTCTATTGCCTTAAGAAAGGGAAGGGTTGTCAGTGAACATTGTATAAAGGACCCATGAACAAATCCAAAGGGGGACAGAATTGAGGATGGAAGGTAGGGGTAGGTGGGGTGGGAGGGAGGGAGAGTATGAGGGAAAATGGAGACAACTGCACCTGAAAAACAACAAAAGTAAATAATAGTAAAAGAAGAAGAAGAAGAAGAATGCTTTCCTAAATCACAAAAGTTGACTTCCAAGTTACACTGTCTTACTTCTAATACCTTGTAACCCTGAGAACTAAACCTCACCAGGGATGGGTCCTCTTGAAGTCAGGGTGGGAAAAACAGATCATATTCTGACACAGACTAAATGTAGACTTTGATATGTAATGTAATCCTATAATTTATCATCCAGCTGGGATACCTTTGAGAGTAAAAAGGGTGCTGTTACTTACTCAAGAACAAAAGGCATACAATGGCTTATCCCTTGTGATAAGGCAGTTTAGGGAACTAAATTTCCCAGTATGCCCTGCCTGTTGAAAGTCAAAAAGCTTGACTGCAACAAAGCATCCTGAGAAGTGTGATTAGTACCATTTCAGAGGTAGACAGTATAGGGCTCAATGCCGACATGGAGATTCCTCCTTCTGTGGGACGCTTAACCAGACACAGGACACAACACCTGAGGTGAGATTTCAGCACATACTAAGTCTGGGGTGGAGCCTCTCTCTCCCCAACAACTCTATTCCGAAGGTGTGAATAATCTAGTAGTCTGAAGAATCAAATCAACCATGTGGGAAAACTTATTTTAATGTTTTCTAATCAGACATCAAAATACTGTTTTAGTTCTTAAAAGTTGTTTCACTCTGGATCTTAGTGTCCTCATGTAAAATATGGAATTATCCACCTTGCAGGATCATTCCAAAAATACTTACCGTGCCAAGTACTGTGCTGGGCACTGGTATCCAGTGGTAGACAAAGGGGACATGACTAATAACCCCTTGGAGTCTATAGTCTGGTAAGGAAAAATATACATATGTACATACATACATAGATATTTATAATTATATGAAGTTAAGTGACAAATGCAATTAAAGTATATGAAAGGGGGCCCTAATTTTGTATTAAATTTATTGGGGTGATATTGGTTAATAAAATTATATAGGTTTCAGGGGGGAGCTCTAATTTCAATTGGAGAGCCAGAGAGGTCTTTCGGACAAAGTGACATTTAATCCACCATCTGAAGGATAAATGAATTAGTTGGGGAAAGTATAGGGAGAAAAAGATATTAAGTAGAGGGAGCAACAAGTACAATGGCCTGAGGCAGGAAATAATTTGGTGGCTTTGAGGAATTGAAAGCAAGGTAATGTGCAGAAATGAGGTGGTGAGTGGTACAAAATGAAATAGTGACAGAGGCAGGGGCCAGGTCATGAAGACCTTGTGGGTCATGTAAGTAGTTTGGTTTATATCTCAAGTACATTGGAGAAAGCCTTTGAAGGATTTTTAGTGCAGGAATAAGGAGAGCCACTTGAAAGATCTTTCTGGTTGCTATGTAGCAAAAGTACTGCATAGAGGAAAATGGGAGACCAGTGGAAGTCTAGTCCAGGTGAGAGATGATGGAGGCTTAACTGAGGTGGTAACAGAAGTGATAAAAAGTGAATGAAACAAACAAGTGCCAGAGAGGCTGTGGAGGCAAGGGAACCCTCATTTACTGTTGGTGGGAAGGCAGTTTGGTACAGTCCCTGTGGACAATAGTATGGAGTTTTCTCAAAAAATTAAAAATGCAATGGCCATTTGACTCAGTGATGTCACTTCTGGGAATATATCCTAAGGATCCAATTTGAAAGAATATATGCATGTCTATATTCATAGCAGTGTTATTTACAACAGTGCAAGTGCCTATCAGTAGATGTATGGATAAAAAAGCTGTGGTACATTTACACAATAGAATACTACATACTTGTAAAAAAAAAAAAAGGAAATCTTACCTTTGAAATAGCATGGATGCCCCTGGAGATTATTATGCTAAATAAAATAAGCCAGTCATAAGAAGACAAATACCATATGATCTCACTTTATGTGAAATCTAATGAACAAAATAAACAAACAAGATAGAAATAGAGGTGTGGGTACATGGAACAGACTGACAGCAGTCAGTGGTGGGGGAGGGTGGTACTGAATGAAAGAAGGAAAAGGATTAGCCTAAGAACATATATGCATGACCCCTAGACACAGACAACAGTGTAGTGATAGCCAGAAGGAATGGGGGCGGGGCCTAGTTAGAGATGGCCAAAGAGAGGGGAAATGGGGACATCTGTAATGGTGTCAACATTAATAATAAAGGTAGAAAGAACAAATTAACAAAAAAAAGAAGAGTGGATGCATTTGTTTTTAATTTTGAAAGTAGAATCTATTGGACTTGACACACAAGTTTCTTGAATGACCAGTTGAGATTCTGGCACCCAGTTCTGACATCTGTATTTCCCTGTGCACACCACCAAGCAATTCTCGGACACCAGGTGGATGTCCTACAATTCAGCTCAAGTCCTACACTATCTATGTGGAAATAGCACCAGATTTTATAGGTTAAGGGTTCAGTCCTATAGGACTGCCCCTCCCACATCTGTCACCCCAATTCAAATGCCAGATTCAAATCCAGGTAATGAATTACCTGTGCTTCTGACAGACCACCAGCTATGTCCCAGGACCCCATCTTGGGTTTGGTTAATTTGCTAGAGTGGCTCACAGAACTCACAGCAACGTTTTACTTACTAGCTTACCCGTTTTGAACAAAAGGCTGTAACTCAGGAAGAGCCAGATGGAAGAGATACATAGGACAAGGGGAAAGAACTCAGACTTTCTTTGCCTTCTGACAGCAGGCTGTCAGAGAACAGGCTGCCCAGAAACTTTCCAGGGCAGTCCTTCAGGTTTTTTAGGGGCCCTCATTACATACGCATGACTCATTAAATCATTGGTGACTGAACTCAATCTCTAGCCCCTTCCCCCTCTCTGAGGTCAGGGAATGGAACTGATGGCCATGTAATCAAGTAGTTGGTTCTGTTAGTAACCAACCTCCACCCATAGAGAATTTAGGGGCTTTGCAAAAGCCATCTCACTGACGTAACAAAACACATCTTTTTGGCTTTCATCACTTAAGTAATCCCAAGGGTTTTAGGAACTCTGTTTCATAAAGGAACTGGGAAGAAAGACCAAATATGTATTTATTAATATATATCACAATATCACACAACCTTGCTGGTAGGGTCACTATGGAACTAGTATAAATCCTAGACAATGTGAGTCTGGAAATATTCAGTTCATTCTAGATTCCTTTTCCTTTGTCACCGATTGTTCTGGTCTCAGATGGGCTAGTCCATACCATCATACACACTTCTGGATTTAGGATACTTACCAATAAAGACATTTCTTAGGCCATAATGATCTTTCTGTTTTTTTCCTTCAGTGTCTAACTCTTCCCTATATATACATTTGCTTTTCAAATGTCTGGTCTCTTTGTGCAACTCTGATTTTTAAGGACTTCACTGATGGTACATGAGTGGGCATCTGTGTGATATCTTTCTTGTACATCTATTGGGACATTTGTTTATGTACCAATTTTCTAACATTTAATGCATTTTCAAAAGTCTATTCACAATCACCATTTTGTCAGCCAGTCCTTAATTTAAACTCCTCTCAGTGTTCTCATGAAATAAGTAGGTTAATATAGTGTACCCATTAACTGTAGTTTTAGATGCAAACAAAGTAAATAAAGGTCACATGTCCTGTAGGTAAGTTAGGTACAAGAAAGAATCCAATTCTCTTGATGGCCAATTTTAAATATAAACTCATTCAGTTGTCCATTACCTGGACTTGCAATTATTAACTCACATACAGTGATGGGGAAATGTTCTAGTTATGCTAACAATCAAATACTTGATGCCCACAACAGAATTTTTCTCTCAAATATTATATAGTCCTTTGCACATTATTCAGTGATTGGAGTTTCATGGCTAAAGCAATTTTAAAAACTGAGTAGCTATGGGACAAAAATGGGGGGAAGGAGCTGTAGAAGAGTACAAAGAGTTGATTCAGTAATGAGATATATGTGACAATGCTATACTGATACTTTATGTGGTGTGGGAGGGTCAAAGATAGAAGTAGTATTAGAATTTGAAAGACACTATAACAATGTGTCTTGTTTGCATAGAAATTTTTACAAATGGATGCATTACCAGAAATGCCAATGGTATTGCCTATGATATACATTTTTTTCTCTTGTTGCTTTTAAGTGTTTTTTCTTCTCTTTACTTTTCTGTAGTGTCTGAGTATGGATTGTGCTCATTTAACCCACAATGTTTCCTTTGCTACTTGAATCATGTCTTCAGTTCTGGAAAGTTTTCAGTCATTGTCTCTTCACATATTGCCTCTAACCTATTCTTTCTATAATATTTTCTTCTTATGTAATTCCTATGAAAAGAAGTTGGTCCTTAACCTCTCATGTTTTGCATATCTTTATGGCTTCACTATGTGTGATTACATCTTCCAGTTTGCTAATTTCCTCTCCAGCTATTTAGATTCTACAGTTCGAATTTGCTCATTGAGTTTATAATTACAGTAACTATATTTTTAAAATTTCAGATGTTTACTATCTTGTTAAAAATCTCTATTTCATTTGCCTGTAGTCAAATTATTTTATTCATTATGCTTTTTCGATCTTTCTTGCATTGTTTTAGTAATTTGAATGCCATTATTATAGAACCTTTTGTATGGTTTCATTATTTCTAATTCTCTCCCTTTGCTCCGTTTGATGGCTCTCCCTCACCATATATCCTTGTAGGAATACAATTTATCCTTGCAATTTAGGAATGTGAATTCATCTTCACTGTGGCTATGTTTTCTATGAGACATCCATATGCTCAGCTCCTATTCAACGGTTTGGTATCTTCTTTTTATGTTTGCTTTTTCCAAATCCAGGGCTTGAAAATGGATCTGGAACCAGCATTTATGTAAAATTCTCACCTCATAATTCTTGTATCATGTTGGTAGTTTGACTTCAGAAACCATACCCACCTGTGGTATAGGTTTGAGGTTTGATTCTTCCCAAAAACTCTTTCTCCAGTCAGAACCTTAGGGCAGCGATTTTCAACTGGCGTGCCACAAGAATTTTTAAAACATGCAATACCTGACTACTTAGTCAGGGCACTGGCCTCCTTTCCCTTAGATTGTCAAATAAAAAATGACAACAGTCAATACAATAGCCATCAAATGTAAATGAATCAAAATTATCCCTATTTTTTGTCAGATCGGCTAAAAATGTAATATATTTTTTGGTGTGACACAGAATTTTGGTACTCAGTTCATGTGTGCCATGAGATGGAAAAGGCTGAAAATCACTGCCCTAGAATACAGCAAGCTTCGCGGGGGCCTCTCTGTTCCCCTGGACAAAATTTTTCTCACATCCTTTTAACCAAGTTGAAGCATTTCTAGTGTCTCGTCTTTGTCAGTGTTTCATGTCCAGCTCCATCTTTCATCTAGTCCAGCAAAAGTCTTCAGTCCCCTGGGACATTAAAACCTCTGTTTTAAACCTCAGGTGTGGCATTTTCCTGAACTGCCAAGGCTTCTAGTGATTCCCTCTTTTTCTCTTGATTAGGCTATGTATTTTGTCATTGGTATAGTTTATCCAGCTGCCATATATATATTTTATACATAATATATTACATGTTATATTATATATAAATATAATAAATATAAATAAATTTTATAATAAATATATAAAATATGTTTTATCCAACTGCAAGATATATATATATATATATATATATATATATCCTTACCCCACACTATACTCAAAAAGTAATGTTATAAATTTTTAACTTAATTGTAAAAGCCAAAACTCTAAAGCTTCTAGAAGAAAACAGAAGAGAGATTACCTTCATAAACCTTAGGGTAAGCAAATCTTTCTTAGGACCCAGAAAGCACCAACTATAAAAGAAAATATTGATAAATAGGATATTATAAAAATTTAAAACTTCTACTCATTAAAGACATGGTCGAAGTAATGAATAGACAGGACCCAGGCTGGAAGAAAATATAAAATCACATCTGCCAGACTTATATCTGATAAAAGACATAAAAAAACACTTAAAACTCATTTATGAAAAAACAAACAACCCAAGTAAAATGAGCAAAATAATTTAATGGGCACGTCACAAGAAAAGGTATATGAATGGGCAGTAAGTACATGAAAAAGTGCCCAACGTCATTAGCTATCAGGGAAATGCAAATGTGAGTTACCATCACAGGGCTCTAGGATGGCTAAAATGAATGACTAACAACACTGAGTATGTGCAAGGATGAGGAGCAACTGGAATTCTGGTTCAAATGCTTCGGAGAACTCTTAGCAATTACTTGTAAAAGTAAAGAGATATTATGTCTTTGACCCAGCAATTCACTTCTAGGTATTTACCCAAGAGAAATACAATCTTAAGCTTATGAAAAAGAGTTGTATGAAAATGTTCAAAGGAGCTATATTTGAATTAACCCCAAACCAGAAACAACACAAATATTCACCAACAGATGAATAGTTGTACAAATTGTAGTATAATCATAAAATGAAATTACTAAAAGGAACAAAATTTTTAAAGTATATTTCATTGATTATGCTATTACAGTTGTTCCATTTTTTCTCCTCATCCCTCTCCACCCAGTACCTCATTTCCTCTAGCCTTCCTCCCCCTCCCTTAGTTCATGTCCATGGGTTGCACATGTAAGTTCTTTGGCTTCTCCATTTCCTATACTGTTTTAACCTTCTCCTGTCTACCTTGTACCTACCAATTGTGCTTCTTATTTCCCGTACCTTTTTCCCATTCTCCCTCACCCCCTCCCCAATGATAACTCTCCATGTGATCTTCTTTTCTGTAGTTCAGTTCCTGTTCTGGTTGTTTGCTCAGTTTGTTTTTGTCTTTTTAGGTTCTGTTGTTGATAGTTGTGAGTTTGTTGTCATTTTACTGTTCATAGTTTTGATCTCCATCTTTTTCTTAGATAAGTTCCTTTAATAACATTTCATAAAATAAGGGCTTGGTGATGATGAATTCCTTTAACTTGACCTTATCTGGAAAGCACTTTATCTGCCCTTCCATTCTAAATGATAGCTTTGCTGGACAGAATCATCTTGGATGTAGGTCCTTGCCTTTCATGACCTGGAATACTTCTTTCCAGCCCCTTCTTGCCTGTAAGGTTTCTTTTGAGAAATCAGCTGACAGTCTTATGAGAACTCCTTTGTATGTAACTGTCTCCTTTTCTCTTGCTGCTTTTAAGAGTCTCTCCTTATCTTTAATCTTTAGCAATTTAATTATGATGTGTTTGGTGTGTTCTTCTTTGGGTCCAACTTGTTTGGGACTCTCTGAGCCTCCTGGACTTGCATGTCTATTGCCTTTGTGAGAATGAGGAAGTTTTCCTTCATTATTTGTTCAAATAAGTTTTCAATTTCTCGCTCTTCTTTTTCTTTATCTGGCACCCCTATGATTTAGATATTGGAATGTTTAAAGTTTTCCCAGAAGTTCCTAAGCCTCTCCTCATTTTTTAAAATTCTTGTTTCTTCATTCTATTCCAGTCGAATGTTTATTTCTTCTGTTTGTTCCAAATAGTTGATGAGTCTCAGCTTCCTCCCCTCCACTGTTGTTTCCCTGTATATTTTTCTTTATTTCACTTTGTATAGCCTTCACTTCTTCCTTTATTTTGAGGCTGTACTCAATCATTTCTGTGAGCATCCTGATTACCAGTGTTTTGCATACACTGATTACCAGTGCATGCAAATTATGCCTCATTAAAAACTTAGAAAAACAATGTGTGTTCTTTTCTGGGAAAAACCATTTTTGTAATATGAGTTGTAACTTAATTAATGGTTATGGCTTAAACACAAACAATTTGCATATCCTTTATGGAAACTGACCAAAATAACCAATGGAATAAAAAATCGAGAAACAACCTGAGTAATAGTCTCCAAAGCTGGTCCCCAGATAATTTCACCGCTCCCTATACACGTATGCAGCTTTTTCCATCAGGAGAGAGAGTTTAGGGTTTCTCCTCCTGAATCTGATCTGTGCTTGTCACTGCTTTGTTCAGTTGAATGTGGAGAAGTAACATTCTGGGACTCTGAGCCTAGGCATTAGCAAACCTTTGCTTCCTCCCTCTCAATCCCAGTAGCCATGTTGTGAGGAAACTAAAGCAGTCAAATGGAAAGACCTGTGGGGCAAAGCAATCTGAAGCCACCTCGGAAACTGGTCTCCCAACCTTGGTCCAATCAACCTCTTTAGTGTTATGGGGAAGAGATGACCTGCCCCATTCAACCCCATTGAACAAGCAAACAAATGATTATTGTTTCAAGTTATTAAATACTGGGCTTGCATCTTATATAGCAATTGAAAATTAAAACAATTTATCATTAGCACTGTCTGGGATATGAAGAAAACTGATATCTAAATGCCACAAATTTCAAGAAATTTCTCTCAAACAGTATGCGTGGAACCAGATCAAAGGAAAATATGTAGGCTTTGCTCTTAATTCTTTTCCCAAAAAAGAAGCGCTGGGCTTTAGAGAGTAAGCAGAGGAAATTCTGGTGAAATTCTCCATACTGACCCCTTAGGATTTTGGTTGGGATTGCATAAACATTAGTGATTAATTTGGGGCAAATTGTCATTTTATCATATTGAGCCTTCTATTCAGGAACATCATAATATCACTTTATTTACTCAAGTCTTTGTGGTGTGTGTGTATGTAAACTTTTCAAAATTTGTTTTTCTCTTTGTTCATCCTAACAGAGTGTCTATGTGGGTCCAGTATTGGGATTTGAGATGAGTTGTGTTGGAGATGATCTAGGTCCTTGGGCGAATCTTTTGGTCCCAAAGAAGAAGAGGTGAAAGTCTGTATTTTCTGTTGTAATTTTGCAAGATTTGAAATATTGATAACTTGTCTGAGGTAGAGAGAAAGCTTTCTCAGCAAAATTCACTGATGTGCGAGTTTGGTTGTTTCTCAAGGTGGTTTGTTCCTTGGCGATGCCCCTCCCCCACCTTCCTACACTCTCCCCGGCAGCGGGCACCAGCCTCAGTTTAGAAGTGTCCTGGCTCGGCCCCCTTTCTGCTCCACTTCACACAGGCCCGCTTGCTCTGGGCGGACAGGGCCTTCTGCCGACAGCCCTGCGCCCCTTCTTATTTTACTCAGAGCATGGGGGGCTGCTTCTATGCTAGACACCATTTACTTATTTCCCAAGCAGGTGTTTCCTTTTCTCATTTACTGACTTGCAGGCTGCTCAATTTTTTTTTTCTCCAATCTGGTCCTATTTGTATTTTGTTTTATAGAAATTTCTCTGGCCTATACCTTCTTTTTCTGTCCTGGAAACAGAATCATTCCTATGTTTACATTACATTATCATTCCAACGGCATTTGAAAGGATCGAAATACTTTCCCTATGAAATAGAAAAATTCAGAATCGTCTTTCATAAGCAGATATCTGATTATAAACAATCTTAATGGCTCTCTATAAAATCCAAATGACTCAGAGCTCCCCACAGTTTCACACCTGCTCGCCTTCTCACTGTGAGCTTTCATGTATTGATATTTATACTGTTGCTATTTTTAGAACATACCCATAGTTTGCCATCTTGGGCATTTTACTGTGATTTACTGACCTGAAAAGTTCATTTATCAGGTTATTGAGTGCCTTCTATATACCAAGCACTGTAAATAGTGACATTGTTTTTTAAACCAATCATGTTTAATATTTTGGAGGAAAATATTTTCTTTCATTAAAACTATATTTTATTTGTTTAGGTGTTTAAAAACATGAAATTTTAAACTGCAACAAAGTAATATGCAGAGTATATCTGTTGATACATGAACTGAGTGAGCACCATTGGTTTACTATCACCCTGAACCATATCATAACACCCTTGGGGATAAAGACATAAGCAGTATTAGCTAAGGGTAGGTTAGAATCAGAGCAGTAACACTGGAGGAGTCTGTAGATTGGTAATGAAGAATAATTCCATAAATAATAACTGGAAACAGACAGCAGGGCAAGAGATAAGGTGGATTCTATCTTTGATGAATTAAAGATGCCAGGTGCCATAGACTGAATGTTTGTGTCCCCCACCCCTAAAATCACATCTGAAATTCTAACCTCCATGTGATGGTATTAGGAGGTGTGGCCCTTTACAGGGCCCTTATGAATAAGGTTAGTGCCCTTATGAAAGAGGCCTTGGAGAGCTCACCTGCCCTTTCTGCTATATGAGGACACTGTCACAAGATGACCCCCCGTGAACCTAGAATCAGACTCTCACCAGACACTGATCTTTTGCCAGGACATTGATCTTGGTCTTCCCAGCCTCCAGAGCTGTGAGAAAATAGTGTTGTTTATAAGCCACCCAGTCTGTGGTACTTTGTAATAGCAGCTCAAACAGCCTATGAGAGAAAATTAGCACCGAGAAGTGGGGACCTGCTGTAGCAAATGAAGAAGTGGCTTTGGAGTGGGATAAGGGACTGAGGCTGGAAAAGTTCTAAGGTAAATGCTAGAAAAAGTCTACATGGCTGTGAATGGACCGTTGAGGGTATTTGTGGTGAGAGCTCAGAAAGAAAAGATGAGAACTATAGAGAAATCCTTTATCTTCTAAGTAATTCAGCACAGGATGTTGGTAGAAACATTGGCAGGAGGGCCATTCTGGTGAGGTATCAGACAGCAATAAGGAACTTGTTATTGGGAACTGGAGGAAAGGCAGTACTTGGTATAAAGTGGCAAAGAACTTGGCTGAATTGTGTTCATGCCCTAGTGTTTTATTCTACCATTCACATTTCCAACTGGCCTCCCTGCCTCTGGCCTCCTCATCTCTCATCCGTCCCCCACATTGCTGCCAGAATGACCTTTCTAAATTAAATTGTAAGATCTTCTGCTTAAGAGTCTTGAATAACTTTTCATTGCCTCTTTATTGTCAAACTGTTACAGAACCCCAGCCCATGCAGTTCTGAAACAGTTGTGAGGGGTCTAATTGTCTGCTACCAAAAAGCATGACTGCCAATGCCAGAGTTTGGTGAGAAGGAAAGGGACTGTTTACTTAAAACATTATATAGATTTAGAATGATGGCGCAATTCTGCTATTAACTCTCACTCCCTTTAAAACACCCACAAACACACAGTCCTACCTCCCTTGGTCAAATCAGGCCAGTTCAGAATATGCCATCAGAGGTATGGTCTCTAAAAAACACGGAAGTCCTCAGCTCAGCACGCCCAGTCACAGTTCAGCATCTCCTGCTTCTCCCAGTACTCTGTGCTTGGCTGGGCAGGTTCCAAAGTTCCCAGCACCACCAGTCATGTTGCCATGCTGTCTGGCCCTTAATCCAAAACAGTGTGGCACTTCCTTATACACCAGACCTCATGGTGGGCTAGTGGGGCCCTTATGCTCCCTTTCAAACTGCATGACAGGAAGAGAGAGTGGAAAGAGAGAGAGAAAGAGAGAGAAGATGGATGAGTGATAAGTTCTCACTTGTTATAATCATATGATCTCCAAGGAAGCAGAACCATTGTTGACAGGCAGTGAAGAAACCCCAGAGCAGGCCACCTTGCACCACAGATGTCCCAGAGGCTCAGAAATTGGCAGTGCCAAGTGTATTAAGCACTCCTTTCTATTCTGTTTTTTAAAAATATTTATTTATTTATTTATCTTTAGAAGGGAAGGGAAGGAGAGAGGGAGAGAAATATCAATGTATGGTTGTCTCTTGTGTGTCCCCTCCTGGGAACTGGCCCCTGCTGGGAACTGAACTGCAACCAGGGATGTGCCCTGACTGGGAATCGAACCGCGATTGTCTGGTTCGCAGGCCCGCGCTCAATCCACTGAGCATACCAGCCAGGGCACAATATTCTGATGTTTTGACATCTGAGGCCTTCCTTATGTACTTCCTAGGGCTAGCCAATTCCCCTTCACGGTGTCTTTCGCATGCAAACTAATCCAGCATCCGCACCACCCCGTCCCTCTGTTCTCAGGCTCTCACATTCTGTGCCAGTCTGTCCTAATCATCCCAGGGCCAGGTAGCAGGTCCCTAGAGACAGCCCGTATGTTCTAGAGCCTGTTGAAATTGTTTGAACTAGCCAATCCTAGCCTGCTTACCCCACCTCTCCCATTCTTCTTGTGAAAACCACAAAAAAGGCTCTTGCCCGTATTTTCTCCTCACTTCCTGCTTTCTGACCCCCTGGTGCTTCGCCTGGGGCTCTGTGTCCTATAGCATGCCTCCTCCTCTTGGCAACTGTGCATAACAAACTATCTTCAATGGAAGTTGCTTCCTGATCTTTTAATTAAAAAACAAATTCTAAAACACCAGGAATCCCTGCAAAGGACCAGAAGAATGGGGGGATTTCTTGAAAGTTTGTAAAAGAAGCAGTTAGATACTCCAGATTTCCTTTGCTATCTACCACCCACCCTCCTTGCCTACCACCATACATGGCTGGTCAACTCCTCTCCACTACAGCAGAAGACTTTGTTTACTTTATGAATAAAAGTGAACCAGAGTTGAGTGAGGGTACCACACTGAAAACAAAAGTAGCAAACGCAAGTCCACATATTGAAGGGATAAACTCTAGATTCATTCAGCTCCAAGATCAGGAGCATCAGGCTTAGAGGTTCATGAAGAACATTGGATACATTTTTGTCATTCTTGTTGTTTTCTGGAAATCTAAGAAGCCCCAAAGAAAAGCCTAAAGATACCAATGATTGCAGGTCTCCCCAAGAATAATCTCAACCAGATCACTCTATAGTAAATCTCACCAGTTTACAATCCCTGCGTGTGTAGGTTCGAGTCAGGTTTGAACGCTCCACTCTCAAATATGAATGAGTATTTCATGAACACTCTAAGCATTTTAGCAAAGCCTCTAACATAAGAGACAAAATCCAAGTGTAAGCCAGAACTTAGAGAAAACAGAAACTAAGAGGAAAAGAAAAGGTTTAAAAAAAGAAGCTCAGCTCATTAAAATCTACAGAGATAAGAAAAAATAACAAATCTGTGAAACAAAAATAGATGAGTAAGAAAAGAAAAATTATGAGAATAATAAAGAACTCTTGGAAATGTAAAATATGGTAATAGAAAATGAAAATCTCAATAGAAGGGTTGAAATCTCTCAGAAAGTAGAATACGAATGGAAAGATATATAAAATGACATAAATTATAAAAGAAAGAACTCAAGAAAAATTTCCAGAATAGAAGGACTGACATTGTAAATGGAAAGCTCCCACCACTTTCCCAGCACAGTAGATGAGAAAACACCTAAATCAAACTACATTATCATAAAATTTCAGAACACTTGGGAAAAGACCTTAAAGAACAACTGTTGAATAGAAAGTATCAGGGATGAGAATGGCCTGAGGCTTGTCAGCAGTCACACAGGAAGCCAGATGACAATGGGGTAGGATCTTCAGACTTCTGAAGGTGAATGATTCCTGATCCAACCACAGGAGATCCAGGAAATGGGGGATCGCCTACCGGTGAGAGGTAGAAAGCCCCAGGCCAGCAGCTGTGTGGGGCAGAGGGAACCACAAGTCCTGATTGGTAGACGAAGGAGAGGCTCCAGGATGGCTTTCTCTGTGCAAATAGATTTGATAGAGTACCTAAAATCTTTGAAAAATGTGTTAAGAGTTTTACACTTTTAGAAGAGATGTTAGGGTAAATTAATGTAAGGTATATAGAAAACTAAACAAATGACAAAACAAATACCAGGAAAACAAAAAGTTGTATGAGAAAGGAAATATAATCATACTATGCTACATGGCTCAGCAAGGAAAAATGTCTCATGGTCATAACAGTGTAAATACTGACCATTAATGTAATCAACTGCTGAGACAATAATCCATTATTAAAAAAGCTATGTGGGTGTATATGTGGGGGTGTGGGGGGGCAGTAAGTGTGTAACAGAACCGTATTCCCATCTTTCATAATGGGAAGTTAGTTGCTAGATACATAAAACTGAAAAAAAATTAGAATAGCAATATGAACAAGAATAGAAATATGGCTGTAATGACTAAAAGAAACAGAAAAAAAGGATTAAAAATTAGTGCTTTGGAAATTACACTTGGGAGGGAAGCACATGAAGCTATTATATTACTGATATTCATCAACTTGTGAAACTAATTTTTAAAACTATGAATATATAAGCTGATAAAAATAAATTACATTAAATTTTTTTGTGAATAGTAAAGTAATGAATAAAGACTATATTGTTAATGACTGTTGATTTAGTACAATGTTTATGCTAGTTAAATGAGAGTTTAGACATTAATGTTCAGAACACTGTTTGGCATATAGTAAATGCTCAAAAAATAATGATGTCTTTCTTCTACTACCTCTAAACAAAAGCACCTAAAACTTTCTTCATGTCAAAATATATTCAAAGTCTCTAGTAAAGTATTAAACACTTTCTGCCACGAAAACATATTATATTTGTGTTAATAGAAAAAATTCAGAAGTTTTTATTTTTTTGTCTATCAACAAATACTATTATAACATAAATTAGGTTACTTTAAGAATAATAATTTAATACTGGAAAAAGTTATAGTTCTGTAACTACAACATGGAAATAAGATAACTTACAATTGATTTAAACTGTTTTGTGTTTCCCCAAACCAACATGATGGTTAGCAAATCAAAAGGAAAAACATGTTAGTTAATCAGAGCATAAGCTTTTTTCCTAATGTGGTATAAACAATTTTAAAGTTCTTACTGTATGACATCTTAGGGTGTGTATTTTCTTAACTCTCAGAGGAAGATTAGTAACATATCATGTGCTTGTTTTTCTCTTCTTTTTTTTTTTTTAACTAAGTTGCTACCCAACTTTATTTAGAGTTCTTAAAAGCCAAGGTTCCTTTCTTTATAATTAAGCAATTATGTAATCTGATCTGGATTTGTGTCTGAAGTAATCACAGGCAATTTCACAGTGAGGTTAGCCTTGAATTTTTGTGTTAGGAATGAATTCTCATAAAAAAAAACTTTCCAGAAATTATTGTTTAAATGTCTTCTACATTGTTGGTGGGAATGCAGACTAGTGTAGCAACCATGAAAAATAGTATGGAATTTTTTTGAAACTAAAACTGAAACTGCCTTTTGACCTGGCAATTCCACTGCTAGGATTATACCCTAAGAATCCTGAAACAGCAGTTCAAAAGAACTTTTGTACCCCAATGTTCATAGCAGCACAATTTATAGTATCCAAGTGCTGGAAGCAGCCTATTGCCTATCAGTAAATGAGTGGATAAAACACCCCCAAAACTGTGGTACATTTACACAATGGAACACTAGATAGAAGAAAGAAAGAAGGAACTTTTACCCTTCATGACAGTGTGGATGGAACCAGAGAACATTATATGCTAAGGGAAATAAGTCAGGCAGTGAAAGACAAATACCGTATGATCTCACCTGTTAATGGAACCTAATCAACAAAACAAACAAGCAAGCAAAATAAAACCAGAAACATTGAAATAAAGAATAAACTGATAGTAACAATGGGGGAGGGTAGAGGGGCCTAATGGGGGAAAGAAGGGGAAGGATCAAGTCAAGGAACAGGTAAAAAGGACCCATGGACAAAGACAATGGGGGTGAGAATTGAATGTGGGAGGTGGGGCATAGGGCAGGGGAGAGTAATAGGAGAAAAATGAAAGCAACTGCAATTGAACAACTATGAAAAAAATGCCTTCTGTGAACTTTGATATTCTCAAACAGTATGGTATTATTTGTTCCAAAAACCATGTTCCCCAATTCGGTATCAACTATCAATACCATTTACAAAGGCCAACCATATCTCAAATATAAGAGGTTCTCAGAAGGTTCCTTATGTTCATGTCTGACATCATCTGAAATCTACAGTTCCACAATTCATCATTTTACATTTGTACACTTTTTGTATGTCAATATTATAGATCCTTTTAAAATGCAAGTGGTGAAAAAATGCAAGTGGTGATGGTCATTCAGTACCCAATACTTTCCCCTTAATGACTGGAATCACAAGAAGGAATCTGCAGTGGAGAGATGAGAAATTAGAAGAGTCGGTGGCTACGGAGAGCCAGAGCACAGGATGGGACGTTGTGTGCTCATAGGGAAGGGGGAAGAAGGATGTGGAGAGAAATGGTGCTGGTCTCCTAAGATAAAGATTAAGTGTTGGGGACCACTCTGTGTGGTTTTGGAGACTGTAGCCCCATACAAGCAGGCCTTGAAAGAGGCCTGTAAAACTTGACTGGAAAACCAGGATTGAAGGAGGCAGGCATGACCCGATACTAGCACCGAGGGTTCCCGTGGGAAATCAGGCCTGAAGTATACATTGTATACTTTGAGGCTTGCTTTGCTTTGGTATAGCCCTGTTGGTATAAACCAGATGTTTAAGTTCAAAGGATAAGGAATGAACTCTTTGCTTCATGAAATATGCCTTTACTACCATCTGGCATCAGCATGTTTTCCAGACCCTCACCTGAGATGATATCTGTGTTTCTTCAATTGTCATCTTTAGATAATGTCAGTTTTTTTTATGACTATAGCCATTTGGACATCGATTGATAAGCTGTGCATGTATGCTGTATTCCCCTGCACATACCGATCCTAATAAAAGCCGCCTTGGAGAAGGGCTTGGGGCATTCTCCACTAGAGGGAATCGCCACCCCCTTTCCTGCCAGAGCAACAGATTGTGTCTGGGACGACTTATTCTCATCCGCGGTGGCCCGAGAGCTCCATGGGACAGGGCGTCCCACGATTAAAAGGGTATGTGAATAGGAATATTAGCAAAAATGAAAGGGTTAAGTTTTGTTTTAAAACTGAGTGTGCAAAATGAGGCCTTGACTCAGTGTTTAAGCTCACAGTCTGTCCCTATCTATAGAGCGTTTGACTCCAGCTAGTAAAATGGGGAAGCACACATATCTCAATTGCCTACAAAGACCTTTCCTGACCTCCCTAATCCACCCAGTTATATTCTTTTCTTTCCATAGTTTCTTTGGAGTTAAATTTTACACATATTTGTGTGGTTCTTTTATCTTATTCTTACTAGACTACAAGTCCCTTGAGGAAAAGCACCTGTCTTTTTTGACTAGCAACTGTATCCCAGATTCTCCATGAATAGTTTTTGAATGAATCAGTAAGAATACATTTTAACTGGAAAAATCACCTCAATCCAATAGAAGTCACTGGTATGGAAAAATATTTTTTAACGAAATGGATTCTACCACTAAAAAGTCATTCGTGATGACTTTGGATTTTCTTGTCAAAAGGAATGTTTGCCACAGAGGAGAGTGGAAGCAACTTGTGGCCAGTGCACTTTGGTGAAATAATTGTGTACAGACTGATAAATGGGACTCTCTTATTGCTCCAGGAATGGTACTAGGGCTAATGCCAAAGACAAAGGTGTTAAGAACCCCATGTCCCGAAGAGAGTTTCCATGACTAGAAAGTCACCCCTCTTCACTCCAGCCCATGTGAGCAGAAGGTTGATGAAGAGGAAGAGGGGCCTTGAGTTTGGGGGTGGCAGCCTGGTGAGAATGAGGACCACAGTGAGGGTCATCCCTTCCATTGCAGGGAGGTGCTCTTACCCTCTCTCCCAAACCAAGAGGGGAGACTGCAAACAAAACAATTCAGAAAGACTGAGGGTGCGTGCAGGGAGGGGAGAGTTGTGGGGGGCTCCACCTGCAGAGCCCCCACCCACCACTACCACGGGACAAGAATAAGTCTACCAAGACATGATCTGCTTGGGGAGGAAAGGTGGCCAGTCTCTCAAAGGAGAAGAGCCTTGAGCCTCTTCCTCAATGGGCTTTTATTGGGTTTAATTTGCATAGGAATACAGGGCTTATATGTAAAACTCAATCATTGTCAGGCAGTAATGATCAAACAATAGATAACATTCAAAGAACTATGAGGGCTTATTCTGAGTCAGAGTCAGATAGCTAAAGGGCCATAAAACTTTGGGGAAACAAACTTATTCTATGCTTGGTATTTATCATTTAAATCGAGGGTATTAGAAAAGCAGGTTTCACAGGATTTTATGCATTCTTTCTTAGGCCTTATTGCCCTGGGAAACCTGCCCTTTCCAGCACAAGGCCATACACTCCTCCAGCATTGTTTCAGGCTTAAGTCAGGCAGGGGAAGTAAGGCAGCCAAGAGATTAGGAGACTTCTTGCAGACGGAATGAGGACTCAGGCTATGTCAAAACTGCGGGGTAAGGGTTCATTACCTCCTTTTTCTATAGCCCCCCAAGTCCTCCCCTGAGGGCCTCTTCATGACTGTGCCTGTCTTAGGTAGCCCTTCCCTTGAGGAATTTTACCCATCATTAGCTAACCAGTCATCCTCCCAGGGCCAAGCAGAGTGAAGTGAAAGGCAGCAGAGGCATCGCCCCAGCCAGGGAGATAAGCTTTGTCTTCTTAGTGGTATGGTCCCAAGGTCCTTTACTCAGCCTTAGCCACGGGGGATTACAGCTTCTGAAACCAGGCAGGGTAGTTCCCAACAGAGGGGGTTACTGATGGCCCTGTGCCTACTTGAGTGAACACAGGGAAGTTGACGTGAGTTCAGGGAGGAGAGAGGTAGTGGCAGAGGTGCGACCTGCACTCCCGTGATTTGGCGTTGCAGGATTGGTGGTTTACAGCAAGTAAGTGGTCACTGCTTAAGATGACTGGAGCCACCTTGCTGGTATCCTGCCCCTTGCACCACCCATGCCTCATCACCAGAGGGCAGTTTGCTGGTAAGGGGACTGTAGAACCAGAGGCTGGAGGGAATGTACAGTTAATGCCAGGAGATAGAAATGGCATGGGGGTTGAGGGAAGATAGATCGGATCCAGACCTCACACTTCACACATCTAGGAATCCTATAGCTAGGCCCCCTGGAACCTTACAGAGTACTCACAAGAGTGCCGTTCCATATTGAGGACACGATGAGCTAGGGTCAGTCTGAGAACCAAGTTATTAACAAGTCAGGTTCCCAATACCATATGTAGTTCAGATCTCATACACTTTGGGAAATAGGTTGAGCACACACAAAAGCAATTGTAGAATAAGCTTCTTGCATATATGACCTGGCCTAGACCACTCTGACCTGTTCCTTAGCATCTTTGTTGAAGAATTTACTATAAGGCAAATTGAATCCCCCACCATGACCAGCCAAGATTCTGTCCTCACCCATGTTGATACAGTATCTGTACAGGTATGCCTTGCTCTTGGCTAGAGTTGTACTCATGAATAACTGTTTGTAAATAAAATGCTGTTAAATCATAATTTTAGTATAAGATAGTTTTTTTCCCCCATGACAGCTTTTAAGTATATATTTATTGATTATGCTATTACATTATACCATTTTTTCTCTCCCTTTTATCTTCCTCTGCCTTGCACCCTCCTCCCTACAGCATTCCCCCTCCTCCCCTTAGGTCCTGTCATTGGGTTGTTCAAATAAGTCTTTGGCTTCTCCATTTCCTATATCATTCTTAATCTCTCCCTGCACTCTTAGCTTCTGTAGTGGAAAGTGGCTCTGCCTTATAACTGCAGGGGACTACTGAAATAGGAGAATGAGCAGAATATGTACAGTGGACATGCTGGGACTGAGAAGCATGTTGGAAATTCAAGTGGGTCATTGAATAGGCAGCTGGATATGTGGGCCTGTAGCTCTGGGGAGAGCTGGGGGTAGGAAATATGAGTTGTCATTGGGTAGATTTTATGTAAAGTCATGGGACTGGGGGAGATCACCTGAGGTGAGTTAATAGGTAGAGAAGGCAGTGTAGGATGGAGTAAAAAGCTAGGGCAGCAGTGGCCCCCACCTTATTTTTGCTGCAGATGCCCACACATGCAGAATGTCCCGGAAACATTCTGATGAATTGGAGCAGGGGCAGATGCTACTCTGCACAACACTTTTCTTTTTATCTTGCAACACAAAGGTAAATTCTATTTACCTTAATGAAATGCCCAATGACACAAAGCATTTCATTAAGCGTGTGTTTTTCTTGCCAGGAGGGTAGTACTAAAGAATGATTCTTGAATAGCATTGCAGGAGTCTGAGGGGAAAATGGCACACTATATGAGGGAGGGACCCTCAAAAACCTGGAATTATCTTTTGAAGGGTGGGCCCCTTTTAGTATAGGCTTACCCTGCTAGGTGAGTGTCTTAGGAACATATCTGTTTCAGTGTACCAGTTGGCATTGTCGTTAGAGGCTATGTTTGGCTTAAGTGAATTTTTTTAAAGACTCAATGCATTTGCCCATTTTATGATGGGTGATCTATGAGAGCACCTGCCCACGCCGTGCTGTGTTAATCAATTTTGACCAAAAAACAGCATGAACCCCATGCCCTGCCATGCCTATTCACCTGATCTCACCCCACGTGACTTTTTTTTTCTTTTTGCTTCTCATGCAGATGAGAAAAGTCCTCAAAGGGAAACATTTTGCTGATCTGGAAGAGGTGAAATAAAAAACGGCAGAAGCACTAAAAGGCATCAAAATCAATGAGTTCAAAAACTGTTTTGAGCAGTGGAATAGCCTTGATAGGTGTATTGCATCAAATGGAGAGTACTGTGGAGGTGGCTGAAGTTTAAACATGTAAGAGTAAATACACATTTTTTAATAAATAAATAAATTCCAGGGTTTTTTTTTTTGTTTGTTTCCCCTGGATTTTTTTCTTGTTTACTTAGAAAAGATAGTGAAGCTTTTTGTGTTGTTTTATTTTGTAGGAAACAACCATTTATGTATTGGTCAAAGGAGCCATATTTATAATGTGAGGAAAAATGGGAAAGAATAAATTAAATTAATAATTAAAATGAATATAACAGGTTTAAAATTAATAAACCAACAAAATCTACATTTTTAGCATTTTTGTCACTATGAATGGCCCACCTATTGAGTAAACATTTAGCTGACAAGGAGAGCTCCTCAAAGTTTTTGTGTTGGTTAATGGTTCAAAATTTATCTCTCTCTCTTTATAGGACAGAGGCATTTTCACTGAAGTTATTTGAAATAACATTCAACTTTTAAAATAAAATCCTGCAGAGGCTGGAGTTAATACAGACACTCTGAGGATCAAAAAAGAATGGAAAATTAATATGTAGCACACATAAAGTGAAAAGTAAGTTTGCATAAAGACTCCTTTTCAAGTTTCATAATTTACAGGACTTATTCTTTTATTTGGTCATTTTCTTACTTGTCTCACAAAGAATTAGAAGTAGTCTTGAAATACATGAAGGTTAAAATATAAATAATAAAAAATCTGGATTAGCTAAAATGTAAATAAAAGCAGTAAGCCAAAATCTTGAAAAAAATACAGAAAACAGAAATGAAGACAAAAAGGATAAACAAGATCGTACTAGCTAAGTTTCATAAATGCTTGGAAATTGAATTTATGTTTGTTGGCTATTACATTTTCTCTAAGCTATTGGAAACCATAGCTATAAAGTTTGGAGAGTTTTAGACAAGTCCCTCACCAGACTTATATTAATGCTTTGCACTTTGTAGACATTTAATAAATTCTTGCTGAACTGAGAAAGATTTTCAAGCTTTATATCTGTTGCTTCTTAGTAGTTAGGACATGAGACCAGGCAATTACGAAGTCTTCATGCTACTATTAGAACAGATTTTTTGTTTTATTTGATTTCCCTTTTTTCTAATTTTAAATCAATGTATGCTCATTGTACATAATTATGTACTTAGGTGTTAAAAATTTAAGTCTCACATATTATCAGATCTAAAGGGAGATAACAGTGAAGGCTATTTTTCTTCCCTAAGCTTCTCTTCCCCAACATCTCTTCTTCTCTGTGAGAGGAGAAAGAAGATGATGGGGTACCCTAAAGAGCACCGAAGTAGAGGTCGGAAAACCTGGGTCCAGCCAGGGCACTGCTATAGTTGGGCTAATCCATGCGTGGTAAGTGTATTTCATCTTTAAGCCAAACCCCTGACTGATAGAAGCTGCCTGTAGTGCTCCTGTCAGAGGGCCCTGGGGCCGCCTCACATTCAGCAGGAAAGCTGTCAGGACGTGAACATAGTTTGCCAGTGGGCTTCCCAGAGCCTATTATTAAATTCATAATGGCATGGGTTGAAATACATTATTTATATAGGTCTCTCTACTGCAATGAATTATTATTAGGTAAAGAACAATTAAGGTTGAAGTTTCCAGGACTGTTTTAAAATACAGTTTTCATTATTGTTTGGGCATGGAAAGGCCAGCAGATCAGGAAGTGACTGCTGTGAAGGAGTTTGCTATATTCGCAGATCCCAAGAGGAGAGGGCACGCTCCGCCACGCGGGCTGTCCGGGAGGCATCAGGTGGTCGGGAGGCAGAGGGAATAGGGGGAAATGTGGGCGAGGGCATTTACTGTTGTTTACGCAAAAAGAAACAGATGAAACAGGGTAAACAGGTTTAGGGCGTCTAGTTTGAATAGTTTCAGTGGGCGCTGGGGCTGTCCCTGGTTCGTTGTCCGGCAGCTGGCCCTGGGGTGATCAGGGCAGGAGAAGAGCTGCCCAGTGAGAAAGTGACTGGGGGCGTGGGCTCTGGATTGGTTGGTTTCAAAGCATTAAAATACAGAAAATAAAAAGACAAGGTTAATACAAGGCATTTTTTCCCAGAGCATTAATTTTCTTTTGTATTTCATTTGGGTAAATGCAGTGCCTCTTACTGATATAAATTCCGTTTGATTGTGGGAGGAAAAAATGTAAGCAACAAATAATGAACTGTTCTTTTCCAAATGGGAGAGTAATCAGCATGTGAAAGAGAGATCCCCTAAATACTCCCATATTGTTTAGGTTGCAATAACAGCAGTTTGAGGCTAGTTATCCACTGTTAATAACAAATCCTTGATCTGTCATTGAATATTTTCAGAATATTACTCACAGTTTATTGCTGAGACTGCCAAATCTAACCAATCAGTGTATGGCTGCCCATCTGGTGGCTAGACCACCTCATAATCTCCCTTAAAGGGAAAGACAGACAATAGCATAGATTATTATTGTATCTTACTGCTAGCTCTTTCATGACTTTCTTTTTTAGATTTTGTTTATTTTTAGAGAGGGGGAAGGCAGGAAGAAAGAGAGGGAGAGAAATATCCATGTGTGAGAGTGTAGGGTAAACAAAGGCAGTCTGGCTCCTCACCCAGATGTCTGGGGAACCAAGAAAAGCAGTGCTCTCATAGCCTTGAGACTGGGTTCGATAAACGGTTCCCATAACATTGAATCAGCTCACGTGCACAGAATCATGCTGTTTTATGTAAAACGCTGGCTCCCTGCTGGCTTTGTGTGCAGTTAGTATATAAGGGAATTAGGGGCTTCCTGCGGGGGGGGCACACCAGGTTTGCAGCATGTGTGGATTGCCCACCCTTGAATAAAGGTGTGTCAGGCATCCCCACAGCCCCACGCATTTCCTTTCTTCTGCCCAAGCCCTGAGTGAATCTGTCCAGCCTTGAATAGTCGCAACATGGAGAGATACATCTATTGGTCGCCTCTCACACGCCCCTAAATGGGAACCTAACTCAAAATCCAGGCATGTGCCCTGACTGGGAATTGAACCAACAACCTTTTGGTTCACAGGCCCACACCCAGTCCACTGAGCCACACCAGCTAGGGCATGACCTTCCTTTTGAAAAGATGCTCTTTGTAGAGAAAATGCATCCTTGTTTAAGATGTCACTTCTCTATTTGTTTTTGTGAATAACCACATGGAATAATGCCTTGTCCCAGGTCTGTTCTTCAGATTCTTTCAAATCTCCCAGGATTCATATTCACGGTAGAGAACATTTGATGGGCCTAGTTTGGTTCACCTTGTCCAACCACTGTGATCAGGTGATGAACAAATTGGTTCTTCTATATGGATCAAAGCTTCATGTCACATACAGATTAATATCTTTAAAATGAAAATGGAAATATTAAAAACACATAAACAGTAAGTGTATCAAACTAATTTGGTTACTGTGATAAAGCTTTAAATTAAGCACTGAGATTTCTAGGATCCAACATAACAAAAGAAGAAGAATAATTATTGACTTTTTTGAGGTGTTATGGTAGATAATTATTTTCAAATTTGTGGTAACAAGATATAATTGACTCTGAATAATTGTCCCTCAGGGTGTCTTATTACTTTATTTACTGGTACATGAAAGTTTTGCAGTTGTCCCAGAGGCTGCTAGTACCATCCTCATTTTTTTAAATTCTTTTTTCTTCTTGTTATTCTCATTGGTGCTTTCTGCTTCCTTATGTTTCAAACCATTGACTTGTTTCTCAGCTTCATCCACTCTACCGTTGTTTCCCTGTTAATTGTTCTTTATTTTAATTAGTGTGTCCTTCCTTTCTGAGTGGGTCTTTTTATGCTGCTCAGGTCCTCACTAAGTTCCTTGAGCATTCTTATACCAGTGCTCTGAATTCTGCATCTGATAGATTACTTATTTCCTTTTTATTTAGTTCTTTTTCTGGATTTTTATCTGTTATCTCATTTGGGCCATATTTCTTTGTCTCCTCACTTTGACAACCTCCCTGTGTTTGTTGTGATGTATTAGGTAGGGATGCTTTGTCTTGGTAGCATGGCCTAATGTAGTAGGTGTCCTGTAGGGTCCAGTGGCATGGCCTCCCCATCACCCAAGCTGGGTACTCATGGTGTGCTCTTCATGTGGGTTGAGTACACCCTCCTCTTGTAGTTGAGCCTTGATTTCTATTGGCAGGTCAAAGGGAGGAATTTACCCAGGCCAGTCAGCTATAAGAATTGGCTGTGACCACTAACCATCAACCTCTGCCCTCTGTAAAGGGTCAGCTGTGCAGGGGCAGGGCAGTGGTGCTCCAGTATGGTCTGTAGTTGTCCACTTGTTGCTCAGGCTCTGGAGTTTCCCAGATGATGCAGGCCAAGGTCAGCTGCATCCTGTGTTCTGCCCAGGGCCACCCTCCATGAGCTACAAAGCAGACATCTGCTACTTGTTCTGCACTCAGAGGTTCCCAGATAAAGTCAAGCTATGATTTTAGGCTGGCTGCTGCTAGTGCTGGGCCTGGGGCCACTTAGCAAGAGGTATGCAGGCTGGAGGCTTACTGAGGCTGGCATTGCTTGTTTGTGAAGATTTAGGAAGTTGTGAATCATGAACCAAGACCTGCTATTCACCTGCCACTGTTAACAGTTTTGGTGGGCCCATAAGTTGGGTGGGGCAGAGCCTCGGAGATCTCCAGGGCAGGGCAAACAGTGTCAGCCAGGTTGTGAGTCTCAGATTTGGCACCTGCCTGCCAGCTTTGTGGCTGTGTGAAAGAAGCATTCAGAAAAGGGTCAACAGCCACTGACTGCCCCTCTGTCTGAGAGGATGTTGTCCCCCAGCTCTTGCCTTGGTGCTAGATACTTCAGTTCCTCCCTGTATGCCACTGGGGTCTTTGTAATGCTGCCCTTGTGCTGAAGCTCAGAGGGAGTGACTCTGAGTAAGCTTGTATGTAGGTTCGTCGAGAGGAACTGCTTAGAACTTCAGAAGTTTCTTCTATTGACTTACTCCCCACTTGCTTTTGCAGCAAGAACTTGTGGGGACTTATCTTTCTGGACCTGGACCTCTGGGCTGGGGGACCTGGTGCAGGGCTGGGACCCCTTACTCCTGAGATATACCTCCCAAATCTTTATCCATCACGTGTGGATATGGGACCCGCCTGTTTTGTGTCTCCACCCCTTCTACCAGTCTGGATGGATGTGGTGTCTTTAATTCCATAGTTATCTGATTTCCATTCAACTCAATTTCTGATGATTCTGAGTGATGGTTGTTCTACAGTTTAGTTGTATTTTTGCTTGGTTGTGCGAGGAGGCAAGCCATGTTTACCTACACCTCCATCTTGATTGGAAGTTTTCTGGTTAAATATTTTGTTGAATTAATTAATTAACTGTGATAATATCTGCGAAACCAAAGTATAATTGTCTTGATTGTTTTTGTTCCATATCTGGAATATTAATTTGTGTTTTTTGAGCCATAGATACAAATAAGATCACCAGGTAGAGAATTATTTATAAGCCAAGTGGGTGTTGAGTCACTTTTGAAATGTAACTTTTGACACACTGTAATGCCTTGTCTCCTCCATCTCTTTTCAAAAGAAAAATTACTCCCATAGCTCTGGAATCATGTGGAAATTGTAATTGAATTGTGAGAAGTCCAATTCTTTGATCTAATCTTACCTCCAGAATGGCTACATTATTGGCAGGGCTCAGTCAAAATAAAACTGAGGAGCCTCTTGTTTAAAAAAGCAGAGAAAATGTATCATTTAAAGAACTAAAATATAAAGATTTTTCATTTAAGAATTCTTTTCTTAACTGTGAGAAGTAATTGGGATAGTAGTGATACTTGAGTAAAAACATAAATTACAGCCCTGGCTGGTGTAGCTCAGTGGATTGAGTGCGGGTCTGCAAACCACATGGTCGCGGTTTGATTCCCAGTCAGGGCACATGCCTGGGTTGCAGGCCAGTTCCCAGCAGGGGACACACAAGAGGCAACCATACATTGATGTTTCTCTCCCTCTCTCCTTCCCTTCCCCTCTAAAGATAAATAAATAAAATTAAACAAAAAACATAAATTACAAAGGAAAAACATGTAATTTTTTGTCATAATTTTATTAATACAATAAATTATACTTGGTTAATGTTATATCTTGATTGATTATGAGATTTTTCTGGATCAGATTTCTACAGATTAACTTATTAGGTCATCAAAATGCAGCCTAAGAAACTTCACTTTCAGCTGATACAACAAAGTAATGTCAGTCTCACTTACCAAATGCAAGTTCACACATGATTTTAAAAATTAATGTGAATTAATATCCTGATATGACAACATTAGGATCAATTTCTGATCAGTTCTTTTGAAGTATGTTTTAGTACATCTGGAGCTGATGATTCTCATGGAACAATTTTTCTAGAAATATTTAGACAAATCTGTTTTATGTAAGTCTGAGTATGAATTTGAATTTTGATGAAATTTATATGATAGCATTTTCATGTTTCTTCTGACATTTTCCTAAACTTGCGGAGGTTGTACAGAGACCTACAAATGGCTTTATTATTGGCATATAGTTCATTAGGCCCACTTATGCATTGTATTGCTGTATCTTTGGTTACAACAAAAACCTAATTTTAATTTTATCTTAATTTATTAATAATTATTTCATTCAAAGCTTCATATAAAAATAGCTTTTTTCCCCCATTGAATATGACAATCTTTGCACTTAATTTCTATTTCTTATCCTGAGGGAATTTGCTCTGCAAAGTTAGTTGCAAGAGTTTTCAAAACCAAAGTTTCTAAACTCCTTGAATAGTAATAACTTCCTGAAAATGCTTTATGGCAATATCCATGAATATGCTTTTTATTTTTATTTTTTCATAACAGTTCATTTCTTTTTTTTAAATTTTTATTTATTGATTTGAAAGAGAGAGAAACACCAATTTGGTGTCCCATTTATCTATGCACTCATTGGCTGCTTCTTTCATGTGCTCTGATGAGGATCAAACCTTCAACCTTGGCGTATCTGGAGGATGCTCTAACCAACTGAGCTACCTGGCCAGGACCTATGCTTTTATTGTGTAATTATTAGAGACAAAGTTTACAAAGTTTACCTCCTGAGGGCCAGTGGTTCCTGTCCCAATGCAAAGGTTGAAGAGTTAATATTTGCGCACACTCCCCAGGAACCGTCTATGGGGATGGACAGGCTCTGGGGATGGGCGGGTGTTAGCTGCTCCACTGCGGGTCTCAGCACTGCTCCTCATGGAGCCCTTCCTCTCTCTTCTGCTATTTCTGCCACTACCTTTGCCACAGTCAATCCCCCATCACCTTGGTGTCCTTTTGAACCCTGGGCTACTCCAACGCATGCAGGGGCACCCAGGTCACCAGGATGCGCTGTAGGCCTTGCTGGGGGTCCCAAGCCCAAAGGTGTACGCTGCCATTCTCTCTGCAGCTAGAGTATGTGCCCATTGTCCCATCTTATCTTGTTTACAAAACAAGTTCAAAGATACAGTTATTAATCATTCTTTTTTTTAAGATGATTTACTTTTAGAAAATGGGGAAGGGAAGAGGAAAGAGGGAAAGAAATATCAATGTGAGAGATAAACATCAATTGGTTGCCTCTTGTATGCACCCTGACTGGGGATCAAACCCGCAACCCAGGTATGTGCCCTGACTGGAAATCAAACCGGTGAACTTTACTGTGTGGGATGATGCCCAAGCAACTGAGCCACACAGGTCAGGGAAATATTACTTATAATTTCAAGACAGTGTAAGCCTTTCTGAAAGCCTGACCCCAGGTCACACATCCACAAAGCCCAGGCTGCCTACCTCTTAATACACTTTATATAACAGTGATATCTCTTATCTCTGGGGGTGTGCCAGTAAACTCACAGGGCAACTTTGCCTTGGTGCTGGTAACTAAATCACCAAGTAAGCTCAGGAAACTGCAACAAGGCTCCATTTTTTATCCTCTTAGGCCTTGCCTTTTTCCAACTCCCATTGCAGTTTGCCCCGTTTTTAGCGTAGATTTCCCATCACTAGCTCTGAGATGCTGGCCAATCTAGGTTCTTGGTCCAGCACATTTTCTGGGATTTCAGAGTTCAGAGGTATCAGACAACAGCTCAGAGAGAACGTGATGATCAGATCCTGAGTCCCCGCAGATGGAACGGCTCTGGGTGCCAGTGAGTGGAAGTGGAGGTGGGGGGAGTGGGAGTGCACCTGGAGCCCTTGCTTAGAAATGGTAGGACATTGATATTCCTGAAATACAGAACATTGAATATTGATTTGAAAATTACAATCTCCAAATTATTGCAAAAGATGAGACGATTATTTGGAGTGTCACTTTAGCCATAGAAAACGTAAGTCTAATTCTGGTTTTGTGTCATAGTCCTATAATTTCAGTGGTTGCTCTCCTATTGTGTCACAGCTGTATCTATTTACCTATGTATCATGTCTCAATCTTGTAAAAAACTTAATTTTCATATAAATGAATTATCTTCTCCTTCTTTCCGTAACTAATTTAAATATTAAATTGTGTTATAAAAAGCTGTGATTTGTTCTAAAGGCCATGTGTGAGTGAAAGGGTGTTACAGGCTTTCTTGGCGTGTACTTTAAAAGCATCCACTCTTTTGGCTCCTGTATAACTTTTTACATCTTCAAGTGGAAAACAACAGAAAGTTACCTGATTTTTTTTCTCCTAGAGGCCAAGAGAAAATGATTGCGAAACTAGAGATACTGCTATTCTACCTAAGCTTGTTTCTGGGTTTCTTAAGATGGTAATGAGATATGGCTGCAGAAATGCTTCACCTGAAAAGAAAAAACAAAAACAAACAAACAAACAAAACCTGACTCAGTCCTGTTCTGGGACAAATCTTACCAACAGCTTCCCCTCTTCAATCTCCGCTCACTGCTCTGATACTTGGTTTTGGTGTTGGGGAGGAGCAGGTATTAAAAGTAAGATAGAGCTGCACCACCTCAGAAAAAGGGAGCACGGTTTCTCCTAATGTATTGGTGCTGGGATTTACTCAGCCTGTTTAGTAAATCCATACCTGTGCTCAGGTAGATGAGGAATGGGGATAGGAGAGGTAGCCCTTGCCAAAACCACCAGACTGGAGCAAGGAGAGGCAGCTTATCTTCGCAAGGAGTGCCAGGCAGATGCATACTAAGGTAACCATTCCTGCTGATTCTCTCACCTGCTGATTTCTGCTGCTGTACTTCTAGTCCTCATATGCTCCCTCCTGTCCACCGCACATCCCTGTGCATGATTTCTTGATTGCCTAGACCTAAGGTATCCATCCTCTCTTCCACTTTGCTGGAAGTATATAAGGCTAGTGTCTTAACCCTTTCAGCCTAGACTTCTTTCATTGCCATCCCATCTGGGGGTGGCATGGATTGAGATATATAAAATTATTCATCACTTCTCTGGCTTGAATAGATGGCAATGAATTTTAGGGCTTGTCAAATCTCAAGGCTCTGTTTCATACCACATACATTGTTAGTGATTTGAAAAGTGTGTAATAATTATCCATGAATGAGTAAGCTTTGAAAGAAAAAAATATTGTGAAATAAGTGACAGTTATAATTGAAGCTCATTCAGAGAAACGTTATTTTTGATATATTTTGAGCACCAGATAAATGTCGAAAAAAACAATAAAATAGTAAAAAGCACTGAAATAGCATAAATTCCTATTTATAGCTGCTGTGGACAAAGTGGACATGTCCTTTACATGGCTGGTCTGTGTGAGAAAGTGTTTTGAAATTCTATCTTAGAATGTTATTTTGAATACTAGAAACTTTCAAGGTTTTTTTGGTGGATTCTTTAGATTTTCTATATACCTTATGATATCTCTATATAGTGACAGTTTCACTTCTTTCCAATTTGGATGCCTCTTATTTCTATTTTTTGTTAATTACTGTGGCAAGGACTTCTAATACTCTGGTGGATAGTAGTGGTGAGGGTGGGCATCCTTGTCTTGGTCCTGATCTTACAGGAAAATCTTTCAGCTTTTCACCATCGAGTATATTAGCTGTGGGCTTGTTATATATAGCCATTATCAAGTTGAGGTAAGGTCCTTCTGTATGAATTTTGTTGAGACTTTTTTAAAAATCATAAATGGATATTGAATTTTATCAAATGCTTTTTCTGCATCTATTGAGATGGTCATATGATTTTTATCTTTGGTATTGTCGATGTGACAGATCACGTTAATTGTTTTGTGGATATTGAACCCTTGTATCCCTGGTGTGTATCCTTTTAATGTATTGTTAAATTCAGTTTGCTAATATTTTGCTCATAATTTTTACATTTATGTTTATCAGGGAGATTGGCCTATAATATTCTTTTTTTATGTTGTCATTATCTGGTTTTGGTATCAGGGTAATACTGGCCCTGTAGAAAAACTTTGGAAGTGTTTCTTCCTTTTCAATGTTTTTGGAATAGTTTGAGAAGGATAGGTATTAACTTTTCTTTTTTTTTCTCGTTTTCTCAATTTTATTATTTGATATTAAACCAATAATACAGAAGCTATTATTTACCCAGATTATGAAGTAAGAGCTTTCCATTCTTCAAAGTCACTGAGGTTAAGGCACATACCCAAGTGGAATGAGTACAGGTCAGCCTCCTTCGGTTTGTGGATTCTTTCCTAAACTTATTCTAGAGCACTCACCACTCCCTGTTGTGGTTACACTTCAAATCAGAGACTTGAGAAATAGCTCATGGCCAGACAGGATGCAGAGCAAATAAACTGTTACAGGTGACCTTTTTCCAAACCAGGCCATGCATTTTCATATTCAAATAAAAAAAAAACCCCTCATATGTTAGCATTCTCTTTACTTAGTGAGACTTTAGAAATAACCTTTTAACATACAGCGCAAAGTAATTGCTGAATGGTTTTAATATACACCGACTACTCCAGGGACACATTTACTGTGTATATCAGGGCCCAGGCGTAAGGTGTGGGTTCAGAACTTTACCAAGAGCTGCCCACCATTTCAGGAAATAACCCCCCAGACAACACTGTGAGTGATGTCACCAACACAACACATTGATCTGCATCTGAGTGACTCTGCACACAGGTGAAAGCATCTGATGATTGATTTCATCTTCTAGGATGGCTATACCCAAGCTTTTTTATCAAAATGCATTTTATTTTATTAAACAGTGACTTTCTTTTTTTCTGCTTTATATTACAGTAAGGGTACTCTTACCCATTGTTTGAAAGGGTATATGTACTATAAATCATATGCATTTTGAATTTTATTTAACTTTTCTTTAAATGTTGGGTAGAATTCACCTGTGAAACTGGCCCTGGGCTTTAGCTTATTGGGAGTTTTTTTTATTATTGCTTCAGTTTCATTGCTAGTAATTAGTCTGTTTAGATTCTCTGTTTCTTTCTGGTCTAGCCATGGAATGTTATATGTTTCTAGAAATTTATTCACTTCTTCTAGATTTTCCAATTTGTCAGCATATAATTGTTCATAGCATTCTTTCGTGATCCTTTGTACTTCTGTGGTGTCGGTTGTAATCTCTTCTCTTTCAATTATGATTTCATTTATTTGGGTTATCTTTTTTTCCTTGATGACTCTAGTGGTTTATCTGTTTTATTCATCCTTTCAAAGAGGCAGCTACTAGTTTCATCGATTATTTCTATTGTTTTTCAAGTCTTCGTTTTATTTCCACTCTGATCTTTATTATTTCCTTTCTTCTATGTTTGAGTTTTATTTGTTCTTATTTTTTTAGTTCTTTTATGTGCAAAGTTAGATTGTTTATTTGGAATTTTCCCTGCTTCTCAAGGTGGGCATGTATACCTGTAAACTTCCCTCTTATAACTGCTTTTACTGCATCCCATAAATTTTGTAAAGATGTGTTTTCATTTACCTAAAGGTAGTTTTTGATTTTCTGTTTGACTTTCTCATCAATACACTGAGTGTTTATTAGCCTGTTGTTTAATCTCTGCACAATTGTGTTTTCTCCAGGTATATTCCTGTAGTTAATTTCTAGTTTCATGCTAATTTGGTCAAGAATTATGCTTGATATAATTTCAATCTTCTTGAATTAATTAAGGTTTGTGTTATGGCCTAATATATGGTCTGCCTTGAAAAATGTTCCATGTGTACTTAAGAAAAATGTGTCACCTGCAAGTTAAAAAAATGTCTATTAGGAAAATGTGGTGTAATATGACATTTAAAATGAGATTATTTTGAAATCTTTAGAGAATAGTGAGATTAAAGAAAAAGCAAGACACTGGGTGTAATAACACTAGTTACCACAGCATCTAATGCAATTTATCCTTGGAAATTTTGAGTTTAACTAAAAAAGAATTGGATCCTTTATAGGGACCAATGGTTAGAATGCGACCAAGGAGGGAATTAAGGAATGTACATAAAATCTTTAATTATATAAATCATATATATCATGTGGCATATCCCAATCATATATTATAAACATTGCATGGCATAAGACAGTATCCAATTGTATTTATGTGTGGTTTTGAATTGTAACTGCAGAGAGTTGGTCAGAAAAGGGCAGTCCCAGATATTCAGCAAATTAACACTGAAAATAACGATAGAAGCAGTTTGAAGTTGAGCCAAGATCTTTATATTACTAAGCAATCTTCAAATTCATTACTGCTATCCATGGAGAAAAATAAATCACTTTTACCTATTACCTTACCTAATTGTCCTTAGCTAGCAATATGATATTCAGCCTTGTACTCCTTTAACTTTCATTTAATTGGACATTGAGGTGGAATACAATATTCAAAAGATGTCTTACAGTGAATTAGTGATTTCTGTTTAATATCCTTAAGTTATTACTTTGAAATGGCAGAATTCACAGAACAGCGCTGATGTCAATTTGCTCCACGCGTTGGTCTCTATAGAACTGATGGCCGCCACTCCCTCCTTCCTTTTTTGAAGCCACCCTAATATTCTGGGTAAACAACCTCAGTTAGCTTTGAACAACAATTAAAGGACAATTATGAAATGTGAATCTGAATCTAATATGATGCTATTAACGAAAAAAAAATTGTCCTCCAAAAATGTTTGAAGCTTGAGCATAAGACGCCTATTCCAGTGAACATTTTGCAAGGAGTGAAATGTTCTAGGAAAATCAAAACTAGTATTTCCTTTTCTTCCTCTGCTTAAATAAGAACACATTGTGACTTCCGCCAAGATGGAGGCGTAGGTGAAAGCACTGTACTTTCTTGAACAACCAAGTTTAAAAACAACAAAGTTTTAGTAACAAAAACACAGCCAAACCACAGAAAATTGAACTACAGGGAAGTCTGACAACAACGAACCATTCAGCCAAACTAGTAAGGGGGCAGAGCCAGCAGCAGAGTGGGGTCGGGCAGGAAAGATCCACCAGACCGACCCAGGCATGCAACCCAAGTGTGCCAGCAGCCGTGGGTGGATCCCAGGTGTGGAGAAGCAGGCAAACCCACTGAGTGTGCAAGGTGGTAGACCCACTGAGGGCTGATCGCGGTCACACATTCGTGCTCAGATAAACCGGTGAAGGAGCCAGCAGTGAGACGGACCATGCAGGACCCAGTGGTGGGAAGGGGCAGAGGGAACCACCATTGTCCCTTTCTGGCCTGGCCCCTACATACAGCGTCACAAACCAGCGACCTGGGTAGCCCCAACCTGGCGAACAACTAAGGCTCTGCTCCTCATACGTAACAGGCATGAACAGATCAAAACATGGCTCAAGAACAACTCAGAGACCCTGAGCCGATAAATCTAAGTGATAAAGAAATAGCCAAACTTTCAGATGCACAGTTCAAAACACTGGTGATCAGGATGCTCACAAAACTGGTTAATTTTAATCACAAATTAGAGGAACATATGAAGGCTAAACTAATTGAAATAAAGGGAAATACACAGGAAACCAATAGTAATGGAAAGGAAACTGGGACTCAAATCCAAGGAGTGGACCAGAAAGAAGAAAAAAATGACTACACAGAAAAGGATGAAGAAATAAGAATTCAAAAAAATGAGGAGAGGCTTACGAACCTCCAGGACATCTTTAAACGTTCCAACATCCGAAATATAGGGCTAGCAGAAGGGGAAGAGGAACAGCCACCAGTGGAAAACTTATTTGAACAAATAATAAAGGAGAACTTCCCCAATATGGCAAAGGAGATAGACTTCCAGGAAATCCAGGAAGCTCAGAGAGTCCCAAAGAAGTTGGACCCAAGAAGGAACACACCAAGGCACATCATCATTACACTAGCCAAGATTAAAATGAAGGAGAGGATACTAGAAGCAGCAAGAGATAAGGGGATGGTCACCTACAAAGGAGTTCCCATCAGACTGTCAGCAGATTTCTCAAAAGAGACCTTACAGGCAAGAAGGGGCTGGAAAGAGGTATTCTAAGTCATGAAATCCAAAGACCTACATCCAAGATTGATCTATCCAGCAAAGCTTTCATTTAGAATGGAAGGGCAGATAAAGTGCTTCTCAGATAAGATCAAATTCGAGGAGTTCATCATCACCAAGCCCTTATTATATGAAATGTTGAAGGGACTTACCTAAGAAAAAGAAGATAAAAAAGATGAACAGTGAAAGGACAGCAAACTCACAGTTATTAAGAACCACACCTAAAACAAAGAAAGCTAAGAGGACAGCAACATGGAGGGTTAGCAACAGGGAAGTGGGAGAAGGAGAAGTGGGGAGAAGGTACAGAAAATAAGTAGCATAGATGGTAGGTAGAAAATAGATAGGGGGAGGGCAAGAATAGCATGGGAAATATAGAATCTAAAGAACTTAAGACACGTCATAAACTAAAGGGGGGAATGGTGGGGGAGGGGATGTGCAGGGTGGAGGGGAATGAAGGGGGGAATAGAACAACTGTAATGGCATAATTAATAAAATATATTTTTAAAAAAGAGCACATTGCCACCACATGTTTCCTGATCAATTTTTCTCTTTTGTTCAATAAAGGTTAATTGCTTTTTAAATTATTTTATTCATAAGCAACATGGAATTTCTTAGCCTCATAATACAAAGCAATACTAACCTATAGTCTAGTAGTGTAGGCAACATCATAGGAATGAGAAAAAGGCCAGGCCTTTTATTCTAGTCAACACCCTCCAGGAGAAAATACTATTTTACACACATAGAACACATATAAATACATTTGCATGTAAATGTAAAATCCTATACTCTAAAAGTTCTAAGTATATAAAAAAATAGAAGAAATTTCTAACGGATACCGATAAGGCATTTTAAAACTACAAAAAGCTATATTTATTCCATTTCAAAGCTAATTTTCTGCAAATACAATAAAATGTGACATTTCACAAACATTCCTGCTTTATATGTTTTAAAAGAAGCCACCTATAGACTTCTGGTTAAGATAGAGGTATAGGTAAACAGAACTTGCCTCCTCATATACCACATCAAAATTACAACTAAACTATAGTACAGCCATCACTCAGAACCATCAGAAATTAAGTAGAATGGAACTCTGACAAGTATAGAATTAAAGAAACCACATCCATCCAGACTGGTAGGAGGGGTGGAGATGCAGAGATGTGGGGCAGAGATGCAGAGATACAGAACAAATGGATTCCATCCCCAAGAGTGGTGGATAAAAATTCAGGAGGAATATTTTGGGAGTGAGGAGTTGCAGCTGACAATGGTCTGCATGATCTGAGAAACTCCAGAGCTTGAGCAAAAAGTGGAGAGTTACAGACAACGTCAGAGCACCACCACCCTATGTCTTCACAGCTGATCTTTCCCAGAGGGTAGGGGGTGATGGTCAGTGGTCATAGCCAGTCCTTGCAGATGACTGGCCTGGGTAAATCCCTCCCATTGACCTGCCAATAGAAATCAAGGCTCCACTATAAGAGGAGGGTGTACTTGACCCACATGAAGAGTGCACCCATGATTACCCAGCTTGGATGACAGGGGAGGCTGTGCCACTGGACCCTATAGGACACCTACTACATTAGGCCATGCTACCAAGACAGGAAGTCAGAGAAGCTCTACCTAATAAATTGAAACAAACACGGAGAGCCTCCCAAAATGAGAAGACGAAGAAACATGGCCCAAATGAGAGAACAGATAAAAACTCCAGAAAAAGAACTAAACAAAAAGGAGATAAGCAATCTATCAGATACAGAGTTCAAAACACTGGTTATAAGGATGCTCAAGGAACATATGCTGAGGACCTCCACAGCATAAAAAAGATCCAGTCAGAAACAAAGGATACACTGCTTGAAATAAAGACCAATTTATAGGGAAGCAATAGTAGAGTGGATGAAGCTGAGAATCAAATCAATTATTTGGAACATAAGGAAGCAAAATGCAACCAATCAGAATAACAAGAAAAAAAAGAATTAAAAAACTGAGGATGGTAAAAGCAACCTCTGGGACAACTGCAAGACAACATTTGCCTCATAGAGGTGGCCACAAGGAAAAGTGAAAGAGCAAGAAACTGAAAATCTATTTAAAAAATAATGAAGGAAAATGTCCCTAATTTGGTGGAACAAATAGACATGCAAGTTCAGGAAGCACAGACAGTCCCAAACAAGATAGATGCAAAAAGGCCCACTCTAAGACACATCATAATTAAAATGCTAAAGGTTAATGATAAAGAGAGAATCTTAAAAGTAACAAGAGAAAAGCAGTTAGTTACCTACAGGGGAATTCCCATAAGACTATAAGCTGACTCCTGAAAAGAAACTTTGCAGGCTAGAAGGCAGTGGCAAAAAATATTTAAAATCATGAAAAGCAGGAACTTACAGCCAAGATGGCTCTATCCAGCAAAGCTATCATTTAGAATTGAAGGGCAGATAAAGAGCTTCCCAGATAAGAAAAAACTAAAGGAGTTCATCATCACCAAACCATTATTATATGAAATGTTAAAAAGACTTATAAAAAGAGAAGATAAAAACTGTGAACAATAAAACAGGAATAAATACAAATCTATCAGCAATCTATCATCGAATCTAAAAAATGAACTAAGGAAACAAGAACAGAGACAGAATCATGGATATGGAGAGTGTTTTGGTGGTTGCTAGATGGGAAGGGGCTGTGGGAGTGTGGGGGTGAAGAGGTGAGGGGATTAAGAAGTACAAATAGGTAGTTCTAGAATAGTCATGGGGATGTAAAGTACTGAATAGGAAATGGAGTAGCCAAAGAACTTAAATGTAGGACTAATGGACATGAACAGTGGTGTGTGGGGTACTGGGTGGAGGGGAGGCAATGTGTGGAAAATGGGATAACTATAATAGCATAATCAATGAAATATAGTTGGACAAGAAGGCACCTGTAAATATGATTTTCTTTGCATAAAAACAAACATATCAAAATGGTTTTTTTAATTACAGTAAAATATAAAGTAGTTCTCAAGTAGAAAATTCAGTGTCTCCAATGTGCTTAGTAAGTTTTGTTTGTTATAAAAAAATGGGTCAGCTGTGGAAGAAAGAGGTCTTTCTCTAGTTGAATTACTTGTTTAAAAGCTCAGATCTCTCAAAGATGGAAGTAAGAATAGCACGTCCACTTGGTCAGAGTAGGGTGAAGTTTGCCAAGATGAGTATATGTTATCTAAATAGATATAGGAATGCTCAGGTTAATGTGCTGGTTGAAGGCTTAGAGCCAAAAGGTTGGCAGAGATTAGAGGTGGCACAATGAGTATGAGAACTGAGATGCATGGGAAGGCTTTAAATGGAATATTGATTATTGACCAGGTGGACTGTGGCTCTTTTATGGGCCTAATGCTTCTAAAGTTGTTACATCCTGCTTGGAGTATTTATTGCCCTTTCTGGTATTAAGAAGAGCAGTATCTAAAAGTCTATACAGGGGTCTGGAACAAACAATGCTCCTTTTTTATTACAAAATTTTTAATTATAAAACCATAAGCATGTAATTCTGTAATAACATTATCATACTTAGGCACACCATATGACATTTTAGGAGAAATATTTAAATTAAAACTATAAATTATTACACCCATATTATTACTCTTCTAAGCACACTAAAGCAGGCCTTACTTCTGCTGGTCCCTGTATTTTTCTGTTTCAGTGCAAGTTCCACTGTAGCATCTGGTGGTTTGGGGTATAAATCCTAAGAGATAAAGAGACATAACTACTGTTTGTTGATTGACCAGATACTGAGCCAGACAGTTGATATTCCTTGATTTGTTTTTATTCCCTAAGTCTTTAATTATTTGGTTCTACAAATACTACTATTTAATATGGGAATACTGACTCAGACAATGTGTATCACTTCTCCAATGTTTCTGATTAGAAATCTGGGAATTTATTCATTCACTCACACATCAAATATTTATTTGGCTTTTATTACTCTAGTATCAGGTACTATATTGGGAACTGGGTATAAAATGTTGAAATACAAGAGACATGACCACTGTCCTCATGATATTTATAATTCAGGGGGACAGACTGACTTTAAATAAACACTTACAGATATACATATTATGTATATATACATTATATGTGTATAATTAAATAGGTACAATTAAATAGATACAAATAAATCAAATAGTAATTTGTAGTAAATACTATGAAAGAAAAAATTCAGGGGCATGTGAAAGACAATGTCGGGGGCAACATAATTTAGATTGAGGAATCAAGAAAAGCCTCTCACGAAATGATGTTTGAATAAGGACATGGAAATAGCCAGCAGTTAGCCACAGGAAGAGAAAGGACAAAGATTCTAGCCAGAACGAAGGTTACGTGTTAATATGCTGACATGGAAAACAATTTAGTGTGTTCAAGGTACTAAAACCCCACTGAAGTACAGTGGGCAGGTGGAGAGTGATATGAGATGAGGCAGTGTTTTACCGTTTCTTTCTTGCCCATCTCACCCAATGAGTGTTTTTAAATGTGGGTGTTATTACTATTCAGGCATGTTAAGGCCAACAAACCAGGAGACAACTGTTACAGAAAAGTTAGTTCGTTACTCACAGTTGCAAAAGGAGGGGCACGCCATGCCAGACCAGGCCATATAGGGAAGCACAGGGCTGGTCAGGAGGCTGTGGGAGTGAGGGGGAAATGTGGGTAAGAGTCTCTATTGTGGTTTTCAAGGGAAGAAATGAATGAAGCAGAGTGAGCAGGCTTAGCTTTTGTTAGTTTGAATAATTTCAGCAGGCTCTGGGGCACAGGAGCTGTCTCTAGTTGTTTACTATCTGGCCCTTTGGTGATTAGGGCAAGCGGGTAATGGGTCAGTGTGAGAGTCCTGTGAGCGAGCACCCTATAAAGGAGGTAGTTGGAATGTAAGATCTGGGTTGGTTAGTTTGCATATAGAGTTGTGCTCATAGGCAAGTACCCCTAGGAATTGGGTATTCCTGGGAGCATCATTGTCCTTGGGTCAGTAAGACCCCAAATGTCAAATCATCCGAAATACAGGAAATAAAAAGGCATGATTATACAATTAGTTATTATTGATTTCTCTCTAGTAATCTTCTCAGCTATATTTTATTTTTGTGTTTCTACCCTAGTTTCTACCCTACCCTAGTTCCTACCCTACCCTAGTCCCAGATTTAGGCCCCTAACATGTGCATGCTAAATTTTTGTATGAGATTTTTACTTGATCTACTTCCATTTTCTCTTTCCCTTTGATCCATCTTTCTGGTCATCCATAGATTAGATTTTTTAAAAGTCTTACTTTATTAAGAAATCTAAGAGTTTGAACAGCTATTTAAAGGTGATATAGTCAAATTACTTTCTTAGCCCAGGTAGGTGAACCACTGGGCAATCACTCCCCAAGTCTTGGTGGTGTAATATGATAAATGTTCATTTCTCACTGGGTCACCGTCTAATGTGGTTTGTCAGGAGAGTGCTCTGCTCCATTCATTCATTTAGTGGTTTGGTTCACTTTCATCTGGTGGCTCAGTTATCCCCTGACCCATCCCAAATTTCTAGAAAAGGATCTGAATGCCTAACTTGGATTAGATGCTATCTTTGTTCAATCACCTGGGGCCATGGTGGAGCAGTTAACTACTTAAGGGGTGCAGTCGTCATTTTTGTGGGTTGGAACCATTTATACAGAAGGGGAAATGAGCTGGGCAGGTACCATCAGACTAGGTGTTGTTGAGGCAGCCATTTGTACTTCATAAGATAGATCTTTATATATTTGCAGAAAACCATCTTCTGTTTTCCCACCAGCTTCATTTTTTAAAATCAGAGTGAACACTGTATGCTTTCTAGAGTCTGCACAATCTGGGTTATTTATACCAGCTCATCAACTTCCCTCCTAAAGTTTTAATTATGTCTTCCTTCAAACTTTACCTCCTCTAGAAAGACATTCTTAATTAACTCCAGTCTTTACTAATTATTTCCTACTTCTCAATTCCTGCATGGCTTTATTCACTAACCAAGTAACCCTTAACCTTGCTTGTACAGTTGCAATGCACTAATCTTTACCTTTTAAAATTCCAAGTCTTACCTTGCATCCTTCATAAAAATTAACTAAAAATGGATTATAGATCTAAATGTAAAATGCAAAAGTCTAAAACTCTAACATAGGAGAAAACCTAGATGACCTTAGGTATGGTGATGCTTTTTTAGATATAACACTGAAGACACAATCCATGAAAGGAATAAATGACAAAGTTAATTTCATTAAAATAAAAAAAAATTTCTGCTCTGTGGAAGACAACATCAAAGGAAGTAGAAGACAAACCACTGGGAGAAAATACTTGCAAAAGACACATCTGCTAAATATTAACCAAAAACATACAAAGAACTCAAAACTCAAGAATAAGAAAACAGCTCAATTAAAAATTGGGCCAGTGTCCTGAGTGCTATAGCTCAGTGGATTGAGAGCTTGCCTGCAAACCAAAAGTTTGCTGGTTTGATTCCTAGTCAGGGCACATGCCTGGGTTGTGGGCAAGGTCCCCATTTGGGGACATGTGAGAGGCAACCAATTCATGTATCTCTTACACATTGATGTTTCTCTCCCTTCTTTTCTTGCTTTCTTTCCCTCTCTCTAAAAGTAAATAAATAAAATCTTTAAAAAAATTGGCCCCGGCTGATGTAGCTCAGTGGATTGAGCACTGGCTTGTCAACCAAAGGGTGCTGGTTCAATTCCGAGTCAGGGTACATATTTAGGTTGCAGGCCAGGTCCCCAGTGGGGGGTGTTTGAGAGGCAACCACTCATTGATGTTTCTCTCCTTTCTCCTTCTCTTCCCCTCTCTCTAAAAATAACTATATACAATCTTTAAAAAAAGACAACAATGAGATTCTACTATACATCTATTAGAATGGTCAAAGTCCAAAACACTGACAACACCAAATGCTGGTGAGGATGCAGAGCAACAGAAACTCATACATTGCTGGTAGAAATGCTAAATGGTACAGCCACTTTGGAAGATAGGTGATATCTTACAAAACTAACTATATTATTATCATACAATCCAGCAAAATCTCACTCCTTGGTATTTGCCCCCAAAAGTTGAAAACTTTTCTCTACACAAAAACATGCACATGGATGTATATAAAAGCCTTAGTCATAATTGCCAAAACTTCCAAGTTTCAGAAGCAAACTAGACGTCCTTCGGTAAGTTAATGGATAAATAAACTGTGATGCATCCAGAATATGGAAATATTACCCAGTGCTAAAAAGAAATGAGCTATCTAATCATGAAAAGACATGGACAAACCTTAAATGTGCATTACTAAGTGAAAGAAGCCAATCTGAAAATGCTGCATTCTATATAATTCTAACTATAGGGAATTCTGGAAAAGGCACAACTCTGGAGAAAATAGAAAGGTCAAAGTTTGCCAGGGGTGGAAGGCAGAGCATAAAGAATTTTTAAGGCAATGAAACTATTCTAAATATTTTAATGATGGATGTATGTCATTATACTTTAGTTGATATCCATAGAATGACCAAGAGAGAATTGCATAGTAAACTACAGACATTGGGTAATTGTGATGTATCAGTATAAGTTCATCCTTGGCCCAAAACAAACAAACAAACAAAGAAACGAAAAAACCATTCTGGTGAGTAATGATGAAAAGGGGGAGTTTCTGCATGAGGGGAAGCAGGGAATATATCAGAAATCTCCGTAACTCATATATACCTCTCAATTTTATTGTAAACCTAAAATTCCTTTAAAAAACCAAAGTTTTGAAAAATTCCATGTCTTGCCCCATTGAAGTTGGAGACCATGTCTTCTCCCTTTAAATCCATTACAGCATAATGCTAATTCCTTCCTGAATCTTATCCAAAGTCTTAATAATACTTCCCTCCTCAGGAATACTTTTATGTTTATAGAAACCAATAAAAACTCAATTATCATTTAAATCTGCATTGTGCATTGTCTTTTAACTCGTCTCAGAAGTGGTGTAGTTTATTCATAAGAAATGGAAATTCCAAGTTACTATTTATTGAGGTTCACGCTGTACTGGAAACTCTGTTGTGCATTTCTTGTCATTTAATCTTTGCAACAAGCCTATGAGCCTGCTATTATTATTTCCCAGATTACACAGCGAAAACTGGCTTATCTAATTCGGGAGTCCAAGTCTGTCTAAGTTGCCAAGCTCTTGCATCAGCCACAACTCTGTACTGACACACATTCAAACACTGGCTAAGCCTGCATTCCCATGGCAGCTCTTTACTTTCCCAGTTCTCGCCCTTTTCATTATGGATGCCTGGCCCACCTTCTTGCCTTGTCCATTGTGGGTTGTTTTAATCAAAAAGGAGATGTATTTTATTGAACGGAGGAAATGTATTTGGTTTAGTAGTTATTATAAATGAAATATGTTAGGTCAGTAAATTCGGGGGACATAGGAAGTAAGAGACAAGATAAAGAGGATGAGTTTTCCCAGTGTTTACATTCCTGTGACTTGAGAGCACTGAGAGCCAAGAACAAAGCTGATGCTTAGGCAGGGGAGAGGGCCCGACTATAACAGGCCAGCTGTCTGGGTGTCAGGATCCCCTCATCAATTTCTTAGGAAAAACGAAATACAAATGACGTAAACAGTAGTAAGTGTGAAGTAACCTGTATAATTAGGGCTGAAGCCACCAGTGGTATAGTTGGCTCCATTTGGAGAATGCTCTTGGTGGTAGATTGGGAAGGGTTTGCATCACAGAAAAGGAAAGACCATGAGTACAAGCATGGCGTATAAATCAAAAAGTTTCTCTCTGGCTGTTATGACTTAGTGGATTGAGTGCTGGCCTATGGACCAAATGGTCTCTGGTTTGATTCTTGGTCAAGGCACTTGCCTGGGTTGTAGGCCAGGTTCCCAGCTGGGGCTATGGAGGTCTGCAAGAGGCAACAAATGTATGTATCTCTCACAAACCAGTGTTTATCTCCCTCCCTTCCCCATATGAATAAATAAAATCCTCTGTGAACTTAAGTGCTTCTTAGGTACTGTGGGCTTAATATCCTATGATTTGCTTAGTCTGAGAATAAACTGAATAATTGTTAGTCTATCTGGCCATATCTGTTCCATCTGATATTAGACTTGTGCAAACAGATGCTTCGCCCATCAGAACTGGGAGACCATGGAGCTTGTCCTTTTGCTGGTTTTTAGCATTGAATCTGGATTAATAGTTATTAAATATATAGTTATTATTATAAAATATTAATACTATAGTTATTAATCCAGATATCTTCCTTGTACACATCAGTCACTAGTTTCTGTCAAGAATGGCTAAGCCCTGGCTGGTGTGGCTCAGTTGTTTGGGAATTGCCCTGTGAGCCTAAAGGTCGCCAGTTCAATTCCCAGTCAGGGCACATGCCAAGGTTGCAGATTTGGTCTCTTGGGTTGCAGGCAGAACGCAACCAATGGGTGTTTCTCACTCATGTCAATGTTTCTTATCCTCTCTTTCTCCTTCCCTTCCCCTCTCTCTAAAATTAAAAAAATAAAAATAAAATAAAAGGATGGCTGAGTGCCCTGAGCATTGTGTCTCATTTGAGCGGTGTGTCTCATTGTCCCGTAAACCCAGAGGTCGCAATTGGATTCCTGGTCAGGACCTGGGTTTTGGGTTTGGTCCTGGGGTGGGGCGTGTATGGGAGGCAGCCAGTTGATGTTCCTCTCTTATCAATGTTTCTCTCCTTCCATTTCTCTCTTTCTCTCTCTCTCTCTCAAAAAAAGAAAGTCTGAGCCCACACAAAATCTTAGGATAGTGAGTCACATAAAGGCTTAGAATAGGATGGCAGGAAGTCAACATCCACACCTGATTCTGGAACTCTTGTTCCGTTGTAAACAATCTCTTCTATCCACTACCTTTCTCTGTAATGCTTCCTCCAGTGCTTAGTATCGATTGAAATCTAAATCTCAAAGTAGGCTGAAATATGGTTGTAATAGAAAATGTGTGGGTGCTGACTCGTTCAGTTTTTTCCATGGCAACTTCTAAACAAGTGGCTGTCAAACTTCAGCAAGCATCAGCATCATTTGGAGGGTTTATTAAAATACCAATTTCTGAGCCATACCCTCAGTTTCTGATTCAGTAGATCTGGAGCGAAGCCTAGAATTTGCATTTCTACAAAGTTCCTAGGTGATGCTAATACCACTGGTCTGGCACCACAGTAAGCAGTAGTTTCTGATGAAAAATGATAAGCATAATACAGAAATTCTTGAGCTTGTAAAGGTGAGAAAGACTACATCTAATTAGGATGATCAGAAAAAGTTTTGCCCTGACTGGTGTGGCTTGGTGGATTGAGTGCCAGCCCGTGACACAAAGGGTCACTGGTTTGGTTCCCAATCAGGGCACATGGTTGGATTTCAGGCCAGGTCCCCAGTGTGGGGCGTGCAAGAGCCAACCACGGATTGATGTTTTTCTTTCTCTCTTTCTCCCTCCTTCCCCCTCTCTCTAAAAATAAATAAATAAAATCTTTTAAAAAAAGAAAAGGAAAAAGTTTCAAGTCTATTATGGGAGACACAAATATGAATAAAACGCTATTAGCCTCTAAAGCTCTTTAAGTACAGGCATGGTGTAATGTATATTCATTTCACTAATAGTTCCTAGTACTTTAAAAAAAAGAATTAATAAATCATGTCTTTTCTAATGTGCTTCTTTATTTATTATGCAGTGTGAAAAACTCTGTGGGTGCTCAAATAAATATGTTTAAAAGTATATTTTAAAGAGCTGTATCACATTCTATGTGTGGATATTCACCCACAGGTATTTGTTCTGGAAGCACAGGAAACCCTGGGGAGGAGAAACATTGTCTTGCTTTGTCCATTGGCATATTGTTTTCATTTATGATGAGGTTAATGCACCCTTTTGTAATTTAAACTTTTGCATTAAAAAATAAAATGTTAGTTTGGGGAAGCATGGTATTAACTTGCTTTTGGCAAAAAGGGGTGGAAATAATAATCCTTCTATGTTTCCTGAGAACCTGTATTAGTTAGGCCTGTGTTGCCTCACCTCTCACCATCATTCTGTGGGGCTGAATTATCTTCATTTTGTGAAAGGAATTCAGAGAATTACTGCATTTCATCAATTCTAAGATGAAATTAAAAAAAGATTTTAAATCTTTGAAATTTGAATGAATTCAATAAAATAAGATAAATTGCACTATTATTAAATATTACATATAATGTTCTCATTCGTGGCTGAATTAGCTATAAATCCTGTACTTTTCCCCCTTCAAATTGCATCATCTTTTATTACAAAAGCAGACCAGACTTTCTGCTCCTTCTCCAAATTTTCCTTCTTTCCCTCTTACACATGCACACACACACACATTTTCTTTCTCTCGTTCTCTTCTCTCTCACATGCTCCTCATCTCAGCACAGACTAAAAATATCCTGCTAATAAGATGGTCTGCCTCATGTCAAGTCTTATGCTTATTTTGAGTTGGTAAACCTCATCTGTCTAACTGTGTTAGTCTCCTTTTTCCTGTTGATTTACTCAGTTCATGTGTTCTGTTCAATTCCATTTTACCCACAACCCTTTAGAATAAGTTGCCTTTACACTGGGGAAGAAACTAAGGTTCAGTCTTAAATATTTGGTTAATTAGAGAAGTTAATCCTGATGGAAACAATAAAGGTGTTTTCATTTTTCTTGGGCAAGTTAGCTACCCTGGGCCAACACTTCTCACACTGAGCACAACGTCTCAAATAATTGGTCTATCTTCCTGCAGCATCACTTTTACTTGAGGATTTACTTGACGAAGTAGGACACTGAAAATATAGATTAGAATCTTTTGAAGGAGTATTTTATATTAAATTAAGTTTGAAACTATTGTGGAATTGAATGAGATCTTCATTTGTATTTTCAAGGTAAAGCTCAGTGAAATTGGGAGCTGGTAGTAGACCATTGAGGCAACTTGTGATTGAAGCCAAATTTTTGAGCAAGACTTGAAATCCTAGCTCTACCCTTTTTAAACTGTGTGTCCTTGGGCAAGTGGCTTAATCTCTTTGGGTCTCAGTTCCTCAGTCTCCATATTTATAAACAAAATAATAATATCATCTCCTTTATAGGGTTATGAGCATAAATTATAAATCTATGTTAAGTGTTGGAACAGTGGCGGGTACATAGTGAGCTCCCACTAATGTTATCTGTTTGCATTTATATTTATACTTCCTGACATTCCAGGGGCAGTTTTTCTCTTTCCCCTTTTGTTAAGGTGTCTTGGCATAAAACATTTGAGAAGCTCTTCCCCAAGATCCTCTCCGATATGCTGCGCTTGCCTCTCTTCTGTGGATCTTTCGTAATGTTTCAGGAATGCACTGTTTTCTTTTCTCTTTTCTTTTTTTTCACAGCACCATTAAAAACAGAGAGTAGCTGTTTTAGGAATTTAGGAAGTGAGGAGGAATGACTCTGGGTTTTCATTCATGTTTAAAATAAAATAACCTGTTAAGTGGAAATAGAGTGCAATAGTTAGGATTTCAGAGGTACAGTGAAGGATTTGAAGGTCTCAATTCTCCTCAGGAACTAGACTTGGTCCACTCTTCATAAAACATCAAGTCTGTAATTAAAACTTTCTCTCGTAAGACTTGGGATATGTGTAGCCTCATCCCTCTGGTTATGGCTCATTAGGGAATAAATTTTCTGACGCCAGTGAGGTTTAAAAAAAAAGCATAGTGTCTCTTTATTTGGTTAACATTACTTCTGCACTTTGCTTTCCTTGTCAGCTTTAAAAGGAAGAGAAAAAAGCAAAGCACCCGGCCACCCTGCCGAAACCTGGCTGAAGAGTTTCAGTGAACAAAAATTTTCCACCTACAGCAATGTTTGAAGTAGCTGCACAGTGAGGGCCCCACACACTATTCTTGCGGCATCAGAACATCATATTATGTAAAGATGAGAAAGTTCCAGTGCCTGGAAGGCACAGGAAAGCGCTGGTGTAGGACTAGAGGGGACATGTCCCCTGTTCTTCCTTGCCTCCTCCATCTGATATTATCTTTGGCTCAGTGGTCCAGGAATCAGAGGCCAGATACTCCGGTTACCATCACATTGCTGGACCCAACTCTGCCATCACCTCTACCACCAGAATATAAATGTTTGGAGAACCGAGGTCAGGACAGGAGCAGCCTAAGAAACTGGAGATCAGTGGGAACTCATCCTGCCTTTGCTCCCCCACTTCACCAACCAATATTTTCTAGGTTTGTGGGTTTTGTAACTAGAAATAAAAGCATACAAATATTGACCATAACTCAAAGTAACTGAGTGCCTCTGAGCTGCTATGTACTAAACTCACAAACATTGTAGGGCAGACATTATTATTTCTACATCAAAGGTAAACTTGAGGCTTAGGAAAAAAAGCTGGGCAAATTATTTAAGGTCACAGGTAGATCATTGTCTTAGTCAGGGTTTTCCAGAGAAACAGAACGAACAGGAGAGAGGTATTTACTATGAGGAATTGAGCCACACATTTATGGAGGCTGAGAAGTCCCATAAGAAGATACCTGCCATCCACAAGCTGGAGACCCAGGAAACCCAGTGGTGTAATTCAGGCCAAGGCCAAAGGCCTGTGAACCGGAGGAGACGATGTTGTAAATTCCAGTCCAAGAGCAGGAGAAGGTAAAATGAAGTGTCCCAGGTCAAGTAGTGAGGCAGGAAAAAAGGGCGAATTTCTTCTTCTTCTGGCTTTTGTTCTATTAATATTTAAGCCTTCAATATATTAGATTTTTCTCTCTGCCGAATCTTGTGTTCCTAGGAGCACACCTCAATAATTATCACCTGCAAATCTAACCTTCCACATGGGAGGGATTCCAAAGACAACAGCCAAGGACTGGATAGAGTATAGGAAAGAATCACACCCGATAATGCAATTTACCACAACTTTGCAGTTAACAACTAGGCTAAACTGCATCCCAGTTTGGAACAAAAAATTTGAATTGGAGAAAACACTGAGTCTTTGTCTGAAATGTTGTTATATGTATTTAAGTCAGTGCTATGTATTTGAGATGAAACTCAGTTTGTAAAGGCAGAGTTGTGGGCAAATAGAAATTTTGTAAATTGAATTAAATTCCAAATGTCGATATTCTAAAGTAAAACATGCAGTGAATTTATTTTGTAGATAATCACTGTAAACACATTGATTTTCCTATGTCAGGTTTCATATATCAGTATTTTACTTCATTTTTATAAAGTCATTTCAGGTTTTTACAACTTCATGTATGAATTATAGCATGTTGTGATAAATTTATTCTTGGGCTCTGATTCTTAGTGGATTTCTTTTGCATTAATTTTAAACCAGTATGCACCTTAGCAGATTCAAGGGATTCTGGAAAGATCTGGGTGTGGCATTGTTGGAAATGGGTACTATGCAAATAATGAATAGAACAGACAGACAGTCCAGGAGAAGAAACTTTGGGCCAAGCAGTATTTCCGCACTAAACAAGCAAGAATAGAGAAAGATACTTTGTCCTAGTCAGGGATGGGTGTTCGTAAGACAGCTACAGAAGAACAAGTCAGCAAGAGAATTAAGGGCCGCAGTTGAAGATTGCTTCCACGCTCTTCGTGAGCTCCAGGAGTGAAAATGGCGAGACAGGCCAGAAAGTCAGTCAGAACACTGGTGGCTGGGGGCCTGGAGGCCCCAGTGTCAGGAAGGAACAGGCTCACAATAGTGTGAGATGCAAGTCTTGTTTATATTCATTGTCATTCTACTTTCCTGGGAGAGTTGGGGTTCTCTGCTACGTTTACTGTATCAGCCAGGGTCCTGGAAATATTCTTGATGCTTTACACAGAGAAAATTTAGTTCAAGAAATTGTTTATACAGGAGACAAGAGAGCTAAGAGTCTAAAGTGGGACAGTGTGAAATCCTTGAGATTAAGAGCAGAAGCTGAAACCACTGCCTAAAGCTTAAGGGAAGAAAGGATCCAGGGCCACCAAGCAGAAGCTGGGGTAACAGCGGTCCTTGTGGCAGCACTGGGTCCCTGGAAGAGACAGCCTCTGCCACAGACAATGCCTGAAGCAGAAAGAGAGGGACAGAAACACCCCGGCTTCTCCCTTTTTGGCCTAACGTCCTCCTTCAATACCTACCCTGTGGCCCCCCTCACTCCCCTGGCCGCTCTCATTGGCTGAATTGATGCTGGAAGCAGAGGGCAAAGGAAGCTGGGAAAAGTAATTCTTTTCAATAAAGAGCAGGACAGAGTAGGGCAGGGGATGCATCTGAGGGCAAAAATAAGTCAAGGCCAGCACACGGCCTCAACTACCTTCCTCTCCTTGGAAATATCTTCCTTCTCTTCCATCTCTACGAGTCTCTGATCCTTGCACCAGCCTCGCCCAGGCTCTCGTCACAGCTGGTTTACAGTTGGGCACAGCTGGTAGGTGGCACCAGAAGGACACTGTAAGATGAGAGCCAAGGTCGATTGTTCTTCCTTATTCTCTCTCTGCTGTGGAGCCACATCTCTGGCAGGGGTGTTGTCACTCCACAACTGTAGGTCCTGCTGGCGGCCTCTCTATCACCGCTCCAGGTCTCACTAGGACTCACTAGGAGCATAATAGCTTTTTATTTATTGCTGATCTCAGGGGGGCTTAATAGCCCTTGTTGGTATTCTTAATTATGCCCACAGCTATGTCAGTTGTATCTTTATTAAAGTCTCTTCATTTGAACGACTTGGGCTGCATTCTGTTTCCTGCCAGGTCACAGGCTGACTCCCTGACCTACTGCACTCTTTCCCGAACTCCTTGCAAACATCCTGACTTTCCTTTTCCTAGATCTGCAGTGTGCACCGCAGAAAGAGCCCCGGCCTTTGTGGTAGACAGAGGCGCAGCTTTACTTCTGATTGAATCACTTAATGACTAGGTAACTGGCTGGGCAAAGGATTTAACCTCCTGAGCCTCGGTTTTCTTGCCTTCCAAGTGGGGATAATAATGAATTTTAGTTGGGTTAAAGGGGAAAATCTGGACCTAGCCTGTGTGTTCCAGGCCTCATCATCAGCCTGTTATCACAAAACAAGGCCAGGCTCAAATTCTTTTTATATTTCAATTTTTGTGGTATGAATTTCCATCATACTTGACTTCAGGAAATTGATTCCATTCCCACAAATTCCCTTGCTAACGTTTTTTTTTTGCAGTTGCCATGGGCTTCTGTCCTGTTATTATTATTATTATTTTGCCCCAACTCCCACATGGCCAGCATCTGCTTGCAAGGCCACTTGCTGAGGCTTCGCCAAGGCTGAAGTTTATCCAGGGTCACTGTCCATCAGGAGAACACAGCCCGTGCCAAGGGTGTTGACTCTTACTGCTCCCAAAGAGCCTGGTCCTTGGGAAGCCTCCATGTGGCCTGTTTCTGTGGAGAGGATGGGGGATGGGTCTAAGCCATCTCAGTCCCAAACATGCAGAGCCTCTGAGAGTCACTCTAACTTGTTCCTCACCTACTTCCACATGAAAACGAAACAACCCACAGAGGTTCTAGAACTTGCTTCCACTTTCTCTTCTAAAGGGTGGTCGTGGCCAGGGCTTAGAATGGAGACAGATAGGAATTTGCCATCTGCTCCATTTTCTCCTCTTCCCCTCGAGTTCTCCCCCAACCCCAGCACCCTGCTGCTTCATCCATTGTCCAAACTGAAGTTTCTGTATACCTCACCCATTGTGGGATGGAACAAGCAGGCTCACCGAGGGAGGAGAGCTCCAGATGTCCTCTGTGTATGAGTCAGAGGGCATCACTCCAGTTACACATGAATGATTCCCGCAACAATACTTGGAAATTGTATATTCTCAATAAATGGTAGATGGCATTATCATATAAATAAGGAACCTCATTTCTTAGCATTCAGATGCTACAAGTGCTTCAAGGTTCAATTTAGATGTCAGTCCTTACAAGAAGCCTGGCTGTAAACTCTTTAGTAGAAAGTGAACTCTCCCTCTGTGTCAGTTTCCTAGGGCTGCAGTTAGAGAGGACCAGACCCTGGGCAGCTGAAACAAACAGAGATGTGCGCCCTCGCAGTTCTGGAGGCTACCAGTCTGAAATCAGTGTGTTGGCACAACCATCTTCTCTTGCCCGCTCTGGGAGGGATGCTTCTTTGCCTCTTCCTTGGCTTCTCGTGGTGCTCTGCGGTCCTTGGTGTCCCTTGCTTTGTAGCTGCATCACCCCATCTATCTGCATTATCTCGTGGATATCTTCTCCCTGTTTGCCTTCATCTTTACACAGTGTTCTCCTCTCTCATAAGAACACCTGTCAGAGTAGGGCTACACTAAGGGCCTCATTTCAGCTTGATTATGTTTGCAAAGACCCTGGTTCCAAATCAGGTCACATTCTGAGGCCCTGGGGATTAGGACTTTATAATATCTTTTTGAGGTACATAACTGAACTCATAATACCCTTCAGTAATCTAAAATCTAATAGCAACAACCTAGTTCTCTTTCGACACCCATCACATTTTAGCTTCTTTTTAAGTAATTTATCTTTTATTTCTCCTTACGACCCCCCTAGGGAAGAATCTACTTCTAATTTTTCTCTTTGCCCCGACAGTACCTGCCTGCCCATGAAGCTTTCATAGTTAATAAATCACTGGGCTTCTTTCCCGACTCACAGCCAATCCATTAGACTTTAACATGCTGCCGCCTGCTTGGTATATGCGTTTCTGAGTTCCTTGTGTTTTCAGCTCTTTGGTTCATTTTTCTTTCTTGAAAGAATATAGATCAGGAGGGTGGGTCTGGCTGGCTGAAATATCTGGCTGCTGCCTGACTCAGGTAGTTAAACATTTATGTTTTCTGGGAGTGAACAGCAGACTTCACTCTACCAGGGAAACGATCTTGTTTGCCTCCAGTTTATGGCTCTTTTTTCTCCTTTTTTTAATTTTCAGCATCCTGATGATGTCCTTAGTTACAGTTGCCATGGAAGTACTCTAGAGTTCCCTGCAGTGCTGGGCGGGGTGATGCCTGGAGCCTGCTTTAGTGCAGATTTATGATGATGCTCAAGTCGTGGGTTGCATTTGCTAGTTTTGTGGCTTAGTAATTAGTTGTCATCAGGGGTGTGATATGCGTTTATTTTGGTTGCCTCATTTATCACACTGGTTTGTTTTTCCCTTTTTGTTGGCTCTGAGGTGCTCGTCACCTTCGTATATGATCAAGCCATGATTTCACAGAATATAATGGCAGGGCCAGCCCATACTGTCACCGAGTAAATCAGTAAGTGGGTGCCGTCCTTCGGTATCAGTGTGGTGAGGGGTGATCTAGGCTTGTCAGAGCTCTTGCAATCTTTTAAGGATGTACCATTTCAGAATCAAGACTGAGTAATGGGATGAGAGAAAACTGTGCTATTGGGAGACTTAGATTTGTTTGCTTCTGTAAAATGGAAACAGTAATAGTAATACCTGTGCCACCTACTTGATGGGATAGTGATAAAGGCCACGTGATTAATGCATGGGAAAGCAATTTGTAAGCTATATGGTGCCATAAATGCTCACAAATGTCATTGTGAATCACAACAACTAGAATCTTTAAAAAAATATACTTTATTGATTATACTATTACAGTTATCCCATTCCCCCCTTCATTCCCCTCCACCCTGCACACCCCATCTTCCCACATTCTCCCCCTTTAGTTCATGTCCATGTGTCATAAGTTCTTTAGATTCTACATTTCCCACACTACTCTTGCCCTCCCCCCGTCTATTTTCTCCCCACCATCTATGCTACTTATTCTCTGTACCTTCTCCCCCTTCTCCTCCCACTCCCCTGTTGCTAACCCTCCATGTGATCTCCATTTCTGTGGCTCCGCTCCTGATCTAGCTGTCTGCTTAGTTTGCTTTTGTTTTAGGTGTGGTTGTTAATAACTGTGAGTTTGCTGTCCTTTCACTGTTCATTTTTTATCTTCTTTTTCTTAGATAAGTCCCTTTAACATTTCATATAATAAGGGCTTAGTGATGATGAACTCCTTGAACTTGACCTTGTCTGAGAAGCACTTTACTGCCCTTCCATTCTAAATGAAAGCTTTGCTGGATAGATCAATCTTGGATGTAGGTCTTTGGATTTCATGACTTGGAATACTTCCTTCCAGCTCCTTCTTGCCTGTAAGGTCTCTTTTGAGAAATCCGCTGACAGTCTGATGGGAACTCCTTTGTAGGTGACTGTCCCCTTAGCTCTTTCTGCTTTTAGAATTCTCTCCTTCATTTTAATCTTGGGTAATGTAATTATGATGTGCCTTGGTATGTTCCTTCTTGGGTCCACCTTCTTTGGGACTCTCTGAGCTTCCTGGACTTCCTGGAAGTCTATTTCCTTTGCCAGATTGGGGAAGTTCTCCTTTACTATTTGTTCAAATAAGTTTTCCACTTGTTGTTATTCCTCTTCCACTTCTGGTACCCTTATAATTCGGATGTTAGAATGTTTAAAGATGTCCTGGCAGTTCCTAAGTCTCTCCTCATTTAAAAAAAAATTCTTGTTTCTTTATTCTTTTCCGTTTGGTTGCTTCTTTCTTCCTTCTGGTCCACTCCATTGACTTGGCCCCAGATTTCTTTCCAACACTATTGGTTCCCTATGCATTTTCCTTCATTTCATGTAGTATAGCCTTCATTTTTTCATTTAATTTGTGACTAAAATCAACCAGTTCTGTGAGCATCCTGATCACCAGTGTTTTGAACTATGCATCTGATAGATTGACTATCTCTTGGTCACTTAAAAGTATTGGCTCTGGGGCTTTGATTTGTTCTTCTGTTTGAGCCATAATGTTTTGGTCTGTTTGCACCTGTTGCATATGAGGGGTGGAGCCTTAGATGTTTACTAGGGTGGGTCAACCCAGTTGCTGGGTTGTGACATTGTATGTGGGGGTGGGGTCAGAGAGGGAGCAGTGGCACTTGCTCCGCTCAGATTTCAGTCCCCTCTGCCACTCCCCACAAGCAAACTGGGTCCCTCTGGTGCTGGTTCCGGGTGGGTTGTGCTTGTGTACTTTCTAGGACCCTGTGGGTCTCTCCAACGAACTCTCCTGTGAGGCTGGGAGTCTCTCCCAGCACCTCAACCCTGCAAGTTTTTTTTAAATTGGTGCTTTTAGGCTTTATTTCCCATTGCTGGGGCCCTGGGTTGCATGGTCTGTCTCACTGCCTGTTTTCTGCTTGGTTTATCTGCACGCAAATGTGTGTCTGTGGTCAGCCAAGCACCTTGCACACCATACTGGGTTTGCTCATTTCCTCCCCGCACCTGGGTCTGCCAGCCACCGCTTTTTTCTGCTGCGACCCCTCTCCACTGGCTGCTAACTCTACCCCTCTTATCAGTCTGGATAAATAGTTTGTTGTTGTTGGACTTGGGTATAGTTCAATTTTCTGTCTGTTCTGGTTGTGTTTTTGTTTCTAAATCTTTGTTGTCCTTAAATTTGGTTGTGCAGGGAGGCACAGTATTTCTACCTACTCCTCCATCTTGGCCGGAAGTCACAGCAACTAGAATCTTAATAGTCTTGGCTCTGCCTTTGACCTATGTGACTTTGACCTGGGTGACCATGGGAAGAAACAATCTCCGGCAAAACAATGAGATATGACCTCACATCTGTCAGAATGGCCATCACCAATAACAAACAAGTACTGGTGGGGATGTGGAGAAAAGAAAACTCTCATGTACTGTTGGTAGGAATGCAGTCTGGTGCAGCCACTCTGGAAAGCATTATGGAGACACCTCAAAAATTCAAAAAGAGAACAATAATAAATTAATTTAAAAAATAAAAATGAAATAAAGTCCCTCTGATAAATCTATTCTTTTGTGGCATATTGGCATATGCTACTATAATTTTGTTCATTCAAAAAAATTTTATGGACTTTGGTTTAGGGCAGACACTCAATCTCTTACTAAAACCCATTTAGGTGTGCAGACTTGGAAAATTCTAGGGCAAAGTTCTGAATACACTCAGTGATTTGATGTATATATATTAGTTTTACAATTCTGTTAATTTATTCTGGAGATGCTCTAAAAATGGATGTCATTGTGATTAAACAGAATTCTTAATAAAGAATTTGCTGCCTGACATGTCTAGATATACTTATTACACAGTTTCTCTTGAAGCATTTTCTTTTCTTTTTTCCTTTTTATTCAATTTTTTTGGGTGACATTGGTTGTTGAAGCATTTTATTATTTTTTTTACTCTTTTTAAATCTTTATTGCATTTTTTCAAATACATTTAGTCCCCTTAAAGCCTCTCCCCCAGCAATTACCACATTGTTGTCCATGTCTATGAGTCCTTTTTCCTTTTTGCTCAGTCCCTCCACCCCTCACCTGCCCACCCCCTCAGCCATCATCCTGATCTCCATCTATGAGTCTGTCCCCATTTTCCTCGTTTGTTCAATTTGTTCAGTTTGTTCATTAAAGTCCACATATGAGTGAAATCATGTAATATTTGTCTTTCTCTGACTGGCTTATTTCACTTAGCACAATGTTCTCCAGGTCCATACTGCCACAAAGGGTAAAACTTTCTTATTTTTATGGCTGAGTAGTATTCCATTGTATAAATGCCCCATAGTTGTTTTGTCAACTCATCTACTGATGGACCCTTGGGCTGCTTCCATATCTTGGTGATTGCAAATAATGCTGCAGTGAACATAGGTGTGCTATGTTCTTTCAAATTAATATTTTGGGTTTCTTCAGACATATCCCCAGAAGTGGGATTGCTGGATCAAAAGGCAGATCCATTTTTAATTTTTGAGGTCCATACTGCTTTCCACAGTGACTGCACCAATCTGCATTCCCACCTACAATGTAAAGGGTTCCCTTTTCTCTACATCCTCACCTGCACTTGTTGTTTATTGATTTATTGATGATAGCCATTCTGAGAGGTGTGAGATGGTATCTCATTATGGTTTTAATTTGCATTTCTCTGATGATTAGTGACGTTGAACATCTTTTTATGTGTCTATTGGCCATCTGTATGTCCTCTTTGGAGAAGTCTCTATTCAGGTCTTTTGCCCATTGAAAGAAAAAGATTTTACTTATTTATTTTTAGAGAGAGGGAAAGGGAAGGGGGAAGAGAATGAAAGAAACATCATTGTGTGGTTGCCTCTGGCATGCCCCCAACTGGGGACCTGGCCACAACCCAGGCATGTGCTCTGACTGGGAATGGAACCAGTGACCCTTTGGTTCACAGGCTGGCGTTCTATCTACTGAGCCACACCAGCCATGGCCCATTTTTCATTTGGATTGTTTTTTGGGAGTTGAGTTTTGTAAGTTCTTTATTAATTTTGGACATTAATTCCTTAATAGATGTGTTGGTGAATATGTTCTACCATTCTTGGGTTGTATTTTATTTTGTTGATGATTTCCTTTGCTGTATAAAAGCTTTTCAGTTTGATGTAGTCCCATTTCTTTATTTTTTTCATTAGTTTCCCTTGCCTGGGAAGATATATCTAATAAAACCTTGCTACAAGCAGTGTCTGAGATTTTGCTGCCTATGTTTTCTTCTATTATTTTTATGGTTTCAGGTCTAATATTTAAGGCTTCAATCCATTTTGAATTTATTCTTGTGTGTGGTGTAAAAAGGTGGTCTAGTTTCATGTTTCTGCACATATCTGTCCAATTTTCCTAACACCATTTATTGAATAGACCATTTTTAGCCCATTGTATGTGCTTGCTTCCTGTGTCAAATATTAGTCGACTATAAAGGTGTAGGTTTATTTCTGGGCTCTCTATTCTATTCCATTGTTCTACATGTCTCTTTACATGCCAGTACCATGCTGTTTTGATTACTATGGCCTTATAGTAGAGTTTGATATTAACTGCATGATTCCTCCAACTTTGTTCTTCTTTTTCAGGATTGCTGTTGCTATGCAGGGTCTCTTGTGGTTCTATATAAATTTTTTTAATATTTTAATGAAGTTCTGTGAAATACATCATTAGAATCTTGATAGGAATTGTATTGAATCTATAGATTCCTTTGGGTACTATGGACATTTTAATGTTAATTCTTCCTATCCATGAACACAGTATGTGCTTCCAGCTATTTGGATCTTCTTCTATTTCATTCTTCAGTGTCTTATGGTTTTCTGAGTACAGGTCTGTTATTTCCTTGGTTAGATTTATTCCTAGGTATTTTACTCTTTTTGTAGCACTTGTGAATGGGATTGTTTTGTTAGTTTCCCTTTCTGGTAGTTCTTTATTGGCATATAAAAATGCAACTGATTTCTGGACATTAATTTTGTATCCTGCTTCTTTTGCTGAATTATTTTATCAGTTCTAGTGGTTTCTTTGAATCCTTTTCAATTTGCTCATTTTTAGCAAATGTTTTTGTGTCGAATGCAGTTGGCTTCTAGCACTGACTCATTTTCCAAATACAAATATACTTTTTTCCTCAGTTCACTCTCTCTTGCCAGCAGGTTGTCCAAGTCTTCTTCAAAATGTGGTCCGAACATGGTTAGCTCATCCTTAACAGGAAACAGACTTTCTGCCCACTTACAAAAGTAGATGAAGTATGATGATCTAATTTGTAAATTAAAAAAAAAACAACCCAGAACACTTAGAAATCTAATTTTCAGGCTCAGGACTATTATTATCAGACACTTAAATAAATGAAATACCCAGAAATGAAAGGAAAAGCTGCAATTTGCATGGTTTTGAGTAGAATGCAGCAGAATTTCCATTTCACTTTCAGTATCAAGTGGTTATAATGTGAGGCAGTATAAATAAATTGAGAAACCAAGGCTTTATGGAAGACAACAGAAGTTTCATGTGAGCACACAAGTATTTAGGCAACTTAGCATGAAAACTTGGCCATATGCTCAGGCCTATTTCTCTATATTTAGATTTTTGAAACAAGTTCTCTCTCTGTCTCTAGCAAATAAACCTAGGCAGCCCTCAAAGTCAACAATGAAGAACTCATTTTACTATAGTGTCAATAATGTCAGCTCTACAATATCAGAATTTTCAGATCCATCTAATCAAATAATCATCTTGACAATTTTTGTAGCCATAGTTGCTGATGAAATTGCCGAAAGTGACTATTTGTTTAAGACAAAGTCCAAAGTTAGTTAAACATACAATATGTAGTACAAATTTGATTAAACCACATGGATGGTTTAGCCCCTGGGGTAATTTATTCTTCATAAATTGGCAAGGAAAGAAATAATCTGTTGCTCTTGTGTTATCTAGTTACTTACCTCGATCTTCCACCTCACTTCTGGATGTTTGTGCAGACTTTATCAAAATAACATTTTGTAGGTTGAAGATAGTTTATCATGCCACATCTCTCCATTTACCTGTATAAAACTTTTTCTTTAATTTTTGATTGGTGCCACTTTAGACCATCTCTTTAAGTCTCAATTTCTGCATGTGCAGAGTGGATAAAATAATGCCTCTAAAATAATAATAAGGTTGCTGCAATAATTAGTGGAATGGTACAAAGTACTTCACACACGGCCTGGCATATAGTAAATGCTCAATAAATCTTAACTCTCTTAGTTTTACTATTAAAGATGTGTATTTGGAAGTCATTAAAACTTTGTAGTATAGTTCTTTAGTTATGAAAGACAATTATCTTGATATAAGCCTGAAAATGTACTTAAAATGAATATGGTGCTTCTACACATAAAGTGAAGTATAGAATTTAAACAGTTACCTTCCTTAATTACTCGAGACTTTGTTTACCTTACTGATTGATAAATACTTTTTATCCGAGCTTGATGCACAAAGGTTCACTTTGCTTGGATATTATTTTTATTGTCATGTTTTGGGGGAGGCACTCATTATCTCTGATGATGAGATGAGAATCTGGGTGCAAGTGGTTTATTTGGGAAGTGATCCCAGCAAGCGTAACCTGGAATGGGAGAGTAAGAGTTGCAAGAGCAGAGTGCCATTAAAGGTACCCTGGTAAGATGGCTACCACCAGAGTGGGCTTGTGATCTCTGTCCCGATGGGGCCCCTCTGAGAGATAGCAGAAACCTGTTGACTTTGAGCAACCTCATGCATGTAACTGAGTATTGTACAAATCTTATTGCCTTTTAAGAGTGTTACCACATGAAAAGTTGGGGAAGCATTGCGATAAAGAATCTTTGAGAGAAAAGTGCAGACCTAACATGAGAAAGGAAACTGTAAGTTAGGCAGTGTGGTCAGAGACTATGAGGTCAGAAGTTGGAGTTTGGGGTCTTTGTATACTGAAAAACTGTCCAGGAAACAGAAATCCAGTAAAACCAGTATGAATAGGTGAAAAACACAGGGAGGCAAATAGAAGTCTTTATCAGAGCTGTCTCAAAGCAAAATAGACTGCTTGCGAAGAGCAGCACCTAGCACAGTATCTCATTTAATTCTTGTAATAATCACGTGAATGAGGATCTTGACTTTTTCCCTCAACCCCCAACCAAACTATTTTACAGAACATAAAAGGGACATTTCAGAGGTTTTGCTACTCACCCAAGGTTGCAAAGCTTGGACTGCCAAGAGCAAAGACCAGGACTTGATTGTGTTTGATGTTGGGACCCATTCTCTTTTCTTTGTTTCAGACCTGATTATTCTCTCTCTCAGGAAGTGTTCAAGCAGTGACTGGTGTTCAATTGAAAATTCAAAGGGATCCGTATGTCATGGTAAAGAACAATGACTTCCAAGCTTTCTGCTTTCATGCCATAATACTGTGAGGTAAGTGTCATCTGCTAAACCCTCAGCGCCACCTTTAATTTAATAATTGTTCATTTCTTAAATTAAGAATTTAAGTTCTTGTTAATTTTAATGGCCATTAAGTGTTTTTGAAATACCTTTGATTTGATACTAATAAAACTGTTTTGTTAATTGTTTAAAAGCATTCATTGTTAGTATTTATCTTTAATTATATTAAAATATGCTGTTTGAATCAATACTAGTTAAAAGAACCAGAGGTGATTTAAAAAATCAAGCAAGAAAAGGCTGTAAATTATTAAAGGCTAGAAATGGAAACAATAATGAAGTCCAGACACAGAAAATGCAGGACAGATTGTGCTGATCTGTGTCCCAGAAAAGATCTGAGAGAGGCACAAGATGAAGCCTGTTGTAAAAACAGGTTGCTGAACTGTGGGAGTCAAGCATATGGGAGCAGAAGCACAATCCTTTTAGTCCACCCAGCATTGTTTGGGCCTTAAAAGAATAATGGCTTTGGTTTCTGGCTTTACATTTTAAGTAAGATGAATTTAGAAGAGCCTATGATCATTATTAAAGTGTTGGGGGTGGAGAGATAGAAGGTTCTATGCATTATGTAAGTTGTTGCTTCAGTCTCCTGAAGTAGGGAGGGGAGGCATCTTGCTACTCACATTCCTTCTTAGGCTCCACATACCTTAAACCACATTATTAGTTTCCTTCAGGTCAAAAATGTAGTCGGAGTGACCACTAGGTGGTGCTCAAATGACTGTGTAGAATTCCATGACTTCAGGAGGATATAAGGCTATGCACTCTTAGAACCAAAAAGCAGAATGTATTAAACTATTTTAGCCTCAACACATAAAGATTTCATATGTTGAGAGGACTATCAATGGTTTTTAAAATATCCCATGATATTAAAATGTCTGTCCACATTTTTTCTATTAAGCTTAAGAAGAATTCTAATGTACTAGATTTGGAGTCATTTATGAGGATTTTTATTTATATTATTATATCTTTTGGTGCCAATACTGTTAAAAAGTTGTTTTTCCATGTTTATGCCTCATCCTTCGATGTCTTCTCCAAAGTATTTAAGATATGGATTGATAATTCTGTCAAAAGCAGTGATTTGGGGGGAAAGGGAAATAAAAGACAAGCAGAATGAAATACTAATTACTGAGGTAAGAAAGCAACACTACGGTTTAAAGTAGATGCTGTCGCTACTGGATGGTTTAAAACTGTCTGAGGCACAATTTTAAAATATTTTTTTTCTTACAACCCCAGTCCTGAATCAATCCAAAAATTTGTTTTCTCCAGTCATACACTGGAACTGCCGGGCTGCCAAGGAAGCATCTCGTAACAGGACAGTTTGGTGCTATTATAAAGTCAAGGCTTTGTGTAGACGGTGGAGGTTCTGAAAAGATGGCAACTTGTATGCATTCCTCCTCACTGTCCCTGTCAGACCCTCTCCTGAGCCTCCCAGGTCCCGAGTCTCAGGTGGCTAGAGGGTGTTGGCTCTGTCCGAGTCCTCACGAAAAAGCCAACTGGACTCTCTCCCCAAGGGCCAACTTTGCTCCCGCCTAAAGGGTAACAAAAATGTCCATAGCAATAGTGTCCCTAAGAGCAGAAAGTAAAAACCACCTACACATCAATTAGTGGCAATATAAATTAATCGGCTGTGATATATTTGTACAATGAATATTATATCATACAGCACTGATGAAGAAGGAGTTATAGCTCCATGTTGCCACATGTAAACAAGTATGCATTTATGCATTGTGTATATAATAATGTTAAAAACTGGGAAACAATACTATAAATATATTTTAAAAAGATGGTGGCTACTTTTAGGAAGAGAAAAGCTACAGGGGCTTCAATTATTACTGTAATATCTTAATATGTGAGCTAATGGCGGGTGGAGATGTGTTCATTGAGATATAATTTATGGTGCAGGGACTGAGCAAAAAGGTAAAAGGAGTCATGGACAACAATGTGGTGATTGCTGGGGGAATATAAGGGGGCAAAATGGTAATGGGAAAATACAATAAAGGTTCAATAAAAAAGAAAAAAGATATAATATATGTATTTTTGGCATGTCTCAAATGATCTTAAGGAGAACAGGGGAGAAGGAGGAGGAGGAGAGCAGAGGATGAGGACAAAAGGAAGGGAGAAGAGGAGAGGAAAGGAAGAGGGTGAAGACCACGTGGGAAGGAGCAGCAGTGGGAAGCAGCAGGCCAGTGACCTCTAGGAGGCGTGCGGTTTTAGCAAGGAGTCACCACCATGGAGACTCAGTGCAAAAGGAAGGAACACGGAGGGGATGAATCTGAGGTCTGTGCGTGACTGCCAGGAAAATCGGATGAAACAGAAGGATAAAAATGGAGCAGATTCATTCATTCAAAATGTATTTGTTCACTATATGTGCTCTGCACTGGTGCAGGATGCAGCAGTGGACAGAACAGCCAAAAATCTGCCCTTATGGAGCTGAGATGTTTGGCAGGTAAATTCTTCCAGTGTGCAATCTGTCTGTGTGTGAACTTTCCAGCTGGGCACCTGGGGAGGAGAGAGATTGATGCATTCTACAAATATGTGTTGAACATTTCATAGATGGCAAACACTGCTAGATGCTAGGGATATGGATTGAATCCTTGTTTTTGAAGAGCGCATAATTCAGTGAGGAGAGCCACACATATACTTGCAGTTCAGTGTGTTGGAGGAAGGCGCAAGGGACCTTTGGAACACAGAGGACGTGGTGGGCAGGCAGTGTTGGGATTCTGCTTCTGCCTGGCCATAGAGTTGATGACCTTTGAGGGCCATGATGGGAATTCAGAGTCAGCCTCAGTTCGTGAGCACGGATGCAAGATTCTGCCTGTGGAGCATATGCCTCAGGTGAGAGGCCTGCTCTAGGGCTCTGGGAGGGCCTGTTATCCCAAACTGTCTCTCCTCACCTTTGTATCTGCTCTCCTCGCAACAGTTTGTCATTGTTAGAAATCCACTCCATTGCCTCAACACATTTTTATTATTTTGAATAACACACTATTGTTTTGGAAGATATTTTATAAATAAATTCTTCATAATCTAATTTGTAGCTTTAATATTTTGACAAGAGCTATGTCCCCAAATGTTTTGTTGGCAGTAACACATAAAGAGCTGTGATATTCTGAGAGATACAATACAATACAAAATTGGACATGATGTATCCATGATCTTTCTTACTTTCTTTCGCTTCTGCAAGTCTTCTAAGACTTGAAGAGTACCCCAGGGAAAAGAGGAGCTGTGGATGAGGGAGTGGCTTCAGGACAGGATCCGTGAAGGAGGTGGGAAAGGGTGTCCGGCAGTTAGGGAGGGAATAGGGGGTGTGGAAGTGAACCAAGTTACAAACTGAGACCTCTTCCATCGAGGCTGCTCTGGAACTTTGTGGAATATTCCCCACTCTCCAAGTGATAATTATGGTGTTACAATGAAACACATAAGGAAAAAGAGACTATTATTCATTCAGTGATGACTTTATGTGCCTATCCTTGCCCTCCGTGCGCCAGGCACTGTGGGAGGCACCAGGGCAGGGCCTGCAGCTGCAGTGAAGGCAGTGGGCTGTGCGTGCTGAGAGTGTGTGTTCCACGACCAAACGGAGTGAAGCTGTGCTCTGTGAAACCCTGAACCCAACTCACCGGAGGCGCGGTGCTTGAGGTTTGGCTGTCAAAATGGCTTAAAATCCTGTTTCCACGTCCAGTCTTAAGAAGGACTTGTACTTGTTAAGGTTTTATGTAAGGGAAACTGCACATTAGAGATGGAAGATCTGACTGCTTACTTTACTGGTCTCCTTTCATCTAAAAATTTTAAAAAATATATTAACTTCTGGAAACTGCATTTGCTAAGTCTGGTAGGAAAAGGAAATCCCTGCTTTTTCTATTTTCAATTCCCAGGTGGGTTAGTTTGCTTTTTTTTCTTTTAAGATTTTGTTTATTTACCTTTAGAGGGGAAGGGAAGGAGAGAGGGAGAGAAATACCAATGTATGGTTGCTTCTAGTGCGTCCTCTGCTGGGAACTGGTCCCTGCTGGAAACTGGCCTGCAACCCAGGCATGTGCCCTGACTGGGAATCGACCCTCAACCCTCTGGTTCGCAGGCCCACACTCAATCCACTGAGCTACACCAGCCAGGGCTAGTTTGCTTTTAAGCTGTAGGGAAATAGCCTAGGGAACTACTGGACAAAAATTCACTCAGCATTTTGAACACAGTAACCTTTTGTGGGTCAGTAACTGCGGTGCCCTTGGGAGAATTTCCAGGAATTCAAGATGTTGGATCAATCTCCCCCAGGTGGGAGGCAAACACCTCCTTTTTGGAGAACCGTACGACTAGACTGAGGGAAGTTTCTCTTTGCATATAGGGACTTAGGAAGGTGGGTCACGGTAGGCTAGAGGAGAGATAAGGAATGTAGTGAATAAAATTAGCGTCCTTAAAAAATATTTGTGTCCCTAGGAGGTGTCAGCACTGTTACGCTCCAAGGGGGAAAATAACAAAGAGCCCTGTGTTCAAGGAGCTCACAGACAAGCGGGTGAGACAGATCAGCGTGTGGGAAGTGCTAAAATCAGTCCAAGTACGGTACTGCAGTAGTGTGGGCTGAGTGGATCTCAGGGAGGTCCTGGGCTGAACCCTGAGGGTGCGGTGCCTAAGTAGGAGAGGGTCTGGGGAAGAGCTTTCCACATCGAGGACATTCCACATGCACGAGGTAGGTTGAGGGCCTGCCTGTAAGTGGTTCAGGATGGTAAGGGAAGAATGCAAGAGATGAGGCTGAAGTAGAGACCTTCCTTCACTACGCTGAGAAAGCTGAACGGCCTCCTCAACACTGCACAGGGACATTGAGGGGCCAGCTAAGGCTGTGAGCATTTAAAAGAGGGTTTTTTAAAAAAATTTTTGTTTCTATCATCTTTATTTACTTCACTTACAAAATTTAAAAGTTCTCATTAAAGAAAATTTAGAAGTTTTATAGAAAGGTATAAACAGAAAACAGAAGATTAATTTGAATTCTGTCACCCAGAGACAACCATTGCTAATATTTTGGCATGTTTGGTGTATTATCTATTTGCAAGTTTGTGATCATTTTATAGATAATACTATAGCTTGCTTTTTACATTAACATTATTTCCTGGACATTTTCTCACTTTATATTATTTTTATTTATAAATTTCTAATTTTGAAATCACTGGAGATTTACAGAAGCTTTCCAAAGAGAGTGCAAGCATTTCTGTGTGTCCTTCACCCAGCTCTCTGATGTTTATTTTACATTTTATTTCCTATCTCCTCATCTCTCGGTGAAAATGTACTTACCTCTATTATATTTCCACTGAGCTTTCTAAAGTGACTACTAACTAAACTGGAAAACTGGCCATAGTACTGTGAGCCAATGGACTTCCTCAGCCTGAAACACAACTGTACTCGGGGAGTCACAGTCCATTAACCTGGAAGAGTGGAAATTCCGGGCAAAAGCAGCTTCCTGGGCAGGGAGGGGACTTTCAGGACCCTACAGCTCAGCCTGCACGTGGGAGCAGCTGTGAGTCCTACTTCCAGATGAATCCTGACTCACTAAGATATTGATAAGTGATCTGCAGATGTTTCTTTTTATATTTAAGAAAAGTAATAAAAGTGACTTTCTGCTTTATCTTGAGTAGTTTAAACCCTGAGTGTGATCCAACATTTACTGGCATTGCTCAAAGCCAATGCTGAATGATTTATGATCAGTTCTAAAGTACTGGGTTAATCACTTGGTCCTCACAGATCATCTAAGGAAAACATCAAATGCTGGCAAGAGTCATCACTAATGATAGAAACAAACTATCCCCAAGCCTCTGTCCTTGATCCTCTGCTTGTTCCTTTTTACCATCTGATATGGTTTCTTTCTTTTTAAAACATCCTTAATACTTATTTCTCTTCTCTTAGGGCCATTTTTGTGCTATGCCTTTCACGTGTGCATGAGCTGTTTATTTCTTATTCTATCATATATTTCCTGTGACTTATGCTGTATCTTCTTCATTTTTAAGTACTGCACAGTTCTCAGTACCATGCCTTGCTACTTATTACGTGCTAAATAAATATTTTTAAATTAAAACTTACTAATTTTCTTTTTTTACTTGAAAATTTATTTAACTGTTTAAGTTTACTTTCTATTGTATTTTCCCGTGACTATTTATGCCCCTTACATCTCCTCTACACTGAAATCACCACACTGCGGTCCATGTCCATGAGTCCTTTCCCTTGTAGAAACCATGGAGTCTCAGAGTTTCAAGTAATATCTTTCAGTATGTAAATTCTGTTGGGTATCACAAAATGCTTCCTACATGGTTCTATTTCAATAACATAATTTCATTGCAAATTCCAGAAAGCTGATATTAAAGTAATCCTTCCTCTTAGTCTCTTACTGTGATGGGCTAAACTGTGTCCCCCGAATTCTAATGTTGAAGTCCCCACGGACTTCAGAGTGTGACTATATTCAGAGGCGATTAAGGCAAAATGAAGCCACATGGGTGGACCCTAATTTACTATGACTGGTTGTCTTAATAAGAAGAGGAGATTAGGACACTGAGAGGAATGGAGGGAAGACAACGTGAAGCCACAGAGAGAAATGGCCACCTACAAGCCAAGGAGAGAGGCTTCAGAAGAAACCAACTCAGTCTACACCTTGATCTTGGACTTCTAGTCTGCAGAACGGCGAGAAAGCAAAAGCCACCCAGGTTGCAGTACTGTTATGGTAGCCCAGTCACCTCAAAGTACCACAGAGTGGGTGGCCAGCTTTACCAGTGATCCTCTACATTTTTGTCACTTACCAATGTTCTCTCAGGCATAAATGTTTGGAGGTCTTTTTTCAATACTCTCAACTCCATTTATCATGACTAAATATTTTTGTTTCCTTTCATTCCTTTATCAGCACTGCTATTATTCTAGTCTACCTCAATTTTAAGAAACATTTAAAAAATATTGTATTTAGTTCTGGCTGGTGTAGCTCAGTGGAGTGAGTGCTGGCCTGTGAAGCAAAGGGTTGTAAGTTTGATTCCCAGTCAGGGCACATGCCTGGGTTGTGGTCCAGGTCTCCAGTAGGGGGTGCATGAGAGGCAACCACACATTGATGTTTCCCTGTCTTTCTCCCTCCCTTTCCCTCTCTCTAAAAATAAAATAAAGTCTTTTTATTTTAAAAAGGACTTTATTTATTTTATTTTTAGAGAGAGGGGAAGGAAAGGAGAGAGAGAGAAAGAGAAACATTGATGTGAGAGAGAAACATCAGTCGGTTGCCTCTTGCATGCCCAGAGCTAGGGACCTGGCCCACATCCCAGGTATGCGCCCTGACTAGGGGTCAAACCAGTGACCCTTAGGTTTGGAGGTCGATGCTCAACCCAATGAGCCACACCACCCAAGGGTAGTCTACTTCAATTGTGATTCTAATTTAAAAGGCTGAACACAATTCTCTTTCTACACAGATCTCAGTATCTGAGTTATCTTTTATGATGATCTCCCATATGAACTCTGAGTGCAAATCATACTGAACGATTGACAGTTCGAGCACTTTTTTGTCCATACTGTTGCCTTTGTTGGGAGTGTCCTTGCTTCTCTTTCCTAAGACCTAATTAGTGATTTGTGGACCTAGATGTATAACTGCATGCCTTTTTGCCAACTTCTCATCTGACCTATATTTCTGACTTTGGAATATATCTTTGACTTCCTTAGTTTCAACCTCCTAACCTGTCTCTCTGCTCTGTTCCTACATCAGCTATAGTTTCAAATATATAACCAACACTGTAAGCCCTGCAATCAAAGAGATGCTTCTCCGTATAGTATACCATACATACAGGTAGCTGGTAGTGAAGATTAATGTTGGGTCATGTTAGAGTTTTGGGTTTAGTCCCCATCTATACTACCCTTGTGTCTTTGGGAGAGGCATGGCTTTTTTCAGCCTCAACTCTAAAGTGAAAGTAATAATATTTAATTTCACTTGTGTATTATGAAGAAAGGTAGATCAGTATCCGAGGGGTTGGTAAGGCACTAAGAAAGCAGCATTTGGTGTTATTTGGTGAAAGCAACCCTCTTTACATTTGCCAAGATGTCTTCTATTGCCACTGGTCCTGTGTTCCTAAGTGCCTGGTAACTTCCCTGGAGGACCAGATCTTGGGTCATATATTATTTCTGACTCCTACAGCACCTGGTTTTTGCTTATTGAATTTTGAAAAAATTAAAAAAGCCAACCCCTTAAGTCACGGTAGTTAGAAATACTTACCAGTAGGGTGATTATTCAATCTAATTTGCATGAGATGGTTCTGGTTTACTCTTGTTATTCCAGCATAATTATTGTAGTCCCTCCCTTCCTCTCAGAAGTCTGCTTATTTGGACAATAAAATATATTTGGTCACTCTCCCAGTGAGTGACCCTGCTTAAATAGAACCGTGGTAGTTTGTTTCATGAAAACATAAGGGACACAAGGCAAACTTTCTCTAAAGAAAGAAAAGTCTGAAGACAAAAAGAGTTGAACCCAAAAGGAAAAGTTTTATTTGGGAAAATATTTCTGCTAATGGACATCATCAAGCCTGTGGGTAAATTTATTTTCCTTAAATAGTTGTATGTTGGATAAGATAAACCAGCTGTACTTCACCACAACATTGCCAAGTTTAGTCTTTGAGTTTAACTTTTGGCAGATACACTTGGATGCTAGACAGCTTGAAAAGCTATTAATCATACCACTAAAATGTGTGCTGTTGAAAGTTAAAGATGTAGTCTATATTCTGATTTGAAAGAGTGTTTGTTTTTAATTACCCAAGTTATACATGTGTATAGTTTTGTTGTGTCTAAGTAAAATGATACTGGATTAGGCCCTGGCTGGTGTAGCTAAGTGGATTGAGTGCAGGCCTGTGAACCAAAGGATCGCAGTTCGACTCCCAGTCAGGGCACATGCCTAGGTTGCAGGTGAGTTCCCAGCAGGGCATGCATGAGAGGCAACCATACATTGATATTTCTCTCCCTCTCTCCTTCCCTTCCCCTCTAAAGATAACTAAATAAAATATTTAAAAAAATGATATTGGATTGAAGAGAGTAAAAATGCCTCTCCCTCCATCACCTCTTATCCATCCAATCTCACTTTTTCATATGTAAGCCAATTTACATTTGTTATTTAAATTAAAAAAAACATAAAATAAAGAGCACAAATAAATTATAAATATTAAAACATTCTATAAATGCAACAAATTATAATCGTAATAAGTTAGTCCAATCTTTCAGAAAGACGATTTGGCAAAAACAAAATATTAAATGCATATTTTTTGACTCAGCAATTTCAGTTCAAAGAAATAGGTAATCATACAAAGATGTACATACAAGGATAGTCATTGCAATGTAGTTTATAGTCATGAAAATCTAGACATGATTTAATGTGTTATTAGTAGAAAATTGGTTTAATATATTATGGTACAGTCATGCAATAGAGCAATATGGAGTCATTAAAGATGACAGTATTAGCACTACTTTTATTGATATGGAAAGAGGTCCACAACATGTCATTAAATGAACAAAATTAGGCTCAGTTTTAAAGTATAATCACATTCATATATGTTTCTATATATGTAGGTTATACATATAAATATATGTTAACACATACACGTATATAATAACTTTTACTATTTATGTGTATCTAATAAAATACATGAAGGGACATTTTTTAAAAGTTAATAATAGTTATTTTTAAATAGTAGAGTCTTAGAATTTTTTTACTCTGTCATATTTTCTCTACCAATTTAATTTTTGGTAAAGGTATATTACTTTTATAATCAGAAAAAAGAAACATTTTTTTGTTTTAAAAAATTGAAGGACAAATAATGATCAAGAATAAAAAGAAAGAATATAGAGGGGGGGGGGGAGGAGAATTCCAGTTTTCAAACTTCACTTCTAAGTCATCCATTTAAGAGTTATTTGTTTCCTTCCCCCCAGCTGGGGTGAGGAAATGCTGCAAACATTTTTGGTGCCAATAATTACACCTACATAACAAATACAGCTACATTCCAAAGCAAGATTTTTTTAATCAGTAAGAGTTGGGCTTTATATTAATAGCAGTTTAGATGCAGAATATCTGATCCAGTGCCTAGAGATTTAACCAGTAGCCGACTACTATTTTGTTTTGAAATGAATTAGTCTACACCAATTCAATAAAAAATAGCCTTAAATCTTTCTTTTGCCAAAGGAAGTATTTGGCATGAAAAAAGGCCACTTATGTGTCTCTTGGATAACATATTGTAGTTTAATGAGATAGAATTATAATCTAGAGCTTTGTTCTTAATGAATGATTGGTTCAGGAAAATAAAAAGAAAATATATGGAAGGGATTGAAGAAAATACACATTTTCCAGGGACCTAAAGGAAGGACTGTTTGTCTTTTTGTTCTAAATCTCTTCTGAGGGGTAAACCTTAATCGCCGAAATCTTGATGTTCGTTGCACGTGAACAGGACCACAGGCGGGTACCTTAACCCCTCATTCGCAAAATCGAAGACATTACCTTCTTCCCACGTGCCTGCCATCTGTCCCTTGGTTTCTTCACATACCTAAGAGCAAACCCCACCACACCCAGAGTGAAATAACATGTGAATTTGTGTGGAGGGAGTGGGTGAATGGGCCCCTCACCTTTTCCTGGGAGGACACACTCCTGCCAGGGCTGTCCAGCCTGAACTTCGTCATGAGGAAACAAGGGCCATGTACACAATAACTGGCTAATACTCTTTAAAAGCAGAGAGGACATGAAGGACAAAAAGGTCTTGGGACATGGCTTTTATACAGGAGGCAGGAGACATGATCTGCATGTGTGATGTGGGATCCTGGACGAGGAAGAAAGACATCAGTGGGACAATGTCTTTGGGGTCAGCTGATGAAGGCTGACAGGCAATTTGGGGTGCCATTTTGTACTTTGTGTATAAGCCTGCGTTATTTCAAAGCAAAAAGTTAAAAAATGTAAACATCAGTTAAAAAAAAGAATGTCAATTTGCAGACCGGCTCTCTGTGCTAACAGCACGACAAGACCACAGGGACGAGGAGTGGAAGGGCGTCCCAAGCTGGGATGCTGGGCACCCACAGGGCACCTGGGGAGGGGGATGGCCCTGGACAGCAGGGCTGGGGGCGGGTGGGAGAGGACTTAAATGTCGCCAAGGAGAGCGCAGTTTTAACAGCTGCAGAATTGGGCCTTCAGGCAAAGCAGTGTATTCCCCTTTACTCTCCTCCCCCTCCAAATTATGAGAGGCATTGGCTTCCTTTAAACAGTAAAAATAGTCATTTTATTCAGTTAGTTTCATTTGTGTAAGATGACTGTCAAGCTGTCCAAACTTGTGCATTGCTACAGAAGTTAAAAGTTATGTATTTTTACTTTGCACTTGAGAATAGTAAAAAACCAAAACCAAAACCAAAAATCTGAGTCATTCTGATCTGCATTCTCCTCCCTGCCTCCCGTACCCTGTTCTCCATGTCCCGTTTGCGCGAGGCCCTGTCAATTCCATCCTTACACGATTTCTCCTGCTAGGATCGGCATCAGAAGGCCTGGGTTCTCATCCTCACTTTGTGTTTACTAGTCCTAGGACTGGACGTTTCCTTCAGTGCTCGCGTTCCTCTGTGTGTGCACGTGTGTATTTGGGGGAGGAGAGTGGGTAAGTTTCACTGAAATCACACACATGAGAGCCCTTTGTAAAATGTAAGGTGCTATAAAAACGCAGGGTTTTATTCAGGGCTTCACTATCTATTTTTTTGATGAGCAGTTCCCCAATTTTATGATTTTATGAAACTAAAAAAATTGATTAAATGACAGAATTTTCCACTTGGTAAAATAAAGAGATACATCTTCCTTACTACACCATTTCATGAAAGGCAGGACATTTTAACAGAAAAGTGCTGAAGGACATACTGTCAGCATGAAAAACAATCCCTCTTAACCTTGTACTGACTTACTTTTCTAAATCACCTCATCCTTAGTTTTTTCATTTGTCTGCAGACTGGCTCCAAACCATCAGTGGTTCCAGGACCAGCATCTGGGGATGAATGTACTGGACTAACCTGTCCAAAGTGATAACTTTCTGAGCTCCTCGTATCCGTCTTGCCTTCTTTCCCAGCCACCCATGCTTGGCATCCAGCAAACTTTTGTGAAATGAATCAGTAAATGAATAGATAGATATACGTGTCTTGAGTCCAGTGAAGAAATGAGGCTGATTCCTTTGCATTTAATTAAAGGGAGAAACTGTTGGAGGCCAAAGATAAGCCAGGATGCTCTTAAATTTTGGTCTAGAGAAGATATCTGAGAATCTATTTCCCACTGCCCTGCTCCCATATTCTCTGATGTGCTGTTCAGTTACCTTGCTTAAGCCAGAGATATGTGGTGAAAGTAGCAGAACCTTGCTGGGGAGGTGGTCTTCAGGTCTGCACAGGTTTAGTTCATTCTGCAGACAGTGAAGGTGGTGGTACAGTGTGTGAGTGTCTTTTCTCTGCAAAGCACTGTTTGGCAAATCCTTACCCATTCTCTACCGAAGCCCAGGAGGGAGTGAGGTAGAGTAGATACCTTGACATGTGCACACACACTTTTTATCAGCTAACCCTGTATATCTATATATGAAGTCCTTTACTGAAGGGTGAGGGTAATTTCAAAAGGCCTTTACAATATATGAGGGAGGAATGTTACATTTTTAGCCAGCTCGGACTTTCTCTTGCATCAGGAGCTGAGCCCTGCCAATGCTTCCTCCACTTCGGACTTGGCTTTTTGGCTCTTACATTTGCAACTGCACCCTGTACTCCTTCCATCCTCACAAGCACCTCCAGCTTCATGTATCTCAGCCTAGCAACTTTGACTCCTCTGGGGAAAATGAAGCCTTTCTGCATGTAATGAGATTTGGATTAGAATAACACCTGGGCTTCAGATCTGGGTATGCGAGCTGGGTAAGTATGAATATAGTTGCTGTGCAATACTGTAATGTGGTGTGTGAGTGTGTGTGTGTTAGGTCTGGGCTCTGGGAAGTGAATGGGCTCCAGTCCCTTGAGTGTCGTTCAATGTGTGTCTTCCAGTTGGAGTTCAGTCTTCCTTCAGTAAGAGTAATAGGGCTGCTGTTTTCTTGATTTGTTGACAACAAATGAGTATATTTCTTAAAGACAGACATTAATTTTTCTGGATAAATCTTAGTTTACACCCATATTGCTATTTTCCCAGCGAGCATTGCTGTGGTTCTACCTCCAGAAACAATAGTCCTAATCATCATGCTGAGAGGCAAAGCCAGACTTCTTTCCAGTTTTGACCCAAGGGAAGCAGCAGCAGCAGCACAGAGGACATTTAATGCTCTCTGTCTCTCCTTGTGCAAGACGCTACTCTTTACAAAAGTATCCTGGTTTGAAGGGTTTCCCTCTTATAGGGGTAGGGAAGATTTTTCTTTTCCACCCTACTATTAATGTTGGTGTGAAAGAAGTTGATTTTGTAGAAATGGGTCGTTGATTTCAAACACATGTTTTAGGTCTTTTTTTCCCTTAAAGGTCTTTTTTTTCTTCTTTTTTGCAAGAATGGAAGTAATGTCTGACTACCCTAAGCACAGGGTAGCAATTGTTTCAGTACCTGGTGTGGACAAGAACCCTTTTCTTCTGTGTGTTATTATCCTTCCTACCTCTCCTTTGAAAGACTGTTGCCAGAGCTAAAGCTCATGGTGGCCCAGAGCTCAAATTGTTGTCAGTCTTGGTGATCTTAAGAATGAGAGAAACAGACCTAGAAGCTTTATACTTGATGCCTTGAAATGATTAGTCTTAAGAGCAAAGTGGAAAAGTTTGCCAGCCAGACTCTGATTTCCTGCACACGTGCACTAATGAGCATTTACATAAAAAGACTTTTATGAATTATTGATTACATGAGTGTTGAAGTTAAGAATGAGTTAAGACTGAACCCTAGAGCAACTCTGGTTCTACTTTCCTTTGCTTTCTCTGCAGCGCCCATCAAGACAAATACTTCAGAGGCCTTTTCCCAGGTACTGGCTGGGAGGTCAAAAGCTCAGACCGAACTTTCAGTCTCTACCCTTGGCGGGGGTGGGGGTGGGGGAGCGGTGAAGAGTCAGAAAATTCTTGCTTCCACATTTGAATTAATTTTAATTCCAAATTTAAACCACCAACTATGACATATTGCCTCATCTGGGCATTTTATAATATGAAGTTGTTTAGGAAAAAACATACTTTAAATATAAATATCTGCCACATAATTTAGTTAATATTGAGTTTAGTTTTTTTAGCAGAGTTACTAACATTTGAATATATATAAGTATATATTCATTGTAGGTTATTTAACTCTTGAGTTTTTAAGTGCATATTTGAATCATTAGCAAACATTTTTGATGTTTCAATTTTTTCCCAGCAGTTTTCCATATGCTTCATTGAATTCAAAGTAGCTGTAGAATTTTAAATAGCACATTAAAAATTGTATGCCCAACCGAGATATGAATTTGTTGCTTGGTTATCCACACACAACTAAAGAATAAATATATAAAATGTTTTATCTCCAGCTCTCAAAGATACACCTACTAAAACACATTTTTTCCTTAATACTTTGTAACTCCATTAGGGTTAGTGGATGTTCTAAACAACCTTGAGTCATCTGGGAGAGTGTTTTTATAAAACAGCATTGCCTCCCACAAACTAAACACTTCAGAGCCCCAGTACTTTTATTCTCAAGCCAATGCATTCTGGAAATAACTCAGTTATAAAAGTCCGTGCTCTGTAATTCAAATGAAATAATTATTGAAGGAGAAAGTAAGAACTGATTAATTTTTTAAATTTCTAAAATCTAAATTGATTTCAAATTTCTAAGTTTGTCAAAAACCATTTTAAGTTACTGTGGGTAGCACTTATACTGAGAAACACTATAAATCAAAATATTTACTGTAAATTTATTTATGATTAGATTAGAATTTCTCAAACTTGAGTAATGTAAATAAGCCCTTAATAGAAAGAAAATAATTGAGAATATCCAGAGTTGATGTATTTCATTTTGACGTCATTGCCATTATGATAGTTTTTATATGTGTCTACTAAAGATACCCACATAAAATCTAAATACATTTATATGTTAAACACAAAATTGTAAAATTAATACAATTCCAATTAACAGTATTAATTCATTTTTCTGGATGATGTTTTGCTAAAATTAAAGAGCATATGATGTTGAGGTTAATTATAGAAAGATTTAGTCACTTTTTTTTTTTAAGATTTTATTTATTTATCTTTAGAGGGGAAGGGAAGGAGAGAGGGAGAGAAACATCAATGTATGGTTGCCTTTCATGCGTCCCCTGCTGGGAATTGGCCTGCAGGGAACTGGTCTGCAACCCAGGCATGTGCCCTGACTGGGAATCGAACCGCGATTGTCTGGTTCACAGGCCCGTGCTCAATCCACTGAGCTACACCAGCCAGGGCAGATTTAGTCACTTTTTTACTTGATATTTTTTATTTGATCACAGTTAACTCATTTTCTGTATCATTGTCTTTACCATGGTTGCTTATTTATTTTTCTATTTAAAAAATGAATTTGTTTCTAACCACTACAATGGATGAGAGGGTCAATCAATTTAATCGTTCCCTGCAAAATGCAAACAAAAGTTTTATACTGATGGTACACTGTCGCAAGTCTGCATTTACAAAGGCAGAATGGGAGGGATCCTCCCACTTTGCAGTACCATGAGTACTGGCTGGACGGGCTCCACAGGTTCTTTGGAATCACTAAGTTATAAACCTGGTGAAAAGCCAAGCGTTCTACCACAAATATCTATTCAACTACTATGAAATCGGTTTGTTCAATGAACTGAAGTATTATTCATCTTATTTGGTTTTAAGGAATCATTTTCATGTTGAAGTTCACCTTTTCAATAGTACTTTATTTTTCTATGTTGGTTTGTTTTCACAATAGCAAACCAAACCGCAACTTATCAAATGTCTTAAGAAACTAAAGGCTTATTCATGAGAATAGAATGTCTTGCAATGACAAATTATGACTGCAAGATAAAAGCTAGTTTTGTCTTTATAACTTAAAAAAATCCAATTAAGAACACTGGTGAGGCAGGGTGATGACTGACACTTTGCCTTTAGAACCTGCTGGTAATCTAAGGGCATCTACCGATACACACAAGCCACCCTGTGTGTTTTCAGATGATTATGCGACACCAGGGGGATTGGCGTCACCTGCAAAGGCGATCACTGAAGTCGTGTACCACTGTTTGGAAATAGCAGAGTCTCACAGATGACCCAGGATGTGCTTTGTATTAAACTTTTAAAGCTTACCATAAAAATGAAAGAAAAAATGGAAATTATAGTTGAATAAAGAGCATAGTAAGGACCCTAGAGATTCAAATGATTTGAGAAATCCTTGGATAGAGCACGTAAATGAAATTGCTTTGAAAACTATAACGTGCTCCACAAATGCCAATACCGTTTTTATTAGGAAACAAAGATAATTGGAAAAGTCTGGAGTTAATATAAAAACAACTGGATTAACTCTACATAGCAGACAAAATATTCCCACAGTGGAGATCATTAAACAGAGTTTCCAGGAAAACATCTGCTCCTATCAACCCACTGGAAAGAGCACAAAACAACCTAATTCCTTCATAAATGTACCCTGGGGAAGACCGAGCTCGGTGCGAAGAGTTGCCTGTGCGGCCTGAGCACGTGTGTGTGTGTTGGGTGAAGGGAAGGTAGTATCGAGCGGGGAGGAAAAGGAGCCTGTCTCTGTGAGAGAGGTTGTAGCAGTTGATTTGGGGGCTCATGGCCTTATCCCCCAAGGGACAGAGAGGTCTGGGGAGAGAGCAGTAGGTGAGAAGCCTATTTAGAGTGAAGTCCCAAGTACCTGCTACATTGGGCACTGACCCTAAAATAGTTAACTTCATAGGAAAAAACCATGTTCCTTCCAGATGGATGAAGTTTTTACCACATGGGCCCATGGCTGACAGATCGTTTTGTTGTTCAAGGAGAAGAATGTGCAGATAAGGTGATTATTCCACATGTGTTAGGAAGTTCCCTTTTTCTCTCTGCTTAGGATAACCCTGAACATGGATCCTGAAATGTTTAGATTAGTCAGAGGAAGGTAGATTTACTTTTATTTTTTAATTTCCGTTTTCTAAAATGTTAAAATGATTTTCTAAAAATCCTAATATTGGACATTATTGTCAGTCCGGTTGGCACTAAATCTTGGCCCTTTAACAGGATCATATTTACACCTACTTCAGTTTCTAAAAATCGGCCAACTGAAAGAAAATATTTTGATCAGGAATTTCAGTGGGAAAGTCAAAACCTAAAGTGAAAACACATCTTCCAGGAAGGATTACATCATGAAGCGTATGAGAGCCCATCTGGAGTGGGCTGTCAATACAGGAAGAGTTCAGTCCAGTTCAGCAGACACTATGGAACATCCGTCCTGCGCCAGGAGCCGTGGTAGAGGCGGAGTGTGAAAATGAGTGAGGCAGTAGCTTGGTTTCCAGGGGTGCATGGTCTAATAACCGATCTCCTATTAAAAACTCAAGTATTCAGAGTAGTTCTGGCCCATAGGACAATGGATGTTGCTGAGATCTTGTTGAATTCATGTAAAATAACCAATTCACTTTAGGAGTTCTCATTTGTCATGTTATATAGACAGTATATTAAAAATGTCATTAATGAAGAGAACAAATTAAAATTGCATTAGAGGGCAGTTCCTTAATTGCTTAGATTCTTTTCTCATGATCTCTTCCTTCAGATAAATTCCTTTTAGCATCAGTAAGGTGGTTCTAAGTATGCGGGTCTAGCACAGTGGATTCCAGTCGGCCTAAATAGGGGAAAAAACAGTCAGGGACAGTCTGCCAAATTGTTAGGCACTGTTGTGTACTTACCTAAAATAGATATTTCTTACAGTCTTTGGATGTTCTGAGCTAGCTTATGGAATTAGTACTATAATAAAATTAATTGGGCAAAAAATTAATTTAACAGAGTAATGAAATACCTAAAATCATGGTGCATAGGGTAATTATCCATCAATGATAAGTGGTGCTCATAAATACAAGTAAGGTTATTTCCACATGGCCAACCCAAAGTCATCTTTTTCTGTGCTTCTTATACATACATACATATGATATATATACCAAGAACAACAGTTTTTACTCAATAGTATGTTCATTGTGAGATTCACTTCACACGCCCCTCCTATTCATACAACACATGGATAAACTTGAAGCAAAGGTATCGAATTAAACTTCATAGAGTTCCTGGGCCCACCCAGATTCAGGATTCTGAGCTCAGCTCCACACCATGCTACCCCAAGTGAGAAGGCCAGACTAGTGCATCTACCATACCATGTCCTCCCAGAGGTGTGCAGGGTGCTGAGGAGCTCCAGGCAGGACAAGCTGTGTGGGGGTTCAGGCCATCCCCCTACCAGGTCATTAGAGTGAAGGGAGAACTGCACTGGCAGGGGGGTGGTGAGAATTTAGGCTTGGCTGGTAGCTGTTGGTAAAAAGGACCTCTGGATCTTGTCACCTAGTGGTTCAGAGATAAGGGAGACAGACAAGGAAGAGGACCTCTGTTGTCAGGGTGAGCTCCTGGTCCCAGGACCAAGGGCGGAAGTGGCAGGGGTCCTCATGTGTATGTTTGTCTGCAGGACACCTCCACACTGAGCTGTCAGCAGTCCATGCTCTGAAAAAGTCTGGGTCCCTATCATACACCAGGTCTGTCTTGGGTCTTATAGGGAGAGAAAGGAGAGGATAGAGGGCTTTGGGGGGATGAGAAGTGGAGGTGAGTTGTGGGGTGAAAGGGGGAGGGAATAAGGGTGAAAACTATTTCAAACACTTTCCAATGGGATACTAAGGGAAGGAAGAATAACTGGACTTTCCTGTTTCTTGGGCTGTCACGCTGTGTTTATTCTTTTTCCTTTAAAAATTCCCACTAGGCATTATGTACTGCTTAAAGAAGAATAAGAGGATCATGTTCTCACAATTGAGCACAAGCACTGGAACATTACCAGAACTTTCAAGGCTTCATGTGCCCCAACAGTGCATCCTTCTCCATTCCTCAGCATTAACTGTCTTGAATTTTTTTTTGTAATTTCCTACCTGTAGTATGTATCCGTGAACCATATATTATTTCACTTTTTAAAAAAGATTATATAGGAATACTGAATGTAATCATCAAGATCTAAGAAAAGACAGGTGGCACACTCAGTATAGATTAATTCAAAGGTGGATTTTTTTTTTTGGAGAAGTTATCTGTAAAGGTGTAGAAGTCAGGAACCATAAGGATTCGTAGTTAGATCAACTAGGGTTTCATTGAAGTCTACACTGTGTCGAGACCTGAAAGGCAGAGTGAAGGGAGCTGTTAGCAGACCCAGAGTGAGGGACTCCTTCCGAGTCAGTCACCATCAGAGGAGCAATGCCAGTTGTGGAGAGGCAGCTAGGGGAGTAAATACATTCGTCTCCCTTCCTTCCTTCCTCCCCATTTCCTATTGGGGCCCCTAGGTGACTGTTAGAAGTCCTGGAAGCAGATAGCACAGGAAGACATATTGGGGTCTGTCCAGAAAGTGTCCAGCCTGGGGTATAAAAAACAGAGACATTTATTGAAGAAGATACAAGAAACATTGTACATAGGACAATGATGCCTCAGTCCCCTTTAAAGTAGGCACCTTGGGACCTCACAGAGTTCTCCCAATTGCCATCAGCATATGCCCTGTCATATTTTTCTGAATCTAATTGACAGTCTGAAATCTCTCCCCTTTCAAAGGTGATTTTAGTTTTGGAAAAGTCAGAAGTCACAGGGCATCAGATCTGGGCTGTAGCGGGGCTGAGTCACCTGGGTGATTTGATGTTTCACCAAAAAACTCTGCACAAGATGTGATGCATGAGTCAGTGCATTGCTGTGATGAAGCTGCCAATTACCAGTTGCCCATGGCTGCGGTCTTCTGAATCATGCAAATAGTTTCCACAGTGGAATGTTCAAGCTCAATTCAAAATTTGATGCAGATTTGTTGCTCTACTCAGTCATTTTGAATGTGATGGCCACACAGTACACATGCGCACTCAGTGGTGTCAACCACCTCCACTGACAAGTACAGTGAAGTCATCATTGTTCACTCATACTCATTCCAGTCCACTCTCCTTGGCTGCCAAGTTACACTAATGTTGAGCAAAACATTCTTGTTATATTAACAATGGTTGGACTTTTACTGAACAGACCTCGCATGGTTCATACAAGTCAGGAGCAGAGAGCAGGGGAGAGGATGGGCATGTAGGTAAAGGGTGGAATGGAAGATATCTAGCACACAGATGTACTTTTCTGTGGTTTGCTTTTTCAGTTAACTTGTTTGGAGGTTCATCCATGTTATGTTAACATTAATTGTAGTTCATTCATTCTCATTGTTCTTTTCATATTCCTCTGTGAATGGACTGCAATTCACTTACCCATTTTCTTGATGATAAGTAGTTTCCAATGTTTTACTATTTTTATATGATTGTAATCATTCTTATGAATGTTTTTTGATCATTATGCACAAGAATTTCTTTAGAGAATATACTTAGAGTAGATTGACTGCACTGAGACAAAGGGTCACATTTACCAGATGATGCCAACCTGTTGTCAAAAGTAGTGGCATCAGTTAATACTTTTCTACCTGAGTACATGAGTTCCTGTCAATATGTGATATTTTCAGACTTTAAAATTTTGTCTATTAGTGGATCCAGGATATTATATTATTGTGATTTGTGAAAAGATTTCATTTACTCATTTTTCAAAGAGAAGGAGAGGGAGGGAGAAAAAGAGGGAGGGGAACATCAATGAGTGGTTGCCTCTCACGTGCCCACTACTAGGGACCTGGTCTGCAACCCAGGCATGTGCCCTGACTGGGACTCAAACCAGCAACCCTTTGGTTCATAGGCTGGCACTCAATCCACTGAGCCACACCAGCCAAGGCTATTATTGTGGTTTTATTTGCATTTTCTCAATTACTAATGTGGTCGAACATACTTTCATATATTTTTCGGCCATTATGTCTTCTCTGTTGTGAAATATCTATTCAGGCTTCTCCTTCTCTTCTATTATGTTTTTATCTTTTTTTCACTTGAATGTATTCTGATATTACTCCTGTGTTAATTATAACTGACAACTTTCTTTTCCCAATTTGTGGCTCATTAAAAAATGTATGTGCCTGGCTGGTGTGGCTCAGTGGATTGAGCGCTGACCAAAGGGGTCACCAGTTCAATTTCCAGTCAGGGCACATACCTGGGTTGTGGGCCAGGTTTTCAGTAGTGGGTGCTTGAGAGGCAACCACACATTGCTGTTTCTCTTCCTCTCTTTCTCCCTCCCTTCCCCTCTCTAAAAATAAATAAATAAAATCTTGTAAAAATGTATGTTTATGTGATTTTTAAGAAAAATTGATGTAATTTATACATAACTTATTTTAATCATTTCAAGTGCACAGTTCAGTGGCCTTAACTATATTCACATTGTTGTGCAACTACTGCCACCATCATCTCCAGAACTGCTTGTACTTTTTCTTAATGTTTTGTTTAAGAAATTCTTTGCTATATCAAGAGCATCTGCATATTCATTCTAAATTCTTAAAGTTTTACCTTCATACATAAGTCATTAAATCATCTGAAATTGATTTTTGTGTCTAGCGGGAGGTAGGAAACATATTTCACCCCCATATAGATAGTCAATTGTCCCCGCACCGTTTAGAAATGTCCATGTTTTCTCCACTGATTTGTACAGTGGATCTGTCATGTACCACGTTTCTTCACAGGCGTGGGTCCATTTCTGTGTTCTCTTCTGTTTCATTGCTTATCTGGCTGTTCTTGTGCCAACATCACATTGTCTTAAATACTATGCAATTATGTTGAGCCTTTCATGTACTTGAAATGCTATTCTCCTAAATATACACACTACTAAATTGCTAATTGTCTTCTGGTCTCTCCTTCATGGTCATATCCTTAGTCAGCCTTTCCTGGCCACTCTTTCTAAAATATCAATATCTGATCCAAAAATTTTATATCCTCCTTCTCTGCTTGATCTTTTTTCTTCTTCAAAATTATTATTTAACAGCTCTGTTTGGAATGCTCAGTTGGTTAGTGTGTTGTCCTGACATACCAAGGTTGTGGGTTCAATCCCTAGTCAGGGCACATAGAAGAATCGACCAATGAGTGCATAAATAAGTTGACAACAAATCAATGTTCTCTCTCTCTCTCTCTAGAAAAATACCCATAAATAAGAAAACCATTATTTAACATAGTAATGTATATACTTCTCTTGTTTATTGTCTCTCTTTCTTACTAGAACATTAGGTTGATGAGGTCAGAAATTTGGGGCTATTTCATCATTCTTGTATCCCCAGCACAGAAAACATTGCATGGGATTTAGAAGGCGCTCAATTAGTATTTCTGGAATAAATTACAATAAATTATCAATAAATGTTGATAATGGGAGGGTCACCCTTCCTCCCTATCCTTCCCTTTAAGAATAGGATTTTTCTCTAGTTCTCTTGCTCCTTGATGTTATATTAATGAAAGGAATCTGAAGCAAAGGAAGAAAGAATGATGTGTTCTTTAAGGTGTCTTCCCTAGCCATGTCCCAGAGCTGGGCAGTGGGATAGAAAAGGTGGAGGGGCCAGTGGCTGGTTAGCTGTACAGTAGCTTTTATGGGTACCTACTGTGCTGGAAATGCCCCCTGTCCTGCTTTCCATGGCAAGCAGAGTGGGCAGGATCTAGAGTTTCTAGCATCCTCACCGGGTTAAAAAACATACCTTGCCTTTGGTTTTTAGGGTGAAATGGACACTCACTTTGATTTACCAAGCATGGCAACTAAAACCCCACCTGTAAGTGTGACACACTACAGGACAGGACTCCTGGAACTGTGGAGTCATCTTGAGGTGCCTGCTCTGTGGGACAGACTGTCTGCAGCTGAGTAATGCCCAGGGCAGGCCTGAATTGAGCAGTGATGATTCATGGAAATTCTGTCAGAGAAGATACTCTGTGCTTTATTACAGGATAAACCAAGGAGCCAAGCCATTCTGGAAGGAATGTGTATGAAATTTTCAGATGAGGACTTGAAGTTTTATAGGTTGGAGTCACATTTGATTAAAACCATCTGTTGAATTGTCAAGCTGAACCCATCACTTCTCTCATACCTCTCTCACATTTTACGTCAGGTTAGTATAATACATATTTGTTGGGGGCTTACAGAGTGCCAGACACTGGGGTTACAAAGATAAACAATACAGTGGTTCCTGTTTTGGGGCTGCTTCTTATGGCCTAGTGGAAGTAACAGTTAGTTTATATGTATTTTTTTTACCTCAGTTGTGTGGTCAGGGTTTGTAACTTATGCACATCTTGGTTGCCAGGGGTGACCATCGTGTGAACCCACTTTTGTTGATGAAATACACTAAACAGCTTGCAGTGATTTACCAAATATGGCTACCGAAACATATAACATTGTGCATAATTGGTACTATAGTTTGCAGATTCATACCGCAATTGCCTGTAGGTACGGAAAACCCCCTTCACAGGTAGAGGACTAAACTGGCATTTAGCAAACATTAAAGATGCTGGAATAGCTTATGCACAAAGACGACTTTGTTCTCTGAGGTTTAAAATAGATTTTTAAAATGATGAAAGGCAACTATTACGAGACATGTTTAGTTAGATATTGGTAATGTTAAGCATGAGCATTTTTTTCCAGTTGTCTCTGAGTTGGTCATAAAACGACATTACCTCACCTTTTAATTTGGAAGATACTTTGTACGGCAGGCACTTTCGGGATCACAAAGGCAAACAAAAGGATTGGTGGAAAAAACCTTAAAAGCTAGTAGTGCTAGTATGCTTAACTTGCTGCATGTGTGTTTGTGAACCTTTTGAAGTAGTGTACAAACTTGGTATGCAGGTGCACTTTTCTGAGGGGTGTGTGTATCAGATCATCCGGTGGTTCATCGTCCCAAAAGGTTAAGAACGAATGTAGTAAAGAAATACCAGTAGAGAAAAACTGTACTGTACAGAAATTACAAAGAACATGGGGTGTAAACAAGGAGCGACCCGGCTGGCATGGCAAACTTTCAATAGGATGAAGGCAGTATGTGGCTACTGACGGACAGGTGGGAGTCTCACTGTAGGGAGGGGTAAATCTCCTGATGTGGAGTGACCACTGTCAAGAGAGACAGAGGCAGGGAAGTGCAAGGCCTTGTTTGGGGAAGAGCTGGTTGTCAAGCTGAAGGGCATGAGTAGGCAATAAAGTCACCAAACCTTGGTACCATGTGGTGGGAAGCCTTCAGATGTTTGCTGAATGATTAAAATAGAACTTTAAAAATATCATAAAATGCTCATATATTCTACTCCACTGCCAGTGTCTTAGTTGCCACTAATGTAAGCATTTTTGTTTGTGGTAGGCTATTTTTAACTGTCCAAAGAAATATTTAGTAGACATTAACTATTGTAGAGAAAGGGGCATTGGCATTTGCAGTAAAGGTGGGACAATGAAAGGCCAGACTGAGGATAAAGCCAAGAAAAATTAAATAAAAATCAGTATAGATCAGAGGGGCTGTCTTGCACCTAAAATTCTGATCATAATGAATAACATCTGCTGAGACTGTAAAATAAGGGGAGGTCAGGGATTAGTGAATGTTTGGACAGGAGGAGTGGCAGAGGGCAGCCTCCTCATGGTAGTCAGAAGCATCACAGAAAAATGTAAATAATGGGAACTTCCATTAGTTCTCATCAACCATGAAGCTTTGTTGCTGGAAGCAAAGTGTTAACAGTGTCACTGGGTGAAGCCGTCAGTGGATAGCAGCACAGTAGCTGGATTTTCTTTTTGATATTAATGTCCACAATGGATATATAGTACTTTTATTTACTAGAAAAAATAATTAAAAAATTAATGTTGTCAAGTAATTTTTTTTTTTTACAAAATTGGGATCATATGGCATATGTGGTTTTATATATTCTGTTCTGTTAACTTAAAGTATTCTGGGCATTTTGGCGGGTTGATATTCTTCAAAACATAATATTTTTTGAATGGCTGTGTAATGTTCCATGGTATGAATATACCATAATTTATCTATTCTTTTTTCTGGGTTTTCACTCCTACAATGGTGCAATGAAGTTCCTTGAACACAAATTTGGGTGTCCATTTCTGGACAGATTTATATAAATGAAATTATCTGGTCAAAGTGTATAAATTCTTTTAGGGATTATAATACACATTACTATACTGTACTCTGGAATTACACCACAATAAACTCCTATGTGAGCTTATTGTACTGTACTTTTCCCAACACTGAGTATTCACTGTAATTATTTGGGCCAATTTTGTAGAGAGTAATTTCTTTGCTGTCAGTGATAAACATTTTTTCACATTTTATCATTATTTATTTTGTATGAGTTATCTGTTGTTCTTTTCTCATTTTCCAATTTGTATTTTAGGATTTTTTCAAATTAATTGAAATATTTCACATCTTGATAGTATTAGCTTTTTTGATATATATTTATGGTGAACATCTCCTACAGTTTGATGACCGAAAAAATTTTCGTAATTTTTTAGATGCAAATTTTATAATTTTAAAGTCAAATCTTTGGATTTTTCCTTGTAACTTGTTATATTTAGTTTCCTTCCTATCAAGAGATCAGATATTTATGTAAATATTCCTATGGTCTGCGCTCTAGATTTTTTCAGGCAGTTTTCATGCTTTCAGGTATCTTTTTTGGGCCAGATGATATCAGTTATTTGTCTGATACAAGGAGGAATTACAGAGAGGTACAGCTATCATAAGTGTGATAGTTAGCGTTGTGGTGCTTGGAGACAGTCTGTCTGACTTGGAAGCTGGCTGTGTCACTTGTTGAGATCTTTGAAGTCACTTAACTTCTTCATTCTGCAGTTTCCTCATCTGTAAAATTGGTTAATAATAGAATCTACCTCACGTGGTATTGCAAATAAAATGAGTTGGCATGTAAATCACTTAGAACAACACATCCTGATACAAAATCAGTGCCACTCACAGTTTGGCCGTTGCTAGGTAGGTGTTGATACTTGGTGTTGTTTCAATATACTTTGCATTTCCAAAACTTGAACATTTCAATGTGATCTTCGTTTCTAGTGACTGCCTTCACTAGAGCCTTGCTCGGCCACTTTTGTAAGTGAGACACGCCTCCTAGAGGCCACAAGAGTGCTTTATTTCCAGCTCTAGAAAACCCTACTGACAACAGAGCTGGTGTGGCTTTGACCAGCCTCTTTCGAGAGTCTGCAGTTTGATGTCCGCTTTCTCTCCAGCGCTTTCCATTCTTATTCTACCCCTACTTTTTTCCCCCCCTGAGCCTGATTTTTACTAATTTCTGTAGACCCCAGAGCGACTTCTCTCTGTGTGTGCGTTCATTCACTAATCTAGTTAATTCCAGATAGTTTTTCTGGGCGCTCACTTTGTGGGAAGGGTTGGGGCGGCCTGGGGCGTGCCGGCAGTAAATTGAATTTGATGGGGTTGCCTTCCAGTACAAAAACTGTGTGTCTTGATGAGGTTGCCGTCCAATAGAAAGAACAAAATAAGCATTGTACATAGATGGGCACACTAACGATGATCTTTTAGCTCTTGTTTTCTAATCTGTAAAAGGGAGTAATGCCACTTACCTGACGGGATCTCCGAAATATTAAACTAGGCAAATCAGAGCTTCTATGTGGTCAGGAGACACTTTGTAAAGTATATGACTGTTTAACCGCTATGCTGTACACTCGAAAGTAAAACAATATTGAATGTAAACTGTAATTGAAAAATAAAATATAAAGTACTTAAAAAAGACAACTACGAGGTCTTAAGAATGAGCCAGGGGCAATAAAGTGGCTCAGTAAATGCCTATTCTTCCTCCATTCTCCCCCAGATCGAAAGCGATGAGTGGGTTAAAGCGCCACATTGTCAACTTCTGGAATCGCTTCTGGTCTCCCAAACAGAATTATTGTCATTAGACTCTTCGGCTGTGGGAATTTTTGTTATCAGCATTCCAGCAGCGCAATGTCCACCTTTAAAAGCTACTACCTACCTCCCATCCTGCTGGCTCTCGGGCGCGCGCCCCTAGCCGCCTCGGGCCCGCGCAGCGTGCGCGCGGGGACGTTCGGGGGCGGGACTTCTGTCAGTCATTTCCGCTTCCAGTTTCAGTGAAATCTCCCGCCACCTGGGAAAGCCGGCGGTGGGCGTTTGCGTCTCTGCACTTTTGGTGTCATTGCAGGTAAGAGACGTTCCCGTGGATTTAGGAGGGATAGCAATGCTGGTGTTGAGGATCGTAAGTGGAGAAGGAAGGGAAAGCACTTAGCGGGCAGTGGGAGCAGAAGGATCGATCCGGCTCCGGTATTGGGTATTGGGTTGGTTGTTTGGGGCAGAGACTCAGATGCCTGTGAGTTGGTTCAGTAGAGACAACTTCACCGGAGGGGGTCTGGGAAGGATCTGGGGTGGGGATTTTTATAAGGAACTTGTGGATGCTCCCTTCAAGGAGTTTTGAAAGACTGGATTCAAGACAGTTTTGTTTCCACGGGTCATTAAGATAGGAAGTAGCGGGACCGGGTCCAGTAAGTTTCTTACTATATAGAACCTATCACGCTTTCCCACGAGTACGGGATTGCAGCGGGTATGAAGTTCATCTTAACTCCTGGGACGTCTGAGTCTAAGGACTGTGGTACATAGACTTAGAGTGAGCAGGCAACATCACCGGACTCATGTTGATGGAAATTAGGATGACCACCTGCACGTCTTCTCTAACACCGCCTTCCCCCCGCCCCCATGCAACTAATTACAAAGTTCTTACAGGTGAATTGTAGAAAATCTGGAAAATACAGAAGGACATGCCCAGGGATATGCCCTTAAACTTCAGTTTTTTCCCCCCTGTGTGTGTAGAGTTACTGGTTTTTTGTTTATGTTTTTGGTTGTTTTCTATTCAACTCCAGTTTCCATCATTTCGACCTTTTCATGTGCTTTCTTACAAGGTAACGATGGAGTTTTCTAAAGGAAAGAGGAAGAAACTGAAGTTGGGAGGTGATCAGGGGAATGCTTGCTACCCTCACAGCCTTCAGTTTTACTTGCAGCCACCCACTGAAAACATATCTTTGATGGAGTTTGAAAACTTGGCTATTGACAGAGTTAAATGTGAGTGATAATTGAATCAGAACTTATATATTCATGAACACCTCACTTATACTTTGTGAGACTGAGTATGGTAATTTATTTCCATTATTAAGCAGTCCATTCAAAAAGTATTTGAGAGTGTGCTATTCATTTACTTACTGTACAGTTCATATTTATGGAGTCCACTGGACTGTAGGTGGTAGGGATTTTGAGATGAATAATGTAATTCATCTTTGACAAAGTTGTATTCTAGTACATGGTGACAGGTATCCAAAATAAAAATCATAATTTAATATTTTAAAGACTGTAGTGGTGGTGGTGGCTAAAGCTAGTAGAGATGGTGTTAGCCAGAAAAGGAGCAGGACTCGGAGGAAGATAACTAGTTTGCTTTGGTAGGGCATGGGTTTATGTTCAGGATTTATCTGAGAAGTTTTTAATTCTTGAATTCCAGAATACCTCTTTTTTTGTATCAAGGGAAGAAAAAATCCATCTGAAGAAGGATTGACAATGGGCTTTAGGAACTTTTAAACAAGATTCAGAGTGGTTCAGTGGGTGTTTGGAGGGCTCTGCTTCTTCACTATTGTGTCTTTTTCTCTGCTTCATCAGAAAGCAAGGGCTATCTTTCTGATAAGTCTGTCTGGAGTAAATGAAGCAGACTGCCAAAAGGCAGCTCCACATGAGGGATGCAAACAAGGGGTGCTTAATTTTTTTTCTCCTTTTCTGTTCCTCAACCATAGTGGCTCAGTATAGCAGTGATTATCACCATTTCTCCCTTCCCCCTGGTTGATAATCTTTGGTATTAGATTATGCTGCGGGATGTCGATATTTTTTGCACATGAAAGGAGGTTATCCTCTTATAAACATATAATTTATAAGGTCTGTCTGAAAAAAATCCAGCCATTGTTAATATAATGAGAACGGTTTGCACGACATCGATGTAACCTGGCAGCCAGATAGAGTGGACTGGAATGCTCATGTGTGAACAATGACGACTTTACTGTTCTAGTCACTGGGGGCAGTACACTACCTTGAGTGGGCATGTGTACTGTGTAGCCATTGCATTAAAAGTGACTGAGTCTGTAGAGCAATGAATCTGCCGCAGCTACGGGCAACTGGTGATTGGCAGCTTCATCACAACAAGTGCTTGCTTATGTATCATGTCTCATGCAGAGTTCTTTGGCGAGACATCAGATCATCCAGGTGACTCAGCCCCCACTACTGCCCAGATTTGGTGCCCTATGACCTCTGGCTTTTCCCAAAACTAAAGTCTTCTTTGAAAGGGAAGAGATTTCAGACCATCGATGAGATTCAGAAAATTATGAAGGGGCAGCTGATGGCTATTGGGAGAACTGTGTGAGGTCCTAAGGTGCTTACTTTGAAGGGGACTGAGTCATCATTGTACTATGTACAGTGTTTCTTGTATCTTGTATTATCTTCAATAAGTGTCTTTATTTTTCACAGTACATGGCTGCATACTTTCTGGACAGACCTCATATATATTGTACTTGCAAAAAATAACTGTTACAACTTGTCATCTTCTATAAATAATTGTGGAATTGCTATTCATAGATTTTATGTCTTGAATTTAGTTTGTAATGATTATCTTGTATTTATATGTTTTTCTTTTATTAAAATAATTATCTTTTTTAGTGCTAAAAGCAGTTGAACATCTTGGTGTGAGCTATGTGAAAGGAAGTGAGCAATACCAGAGTAAGCTGGAGGCTGAGATTCGAAAGGTCAAGTTTTCTTTCAGAGTAAGTGAAAGAAAAAGGGTTCCTTCAGTTTCTGTATATTCATGTACTGAGTATCAGTTATGGGAAGGCACTTGTGTTAGGCACAGGGCTTTCGTAATGAATAATATAGCATTGACTTTGTCTGAAGGTACATGCAGTCTCCTAGGGGTGATTGACATGCAGTAAGATGATTGTCACGTGGCAGGGTTTTTCAGCTGTGGGACTGTGGACATTTTGGGAATGCTAATAACCCCTTGTTGCAGGGTCTGTTCTGTGCATTGTAGGATGCTCAGTAGCATTCCTGGTTTCTGTCCACTGCGTGTTTCCAGACACTACCATGCATACGCTGTGCAAAGCAGGGTGATGAGTGCCGTCACTGGAGGTGCTTGAAGAACTCCAGGGGCACAGATAACCACCCATTTCAGATGGGGGTGGTGTGGGGTGGTTTGGGTGGGCTTCCCATAGGAGATGGTGCTGGGATTGTATCTCGATGGAAGCAATTCGATTTTCATTTGGGGAAGATGACTGTTAAGAGTGCATCAATAGGCTCATGTCTGATAGGAGGAAAACCAGGTAGGAGTTTGGAAATGACAGTGAGTTGAATGGAGAGAAGAAGACTGATTGAAGAGATAGTAAGGAGGTAGAATCAAAGGATTTTAGTGACTGGTTGCAGGAAGAAGAAAGAGAGAAGGGTTATGAACGGCACCCTGGTTTCTAGTTAGGACAATAAGGTGGATGGTGGTGATATTTGAGATGTGATACATAGGAGGAGAAGCAAGACTTAGAGGGAAGATGTTGAGTTTAGTTCTAGACATGAGCTTCAGGTGCCTGGGGAGATGTTTGGTGGACATAGAGCTCTGCACTTATGAAACATCTGGAGTAGGAGTATAGAAGTGAGAGGAATGATGGAGTTATCAGGAGTAGGTGAGAGTGCTATGGGAACATATGGGGATGAGAAGAAAAGGTGAGGCCAGGATGTGAGTAATGCCCATATTTAGGCTGAAGTAGAATGGAGGGGTTTAGGCAGGAGCTGCCTGGCCCTCAAAAAGACACCTGAAAGCCTGAGAACTGCCTGAAAAAGCCTAAAGCACAGACCATAGGGACATTTACACGAATATCTGATCTCTGGATAGGAGAGGAAACTAAACATAACAAATTACAAAGAAAAAAAGTCTAAAGATTTGACTCTATAAAACTGTGCATTTAAAAAAACATTTCAAAAATCTTTGCAGTCATCAAACTGTAGGAAATGTTCACCATACATATTTTTCAAAAAAGCTGATATTATCAAGATGTGAAGTACTATGTCAATTAATTTGAAACAGAGTCCTAAGATACAAATCAATAAATGATACTAATAGTGATATTATGGGAATGACAACAGCAAACGTTTCTGTCATGCTTACTGTGCTTCCTTGTTTGCCCTAAGTGCATTGCTTATATTAACCCATGTGACCCAGACAACAGTCTTATCAGGTGGTGCTGTCAGGAGACAGTTAATGGTGGAGCCAAGATTCCAACAGTTTCAGAAGCTTCAGGTAGATCATGTAAGATGAGTTATATGGGATCCATCAATTTATCAACGGGGTGCACTCTGTACAGTAGAAGCCCCAGAGATGACGGGTTGGAGGGGGGGCTGAGGGGGTGGAGATGGAATGTATGTTCTCTTAAGATGTTTAGCTGGAAGGACGGGGAGAAATACAGCTGAATGTGGAAGAAGTTGTAGGGGAAGTGAAGACACGCGTATGTATATGTACACACACTTATGTGACAGGACATAGTTAAACATAAGCTGAGCAGGAAGAGCTAGGAGAGAAAGAAGAGGAGAGGAGCTTGAAGATACTTTGAGAGGACATTGTAGGGATAGACAGCAGAGTCTACCTCATAGGGCTTTTTTTTTTTAAGGATTAAATGGGTTAATCCATTAAAAATGCTTTATAGTGCCTGGTGCCTCGTAAGTGTGCAAGATGTTTGCCCTTACTATTTTGGACTTGATAAGATTTCTTTAGTGTTGGTAAAGGTCCAGCTGAGGTTAGAGGATGTGATTGTTTCAGTACTCCAAATTCCCAAAGTTGTATATTTTTTCTGTAGAGGTTCTCAGCATTTTGGAATAGGACTGCAGAGTATAGCTATAGATTAATTTAGAATCTAGGTTTTGCCAGAAGGTTGAAAGGCAAGAAGTTGAGGGTTGTTGTAAGAAGTTATTGAAACATTGAATACCTTGGGTATATGCTGGATAAAAAGAAAGTTAAGCCCTGGCTGGGTGGCACATTTGGTTGGAGTGTTGTCCTGTATACCAAAAGGTTGTGGGTTTGATTTCCGGTCAGGGTACGTACCTAGCTTGTGGGTTTGATCTCCTGCCCAGGTGTGTATGGTAGTGGATGAAGGCAACTGATTGATATTTCTCTTTCACATCAATGTATGTTTCTCTTTCTCTCTCCACCCCCCCCCCCTTTCTGTCTAAAATTGATAAACATATCCTTGTGTGAGGGTTAAAAATTTTTTTAAAAAAGGTAAGAGAAAAGGAGTTGATAGGAAGAAAACAGTGGAGATTCAAACCCAGGAAGTTTTGCTGAGATGAGTTCTGTTCTGTTTCACCCCATTGCCGACTTAAGTAAAATGGTAATTATCCTGGGAAGCATATTGTAAAATTTGTGCCTTTGAAATTTTTACTTTATATCAGCTTATGCTGACTCAGTACTTCTTTATATCTCTAACTATTCTAATGCATTTATTTTATTCATATATCATTATTTTTAAGGAAAACCTAGAAAACGAATATGAAGCACGAAGACGAGATCACATTTCTCACTTTATCTTGCGCCTCGCGTATTGCCAGTCGTGAGTACACATTTATACTCTCCCTGTCAAATCTGATGTCTCGGGTTATGAATCATGTGTGGAAAGTTAACATGTATTGTACTGAACACAGGAAACCTGAGAACAGCACCAGAAACCAGTGGTTCACATATCAGTGAATTGTTACTATATAGTGTCCCCTCAAAAAAATCCTATTGCGAAATTTTGCCTATTGAAAACTTTACCTTTATGGAAGAGTCTCTTCATTTGTGATTTAAAATTGGAAAGGATTTCATTAAGAAGAGGACTTTTTATACAGTTTTATTTCCAAAAGGAAGTGCTAATATGTATGAGAAATGATAAATCAAATACACTCTTGATTTTGATATTGGTATTTAGAAGTTGAGGTGTACGGGCTACTGACCATTAAATTAAGATATTTTCCTTCAGTAGTTGGTTTCTTCTAAGTCAATAGTGCCACCCAGAGGGAAAGCAGTGAGTTGTCTTTTATTTTAAACTTTTTTTCCCTGTATTAATTTTGGCAAAATAACATACCTATAAGTTTTTTTTCTGTTTCTTTTTACTAATAGGTTTATCAAATGAGAATGTTGTATTGCTTACTTTCCCAAGATAGTAACTGAGAAATTATTGACCAGCTTTGGTCCTAGAGATTTTCTTTTGTAAAAAAGAATATGTAGTTTATGCAATTTATGCAGTGAGTGAATTGCTGACAATGTGAAATCCACTTTGGAAAAAACTAAATCATATTTTACAGGTGGTAGCATAGTTATTATAACAACGATAATGCTGATTATGGATCTGTCTTGTAAATTAATATACAGTGTTTGTGTGTTGGCTTTTAAAAAATTGAGGTATACTGTGCATCTTAAATTTAGTGAAATTATAAACAATAAAGCTGTAAGCAAAGGTTATATTGAGAAGTTTAGCTGATCATAATCTGTTCAAAGATAAAGTTACCTGTATAAAATTTGAATTTATTTGGCATTGATGAAACCACCTTAGGCACAAGTAATACCCTACATTGTAATGTAATCGACTGTTTTGCAGTTACATTAAGTGCAGTGAACTATTTTATATTATTTGATAATAATGAAGCTAGGCTTGAAGTATATTGTGTTTAATTCTTTTACCGTCTTGTTCATTGCACCCATCTCCCCATATTCCATCCTGGGAGATTGCGGTGTTCGGTGTTCGTACCTTTTGTCACAATAGAGTCCTTTCCAGTTCTGTCCACTGGTGTCGTGGTCGTGCTTGAATATTGTTTCATAGAAACTTCTTGGATTTAACAATCAGTGGACTTTTAAAGTAATCATTGAACATATCATTTATACTTATAATTTTCCTGTCTCCATTTCAGTGAAGATCTTAGACGCTGGTTCATTCAACAGGAAATGGATCTCCTTCGATTTCGATTCAATATTTTACCCAAGGACAAAATTCAAGATTTTTTAAAGGACAGTCATCTGCAGTTCGAGGCTGTAAGTATATTTGCATTCACCATTCATCCCTCCCTAAGTGCTAGTATTGGTGTGTGGAGTTTGTTCTCTTAACTTCTCCCCAAGTGTCTGCCTCAGAGAATGGATATCTGTCTCACATGACAATGAAGCTTTCATTTCCTTGACTGGAAGAAAAGGGCTGCTTAGTACCACCAAGGCCTCACGTTTAGTTGCTTTCTTAACTACGTGTTAAGTGGCTACATAAAAGTTCATCTTTAAGCAGAATCTTCTAGGTCAAAAATTTAAAGCTAATAACGTTTTAAAGAAAGAAGTGGTAGTACTTATTTCCAATAATGAAGTTCAGGGGGCGGTTCATACTTTAAAACTTAGTTGTCAGTAAAGTTTCTGAATAGTTTTGAAAATAACTGCAGACAAACCTGCGTGACTTACATATAGTAATGATATTAAGAAGAAGTGTCTGGAGCATGGTTAGCGGGGATAAGCGTTGTGGGAGGGAATAGAATTTGTATCCTTAGGTGGCTCTGTGCTGTGGTAGGAAGGCTGAATGGCTCTGCCTGGGAAAACTTGAGCAGTCAGATGGTAGTAGGACTGGTTGAGACTCTACTTGGGTGTTAGAATGGGTGACTTGAGGCCAAAGTAAAATAAAATTTGGAGTAGATGAAAGACATCCTATCTGAGAAGTGGAAGATGTAATTATCAGTGTGGGTTACTGAGTTGGAAAGAAAGAGACTGCATGGAGAGAAGTAAAGAAACATTTGTAGACATTTAGAGTCTATTAAGTGCTTGGGAGGCACTTGCCACAGCTTCTCTCACTTCTCAGAAGAGCCCGGGAGGTTTCTAATATCTGCCCAGGCCTAGAACGGTGTCAAGGTCAGGACCTTCTCACCCAGACCCCATGCTTTCTCTACTTTTAAATTTGATCCTTTGTGAAGTTCAGTATTGCTAATATCAATGACAGTCAACTTATCCTTTCATACTAATAATAATTTATATTTTTGCCATTTTTACCATTATTGATTTTATTATGCCATAGGGAAAAAGTGTTCTGAGATTTATTCTTTATCCTAGAATACCTTAACATGTCAGCAAGTGTAATTTTTTAAAGTGAAAACTGTGTTTCTTTTTTAAAAAAACTTTAAAAACTAATGTATAACATATACAGAAAATTGCAGAGATTATTAAGTGTACAGCTCTGAAGTATCACAAAGTGAGCATTATCAAGTTTAAGAAGTAGAACATTGCTGTAACCCTGTGCTCCCTTGTGCCTCCTCCCATTCACAGCCTCCGGCCCCCCCAACAGTAACCACTGTCCTTACTTTTAATTTCATAAATTGTCTGGTTTTGACCTTATTATAAAAAGTATCACGTGGTATATCTCCCACCCCCAGTTTTATTGAGGTGTAATTGATATTTACCCCAATAAGGTTAGTTAACACATCCTTCACCTAACATATAGTGACCATTTTGTTGTTATAGTGAGAACATTTAAAACCCACCGTCATAGCCACTTTCTAGTTAGTACCCAGTGCGGCGTTATTAACTGTAACACTGTGCTGTGTGTAGATCCCTGGAACTTATTCTTCGCATGCTTAGAAGTTTGTATCCTTAGACTAAAATCTCATTTTCTCCACCCTCAGCCCCTGGCAACCAGCATTCTACTCTCTGCTTCCATGATTCGGCTTTTTTAAATTCGACATATAAATGAGATCACAAGTACAATTTTTAAAAAATAATAGCTTTATAGCCCTGGTTAGTGTAGCTCAGTGGATTGAGTACAGGCCTGCGAACCAAAGGATCATGGTTCGATTCCCAGTCAGGGCACATGCCTGGGTTGCAGGCCAGGTCCACAGTAGGGGACACATGAGAGGCAACCACACACTGATATTTCTCTCCCTCTCTCCTTCCCTTCACCTCTAAAGAGAAATAAATAAATAAACAAACAAACAAATAAATAAATAAAAGATTTATTGAGATAGAATTCACATGTCTTGAAATTCATCATTTTAAAATGTACAGTTGGTTCGTTTTTAGTATAATCACAGGATTGTGCAGCCATAACCTCAACCTCATTTTAGAACACTTCATCGCGCTAAAGAGGAAACTCGTACCTGTTAGTAGTCACTCTTCATTTCTCACTCTCCCATTCCTCGGCAGCCACTAATCTACTTTCTGTCTTTGCAGTAAGATTTGAAATTGAGGAGTGGAAGTCCTTTAACTGTCCTTTTTTGAAGATTATTCTGATTATTTTGAAGATTACTACTCTGGGTACCTTGCCGTTTCTTGTTTTAGGGTAAACTTGTCAGTTTCTACAAGTAAGCCAGCCAGGAATCAGATTGGGTTTGCAGAGACTGTGTATGTAGGTTTGAAGAATGTATCCATCTTAATATTAAGTCTCTTGATCCATGAACATGCAAAATTATTCTTTTTCTTAAGATTTAAAACATTTCTCTTATACAAAATAGTTTACTTTTTTTGGTTGAATCGATACCTAAGTATTTTATTTTTTAATGTCATTGTAAATAGTCTTTTTTTTTAACATTTTATTTTTGGACTGTTTGCTGCTAGTGTGCAGAAATCCAATTGATTTTTATATATTGAGCTTGGAAGTTGTTTATTCTAATAATTTTTAGTGGATTTAAATGTTCACATTAAAACTAGAAATTACTACACCCATATCATTACCCTACCAACCACACCCAAACAGGCCTTACTTCTGCCGGGCCTGTGTGTGGACCGCAGTTAACTGTGGGTAACTAAAACTGTGCATAAGCGGGGACTACTGTACTTTAAAAAAACTTAAAAAAAATTTATTGATTTTTAGAGAGGAAGGGAGAGAGAGAGAAACACTGATTTGTTGTTCCATTATTTTTGCATTCATTGATTGTGTAAGAGAGACATTGATCACCCACTTCTTGTACGCCCCGAACAGGGGACTTAGCCACAACCCAAGCATGTACCCTGACTGGAAATCAAACCGGTGACCTTTTGCTTTACAGAATAACACCCAACTTAATGAGCCACATTGGTCAGGGCAATTGGTTGTTTCTTGTATGTGACCTTCCCAGGGATTGAACTTGCAACCTTGGTGAATAGGATGATGCCCTAACCAATTGAGCTACCCTGCCTGGTGGATCTACTGTACTGTTAACTAGTGTTTATTGTCACAATTGGTTTTTCTTATTACTGTGGTTGCTAGTCAGTTTGCTATAATGTTTTCTTCCTTCTTTTCTTTTTATTGTATTTCATTCTGCAGGTCATTTGAGGGGCATTATAATAAATATACTTTAAGATGTAGAAATATGGATAGAAAGATTGACTGAAGAGAAAAGTAATATCCACATTTGTATGTCAATGGAGGGGAGGGTGTCCAATACAGTTTCTAAAAGGAACAGTAATTTTGGCTTCTTGTGTGACTGTCTTGGTTTTCCTAGTTCCGAGGTTCTCGGCGGGGGCATAGGATAGAGGTCGTCCTCCTTGGGGCTTTGTCAGAACTTCCGGCTGAAGTGTGTACAGTGCGAAAAACATTATGCCTTTTGTTTTTGCAATAAACACTGTAGAATGTAACACATGATCAAGTGTTTGTAGCCAGTGGGGATTCATGGAGTCAGAAAGCATTGCAGGGGGCCTGGTGAAAAATCACTGCTGTGCTAGATTGCGGTCACTCTCGGGGCAGAGCCCTGTTCCCTCTTCTTCTGGTACTGACCCAGGGCCTCTGATGCAGGTGACAGGGCTTGGATTCGGGTGCTGTTCGTTAGTTAGGTCCCATAGCCCTTCTTATTCCCCAACTTTTACCATTTCATTAATATATAGAAACACGCACATTTTCCTCATTTTGATTAGAATGTTTGGTTTGCATTTGAAAACTATTTTACTAAAACAGTTGTTAGTGATGCTTTTAGATTCAGGACGAAACAAGGGCTAGGGAAATGTTACTAGCATTTGTCACACAAGCTGGTATGTGGTGTTGCTTCGGTTCTGTTGCCTCAGTGGAGGCTGAAGGACATGGTGCGAGTGGAGAGCGGGGGGTTTTCTACGTCACAGAGGCTGGGCAGCTGGCACACACATCTTAGAGTGTAACCGGAAGTTAAGTGTGTTTGTGTGCCTTTCTCTATCTTTTCGGTTTCATTAAAATGGCAATGACTTTTATGGTGATCCCCTTCTGTAAAATAAATGTCTTTATGTAATGAGGAAATGCAGTGTCCCAACTAAATTGCACTGTGTTTGCTTTGATGGAGACATTCAGAAAAATAGATAATTAGTTTCTTTGCATAGTTTTTTCTTCTTGAATTTTGCTTTTGTTCAGTTTGCCATGGCTGATGTACTTTTATTTGATAAAAATTGGAGGAGGCAAATGGGGCCAGTTATTGGATCTTGGGGTTCTTGGGTTCTATTTTGGGCTGTGGCCTTGCTCTGATACTCTGGCTCCTGTAGTCTGTAGGTGGGTTTCCATTGGCTAGTAGATTTTGAATCTTTATGACACACAACAGAAAGCCGTAATATGAAGTATTCAAAAAGGAAAAGTAGTGTTTTTTTTTTGGACTTAAGTGTACATAGCTTGGATTTTTCTAGGAAGGATTAGAAATGAATAAGTAAGGCTTGCTGTCTGTGGGGACCATTTTGGATCTCCCACTGCTGAGCTGATTGACTTACCCTGGTGTCACATTAAAGGTGAGTGGGTAAGGTTAAACAGATTCTATTCACGCTTCTTCAGTTGACCAGTTAGGGAAAGGTCAGGCTTTGACAGCTGTCAGCCTCACAGACGAAGGGTCTCTGTGCCGTTGCAGCTCAGACATTGACAGCAGCTTATAATCTACCTCAGTGTTTTCCAGCGGCAGGACAGTCAAAAAATATTTTTTAATTGATTTGAAATGCCAGCGGAGTTAGCGGCCGGGTATTTTCATTAGAGTAGTACAGAATGGCAGGGGCGGTGAAGGTGAGCATCCTGAAAGACGTGGAGAGGATCCTGTGTGTCACCAATGAAAACTCCGTTGCTTGTTAAATGGAACTAGTGTTGTTCGGTTGCCAAATATGTTCCGGAGCTAAGATTTTGAGTGAAGGCAGGTGTGGCTGGTAACCTTACTGCCCTGCTCACTGAAAATAAGTACATGCAAAACTTAATTGCTTGTTTTTGCTTTTTTTGAAATAGTTTTTCTTTATCCTGAACCTAACGTTTAAAATTTGCTTCTTAGCCCTTGTAATTTGAAATCTTGATTTCTTTTATCTTAGAACTTATTTCATGTCAGTTTTTGGCTGATGACTTCTTTTCAGAGAACATGAATTAAAAGTTTGTACTTTGTAATTGAAAATGCCAGTTAATGTGAATTTATTAGGAACTTTTGGATGCCTTTTCTCCAGTTAACATTGGAACATTGATTTTACATTGATTTAATAGTTTCACATGTGTAACTATTTTAAAGTAGTTTTTGGTGTTTTCTTGTGTATCATTGTTTCTTAGATATTTGCAAGTTGACTTTAAGGTAGCCATGCTTTTCTGATCATTTTGGCCCTTTCTTTACAGGGTAGGGCAAAAGTAGGTTTACAGTTGTTTGCATGGAAAATAATACAATAATTAATAAATAATATTACAAGAATGCGTACTCATAACTGTAAACCTACTTTTGCCCCACATGGTATTCATGGTTAGTAGATCTAGTTTGGGTTGTAGCCCCTCTGCAATGAACATTTGTCATTGCGGTCAACTCCATTTCTACTATTTAAAAAGTGAAAATGCCATTTGCTTGATATACTTGACTCTTTCTACCTACCCTCTGGAATATATTTATAAATTATAAGCCTATTAATAAGTTGCAAGGTGATTTTAATGTGGTGCCTGCAAAATGAAATATGCATACCTTTAATCTCTCCTTTTGACACAATAAATTTCAGGCGATAGGGAGTCTGATGACATAGTTGAGACAGGACATGCAGATGTAAAAGTGGAACATACTAGAGAACAAATGTATTTGTTAAGTCTGGATGCTTTCACAGGACTTCTGACAAGCCACTGACCCTGATGGGAGTGGAAAGGGCATTTGGACCAGAGTGAAGTGGGGTGGTAAGACACACATTCTTAACACTTTTGGTGGAAATTTCAGATCTAAAAGGAACTGAGGGGGAAAGAATTAATAATCAGATGAAGAGTCAAGTTCATTTCTGAAGTGGGGATGTAAATCGTTTTATGTTTTGAGAATGAGACGTAGTCAGGTTTGAGTTGGATTTCTTAATAGTTCTAAGCATGGTTGAGTAAGCACTCTGAATGTTGAGTAAATGAATTAATTTCTAGAAAAAATAGTTGTTCAAAAGATTTGCCTCTGCTTTGTTTTATGAACACTAGGTAATCTTTAAGATGAGTTCAGTGACATGGAATACTTACCCTTTTTTTAGTGTTAAATATTAGGTCGAGATATATCTTATATATGAAATGAACTTTTTTCTGTTGAACTAAATTTGAAGGATTATACTTGTTAGCAAATTTCAATTTGTTTTGTATTTTATATAGGGAAATTTATAATTTAGACAGTTCTTTATGTGTTTTTGTTACAGTAACTGACTTGAACTTTCCAAATTATTTAAATGAAGGCATTAAGACAGGGCTTCCATTCTGTAAGCAGACTCCACGAATACTATAATACTTTTACACTTTTTTTCAAATGACAGAATTACAAAGCCAACCTTGTATTATTTTATATGTGTTTGTTGGGTAGCTATCGTATTATATTTGGAGAATGAGGAAAAGTTTCACTGAATTTGCTAGTTAATTGAGGCCTAACCATTTATGCATATAGTTGTAAAAATACACCGTGGCAGATGGTCTTTAGTGGCAATATTTTAGAGGTTCACAGAATCTGGATTTTCCTTATCAAGCTACAAAATTAGATTCTGCTCATTATAAGATAGTTTAAACCTAGCTAAATGTGAAACTTCAAGCTGAATTACCCTTGAAGGCTAAAATTAACATATGCAAAAATTTTCAAAATAACTCATGAAGTCATTTCTCATTTTTAAAGTTATCATACAGCTTTTGAATATGGAATTCCTTGTATTCTCATTGTTGATGACTCCATGTCTATGACTTTGCCCTTGAAAAAAGTGTGTGACTAAATTAGGTGAAGTTTCCCACAGGTACACGCTATACCTTAATTGTCTTACAATGTTATATATGGTGCTATTTAGATCCTACAATAGTGAAATAAATTTTACTAAATATCCTCATCAGTGTTTTAATACTCTCTGTGGTTAAACGTTTACATTGTAAAGTGTTATATTTTCTGAAGGTGTTCCAAAATAAGGTACTGAGTTTTTTAATGTCTACATTATTTTTTTTATTTTGTAATCTTTCTAACCTTTTCCTATTCCCCCCAGACTCCCTGAACATTTAATCCTTTTTAGTTGGATGTCATGGACTAGTTCAGACCCAGGTCAGACTGCCTTTTCCTAGGACTTTGAATGTGAATAAGAACCAGGGATGTAGCGTTGTAGAAAAGGAGGCTAAACCTGAGTACATAGTCCAGAGGAAGTGGTCGCAGTAACAACAGTTACCATTCAGCCCAGGCCTTGTCAGCGTTACCATCCTGCTGCTCCCCACCCCTGAAGGCCTGTAAACAGAGCAGTTAAAATTACTATTCTGAGCTCTGCGTCCATTTATGCTCTACCTGCCACTGATTGCTGATCTCTGACTTTTCGATTCCTGGTGCCATACTCTAGCTATTGATACCTGCCAACTGTCTGGCTATGCCCCACCCCCACCCCCATTAGTTCTGGTTAAAATGTGCTCTCTCAATTCCAGTGTCCCATGATGCTTTTGGGCAAGAGAATCCTTCTGTCGTCTATACTGGAGCCTAATAGTCAGATATTTTCTAGCTCCTTTTGGTTGATCCAGGCGCAAGTCCTCTGCATGAATATTAGAATATCTAGAGGACTGTTTTGGAACTTGCATGGGGTTCATAAAGGAAGGAATGCTTGTTGAATACTCAATGCGCAGTGGACTTTAGACTAAGGTTTTTGTCTGCCTAGTGATGTAAAGAGTAAGAGGAGAGAAGTTAGTCACCAGTAGCTAACGTTTGTTATCTGGTTACGGAGTGCCACCCGTAGCTAAATGCTTTACCTGGATTATATAATTGAATTCTCACAACAGCTTCAGGATGAAACTGAAAGTTTCAGTATCAGTTAAGTGGTACAAAGTTCCAGTTAAGTGGTACAACTGGAATCGAAAAATCAGACCTCTAGGTTTTTTGAAATGTGTAAATTACAGAGTATATTATGAAATATGTGAGCAGATTTCTTCTCAGCTAGACCTTAACTAGTGCTGAACGGAAGTGGAATAGATGCTCACATACAAGGTGAGAGATTTACACTAAAGTAGGAAATTAAAGCATTAAGTGCAATTTTACTAAAATGTATTGTTTTAGCTAACAGTTCTTGGCAGAAATGGAAACCAGATACAATATATGAATATAATGTGAGTATAATGTAAATAGTTTCCCAGTGTAATATGTGTGCTGCTTCTAGGGAAAACATTTTGTTCACACAGCTCCGTTGGTGAGGGGCTCATCATCTAGCCTATGCCCTTTGCCCTTTGCAGCTTTTCTTCTGTGGTACCTGTTTTTTTTGTTTTTTGTTTTAACATTTCTTTGATCACATTGTATGTTTTAGTTTGTGTTCAACAATAACTCATGTAATATTCTAAGACTAGTGTAAACCAAAATCCAAGAGCAGATTTATGGTTGAGTTGAGAATAATTTAATTTAACAGGTCAGGAGAAGAAAAGTTATGGAGGTGCACAAGTTGTTTCAGACTGGGCCATTAAAAAATACATATGTATATATTTATTTATTATTAGAGGGGAAAGAGAAAGGAGAAAGGGAGCGAAACATTGGTGTATGAGATGATATGTGAAATAATCGTTTGCCTCTCACAGGCCCCCAACTGGGGACATGGCCTGCAACCTAGGCATGCAGTCCTGACCGGGAACTGAACTGGTAATTTTTTGGTCTGTAGGCCTGTGCTCAGTTCATTGAGCCATACCAGCCAGGGTCAGGCTGTGTCTTTTAAGATAGCTTCTTGGTTCAGTTTAGGGGCTCCAGACTAAAGGGGCGGTACTCCCCTACTGGATGTTCTGGACACCTTTGTGGTACTTCTGGTTGCACAGTGATTAGTGGGGGCTGCAGGCATTTAATAGACAGGAGATAGGAGTGCTGGCGTGCCGCCAGTGCGCTGGGTAGATGGTTCTGTGCAACAGTGACTTTTCCCATGCGCTGTGTGATTTTCTGTGTTCTTTGTGTATTTATGTGAACCAAATAAACAAAACAAAACAAACTCTGTTTCTAATGATCTAAATCTAGAACCAAACAGTTTTAGAAATAAACACAAAATGTTTTTCTCCCCATGGTCTTATATACCCTGATTGTTCCTAGAATGCAAAATGCAGCTATTCTGTTATTGGTGAAAGATTACGCTATGTTTTGTCCTGAATGTTTCTGTGAGTGGCTCACCTCTTTGGGAAAGCACGTCACCGATGTGCCATGGAGGCGCCGACACCACACGCACAGTGCAGGTCTGCACGGGAAGGTGTTGCAGTTGCAGTGTTCCTGGGAATGGTTACGGCATCTGGGTGCTTGATCGTGTCATTGCATGCACTGTGCCTAATCATTGGTGTATTATTTTATTTTAAGTTACTTCCCTTTTTAAATTTAAATTAAATTTTATGTATGGAATTACACCCTTTAAAAAACATATTGTTTACCTCATTGATACTTATGTAGCTGTCATCTGAGGCACAGGTTATAGCTAGATGTCTTTTTATTTTTTCTTTGTGAAAAAGAACCTTCTGCCCTGGCTGGCGTAGCTCAGTGGATTGAGCGCGGGCCTGTGAACCAAAGAATTGTGGTTTGATTCCCAGTCAGGGCACATGCCTGGGTTGCAGGCCAGTTCCCAGCAGGGGATGCATGAGAGGCAACCACACATTGATATTTCTCTCCTTCTCTCCTTCCCTTCCCCTCTAAAGATCAATTAAGTAAAATCTAAAAAAAAAAAAAAAGAACCTTCTTAAATAAACCCTGCGTGTCACGTACTTCCAGTATCCACAACAACTTGTGAGCATGTCAGATGAAGGAAACGGCCAAAAGCGGTATCACAGTAGTACTTCTTTGTAGTTCCTTTAATGAGCAGAATTCAAAGCACTTCATGTGTTGTGAATGCAGAGCTTCCTGGTGTCCTGGTAGAAGAGGGAAGGCAAACTTCTGAGATGCAGAGAATAAGACTGGCTGTCTAGTCACAGATCCTTTAGTGGGCCTGGGCTAGGCCCACTTATTTGGATGGCCCATCCAATTATTTCTGTTCCTCTCGGAGCTGTCTTTGTAGAACAGTGATTTCCTTTGAGGGGGGGCTCCATCCGCAGAGCTCCCCTGTCATCGTGGAGGAGAATAAATCTGTCAAGACATGATCTGCTTAGGGAGGAAAGGTAACCAATATCTCAGAGGAGAAGGGTCCTGAACATCTCCTGCCCTGCATCTTTATTGAGTTCAGCTAACACAGAGATACGTAGTATGTACGTAAAGCTCATCAACCAATGTTCAAAAAGCTACAGTCATGAAAAACTGACATTATTTACAGATAATAGTTGAAGAAACACAGGGATTGTCTCTGGTCAGGGTTGGCTTTAGCTCAAGTGTCTGTTTTATACCAACAGGGCAGAGCAAGGCTCAAAGGAAACAATGCATATTCTTTCTCTGGCCAGATTAAGTCCTGGGAACTCTCTGTTCCAGTACAAGTCCAGAGCTTGCCTCTGGCATTGTATTCAGTCTGGGTCAGGCTGGGAGAGCAAAGCAGCCAAGAGATTACTAGACTTTTACAGAAAGAATGAAGACTCAGGCTATGATGAAGCTGAGGGGTGAGGGTCTTTCTGCCCCTTCTCTGTAGTCCCCAAGTCCTTCCGTGATGGCCCATTGCGACTCTGCCTGTCTTAGGTTGCCCCTTCCTTGAGGAGTCTTACCTGTCATTGGCTAACCAGTCATCTGCCCAGGCCGAGCAGGGGGATATGAGGGAGGCAGGGGCTGCATTTCTGCCAGGAGGTTATGTTCTGTCTCCTTAGTGGCTCGTGGCCCCAAGCCCTTTTCACCCAGCCTGAGTCATGGGACTCTTTTGTCAGTTAATGAGGCTACTGTCCCTGAAACCAGGCAGGATGGCTCCCAACAATTTTCAACCTTTTTCATCTCATGGCAGACGAAAACTAATCCCTAAAATTCTGTGGCACACCAGAATATATATTTTTTGCCAGTCTCACAAGAAAAATATGTATAATTTTGATTCGTTCTCACTGGATGGTTATTGTAATATTGGCTGTTTTAGTCAGGTATTGTATGTTTTAAAAATTCTTGTGGGACACGAGTTGAAACTCTCTTTCATAGAACGTAGAACATAGAACATAGAACATAGAACATAGTGAAGGTGCCTTTTTTCCTGGAGTGTGCTGTCTATATCAGTGAAGATCACCTTTGTGTAGAAATAATTCCTAGAGAATAAATATTTGTGATTATGGCTTAAAATAGCTGGTCTTGAGGAATGTTAATCATAAAAAGAATTCTAATTTTATCAAAGTTTATTTATTTGTACTTTAATTCATGATTATGATATGTAAATATTGCCAAAGAGGAACCCCAAGCTTTGTAAACCATTGGGAGAACTTTGTCTGGACTTAGGGACGTCTGAAATTTAATTTGTCAGTCTGCAGGTCCTGAAGATAAAACCTGAGGGATAGGATGGGTGGGTTAGGCTGATATCTTTCTTTTGCTTCTTTACCGGAAACCAAAGTGCCTGCTGGGGCTCTGGTCCGAGGCTGGCTTGGTGGGAGAGGGCACCCTCCCCCGCCCAGCCCCCAGCGACGGCAGCTGGCTTTTCCTCAATGTGGTGTGGTTCTTTCTCCTCGTTTCCGGCTTGGACACGGACAGTTCTGTCGTCTCATTTTTCCTAACCATAGCATAATTCCTACCCCTCTGGATGTCTCCTAGATGTCATATACTCCATTCATTTAATATTATTTCAATGATTTCTTTCCCTTTGTCATTTCAAGGAAATACACTCATGTACTGTTTCCCACATTGATCTTGGTTTTGGTTGTACATTTTTGACAAGACAGTTTGTCATTAAATTATAGGGATGAGTGGAAAATGAGGCCAGTAAGTGAGGATTACTAGGGCAGAGGATTACTAGGGTAAGAGAGGAAAATGAGGACAGAAGGGAATTGTTGAAGGTTTTTGAGGTGTGGACTGACATGTTATAATTTAGTATGATGAAGATAACTGCAGTATCTGAGTAAGGAAATGGAGAGTTGATACCACTTCACGTGTCTTCTAGTGAACCTGCCTACTAACCGAACAGTGACTGAGTCTATTAGAAGCTTAATGAGATTAAGTAATTAGCACTAAGACCCTCAGGATAAAAATAATTACGGTCAGTTGTGGTTGTTTCACAAATCTGCAGGTGTGATAAAGTGGCATGGAACTATGTATGCATTGTGCCAGTGCCCTGGTTCAGAGATTATAGTATAGTTATGTAAAATATAACCACTGAAGGACACTTGGAGGAGGGTACTTGGGACCACTCTCTACTATTTTTGAAATTTCTTGTGAGTTTCTAATTATTTTATAATTAAAAGTTAAAAAAAATGATTGTCAAGTAATAGAGACTGATGACAGAGTTCTGTCAGGATATTGCCAATTTCTGTGTTAATGTCATATGAGGGGAATTTGTTGACTGACCAGATGAAGGGACTGATGGGAGTCTGAGCTATAGCAGTGGCTGTGACAATGGAAAGAAGTCTTTTGAAATGGTAGATATTACGGAAGTAGTCTGAAGGTGTGGTGACTAATGGAATGTGAAGTGGGGATGACTCCAAGCTGTTTGCTATATGGAGTACAAGGATAGCGTAATGTTAGTGAACGCTGGGAATATAGAAATAGGAGCAGTGTTTTGGGGATAGGATAGTATGTTTGGTTGTGAAAGTATTCATGAAGATAAGCAGTGGATAATTCAAAACATTACTTTGTATTCAAGAGGTCATGGTTGAAATTATATAATCAGAGTAACAGTAGTATTTGAAATTGTGGAAAAGAAGTTTGCTAAGGGAGAGAATGTAAGTGAGAAGACCAGGGAAAACTAATTTTATAGTGGGTTTCTTATGACCCTCTGCAAATTACTTAGTCTCACAATGAATGCCTCATTTTCTTCTACCATAAAATTGAGAACAGCATAGTATATCTCTCTTAGGATTGTTGTGAAACTGAATGAAATTTTCTATGTAAATTGCATAATGCTTGGCACACGGTGAACACTAAAGGTAACTTTAGAAGTTACCTTACTTCTAACTTTAGAAGTTGTATTGGGTGTTTGAAATTAAGAAGTGACCTTATTAGCAGTGATATTTTTATTTCTGAAATTAGAACTTTTGGTTTTTGAAGGATTGGTGAGTTGTAGTCATGAGGTAATTTTTGTGGTAATTATTTAATTCACTTTCAGGTATTTTAATAGAAAGCTCAAATTTTTCTTGACTGCTAATTCCTGTATAATGCAAACTTGTACGGTAGATTCATGGTCACTTTTCTCATCTGTTTCTTAATTATATAATTCCTTCACCTTTGGGGATTTAGAGATAAACTCTTGGTTGAATACCTGATATTTTTCTTTGATTAGCTAGAGAGTGGGGTAAATGAAGGATGATGACAGTAAAACGGAATAATAGTTGACAGATTTCTTCCGATGAAGATGGGCCACAAGGAGCCGGCTTTTATTTGGCATCGATGTTCTTTTCTCTGAAGGGATCGTTATGCTCTGGAAGTGTCACGTGGGGGAGCCAAAGCACTACTTTAGCTTACACGCTGCCATTCAGTGCAGAAGGGAAAATAGTGAAATGAATGAAAGTTCGTGCTTTGCAGTTGTTTTTGTTTTTTTCTTCTGCTGTAATAGTAAATGCTTAGGGGGGTTTATTAAATAGTAAGTGAGTAAGACTAGATGTTAGGTGCTTATTAACTGAGCGTTTCAACTTTTTATATTTGCATGTTAATTGTCCTGGTGATATTTTAAGGGTTAAGAGAAACTAGTATTTTCTTTTTTTTGTATGTCTTATAATTTGTTATTTTTTTAAGTATGTTTTTTGATTATGCTATCATAGGTGTCCTGATTTTTCCTCCTTTGCCCCACTCCACCCAGCAACCCGCATTCCCTTTGGCAATCCCCCACCTTGTTCATCTACATGGGTCATGCTGGAAGGTCTTTGGCTACTCCCTTTCCTACACTGTACTTTACATCCCTGTGGCTATCCTGTAACTACCTATTGTACTTCTTAATCTCCTCACCTCCCACCCATTCTCTCCCACCCACCCTCTATCTCTTTATCTTTAGCCTTTGGCATTTTAATTATGATATATCTTGGGGTGGGCCTCTTTGTGTCCATCTTGTTTGGGACTCTGTACTTCCTGGACATGCATATCTATTTCCTTCACCAAATTAAGGAAGCTTTCTTTCTTTATATATTCAAATAGATTTCCAATTTTTTTATCTTCTTCTGACAACCCTAGGAAGTGAATTTTTTATCTCTTGAAGTTGTCCCATAGGCTGCTTACACTATCCTAGTTTTTTTGGATCCTTTTTTCTTCTTGTTGTGCTATTGCTTGTTTTTGCTTTCTTATGTTCCAAATTATTGATTGATTCTCCAGTTCAGTCACTCTAGTATTATTGTTTCCCTGTAAATTATTCTTTATTTCAATTAATGTATCCTTATTTCTGACTGGGTCTTTTTTGTGCTGTTGAGGTCCTCACTAAGTTTCTTAAGCATCCTTATAACCAGTTTTGAACTCTGCATCGGCTAGATTGCTTATCTCCATTTCATTTAACTCTTTTTCTGGAGTGTTGATATGTTCGTTCATTTGAGCCATATTTCTTTGTTTCCTTATTTTGGCAGCCTCCCAGCATTTGTTTCTGTGCATTATGTATGGCTACTTTGACTTAGTGTTTTGGTAGTATGCCCTAATGTAGTAGGGTTCCTGTAGGGTCCAGTGGCACAGCCTCCTCTATTACCAAGCTGGGTACTCAAGGTTTTTGCCCTTTGGGTGGGCTGAGTACACCCTCCTCTTGTAGCTGAGCCTTGGTTGCTATTGGCAGATCCATGGGAGGGACTTACCCAGGCCAGTCAGCTGCAAGGACTGGCTGTGACCACTGATGACTAACCTCCATCCTCTGTGGAGGATCAGCTGTGCAAGGGCAGGGTGGTGGTGCTTTGATGTGGTCTGTAGCTGTCCACTGAATGCACTGGCCCTGGGGTTTCCCAGGTGATATGGGCCAAGGTCAGCCCCCATCTGTGTTTTGCCCAGGGAACTCTGCCTGAGCTGTAAAGCAATCCTAGATGGCTGCTACTTGTGCTGGGCTTGGAGATTTCCAGGTGAAGCCAAGCTGTGAATCTAGGCTGCTAGTTCTGGGCCTGGGGCTTACTGAGGCCGTCTACTGCTTGTTTGAGAGGATTTAGGAAGTTGTGAAGCAAGAGCCAAGACTAGCCATTCAAATGCAACTGCAAAACGGAAGTTTGGGCAGGCCTGTAAGTTGGGTGGAGTCTCTGGGAATGTCAAAGGCCAGTCAACCAGGCTAGTTAGCCAGGTTGATGGAATCTTAGGCACCAGCCTGCTGGCTCTGTGGGGAGAGGGCCCAGAAAAGGGACAATGGCCTCTGTTCCTCTTGATGCCAGATACCTCAGCCCCCGCTTTCATGCCACTGGTGTCCCTCAAGCTGCCACCACAGTACCAGAGCCCAGAGGGAGTGAGTCTGCGTAAGTAAGTCTATATGTGGGTTCTTTAAGAGGAACTGTGTGGGGCTGCAGAAGTTTCTTCCACTGACTCAATCACCACTGGTTTTTACAGCCAGAAGTTGTGGGGACTCATCTTCCTGGCATTGGAATCCTGGGCTGAGGATCCTGGTGTGGGGCTGGGACTTCTCACTTCCGATGTATCCATCCCAAATTTTTATCTACCACACATGGATGTGGCACTAGCCTCTTCTGCATCTGTGCCTCTCCTACCAGTCTGGATGGATGTGGTTTCTTTAATTCTGTAGGTTTCAGACTTCCCTTCAACTTTATTTCTATCGGTTCTGAGTGAGGGTTGTTCTACATTTTAGTTGTAATGTTGTTGTGGTTGTGCAAAGAGGTGAGCCATGGCTGCCTATGCTGCCATCTTGACCGGAGTCAAAATTAGTCTTTTCAGTTGGGTACGTGTCATCTTCAGAGCTGTAGTTGTTTCAGGTTAGACCGTCACTCCTTGTCTAATTGAGACCCACCATGAAATGCCTGATAAAAGCAGCCTTCGGAATGTAGGCTTGATTTTTCCGGTCAATGAACTGACTAATGCTTTGTTAGTGCTTGTGGATGCAAATATCACTGTGAATTATATTAAAAATATTGCCACTTGAGTGAGTCCTTAAAGAAACAATTTTGATACTGTTTGCTTGATTGGTGTGCATCAGAGCTATTGTTTGGTTTTCTAGATACAGGTTGTTCGGGGATGCAATGGGCTGTGCATACGAATAGGTTGGATTTGCATTCGCAAAGGATAGCTTCTTTTTTTGTTTCAGTTTTCATTTAGTTTGTTGTATACTCTTTAAAATGGATTAGAATTCATTTTAGATCCCTTTTAAACCTTGGCATAATTTTTTTTTCTTTTTATTTACCACTTCCTCTGACACACATAAAAAAGCTATATTTTGGGTAGAATTTATGGCAGGATAAAGATATGATTTATTTGAAGTTTTTAGTATGCTATCTGTAGTCAAGAGAAAAGTCTACTTTTGAATTTTGCTTCCTTTTTTTTAAATAAGAGGATTAATTTTAGAACATAGGGGCTATCTCCAAGACCATGTATTCCAGAGAAGTAGGGGTTGAGTGTATGTTAGAAATGATGGCTGTATTCTTCCTCCACCATCCCTTAATCTCTTGCAATCTATTACCTGACTTTGTTTATTAAATCTCAAAGTTGCATACTTTTGTTAGCTAATGGGATATTTTGGGTCAATCAAGAGAAAAAAAAAATGCCAGCATCCCTGTGTGTGTTAGAGAATGTGGTCGTTCCTGTAGGTAAAAATAATGTGGTAGCTTGGTTTGTTGTGACGGCAGCTTTGCTACTTCATTGTCTTCTGATTTCTCTTTGTCTAACTAAGAAAATTGACAGGTTACTTAACTTTTTATGAGTGTTTTTCTTTAAAACTGTGTGTGAATGCCTGCAATTAACCTTGGCTGCTCCAGTGCTGAATGATGAGTAGAAAGAACTTTTTTTCTCTTCCTTCCTTTCTTCCTTGGTAAAAAATGCTATTTGCATTGAATTTGGGTAAAGCCGACCTCTGGGAGAGTTAACGGAGAAAATTGAAATAAAATGTTTTTTTCTCTTCTGAGTATTATGTTAATTTGTCCCAAATGACAGAATTAGTCTAAATGTGAAGGACTAGGTTTTAGCAAACTGAACTTAATTTGTGTTTCTTTATGTTTTTGTATATGTGGTAAAATTAGATAATTAATAAAGATTTAAAGGAATACCTAACTGATAAATACACCCTGTTTCACCTTCTTAAACGTAAGAAGCACAATTTGCCTAAATTATGCAAAATGCTAATTAAAGGGTTTAATTTGCTAATCATTTCAGTTTGATTAGAGGCAGATGCTGATTATCTGCACAAGTCTAAATGGACCTTTCAGGGATGGCTTTCATTATTTGAAATCAACTTGTCAAACTAATTAAGACATAAACTTAAGGAGTAACAGATACCAGTAGTTATCTGTAGACTTCTGGTGTAACACTGGGGACAATAACCCAAATGCTGTGTGCACCAGAGGCTTGGCGTATGCGGCGTCATCATGAATTCCAGTATTAACAGAGGTTAAGAGTTGAACTTTGTCATTTTCCTGAGCTCATTAGATTCTCTAGTTGTGCTCTCGTTGGTCCTTTGGGTCTCTGATTTTCTTCTCCTGGCTCCTTTTTCCTTCTGCTGTGGATCAGCAGACGGGAGCTGAGATGTGCATTCACAGCAGGCACAGTAACAGGCAGGTGCACCAGAGACCAGTGTGCCGGGTTCTCTTCAGGTACCAAATCTTCGTCTTAACAAGTCTGACTTGTGGCAGGAAACAGTCAACAGATGGGTCAGTGTTAATGCCAGGAAGCAGGGGGAGTATCTTAGTTCAGTAACTGAGCAAAATTTGCATCCGTGTTCCCAGCCTTTGTATTCTTCCTAGCTTGTTTTTTATTTTTCAGGGAGAACAAAGACAGAAAACTAAGTATTTAGTTACGAGCATCTGATTTAGGGTTAGGACTAGAGAAAGGAAGTCGGAAACTGTAACTGCTAACCTGAATCAGGTGTAAAAGGCCCAGTGACAAAATGTTTGGGGTTTTGCATTGGAGACCTCGGATGTTAGGATAGGGGATCCAATGTACAGACGTGTGGATCCTGCTTTGGCCGGTGCCAAGGTCAGGGCAGTGTGGGAGAGGTGGGTGCTTTCTCGGTGGGGATGATCTGTAGGTCACGTGGCTGCGGGGTGACGCGCACAGGCTCTGCTGTGGTACCTTCTAGGGGTGAGTACTGGCCAGCCCTGTACTAGATTTTTTTTTCCCTCTTGTTTCCTTAGTTGCAAAATAGAAAATGTAATATTATACTTCATAGGGTTGGGAAGCTTTAATGAGTTAATACGTGTTAAGTGCACAGAAGAGTGCTTGGCAGGTAGTAATACTCAATGAATATTAACATTATTATTATTATTTGCTGCCATTTTAACTTTTGCATGATATTTGCAAAAGATTGTGTGTATATGGTGAACATTGGATTCTCTCCACAATATCCCTTTGAGTCATTTAAAAACGATGGCTGTAAGTGCATGTACAGTAAAAAATTATAAGAACTTCATTTGTTTAAGATAAGCTAAGAGAATTTGAAATAGTAGCATTACATTAAAGTGAATAGGCACAGATTTTAGTTCAAATCTTCCTTCTTTTTATGCACTGTGAGGGGTTCGAGGATAGTATAGATAAGTGCTATACTAACAACTGGACTATTCCTGGTTATGAGCACTTTTTACACTTTAATTCAAATGATAAAGGGGAAGTTACTTTACAATACAGTTATTTGTAGCTCCCAGAAGATTAAAAACACGTTACTGTGTAACAGGAGGAAGGGAAGCAGAGAGCTGTGGACTTTGTAACTACTCTGACTAATAGAATATGGTGGAGGGAACACTAGCAGATTCTGATGTCTGGGTGCAGACCTCAAGAAATTGGCCACTGCCCCTTCCCATATCTGGCCCACTTACTCTGGGAGTCCTGAAATGCCACGAGAGAAGTGTAACTAGCCCTGCTGAGACTTGCTGGAGAGATGTGCTCGGAAACAGCTCAGTACCTCTAGTGACCACACGGAACAGAGAGATTGTCAGCTGTATCCTTTCTGAATTTCCGGCTAACACAATAGGAGATAGAATAAAATGGCTGTTGTTTTAAGGTGCTACATTTTGTTATTCAGTAATAGATAATGGGAATCGATAGCTAAGCTAAAGCTTCTGGCTTCTTCAATTTGAGCTGAAAACACTACAAAACAATGTATCCCAAATGCCCTCAAACAATCCTACCAATGATTTGAAAAGCATTTATGAAATGTAAAGAAAACTATGGTTAATGGTATGGAAAATGAAATTCTGGTAGTTCCGTGAATAGAGAAGCTAACTCTGAGGGAACTCGGATTACTCAGAAGGGACAGGAATGGGAAAATTGTTGGTAAAGGCTATGTACCTTTCATAAATTTGGTGAAGCTGCTAAAAAAGAGTTGGTTGAAAAGTTTATGGCTTTTTAATTTTGAAGAAGAGAGGCTGCTGCATGTCTGAGATCTGCTTGTAGTCTGAGGGTCCTTTCGGTGGTCTCATAGCCAGTGCGACCTTTTTAAGTTTCAGGGTCCTGGGAAGTGAGGTTATAAGGTATAAAGTAGTCGATGTTCTTATACAGGGCTCTTACCCACCTCAGAGTTAGCCAAAATTTAAAGTAGCCTGAAGTGATGACCTTTTCAGAGCATAGATTGTATCTAGTTCTGTTGTTCGATAAATTCAATTCAAGTAAAAGATGATGAATTAAGAGATATGTTCAGGGCACAGGGTGGTTGCTATTGGGGGGTTTAAAAGCACTTTCTTAAACAGAAAGGGGCATAAATAAATGAGCAAAAGCAATCATAAGTTGCCCTAGACACCAAAGCATATATGCCCCTTGATTTTTACGTGCCCTTTTGAGATACTTGCTGATTTTTACTTTCTTTTATTTTCAGCATTTGATGCTTTATGTTGGCTCTCAAGATCTGGAATTTAGGTTTAGGTGAGATTTTAATTCATATGGAAAGTCTGTTGAAATTGTTTCTCACTGAAGACTGAAAATACGTACATAGATCAAAAATTTGTTTCATAAGTCCAGAGATACAGGACAGATGAAGCCTAATAAACCCTTTTGTGTTGGCAGACACATTTGCTGCTATTATAACACTGTGCTTAAGGAACAGGAGAATCCTGGATGAATGCAAACACACAAAACAGCTGTCTGAATTTACTGCTCAGCTTTCTGGATTTCTCAAGCTGTATCACTTTTGGTCTTACCAGAGGCAAGAAACAAAGGGAACAAGATGCAGCCTGCAGTTTTCTTATAAATTTCCCAAGGCTGCTCTTAACTATTTCTACAAAACAGAAATAATAAATCTGCCTCTTTTTTTGTAACTTAAAACAGTAGGAAGGAAAATATAAAGAACCAAGTGACTGATATTTCGAATAAGAGATCAGTGTCAAGGTCATTATAGAAAACAACATAATGGATCGAGGATATATGAGTTCAACATTTTCTGTTTTTTTTTTTTTTTTTTCAAATTTGGGGAGGGAGAATTAAAATAGCCATATGGAGGTATGGTAGGAGTTCAGGTTTTGGAAGGAGACACTGTGTTACTGCAATGTGGATCAGATACATGATTACAATATTAGAAGAATATGATGGCTTTTATAGGGAAGCTCATATTGATGCTATAGGTTCCTCAATGCTGAAATGAGCTCTTTATTGAAAAATGTATTTTATTGATTATGTTATTACAGTTGTCCCGATTTTCCCCCTTTGCCTCCCTCCACCTGGGATCCCCCTCCCCTCCAGCAACCCCCCACCTTAGTTCATGTCCATGGGTCGTGCATATAAGTTCTTCGGCTTCTCCATTTCATATACTATTTTTAATCTCCCCCTCTCCATTTTGTACCTACCAATTATGCTTCTTATTCCCTGTACCTTTTCTCCCATTCTCCCTCTCCTCCCTCCCAGCTGATAACCCCCCAAATGTTCTCCATATCTGTGACTCTGTTCCTGTTCTGGTTGTTTGCTTTGTTTTTTTAGATTCAGTTTTTGATAGTTGTGAATTTGCTGCCATTTTAATGTTCATAGTTTTGATCTTTTTCTTAGATGTTAAAGTCCCTTTAACATTTCATATAATAAGGGCTTGGTGATGATGAACTCCTTGAACTTGACCTTATCTGGGAAGGACTTTATCTGCCATTCCAATCTGAATGATAGCTTTGCTGGATAGAGGAATCTAGGTTGTGGTCCTTGCTTTTCATCACTTTGAATACTTCTTGCCAGTGCCTTCTATCCTGCAGTCTCTTTTGAGAAATAATCTGACAGCCTTATGGGCATTCCTTTGTAGGTAAGTCTCTGCTTTGCTCTTGCTGCTGTTAAGATTCTCTCTTTATGTTTAATCTTTGGCGTTTTAATTATAATGTGTCTTGGTGTGGACCTCTTTGGGTCCAACTTGTTTGCAACTCTGTGCTTCCTGGATTTGTATGTCTATTTCCTTCTCCAAATTAGGGATGTTTTCTTTCATTATTTTTTCAAATAAATTTTCAATTTCTCGCTCTTCCTCTTCTTTTTCTGGCATCCCTATAATTTAGATTTGTTATGTGTGGAGCATCCCAGGGTCTCATTCTATCCTTGTGTTTTTGAATTCCTGTTTCTTCTTGCTGTTCTGGTTGAATGCTTATTTCTTCCTTATGCTCCAAATCAGTGACTTGATTCCCAGCTTCATCCTCTCCACTGTTGGTTCCCAGTAGATTTTTCTGTAATTCACTTAGTGTAACCTTCATTTCTTCTTCGGTCTTTTTCATGTTGTTGCTGTACTCAGTGAGTTCGTTGTGCATCCTGATCACCAGTGTTTTGAACTCCACATCTGATAAGTTGGTTGTCTTCGTTTGTTTAGCTCTTTTTTAAGAAAAAGTATTTTATTTATTTATTTTTAGAGAGAGGGGAGGGTAGGAATAGAACATCAATGTGTGGTTGCCTGTTGTGCACCTCCTGTTGGGGACCTGGCCTGCAACCCAGGCATGTGACTGGGAATTGAACTAGGGACGCTTTCTTTTGCAGGCTGGCACTCAATCTACTGAACCACACCAGCCAGGGCTATTTATCTCTTTTTCTGGGGTTTTGTTCTGTTCTTTCATTTGGGCTGTATTTATTTGTTTCCTCAGTTTGGCAGCCTTCTTATGTTTGTTTCTGTGTATTAGGTGGAGCTGCTTTGACTCCCTGTCTTAGTCATGTGGCACGCTATAGGAAAGATACCTGTAAATTGGGTGGGGCAGAACCTTAGGTAATCACCAGGGTGGGACAACCTGCTTCAGTGTGTTGTGGCTCTGTGTGGCTCTGTGTGGGGGAGGGCTCAGAGAGGGGACAGTGCTGCTGCCTGGCTCCTGGAGGTTTGCCCAGCACTTGCCCTGTTTCCAGTCACTTCTCTTACTTCCCCCTTTGTAGCTGGCACCCTTCTAGCTGTTGCCCTAAGTCCTGAATCCCAGAGAGGGTGGGTTTGTATATGTTCTAAGTCCTTGTGGGCCCCTTTAGCAGAGTCTCCTGAAAATCTGGCAGTTCTGCTGCTGTTCTAACCCCCACTGGTTTTTACAGCCAGGAGTTATGGGGATTTATCTTCCTGGCACTGGATCTTTGGGCCCCTTGGTCAGGCCTGGGGCTGGGATCACTCCCTCCCAAGGTATCCCTCCCAATTTTTATCCTCCACACGTGAATGTGGGACTACCCATTCTGCTGCCGCTGCCTCTCTGCGCCACCCTATATCACCGTTCCTGTCTGTCTCTTGAGTCTCCATCCTTCCTACCCATTTGGATGAATGTGGTTTCATTAAATCCTTGGTTGTGGGACTTCCATACAGCTCATTTTCCTGACAGTTCTGGGTATTGTTTGTTTTGAGGTCTAGTTGTAATTCTTTCTGTGGTTGCGCAAGGAGGTAAAGTGTGTTTACATGTCTGCATTTTGACTAGAAGTATCTGAAATGAACTCACATTTCTGAAGTAGAGGAGTAGAAGGAGGTCTGTGAATTGCTGGGCCATGGAAGAGTGGCATCTGGGTAGTGCAAGTAATACTGCTTCCTGTGATACTCGAGTGTTGCTGTCCTTGGGAACTGGATGTCCCCGAGCAAAACCAGCTCTCTGGATGGCATCATGGCTCCCTCCTGTATATGAACTCATATCTTAGGTGCAGACGAAGCACTCAAACATTTTTAGGACAGTAATTAGGGATAGAGCTGTCCTAATTTGAGTAGTTGAATAGGGGTATTATTACTGAAGGGAAGGAACCTGTTGATGGAGTTTGAAGTGAGATAAATGGGTGACTAGCATCCTTCCTCCTCCTTGATGTAGGGCACGTGTATGAGATGGGGGGGAATGCTTGTCTCAGTCCCTGTTAGCATCACAAAGTGGCTTGGAGGGCCCTGAATCTACCAGCCCTTTGCCTTCCAAGGCACCCCAGATGAACTCAGTCTGTAAAAAGTATGCTTGCTAGACAAATGTACATTTAAGATAACTCTTTAGTTACCAGACTCTGCATCTGACCCCTTCCTGTGTGGAAGTTCTGGAGTCAGTGTTGTCCTTGATATTACTTTATAGCCAATGTTGAAGAAATGCTTTATGTATATTCGGCATTATGTTGTATACTATGGAGGTTTTACATTAGTATGTTTATATTAATGTAATATGCTTATAATTTGGGAGAACAGAAACTGTTTTCATTAAACAGAGAACAAGTGAAATAATCACACGCCAGAATGTTTGATACACTCAATAAGAGTCAAACAATAGAGGATATTGCTGTGGGCTCGATTCATCTAGGGAGGCGTCTTTGAGCTAACACTATTATTTGGACTGAATCTTAAAAGATTAGGCAGAAAGGTAGCAGAGAGAGATCGTGTGAGACCTATCATGCCAGCTGCAACTTCAAATGTCTGAGTATTTTTAAGGAACTAAAAATGTGGAATTGGGTCAACAAATGACACCTTTGTCAAAGCCATAAAACTGATTTTTAATATTTTTAGTTGTAAATATATGTATTCCAGTATTTCTTAGAATCAACACTTTCTTTCCCTTCACTGCAGACACAAAAAATAGCTTGGATCCTATTAGCTGCTTGAATTTGAAAAATGTGATACAAATATAAATTTAATAATACCTGACAATAAAAAACTTAATATCCAAATATTTGATTTCCCATGGCCTAAAAAGAGAAAATACAACAAATTAAAACTTCTCCACTTGCTTCAATAAACATGGCTTTACCATTGGTCCATATAGACTCTAAGCAAGTTTCAGCCTTCCCTTCACAGCTGAGTAAGGCCTTATTTCTGTGATATGCTACTGTTAGCTGCTTAACTTGGAAAGCTTCAGGCTTCATCAGATATTTCATGAATCAGTTTGGCCGCCTCGCTTTTAATGGTATTGAAAATGTCCAAAATGCTACATAGCTTAAAAACTGAGAACTAAGTAAAGCTGAACAATTTTCTTCTGGGCTATGTTGTAAATTGGGAAGGGCAAATTACTTTTCTTTTGTTTTTTTGTAAGACATTTGCCAGTTGGAGCCTCCAGAAAGATTGAGTTTGGGAGACCTTTAATTGTGCACCAAAAGGTTATTGCAGAAGATAACATAAGGGGGATGTGTCATAAAAAAGAAAATTCGAAGCTCAGGAATTGGTAGCCTTGTGAAGAAACAGACATTCAGCCAATTAACTGGGTGCTTGAAATAAATAGTTTAGAATTAAAGAAACAGTTGTAAATTTCAAAGACTTGATTCACTTAGTTCAGCGATTTTCAACTTTTTTCTTCTCATGGCACACATAAACTAATGGCTCAAATTCTGTGGCACACCGAAATATATATTTTTTGCTCATCTGACAAAAAGAGGTATAATTTTGATTCATTCACACTGGATGGCTATTGTGTTGGTTGTTGTCATTTTTTAATTTGACCATCTAAGGGAAAGGAGGCCAGCGCCCTGACTAAGTAGTCAGGTATTGCATATGTTAAAAATTCTCGTGGCACACTTGTTAAGAATCGTTCATTTAGTTCATAGAGAGACTGAGGAGAGGGGGACAAATGTCATTTTACTTAGTTGTGAAGCAAACTTGCTGTTCACTTAACAGTTTTGCTTCAAAGTATTTACTGATTATAAAATTTAATTATGTAAAATCAGAGGGATTGTTAATCTGATATTTTATGTTAAGCCACTGAAATCAAATTACAAGTATATTTTGGTGAAAATGAATTATGGTCATGGGAATTCAGTCTTGAACTGTTGAAAATCAGTACGGCAGCCAGTACATATTTCCAAACTGGGCACCGTGCAGCTCTGAGTGTGTGGGAGGCGGGCCACTGAAGCCAGTTCAGTGCATGGCGCCCGACCCTTCCTGCTTATCCGTTGAAGAACCACAGCTCAATTAGAGGAGAAACCAGTGAATAATGAAAGAAAACATGCAATCGTACGTGTAAAGGAGATGTGGATGAAACCATTAAATGGTCATCTTTCCATAAATGTCCAGCTGTTCTCATGTGTTAGTTTGAGGTAAAGTACAGGGTATAGTTTTTATTACTGTACTACTTCTTTTGTTTGTTTAAAAATACTTTCACACAGACAAAAAAAGTAGATTGCATTCTTTATTGAAAGATATTTTTGCTGGATGTCGAATTCTAGGTTGGCAGATGCTTTCTTTGAGCACATTGGAGATGCATGATTCTGTTGTCTTCTGGCTTGTCCCTTTGCTCTTGAGAAGTCAGCTGAGTCTAACCATAGCTCCTTTGAGGGTAAGGTGGCCGCCCCTCTGGTTGTCTGTCCCCTTTCGAGACACTTTGATTTAAACATTCTCAGTTTGTCTAGGAGTGCAGTTCTTTTTATTTATTGCTGCTTGAATATAACTAGGCTTCTTGGAACTGTAGACTGGTGTCTTGTACTAATTCTGAAAAATTCTCAGCCATTATTGATTTTATACTTTCCCCTACCTACTCTTTCTCCTTTCTGTCTGGAATTCCAGTCAAATGCATTTTAAATCCTCTCAGTCAGGTCTTCACATCCTGCGTTTTCCTTTTTTATGCTTTCTCTGCTGAATGACGAAATAGTTCTCCTGAACTGTTTCCCAGTTTATTTTTTATTTTATCTATTTTGCTGCTGGGTTTTACATTTTGGCTTTTACAATTTCTGGAAGTTTTTTTTTTTTAATCTATGTTATTAACATAGCATAATGTTATGTTATTTTTAATGAATTCTTGTACCTTGCCAATATTTTAAAATTTGTTGGTCTTTCGTCTAAACACTGCAGGTTGCTTTTTAATCTGTGTCTAATAATTCTAATATTTAAAACCTGTGTAGTCTATCTCTGCTATTACTCTTGCTTCTCATTCATGCTGCCTTGTTTTCCTGTGTGTCTGGTTATCTCTGATTATTGCCTTCGCCTGGTTTTTTAGGAGGTTCCCAGGACGAATGTGCTCTCCTCCGAGAGTACTGGGTTGCTTCTGCCACACTTCTGGGGTGTTACTGGGCAGGGACTCCTTTTAGATCCTTTTGAGGATTTTCACTCTCTGTCTCACTGTGGCTGTGCGCCTGGGGTAGCCATATCTCAAAGACTTTGTTTTTCCTCCTCCTTATTTGCCTGCTTTGTCCAGTACCAAGAGAACCTGCTCTTCATTCTCATGTGGTTGAGTGAGAGATGGCGGGTCAATTCTAGTTCATTCTTCCCCTGGGGATGTTACCCTTTGGGGTCCCAGTTGAACATAGGGAGGATTTCTTAAGAATCCTGTGTTTGGCAGGAGTTAATCCTTGTCTTTTGCCACCTTTCCCCATGAGGATGAAAATCTGAAGTACAAGCGATGGCATTGGCTGATGCCTCGGCCAAAGTGGGTTTGGTTCTCCTGGGCTGAGGTTTTACTCAGAATTTGGCCTTGCAATGCTCCTCGTCTATTTTTTTGCATCCTTAAATTAATATGTATATGTGTGTAGATATGTATATGCACATACATATGCATATATTATATATATATATTTATAGTTTATCCAGTGGTTTTCATTGTTTTCAGTGGGGAGTAGATCTCAATAACTTAAGAAATCAGAAACTGCCCGCCGGCCCAGGGCTGGGGCCTAAGACCCCGAACCTACTGCAGCGCTGTGGGAAATGCTGTTGTAAACCCACCCCTCTAGCTAGCGTGTTCCGTGAGCACCTGTAGAGGCTGGGCTGGAGACAGGGTGGGTCTTGAGGGTAATATTACTTTAATTTGCTTGAGTGTTCATGTGCTTGGCTGGAGGAACTGTGTCCAGGAAAACCATTTTTTTTTTAAGGTGCTGCTGTTCTTACATTCACTCAGGCATGAGCCTGTCATCTTTAATTTCTTGGTGATTCCTTTCTCTCCTTCTGAATTGCTTTACTTTTTCTTCCATTTCTGTTACAGTATCCTAATTCTAGGGTTATTTTTACATATTTTGTAACCTCTTAATTACTTCATTACTGGCCTTTAATTACTACCAGAATTGAACGTTCTTTTGCAGCTATGACTTTTTATGACCTCTTGTGAATTATCTGTTTCTATCATTTGGTGAAATATTTTATTACATACTCTCATTGTAAATTTTTAGTCTTTTGGAGTTTTATCATACAGAATATTTTCCTTTTTGTATTTTATTTCTTCAGTTTAAAAATTGTCACCTTTCATAGTTTATATGTTCCAGATTTTAAACATTTTACCAGGTATTGTGATGAGAGCTGGGAATATAAGAAGAAGGATAGCACATTAATGTATGCATAGTTCCCTGTTACAGTGAGGGAGATGGGCATATTCATGCTTATAGCATAGTACATAAATGCTATGATACTGCATGTTCAGACAAAGAAGAGGGAATAACTGTTATCGAGGACATCTAGGCAAGCTTTGCAGAGGTAATGTAAAAGTGACATGGACATTTTCCAGGAGAAGCATGGTGTGGAGGGACATTTCAGGTATGGGAAGTGTGTGTCATGTCATGGAGAGAAAAGTCATGGTGTGCTATAGGGTGTACAGGTAGGTTGGCATAATTGACAGGTGAAGTATTTGGGGGGTGAAAATTGAAAGCCAGAAAGAGTTGAAAGGCCTTGGTTGTAAAGGGACTTGGACGAACCCAAAGAACCCGTATAGTGGGATAAAGGAGTGGGTTGGGTGCAGTTGGGGAGAGAGAGTCTGGGGTGGGGCTGGTGGTTGCGAGCTGAGCCGTGACAGTGGGAGAGGGCGGGCGTGCCTGGGTCTGTGGGGTGTCCCAGGATCATCCTTGTGGATGTAACAATCAGTTAGGACAGTGGCAAGAAGGTGTCACGAGATGTTGACAGGGTTTGGATTTAGACAGTGTCTGTCCCAGTTTTCGCACTGAAGTCCCTGTCCTGAGAAACCTCTGTGTCCTTGGAAAACTGGGATGGTTGGTCACCCTAGTGAGGTGCCAGGAGGGCAGGGTGAATCTTAGCCTTTGAAAGGTGGAGAGAAATCAAGGGGCAGAGGGCTGGCCAGAGTGGAGGGAGAAAGGAGGGGGTGTGTTTTTGCTAATTTGTGCTGGAAGGGTGTTCTCAGGTGAGGAGAGGAGCATTTAAAGAGAGGTTGAGCATGTGTGGGTGGGGATTGGTGAGTAGAGGACAAAGGGGAAAATGTTTGCCTTGAGTTCGGCAGAGAAGGTACAAATGACTTAGGTGGGTGGATGGGTTGAATTAAATGAGAAGACTAAGGAGCAGTGCTGGGTCTCTAGAGGAATTTGTATTTTGGACACTGAGGGCAAGGATGAGAGACAGAAATACCTGAACAAAAGAGTCGTTGAAAATTTTGGTATAAAGTTGCGTTCAGTTCTGACTGAGAGGAAAGGCAAGGAGGTAGAGGAGGAGGAGGAGAGCGGGAGAGGGAGGCAGAGTTTGATTAATTGGAAGTGTCTCACTTCCATCTTTCGTGCCCCACGTGGCATCCTGGGTTTCTGGTCTCTGGAGGGGCATCATGCTGTGCTCAGTAAATCTTCATGTTTGATGCTCTAAATGCTGCCTGGTACCCTGGGTATCAGCGTTCTCTAGGCCTCAGCAGAAGTCACTGCCACAGCTGTTCCACTGGGTTACTTTCAACTGAGTTTACATAGAGCCGTCTGAGCAGTCTCCGAGGTGGGCCCTGCAGTTACGTCCCGGGCAGGATCATCCTGCTGCCTCTCTTTCCCTGTAATGAGTGTATTTCCCTTCACTCTGCTCAACGTAACTCCAAAGCGAGGCCGAGCACCAGGCCCGCTGGGCATTCAGGCTCACAGGGCTTTTGCTCTCATTCGCAGCTTGCTGGACACAGGCTTTTTCCTCTTGTGAGTAGAGTCAACTCGTTTTCTCTTCTAAACTTGTGCTGTGGTTGAATAATGTAGTTAATTTATAGATTAGCATCTTACCTTTTGTTTGTATTATCTGCTGGTGCTGTAGCTGGCTTATTGAAGGTGCTAAAGAAATGCCTGTTGAGTGGGGCGGCACAGAGCGGGATGTGTATCTGATGTGGGCTGTCAGGTCGTGCCGTATCTAAGCGTGTATCTGGCCTGTCATGCCCAGCGCGGGGATCACTGCTGATTTGATTTATTTGGAAGACTTTTAAGAACTCTTGTATAAATTAACCATGTTTTAAAAAGGGATTTGTTTTCTTGTAGAAGAGAAGAAACATGCTTGAGTATAATTAATCTTTCCTTTTAGTGTAATTTTTAGTTTTCAAATGTGTCAGAGCTATTAAAAAAAACAGTTATAAAGTAATCAGACAACTGATTTTTTTTTTTTACATTGATCAGCCAGGCAGAGTTACTGAGACATCAACATAACTAATTAGAATGTCAGAATATTAAATTACTGTTTGTTTTCTAACTTTTAATGTTTTGGACAATTATAAAAGAATTTGTAAGTGAAATAACATACCATCCTGTCAATTTTGGTTAATTAACACAGTCACACAGTGGAAATTATTTCCCTTTTCATTTCCTATTTTTCAGTCTTTCCTAAAGATTTACCAGTTGTTAACAATTTAACTGAAATATTTTATCCTGTGTATTTGGCTGTCTTTTGTACATTTTAATGAAGAAAGTGTGTTGTTGCATTGGGTTGTAAATAGAAAACTATTTTCAGCTAACTTTAAATTTAGGTCAAATGTGTTCTGGTTATTAATTGCTGTGTAGCAACTACCCTCAAACTAAAGCAATTATTCTAAAACCTTAGCCCTGGCTGGTGTGGCTCAGTGGATTGAGTGCTGGCCTGCGAACCAGGTTGCTGGTGGATTCCCAGTCAGGACACAGGCCTGGCATGTGGGCCAGGTCCACAGTAGGGGCATGCAAGTGGTAACCACTCATTGATGTTTCTCGTTCTCTCTCCTTTCCTCTCTCTAAAAACAAATAAGTAAAATATTTAAAAAATAGTTCTAAAATCCAACATCAAAAATGAAGAGCAAACCCTGAAATTTCAAGCAACAACCATTTTATTATATCTCATAATTTTGAGGGTTGGAATTCAAACTGGGCTTAATAGGGCAATTCTGCTCCATATGGCGTTCCTGGGGTTACTTGTTGGCAGCCCGTCCGGCCTAGGACGTACACGACAGCTCTACTCCCATGCCTAGTGCCAAGGTGAATACTTCTAGAAGGCTAGACGCTGCTGGGATCCTCTCTCTGTGATCCCACCAACCCCCACCAACAAGGAAGGGATTGAGTAACTTCCTAGGAGTGACCCGGGACTCCAAGAGAACAGTGTGTTCACATTCCCCTTGAAGACTAGGCCTGAGACTGGCATGGCATCGCTTGTTCCATGTTGTTTGTCAGAGTAGTCGCAGGGCAGCGTGAAACAAAGGGGGGCAGGTAGATCTCAGCTCTCAGTGTCAAAGACTTTGCAGCCACTTTAGTCTTCACAGGATGGTGAGATGAATGGTTAGGTCACAGTGCGTGCATTTGGGAGAACACAGTGCCCATTATAGGTCACAATGCTTACTACCGATTCAAAACCTGTATTTATCAGAAATAGCAATACTATTAAAAATGGTATTCGTTTTCAGTATTTGCTTCATTATGAATTTTTGATTTTATTATAAAATAAATGATTCTTAATGGTTTCATTAGGCTTTGGATGTTTTAAATAATGTTTTCATTATTCATTTTAATTGTTTTAATATCGTTGGAATAGTTAACAAGTATTTTTACCTGCTAGTACAAATGTGTCCCATTTTAAGAAAAACTGATACTTAAATCATTTATTAATATTTGCATTTATTGATGCCATGCCCCTTTCCACAAAGGATTCGAGGTGACTTGCAACAAGACACACGAGACGAATCCGTATAGAAGTACAAAATAAACAGCATAATGAGGTTCAGGAAAAACGTCAAGCAAATGGCATCACCGTTTGTCCAGTGACTAAGGCACCAGATTGAGGAGTTTTTCCCCCTTCATTTGCAGTCTGTCCATCTCTGCAACCTCCAGAATCCACTCCAGCTCTGTCCACTTGTGTTTTCTCCACCAGCGCTCCTCCAGTTCAGTCCAGTATCATCTTTTTCCAAAACTACTAAAATAGCCTCTTCGCCTGAGCAGGGGAACTCATTCTTAACTTCCCTCTGCTAAAACCTCTGCTTAATGCACAGTTCTTAATATAAACATCTCTCTTACCTGAGTCTGAGGGCTCCGTCCAGCCCTCTGTCCCCCTGTGGCACCACCCCCTGCCTGCCACTGTGCTCCATCTGTCTTCTTCCTGTTCCTTCAACTCTCCAGCCTTTTTCCTCTTTAGGGAAAAGGGACCTTTTAGGACCTCCAGTGCAAAGGTCCTAAAAGGACCCCTGGTTGGGATGGCGTTGCCATGGGTCTGCATGGCTGACTCCTTTCATTCATGTTTCCATTTAAATGTAACTTCTTCAGAGAGGCTGTGACCATACATCTGAAAGTATAATCCGTCCGTCCAAAAGTATAATCTGTCTGTCCATAGCACTTCTTTTTTTGTCTTTTGTTATGCTTGCTACCTGATTATTTATTTATTATTATTTATTATTTATTGTCTTTCTCACCTCATAAAATATAAGCTTCATGAGGACAGTTTTTTCTCTTTGTTTATAGTTGGATCTCATGTGTTGGAAATAGTAGGTCCTCAGTATTTTAGAAGGAATGAATGAATTCTACACAGAAAATAAAATTTTAGCAGTAACGTTGGTATTTTCAGGACATGATAAATTTATTTTAGAAAAGATGATTTTTTCCATGGGATGACTCTATAGACAGGTGATGTGTATCAGAATCTCTAATGGACTTAAAAAAAAATGTACACCTGGTTTTCCCTCTGCAGGTCTGGGTGGCACTAAGAATCTAGTGAAAAGCTTCACTACAAACCAGATGCACATTCTTGTTTAAGCACCAGGGCCTGAGAGAGAGAGAGAGCGCGAGAGAGCGAGAGTGCTATGTGCATTCAGGTAGAAAACTTCACATTATTTATAAACGTGATTGAATATTATTGATCGGAGGTTTATAGAATAAATCTCTGGGAAGCCTTATTTAGATCTTCACTGTAGAGGGTAGGGTGACAGTTTCCAGACGCTAAAGTGATGTGCCTGAGATGATCATTTGGGAGTGTGGGAAGGAAATAAATAATACAAGGTATATTTTCAACCTAATTTTTAAACATTTTAGGGCAGGCCTATTTTACATACATAATGTACAGTAGTATGTGTATGTAATTTATAACCGAGTATACATATACTGGAAGTATGTGCTCAGAATATTTTTTTGATAAAAACACGTGATTCAAAGAGGAGAGAGATGACGCTGCCATCAGGGCAGCTCATGCCGTGGTGAAAAGTAATCCCTAAGCTCAGGACCACTGAGAAGGTTTGTTTCTTGTTCATGCCCTGTGTCTCCTGTGGGCCATCATCTACAGCCCTGCTCTGTGTCATACTGACGCCACAGCTCCGTGGACTGAGCAGCCTTTATCTGGACCTCACCAGTTGCTGTGGCAGAGGGAGGGAGGAAGGAGGTAAACCATGTTAAGCACACGGTTGCTTGGGAGTGACACTTGTCACTTCTGCTTAGATTTCGCTGGCCACAGCAAGTTATAAGGCCATTTGGGAGTCCAGCAGTTAGGGGATGCATAAGGGATTCTGCATAGGGTGAACAGCAGTGCAAGCCTCTACAGAGACAGCCTCTACCTATTTGTTTACTATGTGGGACCATTTTGCCTCTCCAGAGCTTGCCCCTGATCTCTACTCAGGATTACTGGCAAGAATGAGATGGCTCTTGCAGTTCTTGGTTTGATGGGGAATATATTATTTAAAAAACAAAACAACCCAAATCCTTAATTCTTTTAGTAAGGTAGCATGTAAAGTAATGTAATTATAAAATTTAGAAATAAAACTTTACACAAACTATTAATACTTTGTGTGATTTGGGCTTGACAAGAAGATTCTACCATTATACTGTTTGCCATTTGAAGCAGTCGGGATTGACTGTTGAGTGGGTGGGTATAGATCGTAGGGATTGAGGTGTGGGGAATTGTGAATAGGGGCGGGAAGAGAAGAACTTCAAAGCTCAAATGACCAGGGTTTTTCCTGATTGAAAATTAATCAGAGTGAAGGTTGAGCACTTCTGGAATAGTAATTAAGTCACTTAGGAAATGCGATTCCATATAGAGCAGATACCTCTCTTTAGGAAGATGTTTATTTTGTGAAGCATGATATACAATAAGTCCTTGAATAACATCGTTTCATTCAACATCATTTTGTTGTAATGTTGATGAGATGCTGTTGGAGCTTACCATTTAACTATAGTAAAATTTTCATTATATGTTATTTCACTTAAAGTCACAGAACCTTTTGATGATGGTAAGTGGGGACTTACTGTGTCTTGACTGTAAGATGTTGCAGTGATAACCTAGCTTGCTTTATTAAATATTTTGAACACCCTCTAAACACCAGTTACATGTTGGTTTAATACAATTAGTAGTTTTAACTAATAAAAAGTTATTGAAACCAGTTTAGATGCAGGAAACTTTTCACTTTATTCCTGGGGAAAAGCCTGGAAAAAGAGAAGCTAATCAAAATGTACATTGCTGATAATAATAATAAATGTTTACCATTTACTAAGGGCATACTATTTGTGATGCCTGTTCTAGATACTCCCTATATTTTATCTTATTAAAAGCAACATGTGGTAGGTACTTCATTTTACTGGAGAAAAAGAGGTATGAAGGGGTTAATTAATTTGTTTAAGATTTGAACTTAGGTTTCTGCAGTTACAAAAATTAACTCCTTTCCACTCTGTTGCTGGCTTTTATAATTGTTCCACTGTAGCTGTTTTTACTCTTACATGAGACGCTTTGTTAGTAGAAGCAGGAAGCCATTTAAATTTTGTCTTGCTCTTTGAGACAATGAGTCTTTTCGAGGCAAGCAGTAGGTGACCTCGTTAAGGGAGTCTGAGGAAGTATGCTTCTATTTTTCTCAGTGGTTTTTAGCTAGAAAGCAGAAGAGAGTACTCAAGATTGTTTAAAGTTCTGAAATAAGTCAATAGCAGTTTACACTAATTAGTAAAGTTTCAGACAATCACCCTACACTTTTCAGTGAGTATTCTCTTTGGAAATTTAAATCTTGGCTATAACTAAATAGATGAATGAAAATTTAGAATATGTGTGACAAATGGGTGAACTTTTTAATGCACCAAGGGAAAACAGTATTTACTGAAAGGCTAGAATGCAGGAAATGACTGGTAATTTAGATTGCCGTCATGTGATTTGGGAATGCGCCTGGTTACTTTGGATGAATGGTTTGGAAATACATTGCATTCCTTAGAATTTTACCCATTATTTCTAATCTAATCAAGGCTAGATATTACTATTTTTCTTTTTTGGGTACATTTTAGTGAAAGAAAAGCTTATTGCATTCTTTAATAATCTACCTTAGTTTACTTCTCTCATTGTCTTTCTGTTATTGTTTGTGCAATTGCTTAAGTATCTTGTTGGGGTTTTCCCGAATGTGCCCTTTAGAAAAACGGGCCACAGAAGGGCTGGGATGGAGGGACGGTGGGCTGAACAGGCAGCGCTTTGGGCCTGCCCTGGCTTCAACCAGAGTAGTTTTCTTTTCTAGTCTTTGCAATACAAAATCTTTCCAAGCAAGATTTTCTTTGAAGAAGGATTTTTGTTCCTGAAAATGCATTTGAAAGTCTGTTGTATTTTTCATTTTCTATTGTATTTCTACCTTCTATGGAAAACAGAGAAAGAAATGCTTAATTAATACTACTAGTAAGAAACAGAAGTCTTTGACTCAGTAGATTTGGATAAATGTGGGAATCACTAGGTATGTCAAAAGTGGAGATTCTACAGTGTCACTAATACTTTTGGACTTAAGCTAGTCAACATTATCTTTAATTTTATTTAAAAATTTTTTTTATCCTTACTTGAGGACTTTTAAAAAATTACTTGTAGAGAAAGAGGAAGGGATAAAAGGGTGAGAAGAAGGGAGGGAGAGAAACATCGATGTGAGAGAAAAGCCTCGATTGGCTGCCTCTTGTACATGGCTGGACCGGGGACTGCACATGCCCGCACTTGCACACGTCTGCACTTGCACGTGCCTGGATTGGAGGTTAAGCCCAGCGCATGTGCCCTGATCAGGTATCAAACCCGCAACCCTTGGTCTATGGGATGATGCTCCAATCAACTGAGCCACACCAGTCAGGGCTCTTTAATTTTTAAATAAATGAACATTAAAATGATATGCAAGAAAGCAGTGAACAATTAGAAATTGAAATGGGGAAATATCATTTATAATACTATCCAGAACATGAAATATCTAAGGGATAAAGGTAATGAAATAAGTGCATCTGTAAAGAAGAAAATAGAAATTATGTGTGGTCCCTTTACCCAAAATTAGACAGTGTCGACTTTTTCTAGGAATAAAGTTATACACAAACACATACTTGGAATCTCTTAAAAGATTTATTTTACTTCCTGCACCTAACCGTATTAATGTACTTTCACCTAACAGCATTATGACAGTAATCATACATTTCCATAATTTAAGAATTTTACTGAATACATATTTTATGATAATACTATTTATTTTTTAACCTTTTAAGTGATAAGGTTATGTTTATACCTTTTAAGTATAAACGTATCTAGAAAAGAGTATAGTATAAAAATACACCATTTCGGAGATGATTACTGAGTGAACGTCAGTCTAGCTGTCATTCAGGTGAGGGGTGAAGCACTGCTGTTCCCCTTGAGATGCCTCTCTCTGCCCCTCTGAGCCCGCCTTCCATTCTCTCTTCCAGAGGAAACCGCTAGTCTGACATGGTGGTAACCACTTCCTTACATTTTTTCTTTAGTTGACCTGAGTATTCATTCCTAAACTGTATAATTTTTTGTATTAAAACAAACCATTATATAAATGGAACAGTCAGGTATATTTTATTTTGTTCATGGATTATTTTGCTTAATATATATTTCAGATTATATACATTGTGTGATGTTATATTGTTTTTGTTGTTATGCTATATTTTATATTGAATATACCCACAGTTATTAATTCTGCTTTTGATAGATCTTTGATTTTCCATTGTTTGTCCATTGTGAATAATGTTACCTTATGGTTACATGAATAATGCTTGTTCACGTTTACTTGTTTGTATGTTGCTTTATGGCATTGGTCTGAGAACTGGAACATTCCCATCACTTGGAAACTTGTTAGAAATGCCAATTCTTGGGACCCACTACATATTTATGAATCAGAAACTGTAGGGCTGGTGCCAAGTAATTTGTGTTTTATTAGGCCTTGCAGGTGATTCTTGTGAATATTATAGTTTGGAGTTCATTGCTCTAGGGAAAGGGTCAGCAGAATGTGGACATGGGCCAAATTCTGGCTGCTGCCTGTTTTTGCATGGCCTGCAAACTAAGGCTGGTTTTTATATTTTATTTTATTTGGTATTTATTTAATTTTTATCCCTCCCTTACATTTTTAAATAGTTGAAAAAACATTAAGAGGAAAATAACATTTTTTGGCACAGGAAAATTATATGAAATATAAATTTCAGAGCTTATAAATAAAGTTTTATTGTAACACAGCTGTGTCCATTTATTTACATATGGCTATTTTCCGCTATTTTTCTGCTGCAACAGAAAACTATGAACTTGTGACAGAGACCTTATGGCTTGCAAAGCCTAACATATTAATAACTATTTGGCCTTGTCTAGAAAAAAGTTTGCTTATGTGTTTTGATGTATATACTTAGGACTAAAATTGCCAGGTTATAGGGTATATTTACCTTCAACTCCTGAGATAATTCCACATTTTCTAAAGTAGTTATACCAAATATACTCTTGTCAGTAGGTTATGAGAGTTCCATTGCTCTAGATTCTTGCCTGTTTTTTCCAAATTTCTTTTTTTTCCAACTTTGCAAACCACATGACACGTTTGATCAGTCACAGCACCTTTACCATACACTGCACAAATCTTTTTTAAAAATGTTGTTTATTTTTTAGAGAGAGGGAGGGAGAAAGAGAGAAACATCAATGTGTGGTTGCCTCTCGTGTGCCCCCTACTGGGGACTTGGCCTGTAACCCAGGCATGTGCTCTGACTGGGAATCAAACCAGCAACCCTTTGGTTCACAGGCCAGCGCTCAATACACTGAGCCACACCAGCCAGGGCACAGATCTCTTTTTTGCGAGTTTCAGTTGTATTTTTACCTTTCTTAAAATAATAAAGAATAATATGCCAAAAATGTTGCTTATTCCATCTTCACTCTTAAAATGGCTGCACATTAACGAATTTTTATTTTTTAAATGCGCACTTATATGACAGCTGTCACAATACAGTCTAACAACATTGTTTCAAATGAAGTTAAAGACAAGTAAGTGCTACTAGAGCCATCTTCCAGAAAAAAACAGATGAACCTGATCGCTAACCCAACACAATGAAATGCCCAAATCTTAAGTATACCCAATTCTTGAATCCTGACAAATGTATAAACTTGTGCAACTTAAACTTATAAGAAGACTCAGAGTGTTACCATGTGAAAGTTTCCTCATGCCCCACCTCAACAAATCTGTCTTGGCTCTCACAGACGTAACTGCTACTCTAGTCTTTTTCTACTATTCACTTTTGCCTGATCTAAAACTTCAAATAAATGGAATCATAGAAGTCTTTTTATGGTCATGTGCTTTCATTTTTCTTGGGTAAATACCTAGGAGTGGGATTGGTAGGTCATAGGGACAGATATTTTTAATCTTCAAAGCAACTGCCAGATCTTTTTTCCCAAGTGGGTGTACTGTTTATACTCCCCCCAATAATGGGTGTTGCAGTTCTTCCACACCCTCACCAACATTTTTTCCCCATTTTTAATGTTAACCATTCTCACTGCTGTGTAGTATCATGTAATTGACTTTCTACTATGGTTTTAGTTTGCACTTACCTAATGACATCTTTTCATAGACTTACTGATCCTTTGAATTTTATCATTTTGTAAAATGCCTATTCATATCTTTTTCTTATTTTTCTTGGATTGATTGTTTCTTATTTTTGTCTTGGCTATTCTTAGCCTTTTGCATATCTGTATACACTTTAGAACCAACTTGTAAATGTTCACACACAGACACAGACATACACAAAAGCCATTGTGATTTTGTTTGAGAGTGTACTGACTCTATAGATCAATTTGAGGAGAATTGGTACATTTATAATACTAAGTTTTCTGGTGCATGTTTATGGATTATCTATATTTAGGTTTTCTCCCATTTCCTTCAGTAAAGTTACAGTATCTTTGTGGAGGGCTTCCTCATCATTTGTTAGATTTATTTCTCGGTGCTTGATAGCTTTAGTTTTGTTGTAAGTGGTACCTTAAAAAAATTCCATTATTGTAGTTGGCTGCTGGCATACAGAAATAGGATTGGTTTTTCTACATTTGACCTTATATCTGGAAACATTGACTAATGAGGTCAACAGGTATAATAATTTATCTGTGGATTCTTCTGACTTTTCTAAGGATATTGGCCTTATAATCTGTGAAGGATGACAGTTTTGTTTCTTTTCCATTCCTTATGCTCACGTTTGGTCTTCCCTATCTGGTTCTCATTCACGAGTCTTGATCCCTGTGTGCTTTGTCTTTGTGTCCTGGGGATGGGGTGTGGAGGGCTACGTTGAGGCCTCAGAGGGATACAGCTTTCTCCATAAGAGTTTTCACTTGTTTCTCTCATGGGTCTGGGGGCGCTGACAGTCCAGGACCACTTCAGTTAAATCCATAATCCGAGGTCCCTGGCCCACTAGATACTTGGGAACTGGACTGATCCATATGATGGCTGATGAACTTCTGGTCCTCCCCCACCTAAATCCTTCAGGGGCCCTAGAGAGTAGGGGATAGTTGATCCACTTTGGACAGAGTTTCTTTGAAGCTGCCTCCCCAGAATGAGCACAATAAAAGTGGGCTTTAAATGACAGGCCTTGGCTGTCAGCCTGGCAATTGCTAAGTAACCTGTGGGAAGTGTGATGTGGATGGTTTGGTCTAAATTACTTCATCCACATTACCTGAAACTTAAGGTGTTTATGATTCCATTGAATATTTAATTCTGGTTCCTGAGTTGTTTTGTGTTTCTATTAGTTCTTTGTTTCCTTCCCTTCCTCCCTTCCTTCCTTCCTTCCTTCCTTCCTTCCTTCCTTCCTTCCTTCCTTCCTTCCTTCCTTCCTTCCTTCCTTCCTTCCTTTCTCAAATAAGTTTTTATAGTGTCCTATTCATATAGCTGTCATCACACTTGTCTTTTATTTCTTTATACACCTGTGTGCTTTGAGTCTATTTTTTTTGTTTTTTACTACTGAACTGATGTTTTATTGTGTGCCTTGTTATATAAAATGCATTATAGTTGACATTGTGTTTGAATATATATTTGCAGGAGTCATTTTAGGCATGCCGTGAATGTACTTTGCTCCAGAGAGGATTTGAGTTTGCTTCTGCCAGGCGTCGGGTGGGGCATGAGTCGGGGACCACCTTAAAACCAGTTCAAGGCTTGGGTTTTTTTTCTAAATGACCATGGCATTTGAGCAGGAGGGTCTCCACGGAGCTAGAATGAAGTTAGATACCATCCTTCTTCTGGGCCTGACTTTGTATATTAGTCTTCTGTGCTGTAAAGAAAATGCTTTTAAAAATTTCTTCAGTGTTTTTTCTTTGATTTCTGTGAGAGGTTGTTCTGAATAATGTAGCTTGCTCTACTGAAATAAGATCTACTGCAATTTTTAAAAACCAAGTACCTGTTCTTGAACATTTGTATTTTCTTAATATTACAAACAGTATTGTGATGTAGAAAAATTGCTCCTATTTGTGTGCTTGTCCTGTTGTTTACTGAAGATTAACACCCTAGAAGTAAATTGTTACTGTCTGTGTGTTTTACCACTTCCTGATACGTTTTGTCCAAGTGCCTTTCGCAGAGATTGTCCCAACACTGTGTACCCTGGATTTTCTAACTTTTGCCCTTTGACAGGTAGAAAACAACATGACATTATTATTTTAATTTACTTTTATTATTTTCACTTACATGAATAGTGGCTGTAGTTTACTTTTGAATTACGAGTATTTATGCCTAACTTCTAAAGGGCTTGTTGAGAGTAACTCAGATATCCAGTGATGAAAATACTTCCTGCGGTTTGTCTTTTATATTTGGCCTTAATCTGCAGATCTTTTATTTTGCTGCATAAAAGTTTATAATTTTTATCTAGTTAGATATATCACTCTTTAAAACCACAATTAGTCTGAGATAATAGAATTACAGTTGTTTTTAGCAAAACTAGTATTTTAAGTTTGGAGTTGTGTAGAAAATTGAGAAATAGTTAAATCATTCTTGACTGCAAATAGGTATTTTAATAAATTAACATAACTCTTGAATTGGGATAATGCTCATTTTCAGACTATATTAACCTGAGTTTTTATTGTAATTTTTTAATATCATAGTACTCTCTTTTTTTCTGTTATTGTTCTTTTGGTTTATGTCATCAGAAATTGGCAGAGTAGAAATCTGAAAGTATATTGAATTTAAATTTTCTTTTATATTTGCCTTCATTAATGACAATAATGATTTGGTAATCATATTAGGAATGATTTGAAACATCCAGGTTTAAAAAATTTTATAGAAATATAAAATCTTCACCAGAACAGGAAAGTATTGTATAGAAACTGGGTGAAGACTCACTTTTTTGAGTGATTTAAAATATGTTTTGTTTTATTTAGATAAGTGATGAAGAGAAAAGTCTCCGACAAAAGGATATTATTGTTTCATCACCCAGTTTAGGTGGGACTGTGCCGGAGTTAGTTTATAAGGTATGTAAAGTTTTAAAATACTGTCTAGGCTGTTAAATGTATCACACTGAGCTCTGTACATGTATTTAATGGACCCGTGTGTGTATAGCCTCCCTTCCCCTGTGCCGCATGCCTTTCCTCTTCACCCAGGTAGGAGTGAGCCAGCATTCTGTGTTGGGCATCTGGCCTCCACAGGCACCACCATGTCCTGCCTGGGCTCTGACTCCCTGCGGGCCTTTCTCCAAAGGGAATTCTCTTCTCACAGTGCTCAGGCTTTTATACTGCCTGCTGGGCTGCCCCCTGCAAGGACACTCCTGTCCCTGCCTGTTCTGGATGACTGCTCTGCGTGGAAGCCCTCTTTGCTGTTGTTGGGCTCTGACTGCACACTTGTCCCAACTTCCCGTGTGAACGTGGTTGCATTCCACTTGGGCTGTCACACATGCTCTCCTGTGGCCAGACCTTCTTCGCCCCACCCAGGTCCCAGCATCATGCACGGGTTGCCTCTGCTGTTCTCTGTTCCTTAGCACAGATACCTGCTTTACTTGAATCCATTAAATGTTTTTTTGGACTAAATAGTTCCAGAAGGGGAAGAGGGGAAAGCTGAAATTCATTTTAAAATTTGGTAACTGCAACTCCCCTACCCCCAGTTTCCTTTGACAAGAATATACTCTTTATTACTGTCGAGTGCCAGTAGTTTAAAATCCTGCCTCCACATTAGCTCCCATTCAGACCTCCCTGCTTCTACAAGTCAGACCGTTGTTCAGTCAGCCTTCCAAACTTTGAGTTTGGGAATGTGTATTTATCCCTCCCACATCACACATTTCCCGTTATTCTTTGTTGATAATCATTTTTTGCTTCTGCTTAGGCATTTTATGTCCATTGTGAACACCCTAGTAAGCTAGGATCATGGATTTTAGAGCTCAGAAACCCAGGAGAATCAGCACCAGAGTGTCCAACCAGCGTCTTCTGTGCCGCATGCGGCCCAGGATGACTGAATGCGGCCCCCATCACAAACTCGTAAATTTCCTTAAAACCTTTTTTGGCTCATCAGTTTTCCACAGTGTTTGTGTATTTTACTTGGTGCCTAATACAACTCTTCTTCTTCCAGTGTGGGCCAGAGACACCAAGAGGTTAGACACCCCTAGTGTAGACTGTCTCTTCCCGCCCTGTCCTGGTTTTATAGGTTTGCCCACTGAGGTTTAGAAGCATTCATTAAATGTACTGAAATTGTAGTCTAGTAAGTAACAGAACTTGGATGAAAAGCTCACATTTCCAAACACTGCCTCCTTTTCTTGCCTGGATGATTGACATAAAGCCTCTTCCCGCCCCTCTGATGTGTCCTGTGTAACTTCCCTGTTTGGGATGGAGCACAAACGTACCACTACCCGGGAGAGCTGTTTGAGTTCCCCGGCGTGTCCGTCTTGTCTTCTCAACGCAGTGACGACCTGCTTCAGGACATGGGCCATGTCACTGTCCTAGAAATCTGTAAAGTAATTAACTGTCAGACTCACATAATCTATTTATTCATTGTGTGATGTCATTGGATATATTGAAGCATGGTGGGTGTGAAGAATTAGCATTTCCCTAAAACTTGGGTGAATCAGCAATTTTTTAACATAATTTTTTACCGTATTTTTACGAAGGAGAAAAACTATTGGAGAATACTAATATATTGTGATGATAGCTTAAAATTTTAGTATAGTTTATAGGGCTTTAAAAATTTATGCAGACTAGTATTGGTTTTTTTAAAATACTGGCAAATATTTAATAGAAAAACTGCTTATTATTATTTCTTATTATGAGATTAGCTATTTTTTTTTTTACAAGCCTTTCTTTTGATTCTTAAACATTGTTTTTGTGCCAAAGTCTTTTTGAACTCAGAAATAGTCTACAAAATGTCATTTTGGTTCTTATACTTTTCTTTAAAAAATTAAAAAAAAATTTTAATTATTGTTCAAGTGCAGTTTTCTGTCTTTTACTCCCATCCCAGCTCACTACCCCCCAGTGCTCCCCACCTCCCTCCCATTTCCACCCCCCTTAGTTGTTGTCCATGTGTCCTTTATACTAGTTCCTGTAAATCCTTCCCCTTTTCCCCCTGAAATTCCCTCCCCTCTCCCCTCTGGTCACTGTCCCCCTGTTCTTTATTTCAGTGTCTTTGTTTTTATTTTGCTTGTTTGTTTGTTTTGTTGTTTAGCTTCCTGTTAAAGGTGAGATCATATGGTAAGCCAGGTGTTGAAAGACAAATACCATATGAGATTAGCTTTTGAAGACTATTTCTCTAGAGAAAGAATGGAACATAGGTGAAGGAATTTGTGTTCACTTGTTAGTAATTTTCAGCACTGAATGTATTGTGTGCAAATTAGGATGCTGCTTGTTGTCGAATAAAACGTGGAATATGTCACACGAGTGGAGTACAGTGTGTGCAGAGGGCTGGGGGCGGGGCCTTGAAATCCTGGGGACTGTAATTTGTGCACTTATGTGGTAAGTAAAAAGAAAGCATTTAGCTTGATTTATTATTTTTCAAAACATCTACCTGAAACAAACATGGTTTTAGACTGCTACTTGTTTGTAATGCTAATTGTATACTTTTAAATTGATTAAAATATGTAAATAGATTTTTTTTCTTTCTGGTTGGCTGGGATTATTGACTTTCTCATAGGAAAAATTTAATTTGGACTTGGTACATATGAAGACTTGGGAGGATTTCAAAATGACAGATATTGCTTATTTTTCCCATTTCATCCTGATTTCAGATCCCTTTTGCTGATGCTCTGGACTTGTTCCGAGGAAGAAAAGTGTATTTGGAAGGTGGCTTTGCTTACGTACCACTTAAGGACATCGTGGCAATCATTCTGAATGAATTTAGAACCAAACTGTCCAAGGCTTTGGCAGTAAGTATTTTCACTTTGTTACCATATTCACTTTCATATTCACTCTATTTCCACATTCACATTTTTGATGAGACACCCTTGCTAGTTTTGTTCTTTACTTCTTAAGGAAAAATTTAATTTTCATAATGATACTCAAATTGCTTATAATGTTGTATTGGTAATTCTAAAGTGCCAGGTTTTTATTTGTTCCTATCCATAGTTAGTTTTCCTATATATTTTTTTTCTCTTAGTAATACTAATGGAGAGCTGATTAATTCGTGGGTGGCCTCTGGTTTTCTTCAAGGTCGTGTCTCTTTGCTTGGAGATGAATTTCTTATAAGACCCTTCACAATTAGAATGGTCTGAGGTGGATGGAACCCTGAAATTTTGTTCTAAATTGGCATTTTGTGTTAGTAGAGGACAATGGAGAAGAAAGTCTGTACATTAAGTACTAACAACAGTGACATGATAGTGCTGCAACAGACAGCCCGCTGCTGAGTGAAATTGGTGTTAGTGTGTCGAATAAATAGTGCGAGCACTGTTTTGTAAGAGATTTTGTTGAAGGTGTTACACTCAAGTGTAACATCTTAAAGATATCTATATTTTCCAGTGTTATGCTCTAACGTAAGTCTAGTTGTTTTTATATGTTTTGGTACTTAATGCAGAAGAGAACTGCAAAGGTATGTGATAAGGTTCTTTTTAAGCTACACTGATTACATCATAAGTAACTTTTCCTTTTTAGTTAAAAATTGTAATTTTTTTTGGTGTAGTTCATTTTTATTATTGACTCTCCTGGGTTAATTAAGCATGTGTAATTCAGCTCTATTAGCATTTGGGAAGACCAAAATGTTAACTCTGGTTTTATTAAATAGAGTAGTTTATGAAAATGCCTAGCACAATAGGTGTTTAATAACTGTTAATATTTGTTCTCCCTCGCTAATCTTATTTTTTTAATCCTCAGTAGTGTTGTTTTTACAGTTTCTTTCCTTGTCTTGTGATTTGCCCTGTGCCGTAATCTGTTTACAGGTAAAGATAGTATCTATCACTACTAGCAATCTCTGTAACAGACACATATCTGCCCACTGGTTGGCCATTCTCCTTGTTTTATTATTATTGGTTTTGTTCCCTCATTTTGCTTTTTGACATATGTGAAATGGCCGTATACTTTCCGGGATATTGGGTATCCCTGGCTCTAATCCTCCAAATGTCAGTAGTGCCTCCCGGTTCCCATTACAACCAAAAGTACCAGCAGGTATTTGAGAAAGCTTCTGGACTGTGGTATCATCCTGGGGCCCATCCAGTGGTTTCTTCCTCCGTTCCGGATTGTGGGGTTGTGCACGTGATACAATGTCCTTCTGGCTGAAAATACGAGAAGTTGTTTGGGGGCTTCTGAAAAAAGCTTTCCTTGCTAATAACAGTGGGCACAGGTGTGTTCGCTCTGCCGCTTATCTTCCTGACAATGTAATGTACGAAGAAGGGTATGCGGCAGATCTTTGCAAAATTTTTTCCCTTCTAATTTTGGGCAGAAGATGGGGGATCTAAATATATGGAGATTAAGGCTAAAGCTCTATGAGTTCCTAAGGTAGTAATACATTTATTTTTTCCAGCACTTAAGCTTTGTGCCTCCCTCCTGCTCATTCTATCCTCCTTCCAACATACTAGAAGAAATTTTAAAATGGTCTTTTAGAATTTTGAAATAATCACAAAGTTTCAGAGAAGTTAAAAGTTATAAACAATACTGTTTTTCCCTAAATCACTTGCGAATAAGTTCCCAGCCTTATGTCTCCTCACTCCCAGTACTTTAGTGCAGGGGTCCCCAAACCTCACCTCCCCACCCCCAGTCGGTGGCCTGTTAGGAACCCGGCAGTGAGCGAAGCTGGCCTGAGCTCCACTTCGTGGCCCCGCTTCCCTCCAGAGCCCTGCCTGCTGTCTCCCCATCCGCAACCCCCCACTTTCCAGGAACCCAGTCCTTGGTGGCACTAAGTTGGGGACTGCTGCCCTAGAGTGTAATACCTGCAAACAGGGACGTCCTTCCCCATAACCACAGTTCAGCTATCAAAATAAGGAAAGCAGCATTGATATGTGACTACCACTAATCCCCGAGCACCTTCCAGGTTTCACCAGTTCTCTCGGTCATGCCCTGTGTCTGTCCTAAACCACAGGTGTTACTTAGTTACTGCCTTTTCTCTCTCCTTCAGCCTGGAACGGGTGTTTAGTGTTTTCTTGACTTTCACAACTTTGTTAGTTTTGAAGACTATAGGCTAGTTGCTTTATAGAACACCTCTTAATTTGGGTTTATCTGATGTTTTTGCATGTTTAGATGCATGTTATACATCTTAAGCAGGAATATCACAGAAGTGAGGGTATATTTTCATTGCATACTATCAGGAGACACTTGATTTTGATTCATCCCAATTTTGATGGACTTTATTTAACAGTTTATTTACCTATTCTCTTGTCGATGTACATTTGAGTTTTGTTTCCTTTCTTTTGGTTCTTATACTGCTGCTCTGAACATTCTAGGACATCTTTGGAAAACACATTTCTCTGGACTCTGTGTGGAGGATTGGAATTGTCGAGTACAGGGTATTTCAGGTTCTGCTTCAGTGGATTCAGACTTGCTGAACTTGTCCTTTTTGCCAAGGGTTGTGGGGAGCTCTGGCCTCAGTGTCATTAGATTTGGTGGAAGAGGGGCTGTGACTTGCTGCTTCAGGCACTGCTTGGCTTTGTCCTGGATAGGTCAAGGCCAGGTCTGGTGGAGAGGTTGTCTAGAGAACTCTTTGCTTTATCATTCAGGAGAGCTGGTGGAGTCTGTTGCCTGGGAACCTGTCCCGACAGCTGTGGGAAGGAGCTGGAAGGAAGGGAGGGCATTTCTGTTCAGGGCTACCGTGGAGGAAAAAGCTAAACCTACAGCCATGGTCTCTTAATACTGTCCTTTCTCACAAGGAAGATTTTTGCCTTGGAGTATGTAACTGAAAAATTTCAGCCCTGTGAATGGAAATATTCTAGTATGATGAGAAAAATTGCCCTAAATATGAAAAAAGTGTATTTTAGTAGTGGTAGAGGATGGAATAAATGGGGCTGGGAAAGTCTGAGTTGGTGAAGGCTTTATTCCAAGTGTTATCTTCAAGTTTGCTCTCAGCCTGTGACCCTGGGGTTTTGATGATAATGTAATCAATCTGGCTTTTGAACATGCTCTGGGACTAGTGGAAGGTGGCCATTACCTTCACATTTGACGAGAACTCTTTTCTCATCATGCTGTTCTTTTGAGACTCAGCTGTGGCCTCACTTTCTCCAGCGAGCCTTCTCTAAGCCTCGAGATTGCGTTAAGTATCTCTCCTTTGTGCTCCCGTAACACTCACCACATGACCTATGGTGAAATTTTTCCAATTGTGTGTTTCTGCCCTCAACTAGAATATAAGCTTTTTGAGAGTAAAGAGCTGCCTTAATGAAAACTTCCTCTAGTGTAGCATCTAGCCCATAGGAGCAGCGCTCAGTAAAATTTTGTTGGACTGATAGGTACTGAATGATAATAACCTCTACTTGTCCACAGTTTGCTGTTTGTGCATTTGTTCCTTCCATTAGCCTCTGAGAGAGACAGAGGTTTAATGTGCATTATACAGATGAGGAAAATGTGGCTCTGAGAGGCTAAGTAATTTATCCAAGGTTTTTGCTGGGGCCATAATTGAATATCAGGTTTCCTAATTGTAATTCTGAAGATCTTTTGATGGTAACTGTTTCTTTGGAAGGAGTTGTATTATTAGGAAATTTAGATCTTCACACTCTGAGAAAATATTGGAAGGAAATTATATTAGGGTCCAGTTACAGAGCAGGCAAAAAAGGTGAATTTGGAGCTGAGATGCAATACATTGATGACCAGTTATGGAAAGAACGAGGGAAGGATATATTCTTGCTTCACATACCAGTTTTAGAAGCTTTAGCCAGTTCCTTCAGTTAATAGTTTATTTTTTCAATAACTTTTTATTTGTTCACCCATGTATTGGGTACTAGGGACACAGTATTTAACAGGACAGATGAAATTTCTTTTTTTAATAAAGCTTATATTCTATTGGGAGATAGACAATTACTAAAGACATAAACAATAGCAATATTGTTTATGATATGAAGGAGCCCGCTGAACAAATATAGAGGAAAGTGCGTTCTGGGCAGGAAAAGTCACTAATGCAAAGGCCCCAAGGAGGGAATCTTGGCATTCTTGCAGAATTAAAAAGGCCAGTGTAGCTGAAGTGTCGTGAGTTAGCAGAGAGTAGTACAAGATGAGACCAGAAAGCCGAGATGTAGACCTTTATATAAACCGGGGTAAAGAGTTTGGGTTTTAGCTTAGTGTCCTTGAAAATCATTAGATGGTTTCGAGTAAGGGAGTGATGAGATCTGACTTATATTTTAAATAGAGGACTGCAGCTGCTTCTTGAAAATCACTTTGGTGGGTATACAGTGGTTCAGTTGGTCGGAATGTCATTCCACAAACCAAAAGGTGTGGCAGGTTCGATTACTGGTCAGAGCACATGCCCTAAGTCATGGCTTCAGTCCCCAGTTGGGTGTGTATGAGAGACAGCTGATCAATGTTTCCCATCCTCTCTCTCTCCCCCTCTTTCCTTCTCTCTAAAATCAGTAAGCATGCCCTCAGTGAGGAGGAAAAAAAGAAAAACTAGTTTGGGAGTTTATCACATTAATCTGGATGGTGGCTTGTAATTGAGTGGAAACCTGTGAGAGAAGCAAATGGATTTCAGTTGTGTTGTTGAAGTATTGTTGACACGGTAGACTGGGAGTGAGAGACAAAGAGGAATCAGGAGAGTAATAACAATGGTACCTTAAACTCAATGAAAATTTAATATTCGTCAGGTGCTGTTCTAAATATTTGACATGAATTAATACATTTAATCTTCATAGTAACCCCATCTGGTGCATACCGTTATTACCTTCTGAGGCTTATAATATCTTTGCACAGGTAGTGAAAGCAGAGCAGGGCATGAATTCGTGCACTCTGGTTTATGACTCTGTATTCCAGAACACTCTGTTACCACGTCCTAGATTTTGGCCTGAATAACTGATTAGAGGGTGATGCCTTTTTACCAAGATGCTGAAGACTGAGAGAAAAATATATAAAATAAAGTCAAGAGTTCTGTTTTGACCATGTTAAGTGGGAGATGCTTATTGGTCATCCAGATAGAGTCAGCAAGTACGCGGTTAGATTTGGAAGTTTGGGTTTCTGGGAAGGAGAGTGTGCAGCTGTGAGACCGTGAGGTCACGTGGGAAGGGTGTGGTGTGTCGGGGAGGAAAGAGCGGGCCCACACTGAGCTGGAGGTTCCTCGCACTTCCATTCTGTCATTAAGCAGCAGAAAGGCTTCGTTTTGAGAAAATGGACAGCTTCTTAAATTGTAGCTGTTTCTTTAAGGCAAATTGTCTTTTTTTTCTCACGTAGTATGACAAATTTTACTTTGTGAGACTTATTCTTAAGAGGCTCTGGTAAGACTTTAAAAACCAGACTTTCAGAACATGTATCTATACATTTTTTTTTTTTAAAGATTTTATTTATTTATCCTTAGAGGGGAAGGGAAGGAGAGAGGGAGAGAAACATCAATGTATGGTTGCCTTTCGTGCGTCCCCTGCTCGGAACTGGCCTGCAGGGAACCTGCCTGCAACCCTGGCATGTGCCCTGACTGGGAATATCTATACATTTTAATTTAGATGTAGAAGGAAGTAGTTTGAGTTCTCAAGGAAATGATTGACAGGCAAGTAAGCAGCTCTTGGAGTCACAGAGAAATTAAGGATTTTCTTTTTTTACAAAAGGATTTTCTTTTTCACATTTTTGGAATTCTAGTTGAGTCTATGGTTCACCAAGTATTTGTCGCTCTGGAAAATGTTTCTTTTTAGACACTTGATCAAGTAATTTTTATGTGTAAAGAACTTGGACCCCTCTTAAATCTGTTATCTTCTTTTTAAAAGCAGTGTTCAGTTCAGTTCCTTAAGCTGTGGTTAAATATAATTATTTTGTTGAATAGTTGACTTACTTTGGAATCATATAGGAATTTTATTTGCTTTATTTGTGTCTAGTTGATTTTCATGGGGTTTAGATTGATTGATATGCCTTTTCTAATACTGCTTCCTGATTTTTTTTAATGCTATTTTGAAGTGGTTGCAATGAACTAGTCAGGGCTACAGCTAATCCATCAATATGGAAATTGTGGATATCACATCTTCTCCCCACCTTTGCTACCAGGCTCCAGCTTGTTTAATTTTCCCATCATACCAATCTGTAGGAAACACAAAACATTGCATTTGAAAGCATGAACTTAACAGGAAGAAATGACTCATTTTGGGGGAGAAACATACATGCTTGTTTCCACTTTGAGATGTTTGTTGACTGAGGATGCTAAACAAAACTTGATCGTTGCTCTGCTTGTGAGGTATTGGTTTGTTAAGCGCTTTATAATGTACAGTTTGTAATTTGTTGTCCATTCAACACACATTTCTTGGACATATGTCAGGTTTACTGCACAGTGCCTATGGGAAATGGGAAATTTGTGAGATGGGATGTCTCGTAGGGAGAGCTAACATGTACCTAAAGGACTCAGTGACTAGGGAGAAAGTGGGTGTGTCCTGAGAGTTGTGTCACCTGAGTTCAGGAAACTTTTAGAGATAGAGTTGACATTTGCTTTAAATCATTTGGCTAACCTCAAATGATGTGACTCCCGTGTAAACCCTTATACAACCACTCCCTTAAGCATTAAGCCTTCAAGACAAGGAGGTTCTGACCCGAGTCAAATAATCTCAGGAACAAAGCCTCAGGTCTGTTGACCACAGAGACAGAGTTTTGGTCAAACTGGATATAACATCTGGGCCTCACTTATATTTCAGCTCCAGGCCCAGAAGAGCAGCACGGCTGGGCAGGTGACACTGTGGCTGACATCAGGACCAGCTATGAGAACTAATGACCCCCTGCCCTGGTGCCACCCAGTCAATGGCGACCTTGGCCCTGAGGAGATACACGAGCCCTCTTGTTCCTCCTCTGAGGGGGTCTATCCATATGACCAGTGATAAGCCAGGGGATGAAAGGCCATCTGGAGGTGAAGTCCCACCCTGTAGTTTGCCCATTGCTAGGCACCTGGGCCTTTCGCCTTGGTGACCTCTGTTCCTGGCTTATCATCCTTACTCTGTTCATGTGTGTCTGACTGCCTACTGTATCAGAAATATTTTATGCCGTGACTGTAGTGGTGTCTACAAGGCTTTATACATTATCTTAACCCCAGTGTCTCACAATATATAATATCGATTTTAGCTGAATTATAGATACTACTCTAAATGTCAGTATTCAGTTTTTTTTTATTTATTTGGAGGTTACATGGATGTATCTGCTGTGAAAATTCATCAAACTGAATTCTTATTATTTGTCCAACTTTGGACATATATAAAAAATTTTACTGCATTAAAGTAGTTTATGTTTAAAAAAATAAATGATTTGGTGATAGGGAGACGAATGGTTTGCAGAGAGCAGTAGAGCTCAATGGTTGGGTGCTGAAAGCATGGGGCTCTTGGAGATGCGTTTCAGCAACAGGGTTGTGAGTACTGTTTGGGGGAGAAAATGGTTTTGGTATTGGGCCTGTCGAGTTTATTGAGTTAGTTGGGCATCCTGGTAAGTTTGGATTGAAACTCAGAAGAGTGCTTAATCTCTTAGAGATTAAGAGATAGATTTTGGACTCACCACATGGTTGTGAAAATTATAGCCAAACTAGTAGATGCAATTTCTAAGGAGTAAAGAATAAAAAGAGAAGAAGACCAAATATCAAATTGAATATTTCGAGGTTGAATGTGGGGGTCAGGGGTATGTAGTGATACTTGTGGTATCAGAAGATACCACAAATGAACAGGTGATGATATGTGCGTCTTGGCATCTTTCACCTTACGTATTTCATTTTAGAATGTGAGGCTTTTGGCACCAATCACAGAATAGGATTGAATAAAAGTTATTTTTCTAATTTAGGGAAATATTCTAGTTTTTTGGTAGAACAAATTTCATTCATTGAAACAAATCAATAATGTATATGAAATTGCTTTAAAAATGCTGTGATTCTATATATTTCTTAGGTGTTCATTTGAAGGGGCTAGTTCATGAGCATATTTTAAGAGGTTTTGATTTTTTCACTTATTTCTTTCTTTAGTGCTCAGTACAGTTCTGCATTTTGCGTTTAGGGAAAATATTGGTGGCAAGAATTTTAATGAGTAACTTATCTCAAGTTCTTGGCTTTTCAGCTGCTAGCAAATGTTAGCACCTAGAGAATTTTTACAGGGAAGGATCTTAGAGTTGGGTATCATTTGTGTGTTACCTTGCTTGCCAACTAGAATGCAGACTCTGGGTTTGTATATCAGTGGACGTGCTTGCTTGTTCTATTATGTATGGTAGGGTTTATTAGCCTTCTGTTATACCGGGTACTCAGTAAACCAGGCAGGCCTCTTCATTTGCCCTTGAAAGTGCAACCCCAGAAGGCTTACCAAAACACACACGGCTGCTAAGTGAAGGACCAGGGCTTGCATAGCTCCTTGAGTTTTCGGTGCCCTTTTTACTACGGAAGTTTGTTACCTCTCCCCCAGCCCAGCACCTCCACCTCTCTACTACTTTTCTCTGATGCACCCTCCCTGTAGCGGGTTTCCACGACATGTTTAATGTAAGGTTCTCCGGGTAGAGTTGTGCCGTATTCATCTTTGTGATCTCTGACGCTGTACGGTGGCTCGTGAAGAGTAGGTGCTCGGAATCTGATGAATTACCTTGTGAGAATGGCAGGTTTGTATTCTCCATGTCAGTTGAGAAAACTAAAGTTAAATGGGGTTGCACTTCAGTGTACTATTTGTAAAGGAGTGAGGTACCTGATAATGTGTGTGAAGTGCTGTAAATGCAGAATATTTCTGAAATCTCAATTGCAAATGTTGATGGTCTCAAAATACTTGTGAAGAATTACTACAGTTAGCTGCAGTAGTTTGAATTATTACTCTTCGACAGTTTTTCTCTGGGGTTTGTGAGATGTGAGTTTGATACTTTGTTAAAAATTTATGATGCTGCGTAAACCAAATTTAAACCAGGTTTAAACTCTAGCTACGAGTACTTTAAAATAGCAGCTTCATTCTTCATGGTTGAACTGACTCTCCAGAGTAGTTCTTAGGTTACAATTTTTGTGGTCACCTTTGTGTCCTCAGCACCCCTGACCCCAATGACAGAAAAGATAAGATTCATCCACACTCCAGTGTAGAACACACCCATTCCTCAGATTATTTATTGTATGTAAGAATTATGTTTACCTGTTTCAGAAGTCTCAGCCTAGATTGACTAGAAAATACTTAGTATTTTTATACATTATTTATAGTTTTTTTCACTGAGCTGCACTGCCTTCATCAACACCAGAGTGCATTGAAATACTGATTTTTTTTTATTCCTATTACTCGTGATGAGAAAATATCAGCAGGTTCAGTTGCTAAGAAACACCTGAATACTGAAAAAAAATTTTTTTGATTCTTGGTAAATTCAACACTTTGACAGTTCTACTCTCATACAGCAAAAATTTATTCAATCACGACAAAGAAAGATGCATCACGTGTTAGTTTTCCAACTTAGAAATGTTGCACAAGGGGGCCCAGGAGTACGGATAACGTTGCAGGATCGATCCTGTTGAGGGTGTGATTTTTCACAGTGACTGGACAGTGAACGGTAATGATTACATATATGCCTTTGAGTTTCTTTTCTGAAAGTCTTCTGATTTATTGTTAATGAGAAAAAGAGCAAGAACAAGACATACACACACAACACAGAGGAATTTAAACCCAAGTGAAATTTTGTGTGAATTAAACCAACTTTGTCCACATCCAGTATTGAGTCACCCATGTCTGCTGTTTTGCCTATGATACTTAGTAATTACCTGCCAGAGAAAGAGTGAATATTAAAACAAAGTGTTTGGTAAAAATCACTTACAGTTTTCCTGATAGCTGGTCGTCATTTAGAAAAAGATGTTTATTCAGGTTCAATTTAGTAACTGTTTTTGTATATTCACTATGTGTGCCAGGCAAAAACCCTGGGTCACCAGCATCTGGTTAAGCATTCAGGGTGCTCAGAATGTGTGAGGGGACAGTAGCGGGGAGAGAAGTAAGCTGTTGTCATACAGTGAGGCCAGTAAAAGAGAAGTGTGCGCTGGATAGAGAGGGGCAGAGAAAAGGGAGTGATGAACTTAGTCTGGGGATCATAGAGATGTACACTCTGCCCCGGCCGGTGTCACTCGGTTGGTTGGAGTGGCATCCCCTCACCCAAAGGTTGCAGGTTTGATTCCTGGTCGGGGCACATACCTAGGTTGTGGGTTTGATCCCCAGTTCCTACTATCTCCTGTCTGGGCACGTCGAATTCCTGTGTTCCAGCATGGGTGCTAGGCAACCAATGGTGCTGTCATGGATGTTTCTCTACCCTCCTCTCTTTTTCTTCTGTCTCTAAAAGTGATGGAAAAAATGCCCTTGGGTGAGGATAAAAGAAAATGTCGGCTCTGAGCTCAGTTTTACGGGGCTCTGTCTCCGATGTGAATAACCCCTTGCTCTTGTCATTTTGGAGGGTGGCGGTAAGGGGTGGAGAATGGGACCGCTGCGACTTTTCTTCATTGGTACTAAGTTCCCTCTGCGTTTCTTCTTCGTCCACACCCTTGGCTGGTAATAAGACCTGACATTTCTCTTCCTGCCTGCTCCATTCAGGCAGGCGAGTTTTGTACCTTCAAATTTCACTGCTTGTCTATTTAATTGCACATATATATTTGAGGAACTTGTCAGGGAATGCAGAATCCATCTTCTGAGTTACATCATTGAAAAATCTTGTGTCTCAGAATAAAAACTCTTATTAAGACTTTATGTCTTTATCAGGTGGCACAGAGAGAGCCCTGTGGACTCAGGTACGCAGCAGACATTCTAACACCGGAGCGGCGCAGAAGGTGGCGTCTGTCATGTTCCGGGAGAGTAATGTGTGCATTCAAAACAAAAATAAAAATAACAAAGGAGAATTGCCCCAGAATTGATAGCAATCATGGTTGATACTAGGAATAATCAAGGAATGGTAGAATTGAGAATAAGTAAATGTACAGGTTGGATTTCCCCTAAATATGTAAAAAGGCACTGAGGTTAGAAGTGAATGTTTTATGAGGCTCTTGCTATTTGTTTAAAATTCTTTCTGTTTTTTTTTTTTTAATTTAATTTATTTATTTTTAGAGAGAGGGGAAGGGAGGGAGAAAGAGAGGGAGAGAAACATTAGTGTGTGATTGCCTCTTATGTGTCCCCTACTGGGGACCTGGCCTGCAATCCAGGCATGTGCCCTGACTGGGAATCAAACCAGTGACCCTTTGCTTCATAGGCCCGTGCTCAGTCCACTGAGCTACGCCAGCCAGGGCTTTTTAAAAGATTTTATTTCTTTATCTTTAGAGGGGAAGGGAAGGAGAGAGGGAGAGAAATATCAATGTGTGGTTGCCTCTAGTGCGTCCCCTGCTGGGAACTGGCCTGCAACCCAGGCATGTGCCCTGACTGGGAATTGAACTGCGATTCTTTGGCTCGCAGGCCTGTGCTCAATCCACTGAGCTACACCAGCCAGGGCTGTTTTTTATAATTTATTGTTTTTTATGAGACTTTAGTAATACGGAAAGCACTTAAGCTCTGGTCTTAAAAATATCATGGTTGTCCTTTGTGAAACTATGATTTTGTCCATGTACAAATTATATTTGTTGAGTTGCAAAACAGTTAAGTGAACAATGTCAATGAGCTTACTAACTGGAGGTGTGAATGGGGTAATGATCTAGAAAATAGAGAACTGAAGCTGGAAGAAGATACCGAAGACAGATTTCTTTCTCGTAAATTTGAAAACAGAGAGTAGCAAGCAAGATTGGTAACCAGAGCGTTATCTTCTATAACCATGCCATCAAAAATTCCACAGTTATGGCAGTGATTATTAAAGCTGAACTAATGGAGAGAAGATGCAATAATGTTCAGTCTTTGAGGAACAAACAAACTCGTGGCTTCGGGTTTTGTCAGGGCAGTTTTAATCCCTAAGAGGTAGATAGAATAACAATTTGCATTCATAGTTTTTTTTCTCCCAAGTAGCTTAAATCTTTAAGTACATTTTCATTAATTCTTTGGACTACCTTTCAGTTTTGTTTAAAATATTAAGAAGGAAATTGTCTCTACTTTTTGAGGATGGCTGAAAAAGATGGTGTATTGAAAGTGATAGAAATTAATTTTTTACCTTGATGACTGCAATGTTTTGTGTGTTTCTCCTCTCATTTCTTAACACTTTGGTCAAGGAATTTTTCCTTCAGTAAGTATATATCAATTGCATACTGTGTGTTAGGCCTGAGGTGGTGTGCACTTGTGTACAAACACACACACACACTAAATTTGAAACTGTATTTTCCTTTTCAGTTTCATGTGGCGCTGAATCATTCTTCTTAGGTCAAGAAGCTCTGAACTTGGCCAATTTAGCTGAAGAACTGGCCTGCTGGGTGACGGTGTTTGTGGTCATGGTGATAGAAGCAGGTTTCTAGTCAGCACTTACTGTAAGCCAGCCACTATTAAATTTTAATGTGCATTGCCAATTTAATCCTGTCTGTAGCATTATGAGATGGTCAGTAACATGAGTTTTGCAGAGGAGGAAAGTGAGGCTTCGAAAGGTAAAGTAGCTTATCTGAGGTCACGGTACTGGTGGCTGAGCCAGAATTCTAGGCCATGGTATTGCATCCATGGTTTCTCTGCTCGTGATCTTTCCTGATGTTTTCCTCTTTACAAGAAGTGGCACAAACATGATTTCCTTTTTCATTTTTGGATCAGTGTTGATGAGCATAAATGTGTTAATCAACCCCTTACTCCATAGCCACGGTAGAATTGGGGATTTTATCACTTAGAAATGTCTTAAACAAGTTGTTTAAGATATTTAACTGACGTGGGGGTTATTTTCCTGACCCAGCCTGAGACAGGGGCTTGCTTCCCATACTGCAGTGGCTCAGCAGTGTCAGGGTATGTCTCTTAAATCCTCTTGTTCCTTCCCTCCTGGCTATGCCACTGGGTTGCAGGATGCCCGGCTGCTTAGCTTCCATTGCCTGCCTTCTTTAGGATGAGCACCTGCCTCTGCTCCTCTTCATCAGGGGAGCAAATGCTTTCTCAGAATTTTCATCCCCTATTCCTCTTTCCTAGCAAAGTGCTCTGTATTTTTTGTTTGACTGAAACCTGTGCCTCCTCGCTGCCTTTGTTTGGGAGAGTGTAGATGAATATTTCACTTCTTCAGCCACTTTGGTAGAGGCAGGCAGGGGATTAGGTGATTGAGGAGCAAAGCTGCAGGTTTGCCACAAGATTGGTGAGCTCTCCTGAATTTGGGTGAGATGAAATGTACTTACCTGTAGATGGATTAGAGGAGGACTTTCTTAATGTGTACCTGGTGGGCATGAGTTGTATTCCATAGTGGATGATAGTACTAGGAGGTGACAGTATAGCTGCTGAGTTAATGGAACGTACCTTTATCTTCAGCTAAATGGACTGGTGATCACAAGTGGTGAAGAGAGGAGAGGCTTTGGGGGAAAGGAGCTTGAGATTTATTTTTGAGAGAAACTGTGTTCAGAGAGAGAAAATGGGAAATCAAGAATGTGCTGAATCCATGTGAGACTTGTATGTGGTAGGGGCTAAGTAATAAGTTACTAGCCTGTGTTTTGTTTTGTTTATAGCATGAATTTTGAAATGATTAGATTGGTGTTATCTTTATCACTTGGATCACCAAGTCCAGACTGATTACTCAGGAGCGGTGGAGTGGGGGTTGTCACTGTCCAGATGTTCTTGGGAATGGGTCGTCTCTGATTCTTCCTGCTCTCCTGTCCCAAGTCACTAACTGTGGCTGGAGAAAGTAGCCACGGGAGGTGGAAAAACAGCCTTTGATGTGACTTACAGCCCTCTGAATTTGTATACCTGTGTAAAGGAAAAGTCTGCAGACAGTGGAAGATGTTGGAACAAATGAAAAGTTATTATTGTCATTCACTTTGTGGGGCCTATGTGCCTGGCAGGTGACAAAGTAGCCCTTAGCTATATGTTATCTAATAAGTATATTTTCACTGTAAAAATAAGTTCCTTTTTTCATGATTCTGTCATGTTAGGTTGCTCCATTGACTGAGGTCCCTTAATTCATTGTTGTTTCAGAACAGGGACTTGTGCTGTCTTTGTGTTTGTGTGTGTGTCTGACAAATTTTATATGAGCTTAGCCTTGGCTGCAGACACTTGGCTGCCGTAAATATTTTTACTGTTCAAACCCTCTGTCTCAGTTAAACTCTTTGTATCCTCATTCCCACTTTCTCTACTCACCCTACAACCTACCCACCCTGTGTCTTATGTTTCCTATACTAATCTTCTTATTATCACTAATATATGCCATGATCTTTCAGCTCAGAGCCTTGTGTCTTAGCTTCTCTTCTCCATATTTTTTTCCTGATTTTATTATTGTGGTAAAATACACGTAACAAAACTTACTGTCTTAACCATTTTTCAGTGTACAGTGCAGTGGTAGTTAGCAGCTCACATTGTCACGCAGCCACTGCCACCTCCCGTCTCCAGAGCTCTCTTCATCTTGCAAAACTGAAACTCTGTCCTATTAAAAAATAACTCCCATGTTTCCCTTCTCAGCTCTTGGCAACCACCATTCTACTTTATTTCTTTTCATCTTTCTTTTTCTCCAGTCCTCAGTCTTTGATAATCACCATTCCAATCTCTGTTACTATGAATTTGTTCTTTCTTTTCTTTTTTTTAAAGAGCGCACATGTAAGACCATGCATTATTTGTCTGGCTTTTTTCACTTAGCACAAAACCCTCAAGGTGTATCCATTTGTTGCAAGTGGCAGGATTCACCTTTTTTCCCTAAAGGCTGAATAATATTCCTGTGTGTGTTTGTGTGTATGTGTTTATACATATATATTTTTATCCATTCATTTGTCAGTGGATATTTAGGTTGATTCCATATCTTGGCTAAGGAACATGCATATCCCTTTGAGATAGTTTATTTCATTTGAATTGCAGTGTCTTTGAGTAAACAGTACTCAGACCACCTGTGCTCTTTATAAAATAAAACTAAATTCTCTTTCTTCAGTATGAGTCTAATATAGTCTTTGGAAATGCACTTTTCTCTTTTGGTACCTCTTAACTCTTCAGCCATATTTCTGGTTATGTGTCTCTTCTCTTTTCCTTGTGTTTTGTTAAAATTTCTCTTAGTGGTAAAGCAAGGCCAGGCATGAAGAGCTGGGAGGGTGAGGTGCGGAGGAGCTTATTAGTAAGTAACACTCATTTTGAGTGGAATAACATGAGGTGCTTATGTTAATATACCTTAATAAAAATAATGTGAGAAATACAGAAACAGTTGTTCAGTATATAAGTTCAAGGAATTGCTTTTGGGCTTTGTAGCCTACTGTATTATTATATTTTGGAACTCTGTGTTGCATTAGTATTTGGCATATAGGAAGTGCTTAGAAAGTGTGGACCTGCCAATTCATCTTCCAGTGATCCTCAGCTGTTTTTTGAAATTGCCTTGAAAGAATTATAAATATATATAATATTATAATAAATTATGAATTAATATATATGTGACAATGTATTATCACATAATACACAGGGGTGGGCAAAGCAGGTTTACAGTTATACAAATAAATAATACAATAATTAATAAATAATAATACAGGAGTAAACTGTTTCACATACAACTGTAACCTATTTTTACCCCTATGTATGATATATTATAGTATATTAAATGTAACATATCAAATATGTATATCGTTAATCATATAACAAGATCTTAATAAATATATCATTAATATTTTTAAAGAAATATAAATATAGTAAGAGCCGCACTAGGGGGAAGCCTGGCCACCGTATCTTTAGAGTTTGAATCTGGCCCAGCAGGGTATGCAGTTTAGTCAAGGAGGTGAACAAAATGTGCCTCTGCAGACACTACTGCATAATAAATACTTTGAGAAAGTAAATTGAGGATAAACAAGTCAGATTTTATTGGGGTTTTGTAGAAGTATAAAGGGAGAAGAAATGATAATCTACAGCGTATTTTAAAGTGTTGAAGATGTAATTAAGTGACTTTTGAAAACACTGCAGTTTCACATGTGGGGAAACTACGTGGTCCTGAGTTTCACGGGAGGTGAGTGTCCCGTGAGGGAGCGCTGTGCGCTGTCTTGCATCTGTGGAAACCCCCTTTTTCTGCTTCTGGTGATGATCTTCTGTAGTTTTTAGTGCTGGATCACAGCAATTTTTGTCATGTTTTTGTGCCCACATATAATTTATGATTCCTCTAGTTCAACTTGTAATTTTTGCATGTACCCTTGCTAAAAGTACATAATCCATGAATGAATAAAAAAAAATCTATGCGTGGTACTTGATATTTGACTAGCCAACAATTTGACGTTTATTTTGCTTCAATAAGTTCTTAACTTCTGAGAGTATCATATATTTGAGCCTACTCTTTTATTTCACAATAAAATTTAGTGTTAAATAGAATATTGTAAGTTATCTTTTAAAAATCAGGTTGTGGAACTTTTAAGGTTTCATATTATAGTGTCAGAAACTACTCAGTTTTACTCTTGGTTCATTGTTTATTATGTTTCTAGAATATTTCAACACATTTTATACTTAATTCATGTAGTTTGGACATGAATCCATGGTTCCTTGTGTAAATGCATACTCATATTTGCATATATTCTCCAATTTTATTTTTTAAACTTTTTCATCATGACTCTGCTAGTTTGTCACAATATTATGGTAACAAAGATCAGCAGCTTCTGGGAAGATGCATCTAGAAATAATAGGTAGTTTAATTTTAAAGTATCTTAGTCCCAATGGATAAGTTTTATCTTCAGTTTAGATAGTGTCTGTTTTTATATAAATTTCTAATTCTTCACCAAAGAAATATCCAAATGTTGATTATATCATACTTTTGGTAGAGAACACTTTAAGAATTAGGAGGAATTATTATATCTTTGCTGTTTCTACTATAAGCTCCTTTTTAATCTTAAGAGGTTCTGTTTTTTAAAAAATGAGGTAGAATTCAGATATATCATTATACTAGTTTCAGGCATTAGAACATAGCGATTCAATATTTGTATGTCCTGGGAAATGGTCACCACAGGAAGTCTAGTCACCGTACAGAGTTACAATTTTTTTCTCTTGTAATGAGAACTTTTAAGATTTACTCTTTTAGCAACTTTCGTATGTAATATAGTATTATTAACTATAGCCACTGTGTCATGCACCACGTCACCGTGACGTATTTATTCTCTGACTGGAGGTGTGTACCTCTTTACCCCCTTCACCCATCTTGCCCTTCCCGAGCGCCCTCCTTTCTGACAACCACTTATCTATTCTCTGTATGAGTTTTGTTTTTCTACTTAATTTATTTTTTTAGATTCCACATGTGTGAAGTCATATGGTATTTATCTTTCTCTGTTGGACTTATTTCACTTAGCATAATACCCTCAAGGTTTTGTAAGCTTTGTTAGTGAAAAACTGTTTTTGTCCTTTATATGTACTGCAGGCTGTTCTCTTTTCTAGGTCATCCTCTGGAAATTGTTCAAACCCCACCCCCAGAGGTGTGCATGTGCGTGTGTGTCCCTTAAAGGAACAGTGTCGGTTATCTTTGCTGTTATTAATTTGTTTGCTTTAACTGTGTTTAGTGTTTCTCTTTATGACCACCCTTGGCATCTGAGGCATTGAAACTGACATTTTGTTACTAAATGCTTCACAATAGGGCTTTTAATTCAGCATCTGGGCTTCAATTCATTTAAGTATCCCTTATCCTGATTTCACACTCTTAAGAGTCAGAGATACTTTTCCCCATGACTATTCAAGAAAACCCATCAAGCAGAGCAGAATAAAAACTAGTTGAAGCAGGAGTATGGGTTTTTGTCCTGTGTTACAGATTGGCAGCACATTCTTAGAAGACTAAGTACAGTGAAGATTAGAATCACATATTACACACTGTCCTTTGATTAGTAATATATGCAGATTATTTTTTAATGTTTATGAGGCCAGTGTTTTTCTTTTTAATATTGTTTTTCTTTTCTTTTTGTTTTTTAAGATTTTATTTATCTTTAGAGGGGAAGGAGAGAGGGAGAGAAACATCAATGTATGGTTGCCTCTAGTGTGTCCCCTGCTGGGAACTGGCCTGCAACACCAGCCAGGGCTTATTTTCTTATAATATGATTGGGACTATGCTTTTTATTAGTATCAGGTTTGAATTTTTAAAATAGTTTTATTGGGGTATAAATTAATACATGAAATTCACCAATTTCAAGTGTACAGTTGGGGGAGTTTTGACACATGTGTATGGCTGTGTGACCGTCACCATAAGCAAGAGATGAAATATTTTCTTCACCCTCATCCCCCAAAGTTCTCTTGTGCTTTTTAGTAGTTCATTCCCTCTTCCCAACCCTGGAACACTCATTATTATGAAAATTTTATCTGTTTTATAATTTCATATAAATTGAATTATATAGTATTTATCCCTCTGTGTTTGGCTTTAAAAACCCTGCATGATATTTCCAGTATTTGTGTCACTCCACATATTGGTAGTTCATTGTTGCTTTTTACTGTTGTGTAGTATTTCATTGTATGAATGCACCGGAATCTACCCAGTCCGCACTCGATGGCTGTCTAGATAGTGTCTGGTTTTGGGCTACTGTGGATAAAGCTGCTGTGAACACTCGGGTAAACACCCGTGGGGTTGCTGAGTTGTAGGGTGCGTGTGTGCAAAGTATGTTTAACTTTATGAGAAACTTCCAAACTGTGTTGAAAGTGGCAAGACCCTTTTGCCTTCTCAGCAGTAGCGTACAGGTTACGGTTACTCTACATCCTTCCCAGACGTTGGTATTGTCAGTTTTATTGATTTTTATTTTTTAAAACTTGAGATAAAATTGACATATAACATATTAACTTTAGATGTATAACATAATGATTCAGTATTTGTATACATTGTAAACGATAACAGAGTAAGTCTGGCTAACATCCTTCACCACACAGTTACAATTTTTTTATATTGAGAACTTTTAAGATTGACTTTAGAGTTTTAAATTCTAACCATTTTCGTGTGTGTACGATGCCGTCTCATTTAATTTCCACTTGCTGAATGACTAATGATGAACATCCTTTCAGTCCTTATTTGCGTTTCATATATTTTCATTGTTAAAGTGTCTGTTCATATCCTTTTGCAATTAAAAAAATCTGGGTCGTTTGTGTTCTTGTTATTGGGTTTTATGAGTCCTGTATATATCCTTCAGATAAGTTATGTATTTGTGTGTTTGCATGTGTTTATACATATACATACACACACACACCATCCATATAACAACTTTCTGAAGAATGTAATAGAACTCATAAAACATACGTATACATGAATGTGTGTTTATGTGTGTGTACATTTTGAATATTCTCTCCCAGTCTGCACTTGCCCTTTTATTGCTTTAATGATAGCATCTTTTGAAGAGCAAAAGTTTTAAGTTTTGATTCATTCCATTTTATGAGTTTTTGAATGGTTTATTTTCTAAGAAATAGTTACCAAACCCAAGAGCACAAAGAATTTCTCTTATATTATGGTTTTAGCTCTTTCTTAGCTCTATGATCCATTCTGAAGTAATTTTAAGATATTACTTCAGGTAATATCTTAAAGGTCAATATTTATTCTTTTTTCCCATATTGATTTCAAGTTGTTTCAGCACCACCAGTAGAAAGATTGTCCTTTCCCTGTTGGATTACCTTGGCACATTGTTGAAAATGATTTTCTCATGTGAGCGTGGGTGTGTTTCTGTGCTATGTTGTTCTTTTGATGCATATGTCTGTCCTTATAACTGTTGCCTTTTGGTTACTGTATCTTTTTAATAAGTTTTGAAATCAGGTTAGCATGTGCTAATTTTTATCTTTTTCTAAAATTGTTTTGGCTCTCTTTGTCTTTGTATTTCCGTGTACATTTCAGAATCAGCCGGTTAATTTTTACAGAGAAGTCTGCCAGAATTTTGATTGGGATTGCATTGAATATGTAGATCAATTTGGAGACAGTTGCCGTCTTAACAATATTGAGTCATTTAATCTACAAAGGTGGAATATATCAAATTTATTGGGGTCTTTTAAAATTTCAGTACTGTTTTGTAGCTTTTATTGTAGAGTATTTTATATTTTGTTTCATTTATTTCTAAGTATTTTATGTTTTGGATGCTTTAATAAATAGCATTAATTTTTTTCACTGTCAGGATTTTTGTTGCTAATAGATACAGATAGAATTTTTAAATATTTCCTTTGTATCTTGCAGTTTTGCTAACTTGGCTCATTAATTTTAGTAGTCTTTTGGTAGATTCTTTAGTATTTTCTACATAGATGCCCATGTGTTCTGTAAATAAAGAAAGTTTTACTTTTTCCTCCTGATCTGTGTGCCTTTCATTTTTCTCGTCTATTGCACTGGCTAGCACTCCTCGTTCAAGTCAAACAGAAGCGGTCAGAGTGGCACGTCCTGCCCGGCAGCCGATCTGGGGATGCATTTAGTCTTGCACTGTTAGGTTTGATATTGGCTGTGGGTTTGTCATCGATGTCCATCGATCAGGTTAAGGAAGGTTATTTTTGTTCTCAGTTTGCTTATTTTTTATTGCAAGGGTTTGTTATGAGTGGATGTTGAATTTTATCTAATAATTTGCGCATTTATTCATTTATTGAGATGATCATTTGGTTTAGAAATAATTTGTTTAGTCTCTTAATGTAGTTGATTATTTTTTATTGCTTATTTGTTTATTTTGGGGTCCTTTATAGATGTTCCTTTGATGACCCTTTTCCTTCTTACCCCCATTATCACCCTTTCTATGGTCACTGTCAGTTTGTTCTTTATTTCCGTGTCTCTGGTTCTGTTTTGCTCACTTGTTTGGTTTTTTTTTATTCGGTTCCACTTATAGGTGAGATCATATGGTATTTGTCTTTTACTGCCTGGCTTATTTCACTTGATTTTTTTTTAATATAGATTTTATTTATTTATCTTTAGAGGGGAAGGGGAGGAGAGGGGGAGAGAAACATCAATGTATGGTTGCCTTTCATGCATCCCCTGCTGGGAACTGGCCTGCAGGGAACCGGCCTGCAACCCTGGTGTGTGCCCTGACTGGGAATCGAACCGTTATTGTCTGGTTCGCAGGCCTGAGCTCAATCCACTGAGCTACACCAGCCAGGGCTTTCACTTGATTATTTTTTAAGAATATTTTATTTATCTTTAGAGGGGAAGGGAAGGAGAGAGCGAGAGAAATATCAATGTATGGTTGCCTCTTGTGCATCCCCTGCTGGGAACTGGCCTGCAACCCAGGCATGGGCCCTGACTGGGAACCAAACCGAGATCTTCTGGGTGACCCGTGCTCAATCCACTGAGCTATACCAGCCAGGGCTCACTTGATTATTTTTTAAAGTATTAAGTCAGTCATGCATTCTTGGGATAAACCTACTATGTCAAAGTATATTTTCTTTCTTTCTTTCTTTCTTTCTTTCTTTCTTTCTTTCTTTCTTTCTTTCTTTCTTTCTTTCTTTCTTTCTTTCTATTGCTGAATTTTTGCTTCATTGTTCATGAGGAATATTGGTTTAGAGTTTTTTTAACTATCTGATTTTGATGTCAGGTTAATGCTGGTCTTATAAAATGAGTTGGAGAATTGTTTCCTCTTCTATATGCAGTTTATATAGTAGTGTAGTGTAAAACATACAATTTAATTATATATGGAATAATATAAATTACCCTCAACTTTTTCTCTTATTTTCCCTTAAAACAGATCTTAACTAAGTTTGTGTTATAAGCTGGTTTAATATTTTATAATTAAAAGTGAATATTTTAAGTACTACGATTTTTAAAAGCATAAGTGAAAAAGTGATTTAAAAATTGGTATGCTAATTATTTTAGGGCAGTAGGATTTTTCATAGAATATTTGGGAAAATTTGGAAAGTGTATGAATGTGTGGAGACAAATTTATATAGTGTATTACTGGTGACATGGTATTTAACATTTGGAATCTGTCATCTTAACATTTCACAAGCATTTTCTGAAAATGTAATTTATATTAATAGGGCTTTTATGACTACGTACTCTATCTTGTGGAGTTACAATAATTTGCTTTTCTATATCTTTGATATTGGAATTTTACCACTTCTGATGTTCTTATGTAATTTAAATTTTTGTGTAAGCCTCTATTTTTATTCTGAAATCTTTAGATAGTTAGAAATTAAATTCTTGGGTCAAAAAGTCTAAATATTTTAAAGTTCTTGATGCCTTGATGCATTTAAGGAACTGCTTTTCTGTATATTACTTCAGTATGTACTGTCTCAAGCAGTGTACAAGAATATTTATTTCAGTTCTTCAACAGTATAGAATTTTACAATTAAACTCTTGGCTAATAAGATAGGTAAGAAGTAGTATCTTATTGCTCTTAGTCCCATTTCTTTAATTACTTGGGAAATATTTTAAAAACTATCTTGAATATTTTTAGAATACTCATTCTGAGGAGTTATACAACAAGAGTATTAAAGGGGAAATATATGGAAAACAAGTTTCTGAAGTAAAATGAATAGAAATAGAAAAATGAAAGCATAAAGTTATACAGGGGTGTCCAGCATTTTGGCATCTCTGGGCCACACTGGAAGAAGAAGAGTTGTCTTGGGCCACACGTTAAATGCACAAACACTAATGAAAACCGATGAGCAGAAAAAAGGTTTTAAGTAAGTTTACGATTTTGTGTTGGGCCGCCTGTGGCCTGCAGGTTCAGGTCGAATGCCCCTGCTAGAATTTATATATCCTCAGGAAAGGGAAAGGGATTTTAGCTTATATCAAAAGGTCTCATAGTTTAATAGGAAATGAATAGAGTGATGCAAGTACTGTGATTCGCCTATCCGATTTCTTCAAAATGTGCTAACACTTTATAAACTTAATGAATCTCAATACTTATAAATTTGCTTTTTATGGCTTATATCATTGATGAAAGTTTTTGCTACCTGTTACTTAAAAGTGTCTAGAGCACAGAGAGACCTTGTTCAGTCTCAACTATGATAATGAGCCACTCAAAATTAGTAATTTGAAAGAAGTGAAAGAAAATAGCAGTGAAATGCACAAAGTGTGTGAAGCTATAGGTAGAAAATTTTGTCTTTATAGTAAATTTGATAGACAATACAATTTAAGAACATGGGTGACTAGGAAAAACTTAGAGGAGAAGGAGACATGGAGGGGAGTAAGTTTGAATTGAAGTATGTTTTAGTGGGTAAAAGAAAATGTGAACTTTTAAATAGAAATTTGGTGTATATCTTTTTTATAATAGGTAAATTTGTTTATAACCTGTTTGTTTCCATGAAACATCTGAGGCAGCTTACAATAAAACACATTGATTGAAGTATTAAGATAAAAAGAGAGTTAGCACTAATGCAAAATTGTAACTCTTAATTGTCAACAGGGATGTTGTGTTTGTACTTAATCTCCTGGGAATACAGGCAAATAGGAAACTAATCATTTACATAGGAAAGAGGGACTGTACCAGCTTCTGAAATCTAAGACTTAAGGCCTATGCTGTGCCAATTAAGCAAAAATTTTTACTGATGGAAGAACACATATGAATTAATCTAAAAACAGTAAGTTATCAAAATGGTCAAATCTTCTACTATATTTGAGACTTCTGTTAAACTTTATAGTAGATGTGATCTGAACTGTTATTTACCAGGTCTGTCCAGAAAAAAGTCCAGCTGTTGCTAATATAATGAGAATGGTTTTTTTTTTATATTGATGTAACCTGGCAGCCAAGGAAAGTGGACTGGAATGCACACACGTGAACATTAACGACTTCGCTGTGCTAGTCACTGTAGTAGTGGGGGCAGTAGACACCGTTCAGTGAGCATGTGTACTGTGTGGCCTGTCACATTCAGAGTGACTGAGTGAGTAGAGCAATGGATCTGCATCAAATTCTGCATTAAGTTTGAACATTCGTCCTTGAAAACTATTCAGATGACTGAGAAACCCCCCTACAGCCCAGATTTGGTGCCCTGCAACTCTGGCTTTTTCCAAAACTAAAATCACCTTTGAAAGGTAAGAGATTACAGACTATTGATGAGATTTGGGAAAATATGATGGGGCAGCCAGTGGTAACTGGGAGAACTGTGTGAGGTCCCCAGGTGCCCACTTTGAAGGGGATTTAGGTGTCATTGCCCTATGTACAATGTTTCCTGTATCTTCTTCAATAAATGTCTCTTTTCCATAGTACATGGCTGGATACTTTCCGGACAGACCTTATATATATTTTGGTATTTATGTTTTTGTCCCATCTATGTAATGTTCACTGAGAAGCTACTATACATACACTCAGCATGTTGTCAGGGCTTTGAAAGGATAGCGGTCCACTTAACATAGTCTCTATATCATGAAAGCTCAAATTCTGGGCAGGAAGGCAAATGAACAACAGGAAACATTTAGAAAATAATTCAACATAAGTTCTAAGATGTCTAAGGTACTTATACTTATGTCGATGTGTGAACTATGCAAATTACTTTATCTGGGTTCTGTGGCATCTGATTAAGTGGAAAATAAGTTGTGGGCTGGGAAGACGTTCTGTAGGAGAGACACTGTGACAAAGGTGAGGTCCCGCTGGTGTTTGTGTTTTGGATTCGGTTCAGGGTCCATATGACATTAGAGTGGAGAATATGAGGCCACTTTTCATATTCTCTGCAAAGGATGGTCACAAAAGGTAGTTCATAAATGATACTCATTTGAAGAACGTGAGCATTTTTATGCCAATTGAGAAGCAGATCTAAAAAGAATAGATTGTTCTTTTTCATCTTTGAGTTCTCAATGCTTAGCATACTAGTTGGCATATTATAAAGGATTAATAAATACTCTTTTTTTTTTGTCTGTTTGCTGTTCCAATTGGGTGTTTTCTGCTTCCTTGTTTTTCAAAGTTCTGATTTGATCCTCTGCTTCATCTAATCTTCTGATTTCTTCCAGTATATTATTCATTTCAATTGTTTTCTTCATTTCTGACTGTTTTTTTATTGTTTCTGTGTCCTTTTTTGTGTGCTTATTATCTCCTTGTTGAAGTTCTCACCGAGTTTATCTGTTCTTCCTCTGACTTTTTTGAGCATCCTTATAACCAGTGTTTTGAATTCGGTATCTGGTAGATTTCTTGCCTCCATTTTATTTAGTTCTGTTTTTGAAGTTTTCTCCTGGTATTAATAATGTTTATTGAATGAATGACTAAAAAGAGAAAAAATGGGAGAGCGGTGTTCTATAACAATTGATAAGAGAAATAAAATACTAATTAAGTGAAAAGAAACCTTTTGAAAGAGAGTTTTAAAGGAAGGGATTGGGTGAGTAGAGTTGTTAATTTTTCTAAAATAGTTTTGGTGGTAACTTATCAGTATTCTTTTTGTTAGACTCTAGTTTACCTTCTATATGTAAGTGAAGCAATAGTAATTTAAAGGACCTTGTATATACTTACAAAGCAATCTCATATATGGAGGTGTTGGTCACTAATCGGATAGCGAAACCACAGATTTTGGTTTGCCGAAAGTAGTAGCTGCTGAAGCATTGCTTCTTAATGATCAGAATTCTTTGATTACCTTCTTTATTACCAGTCAGCATACGGGACTGTTGAATATTTGATTATTTCTGGCACCCAGTATAGTATCCAACACGGTATTATGGAATATGTGAACTACTGTTTCATAAGGGCTTTCTATGTAGGAGGTGTGGAATAGAAGTGCTAAAAGGCAGGATTCTTGCTCTGAGAGGCTTATATACAATTCCAGTTGATATGAACAAATAAACAGGTGACAATTAGTATGGCATAGTAAAACCATTACTCAATAGCTATGCCTGTTGAGTGAGGAGAAGGAAGAGATGTCCAACTTGATAAAGATTGTGAAAGCAATACTGATTAATCTTTAGAAGGAAGATGAAGTTCATAAATTTACCCAACCACGTTTTACTGGTTAAGAAAGAAAAGGAACTATGCATTCCCTTTCTTCTGACAAGTATGTGTGTAGCTGTCTAGATCCTTGCTAATCTGTTAGAGCACAAGTATTATAAATTATTATTTTAACAGTGATTTAGCTTCATTGCAAATATGTGAATATTTATAGATACAAGGTTGCCATATGGCAGCTCTGAGGAAAATTGTAGTGTAAAATAGATGCTAAAAAAGGCTGCACCAAACAAAGGAGAATAGGAGGTATTTATTCATAAGAAGGCTTAAAAATGGCCATATACAAGTGCCATAATAAGACGATTGAATGGAGAAAATAACTAGGCAGAAGACTACATTTACATTAGACTAATGTAGGGGAAGTTTTAGGGAGGAAATTCAAGTAGGAAAAGTGTGTATTAGTCAAAAGGTTTTTTTTTTTAGAAAAGAAGTCTAGGTCTAAATTAAAAAGTTAATGGAAGAATTTAGAGTCTGGATAAGGACTCAATTTAAAGATAGTAATGGAATAGCATTATGTTTCCTATGCTTTTATATTCCTATTCATTCATTAAATAATTCATGTGTGCCTCCTCAGTTTGTAGTCTATAAAGAGGAACTTAGGAAGCATTTTTCATATTTTAGTTTTGCCCAGTCAGTCAGAGAGAGGTTAGTTATTTGCTTGCCAAACCTGGTTTTCTTTCCTGTCTCTGTTCATACTCATGTATAAAAGTGATGAGGATGAGGAAGAACCAGTTTTCCTTACTCTTAGGAATGTACTTTTGGAGCACATGCTTTTGTATTTATAAACAGCTTACTTCTCTGAGATATTCAGCTTTCCAAAGAATTAAATATTTGGCATGAATTCTGTGTGCGTGTTTGTGATGGTGGAGGCAGCACCAGGCGAATGTTGCCACTGGTGAATTTGTTAGGACACCGTTGCACTATTCAGATAAGAAGTGACAAGAACTCAGGCTGGAGTGGTGACAGTGGGGACAGAAGGAGAGGGATGACTGTGAGAGATGTGCCCTGGCATCTTGGGGGCCAGTTGATGATGGGGAATGGCTAGCCCAGGAGGATGGGGGGAGGAGAATGTGGGAAGTAGCCCATCAAGTCCTGGTTTTCAAAGGCTATGTAGAAGTCAGACTTACTTTTGATTGGTTTTGGTATCTAAGAGGATTCACTGTGGTGTCTGGAACACAGCAACAAGAGTGCCTTGTTACTGCTGACACTTAAAGTCTGTGATGACATTAATGTGGGTTTTGGGTGGGTGCCCTTGTGTGGGGGAGGACCTAGGTATGGCTGGGGGAGGACCTAGGTATGGCTGGGGGAGGACCTAGGTATGGCTGGGGGAGGACCTAGGTATGGCTGGGGGAGGGGGTGTTGGCCTTAGGTGGAGGGGATGGGCAGTACTCAGGCAGAAAACTTGGATTCTAGTCAAGTAACCTGGGCCACAGGGTATGTCCAGGACCAGCACCAAATTCTGACAGGATTTTGGATAGCTCTGTTGCAAGCTAGGAGGCAGGGGCAGGAGGAAGGAGTGGTATGTAGTAGTTGCATTCATATTTAACCTTACCTTTTGAATAGTCTTTTTTATATTTGGTAAAATTTTCCTAATGCAAGTTTAGCCTTGCTAATAATATGTAGGAGGCATTCATGCCAACATAGAAGGCATTACTCAAATTTGCACTTTCTTTTGTCATCAGATCAGGGGCATATGATTTAGACTTCACCAGTGAGACTCACCTCGCATACGACTTCGTCTGGAATGAGGGAACAGACTCTGCTTAGAGCTTCCATTTTTGCTGGTGGCGGCAGTGGCTTCCCAGCGGTTGCCCTGTGGACTTCCCGAAATGGTGGTCGTGGTGGGGTTTCTCTAGTTCTCTGTGGGGCAGCAGCACTGGTGGCCGTTTTCTAATCAGTCCTGTTTTGTGGCTTGATTTGAAAATTGTTCCTGGAAAGTTAACTTTGAGCATCATTCTTCCTCTTTCCAACAGTTCCGTGAGATACCCAGAAATCTCTTAAGAAACTCCTTTTCTGCCCATCAGACTGAGTTATTAGCCTGTTTTATGTTGAACTGAGAACCCTAGGTACTTTAGGAGATAAGGCATCAGATAAAGACAAAGCTTTTGATGCCTGCTAGGCTTCATCAGATTCCACCTAGTAACTGGTTGGAGCTGAGCCTGTGGGTGTCAGCCAAGTCAGCTCCTGCTGCTGCTGTAGTAGCAGGGGTGGCTGGGGGTAGACCCCATCAGTGGGGACTTGTTTCAGATTGTATTTTGGGGTGAATCGTGTGTGAGAAGAAGATATCTTCTTTTGCCCTTCTAGGCTCTTTCAGCTGCTCTAGTAGTTAAATCTGTATGAGATAGATCAACAATAGAAAATAAGCACATTTAATTACATATGTATGGGAACCCCGCATACACGAGAGGTTCAAAGATGGAAAGTTATAATGAGGCATTCTGAGCTAAGCAGGAGGGAAGGTACCTTGTGGCTTCAGAGTAGGGGGAGGGGAGGTCATTTGAAGATGGTAAGGAGAGTGGATGTTCAATAATTGGGTGTGCGCCCTGCCCTGTGGAAAAGTCATGAAAAGTTAATTCTGGAGCTAACACTTACTATGGACAAGGCCCTAAATTTAAATTTTTAAGAGAGAGGTAAAAGTTTCTCTCTCTTAAAAGAGAGCCTGCAGGCTCTCAGTTGCCTCAGTTAGAAATGATTCACATGCCAAAATGGCACACCTTGTTGGGGCCTGTCCAGAACGCCTGCAGCTGGAAGAGACATGGGAAGTAACTGGAGTGGTAAGTGGTCTGTTTGCATGTCGGGAGTGTGCAACAATGATTTTAGTTTTGGACATGTTTAGTTTGAGATGCCAGTGGAAATACTCACTTATGGAGATATCTGGCTGTTGAACTTGGATGAGAGTGCAGCAACACTGGAGCACCAAGGGCAGCAACATGGAATGTGGAGAGAGGAGGGTTGAGGACAGACTTTTTGGGAATGTTCATATTTATAGGAAAGATGGGTGAAGGCAAAAAGAAGAAGCCTGAACATGAGTGTTCTGGAAGGATGGAAGAGAACTCGGTATACTATTTGAGAAGCTCAGAGAGGGTGGAATTGCAAGGAGCAGACAGTCTTTAAGTCAGTAGTATCAAACCCTAGAAAGGAGAGTCAAGACTCAGAAGGGCTGAGTCGAATGTTTGTGACTTTGGAGAAAGTCAAGGGAAAAGGAACAGCACCCGACAGTAGCAGAGTGAAGGACGGAGGTGATGCCTGCAATGAAAGAGGTTAGTGGGAGATTTGTCAAATTTTGTTACACAGACTTGGAATCCAAATCATAAAATAGATTCTGAAACCAGAGAACAGCCCATATCTTTTTCCTTACCAGATTTTTATCAGGCTAGTTGTTAAGTTTGTCTGTCTACTGCATTGATAGATCACATTCTTTTGTTTTAATGAGGCAACAACTCTGTAGTGTGAAAAACTTGGGAAAATATTTTGCTTACAATTTTAGCGCTCATTAAGCATTATTATGTAAACTGTAAACAAATGTTAGAGAATTTAAATGTTTGTGACATCTGTGTTTTGATTGTGAATGTGAAAAGTTTCCTTTTGTAAGTATTACAATGATCACTCTTAATGGTTTGACCTTGCTTTACATTTTTGCCCAGCTATCTGCAGCCTGTCTTTTCTTCCCTTTATTCCAGCTTTTTCTTCCCTCCTGCTCATTGACAGTGACTTCATTATTACTGAAGGAGAAGCTTGACTACTTTCGTTGGTTAGAGCCTCTGTTACTCAAGATTTTCATTTTTTCTGTATGTTGAAGTGTTGTCTTTTTATATTTTCATTTTTTCTATTTAAAAGAGCTGTCTCTTTATGTTTGATATTCTGATAGAATTTTTTTGCTTAAAGTAAAATTCCAAAGGCCTTAAATTGTGGCTGCAAAATAATCTAGAATAGATATCAGATTCTAAAGCAAGATGAGAAATTCAAAGATGCCAGTCTGAATTTACACGGAATTATTATCCACAAGAATGGATCTTGACTTGTACCAGTCTTAGAGATGTATCTTGCATTGTGATTTGAGCTATGGTATTTCATCAAACATACAGTTTAAATTTATAGAATTTTAATTTATTTGCCATAATATCTGCAGTCAAATAGAAGTCATTAAATTCAAAAAGTGTTTCTTAAATAAAGATTTATTTTTATGTTCTGTCAATTTTGGGCAGAGTGTTTTAAAATTGATTGCATTTCACTTTCAGTTTATGGAAGATGATGTGAATATTATTACCTATTGTAGAAATTTAAATTAAGGATTCTTCAGTGGTCATCTAGTTCAGAATCTAAACCCCTCTCTAAATTATTCCTTTATGTAAATGACAGTTTAAAGTACCTTTTAGTTTTTGGCTTTATCTGTGACATAATTCCAGACAGGATATCCGGGGAGAGTAATCTTCCTGGGTGCTGGTGGCAGAGAGGCACTCCTCCCCCCCCCCCCCCATGGAGGAAATCGGGCCCAGGGAGGCTGGCTTGCACCTGGGCGATGTCTGGTGTACAGTGATGTATACTGTGGATTTTGAATTTCTAACCTGATATTTACTTTGTTTTAATAAACTATTTTGACAGAGTTGTTTATAAGTCATAGTCTAAAAACTACCATTTTTTTCTTTTCTTTATTTTGCCCATAGCTATATTGGCTATGCTGACTACTGAAATTTAGAATTTTACTTAAAGACTAAGTTGCTATTACAAAAAAGAAATTTAAATAACTTTATTTGAACTAAAATGTCAACATTTCAATGACAATAATAGCATTTACATTTTTTCTTGATGGCATTTTTCCTTCTATAGCGTACTGCTGATATACAAATGATAGTGTTTTATGCTAAACAGGTTTTTCCCTCTAGATACAGCAGAACTCTGTTTACACCGTGACCTTTCAGAATAAATTGGCAAGCATGTCAGATGCTCAGAGCTAAGAAGGTTTGGAAAAATGTAGTTTTCTTCTGGTGAATCTTTGGGGTGCTGTGTTTACTTGAAATGTTAAATAATGAGCTAAAAGACCATGTTGAAGCATGAATATTTCAAAATGATGATTAACGAGGAGCTTGTCACTTGGAATTCGCTTCAGGTACCATGTTTCCAGTGTAGCCCGAAGTAATTCCTTGAAGCACAAGTAGATTTTGTTATAATATGTACACAGAAGGTTAGTATAGTAAGGTAATTTAGCAACACAAAAAAGCCTGGTGTCTTTTTTCTTTTTCACTTTGAGGTTGAGCTGTTAGCCTATTAGAAAGCCTATTTTCATTTCTTCACTAGTATAATACCATGGAATTTTACTGATAATTTGTGGCACCCCTGTTTTTGTAGTCTGAGAAGTTCTAAGTTATGGACATTTTAGTAGACTTTCACATAATGATAATTTTCTATCATTATTCAGATAAGCTTATATGTAAACTTCATTTTAGGCCAGTGAACTGAGAAATGCTGCACATGACAATTTATAAAATTAATCAGTATCAATCAGTTGATGGTTAACACAGAAGAAATCTAGAAAGCCCCAGGTCAAAACAGGAGACGACACAAACTTCACATTTAATCCTGTTCCCCTGAATGAGTTTGGGGTGGGAACCTCGACAGTGGGAGTGATGCTCAGTGCGGTGGATGAGGTTGTGGCTGTCAGGAAGCGTAGAGGCAGCAGAATTAGGGTCTGGTAGGATATCAGTGGATACTAGGCAGTAGGATTTAAGTAAAAGATTCATGGCCTAAGATGTGGTCACAAGTCCTCTTGAGATAATTGTGACGAAGTAGCAAACTAAGGTTGGTTGTGCAAAACCAAGGGAAGGTATATGTTGCCTTAATAAACATCCCTGAGCATTTAATGCTAAAGGATTCAGGGCTGTCTGCTGGGTATGATGCAGGAATTCTGGGAGTCCATGACCCACTGTGGATTCTTTGCTCTGTGCAGGAAAGATTGCAAACATAGAATTTAAAGTGAAAGATAGGTTTTTGGTGGAGCTATCCCACAGAAAGAGCATCCCCCTTTAGCAGAATTTGTTTCTTTTATTGAGGTCCATTTAATTGAGGGGTAGGGTATTCAATTAAGGGGAGGAATATCCATGGTCTTCCCCCGCAAGGGGTAGAGATTTCTCAGAGGAGTGCCCTTGGCTATTTTGTGTCCTTACATGGTCTTTTCACTTCTGGTCATGGTGGCTTGGGTGTGTCGTTTGGCATGCTAATGTAGAACAATGAGCATATAATGAGGCTAGGGATTACTGTTAGGTGAAATTAATCACCATGTTGGATTGAGTTGGGCTCTGCCAGTTTTAAACCATGAATCCAGGGGGAGGGGTCTTTTTTCTGGACAGCTCCTATAGCTTTTATTGATTGCAGCTGTTCTACACATCCCCTGTCTCAGGTACATCCCTTAGAGAAACACTTACTATGACTAAGGGCACACGTTAGTTCCATAGCTGATCCCCATGAGCCAGTGAAATCATCCAGTCAATGCAGGAGCTTTAAAGGTCCATGTCTGAAGGTGGAGTTACACCTTTTGGCTCCATTGGAGTTCCTCCTTGTGGGTGCCTGCCTGCGTGTGTGGTATGTGTGCCTGTAGATGTACATGCTGGAGGGGTGCATATGTGTGTGCACGTGTGCCTGCATGTGTATCCCACATGATTTCAGCTTCATTGAAGCCCAGTCAGTATTAGTTCAGGATATGTTCCAAAGCTCGTCTTTTCAATATCTTATTTCTCAGGAGTGGCATTCTTGCTTTGTGACTTTGGGCTGACCAGAAATTTTTGTCTATAAGTCCAGAGGTGAGCAGATGGATGTAGAGGTCGAAATGGGTTTATTTTCACCAGCAGGGATTGTGAAAAAGTGCATTTATTTCAATAAATTACAAGAAAAAGAAAAACAAAATATGGATTTAGTTAAAAAATCAGATGCTCCTGGAAAGTAGATATTTTTTCTTTGCATATTTACTCATGGCTCACTGGTTCTCTGGGATTTAACTAAAAGACCAAGGTGAATTAAACTATTGTCTGTTACATTCACAGTGCTTGAAGAAATGTATTTTATTAACATAAAGATAGCAAAATTTTAGCTAAAGTAGAGAATATAAGAAAAAGTTCTTTAATTTGCACCAAGGGAGAGATTAAACAAAATTGGAAGTCTGGGGGGAGGGGGAACCCCCACCAGATTTTAAATATTTAGTTAATTATGTGCGAACAGATGCAAAAGATATGAGCAAGTGCCTGTCTCTAGAGGATGACATGAGTAAGTGCTAAAATAAAGGTATTTAAGCTTGTCAAGTAATTGGTAAATAGCATATTAAGAATAGATAGAGCTTCACTGCAATGACTTCATTGAAAGACTATTAAATTTGGGAAATTCTTATATTAAGGAAATTAAATTACCTTTAAATAAAAAAATGCTTAAATAATAACACTGGTCTATAATTTAAGGGAATCATATGTCTAATAATACCTTAAAAAGACATCAGGTTGGATAATTCAGATGGAAGAAATTAATTAGAATGTGCATTGCTGATTTCAGAGTTTGCACATGCTTCTGGAAATACCTTTTTTGATCCACAGTCTTTATACAATAACCAAAATATAATAGTTATTAAATAAACTAGGATTGCTTTAGATTTTTTTTACACATGCAAATAAATGCTATTCAAATAAAATAACTAAAATAAAAACCTTGACAGTGTTCTCTCAAGTATAAGGTAGAGGAATAGTGAACAAATAAGTGAATGAGTGAATAAACATATATGCACATAAAGCATTTTTTCTTTGTTAAGTAGGTAACTATAAAGTTATAATTAGGGAATAGCTTTGACTTTTCATACTTTTCTCACATAAAATATGTACCATATCTAGTTTTTGTGTGATTATATATTTAATTCTATTTTATTATTTTTTTTTCAGAGCAAATAATATTCCATTTGACTTGGGTTCTAAGCCCATTGTTTTTCATGGGCTTATTTTAAATTATTCAGAGTGTAGTCTAATTTATAACATTAGATGTTTGAAATGTTAGTGAAAGATTAGAAATCTCCTTTGAGCATGGGAAACATTTGGTCAACATAAGTTTAATGGTCTCTTTAAAGACCAGATACATAATTCTCAGAAGCTAGAAGCCATCAGCAGTCTGAGTAATGATGAGGGTCATTTACGAATTCTATTCCAAGGTACTTTCAGAAGGCCAGGGATGAATGACAGTGGCAGAGACAACAGTGAATCATGCTACTTATTCACCTTCACCCCAGGGATCAGTTGAAGTGTTGTAAAATAGACAGAAATCCTGACTGACAGGGTCTTTTAGTCAAATATAAACTTGTTTGTGCCCACAAGGGACCCTGACCCTACACTGAAGAGTCAGGTGTCAGTTTCCTATTAAGTCCACGCGAACAGCTAATGACTAAGTGCTTCCTTTCACTGCACAGAGAGCCGTTATAGTTCAGATGTTTGAAGATATGTGAAGTATCTCATTGTGTTTACTTAGATATATTTTACATATAATGAACTTCATACATTTTAAATACATGGACCTGCAAAAGTATATTTTTATGTAGCCACCACCCCAAACACAGCATAGAACATTCCCGTCTCCCCAGAAAGTACCCTCGTGGTCTTTCATAGTCAGTCTTTTCCAACTCTCTGCCCTCAGCGACCAGGGTGATTTTGAATGTTAGACATTAGTTTGGCCTATTTTAGAATTTTACTTAAGTGCAGTCATACAGTGTGTACTCTTTTGTGTTTGGTTTCTTTTGCTCAGAAAGATGCCTGTGTGGTTCATCATTTGTTGGGTTTAAGTCCTTTTTGGTGCTAAGTAACCTTCCATTGTGTGAATATCCCAAAATATGGAAAGGATTTGAACAGATATTTTTCAGAGGTATATTTAATGGCCTAAGAGTATGTGAAAAAGATGCTCAGCATCATCTTTTGTCTAAGGAAATGAAAATTAAAGTCAAAGTGAGATACAACCGCACAATCTTCTAGAATGCTTACAATTAAAGCCTGGTAATACTGAGTACTGGTGACCAGATTGTAGTCTCATGTATTCATTGGGATTGGTGGAATGGTGTATCCACTTTGCAAAATAACTTGGCAGTTTATAAACTTAAGCATACACTTATAATGTGATGCAGCAATCTCACTCATAGATATTACACAGAAGAAAGCAAAACATATCTATACCTAGAATTGTTCATGAATATTCATAGCAATTTTGCACATAATAGCTCCAAACTAGAAATAAACCAGATGTCCACCATCGAGTGAAATACATTCTTATATAGATTTTATTTTGTTCTTGTACCTGACATTTGTCCTTGGCTAACTTAAAAAAGTGTAAAATTTTCAGAAATTTCAAGACTCTTTTTCAGAAAGAGTCTTGAAAAAATAGCCAGGTCTTTGTTAAACCAAAAATGACAACAGAATTCCATTTCATTTTATTCCTGACACATTAAAAGAGCAGTGGATTTCGGCCCTGGCTGGGTGGTTCAGTTGGTTAGAGTGTCCTCTTGTACATGAAAAGGTTGTGGGTTCCATCCTCAGTTAAGGCTCATACCTAGGTTGCAGATTCAATCCCCATTCAGAGGCAGCTGATCAGTGTTTCTCTCTCTCTGTCTCTCCCCCTCCCTTGCTCTTTTAATATCAATAAACATATCCTTGGGTGAGGATAAAAGGGAAAAAAAGCAGTGGATTTCTGCACTGTGTATGTGACCTAGGAAAAGCTAGTAGAGTATGATGCAAAGTGTTGCCCAGCCATGTCCTGCCTGTATGAAAATAGTTCTCTACGGAAAGTTCCCTTCTTCTGGGTCAGAACTGAATTATCTAGAAAATGAGGTGGACTATCACCCTGGCACAATTTGACTTTAAACAATAATGTGGCTTGTTTAGATTGTTCTGATTCCTCTCAGAATCTTTCAGTAATAATTTTTGTTACAAGTTTTTTTTATTTCCTACATTTCATAGGTATTAAATAAGAATTCAGGAATGGGTGTGTCAAGAACTCTTTGTTAGTTAGGTTGCCTTTTGAATCAGAAATTTTCCTGGAATTGTATTTTAATGGTGTGATTCAATTCTCAGCTCAGTGAATAGTAAATTTATATCAGTGTTGTCTTTATTGTAGTCATAGTCTTTTTTGGGGGGTTTGGGATTTATCCACAAATGAAAGTAAGCTGTATTGTTTGACTTCATGAAGGATGATGAATTAAGAGCCCTGTCAGGGATACTAATTGAGATGGTAGGAAATTGTAAGATCAGAAGTCAAAATTGTGGAATCCTTTACATACGGTTTTGTAATCCTACTTTTTTGTGAAATATGAATACTATAAATGTGAACCTTACTCTTACAAGTGAAACTGTGCAGATTAACTTCAAATTTCAAGCTGTTTCAAATGAATTTAAATTTAAATGGAAAACTCCAATATAGTGATTGTTTCCTAAGAGGACATCTGTTTTCTGAGATGTAGGAATCCTGTGGCTACATTTAGAGAGGAGAGAAGTTAGATTAAAAATGAACTAAAAGAAAAAAGGATTTTATAAGTATGTAGCTTAATTTTAGGTAATTAACATTGATATATTTTTAAGTCAAGGTTTATTTATACCCTGGAAAGGTTTTTTTTTTTTTTTTAAATTATACACACAAGAAATGTGTTACACCTGTCATTGTCTTTTTGTTGAAATGTAATCATTTAAAAAAGATTTTATTATTTTTAGAGAGGGGGAAAGGAGGGAGAAAAAGAGGGAGAGAAATATCCATGTGAGAGAGAGACAGCAATTGATTACCTCTTGAATGTGCCCCTACTGGGGACTGAACCTGCAACCCAGTCCTGTGCCCAGACCAAGAATTGAACTGGCGACCTTTCTCTTTGCGAGGTGATGCCCAATCTACTGAGCTACACTGGTCAGGGCTGAAATGTAATCATTTTTGCGGCAACTCTTCATTAATTGTAAATAAACCAGTAGTACCAAATATAAAGTTGTTTATCTTTTCTCTCCATCTTCATTGTTTCCAAAATTAAATTCCAGGGGGAATAAAATTAATAAACAGAAATTGCTCTTGAAATCTAGGCCTACCTGTTTCAAGGTAAAGTGTTCAAATCCTCATGTAAAGAGATTTTGAAGAAAGGAATAATAAAGCCATTGAGAATCTGCCTAAAACATTGATTCTCAGACATTTTCCACTAGGACTTTGGATTCAGGTTTTCTGAGCCCCTCGACAGCATACCCATAACATTGTGGCGGTCGTTGAGTGTTCTGGAGGAGCACGCTGAGACCGTGATTGTTTCTCTTGTGGGTGTGTGGAGGGGGGGCTTTGCAGCCGCCAGCATAGCCACTAACGGTGGTTCTCTCGACTCCACCAGAGGTTCTGCGAGTGATGAATATATGCACATGTTTGAACTTTATATGGAAATGATTATAGACTCAGAAGTTGCAGAAATAGAGTTCCATCAAGTGGACAGATGTCATAGGGGAGGGTTTGGATACAAGAAGGTGAACAGATGAGCCAAAGAACATGTATGCATAGCCCAGGGACACGGACACAGTGTGGTGAAGGCCTGGGGGGGGGCTGGGTGGAGGTGGGCAAGGAGTGGAAAATGGGGGACATCTGTGATGGTGTCACCAATAAAAAAATCAGAAGAGACAATGAAAGACATAAAAAAATAGTAGAGTTCCATTATATTTTTCACTTAGCTTTCTCCAAGATAACATTTTACATAATTGTAGTACTATTATCAACTAAATACTGAGCTTTTTCAATTTTCACCAGTTTTTACACGTACGCTGTAATTTTATAAAATTTTGCCACATGCATTGATATTTGTAGCCACCACAATCTGCATACAGAACTCTTCCACCATGCCTAAAAATATTCTCAGTGCTACCCCTTTGTGGCAACACCTTCCCTCCAGCCCTGGCAACCACTGATCTGTTGTTGCTGACTATAGTTTTATCACATTAACGATGTTGTGTATATGGAACAGGACTGTTATGTGTCTCCCCAAAACTCCTGTGTTGAAATCCTAGCTCTCACTATCTTGGAAGGTGACCGTAATTGAAGATAGGGCCTTTAAAGAGGTGATAGAGTTAAAATGAGGCTGTTTGAATGGGCCCTGAACTGATGTGACTAGTGTCCTTAAAAGGAGGGAAAATTTAGGCACACAGAGGGACATCAGAAGTGCACATATACAGAGAAAAGACCGTGCGAAGACATAGAAGGAAGCCATCTGCAAGCCAGAGAGGCCTCAGAAGGAATCAACCCTGCTAACACCTGGATCTTGAACTTTTAGCCTCTAGAACTGTGAGAAAATTAATTTTTGTTGTTTGAGCCACACAGACTGTATTTTGTTATTGGCAACCCTAGCAAACTAACACATAGACAGTCTGTAACCTTTTATCATTAAAACATGTGAGAAAGAGTGAACCAAGAGGGCACATCTGACTGTCTCCACTCTGGCCAGGATAATGACTTCAGACTTTGTTTCCCCACCTGGTGCCGGGCTCCCGTGGGTGCCTTCAACAAGTATTTGGTGCAGTTTCGGGCAGGAGAAATGTCATTTAAAGGAACTACTGTCATCCCTGATAAAAGGAAAGTGCTCATGTACATCCAGCAGAGGGACTACTCCCTCACTTCTGCTGGAAGGACAGGATGCCTGGCAACTTGGAATAAGATTTGATCTTCCCCGACCACTCTGGGTCCAAGTGCTTCCTGCAGTGCCCCATCGGGAGGCTGTACATGCTCAACGTCAAGGCCGGAGACCCTTCTTCTGGATGCAGGAGCCCAAGACGGACCAGGATGAGGAGAACTTTACGAAGAGCCTGTTGAGGAACATGAGCCACAGCCAGCTCATGCGTCAGACCTGCTGGCGTTGGAGGACCAGGTGGGCTGGGGGCTGGGGACCCTGACTGGGCCAGGCCTGACCACCTTACTGGGGAGCGGAGGGCCTCCAGAGAGGAGCAGCTCTTCATCCAGCTCCCTGAGTCAGTTGGCAGCTGTTATCCTGTCCTCCACCTCTTCCGCCCACATCAGCCCATCCCCCTCTGCTCCAGCAGCTGCTGGAGCCCTGGCTCAAGTGATGGAACCAGCACGGCAGCCAGCCCAGCCCAGCCCAGCCCAGTCCATCCCATCCAGCCTAGTGATCTCCAGAGAGCATGCTAGCCGCTGTGAACGTGCCGCCTGGGCCAGGAGGAGTCCAGCAAGTGGACCTGGCCAGTGTCCTGACGCCTGAGATCATGGCACATATTCTTGCCAATGTGGATGTCCAGGAGTGCCTGCTGCCCTACTTGCTCTCTCGAGAGTCGCTGTCCCAGACCGCAGAGGAGATCCAGGGACACGCTGACCTCTCCCCAGTTCCTGCAGGCCCTGGGCATGTTAAGCGTGGCCTTGGTCTCTGGGCAGCCGGCTTCCCTCGTGTTCCGGTTTGGTCAGTCCACGGAGGCTGTGCAGGCCGCCAACAAGGGTGATGTGGAATCGTTTGCCAAAGCAATGCAGAGCAGTGCCAGATCAGAGCAGGGGGGCAACGGGAAGGACAAGAAGGACAAAGATGAGGAAAAATAATTTAGATTAAGTTATTTGCTGTCTCTTACAGGGTGATGTTCTCGGCTGTGCGAATGAGCGATGTTTGTGGCCCGTTGCATGCCCTCAACAGCTCTGCCCCAACTTGCTAACAAATAAAAGTCTTGGCTTTTATCTGAAAAAAATTTTCAACATAATTCTCCATCCAGTAGTGTACCAGTAGTTCCTTACATTGCTGAGTGGCATTTCATTAGTGGGTGTCCCACAGCTTGTTGATTCATTCACTTATTAGAGGGCATTTGGGTTGTTTCTAGTTTGGAGTCATGCTGAATAAAGCTGCTGTGAACATTCATGTACGAGTTTCTGTGTGAACATATGCGTATTTCCTTAGGATAATTGCCTAGCAATAACTGCCAGGTCCTGTGGTAACTGCACGTTTAACTTTGGAAGAAACTGTCCAGCTGGTTTCCAGGCCAGCAGAACCATTGTGTATTTCCACTGGCAATGTGTGAGTTCCATTCGTTCTGCATTTTTACCAGCACTTGGTATTGTCAGTATTTTTTTTTATTACCATTGTAATTGGTGTATTTTGGTGTATTAAAGCCATCTAATTGTGGCTTTAATTTGCATTTCCCTGAAGCTAAAGAGGTTTAACATCTTTTCATTTACTTATTTGCCATCCTTGTGCCATAATTGTTTCTTACTGTAGTTCAGATATGCAGAGCATGGATTGCAAACCTAGAGTCAAGGCCAGGAAATTGAAATTGAGGTTAGATGTAAAGGACATTTGGCATTACTGGAAGTGGGATACTTTAAGAGCCGGTGAATTGTTAGCTCAGCCACAATGAAAATTATCCATTGAATTAAATTCTGCAGTTGGGCTTTGTCCTTGGTGTTGTGCTTTGTAATATTGTGTTAAGAAAAATCAGTGCTTGAATCACAAGTTCATTTTGCTAGAGACAGTTAAAATGCATGAATGCTACTCATGAAGGGTAATGGGTGAACTGATTTCTACCTCTTTACACATTTGGTCATAGTATTATATGGGTTAGCAAGTAGCTAGTAAAAACCAGAATCCTGAAGACATGGGACTAAAGGTTGAGTTTATAAATAAGTAATGGAACTTAATTATAAGTTCAGAAAATTGCAGAAAGCAATTTTATACAAAAATGTTAGCTTTTAATTTGAGTTTCTCAAATCTTGAAAAGCTGCTACTGAGAAAAGCAAACTAGATTATTAGACGTAATACATATAATTAAATTCCTTAATGTAGGTTTTGAAGATTATTTGGATAATGAATAATTTTTAATGTATTCTCTGTTGACTTCAGGCATTGTCTTCAAATAAGCTTATCCTAGTTTTAATGGAACTGATTGCAGAAAACCAAAACAAAACCTTTTCATGTTTTGAAGATGTATTATTTTAGTTCAGACCACTTTCTCGCATAGCACGCATCCGTGTTGTGGAGTGTGTGGAAGGCAGTTTGAAGGATGAGCGCACGCGGGTGCACGCACACCAGGCGGTATTCCTCCCGCCCCTTTTGTTTCCCTTTCCCCCCATTGGCCCTTTGTCCTCATCTTTTCTATCTCCTCTTTTAATGTGTCCACATAGAAACTAGTAAATCAGTGTTCTTAGGTCTGTGTCCTCTGTGGCCCCAAGGAGAACCTACTCTGAGAAACAGTGATTTTTCTCAGGTGGTCTATGTAACTAAATCACCTTTGCCCATTTGTTACTTAGTAACTGTGAGCTGCTTCGGTGCTGGTAAATAGGCTTCCCCAAAGATCAGGTCAAATTTGCCTGTTTCAGTCTTCAGTAACTAGACTGTCTTAATGTACTTTTAAAGAAAATTTGAGCAGTTCATTTTTGAAAGGCAAACCTAGGTAATAGCTAGGGCCTAAATGATATTTTCATTTCAATACCACCCTGTTGTGGCCCAGATATAACGTTGATAACTTTATTGTGCTTATCTTATCTCTCTTCCACTTCCAAACATAACATTGCCTTATTTTTCTAAAATATGTGTGTGTGTGTGTGTGTGTTAAGTTTTATTTCTCTGTGCTTTGAACCTAAAATCATAGAATTGCATGAGTAGTTGTGGGTGCAATTCATCAAGATGGAAGCAGACTTTTTAGATTTGGGTCTGCATTAACATCTGGTTTATCACAGGAACTGTAAGATATTAAAACATCCTCTTTCTCAATATAGATATAGTCTGTTCCAACTAATATGTTATCACCAGCTTAGCCTTTGTAAAAGTAAGATGAATGGGATGAGTTTTTATGAAAAGGAGAAGAAATTAGATTATTAAACTTGCCAACTCTTGGAATAAATGAACTTGGAAATACGAGAAATGAAAAAGCATAACTTTTTTTTTTTGGTAGAATATACAGTTCCTTTCATGAAAGAAATTTGCTTAGTTTCTAGTGAAAATGGTAAAGCCAAAAAATTTAGAAACTTTGGTATGTTAAAATACCAAGAATGGTATTGATGATACATTTTTGTGAGGTAGGAGGAACAAAAGGTATTGGGAGGCCCGACCTTTCTATTGTGAAAGCTGAACAGTGGACACTCAATAGCTTCTTAGAGAATGGAAAGAAAACTTGTTTGCCTAGATTGTAGCCAACTAGCAAGTAAAATATTTGCATTTAAAAAATTCCACAAATAGAGGTATAGTATCATTAAAATAAAAATTTAATTTTTCTATTTTATTTTTAAGACTAATAGTTAACAATAATTTGAAAAGAATTTCTATAATTCACAGATACACACAACAGTATTTTCAGTATTTTTAAGAGCCTTATAGGATGGGAGGGAGGAGGGGAGGGCTGGCGGGTGGGCTGGGATGTGAGTAAAGGGCAGAAAACTGTACTTGAACAACAATTAAATTAAAAAGAAGCTAAACAAACAATAAAAAGAGTCTTATTACCTGCTTCACAAGATGTTAAGCTCCTTTAAATTGCTAGAGAATTTTGAGGAACTGAGTAGTTAGTCCTTTGTCATTGAAATAGTAGGTGGTTGAATATTTGTTTATCTGATTTAAAAACTAAATTTTGCTGTGGCTCAGCGGTGTTAGCAGAATGCCCAGAGGATGTTCCACTCCTCACTATAACTTAAACAGGGACAGTTACCAGGGGAAGTTAGGAATTTTAATTAACAAAACAAGCAGTACAGCCTTTTCTAAATTCTACCATTAGTATTGCCTGCTAAATGAGGAGTTGGCAGCCTGAGGATCCATAGACCAAATATAGCCAGCTGCTTATTTTTGTAAATAAAGTTTTATTGGAACACAGGCACGCCCATTCATTATGTATGGTCTGTGGCTTTGGTGGCAGAATTGAATAGTTGTGACAGAGACTGTGTGGGCTTCAAAGCCTATAATATTTACTGTCAGAATGCTGACCTCAGTGCTAAATGATAGCAGGAAAAAATGTGCATAGATCTTAGATAAAAGATAATGCAAATGAAAGACTATTTTTTAAAAATGATTTTAAAAGATTAGAACTTGTTCCTGGTTAAAAAAAATCAAGCTATCGCTCTACACGGAAGGGAGAAGGGCCAGTGTGTTGGTAGCATTTGCAATCCTTCGACAGGCAGTTTGTCTTCGGCGTGGAGCACGAGGTATGGAATGAGCTGCACCTTAACTAGCGGTCACACACAACCTTAAACAGCCGCTGACTAAGTGGCTGAGTAAAGGTGACAAACCAGTGTCTTTTAAGGAGTTAACAGTTAAATTATACAGGACTCTCAAAGCAGGTGGTTAGAACTATTTATTCCCGTATTTTATTTTGTTGCCTCACAGTCTGTATAGCAAGTTATCTCACTTATATTTTATGATATGAAAACCAATTTTAATATTTTCCCTAAACACGGAGGGAGTCTGTTATGACACATGTAGAGAGACGTGGTTCTGAACTCCGCTTTCTTCGCTTAATAGTTGTGTGGGCAAGTAACCTAATTTCTCTGTGCCCTAGTTTTCTTTTTTTAAAAATTTACTTTTTAGTTATAGTTGACATCCAAGATGACATTATTTTCAGGTATACAACATAGTGATTATGAAGTGATCATCCCAGTAAGTTATGCCCTGTAGTCTTCTTATCTGTTAAATGGGGGCAGCAATAAGATGTACCTCATAGGGTTGTTAGGCGAATGCATGTGAATGTTGGGTTAGCGCAGTGCTTGCATATGGTGAATGCTTCATTTATGTTGCTGTCAGAATGCTTTACTTTTATAGTACTTTATCGAAGCTCCTCCAGTCAAAAGGTGGCAGCCTCTGCAATTGAAAGCATTGTGCTTGGATGAAGGTTAAAAAAATCACAAGAATTTGCCCTGTAACCTGGGCTGTTTCTGTACCTGCAATAACTGGAAAGTGATGTTATTCATATAAAGAATCAGAGTTGAAAACCAGCTAAGAAGCTTCATTTCTGAAGTAAAATGGAAGTTATCCGTGTAGTACAATCAATTTTAATTGCTGAGTGGTAAATTAATTGAGGCAAATGTCTCTTGTAATCCCTTGATTGAACTTTTTTCTTTCTGTTGCTTGCCTTCTGCCATTTAAATATTTTTCTCCACCAGCTTGAGTTTCTGAAAGTGTGGTGGACTTCTTGACTTGTCAGATTCCTGGTCTTTGCCCTGACCTGACTGAGTCCAGATCTTTAGGGATGGCCTCCTCCCTCCGCCTACTTCTTGATTCTTATACACACCAAAGTTTGAGAACCAAATATGGGGAATGAAATGATTTGAAGTACAAATCACTGAGTACTCTGACTCTTTCTGTGCTTTTGGTAAGAAGCTAGACTGTGGAGGAGATGAACACCATTGAGAGCGAGCCAATTTCTGCCAGTGTCCCAGAATTTGCTGAGGTCTGAATAGGGACTGTGGAGGAAGAGCATTCAGGAGGGACAGGAGGTCTCACCTCTGTGACTGTTCTTACCTCTTTCTCTCTTTGCTGGCCCGAGACTGCCTTCCTCAGATTACTCCTTCCCCTTTAAGCTTACACTGTACTTACCCTGTTAAGACAGCCAGATAATTTCAACAGAACTTGGGAGATGAAGTAGAAAACAAGTACTTAAAAGAAAAGGCAAATGTAAATACACACTTCTGAGATAAGGACCTCTGCTCCTAAGAATCCTATTGAAAGGACTGGAGACTTTATCGATCCTTTCGTTCTAACACTTGAGGAGCTGATCTGACTTGCCTGCTGGCTAAATTTTGCCTCCAGCCTCTCAGGGGTGCCTTCTTCCTTATTGCCACACTGAGGCCATCTGCCTGCTCATTTTTCTTCACTTGAAGACAGTGGCCACTCCCAATTTCCTTTTAAAATTTCCAGACTCCATAAATCTTTTTAATTTAGCTTCAAGTGTCTCCCCAAATTAAGTATTTTTTTAGTAGATCAGTGGTGACCAATACTCAAAGAATCATAATAACTTCTAGGTTTTCTACTCTTGTACTTTTCTGGAGCATTCCATTAATATAACTCCCACAAAATGAGTTTTCCTTTCCCTTCCCTTTACTATGCCTCGGTATAGGAAAGTTATCGCTACATAACAGTGTTTTATCTGCATGTTAATTTGTTGTGTAATTGTCTTCGGAATTAGATACAATAAAGGAAGGGCAAGGTTGTTCTCTGACGTGCAACTTCTGGTCCTCATGTTGCTGATGTTGAGAGTTGCTCAGTGACTGTCACTGTAAAATATGCATCTGTACTAAATGGCAAAGGTGTTGCCAGGGAATCTGAATGGTGATAGGGGCCCTTTGTATGTCTCGTGCCTACAGAGAGACCTGCGCTTAAACTATTGCATTATATTTTTAAAAAATCTCTAAGGAAGACAATTTCACAACCTGTCATGGTAATCTCTTCCTATGTTTAATCAACATTATAATGCTGATTTTAATACATTTCCCCTGTACCACTATCAAGCTCTATTTCACATGAAGTTTCTCCTAAATAGTTTTTAAATGATGATTGATTAAACTTGCAGTCCATCCTGACTTTGAGATCTTTCATTGCTAGCACCTTTGTGTGACTAGACATTGCCCACATTGCTCTTTGGGCATTTATTCTTCTAATCTATCTATGGGCTTTATTATATTTCTTGAGTACAGTAATTGATCTTTTTTAATTTAGAATTCTCTGGAGCTGCTGATTGATTGTTCTGTCAGCAATAGGCACATTACATTCAGATTCTAGCAAAATTATGCCACTCTTTCACTAATAAAATTACATCTGAGTTCAGCTTGTAAGTTTTATTTTATTTTTGTGTATTTTGCTGTAAAGTCTTTTATTTTGAAATTAATTTTTTTATTGATATACTGTTACGGTTGTCCCAGTTTTCCCACCTTTTCTTCCTTTCACTCAGCATTCCTCCCTCTCTTAGGCGGTCCCCACACCATTGTGCATGTCGATGGGTCCTGTGTACAGGTTCTTTGGTTGCTCCATTTCATATACTGTACTTCATATCCCTGTGGTTCTTCTGTAACTATCTATTTGCACTTCTTAATCCACTTACTTCTTCGCCCATTTCCCCATGCTGCCCATCCTGTCTGGAAATCATCAAAAACACTCTCCATGTCTGTGACTCTGTCTCTGTTTTTCTTGTTTGCTTAGTTTGCTTAGTTTTTCAGATTCAATTGTTGACAGATACATATTTATTGCCATTTCATTGTTCATAGTTTTGATCCTCTTCTTTTCCTTAAGTAAGTCCCTTTAACGTTTCATATAATAATGGCGTGGCGATGATGAACTCCTTTAGTTTTCTGTTGTCCGGGAAGCTCTTTATCTGCTCTTTGATTGTAAATAATATCTTTGCTGGGTAGAGCAGTCTTGGCTGTAGGTTCTTGCTTTTCACGACTTTGAATGTTTCTTGCCAATCCCTTCTAGCCAGCAAAGTTTCTTTTGAGAAATGAGCTGATAGCCTTATGACAACTCCACTGTAGGTAACTAACTTCTTTTCTCTTGCTGCTTTTAAGATTCTCTTTATTTTTAGCCCTTGGCATTTAATTATGATGGGTCTTGGTGTGGTCCTTTTTGCATCCATCTCGTTTGGGACTCTCTGTGCTTCCTGGGCTTGCATGTCTATTTCCTTCACTAAGTTAGGAAAGTTTTATTTCATTTTTTTTTAGATAGATTTTCAATTTCCTGCTCTTTCTTTTTTCCTTTTGGCACCCCTACGATGTGAATGTTGGAACACTTGAATTTGTCCCAGAGGCTGCTTATGCTATCCTCATTTTTTCTGGATTCTTTTTGTTGTTGTTGTTCTTTTTTTTTTTGCTTCCTTATGTTTCAGATCATTGATTTGATTCTTGGCTTCATCCACTGTACTGCTATTTCCCTATAAGTTGTTCTTTATGTCTATTAGTGTGTATCCTTCGTTTCTGACTGGATTTTTTTTCTGCTGTTGAGGTCCTCACTAAGTTCCTTGAGCATCCTTGTCACCAGTATTTTGAACTCTGCATCTGATAGATTGTTTATTTCCATTTTGTTTATTTTTCCTGGAGTTTTGATCTTTCATTTGGACCATGTTTCTTTGTCTCTTCATTTTGTCACCTTCCCAGTGTTTGTTTCTATGTATTAGGTAGAGCTTTAACTCCATGTCTTAGTAGTGTGGCCTAATAAAGTAAGTGTCCTGTAAGGTCCTGTGACACAGCCTTCCCTATAACCCAAGTTGGGTACTCAAGGTACACATTTCATGTGGACTTAGTACACTCTACTCTTGTAGTTGAGTCTTGGTTGCTGTTGGCATGTCAGTAGGAAGGATATACCCAGGCTAGTCAGCTGCAAGGATAGGCAATGACCACTGAGCACCAACCTCCACTCTCTGTGGATAATCAACTATGCGGGAGCAGGGTGGTGGTGCTCCAACATAGTTGGAGTTATCTACTAGGTGCACAAGCTCTGGGGTTTCCTGGGAGTGCAGGCCAAGAACACAGGTCAGCCCCCACCTGTGTTTTGCCAGGGGCAACCGTGTCTGAGCTGTAAAGCAATCTGAGATGGCTGCTACTTGTGCTGGACTTGGAGATTTCCCAGCAAGGCCAAGCTGTGAATCTAGGCCAGCTCCTGCTACTGCTGGCCTGGAACCCCTTAGCAAGCTGTATGGGCTCTGGGGACGTCACTGAGCTTGGCTGTTGCTTGTTTTAGAGGATTTAGGAAGTTGTGAATCATGAGCCAGGACCAGCCATTCATAAGGAAAAGCAGCTTGGCTGAGTTCATGAGTTGAATGGGGTAGAGTCTCTGGGGATCTCCAGGGCAAGGGCAAGCAGTGTTAGCCAGGTTGATGGGGACTCAGATATTGCACCAGCCTGCCAGCTCTGTGGCTCTGTGGCTCAATTTCTGACCATTTTGAGTGATGGTTATTCTGTATTTTAGTTGTAATTTTGATGTGATAGTGGAGGGAGCTGCCATCTTGACTGGAAGTCTGCTTATAAGTTTTAAATACTTTACCCATCTCTCTCTTGTTTTGTCCCCATCTCCCCATCTTTTCTTTTCACGTTTCTTTTTTCTTTGGATTCACTTCCTCCTTTCTCACGTATTAGAATGGGAGGAGGCTGATACTTGATAACAGAACTTTTGCTGAGTTTGCCAACAGTAGTATTGACTGGGTTGTAGTTTTTAAGAACCATGGGGACAGTTTTATTTCTGATGAAGAGGATTCGAAATGAGTAAAGGTGTGAAAAAAACCACATCATATCTAATAAGTCCTCATAAGGTCCCTAAGTCTCTTCCAGAACATAATGTAATTTGTCGGCTGTCTGCCTTTGTGAGCTGCACATGTCATTAATCATGAGAGAGACAAATTCCTATTTAAATGTTTGATCATTTGTCTTCAGAAAATGTGATTTTCAACTTTCCTAGACTCACAAAACTTATAAGCAGTAATGAGTTGGATTCCCATTGGCAGTACTGACCACTGAGGAGTGTTCATGAGTGAAATACAGACTGACTTGACTTAGATTGGATGCTGCTCACTCAGCCCTTAGGGCCTTTGAGTTGTGCATTAGGTTTGCATGTTGATGTGCAAAGGACCTGTAATGAAATGTATTTCTGTGTGGTGCATTTCATGTAAAGGTTTAACTCTATTTTGTCATTGTGATAAATAGGTTTATTTTTCTATTGGCCAAGAATTTGAGTGAAAGAATTTCTTTTATTTAACTAAATCGCACAAGCCCTCTGAGTCCTGTGGATGTGTATCTACCTAACAAAAATGACTTCGTGTACTGGTTTTGAAATTGAAAGAAAGTGCAACTACTTTAAGATGCTGTACTTTTTGTGACTGCAGTTTTCATACAGCATAATTGTACAGCCTGGGCATTTTAGTTTTTGCTTAGGGGTGAGGCTTTGGGTTGCTGTCATTCTTCCCACCTTTATGAACTCATTCTTTGTCTTTTTTAAATACTCAGTTTTTACCTGGTTGACTCTTATTTGTTCTTGCTCAAGCTTTCTTTCGTACCCTTTGCCTCCCAGAGGTGGGCTAACAGAGGTGCAGAAAACTTTTTGGAAGAGAGGATTAAGACCTAGATTTCATTTTCATTGTAGAATGTTATGAGATACAGTAACTGAAAGAGAGTGATCTGTACTTGAACAACTAACGAAGATTCTTGGGAAGGATTTTTAAATATCTCCCTCCTCCAACTCTGCAATTTAAATGGTATTGGTCACTAAAATAAGTTAAATGTTTTCCTAATAGCATTTAAAAAATTGGCTTTAAAAAGTCTGTTTTCAGTTTTGAAATATTTTAAATGCAGTCTTTTGTCCAAATTAATAAATTAAAAATCCACTAGTTATTTTTCTCAACTGTATGATTTGCTTTTTAAGATTTATCCCAAAACTTTAAGAATGATAAGATTCTTTTTTTAGTAGCAAATCAGTGGCAAAAGTTCTTCCTTGTTGAAATGTTCAGATTTATAAGCTTTAATTTACTACTTTGAAATGAAAAGTCCTTCAGGAAAGGTTTTTGTTTGGGGCTAGGTTCAAATACTCTTGAATGTTAGGGAATGTGTCAAAGGAAATGAAGAGCTGGAAAATTGTTATTAAAAATCATATAGGAAGTGCTTTACTGGTTTTTACAACTGGAATAAAGAAGCGATGACCTCTAAAATTACCAAGCCTAGCCTGCAGTTGTAACTTTCATTGAGCTTGATGAATATGAGCATATTTTAAAATTAAGATATTTCAGAACTCACCCTAATTCTGGGTATCGGTGCGTAGAAGTTGTATTACCTCAAGCATGAAGCAAAATGGAATACATTTTAAATGCTCCTTGAAAGAGTTATGTTAAAATGATTAGTTTCTGAAATGTGGAGAATCTCATGGAGTTTAAGAGCAGTGTTCGTTTATTTCCAGGGAAGAGTGGTCCCTGGCCCTCTAGGTATATCACCCACATTAATAAACTCTGCTTCTTGCTTTTGAGCTTTTTAAGGAAATGTGACATCTTAGGATAGACATCACTTAGTCACTGTTGATTTTTTAAGGGAGTTCAGCAGCTAGGACTTGGATTTATTATATGGTTTAGATCAGACTCTTTTTTGTTGTTTTTGAAAATTTTTAATTATGAACAAGTTGACTTTGGATTTGTGTTGACAGGTATATTATCTCTTTAATGGAAAAAATTACATATTTATTTTAACCTTTAAAAATTATTTTTCAATTACAGTTTACATTCGATGATATTTTGTGTTAATTTCAGGTGTACAGCATAGAGGTTGGACAATCATACACTTTCCAAAGAGAACCCTTGATGTTTCATGTACTTACCTGGCACCAAACATAGTTACTACAGTATTATTGACCAACTTTACATCCCCATAACTATTTTGTAACTTCCAATGTGTACTTTTCAATTTCTTCACTTTCTTTACCCAGCCCCCCAAATCCCCTCCCCTCTGGCAACCATCAGTCTGTTCTTCGTAACTATGAGTTTGTTTCTGTTTTGGTTGTTCATTTATTTTGTTCTTTAGACTCCACATAAAAGTGAAATCATATGCTATTTGTCTTCCTCTGACTTGTTTCTCTTTTATTTAATTGAATGTAAATGAGGCAAACCTTTCTCAGAGAATCAGACGATTCTCTCTATCCTGATTAGTAGTTTGAATTATTTTATTGCCTTTGTCCTATGCTGAGAGGTTAGACTGCCAGAACTTTGAGAACAGACATTTTTCTTCTAAAAACTTACATGAATTCTATCACATCGTGTGCTTTATTAAGATTATGTAAAATATGTTTAAACGAGATTCCAAAATTTTAGTCTCTAATAATCAAATATTGTAGCTGACATGTAGAATTTTTTGAAGCAGTTTTTAGACGAGATCGGGCATGTTCAGGGTGGTACGGCTATGGACTGAAGTATTTTTTTAAAAAGCTAATAATGAGATTATCAATTCCAAATTCATTCTTATTTCTAAATTATTTTAAAGTGAGTTTTGAATGATCACTGCTCATTTAAAAATATTTAAAATTACGTATGTATGTATACATACACATATGTTTAAATATGTCTGTTTGCTTTTTCTGATGAATAGAATAATATTGTGTTTTCTTTGGAAATTTCAGAAAGTACAGAGAAGTGCCAGTATGAACATCAGAGTAATTTAGAATCCCATCACATGGAAATAGCCACAATTCACATTCTGGCAAAGAGCTTTCCATTACTTATTCTAGCTCAGTTGCATTTTATGTTTAGGAGAATCTTCTAAGCCAACACTTCCAGTCGAGGATCTTATAAACAGTCTTGGATTATGCATGGACAGTAAGAGAGAAATGCATTAGTTACTCTTTTGGGGAGTAATTGCAGTTGTTTGTCGACAGCTCTTCTGAAGTTTGAAGCATATATGCACATTCCTCCAGGCCCTTGGCTCCAGAGTTTTCTCCAGGTTGCAGGCTATCCCGTACTCTAATCTCTTCTTCGTGCAGTCTCGTGTCTTTCAGGGAATACCTTTGACTTCTCACTGGCAGCACTTTTAGTGATTCCATCAACAAGTTTTTATAGTAACTACGTTTGTTGACCAAATTAAATGGCTTCCCAGTAGCCTTATTTGTTCTTCTCTATGAAGCTCACTCTGTTTAAATTTTTTTTTGCTATAGAAGTTCCCACAGGAAAATCTTGAAGTAAGACTTTTCTATTTGTCTTTTAACAGTAAAATTCAAATAACGCCCTTGTGTAAAATAAATATAGAAGAACGAAACCATGCTGGTTTGCCATAAGCAGCATTAGAACCTCTCATTGAACCTAATAATCAAGAAGTGTCTGCATCTCTTGGCAGCTTGGTGAAGGTGATTGGAATTACAGGTGGTTATTTATTGTTTGCCGAAGTAAAATACACTGTGTATTGTTTAGTAAGAGTGTGTGATACTGTGTTGATATAGCTACACTGGTCCCACTGCTCATTAACTATGTATTAGTGTGGGTTTTTTCACATCTCTACGTACTCTTTCATTCTCAAGCATAATTTAAGTAGAAGCCCAGTCAAGAGAGCCCCCTGCCAGTTGTCAAAGCCGTGGCTCCCTTGTCTGTGATTTGTACATTCTCCTGGACTTAACAGTCAACACCTTTTCATTCTAGCTCTTCAGAGCTTACCAGAGAAATTGTAACCTAGAGGATATTATGTCCAGTGAATTAAGTAGTCAGAAAAAACAAATACCATATGATTCTACCTATGTGTGGAATCCAAAGAACAAAATAAATGAACAAATAAAATTGAAACAGACTCATTGACTCAGAAAAGAGCGGACTGGTGGTTGCCAGAGGGGTAGGGTGTGGGGACTCGGTGAAAGAGGTGAAGCGCTGAAGAAGTAAAAATGGGTAGTTATAGAACAGTCATGGGGATGTAAAATACAACATAGGGAATGTAGTCAGTAGTACTGTGGTAAACTGTTTGGGGGAAACACATTGTAAAGTATATGATTGTCTAACCACTCTATGTGGTACACCTGAAACTAATACAAAATAATATTGAAAATAAACTGTAACTGAAAAATAAAAACTAAAAATGCAAAAAAAGATAGATTCAGTGAGAGAAAATGAATCAGTGCATTAAAGATTTTTGTACACTGAAAATAATGATTCCTATGAGATAGATAATAACATATTATAGTATTAAATGGTTTTGACGTTCTTCAGTATTTTGTTTGATCTAACCAATTAATAATGAATAGTGGTTGCATAAGCTGACCCATCATAATTCTGTACAGACATGGTTTCTGGTTTTATTGTGTTAAAGAGTCATTTCAAAAAGTTAAAGTCATTGTCAGGTAAACATGCAATGAATTTGTGTCAAGACTTTGTTTAACTCATGAAATTAATGAGGAAATCAGGAATATGTTATGCTGGTTGAAACAGCATTTGAGATACTGAATATGCACAGGGCAGTTTAATAAAGAACTGCTTCTGAGTTAGATAGAAAATAAATATGTATTTCCTAAAAGAATCATTGTGAAGAGTAAGAATACTGGTTATCATGGTGGCTAATGTTAAATTTGTTTTTGGTACTTGGGGAGTGGCAAAGTAGTAAAAAAGAGTAGAAGAGTTCATAGATACGTGTTCATTTTACAAGGGCATTTTGTACTTTAGTTTTAGCAGAAAAGTGAACATTTTGATGTATTTATCAAGGCTATGAGAAGCAAAAGCTAAAATTAATATTTCACAATTCTAATTGCTTTTCCTTGGCTCCTCTCTGCATGTTATGTGTTCTGGTTTTTAAATATTTAAAATTTCATCTCTACTGTAAAGTGGAAGCGAAATAACTTTGAGAGGTAGCTCCTTGTCAGCGATCGTCCTTCCTACCCCCCGCCCCACCCTCTAGGAGCAGAGTCCTGTTCGTGTTGCGTCTGTCTAGCATCAACAGAAATTCTTTGCTGAGGTGACAGTTTCTCTCAGCGCTAACAACATCTAGAGAGTGAACATTTGTAATGTGCGACTTGATGCTGTGTGGTAGATATAATGGATAATTCTGCTTTCTCCTGTTCAATATCTAATATTTAACTGTCATGACATACGTATTTCTGAAGTATTATTTTTGGTAGGTTAGGCAGATTGCAGAAAGGTGGATCTCTTTGTGTCAGGCAACATTTTAATGCCGGAAGGGATTCAGGGTGACTCGATGGTCTCCCTTTAATTTTCATTTTTGTAACTGAAGAAAATGTGACCCTATATGGAGACAGGACTAGGAGATATATATTTATGAAGGTTATAAGAAGCATATGCACATATGCACACACCTATAAATGTTTCTGTATCTATGTGTGTGTTTATAATAAGGTCATGTGTTCATAATGTTACCTGCAATTCTAACCCAACATCTCGTAATACTTTGCAAATACTTTCTGTGGCAGTGAGAAACACAGCACCTGTTGTCCTCAGTACATTTTATTTGCTCAATCAGAAATAACTTACTGTGCGTGTATGTGTCAATCACACAGCTGTCTTTGCTATTACCACCTCTAGGCCACTGCCTACCCCTTCCCTGACTGGCTTGGGCCTTTGTACAGACCCCCAACTCTTTCTCACTGCTGTGTCGTTAGCCACCTCAGCCACTGTGCTGAGTCTTCTGTGCTGGAAACAGGATAGGAGGCAAGATGAAAAGGAAGGGGTGGGCTGTAATTCTTTAATATGTCACAGATAGTACTTTCAGCCCTGCCACCTTTTCTTGAGAATTTCTTTTATTTTCAAGATTCCTCTCTATGTAGTTGCCTGAGAGTCCAAAGGGGCTTACTCATTCCTATGGTTGGTCCTGGTTACTGTTTTCACAGATGGAAACATGAAGATCTCATTATTTTACTGAAGGAGTTGTGTTCCCTGCACCTCAGTGCATTTTTATATGGAGAAGAGTGTGGTTCTCCCTGTAGCCCAACACCCCACAGTAATAGATGGATGTGCTATCACTGCTGGTCTAGCATTTACTTCCAGTGGTTGAGGGAGGCCCAGCCCTAGTCTTTCCAGCTCTCCAGTTTGGTTTCTTTAGCATGCACAGACATTCAAAGCCATTTCTTTGGTATTTATTCTCTCAGATCCAGTTGTAGTCCTAGCCAGCATTGTGTTTGAAAATTCCTCTTGTGAAATTTCAACATCTTGACCCTTGCGGATAGAGGAGTCTTTTCTGTTCTTAAACCTATGGTCTTACTCTTTTTTGTGCCTTAAAACAATGAGTGACATTTCTTTTAGCTGCAGGTAATAGAACACTTGCCTCAGAATAGCTTAAACAGGAAAGGGAATGTATTGGTTCGTGTAGTGATGAAATCTCGGGTAGGATGGTGTGGGGGTGCTCTGCCGGTAGGCAACCTCCCTTCCCGCCGCCCGCCCCCCCGGATGCCACGGATGAGAATAAGTCTACCAAGACATGATCGGCTTGGGGAGGAAGGGTGGCCAATATCTCAAAGGAGAAGGGCCAAGAGCCTTTTCCTCAGTGGGCTTTTATTGGGTTCATTTTGCACAGGACTACAGGTAAAGCTCATTAATCATTGTTAGGCAGTAAGGATCAAACAATAGATGGCATACAAAGAACTACGAGGACTTGTCTGAGTCAGGGTCTGTTGGCTAAAGGGCTACAAAAGTAAACTCATTTTTTGCTCGGACCCTTATCATTTATTTAATTCAGAGCATTCTTAGCAAAGCAGGTTTCACAGGATTTTATGTATTCTTTCTTAGAGCTGATCACCCAGGGAACCTGCCCTTTCCAGCACAGGGCTGCACCGCCCTCTGTTATTGTTTCAGGCTTAAGTCAGGCAGAGGAAGTAAGTAAGGTAGCCAAGACATTAGGAGACATCTTGCAGACAGAATAAGGACTCAGTCTGTGTCAAAGCTGAGGGGCAAGGGTCCATTACCCCCTTTTGCTATAGCCCCCCAAGTTCTTCCCTGGGGTCCCTCCATGATCATGCTGGTTTTAGGTCATTCCTCCCTTGAGGAATCTTAACCCATTATTGGCTAACAGATCATGCACTGGGGGCCAGGCAGGGTGAAGTAAAAGAGGCAGAGGCAGCATCCCTGCCAAGGAGATAAGCTTTGTCTCCTTAACAGCTTATGGTCCCAGGGTCACTCACTGAGCCTTAGCCATGGAGGGGTACAGCTTCTGAAACCAGGCAGGCTGGTTCCCAACAGGGTGGGCTTTAGGTCTGACGGGCTTTGGCCCCATTTCTTTGTGATTCTCTTGGCTCTGTTTTCTCTGTATCAACTTTGACCTTGGATAGCTTCCCTTGTGTTATCCAAATGGCTGCAATAATGCCAGGCTTCACACCCACATACCAAATGGTCCAGAGGGATAGAGAATTGACATTTTGGTTTTATGCCAGTTGGAGCAACTTAAGCTGTGTGTTTATTCCTAAATAAAGATTGTAGCAAAGGGAATGAGATTATGCTCATTTGTTTGGGCCAGTTCGGACCTACCCTTGCAGCTGAGGGTGAAGTCAGATTCATGTGGAGCAGCAGAGGTGCCACAAAAGGAAGTAATCCTCATGGAGTAGTGGTAGGAGCTTCAGCTTTCATAGCATTAAGGGCCAGATGTTTATTCATTAAAAATATCCTGAAGAACTTTTTGATTTTTAAATACTGGAAAAAAATGTTGAATTATGTACAGTAGTGCACTCTTATCTGTGGTTTTGCTTTCTGTAGTTTCAGTTACCCGTGGTCAACCAATTTAAAAATATTAAATGGAAAATTCCAGAAATAAACAATTCATGAATTTCAAATACTGTGCCATTCTGAGTAGTATGATGAAATGTTGCAATGCCCCACTCCATTCCTCCTGGGATGTTAATCATGTGTCTGTCCATGTGTGCACATGGTACACACTACTCACCTGTTATTCACTTAATAGCCACGTTGGTTAGCAGATCGATTGTCTAGATATTGCAGTGCATGTGTTCATGTAACCCTTATTTTACTTAACAGTCATCCCAGAGCAAAGAGCAAGGATACTGACAATTCAGGTGTGCCAAAGAGAAGCTGTAAAGTGCTTTCTTTTAGTGAAAAGGTGAGAGTTCTTGTAATAAGGAAAGTAATTACATGCTGAGTTTGTGAAGATCTATGTAAGAACAGATCTTCCCTGTGAAATTGTGAAGAGGAGAAAGAAATATGTGCTAGTTTTGCTGTTGTAATTCAAACAACAAAAGTTGTAACCACAGTGCATAAGTACAGAGTTAAGATGGAAAAGGCATTATACTTTATCATATGTATATATTTATAGGAAAAACACATAGTGTAATTTCAGGCAGCCACTGGGGAGTCACGGAATGTATTCCCTGTGGATAAGGGGAGACTACTCTGTATCTTAAGCTCATTTCTTTGCCAGTATTCTTAATTTCTCAGTGACAGGGTTAAATCTTACTTTCCTGTCCTAGCTGTAAGTCATATAAAATGGATAGTAACTATTTAAACTGAGAGATAGAGTGAAATGATGGCTAAAATCAGGTGAGATTTTACTCTTTGCTTTCTTTTTTTACTTTTTTTATTTTAAATTATATTTTATTGGTTATGCTATTATAGTTGTCCCAAATTTTCCCCCTTTGTTCCCCTCCACCCAGCACACCCCAGTCCCTCAAGCAATCCCCACACCATTGTTCATGGCCATAGGTCATGCGTATAGGTTCTTTGGCTACTACATTTTCTATACTGCACTTTATTTTCCCATGGCTATTCTGTGACTATCTATTTGTACTTCTAGTCCCCTTACCTTTTCACCCATTCCCCCACAACCCTCTTTCCATCTGGCAACCATTAAAATGCTCTCTATATCTATGATTCTTTCTCTCTTTTTCTTGTTGCTTAGATTGTTTTTAAATTCAATTGTTGATAGATACATACATACTTATTGCTATTTTATTGTCCATAGTTTTGATCTTCTTTAAGTAAGTCCCTTTAACATTTCATATAATAATGGTTTGGTGGTGATGAACTCCTTTAGTTTTTTCTTGTCTAAGAAGCTCTTTATCTGCCCTTTGATTCTAAATGATAGCTTTGCTGGGTAGAGCAATCTTGGAACCTATAGTTCCACTTTTCATGACTTTGAATATATTTTGCCAATCCCTTCTAGCCTGCAAAGTCTCTTTTGAGAAGTCAGCTGACAGTCTTATGGTAATTCCCCTGTAGGCAACTAACTGCTTTTCTCTTGCTGCTTTTAAGATTTTCTCTTTAACCTTTGGCTGTTTAATTTGTGTCTTGATATGGTCCTCTTTGCATCCATTTTGTTTGGGACTCTCTGGCTTCCTGGGCTTGCATGTCTATTTCCTTCACTAAATTAGGAAAGTTTTCTTTCATTTTTTTTTCAAATAGATTTCCAATTTCTTGTTCTTTCTCTCCTTCTGGCACCCCTATGATGTGAATGTTGGAATACTTGAAGTTGTCCCAGAGGCTGCTTACATTATCCTCATTTTCTTGGATTCTTTTTTCTTGTTGTTGTTCTGATTGGTTGCTTTTTTGCTTCCTTATGTTCCATATTGTTGATTTGAATCTTGGCTTCATTGACTCTACTGCTGTTTCCTTGTAAATTGTTCTTTATTTCAATTAGTGTGTCCTTCATTTGTGACTGGATTTTTTTATGCTGTTAAGGACTTCACTAAGTTCCTTGAGCATCCTTATAACCAGTGTTTTGAACTCTGCATCTGATAGATTGCTTATCTTCCTTTTGTGTAGTTCTTTTCTAGAGTTTTGATGTATTCTTTCTTTGAGCCTTATTTCTTTGTCTCTTTATTTTGGTGAGCCTCTCTGTATTTGTTTTTATGTATTAGGTAGAGTTGCTATGACTCTATGCCTTGGTAGCTTGACCTAATATAGTAGGTTATGTCTTGTAGGGTCCAGTGGCACAGCCTCCCCTATCACCCAGGCAGTATACTGCAGGTATGTCCTTATGTGGGCTGAGTACACCTTCCTCATATTTGAGTCTTGAGTGCTGTTGGCAGATCAATGGGAAGGATTTACCCAGGCCACTCAGCTACAAGGACTGGCTGTGACCACTAACCACTAACCTCCACCCTTCATGGGATGATCAGCTGCGTGGGGGCAGGGTGGAGGTGCTCTGATATGATGTGTACTGTCCATGTGTGCACAAGCTCTGGGGTTTCCCAGGTGGAGCAGGCCAAGGTCAGCCCACACCTGTGTTTTACTTGGGGCCACCCTGCTTGGGCTACAAAGCAATCTGAGATGGCTGCTACTTGTGCTGGGCTTGGAGATTCCCCTTGTAGGAAAGCTATGAAACTGGGTTGGCTGCTGCTAGTGCCAAGCCTGAGGCTACTTAATAAGAGGTATGGGGGCTGGAGGCTCACTGAAGATGGCCATTACTGGTGTAAGAGGATTTAGAAAGTTGTAAAGCTTGAGCCAAGGCCAGCCTTTTATATGGAAAAGTAGTTTGGGTGGATTAGTAAATTGGGTGGGACAGAGTTTTAGGGGATCTCCAGGGTGGGACAAACATTTTTAGCCAGCTTAAGTCTCAGATATGGCACCTGCCTGCTTTCTCTATAGCTGTGGGGGGAGGGAAGGGTTCAGAAAAGGGACATTGGCCTTTGCCTTCCTTTCTGTGTGGGAGAAATCTGTCCCCCAGTTCTTGCCTTGATTACAGAAACTTCAGTTTCTCTCTGTGTGCCTCTGGTGCCTTTCAAGCTGCTATCTTGGTGCTGGAGCTCAGAGGAAATGAGTCTGAGGAAGTCTGTGTGTGGGTTCTTCAAGCGGAACTGTTTGGGGCTCCAGGAGTTTCTCGAGCTTATTCAATCCCTGCTGGTTTTTTGCAGCTAGAGGTTATGAGGACTTATTTTCCTGGCACTGGCACCCTGGGCTGGAGGACCTGGTATGGGTCTGGGACTCATTACTCCCAAGATATGCCTCCCAAATTTTTATTCACCATGTATGGATGTGGGACCAGTACGTTCCACATCCCCACCCCTCTACCAGTCTAGAATGATGTAGTTTCTTTAATTTTGTCGTTATTGCACTTTCATTCAACTTGTACTCTGACAGTTCTGAGTTATGGTTGTTCCAGTGTAGCTGTAAGTTTGATGTGGTTGTGGGAGGAGGAGAGCTTCATTTACCTATGCTGCTGCCATCTTGACTAGAAGTCTACTTTTTGCTTTCTTTGTAATACTTTCATAAAAAGGTTTAAATGTGCAATGTTTGAAAGGTAATTAATAGCATGTGTGAAGGGATGGTGGATTGTGTCAGTTCCTAGAGAGATAAAAAAGTAGAACACAATGTCTTATTTGAGTTTTTAGAGGGGGACTGCCGTAGGTAAGAATCATCAGAAATATCCATTCAGTTATTAATGGTATCTGGGTCCAGGGCTGTTGGTAAAGTAGCCCTTGGACTTTAAATTTTTACACCCAAGTTTGCTGTTTTCCTGGAGTAGGTATTTGGGAAAGTGATCTATTTGCTTACTCCTCCCTCAGATGAGCCCAGACTCATCTAGCCACCTGCATTTGTCTTATGTTATCCCGATAGGCTCTCTACTCTACCATTTGCTTGTTCAGTAGGCTGCACCTACTACTCGGTGGTGGAAGGAGATGTTGGTCAAGGTGAGAGGCATTTACCCTTTTGGTACCGCTAGGTGGCGATGAGGTCTAGGCCCTAGAGCCTCATCACTGGGACCTTTTGGAGGCCTGTCTCATCTGAGGCCTTATACTTAGCACCTCCATGAGATACAGGTCAGGGAAGAGCTCCTGCCTGCTTGGCCCACGTCAGGGGCAGTGACATCAGGCAATTGCTTGAAATTGTCTTTCCACTGAGTTCTGAGATGTATACAAACATGTAATACTTCAGAATAGAATTAGTGACTTTTGCCATAGGATTGGGCTTGTTTATCTTTACTCAGCTCTGGGGACTGACTGGCATAGGGCATGTTCAGATGTCTACATGCAGATTTCTGGAGATAATGCTTCTAGAGGTAGTATGTGGTGCTGAACCTGGTCCCTGTTGCTTTCAAGGAGCTGATTGCAGAACATAGGAAACACTTGAAGAAAATGTAACACTTTACAGTAAATTTCTAGAGACTGTAGGGGAAGTCAGTTATGAACTGTTCATTGGGTCCTGAAGTGGGCAGGTTTTGGGTAGGTGGAGAGGAAAAGGAAGACAGGCATTTCTGAGAGAATGGGAAGAAAGGTAGGATGAACTATATAATATGCACTGGAAGATAACGATCATGTCGATTGAACTGAAGTAATGAGCCCATTAGGAGCACAGCAAGTAAGGTTGAGTAGGATGAGGTAGGGTGAGACATTCTAGTAGAAATCCAGAGAAGGCAGGGAGGAAGGTGTAGATTGAAAATAGGTATTTTAGGAGGTTGTTAAATAAAGCTTCTCAGCAGTAGTTTCTTAAAGTACAGAAAAAAATTATGTTTCACATGATTTGTTTCAAATTGAGGAAATGTTAGGGAGTTAGGAAAACCTTCTACCTTCTTATTAAAATGGCCGCCTAAAATTCAAAAATATGTTTACAGTTGGCCCTTGAACAATACAGCTTTGACCTGTCTGGGTCCACTTACAGGCACATTTTTTCAATAAATACACAGTTGACCCTCTTTATCTCAGGGGCAGCTTCAGCCAACCTCGTGCTGAAAACAGTATTTCCTGTTCCTGGTTGGGGATGCGCAGATGTGGAGGGCTGAGTGTGTGCATTGTATACCATTTCATGCAAGGTACTTGAACATACTGGGTTTTGGGGCCTGGGCGGTCCTGAAACCTGCCCCCCCCCCCGTAATAGGGGATGACTGTACACTAGTTAACTTTGGGGGCCGTGAAAAGTTATATGCAGATTTTTGACTGTGTGTGTGTGTGTGGGGGGGGGTGGTCAGTGTTCCTAACCCGCATGTTGCTCAAGGATGGACTGTATGTTTTGATAAAGTAGGTTTGTATATTATTCACTGAAGAAAAATAGTTGGGATGAATAATCTTTTGTTTTGGTATTATCCTAATAGACACAAAACTATTCCCAGACTTCCAAGGTTAACTTTGGAGATAGTTGATCTTGAAGTATTGGAGTATTTGTTTCATTAAGTTTTGGAAAATGAACTGACCAAATCAGCATTTAGTTTTCTAAGTGAATTTGAAATAATTAAAAAAAAATACTGTTCTCAAATGTATAGCAAACAGTTTTAAAAGTGCAAACCTCTACTTATTAAGATAATGCTATACAGGGATTTCTGTAGAAAAGTGTAACTTACTAAGATATGTTTCTGACAAGAAATCTTAATGAAAATAGGTTAATTTTAAATCATGGACAACAGTTGCTGGGTGGCGAGGGGTATAAATGGTAATAGAAAACAGTACAAGACTTCCGCCAAGATGGAGGCGTAGGTGGAAACACCTTGCGTCCTCGCACAACCAAATCTAAAAACAATAAGGTTTTAACAACAATAAACATAACCAAACCACACAGAGAATCGACAATATGGAGTCCGAAAACAAGGAAATGCTCAGTTAAACCAGTAAGAGGGGCGAAGCCAGCAGTGGAGCGGGTTGGCCAAAAAGATCCCCAACCGGGGTGGTGCGCAAGCAGCCGATAAATCTAAGTGAGAAAGAGATAGCCAAACTTTCAGATGCACAGTTCAAAACACTGGTGATCAGGATCCTCACAGAACTGGTTGATTTTAGTCACAAATTAGAGGAACATATGAAGGCTAAACTAATTGAAATGAATGGTAATGCACAGGAAACCAATAGTAATGGAAAGGAAACTGGGACTCAAATCAAGGGAGTGGACCAGAAGGAGAAAAAAAATGACCAAACAGAAAAATATGAAGAAACAACAATTCAAAAAAATGAGGAGAGGCTTAGGAACCTCCAGGACATCTTTAAACATTCCAACATTCGAATTATAAGGGTACCAGAAGGGGAAGAGGAACAGTCATGAGTGGAAACCTTATTTGAACAAATAATAAAAGAGAACTTCCCCGTTCTGGCAAAGGAAATAGACTTCCAGGGAATCCAGGAATAATGAAGGAGAGAATCTTAGAAGCAGCAAGAGATAAAGGGACTGTCACCTACAAAGGAGTTCCCATCAGACTGTCAGCGGATTTCTCAAAAGAGACCTTACAGGCAAGAAGGGGCTGGAAAGAGGTATTGCAAGTCATGAAAACCAAAGACCTACAACCAAGATTGCTCTATCCAGCAAAGTTTTCATTTAGATTGCAAGGACAGATAAAGTGCTTCTCAGATAAGACCAAATTCAAGGAGTTCATCATCACCAAGCCCTTATTATATGAAATATTATATGATCCGCGCCTTCGGCTGCTTGTGCATTTACCTAAGAAAAAGAAGATAAAAAAGATGAACAGTGACAGGACAGCAAACTCATAGTTATCAACAACAACACCTAAAACAAAAGCAAACTAAGAGAACAGCTAGATCAGGAGTGAACCATAGAAATGAAGATCACATGGAGGGTTAGCAACAGGGGAGTGGGAGAAGGAGAAGGAGGGAGAAGGTACAGAAAATAAGTAGTATAGACAGTAGATAGAAAATAGGGGGGAGGGTAAGAATAGTAGGGGAAATACAGAATCTAAAGAACTTGAGACACGTGTTCATGAACTAAAGGGGGGTGGTGGGGGAGGGGTGTGCAGGGCGGAGGGGAACGGAGGGGGGAAGAGAACAAATGTAATGGCACAATCAATAAAAAAAATCAATTGTAAGTCACAAAAATAAAAAAAGATGAAAAAAGAAAACAGCACAATAAAAATTTTAAAAATTAAAAAAATGCTCTATAGAAAAATAACTCTAACCACTTTTATAAAATACCTTTTTCAAGTCAGTGAGTTTTACAGTATCATGTAACAAAAATAGAATGTTTGCTTAAAATTTATGGTTTTTTTCAGGCATCAGAATAGTTTTGGAAAGTAAATTCCGCAATAGGATGGAGATTAGATGGGCAGAGGGAGAGTGTTCAAAGGAATGCACTGTGTTTAACAGTCAGTGCTTTTGAGAGTGTGTTTTAAATCAGACTGAGGTTTATGTTTCATTTTGATCACCAGGGATTAATTTGGAGAGTTAAAAAATAATGGGCATATATATGTGTACATATACATACATATGTGTACATATACATACATATGTATAGACATATGCAAATTTCTATTCAAGGTTTGACAGTTTGGCCTTAGGTGTTGAATTTGTACCAGAAAGTTATGACCAAATAATTTCTCATTAAATCAGCAAACATTTGCTTTAAATAGTCCTCTTGAACAACTAAAATTACTTTGTTGTTCTTATGTTTGACTCTAAATCTTCTAATTGCAAGGAAAGTAAAATGACAAAATGTGTCAGTTAAGATTGTTTACTTATTTTACATAAATACAAGCCTATTTACTTTAAGGAGAACATCACACCTTTGAAAATGAGATCAATCAACACTTTCCTTAGAATTGCTTTCATTGAGCTAATGAATAGATATTTTTATTCTTGAAATATTGCATTTTTATTTTCCTTATTAATGGCCCTCTGTGCACATGAGTAAATAAATCATCAGGCTGCTAGTCGTCTAAGTGCTTTTCAAAGAAAATTTAAGTGCTTGTAATCACTAAGCAAAGGAGTACTATAGACTACATGTGTTGTAAGCCACACATGAAAGCAGTGATTTTTTAATTTTATTTTATTATCTGTGACTTTAATGGAAAGAAAATGTTAATTTAGGGTAATGAAATAGACCTCCAAGTATAATCCGTGAATAGACCATTAGGTTAATTAAAGTGAGGAAATGTATCACTGCTGTGCCGGAACTGTCATGTGGAAGAGAGACGTTCATTTAGTGCTTGAATAGTAAAATTCAGAATGTGTCACTCCCAAACTAGATTTACTACACAAAGGAACAAGATTGATGACAAGGGTAATTCAGTTTTATTTCATTTACTTCTCCCCGTCACATGCCATTCTTAGAGAGCCTATCAGTTAAGGCTGAACATGTATCCAATCTCTTTAAAATCAGTTAAGTATAAATTCTGTCATTTTCCTGTTTGTCCATCATGCTAGCTGACTGAACACAAAAACAAGACTTAGGGAATCGGTGAAAATACATTTTATAATGTAACTATCAAAAAGCTAGGAACTTTATATCTATTCACTTGTAAAAATGCAAATTGGAACAATTTTTTGGTTATTAGTTCTTTCCAGTGTCTCATACCCAAACCTGTTAGAAACTAATTTTGTGGAGTTTGTTATTCATTTGGCCAATACACTATTTGAATTTACTAAAAAGTTCAGTGCTTTAGTACTATACCACAGTTTATAAAATATTTCTTGATTGTGTTTTACTTCTTCTATATGAAAAGTCTTAGCTTTGTGCCAACCATAAAGTACCTTTCTAGTCAGTACTTCTTATTTTGATTTAAAAGACTTGGCATGTATACAAACAAAAATTAAGCTCAATATACTCTTTAGCTATTTAGTTTCCCCAATCATATGCCTAAGTTATTACATTAATTTCTTTTTAGATCTTAGAATTACAGCACCTGGCCCAGTGGGTAACCAACGTAGTCATCACCAATAACTTTTTATCTGGAATATGAAGTTGAAGTATGAGTGTATGTACTAAGTGAGTTATAAAGCAAATACTTTTCCTAATGATTTATATGCTCCATCAGTCAGCCATGTATTTACTGAATGCCAGTATTAAAATAGGTACTTTCAGGTGCTTAGGGTTTTCCTTGAGAGGTTGTTGTACATGATCAGCATGTGTTTATGAAAAGATCAGCCTTTCTCCTTAGCTTTACAAATAAGAACACTTTTTAGGAAGATGAGATTTTCTTTTCTTTTAGCATTTTGATTTGGGGAGAGTCTTTTTTTTTTTTTTTTGCCTTACTTCTTCCTGCGCCTAGATGATATTTAGTAGGAGATATTTAATGATTTTATATAGGTACATATATTTAACATTTTTGATTATTTCTGAATATTACCTTAGCCAAACTTGATATAAAAACTAATGAATTATATTAGGAAGTAAATCTTTATTCTGTAATTGGATTCACTATATAATTTTTTCTTGTTTAGAGCATTTGACAGGTTTCATTGTGTACCACTTTTTTCACTGAATACTCACTTTAGCCCTTTAAGGAGAATAGGGGATTGTAATGGTTCATTCATTCAGGCTAGAAGTTGTAATAATAAAGGTAGCTCTGGAGTTTGGACACTCTCATCAATATACTTATGAACCACAGGACCTCTCCTTGTGTGTCTGTTGTATTCTTTGTGTCTGCTCCATTTTTAGAATTCTAACTGCATAGTGCATTCGTCATCTTTCCTTTGTCTCTCTTTTTTATGTCTTAGCTTTTGCTTAACTGATAATTTAGTTTTGGCTTGTTATAAAGTCTTAGATTCAACATTTGCATATGTCTTCTACTACTTACAATCCAGTTTTTTCTCTTTCTTAGTTTACATTCCTTGAGGGAATAATCTAATTGATTTATATTTCCAAATAAGTTAATTATGTTGAGGTAACAGAAATATCTGTATAATTTCTTATTTATGCTCTATGTTCATCATGGATTGGCTGGGGGCTCTGTCCCATATTGTCCTTATTCAGGACCCAAGCTGTAGTTATCCTTTGAAACACTGTGAGAAAAGAAAGTTCCCAATCATGCACCGTTTTATACAGCTTTCCCCTAGAAGTGACATATCTTTGGCTCATATTTTATTGACCAAAGTTAGTTGCCTGGCCACCCATGACATTAATGGACTGAGGAAGTATAATCCTCCCACATGCCCTGGAAGAAAGAGAGCTGCAGGTGTGTGGTGGGCAACACTAATGACTATTGCAATTCGCTCCTCTGCTCTCAGCCTTTCACTTTCCTTTTCTTCCTACGTGGAATAAATCCTCTCTTCTCGTCTGAGAGAATTTAAAAATCTTGTAGGAAGTATATAGCCACATCCATAGCCTTTGATTTCAGTAACTTCTAGTAGGCAGAGCGTATTCCGTGTCCCCACAGTAAGGCTTACCATGTGACTTCTTTGGTCAGTAGAACATGTGTAGACATGAGGTATACTAGCTCGGAGCAGAAGCTTTAAATGTAGTTTTGTGATTTGGCTTGAGTTTTTTCTGGATAGAGATGGTCCCTTATCCTTGAATCCCAGTATGAGAAGACATGTAGAATAGACCTGCAGTGTGGAACAGAGCTTGGCTCAGCCTGTAACTTTCATTTCATATGAACAAGAAAATAAATGACGTGGTAGGTTACTGAGCTTTTGGATTTGTTATGACCAGCAAAAGCCTACTTGCCAAAATGGAATTTGGAGTTAAGACAACCTGGGCTTCATCTTAACTCTGCTCCTGGTGTGATTTTTAGGTACATTATCTGAGTTCCCAGAACCTGGGTTTCTTCATTTGTAAAATGAAGATAATAATGTCTATCTTACATTTATGATTGTAGGATTAAATCGAATGACTTATAAAATACTTAGTATTGCACTAAGAATTTAATAAATGTCATTTTCCCTTTACCTTCCACTTTGCTTCCTCCATTAGTAGAATTATTTAAATATAAGATTATTTGAAAGGAATTGATTGAACAGAATCAATTGTGAGATTAGGGATTGGATGAAATGCCTAAGTGGATCTTTTTTTATCTCCAATTTAAGCATTACTTTCTGAGGAAAGCCTCAGATGCTTTTATAACTGATCTTTCTCACAGATAATGAGCTCCTATACGGTGATAAGTCAACTGGATTTTTAACTGAGCCAAACAGGCCCCAGTGCAGCTCACCTACCAAACACACTGCTCTTCTAAGAGAAACTCCTCTGCCTGTTGAATAGTCAGGTTGCCTAAAGAGTGCCACCATCACCACCACCACCGTCCTCCTTGAAGGTTGACCTGCTGCACTGGAACCAAGGTCAGCTAGCCTAATAGCCTGCCACTGACCTATGATTTGTCCTAGCTCAAGAAGATGAGGCATCTGTGGAGGCATCATGTACCTAAAATAAAATGCTAACAGTGGATGTGTTGGCTGCTGTTAGAATGAGATGAAGTGCCCAGTTCCCAAGTAGGGATGGAAAAGTATATGGAGGCTACACATTTAGAGACTTGTAGGATAGAGACAAACTAATTCTTAAGTCCAACAATAAGAATAAAACTATGATAAATAAAGATCAATTAAAGCTTAAGGATCAAATCAGGATTATGGTTTCATACCCTATGGTGGTTTAAAATATATCTAAAAACTGTTTGATACTGTTCCTGTTAAAAGATGGAGTGTTAAAAGATGGATTTAAGGGACAGAACGTGGCAGAAGTGATGGCAGGCGACTTCCAAGACTAGCTCATAAAAGGCACTCTGGCATCCTTCTTGTTCTTGGATTGCCCATGTTGAGAGAAACCACCTGCTGTGTTGTGAACATACTGAAGCATCCCTGCGGAAAGGTACATGTGAGGACTAACTGAGGCCCCCTAGTTGTTGCTAGGAGAAACTGAGGCTGCTGGCCAATGGGAACAAACACTCTTGGAATGAGTCTCCAGCCCCACCAATCATAGTTAAGTCTTCAGGTGATTGCAGCCCTTGCCACCAGCTTGATTGCAATTTGATGAGAGATCTTGGGTCAGAACAATGTGCCCCACCTAGCTAGGGCACATCTGGTCTCCCAACCCTCAGCACTGGTGTGGGATAATAAATTTTAGAGGTACTTGTTGCACAGCAATGGATAATTAATGCTTAGTGAAATCTCTGACTATGTAGATTGAAGGATCTTTTCAGTGACACCCAGTATATCCTTTCAATATATGGTGTGGCCTTTCAACTGGACAGAATGACTGAAAAAAAATAGAGAAGTCACATCTGTAGTTTACATTTCATTTGTTCTCAGTTAAAAGTGATGTTTTTAGTAAAATCCTAAAAGGTGTACATAGATGAAAAAGTTTAGCCTTTGTTGAAAAAAAGGTATAAAGTGTTCTGATTTTTTAAAAAAGAATTTATTTATTTTTAGAGAGAGGGGAAGGGAGGGAGGGAGAGAAACTTCAACATGTGGTTGCCTCTTGCCCGCCCCCTACTGGGGGCCTGGCGTGCAACCCAGGCATATACCCTGATTGGGGATTGAACTGGTGAGCCTTTGGTTTGCAGGCCCACACTCAGTCCACTAAGCTACACCAGCTAGGGCAATAAAGTGTTCTGCTTTATTTTTGTCTGAAGACTTTTATTGGTGCCAGTTCTTTTGGTTTGATTTTCTACCCCAGTGATTTTCCAGATATTTCCTGAGCTTAATATTTAAAGCATGTCGTATCTAATTCCAGACTCTCCAGAGAAACAGAACCAGTAGCAGATACTATGCAGAGAAAAAAGTGGGATGAGGGGGTAGAGAGAGAGAGGATGTGGGGGAAGAGGGAGACAGGTAGACGGGGGTCAGAGAGGTACAAGGAAGGCATTGGTTCACCTGCGTGACTGGGGAGACTGTCAGTCTGACATCTGTGGGTTAGGTGTGGAAATTCAGACAAGAATTGAAGTTGCAGTTTGGAGTCTGTTATTTGCAGGGCAGGCTGATATGCCAGAAGCTTGGGCAGAGGCTCAATATTACAGTCTTGGGGAAAAATTCTTTCTTGTTGAAGAAAGTTGTTTTGGACTCTTAAGACCTTCAACTGATCAAATTAGGCTCACCTACATTATCAAGGGTAATTTCTTTTACTTAAAGTTTGCTGATTGAAAATGTTAATTAGTTCTACAAACTGGTTTCACAGCAGTACCTAGATTACTGTTTGACCAAACAGGTGGGCACTGAAGCCCAGCCAAGTTGACATGTACAATAAAATTAACCATAGTGCAGGCACAAAGGGATTCCTGGAGCAGAAGAGGGTGTGAGGGCTGCAGAGACCCAGAGTCACCCCTCCCTCAACCCATTCACATCGAAGGTTGTTGCAGCCTCATTCCCGTGCTTTTCTAGTGCATCCGGTGCTATGTGGCAGTGGCAGTAACAGGTACACCAGTGTGAATGGTTTTGTTGTGGTCTTTAAACTGTTTGTAGGCCCTGTTTCTCAAACTTACATTTAAAGAAAAAGAAACTCATTCACAGTTATCAGGAGGAGGATGGGTCTAGAAATATTGTACTGCTGTTGGCCATGTGCTACCAAAAGAAAAAATAGGAGTATGTTCAGTCTGTTGGAGTGCTTAATTCAGTGATAGTTTTTGGTAGGCTTTAAAAAAAAGATTCTTATTAATTTATTTTTAGAGAGAGAGGAAGGGAGTGAGAAAGAGAAGGAGAGAAACTTCAATGTGAGAGAGAAATACTGGTTGGTTGCCTCTCATATGCACCTTGACTCTGGGTACTGAATCCGCAACCCAGGCACATACCCCAACCCGGAATTGATCTTTGCAGGACACATTGCTCAGTCAACTGAGCCACACCGGTCAGGTCAGGGCTTTTGGTAGGCTTTGGTGGGCCTTTCCCAGGTATTCAGGAATATACTCAAGGCTCAATAAGCTTCTCCTTTGCTAGTTGAACAGTCCCTGCAATTTCACAGATGGAGATACTTCTGAAAACCATCAAGAGGATATTCTGTAATGCTTGTTAAGTTCTGTCTTTGTTAACAGGTTAAATATGATATCTACTGGACTTTAACCTGTGTCATTTTAAAGAGTGTCTTTTAAGATATCACTGATTTACGCCATTTGATAAGCCAGGCTTATGACTGTCAGCCTGATTGTACCTCTTTTTTTTTTTTTTTTTAATGACTTTAAGTTGAACTCTAAGGTTGACTTCTAGGTGTAACTTCTGAAATTCCCCAATGGGTTTGATTTACTGCAAAAGTAATTTTAATTTTATAAAACTGCTTCCAAGCTGTGTTTTTCTTGCTCTTGGATTTTCCTTATGAAAAATGAAGAAGGACTACTTAACCAAGTTTTATTGGGATAAGATCAATTTTATGAAGCCTGACGACTTCTTATGCTGAATTTTACCTGAGCGATGTTACAACTCAACTGAATGGCCCATAATACTGAGTGACCCTCTCGTCAGCACCTTTATTGATTAATGACATAGATAAGAAAAATGTGCCTTGTTGCAGGGGGATTAGAATCAAGGAACCCAGAAGTCTCTCATCTCATTTTAAGACAGTTGAAAGTCTATATTTAAAGATGATGTGATCCATGAAAGAGAAGAAAAAGTCAGGTGTAGTTAAGAAGGGAGAGTTAAGGTGTAGGAACGAAGAGAGGGAGAACCGAGAGGGCTCATGCAGTGATGTAGTTTTGAACATAACCTGTGGGAAGAGGAGGGAGAATCATCGGGGCAGCCAGCAAAACATTACATAAAACCTGGTAAGTGGCTTTGCTGACATGGTGGAAAGATGAGCACTGTTACTGATGGTCTTGTTGTTTAGCTGTCAGAGAAGATTGTGCTGCTTCCTGCGTCTGCCCTCACCTGCTCCCTCACCTGCTCCATCTTCCTGAGATGGATAAACCTTGTTGTTCGGGACTGTCAAGGGCACTGCAATTAGTACTAAATCATTCTTACTCTGACAAGTTCTGGCAGCAGAAGCGTCTGGCAGATGTGCAAGTGCATTTTCTGTGTTTCTGAATGTTTGGATGGTAGAGCAGAGCTCCCGGCATGCCGGGTAGCTTAATCTAAAGTGAATTCAGTGCGAATCAGCTTTTAGAAGAGGAGGCACATTAGAAATCAAGATGGCCTGTTGTGGTTCGCTTGTGCTAATCATGATCAACTTTGGTTAATTTCGAGGGTCTCTACTTTTAATAAAATAACAGGAAATTCATGGAAAAAGAATTTATATATAAAAATGTTACTGTACCTCAGATGGAGTCAAAGCTTGCTTTTCTCTTTTCATAGAATTCAGTTAGCCAGTTCTGGAATAGTGTGTATGTAAAAATGATAGCAATCCAAATCAGTTTACATAGAATAGTACCTGGGAAATAAGAAAAGATACTTGAGGAATTAAAACGTTAAAGATTAAAAAATGTCAGTCTGGCATGAAACATAGACCGTTTGTGATTAGTGATTTGGGCTTCGGAACCTGAATGCATGGGTTCAAACCTCTTCTTTTCCTATTTAGAAACTTTAATCTGCCATTTCTTTTTCTGCAACGTAAGGACAGTAGCAGGCAAAAGAGTGCTAAGTGAGTTATTAGTAACAGGTACATGACACTCGTGCCTGCCCTGCCCAGTGCATGGTAGTCGTCCTGATGACGGTGGTAAAGATGATAACATCCATTCTCCTTGCAGGAGTGGTTTGAAGTGGCTTTTCCTTGCTCAAATAAGTCAACAAATGGAGGAAGCTCAGGCTGCCATAAGAAAATACCATAGATTGGGTGGCTTAAATAACATAAATTTGTTTTCTCACAGTGCTGAATGCTAGAAAGTCCAAGATCAAAATGTGGGCCAATTTGGTTCCTGACCAGGGCCCTCTTTCTGGTTTGAGGGAGTTGGGGAGAAGGAAGATCTCTCTTCTTATAACCCCTATAACTCCTTTTGGGTTAGAGCCCTACTGTTGTGACCTTATTTAACCATAGTTATCTCTTAAAGATCCAATCTCTAGATATGGTCACATTGGGATTTCAAAATAGGAATTTGGGGGTGACAGAATTCAGTCCATAGCACTGGGTAAACATAGATTGTGACCACTTTGTCAAAAATTAGAGAAGAATGGGGCAAAAGATTAAAATAAAGCCTAAAAAAGTATGAAAAAATGAATGTTGTAGAAATCGTACCTCTTTGCGAAAATCGAGGCAATAAACGCATTTATTAGTATTTTCAGTTCTGCCCATTTGAAGATGATATTGGATTCACTAAGCTATTGCCCTAAAAAACTTTGAATTAATGTTATAATTTTGCACTAATGTTTTACACTCTTTGACAAAAGCCCAAAGAGTTTTGTTTTCATCAGAAAAATGAGATTAGCCTCTCTGTTACCTATTATCAAAACTATGAACGATCCTTTCCCATGTCTGGTGAAACCCTGATGGAGGATTGCGGGGGGCGGGGAGGGGGAAACGACGTGCAGGGGCTTGCTTACTGCCCTAGTTGTTCCTCTGTGACCCGCCTGTGACCCAGTCCGGCCTCTGCAGGCTGCAGGTGAAGGGCTCACGCAGTGTCGGAGGCAGTGTTTCCTTTGCCGCTTTGGAGGAAACCCCACTTCCCTGGAGCTGCCATCTTGCCCATGACTTTCTGTGATGGCGTTAATATGAGGGAGTCACCCAGCTTGCTGTAGCTGTTTTTATTCCCTCTAATTATTATTTTTAACAGAAAAAAAATCTCTGATGTCAGTTCTTTGCTTGTAATCTGATTCCTTTTGAAAGTGGAGTCTTTAGCAAAAAAAGAAGTTCCCAGTTAATCAAGATTTAACTGCTTGGGAGGAGAGCTGACAGCTGTTAAACAAATGTGGTCTGACATCCCCTGCTATGTGCTACCCTTTAGTTTCTGGTTCATTACGTTGCCTGTTAGTATTGTTTGTTTCAGGGCAGGCTTGTGCTCAGCAGTGAAGCGAGCCAGCTTTCTCAGCGTGTGGACACAGTTTTGGCTTTGGGGTACAGAGATGAGACGTTCTGAGCGGCAGAGGAGCGGCGGGGAGGGTGCTGCACTGGAAATCCAGGGCTGAGCTCTAGTCCTGGGCTTGTCGCTAATCAGCAGTATGACGTGTTCTTCTGGAACATGAGGAAGGCTAGGTAATGCCTGGGTCCTTTTTATCTTTCATTTACCCTCCTTTGGTTCTACGATTTAAAACACTTTTTTGGGGGGGTGGGGTGGGGGGTGAAGGGCAGAGTGCCAACACATGTCTTTTAAAGCATCTTCAGAGACTTTAAACTGTTTAGGCCTTCAAAACATGGAACAGAGTGGCAGTGACCAGAGGGGAGGGGAGTAATGGTGGAAAGAAGGGGAAGGGACTGGTCAGAGAACATGCATGAATGACCCATGGCCATGGACAACTGAGGGAGCAGGGGGTGGGACGGGTGGAGGAGGGCAAAGGGGAAAAATTGGGACAGCTATAATAGAATAACAATGGGGAAATACTTTAAAAATAAATGAAATATTAATATTTTTATTAGAAAAAAGACAAAAGAGTGCATGTTAAGTATTGGGTGTTAACAGTATCTTAAATCCTGTGTAAGCCATTTTCCCAAAGTTATTTTGGGAAATAACTTTGTTAAGTTATTTCGGCCAAAATAAGCCATTTTCCTCACACAGGGGCCCCATCTCCAGGTGGTGATGACACTCCAACAATCCCAGGGTGCAGTTGAAGCTGGTTAAAGAGAATTGTGGTGCCGTTTTCCCAGTCCCTGGCCTTGGGATTGCAAGCCTCTCCTACATCGTTTGGAAGTCTCATAACCTTGTCCCTGCCTCTTCTCCTCCAGTCACACTGGCCTCCTTTAGTTCTTGGAATGCAGTGTTTTCTGCTGACACAGAGTTGGCCACTCTCTCTGCCAGGGCTGCTCTTGGCTGTCTGGCCTCTCTCAGTTAGCTTCCTCCTCCTCGCTCTTCGGCCTTCCCTCAAGAATCACATAAAAGGGGCTGGTCCTTTGACCTGCCTGACTAGGTCAGTTTTCCCCATGTGTAGTCACAGTGCCATATACCTACCTCTCCTTTGTAGCACTCGCCATCATTATAATGTCGTTTATCCGTTGGTTATTTGATTACTCATTTCCTTTCCCTATATACTTACTGAGAGCTCCATGAGAATGCAGGTCATGCCCCCCCCCTTTTTTTTTTTTTTGCTGTCTTTATACTTATTTCTAATGCCTGACTCAGTAATTGAAACCTAGTAGTTGGGTGCTCAGTATATATTTGTTGTGTGAGTGCACAGCCAAACTGCCAGAGCCTCTTGACTTGGAATAAATAAGGATAACAATAGTAACCCGGTAGCAGAGGCTATTTATTATGCACTTCCAGTGTGCCAGACACAGTTCTTCTGCTCTTGTCCCCATCCTCATCTTTATTTTCCTTTTCTTTTTTTAAGGATTTTTATTTATTTATTTCTAGAGAGGGAAAGGGAGGGAGAAAGAAAGAGAGGGAGGGAACCGTAAATGTGTGGTTGCATCTTATGCATCTTCTATTGGGGACCTGGCTTGCATCCCAGCCCTGTGCCCTGATTGGGTATTGAACTTGATGACCCTTTGGTTCCCAGGCTGGGCTCAATCCACTGAGCCACACCAGCCAGGGCTCTTCATAATTTTCATTGTCATCGTTACCACAATTTCTTGAGTATTTTAACCTAGGTATGGACCCTAGAATCCATATCCTTGGCAACTATGCTCTACAGTTGGGAATATTAGAAGAAAAGATCGAAAGCTTTCTGTAGCATTTTTTACTCAGATCAAGCCCTGCCTTTTGCTCATAAATCTTTTCCTTCTTTACTATATCCACCCCTACCATCAGACTGTAGAAGATATCTCGGCACAAAATAAGGCTACCATGTCTCTGATTTCCTGGGAAATTCCTGTGTCTGGAAGTTGTCTTTCCCTCCCAGGATGACAGAACCTGTCTCTTTTCATATAAGCAGAAAATGTCAGATACCTGCCTTCCCAGCTTTTCTTGTAGCCAGGGTGTAGAAATATGATGCATTTGCCCTCGCTTCCAAATCAGAAGCTCATGACACACAAAAAAGAAGGTACCAGGGAGAATCAGTTCTGCTGAGGATTAGGTGGGAATGGCAGCTGTATAGGATTTTCAGAAATAGCACTATCAGTCATTCCAGAGACACTGTCCAGGGTGCAGAGTTAGTGGAGTTCATGGTGCAAGCTGTAGAGTCTGTGTCCAGAAATAGAGCAGTGGTTTCCCCGTGGGACCAGTGGAGAAGAGTGATTTTGGACTTTGCTCCTGACCTGGTTGTCTGTGACAGGAAGCCCAGAGTACAGACTCGGGTGCCAGGCTGGCTGTGTTCAAGTTCCTCCTGGAATCTCAGCCCAACTCTGCCACTTTGAGCCCTGTGACTTGGCTTGAGGAGGTTAGTTGAGCTCTCTGTGCTTCAGTTCCTTCAAATGTAAAAAGGGAAAATAATAGCATGTACCTCACAGAGTTGTGAAGGTTTGATGAACTAATTAAAAGTAAAACTTTTAGAACAGTAACTGACATATTTGTTGTAATGTGTATTAGTGTTTTCTGTCATTATTCTCTGACCCTCTGGGTGTTTTCTAGAAGTACATATCATTTTTTTAACAAGTTATTTTTTTCTGCTCACATTTATCAGTTGGAGTAGGTTGTTTACAACTCAGTGCCCTGACTGATACAACATACACTTATTGAATGGGAACTATGTGTGGGGTATTGTATAATCATGTGTTTCTTTGTAAAGAAGAACCATTTCCTCATGTGTGTCCAGGGCCAAAGCTTATGTTATTTTAATAAAAATGCTGAACTCACTCACTTTCTAGTCTGTTTTGGATTGACTGACTTCACTGAGGACCTCAGGCTCTAATGCCAGATTTATTGCAATATTTGTTTATAAATTCCAAAACAGATTCTTCCCGGTGGTGAGATAGTTGAGGAGAGCATCTTGTGTTAGGCTATCTGGCTCATGTCAGGTAGCGATTTCAGTGTCCATCCAGATGATCTCGGCATACATTTACTGCTCCTAATCAGTATTCTCTATGAAGACACTGATTAACTCGCTTCTTGCCCCGAGTGAAGGGCCATTCCAGAGGCTGAATTTTCCCCTGGAACCCTGTCTGCAATGCTGAGAAGCACAATGCCTTCTGGCACATTAGCTTTCAGTTTGTGAAAGCAGGTACTTTCAAATGGGAATATGTCATGCAAGGTGAACTATTGGTATTTTCACAGCAGGCAAATTCTTACCACCCTATGTATAAAAACACTACTGAATCACATTTATGGTTTTGTCACCATTACAATGAAAACAGATAGTGACATTTAAACCTAGGAAGATTCAGTCCCGGATACTGACTGTTAATGTGAAAAACTTGAAAAAGCAGGGAGAAACCTGTGACCTTAGTGATGAGAATTCTCTAATCAGAGCATGTACAGCAGTCAAATATTTGACTTATTGATTTTTGTAGAACAAGCTCTTTTGTATGCAAGGTATGAAAATAGTATGAGTTTTTTGTCCTTGATTCAGAATAAGCAATGAAACCCAGGGTCCTATGCAGTAGATTTGAATTTATGTTGAATAATGTATAAACTTTTAATATTTTAATGTATGTTAACAGAAGGGATATGTATGTTAACAGTTTTCTTATATATTTATAGCCATGTGTTTAAGCACAATCATTTGTGTTTAAATATTTCCATTTTGAAAATGGTATTTATTAATAAATATATATATTGTTAAGAACCTAGCATAGTATCTTGGAAAGACCTTAATTACAGGATTTTAAACTTGCTCTGCCCACATGAGAACGTAGTTCTTCCCTCATTCTCATTCTTCTAAATTTTGCTCTTTTGTAAAATTACCCATCTGGAGCTTTATCTGTCAGTTTGTTGTACATTAGAAGTTAAAAATGCAGTACTTGGGATACCTTGACTTGTTAAAGACGCTTTTCCATTTTAAATTCGACTTAGGAAACATAGATTATCTTTTGGGCAAATAGTGTTCAATAAATTCTGCTTCCTGAAACAGCGACACGTGTAGATTTTTAGTTGAGTGTGTGGCATTTTATCAGATGTGTTTTCCATTTTCCCTCAGTCTTTTCAATCACATCTCACAGATATTTGAAAACACCTTTAACCCTCTTGTCCCTCCTGCCTCCTTTACCCTGTGGGGCTGGGTTCTCTTCTCTTAAATTTCATCACAAGTTAGTTGACTTGGGTTCTTAGTGAGCTAGTTGCTTTAAGTAAAATGAAGGAATGATTTTTTTTCCTGATAGATTTTTTTTTTTGGCAAAAGGTAGTTCTTTAGGTAATTTCTAGCAAAGCTTACGACAGAATCTTTGCTGCTTTGGTAGAATAACGTGCAGAGTAAACGTGGATCGTCATATTTCAGAATGACTTTTGGACACCTTAAATCCCAGGATTCTGCTTTTATCTTTAAATGCCATTCAGAATTTATACTAGAAAAGGTGTTTACTAAATAAATTCCGGTGGCCTCACTGTTAGCAGATGTTCTAGTTTGGGAGGATGAATGTAGGATGAACATTGTCTTTCCACATCTTACTAGATTGCAGTCACAGGTAGTTTTAGTTACAGCCTGTTACCTTGTGCTTTCATTTTTATGGTTCAAGTAGTTCCTGGACCCTAGGTTTTCATGAAAACCACGCTTTCTTCTTAGTGTTTGGCATTTCAGTTGTTCTTCCCCATTAATTACCCTCTCATGGGAACGTCAGAGGCTGAATAAGGGGAGGCCACAGTGAGCCCCAGCAGTAGCTTCCAGGGTACGGTCACAGAGATGAATAAAACCACTTATTTAATTCTGTGAGATCAGAATCTAATTCTCTCTATTCAGTTTTTGAAAGAATATTGGCAGAAAATTATAGTGATAGCAATAATTGAGTTGGCCCCATGTGACATGGATTCACAGTGAAAATATTAGTGTTTTTTTTTTCTCTAGAGTCTGGAGTTTCTAGTTGATTGGAATTTTAGATCTTTCCTTTCTCCAGGGAGCACCTGTTTTGGGAAAGGTACTCAGTGTAATGAGGTGTGAGTTCATGGAAGGAAGACCAGCAGAGGGAGGGAAACAAATAGTGGAGGGAGATGGCTGAGGCAGAAGCAAGAGCCAGAGGGCCAAGAGGAGAGGGCTAACCGGGCCAGAGGAGAAAAGGACCGAGGTTGGGGCAGTGGTGGAAGGGGTAGCATGGAGAGGAGGAGGAGGTTGGGAGAGTCTAGAGAAAAATAAGTGGTGAAAAGAATGCAGGTAGAATGGGTTCAGAGTAAGGCAGAAAAAGTAGTAATAAAAGAGCAGTTAAGGGAGAGTTGGAGGTACAGAGAAAGGGAAGGTGAGCTAAGGTTGAAGGATGGTGAGGAAGGAGGAACGGACTCTCCATCCAGTGCTCTGCTGGGATAGTAGGGAGGCACTGCAGATGGTCACTCGGTCTGTTTATGTTGAAGGTAGGTTCTTAGCAGGTGCAGTAGTGGTTGGTGCTTCACAGTTCCCCACGGAGAATGGATAAACAGTGATGTACATCTTTTCACTTTTGCAAAGAGTTCTAAAGTTAAAACTGAGCTAGGTGAATCATCAGATTACTATACCTTCCTTTCCTTTGAAAAAATTAAGCATACACTCTAGTAAGAGAGATTCTTTGAACAATGATAATAGTTTATTACATACATAAAAAGTTGAATTTTCTATATTTTATTCAAGATAAGAGAGAAAGGAAAACTTAAGCTGAATATTTTTAAAGATGCTAGCTATTATATAGCAGCTTTTGATAGCATTTATTCTGGAGCACTTGTTCTGAGGTGCGCTGCTTTTCTGGGGAACTGTCATTGCTGACCAGGTCATCCTTGAAAACTAAACAAAGACTACCCTAAACAGACTTTATTCTGGATCCAGTTACCACGTAGATGACTTCGATGTGAGGTAGAGGAAGAGACTTTGAGGACAGAACGGGAGCTGCGGGTGTGAATTTTGCCAAGGAGGGCAGACAGGCTTCTCACTATAGAGGCCCCTGTGCATTAAAGCAAAGTTCTGGCTAAGGCTGTCCTCTCCCATGAGAAGGTCATAGGTGGAGTAGAGATTGCCCATCTGTTACCATTGAGTGGATTCCCAGCAGGGTTCTCTGGATGCTTGTTACATCATAAGAATGGCGTCTTTTAAATCTCTTTTGATTTGTATTTTTATGGTGGGGCAGTTTGCCTACTATATCCTGTATTGGGGGAGTATAGGAATTTAATCTTTATGAAATTTTGGAATGTTCAAGACTCAGAATAACTAATTATATATATATAAAATAGACAAATGTGATGATTTGGTTTTACTAGTCTATTGTATTGAATATAAAAAGGCATAGCTGAAGAAAAATCATTTTGCTTAAAATAAAGGCATACTTTTTAAAGTTGGCTTTGGAGAGCAGGAGGCGATTGTTTCGTAAGTGTGTGTAATTATCTGCATTTCTTCCAACCTTTTTGGGATCAAATTGGTTTTCTCCAAGAAAGGCAATTATATGCGGGAGGCCACTTTTTGTTGAATTACTGTGCGGTGCACACAGTGCATCCCACAAACTTGAAATCATAGATGCGCTGCTATGATTTATAATACCCATTAATTACAGCTTTGTATTAACAGCTTTTAGTTTTCTGCTTCAGTAAACCTAAATTCTCCTTTTGAAGAAGAATTGCTTACATTAGGTCTTATGCTAAATAGTGAAAATCCTGTCTTTTAGAATCTCATCAAAGTTACTGGATTCAGCGAAAACTTCTCAGTTGGCTTTAAATGTGCATTGCTGAAGCTGTTTAACTTTGTAGATGATCAGATACCTGGAAGTGATGAGGAGGTGGCCTCATCATAGTTCAAAACGGAAAACTGCAGAGCATTCATCAGAAAGTGTCCACCAGATGTTTATCATCCTCATAGCATCATGCCAGGCTTTGTACTGCACCTGGCAGACACTCTGCAGCTAACTCAGTGGTTGTCAACGCCAGCTGTTCTTCACTTTCTTTTTTTTTTTTAATTTTATTTAGTTATTTTTCAAGTACAGTTTTTTGTCTATTTTTCCCATCCCAGCCTCCCCCGCCCCTTGCTCCCCACCTCCCTCCCATTTCCACCCCCCTTAGTTCTCGTCCCTGTGTCCTTCCTATTTGTTCCTCCAAATCCCTCCCCCATTTTCCCCTTAACTTCCCTTCCTTCACTTTCAATCCCCCCACCCCCAACTGCCACCACCTCCTGCTCCCCACCTAACAATTAAATATTGGGTGTGGATGCTTTTAAAGGCCTCCCTGTTGAATCTAATGTGTAACCAAGCATGGAAACAATCTATTCAGTCCTATTTGGTGGCTTTTCACCTGAAAAGCTAGATTTCTTCTTTGTTCTTGGCCTCATATCCAATATTCCTTCTACAAGGGGAAAATATGACCAAGTGAAATAAATGAACAAAACCAGGTTGCGTTATTTTCTCCTGGGCTTCTTCTGTTGTATAATTCTATTCAGAGGCAAACATATTCCTGGCATTTCCCTTAAGTTTTGTAACTTCATTTTTTTCACCTATGTAACAAATGTTTAATCTAAGATTTCTTTGGTGAACTTGACAGTTTTATAGCCCCACCAAGGACCTGCTTTTTAGTGAGGCCTTGCCTTTTGTGTGTGTGTGTGAATATTTAAAATCACATTTTGACCTAGAAAAGTTTTAAAATAAGGATTTATAGTGTTTTTTATGACATCATTCTATTTTTTTTTTTTTTTGGTGAATTACAGATTAAACTCTGTTTTGCTTAGATTTCATGTGCCTGAGGAATTAATAAGTATTATCCATCCTTTTAAAGGAGAGGAAACCAAGTACAGATTCATCTTACACAGCTTCAGGTTGTCTATTTGAAAATGGGATTACTGTGTTATCTATTAGTGCTACTGTGCTATCTTTTTGTTTGAATATATTTGGAAGTTGTAATCTAGTTGTGGCAGATGGTCCTAAATGATGTCGTAAGAAGTTCTGAAGGGAGACTATTATTAATAATACTAATAACAGTGGTAGCAATTTTTTGAAAGCTTACTTGATATTAAGCAGCGCTAAGTGCTCCACGTACACTGGCCACTTGAAGCCTCTCACTAACCTTGAGGTGTGCGTACTGTTACTATCCCCACTTTATAGGTGAAAAGAAAGTGGAGGCCAGTGGATGGAAGAGCCCAGATTTGCCTACCCCAGAACCTGGTTTTTAACGTAAGCTGTTCTGCCTTTTCTCCTACCTCTGTGCATCTTATTGCGGACCCGTTCTATCATAGAGCTTCTGCTCACATCCACTTTCCTTCCAGAGGAACTCAATGACCTGCTTGGCCTCAGCCTCTTTTGTTTTCTTCCCTCCATGAGCATCAACCCAACCTTGAGCATCAGGCAGCCACCTACCATTGGCATTCTTTTCTCATGCTGGGTGAAGTGGGCACTAGGGAACACAGGCCTACGTGGGGGCTTGGCGTGGTGAAGGGGACACCAGAATGGCAGGTGGAGAACATTTCCTAGAGGTGTAAATACAGTTCGATTGGCAACTCTGTTCTTTTTTTCTTGCTAACAGCTCTGTTGAGATATAACTCACATCCCAGATAACAGCCGTTTAAAGTGTACAATTCAGTGGTTTTAGTGTATTCATAAATTTGCAACCATCATCCCAGTCAGTTTTAGAACATGTTCATCACCCCATGAGAAACCCTATAATGTTTAGCTTTCACCCTCCGTCTCCCTATCTCCTTACTCTATGGATTTGCTGATTCTGGGTAGTTTATGTAAATGGAGTCATATAATATGTGGTATTTGTGACTGACTTCTTTCACTTAGCATAAAATTTTCAGGGTTCATTTGTGCTGTAGCATGTATTACAACTTCATTCCTCTCTTTTGCTTAATATCATTCCATTGTATGAATGTAGCAGATGGATGATTTTATTCTGACTTCTACATCTCTTGCCTGACTCCGAACTTGTTTTTGGCTTCAATAGCCAAGGCCATGCCTCTCAGCAGTGGAGGAGAGAACAGATGCAGTTGCACAGCTAGGTAGAAGTAAAATGGAACCATTCATTCTTTTGTGCATTTGTCACATTTATATTGAATGCATAATGTGTGTATAGCACTATGCTAGATTTTACAGTATAAACACATAAAAGAAATATCAACATGAGACCTGTGCTGTAAGCATGTTGTAAGCAAAATCAGGTTCAGAGGAAGGAAAGACTTGTTTGTGTTCATGATTTGTGGCTGCCAGTTCTCCTGGCTCCTAGGTCAGTGCTTTCTTTTCTTTTTTTTATCTTTTTATTTTATTTTTTTCATAAGTTTACCTTTAATGAAATGGCATTGGTTTCCTAGATATGAGCTGTATGTAGTCAATAAGTTTATTCTCCTCTCTCCATAAATATAAAGATCAAAACACGAGTCTGAGTTATTTTGGATTTTTTCCCATTTAAAAGTAGTAAATATTAAAATTTTATTAGGCTCTTGAAGGTTATGGGTCATAATGGATCTAAAAAGGTGGAGTATCATTTAGTACCAAGTTACACAAAAATGTTCAGTAATGGAAAAGTCTATTCAGCTAGCAAAATTGCACAGTGATAATATCCTATTTAATTCAGCTGTAATTCAAGTTAAAGGCAGGTTTAATGGATGGGAAACCTTGTAGCTTCTGTGTGCCCCGATAAGCATTGCATATTACCAGCTGTGGCCCGCTCAGTGGTCTACAGATCCGCAAGAGAAATTCTCTTTGGGATGTTTTGAAATGCCATTCATCTGTTTCACTTAGATTTTATAGTTAGGATGTCATTCTTTCCTGATTGTTAATGTTACAGAATGTTATATCATATAAAAATATTCACCATGCCACTGTCATTTTATTTATAATATAGCATAATTGGTTGTGAAAGATGAACATTTCTCTGTGTACTTACCTTGCTCGTTGCTAAAACTCTGTAGGGCATCTTGATTCATTGATTTTAAATATCATGTAGTGTAAGTAATATTATGTGATTTAAAACTTTATAATAAACTGTAAGAACTGGGAAAAGATCTTATACACTAATTTTGTAAATGAGTTGGATTTTAAGGATTTTTTGAAATTTTACTCCTAGCTTTTGAAGGCATGTTAGATATTACAAATAGTACTGAATAGTTATAGTTTGAAGCATATATATTCATTTCACAGTAGTATAAATATAACTTCAGAATTAATAGCATCTAATATCAAAAATGTTTCCTTAAAACTTGAACTCCGAAGAAAATAGCCTTTTTTTATACTCTTCATAGGAAACTAAAATGTCTTCTATTTGTATAGCCTTTAATGCTTAAAATTTTTTTAATGAGTGTTTATTTTTATACTACACTGACATGGAATTTTTTCACATTTACATGTCTCTAAGCTGTATGCTATTATTACTACTAGCAACAACAACAGGTGTTTTAAGTAGTAAAAGAGCGTAGATTTTTAAGTGGAGAAAAATAGGAAGCTATAGCAGTGAGAGCGGTGATAGGAGATTGGAGACTAGTGAGCAAAGACATAATTGTTTAAAACCCAATAATGACTGACATGGAAAACATCAGCATAAAACAGGTAGTATGTATATATGATTATAGGCAATATTTTTTAAAGTAAGCATTATAAACTCCACTTGTGTTGCAAGCTGTTTGTGTCTTAGGTGGCATACTATTCCTTGTTTCTAGACATAATAGATCATCAGCGTGTCAGTGATAATTCAAAATCACTGCACTGCAATAAAGTACCTATGTAAGTAACCATAAAATAGAAATAGTAGTGGCTAGTTTTGTTTACTGTAAGCCAGATAATGTGCATATATTTAACACCTGAACACCTGTGCACTGTAGTGATTTCTCACTTTGTAGATGGAAGAAAACCGAGGCACAGAGAGGTTAAGTAACTTGCTAAAGGTCATTTAATCCTGACCGATCCCATTGTCTGTGTTCTCGACCACTGTGATACTGCCTTTTTGTGTTATTTTTTACTGGATTCTTTTTCTTATGATGAAATACTGTATATTTGTTGTAACAAGTTGAACAAATCAGAGTATATTGTGCCTTAAGTGTATGTTTCTTGATACATTAAAAAAATATATGAAATATTTAGAGATGAACACACTCTACTAATATTATTTAATTTTTGTCTTTGTAAGACTATCTTTTCTTTTTTTTTAAAGATTTTATTTATTTATCTTTAGAGGGGAAGGAGAGAGGGAGAGAAATATCAATGTGTGGTTGCTTCTTGTGTTTCCCCTGCTGGGAACTGGCCTGCCCTGTTCTCAGGGGACATGTGCCCTGACTGGGAATTGAACCGCGATTGGGTGGTTCGCAGGCCCGAGCTCAGTCCACTGAGTTACACCAGCCAGGACGACTGTAAGACTGTAAGACAGCCAGGATACACTACACCAGTAAGACTATCTTTTCTTAGCTGGTGAATTTTAGTTGGTGGGAGTATTAGGATTTGTATCTATTTTGGAGTCAGACAGACCTGGCTTTTGAAGGTCGGCAATGCCAGTCTACTCACTGTTCCCTTGGGCAAGCTCCTTCACCTTCTCTAAGCCTGAGTTTCCTCATCTGTGAAGTGGTCGTTATTTCCATGGTCCTCTATCTGAATGTATTAGAGAGTGAAGAGAATTGGTTAAACTGTATTCTAGGACAAACATTTATTACAGTATTTCTATATGATTCTAGAAGCTGGCCTAAATATGAAAAGAAATCCTATGAATTAAGAATAGACCATCTGTACTGATTTGTTTGAGTATTAATTAATAATAGTGAGCATTATGTGTTTGCGCTTGTTATACAGTAGTGCATTTAGAATTTCTCCATTGGTCATTTTTACTTGGTTAATGTATAGTGGATTTCTAAAAAAAAATGCATCAAAACTTAAAATAATTCTTTCAGGAAAAACAGGATTAGAAAAAGCTTTGTATTGACTGCTTTTCATGATTCATCTTGTTTCTCTGGTCTTAACTCAAGTAGAGAAGAACTAATGATTTTTCCTGTCTGAGTAGGGGATAATTTGCAGCTTGGAGATTTCTGAAAGATACACTTTTAAGCATAATCTAAAATGTTCATATTACTGTCTTACAAGGGAAAAAAGCTTTCTCTCTCTTTCTCTGTCTCCCTTGCCTGTGGATATATCACCCTGTGTATGTGTAGTCTTTAAAGAACATTCAGGTGCACCATTATCCTCATGGTGGTGCTTAGCTGGCTAAAGGAATGGTAGATAAAGACCTGGCAGCACTGAGAAAGAGAGAAAGGGGGGGAGAGAAGTGTACTTTTGTCACATGTACAGATCTGTGTCACCATCATCATAAGATTTTCCTTACTAAGGGCCCCTATTCTTTCCTCTCTGTGGCCACCCCACTGGTGGCAAACACTAATATTTTCTTTATTTCTATAATTTTATTTTTAAGAATTTTATATAAATGGAATAAAAAAAAAACCCTTTTCTTTTCGAATAATCATAGAGCCATAGGAAGTTTTCAAAACAGTGTAGAAGTCCCTCCCTGTACTCTTCAGTTAGTTGGCCTGATTGACTGTATCTTGCATAACTGTATTATAATATCACATCCAGGAAATTGATTTTGGTAAAGTGGATGCATATAGTTCTGTGCGATCTTATCACGTGTAGATTCATGTAACCACCACCGGAATCAAGGTGCAGGACTATTCGGTCACCAGAGATCTCGCTGGTCCTACCCTTTATAGGTGAACCCACCCACATCCTCCCCGCCCCCACTCCACCTCTTATCCCTGGCAACCACTAATTCATTTTCCACATAGTTTTCATTCCAAGAATATTATATACATGGACTTACACAATTTGTGACTATTTAAGATTGTTTTTTTTTTTGGTCATCATAATACTCTTGATGTCTACCAAAGTCGCTGCATGTGTCAATAGTTTGTTCCTTTTTATTGCTGCATGGCTTGTTTAACCAGTCAGCTGCTGGAGAGCATTTGGACTGTTTTCTGTATTGAGCTATTATGAATAAAGCTGCCACCAACATTTGTGTACGGTTTTATGTGAACGTAGGCTTTATTTTTCATTTTTTGTCATTAATGCCCAAGAGTTCAATTACTGAACTCATATGGTAATTGCATGTTTAGTTTTTTAAGAAACTACCAAACTATTTCCCAGAGTGGCTGTGTCATTTATATTTCTACTATCAATACGAATGGTCTTTTTGTGTTCTGTCTGGCATGCTTCATACTGACAGGTGTGTAGTGTTAGCTCGTTGTGGTTTTAATTTACTTTTTCCTAATAGCTAATGATATTGAACATTTTTTCCATCAAATATTTGGGTTTGAAACTGATGTTTTTCTGGGGGTGTTAGACAAGTCAGAAGAGAAATAAGAGACAGATTACTTTGGAAGCTATTGAACTAGTTTAAGTGGAAAATTCAGAAGGCTTCTTAGGTAGCCAACTTTAGTAGAGAAAGAATGGTATGGATGTGAATAGTTAAGGAGAATGGAGAGAAAAAGTAAAATGAAAATTTGGGTATTGATGCTTGATGACTGAAAGTTCACAATAATATTGTCAAATAGATAATTCAGAATTTTCTCTTTAATTTGGAAATTCATTTGGGGTTCACACTTTGCTTAGATACGAGCAATGGTAAGCAAAAGATATCTTTAAGTCTGAGATGCGGAAGGACACGGGAGGGACCAGTTTAGTAGGCATTGGTCAGCAGACTCGCAGCCTGTAGAAGATCGAGGAAGAGAAGGATGAAGAGGGGTGTTGGCACTTTCAGTCCCCTGGGATATGTGCATGCTAACTCTGAAGGAATTGAGGTGTAAATGGGAGTGATAAGCTTGGAATTTTTTTTAAACACAGAAGTGAGCGTGTTTATATGAAGAGGAAAGAGGAACCAACAGAACCCGGAAAGGTTTAAGACACATGTGAGGGCAAATTGTTTCAAAGCTTCAGAGCAAAGTTTCCTGATTGAAGCAAGATGCAAGGAGCATGTTAGAGACAACATCGAAATTCAGGATAAAGCATCATCTCTGTCGAGGAAATGCAATACCTCATTCAGGGTCCGAGAGGGAGGAAGGAGAAGCATGTGCCAACAGATTTTTGAGGAGGAAGACTGAGGACAAGCATCAGGTGGCTTTCTCGATCCTAGGAAAGTGGATTGTTTGCCTTTATGAGACATTTTGGATGATTCCAGATTATTTATTTATAAAACTATTGCTTTGATTAAAGCCTCAGGATATGAGTACAATGCAATGTTTCATTAAAATGTTTAAACAGCAGCAGCAGCAGCAGTGAAAAGAACTGCCAGCAGCATAAACAATATATTTTATAATCCTATCAGTGGGTTCATTTTAAATGGGACACATATGTGTCTTTCTGTATATCTTGCTGGAAAAAATTGCCTTTAAATTTTTTTACTGTGAACATGAAAATACATTAATCACATATCATAGTTAACAAAACAAAACGCTCAAATCAAAATTTATGAGTCTTAGATCAACCAGAAGATAGTCTTTGGGGTTTTTTTTTTTCATTTTAATTTTTATTGGTTTTTATTTTAAAGTGATGCAGGGTAGGTGAAAGGCTCGCTGGGCAAGGCATTGTTAATGCTGACTTTAATGCAGTGTAGATGATGATGTAGTATAGGCCTAGAAGGCAAAAGAAGGAAAAGATTCATTCAGCAGGAATAGAATGGGAATAATGAAGGAAATGCCATTCACTACATTACATGTAGGGATTTTGGTTGGGCGAGGCGGTGGTGGTGTGTTGTGCTGTCATTAATCACTGAGACTTGTATTTCATCTAACACAAGTACTGTTGTGGTACAGTGAGATACTGTTTTTTGGCAGTGTATGGTGATGTGACATAGTGAAATGTGAGACAGTATTAGTCTAAACTGAAGGCAGAAGAAGATAATGTGTAGTATAGAAGTAGTAAAAAAGGAAATAAGTGGCCTGAGTTTGACACTAAAATGATAAAGATATTAAGTAGTTCTGATATTCTTACAATAGTACAAGTCTTTGTATCATTTTATTCATTGAGTTTATAATACCTTATGGTATTACAAATTCTTGATCCTATTATTACTGGATATTAATAATGGAAATTTATTTACTTCTTTTTGCTTGTTCACAAATATTATTTGACCTTGCTTGAGATTCATAGATTTAAAAGCTTTATAACAGAGAAAATTAAAATCGTGTTTTTTGCTTGAATGATCACATAAAATCTCTTTATAACTGATTACCAAACCTGATGCATAATAGTATTTACACAGATGGTCAGAAAAGTAAATAAAAGTGCTAGGGATTGTTGCAGGGATTATGCTGTCACTTGCTGTTGTAGCTGATTTTTTTCATCCTAGAATAAGAAGACATAGACATGTGTCAACTGAAAATTGTATGTTTGGAATGAGGCAAAAACTTACATGGTCTCCTATCAGCTCAGAATGAAAAATTCCCAACCCCAAACCCGTCCCATTTTATTTTGGCAAACCACTCTCCTCACTGTTCTCTAGCTGCACCGTGTTTTTCTTGTTTCAGGGCCTTTCCATGTTTTTCCTTCACCACAGACCACTCCTTTTCCAGGTTTTTTGTGGTCCCTTGAACACTGGTCCTTCAGGCCCTTTGCATTTGTTTATCCCTCATCCTGGATGTTCTCCCCTCAGATAGTTATGTGGCTTATGTCCTCTCTTTAATCTGGTCTCTTTCCATAGATGTCATCTTCCAAGAGAAAATGTTCCTGGTTAAAATAGCCTTACCTTACTTCTCATGCCCTCCCTCCTTACTATGTTGTTTTCGTTATTGCACTTAATCCTCCCAGACATTGAATTTTGTGTTGGTTTATTGTCTCCACCACGACGGGGCAGGGGTTTTTGCCTTAGGATCTAGAACTGGGATCAGGCAGAAATACTCAAATAAGTGTTGATGAATGGGTACATACTTGTCTCATTAACTTGTAATGTACAAGTGAAATGAATATAAAAAAAGTCAACTAGAATTGAACAATAAAAAAATTTTAACAGCTGTAAAGACAAATCACTATGGAGCTGATATTTTGGAGATATTTGGATAGTGGGTTAGTTGTATGCAGTGATATGTAGAAGGATAAATGAATGTCCACAGTGGAGGTCCAGATTCTGTGACTGTGTGACATTGGCTGGGAAATTATTGTTTCACCTCTTGCCACAGTGGTTAGCCTAGGACATACTGCTCCAAACTGAGCTGAGGTCCAGAGTAACCTGGCACTATTCTGTGAGACCTTGCCATTCCCCTGTTTACTGTAGTTCTTCCTTAGACTCTGCGAGCTAGTCCAGCCTGGACTCTTTAATAATTGCTGTTTTCCCCGTCAGGTAGTTAAAGTTTTGTTTCTGTTCCTTCCCTGCTAAGAGTTCTGCCTAATAATAGGTGGGCAGAGACAGGTCATATGAATTTGTCCAGATATAACTATTATCATAAGGTCTGAGCTGGTCTTGGTTTGTGGAATTGGGTGATGAGCGTAGACCAGCATTTTCTTGTTCTTTTTTGCTTTAGGTTTCCGAAGAAGAGTAGGAGATAGGAGAAAAGTTTGCATCTGTATTTTGAAACTCTTAATTTGTAAAAAATTTGAGTGTCTGTGGATGTTCACACATTATTACCAATGGCTAGAGAATTATTCCTTCATTTGTTTATTTAGTATGTGTTTAATGAGTGCTTATCCTGTATGGGGTATTTGCCTTACACGCAAAGGCTAATCAATCCACCTGTCAATCATTTAGTGAGTGAACACTGTGCTGTGCTCTGTAGAGTGGAGGGAAGAGTGTCCAGGAGAGGGAGAGTGACGAGCACAGAGATGTGTGCAGAGCAGGTGTGTGCTGAGGTCTAATGTTAATTTTAGTGGTTTTTATTTAGCCCTGAATTTTTACAGGCATTGCATCAGAAAAACAATTTGAAAAACCACTAGTCAAGGTCTAACAATTCCCCTAGAAAATTACAACAAAGAAATGTCTTCTAATAAGCTTGTTTAATATTAAATTTTAATTGGAGCAAGCACTCAACTTGTTTTTGAGTCAGTGTCTGCAAGTCTACTCTCTTCTACAACAAGGAGATGGAAACTAATGTAAAAGAGACATACATTGAATGTGTTTCAAGGTGTTTGTATATATAAATGTATATATATTACTCTGTAAAGAATTGCCTATTTTGGGATAATACATATTGTGGTACAAATGTAGCAATATATATCATGCTTGGGGCTGAGTATTTTTGATCAGTGAAATTTGAAACCTTAAAGTCATTATTTTTATGGTACTACAAGCACTATATTTAGAAATAATGAGAAGTAAACACATTCACCAACTTGCGGAGGAGACATTTTACTAAAATTCATATAGTAATAGTTTGATTTTTTTAGAAGCAGATTGGACCCACTGGGAATTGAAATAATTTGAGAATTCAGTAAATGTATTCTTAGGGTAATTGCCTCAAGGGATATGAATTCTGAGTGAAGCTCAGTCAGTTTATTTGAATTAATAGAGCTAATAGCAATGGTGGTGGTGGTAGTTTTAGCAGTGGTTAGTGTATACTAGCAGCAACCAGCAGCTCTCAGCACAAAAATATGTTTTGCACAACACGTATTTGCTGAATAATTGCAGGCATCTTAATGTCCTTATGTTTCTTTATTATTTTTAGTTTTTACAGTAGTCATGTAAAATAGGGACTGGTCCCCTCATGTTACAGATGAGGAGACTGAGGCACTTAGGAATTGGATACTTATTTCAAGATCACACAGGTAGTAAGGGTTAGGATTTGAATGAGGCAAGTCTGACTTTAAGCTCAGGCTGGCATCATTCGTTACTGTGTTCTTTATACCTGATTTCTCACTTCCTCTTTCAGTTACTTTAAAATCCTAGTATGTAAGTCTGTCTACAGTCAGATAGACAGACTTGGTTTTGTGTTATAGGTGGTTGGAAAGGAGAATTCCACAGGAACAAATGGCCACAAATGATTGGTGTTTGTTGGTGGCGTTGGTTGGAATCCCAGTAGATCAGATTTCCTAGGATTATGCTGCCTCAGCAACGTTTCTTGAACAAGGACCCTGCCACCCACCCCCTCACCTGCAGTCTAGCCTGAGCCAGGAGTGAGTGAGTGGACCTGGGAAAACTGTGCAGTTTATAGAATGTGGTTTTAAAGCCGTGCATTTTTAATAGTAGAAACCGTGTGATTGGTTCAAAAGTAGAATATAAGTTTTAACAATTACTAAATTTCACTGAGAATTCTACGATTCTGAGGATGTTTTTGTGCTTGTTGAGTGAGCGACACCTGTTACTCCTCAGGGGAGGAGTCCCATTCTGTGGAGCACAGCAAAGGGTATGACAGTGCCTGCCACCAGGAGCAGCAGTCCCAGGGTCAACCTGATGTATGTTTAGTGTCAAAACCACCAAAAAAATACGACTCACACAGACACTAGATGGAATGCTTTACTCCCTTAGAGAAGAGGCAGCACAGGGTCAGCTTCTGCAGGGAACGTGGGTTCTCCGTGGCCAGCAGCCAGCCAGCGCAGGAAGATGGTCTGTGTGCACCCCTCTGTGCTGCACCCCTCTGTGCTGCACCCCTCTGTGCTGCAGGTGAGGGACCCCCTTCCCTTCCTGCCCACAACGGAGATAGCAGGGGGGCTGGCCAGGTGCCACATGGCACAGAGTCTTAATGAGAATAAAGAAGTACAGGTCAAACCCAGAACAGGTAAAGATACTCCCAAGCAAAGAGATGTGACCAGTACAGGTTGTGGGGGCACTTTATCTCTCCGTAAGAAAATCTGGTCCCCAAGCCTATTCTTACTCAGTTACCCATGGTGACAAACTGCACATGACCGCCTTTCCCAACACTTACGTTGTACCAGCAATATCTCGCGGTTAGGAGTTCTGTAAAGGAGTTTCACTCTATTTTTCTTTCCTTTTTAAAAATAGATTTTATTTATTTATTTTTAGAGAGAGGGGAAGGGAAGGAGAAAGAGAGGGAGAGAAGCATAGATCTGTTGCCTCTCACGTACCCTACTGGGGATCTGGCCTGCAGCCCAGGCACAGGCCCTGAGTGGGAATTGAACCTGCAACCTTCTGGCTCGAGGGCTGGAGCTCAGTCCACTGAACCACACCAGCCAGGGCTCTGTTTTTCTATTTTAAGAATTATTTTTAATTGTTGGTATTAGTCTGACCATGGGAGTAGATGTTTACTTGTGTTTTTCACTGTTATATGTTACTTGAAAAGTGCTAGGTTATTTATACTTAGTGTTGTCAATGAATCCTTACAGGATTTCCTAATGTTTTACCAGTTTCCTAAACTGTAGCACAGGGATCTTATTCCTTTGCTAAGTTATCTGGGATCATGTTAAGATAGTCTAGGGGCACTGTTGGCTCTTTTTTTTTTTTCCTCAAAACTAACCATGGAGAAAATACAGAAGAAAAAAGCATGGATCAAGAAATAACTAAAATAACTGTGACAACTCGGGCGTGACTGAGGTTGTTGGGAGTCACTGTAGGTGGTTTAGCATAAGGCATGGGATTTCCCGAGGAATCAGGGAATCACACATTAATTTAAGTTTTTTTTCCTTTTACGTTTTGTTTTGACCTGGCTTTCTCCAGTTGCCTTGAAATGATAATTGCTGCCTGCCTGCTGCAGAAATTGATGTCAGTGGGGTCCCGTTAGGGATGCACGACAGCCCTGCTGGGGTGAGGCGTGAGGAGAACAGGTGCATGTTAATCAGCAGACCCAGGGCACGCATTCCCCCCAGGGTTTGCGGATTACACTTTCCAGAGACCTCCTTGTGCCACTGCTGCTCGTTAAGAGTATAAAGGCTAATCCCTTCCAAAGGAGCTGCCGGGTGGTAGCAGCAAAAGAAATGGTCAAGAGTGATTATTTGATGCCTGTGGCTCATCCCTGCCATCTTCCTCAAATATATCAGGAGGGATAATAGTAGGACTTGGGTTTTGGACATTTTCCACAAACATTTCCAGATCTGTTAGCTCATATCCTTTGGTGAACATGACCACACAGACCAAAATAATTAGATGCATGTACAGTACGAGGGGGGACCCAGAAAAACCAGAATTAATCTTCTGGAGGGCAGGCCCCTTATAATACAGGTTTCTCCCTCTAAGTGAGTGTTCTAGGAACCCCTCTGTATCAGGGTATCAGCTGGTGTTGTTGCAAGACGCTGCATTTGGCTTCAGTGAATCGTTTTGAAGACTCTTTCAACATGTTTGCCCATTTCATGACAACACACCTGCCCACACCACACTGAGTGTTCATCAGTTTTTTTTACCCAAAACGGTATGTCCCCTGTGTCCCACCCCCCCTATTCACCCGATCTCACCCTGAGTGACTTTTTTTGTTTGTTTCCCTGGATGAAAAAAGACCTCACAGAGAAATGTTTTGCTTATGTGGAAGAGGTGAAACAAAAAACAGCAGAAATACTAAAAGGCATCACAATAGATGAGTTCAAAAGCTGTTTTGAGCAGTGGGAAAAAAGTCTCAATAGGAGTATTGCAGCAAATGGAGAGTGCTTTGAAGGTGACTGAAGTTTAAACATGTAAGAATAAATTCACAGTTTTTTATAGATAAATTCCTGGTTTTTTGAGTTCCCCCCTCGTACAGCCACTATTGAAAAGATAAAAGGATAAAGTGAATAGTATATACTTCATGAAGCAGAATTATTGGAACAGAGGGACCACTAGTTTAAAATAAACATAAATACACTCAGAGATAAAGGAGAATAGTAGTAATATTGAGAAGTCAAGAAGAACAAAGTGGAGATATTAGATATGATACACATAGTAACTGAAGTAAAGAACTCAATAAATCATATATACAGGATGGACACAAGTGGAAAAATGAGTTAATGAACTTGCAGATCATGCTGTAGAATTTTGAAGGAAGAGGAGAAGTAGAGATAAAGTATGAAGAAGGCTAAGAGATGTGAAGGAGAGACAGTAGTGCCTACATTCAAGTAGTAGGATTCCCAGAAGGGGAAAAAGGAATTGGAGGAGAGAAAAGTATTCAAAGAAATAATGATGGTAATTTACTCACAATTAAGAAAGAACAAAGACTTCAGATTGAAAGGGCTAATAGAATCCGAGGAGGAAGGATAGGGAAAATCTGTATCTTGGTAGACTAGTGAAATTTGAGAATATCATAGCCAAAGAAATCTAAAAAGTTTTGGAGCAAAAGAATGGATTATCCACAAATGAACATGAATCAGACTAAGTTATTGTTTCAGCCCTGAGGTTCTCAGTTATTGTGCATATTGGAGGTAAGGGAAATCGTCTGTATAATATGTAATTTAAAACATATAATAAGTGTATTAAATCACATGGTATTTGCTAATGTTTTTTCAGTGTAATAAGGGACATATTTTCTTTATAACCTTCCTGACTGAAAAAAGATTTAAGGTGGCTGATCACAATATATAATTTTAGGGTTTTGTATAAATATTTGGAAAAAGTTGTTAACTGTTTTCATTAAAGCAATAACATCTCTCCTTATTTTTTTATTTTTAATTTTCTAGTTGCATTCGAACTCATATTGGGTCATGTACTTTTTAGAAATGTCTTTTTGCAGTCATAGATGTGATATGGATAACTTTCTATTTCTAATAATTACATATGATGCAAGTGATTTCAGTTGCTCTTCTTCTTGCTCCTAGATTTTAATTATTTAAATAGCATGTTATTACTGCTTGTGTACCAGAAAGAAGTCATATTTATCATCATTCAGAAATTCTCTATTCAGTAGAAATATAATGTGACAAATGTAATTTAAAAATTTCTGGTATCCAACACTAAAAAAAAGTTTTAAAAGGATGACATTAATTTTACTGTATTTTATTTACCTAATTGCACAAAATATTATCATTCTAATATAAAATATTATCATTCTAACAAACATTTTAATGAGACATTTTTACATTCTTTTCTCAATGGAGAAAATAATGCAATAGTAAGTATTCGAAAGTATATAATAGTAAGTATTCGAAATTTCGTACCTGTTTCACAGCACGTCTCCATTTGGACCAGCCACCCTCCAAGAACTCAGGACTGCAAGTGGCTGGGAGCTAACATATTGTCAGTGCATTCCTAAAGCAGATGGTGGGTCAGTGGTGTGAGAATGGTTGGGTGGCTTAAGAAGGGATCTCCTTGAGTTTAAGGGGTCTTAGAACTAAGTGGTCTGTAGTAAGAGATACTTCCATCTATTAGTTGTAGCTAATCGTAAAAAGGAGCACTTGAGCATGTAAGATATTATTTTATGCCTATAGATTGGGGTACAACTTATGTTAAACGCACATTTCCACAGAATGTTCTGAGATTGATTGACTGATTTTACAGTTTTATTTCTTAAATTCATATAGTTCTACCTGGATGGATATCTAACAGGGAGTTCAGAATTAACATGGACAAAACTGAATTTATGATCTTTCCTTTCAGATCTGCTTCTCCTCCTTTTAGTGAGTGGCCTCTCTGTTCTCTCCTGCCACCAGGCCAAAAATTCTTCCTTTACTTCCGGCTAGAATGCTGGTGAAAGTCACAGTCTCCTGTTGCAAATGTCTAGTTCCTTGAGTCCTTGGTTGCCCATACTTTTACTGTGATGTATCTTTGATGAAAAAAGTCTGCTGAATATTTTAAGTAATGTTAATGTCACTTAAAAAAAAACCCTCAGTGGAGATTAAGGACAAGTATATGTGTTTTTCAGTAGTTGACTTTAAAATTCTGTCAGCTGTCTGTCTGGTAGTTCACATACCAGCACTGTTGAAGCATCTTGGTAGGACCGATTTTAGTTCATGCTGGCATTAGTTCGCCTCTGATTAAAATGAGCAAGCTGAGGAGTAGCTTATATTTATAAGTCAGGCCTGACAGCAGAACAAGAAAACCTAACTTTGCGTTTGGTGTACTGTGCTTTGCTCAGGGGATCTTGTGGACTTAAATGGCTACAAACATTTTATTAGAGCCCTGGCTCATGTGGCTCAGCTAATTGGGCGTCATCCTGCAAAATGGAAGGTAGTCAGTTCAATTCCATGTCAGGGCATATGCCTGTATTATGGGTTCGATCCCTAGTCACAGCACATACCTAGGTTATGGGTTTAGTACCCAGTCAAGGTGTGTATAAGAAGCAACTGATCTATGTTTCTCTTTCACATCAAAGCATTTCTCCCCCTCTTTCTCCCTCCCTTCCTCTCTCTCTAGAAACAAAACAACAACAAAAACAACCCCCCCAAAGGACATTGTATTAGAGAAGCAAACTTTAACAAATGTAAAGTGCAAATTTTTCCTCTCCCCAGTTTTATAACTATTGATGATTCTTTATTTGCAACAAAATGCATTTTTATTTAGAGATTGGCTACTTCAAAATAATACTGATTTTCATCTTTCTGTGTGTAACGAGATCTTTTGGAACTAACATTGTCTAACTAACAAAAAATGGAGTTTTGTTTCCTTTCCCTTTTCCTAAGATACGTAGTAAAACATGGAGGTGTCAGAGATAAAGGATGGCTATTGCTCAGACTTGTCCTTTGCTTGTCTGGTTATCCATCAAACACTATCAACTTGATTGTGCCAGAAAGTAAGAAATAATGTCACTAGAAAGCCATCAGTCAAGTGTGTATCAAGGTCTTTTAAAAGTCTCAACTAACTGTTCAGATATCAAAGGATGTTTTACAAATATGATACCATAAAATAAGATTACTCTTAGGAAATTTATTTTTGAACAGGCTCACTTTATCCCCCCCTTCTCTCTTGATTCCATACCTTAGTACTTTGAGCCAGATGGGGTAGGTGCACTTAGTATTATGTCGTAGTGGTCCAGAGTCTATACCCTCAATAGCTGGCAGCCAAATACTAGGTAGGATCCATTCCCCCACTAAAATGGCAGTTCATAATTTTAGGCAGTCAAAACAATAGGCAGTTGTTATATAACCACATTATTCCATCTAAGTAAGTAAGTAAGTATTCTTTCAGTTTTTCAGACCCCGTTTCTTCTTTACCATAAGATTTAGTTATTGCCTACAACTTTAAAAATAATAGAAAAAGTCATAACCTGAAAGGAAATAAGGAGTAAGAAAAATATTTACCTTTCTCAGGAAAATAGAACTTTCCATGCAATTTTAACTTATAATATCTAAACTGACAGTGAACTGATTCATTCCTTTATAATAATAATTCAGAAACTTGGGTCTATGTTCTTAAGGGGACTGTATATTATTTGAAACTTCCATGAGTTTAGAAATGAAAAGAAATCGGGGATCCAGGGCGCTACTTGTGCTAATTACTAATGTTGTGAGGGGAAAAAAGCAAGAAAGAAAAGAAGAGGCTTTGGAAACCCTGCTGTATTTGTTGAAACAGTAAAAAATGTACTTATTTAATTTTTGTCCAAATTTTTAGTCACCTTAAATAAGTTTTGTCTCTAAATTTATGATGAAGTAAAAGCTTTTGGAAGATGCATTTTATCTAATGTTAGAATTTGAAATGAAAAGTCCGGTTGTATTTAAATGTCTGCCATGCTAAAAACAACGTACTTCTCTATTTCCTTTTCACAGTGAATGGTTGTTAATGGATGGTTGATTTTTATGTCCTAGTAATGGAAATTATTTATTTGTTTCTGCTCTGATTTGTTTAAAATACATTTAGAAGTTTTATAATTAATTATAAGGCTCTTGTTTGAGTAACAAACCATGCTTCTGTGTGTAATTGAAAGCTGGTCAAATATTTTAAGAAGGACTTAATTATAGAAATTCTTTAGTGGAGGAACACAGTTATATAATAGTCTTATTTATTTTTAAAGGAAAACTGTAGGAGTACTTCATGAATAGAGAAAATTGCTTAAATTTCAACTAAATTGAACGAAACCAAAAATAGTGTGCTGATTATATCAGGTTAGAGAAATAGACTGGGTGATGTGGAGGCACGTTGAGCTTTTTTTACACTTAACTAAAAACATTCTCTACATCTACAAAAGCGGGGTCACTGATGAGGAAGAAATCAAGGTGCTTCAAAACAGCAGGGAAAATTAAGTCTCAGAGGCAAGGAAAAGTATGAAGCAAATGAATACTTTTTGCAGCATCTGTTACCATAAACATTGGAGGTGTGTTGTTAGCCATCTGCGGCTACCATCCTGACTTATAAATTTGAATCAGCGGTTTGAAGTTGAGCTGTGGAGGGAAATGGAACTCGCTGTGTATCCTTGCTGATCAGTTGTTCCTAGTCACGGATGGCCCTCCAGTTCTTCAAGTGTGTACCATAGGACTATTTGTTTTGTCACATAGCAGGTCACTGTCACACAGGCGTTAATAAAGACCCTGTGCGCCCCCTTTGCTCCATTCCCTGTTGCTCTATCCTTACTTCCAAGTGTTCATAAAAGTCCAAATCAAGGGAAAAAGAATTCTTGTAGAAAATGAAATTATGCACTTACATACACATATCTTTTGTGTCTCTTCACTTTGTTAATTAAGTATAATTGTGGGTGCTTCGACATTAATTTCAGCTTAATTAATAAACAAGTTTAAGTATAGAAGTGTAGTGTGGGATAGATTATGTTGAATTTAAAGTTTCCAACATTAGAAGTGGTACATTGTTAAGTAATATTTGGGAAGGAGATAAGATTGCCAATGTAATGAGGAGTTTATGTTTGACATTTATAATGGGAAATAGACTCAGCAGGAAGTGGAAGAATTTTGGATTATACTACTTAAAGAAGATAAATAACATACACTACGAAAGCCGCTATTCTGTCTGGGCAGTCTTTTAAACGTTTACTAGAAGCCTGTAGATGCAGTTGGCAACTCCAGTGCACAGAGTAGAATTTATGTGCATATTTAGGAAGCTTTATGAGAAACTTCCACGTAATAAGATTTTGCTCAAGATTCATGCTTACAACACACAGTAAAGGAACAGTTTGGTTCTGGAAAACCTAGATAAGAATATTTCTTACATTAAATAGGAAATTGACAAATGCAAATTTAGGTAAATACGATACAGGTGTTTCGGAAGACAAAGATGACAAATGAAAATGATAATAATGAATAAGGAATTTTAGAGCTTCAGTTATTGCCTCACAAATTTATTAAATGAGTGAGAGATCTAGGAATTTAAATGATTTTCAGAGGTTTTGCATATAAAGATTGTGGCTGAAACAGTTGTACTGGTCTCCTGAAAGGCCCGGGGGGCATGGCCAGTGAAAGCCAGTGAGACCCGAAGCAGGTCAGCCAGCTTCCCAGCGCCACTTGGATGTAGAGACTGCAGGGGGGACTGTAAGGAGTACAGTGTCACCACAAAAACATGTCAGCACGTGTTTTCTGAAGCAGTAGGATAGCCAGGATGTGTGGGACAAGATACACTAGAGACTATAGAAAGTACATATAGGACAATAATGGCAGTGGTAAAATAATTAAACATCTTTATAGTAAGACCAAGAAGAACATGTTCTGGAATGAATGCCAATTTTGGATAAATTTTGAAGATACACACATGAGGCTAAGAAAAGTTGGTGCTTATGGTATAAGGGCACCTACTCCCTCTGCTTGGGTGTTCCGGATGCCTTTGACTGAATGGTTTGCAAAGCCCTCGGGTGCCCTAGAGATAAAATCACTTTTAGGAATATTGTAAGGATTTAGTGGAATACCCTGTGTGTAGTAAAAAAGATGAGGAATGCTGCCCGTGTTGCTGCTGCTCTTTGAGGAGGACAAACAAAACATTGACAATTTAATCTCTTGAGTGCCAACGTGAAAAACAAATCGTGCTCAATTTTACTTTCTAGGTCTCTGCTTTGCTTATGAGAAGCATAATTGTAAAGTTGCTTGCTGTAGTAGCTTAAGAATTTTGAACCAGAATTAGCAGGGTATTCTAGCAGTGAAATGATTTTATGGGTGTTTTACTCTAAGGGAGAAAATGCAGCGATCCATATATATTTATTACTGCGCATCTCTAATACCTTTTTTCTTGCTCAAGCAATTGTTTTACATTTCTAAGTGCTATAGAGCATCAGTAAGGTGCTTAGGTTAGCCTTTAAATAACAAGCTTCTTTTCACACCATAGGTTTCATGATCAAAAGTTAGCGCTGGGATGTCTGCTTGCACTATTCCCAGGTTTACTCTCTCAGTTCTTCATATCATTCAGACCCCTGAACTGGAAATATCTTGTTACCTCTGTACTGTTTAATATTCTTTGGAAATTAAACTACTTGCGCATGTTTAGAGCTCAAACGGAATCTGTGCCTTTTGCTCGACAAAGTTGCTTGACAGAGTTGGGTTTTAGAGCTTACATATTGAAACTCATGTTTGTGGCCAGCTGATAGAGAAATTTCCATGCTTGGGAGCACTGCACTGATGAAACCACCACTACTGTGAAGATCCAATGAGATAATGTGCATAAAAGCCACATGAATGCCGGGAAATGCTGTGGGCATCGAAGCACTCACCTGTTAGGATTTGTAACAGACAGTCTCCCAGGCACCCCAGGGAGACCATAACCTGGGGGGCAAATTTGGTTCTAAGAGCAAGGTGGAATATAATGTGGAGTCTCACTGTTTGGGATTTGTAATTGGGATCCATTGTATTATGAGAAAATGCAGATCAAAAGACAGAGGATTTTCCATTGTTAAAATCAATGAAATTAAAAAAGCAGCTGCCTGTGAAGTTAATTGTACTTGACATCTGCCTTAATCCCAGTAAGAAAAGTGATAGTTCTGTAGAACAACCTGTTTTCTCTAGTGATATATATATCACTATATATATATACATATATATAAATATATTTTTATATATATATATATATATATATATATATATATATATTACTGGGGGAGTCTCTGTTTAAACTGTTGCCTTTTGGTTTAAAATATTTCCTCAACCTATAAATTGTGTGTCTCCTAGGATATTTGCATAAATGTAATTTATGCATCTTTGAGTTAGTAGAAAAAGGTTGTTGTTCTAGATTTTGAGTTGGTATCTCGGAGATTTACAAGGTGCAGTAGAAGCCATCTCAAATATATACCCTGCTCCCATTTAGAAAAGTTTATCGAACATTATACCTGCACTGCACTTACTGAAAGAAAAAGCTTAATTTTCTCCAAAGGCATCCTGTCATTTCCTATGATCTATATACCCCAGTGTTTTTTTTGTATTAAAAATGCAGGTTAGATATTAAGATAGCAAAATGCAGCATATGAAACAAGGGGAATGTAAAGGTGTTTTGAAAATCATCCCCCGTTTGTTTTTCATTTAAAAAGACACCTGTTCGAAACTTGTTTCCACACAAAAAACTGCACACAGCAGTGTATAGCAGCTTTATTTACACTTGCCACAACTTGTAGCATCAGAGGTGCCCTTCAGTGGGGAGTGGGTAAATAAACTGTGGTTCCTCCAGATGACGGAATGCTAAAGAGGAATGAGCTATCAAACCGTGAAAATACATGGTGGAACCATAAATGCAAAGTACCAAGTGAAAGAAACCAGTCCGAAAAGGCTACAAACTGAGACTCCCACCGTATAACCATAGTGAGGAGGAAGGGGTGAACAGGTAGAGCACCGAGAATTGTTGGGGCAGTGAAACTGTTCTGTACGATACCACAGTGGTGGATACACGTCATTATACATTTGTCCAAACCCGTAGAACCCACGACACGAAGAGTGAACCCTACTGTAAACGGTGGACTTTGAGCGATAATGAAGTGTCAGTGTAGGTTCGTCAGTTGTGATAAATGTTCCGCTTTCACAGGGGATATTGGTAATGGCGGAGGCTGTGCGTGGGCGGGGCAGAGGGTATGTGGGAACTCTCTGTGCCTTCTTTTCAGTTTTGCTGTGAACCTAAAACTGCTTGGAAAAAAAATAAAATTTATTAGAAATAAGAAACCAAACCAGAATAAAAACTACTAAAGTTGGTCTCTCTGTCGTTTGTAAATGTACATAAATGCCGTGCTTTAGTATCACTGGCAGAGAGTACTGTTCTGCTTCTTTAAGTAGAACAAGGTGGTATGAAAAGAAGGGCCTACCTTGGATTTCTTTTAAGGTACAGCTTTATATTAGTGCACATTGCCATTTCTCTTCAGTCTTGTAAGGAAGCTGAAGTGACTGGTAGAGAGTAAAAACACCAGAGAACAAAATTGAGCAATATTTTCTAAGTGAGCACTGTTTTCCTGTCATTTTTATGTGTTTTAATTTAGCCAGGATTGGGCGAGTGGTTCTGAGAGAAGGGATTTATTATTTTAAAAAGAAGGCATCCTCTTGTTCTTCATTTTCACCTGATTGAGTCACCTTTGTTTTCCAAAGGTTGACTCTTTAAGAACCATTTACCGTATTTACTTCTGTAGTTACCTCTTTGTGTGTGTTGTTTCCTTACTTCATGCCCATCATTTGAAAAAAAAATTTTTTTTTCTGCAGGCTCCCTTATAAAATTCTGCTTCAAAATAGCAGCTGGCTGACAGCACAATCTCCTGTAGGATTTTAAGGGTGTCACTCAGCTTCATAGCTGGAGGCAGAAGGCTTTCCTCAGGGAACATTTTGTTTTCTTTCCACAAAGTGAAGAAGTGAAATTCATTCATTCCAGGTTTGCAACAAGTTAAATTAAAGGAGCTGTCTGTTATATTCATTCTCTCTCTCTCTCTCTCCCTCCCTCTCTCTCTCTCTTATAAATCTATAGTTGCTTAAAACCAGTGTTATAAAACTTTTAAATCTATTGGCTGAATTCCTTATTTGTCTTTATTATCTCATTCTCACTAGGGATAGCACATATCTGACAGATATCTCTAATCTCTCATTCCATATCCAGGCAGATGCTATTATAAGTCTCATTTTCTTCCTGGATATGGCTTGGAACAAACTTTCAACATACTACCCTAGTAAAACTACTAGCGAGTGACAATTGGACATCCCTGCTTTCTGCATAATCCCTGGGAATTTTTTGCCATTTAGAGCTTTACCTGATACTTATTTGCTGGTAACATGTAAATATAAATCTGTAGCTCAATAACCTCTCCTGGGCTCTAGATCCATATATATTCAGTTGCCTTTTGGATATTAAAAAGCACCTCAAATTCAGCATGCATAAAACTAGTAATTTCCTTTCATCTCCCCAACCTCCTCTTCCTGTAGCTGCTGTATTGAAGTTGATACAGCTGTCTACCCACCTGGATGTCCTCTCTTACTTCTCCCTCTGTTGCACACATGAGGCTCTGTAAAGTAACCGTCCTTCATGGGTCTCACATTCCTGTCTTCCTTTCCATGGCTACTGCCTCTGCCACAATCTGGTTCTTCATTCTGGACCCCTGGATCCCTCTCCTCCAACCCGTTCCTCACATGGCTAGAAAATCAGTCAGTGTTTCCTTACCTCTCCTCTCTCTCTCCCTCATTCCCTTGAACTATTTCAAACATAAATGTATGTAAAATAATATAACAAACACTCACGTAGTTACCTGCAGGATCATAGTTCTGAAAATTACTCTTCTCACGATGATCTAATTTTTAAGTGGAAAACCTAAGTAAGCTATCTTCTCTGTTTGCCTTACTCTTGAAAAGATAGGAGAATGAAGCATGATTTATATCCAGGCTTTACCATCCTTGATTAGAATTAATATTCTAATTGCTATTTGGATTTCAGTGTTCTTGAAACTTTGTGTCCTTTTGGAGTAGGAGTGGTTTGAGACAAATGTTTTGGATTCCCTTTCAAAATAATTTACGTGCCAGAAACTGTGACCCATTTGTTTAGCAATAGTACCTTGGAAATTGTTTCACACGGCACTTTAATTTTCTTACTGTATAATGACAAAGCGTGTTTCTTTACATCTGTCAAGTGAGTCGTATTTGAATAGTCACATTTACAACATCTGTTCCTTGTTTCCTTTCTGTGAATTTTGGAAGCAGTTTCAGTCTTGCCAGGTTAATTTTTGTTTTTTTAAACCGATGCTCCCTGTAAAAGGCTTTAAAGTTTGCATACTTTAAGATTTTAGTAATATTGTAAAATATATATATATATTTAGCTGACATTTCTGTTTTGTTTGTGGCTATCATTTAGTGGCCAAAAAAATACACAAAAAGCCAAAAGACACATCACCTAGAACAAAGGAACTATGTCGTGATTGCTTTTTCAGTAGTGCGTATTACAGTATGTCCATAACTTGAGTTTTGGACCATTAGGTTGGGGCTGCGTGTTTCCTTGAACCAGGGAGCTGCAGTTTAAGCGGCACTGAGTGGTAGAGCACTTGCCCTCCTTTTACAGGAAGGACTTCAGATACTCCATCAGCTGGGAATGGAGAGAGAAATGTGTGTGGCTTCTCTAGTTGATAGGTCATATTTCCTGATGAAAAGTTTAGAAATGCAAGAACAAAGGGGTCAGCATCTAGGGCAGATTTTTCTAAACTCATACTTCCATTGGAAATATTTGAGGCGAACATTTTATTCATTTCACAGTATTTATTGAGTGCCTACTGCCTGCCGCACCGCATGCTTTTCTTAGCATCATGTAAGGGAGGAGTGGTGGGCAAGACAGAAAATGTTCCTGCCCTGATGGAGTTTATATTCTTGTGGGGAGAGAAAGACAGAAGTGAGCAATCTAATAAATAATTCCAGATAGTGATAAATGTTGTGAGTCACCTGAAATAGATTACTTACAGAGAGGATGCTACTTTACCAGAGGTGGTTGAGTCACATCCCAAATGTTGTGAAGGAATCTTCAGTGTAAGAATTTGGGGGTCTTCAAGACAAAGTCCATGGTTTGTGAATCTTGAAGAGAATTGTCCGGTTTTAACAAGTGGAAGGAATGAGGGGAGGCAGAGGCCCCTGCCTGGCTGATGCTGTTGCGGAGTGCTACGAGTCATACTGTGCCTGAGCACAGTGCCCTGTGCGGTGTGGGCCCTGACCGGTGGCTGACCAGCTGCTACTCATCATCAGAAGAAGCCAGTTTCTTCAAGAACGATAAGACGGGGTTGGCCCAGATCCTTCCAGACTCTGTGTGTGTGTGTGTGTGTGTGTGTGTGTGTGTGTTTAATGTGCTTTTAAATCTTTGGGGAATAAAAGGAGAATCATTAGTTGGCAAAATGCCTTATTATTTTTTTTACCCAACTAAATGGCAAAATGCAAGATTGACTAATGATACTAATCTTTAAAATAAATTTACTTAAGAATTAGTAATTTGTTATACTTGTCTAAAACAACACAAACCTTGCATTAATAAATTCAGTATGCTACATGTATTCGTAATAATGAATGGACATCTTAACAGCTCACCTCTGACCTCTCAACAATAAGAAATGAACTATAAATTATGTCGACTGTATTATAGTTCCCAAGAAACAGCCCTAACTCAGACAACCCATTTAGGCTTCACAGGTGTAAACTGTGATAGCTTTTTCTCTTTCATTCTTGATGATTTATGGATCAAGGACATTGTTGTTTGTTTGTCTATATTTTATTGTTTTTGTGAGAGAGAGAAGGAAAGAGGGGAAAGAGAGATTGACTTGTTGTTCCACTTATTTGTGAATTTATGTATTCACTGGCTGATTCTTGTATGTGCTCTGACTGGTGGTCAAACCTTCGCATATCTGGACGACACTCTAACCAACTGAGCTAACTGGCCAGGGCCAAGGACATTGCTGTTTTAGAAAAAAACAAACAACTAAAATATGTGGAGACCAAAGTCAGTTTCAACTAGACAGTTATTCACTTTTGATTGGAGAAGAACCCAGTGATGAAATTCTTATGATAGTGTATTACTTTCTTGGAAGGCTGACCATTGTGATTTAGTTTAGTTTTGATTTTCACTTAGTTTTGCTCAAAGCAGGGATTCGAAACACTTTAACTGTGAAATGTGGATATACTTTTGTTTCCATCAGTGAATAAGAATTACACAGTTGCAAGTTTTGGGATTTGTCACACTTTTAATATTTATCAAAAACCTGTTACGTTGCAAGTGTGAGTGATGCACTGGCCCTCATAGTCCAGTGAACACGGTAGTAAGTACTGGGGCTCCAAGAGAAGTTTGGGAAGTAACGATGGAGCCAGAAGCCTCTGAAAGCATGTTTAACGCTGTCAGCAAAAAGTCAGCAGATGGCTTTGCCTCTTTTAAGAGCTGTGGAATACTGGCTTTATTACCTCAGCTTCTTAACATGAGGAGATATACGCTGTTTTTGAAAATATTGTTTTGAAAGTTGACAGCAACACTTTTGCAAAGCCCCAAATCTTTCTTGAAATAAGTTTACTTAGAGCACTGACCTACAGTTTAGGAATTCTTGTCAGTGATTCAAACTTGAAAGTAAGTTGTGGGATGGGGGTGGGTGGAGAGGGAATCAGTCACTGAGCACATGTCTTCCAGAAACTGGATCTGTGGCAGGTTTCTCCCTGGGACGCTCCCTCCTCTTGTGTCTTGTGGAGTTGGCAGGAGCTCCATGGTCAGTCACACTGGTCTTGTGCCTAGGGTTCCCGCAGTGCGGCCCCAGGGAATGTTCTAGGAGACTGTCTGATGAAAGAATAGCCTTGAGAGCCTTAGGGCATTATTATATATTTTTTAATTTATTGTATTTTTTCCATCATCATTTAGCCCCCTTCCCCCTCCATCCCACCCCCTCCCCACCACCTGGGCCAATTGCCACACTGTTGTCTGTTTTTGTAAGTCCTTCAAATATTTTTAAATTGGGGAATGGTTAAATTTTGCATTTTCAAAATTTCAGTCTGATCTTGGTGTGGAGAATGAATTAGGAAAGAGAGGCAAGAATTGAGGCAGAAGCAACAGTGAAATGGAGATGTATTAAAAGTTTGGGAGAAAGGAAATGAAGGCTAAGATTAAGATAGGAGGAGTGAGTTGAGAAAAATTTCCCATGGGGAAATGAGCAGACATTCAAAAATAGTTTGCTGTTACTGAGGTGTTTTTAATTCATTTGCTTTCACTTAGAAAAGATGATTTGATTAGAAGGTGTGCTATGTAGATCGACAGAAATAACAGAAAAACATAGTCTGTCTGCTCCGTCTTTTTTTCCCCCCCAGAAAATTGACCTTTGAAATATCCAGGTAAATAATTTTAATATTTTTAGAGCATAACTTTGCCTCTGAGACATGAAATCTCTTAAACAATGAAAATGGCACTTTGTAAAGAGACCTGACAGCAGATACAGGGTGTATTAAAGTGGTGTGTTTAAAAAGCCTTGATGTCATTTTACATGTCATGAAATACTAGAGTTAAAATGTCTTAGGGATGCTGAGAGTCTTTTCATGGTGTTAAAATCACAGCAGAGTCATTGTCTTCTTTTATTGATTTTAGTCTATAACTTTGCTAACTTCCACCAAATTGGGAGTATTTCTCCATTATTATTATTAATGTTAGATATGACTTAATAAAAAGGGCTTCATATGTGGCATTTTGGTAAACATTTTTCGCATATATAATATTTATTAGATATTTTAAAGGGGATGGTTTTATTTTGTTTGCATAATGTTGAAAATTAGGCTTGATGAATTAAATGTCTGTTTTTACAAAATTTTAATTAATGTATGAAATAGTTAAAGAGAGAAGTCAGACACCCTACATAAAACCAAAGGGCATCTTCTATTTTGCTGCTTGTCTTAAGGAAAGTTCTCTTTTGTGAATTGTCAAATGATTTGTTAGAGTACAAGAACTATTTTGACATAATAGAATCCAGAAGAAATTTATCTTTTATTTTTGTTTTGGTATTTTAGTAAGGTTACTTCAAGCTATGTAATTACTTGAGATGAATGTTTTTAATTCCTTTGGGTCATATTCTCATAGCACAAGAGAACTATTTTTAAGAACGATAGGAAAATAGGTATACACAGAGCTACAATTCATATTTTTGCAATAAAGTCTACCAGAGGCTCACATTTCCTTGATTCTACTGTGAACCTCGTGCACAGTATTTAAGGATAAGGCTTCGACTGTTACATTTTGTTTCCTAGGGCAATTTGGCATTGTCTTTCAATATTAAATACCTTATGTATGATTAAAAGACATTCTTAGTTACTTACAGTCATAAGGTTGTCAAATGGAGGAAAGCATGGTAGTGTCTGTATGAGTGTGTGTGTGTTTGCTTCTGCATGTAACCAATTTCACAGTGGCTTAGCTGTAAACACAAGTCCCTCGCTCCAGTTTTCATCATTCTGGGGTTGAGTGCTACAAGGTGGGTTGCTCTACATTCAGAAGTTTTTCCATTTTTATTTACAAAGAAAATATTTTCACGACTCAAGGCTTTTTCAATAATTCAGATGGTATTGTTTTGCCTTCTTTTTCTTTCCTTGTAAACTCAGTGACATAACCTATAAACTTAGGACCATATGGTTTGCTTTAATTATATAAAGTGTCAGTTTCCTATATAATTCTTTGACTCAAAGAGAAAAATGCCCCTTACATACTAAGTACTCCCTCTCCCTTTGCTACCTTATCCTTGTTTTGCATTCAGTTGTTCAGATGTGTTCATATTTGGCCTTTGCTGTATTTACTAACCCTATTCTTTGCTTTTAGTTAACAGCCAGGTCCTTGCCTGCCGTGCAGTGTGATGAGAGACTTCAGCCTCTGCTTAAGCATCTCAGGTAATATGAAGGCACAGCCTTGTTAATGCTTATAAATGCAAGCGCATTATAGCAAGTCAAGTGTATTAAAGTGGCGAGAACCCTTTCAGTTACTGAAAGCTTAGGGTTTTTTTTTTCTTGCTTTAATTCAGTGACTTAAGATGAAGTTCTTAATACAATACACTTGGTACCATTGATTTTAGGGTACTATAGAAAACTGTTTCAATTCAATAAAAGTGTGCAGAACTAGTTGACAAGTTTAAGTTAAAATGGGTAGCGATGACTGGCAAAAGGATGATCACTAAGAATGAGCTGTTTACTTAAATACAAAGCCTAGTAATACTTTGGGACCGCCACATTTATTGTACCGGATAGAGGAAGTAGGTAGGATTTGTTTTCCAAATACAAAAATAGTGTATCCTCATTAAAAACAGACAAGCAAATTTAGAAAATACAGGAGAGTAAAAGGAACATCCCATTACCAGTACCCAGAATCCTTCTTCCTTTTATAATGTTTTAAAATCCAGTTTTGAGATTATACTTTTATATACTTTGTTTTTTTTCTTTTAAAATAAAGATTGTAAGACTTTTTGTTATTAGAGTCTCTCCAAAACCATAATATTTAGTGGCTATATGATGTTTTCTTATTTGGATATACTGTAGTGTATCTCTCTTCGAGGGGCATTTAGACTATTACAATTCTTTTCACTAGTATAAAAAATGCCGTATGTATACCTTTATCTATGTTTTTGACCATTTCTTTAGTATAGACTTTCAGAAGGAGAATTCCTTTGTCAAAGCGTATGAACCATTTCAAAGATTTAAGTATATGTTTGTTAAAATCGTATTCTACTTATATTTTCATATTTTACAAGATCACCTATATTACCATACTGTAAACAAGCTGGGGCAGCCAGAACAGTTCCTAATTTAATAGTTAATGTAGAGATACTATTGTGATCATGTACATTTCACTTATTTAGAATGGTTTTAAAACATTGTATTACCGGTTTTTATTCTAGAATGGGATTAACTATCTGTATCTTTGCCCATTTATCGATAGCATCTCCTGATTTGTATTTGATCTTAAGTAAATACTTTCAATATAAAAGATAATAACTTCATTATATTTGTTACAAACTTTTTTCTGAAAGGTTTTAATTATCCAACCTACCTACATTTTCAGGTTTTATGTAGCCAAGCACCAATAGTGGTTTCCTTTATGGTTTAGAAATTTTTTTAACCACTTGTCATTCATAAACTTGGATAGATACTAATTTCTAGTATCTTTCAGTACTCTTTCTTTTTTTCTCCTTCTCTACTTTTCCCACTTTCCCCCTCTCCTATCCTGCTCTCTAGTAACTTTTCCTTCCAGACATGTACTTTTTAACTGTGTAATTGTTTTGTTGGGTGGGGAGCGGGGGTCAGGCTACCATTTTTATTAGGACTGAGTATCATAAATAGTATGCCTGGTTATTCAATGCCCTAGAGCATTGTGTTAGTGAATCATGTTCGAGTCACTTCCCCAACCCACTCCCTTGCTCTAATCTGTTGGTGCTCTTATCTCCAGAGTACCTATCTTACTGTGGTAGCATTTATCTGTTCTGGACACCAACTTTGTCCTCTCTAAAATATTTCTCATAACTTCTAGAGTTATTATACTATTCCTTGGCTTAAAACCCTTCTGTCCCTTCAATTTTATTTTGCATAAAGTCTGTAGTTCTTAGTCTCACATACTAGGTTCTCTGGAAGAAGCCTGGCTTGTTTCTCTGGACTCTTCTTTTAGGACTCTTACCCTAGCTTCTAGTGCCATCAAGTGCCTTGAAGTTGCTCTGATACAGCATGTTGTTACTCACCTCTATGCCCTTGTAAATATTCTTCCTTCTGCCTGGAATGCTTTTCTCCCTTTCTGCCACATTTATAACTTGACTAAATTTTGCTTGTCCTTTAATACTTAGCTCTTGTCCTCAGTTAGTGCCCACCTCCCCTCAGTCAGAATCTGATGTTTTTTATATGTGTTTCCATAATATCCTGTAGCTACTTCAGTATTACAGAACTTACGATGTTGTAATTTTCTGTTCACTTGTCTCAGTACTCCAGTATAGTATGAGCCGCTTAAGAGCTTGTGAAGTGACTTTCATATTTGTGTCCCCAGTGTCTGGGACAGTATCTGGCATGCGACACGTATTCATTATGTATTTTGTTGAGTGAATAAATGTGTATTACAACATTAATATTTTGTTTTTACTTATGCATAGTTTTTATAATTCATAAATCATATTGTGACAGTGTTTCCTATAAAACCACTGGTATAGAAGATACACACTTAAACGGCCAAATCTTACCTCTAGTCAATGCTCGATTCAGTGCGATAATAATGGATTTGCCTTCCTCCACCTCAACATGGTAATTGTCAACTAGAATTTAGATTGACTACTGGCACATCTCTTCGAGTCCTTGAAACTTGCACAAACTGTACATTCATTTGGGGCTTTCATTCTCTGTGTGGTTCACTTCTGCCTGGTTGCTAGGCAACCAGGGCTAGATGCTACATGTACTATGCACCAATTGGTGTTGCTTTTTTATTATTATTAAACCAAATGGTCTCTCATTTTATTACCATGTCGGAGACATCTGTATGTAGGTTGGCAGTTGATGTGCATAGTTTGACACTTCCTTTTGTATAAAGTAGCCTTGTGATATGGCTTTCAATCATATTGAATTGTCTCTTCGCTGTCTGAACACAATGCTTTTTTTTTTTGCTTAGGTCAAAATAGGAATGCATACTATTTGGTTTGAGAGACTGTAATGATAATCTCGTTAGAAAAAAATAATCATTGATTTGCCTGAACTGTATAGTTTAAATGTTTGGTGTAGAGGGGATGGACATTAGGAGGTTGAGACCGAAATCATTATTAGATCTAATTTTTAGTGTTATGATCAGAGTGGAATGATGACTATCATTGTAATTAAATTTGTCAATAAAACTAATTTGGGATAATGATATAAATACTTGTAAAAATGGAAGTAGCAATAGAGAAATTTACCAATCATTTTATAGGACTTAAATGCTTGAAGAGCTTTGGTATAACAATTATGTGTTTGGAATTTTAAAAATAGACATGATTTCTGTTCTCAAGGAACTTACAGTTTTGATTTCATTTGAGAGATAGATAGGCATTTAAACATGTTACAAAATTTGTAGACCTTTCTATTAAGAATTTAGCACAAAGTACTTAATTTTATCAGTTGAACTGTGTCCCCTGAGTGAATTATTTTCTTGAGTAACGGGGCTGTGATTTGCTACTGGTTTTAGGTTCTGTACACCCTGGCATGGCAGCAGCTCACAGTGGGCACTGAGGTTGAGCTGCATGTTTACTTGGATGATGTCGTTTCATTAACTAAGAAGAATGAAGGAAGACAAGGAGAAGAGGGAATGAATGTGATTGCTGAGATTGTAAATTGAGTAGTCTCAGACATTTTAAACTTGAGATGCCTGTGTGTGTATTGGGAAGCATGTTTAGTTGCAGGATATTGTGGGGGTGGTGATTAGTAGGTAGCTGAATATAAACCACACTTTACGAGTGAGGGGTACATCAGAGAGAGACATCCGCTAATAATCATCGCAGTGCACCTGGTGGTTAAGTCAGGGGCATGGCTGCCATCACTTGGGGAAAGAGTATAGAGTGACAAGAAAAGGGGAAGTGTTTCTGAATAGAACCCAAAGAACATCAGTGTTTAAGTGACTTGTGATGAGCAGCAGTGGAAATAGGAGATGAGTTAAAAGAGAAACCAGTGAAAATACCAGGGAGGAATCTTGAATGAAACAGGAACACAGCAAAGGATTGTGATATCAGATATCAAAGGTACTAAGGGAAAGATTTAAAAAAGGAAAGGTAAACACTGTCAAATCCCACAGGAAAGTCAGGTCAGAACTACATAATGTCAGTTGGATTAGGCACATGTGAGTCATTGGTGGCCTGGCCACAACATTGTAATGGTACAGGTACAAGTGTGATTCCTGTGAGGAGCCGAGGAGCAAATGGGAATTGCGGCTGTGCAGATGCAGGGAGTGTAGGCTGCTCTTGGAAGAGCAAGGATGGTAAGAGGACTACTTCCCCTTTCAGTGAGCCTCATGGTTGAAGAAGTGTGTGTTTTTTTCTCGTAAAGTTGGAAAGATGAGCATATTTATAGATTAAGGAGGAAATGGTGTCTGTGAGAATAAGATGAAATAATTGAAAAGGGAAGTTTTTAGAGGAGGTAGGAGGAGACGGGATTAAGAAATCAAACAGGCAAGGGTTTACAGACTACTTTCCAACATGACTTTTTAATTCATACTCAGAAAAACCCAGTGAGGGCGAGAGACGGCCACTTATCATTGTCTCTATTTTAAAGTTTGGTGATGGAGCCTCAGTAAGTTCACTTTAAAACCTGATTTTCAGATGAAAAGGACTAGACTTCCTTTTGGAAGAGATGAATGGTTTATTTTATAAAACTTTATTATTTTTGAAAATTGATACCAAGAACTTCTCCACTGGAAGAAATAAACTTGCTTTATTAGACTTATACCCAAATATTATAAATTCTAAAGTGCCAGGGAGAATTTGTGTAAACATTGTTTCTGCTCTCCCCAAGTCACATATCATCAGGTACGTCATCTAGTGAGTCTACATCTCAATGTGACTTCACAGTCATTCCCATGTATCACTACGTTTTCCAGGATGGACTCTATAGCGTACTGATTTTTTAATTTGGAGATATATAAAGGTCTTAGGGTATGTTTCTATGAATGTAGAAGTTTGTTGTACATAAGTATTTTTGCTACCTTATTGATGATGCCCTCGGGGTAATATTTATAAAGTAGTACTGAACTATCAAGGGTGTATATTAAAGATTATTATTTTTATTTATTATGTCACAAACACAGGGTATAAACAAGTGAGACTAGAGAGGAAAACTTGCATATCATAACTTTAGTTGTAATGGAAATTTTTTCCTTTAAATATAATGCCATTCCCCACAGTGATATCTTCCTCCTCATGCCTCCACCTCAAGATCACTTTAATAGTTACTTTCATTTAATGTTTTTCTTAAAGGATAATTTCAAAAACATGTATTTGTTATATTTTGCTCCTTACCTTACTACCGCATTTGAGCCCAACGATAAAGTGTAAATAGAGGATACAACAAGGTAGCAAAGAAAGTAAGTATGTGGGCAGTGAATACTCAGACTGTGTCGTGTGGATTAACGTGTAATGCATCCTGAGTTGGTAAGCAGATGTTCATATTGACTTTTAACTTAAAGCCATTTAAAATAATGAAAGTACCCTCATTCAGTTGGTGTTATTGCAGACTATTGTTGTGACTATTTTTTTCCTAATGTGGTACATTTGGTTAATATGTACCCATTTCTGTTTACTCCTGTAAAGAATGTGCTGTCAAAGATTCTATATCAGAAATGCAGTCTCTGTAAGAAAGCTTTCCCCAGTATTCATAGTGGTGCAGTTCTCAGTGTTGCCTTTTTGAATTAGTTCTCATTTTGAAATCAGAAAACTGTGTGGGAATTCATGTACATATTAGAAAAAGATTTAGCAGATAGAGACTTCCATCAATTGAGGGTTGAAATGAACGCCTCGTTAACACAGTCCACATGCTCCGGTTGTTTGTCAGCTCTTTCTCATCACCTGTTTCTGCCTCTTGGCGGTGCCTTGAACTGTAATATATATTTCCTTTTCTGCATACAGCAATACCAGGCTTTTAGCTTAGTGATCATTGTGAATGTTTTTCAGGTACCTTGTAAGATATTAATAAATCAGAAAAAACATATCCCTTTCCATTATTTATTGTCTTTGAATTATTTTTTTTCCACATCTGTATGGAAAGTGCTCATGCCTTCTCAGAGATGTACTTGTCGTAAGTCAGCGTTTTTTTATAGGCAGCCTAATGTGTAAAGGGCACTATAATGGATGCTCTGATTAAGTACAGAGCACGTAGATGTTGTTCCTTAACTCAGTAAATTTATGTTCTAACAGGCAACGGAGGCCAGTTTACACACACACACACGTACACGTGCGTACACACTCCCCCCCCCCCCCCCAACAAGGCTGCGCTGCAGAAACTCTGCAGCTTAATCAAGAGAAAGGTGGGAACTCTCTCGTGAGAGCAGGTGTCTGTCATTCTGATACAAATTCAGTGTCATTTCATTGTTTCCGATACAGTGTATAGGCACAATATAGAAAATTTGAAAAAATAGAACAAGTCCTGCCTCACTGATATAACTGCTGCTAGGCTTGTGTTGTAATCTGTACGTGTATTTTTAAGTAATTATAATTAAAGTGGGTAAACTGAAGTTTTATTTTTTACTTAATATGCACAACTATGTAATAAAGTAAACACTTGGTTTCATGGCTTTAATTATAACTGACTTTAAAATATTCAGTTGAGGATAGATACATCTACTTTTAGTTAGCTCAGGGGTGTCAAACTCATTTTCACTGGGGGCCGCGTTAGCCTCGCAGTTGCCTTCAAAGGGCCGAATGTAATTTTAGGGCTGTATAAGTGTAACCACCCCCTTAATAATTAAATGAGAGCCCGGCACTGCTGCTGGCTAGAAACAAGGTGCCAGGCAGGATAAAACAAGGCTGGAGGGCTGGATTCGGCCCACGGGCCTTGTGTTTGCCACCTGTCAGTTAGCTATTCCCCTTTTATTAGGCATTTAGGCTTCTTTGGTTGAATGAACCTTTGAAGAAAAATCATGGAATAGATGTTTTCCAGCAGATGGCGATAAGAACAAGGAACAGCGGCAAACTAGGAGATGTGTAGCTTTGAAGACACAGAAGAGTTCATTATTCTCAGGGTGTCAAGGTGCCCAGATGAGAAGGCGGCAGAGTTCCTCACAAGTGAACCAGTGACTTGACAAAGATGAAATTCAGGGAGTTGAATTTTAAACCTTACTAGTGCATCTAGATCAGAACCTTCTATTGGAGTCATAACAAGCTACCACAAATTTAGAGGTGTAAAACAATGCAAATTTATTTTCATACAGTTGTGTAGGTTAGAAATCTTACTTGGGTCTCACCAAGCTAAACCCAGGCTGTCCGCAGGGCTCTGTGGTCCTTACCAGAGACCCTGGGGAAGAGTCTGCTCCCAAGGTCATTCGCGTGGTTGGCTGAATTGAGGTCCTTGCTGTTGTAGGACTGAGGGCCCCTTTCCTTGCTGGCTGTCAACCAGGTACCCATTTTTACCCCAAGAGGGCTGCCCCCATTTCTTCTCATGCTTTCCGTAAGCCTCTGAGGCCTCGTTCTGGACTTCATGTGTCCCACCTCAGAGCCAGCAACAGCGTGTCAGTCCCTGTCATGCTTCAAATCTCCTTCACCGCCGCCCCTCCTTGCCATCCCTGTACCCCACCTGCTGCATGTCTCTGTTTCTCCCCAAGGAAACTTTGTGCTTTCAGGCTCCTATGATTAGATTGGCCCACATGGATGTCCAGGACAATCGCCCCACTTCAGGGTCCTTAACCCTAATTACATCTGCATAGTGCCTTTTGCCCTGTGACCCAACATGGGCATGGGTTCCAGGATTAGAGTGTGAACATCTTGGGAGGATCATCTATCTGCTTTTCACGGTGAGGGTTTTTGGGGGGGGGGAGTTGAAAACAGCTTTTTGTATCTCTTTTCATTAGTCTTACAAGTAAATCACCAGTCTTAATTTATATAGAAAACGAAATTTTCCTGAGTTTTTGTGGTTAGCTTAATTAACTTTGCAAGCTTAACATGTTTTAAAGTTAAATAAAAAAGAATTAACAAATGATTTTCACACAAATACAAATAAATTACTGATTTTCTTTTTAATGATGTAGAAAGAAGATAGGAAAATCTTTTCAGTCTCTCTGACTGGTTAGCTTAGTCAAGGCAAATATACACCTTTGCAAACAACAGACCTTGTAATGAGGTTGTACGTAGTGCCTGTGACTTGTGGAGGTACTCTGGTGAGACAGGTGTTTAGTAAATGCATGGTCACTAACCTTTTAGCCTCCTAAAAGTTTGTTTTATTTATTGTTTATTTAACATATTAAAGGAACTCCTACTTGGTGCTAGACATGGTGTATGTTCTAGGGATATGTATTTATTTCTGCTTTTATATGACTTAATATTGATTAGGAAAGAGAGAATTTAAGCTGAAGCAATGACACTAAGTTATGATGAGCACCAGCACAGCAGAGGGCTCTGGGACCCCAGGGCACGGAGCAGAAGCGAGGCCCCGAGTGCCGCAGCGCTCCCGCAGCTGACCCCCAGTGAGACACTCAGGGTCCGTCAGCCCCTCGGCCCCACAGTTTCTTCAGGGATTTCTGGTTGGTGGACGTGGCAGGTTTCCTGGACAGCAAAATTTATGATGATGCTTTTCAATTAGTATTTTTTTTTTACTTGCAATTTCTTATTCTTCATTCTTTGGATTTCTTTAAAACATTGATTGTCCTCTAGTTAAATGATAAAGAAAATTAGTTATTTTAGACTGTGTTAGGCCTAAAGTGCCAACAAAATAGAAAATGATGATTATGCTGTAGGAAATAACTTTCTTAAAAAGCCTGGGAAAGTCTTGTGGTAGTTACTGTGATTTCATATTTAGCAGCTAAAAGGTAATTTGTTGAGTGCTGTGAAGTAGCACCATCTATGGTGAGGAAATATTCTCTACCTGTGCTTTTGATCCAGTAGCTGGTGGCCACCTGGGGCGATAGAGTGCTTGAAATATGGCTAGTGTGAATTTTTAATTTTATTTCATTTTAACCAATTAAAAGTAAAAATCCAATACCCATTGTAGCCATTGGATACTTGATTAGGCAGTGCAGTTCTATATCATATTTGAAATACATTTAGATAATTATTTACTCTTTAAAAAATCACAATAATGGTGTTTACATTAATGGACTCAGGAGGCCCGGCTCCAAGGTGGCCCTGAAGCGAAGCCTGTGGAGTTGTCATCACACACTGTGGCTGTTGCGGGTTGAGGCCACTCCGCCCAGGCAGCTCCTGCACGTGCTGGGGTGGGTTTCGCCCCCCGGCATGGAGCTGCCCACCTGTGCAGGACTACGGCAAGAAACCCTGTAGAACAGCCGTGCCCGAAGCTTTGGGCAGGCGGGGGTTCCCGTCTGGACCTTTCTGAGTCAGCAGGTGCCTTGCGGGCCTTGCGGTCACCTTGTGATCTGAGAGTTTAGTTCATCTAAGAAGACCTCCGAGCAGTCCCAGTACAACTGGCCTCCACTCACTCAGTAAAAACAAAACCAAGGCTGACGAATTGGGCTGCGGAAGGACAGACTACCAAGACTCAGTAAAGGTATACTGCCCTTTCAGTTGTTTATAACTGCTTTTAGAATGTAGTTCTATAAATAATAATACAAAATAAAGAAAAAGCCCTTTTTAGTTGAGCTACACTGGTCTTTGACATACTGTGTGCACAGAATGCGAAGGAGGCCCCTAAGGAGAGGCATCGACTGAGGACAAGAGTGAGTCTTCTCAGATCCTGCAGAGAGGACCTGATCCCCCAGCGAGAGGCACCCCCGGGTGCTTCACGATGTTACCTCATTGTGCTTTCTCCACAAGCAGCATCATAGCCAAAAACATTATTTTTATTTGTTTATTTGATTTCTCTTATTCATTTGTTAGATTTCTCTCCCTCCCCAAATTCCCACCAAAACCCTAAAAACATTTTGTCCTTGATTTTTTTCTGTTATTAGAGAACAAATGTGAGGAGGCAACCTTAGGATACCATAAACTTGTGATCTCAGAAGCATTCCATGCTCTGTAAATCATTTGTGGGGGAATGAGATGTCCATCAGTTCAATGTATTCATTCTGCTGGGTGTTAGGACTTTATTCCGCGCTCCCTACCCTCCTCACTGTTTCATCACCACTCTCTTAGGCAACCTTTCTGTATTGTAATTATTTGACTCTGTTGGGTCAAAACCAAATCAGTTATACTACTAGAATAGATACTAAGAATGTAAAATCAATATAAAAATTTACTTATGAAAATAGAGGTTTTTGTTGGAGGCTTTAAATGTGTATGGTGAAAATACCTATGTAGGTCTGTAGTTTGAATATATCTTACCAATAAGTGTCTATGTATTTTACTTTTTACATCAGTTTTATTGAGGTATAATTTACATACTGTAAATGGCACTTATTTTAAACATACAGTTTATTGACTTCAGTCAAATGTAAGGTACAGATATTTTTGATAGAAAACTGAGATGCACCTTTTAGCTCTCACAGGATTGTTGCAACTTAGAAATTGGAATAAGAAGGAAAATATGGGCCATATGGAGCAAGATGAGGCCAAAATAAAGTGGCAAGTGTGGTGTTTACGCTTCTCATCTGACACGGAAACCCATGTGACCCTGGTTTTCATGGGATATGTGAGCCTCTTGGTAACAGAGAATTTGTCCCAGTTGTAGAGAAATATAGATTATTATACTGCATATGGTGATGGTAGTTTTAGGAAGATTTTTAAAAATGTAACTGCAGACTTTAAGCTTGTGGAAAATAATTTACATTCGATTTTTAACAGAATTTCATCGATTGTGTTCTCATTTGGAATAACTGCAGGGAAAATCACCTGGGCCAACACAAGTTGGATACCATTTACTAGGGATTTAGCTGTAAAAAGAAACTAATTTCAATTTCAGTGGTGACAGCTGTTGAGTGAATTTTCGTGTGATATCCGTCACAGCAGGAAATGATATATTGTAACTTCAGCTCCCTGGATTTCCTTCCCACCTAACAAATCCAAACTGCAGGGATTGTGCTTTCTAAATGTCTGAATAGCCTAGCTGATGTGGACAGACTATTTTTCTTAACGTCCAAAGTGGTAAAATTGTGATTGCAAGAGTGGATAGATGGGCGATACACAAAACCTTTGTTTCCTCCTCCCGAAATTGTTTTTCCATTTGCGCCGTTGATTACACCTGGCTGTGTGTGAGAAGGCTGTGTTGGAACTCTGTATCCTTTTACAGAATGATGCAGGGGAGTACAGTTCCTCTGAAAGATGTCCTAGCTCGCTTCTTAATGGTCCCGATAAATGTTTCCTTGATGTAGAGATCAGTTTTGATTACTAGTGATGCTTTCTTCACTGCTTTTTTTTAAAATTTCTTACCAGTTTTTAAAATAGAATAGTGTAGCCTGCCAGATAGAAAGGAGCAAATAGTGTTCATCTCTTTAGGTTCAAGAGTTCTGGGAAATTCTTGACAAAGAAAGGAAATATGTTCCATATGTTAGTTGTTTTATGAACCTCAGAATCAGTCTGTTGCTGTGAAGGGTGGGCAGAGACACCCTCCCCAAGGATGGGAGAGGAATTCTGCAGTCTGCCTCAAGGTCTTCTGTCATCCAGAGTCCTGCTCCACCTAGCGTGGCTTCTTACAAATGACAGAAGAATAGACTGTTGTAATTAGGTGTTGAGGTAGGCCAAGCAGCCCCAAAGATTCCCAAATAGAAATCTGTCCTTTATTGTAGTTCCTGAAAACCCTTCCCCCAAACCAAGGGGGAATCTTTGGGAGGGAGGTGGGTTTGGCTGGGGTGGGGGAAAATAGGGGGCGGGGAATGCAGACAACTGTATTTGAACGACAATAAAGTAATTTTTAAAAAACCATACAAATAAACAGTCAAAAAAAAAAAAAGAGAGAGAGAGAAATCTGTCACCACTTCATTTCCCCCCAAAGGAAGTATTCATGTTACCTCCAGCTGATCAGAATTCAAGATCGCTTCCCTAATAGTATTATGTAGCAATCTGTGGCTCAAGTTTAAAACTTGATTCCCAAGTAAAATGTTGTGAAAATGAGCATATTTGCAATAGACTTGAGGCACTTCCAGTAGTGGACCCAATGGTGGCTTATATTCTGTTTATAAGTAACAGAAATTGATCTTAGCTTGGCAAATACAAGTCAGGGTAGGTCAGTTGGCTATTTTACAGGTACACCTGGTCCTCGAAAATCATTTGATTGCCTTGTGTCATTATAGCAGTGCTATTCAGTAGAAATGCAGTGAGAACTACAAATGTGAACCACACATGCCATTTTAAGTTATTTAAGTAAAATTAATTTTAATCTTATTTAACTTCTATCCAAATATTATTTCAACATGTAACTGATATGAAAAAACGATCAACAAAATGCTTTACATTATATTTTCATGCTAACTCTTAGAAATCCGGTGTATGCTTTACATTTATTGGACGTCTGAGTTCAGACCAAGCTGTGTTTCAGGTGCTTGGTAGTCACATTTGGCTGGTGGCTACTGTTCTGGACAGTCCAGCTCTGTAAAACTGGATTCCATTGAAATCTCTGTGGAAATGGAGATTGAAATATTTGATGTTGAATTTTTGCACTTTGGAAACTTTTTAAGAGTGTAAGTGTAGATAAAACCTTTCCAGGTCATCAGGTTATTCAAGGACTTGTATATCCTCCAACTTCAAGTTTAAATATTTTATGCGATCGTATAAAAAAGGTAGGAAAGAAAGATATTTTTTCCCAGTATTCAAGGGAAGAAACTGGTAAATGTTAAGAAGAAAAACAACCACCAAAACATTTAAATTCAGTAAATTTAGGCCCAGGTGATGATGGTGATGATTAAAATTTGAGTGAAAAATATTGTGATAACTCTTTTACTTTTTAAAATTTTATTTATTTATCTTTAGAGGGGAAGGGAAGGAGAGAGGGAGAGAAATATCAATGTATGGTTGCTTCTTGTGCGTCCCCTGCTGGGAACTGGCCTGCAGCCCAGGCAAGTGCCCTGACTGGGAATCAAACCACCATTGTTTGGTTTGCAGGCCTACACTCAACCTACTGAGCTATACCAGCCAGGGCTGTGATATAACTCTTTTACACACATCTGCTTTGGTCTTCACCACAGCCCTTTGAGGGAGGTACTTTTGCGACCCCTTTGCCATCCTCTTTACCAGGGAGGACACTGAAAGAGATTGAGAGGTTTCTCAGAGTCCCACACCACAGTTAGAGTATGCAAAACCCAGACTAGAAGACTCTGAAACCTGTGCTGTTAATCATTTTACTTACTCCTTTATTCTTTCTTGCTTCCATCATTGCATGGGGCTTGGGAACAAATTATGCAAATAAAGAGGAGTTGCTGCTGCTATAACTGACAAAATGAGAGGAGAGATCCAGCTTTCCAAAGGTGATTACTTTTCCAACCACTTTTTCCTTTCCTGACTCGTAAGGGAAACGAGGGAATAAACAAAGAGCACTGGACTAGGAGCAACAGTTATAAACTGTTACATGTGATGCAAAATAGTTATAAATTGTTACTTGTGATACAAAACAGTTATAAACTGTTACTTGTGATGCAAAATAGTTATATAAACTTTTGCACCTGTTCTGTGCTCCTTGTTTATTCCCTCATGCTTTCCTCAGGATTCAAAAAGGAGAAAGTGGTTGGAGAAGTAATCACTTCTGAAAAGCTGACTCGGGCCCTCTCATTTCCTCTGTTAGGCCCTGTGGCATTTTTGTCCCTGTAGTGGAGCTCTTGACTACCACTCCCAGAGCCCAGGTGTGATGATCCATCTTCTGCTAACGATCAGTGCCGCAGCATGAAAAGGTTATTATTTTTTCCAAACCAGCTAATCTTGCTGTGAGACCCACAAATCCACTTTCATATAATTTCTTCTTTTTGTTTTGAGTTCTCAGTTGCAATAGTCAAAACACAATTCCTTGCTGAGCACCTACGTGCTCATGTTGATACTTGTGGTGCATCGAGCAGGACTTAAATTTCTGTGGTTTCTTGCAGACTAGGAGACCTGCCTTTCCCTTGTGATTCACAGATCTGAAGGGTTTCAGATTTACCTTGTTTATGTAGTGCTGTGTGTTTATTCTGTAAATTAGATGTTTGTGTGGTAGCGTTTGGGGAAAGTTCTAGTCCCCTGGGGATGCGATGAGTTATGCCTCCCTCTTTCCATTTTCCCTCAGCCTCCTCACCCCCTCGCATTGCTTTTATTGGATTTACAATAGGATCATTTTAACTTTGTTACATAAATATTTATAGATATTCTGTAAGTTTTTTTTTCTTTCAGCTTTGAATATATTGAAACTCTTAGCCTTACAATTTTTGTTTGATGGTAATTTTTTTTTTTAGTTATATTGGAAACTTAGTTGTGCTTACCCCTTACTATTTAATAAGCAAGATAATATGGGAGGGGAAAGTTCCTCAGGTGGGACTGAGTTTTAAGTTGCATATAAGTTTATTGAACAAATGCTACAGTGAGAAGATGCTTTTATATGTTGTGTGTTATTACTAGTTCTCTCAGAGTACGTTAGAAAATTTAGGACCGGTGCCTCAAAACAAAACAAAACAAAAATAGAGGACAAACACTGAATTACTTCTGCATCTTGAAAAGGTTTGTTATCCACAATTGCAAATTGTTTTCTTAGAATCCACCGTTATGCATACCTTTAAGTTTTTAAAGGTTTTAAACTTGACAAAGCCTCAAATTTTCATTAAAATGTCAATTTAGCACTATGTTACTGCAAAAGGAGATAGGGTTTTGTTTACAGATCTGCCTCCAGGGCCCACCTACCCAATCTCATAGCTTTTCCATAGTCTGCACTTGTCTCCCCCCGCCCCCACCCAACCCAACCTCTTCTATAAACTGTGGTTTAAAAATTTCCTTGCTTTTGCTTATCTCTTTCTGCCTGTCCATCTGATAGGTACTAACTTTCCAGACTCTGAGAAAAACAGACCTTTTTATTACTCCAAAATGCCACCTTCTTATCTCATGTTCACCTTTAAACCCCTACAACAACCTTAATAAACTCAAATCACGTTCCTATGAACTTGGTCAAAACTTAAGAATGTTTCAACGCATATAAAATTGTTAAACTAAAATGATAAAAATACCGAAACAGCCAGGCCTTTGACTTTTATGTGACCGTCACATCCAACTTCTAAACCTTCAAATTATTTTCTGAGAATAATCTCTCACTTTTCCCCCTTTATGCCTAGCCCCTCATTCTCAATGATTGTCATCTTTCATTTCAGCCTCTCCTGCTTGTCCCCCAAGTCACCTCTCCCGTCTGTTATTCTGTGATTCAGCCCAGACTCTGTTGTCAGTCATTCCAGCAGCATTCTCACAGCGTTCTAGAGCCCGTGGTCTGTGCTTCTGAAGCGTGTAGCTCTCTAGTCACTGCCATTTCACCGCTTAAGAACTTTAGTGCCGCGCATTGCTGATGTCCTGCTCCCACCCTTGTTTCAGAAGAGTCCTTCTTCTCTGTGGGCTTGGGGCGCATTTGATCACATCGTCCTTCCGCCTCTTCTCTGGATCCTTCACTACTTTCTGACCTTCCTTAGTTATATGGGTGCTTATTGAGCATATGCTGAGTGATTCAGGGGTCATACAGGGATGTTTGGATGCATTTTGTTTGGTTTTGTTGTTTTCCTGGTAATTAGAATGTGTTATATCCAGATAAGGACAATAACTGGAAAAAGCCTCTTATAGAAAGTCTGACAGTCTAATGATTTTTATCCTGGGTTTTATGCACTTATATGGTCGTTTGGGTAGTGAAGGTCTTAATTTGGCTGGTGCAGTGTAGTCATTGTTACATTTCAGTGAAAGTATGCTATATTCTTGATAACCTAGTAGCTTCAGAGAGTATTCTAATGTTATTGACTACTCACTGAATCACATCTTATTGTCACTACTTTTCTGGCTTTTTGGTAACTTGAGAAAATGATTAACATTCACCCTAGTGCCTTTCATCTGATACTCTGGCAAATAAAGCTAAATTATGCACAGAGGAGGGCGCCAGTGTGTCACTGCCATCCACCCCTTCCCAGTGTGTTTTTGATAAACCAGGTGATGCCCGGTTTGACTTGCTCCCTTTTTTTTTTTTTTTTTTTTACTAATGGCTAATTTGTAGCTAAACCGAGAATTAAAATCACATCTTGATTTGTTTCAGGCTTCTCTAATTAGTTAATCAAATATTACTCTTTATATTTGGCAAAATAGTAATTAGTGAAATAATTTGAATTTTGTGGCCCATTAAAATATTTGTTGGCCTGCTCTATTGAAAAATTGTCCTTGTGGTATATCTCAGATTATTCTTTTATGAAAGGTTACGTGGAGGAAAACTTTGATGCCTCCTAAATCTCCCTTTTAGAAAAACTATACATAAGTAACAATGAATGTTTCTCAGAATAACATTATTTAAAATGGACAGAAAACTGTTTTCTGCTGGGTCTTACACGTGTTTATAACTCTATATTTGCAAATATCTTTTCGTCCACCTCTTGAACCAATTAGAAATGATTTTGTTGTTAAGAATTACGATTCCTATTTCCGTGTCTTCCCAGTATAAGAAATGTTCACTCGTAAAACTGATTTTTTCAAATCATGAAAGTAAGAGTGTTGACAGTTCATTGGTGTAGCAGCTGCATGCATTAGGAAGCAGCACGCTGTAAATCCGACGCTGAGTTCCCAACGTGGGGAACGGTGCCTCTTCCCCGGGTACCTGTTACGAATCTCACTGGTAATCTCCGGCAACACAGCCAAGTCAAAGCCGAAGGTCCAGTTTTGTGAGCTAATGTGAGTTTTTCTTTGTTTCTTTATGACAGCATTTCTCGTTCCTTTCCTTTGTTTCTTTATGACAGCATTGCCTTCCTTTCTCCACACTGGCACCACCTTACCTCGGGCTCTCTCCCACCTGCCCCTGTCTGGATGGCTGCAGCCTTCTGCCGGCTGACTGTCTCCCGCCCAGTCTCTCCCCTTTCTAGTCACTCCTCCAATCTGTCTTCTTTCTCACGTGTAAGGCTGATTCTGTGAGTCCTTCCCTAAAACTATTTTCATAGTTCTTTATTGCCTACAAAGTATTGGATACAGCGCTTCACCTGACCTGCCTGTCTGGTGTTACACCCAAAACTTCCCCTATGTCATCTCTCCATAACTAGTGCAAAAATGTATTAAAGAGCTGTGACGTACCAGCTCTTTTAAACAAGACGTAAGTTATCCCTTCTGATCATGAGTAGAGGAGAAATCTCATTCTTAATTCTGAAACTTAACGTCTTCATTTCCATCATTTTTCCTCCCACAGGTTCCATGCTGGTCCCCACTGGGTTGGCTGGTGGCCATTGTCCTGTCTACTAATAATATTTTTAGAAATATGTCTACATAGATTTTTATGTCCTCTTGGTAGCTATTAATATCCATTAAAGTCTTTGCACTAATTATTGCTAGCATTCTCTTTTTACTTTTTTCCCTTGGAAGTTAGCTTTTTTGCATATTTTACTGAAGTGTTGAGGAACAAGCATTTTGGGCTGTTATTCAGGCAAGCGCGCGTTCCCTTTTTACATACCTTCTCTTTGTACTTTGTAGGTTTCGTACTCCAGGCCGAGAGAAGTTCCTTCCTGGTAACCCCTTGCTGTGTTTATTCAGTCACCCCAGTCACGCTTGTACATCATCATTTCTCCGTGGTAGAGCACTTTTGTGTTTGTCGGTCCATTTGACCTGAACAGTCCTGTTACATGATTGCAGTCAATTTATAGACTAAGAAGCTGAAGCTTGCAGGGGTCGGTGGAGTGGCCTGTACCTCCCGACAGGGTCGTGGCTCCACAGGGTCGTGCTCCCCTCATTTCCGTCCTGTTTTTTTCTCTATTTATTGGGCAGGGCTGCAATCACTCTGTGTACTGGAATATGATTTAATGATTTTAATTAGTGCTTTGAATATATTATTTCATTTAATTTACCAGCATTTCTGGCAGTTAGGTGAGCCTGGCATTATTAATGCCATTTTACAAGTGAGGAGAGTGCAAATCAGGATGGTCAGTGACTCACTCCAGGCGATTAGAAAACAAAACAAGAGCGAGCCTTCGGCAGCCTGGCCTCCTGCCGTTTCCATGGCCCTTGCTGCCTCTGCTCCATCCTAAGGTACACTGGGACCTGAAACACATTTTTAGTGTTGGAATTCCATTGACACAATTACCTGGTTTTCTCTAAATTAAAATGTGAAATATTAAAATGAAAAAGGAACTGTTGGTTTAACTTAACATGAGCTTTCTCTGCCATGGAACCACTGGGATTAAAGGAGTGGATAGAATCCAGTGATACATTAATTGTCAGAAATTTGGTACTCAAGGGATAAATATATCAGGAGCAAGAAGGCGTCTTTTGGGGTGCGGGGCTGTTCTGTATCGCTCCTTGGCACCCCATTCCTCCTGCTCTGAGTGCTTTTCAGGCCCTTCTGAATCCCCGGAAAGAGGGAGATAGGGAGGAGAAATCTGTGTTCCTGACAGTCTCCTGGCCTTGGCTGCAGCACCCCCGCTGCACTGTGGTTTTGTTTCTCATCCCTTCCCATCGTTTAGTCAGTACAATTGATTGGCTGTAGGAACAACAGCCTTCTACAGAGCACCTTGAGTGTGTGTATTTATGTCGTTCTGCAGCAGGAATCTTTACTGACCAGCTAGAATGTAGAGAGTCTAAAATTCTTTGTGATCGCAGTGGTACTTTTCTCCAGGTTCCCCCTTCGCTGTTTGTTTCCCCTTAGCACGGACCATGATCATTGGATTATGGTTTTCTGTGTACTCTAGCTGCTGGTTCTCACTATGTTGTGTCTGAGTGTCTGCATCTGAATCAGTATTTGTGGAGGTGGGCATGGTGTTATTTATGTAAGGAGATGAAAAGTTACAAAGTTGTGTGTGTGTGTGTGTGTGTGTATATATATATATATAAAATAAAGTTAAAATCCTAATTTATGAATAATAGTACAGGGAAATTTATTATGGCATGTAAAGAAGTGGAATTGGGAGTTAAAAGGTTTGAGTTCCTCACTGCACTGCTGACTTGCTTTCTGATCTGACAAGTTCCTCACCCCTCTGAGCCTGTGTTTCCTCACTTGTCAAATGTAAAATTAAAAAGCTGTCAGGGTTGTGAGGATGTATGTAGATGATATAGATAAGAACTCTGCATATGTAAAGTGAAATTCAGATGTTAATCTATTTTAACAGTGGTTACTATATGTGAGATTTTTAAAAAAGATTTTATTTTATTTTTAGATAGAGGAAGGGAGGGAGGAAGAGAGGGAGAGAAACATCAATGTGTGATTGCCTGTCACGTGTCCCCTACTGGGGACCTGGCCTGCCAGCCAGGCCCGTGGCCTGACTGGGAATTGAACCAGCAACCCTTTGGTTCACATCGCCAGTGCTCAATCCACTCAGCCACATCAGCCAGCGCTGTATGTCAGATCTTTTAAGTAATTATTTTATTTTTCAATTACAGTCGATAAACAGTATTATGTTAGTTTCAGGTGCGTAACCTAGTGGTTACATTTATGTACCTTGTGGAGTGATCACCCCACTAGGTCTGGTACCCATTTGACACCATACATAGTTACTGCAATGTTACTGACTATATTCCCTTTACTTTATAGAAAGTTATTTCAATTTAGACCTCCTATCAACGCCGCAAAGCAGGCATATCTCCACTTTACAGATGAGGAACCAGGGATACAGAGAGTCTAAGTAACTTGCTCAGGGACTTGCCACTAGTGAGTGATTGTACCTGATTCAAGCCCTAGTTTCTTCCTTGCTGTGCTGCTCTGCTGTTAATAAAGGGTCAGTAGTAAACGTTCGAACTTTAACAATTTTCGTTATGCTACTAAGAAATGGGGAAGTGGTACACTAGGCTAGGAATGAGGGATAGCATCACTATATTCTTGTACTGTTTTTAGGTAAGTTACTTAAATGTGTTCTATTGAAATACCTTTAAAACCCTTAGCTATGTTTCTGCTAAGGTTTATCTGAAAAATGTTTTCTCATTCTGACTTAATAATAATAATAATAATAATAATAATAATAATAATTCCCCGTAATGTGATAACAGTGTTTTACAATCACTTCAGTATTTTTTTCTTTTTCGTTTTAGTCATTCCTACACTGGTCAAGATTACAGCGCACAGGGAAATGTTGGGAAGATTTCGTTAGATCAGATTGATTCGGTAAGTGTCGTCCCCTCTAAGTTTAGATCTTTTGTCAATGGAGGAGGCACAGACTTTCCTCAACCAAAGATTCTTTGTGGATGGGAGAGAATATTATTTTTTAGCTTGCCAATAATTTTTAAAGGAAATCCCATGTGCTATATACATAAGATATTTTTAAATCATAGGAACACCAAAATTAATCAGAAAATTGTATTCTGATGAAAACCAGGATATAGTTGATTACTCCAGAGGGGAATTCTTTTAACTGGTGATAGCTAAATGGTGTTTATGTCTTTCTATTTAAATACATTATACATTTAGAAAAGAAGAGATGGAAAAATACTAAATGTGTCTCTTCGATAGGGCTACCGTAACAATGTAGCACAGACTGGGTGCTTTGAACAACAAGGTTATTTTCTCCTGGTCCTGGAGGCTAGAACTAGGCATCAGCCACTGGGGTTTCTTCTGGGGCCTCGTTTCACGGGTCCTTCCACGGTGCCTGCATCCCTAGTGTCTCTTCCTCTTCTCGGAAGGTGGAGCAGGGCCCCACCCCGCCGGCCTCATTTAACTTTACCTCTTTAAAGGCTCCAGATCCAAATACAGCCACATTCTGACGTAGTGGGGATTAGGACATTAACATGATGCATTTGGGCAGGATAAAATCTATACTGCTAAGTTCAGGCTCCCATCCTCGGATTGCCACTGGATTACTGGTCAGCGCATTCCAGCTTCACTCTGTGGTTGAGCAGGAGGGTGAAGGAATAGCATGCTTGACTGTAGTCTGTAGGGTTTCTCTTTAATGCATAGTTGGATTTCCCCTTTATCCGAAAATGGAAAATAAAGGAGCCACAAATAATCTTTGTTTAGATGATTACCAAGTTATTTATAATAAATTGAAAATATACTGAGATTTTAATGCTTGGAAAGAAGAATTATAACAAGATGGGTAAGGAGAGACCATGAGTTTTTAGAGACCAGAATGAATAGGTTTTTACCTATTGGAAAACTTATTATCAACACTTGTAGTTAATATGTCTAGAGATACAATAGGATTGCCTACCTTATACAGTTGATTTGAAATCTCTAACACTTCCCCGACATATGATTGTGTTTATATTATGTGAATGTTTAGGAGTCAATTGTATTTCTAATTCTATCACATTCACAAGCAAATGTGAACTTGGTTGGATACTGTAGGAAGATACAGAAATATGATTTATTAATTCATTTAGTGAGTATGTATTAAGCCCATCAGTTAGGCACCAGCCACTGTGCTGTGGATTCAGAGGTGAATAAAATGGAAAACACCTCTACCTCCATTGACCTTGCTGGGACCGAGATCCTGTGCTAAGTGATCCAGATGGATCCTTACCTGGATCTCTACCTTACTCCTGTTTGCATGGTCTGACCCTCACTGTGGCATGCCATTTAGTCCAGCCCTTGATGTGCTCAGTTTTTTTCTAAATGTTTCCTTTCGATTTCTTTTCTAACTATAGTCTGGCTACCTTGATGACACTTTGCCCTGTAGCCTCTTTCAAGTAGAAGCTGCTTTTTTTCCTGCCACACCCTATATAAATATGGGATGTGCCTTCCTCAGTCCACGGTACCACTTCCAAACCGTTTCTCTGCCTTCCATGGTCAGAACTCCCAGCTCCTTTAAACCCTGTGATCCTGCTATACCCCCTGATAGTTCATGATCCTTGGCCTCATTCGCTGGTGGCTCTAGCACTTGGTCATGGGCTTTTGTACTAGCAGTACTCCTGTTACTGTTCTTGACCTTTGCAACGTCCACGTTGATAACTCATCCCATACCCTGGCCTTCTAATTTCTTGTCAGCTCGATATCCATGGTCATTTTCCCATCCTGTGGTGACTACACCTAGAACTTATCTTTTCATTTCCACTATTTGGATTATTGCCAAAACCTCTTTTAATTGTTCCTCCTGTCTTCATTCTTGCTTCTGTATATTCTGCTCACTACATGACAGCCAGAGTTCTCTCTGTGTATCAGACCACGTCAGTTCTCTTCATTACCCTCTATTGGGTCTGCATCACATTTAGACTAAAATCCAAACTCATGAGTATGGCCACTGAAGCCACATGTACTTACTGCGATATTGACTCCTCATTCTGACTCGCTTACCGCGCCGTGGCCACGTGGGCCTCCTCGTGCTGTCTTTAGCACACAAGCTCCTTCCTTCTCGGGGCCTCGGCATGTGTGTCCTTCGCTGGAGCAGTGTTCTTGGGTCTGTATTTGACTGCAGTCCTCCTTAAAATGTACGTCTTAGCTGCAATGCCATCTCCTCAGAGGGGCTTTTCTGGCCACGCAAGTTAAAGTACTCCTCTCCTTTTTACACTTGACCCCATTATTCTGTTTTATTTCCAGTGCTTTTGGAATCAGACATTGTCTTGTTTCACTTATGTCTGTTTATTGTCTATCTCCTCCCATGAGAATATAGCTTCTTTGACAATAGGGTATTTGCCTTCTTTGTTCATTGCTGTTGCCCAGGATTGTACACATAGTTGTATTCAACGGATATTTGATGATTGAATGAATAACAACTCATCTAAGAATCGTGCCAAAGGAAGTAGTTGTGCTGGGTCTTGATGAACGGCCGGGTTTTGGCTGGATGGCACAGGGAGTGGCAAGACTGTACCAGGCCGGGCTGGTGGGGTGAGAGCAGGGAGGAGGTACGGACCACAACTCTGCAGTAACCTGCACAACTCTGCGACCTTGGAGTAACCCAGCTGGCTGGGGCAAAGCGTGCGCGGTGTGGCGTCACAAACTGGGCCCTTCCACCCCGCCCCGTCACAAGCTTCCGCGGCGCTTGATTTACGCCTCTGTTGGGGGCCTCCTTCCTTCACTGAACTGAATAGCAGGGGAAAATTATGTTTTATTAACCTTCTTGTTGCCCAAACCATCCAATACATATTTGTTCTGTGACAAATAATTGAAGTGGTTCGCTATGGACATTGAGGGAAACTTGCATATTCATATTAGGGATGTTGAATATTCATTGATGTTTTGAATTAGAACAATAGTTAAGAAAAATGATTTTGTAATAGTATGAAGGAACAAGAACGTACACATAGAGGGCTTTTCAGTAGGGCTGCCCAGGGAGGCCAGGGACCTGACTGAAAATTAGGTTAGGGAAGGAAAAATTTGGTTGTTGCTGTGAAAGGATGAAGAAACTGCGTCACCACTAGAGGGAGCAGGAACTCGAGTGAAGTGCGACCTGCTCCTGTTTAGAGGGAAAGTTGAACTTGCTGAGGAATAGCTGAGGGGGTGAGGATTCAAGTCGCAGGAGAGGATATTTGAGCAAGTCAGAGAGAATGCATTTGAGTCCATAAATGAAACCGTTGAATTGAAAGCACACAATTATATCTTACCTTTGATGCCAAAGGAATGACCTGTACTTCTTTGTTTGAACCCTTGATTTCTTTATTACATTTATTTGAGTATTTCTTTTGAGAACCATTTCTCTTATTTTAGTTCTACTTTGTATTTGGGTTGTTTTAAAAGTTCATCTGTGATTCAGCAACTGTACTCTTGAACATTTATCCCAGGGAAATTAAATGTCATGATCACACAAAAACCTGTGCATTCATTTATTTGACAACCCAAACTGGAAATAGCCCAAATGCCCTAAAGCAAGTGAATGGTTAAACAAATTGTGGTTTCGCTATACTGTGGAATATCACTCAACAATAGAAAGGGAGTGAACTATTGATACCCACAGTAACTAAGATGAATTTTGTGGGAGTTATCCTGGGTAAAAACCTAATCCCCAAACATTACGAACTATCTGATTATATAACATACTTGAAATGACAAACTTATAGAGATAGATTAACGGTTGTTAGGGGGTGGGTGCGGGTGCAGAAGGTAGGTAGGGGCGGTTATGAAAGAGAAACATGAGGGATCCTTGTGATGAGGGAACAGTGCCGCACCTTGACTGTGGTGGTGGAGGCGGGAACCTGCATGTGACAAAATTACATAAAACTAAATAAACTACAGAAATGCACACATAAGAGAATGGAGGAAACCTAACTAAGACTAGTGCATTATGTCAATGTCAGTATCTTGGATGTGATACTATAATTTAGTTTTATAAGATATTACCTTTGGGGAAAATTGGTATATGATAATGTCTCTTTGTGTTATTTCTTACAACTACATGCAAATCTGTAATTTCTCAAAAGAGAAAGTTTAATTAAAAACTTAAAGAATTTGTCTAAATAAATTTTAATATTTTATTTAATCATCAAACCAAAATATTTATAATTTCAACATGTAATCAACATAAAAATAGTAATAAAAAAGTTTGTCTATAATCACAGTAAGACAGTAATTCTTATAATTTTTTTATCCCAATTAGACTGAATTTGCAATTTGCAAATTAGATTGAATTTGCAACAAATATTGTGACTGACTTGATAAATCTTCCATATAACCAAAACCTCTTTTTTTCTCGTAGCTTTCCACCAAATCCTTTCCACCTTGCATGCGTCAGTTACACAAAGCCTTGCGGGAAAACCACCATCTTCGTCACGGAGGCCGAATGCAGTATGGCCTCTTCCTGAAGGGCATTGGGTTGACGTTGGAGCAGGCATTGCAGTTCTGGAAGCAGGAATTTATCAGGGGAAAGATGGATCCAGACAAGGTAATAATGGAAAATGGGAGCAGTCACTGAAATTTTACTTTGGTCTGAAAACTAAATGGTATGTTTTTTGATTATGCTCCTGAAATGTACTTGACAATTCTAAAAGAACATGTTTACAATTTCTTTTAGGTGAAAACAAAACCAAGCAAAGACCCCTCATTTTTTTAATATAATAGATGCTAAATGAAAAATTGGAAGAGTTACATTAATTCTAAGGGGAAGGTTGAAACAGCAGTGTAAGGTGTGCAGCAATACCTAAATGCAGTCTTCTCCTCTGCAGGTATACTGCGAGTAGTTGTTACAAGGCCGAAATGACTTTCTGAGTTGTATTTCTGTAGGAATGTATATGTGTATGTAGTATACAAATATATGTGTGCATACATGCCAGTGAGTCAGCTCCGACTCCTGGCAATCCTGTGCCTGAGTAATGTCCACAAGGTCCTGTCCTCAGTGGCCCTGCTCAGCCCCTGTAGATTCATGCTTATGGCTTCTGTCATGGAATCAATCCATTTCATGTACGGTCTTCCTATTTTCCTGCTGCCTTCTATTTTTCCCCAGTGTTATTGTTTTTTCCAGAATAAACCTGCCTTCCTATGACATGCCAGAAGTTGGACAACCTCAGTTCTGTCATTTTTGCCTCTAGCGATTGTTTCAGGCTTAATTTGCCCTTGAGCCCACTTGTTCATCTTTCTGGCCATCAGGTAGCCACAGAGTTCTCCTCCCACAGTGTATTTCAAATGAATCAGTCTTTCTCCTGTTAGCTGTCTTCACTGTCCAACTTTCACATCTGTACAAAGTAACTGGGAATACTGGCTGTGACTGGATCTTAACTTTGACCTCTAATGACACATCTTTGCCCTTGGTGATCTTTTTTAATTCTTCCATTGCTGCTTCAATTTCTTGGCTGCAATCTCCGTTTGAATTGATGACTAAACTAAAGCAAACAAAATCTTCAACAATTTTGACATCTCCATTGTCTGTGTTAAAGTCGTGTACTTCTATAAAGCTCTGTATCTTGATGTTCAAATGCAGTCTTGCTTTGGCACTGCTTTCACTTTCATCAGAAGTATTTTCAAATTATTGCTGCTTTCTGCAAGTATGATGGTATCATCTGCATATCTTAAGTTATTGGCATTTCTTATATCAGAATTTACTCTTCTTCCATTATGATATGTTCTATGTACAGCAAATAAGGAGATAAGTGTATATTATACCCTTGTCTGACACCTTTGTCTGTAGGAAACCATCCTGTCTCTCCCTATTCTGTCCTGACAGTGGGTTCCTGTCCACAATACAGGCCACTCATCAGGACAGTCAAGGGCTGAGGCACACCCATTTCTCTCGGACAACCCATGGCTTTTTAGGATCCCTGCAAAGGCTTTACTGTATGTGGTCTGTAAAACATAGAGTAACTCTCTTCTGAAATTGTACGGGGCGCTCCAGTATTGAGTGAATGTTTGCAATTAGATACTGCCTGTTTCTTTCTTGTTTGAATTGAGTTTGAACATCTGGCATTTCTTGCTCCATGGAAGGTAGGACCCTTTGTTAGGTCACCTTGAGCTTCACTTTACTCGTGTGGGAAATCGGAGCAATGGTCCTGTTCTCCTTGGTATCTCCTTTCTTGAAGATCAGGCTGTGTATTGACCATATCCAGTCTGTAGCTTCATTGTTTTGCTTTCCATATTTCTAGACATGTTTTTGTAAGGATTATGACAGATTCAGTCTCTGCAACCTGAAATACTTTTATTTACCAAGGTGACTTATTTCTTCCCGATACTTTCAGGGCAGCTTTCACTTCATTTTCTAGTATTATAGATTCTTTTCCCTAGGCATGTTCTTCAAAGGTATCTGTCCTCCTTTTGTCTCTTCTTGTATGTATTTTCGGTACATTGTTTCTACCTGCTTTTTATTTTTTCCTGGTTAGATAATGCGCTTCCTTGTTGGCTTGAATTTCCCTTTGATTTCTTGAATCTTTTAGTAGCAGTCTCTGTTTTTCCTTTGTAATTGTCCTCTTCTATCTCCTCATATTGCCACTGTAATAATTCCGCTCGTTTTTACATGACACCTGTTGAGAAGCGAGTTCAGGATCCTAACCCTGCTTTTGTCACCTTTTGCATTTGCCTCTTATTCGCCACTAACAATTTTTAGCATTTCTTCTGTCACCCATCTCGAATTTATCTTTTGTTTTTACTTCTGACATTTTTTTCACATTCTTCCATGGTAATATTTCTAAGCTTAGTTCTTCTGGTTCTTGGCCTATTAAATGTAACAGTGCAGTCTGTTTTTTACGTGGGCTTCAAATCCAGCAGCAGTGTTTTTTACATTATATTTTGACACTACAATTCCTTTAGTGCTTTCTTCAGCTTTAGTCTAATGTTTGTTTTAACAGTTCATGGTCAGCACCACAATCTGCTCCTGGTCTTGTTTGGCAGAGAGAATACAGCTTCTGTTTGATCTCTGTGCTGGCCATCTGGCGCTCTCCGTGTACACAGTTGTCTGTTCACTTGTCTGAAGCATGCATTTGTGATTGACAAGTTGATATCTTAGCACAAATCTATGAGCCAATCTCCTCTATTTCTGACCCTTAGTTCAAGTTTTTTGTTGACAGTTGATTCTGCCTTATTTCCTACTTTTGTTTCTATATTTATCAGCATTGTCAGCTTCTTCTTGCATACTTGTCCAGAAGTTTTCATTTTTCTCTTCTCCAGTTTCTGCAATGGAATATAGATTTGAATGATGATTATATTAATAGGTTTTCCTAGAAGTCTGATTACATATATGCACATATAATGTCATTTTCAGGACTAGGAGATATTAACAAAGTGAAAACAATTTAAAATGTTTTCTATTGTGTTATACTGAATTATGTTATGAAGCATTTTTAGGTAGATATTGAAAGAAACTGTTTTTAAATTTATCTATGATACTCAGGTTCCCAATCCTATTCTTTATTTAATCGTACTAGCTAATGACATTTTATTTTGAAAATATGGTTTCTTACCTCTTTTAAAGCCATGGTACTTATGCTACGAAGTAAATTTTTTACTGCTGTATTTCTTGGATTCTTCTTCCTAGTAAAGATAAATTATAAAACCAAAGATATTTACCAAGTACATTTTTCTCTTTTTAAAAATATTTTATTTATTTCTTTTTTACTTTTTTAAATTACATTTTATTGCTCATGCTATTATATTTGTCCTGATTTTTACCCCTTTGCTACCCTCCATCCAGCACCTGTAACTCTTTCGTGTAATTCTCCTACCCTTGTCCATGTCCACAGGTAATACGTGTAAGTTCTTTGGCTACTCCATTTCTTATCCTGTACTTAACATTTCCTGTACTGTAACTGCCCATTTGTACTTCTTAATCCCCTTACCTCTCACCCATTTTCCTACACTCCTTCTCATCTCTTTTAACCTTTGGCCTTTTAATTAGGATGCATCTTGCAGTGGGCCTCTTTGTGTCCATCTTGTTTGGGACTCTGTGCTTCCTGGACTTGCATATCTCTTTCCCTCACCAGATCAGAGAAATTTCTTTCATTATTTTTTTAATAGATTTCCAATTTCTTGCTCTTTCTCTTCTCCTTCTAGCACCCTTATGATGCAAATGTTGTATTGCTTAAAGTTGTCCCATAGGCTGCTTACACTACCCTCATTTTTTAAAATTCTCTTTTCTTCTTCTTTTCTGATTGGTTGTTTTTTGCTTCCTTCTGTTCCAAATCATTTGATTTGATTCCTGGCTTCATCTGCTCTACTGTTGTTTCCCTGTAAATTGTTCTTTATTTCAACTAGTGTATCTTTCATTTCTGATTTGGTCTTTTTTTGTGCTGTTGAGGTCCTCACTAGGTTCCTTGAACACGCTTATATTAACTCAACATCTGACAGATTGCTTATCTCCATTTCATTTAGCTCTTTTCTTGGAGTTTTGATCTGTCCTTTCATTTGGACCATGTTTCTTTTTCTCCTTATTTTGACAACCTCCCTGTGTTTGTTTCTATGTATTAGGTACAGGTGCTATTACTCCCTGTCTTCGTAGTGTGGCCTAATATAGTAGGTGTACTGTAGGGTCCAGTGGCACAGACTCGCCTATCACCCAAGCCAGGTACTTGAGGTGTACCCTTCATGTGAGCTGAGTACACCCTTTTCTTGTAGTTGAGCCTTGGTTGCTGTTGGCAGATCAATGGGAGGGATTTACCCAAGCCAGTCAGCTGGCTGTGGTACTCTGACGTGGTCTGTAGCTATCCAATGGGTATGCTGGCCCTGGAGTTTCCCAGGTGATGCAGGCCAAGGTCAGCCCCCTCCTGTGTTATGCCCAGAGCCACCCTGCATGAGCTATAAAGCAATCTGAGATGGCTGCTACTTGTGCTGGGCTTGGAGATTCCCAGGCAAAGCCAGTCTGTGCATCTAGGCTGCTAGCTTCTGGCTGCGGTTACTGAAGCCAGCTACTTGTTTTAGAGGATTTAGGAAGTTGTAAGGAATGATCCAAGACCAACCATTCACACAGAAAAGCAGCTTGAGTGGGCCCATAAGTTGGGTTGGGTGGAGTCTCTGGGGGTCTTCAAGGCTGGTAAAAACAGTGTTAGCCACACTGATGGAGTCTCAGATAGGCACCAGTCTGCGGGCTCTGTGGGGGGAGGGCCCAGAAAGGGACACTGGCCTCTGTTAACCTTGATGGCAAACACTACAGTTTTTCCCTGTATACTACCAGTGCCTTTCAAGCAGCTCTCCTGGTGCTGGAGCTCCGAGGGGAGTGAGTGAGTAGGTGAGTCCGTGTGCGGGTTCTTCGGGAGAAACTACTTGGGGCTCCAGCAGTTTCTTCCACCAATTCAATCCCCGCTGGTTTTTGCAGCCAGACGTTGTGGGGACTCATCTTCCTGGCATTGGAACCCTGGGTGGGGGGCCTGGTGTGGGGCTGGGACTCCTTGCTTCCAAGATATCCCTCCTGAATTTTTATCCACCACCCATGGATGTGGGACCAGCCAGCCCATTCTGCATCTGTGCCCCTCCTACCAGTCTGGATGGATATGGTTTCTTTAATTTCGTAGTTTTCAGACTTGATTCCACTTGACTTCTGTTGGTTCTGAGCAATGGTTCTATATTTTAGTTCTGCTTTTGTTGTGGTTGTATGAAGAGGCGAGCCAAGCCTGTCTATGCTACCATGTTGACTAGAAGTTCCTCAAGTATATTTTATACTTTATTATGTCTTTTATTAGTGTGGTAGTGCTACCATAACAAAATAGGATGGACAGGTGCCTTAAACAACAGAAATTATTTTCTCTAGTTCTGGAGATGTGCAATCCAAGATCAAGGTGTTGGCAGGTTTGTCTTTTCTGAATCCTGTCTCCCTAACTCCAGGTAGCCACCTTCTGAGTGCTCACCTGGCCTTTTCTCTGTGCCCTCACTTCCTGGATGTCTTTACTTCCTGTAAAGACACCAATCAGAAGGGATTACTGTACACCCTTACCATCTAACTTAACCTTCATTACCTGTTTAAATGCCCTGTCTCCAAATATAGTCACAATTTCAAGTTAGGGCTTCAAAGTTTGAATTTTAGGAGGACGCAATTCAGTCCACATGTCTCAAGCTTTATATATTTTTATAAGTTAAGATTCGTTTACAGTATATCAAAAGCTCCTACAGTTTTTATAGATTTGTTTTATAAACTGTTTCCATTGTAATCATATAGAATCTTAATTTTTTATTTAATAGGGTTTTCCTCAAACACAATTTTGGATACTATTATTGGACTTCTGTTGTATATATTTTTATTGCATTTCATTGTTTATGCTATTACAGTTATTCCTATTTTTAAAGGTAACATTCTGATTATAGAAAATATGAAAAATACAAAAAAATTACCTGCCATTTCCTTATTGAGAAATAATTATTGTGAACATTTAGCTTTTCTCTATAACCTAGGTAGCCAGATACCATTGTGCTTGCCCTCATTTTTGATTTTGACATTATACTATGATTATTTCTCAGTGTTGCTGAGTGATTTTTGAAAAATACCATTTGGGTTAGCTGTCAGACAACACATCCTTTGAAAGTGATTTAATATGGTTAATTAACATTCCCCTATTATTGGACATATGGTTGTGTCTCTTTGACTCTGTCATAAATGTTATTGCAATGGATATCCTGAGCACATAAATCTTTGATTATAGTTCTGATTATGTCTTCTGTATATATTCATGAGGTAATAAAATTACCTGGTGAAAACTGTAGACAGTTTTAAAGTTTTGATGTATGCTATGAAATGACTGTTAGGAAAGGTTTAGATCAGAATCTCATGAAGCTGTGTATCTTGCTTTGTCGTTGATCTTGCATATTATTACTTCTAAATGTTTTTGATATTTTATTAGGAATTTGTATATTAAGTAGGAAGGAGTATTAGGGTTCTCCAGGGAAACAGAACCAATAGAATGCATGCCTATTGAAAGAGATCATGAAGAATGGCTCATGTGATTATGGAGGCTGAGAAGTCCCAAGATCTGCAGTCAGCATTCTGGGGACTCAGGAATGCCAGTTCCAGGCAGGGGCAAGTGGGCTTGAGACCCAGGAAGAGCTAGTATTTCAGCTTGAGTCCGAAGGCAGGGACAAATCTATGCCCCAGCTTAAGGCGCTCAGGCCAGAGGAAGTGCCCAGTTATTGAGGGGTCGGCCCTTTTGTTTTATTCATGTCTCCCAAACATTGGGATTGGCTTAGTCTCACCACTGCCAGGGACCGGGTCTACAAATTCAAATGTTAATCTTATCCAGAAACACCCTCGAGAATAATGTTTGATGAAAGTCTGGGCACTCTGTGGCCCAGTCAAATGGACGCAAAATTAATCATCTCAGTGGATAAATCTTTATGAACTGTGGAGAAAGTAAGGCCACGGTTTTGAAGTGAAGAGAGAGAAGCAGAGTGAGCATTTTGGCATGGCTTGTGCTGTGCAGTGGTGGGGGAGGGAGAGGAAAGTGACAGAAGAGAAAACTTGCTCTAAATACTAGGCCTTTGGCTTGCACACCCGCTCACCGAGCTGCCTGTTTTTATATGTAGCTGGGATGGCCTATGTAGACGCGTCATTGGTATTTAGTTATTTTTAAACCTGTGTGCTTGAAAATACTTTTTGAACAGGATTTTTATTTTGCATTGTAAAAGTTTTCTTAAGAAATTATTGCAAAAGGAAATCAGTAACTATTTTTACCTTTCTAGATAATATATAGCAGTTTGTATATTCATTAGCTTATTATTGATGATAGCCAATCTATTATTTTGACAAAAGATTATAAATTATACTTATGATTTATGATGTCTGTCTAGTGTTCTATTTTAGAGTCTGTATTCATAAATATGTGTTCATGTTTTTCTCAATTATATCTCTTACATGTTTTTACAGTCAAATTTAATATAATATCTTTTAGTTTATTAAATATTCTCTTCTATTGCATATTTGTACATCTTTGTTAATTGCATACACATTTAAAAATACTGTTATGAGATGTAAAAATTGGTGGCTTAAATACCACTGGTAAAGAGTCAGTATGGAGGACGTACTGCACGTTAGACATTTTTTGCAGTGCTCTGAAGGACTCGGTGTGAACCCTCGGAGGAAGGATTTGGAGCAGTCACTTCTGTTGAATGGCTTACTTCCTGACAATGCAAGACAGTGTTGTGGTAAAGCAGCCAGTTTTGACTGCAATTCTCCTTTACTGTTGTTTCTTGAATGACCATATATTTGATTTTTTTTCTCTTTATGCTTATGTCCTCACTGGGACTTATTTGAGATACCTTGCTTTATGCATTGGAGCAGAAATTGTGGGTACTTAGCCATTATTTTTGAGGCAACAGAGAAGGGCTTTGTCCCTCACGCACATTTTAGCTGTTAACAGTCGTCACTGCCACCTTCCCAGGTCACACTGTCCTGCACTAAATATCTCTTTTCACTACCTTCTTTCTAAAAATTAAGCTCCATTCTTCATGACTTGATTGCTTAGTCAGTGTCTGTCTCTTTCTCCCTCCTTCCTTTGCTTCTGTTGCAGGCATTTATCTAGTTGACTTTTTTTTGTTTGCTTCATACTTGGAATACTTGTCTATCTGAGGTTTTGCTTAAAGTTAGAGGGGGGATTTGTTGTCCATATTTCAAAATAATCTAAACCTGTACTACGTAACTGTCATCCAGAGTATAAATATTAAAAGAGCATGTCTCTAGATACTTTTTATTAAGGTTAATCAATTTATAATGTACACAGTCTCGTTTTCTCATTCAGACTTTGAATAGTAATAATGTGGTTGTGGAAGCAACTTAATGTTCTGAGGCTCACTGTTAGTTGTCTTTTATTAGGAATTCGATATACTCAGTCCCTCTATGGATGTGAAAAGGAGCCAACTGACTATAAAATGTTTATTCAGAATTGTTAGTTTGGATTATTTTTCTGATCTTTTAAAACCATATTTAGACTAGCATACACAATGCAGTGTAGGGTATTAATGATAGAAAGAGTTGCCACCCTATATTGCTTCTGGTTACTTGCTGCTAGATTCTGCTTTTACATTTTAGGGTATTTATCACTAATCATATCTATTCATTTATTATCTATATCCTATAACTAAAATAAAAACCACATAAAAGCCGGTGTCTTGTCTTTCTTGTTCATTGTTGCATGTTTAGGCACCTGAAACAGTGCCTGAATCATAGTAGGCACTTAGTTATTGCTCACTGAGTGACCTGAAGAATGTCCCCATAAATATAAATTCGTGGAAAATCTTTTTCTCAAATGCCTTTATATAAATCAGTACTATATAACTGTTTGTTAATATGCTGTTATCTCATTTATAGTGAACTAGAAGCTGAAGTAAAGCAAGAATTTCAGTAGGACCTGAAATTTGCATAGGAACAATTGATTTTATAAGTTAGAAGGCATTTCTCATCATGGGCTTGCCAAAGGGGTCCGTGGTTTAAAAAAAGGTTATCATAGTGTCACAGGTGGCCACAGGTAACCAGGTTCTTGGTGACTGGGACAAAGATTTGAACCAAATACCCAGAGTTTATAGCAGAGAACATGGGAGCAGGCCAACTCCAAGCAGTGATTGACCTCATGGGCTGGAGGGACTCTATTCTTATAGGGTGGATCCTTCCCGGATAGTTTTGGGAGGCTTTTAGTGTGACAAGTAGTTGTAAAGCTACTGCACCCGTGGTCTCCCATGGTTTTCCTGGATTGGCCACCAGGGAAGGGGTTCCGCAACGTTACCTAGTTGACCCCCCTTCTCCTGGGGTCCCTTTGTACTAGGTTTGCCTTTCCCTTCACCAGAGAATTTTAGCTCTCCATGTTAGAGACTGGTGAAAAGGAATTATTTATTTAAGTTATACAGACTTAAGAGTAATGACTTAATGTCTTCATCAGAATCCCAAAAGTCCCTTAAAACACCCACAATCCTTCTTTCCCCTTTTGCCCAGTCCAAGGTACCATATCTCAGGAAAAGAAATAGAAAACTGTGTGGAAACTGTCTGCCAAAGCTATATGATGATTCTTCTCATGGCTGTGGGGTAGGGGGTCCCCACTCTGGCCAAAGCCACGTGGTTCTCTCTCCTAAAGCTACATGATGATTCTCTGTCACATGGCTGCAGGAGTCCCCATTCTGGCCAAAAGCACATGGTTGTCTCCCCAGTGGCTGCCACATCTGCATTTAAATCCCATCACCGATCTTCCTCTGCAGTCCCATTTCCGACTCCTTCCACAATCGGCTACACCCACCAAGCCTCCCATATCCTCCTAGCTTTACTGGGCTACCATAGTGAGTCTGGGCAGGCGTGGCCCCATGGTGTAGAGCCAATCATCTCCAAGCTCCCCCCCCTCGCCGTGCTGTACCGGGGTCTGGGGAGTTGCCTCCTGGTTACCTCTTGAGTGGAAGTCATTCTCTTCTCCCTGGCTCAAAGCATGGCCACAGTTATTTAACATATCTGTGAAACCAGTTAAAGGTTATAGATATGTTAAATGACCATTTTAGAGGTTATCTGCAAAACTGTTGGTATGCAAAGCAACTCAATGGCCCTGCTCCATGTATCCCATCCTACCAGCTCAGACTTGTGGGGGTGAGGACTTCCCATATTTTTAGTATTTCCTGGACACCCTGGGTTCTGGACCCCATTGCAAATTCTTCTTTTGGGGGCCGCCTGGCTGCACCCTCCTACAATAGTAGAGGATAGGGCTTCTAGTTTATTGTGTTATACTTAGTTAATTGTTCAGAAACTGCAGTTTTCATTTTTTTCCCTGCTAAATTAGGACTAGAATACCTATAGTGATCTACGCTTATTGAACTTTGTATGAACCATCTTTGTAACTGCTGTCTTTGTCACATGTGTGTCTTAGGACTGGGTTTCACATCACTTGAGTTCAGGGACTATGACTTTTGCACTGTGGGTCTCAAGGGCTTAGCACGGAACCTGGCAACCCATCAGTGTTTGCTGAGTGTGCAGTAAAAGTCTGCCCAGGCTTTATAAGTGGCTTTCAGTATGAGAAAGGAAATCATCTTTGTTTCTGTTTAGGTAGAGCTATACTTCTAAAAAGTTATAAAGTATTAATACTAATTTTAGTAGCTAGCCAAATTTGTTGTCTTCCATATATTTTTCTAAATCAAAATACAGATTGGAAGAATATGCAGCTATATACGAAGTGGTAAGCAGTTATCATCATTATTAATGTCTAGAAATATATATGCAGTTACAAATATGTAAATTATGTAGTTGTCAAATTATGTCTTGTTAAGAGTATAGAAATATGCATATATATGTATATGCACACTCATGTATGCATACTCTGTCTCCTTTGCATCAGTCATTCAGCAGCTTTTTATTGAGTGTTCACAGTAGACAGGACACAAGTCCTTCTCTATGAGGACTTTTCAGTCTCCTGGGAAAACTGGATAAATAAAAATATACAAACTCACCATGGTAATTGCCGTGGTAGAGGTGGTCATAGGATTCTACAGAACAGAAGGAGGAGCTAATAGAAAGGAGAATAGTTACTGAGTGTGTCACTGAGTGAAGATGTTATATTTGCCAGGTAAAATGAAGGAGTTGGAGAAAGAAGTGAAATACCATGTTGAGGGAGCAGCATCATCAAAGGACCGTAGATGAGAGAGTGTAGCCCACCCTTTTGGTGATGGGACCCTGAGCAGTAAAAGTGTGATTGCGGCTAGAAATGAGTTCATAGACTTAGGTATTTTTTATGTATTATTTTTATTATTTTTTAATGTTAATTCTTTTTATGGTATTTATTTCCATTACTATTTATTCCCCTTATGCCCTCTTCTACCTCGACCCACCTCCACCTCCGTAACCACCACACTGGTCTCCATGTCCATGAATTCCTCTTTCTTTTTTGCTCAATCCCTCCACCCCCTAACTCCCTACTCCTCACCCCCGCCCCAAGATGTCAGCCTGCTCTCTATCTCTGAGTCTTTCTCTGTTTTGCTTGTTAGTTCAGTTTGTTCATTAGATTCCACAGATGAGTGAAATCATATGGCATTTGTTTTAAAAATAATTGCCAAAGATGGATGGATTAGTAGGCCGGGAGGAAGTGGTAACTGCCAACTGGGATCAGGTCAGCTATAAGGCTCAATTGATAACTATAATTTAGTTAAAACACATATACAAAAATTTCATATATATGAAATACATAAACATATATATAATTTCATAATTTTAAATATTTACTAAAATTTTCTAGTGAATCTGGGGATGTTTTAAAGTATATTGACAAAAAATAATAGAGACAAAAATTCCACTTACTTTCCCACGTGGTACAAATTAATTTGGCCTCTCTAAATATGGATTTCTGATCATCTGGGCCAGTATTGATTTTTTTAAAATGAACAATCCATTTGACTAAGATTTTAATCTTTAACCTATTTGTTAATAGGATGAGTTGAGAGATAGATGTAACTAGAAAAGAATTTCAAAACACAGAGAAAGGAAAGGTATTATTGAGGTAATGTGGAGTAAGGAAGTTACTAAAGTAGATCACGCTTCAGGTTTCTTCAAGATCATTTTTGCTTTAGGGTTTGAAGGAAGTGAATGACATGGGTTTGCAGAGAGATGAGTAGGCATAAGAAGATACAGTGGGCAAGGGGTGAGGGGAGGCCGAGTCTTGTTGGCTTTCTCACTATTTGTTTTCCTTCCATTACTTTATAATTTGTCATTCACTGAATCTTTTTTTGTCTGTCAGCTGGTTTGGGGTTGTGATTTTTGGTTGTTGTCATTCTTAAATCTGTGCTTTCAGGCTTCTTGAATTTTACCTGGTCAGTATATTTGAATATTGTTTTAATTTGGATGCATATTGTACTAGAGTATAAAGGCTTTTAGTATTAAAATGTCAACCATTTGCAAGAGAATATTCTGTTGTTATGAATGACCTTATAACAAAGTAGTTGCTTTAGTGTATACTTTACTCCAATAATATTAGTTTCATAATGTAGGGTTTTTATGCTGAGATTTAACTGCATATATTGAGTATAAATATTTATGATGTATTAAAATTTTTAAGTGAAGCCTTTTTAGTTACCCTTGTCAGTGGGAGTTGGGGACAGTTAAATTGCATTTGAGTTGTCGAATAGCATCCTTTGGATTTATGAATGATTCTCTAAGAGGTATTTGAAGCTTTGAGTATCCTATTTTTTAAATAATTTCTTAGATTCCTAAAAGAAGTGCATCTATGCTTTCTGTAAATAAACTATATTTAATTAATCTCAGTATAGGTTTATGCAAGTGTTTCTTAGTTGTAATTATTTACATGCCAGTGTACCTGAGAAAAAGCCTCATGCTGTGTACGAGAGATGCATTAATCAAACTTACGTTTATAGCATGGACATACACACTGCTATAATATCTGTTCACTTGGAACTTGGATATTAAATCACTTCAGCCACTAGCTTTGTTAAAAATAAATTGAACTGGATAATTCTTATAATAATTCAAAGCAATGTGTCCTCTTAATCAGATTGCTTATATTGTTGTTGTTTGTATGGCTTTGACCTGGCTGCACTGGATATTAAGCACAGTGTAGATCATGTTGATTTTATATAGCTGAATTCCTGTCCTGATGATAGCATACTTAAGGTGTACTACATGTTGTTATAATTGGGTCAAGGAACATTTAACACTATTTAAAAAGCTTATCTCTTGTCCCAGAACCCAGCTCGCATCATGACTTAGAACAGACTTACGCTGTTAAAAATTGACTACCACAGGATTAAATATTTGGCTGGTGCTGATGGAGGGAGCATGAATGTATGAGGCATATTTATCACTTGGGTTTTTGTTAATAAGACCACAGGTTCTTGTGGGAATGTACCAGGAGCATCAGCTCAGCATCATCTGGGAATTCATGTGAAATGCAAACTCTCTGAATCAGACTCAGGGAATCTGGAGCCAATAGTTTGTGGTTTCACAATCCTTCCAGGTAAAATTGATGCATTAAAGATGGATAAACTATTATCTTTTTATTTTTTAAAATAGTGTTATTGATTATGTTGTTACAGTTGTCCAATTTTTCTCCTTTGCCCCCTTCTGCCTAGTACTCCCATACCCTCCAGCAAACCCCTGCCATTAGTTCATGTCCATGGATCATGCATATATGTTCTTTGGCTTCTCCATTTCCTGTACTGTTCTTAACATCCCCCTGTCTATCTTGTACCTACCATTTATGCTTCTTAATCCCTGCACCTTTGCCCTCATTCTCTCCACTCCCCTCTTCCAGCTGACAACCCTCTAAATGTTCTCTATATCTCTGATTCTGTTTCTGTTTTGGTTGTTTGCTTACTGTTTTTTTAGATTCAGTTCTTGATAGTTGTGAATTTGTTGCCACTTTAATGTTCATAGTTTTGATCATCTTTTTATAAGTCTTTTTAACATTTCATGTAATAATGACTTCGTGTTGATAAACTCCATTAGCTTTACCTTGTCTGGGAAGCAATTTATCTGCCCTTCCATTCTAAATTATAGCTTTGCTGAATAGACTAATCTGGGTAGTAGGTCCTTGCTTTACATCACTTTGAATACTTCTTGCCCATCCCTTCTAGCATATAAAGTTTCTTTTGAGAAATTAGCTGTTAGTCTTATGGGAACTCCCCTGTAGGTAACTAACTAGTTTTCTCTTGCTGCTTTTAAGATTCTCTCTTTATCTTTAACCTTGGGTATTTTGATTATGATGTGTCTTGGTGTGGACCTCTTTGGGTCCTACTTGTTTGCAACTCTGTGCTTCCTGGACTTGTATGTTCAGTCTATTTCCTTAACCAAATTAACGAAGTTTTCTTTCATTATTTTTTTCTAACAGATTTCTAATTTCTTGCTCTTTCTCTTCTCCTCCTGGCACCCCTGTGATTCAGATGTTGGTATGCATGGAGATGTCCCACAGGTTCCTTAGACTGTCCTCATTTTTTAAATAATTTTTTCTTACTGTTCTGATTGAATGTCTTTTTCTTACTTATCTTCCTAATCATTGATTTGAGTCTCAGTTTTATCCCTTTCACTGTTGGTTCCCTGTAGATTTTTCTTATTTCACTTAGTGTAACCTTCATTTCTGCCCGCATCTTTTTTATGCTGTTGCAGTACCCAATGAGTTCCTAGAGCATCCTGATAATCAGTGTTTTGAATTCTGCACATGTTTGGTTGGTTATTTCTGTTTAATTTACTTCTTTTTTTGGCGTTTTCTCCTGTTCTTCCATTTGGGCCACATTTTCTTTGTCTTCTCAATTTGGCAGCCTCCCTGTGTTGGTTTCTGTGTATTGTGTAGCGCCACCTTGCCTAGAGCTACTACTTGACTTAGTATAGTGTGGCCTATTATAGAAAAGTCATCTGTAAATTATGTGGGGAGGAGCCTTGGCTAATGGCCAGGGTGTGGCAACCTGATTTACCACTTTGTGGCTCTGTGTTGGGGGGGGATGGCTTAGAGAGGAGACAGTGCTGCTGCCTGGCATCTGGAGGTTTCTGGGAGAAAGCTGTCTCCTGGCACTTGCCCTGTTTCCAGTTGCTTCACTTTTTCCTCGTATGCCACAAGTGCCCTTCCAGCTCTTGCACTGGTGCTGAATCCCAGAGGGGATCAGTCTGTGTAATCTTAAATCTGTGTGGGCCCTTTAAGAGGAGTTTACTGAAAATCCAGCAGTTTCTTCCACTACCCTAACCCCCACAGGTTTTTACAGCCAGAAATTATGGGGATTTATTTTCCTGGTGCTGAAGCCCTTGGCTGTGTTGTCTGGCCTGGCCTGAGGCTGGTATTCCTCCTCCCAAAGTATCCCTCCTGATTTTCTCCACTACAAGTGGGACCAGCTGTTCCACCATCTCTCTGTGTGACCCTGTGTTTCTGTGTCTGTCTGCGTAGCTCCATGTCTCTGCTCCTCCTACCCGTCTGGATTAATGTGGTTTCTTTTATTTATTTATTTTTCGAGAGAGGGGAAGGGTAGGAGAAAGAGTGGGAGAGAAATATCAATGTGTGGTTGCCTCTCATGCGTCCTCTGCTGGGAACTGGCCTGCAACACAGGCACGTGCCCTGACTGGGAATTGAACCGCGATACTCTGGTTCACAGGCCCGCGCTCAATTCACTGAGCTACGCCATCCAGGGCTTAATGTGGTTTCTTTAAATCCTTATTTGTCAGACTTCCATACAGCTTGATTTTCTTACGTTTCTGGGTGATATTTATTTTGTGGTCTAGTTGTATTGTGTGAGGAGGCTAGAATGTTTACCTATACCTCCATCTTGACTGGAAGACTATTATTTTATTTTTTAAATTATATTTTATTGATTATGCTATTACAGTTGTCCCAATTATTGCCTCTTTCCTCCCCTCCAGTCAGCACAACCCACTCCCTCAGGCAGTCCCCACATCACTGTTCATGTGCATGGGGCATGCATAGGTTCTTTGGCTACTCCCTTTTCTGTACTGTACATCCCTATGACTATTCTATAACTACCTATTTGTACTTCTTAATCCCCTCATCTCTTCACTCATTCTCCCACACCCTGCCTCCCATCTGGAACCATCAAAACACTGCATCCATGATTCTGTCTCTGTAGTTGTTTGCTTAGTGTGTGTTTTAGATTCAATTGTTGATAGATATATACTTATTACCATTTTGTTATTCATAGTTTTGATCCTTTTTTTAAATAGGTTCTCTTTATTATTACATATAAGAATGGTTTGATGATGATGAACTCCTTTAGTTTTTTCTTGTCTGGGAAGCTCTTTATCTGCCCTTTATTCTAAATATATCTTTGCTGTGTAGCGCATTCTTGGTTGTAGGTCATTGCTTTTCATGACTTGAATATCTTGCAAGGCCCTTCTAGCCTGCAAAATTTCATTTGAAAAATCAGCTGACAGTCTTATGGGAATTCCCCTGTAGGTAGCTAACTGCTCTTCTCTTGCTGCTTTTAAGATTCTCTCTTTATCTTTAACCTTTGGCATTTTAATTATGATGTGTCTTGCAGTGGGCCTCTTTGCATGTATCTTGTTTGGGACTCTGTCCTTCCTGGACATGCATGTTTACTTTCATAATCAAATTAAGGAAGTTTTCTTTTACTATTTTTTCAAATATATTTCCAATTTCTCCCCTTTTCTCTCTCTAGCATCACCATGATGCAAATGTTGGACAATTTGAAATTGTCCCATAGGCTGCTTACGCTATCATTGTTTTTTTGAAGTCTCTTTTCTTCTTGTTTTGTGTTTGATGGTTTTTTGTTTCCTTATATTCCAAATCATTAATTTGATTCTCAGCTTCATCCACTCTACTCGTGTTTCTCTGTAAATTTTCCTTTATTTTAATTGTGTATCCTTTGTTCCTGACTGTATGCTTTTTATGCTGTTGAGGTTCTCATTAAGTGAGATCACTTGAGCATCCTTACAACCAGAGTTTTGAACTCCACATCTGATAGATTGCTTATCTCCCTTTTGTTTAGTTCTGTTTCTGGAGTTTTGATCTTTTCTTTCATTTGGGCCATATTTATTTGTCTCCTCAATTTGGCAGCCTTCCTGTGTTTGTTTCTATGTATTAGGTAGAGCTGCTGTGACTCCCTGTCTTGGTAGTGTGGCCTAATTAGTAGGTGTCTTGTAGGTTCCAGTGACACAGCCTTCCCCTGTCACCGTAACTAGGTAATCAAAGTGCACTCTTCATGTGAGCTGAGTATACTGTCCTCTTGTAGTTGGGCCTTAGTTGCTCTTGGCAGGTTATTGGAGGTTATTGGAGTCAGACTGAGTTCATATTTGGCTCCACTATTGGGGAAAAAACTGTTCTTTTGGGCACATTATCTAACATGGTCATCATCTATAGAATTTGGACAGTAATTATGTTTCCATATGTAGATATAGAGATATATATCTCCATACATATCTCTATAAATCTCTCTATATAGATATATCTCTATCTACTTATCTGTCTACATTTCATTGATTGTGGGGCAGATTCTGAGATTCTGTAAGTGCTAGTTATTCTTATTCTAGCAGTTCATAGGAAGGAGGTATTAGCTTGACGTGAAGTGATCAGTAAAGTTTCCACAGGTAGAGTAACATTTGTGCTGGCTTTTTAAGAGGTTCCTATAACTTCGAATGGAGAGGAAGGTTAAGGGGAAAGAAAGGAGTTAAGGACTGAATTTCTGCCGAGAGTTTCTGTTAGGGAATGTTCAAGGGGCATAGACCATAGCCCCATGGTTCCATATTCAATGGGATGGATTCCATAGCAAGGAGGGCAGAACTTCATAAGGGAGATTGACTGTCTGATTTCCGGCTCCACTTTAACGAGGTGCCTATGTCTTTATCTTTACATGCTATAATTCTCTGTAAGATTTCACTTAAAAGTTGGATTTGGGTACTTAAAATGTTTAAAAATTACTATCCTACTTTATTTGTAGTGTAGAATTTAGGAAAATAGTAAGGGAATAGGAGAGAGGAGAAAGAGACATTAGTGTGAAAGTATAGGTGCTATAAATGAAATTTGTGTTTAGTCAAGAAAAAGCCATTAGTGAATTTTAAATAGGGAGAACTTTTTTCAGGTGATTAATGTGAAAGTGGTATGCAGAATTGAAATAGAGACTAAGAATGGGATACATTGTTGACTTGATTAGGTCTTATGACAGTGATAAGGACAAAATGGAAGGGATGGATTATAGAAATGCTTTGAGGGTCAGTTTATAGGAAGGCATGAGAAAAGAATTAAATTTAATTCAGGTGGTCAACCTATGGAAAATAGAAAACCAAGACGCTCCATTAACCTAGGTAACGTGTGGTGAGCTGAATTGTCTGGGATTAGAGTGGAGGAGAAATGGGTCATGAGTTTGGTTTTAGGTGTAAATTTGAACTGATGTCCAAGTACAAATTCTTGCTGGTTGATTAATTGGTTTGTTTGTTCCTTCCTTCATTCATTTTGTAATTATTTGTTAAGTAGTTAACACTGTGAAAGGCACTGTTTCTTCTGTGTGAAGGAACATGGCGATACTGGTTTGAGGGTTAAAATAAAAACGAGAGGAAAATCTTTTGAAGGTGAAGAAGTTGGCAGATAGAGAGTACAGCGAGAAATTTAGAGAGAAGACTCAACTTTGAGGAATACCCATTGCTTGGAATGGAAAGGGAGGAACCTAAAGTGAAAGCAGAGTTATCAGAAAAATCTGGGTAGAAGAGAGAAATCAGTTTGGAGGTCTAGGCACCAAGAAAGAGGACAGTTACAAAAGTAAGGTGTACTTGGTTCTTTCAGAACTGAGAAGAGCATGGATGTTGTTTTTAGAAAACTAAGAAAAGTACAGAGCAGGAGACAGACTTCCTAGATTCCTTGAGCATAGAAAGCACTGGAGGCAATGGAAATACAGTGTTCCGGAAGTTTGAGGTGTCAGGAAGGAAAGAAACAGAACATCTTAGCTATAAGGGTGACCATGCCAGGCAAATGTTATTTTCAGGTGCGGTGGTCAGAAGCAGTGAAGCTCATGGAAATGGAAGATGTGCAAGGAATAATTAAGGAAACTGAGAATTTACAAATATACATTTATAGTGTGGTTGTTATAGAATATGACTCTCCCCTCTCATAGAATGCTCCCTATGAGTAGGGATCTTTTCTGTCTTCTTTTTTATTTTTATTTTTTACCACCATACACTCAACATTTGGCACAGTGCCCAGAGTCATGCATGTTCAATAAAATTTGTTGAATGAATGAATGAATTATGTAGGGAGTTCAGTAAGGATGTCTATTTGTCTGACACCTCAAAGATATATTAAAGATTTTAAGTTGGTAAAGAAGTGTTTGAAGGAAGAAAGGAGCTGGGGAATCTCATGCCCATCTTTTTAGTAAACTGAGCAGGGACATCACTTACCCGAAGGGTCTGATGTAGTTAGGGCTTTAAGAAAAGTTCAAGGGAATGTAGAATAACACCTTCTGGAAGTATGCTAAGGAGTTCACATATATGATAAATAAAAAGATTCCGAAGCTACAGAGATTACAATTTGAGTATTTACTGAGTGCCTATCATATTCCAGATACTATAATTATTACTTAGTAAATATCTATGGAGACAGGTGTTACTTGCCTAGTTTACTAGTGAGGAAACTATACTAGGCCATATTGGTAATCAGCTAAGTCAGCAGTTTCCCTCACGATGTCTTGTGACCTTAGAGCAGAAGCAAAAGAGGGCATAAGGTAGAATTCATTCAGGCTCAGGAAATGGCAAAGCAGGCATGCCATTAATAAATCCTTTTTTTATTTCTTAATCTCATGACACTGTGAGATAAATATTATCCTCCTTTTATGGAAAGCGTAATGAGCTTTCCCCAGGTGGCAAAGGAGCGTAGTCCATGATCAGAACTGAGTGAGAACCCAGGTGTGCTTAATTCCAAAGACTGTGCTTTTCTCACACCCCCAGGAAGAAGAATAAACGTATTTTTTAGGTTGATGTTGGTATGATCAGTCATGGAAATTTAAGAAGACACAATTTACCATAGAGGTTTTCAGTTCTAGGTTTAAATCACTTAGAACTTCAATTACTTCATTAAATTGGGGACAACAGTAATTTAGTGACTACTAAAATGTTGCAAAAAGAGGACTTCCGCCAAGATGGAGAAGTAGGTGGAGGATCCACCTCACCTCTGTGCACAACCAAATCTAAGAACAACTATTTTTAACAGCAGTCACAACCAAGCCACACGGAAAATCGACAATACGGAGTCCAAAGGACAACTAGATACTCGGCTGGACCAGTACGAGGAGCGAGGCCAGCAGCGGAGCAGGGGAGCCCTGATCCAGTTGAAAGGCTTAACAAGGACTTCTGCCAAGATGGAGGCATAGGTGGATGTGCCGTGCCTTCTCCCACAACCAAGATTAGAGAAAACTAAATATTAGCAACAGAAAACACAGCCAGAACACGGAAAATTGAACTTTTCGGAAGTCCGTTAACAACAAATTCTTCAGCCTGACCGGTAAGGGGGGAAACCAGTGGCTGGCGGAGCAGGGTTGCACAGGAGGTCTCGGTCAGACACACTCAGGCCCGCGGAATCCAGGCGCAGGGTCAGACCTAGTGAGCGACCCAGCGAGCAACCAGGCGAGCGACCGCGGGGGAGACAGCCGGCCCGGGGCTGCGTGTTGACTGAGGTCGCGCATTTGTGCGAGGGTGGACAGGCGAGGGAGTGGGCGGTTGGACCGGGCCGGCAGGTCCCACGGCAAGCGCAGTGGAGGGCACCGCCATTTCCCTACTCTGACCCCACCTCCATATACAGCGTCATAACCCAGCGACTCTGAGTGGCCCGGCACAGGTGAACCACCTAAGGCACTGCTCCGCCACACCCAGCTGTGAGAAGCGGCAGAGAGGGTCGCCATTTCCCCGCTCTGGCCACGCCCCCACATACAGCGTCACAACCCAGCGACCTGGGAATCCAAGCCGCCGCTTCTCACACTTAAAGGGCCCGAACAGACCAAGAATGGCGCAGGAGGATCTCAGAGCCCCAGAAATAAATCTAAGCGATGAAGAAATAGCAAAACTCACAGACGCACAGTTTAAAAAATTGGTGATCAGGATCCTCACAGAACTGGTTGATTATACGGACAAATTAGACAAATATATGAAGGCGAAACTAATTGAAATGAATGGAATTGCACAGGACACCAATAGCAATGAAAAGGAAACTGGGACTCAAATCAATGGAGTGGACCAGAAGAAAGCAAATAATGGCCAAACAGAAAAGAGTCAAGAAGCAAGAATTCAAAGAAATGAGGAGAGTCTTAGGAACCTCCAGGACATCTTTAAATGCTCCAACATCCGAATTATAGGGGTACCAGCAGGGGGAAAGGCACAGCCACCAGTGGAAAACTTATTTAAACAAATAATAAAGGAGAATTTCCCCAAGCTGGCAAAGGAAATAGACTTCCAGGAAATCCAGGAAGCTCAGAGAGTACCAAAGAAGTTGGACCCAAGAAGGAACACACCAAGGCATATCGTAATTACATTAGCCAAGATTAAAATGAAGGAGAGAATCCTAGAAGCAGCAAGAGCTAAGGGGACAGTCACCTACAAAGGAGTCCCCATCAGACTGTCAGCGGATTTCTCAAAAGAGACCTTACAGGCAAGAAGGGGCTGGAAAGAGGTATTCCAAGTCATGAAATCTAAAGACCTACAACCAAGATTGCTCTATCCAGCAAAACTTTCATTTAGAATGGAAGGACAGATAAGGTGCTTCTCAGATAAGATCAAATTCAAGGAGTTCATCATCACCAAGCCCTTATTATATGAAATGTTAAAGGGACTTATCTAAGAAAAAGAAGTTAAAGAAACATGAACAGGGAAAGGACAACAAACTCACAGTTATTAACAACCACACCTAAAACAAAAGCAAACTAAAAGGACAGCTAGATCAGGAGTGAACCATAGAAATGAAGATCACATGGAGGATTAGCAACAGGGGAGTGGGAGGAGGAGAAGGGGGGAGAAGGTACAGAAAATAAGTAGCATAGACAGTAGATAGAAAATAGATGGGGGGGGCAAGAATAGCATGGGAAATATAGAATCTAAAGGACTTGAGACACATGGTCATAAACTAAAGGGGGGGTGATGGTGGGGATGGGGGGTAGGGTGGAGGGGAATAAAGGGGGAATAGAACAACTGTAACAGCATAATCAATAAAAAAATTAATTAAAAAAATCAATCAAAAAAAATAAAAAAAAATAAAATGTTGCAAAGAAATAAATATATGCATGAAATATTATGTAGTCTATACTATACTAAACCAGTATTAGTCAGTGATTTTAAAATAAAGCATGGGTTATTTTATAATCATTCATATGTTTTTCAATATAAACCTAATACCTATAGACTCATACCTTAATTAGCTTACTAATTAGTTGTTAACTATAATAATTGATTATGGTTTTGGTTTTTCTTTCAAAGAAACCTTGTTTTGCTTGAATATTCATATTAGCAATAACCTAGGAAAGTAATTTGTATGTGATAAAAAGTGATTTCTTGCCAAAGTAGTCTGTCTCATCATTGTCAGTATTGTTATTGGGCAGCAATTTTAAAGGTACCCTTAATAGTTACCAAGCCATCTAGAATATACTTTTCAAAGTTTTTTGTAATAAACTTTCTATTGTATATAGTCTCTCTTCCAAATATTTTAATGTATAATAGAGATGTGTACATATTAAGGTTTTAACTCTTACCGCCATGCCTTCCATTGCCTTTGGAATACGAATTACAGATAACACAATACAAGGGTTAACACCAAAACACTGACATCAGCAGGTTGGACCGACTTTCATGAATTGATAAGAGGCTAGTTAGTCAATTTTCAATTAAATTATGCATTGCGTTAAGTCTGTCATTAGAATAAAACAAGTGTTATCCCTTCCCAACACTATTCTGGTAACAATTACATTTTAGCAAGTCTAATTTCTTTTGGTGTTCTACTCCAAATGCTTTTCAATTCTTAAACTGTGAAAATGAGATAAAAAAGTAGAGAACTTCGACTTTAAATGTTCATGTATAACCATTTTATCAGTGATACCTTATGAATTAAAATTGCTATAAAATGACATTTTATCCAACATTTTAAAAGGTAGGTTAACATTTTGTTAATACATGCAGTGATTTTAGGAGAAAATGACAACAAGGGCGTACTAGTTGAAGTTTTCACAGTTTGTCTTAATTGCCGTGTGCTGATGGTAAATTGTCTCCAGAAAGACTGGCTATGTTTATGTTCCAAAATGGGTCAGACTTCTGATACTAAGGGATTTTTCTTTGGAAAATTTATTAACATTAGGAATCTCAAGGGCTTAATGTGTGAAGGTATTTCTTGGCTTTCTTTAACAACCCATATGTCTTTATTACTCTGAACACTCCAATAAATCTTAATTTTTTTCTTTTTGTTTTAAAAGAATTACTTGGCAATATCTTTCCAATTAGTTTGCTTCTTTGTAAAGTAGGGTTTTATTTTACTTAAAAAAGAAAAAACAAATAGCTGTTTTGCACATGTCAAGGTGCATGGCTCTTTATAATAAGGCGTGGCAAGTTTCCATGTTGCGGGGACTCGGAGGACGGCTGTGCTATGAGAGTGTAGTTCCTTGTGTTGTGTGCAGGAGAATAGGAATCTGAACCAGGAAAGGAGTAGAGGGATGTTTACTCAAGGGGAGATACATGGTTAATGTTTTAGACTGTCAAGAACGCCAGCTTTTAAGCGAGCATACATTCAGAGAAGAATGAGGTAAATTAAAAAGTTTACTGTAACTCAGGTTAAAAATTTTGAGGATGACAGTGATGAGGCACCCCAAGAAGTAGATCCCTTTTTTACTTTAGAATAAGGTTGTCATTTTCTTTTGCACTATACAAATACACCCAACCCAACGTGTCTTTTCCTAGATGGCCATGTTAAGAGCATATTTTATTCATCCATTCAACAAATAATTTATTAAGTGTCTACTGTGTCCCAGGTACTCTATGTACTACAGGTTCAGCAGTGAACAAAATTAGACAAAAATACCAACGCTCTGGTGTTTACATTCTTGTGGGAGATAGTAACTATGTAGGTGAGTTATATATTAATGGTGATAAGTGCTTTGGAGGAAATTTTGCAGGGAGAAAACAGGGAATGTGGTTTTTAAATAACATAGTCAGGGAAGGTATAAGTAAAAGATGACATTTAACCACAGCTTGAGTTTTGTATACGAGCTCTAGGCTTGGCATGGTGGATACTTATCATATCTCAGGCTATGAGTCTATGAGTCAGCGAATGGCAGTGTTCACCATTATACAATGAGAGAAACCTGTCCAGCTGTCCCCAGAAACAGCAGACGCTGGATCTTAGAACCCTTGGATATTGCGATTTGGATTCTGGAAGTTAAGCTGCCATGCAGCCAGCTCCAGCCAAAAAGTCAGGGGCTCAGGAAAGGCCCCCTCGGGGCAGTAGCAGGCCTTGCAGACTGAGGCTGGCTCCCAGTCATAAGGTTTGGGGAGACCTAGCAGAAGGTGGGTGAGAAGCTGTGGCTGGGGGGGGACCCAGGCACCCACTGAGGCCTGTACTGAGCTCACTGCACCTCAGGTTTCAGTGAGGAAAGCAGTTTTAGACTCTTTTTTTTTTTTGAAGGGTTATGGTTTAAAATGAGGCACCAGGCTTTGTCTGTGATCACTTGAGGGCTGAATGGGGCTGACGTTCTTGTTTTCCAGGTTCTGATCTCTACAGCCCAGAAGGACGAGTAAAGGAAAACTGTTAATCACACCTAGAACAGAGGATCCTGTGATTTAGTTAAGGTTCCAGGTTTTGAGAGGGAAAGGGGAGGGATCTCCTGCAAAAATCTCAGAAGATTGCCTGGCTATGTTTTAATCCCCAACTGGGAAGATACCCAGGAGGGAAATGGTTGATGCCCAATTCCAATGTGATGTCTGGGTCTTGAGCTAAATTAGTCCTTTTAGCTACTATATCCTTACATTTTTCTCCACATCTTTGTACCTAAAGAGCTTTTGTTTCTCCTTTTCCTTTGCATTGGTAAGACTGACTGTCCCCTACATTCTTCAGATAGGCTCCTATATGCCATTCTGACCCTTGAATTTTCACATGGACCTCAGGTAAGTAAATAGTGTTACACACTGGGGCCCTAGCCCCACCCCTGCAGGTCCGCTTTGCCATCACCATGCAAACAGTCCCACTTTCTCTGTGACCACCTGTCTTTCCTGCCCTGTCCTTGGGCAGATTTTAATGACAAGTTCTTTGTATTAATGAACCCCTGTTTCCCATAGTCTTTCAAAATAAACTCCATGATGAAAATTCATGTCAGATATTCTCCATTGTAATAATAAAAGCTCTACAAATAAATTGTATTTTATCTTATCAGATTTATTTGGACAGTGCAACGAAAACAAAGTACTTGCTGGAATGATTAAATATTTATGAGACAATACATCACTGTCATTAGCTTGAGGGAGTGGCTAAGAAAAACCATTCAGTTAATGCATATTTGAAGTTAAGTCATAATGGTAAAAAACTGACATTTCATGGAAATGTGGGGATTAAAGACTTTCATTGGTGTAGATATGGTAATTCAGATGTAATGAGAATACTTTAAAACACATTAAAGATGAGTTATGCTTTCCACTTGGATGTTTTTAAATATATTATAGATGTGATGTTTCTCTACCTACAGAGGAAAAAATGTATGTTGACAAATTTTCTTGGATATGAGTTTTAGCAAAGTTATACTTTTATTTCTACCTTCATATTTAAGCCATTAAAAATGTAAACCAAAAACAAATCTAGGACGTAGTCATTTTGTCAGAATCAGGATGGGATGAAAGTAGGTTTACAGTTGTGAGCATGCAAAGCACAGTTGATTCTTGTATTATTATCTATTAATTATTATTTTCTATATGAACTATAAACCTACTTTTGCCCCACCCTGTATTTGAACATGATATTCACTGACAAAGATGATTTCACTCAAGGTAATTCAAGAAGAGATCTCAAAGTATTTTTCCTCCTTTCCCAGGAAATGTCCCATTCGTTCTGTCTTTACAGGTGGCTGCGGTTCCTCTTTTTTTTGTCATAAGCTTTGGGTATTCTTCCTTCTTTGTGGCATGTCCAGTAATAACACCATGAAGGCCTTGACTCTCGTACTTTTTGAAGTCTGGGTGTTCTCATTCTTTACTAATGTTGTGATAACAGGAACACTGCAGCTTGGTCGTTGGGAGTTTTGGGGATGTCATCACACTTAAGGCTACTTCCAGTCCGCTGTTCTTGCCCCCTTGCCCTCTGCAAAGCTTGCCTTGGCCACACATGAATTGAGGCAATATGTTTCTGCAGTTTCTTAATCCTTACTACAAAGAACACAGGCCACGATGGCTTCCAAAAAGCATCTTATGTGAAGCATTCTTCATCCCCTACTGTTGTTTTCCAACTTATGGATCGTCTAGTAATAGTACAAACCCCACCCCCCCACCCCTGTCTTTAATAATTGGCCTTTTTTGATAAGTCAACACTTAAATGTTATGTTAACACAGTTTTATGGTGATTACTGTCTGATACTGTTTTATGTGTTCTAATTATTGACTTATTGATTGTACCTTGAGGCCTTCTGCACAAAGGATGCAATTAGAATAATGCTGTGGTAATGCCATTTAATCTCAGTTTACAACTGTATTATGTTTCATTTTAGCCACTAATGATAACTCCTTTCTGTGGACTCGTAGCATGTATGGTTTACATGTAAATAGTTTTTTAAAGCTTTATTTTGTTAAATTTGGACATTCATATTTAAGGCCATTCAAAAACTTTGTGGTTTTTTTAAAAGATAACTTTGATCTACCCAAAGTATGGATAAATTTAGTGCCTAGAGAAAAGGGAGAGATTGTACTTTCTGATGAGGGGAGAAGATTCTGAATAATTAGGAGTTGCTAGGTGGAATTCATTTCAGTACCATTGGGATAAATTGGATTTAGTTTAAGCCATTGTTGATAAGAGCCAAAGAATCCTTCCTGTTTATCACCAAAGGCCCAGCCTCTGGGTTAATCTTTTCCTGAACATCTGAGCCAACAGTGACTCCCACCCCCTCAACACCCCATTTAATCTCAGGTAAAATTCAAGTGTCTAAGTAGCAGAGATGCTATCTTATAATTTTTATACTCTCCCCACCTGCCTCACTAGAATGTACTGCACCTAGGTTATCCTCAATATGTATTCAGTGTTTGAAAGTGGTCCTGAGTATGTCAAACTGTTAGTTTTCCTCATTAACATTTTCAGGATGTGCTTTATTCTTTTTCTCCCTTCATATTTGCATTTTGCTCTAGTAATAAAGATGTATTTTTCATTAAACATTTATAATTGGTCAGGACAATGATTTTATTCTTTCAGGGAACCCCTCCAGACAATTTGCTCACAAGGTAGCTTATCCTTAGAGCAGGTGGACCCCGGGGGCCAGAATGAATGGCTTGTGGTATTTTCTCTTTATTATTGACACATAAAGTCCTAAAAGATTTTGTATATTTTCCATATTATTTGTAGGATTTACAGTGAAGAAAAGCTTCATAGGGGATATATAATATTTGAGGTTATAGATACAAATGTAAAAAATGTCATTATTTTCCTTAGAAATATATATAATATTTTTAATGGCCCTTAGAAGAATGATTGATTTAGAGCAAATTTGCTGTCCTCTGGCATGGGTAAGGCATTCAGAGTGACTTGTCAGATGGAGAGCACTGGCACTTACCGAGTTCTGCAGTACGCCTGGCACTTTATGTAAATATTCTCTTGTAATCTTTGGCATTCATCATATGTGAGTAGCTGTTATAGTATCCAAATTTTGCAGAGATTCCCTGATACTCAGTGAATTTATTTGTAATTTTTATTATTATATTTTATTGATTATATTATTATAATTGTCCCAAATTTCTCCCTTTTGCCCCTCTCCACTCAGTGCTCTCTGCTTCCTCAAGTAACACCCACACCATTGTTCATGTCCATGGTCATGCACATAAGTTCCTTGGGTGCTCCATTTTCTATACTGTACTTTACATTCCCCTGGCTATTCTGTGACTACCAGTTTGTACTTCTTAATCCCCTAACCTCTTCACCCATTCACCCTCTCTCCCCTCCCATCTGGCAACCATCAAAACACTCTCCATATCCATGATTCTTTCCCTTTCCCTGTTCTTCTTGTTTGTTTAGTTTGTTTTTTAGATTCAGTTGTTGATAGATATGTATGTATTGCCATTTTATTGTTCATAGTTTTGATCTTTTTCTTAAATAAGTCCCTTTAACATTTCATATAATAATGGCTTGGTGATGAGGAAGTCTTAGTTTTCTCTTGTCTGGAAAACTCTTTATCTGCTTTTTGATTCTAAATGATATGTTTGCTGGGTAGAACAATCTTGCCTGTAGGTCCCTGCTTTTCATGACTTTGACTATTTCTTGCCAATCTCTTTTAGCCTGCAGAGTCTCTTTTGAGAAATCAGCTGACAGTCTTATGGGAACACCCCTGTAGGTAACTAACTGCTTTTTCTCTTGTTGCTTTTAAGATTGTTTAAAGATTGTTTAAGATTGTTTTAACCTTTGGCATTTTAATTATGATGTGTCTTGGAGTGAGTCTTTTTGCATCCATCTTGTTTGGGAGTCTGTGCTTCCTGGGCTTGCATGTCTATTTCCTTCACCAAATTGGGAGGTTTTCTTTCCATTATTTTTCAAATAGCTTTCCAATTTCTTGCTCTTTCTCTTTTCCTTCTGGCACTCCTATAATGTGAATGTTGGAAGGCTTGAAGTTGCCTGGAGGCTGCTTAACCTATGCTCACTTTTTTTATTCTTTTTTTTCTTCTTATTCTGATTGTTTGCTTTTTGCTTATTTCTGTTCCAAATCATTGATTTGGTCCTTGGCTTTTTCCACTTTACCATTGTTTCCCTGTAAATTGTCCTTTATTTTAATTGTGAATTCTTTGTTTCTGACTGGATGTTTTTTATGCTGTTGAGGTGCTCACTAGGTTCCTTGAGCATCCTTATAACCAGTGGTTTAAACTCTACATCTGATACATTATTTATCTCCCTTTGGTTTAATTCTTTTTCTGGAGTTTTGATCTGTTCTTTCATTTGGGTCATGTTGTCTCCTCATTTGGCAGCCTCCCTGTGTTTGTTTCTATGTATTAGGTAGAGCTGCTATGACTCCCTGTCTAAGTACCATGGCCTAATGTAGTAGGTGTCCTGTTGGGTCCAGTGGCACAGCCTCTCCTGTCACCCAAAGTGTACCCTCTGCTTACTTGAAGTGTACCCTGTGTGAGCTGAGTATACCCTCCTCTTATAGTTGAGACTTGACAAGTCAATGAGAGGGATTTACCCAGGCTGGTCAGTGCTCTGACCACTGACCACCAACCTCCACACTCCTTGATGGGTCAGCTCTGTGGGAGCAGGATTTTGGTGCCCTGACACGGTCTGTAACTCTCCACTGGTGCATAGGCCCTGGGGTTTTTTGGGTGGTGCAGCCCTAACATGTGTTTTGCTTGGGGCCACCTTTCATTGAGCTATTAAGCAATCCTAGATGGCTGCTACACTTGCTGGGCTTGGAGATTTCCAGGCAAAGCCAAGCGGTGAATCTAGGCTGGCTGCTGCTAGTGCCAGGCCTGGGGTCATTTAGCAAGCAGTATTGGTGCTGGAGTCTCACTGAAACTCACTGTTACTCACTGTTACTTGTTTGAAATGATTTTGGAAGTTGTGAAGCATGACCAGCCATTCATATGGAAAAGCCACTGTTAAAGCTCTAAGTTGGCTGGGATAGAGCCTCCAGGGATCTCCAGGGTAGGGCAAACAGTGTTAGCCAGATTGACAGAGGCTCAGCTATGGCACCTACCTGCCAGCTCTGTGGCTCTGTGGGGGAAGGGTTCAGTAAAGGGACAGTGGCCTCTGTCCACCTTTCTGTCTGGTAGAAAGCTGTCCCTCATCTCTCGTCTTGATGCCAGACACTCCAGTTTCTCCTTGTATTCTATTGGTTCCTTTCAAGCCACTACCCCAGTGCTGGAGCTCAGAGGGAGTGAGTCTGAGTAAGTTCGTGTGTAGCTTGTTTAAGAGGAACTTCTTGGGACTCCAGAAGTTTCTTCCACCAACTCAGTCCCTGCTTGGTCTTCCAGCCAGAAGTTATGGTGATCTACCTTCCTGTCACTGGAACCCTGGGCTGGTGTCTTGGTGTTGGGCTGGGACTTCTTGTTCCTGAGATATCCCTCCTGAATTTTTATTTACCACATTTGGATGTGGGACAAGCCTGTAATGCATCTCTGCCCCTCCCAATAGTCTGGATGGATGTAATTTAATTCTGTAATTGTTAGGCTTCCATTCACCTCGATTTCTGATGGTTTTGAGTGATGGTTGTTCTCTATTTTAGTTGTAATTTTGATGCGCTTTTATGAGGAGGCAAGCCATGCTTACCTGTGCCACCACCTTGACCAGAAGCCTTTTCAGTGAATTTCTTGGTAATTAGAAGCTCCAAGGTTCACATGATCTTTTTGTCTGCGGGGTACACCATACCACATATGCTGGATGTGCTTTGATGGAATTGTCTCCTTCATATGGAAAGAGGGAAAACAAAAACAGAATATGAAAGACAGAGAAATGGGCATTGCTGAACATCTAGCTAAGTTAACTATTCTCCTTGAGCCCAAAATTGGGCCAAGAGGGAAAATTTCTACAATCCTCATTTTTGGAAAGTAGTACAAAATTTTACACATTCTTATTAATTAAATTCTATATACACCAATGTTTTTAAGACTATGAGTGAGAAAAATGTGTGTAAGGAATGACTCATGTCCTTAAGGAAAATACCTATACTAGAAGGATATAACTTCTGTCTTGTAATACAACTATTGAATTGCCTTCCAGTGAATTATATGCTTTTTGAGGGGCAGAGACCATAGTTTTCTCAAGTTAAAATTCAAGTAACATTTATTGAATAGTTGGGAATCTTTCACATAACTTAATGAATAAAACACTAGCCTACTGAACAAGGAAGTTCAACTTGCTTTGGAAGGCAGTCTGACCAGAGTTCAGATCCCATCGCTGCTTATTAGCTGTGTGACTTTGATAAGTTGGCTTCTCTCACTTCAGTTTTCTCATCCCTCAAATAAGGAAGTGATGGAGTTGGAATGGAAATTACAGAGATAATATTCTTAGTATACTGCTTATTAGCATAATATCTAATGTATAGTTGATAAATCAAAAAATGCCCTCACTTTAGTTCTCATTCATTCTGAGGTTAAAAGTGTTTAGTACACTATTAGGGCAAGTTCAGAAGATACTGTATCTACCCAGGGGACTCAGAGAGGCTTCATGGGGAAATTGATGTTTGAATTAAACCTGGAAAGATGATAGGATTTGGAGATATAGAATTGGAACATATAGAATTGGAACATTTGGACATATAGAATTGGAACAGATATTTCATGATCTATGAAGTGCTTATGTAAAGGCTGCTGGTAACATCATGGAGTACCTTTTAAAACCATGTTTGTCAAAAGAACAGATCCATACCTCAGGTGACTCTTATGTTGAACCTTTGTAAAAATCCAGGATCCTGTTAGTCAATCTCAGTAAAAGTATTCCTGCTGTCTACTGAGAAATTATAGGCTGGTTTCGTTGCTGTCTAGTGATCTTAATACAGGAAGAGAGATTAGAACATCTAAAAGAATGGTTACCCGATACATGTGTTTAGATTTTCCTTTACAGTGTCAGATGTCCAAGGAAAATTGGTAGTGAGTGCTAAGCTGAGATCTATTCAGAGTTCAATTTTATAACGAGCCAAAATTCTAGCTTCTAGGTAGTCAATGAAAAGGTAACGTTTAAGCTTTGAGGTGATAGAAAGATAGTTTAGATTAGTACCTCTCAAATTTTTTGTGTCACACATTTTGGATACTTGACTTTTTGGTGGCAGGCTTAAAGGATTTATGTTGAATGTATGAAAGGTGCTGCAGAATCACTTCGGTCTCCCTCCCACACCATGACCATCTCAGTAGGATTGCTGACTGCCTGACGCCAGCGTTGCACATGTCTCAGTGAGCTCGCACAGTCTTTCCCGGGCTTTAGCTGTGCTTCTCACCTACAGCAAGTTGTGCCTTTAGGCTTCTGTTAAATCGTGTCTGGAGGCCTACTCAGCTAGAATCCCATCTGATCGCTGTCACCATAACCATCTTTCTTTAGTTGCAGCAGAGATAAGTTAATGCTTTGATCAGAATTTCAAGAACTGTTCAAAAGAGTTCAGGGGATACTTTACAGGTTAGATCCTAGAAAACATAGTGTCATAGATATTCAATATTGCTAAGGTAGTATTACATTTTATTGATATGTTAGTGCCCAGGAAACAGCATAGGCCTAAAAAAAGAAAACAAAACCCTGTATACTGACTCCTTAGGTGAACTCCTTCTTTTGTAAGGTTTCTAATGTGTTCCCACCAGTCTAGCCTACCCTGAGCTCTAGATCCTGATATCCAAGTACCTACTTACAATCCAGATTCTAGGTCATACAAACAGAGTAATGCTTGAAGTATCTCAAACTTGATGTCTCCAAAATTGAGCTCCCAGTCCACCAGCTCTCCCCAGATCAACTCCTACTGTCTTTTCTGTCTCAGATAATGGCACCTCCATTCTTTCTTTCACTTGCTCACATCCAAAACCTTGATGTACACAGTCTTTGACTCACTTTTTTTCTCTCATATCTATGCTGTCAGGAAATCTTTTTGATTCAATCTTGAAAGTCTGTCATGCCTCACTGTCCCCACCGCTCCAGCGAGGGTCCATGCCATCACTGTCTCCCATGTGGATTGTTGCAGAAGCTTCCTAATTGTGTTTCCAGCTTCTGTCTGAGATGTGATCAGTGTCAATAGGAACCGGCGGAAGAAGGGCCACTTTTTGGCCAATATTTTCCCTAAAAGGAATTTAAAATGTTTTCAAGTCCTTGGACAGAATCCTTCTTACACAGAATTTCATGCCCCAGATTTTGAGAGGAGGCGCCTATGTCTTGTCAGCCATAATGTAAGAGCTTCTCAGCATGACCCCTGTAAATGTCTGACTTGGAGTTTAACAGCCTCTTGATGGAGAGTTGCCCTGTATGTCTTAAGTATATTACTAATCTTAAAATAGCAAGAATATTAGGATTTGCACTTACTACCAAAAGTATGCTGAAATTAATGTCATCTTCTTTTTAACGGTTTCGAGTGAACTCCAGGATCCGGGGCCGCTGCAGACTGATCATTAGGAGCGCCCGTTACCATCGCGTGGTGACGGAAGTGCTGGCTGGTGGAGATTTCCAGCTGAGTTATTGTCAGAAAAAAGAAGCTTTCTCTCTTCTAAAATAAAAAATAGTCTTTAAACCTTTCTGCTTATTATTTTCTTCTGAAACATGGGACATAAGGTCATCCACAGATACGGTTGTATATTTTGTTGTGGACTCAAGAGCAATGATGGTTGACTGGTGGATTTTATATATTGCTTTAAAGAGGAAAGTTCAATAATTGAATTTTATAGGTATTTTATTTGACCTGTATATATATGCCTTAACTTTTTATTTTATATTTATTTCTCAACCATGGAGACTTGAGGCCCTTTCTGGCTTTGTGACAAAGTTGAAGATACTAATGAGAATGTCTTTGAGACATAATTATGTAGATTTAAAGGAGTGATGTAGTTTTAATTATGCCCTTTAGCTAGTGTACTTGCATATTAAACTCATTCATGTCTCAGTGTATTTCCCTGCAAAACTTTGCTTTTCTCAGGCCTTAAATTACTAATCAGCTCATGGGTATACCTGAAGGTTATGTAAGCTAAGTTAAAGACTGCCAAAGAATGTGTTTAAACTATTAATTCAAAAATATACAGAAATTTATAGTCAGAAAAAAATGGCCCATGGGTTTATGGTATTCATTGCTGAATTCTAAGGACAGAATTCCAGCATTGTGTGTGTATATGCGGGTACTTTCCTCCCTTCATCCCTAAGTGAGGAATACTCTTTGGTTGTAATGTGTTGAAATGTAATACATTGTTTCCCTTGGGCTATTTTTTTTAACCTAGGGAACTTGAAGTAATAATAGTAATAATAGTAATATAATAATAATACATTAAAAATTTTTTTTTACCTTTGCTTTTTTGGTTTATTTATTTTCACTATAAGCTTCTAGATTTAGCAGAAAAGTAACTACCTTGAAGCTATGAAATGATTTATTCACTTACAGGAAAAAGTATGAGGCTGCCTAAATCCTACTTTGTGAGTAAGTCTGTGTAGGGAAGATCCTTGGTAAATTCCAAGGAGAAGGGCTCTGGAAACCTTTTGAGGCTAATTTTCCTCTCAAAGAGGCAGTAAAAAAAAAAAAAAGAATTTAGAACAGGAGTAAGTGCATTTTAAAGGGACAGATAGTATTTTTGGCTTTGTGGACAATACGGTGTCCATCGCGCTGACTCTGCTGTTGTAGCATGGAAGCAGCCATAGACAGAACAAATGGAGAGATGATGTTGTTGCTGGCTAAGACGGCTGTCTGTCTGGATTGGGCTTATGGGCTGGGCATGGTTTATTGACTTCTAATCTGGGACATGTGCAAATGCAGATTGCCAGCCATATTTCCACTACTATATCAAACAATTATTAGTATTACACATAGTTTCATTTACATATCCCTTTTTATTCTTTTTTTATTTTCAGCTGAACCATTTAAAAGCACATTCCAAACTATGTCATTTATGCTTACATACTTTTACATTTTTAGAAATTATGAACATTTTCTTATATGATTGTACTACCATTAATCTTACCACTTCACAAAATTAACAATAATTTTTTATAACATCTAATATCAAGGTCAAATTCAAATTTCCCCAATTGCAAGTCACGCACACATGATTATATGATTATGTGGTTATATAATTATATACTATATATAAGTTGAATCATAATCCGCATTAGATTATATGTTACATTTGCCTTTTTGTCATAAATCTTTTAGTGATTCTTTATTTACCCCCCTTTTCCTTCTTTTTGTTTGTTTTCTTAGTCTGCAATGTCTTGCAGAAATGAATCAGTTGTTCCATAGAATGTTTCACATTCCAAATGTGTATGTTTGCTTTCTGTGGTGTTACTTAATTTGTTACCATATTTCCCATTTTTTCCTGTAAATGGAGTTAGTTGTTAAGGTTTATGTAAATTCAACCTTTTGGGCAAGAATCCTTCATAAGTGGTACCTTGTTTCTTCTATTGTGTCACATCAGGAAGCATATCAGTAGCATGAACATTCCACTGTAAAGTTCCTCTTCAACTTTTCATCTGATATTATCTATTGAATCATCTTTACAAATCAGTTATCTTATTTTCATTTCTACATTTATGAGCTGAAATTCTTCTGTGAGAAATGGGCTCCAGTCATCCTAGTTATTTGTTTACCCTGAAATACACGGAAGGCAGTATTTTTGAATCTCATTTTATAGATTGTAATTGAGTTTCAAAACATTTCAATGAGTTGTGTGAAGTCACAAACCTAGTAACCTACACACGTTCAGAATCAAAGTGAAGTTTCCAATACCTGTTCTAGGTATCTCACATGCAACAGCAGTGGGAGCCAGTGGACTGAGTCATGAGCTTCCTTGGTTCAGAAGTGAAAGGGTGAGAAGTCAAGCGATTTGGGGTAATTTCCCTTTCTTCGTGCCTTCCCTTCCATCCCACCCCTAATAAGTTCGGGAAAAGAAGAGGTAGTTTTATCAGATAAACTACAAAGATAGTGTTCCAGAGCAACTGAGTGCTTAGAAATCAAATTGCTCTGACGCACATTTCTGCTCTACCACTTAGCAGCCATATCCTGACTTCTGGTGGCTTCCTTTAACCTTCCCATGCTCCAGTTTTCTCGTCTATAAAATGAAGATCCAGATAGTATCTGTCTTGGAGGGTTATTATGAGGAATAAATGAAGTTGCTACAAGGGAAGTGCTTAGAACAGTCTCATGAAAAAATAAGTACCCAATACCATTTAGCTTTCAGAAATAAAACTGTCAAAAGACCTACACCTTTAATTCTACTAGCCATTCAAACTGAGCATTCGAAATAGCATAGTAATTGTTAGGAAGACAATATTATGTTGTGCTGTGATGCTAAAAGTGATGATAATAGGTCAGTACTTAGGAGGTCTTATTTGAAGTCCTGAGAAAGAGCATGAATCTAAAGAATTGAACCTGTGGAAGTTGCACTTCTATTAACAGTTGTAACTGCAGAGAAACATCATTTTAAATTTAGCTACTTCCATAGAATTAGTTACTCAGTGAACTGTGGTGATAGTGATTGAAAACATGTATGTATTCTGTATGTTCTGCATTTTCAATTGTTTATGTTTGAATTTCTTAACATAATAATACTTCTTTATGGAATCTTTTCTTCCCACAACTGCACTCACCGTTCTGGAGTCTTACAGCTGTTCTCTGAGCACAGGAGGAAAAACTGTCAAATGTATTGCCATATTTTTAACAGAATGTAAAATACTGTATTGTGTAGGCTGAGGGAAAAGCAAAATGCACTTTTCCTTTACCCTTCTTTCCATTACCCATTTGCTAGTTATAGATGGTATAATTATATTTAAATTCTGTTTATAGTCATCCTAGTTGTATTTGTGGCTGTTTAAAGACACATTTTAAGACTTCCCTTTAGCACAGTATTTTTCATCATCTTATATGGCAATGGAAGTCATAATTATATTTTTCAAGATGTACTTTTGAAGTCTGTTATAAACTTTATCATTGTGCATTATTTTCTAATGGTTCACATTTTAAGACTGTGCCAAAAGTATGCGTATGCACTTAGTTTGATGGTAACTGTTTCTGTTTGTTCATAGTCATTTCTTCTCAGATTTGTTGTGCAATATTATGAAAGTCTTTTCCCTTTCTATTTCTTGAGTTGTCATTTATCTTTGAGCCATGTTCAGAAGGACAGTTGTGTTACAGATATATGCTATACTTCATTTAACATTTTCTGAGTGTTTGTAAGAGCTTTGTATTTGGCCACACGTATCAGAATGTGTATGGTTAGTCCAATTTCTAGTTGTACAGGGAGGCCATTTTTTTCTTAAAAACAAGAACCATTGAGTTTTAAGATAGTTCTTATTTTTCAAATAAAGCAAAATATACATAAAATTCTATTCTTACAAAGATACTAAGGGAATAATAAAAATCATAAGTGTGTGATTAAATATGAAGATTGGCAAGCTGTCAAAGCCTTTGGGAGGGTGTGCCTGTCCAGATACTGTGTACAGATGCAAGTATTTGAAATACTCGCAAGGCCCGAGTGCTGGGAAGAGCGCTGGATCTGAGGGCAGGGCCCAGACCAGGCCCTCGGATCTGCTCTGGGAGCTCTGAAAAACTGCCTCCTGCCCTTGGGCCTCTGTTTTCTCCCATGCAGAAGGGAAGAAATAATACCAGCTTTTTGTGTGTGTGAGGATGAAGGGTAAAGTAAGTTTCTTGGAAGTGAAGTTCTTTCTAAAGTGCAGGTTGTTAATGCATCGAAGTTACTATATGCTATATTGGTCCCGAGGGAACTCGGTGGTGACTGTCTGGTTCCCTTAAGCTTTGACCATTTGATTCACTTTATGAGCTTGGTTAAAGTACCAACCCTCACCCAGGTCTGCCTTGTGCCCTCATTGTATGTAAGAAAAAAAATCTCTATTTATCACTGGTTCTTATGAGGAGCAGCAATTATGTCAAATGCCCAGCACAATGCCAGGCACATATAGATGCTCTGTGCATGGTAGCTGCTGCTGTCATTTGCTTAAAAAAAGTATTGATAGTTAACACACATCCATGTTGTGCATATTAATAGGAAGGAAACTTAACTAAACCCTTTCAGTAGAAGGAGGAAGTTGTTAGTTTTAACAACATGTGGCATTTGTGGCAAGTATCAGTTTCTAATCATTTTCTCTTTTAAGATAATTAAAAATCAGTGTTGTGAAATTAAGGAAACAATATTGATTTTTCTTGAAACCAAAACATTGATGACTATAATAAGTAAGGACGTTCTAAGCTTAGATTTTATTTACACTAATGACCTTTCCTTTCTCCCTAAATGTGTCACCTACTGTGTTAATTACTTAGACTTAAAAAAACAAACAGGATTTAACACCAAGTTATAGAAGTAAAAGTATAATTCAATGAGAAAAACTTATAAAGTTTATATTATGCCAATGAATTCTAAGGTGAATTCATAAGCCTGCAGCTTTCATTTCAATTCTCACTTCTTGCTTTGGTTGACTCTATTAGTTATTCTTGCCCATTATTTTCTTGTGGATGTGGAAATGAATTGTGTGTGCATGAGAAACCATCTTTTTAGTCCATTAACTCATCATGGCCACTGCTGAGCCATGCCCACATCTTTCAGAAAAGTAATAGAAACACTTGTCTGGGAGAATGTTAGGAATCAAAGTTAACTGGTACGAAAGAGCTGCGTATGAGCCTTTGATATTCTTTTTTATATCGGTTTGTAGTACCAGCCAAATGCCTTTGTCTCAGCTTTTCGATTTGATCTCTTATTAGTGTCATGGAGTAGAAAATGATTTCTTACCATGTCTTTTGCAATTCCTGATTAACAAATAACAAATGTCTTTAATTTCCTTTCAGAATTCATGAACTTGATAATACCCTCAGCATCACAGTTCTTTATACTTTGAGGCCTTTCTCTTGGTATCTATAAATAGCATCGTTTTTCTCATATTAGGATGATTTTTCTGAGCATAAGTATGGTGAAATACTTGGGCAGTTAACACTGAAAGGACTGCTTCCTTTCTGCGGCGGCCAGCGAAGGAGTTTGGGGGCTTTGCAGGTGGTCCTACACTAACTGTAAAGACTCTGGTCGGCTTTTTGCCTGCAAAACTGCAATTACATTAGGAGGAAAATAAACCATGTCATTCAACATATTTTCAATAATTGACTTAATTTCACAATTGAAATCAAAGCACTGAGATTTTTCTTAAAAAAATATTGTTCTGCATAAAGATGAAGGACAAGGTGTGGCCCTGGGGCCGTATGTCATGCTCTAAAATTCATAGTCGCCACTGACGCTCTCAGAATGTTAAGTCTTCACAGTTTTGGAAAAATGTGAAAATGTGGGTGTCTCTACTAGCAAAACTGATTAAGCATATTGCTTACATAAAGTGGACCTAATCTTATAACTCAGATAACTCTTGGTGTAGCTATTGGTGTAAATAACTCAGGGCAAGGCTATATACAATTTATGAATAGTATAATCAGAAAAAATAGGTGACTGTGATGTCTACTTTTCAAACTTGGAAAATAGGAACACTCATACTCTGAATATATTGTTAGGTGCCGGTTAAACACTGTATTTCAGATTTGTAACGCACTCCATGGTCACTCAGGCCCGACTCCAGAGCTCAGTCCTGCCACCAACAGGCTGCACTGGCTTCCCTGAGCGAGGTGCTTTATTTCTCCAAACCTCAGTTTTCTTGGCTTATTAAATGGTAGTGAAGTCTTGTTCATAGTATTGCTAGGAAGTAAACAGAATAAAATATGTAGCACAGTACCTAGAACAGAATGAAAACTCAATAAAAGATAACAATTACTGTAGATAGGCAACAACTTCTCTTTGCTAAAAGTAAATTGAGATGTTGTGATGTGAATTCAAGATTGGTCTTTTAAAAATGTATTTTATTGATTATGCTATTACAGTTGTCCCATTTCCCCCCTTCATTCCCCTCCACCCTGCACACCCCCTCCCTCCCACAATTCCCTGCTTTAGGTTATGTCCATGGGTCATAAGTTCTTTAGCTTCTACATTTCCCATACTATTCTTGCCCTCCCCCTGTCTATTTTGTACCTACTGTCTATGCTACTTATTTTCTGTACCTTTCCCCCCTTCTCCTCCTCCCACTCCCCTGTTGCTAACTCTCCATGTGATCTCCATTTCTGTGGTTCTATTCCTGTTCTAGTTGTTTGCTTTTGTTTTAGTTGTGGTTGTTAATAACTGTGAGTTTGCTGTCTTTTTACTGTTTATATTTTTTATCTTCTCTTTCTTAGGTAAGTCCCTTTAACATTTCAAATAATAAGGGCTTGGTGATGATGAATTCCTTGAACTTGACCTTATCTGAGAAGCCCTTTATCTGCCCTTCCATTCTAAATGAAAACTTTGCCGGATAGAGCAATCTTGGATGTAGGTCTTTGGAGTTCATGACTTGAAATACTTCTTTCCAGTCCCTTCCTGCTTGTAAGGTGTCTTTTGAGAAATTAGCTGACAGTCTGATGGGAACTCCTTTGTAGGTGACTATCCCCTTATCTCTTGCTGCTTCTAGGATTCTCTCCATTTTAATATTGGCTAATGTAACTAATGTGCCTTAGTGTGTTTTTTGGGGGTCCACCTTCTTTGGGACTCTCTGAGCTTCCTGGACGCCTATTTCCTTTGCCAGATTGGGGAAGTTCTCCTTTATTATTTGTTCAGATAAGTTTTTCACTTGTTGCTGTTCCTCTTCCCCTTCTGGTACCCCTATAATTCGGATGTTGGAGCGTTTAAAGATGTCCTGGCGGTTCCTAAGTCTCTCCTCATTTTTTTGAATTCTTGTTTCTTCATTCTTTCCTGTTTGGTTGTTTCTTTCTTCCTTCTGGTCCACTCTATTGATTTGAGTCCCAGTTTCTTTCCCATTACTATTGGTTCCCTGTGCATTTTCCTTCATTTCCCTTAGCATAGACTTCATTTTTTCATCTGATTTGCAACCAAAATCAACCAGTTCTGTGAGCATCCTGATCATCAGTGCTTTGAACTGTGCATCTGATAGGTTGGCTATCTCTTGGTCACTTAGAAGTATTGGCTCTGGGGTTTTGATTTGTTCTTCTGTTTGAGCCATAATTTTTTGGTCAGACCATGCCTGTTATGTAAAAGGGGCGGAGCCTTAGGTGTTCACCAGGGCAGGGCAACCCAGTTGCTGGGTTATGACACTGTATGTGGTGGCGGGGTCAGAGAGGGGCAGTGGAGTTTGTTCTGCTCTCTTTAGGATTTCAGTCCCCTCTGCTGCTTCCCACAAGCAAATTGGGCTGTTCTGGTGCTGGTCCCTGGGTGGGTGGGCTTGTGTACATTCTAGGACCCTGTGGGTCTCTCCAATGAACTCTCCTGTGAGGCTGGGAGTCTCTTCTGGCACCTCAACCCCCACAAGTTTTTTCAGTCAGTGCTTTTAGGTTTTATTTCCCAGCTATGGGGTCCTGGGTTGTTTGGTCTGTCTTGCTGCCCGTTTTCGTCTGCTTTATCTGCACACGAACGTGTGACCACGGTCAGCCACCCGTCTTGCATGCCTCACTGGGTCTCTGGTTGCCACCCTGCGCCCAGGGTCTGCCAACCACCGTCTCTGTGCCCAGGTCACCAGCGACCACTTTTTTCTGCCACAACCCCTCTTCACCGGCTGCTTGACTGTGCTCCTCTTACCGGTCTGGTTGTTGGACTTCCATACAATTCAGTTTTCCGTCAGTTCTGGTTGTTTTTTTGTTTCTAAATTTTTTGTTGTCCTTAATTTTGGTTCTGCGAGGAGGCACAGTGTATCTACCTATGCCTCCTGCATCTTGGCCAGAAGTCTGGAGGTCAAGATTATTGGTTAATGTGACTGTTGAAATCACTGTTTCCTGAGGAAGAAGATTATCTAGGTCACACTGGCCTTCAGTTTTTAATGGAGACCCCAGGAAACTGTAAGGTTTGTTAATATTTAGGTTGTAAAGCTGAGGAGTATTTTTTTATTGAAATTACCTTCAAACTGGCAACATTCCTATAATTTTTCCCCATGATATTTATGTTGGCAATTTACACATAGAGTTTTATTGGAAAAGAAAATCTATTCGATTTACATAATGATAAAATAGTAACAAAAGCTAGTGTTCCTCCAGCGCTTGTGTACTGAGGTATCAAAAACCCAAATAAAAATACATGAGAAGCATTTTCTCATTTTTTACCTTTCCGTCATTCCCCTTTAGAACACCTGTTGTTTCTGTCAGAAGATTTCATGTGAACTTTGAATTTTACTGCATTATTATTTTGTGTTTTAAGATGGCAAAATTAGAAATGACATATCTTCTTTAAATTAGTATCAAAGCAAAAGTTCATACATATCAATAAGGTAATGAATAAGCGTTATGGTTGTTTCCCACCCATGATCTCCCTACCCTGGTTATTATTAGAGCTCTAGCAGTGAATACATTCTCTTCTTAAGAAACTGAGTGAAAATCAGCCTCACAAAACAAAAGACTGCTTTGGGGGATTCTAGCAAATTTGGCAAATTCATAGTGATTCTTAACTAAGGTTATAGTTTCTAAAAATTTAAATTCATAGCCCCATGTCCTTAGGGGGCTGGACAAACATGGACAGTGCATGTGAACTTGGAGTCACCAGAGTGGAGCTGTCTCAGTTCATGTGTACGTCTGGTTCTGCCTTTGCATCCCTTCGTATTTGTTGAAATGTTTCTCTATATTTGCCATGTCATTTATGAATATTTTTATCTATAACTTTAATACCTAGATCTTTGAAAACCATGCCTTTTACCTTCTGCCTTCTTTCTTCAGTGTCCAGTTTGGTACTCTACAGTCAGTTTCTTTAAGGAAAAATAGTTTAATTAATGAACAAGATGCTGTCAGTGTAGTATAGCAAAAAGAGAAGAAAAGACAGATTAAAGCTCCTTTTCATTTTGCTGTGCTCAATCCCCAGTTGAATGGAATAGTGTTGAGCGGCAGCCAAAACCATGGAATTTGAGATTACTTGTTTCAATATTGAATGAAGGCTCAGCTGAGAGAGATGGGCTTTAGTGCATTATTTTTCCTTAGTGGAATTAAGGTGACTTTCCTTTGCACATTGTGTCACCTCAATTTATAAGCTAAACAGCCTGGGTGGGTTGGGTAGCTTAATCTTGCAGGTTTGTAGAATATGGTGTTTTCACAGCAGAAGAGAAGAGTAGATGATAATCCTCTGAACCTTTAAGAAACTGAATTCTAACAGTTCATGATATATTTTTATTCTTGTTTTATTACAGCTCTCCCAGTTTCCCCCCATTGCTTTCCTCTGTATTGCCTACTGCCAGTTCCCACAGTCAGTCCCCACCCTGTTGTCCATGTCCTTGGGTCCTGTTGAAATCACTGTTTCAATTTAGGTTGTAAAGCTGAGGAGTATTTTTTTTATTGAAATTACCTTCAAACTGGCAACATTCCTATAATTTTTCCCCATGATATTTATGTTGGCAATTTACACATAGAGTTTTATTGGAAAAGAAAACCTATTCGATTTACATAATGATAAAATAGTAACAAAAGCCAGTGTTCCTCCACTGGCTTTTGGAATAGTGTTGAGCGGCAGCTGTGTATACTTGTTCTTTAACGTTAGTGGTATCCGACCTTTTGGCGTCTCTGCATTACACTGGAAGAAGAGTTGTCTTGGAATACACATTAAATACCTTGTGAAATGTAATCACAAAATCATCTCATGTTTTAAGTAAACTTATGATTTTGTGTTGGGTTGCACTCACAGCTGTCCTGGGCTGTATGTAGCATGCGGGCTGTGGGTTGGACACCCCTGATAGGCCCTTTCCCTTCTTTCCTTCCCCCGCCCTCTGGTCCCTGTCAATTTGTTCCTTGCTTCCATGCCTCTGGATCTATTTTTTGTTTGTTTGTTTGTTTGTTTGTTTTGTTCTGTTGTAAGTGATGACATATGGTATTTGTCTTTTACCGCCTGGCTTATTTCACTTAGCATAATACTCTCTAGTTCTATCCCTGCTACTGTGAAAGGTAGGAGCTCCTTCTTTTGTTCTGGTGCGTAGTATTCCACATTTTTTTATCCACTCCCCTACTGATGGGCACTTAGGCTGTTTCCAGCACTTGGCTATTGTAAATAACGCTGCCATGAACATTGAGGTGCACAGGTTCTTTTGAACTAGTGTTTCAGAATTCTTAGGGTATAATCCTAGCAGTGGAATCTGTAGGTCAAAAGTTCCATTTTTAGTTTTTTGAGGATATTCCATACTATTTTCCACAGTGGCTGCAGTAGGCTGTCACTATTTGCAGACAACATAATACTGTACACAGAAAGCCCTATAGGTTCCACCAAAAACTACTAGACCTAATAAGTGAATTTGGCAAAAGAGTGGAATACAAAAATCAGTATTCAGAAATCGAAGGCATTTTTGTACACCAACAATGAAATATCAGAAACAGAAAGTAGGAGGAAAATCCTATTTACTATAGCAACAAGAAAAATAAAGTACCTTGAAATAAACTTAACCAAGGAGGTAGAAGATCTGTACTTGGAAAACTACAGAACACTGAAGAAAGAAATTAAGGAAGACACAAATGGAAGCATGTACCATGTTCATGGATTGGAAGAATCAGTATCATTAAAATGTTCATTATATGTTTATATGCAATTTTATGTGAATATGTGTGGAATTTAATGTATAATTTTTGAAGATCCTCACTGTCAGGAATTGTGGGCAGAGGGGTTTAAGGAAATTGAGAGAAGTCCCTGCTACCACAACTCACTGTCCAGTTGGATTTAATACAGTGAAGGGAGAGAAACCTAAATCACATGATGGGGCACATCAGCGCTTAGCACAAGTCAGAGCAGCGAGATTTGTGCAGGGTGGATCGTTCAGCATTACAGGAGACAACACATTCTTCTCTGTGTGTGTGTGTGTGTGTGTGTGTGTGTGTGTATGTATCATGTATTAGTAGCTACTTGATGGAAAGGTTCTCATTATCTCTTATTGAAGTTTCCAAAGTGATAATGTGCTTTTATTTCTTTAAAAACGAATTAAGTGTATCAACATGATTTGAGAATTATTAGTATTCAACAAATTGCTCTTGAAAGCTGCACATGAAAATATTACTTCTGTAATTTTATGCGTGTTGTGCTTCTCATCACTATTCTGCTCATTTGCATGCTGTGTGGGGCACCAGAGGTGGCTTTCAAGTTTTAAAGAAAATTAATCTACATGTGAAGTGGCTAGTAGACTTGTGATTCTGGAAATTGTCATATCAGAGCACCATTTTTAGATTTTTACAGCTGTCTCCGTCTTTTGTTTTTGTTATGACCTTGTCATTTAAACATTACATTCAAATTAATGTATACTAAGAGTTCTTATTTCAGGAACAGCTTTTCTTTGTAAAGCAGAACAGAAAGTGATAACTTACAGTGAATGCTTAATTTATGTCATGGTAAACTGGAAAAGATAGCTACTCAAGGAATTTTTTGTAGCAATGTGGTCATTTGAAACATTTTTCATATATATGAAATATATATGGGTGTGTGCATTTTGGGAGGAGAGGTGCTTCACATGATTATCTAGGTGGCTATGTTGGTAAAATTTTAAGGAATTGGATTTTTCTTTAAAAGCTTCTAAATGACAGTATAGAAGAAAAGTTAAGGGGGGAAATTCCTAATATAATTAAATATCGTAAGAACATACTTATAAATACAGATGTATAATATTTCTGTATAGTTGGTGATAAAGACATGTTATCATGAATTGGGCATAAAAGTAAACTTAGAGACTTTCAGTTTTCTTTTTTCCCTCTATGCATCTGCTGTGGCTTTGGAGAAATAATCAGTTACTCAGTTCTTTTAGCTATAAAATGGGGATTGTATTCTGAGAATGGTACTGCAAATGCATTCAAAGTCAACTTCTTATATAATTTACACGAGGCTATTCTTAAAATTCTAATAATTACTTGTAGGAAATATCAGGACAAACTAATTATAGTCATCGTCACCCCAGCAACAAATGTGTATCCAGTGCCTGTGATGCACTGGGTAAGAAAAGGAGCGTGGACTTCAGCTCCTTACTCTGAAAAGGAGTCAGGATGAACCTTGGGCTCCTCCGCTCACTCTGCTCTACCCTTTTCCTAGAAAGACACCCTTTTTTTTTTAGCTCAGGCCCAGAGGAAAGACTGTGAACAGTTATAGTTTATTACTCATTTGATAAGTATTAAGTGAAGCCATAAGAAATTGCCATTTATGTAGATTAAAATGAGTAATGTCACAGCAATTGCATTTGGTCCCATTTAATTACAGAGCCACTGGTTATGTGCTAGGCTTTGTCACAGGACAAAACTAAAGGCACAGTAGTTAACAAAGAGACCAGGCCTGTCTTCCTGGATATTGCATTCTCTGTGGTGGTCCAGACAGAGCTCTCCTACCCTAGACTCATACCTATGCAACTGCCTTTTCTACATGCCCACCTGGGTGCCGAATAGGTATCCAAACACGTTTAAACCAAGTTCCTGATGAATAAACAATACACTTAGACTCTATCTACTTTGTAGATAGATATCACAGGTAGAAGGATCTTGAATGTATGACCTAGCCCAAGATCTCTTTCTCTTTCTGTGTCAAGGTAATAGAGCCAATAAACAAGGCAGTAATTTCTATAGCACCAAATGGTGGTTTTCATCTATTGAATTTTAAAATGTACCCAGACATAAAAATGGAGCCTGGTAGGCTGCTAAACACAACTATAATGTATTTGCTCTTTCTAATACATTGCGACAAGCTATTCTGTATCCTTCACGACACATGGTAAATAGCTGAGACGTGTCATGAGTCGGTGAATGAGCTCTGGATAGGGAATCAGCGGAGCTAGACTGCAGTTTCAGATTTGCTATTGAACTCTGGTACTCAGGTATCCATCAGGAAATATAATAAGTTAACTGGTATGTTGAAAGTAAATGAGATAATTACCAAGTGGTTTAAAAATTCACTCTTCAGAAGGGTGAGAGTTGTGTATCAGACTTAGGTAATAATAATGTTCATGTTCATAATTTAATGTAAACTGTGTGTGTTTATTATTTGGTTTGGTTTTGGTTTTCTTCACTAAGGTATTACAGACTTCAAGATTTTGTTTCGAACAAAACCAAAACTCTTTGTTTTCAAATGTCTCAAACTGTATCTGAATTAGTCTTTGCTCAGTGAGCAGATTAGTCTCCACCGTTGTTCTTTTAGGTCATGTTCACCATAATATATCATTGATATATTAATTTTACATTAAATCGCTATAAGTGATTGCATAAAAGATTTGTTAAAGGATCTTCTAACATTTAAAAATACGTGATTTAAAAATTAAGTGGGTGGAATTGAAGTATTTCTCTGGTTCATCTTGTCATTCTTTTCTCTTAGCATGTCCTCTGCATGTAGTTAATTCAAAAGAACAGCATGGCAGAATGAATTAAGTTTCTTAATGAGACGGCGCAAAGTTGGGAAGCAAACATGCCCTGAAGCTGTACAATAAGTTTCCATAGCCTTCTTCTTGCATTGCTGAGAACACAACATTCAATTTAGTTACATTAGGTTACAAGAAAGCAGCCACTTTCTTTGGAGACTTTAATTCTGATGCCTGTGAGTAATGTATCAATAAAAGGGGAGAGGGGGAAGTATTTCTCTTCTTTCATGAATATTTTATTACTTCTCAGATATTTCCCTGGAGTTTGATATGCTTTTTCTTTGTATTAAATAATATTTATATGTTGGTTATGTAGGTAAGTGGTATAATGTTGCAAGAAAAAACCCACTAAAATAAACCTGAAAATTCACTTAAGTCTTGTGTGCTAGGTATCCTTGAACTATGTAAGAAAACACCTATACCTGTTGGCATTGAACAACCTTTGTAACAAATCAAACTTTCTTATATTTTATATTGGGAAGCATAGCAGTGTGTTGTAATTTGTAGAGTTCTGGAAGACTTGCTAGACGTTATAGAAATTAAAATGCCTTTATTTACATATATAGTAATCACCCCTTATTATTATGCCAGAAAACTTTTTTGTTTCCCTCCCTTATATTTGAAGCAAGTTGAAAATTATCATTAAGTTCTTATAGCAGAAGCTATTTTTATAAACAGAAGGCAACAAATCTTCGGTTTGTTTTTGAAACTGTAGAGCAGAGGTATCAAACTCATTTTCACCGGGGACCACATCAGCCTCATGGTTGTCCTCAAAGGGCCGAATGTAATGTTAGGACTGTGTAAATGTAACTACTCCTTAACGGTTAAGCGAGAGCTCGGTGCTGCCACTGGGTAGAAACAAGGTGCCGGATAAAACCAGGTGGAGGGCCGGATTCAGCCTGCGGGCCTTGTGTTTGCCACCTGTGCAGTAGAGGAAGTTTGGCTTGTCACTGTAAATTGAAAGTTCATTTCAGGCCATTTGCTATTTCCAGGTGTGGTACCTTCATCTACCATTTTTTGCTAGCTTTTAAAATCGAATGCAATTTTTTTTTTCTTTTGGTCACTGCTCTAAAAGACGACATGTAATCTGATGAGAGAAATGTCTCACTACGCTGAGGTGACTTTGGGGAGATCATTTAATTCTGTTAGCAGATCAAATATAGATATTTAGTGATAGAAAATACTCACCGGAGAATAAAGCTGTCAAATAAGGCAATCTAGAGAAGCAAAGTGTGAGAAAAATTGACAAAGATTCCTATGAAAATAAGTAAATAGGATTAAACTAATCTAGCAGAAGTTAAATACATTTACATTTCATTTTTACTTCAAAGTGTTATAAAAGTCAATCCTTACATCTGTGAAGAGGAAGCCTTTTCCTTCTCATCAGCGAACTTTGTGCAGTCTTTGATTGCAGGCTTGGATGATGTTTTCGGTTTGCTGCCCTTGTGTGCTATGAGTGAGAAGACCAAATTATTCACGCTGAGCCACTCTTCTCGGACTAGAGCATTCTGCATCAGTCAGCCAGCCCCTGTGATTTCTCTGGTGATATTTGTTTTATGTTGGCTCTTATCCTACCAGTGAGTCAGTGACTAAATTGAATACCTCTGAAGAGTTACTAAATTGTCTTTTAGGCTTTAAGTGTGTGATTCAGTAAATACATTTGAGTGAATGAAGGGTTGTTTGTGGTTTCTGTCTTCAAATTTGGGCAAATTATATTTAGAATCTTAATCAACTTTGACTGCAATGGCAGTGGTTTTTATCAGTGAGTTATAGCACACTTCTGTAAAACTTCTGTTCCAGGCGAGATGCTAAAAGTTGTCAGGAAATGTCCTTTTCTTGATATCAAGGCACAGGAGCTGAACAGACAGCAATTAAAATGACCTGCATGACTCCTCCAGCCCCTTTCCTCCAGGTGGGATCGTTGAGGCCTCCATTTAAGTGATGTGTTAAGTTACAGTATGTAGTGATAGAAATTTCTTAAATCTCTTGTCAGTGAAAGTTAACAGTCAGTGAAAGTAATAAATATAAGATTAGCTTTCCGTCCTCTGGTAGGAACAAGCCAATGACCATACAGGACGAAGAAGATGCTTAGGAGTTTGCCCTAGTAAACATTTAGTGAGCAGCTACAATGTGCCAGGCTTGGCGGGATTTACAGATAGGGTTTCTTTCCCCAACTCACCTTGCAAGTATGGGCTAGATGCTCTGTTACTGCTTCCTATGTAATAATAGCTGTGCTAGATGATGCCTGAAGCCTGTTCCAGCTCTTAACTTAGGAATCTGATAAAGAAGCTAAATTTGCTAAAGCTGTAGTTCAAGTTGCAGTTAAGTAAGTGATGGTGTGTTCTGCGTTCTTTCTTCTCCATTTTTCACGATGCATTCTCTCTGGGTTTGCTCTCCATTTCCTTATCAGGTCTCCAAGTAGAATACTACAGGAGGAGGACTACCCAGGGTACCTCATAATTTGAAAGCATGCAGATACACTATTTCATTTTTATTGTTTAGAAACACTAGCATTTTTTCACTTTAAATATGTAATTTCAAATTTTCCATTTTTTGTGATTTTAAAGTTATGGTAAATTAGAAACCAAATAAATGATATGTGAGTGGCTTGCTAGACTTAGTGTTTCTTTTGAGAGTAGACAGTTTTCTCCGTTTTTCACTAGAATCAGAAACGTTTTGTTTTACAGTGGTTTACTCTGACTTTCACATGTCCCTGAAGAAGTTGACTGACAGGAGGAAGCAGCCTGCAGTTGAATGCTTGCCATGGATAACTGACAATTGCTCATATTTATTTATTTATGCATTGTCTCCATCTATAATATTGTAGCATTTTCTAGAAAGTATATGACTAGGATTTTAATTCCAGCTTTTCCCCTAGAATTACTTATTCCTAAGTACTTGAAATAACTATTCACTTGATTTCTTGAAGCCTTAATTTCCTTTTATAAAATAAGGATGTCTAAACCTTATTTTACTATTTTATAAATAGTAAAGGGTCTGAGAATCATCATTTTGTCACCGCTGAAGATCTGTAGAAATGTAAGCTATTAGTAATGACATATCACTAAGTATTACTTTATTTTTTATTGTTAATAACAGTATTGTATTTGTACTAAATTCTACACTAAGAATTTATAAATGATGTTCTTTATGTAACAGCTGACCTAATACGTACAGTTAGAATGATGGGGCTCACACAGCCCCTGGTCACAGATGACCCTCAGATCTTGTTTTCTGAGTCTGTTTGGGTAGAGTCTTGCATAGTAGAACATGAAAAAGAGAAACAACAGCTGCTAGCCCACACACCGCCAGCATTCCTGAACAGATAGCTCCCCATTTAACTCTGGTGACTCTGACAGGTTTTTTTTTTTAATATACAGCTGATGTTTCTCTCGATCTGCTGGCTTTACTGAACGTGGTCTGCTTAATTACCTTGTGAAATCACATGCTATCATTTTATTCAATCCTTTTCCTGTGGCTTTGGCATTTTGCTATTTCCTTTTCATTTTCTAACAAACTGGTCAATCAAAATTTAAAAATTTTGCCTGGTGCAGCTAAGTGGATTGAGTGCAGGCCTGTGAACCAAAGGGTCCCTGATAAAATTCCCAGGCAGGGCACATGCCTGGGTTTGAGGCAGGTCCCCAGCAGGGAGCGCTCAAGAGGCAACCACACATTTTTTCTCTTTTTCTCCCTCTCTTTCCTTCTCTCTAAAAATAAATAAAATCTTTTAAAAATTAAAAAATGTTAGCTTCACCCTGCCTCGGGGGAAATTTGAAGGAAAGAATATCTGCTTACTCTAGAACTGAAAACCTTCTCCATGACTACAAGGAAAGGAATTAGGAGGTGAAGATGGAGAACATATGTCCTACTCTTATTGGATGAAACTTTAAGGGAGGAAGATACCCTTTTTTCTCTACTCAAGTTCTTCAGCTGGGGGCCTGTAAATTAGACTGACAAAAGACAGATTTACAAGAGAAAAACAAACAGATGGGCCTCCTTTATCACTTTTCTTGAGTTCCATTAGTAACATAGTGCCCCTGAAAATAACTTACCGTTGACTTCATTGGAAATACAGGTTGTTGTGTTGCCAGGGCCACAGCTGGGATGTCAGGACTAATTTGGGAGGTCACAGACCGCCACTTACCCACCTTTTGACCAATATTGATTTCCTGGCATTTCCTGTCACTGGAAAGAGTGGGACGGAGGAGCCAAGAGCGGGAAGTGCGTTCTTCACTCAAGTCCCCTGTAAATACTTAAGGATATTCCTTTGAGTTGTGGATATGGACACATAGAAAGTGTTTTCTAGAAAGTTTCTTCCAGTAACAACACCTTCTGTACAACATTACAAGAATTTGCCAGTCTGAAAACTAGAGAGGGCTGTTTTTGTGTGATGAATGTGCAGATAGTCCAAAAGCATAGTAAGGTCCAAATTTTAGGCATGTACACACAGGTGGGCAGCGAAAAATACTAATTTAGCTCTCCGTCCTTTTGAGAGAGTAGCCTTCCATTGCTTTAATAGGATAGCTGACCAAAAAGGTCTTTTGGTGTTTGCTGATGAGCAAACAGAAATCTCGTGTGTATTTAAATTCAGTCCATATGTAGAAGTCTACACAAAGTGATTGATTATAGTTAATGTTTATAACTTACAAACAGGAGTTATTTGTAAAAGATGTTTGCTGGAACTTCTAAACGGTCTTGTTTTCACTGCTGAAACTTAATGTTGTTTTGAAAGTCTGTCTTCTCTTTTTGAAAGTTTTCTTTTAGTTGAAATACCTTTTGTTTTCCTGGTTGTAGATTTCTATGGGCAGATAGGTAGTTGTGAAGACGTAGGCTACTGATTATTGAAAATTCCAGCAGGCTCTTTTTTAAAAATAGAAATTGATAGGCTGATTCTGAAATTTCTGTGGAAATGCAAGGGCATAGAATAGCCAAAACTATATTGAAAAAGAACAAATCAGGAGGACTTACATCATCGGAATTTGAGACCTAACTCTGAAGGCTCTGTAATGAAGACAGAGCGGCACTGGCAGAAAGATAGGCAGGCAGATTGGTGGTCTAACACAGTGTCCAGAATAGACCCACACACTTACAGTCGATGTTGACGGGGGAACCAAAGTGAGTTAGTAAGGAAGGGAAAGTGCCTTCAACAGATGGTGTTGGGAAAAGTGTTTATTCACATGAGATGAAGGGTACCAGAATAAGCCATCCCAAAATATGCCACTTTGGCATAGGGACTATTTTGAGCTAAAGGCACAAGTATAAAGTTCCCCTTTAAATAAAGGAAATACACATTTATAAAGATGTGTTTGTATTTATCTGGCTGCCTCTTTGAGTCTTCTTTGTAAGATGTCTGTGTGTGCTTCTACATGTATACATGAATTGTGGGTTTTTTTTCTTGTGAGCCTGTCTTTTAGTAGTTTGATTCATGGGCCCCAGCAAGTGAACCTAGGAAAGTAGAGGGAAAAAGATCTTGCTTCCCCTACAGGAAATAAAAAAGAACCTGAACTCTGACTTCATGCCACACACAAATTAGCTTGGGATGAAACTGGGCCTCGACTTAGAAGCCAAAACAGGAAAGCTTGCAGAGGACAACATGGGAGAGCATCTCTGAAACCCACCTTAGGGAGGACACAAAGAGCGGTACCATAAGAGAGTCGATAAATTGGAAGTAACCAAAAATAAAAACCTCTGCTCATCTTATCAGAAGATAATATCAAGATAAATAGATAGGCCATTAACACAGGCACCGTGGCCAAGTGGTAAGGTGTTGGTCTCATAAATAGCCCACAAACTGTGAAAATATGTAACATCTACGCAGACATACCTAACTATTGCGCCTCAGAGGTGGTGTGCTTATTACAAACTGAAGGCAAGACTCTCTACTAGCAGAAAGATTACCAGTCACTTTTTTGCAGTGCTCTGGAACCTGACCTGCATTATCTGACAGAGGGCTTGTATCCAGAAAATACGAAGAATTCTTACGTGAAATGATTAAAATAAGACAGTTCATTTCTTTAAATGGGCAAAAGACGAAGAGACAGTTTATAAATTAGGCATATCACTAGTCAAGAAAGAAGTATGAGATAGTGCTCAACAGTGCTAGTCACCAGGGAGCACGTGGAACTCTCATGCATTGCTGGTGGGGGTGTACAGCCACTCTGCAAAAACAGTCGGCAGCAATCCCACCCATAGGTATTTATTTAAGGGAAATAGAAATACATGTTCACAAAAGTCATCTATACATGTTTATGGCAAAAAAAGAAAAAAGAAAGCTCATAGATAACAGTGTGGTGATTACCAGAGGGAAAGGGGGTGGGGAGAAGGAGGAGAGGGTGAAGGGGGGTAAATGGTGATGGAAGGAAACTGGACTTGGGGGCAGTGAACCCATAATACAGTTATAGATGATGTGTTATCAAATTGTTCCCCCTGAAGCCTATGTAATTTCATTAACCATTGTCACCCCAATGAATTTAATATTTAAATTAAAAAATGTGCATGGCAGCTTTATTGATAATAGTCCCAAATTGGAAAAGCCCATCAGTAGGAGACCAGGGAAACTGTCGGATGTATTCATACACTGGAATACTACTCAGCAATGAGCGAACAAACAAATACGTATAATAAATCTCAAAAACATAAAAATACATGAGAGAACTCAGACACAAAACACTTTATGCTATGTGATTCTATTTATATAAAGTTGTAGAATAACAAACTACAGTGACAAAAAATGAGCCCTGGAGTAGCTCTGGGAATGGAGAGAGGGGAAGAACGCTGACTGAGAAGCAGAACCAGGGAACTCTGCGATGATGGAAATGCCCTCGCGCTCGCTCGCTCGCTCTCTCTCTCTCTCTCTCTCTCTCTCTCTCGGTAGGCGTATGGGTGACAGGTTACATAGGTACAGTGATTTCTCCAAACTTATCATATAATAGACTTGCGATCTATGCCTTTCACTATATATAAATTATAATATTAAAAAATTTCACCCCCAAAATGACAGAGTATTTTTCCATCTCTCTTACTATGATTATCTTTCCTACTTTAGGTGTTAGACAGCTTAGTCCCACTATACTGAGCCTTTCAATAAATGTTAGTTCCTTTTTTTCTTCCTATCCCACCCATCTCAAAGTCTTTCTATCCCATTAGCTTGATATAAATGTGGAGGCAGGCATTCCAGGTAGTAGGTAGTAGCAATAGTTCATTCATTCATCATGCATTTGCTGACTACTTGCTTTGTATAGTGAAAACACAGAGGAAGGGGTTAATTATGTTAACAGGCATTTCAGAACTAGAATGTGTGGAATGTGGGAATTCCAGGAGAACTCAGATAAGGTTGGTGAAGAGGCTCAACTGATTTACTTCTAGTATAATTGGAATTGAACCAAGAAATGGGCACACTGATTATTTTTCTTAGGAAGGGATTAGCCTCATCTTTACAAACATAAACTAGCTGTTTCTACCTAAGAAATTTCTTTCTTATAAGTTTTGTACCTTAAAAAACTATTTGTATCATAAAAGACCCAAATGATACCTGTGATCTGAATGTACAATACGTGTACCCATGAATGCTGAATTTTTTTTTTAGAAAGTAGCACTTTGTGCTCTTTGATCCTAGCTGGCATGGCTGGCACCACTGGTACGGTGTTGACTTACTTCTTCTCTTCTTTTTCTTCCAATCAGTTTGACAAAGGCTACTCTTACAATATCCGTCACAGCTTTGGAAAAGAAGGCAAGAGGACAGACTATACACCTTTCAGCTGCATGAAGATTATTCTAAACAATCCTCCAGGCCAAGGGGATTATCATGGTAAGTGCTTCCACTTGATATGTTTGTGAAGTACAGAAGCCCATGAGCTCTGCAGGAAACACGGAAACAGGGTAACAGCGTTTTGCATTACTGACAGGAACTAGTTTCCAGATTAGGTCAGTTATCAGTGTCAAGCCAGAGCCCCGTTACTCCTCTGCCCATTTGTCTTACTGCTGAACTAGGTCAGGTGAGAGAAAGGCACCCAGCCTGCGGCAGTCTGGGAGGGGCCAGGTGCTCCAGTGCCCAGTGCCCACCGCCCCTCGCTGGCTGTTCTCTGTCTTTCTTGTGGTTTGCGAGTGTCTTAGGAGACAAACACAAGTTCTTCAAAGCTTTTTGAAGCTGAATACCTCAAATGTTATAATAACAGTAGATCAATCAATTTTCAGAAGACTGCGAGGAAGTGTCTTTTATTCTCATTAATGTCATCTTATTAACAAACACAGATTAAGTCAGGAATTTCACTAGTCCTGATGGTATCAAACATCTGTCAATTTGCCTGAGTTGTAGGTTAATACACACACACACGTATATGTGTGTGTGTATGTGTGTGTGTATCTATCTATCTATCTATCTATCTATCTATCTATCTATCCATGTTAAACTATTCTCTATAGATTTCTGAGTTCAACTCTTTCTCTAAAATAGTTCCCTTGGCATACCTTGAAAATTTCTTCATTTGGTCCGTCAGCAAATGGTTTAATAATCCACATTAATATATTTTCTGGACTGCTAAAGTTCACTTCACTGTATGTCAAAGTTTTCTTGTTTTAGCATCTTACATGAAACTTTTAAAAAAGATTTAGACACGCTTAGATTATTAAAGATCATATAATCACAAACAGAATTTTAAGAAAGATGCTACATTTGTATAGAGCACGTAAAAATGCTTCTACATTCATATGAATAGATGAAAAGGCAGCTCATGGTGGTGGTATAAACAGTGAGTGATTCTTACCACTTGTCAGTCACTTAATGTACCTTTTAGAAATGCATATTTTCAGGCCCGCCCTCACACATACAAAGTCAGATGTATTTACGAGTTCCCTGGACAATCTTTATGTTTTCTGAACTTGGAAAACTACTGGCCAGACACTTCTGGTTGAGAAAGCCTCTAGTGTTTCGTAGCAGCCCCAACAGGCAAGTAACTTAGATTCAGTTTGGCCAAGTGAAACTCCTCCCAGAGATTCTCCTGTCAATTTCCAGGTCCTAGCGTTTGTCACTTACTTTGTTGACTTTTATTACTTTAAATTCAGGATTTTATAATTATTATTTCTGAAAAGTGATATCCTATTTATTCCAGTCTATGCTGTTTGCTTTACTTTGTTTTTAATTTGAACCATCAGTTAAAAAATGTTAAACTTAGCAAACACTCAGTGATTTCATATTATTTATAGATACATTTATCTATCTTTTTATTAAAATTAGAACTTAATTTTGTAGAGCAGTTTTAGGTTCACAGCAAAACCGAGCAGAATGTACCGTTCCCAGATGTCTCCTACCACAGACCTGAGCAGCCGTCCCGCTCTCGAGTGCTTATGCCACGTGAGCAGAGAGGGACGTGGAATCGGCTGTTAGGTGTGGCTGTTTTATAGAAGTCGGTTATGTCCAGTTCATTGTAGCCCACTGACGTTTAGGGTAATTATCGATATAACTGGATTAACATCTCTAGTATTTGTTACTGTTTTCTATTTGTTGCCCTTACTCTTTGTTTCTATCCTCCGTACTTTTCTGCCCTTTGTGGGTTTTATTGAGCATTTTATATTATTACCTCTTTTCTCCTTTCTTAGCATATCTATTACAACTTATGTTACATTTTTTCAGTGGCTTTACTTTTCTATGAGTTTTCACTATACATTTCTATTAATCCAAGTCTCCTTTCAAATCACACTATACTACATCACAGGTAGCACAAGTACGTTTAAATACTGAAACATTTCTAATTCCCTTATAGCATTCTGTCATTCATTTCATTTACACATAAATGTACGCACGTAGGTACGTAAGTAATGTAATCAAATACATTGTTCCTATTATTTCAAACAAACTTATTTGTTAGATGAATTAAGAATAAGAGCCCTGGCTGGTGTAGCTCAGTGGATTGAGTACGGGCCTGAGAAGCAAAGGGTCAAAGGTTCGATTCCCAGTGAGGGCACATGCCTGGGTTGCAGGTGAGGTCCCCAGTAGTGGGCATGTGAGAGGCAACCACACACTGATGTTTCCCTCTCTCTCTTTCTGCTTCCCTTCCCCTCTCTAAAAATAAATAAAATAAAATCTTAAAGGAATGAGTAACAAAAATAAAAATGTTTAGTTTTCCTATCATTCTTTGATGTTCTTCTTTATATAGTTTTTTTCTTTACATAGTTGTGGGCCTATTTCATTTTTTTTCTTTTTGAAGAACTGCCTTTAACATTCCTTGCAGGGCAGGTCCACTGGCAACAGGTTGCCTCAATTTTTGTTTCTCCAAGAAAGTCCATTTTTCCTCTTTTGACTGGTAAGTTAGCAGGGTACAGCAATCTAGGTTTGTGGGTACAGGGTAGAGAAATCTAGGTTTTCCTCTCAACGCTTTAAATATTTCACTCCACTTTCTTCTTGTTTGCATGCCTTCTGATAATGTTAGATGTTCTCTCTGCACCTCTATGGCTAAGCTGTTTATTTTCCCTGGCTTCTTTCAGCACTTTTTTCTTCATTTTTGATTTTCTAAAGAATGAATATCATTACACCAAGATGTGTTTTTTGGCATTTATTGTTCTTGGTGTTTTTTGAGAGTCCTCTATCCTTGGTTTGCCATATGACATTAATTCGAAGGGAATTCTCTGTTGTTATTGCTGCTCTTCCTCTCTCTTTCTGGTTTTACCTGTTGCATGTTACACCTTTAATAGTTATCCCACAGCTGTTGGATGTCCGGTTCTTGTTTGCTTGTTTGTTTAGTCTTTTTTCTCTTCTTCTTTTGGGAGTTTCCACTGACATATCCTCAAATTCGGAGAGTCTTTACTTGGGTGTGTCTGCTAATAAGCATATCAAAAGCATTCTTCATTTCCTTGAGTGGTTTTGATCTCTTTTTTATTCTTCTTAGAATATCCCCTCTATGCTTATATTATACATCTGTTCTCCCAGGTTATCTACATTTTCCATTAGAGCTCTTCACGTGTGACTCTAGTTCTGACGCTTGGTCAGTCTCTTTAAACTCTATCTTTTGCCTTTTTATACGACTGTAGTTTTTTTTGAAAGGTAGACGTGACATACTGGGTGACAAGAACTCCAGTACACAGGCCTTTAGTGGAATGGCGGAAGTGTTCTATAGCCCTGTGATTCGATCTCAGTCTTGTAGTGAGCCTGTGGCCTGGAGTTATGAATTTCACTAGTGACTCTTAGTCATCTTTTACCCCATTAGGTGGGACAGGATGGCTAGAGGTGGGTATTTCCCTTCCCACAAGTAAGTTAGGATTTATTGAAACCCCAGCATTTTATATCCTGGCAAAACTGTGTCTCCTGAAGGCAGGCCTTGTTAAGAGGAAGATCGGGTGTCCAACCCACAGCCTGTGGGCTGCATGCGGCCCAAGATGGCTATGAATGTGGCTTAATCACAAATTTACTTAAAATCTTTTTTTGTTCATCAGTTTTCTTTTTTTTAATTTTATTTAATTATTTTTCAAATACAGTATTCTGTCTATTTCTCCCATTCCAGCCCCCCCCCCGCCCCGTGCTCCCCACCTCCCTCCCATTTCCACCCCCCTTAGTTCTTGTCCCTGTGTCCTTTATGCTCCTCTAAATCCCTCCCTTTTCCCCTGAAATTCCCTTCCCTCTGGTCGCTGTCCCCCTGTTTTCTATTTCAGTGTCTTTGTTTTTATTTTGCTTGCTTGCTTGTTTTGTTGTTTAGCTTCCTGTTAAAGGTGAGATCATATGGTATTTGTCTTTTTTCATTAGTGTTTGTGTATTTAATATATGGCCCAAGACAACTCATCTTTCACTGTGGCCCAGAGACACCAAAAGGCTGGACACTCTATTTTAAAATGTTTATTTTTTTCCCTTCTCCTTCTAAAAGAATGTGGGGATTTCTCTCTTACTATGAGGATCTGGAGGAGCTTCTGGAGCTTAAACTTAGAAAACTGGGCTGGTGGGGGAGGGCATGAGTGGTTCTCCTTGGAGTTTTTAACTCTTAGTATTGCCTAGAGATTTGTCCAGGTTAGGTTTTCCTACACCAGTACTAATTTCTGCAGAGATTTCTGCTCTGGTAAGTTGTGATTCTCTGTATGGCCCCTCTCTTCAGTTTGGGGGAGAGCAGTTTGCCTTGTGACCTCACTTCTCAGGTGAGTTGCGGATTTTTCAGTTAAGCTCTTTACTTACTTGGATTAAGTGGCAACTTCTAAACTCCTTACATGCTGGACTGGAAACCAGAAGTCTCCATCCTTTTATTTTTGTGTTACTTGTAAAACTAACTAGTCCCCTAGGTTGACATTATTTCATTAAGCAGCACTGCCTAGCAAGGTCGTACCACCAGTTATGAATCTGTGTGGGTATAACTCTATTCCGGGTGGCATTTATCCATCTTTTCCACAAAGCTCTGTCAAACACTTAGCTGTGGTCAGTGCTGTTTATGAATTCACTGTTCCACTTATGTTGTTAGTTCAACCCTTTCCTATTCTCTTTGATGTGGAAGATAGAAATAAAGTTCTGGGTTCTATTTTCTTTCTTTTGTCTGTTAAAATAACCCTAACTTCTCTAAGTAGTAATTGGTCCCCCTGCTTTCTCCTTATAGTGAACGTAGCTTTAAAAGACTTTTGTGTGATCGTTAGTACTTTGGCCATCTTTAGTTTGTACTTGGTTTTGCCCTTTCCAAACTTTCATACATGTATAGCCATTATTTCAAATATAATTTGGGTAATTCAATTAATCTTTTTGTGTCCTTAATAATTCTGGGCTGAACCAATAATTCCACACACAGCCTCATCTTTCTCATTGTGATTCTTTACAATTTCATTCTCAGTTTTGAGCATAATAATGATAATAACACATGCTGCGTGCTTACTACGTGCCAGGTGCTTGTAAGAGCTTTATATTCCTTCTCACAAGAGCTCAGTGTTTCCCTCACTTGACAGAAAGTGAAGCTGAGTCAACATGGAATTACAAAATTTGGCTAAGTCTTGTAGCTTGTAACTGTTAAACTAGAATCAAATGCAGGCAGTATAGCTCCAAACTATCTGTCTGTCTGTCTATCTATCTATCTATCATCATCTGCCTATTTTGATTTAATCTTTATTGTATTTTTTCCATTATCATTCAGTCCCCACATGCCCTCCACTCTCCAGCAGTCACCACACTGTCATCCATGCCCATAAGTCCTTTTTCCTTTTTGCTCAACCCCTCCACCCTCTCCCCTACCCAACCTCCCCTCTCCCCTACCCAGAAGTCATCCTGTTCTCTATGAGTCTGTCCCATTTTCCTTGTTAGTTCAGTTTGCTCATTAGATTCCACATGGTTTTCATTTTCATTTCTTTGATGACTAGTGACATTGAGCATCTTTTCATATGACTATTGGCCTTCTGCATGTTCTTTTTGGATAAGTGTCTATTCAGGTCCTTTGCCCAGTTTTAATTGGGTTGTTTGTTTGTTTGTTTGGTGATGAGTTTTGTAAGTTCTTTATACATTTTGGACATTAACCCTTTATCAGATGTATCAGTTAATATGATCTCCCATTCCGTCTATTTTTTATTTTGTTGATGATTTCCTTTGCTGTGCAAAAACATTTTAGTTTGATATAGTCCTATTTGTTTATTTTTTCTTTTGTTTCCCTTATCTGAGAAGATATATCCAAAAAATATTGCTACAAGCAGTGTCCAAGATTTTGCAGTCTGTATTTTCTTCTAGGATTTTTATGGTTTCGAGTCTAACATTTAAGTCCTTGAATTTATTTTTGTGTGTGGTTTAAACATGTGCTACATAGCTTCTCAAAATATTTCCTTGTACTATAATTACTATGATTTTAATCTGAATAAAGTACATAATATGAATTTTGTGGATTTCATAATTTGTAGGAATCCAGTGTATTATCATTAATGTTTTTATTTGTAGTTAAGATTTTTGGTAAACACATTTGTTTCAACTGTAGGCTCTTTTCCATTATTTTGCCCCAACCAATTTCCTGTTGATTTCATTTAAAATGCACAATTGTTTCTAATTAACTTATAGAGCTGTATGACAGAAAAAAATAATCTGGCATTCTACATTAAATTTTAAGTTAAGTATTTTGACTTGTCACTGCAGTTACTTAGTAAAATATTAAAATTTCTAGATTTTGGCCCTCTACAGCTTTTACATTTTAATTCTTCTGTGTTCTTATTTATGCAAATATTTTTAGTAGTCCATCTTTATTTATATTTTTCTCATGAAATAGTACAGAGATGACATGTATCTACTATAAGTTGTTTTTCTATGAAAGATTTTCTTAGTAGTTTGTCTCATTACCATCCATGATTCACTGAAATTTTATATCATTTCTACTCAATGGGAAATGGGTATAGAATTTATATCCGAAAATGATGTGAGCCTTTTATATTTTTTAGAGTTTGCATCTATTTTTTTCTTTATACTATCTTCCTTCTCTAGTATGCCTTTTATGTAATTTTTTTAGTAGAAAAATGTGCAATTATATCAAGTTTTTATATAAACTATTTTACAGTTACTTTGTGATTATCCCTGCTTCTTAGCAAGTAGCACAGTTAAAACTGTTTTCTCTTCCTAGTGAATGAGCAGCTTAGCTTGACGATGCTGTAATGCTCTATGTAACTCTTGAGCCTGTGGTACCCTGATAACCGTGCAGCAAAGTCGTCACTTAGATAAAGAGAGGAAAGCAGTTGCACTCATGGGCAATTAACTTTTTTATTAATAAGCTGTTAGACAATTAAGGGGAGCTTAGATAGTCTCTCGAGTGTGGCACTGTACTAAGTCCTGAGTAAATAACCTTGTTGGTGCTCTGGCCTGCTTTTGTTGTCAGGGTGCCCATTCCGTCACAGTGATCCGGAGCTGCTGAAGCAGAAGCTGCAGACCTACAAGATCTCTCCCACAGCGATAAACCAGGTAGGTCAGACTCTGCTCTGCATCCTCAGCAATGAGGCATCAGACAGTTCCTCTCATTTTCATTTCATGTTCTTGCAGTGATTCTATGTATTCCTTGTCAGGCCTCCCAGCAGACAGCCTATCTGCTAGGTGAGTTAAGCTGAAACCTTGACTTCTCTAGACTGCTTCGAAATTCTTTCTAAGTTCTTTATAGTTCTTTGGTCTGCTAGGTTGCATTTTTATTTTCCTTGGTAATAAGGGAGCTGGAAACCTTTTTTCTCTCATTTTGTTTTACTGTCTCAATTGAGGACATTAAAAACATTTATAGAGGAATGCATTGAAGCTTATTAATGAAGCTGAAAATTAATGACACCTTACTTCATTTTGGAAATTGTTTTCTATGCTGCAGAAGATGATGTAGTGTATAGTGGCTAAATGTTCTGGTCAGCGTCAGTTGTTGCTATGTTAAATCTCCAGTTCTAATGATAGTTCATTTGGTCTAATAGTTTGTCAAAATTCATTGTCTCATAAACAGTTAAGATTTTTAAAAACGCTCAAATGTAAATCAAATATTTAAGAGTATATCTTCTAGTAAATATACTTTTAAAAATATTGTGGCATCTCAAGGATTACTGTCTATAGTGTGCTTTTGAGTTGACTTGGATTTTGAAGGAGTTCAAGAGGAGTTTTTTTCAGAGTTTAAGAGCAATATATACACTTTATAGCTGGAACATCTAAATCATGTATCTGTAAACAATTATTTCTACTTGGGGAAAATAATTACTTTAGAATTCTAGTACTCTTACACTGTCCAAAATTGAGGTTGAATTTAGTTTGATTCAATTCAAATATTTGGGTTTTTCAGTGTTCTGGGCAAGACATTGCCCAAGGTGCTGTTGGGGGATGCAAAGCAGAACCGTATGTAATTCCTGCTGCTTCCACAGAACCGAGAGTCTGGGGGCAAGTATGCCAGGTGTCATGAGAGAGGTACAGTAGTTCCCCCTTATCCATAGGGGATATGTTCCAAGACCCCCCAGTGGATGCCTGATATTACAGTAAATACTGTGTTTTTCCTATATATACATTCCTATGGCAAAGTGTAATTTATAAATTAGGCACAGTAGGAAATTAACAATCATACCTAATAATAAACTAGAACAATTATAACAATAAACTGTAATAAAATGGTGTGAACGTAGTTTCTTTTTGAAAATATGTTATGGACTATACTCCCCCTTCTTCTGGTGATTATGTGAGATGATAAAATTGTCTGCATAATGAGATGAAGTGAGATGCATGATGTGAGCATCACTTAAGGCTACTGTTAACCCTCTGATGTAGAAGATCATCTGCTTCGGGTGACCCTGGATCAGTAAGTCATGACAGTGTCAATGGTTGGATGTTAGGAACAAGGCTGTGGTGATGGTTGGGGGAATTTAATATTTTGGACTACCACTGACTGTAACTGAAACCATGGATAATGGAGGAGACTACTGTACACAGAGAATATCTTGGATTTCCTGAAGAGGGCAGGTACTGTAACCAGCAGGAGAGGCCAGGAACACTTTTCAGAAGAGCATCTGTTCTTCAGTTCTAGATGATCTTTGCTGGATAGAGTAATCTTGGATGTAGGTCCTTGCCTTTCATTACTTTGAATACTTCTTTCTAGCCCCTTCTGGCCTACAAGGTTTCTTCTGTGAAATCTGCTCATAGTTTTACGGGAACTCCTTTATAGGTAACTCTCTTTTTCTCTTGCTGCTTTTAAGATTCTCTCCTTATCTTTAATCTTGGATAATATAATTATGATGTGCTTGGTATGTGCTTCCTTGGGTCCAACTTCCTTGGAACTCTCTGAGCTTCCTGGACTTCCTGGAAGTCTGTTTCCTTTGCCAGATTGGGGATGTTCTTCATTATGTTTTCAACTAAGTTTTTAATTTCCTGCTCTTCCTCTTCTTGTTGTACCCCTATGATTCAGATGTTGTAATGTTTAAAGTTGTCCTGGAAGTTCCTAAGCCTCTTCTCATTTTTCTGAATTTTTGTTTCTTCATTATGTTCTGGCTGAATGTTTATTTCTTCCTTCTATTCTAAATGTTTCATTTGAGTCCTCATTTTCTTCCCTTCACTGTTGGTTCCCTGTATATTTTCCTTTATTTCACTTTGCATAGCCTTCATTTCTTCCTTCATTTTGTAACTGAACTCAATCACTTCTGTGAGCATCCTGGTTACCAGTGTTTTGAACTCTGCATCCTGATAGGTTTTCTATCTCCTCATCGCTTAGTTGTTTTTCTGGAATTTTGATCTGTTCTTTCATTTGGGCCATGTTTCTTTGTGTCAGCACACCTGTTATGTTATAAAGGGCGGAGCCTTAGGTATTTGCCAGGTTGGGGCAACCCACATCACTCTGTTGTGGTGCTGTATGTGGGGAGGGGTCAGAGAGGGGACAGTGCCACTTGATTGGCCTTCACCCTGCTTTGAGTCACTTCCCTTGCTTCCCACAAGCAGACTGTGCCCTTTCAGTTGCTGATTCCTAGGTGGGTGGGCTTGGGTACATTCTAGGACCTTGTGGGCCCCTCCAGTGGACTCTCCTGTGAGGCTGGAAGTTTTTTCCTGCTGCCACAACTCCCATAGGTTTTTACAGCCAGAGGTTTTGAAGCTTTACTCTTCCATGCTGGAACCCTGGGTTGTGCAGTATCTCTCTCTCCCCATTTGTTCCTCCCAGCTTTATTTGCAGGTGAACGTGGGACTGCTTGGTTTCCGGCCACTGGACTGCCACCTTGCTGCAGGTCCTCTCTGCCCTGGCTGCCTGTCTCCACCCCTCCTACCAGTCTGGATAAATGTTTCTTCTTTAACTTCTTGGCTGTTGGACTTGCATACAGTTAGAGTTTCTGGCACTTCTGGCAGTCTTTGTTTTTAAATTTGTTGTTGTCCTTCTTTTGGTTGTGCAAGAAAGCAAAGTGTATCTACCTATACCTCCATCTTGGCTGGAAGTCTCCTATTTATTACCATGTCTACTGAGAAATTTTTTTATTTAATAATAATAATTATGTTTGTTTATGCTTTCTTTTAACTCAATTGCATTCCTACAATGCAAGTTATGGATCCTCTTTTTTTTCTTAATATGACCTTTTTCAGTTGGTTTCAGTTTTTTTTAAGTATTTTATTTATTTATCTTTAGAGGGGAAGGGAAGGAGAGCGGGAGAGAAATATCAATGTATGGTTGCCTCTTGTGCATCCCCTGCCGGGAACTGGCCTGCAACCCAGGCAAGTGCCCTGACTGGGAATTGAACCACGATTGTTTGGTTCACTGACCCACACTCAATCCACTGAGCTACACCAGCCAGGGCTGAATCCTCTTGATTAATAGGTAGATTCCTTACTTAGTTGAAGCTGGTTAGTAATTTCCACATTATCCTTTGGACCTGCATTGTAACTTTTTATCTAAGATGAACACAAATGTATAGTGCACAAGGGCAGGCTGTGAATAATATTTGGCTTTCATCTGATGGCTTTATTGAATGGATCTCAGTAGAATGAAACACTGGGGGGACTGTTAAAATTCACCTGGATTGATATTGAATGAAATGAAGAAAAACATCATTAAATGCACTTAAGGTAAAATTCAGTGGAGCTACTTTTCAGAAAAAAATTACTTAAAAATTTTTCAACTTTTAGAAATACTTCAGTATTAAATATTAGAATGTTGATGACCAGAAGAGAGGACATTGTGCCTGTTCTGACATAACATACTTTTTTTAAAAGGCATATTTATAGGATCACATTTCATTTTCATTCTTGGATGAGCTTGGTATCCAGCTTAAAAGAAGGCGATTGAACAGCAAAATAAAGCCAAAGAAAATGCGCAGGCCTGCAGTTATTTCTCAGCCCTCCCCACAAAGGGAAAAACATGGAGGTCAGTTTACCATCAAGATATCAAAATTCTAAATGTCTATACCCCAACAAAGCTTAAAAATACATGAAGCAAAAACAACTGAAATAAGAATTAGAAAAATCCACAATGATATTTGGAGACTTCAGCATTTCTCTTTCAGCAATTAATGGAACAAGCAGACAGAAAATCAGTAAGTGTATAGAAGGCTTGAATAACACTGTCAAACATCCTGACTGCCCTAATTGACATTTATAGAATACAACACCAAACAACAGGTGAGCACAATTTTTTTCATGTGCTCATAGAACATTAATTTAGACAGACCGTATTTGGGGTCTTCAAAATGCCACTAAAAATTTAAACAAACTGAAACTATAGAAAATATGCTCTCCAACTATAATCAGTACAATAAGGCAAGAAAAGTAAAAATAAAAGACAGGTTAGAAAGGAAGAAAGAAAAAAACCTTTTTCTGTTCTCAATGTGACTTAGGAAAAACATCTCAATGAATCTACCAAAATGCTATTGTAACCAATAGGTGGTAGGATTCTAAGTCAGCATCCATAAATCAATTATGAACAATTGGAAACTTAAAAAAATTAAAGTGCCATATGCAAAAGTAACAGAAAGATATCAATGACTTTTAAATGTGTTTATCAAAATATGTGCAAGATCTTTATGCTGAAACACGGATGGAAGCAATCAAAGGGGAAAATTGGAAGTGCAGCTACCTGATTCCAAGACATACTGTAGAGCTGCTGGAGTCTGGACAGCATGGTATCAGGGAAGTGATAAACATAGAGATTCAACTGGGAAGGAACAGGCTCACATATGTATGGCCAACTGGTTTTTAAACAAGGGTAGCTGGGAGGTTCTTTAGGGAAAGGGTAGTATTTTAGAACAAGTAGTTCCAGAATGACTGAATGTCCATCTTCCAGGAAGAGGGGGAGGAGGACATAGACTCATACCTCACACCTCATTGAAAAATTAGCTTGAAGTGGATCATAGTTCAAATGCAAAATGTGAAGCTTCCACTTTCAAGCTTCCAGAAAGCATGAAAATCTGAATGACCTTCAGTTTGGCACGTTCCGTGAGAGAAGATGTTGATAAAGTAGATTTTAGCAAAGTTAAAATTTTCTGTAAACAGTGTTGAGAGAATGATAAAATAAGCCATAGATTGGAAGAAATATTTACAAGGTATATATTTCATGAAATAGTTGTATGGAGAACATATAAAAATGCAAAGAACTCTCAAAACTCAATAACAAAACAGTTTTTAAATATATAAAAGCTTTGAACAGACATTTCATCAGAGAAAATATGTGAATGATAAATACATGAAAAATGCTCATAATTAGGTATTAAGGAAATGCAATTTATGACTAAAGTGAATACCACTATGTGCCACAAACATAAAAAGGTTCATTGTAATACTCATATATGCCATAGTGGAGCTAATGTCTTTTGTTGTAATCTATGAATGCTTTGACTTTTTAGTAGTTTTTCTTTGTCAAACTGTATCTCATTTGATTTTTGTCACAGTATTGTACTTGCATTTCAGAAGAGAAAGCTGAAGTTTGTAAAAGATAAGAGGCTGCTCCAACCATAGAGCTTAATACACAAGAAGGCCAGCATGCACACCGCACCTGGCCCAAGAGTTGGCCTGAGGTTCAACTTCCTTCCACTGCATTGGTCTGCTTCTGTAGTGTTTTTCTTTTCTTTCTTATTTTCCTTTTTAAGGAAGAATTTTTAAAAATTTAAATTCTTCTAGGTTTCATTCAGAGAAATAAACTCTGCTTCTCTATAGCTGTCTCCTTTATTGTCAACACAAATTACATCTTCATATGGGGCCCAGCAGAAGTAAGGCCTGCTTGAGTGTACTTGGTAGGGTAATAATATGGGTGTAATAATTTACAGTTTTAATTTGAACATTTCACCTAAAATGTCATATGGTGTGCTTGAGTGTGATATTGGTAGGTTACAGAATTAAATGATTATGATTTTGTAATAAAAAGGGGTGTTATTTGTGCTGGACCCTGTATATTATATATGACCACTGACATCAATTTATAATTATTTACGTATTTGTCTTTTAAATCATATTGGAAGAAAAAGAGTAGAGTTACATACAAAAGTACTAGCTTTTATATACCTGTACTAGTGTCTCTAATTTTCTATGACATTGAGTTATCTAGTGACCTTTTGTTCCTGCTGGAAGGAGTCCCTTTAGCATTTCTTATAGGGCAGTTCTAGCAGCAACAAATTTCCTCAGCTTTTGTTTATCTGGGAGTGTCTTAATTTCCCCTTTCATTTTTGAAGGAATAGTCTTGGTTGACAGTTTAACTTTTTCAGCAAAATACATTATCTCACTGCCTTCTTGCCTGCACAGTTTTTGCTGAGAAAATCATGTTAGTCTGTTGACTGTCTCCTGAGTGTGATGAGGAGCCTGTCTTGCAGCTTTCCAGGTTCTGTGTCATTTCCTGGTTTGCTTATAATGTGTTTCAGTGTAGATCTCATTGTATTCGTCATTCTTAAGAGTTTGCGGAGCTGCCTCCATGTGTGTCTTTGATCAAGTTTGGGAGATTTTCAGCTATTAATTCAACTATTCTTTTCATCCCTTTTTGTCTGCTCCTTCTGGGGGACCGTTGATCCACCTGTTGGTATACTTGACAGTGTGCCACTGTGTCTTTGGCTGTGATCATATTTTCAATATTTATTTTTTTCTACCTTTCAGACTGGGTGATCTCAGTTCACCTACCTTCAAGTCTGCTCATTCTTTTTTTTACTACCTGCTGAAATTGGCTTTTTCATTTTTTTCTTTTAGTTACTATGACTTTCAGCTGTAGAATTTCTGTCTGGGCCCTTTTTATAGTTTCATTCTCTTTATTGCTATTTTCTATCTGTTAAGATCATTCTTCTGGTTTTTATTTTCTGAGAATGTTTAAGACACTTGATTAAAAGTCTTTATTTAGTAAGTCTAATAATGTCTGAGCCTGTGTGGGGACAGTTGGTGGTTCTCCTGGGAATGGGCCCTACTTTCTTGTTGCTTTCCATCCTTCGTAATATTTTCTAGTGCACTGGAGGACGTTTGACCATTACAGACTGCTGGCTCTGCACGTCTGATTCCGTTTGTATGCTGGGGCGTGCTGTTCAGTGTGGTGGCCACTAGCTACACACGGTGACTCTTCAGTACGAGACATGTGGCTGGTCCAAACTGGGAGGGGCTGAAGGCTGTGATGTTTGGGTAAACCCGCTCTCTGGGGGTGGGGGGAGCCAGTTACTGTGATGTAAATGCCCCTGCTGTGGCCATTGTCAAACTGCCAGTGTGATGTGACAGACCCGGCTTGGGAAGAGACGTGCACAATCCGTGCTCACAAGCCAGTTTGAGTCAGCTCAAGCGTGCCGCTGGCTCCAAGTCTGAAATTACACCAGCTCTTAAGAAATTAGTATGAAAAGTAAGCATTGTAAAGTATTTCAGTAATGATATTTTATATCGATTACATGTGGAAATGACAACACTAATTTAAATCAGCAACCATGATTTAATCATTTAAATTATTAAAATTAATTTTATCTTTTTTACCTTTATAATTATGCATATAGACCATTTAAAATTACAGAAGTCACTTCTGTTTGTATTGGATAGCATGGCTGTAAACAGTTGGTTGAGACTGTTGAGTATTAGAGTGATTAGCTTCTATTTCCACATATTTTAATGTTTGCTACTAGCAAACAATTGTGTTTGACCCATTACAACCAATACTTAATTTCTGCATGTTGAGCTATAAATGAGTATAAAGCTACTCTTTCTAGTATTTCTCATTGAAATGATGCATTATTTATAAATATATTTTTGAAATTCTTTTACTTCACATTTTAGGATATTTAAAAAATTTGTATAGCAGAAGGAAATATGTTTTATAATTTAATTTTGATTCAGCATAACCATTAATGATTATTTAAAAGCAAATCATTTTTTGTAAGACTTTATTTATTTATTTTGAGAGACAGGGTGAGGGAGGGAGAAAGAGAGGGAGAGGAACATCAGTGTGTGGTTGCCTTTTGCACGCCCCCTACTGGGGACCTGGCCTGTAACCCAGGCACATGTGCCTTGACTTGGAATCAAACTAGCTACCCTTTGGTGTGTAGCCCGAACTCAATCCACTCAGCTATACCAGCCAGAGCTAAAAGCAAATCTTATTGGGGCTGCCAAGAAAACTTGCTACTGATAGCAAAATCACAAAATATGAGGGGAAAAGTGTGCTCTTGATGCTTTTTGAGAGGTTTCACAGCACAACAGTTCTCAAGAAGTTCGAACATATTAAATCTAATGAAGAAATCTTTCAAGGTAGTTTTAAAGACTTAAAAGTAACACTATGTCAAAAAGATTTTATGGCAAATATAAATCTCAAAGACTCTTTATTCAGTGTTCATATAAATCTGAACTACCTAAAACTTCTATTTTTTTCGTAGGTGAGGGTACTTTCCAACAGATGATGGTAGTCAGTCTGTCCATTACTTTATGAACAGTAACTGCTTTTAAGAGCAGCTTTTCCATCTATTTCATCTCTAGGAGCTTCTCTTCCGATTTTTAAGAACAGTACTTTGCTGCATTTAGCTTGCTTTTCTCCATTTTGTAGTTGAAAATGTGTACATTGTTCTTGGTACAACTTAGAACTGCATTAAGGAGAAGATGGAAACCTGAGCATTAGCTTTGGTGCCGGGAGCATGTGGTTGTAGTTTGGGCTCTATCACACGTTTCTGTGTATAGCCTCCTTTCTTCTAGACTGAAGGTCATTTGAAGATCATTTAACATTGTTCAAGGTGGTTCAAATAAAAATCACTTTGTAAGTCAAATAACATATGCCTTTGTTAGCTAAACCTAAAAAAGTTTACTTCCATTAAACTGAAAACTAGTCTTACAAGAAAATTTACTTTTTATATACCTTCACCCCCTTCCCTTCTGGTAACTACCATGCTGTGGTCTGTGTAGTGAGTTTGCTTGTTGCCTTCTGTTTTATATCCTAATAAGTAAAATTATATGCTTCTTGTCCTTTTCTGTCTGATTTACTTCACTTAACATGAATGGATGAATCTTAAGATCCATTCCTCTTGTCACAAATGGAAATATTTCATCATTTTTTTTATGGCTGAGTACTTTGTACCACATCTTTATTCAGTCATCCATCAAAGGACACTTAGGTCGTTTCCAAGTTCTGGCTACTGTGAATAATGCTACAGTGAACATATGGGTACCTAGATCTTTCCGATAAGTGTTTTCAGATTTTTGGGCCCGATACCCAAAAGAAGAATTGCTGGGTCATATGATAGCTCTATTAATTTTTCGAGGAACCTCCATACTGTTTTCATAGAGGCTACACAAATTTACGTTCCCGCCAGTCGTGCATGAGGGTTCCCTTCTCTCCACATTCTCTCCGACACTTGTTATTTCTTATCTCATTCATGATGGCCATTCTGACAGATGTGAGGTGGTATCTCATTGTGGTTTTGATTTGTGTATCCCTTATAACTAATGAAATTGAGCAATTTTTTATATATCTGTTAGCCATATGTATTCTCGGCAAAACTGTTTAGGTCTTCTGCCCACTTCTTAATTGGATTGTTTTCTGTTGTTGTCCAGTTGTATGAGTTCTTTATATATTTCAGATATTAGCGCCTTATGAGAGGTATCATTTGCAAATATCTTCTTTTGCTCTGCAGAAGCTTTTTAGTTTGGTATGGTCCCATTTACTTGTTTTTGCTTTTACTTCACTGGCCTATGGGATCAATTTCATAAAGTTTAGTCCATGCACATTTAGGGTGATTCTTGAAATATGAGGACTTAGTATAGCCATTTTATTTTGTTTTCTGGTTGCTCTGTATCTCCAATGTTTCTTTTTCCTTCTGTTTCACTGTGTTCTTTTAGTTTGGTAGTATTCTATTATTTTTTCCTCTGTTTACTCTTTTTTAATGTTATATGTCTCCGTTCTAGATTTTATAAATTTTTTTACTATTTTTAAAGATTTCATTTATTTATTTTTAGAGAGAGGGGAAGGGAGTAGAGAGGGAGAGAAACATGAATGTGTGGTTGCTCTCATGCGCCCCCTACTGGGAACGTGGCCTGCAACCCAGGCATGTGCCCTGATGGGGAATGACCCTTTGGTTTGCAGGCTGGCTGGCACTCAATCCACTGAGCCACACCAGCCAGGGCTAGATTTTTTTCTAATATGTGAGAGCAAACATTTATTTTTCCAAAAACTAATTAAGTATAAAAATTAAGGAGTACCATTTTGTAACAACACTTTGTGGCGACATTCAATTATTTTTTCTTCTCATTCTTGTTTTATAGGGGATGGAACATAATTGTGAAGAAATTCAGTTAAATTAGTACTTACAGAGAGCAAAGCACTTGCTTGTTAGAAATTACTAAAAAACATTCTATTTTTTCTTTTTGGAGCTTCATAATGCAATAAGAAAGATGGAGTTCTTGAATTAATAATTATAACCAGACTGTGCTAAGTATTTTATTAGAGCTATAACAATGCGTATAGGAATATGGATAGGAGACACTAATTTTTAAATTTAGTTTTTTGTAATAGCTTTATTGAGATAGAATTTATATACTTTACAATGCACCCATTTAAAATACACAACTCAATGGTTTTTAGTATTAGAACATTTTCATCACCTCAAAAGGAAACCCTTGTACTCATTAGTTATCAGCCCCTATTCCACCCAAGCCCTAGGCAACCACTAATCTACTTCCTGTCTCTATAGATTTGCCTATTCTGGATATTTCATACAACAGCATCCCAGAGTATATGGTCTTTGGTAACTGGTTTCTTTCACTTAGCAAAATGTTTTCCAGGCATATCCTTGTTGCAGCACATATCAGTACTTTCTTTTTGTGGCTGAGTGATATTCCATCATATGGATGTAATACATTCATTTATCCAGTCGTCATTTGGTGGCTATTTGGTAGTTTTCACCTTGGGGCTATTTGAATAATACTGCAAAAAACATCCATGCACTGGTTTTTATGTGAACGTCGGTTTTCACCTCTCTTGGCTGTGCACCTAGGAGTGGAATTGCTGGGTCCTACAGTAACTGTACGTTTAGTTGGTGTTAATTTTGCTTAAGGGGCTGAAAATAAGCCTCTTTGAATTTAGGATTTGAGCTGATACAGAAAGATGAATGAAATGTGGATGGGCAGATTGAGGTGGAAAAAAGAACAAGAGGACACATTCAAAGTATAGGGATGACGGGAACAAAGGCACTGAGCCAAGAGAACAAGATGGATTTAAGGGACTACGGGTGTGCTTGTTAAAGGAACTATAGCCTGTCAACTCTATTCACAGATGAAATTCTGTCTTAAACTCTTGAGGAAAATACGTACCTCAATATTATAATCCATAACAAAAACAGTATAACCAGTTATTACAATAATCAAATGTACTAATTACATGCAGATGCAAAATTAATCACCTGTACATCATCTTTACTATTAAAGTTCTCGAAACAGTATCTTTTAAATAGTTTAGATAGCTAAATAACTTTCTGCAAACACTTCCCCTACTAAAATAGGTTTGAATTGGCTTCTTTGGTTCTAAATTTGGTTCTAGATTTGTGTTATGATTTCTCTTATGAAAAAATTTTATACATGCAGTAGTTCTTTTTCTTCTAATTGATTTTTATCTCCATTCACCTGTGCAAGTTCAGTCCTTTTTCCCTCGCCCCTTTTATGTTCTTAACTTATCCTTTTTTATGCTGCGCATTCATTTCCGAATTGCACAAACTATTTTTTAAATGCTTTTACCTACTTTACTCCCTATGTTATAATTGTTTAATAGCCTATTGTAAAATAGACTTGCAGTTTCCTGCTTCTCTCTGTCTTTGTCATCTTTCAGTCTTGTATCCTTTTGTCTTTTTGTTTCAGGTATAAAAACTCCTTTTAACCTTTCTGTCCTGCAGATTGTGGCGGTGAACTCCCTCAGCTTTTGTCTGTCTGGAAAAGCCTGCATTTCTCCCTCATATCTGAGGAGTAACTTTGATGGATATATTATTCTTGGCTAATCATTTCTCTCTTTTAATATATTTGAGTATTTGATTCCACTTACTCCAAGCCTGTAAGAGTTCTGCTGAAACATCCAGTGATAATCTAATGGGGCTTTCTTTATAGTTTCCAGTCCTCTTTTTCCTGGCTGCCTTAAGAATTTGTTCTTTGACATTAACTTTTGACAGTCTTAATATAATGTATCTTGGAGGTCTTTCTGCATTGAGATAATTAGGTGTTGTAGTAACTTCTTGGGTCCAAGGGTCCAGCTCCTTGCACAGGTTTGGGGCGTCCTCATTATTTGTTTGAGTAGAGGTTCCCTGTCCCCTCCTCTCTGTCCTTCCTCATTTTTCTGTTGTTCTTGTATTGTTCGTTCTAATGGAGTCAGACAGTGCTTGTAGAGTTCTCCCATTTTTTTAGCTCAGTTCTTTTTGTTCTTCCACCTGAGTCATTTCTGGCTTTCCCTCTTTGAGATCCCTGATTCTTTCTTCTGTCTGGTCTGCTCTGTTTACTAAGGTCTCACTTTTTCTTCATCTCATGTATTGAGTTTTTCAGCTTAGAATTTGTTTGGTGGTTGTTTTACAGCTTCAGTCTCATTGGTAAAGTACTCCTTTTGTTCATTTATTTTCTTCTTGAGATCACTGAACTGCCTTTCTGTGTCTTCTTGTACCTCATTTAATTTTTTAAAAACTACAATTTTGAATTTCCTGTCATTTTAATCACAGCATTCTATGTCTTTGAGTTTGTTTTTTGGAGACTTCAGTTTCTTTCTGAGCTACCTTGTTACCTTGGTTATTCATGGTACTGATGGATTATTTTGCTGCCTGGACAGCTGAGGAATTGAAATCTTTTTTAGGTACTGTTTTGTGTTGACAATTTAGAAGGTTGGTAAGTAGAGGTCTTTCTTTTGTTTTCCAGTAGATGATGCTATAGCACCAGTTTTTGTTTTCTCTGACCTGCACTACTGGGACTTCAGTGTTTCAGTGGGGCAGTGTTGCCCTGGCTGTGAAAAGGCACCGAACCTGAGGAGGTGATGTCCCCTCCGTGACTGGGTCACCTCGGTCTCAGGACACCACCCTGTGGTGGGATGACACACTATGGGCCTCTGGGCCTGTGAGTTCCTGGTGCTGCTTCCCTGTAACCAGAGGCTGCCAGCCTCTCTATCCCTTACTATCTGAGGTGTCCCAGCTACCTCTACTGGGTTCTGTGACAGTGTGTGTGGGTGGTGCTGCACTGGGTGTAGCCACAGTGAGCACTAGCCACTCAGGCTGCAACGTTGCTTCTGCCCCTTCAGCTCTTTCTAGGCTGTTGAGAGAGGGCTGTAACCCCATACCCACCTCCACTGCTACCGTGTCAGCTGGAGTGGGGCAGGTGACAGGAGAGTGGTAGTGGGGGCAGGTTTCAAGTTATTAAGCCTTTAAAACTTGTCAAAGAACTAAATTAAGTGACTTTTTTTTTCTGCGATGCTACAGCTAAACCAGAAAGAGAGAGAGAGAGATAGGGGGAGGAATGGAATGGAATGGAATGGGAGGGGAGGGGAGGGGAGGGGAGGGAAAGGAAAAAGGAAGGGCAACTGTCTTAATTTGCACAGGTTCTAGTAGAAGTGTTCTAAGGCTGATTGAAACAGAAGTTGCTTTGGTGAGGAAAGACATTTACTTTATCATTCAATAAACATTTACCGAGTGCTCATCATTTCACTAAGTTTTCATTATGTTCAAATCTGGAAGTAGAAAGATGATTAAGAAGGTATTTTAGAGCTTTTAGGCTAGTGGAGTAAAAAAGGCACAATTAACTAAAATAAGGCATGATCATTGCTTTAGTAAAAATACATTCTAAGGACTAGTTGTACATTCTAAGGACTAGTTGTACATTCAGAGGAGACAGACTTGCCGGGGTGGGGAGTATTACTTGAATTGGATTTTAACGTTGAATAAGGGTTTCCCCAGTAGAGGGAAGTGAGGTGTATCACACAAAAGAAATAACATTCACTCAACATCAACAGATAATAATTGCACAGTGACTGTATGCCGGTTACCATTCTAGACACCGGGGATATAGTGATGAACACACCCAACAAGACCCCCTTCTTCCTGGAGCTGATATGCCAGTTGGGAAGATAGACAATAAACAAATTAAGTGTGGTAAGAGAAAACTAGACAAGATAAAGGAAAATAATGAGACTTGTGAGAGGTGGGCCTACAAGTATTTAGGTAAGGTTGTTGGTATCTTCTGAGGCACCCTAGTCCTGGGAGATCTATGAAAATAGGTTCTAGGGACAAATTAGATTAGAAATACCACCCCAATAAGTCTCGCCATAAGGAAGCCGAGACAATTCTGGATTGAACCACATCGAACAATTCATTAGACTAGAAAACCCATTGATTCACCCCTAGGGTTTTGTGTGCTGAAGAGACCGTGGGAGAAGCTGGACTAGAGTGCAAGGACCGCGTGGCCAGGCGCGGGAGAGGGAGACTGTGGCTGAAGAAGACGGCTATGTGAGGGTGACGAAGAGCTCGCGCCCCTCCACAGCGGGGAGCAGCGATGCCCAGACTTCATTTAGATTTTTGAAAAGTTACTATGGTGGCCGTTTGGAAGCTTTCTTGAGTAAGGAAAGAATAAATTTAGAAGCTTTGTGATAATAAAGGGAATGATGAGAATCTGAACAATAGAGAGGACAAGACAGGTCTGTAAGACATTTGGAGTCAGATCAGTTCAGTCAGATAACTGTGGTTAAAGGTGAAGAAGAATGTGTCAGAACAGTTCTTAGCATATATGTTTAAAGTGAGTGAAAGTTTATCTTCACAAGGGGGAAACTTACCCGCTCTGCCAGCAAACGAAGGTCACGGCAGAGTTGTAGGCAGCACAGGATAAACAGAAGCCATGTGTTTGAGAGTGTTCCGGACTCGGCCCCTCTCACATTTCCTCCCTCCTTTGGAATAAGGCAGGCTAAAAATGAAGTGGAAAAAAATCAGCATGGTCTGCATTTGAAAGGTTGTGCTTTTTAGGGAGAAACAAACTTACTATCACATTTAAACGAGACACAGTATGACCTTGAGTTAGAGGCACAAGAACTGTGTGAGTGGTGCATACTTGGCTGTAACAGTACTCTGCTCACAGGGGCCAAGGCCGGCAGGTGGCTCCATTCTGCTGCCAGAGAATCAATCACCTGGGCCTCACTGGCCGGCACTGAAGCAAAAGGCAGAGAGGAATTTGCAGATGGTAGGGAATATTAGAGAGATTAGGAAGGGAGAAGGAAGTGTGGTTCAAAGTTATAAAATGCAGTCTGTGTTTCTATTTTAAATGTGTTTATATGTGTGTATAAATGTGAATATAGCACCCCCTGCCCCAGGGTGCTGCTGTCACATGTTTGTCAGCTGGCTATGGTCTGTCACCAATCCAATGAGGAAAATACCATCTTACTTGCTCTTTTTTCATCCACTGTAATGTTATCTTGGTTAGCCACTTTATTAGAATTTAAAACAAAACTGTAATTTGCCTTGAGGATGAAATAGTAGATGAGTGTAAATAATACTTTGACCAAACTTAGCAAATACAAGGATGATGAATGTTTTCTTGCAAAAATGACAAACCGTAGTGTTTAGAAAAACAGGTCTAATGTTCTTCTTGGTGGACGTTAGCTGATAAAATAGACAGAAAAAGTTAAAGAATATGAGTGACCAAATATAGTAGATTGATATCACTACTCTTAACTTTTCTTAGCCTTTTGATTACTGATGAACTAGATTAGAATAATAAATGGATCATTATTCTTGACATTTTGTACTTTAGTCTGGAAATATTGGCATTAAAAACCAAAGGTCAAATTGCTACTTGAGCGATATTCTTAGATCTTCATAGAAGTATATTTTCTTTAAATAATAAGCTTGTGTTTCAAAAATGCCTTTATTCGAGATGACTGTTCAAATTGGTTATGTATATTTTTAACCCAAATTAGGGACCTTCTGGGCTAGGCCTGTCTTGGTTTCCTCCTTAGACGCCTCCTTTGGCGTTACTGTTGTGTACAAGAGGCACTCGTGGTGTGATCTGCTCTTCTAGAATGGAACGTGCCAACGGCGGGCTCATGCCATGGCTCAGTGGAACACCTTTTGTGCGCCGTGGGTTTTTATACGTTAATGTTGATAAGCCATGTAAATAGCGGATCGTGGACTCCATTTCATTTACCTGTTTCTCTGGTTTTGCACACTTTTCTTTCACAAGGTCTTTCATCTTCCTGTTTGCTTCCTTTTATCTCATGGCATTTATTCCTCTCAGTGAGTTTCTGCCTCCGTGTAGTATGGGCTTCCCTCACCATGTTATTTCTGACCCTCACTCTGGCCAGTCACTGTGGGCAGGACTTGGGCACGGGGGAACTATCCGTCTAAGACGGGCAAAGGCAGTTTGTGAGGATGGAGGTCAGGCCCTTCCCAAGCTGTACGGGCAAAACTAACATAGTCAAAAGTACTGTTGCCTGACCACATCTTCATTCTGGCATCTCTACAGAATATTTTTTCTTTAAAAACATTTAATATATTTCGTATATGATTCTAGCACAAAATATATAAACAAGCACATTATGAACACCCTGTATCCCCTACCCAAATATATTTTTTAAAAGGCTAGGTAGGTAAGGTCAAAATTAGCATGTTGTAAAATATTACCTTATCCAGTATTTCTTCATTCTTGAGAAGACATCAAAGAAAAATTTCAGTTTCAGAGAAAAGCACACCACATTTGGTTAAACCCTAATCTGTCTCAGGATCACAGTAGTCTGGCTGTAAGTCAAGCCTCTCTGTCCATAGCCCTGGGACACGGCCCTTCTGTCAAAGCTTGGCACTTAAAAGAAAGGTTACTTGAATTATGACTTAACAAAATATTTAAATTCTCAATGAGACCAGCTATTCCTAGGATCCCGGGTTTCAGGAAATAAAGATGGCTCAGTAATCCCGGTCATGACGCATTCCAGTCGCCCTGGGCAGCCTCACTGGGTTAGCAGTGAGCGCCCGCAGCGTCTCTGCACGAAAACGTAAATGATTCACTTTGGGAAGAACAGTCTTTCCAGGGTACGTAAAACATATCGTAGAAATTTTAGCTTTTGTCCCCAAATCCTGTTTAACAGATTCTCCCTCAGGCGCCTGCCCTTCTTGTGTCTTGGTGTTTCTTTGCCGTGTTTCTATTTTTGCTCCTTCACAAACTGAATTTTTGTACCTTACTCACACCTCAGTTCTCCTTCCCTATCTTTTGGTGTTTAGACTTGCATTTCCTGCTTTGGAGTCATCCATCTCATCAGCAGATTGCACCAGCACCATTCTTAAAATAGACATACCTGTGGGACATCTTAATACAGTGTTTGCCAGTGACACTTATACCAGAAAAATCTAAGAAAAATAGGTGCAGAAAAAGTTTCAAGTTGCTTTTCAAGTACAAATGGTGGAACATCAGACTCACTTGTGAAAATCCTGACGTCAGCAGAAAGGTTGTGCATTGACACTTCGGTGACACTAAGAGGGGCCATCCTCATGTGTTACTGCTTAAAAAGCACCTTAGTCATATTGCTTAGTGACTAGTAAGTAAGTGGTATTTTTCATTTATTTTACACGATAGCTTGTTACTCATATGTTGGTATTTTAACTAGTTTCATTTAGGAAATCAATCCGGGATGGGAGGAGTTAAATAGGCAATGCCTCATTGCAAAACATTGGGGATCAAGTTCATATCAAGCACCTTTTTTAGAGATTTTATTTATTTATTTTTAGAGAGAGGGTAAGGGCGGGAGAAAGAGTGGGAGAGAAACATCAATGTGTGGTTGCCTGTCATGCACCCCCTTACTGGGAATCTGGCCTGCAACCCAGGCATGTGCCCTGCTAGGAATCAAACTGGGGACCCTTTGGTTCAGAGACCAGCGCTCAGTCCACTGAGCCACACCAGCCAAGGCTCATGTCAAGCATTTTCATGTAGAACAGCTAGTTTTCAAAAACTAGTCATTGGTCTAGTTCTTGAAAAGACGTAGTTTATGGTCATTAAGTAGGAAATCCTTCCATCTCCAAACCTGACTCGTTCTCACCATGACTGTTACCATCCTGAGCAAGCCTCCATCTATTCCCTGGGTTTTTGAAATCGGCTTCCTGTTTCCTCCACCCTTCTAGTCTGTTCCTAACACTGAAGGAAAAACATTCCTGTTAATGTAAGTCAGTTGCTGTCACTCCTGTGCTTAGAACGTTGCAGTAGCTCCTCATTTTACTAAGAGAAAAAGCCATACTTAATTCATTGGTCCACAAGACCCATCTCTTTCTCTTCTTTTCTTTTCCTGTATCTCTGCAATGTAGATAATAATGTAAAGTTAAAGTACATACTTGTATTAGTTGTTGGATTTTTTAAGTAGTGTATATTTTCTATACTAGTTTTAAAACATATAAATACATATTCTCTTAGGAAAACAGGATCACTTAGTTACATATGATATTTTAATTTTTTTAAAGATTTTACTTATTTATCTTTAGAGGGGAAGGGAAGGAGAGAGGGAGAGAAATATCAATGTATGGTTGCCTCTTGTGCATTCCCTGCTGGGAACTGGCCTGCAACCCAGGCATGTGCCCTGACTGGGAATCAAACCATGTTCTCTGGTTTGCAGGCCCATGCTCAATCCACTGAGCTACACCAGCCACGGCTGATGTTTTAATTTTTAATTCTTACCATAATAAATGATCCTCACTGGACAGACACCTTATTCTTAAGAGGACGTGTTTCTTCATCTCTAAAATGAAAATAATACCCTGATTACCTCAAAGCAGTCCTTCTCTTGGATTTCTTCTACTAGCTCATTTATTGTCCCCATATCTTTATTACTTAGTGTTCTTTCTCCTTCCCGAGCTCCTCTCCTTAAGCCGAAGTTTATCTGTCTGCCTTTGAATAGCTTTTCTAGCCCATGAAAAATCCTCTATTGTCCTTTTTTTCCCACTGTACCTTTACATTATCCCATTATTTCCCATTATACAGGGACTTTTATCCACTCATATATGCTGTGACACGATTAATAAAGTTGTCTAAGGATAGATAGTTCAATGATTTATTTGTACATTTGCAAGAAAATGTTAAATAAAAATTCCTCCTGAAAAAATTGTACAAACAGAGGAAAGGTAAGTGATAGTTTTTACTAGTGAAGGGCCTACTATGGGAGTGGAGTGGGGTGGAGTGGTTGTTAGGTGATTAATCTAAATTTAACTTTTTCGATGAAATCTAAAATTTCAAGATACAGAAATCTGCTTTTCTCACATTCTGGGGCTTATATTTATCGAGGAAAACTGACACATTTTACTCATTTGTATATTACGCAACTAGATATTTTTATCAATATTTCTTTCAAGTATTCCTTTATAGCAGGCTTTCCAATATTTATTAGATTTTATGTGTATAAGTTACTTAATTTGTAAAGAAAATACTATATACAAATTCTATTATATATATGTGTGCAACATATATACATACATATATAACAAGAAATATATATACTTTATATATATATTGAATAAGATGTGAGATTCCCTATTTTGTTTTTATATAAAAGTAACTTGTGCATTACACAGTTGAGCTTTTTGCTTATTTCTGTGAATTCCTTTTCTGGTAATTTATGGTATCATTTAAACTTTGTTATGCATTGGCTTCTCCAAAATTGTATTCACAGATATGCATACACAGGGGTTGGCAAAAGTTGATTTACAGTTGGAAGTACATTAAACACTGAGTTTTTCTTGTATTATTATTTATTAATTACTGTATTATTTTCCACATAACCAACTGTAAACCTGCTTTTGCCCAGCTCTGTGTTGGTATCATTGATATTTGCCAACAATCAATTGTAAGGTCACCTTAACATGTTTTGAATTATCAATGTGTAAAAAACATTGGGAAATATGAGCTCAGAATGTTGGAATTATGTGGAAAATTTTGTGACTTTTTTCACTTTTTAAAGTTTCTAGTTGTTTATTTTAATTGATCTATTTTTCATTTTTGCTCTAATAATTCATGAAAAGTGGATACGTCACATAGGCAGACAGGATCCTGGGTGCTATGATTGGTTGGCATTTACATAGGTCGTTCAGGTAGATTTAATTACAAGATGACCTGAAATTCAGAAATGTAATCTGTAAGACAGAGAAGTACAATTTTTTAAGCACACTCTTATCAGTATTCTATGATACTCGTTCTGCAACTGTAATTTGTTTGCGTGTCTGTCAAAAGAGGAAAGCTATATTCAATAATGAAGATAGCAAGAATTTGAAACTTCATATACATTTTTTTTTAGTCATAGGAAGGCCAGCCTTTTGAAAAGGGATAGAAATGTATATATCTCCAGAATGTTATTTCCCTTCATTTGAGGCTGTCTCTTAATTCCAGCATTTTACTGTGTTCGATAAACACACCAAATATATATATATTATTTATTTGGTGGGGGAGGTGATGGAACTTTACAAAATTTCAACTGGCATTGCACTCTGCTGATAAGAATGGGAGTTTGCATCGCTCTGAAGAGATTACATGAGGTAGAATTGGAAAGCAAATTGTATTTACAAAAGATAGGATGATGTTCCTAATAGGTGTTCAGAATAGACTATTTACTCTCATATTCTGCTGAGCTTTACTAGATATAACTTCATTTCAAAACAGGACAAATCTGATTGAAGGTAAAAGCATTCCCTCTCCACAGATAGTCATCCAAAGGGTTTACATTGAATTTTCCTGATGGGCGTACAGCTGTATTTTATGCTGTATCTGTATAAACTGGTAATGTGGAAAATAAAAATCTAAATAGTATACTTGATTGCTTCATGTACTGACCATTTAGATGACCAGATTTTTATCTACAATTTTTGAAGAGATGTTGCAATAAGACGTCCCAAAAATAACTGTCAAAGTCACAATACTAGGATCTATTTTCATCTCGTTGTCAAGGTAAAGTTACTGAAATTCACAGTTAGTAGGTCAGAAAGATCACTTTCTATCTGTTGTCATCTGTGGTTTAATGCTGACCTTAACTGCTACTGTGTAATGTCAAAATGATCACAGTGCCCAGGCTGCAGAAGTAGAATATGCTGCGTGATTTAATGCATTTCCTGTCTGGAATGAAGGTGGCCAACAGCCATGAGGTACTCTGGTGTAGAAGAAACTTTTCATTTCTAATTCTTTTCTCTTTTCTCATTCATTTTAGATTTTGGATTTAGTAAAAGGCACACATTACCAGGTAGCCTGTCAGAAGTACTTTGAGATGACACATAATGTAAGTATTTTAAACTTTAAAATTTTTAAACTTTATAGCCTAATTCCTTGTCTTTTGTGACTCCGTGTTTCATTCGGGGTTTTTACTTGCAGGAATAGAAACCACTCCAGCTATTACCAGCAGAAAGGAATTTATTACACAGTAATAGGTACCTTTTAAAATTGAAAGAAGGTCCAGAGAATCGAGCTTAGATTCTCCAGAACAGGAATACTGTTCCTAGGAGAAGCTACATCATGAGAAAATCTTATTTTACTACAGCTGTCACCTACAACTACACATCTAGGGATGAGACCAAAGGTCGGTAAACTTTCTGTAAAGTGTCAGATTATAAAAATTTTAGGCTTCACAGTCCATATGGTCTCTGTCACAGTCGCTCAGCGTTGCTGTTGTAGTACACATGCAGCCGTAGACGGTAGGTAATCAGACAGGCATGGCTGTGTTCCAGTAGACCTTTATTTACAAAAACAGAGAGTGGGCCAGGTCTGACACACAGGCCTCAGATAGCCAACCTCAGCAGTAGATCTAGAACTTTTGGCCACAGTTGCCAAAAAGAACCTAAGGCTTTTGCCATCTCCCACACAGGAAATCTGATTGTTTTACTTGCCGCCACCTCTTTTTAATCTGATCAACTACCAAGTCTTATATTTATCTGCATGCAGAACCTAGGTGACATGGTGGACCCTTAACTGCAAGGGAGTCAGGGAAATGTGTTTGGTTTCTTTCATGCCAGCATCCTTAGTACAAGAAAGGCCTGCTACAGTAGGGGCTGAAAAGTATACAACAAGGGTCACAAACTCAGAGGCCCATCAAGGTCAGCTGATAAATGACGCCCAAAAGTGATGTTTCCTGAGATTAATACCAGAGAGTATGGTAGGAACTGTGGTGCACTGAAGAATTCATACCCTTAGAGGCATTCACATCAAAAAGTTTTAAGACTCTGTAGGTCAAATTCAACTCACTGATGTGGAGTTTTCAGCCACTGATCCTGATCATGGCTTCCTAACTGAAGCCAGACATCCAAAAATGGACTTCAAGGTCCAAGCACCTCTTGAAACATTTCTTTTATGAGTATATGTGAGCCTTTCTTGGAGTCAGTGGTTTTGTTCAGATACAAAGGGATCCATACTTTCTCCTAAAAGATGTATTTGATGAGCCCTGGCCGGGTGGCTCAGTTGGTTGGAACGTCATCCCATACATCAGAAGGTTGTGGGTTAGGATCCCCTGTTGGGGCACACACGGGAGGCAACCGATTGATGTTTCCCTCTCACATTGATGTTCCTCTCTCTCTCCTTCTCTCTAAAGTCAGTGAATATATCCTTGCGTAAGGATTAAAAAAAAAAAGATGTATTTATTGAATTCATTATTAGCTACCATGCTAAGTTTTATAATTTTTATGTTTTTTAGTTTAGTTTTCATGAAATTTTTCTAGTTTGGTTATGTTTTTGATGAAATATTTCATAGGAAAATATATCCTGTAATATGACTAAAGATGATAAAAATAATAATGATAATAATATCACCCAATATCTATAGAACCCTTAATGCATGCCAGGCATAGCACAAGCACTTTGGACACATTAGCTCTTTGGATTCACACTGTTGCACTACTACTAGGCATTGCTTTTGTCCCTGTTTATGAATGGAGCTTAGAGAAGCTGAACAGCCAGTGTACCATTACACTGCTTATAGAGGATAGAACTTGGATTTGAACCAGGCTGTTGAATAACTCATCTAGAGCTTATGAGCCTAACCATGCTGTTCTATAATACCTTATATTGGATTTGTAATAACCACTGTTGTGATCATTAGCACTTTCTAGATTCATCATCCAACCTTCATAGCTTACATTAAAACAACTCAGACCTACCAGTTCTACGGGACTTGCCCAAGGTACCAAACCTTGCGAGCTCTGGAGCTAGAACTCTGGTCTGTTGTGGGTCAGGCCCTCACCCTAGTATACCTAAATGCTAAAAATATCATTATTATTTAAAAAAATAGTTTAGAGACTTTCAGTCAAGGTGGTAGAGTAGGAAAATGCTGTGCTCATCTCTTTCCACTACCACATGAAAATTACAACTGAATCAGAACAACCATCATTGAAAACCTCCTAAAGGCTACCTGAACAGAAGTCCTATAGCTGATGGTATAAAGAAGCTGGTAGCAGGGGCAGAGAAGTGGAATGGGCAGGTCCCACATCCGTGGTGTGGTGATTAAGAATTGGGAGGGATAGCTCAGCTGTGGAGGTCCTCCCTGAGGAGCAAGGGGTCCTAGCCCCACACCTGGCTCCCCTGCCTAGGGCTTCAGTGCTGGGAAAATGAGTTGCTACATCTAGTTGTGAAAACCAGTGGGGATTACGTCTTAATGAGACGGAGAGCAGCTGGAGACCTAGGCACTGCAGGTCTTAAAGGGCCCATGCATAGATTTACTTCCTTTGGGCTCCAGCACAGAAGCAGCAGCTCAGAAAGTGCCAAGGACATATGGGAGGAACTAAATTAACTGGCTTCAGGGCCAAGGCTGGAAAGGCAAGAGTCAGAACAAATCTCTTGGGACAGGAATGTTGGCAGGTGCCATTGCTCTTTTGTTGAGCCCTCCTCTCACCCAGCTGCCTGACCCAGGTGGATGCCAAATCTGAGCATTCCATTAACCTGGCTAACACTGTTTGCCTGCCCTGGAGATGCCCTGAGACTCCTCCCTACCCAACTCACATGCCTGGCCTAACCTCTTTCAGCTACTCTTCCATATAAGCAACCTGCCTTGCCTCATGCTGTCGACATCCCTAAACTCTCTCCAAGGTCCACAAACTGTAATCAGATAGTGCCTGACCTCTGTGGGTCCTGTACTTTTTGTTAAGTTATGTCAAGTTCAGACCAAGTGGTGACTTGTCTCAACTTACATCATAACTCCCATCAGGTAGTCCCAAGCCTAGCATAAGAAGTGGCAATCTTGGTTTGGAATGTAGCCTCAACTAAGTGACCACAAACCAGGCACAAGTGGCAGCTGGCTTCAACTCCCATTACGGTGCCCACCAAAGGGTCCTAAGTCCGACACTAGTGACGCCATCCTCAGTTCGCAGAATAACCTCTCCCAAGCACCTCCAAGCTCATCCCTGGCATGAACCAAGCACCGATCACTTTGTAAGTACTACCGGATGGCCCCAAGCTGGAAACACACCAGAGCTCCAGGACCCACATACGTGATAGTTAGCTTCAGACCACACCAGAGCACCATTCACCCAGCTCTATAAACAGCACACTTGAAGGGTGGTCTCAGCTGGCATAACCCCACTAAGCAACTCTCAGTCTTGGGGGTCAGCCCCTGAACAACAGCTCATCCACTATAGTCATAGCCAGTCAGCCTTAGGGTCAGTCCCAACCCCTGAAATGCCACAGCAATCAAGGATCAACTACAACAAAAGGTACACGAAAACCACACAAGAGACACACCTGGAACACCCAACTCAGGAACCAGGAAGACTGTATGACTGGGCCCCACAGGAAACCTACTGTATAGAGCCATTCAGCCAAAACCAGGAGATGTAGCAAATCTACCTAATACATAGAAACAAATAAAAGGAGTTAGCCAAAATGAGGAGACAAAGACAAAACTGTAGAAAAAGAACTAAACAGAATAGAGACAAGAAATCTACAGGATTTAGAGTTTAAAACATTGGTTATAAGGGAGCTTATTGAACTTAAGGGGAAGAATACATGAACTCGGTGGGAACTTGGATAAAGAAGCAGGAAAAATAAAAATGGAGATAGAAAACATAAAAAGGACCAGTCAGAAATGCAGAATACATTAGATGGAAACAACAGCAGATCGGATGGAGCAGAGAATCAACTCAGTAATCAGAAGACAAGATAGCAGAAAACTCCCAATTAAAACAGCAAAAAGAAAAAAGATTGAAAGTAAATGAGGATGGTTTAAGGTTTCTCTGGGGTCATATTAAACATATCAACATTTGCATCAGAGGGGGACCAGAAAGAGAGCAAGGAATTGAAAACCTGTTTGAAGAAATAATGAGCAAAAACTTCCCTAACCTGGCAAAGGAAGTAGACATAAAAGTCCATGAAACATAGAGTACCCAACAAGACAAACCCAAAGAGGCCCACACCAAGACCCATAATAATTAAAATGCTGAAGGTCAAACGAAGAGAGAATCTTCAAAGTAGTAAGACAAAAGCAGTTGGCTATGTACCAGGAATTTTCCCATAAGACTGTCAAGTGATTTCTCAGCAAAAACTTTGCAGGCCATAGGAAAATGGCATACAATATTCAAAATGATGAAAGTCTGAGACCTACAACCAAGAATGCACTACCTAGCAAAGGTATCATTTAGAAGGAGAGATAAAGAGTTTCCCAGACGGGAAAAGCTAAAGTGTTGCATCACCAGGAAACGACTATCAGAGGAAAGGTTAAAGGCACTTCTTTAAGAAGAAAAGAAAGGATCGAAAATATAGGAAAGAAAAAATTCACAATGAAAAGGCAGAGTTAATAAAAACAGTGGATCAACCAACTCTAAAAGCAAGTACAGAGGTTAAAGGCAAAAGTAGGAAGATCATGTGTAATTTCAACAGTACATTAAGGGATACACATAAACACAAAAGAGGTAAAAAATAATGACAAAATCATACATGTGGAGGGGATGAATAAAAATTATAGTGATTTAGAATGTGTTCAAAGTTAAGTGACTATCTTCTTAAAATAGACTGCTGTAAACATAGTTTGGTTCATATGAAGCGCATGGTAACCACAAACCAAAAATCTATGAGGTACGCAAGAAATAAAGGCAAAGGAATCCAAATAGAACACTATACAAAGTCATCGACATACAAGAAAGTAAGAAAATTAGAAATGAACTGAGAACTACAAAACAATCAGAACACAATAAAATAACAGTGACCATATATCTGTCAATAATTACCTTAAATGTAAATGGACTAAATGCTTCAATCAAGAGACATAGTGGATAAAAATCAAGGCATATACCTATGCTGCTTAAAAAAATAAGGCATATACTTATGCTGCCTATAGGAGACTCACTTTAAATTAAAAGTAAAGGGATGGGAAAAGATTTTTCATACAAAAGAAAATGAGAAAAAAATCTAAGGTAACACACTGGCTGGTGTGGCTCAGTGGATTCAGTTCTGGCCTGTGAACCAAAGGGTTCCCAGTCAGCGCACATGCCTGGGCTGTAGGCCAGGTCCCCAGAAGGGGGCACACGAGAGGCAACCACACATTGACGTTTCTCTCCTTCTCTTTCTCTCCCTTTCCCTCTCCCTAAAAATAAATAAAATCTTAAAAAACAAACTAGGTAGTAATACTTATAACAAACCAGACTCTAGAACAAAGACTCTAACAAGAGACTAAGAAGTGCATTTCATAGTGATAAAGATCAATCCATCAAGAGGATATAACCCTTCTAAACCTTACAGCTCCCAATGTGGGAGCACGTAAATATATAAAGCAAATATTGACAGTTTTAAAGGGAGAGACTGGCAGTAATATAGTCAGAGTAGGAGAATTTAACATTCCATTGATGTCAGTGGATAGATCATCTAGACAGAAAATCAACAAGGAAACAGTGGCCTTTCATGACGCATTAGACTAGATGGACATAATTGATATTCTTAGGACATTTCACACAAAAGGCAACAGTATATACATTCTTTTCAAGTGCACATAAAACATTCTTCCAGATAGACTGCATGTTAAGTCACAAACAGTACTCAAATAAATTTAAGAAGATTGAAATCATATCATCTATCTGCTTCATCATAATGGTATAAAACTAGAAGTCAGTTACAAGAAAACTGAAAAACATACAAACACATAAAGGCTAAATATTATGGTTGTAAACAGTGAATTGGTTAACAGTTTTAATTGATTAAGGCAATTAAGGAAGAAATCAGAAGTTACCTGGAGACAAATAAAAACAAATACACATTGACCCAAAATCTGTAAGACACAGCCAAAGCAGTTCTCAGGTGGAAATTTATAGTAATACAGGCTTACCTCAAGTAACAAGAAAACTCTCAAATAAACAATCTAACCTTACACCTAATGAACTAGAACAAGAAGAACAAACATAGGCCAAAGTGAGTAGAAGGAAATAATAAAGTTCATAGTGTTAAAATAGTCTAAAAAATTGATAGAGAAGATCAGATAAGAGCTGGTTCCATGCAAAGATGAAGAAAATTGATATACCTCTAGTGATACTCATCAAGTAAAAAGAGTAATACAATAAAAAATGAAAGAGAAGTAACAACTGACACCAAAGGAATCCAAAAAAATTATAAGAAAATACTACGAAATATATGCCACAAATTGGACAACCTGGAAGAAATGGATAAATTCTTAGAAACATATTTTCTAAGACCGAATCAGAAAGAAACAGAAAATCTGAGAAGACTGATAACTACTAAGGAATTTATCAGTAGTTTTTTTTTTTTTTTTTTTCCAGAAAAACAACAAAACAAAAAAATCTCCTAACAAACAAAAGTCCAGACTTGAATTTACAGATTAATTTTGCCAAACATTCAAATTAGAATTAATACCTGTACTTTGCAAAGTACTGCAAAAAATTGCAGAGGAGGGAAGCCTCCCAAACTCATTTTAGGAGGCCAGCAGTACCTTCATAACAAAACCAGAGAAAGATACTACCAAAAAAGGAAATTATAGGTCAATATCACTGATGAACATGGATGCAAAAATTCTCAACAAAATATTAGCAAACCAAATTCAGCAATAGATTAAAAGGATCAAGCGAGATTTATTCCTGGGATGGAAAGTTGGTTCAGTATTTGCAAATAAATTAATGTGGTACAACACATAAATTGAAGGATAAAAATAATCTCGATAGATGCGGAAGAGCATATGACAAAATTCTCCATCCACTTATGATAACAACTCTCAGCAAAGTGGGGATGGAAGGAACAGACCTCAACATAATAAAGGCCATGTTGTGACAAACCCGCAGCCAATCTCGTACTGAGTGGGGAGAAGTGGAAAGCTTTTTCCTTAGGATCAGAAATTTGATGTCTGCTTTCACCACTTTTATTCAACATAGTATTGGAAGTCCTGGCCACAGCAGTCAGACAAGAAAAAGAAAAGTCATCCAAATTGGAAAGGAAGAAGTAAAACTCATTATTTGCAGATGACATGATGCTGTACATAGAGAACCCTAAAGATTCTACCAAAAAACTATTAGAACTAATAAATGAATTTAGTGAAGTAGCAGATACAAATTAATATTCAGAAATCAGCTGCATTTTTATACACCAATACTGAACTATCAGAAAGAAATTAAGAAAATTCCATTTATAGTTGCATCGAAAATAATAAAATACCTAGGAATAAGTTTAACCAAGGCATTAAAAGACCTGTACTCAAAAAACTTTAAGACATTTAAGAGAGAAATTGAAGAAGATGTAAATAAATGGAAGAACATACTGTGCTAATGGATAGGAAGACATAACATTGAAACATCTATACTACCCAAAGCAATCTATATATTCAATGCAATCTCTATCAAAATACCAATGGCATTTTCATTGAAACTAGAACAATTCTAAAATTTAAATGAAAACACAAAATACCCCAAATAGTGGCAGTTATTTTGAGAAAGAACAACAAAGCTGGAAGTATCAGAATACCTTATATCACACTATACTACTAGATGATAGTAATCAGAATAGCATGGCACTGGCATAAAAACACACACACGGATCAATGGAACAGAATAGCCCAGAAATAAACCCACTCCTATATAATCAATTAATCTATGACAAAGACAAGAATATACAATGGTGTAAAGACTGTCTCTGCAATAAATGATGTTAGGAAAACTGGACAGATACATGCAAAAATATGAAACTAGACCACTTACACCATATATAAGAATAAACTCAAAATGCATTAAGGTCTTAAACATAAGACCAGAAACCATAAGACCGCTAGAAGAAAACATAAGCAGTAAACTCTTCAACATCATTCTTAGTAATATATTTTTTTGGATATGTCTCCTTGGGCAAGGGAAACAAAAGAAAAAAATAAATTGGACTGTACCAAACTGAAAAGATTCACACAGCAAAGGAAACTACCAACAAAACAAAAAGATACCCAAATGAATGGGAGAAGATATTCACCAGTGATGCATCTGGTAAGGAGCTAATATCCATAATATATAAGGACCTTAATTCAACCTATCACCAAAAACAAACAAAAAAACAACCTCCAACAGTCCAATTTACAAAATGGTCAGGGGACCTGAGTAGACACTTCTCCAAAGAGGACATGTGGATGGCCAACAGACAAGATGCCCAAGATCACTAATAATCAGTGAAAGGCAGGTTAAAGCCACATTGCGATATCACTTCACACCCGTCAGAATGGTTATTAGTAAATCTACAAACAGGTGTTGGTGAAGATGTGGAGGGAAGGACACCCTCATGCACTGTTGGTGGGGTTGTAAATTGATACAGCCACCATGGAAACCGGTATGGAGGTTGCTTAAATAATTAAAACTAGAACTACCATATGACCCAGCAATCCCACTTCTAGGTTTATATTTGAAAAAAACAAAACACCAGTTTGAGAACATGTCAGCATTATTTAGAATAGCCAACATGTAGAAGCCACATTAAGTATTCATCAGTAGATGGGTGGATAAAGGAGAGGTGATACTTACAAAGCATGGAATAGTATTTCCCAGCCATAAAAAAGAATGAAATATTACCATTTGCAGCAGCATGGATGGACCTAGCGGTTTCTATGCTAAGTAAAATAAGTCAGACAGAAAAAGACACATATCGTATGATTTCACTTACATGTGGAATCTAAAGAACAACTTAATAAATAGAAACAAGCTCATAGAACAAATTGAGGTTGCCAGATGGGAGGGGAGTTAAAGGCCTGGGTGAAAAAGGTGAAGGGATTGGGAAATACAAATTGGTAGTTACAAAATAGTCACAAGAATGTAAAATAGGACTTAGGGAATAAAGTCAGTAATGTTATAATAATTATTGTGCACTGGTCTTATAAGGGTGATCACTTCATAGATTAAACTAATATAATATTGAATGTCAGCTGCAGTTAAAAATTATTAACTAAATACAGTTTATTTTTACAAAATGTAAAGGACTAAATGTCAGTAAAATAGTACACAACAGATTCTTATTAGTTTTATCACAATCCCACCAGATAAGCTACATTTGATATTTTCTGCACCAGATTTACATAACTCTTTCTCCTGAAGACTGTATTCCTTAGTTTGCTTGCTTGGCTTGAGAATATTAATTTTGCATGTGTTTTTAATTATTTGTAGATTCTTTTAGTTAAGAGGACTCAGAACTTACAAAAATAAGGTCTATTATTCAAGTTCTTTCCTTTTCAAGAAGATGAAAGATAGATTTAAACATTGATTTTGTGAGATGCTCACTAAAAAGGGTTTTTTAGTTCTCAATCATTTTTGTAGTCTCTTTCCTATTAATTATGCTACCAGAGTGGTACTGCTATTGTCAGTTTTTGCCACCTGCCTTAAGTTAATAAAGACAGTGAAAAGACATGTCTAAATCCTCCCACACGTAGAAATGGTCTAACTTAAACTGCATATAAATCAATGAAATAAAAAGGCTATTCGTGTTCACTGGATGTCTCATTATAGATTTTTAGTTGTGAATATCTCCACTTATTCCTTCTCATCTAATTTAAAAACAGAATTTTTATTGTTAGGTTTCTGCCATTCTGCCTGCCCCCCCTCCAAAAATACCCCCCTATGTTTATTTTCCCGAGTCCTCTATAATCAAACTCACTTTAATAAAAGTTCTGAAAATAAACCAGTTAATTGATACCATTTACAGCAGCACTCTGATAGTTCCATATGGCTTTCTGGGTGATACCAGCTGCCTCATTATAAGCTGTCATTGCAAAACCTCTTGATTAAAACCCAAACATCCCATAGGTAAAACAATATTGCTTTCATTCCTTCAAAATCTACATTTGCTGTGGCAGAAATATGAGACTATGCTTATGCGAAGGTCACCGTGTACAAATGTGTTGATTCCAAGCAAATGTTTGAGAGAGATTCACTTAGTGGGCGTCAGAAGCTGGCCTGTTTGAAACCACTTTCCTCAGTATTTTTAGGGAGCAATGTTTTATACTTTCTTTTAGCATACCTCATTGAAAATGACAGCACTAGGCCTTTTGTACATTAATCTGAATTTTAATAGAAAATAATCTCTTTAGAAATAGACCTCTTTTAGGCACTGAGTCATTCTGCACACTTATTTTCCAAACAGCTGAGCATAAGTTTTTTTTTTTTTCAACCATACAAATCTCACCAGATATCTTGTTAAAATCTATCACATATTTTCCTGCAATTTAAACAGGATGTACCAAATACAATTAAGCTTTTTAACAATAACTCAAGGTTATTGTTCTGAATATCGGTTAGGATGCTGGGCTGGAAGCCACCACCATCATCTCGCACTTGGGTCATTGCAGTGGCAGTTTCCTCACTCATTCCCAGCGTCTGCAACACACACATCATTCCAATGCATTCTGCCTGGAGACACAGCTGCCCAAGTGGTCTTTAAATAGAAGAATCTGGTCATTTTAGTAACACGCTCTTTAAAAACCTTAAGAGGCTTCCTGATGGCTCTTAAGATGAAATCCAAAATTTATAATGTAGCCTATAGAGTCCTCCAGCCGACCCCCTTCTTCCAGGCTCCAACTAGACTGATCTGGTTTCAGATCCTTCATAATAATTCTTTGGGAATTCCAAGCTAATATGGCGGAATGAAAGTGCACTATAGAATTTCCCTCTCTCAATATGTAACAAAATGTACAAAACATAATAAAAAAAACCATCAACCACAAGGGAAAACATCACCAATAGCAACCAAACAAGAAGAAAGGCAAGGAAAGAAACAAGATTCACAGCAGGCAAAATTGTGAAAATTCTCACTATTTCCAAATACAGAATGAAACAAACAGGTTTTTTGTTTTGTTTTGTTTTAATGAGGAGTAAAGGAAACAGCTACTGACTAATAAGCAGAAACAAGTGGAATTGAGAGTAACTTTCTCTATTCTTTTTTCTAATTTGATTTAAAATAAAATTAATTTTCATTCGGTTTGATTTATGCTCCTCACCTTCCACCCCAAAGACCCTGACTTTATTTTCCTAAGCAAGACAAAAAGAAACTGACTGGGAACTTACATTTAGCAATGTCATTTAATGTCTTTGATAGGTTCTGTGATTTTAAGCACAACAACCTTTAAGTGTAAGCAAAACCAGTTTTACCATAAGCTAATTATATAAACAAGAATTAGGTTCCTGTGGCATCCCATCTATGCTGTAACAAAGTGACTTATTCGAGGACTCCTGTACACTTCCTTTAGCCAAAATAAAAGGGAAAGAGACATGCACAAGACAACCCGTCCTGGACAAAATTACAATGCAGTAAATAGAAGTAAATTCTTCAAAATTTCATTATGATGTCAAGTAACTTAATAGACCATAAGTTGAGTAATATGAACTTAAAATAAGTTAAGAAAGGGCAATTGTAGACCTAAGAGAGAAAACTGAAAAACATAACATCACAAAGAATGAGACAGGCCCTCACTTCAAGACTTGGCACTGTGTTCATTAGTTAATAAGAGCATTAATTAAATGGGGATTCATAAAAGTCAAACACTTAAATGTCATTTATTTGCTAATCTTATGATGTAAGGGCGAAATCTTTTGTTGAGTAAAGTTTTGGGATTGGCATTCAATTTCATTTTTTTTTCCATAAATTATACCCCTAATACATCATCACAAAGTTGTACTGTGGGTTTTTTAAAGTGGAAAAGGAACTTAAAGTTACATGCAAATCAGTATAATCTTTTCCCCCATCTTTTGGGAATTCAGCTTTTTTTTTTAAGTGATGCCTTTCTTGAGCCTTGGCATACATTTAATTCAGAACTCATAGAACCAACCACTCTTTATTTTTACATTCATTTTTCTCGGGTCTTCCCCATGGCAACCCTGTGATGTAGCCACTGTTAATTGCCTCCATTTCAGTTTATGAGGAAACTGAGGCTTATAAAGATAACCATATTTCTTTTTATCCACACTGAAATCTAATAATTTAGTTTAATTCACAGAGTCATCTTTCCTGGATAGATGTATCAGAAATTTAAACAACTTGAAGCAAAGTGTACAAAATTCTCAATATGTAATTATTACACATGGTGCTAGATTCTTTTTTCATGAAATAACACCATTATGTTTTATATAATCATTATAGCCAGGTTTAGCTCTAAAATCATATTTGTAATGATAAGATTGCATATTTATTTAACTGTGCTTAACACATTTTAGAGCAACTAAATGATGTAGTCAAAGAGTCTGAATTCTCATTCAGACCAAATCAGTTCCTAGTTCTGTGACTCTGCGTAAACCATGTAATGTCTTCCGGTTTCCTAATCTGTACATGGGGGGAGTTCAGTTTAAAGGAGCCCCAAGATCTTTCCAGTATAATATTCTCTACTTATAGAACATAAGCCTTCTGATTGAAATGTGCTAGGCGGTAGACTTACTTTCCATTAAATACTTTGTAAAATGCAAACTTTTAATTCAGTTTCCCTATTTTTAATGAATTGCATGAAAACGAATCTAATAAAGAAGTTCACAAATTACCGCATTGTTAGTAAAAATCATAGATGTACTATAAAACATTCAGGAAACATTTTGAAATTAAGCAGATAAAAATTTGTTGAGTTACCTGGGTAATAACTCTTAAATCATTCTGTTCACTATCAATCTGCTATACACTGAAGTTACAGTAAAATTATTGGCCTAACGCGTATCAGCAGTTGACTAAAGAGAATCAGAAAATCCCAGGCAGGATACTGAGTATTACCAGAAAAGACTTCATTTCTCCTTACTGGCCCACCCGTTAAGAGGGTTTGTTCTGGACCGTGACAGTGGGTCTTTAACCCCCTACTAATCCATTTTAATCAGCTGTAAGATTATACACAGCTCTAACCACGTAGCTCTGTCCCTTCTTAAGGATTGTAAATGACTCCCTGTTGCCTACAGGATTAGGTCTGAACTATTTAGCCTGGTTTTCAAGGCTTTCCAAGGTTTGACCCTGGTTTATCTTTCCAGCCTCATTTCCTGTTATTCTCCTTTATGTGCCTTTCACACCAGGCCATCTGAGCTACTTCCTTTCCTGGGACACTGCTTGTTCGCCTTCCTCATGTCATCTTGCTGCTTGTATTGCCCTTGACCTCATTATCAGCTTTTCACTTTCCAGACTTAACTCATGTACCAACTTTTTCCTTCACAAAGCCTTCCTTGATCTCTCCAGCCAGAATTTCTCTCTAATGTGATGAGAGTATAATAATAGGTCTTTGTCTGTGGCCCCAATCACTTCTTCATTCTTGATAGAGGTATTTAAGTATGTGACTTATTAGGCTGGAAATGTCTTCAGCATTAGTCTTAGTCAAATACATTCTTATATGTGGAAAAATTACTAGTACATACAGTAACATGGCCTTATACATATTAAATCTTCAATGAATGTTCCATGTAACACTGGTATACACTGGTTAGTTCTGTATCCAACTTACCAAATTAGATATCTACTATATGCAAATCACTTCAGTACAAAAAGTGAAACATAAAAAAGCTGATAAATATAAGACAGATGACCAAAAGAAGTGTAATGATTTCTCAGTTTACAAAAAAATATGAAATGAAAATACCCCCCTTACAACAACAACAACCAACAAAATGACTAAAGCAAAATGGCATTTTTCGTTGGCAACTCCAATGGCAGAGGCAGGGAGGCAAGGACTTGAATCGGTCTGTGTTACAGGCTATCAACTCGGTCTGACCCATTGGTTGAATGTGAAGACAGTGACTCCTGCAGGAGGTTCACACTCAAGAGAAACTTCATTGTGTTACCTTGCTCTTATGCCACACCCCAGTATAAAACACCAAGAGTTAGTGAAGGTTTACATGTTTTAGGGAATGAATACAATGTAAAAGGATCGACCTTGGCCCAAGAACAAGGCAGCTGAGCATACAGTTAGGAGCATGGGCTGTGCTCAGTCACATCCCATCTCCAGCCCTGTCAGTGAGGACTCGGCAGGTACCTAATCTCCCCCTTTCACGGGGCCTCATCTGAAACCTTGGGAAAGCAGACAGCCTTCCTGCGGAGGGCTCCGGTGGAAGTGAACTGGGTGTACGAGGACACATGTGCAAGTGAGTGTGTGTGTGTGTGTGTGTTCATGCCACTTACAACAATGGCTAGCACATAATGGGCATTAAGTAATTGTTAGCTGCTATTAAGGAATATATTTTTTTTGTTCACCATAAGTAAATTTTAGAATCAAAATGTAGAAAAAGTAGTGCTCACTGAGTCTTCAAATAAAAAAGGTATTGATACCTTTTAATTGTTACCCATTTGAATGCTCATTGAGTGAGTACCAAAGGCACATAGTCATGAGTAATTTGAAATGATATTCAAAATTTTATTTTGAGTTGAGTGGTAGTATTTAAGAAAAGAAATTGTATCAGACAATGAGCCTGGTCATGTTTGCATAAAGTGATGATAAAAATTGTGAAAAGAAAAAGATTTTCTATACAAAGAGCAGAAAGAATCCAAAATTGGAATGAAGACATTAACATTAAATTAGGTTGCTTTTTCAGAGTTTGTGTTATACTTCATGGGGTTGCCTATGCCAAACTTATAAATAAGCTTACAAGTGGTATCAGTGGTGTCTGTGTTTATACTTATTCTCTGGGACTCTGGAGTGTTTTAAAGATCTTTCTGCCTTTTTTTTTTAACAACAAATACCTATTGACTGACAGTGTGCCATCATTTTGCTTGGAGCTGCCTTTCAGCCACCCAAGATGTTGAGTAGGAATTGGATGTGGAACTAAATGGCTAGGGAACAGGAGCTAAGTGCAGAGGGTTGGGCTAGAAATACAAATGCAGGAGCCTTCTGTGTTTAGGTAGTGGTTGAAGGTCCCTCTGAGTGAAATGTAGGTCGTGGATTGAGTGTTATGAATGAGAACTGCTAGGATCCATGTTTCAAGTATTAAATACATTTTTTAATGAGGTCTGGCACAGTTTTTGAAGCCCTTTTATTTATACTTTAGCTATATATTAATGTGATATATATTCACTTCCCCATACAGGTAGACGATTGTGGCTTTTCTTTGAATCATCCTAATCAGTTCTTTATCGAGAGCCAAAAGATTCTAAATGGCGGTAAAGACATCAAGAAGGAATCCATCCAACCAGAAACCCCTCAACCCAAACCAGGTGTCCAGAAAACCAAGGATGCGTCATCTGCCCTGGCCTCTCTGAATTCCTCTCTGGAAGTGGACATGGAGGGACTAGAAGATTACTTCAGTGACTGATGCTCAACCCGTTTTCTCACTAGCTTTCATTTCCTGCTTTTTTCTTTTTTAACCTTTCTGTTTAACTTCTCCTTCCACCCTACCCAATCTATCCATCTAATGTCTCAAGCAGGTTTGCAGGTTAAAACAAAGACCTCCACCATATTTTGCTTTAACAACGGAAGAAGAAAAATTTCTCTTGAAATATAACACTTACATGGTATGTTGATATAAGTCCTGCTTTAGGAGAGAAAACAGCTTTCTAGACTGGTTACAGGCCCCTAGAAACAATATAGTGAAAACAACTTTTATTTTAACCCTCATCATTGTGATTTTGATTCAACCCTTTTTTGGATCATTTTTGTTAATAAATATCAAAATGCATATGAGTGTGTCTGTGTGTAATTGCGGGAGTCATATTTTGTCATAACAGATTAGACATTATGTTCATTTTTAAAGTGGCACTTTGGAATATCCAACACTGTCAATTACCAGTAAAGATTTTAAACACATTTTTCTGTCTTTTTTTTTTCTTGATTTGGCTATTTGTGGTTGTTTCCTATCAGCAAGAGAGCTTTTGCCCTTTTGAGTGGCAGAAAACTCTACTGAAATGAACTATGAATTAAGATCAAATGGAATTTTTGTCAGCTATGTAAGCAATGGACAGAAGTGTTTTGTTATGTAAAGTGATGCTAACTCCTTATCTGCTGTCATTTTCCATTCACTCTGGGGGGCAGGCTCACGAGGAATAGACAATTACTCACGAAGGTTGTGGGGAGAGTCTCCAGTGTTTCTCCGTTCCACCCTCCAACTTTCATACCTTATTGTTTCTGTGGCCGCCGCACTGCCACATGTGTTTAGTAAATTCCTTAAGCTCGGTAATGAATATTCTGGTATTTATGGTCACCACCCCCTCCTTCCAGTGCCCGCTGTAGGATTTAGTAAACGTCGTGGACAATTACAGGCATACGAGCATCATGCACTGCTCTTTCTGCCTGCCTTTGGCCAGCAGGCGGCGCACTTTCCGCCCTGCAGAGCCGTCCTTTTGGAGGCCCCTGTCTAACGTACTTCTTCCCAGTGGTCCTACTCACCTGGAGAATTGGGGGCTCTAAGAACGGAGAGCCCGTGGAAATTTAACCCTTCCTCATCTATTAACTTGGGTTATGTAAACAGCGGTCTATTTCAGTCCTCTTTTCCTGGTGAAGAAAGGTACTTTTTCCCTTTATCTTCTTGAATCTGATACTAACTAAAGTGAAAAGAGAATATTGTATTCAGAAAACTAGACTGTTAGAAGCACCACATTTTAAATCCCGTGGAAAACTGCAGCAACATGAAAAGGATATAAGCAGGATCAGATCGCCGGAACCTGAAAGTGTCAGCTGATTGGGTTTTCACTTTAAACTGCTGTGCAAGGGTTTCTTGAAATATTTTGTAATATATAATTTCACGAGATAACCATCTGAACCTTTACTTGTCTTCGTGAATTATTATTACCTAGTTCAGAAAATAGTATTATTCCATTACAAATTACCCCTATAACTTTCTCCCTTCTGAAACCATCTGCTATTCTTTTTATCATTTATAGTTCTCAGCAGGAATCTGATGATTGCCTACCACTTTATCCATGAACTGCAAAACCACCAGTCTTTTTTTTTTTTAATGTTAAGAACAAGTGCTGCATGGGACTGTTTTAACCACAGAATTAAATTAGCTTTAGAAAGCCAAGCACAGAAATGTAGGTCTCTGTTGTATTAAAAAGAAGGGAAATATTAGAAGCAGTCTCCCTGCTGTAATTCAGTGAGAAACCTTATGACAAGATATTTCATATCTGGCAACATTTTGCAAGGCTATCTTTTTCTACTGCCTCATGTTCACCTTCTTTATGAAGCCGGTGCTCCCACCAGCAGAAAGGACAGAGCCATTAACAGCACAGTATATGTGTCTTACCTGACTTTTTATTTTATACTGGCAGCCCCAAGAATTTATCATCCTACTTGAATGTTTTATATGTTTCTAGTCAAACTGCAAAACAACACTAGTTTAAATATTAGTTGTATTACAAGTTCAATTTCTTCATAATAAAACTTGATCTCCTGTCATGTATTATACAGAAGAATATATAAATATTTTGTGAAGTCTGCAGATTAGAGGATGGGGGTAAAAGGTTTATATAAGATGACAGAAATTAATGCCTTTTTGGTGCTTTTTGGAGTTGGAAAAAGCAATTTATTTTTCATGCTTCACAGGTCTTGACAATTTTGATTTGTTTTCTTTGAAAGCAGACCTGTTTGAATCAAATGATGTTGGAAGAACCCAAAAGAAAAATCAAAAGCCTGCAGCCTCTTTTCAAAACAATGGCCAATGAAAAGGAATATGAGTCTTCCAGGTCTTTTAACTTCTAGTTTGTTATGACTTCTTCAGAGAGGAGAGGCTGTGTGATTATCAGAGCCGGAAGAAAAAAACAGGAGAGGAAAGAGACTAGGCTGGAAATTTGTAGCTGGCTGAAGCGATGATGTTGTTAGTGAAGAGTCTATTATATTTCTTTCATTGTTTCTCCATGTTTCTTACTCTGCCTGTAGAGTACAAAATTCTTAATTGCAATGTGCATAAAAGATCACTAGGAAGGTTTTAAGTAAACTTTTTAGGACTACCTATAATATTATGAGTGATAAAATTGAATAGTTGTGGATTTTGAATGAGAGGGAGCCAAATAAAGCAATGGGAAAGATCTTTAATTCATACAGAATTTTTAGAAGCAGAGGGATTTCTTCTGTCTCTAAAAGCATTCAGAGTGTTTGCTTGTTTCACGTCGCTGTCTTACTGACACTCAGGGTCTTTGCAAGCAAACTTCTGTAATTCTTTGCAAAGAAGAGAAAGAAGCTTCTGGGATTTAAGCTTGAAAGACAAAATGAGACAACTCTCAAGTTCTGGTTTGGTTAGAGTCTACTGTTTGCAAATTTAATCAAGGTCTTCCACAGGTGTCAGCTTGACATTAAGTTTATGTGCCCATTCAAGTGAGGTTTGACAGCAGTTCTGAATGTGAAGCTCAGTCTGAGGACATCTTTACAGCTGGAAGGGGGAAAAAGTTGAGAAGCCTCAAACCACTGTGGTAATTAGATCCATTTTTTCTCTTCTTTTCTAATATTGGCAAAGGGAGGGGGAGAGGTGACGCAGGGGCGAGAGAGGCAGGAACTGGAAACGTGGCCCAGTGCTCCCGGTGGGGTTTGTGCAGAGTCCTGTGTTGCAAAGAAAAGTGGCAGATATCCCCTCTGACAAGTAAGTAAGCTGGGGAAATTATTTTAATACCTTTTGGGGAGTTTGTCCTTCTTTCAGCACACAACTAACTGCAGTGTGCGAGTGCTGCAGTTTGAATAGGTGTGCCTGTCTGGCGGTCAAGCCCTTCGGCCGACGCACAGCGCCGTGAGGGAGTGGGCCTCCCGAATACGTAATGGGCCTGACGAGTTCATGGTTCTCACAAGGGTATGTCACCTACAATCACTTACTGACCCAGAGCATCTGGCCTTCTCTACAGAACTGAGTTCCTTTTTGAGAGACAGCTATTGCCCGAGTCTGAGACTGTTCACCATAATTGACATCGTAAGCAATTGGCTCTGGGATTCCATGGCAATCTTGTCGTCTATTAGGAAATTATCTTCCCACTTCATCTGACCTTCCTGCCAAAAGTGGTAGTATTTCCAGTTACTGGATTTGCTTTCTAGCCATAAGCTCTCTCTGTCCATTGCTTCATGACATTTTATTTTCTCCAAGAATTATCACTGTAGAACATAATCAAAAGCTAAAGGATATCTCTGTATATAAAGCTTCTGTACTTTCCCCAAGCCTTCAGCTGTGGTACCGTTTTTGAACATTGATGACAAGGTTGTGAAACAACACTGCTAATAAGTGGATGATGGATTTTCCAATTCAGGCCTGCATTTCAAGGTATTTATTCACCCTAACAGAACTGTGAGGCTCTTTAATGGTTTTTGATTTTGTTTCATTTTGCACTGAATGCATAGAGAGAAAATAAATTCAGCAAATGATACCTTTAATTTAAGACTCTGCGTAATAAGAAAACTAACCATCTTGTGTAAATTTTCCTAATTTCCCCCCACCTTGTTTTTTTAATTAGAGCATGCACTTGGGTTGTAGAGGATACCAAGGTTATTACTGACTAAAAGGACATAGTACTACATGCTTCTCTTCTACCTTCCCTTCCATTGCTGAGAATCAGAATTGTGATTTAATAATCCTCTTCCACCCTTAACCCTTGGTTCTCTTTAGAGTTCCTGCCCTTCTCCACGAGGCTCCATGGGTGCTCTCATTCACTCCTATGGTACTTCCAACATGCAAGTAGTTCCCAAATCCGTGTCTCCAACTCACATTTGTCTGAGCACAGACTCATCTGTCTGACTGCTGCTTGGGCTTCTCCATTAGCAAGTCCTACCCGTATCTCTAATGTGTCCCAAATCAAGCCTGTTATCTATCATCCCATAAGTTTGTTATTGTAGAAATTCTATTCTGAAGTGAACCTTGACCATTCTCTCACGTTCTCACTTTTCACATTCTTCACACATCCAAGTCCAATTGATTCTGAGTTCATACCAGTATGTCTGAACCCAGGGATCTCCGCTGGGGGCAGTGTTGTCTGCAGGGGACATCGGTAATGTCTGGAGCGATTTGGGGTTGTCACAGCTGGAAAGCGGCCTATTACTGGCATCGAATGGGTAGAGGCCAACAATGCTGCTCCTCAGCCTGCGATTCACAGGGCAGCCCCTTACAACAGGAATATCCAGCCTACAGTGTCGGGAGTGCGTGGTTGAAAGTCCTAAGTGGTTTCCTCTCCTCGCATTCTCACTTCTCCCATCACTTCGAGCTTGTGTTACCACAGTGATCCTTTAACTTACTGGCCTGGTCTACGTTCCCCTCTCCCTAGGCCCATTTCCAATTTTTCCCCCTTAAGTGTTTACCTTCTTTAACACACCTCTCCCTTAGGTACATGAAGTCTAACTCTCCATGATTTCATGCACGAGGCCCTTCATGACCTGAGCCCTGCCGACCTCTCCAGTCCCATCCTCTGCCATTCACCCTCTCTTCTGCCATCCAGCCCTGTGCTTTAGCCATCCCAAACAAGCTTGCCCTGCTCGGTCACCAGGCTCTCTCATCTCTGTCACTTCTCCTGTCTGAAGCTCAGGTTAGTTACACATTCTTTCAGCCTTCTCTGATAGGCCCTGTGTCGGTTCATTGCTCCTTTTAGGCCACATAACATATTTCTATCACAGTACTTATGTTTGTAACAACCTATTTACTCATGTTGCCCTTCATTGGACTGTAAAGTTCTTAAAGGCAGGAACTATGTCCAGGAACTCCGTCACTTTCATATTTGAATCTTCAATAATTATCATTGTCTCTAGTTATTAGCATCATGCGTGAAATCTTGGGCACTCAGGAAGTGTGTGTAGAGTAGGGGGGTGTTAATTAGTTATCCCATAGGAATCTCAAATTCTGAGTTTCCATAACTACAAATCAGGGGTAGAATGGACTTGGGGCCCCAGACTGGGGCTATCTCTTACCGTGTAACCTTGGGCAAGTTTCTTAATTTCCCTGTGCTTTATTTGCTTCCCCTATGAAATGAAGGTAATAATTGCATCCATTTTGAGGGTTATTCTGTTAGAATACCAGGTCCTATTAGAGCAGTGCCAGTACAGCTACAGCACTCAGAACACTGCCTGACTCATGGTAACACTTAGTAAACTCTGGGCGTTGCTATTTGATAATCAACCCTATAAGCAACTGTCATGTGTGGGCCCTTCCTGATGGAGGGGCATGCATTCTGAGGGATTCTTACCTAGAGTGATCTTTCCGTGTGCACCATGCTGTAGTAGGTGCGGGGGAGGGGCACCAGTCAAACAAGGTTTTAGTAAAATGAGCTAATGTCAGTGGATTCACCCTTTGACCGCCTCTCCTTGATGCTTTTGTAGACAGCAGGAGAGATGGAGAGATGGAGAGATGCAAACTGCAAACCTGGAGGATTTCCTCTTCGTGGATTTCCTATCCGAGGCAGACCCTGTGGTGTGAGAAGTTGCTGCCAGGGCGTTACGGAGAACTAGTGGTTCTATGAAAGGGAAGGCCCGAGGCGAACTGGGCTTCGGTGTGTAGAAAGCGTCCTAAAATGTGCCCTGTGCAGGTTGTGCTATTTCAGTGATGCCTGTGCGCTGCCTGGTCTGTAAAAGGAGTGCTTTCGTGACGATCAGATCAGGTGCTACCACGGCACCTCTGGAAGTGGATGATAATAATCATCTGCATTTTCCCTAAAAAATAAAGTGACAGGTGGAAAGGTTGTGCCCCCTGAGCTGGGGCACACAGTCCCGGATGGTATCAGGCATGTGATCCCAGCCTGCGCCCTTCTGCCCTGTTGCCGTTCGCACCAAGTTGCCTCCAGAGCAGCGTCTCGGCCGCTCAGCCCACACCGCAGTCCCCAACAGACCGACTTCTTCTGTTGTCTTAGTCAAGTTAACTAGCCCTCTTGCTTCAATTTTCTTATGAGTAACATTGGGATGGTATTACTTACATCTCACATGTGTTGTGAGATTAAATAATATAACATCAAAAGCTTTGTACGTGGTCAGACACACAGCAAGCTTTAAATAACTGTTCACTATTATTATTTGGAGGTTCTATTAAATTTTGTTTTAAAGAAAAGGTTTGCCCAAAATAAAATTTGGAAACTACAATAGAATATTTCTTATATTAAAGGATGAGAATTATATTTTAATTTTGCTCTACAGAATAAAAACTTCGTAACCCTCAGATCTTTAAATAAAAGCAAACTACATACTGTCAAAATTATAAGGAGTTTCTACTAACAGGATTTCTCCTAACTGTGGCTTCCTTGGTATCATGAAATCACCTAGAAAAAGTAGAACCAGAACTGGCAAACAAAATGACAGAAAATGTTCTATGCTGTGTGTTGTCCATAAGCATCTCAAGAATAGTTAACATGTCCTCCTCATGCCTTGGTCAGAGTTCTACACTTTGATTTCCTTGTCTCTCTCATGGCATCTTCCTATCCTCTCAATCAGTCCCCTCCCGGACCACAGCAGTCTGTCTCTGGTAACCACATGATGTCAGTTGTCCCACAGAATTCAGAAAGAAGCTTTGGGCTTTTCTCATTTGGAGTCCCATCCAGGCCTCTGTGCTATTGTGGCGGATGCCCCCTGTCAATAGTTTTAAGAAGCAAGAAGCTTTGGGACAGACCAACTTCTTGGTACTAGGCATACCACTTAAATCCATGTGTAATATCCTAGTAAATTGATTTGTATATCAAAATAAGATAAGCACCAGAGTTATAAACAGCTGCTAATCCATATACAAATAGCAGGCTGTAAAAGCACCAAGGCCAAAGGGAACGCATATAGCCCCTGGGTGACTTCCCCCTGACCTTGGGAAAAGGAGCCCTGTCTGTGAACAACGTGTCATCCATTGTTTAGAAGGACAAAGATAAGGAGAAAGGCCAACTGCAGATTTTTGCCACTTAAATTGGGAGAGTACACCACACCCCAAACCTATTGTGGATCCTTCTTTGAAGCCTACCTGCAAGCAGGCCCTTTAGAGCTGTCCTAGTTCAGCCTCTAGCCCAACCTTGTCATATCATTGGCTGGAGGACCGGTGGTCTCTGTCGCAACTGCCCAACCCTGTCACCATAGTGCAGCAGCCACCATGCATAAGACGTGAACTGACTGTGAAGCCTTGAGTGATAAAGACCTTGGTCTCTGACCCAAGAATTTTTCATGTTTTCTTCAGCATCTATAAATTTGTGGCAGCCTCAATTATTACCTTACAAATAGGATAAAATTTTATAAACTTCACGGTTTATGATGATTCTACCAGCCTATACATTAGTTCTCTAGTGCTTTATTGTTGTTAAACTTAAACCTGCCATTAAACCTATCTATTGAGATTTGAAATTCTATTATTGTAATATTTTAGCTCTAGAATATCCACTCAATTCTTTGCGTAACTTCTAATTCTCTAATAAAATTTCCCATCTAATTATCAATTAACTTTCCTAGTTATTTTATAGCTCCTTTTAATTCCGAGACTGAATTGCCTGTGGCTGTAATTCTGTTGTTTGTTCTTTTCTTGCTTTTTGATGATTTCATCTCCAATTTGCCTTGTAAGTTTTGATTAAATGTCAGAATACAGAACAAATGGCAGAACTAATTTCCCTTCCTCCAAAAATGACTTACATTTGTTTCTGTGAGGCAATCAGGCAGTGGTCTATGACCCTAATCCAGTTCCAGGACTGAGGTGGTTTAAGGCAGGGGTCCCCAACCTCTGGCTGCAGACTGGTACCAGCCCGGGCCTGTTAGGGAAACTGGACCGCACAGCAGCAGGTGGGCTTGAATGGAATGTGCCTGAATCATCCTGAAACCATCCTCTGACCCCCACACCACTCCATGGAAAGGCTGTTTTTCACAAAACCTGTGTCTGTTGCCAAAAAGGTTGGGGACCGCTGGTTTAAGGTATGATTTTGGTCTTTGAAAGGGCTAGTCTATTCTTTACTTTAGAATAGGTAAATCCTAATCCTCCTCAGGTTTAGCTTTCCGGAGTCTCAGCTGAAATCTGACTGAACTCTAATTTAGTCTCCCCCAGCCCATAAATCTGCGGTAATCTGTGCTCAGCTTTTCAGATTCCAGGTCAGGAGTGGATGATGAAAATCCAAATAGGAATGGATGTTGTTCATGGCTAGAACTCAGAACTGAAAGTTCTTGTTCAAGATGGCAATACAGCAGGTCCCTGAATTCACCTTTTTCCATGGACACACCGAACCCATAGCTACACTATTTCAGAGGTAACTATTTTGAAGAGGTAATTTTGAAATAACCTCAGAAACTAAGCAAGTGACTCCTATATATTATATAGATGAGGAAAAAACACAAACGCATTGAAATGGGTAGAAAGTGCTGAGACACAATCTCACCATGAACCCCATTTCCAGTCAGTAACATACAATCTGGAGGATGCCCCCAACTCCCAGCTTCTGCCTGAGAAGTAAAGGATTTGGACCGCACACCAATTTTAAGACCAGCCTGAAGGACAGGCCCCCAGAATTCTAGTTCTGAAAGCCAGTGGATCTAGGTCCATGGGACCCACAAGAACATCACAAATACAGTACCTGATTTCTGGTCAGATGGGGGTAAAAGTAAACATGGCATGTGTCCTCACACAACCACATCAAAATTACAACTAAATTATAAAGCAACCATCACTCAGAAACATCAGAAATTGAGTGGAATGGAAGTTTGAAAATTACAGATTTAAAGAAACCCCATCCATTCAGGCTGGTAGGAGAGTACAGATGTGGAATAGGCTGGTTCCACATCCATGTGTGGTGGATAAAAATTCAGGAGGGATATCTTGGGAACAAGGAGTCCCAGCCCCATACCAGGTCCCCCAGCTCAGGGTTCCAGTGACAAGAAGGTAAGTCCTCAAAACTTCTGGCTGCAAAAACCAGTGGGGGTTGAGTTCACATAAGAAACTTCTGGAGTCCCAAGCAGTTCCTCCTAAACAACCTGCACACAGACTTAGACTCACTCCCTCTGAGCTCCAGTTCCATGGTAGTGGCATGAAAGGACCAGTGGCGCACAGGGATGAACTGAAGTGTCTGGCTGTAAAGTGGGAGCTGGGGAACAGCTTTCTCCCACACAGAAAGGTGGGCAGAGGCCACTGTCCCTTTTCTGAGCCCTCCACTGACAGAGCCACAGAACCAGCAGGTGGGTGCCATATCTGACACTCCATCGACCTGGCTAACACTGTTTGCCCCACTCTGGAGATCCCCTCAGACTCCGTTCACCTCAACTTATGGGCCCATCCAAAGTGTTAGCAGTGACATTCCATATGAATGGCTGTTTTTGCTCATGCTTTACAAGTTTCTAAAAACAATTAAACAAGCAACAGCCAGCCTCATTGAGCCCCCAGTCCCTGTACCTCTTGCTAAGTGGCCCCAGGACTAGCACTAGCAACAGAAGTCAGCCTAGATTCATAGTGTGGCTTTGCCTGGGAATCACCAAGCCCAGCACAGGTAGCAGCCATCTCAGATTGCTTAATAGCCCAGGCAGGTGACCCCAGGAAGAACACAGGTGGGGGCCAACCTTGGTTTACACCACCCAGGAAACCCCAGAGCCTGTGCCCCCAATGAACAGCTACAGACCACCCTGGAGCACCACCACCCTGCCATTGGACTGTGCAGGTTTGTGGTCAGCGGTCACAGCCTGTTGTCACAGCTAACTGGCCTGGGAATATCCCTGCCATTGACCTGCCCACAGCAATCAAGGCTCAACTAAAAGAGGAGGTTGTACTCAACATACATGAAAGGCTCATCTCAAGTACCCAGCTTGGGTGATAGGGGAGACTGCACCCACTGGACACTATAGGACTATATTAGGCCACACGAAGTCATAGCAGTTCTACCTAATACATTGAAACAAACAGGGAAGCTACCATAATGAAGAGACAAAAAATATGACTCAAATGAAAGAACAGACCAAAACTCCAGAAAAAGAACTAAACAAAATGATAAGCAATCTATCAGATGCAGAGTTCAAAACAGCAGTTATAAGGATGCTCAAGGAACTTAGTGAGGACCTCAGCAGCATATAAAAGATCCAGTCAGAAACAAAGGATACACTAATTGAAATAAAAAATAATTTACAGGGAAATAACAGTAGAGTGGATTAAGCTAAGAAACAAATCCATTATTTGGAACATAAGGGAGCAAAAAGCAACCAATCAGAATAATAAGAAGAAAAAAATCCAAAAAAATAAGGATAATGTAAGCAGCTTCAGGGGCAACTGTAAGTGGTCCAACATTCGCAAAGGGTCAGGCTTCTAATTTAACGTAGTGCTAGCAGCCTATTCTGATCCTTTCCTAAGAATCAGTGGATTTGCTCTTCCTTCTTTCCCTCAGCCCCACTTTGCATGGCTTCTGTCTCTGTGAATGGAGGTTTTGCATATCTGTGGTACCCTGGATTTTTGTTGCTACAGACCAGAGGACATATACCTTGATTAGCCTCACTCTAGTGGCCAGCAGGGCTTATGTTCTTAGTTCCAACAGATTTGTAGTGAACAGTGAATAAGTTCTTAACCAAATATCTTTCCAAGGCTCATCAACAAAGAGGCAGCAGACAGAAATACTCAACTAACATTCTTCCCCTGAAAGAGGTCTATTTGCATATCTTAAGAGTTGCAGCCTGTAGGTCAGACTTCAAATTTTGCACACATCTAGGGGCTGACAGCTATTCTACCCAGAGATTAGGGAAGTCTGCTGGTACCATCTTGACATATTCCCTGTGGCCAGATCCACATCATAAGTATTTCCATGGAAGGACCTTATGCACACGATTATGGGGTTCTGGATTTTTTAAAAAATTGTTTTATTGTTGTTCAAGTGCAGTTATCTGCATTTGCCCCCCACTACTCCACCCCAAGCCCCACCCCCAGGGCTCTATTTTTTGTGACTGTGGCTCAGGGGGACAACCTTAAGTATTTGGCTCTGGTGGAAAGCAGGGCTTGATTTGAAAGGTCCCTAAGCGCCTGAATAAACAAAGAAACAGTTCTTACCTTGGTAGCTCCTCAGGGCTCAACGCAGAGGAAGCAGACAAAAATTACCACCTCCTGGACTTTGTCTAAAAGGTCTATTTGCATACTTTAGAGCCATTGTCAGGGGGTCTGGTTTCCAATGAGCCTGCATTTAGATGCTGACTGAAATCCTCCTCTGGTATGCTGAGAGTCTTGGCCCAGCATTAGCTACTGGGAGCCACTAAAAATAAAATAGACTGTTTGGAAAATCACAAAGGTTTGAGAGACAACCAAGAACTGGGCCTGGACTGAATGATAAGATTATTCTCTTATAGGATACCACTCTGTCAAGACTGAGAGAGGTGGGTGTTTAATCTAATGCATGGAAATCAACCCAGAGAGTCAAGAAAAATAAATAAATATAAAAATATGATCCAAATATGAAAACAACATAAAACCCCAGAAATAGACCTTAAAGAAATAGAAACAAGTGATAAGTGATTTACCTGATACAGAGTCCAAACTAATGGTCATAAAGATGCTCACCAAGGTCTGAAAAACCATGTGTGAACAAAGTGAGAATTTTGACAAATAGAAAATAAAAAAGCACCTAAGAGAAATCATAGAGCTAAGGAATATGATAACTAAACTGAAAACTTCAATAGAGCTGTTCAACTGCAGACTACATTAAGTGAATGAAAAGATCAACAAACTTGTAGTTAAGGCAGTGAAATTCATCCAATTTCATAGATGCTAACTAATATTTTCCATTATTGGAGACTGATGAGTCTGGGTACAGCTCCAATGATTAGAAGCTACTAAAAATAAAATAGGCTGCAAAATGAGGAGACAAATAAACATGTCCAAAATGAAAGAACAGGAGAAATCTCCAGAAAAAAAGCTAAGTGAAATGAAGGCAAGCATTTTACCAAATATTGAGTTCAAAATAATGGTTATAAGGATGCTGAAGAAACTTAATGAGGACTACAACAACATGGAAAACTGACATAGAAACCACAAAAAATAACCTGTCAGCACTGAAGAACACAATACCTGAAATGAAGAATAAACTCTAAGGAGTAAAGAGTAGGTTAGATGAAGCAGAGCACTGAACCAGCAATCTGGAAGACAAGGTAGTGGAACATACCCAATCAGAGCAAAAAGAAAAATAATAAAAAAAATAAGGATAGTCTAAGGGATCTTTGGGACAACATGAAGCATACCAACATCTGCATCATAGAAGTACCAGAAAGAGAAGAGAGCAAGCAAAGGACTGGGAACCTATTTGAAGAAATAATGACTGAAAAATTCCCTAACCTGGTGAAGGAAAAAGACACACAAGCCTAGGAAGCACAGAGAGTCCTAACAAGATGAATAAAAAGAGGCCCATACCTAGACGCATCATAATTAAAATGGTGAAGGTAAAGACAAAGAGAGGATCTTAAAAGCAGCAAGAGAAAGACAGTTACCTACAAGGGAGCTCCCATAAGACTGTCAGCTGATATCTCAGCAGAAATATTTCAGACCAGGAGGAACTAGCATGAAATATTCAAAGCCTGATACAGAGTCCAAACTAATGGTCATAAACATGCTCACCAAGGTCTGAAAAACCATGTGAAAAGCAAGGACCTATAAGCAAGACCACAAGGCTATCATTTCAAATGATAAATAAAGGGCTTATAGGGAAAATAAAGAGCTTCCCAGACAAGAAAAAGCTAAAGAAGTTTGTTGCCAGTAAACCAGTATTACAAGAAATGTTGAAGGTCCTATTTAAAAAAGAAGAAAAAAACAGAGGAACATAGTTAAAAAAATAAAATGGCGACTTCCGCCAAGATGGAGGTATAGGTGGATGTGCCGTGCCTTCTCACACAACCAAGTTTAGGGACAACTAAATATTAGCACCAGAGAACACAACCAGAACACGGAAAATTGAACTTTTCGGAAGTCCGTTACAACAAATTCTCAGCCGACTGGAAGGGGCGAAACCGGCGTCTAGTGAGGAGTTCGGGGGGGGCTCCGGTCGCCAGGTGAGCGACTGCTGAGGAGACGGTGGGGAGGCGGTGCTGCGTGTTGACTGCGATTGCCTGTCTGTGGGCGAGCGGACGTGCGAGGGAGTGGGCGGTTGGACCAGCCGGGGCGGGTAAAGGGCGCCGCCATTTCCCTGCTCTGACCACACCCCCACATACAGCGTCACAACCCAGCGACCTGGGAGTCCAAGGCGCTGCTTCTCACATTTAAAGGGCCAGAACAGACCAAAAATGTCGCAGGAAGACCTCAAAGCCCCAGAGATAAATCTAAGCGACGAAGAAATAGCAAAACTCTCAGACGCACAGTTTAAAACACTGGTCATCAGGATCCTAACAGATCTGGTTGACTATAGCCACAAATTAGAGAAACATATGAAGGCTAAACTAAGGGAAATTAATGGAATTCCACAGGAAACCCATAGAGATGATAAGGAAACTGGGACTCAAATCAATGGAGTGGACCAGAAGCGAATAATGGCCAAACAGAAAAGAGTCAAAGAGCAAGAATTCAAAGAAATGAGGAGAGTCTTAGGAACCTCCAGGACATCTTTAAACGCTCCAATATCCGAATTATAGGGGTACCAGAAGGGGGAAAGGCACAGCCACCAGTGGAAAAATTATTTGAACAAATAATAAAAGAAAATTTCCCCCAATCTGGCAAAGGAAATAGACTTCCAAGAAATCCAAGAAGCTCAGAGAGTACCAAAAAAGTTGAACTCAAGAAGAAACACACCAAGGCATATCATAATTACATTAGCCAAAATTAAAATGAAGGAGAGAATCCTAGAAGCAGCAAGAGCTAAGGGGACAATCACCTACAAAGGAGTCCCCATCAAACTGTCAGCATATTTCTCAAAAGAGACCTTACAGGCAAGAAGGGGCTGGAAAGAAATATTCCAAGTCATGAAATCTAAAGACCTACAACCAAGATTGCTCTATCCAGCAAAACTTTCATTTAGAATGGAAGGACAGATAAGGTGCTTCTCAGATAAGATCAAATTCAAGGAGTTCATCATCACCAAGCCCTTATTATATGAAATGTTAAAGGGACTTATCTAAGAAAAAGAAGTTAAAGAAACATGAACAGTGAAAGAACAACAAGCTCACAGTTATTAACAACCACACCTAAAACGAAAGCAAACTAAAAGAACAGCTAGATCAGGAGTGGAAACATAGAAATGAAGATCTCAAGGAGGGTTAGCAACAGGGGAGTGGGAGGAGGAGAAGGGGGGAGAAGGTACAGAAAATAAGTAGCATAGACAGTAGATAGAAAATAGATGGGGGGGGCAAGAATAGCATGAGAAATATAGAACCTAAAGGACTTGAGACACATGGACATAAACTAAAGGGGAGTAATGGTGGGGATGGGGGGGCAGGGTGGAGGGGAATGAAGGGGGGAATAGAACAACTGTAACAGCATAATCAATTAAAAAAATAAATTTAATAAAAAAATAAAATAAAATGGCAATAAATATGCACCTATCAATAATCACTTTTAATGTAAATGGCTTAACTGTTCCAGTCAGATGACATAGGGTAGCTGAATACATAAAAACACAAGACCCATATATACTATTTACAAGAAACCCACCTCAGAGTGAAAGATACATACGGACTACAAGTAAAGGGATGGAAAAAGATATTTCATACATATGGAAAGGAAAAAAAGGTGGGGTACAAATATTTCTGACAAAATAGACTTTAAGACAAAGGCTATAGTAAGAGACAAAGAAGGACACTACATCATGATAAACAATCCAACAAGAGGCTATAACCCTTGTAAACATTTTTGCACCCAACATAGGAGCACCTAGATATGTAAAGCACATCTTGATGTTAGGAGAGATCCACAGAAATACAGTCATAGTCAGGTATTTTAACACCCCATTGACATCAATGGATAAATGTTCCAAACAGAAAATCAATAAGGATATAGCAGCCTTAAATGACAGACTAGATGAAATGGATTTAATTGATATCTTCAGAGAATTTCACCACAAAGCAGCAGAATATATGTTCTTGTCAAGTGCACATGGAACGTTTTCTAGAATAGACCACAAGTTAGGACACGAAACAAGTCCCAATAAATATAAGAAGGACTGAAATTATATCAAGTGCTTCACTGATCATATGCTATGAAACTAGAAATCAATCACAAGAAAAAAACTGAAAAACACACAAAGAGATGGAGGCTAAATAACATTACTAAACAATGAATGGGATAACAAAAAGATCAAAAGGGAAATAAAAAGATACCTTGAAACAAATGAAAATGAGAACACAACCACCCAAAATCTACAGGATGCAGTGAAAGCAGTCCTAAGAGGGAAATTACAGCAATACAGGCCTACCTGAAGAAACAAGAAACATTCAAATAAAGAATTTAACTTTATGTTTAAAGAAACCAGAAAAAGAACAACAAAGTCCAACGTGGGTAGAAGGGAGGAAATAATAAAGATCATAAAAGAAATAACAAAGGAGTCTAAAAAATTACAAAAGATCAATGAAACCAAGAGCTGGCTTTTTGAAATATAAACCAGACTGGAAAACCTTTAACCAAATTCGTCAAGAAAGAAGAGAGAGGACTCAAATAAATGAAATCAGAAATGAAGAAGGGGAAGCAACAAGTGACACCAAAGAAATAAAAAGGATTTTAAGAAAATATTACAAACAACTATGTACCAACAAATGGGACAATCTGGAAGAAATAGATCAATTCCCGGAAACATACAGTCTTCCAAAACTGAGTCGGAAAGAATCAGAAGCTCTGAATAGACTGATTACAACTAATAAAACTGAAGTGGTAATTAAAAAAAATCTTCCAACAAACAAATATCCTTGACCAGATGGTTGCATAGGTAAACTTTACCAAATATTCAAAGAAGAACTAATATCTATCCTTCTCAAACTATTCCTAAAACTTCAAGAGGAAGGAAGAATCCCAAACTCATTTTACAAAGCCAGCAGTATCCTATTTCCAAAATCAGATATGCTATAGATGAAGAAAATTATAGGTCAATATCCTTGATGAACATAGATAGTAGAATCCTCAAGAAAATATTAACAAACTGGATCCAGCCATACATTAAAAAGATCATATACCATGTTCAAGTGGGATTTACTCCAGGGATGCAAGGTGGGTAATATATCCACAAGTCAATAAATGTAATATACCTAATAAAAAAATGAAGGATAAGAATCACATGATTAGTTTCCATATGCAGAAAAAGCACATGATAAAATCCAGCACCCATTTATTATAAACCTCTCAGCAATGTGGGAATAGAAGGATCATACCACAACATATTAAAGGCCATATCTGAGAAATCCACAACCTACATTATACTCAATGGGCAAAAACTGTAAGCATTTCCCTTAAGACTGGGTGCATGACAGCGATGTTTGCTTTCACAACTCTTATTCTCATAGTAATGATATCCTAGCCATAACAATCACACAAGAAGAAGAAATAAAATGCATCCTTTCTGGAAGCCCTCCCTATGGGTGTGGGTTATAACAGGGAAAGTAGCATACTACGAATTTCTGTAATAAATTGTATAAGGTTTTTGTCATAAATTGAGTCATAAGAAATACTATGCATGGTCTTTTTTCTGTAATAAGATTGTCACTGTTGGTCTAGAGACTTGCCTTATTCCCATTATGACTCCTGGAAAGTCTTTCTCAACCTCAATTATCTACTGCTGATCAGGCCAGAATGGATGTGCAAATATAATTCAGATTCCATCCTGCAAATGACAGGTAGTGTGAGCTGGGATGAGCTAGCTACCTGCTGTGCAGGAACGCCCTCTCTGGTTTCCCACCAACCAGCCTTTCCTCAACCTCCATGCTGCTGCCAGTACATTTTTCTCCTAGAAACCTCTCAACTCCCAGCTGTTGCCCACAGGAGTAATTCACAGTTCCTTTGACAGGCACATAAGGTCATTTACAATTTGGCCTCAACCTAATTCACTCCTTTATTTCCTGGCCACTGTAATCCTGTGCCCTACATTCTAGCTTCAATTCATTTTTCAGCATTTCTTTAAACAGCACTGCCCTTCACTCTGCACCTTTATCCAAACTGTTTCTTTTGCCTGAAAATGCTCTTTGCCCGTTACTGTCGCACAAATGCTCATGGTTCCACATCCTACTCAAAGGCTGGGCAGCCTCCCCTTGGAACTTCCCTCTCTGCTTGCAGAGAGTTCACCACTCTCTCTGGCCTCCTCGACCTTCTGTGCACATCTCCTCTCTACCACTCACAGAACAAAAGTTATCTCTGCTCTCCTGAGGGTGAGGGCCACACGTTTCATCTCTTACCGCCAGTTCCAATCCTAGAGCCTCGCATCTGCACTTACCAAGTGGATGAAACTATATTTCAGGTTTGCAGTTTATAGGCATGCTGCTAAGCTTTGTGGGAGATGCTGCTTCCAAAACTAAGCTCCTGCGGACCTTGTTTTAGGTGATAGCTTTAGAGGAGATACTGGGTTCTAATGAGGTCCTTCTGCCTCACTCAGACAGGGGCCCACTGGACTCAAGTTTCACTGAATCCCATATCGAGCAGTCTCTGTTAGGCAAGGCTCTGGTTAGGAGATGCTCAACACCTGTCATCATAGGGTGCTAGAGTCAGAGGGGTTCTTACAGAGGTCCCCAGCCTCATCTCAGTTAACCACCTGAGGAAGCTGAGGTTGGAAAAGGTTGGGCAATGCTCCAGGTAACACACAAAGCTAGAATCAGAACTGAAATGTGAACCTGAAACCCCCCTCAGCCCCCAGTGCCCAATGCCTTGCCGCTCACAGCTCTTCATATCCAGCCCTGTCTCTTCTGGGACACTTTCTCTGCTGCTTGGCATGCATAGGCACGGCAAGCAAAGTGGACGGACATGTTCAAATCTCTTCCTTCCAATGAGAGCAATTAGACACGGAAAGGAAATTGACTATGATGTTTTCCAAACAGAGCCCTGGGACTCCTTCCCACTTCCCCACTCGGTGACCCGCTCTGATGGACTACTCGGACCACGAGAGGGCCTGGGAGGGCCTGTCCTTTGACCCTTGGATTCTCACGTCGGCCTTCTCGGGTTTCCCCTTCTCTCCATCCCACACCATTCTCTGCTTCCTTAGCATTTAGGCATCTCAGAATCAAGTACTTAATGTGCTTTTTCTAATATTTACTCATGAAAGGTCATTGCATTAGAGCTCTAAGGAGGAGAGATGCAAAGGAAATAAAATAACCTATAATAAGCACATCCTGTGTAGCTTTCACACTGGATATTCATGCACAAATGTTTATATGTAGAGACATTTAAAAATAGAGGCATTTATTCATGCCAAAAAATAGGTAAATGAAGTATGAAGTAAAACTAGGGAGGGGGCAATGTTGAACTGGATGATCTCTAAAGATATTTCCAGGGTAAAATTTTGTGATTCTTTCAAGTGATGAATCCAGTTGGAAAAGCTTCAAGGTTTCCACAAGAGTTTTCTTTTTTTATTCTATGTCCATAAGGGTAATAGGAGATCAAAGCAAAGCTAACCACATTTAACTCTTCTTTTGAGACCATGCACTTAGGATGCCCATCGGTTTGTGCATGATAGTGCCAGCCAGGCTCTCTCTCATATCTCTTAGAGACACACCCTATGGTTATTTGTTAGCGTGTTATAAAGGCCTTAAGTGACAAGTGTGCCCTTCGGTCTCTGCCACAGAGAGATCCCTAGGCAGTGAAAGCAGGCACAACAGGAACTGTGATCCTAGTTTCTCTGCCCTGGGCCTCATTGGGACCCAGCAGGAAAGGAATATGAATACATTTCCAGAGTGTAGATTCCAGTGTCCAAAAGCTGCAGTGTCATTGCTGCATTTACTTTAAGAATAAGGCCAAGTGGTGCAAGCACATTAATAACTGATTATAATTCAATACAGCAAATACTTCCAAAGTAACCAGTGTTTAAAGTGTTCAAAAGAAAAATGGAAAAAAGTCAACTATAAAGCTATTGAATAGTTTCGTAATTTACACAAGATTATAAATTTGATAAATACTTACAGAAGTTACAAATGTCCTTTTGAATATAGAAATGCCCTTTAAAGGTTTAATAATTGCCCTATAAAAGAACATACATGGGAATGTTTGAAAACTTACTTAAAATTCCTGAGACTGGGAGTTCCAGTTCAAGACAGTGACATGTAAGGCTCCTAAATGCACCTCCGCCTAGGAACACACAGAATCTACAGCAGCATATGCAACACCTCCCTCTGAATAAATCCAGAAACCAGCTGACTGACTCCCACATACTGGGCCAATGAGGGAAAACCCACGCTAAGGTGGGGAGGAGAGGCTGAGGTACAATCTAGTCATAAGCCTCAGCCACCAAGGCACGGCAACACACAATTGGGAGAAAGCTCACAACTCCCAGCTTTCCCCTGAGGAGGTAAGAGTTTGGACCACATATATTGTACATCAACTTTTAAGACATCCACCTGAGCAATGGACCCCCAAAACATCTAGCTCTGTAATCCAGTGGAGCTTGTGTCTGTGAGACCCCTAAGGCAACCCAAGATACATCTGCAAACCAATCAGTGTGATATAGCACATAAACAACATGACTGTTAAAACTGTATGATTATCTCTGCAATGCAGCAAAAGAATTTGAAAAAATGTAACAAAGACTCTCAACAAGCGGTGTACAGAGGCACAGTACCTCAGCATAATAAAGCCCATAGCTAATGTCATGCTCAATAGAATTCAGGAAAATAGTTTACTATTTATCAGTTTCTTATAAAGAATATGATAAAGGATACAGATGAACATTCTGATGGGAGAAACGCACAGAGGAAGGTGGGGAGGGGCCTGAAGATTCGGTGCCGTTTCAGGCGGCCATTCTCCCAGAAAGTCTATGTTGTGTTCCGCAACCCAGAAGCCCTCTGATTCCCACATGACTGGGATTTTTGGAGGCCTCCTCACACATGCACAATCAATCGTTAACTTCATTTCCAGTCCCTCCCCCTTCTCTGGAGAAGTGGAGGTGTGGCTGAAAAGTTCAAGCCTCTGATTATGGTTTGGTCTCTCTGACAACAAGCACCGGTCCAGGAGCCCACTCAGTGTCACTTTGCTGGTAGAAAAGAGACATCCTATCACCGAGGATTGGGGGAGAAGTCAAGAAAATGGGTGGAGGTGGTCAAAAGATACAAGCTTCCAATCATAAGACTTAATTCCTGGAGATATAATATACAGCATGGTGACTGTAGTTAATAATACTATATCGTGTATATGAAAGTTACAAAAATAAATCTTAAGGTTTTTCATCCCAGAAAAAAATAGTAACTATCTGAAAAGATGAAAATGAACTTACTGTGGTATTTCACAATACATGCACATATCAAATCAGTTGTAAAGACATTTAAAAGAGGTCTGAATTTTTCAACAATCGGGTAAATTGATTTAACGTCAGGTGAATGGGTTTTAGGAGGGGAGGCTTGAATTACCATTGTTGGAAAGATGTACTCAAGTATTCAGACTGGAAGCTACAAACATGTATTAATGGAGCTCCATTTGAATATTTCTTGCCTTGTCCTTGGTCACCCTCTCTCCCATTTCCCATAAAAACTATATCAAACTTTTACCCGCCTCTGCATGCTCTTCCTACTTGTACCTATCCCTGTTCTAAGCAGACGCCCTTACCACTTCATTGAGAAAACTACCAGGTAAGAATTCCGCCTTCTTACTTCTAAGCTACAAGATAATTTGTTCCCATGCCTTCCTTTTCCCCACCAATCTCAGAAAATGAGATACCTTCCTGTTCAGAATTAAATAGGAGGAGTTAAACAGGAAGGCAAGGAGGATGGGGAGCATTTGCTTGGCCAGGTAACAGCCTGTGAGATGGTTGGAGAATGAGAAGCAACACGACGAGTTGAAGGAAGTGAAAGAAGTGTAGCACGTTTGGAACGAAAGACCGGGCAAGGGTCTCCATCCTATCTAAGGGCAGTGGGGAGCCATGGGACTGCTCTCTGCAGGGAATTGACATAACGAGATTTGTCTTTCAGCTCTGGCTCCAGTGGAGTTCAAGTGTGGAGAGCAGGAAGAAGGTGTTAAAACTGGAAGCAGGAAGACCAGTAATCCGAGAAGAAGTGGCGGTTTGAACTTGGGAAGTGTGTGGCTGAGTCACGATACACTTAGGAGAGAGAACTGACAGGACATGACGGTGATCGATGAGGGTGGAGAGGAGGACGCCCAGGGTTTCGGCTTGTTCAAACAGGGTTTGGTGCGGCATTTACTGAGGCAGAGAACAGAAGGTTAAAGGAGGTTGAAGGGTGGTGGTGAATGATAAATTCAGTTTTTAGTGTGTTAAAACCGAGGTACTCACAGCCCATCAAACGGAGAAATTCAATCAATAGAAACATTTGTGGATCTGAAACAAAGAGATAGGCCTGACTGAAGATAAGGGTTTGGGAGCAATTTACCTATAGATGTAATCAAGCTGTGGGATTGGCTGGAGAGAGTGTGCAGAATTAAAACAGGGTGCATGACAGGACCCCAAAGAACAGCAAGACATACGGGCTGGGTATGGGGCAAGGAGGCCATAAAGGAGACTGCGGACGCCTAGCAGAGGGGCAGGAAGAAAGCCCCGAATGTGGGGCCACAAAAACCAAGGGAATCAAGAGTTTCAGATGGAGAAACTGATCATCATTGCATTATATGCTGTCATGTGGCCACTGGATTTAATGACAAAGTCCATTGTTCACCATGGTGGGAGGAGCATTTTCATGAGTGAAAGGCAGGTTGTGCATTGAGGGTCAGAAGTGAGGAAAGTGAACCAAGTAAAAGCAGAGAGAGGTAGGATAACACCCAGGGAGTTCAATGAGGGAAGTCCAAAATGGAAAGAAGTCTTTGTTTAAGCAATTTGTAATTTATTCACTTATGCACAACAAGTGGACTGTATGAATAAAATAGGGGTGTTCTCGACTCTTAAGGAAGAGACAAGTAGAAAGGAGTTGATAATACAAAGAGAAAAGAAGAATAACTGGTGGCATGTGGTATGGGAAAGTGAGGAAGTGGATGGGAATGTGAGCAGTGGTTGGACAGGCAAAATAGTGGCTCCCAGAGGTGTCCTGGCCCTGATCCCTGAGACTCTGGATATGTTAGCATATGTTACAGCAAGAGGGAATTAAGGTTGCTGATCAGCTGACTCGAAGATGGGGAGACTAGCCTGGACTGCGCGGGTGGGCCCTGTGTACTACAAGGGTCCGCATACGCGCCACAAGGAGACAGAAGAGAGAGCCAGAGAGATGGCAGTGTGACAGGTGCATGGTCCGACATTGTTGGCTTTGAGGACGGGGGAATGGGGTCATGAGCCAAGGAATTTGGTGGCTCTAGCAGCTAGAAAAGCTAGGAAACATTTTCTGGAGACCCCCCCAAGGAAAAATTCAGCCCTGCCCACACCTTGCTTTAAACCCAGAGACCCATGCCAGACTTCTGACCTACAGAACTACAGGGAAATAAATGTGTATTGTTTGAAGTCACTCAGTTTGTGGTCCTTTGTTACAGTAGCAAAAAGAAACTAATATGATGACCTTCAAATATTTTTGTCCACATGAATCCTAAATAATTTTTGTTTTTCTAATGCTTATCCAAGGATATATTTCTTATTGATTTTAGAGAGAAAAAAGGGAGAGAGAGAGAGAGAAACATTCATGTGGGTGCTCATTTGCTTCCTATACGCATCCCCATGCGGGACCAAACCCACAACCTAGGCGTGTGCCCTGACCAGGGATTGAACCCACGACGTTTTGGTGTAGGGGACGACGCTCCAACCCACTGAGTCAACTGGTTAGAGCAACCCTAAATAATTTTTAAAAAACTATGTGCGCACTGACATGTTTTTAGGCAAACATCTAAAATTTTTCATCCTAAGTTTAAAAAGTTAAAGAGGATATCATCTCTGCTATATGTACATATTTTATTTTTTAAAAATGCTATTAGATCACTCTTTTAAATGTAAACAAGGAAATCTAAACTACATAATGACTCGCCATCATCTACAAATATGAGCACTCTAACAGATGAAAGATTACCCTCTCTCCTTGAAATATTTTCATTTTAATTCCCCCACAGAACTGCATCCTAATGTAATATAACTTTATGCTTAAAAGTCTTGTATCATTCTATCAAACTTCTCTGCAACAAAATATGTATATAAATAGAAATGTTAGTATTTTTCTCAAAGATAATGCGTATCAGTGTAAGTTATATTTATTTTAATGCATGTTGGTCAAATCAATATAAGTTATATGTAATGATAATTCTAGAAAGTAAAATTTTACAGGAACTGCATTGCTTTGTGGGATGGGTGGCTTTTTTCTCTAATTAGGTTATGTATCTACCCACAGATAAATATGACATTGCTAGAAAAATAGGGTTCAGTATTGCCTATACTCCTATTTTTATATTTGTTAAATAAGAAATATTATTTACACAGTAAAGGAAGAAAATTGAGTAATTTTATAACCACTCAATTCTTAGAAATTCTTCCAAGTTATGTAATCAAATTCATAGTCATATAAAAATAATATTGAAAAATTTAGCTACTGACCATTGTTAGGCCTATAATTAACTCTGTTGAAGGAAAAGCATAGAAAAGTGATGACTGACCAAAATATTTTTACCTGACACTTAGAATTACTAACTCCTCATTTTCTGGAAAATACACTTAGGAGCTTTAACAAGGCTGATCAAATGCCTGTTACTTGCACCTGCTATCCTTACATTTAGAAACTCCTGCCATTGGAGCTAAAAATACAGACAACTGAGCGAAAACTAACACCACAAAATTGGAAATTGTGTATTTTAGGATTTTTACCATTGCCTGCAAATGGTGACCAGTAGATTCATCTAATTCTACATTTTACCAAAAACTGCTTTCAGAACATGTGGAGGTCAGAGAGTCACCCAGGAGTATTATTATATACAGATTGGTGATTCCCTTGTATTGTTGAAGATAATTGTTTAACTTCATACACTGAGAGAAGTCAACAGCATGTCTGCCTCTGGGAGGGAGAAATTAATATTCAGTTTCCTAAATTTCAGGGCATTACATCCTAGATTGATTTATGCAACACTGTATCCTCTTCCCATACACCAGGCAATGCTCTGCTTTACGAGCTCACTTTAACCTGTTTCATGGAAATTCACTGCAGAAAAAAAAGGCATTGGGCCATCAGTAAATGTGGGACTTAGGTGAATTAACCTTTTAAAACATTATTTACAATAGAATTCATAATATATTTCTGTTAAGTTAATGTAAGCTTGCCATACACATAATAGTGATGAACAAGTAGCAGTGAAGTGACTGACAAGGAGTAGCAAACAGGAGACCTGCATATCAGAAAAAAGTGAATATGGATTCAATAACATTTTAGTACAAGTTAGTGAAATTTTTTCTCCCAGACATCTGAATAAATGTTCGAGATTCTATAAATGCTAACTTACCTTCAAATATTTTCCTTTGCCTGAAGATGTAACACTCACCGGTTGAGCAACTTTCTCACTTCCTCCTCGAAATCATGAAAATACTTCTGAGACCTAGATCAAGACACATCTAAATGAGTTCTCACCAAAAGTTTTCATTAAATAAAAAATTCAAAAAGCACAGCAAGTACCAGTCATAGCCCACTGGATTTCCTGGCATGCCTTCCAAGTATCTCAAATATTCTAATTCTAGGCCAGGTAGAAAGACAATCCTTGCCTTGAGTTTGTCACTTGGGCAAGATAAGGCACTGCCGCCTTTGGTACTTTTCCTGTTCTCTCTGGTCTCTTAGCACGTTCCCTGAGGGGACTTATCCTTTGGCGGTAGTCCAGGAATGGAAGCAGGGAAGTTGTTAAATGAAATTGTTATCACTCCTTTTTCCCCATCGCACAAAACATCGGATTTCAGAGCATCCCAACTTCCTTAACCTGGGCTCCCTAAGAGCAGAACGCGAGATGGAGTCTGCGTGCCAGGGTCAGGCAGAGGGCAGGAAGGCAGAAGAGGGAGGGCCGGTGCAGGAAGCTGAACCCAATTAGCATTGGCTACGGAAGCCGGGCTGCTGAATACCACGTGCCCATCTGAGGAGCCTACTAGAAAGTGACTCAGGACCAACTCTCTGAATAAAAGGGGGAGGCTTTATCTACCTGCGTCGGGCCTCGAGGACAGCCTTGCAGACAGTTAACTTCCTCACATTGCGGATTGCGCTGGTGTGAGTGCCCATTAACCCACAGCGCCAGGGAAGCTGAGGCCTGGAGCTTCTAGGTTGTACCTGCACGAAGCTGTTCAAAGCCTGCGCGGAACTGGACAGGGGAATAAGAGGGGACGTGGCAAAAATTGGAAGAGGTCACCGAAGGTGGATGCAGAACCCAGGATGTTAGAGCCACGCTGAGCCTTTGTGAGAAATATGTAAGGTAGGAAAAGACAGGAGGCCCGTAATGTGTTTCAGGTGCTTAATTCACTCAATAAGGCTCTGCTGAGACTAAAATCTTGAATTATTTCTTTGGCCCCTTGCATGTTTTTACAGCCTAGAGAAATGTATCCAAGTATTATTAAGAATGGGCAAGGAACCATGGCAGGGAAGCCTGGTGGTTAGCATGTCATCCACATATGCTAAAGTCGAGGGGTTCAATCCCCAGTCAGGGCACATACAAGAATCAACCAATGAATGCATAAATAAGTGGAACAACAAATCAGTTTTTTTCTTTCTTTCTTCCACTTTCTCTCTTTCTCTCCCTACCTCCCTCTCAACAGTCATTAAGAAAACAAAGAAATAAAGAATAGGTGAGGAGAATGTCTCTCACTCCCTGTGTGTGTGTGTATGTGTGTGTGTAAAGAAAGAGATTATTAAAGGAGAGGTAGGAAAGGACTTTTCTAATGCTCCAGACCAAAGTGCATTTTTCAGGCAGGTCAGTTTCGAGAGGGGTCATATAGAATGCGAGGCTCTGGAAATTGATTCCTTTGAGACTTTTGTTGACAACATATCCAATAGTCTTCATGGGTTTACACATGCACTTTCGAAGTCATCCAAAGCCCAGGTGGAGACATTAGCCTTCAGGGGTAGGAGGCAATTCAATCATTTCAGTACAGGGGAAGACAGAGGGTTTGTGCTGGCCTCTTTGTCTGCCCTGCCACTCCCAAATCGCCCTTTCCTACATGAGTGGCTGGGATCCTTATCTGCTCACTCCAACAAGCTAGAAACTTGAAAGGCACCCTGGACTTCCTTCCTTCTGCACGTTGCACACCGAAATTGTTGATTTTCCCCCTCAAATACTCTTACGTTCATTTGATTTTCTCCACCCCCGTGCCACTAACTTAGTCTAGGACTTCATTATATTTTTCCCGGGTCATTATAAAAGCCTCCAATCTGGTTTTACTACCTCCATTCACTTTAGTCCTTCATTGTATTCCCCAAATTGCTCCCTAAAAGTGATCTCACTAAAATGTAAATCAAATCATGTTACTCCCTTGCTTAAAATTCAATGACCTCCCTTTGCCAACAGGATAAAATTCCAAGTGCTTAGCGTGACTTATAAAGTCCTTCATGATTTAACTCTGACTACTAGTGTTATCCAAAATAGGCAATTATGCAAATACAGTTTTCTCCACTTGGAATGCCCTTGTAAATATAATCGAGCTTCATTAATATTGCACTGTGTTAAGGGGGCTGTTTATCTGGTTTCCCCACTTTGGAAACAAAATCTTTTCTATTATGAAACATTTCAAGCCCATAGGAAAGCAGAGAGAAAAATACTGGAAAGCACCACCAAGCTTTGTCAAATCTTAAAACCTTGACAGATTTCCTTCAGATACGTTTTCTTTGTTAGAAAATGTCATTGCAGATACGGTTCAGAGACTCGTCCACCTCTTTTCGTTCCTCCCTCTCCAGAGGCGGCCGCCCTACTGAATTTGGTATTTATCGTTTCATTCTTTTAATATGTTTCTGATGCCTTCATAAATTCTACATGGTATTGGTTTTTTACACACTTTAAGCTTTATGTAAGTGGTATTATATGGTATGCATCCTGCAACTTGCTTATTTGCTCAAAAATGCTTTATTCAGGTTGATCCATGAGACTCTAATTCTAAAGGGCTACTTAGTATTCCGCTGTTTGAACACACCGCAGTTTATGTATCCATTCTCCTATTGATGGATATTTAGGTTGTTTCCAATATCCTACTGTTATAAATAATGCGTCAATAAATATTTTGCATCTGTGTCTCCTTGCGTGTACCTGGGATGGTTTTCTAGGTCATATTCCTAGGATGGGATTCCTAGGAGAATGACATGTACGTGTTAAATATTAGTACCTATTTTTTTTTAAATTCTTTAAAAAATGTCAGTTTAAATTTTTCTCCAAAGGCAATAGATTCTTGACTCTACTAGGCAGATAAGTATGAATTTGGTTCAAGTGTAAACTATAATGATACTTAAGAAGAGGTTCTTAAATTAGTGACTTCGTGAAGTTTATGAGAGAGCCTTGTAAATGATTGCATCAGTGTTCAATTATGAGAATTTCGGGACTTACTGTGGGTGTGAGAGAGTATTTTGTTTGTATAAGCAAGGAAGAAATTATGTGATTCTGGTATCAGTCTCTAGCTCCTTCTCTCTGGAGGAACTGGTATCGCTGGCATTTTCTAAAGAACTGGCTTTCTTCTGAGTACTCAGGTTCGAGGACCCACTTCTGTTCATTAATACAATCAGTCAGTAAATGTTTATTGGGTGCTGACTACATAGCTGGCAGCATTCACAGAGCTGGAGGTACACCAGTTAAACAGAGACAAAGTCTTAGCTTTCCCAGAACTTACATTCTGATAAGGAGGGGCAGAGAGACAAATGAATGTGTGTACACATAAACATAACAGTTGGCAATAAGTGCAATTTAGAAAACATAGGGAAAGGGGAATAGGATGCTATAAAAAGTGGTCGTGGAAGACCTTGTTGCAAAGGTGACATTTACATAGGTGTTAATGAAAGTGAGAAAGTGAGCCATGCAGTTCCAAGAGGGAAGAGCTTTAGCAGCAGAGGGAAGGAAAGTACAAAGGCTCTGAAGAGGGAGGCTGCTTCATGTGAACAGACTGCATATCCAAGGAGGCCCGTGTGGCTGAGGCTATACCAGCAGGGAGTGCGCAGCAGTGATGGAGGTAACGTCAGGGGTAGAGGTTGGGGAGGAACTGTGGATTCTAGTCTGACTTGAGTGGGAAACCACTGGAAGGATTTGAGCAGAGGAATGCCGAAATCTGATATGTTTTTGAGCAATCACTTTGACAGCAAGAACAGAATCAGGGAGACCTTTTGTGGAGGCTATTGCACTATTCTCAGTGAGAGGTCATTGTGACTTGGACCAAGATTTTGTGCGTAAACATGTTGAGAACGGGTCACATTCTGGATGTATATTGAAAGAGATTTGGTGTTGCGCCAGATGTGGGCTGTAACAGAAAGAGAAGAGTCACCAAGATTCTGGCATGAACAGTGGAAATGTGGAGGTATTGTTAACTGAGACAGGTTAAGATCAGAGTAGAAACACATTGGAGGAGGAGTAAGAAGCTTCTTTGGCACGTGAGAAGACAGATTCCTATGCAACTCCCAGTATAAATGTTTAATAGGCAGTGAGATATGTGAACTTGGAGTTCATGGTTGAGACCTAGTCCAGAGGTAGAAACGTGAGAGTCATCAGTCTACAGATTTTGAAATGTGTGACGCTGGGTGAGACATCCTAGGAAGTTAGTTTAAACAGAGCAAAGAAGAGGTACGAGAGCTGAGTTCAGGGGCTCTCCAACTTTCGGGGTGCAAAGAAATGAGGCAGAACCAAAGGAGGCTGAAGGGGCGCTATTAGAGACAGCAGGAGAACCCAGTGACTGGTGGTATCTCCAAAGCCGAAGAAAAAAAGCATTTTTGGAAAGAGGATGTGATACATTCTATTAAGTGGATAAATTTTTTAAGGCTTAAAAATTGGCTTTGGATTCAAAACATAAAAATGTTGGTGACTTTGGCAAAAGCAATTTTAGCAGAGTGGTGGGACCAAATGCCTATTTGGAGTAGGTTCAAGAAAAAAATGTGAATAAAGAGGAATTGGAGAAAAGAAAACAGGGAATTCTTTCAAGGGAAGATTTTATGGGGAAGTCTCTGTCCACGTTTAGGGAACCCACCGTTGGACAGCAACTTGCTGTCTCAGCGCCCTTCCCTGTCCCTTGGCCATGGCAGTTCTGCACAGTCACTCTAACGGCTTCATTCTCAGAGGCAGCTGGGCGTGCCCTCCTCTGCCTCATCAGCACGTGAACTCACCTTCATGCTGCAACATCACACCGAGGCATCTCCACTTGTGGGAGCTCTTCAGCTTGGACAAAATTATTCTGGATTTTACACATGTTTTTTTGTATAGCCACATTGTAGTATTATAATTTAACCCTCAATAAGGCAGCAACTTTATGAAAACAAGTGTTGTGACTTTTAGGGTCTCCAGTGCTATGTACAGTGTCTGCCCAGTTCTTAGTAATGTTCAGTTAATATTCACTAAACTAGATGAAATTCTTTTAAAGGAATGTAGGGTTCACGTCTTCCCTTCCATTTCCAAGGAGCCAGCAGTGGGCCCTACTATTGCTAAACACTTTTTACCCCCAGGGGAGCAGATTCTTTTGGAGAGCTTGGCAAAGCCCCATTTTTCATTGTTTTGTTCTCAGCACGAGTACTTCCAGTTGAAGGCAGCAGGGGTCTCACTGATGCGCACTCTCAGGGGGCCCTGCCCGTGTCTTTGGTTTGTCCCATTGTGTTGATTTGTGGTGGTGCTGAGGTGGGTGACCTGGAAGGCGCCTTTTCCCACGCACCATTAGGCCAAAGCGACGGCTTCGTTAGTTCTTCACTCCAGCAACTGTGTTTTCCTAATGTGCCTTCACCGAGCGCTGATGTCATTTCATTCCCTGAATCATTTCAATTAGGTTCCAAACAGTCTTTTATTGTGCTTTGGAAGTCTTTTGAGATGACAAATTATTTCTATATTCAATCTGTTGATTTTTCTTTTCTCTGCCTCTTCATGGCTGAAAGTCCCTGTGTGTTTAGTTTTGTGTGCTATTTGGCCAAGAGGGAGTTATCTGAAATATAGTTGACACTATTCCTAAAGAATTTTATTCTTTTGCATTTACTCTCTCTGTTTATTCTTTCCTTTCCACTATTAATTAGCAAATTCATTTGCTGATAGCCACAATGAGGTTAGAATAAATGTACTGAACTAGATATGCAGCAAAGCCCAATGTATTCAGAGTGGTAACAAGAGACCAATTCTATTCTGATAAACACCATTAAAAGGAAAAGATAAATCAAATCTTATGGCCTTAGTCAGCAAGTTTTAGTCCACAAAAGAAATCTAAGCTGAACCACAGCTCTAATTTGGAGCGTTAGCTCAAAGTGACTGCTTTGTATTTTTCTCAAGGGTCAAAAAACCAAATCTGTATTCTGCTGCTCAAACACACCGTAAAGAGTGCCACCTTCACCTGGGTTGTTTGGAAGGCCCATAAGTCTTGGTAACTTGGTGGATTTTCGATGCACAGCCATGAGTTCCACAGGACATTAATTCTCCATTGCTTGTCCATTTGAAATAAAAAGTGTTGGTGAATACATTATACTCAGGGACCTCTAAATCCCACTTTAGTATGTTGTCATTCTCGAGGTCGCTGATCTCCTTGGCTATCATTATTTCACTATCCAGAGTACATTTAAAGTTTGCAGCTATTGTGTCCTTTTTCTGTGATCTTTGACAACTGCATCAGCTCTTATTCTTGAGGAAATTAACATTGCCTTTGGTTCACGAGGCAAGATTATTTGGAAAGGTCAACGGATGCAGCACATCATTCTGGTATATTTCTATGGAGAACCATGCCTGCTATATTTCAGTTATGCCCTGTGTTAAAGGTCCAGTTTATTTATGGTGACTAGCCATAGAGTGGTGACCAGAAATAATCACTGTAAATTTATTTGTTATTTAAAAGAAACTAATTTCACTTAGAAGATTGTATGAATGGATCTATTAGAGGAAATGCAATGCAGCCAAACCATTGCTATATATAGAGTTGGGTCTATGGGGACTGTGGGAGCCATGCCTGTTATCATTCAGTTGCCCTCAGGAAGCCCTTGAATGTGAACATCACCAGTATCTATTGGCAGCACGCATAGGGAGTTAGCTAAATATTCCCTTCACTTTTATTAGGTATTTCAGTGATTTGGGTAGAGCTATTTTATTTTCTCCCACTGTTTCTTATGGTGGGTATTATCTTGTACTATTGATACCAATGTTTAGGCCAGGATACAATGAAGAATGGAACTTTTAATTAGGGAAAATGGGAAACATGGCAGTCAGTTCTGAGGGTAGATAGAAGTAGATAGAAATAGAACTGGAGGTTGTAACGAATCACGTTTTCAGCAAGATGCATCTGAATTATATCAGTAGATCACCTGATCAGAAATTCATATGTGTAAGAGGTACATGAATGTTTTGTTGAGAACAATGTGGGTCAAGAAGAATCCTGGTTCCCTGACTGGGGTTGCTCAGTTGGTTAGAGCATTGTCCCAACATGCTAAGGTTAGGTTGTGTGTTTGATCCCTGGTCAGGGCTCATAAAAGAAGCAGCAACCAATGAATGCATGAATAAGTGGAAAAACAAATTGATGTTTCTCTCTTTCTTTCTCTTTCTCTTCCTCCCCTCGCCTTTCCTTTCTCTCTCTAAAATCAATCAATAAAAAATAATAATAAAAGAAGAAAAATCCTGGCGACCCTGGCCAGGTTGCTCAGTTAGAGCATAGTCTTGATAAACCAAGGTTGCAAGTTTGATCTCTGCTCAAGTTGCATAGAAGAACCAACTAGTGAATGCATATATAAGTGGAAGAATAAGTTGATCTCTCTCTCTCTCTCTGCCTGCCTCTCAATGAAAAAAAGAAGGGTCCTGGCTTGGCATATGAATACTGGCTACAAACCAAGTGTATAGGCATTATTAATGTCTACTCTTATTTTTATCTTGTTAGCAACCCTTCCTAATACTCCAGTTGTATTATATAATTTTAGGAGACTCAAATGTAAGTGCTCAACCCTGTAGGATTAGTTGTATTTAGCCATAGTTCCAGTTACTGCAACCGTAACAGCTGGGCCTTAATGCTCTGTGGTACAATGGCACAAGGGGGACGATTAGGCCACAAGAATCTGCTAGTTCATTAATGCTAGCAAAAGTAGGAAAAACTCCTGAAGAAAACTGGTCTTCATTTTGCCTGCAAACAAGGTAAACAGGAAGGTGGAAGATGGTGGCCCACTAGGTGGGAGCTGAGACTACTTGCTCTTGCACCCAACTTGGACACCTAGCTGATCTTGTGAAAAATAAAGTGTACAGTCAACAGAATCTTGCCTAATATGAAGTTTGGAAGCCAAATAATACAGAGGAGGCCTCAAAACGGGTGGTTAGGAGGTTTCATAAATGGGCAGGGAAGTTCCCAGGTGTGGAGCCGGCAGCTGTGGTGCCTGCACACATTTGAGAGCCTAGTCAGAGACAGCATGCAGCCTAGCTGCTCCCTCACCTCCCAGGTGAGGAATCCCCAGCCTCTGGCCTGGAGCGAGGTGGATATGCAAAGTAGTTGGGTTAACCAGGCCACACACACACACACACACAGCCCACAGCTGTGGTGGTGGGCCGTGGCCTTAAGAGTGCCAGAGAGTGAGACAGATTCTGTCTGCACCTGGATCTGGTGAGGGAGTGGCTGGTTGTGACTGCCATAGACACTTGATTTTTTGGAGAGGTGGTGTGTGCGGGGAAAACCAGACCTTGGCTCAGTGCTGCAGTGGGGGGGCTCAGAGGGAATTTTTAAGGAGCTGAGGAGTGCTAGGCAGGGACCCCGCACACATAGCTGCCCTGACAACAAGGGGGAAGGATCGCGGGCATGATTTGCTCCCACTCAGTACAGCTGGCTGAATTGATCAAAGGGGTGCAAAGCGAGGTAATTTCTCCGCCCGGCCCGGCACAGCTGCGTAGAATGCTTAGCGTGGCCTGCCCGCGTGTTGTGAGGGTGGTGGGCTGGAACTCGTGCACCTGAGATTATTTGAGGCCAGAAATGGCCCCCTTCCTCAGTGGAACCTCCAGGAAGGGAAGGTTGTGCTCAGCCCCCACATCCTGCAGGAGCAGGAGGGCGAGGGGGGGGGGTGAGGGGGGTGAGGGGGGCAGGGAGATCAGCAAAGAAAAAAGGCCCATTTTGAACTCCTCACAGGGAGGCAAAATACACTGGGATCCAGGGCCCTATTTCACTGAAGCCAGTAAAACAGGAAGTCCAGAAAGTGGTGCAGCAAGGGGGATTCAGGGCTCCACCCAGCCTCCGCTTGCACGTAGAGCTGCCCTCTGTACCAAGCAGGAGAGAGCTGACAGTCTTACACGGATTGTCCCTCTCACCCCGTGAAATGGACAGCTATTTAATTAGAATCTATACGTTATTGGAAATAAACTAGGACAGACTAATATAGGAGGTGTAGGGACAGCGGGAACATACTCACAATTTTCCCAGAAGACTGAACTGGTGTCTCCCAGGTGAGACACAGAGGCCCCACCCTCTCGATCACAACAGAAGCTCCCTCTAGAGGCAGGTGTAGGAGATACAGGCAGTGTTGCCAGAAGTTGGAGGACTCCCCCTGGACCTTGTGCTCCTAAAAAACCGGAAATAATCCTGGCTGGTATAGCTCAGCGGATTAAGCACGGGCTGCGAAGCGCTAGATTGCGGTTTGATTCCCAGTCAGGGCATATTCCCGGGTTGCAGGCCCAGTCCCCAGTGGGGGCCATGTGAGAGGCAACCACACATTGATATTTCTCTCCCTCTTTCTCTCCTTCCCTTCCCCTCTCTCTAAAGATAAAAAAAGAAATAAAATATTAAAAAAATTAAAAAGCCTTAAAACAAACAAAAAACCAGAAACAGACCCAGAAAGAAGTCAAAAAGCAAACACCAACAACTGAGATGAATTTCATCTCACTTCCTCAGAACTTGAATGTTTCTTTTCTTTTCACAGAGCTTTTTAATATTTCTTCTTTTGCTTCAATTGCATTGTAACTAACTACTCTTGGTTTTTTATTATTTTTATTCAGATTCTATATATATATTTTTATATTATTGTTATTTCAAATCCAACATAGTACCCTTACCTGGTCTTTCTCCATTTTGCTTTCTTCCTGACCTTTCATACTGTTGTAAACTTAATTTTTTCCTAAATATGCTGTGCCGTATTCCTATTGCTTACTCTTACTATTTCTCCTCCATCTCCTTGCAAAAGTCCTCTTCCTTACTTAAGTCAGCTCACATTCTTTCTCCTCTGTTATAATAGTCTTATTTTCTTTCCACCTTGATAAGTTGTGGCTAGTTGGGCGATGATATTGTGGTTATTGCTGTTCTCCAACGGTATAATAATTTGTTTACTATTTGTTTGTACTTCAAATCCCATAAAACACTCTCCTCCTGTCTTACTCCGTTTTGACTTCCCCTGCCCTTGACCAATTGAGTTAGGAATTCTCTTTTCATTTTCCCCCTTTCTTAGCCTGGGTTCTATTTCTTACTCTTACCAGTTTTCCTCTCCTATTCTCTCAAGGTGGTTTTTCTTTACTGTAGACATCTCATATTCACTTTTCATTTTTGTATAATATTCTTATTCCATTTCCACATTTCTGAATCTTTACTCAGCTGTTGTTGTTATTGACCCTGCTGTGGTATTTCTGTAATTGTGTTCCCATTGGCTCAATAACTTTAATTTTGCTTCAAACCTCACAGTATACTCTTCCTTTTCTTACTCCATTTTTGCTACCACCCTTCCCTGTTTTACTTAGATTTTTAAATTTTATTCTTTCCCTTTCTTTGCCTTGTTTCTATGCCCTACTTTTATTATTTCTCCTCCCTCTTCTCACTCAAAATTATTTTTCCCTCTTTTAGCCATCTCATATTTCCTTTGTCCTATCTTATAATATTCTTAATCTTTCTTTACCTTTATTAATCTTTGCTCAATTGCTGTTGATATTGCTGATGTGGTAGGGTTTTTTTCCTTCCTGGCATGGGTTTGGCTTTCTAGTAGTATTGCTTTGTTAACCAACACCAGTACGGCAGCACATAAGATGAGGCAGAAGTTGTGACTCCCAGTCAGCTCAGCTCAGCTAGAGGGGAGAATCCACCAATGAATGAGCCAGAAACAAGCAAAGCCCAAGCACAACAAGAGAGCCCACACAAACTGAATAAAGGGCAACCCTAGAGCACTGAGATCAGAAGATCAAAGAGACTGCACCAGTGTGTCCCACAGAACTCCTGCCACAAAAGGCCACCCCATGAAGACAGGCAGGCAAAGCAGAGCAACCTGAGATCCAGAGACAAACTAAAAGAGTCACCTAAAATGGGGAGACAAAGGAAGGACCCCAAATCAAAAGAAATGGAGAAATACCCAGAAAAAGAGCTAAATGAAATTGAGGCAGGTAATCTGGGGGACAAAGAATTTTTAAAAAATGGTTGTAAGGATGGAACTCAGTGACAAGTACAAGGAGCTGAGTGGAAACTACAGCAACATGAAAAAAGGAAATAGAAACTATTAACAAGAACCAGGAAGAAATGAAGAATACAATATTTGAAGTGAAAAAAAAAACCCCCACTAGACAAAAGGAAAAACAGGCCAGATAAAGCAGAGGGCCAAATCAGCAAGCTGGAAGATAAGGTAGAAAGAAATACCCAGGCAGAGCAACTGAATGAAATAAGATGTAAAGGAAATGAGGATAGTTTCAGAGAACTTCAGGACAACATGAAATGTAATAACATTGGCATCATAGGAATACCAGAAAAAGAAGTGAAGGAGCAGGGGATAGAACACTTGTTCGAAAAAATAATGATAGACAGCTTCCCTAACTAGGTGAGGGGGAAAAGTCACACAAGTTCAGAAAGAACGGAGGGTCCCAATCAAGATGAACCCAAAGAGGCCTACTCCCAGACACATCATAATTAAAATGCCAAATCTTAAAGGCAAAGACAGAATCTTAAAGGCAGCAAGGGAAAAGAAACAGTAACATACAAAGGAACTCCAGTAAGGATAGCAGCAGGTTTATCAACAGAAACACTACAAGCCAGAAGAGATTCGTGCAAAACATCTCACATAATAAAAAACAAGCACCTACAACCAAGACTAATGTATCCAGCAAGGCTCTCATTTGAATTAGATGGTGAAATAAAGAGCTCACCAGACAAACAAGAGCTAAAAGGGTATGTCTTCAACAACCATCGTTGTAAGAGATGCTAAAGGAACTGCTATAAAAAGGAGAGAGACAGAGAAGGAGAGAGAGAGAGAAAAAGAGAGAGCAAGAGAGAGAGAAGTCCACAGCTACAGAAATAATGACAATGAATAAATACCTATCAATAATAACCTTAAATGTAAATAGATTGAAAGTTCCAATCAAAAGACATGAGTACGGCTGAATGGATAAGTAACAATGATGGGCATATATGCTGTCTACAAGAGACTCACCTCAGAAAAAAAGATCTACACAGACTGAAAGTGAAGGGATGGGAAAAAAGATTTCAAGCAAATGAACATACAAAAAAGAAAGGCAGTGTACCAATACTTATGTCAGACCAAATAGATTTCAAAATAAAGACCATAAAAAGAGACAGAGAAGGACACTTCATAATAAGTGAAGCCATCCATCAAGAAGATATATCCATTGTAAAAATATATGCACCCCACATAGGAGCACCCAAATATATAAGGAAACTTATTGTACATAAGACCACGATGCCTCAGTTCCCTTCAAAGTAGGAACGTTAGGTACTCACGCAGTTCTCCCAATTGCATCAGCTGCCCTATCACATTTTCCTGAATCTTATCAATGTCTGAAATCTCTTTCCTTTCTGCTTTGCTTGTTAGCTCAATTTATTCGTTAGATTCTACACAGGAGTGAAATCATATGGTATTTGATTTACCAAATCAAATATCATAGTTTTGGGAAAATACAGAAGTCACAGTGTGCCCAATCTGGGCTGTAGGGGGACTGAGGCACCCTGTAGGAGGCACCTGGGTGATTTCATGTTTCATCAAAAGTCTACGGCCATATCACCCTGAATGCACCTGATTTCATCTAATGTTTCACCAAAAAACTCTGCACAAGACGTGATGCGTGAGGGGTGTATTGTCATGATGAAGCTGCCAATCGTTAGTTGGCCACAGCTGTGGCCTTCTGAATCATCTGAATAGTTTCCATGGAGGAATGTTCAAGCTTAATGAAAAATTTGAAATGGATTCACTGCTCTACTCACTGAGTCATTTTGAATGTGATGGCCACACAGTACACATGCTCACTTAATGGCATCTATCTGCCTCACTGACTAGTACAGTGAAGTCATCATTGTCTAGCATGTGAGTTCCAGTCCACTCTCCTTGGCTGCCAGGTTGTACTGCAAACCGTTCTCATTGTGTTAATAATGGCTGGACTTTTCTCTGACAAACCTTGTATTCTCAAAAGGCGGATTGAGCCCTGGCTGGTGTAGCTGAGTGGATTGAGTGTGGGCATGCAAACCAAAGGGTTGCCAGTTTGATTCTCAGTCAGGGCTTATGCCTGGGTTGCTGGCCAGGTCCTCAGTAGGGGGCACCCACACATTGATGTTTCTCTTGCTCTCTCCCTTCCTTCCCCTCTGTCTAAAAATAAGTAAATAAAATCTTTTTTAAAAAGCATTTTTAATTTTTTTGAAGTATCTTCATACTGCTTGCATGTCTTTCCTTCTTTTATGGGACTTAAATTAGGTGTATATTAGACTGATTTAAAAAAATTAATGTTAATTGGTGTTCAAGTACAGTTTTCTTTTACTCCCATCCCAGCCCACCCACCCAGCCCTCCACCCTCCCTCCCATTTCCACCCCCCTTAGTTTTTGTCCATGTGTCTTTTTTACTTGTTCCTGTAACCCCTAGACGGATTTATTAATTTACTTTTAATGAACTTTATTTTTTTGTTTTCAATTCATAGTGACATTTAGTGGAAAGTGTGTGGAATTCCTATACATGTTTACCCCTACACATATACACCGTCCCCTACTAATGACATCTTGAAGCAGAGTGGCACATTTGTTTCAACAACTCTTCATTGTTGAAGAGTTATTATCACCCAAAAGTCTATAGTTATCATTATCATCCAAAAGTCTGTAGTTTACATTAGGATTCCTTCTTGGTGCTGTACATCCTAAGTGTTTTTATAAATGTGTACTTTATGACATGTATTCCCTTTGGGTGTGCTAAATTTTATGGGGTTTGACAAATGCATCTTTTATAATGGCATGTATTCAACATTGTAGTATTGTACAAAATACTTTCACTGCCCTCAAATTTTTCTGTGCTCATATATTCATCACTCCCTAGCCTCTGCCAACCAACAGTCTTTTAACTGCCTTCATAGTTGTGCCTTTTATAGAATGCCATATAGCTGGAATCATTCAGTATGCAGCCTTTTGAGACGGGCTTCTTTTGCCTAGTAATACACATTAAAGTTTCTTGCATGTATTTCTATGACTTGATAGCTCATTTCTTTTTAGCACTAATGAATATTCCTTTGTCTGGTTACAACAATCTATTTATTGATTCACCAACTAAAGGACATCTTGGTTATTTCCAAATTTTTGACAGTTATGAATAAAACCACTCGAAACATCCATATACAGGTTTTTATGTGGACATAAGTTTGCAACTCATTTGGATAAATACCAAGCGGTGTTACTGTTGAGTAGGATGCTAAGCCTATGTTTAGTTTTGTAAGAAGCTGCCAAACCGTCTCCCAAAGTGGACGTGCCCTTTTGCACCCCCATCCGCAGTGAATGAGAGCTGTTCCTCCACACCCTCCTTGGCATTTGGTATTGTCAGTGTTTTGGATTTTGGCTATTCCAATAATTCCAATAGGCGTGTAGTGTCCCATTTTTCTATTACTTTTTATTTCTTCTGAGTTTTTAGGAACTTTTTGTATATTAGAGCCGTCAGCTCTGTTTTAAGATAATTGCAGACCTTTTTTTCTGGTTTATCGCTGTCATTTATTTTTTGATTTTGCTTATAATGTTATTGTTTTGCCTTACAAAAGCTTGCTTATTTTTAATTTTTTCAAAATTACCCATTTTTATCTTATTGCTCCTAGACATTGACACATGGTTAAGAAATTCTTTCCCTCTCTCAAGTAATATAGAAATTTACTCATGTCTTATTGTAGTATTTCTGTCATTTCCTTTCTTCTTAACTTTGCTTTCTTTTCTAGCATGCGTATCATCCATTTTTCTATCGATCTATCTATTATCTATCTACATTTACATATATATTTCATCTGGAGTTTATTCTGATGCATGTTATAAAGCACAGATTCAATGATAATTCTTCCAAGTCACCATTCAGATTTCTCTATGCCATTTATTAATATTTTTATATTTCCCTCTAGTGATTTGAGATATCACCTTTATTACATAATTTTAGATATGTACTTGGGTCTATTTCTAGATAGTTTCTTTTGCTCCTTTTTTCTTGTGATACTATATATTATTTTCCCTGGATACCACACAACTTTAAATACAGTTTTATAATAGTATTTTAATACCCACTTGGGTTAGCGTCCTCTCTCTTTCTTCTTTTTTAGAACTTCTTGGTGATTTTTTTCTTGTTCAGTTTTTTTTTGGAGATGCATATAGATTTATTGATAACTCAATACATTTACGGGGAAAGTTGGAGGTTACTTATAATTTATATTTATTGATCACTCACTCTGTGTCAGGCATTGAATTCAATAAGCACAAGTGCACCCCATTTGAGGTAATGTACTTAAGTTCAATAAAATCAGTATTTCTAGATCAGTAGATAGATGCTCCTTCTGAGTGGAGAGCTTATCTGTAATGTTATGTGGGAATGCTTGAGAGGCGATCAGTGTGAAGAAGTTGTCCTACATTTCTGTTTTTCTTTAATTATGCTGAAAAATAACAAAATGTACTGATTTAGCCATTTTTAAGTGTACAAGTACAGTATTAAGTATATTCAGATCATGGTGCAATGGATCTCTAGAACTTTTCCATCTTGCTTGTTGTTTTTTCAATCTGTATAGTCAACTCATCTGTATCTGGGAATAAACTTATTGTCATTTGGGAGGAATTGAAGAAAATTTATAAATTAACTTAGGGAGAAGTGAGAATTGATATCTTTAGAATATTTAGTCTTTCTATCCAAAAATATTTTTCTTCTTTTATTTGTTCAGTTCTGTTTCATATTTCAGAAATAATATAACATTTTCCTCATATAAATTTATACATCTATTGTTAACCTTATAATCAAGTATATATTTTTTCTGTTGTTCCTGTAAATTAAGTCTTCTCTTTCCTTATATCTTCTAACTGGTTATTATTGGTACATATGAAAAGTATTGATTTCTATATATTAATGTTAGAGTTTCATTGCTACATTCTCTTATTGTTTGTAGTAATTTTCCCCATTGATTCTCTGGGGTTTTCTAGATATACAATTATGTCATTTGCAAAGAGACGTAGTTTTATTTCTGTCTTTGAAAGTTTTATACCTTTGCTTCCTCTTGCCTATTGCATTGTGTCTGGTTTTTGTCAGTACTCATGACTATCTTATTTTTAAACACCATAGATTAGGTATTATTATTATTTTACATAATGCCTTCAAAACAATTTTAAGTGTGATGTATTGTTATTTAAAAAATATCTAGGATGAATTTTTACTTCAGTATGTTTAAAACATTTTTTAAAAAATATAAGCATTGGGGACTTCCGCCAAGATGGAGAAGTAGGTGGAGGGTCCACCTCGCCTCTGTGCACAACCAAATCTAAGAACAACTATTTTTAACAGCAGTCACAGCCAAGCCACACGGAAAATCGACAATACGGAGTCCAAAGGACAACTAGATACTCGGCTGGACCGGTACGAGGAGCGAGGCCAGCAGCGGAGCAGGTTAGCAGAAAAAATTCCCCGGGGCGGTGCGCGGTTCGCGCAGGGAACCGAGGGGCACGATTGCGAGCGAGCTGGCTGCCGGAGCGCACAAAGAAGGGGCGCGGTGGGTCGCTCAGTCGCGCGCATTTACGTGCGGAGAAGCCAGTGAGAAGGGAAGCCGGCGCAATACCGATCGGAAACCCCATGCGTGCGGAGTGACTGGAAACGCTGGGCTAGCGGAGGGGACCGCCATTGCTCCCTCTCTGACCCCCGCCCCCCACACACAGCGTCACAAACCAGCGACCTGGGTCGCCCCGTCCTGGTAAACAACTAAGGCTTCGCTCCGCTCACTTAACAGCGCGAACAGACCAAAAATGGCTCTAGGACAACTCAGAGCCCCAGAACCGATAGATCTAAGCGATGAAGAAATAGCCAGTCTTTCAGATGCACAGTTCAAAACACTGGTTATAAAGATCCTTACAGAACTGGTTGACTTTAGCCACAAATTAGAGAAACATATGGAAGCTAAATTAATTGAAATGAATGGGGATACAAAAGATTCCAATAGTAATGGAAAGAAAATTGGGACTCAAATCAAGGGAGAGAACCAGAAGGAAGAAAAAAATGGTCAAACAGAAAGGAATGAAGAAATAAGAATTCAGAAAAATGAGGAGAAGATTAGGAACCTCCAGGACATCTTTAAACGTTCCAACATCCGAATTATAGGGGCCAGAAGGGGGGAAGGCACAACCACCAGTTGAAAAATTATTTGAACAAATAATAAAGGAGAATTTCCCCCAAGATGGCAAAGGAAATAGACTTCCGAGAAATCCAGGAAGCTCAGAGAGTCCCAAAGAAGTTGGACTCAAGAAGGAACACACCAAGGCACATCATAATTACATTAGCCAAGATTAAAATGAAGGAGAGAATCTTAGAAGCAGCAAGAGCTAAGGGGACAGTCACCTACAAAGGAGTTCCCATCAGACTGTCAGCTGATTTCTCAAAAGAGACCTTACAGGCAAGAAGGGGCTGGAAAGAGGTATTCCAAGTTATGAAATCCAAAGACCTACATCCAAGATTGCTCTATCCAGCAAAACTTTCATTTAGAATGGAAGGACAGATAAAGTGCTTCTCAGATAAGACCAAATTCAAGGAGTTCATCATCACCAAACCCTTATTATATGAAATGTTAAAGGGACTTACCTAAGAAAAAGAAGATAAAAAGAACGAACAGTGAAAGGACAGCAAACTCACAGTTATTAAGAACCACACCTAAAACAAAAGCAAACTAAGAGGATAGCTAGATCAGGAGCAGAACCAGAGAAATGAAGATCTCAGGGAGGGTTAGCAATAGGGGAGTGGGAGGAGGGGAAGGGGGGAGAAGGTACAGAAAATAAGTAGCATAGATAGTAGATAGAAAATACATAGGGGGAGGGTAAGAATAGTAGGGGAAATACAGAATCTAAAGAAATTGAGACACATGTTCATGAACTAAAGGGGGAAATGGTGGGGGAGGGGTATGCAGGGTGGAGGGGAAGGGAGGGGGGAATAGAGCAAATGTAATGGCATAATCAATAAAAAAATTATATTAAAAAATAAAAAAAATATATATATAAGCATTTAAATTATATCTTTCTTTGCATAGTGATTTAGGATTTTTATTTCTTCTTGGTTAAAGATTCTGATTAACATATGTTTATTAACATACAGTAAATCTCTTCATCCTTAAAAGTGCTTTTTGACTTAAAGAAGTTACTTGTTATTTTAAGCTCCTTCTCAACTGTTGAAGGTCCTTGGAGCACTTGAGTTCTAATCACACTCTTGCACCTCACATCTGCTCTTTGCTCAATATTTTAGTTTTTTTTAAAATTTAAACCCTAAACAGTAGACATCATTATTACTTTATGTAGATTATTTTAGATTTATTATCATGTTACCAATATCTTTGGCTACCATTCTTGTATTTTAAGCTTTTCCTTCCTTTTATTTTCTGAAGCATTTCCTGTGGAAGTTTATAAAGTGAAGATCTTTTGATGTTCGTTTCCTTATTTGTAAAATAGACCAACAGTGTTAGTTCATAGAAATATTTTGAAGGTCCAATCAGATAATCCGTGGAATACTTAATGCAGTTCCCTGAACATAGTTCGGGCTCATTGCTGATGATTATTTTGACAGTCTAAGGATGGGAACCAGGTGGGTTGGGAGCAGTAAAAAAATCTGTTTTGAGCATCCTGACTTTGAGGTGGAGATGGGAGAGAGATTTCATGGATTAGAAGAAATAGATTAGGATTTAGGTGAAAGGGTTGAGTCCAAAGAAGCACAGGGAAATACTGTTGACTTGTGGGTGTTCTTATGACTACGGCAGCACTGCTATCCTCTTTCCTCCTTGTCCTATCTCACTGGAACTAGGTGATGTCTTCTAGCTATGGCTAGTGCAGTTTGGAAATTGAATGAAAAACTTTTTTTTGCTTATAAGTGCCTCGAGTGGTGCCTTCACATAGTAGGTGTTTAAAAACATGTCTCTGAATGAGCAAATTGGACTCCCCAAGAGATGAAATGTAACAAGAAAAGAGAGAATTTAATACCTAAATATTTTAGAGAAATTTGGCCAATTGCCAAATGAATACATGCTTTTTAAGTAATGGCATAATTCAAAGTTATACTTGGGCACACTCTCAGATACACCTTTTGAAACAGATAAAAAGCATCAGTTTTGTGCTAAAAGTTTGGTATTTTAGAGGTACTCCAAGATGTTACAAATAAAATAATTCTCAAAAGGGTTCCATGTTTTAATTCGAATTAATAGAGTTTGTTCTCTTATCTGCCTTTTTAAGACAACTTCTATGCTTTGGAGAGTTTAAGGGCTGTAGAAGTCATATGAAAGGTACAGAACTCTCCATCCTCCTCCTGGCAAGTCCTTCTCTCTCCAGAGGTACACGTCAGAGAATTCTATTAGTGGTCGACAGGAAGGCAGTCTAGTTAGCCTGACGTGGCTTCCCCACTTGGTGACAGTTTTCTATAGCATTCTTGAGGCTATCTCGTTTGATACTTTGAAACAGCTGCCAAGTCCTTTCCTGCTCTCTGTAAACAAGGCTGTCACTCACCAAGCACTCCCCTTACCTCCGGTAGAGAAGGAGGTTAATGGCTTTGGAAATGGAAAACAGAGCAACCATCAAAAGGACTTTTAATACTGGGAGAATTATAGGAGAATAACTGATTCAAATGAAATAAGAATATAAATAGACCATATTACAAGCTGCATTTGTTAAGAGGTTTCATGTCAGTTGGAGTTTTCTGTGACCTGGGAAGTGTAATAAAAAGGAACGAAATAGATTGAAAATGGTTACCCTTGAGAAGCTATTTCTGACTTTTTGTCAGGATTCCCCTGTGACTGCTGATGCCCAGATAGTGTTCTGGTTCCTACTTTCTTTTCAACTTCAATTCTGCTCTACGGGTAAAACTTCTGATAGTCCCTCCCCCCACCCGCCCTTAGAGTATCTTTGATTTATCATTTAGTTTCGTGGTTAAAGAAATGAGACAGGCCTCTGCATCTTGGGGAAATGACATTTTTAGGCTTCTGACAGGGGACCTTTTAAGGTCAAATATTCTAAGAGGAATCAAGGGCATTTTCATGGGGGACAGATACTGATCTATCTGAGTCAGAAGGTGCTGGAATCAGAAATTAAAATAGTAGAGAAAAATAGATTTTTAAAAATATTTTATTTATTTATCTTTAGAGGGGAAGGAAAAGAGAGAGGGAGAGAAACATCAATGTATGGTTGCCCCTCGTGCATCCCCTGCTGGGAACTGGCCTGCAACCCAGGCATGTGCCCTGGCTGGGAATCAAACCACAATCCTTTTGGTTCGCAGGCCCGGGCTCTATCCACTCAGCTATACCAGCCAGGGCAAGAGAAGAACTTTTAAGAAATAAACACAACCTGTACATACATATAAACAATATGCCACTGGTGGGATGGGAATATAGTAATTTTGCATTATTGAATTTAGTAAACTTCTTAAATGTAAGGCATACTGATAACACGTGCCTTTTGCACTAGAATGGCCAGTTTGCTTATTAAGGTCTTTTAATCTTGTAATTCTTAAGGCAGAATATTCTTTGATGCTATGAATTTCATATACATTATCATTAATATTAATTCAAAATATTAACAAGGAATTAGTATAGTCAGAGCATTATTCTGGACACTACATTTGGAATGAAGAATGAAGAAGACACGGAGGTTTACTTATGAAATTTACAGTGTAGGAGACATAGAGCTGCAACAGACAAGTAAATACATTTAAAATTATAAGCCATAAAGAACTTATAAAAGAGAGAATACAAGGGATTGAATCAAAAGCTTAGATAGTATTTAGTCTAAAATATATACAAAAATAAGAGACTCATCAATTAAAGAGTCCGGAGGATGGGATGGGGTGCGGTTTACTTTAGAGAATGAAATTGGGGAAGGTTGTTATGTAGCAATAAATAACAAATATACCATTATGCCTTCTTCATTGTACAAGCTGCCTCTTACCTTGGAACTCTTAAATATTTACAATATGTAATAATAATTGTGAAGGTCTTGGCAAGAAAGATCACGATTTGCTTCAGAAAATGAAAGGTCCAAGTGGTGGTACTTCACAAGTGAGGAGAGTTGTCACTGAATGAGGTTGGAGGGGTAGGCAGGGAGTTGAAAGTTTGTTGCTGAGTTTTCCAAGTGTCATTTAAGGCAATTTTTCTGTTTTCCGTGTGAGGAAAGGATTAGAGGGGGGAAAACTGAAAAAGGGAGCTATTGCAGTATGATGATGGGTGAATGATAATGGCAGACTGTATGATACCCGGTTGGGGGCATTTGACATAAAATGCATGGATTCATGGCACAATTTGGAAGACATCTCTGAAGGACTTGCTGTGAATTGAATATGGTTGGAGGTTAAGGGAGAGAGAGAAATTTTGAGTAATACTCCAGCTAGTTCCAGGTTTGAATGTCCAGGTGAATGGAGATACCTAGGAGAGTAATTTGTTTGTGAATGAAGTGTTCTGCTTTAAACATGTTAAGTTTAATTGGTATGCATGGTATGCAAGTAGAGATCTCAAGATGACAGTTTTATATCTAAATCTGGAGGCGTAACTGTGAGAATTTTGGCATTTTATGGACTTCACTTCCTGGGAGTAGAAGAGCAACTTGCAGGGGAGAAAAGAGGGGTCTTTGGACTGGACCCGAGGGACAGAAACATCTGGGAAGCAGGCAAAAGAGGAGGAGTCAAGAAAGGAGACTGAGGGGCAGTAGCCAGAGAGGTAGGAGGCAAAAACTAATCAGATAGAAAAAAATTATATAATTATCGTGATACTTATTTTTCCTCTTCTTAAATGGAGAAATGTAAATCAAAATCTTACCCAGAGTGGCTAGGGTTTGAATTTTAACTCATGTAGCCTGGAAAATCATTGTAAATATTTAATAGTTCCTGGGTAAGAAGTATCTGTTACAGTGGAAAGCGCATAAGTGGTGTATTCATTATCTATTACTGCATAACAACTTCTCCCAAACCCTGTAGCTTAAACCAATTTATTATCTCACTGTTCTGTGGGGCAGGAATTCAGGAGCAGCTTAGCTCTATGGTTCTAGCTCATGGTCTCACAAGCCATCACTCGGGGCTGCAGCCTTGTCTGAAAGCTCAGCTAGGGGAAGCTATGTTTCCAGCCTCACTCATGTGCTTGTTTGCAGGCCCCAGTCCCTCCACACATGGACCTCTCCATTGGTTGCTTGAATATCATCGTTACAACCTGGTAGCCTCCCCCAGAATGAGCGATGGGAAATAGAGAAGGGGTCTACATAAGGATGTAAATGCCAGGAGGCAAGGATCCTTGGGGGACACCATGGAGAATGGCTGTCACAGATGGTGTGTTAGGTGTCCACAATACACGATGTCTTCATCATTTGGCTGTGTGACCTTGCAGTTAGCTCACTTTTCTCAGATGCATTTTTATCATCTGGTGGGTCTCTATTGACCTTTTTTCATCTAAAAACCACGTTGAGCCTATTCCCTAAACCTTGTTTACACAGATGGTTAAAAAATAAAATTGCAGTTCTCATATATATTCTTTTTCAGCATCCAAGGTGTATTTATTTAGTGGAGGTGTATTCTTTTTTATTGTCGACACTATTACAAATGTCCCCCATTTCTATCCCCCCTGGGTTGCTCCCCTCTCCCCAGCCCCCATTCCTCCCCACTCCGCCCTTCACCACATTGTTGTCTGTCTCCATGGGATATATATGTATGCATGTATGTTCTTTGACTGCTCTTTCCAGTCCCTGCCACCCCACTCCACTCTGAGATCTGTCAGTCTGCTTCTTGTCTCTGAGCCTCTGGCTTTATTTTGCTTGTCAACTTATTTTATTAATTAGATTTTTACATAAGAGTGAGACCATGTGGTATTTGTCTTTCTCTGACCAGCTTAGCATCATATTCTCCAGATCCATCCGTGCTGTCACAAAGGGTAAGGGTTTCTTTTTTTATAGCTGTGTAGTATTCCATATGGAAATGTACCACAGCCTTCTTTCATCTATATTCTTAACGACTATGTTTTTTTACCATTGCCATCAACATCAAATTTGGCAAGTTTGTAGGAGACCTGTAAGGAGTACAGTAGACCCCTTCTTTGCAGGTTCCCTTCCTGTGGTTTCAGTTACCTACAAGCATCTGTGGTACAAAAATATTGAATGGACAATTCCAGAGGTAAAAAATTCAGGGTTTCAATTGCATGCTGTTCTAAGTAGTGTGATAAACTCTTGCATCATCTCTTTCCCTCCCACCCAGGATGTGAAGCATCCCCTCGTCTAGTGCACCCATGCTGAGTGAGCTACCTGCCAGTTAGCTGCTTAGCAGCCATGGTTTTGAGAGTGACTGATATGGTATTATTGTGCTTGTGTTCAACTAGTCCTTATCTTATTGTTATAATTATTCTATCTTATTATTAGTTATTGTTGTTAATCTCTCACTGTGCCTAAATTATAAATTAACTTTTTTAGAAGTACATGTGCATTAAAAAACATAGTATACATATATAGCATTCGGTATCCTCCACTGTTTCAGGCATTCACTGAGGTCTATGAATGCATCCCCTGTGAATTAGAAGGGACTACTGCACAGGCAATCAGCCATAGAGAAGATTTTTCAAATCTTGTGAAGCTATTTTAAAGTGGAAGATTCAAATAGATATTTGAGAATAATTAAACCATTGGAATCAATCATATTCAGACTACTAATTACCTTTTTAAAAAATAACCGCTTTATATCTCAATAATTCACATACCATATCATTCACCCATTTAAAGTGTACAAATTAACGGCCTTTAATACATTCACAGAGTTATGCAACCATCATCACAATCTATTTTAGAACACTTTTATCCTCCAAAAAGAAACCCTATAACCATTAGCAGGCACTTATTATCCACCCCCCCCCCCCACACCCAGTTATAGCAAGCAGGAATCTACTTTCTGTCTCTATAGATGTGCCCATTCAGGACATTTTTATAAATTGGCTCATACAGTAGGTTTGTTTTGTGACTATTTTCTTTCCACATTTTTTAAGATTCATCTGTATTGTAGTATATAGCAATACTTCATACTTTTTACTGCTGAATAATGTTTCATTGTCTGAATTTGCCTCATTTTATTCATCTATTCAACAGTCGATGAACATGTGTTTTTTTCACTTTTTGGGGGTTATGAGTAATGCTGCTATGAACATTCATGTACAAATTTTGTGGGGACATATGTTTTCAATTTTCCTGAGCATATAAGTAGGAGTGAAATTGATGGTTCATATGGTAACTCTATGTTGAACATTTTGAGGAACTGCCAAACCATTCTCCGAAGCAGCTGCATCATTTTGCATTCCTCTCAGTGATGATGAGGGCTCCAATTTCTGTATGTCTTTGCCAACTGTTTTTGTCTGTCTTCTTTATTATAGTCATCCTAGTGAGTGTTAAGTGGTATCTCCTGGTATTTCCTAATGGCTAATAATGTTGAGCATCTTTTCATGTGCTTGTTAGTCATTTGTATATCTTCTTTGGAGAAATGTTCATTGAAATCCCTTACCCATTTTTAAGTTCAGTTCCTTGCATTTTTATTGTTTAATTGTAAGAGCTCTTTATATCTCCTGGAAATGGGTCCTTATAAGACTTGGTGCCTTATGGTGGTGTAGGAAATAAACGTAAGGTTTAATATCATGTGCTGCTTTGGCATCTGAAAGACATTAAGGGCCTTGAGTGACCTAACTTCCTGTTTCCCTCTCCACTCTGTTCCTGTGTGTAAGTCTGTTCCCATGTGTTAAAGGCCACCTAGACAAACAACCCTCCTTGTCAAACGGACCAAATGTGGTTTCTGCTTATTCTTGACTGGCAAGTTTCAATTTCCTGCCAACTCATGAAACTATTTAAAGGATGTAAATAAGCCAATTACATCCTTTATTGGGAACCAGCAGACATCCCATTCTCTGAATACCACAAAGTTGGCCTCCATAGCTCCCGATTGTTTACTCTGTGTCTGAGTGCAGCTCCCACATTGTTCTGCATGGCGTGATGTCCTCCTCCTCTGGGTAGTGAGTGTATGTGACTCATGAAATGCTGCCATTCTCATGTGCTTTTTGTAGGTGTTGTATGTTTGGCAATGTCCATAATGCTAGGGCGGGAATCCCTGCCTCACCGAGAGGCAAAGAGAAAGCAGTAAAAAAATTATATATAATTTGCAAATGTTTTTTTTATCATTTTTGTATCTTTTTTCACTTTTTTGATGGTATCATTTGAAAGCCAAAAGTTTTTAATGTGATGAATTCTATTTATCTTTTTGTATTTGTCCTTTATGCTTTTGGCGCCGTATTGACGAAAGCTTTGCTTAACCCTAGGTTCCAGAGATTTACTCCTGTATTTTCCTCTAAGAGTTATATATTGATAGTTTTAGTTCTTACATTTAGATTTGTAATCCATTTGGAATAAAGTTTTGTATGTGGTGTAAGCAGTGCTTTCTTAAAAAAGATTTTAATTTATTTATTTTTAGAGAGGGGGAAAGAAGGGAGAAAGAAAGGGAGAGAAACATTTATGTGAAACACTGATAGGTTGCTCTTGTTGCCTGTTGTTCATGTTCCAACCCCTCAGCCTAGGCTTGCGCCTTGACTAGGATTCAAACCAGTGACCTTTCACTTTGCGAGATGATGCCCAGCCAACTGAGCCACACTGGTCAGGGCAGGGATGCTTTTAACTTATTTCTTTTGCATGTGAATATCCAGTTGTTCAGCACCATTTCCTGAAAAGAACATTCATCCTTGAATTATTTTGCTCCCTGCCACCTCCCTGCCACCCTCACTCCCAAATTACCCATTACCTTTTGAATAGGCTTTTCTGTATTTGAAAAAGATTCCATTGTTGAGTCCTACATTCTCAGTAATGCTGCTATGAACATTCATGTTCACGAGTCAGACCTCAAGTTTATAGTCTCTCTTGTAAGCTAAAATGTGGTGTGTACTTGAGGACTCAGCCATCAGATACACCCACGTGAGACAGTGATATAGAAGGAAGCAGTATGAGGAAGCAGGCCTTGGTACAGCCTTGTGTTTCCTGGTCTAGTGGGTGTTTCCTCCAGTCTTCGTGGGGCTTTCACATTGGTGATTGTTCTTTAACAGGCCAGTTGCACTATGGTTTTTGACATTATAACCAAGGTCACCCCTGGACCTTGCTGTCTAGGCCTCCCAACCAGCACTTCTATGGATTACTTTAACTATTTTTGCTTTGTCAGTCAGTTGCTTACAACCTAGAGTCTGACTGATACACATGCTAAGGAGAGATAAAGAAGAATTACAGGTAATGAATGGTACTTTAATTTTGCATAGACAATTCCCACTGGCTTTTGAGATGGCAGTGTAGAAGATGTTCTTTACAAATAATGGTGTGTATTTTAAACCAGTACAATGCAAACCTCAGCATTCTGTCCACTGTTAAATTAAAGACAAGCAGTAGACTCCCCAAATCAAAACTGCATAGACACATTACACTTTCATTGCTGACCAACTCTACTCCATTCTTTTACTTCTCCTGATGCATAGAGCTCTATTCCATAGTTAGGCCTCAATGTTGTTCTTGGACCTGGTTGCATATTAGACTCCCTGGCTTAGTTTACATCTCCTCCTTGAAGAATGGGACCCAGACCAACCTCTCTCTGACTCATCACATATGAATTAGCCTGCTAATTATCCCCTTAGGATCTAATTCCTGCCTCCAGGTAACCTATTGGGTTAATGGCTGGACCTGCCTAGCCCTTCTCAATCCGTTTGACTCCCCAGTTCTCTGGATCCAGGGAGGTGACAGTTGCTATACAGATAGAAATAAGTTGTGTCTCATGAGAAACCACCTCAAGATGGATTGGAGGAGGTAGAATGTCTACATCCAAAGGGAGAAAGCAGATTCTGCGTAAAGTGGTAAGAGAGTCAAGGTCAGTCACTCAGTACTTCCGGGCCCACCTTTTTGTATTTTCCTGGAGGGGCACCCTCAGGTCTGCTCCAACTCCTTTGTCCTGAAAAGTGTATAGGGTAAACTAGGCAAATGGGTTTACTTCTTCACGGTGATGCAAATCCTTGAGAAGCAGAGCCTGCCGTTTGTTAGTGAATTAAAAGGTTTGATCTTTTTTATGCGTATGTCTTATTTGTGAAGGGGTTAGACCGAATAAATGTTACCAGAGTTCTCTATTCTCTAGAAATTCCATACCCCACATTTTTTTTTTTTTTTACTTTTACTTCATCACAAAATTCACACTTCAGGGCTCTGGAGCCACTTATTTTGGCAACCTTAATAGCTACAAAGAATAATCTGGGAATAAGTTGGGGTGGGGTGGAAGTGGAGGAGAGAGATTTCCCCAAGGATCTCGTGAAGCTGCCAGTATTGCCCTCTTTAGCTGCTGTAGAGGTTGCTGGGTGATGCAATACTGATGGGTTCCTAATATGAAGATGTATTGCATATTCCCTATCTGTCCTGGAGAATTGAATGCTACTGCCACTTTCTTTTCGCCTCATAGACAATGAGGTTAATCTTTGCCTACATTGTTAAAAACTAGAATCAGTGTGAACAGTGTCATTGAGAAAAGTTAGACTTTTTTTTTTCAAGAGCATAAACCAGGAAAAATAGATTGGTAAAGTAATGTGAAATGGTCTCTATCAAAGTCATTACGTTGATAGGTTTTTCTAAGGCATTAACCTCAGAGGTGTCTCTGAGAGATGCTTTCAAGATACAGCACTCTTATAAAAGAAGACGGTGGAGTCAGTGGGCTCAAAAACAGACCGAGACCTGGAGGGACTCTGCATGAAATTCCATTTTCCCACTGAATCTCTGAGGGACAGTGGCAAAGTCACTCAGGCCATCACTGCTTTAGTTTTGCTAATTGTAGATGGGAACGATAACTTCTTATATAGCTTACTAGTTTATAATTTCTTCATATTACAGAAATATTAGACATTTTTTGGAAAAAAGTACAGATGATCAAAAAGAATACAAAATATATTCTCAATCCTTTTTTCCCCAGTTCAGAGGAAATAATTCTCTTCAGTGCATATCCATTGAGATCTCTAGATTACCTTCTGTGCATCCTAAATTTTGAGAATTATCCTATACCAATGATTGATGAACATTAAAAATTCAATTAAATTTAATCACAGTTCAATCCATCACCCTTCTCTTTCTTCTTGAAACAAGGTAAGTTAAATCCTATCAAAAGATCAATAAAATTAGAATATGAAATAGGCTATAGGTTACATCACAAAATCATTAATTTGTACTACACGAAGTATGTAAAATTTCTAACATGAATATATATATCCACTACATAAATAAGATATATATATACACATATATACACATATCTTACGTATATAAGATATGTACACACACACATATCTATATAAACACACACACACACACACCCCTTAAGCCACTGTAGTGGCAAACATTGACCTTGTGTAATATCTCTAAATGGTTCTCAATCAACAACGTGTAAGAAAATAATACTTGCTAATGGAATGATACAGAGAGGACTAGAGTACACGCTACTGCTCATGAAAAAAAACCCTCCTATGGTGGCTTCAAGGATTGGGAAAGGCCCAATCCCTGTATGATGCTGCATAAGCCAGCCCATGGTGACCACAGTGAACCAGTGACCGCCCAGGGGCCGGTCAGTTCATTTATATCTCTTTTGCCTCTGTGTCACGGTGTATCCCCTAACACACCCAGGGACTTAGAGGGCCTCTCTGGATTGGCTTGTTTTTGTGGGTCTCTGTGGAGAGACAAGTGAGGTCCTTCGAGTGTCATTATTACCTTGGAGTGGGGAAGGACAGATTTCTGAGATGTCTGCATTTCTGAGATGGCTCCTGTCAGTGATGCTGACCGCTCACAAATTGGGAACTGATTGCCTGGAGCAGAGGCACCGGAGGGAGATTTTACACAGAACCCCTTCTCATGCGTTGAGTGGCATACCGTGTACAAACATTATCCGTTCAGAAGCAAATGTAATTTAACATTTAACAAAATAAGCAATACAAATGGCAAAAAAGAAATCTGGCATTTCAGGTAGAGGTTAAATTGCTCTGTGATGTTTCAAAATCTTATATTCAGTTTAGTTTTCTTGGAAGAATAAAAAATATGACAATATTTACATGTGGAAAATGCTATTTCTTGTAATATCCTGGATTAATGGGAAAAATCTAGAGCTGTGCTAAGGCCACAGGATTCAAATCACCCTGACAAAACCCACCCAGGAGTACAGAAGCTTCTCCACCCAATCAGCTAAAACTAAGCCGCCCTCTACTGAGTGAAATGTGTTCTGTGCTAACGTCTCTACAACAAAGAAGCTCTTCTAATCCTAATCAGGTTTTGCTATTTTTAAACTTTTTACTGAGGGTTTTTTTTTTTTTTTTTTTGGTCTAATGGGCAACGTTTGAGACTCTGCGAGAGGTAGTACTTGTGTCTTGGTTTTTTAGGCTATCTATGTTCAGTAGCATTTGGAGTGTCACTACAGAAATAAGTAATGTATGGCATTTAGATTTTTTACAATGTATGTGACTGTTCTAAAACAGGCTGCACTCATCCACTGACCGTTTATTTTCCAAATATCTTGTGTTTTACCTTTAATTTGGGCAAGGAATGAGCTTGCCTGCTAGGAAATGCCCTTGACATACACTGTATTCTGTCAACTTCTCTTTGTTTTGATATTCTCTTATAGGTCTGGGCAAGTAAATATTTTTCATTTTCTACCTATCTATTATTGAGGACTGCCTGGAAGTTAGCAGCTAAGAGAACACGACAGATGAAATTGTTTTCATGTTAATAACCTGAGCCCAGATGTAAGCAAATTTACTGTGTATTCTTTTGTATCCACATATCTTTGAAATACTGGCAACAATGGTTTTGGTGTATTTCTGAAGTCTTTTTAAAAACTCTTTATTTTCCTTATCATTGTGCTCCTCTTGCTCAAGCATTCTGTCTCTTATTCTTTGTGTTCTTGACTTTCATTCTATTCTCTTCTAGGCCAACAAAATCAATTGGACGCTTGTAAAATGGTATCCCTGGTTAAGTCTCAGGGCAATTAGGGGAAACAGTTGTCAACACTCCTGGTTTCTGCTTTTTTCTCCAAACTGTGTGAGGCTGATTAAATTACGCGCTTGACATCCATGTTCTTAAACCAGAAGTGCACTTGATGGGAGCAGCAATCAAGTAAAATTTCCCCTTTAGTTTATTTTTTGACCTGTTTTTATGGTGAACAATGGCAAATATACAGTAAAAAATGTATAAAGCTTAATAAATTATTATAAGGCAAAAATGTATTTAACCATCACCCAGGTAATAGAACATTGCCTGTGTCCCAGAAGCCCATCATGCATTACTCAGTCACACCTCCTTTCCTCCCGCAAATTAACCGCTGGCCTGACTTTTATGGTAATTACTATAATTTTACCACCTATGTATGCATTCCCTCAAACTATATTTTAGTTTGGTCTATTTTTTTTTTTTTTTACTTTTTATAATCATAGTTTGAAAACATTTGGGTCTGGCTTTGAATGGTGTGGTTCCTGGAAGGAAACAGCATATTCAGAAGGAGAATTTGAGTTTCATCAAGAGAAAATACACAGCCCTGGCTGGTATAGCTCAATGGATTAAGCACAGGTCTGCGAGGATGGCAGTTCGATTCCCAGTCAGGGCACATGCCTGGGTTGCAGGCTGGTTCCCTGCAGGCCATTTCCCAGCAGGGGATGCATGAAAGGCAACCATACATTGATGTTTCTCTCCCTCTCACCTTCCCCTCTAAAGATAAACAAACAAACAAACAAACAAATAAACAAACAAATAAATAAATAAAAAGAGACTATACACAAATTGTATACCAGAATAAAGGACATCAACAAGGGATGCTGTGGTCCCAGGGCTAACCACAGCAGGGAAGTTGGGAGCTTTACTCCCCACAGGCCTGCAGGACAAGCTGTTACAGAAGCCCTGGGCGCCCAGTTGCTGGTGGTGAGAGAGAGCAGCTCAACAGTCCGTGTGGCCTTTGGTGGAGAAATGCAACCATTGCCAACTATGCCCTGGCTGAGAGAGAGTCTGAAGGGACAAATACCCTAAACCTCTTTCCTCCTGCTCTTTTACCTGCTTCTTGTTGGTGGGATTTGACTAAAAGCCAGAGGGTGAGCCTTCCTTTGAAGAAATCCATACGGGTCAGGCTGCTAGACACAGAGGTGAGTAGAGACAATGGAGAGTGGACCCAGAGGGGCAAATGGAATGGGTCCAGAACAGGCTATTTTTCTTAACCATATTTTAAGAGATTTATTTGCATTGTTGGATATGGCTGGATTTTGTTTATTTTCACTGCTTTATAGTGCTCCATCGTGGGAATATATCATTATTTATCCATTTTATTGTTGACAGACATTTGGGTTGTAACTTGTCTTTGGCTATCATAACCAGTGTCTGTTCATTGAGGCATATAGGTATGTTTCCCATTGAGTGTATGCATTTATTTCTAGTAAATAATGCCAAAGTATTTTCCAGAGTTGTAGTAATTTATACTCCTACAGCAGCCCCTGAGATTTCTGTTATTTCATAGAGTTGTGAATCTTAGGTATCGTCAGTCTTTTAAGTTTTAGCCATACTGGTGTGTTGAGAAGTGTTATTAAATTTACAATTGTTTCCTTAGTAAGGAGGCCACCCATTGTACATACAGTGGGCTATGTTGATAGCCTTCACGGCCATTTTTTTTCTTTTTGTCCACTTTATAATACCATCTTCTGCAATTCTATTTCTCTTTAAAGATTAATACAAAGACATTGCTGCCTGAAAATTTCCCAATATAAATATTTTTATTTACTAAACGAAGCCCCACTCAGCACTCTGTGTGTGTATATATATACACACTGTATGTGTTTGCAAATTATGTTCAGAGATTCATTTTTTCGTGGGGAGACTGCAGTATGTTCTCTTTAAGTTTTAGCTGTCTGCTATTTGCTTTTGAAATGTTTTGATTTTTTACTTTTACTTTTTGAAGTTTGAGTCCTGTCCACTTTTCTATTGCATCATCTGTCTTTTCCTTATTTTGATATAAGGATATTTAGAATATATACATGGTGATATACATATTATATATACATATCAATATATACATGCATATTACTATATGTCTTCCTACTTTAGAGTTTGTTTTTTTCTGTCTTAATCATAGAAGCTATAAAATTTATTATAGCTTATTTTATCATTTTTTGTTTATAGTTAGTGCTTGTATATACTATATAAAAATAATTTCCTCTTAATTTGTTTATAATTTTCCCAATTTCTCTTAATAGTGTTTTATAGTTTTCCATGTAGACTTGCATATCTTTCATTAGTTTTATTTGTAGGTATTTAATATTTTTGTAAAATTAATTCAAAAAATTTAAATATATTTTATTGATTATACTATTACAGTTGTCCTATTTTCCCCCGTCACTCCCCTCCACCCTGCACACCCTCTCTGACCCACATTCCCCCACTTTAGTTCATGTCCATGTGTCATAAGTTCTTTGGCTTCTACATGTCCTATGATATTCTTACTCTCCCCCTGTCTATTTTCTACCTACCATCTATGCTACTTATTTTCTGTACCAGTTTCCCCCTCTCTCACCCTCCCACTCCCCTGTCAGTTACCCTCCATGTGGTCTCCATTTCTGTGGTTCTGTTCCTGTTCTAGTTGTTTGCTTAGTTTGCTTTTGTTTTTGTTTTAGGTGTGGTTGTTAATAACTGTGAGTTTGCTGTCTTTTTACTGTTCATATTTTTTATCTTCTTTTTCTTAGACAAATCCCTTTAACATTTCATATAATAATGGCTTGGTGATGATGAACTCCTTTAACTTGACCCTATCTGAGAACTGCTTTATCTCCCCTTCCATTCTAAATGTGAGCTTTGCTGGATAGAGCAATCTTGGACGTAGGTCCTTGCCTTTCATGATTTGCAATACTGCTTTCCAGCTCCTTCTTCCCTGTAAGGTCTCTTGAGAAATGAGCTGACAGTCTGATGGGAACTCCTTTGTAGGTGACTGTCCCCTTATCTCTTGCTGCTTCTAGGGTTCTCTCCTTCATTTTAATCTTGGTTAGTGTAATTATGATGTGCCTCGGTGTGTTCCTCCTTGGGTTCAATTTCTTTGGGACTTTCTGAGATTCCTAGACTTCTTGGAAGTCTATTTCCTTTGCCAGAATGGTGAAGTTCTCCTTTATTATTTGTTCAAATAAGTTTTCCACTCGTGGCTGTTCCTCTTCCCCTTCTGGTACCCCTATAATTCAGATGTTGGAACATTTAAAGGTGTCCTGGAGGTTCCTAAGCCTCTCCTCACTTTTAAAAAAATTTTGTTTCTTCATTCTTTCCTGGTTGGATGTTTCTTTTTTCCTTCTGGTACACTCCCTTGATTTGAGTCCCAGTTTTCTTCCCATCACTATTGATTTCCTGTACATTCCTTTATTCCACTTAGCATAGCCTTAATTTTTTTTATCTAATTTGTGACAAAATTCAAACAATTCTGTGAGCATCCTGATTACAACTGTTTTGAACTGTGCATCTGATAGGTTGGCTACCTGTTTGTTGCTTAGTTGCATTTTTTTTATGGAGCTTTGATCTGTTCTTCATTTGGGCCATTATTTTTTGTCTCAGTGCACCTGTTATATAGTGAGGGGTGGAGCCTTAGGTGTTCACCAGGGTGAGGCAACCCAAATCGTGGGGTTGTGGTGCCACATGTAGGGAAGGGGTCAAGAGGGAACAATGGCACTTGCTCCACTGTCTGCTGGCTTTCAGTCACTTCCCCCACTTCCCACCAGCAAATTGGGCCCTCTGGTGCTGATTCCCAGGTGAGTTGGCTTGTGTACATTCTAGGACCCTGTGGGTCTCTCCAGTGAACTCTTCTGTGATGCTGGGAGTTTCTCCTGGCACCTCAACCCCCACAGGTATTTTCAGTCAGTAGTTTGAGGCTTTATTTCCCCTTGCTGGAGCCCTGGGTTCTGCCTTCTGTCTTGCCCTTCAATTGTTCCTCCCATTTTATCTGTGCACAAATGTGGGACTGCCTGCTCCACCAGCCATGCCATAGCCTTGCTGGCCAGCTGCAGCCTTGCACTCTCTGCTCCACAATCTGGTGCTGGATCCTCCAGCTGCCACCTTGCCATGAGTCCTCTCCACTCGGTTGCTGGTCTCCACCCCTCCTACTGGTCTGGATCAATGTATCTTCTTTAACTCCTTGGCTGTTGGGGTTTCATACAGTTTGATTTTTCTGTCAGTTCTGGTTGTTTTTTGTTTTTAAATTATTGTCCTTCTTTTGGTTGTGCAAGGAGGCACAGTGTGTCTAGTTATGCCTCCATCTTGGCTGGAAGTTCAGTATTTAATATTTGTAACACTCTTACACATAGTATCTTTTTTAAACTTCATCTTGAATTGTTTGTAGCTGTTACAAAGAAGCAAAATTAATTCTTGGGCACTGAACTTTTATATAGTAATTTGTTTTCAAACCAGAAAAACAGAAACTATTCCAAGTATTTTATACAGAGAGAACTTAATGTAAGGGATTTATAACACTGGTGAGAGAGGAATTGAGGAATGGAAGAGGAGAAGTAATGAGGTAACTTAAATTACAAAAAAGCAGTAAGATGCTTCTACTTCTAGACTAGGGGAATAAAAAAAGAAGACTGTATTACTAAATCTCAGAGAGCAGCATCATTCTGTAGAAGTGGAACAGCAGAGCTTGTACATCAGGAGCTAGAAAAATTAGTAGTTACCTGAGATGCCATAGAAAGCAGAGAGAAAGAAAGAGGTACCCTGAATTGTCCTCCCCCCTGTCCACTAATATTCAGCCAGTACCTTCCATTGGTTGAATGTATGTAGAAGCCGGAGGACATAAGAGATCGCAAAATTTCCTTCTTTTTAATAAAGAAAAAGGAAATAAACTTGAGATTAGCCAATAGCTGGACAGATTATGTGTTATTTATTCTGATACTTTCTCTTCTTACGTCTTTGAATATTTACAATCATATCCTCCACACATAATGACAGTTTTATTACTTCCTTTTTAATCCTTATAATTTTATTTATTTATTTATTTATTTTTCTTGTCTTATTGCACTGGCTAAATATGGGTGAATTTGTAAGTTCCAGAATTAGCCAAAGCATTCTTCGTTGCCCTGAAGTGTTTCTAGATCTATCTGTAGGTTCTTATTGAACAGCTCAAGCTTATCTAATAAGTCTCACTCTGACTACCTCATTTTTAGAATTATAGACTCATAGAATTTCAGAGCTAGAAGAGATATAAGAGGTTATATAGTTCAAGGATTGGAAACATATAGTCCTTAAGCCAACCCTGGTCTGCTACTTGTTTTGTAAACAAAGTTTTATCACAACATAGTGACATTTCCTTGATTATGTAATATCAGTAGCTGCTTTTATGTTATAGTGACATTGTGGAGTAGTTGGTCAAAGAGTGGGTGGCCCTCAAAGCCCAAAATATTCATTATTTGGCTCTTTATGGATAAGTTTGCTGACCTCTGATAGTCCACCCACTTTATTTGATAGTTGAGGAAATTGGTCACCAAGACCAATTGGTCACATTTTAGGTAGTCCTAAATGGAGAGAGACAGGAGCCAGATGTGAGACCAGCATAGACCTGGAGGGCATAGACCTAGAGGACAGCCCTCCTGTCTGTCGTGGCTTTTCTCTATATCATGGTAAGACCCTAGCAATAAGAGGTCCCCTTTGCTCTTGAGCAATAAAGAGAAAACATAGAAAACAAGCCTATTCCTTTCTGGTTCACAGCTTTGTTCCTGACACAGTATCAGCATGATGTTAGGTTGTGTTTTCTGAAAGTACTAGAAAATTTAAAGTTGTTATTGTCAACTTAGAAGTGTTATGTTACTGTTTACTTGAAAGTTAAGATTTCCAAAGGACCTTGAATTATTATTTACCTTCATTGTTGTCATTATTCAAAGCTCCCTAGGCATAGAAAACATTCAATTAATTTTTCAAGCAGTGCTGTCTGGTGATGGATATGGGAAGAATTTCTATTGGAAAAAAAATGACCTCAAATTTATTTTCTCAATTTTGAGGCCTCAGCTTTCTCCTATTTGAAAAGGCATAATTAATTATTAAAGAACATGTTGAATTATTTTATGTTTTCTTCTCACAATCCTAATGTTGAACCATTCTCACTTTCTAGTAAAACACAGAAGTCTTCCAATGGAGGGACTGATTCTGGGCTTCAGATTTGCTTTTGTCCTCCTCTGTTCACCTCCTCTGAACACCTCCTGTTGTTCACCTCTGCATTGCTTCTGAGGCTTAGCTGCCAATTATCATAGCAGAGTATTTACTCGGCCAGATATTATTATAAATGAGGACCTTTTAGCAAAAGTAATAAAGAACTTAATTTGGCTTCTATGAACCTAAACTTGATATTCTTCTTTTACTACATGGTAGGATAATCCTCTTTTTAAAGTTCATTTTAAGTCCTTCCTGATTGGATAACTTCACAAAGCTTTGAGTTCAGTTGGGAACTTTTAAATTAAACATTGGATTTGTTTTTGAAATTGTCACTTACCTATAGACTTAAGGGAACAGTTGTCTTCTTTCTCTCCTGAGTGCTTTCTTTTGCTTCTGATCTTCTATCTCTCTTCCACTAGACAGATCAGGGAGAGGTGTCCTAATGCCAGGGGGACTTTGTAGACAGGGCACCTGAATGGGGTCGTGGAGCTCCCATGGCTGGCTTCATCATCCTCTGAACTATTTCCCTCAGGCAGAGCTCTCGATGAAGAAGTGTGAAGAGACAGTCTGAGCTGTTTGCCATGTGACCATTTTCTAAACCATGGAATGGGGAGTTTCACTTTACACCATGGTTCCAACGCACAGGCTGGATACTTTGCCTCAAAAGTAGAGACGGAGAGCAGGCTATATTAAGTTGAGCACAAAATCTGGTGTCCTGTTTTCACTTTTTGACCAGGGCCACTCAGAACCAACAATCTGAGCATTTGATTCTCTACTGACTGTGTAAAGGGAAAGTCGTAGGCTTTGCCCACCTATTACTAAAATGTGGCCACAATTACGGCAATATCCAAATTTCAATTTCTTGGGTTCTAACTCCTTGACCAAGGACAATTTACTTGTCTCCAGTGCCCCCTGCCCACCATAGTTTCTCCTTGTTGAGTTCTGAGAATCCTCAGTGGCTTCTGTATCTCCACTGCTCTTTGTCCTGGCCATTTCCCAGCTGCTGTTGGCAGAGCTAGGAGGTCACAGCATCTCTCCTGCAGAACCCACAGATATCTTTGGTCCTACACCCCAGGCTCATTCAGATGATTTGTTCTCCTCTCAGCACTGCTTTGCTGGTGCCTCAATCACTCCTGAGGCCAGGTATTGAAAGAGCCAAGTGCTGCTTTGCCACTCAGCTGGAGAACTAGAAAACGGTGAATAGACATGTGTAAAGGGAAAAGAAGGATGTTCCTTTTATGCTGTACAACAGTACCAGATGTAGGTGGTTCCCCTAAGTGTTACCATTCTCTTACCTGCCTTAATCTGGCAATTAGCGGTTTTAATTAAGACCTTGCTATCTTCATGGAGAATGTCAGCCAATTTGTCCATGTGATCGTGAGGTGGTCACATGTGATTAAGAGTTGAGAAAGCATTTCTCCTCTCTAACTGATGTTTGACCAGAGCCCATAATTGTGAAAGCTCTTTCAGCTCATAGGCTGCCATCCTCCACCTTGCCATTGCCATTGTCATTGTCATTGGCCTTTCCCACCCTGCTGGTGCACATGTATTAAAAGCAGCTGGAGAGAAGCAAGTACAAGTATTAGTTACCTCAGAGGCAAACCCAAGTGCAGCCAGTGGATGGACTGGGACCAAAGGCAGGGCTAGAAAGCCTCAGGTGGAAGCATATGCTTTATAAAAATGCTATCACTGATTAACTTCTCTATGTATCTCAATATCCTGTATTCCTATTGACTCCTTTTGTGTGTTTTCATCACAGTTTTACAAAAGGACTGCATCAATGTACTACCTTAACAAATGGTGTCACTTTTGGAGAGTGTACTTAGATGGCAACTATTGTCCTTTCTCAACCTCTATGCCAGTTACCTCTGCACTACTTGGCTGTATACAAAGCAAACTCCAGTCTACTTATTCGATTTGGTGCTAAGTCTGACTTTTAGACCAAATTTCTTACCACTATGTGATGAGAAATTCTTAAACCTTTAGAGCCATGGACCTGTTTGGCAATCTGAAGCTTGTGGACCTTTATCAGGATAATATGTTTAAATACATAATGCATTTAATACACATAATTATAAAGTAGGCTAATTATAATGAAATATAGTTAACCAAATATTTTTAAATGTGCTTCTTTATACATTTAATAACAAGATCCAGTGGTGGGTCTAATAACCACCTTTGAAATGGCAATAAAATAATATTTTGAATTAACAGCAACAATTATTATGATATGAAAATATCTGTATTGTCTTTTGATGACAAAGTTCCAGATACTGCTGACACTACTCTGCTTTGTAATAGGAAATGCTATGTTTCTGTTAAAGATCAGTAAAAATAAAGATACATTTTTTTCCTGTCCAAGTTTCTTAAGCCTTGAATCTGTAGTTCTTGGATTCCCGGTTCACCTGTGGGTCCTTTCCGTAACTGGGTCTTGGTTGGGGTTGCTGCCGTCCATTTGACATGCCGATATCTTTTGTTCTTGAAGGGATTTAGAGTTTCTGGCCTGACTCGAATAGGGTTTCTAGCCCCATAGGGGAGTGGAAGACATTAATAAGTACATAGAAAGAGGCTGCTGCTTGACTACAGTGCTGAGAAGGATCCAGCCCTCAAGGACAAATGGCGCCTGGAACAGTGGGGAGGAGGGTCATCTTCCACTTTTCTCTCTGACAGCTTCTTGACCCACTTGGGTTCCCTGTAAGGATTTTCAGGCCTTTTGGTGCTTAATTGAGCTCTGTGGGACTGTTCCATTCTTCCTTGCATAACTCCTACATCCCAGTGAAACTGGGTCTCTCCTCGTGTCCTCCCTTCCCTGTGCCTTGGCGTGTGCTGTCTCTTCTCCTGAAGTGAACCTCCTCTGGAATTGGTGGAATTATGAGTGATTTGTTTTATTTCTTTTCTTTCACTAGTGCCCCTCACCCTCAGAACAGCTACTGTTTATGTTCTGAGTATGCACTAATCTTATCATGGAAAAAGTATATAATATTTATTTTTGCAAATCCAACCACCTCCTTAATGCCTCCCCTAATATTGACAATCCAAAAGGGACTCCTGCCCTGAATTCTTGTGGCCTTCTCTGTCCTTATCGCATTTTGTCTAGCATTGGTGTAGATACACTTATTAAATAAGTTGATTATCTTGTATTTTTTGCAAGATTGTTAAGTCCTTTGAAGAGAATGCTTGTGTATTTATTTATTGCCATATTCTCCCCAGCAGTCTCCAGTATCTTGCGCATAATATCCTATTTTATCATATTCTAATTAAATGATTATTTAATATGCTACATGATAAGCATTTAAGAAAAAAACACTTATGGTAACATTTTGAACATAAGTGATGATCAATAACACTTTGGCTGAAGTGATATAAATTTGGCTTGATAAAATCCACTATTTACCATAATAGCTATTTATTAGGAGTAGGGGCATTTCTACCTGTTCTTGTACATCAGACCGGCCTCAGCCCAGAGTTCTGGAAGGATTTTTTGTTAATCCAATTGATGGGGCCATTCACTGAGTTACATATTAGGAAGAAAGACATTTTCTTCCTGCCCACAAGTAGGCTATACTCCATCCCTACTCTGGGGACTCCAACCATCTTAGTTTGCAGTGGGGATACATGCAGGGTAAGGGGAGAGAGTAGGAGCCTAAGCTGTGTTTTACAACCCAACCTTTACGAAGGTCATTTTACTGAGCGGTTTGGGTGTCTTCCCAGCTATTATTTAAGTTTTACTTGGATTCCCAGTCTTCTGTTATATTTTGCACATAACTAGGTCCAGATTTCCTCAGGGAACATGGGTGAACATGGCAGGAACTGGTTATGTCTAAGTCTCTGTCCATAATGTCATCAAAATTTGCCCCAAATCTCACCCCGAGTTTAAACATCACAGAGGATAACTCCAATGGGAAATTGACCTTATTCTGTTTATTATATAGGCCGCTGTGTTTTCTGATTTATTTCAGATTTTAGAACATCAAGAAAAATGGTCCAATTTCATAATATTGGTGGTCCAGAGTACTGTTCGCTGGCTGCAGACCCTCATGGTAGGTTTGGACCAGATCTTGAGATTTGTGCAGTGAAAGGAGATTCAAATGACAAAGTTTTAATGGCAGCATTTCTGTCCTGTGTTTAGTAATGAAGGGAAGTGGCATGGGCTCAGCGGGGTGAGTGCGTTCTACTCTGAATGTGATGAAGTTCTGTGTCGGCTCTGCAGCTGGAGCCATGGCCTCCTTGTGGCATTTCCAGGTTCCTCTGCTCTTAGTGTACACCTCACTTATATGCAACGAACTCCATGTCACTTCTCAGTTTACATTTTCTGTGGCTGAAGCTGTGACCTGGTTTTACTACTTTACTACCTAACTCCCATATAAATAATATGGATGATAATCCATCAATCACAGAAAAATGCAAGTACAGGGCACGGCATGATTTTATAATATTCCAAATGTTTAGAACTTAAAATTTATTATACAACAAGCCATATTTTGTGTTTCTCTCCTCTTTGGAACATGGTCGCTTCAGCAGTAGGTAGTAGTCATGGAAGTTGGGGACTAGGTTGACTGGCTGGCAATATCTACAGTTTAATTCAGCAGTTAGAATTTTGAGTGTAGGTTTCTTATAATATCTTAAATATTTCATGTCACTTTCTTTCGGTTGGTCCAACAATATATTGTATAAATCAGTTGAAACAGAAAGGAGATGGAGGTGAGTTGAAAGTGAGACATTGATCTCCAAGGACATAATTTTCTTCACTTGTAATAATTTATTTTCAAGTAAAAGAGCTTTTAAAGAAGTTCATGGGCCTTAACTACTCCTAGAGAAAAACTATTTTGTTGAATTTCTGTTCTTGTTCTTTTCTTCCAGCATGAAATTGTAAGTGGTTTTCAGAATATTGGTGAAACTAGGGAACCAAATAGTGTGCTAGAAATAAATAAGCTTGGTCCTATAAACTATTGCACGGTAAAAAAACATTATTTGTCCAATATCGGAAATGGCTAAGTTGAAAAATAATGGACTTTTGCACGGGGTGCTACAAAAATTTAGCCAGAGAGCTCCAGACTTGGATATCCAATTGCCTTGTCATGTCTCCCCTTGCATATCTCAAAGGCAACTTGGTTTATTGCACCAGAAACCAGACTGATAGTCTCCTGCCTCAAACTTAGTCATCATATTATACTTCGTCACAAGTGACAGGTAGTACCCTTCAACCAGTGAAATGTGGCAGAACTAATGTATTGAAATGTTGCATTGTGCTTTTTCTCCTCATGTTTTCCCTTTCCGATCCACTTAAAAATGGTGTGACTTCCTCACACAGTGAGTCTCTCAGTGTGACTCCAAGCCTGGGGGATCTTGGCTGTGTGTGAAGTAAGTGGCCTGGGGTCCATGGCTGGTGTTTGGAAATGGCATGACCCAGTTTCACAGAGGAGTTGTGAAGGGAAAGACTTTTGAGGACCCATCTAGGAAGGGAGGAGAGGAGTCTGTGAGGATCTCTGCAGGGGCCCTGGGTGTGGCCTTCAGGACAATGACTGTATATCCCGAGGGAGGCTGGATCCAGCCCCATCAAAGGTTCCTGTGACCAGGAAATAGTAATATTGTAAGATCCAAAGGGGTGAAGGAGACCAGAACAGTGGACAACTCAGTGGTAACCAGTGTGGACAAACCACCATTGAACCAGGAGGAGGACTATTTGACACAGATTTGGAGAAAAGCTGGAGAAGAATGCAAGGTGGTGAGTGGTGCAAAATAAAGTGGGCAGAGAATCAATAGGCCTGTCCTTGTCATCTGCTCCGCAGAGGCCTCTTGAAACAAGAATGCTGGGATAGTTTCACCAGTCACCCCGCTCTGCCTCCAACACTGAGGGAAATGGTTCTCCTCCTGAAAGTGAAGGCTATGGGGTCTCCTCTTCTCCTGTCTTCTCTTCCTCCCACCTTCTTCCCTTCCCTTCCTCTCTTCCTTCCATCTAATGAAGCATGTCCACAGCCCATATTTTCTGAGGTCTGACTGGGGCATGGGGACCGTCAAGCTCTACCACGTAATAATTGGGTGACTTTGGGTAAGCCACGTAATGAAGCTAAGCCTCATTGTGCTCATTAATAAAGGAAGTAATGACAGTCCCAAGAGGACTGTTGAGAGAAGCGTGTATCACAAAATCTGGCTTAATATGTGGGAATCATCATCATAGTTTGCCGTGTCCTCTGACAGGCAGTAGACACTGGGGACTCAGCAACAAACAAGTCAAGATTCCTGATCTCATGAAACTTTCATAACGCCTTTCACTTTCACATCAGCTCCAACTCTCGGGTCCCATGTGTCTACTAGCTAGGCTCCAATGCAATCATTTCTGAATAAGTGCATTCTTGTATTTTTTAAATAAAGTTTCCAAAGAATGACAAGTAATTTTTAAAGGCTTAAATAAAAATAAATCTATTGTAAGGTATTTTATTAAAGCAAGAAGACATATTCAATCGGTCAGAAAAATATTAGCTGTGGGTTTTTTTTGTTGTTCTTGACATCACCATAGAACATGGATGTGAGCTGGGAACTGTTTACAGTTTGAATATGTATACATTTCTTAGGCTGTACCTTGAAATAAAACCACTGGCAGCATATAGTTCTCTGATGGAAGATACATTAGTTATACTACTCTGTCATCTCTGATTGGAAATTGTTGCATTACTACACTCAAGATCTCTTATGATATTTAATAAGGAAGCTAATGAAAGTTCAGCCCTAGGACTCCGTACTTGCACTGGAGGGAGGTGGAGCCACTGTTCTGACCAGATTTTCCCTGAAGTGAAACGAGTGGCTCCTGTCAACACCTTTGTCCTGTTCCTCCTCAAGCAGTGGGGCGGGGTTCATTTTCACTCGAATGATGCTTATACCTCACTGTCTCTTTGTCTGAGGATCTCCCTGTGATGACAAAAACTAGTCTTAAAAAAAACGATGCAAGTAATTTTTCAAAATGTTTTTTGTTGTTTAAAATGTATAATGAAAAACCTAAAGATCACTTTTCAGGACTTCCCCTCATTCGATTGTATTTTCCTGAAAGAAATACTATTAACCATGTGTTTCTGTCTTTCCAGATATTTATCTATATTTGCTTACATGTAAATTTAAACCATTTTAAACTAAATTTATATATTCTGTTAATAAAAAATCGTATTATATATATTGCTCTGCAAAATTTTTTATTTAACACTGTATCTAGGGTATCTTTTTAATGAGTACATATAGATCTAACTCATTCTTTTTAATTCTCAAGTAATTTTCATGGATCTTTCAATTCACCATTCACCAGTTGATAATATTCAAGTTATTTCTTATTTTTACCAGTACAAATATCATTGTGACAAACATCTATATACATAGGTTTGTTGTGGCATTTGTATAAATATTTTCATGAGATAGATTCTTAAGAGTAGGATTGCTGGATTTTACTTGATATGGCCAAATTATATGCTTACAGTCTGTACCAATTATATTACCACTAATAACACATTTCTATTGAATTTACCATGAGGAATAGAACTGTGGGGCCCTAGGTAATGAATATATATGTTTGAATTTAGATAATGCCAAATGGTATTCTAAAGTTGTTACACCAGTTTACATCCCCACCAACAACAGTGAAAGTTCAGTTGCTCTCCAGCCTTCCCAATGTCCTGTCTTGTTGCATACCAGGATTTTTGTCATATGTTGGATATATTGTGGTATCTCGGTCTTATTTTGTTCCTTATTATCTGGTCGACTAAAGCAGTCAACCACTTCTCCAGATATTTATGGGTCAGTGGGACACCCTTTACTGTGAACTTTCTGTTTAACTTTTTTGCCCAGTTTTAAAACCAATTAAGTGAACTATCTCATTCTTATCTATTCGTAGAATACAGATCTTTTTAGGGTCATACAAGTATTGTATTGATCCTCTACTCTTTTGGCTGCTTTTCATTGTTTTAATGGTGATTGTTAATGAACAGAAGTTTTAAATTTTAGTGTAGTCCAATTTATCTGTCTCTTCTTTTATTGTTACTGCTCTTTGTGTCCCATTTCAGAAACCTCTGCCTACTCTCTAGGGGAAGAAAATGCCTTCTATGTTATCACCTAGGTGCTTTATTGTCTTACCTTTCACACTGAGACCTATAATCCACCTGAAGTTGATTTTAGTGCATGATATAAGTTAGAAGTCAAGATTTAAAAAAATTCTCTATGAATGTCCAATTTATTCAGTACCTCTTACTGAAAAGTTCATTTTTAATCCCCTGTTCTATCATGTCACTTTTGCCATAAATCAAGTGACTATAGGTCAACTTCCTAATTAATTCCACTGGTCTATTTTTCCATCCTAGTGACATTATCACAATTACTTAATGAAGAAGCTATATAATAAATCTTGATTTCTGGCAATGTATGTCTTCTAATTTTGTTCTTTAAAGTTGTCTGATCTATACTTGGCACTTTGCATTTTTCATATAAATTTTGGAAACAGTCTTTAATTTTCCACAAAAATACTTTTGGAATTTTGAAACAACTTTATTGAAGTATAATCAGCATATAATAAACTGCACTTTTAAAGTGTAATTTTATAAGTTCTGACATATGAAAATGCCTATCATGTCATTACCACAATCAAAACAATGAACATATTCATTACACTCACAACTTTTCTTGTGTCTGTTTGTACTCAATCCCATTCCTCTTAGACCTCCATCTGTAGATAACCACTAAGAGTATAGATTATATAGTAGGTGTTTTCATTTTTGAGAATATTTTATAAATAGAATGTAGAGCATATGCTTTTTGGGGGTCAAACTTCTTTCACTCAGCATACTTATTTTGAGAGTCATTCATTCTGTTGTTGATCAATATTTCATGTCATTTTATTGCTGAATAGCATTCCATTGTATGGATTTATTTATCTATGCATCTGTTAGTTGACATTTGGGTTGTTTCCAGGTTTTTTTTTTTTACATTATAAATAAAGCTTACAAAGAACATTCATGCCCAAGCCTTTGTATAAACATGTACTTTTATTTCTTTTGAGTAAATTACCTAGGAGTGGAATGGTTTGGTCATTCCTAACCAATGGTTAGGTCAAAGTTGTATGTCGAACTTTGTAGGAAACTGCCAAACTGGTTTTCAACTTGGTTAACTATGTTACATCTCCACCAGTAGTAGTGCGAGAGAACTCTAGCTGCTCAATATCCTCAACCAGAACTTGCTATGATCAGTATTTTTTATTTTAGGCACCCTAATAAAAGTGAAGTGATTTTAATTTGTATTTTCCTAATGACTAATGATATTGAGCATGTTTTTATGTGCTTACCTGTCATCTTTATATCTTATTTGCTAAAGTGTCTATTCAGATATTTAATCTAGCTTTTACTGGCTTATTTTCTTATTATTGAATTTTAAGAACGATTTATATATTGTGGGTGCAAAACCTTATCAGATATGTGCTTTACAATTATTTTCTCTCTATTTGTGGCTTGTTTATTGTCTTAAGAATGTATTTGGAATAGCAGAACTTCTTAATTTTGGTGAAGTCCAATTTATTATTGTTTTCTATGATCGATCCTTCCTTTGGTGTTGTATATAATAAATCTTTGCCAAATCCAGTGTCACAAAGATTTTCTTCTATATTTTCTTCTATAAGTTTTACAGTTTTCAGTTTTATATTTAGGTTTATTATCCATTTGAGATAATAGTTTTATATGATGTGGGATATGGATCAAACCTGATTTTTTACACAAATGTATATTCAATTTGTCTTTCTTTACACCAATACTTGACTTTCTTAATTACTGTAGCTTTTCAATAAGTCCTAAAGTCACATAATATTAGTTCTCCAACCTTGTTCTTTCTCAAAGTTATTTTGGCTATTCTAGGCTCTTTGCATTTCCACATGGATTTTAGAATAAGCTTGTCAGTTTATAGCCAAAAAAGCTTGCTGAAATTTTTATTATGATTACATTGAATCCACAGATCAATTTAAGGAGAACTGACATCTGAGCAAAATTGAGTCTTCCAATTCATAAACATGGTATATTGCTGCATTTGTTTATATATTCTATAATGTACAAAATGTAACATTTTGTCATTTTCAGCATACAAGCCTTAGATACCTTTTGACAGATTTATCCCTAATCATTCTATTTTTTGATGTTATTGTAATTATTACATTTTTATTAATTATAATCTCTACATGTTTATTATTAGTATTAGAAGTGCAATTGATCTTTGTTCTTGTTCTTTTTTCCTATAACATTGCTAAACCTTTATTAGCTTTTCTTTTATCCTTTGAGACCATTTTCCCACATAGGTAATCATGTAATCTGAGAATTCACAGAGTTTAACTTCTTCCTTCACAATCTGGATGCCTTATATTTCTTTTTGTTGCCTATTGCACTGGCTAGATTCTTCACTACAGTTTTGAATATAAGTGGTAAAAACAAAGATCCTTTATTTGTTCATAGTGTTGAAAGAAAAACATTTAGCCCTTTACCATTAAGTATGCTCTTTTCTGTATTTTGTATTCGATAGATGCCTCTTATCAGGTCAAGCATATTCTTTTCTATTCCTAATTTTTCTGAGAGTTTTTTTGTTTTAAATGAGAAATGAATGCTGAATTTTCTCAAATGCTTTTGCTGTATCTATTGAGATTAACACATGGTTTTTCTTTTTCAGCCTGTCAATATGGTCAGTTACATGGATTGATTTTTGCCTGCTGGGATTTTGATTGGGATTTTATTAATTCTTAAAAACATAAGGAGGATTAATATCTTTACAATAATGAGTTCTCCAATTTATAAATCCTGATAATGTTTTGTAGTTTTCTGTGTAGGGGTCTCAGACATTTTTCTTTCCCTTCCTCTTCTATTTTTTGCTTCTATTCCATCTCCTTCCTTCCTTTTCCTTCCTTTTGATCTCTTTAAGAGTAGGTTGTCTATGTACTTGTTTTAAAATACATCCATATATTTTTGTCACTCCTTCCATCAAATGGTGGGACATATGCTCCCTTCTCTTGAATCTGGGCTGGACTTAGTGACGTGATTGTAACCAATGGAATGCAGCAGAAGTGATGCTGTGTAACTGTTCAGGCTAAGTCAGAAAAGGCCAGGTCTCATCATGGACATTCTCTTTTAAAATTTGACATTAAACTTTGATTAGTAATTCAGCCTTTCCCATGGTGCCTGGCACTAGACTCTATAAATATGTTTAAAATAATTTCAAATAGTGTCTTGCTATACCCCTATGTATAAGGATAGGAGTGGGTGAGAAAATGGGAGTGGAAGCAAACCTCATGGAGCATATTTATTTTTATTATAATTCTACATATGGAAAATGAAGACCTAGAGAGATAAGTCACCTGCCCATGTAGAGGGAGGGCCAAAATTCAAGCCTGAAAACTGTATCTGGCTCAGTGCTCTTGTTCTTTCCTCACTGTGCTTATTGAGGCAGGCAGAAGACTTCACCAAGGAGTATAACATTAATATGTCATATTTTCCTGGAGAACATGTTATTCAGGGGTAATTAATTTAAATTTCAAAATATACACGATATATTATAGAGTAAAACAAATAATTTGGCATCTTTTAAAAGATAAAATAATTCAAAGAAATATTATTTTTATAAATGATTATTTTAGAATATCACTCCAAAATCATCAATTTATATTTATACTCTCTTTTGGTAGGAATTTTCAAGATTCATTATGCTGTGCCTTATTAGTTTTGATCCAGGAGAACAATGAAGTGTTTTTGCACCATGATTTGCAGGGCACTGATTATGCAATTCTAAAAATTACTAAGTCCCTTTTGTTTGTTGGTGTGTGCCAAACACTGCACTTATCACTGTTTTTCATTTATACTTGCAACATTTCTGCAAGGTAGGCAATACTATATCATATTTTAGGTGAAACATTTGCTCCTTAGAGAGGCAATTTGCCTATGTTTTCCTAGACAGAGCAGGAATCCAATGTCAGGTCTGTTTGTCTCCAAGGACTGTGCTCTTAACCCCTAATACTATTAGAGTGAAGGATTTTTGAATTGGAGTTCCTTGTGTAACTCGTAGGGTGGGAATATTAGTTGTAGATGTGGGGAATACTTGATCAGGCTCAAGTATTACCTAATTGTATATTCCAATGTGGTTAAAAATGGGACCATTCTGTACAAGTTGGATCTCTGATCTCCCTGGATAGAATTTATAATTGCTTCAGAGTGCAATTCTCAGCTCCTCTCTGATTGGCCAGCTTGTTTGCAGTGAGGTACCCTACCTATGCACACATCTGCTTAGCCATCTGTGGTGTAAAATGTTGTCAATCATTCTTACCTCAGGGAATCCATGCAAATTTAGTTTTGAAAAATTACTGCCCTATTGTAAGGTAAAGCAGGATGCCAGTGGTAGAGATATTTGAACATGTCTTACCTTTTAGATGAATGCCTGGATATATGGATTGTAAAATTAGGATTTTTAAAGTACATGAATAATTCTCTAGCCTATGAAAGCAGTTTGTTTCATGCCTACTGGATCGCTAGGTCATACGTTTTCCTTTCTAGGACACACGGTATTATCAAGTCTGACAGTCAAAGTTCCCAGACCAAATAAAACCTGTTTTTGGTAGTTGTAATTGTGGGAGAGAATGGCGGCTGGTGAAAAGGAGCATAATGAGCCATAACCCTGCTGGTAATTGGCCCCCAGTGCAGTGCAGTGATAAGTCTTCTAGTTGATGATTTATTTTATCTTTTAAAAAGGTATGAAGCTATTACATGCACCATCCCCACACGACCTCCACAGTCACCAAGCCAGTGCACTTTGAACAACTCTATCTCCCATATACAGCCAATCAATACACACTGACTTCTCTGATTGGCTTGGGCCCTATATCACAAATGTTAAAGGTAAGTGTCCATAGGGAGATTTTATTTTAACTCCTAGTGATGGTTCTTAGAGGAACCTCATAGGGTCAAGAAACCTAGGGTTACTTCTCATTCCAGATGCAGTTTGGGCTTATTGGGATGTATTTTTATTATTTCCTGCTACCTTTGTAGACAGAATTCACAGCTTGCAGTTATATAAATGGAAAGTACTTCTGGTGACATGATGTGACCTTCCTCTTCAAAACTGGCCCTTGTCCCAGTCTCAGTGAATACACCTGTCATCTGCCTAGTGGCGCATGCCAGAACCTTAGGAGTTATCCTGATACCTTCCACTCCTTCCTGGCTATATTCAGTCCATCACAAAGTCTTTCTCTTTAGTTCTGGAATATCCCCTTAAGTGTCTCCCTTGGACATCTTGCTCCCCTCTCCAATCAGTATTCTCCACATTGTAGCCGGAATGGTACTCTCAAAAAGTATCTATTAATTTGTTAATTCATCCCACAGATCTGGTTTTAGTGACCACTGTATGTATAAGATGTAGTGGGGAACAAGATAGATAAACTTCTTCCATCGTGAAAATGCAAAATAAATTGTATCAAGCTTCTCTGCCCATTCCCCCTACTCCCAACTTCATATTAAAGCAATTTGGTAGATTTCTAGTTGTTATTAGATTAAAACCCAAAATCTAAAGGATTTCATAATCAGGTCGCCATCCCTCTAGTTTCACCTTTTGTCAACATTTACTTCACTCTAACCACCTGGCCTTGTCTCTATTCCTTAATTATGCTATCTGCTCTCCTGCTTCAGGGCCTTCGCACATGCTGCGCTTTTTGCCAGAATACTTGCAGCCTCCATCACCGATCCTCAGCTCTCAGATCTCAGTTCTGATGTCTCTTACTCGGGGAAGCCTTCTCAGATCCACCAGACTAGGCCATATCTTCAAATTCTATGAAAGTTTCTTTCGTGGCTGTCATCACAGTTATTCTTGGGATTACTGGATTAATGACTTAATCCCCACAAGTGTTTAAACAGCATGAGTTTTTTGCTCACTGTAGCCTAAGAGGCCAGCATACATCACGGGTAATAAGTACACAGAATGATATTTCCTAAATAAATTATCGTTTGAACGGATGGACTTTTAGAGAGCTGGCCTTCACTTGCTAATCCAGTCTTGAGTTGGCCACATATACTGATGGTATTTGAGAGCATAGGTTCTTGCAATGAACACACCTAAAAGGCAATTCCCTCTTCTCCAATTATTAACAAGTTATTCACCCACTAAGGGCCTGAGTTTTGACACCAATATCAAAGGCTGTTGTAAGAATTAAATGGAACAATGACAAAAAGCACTTAGCATTGTGACTGGCACTCAGTAAGCGCTTGATATGTGATAGTAAAAAAATAACAATAAATCATTATTGCTTAACATGGTCTCTGTCTGCGCTCATAAAGTAACAGTGCTTGGTCTTTCCAGCTGTCAGTTAGTAATATGTGAGCAAAGTGTCCCTTCGGAAGAAGGACTTCAGGAATCCCAAGTGTCATTCCTCTAGGTATTTTGGATCCTAACTGAGGAGGATTAGCTGTTGGAGAAGAGACTGCTGTTGTCACCTAGCATCTATTTTCTCCTACTGTTATAATAATGAAAGTTTTAAGGGCAGGCACTGCCCAGAAGATAGTCCACGTTTACCAGCCTTCCCTGCCCTTGGGTGTGTTTGTTTGACTAAGTTGTCACCAATGAGATGGTGTTTGTGCAGTCCTTGGAACAGTCTCCCAGAGACAGCTGGTGGACATGCCCATCCCTTTTAATTACTTTCCTTTCCCCCTACATTTTTATTGGAATTCTGGGATGAAGGCCGCAGCTAGAGCTGCCATCTTGAACTATAAGGAGACCGTGGGAGTGGAGGCTGCCCAAGTCAGAGCCACAAGGTAGGTAGAGCCTAGATTCCCAAGGCCTCCTTAGGTTAAAAACCTGTTCTGTGGTGGCTTAGAGGCCACACACAACTCTGGACTGTCTCTCTCCTAACTTTAACATCAGAGAAAAACAAACTTCTGACTTGTTCAGGTCACTGTTATAAGAAGTTTCACTGCAGCCCACACTAAATCCTAGCAAATATAGCTCTGCGGTTTGTAAGACATGAGAGGGCCAAGAGTTTTCCTGCCTTCTTCCCAAGTCCTATGAGGTGGTGATTCCCGTGTCGTTTTCCTCTGAGACTCATAAGCACAATGTGGTGATCTGTCTTCAGTTCTAAAGAGACCAGAAAATGTTTTCTGTACTCATCCATATCCAGGCTTAAATCAGAGCCCCAGTACTTTATTTAGATTGTCTAGTCATTTATTCAGATACCAAATATTTGCCCATTATTCACCAGGATGCAGGCACCATTCTAGGTTCTTGGGGTACATCAACAAACTAAGCAGCTGAACTGAGGTGTATTTGAATAAATAGATTTTCCTTTTTTCTGAGGACCTCCTTGCTCCCTGCAGGAAAGACAATTGTGTTTCTAGGTGTTATGCAATATATTTTTGGTTTTAGATGGAATTTTATATTTGATGGGGACACATACAGTTAATGTAGGGATTTTCTTTAGCTTCCACTGTTTGTGAAGACAAATGAAAAATGGCTCTTTATGACCTTTTGTGATCAGAAATTTGGCCATTGTAGGTTGAAAGGAACCATAGGTCATAGGTCATAGATCCTTTCATCATTTCATCTGGACAGGCTTTCTTCCTTTATCCTTGTCAGAATGTAGACCAGCCAATTCTGGAGGATAGGGATGGAGAAGCCACGTGCTTATACCCAAGGTGTCAGGCCATCGGTCCCAGAAAGCTCATCGGCACACAGGCAATGTAGTTTTCTGTCCTTCAGTTTTAGTTCCTGGTTCTATATTGATGACTTTGAGCAAAAAGTCATTAAAAGAGAGCCACCACTTCCTCTTGCTCAGCCACTGCTGGTCCACACCAGGTTTAAGCCAGCTGCAGAGGCTATACTTACCTTAGCATCTTCACACCCAGGGCTAATCTAGGTGATCTACTGTTTGTTTTCTTTTTAACTCGAATAGAACCAATTTTCTCCCCACCTGTTGCCTTCAATTATTATTCACCTGGTGAATAATATGGATTTATGTGTGAAAGAATTCTGAAATATTTCATTATATTTTCAAGCAGACAGTACCCCTTGTTTTTCCTGGCCTCAGAGAAACTTTGTTTTAGGGGATTCCTGCTGTGTTTTTCAAAAGCGTAAGCTATTGACTACACTGGGATTGCTGGAGAGAGGAAGGTTTTGTGATTACTGTCTGCACCTCGATTATATCCAAGCTATGACAGAAATCAGGGAAGATGTCCTGTGGAGTACCAGAGAACACAGCACCTTAGAGCACCCAGGAGGCTTTGTTTAAGTCCCGCATGTCCTTGAGTGGCACAGAAGAGGCAGACCAAGGAGCCTGATAGGACCACATGGGTTGATGCAGAATAATTTAGAAGTGACCCCTGTGGGAGGATGACAAAGACAAGAGGCTTCACCACTGCAGGGTGCCCTCTATGACTTTAGGTCTGGCACAGTGTTAGAGAGTATGCAGAGAATAAGCCCAGCTGGATGGTAGCTTACAGTTGAAATTAAGGTGAACTATACAAAATCAAAGCATGTGTCATTTATTGCATGCCTGTGTTTGTATACTGACATGAAGTATAGTGAATAAGAGCATGGGCTCAAAACTGGCTTTCCTGCTTACTGGTTGTGTGGCTTTGGACCAATTAGTTAACAATAATAGTAAGTGGATCTCAGTTTTCTCATGTGTACGATGGGGCAGTAGAAGCACTTACTTCATGTATTTGTTGTTACAATAAAATTATTTAATTACACAGTGCTTAGTACATAGTAAGCATTTTATGTATTAGTAGTTGTTAAGAGGATCTGTTTGTGAATGATGGGCTTTTTTCTGTTGGTTATATTCTTGTTTATTGATTTTTTAGTAACTGAGAGGAAAATACTTTGGAAAAGAAATTTAAAGCTATAGTATTAGAAAAACATTGATCATTGAAAAGCAAAAAAAAAAAGTGAGTAATGATCTTTGAGGTGATTTCAAAAAACTTAGGAAATAGTATTGAGTTCAGCCCTGGCCCTGTTGCTCAGTGGTTGGAGTATTGTCCTGTAGCTGAAAGGTTGCAGGTTTGATTTCCTAGGACATGTACCTGGGCTGCAGGTTCATCTCCAGTCTGGGTGTGGGCACATATCCTGACATGTATGGACCAGCGTGGATCCCCAGTCTAGGTGTGTAAGAAGGTAACCAACTGATGCTTCTCTTAAATGGATGTTTCTCTCTCCCTCTAAAAAAGCTAATGAAAATGTCCTCGGATAAGGATAAAAAAATGGTATTGAGTTCACAGAAATTTCACATTATCTGAGAAAATCTTAAATTTGATACTGTTAAGGAGTACCTGTTGTAAATAATTCCATGTGTTGTAACATCCACATTTGTTTAATTTATGGCCAAACAGTGAAGAAGCTGCTCCCTACTCCCTTTGTAAACTCACTCAGGAAACACCTTCTCAAAACCCCATCTTCCACAGACACCCCTGTCTCTTGGTCTTGGGGATTTTTAGTCAGAACCTACTGCCTGTGTTTGGGTAATATGGAATAAACACCAACAAATCCTGTGGCTATGCTGATTACTCCCCAAACCTCTAATGTGGTTGAGAGAACACTTCAGTTATGTTTCGCCTTTTGATTCAGTGCTTACAAAGTCTAGATCATGACTTGTAAACACTTATTTTCTATTTAAATTCTTAGCCTGATGTACAAGGCAAGGACATCTCAAACTTTATAGTGCACACAAACCACCTGGGGGTCTTGTTAAAGTGTGGGTCCTGATGCAGTAGGACTGGGGTGGGCTTGAGATTCTGCATTCGTGCATAACAAGCCCCCAGGTTATGCCCGCACAGCTGATCAAGGACCGCACTTTGTGTAGCCGGGACCTAGGTTCTCACAATAGAAACACACCAATGGTGGTGTTGTGTGGGTCTGTGACAGCTTACCAAGGGAATCTGTTGATTCTCCCTTTCATGCAGATCTTATGCTTTGGATATATAAGAACGTGACAGGAGTTTTTTAGACGCAGTTTTCTTTGGACTGACTAAATGACCTCTGACAGTTACTACTCTCTCTGCAGTTTTGTGATTAGATTACAGACTACTCTGTGATATGATATTTGCTTCCATAAGCATTCATGTGCCCAAATGATATATATGGTATTCCACCAGGTTGCTGGATTAATATTTTTGAAAGGACCTAAAGTTGTTTATTAAAGTTTGTGCTCTCTATTTCTTATACTATTATCTAAATAAGTTTATTCATATAAAACAGACCAGACATCTGGAGTTCAAAAATAGTTACTGTTAATAAAGTCAGAAACATAGTAAAGGGTGTTTTGGGTGTTGAAATTTAAAAATCTTTATGAATAACACAATCTGTTAACTTGCATCCAAGAACAGCAGAGAGGAGGCAAGACTGAAAGTATGAAGATAAGAAGGTGTCACAGTGATACGTTTTAAGAAACTGTACCTTCACCTCTAACCACCTTTCAGTTGATGGCTAGCTCATAGGGACCAGAAATTCATAATAAAAATTAAATTACCCCACAGGCACAAATGAAAATGCTAATATAACTATAACAACAATAATATATAAGGTTAAAAAACTACTTAAAGGTTTTTAACTTTTATTTAAAGGTTAATAAAACTTAACCTTTCTTAACCTTTATTCCAATTTTATAAAACTATACACAAATCCATTACACAGCCATTCAGCTTAAATTTACCATTAAAAACTGTACACAATACTCTTCCTAGTAATAGATTTATGCCAACATTAATTTGTAAGGTAGCATGTACTACTACAGCACCCAAAGAGATTAACAGAAAACAACTCCTTACCAAAACCTAGGGGAAAGATTTTAGAGATAGTGAAATAATTTATTGCAGACTTTATTCACTATAAAGAAACTCTTGGTTCATTGTCTTATAGCCATACTCTCTCACAATCTTAAAGGAAAGACAATACATTCACTTTCTTCTACTCAGTTTTAAACACATGTGGCAGTTAGGAGTATTCCTTTTGCTCCTTTTTTTCTCATTTCATTTCTTTCTTTTTTAAAAAGATGTTATTCATTTATTTTTAGAGAGAGGAGAAAACAAGGAGCAAGAGAGGGGGATAAACATAGATGTGAAAGAAGAAACATTGATTGGTTGCTTCTCGCATATGCTCTGACCTGGGAATGAACCTGCAACCCAGGCCTGTGCCCTGACCAGGAGCCAAATTAGTGACCTCTGGCCTTGTGGACGATACCTAACCAACTGAGCCATACTGGCCAGGGCTCATTTCTTTTTTCTTTTTTTTAAAGAATAAATCACTTTCACGAAATGAAGATTCGAACATTTCAAAGCTCAATTGCTTTTCTGCAATTATACAAAAGACATTTGGCCATACAATAACATCTGTGCATTCTCCTGAGTCTGGAACACAGAACTGACAGAGGAGACTTACTAGCTTAAAATGTATTTCATTGGTATGAGTCTATGAAGAAAACATCCTTCTGGAATTGCATTCAGGGAGGCAAATTTAGGATTACGTGTTTCTAGAACATATACAACACCATTTAAAAACAGCCATAACAAAATGCTGAGCCAGAAAAAGCTTTTTAAAATTTGGAACTAATAATTAGAAATTTTCAATCTATAAATTTTAATCTATAAATTATTTGAATTTATTATTCAAATAATAAATGTCATAATTTTTTCTTATTAGGAAAATATCAACTAAAGTAGAGAGCATATTTAGTTGGAAACTGCAAAATGCTCCATCCTTGGTCTAAGTGGTCACTATTCTGGAGATCACCACATGTCTCCAGGTATCATATCACTCATCGCTGAAATTCATTCTGTGGTACCATGGAGTCATTGCTCTATGTGGCTCATAGGAAATTTTCTAAATAAAGTCATAGATGCTCCTTTATTTTACCATATAAAAGAGCTTACTATGTCTCTGTTGCCTACAGTAGTCTATCAATCAAATACTTAAGAAATCATTTTATAGGCAAGGTTTATGAATGACTTGAAAGTTGAACTAGTAATTTTCAGAACACTTCTAGAACACTATAGTGTTTTTATGTTATTAGAGCTATTCCAAACACATTTAGAGTTTTCCAAGAAGCTATAAAACAAGAACAAACATAAAGTTATATAAAAATTTTTGCTATAAATGCCTCTTTACCAATTTTGGGTCATAAATTAATTGAGAAAAGCATCCTAAAAATAATAGAAGAAAGGATAAAGTACTGCTTTCAGATGATTCAAGTATCAGTTTGGTGTGCATGTCAGTTCACCAGTTGCTTCCCCTATGATTTCATATCCAAAGTGCTACATCTTACTGTGTATTGATATTTACAAACATATAAAATCAACCTGTTAAAGGAAATCTTTTTCAGATGGCAAATTTGTCTTTAGTAACTTGAATGCCCTTACTATTTTGATATAGCCAAACAAAACTTTTTGGAGTACATTTCTGACAGTTTCTGATTCATTTCTTTTTGATCTATTGAGGCTTGTAGCAAAATTTAGAACAAAACAGGTTTTCATGTTTCAAAAGAAAAGAGGCAAGGAGCACAGAGCTGTAAGGTCAGAGTCACTAAACCACAGACCTGTCCTTGCTCTGTGCTGAAATCATCACAGGGCACCATGTCCTTCCTCCTGAGACTGGGGAAGCTGCTTTATCCAGTCGGGGAGTTGGGCTCTGAGAGTTCAGATCTTCACTTGGTACTTGGTTGTACTGCATCTTTCTTTCTCATAGTGAAATGCATGGTTATTTTATTTAACTGACAAATGTTTATTGTATCTATTTAAGGTATGTAATGTAATGTTTTGATATATGTATACATTGTGAAATAATTCTCCCAATTAAGCTGATTAACCTATCCATCACCTCATCAGTTTACCCTATTTTTCTCCATTTTAAAATCATTCTTAGGAGTTCCAGTCAAGATGGAGGCATAGGTAGAAACACTTCGCTTCCTCACACAACCAAAAGAAGGACAACAGCCAACTTAATAACAATAAACCAGAACTGCCAGAATAGCAAACTGCATGGAACTCCAACAACCAATGAGTAAAAGAAACATTCATCCAGACAGGTAGAAGGGGGTGGAGAAGGGCAGCCCAGTGAGCCGAGAGGACCTGTGGTAAGGTGCAGACTGTGGGTGAAGAGGGGCTGGCTCACTGGGAAACTAAAGAGTCGAAACCTCTAGTGGTAAAACGCTGCTTGCAAAGGTGGGAGAAACTCCGTCACAGAGGAGAGTTTGTTGGAAAGTAGGCCTAGAGCCTTGTTCCCTCTCTGACCCCTCCCCCACAAACAGTGCCACAGTGCAGCCAAGAGGGTTGGCCTGCCCTGACAAATACCTAGGGCTCTGCCCCTTGCAACTTAACAGGTGCACTGAAACAAAGAAATATGGCCCAGATAAAAGACCAAATTGAAACTCCAGAGAAAGAGCTCAGCAACAAGGAGATAAACAACCTATCTGATACAGAGTTGAAAACACTGATAATCAGGGTGCTCATAGAATTGATTGACCTCAGTTGCAAAGTGAAAGAAGAAATGAAGGCTACACAAAGTGAAATAAACCAAAATATACAGGAAAACAACAGTGAAAGGAAGAAAACCAGGACTCAAATCAACTATTTGGAAGAAAGGAAGAAATAAATATCCAACTGGAACAGAATGAGGAAACAAGAATTGAAAAAATAATGAGATACTTAGGAACCTCCAGGATAACTTTAAACATTTGCACATCTGAATCTTAGGGTTGCCAGAAGGAGAAGAGGAAAAGCAAGAAATGGAAAACTTATTTGAATGAATAACAAAGAAGAACTTCCCCAATCTAGTGAAAGAAATAGACTTCCAGGAAGTTCAGGAAGCCCAGAGAGTCCAAAGAAGTTGGATCTAAGGGGGAACATACCACAGCACATCATAATTAAGTTACTCAAGATTAAAGATAAAGAGAGAATCTTAAAAGCAGAAAGAAGAAAGGAGAGAGTTACCTACAAAGGAGTTCCCATAATGCTGTCAGCTGATTTCTCAAAAAGAAATCTTGCAGGCACAACGGAGCTGGAAAGAAATATTTGAAGTCACGAAAGGCAAGGACCTCCATCAGAGATACTTTATCCAGCAAAGTTTTCATTTAGACTGGAAGAGCAGATAAAGTGCTTCCCAAATAAGGTCAAGTAAAAAGAGTTCATCATAACCAAGTCCTCATTATATGAAATGTTAAAGGGACTTATCTAAGAAATAAAAGATCAAAAACTATGAACAATAAAATGACAACAAACTCATACCTATCAACAACTGAACCTAAAAAAAACCACAAAAACAAAAACTAAGCAAACACCTAGAACAGGAACAGAATCACAGAAATGAAGATCACACAGAGGGTTATCAATGGGGAAGGGGAAGGGGAGAATGAGTACAAAAAGGTACAGGAAGTAAGAAGCATAACTGGTAGGCATAAAATAGACAGTGGTAGGTTAAAAATAGTATAGGAAATGGAGAAGCCAAAGAACTTACATGTATGACCCATGGACATGAACTAAGGCAGGGGGGATGCTGGAGGATGGGAGGATGCAGGACAGAGCATGCATAAAGGTGGGACAACTGTAAGAGCACAATCAATAAAATATACTTAAAAATAATATTTTTATTTTTTAATTACAGTTGACATACATTATTATATTAGTTTCAGGTGTATGCCGAGTGATTAGCTATTACATAACTATTAACTCCTCAACCCAACAAATCTCATATCCATCTAACACCGTTTGTAGTTGTTAGAATATTATTGACAATATTCCTTATGTTGTACTTTATATCCTCATGACTATTCTGTAACAACCAATTCATTCTTAATCCCTTTATCTTTTTCACTCATCCTCCCACCCCTGCCCCTATATGGCAACCCCCAAAACATTCTCTGTATCTATGATTCTGTTTCTGTTCTTCTTAATTATTTATTTTCTTTTTTAGATTCAATTGTTGATAAACCTGTATTTATTGCCATATTATTGCTCATTTTTGAAAATTTTTCCTTCTTTTTCTTAAAGAAGACCCTTTAACCTTCTTAGTGATACTGGTTTGGTGGTGATGAATTCCTTTAGGTTTTTCTAATCTGGGAAACTGTTCCTCTCTCTTTTGTTTCTAAATGATAATCTTGCTGAGTAGTCTTGGTTGTAGATCCTTGTTTTTCATCACTTTGAATATTTCTTGCCAATCCCTTCTGGCCTGCAAAGTTTCTGTCGAGAAATCAGTTGACAGTCTTATGGGAGCTCCCTTGTAGGTAACTAACTGCTTTTTTCTTGCTGACTTTAAGATTCTCTTTTTGTCTTTAACCTTTGCCATTTTAATTATGATGTGTCTTGGTGTGGGCTTCTTTTGGTTAATCTTATTTAGGATTTTCTGTACCTCCTGGGCTTTTATGTTTATATTCTTCACCAAGTTAAGGAAGTTTCCTGTCATTTTTTTATATAAGTTTTCGATTTCTTGCCATCTCTCTTTTTCTACTGGTACCCGCATGTTGCATATGTTGGTATAGTTGAAGTTGACCCAGTGGCTCCTTACACTATGCTCATTGTTTGGATTTTTTTTTCTTGATTTTCTGTTTGAGTGATTCTTCCTTCTTTATATTCAAAATTGCCAATTTGATTTTCAGTTTCATCTGCTCTACTGTTGATTCCCTGTAAATTATTCTTTATTTAAGTTCATGTAGCCTTCATTTCTGACTGGTCTTTTTTTATGCTGGTGAAGTTCTTGCTAAGTTTATTAAGCATCTTTATAACAAGTGTATGAATTCTGTGTTGAGTAGATTGCTTGTCTCCATTTTGTTAGTTCTTTTTCTACAGTTTTATCCTGTTCTTTCATTCGGGACATATTTTTTTGTCTCCTCATTTTGGCAGCCTCCTTGTGTTTGTTTCTGTGTATTAGGTAGAGCTGCTGTTTTCCAGTCTTGGTAGAGTGTCCTAATGTAGTAGGTATCCTGTAGCGTCCAGTGGCACAGCCTCTCCCTGCCCCCCTGCCAATCACATAAGCTGGGCACTTGAGGTGAGCCCTCCTATGTGGGCTGTGAACACCCTCCTCTTCTAGTTGGGCCTTGAATGCTGTTGGCATGTTAATGAAACAAATTTACCCTGAAGCTGATCAGTTGGCAGCTATTACCAAACACTGACCTCCAGGCACCATGTAGGATTACCTATGCAGGGGACCACTTCAGAGTGGGACTTATTTCAGTGGACTCTGGTGCCTGCTGAGTTTGTCCCTTGTGTGTGTCACTTGTTGAAGTGACTGGGTGGTAATGTTTTAACATGGTTTGAAGCAGTCCACTGGGTGTGCAGGCTCTGAGGCCTCCCAGGAGGTGCAGGCTAAGTTCAGCAGCTGCTTTGCTCTGCCTGTGGACATCCGGCATAAGTGACAAAGTGATCTGCAGATGGCTGCTTATTGTACTGGGCTTGAAGGTTACCATAAAAGGCCAAGCTGCAAACCAAGACTGGCTGCTGCTAGTACCAGGCCTGAAGCCGCTGAGAGGCACAGGGCATGCTAAGGCCAGATGCTACTTGTCTGAGAGATCTTAGGGAAATCTAAGGATTTAGGGACAGGCCATTTGTACGGAAAAGCCACTGGAAACAGCTCGGATGGGCCTGCAAGTTGAGTAGGGTGGGACCTCAGGGAATCACCAGGTGGAGCAAATGGTGTAAACCAGGTTGAAAGACACAGATATGGTGCCTGCCTATTGGATCTGGGTGGAGAGGATGGCTCATAGAAGGAACGATGGCCTCTGCCAGCACTTCTATCTGAAAGAAAGCTCCCCCCAGCTCTTATCTTGATGCCAGATATTTTAGTTCCTCCCCATATGTTTCTGGTGCATTATAAGCTGCCACCCCAGCTCTGGAGTTTAGAAGGAGTGAGTCCAAGTATGTCCATGCCATTTCATTTAAGAGCAACTGCCGGGGACTCCAGAAGCCCTCTGTCTCCCTCAGCCTCAATCCCTGCTGATTTCTGTAACCAAAAGTTATGGGGACTCCTCTTCCTGGCACTGGAACCTTGTGCTGGAGGGCTTGGTATGGGGCTGAGACAGCTAATTTTTCAGAGGGGACCTCTGCAGCCGAGATATCCTTCCTAATTTTATCAGCCACATGTGGTGTGGGACCAGCCCTTTCTGTGTCTCTGCCCTTCCTACCAGTCTTGCGTAATTTTTTCTTGAATTTCCTAGTTGTAGGACATCCATTCAGCTAGATTTCATGCAGTTCTGAATGATGGTTGTTCTGTAGTTTAGTTGTAATTTTGCTGTGGTTGTGGGGGGAGGCAAATACCACTTATACTTACCTGCAATTTTGATCAGAAGTCTTGACACTGAGTCTTGGAGTAGCCTTTCATTTTGGAAGGAGGCATGTACCCCAGGAATGAATGATTGCTGCCATGTAGCTTCTGGCAGTGGGCGTCCAGCTCTTCAGAGAAGTTACATCTTCCCTGATACCATGATGAACTCCCATTTCATATATTTTTTTCCTCTGTGTTTTTTATGATAGCAAAAGATGATCAGACAGATGAACACTAGTGAAAGCAAAGTTCCTGTAATAGCTTCTGGAGTTGTTTTACCTCTGTTTGAAGGAAAAACAACATCCAGGCATAGCAGGCATTGATCAGAGCCCACTCTATTGCAGGAATTGATTAGAGCCCACTGTATTGTAGGCATTGATCAGAACCCACTCTATTGCTGACTGTAGAGTTATATGCCCCAGAGTACTCAGTAGTGGCATTTTTTACAGATATAACAGATGAAGTCATTTCAAGAACTCTCAGCTGACTCCTTTTATTTCCAACAGCAGGGTTTTTTTTCACTGCGTACTGATATGTGCCAATATCTGACAACTGTAAATTTGTTACATTTATTGTTGCATCACTAGATTTGAGATCACTGCTTGTAAATTGCACTTGTCCTTTCAGATCTTGATAGTAGTCATCATAAATTTTGTCTCTAGAGTATAAAATAATCACTTGATCTACCTTCTTATTATCAGCTGGTGATAGCAGCTATCTGATGTCCAGTGGTCCCTGGTCTTCCTGTAAATATCAGGGTAAATTTGTATGGCAGCTGAGAGTTTCCCCTTTGGCCTTCTCAATCATCTGGTCATGAGTGGTTCCACTCAAACTTCTGGTGACATCAGCGACTGCACAGGTGGAGGAAGCACAGCGGAAGTGCCATGGTAGTGATCCAGCTGTGGGTGACAGCTGCAGGTGGGGCTCTTGCCCAGGGTCTGAGTCTTCCCACACCTCGTGAGCTACTGACTGGCTGCCAGTTGTGGCACCTCAGCACACTGTTGGATGAATTTTTAGTGAATAGATTTCACATATTTCAACATTTTTAATTTTGTTATGAGTTCACTATAATATTAACTGGCTGAGTGAAAGGTAAAAGCCATGTGATATTTTTCTTTGTCATTTTATTTGACATTATAGTATTGAATAAAAGACATTTTTAGTTGTAAAGTACCTATGGCAAATGAAAATATTGATGCATATCTATTTGATAGCCTTGTTATTGACACAGATGTAATATGTCAAAAAATGTCAAATAGAAAATGATATAACATGTACAAAAATACCATTGAATTAATTATTGAGTGATACATAGCTACTCACTCTAGGTTATTTGTCTTACCAGCCAAAATTAAGTATCTGTATCTTCCCATACTCTAATTTATCAAGAATCATGGTATTGCAAAGAGCTGACATAAATGAATTCCAGTTTTCATAGTTAATGGATAATATTGATGATGGAGGGGTATGGTGCAATGGAAAAAGAGATACCAAAGAATCAGTCCACTTGCTTATTAGGAATTTCAAATTGTGTTGGAGAGAACACTTGACTGTGGAACCATTAGTGAGTAAGTCAGGATGCTATAGAACAGTGGCTTTCCAACTCTGATCAGTATCAGAATCACCAGTGGACTTGGTAGAAATACTCAGGCCCTACTCACTTGAATTGAGCCTGTGGTCTTGGTTAGCTCTCCAGTGGAGATTCTCCTGCCCACCAGACTGTGAACCACTGATGTACAGGAGTAAATAGTTGGTTGTTAACCGATACCAACAATGTAGTAAATATAGGTTGCTAATTGATATTCCAGAGGAGAGACAAGCTAGGAAATTGGAGAAAGCTTCAAGTAGAATATGTGGCTTAAGGGGAGACCCAGTGAATGTGAAGAGGGAAAGGGAGTCAAGAAACGCTTTTGTGAAAAGATGCCTTGATTTTACCCTTGATGGGACTTTAGGGATGAGTTAGATGAAGAGAAAGGATGAAGTGAAACATGCCATTCGGGGAACAGCCTGGGTAAGGCAGTAAAAAGTCAGGTTTATACTCAATGGAAAATTTAAGAGGAAAGATCAAACTTTGGGGGGAAGCCTCTTGATTTTTGCTTAGTAATACAAGGTAAATGCGGGTGAGGTTTGCCTTTATTTACACCTTTGCCAGGTGCAAGTTTCTCTGGCAATTGCAAAGGTTAAAAAAAAAATCAGCCCCGGCTGGCATGGCTTGGTTGCTTAGAGCACTGTCTCATACATTGAAATGGCCTGGGTTCGATTCCCTGTCAGGGCACATATCTAGGTTGCGGGTTTGATCTCTGGTCAGGGTGTATACAGGAGGCAGTCAACCAGTGTTTCTCTCTCACATGGATGTTTCTCTCTCTCTTCCCCCTCCTCTCTTTTTAAAATCAATAAATACATCCTTGAGCAAGAATTTAAAAAAGTCACACCAGCACTATATTGAAACATATCCTGTAGCTGTTATTGATTCATATATGCAAATTCAAATCAAAATTATTGGAAAATATAATTACTCTCTGACATTTTTTCAGCACATGTTAAACAAATAGATAGCATTTCACTTAGCTTAGTAAGCTTTGTTTTCAAGTAGCGCTGGCCTTGCTATCACTCCTCTTGCCTTTTACTCAATTTTCCAGCTGGATTATTGCTGCTAAAAACCTGAAAAAATTAGATTATTTGTGAATTAATCTAATTTAGGGAGTAATACATACAACAGACTTTCAGGGACAACTTTTTCTTCTGTCAAAGGTCCAACAGGTAGTTGAACACTTTGTCGTTTTTCTATGAAGCTGGATTTTTACGGAGGGTACTGTTATTTGATAAGTCATGCAAGCTTTTGGGAAGTTATGTAGTGCAAAGAGAAACTGTAATATAGGATATTTACTCAGAAAGAAACTTGCTGACTGATTTAGAAATTCTGAAGAATGTAAACAAACATAGGTCATATATACTGTATCAGTCTAACACAAAGCAAGGTAATTGCTTTGTCTACCTATGATGTTGTCAATAAGGCCTATTTAGTGTTTAGTGTTTAAAAAAAGGAAAAAAGAAGACCTAGCCAATTCAATACAAACAGTAAGTTAAAACAAATACTTGGACAGCTTTTTAAAATAAGCTATTGTGTTAAAATAATCAATTTGTCGCACTATGTAGACAAATTTAAATATTTTTTTAAGTTTATGAAATGAAAAAACAAGGTTAAAAGTGCTAGTTTTATGGCTTATTTTTATTACTCACTTATCCCCCCACTGATTGTGTTGACTGCTAGCTGAGTTTTCAGATACATCTAAAAATATGATGAAACTTTAAATACATATTTGCTTCTCTTGAGTCAGTCATTTATAGCTCAGCAGATTCAGATCTGCTATTCAGTGTTCCCGTGATCCAGACTCCCTTGTTTGGAATTTAGACCTTTTATTACCTGATTAGACAAATAGTAGACCTTTCCTTTTCTCCTAGGTGCTAGGCTACGGTGGTCCCTTAGTGTCAAGCAACCCCGACATTTAACCCAATGACTGTCACAATCTTGAAAAACTCTGAGCTTAGAAAAAGTAATTTCTAAGCTAAAGGGAATTAGGATTTTGATGACACTTTCTGAAGACAGCGGTGAACCTTGGGTGCTATTTATTTCTACCTCCCCTTTACAGTTAAGAAGAAAGTCAATCATGTCTTTAATAACAGCTGGAGAAATGGTTAAGGTATGCGAAGGCAGTTGGACTAGAAGCCTTGTGTAGAGATACTTAGCATATTGTGAGGACATGTCTAGTCATGCCTTAATTTCCCAAATGGGTTCTATGCCTAATTTTTAAAAAATCTGCTTTGTTGTTGAGAAGAGTATTTAAGATCTGGTCGCCATTGTCATTTGTGTATCCTGAATTTCAATAAAACTTTGAAGTATGATGCAATGAAGAAAGGGGAAAATTGGACGATGACACTGAGCAATGGTGCAGGGGTCCAAAATGTAACTTAAGTAGGATAAGCCTTAGCTTAAGAGACAAAGGAAAGCCTTCGGATGGACTCTTTCCCCTTGAGATTTCAATAAAACACTGAGGAAAAACACATTTTTTAATGCCAAAGATGATTCTAGCTACAACTCAAAAAATTCAAATTAAGAAACACTTCAAACATACTAGAAATCTATAGGAAGGTATGTAAATGTCTATATGCCCATAGACAATGAGATTACATAAAAATGTATTTTTGGCCAAATTTGCCTAATATTTCTCATTCTTTCATAAACAAATGCTGTATCTATCTATATCTATAATCTATATCATCTCTATCTATCTAAATATATATATATCTAGCTCCCACCCATTTCACCCCTTCTCTTCCCAGAGTTAGCCTCTATCCTGAATTTGGTGTCTAGCATTCATATCCATATTATTTTATATTTATTATTAATGATTCTTAAAACACTATATGCTTTACTTTGCATGTTTTTAAAACTTGACATGAACATGGGGGTAGGCAGGGCAGGGGGAGAGAAAAGGGGGTGAAATGGAGACAACTGTAACTGAACAACAACAACAACAAAAGCTCCCGAAAACAAAAAATAAGAAAAATGCACATGAACAGCATCATATTGTATATATCCTCTTTACAATTTTATTGCTTTCCTTTTAACATTGTTTTTAAAGATTTATTCACATACTACTGTCTTCATTTAAATGTCTCCATAATATTTCATTATGTAAACAATTCAATTTATCAATTTGTTTTTCTAATGAGGGATGGTTAGGTTGTTTCCACATCTAACCAGTAGTGCTCCTACGAACATCCACGTTCACATGATCTCGTGGCTGTATGAGTAGAATTGTTGACTCGTGGGACATACCTGTATTCCTCTTTTCTAAAAGAGTATTGTCAAACTGCTTTACACACAGATTGCATTAACTTCAGAACCTCACTGTTACTGGGCAAAAGAAATAATTTCCTAATGTCTCTGGCATAACTTTAGGTTATTTCATTAAAAAATTTTCCATCTACATGGGTTAAAAATTGTATCTCTTTGGTTTTTACTTTCTTGATTATTGATGAAATTGTATTTTTACAGGTATATTATGAATAAATCTAATTTAATATGTGCATAAAAATGGCCTAAAAACCTATCCATGGATAAATGGAAGCTATCACTATATTGAAGCCACACTATTTAACTTATTGTAGTGTTTATAGATAAGTTAGTTATGTTGTGGGTGAAAGCTCTTGTAATTATTTTTTTCAAAATTTCTTCTCTAGTCTTGGCATTTTCCTCTTCCTTATGAATTTTAGCAATAGGTAGCCAAGATTTGAAAAAAGCTTTTTAAATTTATAGCATTGAATCTATAGATTACTTTGCAGTGAATGATTGCCATCTTTAAGTCTCATTCATGACTATGTTATATTATTCTATCAATTTAGGTCTTTATATCTTTTAGTAATAAATGTTATATAATTTTTATTTATATTTTTAGATTTATTTAAAATACATGTATACATTTTGAGTTATTTATAGCTAGTTTTTATATTGGGTACATAGAGACCTAATAATCTCTCTATATTATTGTAAATGGTATCTATATTTTAATTTTATTTTTTAATTTAATTTTTATTGTATTTTTCTTTACCATTTAGTACCATTATATCCTTCTCCCCGCAGCAATCACCACACTGTTGTCCATGAGTCCTTTTTCCTTTTTTTTCCAATCCTTCTATCACCTAACCTCTCCCACCCAGCAGTCATCCTGCTCCCCATCTGTGAGTCTGTCCCCATTTCCTTGTTAGTTCAGTTTGTTCATTAGATTCCACATTAGTGAAATCATATGGTATTTGTCTTTCTCTGACTGGCTTGTTTCACTTAGCATAATGTTCTCTAGGTCCATCCATACTGTTGTCCCATAGTTGTTTTATCCACTCATCTACTGGTGGACACTTGGTCTGCTTTCTTTATCTTGGTCATTATAAATAATATGGTAATGAACATAGGGGTGTTTCTGTTCTTTCAAATTAGTGTATTGAGTTCCTTTGTATATATTCTCAGAATTGGGATTGCTGGGTCAAAAGACAGATCCATTTTTAATTCTTTAAGGTATCTCTATGCTTCTTTCCACAGTGGTTGCACCAATCTGCAATCCCACCAATAATGTAAAGGGTTCCCCTTTCTCTACAGCCTCTCCAGCACTTGTTGTTTGTTGATTTATTGATGATAGCCATTCTGAGAGGTGTGAGATTATATCACATAGTGGTTTTAATTTGCACTTCTCTGATGATTAGTGATAGTGATCTTCTTTCCATATGTGTATTGGCCATTTGTATATTCACTTTGGAGAAGTGTCTATTCTGGTCATTTGCCCATGTTTTAAGTGGGATGTTTGCTTTATTTTTGGTATGAGTTTTATAAGATTTTTATGAATTTTGGATATTAACCCCTTATCAGATGTTGGCAAATAAGTTCTCCTATTCTATGGATTGTCTTTTTTGTTGTTGATGATTTCCTTTGCTGTTCAAAAGCATTTCAGTTTGATGTATCTTTTGTGAGAGTATGGATGGACCTGGAGAACATTATGCTAAGTGAAATAGGTCAGTCAGAGAAATACAAACACCATATGATTTCACTCATGTGTGGGACCTATTGAGCAAAGTGAACTAACAAGAAAAATGGGGACAGACTCATAGATGGAGAGCAGGATGACAGCTAGTGTGGGGGGAGTGAGAAGTCGGAGGGATTGAGCAAAAAGGAAAAAGGACTCATGGACATGGCCAACAGTGTGGCGATTGCTATTGGAAGGGAGTATAAGGGGACTACATAATAATGGAAAAAATACAATAAAGGTCAAATTTAAAAAAAAAAAGAAAGAAATACAACTTCACTGCTGGGAAGTTCTCACCCCTATTGCTTTTATATGTATTTCTGAAGAAGCTTCTGACTTTTACTCTTTCTGCTGCCTTCTCTCTAAATCATTTTGGATTTTTATGTCAAGTGAAATGAGAATTCATTGGGATGTTTTGAGCAAAGGGATTATATCATATACCTTGTATCTGTAATATGATCATTTAAGCTGCTGAGTTGAGAATAGATTTACGGGGAGCAAGAACAGAAACAGGAGCCCATCAGGAGGTCATTATCATAATGAAAGGGAAAGATGACAGAGGTGGAGGTAGAGGGAAGTGGTCTGGCTCTGGGAACTTCTTTTGAAGATAAAGCCAAATGAATTTGCTAATGGCTTGGGTTTGTAATGCAAAAGAACAGAAAGCCAAGGATGACTTGAGGATTTTAGCTTAAGCAATTGTTTTTCCTCATTGTGTTATGTCTCTTCGTATCTCTGATAATTTGTTTTGCCTTGATATCTATTATAAAATAAATTAATTTGCCTTTTATTTTCAACCTTCCTGTGGCCTCTTTTACCAGCCCATAATGGGAATTATATATTTTTTAAATCCAGATACAGATCTTCTAAATTTTAATAGGTTAGTCTATTTACATTTACAATTATTAGTGTTGGTTATTCCTGACACCTTATTTTGTGTCTTTTTAATTTTTATTTATTTTTGAAATTTTTAATTGTTGTTCCAGTACAGTTTTCTGCCTTTTACTCCCATACCAGCCCACCCCCTACTTTGTGTCTTGTATAGATCATGTGTTTCTCCTGATGCTGTTTTTTCCCCTGCCTTCTACTATTTTGATGACTTTTTAATTCCTTTATTATCTTTAGTGTTTTGGAAGTTATATATTTTAATTTATTTTTTTAGTGCTTACCTTTACATTTGTAACATACCCCACTTGACTTAACAAAGTCTAACAGTAATCAGTATTTCTATACCCCTCCCAAAATCTATCAGGACAGGAAATGCTTCCACCCTAGCTCTCCCTTCCTTCTTATATTTTATTGTTTTTAGTATTTTATTTTAAAGTTTTCATAATGCAATTTTCCACATAATCACAAAAGCATAGAGAAAATACAATGAATCCAATATACTCTTCACTCAGCTTCAGTAAATATTAGTATATTTCCATCCTGTTTTATTCATATATGTTCATTTCTCCCCATGCCTTGCACTTGTCATTAGATATTTTTAAGAAGACCCTAGGCATTATATCATTTTAGGTATACATTCTCTTAAAGAGAAGCTGCCCACTATTTTAATTTTAGCTTATTTGTATTCCCTTGAATTACTTACTGTTATTGTTTTACACAGTAATACCTGTTCAGATTTACCTACACATCTACCAGTTTTATCACTTGTCTTTGCATTTTGCATTCCATTCATTCATTTTGGCTTCAGTTTTCTTCTTTCTAAACTATATTTTTTAGTAGTTCTTTCAGCAAAAGTGAATGATTGTGGCTTTTTGTGAATTCTGAGTCTTTGTCTCAGTTTTTTGTGTGTGTGTGTGTGTGTGTGTGCTCACCCTGTTGAATAACATTTACCTCTAAATAAAATACTTAGCTGACAGTTATTTTTCATCACAATTTGAGTGTTGACGTAAGAAACATCTAAACCTGTAAGAATGTTTATGAGTTTATTCGAGCCAAACTGACAAGTGCCACTTATTTTATACATCAGAATCAAAGAGAAAGACATAAGGGAGGCAGGAGAAAGCAAAGCAGGGAAATCCCTGAGATTGGATAAAAAAGTAAAATGAATAAACACATGCTTCTTTTACCTAGGTGGGTATAGGATAGTTAGCAGTTAACAATTAGTAGGATACCAATAACAATGAGGGACTCGGTGGTCTCCTGCTGGGCTGAGAGATTGTGCTCTGAGGGATCTGGAAAAAGGATTATCCTGACATTCCAAAGGCATGTTATTGTAGATGCAAAAGGACAATAGACAGACTCAGTTAAAGTAAAGATTGACCTTTGTCAAGAAAGATACTGGCCTAGGACATGACGACCAGCCATAACTCACTTTTAGCTAGAGATGTTTAATTTCAGTCCATCCTATATGGTGACTTTCAGTCTCTTAGTTTGTAAGGCCCACCATGCAGGTGGCCCCTGAGCCTGTCAGGTTTAGTGTGTGGCTGGGCCTTTTTTCATCCACAAGAGGTTATTTCCCCATTGCCTTCCAACTTCTACAGTTTCTTTTGTGAAATCACCTGTCAATCTAGTTGTTGTCTCTCATGTTTTATCAATTCTCTGCTCTGTTTATAGCAATGGCTTTGTAGCTTGATTATCTGGAGCTTCTTGAAGCTGAGAATTCATAGGTATAATCAACTCTGAAAAAAATTCTCAGCTATTATCTCTTTAATTATTGCCTCTCATTCTTTCAACTTTTTTCTTCTGGAAACTTATATTAAAGGTATCTTGGACTTTCTTGGTTGTTTTTTCATGATTTTAAACTTGTCCTTTATGAGCTCCATCTCTGGGGTATAGTAATTTTTTCATATGTCTCAGTTCTCTAATTCTCTTTTCAATTATACATTTCATTTTTCAAACATCCATTTGATTTCTTTTTAGAAAGATATTGACTATTTATTTATTTTTACAATGTCTTACCTTTTGGGGTAGGGTAATTACTTCTTTCTCTTATCACTCAGATTGTCTTTCAGTTATTTCATGGTCTTGCAGCTTTAAGCTCTTGCTTGTGTCTATTGACTTTCCCATGGTAAGTGATCCCCAGATAAATGTGACTAAATTTATGGGAGAGTTGTTCATTGCTTTTGTTGTTCTTTTTTTTTCCTTGCAAAAATCTCCCTTTGAAGCCTAGGATGTGGGAAAATTCCTCCAGAGCAGTTTTACATTTCCTTTTGCTATATGATGTAGAAGCACCCCTTATCTGACATTGGCTTTTGTGGTAATCTCTCAGTTTAGGGGTCCCCAGACTACAATGGTAGAAGTGATTGATATTATGGGAGTGTATGACTTACAAATCTGGAATTTACATTTATCAGGGAATACTTTTCTTAATCTTCAGTCCAGAGTTAGACAATTTCTCTGTTGATTTAGACAGAGTTAGACAATTTCTTATGTAGATTTTAAATAAATAGATGCTGCACCCCAATGTTCACAGCAGCACAATTTATAATAGCCAAGTGTTGGAAGCAACCTAGGTGCCCAGCAGTAAATGAATGGATCCAAAAACTATGGTACATTTACACAATGGGATTCTATGCAGCAGAGAGAAAGAAGGAGCTCCTACTCTTTGCAACAGCATGGATAGAACTGGAAAGCATTATGTTGAGTGAAATAAGCCAGGTGGTAAAAGACAAATACCATATGATCTCACCTTTAACAGGAACCTAAACAACAAAACAAACAAGCAAGCAAAATATGACCAAAGACACTGAAATAGAGAAAGGCTGACAGTGATCAGAGAGGAAATGGGGAGGAATTTCAGGGGAAAGGGGAAGGGTTTACAGGAACAAGCATAAAGGACACATGGACAAAAACTGGGGGGTGGAAATGGGAGGGAGTTGGGGAGCACTGGGGAGGTGGGCTGGGATGGGAATAAAAGACAGAAAACTGTACTTGAACAAAAATTAAAATAAGTTAAAATATTATTACATAAAATAAATGAATACTTAGAATTTCTAGAATGCCACAAAATATGCTGCAAAATAAAATTTGTATTTGTTGTGGTAAATATGGGGGGCCTGGAAAATATGCCAAGAAGAAAACAAAAATTACATATTCCCCTATCACCAAGTTGATCACTTTAACACATTGATGTTCTTAAAGTTTTATTTTTTGGTAAATATATACTTATCTTCAAAAAATTATATTATTTTATAACCACTTTTTACTTGAAAATAATATATTATTAAACTTGAACTTTGTGTTTCTAAATATTTTTTTATTACGGGCTTTGAACTAGACTAATTTTGCTTTCCCAGGGGACATTGGCGATGTCTAGGGACATTTTTGAGTTTCATAAATAGGCAGTGTTACTAGTGTTCAATGGGTAGAGGCTAGAGATTCTGCTAAGCATTCTACAAAAATGGGACAGCGTCCCTTCCCTACTCCCATCAAAGAATTATGCAACCCAAAATATCAATCGTTGTCAATGAGAAACTTCTACATCATTTTAATGGGTACTGATAAGATTGTCCTGCCATATCCTTTATTCTGATCATCAGAGTTCTTTTAAAAATATATATTGTCATACTTGACCTCCAGGGCAGGGGTCCCCAACTTCCAGGCTGCAGACTGGTACTGGTCTGAGACTGTTGGGCACTGGGCAGCACAGCAGGAGGTGAGCTTGAATGTAGTGCACTTGAATCATCCCGAGACCATTCCCCCTCTCTGGTCTGTGAAAAAGTTGTCTTCCATGAAACTGGTCCCTGGTGCCAAAAAGGTTGGGGACCGCTGCTGTAAGGGACATTTGAATGTGTGGGCCACTTCTGTCCTTTTTTTAACTTTTAATTTAGAAAAAATGTGATTTATATTTATTTTAATATTTCAATTTTTAAGTTACAGTTACAAAATAGTCATAGGGATGCAAAGTACAGCACAGAGCATGCAGTCAATAATACTTTAATAACTATATATGGTGTCAGATAGCTACTAGATTTATTGAGGTAATCGCTTTGTAAGTGATATAAATGCCTAATCTTGGGATTGTACACCTGCGACTAATACAACATTGTACATTGTAGTTTTTAGTGATCAAAAACGTTTGGAACCCATATTGTTTGTATTGTTCTTTAAGCAATAATCCACATTATCTTGATTTATTCATCATTTCTTGATACCCAAGTCATCTGTGTGTTCTGTAAGGTGCTGCTTCTTTATGCTCTGCTTGGTTGGTAACCAGCAGGCCTTCAGTATTGTCTGATGACATAAATGAAGTGGATCAGAAGTTCTAAATAATACAAATACAAGACCCCTGTTTGTTGATAGGCACTGCAGTGTGTTGGGACGTGCTTGGTCCTGTCAGCAAGTTCAGACTTTTTCCTTAGTAGTTTTGTGTTTCTTTAGTTGCAATTTCAGTATCTGCAAAATGGGCACACTAGTTAGCCTGCAAGCTTTTGTTTTGGAATTTAGAGTATGTGCGCAAAATGCCTTTTTATAGTAGGAAGTAACAGTTGTCACTATAGTGATAGGACATGTTGTTTTGGGGGAGCACATATGTGGAATAACTTGGCTCAAATTTAGCTTCCAGTGGACCCGTAAAAGACAGACATTACTGAGTCTGACTCTACTAGGGTGTAAAACAATTCCTTTGGAGTGAGCTGTGTTCTTAAGGAAACTGTAGTCCATCTTTTAGTCGTATGGTACACCATTCAGCGCATTGAAGCAGTAATTGACTAGTAGCCTGAAAACAGTGCTGAGTATTACCTAGTAGCATGTGATAGGATTTGAAATTGTCAAGCAAGATATCTTAATGATAAAATCAGTTCACAGGGCTGCCTTGGGCAATATAGTGAAATAGGCCAGGTTGGTCTTTGTTTCTCTCCCTCCACGCTACTCTGTGCCAAGCTGTACAGTCACCCCAGGGCAGAAATTCCATATCTTGTTCTTGGAGAATGCTATTCTTTGCCAGCTGTCACAGCAGAAACACCAGCTGATAAGTATTTCCTCTACTTATCAGCCAACAGAGGCCCCAGTGGTAGGTGCCTTTTAATAAGGAGTATTCTAAGGACCAAAAAGGCTTTAGAACTCAAAGGAGTGGTTCTTTAGGGGGAATTAAAGGTAATGGGGGGAGGTAGTAAGGTGCGAGGGAACCATTTTAACCACCTCCAAAATCATGTTTAAATAAACTGCTGCTTTCTCATAAGGCTGATTATGGTTTTGAGATGTATGTGGAAATTCTGAGAATCACTTGGAAGAATTGTAGTGTACTTGCAGGTACTTTATTTTAATTTTTGGAATATCTCTCATGTCTGAGATACTGGGTTGTCACTACTGCATATATTAATATCTCAGCAAAGCATCATATTTATCTCCGGACATAAGTAATCTCATTTACAGATAAAGTAGAAGGAGGTTGCATGAATGTATCAAATAAGTTGTGAATGAAAATATTTTCATACCATTCATATGAGAAAAGTCACCAGGTGTTTTCTACTGGTACTGAAAAACATCAATATTATTTCTGGCATAGATTTTTTTTTTATACTGAACTAGGAACTGAGGACTTGTGTGCCTATATTTTCAAGGTCCCAAGGGATTCTGTCAAGACAAAGCCTAGGGAAGGGGAAGAGGTTATTATGGTTCATTTCATGTCTTTCCTATCAAATGTGTTGCTAGCTGTTGTTCGTCTAGTTCTGGAGAAGATAGGTTGTAAATATGTGTGTGTTTATGCACATGCATGCATATATGGGCATGTGTGGATAGATAGATAAGTTTTTGAAACGGTGTTTGGAGAGTCCTGGCCAATTGAATACAAATGACTTTTAAGTCACACCAAATAGTTCAGAAGTGGTTAGCGTCACCTAAGTACACAGAGCATCTGGTTTATCTTGTTAATCAATTGTACCTTTGCAATTCCGCTGCTTTCCCTTCCACTTTAAAAAGTCGATTAGGGTTTCAGGACTTTGTCTGACGGGATTTGAAGAGACTTCTAGAAACATGCTGCAGCGCCCTTTGCTCCTTGTCACACCCTGCCTCATGGTTTTGGGCTGAGAAACAGGAAGGGCTTGGACTCAGAGTAGAGTTCCAGTCCTGCGAAATACTGACCTTGCAACCTCTCAGAATCTCGTCTGTCATCCGGGGATCAAAAATATCTACTTCTCAGTAATGTTAGGTAACTGGAAATATGTTTAAAGCACCTACTATGTATCTGGCACTTAGTAGGAATTCGAGGCCTATATCTGTTTTAAAACCTTTTTTAACATTTTATTTTTCAATCACAGTTTACATTCCATATTAGTTTGTATTAGTTCAGGTGTACAGCATGGTGGTTAGACAATTATCTATTTTACAGAGTGGTACCTCCAGTATTATCAGTATGCAACCGATGCCGTATATACTTATTATTGTATTATTCACTGTTTCCTGTGCTGTATTTACAGTTTTATGACTGGCCAATATCTGTTTGGGTATTCATCTTATGAATGAAGTATATATTAAAGGCATTGAACACATTGCCCTGTATATAGTGCTCCATAATTATTTTTGTGGACAGATATAAAAGTTACATTTTATCATTTTCTATATATTGCCTATATCCTTCCATGGCACTCAGTAGACAACTGTGGATACTGGTCCTTAAATATAAGACATTTATAATGGTCCAACAAGAGAAGCTGCTGCTTCTAGAACTTGTTTCTATTGCAAGGTCACAAAAAGTCTCTCAATTAGAAATTTCTTTGTGTGTGTGTGTGTGTGTGTGTGTGTGTGTATGTGTGTGCAATATTTGTGAGAAGAAAATTTTTATGCTGGTGTTCAGGAATCGATGTGGTTTAATATCTTAAACATTGGAACCATACTTTAGAGAAGAGATTCTCAAATTTATTGAAAATGGCATGTAATAATTTTCTTAATTACTCAAGAATATGTTGGAAATTTGGGGTAATGCTTCTGAAGTTGGGTAAAAGATGATCTGTAGAGGTGAATGCATTGTACTTCTCCTCAGACTCAGGATGGCTGTTCCCACATATTAAGTGAAACAAACTCTCGACCGATGCAGTCTGTTTCAAAAAAAGAAAAAAAAACAGGTCAAGGTTTTCTGACATTGCTCTGAAAAAGAAGAATCAGACTGTCTTGAAAAAAATTGAGATATCAGTCTTCTTTCTTTTCCATTGGAAAAAATATAACAAGTTTCTGTTTATTATCTCAAGATCTAAAGACAGTGTAGGAGTACACTCTGCTTTAGATGATTCTAATATCCCCAGTTCTTTCAGGAGTAACACAGGGTTCTGAACTCAGATCCTGACTGGTATGTGAATAGGATGACGGGCATTTTTGATGCTCACAGGGTTCCTTTCCCAGCTCCATGACTACAAGGCAGAATACAAAGTAGAACCAGCATACCCCAGAACAGCTGTCTTTAAAATAGCCATCTAAATGTTTCAAGGAAAAACTTTGTTTATGATGAAAATAACACCTCTCCCAATGCTTACAAGTAATAGTGATTCAAATAATACCAAATAATATTTATCTTACTATGGTCTGTGATTAACACTGAAAACCAAATGGATTTTAGATGTCCAGTACTGGGTTATTAAGTGCTTTGGAAACACAGAGTGGCAGCCTGGATCTCTTGCTACATTGCTGGTTCCTTCAGGGTGGGAAGCGTGCACTTGTGCATCACCTACAGGAGTTCTAGGAGAGTGTTCTTCACTCAATGACCATCTGTTGAATGGATGAACGAAAGACATTGTTGACTACAGTGATGAGGGACAGGCTTCTGGCCACATTAATTAGGGCTGTACAATATGCTATATGGTGTTCTGGGCAGATCCATTGTCTCTGCATCTCATCTCCCTGGGAGAGGCAGAGCAGACCCGTAGTGGTGCATCCACAGGCCAGGAGGTGTCACTGCCCTGGGATCCTTGTGGCTCTGGACTGAGTGTGTTCCCAGAGAAGTGTGGCTACATGTGAAAAGTGAGTGTATGATATAATAGATCAATTGATAAAGTAGATAGCTTTTATAGCAATGCCTCCTGACTGTAACTCCCTTGAGAACCACATCTGTGTCTTGCTCGGCTATGTTTGGACTCTGTGTTGACAGTGGATAAAAATGGATTCTGGACCAGGCTGCCTGGATGAGAGTTCTGGCTCTGCCAATCACTGTGTGACCTGAGCAAGTTAAAGAGCTTCTTGGTGTCTTGGTGTCCTCATCTGAAAAATGGGGATGAAGTAAATTTAATGCACAATGAACATTTTAAAAAGTGCTTGGCTTAAGGTAAATTCTGAGTAAAAAATAGCTATTTGGTAAAGACTTGTTTGAATACTTTTCCATAGAATAGGAGAACAAAGACTTATAGTTAATGAGCACCTACTTTCTGCCTGTTGGTTTACATAATTTTTTAATTTATTATGAAGCCATGTTTTATGTAGAGAAGATTTTTCTTGCTGCCTATACAAGGAGATCTAATAACTATAGAGCTAAAGTACCTGTATTAACTTCTAACCCTGCTGTAACAGATTACTAAAAATTTAGTGGCTTAAAATAACAAACCATCATTCTCTCCTAATTCTGGAGTCCAGAAGTCTGCAACCAATGTCACTGGGCCATGATCAAGGAATCTGCAGAGCCACACTCTCCTTAGTATAATAAAGGAGACTGTCTGGTGCTGCCAGGGTTCCTGGGCTCATAGCTCCACTAGTCCCAGCTCTGTCTCTAGGATCACATTGCTTTCTGCTCTTCTTTGTGTGTAAAATCGCCCTTTGCATTCACTAAAAAGGATATTGTGATGGCATTTGGGGTCCATCCAGATAATCCAGGATAATTTCTCCATCTCAAGACTTTTAATGTAATTGCACCCACAAAGACAAATTCTTGCTCAAATAAAGTAACTTTTACCAGTTCAAAGGATTATGAAAGGGATATCTTTGAGGGAAGGGCATCATTTCTCAGCCTACCTCAACCCGCTATAGGGATTTCTCAAACTCTTAATTCTAAGACTCTATAATGAGACTCAGTAGACTTAGTAAACCATCTTCAAAATCAATATTAAGTAGCCTACATAATAGTATATTCCAGAATTGAATATCTCTAAATATAAATAAATCATTATACCTTTTCATTATTTTTCCCAATCCTTAGTTTTACCTGCTTAAAAAAATTTCTGATACTATTTAAATATAGATCAATCCTGGCATTCTCTCATTTCATACTCCCAACAGTTCTATGATGCTGGCGTAACTGGCATTATCTTTATATTATGGAAGAGACCAGTAACATCCAGTAAAGGTAAGTGTCTTACCCCAAATCAAAACTTTTAGCAGACCAATGATATCAACAAAAGTCTTTTGACTTCTAGGCAAGTATTCTTTACGTTTTATCATAGTGACAAATTGTCTTTTTAGAAAGAGCTTTCAGGCAAGAAGGGGCTGGAAAGAAGTATTCCAAGCCATGAAAACCAAAGACCTACAACCAAGATTGCTCTATCCAGCAAAGTTTTCATTTAGAATGGAAGGACAGATAAAGTGCTTCTCAGATCAAATTCAAGGAGTTCATCATCACCAGCACCTTATTATATGAAATGTTAAAGGGGCTTGCCTAAGGAAAAGAAGATTAAGAGGAACAGTGAAAGGACAGCAAACTCACAGTTACTAACAACCGCACCTAAAACAAAAGCAAACTAAGAGGACAGCGAGATCAGGAGTGAAGCATAGAAATGAAGATCACATGGAGGGTTAGCAACAGGGGAGTGGGAGAAGAAGAAGGGGGGAGAAGGTACAGAAAATAAGTAGCATAGACAGTAGATAGAAAATAGATAGGGGGAGGGTACGAATAGTAGGGGAAATACAGAATCTAAAAGAACTTGAGACACGTGTTCATGAACTAAAGGGGGGATGGTGGGGGAGGGGTGTGCAGAGTGGAGGGGAACGGAGGGGGGAAACAGAACAACTGTAATGGCATAATCAATTAAAATTTTTTTTAAGTTGGAAAAAAAAGAATTTAACTAGTAAAAAAAAAGCTTCTGTTTTATTAAGATGATAAAGAGGTAGGGTTTTGAAGATATTTTTCTTTCTTTCTTTTTTTTTTGCCCAATAGGTTAACATCTTGAGTTTTGAGAAAATTATAGATTTACCATACCATAACTGTCGTGGAACTATCTCTGTAAATATCTGGCTAATGATGTGGGTTTTTTTAAGCAATGTACAATATAAGCATGAAAACATTGACAAATGTTGCCTAGCAAAGTTGAAAGCCTGGAGTAAAATATTGGCAATTATGGAAGAGTGGATGGCAAGATACAGCTGAAAAACGAGAGAGAGAGAGAAACTATCTGATGGGTAGAAACAGAAGACTGGTTGAGAAAAGGGTCAGGTCATCATTATCTTAGTCAAAGTTTTGTTTAATTTTGCCTGTTCTACCACTGTTTTGTAATCTTTGCACATCGGAAAACTAACACAGCCATAAGTGGCATAAATTATCCCCAAGTGTTTGTTTTTAATTTTCCTTAGGCACAAGGGTGAGCCCCAAGCCTAAATCCCTATAGATTATACCTTAGTAAGTTCTCCATCCAAAAGAGAGAGGTGAGAGGGAGATTAAATAATGACTTACTCCTTATATGGATTTATAAAAATTGTAATATGAAATAAGTCATAGACAAATCTAGTGGAATTGCAGTTAAAATAAACACATTGTGAGGTTTAGCCTATTTATCATTATGTAAGGGAAGTGGAATTTTCTCTGGCTATTTTGGAGAAATGACATCAGATTGGCAGAGAACAATAAAATTAGGCAAAACAGGACAGTGATGGTCCCAGATGTGCCTTGGATATTCCTACATCATCATTGACTGGTAAGTGACTTCCTATTTTAAAATCCATCTAAGAACCAAGGGAAGACTTAAATACCACCTGAGCTCTTTGGTCAGAAGGGGTTCCATAAATGCAAGAAATAAAAATTCATTGACTAGTACCAGTGTACCTTAAGATAAAGAAAGCTCTACATCATTTGAATATTTCCCCACAGGAATATCATAAACATACTGGTTGTTATCCAGTGTGCTCCTAAAATTGTCAAAGCAAGCACATTATTCACAAAAATGAGGCAAATATTATTTGTATTGATGCTGTATGTTTTGTTAAAACCACATACACATAATCATATACATAATACCCACTATACCACCTTACCTACAACTTTATTATTGTTTGTCTGCCTATTATCTATCTATCTATCTATCTATCTATCTATCTATATTTTAAATCACCTTTGTGGCAAAGTTAGTGTCTGAGAATAGTGGCCCAGAACCTGTTACCTTAGGCTATTTTCTAAGTAAGGCAAATGTAAATCCATTTTCATAATGCAAAATCCAGTTTAATGCATTGCAAAATCCAGTTTCATAAAATAGCTGAACTTAAAGAGGAATTTTTTAGAGGTAAATCTCTGTAGAATCGACTGAAATAGTGAGTTAAACAGTTTTTTTTGTTTTTTTGTTTTTTGTTTTTTGTATAAAAACCAACCCAAATCTTGATAGTTCAAAATAACATGGTTTTCTTTTCATCTTGGGTACACATTATGGGGGATTTCTGTGTCTCTTATTTTGTAGCTGGATGATGCGCTTCTCAGGGTAATTCTGGAAGCCAAAAGGAACAAACCTCCAACCATGTGAGCACCTTTGAATTCTCTTCTAGTGTCAAATCTGCTAATATCAGCTCTGCTTACAATGAGAATTGGCCAAAGCGTGTCACATGACTAAGTCCTTCATTAAATGAGGATACACCTCCCTGGAAGTGGGGGAAGGAGACTAAATATTTCTCACCAGTAATCCAAATGACCACAGATACAAAACCTCACTTTTGCCTTGAGCATAAACAGCGTGGAGAAGAGCAGTGCCAGCCCTGGTGTTGCATGGTGTTTAATGCTTTTTTCCAGACTGCTTTGGTTCTAGAGGAAGCCAAGGATGCAGTCCAGAGCAGCTGCCGTTTCCCAGCCCCTTTGCAGCCTCCATTTCACCTGTCTGCTGTGACTGGGAAGGGACGTGCCAGCCAGCTTTTGTGTGTTTTACAGGAAGGCAGGGTCCTGCTGCAGGAAGAGCTTTGGCTGTGGTACCAGAGAACCATGGGCTGAATTCCAGTTCTGACACTTAGCACTTACATAATCTTGGAAAAAATTATTACTTGTGAGTCTCTTTTCCTAAATGCAAATTGAGAACAGTGATATTTTATGAGAACAAAATTATCTCACAAGTGATATGTCTAGCATGGTGCCTAGCCCTGAGTAGATGTTTAATAAAATATTGAGTTCTTTTCTCTCCCCCAAATCCTGGGGGCTTCTGAAGGAATAAATAGAATGTTTGAGGTGAATGAATGATCATTATTTAAAATTCCCAGAGGCTGCAAGATTCTGTGGTAAAGTTAATTTAAGGCAGAGAAATATGTCATTGAATTTTTAAAATAAAGTAAACATTATTTTCAACAATGCATTATTAGATTCCATATTCCATCTTCCCAGAAAAATTGCAATTTGAACCAAATGAAATCCTAGAAAAACACTTGCCATGTGAAAGAATAGATGTAATTTTGATCTCTATTTAACCATGAAAACAAAGATCTATTCAAGCAGCATCTTTCTAAGCTCATAATGTTGACAAAAGCCTCAACTATAGTACACAATTTTGCACATTTACTCTTCTCTGATGACTTACATCTTTTATACAAATAACTCAGTGGACATGTTGGATACTGAATGATTTCTTTTGGGGGGCATACAGTGAACTTTGATGGTGCATGACAAGGTAGGGTTCTCTAAGCTTCTTCCCTTCTTCAGGGGGTCTGGGACAAGAACTATTGAGGTCAGAAGATTCTCAGTGGGTTTGGGGATCCATTTGGAGCAAGGACTCTGCAGCAGCTGGGGCTGGTAGTCCAGGGGTTCTTACTTCTTGGAGGCCATCTGGACCACGAGATCCACCACCCTGTTGCTGTAGCCAAATTCATTGTCATTCCAGAAAATAAGCTGGACAAAGTGGTCATTGAGGGCAATGCCAACCCCAGCATCAAGGTAGAGGAGGAGGTATCCCTGCTAAAGTCACGAGAGATAGCCTGGTGCTCAGATAGCCTAGGATGCCCTTGAGGGGGCCCTCTAATACCTGCTTCACCTACTTCATGATGAAATATTTGGCAGATTTCTTCAGGCGGCAGGTCAGATCCATGGCCGATATATTGAGGATGGGGACACAGAAGGCTATGACAGTGAGCCTCCCACTCAGCTCAGGAATTACCTTGCTCATAGCCTGGGCAGTGCCAGTAGAAGTAGGGATCATATTCTGGGCAGCCCCTCAGCCAGCATTCCCCAGCTTCCCAAAGGGACCATCCACAGTCTTCTGGGTGGCAGTGATGGTATGGACTATGGTCATGAGTCCCTCCATGATGCCAAAGTTGTCATGGATGACTTTGACCTGGGGGGCCGAGCAGTTGGTAGTGTAGGAGTCATTGCTGACAATCTTGAGGGAGTTGTCATACTTATCATGGTTCACACCTATGACAAACACAGGGGCACATGCAGAAGGGGCAGAGATGATGACCCTCTTGGCCTTACCCTTCAAGTGAGCCCCAGCCTTCTCCAGGCAGTGAAGATACCAGTTGAATTCATGACATGTTCAGCACCAGCATCACTTCATTTGATGTTGGGGGGTGTCACTCCTGGAAGATGGAGATGAACTTTTCATTGATGACAAGCTTTCTGTTCTCAGCCTCGACTATGCCTTTGAACTTGCCACAGGTGGAATTACACTGGAACTTGTAGAGTACATAATTAAGATCAATGAAGGGATTATTGATTATGACAGTCAATATCCACTTGGTCAGAGTTAGAAGTAGCCCTGGCGACCTGGTACCCAATATGGCCAAATCCACTCACTCCAATCTTCACTGTCACGTCTAGGGGTCTTGGCTGGCTCTGCCCATGGCTGCCTGTAACATGGGAGGAGCAGAGAGCCTGAATAACTTTCATGGGGGCCCTGTTGACTTTCAATGACAAAAATTCCTGTGTCAACCAAAAATACATTTACCACTGAAATACAGAAATGTTCTTTCTAGATTCCCCCTAATATATTGTCTGTAAACTTAGTTTTGCTATAAAAACTTGAAAGAAATATATGTAAACATCTTGGTCTATTAAAAAAGCAGGGGCGGGGGTGGTATTTGAAACCAGACCATTGTTGAGATTCCTGGCAGATGATTTATGAAGCTTTAGTCAACACTGATGTTTTTATCATTCCTCAGACAGCAGCTCACCCTGGAGAACACATCTTTCACTACCCTTAAGACACTCTGAACACTTTTGGAGAGATAAGGCAGGATGGAGTTTCCCTCTCTCTCTCTCTCTCTTCCAGACCTATCGGAGAGTTTTAGTTGGAGTTAAGGTTGCCTGTGTTTATATCCTGCCTCTACCACACGGGCAACTTAAACTTTTTTGTGGCTCAATTTCCTCATCTGTAAAATGGAAATTAAAATTACTCCTGTTATGAAGATTATAGGAGTTCCTATACACAAAGGGCTTATGGTAGTGCTGATATGCTTGTAGGGATGACGTAATTATTTGCTATCATTATTATGTCAGTAGCGTCTTTCCTGGTTTATTATTCCATTCCTGTTGTTTGAGTTGGGATACTGCTGTGGTTAAAAGTTTGTAAGATTCTTTTCTTTTGCCTTTTCACCTTTCATCCATTTTTAGAAACATCTATTCAAAATTGGGGAAAAACAATAAACTCTTTAATAAAAGCAGTTCATCAGACAAAAAGAAATTTCTAAGCCATTTCTTCAGCTTTGGTGTGTCTTATATTTTCCTTTGGGCAGCAAACTCATTTTGAAATTGTAAAAAGAGTTGTGAAGCTCCGGTCTTGCATCAGAATGACTTTTGATGCATCCAATTTGCATGTTGAAAGTCATCTTTCTAGAAACACAAAACTGGCAGTTGGGGAAAATAACCATTTCTCCAATTCAGTGTCAGTAAAGAATTTCCTGCAGCAGGAATGAAAGACAAGCTCAGAGAATGCATCTGATAAGAAAGTAAAAATAATCAGATTTTATTTATAATGAAATTCACAATGTGTTAGTCACCTTTGGGGCATCATCATGTTCTTTTCATTAGTTTCTCTTTTGTGTTCTGTTGTCCTTCATTAAGATGTCTCATCTCTCTTTTTCTGGAGAATCAAAGCAAGAATTTAAATTTCTTGGCACATCAATAAGCCACCTGTTGTTGCTGTGTGAAGGCAGATTGGAAAATAAAGAAAAAGAAATGAAACATTTAAAGATATTGGGGTGTTGCAAATTGGATGGAGTAATTTGCCTTTAAAAGTTAATGTCTTAGAATGCAAATGACTTAAATGACAAGTATTCTTGATGGTTTATTAGGATACAGTAAGAGGGTTACTGGACATTTTGCTGAAGACAACAGTGACTTCCCCGTCCCCTTCCCCCCAAATCACCTTGGAGACAATTAATATGTCCCTAAAATATCTATTATGAGGCAGCCCATGACCTTTAGTAGTATGTAGCTGAAATGCTTAATAGCTTTAAAAAAATTCCAGTTCGGCATCTGTTTTGAAAAGCAAAATGGGGGTGGAAGTAGAGGCTGCCATAGTTTAAAGGTAGGTGGCCTATATTTTAGGAACACTACCATATTTAAAGACTATTAGAATAAAAGAATCTATTTTGAAAAAAACACATAAATATTGCCCCTCATGCATTTGATGGAATGCAAAAATGTTTCTGTTCTTGTATTCACTGATTCCTTCGATTTAGGATGGAAACAGAAAAATGGAGATAGTCTTGCTGCCATTGGATATAATTCTTGTGGCCTTTCACAACTCTATGAATGTAAATGCAAAAGATGAGGAGAACGAGTACCTATTTTGGGGTAACACTGAAAAATACCTGCCTCTTTTCCTTCATCTTCACTGCCAAGTCCTAATCAACCTTCCTCTGGGCTCTGATAAAGCTCCTGTGTCAGGCTTTTGCATGTCCTTTCTTAGGGCAGCAAAAATAATTGCTCTGTCTTGCAGGTCATTTTGACCAGGCCATTCCTCTTTATCTGAGCACAGATTTGCCTCTCCGTTGCTGTTTTTGACAGGGAAAATTTCCAGGCTTATTTTTAAAAACTTGAACATACTAAATCATAAAACAAGCAAACAAAAAAACCAAGAGAAAACTACAAACTTAAATTCCTCATAATTCCTAAACTGTTTCTAATATTAGTGCGTGTGTGTTCTACCTATTGATGTGTAACAAAATACCCCAAAACTTAGTGGTTGAAAGAATTGCTTCATCATATGCTGTGACCTTGTGGATCAGGAATTCGGACGAATCCTGGTTGGGTGATTCTTTTGCTTCCTGTAGCGCTGACTGAGATCACTCAGTAGTATTTAACTAGCCGTGTGCAGAGTCCAAGATAATTTCACTCACATACCTGTGTCTTGACCACAGTGGCTCCACTGGACCCTTCTCCCACACCAGGTAGCTGGAGAATCTTCACATGGTCTCTCCAGAAGGTAATTGGAATTCTTACATGATGGGTCAGGGTTCCAAGAACAAAAGTTCTCAGAGATAGAAAGTGGAAGCTACTAGTCTTAGGGGGGAGGAAACTGGCACAATGTCACTTCTGCTGTATTCTACTGGTCACAGCAGTCAGTCTGTCCAGATTCTCAGGGAGGAGTGTCAAAGAATTTGTGGCCATCTTTAATCTGCTATAATTTAGTCACAAATTATTTATATTCCTCTCACATGCAGAACATTCTATTTTAGAGCACCTAAATCTCATGCCATTACATCAGGGGTTGGCAAAATATGGCCTAACACCTATTTTCACAAATAATGTTTTACTGGGAAACAGTCCTGCCCATGAATTTGTACATGATCCATGACTGCTTTCCTGTTACCAAGACGGAGCTGAGTCATTGTGGCAGAGTCTTTATGGCCTGCAAACACAGCGTACTAACTATCTGGCCAACCCTTGCTATCAGCTTCATGTCCAGGTGCAGATGCAACTCCTTATGTGTGGATCCTCAGGTACGGTTACTTTCTATTTGAACACCAACTACCTCAAGAGATGTTAGCATTACCACGTGTCCCCGATTCACAATGTTGGCTCAGAGACAAGGTCACTCCAATAGACATTTGCATTCAAAAAGGAATCTGCTGTCACTAGACCAGCAGATTCCTAAAACCCACAGACTACATTTTGTCAGTCTGTGATGGACCCAATTCTGCTTCATTGAGAGGTTTTTCCACAGCTCTTGGCTCTCTGCTTTCTGGGCTTTTGTTTTTTATTAAAATCATTCTTCCTTTCTTATGTATCCCATGTTTGAAGCTGAGTAGCTTTCTCAACTTACTTCCTTCTCATAGAAGGTTAAGATCCAAAGTTATCTTTTTACTTATTTATTTTAAAAGAGGTTTTATTTATTTATTTAATTTTAGAAGGGAAGGGAGGGAGAAAGAGAGGGAGAGACATATTGATGTGAGAAACTTTGATAGGTCGCCTTGCCTACATGGCTAGATCAGGGACTGAACCTGCTACCCAGGCATAAGCACTGACTGGGAATTGAACCAATGACCTTTCACTTTGCAGGACAATGCTCAAGCAACTGAGCCACACCAATCAGGGAAAAGTCAATTTTATTTTCAAGTGTCTTTATCATGTTCAATCTAGAAAAAAATTATTTTATAAATTTTTGAGTTTCTTAGATATTAATTTATAATAAACTACCTCAGGGAAAAATCACACCAATATTTTCTTTCTTAGGTTCTTTCTCCACCTTTGGCTTTCTCAGAGGCTGCTACAGGACAATGGCCTTAGGATTCTAAAAAGCCCTGTTGTTTAATTGAGAAGTTCTTTGAAACATATTCTTAAGATTCTTAGAAATTCTCCTAGACATACTCTTAAATATTTCTCAGCTCTTAACAAACGGTCTTATAGCCATGCTTTGACATCTTTACCCTTAAGTCATCCTTTACTGGTAGTGCCCTGGGTTTGATCTTTGCCTTGAAGCTATATCCTTGAGGATATTATGCTGGAAGAGGCTGGGGATATTAAACAATTTTTATTTTCAACCATGTGAGTCCTGGCTTGCTCGTATTTTTCTAAATGCTGCTTGAAAACATAATAGTTCTCTTCAAAGTTCATCTGTCTTGTCCTGGTTGGGTGGCCCAGTTGGTTGGAGCATTGTTCTATATACCAAAAGGGGTTAAATCCCCGGTCAGGGCACATACCTAGGCTGGGAGTTCAACCCTAGTCGGGGCCGGTATGGGAGGCAACATATGGATGCTTCTCTCTTTTTGTCTCTCTTCCTCTCTCTCTAAAATCCTCGGGTGAGGATTAAAAATAAAAATTAAATAATAAAATAAAATAGCTCATCTGTCTTAAATTCTATATGTTGTCATAGCCACCTGGAAGCAAGTTGGTACCTTCTACATTCTGCCTTGGCAGTTTTCTCTGCCAGATCCCTAAGTTCATTAGGATACCCCTTTTGTCTTCCATATGACCACAGGAGTCAGTGTGGCTGAATTTTCTACCACGTACAATTCTTTTCCTCACTTTCTTTAAACTCTTACCAATAATCTTTCTAGGTCCTGTGAGTTTCCACTTGTTGCCTAGTCCCAGAGCCAATGGCACATTTCTTACATTATTGTTAAAACAGCAACCCATTTCCAGCTCCTAAATTCTTATGTATCTTCTATACTTCATGCATAATCACTGACATCATTCCCTTTTACCCATCTCTTCCCACAACTTGACACACTCTACTGCACACACACAAAAGATTAAAAATCACCCTTTCTCATTCTCTCTCCTGGGTCTTCTGCTGCAGTGACCATGTGTTCTAAATGTTCTGAGTTAAGATTTGTGTGTTAAAGAATCCCTAAGTCACATAAAATTGTTTACACCTAAATTATTTCCTAGGATTGCTTTATTCAATCTCTTTTAATGCTGTAACTTGACAGGAAAAAATTGAAAGAGAAAAACAAAAAGGAAATTAAATCTAAGGACAAGAGAAAGGTCACAAGCAGCTACCTCTTTATCTTTGGTCTACTTTATGTAATACTTTAAGAAGTGTTTGGTAGTTAAGTATATTATGATAAATAACCATAGCACAGACTCTGGCCTTTTTTTTGTTGTTCTACACTGCATGTTAGTAAGTAAATATAGACTATGTGTCCAGACAACTAGTTGTTTAATTCACTACCACAATTTTGCTGAGACCTATGACAGTAGTTTTTCTTCAGAAAGGTACAGGTTGGGAACAATCAGGAGGAAAGAAGTAAAAAGAAGCAGGAGGGCTATATATCCGAAAATCATATCATCTGAAAAACCTTTTAAAAAAAAACCCCTACATACTTAGGCATCTCCGGTAGAAATCACTACAATAGATGGGGAGGTGGTTGTTTTTTTTCAAGGGCCCTTCACAATTTGGTAGATAAGGTGGCAATATCTTTTTCAGTAGCTGGGCTTTTAATTCCATTTGACCAAACAGTTCCACTTGCTTCAAAAATTTTCAGCTTATGATTGGGCACTGGATTTGTGGTCTGAAGAACTTTCTGTACAGAACTGTCTACCTCTGTAGGGTCCTCATTTAGTGACCTACATTACAGAGAAATTTCAAATACCACAATAGACGTGAATGATCCGAAGACTCTAAAGAGCCTCGAGGATCCCTTCAAAGGGTGTTTCAAAGGCTTTCCTATGGAAGAAGGATTATCCATGTTGTCTGTATTCTCACTGGTAGCATGATTTACATGGACCTACATCAATTTCACTTTCAGCTGCAGCCCCGAGCATGCGTGGCCAGCTGCTCTGCACTTGGGAGTGAGAGGCTAAACCGTCATGAAAGACTTCTGAGGAAGTGTTCAAAATCCAGTCAGGCAGCTGTTATCTCCTTTTCTTCATTAAGGGTAGAGAAGGGTTGAGTTGGAGTCTTAAAGATGATTTTTTTTAGACAGTGTTCTTAGTGTTTTGAGTCTCCCTTTCCCTAGTGACATGGAGCATGAGTACAGAGAGTGCTTTTCTCTTTTCTCAAATCAAGGAAAGGAGCTTCAGTGTAACCCTGTGGAGAGCTAGACAGACTTCTCTTATAGCTGATGTCTGCTTATTCCTGAAAAATATCTACTCAGCTGAATACTAGGACCATCTGGCCAAAACTGGAAAAAAGAGAGGTAGATACAGTGGCAGTAACCTCAGAAATTGAAATTTAGTGATATCTGACCAGACCACTGCACTTGCACATTCAGAGTTTGTCCAGCTAAGGGTGAAGGAATGTTTCTCTGGGCTTAACAAGGTTGCTCATGGAGGCTCAGAAAAGTGTTCTAGTGGATCTTGTCCAAGAGAGTCACAGCAGAAGAATGTGGGGGTGTTCCTTCACTGGGGTAGAGGCTGAAAGGACTCTAGAAAGATGCCAGCTTTCACCTTGTCAAGGGAACTACAGTGAGAGGATTAGTGATAGTGCGATGTGCAGGGGCTTCAAAGAACCTGTGAAGTATATTATGAGAGAAAGCCCAACTATAAACATCTGCCAAGGTCAGACAGCACCAAAATTATAGTGCCATGATCTGGAGGAGGTGGAGGCAGCCTAATGAGTGGCTGGGAGAACAAGAATGGCCAGGTGGGGATAGAGAGAATGTGGTGAGCACAATATCCCTGCTTCCCGTTGCAAGCTGCCAGCCCAAAGCAGGACAGACTGTGGGCAGCCTTGAAGGTAAAAGAGGAGAAAAGCTTCAACTCTCTCAATAAAGCTGTAAATTCATTTTCACTCTATCAGTGTGTGTGTGTGTGTGTGTGTGTGTGTGTATAGTGAAAATTCATTTTCGAGACTTCCGCCAAGATGGAGACGTAGATGGAGGATCCACCTCGCCTCTGTGCACAACCAAATCTAAGAACAACTATTTTTAACAGCAGTCACAACCAAGCCACACGGAAAATCGACAATACGGAGTCCAAAGGACAACTAGATACTCGGCTGGACCGGTACGAGGAGCGAGGCCAGCAGCGGAGCAGGTTAGCAAGAAAAAATTCCCGGGGCGGTGCGCGGTGCGTGCAGGCAACCGAGGGCTGGCGATCAGCTCGCCAGCGAGCTGGCTGCCGGAGCGCACAGGGAAGAGGCGCGGTGGCTCGGTCGGTCGTGCGCATTTACGTGCGGAGAAACCAGTGAGAAGGGAAAACCCTCGCGATGCAGCAGGCTCGCACAATTAGGATCGGATAAACAAGCCCGAGGCGTGTAAGGGACTGGATGAGCTGGGCTAGCGGAGAGGAACGCCGTTGCTCTCTCTCTGACCCCGCCCCCACACACAGCGTCACAAACCAGCGACCTGGGTCGCCCCGTCCTGGTAAACAACTAAGGCTTCGCTCCACTCACTTAACAGCACGAATAGACCAAAAATGGCTCTAGTACAACTCAGAGCCCCAGAACCGATAGACCTAAGTGATGAAGAAATAGCCAGTCTTTCAGATGCACAGTTCAAAACACTGGTTATCAGGATCCTTACAGAACTGGTTGATTTTAGTCACAAATTAGAGAAACATATGGAAGCTAAATTAATTGAAATGAATGGGGATACAAAAGATACCAATAGTAATGGAAAGAAAATTGGGACCCAAATCAAGGGAGAGAACCAGAAGGAAGAAAAAAATGATCAAACAGAAAGGAATGAAGAAATAAGAATTCAGAAAAATGAGGAGAAGCTTAGGAACCTCCAGGTCATCTTTAAACGTTCCAACATCCGAATTATAGGGGTACCAGAAGGGGGAAAGGCACAACCACCAGTTGAAAAATTATTTGAACAAATAATAAAGGAGAATTTCCCCAAGATGGCAAAGGAAATAGACTTCCGAGAAATCCAGGAAGCTCAGAGAGTCCCAAAGAAGTTGGACTCAAGAAGGAACACACCAAGGCACATCATCATTACATTAGCCAAGATTAAAATGAAGGAGAGAATCCTAGAAGCAGCAAGAGCTAAGGGGACAGTCACCTACAAAGGAGTTCCCATCAGACTGTCAGCTGATTTCTCAAAAGAGACCTTACAGGCAAGAAGGGGCTGGACAGAGGTATTCCAAGTCATGAAAACCAAAGATCTACAACCAAGATTGCTCTACCCAGCAAAACTTTCATTTAGAATGGAAGGACAGATAAAGTGCTTCTCAGATAAGACCAAATTCAAGGAGTTCATCATCACCAAGCCCTTATTATATGAAATGTTAAAGGGACTTACCTAAGAAAAAGAAGATAAAAAAGATGAACAGTGAAAGGACAGCAAACTCACAGTTATTAAGAACCACACCTAAAACAAAAGCAAACTAAGAGGATAGCTAGATCAGGAGCAGAACCATAGAAATGAAGATCTCAGGGAGGGTTAGCAACAGGGGAGTGGGAGGAGGGGAAGGGGGGAGGAGGTACAGAAAATAAGTAGCATAGACAGTAGATAGAAAATACATAGGGGGGAGGGTAAGAATAGTAGGGGAAATACAGAATCTAAAGAATTTGAGACACATGTTCATGAACTAAAGGGGGAAATGGTGGGGGAGGGGTATGCAGGGTGGAGGGGAAGGGAGGGGGGAATAGAGCAAATGTAATGGCATAATCAATAAAAAAATAAATTTAAAAAAAAAGAAAAAAAATTCATTTTCACTCTATCAGTATGTATATATATACATATACATATACATATACATATACATATACATATACATATACATATACATATATATATACACATACATACATACACACTCACACATACATATATATACATTTATAAAATAAGAATAATATAATTCATAAGAATAATGTTTTTCATATTTTCTTGTAAATAAAATATGTAAAGAGAAAAGTCATGGAGATTTTCTAAGTGTTTAGAGGGGAAGAAAAAGAAAAGAACCAGCCAGCCCCTCAGAGTCGGCTTAAATGGGCAAATGGGGGGAAGGAATAGTTATTTTCTGTTGTATCTTAAGCATTTCACTAGGGGATGGTGTTAGGACATATAATGAAAGTTTTATGATTTATTTCTGAGAAGATATTTAAAATCATGAGAGCTGTCCAATAGAAGAGATTTCTCTGACTTTATGAAATCTGGTGGAGGATATGATATTAGGGCTCAAGAAAACATTTTATATAATAAGTTTGTTCACTAACAGGGCTTATCAGTTCTTTCTTCCTCACCTTATTTTGTAAAGAACTGTTAGCCAGTGTAAAGTTCCACATTATTCTACACTATTCTCTGGTTCTGCCCCCATAATGACATATCAATTTAGCTACTAAAGTGTTTCTGTTGCTCTCAGATGCAGGCAAAAGTTGAAAGCCATATCTCATTTCAGAAAACCCACTAATTCTTTGAGGGAGTGAAATCATCCATGGATAATGAGGGCAGAAACATCTCTCATGCTACAGGCCACATTTCAATTCCCAGAGATCATCTGATTAATCCTCAACTAATACATGTGGACAGTGGACATCACAGTCTTTTCATACAGCAGAACTTCCCAGAGTCAGTGTCAAGGTAACATTCTCACCAGAATCAGAAACTGGTGGCATATGATGTAGGAAATGCCTTTCAGGGACTGTGAGAAGTCTCTTATTTTGAAAAGCTCTTCTCTGTTGCTATTTCTGAACACAGAATGCTGTAAAAGGTTTTCTAGCTGAACTCAGCTTATTACTTGTAAAAAAAAGAAGTCAAGGAGTAGAAAAAGATGCAGAATTTAGTGTCCTTTTTTGGATGATCCCGAGCTTTCTTGAAATGGTCTTAGGGCTTTTCCTTTAATTACATGTCAACTTTCCTCAAATGGAGGAAAAGTTGTGCTGATGTGAAAAATCAATATGGATACCACATTTTCTTCTATACTCTTCTTAGCCCCTGGTATTGTCGTTTATAATGAGGCCTTAAAAAAAAGAACTGCAGAAAAATTATTATTCCTTAGTTTTTTAAATAGCCCTGTCTTACTAATTTTCTTCACAAAAATAAACACAAGTTTGACTTATTCTCTAAGGGCGCAGTCTTTAATAAAAAACCTCCGCTCTAATAGATGCATTTTTAGGGCACCTGCCCAACCCACAGCCCTTTCCTCCTGATTGCTGCACTCTCCACACCTGCCTACAACGATTGTACACAACTTTTGCCCTTTGGCCATAGCAGCCTGGACCAGAAGTCGACTTTTAACTGAGATGGGCCAATTTAGTCTTTTTTTTACTGGAAATGTGTAATTGGACTTCAGGGATGTTACTTGATTTGTTTAGTGGTTTTGCCCGAGGTGACAAAAATTCCTGAACAAAGGCTGCTCTTAGGGGAGGGGGTGACCCTTCTCTGAGTCATACTGATTTTCAGAGAAAGAGAAGAATGAAGCCATCATGCTGAGCAATGGAGAGATGAGACAGGATTGGAGAGAGGGAGAGCAAGACAGCGGGAGAGAGGCCGGGAGAGCAGCTGTGTTGGTCTCTGGTGGGTTTCCTCTTCCTGGCCCCATCCTTCGTAACACCAACAGCCGATGCCACATCTCAATGTCCTCATGACATTTGGGCCTTTTTGCTCATTGGAGTAAGTTTCTATTGTTGGCAACCAAAAAGTAAAATTTACTGAGCTATCCAATTATGAAACCAAATCGTGACAGCTCAACAAATTCTTCGTCTTTCATTGTCAATGGCTGATCTCTTTAGAATGTGTTTTTGATGCCACTTTCGTAATCTCAAAGGACATACTGTTTATATTCTCCAAATTTTTATACTTTTGCCTTAAGAGCTCTGTAGAGAACACTCATTTATTATAATTATAGCAAAATGACCTTCTCAGGAATATGTCATTACCAATATTGATGCCTGTCACTGATGCCAGAAGAATGTGTCTTGTGTCATCACCACAGGAGTCAGAAAGGAGAAAATTTAAATACCATATTTTCTACTTATTGTCTGTGTGATTTGTGGTAAATTACTTAAAATCTCTGAGATTCAGTTCCTGCATGTGCAATATGGGGATATTTAATATCAGTTCTAGATTAATCAAATTTGAGAAGAAAATCCCTAATCACAGTAATAACAACTCTAGATTACCTAGAAACCTGTTATCTGGTTTATAGATTGAGGGCAAGACTACTGTCAGAGCACCGATGTACATTCTCCCCTTCCTCTTTTAAAATATAGGGTCTTTGATGTTAATGGGCCCATGGATACCAGCTGAAGGTCATATTTCCCAGCCTCTTCTAATAACCACATTACTCTTATATAGTCCATGCTATGAGCCAGGCACTGTTTCAAGTAGTTTATGTATTACTCCAATTAATACTCATAACAATTTTATGAGATGGGTTAATCTTCCTAAAGATCCCATGAGATTGGAGCCATTGTTCTTCTAACTTTACAGATGAAGAAATGAAGGCCTAGAACAGAGTCCAGAGATAAGACAGAGCCAGCATTCGAAGCCAGGCAGTGTGGCTTTGGAGTCTGTGTCTTCACCCCTGTGTTTTGGTGTTGCCGTCCTGAGATGATTGGGACATTATAACCTTTTCCTTATGGTTAGACACAGTGCAAAATCAGATCCTGCAGAGAAGAGGATGAAAAAGAAGAATTCCCTAGGTCCCTGAAGATAGAAAATTAGTTGTTTCAGTGCTTTTTAAAAAAATTATTTTATTGTATTTTTCCATTACCATTCATCCCTTATACCTTCCTCCTCCATCCCCTATACTCACCATACTGTTGTCCATGTCCAGAGTCGTTTTTCCTGTTTGCTCAATCCCTTCATCCCCCCAACTGCCCCACCACCCATAGCTGTTTTCCTGCTTTTTATCTATGAGTCTCTATTTTGCTTGTTAGTTCATTTTGTTCATTAGATTCCACATGTGAGTGAAATCATATGGTATTTGTCTTTCTCTGACTGGCTTATTTCACTTAGCATAATGTTCTCCAGGTCCATCCGTGCTGTTGCAAAGGGTAAAATTTTCTTATTTTTTTTATGGCTGAGTAGTATTCCATTGTGTAAGTGTCCCATAGTTGTTTTGTCTAGTCATCTTCTGATAGACACTTGGGCTGCTTCCATATTTTGGAAATTGTAAATAATGCTGCTGCAATAACCATAGGGGTGCTTATATTCTTTCTAATTAGTGTTTTAGATTTCTTCAGATATATTCCCAGAAGTGGAATACATAACATTGGAGATTGTGTTTCAATTCACCCTTTAAAATGAAAAGATTAAAAAAAACCATTTATTTCTAAGAGTTTTAATTTCTTCAACTAATATATATTAAACTCCCATAATATTTTGGGCCTTGCACTAGTCCCTGGCTATATACTGGTTAATAACAATGAAAAATTATTTGTCTTGCTTTAACTGGGGGAGATGGTTCAGGTAAAATTAACTTGAAAAAAATTGTTTTGCTTACATGAGGGTCTGGTGAAATATTTTAAAGTTGTTTGAATTGCAGAAAGTCTCTTTACCATACTAGGTCCATCTTTTAATGTCAACAGGAGCCTCCAGTCACTGTGACGAATAGAAATGTACTTCTCAGGGAATATGCCATACCCTTGGGAACCCCTGGAGCAGAGTATTATGGGTAATTGAGAAAAATGCTTGTGGTGAGGCTGGAAAGATGGCTGGTGCCATGAAGGGAATGTCCAGCCCATGGGTGTAAGCTCTCAAAGGGCTGCCGACTCCTTTCATAGGATATGATGGGTCTTTAGTTTTTAACCTTCAACTTTTTAGTTTTGTTTTATGACTATTTCTTATAAATAGCATATTTTTACTAAATCATTTTTAGGCCTAATTTAAGAGACATTGTCTAGCACCTGCAAGAGATGGCAAGGCACTACTGTAAGCCCACCAACCAGAGCAGTGCTAGCAAACGGGTTCTCAAAAGGCATTTAATAAACGAATAAGTAACTACTCTGTTAATCTTCTTCAATATTTTAAAATTATATAATCTCGCTTTTTAATTTCATTTTCATTGTACATTTCTAAAGCATCATTAACATTTTCCATAATTATTAAAATAAAGAATAAAAAAGTTTATTTTGAAACCTCTGTACTTAACAGTATTTCTATTTTTCCCTTATTACTTCTCAGCCTTTGTTAATAAAATCTTGAAGTTTAGATCTATATTATGACTAAGACTTTTTTCCCACGAAGAAATCTTCTCTTTTTGACATTTGCTTCTAGTTTTATAACCAGATTTTTAATTATTTAGATATTTTATTTTAATTGGTCTGCGTGTTCATTGCCTATTCTTTTATGTCAGCTTTCTTGTTCTTGACCTGTTAATTATATCTCTTCTCTGTCTTCAAGTAATTTTTCAAGTAGAATTTTTCAAGGGGCATTTCTTTCTTTCTAGAGACCTTGTATGATCACCTTCAGTGGCCACTTTCATAAGGGTTGAATTCATGGGTTATAACCCTTGAATAATTAGCTCCTGAATAACTGAGAGTTGATTTAAATAAGGCAGTATTTTAAAGAATATCATTTTCCGGAACACTGTTATTTATATTGTTTTGAAATGTAAATTTTTTAAGAGAATAGATTAATTTTTCACCTTTTTATGTGGAGGAATTTCTTAGTTGCTAATTATGGGATAGATCCTCTCCTCATACTTCCTTTAGAAACTCAGATTATATATATATAATATATTTGTGATTATATATTATGTGTGTGTGTATATTAGAGGGTTTGGTACTCATTTATTCTTTCATTTATTCAAACAAGAATAAAAAGGTATATGATTCATTCAGCTTTCATTGAGCAGTTACAGTTTTAGCTCATAAACAAAGCTCAAAAGAAGAGAACGTCATGATCTTTGACATTTGAGGAAGTTACTATATTGTTGGAGAGACAAGAAATTCATAAAAATAACTGGGAAGCCAATTACAAGGCAGTGTATGTAAAATAAAACAAATGTTAACATGCCACAAGTAAAAAACTATTTTAGTGACATATATGTGTATGTGTACATATATATGTACACATATAGCCATGTATCACTTAACAATGGGGATATGTTCTCAGAAATGCATCATTAGGTAATTTTCTCATTATGCAAACATCATAGAATACACTTACACAAAACCAGGTAGTATAGCTTACTACACACCTAGGCCATATGGTATGTAGCCTATTGCTCCTAGACTACAAACATGTACAGCATGTTACTGTACTGAATATTGCAGGCAGCTATAACACAGTGGTAAGTATTTGCCTATCTTAAACATAGAAAAGGTACAGTAAAAATACAGTCAGTATAAAAGATAAAGTATGTGTGTGTGCCTGTGCCTGACTGAGGTGGGGGAGACGTGGAGGGGGGGAGAGCAGAAATCAGCAAGAGGGAGGAAGGCAGGGAAAGAAGGAAGGAAGAGAAAGGGAGAGAAAAGGAAAAGAGAAATGGAAAAAGAACCAGAAATAAAGCTGGAGAAGTGAAATAATAAAAAGGAGGGGTGTAGGAAAGAAGGTGAGAGAGAGGTGAGGGTAGGAAGAGAAGGAGGGAGGGAGAAGGGATGGGACAGGAGCAATCAAGAGAATTATGACCTCACTTATATGTGGAATCTAATGAATAAAATACACTGATGAACAAATTAGAAACAGAGGCATGGGCACATGGAACAGACTGACAGCAGTCAGAGGGAAGGGGGAGGAGGGACTAGATAAAAGAAGGTGAAGGGATTGGCCAAAGACCATATAAGCCTGACTCATAGACACAGACAACAGTGTGGCGATGGCCAGAGGGAAGGGGGAATGGGGATTGGGTGGAGGTGGGAAAAGTGGGGAATAATGGAGAATCTGTAATAGTCAGCAATAAAAGTAAAGAAAAAAAAGAAACTGAAGGAAGGGAAGTTAATTTGTGCACGCACACCTGTGTGCACACCTGCAGGGGAGTGGCGGACACGCTCCCCTCCTCCCCAGCCTCTTTTGGCCCCAGGGCACAGGGCAGGTGAACTTCCTCATTTATTGAACCCACCCATAGCTAGCAGTATATTCAACATTTTAGTCAAGTCCAACCTTTTATTTCAACATGCAAACTGCTTATGTTCACATAATCTTCGGGGACCAGTCTCATATATATGTTTCCTTATTGACTAAAATGTAGTTGGGCCATACATGACTGTATATACACGCATGCTTTATATACCTGTGAGTTGTGAAATTATTAAATTTTGCATTTAGTGTGTGCCAATATCTTGGATATTGGAAATGTAAAGGTGATTAAAACTGAGTAAGGCACTGAAGTAACCTCTAGAATGGTGAGGAAGAGAATCAGTCATCAGACATTGCAAAGTGAAGAAAGATGCTGAGCCCTGGCGTGGTAGCTCAGTTGGTTAGAATGTAGTGTGGCTACACCAAGGTTGATGGCTTGACCTCCAGTTGCAAGAAACAACCATGAATGTGTAAGTGGAACAACAAATAGCTGTTTATCTATTTATCTAAAATTAATTTAAAAAATAGTAAAAAGAAAGAATGAAAGACGCATATGGTATAAAACTGGACAGACAACACAAGACTTCTTGGAAGAGGAACATCTTGCTATTTCAGGGTGTTTTTTGAGTAGGTACATAATTGAAAAAAGACGATGTAAAACCTTGATTGAAAATAACATTATATAATCAGCACAGAAGTCCTAGTTCCTAACATTGGCACTTAAAATTGTTGCTTAACTTGATTTTTTATTCAATCTAAAATATTTTTTTGTCATGTTAATATTTGGGGACTTTCTGCTGTGCTGGTCTTCAGAGAATGGGACAGAGATGATAGAAATGGTAATCTCTAAACTTACTGGGAGGAACCTAAAAGGTTTTGTGATGGTTACTTTTATGCATCAACTTGGCTACACCACAGGGTATCCAGATATGTGGTTAAATGTTATCCTGGGTGCGTCTCTGAGAGAGTTTTCCTATAAGATTAACATTTATATTGGTAGACTGAGTACAGCAGATTGCTTTTCCCAAGGTTATCAAACCTCATTTAATTTGCTGAAGGCCTGAATAGAACAAAAGTCAGAGTCAGAGGACTTGTTCTTGTTGCTTGACTGTCTTGGAGCTGGGGTGTTGGTCTTCTCCTGCCTTCAAACTTGTAATTAAGCCGTTGGCTTCCCTGGGTCTCCAGCTTTACTGACTGCAGATCTTGGTACGTGGCGGCTTCAGAATAACGTGAATCAGCTTCTTAAAACAAACCTATCCACCTATCCATCTATCTATTATTGGTTCTGTTTCTTTGGAGAATGTTGACTCATACTGATTTTAGTACCAAGAGTGGTTCTAGAGGAACAGAATTTTAAGAATGAGTGTTATGAAACACTCAGAATTGGTTCTGGGGTTTCTAGATTTGGCTCTCTAATCTGATTAGTTTTAAGGGCGTTAATGACTCTCTTTCTAGTAGTAAAGTCATCAGTGATAATTCATGGCTTGATGTAGGAATAGAGATCCTAAAAGTGTTACCATTGCCAATCAACTGCTCTTAAGTAGAAGGATCCAAGTGACTGTGTATATGATAAGTCTGAACATTTTTGGTAAGCTAATGAGTCTAATGAGATTGGCTGGTTTCTCCTATGATAGCTGGACCAAGTGGGGAAAGAAAAGGATGAGCTCAGGAACTCAAATTTGATGAAGATCCATGTCCCAGAGGTGGAGAGTAGATTATAAGAATCTCTTCACCTAGTACCTGAAGGGGTGTTTGTACCAGGTATCAACAGGTCCAGTGAGTAATTAGGGGGAATTACTCCAGTGATAGGCAAAACAAAAAACTGAGGCCATATTGAAGTCTTTAAATTTCAATTTAAAGATTTGTAGGGACAATTTTTTTGTTTATCTTTGAAAATCTCACAGCCTTGACAAAAGCCTTGGTACCTTTTTATTGGTGTGTAATTGGGCCACATTCTTGATGATGGGGCATTTCTCTCTCTGCTAAAGTTTTTCAGTTGCAATGAGATTGTCTAATAGCTGATGAATGAGAGCTAAGGTGCAGTGTTTCGGTGAACTAATAAGGTAAGTTTATTTATATAAACTTTTCTTACCCTAGGATAAACACTTTCTTGGGTGGCAATGGTCTCTTTTACTTTTATTCTATTGTATAACTGGCTGGACTACTAGTGAGAAAGTCAGGGTATATAAATTCTACCTTGAGGTAAACTTTAGGGAAGTGCATGGCATCTCTTTGCCTCAGTTTTTCCTAATTCAATTAAGTAGTATAATCATATTAACCATATCATCAGGCTGTTATGAAAAATATTTTAATTAAAACATCCCTGTCCCAGTGCATCCCTTTGGTGATGAATAAAACTCGGCATAATGAGGTGGTAATCTCCAGCTCAATAGGAGGCAGAGAACTGCAACAGGAAGTTCTGAGATTCCTCAACCTTACCCAGGAACAATTACAATAATAATCATGACAACAATAATAATAACAAAAAAAGAAAAGAAAAAGAAAAACCCAACTGTACTTAACATTTATATGATACCAGTGCCAGAAATTTCTCCATAGAAGTGGGGTGGCAATTTATTTGGAAAGAAGTGGGGAGGCTAGAGACTTGTGCTGGGGTTGTATCGGTGTAGCACTTCACCTAAGATGAAGAAAATGATGATTATTAACAATGAAAGAATAAGGATGGGACAGGTAGGTGGAAGAGGGGGGTTGTCCAGCTGCCTCATTCCCTCCCTTCACTCCTCACAAGCTATTTCTTAATACTGGCTGGTGCCTGATGCTTTACAGAACTCAGAATAATTTATTCATATCAATGCACTCACCTCAGACCTAATCCTTGTGTAGTCTTTGTTCAAAGGAAGTGTTATTGGTCCTGTAATTTCTGTCTCATGGCATTCTCTCACAAGACATCGCCCATCTGTGTAAGGCTGAAGTGCTAAAGGAAGGCCTCCGGGGCAGTTAATGAAATTCTTTTATGAGATACACATCATTACCATATATGAAATTTTCTAGTATCATATAACAAGTGTTTGGGTGACAAGGGGTTAAAACTCTTCCATCTATATAAGAATTCAAAGTCTGACTCTTACACATTGATAATTAGAGAAGGGTGGATACGGTTTTGACTTGGTCAGGAGAAGTTCCTCCTGCCCCAACCATTGGTTCAGTGATGGCTTTATTCTAGAACCTCCCAAACTGGTTTTAAACATTCCCGGTCATTATGTCTAAAAATGAAATATTATCTACATGAGCTACAGGAAATATTATGTACATGAGCCCTTGAGAGCTTTCATAGCTTGTAATTAAATAGGCATAACAGGTGTGTAACACTTTCAGCTCAAGTGGAATGCTGGTTTGTTTTATCAAGCATTTGCAAAGGTTCTCCTGATTGGTGATTAAAAGTGGATTAACAATTTCAGGTTCTTCCCTCAGGGTATCAGTCTCTCTCTCTCTCTCTCTCTTTTTTTTTTTTTTTAGCAGAGTCTCTGAGCCCTGCCTTGGGGCACATGCTCCAAGTTGCTAGATCCAGTTTAAAACTCCAGATTGAGTTTTACATATTAAACGTGCATGTTTGATTTTGAGTTCTTGAGCTTGCCTGGGGCACCCTCTCTAATTAATCATCCCACAGGTTTAGAAAACTTCTGCCCAATCTTTTTTTGATTTGTCAGAGGAAATAGAGAAGGTCTTAGTTTGAAAAAGTCCTTATCTGCGAAGTGTCAGATATGGATTTTAAGATTTAAATACATTTTCTTTTTAAATGCAGTGGCTTTACCAAACCAGAAAGATGGAATATTTGCATATATTATCCATCATTCACCCACACTGGCAGACCGAAAGCTTGATACAGTAAAGGAAAGAAATGGCTATTTAATAGTTCTTTTATTTTCTATTCAGATCACACACACTTTTACTGAAAAGAGGCCTCACAGCATGCAGTCTGATATTACAGCAGTGTTTTCAGGAAGCAATAATTAAATACTCCTCATTAAACTGGTTCATGAAAGAATCCTATTAAAACCAATACAAATAATTAACCTTAAAAACAATGCTTTAAATTCCAAGAGGGTGGCAAAGATATGCTGCGGTAACAGTCTTCCTGTTTGTAGGGTTATTTCAAAAACCTTGTGTGCTACATTTTTCTAAGCCAAGCAACCACCTTGCTACTGAATAAAAGACCCAGGAATATTTTAAATGTATTCAATCCAATCCTGTGCCTTTAACAGTCAGTCTTCTGCAATAATTTATCCCTAATTCTGACAGAATACTTAACCGAAAGGCTAATTATCTTTAATCACTTAATTAACAGGTAATTCTTACAAAGAGGCTAAACACCTGAACCCACCAAGTCCTTTTTGCATGGGCAAATCCAGCTGATTCTAGGTGCGATTTTATTAAATAAGAATTTGGCCAAACTGTATGTTGTTGCAAATAATGGTAAATGTACCCAATTAAAAAATAATAGTGAAAAAGTTATTCTTTTGTTCCCTTTTAATCACAGAGGCGGCTGTGGAAGGCCCCAAATGCACAGGGCATATGGCTCACCTCACCCCCCAGATGGTGCTGCGGGCCCAGCCTCCCCGAGGTCCAGACTGGCCGGCCTCACCTCTTCTCCGCAGCCATCCAGGTGCACTGCTGCTTTATGCTGGTCTTCCTCAACAATTTCCCCTAATTTTCTGTTATGTGTCAACGTTTTCTTTTCTCAAGGTTTTCCCAAACTGCTTCCTCACTCAGGTTCCAGGTCTGTTTATGGCCTGACCTCTGAAGATCAGTCAGCATTCAGAGGGGTAGGCCCTGGGGCCTTAGCCAAGGGTTACTAATGATTTCTCAATTGCAGCTTATCTACTTAAGGCTTCCTCAGTTTTTCTGACCTGAAAAGTATAAGTGATCCCATTAGCTAAGCACTTTTTATTTTTCCTTTTACCCGCAGACAACACAATAATCATTTAATGAGAAGCTCCAGTGTCTCTAACATTTCATCTCACTTATTTCAATGAATGCTGTTCTTTTCCATTATTTCCCCTCCCCCAAACAACATTTCTTGTCTCCTCTCATTACTCCTCCATGTTTAGATCCTGGATCAGTGGTTCTCATGTTTTTCCTGCATCAGAACATCTGAAGGGCTCTTATAATTCAGATTGCAGGGCTCTATCCCCCAAATTTCTGCTTCGGTAAGTCTGGGGTAGGGCCCTGACATTTGCATGTCTAACAGGTTCCCTGGAGACTCCGGAGACTCCAGAGGAGACTCCGATGCTGCTGGTCAGAGACAGCACTGGGAACCCCTGCTCTAGAGATTAAGAGAAACCGCAGGGCCGAGTGTTCAGTTTGGGTGTCACTTCCCATCCCTGCTTCACTGCCTTCCCAGGTGGGCAGCCTCTCCTCTGGGCAAGCTCCCTAAACTTCTGTTTCTTCACCGGCAAAATGAATGTAACAAAACATCCCGAGCAGGGTTGTTAAAAAGAAGATACAAGAGCATGTTTATTAAACATTTGAAAGGAGGGGGATCGTGATGCTTTTTGGTGTTACTACTTTTGATTTCTTCTCTAGAACTCAATTTTCAGGACTTCTAATTGATCTTTTAAGCACCCAATATGGTTAAGCTAGTCTGTCTGTTTAGAAAAAGAATAAAATAAAATCCCTTTGGGAGGACCTTTATAAAAATAATGATTCCAGAATTCATCTGGACATGTGCAATAATAGCAAAGAGAGTTTTGAAAGGAGTATCCTCTTTTGATTGGGATTTGACCCCACCAGATGTCCAAGCATACAGTCGCCATAATTGAAACAGCACAGTATTAGCTATGGGCTTAGGAAAAGGCAAATAGACGAACCAACTAGAGAAAAAATTCTGCGTCACACACAGACACTCATACCCTCATATGTATAGTGTATGTGATTTTTAAGTCAATGAGGGACACACGAACATTTAAGAGATATTGGAGCAATTAGTTATTGATTTTAAAAACTATTGAAATTTCTTTCAATGTGTGGGATACAGGGTGATATTTCTATAATCTTGGGAGAATGAAAAGAAATAAAGGTAAAAGTGTACTTGAATTGACATCGTTTGAAACTTCTGTTTTAGAAAGGTATTTACTATGAATAAAGTTGGAGGGAGAAAGGGTTAGCACTAAATGATAAAACCACCTTTTCAAAGAAAAGGAAAACAAAATACATGTTAATATAATTCAATAAGACAAAGCAGGCAAAGCATATCGATAGGCAACTCAGAAGAGGAAGAAGACATATAAACGCCTGGCAAAGATCACTAAGACTTAGTGTTGTTAAGCCTCTGGGTACCCTGTCACTGCCACCTAATGTTCCTGGAAATGTAAATTTATGCAGTTTTTTGTTGGTGAGCAAACTAAAAATGCATATAACACTTTGAAACATCAAGTCTACTTCTAGAAAGCTATACTTTGTTTTATGCAACAGAAGTACTTTCATGTAGGCATGATACGTTCACAGGAAAGTTTGTTGTGGCATTTCTGTTAATACCGAAACATTAAGAACAATATAAACAGGCACCAACAGGGACATTGTTCATTATGTTGTGGTACATCTAGTATATGGAATACCAAATCAAAGGTACTTCCATCAAAATCTTTTGCTGGATAAAACATCTATTTGAAGGCATAGTTTAACTTGCAAGAAAGTAAGCAGTATTCATAGGGGCCAAAAAGAAGAATTGAGGAAACCAGAATGTTAAGCAAGTCCAAGAATGCCCCCAGGGCATTTGCTTGTAGCAGAAATTGGAAATAGGGAATAGGAGACAAGGCCCAGGGCTTGCTCAGGGTGGGGAGCTGGAGCCGAGGCTTCTGGATAAAGCAACTCCTTGGGGTAGATCTTCAGTGAGAAAATGACATGAATATGTTACAGAGAAAAAAATGACAGACACAAATTCAGAGTAATAGTACCCTTTGCTGGGTGTGTGAAGAGGTGATGTTGTGTAGTAAACGACATGAAATAAAACGGTGTCCAGTGATATGTGATGATGTAATAAGCGTTGACACAATTTAGCATATTTTCAACCTTCCAAAATGATAGTTATGTAGATTACCCATTAACTTGGAGAAACATTTTGATATGATTAAAAAAAATTTACATTAGTAGATACATTATGATACATTAAATATACAGGAGCATATGGAACAGGTTTAAAAGACAATGTGAAAAATGGAGTAACTTTTTTGTTAAAATGGACTCTTTGAATTATTAAAAATTAATTGTCCTTAATATTGATATGCCAGTCTCGATTTTTAATTATTTTTTAGATTCACCTAAGAATCAAATCAAATCCCTAAGGATCCTGAGTATTAATCAATGACTTGATCAGAATCTGAATAAACTATCATTCAGAACTCTTACAGCTCAGAGTCACTAAAGTATATTAAAGGTTTGAATCTGCTAACCTAATTTTTGTTATGGATGAAGTATAGGGAGAAGATGGTATTATTTCAGCAACTTTTATACAAATTTGAAAATATTTAAAAATAAAATGAGAAAATACTCATGTGGAAAAGTAAATATGCACCAAACATCCTAAAAAATGAGAGCACTGTGAAGAGACTTATTGAATTGTATGTTAAAACATATTCTAATGTTTCTCTTATTAAAAGAATATGATATTCTTTCTATACCTCACATCTAACAGAATAACCATTATCAAAGCAATAACAAATGTTGGTGAGGATGTGGAAAATTGGAACCCTTGTACATTGTTAGTAGGATTGCAAAATAGTGTAACTGCTCTAGAAAGATAGTATGGAAGTTTCTTAAAAAGTTAAAAATAGTGCTACCATATGATGCAACACTCTTCTGGTTATTTATTAAAAAAAACCCCCACATATGTCCTGGAATTACTTTGTTAAAAAATGATATTTTATTGATTATGCTATTACAGTTGTCACAATTTGTTTCCCTCTCCCCTCAACTCAGCACCCCCACTCCCTCAGGCAACCCTCCCACTATTGTTCATGTCCATAGGTCATGAGTGTAAGGTCTTTGGTTACTCCATTTCCTGTACTGTACTTTACATCCCCATGGCTATTCTGTAACTACCTATTTGTACTTCTTCATCCCCTCACCTCTTCACGCATTCCCCCAAACTCCCCTCCCATTTGGCAACCATCAAAATGCTCTCTGTATCCATGATTCTGTCTGTCCTTGTTTGCTTAATTTATTTTTTAGATTCAATTGTTGATAGGTGTGTGTTTATTGCCATTTTACTGTTCATAGTTTTTATGTTCTTTTTTTTCTTAAATAAGTCCTTTTAGCATTTCATATAATAATGGTTTAATGATGATGAACTCCTTTAGTTTTTTCTTGTCTGGGAAGCTTTTTATCAGCCCTTCAATTCCAAATGATAGCTTTGTTGGGTAGAGCAATCTTGGCTGTAGATCCCCGCAATTTCATGACTTGGAATATTTCTTGCCAATCCTTTCTAGCCTGCAAAGTTTTCTTTGAGAAATCAGATAACAGTCTTATGGGGACTCCTCTGTAGGTAACTAACTGCTTTTCTTTTGCTGCTTTTAAGATTCTCCCTCTTCTTCTTTTTTGGGGGATATTTTTTATTGTTGTCCTATTACAGTTGTCCCAATTTTCCTCTCTTTGCCCTCCTTCACCCAGCACACCCCCTGCTCTCACAGTCAATCCCAGTACCATTGTCCATGTCCATGGGTCATCCATATGTGTTCTTTGGAACACCATTCTTTCCACCATTATCCCTTTCCCCCATTCCCTCTGGCTGCTATTTATTTATAACCTTTGGCATTTTAATTATGATGTGTCTTGGAGTGGGCTTCTTTGTATCCACCTTGCTTGGAATTCTCTGTGCTTCCTCAATTCACATGTCTATTTCCTTCACCAAATTAGGGAAGTATTATTTCATTATTTTTTTCAAGTAGATTTCCAACTTATTTCTCTTTTTTTAATAGTAATTCTTATTTTTTAAAATTTTATTTACTTATTTTTCAAGTACATTTTATTTCTCTTTCTTTTCTCCTGCACCCCTATGATATGAATGTTGGAATGCTTGAATTTGTCCCAGAGGCTCCTTACATTATCTTTTTTGGGGGGATTTTTTATCTTGTTGTTCTGATTGGTTGTTTTTTTGCTTACTTGTGATCCAAATAGTTGATTTGACTCTCAGCTTCATCCACTCTACTGTTGTTTCCCTGTAAATTGTTCTTTATTTCAGTGAGTGTATTCTTTGTTTCTGACTGCATTTTTTAATCTTTTTTATGCTGTTGAGGTCTTCACTAAATTCCTTGAGCATCCTTATAACCAGGACTCTGGAGTATTGAATGATTCCCAAAACTTGCCACCAAAGAGCATAAGATAAACATGAAACACTCGGGTCAGAAAGCAAGGCAGTGCTGAGAGAGTGATGGGGACATATGTAAAGAGTATGGCACACTGTTTGACTAAATTTGAGATAATATAAACATAAAAATATTGACATTAATAGATTGTAGCATACTGAATATTAAAAAAGACAAGTAAACAATCAAACAAGTCCAGATTATAGAAAATTCCTTATGACTTGGACTTTTTGAAAAATGTCAATGTCATAAACAGCGAACAAACAGAAGGAGGCTACAGTCCAAGTTAAAGAGGACTAAAGAGAGGTGGCAACTAAGTGAAATGTGCAGTCCTTGGCTGGACCTTGGATTAAAAAAAAACACAGGTAGAAAGAACATGTTTGTAGATAACCAGAGAAATTCAAACATGGACTGTATAGTAAACAATATTATTCCAATGTTAAATTTCTTGGTTATGATAATGATATGTTTATGTAAGAGAATGTTCTTGTTCTTAAGAGGTATGTGACATGTAATTAGTGGTGAGTTGTCATGATATCTATAACTTACTTTCAAATGGTTTATCAAAAAGTGTGTAAGTCTGTGTGTGTGATGTTAGCAACTGGATCTAGGTCAAGAATGTCTGGTTTTCACTGAACTGTTTTTTCAACTTCTTTTATCTTTGCAATTTTTCAAAATTAAAATGATGGAGGAATAAAAGACAAATAAAAATTCACCATAAAGTCATTAAATCATCATTTAAGTGTATGGGAATATTTATAGATCATGCAATTATTTTGTATTATTTATAAATAAAGACAAATGTAAAAATAAATATCCAAGTACATTAAGGAATAAATGACATAAGGAGAAACCATCTGTCTCTTGACAGATGAAGAAATAAACCCACACATAAGTTAACTTCCCTCAGGTCATACTCTGAGGTTTGTCAGGTTCTATTTCTGTGACCTTCTTACAGAACTGACCATGGAATATGGTTCTTTGAATACTTGAAATTTTCTTTCCAGGTCCTGGGCTTGAAGAAGCTCATTGTATTATATAGGTACTTTATCAGCAAAAATAGACCTTTCAAAGATTTTGTTTTTCTTCTTTTTATATTTGCTATTTTCCCCTCACATTTCAGCAAGGATTAAAATATCAGTAGGGGCACTTTATATTTCTTAACCCAGTTCTTTATAAACTGGTAAAGCAGTTGGAAGTCCATTAGATCTCTTGAATAAGGTGGTAATGATGCTGAAATGAACAAAAAGTGAGTGTTAAAACCGATTCTAGTTGATTTAACACTTTGAAAATGTACAGGATCTCCTGTTCCTCTGTGTTAGCAAGGATTCATCTTCAACTGCAAATCATCGTGGATCAAGATGTGACACACAATTATTAGTACCACCCACGCGGACAAAGGAAACTGTGATACAGAACTGTTCCCCAAGTGCAGTTGGGCTGCTGGATCCATAATCTGTTTTTACCCCCAGCTTGCTGTGTGACTTTGGGCAAATTACTTAGCTTGTCTGGTTTCACTCTCCTCAGGTATAAAAAGGAAAAATGGTACCTTCAATAATTCATAGACTTGTTGAGATTAAATGAGAACACACTTATTTAAATTAAGTGCAATTTTGTCAATTAGATATTTCTCAAATGATTGAAGAGTTTAAAATAATATTTTATAGATACTACTTTCCTTGCCATTTTTATATTTACATACCATGATGACCCGACTAGAAATTATTGCCCACGTACATTAGACTTAACTTTTTGACATGAAAATTCATCGAACAAACATTGTTTATTATTTGCAGTACTTCCGAGATTTTTATTTTGGTCACATGTAATTGTTTAATATCTACACATTTTCTTGTATATAATATCAGAAAATAGTGCCCTGGTATATATAAGCCAAAGTTAGTTTTTTTTTCCAAATATGTTTGGTTGAAACTGGTGCTGTAGTGATACTTTCATTCTCACATTTTCCCCTGTAAAGTAATTTAACATTTGATTGGATTTTACAATGCAGTAAAGGATTTGCAGTAAACATGGATATTTAGGAAGAAAACTTAGGATTTAATAGGAATCATGAAGACTTGACCCAACTTGAACTGTTCTGACCTCCTCACAGTTCTTTACTCCACGTAAAATTAAACTGCACATTGGCCCATTTGTTCATTCTCTATAAGTATTTATAAAGCACTTACTATGATCAATGCTAAAGAGAAAATGTAAGGAATACTACCTGTTCTCTTTTAAGAACCAATATAATTTTAAATATTAATCATACACGTAAGTGTGTATCTAAGAATGGACAATAACATAGAAATGGCCAAAATGACTGGTCTAGACAGGGGAAAGTTAATAAAGCCAGCAATGGCCAGAAAGACTCTGTTTATGTTAAATGAGTTGCTTTTTAAAAGATGGTGAGAAATTGGCTCGAAAGGAAAATGTATTCTATGTGAAAGGAACTATGGACCAAACGCTTAGAACAGAGACTCAGCTGAACATGTCAAAAGAATGAAATAATAAGTAGACTAGAATATAGAGTAGGACTTGGGGAGAAGTCAGAAACAGGTAATGTGGAGATAAATCACAGCACATCTTAGCTAGAAATACCACGTATTTTACCCTAGAGGAAACAGAAATCTTTAGAGGATGTTAGGTAGTGGGATAACTTGGTGAAAAATATTTTATGGAAATTAAAAATGTATGAATATAACTGAAAGAATGAGGAAAAAGAAACTGGAAACAGAACCCTGAGCTCCCCGTTTAGTCATTCCAAGGAAGCTAATGGTGGCATGTTGTATTTAGCATAATAGTAGAAGGCAAACATGGAAATTCAGGGCTGGAGGTCATTATCACGAAAGTGGTATTGAAGAGTTTAAAAAGGTAAGAACAGGATTGATTCACGCAAGGGGATAAGCTAACAAAGGCAATGGAGTCAAAGAGTACTGAACTTTAAGAGAGCTTCATCCTAAAATAAAACTTCCTTAATGTCTGTATTGTGTTTTATGTGTTCAAGCTGTTTCATATTTTTAGGTAAGTCCAATGCCAGACATTGTTCTGTGAGCACCCACAGCATGACCTATTCTACCCTGTAAAGGAAAATACTTGATACAGCATTAAATGTAATGCCTAATAACCACAAGTGTTTATTCTCAACATTATCAATACATGCTATTTAAAAAAAACACTTCTGATTAAATATAATGGGTATTCATGATCTTGAAGACCATTCCAGATTCACATGGAAAGACCAAAGAATCTCTGTACTTGTGACAGATGGATTAATCAAGAGGTCAGTGGGGGAAATAGTGGGAACAGAAAGATTGGTGGAGGAGCATCTGGTATGTGCTTTTGTGGATAAATCTGATCATACCAAAATTGTGTACAATAGGGAGTGGCCTAGGAAGGAGGTTGACATTTCGAAGGTCAGCTATGCATCAAGTATAATGTCCTACAGTCTGAGCTTGAGCTTACGTAGTCTTGAATCCAATGAAGAAAGACGTGGAGGCTGATTGAGGTTGGCTCACACACCGTAACTGCAGTTGTAAACAGTCAAGGCTCAGTGCGTTGAAGTCAAAAACAAATGATTATACCCTGGCCAGTTTCAGTTGGTTGGAGCGTCATTCTGTAGCGCATGCTGGGTTTTTAAGTTTGTTTCCTAGTCAGGCTGCATTTGAGAGGCGACTGATTGATGTTTCTCTCTCACATTGACATTTCTCTCACTCTATCCCTCTTTCCCCATCTCTAAAATCAATAAGCATGTCCTTGAGTGAGTATTAAGAAAGTTAAATAAAAAGTAATAACCACCCTCACCCCGGAATGATTACCTAAGAGGGTACGTAAAAGCAGGCCTAAAGGGAAGGTTGCGGGGGGGGGGGTCTCTTTCCTGTTGGCTGGAGAACAGAGGGAGGTGGTTTTCACCTGGTTTGGTATCTAACTTGAGGTATAGAACTCTCCAGTGTTGTGTCCGTGTGACAGTGTGGATGGGGAATCTAAATGCAGTCCTGGTCAGTATTCTCATCAGTATTCTGATAGGACCTCTGGGGGATTGCTGAAGGAGATTCTTAGTTATTGATCTGGATCTTCAGAGGATTCTTGAATGTTACATACACTATTTGAGGCCTGAGGGGGGGCATTCGAGCAGATCAGCTTTTCTCCAGTCTGCATTCCCCTGCTTTAGTATCTGGGAGCCTTTGAAAACCTTCTCTCTTTCTCTTGGACAACAGTATTAGGTTGCCCTTGAAAGAGGGTTGGTAAGGCCTTATCTTGCAATAGTTCTATTTGGGACTGGTCCACACTGTCTGCTAGGATTAATTTACATTTGGCATTCTGCTCAGTCCTTTACATACCTTTCAAAACTGCTAGGGAATTACAATGTGAAACACCTGGTGATTCCAATTCGGGTCTTGGTGATTCAGCCATCAGCTGACAGTTGGGGAACAAACATTTATAGTGAATCTAGAGAAAGAATAGCAAGTGAGGAATCTAGGGCTAGCTAGGAATTTTTCTTTGCCTTAAACTACTTAAATCAAATGGCTTATGTGTCTGAGTTCTCTTGGAGGTACCAAATGAATTAAAACAACCTTCAAGGCATGATTTCCTAATGAATATAAAATCTTGCCATAAGCACCTGCCTCAGTGGAAATATAGGCCTTGTGGAGAGAAGTGGGGTAAAAGGCAGGATGATTTTTTTCTTCGGTAGTTTGTTTCCTGGCCTGAGAAAATATTTGTGTATAAATGTGTACGGGAAATTACAGAAACAGAGCTAAAATTTATTTTCTCTAAGTATGTGTTATAGTATTACTAAAATGCAAAGATCTGTTAAAGGTGAGATCATATGGTATTTGTCTTTCAACCCCTGGCTTATTTCACTCAGCATAATGCTTTCCAGTTCCATCCATGTTGTTGCAAAGGGTAGTAGCTCCTTCTTTCTCTCTGCAGCATAGAAGCTAAACAACAAAACAAACAAACAAGCAGAAAAAAAAACAAACAAAAAACAAAGACACTGATATAGAGAACAAGGGATAGTGACCAGAGGGGAGAAGGAAGGGAAGTTAAGGGGAAAATGGGGGGAGGGATTTGGAGGAACAAATAGGAAGGACACAGGGACGAGAACTAAGGGGGGTGGAAATGGGAGGGAGGTGGGGAGCACAGGGCGGGGGAGGCTGGGATGGGAAAAATAGACAAAAAACTGTACTTGAAAAATAACTAAATAAAATAAAAAAAATAAATAAAATGCAAAGATCTGGCTGTCTGAATACATTAATAGAGTATTTCTAGAAATCTCCATCTCAAAATTGGTCAGTATTTGTTCAAATATATGTTTGCAAAAGAAGAAAAAAGAAAAACAAATATCTGGAATGATCTAATTGCTTCCAAGTGTGTGCCTGTCTGCGTTCTCGGGGTGCTCTTCCCTCTTACAGAGACATGATTGTGTTCATTCCTCAGAGGTTTATTCTAAGGGAATGATGAAACCACACCATTATGTATGTATGGTTCAGTAGTTTATGTCGTTAAGTATTTCGTCTCTGCCTTATGTGTATTATAAGAAAACAGAATGGGCATGTTATTTTATTTTATTGTTTTGGAAGACTGTGATCTGTTTATTTATTTTGAATTATTTTACTTTTTACTTAATTTTTATTGTTGACACCATTGCAGGTGTCCCCATTTCCCTCTCCTGTTCACACCTCACCAAGCACCCCATCCCCCTTCCCTCTGGCCGTCACCACACTGTTATCTGTGTCTATGGGTCATGCATATACATATACGGTCTTTGGCCAATCCCTTCACCTTCTTTCATCCAATGCCCCATTCCCCTCTGCTCTGACAGCTGTCAGTCTGTTCCGTGTATCTATGCCTAACAGAAAGGACATTTTAAAACAAAGGAATAAATTAGAATCAATGAATTTAGATGTTAATTTTATTAAAAATCAGAAATGTAGGATAAATTGTAAGCAAAACATAGATAATTTTTGTTGTCTATAATGAGAGAATATTTTTCCCTACTCTTATTGTCTTAGAAGGGTATTAACCTTAGTGTGGAGGTTTGGGAAGGCAGCTGAAAACTTGGGTATTCCGTTTACTTGCCAGTATTTTATGACCAAACAGATGTGTACGCAAATCACACCTGTTCTAATTCCAGAAGCTCTGCTTCAGTCAATCACTTTAAAATAACTTCTGTCTCCAAGACATAAAATGTACTAAAGAATCTTGAAGGCTGGACAATGAAGGTGTCAGTAGCTCCCTGACCAAGGGCACGGCTGAAACATATGGTTGCAGTTTCTGTGCTTTCATGAGACCCCAGGGAGCACTCAGTGACAAATCAATGGAAACTTCTCACGGATGGGAAAGTGAGAAGCCCAGAGAATGTGTTGGGGGAACAACAGGGCTCATCTTGCTCTACAAATGTTTTTTTTTTTTTTTTTTCCTTTACTCTGTTCGGAAAAATCTTAAAGTGGCAATTGCTGTGGCTGAGATCATAAGAGCAGGTAAATCACATTTTGAAGGTAAAAGTTGTCCTTTGAGAAGTACAAGGTAAAGTACTTGACATTTACTGTTCTGATTACTCTTAAACTATTTTTTTGTGTTTATCTGGCACAAAACAGTGTTACAAAACTAAGGAGAGCAGACTGACACTTTTCATATAATGATAGACTTTAATAAGGTAAGATTCTTCTGGCTCCATACCTCATACCCCCAAGATATCACTGTTTAAGTGGAATCCAGAGTGTTAAAAAAAACCTCTGAAGAGTTACTTTCACAGAAAACAGTAATTCGACTTTATTTTCTATTTATTTTTTCAAGTTCTACAAGATTGTTTAATAGGGATAAGCTATGATGACTTAACAGTAATGACAGCAGCAATAAATGAGTCTTAGTGACTTAAAACAACAAAGTTGTATGTATTTCTCACTTAAACCAGATGTCCAAAGTGTGTGGGCAAAAAGATCTCTCTCTTCATCATAGCCTGATGGAGGCAACAAAAAATTCAATTGATTTTAAACTAAGGATGAGCATTGTGTAAACTGGGTTCTGACGTAGGAAGCTCTTTTTTTCTTCTCTGCACATGACCTCTTCCTATTTCTGCTTGGTAAAAGCAGGCTATTTGGGTATATGAACAGAATTTACTATGTTATGTTTGAAAACTTATTTTTCATTGTATTCCTTGCACACTTAACAGTTAATTCCTGGTCAGAGCAACTGTGTCTGGTGTTTTAATTCATAGTAGCCATATTCATGGTAGACACTTCAGATACCCAGTAGCCACAGTTCTTTGTTTTTGAGACTTTTCCATCTTTTTCTACCTTTAGTGCCCTTTCCTGTATTACAGCTACACATTCTTTGCTATAAACAGAGGACATGCTTAGATTTTACCACAAATGTATTCCAAATTTACCTAAGAAGCTTATTCTGATCTTTTATGGATAAGTTTCCTCCACCTCTTTTTAGGAGCTCCAAGTTGGCACCCAAGATGAAATTTCCATCAGTAAGATTCTACTTCATGGTCTTGCCTTGGAAACAAATTTGTATAGAAGGCATTCTGAAAAAAAGCTACAACTTCAGGTTTATAGCACAGGAATTATTGTTATTCACGATGTGCACCTACATCTGCGTAGGAAACGAAAAGGCCCAGAACAGCACAAGCTTCCCAACCCTGAAACAGTGTGTGGGACTCAGTAGAAACAGTGATGCTTTTGCAGTGCAGCTGGATGTGTTCTTCACGCTGTCATTTCCAGGGGCAATGAGCAAGACCGGGTGCTCTTGTCCTTCTTTGGTCCTTCATGTTCCTACCTGCTGTCTGTGCAGTACAGGCTGGGAAGAAATTTTGAGGGTGAAAACATTCAACATAAGGTTGATTTCATCACTGAAACTGTCAACGTTGCAGAGAAAAGCTTTCAGAGGATCCTGAGCTATTTGCTTCTAGGCAACTCCCACCATCACTGTTAGTTTTTCTGCCTCCTCCCCACTCCCCCCCTGTGCGTACAAATCTTGTATTGCTGTATATTTATGTAGTAATATAATAAAAGAAAACTAGAGTAGCAGTTTTAGCTAATATTATTATGAAATAATGTTTATTACATGTACAAGTTGACAGCCATACATGCCATTTATATTCCTGGATTTCTCTGACACCTGAAGAGCATTTGAGATTAGATTTGTGCTAGAACACACCATGTACTTGGCTATACTCTGTGGTTACCAGACAATAAAAAAAATATATATCATGCAACTATACTTTGAGCTCTGAGAAACAGATGGAAAGGATGTTGTTTTAAAATCTCTCGGACTGACTTTGGTGGTTTACTTTAGTCAGGCTTGGGGTCATGGGAGGAAGACCATGCCACTCCTGTCAGTCATAAGGGAATGTGCACAAAGGGTAGCTACTACGTGTTTCATGACATTGATTTGAAGACACAGTAGGAATGTTTCATTCCAACAGAAAAGATGGACATGCATATAACAAAAACATAAAAAAATGGTTAAAGGCAGAAAATTCTGAACTTGCTTCCACACACTTTTCTCCTAAGCCCAAACTTATTATAAGCCTTGAGCTCCACAAAGGAATAGCTTGGCAGATGACAGACTTTGGGAAAACCCCACCACCCCAGCCTCGACCCTCTCTGCACATGTTACAGTTCTTACCTCAGACGTGAAAATCATTTAGTAAAGTGAATAGCATTTCAGAAATCCTGCCTACCATGGCTCTTCAATGAAGAATCTTTTCAGGCTGGTTATTGGCAGTGGGAGAAGAATGCAGCCAGATACAGGAGAAGGGCCTTGGGGAGTGGAGCGTCCAAGTCCATTGGTGTGTAGCCACCTTCATTGTCCACTTAATGAGACTGCTGGCACTTCTCCCAGGATGGGCTGCTGCCATCCTCACACCTGAGTGGTTGATGATATCAGCTGGGGACATGGATTACAGCTGTCAGGATGTGGTGCAGAGGAAGGGAGTGTGAGCAAGCTTTACCAGTTAAATATTGGAAATTTGTTCTATTGGTAAAGCTATCTTATGTCCTGTTGCTTATCTGTCAACAGTAAAGCTATGGTTTCCTAATGAATTCATATTCCTATAAAAATTTTCAAGAAAAAGACAGGGAAGTTGAATGTATTGAATTTTTTTAGCATGAGTATTCATGACAATTTTGAGTTCAGTGTTTCTTAAAAATTTGACAAGATATTATGAATCTGTGAGATCTAGCCCCATAATTTAGTGATATAAATGATGATGTTTCAGTTGCTCCTTTTAAAGGTATAATTTTTTCCATAGTTAAAAAATTCCAGAAATATTCTTTATGTTACATGTGTTTATCAGCAAATCCAGATATATTCTAGGTGTAACACATGTGATGTGTAGTTGCATAAACGTTTCTCCGGGTATTTTAGGTTGCAGAATATTATCATTTAGAATTTCCAGAACTCCCAGAAATATTTTAAACAGTACAGATAGTTTTACCTTAGCCAAATTTAGGCATTTATTTAACCCAAACTGAGAATGCATGCTTGTGGTACAAAATGTGAAAGGTACTAAGAGAGATTCAGTGAAAAATAAGTCAGCACTGCTGGGGATCACTTTGTAAGTCATATAAATGTCTAACCACTATGTTGTACACCTCAAACTAGTATAATATTGAATGTCGACTGTAATTGAAAAATAAAAATTATTACTAAAAAGTCAGTAATGTTAGCAACCAGGACTCATGCATAACCAATTTATCATTTTCTTCTGTATATTTACAAGTATTTATAACAGATTTATTTATGCTATATATTTCTAACTATGTATCTGCCTAAATTTAGTTTAGCAGGCCTCATTGTGTTTTCAGTTTTCCATGAACCATGCTACGATGGTATGTACTTATTTGAAAAATTTTAAAGATTTTATTTATTTATCCTTAGAGGGGGAGGGAAGGAGAAAAGGAGAGAAATATCAATGTATGGTTGCCTCTCATGTGTCCCCTGCTGGGAACTGGCCTACAACCCAGGCATGTATCCTGACTGGGAATTGCTGTGAAGCAATTATTTTGCTTCATAGGCCTGTGCTCAATCCACTGAGCTACACCAGCCAGGGCTGATGGTGTGTATTGAGATCACACTTCCTGTAGGTGTCTGCATAGTTTGTTCCCTCATCTTATTCAGGTCTTGTTTAAATGTCCTTACCTTAAATAAGTCAGCATCCTTCCCTCATTACTTCTGACCCCTCTCACCCTACTTTCCTTCCCTTCATGCCAACCCTTAACACATTATGTATTGATTTATTTACAGCCCATCTCCCCAACCAGTATAAGCTTCATGAGATTACTGTTGGCTGCTTGATCTCCAGTGCCCAAAATGGTAGCCCTGGCATGTAGTTGGCACTAATTCAGTATACTTATTAAATGATAGGTCATTTTGTGCATTTGTGAGTCCATTTGTAGGAAAAAATGGTGTAGGTATTTGTAATGTTGATGTTACCAAATTGTTTTCCTTAAAAGCTATACAAATTTCTATTTCTATAAGCAATGTACCAACATTTCTTCCAAGTTGAGAAAACTATGGTATGTCACTTCAGTTATAATTTCTGTTTTCTATTATGAATGATGTACGTACTGCCAAAGCCTTTAACTGTTTATGATGGCTGAACATGTGTGAAGTGTTTTCATCTGAGCTTTCTTGACAGACCCAAAATTCTCTGTCACTCAGGCTATGGTACCAGACATTGCTTATTATCTGGTCTCCTTGGCTCTAGGTACATCGTGGCTCCTGGCTGCCTCAATGATGTCTTTGCTCACATACTCTGAAATCCATAAATAATATATAGGAACGTTGGCTGATAAAATCAGGGATTAAACATATTTCCTTAATGATTGTCCATAAATTTTCTTCTTATGAAGATGCCCATTTTCTAGCTATTTCCTGCTATAGCCTTTAATTCCCTGAGAACATAGGAGTTCCCAGCTTCCAGAGAAAGTCTCTTCTCTCCTAACAGTCATCAGCATCCTTTCCCAATGGTAAGCCACACACCTCTGTTGGTTAACCAGCCCAGTAGGCAAGCTTATAGGTACATTTTGATAGCTACTTTTGACCTCTAGATTTCTTGTGCAATAAAATTTATCTAGTTTTTCTTTTACCTTAGCCATTTCTGTTCTCTCACTTTCAGGCCATTTATGGGTCCTCAGTTTGTACCACCAGGAATACCAGCCTCAAACAGTACATCTTACCATACCAGGTAAAAAGACCAGGAATTTTATATATAATTGGGCCTGAAAAAGAGTTCCAGCAATCTATTATGCTATTTCTTAGTTAATCTTAGCCCAGGAATTCTTTAGACTCCTCCTTTATAAATGTTTATTTGTGATAAACCTATGTATTTGGCCATGATGGTGTTACTGGAATATGAAATAGAAGTAAGTTTCCTGTCGTAAATCATTCTTAGGCTTGTTGGATAAAAATCTAAATGCATAAATTACATAATCCTCTTATAAGGAATAAAATAATGTCAGTAAGATGATCTTCAATACTGCATCTTCTTGCTACTGCAACTAACCATACCAACAATTGTATAGCCTCCTCCTACCAAAAAAGGAATTCATGGATTAGTTATCTTTTGTGACTTGTACCAAAACTTTGAAAAATGGTGCCACTACAAGAACACTGAGAAAAAAACATCAAAACAGTTTTTAGGTCTCTTGAAAACTTCTGTTGTTTTATTTCTAATGAGAAATCAAATGCATTATAACATGTGATTTTTTACTTCTAAGTGTTAGCCTGAGATCTTCTGAATTTTAATGTGGTTTTTGCTTATAAGATTGTTTTATGATGTTGTCAGGCAATACCTTCACCCCTTTCTTTCTCATTAGGTGGGGGGGGGGAGTATGAAGAATCATTGTTTCACACATCTAAGTAGCATGATAAAAAAATTTAAAGCAGTTTAGTAATATATTGATTAAAACACAATTGAAAGATCACAGGAAAGTTTTTGTAAAATTCTCATGTCAGTAAATTGCTATATTTGGAAAATTTAATGAGCTATAAAACACATCATGTGTCTACTTTTATCTAGGCAGGGAAAAGTTAGGTAATAAAGAATTTTGCTTTATAATGACACAGAAAAATGTGCACTAATATTCATGCTGGTCACAACTGTGATAAGAAATCTCTTTACACGTACTGTTTTATAAGCAGCAGTCATAATGTTAAGGCACAGTGATTATGAAAAACCACAGTGGCTAAAAGGAGATCACCTCAACACTATACTGTAAAATCCCTGACGTGTTATGGATGGCTGTGTTGTATAAATGTAACTTGGAAACATCTTCATTCTGAGATTTAATACTTGGGGGTCAGTGTAGTAGTAAAGTTTGAAAAAATAAACGTATCAAATAAACAACCTTCATTACTGTGTCCACTAGGGAGTCTCAGTATGAAATCTGTGCGCATCAAGAATTATTTCAACACCGAGTCAAAAAGCCTAAAGCATGCAGGAAGTCGACCAAACAATGAAAAAAATTCTCAAAACGAACAAACCAACCATGAACTCCTAAACTCTTGCGTATAAAGTTTTACATAAAATGTCCTTAAACATGTATGTGATTTAAAGATGAATTTTCCAAGTGTACCAAGATATATATTCTTCAACCATTTACTTATTTTCCAAAAGATAGTTGAGTTCATTGGAAAGATAGAAATGTTATTGTATATTCATTATCACATAAAAATTAAAATATTAAAAGAAGTTAAATAAAAATTTTATTTTCTAGATGGAGTTTGGAGGATTTTTAGGGCAGCAAAATTATTCTGTATGATACAGTAATGATGGATACGTCATTACACATTTGTCCAAACCCATAAAATGTACAACATCAAGTGAACCATAATGTAAAGCATGGTCTTTGGGTGATAACGATGCATCACTGTAGGTTCACCTACTGTAGCAAATATGCCGCTCTGGTGCGCGATGTTGATAATGAGGGAGGCATGCGTGAGGACAGGAGGTGTATGAGAAATCTCTGCACATTCTGCTCAATAGTGCTGCAAACCTAAAAGTGCTCTAAAAGAAAATCTATTGTAAAAATGCTCATTTTCTTTTATTTATTTTAATATTAAAATATTAACAGTTTTGGGGAAGTATCATGGGCATACATATTTTTAGGATATATTTTGGTAAGTTTGGACATTTGTACACGTCAGTGAGAGATCAACACAGTCCCAGAACTGAACATTTCTATTGCCTCCAAAGGTTTCCATACGCCCCTTTGAAGTCCTATCTTCTCTTCCACCTGATCCCAGTTCCCAGATAATCATTGTTCTGTCCATACAGATAAGTCGGTATTTTCTGAAGTTTACATATATGGACTCATACAGTATCTAAACTTTTTGTCTTCTTTCACTCAGCATAATTAGTTTGAAAATCATTTATGTTGTTGCATTTATCAAAAATTTCTTTTTGTTACTGAGATTTTCCCATTATATGGATGTACCACAGCTTATTTTCCCATTCACCTTTTGATAGAAATTTGGGTTGTTTTCAGTTCTTGGCAATTGCAAATAGAGTCACTATGAACACTTGCATATAAGTCTTTGTATGAACATATGTCTTCTCTTGTCTTGGAAAACAACTAGGAGTAAAATGGCTAAGCATATGATATGTGTATATATAGTTTTTAAATAAAGGGCCAAACTGTTTCCAATATAAAATATCATTTTATGTTACTATTAGTAGTGTGGTAATAGAAAGTTCCAGTTCCTCTAAATGCTTGCCAACTTTTGGTATAGTCAGTCTTTTTAATTTTAGACATTCCAGTGGGTGGTGGTGTCCTTTGTAGTTTTAATTTGCAATTCCCTATGACTAATGATGTGGAGAATCTTGCATGTACGTACTGGCCATTCATGTGTCTTCCTTGGTGAAGTATCTGTCAAAATCTTTTGCCTTTTAAAAGTAGATTGTTTCCTTATTATTGAGTTTTTATATTGTATATGTCCTTTATCAGATATTGGCTTCTCAAATAATTTCTCCTGGTTTTGAGGTTTGTACTTTTATTTCCTTGTTTCTCTTTTTAAGAAGAGACATCTGTTATTATGCTTATTTTCATTTTCCTTAAATATTGTGTTCTTCTTTTAGCTCTTTTTAAGATTTTGTTTTTATCACGGTTTGGAGTAATATGATTATGATGTACCTTACTATAGTTTTTCTTAAATTTTTCATGTTTCTTATGCTTGGGTTTTGTTGAAGTTCTGAATCTGTAGATTTAGTTTTTGTCAAGTTTGAAAAAAATCAGCAATTATTTTTTCAAATGTATTTTCTATTTTTCTCACTGTTTCTTTGGGGACTTAAATTACACAAAAACTTTAAGTTGTCCCAAGGTAACTGATTCACTTTTTATTTAAAATTTTTTTTCTCTCTGTTTTATTTAGTAAAATTTCTATTGCCATATCTTCAAGTTCATTTTTTTTCTTTTGCAATGTAAATCTGCTTGTAATCTTATCCATAGTATTTTTTTCAACTCCAGCATTGTACTTTTCATTCTGGAAGTTTGATTTGGATCTATTTTATATCTTCATTGTCTCCATTTAACTTTTGGAACATATGGAACATAGTTGTAATAACTGTTTCAATGTCCTTGTCTAGTAATTCTAATACCGGTGTCAATTCTGAGTTGACTGATTCTCTTTATTATGGGTTATACTTTTCTGCTTTTTGCATGACTGATAATCTCAGATTGGTTGCCAGCCACTGGGAACTTCATCTTATTAAGTGTTGGATATTTTTACATTTTTAAAAATCTTCTCAAGGTTTGCTGCAGGATGCTGTTAATTTACTTAAAATTGCTTTGATCATTTCAGGTCTTATTTTTATGATTGTTAGGTGGATCTGAAGTAATGCTCAGTGTAGGACTAATTATTCCCTACCACTGAGGCAAGAACCTCAGCCAATGCCGTATGAATTAGGTTTTGGGTGCTGGCTGTTGTGAATAGGAACTATTCCCAGTCCTGTGTGAACATCTGGCACTGCTTCTTCCAATGATTTCAAACAGTTTTTTTCCCTGGCTGTGGGTTAATCTCATATGCAGGGACCAATCAATGTTCAGCTGAATGCTCAAGGGAGACTTCTGCCTGGTTTCCTCGTTTCTCTTTTCATGTAGCTCTCTCCTATCTGATATTCTGTCTTATGGACACTAGCCTCTTTGGTCTCCCTGTGTGGGGGCACTTTGCCTGCAAGTCCTCCCATCCGCCACAGATGAAAGTAACACTACCAAGCCATGATCTGCTTGGGGATGAGAGGTGGCCAATCTCTCAGAGGAGAAAGTCCAAGAGTCCCTTCCTCAGAGACTTTTATTGGGTTGTCATACACAGGAATACAGGCAATAAGGATCAAACAGTAGATAACATTTCAAAGAAATCTGAGGGCTTAGTCTGAGTCAGCGTCTGTCAGAAAAGGGGGTTGCAAAAACTTTGGGAGACTCACTCATTTCTTGCTCAGACCCTTATCATATGAATGAAAGCACTCAGAAAAGCAGGCTTCACAGGACTTTTAGGAATTCTTTCTTATGCCCAATCACCCTGGATCCAACTCTAGCTGGCAAGGGGTGGTGCACTGCCTCCCCCATCACAGGTTTTCAGGCTTAAGTGGATTAGAGCCAGGAAGCGCTTCTGCCAGAGGACATGGGGACTCGGGCTATGTCAGAATAGCTGGGGGGTGAGGGTCCATCACTCCCTCTTTGTTGCAGACTCCGAGTCCTTCTAAAATGGCCTCCCAAGTGATCATGTCTGGCTTAGGTTGCCCCTCCTCTGAGGAGTCTTACCCGTCATTGACTATCCGACCATGCACTGGGGGCAGGGGACTAAGCAGAGGCAGCGTTTGCTACCAGAGACAAGCTTTGTCTCTTTAGTGGCTCACATTTTGGAGGTCACTCACTCATCCTTAGCCATGGGAGGCAGTTACAATTCCAGAAACCAGGCAGAGCGGTTCCCAACATCAATGTACTCTCAACTGTGTCTCCTTAACTCAGAAAGTTCACTAGGCTCAGCCTGGGCTTCCCTCTCTGTATTGAGGCCTGGGAAGTCTTTCAAACTGAGGCAATTTAGGGCTTACTTCATTTGTTTTTGTCTTTTATTCCTCATGTCCAGGCTCTTGAAACCTTGCTTCATTTATTTGTTTAGGGTTTGTTGTTATTGTTGTTGTTTTAATTTCAGGCAGGGCATTACCTCATCTCAACTAGAAATAGAGGTCTCCAAAAACTAATTTTCTAAACATACTATTTTTGGAGAAGAAAAAGTAATATTTTAAAGATGTACATAAGGAGATATATAAATGCAACATTTCTATTTACACACAGAATATATCCTAAGGTACAATGTTAATAGTTTGGGCTTTCCTTTAATTTGTTTTGATATTGAAATGATTATTATTTAATATATGTTAAGCCTTCTAGATGCAGGCACCATAGCTGTATTTTAATTAATCAAATTCCTGCCTTGAGAAACTTAAAATCCTGTGGCACAAAAGATAAAATAATATTAGAACTCAAATACAAAATTAAAATATAAGCGGGCAAGGATAGCTAATGTGGAAATACATGAAGCTGAAACTTTCTTTTAGTGAGAGAGTCAAGTCACAACATAATAATAAAAGGAATGATTATTGAAATTTATGAGGGGAGATAAATGATGTAAGTTTCTATAATTGGAATATCATAGGATGATCACATGGATATAGAAAAGATGACATGCACCACATAAAAACTGCATGAGGGGTTTGGGTAGATATTACTGTCTCAGTCTGAAAGGTGAGAGCACTGAAGTCTTGTGGGACAAATAACGGCCTCTTCAGACATTCTTCTCCCGACTGCTGGAGTAGAGCTGACTGCACCTGCTCTGAGCACCCTTGTTCTTCCTTTCTTCTATGATTCTGAGACTACATCACACCAACAGTTCACGTGATTACTGCCCTTACCACAACACACATAGATTTATCACGTGGAAAACATGTATATTAGGGAAGTACAATTTGACCTGGGTGGTAGGCACCTCCATGAAATGGGAATCAAGAGTTTATGTGTGTTTTCACCCATGAACTGTATGACAATTACATGGTTTTGACACTGTAGCTAAACTGTTCTATGTCTTATCCATCTTTCAATTTCTAGTACTTAGCATGACACTATATATATGATTAAGTTGTCAGTAAATAATTGTGGAATAAATGAACAAATGAATACTCTGAGTTTTAGAAGAATTGGAACTAAAGTCTACTAATTTTAAACTTAAAACAGCACTACTTTTCTTAATTTAATAATTTTAAGTACTTCTTTATGAAGGGCAGAGGTAAATAATTGTAAAGAAGCACAAGAATCAATCTCTTAATCTTGTGTTTTCAGTGTTTGAAAGAGTAATAAAGGACGTTGTTTTACACACTTTATTTTTTCACCTCTACTATTCCTTTTCTTTCATGCACAGCCAAATCACAAACCCAATCACTTCCCACTACTCCTTTTGCTACCCCACTACTTGAGGCTACCATGACCTCACCTGCACCCTAGCGAAGGTCTTTCTGCTTCTCCTCTTGCCCTTCTGGGCTCTGTTCTTCACATAGCATCCAGAAAGAGTTTTAAAGGTATCACATTACTTTCTTGGTTAAATATATTTAATGACTTCCCATCAAACTGAAAATAAATTCTAAACTCTATTGCATGACCTCTCAGGCCCAGTAGGGTGTACTGCTGCCCCCACCACTCTGCCTGCCTCTCCTGTCAACCTCCCCTGCCTCACTCTGCTTATGCCGGCCTCGGTGCTCTTTAAACACTAAGTGTGTCTCACCACTCTCCCCTCTTCTTGGAATGCCTTGCCTCATTTTACCCTGAAGTTATTTAAATAATGATATCTCCAGTAAAACAAACATAAAAAGCTCCCAATGGACTTCTCTGAAAACACACATTTGGCTACTCAGTCATCCCTCTGAATCTGTGGGAGGTTGGTTTCACGTTGCCCGCAGATACCAAAATGCACGGATGCTCAAGTCCCTTATATAAAATGGCATAGTAATTGCATGTAACCTAAACATATTCTGCTCTATACTTTAAATCACTTCTATACTACTTATGATACCTAATATGTAAATGCTATATAAATAGTTGTTATTCTGTTTTGTTTAGGGAACCATGACAAGAAAAATCTGTACGTGTTCAGTATAGAGACAACTACTGTAAGCCTAACTACATTGTACACACCAGCAACAATGTAAATTTCCCCCCCAATATTTCTGATGTGTGATTAGTAGAATCTGAGGATGGGAAACCCATGGATACAGAGGACTGGCTGTATACACACTGTAGAATCGTTAAACAACTGGTCAGACTGGCATCTAGTTACAAAGCTTTTGGAAATAAAGATGGTGTACTCTCATTTTGCAAAAGAAATAGTTTGTTGTCAAGGGGAAGCCATTCCACGGCTCACGACTGTCTTGGGAGGCTGGCTTTACTGTTTGAATCATGAATTACCCAGCATCCATGTTGGCAGAACAAACAGCTGTCATTCCTTCTGTCTCCCTCAGTGCGCCGTTACCTCTGCAGTCGGCATTTTTCAGCTTCAGTGAACATCCTTAGGACTCTGAAACCTGACCTTCCCTCCAAGGTTAAACTGCAGTTCAGTTGACAGGGACAGAGCTTTTCCAGCCACATTGCACAATTTGTTTACTCAGATCCATGTTGTACCATTAATATGAATATAGTGTTTTGCTATGAAAAGGAGGGTGTATTCAGGGAGAAGAACATGAAAAATGATTTGGGGAGAAATAGGGTGTTTCTAACAGGGAGATGTATCAGTATTAGAACTTACTAAAGCCCACCAGTTATAAGGCACAAATGTAGTCCTTGCAGTGGCCATCATTGTTATTCCGAACTGCTGCCCGAGACATTCAAAGGAGACCGGTGTCCTCAGACAGTCTCTTTTGTCAGTGATGGATTTTTCTTTCTATGTGGCAGTACCATAGGGTTTGTTTTCTGCTTAGTTCAAATGGCTACACTTCTTTTATTTTGTTTTTATTTATTTTGTGTGTGTGGTAGCGCTTCTGTTCGTATCTGCTTTCACCAATTTGCCTTCCATCTTGTTTTTTCAAAGCTGGTTACGAGAGTTAAGTTTTATTTATTTATTTTTTCCTTTCTGAAAATAAACCAAACAGAAATTACCTTTCTACTTCAGGGAATTTGAAATTTCCATAAAAAATGTTGATAAAACTATGATCCCTGCAGAATCTCTGTAACAATCAATTTTGTTCCATATAAGAATGTTTCACGCTGGTCGGTGGGGCTCAGTGGATTGAGTGCTGGCCTGTGAACCTAAGGGTAGTGGGGTCGATTCCAACTCAGGGCACATGCCTGGGGTGCAGGCCAGGTCCCCAGTAGGGGTGTGTGAGAGGCAACCGCACGCTGATGTTTCTCTCCCTGTCTTTCTCCCTCAATTCCCCTCTGTCTATAAATGAATAAATAAATCTTTTAGAAAAGAATGTTTTGACACCTTGTGTTTAAATGGCTATGAGTGATATGCATTTGTTTAATACTCAGGAAGACAAAACATTCTTCCTCAGATGGACTTTTTATACACTTGCGTGAAGAATTTTTGCAAATATTTGGCTTCTCTATTTTTAGGGTGGAAATAGCCACTGAGGCATCACTTGAACTACATGTGGGCAATTGTGAACAAACAGCAGTAGACAGACAGTGCTGCTGACTAGAAATCGAAATGGAGTGGCTTCATTTGAAGGAAACATTTGTGTTTGTTAATGTCAGTGCGCCAGGCACAGAAACAGCTGTAAATGGAAGGAAGACAATAAATGATACAAAAAAAGATAGATAATGACTCAATCTTTTATGTATTTATATAACCATAAATTGTGGAAGTAATACAACTAGTGAAGGTACTTTGCAGTGAACAACACATGATTTACAGAGCTCAAGTCATGCAAGGTATGCGATGCTATTCATTTTGTGGACTGTGGGCCATTATGGACTGAATGTGTCCAAAATTCATGTGTTCAAACTCTAACCCTTAATGCATTGGTATTTAGAGAGGGCACCTTCAGGAGGTAATTAGAGTTAGATGAAGATGACAGGGTAGGTCCTTCATGATGATATTGGTGCCCTGTTAGGCAGAGACCCCAGAGAGTGCTCTCCCCCTCTCCCCTTTCACCCACCCACAGTGGACACAAAGAAGGGGCCATGTGAGCACACACTGAGATCAAGGCCTCTTGTTTAAGACGCCCAGTATGTGATATTTCCTTACCATACTCAGCCTGAGCAGACTGAGGGGCTATGAGAGAGAGAGAGAGAGAGAGAGAGAGAGAGAGAGAGTGTGTGTGTGTGTGTGTGTGTGTGTGTGTGTCAATTTGGCATGGCAAAGAGAGTATCTAGTGCAATAGCTTTTATATTAAAACTTTTGCAATCGCTCTCATGTTATAGCTGTCTGAATATTGAGGTTGACCCATCTCAATCTCTCGTATTTAACGAGTTACAACTCAAAAAAGAGCAGTGTAAATGCTGCTCTTTCCTCAGTCGATGCCTTTTATTTCTTATGCTGGGTCTCCTTTTTGTTATTGAAATGGGCTTTTTCTTTTTAAAGTAACCAACCGGCTCAGAAGACCAGGAACTCACCATTTCCTTACATGGATAACTCTGACAAAGTTCGGGATTAACCGAGGTATAGTTCAGTGAGAATTAAGGACAGCCTCGCCTCCCCAGGGGAGTTCAGAAATTCGCCTGGTTGAAAGGGGACATGGTAATAAATCTAACTGAAAGTAACCTCACAGGGTGATCTGATCTTAAATTTTTAACTGGAGAGGTCATGGTGGGTAGTCACACCCCAGGCCTAGAACCTCTTTAACTAAAGTTTTTAAGCCAGCCATGCCCCCTGTTTTCGTGCATCTAGGTTAACACTCCTTTGAAACACGAGCGATAATCTTCTTTTCCACACCCCTCGGGGAGCATAATCTTGTTAACTACCACGTAACCCAGTTTCAGCCTTTTTTTCTCCCACTTTCGTGTAATCTTCTTATGTTCCCTCCTTAATTCCAAATGCATAAAAGAAACTTGAAACTGTCATTCTCTGCTGCATTTAAGATCTTTCTTCCTTGCCATTGTAATCAATTTGGCTCAAATAAACTGATAAAAGTCCTCCATAAGTTTAGATAGTTTTAGGAGTCAAAGTGGTGGCTGATTATGGTTGGAGAGGGTGGGGTAGAGAGGAGTAATTGGTTTCAGGAGCTGTTACTGTGGAGCGTGGGTAGACTCAGACCCTCTCCCAGTGCGCTTCATCCCCAGCTCCTCTGTGTTTGCTTGGCCCCAAAACTCATTCCTCTCCTTTGGTTCTCTCTTCCCCTTCTCACAGCTCTAAGAGGCCACTGTTTTAATATTGAACCCCATTGGAGAAGAGAGCGGCTGACCAAATCAGATATAATCTACCCTGAGATATTTCAGAGGAGATGTTTTTTAAAAATTTTATACGTTTTATTTGCAATTTCATAACACCAGTCACATATTTCGAAACCATTTATTAAGTTAGACCACTCAGTTTTACACTAGACAGTAACCACCTACAAACAATATATTGGTAATATTGTATACCAACTATACTTAAATAAATAAAATAAGATATAAAGAAGAAATCATAAGGAAAATGCATTTACAGAAAAAACCAATATATTGGTGATCGTTGTTAAAGTGGCCTTTCAAAAAGAGTTCACTCTGCTAAAAGGAGACTCATCCTGATGATTTCAATCCCTAACAACAAGAAAAAATAAAACAACTACACAAACTAGAAAAATAGCTTAAAACGTAATTACAGGAAATCTAGTAACACTCATAAAGGGACGTTTAACAGGGACTCTACTTCCGTGATGTGGCTCCCACATGGACCCACACACAAGGAGGACGACAGGGCGCTCTGGGGTGGCACTGTAGGCGTTAAGAGATGGGGAAAAGCTCATATTCACTATCAGGGAGGGGGAGGAGGAGAAAGAAAAAAGGAAACAGAGGAGGACCTGAACTTAAAAAACACAACTACAAGTGCTTGTTATCCAGTGAGCCACTTCTCTACCAAAAGGCTGGGTAAGATCTCTCCTCACCCAAGCCCCACACTTAACCCCAATTTCCAGTCTTTTGTAGGCATATACAGATGATCCAATAGGAAGACAACGTTACGTCTGGCCGCCCCAGGTGCCTGGATGGCAGTGCAGTGATTTTCCTCCCTCCTCTTAGGTCAACTGCTTTCAGGCACTCAGTTGGCTCCCACCAGGGGGCTGCTCCACTAACGGTTGATGCCCTATTGCAACCTACCTACAGCTCGCTCCCTGGTCCCCCTTTACCTCCTTCCAACCCACAGTGGACAGTTATCTAAAAGAGTAAGGAGGGTGTTTGGGGAGAAGAATACTCTCTCCCCACCTTCCCAGGGGGTTAAAATGGCTTTAACTCTTACTTCCATACACCACAAACTGCCTTTAAGTCTTCCCTTCCCCAAAGAGCTCTATCCACATGGGAAGCCTGGGCCAAAGACCTTTCCAGAGTTTCAGGGGGAGGTTAGGAGGGGGGAACCTGTGGATGGAAGGGAGATGTGGGCAGAGGCTGACCCTAAAATCAAGGAGTATGAGATGAATAGGAGTTTGCAGGGTGTATAAAACCTTGGCGGTTTGGGCCTTGATGAGAGAGACTGTCTCCTTGGCTAAGGGTAGGTTCTTAGCTAGAATGGTCAGTGTATTGATATATGATTTGCTATTGAAGGTCAGGTCTTCCAGTAATCTCCACCTGTACAGGCTCTCATTACCGGGCTACTTTCTCACCTGGGGCTGGCCCTCTCCCAGCACTGTCTGGGGCCCTTTGAGTCTAGGTTCTTGACTCCTTCAGGAAAAATTTCAAAACAGAAGTCCTGGTGAAAGTGAAAGTTAGTTTATTAAAGCTTGGGACAGTGAGGCAGAGGAGGGGCCCCTGGAGACAGGATCAGGGGGTAAGCTGCCGATTGCTACTCGGACAGCAAGTCTCCTTTGGACCCTTAGAGCCTGGGATGGAAACAGCAAAGTGTACACCTGTGGAAAGGGGAAGCAGGTGTGCTCAAAGAAGAGCGTGCACTGGCTTCCTTTGTCCTGAGAGTTCTGTTATAGCTAGGAATTTTAGGGGACGTCCCAGGGGAGTATTTCAACAGAATGTTCATCAGATTTCCGGATGTGTCATTTAGTATGCTGATGTATTAAAATCAGTATATAATGGGGTCTAGGGTCATTTTCTGGTTAGTTTCACCTCTATTGTGGAATAATCTGGCTCTAATTTATTTTAAACTATCTTCCTGACTAAGGTGATTTAAACCACCTGCTCTTAGATATCTATGGTTAGGAAGGATAGAGACTTGTGATTTATCAGCTGGCTGTTAATTGCTCAGCCATTCGGGCCATTTGTTCAGCCATTTGTTTCCGTTTCTTTATTCTACACGACAGGGAATTTTCCTAGTTTCCTACTAGGAAATGCCTGCCTCACTCTGGCAGTGCCGGGCCCCCCACTATGAGGTCCCTCTGTGGCTGAAGCTGAAGTTGCTTTAAGTTGCCCTGATACGCTGCTTCCCTTCTGATGTCTTTCCCTGCTCTGCCTTCACCACGCCTACAGTGGTACAGGGTTGGTGAGGACACAAGGGGAGTCTCGAGTGTGAAATTCATGCTCTCCTGTGTGATCTCCATTCACTTCTGGCCCAGAAGCTTCTTTCTCCACAGACTCAAAATGGCAGCAGCTGTGGTGGGGGCTTCACATCTGAAAATGTATGTTTCCCCTGCACCACTTTGTGCAAAACAAGCTTGGGGGGGGGCGTTGGGTGTTTTATTTTAATGCTAACTTTGAGTTATTCTCCTTTCCATACTTCCTGTTATACCTCAATAAGAGTTAACAATATCCAACAACAGACATTTGGTGGGCCACCTCTTATTACACATGGTGCCACCTCAAAAATACCTGGTCTCTGAACAAGAAATGTTTCCATTCCAAGGTATTGTAGGAGAGTGTGTGGAGTAAGGCACTAAATACAGAAATAATAATGTGTAATATTTTCGAGTTGGGGAAGGAGAGGTTCGGTCAGGAGAAGAGAGTGGGAACATTTAACAGGGCTTCACATAAAGTAAAAGAATTTGAATGATGAATAGAAATTAGCCAAATGGAACTGGGCAATAAGAGCCTTCTAGGACATGCAGGTGTGAAAAATTCATAATATTCAGGAAGCTAAGAATTTGGTTATAAGAAGAGTTAAGTGGGTTTGTGGTTGGATGGGGGCAGAAGATGAGTTTGGAAAGTTGGGTGAGTATCTACATTAAAAAAATCCTTATAAGACCGGGCTAATGGGTTTTCCTATCCAAATCTTGGCAAAGAGGAACCACTGAGAATTTTAAGCATTAAAGTATTTGGATAATTTGTATTCTAGTAAACCCACTTAGGCTGCATTTTGTAGGAAGCTTGACTGGGGTTAAGGAGATCAGACTGGAGCTTGCTGTAATGTTTGGGGTGATGGGAATGTCACAAAGAAGGAAATGGGAATGGGGAGAAGGAGCTAGCAAAGTGCCGGAGTTAGGATGTATAGGGCTTGGTGGATCTTAAAAGGAAGAACAGTTGGTTGGGTTTGCCTAGATGTAACACTTAAGAACTGGTGAAAAAAATTAGGAAATGTATGTCTTCAGTTGAGCCAGGTGAGAAGAGATCGAAGTGTTTTGAGGTACAAATGATCATTGCTTGATAGGTGGTTTCAGTGGGTCACTTCACCCATGAATCCGGGACAAGGGCCTCTGCCAACCAGCAGCTGGCTCTTTCTTCCTCCAGGACTGCCTTGCCCAGCCTCACAGAACTCCTGAGGTCCCGCGAGACTGGGCTTTCCCTGGGAAGAGTGGTCCAGGCAGTACTCTAGGCTGGATTCTACAACTCCTCCTGCCCACCCACCCCCCAAAAAAGAGGAGGAAAAGATCATTTGTATATAAAAACACTTAGATTTACATCATATAAATGCTGAGTTCTTAGTGCTGTGTAGAGAAGGATGCTTAGTTTCTTTTTTACCCAAATATTTTTTATTGGTTTACCCTAACTCCAAGAATTATGTAGGAAAATAACCCATCACAATAAAACTTGTGAAGTAAATTAATGTCAATGTTGAATCTCCTTTAAACTTAGCTTTTATATAGAATCATTCATTTATGTATATATAAAATATATATAATATATATAAAAATATGTAATATATATATGAATTAATCAAAGTATCATTTCAATAAATAGTAACCAAAGGACATACTTTGTGGAGTCCCTCTCCATCTCTTGCTTATCACAAATAAATTATAATAGAAAAGATGAAATTTAGAAATGTAATTGATGAAAGGGTGTTTTTTAAAATAGCTAAAAAACTTAGGACATAAAGGAATAAATACGCAAGATCTACTTTTTAGTTATCTATTGCTGATATAACAAATCACCACAAAGTCAGTGTCTTAAGACAGCGCCAACTTATTGTCTTCTAGTTTTGGAGGTCAGAAGTCCAAAATGGAATGCAGTTCACAGAGCTGCATTCCTTCTGGAGACTCTAGAGGAGAGTAAGTTTTGTTGTCTCTCCAGGTTGCCTGCATTCCTTGACTTATGGCCCCTTCCTCTGTCTTCAAAGGGAGCTATCACATCACTGTGGTTTCTGCTTCTGCTTAGACTCTTCCCGTCGTATCTTTTAAAGATTATGATTACCTTGGTTTCATTTAGATAATCTAGGATAATCTCTTTAAGACCCTTAATTTAATCACATATACAAAGTCCTTTTTGCTGTGTACGGTAATGTGTTCAAAGAGTCCAGGGATTAGGTCCCTGGCGTGTGTGGCTCAGCTGGTTAAATGGTGGCCTCTGTACCAAAGGGTCACTGGTTCAATTTCCAGACAGGGCACGTGCCTGGGTTGTGAGCCAGGTCTCAGTAGGGAGTGAACAAGAGGCAATCACACACTGATGCTTCTCTCCCTCTCTTCCTCCTTCCCTTCTCCTCTCTTTAAAAATAAAATTAATAAAATCTTTAAAAAAATAAAAAAGAAGAGTCCAAGGATTAGAATATTTAAATTTTTGGAGTTTATTATTCAACCTACTATAATCCAATAGAAGAAAATGAGGGTATTATAATGTGGTCACTAAAATTCCTAATTTTAAAGTCAGACTACTTGAGGGGGCATCCTAATTCTATCCTAATTAAAGATTAATTTCTCTTATGATCTTAAAAATTAATGTGATTTTGCTAAGCTTATTTTCATATGTATAAAGTAATAATATTATTCCTCATCCCACAGAGAGTGATTCCAGGAAATAATGAGATAATCCATATCAAGCATTGGCATAATTTGATAATTTAAGGAAACATGGCATCCATGAATATGAATAGCATGCAATGAAAAAGAATGCTTATATGTAATAAAACATTCTTAGTAAATATTGTTATGCTTATTAATATAAGATTTCAATAGAAAATGGTAAATTTCAGAAACTATAAGATAAAATAAGAAGATGATAAGTGGAAAGTCTGAGATAAAATTTGGAGACATAGAGAATAATTTCAGAAATTTTAACATATGATAATAAGTCTTCCAGAAAGAGAGAACAGAAAGATTCAACAAAGAAAGTTTTAGAAAGAGTAAAAGCATGTCATTTTTCACAGCCAAAGAATGGCATGATTCTTCAAATGGAAGAGGACTACGAATATTAAGTTGAATGCATGTCAGATTTCTCAAGGGAAACAGTAGATTCTGGAAAGCAGTAGAACCTCATGTTAAAATAACCTGACAAAAAAATGAATTGCTACCTAGACTTCTATATCTAGCCAAATTATCACTCATCATGAAGAGAATATACATTTTTAGACATGTAGGAACATAGAAAATTTACCTTCCATGTATTCTTCCTTAATGAAGCAAAATGAGGTAATGCTCTTGAATATTATTTATTAAGCGCTTGCCATGTGCCAGCCACTGTGACAAGTTCTTAACTTTTTTACCTTCAAAACAATCAGAGGAAACATTAATTTTGAAAATAAAAATAGGGACTTCAGGCAGTTTAAATTATTTTCCCATGATCAAACAGCTAGTAAGTAGGAGAGTCCAAGCTAGAACTCACATCTGTTTGATTCCAGTGTTCATAGTCTTCTCTGCTAAACTCTGCCGCCTTCGTCACAATTGTCCACCAGTGCAGTGCATCAGGCTCTGGAGCACTGGAGCCTCTCGGTGTCATGGCTGAGGACAGGCTGCCCTGCTGCCCTGTGTTCCACTACTGGGAGCTGCGGTCTCCTGAATGGGTACAAGGAGACATTGACATAAGAGCTCCTGGAAGTAAAGAGCTTCTTTGTAGAAATGGGGTGGCCAGGAAAGTGACTCTCAGCTGTCTGGGATATAACTGCAATTTCAAATGTATCCATTAGGGGTGGCTGTAAGCCTTTTCCCACCTCTTATCTCTACATATTGAAGTGCTTTCAAAATGACTCTGGTGCTAATTATTTCTCAGATCCATTCATCTGCTTTGTATTTAGAGATAAATTGTTTTTACAAATTGGGAATGCCTGTATTGATATTCTTTACCGAAATTGTTACACCTTTGAGTCTTTTTCTCTTTTCATGGATCTTTAATCGGAAGGCCAGGGAAGGTGAATCAGCCCCGCTCGTGTGCTGCTGTCAGGCTTGGACGTTGACCCAGGGCCTGTCATTGTGCTGTTAAGGGAGCAGCTATTAAGAGAAGGATGAGTACTGAGCTGTGGTTGCTTTATATTTTCAGCAGGTCTCAGCGGACATAATTTAATATCAAAGGGACAAATTTTCAAAGGAATGGAAAGGTGACTCAGTACTATGTAGCACATACTTAGATATTTAATGCTTATTTTATATATGTTTGTGATTGAATATGTATTTGTGTGTGTAGGTGAGCAAGTATTTCAATTGTTGGAAAAAAAAAGAGTACGGTTGAAAGTCACCCAGTGGAGAAATGTGAAGGGTACCAGGCTTGAAAGCGACCTTTCTGTCCTGGAGGACTTTGGAGTATCAAGGTTATACTTTATTCCTCAAGCCAAATAGCATACACAGCTGAGGCTCTCCAAGATTTACTTCTAGGCCAAATTAATCAGATTTGGAGAAATGGGACTTGGGAGAAAAAGATGAATCTGGTTTCAAAGCAGCACCTGGGTACATACAGTAGGATTTACCTTGAGGTGGGTGCCCAGCCACCTGTGGAGTTGGAAGTGCAAGGGAAGGAAGTAGAGAAGTGTAGACCTCAGGACTGCAGAGAAAGGTTATGAGTGAGTTGTGACCGTTCAGGGAATCCTGGGAAAGTTTATCCACCTCGATGTTTTGTTTTGTTTTTTTGACTCTGAGAAAAGTTCAGTTTTCTCCCATGCATAATTCTCCTTCATTTCTCCAGCCCTTGAGTAAGGTTGACTACTCCTGTACAGCTGTGTGGAAGTGTTAAGAATAAAGCGAGAGTAAAGGGAAATGTGACTTGCTCTGTATCCGCTCTCCAGAGACATAACAGAGGAACAGGTTTCGGATCAGTGGCCTAAGCGGCATCAGGTGGTCCATTCTGGTGCTCTTAAGTGTCAGGGTGATGGAGACTGTGGAGCAGGAAGTACAGGACAGACTCAGAAAACCCTCGTCTTCTCTCCCAATTTAACAGGGAGGTGATACCTGTAAGGAGGGCGGGTGACAGTGAGAATATACTTTGATAAAAAAAAGTGCTGATTTTTTTGTCTGTCTTTTGCATTGTCATAATTTTCTGACCAGTCTCATAGTAAGATTAAAAGATAATAAATAGTTTCCTTTGAGAATCACTATCACAAAATCATGCTTAGGTAAGATATTACTTTTAGCTACACATGTTGTTAAAAATGTTTTGAAGAGATTTCCTGTATGGACAGTTGTACATAGAATAAATGTTTATATGTCCTTTTGCAAGTATGATTCTGGCTAAATATCAATATGCACAGATTAGCATTTGTGCTGCAATTTGAAGATAACTATGTGTACACAGCATGTACCATGCCTGCTAAAAACAGGCCTGGAGAGAGTTTGTAAATAATTTAACAGTCTTCAGGAGTACGGGCGGTGGAGCATTTGGAATCTCTTCCTTCTTTATTGGATCGCACAACTTCAGATTTGTTTTGCCGTCTTTCTTGGATTTTTTAGCCAAACCACCCAAGAAGGGAGAACTTAAAATCTGAAGTGTGCTTATCCTCCTGACTGTTTTACTTCACTCGCCTGACTTCCCTGGCACCCGATTGTGGAAGGGAGTTTGTTCTTTCCTCTTCAGGACACACTGGTCCTACTGAGAACTCATCCTCGGAGCTAACCTCTTACTGGGGCCCCGCTGTCAGCAGAGTTACTTGGCTCCATTGAAGATGATCTTGTGCTTTTTCTGGCTGCAGCTGCTGCACAGGAATGAGGTAATGAAGGTCTGAGAGTCATTTTATGTTCTACTTTTCCGTGTTCTCTGAGTCAAGAAATCTCGGGCTCTTGGAGATGGTTTCTCCTCTAATCTTAGGATCCGGATTTTAGTTTTAAAGTATACATCAGATGATGTGACTAACAATATTGGAAATTCCTGCCTTGTGCCTTGTGGGCGGAAGGACAGCAGGTGTTTTTCTTCCTAGGGAAATCTGTGTGCATAGTAGCAAAGGTTCTTGTGTTTGCCTATCACATCTGGTCTTGTGTGGGAGTTGATGGGTAGCAGCCATCCACCTCTCCCGAGTGGCCCTCCAGGTGAACAGCTTTTCTGGAATGTGCTGTGAAGTGTTCCTGTTGGGAACCACCCACTTTCACAGCCTTGTTCAACTATGACTCCACACTGACAACCAGAGACTGAAAGTCACCTGCCCTCTTAGTCCCATGTTAAACTGGTAGAGATTTTGACTTTTGCAGGGACACAGAACACAGAGATGGCTGTATCTTTTATAGAGTCACCTGCTAGTTTAGATTTTGTGCAGCTAAGATTAGTTTAGATTCTGTGGGCCAGAAATATGTCACAAGAAATGGTCTTAGCTGAACCGCAAGAGAATCGAAAACATAGTTTACTTGGGTGCCCAGAGAAGAGAAAAGGATATAATGGGCTCCAGCTGTCTCTATTACACTCTTCAACAGCTTAATGTGATGGCTCTTCCAGGCAAAACAGAAGTTCCTAATGTTTCAGTTTTATGGCTAGGATGTTGGATTATTTAAGTCACATATTTTTTCTACTGTGATTTTTGTTTGAAAAACTACTGCAGTGACAAAGGTCCAGAAAAGAGTCATTCTGCAAGGTACATTGAGAATTTCATTGCTTTCATGGTCTTGGTGCTGCTGCTTCACAGACCTGAAAGAACATTGTTCATAACTGTAAGAAAGCAGGTGAGCGCTGCCTCAATCCACTCTGGTTGGATGGAAAGCAGAGGGGCTTTCATCCTCATAGCTTTTGTCAGAGACTCAGCCTGAGGAGGCTTAGTCTATTCAGGCTGCTGGGACAGAATACGATGGACTGGCTGGCCTCTCAACACTAGACATTTATTTTTCAGAGTTTGAAGCCCGAGAAGTCCAAGATTAAGGTACGGACAGATGTAGTGTCTGGTGAGAATCTGCTTCCAGATTCATAGCCCACTGTTTTTTTCACTGTGTCCTCATAGGGCAGAAGTGGGAACTTCTCTAGAGTTCCATTTATAAAGGCATTAATCCCATCCATGAGAGTTCTGCTTTCATGATCTAACAACTTTCCAAAGACCCTACCTTCCAATAAGATGAACTGGGGGGAGGGCACAAAAATTCAGTATATAACAGAGGACTGGGGAAGGAGGTTAATCCTCCATAGCCTCCTTTCTCATGGCTTTTTGGACAGGGTTGGAAGAACCCTGTTTGGATTATTTTTATTACCTACAGGGTAGGGCAAGCATAGGTTTACATTTGTTCATATGAAAAATAGTATGAAAATTAATAACTAATAACACAAGAATAAATTTGTTTCACATACAGATGTAAAGTACTTTTGTACCATCTTGTATAATAGGTAAGTCCCTGAAGACAGACTACATTTCATTTCTCTGAAAAACCTTTCCTTTCTTGTGATCTTCTTTTAGCTATATGATCACTCACCAAGTGGCCAGTAATAGATGTGTTTCTAATTTATGAAGCTAATAAAAGCCATGCAAAACAGGGAAGATTTAGAGTACAGGTCAGTGATTTCCACATGCAGTCTAAGTTTGTCTTGAGTCATTAATGGGATTTTTTACATTTTACTAATGTCTTATTTTCTTTTGCTTTTCTGAGGACTAGGCCTTCTCCCCAGTTAGCCCAAGGCCAAGTTACCTATATACACAGTATAATATACTATACATAGTATAGCATTGTATGGTTAATTTTCAACATGCAAAATGGATTTTCAAGTAAGTTTTAAGATCCAGGGAGAAACTATTTTTTAAAAATTAATTTATCACTTGTAAAATATCTAATAATCAGATACGAAAGACCCATGTACATAGAAGTCTGTTACATGTTAACATTTTTATCAATGATAGAAACACTTTCAGTCTTATTGCTTGATGCTACAAAGGGAAGGCTCGAGGAAATTTTTCCAAAGTGAAACTTAGGGGAGTTTGTAAAAGAGAATGGTGGGAGAAATGTGTGAATCGGTCAGGCATGTGCCCTGATTTCCCACCTGGGTTTTTCTGTTTGGACTTTGGAGATTTTGATTTCTGAAGTTTCTAATTTGTTCTTGGCTTTAGGATGGCGTAGTTGGATATTAAAACAGCTGAGTCTAGCCTAGAAATGTGCCGAGACCAGGAGGGCTACAGCGCAGTCTGTCTGAGCTGAGGCCAAACAGGAGATCCAGTTTATATATTTTAATTGTTAAACGTTTATTGAGGTACAAGTGCTATATATTTAATACATACAATTTTGTAAATTTGGACATATATATACATCTATGAGATCATCACCACACTCAAGGTAATAGACATAACCATCTTCTTTGAAGGTTTCTTGTACCCTTTGTGTGTGTGGGTGTGTATGTGGTAAGAACACTTAACATGAGATCTGCCCTCTTACCAAATTTTGAAGGATGCAATACTGTATTGTCAACTGTACTATAGACACTATTTTATATAGCAGGTCTCTAGAACTTATTCATCTTGCATGACTGAAACTTTACACCCATTTTCATTTACCCCATCCCCTGGCAACCACCATTGTAATCTCTGCTTCTACAATTTTGACTATTTTCGATAATGTATTAGGAAAATTCTATTTTCCACTTGTGTTTCTCTGTTACTCCTCACATAGAACACTTTGCTTCTGACACTTCTGGTTAGTCAAACATGTGTGGGTTTTGCCCCACCGAGTGATCCTCTGTGACACCAGCTGGGTATCCTACAATTTAGCTCAATTCTGGCACTCTACCTAGACAGAGCAGTGAATCCCACAGGTTAATTGCAAATAGTAGGTCCTCAGGTTGTCCACAACTTCTGTCTGACTTGTCTACAAATCAAAGGTTTCCATAACCCCCTTCAGAATCAATAAATTTGCTAGAGGGGTTCACTGCATACAAGAAAACATTGACTTACATTTACCAGTTTATTGAAAGATACAGTAAAAGATGGAGATGAACAGCCACATGAAGAGATATGTAGGGTAAGTTCTGGGAGGGTCCTGAATGCAGGAGCTTCTGTCTCCACGGAGTTTAGGACATCATCCCCTGGAAGCTCTCCAAACCCCATACCTTTGGTAGTTTTATGTAATTTCATTACATATTTATGATGAATCATTAATTCCACTTTTGGTCCTTCTTCCTTCTCAAGAGAATGTGAGGCAAGGCTGAACATTTTAAGCTTCCATTCATGGCTTGTGCTTTCTGGTGACCAGCCCTCCTCTGGGAGCCTTGAGGAGCCCACTTGGAGCTCCTTTATTAGGATAAAAGGCACTCCTCTCTATCACACCGGAAATGACAAAGATTTCAGGAGCCCTGTGTCAGGAATTGGGGTTGAAGACCAAATATGAGACCAAAAGATGCTCGTAATCTTCTTATTATTTAGAAAATTATAAAGCTTTCAGGTGCTCTGTGTCAGGAACTAGGGGAAGAGACCAATACATATTTTTTATCATTGCACACATTTTTAAGTAGAATCATGCAGACTTTGTCTTCCTGTGACTGGCTTATTTCACTTAGCAGAATGACTGGACAGTCCAACTTAGACCTCAAAGGAGGTCTGAAATGACCTCCTTTGCCAACCGAAGTGATACCTTTTGCCAACTGAAGTGAGGCTGAATCATGGACGGAACATTACCAGGCCCTGACCTAGAGACAATAAACTGCAACTTATACATGTCATAGAGTCAGCTTTAAATGATGGATGTTTCAGTCAGATAAGGGATCCTGTCTGTCACACTAATTTCAGGGAGAAACCAGCATAAGATTCAGTGTGGATCCAAGGATCACAACTAACCCCAAAGCCTCGTGTCCCTCTTTTGCACCAAGCACCTAGAGACAAACTCATGGCGAGATGCAGTGGGGGAGGGGGAGGCGCTCAGAAGCACTTTTACTCAAGAGAAACTGAGTGATACTTACAGGTACTATTTAAATGATAGGGTCAGACCTCAAATAAACAGACTAGACATGTAGGTGAATTTTTTTTCTTGCTAATCAATTTTTTCTTTCTTCCTCTCAAGAGGAAGGCTGATTAATTATAGACAAATCAAGAAGTTACATTACTTCTGCACATCTGAAATGATTTGTGAGTTAAATATTTGCTATTCTGCTATACTGATGGATGAATTAGAAGGAAACCATGTTAAATTTTTATTACATTTCAAACTCTCAGTGAAATGGAAAATATTTGTATTATCCAAACATGCGTATGTATTTATATCCACTTATCCTGAAAGAATCAGTTATAGTAAGTAAAAAGTACTTTATCTTAACAATTGGTACAGATATGAGTTGGATGTTCTCTAAGCATTATAATGATATACTTCCTAGTCTGACTTAATATACACATAATAGTTTCATTTACCTCAGAAACCTAAGTAGATCTTCAAAAAATATATTGTTATAGGAAAGTTATTTCCTTTTTATGCAACTGATAGCATCCCACACAAAAAAGGCAAGTCACTGCATGTTTGCCTGTTGTTATAAGCATTGAAGACACATGCCGTTTTTCACATTTAAGCTTCTTGACTGTTCCATGTTATTACTTTTGCCCAAGATATAAATTTATCAAAAACAATTCAATAAGTATTAAAGAGTGGAAGTATTTTCACAAAAGGGGGAAGGGAGCAATTTTTTTCCTACTTGTTTATAAGGAAATATTCATTCCTTACTCTCCCTCTGCAGGGAAGCGCATAGCATCAAGTCCCTGTTCTTACTGCCTTACTCTGACCTCTGCTTCCATGCATATGTTTGACTGAGAGGAACTTCTCTGGGTGCCTTTGGGAATGCAAAAAGCCAGCTAAGCTTCCCCACAAGGGTTACTGTTGCTGAGAAGGAGTCCTTGCCTGGCTGGTTGCAGTGGCTGCCACTAAACACTGGAGAGCTGCTGGGAACCTGTGCAAAGGATCAGCCGTTGCGCTGTGCTCTCAGGTGGCGGGCCTGGCATTCCTCCCTCACCGCCACAATCACAGCCTGTGACCACATTAGTTCTTAATTCAATAAAATTTGAATCTTTAGTCGCCTGGAGAAGCCAGGCAGTGGGCCCAGAGGCCCTTTCAAACCAGGGTTTTTACAGTTATTTTAATCCACAGGAGATGCCATTATTTCTCTGTCTCACAAAGACAAGCAAAACTGCACAAACACAGAGGCTGGTAAGATATAAAGTCTTGAGGAGGAAGTTGGGCCAGAGTCTCTTGCAGGGTGAAAAAATGAGAGCAAATCCATGTGTATGGTTTGTTGTGCTAATGTGTTGTCTATTTTCAGTTCTCAGGGATGAGTTCAGGTAGAAATGATACAATAAATAAATGATGGGAGAATGTATATGCAAACACCATTTTGTGTAAGAAGCCTGTAGTTAGCACACTGAAGATTTTATGATTTTATTAAACCATGTGAATATTATTAGAGTTACCTCCTCTTCCTGTTGAGTTAAGTTGGATTTGAATGATGATTACAGTGATTTAACTTTGCCGGGGCATCCAGACTCAGCTTGGCACAGCCTTGGAAGAGCGGTGCTGCTTGGTGGTTATGCCAGCAGAGCACCTATAATGAGGATGAAGTGAGTAAACATATGCAAAGAACATAAATCAGTATCTGGTACATAGGTGCTGCTTAAAGTGTGGTCTGCAGACCAGCAGCATGAGCTTATTAGAAATGCATATTCCCAGGCCTGGTTTCAGAACTACAGCATGAGACTCTGAATTTCAGCAAAATTCCTATTGACATGAACCATCTGAGAAACACTGCTATGTAATTGTTGGTTTTGGTATTTCAAACTGGCTTTTACAAGCCTACATGGTCAAGGTGAGCTGGATATCCCTACTGATTTGCTTTTTCCTTTCTAGGCTCTGAGTCCCAAGAAGAGACCTCTGATACTGGCCTCTGCTTCTCCTGAGTTCTTGGTGGCCAATGAACTGTACTCCTGTGAGCCTATGTCCTACATCTCCCTCAGCCTACATCCTGACCTTGAATGTTTACTTTGCATCCAGATCCTGATAATTATGACTCCACCAGTTTATTTAATCCCAAATCCCCATTAGCGTCTTTGCTTGTCATCTTTCCTGGATGTCTTAAATTATATTTTGCATCCTGATGCCTTTGCAGTTCAGCCAGAAGGTTCTGTGCCCAACTACAGTCCTCGAACAAAACAAAACAAGACAAAACAAAATAGTAGGAACATAGTAGGGGGGATAAAACAAGTTCAGATTATTTAACACTTTTCTCCTACACTCCACATTCCACAGAAACATTTGGTTTTTATAGTTGGCTCTCAGAGGCAATTTTCTAACAGATTTTATAGCAGAGAAGAGAGCTAGGCCTTTAAAGAATTCACAGGTCAACAAAGCAAAATTTGCTCTGTTTATGGTATGGGTGTGGCAGTTGGACCTCTTTGCAGCCAATATTCTTTTGGCTTTAGGAAAGAGTCCATTGCCACACCTGCTTGCTTTATTTCACATCAAATTGTCTTTAGTAAAGAGGTTTGGAAACAGAGACCTTCCATAGGCATTCATGCCAAGCTTATCACAATCCCATGATGCTTGGCTAATAATGCAATGAGAATGGATGACACCAGGAAGCCAGGGCCCTTGGTGTGTGGTGAATTGAAAGAATGTAATTGTATGTGAAATGGACGGAAGAAACGCTTCAAGGGCACACTGGCACCTAACTTAAAGTAGCAGGGGAGCTGTGTGGAGAGGCAGGAATTCATAGCAGTAAGCTTTGTATCCAGCTATGGATCAAATTGGAAAAGAGGAGAAGTTAGTTATTTGTGGACTGTGAAATTAATGTGCCCCATAAACCATTTCAACTGTGGACGTCTGAGCTGCTTGGAAGGACTACTGGGCCATCCACAATTATTGATTGCCTCTTCTGTGTACGGCACTTAAGGAAGCATCTGAGGGGCAGAAAGGAGAACTATAACACTTACCCTTTCCTCTAAAAAAACTTACAGTCCCATAATGCATGTGAGAAATACATAAACATTGGGGAAGGTCATCAAAACATGACTGTCAGTTTGACCCACGAGCTGCACCCTGACCATTGAAGGCTCCCCAGTCCATCTCCTGTGCCTTGGAATGTGCATTCCATTAGCATTCCATGTACCCAGAAGGTTCTTCAAGGTTGTATCCTTAAAATAGAAATATGGTATTGAGACTTCTGAACTGGGTATGTGACTGAACCCAGTTAAGATCTCTAGATAAAATTTTAAGATTTGGTGGGCAGGTGTGGAAAACTACTCATCTTGCCTAAGATAAACCTGGTATAAACCCTTGTTTTTGAGCCTGCCATCCACCAATCTGGAATAGTCTGCCTCTTTTCTCAGTTTTTTCCTGTACTCCTATTATGGGGGCCCATTTCAGATTACACCTGGAAAGCTCTTGGCCAAGGTTGTGAACCAATAATATATGAATGTGAAATGGAAATAAACTTCTGCAAGGGGTAAGTTAAAGGTCTCATATGAGTAACCAAGTAAAGGTTACTTCTGTCTAGTCTACAGGGGTCAGGACAGTGTCAAGGAGAAGGTGGGATTAGAGCTGTAACTTTGGAAGATCAATTTATATTCCTTGTATATTGCACTCACAATCCTGTAAACACGGAAGCCTGTGACCCAGGTGAAGCCTGGATAGAGAAAGATGAATTTTAGGGTCCCAATAAGTAACTTTTTTTTCTTTTTTTTTGCCATCCCAAGGCTGAACATATTGACAGATGATACATAGGAGTCGGACACTGGGAGAGAGTGTCAGTATTATTACTGATAGTGTTATAGGAGAGACTCCCAGGAACCCGGGTTCTTCTTGCTGACACAGTAAAGAATTACAGGACAATGAGCCTATTAGCATGCAAACAAGGTTTATTCGTGCTAAATTCTAATAGGAAAGCAAAAGCAAGGTTGGCTAGAAGTAGGGTAGCCAGAGGCCGGGTGACCAGCACCCAAGCCTCTGTGTGGCAAAAAGAGCCAAGAAGGCCAAGAGGCCAAGAGAGTGAGTCTTTTGTTCTGAGGATTTATATAGTTGGTGGAGTGGGGGTGAGGTACATTCTGATTGGTGGGTAAAGGTGGTGCCGGCTTCCCCCAGGGAGACACAATGACCCATGTGGAGGTATGTGTGGGGTCTGTTAGTCCGAATCCTTGTCTTGCTCCAGACTTTATTTGTTCATTTTGCATATGTGACGAGAGGCAGGCAGTTAACCAAAATTGTTTATGGGGCCTTTCTTTGGGCACTGCAGACCCCTCCTTTTTCTCCCTTCCAGGCCTTGGGATGAATACACAGTCTCAGGGTTTTCCTTTTCCCAGCTAGCAGAGATGATGCGAACAGACTTTCAAGGGCACACCCCTCCTATACTATCATAGTTTTACTTATTGTTTGGAAAGCCTAGCAGCCTTATCAAACCAGGCTCAGGATTATTGGGTCAACGTGTGAGATTTTGCTTTTAGCCTCCTGCATTAAGTTCTTTGTTAGATTGCAATGACAAGGGCCCCGCCTTTATTTCCCCTCTGGCTGCTCATTCCACTGTAACAATAGAAGCTCCATTGAAAGACTGGAGCAATGGGTGGCTGCATTCATTTTAATACTTTACTGCTGACTTAGGCAGAATTAGCTGCCCATCACTGAAAAAACTGCACAGGCACAAGCCGCGCTGCTTGGAGACTGGGCCGTACCACGTGGCAGAGAACAGGTAGAATGCACTGTCTGCAGGCAGGCAGCCAGGATAGAGAACCGGATGGTGCCTTACCTTGCTGGCTTATGGCTTTTTCCAAAGTTCACCAATTAGAGAAGTAATTTCTCCTCCCTTGGGGACATATATCACCCCTATCCACTTACCTGATATTATTCCCCAGAGTTTATTCTATTTTCAATATACTCTCTAAATTGATTTCTGTGGAACCAATCAAATGAACGAACAACAGCATCATTGATGTTTCTTTAAATCTGTGCATTTTGTGACATCAGTGTGTATATATGTTGAATGTACATATAGTTTTTATTGTTAAGCTAGTTTTTATGTGTTTGATACAGTATTATAATTATAAGAATAAAGCTTTAGAATAAAGATTTTAGTGCTTAGAAATCGTTACTTTTTGCCCTGACTGGGTCACTCAGTTGGTTGAAGTGTCATCCTGTGTACCAAACGGTTGCGGGTTCAATTCCTGGTCAGGGTGCATAAGGAAGGTAAGTGATCGGTGTTTCTCTCTCTCTCTCCTTTCTTTTCTTTCTAAACAACAAACAACAACAAAACCCCCACATCTTCATGTGAACATTAAAAAGCCTGTGACCTCTTTCCCTGACCAATAAATTTGTTACATACTCATAATTTAAAGTTATTTGTCCTGAAGATCTTTACACAGATGATTGCTGGAGAGCTCCTTCCCATCAGTCTGATTTAATAGACTCTGGATGGTAAGAGAAGACTTAGGAGAAACAAGGAAACTGCAGCCTTTGGACTGTTATGTGGAAGGCAGATGAGATTCACTCTGAATGGCCTCATTGCACGTAAGTAAGAGCAAAGATGAGAAGTCCTGTGGAGATATTTTACATATACATAAGGAAAAATTTTCCAACAATGTGAACCACTTAAATATTAAAGAGGGCTTTCTTGGAAGACTGTGAATTTCCTAGCTCTAGAAATTTACAAATCAAATGACAGGAATTTTTTTTTTGTGTGTGGTTCTTTTAAGCAGCGCATGGCTGGTCGGCTAGGTCAAAATCTTGTAAAAGCCTGTTCTAAAACTAGTGGCTCATGGGTTGTGTTACATTAACCCAGGGAGTGTGTAAAATATAAAGATTTCTGGATGGAGATTCTCATTCAGTGTGTGGTTGCCTCTCCCAGCCCCCTATACCGGGGACCTGGCCCACAACCCAGGCATGTGCCCTGACTATAGAGTTCTATTCTTAATGCTTTATCTTTTCTTTCTGTGCTTATTCCTTCACAAATATAATTAAATAAATGTTTATTGAATGTCTACTCTATTCCAGACAGTGAGTAGGGCAGCAGGGACAAGTGGTAAAAGGCAAAGACGCTGGCCTCAAAGACTTTAGCTTCTCAAAAAATTGACAACATCAGTTCCTTGCTTCTGCCATCCCAACCCCAAATCATACACTGAGCATCTCTGCTTGGATGTCTTGTGGGTACTGCTTGCCCAGTGTAGAAAAATGCTGAACTCATTTTCTTTTCCTGTAAATCTACTCTTTGTGTTCCCTTTCTTTATGAAATAGCATTATCCCATGCTTTCATATCAGTAAGTTTGTCTTCCTCTCTGTACCTGTTCTGTTGTCAGTTACTGTTTATTCTGCCTCTGATATGTCTTTGAGGTCCATTTCCTTCTCTCCATTTTCACTGTCTTAGTTAAGTTCCCCACTGGCTCTCACTGGGATAAGGATAGCCTCTAAATTGTGTCCATGTTTCCAGCTCATCATGACTTCAGAGTTACCTTTCCACTCATACTACCCATACCTTTGTGCATCTTATCCTCCTGCTTACTTTCATGTAGGCATAACCCTGTATGAAAGTCCTGACTACTCTGCTGTCTCCCAGCATTTTTGCACATGCACGCATGTCCTAGCAGCATCAGAGCAGACAGAATTCCTTGCACAAACCCATGGCTTGCCATATATTGGTGCCTCTGTTGATTCCCGAAACCTCAACTTCCTTCATCTCCATCTTTGCTTGGTGGACGTCAACATTCAAGGCTTAGATTCTTCTTCTGAAGTTCCTTCTGAGAACCTGTCTCCATGTTTCCCAGGGAGCTGTCTCCACAGCTCCCAATTCTTTGTTTCTATTTCTCTTATAACTTGGTTTTTGTGTTTCCAGGAACTTGTTCAGTCTGGACCAGAGGAGGTAGTCAATTCTTCTCCTTTCTTTTTCCCTGTGGCTGATGAATAAGTGTGGGGGCGACTTCCTCGCAAGTCCCCCTGAGTGCCATGGATGAGAGTGAATATGACTGAGACATGAGGTGATCTGCTTGGGGAGGAGAAGTGAGCAGTTGCCAATTTCTCTGGGAAAAAGGCCAGCTGCGGACAGTTTCTCCGAGGAGAAAAAGGCCTGGAGCCCCCTCCTCCATAGCCTTTTATTGGGTTCTAATACACAGGAATATAGGGTGGCAAGGATCAAACAGTACATAACATTTCAAAGAGATCTGAGGGCTTACTACGAGTCAGAGTTTGTTAGGAACAGAGTTTAGGGTTTCCTGCTTGAACCCTTAACATATGAATGAAAGCACTTTTAGCAGAGCAGATTTCACAGGTTTATCAGGAAGTCTTTGTGATGCCAGATTTTCCCCCAGGACACACTCTAGCAAGGCAAGGAACTGCACCCCTTCCCAGCAGGTATTCAGGCTTAAGGGGATTGGAGCCAGGAAGTACTTCTCCCAGAGTACATGGGGATTTGGGCTTTGACAAAGCCGGGGGGGGGGGGGGGAGAGTTCACTGCTCTTTGTTGCAGCCCCCTGAGTCCTTCCATGAAGGCCTCCCAAGTGATTGAGTCTGGCTTAGGTTGCCACCCTCTGTGAGGGGTCTTACCCAGCATTGACTTCTGACCAAGCTTTGGGGGCAGGGAGAGGAAACTGAGGCAGAGACAGGCTTTGTGTCCTGTGGCTGGCACTCCAGAGGTCGTTCCTCACCCTTAGCCACAAGGGGTAGAGATACAATTCCTAAAACCAGGCAGAGCGGTCTGTAACAAATAAGCAAAATGAAATTTATCACACTTTTATATCCAAGTCTCTGTCACTATGTGATCCTTAACAACTTATTTTAGCCTTAGAAAAGACTAGACTTACAAATAGTTGATGGATATGATCAATTGATGTAAAAGCAATTATGAAATATAAACTTTGATTTGCTGAGTTTACATTTAGCTGGGAATTACATCTTGGTACAAAAAGATAATTTATTTTTTTATATTTCCAGGTTCTTTTTTTAAAAAATATATTCTGATAGAGCAGTCACACCTGAAAAATTAAGATAGCCCAGTTGTCTTACATCTTTTCTGTAGCCGTGGTAGAGGAACTAAAATCATTTTGAGATTTTTGCAAAGCATAATTACTTTAGATTCTATGTTTACATTGTTCTTAATGTTATACCTCACACTTTAATGAAGAATATACTGAATAGTGATAAGATTTTCTTATAGGTTATGGGAATATAATTGAAAAGGCTTTTAGTTAATTCTACCTATTCTATTTACATATTTATCCATAAGCTGATTATATAACCTATTATCGCCATTTTTCAAGGTAGTATTATTTAGTCTAGTTATTATGGGGTTTTCTTTAAGTGCTAGGTACTCTAGGGTAATGTACGGGTAAGGTTATTGTTGCTGCAGGCTGCTGTAGGAGTATATTCCTGCTAATCTGATTGTCTCCACAGGGTGGGTTTTGTAGATATACTTCAGCTCATTTACAGCTCAGGATGACATGACAGTTGTGGGACAATAAGGATTTAGTAATGCTGTTGGTATATTAGGCTGCATGGGGGTATTTTCCTGGATTTTTCTCAGACTTAATATTATTTCCAAAGGATTTTTCTTTTGCAGTGTTCAATCTAAGAAGATAGCAAAAGAAGACTTAGGATTCTCCTTGCCTAAACATTTAAACATAAAATCACTCAGGATACAGTAAAAAATGGCAATAAAAATTGGGGAGACTATTAAATTGACTCCACACATTAACTGTTTTTAGTGAGTTGGGCACTGTAGAGGGATCTATCAATGTAGTACGATTAAAACAAAAATGAGCTTTAAATATATTTTTCCTAACTGAATGTCTACTATGTTATGACACTTCAGCTATTACTCATTAATAATTGCATAATTCATGAGGCAAATCAAACCAAGGTCTATAGTGATCAGAGAAATGATCCACAACCTCAGCAGATTCAGCTGTTGTGGCTGTCTGGACACACTAGGGGGTTTTACTACTTTTTTGTCTTTAGTGACTTAGTTCCATCTGTTGAAGTCTGCATACCTCCTGCTCCAGTCACTCAGGCTAATAGCAAGTGCTCCTGACTCCCGGATGTTTTCCTGTTGCCCGCAGGCTGCATCAGGTGCCTGTCTATTGCAGATCTCTATCACCGTATTTTTTCATCTCATGTTTGTATTATCTGTTCCTGGGTCACTTTCCACCTTTAGCCTATGAGCTCCTTGAGGTCAGAGGCTGTTCTTTGCTCATCTACACCTAGCACTGTGTCTTCACTGCAGTAGTAAATACTGTATGAATGTTTGTGTAATGAACAAATGAAGCCAACTCTCAGGGAGTAGAATTTTTTATTGCTGTGCTGTACCACCAAAAGCTCTCATTTTCAAAAGGTGGATTAAACGTAATATCATGTAAAGTTTATGAACACATCTGAATTACTGTGTTTAATCTAGTTCTAAAATAAAAGCAATATCTCTTGTCCTCTAGTTATTTCAAATGTGTATTCTTAAAATAGAAAGTGGAGGTGTGTTAAAAAGTGTAGAGAGAGTCGTAAGTGTAAATTACTTGCCAATATAATCTCTTGAGTTCATATTTAATAAAGATAAGTTACTCCATCAATAATTGCTCCATGTGTGAGGATATTTGTACATAAATCACTTAGTTTGGCTTGTATCTAACACTGATGGGACATAATTGATCTTTAAAATTTTTATGAAGAATCACAGACTGTGAAATTAAAGGTGGTTGTATTGTCTAACTTTGCCTTTCCATCAAGCAGACACCTGTTTTCTTGGTAGTGGAAACCTTGTTTTGTATGTGTTATTGACCATTTCATCAATTAACTTTGCCTCACAGTAATTAAAATCATGTTACTTTTTACTTTATATCAGGAAAACCTACTAGAGTTTTCTAACCTGATACACTGCCAGCTAGGGTATTGTTCGCAGCCCCACCCCCCACACCAAATGTTTAAAGCAGGCACTAACACCTACATATTTTGTTTTCTGACTCATGATTTGATGTACTGGTTTGTCACTTCAGTTTTGTATTGCACCACATGTTATGTGCAATAGGAGATGTGTTGGAATGTCCAGTGAGCCAGCTTTGTCCTACTTTTGTCAATCTGTAACAAACTGTTTCTTTAAATTTTACTTTCTTTTTTCTTTCTTTACTTCTATTATTTTCAGCAACTATTTTCCACCAACCTTATTTCCGCTTGTTGTCTAAGAGTCTGTGGAAGACCAGCTAAATACCACTCTGATTGCTCCTTCCCATTCAGTGGCTGAGCAGTGGGGGCTGTGGACCAGTCTTCATGGGGAGCTGCTCTACAGGCACAGAGGCTTGTACAGGCTTCAGATCAGTCTGCGACCTTGAGTTGAGGAGCAGTAAATTTGGGAACTAGGGCAGTCCATTGCCCCTGAAATTCCTCCTTGGTCACAGCCTTTTCAGCAGCAGCCTGCTCTTCCTTTGACTCTCTTCAGGATCTCTGCGGAACTACGGATTGGGCAGGACCTTGCACGGGTGCTCACAGGAGACGGTGCCAAAGATGTTCAGAACTTCCTGGGCCAGCATTTACCACCTCAGACCCACTGGGTGAGCTCCCTTGTGTTGCATAGGATGGCAATGTCCACATGACATAGAGGAGAGTCTTGTTTACATAGAGCGATGGTAGGCAGGTTAACCTAAGACACCTCTGTGAAAGGCAGGTGGTCAGCTCTGGGGTCAGTCACCATGGGAAGTCATGGAAAGGTTCCTGGAAAGCTGCCTGGATCTGGTTAGTGAAGGTCACTGAAGGGAAGTGGCCAACAGTAGGAGTGGCTGCAGAGGCAGCAGCAAACTTCAGCACAGCTCTCTGGCCAGTATTCCTGCATGATGTGGCACTGACATCAGCCAGGTTTTTAATGGTGAATGACATAAGCTCACAGCAGAAGCCTTTCCCAGGTTCTTTTGAGATTTATGATGTAGATGCCATCACTTCTCCTTTTGCATATGGAAATCAAGGAACCCACCTTGATTGCAGCAGGGTTCTTGCTGCAAACCACTTAAGGACATCATACTCCTTAATTTACAAGACGTCAATGGCTCCAGATATTGTGAAACTTTTTAAGTTATGATGGGAACCCAGACCAACACCGTATGGACCCTTCTCAGGGTAGTGTGGGAAGGCTCTACTTTCTAATTTTTCATAAATAGTGTCATTATTCTGGAAAAGATAATAGATATGGTAAACTAGATAGTGTATGATAGTTAAAGCTTGTAAGTGAAATTGGAAATTATTATGGGTTTATGTATTTGTCTCATCCATAAATATTCATGATCCTTTAGGGCATCTATATTAGTTTCCTAGTGCTGCTGTAACAAGTCACCACAAATTTATTTGCTTAAACCAGCATAAATTTGCTATCTGATGGTATTGGAGGTCAGACGTCCAAAATGAGTTTCACAGGTGTTGACAGGTTTCCTTTTGAAGGTTCTATGGAAGAATCTATTTTGTTACTTTTTCTAAAGCTTCTAGAGGCTGCCCGAGTTCCTTGGCTTATGACCCATTCCTCCATCTTCAGAAGCAGCAATTACATCACTCTGACTTTTGCTTTGGTTACATTGAGCCCGCTTGGATAATCCAAGACAGCCTCTTTATATTAAGGCTCTTAATCACATATGCAAAATCCCTTTTGCTCTGTGTGTTGGAGGTCCCCAAGATCATCCTCAGGTTCGATGCTTTGCTAGTGTGACAGACCTCAGCATATAATCATACAGCCATGATTTATTAAGGCAAAAAAAAATACAGACCAAAGTCAACCAAGGGAAAAGGCACATGGGGCAAAATCTAGGGGAAAACAGGTACAGGCTTTCAAGGGTCTTTTTCCAGTGGAGTGAGTAAAACAGAACATGCTTAATTCTTCTAGCGATGAGTTGTGACAGTACATGTAAAATGTCGCTAACCAGAGAAGCTCAGTAGAGACTCAGTGTCCAGGGTGTTTTTTTTTTAGGGGTGGTCACAGGGGTATCCTTTGCCTGCCTTGTACGAAAACTTCAGACTCCCAGGAGAAAAGCAGGTGTTTACCACAAAACATATTGTTTGCACAAATGTTTTAGGCACTGTGAGCCACTCTTATCAGTCAATGGTGGAAACCCTATAAAATCTAAAATTCCAGATGCTATTCAAGGGACTAATCTAGCCAGTAGGGCTTTTCAAGGCTAGTGGTTTAGGACTGCTATGTTAACTCTTCTCTGAACACCATGAAAAGAAACATATTTGAAGGCCTAAGGAATTAGGGTGTGGACACATTTGGGGGTATTATCATTCTGCCTACAGCAGAATGATATTTTATTTAGTTTTATATTCACAGCTCTATCCCAATGCCTTGCATACAGTGGGAATACAGGAAATGCCTTTTTGCTCATTGACCTGCCGACCACGAGTTGGCATACTCCCTACAGCTCTGTCTCAGTGAATGGCATTACCATCCATCCAGGACATAAATAGAAAATCTATTTTGAGTCCTCCCTATCTCTTACCCTTTGTATGCAATCAATCACCAAGTCCTATTGATTCTACACTCGGATGTTTCTTGATTCTATCTCATTCCCCCACTACCGTAGTTTGGGCCACCTAACTTTTCAACTACCTTTGTCTATAACCTCTAGGCTTGTTTCAAGTTTCTAGTTTTGTTTCCCTCCAATCCATTCTCCAGGTAGAGAGGCACATGCGTTCTGTAAGGAACACAAACTAATTGTGTTGTTGCTCTATTAAAAACCTTTCAGTGGTCCCTGTATACTTCACAAGACTCAATTTGGACTTTCTTTTACCTTGCACACTATACATTGTACAGTTACATTGAATTTTTCTCGGTCATTCAAGCAGAATGGGCCCCTCCCCTAGGATTTTGCATGAGATCCTAAACATTTTCCTCCTTCTTTGCTAAGTTAATTTCAATTATTGCTGTACTTGAGTTTCCATGAAAACATTTCTTCCTCAGAGAGATCTTACCAGGCACCTAAACAGGTTAGATCCTTCTATTTCCTGGTCCTATGTACTCTGTGCTTTGCCTATTATTATACTTAACCCAAATGTTATTATTTTATCTCTCTCCCCTGAAAAATTATAATCCCCCTATGGTGGAGACTCTTTTATTTGCCATTGTATCACTGATATTTAGCACATGGAATTAGACATAGTAAGTTTTCAATAAGTATTTTCTAAATGAGTAGATAAACTAGCACTGAAAGTTTTTATGAATGATTGCATAGCTGCTTTGGAAAACAGTCTGGCAGTTCCCCAAAGGGTAAACATAGAGTTACCATATGACCCAGCAACTGTGCGCTATGGAAAAGAGAAATGGAAAAAAAACCCCAAATTCTCACAAAACCTTGTACATAAAATTCATAGCAGGATACTATTACAATAATAGCCAAAAAGTGGAAACAACTCAAAATCTTCATTAGCTGATGAAATAAATAAAATGTGGTCTGTCTGTGCAATGGAATATTATTTGGTAATAAAAGTGTATTAAGTGCTGAAACATTCTACAACACAGATGAACCTCAAAAACATGCTAGGAAGCTAGTCAGAAATCATTATATATTATATGATGTATGTGAAATGTCCAGCATAGACTAATTTATACAGAGAAAAGGTAAAGTAGTGGTTGCCCAGACTTGGAGAAGTTGGAAAGAAATGTGGAATGATTGCTAATGATTGTGGGGTTTCTTTTTGAGGTGATAAAAATGTTCTAAAATTGATATGGTGATGGTTGTACAATTCTATGAATGAACTAAACACCATTAAATTCAATATTTTAAATTTTTGAATTGTATAGTGTATGAATTATATGCTAATAAAACTGTTATTATAAAAAATAATGACTGAAAACTCACCAGTTCATCATTCATCTTTGAAAGAGAGCTGATGGTGATTATGTCTAATTTAGATTAAGAAGAACACTGAACTCAAGAAATATTAGTTGGATGAGTGAATGGCATATCATTCTCTATTGACTGAAATGTCTGGCCAGCTAGTTCACCTCCAACTCAAGTAAGTGCTTTTCCTTGAGACAACCATTGTACTTTGGTATAGAACAGAAGAGTTTTATGCATATTTTATCACATGATATGTTTTTTAAAAAGGGAACTTAAGGATTGAGAATTATTAATAAAGTTAATAATTTGCATTGATTCACTCTTAGGTGATCAAGGACACTCTTAGGTGAAACAACGCCCCCCTCACCCCCCACGCCAGGTACAGAGAATGCTATGACTAATTCAGCAAAGGTGCCAGTAGTTTGGCTCATTAGCTCATGCTGCTTTTGCACTGTAAGTGCTATAAAAATCCCAAGAAGAAGGCACATGGTTGCTTCTTATCCTTACATAAATATTTTGACCTTAAGTTCTTTCTGAAAGACTCTTGAGGACTCCTAGTGGGTAGACTGCACTATCCACTCATGTAGACCACAGGTTGAGAACTGCTGTCCTAAGGGAAATACAAAATCACAGGAGCCTTAACAGGATCTAGAATGTGTTTATAGGTCTTCCTAGTATAGGCTGTGCCCCAGTGGTCCTTACTTCTAGGGGTGATAATCATCTCAGTCAGGTTGGAAATTTTATGGTTAAGTTTCTCCTTAATGTAGTACACTTCTAATCATGAGAGCAGTGTTGCTAATTGTTCATTATTGGGTTAGCTAAAAAGTTCATTTGGGTTTTTTCCATAAGATGGCTCTAATAGCACCTAGTTGTCTTTAACTTCACAAAACAATTTTGTTAGATTGTATTGTGACGGCCATCATATCAGTGTGCATTTAAAAAAACTAATCAAAATTGGCAAATTTTTGTGTAGCCATTTTTCTATCAAGATGGAAGAAAATGTGCACAGTTTTCAGTATGTTATGCTTTATTATTTGAATAAAGGTAAAAATGCAGCTGAAACACAAAAAAGGATTTGTGCAGTGTACAGAGAAGGGGCTGTGACTGATCTAATTGTCCAAAGTGGTTTTTGAAATATTGTGTTGGGGATTTCTCACTGGACAATGCTCCACGGTCAGGTAGACCAGTTGAAGTTGGTAGTGATCAAGTTGAGACATCAACTGAGAACAATCAACGTTATACCATGTGGGAGATAGCTGACATACTCAAAATATCCAAATCAAGAAAGTCATTGGTAAAAATGGAAAATGCGTCCTTTATTTTACAGAGAAAACCATACAGAGTTTTTGGCCAACCCAATATTTAGCATTTCCTTGCTTTTCACGGTCAGAGGATGCAGCATGGCAATCACTTTAACCTTATTTTATCTCAGGTCTCATTTTTTCCCCTCTGCTTTGCTCTCTTATCTGGAATAGCTTTGCTCTCTAGGAGGGAGAGATGGAGTCAGGGCCTCCGTGATAAGTAACCTTCCATGGTTTAAGAAATTCACAGCATTCTTCCCGAGTACCTTTTCTGATGCTTAGGTTGGGTAGGGATTAAAACATATTCTGGCTGCTCTACATCTGGGAACTGAGAGACCAGCCACCACATTCTTGATCTGAGTTTAAAAGATGACATCCCAAGCTTAGTTGTGGGCAGAGTTAGCTCTGGCACATGAATCATTCTCTCAGCAATAATAGAAGGTAAAACTGCCAAACCATTCTGTAATTTGCGCTTAGGTTTTCAGATCAAGCTACCATAATTTGTGACAACATGATAATATGTCAGTGGCAGGTTAGAGTTTTGCATTGTGTTCATGTTGTCTTTGTTTAGCCTTTTATAACACCTTTCTTTGGGAAATATGGAAATTTGTCTCTGTGTTGCAGACTTGTCAGTATGGCCAGGTGGCATTTGAAGAGCCTAATGAGAAAGATGACTCGGCTCCAAGTGGCAGTGTCAAAAGACCCACTGCTGCTGCCCTGTCTCAGAGGTCTGGAATACGACCGGCATTCTCAGTTATGGCCGCGTCTCGTGGTCACTGCTGCCTTCTCAGCACCCACCTCCTTCAAGCTCGCCTCTTCATCTGTTCGAGTAGGTGCTTTGGCGTGAAGGGAGCTGTGCTTTATCTCCCTAATGCCTCTCACTGTCTTTGGCACATTTGTTCACTGGTGGTGGTGCCAGGGCTCAGCTGTTGCATGGCAGGCTATGACAGAGTGAATAAATTGTAGTTGATTTTTCTTCTCGAAATACCCATCAGACTTTGTACTTTTCCTTTAAAACAATGAAGGCTGCTTATTCATAGTTACTATCAGGCATATGAAAAATGTGACACAAACCATTTATATCACACCATTTCACATTTGATCACGTTGGATGAATTGTAAAAAGAAAAGTTTTGGTTTTTTCATAGTATTCATTTAGATGTGAACAAATTCCAGATTTTCCAGAAACATCACTTTGTGGAAATAAAGTATTAAGAGTATAGTGATTCGGCCTCAGCTTTTCAAATGGGGGAAAGGGGAGAGAGAGAGAGAGAGAGAATGAGAGAGAATCATTACTTCTAGCTTTCCTCTATATCAGAAAGTCAGGATCCCTCAAAGGAGTACTTTTGGGGAGTCCAGAAGATTGATTTTGACTTGAATGTTATTTGAAATTTCCTGTGGATGGTGAATCTAAAAACCTCTGGGACAGGGTTGAAGATTTGTGATCTAAACATTCTTGACCTTGTTTCCTATAAAACCACAAATTAAAACTGCTAGCACTCATTACCACAGGATAACTATGCAGCTGTCCAGAATCCAGACAAAATTGAGTAATAAATTCAGAAAGTTGAATGTTCCTTCCTTTTGAACAATTGAGTTAAACCTTTTCTACCTGATGTTACTCAAATCTAAACCCACTGGAAGCTAAAAATTGTAAGAAAACTGCAACATTGTAAGGTTTTTAGAATGGCATCTAAGATATGGCTGACTATAACTTATGGTTAGAAAATACAAGGGGAAAAACTAAACCATATTTATGTGCTTTTTCCCCTGTGGTTCACATTTTGTGAGGGGGATTCCACAGCACTGTGCAAACACAAGTATATTGAAAAAACAAGCTTGTTGAGGTCAGTGACATCCCTTATCAGTACCAATGGTCAAAATTAGCAATTTTACCGGTAAAAAGACCTTTGAATGAAGTCACCACCCACGCCTTAGTTTTTTCAGTTGTGAAGTGGGGATAACAATAATGCTCTCTCCGAAAGTTGTGTAAGAATTAGATGAGTGAATATAATAAAGTACTTGAATAGTACATGACACATAATGAACACAATCTAATTGTTAGTTTTTGTAATTGAGATGATGCTAAGTATTAAAAAAATAAGTAGAGAGAGAAAGAGGGGAGACAAGAGGAAGAGAGGATCTTCTCTCTGATGAGGAAGGGAGAAAAGTTGGCAGATCACGGCGGGTGTGACCCCTGGCACTGCTCCATGGAAACAAACTCTGAGTGGGTGGAGAGTTTCCTCGGAGGAGAAGACCACATGGCTCGGTTGGGCACAGGGCCTCCTAGACTTGCCAAAGACTCCTGTGTCCCAGTGAAGGAATGATCTTAGCCAGGCCTCAGCAGCAGCTAGTGACGATGGATGAGCCAGGACTGCGGGGCAAGGGGATCCTTTTCTATCCTTGGAGCCATAACACACACAACCTCTGTGCATTCTGGAAGGAGAGAAAACTTAGTAGGCTGGGTATTTGGAGCTGCATTTACTTTATTTGAAGATAATAAAGAAATTCAATGTTTCCTCTGCACCTGGATTGTGAGTGGACTGAGATCCACACTCCCTGCATTAATTGGTTCTTGTAATAATATTGTTTATAGATGAATTCTTGGGATATTTCACATATGTCCTGTTTTCCAAAGCATACTATGTCTTTGATGGCAGGGGGCATTTAAAAATATCTGTCATCATCCTCCACTGTGCCTGGAATATCAATCTTTGCACACAGTGAGTGTTTAGCAAACACTGATGTGCTGCTCAGAGACTCCAGAACAGCGGTCCTTATCTGGTGTGCTAGGCAGAACCCTGTACTAAATTATATGAGACAACATTTTTTAAATCAAAGTATAACATTTTATCTTTGCTACAACTCAATACTGTCACTCAGCTCTGTGATATGTAATGTAGAGTGAATGGGATGCATGATGCAGTTTAGTCAATACAAAACTGGCTTTAAAGAAAGAGTATATGCTTTTTGAGACATGTGAAATCTTTTACACTATGAGAATATAAGAAAACCAGCTTAGGGCAGGAGACAGCTCTATTCCAACAGGTGCTATAGAAAGTCTACCAGAGAATGAATGAGGTCATGCTAGGGGAGCTTCATTGAAACTGTGAGAGGTTATGTTTTCATAGTGATTTGTGTTACTGTTAATGACTTTGATAATGATGATGATTTTGGTATTTAATCCCTTCAAGTATATTGCCAAAATTCTAGAATTCAGAATTGTGATAAATTCCAAAGGGTTAAGAATGCCTGCTTTGGGAAAATTATATGTTAATATTGTATAAGGTACTTGAATGGTAGGTTCTTGATTCTTTCAACATCATCCTGTTGGGTCAAAAAAAGATTTCTCAACTGGACCACTTAAATATCTCCTGTCCATTGGAAAGTGATGGGCGAGCCTCTGAGCAGTGATGGCCACTGTAGTTGCTAGGTCGACTTGCCACATTTCCATAGATTTCTTCAGAAGAAAGACAAGCCCAAATGCATTTAGACAGTTTGCACATGAGTTTAATGTTTGCATCAGTCTCCCCTGCCCCCAAGTCTCATGGGTGGTGCAGATGTGGGCCCAGGGGAAAACTGCGCACACAGGAGTATGTGCTACAGCTGAGGAACCCCGGGCTTAGGAAACCCCCAAGCTTTTAATGGAATGTTGACAGACCTGGCCCATCATTGCCCCAGTGAAGAGATTATTTTTATTACCTTGGAATACAACCAAATCTCTGAGGAAAGCAGGGGGACTTCATTGTTTTAGATGGGTAAGTAAATATGCTCCTTGACCAGGAGAGCGACACTCCTCTTGTCTCTATGGCTGCCTACGATACAAACTTCTCCAAATAACACTTATTGCACAATTATCTTCATGAGCACACTGGGTTTGGCATGGTAGAAAGAGCAAGAGAGGCCTTCAGATCTGGATTTGAGTTTGAGTTCTGCAACTTTAGGGTTTTCTTGATGAAATTTTTAACATCCTCATAAATAAGGAATAATATTTTTCTCCTTCTAAGGTATTTAAAAATGAAATTAGGTCGTGTATTTCAAGCATTTAATACTGTACTTAGCACAATAACAACACATTGGGAAAAGCAGAACTGCCTTCGGTGGTTGAGTATGTCAAAACATGTCATCAGCCGTAACTTAAAAAAATTAAGGAGTTTTCTTCTCTCACATAAAATAAAGGCCAGAGGTAGATACCCTAGCACTGGTTCAGCTCCTCACTGATGCTGCCAGTGACAGGCTTGCTTTGCCTTCTCTCTTATAAACAAGGAATAATATTCATCATGTTATGGTAACATGATAAATATTATGTGCTTAGCATGTGGTTCCCGTTGTGGTGGCGAGTGGCTGCTGTTCCTCTAGGCTCAAGTCTGCATTCCAGAAAGAAAGAGGGTGGAAGAATTGAAAGCCTTCTGCCTGCAAGCAGAATAAATTCCCTGTTATTCTGGAGGGAATCCTCTCCTTAGGGACTTGGTCCTTGTACTAATTGGCAGGTACATGGCCACTCACGGGTGCGAGATTGGATAATTTCAGTTGACTACACAGTTGCCCAAACAAAATTGAAGTTTTGTTAGAAAGGAAGTAGGTAGAATGGATAGTAGTAGTTGACTGGCAGTGTCTGCTACAGACATAACCCCCGTGTTCAAGCTGTTCACACTCTAATATGGTGCTTTAGTGAGCAATAAAACTTTCCAGGCTGGCAGTCACAGATTCCAGTTGGTACATGCTTTCTGTTAGGCATTTATATTTAAATTTGAAAAGGTTAATTCTACTTGATTTTGTGGTCAAAGGACAGATATATTCCCAGTTTCCAGATTTTAGATACTATGAATAGCATGTTTGGTGAACTTGAAAATGGAATAGAAGTAACTTATTACAGCTAATTAGGCCTACTGTTAAGCTTGATTGCCCCTAACATAGGTGGCCAAATTACCCTACATTTTAATTTTCTCTTCTTCATTAACAAGTACTAAGGGGCATCTTCAATAAATTGGTTCTCAGCATTTTGGTTTTAAGCTTCTGTTTCCATCTTTATGTTATCAAGAATTGGTCAACTGGGTATCAAGTCATTCTGCATAGCCAAGTTTCTTGGATGTGAATTAACCTATTGAGTTTAGAAATATTTATTTCAGCCATTTTCTCCAATATGCATGTTTTCCCACTCCTTAATATAGGGTACTGAAAATAATTTACCCTAATTTTAATGATTCAGAATCACTTTTTGAACATGGTCATTATGAAATTTTATAGTCATGGATATTGATATAAAACTCCTATTGTCAACTTACTTTTTTGCTTACTTCTTTCTCACTGAATGAGGCTTAACTGTGAGATCCTTTGGGCCAGTGTACTACCCCCCCTTCTAGAGCCTCTATTCCCCCCCCCCCAGAAGTTATCAGTGTCTTCACTGCTGCTTCATTTGCTCTTGACTTTTCATGCCTGTTCAGATGATTATTTTTTAAAGTCTGTAACATCTGTAGTTGGACCATAGATATTAACCTATGATCTTACCCTCATCCTCTCTTCTCATTTGTATTAATTTCATTAATCAAGTGAGAAAGAACATCCCTCTTCCTTTCAAAGACTTTTGGGGGTGTTTTAAGTTGGCTTACTCCAGAGTGAAGGAGGTAAAGATTTTCTGACAGTTAGTATAGATTTTAGTATTGTGGGCCACATACAGTCTCTATCACATATTCTCCCCTTACTCCTGCTTCTTTCTTTCTTAGCTTGGAGGGCTGTACAAAAACAGACTGTGGGTCTGGGTGGGCCTGCAGCTGAATTTTGTTGATCCTTACTCCAAACAGGTAGTTGTTTGTTATTAGAGTAGTTAGTATCCAAATATTAAAAAACTTTAATAATCCTTATTATTAAAAACTTTGAGAATATATTCATGGTTTTTATGTATAAAATATTTACATGTGTGACCAAACTAATACATTATGTACATTATAAAACATGCACAAAAATAAAAATTTAGAAAGCGCGAGATAAAGTATGAATGTAAATAAAAGGTCTACAAGTTCTTTCTGTGCCTCAGAAGATCACTTTGCCCTCTTCTTAGAGTGCATTTCATCTTAGAGTGATCTCTATTAGAGGAAAAAGATGACACTCCTCACATGACAATAGCCCTACAATTTTCTAGATCTTAATATCAGCTTTTACGTCGAGTCTACTTAAATGAAGAGAACTTGATTCATGGGGGCCTGCCAAAATAAAGGTTGTAAAACATTAAAAAAGTAGACTTTTAAAAAACCAGTTCTCTAAAGTTATTCAGAGAATAAACTACGATGAAAAAGAAGCTCCTCAAAACCATGAAATTCCCTTTCAGAAATATGATTTATTAAGCATTTTTCACTGGTGAATATGTAGTCTTCTAATGTGATGTCTCACTTGAAATGCCACGGCCACTTCTCAGGAAACAGCACACAACACAGGTAAATGCATTTACTTATAAAACTGCTCGAGCGATTTAGTGAGCAATAGCCTAGAACACAAGCACTTTCAAATTGGTTTCTAAGAACCATTAGTGAACATGTCCTGAATCAGACCCCTACATTCTTAATCTTGGGTTCACAGATTTCATAAGTGGCTGCAGATGAACTTTAGTATCAATGAACACAAAATTTTTATGGAGTGTATGAATGTAATATCATGCATATTTCTGGGAATGTGGCCACAGTTATCTATTTAGGAAACAGAAATCACACCAGCTATTTTACTAGAGAGAATTTAATATAAGGAACTGTTAACTAAGTGTAAATTATTAGCAAGGTAACAGAGAAGGCAAAAAAGAATTCTAAGTTATCACAGAGGTAGCAATTGCAGGAAGCCGTTATTTCTAGAGCTGGAAAAACAAAGGAAAAGGGCTGGTATTATAATAAAAATTTAGAAGTATGAGGACAGGCCCCTACAGACCTGAAACTAATATCTCAGAGGAGCCTCTCCTGACATGGCCCTGGGACCCAGAATTCTTAGCAGGAGCATCAGGCAGTCGGTGTGGGATCTCTATGGGGGGACACCATGAGGGTGGTTCTTTATATGGGACTCAACTGCGCCTTCAGAAACAAACTGCCCCTGCCGGGTGTGATGCAGACCCTGGCGGGCAGGGTCCGTGTGTTGTTGCTACAATGAACAAATTCACATGGACTACAGAAGTCCTGTGAAGAAAAAGGGATGGCATAGCCTCTCTCTAAGTGAGAGTGAGGGCCCTGATCCCTTCCTGGACAGGCTTTTATTGATTTTCTGGGTACATTACATCATTACATCAAGGATGGTCCTCATTTACTATGCACAGGTTCAATGTAGGTGATTACCTTTTACAGATAACAAAGGAAAGAGTGTTGCCAATTAGTTCAAAGAGAAGAATGTTATGGATCAAGGAGACAGGTGATTGGACTGGTTACACTCCATACTTGGGAGGTTTAGCACAAATTTTAGGAAGTTACTTTAGAGATATGCAGTAAGCATTTCTGCCTCAATCCAGGATGAGGGAGTTTTAGCAAAAGCAAGTCTTTTAGAAGGCCTAGGTACAATGCAGGCCTGATTCCCCACAGGAGAACCTATCCGTGGGCATGGGTCCTGTGTGCTAGACCTCATTCCCCACTGGCCTTTCTGAGTGGGGGCTGGGCTACATTTCCCACTGCCATATGGAATGGTCCCCTATATGGGTGGAAAAGCATTGCTGGGTGGTGCCCAAGGAACCCTCAAATTGAAAGCAAGACCTTTCTTCCTCTTCTCATCTTATAGTCTCCCTGAAGCGCCCCCTAGAGGTGGGTTTCAAGAGGTGTCATCTGGCAAAGCAGAAATGTGGTTTGTAGCATCCCAAAGCTGGTTGGATTTAAAATTCGGAGGTAAGTTTCATCACCAGACCATGGTCCATAGATTTAATTAAATTCTCCACAGGTTAAAACCTCTACTCACTCCTTCTTATATTTCAGAAAGAGAATTATATTACATGTGGAAGTGTTGCTTCATAGGTAAAGACAAATGAAAATCTGAATATTCTGAAGTACTGTGGTCCCTTGAACAACACAGATTTGAACTGTGCAGGTTCACTTATACATATATCTTTCGATAAATACTGTAAATGTTTTTTCTCTTTCTAATGATTTTCTTAATATTTTCTCTAGCTTACTTTATTGTAAGAATACAGTATATAATACATATAACATACAAAATATGTGTTAATTGATGGTTTCTGCTATCTGTAAGCCTTCTGGTCAACAGTGGGCTATCAGTAGGTAAGTTTTGGGGGGTTCAAAATTTGTATGTGGATTTTTGACTGTGAGGGGTTGGTGCCTGTCAGCCCCATGCTGTTCAAGGGTCAACTGCATTTTATTTTCCTGTGTTGTGGTGTCACATCATGCAGAAAAACCAGTAATTAATCTACTGTGAATGTTCTGGAACTAAACTTCTGAAGTTATGTAGTGAGGTCCCATTTCTTTTCTTTTAATGATCTACTTCTTTTCTTTGACTTTGTTTGGGGAGTGACTCCATTTCTTAAGACGGCGTAGTGGGCATCATCTGTGGTGGTCTCCCGCACCAGGGTCCCCCAGGGGCCTGTCTGTGCTGCTCCCTCCCCTTCTGGCTGTGATTAATGCGGAGGTTAGAGATGAGACCAGCCAATTAACTGGTCCAGGTTTAGAAAGAGGCCATCTCTCTCAGGTATTGAAGTTGGGAGACATGAGCTAGAAGCTGCTGGCAGCCCTGTTTCTCCCCATGAGGAGGAGGCCACTTTGAAGAAGGAGGGAACTGATCCAGTACAGTAAGGGAGGCAGAGAGGAGTGGCAGAGTCCTGCAACTCCCCAGTCCAGGTACCAGTGCCCCTGAAACAGCTGCGCCCACTCTTATGAACTCAATTTGCTTATATGAATCAAACACACTTTCTTTTCCCCCTTAAGCTTATTCAGGATGGTCTTGTATCACTGGTACCCAGTGGAGGCCTGCCTAAAGCAGCTCTGTTGTGTTATGTACACCTGCTTTTGTATCCACAATCTAGACAATTTCAGGGACTCAGCTACTGTCGTGGTGAAAGAGTGATGAAACTTATCTCCAAGGTTGTTTGAAGAGTAAATAAAGAAATACGTATGAAGCATTTAGCACGGTGCCTATCATAAAGTGCACATTGGAAATAATTGTTATGAGCCCTGTATTAGATCATCAGTGTCCTAGCCTGTCACTAGACTGTACTATGTATGACAGTTTCTCCCTGGGCCTCTTATGCTCCCTCTACTACACCATTTGATTTGCTCTTTTTATGACACCCTGATGCTATTAAAGAGCCATAAGGTTCAGGGAGATGGCTTTTAACCCACAACAGCAGTGTGTCGTTTCTTCGAACCTTCACCTAAGTTGAGTGCGGGTGTCCATAGGGGCAGGCATCTTTTACGGTTTGAGGGGTGTTTCATTTTCTCTTTTTCTTCAGCTGCGTATCACTGCTGTTCTTTCTTCTCTACCAGCATCGTCAGCTGGGAACCCCTGTTGTTATTTCTAATTGGTGATGCTGAAACTGCCCATATGAGTCTGTCTTCTCTCAAGCTTTTCCTTTTGTTATTTCTTCAAATTTTTATTATATATCTTTTGCTTCCCAGCTTCTCATGTGAAAAGTTATGTGTGTATGTATTATGTTTCAGAAGATGAACATAATAATTTGAATGAGAGTGGTAAGCCTCATACAGACCAACATATTTTTACCAGCATAAAACAGGAAGCTGAATTACAGTCTGAAGTTTGCTTGATGATCCACGGATGAGTTTGAGACATAACATGACTCCTTTATACCCTTCCCCACACAGCTGTTTGATTCGGTCAGGACTGCTGCAAGCTTAAAAGGATAAAAAGTACTTCGCTATTCAGAAATTATTTTTGAATTAATATTAAACCAGACAGTGAAAGAGTAGCCAATTGCTGTTATTTAAAATGAATAATTTCAAAATAAAATTGTTCTATGTGTCTGGACAGCTGGCTGTGTTTGCCTTATAAATGTAAAGAAATTAGGTTATACTCAGTTCCAAAACAAAACAAAACAAAACAAAACAAAACAAAACAAAACAAAAACAAAACTAACAAAGGAAGTGGGAGCAAATGATGTTAGAAACTTTCCTATAATAATCAATACACAAATTATTATTGGGGAGGTGAGTATTTTTGTATAGGCTCTACCCAGCTTGTTCAAGGGTAGTCTTTTCAATTTAATATTGTCAGCCACATAGATTACTAAATTTAAACAAGTTGATTCGAATTGACCTTAGATGACTAATGTGACTGTGCTGATTATTCAGCTATTTTAATTTTATAGCTACTGTTTGAGACAAAATTCAAGCTGCATTAGTGCACTGAGACAAATGTGGACAGTGGAGTCCACATTTCTATCTTGTGCCCCTACTGTCCTCTGCTTGCCAGGCTGATACATCCAACTAACTGGCCATTACATACTCCACAGGAATGACCAACAGATACTTTAACAATAACACATCTGAAACAGAATTCTTGGCTGGTATTTGCAACACCTACTCCTCCCCTTCTCTTTCCTATTGCATCAAAATGCTGAGGTGTTCTTGACTTCTGTCTTTTGCTCATATTCTACATCTGCTCCATCAACAGTACCTTCACAGAACACCCCAGTTTCCGACACCATGTGTCAGCACCAACAATGGTCTCGTCTGGTCCCAGCCTCCCTTACCTCTCTGCTGAACCTGCAACAGCCCCTAACTTTTCTTTCTTCAGTCGCTTGGGTGCTTTGCTTTCCACAGAGCAGCTACATGGATAGGTTAAAATCATGTCACCACACATCATTCCTGTGCTCAAAAAGCTCCACAAATATCCAACACACCCCAAGGAGCACCAGGTAATTTTTAATTTTCTTATTTACATTTTCAGTATTTTTTGTAATTACCATGTATAATTTTTAGAATTTGAAAAAATAATTTGGCTTTAAGTTTTTGCTTTTGTAAGTAATGTAAAATTTTTAATACAAATTAAAGAAAGCATTTCTTGGTGCAGTTTTGCTTTCTTTAATCACTTGGTTCGATACTCATACCCTGATGCGAATTTCAGAGGCTTCCTTTTGTTTTGCTTACTTTTATTACCAGTCAGATAAAAAGCAGTACTCAAGGACAGTAGGAGACAACATAGTATAGTGGGAAAGGCATGGATTTCAAACCACAAGACTGAGGATCTAGTTTATTTGACAGTGGGTTAGCCAAGTAGCTTTAACCAGTTGATTTAAATTTTTTTCCTCCATCTTACAAAAAGCGAGACCAATAATATCTGGCTTACCTACCACATAGGATTTTTGTGAAGATCAATTAGATATTTGAAAGTGTTTGGTGAAGTGTATGACACTCGATGAATGTTAGTTAAAATAGGATTATGCACTAGTCAAATGGTGAGTTGTGAAATCTAAAGTAAATTAAGGGTTCAATTGAGGATTGTATTTGTCTTGTTTTATTTTAACCCAATATTCATATGCAAAGAGGATGACTAGATTAATGGATGTGGGGTGCTAACTGAATAAAAATTAAAACGACAGATGTAAGTTGGAGAGGCCTGCTTGCCCAGAAGAGACAGCTATACATAGCTCAGAGGAAAACTCTGCTCGTTAAATGGATGGGTTTTCTTATATGCCTTGAAAGAGCAGCTAGGAGCTGTTGTGGGTGGCAGTAATGTCTATATCAGAGAGGCAAGAGAAGTCACACTGTTGGGGTTCCCTTGTTGGGGCAGCCATAGGCTGACCATGGGAACAGAGGCCCTCTTGGCCAGGTGGTCCAGGAGCACACTTGTTTTGCCAGTCCTGGAAGCACTGTGGGTGACGGTGATGAGGCTGAAGGGAAAGGCCTCTCAGATCACTGGAAAAATTTACATTTAGAATCTCAGGAGAAGGAATAAAAAAAGTTTCAAGATCTTCACTCAATTTAAATCAACTGAAAACATTGCCAGGCACATTGCTAGACATATTTACATATTATATTTGATCATTTGCATTCATTTTTAGATAGATATTATTATCACTTTAATAATAGGAAAACTAGAGTCAGAGGGGTTAGAGAAGTTGTTCAGATTGCATGACTAGAAAGTGACTAATCTGAGATTGCAATTCAGTTCTGTTGGCCTCTTGAATGCCATTGAAATTCTGTGTAGCAGGGGCCTTGACTCTAGTCATATTAATGATTTTCAGAGAGATAAACTGGGCATTTTTTCAGGAGAGTCGGCAGAGCCTTTGATGCCAGGGAATGTTGCCATTGGAAGCAATGAATTCTGGTGATCACATATGGAACTACTTTTTTTTTTTTTTACCTCCAGCCTAAGCTGCCCTGAGGATCAGGGACAAAACTGATCCCACCTGGCTGGGCCCTTTGCAAATTGCTTTCTTTCTTTTTAATTTTAACTTTTTTATTGATTATGCCATTACATTTGTTCTATTCCCCCTCCACCCTGCATGCCCCTCCCCCACCATTTCCCCCTTTAGTTCATGAACACGTGTCTCAAGTTCTTTAGATTCTGTATTTCCCCTACTATTCTTACCCTCCCCCTATCTATTTTCTATCTACTGTCTATGCTACTTATTTTCTGTACCTTCTCCCCCCTTCTCCTTTTCCCACTCCCCCGTTGCTAATCCTCCACATGATCTTCATTTCTATGATTCACTCCTGATCCAGCTGTCCTCTTAGTTTGCTTTTGTTTTAGGTGTGGTTGTTGATAACTGTGAGTTTGCTGTCCTTTCTCTGTTCATCTTTTTTATCTTCTTTTTCTTAGGTAAGTCCCTTTAACATTTCAAATAATAAGGGCTTGGTGATGATGAACTCCTTGAATTTGGTCTTATCTGAGAAGCACTTTATCTGTCCTTCCATTCTAAATGAAAACTTTGCTGGATAGAGCAATCTTGGTTGTAGGTCTTTGGTTTTCATGACTTGGAATACTTCTTTCCAGCCCCTTCTTGCCTGTAAGGTCTCTTTTGAGAAATCAGCTGACAGTCTGATGGGAACTCCTTTGTAGGTGACTGTCCCCTTATCTCTTGCTGCTTCTAGGATTCTCTCCTTCATTTTAATCTTAGCTAATGTAATGATGATGTGCCTTGGTGTGTTTCTTCTTGGGTCCAACTTCTTTGGGACTCTCTGAGCTTCCTGGATTTCCTGGAAGTCTATTTCCTCTGTCAGAATGGGGAAGTTCTCTTTTATTATTTGTTCAAATAAGGTTTCCACTCGTGACTCTTCCCCTTCTAGTACCCCTATAATTCGAATGTTGAAATGTTTAAAGATGTCCTGGAGGTTCCTAAGCCTCTCCTCATTTTTTTGAATTCTTGTTTCTTCATTCTTTTCTGTTTGGCCAATATTTGCTTTCTTCTGGTCCACTCCATTGATTTGAGTCCCAGACTCCTTTCCATTACTATTGGTATCCTTTACATTACCATTCATTTCAATTAGTTTAGCTTTCATATGTTTCTCTAATTTGTGACTAAAATCAACCAGTTCTGTGAGGATCCTGATAACCAGTGTTTTGAACTGTGCATCTGAAAGTTTGGCTATTTCCTCATCATTTAGATTTATTGGCTCTGGGGCTCTGAGTTGTTCTTGAGCCATTTTTGGTCTGTTCGCGCCGGTAAGTAAGTAAGAGGGGCGAAGCCTTAGTTGTTTACCAGGGCGGGGCCACCCAGGTCGCTGGTTTGTGACGCTGTGTGTGGGGGCGGGGTCAGAGAGGGAGCAATGGCGGTCCTCTCCGCTAGCCCAGTCTGTTCCCACCACTCGCCCCGGCCTGTTTATCCTAGCGGAATTGTGGGAGCCTGCTGCCCCTCGAGGTCTCAATGCTCGCCTCTTCACTGGTTTATCTGCATGCAAATGGGCGACCTACCAAAGACAGCCAGCCGCGCCTCTTCCCTAGTGTGTGCCTGTCGCTAGCCCGCGATCCGATCAGCGCCTTCTGCTGCTTGTGCGCCACCAGGTCAGGGATCTTTTTGGTCAACTGGCTTCGCTGCTGGCTTACCCATTTAGCTGAGCATTTTGTCCTTTTTTTTTTTCAGACTCCGTATTGTCGATTTTCTGTGTGGTCTGGTTGTAATTATCGTTGTTAAAAATAGTTCTTAGATTTGGTTGTGCACGAAAGCAAGGTGGGTCCACCTACATCTCCATCTTGGTGGAAGTCTCTGGAACTACTTTCTTTAACAAAAAAGGAAACTTGGATTTGTGGCTCAGCATTTCTGGAAGATTATCCTGATTTTTTTTGAGTCAGATATTTTCTAAATAAAGAAATATATATATATTTTAAAAGATAGCCTTTACAATATCCAAGGAACCTCACCAAATCAGTGTACTATATATTAATGTAAGAAACCAAGATTTTGGCTGTGGTAAGAATTCTGGGTCATTTCACCTGGTGTAGGTGAATGGCAGAGCCGCCTATAATTCCTGAGCTGCTCATGAGGTCAGAGACATTATCTGACAAGGGCACTGCTTCATTATCATTTTTTTTGTTCCAAGTCACAAAACAGAACACTTGATTTCAGTGAGATCTTTTCAGTCAGGTGTGGCTCCTTTTCAAACACTTCGAGACAAGACTTTTTTGTTGAGTAAAATCCAAGAGTTAGTAAAATCCTAGTCTTTTCAAACCCAGTCTTCTTTTCACAAATATTCACCTTGTCCAATGTATCATGGACAGACATAAGGTGGTACTTTGAATTTTGTTGGCTTCGTATGTTCATTAGAAAAAAGTCTTTTAACACCTAAAGCACTGAGACTTTTGTCGTTAATTTATATTCAAATAGAGAGGTAAAATCTAAAATACAGAAATTTCATCATACTTTATTTTCTTTGGCATTCTATAGCTGAGTTCTGTAAAAATCCATAAATGCAATGACAAGTTTAGAGCCTCTTTAATCCTTTTAAAAAGGACTCAGTTCCTCACCATGGGGGCCTTTCAATAGAACTGCTTGAGAGGCACCTAGGCTGGGCTCGTGTCACAGAAGTTAGCTTCCCCCAGAGTGAGGGAGGGAATGTGACAGAGGGAGAAAGAGACAGAGGAGCCAAAACTTCTTTTATGACCTAGCCCTGTGAATTACACACTGTGACTTCTGTATTCCCCTGTGGATGTAACAACAAGGGCAGGCTCTTTGGGGGCCACTTTGGAGGCTGCCTGCCACAGAGTTCTGAAGGCAAAGTGTGTGTGTTTCTTCTCCTTTGGAGCTTCTAGTATTTGTCAATATTCTAAGCAGTTATGTGAGAAAGCTGGACAAACCAAGTTCTGTACAAAGGTCCTCCATAGTGTAGTTAAGCTCCAATTTATTTGTGTTCTTCATTTTCTTCAGAGTTGGGGAACAGAAAAAAAAATCACTTCTTAAAACTAGAAACAGTCACGACAATATATACCAAGAATTCTCCTCTCTGACATGCTAGGAGTGTTTTGTGGATTGTTTGGAAGTAATTCAAATAACGTAGCCTGAAACAGAGATACTGCTTTCTTATTCATTTGCATTGCAGAAATAATTACAGATTATTGTTGGCAACTTGTCTTTTTTAAACAAATTACAAATTGGTCAGCATAAACTGCGCGGTATCAAATGAATTTTCGTATCGACCAGTTCCGCTACTGCTTTCTTGCTGTACTCATGGTGGAGCTGTTGGTTAAATCCTGCCTTTAACATGTCCAAGAAAATACTAAAACTGTGTTCACATAATTGTTGAAGAGAAAGTCACACCCTATGGAACACTGCTGCCTGTTGTGATGATTCGTGTCTAACAGTGGGTGAGAGCAGTGTGACGCTGCTATGAGCTGCACATGACACCAGGTGCTTGCACAGGAAGAAGCATGCAACCAACTGCCCAGGAGAGGGTTCCTGAGGGGTTAATGCTTCATCTGGGTCTTGAAGATGACTGAGGAAAGGACTGGGGAAGAGGTGGTCGGGGGGAAGACAGTACTTTCTGAACAGAGGCTATAGCCTGTGGGAATGCAGGAAGGAAGGGAAGAACATGCTACATTCTGAGGACCCTCCACAGTTGAGAATGTTGGGACTGTGGAATGTTTCAGCAGGGACAGTCAGAGCAATGCTAGGGGGGGTAGAATGGGCTAGGTGATGGAAGAACTCACATGCCATGGGGAAGTATGTGAACTTTACCTTGTAGGTATTGGAGAACAATGAAAGGATTAGCTCTCATTTACTGTGAGCTCTGGGTAGTTAAAATGTGGAGCTCACAGTAAGTTAAACTATTCTGTGATGATATGAAAAGGTAATTGTCAGATTCAAAGACCTGGGTTTGACTCGTGACTCCATCACTTCCTAATGATACTTTGCATTATTTACATCTCCATATGGTTTGCTTATCTATGAAATGGGGTGATAACATTTTACTCAGGATTGAGTGATAATTAAAATAAAAATACATGTAACATTTAGCTCACAGTGACCACTTAACATTAACTTTTTAAAACAACAACAACAATAATAATAAGCTCTAGGTAGTTTAAACAATTCAAGAATCTTTGTTCATTACTTGATGTGAAAGTGAGTGGTGAGTCTACAAATGCTGATGTGAAGGCAGCTGAAGAAACTGACTGTGGAGGAAAATTACCTGCCAGAGCACATGTTTGATATAGATGAAACCTCCGTATTCTGGAAACAGATGCCTGAAAGGACTCTCATCCATAAGGAGGCCAAGTCAATGCCAAGTTTCCAGCTTTTCAAGGATAGGATAACAGTCTTGCTTGGGGGCAATGCTGCAGCTACAAACTGAAACCCTTTGTGATCTGGCACAGAAACCCCAGGGCCTGCATGCACAGCGAGAAGCACATACTGTCAGTATATGCTAGGAGAGAGTAGGAAGTCACAGATGACCCGGCTCCTCTTCCCAGATGCCCTCCTGAATTGCTGTGCCAGGAAACTGAGGAAATCCTGTTTGGAAAATAACGTGGATTTTGCTTATTGATAATGCTCCTGGACATCCTCCTTTTATTGGTATCTTCATCTCAATATCAAAGTGCTATTTCTCCCCCTAAACACCACCTCTTTATTCAACTAATGGATGAAGGAGTTAAGGACCCTTTTGGGCCTACTACCTCTTCCCAGAGTATTGCTGCCACTGAGGAAGACACTGATGCAGTTCTTGAAGGATTACAACATCTGTGACTGTGTTAAGAATCTTGCTCGGGTTTGGGGTGATGTCACCAAGGAGGGTATGATGACATCTGGAAGAAGACACTTAAGAGGTTCATCCATGACTTGGAAGGATCTGCCAAGGACAAGGAGGATGCAAAAGTCAACAAGGCTCTGGTTGAGATGACGAGTGACTTTCACCTGGGTGCAGATTGCGGCAACCCTAGAGGCAGTTCCTGAGGACCTGACGGTGGATAGTTGGAGTAGGAACAGGAGCACATAGCTGAAGAGGAGGCAAGGAAAAAAGGAAACTACTGGAGAAAAAAATGAACAAGAACCCCCAAGAAAGTTCACAGTGGAGGATTTAGCAAAAACCTTTTGCAGGTCTCAAGAAGCTCCTTAAAAATGTCTGAAAACCTGGACCATAGCAAACTTTTCACTAATAGAGAGGTACGCTCGTGGTGCCTCCTCTGTTTATAAGCAAATCTATGATGAGAAAAGGAAACAAACCAAGGAAACCAGCCTGGACGTATTTCTGGAAAGAGTGACACCTCCTGAAGAAGAGCCTCAGGCAGGTCCTTCAGGAGGGATTCTAGAAAAAGGCATTGCTATCACAGCAGACAGACGCTGCATGCGTGTGATTGTTCTTGAGGACCTTCCAATGGGACAAGATGTGGAGGGGAAGACAGTGATGTTCAACATCTTTAGCCTGTGCAGACTTAGGTTAATATGTGTGTTTGTGTTTTAGTTTTTAACAAAAAAGTTTAAAAAGTAAAAAATTAGAAAAAAGTTCATAGAATCATGATATAAAGAAAAAATATTTTTGTTTAGCAGTAAAATGTGTTTTAAGCTAAGTGTTATAACAAAAGAACTGAAAAGTGAAAAAAAATAATGTTTATAACATAAAAAGGTTAGAGTAAGAAAATATTTTTATAAATATAGTGTAGCCTAGTGCACAGTATTTACAAAGGCTATAGCGGTGGTTAGTAATGTCCTAGGCTCTCGCACTCACTGACCCAGGGGACTTTTCCATCCCGCACGCTCCATTCCTGCCAAGTGCCCTATGTAGGTATACCATTGTTTAGCCTGTATTTCATATTTTGACTGTACATTTTCTGTGTTCAGATATGTTTAGCATGTTTATAGATAATAAGTTGTTTGGAACCACTCTGCCTGGTTTCAGGAGTTGTAACTGGCTCGTAGCCTAGGAGCTTCAGGCTATACCGTAGCCCAGGTGTGTAGTAGGGTGTGCCATCTAGGTTTGTGTAAGTGCACTCTGATGTTCACATGACGAAATCACCTGACAGTGCATTCCTAGCACTGACATTAAGCATGACTCTGTAATTTAGCTCCACATTGAATGGTTCAACCAATAAGTAAATTGCTAGTTGAGAGACAGGAGAAGTCAGTGAGGGCCGGATTCATGCAGGAGGAGTTCATGGAGAAGGCAGGGCTTGAGCAGAGCCTGGAGGCAGCAAAGTCAGTTTCAGGTGGTGTCAAAAAAGCTGAAGAAAAAATCCAAGGAGAAAGTACTCCAGGAAAAAAGTCCTTTCCATGCCGGCTTTTCTCCATATGTGAAAAGAATAGTTTGCAGTTTTGTGTCTTTTAAAAAAAATCACAACATATAAACCCTGAATAAAAATCTAAAACATGCTCACACAAAGAAACAAAACCACCATGATATTTTCTCATTTGCACTTAACTGAATTTGGGAGCCTTTTTCCTGGTGTGGATGTTGCTACAGGCTCCTGACATTCTTAACTTGATTGGATCCCTGCAGTGCAGTCTACTTCAGACTACCTTTTTTAGACCACTTGAAAGTTTTTCGATTTATTCAACAGAATATATCAGGCTGTCAGCTTTGGAGAGCTAGTGCCTGCAGAAGATATATCTTCCCTCTGCAGGTGGCACTGGCTGCCAATTTTTCTTTGGGGTGAGCTCTTGTTCCAAAGAAGCCCTCTGCGGTTTGAGCACCAGTCACATTTGAGTTGATCTCCTTTTCTGTCTACCGCTGGATCTGGATAATGGCTCTACCTGCTGTGTGTGAGTGGCAAGAGGAGTCTATTGTGTTATGTCTTTGGCTTTGTGATTAGCAAATTACTTTTTGCTTAAACTGGGTCATCCCATCTCTTTTTTCTTGCCTGAGCAATTTATCTGCCTCTGTCATTTCCTAGTTGTTGATATCAATGTCACTGTGCTTCAGATGGTGTCCCTTGAGTCTTTGAAGTTCCTGAAATCCATCTTCTCTTTGATTATTTGCTATGCACTCTGCAGAATGGCTTCACTCTCCTGCTGTCCATCCCCATCACATAAGCAATCTGGTCGAGCTGAACTGCCATGAGCCTTCCCTGCTGGCTTCAGTGAGGAAGCAGGAAGATTTCCTCAGGGATTGCCAGAGACTTCTAGAAGGTGCCTCCATTTACTCCCCATGGCACATGACAGAGCTTGAAGGTAAAACATACCCACTGCCGCCAGTTTTACTAAGTGAACTTTATAAGACGACACTGACATCAAAAGTAATAATGGAAGAAGGAAAGGAGTTCTTTTTTGTTTCTGGGTTTTCCTCTGGCAGTATTTCTTTGCTCTTTCTGAATGTCAATTTCCTTTTTTTTTCCCTCCTGCATAGCAAGTTATCAGGAGATCAGTTAATTTTTTTTAAGTCACCAAATGGGTTATAATTTCAGATTGAGTTTTGAGGCTTACTAAATTCTAGTCGTGGGAAAGTCTACACAAGTCTACATGGAGCCCCGTCCCCTATTTCTAGGAGGAAGTGCACGCAAGAATCCCAGACAGATGGGTTTTGAGCCTATTTATAGGTATCTTGTAAAACAGGCAGTAGGAAGAGAAAATGGCTTATGGTGGCTGGGTCCGTATTTAACAAGTAACAGTTAGTAGTAATGAGGATTGTACACTATTAATAAAACAGCTAAGAAAAGGGCTAGAGGATTATGGCAGCTAATGGTCTGAGGAACATTTACTATAAACCCGATTTTATGATACATTTTAGAAGAGCAATTTGATCATAAATATTCACTCTCTCATGACATGTTCCACATAAAGTCTGATCCCAGGAACATTTTTAAAATACCTTTTAAAATTATAGGAGACAAGAAAAGATAGCTTTCGTATACGAGGGAAGTTCTCACATTATTTCTACTAAAGATTTACCCTTAGGGAAACTCATAGTAAAGTGAAAAGTTCAACTCACTGAGAATATTTTAACATCTCTAAAAGGATGAGACATTTGATCAGGTGGTAAGTGGCTCACAGGTGTCTTCTTGTTTTTAGATTTCATTATAATCACAGGAATTTTTGCTATTTTTAGAGTTAAAGTGTTTGGTGTTTTATTCATAACATTTTGTCTTCCCACAGGTGAGGGCAACTATTATTTTAGCCTTCCTAGGAGGTGCTAACGTTAGTGACAACTCCTCCACCCCACCCAGCCACCTTGGGCTGGGCCTTAGTTTCAAGCATGGTCAGTAAACTGGTGCTGAACTATTTTCCTGATAAGACTTTTTCCTTAGCCCCTCGGGGCATATATTAATCTGGGATTAAGTAACCGTGGCATCCCTTAAACCAGAAACATATAGAAGAACCTAATTGTATTGTCACTCAAATTACTGTTTTTCTTATTTCTCAGGAGCAATTTCTTATTCTGTCTAAATTGAGCAATGAAGAAATGTATTGAAGAACAAAAGAAAAAAAGTGATATTTAGAAATGTTCAGCCCTACATGAAATCTTTAGTGCGGGAATTATTATTCTTTGCTTTATGTGTATTCCCAAAACCTAAAGTATTCAGAATAAATATGAAATCAGGAAAAACACATCCTAAAGTGTATGTGTGTGCATAACATATACCTTATTTGTTAATTACCTGTTATTTTCTACTATGTTTTTTTCTTCTGCCATTTTTTGCTGGTCACTGATCTATAAACTATTTTAGTAACATATCTTTTGCTACAATATTTTTAGTATGCACTTCCCAAACATCTTTTATATATCTTATTTGCTTATATATTAAATGCATTTACCATCACACTAAGATATTGTGTGCATTAAAAAGCATACACAGAAGTAAAGACAAAGTTGAGCCCAGTCAATACGTTATTTAAGATATCTTGTGTAGCTGGTGTAGCTCAGTGGATTGAGCACCTGCCTATGAAGCAAAGGGTTGCTGGTTCGGTTGCCAGTCAGGGCACATGCCTGGGTTGCAGACCAGGTCCCCCGTAGGGGACACTTGAGAGGAAACCGCACATTGATGTTTCTCTCCCGCTCTTTCTCCTTCCCTTCCCCTCTCTAAAAATAAATAAATAAAATATTTAAAAAATAATAAAATATCTTGTGAATCAGTGATAGTATCATTTGTTAATAGTTTATGGCACTACAAAGAGTTAAGACAGGGGTAAATGTAAATAGTGAATATAAATCCATATTTCAAATAATTTTTGATAAAATCAAATTAGTTTTGGTGGCCAGATTATTATTGTTTTTATACTCTATGAGGAAAAGTTCATGTAGGAGTATAATGATCAGCTCTGATATATATTGTTCCCCCATGTTTACATTATTAGTATTGCACTCAATCTATTACTAAAACTAGGAACATCCACAGTTCCACATGGTGGTCACTCTGCAGTCCACTACGCACACTACACCACACGTAGATGGACAGGTGCGGCACCAGTTCTAACCCCTCTGCAGGGAAGTGATTGCTGTCCCTCAAGATGCCTCATCTCAGTTGTGCTGGTGACCACCTGATACATGGATGGTTGGGAATGTGAGTGTTTGTCTGAAAATCAAGTGCTAGAGAGTTGATAGAGCTTAATTTTCTTTTTTATGAATAAAGCAAGTAAAAATGTTAATATTTTTTTGCAACCCATTTGGATTGCCATGTGTACCCCCTGGTAGTGGGGACACCATCTTGGAGACCACCATTTTTATTAATGTGATAGAGCTGATGATAGCTTAATAAAAACTGTCCATTTAAGGTGAGTCTTATTTTTCTTTGGTGGTCATGGTTATAAAACAAAGACTGGTGTCGTAGTCAAGAAATCCCACTAGGTCTTCCATACAGAGGCTGTGACTCCTGACAGCTATTCAGAATCATCTCATTTAACTTTGCTACTCTGTATGAATTCTGTTAAGAATATCTTTTTAGGGAAGAAAAGTCTAGCAATTACATTCTAATTAAGCTGTTTAAAGTACAGGCTAACTCAAGTATGCATTTACTAAGGTATAGTGTTAAATCTAACGTGTCCAGATAAAATAAAATACCCCGGAACTGAGTTTGTGAGCTGCAAGAGAGTTCTAATGAAGATACAGCTGCAAATGCTCTGAGATGTTTAAGAGCTGAAACATTTACTAATGTAATTGACCTTAGAAGATTGGTTCAAGAAAAATCGGCATAAAAAAAGATTGAGGATGTTATTTTGGAGAAAGAGAACATCTAAAACAAAACTTCTGATTGCTTCCCCTTGATTTTAGATGGCAAAAATGACTTGTTTCTTCCATAAATTTGGAGATTATCCTTCTACATAACTATAGCTTTAAAATTAATTTCTTTGTAAGCACTTTCTCAAAGCTTAGGATACAACACATAACACTCTGGGAAAGATAGCAATGGCTTCCCTTAATCCAGGGATAAATGCACGACTGCCTGTTTTCTCTATTTTTTTCCTCTAAATATTTTGTACCCGCCTTCTAATTTTGGGAGCACAAGCCATAGTAGAAGCAGTGGCTATATGTTACACTGAAGGCCCCCCTGATGTTATTTGTAGGAACAATTGATGTTAAAACTATCTTCAGGTTATGATTTAAGAATTTTTAAGATGTATTCAAACTATTCAAGTTTATTTGTACAAAAGAGGCTGGCATCAGGAGTTTCAACTTCTTGATATAGAAGTCTATTAAGTTTATATCCTGAAAGTCTCTTTTCATATCATTGTGTAAAATCAGCAAGTGTATTTGGGAATAGGTACAATGAAGACTCTTTCTCCTTCTCAAAAGCTTCTTGATAATAACATTATCTTCTTTCTGACTTATGATATGAGGCTTAGGCATTAAAAAGGTTGGATGTATTCCTTTCACACGTTATATATCCCTTGGACATCAAGCAGATTTTGAATTCTCTTGTAGTGTGAGAATCACATCCTTTTTATTGTTTGACAAAGAGCTATTCAGCTTTTGTTCCTTTAGCATTTTAAAACATTTGTGTCAAAATCTATTAATGCTTTCTATGACCTTTCTACAGATGAAGGAAAGGCAATGAAAAATTTCCCTCCCAAATCAATTCAAATTATTGTTATAAAAATACTGAGTGACCTACTATACAATAGAAGCATGTTTGACTTTCCAAAAATTAAGGATTAATTAATAGACTTATGTTGATTATTGACCAGTAGCAAAACTTTAGGAATGTTCATGAATCTTCATATTCTAGAAATATGGGGGAAATTAAAATGCAAAGTCTTAGAGGATTCTCAATGTCTACATCTAATATTTCTCTATTTGTAGTTTAGAGTTTCTATAGGGACTTTTTAATTTTTCTATCCTCACCTGAGGGCATTTTTTTTTTAGAGAAAGGAAGGGAGTGAGGACATTAATGAAGAGAGAAGTATTGATTGGTTGCTTCCTGTACATGTCTGGACTTGGGGTTCGAACCCACAATTGAGGCATGTGCCCTGACTGGGAATCAAACCAGAAATACTTAAGTTATGGGACAACTCTCCAACTAACTCAGCTGCACCAGCCAGGATGGGGACTTTTCAATTCTAATGGTGAGAATATTGGTTGTCACACAGGGCTACCCATCAGAATCATAAGATCTCCAACCCCACCCTCAGAAATTCTTAGTCAATGTTGGTAGGGTTTGGGAGGTCAGGAATTAATACTTTAAATCTCTCATCATATGATTCTGTTAATAAGCTAGATTTGGACTGAAGTATAGAGATCAGATTTCTTACTATAGCCATGAGAAAGGGGAAAAGAACTTTATGTTTTCAAAAGGGCAGGATTTCAGGCAATTACAGAACCAATACATGTAAGAGAGGACATTTGCTTCAGTGAGTCTGTTGCTTATTGCAGTATTCCTGGCAGGAACAGGATGACGTTGCTCCCAGATGACAAAGCCTGGCAGACTCAGTGAGAGGATATGAGAAGAGAGTAACAGCCCTTCAGAAAGAAAACTAGAGGAAAGTCTACCCTTTCCCGTCTTGGGGGATTGTGCTCAGAAAGAGAGAGGGAGGTGGGAAAGTCAGCCAACAGTGTGTCTAATTCCCTTTCACCCATTAAACTTTGATGTGCAGGAGCTTTTGACCACATCGTTTCTGGAAGCAGCCCAGGGATATTGGACTTATTAGAAAGACAGCAGGAACTTGGGAGGAAAGCAGCCTTCCTCAGCTCAGTGCTGCAGCTTAGCACCACACAGGTGGGATGGCACGGGCCAAGGAGAAGAACAGGTATGGAACAGGAGGTTAACACTCACGTTTTGAGACTCACACAGGTAAAATTACTCCATGTGAAATTCCAAAGCAAGGTGCTAGATTACCAGATATTGAATTTACAAAAGAAATGGAAAATAGCAGATTTTATATTTGATGGCTGTCTCATCTAGGGAGTCCCTGATTTATGTTAAAACTATAAAAAGGTAGAGAAAGTAGACATAGGGAGATCGTTGAGAAGAAAATGCATGTGTGTGGAGTGAAGGGGGGGCTTCTATTTTCTTCACTTAAAGCTCCATTTGGGGGGAGGCTTCAGTGGGACAATCAGAGAGAATGAAAGTGAACCCCGTTGCGTGGGTACCACAGGGAATTGTGCCTGTCTGTGACAGCAGGGTAGAGGTGGCAGTGTGAGAGGGGGCTAATACTTGTAGAGCTTATGGGGACAGGGGATGCATGAGTGTTTCCCATGGTGGTCCATGTGGGAAGAAGAGCTTGCTCAGAGTTGGGAGGATGAAGTATCTTTTAACAGTAAAAGTCTAAGTTGAAGGAGCCTCTGTGAAAGTCAGGAGCTTCAGAAGGGCCGTGGTCCACATGTCAAAGGGGCAGAGATGGAGATTCTCAGTGAAGGCAGTTTCCAAGGAGCTCATGAGTTTCCCTTTGAGGAAAGATCAGTATTAAACCCCTCTGCAGGAGGCCTCTCACTGGACAACAATGGTAGCTGCATTGTCTGTGCCCTTTCCCCTAATTCTTTCTCCCTCTCCACCCAGCCTTGAAGAAGTTCTAAATCTCCCTTACTAAACTGGTGGAGGAGAAGGAACAGGATTAAGCATGGGTAGAGGAGGACCCTGCCCCTCCTTCCCCATTGCAAGTGGCTAGCTCAGGCCCCGGTGAGAGGGAGGAGAGATGCTTAAGTAACACTTTGAGTTCTTATCACATACCCTAGCTTAATTTACCAAATTATAATGTTTTGTGAGTTGCAATTACTGAAGGATTGCTTGTAAGTGTGAGTCTTAAGTGCAGGGCAGAGATTCTTAATCTAAAAAAATGTTCAGAAAAGGGGGATTTAAAAAGTTGCGTTTTTGCCCTGGCTGGTGTGGCACAGTGGATTGAGTGCCAGCCTCTGAACCAAAAGGTTGCCAGTTTGATTCCAAGCCAGGGCGCGTGCCTGGGTTGTGGGCAAGGTCCCCAGCTGGGGGCATGAGAGAGGCAACTGATTGATGTATCTCTCCTTCTCTATCTCTCTGTCTTCCCCCTCTCTAAAAAGTAAATAAATAAAATATTTACAAAAAAGTTGTGTTTAGATCATATTAGGTATGTTCAACGTACTAGTTTTAACTAGGCTTGTTATTAAAGGGATCTGGAGACATCTCTGTGCTTGGAGGAGAGCTGTGGAGGTACAGAGAGGGGTGGCAGGATATGGTGTCTAGAGGTGGCAGTTTTCTCATACTATGTGACTGAATGCAAATGGGTCAGTTCAAGTACTTCAGTAATGAGAGTCAGCGAATCATACCTCCCACCAAAAAATAAAAATGAATGTGATCAAACAATGACTTGAGTAGCACAAAAAGGCCAGGCCAGTTGCCCTGCGGAGAGTGCCTTCAAACCTCATTTCCCATCGGAGGTTGGGAAATGGGGTTTGAAGGTCTTATGTAACACCCCTCCCTCGTTGATCCGATGCCATCTTGAAGAGGAAGAGAGGGGTGAATGGAACATTGAAAATTTATTGGAGTCATATAAATGAAAGTGTGTTACATGAAAGGAGAGTTTAGATTATTAAGTTAAACTGAGCTTATTGCGTTGGACAACATTTTAGTTTTTCCATGCTAAACAGTATCTAGTAGTGGTGGTATTAATAACAATGGTAGTTATGAGTTGTGGTTACCAAAAAGGTTAGATCAGGATAGATGGGGAAACATTACCATAATTTTTGTGTGAGTGAATTTTTGACTTTTCTCCATTTCTGGTTTCTTTTTCTCGTTTTAGTTGAGGAGGAAGATGTATCAGGCAGCTGTTCTGATACAAGCCTGATGCTTACTACTTTCACTGATTTTAGGACAGTATTAGGAAATCTTACATTACTGTGTTTTTCGGGGCAGAGGAGAAAGAATCCGGTGTGAGAGAGAAGGAAACCTGCTCTGGATGAGGGTGGGGAAATCATAGAATGGTTTGTGTTTTATACTAAACAGTCAAAAATAACCATGGGTTCCTTTGAATTATCTCTGTTTTGACTAGGTTAAGGGCCAGTGTGTTCAGTTTTTGCTACCACATATTTTTTTTTTTAAAGAAAGAGAGGAAGAGGGAGAGAAATTAATTAATTATTGTAGGACAGGGGTGTCCAACTCATTTTCACTGGGGGCTACATCTGCCTTGTGGTTGCCTTCAAAGGGTCAAATGTAATTTCAACTCCTTAATAGTTAAGGAGTAGTTACATTTGTACACTCCTACAATTATTTCAGCCCTTTGAAGGCCACCATGAGGCCGATGTGGTCTCTGGTGAAGAGGAGTTGAACACCCCTGTTATAGGGGAAACAGTTTACCTTGACTTAAATTTAAGAGTGGAAGCAAGTGTAGTGGAGATATGTAAAAATACATGATATTGTTAAATTATTCTTATTTAACACTTCTGGTTTGGCAGCTTTTTTCTTTTCTTTATTTTTTATTTTATTTTTTGAGGAAGAAAAGGGCTGAAAACATCTACTCCACAAAAAATGTGAGTCTACAGAACTTCTGGATTTTCTGTGAGAATCACAGGAATTCAAGCACTGTGAACGACCTTGGAAGTACAAACTACCTTGTAGATGCTGCAGGATGGCAGAATGTCTGTAGGAGTCATGGATATGGATTCTTTTAAGAAATTAATCACTTCGGGTGATCAGATTATATTACAACAGACAAAGCCTGGGCTTTCTCCTGGTTAACCTATTTTTTTTCCTCCTGTATTTGTTAGAGTCTATTCTCAAGGTGGGGAGGATAGTAGAAAAGAATAATATTTAGACTCAACAAATGGTTCTTTTTCTAGAATACTTTGATGGATTTTTTTTGGTTTTATCTTTGAACTTATTTTTTTTAAAAGAAGGAAGATTGCTTCTCAGCCTTTTAGCTAAGATCAAGTGTAAGTGTTCTTATCAGTCTTAAAAAGAAGAAGAAAGGGAAAAGGGAAAAAAATTCCATATGAGCTTATTAGGACCTCATGATCTTGCGTCAGTATGTATCTAAAAAGCCGTTCAGCACCTAGATTCATTTGGGAGGTGGCTACGGTGTGGACTGCTGTAAGACAGCACTTAGGGGCCCTGTTTGTCATGGCAGAATGAACCTATCAGAAAATATTAGAAAATTCCCTGGCTGGTATAGCTCAGTGGATTGAGTGTGGGCCTGCGAACCAGACAGTCGTGGATCTATTCCCAGTCAGGGCACATGCCTGGGTTGCAGGCCAGTTCCCAGCAGGGGACACACGAGAGGCAACCATACATTGATATTTCCTTCTCTCCTTCCCTTCCCTTCTAAAGATAAATAAATAAATAAATCTTAAAAAAGAGAATATTAGAAAATTATTCTACACTGCAAAGTTTGAATTGGCCCAGTTATTGAACATGGAATTACTTTTAAACAAAAAAGTATTTTAAAAATTAGATACTATCAGAAAGATGGCAGCTGAGGTATGGTGAATACAACCACAAAGGAAATCATGGGCTGTCTTAGGCCACGTGTAGACATCATTTTCCTTGCTGACTGGTCACACTCTGCATATACTAATGACCTTCCTTCTCATCTTTGAGAGAGCACCCTTAATGAGTTTTAAAAAGAGAAAAACAAACCAAAAGACTCTTCCTCACTGTGCTAATTGACATGGTGTATAATTTTGGAGGCTACTTTAAGTGGAAGGTTTATATTAATATTTGATATACCAAATTCATTATACTCTGAAATGAGGATAACATGATGTCCCTTGAGTCAGGAATGCGCATGTGTTATCTTCAAATAATATCGAAAGAGCCAGAGTGGGCTTTCCCTGCAAACTGATTTTGCTGCAGATGGATCTTGAATGACATGCTCTATTATGCACTAGCTGCTTATTTCAGCCTGATTTTTCTACTTGCTTATTTTTCTCCATAGCTTACTTAGGAAATCTGTTGAGAGGATTTTTAATTAAAAAAAAAAGAAGTGGACCAGAAATCCAGCTACCAAAACAACATGTGTGACATAACCCTAGTCAGGTAGCTCAATTGGTTAAAACATCATTCCATACACCAAGATATTGTGGGTTCAATCCCTGGTCAGGGCACATACCTAGTTTGTGGTTTGATCCCCAGTTGTGGCTCACACAGGAGACAACTGATTGATGTTTCTCTCTCTCGTGCTGTTTCTCCCTTCCTCTCTAAAATCAATAAACATATCCTTGAGTGAGGGTTAAAAAAACAACACATATGATGTAACCGTGCACTGGGATCGGGACAGGTCACTGGGAGGCTTGAAGAGACCAGAGTGGACCACAGTGGACTCGCAGGCACTGGGGGCCCACTCTCCGCCAGGAGCCTTGGTTTTTGAACTGAGTAGGATTAAATACCTTTAGGAGGACAGAGGCTAGCACTATGCAGGGAATGATGGCACCACTCAGCTACTTAGTCTGTTACCCTGAAAGAAAATGCGAGGGTTGTTATGGTTTTATAGTTGAGGTTTTGTTTCATATGTTTTGGGGGCAGAGGAAGGCTCATGTTTTCCTGAGTTCTGCAAAATTAAATTACAGATATTCAAAGAGGGGATCTTTCCAAAAATTTGCCTGAGCAAAAAGCAAATAGGTATCAATCTTTTCAGTTATTAATAGCACATAATGGCAATGTGTTTGTTTTTTGATATATTTGATTTAAACATACAGATACTTTATAGTATCTAAAATTAATATATTAGATATTGTTTATAAAGAAGATGATTAAAAACTTTTAAGTTCTCACCTCAGCTTACAACACACAAGAAGTAGCCCAAATACATCAGGATGCACACACACTGATATCAATGTTTGATTTGTGGTGTGGTTCTGAAGAGTGGGCTAACCGTACAAGGATGTCTTGGAGAAATTTCATCTGTAGTGTTGGGAAACATAAGCCTGAAGATGCAGTGAGGCATTTTTCTGGGCATGGAGATTAGGGAGCATGAATAATGCAACCAGTGGACCCAAGGAGAAATTTGCCCATTTAATCAATATTTGCTTTTACTTTTCAAAAAAAATATAGCTTCATTGAAACAGTTTAATTGACTCACACAAATTGTTTTAAATGTACAAAATGTTATATGTTTCCTCCCTCCTCTTCCTCTTATCCCATCTGATACCTTGTGTTCAGCCACTCTCTCTGGTAACCACTGCTAAAATTTTTCTTTAGCATCCCTGTGTGGCAGAGTGCATTTCCAAAATGGGCCTCTGTCCCTCCCACCTGCTCTTCTGCAGTGTGACTTTGTCCTTCTCCATTGAAAGAAAGTATCTGCTTCCCCTCTCCTTGAATCCAGGCTGCCCAGTGTTCTAAACTCTTTATAGGACTTAATACATTTGAGCTTTAAAAAACCCATATGAAGAAGTAGTATTGTGATCTCCATATTTAAATATGATAATCAAGGTTAAAATCCAAATGGTTTACTTAAGGGCACCATTTATAAATGGGAAATTGCAGTAGCCTCCAGAAGACACAGAAACTTGGATTCACCGCATAGTCTATAACAGATCAAGAGGAACAGTAATAAATTGAAAGGTTGGTTATTAGTAGTAGTTCAAGTATTCTATTTCTGATATTTCAATTGGCTGTTTCTATTTTTTTGCTTATGTTTTTTCTAATTCTCAAAAGTTATTTTCATTGTTTCAAAAATAGATTCCCCATTCCCTTATATCTTATAGTTTTGCTATTATTTTCTTTTTACGTCTGTAATTTTGTTTCTTAACCTTAATCCTACATATTTTTATATTTTTAATTTTTAAACTCAGATTAAAAATCAAATCTATTGTCTTTTCTGCATTTCTTTTTTTATTCTATGGGCATAGAGACTTTCCATTTCAAATCTCATCTCTGATTTTTAATTCCTAATATCTAATACTAATTGGGATTTTACTTATTTTCTTCTACTTTAAAAAATTTTTATTTTTATTCTTATTGTATCTTATTATTTTTTCTAGTCTTCATGATGAGAGTTCTTGAGAAACTTCCTAATCTGTCTCTCTCCCTAACAGCATCATCTAGTACTTAAGAATTATCCCCGGAAGCCTGTATGCTTCTATCTTGAACTAGATGAATTTAGCTTTTAAGATTTAGGACAAAGTTCTGAACCTGGAGCAAAGAATTTGATGGATTTTAAGCTACCTGGTTGTACCTTTTGAGATCCCTTATCTGTCCTATTTTATGAAATGTGGCAAGTTAGGGTCATGAAAGAAAGGACGCTGGTATGGTGGTTTTACTTAAGTTTTTATATTATACAACCAAAAAAGAAGTTAGAACACTTCTCAATAGTCAGTGTTTTAGACCTTTTGTTCTCCCTGACAGGTGAAGAGCTTAGCTAAGGAGTGGGTTTGCTGCTGAGGAATTTTTTAAAACACCACTACAATTAAGGCACACTTACTATTCTGGGCACGTGTTCATTCTCTTTTTGATAAGTGTTATTTATTTTACACACTTCCCTGAGTTCACCATCACTGGTCACTGATGACCAAGATGAATGTCAAGCTAAAGGAGGCATTTCCTGGCGTGATTGCAGAGGGTCCTATCTCAATAGGCCTTCCCTGCACAGGAAGATGCAGGAACATTCCTGGAGACTTCAGCCACATTTCTTCTTTGAGAACCAGAAATATAGATCATTTAATGTTAAGCTTTCTCTGCTTATATTATCTCAAAATGGATGCTTTAGACAAAATATTGAAAGATAGCATTTCTTGTTTTCATCTTTGGAAAAAGAAAAACCTGGAACCACTATTACCCATGTTTAGATTAATGACATTAAAGGGCAGAGAAGACTAAGATGAACCAATGGGACCCTAAGATGTATCAGTTACCTGCTATAATCACAATTCTTGGTGGTAGCTTAAAGAGAAATCTCTTCTGTTTCCTGTGAATGGTTTGATAAGTTAAAAGGGTCTGCCCTGACTGGTGCGGCTCTGTTGGTTGGGGCATCATCCTATAACTGAAAGGTTGCAGGTTCAATCCCCTTTTCAGGGGCTTCTCTCTCACATTGATGTTTCTCTCTCTCCCTTCCTCACTCTCGAGAAGTGATGAAAAAATATCTTCTAGTGAGGATAAAAATAAGTGGTTTGATGCACTGGTATCCTAGAAAATGTGGAAACCTTTAAATTTTTGGTCTGTCAAAAACTTCTAGGTAGCAAAGAAATGATACAAAACAAAACCACCACAACAAAAATAAGCTAGTTAGTGCCTGACCTAGGAAACAAAAATCAGAAGCATCCACTTGCAATTTCATCAAATTTAAATTCTAAAACTGTCTAAAAATATCTGGTAAAGTAAAATTATGTGGAAGGCTTCTTCCAACTGACCATCAAAATATATTTTGAAGTATAATTACTTGAGGTAGAATTTTAGAAAGTGAAACTGAGGATTGGTGGATTTGTGACATATGTTTGCCAGCTTTCCAAGGGAAGATGATCATCTGTGTTGGATTTTGTACTGAAGTGTTTTCTTTATACCTTATTACATTCTATAGTTAAGAGTTTAAAATATTCGTGAAGAATTTATGTTTTCAGTTGTTCAAAGGGTTCATATGGTATGTTTCATTCTTGTCAATTTCTTTATTTACTAATGTCATATTTAACCTAAATAGTCCATCCTTTTCTAAATAAAAAATTGCAGACATGTATATGCATAATAAATTCCTTTGATAATAGGCCATATCCTTCTTGGTGAATTGTACATTTGATTTCTTATATAAATGTCTCTCTGGAGAACTAGGCAAGATTTAGGCATGGCTTTCCATGATTGATTTATCATATTCTGTATTACCTTGTAGAAACATCTTCCCAATAAAATAAAGCTGTTCATAATTTTGATATTGTAGACAAAAATTAATCGACCTTTATTTACTTTGTTGATAAGACTTGATTATGGGCAAAGCTAAATTGACATCTTTCCAGTTATTTATATTAAATTGTGCCTTAAATATTTTGGTTAGAATAAGGGTTATTAGTAATGTCTTTTGAATAACAATCACTTTTGTAGAGAAAAGTGAGACAAAGTTCTAATTCTCCTTTTCAATAATTTTACCACATCTCGATGGTTGTTCGAGATGAGCTAGAAGCATATCCTCACATAAAATAATAAACATGGTGATAGTGATGGTGACATAATATTTTTGGTACTCAGAGTATTTATTAAAGGAAATGAATAAAAGTGTACTTTTATAGTTGCTCAACAAATCACTACCTAATCTAAAAAAGTGCAACTTTTTAAAAGGCTGAAAACACTGTAATGAGAGTAACATAGTAGCCTAGCATCAGACACTTCACATGTACCAAGAACTTTTCCTACAGCTTGGTTATCTTACTTAATTATCACAACAGCTCTTTTAGAGATACATTATTATTCCCATTTTTAAAATGAGGAAATACAGGTAGAGGCAGAATAGTTCTCCAATGTCACACAGTAAGAGGCCATATTAGAATCCAAAATCCAGACAGTTTGATACCAGAAAGCAAATATACACAATCTGATAGAGAGCTAGAGTCTTGCTAAAAGCTAAGTGAAAAATAAACTTACTTGAAATAAAAGTCTGTTATGATATCATTAAAAAATTCTGGCTTTTTTTAAAATGAAAAGATGAGTCAGTAAAGGTCCTCATTAGTAACAGCCTCCCTTAGTTGGAGGTGCTTGCTACACTATCAATTTTTTTAATAGAACTAGTGGAAAGTTGTATTTTAGATTCAAAGGACACATTGAAAAATTTGTTTTCTTTTTGCACATACTTTCCTTTGATGCTCGCTTCACAGACAACACATCTGCTGTTTGCTTTTTCAAAGGGAATTTTCACAGAGAAATTAGAAACATCGTCTCATATCAATATTAGTAATGATCATTTCAAATACCATATTTGCCAGAGGATCAAGGCCAGTTTGATAAAGTACAATAATGTATTGTTCTTCCAAAATTGTTAACTCATTTATTCTTTGCAATATTCCAAACTGAGTTCTTCGGAGGCGAATTCTCAGCCTTTGACAAACTGCCGGTACCATCTGTAGAAACACTCCAGTGGATTTCAGACATGGTACCATTCACACTCAGCCCAGTGGTCTTTAAAGGGGTATCTACAGGATCATCTCATGGTTCTTTTAGCTCTATCTTAATAAAGTTTCAACCAAAAAATAGCCAGAAGAGTGTTCCTACTGAGTATACACATCCACAGTTTAGAACAACACTTTCAAAAGAGTTTCCAGCTTGAAGATATGAGATCAACTAAAATTTATTGAGGTATCACTTTATGACATTTTAAAGGTGTGTTGGAAATAGAATTATCAAACTGTAATTGTATTCTTTCTTTCCTAGGCAGTATCACTGTGTTTGAATCTCCTGGAATGGATCTCTTCTGAGATCATGCTCTACTCTGTGGATACTTTCATTTAGCGCTGCTTCTATTGTTCCAGAAGTTGGCTCTGCACAAGAACATGTGGAATCATATAATTCAGGAGATGTGTTTTCTCTTTTGATAGTCCTGTTAGTGCCACCATCATCACTGACAAAGTGACTGGATCATTTAAGCCCAACAGGCTTTTGAAGAGAGGTCAGAGGAGACATGAGCACGACAGCAACATTGCTGTTTTATTTCCCTCTCAATTTCAGCCTTCAGTCGTGTTCAAATTCTTGTTTTCTTCATTATAGGTACAACACCTTGGGGCCAATTTAATCCTACAGGATTCATTTCAATTGTTTGGATATAGAGTGTGTATTCTTTCCTTCAGGCTGCTGATTTTTACCACTTGTATCTGTGCATTACCGCGTGCCAAGGTCCTGGAACGTAATGCTGCATTCTATGTGTTTTCACTTAATTTCTTATTATTGCTCAACATGTTAAAACCAATTATATGTCTTTCCCAAGTTTTAAAACTTCCATTCTTTTGTCTTACACCTGTCTGTTGTTTTACCCTCCAGGTTGAAATCACCAGAATGAGTAATAGTTTTGGATGACAACCTGACTTTCAAAAAAGTCAGCCCCCCACCGCCCTGTGCAGCCCTGGCTCTCAGGTGCTCACATCTTTCTCTTCCCACCCGCTCTTCCTTCTTAAACCGCAGCATGTGCACCAGAGCCTGCGCAGCCGCGCTTGCCTGGACCATGGGCTGGCGTTGGGAGGCTTAGCCAAGAACAGTGCTGAACTGCCCATCAGCCTTTGAGGTCCGCATGTCTACACCAAAGCAGGCCAGGTGCTTCCAGGTCTACCTGCAGGACAGTGGGCGTGAGGCCCACATCCTGGTCTTCTCTGGCCCCTCTGGGGGAATGTGCAGTGACAGCAGCAACCTTGATGATGCTTCCTGGCCCGGCTCCTCTCAGCCCATGATCGTATACCACAATGTCATGGCCAACACATTTGTAAGAACATGTGCAGGGCATGGGCACAGAGAGACCCATAAGTCTGAGACATCCAGTTTCATAACTAACACTTCAGACACCAGGGACAGGCTTCTTAGTGATTACTGTCCACTGTCTTGGATTGAAAGGCAGTGGAATCCCAATGCCAAAAGTTTGTGGATTGCGCTATTTCCAGGATAGGAGATAGCACTGCTTTGGAATGAAGGAAGATTTGAGTGGCAGAAGCACTTAGGAAAGAGAAAGACAAATTAATTAGTTTGTCCCAGCCACCATCGTTTCTTGCTTACTCTTCAATAATCACATCTACACCTTTCACTTCTGCCTCTCTTTAATCTAGCCTCCAATACTTTACAGGTGTAAATCCAGTCTTGTCACTTACTTAATTACAACTCCAATGGCTTTAGGTTCTTCTTAACACTCCTGGCCTTTGTAACCTTGTCACGTGGTATGTTCCCATGCCCATCGATGTCAGGTTCCTGCAGATTGGCCTTCTCTTTGTTTCTGGAGAAACCCAAGCTCCTTCCTCCCTTGGGGCCTTGCCCATACATGCGGCTCTTCCTGGAAATGCATTCTACCCAACCCCTCCCTCACCGAACTAATTCCTTCCTATCCTCAGATCTTAATTTGAAGTTCAGCTCCACGGGGAAGGCCACTCTGACTGACATCCTGGTCCAGATTGGCTTTTTCTAAACATGTTCATATTCTCTTAAATACTCGACTGTTTCTTTCATAGGGCTCATTTTAATTTTTATTGTGTGATAATCTCTCCCAATAATTGTCTACATGATTTTTCCTTAAAAATCAAAAGCTCCATGAGATGAAGGCTGTTCCAAGTGCACCTCCAGGCCTCAGGTTGATGTCGGGTCAGTTCATTGTGCTCTCCAGCAATGCCACAGTTAAATCCAGGCCAGATGGCACAGAGGAATGGAGAAGGCCACTGACCGGCTGTATAATCTTTGGCATGTCTGGGTCTCAGTTACTTTCTTTTCATTGAAGATTGTAATTCCTATAAAATACCTACACTCTAGAAGTGATAGAGCATTTAAAATCACACATGTGTGCACACGCAGAATAAGGATATTTTGATTAGTGTTGAATGTTTCTGTCTGTGCTGTCAAATATATGTTATAGCTATAGTTTGAAATGAATATATATATCAACTAGGGCAAAGTTTCAGTGAACTGTATTCATGTGGCTTAAAAAAGTACCAGGCTTATTACTTCTCTTAATAAGAAGTCCCACATGCCAGCTTCAGATACTGGGTGTCATAACTCTAGCTCTAACCCCTCTGGCATTTTCTCTACCCTCCTCTGTGAGTAAACATTGTTTTCATACTCACAGCATGATGGCATTGGTGATTGTGGGCATAATATCCAGACACAGCAATATCCAGAGAAAGAATATCTATTTCTGTGAGTCTTAAAAGGGTAGAAAACTTTCCTAGACCCTCTCCACTGCCAGCCCTCTCTGTCAGAATTGCACCACACTCCTAGTTTAAACCAACTGTAGCCCTGGCAGGGTGGGTCAGTTGGTTAGAAAGGTGTCCCAATAAGCCAAGGTTGTGGATTCAGTCCCTGGTTTGGGCATGTACAAGAGACAGCCAATGAATGAATAAATAAGTGGTACAACGAATTGATGTCTCCCTCCCCTCCCATCTCCTCTCCCTCCCTTTCTCTCTTTCTTGACAATCAATCAATACATGGAAATAAAGTAAAAATAAACCAGTTCCAGACAGGGGCACAGGACTGCCATGACTGGCTTCATCCAAACAGGCTTCAACTCTGGTTGGTAGTGATACCACCCTCTGGTGAATCCTGTGGACTCATGAAAAAAGGCTAGATAATAGAATGACATTGTAACTGTTTTTGGAAGGAGGAAGGGAGGGTGAGAAGATGGATGTTGGGTAGACAACCAATAGTGTCTGATATACAATATGTTAAAGTTAGGTATTTAAAATTATTTTTCTTATTTGTGGAGGTCAGAACATCTAGGTCATACAGGTAGTGTGGAAAGATGAAATATTGTAGTATCACATAATGTTTTAGAGTGTAGAGTGTTAGGGTTATTAGCAAATGATATCACTAGTAAGCCAGTTCACCTGGTATGAAATGATGAAGTTTCTCTGCTTTGTAGTTAAAAATCATATCTGATTATAAGGTACAGGGATAACAAAAAGTTCCATAAGCGGGCACAGCTGTCAAGAACAACATGCATGTTTTCCAGTTGTAGACATAGCTAATTGATCACAGCATACTTCTTGCTGAGGGTGGACAAGGTTTGGAGTACTTTTCAGAGAGCTCTTGACTACCAGCTGTAGTTGATCCTTCAAAGAAAGCCAATTCACGATTATGATATAGATATATTAAAGAACTATTTTTTATCCTAACAGCAGAACTGGTATATATGAAGCAGAATAAAAGAATTTCAGTATAATTTCAAATGAAAATACAGCTATAGACCAAAAGCAGAAGGAATGGAAATATAAGTAGCATTTGTAAAAAAAATCCTGTTTTCTTTTTATAAATGGTCTTTGAATTAGGCCCTGCAGGGTGCAAAGGTTTTATGAATCAATGGATGAAAAAAGGAACAAAAAGAGGACACAGGTCAGAGCATTAGTAATGACAGGTAGGCACCAGGATCAATGCTGTTAAAATACAGAGATGAAAATGCGTGTCCCCAACCCTCTTTTCTCTGGCCTCCCTTCTCCATTCTGTGGCACTTTATCCTCATTCTGTTTGCTGTCAACCAAATCCCTCTGTCAGCAAAAGATCTGACAAACCCATTTGTAAGAAACAGCGCATGACTGATAAAGCTCAATGAGAAATCTTTCTCTGAGCTATTTTGAATATTTGTTAGAAGCAAAGCCTTGAGCCAAAGGTGTGAAGTTAATAAGGTATAATTTCACAGGCTTAGTGAAACAGGTGTAGGGCAAGGGCGGATGATATTTCAGGAACACAGAGCCCTCTCCCAGCTCTGAAATTGTACCATGGAGGGAAATACTGAATAATGAGGAAAAGAGAGATATTTTGGGTAAAGACAATTTATTCTGCTTGTAGTGCCCAATGCTTAAAATAGCTTTATTGACATATAATTGATATACTATACAATGGAACCACTTAAAGTATACCTTTCAATAGTTTTTATTATATCCATAGGGTTCTGCAACCATCACCAATTTTAGAACATGTTCATTATCCCAGGAAGAAATCCTGTGCCCACCAGCAGTCACTCCTGATTCTTGCTCCCTTCAGCCCCTGGCAATCACTGATTTACTTTGTCTGTTTGGATTTTCCTATTCTTATCATTTTATACAAATGGAATCATACGATACATGATCTTTTGTGACTGGCTTCTTTCACTTAGCATATTTTTAAAAAAGATTTTATTTATTTATTTTTAGAGAGAGGGGAAGGGATGGAGAAGAAGAGGGAGAGAAATATTAATGTGTGGTTACCTCTCACATGTTCTCCACTGGGGACCTGGCCCGCAACCCAGGCAGGTGCCCTGACTGGGAATTGAACTGGAGACCTTTGGTTCACAGGCCGGCATTCAGTCCACTGAGCAGCGCCATTATGTTTTTAAGGTTCAACCATGTTGTAGTAGATATACATACTTCACTCCTTTTTACTGTTAATTATTCCATGGTACAGATATTCTACATTTTGTCTGTCCATTCATCAGGTGGTAGACATGTGGGTTGTTTCCACTTTCTAGTTATTTTGAATCATGCTGCTATGAGTATTCGTGAACAATTTTAAGTGGGTCTATGTTTCATTTCTCTTAGGTATATACCTACAAGTGAAATTCCTGGGTCCGATGGTAACTCAATGTTTATTAACTTTTTGAGGAACTGCCCGACCGTCCCAGAAGCAGCTGCACAATTTTAAATTCCCAGCAGCAACACGTGAGGGTTCTGTTTCTTCCACATCCTCACCAGTGCTTGTTTTTCTGTGTCTTTTTTAATATGGCCATGTTGTAGGTAAACAGTGGCATTTCACTGTGATTTTGATTTACATTTCCCTGATGGCTTACCCAGCACTTTCTCCACTCTCTTCCTGCAACCACCAGGCAGACATGGTTCCGTGGTTTTTTGTCAAGTGAAATTTCTTCTGTTTGCCTTTTCTAGCTAACCACCAACAGAGATGAACACAAAGGGTGGCAGCTTCCCTTTGCACAATACTGACCTGTTTATGATTTGGATGGCTGATACTCAGGATATATTCCGGTCAAGAACAGTAGTGTCCCAAACGGCAAATCTCATTTTGTGTGTGAGAGCAGATACCGACGAATAGAAAGCCACAGCTCTGTTCCACCTGTCACTTCAACCTTAGTGTATTGCTAAATGGCCCTTTGCTGTAATTTGAAATTGTGAGAGAACAGTGACTATCCTAAAACTCTTCTAGGAACGGAGAAAGATGAATAGTCTACTACAATACATTTCCTTGGATCTTCAGAACATTAGTAGAATTTCAGCCTTGCAGAAATCTTTGTATTGCTTTAATTTTTGTCCAGTCAGAAGGAACTCAGCTGAAAAATGATACCAGATTCCCTCGTGCAGGAGAGTCTGTTTCCCATGAGGTTTGCTTGGCTGGCTTCATCCTGCCATCTCGCCAGAAGGGTTTGCAGAGGCCGGCTGCTGCCAAGGGCTCTAGGCAAGTCTTTATCATATCAATTAACTTCGAGGAACTTCATTTTTGTTTTTATGATTGCTGTTGGTTTTATCTATGATATATATTATGCTTATTACTTATATTATACTCTTAATGGCTATTTAACAAATGTTAACCTCCAGGCAAGAATCTTTAATTTTTTTCACTGATTATATCCAAATCTTTGAGAGCACTGTCTGGAACAAAACATGTATTCATAAGTATTTGTTTATTGGATAAATGCATGAGTTGAGTGCTTCTTATACCTGGTACATAAAAAAATGCTCAGTAAATATTAGCTATTATTTTAAAGCTTTAGGTTAAGCACTTCATAACAAATCCTTCACTTAATTCTCTTACTAATCAAGATACATATTATTGTTATCCTCCTACCAACCAAGAAAGATAAAAAAGATGTTAAAAGAAGAGGAAAGGAGGAGCTCAGAGGGTTTAGTAATTTGCTCAGGGTTACCCACCGCCTGGCAGCTGGCAGAGCTGCCGTTGGAACCCAGCCATGTTCAGCTCCTAAACTCATGTCCTTCTTCCTCCTGCTCCTCTACCTCAACTACTGAAGAATAAACAATCACAGTCTTGTGCTCTTTCATCGTTGCCTCGCAGCCCAGAACTGCCAGGTGTTACAATTTAAACAGAAGAGGATGCTGTTGTGTGTGAGCCACCTCTCCTCGCTTTGCAGCCCATAGTCCTTTGAAGTGGAAAGGACAAGATATTCGGGGAATAGAAAAAGGAAACTTCAGAATGTTTGAATTTCATATGAAAAGTTGTTAGTGCTATTGATCTACCCTATATGTAGCGACTGGTAAAGGGTTTGTTTCAACTTCCCTGCCTGACTTTTGGAAGTTTTGCTGCACTGTAGTCACAGACTTGAGAGGCTGCTTGAAATCAACCTAATCCTTCTCATGTGTTACTTTAAGGATTTATACCAATGATTCCTTCTATAATAATAACTATTCTCAAGGGGTAAAAGAAAAGCAACTTGTTTTGTTGGCTCTTTCCAGGAGGAAAAAACAAACACTTTTCCCGAGAGTCAAGAAACACATAAAAACAAAAACCAGTGCTGACTTGTAATTTAGAGTTTCTTGGAGTTACTCCTATGCTAAAAAGTCTCACTGACTAATTATAGCCAAGAAAAATATGCGAGAGTACAGATTTGAAGAAATTAGGCCAGACATTTAAAAAATACATGAGGCTACAAGCAAATGAGGCTTTTAATAAAAAAATTCTGCCACAAAATATGATCTGCCTGGACGTTTGATTGGCAATTTGTGGGTTAATACAAGATTTTTTTAAAAGATAAACATGTTAAGGACATTCACCATTGCCAGATCTCCTCAGTATTCTTTGACTGTGTTCCTGAGCTTCGCAGACACCTGAGGAGAACTTACAGTGAGTGCTATGTGGCTGAAGAAAGGCAGAGTACTTCACAATTACCAAGATTTTTAAAAGGAAAGCTAAGGTGATGGTTTACTAAGCTCATTTCTTTATCTCAGTTCAGTTCCTGTTTGGTTTTCCAAATGAGGAGTATGAGAGTAGTGCGTATTCTTATGGGGTTGTTCTGCCTCCATTTCTTTTATTATTGTTGTTATTTTTGAAGTTGTTGACATGCAGCTGAGTTTGGCTTGCAGCCCGAGCCTGTCACTACAGCTTACATCTTCCTGGCCAGTGGCTTTGGTTTAGGAACAGGTATGTGACCCAATTTGCGCCAAAGGCATCAAGGCCCAGGACTTCTGTTCAGTCTGTTGGGTGAGAAAAGCCCTTCTCATTTGCTTTGGTTGAGAAGAAAAAACATGTGTGTCTGAGGCTGTGGGCAGCCCTTTCATCCTCTGCTGTCACCATGAGAGGAGTGGCAGCCTGGGGCTGGCAATGATACAGAGGGAAGCAGAGCCAGGACTGAGCAGAGACTGGGTCTTGGTGACATGGTGACTGGGTCTTGGTGACCTTGGATCCAGCTTTGCTTAAAGTCATTCTTGCCACGTGGCTCTGAAGTTCTGTGAGCCAATAAATGCCCTACACTACTTCATAAGAAAACTGATTTGACTACGATATTCTGTACCTTGCAAACAAAACCTTGCAAACAAAACATCGTAACTGCTCTGAGGGGAAAACCTTTAGTTTAATTGATCCGTACCATCTTCCCAACCAAAGATTCAGGCACATGCTGTCATACTAAGGCTATTTACGATGGACTTTATAGCACAATCCTGGGCATCTGTAAAGGATATATCTTTTACTGTGAGGTGTCTAATTAGGTTTTTACTTCATCCACGTATTTGGAAAAATGATAAAGTGCCTTGGTAACAGTGTCCTAAAGTAGCTTTATTTTGTATCAGCTTTCATTCAGTCACAAATTAAATTAGAGTAGTGCCTTTACTTTAGGTCACAGACTAAATCGAGTTCTTCTTATGGCCTGTCTTAGGGCCTGTCTTAAACTTGTAGATAGTGTTAGGGAGTAAATTTGTATGTGCCCCCCAAGTTCATATGTTGAAATCTTAACCCTCAGTATGATGGTGTTAGGAAGTGCAGGGCCTTTGGGAAGTGATTAAGTTATGAGGCTGGGGCCCTCAAGAATGGGATTAGTGCATTTACACAAGATAACGAGAACTTTGTTAATATCTTATACGTAGAATCACAGTATATCCATTCATATGTATAAACATAGAGTCTTTGTAACGAGAATTATAAACATTTTAAGATTCCTAACACAAGTTGTCAACTTTTTTTCCAAAAAGAGCTGTCTTTCATTTTATACTATGACCAGGAAGAGATGAGTATTAGAGTTTATTCCCTCTTAGTAAGTAACAAATGTTCCTTTCCTCTCTATTATTTACAATGTCTGTGTTTTTCTTTATTCACAGCACATGGTCTGCTAGAACCTGAAGTTATGAGCTTCCCAGGTGAGTGTGTGCCCATACTTTTCTCCTGGTACTTCTTAGTTTTTATTTCATATATTTAATCAAATGACAGCATATATCCATTCTTTGTGAATAAGGTTTTTTTAAATAACCATTTTCCCACTTAATGATTTGAATCTTAAATGTGACTTTGTCTAAAATAAATATGCTTGCCTCTGGGTTTTTGTGGGTTTTTTTGTGTTTGATATATTTCCTGTAAGACTTTTACTTTTAACCCATTTTAATCATTCTGATTCTGGTGTTTCTTTTGTAAGCAGTATATAGTGTCTTTATCATTCAACTGATAGATTCGTACTGTTCGCATGTATGATATGAAGTCTTTGAACTGTTGTCATCTTATTTTATGGCTTATCTTATTTTGTTATGATTATTTTCTAATTTTTGTCACTTGTTCCATAGATGGCCTGTTTTAATTTGCTTCCCCTGCCCCCCTCCAGCAATTGGGAGGCACAAGTGAGGTTCACTTTGTTTTTCCATCTACATTTTAAACCTTTAGTAAGAATTAAATAGCATCTTTTTTATATCCCTCTATGTCACTTTTATTTTTGACCCATTATTAATTTCTGTACTTTATTAGTGTTATCTTGGGTATTAAGTCATAGGAGTCATTAAATTAATACTTCTTATGTTAATATATTTTATGTAATGTTTTGAGGTTTTATTCCATTTTGTGGTCACGTGTATAATAATTTTGTATATCTAATCATTATTTACTTTCAGTGCTCACCACTAGTCCTTTTATACAACATTGTTTAAAATACTGCTTTTAATTTTGATGCCATTCTTACTTGACTGAATACCTTTGTCGGTTTTAACCTCCCATCCTTTTTCCTCCCCAAATTTTAGTGAATTCATAATGGATATGGGAAGTCAAGAGTGATCAATGATGCCTAACGTACATGACTCTGTGGTTGTGTTGGTCAGAGTTCATTTGCATACAATTCAGTGGAGAGAAGTGAATTCACTTCTGATAGTTTAAGCAGGAAAAAGCTTATGGTGTCAAATAGTTTATAAAATCATCAGAAAGGCTTAAGAAATAGACTGTATCTAGGTTAACTTACAAGAGTGACTCCCAGGCCACCCAGGAACCAGGTCATCCAGGAAGCTTCCTCCTCTTGTACTATCAGGAAGCATTCAGCTCCAGTGCGATCCTGTCTAGCAAGGCCAGATCAGGAAACTGCTTCTGTTGCTGTTGGCTACACAACCATGCCCCACCTGCTACAAAATGTGCTGGCAAAATAGGTGGCCTGTATCTTGCCTGTTGAAATCCATGAACCTTGGGAATGACTGCTGATGCTGCCCCAGAAAAACCATGCACCTTCATGACTGTGCTCATCAGCAGAAACAGCAGCAGCAGCTGGAGAAGGTGGCTTCTGCAACACTAATTTTTTCCCAGATCTCCTGTGAGTATATTTGATTGGTACAACCTAAATCATATCTAGAAACCCTAGGCACAAAAGAGCCTGTGAATTGAGTTGTTTAATTTTTTTAGTCTCTGCTTTACAGGAATATTCTTTAGAAGGAGAATAAAATGGGTGTCCAAAGCCAAATCTCATCTGTCACAGTATTATCTCTGAGAAAGCTGAGGATGTATCACCCAGAAATGAATTTATCAATTCAGTCAAACACAGAGACATACCACAGGCCTCCTTTTCCTAAGCCTGAAGGCTCTGTACTGCTGGTCTACCACTTGAGGACAGGAAGAAGAAGTGGGCATGTTCCACAGAGCAGACTGTTACAGCAGAGTCAGAGAGGAGGGGTGGGCACAGCCCATTTCCTGCTTTGAATCACAATGACTGTCCCACAGAAATGAGGACCAACCAAGGGCAGGTTCTTCCAACTTAGATCAGCAACTGCTCCCTGTTTGAAGAGAAGGGAGGGATAGAAGGCAATCTCTGGCCCAGCCTCCCAAGGAAAGTAGACATTGAGCTGAGCAGGAATAAGGCTTTTGTAGTTGGAAATGAGAATGTGAAAAGTGAAGGAAAAGGGTTTCACCAACATAAATGCCCTTGATCTTTTAAAAAAATAATGGTATAATGTTGGCATGTTTTCTGAACATACAAATTCCCCCTGTAGTTGAAAATGGCTTTAAGGATTACAAGATATAACCCTTGTAAACATATATGCATCCAACGTAAGAGCACCTAAATAAGGAAAATTGGAAGACTTTAAGAAAGATAAACAGCAACACACTCATCATAGGGGATTTTAACATCCCACTACTCACAAAAGATAGATCTTCCAAGAAAAGAGTAAACAAGGATATTGTGTCAATGAACAACACTCAAGATCAAATGGCCTTAATTATTACACACAAACATTTTCACCCCCAAGAAGCAAAATACACATTCTTTTCAAATGCACATGGGGCATTTCAAATATAGACCACATGGTAGGACACAAAACAAGCCTCAACAAATTCAAGGAAATTAAATTCATATGAGGTATCATTTTGAATCACAATGGCTTGAAACTAGAAATCAACCTCAAGGAAAAAACTCAAAAACTTTCAAATACATGGAGACTGAATAACATGCTATTAAATAACAAATGGGTTAACAATGAGATCAATGAAAAAATCAAAAAGTTTCTTGAAACAAATGAAAAGGAACACAAAATATTCCAAAAACTATGGGACACCGAGAGGAGAGTCCTGAGGGAAGTTCATAGCAATACAGGTTTATCTTAAAAAGATAGAAAAAATCTCAAATAAACAACCTACCCTTAACATCTACAAGAGCTGGAGGAACAACAACAAACAAAGCCCAGAGCAAGTAGAAGGAGGGAAATAATCAAGATTAGAGCAGAATTAAATGACTTAGAGACCAAAAACACAATTCAAAGGAGCTGATTCAAAAACACAATACGTCCAGGAGCTGATTCTTTGAAAAGATAAACAAAATTGATAAGCCTTTAACCAAACTCATCAAGAAAAAAAGAGTGGGCCCAAATAAATAAAATCAGAAATGAAAGAGGAGTTGTTACAACCAATACCACAGAAATACAAAGGATTGTAAGGAATTACTATGAACAACTGTAAGTCAAGACATTTGACAACCTGGATGAAATGGACAAATTTCTAGAAATGCATGTATGATCTTCCAAAACTGGATCAAGAAGAAGCAGAAAGCTTGAATAAACTGATAACCACTAGTGAAACTGAAGCTGTAATTGATAAAACTTCTGGCACCCAAAAGCCGTGGACCAGACAGCTTAACAGATGAATTTTGCTGAACATTTAATGAAGAACTAAATCCTATCCTTCTCAAACTATTCCAAAATATTCAAGAAGAGAAAAGATACTCAAACTTTTTTACAAAGCTAGTATTATCCTAATTCCAAAACCAGGTTAATACACAACAAAGAAAGAAAACTACAGGCCAATACACTGATGAACATAGATGCTAAAATCCTCAAGAAAATATTGGCAAACCAGATCTAGCTATACATTTAAAAGATCATACACCATGATGAAGTGGGGCTCATCATGCAAAGATGCAAAGATGGTACAATAATTGCATTATCAATAAACATAATACATCATATAAAAATTGAAAGACAAAAGTCACATGATCATATCAATAGATGCTGAAAAATCATTTGATAAAGTGCAGCACCCATTTATGATAAGAACACTCTGCAAAGTGGGAATAGAGGGAGCATACCTCAACATAATAAAGGCCATACACAAGAAACCTACAGGCAACATCGTACTCAATGGGCAAAAACCAGAAACTTTCCCCTTAAAATGAGGAAGAAGACAAGTGTGTCCACTCTTACCACTTCTATTCAACATAGTAGTGGAAGTTCTAGTCACAGTGATCAGACAAGTAAAAAGAATAAAAGGCATCCAAATTGGAAAGGAGGAAATGAAATTGTCATTATTTGCAGTTTTGGCATGACAGTGTACATAGAAAATCCTACAGTTTCCACCAAAAAAAACCCCTCAACATAATAATAAGTAAATTTGGCAAAGTGGTGGGATACAAAGTCAATATTCATAAATTAAAGGCATTTTTTACACCAATAATAAAATAACAGAAACAGACACTAGGAAAAAAATCCCATTTGTTATAGTGACAAGAAAAATAAAGTACCTAGGAATAAACTTAACCAAGGGGGTAGAAGACCTGTACTCAGAAACTACAGAACACTGAAGAAAGTAATTAAGAAAGATACAAATAAATGGAAGCATATACCATGTTCATGGATTGGAAGAATTGTTATCATCAAAATACCCATACTACCCAAAGCAATATATAGATTCAATGCAATCGCTATTAAAATACCAATGGCATATTTCACAGATCTAGAACAAATATGTCAACAATTTACATGGGACCAAAACTGACGATGAATAGTCTCAGCAATCTTGAGAAAGAAGAATGATGTAGGAAGACTCACAATACCTGATATCAAACACTGCTACAAAGCTACTGTAATCAAAACAGTCTGACTGGCATGAGAACAGACACACAGATCAATGGAACAGAATAGAGAGCCCAGAAATAAACACATATCTCTATAGTCAATTAATATTAAAAAAGGGAGATGGAACATAAAATAGAGTAAAAACAGCCTCTTTAATAAATGCTGTTGGGAGATCTAGACAGGTACATGAGAATAAAATGAAACTAGACCACTAACTTACACCATACACCAGAAGAAACTTAAGATGCATAAAAGACTTAAATATAAGTCATGACATCATAAAAGTCCTAGAGAAAAACATAGGCAGTAAAATGTCAGATATCCCACACAGCAATATCTCACTGATACATCCCCTAGGGCAAGGGAAATAAAAGAAGGAATAAATAAATGGGACTACATCGAATTAAAAAGCTTTTGCATGGCTAAAGAAAACATTAGCAAAATGAAAAGTGATCCAACTGTATTGGCAAATGTATTTCCAATGATACCTCAGACAAGGATTTGATCTCCAAAATATATAAAGAACTCACACTACTCAACACCAGGAAGACAAACAATCCAGCTCAAAAATGTACAAAAGACCTGAACAGACATTTCTCCAAGGAGGACATACAGAGGGGACCAGAGACATATGAAAGGATGCTCAACCTCAAAAGTCATCAGAGGGTTGCAAATTAAAACCACAATGAAATACCATCTCACATGGGTCAGAATGGCTGTCATTAACAAAACAACAAACAGCAAGTGCCAGTGAGGATGTGGAGAAAAGGGAACCCTAGTGCACTCTTGGTGGGAATGCAGACTGCTGCAGCCACTGTGGAAAACAGTATGGAATTTCCTCAAAAAACTGAAAACAGAATTGCCAGCAATTCCACTACTGGGATTATACCATAAGAATCCTGAAATACCAATTCAAAAGAACCTATACATGCCTTTGTTTATAGCAGCATTATTTACAATAGCTAAGTGCTGGAAATGCCCTTAAATACCCATCAATAAATGAGTGGATCAAAAAACCATAGTACATCTAGCACTGCCTAATGTGGTTCAGTGGATTGAGTGCCATCCTGTGACCCAAAGGGTTGCTGGTTCAATTAACAGTCAGGGCACAAGACTGGGTTGCAGGCCAGGTCTTCAATAGGGGGCTTATGAGACGCAACCACACATTGATGTTTCTCTCTCTCTCTCTCAAAATAAATACAATCTTAAAAAAATTGTAGTACATTTATACAATGGAATACTATGCAGTAGAAAGGAAGAAGGAACTCCTACCTTTTGCCACACCATGATGGACCTGGAGAGTACTATGCTAAGTGAAACAAGCCAGGTGGTAAAAGACAAATACCATGTGATCTCACCTATAAGAGGAACCTAATGAACTCAAGAAACAAATGAATAGACTAGAGCTGGAGGCAAACAAGGAACAGTTTGACAGCAACTAGAGGGGAGGGGAGATAACGATGGAAAAAAGGGGAAGGGACTAGTCAAGAGATATGTATGAATGACCCATGGTCATGGACAACTAGGTGGAGATTGACTGTGGGAGTGGGGGGTGGGTTGGGCACAGGAGAGCAAAGAGGGAAAAATCAGGACAACTGTAATAGAACAACAATAAAATATTCAGTAAAAAATGTTTTTAAAAAACAAATGTCTTTCTGTTTTCACATGCCAGTGACAACTTGGCAGGATTATAACCTTATGTTATATATAGCCTTTTCTCCCTAAAAAAATATCATTGTGTTGTCATTAAGTATTGCAAAGAGAAAAAAATCAGGTTAGCCAGCATAACATTTCTTGGTAGAGAGGCCAGTTTGCTTACTCTTTCTGCCTAGAGTTTTATGGACTCTCTTAATTGAGCACTTTAATGAAATATACTGATTTTTGGTCTGTTGGTTGAAATTTACTTGGAACATAGTTGGGCTTTTATACTAAGTTATATGATCTTTTATCAGTTTAGACAGGTTTTCTTTGGTTTTATTTTTGACTTGTTTCTATTACATGTGTTCTGGTTATAACTTTTAGAAGAACTGTAATTCTTGGTTTCTTCTTTGATTGGGCTCCACATCTATCATATTTTTATTGTTTTAATCTCTTCTTTTTGTGAGTTTCAAATCATTTTTAAAATCAAGTCTGTGGTCAACCTACAGTTTTTTTAAATATTTACAATTCACATTTGTTTTGCTGCTAGGTAAACCCCCTTCTGAAGTGATTGGGTACAGGCTTCCCTCCTGGTTCAGTTCCCAGTGACACTGTATCTGCCACACAGAGACGTATTTTCCCACATCAGCTCAGGCTGCATTGGACAAGACCCTTCACCATGTGTTTCTAGAGCTGTCTTGGCTTCTTCCTCTTGGGGACAGTATGTTTTCCTGGGGTCATGGCACCTCCAGTGTCTTCATTTGAAGCTCCACCCCTTTTTAAAAAATTTGTTTCTCAATATATAAAGACAAGTAATCATTAGAACTGCCTTAATAACTACTCCTTTGAGGTGGAGGAATATTTCTCTAGTTAGTTAAATAAAGATCTTGTTTCATGAAATGAAGGTAATGCTTGGAGGACTAATAGCCATTTTTTAGGCAAATAAGTTGCCCCATTTCTTATGACTAAGTCGACAGAACACAAAGCCTGTGTTTCCCAATCCAGTTCCACTGGCCTGATGAGCAATGAAAATTCTTCCAAATACCTCAGAATTCTCTCCCATTCTAGTGAAGTTGGTCCTAGTTTCAGTGCCAATATATAAAATTATACATAGTTTTCAGTGCTAATATGTATGATGTATTTATTATATATAATAAAAATATATAAATACAGAACTATAAGCACCACATATAAATATATAATATTTAATGTGGTGTAAATATTATATAAATATTATATAAATATTCAACTATTTATATTTATTATATAAATATATGTTGTACATAAATGATATAAATATATTTATACATATATAAATATAGCTTTCTATTTTATACTATTATATGTAATAATATGTACAATATACATTATATATATTTTTTCTTTGTATCTGCCCTCAGATAAAATTTAGTGTGAATTTGGATTACCCTATTTCAGATTCTGTTCAACTAAAAGCTAATATGTACTATGATGCAAGCTTTAAAGGTGTGATAATATTCTGAATCCATCTAGAGTCACACAATTCAGTTCATAGATAATTCTTACTGAGATGAAACTTGTACTTGTGGGGTATCCAGCAAAAGAGAAGTCTATAATTTTGGAAAAAAACAAATGTTTCAAAAATTGGGATTTTATACACACAAATTCATAGTTATGTAGATAGGCTGGTAAAGATTGGCAACATTTTTGAAATTCATGATGTCATTGAATTCCAACCATGAAAACCTTAGAATCTGTAAAATACAAAAAATGCTAGAATTGGATGGAAGAGTAAATTGCCTGCCTAAATGAAGAGTTGTGTTTGACTTCTACAAGAGACTTGTGTTAATGTGGTAGTCACTAACCACATCTGTCTATTTAGGTTTAATTTTTAATAATTATTTGCAAATTAAAAACTCACCTTCTCAGTCACATTAGTCACATTTCAAGTGCTCAGTAGACACATGTGGTCTGTGGTTAGCATATTGGATAGCACAGATATGGAACCTTTTTGTCATTACATGAAGTTTTATTGGATAGTGCCATTGTAGACATGTCTTTAAATCTACATTAGTTGATGAACTATTGATAAAATACTATTGGTTTTTAATGCAGTGGGTTTGTGGGGGAGTATTTAAAAGTAGCTAAGATTTTGGACTCTTAGTTTTTTCTAAATTCCTTTTTAACATGACCTCTTTATTTTTAAATAAATAAACTTTATTTTAGAATATTTAAAAATGTACAAAAACATTGCAAAATAGTACAGAGATTTCTCAAATAACCCTCATGCAGAATTTTTCAGTGAGGTCAATAGGTAAGAGAATCAGTATTTACCCAGTTAGACCATTTACAATTAAACTGATTATTAATATAGTTAGATTACTATCTATCATGTTTACAATTGTTCCCTTGCATTTTTCTGTTCACCACCCTCCACTCTTTTCTGTAGTCTCTGGTTTAAACAGAGTATTTTATGTGATTTCATTTTATCTCCTCTCTTTTAGTGGTTGCCTTAGGGTTTATAATACACATTTTAAAACTAATCTAAACCCATCTTTAAATGACAGTGGACCACTTCATATGTAGTAGTTGCTTTTTAATTGTGTGTTTTCAATTCCTCTGCTCTATTGGCATTGCTATCATTCATTTCACTTTTTCATATGTCATAATCAATAATCACCCAATATACTGTTACTATTACTGCCCTGATAAAAGAGATCTCCTAACCAATTAAGAGTAAGAAAGAAGATTTTATTTTATTTTTATTCATTTCTTCTCTGACATACTTCCCTTTTTATGTTGATCCTGACATGTCCTTTTCTTTCTGCCTGAGTAACTTCTTTTAGCATGTCTTGCAGGGCCGGTATGTTTGTGAAGAATTCCTCTTTTTGTTTCTCTGAGAAAGTCTTTATGTCTCCTTTACTTTTGAAGGATAATTTTCTGGACATAGAATTTCAGGTTTTCTTTCAACACTTTAATTCATTCTACATTTTTATAGTTTGAGTTCATGGAACTTCTAGATCAGCTATCAGGGGGAAGAGAGAAAGTCATTAAATAGTCAGCTAGATAGAATGATGACAATCTGAAAAAGAGAACAGAACTGGGTAAAAGTTAGGATGGATCAGAAGGAGGGTTTTTATAGAGGACACTGATTTTTGTCAGCCCATTTCTCAGGCTCTATGTATGAAGTTGTTAGCCTTCTTCAGAGTTGCAGTCGCTTAGGCCAATGGCATCATCAGGGGTAGGGAGTTTATTCCTCCTCACAGAGATTCTGTGGCACTCATACAGGGTAGGGGTGGATAGTCAAAGTATTCCTTCTTTTTTTGGTACTTATTTACTTAATTTTTTGGAAAAAAGTTATTAATTATACATAAGAGAAAATATTACTGGTTTTATGCTTAGCAAAGTTTCTTAAAATAACACAAAATACACAATGTACAGAAGAAAAATATCAATAAATTAGACTTTATCAAAGTTAAACATTTGCTCTTCAAATAACCATTAAAAAGTGAAAAGGTAAGCTAGAGACTGGGAGAAAATATTTGCAAAACATATTTGACAATATGACATAATATCCATTATGTGATGTAAGTGATAAATCTATAAAAATCACATTCTACTCTTACAACTTAATTAATAACACAGAAAATAACCCAACTAAAAGATGCACAGAGATTTGAATAGATATTTCCCTGAAGAAGATATGTAGATTGAAAATGAATACATGTTAAGATGCTTAGCATCATTCATCATGATGAATGCAAATTAATCACAATGACATAGTACAGTACACACACTAGAATGGCTAAAATTTAAAAGACTGACCATGCCATGTGTTGATAAGAATTTGGAAGAACTGGAACTGCAGTCAAGCTCTAAAAAGAAAAAAAGATAGACAAGTACTATTAAAAGTAAATGAATAAAATAGGCATGTATCTGATATAGCAGATACTCAGCATTAATTCATCAGAGAAATGAAAACCAATACCAAAATGAAATGCCCACTTCACACCCACTAGGATGTCTATTATAAAAAAAACAAGCCAGAAGTATTAGTAAGGATGTGGAGAAATCTGAACCCTTGTACAGTGCTGATGGGAATGTAAAATGGTGCAGCACTGTGCAAAACAGTAAGGTGGTTCCTCAGTAAAATAAACATAGAATTATCACATGATCTAGCCATTCCATTTGTGGGAGATGCACAAAAATTGAAAGCAGGGACTTGAACATAACTGCTATGACAACATGACTCACAATAGCCAAAATGTGAAAACAACTCAAATGCAAATCAAATAGAATGGATGAACAAAATGTTTACCATTTGTTTATAGATACACAATGGAATATTTAGCCTTAAAAAGGGATAAAATCCTGATATATGCTGCAAAACAGATTAACCTCGAGGACATTAAGTGAAATAAGCCAGACACAAAGGATAAGTATTGTGCGATTCCATTTATATGAAGTGGCTAGAATAGTCAAAATCATAGAAAAGGAAAGTACAATATTGGTTAGCAGTGGTTGGGGAGGAGGGAAAAGGGGAGATATGGTGTAATGGGTACAGAATTTCATTTTGGGAAGATGGAAAATTTCTGGAGATGAATAGTAGTGATCGTTGCACAACGACATGAATGAACCTGCTGGCAGTCAATCTACACCAACAAAGGAGAAATGGTAAGTTTTCTGTTTATTTTTATCAGAATAAAAATTTAAAAAATCTGATACATGGAATAGAATTCCTAAAGGCCAAGCAATTTTTTTTTGTCTAAACAGAATGGGTTTTGTAAGAATTAGATACCCTGGGGGGGGGAAACAGCAGCATCCCTGTAGGGAAAGAATTTTCTGAAAGGCTGGCGTCTAGAATGACAGTAGTGAAAGAGGTGAGCACAAATCCCTTTAGGTATGATTTTAGGCTAACGGCATTGTGTGCATTGTGTGCTAAAGAGGGAGATTCTTGCTGAAATGAAGGCTAAGCTAACAGTTCATTCTGCTAGTCTGGGTCCATTTTAAAACAGCCACTTCTCTTATTCCCGCCTGGTTCTTAACTGAGTTTCTGATCCCTTGGCCTGCAAATGGCTTCACTCACTCTGTTCTTCTGGAGTCTTGTTTTCCCTAGTTGTCACGCTATGATGACAGTATCTGCTCCCCTACAACTTTATAGTGCCATTTGAACATGGGCTAAAATTAAATAAGCCTGTAAATTGCCTTTAGTTCCTCAGAGACTAAGTGGTGACATTCCTGTCAGCTGCTCCGCCTGTGCGAGTGCAGCGCCGCCTACTGGAGTCCCACGCTTCTGACTGCAGAGCGCGCCCAGACAACAGCGACACAGGTGCCGGTGGTGTTTACCAGGGGTTGTGGCTAAAGGGCTTTTTCATTTAGATTATCCCTCGTCTCTTCAGTATTTGAAAAAGAATTATCCTGAAAGCAACATACACATGAAAGGAAATACGGTTAAGATGCCATAGCTAAGATAGTCTTGAAAGTATTCATGATTTTCTTGCATCATTTCATTACTTTAAAAGAAACCAGATTTATGGAGCTATTTGCTCATTTTTGTTGGAGAATAAAACATGACTTTAATTGGTTAATCTCAGTGTAGGAGAGGAAGGGAACTTTTCTTAATATTCCCTTAAATTCAATAGGTGGGGCCAGTGAATTAAACTGACAAAAGACAAATTAACAGCAGAAAAGTTTGTGCGCATGTGCACAGGAACTTCACAGAAAAGAAGTGAAGACTCCAAAGAAGCGATTAGGTCTAGGAGTTTATATACCATCTTAACACAGGGTCATGGAATGAGAAAGGAAAAGGGATCTGGGATTCTAGGGGCAGGTAAATATATGTGGGGAAAACTAATGGAAGATAAGGGTTATTTTAGCAAATTTTGTTTATGCGGATTCAAGCCAGTGCCATCTCCAGGATGAGTTAGGTCTCCCTCCTTGTAAGGGAAAGGTGAGGAGGCACATCTTCCCAGTGGGAAATTGATTCCTGTTTACAGGCAGAATCGGGGAGGTCAGGCAGTTCCTTCTGTGTCTGCTGTTTCTTAATTGCCTTCAGCTAAAAATAATCATTATGCCAAAGGAGCATATTTTGGGGTGGTGAGAATATTCTGATCCCCATCAGTAGAAAGAGAAGGTGTTTTCTTCTTTGTAGGTTACTTTTTATTATACTTTTAACAGAGATTAACTTTGGACCATCTATAATTTAAGAAATATGCCAGATAGCTGTATGTCCTTTGCTTGGATATTGGTTTCCTGATGCGTAGCTTTGATCCTTCTCTGTCATTATTTACAAGAGGGTTTTCGAATTTCTTTGAGTGTGTGGGAGAATGCGTACTTATCCCTTATAGCCTTTGCCGTGGGGGCAGGCAGCTTGGCTATGTGGCTTGGTGGTTTCACAGTGGTGGCAGGGGTAACTCTCAACGAAGTAAACAGAAAGCTCCGTAAAGTTAGAGTTTGGAAATGTTACTCCTGCTGGTGGTCTTCTGGAAAGGCTGGGCTTATCCCTTTCCAAAACCTATGATTTCTTGAGAAAGGATCTGTTCCATCCCGCAGAGAGTGAGAATTAGAAAGATGTGCTCAAATGAGTGGTTGGCTGGGGTAGATTTATGGTGTGAAATTACCTTGCTGGGCAGATGGCTTTGAACTATGTGAACCTGATTCAGGAGGCAGTTGACAGAGACAGTGAGGGATCACGGCAACTGAGCTGGAACAGCCTGGGAATAGCTTAGAAGGAAACAACGCTGACAGAAAGGAAAGCAGCAGCCAAAAAGCAAAATTCAGGAGTACACACGAGAGCTATAGGAGAGACGTGTTACAGATCAGAACAGGGAACTCAGAGGAGAAAAGAAAAGCAATAGGATTACAACTGAGAAAGGAAAGGCCCTGTATTGTAACAAGGTGAATGTGGTATCTCTACAAAGGTGCTTATAAACCTTCTGTAATACTACAAAAGAAGGCATAGGAGAGGTAAAGAGAATTTTTTGACAAAGACATGGCGGTTGAACCAATGACTTTGTCATATCCAATTTAGAACATACCCTTTCCTTTATCTGAGGAGGGTTTGGAGGTCAAAGGTAAACTTAAGTTGTATAATATTTGCCACTAGGTTAAAGTTTTTGAACCATTTAATACTCTCATTCGGTTTTCCATGAAACTGTTATTTTCATGCAAATAATTATTTGTGTTCAAAGCTGATGTTCAAGGGTTCTAACAAAAGAAACACATCCTGAACCCTATAGCCCTCATCACCTGTTTGGTCCAGGCTCTAATGGTCTGTCCCTATTTCAGTTAGTGCATTGGTGGTTCATGGAGAGTAAAGGAATGTGCACTTACCCTGTTTCTGTAAGAAAACAACCACAATAAATGACTTTTATAAAAATGTTTTTGATACTTCTTGAAAGTTGTCTTACCTAGACATTGATTAGTGAAGGAAACACAGATACTAGAATTGAGATTCTCGCTGAGCCTAAGTTTGCCTGTCCTTGAAGAGCTTGTGGATCTCCTGCATGCCATATGGCCTCTGAAAACATGATGATACCCAGTGAATGTGAAGGATATTTCCAAAACTGTTTGGTTCATAAAACTGTCAGTTGATTTCATACATCTAATTGAAAGGTTTTCTACCTAAAATAAGGCAATTAACAGAAGTGTCTCTGATTTATTTACATTGTAGATTCCCATAAAGCAGCAGGTTTGCAATAAAGCGTTTGACACCCCCATGGTATTTTGAAAAAAACAATATACAATCTGGCGCAAGTTAGCACCAGTGTGAAATGGCAGGCTGGGGGAATGTCTTAAACAGCAGCAACTTTCAAGACTAAATGAAGTGTCATCTTAAAGAGTCTGCTGTTAATGCAATTTAAATTACTCACCTGAAATTAATATTCAGCTGAGGGAAATAAAGCAATCTAAGGGACCACATAATTTCCGATCACTTTAATGACATTATGTGGTCATGAACAGCTCCCTTATCTAATATAATAACATTTCAGTTTGTTTTAACATTAAGCACATTTTTCCATTTTAATTACTTAGCTTCTAAAAAAGATCCAGTAATTCCCTGCAGATGGTTAACAATTTGAGATTTATGCTTTGCTTCATTAGAATAAGGTAAACATGACCTTGACATACCTATTATCTATCATATCTAATTCTCCTATAGAGGAAAGTGGAAATCAAAGAACTGTGGCCTATTGTATGAATTCTTCCGGTCATGTAAGCCTGCACAAGGCCAATTTCGTTTTTTCCCCCTCTCTAGCTAGAGGCTGTTTGAAACTTGCTCCATCTTTCTACTTTGGTACCTGAAAACGTTAAAGGAAGAAAGCAGTTTTTAGAACTAATAGTTTAGCTCTTTTGAGGAAAGAAGAAATTCTTGATTTGTTCTAGATGAAGGAGAGATTTAAGGTTCCTAGGTTTCTAGGTTGTTGGGTTGATTGGGTAAGCTAATAAAAGGACCAATACATTAATTTTTAATACATCCTGGAGTTACTGTTGTACCAGAGTGAGGATTAAAAACAAAACAACAGCTCTCATTTTAGAATTGGTTTGAAAAAGAAGGGGTGAGCATAGCTCAACATATTATGCCTAGTGAATATCCTCATTTGTTGATTTTTCTGTAACATTCTTTGCTTTAGCCCCAAGACCATGAAAGTCTATGCCCTCAGGAAGAAAGATAAGGCTACTAGGCCATTAAGAAAGAGCTGGTTCTCAACCTGGGCTGCACAGAGAAGCACAGGGAGCTTCTTTTTATCCCAGTGCCCAAGTTCCACTTGAGAGCAATCAAGTCAGAGTCTCTGAGAGTGTGTCCGGGCATTTTATATCAACTTTAATGCTCCACCGATGAGCACCATGTGAAGCCAAGGCTGATAGCTACCGTGGTATCAAAACTCCGTGGAGAGGCATTTGTGTTGACATCACTATTTTATGAAGAATTCAGTTATCTAGTTAATCTTACTATTAACTTATAATTTGAAGAGAGAAGAGCAAATTCCTCTCATTTAGATTTTGTCAAAGTGACAGCAAAGTTCTCTAGGTCAAGGACTGACTTTAATTCTTTTTTTAGTTCAGTTTCTAACACAGTGACTAGCATTAAGTAGTTGCTGGATGTGTATTTCCCAAATAATTGCTTAGTATACTTATTCATTTCCATGGAAATTATTATTGCCCTTAAGAGACCTTGCTAACAGTGTATATATATGAATATATAGGGAGGATATCCTGCTCACTGAATGAGCCTTCCTATCCTTACCACTTAGGATAGAAATACACATGAAAAGGTTACTTGAGGTGATGTTTGTATTAAATCCTGACAGGGGCGGGTAGGGAGGGATTTTCCAGAGACTCAAACCTTATTGGAAGGAAAACAAAAGCTTGGAGCTGTGTCATGACAACCTTTAAATAGCTCATGATAGATGAGGATAAAACTTAACATCATAAGATCCTATTAAGAAATTGACTAGTTACATTGATATGCAGCTTCAAAATGATATTTTAGAGTATTTGAAGAATATCTTAATTGGAATATTTTGGAGGTATTTTTCAATAACCTCAGCTTTAATATGAGTGACAATGAAATTATGATACAGACCTGCTTGTGAATACCAATATACTAGTCCTATGTAATGAGAAAAATAAATGTATTTACTACTTTCCCTTAATTTTTTCTGTAGTATTTTTTAAGGCAAGATTTTATTTTAAGAAAATCTTATGATTTTGAATTATTAAAAATTTCAATTTTTTCATTTACTGATTGCTTTTAGAGAGAGAGGAAGAGAGGAGAAACACTGAATTGCTGTTTCACTTATTTATGCATTCATTGGCTGATTCTTGTATGTGTCCTGACTGTTTGTTGGGTTGGGGTGGGGGTGGGGATGGAATCCACAGCCTTGGTGTATTAGGACAACACTCAAACCAACTCAGCTCCCATGCCAGGGCTAAAAAGTTCAATTCTTTTTTTTTTTTAATATTAAATTTTATTTAGTTACTTTTCAAGTACATTTTTTTAAATCTATTTCTCCCATCCCACCCCCCCCCCACCCGGTCTCCCCCCTCTCTCCCATTCCCCCCCCCCAGTCCTCATCTCTGTGTCTTTCATACTTGTTCCTCAAAATCCCTCCCCCTTTTTCCCCTTAAGTTCCCTTCCCTCTCCCCTCTGGTTGCTGCCCACTTGTTCTCTATTTCAGTGTCTTTGTTTTTATTCTGTTTGCTTGTTTGTTTTATTCTTTAGCTTCCTGTCAATTCTTAATTACTTCCAAGAATTTGCTAAATGTTAAGCATTGTGGTGGGCACAAAAGCTGCTTTAAGGAGCTCAATGAGCTCACAGTCTCAAATGAATATAAGAATAATAAACTCAAAGAAGACCAAAAAGACTGGGGGGGGGGTTTCAAAACTTGCTTTTCAAGTTCTTGTTGAATTTTAAATGACAGGAATTATCCTAATTCATGCTTCTTGCAGTGGTAGGTACTCTGTGATCTTTTCATAGGCATGACTCCAAATGTCAGACAATGTGTGAAATTTATTTTTGCTACATCTGAGACACTGTTGGCGCCTGTAAGAGGGAAAATAGTTGATCAGGTGTATTGACATATTGTATGTATCCTTTATCAATTTATTTGGTTTTTCTTTTTTGGGGGGGAATTATACCTATTTTTCTGAAACTTTTTTTATTTGAGACTTATTTATATTTTTTGTTCTCATGCTCTTCCCCCTCTCTTCGGGAGCCATCAGTTTGTTGTTTCTGTATGTGGGTTTGTTTTTGCTTTATATTGTTTATTCATTTATTTTGATTTTTTTAGATTTCACATATAAGTGAGATTATATAATATTTGTCCTTTTCTGTCTGACTTATCCATGCTGTTGCAAATGGCAGGATTTCATTCTTTTTTATTGCTGGGAATAATATTCCATTGTATATATATATATACACACCACATCTTTCTCCATTCATCTACTGATAAACTTATAGGTTGGTTCCATATCTTGGCTATTACCATTGAATAGTAACATTCTGATGGACATAGGTTGCATATATCTTTTTTAAAACTTTTTTATTGATTATGCCATTACATTTGTTCTACTCCCCCCTCCACCCTGCATGCTCCTCCCCCACCATTTCCCCCTTTAGTTCATGAACACGTGTCTCAAATTCTTTAGATTCTGTATTTCCCCTAGTATTCTTACCCTCCCCCTTCTATTTTCTATCTAATGTCTATGCTACTTATTTTCTGTACCTTCTCCCCCCTTCGCCTTCTCTCACTCCCCTGTTGCTAATCCTCCACGTGATCTTCATTTCTATGATTCACTCCTGATCCAGCTGTCCTCTTAGTTTGCTTTTGTTTTAGGTGTGGTTGTTGATAACCGTGAGTTTGCTGTCCTTTCACTGTTCAACTTTTTTATCTTCTTTTTCTTAGGTAAATCCCTTTAGCATTTCATATAATAAGGGCTTGGTGATGATGAACTCCTTGTGAATTTGGTCTTATCTGAGAAGCACTTTATCTGTCCTTCCATTCTAAATGAAAACTTTGCTGCATAGAGCAATCTTGGTTGTAGGTCTTTGGTTTTCATGACTTGGAATACCTCTTTCCGGCCCCTTGCCTGTAAGGTCTCTTTTGAGAAATCAGCTGACAGTCTGATGGGAACTCCTTTGTAGGTGACTGTCCCCTTATCTCTTGCTGCTTCTAAGATTCTCTCCTTCATTTTAATTTTGGCTAATGTAATGATGATGTGCCTTGGTGTGTTCCTTCTTGGGTCCAACTTCTTTGGGACTCTCTGAGCTTCCTGGATTTCCTGGAAGTCTATTTCCTCTGCCAGAATGGGGAAGTTCTCTTTTATTATTTGTTCAAATAAGGTTTCCACTCGTGACTCTTCCCCTTCTGGTACCCCTATAATTCTAATGTTGTAACGTTTAAAGATGTCCTGGAGGTTCCTAAGCCTCTCCTCATTTTTTTGAATTCTTGTTTCTTCATTCTTTTCTGTTTGGCCAATATTTGCTTTCTTCTGGTCCACTCCATTGATTTGAGTCCCAGACTCCTTTCCATTACTATTGGTATTCTTTGCATTACCATTCATTTCAATTAGTTTAGCTTTCATATGTTTCTCTAATTTGTGACTAAAATCAACCAGTTCTGTGAGGATCCTGATAACCAGTGTTTTGAACTGTGCATCTGAAAGTTTGGCTATTTCCTCATCGCTTAGATTTATGGGCTCTGGGGCTCTGAGTTGTTCTTGAGCCATTTTTGGTCTGTTCGCACCAGTAAATAAGTAAGAGGGGTGAAGCCATAGTTGTTTACCAGGGCGGGGCCACCCAGGTCGCTGGTTTGTGACGCTGTGTGTGGGGGCGGGGTCAGAGAGGGAGCAATGGCGTCCTCTCCACTAGCCCAGTTCGTCCTGCCCCACCGCTCGCCCCTGCTGGTTTATTTAAGCAGAATTGTGTGGGCCTGCTGCCCTGGGCCGTGCAGTCTCAATGCTCGCCTCTTCACTGGTTTATCTGCACGCAAATGTGCGACCTACGGCAGACAGCCAGCCGCACCTCTTCCCTGTGTGCGCCCGTAGCTAGCCGGTGATCCGATCAGCGCCTTCTGCTGTTTGCGCGCCACCAGGTCAGAGATCTTTTTGGTCAACTGGCTTCACTGCTGGCTTACTCGTTTAGCCGAGCATTTCGTCCTTTTTTCGGACTCCGTATTGTTGATTTTCTGTGTGGTCTGGTTGTGTTTATCGTTGTTAAAAATAGTTGTTCTTAGATTTGGTTGTTCACTGAAGCAAGGTGGGTCCACCTACGCCTCCATCTTGGCGGAAGTCTGCATATATCTTTTGAATTTGTGTTTTGTTTTCTTTGGATAAATATCCAGAAGTGGATTTCCTGGATCACAGGAAAGCTCTATTTCTAAATTTTTAAGGACTCTCCATATTGTTATCGACAATGGCTGCACTAATTTGCAATCCCATCAACAGTATATGAGGGGTTCCCTTTTCTCCACATTCTTACAAGCACTTGTTATTTTTTGATTTATTGAGGAGGGATACGCTGACAGGTATGAGATGATATCTCATTGTAGTTTTAATTTGTATTTCTTTGATGATTAGTGATGTTGAGCATCTATTTATTGGCCATTTGTATGTCCTTTCTGGAGAAATGTTTATTCAGGTCCTCTGCCCATTTTTATTTGGATTGTTTGGAGTTTTTTGGTATTGAGTTTTATAGGTTCTTTATAAGTTTGGGGTATTAACTCCATCAGAGGTATCATTGGTGAATATATTCTCCCATTCAGTGGGTTGTCTTTTCATTTAGTTGATGGCTTCCTTTGTTGTGCAAAACCTTTTTGGTTTGATGTAGTCCCATTTGTTTATTTTGTTTGTTTTCCTGCCCAAGGTGATACACCAGAAAAAATATTGCTGTGAGAAATGTCCAAAATTTTACTGTGTGTTTTTTGCTTTTTTTTTAGGATTTTTATGGTTTTGAGTCAGCATTTATGTTTTTAATCCATTTGAGTTTATCCTTATTTATGGTGCAAGAAAATGGCCTAGATTTTATTCTTTTGCATGTATCAGTCCACTTTCACAAACACCATTTACTGAATAGACTATTTTTACACAATTCTATCTATGCCTCCTTTGTCAAATATTTATTGACTATAAAGGCATGGATTTATTCCTGGGCTCTCTACTCTGTCCCATTGGTCTATGTGTCTGCTTTAGTCTGGCACCATGCTGTTTTGATTACTATGGCCTTGTAGTATAATTTGATACAGGTAGCATTATTCCTTCAACTTTGTTCTTCTTTCTCAGGATTGCTGTGGCTATTGGACTCTTTTTTGGTTCCATATACATTTTTGGAATGTTTGATCTAGTTCTGTGAAATAAGCCATTGGTATCTTGATAGCAATTGTGTTGAATCTACAGATTGCTTTGGATAGTATGGGCATTTTAATGATGTTAATGCCTCCTATCTATGAACATATGTACTGCCACTTATTTTGTATGTTTTTCAATTTCTTTCCTCATTGACTTATAATTTTCTACAGGTCTTTTACATCCTTGGTTAAATTTATTCCTAGGTATTTTGTGTTTGAAACAGTTAAAATATTTTTTAAGTTTCCCTTCCCAATGATTGCAGTATAAAAATATGACTAATTTCTGAATATTTATCTTGTATTCTGCCTTTATTATGTTGAGGTATGCTCCCTCTATTCCCATTTTGCCGAGAGTTTTTATTATAAATGGGTTCAGGATTTTATCAAGTGCTTTTTCTGCATCTAGTTATATGATCACATGATTTTTGTCTTTCATCTTGTTCATGTGGTATATTGTGTTTTTTGATTTGCAGATATTGTACCAACTTTGAATCCCTGGAATAAATCCCACTTGATCATGGTGTATGATCTTGTTAATGTATGGGTGGATCCAGTTTGATAATATTTTGTTGAGGATTTTAGCACCTGTGCTCTTGAGGGATACTGGCTTATACTTTTCTTTCTTTCTAGTGTCTTCATCTGGTTTGGGGATTAGTATAATGCTGATCTTATAAAATGAGCTTGGGGGTTTTCACTCCATTTTTAAAAAATAGTTTGAGAAGGAGGGGTGTTAGATCTTCTTTGAATGTTTGGTAAAATTCACCTGTGAAACTATCCAGTCCAAGACTTTTATTTTTTTGGGGGGGGTTGATTACTATTTCAATTTCATTAGTTGTAATCTGTCTATTCAGATTCTTTGATTCTTTGTGATTCAGTTTTGGCATATCTTGTATTTCTAGGAATTTATCCATTTTGTCCAGGTTGTCCAGTTTGTTGGCATATGGTTGTTTGTAATATTTTCTTACAGTCCTTTGTATTTCTTCGATGTTAGCTGCTACTTCTCTTTTATTACCGATTTTATTTATTTGGGTTCTCTCTCTTTTTTCTTGATTAGTCTGGTTAAGGTTTTCCTGTCTTGTTTATCTTTTCAAAGAACCAGATCTTGATTTTATTGATATTTTGTATTTTTTTAGATTCTGTTTTGTTCATTTCTGCTCTGATCTTTTTTATTTCCCTTCTTCTACTCACTTTGGACTCTGTAGTTTTCTTTCAAGTTCCTTTGACTGTAAAGTTAGATTATTTATTTGAGGTTTCTCTTGTTTCTTGAGGTAGGCCTGTGATGCTATGACTTTTCCTTTTAATACTGCTATTGCTGTGTTCCATAGACTTTGGTTTGTTGTATTCTCACTTTCACTTGTGCCCATGTAATTTTTTATTTCTTCCTTGATCTCATTGTTAACCCATTCATTGTTTAGTAACATGCTATTTTGTTATATAGCTCTGTGGTTTTTTTCAGGTTTTTTGTTGTGATTGATTTCTGGTTTCACACCATCATGGTCAAAGATGCTTGATATGATTTCAGTGCTCTTAAAATTATTGAAACTTTCCATGTGATCTTCAGCTCTATGGTTCTGCTCCTGATCTAGCTGTCCTCTTAGTTTGCTTTTGTTTTAGCAACAGGGGAGTGGGAGAAGGAGAAGGGGGGAGAAGGTACAGAAAATAAGTAGCATAGATGGTAGGTAGAAAATAGATGGGGGGAGGGCAAGAATAGTATGGGAAATATAGAATCTAAAGAACTTGAGACATGTGGTCATAAACTAAAGGGGGGGGATGGTGGGGGAGGGGGTGTGCAGGGTGGAGGGAAGTGAAGGGGGGAAATAGAACAAATGTAATGGCATAATTAATAAAATATATTAAAAAAATTATTGAAACTTGTTTTGTGTCCTAACATGTGGTTTATCCTAGAAAATGTAACATGTGCACTTGAAAAGAGTATATATTCTTCTGCTTTGGAGGTGAAGTGCTCTGAAGATATCAGTTTAAAAGGTTTTATTAATTAATATTTTAGAGAGAGGAAGGGAGAGAAAGAGAGGGAGAGGAACATCAGTGTGTGGTTGCCTCTCAAGCAACCCTCACTGGGGACATGGTTCGCAACTCAGGCATGTGCCCTGACTGGGAATTGAACTAGCGACCCTTTGGTTCAAAGGATGGCACTCAATCCACTGAGACACACCAGACAGGGCAGATATCAATTAAATCCATTTAATCTGGTGTGCCATTTAGAGCCACCTTTCCCTTGTTGATTATCTGTCTGGAGGATATATCCATTGATGTCCATGGGGTGTTAAAATCCCCTTCTATAACTGTATTACTATTGATCTTTCCATTCACATCTATCAAGATTTGCTTTACATATTTAGATGCTCCTTTATTAGGAGCAATAGTGCTCCTACGCATTAGGATGCATAAAAATTTACAAATATTACACCCTCTTGTTGAATGGCCCCCTTTATCATTACATAGGGTCCTTCTTTGTCTCTTACTGTAACCTTTTTTTTAAAGTCTATATTGTCAGATATAAATGTTACTATCTCAGCTTTATTTTTTTCATTTGCATGAAATATCTATTTTCATCCCTTTAACTGTGTGTATCTTTCATTCTGAGATGGGACACTTGTAAACAGCATATATTAATATGTTGATCTTTTGTTCTTATCTATTCAGGTATCCTGTGTCTTCTGACTGGAGCAGTTAAGCCATTCATATCTGAAGTGATTATTGATAGTTATGTATTTATTGCTATTTTATTCTTTTAACCATGTTCCTCTGTTCTTCCTCCTCCTTCTTCCAGACAGGCCCTTTAACATTTCTCATAATGCTGGTTTGGTGCTAACAAACTCCTTTAGTTTTTTTTTGTCGTGGAGGCTCTGTGTTTCTTCTTCAATTTTAAATGATAGCCTCCTGGGCAAAGTTAGTCTTGGTTGTAGATCCTTGTTTTTCATCACTTTGAATATTTCACACCAATTCCTTCTGGCTTGAAATGTTTTTGTTGTGAAATCAACTGATAGTCTTATGGGAGCTCCCTTGTAGTTAACTAACTCTCTCTTGTGGCTTTTAGGATTCTCTCTTTGTCTTTAACCTTTGCGTTTTAATTGTGATGGGTCTTGATGTGGGCCTCTGTTTCATGATGTTTGGAATTCTGCACAACCTGGGCTTGTGTGTCTTTTTCCTTTACTAGGTTAGGGAATTCTTCAGTCATTATTTCTTCAAATAGGTTCTCAATCCTTTGCTTGCTCCCTTCTCCTTTGATACCCTTATGATGTGGAGGTTAGTATGTTTTATATTGTCCCAGAGAGCCATTAAAGTATCCTCATTTTTTAAATTCTTTTTTCATTTGCTGCTCTGATTGGGTATTTTTTGCCTACCTTTCTTCTAATTGCTGATTTGATCCTCTGTTTTATCCAATCTACTGTTTATCTCTTCTAGTGTATTCTGCATTTCAGATATGTATTCTTCAATTCTGACTTGTTCTTTTTTATGATTTCTATGTCATTTTTTAATGCTGTTGAACATCCTTATAACCATATAAGGATGGTTTTTGAGCTAAATTTTTGACAAATTTCTTGCCTCCATTTCATTTAGCTATTTTTTTTTTCTGGAGATTTGTCCTGTTCTTTCATTTGGGGCCTGTTTTTTTGTCTCCCCATTTTGGCTACATTTTTAAAAATTTGTTTTTATGTATTAGATCTGCTATGACTCCTAGTCTTTGTGGAGTGGTCTTATACAGTAGGGTCCAGTGGTACAATCTCCTTGATCATTTGAGCCGGGTGCTTCAGGAATGTCTCTTCTGTGGGTTAAGTGGGCCCTCCTGTTGTAATTGTGTCTTGATTACTACTGTTCCATTCATGTGTGGGATTGCCCCTCAGGCTGCTAATTGTGAGGCTCAACCCCAACTGCAGCATGCATGCTGCTATGCAGGTATTGACTCCATGAAGTGGAATTTAACTCAGTGGGGTCTGGTGCCTGTTAAGATCTCCCTTTGGATATGCTGGTTGTGTAGCTTGTTGGATCCTGCTCTGATGTTGTTGGAATGTGTTGATTCTGGGCCTCTTGGGAGGGCCTCTGGTGCAGAAAGTGTCAGATACTGCCTGTGATGGTCCTGGGCTACCTTTTTGGAGCTACAAGTGATCCTCTGCCTCTGCTGGGCCTGGGTGTGCATAGAAAGGACTAAGCTGCCCACCAGGGCCAGCTTTTATCAACACCATAACCAGGACAGGTCAGCAAAAGTCCTAAGGCACCTTGAGATCTTCCTTTGCCTGCTGGGTGCCTGGTAGGCTCAGTCACCTAAAGAACTTCTTGTGGTATTTGAGTGGCATAATGTAGATTCACAGTGAGTCACCAGGTAGGGGTGTACTGTGTTTGTCAGACGGATACAGATTCAAACTTGTGCCAGTGCTGGGTCTGAGGCTACTCAACAAATGTCCCTGGGTGTCCCTAGTCTAGATGCCACCTGCTGGGCGATCGCACATAGTTGTGTTGGGGCAGGGTCTCAGGGAGTCATCAAGGTGAGGCCAGCAGAGTTTATCATGCCTAGATAGATCAAGTTTTGGTCACATAAAGGGAGTGCTGTTCTTCAGTTGGGTGTGTGAGGGAGAAATGGCTTCTCTCCTAGAGCCACATAGCTCAGTCTGTCCCAGATTCTGCCAGGAAGAGTTGAAGCTCAGTAGGGTTGGGCTGCTGGTAATCAGAAGGATAGGCCTGGTGGATGTCCCATGATGGGGAGGTGCCAGTCAGGCTTCAGGGAAGGTGAGGGTTGTGGCTCCTGCCCCAGAGCCAAACAACTCAGTTTGTCCCAGATTTTACCCTGATCTTAGCCACTAGGAGTCATGTGGGTGGGGCCTCCATTCCCTAGAGGTTGGGTCTGTTGGAAGCCTGTAGGCTGGTTCTAGTGGATCTTCTATGAAGGAGAAGGGCTAGTCAGGTTCAAGGGAAAGTAGGGGGAATGACCCCCACCCCCAAGCCACACAACTCAGTTACTGGAACCCCCTGAGTCTGCCCAGACCTCTATACCCTGACCAAAGCAGCTGTCTCATCGACAGGGTGTAAGCTGTGCAGGGGAGGAAGAGGGAGTCCAGCAGGTGGGGGTATTGCTTTCCTCCAGGCTGATGCCTATGGAGGGGAGTGCTCTACCCAAGAAAGATGGTGTCTGCTATGTGAGAAAATGACTCAGCCCAGAGATCCTGGCAGCTGACTCTTTAACTCTGTTCCCAGAGACACAAACCCCAGACAGTCCTCACATGAGTGTAGTCTGCTCTGCCCTCCTTCTGCCAGATCTCAGGATGAGTTTCTGTGAATGAAATTTTGTGCTTTGGCCCTTTGAGATGACACCTGTTTCTCTAGCTATCTCTTCCTGGTGGACAGAAACCCTGCTGCTTTTCACAGTCAGGTGTTATGTGGGAGTCTCTTCCAAGGCCTAATGCTCTCGGCTGAGAACTCAGCTTAGGGTTTAGACCCCACAGTTTTCAGGGGAACTCTCTCTGCAGCTATCTGTCCAGAACCTCAGCACCACCCATGGGAGCAAGGACAACCCTATTTGCATCTCTGCCCTTCCTACCAGTCTTGATGTAGCTCCTATAAATCTCTGATTATAAGATTTCAGCTAGTCTTCTGTGGGTTATTCAGGATGATTATTCTGTAATTTAGTGTTAATTCCAATTTGGCCCTGGGAGGCGGTAAGTGTAGCTTCTATCTACTTTATCACCATGTTGGATTTCCTCTCATGTGGTTAGGGATACATATACATTGTCTCACCAGATAATTCAATATTTAATAAGGGTACAACACCTGCTTAATGCATTATTAGGAATTTCTAAGAGTATTTAAGACAGGCATACATTAGACAAAGACTAATCGTTAGTTAAATTTTCAATCTACTATCCTTAGTTAAGGAATTATAAATGCTGAAATGTAGTAGATATTTACTTTTCAGGACTGAGCATTAGAAATGAGCTCAAATGGATTCCAGATTTTTGTTCAGTTTTATTCTGATATTCATTCATTGCTTACAGTTAGCTTAAAAAAAAACTATTATCCTACTTTATGATGCTGTCATGATATCCTCATTAAGTTTACTAAGAAATATCTGCAGACTTCCGCCAAGATTGAGGTGTAGGTGGAAGCACTGCACCTTCTCACACAACCAAGTTTACAAACAACAAAGTTTTAGGAACAAAAACACAGCCAAACCACAGAAAATTGAACTATACGGGAGTCTGAAAATAATGAACCCTTCAGCCAAACCGGTAAGAGGGGCAGAGACAGCAGCAGAGTGGGGTCAGGCAGGAAAGATCCACTGGACCAACCCGGGTGCATGACCCAGGTGCGTCAGCAGGTGTGGGCAGATCCCAGGTGTGGAGAAGCGGGCGGATCCACTGAAGGCGCAAGGTGGCGGACCTACTGAGGGCTGACCACAGTCACACATTTGCACGCAGATAAACCGGTGAAGGAGTGAGCAGTGAGACAGACTGCATAGGCCCCACTGGCAGGAAGCTGCAGAAGGAACTGCTATTGTCCCTCTCTCACCCTGCCCCCACATACAGCTTCACAAACCAGCGACCTGGCCACCCCGCCCTGGTGAACACCTAAGGCTCTGCTCCTCATATGTGACAGGCATGAACAGATCAAAACATGGCTCAAGAACAACTCAGAGCCTCAGAGCCCATAACTCTAAGCAATGAAGAAATACCAAACTTTCCGATGCACAGTTCAAAACACTGGTGATCAGGATGCTCACAGAACTGGCTGATTTTAGTCACAAATTACAGGAACAGGTGAAGGCTAAACTAATTGAAATGAAGGGAAATGCACAGGAAACCAATAGTGATGGAAAGGAAGCTGAGACTCAAATCAAGGAGTGGACCAGAAGGAAGAAAAAATTTACCTAACACAAAAGAATGAAGAAACAATAATTCAAAAAACTGAGGAGAGGCTTAGCAACCTTCAGGACATCTTTAAATGACATTTGAATTATAGAGGTACCAGAAGGGGAAAAGGAACAGCCACAAGTGGAAAATTTATTTGATCAAATAATAAAGGAGAATTTCCCCAATCTGGCAAAGGAAATAGACTTCCAGGAAATCCAGAAAGCTTAGAGAGTCCCAAAGAAGTTGGACCCAAGAAGGAACACACCAAGGCACATCAGAATTACATTAGCCAAGATTAAAATGAAGGAGAGAATCCTAGAAGCAGCAAGAGATAAGGGGACAGTCACCTACCAAGGAGTTCCCATCAGACTGTTAGTGGATTTCTCAAAAGAGACCTTACAGGCAAGGGGCTGGAAAGAGGTATTCCAAGTCATGAAATCCAAAGACCTACATCCAAGATTGCTCTATCTGGCAAAGCTTTCATTTAGAATGGAAGGGCAGATAAAGTGCCTCTCAGATAAGGTCAAATTCAAGGAGTTCATCATCACCAAGCCCTTATTATAGGAAATGTTAAAGGGACTTACCTAAGAAAAAGGAAATAAACAATATGAACAGTGAAAGGACAGCAAACTCACAGTTATTAACAACCACACCTAAAACAAAAGCAAACTAAGAGGACAGCTGGATCAGGAGCAGAACCATAGAAATGAAGATCACATGGAGGGTTAGCAACAGGGGAGTGGGAGAAGAAGGGGGAGAAGGTACAGAAAATAAGTAGGATAGACAGTAGGTAGAAAATAGGCAGGGGGGAGGGCAAGAATAGTAGGAGAAATATAGAATCTAAAGAACTTGAGACATGTGGTCATAAACTAAAGGGGGGGAATGGGGAGGAGGGGTGTGCAGGGTGGAGGGGAATGAAGGGGGGAATATAACAACTGTAATGGCATAATTAATAAAATATATTTAAATTTTTTTTAAAGAAAAGAAATATCTGCAAACATTTTGTACTAATTGTCTAGGGTTCACATAACAAAGTAGTACAAAATGGGTAGCTAAGAACAACTGAAATTTACATGTCTTAGTTTTGCAGGCTAGAAGTTGTAAATGAAGGTGTTGACAATACTGTGCTTCCTCTGAAGTCTATAGGGGCATCTTTTGTTTCTTCTTTCTAGCTGGCTGGCTTTGGCTTGTTAACATATAACTCTAATTTTCCATCTTCACATGGCATTCTTCCATAGCTCTGTCTCTTCAGATGGTCCTTATTTTAATGCCCAATCTTGTTGGGTTCACCCTACCCACTAAAATCCTGTCTTAATTTAGTTTATTGCATCTTCAATGATACTATACCAAATGAGGTCATATTCTGAGATACTGGGCATAAAAATTTGAGCATATGAATTTTGGGGGTGGGCACAATTCAACCTATAGCAGTCTCCTACTCAGGTAGAAACCTGAGTGTGTGTCTTTCCAAATGAACTTAGTCCTGCTGCTTTTTGGCAACAACCAGTGCAGAATCTCTGCTTCTCTAGTGAGAAATGGCAGTCACTACAAATATATCAAAACTTGAGCTGTGTTTTAATTCTTTTAGGAAGCAGACCTTCTCCATTGTTTAATACTGTTATTCTATATGTGGACAAATCATTATTCAGTTGTTCAACCAGTAGTAGTCAACATCAAAGTCTGCACTGGCTGACAGGAAATTTGCTTCTCCCTAAGCATAACTTTAAATCTTTAAAACTCATCTTGTTTTCCTCTAAATATAAACTGCTAACCTCTAGTAGGAAAGGTAACATGCAGCTTTTCCACTTTAGAATCTCATGTAATTCTTTCGCAGGAGAGAATTTTAGTTACTGGGAATATCTTTTAAATTTGGAAGATTATAAATGTTGTTTTTCCTCTGCAGCCTACAATCACCAAAAGGCTCAGTCAGTGTCTGGAAAACCAAATTTGTCTGTTCCATAGTCTAACTTTCTTGTTCATTATTAGTAATGTGAGATTTTATCATTTCTCTGCTGTATGTTAACTCTGGACTAGCTGTAGTTCAATAATATTGATCTAAGATAAATTACAAAAATCATGCATACAAGATATAAAATATATTCTTTTTAAGTATGTATTGACTATGTATAGGCTTATAAGAAGTCTCAACAAATTTCAGGAAATAGACATAATATGGAGCATTTTTTATTATTTTAAAGCAACCTGATTACAAATAAAAACAATAAAAGGAAAAATGAGATTTAAAAAATGCATTTGTAAACCAAAGAAACACATTCCCCAAAACTCCTGGGTTGTAAAGTTTTTTAGAATGGAACAGTAATAAAAGTACATATCAACAAAATTTGTGGTATGCAGTTAAAATGATACTCAGAAAAAAGTTATGACCTTACATATGTTCATTAAGAAATAATATTTTATGGTTTTCATATTGGCTGTTTTCTACTTACTTTTGAAAGAGGTACTCTCTATCCAGACTATATTTTTCAAAAGACACTATACTGGATTGTCTTTTTCAGTCTCTTTATCTATTTGAGTCATTACTGAATCCACTTCTCAGATTTATACTTGGAGGTCAAGTTGAGGGGAAAAAATATACTTAGGCTTTCATTTGAGAGCAAATTAAATGAATCTCTCCTGTGCTTTGTAAAGATTCCTTCCAGATGTTTACTTTAAGTTGTCAATCTTTTTTTAAAATATATTTTATGCAATTACAGTTGTTCTATTTCCCCCCTTCATTCCCCTCCACCCTGCACACCCCCTCCCCCACCATTCCCACGTGACCACGTGTCTCAAGTTCTTTAGATTCTATATTTCTCCTACTATTCTTGCCCTCCCCCCTGTCTATTTTCTACCTACTGTCTATCCTACTTATTTTCTATACCTTCTCCCCCCTTCTTCTCCCACTCCCCTGTTGCTAACCCTCCATGTGATCTTCATTTCTATGGTTCTGCTCCTGATCCAGCTGTCCTCTTAGTTTGCTTTTGTTTTAGGTGTGGTTGTTAATAACTGTGAGTTTGCTGTCCTTTCACTGTTCATATTTTTTATCTTCTTTTTCTTAGGTAAGTCCCTTTAACATTTCCTATAATAAGGGCTTGGTGATGATGAACTCCTTGAATTTGACCTTATCTGAGAGGCACTTTATCTGCCCTTCCATTCTAAATGAAAGCTTTGCCAGATAGAGCAATCTTGGTTGTAGGTCTTTGGATTTCATGACTTGGAATACCTCTTTCCAGCCCCTTGCCTGTAAGGTCTCTTTTGAGAAATCCACTAACAGTCTGATGGGAACTCCTTGGTAGGTGACTGTCCCCTTATCTCTTGCTGCTTCTAGGATTCTCTCCTTCATTTTAATCTTGGCTAATGTAATCTGATGTGCCTTGGTGTGTTCCTTCTTGGGTCCAACTTCTTTGGGACTCTCTGAGCTTTCTGGATTTCCTGGAAGTCTATTTCCTTTGCCAGATTGGGGAAATTCTCCTTTATTATTTGATCAAATAAATTTTCCACTTGTGGCTGTTCCTCTTCCCCTTCTGGTACCCCTATAATTTGGAAGTTGGAACATTTAAAGATATCCCGAAGGTTGCTAAGCCTCTCCTCAGTTTTTTGAATTATTGTTTCTTCATCCTTTTCTGTTTGGTCATTTTTTTTCCTTTCTTCTGGTCCACTCCCTTGATTTGAGTCTCAGCTTCCTTTCCATCACTATTGGTTTCCTGTGCATTTCCCTTCATTTCAATTAGTTTAGCCTTCACCTGTTCCTGTAATTTGTGACTAAAATCAGCCAGTTCTGTGAGCATCCTGATCACCAGTGTTTTGAACTGTGCATCGGAAAGTTTGGTATTTCTTCATTGCTTAGAGTTATGGGCTCTGAGGCTCTGAGTTGTTCTTGAGCCATGTTTTGATCTGTTCATGCCTGTCACATATGAGGAGCAGAGCCTTAGGTGTTCACTAGGGTGGGGTGGCCAGGTTGCTGGTTTGTGAAGCTGTATGTGGGGGCGTGGTCAGAGAGGGGCCACCCAGGTCTCTGGTTTGTGAAGCTGTATGTGGGGGCAGGGTGAGAGAGGGACAATAGCAGTTCCCTCTGCAGCTTCCTGCCAGTGGGGCCTATGCAGTCTGTCTCACTGCTCACTCCTTCATCGGTTTATCTGCGTGCAAATGTGTGACTGTGGTCAGCCCTCAGTTGGTCCACTGCCTTGCGCCCTCAGTGGGTTCGCCCACTTCACCACACCTGGGATCCACCCATGGCTGCTGGCGCACCTGGGTCATGCACCCGGGTTGGTCCAGTGGATCTTTCCTGCCTGACCCCACTCTGCTGCTGTCTCTGCCCCTCTTACCGGTTTGGCTGAAGGGTTCATTATTTTCAGACTCCCATATAGTTCAATTTTCTGTGGTTTGGCTGCGTTTTTGTTGCTAAAACTTTGTTGTTTGTAAACTTAGTTGTGTGAGAAGGCACAGTGCTTCTACCTACACCTCCATCATGGCTAAATCCCCAATCTTAATTTTGGGGTGCTCTTGTGAGTTCATATTTTTCTATATTTTGGTAAGTGTTTTAGTGAAAAGATTGGAAAGGCAGCAATAGGGGATGTTAACAGTGCCATTTTAAATAAGAAATCTTGCTAGTTGTTCCTTTTTTTTTTTGAAAAGATGAATTTGTGAGCTAGGTAAATTAGAAATTTGCCTATGCTATACTTTGATAAAATTCTGACAGAATTTTGTCAAATTTTAGGTTAGTCCTTAATCACTGCTTATTTGCCTCTGTGTTGGTTTTGTAATGTACATATAAGGAATCGTCCTTATTCTTAGTGTATCTGAGTGATGTATACTCCAACAATATACTTTTCTTCTCCACTTTACCTTAAATATCTTTTATCTGCTTCCATTCCTAGGTTTCCAGATTTCTTAACAGAATTATCTACTAAAAGCCCAAGTGGACTCTTAAGACATATTTAAACACAATACTAAATAAAAGCTGAAAGTTTAACCCAGGAACTTGCACATTAACAATGAAGCTAGACATGGATTAACAACCCTGTCTCACACGTCTAAATTAGAGTTCTGGGATTGGAGTTTGGGCAGCTATGGTTTTTAAAACATGGTTCCTTGGTTGTTATTTTTTTTTGTTTTAATCTGTCATATTCAAATTCACTAATTAACTAATATAGTGGATAGATTCTAAACTATATTCCACCTGGCTTAGTTTTTCAAACATGGCTCACTGCAGTTGAAACAACTTAGGGGTTCAACAGGACTTGGGGCAAACCCCCCTCTGCAGCTCTGTGGCTTGGGCAGGGCACTGTCTGAGCCTTTGTTTTCTCTTGTGGGAAATGGGGATAATATCATCTATGGTAAACGATTTGGTTAATGGGTTAGGATGTTGTATAGTAGTCTGGATGGATATGCAATGCTGAAAATAACAGGTGGGAAGATCCCAAACATTCTAAATGGAATGACTTAGTAAACACTGGCCAAAACTGTCTTGAAATATAAAGACAACGTATAATGGAAGATCTGCAGGTTAAACTGATAAGAAAAAGCATTTATTTGAAGAGATTTGTTAGCCTAAAAGGCACGACCCTGACTTCCTGTTTCAGTACATCCCACATAGATTCTCCCTGATGCTGTGATCTCACTCCTGCAGGCTGTCCTCAAAGGCCAGGGTCCTATTAAGAAGACTCCGTACCTCCTGCATGAGAGCTCTGGCCATTAGGAAACACTCTTGTCCCACTGTTTGTAAAATAAGAGCTTGCCTCCACTGCAACCCACCATCAGGGATGGGAGATACAATAGAACAGATTGAAACACAATGGTAAGGAAGAAAAAAAAAGACTATTTTAAGGTTGTACCATGCTGAATAAGCTTATTTAATAAGCTTTAATAGGCTAGTTATATATATGTAACTCATATGACTTACTCTATCAGACATGGGTATGTCTATGACATTTCTTTTGAGTATGCTTTTGTCCTTTTAGCCAAAACCTAGTATCTTCTTGAGGCTTCCGCATGCTAGTACTGCTGATGAACCTTGTAAATCTTACTTAGTTCAAAGTGGGAAATAGGAGGAGTCTGTCTTCTGAATGCTGAACAGAGAGATTCCCAGTCTGATGTCCTCTGCTGTCATTGCTTTTCATGGCTGGAGTGCTGCTGCCTGGCACTGAGGTTGTGGGTCTCTTTTTAACTTTGTACATTGTGCTTAGTCATTATTCTCTAAGGCCCAGTGATTTCTCCTAATGCATGCAAATGACCTAGTATAATATCGAGTACATGATAATCACTCAATAACTGGTAACTTCTTCTTAAACTAAATTTACTGGGCTATAATGCATATAGGACTGTTAATGTATCTGGTTAGTAATTATGGGACATGCAACTGAAGGGTTTACAGTTTATCCTACAATAGAGGCTCTTAATCTTCTCATCTGTACTTGGCAGTGCTCACTGATATAAATTCTTTGGGACCAATTAGATAGAAGTTGCTATTTGCCCACAGACTTCTAATGTTGGAGTTAGTACGGTTCTATCTGAGCTTTATTATTTTCTTTAGCTGCACATTTATTTATTTATTTTTATTTATTTATTGGTAATCTCATGCATTTCCATGGCTTTTAGTACCACTTTTAGGAAAACAACTCAAATTCACATCTCTTGCTCTGTCCACAGTTTCATTCTCCTGATGCTTATATTACCTACATTTTTTGTATTTTCATAATCATCTTGCATATAATGTGTTCAAAACTGAACCCCTGTGTTCCATCCCTCAAACCTGCTGTATTTCCGTTTAGTAATTGGTGGCATCTTCCTTTCCAGCTTCTTACACAAGAAAACACCCTTATAAAAACCATCATCTCTTGCCTGGAATGCTTATCTTATTACCTACCTTGACTACCTTTGTCCATTTTTTCCCATAGAACTGAAATGATATTTATTTATTTATTTTTATCGAATTTAGGGAGAGAGGAAGGGAGGGAGGAAAGGAGGGAAGGGAGGGAGAGGGAAGAGAGAGAGAAAGAGAGAGAGAAACATAAATTTGTTGTGTCACTTATTCATGCATTCCTTGGTTGCTTCTTGTATGTGCCCTGACTGGGCATCAAACCCACAACCTTGGCATATTGGGATGATGCTCTAACCAACTGAGCTACCCAGCCAGGGTGCAACTGGAATGATCTTTAAAAAAGAAAAAGATTAATCTACCCAGCTAAAACCCTTTTAATTTTCAGTGGAACATAAAATAAAATCTAGTAGCTTGACAATGGCCTTAAGGTCTTATATAATTTGATCTCTAAGTATTTGTTCAACGTTATCTTTTTCCATCCTTTCCCTTGCATATTTCCTCCAACTACTCTAACTTGCAAACACTAAGGTACTAAGCTCATTTCCATTTATACTTGCTTTAGTTTCTACCTACATCTTTCTGAGCCCTGTCTCTACACTCCTTACCTAGTTCACTGCAATGTAAAAACTGTTTAAATGTTACTTCTTCTTGGGGGCCTTCTATTGCCCCTTCTTATTACTTTATTTTTTATCATACCCCCCTTTCCTAAGTTATTTCATTTTTGAATTTTGTACTTATAAGTGAGTACTTAGTACATTTAGTACTTATAAGTGAGTTCCATAATGATAGTGACCTTGTCTGTTTTGTTCACTGTAGAATAAATGGAAGGTGAAACATTGCCTGGCATAACCTGCAAACTCGGTGAATCAATGAAGAGAAATTGCCTGGAATGGGGATAGGAGATGCAAAGTTTTCCCACTGTGCTTGAAACAGTGAAAAGGGCAATCTTCAAGAGGCTAGTTTGCCTCTACTCTGCAATTTGTATGTCTTCTCTCTTTCTTTCCTTTGTACAGAAAGTTTGTAATTTGCTATTCCCGTTGCCGATACCTATTTCCACTACTGTTGCCATCATGTTCTCCTGTTCCTTACTTATGTTCCAAGTTGAACAAGATGTTCTTGCCAAAGATATGGAAATAGAAAGTACATACAACTGAAATGATCTAGCATTGTTTTATGCAAATGATTAAGAGACAAGCATAAAGCAATTAGAGCCCAGAGTGGTGATTCTCAAACCTCAATATCTAAGTGTTCCATGGGGAGCTTGTTAAAAGATGGTTATTCCTGAACTCCATTTCTAAAATGCTTGATTCAGTAGATCTGGGTTGGGGTTCAGGAATTTGGCATTGTGAGTAGGTCCCCTAGAATGGTATGTTATTATAGGGTTTGATAGCAGAAGAGTAGAAATCCTCCTAGAGATTAAATTTGTATTTTTTTTTCAGTGAGAAAAGTTGCCTCTGTATCATAGTAAAGCCAGGAACTTGAAAACCTGCTGGATTCAGAGAACATTGTGTCCTTTTAGAGGGAAAGTGGAGGAAATCTTGCAATCAATCATGTATAAGAAGAAGCTATGATTATCCTGGGAGAAAAATTTTTCCAGACCTGGAGTGAAGTGTGTGGCTCATCTGGTAAGTTAGGGGAAGTGAGGCTTTAGCACTCTGAGGTAGAAGGTTCAAGAGGGTGTTTAGATGTAGGGCTCTGGACACTGGCTGACACCCTTGAACATATCTGGGAGATAAATGGAGAGTGAACACTGGAGGTGTAACACTTTGTGCTTCAGTCTGGCAGGGTGAGAGGGCTCCATTTCTGAGCACAGTGATGGGTACGTGACTTTACCTCAGGTGCTGGGGTGCTCTTGTCTCTGCGTCCCCACAGCCTCTGCCTTTGTGTGTTGGGCCAAACCTTCAGGAATTGCTCTATGGTGTGGTAGGACCTCACCTAAACTAGGTGCTGTTATTATAGGTGAATAGAATGCAAATGTAGGAAATAAAACAGAATCAAATGTCTTCAGAAAATTTGTTGTTTTCTTCTGTTTCCTTACATTGGACCAGGGGTAAAATAAATGAAGCAGGAGATTCACTCATGAGTTTGTGTGAAGCCAACAACTTGTTCATCACAGACACATGCTTAAAACCACCAAACAGATGACTCTATACATGAACATCACCAGATGGCCAATACAGAACTCAAATAGGCTATGCTGTTGGAAACAGGGAATGGAGAAGCTACATTTGCTCTGCCAAAACTAGACCAAGGGCAGATTGTAGTCCTGACCATGAACTGTTAATATCAAACATTAGAGTAAAGCTGAAGAAAAGCCCTAAAAGGATTATAGTGCCAAAATGTAGTATAAATAACATTCCTGATGGATTTAGAGTCCACATAAAAAATAGATTTACACTATTAAACTTAGTTGACCAAGAACCAAAAGAACTGTAGACTAAAACTAGAAATATTGTTATGGACGAATGTGAAAAGAAATACCAGAATTGAAAACGAAAAAACAAATTGAGATGGATGACAGAGGAAACACTAAAAATTGTTGGAGACAGATGTGAGGCAAAAGCAAAAGGTGGAAAAAAGTAGGGTTAGGATCCTGAACTCACTTTTTCAACAATTTATCACATGAAGAAAACTATTATAATTGCCACTGTAAAGAAAAAGAACAGAACAGAACAACAAAAAAGGTTAAACAAGTACTCACTACTAAAAGTTTCAAGATATAAAAGGGAAATTAAAACCTAGATAAGATTATTGAATGACTTACAAGGAAACACATTATCTGACCAGGAGAAAATACAGGGAAAGTGGAACCAGTGTACCGAAAATCAATGTAGAAGAGACAAAAGGATGACGGATACCTTTGAAGAAGATTCCTAGAAGAAAGAATCTGTTATTCTAGAAAGTGGAGTGAAAGTATTGGGAGGAAAATCACCAAGGGTAAATGGAGAGCCAAGAGAATTATCACAGAGGATGAATCTGTCAAAATCCTAACTAGAATATGTCAATGGATATGGAAATCAAAACAATTGCTTTTAGACTGGAAACATTTGGTATACATCCTGATCTTCAAGAAAAGAGATGCTGAGGAGTCCAATACTATAAGATCATTGCCCTAGTTTTCTAAGTAGGGTGAAGCTCAAGGTGATGTAAAAAGTCTTCTTTCTACCTTATGTGGAGCAAGAAGTGCCAGATGTTCAAGACAGATTTAGAAAAGAAAGAGGCAGTTGAAATCTGATTGCAGGCGTACTACTGGATACTGGAGTGCTCCAAAGAATTTCGGAGGAAGGTTAGTTTATGTTTTATAGACTACAGTTAAGCCTTAGACTGTGTGAATCGTGAAAAGCTATGGATTGCTCTAAATGAAAGATCACGTCTCAGCACTAGATTGTCCTAGTAAATAACCTGTAGTGTGGAGAGGAAGCCACTGTTAGAAGAGAATAGGGAGAGACAGGATGGTTTCCTACAAGCAAAAGTGTCAGACAACAGTACATTTCATCTCCCTATTTGTTTAATCTCTAGGAAAATATATTATAGAAAAAAGTTGAGCTAGACTCAGAGGAAAGAGGAGAGAGATTTGATAGAAGAAATGTCAATAACCTAATATATATAGATGACACCATCTTACTGGCTGAAAGTAGCAACAGGTTGAAATGTCTTCAGATGAAAGTGAAAAAAGAAAGTTCCAAAGCAGGACTGCATTTGAACAAGATGACAAAAATCATCAGTATCAAAGAAATAACACAACTTCAATGTAGACAATGAGGACATTGAACTTGTTAAAGATTTTGCTTACCTCAGTTCAGTTATCAGTTCAGATAGAGACTGCAGCCAAGAGATCAAGGGAAGGTTGACATTCGGAAGTGCATCAATGGAAGAATTAGGAAAGATCATTGAGAGCAAAGATATGTCATTAGAGACCAAGGCTAAGATCATCCACACCCTCATATTTTCAATTAGTATGTGCAGATGCAAGAGTTGGACAGTGAAAATGGCTGAAAAAAATAATTCATTCAAAATTTGGTGTTGGAGGAGAGTTCTAGGGATGCCCTAGATTACCAGAAAGACTAGTAAGTGGGTCCAAGAGCAAAGTAAGCCTGAAAAATTGCTGGAGGAAAAATGACAAAACTGAAGCTATCCTACTTTGGACATATCATGAGAAGGCTTCCACATATTGGAAGAGACAATAATATTGATAAAATGGAAGGCAGCAGGAAAAGAGAAAGATCAGATATTAAATCGATCAACTTTGCAAAAAAACCACAGGTATGAGTCCACAGGAACTAAGCAAGGCTGTTGAGGACAGGACATGGACATCACTCATTCACAGGGTTGCCAGGACCCAATGACATGTAACACACAAGACCTCACCTCTAAGGATCTTATGTCTTTCACTCCGTGCTTATTGCCAGCTCACGCCTGTTAGTTGACAGATTTGAATAAACTGTAACAGAAGGGGCTTGGGCAGCTATCCTTAAAGATTCACGACTCTGATGGTGTTTTACATCTCCACACCCATATCTGACAAGTTGCTGATGAGTTTGCCCACATTTTGTGCTTCAGGCAGGATTTTTTAGGCTCCTTGTTAACACTCAGAACATTCAGTCAGGAAAGAACTAGATTGAACATGAGAGGTCTTTCTGCTATTCTCTGCACAAGATATTTATGTGCAGGAAGGGACTCCTGAGCTATAATAGAGAGATAGTAGGAACCTTAAGGGAGATAGACTAGGTTTCTGGGTCTCCTGCTATTAGGAGCAGGTGGGGCACCCTCTGAGGATGTGTAGTTTTTATTTTGTGCTTTGTTGGAGCACCCTACTCATAGGCAGGCAGGCTCAGTATGTGTCTATGTATTATGACTTGCTGTAAATGATGAAGGTTTCAGTATAAAATTATATGTATTTCAGAGGTATCTGATATATCATCATTGTTAATGTATAGAAGCACAGAATTTTAGAATTGAAGGAAACTTAGAAATGATGTAGATCAGTTTATGGTCCAGTAAGGAAATTCTCTTTATTATATCCTTTCCATTATGTCTCTTAAATGAATACTCACAGTGATAGGAAATTGAGAACATGTTAGACTATTTCATTGATGTGCTTTTATTAGAACAGAATTTCATAATATATCTTATTTAAAAATTTGGGAGAAATAGACAGAAAACTGTACTTGAAAAATAATTAAATTAAAAAAATATTAATGTAGATAAGAAAAATTTTTTTGTTGTTCACGTACAGGTGTCTCCATTTTCTCCCCACAATGTCCCCCCACTCCACCCATCTCTGCCTCCTATCCTCAAAAATACCCCCTTTGGCTTTTTCCATGTATCCTTTATACATGTTCCTTGATGGCCCTTTCCCTATTATCCTCTATTATCCTCCCCCACCCTCCGGTTACTGTCAGTTTTTCTTTATTTCAGTGTCTCTGGATGTACTTGGCTTGCTTATTTGTTTTGTTGATTGGGTTCCACTTACAGGTGAGATCATATGGTATTTGTCATTCACTGCCTGGCTTATTTCACTTAGCATAATGCTCTCCAGTTCCACCCGTACTGCTGCAAAGAGAAGGGGCTTCTTCTTTCTTTGTGCTGCGTAGTATTCCATTGTGTAAATGTATCACAGTTTTTGATCCACTCATTTACTGATGGGCACTTAGGCTGCTTCCAGCACTTAGCTATTGTAAATTGTGCTGCCATGAACACTGGGGTGCATAGGTTCTTTTGAATTGGTGTTTACCCCAAGATTCTTGGGGTATATCCCAGCAATGGGATTGCTGGGTCAGGGGACAGTTCCATTTTTAGTTTTCTGAGGAAATTCCATTTTTCCTCAGAAACTTTTCTGAGGAAACTGTTTTCCATAGTGGCTGCACCAGTCTCCATTCCCACCAACAATGCACTAGGGTTCCCTTTTATCCACAACCTCTCTAACAACTGTTGTTTGTTGATTTGGTTATGCTGGCCATTCTGACCTGTGTGAAGTAGTATCTCATTGTGGTTTTAATTTGCATCTCTGATGGCTAATGATGCTGCACATCCTTTCATATGTCTCTGGGCCCGCTGTATGTCCTCCTTGGAGAGGTGTCTATTCAGGTCCTTTGCCCATTTTTTAATTGGGTTGTTTGTCTTCCTAGAGTGGAGTTGTGTGAGTTCTTTATATATTTTGGAGATCAAACCTTTGTCCAAGATATCATTTGCAAATATGTTTTCCCATACTGTTGGTTCTGTTTTCATTTTAGTGTTGTTTTCTTGAGCCATGCAGAAGCTTTTTATTTTGATGAGGTCCCATTTATTTATTCTTTCCTTTATGTCCCTTGCTTTAGGGGACATATCGTTGAATATATTGCTGTGTGGAATATTTGAGATTTTCCTGTGTATGTTCTTCTCTAGGACTTTTCTGGTATCATGACTTATATTTAAGTCTTTTATCCATCTCGAGTTTATTTTTGTGTATGGTGTAAGTTGGTGGCCTAGTTTCATTTTTTTTTTTTACATGTAGCTGTCCAGATCTCCCAACACCATTTATTAAAGGGGCAGTTTTTACTTCATTTTATACTTCTGCCCCCTTTATTGAATATTAATTGATCATAGAGACTTGGGTTTATTTCTGGGCTCTCTGTTCTGTTCCATTGGTCTGTGTATTTGTTCTTTTGTGCCATTACCAGACTTATTTTGATTACAGTGGCCTTGTAATATAGTTTGATGTCAGCTATTGTGATCCCTTCTACTTTGTTATTTCTCAAAATTGCTGTGGCTATTTGGGGTTGTTTATGGTTCCATATAAATTTTTAAAATGTTTGTTCTATGTCTGTGAAATATGTCATTGGTATTTTAATAGGGATTGTGTTGAATCTATAAATTGCTTTGGGTGATATGGACATTTTGATGATGTTAATTTTTCCAATCCATAAACACTAATAATATATTTTAATATCTGATAGTCAGCTCTTCCCTGGTTATTTCTGTGTCAAAATTGTTCTTGGATATTTTTTTCCTGGTCCTTTTAATCTTATAGCTAAATTTCAAAATTATGTTGTTAATTTATAACTTTATACATTAACTTAAGGAGGTTTGAAATATTTGTAATATTTACTTTTTAACTCAAGAATATGTTTATTATGTCTTGATTATTGCAAGAATATATGAAGTATATTAGATTTTGTATATTGGTATTAGATAATTTACTTTATGAATTCCAGTAGTATTTTAATTTTCATATTATCCAGGTAGAATACCAAATTCTCTTAACACAGTAATCATTTTGATTTTTCCAATAGTGATGACTTTCCAGCTTTCTTGCATTGCTTGGAACTTCTGAAATCATTGACATACTTTTCATATATTCTTGCAATAATCAATTATAAAACAAAATAGAAAAAGATCCCAATAACTGAATAAAATATAAATCATGAAATCTCTAGGACCACCACGAAGAAACTATAAAACTTTATTAAGAGTGATACTTGAACAAATGAATAAACTTAATAAATATATTCTTCAATTAAATGAGGATTTATTTTTCCAATAATGACACTATTGATTTCTATTTCTCATATTATTGTGGTTAAAATATTTTTAGACTCTGCTTTCTGAAATCTTATTTTTCTTGTTTTGAGGTAGATGAATTTTGGGACTTTCAACTGTCAGTGAGAACTCTACCTATTTTATCTCTCTTTTCACTCTTCAAAATTATCTGAATTATTATTGTTGTCATTGCTGTTGCTACTCACAAAACTGTAAGATGACAGCAAATTAAGTTTGTAAAATAGAACAAACCAACTCAGTAATTCGATTACTCTTTCTACTGAGTTGGGGGGAGGACATTTTTCTATTTTTAATCAAATGCATGCTTATTTTATTTTAATATATTATATTGTTGAAATTCAAATGTTCTTAACATTTGGTATTTGATTTGCTTTTTATAATTGCAAAACATATTACAAGTACCAAATTTTTGTTTTAGCTTTGGGTATCTAATTTGAAAACCTGTAGTTCATTGAGGCTACACAAAAATAAGATAATATACTATAGAGATATCACATTTTTATCTAAAAATTAAGTGGCATATGGTTATAAATAATAACACCTAAGTTATATGTAATAAAATCACATTGCTAATTATACATAAAATAAAACTAAAGCATCTTGGATTTATTTTAAAATATGTTTTTCATAAACTTTATAGTTTCATGAAAGGACCACAATTTACAATTTATAATACAGAGATGAGTATAATATTTTCTATTTTTGTATGATGTGCTCACAAAGATTGACATTTTGATTGTTATTTTAAACATTTTATTTTTGTATGTTACAAGCTCAGATGAGAGATTATATGCTGGTCTAAGTGTTTATCTGTAAACACACATTATAGGAAAATGCAATATATACAGTAATGATATCTCAAGCAGAGATGAAAGAAGAAATCCATTTACTTCAAAGCTCAAGAGATGAGGAGAAAGCTGGGATTTGTCTTTCTTTCTTGACAGAAACATTCATTCTCCCTGAAATTCCCCAGCTCCTGCAGTGTCTCCGGGCTAACTGTACACTATGTGCAGATTCCAACCCTGGATGGGAGAACACTGATTTGTATCATTTTGATGTAATATGAGCTCACAAATGAGGAAGATAAGGGATGTTTTGTGGTGCTGAAAGGCCATTATCTGCTTATTTTAACCACATGTATTTTTCCTTGATGGATATTTAGTTTCCCCTTATAATTTTTCCTTCACTTCCTTTTCATTTGTTTTGTCTGTGAAGTTTGGATAAATCTGTCAAGTTGGCAGCTGATCGTATATTGTATGTTGTATCTGATGTATGCTTGCTTTTGCGATCACTCTGATTGCTGTTATTGCCATCATGTGATTTTAGTACTAGATCTTCCTTGCTCTGTAAAACTAATGATTTTTATACCAGTTCTGCCTAGGAAGTTGGGTTACAATCTGTATAATGCACATGCAAAGAATCACAGGCTTACTCTTAGAAAATAAATAGTTTCTATGTAGGGGAGAAATTGTTGTGACACACAGAAAATGTGAGTTTTAGTGGTGTTCAATTGTTCATAAAAAGCAAAGATGTTTTCCTCACCCTGTCTTATCCTAATTTCTGGTGGATAGCTTCAAAAAATTATTATAATGAAAGCACCATCTCTTTGGGTTTAGGGTAATAATTTATGTAAAAATTAATTCCTTCATCATCATATGACTGTGACAAATTTGGTTCAGCAGATCAGTTTTGTTAAAATAACATTTATTAATCACCCCAGGTAATATGAGCTAGAGGTGCTATCCTATGCCATGGAAATATCCCAATAAATGAACTAGTATTCGAGCTCTTGAGATACTCTAGAATGGTGGTTTCAAATACTGGGAACTGATAAACCTCATATGTAATGTAGTGATTCTATGCAAGGGGGAGAGGACTGTGATGACATTATAAAGTTTAATATAAAAAATAAGTGCTCAGTAAATATTTATGGGAATATTAGCTGTCTTTGCCTTTAGATTTGATGAGCTGCTTTATTTGATTATTTTATTATTAAGTTAATGCTTTATAATAGCTACATTTCTTACTCTGTTTCTAATACTTTACATAAAATCTTTGTACTTTTTTCTATTATATTGGTTAATGCATACTATAACAATTCTGGAAATTTTATGAAAGTATTGTGAAAGCCACAAATATCACTGATAATTGTATCACTAAAAGATAGTCATGGTAAATCTTTTGGTATAGGTCTTTTAGTTACTATATTGATGCATATTTTACACATATATTGTCAATTTAAAGGAAATTAGTAACATGTACTATATTCTATTGTTTTTCACTGAAGCAACTTATCATTTATTCATGAATTTACTTAATGTTTATTGAAAATTCTTATTGGATTAAATATACTTCTACACCATTTTTAGTAGCTACATAGTATACTGTTTTTCAGAAGCATGCTGGGCTCTTCAAACTGTCAAGAACTGTGATCTTCTCTGGTCATCACACTGTGGGCCACTGTAAACAATGCTGGGTAATTTTCAAAAACTGGAATTGCTCTATGAAGGTGTATACATATTTTGAAGATGATAGTCTATGTTGCCAAAAAGCTCCCCAGGAAAGTTACGTCAAGTTACATGGCCTGAAATAATACATGAAGGAGTCCTTTCCCAGGACTCTAGTCAACATGGTCAATAAAAAATAATTGCCTTTACTCTTAATTCATTTTTTGTTTTTTTTGATTAATAGTAGGGTTGATCATTTTTTCATGTTTAATGCAGTTTTAATTTTTTAGTGATTTACCTCATTATATTTTTTACCTTTTTATTGAGTTATTCTTCATACTACTGTGTGTAATATCCCGATATATTAAGGATAATAGCCCTCTTAGCTGTCTTACATATGGGTTTAATTTTTAAAGTTTTTTGCTTTTGGCTTCTGATATTTATGTGCACATGTTAATTTTTGCAAGTAAAATCTATTTAACTTCTTTTGTTCTATTATCTGCCTTTGTGTTAATGCTTAAAAAAAGGCCTCCTTATTGGGAGAGCAGAAGAGTAGTAACTGACATTTTCTTCTAGTACTTAATTTAATTGTACATTTTACTTATTAACATATTGGGAAATCAGTTTTGGCATATGCAGTGAAATATTTTCTGAGTCCACAGTGTGACTGAAGAATATATTTCTGTTGGCTTCATATGTAAATGCCAGCAAGATTAAGTACAGACCTCTTGGGTTCAGCTTTTTCACGCAGAATCCTGTAGATGTTGCTCTATTGTGCCCTATTCTTTAATTAAGATGGCTTGATTTTTCTTTTTTTATGTAAAGTTTATTCTTTCCTTATTGAGTATATGTGAATCATTATTAATTTTTAAAATTGAAAATTTACCAAAATATGTCCAGATGTTGGCTTATTTTCATTTTTTCTGCAATTATGATGAGTTCTTTTTAATATATAGGTTCATATGTATTTTCTAAGCTTAGGGTAGTTTTTTTGTATCATAACATTTTGTGCTATTTTGATACCATTCCCCCCCCTTTTTTAGTAGCTCCAATTAAATGTAATGGTAAATCACTTCCTTTGTATCCATTATTTTCTTTTATGCCATTTATGTCTTATTCCTTCCTCATTGTAGGTAAAACTGCTAGAGCTTTTTTCCCAATAATATTTTTTGCTGTGATAATTCTAATCTTTAGTGTTTCTAAGACCTTCAGTTTAAATCCCATGATCATGGTGTGGGGCATTTAAAATCTTTATCTCATTCAGCTCCTCTGCCTCTCAGCAAAATAGCCTTTTAGTTTAGACTTTTTTCTTATCAGTTCATCTTTATTTTCCTTTGTTTTTGCAGTCATTTATATTTTTAAAAATTGAAGACATAAAGAGGATACATACTTTTATTTCCCATGACATGCTCATTTTTTAAATTTTATATGCTCATTTAAAAAAATTTATGTTACTAAATTTTTCATTTGGTTTTCTTTTTTTCCTTGTTCTTAAAAAGGAGAGAGCTATCTAGGGCCAACATGTACTCCAAATGGTCAGTGATAATATAACATGTATAACACTGATATCTCAAGTTCAGACCAGGGAAGGGATGGTACTTAGTCTAAGTCTCAGAGAACATAGAGAAGTTGGGGGTTGTCTTTCACTGACAGTCCATCCTATCAAATCCTGGCATGAAATCAATACCTTCAGAATCTCCAAAGACCAGTGCTTCAGAGTGTACTGACCCCAAACCGAATAAAAGATCAGATTATATTAGTATTAGGATAAGTCCATGAATCTGGTGGAAACCCAGCACCTCTATGCTATGCATTTTAAAAAGAGATAGACTTGCACATATGAGGCCTAATTTCTCCTGAGTTTTAATGAGACTACTTAGCACTTTAATGACTTGTTTGTCTTTCAATTTAATTATTATAGTGGTTATGTTGTTGTAAAGTTCCCCTTTTACTATAGTTTCTTCATCTTTTCATCTTCCCCTATCTTGAAGTATGTGTTCTAATTTGCGTATGGTTTACTTCCTATTGTAAGGTGTCATGTATTCTCTAGCTAGGAGGTTGTAAGATTTTTTTCATTCATTCTTGAAAATTTGAATCATTTGTTCAAATAATTGGTATATGTGCTAGTTTGTGCTTCCTTGTGTGTCAGACACTTTTGGAATCTGGTGAGCCCTTTTAATTAGAGGACATAAAGGACTGAAGTTTTGCCGAAGTTTAGAAAAATTGTATCTATTAACTGTGTCATTATCACATTTCATTTTCCCCACTTGTGAACCACCTATCCTTTGTGATCTGCACTTGAAGTTCCTTATCTTTTATTTGAAGATATATGTGAGGGTATGACCCCAACAAACTGGAATCTGTTTATAAAAAATGTGTATTTTTTATACACATTTTTAAGCTTCATGTGTTTAAATTTCCTTACATGTTTAAACTTCATTCACCCTCAAAGTAATCCCCATTTGATGCAATATATCTATTGAGATGTCTTTCCATGGCTCAAAACAATTTTTGAAATCATTGATTTTAGTGTCTTTTAGTGTTTCTGCTGCTTCATTTCACCTTTTCTACATTGGCAAAACATTTCCCTTTGAGAGCTTTTTCATCCAGGGAAACAAACAAACAAACAAACAAAAGTTAGTTGGGGCAAGATCCGGTGAATAGGGAGGGTGGGGCGTGGGGGTCATGCCATTTTTGGTCAAAAACTGCAGAACACTCAGTATGGTATGGGCAGATGTGCTTGTAAATGACCCATCACAAAACAGGGAAATACATTGAAAGTCCTCAAAAAAGTTCACTGAAGCAGAACACAGCCTCTCACACCAGCGCCAGCTGGTACACTGATATAGATGGGTTCCTATAACACTTAGGTAATGGAGGAAGCCTGCATTACAAGGGACCCAGGCTTCAGAAGATAATTCTGTTTATTAGGGGGGGTCTCACTCATCTGTCCATCTGTCTCTCTACCCTATGTTCTATCATCTATCTTTTTAGCTAGCTAGCTATCATCTATCTAGTTGTCTGTCTAATCTTAGATATTTAACCTTTTGTCATCTAGATTAGTGGCCCAAGAGATTTTTTAAAATTAATTTTTTCCTTAAATTTATTTACTGTTTAATTTAAAAATCATGTTGTTTATTTTTAGAAAGTCTTTTGTCATGCTGAATTTCAGTCTTCTTATGTCTGCTTATTGTTTTTCCATTCGGTAATTGTCTTTGCCTCTGGAAATTCTGTTTCACAATGCGGGATGTGCCTGCTGGGTCTCTCTTCTATTGCTAATATGCGTTATGGGCATTTCGAGGTGGGGGAGTAGAGGGGGGATTGTAATTAGTCGTTGCATTGGCTTTCAGACCAGAGGGAAATAAGGGGTCCTACCTTCCCAGAATTTCACACAGCCCTAGCAAGGACATTTCTATTTGCTCTTGGTAATACAAGTTTTATAAATGTTATGTTATAAATCCCAGATCACTTTTAATTAGAAAAGTTATCTATTTTTTTTCTTAACAACAAAAATGTAGCTCAGTTTTACCCCTTGACATTTTTTCTCCTCTTTACCAGGTTTGTTTTGCAGTATTTTGTTGCCTAAAATTTATTTTGAATAATGCCAGAACCTAATAACATCACAACCACTGTTAAGTACTATTTTTGGCAATGAAGATTATTGAATGTAATTCCATAGAACCCACTGTTGTCTAAATATTAATGATTTATAAAAAACAATAGGCATGAAGAAAATACATATTTTTGTTAAACATTACTTTTTATCATCTTAATTTCTATATTTTATTTTTATCTTTCTGCCCCATGGCTGGGTGTCAGAGCAGTAACTACTTCCTGAAAAAAGGAACAGGCTTCTTCCAAAAGTATTTCCTTGGCACCTCAGTAAATCAGCAAGGAAAGGCACCTAAGAGACCCATAAATCAGCACCCTGGGCTCTGTTCTCCTCTCATTATACCTCCCTTCCAGAGATGATGAAGCTATATTTATTCCCTAAAACAGGCCTTCCACGTGAATGTTTGAAAAAATAGATATTTTTGGCTTTTTGGAAACTTCAGGAATGTGTTTCACCTTTTGTACATAAAAATACATTTCTCTATGCATATTTTGACTAGCGAGTGCACAAGTACATATAATCTGCAAACATAGGACTCTTTTTCTCCTCTCATTCTTTTCCTTCCTCTTACTTTCTGATATTTGCCTGTTCTCAGTTCAGATTGCATTCACTGATTAACATGATACATCGTAAACACTGTAGGCACTGGGGTACAGAAATAAAACCGAATGGTCCCGTCACGTGCGCACATATAATAGAATAGCACATGGAATAGAATTCTTGTAAAATATTTAGTATACTCATCAGGTCACATTATTTTTAGACCAAAAAGAAGCCCAACAACAACAAAAGAGCCCCTCTATTTTTCATTAATCTTTTACAGAAGAAGCATGATTTTCAGTTAATTCTTATGTAGGTACATTATACAGAATTCTGGACAGGTGGGGAAATAAGAAGTATTGTTTTTTATTTTTATCCTTTTATCAAGACTGAGCCACAAAAGTAAGTTTGTTTATTTCCTCAACTAGTGAAAAAATATCCTGAGTTCCTAAAAACATTCATTAACCCATTATCTTTTTCATAAAATTTATATAACTTTAAAAAGCATTTATAGCCTTACTATGGTGGGAAATAAATGTACTAAATTTAGAATCTTTATAATCTTGGTCTGTCGAATCTAGTAATAATAGCTCAAAGTTTATTTATTCAATGACTTGATGTAGAATACATCTCACACTTTAATTCAATAGAATGGAATATCTGTTTTTATAAATTATTCCTAATCACATAAGAACTTTCAGAAGATTTATAGTCTTTTGTAGGCTAACTTTGCAGAAATCAGCACATAACCTATGATACAGTTACAATTACCTAAAAAGATACAAAGGGATGGTATTGGAGTTTAGCATATATGTTCATAAGTCTTATAGCAAAAGCTAAGTTTCAGAATCACTAACATGTGTAATAAATTTTATATTCATAAACTAATTTGAAGGATTTACCTGTAATCTGAAATAGTATGGAACTGAAATTGAGAAACTCTTTAAACATTTTTCAAATTTTAATTTTTTTTAAAAGATTTTATTTATTTATCTTTAGAGGAGAAGGGAAGGAGAGAGGGAGAGAAACATCAGTGTGTGGTTGCCTTTCATGCGTCCCCTGCTGGGAACTGGCCTGCAACCCAGGCATGTGCCCTGACTGGGAATCAAACCTCAAATTTTAATTTTTAAAAATCATTATGATTTTACTTTCAAATTCAAAAAGTATATTCATGTTAAATTTGGAATATTCGACTTGCCACTTAGAGTAATGGAGTAATTTTTATTAAATGGTGACATTATTCAGCCTTGACAAAGTAAAGTGTAATCAAAGACCCAGAGTGAGCAATGTTTACAGGTGAAACATTTTTCAAGGGTATTGGTTAGAAACTAGATATTTTAAAAAATTCTTACACTGTCAAAATGATGAAATAGAGAAAACTAGAGATCTTTCTCTTCAGAGCTACACAAGACAATGGGCATGTCCATGAATCTTTCCGCATGTAAGTGTCTAGTGAGAAACAGTAGACCCCTGTCATGGAGCCTGGTTTGACGTAGATCTGTGCTCACATGAAATAGTGAGTGGGGGCCAGACTCACCAGGGAGACCTTTTCCTTTTGAGGGCTTGTATATAACTAAAAATGTTTGGTCATAAAAGCCCAAACTCTTCATTCTAATGTGAAAAGCTCATAGCAGGAGAGTCAGGAAATATATATATTTTTACAGGGACAGAGTCACATAGGTGTGTGTGTGTGTGTGTGTGTGTGTGTGTAAGGGGGGTGTCTCAGATTAGGGGTCGTTATAAGGTGCCTCCTATGCCATGTGCCCGGCTGTGCAGCTGTAGCATGAGGACAGGAGGTGGGAAGTCATTTCTCAGTGCTCTCAGTCATGAGCCAGCCTAGAGGTTGTAGGAACCCAGAATAGAGGAGCCTTGAATCCCCAGGGATGTAACTGGTTTGTAACTATGGTTGAGGCCAATGATGTAAGAGTTTGCTGAAGTCAGTCCATTTGAGTTAAAGACAACTGACTGGACTGGAAATGAATAGTCAGGACATTTGTAAAACATTTCACTTTCAGTATTTATCTTAGAAATTTATTTTAAATTTAATTATTATGATTTATTTCAGGCTTATGTATGTAATGGGATAATCAGAACCATAATTGATTAAGATTTCTGGAAAGGACTTCAAGTTAGTTAAACAGGGGGAAAAGTGAAATATTGCATATTGTTAGAGTTCTTTAAAGAAAATTTCACAAACTGTCCATAATAAAATATTTTCTAGAATTTGGGCTATCCACCTGAAATCTTCCTTTATAAATTATGTCTTGGCTTAAACAGTGAGATGGTCTGTCTTACCTTAAAGTCAAAAACTCAGCTATATTTGATTTAAACCAATTATGTATTGTTCTTGTTACCTAGAAATCAAGGGTGATTAAAATATTTGAGTCAGGAAATAATAGTTTTTATGTGTGTGTGTATTAACTTGATACAGGGGAGCTAAGTACTCACCTCTCTATTTGCCTTTTTTCTCTTTTTCTCCCTCGCATGGTTGTGTGATGGACCAAGTCTACTTTCCTCTTACAGACCCGGAGAACTGCTTATCTTTGAACAAGAGCATACAGAAAAGACATTAGGCATTTCCTATCTCAAAATTTAAAATACAGAGTCCCAATATTTCCAGAGTGAATTTTAAGCTTTATGGCTCTGAAAATTGCAAATTAAAAAGCACATTAGTGATTATTTCTGAATTGCACCAGAAATTATGGACCTGTTTAAAACAGATTGTTGATGTTCTAATGTCACCATAGGTACCACAAAAGTCTTTTGCAGTGGAGGTTTTTGTTTATGATTCTATCCTTGCCCTATGTGCTTTTCCTACAACATCATTGCTTTTTCCTTTTTAAGAACTTATTTAAAATAATTCCCATGGATATAATGTGGTCTGCTGCTTAGAACAAATTAACAGAAATGGAAACTTTTATTTTCTGTTTCTGAGCTTTGCCCCTAGCAGTTTTGTAGCAAGTTCAGTATCTGGGTGTCCTTAATGCAAAAAAAAGTAGAAGTTTAATTATTATTTATACTGGAAGATAATTATTGATAGAAAAGACTTGATGCTATATAATGATCTTCAGATCAAAGCAATATTGCATACATCATTTTGACAATATACTAGTGTAACCACTAAGAAATTATCTTTAGTGTAAAGTTAGTCTTTCTATTCTTTATGATTTTGCTCAGCATGCATGGCAACCTGGTTAGTGAAGCTGAAATATACATTCATTTGAGGGAGAGGGAATTATTTTCTTTGCCTTTAGTTTTGTTAGTTTTCTGCAGGAAAGAAATTGCAGATATTTTGTATGTTATTAGCATTCAAAAGTTTGTGTGTCCGATGCTTCAAAAAGGCCAATATTCAAAACGTTAGTGTTTGGAGTTAGGAAAGCTTTACTGTTCGAGAAGGTGCCAGCTGGAGAAGATGGCGGGGTGATGGCTCATCCTCAAATCCATCTTAAGCAAGGCCAAAGTTCAGGCTTCTTTTAAATCAAGGGGAGGGGAAATGAGAGGGGAAGCTACTAGCTGAAGGCCATGGGGACAAAGCAACCCCAGACAAGATGGGGTCAGAGAGAGCAGGATTTCACTCTGTTGCAGAAGGAAGCTTTTATTTATTTAAGGATTTCTTTGAAATCAAACCACTTTTGGACAAAGTTATTCAGACGCTTGTGTGTGGGGAAGAAAGCAATGGTCACACTGTCCCTGGAAAGTAGAGTCGATGCCAATAGCATTTAGTAAAAGGACAGCAAAGTGGACAAGGCACAGGCCTTAAAGTGGAAGTGAAGTGTTTGCTTTGATGAACTGTTATCACTGGCTTAATTGAGTATTTCATGTGCTTTGAAGTGCTTTTGGTTATTTTCATATTTTTGTGTTCTCTTATTTGGGGCTTCACACAAACGGGATTCTGAGGAAGTCTTTTAAAGGGAAATTCCTGCTGTGCTTTGAACACTCTAACCCATTGTTTAGCCCATAAATATATGAAAATACAGGTATTGTAAATAATGCTTTTACCGCTTGTGTTTGATCTCCCACTTTCTCTCTTTCATAGGTTAGCCCTTTGGAGCTGTGGCTTCTGGTTTTCAACATTTCACAGTTATTCTGCTCTGTCTTCTCCTGTTAGTGATTACAGTAGCTCAACAGTAGTTAACTACAGTTTTCAAGGTCAATTATTAATGAATGTTTCATTTTATCTGTAGTAGTACTTTGCTAACAGAACTGCTGTGAAGTTAATTACCTGACAGTGTTTTAAAGGATACAATAGAAAGAAATGGCTTTTGCTGTTAAATTGTCATGTAGACCCACTTTTGTTATTACAGGATAACAGCGGATCCCTTTTTTTTGTTTGTTTTTTACAGATTTTATTTATTTATTTTTTAGAGAGAAGGGAAGAGATGGAGAAAGAGAGGGAGAAAAACATCAATGTGTGGCTGCCTCTCACTCACACCTCCTACTGGGGACCTGGCCCACAACCCAGGCATGTGCCCTGATGGGAATCGAACCAGTGACCCTTTGGTTTGCAGGCTGTCCCTCAATCCACACAGCTCATACCAGCCAGGGCCAGATCCCTTTGATAACTTAAACCAAGCAGATAAAATAGTTATAGAACCATAATCTGGTGGGGTGTGGAACCTATGGCTTTACAATTTAGGAGGCAATCGATTATGTATGTGCTTTGTAGATTGTTCATTTTCTTCCACAGCTGGTTGAAAAACATGTTTATATTTCAGTCTGCTGAGCTCCTCCCATTTAAAAGAGAGTAAGTGCCATCTACAGATCAAGGTATCCCAGGCAGCAAATGTTTGCCTCACAAAGAATGGCTAAAAAATAAACACTGGCTGTGAGCACCTCAAAAGATTGCATTGTTAAGCCAGCTGAATTATGGAGAATGGATGTGTAGGACATGGCAATCCCTAAAAGATATCTGTAGTGATAGCTAAGGACTCCTGTCTGTCTTAACTTATTTAAAAAATTCTTCTCCACCGCTGGCTGGTGTGGCTCAGTTGGTTGGAGCCTCATCCCATAACTGAAGGGTTGCTGATTTGATTCCTCCTGGTCAGGGCATGTGTCTAGGTTGTGGGTTCAATACCTGGTCCAGGTATATACAGGAGACAGCTATTCAATGCTGCTCTCTCACATAAATGTTCCTCTCCCTCCCTTTCTCTCTCTCTAAAAGTAATGGAAAAATGTCCTCAGGTGAGATTTTAAAAAATTCTTTTCCATGGAAATACTGAGGCAATAACTCTGAGATTTTTAATTAAGAACTTTCTGTGTGTTGTTAGAGAGAGCCCAGTTACTATCTCCGTCACAAGATGGGCAGATTTAGCAAATAAAAATTCATGGTGCCCACTTAAATTTGAATTTCAGAAAACAAATATGTGCCGTGTGCCCTATATTTCATCTGGAAACATTACAATCAAGTTCTATTTTTCTTTCTTATATCTCACATAAAAGTTACACTTATTTTCCTGTTGCAACTAGTAAGGGAATTCAGAGTCAAATTGATGTGATTATGTTGCTTTGCCAACATTCTATTTAGTTTAGTTTGGGGTAGTTTAGAGCATTTTTAAAAAAGATATTTCAAAGCAGTGGTTTAAAGCCCGAGTACCTATTAGATTTTTTACATAAAAACTCACTGTGGTATGATCAAGAGAGTCTTTTCTCCTTAGCTTGACTAAACTTTAAACAGGCTTTCTCCTTTTTTCAAACTTTTTCTTTTCTTCTTTCTTCCCTTTTTATTTTAAGGGCAGCTCAGTGATTTTGAGTTTTGTTAGTATAATACAGAGAACATAGAGGAAAAGTACAAATTGACATTTAAACCAATGCCAGTACTCATTATGGTTTCAATTAAGAATATTACAAGTTTTCTTTAGAACATAAATCAAAGGCATTAACTGAAACTTGACATATATACACAGTACTTATAACTTTGTACAAACTACTTTTCATAAGTAACATTACATTTTAAAATATTGGAAACTAAATATCTGTGCTGATTTGTATTTTGACCTAATAGAACAAGAAGAGAACAACATTCAACTAGGGAGGGTTATACTGATAATAAAGCTCTTAAAGTTAAAAGTGTCTTCTCCCTTTGTACATACCACAGCCTACACAATGTCTTGAGAGAATTCATAATAAGAAAAATATCAACCACAGATTTAAGACCTTGTTTCATAAGAAACTAATGAGAAAGCATTTGGAAAGTGAGACTTCATCCTCATTTTCAAATAAGTGGTCTTCATTTTTATTCTTATAGAATAAATTTAAATCAATTTACTACAAATATACAGTAGTTCACCCATTAATGTTTTGCAGCTTTTAGGTAAGGCCTAGCACTTGGTGTGTACAAAGTCTCTGAGAAGAGATCAGTAGAGACCATCTAATCTCAAATTGTGACATCATACGTTCAAGTCTTTGGCATCATTTCTCTCCAGTAAGCATAGCATGCCTGGATATGCCCCTGGTAATTGTTAATAGGAGTTATTTTTAAAAGTGCTAGATTTTTGCTATAGTCATGCATTCTTTAACATCTCATTTATTAGCCAAAATCAGCAATCCAGTTCTTCTCAGTCCATGCTGTCCGCAACAAGAATTACAAACTCTGTGTCAGTACAGTTAAGCGTTCCAGGAAGAATGCAGAGATTCTTGGCCTCCGATATCCCACATTAGGAAATGTGTATCATGAATCACTATCTCTTCTACATTACTTCCTATGCTAGGGGTTGTATGGACAACTTCATTCATAGAAAACCGGTCAAGGATGGTAGCTTTCTTTTCATTATCCAGCTCAACAATGATAATGTTGTGCTCCTGGTGATGGAACACTGTCTATATCCTGGTGATAAGAATGGGCAACAGACTCCATCCAACTACCTGGGCCTCCTGACCTCCCTGGCTCAGGCTGACATTGACAGGGAGCAGAAAGACACTCTGGAGCCCCCACTTTTGCTGCCACTGCTCCTGCACTAGCCACTGGCCACTTCCTCAGAACCAGTTGGAGGACAAAGCCCAGGCTGCCTTAATGTGTGCTAGGCCCTGACACTGCCACTGTAGTGCTCACCTGGCTCAAAGACATCCCTGTCACATTGTCTGTGGCTAACTTCTAGGGCCATTGTCCTCCCCCAGCTCCTCTAGTGTGGCTGCCTAAACGAGCTTCTTCTAGACTACAGGCGCCTGATCTCTCTTTTCCTTCTAGCATTTACTTTAGCGACTTGCAATTGTAAATTGTCTGTCTCTCTGCCCCTTTAAGTTGTAAAACTCTCCCAGCCTCTTGCCATTTTTGTAACCAGTTAATTCCTTTCTCAAGGATCTGGGAGCCTCCTCTTTGTCCCTTTGAAATATAATCAAGGAAGATAGTGTCCCCATCTCCGGACTCTGTGGAAGGGTAGGAGGATAACTTCCATATGAGACAATTAACAAGCACAGAGGCTTAATCACACTGACAGATTCCCTGAAAGACCCTTCAGCACTTTTCCACTAGGTCATCCTAGCAATCAAAAGCCCTCCCACCTTTTGTTTCTGCAGAGCTGAGTTCAGTCCTGTACTAAAATCTCTCTCTCTCTCTCTCTCACTGCAGTAGCTCAAATAAAATGGTCTTGCAGTTTTTAACAAGCGTCCAGTGCATTTTTACTTTGACAGGTAGGACAAGGCCTGGGCCTTTTGTACTCTCACCAAATCGCCCAGGTAGTTCTGATATTGACCCAAGTTGGAGAACCCCTTTTCAGCAATATTTTATAAAACACTGCAGTTATAAGTCTTGAAATCTATTTGTACTTAAAGTACAAACTTGTAATACTCTGAGAAATATTATTCCCTTCCTGCAATGACATTTTTTTAAATGGAAATGAAAGTTGGCCATTACTTATCTTGTTCTTCAAGCCAACTCAATCCAGTAATGACTCTCAGTCCTTTAGCCAGTCTGACCTCCTTGGTTCCTGAGGAATAAAACAAGGCCTGGGCCCCTCAGTGGGTGGCTTAGTGTGGCAGTCACTCTCAGGAAGTAGAAACTGAGGTGGGATGAAGAGGAGGAATATGGAGCATGTTAAAGTCTGTTAGATGATTCTATTTCTCTAAGCTGCCCCATCGCTGGGAAAACCTGCTCATAGCATTCTTGGTATCTCCCTTGGTTTGACCTGGGTGTGTTGTTGCTCAGAAAGGAAATAATATCTACTCATTTTTTTCTTCAGTGCAATGCCTTGCAACAAATAAAAGCTTAATAAAATATTCTTTTCTTACCTTGGCCTTTTGAAAGATATTATGTACCTTCTCAGTGTGTATTCTAACCTATTCTTCTTTTATGCCTTGCATGGTATAAAATTAACTTTACATGTGAAAATTTTCTTGTGGACTTCATGGGGCAGGGAGAGCATTTCAAAGTAGAATAGGAAGGAGATGGATAACTCTGTGTTAATTTTCTAGCAAAACAATAATCAATTCTAACTCACTTTATACATTTTTAAATATCACTCATTAAATCTTATTATTTTTATTTGAAGAAGCAAACTTAATTTATCTATTCATCGGTTACTTAGAATCTACTATCTGCCATGCACCGTATTAAGTACTAGGAATACAAAAACCAGTATTATATGGATTTCTGTACATTATGGTTTAGATTCTCTTTTCTAAAGAAAAGAAAATCAATGCAATAGTATTTGATAAATACTTTGACCAAAATATGAGCAAATATTTCTACTACACTTCTAATCACTGTTCTTAGAAACTTTGTATTAATAATATGCTCTTAAAAACAAATGTTAATACTCATAATAGTCAAAATTTTGAAGCAACATAACCAAGATATCCTTCACTAGGTAAGCAAATATAAATAAACTGGTACACCCAGTGAATGGAATATTATTTAGCACCAAAAAGAGCTGTTAAGCAATGAAAAGAAAAGGAGGAAACTTAAGTGCATATTACTAAGTGAAAGTAGCAAATCTGAAAAGGCTAAATACTGTATGACATTTTGGAAAAGGCAAAATTATGGAGATTTTTTTCCACAGTAAAAATATCAGTTGTTAATAGGAATTGGATGGAGAGGGATGAATATGTGAGCACAGAGGATTTTTAGGACAGTGAAAATACTCTTTATGATACTACAGTATTGGGTACATGTCATTAAAATTTTGTCCAGAGCCATAGAATGTACAACACCAAGAGTGAACCCTAATGTAGACTCTGGCTGAGAATAATGTGTCATGTAGGTTCATCAGTTGTAACAGTTGTGCCACTCTGGTGGGGCTATTGATTATGGGGTGGCTATTTATTTGTGGGGAAGGTGGATAAATTGGAAAACCTTTTATGTTCCTCTCAATTTTGTTGTGAACCTAAAATTACTCTAAAAATTAAGTTTACTTAAAAACAAAACAACCTTGGCTGGTGTGGCTCAGTTGCTTGGAGCATCATCCTGTAGACTGAAAGGTCATGGGTTTGATTCCCAGTCAAGGCACGTGTCTAGGCTGTGGGTTTGGTACCCAGTTGGGTTGTGTATGAGAAAGCAAGTGATTGATGTTTCTCTCTCCTTTCCTTGTTTATTTCTTTCTCTCCCTCCCTCCACTTCCCTCTCTTTAAAATTGATAAACATCTCCTTGGGCGAGGATAAACAAACCAACAACTAGATCTTAACATAGACTTTTGCTTTTGATTAACTTTTACCATGATTCAATATTTTAAAAAGAACTTTATTATTCCTTAAGTATGAGTTTCCTGGCAAGTCGTGTCTGGACTCATGGCAGCTCATGGTTCCTGCAGGTACTCTGTGCAGATCACCCAGACACTCATCTGGCCTGAGATAGATGGTCAGAAAACCAGCAGTGCTCCCTTTTCAGGCAGTGTGAGGCCATAAAAATGACCGTGAAAGCTGAAATCATTCAAAGTAACCATGTTAAGTCATGGAGATTATATAACATCCCTAATGAAGACCACTGGATGGATCAGGAGTAGGAGATGGCAAAATGGGAAAGTAGAATGGAAAGAACATTCACAAAGTAGCATACATTCTTCTAGAAGAGGGTTTCTCAAAGTCAATACTATTGACATTTTAAGCTGGATGTTCTTCATTGTAAGGCACTGTCCCTGTGCATTGTGGGATAATTAGCAGCCTCCCTGGCCTCTACTCAGTACAAGCTTGTAGCAACCTCCATGTTTGACAAACAGAAATGTCCACAGACATGGCCAAATGTTTCTTGTGGGGCATGATGACCCCACAAGAAATTGTACTGCTAAAAATATTTAGGTTGACCTCACTGAGGTGAAAACAATAAATGATCATTATATTTAGAAGTATCATTTAGGTTTTATTGGAATATTCTATGTATGAAGGACGATGCTTTTTACAGGACCAATAAGTAGTTGAGCTTTTCATACAGGAAAAAGAAAAGCAAATATACTGACCATTTTAAAGACTATCATCTACTCCATAAAAAATTCAGAAGGATGCATATGTGTTTATTTAGTCACTTGGAGATTTACGGACAGGCTACGTGACAGCAGTTTGTCTCTCAACTGCAATTTGTCATTGGAGCTGGGTCTGTGTATCACCTCCCACACCTCTCCCCAGGTTTCAGGCTGAGAGAGATTAAAACTTGAATAAAAACAGTGTGTGTTTACATTTGGTGATATTTTGATTAATAAATTCTTATAAAAATAAGCTTCTCATAGCAAAATATGTTTAAAAATACCAACAATGACTCTTCATAAATCATTCAAATAGAGTTTGCATGCATTTCAGCTAAGTATGCCAGGAAGCATCTTGACACAGCTTCTTTTTCGCTAGAGGAATTCCAGGTAACATGCAGTTTCCTAGACAGGGCTATGAATCCTGCAAAGATTTTTTGCTGCTCTCCAATAGTCTATTTTCTGAATTTCTTCTCACTTCAGTAGAGATTTTCTTTCTTTTAGGTGTGTAACACATTAGGCATACCTTCCTGTACAACCTATCTTTTAAAACTAGGTAAGTTTCTAGTACCTGTCATAGATGCTGGTTGCCTGCCTGCCTTCTGATAATTTTATTTTATTTTTTATTATTTTATTTTATTTTTCTTTTTTAAAGATTTTATTTATTTATCTTTAGAGGGTAAGGGAAGGAGAGAGGGAGAGAAACATCAATGTATGGTTGCCTCTCTTGTGTGCCCTGCTGGGAATTGGCCTGCAACCCAGGCATGTGCCCTGACTGGGAATCGAACCACAATCCTTTGGTTTTCAGGCCTGTGCTCATTCCACTGAGCTACACCAGCCAGGGCTGTTAATTTTAATTATCAAAAGAAAGACATCTTCTTCCTATCCTGATTTCAGACTTCATCATGGAAATGGAGAAGGAGAAGAGTTCCCTGCAATCAGGCACTGGTGGTTTCTTTTGAACACTGCTTTTACAATTCAGAAGTCTGCTTCTGAGATGCACAAATTCTTCATGACACTTTGTGACAAGGAAGGCAGTCAAAGAAGAGAAAAACTGGACCTCTTAGCATTCTCTGTGTACTTCCCTCCCTGTGGAGCAAGGGGATGGCAGCATGGTGGAGGGAAGGAGGCATCTAGCTTTGCATGGTAGCTTGGCCCAGTGGGTTACAAGGCAAATATCCATGGTCATGTCTGGAAAGGACATGGTGTGGGGTGCTGTGAGGGTGGGGGGGCACAATGTAGAGATTGAGGTGGAGAGAATGCCTTTTGGAAGATTTTGAGCATATTGGAGGGTTGGAAGCTCAGAGTGGGAAGAAGGAAAATTCCAAGAAGTGAGTGCTGTTCATTGAAATACTGTGAATGAGGATGGTGGTGGTGAACGGGTTGAGGTCCTTAGGAAAGCATGCTATCCTTTGGCATTTTCTCAGGAGACCAAGTACGGACTGTAATACTGTTCATTAACTTTTGTTTGTGGAACGTATAATTCTTCCATGGAGATGGAGAATAATTATTTGTGCCCCATTGCAGAAGTTATTGGTGATAGAAGGACTATGCCTATTTATTAACTGGACCCTGTTGAGCAGCCTTGTAATATATCATCTTTCTTCCTTGGGAGAGAACAGATGGAGCATCACTGTCACCTTCCCTAAACATTTTCCTTTGGTTTAAAAATTTCAGGAGAATCTATACTTTTTAAGCACATTAACATTTCTTTAATGTTTAACATTTTCTTAACCACAGACTTTGTTATCTGATATCTATGCTGGTGCCTTAAACAGAATATCAACTTCTACCTCTAACAACAAACTCCCTGATAAGTGGTTGGTTTCATTAAAATACTGGTCATTTTATTTTTAAATATAGCATTTTAGTCAGTTTGATGATCACATGACTGTAAGCTCCATTTTCTTTTAGTTCTAGAAATTTGGACTTGACAATTCCTAATGTTTTTTTTCCCCCCAGTTTCTTGAAACACCACAGATAAAATAAGCCCATGGTCTACTTTTGTTATATGATGAATACCTTGAATCTTACTGATTTTTAAAAAAGTATAATCTTCTCTGTTTTTCCCTAGAAGAATATTTAGTTACTTTCCAGATACTTTCTTTCATAATCATTTTTCATTTGGATGATAGATTATTAAACTTTTGTAGAAAATGTATATTTACAAACTTGAATTGAAATTTAGGTACTTAAATGTATATTTAGATACTTGACTAAAAAGTATTACACATAAGACTTTATTGATGTTGAGCCTGTTAATCCACATAAGAAAAAACAGTGACTAAAGATTTTAAATTTTGGAATTATATGTAAACTGCACTGTTGAAATATATATATACATGTATATATATATACACACACACACACACACAGAATGCATATATATTCAAGTTCACTGGGGTTAGAAGGTTTTCTTTAGGGTGTTTTATATATGTAAACACACACATACATACATACATACAGGGTCTGGCAGAAGTGATGCCATGCAGTGTGGTTGGTAGGGTACATGAATGTCTTACACAAGATGGACAGCAATTTGAACATTTCACCTAAGGTGTCATATGGTGTGCTTGAGTGTGTTATTGTTATGTTACAGACTTAGCAGTACATGCTTATAATTTTGTAACAAAAGATGTTTATGTAACAAAAGTGGGTTGTTATTTGTGCTGGACTTTGTATACACACACACACATTTTGGCCACCAACATTTTTTGAGAAGTTTATATTTTGGGCTTTTATTTGATTCTATAGATGCGTATATGCATATGTAAACTGCAACTCACTTTAATAATTTCATTATTTTCGTCATGGTAAAATACCTCTTTTATTTAAAACAAATTGCCTTTGCCTTTTAATAAGGGAAATAATGGCTTTTTTGTATTTTTTATTCCCAAAGCACATGCCAAAACTTTAGGATTCTCACACAAAGTACCCAGCATTTAGTCTGAAAGTAAATCCAAACAAAAGAGGGTTTTATATGAGACCAACTAACCATGCAGGGATTGAATTTCAAACTCAGAGAATAAAAAAGGTTTATTAAAATATGTTAGCTCATCACTTCCAGACGATGCTTTTGAAACAGCCAATGGCCCTCCTTTAGGTGATTGCAGATAGAGGTTCATTTTCTTTTGTTAACAGAAATGGATAAATAGAGAAAGAAAAGTTTCTGATATTTAATCAGTCCCTTGATGCTGGTGTGTATCAGCATGTTATATAAGTATGCTTCTATTTGTGGTTCAAGTATTTGTTTTGTTATATTTTAATTATAAAAATAATTTCGGTCCATGGCCAATTGAAGAGGATCCTAGCTGTGCTCAAATTGGGAATAAGCACCTCATAGTCTGCTGAGCCAGCGTGCTGGTGACCTCTAAGGACATCTACGAGCACACAATGATATGCCCAAGAGATTTCGTTTTAGGCCAAAGCAGAAAGATATATATTTTTTAATCTCAGGAGCACATAGTGGTGAAGTGGGGTAAATATGAACAATGGATGAAGTAGAATGGCTATAGTCCCTTTGGATTGTTGAGCTTTGACAGAGCAAGGTAGAAGGAAAAGCTGGAGGAGCTGCTTTCGTGGGCGATGCCATACTCGTCTGATACTCTGGAGAGGAGCTAGGCTGCTCCGAGGACAGTGACAGTAAGGACTAGAGGGAGCGAGAGAAACTTCTTTCTAACTTCGGACAGTGATCAGCAAAGCCCTGACTCTTCTCAGACTGGCTACTTTGCGAACACAGAGAGGTGGCCCTTTGACATGGGCACGGGCATTTCACAGGGCACATGAAGCAGTGGCAGTGGCTATTAGTTTTTCGTGCAGGAAGGCAACCCCCAAAAGGACAAGTTGGGAGCAGATTTATTCTTTCCCTTTCAGGGTTTCCCAAAAATACCTGGGCAGGGGACCCTTCTGGGGATTGGAGTCCTTCCTCCGTCAGTCAGCAGGGACAGTGTTTCACTGAAATTTGGACGCCTATTATTAACGCAGCTTCTTTCTACAAAGGCTGGTGAGGTCTGCAGACATTCACATAATCTTCACATATGGAGTTTCAAAATCATCATGATTGTCCTTTTTAAAAAAGGTGTATCTAATTGTCAAAATACAAATATAAAAAGACACAATCCCTGGCTGATATTCACTAATATAGTTTTGTTTCTACATTCTGGGTTTCTTACGAAACTTTGGATATGTGTTATGCATATTAATGAGTTTAATAATTAGATGAGGAATGAGGGAGCATGTGTAGTTCAGAAGCAACTAGTCAACATTATTAGGACATAACCTATAAATTGTACCTATATTTATTGAGAAAGATTGCATTCTTAGTTTCAAAATTTGAGAATTACATACTGTTATCAGATCATTTATTTAATAAGTAAAATTAGGATCATAATCTATTTTTATTTACTTAGTGCTAGAATCCAGCATTAAACTAAAGCATGTGCTATTTTAGAGCTATGTTAAAAACTGGAGGTATGTTAGCTAGACAATGGCTGGGTTTCAACATACCCTATGCTATTTCACTTTAGAACTTCAAAAAACCTCAGATTGAAGAACACTATCAGTGTAGTACAAGATGTTGCGATTCAATATTAATATATTTAATTTACTTAGGGTTCATGCCTCTGTCTTTTTTTGCACTGACCTGAGAAGAGTTTGCATTTTTGTCCAAAATGTATCTCAAAGAGCTACTTATTTCATTTGCATTCATTCACTACTAAAGCAACAGAGACAATGCTCTAACACTTACTGACTGAAATCTATTGAATGAGTCATTTCTTCTGTTAGTCTTTACTTTGTCGTCTGTAAAGGGTGGGTAAAAGAAGCCTAATACTGGTGTCCTAAGGAACTGAGATATGGTGGCTCCCACTGTATTTCATTGCATTTTGCAACAGCAAAGTCTTGGCTTTAAATTCTGGTCTTAGGTATTATTCTCACCCCTAGTTCTAGGGTTATATTTTTATAGTCTTCATTTCTTAATTCTGTACTTAGACTGGCCTATGTTGATACTATGTGATATATTACATTTTAACTCCAGTAAATCTACAAATCCATTGTTTCTTTTGAAATGCCTTTTATTTTTTTTCTTTAGGTTTACCTAAAACTTAATTTTTAGTTTGGGTTCTTATTGCTTCATGCAAGGATTACTGAGCAAGCAATTATCTCTAGCAGGCATCTGATAGCAGACTTTCCCCCTTCCATTTGGTGTGCATTACATTGCTTGGATTATTTTCCTTAAAAATCACATCATACCCCTTATCAACAAAAGAAAATTTGGGCATCTTGACAAATATTTAAATTATATCATGTCCTAATTTCTTTCTTCACCTTTATGGCTCTTTATAACAAGGAAAATTCCCCCCCTACCTCCCAACAGCCCTCTTTATGTATTCTCTTCACTTTAGGAAGGAGGATCTTTCTTCTTCTTCTTCTTTTTTTTTTTTTTTTGCCTTTTTGCACACTGGTCCCCTCATCCAGCATGCTTCTTCTTATTCCCCACCCATCCTTCCAAAATCATTTAGGTTTTTCTTTGTCTTTGAAGCGTCCAATCCAATTTATATGAAAACTTGCCAAATAATGATGTCTACAGAACTCCTTTGCCAGTGATTTTTATGCATACAACTAACTGACTCCTGGCCTTTTTAAAATATTGTGGTTAAATATACATAACATAAAATTTATAATTTATCAGTTTTGAGTGTGCAATTCAGTGGCATTAAGTGCATTCACACTGTTATGCAACCATCAGCACTATCCACCTCCAGAAAGTGCTATTCATCACAAACTGAAACTCTGTACGCATTAAACAGTCACTCCCCATTCCTCACTCCCTCAGCCTCTGCTGGCTGACATTCCACTTTCTTTACCTACGAAATCGACTGTTTCGGGTACTTCAAATAAGTGGAATCATATGATATTTGTGCTTTTGTGTCTGGCTTATTTTTCTCAGTATAAAGTTCTCAAATGTTGCAGAATGTGTCAGAATTTACTTTCTTCTTAAAGCTGACTAGTATTTTATTGTATGTGTAGACCACGTTTTGTTTCTTTGTGCATCTGCAGATGGACAGTTGGGTTGTTTCTGCGTTTTGGTTGTTGTGAATTTGTGGTTATAAACATTGGCATTCAAATGTCTGTTCTGGTACTTGATTTCAGTTACTTTGTGTATATACCCAGGAGTGGAATCATGGGTCATTCTATGCTTAATTTATGTTAGTCTGTCTTCCACAGCGGTGCGCCGCTTTATGTTCCCACCAGCAATCTACAAGGGTTCCAGTTTCTCCACATCCTTGCCAACATTTATTTTCTGCTTTTTGGTTAATAGTCATCTTAATGGGTTTGTGTGTATCTCACTGTGATTTTGATTTGTATATCGCTAATCATAGTGGTGTTGACTCATTTTTCACTGTGCTTATTGACCACTTTTATGTCTTCTTTGGAGAAATATCTATTTAAGTCCTTTACTGATATTTGAGATGGATTTTAAAAAGTATTGGTGAGGACCTTTAAACAGTATTTTTCAAAACACTTTAACAGGATTTCGAAGACTTAAGTCATCACAGAGGGCATGGACTAATGCACCCTGTGTGTGATGCATGGGAACCTTGAGGAAGATAGGGCTTTTCAGTGGTTTCAGATGCCTTTCTTATTTGGTACCTTATTTAAATGTGTTCTATCAATTCCTTTGTTTATAGAAGCCCTTTTCTTTGGTGTCAGTGTGCCTGTCTATATTTTAACTTGAGGCCTTAATCTGATTTTTTCTTGGAAAATTTTTAATCTGATTTTTCCTTAGTAGAGTTATGCATAAATTAGACTAAAAAGCTCTAGTGAAGGCCTAAGGATTCGCCTGTGGGTACAGAGAAGAAGCCTGTGGGTTATTGAATGGAGTCCACCATGTCAAACATATTCCTTACTTCTGTTTTTTTACTGATGAAGCTAGGTAAGATTTCTTGGTGGTCTTTTCCATAGAAGTGAGGTTTTGCAGAGTAAGCTTTTTAAGTGTAGTGGCCATATTTGGTTCTTCACTTATTCTCCATCACTATATTTATTATGTTGAACATTCATCGGGTATCTAATGAATATATTTTAGTTGCTTTATGGTGGCTTCATTCAAGTTGTATCATAGGTCAATTTACATGGTGAGTTTACTCAGTTTTTTTCACTGATTAATTGGTTCTAAAACTATGACCATTAGTCTCATGGACACAGACAACAGTACAGTGGTTGTCAGAGGGAAGAGGGTGTGGAGTGAGTTAAAAGAAGGTAAAGGGGGGATAAATGGTCATGAAAGGAGACTTGACTTGGGGTGGTAAACACGCAATACAGGTAGGCATTGTGGAATTGTACACCTGAAACCTGTATAACAGTGTCACTGATTGTCCAATAAATTCCGTTAAAAAATCCTTTCCCCATCCACAAAAATTACGTAAATAAATAAAAAGGAAGGAAATTCTGACGCATGCTACAACACACACACACACAAATAAAACTATGGTCATTATTAAAGGGAGGCTTTGTGATTTTTTTGATACTTCTAAAAATAACAACTTAGTAGGCTTTTCTCTGTTACAAATAACCCCCAAACTTAATGGTTTAAGAAGGCATTATTAGCTCATTCACTCATGATTTGGCGGGTTGATGGTTTGGGTTAAGCTTAGCTGGGTGGTTCCTTTGATGGTCTCACTTGAATTCACTCCTGTGGCTACAGTCAACTGGCAGGTAGGCTGGGATCTGGTTGGTTCCAGATGGGGTAATTCACAGTGTGGCACTTGGCTTGGGTGACCAAAGATACTGGGTCATGTATCTCTACTCTTTAGCAGGCTAGCCCAGGCTTCACCACAGAGTTCCGAAAGTACTGTACCAGAAAAGGACAAGCTGCAGTGCGCAAGTATTCTCATGTCTCTGTCTCAGGTTTGCTGTGGATCTTTGGCCAAAGGAGTCACATGGCTAAGCCCAGATTTAGGAGGAAGAGGAATAGACTCTCTGTACATTAAAGGAGCAGGAAATTACCATCATTATTGTTTTGTTTTCTATCTACCATAACATTAGTATCAATCAAGGCTACCTCATAGCCTTAATTTTGTTGATGTAGTGTAAGTCCCATATGAAAACAATATATCCAAAATATAATATAACATGTCCTATATAGAGAGATGCAATAAATATAGGATCCTGAAATGGCATGAGGCTCGGATATCTTCTTTGTTTGAACTGACAGTTTAAAATATTTCTCAAAACAGGTTAAAAAAATTGTTTGCCTTTGTATCAGAGATTGTAAGGTAAGGAAATTACTAAAATACCCAAGTCACTTTGTATTAATCATATAAGACAATTGAATGCCCAAAATTTTAATATCAAATCACTCCCTAAAGTAGCTTTGTCCTTTTAAATTTTAACTTTTTTTTTTTATTTTTTTTTTTATTTAGTTACTTTTCAAGTACATTTTTTTTTCCCTCTTCCCCCCCCCCCGCCCGGTCTCCCCCCTCCCCTCCCGTTCCCCCCCCCCCCCAGTCCTCATCACTGTGTCATTCATACTTGTTCCTCAAAATCCCTCCCCCTTTTTCCCCTTAAGTTCCCTTCCCTCTCCCCTCTGGTCGCTGCCCACTTGTTCTCTATTTCAGCGTCTTTGTTTTTATTCTGTTTGCTTGTTTGTTTTATTCTTTAGCTTCCTGTCAAAGGTGAGATCATATGGTATTTGTCCTTCAATGCCTGGCCTATTTCACTCAGCATAATGCTTTCCAGTTCCATCCATGTTGTTGCAAAAGGTAGTAGCTCCTTCTTTCTCTCTGCTGCATAAAATTCCATGGTGTATATGTACCACAATTTTTGTATCCATTCATTTACTGATGGGCACCTAGGTTGCTTCCAACTCTTGGCTATTGTAAATTGTGCTGCTATGAACATTGTGGTGCATAGGTTCTTTGAAATTGATGTTTTAGGATTCTTGGGGTATAATCCCAGCAGTGGAATTGCTGGGTCAAAAGGCAGGTCAATTTTTATTTTTCTGAGAAAATTCCATACTGTTTTCCATAATGGTTGTACCAGTCTACAATCCCACCAACAGTGAACTAAGGTCCCCTTTTCCCCACACCCTCTCCAACATTTGTGGTTTGTTGCTTTGTCTATTATAGCCATCCTGACTGGTGTAAAGTGGTATCTCATTGTGGTTTTAATTTGCATCTCTCTGATAGCTAACGATATTGAGCATCTCTTCATGTGTCTCTGGATATTCTGTATGTCCTCTTTAGAGAAGTGTCTGTTCAAGTCCTTTTCCCATTTTTTAATTGGGTTCGATGTCTTCCTAGAGTGGAGTCGTGTAAGTTCTTTGTATATTTTGGAGATTAAACCTTTGTCTGAGGTATCATTGGCAAATATGTTTTCCCATACAGTTGGTTGTCTTTTTAATTTGATACTGTTTTCTTTAGCCATGCAGAAGCTTTTTATTTTGATGAGATCCCATTTGTTTATTCTTTCCTTTATATTCCTTGCTCTAGGGCACATATCCGTAAAAATGTTGCTGCGTGGAATATCTGAGATTTTCTTGCCAATGTTCTCCTCTAGGACTTTAATGGTGTCATGGCTTATATTTAAGTCTTTTATCCACCTTGAATTTATTTTGGTGTATGGTGTAAGTTGGTGCTCAAGTTTCATTTTTTTGCACGTAGCTGTCCAGTTCTCCCAACACCATTTGCTGAAGAGGCTATCTTTACTCCATTTTATGTTACTGCCCCCTTTGTCGAATATTAATTGATTGTAGAGGGTTGGGTTGATTTCTGGGCTCTCTGTTCTGTTCCATTGGTCTATGTGCCTGTTTTTATGCCAGTACCAGGCTGTTTTGATTACAGTGGCTTTGTAATACAGTTTGATATCAGGTATTGTGATTCCTCCTACTTTGTTCTTCTTTCTCAAAAGAGCAGCTGCTATTCGGGCTCGTTTATGATTCCATATAAATTTTTGAAGTGTTTGTTCTATGTCTGTGAAATACGCCATTGGTACTTTAATAGGTATTGCATTGAATCTGTATATTGCTTTGGGTAGTATGGACATTTTGATGATGTTAATTCTTCCAATCCATGAACACGGTATATGTTTCCATTTGTTTGTGTCTTCCTTGATTTCTTTCTTCAGTGCTGTGTAGTTTTCTGCATACAGGTCTTTTACCTCCTTGGTTAGGTTTATTCCCAGATATTTTATTTTTCTTTTTGCTATATCGAATGGGATTTTTTCCTTGATTTCTGCTTCTGCTGATTCGTTGTTTGTATACAAAAATGCCTTTGATTTCTGGATATTGACTTTGTACCCTGCTGTTTTGCCAAATTCATTAATTAGTTTGAGCAGTTTTTTGGGTAGAGTCTATAGGATTTTCCATGTACACTATCATGTCATCTGCAAACAGTGACAATTTTGTTTCCTCCTTTCCTATTTGGATGCCTTTTATTTCCTTTTCCTGTCTGATCGCTATGGCCAAAACTTCTAATACTATATTGAATAGGAGTGGTGAAAGTGGACATCCTTGTCTTGTTCCTGATCTTAGTGGAAAAGCTTTTAGTTTTTGTCCATTGAGTATGATATTGGCTGTAGGTTTCTCATAAATGGCCTTTATTATATTGAGGAATGTTCCCTCTATTCCCATTTTGCTGAGTGTTTTTATCATAAATGGGTGTTGTACTTTATCGAAAGCTTTTTCTGCGTCTATCGATATGATCATGTGGTTTTTGTCTTTGCTTTTGTTTATGTGATGAATTACATTTACTGTTTTGCGAATGTTGAACCATCCTTGCATCCCTGGGATGAATCCCACTTGGTCATGGTGTATAATCTTTTGGATATATTGTTGGATGCGATTTGCTAATATTTTGTTGAGGATTTTAGCATCTATGTTCATCAGCGATATTGGCCTGAAGTTTTCTTTATTTGTTGTATCTCTATCTGGTTTTGGAATTAGGATGATGCTGGCTTCGTAAAAGGAGTTAGGGAGTTTTCCATCCTTTTGGATTTTTTGGAATAGTCTGTGAAGAATGGGGGTTAGCTCTTCCTTAAATGCTTTGTAGAATTCTCCTGTGAATCCATCTGGTCCAGGGCTTTTGTGTGATGGGAGTTTTTTGATTACTGCTTCAATTTCTTTTGCTGTTATTGGTGTATTCAGGTGTTCTACTTCTTTTTCGTTGAGTTTTGGGAGATTATATTTTTCTAGAAATGTGTCCATTTCCCCTAGGTTCTCAAATTTCTTGGCATACAGTTCTTCATAGTAATTTCTTACAATCCTCTCTATTTCTGTGGTGTCAGTTGTAATCTCTCCTCTTTCGTTTCTGATTGTGTTTATTTGTGTCCGTTCCCTTCTTTTCTTGATGAGCCTACTTAAAGGCTTGTCTATTTTGTTTATTTTTTCAAAGAACCAACTCCTGGATTCATTGATCTTTAGAATTGTACTTTTAGTCTCTATGTCATTTAGTTCTGCTCTGATCTTGGTTATTTCCTTCCTTCTACTTGCTTTGGGCTGTTTTTGTTGTTGTTCCTCGAGTTCTTGTAGGTGTAGAGTAAGTTCATTTGTTTGAAATGTTTCTGTTTTCTTTAGGTAGGTCTGTATTCCTATAAACTTCCCTCTCAGGACTGCCTTGGCTGTATCCCATAAGTTTTGGGTTGTTGTGTGATCATTTTCATTTATTTCCAGAAACTTTTTGATTTCTTCCCTAATTTCATTCTTGACCCATTCATTGTTTAATAGCATACCGTTCAGTCTCCATGATTTTGGGTGTTTTGGGTTTTTTCCTTTGGGGTTGGTTTCCAGTTTCAGTCCCTTATGGTCAGAGAAAATGCTTGGTATGATTTCAATATTCTTGAATTTGTTGAGGCTTGTTTTGTGCCCTATCATGTGATCTATCTTTGAGAATGTACCATGTGCATTTGAAAAGAATGTGTATTTAGCTTCTTTGGGGTGAAGAGCTCTGTATATATCAGTTAGGTACATTTCATCAAGGGTGTTGTTTAATGCCGCAATGTCTTTGTTGATATTTTGTTTGGAAGATCTGTCCATTTTTGATAGTGGGGTGTTAAAATCCCCCACTATAATTGTGTTGCTGTCTATATCTTTCTTGAATTCCTCTAAGATTTTCCTTATATATTTTGGTGCTCCTATGTTGGGTGCATATATATTTATGATGTTAATGTCTTCTTGGTGGATTCTTCCCTTGAGTATTATGAAGTGACCTTCTGGGTCACTCTTTATGGCTCTTTTTTTGAAGTCTATTTTGTCTGATATGAGAATTGCTACCCCAGCTTTTTTTCTTGTCCATTTGCTTGGAAAATTTGTTTCCAGCCTTTGATTTTTAGTCTGTGATGGTCTTTTGTCCTGAGGTGGGTCTCTTGTAGGCAGCATATGTGTGGGTCATACTTTCTTATCCATGACGCTATTCTGTGTCTTTTGATTGGAGCATTTAATCCATTTACATTTAAGGATATTATTGATAGGTACTTATTCATTGCCATTTTTGTACCTGTGTTCCTCTCTGTCTGTCTCTTTTCCTTCCTTTCCTTAAAGCAGACCTTTTAGTATTTCTTGTAGAGCTGGCTTGGTGGCAGCAAATTCTTTTAGACTTCTTTTGTCTTGGAAGCTCTTTATTTGGCCTTCTATCTTGATTGAGAGCCTTGCTGGGTAAAGTAGCCTTGGTTGTAGGCCTCTGTTTCTCATTACTTGGAATATTTCTTGCCAATCTCTTCTTGCTTGGAGTGTTTCCATTGAGAAGTCAGTGGCTAACCTTATTGGGACACCCTTGTATGTTATTTCTTTTTTCTTCCTTGCTGCCTTTAAGATTCTCTCTTTGTCTTGGAAGTTTGCCATTTTAATGATGATGTGTCTTGAGGTGGGCCTCTTTGGGTTCCTCTTGAATGGGACTCTGTGAGATTCCTGGATTTGTGTGACTTTTTCTTTTGTCAAATTAGGGAAATTTTCTCTCTTTACTCTTTCAAATATGTTTTCTATCCCTTGTTCTTCTTCTTCTCCTTCTGGTATTCCTATTATTCGGATATTATTACGTTTCATATTGTCTTGCATTTCTCTTAATCTCTCTTCATTCTTTCTGAGCCTCTTTTCCCTTTCCTGTTCTTTCTGTGAGATGCTTTCTACTTTGTCCTCTAATTCACTAATCCGATCTTCTGTTTCATCCACCCTATTTTTAATGCTTTCCACTGTGCTTTTTAATTCTGAAATTGTATTCTTCATTTCCTCTTGGCCCTTGCTAATAATTTCCATTTTCTTTTTCATGTTGATATAGTTCACAGTGAGCTCATTGTAACTTCCCTGTAGTTTCTGGTAGCTGATTGTGAGCTCTTTGAACTTCCTGATCACCAGTGCTTTGAATTCAATATCTGATAGTTGACTTGCCTCTGTTTCATCTAGCATTCTTTCTGAGGATTCCTCCTTTCCTTTCATTTGGGGATTGTTTCTTTGTCTTCCCATTGTTTGTGAGACTCTTCTTGTTAGCCTCAGCTTCTTAGATTAATCTGTTTTGACACCCTGGGTTTATGGTATGAACTTTTGTGGTGGAATGCCTGTGAATTTCAATGGTGCAGCCTCTTTTGGTTATCCTGTTGTTCTCTGCTTCCACCTACTCAAATATGCAGCAACTTGTGGCTTCTCTCCTAGAACAATGTGCAATTTGTCTCTCTGATTCTACTATTGGGAGGCCTCTTCTATGGGTCCAGCTCTGGTCTTTTTATATTTTCAAGTTGATTGTGACTCTGCCGCTTTCTGGTGTTTCAGCGTCCAACAGAGTCTCTGTTCTTTTAGTTTCACAAATGCTGGATAACTGATGGATTGGTGCGCTGCTTTTCTATAGATCTGCCAGGATTTTCACCCACGAGTGCGGGAGCTAGAATCCGCTCCCTCTTACTCCGACGCCATCTTCTCCCTAGTGTTTCCAAATTTTAACTTTTATAGAATATCAAAAAAGAAAAAAGAGAGTAAGAGAGAAAATATAGAATAAAATTCTAGTCATAAATCTATTGAAGTTACCTAAGTTATTTGGAAGCTAATTATGACTGTGTGCAAAGCAAATGATGTGAGAACTGAATTAATGAAGACTAGCTACCTCCTACAAGCTAATGAGGCATGCTTTATACCAATAGTGCCACAGACTGAAAAATTGAACCTCTCTGTGGCTAGAAAAAAAGAGCAGCCCAAGTTAAGGACAGGAGGGGCCAAAGGAGTCCCCAAAGGCATTCTCTGTGGTGAACAGTCTTTGCTTACTTTTCTATGATTCTGTAGAGTGTGTAATCCTTGAATTTCCCTCATATTATGTCCCTCCCCCCAAAGAATTCATATATATCATAGTTTACTATAGCCCCACAGGATCAAGGTGGGCAGAGTGCTCATGTTCAAATGCATTTCTATCTCTCAGGTGTTGGCACTTATGTGCAGCAGCAGCAACTCTTTTCTTTTTTTGGAATGACCATGTAGGTGATTTTCAACTAGGTTCTTTTCATATCTCTTTCCCTCATTAACTGTGTGTGTGTGTTTATGTATGGTGCCAGAAATTTATTTTAAGTGCTTTGTGTATATTAACACACTATGAGTCAGGTACTAAAATTATTCCCACTTATAGATGAGAAAACTGAGGTACAAATAAATTAAATTATTAAACCAGGGATGCACTGCTAATAAATGATGTCGTGATCCCAGAAATCACATTTTTAACTTCTATGCAGTAGTACTCCATCTTTATATGTAAAATAGTTTGACTCATTTGGGAGCAATGGCTTTAATAAATACAAAAGAGAAACATTAATATATTGGGCCTGATCCAACCATTGAGATAAAATACTGTCTGGAATAATTGAATATTAGTGCTACATCTTATCCACTTAATAGTTGTGTGAACTTGTTTGAGACACTTCAAATAAACATTTCAACTAATGCTGCATGAATTAATACAGGTAATTGCATACTAATCCATAGAAAGCCATTAAGATTTTGTTACCATTTGTGAAGTAGAGCATTGCACTGTAAGTTGGAAGCCAAGTCTAACCTGTATCTTGCCCTCAGTGGTTGTGATGGGTTAAATAACTTAAGATTCTGTCTTATTTCTCCAATTATAAAATAGAACAATTTTAAAACCTTATCCTCTAAAATTATCACAGGAATGTAGAAAAGAAAGATGAGCAAGTAAATGAAATTGCTTTGAAAAGTCACACTATAAATCCAAACTGGTAGCATTGCTACAAATAGGACTCAAAATATTAAGATTTATGTGATATTTAGATTTTTTAAGGTCTCTCCTATGTTCAAATAGGTGCTGGTATTGAGAGAAATTGGTGGTTATTGAATCATACAATTCCTGTTTTGGCTGGGAGGCTGTATGATTTGTTTTATATGTTTCTTTCCTTAATAATTTTATATTAAATTCTCTAAAGCTTGCAAGTATGAGGGAACCAGCCATAACAATGTTTTAAATATTTTAGTTACATATATAATGTGTGTATATATATATATGTATATATATACATGTCTATGCATATATACATGGACTGATATATTTTTCACCTTTAGAATCGTAGTGATTATTAGAAATGGAGGGATTCTTGGAAATTGATTTCTTTCAAACTTCACATCGTGTGACTGACAATAATATTTCTCATTGTTGGCATTGACCCTCTATTCTCAACTTGGGCCTAGAACCAAGTCTCTTGAATATAATCCAGGGCATTTTCCACCATCCATGGTAGGAGTTACCGCTTCCAGCAGTGTTCTGTTGTACTAATTTTTTCTTTGATTTTATTTTTTCTTTTCACTTCTTTCCACTTAGTTCGCTTCTTTTTACATTTTCAAATTTCCTTTCTCCTTTATTTTCATAGTAATTTTCAAGTCAGAAAATTTAAAAATATAATCAAAATTGATCAGAGAAAATGAAATAATTTCTTTCCTATTCAAATTTATGCAAAAATATACTTTTACTGTATTAGCTTAAATATGTAGCTACCATGAAGAGCTCAGGATAGGCTTCTTATGTACTCAGAAATGTCAGTGCTCTTCCTGTTTTGGCTGACTCTGTTTGATTTGTTCTATATATTTCTTTCCTTTATGATTTTACATTTAGTGTTCTAAAGTTTCCAAGTATGAGGGAGCCAGCCATAATACTGTTTTAAAACATTTTAATATATAATGCATATGTATAGACATACCTATACATATACACACACATGTTGATATATATGATAGACATTGCAAGGGCTCTAACTCAAATTCTTATTAAGAAGTTTGTATAGTGTATGGAATTCATGTCTCAGTTCCCAAGTCAGTGCACTGCTTATGCACATAGGTTTTCCAGGAAAGCATGTCTTCACAAAGCCCATTATGCTTTCCCCATTACCATGAACAATGGGCCCTTTCCTTGAGCCCATGTATCCAACTGTGGTGAGAGAGGTTATTTTATTTAATCCCACATAGCTCTCAGCTTTCTTTTGAACCTGACTGGATGACCAGACTAGATCGCTAATGGAGATCATGGATACACTATATTTCTCTTAGGTTTGAAAGAAGTTTATATGGAAATTATAAAAGGAGAGAAGATATAACTTTTTTGGATAATTTTTCTCACATTCTTTTAAAAATAATTAAAATAGTGGCTTATTATATAAGTAATAGTTGATTGTAATCAATAGTTTATTATAATTTTACTTCAAAATATAACTATGATGGGCAGGAATGGGTGGAGAATATAATTAAGAAATTGGATGGGTAACTATAGATTCATTCACCAAATTACATGTTAGTACTACAGGTACTTATAAAAAAGTATAAAACAACTAAAATGAAATAAAAAAATTATGTACTGAATAATTTATTGAGCTCATGCCCCCAGCCAGCATTTTTAGAGTAGCTAGGCTAGCCTTTTTTTAATTACCTGCTATTTGGCTCCACTGTCAGTGACTGAATATTGAGTAGGGGGAACAAGGTTCTTACCAGGTAGGGTAATTCTTCTGTTACTTTTGCATTTAGGTTCATAAATAGACCTGGCTTCCATGGTGGACACTTACAGGAAAGCTTCTTTGGAGTACGACTTTTCAAGAAGCAAACTTTGCTTGTGGCTTAGGTACACTTTAGAAAGGGAAGTGACATTAGCAGTGCTTACCAGTTCCCTATGAAATTTTAATGGAAATTATGATATAAAATGAAATATGGAATGAACTTATGATGGGTTGTCGTCAGTGACAGTTCAGGATACAAATAGCTCATTCTAGAGACCATTTACCTAAGGCCTTTATATTAAATTTTCTAAGTACCTTGTATGTTCAACCCTACATTTAAAGCAAGCACATTCCACTTCAGGGAAATGAAACCACTTATGGTCATAAAATAATAGATTCAGATTGGCCTTTCAATAAAGGGGTAAGTGTGCCAAAAAATCTGAAGGGTATTACTGTAAATAAAAATCTTTATTAAGTACTAAAGAGTGCAAATTGATTTTAAAGGTTGTCATCTTTTCGGGCACATGATAAAATACAATAACAATAATCAATATTAAAATGCTTCCTAGAAAGGAGGCTGTGCTGAAGCAACAGGGAACTCGAGTTTAGCAGACAAGAATGTATAGCTCTATGCCTGTCGTGACGATGGCCCAGTGCATGAAAGCAATAGGTTATCTCTGCGGTAGGACTCTGTGAATGAGACACGGGCATGAAGGTTAAGGGTCAGTGGTCTACCATTAGGTTTATTTGCTACTTGGTCTGAAACATTTTCCTTAACTCCAGCATGGGCTCCTTGTTCACAAAAGGTTTTACCCAAGGCAGTCTGTCAACATTTGTTGCCTGTCATGTTTTGGCAAATAGGGCTGGATCCAAGGAAAATTGCTTAAGGTAGTAATAGACGAAATTAGTATTTCTATCTTAATAGTTTCCTGTATCTTTTTTCCTCTTTATTTATTTTTTAATTTATATTTTATTGATTATGCCATTACAGTTGTTCTATTCCCCCCTTCATTCCCCTCCACCCTGCACACCCCCACCCCTACCATTTCCCCCCTTTAGTTTATGACCATGTGTCTCAAGTTCTTTGGATTCTATATTTCCCATACTATTCTTGCCCTCCCCTTATCTATTTTCTACCTACTGTCTATGCTACTTATTTTCTGTACCTTCTCCCCGCTTTTCCTCCCCTTTAAACCATCTTGTTCCCTGAATACTCATACATAGCAACACTCTCATCTTTCCTGTTCTCTTCTCTAATGAAATTAATATGAGTAAAGCAAATGTAAGGAGTTAGTGACTCAAAGTGACATCTATTCCTTCTGATCCATTGCAGGGACAGGGGCCTTTTAAAAGAGAGCAGGCAGCACTTTCCTTAAAAGAGACAAAAACTAACGAATCGTATTATACCAATTTTACATATTGGGGAATTGAAGTTAAAAGAAAATGAAGCATTTGTTTGAAATTGCACAGTTAGAAAGTCTAGAATCAGAATTATGTCCAGACCCAGTTAACTCCTAGGCTCCCGGGCACTGAGCTCTGCTATCTTCCAATCTCTGGCAGATAGATTACAGGAAATTCCTTGAGTAGGAAGATGAAGGGGAGTTCCTAGTCTTCCACAAACTCATGCTTGTTATCCACCAAATATGCCCGTAGGAGCATTCATCTGGCCTAGGCCTTTTTTAAAAAAACAATTTTATTTACTGATATTTAGTTTAGGTGATGTGGACATCCTACCTATACAGGCGTTTTCCAGGTTTAAGCTATTTTTTTGCAATAACTAGCTTAAAATAATTTTTTAAATTTTCCTCTCCAAGTGAATCTACCAATATATCTTTTGTCATGCTTACAATTTTGTTTCCACTCTTCCCTGAGTTTTTTCTTCCTCCCCACTCTGCTGTTTGTGATTGTGGATTTTCTTTCTCCTTTCTCATCCCGCATGTGTTTACCCATATAATCAATGTCTGTGAACTGTAGTAGTCTGTGACAAGGGATTGATTTCTGCCATGTCTATTAATACCAGTTATAATTTCTCAAGTTCAATCAATGCTGGAAATGTTTAAGAAGGTGAGATTAGCAGGCACATGCCTCTTAACCAGACTTTAAAAAAAATGTTTAATACTAATTTTATAGCTTTACATGCACAGAAAAGCATTCACACTTGTCTATTGTGACAGTAGTTAAGATAATTAGTGCACAGCACTAAGGAAACCAACAGCATTGTCTCACTTCTAAGACTGTTCATTGTCTTGGCCTTATCTCTAGCCAAGGTCTGCCTCTGTGGTTCTCCTTCTCATCAACCAATGAGGATAGTACTGTTGGTTACAGGGGCTTGGGTGAGAAAGAGAGGGTCAGCTTCCTCCCTACTACTAGCAAAACAATTCCTGGCAAGCACTGGGAGAGGCAGGTGGGGCTCAGCAGGACAATCTTCTTATGTCGAGGTCAGCAAGTTATTAAATATTCTCCATAGGGAGGTGACTGGATTAAATAATTAGTAAATGTAAAGTACTCTAAACTGCTAATTATTATGTTGTGTGGGTCTACTTTGCAGATGATCTGCAGTTGGTGAATCTATCCTGAGGCATGTTCTATCGTGAGAATGATGTTCTCTCTCACTCATCTCCATTTCCCATGAGTGTTTATAATTATATCATGGATGGGTTTTGGTATTTTACAGCATTTACAAATGTAACTTACCATTGTGACTCTTCAGACTTTGGTACTAGGAAAGACAGGGCAAAACAGCTAAGGAAAACTCTTCAGGAGAAAAGAAATATTAGAAACACTAGATTAGCTAATAGCTCACACTATTAATCATGTATCACCATACCAACATAAGAACTACTATGAGCTTGTGTTGTATAGGAAAATACCTGGAAATAGGGCTCAACTACGGGTAAGTTTGTTATGGCCTGCTTGTTCCAAAAGTTCAATTTAACCTCCTGTTATAGTATGGAGATTCGAAAGGTAGAGAAGCAATTCCTCTGGGTCCCCAGAAGATGAGACTCCACCCCATTAAAGAATTACAGCCGGCTCGAGAGAAGATTTAAGAAGCTATCTGACATATACAGTATGTAAAATTGAGTAACACACAGTCAATCATGTCAGCATAGTTTTCAATACATTTTAAATAATACATCTTTGTTAATGAGCTTGCTGTGTTTAGTAGCTCTACCTTTACTATGCAAACCATAAGAGAACATAAAATTTAAATATATAGCACTCACTCAAAAGTTGGTATGGAAATAATTAAATGCACTTGACATTATTACTATTAAGCAAAATATCTGTAGGAGTGAGGAGGATGAAATTAAAATTATGATGAAAAGTACAGAATACCCAAATGTTAATGCCTTGCATCTATGAGGGTAGGAAGAAGTTAATCATTAGAAATGAACAATGTTAAAATAAAAGAGAATGAAATATTTAAAAATATTTGTTTAAGGTAGGTAATTAATCACCTGATGAGAAGAGGATTTCTGGAAACAACCTACACTTATTTTCCCTTAGCCCATTATTACTCTACCTCTTTCTCACATATAATTTGAAGAAGGAAAAAAAAAGATGCATAACACGGCAATGGGTAATGAGTTTGTATACACGTTTTGGCCCAAGTCTGAAGACAACTCTGGTTCTGTTTGTCACATTAGAAGAGATGGACTCTCTGGAGAGAGAGAGCGAGAGGGAGAGAGATTGGGGAATGGGGCTCAAAGTCCAATTTAACTGTCAGCAGGTTAGTGGAGAAAAGAGAGCAACATCACAACCTCCTTAAGCTGTTAGAGAAGATGGGCTGGGGCCGAGCTGGAAGTAGTATCTGTGGTGGTGTGAGTGGCAACACATGCAGTGGCTGAAAGCTTTAGTCTGAATCCAGGCTGCCTCAGGCCATAACCCAGTATGCATCTCAGGTACTAGCTGTATGACCTCAGGTGAATTATTTAATCTCCCTCAGCCTCAGTTTATTGGTTTGTAAAATGAGAGCATTAGATTGCTATGAAAATTAAAGTAGCTAGGACAATACATGAGACATTATAATCACTATATAAATGTTTATTGCTATATAAAGTAATACTAAATTACTGTTGTTAGTAAAATAAAATTTATATTATTAAATACAAATATTAAAATTACTGTTATTTGTAGGGGGCCAGTTTGTTTTGGTCTGGCAAATGGGACTCAGTTCTGCATGTTATTTTCATTTCCTTGATTGTACCTAAAATGTAGACAATAATATTCTATGCCATAGATAATAAATCTTTCTCTGATGTAAGACCCGAGGAAAACAATAAAAGCCTGTCTAGGCAAGGGTCAGGGTGCTCCCCTTTTGAGGGAGTGGCCAAGGCACCATAGGCACTCTCCCCTTGAGAGAGTAGTCGTGCCTGTTCCCATCTTCTCCACAGGATTGTTGTCGCCTGTGCATTGATTCTCATCATCAGCCACAACAGGCAGACTCTGCTGGCCAGAGTCTGCTACAGTTATACCATTAAAGATATGCAAGATCAAGTTTCTAATCCATAGCTGGGAACAAGTTAGTTGTGATTAGGTATTATGCAATGGCTTCTCTCCTAATTAGCTTTTAAGAAAGACCATGTGATATAGGGGAAATAGAACTGGGCTGTAGAGACCGGACACCAGGACTCTGCCCGGTACATTCCACATGGAAGTCCTCTTTTCCCACACAACAACTTTTTCTCCCATGGACCCTCTTTCAATCAGTAGGACCAACAATGACTTTCCCTCTTTCTTCCTGAATTCAGCCCTTACCAGGTGAAGCTAAAGTGCCATATGAGGACCAATGGGCATATTACTTGACTTGGGCTTTTGCAAAAACCTTGCATTTCAGATCTTGACTATCCAAAGCACCTGATGTCCTGCTTCTGGGTTAATTTTTTTAAAGCACCTTTACTTATGATTCTATTTCTCCTCTGCTTGGCAACCTTCCATGATTCCTCATTTTTAACAAAATAAAGTCAGTCTTTCTTTGCGGAGTGCTCTAGACTTTTCTGATATGATCTCAGCCTAACTCCATGGCTTTATTATGTACCTTGTTGATCCAACCAAACTAAACCACATTAATCTCCTACTCTACCCCTTGTCCACGGTCCTGTTTCTCTCTCCACATCTTCCCAACCTTCACCCCCCAATTATAAACTTATCTTTTTATGAAGTTTTTGCTCCAGTTTCTGATTTTTCATAGTACTAATCTTGAAGATATTATATACATTCTAGTTGCTCTTACATTATGACAATTGTTATAGTTATATGAAAAACATGCCATGTCTGCTCCTTGTACCTAAATTTTATAAGGCTGAACCGGGTCTTTATCATTTTGATATGCTTTGCACTTCTTAAGTTATTGCCTTAAATTTAGCAGGCACTTAAATATGTAGTGAATAAATCAGTTAATAAATAAATTAACCGTGTGACCCATGAAAACTCGCTTTTGACTTGAATGTCCTTATCTATAAAATAGTAAGATCGAAAGGGGCTTTTCTTTAGTTTATTTTTGTTTCCCTTCAGATGATAAAGTTTATGATTCTAAATCATTCCTTATCATCATATGAAGAAAATCTACAATATATTTGAAATAAATACAATAAATGCCTTGTAGATGATTACCATTTCAGTTTCCCCGGCTCCACACTTCTATTATTTTTAATTCCCTGATAATATTAACATATGAAACATGTTATCATTATTTAAAAGTTAATTGGTAAAAAAACTTTTCTCAAAGAAAGGAATGAATAGTTGGATTTTCTGTGTCTAATACAATTTATTTATGCTAAGGTTTTTGTGCCATAACAGAGTTTCCCAAAGTTTTGGGTGGTTGCTATTTGGGAAGAAGCATAGAGCTTATGTATTTATATTAATTCTGACTTTAGCTAAGTTGATTATTGTTAGTGGTTCTTCTCTTTTAAAAATATTTTTACTTTTTTTAATTCCATATTTTTACTGTTTTATTATCAGCTATATCAGGCTCCTGCAGAGATGCACTGGTTCACCATTGCTGCTGTGGTTTAGTGCCAACAACCGTGTTTGTGCTGAGCGTGATGTACACTGTATCTTTGTCTACAGAGGGATGTGATGAGTTCTGGAGAGTAACAGAATCTGTGGAATAGCAAGACACCTGGCATTTTCCTGGATTTTCAAAGAATATCATGACAAGAGATGTCACTCTGAGTCAGCATTCAGTTAAACAAAATAGGTGCATGCATTCACATTTTTGACTCATTATGAAAATTGTAGTCCACTGAATGCTTGAATTTAGAAGTTTTGTTATGTAATAAATAAACAAAATCAGTTTAGTGTTTATCTTGCATCCTGGTCGAGAGAGACCATGGGAATTTCTGTAATGTTTTTGTAGCAAGACTGGTGTTTTTAGGTCATTTTATTGCATGGCTTGATGCTTATAGATCTGTGACTCTCCATGTATAGGACATTTTGTCTTATTGTGAAAGGATTGTCATTGACAATTTCATTTCCTCTGTAGGCTGAACTAATTCAACATTCAGCTTATAACTGCTTTTCTCTCTTTCTTTTATCTTCACCCAAGGACATTGCTTTTAGAGAGAGCAGAAGGGAGAGAAACATAGACATAAGAGAGAAGCTTTTATTGTTTGTCTCCTGTAAGAGCCCGGCCCATGGATCGAACAGTAACTCAGGTATGTGCCCTGACCAGGAGTTGAACCCACAACCCTTGCATTATGAGATGATGCTCCAACTAACTGAGACACCCTGGCCAGGGCTATAATTGCTTTTTCACTTTGTTTTGTATTTTGGAGAAGCATGCCTCCCAGAGAGCTATGATAGTTAACACAAGTCCATACAGATCATACAGTTGGTTATTTGAAGAGTTATGGTTTAAAACCTGATCACCTAACTCAATGCATTGCTCTGCTATAAATCCTCTACTCCACTTAAGGTTTGAAGTTCTTGGGAAAACTGGCTGTGATTTCTGGGTTGATCAGCAATTTGAAGAATATATATATATCCAGATGAATGACACAGAATACCTAAAAACTATTAATAACTGAAAACCATTGGTTGTTTTTTAAACTCTGTTCATTATAGTAATGCAAATTCCTTTACAAAATTATGAAGTGGGTTGGGACTTTTTGCTGAGAGCTTAAAGGTCTCAAAACACCTCACTCTGCTTCAGCTTAGGAGAATCAAAGGAATACTTCAAAGATCTCATGTTTGAAAAATATCAGAAACTTCTTAGTTGAAGAATAGTTCAAAGCAATCACAGGTAAATCTTTAGGGATTTGTGTAGAAAGTTAGTATCCAAATATATTTTTTCCTCTGAAACTCACATAGGTTTCTAAATTCAGTTATATTAGCATTTTTATATATTCTCTCATAACTCCACATATCCAGTATCACCTGAAATCATAGCCTCTGTCTCAATTTTAATGTTGAATTGGCTGTCATGTCTCATAGACTTGAGATACCTGCTTTCCCCCCATTTGCCCTCTGCTTCTCTTCCATGTGGAAATAGAGCTTGTCTAAAATATTTGATTTTTGTCTACCTCTCTTTTTATTAGGCAACTTCAGATTTGCCTTTTTATCACTCCTCTCTCAAAACCAATTGGCATTGCTGTTGAGTTTTAATGGCTTTATTGCTAGTTCTCAAAATTAGTGCATCATTATTTATTGTTCCCAGTAGGTTTTTTATGCAAGCTCCATTCTGTTCCCTATTATTTCTAACCCTGGCTCAGTAGATTTCACCTATCTATTAGTGAGATGTATGTGTGTGTATGTGTGTGTGTGTACCACTAGTATAAGAGCCCAGTAGTGAGCACCCCTACCCACAGAAAGTAATGAGCCATAAATGCACGCAAAGTCAAACAGATCCACATTTATCAGAGCCTCAGGGAATTCCACATCAATGAGTCCTTGCCAGGCAGGTACTGCACCACATAGAGGGGTCAGTCTTTATTTGCTGCAACTCTGGGTATACCAGGATGGCTTGAGATATTGTGAACACCACTTATCCCCCTTCAGCCCCTTGCTGTTTCATGATGCCTTAGCAGTATTATATTTCTAAGACTTAATTTGTCTTCATTCCTCCACTCAACAAATATGCTTGAACATTTGAATAAGGGCAAGGTTCTACTGCTGGCATGTCTATGACCATTGGGTTTGTATTGAAATATCTCAGTCCTGTTTTTTTCCCCCTCACATTTGGAAGTTTGTGCAAATTATTTCACTTTCATTTCTTTGCCTGAGTTCTTTTATGTGCCTACACCATTAGGGTGAACTAGGTATAGTTCTAAGGAACTGTGAAGATAGATTTTTAAGAGTACCGGGGGACTTCCGCCCAGATGGAGGCGTAGGTGGAAACACTTTGCTTCCTCACACAACTACATCTAAAAACAGCAAAGTTTATTAACAATAATAAACGCAATCAAACCACAGAAAATCAAACAATACGGAGTCCGAAAACAATAAACTGCTCAGCTAAACCAGTGAGAAGGGCGAAGCCAGCAGCGGAGCAGGTCAGGCAAAAGCGATCCCCTGCCCCGGGTGGCATGCAAGCAGCCGAGGGCACGGATCCCAGGTGCAGGGTAGCTATGGGAAGGCTCGGTGTGGCTGGCTGTCTGAGGTCACGCATTTGCGCGCAGATAAACCAGTGAAGAGACGTGCATTGAGACAGACTGCGCAGGCCCTAGTGCAGGGCGGCGGGCTCACACATTTGTGCTCAGATAAACAGGCAGGGGCGAGCAGTGAGGCGGACTGGGTGATCGAGCGGAGAGAACCACCATTGTTCCCTCTCTGAGCCCGCCCCCACATACAGCATCACAAACCAGTGACCTGGGTGGTCCTGCCCTGGTGAACACCTAAGGCTCTGCTCTTCATATGTAACAGGCACCAACAGATCAAAACATGGCTCAAGAACAACTCAGAGCCCCAGAGCCGATAAATCTAAGCAATGAAGAAATAGCCAAACTTTCAGATGTGCAGTTCAAAACACTGGTGATTAGCATGCTCACAGAACTGGTTGATTTTAGTCACAAATTAGAGGAACATATGAAGGCTAAACTAATTGAAATGAATGGAAATGCACAGGAAACCAATAGTGATGGAAAGGAAACTGGGACTCAAATCAAGGGAGTGGACCAGAATGAAGAAAAAAATGACCAAACAGAAAAGGATGAAGAAACAAGAATTCAAAATAATGAGGAGAGACTTAAGAACCTTCAGGACATCTTTAAATGCTCCAACATTCGAATTATAGGGGTACCAGAAGGGGAAGAGTCATGAGTGGAAACCTTATTTGAACAAATAATAAAAGAGAACTTCCCCATTCTGGCAGAGGAAATAGACTTCCAGGAAATCTGGGAAGCACAGAGAGTCCCAAAGAAGTTGGACCCAAGAAGGAACACACCACGGCACATCATCACTACATTAGCCAAGATTAAAATGAAGGAGAGAATCCTAGAAGCAGCAAGAGATAAGGGGACTGTCACCTACAAAGGAGTTCCCATCAGCTGTCAGCTGATTTCTCAAAAGAGACCTTACAGGCAAGAAGGGGCTGGAAAGAAGTATTCCAAGTCATGAAATCCAAAGACCTACATCCAAGATTGCTCTATCCAGCAAAGCTTTCACTTAGAATGGAAGGACAGATAAAAAGTGCTTCTCAGATGAGACCAAATTCAAGGAGTTCATCATCACCAAGCCCTTATTATATGAAATGTTAAAGGGACTTACCTAAGAAAAAGAAGATAAAAAAGATGAACAGTAAAAAGACAGCAAGCTCAAGTTATTAAGAACCACACCTAAAACAAAAGCAAACTAAGAGGACAGCTAGATCAGGAGTGAACCATAGAAATGAAGATCACATGGAGGGTTAGCAACAGGGGAGTGGGAGAAGGAAAAGGGGGGAGAAGGTACAAAAAATAAGTAGCATAGACAGTAGATAGAAAATAGATAGGGAGAGGGTAAGAATAGTATGGGAAATATAGAATCCAAAGAACTTGAGACATGTGTTCATGAACTAAAGGGGGGAACGGTGGGGGAGGGCTGTGCAGGGTGGAGGGGAATGAAGGGGGGGAATAGAACAACTGTAATGGCATAATCAATAAAATAAAAATATATATATTCAAAAAAGAGTATCATAAAGGTCAGTCTTCCACCAGCCCCCAAATGCATCTCTCACCAGCTCATGAGTGATTATTCTGTTAGTTTGGAATCAGTTATTTGACTGAAGGTTGTTTTATTTGTTTGTAATCAAAATTTAAGCCTATTTTTATTGCATATGAGTACAAATTGTCTGTACTCTCAGGGGAGTGAGTTTTGATGATGAGAAGGTGAAGGAAACTTGAGGAAAACTATCTCAAGTAGAGAAGGAAGCACCGCTGTGGGAGGAAGCTGGGGATGCCCAAGGCACTGGGAATAAACCGTCCTGATCACAGCATAGCCTACTGTTGGCGTAGGGAGCTGTTACTAGAACTGTAGTTCTCATCTTGTGTTGCAAGTTATTTCAAGGAGGAGAGAAATGTGTAATGTAACTTCCTTAGCGGGTTGGCTGCTCAGTCTCCCAGTGTCTGCTATTTCAGGCCAAAGGAAATCACTTAGAATGTCAGGTTACACATGATTTGATTGTTTTCATAATCCAGGTTGAGGGGTAGGCACAGTATGCGGAAAGAGAGAGTGATGCTTTCTTTTGGCTCACTTTAGTATAGCCTTATGTTTTTCATTAACTACCTCTCCCTATGTTGAAAGTATGCACACTAAATCAGACACTGAAGTCGGACACTAGAATCAAATCTTGGCTGTGCCACTTAGTCTCAGTGTGACATTGAACACACTAGCCCCACTGTACTTAAATTTCTTCTAAAATGGGAAATAATAACAGGATTGACCTCCCAGGGTGACTGTGGAGATTAACTAAGAAAATATATGGAGAGTGTTTAGCACAGTTTATGGAATAATGATAGGTATTAATTATATTCGTTTAATTTAACCAGTCCCTTTATGATTTTATTCAACTTCCAAATGTTTGCTTAACATCCCCTTCACTATGATTCCAAACATTTTCAATGGCTATTTATTACAGTATTTTCTTTATCTTTTCATACTCCAATGAATGACATCTGCTTTCTGAATCTGTGGGTTTCAGCAAATTATTTGCTTTGTCAGAGAATTTACTACCGGTGGTATTTTAATTGGCCAACATTGTACAGAGATGTTTAGAGTTTCAGCTGTTTTACTTTATCAACTGCTAATCCTATGCTTTTTGATTCAAAAGGGATGAAAACTGTGACAAAAGCACAGGCTGAGTTTATAATTTTCCAGCCAACATTTTCTTTCACGTTTCATACACAAAGTGTCCTGAACATTCTCACGAGTGTGATCATCTTTTATTTTCATCCAAGTAGCTTTACAAAAGACATCCTCCAATGACTCTTTCTCGGTGACTTACATTTATTACTTTTATTTTAGCAACACTTGTATTGTTCTTCCAAATAGGTTAAAATTTATTTACTTAGACCTTGTTTGTGAACCTTCATTAGCATGTCTCATATGTATTTCTGAAATAAGGCTATTATTAAATGTATTCGTAGTGGACACAACTTGGTGTGGTTGCTTTGCTCATAACTTCTCAGTTGGTTGTGAATATGCTCCTCTCCTTGTTCAGGTCATAGGCTCTGCTTCGGGCTGCAAATGAACAGGCTCTGCCAACCGCAGTGCCTCCTCCCAGCCCACCAGTGATCATATACTCCAGCCAGATCGATCTTGCTTGGAAATTTGCAAACATCAGAAAGGTCTCCTATTTTTATTTTTGAAATTTCCCTTGTCAAGAATGGTATGATATTAGCTTGGAGTTGTCTCCAGTCATACTGGCAGACTCCTAGTGTCAGCTGGCTCCAGGGAGCAGAGATGAAATTTATAGAGGAAGAAAGAGCATCTGGATGGCACTGGAGTCCTTGGGTCCATCAGGTGAAGGCGGTTCCACTCCTTTTCTTTTCACCCTGCAAATGTTCTGTTTAGGCTTAAGCTTGATTTGAGCACCATCTTTTGCGGTGGGGTGAAGCTGATCTTGGCAGCTGGCCACAAGAGCTTTTATATACCTAGTCTCCTGGTTACTGGGACCTCTTTACTGTTATTTAAAACTTAAGCAACTGAGCCAAAATAGCTGTGATCCGTTCATCCTAGCGTTTTCTCCAAGACTTGCTTTCCACGGCACTATAGAGCCACTTCTTAGACAAGTTATCTTTGACACAGACACAAAACTGCTGAAAATTGATTTTCTCTTGGCTGAACTGCCTCCCAGGCACTTTAATTATTAACCGTTACCTTAGTTCTTTCCCTAATTTTCTTCTGTTTTCAGTTGTCCCTAAAATCAGCATTAATAAAGAAGTGAATTTCAGTTTCCTTGACCTTTCCATATCTAGAACGCCTTATTCAGTGGGAAGCTCCTCCTGCCTCATTCTCTGGTTATCAACTACCCCATACTTACATTATTAGTAATTTATATTCAAGGATATGCTTCTCTTTGATGTTTTGGGTCTGCTAGGCCCGAACACATTTTAAATGCTGAATAAATGGTAACTATATACATTAACACTGTAATTATGGTACTCACCATGTTTAGAGCTGCTAAGACACTAGATGAACTGACATCTACCACACCATTGGTCACCAGGTTTCATTCTTCCTACTAACCTGGTTGCTGGGACAGATAGTTCTTTTCCTCCTGTCCACGCCATCCGTGTCCCATTTGAAACAGTTTACTCATTCAAGAAGGGATAGCTCTCTTCACACAAGACGACGTTCTTTGCACGAGTATAAGAGTTATAGATTCTATCCTACTGAAACATCCAAACAAGGTCTCACACCTTCACAGCTCTTATATCTATAATAATTATGCAAAATCATTTTCTCGTAGGTCACTAAACACAAATGTAGGCTATAAGACATAGATGCTAGTAATAAGCTTATGACTACATTCTCGTGTTTTATGCTCTTGACAAGAAAGATTAACTGTCAGCTATGATGTTTCTCCTTGGAAACATTTCTCATGTTCATGAATGGTTTTATTATTATTGCTTTTTGAAATGAATGGGATATTTGGGTGAACAGGTAATTGGTAAAAATATCCTTGGTGTTAAGAAAGTTTCAGGAAGAGTGTTCAGCTGCTTTGAAGAACTTTTTTTCTTGCTGATAGCTTGTAAGTAATGCAAGCTGTAATTTCCACTGGTGCTATTGCTTAGCTATTGCTTTACCATGAAGGAGAAAAAGTAAAACTGTTTATAAGAGTCATCTATCAAAATAACTAGATCCAACTGTCCAAAGGGGAAGAAGAGACCAAGAAGAAGTGATTTTGCCATCGATTACACTGTGTTTCATCTGAAGTAATTATGTATTAGAAAGAATCGTGTTGGGTGTTAGGGTCTCTGCCCTCCCAGACATACATTATCCCTGCCTTTCTAAACCTCTCCTCCAACATAACCCCGATGGTGAAAAGTAGGTATTGGATATGTGAATTACCTTAACAGTCATTGCCTCCATCTACTGAGTTGAAGAGTGTGTTAGCTGGAGTGTGAATTTAAAAAGAAAAAAGTGCTGCATAGTAAGCATTATGTTGAGCAGTAGTATGTCAAAGAAAAATAATGAAGAGAAGAATGTGTTACTGGAGTCAGTCCTGGAGACAACCAAGATGTCAAGTGGTAAGATATTTTAGTGTTACTGACTGGTTTCTGAGCCAACTTATCACAGTCATTCTTAGCACACCATTACATTTGAATCAAATTGAGCAAGCTTTATATCAAGCACTTTAACCCATATTAGGTCCATTTGTCTTTTAAAGAATCCGGAAATAAGGAGGTAATACGAATGTGCAGATTCTCCCTCTTCCAATCCCAGGCCTAGGGAAGATATCCTTGCAGTACAGGTTTTATTTTCATTGATGGATCTTGCTCCCACTGAATGTGATGTTCAAGACTCTGTGGATCATTTCTTCCATCCCGAGACAGGGATAGGGTAGAATCTAAAGTCATCATGGGTACAAGATACATATAATACAACATCAGTATGTTAAGAGGGATCAGACCTACCATTATGCCTTCCCTTTGCTGCTGTTTACTTAGGTAGTGCTAGTGCCTCATTGGCCTATTGCTCCACATTTTGTTACACTGAAGTGAGGACAGGGGGTCTTATCTTTAACTGGCTTATTTTATCTTAATGTCTATTCATAAATGTTTATGATAAGACTTACAATCATTTTGTTGTCTTTGCAGTCTTGTTTCTCAAGTGTTCTGATAAACATGTTGTACGATAAATGACTAGACAATTTTAATAACAATTTTCTTTGCTTTAAATTATAGTGTATAGTTGTGCTACAGGCTACTTACACTATCTTCATTTTTGCCGGGCATTATCTTCTTCTTGTTTTGGTTGGTTGTTTTTTGCTTTCTTATGTTCCAAATCACTGATTTGATTTTGGGCTTCATCTGCCAAACTATTGTTTCCCTATAAATTGTTCTTTATTTCAATTAGTGAATCCTTCATTAATGACTGGACCTTTTTTATGCTACTAAGGTCCTCAATAATTCCTTGAGCATCCTTAGAACCAGTGTTTGTTTTTTTTTTAGATTTTTATTTATTTATCTTCAGAGGGGAAGGGAAGGAGAGAGGGAGAGAAATATCATTGTATGGTTGCCTCTCCTGTGTCTCCTGCTGGGAACTGGCCTGCAACCCAGGCATGTGCCCTGACTGGGAATCGAACCGCAATACTCTGGTTTGCAGGCCCACGCTCAATCCACTGAGCTATACCAGTCAGGGCCAGAATCAGTGTTTTGAACTTTGCATCTGATAGATTGCTTATCGCCATTTTGCTTAGTTCTTTTTCTGGAATTTTTATCTGTTCTTTCATTTGGGCCATGTTTCTTTGTCTCCTTGTTTTGGCAGCCTCCCCGTGTTTGTTTCTATGTAGAAACTGCTTAGGTAGAGCTGCTTTGACTCTGTGTCTTGGTATTGTGGCCTACTGTAGTAGGTGTCCTGTAGGGTCAAGTGGCATAGCCTCCCCTATCATCCAAGCTGAGTATTCAACGTGTACCTTCATGTGGGGTGAGCATACCTGCATCTTATTGATCCTTGGTTACTGTTGGCAGATCAATGGTGGGGGATTTCCCAGGCTAGTCAGCTGCAAAGATTGGCTGTGACCTCTGACCACCAACCTCTGCCTTCTGTGGAGGATCAGCTGTGCAGAGGCAGGGTGGTGGTGCTCTGGTGTGGTCTGTAGCTGTTTACTGAGTGTGCAGCCTCCGGGGTTTCCCTGGAGGTGCAGGCCAAAGTCATCCCCCAACTGTGTTTTGCCCAGGGGCCACCTGCCTGAGCTATAAAGCAATCTGAAAAGGCTGCTACTAGTGCTGGACTTGGAGAATCCAGGCAAAGCCAAGCTGTGACTCTAGGCTGCTAATTCTGGGCCTGGGCTCACAGAGGCCAACTGCTGCTTGCTTGAGAGGATTTAGGAAGTTATGAAGCATGATCCAGGACCATTCATATAGGAAGGGAGTTTGGGTGGGCCTGTGAGTTGGGAGGGGCAGAGTCTCTGCGGTTCTCCAAGGCTGGTCAGTATTAGCCAGGCTGATGGAATCTTAAGGCACCAGTCTGCTGGCTCAGTCGGGGAGGGCCCAGAAAAGGGACAATGGACTGCTTGCCTTGATGCCAGATACCTCAGCCTCCCTCTTCATGCCACTGGTGCCCTTCAACCTCCCACCCTGTCACCAGAGCCAAGAGGGAGTGAGTCTGAACAGTTAAGTCCATGTGTGGGTTCTTTAAGAGGAACTGCTTGGGCCTCCAGAAGTTTCTTCAACTGATTCAATCCCCACTGGTTTTTGTAGCTGGAAGTTGTAGGAACTTATCTTTGGGCCCTGGAACCCTTGGCTGGGGAGCATGGTGTGGAGCTTGGACTCCTCACTCCCAAGGTATCCTTCCTGAATTTTTATCCACCACACATGGCTATGGGACCAGCCCGTTCTTCACCTCCACCGTGCCTACCATTCTGGATTAGTGTGGTTTCTTTAACTCTGTAGTTGTTAGACTTCCATTTGGCTTGATTTCTGTCAGTTCTGTGTTCTGTCAGTTCTATGTTTTAGCTGTAATTTTGTTGTGGTCATGCAAAGAGGTGAGCCAAGTATTCCTATGCCATCATCTTGACAGAAAGTCACATCTTAGGGGTGCCAGAAGGAAAAGAGAAAGAGCAAGAAATTGGAAATCTACTTGAAAAAAATCATGAAAGGAAAATTCCCTAATTTGGTGAAGGAAATAGACATGCAAGTAGGAAGCACAGTGAGTCCCAAACAAGAGGGAAACAAAGAGGCCCAGCCCAAGGCACATCATTAAAATGCCAAAAGTTAAAGAAAAGGGAGGGTGGGTATGGGAAAATGAGTGAGAGGTGAGGGGATTAAGAAGTACAAATAAGTAGTTACAAAAGAGCCACAGGGATGTAAAGTACAGTATAAGAAAGGTAGTAGTCAAAGAACTTACATGACAGGTGGACATCAACAATGGTGGGGGGACTGCCTGTGGGAGTGGGAGTTTCTGGATGGAGTGGGGCAAAGGGGGAAACCAGGACAACTATAATAACAATCAATAAAATATAATTTTTAAAAGGTAAAAAATAATATAAATTACAGTGTATATATACACACTCGAAGGGATACTCCTGTAGTTTGAGCTGCCTCAAATAATCGTTATTATTGTCTCATGAATATTGTCTAATGAATGTTGCCTAACATATTGTCTGTCTACCGATATTCATGGTCAGTGACTCCGTCCCAGCCCTCTTTCTTCCTTGCCTGCCCCAGGTGTCTTGTGATCTGATTATGCTTCTTGTCTCCAGAGTAGTATTATGGCATAGTAAAAATAATACTGTGACTAAACATAAACATGGTGGTTAGCAGTTTGAAACTTAAAAGTATGTACAGATATTTCTTAGGTTTTTTTGACTTACTAGCTTCTGAGGAAGCTGACTTACTAGGTAGAAGAAAAGACATTTTTCTTTCTAGTGAAAAAATGGTGGCCTTAATGCAACTGCTGATTCTTAGTTCATGGGAAATTATAATAACTTTAACAAGTTGTTGTAACTTCCTGTGGCTGTTATAACAAATTACCACAAATGTGCTTTAAAACAACAGAAATTTGTTCCCTCCTAGTTGTGGAAGCAAGCAGTCTGAAATTGGTTTCACAGAGAGGGCCAAATCAAGGCTGTCCTTCCTCTGAACGTTCCAGAGTAGAGCCTGCTCCTTGCTGTTTCCAGCATCTGGTGGCTACAGCTGTTTCTTGTCTTATGACCGCATCATTCCAGTCAGCCTCCATGGTTACGTTGTTGCCTTCTCCTCTTTCATCTGTAGTAAAATCTCCCTCTGCTTCTCTCTTACAATGATACATGTGATTGCATTTATTGCCCACCCTGATAATCCAATACAATTTCCCCATCTCAAAGTCTTTTGCTTATTTACATGTGCAAGGCCCTTTTTGCCATATAAGATAATACTCACAGCTTTAAAAAATTAGAATGCAGATATCTTTAAATAATTAACATTATTCAAATGTTACCAAGATGTTTAATAGATAAATACCATGACGTAAATTACTAACATGACTTCCAGGAATTAGCAACATTGTCCATTAAGACATTAAGAATCTAAAGTGATAAATTAGGTGACAATTTGTCCTATGGACCAGAACATTATGAACTACAAAGATAAAACTTGCAGACTTTGTGTAGATTTAGGGTTGTTAGGAATTGTGCATTAAAATTTGTGTGGCCCTGACCAGTGTGGCTCAATTGGTTCGGTGTCACCCTGCAAATGAAAGGTCACCAGTTCCATTACCAGTCAGGGTGCACCCTCCTGGGTTGCAGGTTTGGTCCCTGGTCTAGGTGCAAATGAGAGGCAATCAATCATTGTTTCTCTCTCACATTGATGTTTCTCTCCTCTTTCTCCTTCCCTTTCCCTCTCTCTAAAAATAAATAAAATCTTTAAAAAAATTGTGTAAACTTTAGATTAGGTAATTGTTACCATTGCCCTCCACAATTTTGGATGTTTTCTAAAATATAGAGCCTGTCTACTATGTCAGTATTTTTTGGTCTGCAGATATGATTGAGATGAGAAGTTTAGACCGTCTTTCTCATTAGTACAGGAGTTGATGTGCATTTGCGTGCTGGAAGCTGTGAAAGAAACTATACAAAAACAGTGTGTTTTTTTCCTTCCATATTAAGGGATTTACCTTTCATCATTATAAAAGATTTTTATAGCATGGAACTGATCCCTTTGCCCTTATATGATCCCAGGTCTCTTTTTCAGATAACTAGATCCAGAATCTGATACCCAGTGGTAATCATTGAGTTTCCATGCAAAATCAAAACTCCTTCCCTGACCTCAGCTGTTCTTTATTTTATTTCTTCTCTATTACATGTTTCTCAGTTCTGAGGCTTTGCTATGATTTGACTCTTCTAGTCCTGAATTGTTCTCATCATTGCTTGGATGCTGACCACCGCCTAGTGTCTGGCTTCATAGTGTATTGTCAGTCTATAGGTACTCATGGTCAGTGACTCCGTCCCAGCCCTCTTTCCTCCTTGCCTGCCCCAGGTGTCTTATGACCTGATTATGCTTCTTGTCTCCAGAGTAGTATTATGGCATAGTAAAAAATAATACTGTGAATAAACATAAACATGGTGGTTAGCAGTTTGAAAAGTCTTACTGTCCCTTGGCTGAATTGTGAGAATGAAAAGTTCAGGCTGCAGTATTCTGATTTATGGGCACTCTAAATGTAGAATACAAGAAACGTAATAATTTTATTAAAGTGTATTTTAGAAAAGATTGACCCACAAACATTGATTCGTTTATTTAACCAACAACAATATTTATGTTTGCCAGGACCTTTGCCAGGTGATGGGGATAAAATGATAAACAAAAACAGACTTGTTTTGTGTCCTCTTAGGGCTTGCATGCTACTTGGGGGAGTCAGGTATTAAATCATATAGTCATAAAAAATTACAAGTTGCATTTATAGCAATTAAAGACTTATTTCAGAAAAAATAGAACATGTAAATTGTACTCAGTTTAGTTGAGGGGAGGCATTCAAAGAAGGTTTTTCCTTAGAAGCAGTATCTTTAAGGGAATTTGAAGAATGAATACAAATTAGAAGGTTGGATGGTGGGTATGAGAGGAGAGGATTCCACGCAATGGGCTTTTGTGCAAATGTCCTGTGGCAAGAAGGAGGATGGTATGTTGAAGAGACTGAAATTAGACCAATGAGGTTGAAATAAGAAGTCAGTTGAGTGCAGTAATATTGGTGTAGTAGGTAAAAATCAGATTATCTCTTGTTAGGGTTTTTAAACATTTAGTCTTTCGAGAAAATCTTAGAAAACTATTGGATACTTTAAGTGGAAGTATGGTGTGATTAGCTTTAGGCTTTAAAAAGGGTACTCTGTGCAGAGATGTGTTAATAGGAAACCATGAATGGATATGGGAAGTCTAGTGAGAAGACTACTGTAAAAGTAAAGATGAAAATGGGCTAATTCTATTTTTCTGTATTCTTTGACTTTTTCTGGTTTTCAGCATTGTGCTTGGATTGGTATGTATTTATTTAAAGAATAATATATAAGCCTAGCTATGGCTTGGTATGGGAGAAAAACTTGAATCATCTATGCTGCATCTCCAGTATCTTTATTTTTGTCACTGATGCTCATACTCAATTTGAAAAGCTCAAAAGTTCTATAGCATTGTGAAAATACAGAGAATAACATGCTCTGAATTTTACAAATTGCTAATTTGCACATTAGGGAAAGAAGTTCTATGAATGTAGGGCAGACATTTCATATCTTAATCCTTGTAGACCAGAAAGTGATTAAGCAAAATTTAAGGTCTGATTAAGACTGCAAAGAGTATAGAGATTCCTGAGGTTCTTGGTAATTATGCAATCAAAATTTAATCCAAATTGGCAGGAAATTAGTCTTTGAAGGATAAGATGATGATAACTAGGTCAGTTGACAATATGGTGTGAATATTTTGTCTGAGCTTAAGAAGAGGTCATTCTAACTGCCTCATTAAGACTCAAGTATTCTATTAAAATGAAGACATTCTAAATATGTCAGGCTTTAGAAAAAGAAAACCAAGAATTATAAAGAGATATTTTAAATTGCAGGTGCTTGATATCTATCCAGGAATTGAATTGATAACTGCCACAAATATGAAGTAAATATTCCTGCTGAGAATTCTCTCAAATTTGCCTTAAAAGCATATTAAATATTTTGAGTCAAAATAAAGTTGAGGTTTTGAAGCTATAGAAATGTCTCAGTTGGGTTTGTGAGATGGATGCAGTGAGTCTGGGTGCCTGAGTTGAAAGTCTTGGTAACGTAGGGCAGAGTTGAGACAACAAGGACCTGCCTTGATTGGCTACAGGGAGGACTAATATTTCCATCCTCTTACCTTTTCTTTCTTTCTTTTTTTTTTATTTTCAACCAGATTCAGAGCCTGACAAGTTTATTTACCTAAAGAAGTGGAAGCTAGGTTCTAGAAGAAAAGATTGAAAACATGATCTTAAGGAAGTCTTTCAGATTGTTTTTGATCATCCAGTCCTATCACAGTCAGAAAAAGAATGAAAAATTTCCTTAGAGTTTTATGCCAATGTGCAAGTATAACATAGATTCTCAAAAGATAGCTATACAATTTTAAGAGGAAGCCTTATTTTGAAATTTATCACTAATTGTTTTAAACTTTAGTAAAAATTGCCCTATCTATTAAAACATTTACAGTATTCTCCCCATTTTTTAGAGCCACAGATTGAGAAGTGTTAATAACATATTGTATGAGTTTTTCCTATATTCAGATGAAGTTTATTCCTGGGAGAATATTAACTTTTTAAGTAAATTCTGCAAAAGTTAGTGACTGGAGGGAATAAACCTAATACATACATTGAATAGAATATCCTAGTGTTTTCTAGATTTACTTAAATAAGATGAATCATGTGATTTTTTTAAAAAATGCAATTTATACGAAAATGTAATTTCTAGACATTCAGCAGCCTATTCACAAGGTAAAAAAATTGTCATAAATTCAAAAAATTCAATCTTACATTCAAGTGACTATTTATCAAAATGATATATTATTCTACAGGCACAATAGACAGCTTTTTATTATACATTTAGGGTTTTTTTACGATTCTTATTTTGTTTTAGAAACATGCTGTTATTTCTGATTGACTGTTTTTGCGTTTTAGTACCAATATTGTCATTAATGAAGAAGCATACTGAGTTATGTAAACGCAAACTAGGTTATGTTTTAACAGCACCTCTGAGAAAATTTTCCAAGAAGTCATTTAGGTAATTTAGGTAATTTAAAAGGTACTTTTTTCTCTGACATTCTGATATTGCCCTTCAACGATTATTTTTAAAGGCATCACAAAGCTAAATCTTAATCCCTTAATTTCTAAGTACCTCAAAATATTTCCTTTGTGATCATCTAGTTTACAACTCTTTGTTAATTCTAAGAAATTCTTTTAAGAGTTTTTACCTACTCTATGTGCAAGTATCTGCTGCTGATGGAATTTTGATAACCATTTTACAGTATTTGGGGACATCTGCCTCACCCACGATCCTTTTCTTTGAAAAAGCTTTCTCCTCTGTGTGTTTGAACACTTGCAGTTATTTTTACTTTCCATGATCTCCACCCTCTGAACCAAAGTTCAACATAATAAAATTCTCTTTTCCATTACTCGAATTTCTGAGCCAGTTGTGAGTTGCAATCATCACTGGATGAGTTTTTAATTTTGGAGAAACACTGATCTATAATCTTCTTAGAAGGAGAGAAACCTAGTTTTCAGAAAGAGAGAGAATGGACACATTATACAAAGAGAAGTAAACTCAAATCCAAGAATTCCCCCAGAGTCAAAGATAGTAATTTTTTTCCTGACATTTTGCAGTTGCCAAGATTCAACTGTCCATGAAACTCTCACAAGACCCAATTATCTGTGAGTTCCATAAACTATTCCTATGTCCTTGTAATAAAATTCCCTTTGTTTAAGGAGCTTGTGTGAGTTTCTGGCAACAGAATTTCAGCTAAAGAGGAAGTCAAGTCCATGGCTTTTTGTATAGAGGGAAAAAAATTGGTGGCCATAGTGGTGGAATTTTCCCCCATGAAATTGTGTAAGTCCGAGTTTATAGGCATACCTCGTTTTATTGCATTTCCCTTTATTGCACTTCACAGATGTTGCAGTTTTTACAAATTGAAGGTAAAACCCTCCACCAACATAGATTATGACTCCCTTTATTGCTAGACTCACTTTATTGCAGTGGCCTGGAACTGAACCTGCAATATCCCAGAGGTATGCCTGTACACACACACCCCTTAGAAGCAACTGAAATAGTTGGTGGCAAAGGGATGAAAAGCATGTGTGAGTGATTTAGGAACTCCTGACCACTAACAACAAAGTGAAACGTGTTTCATAGGGCAGGGAAACTTTGTCAACATCCTTGAGGAAGAATTTATGGAAATAAATGATAATGCACAAAAGAGCAACCTACCAGGGATATCCAAGAGTAATTTTTATAATTAAAGATTTTTGCCCTTAATTTGAAAGCTTGTTTATGTAAACTGTGACTCCATTGTACACATTATGACAGAAAATTTAAGTAATTTTTCTCAAGATCCATTAGATATATGCCAGAGCCAAGATCGATTCCAGGACACATGTTCTCAACTACTTTGCTATTCTGCCTCCTGATGTGATCTTAAAATTTGGAGTGTTCCCAAGCTTAACCATTCCAGGAAGAACATTTTTCACTTAGTGATAGGTACAAAGGAAGGATATGAAAAAAGGAGGCTTCTGCTAGTTTTTGTCTACATCCCTTGCTCCTTCTAGGTATTCATACCCTACCTGACTCTGCCCCTCCCAAGCCCCAAGACCATTAGAGAGTAAAATATTTGGATATTTTTATGACTTGGTAGCATGTAACTACCAACCACCCATCTTTACCGCTCCCGCCTAGAATTTTCTTTTGATTCTGTAGAACTAGGAGTTGTTTGAAATGTGAGAAAGCAGGATAATAACACTGAGAATCTTCAAAAGAAAAGATGCTCCTGATATAAGGTATTTGGCTCTTTATAAACTGTATGAACTGATGGCTTTGAGTATTGCTATGGGTGAATGACCACCTTTGTCAGCCATCACAATTTAAAACTGGGCCCTAAAGACCTAATAGTTCTTATTATTTTAAATAAAGTCAATAGCATCAGGAGACTTCAGTATATTTTTATTTTAAATGTACTTAGGTGGTTATCTGTAGTTGACAGTGACAAATGAGCACAGCTTAAGGCTCTTTTCATATGCATTGATCCTTGCTAAAAAGACCAATACACCTCTTATTGCAACATGTTGTGAGTCTGAGAAACAATGGACATGTTTATGATGAGTCAGCTATCTAAATGAAGCAAAATGCATTAGCCCCTGCCTTTTTTGATGTGAGAATAAAAAATATAGGTAATATAATGACTAAAAACACCTCTGATAGAATCACTATAATTTCTTCACCTGTGAAATTCCATGCCACATGATCTGGGGGTCATACTTGTGCCAGAAGTTGGTTTAGATGGAGAGATAACAAGCAAGTTTTATAAGTTATTATTCTTCCATGAGTCTAGCAGGAAAAGGGAACATTAGGAATAATTGATAGTGAAAGGATGAGGGAGATAAAAAGAGATGGACTGGGAAGAATTTAATGACTCTGTGGCTTTACATCTGTTACAGTTTTTGTGCTACATTAAAGTTTCATTATTTTCACATTTTGTGTTTTCATATTTTTCCATCCCCATCTTTCTGCTAAATTTACCAAGTAATACAATGTAGATAATGGAGAGCTATTTCTGCAAATGTCATTGAATCTGTTACTGGAAATGAATAAAATGTTTCACTGATGCATTTCCTTCAAAAATATATTTTCAATTAGTAGTAGAGGATTTGTATATAAAACATGCTCTTTAAAAAATTACATTAAAAATAGATGATTGTATGAAAAAAGAGCCTAAAATCATGAATATTTGTATCTTCATTTAACTTCAGTGGATCAAATGCTCATGTCCACCTGCTTTACAGACTTTATATTCTTATAATATTTGGTGTTTCCCTAGAAATGTATTCTATCTCAGCTCCTTGTCCTTTTGATTGCCAGAGGACACATTTTTAAAGTTAATTATTGTTATTTTTACCAATGAGTTAAAGATATTCTATGTGTGAATATCTGAGGGCACTTACGGAAATAATTTTCAGAACCCAATATTAACACAATTATTATTTTGGACTTTTTCTCCATTCAGAGTTAAGAAAGAAACCCTGATTCTATTCTGTCTCCATGACTGAATCATCATGAAACCTCTTGTAAGAACTTGTCTTTTGGTGTTTTAGTTAGCTGGAGTGGAAGTGAAAAGGTTTTAATAGCTTGCCGTAGGCACGTGTGTTCCGTGGCTGTGTGGAGGAGGGCTATAACTCAAGGTGCCGCTGCTCTGGCTAAACAGTGCACTGCAGAGACACAGAGGGCAAGTGTTCGTGTGTTCATTCGCCATATATTTTTTTCGTTCCCTATATTGCTGTGTACACAATAATGCTTAGCCTCAGAAATCATGTCACATTGAGTGTCTTCAGCTGAATATAGTCTGTCTTAAGCAACTTCATTCTCTCCTCCTGTCTGGTATGGGGAATATGCTTGTTCAAGGCTTGTTAAATGGGCTTATGAACACCACATGTTTTAAACTGACCTCTGCTTGTCTTCATGCAAGAAAAATCTAAAATAGCACCAACCACACAGTGTGCATGTTGTTGTCATTGCTAGTAAAGATGTAAGGATCCCCCTTATTCCACTGCCTTTTGTTTTACTGAAGCAGACACATCTCTTTCTTACTTACCTTTTCGTTGTAGCATGAGAGTTGGAGATACAGTCTCATGGAGCTAAATGTCAGAAAATGTCAGAGTAGTTGATTTCATGTTACCACTTTTTAGTGTATTGCAATTTGGGGAAGTGGCTTTTCATTTAGAGATCATTCTCTCATTGTTTGAATTGCAATGATATTTTGTAATAAGCAATATGAATTGTTTGCACCCCGTCTGTTTCTACTGAGAAAAATTTGAACATGCTGCATTTATGATTATGAGCAAGCAAGTTAAAGAACAATTAAGAATAGGAATACTTTCATTGACATCTCTTTGGAGTTTCATGTTGCATGATGTGAGAAAGAATATTATATAAATATCATGACAGTTTTTTGTATCCATATACTAAAGCTCAATCAGTAAACAGTTTGACATTTCTTTGTGGCACTTAAGTTCTGTGCAGGGCACTAAAACTGTGGTGAGAGCTGCCAGGATTATAGTGTGTGCCGTGTGGCTCCAAGTCTACAAGGGCTTGAACTTTCTAGCCAGCTCTTATAAAATCTAGAGACATATAGTCTTGGAGATGGAAAACCTGGGTTCAAATCCAGGATCTGACTCTTTTCAACTTGATGATCTTGATTAAATCAATTTCATTTCTTGATTTTTTTCTTATGTCAGAAATAGACAGACATGCTTACCTTAGGGTTGTGCCAGATAATGCATGAAAAGCACTTATAAACTCTAGAGAGTTTTCCAAATTTAAAATATTGGAGTTATTATAAAATGTGTAAGAAGTTATTATTATGGAGCAAATGAAAAGCACTTTCAATAAAAATGTCATGCCAGCAGAGACCTTGCCAGAATGTCTTACCCAGGGCTCCTTGGAAAGCTGGACTCAGATGTGATTGGCAGTAGCACCCTCGGAGCACTCCGTGGCCCTGCTTCAGTGCTCCCACTGTGTCTTCACACAGCTTGCTCATTGTTAATTAAACTGAACCGAGAGTGTCAGCGTTTATTAGGCTGGGCGCTGGACAAGTATGGGACTGTGAAAGCAAAAAAGAATTTAAAATTTGTAAAAAGATATTGGAAACACATAGGCTTTGAAGTTTATATACCTTGCCTTCTTTTATATATTATCATTAAAATAGAATCTGTACCCAAACAAGGTAAATGAAATGTCCAGTTTTGCTAATGCTGATGGGTGTGTGGGTCTTTCGGTATCATTAAAGCATTTAGATTTTTTTCTCAAGAGGCCCACAGTCTTCACTCAGCTGGAATAAGTGGGAAAAGATCTCAGAGATAATAACAATGTTATAGCCAGAATGTCTTAAGTCATTTTCATCTGGATGATATGTTTTACTTTATACACCTTTAAAATGGAAAGAACAAAAAGATCCTTGTTCCTTTTTTCCCCCATAATTGAGTGGCATAGCTCACATCTTGAAAAGCTATTGACAGGCTCCCATTTCTCTGATATACTTAACTAGAAGGGGCTCTTGATGAGGTATCATTTACAGATACTTTTAAAGGCAGGAGTTAATGGAAGTGAGAGTAAAAGGAGAAATTATTTTTATTCTTTACTGTGCCTTCCAGTTAAAAGATTTTTAGCCTTGTCTGAAGGAAACCTGCCTTATTCACTTGCCTGGTGATTAATGATGACTATTGACTTACATCTTTACCACACCTGCATTAAAATGCCCTATTTTTTCTTTATCTTCACAAGCACTTCCTTTTTTGAGTTGTTAAAGTCAGATCTAAAAGGATTTTCTCCTACTCTTCTTTAAATGAGAGCACAGTCAATTTTAAGGGATCTGTGCAGAAATTAATTGTACTTGGGTGCTTCTCTAATACTATTTCTCCCCAAAAAAGAAAAAAAAAGGAAAAAATGAAGAATTTCCTTGGAATTAGAATGTCCTCATATTTACCAAACATTGAAATGGAACCATTTTTTAAAAGATTTTGTTTATTTACTTTTAGAGAAGGGAAGGGAGGGAGAAAGAAAGAGAAACATCAATGTGTGGTTGCCTCTCACACACCCCCTACTGGGGACCTGGTCTGCAACCCAGTCCTGTACCCTGAGTGGGACTTGAACCAGTGACCCTTTGGTTTGCATGCCAGCCCTCAATCCACTGAGCCACACCAGCCAGGGTGGAGCCAATGTTTTTAAAAGACAGATTAAGATTGTTTAGTGGCAGAAAAGCATATTCCAGGGTGTCTGAAATTATGGCCAGAGAATCCTCTGTGTGTTACTCTATGAAGGTTTTACCATCAGCTGCACATTTTTTCCCTGTTGGCAGCCCCAATTTACATAAATTTTCATGCTCATCTTTCAGTTTTATTGAGTATATAAGTGGTATTTAAAAAATAATAGATTACAGTATATTGTATGTAAAAATTATAATAAATAAATTGGCACATACTGAATGACATTAAAAATAATCTCCTTAAAAATCTCCTTAAGCTATCAGAATAACACTACATGATTTTAAAATAATTTTTGCTTAATTTTATCGTAAATTAATTTGAGGCAATGCTCTCACATTTAGCTTCCTGTCTTACAGAGGCCAGACATAAGGTTAATGCTTTTCAATGTATCTAATTTTCAAAGTGGTTAAACTTTTATTTTTCATTACAGTAATTTTTAGACACTCAGCCTATTTAAAAAAAAGAGAGAAAGAAACTGAATTGTATGGAGAGACATTCATTAATAGGCAAGTATATGGGGATTAGAACAGTCTGTCTGAATCACAAGACAGGGATGGCATTTTGTATCCAAGTCCACTTCCAGTCTAAATTAACAAAGGCTGCAGTGAAGTTAAAGCCTACTGGTTGCAAAATTGGAAATTGGTTTCCTGGGGCTCTCTGCAAACTCATTACTTTACTCAATCATGGTCCATTAGTAAGTTAACAGACAGAAGACCAGTGCACGTTGGGATGTATGTGGAGCCAATCCTTCCATCTTCTTGAGCATCACTTAAAACTCAAATGTCAGAGCAGATCGGATATTACTTCAAGCTGCGTTTTCATACGCTACTGTACACGATTAGCCACAGATCATATCTACTTAGCCTCTAAATATTGTTAGCTGTTTTTGTTTTATCATGTGTTTCACAAGGCAGCAAAGGTTTTCATTCAAAGTGACTCTGATGGAACAAATAAAAAATCTCAAAAGGCATCTGAAAAAGAAACAACTTGAAGAAACTCAGTTAAGAGATTTGACTAAAGTAGATTTAATGGTTCCCATTAACTTAGATCCAATTCGCTGGAGGGGAAAAATATCCATAGGGATACTGGGGCACTTAAATGTACTTCTGAAAACGGTTGGACAAACTATAGCCTTGGCTCATGAGGTGGTTTTGCTCAACTCAAGCAAATGGCTTTGATCCTCAGACCAAAACAATTCATTTCGTGAAGTTCGTGTTATAAAAAAGTAGTTTGTTTATCTTGTCACTCATGGAAAACACTAAGTAGGGAATGTGCATAATTTCTTAGGACCCATTAGAAGTTACAGTCTATTTCTATTTTAGTCTGGTAAGCGTTTGTATTTTTCAAATGACCTATTATTAGTTGCTGTCTAAAGTGCTCTTTACTCAAATCGTATGTGTATTTCCTATTCTAAAACTGGCTCATACTCAGGGAATAAGTTTAATATTCAGATGAAAGGGAGTGGAATAAATGTTCAGTTTAAGAAGGATTGGGATAGAGAATCCTAAAAATTCTGTGAAAAAAGTACTAGAGCTGCTAAATAAATTCAGTAAAGTAACAGGCTACAAAATAAATATTCAGAAATTGATTGCATTTTTATACACTAATAATGAACTATCAAAAATATAAATTAAGAAAGCAATATCATTTACTATATATATTACTAAATATATATAAACATATATATATAAACACACACACACACATATATATATATATATATATATATATATATATATATATATATATATAATAAATTTAACCAAGGAAGTATAAGACCTTACTTGGAAAATTAAAACATTGAAGAAATTCAAGAAGTCACAAATAAATGGAAGCGTTTACTATTCTCATGGATAGGAAGTTCACATATTTAAAATGTCCATACCACCCAAAGCAATCTATATATTAAATGCATTTCTATCAAAATATCAGTGATGTTTTTCATAGAACTAGAACAAATAATTTTAAAATTTATATGAAACCACAAAAACCCTGAATGCCCTCAGCAAACTTGAGGAAGAATAACTAAGTTCAAAGTATCATGCTACATGATATCAAACTATACTACAAGGCTTTTGTAATCAAACAGCATGGTGCTGTTAAAAACCAGACACATAGATGAATAGAACTGAATAGAGAGCCCAGGGAAAAAATTCATGCCTGTATGGTTAATTAATATATGACAAAAGTAGCAAGAACATACAATGGGGTAAAGACAGTCTGTTCAATAAATGGTAATGGGAAAATTGGACAAATACATTAAAAAAAAGTAAAAGTAGAGCACCTTCTTATACCATCCCAAGAATAAACTCAAAATGGATTAAAGCCATTAATGTTGACTTAATATAAATCCTAAAAGAAAACATAGGCAGTAAAATCTGGGACATTTCTCATAGCAATATTTATTTTTCTGATATATCACCTCAGACAAGGAAAACAAAAGAAAAAATAAAAAAATGGGACTATGTAAAACTAAAAAGCTCTCACAGAGCAAAGGAAACCATCAACAAAACAATAAAATAGTCTACTGAATGGAGAATATATGTGTCAATTATACATGTGTTAAAGAGTTAATATCCAAAATTTATTAACATCTCATATGACTCAACATCAAAAAACCAAACAATCCAATTGAAAATGAGCAGAAGACCTGAATAGACATTTTTATAAAGGGGATATACAGGTGGCTAATAAATATATGACAAGATGCTCAGTGTCAGTAATCATTAAAGAAATGTACATCAAAATCCACAATGAGATGTCACCTCGCACCAATCAGAATGGGTATTATCAATAAATCAACAAACAAGTGTTGGTGAGAATGTGGAGAAAAGAGGATCCTAGTGCACTATTGGTGGGAATGCATATGGGTGAAGCCATTGCAGAAAACAGTATGGAGGCTACTAAAAAAATTTAAATAGAACTATTTTGTGACCCAGCCAGTTCTACCTCTGTGTGTGTGCATATATGTGCGTGTGTATATATGTCTATATATACACACATACATACATACATATAAGAAATTTAAAACTGATTTGAAAGCTGTATACAGCCCTATGTTAATTGTAGCACTATTTACAATAGCTAAGATATGGAAGCAATCCAAGGGCTAATCAATAAATGAGTGGAGAAAGAAGAAGTGGTACATATATACAATGAACCACTTGTGACAATGTGAATGGACATAGAGGGTATTTTGCTAAGTGAAATAAGTCAGTTAGAGAAAGACAAATATCATGTAATTTTATCTATACATAGTATCTAAAGAACAAAATAAACAAAACAGAAACAGACTTGCTTACAGAGGCAGAAGAGTGTTGGGGTGATGTGTGGAAAAGGTGAGGGGATCAGGGGGATGTAGAGCACAGCATAGGGAATATAGTCAATAACATTGTAATAACTATGTATGGTGCCAGGTGGGTCCTTGAATTATCGAGGGGATCACTTCACAATTTATGTAATTGTCTATGCTGTACACCTGAAACTAATGTAAAATAATATTGAATGTCAACTAATAAAATGCTAAAATTTTAAAAAAGCAGCAACAACAACAATAGAAAATGTGGGTTTACAAGACAAGGGTGCTCACTCTCATTACTTTCATTCAACATAGAATTAGAAGTTCTCACCAGAGCCATTAGGCAAGAAAAATTTAAAAACATATCCACATCAGAAAGGAAGAATTAAAACTATCTCTGTTTGCAGATGACATGATATTATTATGCACAGAAAAACCCAAGGACTCCATCAAACAACTGTTAGAAATAAAAGACAAATTCAGAAGAGTTGCAAGATAAAAAATCAGCATTAAAAAATCAGTTATATTTTTATAAGCTTATAAGCTATCAGAAAAGGAAATTAAGAATACAGTCCAATTTATATTTGCATCAGAAAGAATTAATACCTAGCAATAACTCTAACCAAGGAGAGGAAAGACCTGTACACGGAAGACTATAAGACATGGATGAAAAAAATTGAAGAAACAAATGCAAAATTATTCTGTTCTCATGGATTGAAAGCATTGATATTATTAAATTGTCCATGCTATCCAAAGCAATCTACAGATTCAATGAAGTTCCTTCCAAATTCAAATGGTAATTTTTTAAAGATTGTATTTATTTATCTTTAGAGGGGAAGGGAAGGAGAGAAGGAGAGAAATATCAATGTATGGTTGCCTCTTGTGTGTCCCCTGCTGGGAGCTGGCCTGCAACCCAGGCATGTGCCCTGACTGGGAATCAAACCATGATCCTTTGGTTCACAGGCCTGCGCCCAATCGACTGAGCTACACCAGCCAGGGCTCTCAGATGGTATTTTTCACAGGAATAGAACAAACAATCCTAAAATTTGTATGAACCACATAAGATTCTGCATTGCAAAGCTATTTTGAGAAAAAAACAAAGCTAGAGGCATCATGCTTCCTGATTTCAAAATATACTAACAAAAAAGTATCAATCAAAACAGTATGTTATTGGCATAAAAATGACACATAGACCAGTGGAACATAGCAGAGAGCCCAGAAATAAACCTGTACATATGCAGTCATTTAATTTATGACATAGGAACCAAGAATATACAAAAAGGAAAGGATTATCTCATCAATAAAAGAAACAGGGAAAACTGGATCCTTATCTTTTTTATTTAATTATTTTTTAACTACAGTTTTCTGTCTTTTACTCCCATCCCAGCCCACCACCCCCATGCCCCCATCTCCCTCCCATTTCCACCCCCCTTAGTTTTTGTCCATGTGTCCTTTATACTAGTTCCTGTAAATACTTCCCCTTTTTCCCCTGAAATTCCCTCTCCTCTCTCCTCTGGTCACTGTCCCCCTGTTCTCTATTTCAGTGTCTTTGTTTTTATTTTGCTTGCTTGTTTGTTTTGTTGTTTAGCTTCCTGTTAAAGGTGAGATGATATGGTATTTGTCTTTCACTGCCTGGCTTATTTCACTCAGCATAATGCTTTCCAGTTCCATCCAAGCTGTTGCAAAGGGTAGGAGCTCCTCCTTTCTTTCTGCTGCATAGAATTCCATTGTGTATATGTACCATAATTTTTTGATCCATTCATTTACTGACGGGCACCTAGGTTGCTTCCAGCTCTTGGCTATTGTAAATTGTGCTGCTATGAACACTGGGGTGCATAGGTTCTTTTGGATTGATGTTTTAGGGTTCTTAGGATATAGTCCCAGCAATGGAATTGCTGGGTAATAAGGCAGGTCCATTTTTAGTTTTCTTAGAAAATTCCATACTGTATTCCATAGACTTCAAAAAAAGGTCCATAAAGAGAGACCCAGAAGGTCACTTCATAATACTGAAGGGAAGAATCCACCAAGAAGACATTAACATCGTAAATATATATGCACCCAACATAGGAACACCCAAATATATAAAGAAAATCTTAGAGAATCTCAAGAAAGATATTGACAGCAACACAATTATAGTAGGGAATTTTAACACCCCACTATCAAAAATGAACAGATCTTCCAAACAAAATATCAACAAAGATATTGTGGCATTAAACAACACCCTAGATGAAATGGACTTAACTGATATATATATAGAGCCCTTCATCCCAAAGAAGCTAAATACACATTCTTTTCAAATGCACATGGAACGTTTTCAAAGATAGACCACATGATTGGACACAAAACCAGCCTCAACAAATTCAAGAAAATTGAAATCATACCAAGCATTTTCTCTGACCACAAGGGACTGAAATTGGAAACCAACCCCAAAGGAAAAAACCCAAAGCACCCAAAATCATGGAGACTGAATGATATGCTATTAAACAACGAATGGGTCAAGAGTGAAATTAGGGAAGAAATCAATAAGTTTCTGGAAACAAATGAAAATGAACTCACAACAACCCAAAACTTCTGGGACACAGCAAAGGCAGTCCTGAGAGGGACGTTTATAGCAATACAGGCCTACCTAAAGAAGATAGAAACAGCTCAAGCAAACAACGTAACCCTACACCTGCAAGAACTCAAGGAACAACAACAAAAACAGCCCAGGGCAAGTAGAAGGAAGGAAATAACCAAGATCAGAGCAGAACTAAATGACATAGAGACTAAAAGCACAATTCTAAGGATCAATGAATCCAGGAGTTGGTTCTTTGAAAAGATAAACAAAATAGACAAGCCTTTAAGTAGACTCATCAAGAAAAGAAGAGAGTGGACACAAATAAACACAATCAGAAATGAAAGAGGAGAGATTACAACTGATACCACAGAAATAGAAAGGATTGTAAGAAATTACTATGAAGAACTGTATGCTAAGAAATTTGAAAACCTAGAGGAAATGGACACATTTCTAGAAAAATATAATCTTCCAAAACTCAATGAAAAAGAAGCAGAAAACCTGAATAGACCAATAACAGCAAAAGAAATTTAAGCAGTAATCAAAAAATTCCCATCACACAAAAGCCCTGGACCAGATGGTTTCACAGGAGAATTCTACAAAGCATTTAAGGAAGAGCTAACCCCTATTCTTCACAGACTATTCCAAAAAATCTGGAAGGATGGAAAACTCCAAACTCTTTTTATGAAGCCAGCATCATTCTAATTCCAAAACCAGATAGAGACACAACAAAGAAAGAAAACTTCAGGCCAATATTGCTGATGAACATAGATGCTAAAATCCTCAACAAAATATTGGCAAATCACACCCAACAATATATCCAAAAGATTATACACCCTGACCAAGTGGGATTCATCCCAGGGATGCAAGGATGGTTCAATATTCACAAATCAGTAAATGTAATACATCACATAAACAAAAGCAAAGACAAAAACCACATGATCATATCAATAGATGCGGAAAAAGCTTTTGATAAGGTACAACACCCATTTATGATAAAAACACTCAGCAAAGTGGGAATAGAGGGAACATTCCTCAATATAATAAAGGCCACATATGAGAGACCTACAGCCAACATCATACTCAATGGGCAAAAGCTAAAATCTTTTCCACTAAGATCAAGGACAAGACAAGGATGTCCACTTTCACCACTTCTATTTAATATAGTACTGGAAGTTTTAGCCACAGGTATCAGACAAGAAATAAAAGGCATCCAAATAGGAAAGAAGGAAACAAAAAACTGTCATTGTTTACAGATGACATGATAGTGTACATGGAAAATCCTATAGACTCTACTCAAAAACTGCTTGAACTAATCAATGAATTTGGTAAAACAGCGGGTTACAAAGTCAATATCCAGAAATCAAAGGCATTTTCATATACTAACAATAAATCAGCAGAAGCAGAAATCAAGAAAAAATCCCATTTGATATAGCAAAAAGAAAAATAAAATATCTGGTAATAAACCTAACCAAAGAGGTAAAAGACCTGTATGCAGAAAACTACACAATGCTGAAGAAAGAAATCAAGGAAAACACAAACACATGGAAACATATACTGTGTTCATGGATTGGAAGAATTAACATCATCAAAATGTTCATACTACCCAAAGCAATTACAGATTCAATGCAATACCTATTAAAGTACCAATGGCATATTTCACAGACATACAACAAACACTTCAAAAATTTATAGGAACCATAAACAAACCCAAATAGCAGCTGCTATTTTGAGAAAGAAGAACAAAATAGGATGAATCACAATACCTGATATCAAATTGTATTACAAGGCCACTGTAATCAAAACAGCATAGTACTGGCATAAAAACAGGCACATAGACCAATGGAACAGAACAGAGAGCCCAGAAATAAACCCAACTCTCTACAGTCAATTAATATTCAACAAAGGGGGCAGTAACATAAAATGGAGTCAAGATAGCCTCTTCAGCAAATGGTGTTGGGAGAACTGGACAGCTACGTGCAAAAAAATGAAACTTGAGCACCGACTTACACCATACACCAAAATAAATTCAAGGTGGATAAAAGACTTAAATATAAGCCGTGAAACCATTAAGATCCTAGAGGAGAACATTGGCAAGAAAATCTCAGATATTTCACACAGCAACTTTTTTACTAATATGTCCCCTAGAACAAAGGACATAATGGAAGGAATAAACAAATGGGATCTCATCAAAATAAAAAGCTTCTGCATGGCTAAAGAAAATAGTATTAAAATAAAAAGACAATCAACTGTATGGGAAAACATAATTGCCAATGATACCTCAGACAAGGGTTTAATCTCCAAAATATACAAAACTTACATGACTCCACTTTAAGAAGACAAATAACCCAATTAAAAAATGGGAAAAGGACTTGAACAGATACTTCTCCAAGGAGGACATATAGAAGATCCAGAGATACATGAACAGATGCTCAATATCGTTAGCTATCAGAGAGATGCAAATTAAAACCACAATGAGATACCACTTTATACCAGTCAGAATGGCTATCATAAACAAAGCAACAAACAACAAATGTTGGAGAGGTTGTGGGGAAAAGGGGTCCCTAGTTCACTGTTGGTGGGAATGCAGACTGGATCCTTATCTTATACCATAAACAAAAATAGACTCCGAATAGATTAAAGACTTGAATGTAAATATTGAAACTATAAAAATCACAGAAGAAAATGTAGGCATTAAAGTCCTTGCTGTTTGTCTATGAAATGACTTTTTGGATTTGACATCAAAGGAAAGGCAACAAAAGCAAAAAAATAAACAAGTAAGTGGGACCATAGCATACCAAGAAGCTTCTGCCCAGTGCAGCAGCAAAGGAAACCAGCAACAAAATGAAAAGGCAGCCTACAGAATGGGAGAAAATATATGTGATAAGGGGTCAATATCCAAAATATCTAAAGAACTCATATGACTCAATGGCAAAAATACAATTTGATTAAAAATGGGTAGAATGATCTGAATGGACATTTTTCCAAGGAATTCATGCAAATGGCCAACAAGTACATAAAGAGGTACTTAATATCACTAATCATCAGGGCAATGCAAATTAAAACTACAGTGCAATAAAACCTTATACCTGTTAGAATGGCTATGATCAAAAAGACAAGAAATAACAGTGTTGGTAAGGATGTGGAGAAAAACAGAACACTTACAGTGTTGGTGGAAATGTAAATTGGAATAGCTGCTTCAGAAAACGGTATGGAGGTTCCTAAAACAATTAAAAATAGATCTATCATATGGTCTAGCAATCCCACTTATGTTTATATATCCAGTGGAAATGCCAAGAGATATTGAAGAAATTCTGTATTCCCACATTCATTGCAGCATTATCCATAATAGCCAAAATATGGAAAAAACTTAAGTTTCCATCAATGAATGAATAAATAAAATGTTACATATATATGTGAATATTTTTTCATCTGTGAGAAAAAGGAAATCCTGCCATTTCTGACAATGTGGATGGATCTTGAGGGCATTATGCCAAGTGAAATAGGTTAGAGAGAGACAATTGTATATATATCACTTATAATGGGGTATTATAAAAAAAAAGTAAAACTCATATAAATAAAGTAGAAAAATGGTTGCCAGATGTTGGGAGGGGAGAGAATAAGGAGAGGTTGGTTAGAGGGTACAAACTTTCAGCTATAAGACTAATAAGGTCTGAGGATTTAATGTAAAATATGATGACTATAAGTGATAATACTGTATTGTGTAACTGAAACTTGTTAATAAAATAAAATGTAAATGTGTTCCCTAAAAAAAAAGATAATTATATGAGGTAGTGTCTGTGTTAATTAACTAGATAGTGGGAATCTTTTCACACTGTATAATGAATCACCACAATGTACACCTTATGTATCTTACAATTTTTTTTGCAGGAAAAAAAATAAAATAGGATTGGGTTTGCTAGAAGAAAAGATAAACAAAACCATAGGGTAGTTTGTTAAAAAGTACCTTAAAAGGAATTTTTTAAAAAGTTTGCCTCCAAAAATAATTAACAAATTAGAAGTGTTATTTTATTTAACACTGACTTTACATAGGAGGAAAAAATATCACGGTGATTTACTTTGGTGAACATTTTATTCTTTGATAGATGGTTTTCTATTTTTCCTTTATTTTTTTAAGTATGATTAACTGATTATGCTATTACAATTGTCTCAATTTTATCCCCTTTGCCCTCCTCTACCCAGCAACCCTGCACTCCTTCAGGCAATCCCCCCACCATTGTTTATGTCCATGGGTCATGTGTGTAAGTTCATTGGCTGCTCCATTTCGGTACTGTACTTTGCAACTCCATGGCTATTGTGTTAACTACTTATCTGTACTACTTAATCCCTTCATCTCTTTACCCATTCCCCCATACCGCCCTTGTATCAGCAACCATCAAAGTGCTGTCTGTATCCATGATTCTGTCTCTATTCTTATTTGTTTAGTTTGTTTTTTTAGAGTCAATCGTTGATAGATAAGTGTTTGTTGCCATTTTATTGTTCATAATTTTGATCTTTTTCTGTTTTTTAAATAAGTCCCCTTAACATTTTATATAATAGTGGTTTGGGGATGATGAACTCTTTAGTTTTTTTTTTTTTTCCTTGTATGGGAAGCTCTTTATCTGCTCTTTGATTCTATGATTTCCTTGGTAGGGAGAGCAACCTTGGCTGTAGGTCCTTGCTCTTCATGACTTTGAATATTTCTTGCCAATCCCTTCTAGCCTGCAAAGTTTCTTTTGAAAAAGTCAGCTGACAGTCTTATGGGTACTCTCCTGTAGGTAACTGACTTGTTTTCTCTTGCTGCTTCTAAGATTTATCTTTATCTTTAGCCTTTGGCATTTTAATTATAATGTGTCTTAGAGTGGGCCTCTTTGCACCCATCTTGTTTGGATGCAAAATGAAAGAAAATTTCCTTAGTTTGGTGAATGAAAGAGACATTCAAGTTCAGAAAGCACAGAGTCTCCTGAACTTGCATGTCTCTTTCATTCACCAAACTAAGAAAATTTTCTTTCATTTTTTTGTCAAATAGATTTCCAATTTCTTGCTCTTTCTCTTCTCCTTCCGGCTCATCTATTATGTGAACGTTGGTACACCTGAAGTTGTCGTACAGGCTGCTTATACTATCCTCATTGTTTTGGATTCTTTTTTTCTTCTTATTGTTCTGATTGGTTGTTTTTTGCTTCCTTATGTTCCAAATCATTGATCTGAACTCAGCTCCATCCACTCTACTATTGTTTCCCTGTAAATTGTTCTTCATTTCAGTTAATGTATCCTTCATTTCTGACTGGAACTTTTTTATGCTGCTGAGGTCCTCACTAAGTTCCTTGAGCATCCTTACAATCAGTGTTTTGAACTCTGCCTCTGATAGATTACTTATCTCCATTTTTAAAAATTCTTTCCTGGTATTTTGATCTGTTCTTTCATTTGGGCCATGTTTTTTTGTCTCCTTGTTTTGGCAGCCTTCCTGTGTTTGTTTCTATATATTAGGTACAGCCGTTATGAATCCCTCTTTTGGTATTGTGGCCTAATGTAGTAGGTGTCCTGTAGGGTCAAGTGGCATAGCCTCCCCTATCACACAAGCTAGGTACTCGAGGTGCACCCTCTGTGTGTGCTGTGTATACTCTCCTCTTATAATTGCCCCTTGATTGCTGTTGGCTGGTGAATGGGAGGGATTTGTCTGGGCCAGTAGCTGCAAGGACTGACTGTGACCACTGACCAGCAACCTCTGCCCTCCATGGGGGATCAGCTGTGCAGGAACAGGGTGGTGGTGCTCTGACGTGGTCTGTAGCCGTCTGCTGGGTGTACTGGCTCTGGGGTTTCCCAGGTAGTGTAGGCCAAGGTCAGCCCTCACCTGTGTTTTACCTGGGAACACCCTACCTGAGCTATGAAACAATCTCAGATGGCTCCTCCTTGTTCTGAGTTTGGAAATTCCTGAGTAAGCCAAGCTGTGAGTACAGGCTGGTTGCTGCTAGGCTGGTCCTGTGGCCACTTAGGAAGAGGTGTGGGGGTTGGGGGCGCACTGAGGCCAGCTGTTGCTTGTTTGAGAGGATTTAGGAAGTTGTGAAGCATGAGTCAAGACCAGCAATTTATATGGAAAAGTACCTTGGGTGGGCCCATAATTTGGGTGGGAGGGAGTCTCTAGGGATCTCTAGGACGAGGCAAACAGTGTTAGCCAGGTTGATGGAGTCTCAGACAGGGCACCAACTTGCCAGATCTGTGACTCTGTGGTGGGAAGGTTCAGAAAAGAGACAACGGCTTCTGCACACCTTTTTGTTCCCTAATCTTGCCTTTTTGCCAGACACTTCAATTTCTCCTGGTATACCACTGGTGCCTTTCAAGCTGCTACCCAAGTGCTGGAGCTCAGAGGAAGTCTGAGCAAGTCTGTGTGTGGGTTCTTTAAGAGGAACTGCTTGGAACTCCAGAAGTTTCTTCCACTGACTCAATCCCTGATGATTTTTTGCAGCTAGAAGTTATGGAGATTTATCTTCTTGGCACTGGAACCCTGGCCTGGGGGGCCTGGTGTGGGGCTACAAGTCCTCACTCCTGAGATATCCCTCCCGAATTCTTACCCACCATACGTGGATGTGTGACCAGCCCGTTCCGCGTCTCTATCCCTCCTACCAATCTGGATTGATGTAGTTTTTTTAATTCCATAGTTGTTAGATTTCCATTCAACTCTATTTCTAGTGGTTCTGAGTGATGGTTATTTTATATTTTAGTTGTAGTTTTGATGTGGTTTTGCGAGGAATTGAGCCTTATTTACCTACTTGGGAGAAAGTCTCTCTACTTTCTTTTCAGTTCTTGAATTTATTTAACAATTTCTAGGTCAGCCCTCCTGTGTCATTTTCTCATTTGTTTTTATATAAGAGGAGACTTTTGTGGAAGACAGCCTACATGCTGACAGGTGAGCATCCAGCTGTCTGATATCACACAGTAATGCTGCCTGTTAGATACAAGTATAGTGATCGGTATGAGAGGTTCACCACAGTTTTTAAAATCACTGGTAAAGTTTTATTCAATAATAAGCAGTGGAACTCTATGTTTGTTTATATTTAGGCTAGAGAATTTCATTGTCATGTATCCCTTCTTGACACTAATAAATAGATGAAACAGGACCCTCTATAGAAACTTACTTTATAGAGAAATTCTGTTGTAAGGTAAAAGACATTCCTTTCTCAGGCTCCAGAAAATTAGACTGATTCTATTTTAAATTATAGAGCACAGATCTGGTGCTGAAGCGGTCCATGTTTGGAAGATATTTGGGAGTCAGAGAGTCCCAATTTGGGCCAATTTGGGCTGTCAGGCCTCTTCTGATTAATGCCTAGAGGGACGTATGGATACTCTACTATAATGGCCTCACTGCAGCCCCAGTTCTAAGATAATGGTACAGATTCAGGAGAGACAGAAGTGTTACCTGGCTTCAGTTCCTGCATCCTTGGTTGTATTTGCTTTATCTGATTGGGCCTTTACTCTCAGAAAGATGCCCTTTTCTTATTTTACATTCTTATCAGTACACAACTTAGTTTCAGCTGTCCTTTATTCTTTTTTGCACTTTCTTCCCCTGGGGTAATTCAACAGCCCTGAAGTATGACTTAAAAATATTCCCAAATAGTAAAAGAAACAAAACTGTTATTAAAAAAACTTTTTTGCCTAGATCAGACGTACTTTTCAAAGTTTATGCCATTGGCACTATTGTTTTAGTCATAAAATCTTAGCAAGCAAGGGTGATGTAAGCTAGATTAACTTATATCCAATGCCATATGATGAAACCTTAATATATATTGACTATTTTATCCATTAGTATATCTTGTTTACTCAAATGCATTATTTTCTTTGTTATTACCTTAATATAGTGTTATAAAAACAGACAAGAAGTAGCAGTCAGTATGAAAATGTTTTTTTCTTGCAATTATTTTTTTTAAAGAATTCTGACCATTGGAGTATTTTCCCTCCTATTTCTCATTCTTAGGCAGAAAGATATTTTCTCTATTAGCAAAGATATTACTGTGTTATTTTCAGCAGGTTTTCTTTTGCTTATTAACTGCTCTGTTTACACTCATTTCAAGAAATAGCATTCCTTTCTTCTTCAGAAGTGCACTATCCTTACCTGACGACGCGGTGCCTGAGGGAGTCGAACAGTGTGGATGTCGTTGCTCTGAAGTTGTTTGACATAATGAATACAGCAATGTGAACACTCCCTGTTTGTGGGGCTATGCCACTCTTTGATAAATTCTGACCTAATTTCTTTAATGACACCTTACCTGCAGAGAAATATTTTTGTCTTGTTCCCTGAGAACAGCTAACTAATGAAACAATTAATCACCTTCCAAAATCAAATGCAAAACTTTTAATTAGCAAAGTTGAAGAAATGGAAATTATAGGTGTTATAGAGTCCGAGTAAGAAAGTGAGTGAAGTATAGAATTAATCAAACTCATTGCATAGGCATTGGGTAATAATAATCTATTTCAAAGAGAAGAATAAAATCGCCATTCAGAGTAAAGGCTGGACTTAAATCATCAGGATATTATGCAGAATAAGGTGAGAAGGTTTTCATACAGAGCCTTCCCAGGATGGGGCAGAATGGAATGGGAAATTCTGCATATATAGCACCTTTTTTTGTTTGTTTTAAGAGACCTCTTATTTCAAAGGCTCATGTGATCTAAAACACTGAGTTTTGGCATCATTCTTGAACCTTCTGAGTTGCATAAATGCTTTATTTTTCATCATTAGGAGATGGGCCTCATATTGTTTCAGTGCATTAATAACAACAAAGTGCTCTCCATAGAGATGGAGAGCCATCTCCATTTGAGATGGCCTATTGTGTTTAGAGAGTTCTTTTAGAATCACGTAGGAGAAACCAAAGGCTAAGGAGGTGGAAGCAGAACAGAGGGAGAGCAAGCCCTGGTGAGGACAGTGTCTTGAGAAGGTAGTGGACAGGAGGTGGATGTGAGTCACAGGTAAAAGGTCAGTTTTAGACACAAGGTTGGAACTAGGAATCACATACTGTGAACTTGGATTAGGGGAAGCAGTGAAGGATTGTGGAACATGCACTGCACTAGGATTTAATGGCTGAATTCTTGCCTTGTCCTGTCACTAATTATTTGTGCGACTGTAGATGTGTTACTTAACATGACTTGCTGTCAGTTTCAACATCTGTAAAATAAATGGAACCACCAAATAATTTCTAAGTTTCATCATAGTTATAAAATCTATGATTCTGTGGTATGTCTTTTTCTGAGACAATATACCATCAAAAGGAATGAGGCTGCTTATGGAACATTAGAATTAAGTTGAAAATGAACACACTAGATCAATCATTTTGACACTGATGGTTAGTTAGCAATTTAAAATACCATACTTAGCAAATGAATTCATGAGAAAGATAAAAAAACATTCACAAAATATACTCTATTAAGTAACACTTCCTAATTTATGTGTCGACTTTAACAACAGATTAGAAAAGTTACTTAAACAAGTATCTTGTATATTAAAAATATTTATCAGAAGAGTAAGCTTATAGATTTCATTTGCTTACTATTTTTAAAAAAGATTTATTTCTTTATTTTAGAGAAAGGGAAAGGGGGGGAGAAGAAAAGGGAGAGAAACATGAGTTGCTTGCCTCTTCTATGCACCCTAACTAGTGACCAGACCTGCAAACTAGGCATGTGCCCTGACTGAGAACTGAACCTCTGGCTTTTCACTTTGTGGAATATCACCCTACCAACTGAACCACACAGGTCAGGGTTGCTTACTACTTTAAAAAAACTGTACCTGCACATAAACAAAAATGCATAGAACAAAACCACTAAAACTTTGCATTTTATTTGCAAAGGAAATTATATAGAATATTGAAATTTTATTGAAAGTGAATATAGTTCATGATCTTCTTCTGAAGGCATGGGTTGGACTTTATCTAGACACAAATTTCCTGGGTATTTTAACAAAAGGTTAATCGAGAGAAAAACAGGAATTACTCAGAGGAAAAGCTGAAAGCCAACTTGTACCTCTACAGCACTGAGGTGGCAGAAACAGCTGCACAACAGCTTAATCTTGTGACAGGCCCAGAACTCAACAATAATGGCTGGTACCGTCTGATGAAAGTGCCAAGGAGCCAGATGCCACAGATGGGAACATTATCCTTGTGTTTCAGATGAAATTGATACAGCAAATGGCACTCAGTTATTAACTCCTTGGTATCAGTGTGAGCTTTCAATACAAAGAATTGAAATCTTCTGTTATAAAGTTGTAAAGGGTAGTGAAGATGGATGAAGGACAAGAATAACAATTTTATTACAAAAAGATAGTGAAAAGAGAATGTAAAAATTGTTCAAAGAAAGAAAGATAGAAAATAAAGAATGATTTTTAAATAGCACACTATTAAAGGATAGAGGAATTGTGACATTGTCATGTTGCAAAATCCTCTAAAAGTTACAGGACTATTCACATTTTCTCTAATGTAGGCAATAGTACTTTTGACAGAGACAATGAGGAAAACAACAAGGAGAGTATTTGAACTAACACAATGATGGAGAATTTTTCCTGATAACATTCCGAATAATCCATAAATGTTAATTAAACGTGTACAATGTGTATTATCCTGGGTTAGCAACTACATGGATCTCAGAGAGTCTCCAGTAGAATAGTATAATCTATATATAGTCCATACACAATATATAATAAATATCGTATAGTTTGTGTATAATATGTAAGACCCTGTGTCAAGTATTGGATGCTTTCAGCCTATAGCATAGTTATAATTATGGTGTAGTCTATGAGGTAGGCAGAATAGCCCCACCCAAGCCCCCATGATATACAAACCATAATTCCTGGACCTGTGACTATATTACCTTACATGCAAAAGAGACTTTGCAGATGTGATTAAGGGTGTGGAATTTGAGATAGGGAGTTATCCAGGATTATTTAGGTATGTCCATCCTACCTATATCAGTATCAAGTGCAGACAATTTTTGGCTGAGTCAGAGAGATGAGATAAAAGGAGGAGGGTTTTAAGCATGAGAGGAATTTAGCTCATTAGGCTGGCTTTGAAGTTGGAGGGAGGAGGCCATGAGTCAAGGAACGTGAGTAGATGCTCAAATCTAGGAATGGCCCTCAGCTAACAGGCAGCAAGAATCTCAGTTCCACATCCATAAGGAGCTGAATTCTGTCAACAAACCAAATAAACAAACAAGTAAGTGGATTCTTCTATAGACTCTCCAGAAAGGAATGATAACCCCTTGATTTTTTACTGATGAGACCTGTGTTAATACTTCTGACTGATGGGATCATAAGATAATAAATTTGTGTTTTAGGCTGCCAAGTTTGTGAGAATTTGTTATTGGAGCAATAGAAAATAGATACAATCTATCAATTCTATGCACAGCAAGTTAAAAATAAAAAAGGAAAAAAGAGCAATATACTGATGTGCTGCTTAGTGACAGAGATCCATTCTGAGAAATGCATTGTTAATCAATTTAGTTGTTGTGCGAATATCATAGAGTGAGTTACACAAACTTAGATGGTATAGTCTACTACAGTGGTCCCCGACTGTTTTGGGACCAGGGATTGGTTTAGTGTTGAGATGATTTTTTCATTTGCTGAGGTGTGGGGGATGGTTTTGGGATGATTCTAGCACATTACATTCAAGCTCACTTCCTGCTGTGCGGCCCAGTTCCCAACAGGCCCGGACTGGTACCAGTCCGCATCCTGGAGGTTGGGGGCCCTTGCTCTACTTCATGCCTAGTCTGTACGATATAGTTTATTGCTCCTGGGCTGCAAGCCTGAACAGCATGTTACTGCACAAAGCAGCACAAGATTAAATCAAGCACAAGAGAAAATGGTACAATCAAGAACCAGGGTAAACATGAGATGCATGGAGGCTGCTGCCAGCAGAAAGTGGCATACTGTGTTACAACCAACTCTTTTTATAAAAATAGAAAAAATACACTCTAAAATAATGATTAAAAGTATAATGCAGGTCACATACATATTTAAAAAGTATAGTACAGACATACTTTGTTTCATTGTGCTTTGCTTTATCTCATTCCATTGATGTTGCCTTTTTTGCAAATTGAAGGTAAGACCCTCCACTAGCAAAAAGTTCATAACTTACTTTATTGAGATACTTACTTTATTGCAGTCATCTGGAACTAAATATACAATATCTTCAAGGTATAGTAAATACATAAATCCATAACATAGTCATTTGTTGTCATTATCAAGTACATACTGTACATAATTATGTGTGCTATACTTTTATAGGATTGGCAGCACCATAGGTTTGTTTACGCCAGCATCATAACAAACATCCAAGTAATGTGTTATGTTGTGACCTTAGGATGGCTACATAATTCCTAGATGATGAGAATTTTTTAGCTCCATTTTAATCTTGTGGGACTGCTGTTGAGTGAAATGCTGCCGTCAGGTGCATGATTGTGTAAATAGTGACGTTGAAATGATCAAGTCTCTGGTTATCTACTGAATGAGTAGTTAAAAAAGAGGTAACTTATTAAGGTCATGTAGAACTCAGTGGACTATGATTTTATAGAAAATAGATTAAAGACAGACTGGGCGAGACATATAGAATGGGTTGAGAAAAAGATGACATCTATGAAAATTATGTGTAGGACAATGACAAGAGAAAACTTTTATTAGTAGGAAAAGTATGAGACATTTTGTGGAGGAAGTGGTGGGAGCTCAAGTTTTTTAATATATAGAAATTATAGACAATAAGAAAAAGTAGATTTGTAACAGATTGTAGAAAGTGTTTAGACTTTCATTTAATGCCAGAAAGAAATCTTTTCCTTTTCAGGATTGCATGGAAATGTATCTGAGTCTCAGAAAATATAGAATCATGCATTTTAGCTGTGTCATGGCGGCTCACAATTAGTATCGAATAGATGTTCAACAGTTTCTGGGTGCCATCCAGAATTTCCCCCACTGCTTCCTGGATTCCATATCTTACTCTTCCTTGGTTTACTTCTTCCTTTGGCTGAATGACTTCAAGTAACTTCCTAAAAAAGGACGAAGGATGGGGCATAGTAGTGAAAGGTCAGTACTCTTTAGTTCTTATATACTTGAAATGTCTTTGTCACTAGTTTTATGTATACACCTGTATATTGAATTCTAGGTTCCCATTTATTTTTCTCTCAGAACTTGAAAACTATTACTTCATTGTTATCTGGGATCCAGTTTACTAATAAGATATATTATGTTGAAATAATACCTGTGTCTTTGTTGTCTGTTTTTTCTCCTTGAAAGCATTTAAGGTTTCTCTCTCTCTCTCTAAAATCTTATAGGGACTTATCTAGGTGGGGGCTTTCTGTCAGTCATTGATTTGGAGACTTTTCAATGTAAACACTTGTATACAGTGTTTCTTTAACTCTTTTATTATCTCTTCCTTTCCATTCCTTTATTCTCTTCCTTTTATTTTTTCATTTATGTTTATGGATACCTATTGGTTAAAAGTTAATTAACATTCTTAGGTACTGGGTGGAAGAGATGACAGGACTTGACATCTATACTATCTATCACTGATGTATTTAATTTTTCAAATTACAAATGACAAATGACTCAGATCATTCAGTATGCATTTTAAAGATGCAATAAATCATGATTTGTTACCAAACAAGGAAGTATTAAAATAAATGAACTGAGCATCCAGGTAAAGAAATTAGAAACAGAAATAAACAACCAATGGAAAGATGAAAGAAGGTTATAATAAAAACAAACACCCACATTGCTAGATTGGAAAATAAAAAAATAGTAGAAATAGTAAGTAATTCCAAGAGTTTTTCTTACTAGGAATAAATCTTAGATATATAAATTTAGCATGTTTGACCTAGAAAAAGGACACAATTCCTCAAGTATATAACATCAGAATGAAAAAGAAAATACCATGTAAATGATTGCAGAGTATAGAAAAAGCTATAAATTTTTAAGATACATTTTATAAAGTCAAAAGAATACTAATATCTGACATAGACCTTCCCACAACTGTAGAATAATCTCATTTATTTTGGGAAAAAGAACTTTTAAAATGTGCTAGCAAATTGACAACAATGGGCTACTGAAAGAAATAGACACGTCTTAGTATGTTTTGTCCTGGTAATGCAAGTATGATATTAAGATAATATATCATTTCAATATGTTAAAGGAGAAGATATATAATTTGAAAAGATTCCTTGAAGGTATTAATTGTTATTATTAACTTTATTAAGTTATTAATAATTTCTGACTTACAAACCCGTCAAAAAATGTACTGTCATAATCATTTTACAGGAACCAAGGAAACTAAGGCAAAGATAGTTTAAGTAACTTACTTAAGGTCACATGACTAAGAAATAATAAAGCCAGGACATGAACCCAGGAAATACAACTTAAGAACTGACTCTTATCTACTGGCATACAGATTCATAAACTATTTCTGATTAAAAACAAAAACAACAGCGTTGAAAACCACATTAACAACTACCAATGAGTTCACCAACCACTCACTACTAGTATCATAATATAAAATTAGAAGTAGAAACACAACATAAGAAAGAGTATCTGTTTCAACCTAAAAATGGACATCATAGTAAACAGTGAAATGCCAAAAGCAAGAACAGGGCAAGTATGCCCTCTATGCATATTATTTTACATATTTTCAAGAAATTCTAGCCAATTCAATGACAAAGAAAACAAAAGTTAGTATATTTTTTTGGAGAAGAAAACACTTAATTATCATAATTTGTACATAAGTTAATGGTCTATCTAGGAAACCCAAGAGAAATCTTGAAAAACCTATTAGAAATAATAAGAAAGATAAATACATTATCCAGATGGAAATAAAATTTCAAATGCCACTTTTTTTGTTATTTGACATTTTTTTGGAAGGAAAAAGCTAAGAAATTATAAACTAGCTAAAAATAATGTATGGACAAAAATAAAGTCAGTTATAAAACTTCACTGAAAAATAAGTTATGAAATACATAATGATGGATGGAATGACTAAATGTCATAAATGATTGCAATTGTGTACTGCTAAATGGGATTTTTGTGAGGTCAGAATAGGACAGCCAGGATTTGTAGCATTTGCTGATTTTCATGGTGTACAAACTTCCACTCTGGCTGACTTCAGGATACCAAGAGTTTAATACCATCTGGCAAAACTCCTGAATTATTTAACAATTGGCTTTCTCAAGCTGGCAAGAGCTGCCTTTACAACACAGCTGACTTATTCCCAATTTAATTGGTATGTTTAATGTAATTACATTCTAAGCCCCTTATTATAGTTTTTTTTTTGAAGCTAGACAAAGTAATTTTAAAATTCATGCGAAGTTCATTTTGGAAAATAAAACTATACTAACCAATACAATTTAGCAAAAGTAGTGAAGGGGGCACACACTACTGTGTAGGAAAATGTGTTATAAAACTATAATTAAAAATAATGTGCTATAGACATAAAAATCAACAGAACTATGGATCACAACAGGCAAGGAATAGATTCTATTGTATACAAAAAATCATTGTGGAATAATATCTAGCTTTACTTTCAGTTGTAGAAATGCAAACTCATTTAACAAATGAGAAAGGTTTTAGGTATTGATACTCAATGTTAGAGATGATGTGGTAAAATGAACACTTGAATATTGTATGGGATTGTAAATTATTTCTAAACTTCCTGGAAATCAGTATATTTATAGATATCCAGAACTTTAAAGAGTCTCTGTGCCATAATACATGATCTATCCTCTTTTTAAATACATATTTTAAATACATTTACAGTTTAGTGAAAAATTGGAAAGAATCTACATATTGCTCCTCATTTGGAGTCATTTCCCTTCATGCATCTGAAACCCACTGTATCTAGAGTAAGAAATGTGCTAGGTGATTTTATACAGACATCCATATAGTTTTCATGGAACCCATGAGTAGAAAGTACAAGTGATTCCATGAAAACCTAAACATAAAACTAAATAAAACCATTTATATCGTGGACAGCTGTGTTTTTTTGTATCTGTCTCTGATGCTCCATAATCTCTTGTCTTTACCTGGCTTCTATGGGGCTATAAAGAAAATAGTTTTTGTGTTTCTGCATTTAGGGATACTCTTGAGCCAGTTTCACTAAAATTTGAGGCTGGATAAAAGAGCAAGGCAGTAGAATGCAATTTACAACCGTGAGAACTCCAGAGAGAGTTACCTAACTCCAGGGGTATGTACTTGTATATCTAGAAGTAAGGTGAGATCTGGAATATACAGACATCCCTAGGTTGTAACACTGAGATGGTGGTTTTTGTCTTTCCTCTGTATAAATCTATTTATATTCCAAAGAGTTAGAGGGGCAACCAAGGATCCTTCACAGGGAGCACAGTCTTATTTCTCTCTATCTGGAAATACATAAGGTATATCTCAGCAATTGGATTCATTGTTTTGCCTTTTTTGTACATAAGAAATACGTCCATATTTGTGTAGGGTAACATCATACTTTCGTCTCATTGCCCTTAAAAATTGAGGTTATTTGTTGTAAATTAAGTAATAATTAAACTGTTCTGTTGCATAACCCTGTGTGTGTATTCAGGATACTCTTGATACATATGGATGTTAAAACACAGCTTTTTTGATCAATTCTCTGCAACTTTTCATAAGTACTTATGGCTCTATAATGGCTGCTCCCCAGATGCCTGAAAGATACAGCACCAGAGGCTACAAAATTCTGTTTTCTTAGTCTCTAAATTACAAATTCCCCCAAAGGAGAAACAAAGCAGCAACTGCCTTACTATATAAGAAATAAGTGCACAGACTTTTGCATACAAAAGAAGAGGAAATGATTGGCTCTTTTAGGAAAGTCTCTAAGAAAAATGATTCACGTATGCCTAATACTATAGATAGTTACCAAAACTGTGTTTTTGAAGAGTGTTTAATAATTCTGGAATATGTTTATATGTGTTTATGCTCTTGAGAGAAATGAGTCTATATTTTTCTTCTCTTGCAATGCATCTGGTTTTGGTAATAGGGTGATACTGGTTTTAGAAAAACGTAAGTTCTCTCTCCACTTCCATATTTTGGAGAAGAGTGTGTAGAATTAAAACTGGTTTTCCATCCCCAACCCCTTCAATATTTGCTACAATTCATCAGTGAAACCATCTGAGCCTAGCATTTAACTTGACAGAAGATGTTTGATGACATAATATTTATTTTTTCAATAGATACAGGACTATTCATGTTATCTATTTCTTCTTGAGTGAGTTTTGGTAATTTTTAAAAATATATTTGATTGATTATGCTATTACAGTTGTCCCATTTTTTTCCTCCCCCTTATTCCCCTCCACCCTATACAACCCCCCACCATCATTCCCCCACCATAGTTCATGTCCGTGGGTCATACATATAAGTTTATTTGGTTTCTCCCTTTCCCATACTATTCTTAACCTACCCCTGCCTATTTTGTACCTACCATTTATGCTTTTTATACCCTGTACATTTTCCTCCATTCTCCCTGCTCTGACTCCCCACTGGTAATCCTCCATGTGATCTCTATTTCTGTGAATCTGTTCCTGTTCTAGTTGTTTGCTTAGTTCATTTTGTTTGTTTTAGGTTTGGTTGTTTATAGTTGTGAGTTTGTGGTCATTTTACTGTTTGTATTTTTGATCTTCTTTTTTTTCTTTGATAAGTCCCTTTAACATTTCATAAAATAAGGGCTTGATGATGATGAACTTTAATTTGACCTTATCCGGGAAACACTTTATCTGCTGTTCCTTTCTAAAATAAAAGCTTTTCTGGGTAGAGTAATCTTGGATGTAGGTCCTTTCCTTTCATGATTTCAAATACTTCTTTCCAGCCCCTTCTTACTTAATTTTGAGAGATCAGCTGATAGTCTTATGGGAACTCCTTTGTAGCTAACTCTCTCCTTTTCTCTTGTTTCTTTTAAGATTCTCGCCTTATCTTAATCTTGGGTAATGTAATTATGATGTGCCTTGGTGTATGCTTCCTTGGGTCCAACTCTTTTGGGACTCTCTGAGCTTCCTGGACTTCCTGGAAGTTTATTTCCTTTGCCAGGTTAGAAAGTTCTCCATCATTATTTTTTCAAATAAATTTTTAATTTCTTGCTGTTCCTCTCCTTCTTCTGGTACCTCTATGATTCAGATGTTGAAATATTTAAAGTTGTCCTGGAGGTTTCTGAGCCTCTTCTCATTTTTTAAAATTTTTCTTCATTCTGTTCTGGTTGAATTTTTATTTCTTTATTTTGCTCCAAACCATTGATTTGGTTCCCTGTTTCCTTCTCTTCACTGTTGGTTCCCAGTATATTTTCCTTTACTTCACTTTTCATAGCCTTCACTTTTTTCTCTATTTTGCAACCATACTCAACCAATTCTGTGAGCATCCTGATTACCAGTGTTTCGAACTGTGCATCTGATAGGTTGGCTATCTCTTCATCACTTAGTTGTATTTTTTCTGGAGCTTTGATCAGTTCTTTCATTTGGGCCATATTCTTTTTTTCAGCACACCACTTACACTAGTAAGGCCTTAGGTATTCACCAGGGTGGGGCTACCAACATCACAGTGTTGTGATGCTATGTGTGGGGGAGGGGTCTGAGAGGGAACAATGCTGCAAACCAGCTCTCCACTGGTTTTCAGTCACTTCCTCTGCTACCCACAATCAAATTGGGCCCTTCTGGTGCTGATTCCAGGGTGGGTGGGTTTACACACATTCTAGGATCCTGCGGGTCACTCCAATGAACTCTCCTGTGAGGCCAGGAGTTTTTCCTACTACCTAACACCCATAAAATTTTTCAGTCAGAGGTTTTGAGGCTTTTTTTCTCCAGTGCTGGAGCCCTGGCTTGTGTGGTCTGTCTGGCTCCCTGGTTGTTCCCCCCGGTTTATCTGCATACAAATGTGGGATGCCTGCTCCACCAGCTGCCACCTTGCCATGGATCCTCCAGACCTTGGCTGCCTGTCTCTGCCCCTCCTACGGGTCTGGATGAAGGTTTCTTCTTTAACTCCTTGATTGTTAGACTTCCACACAGTTGATTTTCTGGCAGTTCTGGTTATTTTTTGTTTTTAAATTTGTTATTGTCCTTCTGTTGGTTGTTCAAGGAGGCAAACTATATCTACCTATGCCTCCGTCTTGGCCAGAAGTTCAGTTTTGGTAATTTTTGTCTTTCAAGGAATGATAGTCTTAATGTTTTTAGAGAGAAGCAACTTTAGGATACAGTTAGGTATCATTCTTGTAAATCCTTAACCTTTCCTTTAAAGGTTAATTTTAATCCTAAATTCAAAGAAACATTTTGGTAGTTTTTTTGTCTGTTTGTAAATTTGTGCCTAGACTTTCAAGATTACAAGAGTAGCAAAGAAGCGAAAGTTTCTTATATCTCAATGGTGGCAGTAGGATTTTCAGGTAAGGAGTCATTCTTTCAGTTGCCTCTTCCTGAGTTTGTGAAGGTATTGTCTATTTATTTCAGATCCATTCAACCAGATCCACTTTTCTCCATCTTCCCATAAAGAAAAAAAAGTGAATGGGGGATGCATGTTGCTTCCGTAAGAGTAAAAAGTCAACAATAAGAAACTAATGTTTAATATTTCTCTTAACTGTGATACTTTTTTTTCAGTGTGTCCATGCTTTACTCTTGGATCCAAACTCTCTCCTAATCTTCCCTTTCAGTCTAGGAGTTTGTTGAAATTAATTATAAGAAATACTTAATTTATTAAGCCAATAGGCCGTATGGACCAGGTTTGCCTTAGTAACATTTAACAACTGACATTTATAATCTATGTAATCTTTAGTTTGACAAGGACAATACCCCATAATCCAAAAAGAAAATTTTTCATTAGAAAATTTGGTTAGAAAAATGAAAGTTTAAAATTATTTCATCACACTATGAATTTAATCTTGGTTAATTGAACAACTAGAATTTTCAGAAATTTGATAGATTCTTAACTTAATTTCTCCTAGATGATTAACTTTTAAAAAATTTTATAAGCCAGGTTAATTGAAGTATAATTTATGTATTGTAAGAGTCACCCTTTTTAGTATATAAATTCTGTGGGCTTTTACAAATATAATTGATTTCTTGGATTGTTTTATTTCTATTCCCTCTCCTATTACTAATCTCCTACTTATTATCTTACCCTGACCAACACTCTTGAGAATATTTGAAATAAATGGACAGGTGCTTTTCCAAGTTTCATAGCATTACACACATTATGAAAAGATAATATTCCCAGGTAGCTATACAAGATGGTGCAAAAGTAGGTTTATAGTTGTGAGTATATAAAACACAGAGTTTAGTCTCATTATTATTTATTAATTATTGTATTATTTGCCATACAAATAATTGTAAACCTACTTTTGCCCCACCTTGTATTCAATGACAACTGCTTCCTTTAAACTTGATTATTAGTCCAAAATATGTAGGAGATTCCTTTCTTTTGCATTTGTTGGAAACCGCAGCGTTTCTTCTTAATGTTTATACTGTACCTCCTGGAGCTGTTGTATTTCATGTGATTTAGTGACACGTGAGCCGCAATGCAGGCATAGTGCCTCAGATGTATGTGATCCTTGTACACTGTGACTCTTACAGAGCATCTGTCAGTGGGGAAGAGGGAGAGAGGATTTTATTCCCTAATGATAGTAATACTTTTCTCTTTTTTTTCTATGATCTTTTCCTTCCCTTTACAGAAACTTTTAAAATTTCTCTCCAGTAGTTCTCTGTTTTTTTTAAAATTGTCCTCTATATTACTTTATCCCTCAGTAAATTTCCACTTTATAGCCATTTACATGTATGACCCCATAGTGAAAAGGGTAGTGAAATTTAAAAAAATATGTTGACAATTGCATTTAAAGGAGGAATTGTACATGTGCCATATAGTGAATTTTTGGTACATGCATTGCCCCTCCTGCTATCTTAAGCTAAAGTTGTAGATTCCTGGATCGAAGAGTATTAAGGTTTTTAACACCTAATCTCAAAATTGCTCCCTAAAAAACTTCTCTGTTAAATTACCATCACTATATGTAAGGAGAATATTTCTCAACTTTCTTGCATTTCTTTGCTTCATGTTTGAAACTTTCATGCTTAATATACCTCTGATTTATAGTAGCTTCAGGATAAATGTCCGCTAAACTGAATTGAAAATATCATTGCAAGGGTATGTAATTTAAGGTAGGGATCTTATATTAATAAACCAAAATAATAGACAACTTCAAAATGAAATGGATATTTTTCCAACTGAAGCACATTACACTATAATAAAAAATTGATTAAGATTAAAATTTAGAATCTCATATTGTGCTGAAATGGAGAATATCATTTTGACTAAAATTATATCTATAAAATATTAACAATGATTTACATAAGAATAAAAGTCTGTCCCCATTTTACTAAAATGATTGCTTACACTCTGCCAGTGCTCACTTTTCTATTTATCATCACAGGTGTCAATTCTCATTCATTTCTCTGACATGTACTTTGGGGGATTTTTCTGAGAATTAATACTATTGTATTATTCAGTGCATTTGGTATTTCTCATAAAAATATAGTCAACAAAAAATTCTCCCCTAGAAAAATATCTAACAGAAAACTTAAGGGCTATTGAACATTCTATGGGCATGCAGATTTTATGAGCAGTAACTGGGGAGAAATATATTTGGTTGCACTTTGACAAGCTACTCATCTTTGTTTTGTGTAGAAGGTAGAAGCCTCTCCAGTCCTCTTAACCTTACCTGCTAATGATTCCAACTGAATAGCTAGAATTCTTATTTATAATGAGATTTCTATTAGGAAAGACTTGAGTTGGGGGAGGTGGGGAGGGCAAGGGAGAACGACAGGGGAAAATGGGGACAACTGTAATTGAACAACAATAAAATAATTTCACAAAAAAGATTTGAAAGCAAATCCAAATCAATAGAGATGGCTCAATTATCTCTAATAAATGCAACAATTTTTTTCAAATGAGGAAAGTAATTATAGATGTTAAAATTTAACTGTGATTCTAACTTTAGTTACATAATTGTATACCCCATGCAAAGTGAAAAATTCATCCAACTATCCTGAAAATAGGGGCCTCAAATCTTTTGTTTAGGTTCCTGAGGTAAGTGTATGTGAATGTCAGTGGTTAGTGCCAGTTTGCTAGTTACATGCCTCGGTGCTTAAGTTGTGTATGTACAGACAGAAAACTAGCATTTTAAAAGTATAATGGTCTTATCTAAAGAATCATTTAATATGGAAAGAAGTGGAAAGAAATGGAAAGGGGCTTTGGGAAGAAGTTCAATCTTTCAAAGAAAGTCTATGGGAAGTAAGTAAGGTAAAATAGTTTTTTGGTTTCTAAATTCTCTTTGCTTCAGGAGCTTTAACCAAAAAAGCAGTATAAAAACTTGAAGTAAAAATCAATGATTTATTTTTAATGCTCAAACAATTTTAGATATGGCTCTGTGTTCAGCTTGATAACAGAAATTATCTTGGTTCTTGCCCATGCCAGATATCTAACAGGAATTTCCCCTTGGAGTCCTCTAATCTCACTTTTGAGCATTATTTTCTGTACATCGCTTGTTTGGAAGTTATCTTTCCTTTTTGTAACCAGGTAACTTCCCTTAGGTGCTTTTATAAGCATAGCTATTCTGTGAGTCTATTGTAGTGACAATCCATCAAAAAAAAAAAAAAGACTGATATTAAGCCAAGAAACAAGGAAGCATGAACCCCCTGAGACACAACCTCCTCATCTGAACTATGACTATTAAATTCACTTTAAATTTTATTCAAATTCACATTCCCAGGTTAGAAATAGTCATACTTGAAGAATGCTTTCCAGAATAAATGAGAAATACACCCCAAAATTGGCATGTTGGTATTTTTCAACAATATAAACAATTACATAAATCATTTCAATTTTGTTAGTAAGAAACATTGGCTCTATGTAGAAATTTTCATTGTCTTTACTACTTATATTAATTTTTAGTATAAATTTAATATAATCTAGATTATACAAGCACATGAATGGAAAATAAAATATACAGAAGAGCTGGATATGAAAGGCGACAGTTCCTGAACGTGCCCATTCCCACCCATTGCCATCCAGACCTGCTACCAGCTGCAGACTTGGAATCATTTCCTCCATTCCTGATATAATTTAATTATTATGTCACTTTTCTTATCAACCATTAATGTTACTGTGAACTATCTGTAATAATACATCCGATATAGTTCACTCTCCAGTCTCCTCCAACTTTATTTACCTTGCTTAATATTGCTTAGTAGCTCCTACTTTGTTTATCTATGAAATCAATAATATATACACGCTATACCATACTTAACCTCAATCTCTTGTTCCATTCACTAGAGTTAACATCTCTAGTTGACTCTTCAGTTTGTTAGATGAGAAAATTAGTGTCTTTACCTGTCCTTTTCCTTCTTTCACTTCTTCCACTTCCCACTCTTGTCAATCCAGTTTTACTTCTAAAATGGAAAGTTTGAAAACATTTGCTGTTTTGTAACAACAGCTAATATTTCTATGTTTTGTTACTGAGAATCTCAAAGGTGACAGCTGGACATTGACATTTATGTTACTATGACAATGGGACTATTCTTCATTGAAGAGCCAAGTGGCATGCTGCTGGGATTCTTTTCTTTGTGGTCCTAGTATCTGTTTCACTCAAACATGGTTCTGCATGCGGCTTCTTTTCCACATGTCATCAATCATTCCACATTCAAGCTTGTCCCCTATTTGGGCTGCGCCTACTTTTTCAGTCTAGCGCTGGCCACCATGCTGGTTTATCTCGCTGTTTTCTTATTGGGAAAATAATCATAAATCCATGTAATCAAAACCTAATGCCTTCAGTTTCTTGCTCATTGTGGGTCTTTCTTAAAATTCATTGCATTTTTCTTCTTGAAACTCATTGATTTCTCCTTGGAAACAGCATACACTGTTGTTTCATAGTTCAAATATAATTTTATTTCAGTGACTGGTTTTCTAACAATTGAGTCTTTCCCTAGCATTTTGTGCTTTTTAACTATCTTTTGGTTTCCAGGCTATCGTTCATAGAATCTATGTCGACCCTTTTCTGTGCCTTCTTCCCCAGGGTCTGCAGCTTCTATGCTCTTTTTCTGGATGCACTGATGCCAGTTCACTGGTATTAGTAGCTTCACCGCTCTTCCAATTTGCATCCTCTGTTTTGTGAATCTCATACTTTTCTTTCATGTTTCACCTTATTTTCCAGGAGGGCATTCTTAAGTAACTCCCTAAAAAAATTCTGGAGTCATGTGTGTCTAAAAATATCTTTAGTCTAAGTTTGTACTAAATTGATGATTTTGTAGCTAAAGGAATTTGAAGACCAGCAGCATCTGCCTTCAGAAAGCGGGAGACATTCTACCATTTTCACCTCTCATTTGCCCTCTATTATCTTCTGCCTCTGAATCTTGATCATCTCCAAGAGACCCTTGAGTTAAGCTGGCTCCCCCCTTGACCTTAGCCTCTTCTGTACCTGTTTTAAATTTTACATCTCATGGTTTTCTCTCCTCAGCTTGTTCTGTCAATCCTCTTCAATTTGCTCTCTATATTTTGAAATCCCAAATCTACTGATGACTTCACTGTTTTATAATTTGGTCTCTGATTTACTATTATTGTTGAAGAGAGTAAATAAACATATGTTCTCAGTCGTCTATCTTGAACCAGAAATCTGTATCAACTTTTTTAAACATTTAACTTTTAGGATTTTAATAGTTAATGACTTACGTGTGGGTTTATATGTTTACCTTTAACACAACAACTCGCTGAAGAATTTTCCTCAGATGTTATATGTAGAAACTGGGGAATGGATAGATTATATGATTTGTCAAACTTGTCTCTCGGGTAGTTGTGGGTGATGTTTATAAGTCTAGATGTACCTAATTTTAAATGCCATACTCATTCACTCTCTCTAGCTGGTTATTATGCTATTTTTATATTGAAAAGTAAATTTGCCTCTGGGAAGCCTTGAGAAATAGTGTGTTGTATCATCACAGATTTCTCAAAGTGGAAAAGAGAAAGAAAAGCAAAAATTCTTAATTATGTTTACATAAATCTCCATTCTTCAGGTAGATTAAAAAGTAGCTAGAATCTAGTTGGATACCTTGTTGCATTGTGATGGTTTCAGATTATTTGAGATTTGAAGATGATGCCCAGGTCCCCTCAAAATGTGAATATTGATGGAACTATTTCAATAATCAATATGTATTCAGTACCTAGTGTGAGTGGAACATTATCTCTGGTGCTACACTAAATATAAGAATAAGTAAGATATAATCTTTGTCGTTTATTTAAAAAAATAAATAGAAAAATAGTTCTAGTGGAAAGCAAGATATAAGCACAATAAGAGAAGTATAATATGCTATGGAAATTAAGGAAGATAGAGGCCAATGAGAGTTATCAAGGGATAAAAGAAGAAATGGAAAAATAATATTTATGAAAGCCTTCATGGGGAAGATATTATTTGAAATAAGTTTTATTAGATGCTTGGGATTTTTAAAAAAGGGAGTGCATTTCAGTCTGAGGGAAGTGTAAAAGCAGTAGTAAACCATGAACATAGGAAAGAGAGGAATATTCATGTTTCTTGATCATTTGGGAAATTCACAAAACAAAAACCAGGGTTTTGCACAGAGAAGGCAATCATTCGATAAGAAATTATTGAATTTCCACTATGTACAAATGGGAGATGCAACAGTGAATCACAATGACATTGTCACTGCTCTTATTGAACTCAGCATCACACGAAGTAGACCAAATAAAGGAGTAAACACACCACATGAATGCATATTGTGCCGTGAAGGAATAATGCTGATCTCATGGAGTTGTGTGGATTACGTATGCTAATACATGTAAAGCACCTGGAGCTCTACCATTACTATTGTCGTGATTATTTTTTATATTACTAAGAAGTAAATAGTATGCTACAAAGAATAACAGGGACCACCAACTTTATATATAGGAATTAAGAAGTCTTTCTTCTAAGGTAGTATTTATGAATTTGAAGTATGAGAAGAAGCCAAGCCATGTAAATGATAGGGGGAGAAAGAGTAATTCAGTAGAAAAAAAAAGGAAGACAAATTCCACAAGGAATAGCATCTGAGGGGAGATTATGAGAAGTGAATATAGGCCTGTCTGGGTAGAGCAATTAGATAGGGGAAAGACTTATGGGGTACAGTTGGAGAGGCAGGCGGAGCACACAATGCATGTATGTAGGCCATGATAATATTTTATAGAGATTTATTGAATAGATGAAGAAATGAAAGAATAAAGGCCTATTGAACTGTGCCATGGGTGAGAAATCTGGAGAAGCATGTGGAAGCCTTGTTGTGAAAGATCCTACCTATGTGCTCATCTGAATGAATGTCATTGGTTTAATAGACAATGAAAATGTGCTTTCATTTTCCAAACAAGGGAGCAGGTGGCCAGGCCTGTCTACATAAGTTGTGGAGAACAATGAAAAATAAAAATGTGGGACTCCTTGTTCATAAATTAAGAATTTAAGAGGGTGGCAGCAGAACATTAAGCACACCGTAGCCTTCTTTAGCTTAGGGCCTTGTGTAATTGTGCAGGTCACATGTCCATCAAACTTACAGTGGACATAGCTAATAATCTTTTACAACAGCAATTTTCAACCAGTGTGCTGCAAGAATTTTTAAAACATGTGTTACTTGACTAGTCAGGGGCATTGACTTCTTCTTCCTTAAGATTATTAAATAAAACATGAGAATAGCCAACACAATAATAGCTGCTTGATGTGAGTGTCCTGATTTGAACCATAAATATACAAATCATATAATAGACTTGCATCTTATTGGTCATGTCACATGATAAGGTTGTGTTTGATTGGTTAATTCTTCATACTGTAAATTTTTATATACAAGTACAGGCAACTATTTTTTATATTTTTTTATTTTTGTATTTTTTCCAAATTCCATACTGAAAGGCCTCTCTCTGCCTTCAGACAGCAGGCACCTAATTTTTTATAAAGTTACTTTGAAGCAAAAAGGGCAGGTAATTACTATTATTATTTGTTTTGAAAATGAATAAAAATGATACCCATATGTTTTTGTCAGATTGGCAAAATATATATTTCTGCCACAGAATTTTAGTAATTAATTTATGTGTGCCATGAGATGAAAAAGGTTGAACATTGCTGTTTTAGAAGATTAGTTTTTCAGGACACAGAGTTGATACAGAGAGAAAAATCTAGTGAACAATTAAAATACTTTAAAATACTCTGTATAAAGTAGTGGTGAGAAGGTGAGTCATGGCCATGAAAATGACAAGGAGGAGAACAATGGAAAAACTGTGGCAGAAATAGACTATATAAATGGTGGTATTTTTTGGATATAGTTAGGAAATGAAAATTGTAAAGCAATTGAATTATTGAGACACAGTGACCGTGGGGAATGAGAACTACTACTTGTTAAGCTATTTACTGTATACCAGAATCTTACAGATATTTTGCTGAAATTTAATGCTCATAATAATGCACTTTCGTTCATTATAATTATCATGGTTTTTAGGGAACTGTGGTTTAAGAGTCTCAGTCAGGTTCCTTAGGTCGTAAATCTAACAAGTGATATTTGTATCCAGATTTCAAACGTAAGCCTGATGCTACAGCCTATGCTCTTTCCACTGGGTTACATGGCCTCCTTCTGCCAAAAAGATAAGCTAGTGGTGTTCCTAGTTTGAGAGATAGCAATTTAAGTGCATATTCTCTGGATCTGATTTCTTTATTACTCATATATTCAACATATACTTACAAGTGTCAACTGTATGCTCAGGCTCTATACCTGATGCTGGTGATAAAAGATGAAAGAGATTATTTTAGCAATTCCATTGTAATGAAGACCTCAATAGTGGTGGCCCACAAAAATATAATTCTTCCTAAAACTTCCTATATTTAGTGTGATTTTACTTGTGAACCATATTTCTGACATGTATACCACTGATTAGAGTTTTTTTTAAATTTTTATTTATTTATTTTTAGAGAGAGGGGAAGGGAAGGAGAAAGAGTGGAAAAGAAACATCAATGTGTGGTTGCCTCTCATGTGTCCCCTACTGGGGACCTGGCCTGCAACCCAGGCATGTGCTCTGACTGGGAATTGAACTGGTGACCCTTTGCTTCACAGGTCCGTGCTCAATCCACTGAGCTACACCAGCCAGGGCTACAGTTGTTAATGTCAGTGCATTTTATTACTTTACAGATAGTACATACATATGGTAATAGAATGGTATAGAAGTTACAATTATATAGCCAAACTCTTTATCACTTTTATCCATACGACCGTGGCAAACTAAGTTTTCTATACCTCCTTGAAAATGAGGGTTACCTGAAATGAGGGTGCCTATGTTGAAGGACTGTGAAGAGGACTAGTTAGTAAAACCAGAAACTACTGTAAACAGTGCCTAGCACACAATCAATACTCAGTAAAGGTTAACTCTTACTGTTAGTTCTGGCCCACAGCCTTACTTTAGATAAGTCCTATGGATAAGGAGATAAGTATTTGGAAAGACACAGGATAACACAAGTTTGGGGTTTTCATTCATATTGGAACTAACATAATCCAAGACATTTTCAATGGAACTGTGCTAAGGGAAAAAAATAATTCTTTTTAGACCTGTAAGTCCTAAACAACAAGTATCTAGTTTGTTATTAATGATTTCATGAGACATTAACATGCTTTACCAGTTAATCAAATAATACTGTATTTTAGACATGTATAGTTTATGTACTGTGCAGACACAAACATATATAAATACAGGCTTAGATTGGATGCTAAGTTAGTGTAGTAAGTGGTGACAGTGATTATCCCTGGAGTATTCTCAAGACATGTCCATGTAAGTTAAAATTTGCAAAATATTACTAATTAAGCCATGAACCTATGCTTGCAGACTTTATTGGAATCATATAACACTTACTTGGTAGTTTTACATTTTTTCTGCATTATCTTTTATCTTACCTGTCTCGAAAAATCAGACTATTTTAGTGAGAGCAAATTAGTGTTGGCATCATACTCCTTTTTAGGCCCCTTTAGTGGAAAAAGTATAGCTCATTTGCCTATGAATTTCATTGATTTCACCAGAATGAATAGAAATAATTGATCACATCTTTGAACAACATTGTCAGGAAATCATTTTTTAAAAAAATGTCCAGTAACCATAGATGATTTTTGACTAATTTTGTTTTAGCTCTAATACTTTATTTTCTGATCTTTAGTGTTAGTTCATGAATAAAGCCACCACACTGGGTTGTTTGCCCCCATTTTCCTCTCACAGGGTTCCCATTTTTAGGAGTTTCTTGCCCTTCCTTCTCTATAACTTTGAACATTCCCTTAATTACTTTATTCTGAAACATCTTTTTTTCTGTATTTTCAAAGTATTTTATCTGTATTTCCCTTGTGGCATTATCACTTTATATCATGCAAATGGTTTTTACAGTAAAGGCCAAATGCTACATGTATATTCTATTCCAAAGGCCAGTACTCAATCCACTGAGCTGCACCAGCCAGGGCCTAGGCGTATATTCTTGATACTATCAGTTTGGCCTTATTGAGGGCCTCCTCTGAAGCTCATAGAAGTTCTTTGAAGCCTAAAAACCAAATCTAAGGCATGAATTGTTAATATGTGAGTCAAGGTCTTCTTTATAACTCTAGTGCTTTGGGGATGAATAAAGGGCAAAAAATGTTAAATTTGTCTCACATGACAAATATGAAAATTAAGCAGAAAGCAAGAAAAAAATTTGTATCAGACAAAGCTGTCTCCGACATTGAGAAGTGCTAGTGGAGAATGGATGTGCATTTGTCAGGGTGTTCAGGCATTGGGTGGTGTGAGGAGAAGACCAGGGGGGCATCAGGCTATAGGGAAAAGAAGAGAGGGTTTTGGTGTTGCACAGACTGGGTTGGAATCCCATTTTGTTTGCTTGGCTGTGTGACCCTGGGAAGTGATTTAGTCTCTGTGAAGCTCAGTTTCTTCATCCACAGAAGAGGATAATGATTTGGAGCTTTTGGGCTTGTGGTATGTGATGCCATTATCCCCCACACCTGAGCCCAAGGCTCGGTTTGGGTAGATGACCTCAAAATATTAAAAAATACAAATAAATCTTGTAATTCAAGAGGCAAATTGAACAAGCAGAAGATGGTACATAGGGTTATCAGGTCGAGAGTCTCTAGAAACCAAGCCAGAAGAGAAATAGCTGAAGACACTCACTATTTAATCTGGAAAAGAGGATTTAGAGGGTGTACCGATAACTTTTCAAAATAATTATAGACCCTTCATATAGGACAGCTGTGTCGTTTTTGTATGACAACCAAGCAGGCCAACTCAAGGTTAATGAAAATGCTATATTGGGAGATTTTAGCCTAGCGGAAGGAAAAAACCAATCAATCAGCAACCAACCAATAAGCACAAACTTTCACCACAAAAGGAAAAAAATGCTTTTTTCTCATGGAGTAATGAGTTCTGGGGCATTGGAGTGGTTGAGGTAGAGATTGAATGACCACTTTTAGGGAATAGTGCAGAAAAGAGTCCAGCATTTGATAATGGTTGGGTTAAATGAGCTGTAAGCTTCCTCCAAAACCGAACATTTTATGTTTCTAAGAAGGTACCTACCAAATTTTATGACTTAGATACACGTTCAGGAAGCCATATTATTTCTAAGCAATTTATCATGTCTCGTTTAATAAAAAATAAAGAAACACACTAGTTCCTGAATGAGAAAGGAACAAAATGAGGGCTTTATATTTTTTTGGTCAAAAGAGCCCCTTTATATCTTTTGTCCTATAGAATCTAAGAAAATAGTGCAATAAATTCTAACATTTTCTGTTTTTAACATTTTCTTTTGTGAAAGTTAGTTTTATTTCTCCCCTTGTGGGGAAGGGGTCAGCTCTTAGGTTTATCATCTTTTATCATCTCTTTACCTAAGAGCAAGACACCATTTAATTCAGACTAACCTTGAATGCGTGTTTAAAACTTACATGATTGGCCCCAGCTCTGGCATAATGAATCAGAGAATCTTTGGGACATTAACTTTTGAATACTAAAGTTTAACCAACACCTTTAGATGGTTCATATGCATATTAAAGTTTAGGAATGTATGCAGTATATCTTCATGATTTGGTTTCAGTGTGTAACCATGTTTTATCTTCATGTTATCACATATCCCAAAACCTGCTCCCTCTTGTGCAATATCTGGGCCAAAAACCTTGAATAAGTAGTTATCTACTCAAAATGCTTTTCTTGATGTAGTTTTTTTCACTTTCTTGCTTTCATTTATCGACTCAATAAGAAGAATAAAAATATAGTTGTTTTTGCATATCAGCATATACTTTTGATCTAATAGAGGAACTATCATAGAATTTCAAACAGAAGAAGGAATGGTTTTTTACCTGTTGTTCGTACTTGTAAAGATAGGTGGTGGTGGGTTACCTTATTATTTACAATAGCATGCTACTGAATTCAAAGATATAAGTTGTGTACAGGACTTTCTTTATAGCCAGCAACAGAAATGCCACTCAGACTAGCTTAAGAAAACAAAACAAAGCAAAAAAAACCCTCATGTGACTGGAAAGGATAGGAATGAAGTCCAGGCATGTTTGGATATAAGGCTAAAATAATGCCATCATTTAGCTCTGAGTTTTTCCAGATTAGCTTTATTCTGGTAAGTCCTCCCTATGTGGTAGCAAAGATGGCTATCATCAACTTTATGCTTAGCTCACTCTCATATCTAGTGGTCCATGTTAAAAGAAAGAAAGTGCATCTCTCCAAATTCTGGAAATTTCTCGCAAAATTTCCAGGGATCATCCTTCTTGGCCTGGACTGAATCATACACCAATGCCTAACTTAATTATGGTGGCCAGTGAAATGAAGTACTTTGAGTTCTCTGTCCATTCCTGGGTCACACATCCATCTTTGGTACCAAGGTTTATATTGCCCCATGGGTATCTGAGGATATGTGTGATCTGGGCTTGATTCTTCCAAAGAAGATGCTGAGTAAGAGAAAGTAGCTGATGCCCTCCAATAGAGCTACTAATTAACTTCTATTATTAACAGATATTTATTAACCATAAAATATTGGAGATACAGAGAGGAACCCCATACTGACTTCTACTCCTCAGGCTCAGTCCAACAGTGGGATTGGTTTTTAACAGTTACTATGAGTAGTCATTAAGAGGTATGAGGAGGTAGACATGATGTTCTGAGGGAGCGAAGGGGAATGTGTAACTAAGCGGGACTCAGTAATTTAAAGATAATATGCCAGAGGTGACAGTGAACTAGAACTGAAGAGTGGGTGGGAGCTATAAGGTGGACGTAGTGGGAAGGGAAGCCCAAAAAGGGGGAACTGCAGGTACAAAGATACTTTGAAAGGAAAGTAAGAGTGTCATCTTCTTATATATTAGCTAGCATTTATATTATAATCAGAATAGACTTTCCAAGCAAGCAAGTTGAAAAAAAATCCTGACTCAGGGTAAAATTTGAGTTGTTTGTCCATTTTGGCTGGGAGCCAGTGCAACTTATCCTAGTAACTCAATTTCTACTAAACTGACCTGCAGTTTCCACTTGTAAGAAAATCCTATAGTGAAATAAAGATTCTTTTTAGATCAAGTTAAGATAAAATGTTAGAAACCTTTTAAAGGCCATTGCACTGAAGTTTAACACTTACTTATTGAAGGAAAAAAATATGTCAACAATTCAGGAAAGGCATGCTTAGAATTCACCAAAATGCAGAAGCAGTAGAAGTGAAGATTGAAACAGCTTTTTTGTAGATTTTAGTTTTTAAAATATATGTTTATTGATTTGAGAGAGAGAGAGAGGTTGGTTGCCTCCCATACATGCCCCTGTGTGTGGGATGGTGCTCCAATCAACTAAGCCACATCGGCCAAGGAAGATTTCAGTTGTTTATAAAGATGACAGGAGCAACCATTGATTCTGTATGTCATTGGTGATAATTCCAGGGTAGAATACACTAAATATAATATTGGTTCAAAATATAAAAATAAAAGTGCTTTAAAGTATTTTGAGGTGGAAGGGAGGAAAGAGGATGCAGGGAATAGACTCTGATAAGGTGGCACAAGAACAAAATTATCTTCGGAGTCAGCTTTTTACAGTGACTGTGTAGGTGTTATGTTTAATATTATAGTCTGCTTTAGACAGGCCAAACAATTATATAATAATAATTCAGGTGATGATAATGAGAGCATTGTTTTAAATTCTATATCTATATTGTTGCATTTAATCTTCAATGTGACCTTTAATGTAGTCATCATTCTCTCCGTTTTGGAGATGGGGTAACAAGCACTGAGAGGTTGAGTAGCATGGTCAAGGTTAAGGAACTGGTATTAGACCCAGGATTTTGACTCACACAAGTGATACTAGAGACCTACTTTGGGTAATAACAGCTAATATTTATTTGGCATTTACTTTGAGCCCAGCATTACACTTGTTTCCTCAATTCTTCACAGATATCCTATGAATAGGTATTATTTTAAACCCATTTTATAGATGGATAACTTCAGATGGTGAGAAAATTGTCCAAGTAAAGCTAATATGTGCTCAAACCTGGGTTTAAAGATAGGCATTTTTTTTTTAAGAATATTTTTAAAAAATTTTGTTTATTTATCTTTAGAAGGGAAGAGAAGGGAAGGAGAGAAGGAGAGAAATATCAATGTATGGTTGCTTCTGGTGCATCCCCTGCTGGGAACTGGCCTGCAACCCAGGCATGTGCCCTGACAGGGAATTAAACCTCGATCTTTTTGGTTCGCAGGCCTGTGCTCAATCCACTGAGCTACACCAGCCAGAGTGGCATTTTGATTTTTAAGTATATTTTATTGATTATACTATTATAGCTGTCCTAATTTTTCTCCCCTTTATCCTACTCTGCCCTGTACCCCTAACCCTCCAGCAATCTCCCCTGCACTTAGTTCATGTCCATGAATTGTACATATAAGATCTTTGGCTTCTCCATTTCCTATACTAATTCTTAATTTCCCCCTGTCTATTTTGTGCCTACAATTTATACTTCTTATTCCCTGCACCCTTTCCTCCCTTCTCCCCTTCCCCGCCACACTGATAGCCCTCCATGTGATCTCCATTTCTGTGATTCTGTTTCTGTTCTAGTGTGATTCTAGATTTGGACGTTGGAAGATTTAAAGTTGTGCCAGGAGTTCCTCAGCCTCTCCTCATTTTTTTGAATTTTTGTTTCTTCATTCTGTTCTGGTTAGATGCTTATTTCTTCCTTTTGTCCCAAATTGTTGATTTGAGTCCTGGTTTCCTCCCCTTCACTGTTGGTTCCCTGTATGTCTTCTTTTATTTCATTTTGTATAGCCATCATTTCTTCATTTTGTGACTGAACTCAATCATTTCTGTGAACACCCTGATCACAGTGTTTTGAACTCTGCATCTGATAGGTTGTATACATCATCATCCTTTAGTTCTTTTCTGGAGTTTTGATCTGCTCTTTTATTTGGGCCTTATTTCTTTGTCTGAGTGCACCTGTTATGTTGTAAGGGGCAGAGTTCCCCAGGGTGGGGCAACCCATTTGGCTGCATTATGGTGCAGTATGTGGGGGAGGGGTCAGAGAGGGAACAATGTTGCTTGCTCTGCTCTTGCTCCACTTTTAGTCACTTCCCTCATTTCACACAAGTGGATCGTGCCCTTTCAGGTGCTGATTTACAAGTGGGCGGGTTTGCGTATGTTCTAGGGTCCCATGGGCCTCTCCAGTGGACTCTCCTGTGAGACTGGGAGTTTCTCCTGCCACCACAACCCCCATGGGTTTTTATAGCTAGAGTTTTTGAGACTTTATTTCCCCTCGCTGGAATCCTGGGTTGTGTAGTTTGTCTCATTCCTCAGTTGTTCCTCCTGGCTTATGTGTATGCAAATATGGGACTGTGCAGTCCACGAGCCTCTGTGTGGCCCACCCTAGTCTGCCAGGTACCACCTTGCTGCACATCCTCTCTTCCCTGCTTCCCATCTCTGCCCATCCTACCAGTCTGGATAAATATTTCTTCTTTAACTCCTTGGTTGTCAGACTTCTATGGGGTTTGATTTTCTGGCAGTTCTGATTATTTTTTGTTTTTAAATTGATTGTTATCCTTCTTTTGGTTGTGTGAGGAAGTGAAATGTTTCTACCTATGCCTCCAAATTGGCTGGCTTAGGATGGCATTTTGAACTTTATACATTGGATCCCTGCTCTATATAATCTCTTTTGTATGCTACACACAGTGGTCATCATGAACAAGGGGAATCCAGTTTTTTATTACATTTTATAAATTCATAGCACATTCCATTTAATGATATATGCTACTCTGCTAAGGCTTTAATTACAAACAATTGCTATAGAACTTAAATATATTAGTTACAAAATAGTTGATTTTAAAATCATCAATATCTGTTCCATCCACACTGTTGCAAAGGGTAGGAGCTCCTTCTTTCTTTCTGTTGCATAGAATTCCATTGTGTATATGTACCATAATTTTTTGATCCATTCATTTACTGACGTGCACCTAGGTTGTTGCTGAGTGAAATAAGCCAGGCGGTGAAAGACAAATACCATATGACCTCACCTTTAACAGGAAGCTAAACAACAAAACAAACAAGCAAGGAAAATAAAAACAAAATCACTGAAATAGAGAACAGGGGGAAAGTGACCAGAGGGGAGAGGGGAGGGAATTTCAGGGGAAAAAGGGGAAGAATTTACAGGAACTAGTTTAAAGGACACATGGACAACAACTAAGGGGGGTGGAAATGGGAGGGAGGTGGGGGGCAGGGGGGTGGGCTGGGATGGGAGTAAAAGACAGAATACTGTGGTCGAAAAATAATTAAATAAAAAAATTAAAAAAATTAAATCACTGATATCTGTGCTATAAACAGCTGTATACATTAGTTTAGGATTTAAATTGATTAAAATTACATTAAAATATGCCCCATATACTGATTCTTAATACCTCTCTCATTTTTTATTACTTTCAAAAATACCTCTTTGAATTTTGATACTGATTTTAGATATGACACTGCTAGATTTCTAGTTAAATATACCAGATAACAACACATAAGAGGTTAAAAATGATAGTACAGGCTTATGTTTTAATATGGTAGGATGAGCATATGCTGATATCTAGTACTGTATTCCCAAATTCATTGTAATAGGAATAAAAATGTAGAAATAGAAATTGTAGGGAGAGTCAATAGTATGTGAAAGTTTTGATAGAATCTAATGGAAGGTATAGAGTAAATGAAGCAGTAGAGACTGATTCAAAAGGATGGAGCAAAACTCAAGTTAGAAAATGTCCAAAAAGAGGCACAAATCAGAAGATTAGTGGGTCATCTCTGACTTGGTATAGGTTCAGATTAGAATAGTCAAAAGCAAAGGGGTATAGGTAGTGGGTAGTATTAACTTTGGTATATCTTCCTTTTCTGCAAGCAGAAGACTCAAAGCCAAAAAATACTTTTAAAAAAAGTAAAAATTAAATAAAAATGGCCACAGAAAGTATAATGGTGGATAATAGGGGCTGGGGAGATGGGGCAGTAGGAAGTTATTGTTTAATGCGTAGAAAGTTACAGTAAAGGATGATGAAAAAGTTCTGAAATGGATAGTGGTGATGGTTGCAAAGTGTGAATGTACTTAATGACACTGAACTATATACTTAAACATGGTTAAAATGCCAAATTTTATGTATACTTAGCACAATAAAAAATGAAAGGAAAATCCTTATCTATATAGAAATGAAAACAACTGTCTGGTAAAACTAGGACACTTAATGTGAGAATTGGCATCCTAAAGTGAAGCCTTCAATATTTCAGCCAATCATAATGGTTGACTTGCTCCTGACTCAAAATAAGATGAAATCGGCAATCACTAAACTCTTGCGCATCAATAAAAATACCTCAGCTAGATTTTCTGTTGTCTAACCTAAAATTCAAATGGGCAATTAAGAATGATCAGACACATGAAGACATCTTTGACATCAAAGAAACAGATCAAGATTTATAATTAGCCACCTTGGCCAGAGAGAGTTTAGTTAATCCAGGAAACAGAAGAGAACTTTAAAATTGTCTCCATTCCTAGTATCTTTGGAGATATCTTAGGGAGATGTTGCATTTATTAAGTAAGAATGATATGCTGTAAAAAAGGGAATGCATTAAAATGTAACTGATGGCAAAAATGAGTAGAAGAGTAATAAAAATAAATAACACCCTAGAAATAAAAATAACAAAAAATAAGAAAGGAAAATATGAGAATAAAGGTTAAGGACATAAGAATCAATCCAAGTTTGCTATGTAGATAAAGGAGGAGAAAACAGAGGGCAGTAAATCATCAAAGAAATCATGAAAGAGGCAACCTTGAGCTAAAGTATGAGTTTTCATGTTAAAAAGATATACCATGTGCTTAGTGAAGTGAAGCAAAAGGCATTCACCTAGATCTGTTATTGTGAATATTCAGAATACTGAAGATAAAGAAAGAGAAGGTGCTTAAGTTTTTAGAAAGAAAACAATAAAGTTTAAAAATAGGTTACCTTGAAAACAAAGTGAATAAAGCAAGACAAACAAAAAACAGGTTACTTTACAACACAATAATGAAAAGACAAATAACCCAATTTAAAAAATCACAAAGAATTTCCGCACTCCATTCTGTGCACAAAATACAAAAAATCACATGGAAAGATGCCATCAGAGAAGTCCAAATCAAAACCATAATGGGATACCACTTACCACCCACTAGGATGTCTGGAATAAAAAAAGATAGATAATAACAAGCGTTGGCAAAAATGTGGATAAATTGAAACCCTCAAATATTGGTGCTGGAAATGTGGAGTGGTTCGCCACTTTGGAAAACACTCTGATAGTTTTTGCAAACAGTTAAATAGAGTTACTATACATATGACCCAACAGTTCCACTCCTAGATATATAGCCAAGAGGAATTAAAAGCAGATATTCACCCAAAAAGTTGTACATAAATATTCATAGTGGTATTATCCATAATACCATCCCCAAAGTGGAAACAACCTAACTGATGGATGCATAACAAAATGTAGTATATCTGTACAATGAAATATTATTTGGCCATGAAAAGAGATGAAATATTGTTCATGGTGCAACACAGATGAATGTTGGAAACATTATGTTAACTGAAGGAGGTCAGTCACAAAGGATTATATATTTAAGATTGCCTTTATATATTTTATGTCCAGAATAGGCAAATCTATACAGACAGAAAGTAGATTAGTGGTTGCCAAGGATATAGGGGTTTGGGGAGGATGGGAGAGTAACTGTTTAATGGCTACAGATTCCTTTTTGGGAGATGATCATATTCTAAAATTTTGTAGATATGGTTACACAGCTCTGGGAGTAGACTAAAAACCATTGAATTGTAAATGAGTGAATTGTATGTATGTGCAAATTTTATGCCAACAAATCTATTATTTTTTAAAGCCACACTGTAATCAGGGTTTTTAGGTGCCTTGTATTCTAGAAGTCTCTATATAATTTAGAAATAAACAAAGACCACTGAGGTGAGAATAAGCAAAAGCTATTTACTCAGCATTTTTCTATAGCAGGGGAGTCAGCCACCATCACTTGGTGTTGGCAGGGAACATCACTTGGTTTGGCAAAAAAACTCAGAAACTCAAAAACAGGCAGAGGAGTGGGAAAGCTTTGTAGTAGAAAAAGGGGAAGGCTTTAGGTTTGCTCTGACCCAATGCTGCTGGCATGGGGAAGCTGTAGGTAGACTAAGCAGAAGCCAGGCATCCTATGATGGATTAGGGATGTGTGTTTGGCTCTCTCTGTTAGGTACTAAATTAAAAGCAGTGAGAAAAATTAGAGAAGTTTTCAGTTATTAATCAATTTCTGGCCATTCTGGGCCAATTTTGTCAGAGTTCATTGTCTGATCTTCCTGGCCATTTGCTGGAGGCTGGAGGCTGGTTACTTCTTCAGTTCAGGCTGGTTCCCTGGGCTGGTTACTGTAGAAAATAGGTTGATTTCCTAGGCTGGTTGCTGCAGTGTTGGTTGGAGCTCTATTTTTATATGTGGTCTGAACATGACCCATTTTACATTGTCTTTCAACAGAAATACTTTCAAAATTATGAAGAAATAAAAATATATAAAAAATATCCAAAGAATAAATAAAATCTGAGAGCTGAGTAAAAAAACATACCTTCAAGGATTCATAAACCTTTTCTGATTATTCACTATTGTAAACAATACTAAAAAATTTCCTAGTTTCTGTATACTTATACAATTTACCTATTATTTTATTTATAATAATTTTTTAAAATATGCAGTTCTACATCTAGGGTTATCTACATTTGAAAATCTGAATCTGTGTTTAGATTCATCTCCAGAAATGTTTATTAACTTACACTTTCAAAAATAATTCATGACATTTCCAAAATCTTTACCAACACCTGCTGTTGTCAAACTTTTTGACATTTGTTATCTAATTTCATTGTTATTTAAATTATCATTGTTTAATTACTAGTAAAGTTGTACATTTTTATATTTATTGTTTTCTGTATGTCAGCTTTTTCTTACTCTGTGCAGACATTGGAACATTTGTCTTTTAATTCATAATTACGATTCGTATATAAGAAATTTAAAATATTTATCTAAAGCATTTGTTACAACTGTTTCTTTTTTCTTATATATGTATATATACAAATATATGCTTATTTTAATAGATATATATTTATATAGAAATATATTCATATGTAATTTATATATTTAATATATAAATTTGTTTTTATATATAAATATATATGAACACTTACACATATATTTATTTGTTAGTCCTCACCCAGGGATATGTTTATTGATTGTAGAGAGTGAGGAAGGGGGGGGAGAGAGAGAGAGAGAGAGAGAGAGAGAAACACCCATGTGAGAGAAAATCATCAATTGGTTGCATCCTGCATGCGCCCTACCAAGGGTGGACCCCACGACCTAGGTATGTACCCCGACTGGGAATGAATCCACCACCTTTGAGTTGTGTGGGAGGATGTTCTGACCAACTGAGACACTTGGCCAGGGCACAAATGTTTCTTATTATTTTTTTGAATTTTAGCTTTGTTCATGATACTTAAAATTTTTTAAAAATTAAAGTTGTTAGGGTAACATTGTTTAATGACATTATATAAATTTCAGGTGTACAGTTTTCTAAAATGACATCTGAATACTCCATGTGCTTACCCCCAGAAGTCTAGTCTCCTCCTGTCACTGTGTTGTTGACCCCTTCTACCTTCTTCATTCTCCCACACTTCCCTTCTGGTAACCACCATTTAAATGTCTGTATCAGTTTGGTTTTTTGTTTGTTTATGTGTTTGTTTTCTTTGTTCCTTTGTTGCTTTTTCTTTTGTATCCTTATATAAGTGAAATTGTATGTGTGGTTCTTGTTGTTTTTCACCTGACCTATTTCATTTAGCATAATGCTCTCAAGATCCATCCATGTCATCACAAATGGCAGTACTTCATCATTTTTATGACTAGTATTCTGCTGTATATACATGTCACATCTTCTTTATCCAATCATTTGTTAAAGATCACTTAAGTTGCTTCCTTATCTTCACTATTGTGAATAAGGCTGCAATGAACATATGGGTACATATGTATCATTTGTATCTTTACAAATAAGTCTTTTCTAATTTCTGTGGTAGATACCCAGAAGAGAGATTGCTTGGTCATATGGCAGTTCTATTCTTGATTTTTGTTTTCTTTTATTAAATCCACATACTGTTTTCTCTAGTAGTTGCACCAATTTACATTCCCATTGGCAGTGTGTGAGGGTTTCCTTCTTTCCATATCCTCTCCAGTTGTTATTCCCTGTGTTATTGTTAATAGCCATTCTGACAAGTGTGAGGTGATATCTCATTGTGGTTTTCACTTGCATTTCAATTATGACTAGTGATATTGAGCATCATTTTATATATATGTTGGCTATTTGTATGTCTTCCTTGGAAAAGTGTCTACTCAAGTTCTCTATCCATTCTTTAACTGTCCATTGTTGTTTGTTGTTCCGTTGTATGAATTCTTTATATGTTTTGAATATTAACCTCTTATTGGAAATCTCATTTGCAAGTAATTTCTCCCATTTGGCTGGATGCCTTTTTGCTTTGTTGATAGAATTTTCACTGTGCAGAAGCTATTTGATGTAGGCCAAATTATTTATTCATATTTTAAACTAAAACTTAAAAATTGATAATTGATATACAATATAATATTAGTTTTGGGTGTGCAACCCAGTGATTAAACATTTATATAACTTACAAAGTGGTCATTTGTTTTTGCATTTACTTCCCTTGCCTTTGTGGTAAAGTTTACAAAAACTCTTCTGAAACCAAGGTTATTAAATTTAGTGCTTATATTTTCTTCTATGTATTTTATTGTTACAGGTCTTATAGTCATTTTTAACCCATTTTGAGTTAATTTTTGTGTATAGTGTTAAATAAAAGTGTAGTTGCACTTATTTGCCTGTGGTTCTTTAGTTTTCCCCCACACCATATATTGAAAAGAGACACTCCTTTCTGCATTGTTTGGTTGTTTTTTCAAAAATTAGTTGTCCAAATATATGTGGGTTTATTTCTTGGCTCTCAATTCTGTTTCATTGTCTGTGTGCCTGTTTTTCAGCCAATAACATACTGTTTTGATCACTGTAAGTTTGTAGTATAGTTTGAAGTCACGGTGTTTGATACCTCTCAGACTTTGTTCATTTTTCTCAGAATTGCTTTGGCTATTCAGAATCTTTTTGGTTTCATAGAAATTTGATGACTTTTTAAATTCTACTTCAGTAAAAATGCCACTAGGATTTTGATGGGGAATGCTTTAAATCTGTATATTACTTCAGGTAATATGCCATTTCAACATTGTTAATTCTCCTAATCTAGGAGTACAGAATATCTTCACATTTCTTTGTGTCTTCTATTTTTTTCAACAATGTTTTCAGTGTAGAGGTCCTTTACCTCCTTTGTTAAGTTTATTTCCATGTATTTATACTTTTTGTTACAATAGTAAGTAGGATTATTTTCCTCATTTCTATTTCTGATATTTTATTGTCAATATATAAGAATGCAATTGATTTTTGTATATTAATTTTGTATTTTACAATATTACTGTATTTGTTTATCATTTCTAATAGTCTTTTTGTGGAGTAATGGTTTTCCATTATAGAATCATGTCATCTGCCAAAAAGGTAATAAGTTTTAGATCTTCATTCCCAATTTGGATGCCTTTTATTCTTTATTCTTGCTTAATTGCTCTGGCTAGGACTTCCAGCACTATGTTGACTTATAGTTGCATTATTTGTTTGGAATAGTCTTTATTCTGTTAATGAATGCTTTAATATTTTTACATTTATAATTTTAAGTGATTTGGTCTATAGCGTTTACCTTTGGGAATAATTTATGCCTATTTTGGTATTTGGATAGCATTCTCTTACAAATAATTGGTAGGCTTTTTCTTTGTCTTTATTACTGAAATGTAGATCTTTATTTCTTGATTACTCGATTTAATGTATTGGTTTACTAGGTAAGATGAAAAATTTTTATTTCCATATGGCTTCATCCCTTTCTTCTCCCCTCTATCTCTCAGCTGCTGGGATCTATGTTTATTTTGGGAAGGATTATATTTATATTCTGCTCTATAATTTTTACAGCTTAAATTAAAAATTGAAACCCAGTAAACAGCTTTTTGTGATGTTGCGGCAGAGTCAGACTGAAATTAATGTTAACACCTTGATTTTTACTTCCAGGCTTATTTGCCTTGAGGTGTAGTTACTATTTAAAGAAAACAAAATATTTTCCTTGAAGTTTCCTTTGCCTAAAACCCTTTTTTCTTTTTTAGCTCTTAACTTTTACTCATGGTTAAGTCTCAGCTTAAATGCCTGAGGCTATTCTTCCTACCCTGGGATCAAGTTTCTCTCCTGTACTTTGTTTTGCAGCACCTAGCTTGATTCGTGTGTGTGTGTGTGTGTGTGTGTGTGTGTGTGTGTGTGTGTGTGTGTGTGTGTGTGTTTTAAATGAGTCTCCCAACTCAAATATGAGCTCCTTAGGAACAAGGGCAATCTCTTTCTTGGTGACTACTATATACCCAACACCTGATTCTGTGTCTTGTTCTGGATAGGTGCTTACCAAATATTCGATTCTCCACTAAGGGTTTGCTGTTCACACTGCAGAAATAGTTTGTGTTTATTTTTATTTACAGATATTATCCAGATCTGCTATTGTGTAGAATATACCATAGTGGACACTTTCTAAGAAGATCCTGATGTGATCTCTGCACTGGGGAAAATTAGAAAGAGGCTCTACCAGATGCTCTCATCATATTCTTGTCATTACCAGCAGGTGTGCAAGCTCCCAATTCTGCATTTCTAATATCCCATTCAGATTATCTACTTTCCTGAAACACTGGCTTTAGTGACCTATCTGCTGTATTTCTTAGACTTCATCATCACCTCCCCATCCAGTGATCCCGCTATTATTTTCCAAGTTTATCACCTATTTCTTTCCCTTTTTTTATCCCGGTTAGATTGCATGGCCCACTGCTATAATCACTACCTGAAAATAACTTCAACCATTTTGCCCCTCTCTTCCTCCATTGCACTCATGTGATAAAATCTTGCATTGGGATGGGCCCAAACTCCCTCTGTCTTCTTCCTGCCTACTCCCTTCAAACAAATACTGCTTCAGAAGATGGACATAACTGTTGATTTTTTTCACTTTGAATTTACAAACACAAAAGTGAAATGTATACTTCACAGTGCCCAATAACTGTACCAAGTTGTCTTTAATTTTGAATTACTGGTAAATTATTACTTTTATCAAGATATATACTTTTATTGATAAATTTTTAGATATTCTTCTCATCATGAATTTAATTCTCGGCATGTAACTTCTACTACTTATTGCTTATAATACCGTTATGATTGTTTTATCACATTGCATACTTTTTTCTTCTCAGTATGTTGTCTTTCCAGTGGAGCTTTTGTAATTTTTTTGATTTACTTGAGAATGTAAAAAAGTTGTTGTCTAAAATATTCTTTTACTTGTAAAAGTAAATTTTCAAATGTATTGTGGGCAAAAAAAGATTCTATAGGAAGTAACTTCAGAGGATGATCTGATCATAAATTCCTAACTAGGCATTTCATGGTGGATACTCACACCCCAGGCCCATAACCTTTTTAGTAAAAGGTTTACCTCTGCCTTAAGCAGCCCTTCCATGGTTTCTGTGCATTGAGGTAAACACACCTTTGAAATAAGCCCTAACCACTCTCAAGAGAGCAGATAATCTATTAACCATCCTGTAATTTAATATCTGCCTTGCTTTCTCCTACTTTCATGACCTATTCCCTATATCACTTCCTTGCTTTAAAATGCATAAAAAAACTGCACAACTGTCACTCTCCAGAGTAAATGAGCTCTTGTTTCCTGGCAGTTGTTGTCAGTTTTGGCTTAAATAAACTCATAAAAGTTCTCTATAGGTTTGGATGTTTCTTACATCAATAGTATATTCTTCATTTTTCTTCTATGTGATTTTTTTCTGCTGTTTTTGTTGTGGTTTTAGTATTTTCTTTTGATTTTTAAAAAATTAAGTAGCCTGTGTGGAGTTGCTTTTATTTAATTGGCGGGGGGGGGGGTGGTGTTGCCCCAAAATAAAACAGAAAGATTACCTTTGCATTATTACCCTTTACCTCAGCATGATTCAAAGTGTTTCTTGGAACTAAAAAATGGAAGTTTATATTTTTAGTTTGGCAGGACCACTGTGTATGATGGAACAGCCGTGCATTGCCTAGCTACGGGCATGAGAGGGGTGGCAATGCAGACTGAACCCTGCTCCGCCAGCCCTGCACCCCAGTGCAGAGTGGTGTCTTCCTAAAGGAAGAGGCTCCCTTTTCTGCCCGCAGAGACATAGTCCACCCACCCAGCTGTGAGTCTGCAGAACAGTCTGCCTCCTGGGAAATCAGAAGAAACCTTCCTCGTGCTCTCAAACCAACACAAATCCCTTCATCTCTGTGCATAAATCTGCCTTCTCTCTGAGCCACATATGCTGAGCTCCCAAGGCCAGCTCTTCCAATATCATCCAGCAATTTCCCCGTCTCCTACATAATAAACTATTCCCTCACTACCAAAACAATCCCATTAGCACTCAAACATCTATTAATTTCTTCCTTCTAAATAAAAAGCTCTCTTCTCCCTATGTGCTGCTCCATCTACTGCCCCAGATCTCTGCGACACAGTCAGAGCAAAGCTCCTCAGCAGAGCAGCACATTCTCCTCCCATACACGAGGTTGGAGAGCCCCTCACGTTCTTCAGACCTCTGTTCAAATTCGCTATCTCAATGAGGCCTTCCCTGACCTTTTAAACTGCTGTCTCCTCCTTGGCACTCTCTGTCTCTTCCTTCCATTAATTTTCTCCATAACACCATAACTATCTGATATATTAGTTTCAACTCTCTAAGGCATGGAGCTAGAGTAAAACTTTATATGTTGGTATTTTCTAGAGCATGCTCCTGAAACCATTATTTCAGCCAGATTGAAAGGGTTACCTTGGCACAGAGTTTACAAGAAAGGTAATGAAGCTTAAACTTCAGGACCTCTCACTTCTACAGACCAGTGAGAGTATGGAGAATTGCTAAGATTTGTTCAGTGTGCTAGTTACAAAGGGAAAAAAAGCTATCACTAGGAACACTTCTAAGGAAGCATTTCTAGTATATTGCTCACCAAAAGCTCAGAAGAAAAGAGATACAAATCTCTAAGAACTTTAAAGTGATTTCTAAATAAATATATACTATGTCCACAACTTATTCATTTACTTTTTATTTTTTTTATAAAGAGGAGACTCAGACTATCAAAGATTCAGGCTCCACAAAACCTGAATTCAGCCTTGTATGTTCAAATAACTTTCATAAATACAGAGCTAAACAACATGAAACAGGTTTCTGTTTTGCAGAATTTGGGAGGTACTTATGATACAAATGTATAATGTAAATTTCTTAGAGAGAGTTGGGACATGTAGTATTTCTTCAGTGTGCACATCTGTTTTTAAACAATGCGTCTTAAAGTGATTAGTATCCTGTGGAAAATACGTTGGGAAACCCTGCTCTGGAAACTTGGCCACTCTCTCTGTTCTCTATTCCATTTCTATCTGAAAGGGTAAGCACTTCTTTAACAGCTCAGAAAACCACTTAGTAATGGGTGTGTGTGTGTATGTATGTGACTGGGGAGAATCATATCTGCCTTTGAATTTGACTTTCTTCTGATACACCATCCATATTTTAAAAAAAATTTACAACTAAATTCTATCACATTAACAGCATCTGCATTCCCAAGATTACTCACCTCCCTAGCTCAGATTTGATGGCATTTAACAACTATAATTATACTTTTCAAGTGCTGTACCAATCTTCAGTATTACATTCACTGGCAGGAGTATTAGCTTCCAAAAATGCTAAAAAGCTTGTAGAAGTATCATTTGTAAAGATGGGCTGTGCTTAATTTTGATGACAGTTATCTAGTTCATACCACACTGAAAAGATCAGTCTCATTAAAAGTGTCTTACAATCATCAAATCTAAATATAATGGACTAAATTCTATTATTAAATTTGTAGAAATAGTCTTAGATATGAGTTATCTGGAGTTTCAAGAGGAGAGGTGATATAAATAAAGTTTTCTCACTTTTGGATAAATATTGTTCAATATTCAAAGAGAGGGTGGAGATTTGTCCTGCTTTGCCTGGCACAGCTCCACTTTATGCCTACTGTTCTGGCTTAATTATTATTGTCGTCCCCTTCACTCTCAGAATTTCTTGGTATGCATGATGCATTCTATAGTTACTCTATTTATAGATTATTATCTACTAAATCTGGCACGATTGGATCTAAATCATTCAGTTCTTTCTTTCTACCCCTTTCTTCTAATACCTACTATGTTATAAATTGGATGGATTTGTAATAATAGTTAAATGAGAAAAGTGTGGTTGTTTCCTAAGGACAACTAAAATTTAAATCATGCAACTCTTCAGGTTTTTTGTCATTGTTGTTTCAAATTTGACCTAATGACAATATCTCAGCACTAATAGAACCAGTGTGATATAGACCAGTAAGTAGTTTATAATTTTCCTCCTTGCAAAATAACTTCCTTGATTAATAGTGATAGAATTCTTTTTCTTAAAATTATTTTTCTATAATCCCAGCTTTAGGGGTATGCTGTTAAAGGAGACACAATGCACTCAAGTAAGTAACATGTATTTACTATTTTTGGAGTATTTCCAATATCATAATTTTGTATATGAGTATCCCTGAGAAGATTTATTAGGTTTATATGAAAGCACTGTTATCAGAATGTTTAGCATCACAGCTTGCCTCCTTGCACAACTGCAGCAAAAATTGCAACTAGACTACAAATCAAATATCCAGAATCATCAGAAAATCAGGCTATATGGAAGTCTGACAACCAAGGAGTTAAAGAAGCCACATTCATCCAGATGGGTAGGAGGGGTGAAGATGTACAGAGAGGCATAGAGACCCAGATATGAGGAGCAGATGGTCTCACTCCCACATGTGGTAGATAAAAATCAGGAGGGTTAACTCAAGGGAGGAATCCAAGCCTTACTCCAGACCACTTAGCCCAGGTTTCCAGTGCCAGGAAAATAAGTTCCTGTATGTTCTGGCTGTAAAAACCAGTAGGGGTTGGGGCTGTGGAAGAAACTGTGGTATTCTCAGGAGTCTCCTCTTAAAGGGCCTGCAATGGACTTAGGACTTATACAAACTCACTCCCTCTGAGCATCAGCACCAGGGCAGCAGCGGGAAGGGCACCAGTGGCATACAGGGAGAAATTGGAGTGTCTGGCATCAGGGTTTGTGCCTGGGGGACAGCTACCTCCCAGACAAAATTCCAAAGGCCAGGCAGCAGCATTTTCCACTTTCTGAGCCCTTCCTCACATAGAGCCACAGAGTATGACACCACATCGGAGACCCATTAGCCTGGTTCACACATGTTGCTCTACTGTGGCAATACCCTAAGGCTCCTACCCGTCAACTTACTGGTGTGGTTTTCTACAATAGGCCACATGACTAAGGCAGGGAATGAAAGCAGCTCTATCTAAGACACAGAAACAAACACAGAGAGGCTGCCAAAATAAGGAGACAGAGAAATATGGCCCAAATTAGAGATAGGAACAAAACTCCAGAAAAAAAAAAACTAAACAAAATGGAGATGAGCAAACTATCAGATGCAGAGTTCAAAACACTGGTTATTAGGATGCTCAAGGCACTCATTGGGTAGTTCAACAGCATAAAAAAGACCCAGGCAAAAATTAAGGTTAACCAAGTAAAATAAAGAAAAATTTACAGGGAACCAACAGTGGAGTAGATGAAGCCAGTAATCAAATCAATGATTTGGAACATAAGGAAGAAAATAGAAAAATATTTAATCAGAACAACAACAAAAAGAATATAAAAAAATAAGGATAGGCCATGGAGCCTCTGGGACAACAAACATACACATATTTGAATCATAGGCATGTTGGAAGGAAAAAAGAAAGAGCAAGAAATTGAAAACTTACTTGAAAGATTAATTAAAAGCAAGAAAACAAGGGAAAGAAAACATCTCTAATTTGGTGAAGGAAATAGACATACAAATCCAAGAAGCACAGAGAGTCTCAAACAAGATGGACCAAAAGAGGACCACACCAAGACACAGCATAATTATAGCCCTGGCTGGTGTAGCTCAGTGGATTGAGCACGGGCCTGCAAAGCAGAGAGTCACGGTTCGATTCCCGGTCAGGGCACATGCCAGGGTTGCAGGCTGGTTCCCTGCAGGCCAGTTCCCAGCAGGGGACCCATGAAAGGCAACCGTACATTGATGTTTCTCTCCCTCTCTCCTTCCCTTCCCCTCTAAAGACAAATAAATAGATAGATAAATAAATAAATAAAATCTTAAAAAAAAAGACACATCATAATTAAAATGAAGAAGGTTAAAGATAAAGAATCTTAAAAGCATTAAGAGAAAACCAGAGGGTTACCTACAAAGGAGTATGCATAAGATTGTTAGCTGACTTCTCCAAAGAAACTTTGTAGGCAAGAAGGGACAGGCAAGAAGTATTTAAAGTGATGGAAAGCAAGGACCTACAACCTAGATTAGTCTATGCAGCACAGCTATCATTTAGAATGGAAAGGCAGATAAAGTGCTTCTAAGACAAGGTAAAGCTAAAGGAGTTCATCATCATCAAGCCATTATTATACGAAATGTTAAAGGGACTTATTTAAGAAAAAGAAGAAGATCAAAACTATGAACACTACAATGTTAATAAATTCACAACTATTAACAATGGAGTCTAAAAAGCAAACTAAGCAAAAAGGCAGAACAGAAACAGAGTCATAGACATGGAGATTATTTGGATGGTTGTCAATTGGGAGGGGAAAGGAGGAGATTCAGAGAAAAGAAGTAAGGATTAAGAGGTACAAATTGATGTACAGAATAGACAGGGGGATGTTAAGAGCAGGATGGGAAATGGAGTAGCCAAAGAACTTATATGCATGACCCATGGACATGAACTAAGGAGGGGATTGCTGTAGGAAATGGGGGGTACCAGGTAGTGTAGGGGCAAAGGGAAATAAATTAGGATGACTGTAATAGCATAATCACTAAAATATACTTGAAAATAAAAAAAGAATGTTTAGCATCATTATTAGTCAATTATAAGGCCATGATTTGGAAAATGAATGCAGCATAGCTCAGAATGGCATAATCAAACATTTTGAAACAAATGGTAGACACATAAATAGTACCAGTTCTGGGCCTGTTCAAATATTTAATTCAAAGCACTGGTGTATAATTTCTTGTTCTCACTTAGAGCAGAGTCATCATCTTCTCTGTTAGGATCTGAACTCCTGGAAGGCAGGGAAAATGGCTCTTCAATGTTACCTGTGTCATACCTACACCACCATTCTGTACATTCAAATGTCTAATTTTCTCAGGATGGTGAGGGCTTAGAGGTGGGGAGCATAACTGTAAGGAGAACTGTAGATTTTCAAAATATAACTGAATACTAAGACTCTGAAATTAGCAATGAAGAGGGACTCTCCAGGTGAGATTGGATAGCTGGCCCCAATGCCCTGACTCTTACCATGTAGTTTCTTTCTCTCTCTCTTTTCTTAATTGTTGTTCAACTACAGTTTTCTTTCTTTTACTCCCATCCCAGCCCACCCCCCCAACCTTCCCCAATTCCCTCCCATTTCCACCCCACCTTGTTTTTGTCCATGTGTCCTTTATACTTGTTCCTGTAAACCCTTCCTCTTTTCCCCTTAAATTCCCTCCCCTCTCCCCTGTGGTCGCTGTCCCCCTGTTTTCTATTTCAGTGTCTTTGCTTTTATTTTGCTTGCTTGTTTGTTTTGTTGTTTAGCTTCCTGTTAAAGGTGAGATCATATGGTATTTGTCTTTCACTGCCTGGCTTATTTCACTTAGCATAATGCTTTCCAGTTCCATCCATGCTGTTGCAAAGGGTAGGAGCTCCTTCTTTCTTTCTGCTGCTTAGAATTACAATGTGTAAAGGTACCATAGTTTTTTTATCCATTCGTTTACTGATGGGCACCTAGGTTGCTTCCAACACTTGGCTATTGTAAATTATGCTGCTATGAACATTGGGGTGCATAGGTTCTTTTGGATTGGTGTTTCAGGGTTCTTAGGATATAATCCTGGCAGCAGAACTGCTGGATCAAAAGGCAGATCCATTTTTAGTTTTCTGAGAAAATTCCATACTGTTTTCCATAGTGGTTGTACCAATCTGCAATTCCATAACAGTGCACTAGGGTTCCCTTTTCTCCACAACCTCTCCAACACTTGCTGCTTGTTGCTTTGTTTATGATGGCCATTCTGAGAGGTGTGAAGTGATATCTCATTGTGGTTTTAATTTGCATCTCTCTGATAGCTATATTGAGCATCTCTTCATGTGTCCCTGGATCTTCTGTATGTCCTCCTTGGAGAAGTGTCTGTTCAAGTCCTTTGCCCATTTTTTAATTGGGTTGCTTGTCTTCTTACAGTGAAGTTGTGCAAGTTCTTTATATATTTTGGAGATTAAACCCTTGTCTGAGGTATCATTGGCAAATATGTTTTCTCATGTGGTTGATTCTCTTTTTATTTTAATACTGTTTTCTTTCACCATGCAGAAGCCTTTTATTTTGATGAAATCCCATTTGTTTATTCTTTCCTTTATGTCCCTTGCTCTAGAGGACAAATTGGTGCAAATATTGCTGCTTGAAATATCTGAGATTTTTCCTGAGTATGTTCTCCTCTAGGACTTTAATGATGTCACAGCTTAGGTTTAAATTTTTTATCCACCTTGAATTTATTTTGTATATGGTGTAAGTTGGAGCTCAAGTTTCATTTTTTTTGCATGTAGCTGTCCAGTTCTCTCAACAGCATTTGTTGAAGAGGCTATCTTTACTCCATTTTATGTTGCCACCCCCTTTGTCCAATATTAATTGCCTGTAGAGAGTTGGGTTTATTTCTGGGCTCTCTGTTCTGATCGATTGGTCTGTGTGCCTGTTTTTATGCCGGTACCAGGCTGTTTTGATTACAGTGGCCTTGTAATATAGTTTGGTATCAGGTATTGTGATCCCTCCTACTTTGTTCTTTTTTTCCTCAAAATTGCAGCTGCTATTCAGGTTTGTTTATGGTTCCATATAAATTTTTGAAGTGTTTGTTCTATGTCTGTGAAATATGCCATTGGTCCTTTAATAGGTATTGCATTGAATCCGTAAATTGCTTTGGGTAGTATGGACATCTTGATGATGTTAATTCTTCCATCCATGAACACGGTGTATGTTTTCATTTGTTTGTGTCTTCCTTGATTTCTTTCTTCAGTGTTGTGTAGTTTTCTGCATACAGGTCTTTTACCTCCTTGGTTAGGTTTATTCCCAGATATTTTATTTTTGTTTTTGCTATATCAAATGGGATTTTTTTCCTTGATTTCTGCTTCTGCTGTTTCATGGTTGGTATACAAAAATGCCTTTGATTTTTAGATATTGACTTTGTGTCCCATTTTTTTTGCCAAATTTATTTATTCAGTCAAGCAGTTTTTTGGCCCAGTCTACAGGATTTTCTACATACAATATCATGTCATCTGTAAACAATGACAGTTTTATTTCCTCCTTTCTGATTTGGATGACTTTTATTTCCTTTTCTTCTCTGATCCCTGTGGCTAAAACTTCCAATATATGTTAAATAGAAGTGGTAAAAGTAAACAGTATTGTCTTGTTCCTTATCTTATTGGAAAAGCTTTTAGTTTTTGCACATTGAGTATGCTGTTGGCGGTAGGTCTTTCATATATGGCCTTTATTAGGTTGAGGAATGCTCCCTCTATTCCCACTTTGCTGAGTGTTCTTATCATAAATGGGTGCTGTACCTTATCAAAGGCTTTTTCTGCATCTACTGATATGATCATGTAATTTTTGTCTTTGCTTTTGTTTATGTGATATATTACATTTAGTGATTTGTCAATATTGAACCATCCTTGCATCCCTGGGATGAATCCCACCTGATCGTGGTGTATGATCTTTTTAATGTATTGTTGGATGTGGTTTGCCAATATTTTGTTGAGGATTTTAGCATCTATGTTCATCAGCAAAAGTGGCCTGAAGTTTTCTTTCTTTGTTGTGTCTTTATCTGGTTTTGGGATTAGGATGATGCTGGCTTTATAAAAAGAGTTTGGGAGTCTGCCATCATTTTGGACTTTTTGAAATAGAAGGATAGGGGTTAGCTCTTCCTTAAGTGCTTTGTAGAATTCTCCTGTGAAACCATCTGGTCCAGGGCTTTTGTGTGTGGGAATTTTTTGATTACTGCTTCAATTTCATCTGCTGTTATTGATCTGTTCAGGCTTTCTGCTTCTTCTTCACTGACTTTTGGAAGATTATGCTTTTCTAGAAATTTGTCTATGTCACCTAGGTTTTCAAATTTCTTGGCATACAGTTTTTCACAGTACTTTCTTAAAATCCTTTGTATTTCTATGGTGTCAGTTGTAATCTCTCCTCTCTCATTTCTGATTGTGTTTATTTGGGTCCTCTGCCTTTTCTTTGTGATGAGTCTGCTTAAAGGTTTGTTGATTTTGTTTATCTGTTCAAAGAACCAGCTCCTGGATTCATTGATCCTCAGAACTGTGCTTTTAGTCACTATGTCATTTAATTCTGCTCTGATCTTGGTTATTTCCTTTCTTCTACTTGCTCTGGGCTGTGTTTGTTGTTGTTCCTCGAGTACTTTGTCAGAGTAAGGTTAGGTTGTTTATTTGAAATGTTTCTCTTTTTTTGGTAGGCCTGTATCACTATGAACTTCCTTCTCAGGATGACCTTCACTGCATCCCATAAGTTTGGGGTTGTTATGAGTTCATTTTCATTTGTTTCCAGATACTTTTTGATTTCTTCCCTAATTTCATTCTTATCCATTCATTTTTTAAATAGCATTCTAGTCAATCTCCATGAGTTTGAGTGTTTTGGTTTTTTTTTCTTTTGGGGTTGGTGTCTAGTTTCAGTCCTTTGTGGTTGGAGAAAATGCTTGATATAATTTCAGTTTTCTTGAATTTGTTGAGGTTTGTTTTGTATCCTGTCATGTGGTCCATCTTTGAAAATGTTTCATGTGCATTTGAGAAGAATGTGTATTTAGCTTCTTTGGGATGGAGGGCTCTATCTATATCAGTTAAGTCTATTTTATCTGGGGCTTTGTTCAATGCCACAATATCTTTGTTGATATTTTGTTTGGAAGATCTGTCCATTTTTGACAGCAGGGTGTTTAAATCCCCTACTATATTTGTGTTCCTGTCAATATCTTTCTGGAAGTCCTCTAAGATTTTCTTTATGTATTTTGGTGCTCCTATGTTGGGTGCATATATATTTACAATGTTTATGCCTTCTTGGTGGATTCTTCCCTTGAGTATTATGAAGTGACCTTTTGGGTCTCTCTTTATGGCCCTTTTATTTTGGAGTCTATTTTGTCTGATATGAATATTGCTACCCTGGCTTTTTTCCTCTCCATTTGCTTGGAAAATTCGTTTCCAGCCCCTCACTTTCAGTCTGTGTAGGTCTTTTGTCCTGAGGTGGGTCTCTTGTAGGCAGCATATGTATGGGTCATGCTTTCTTATCCATTCCACTATTCTATGTCTTTTGATTGGAGCAGTTAATCCATTTATGTTTAGTGTTATTATTGATAGGTTCTTATTCATTGCCATTTTTGTACCCCTGTTCCTTTCTCTTTCTCTCTCTTTTCCTTTCTTTTCTTAAAGCAGTCCCTTTAGCATCTCTTGAAGATCTGGTTTGGAGGAGGTGTATTCTTTTAGGCTTCTTTTGTCTGGGGGAGGCTCCTTATTTGGCCTTCTATCTTGATTGTGAGCCTTGCTGGGTAAAGAACCCTCTGGTTCTCATTACTTGGAATATTTCTTGCCAGTCGCTTATGGCTTGTAACATTTCCATTGAGAAATCAGCTGCAAACCTTATTGGGGCTCCCTTGTATGTTATTTCCCATTTCTCCCTTGATGCCTTTAAGATTCTCTCTTTGTCTTGGAATTTTGTCATTTTAATTACAATGTGACTTGAAGTGGGCCTCTTTGGGTTCATCTTGATTGGGACTCTCTGTTTTCTGCATTAGTATGACTTTCTCTCTCATCAAATTAGGGAAGTTTTCCATCATTACTTTTTCAAATAGGTTTTCTATCCCTTTCTCTTCTTCTCCTTCTGATGTCCCTATTATATGGATGTTATTATGTTTCATATTGTTTTGGATTTCTCTTAATCCCTCTTCATTCTTTCTGAGCCTCTTTTTCTTTTCTTGCTCTTTCTGGATGTTTTTTTCTACTTTGTCCTCCAGCTCACTGACCTGATCTTCTGCTTCATCTGTCCTGCCTTTGATTCCTTCTGCTGTGTTCTTCAGTTCAGATATTGTGTTCTTCATTTCCTCTTGGTCCTTGTTGATAGTTTCTATTTCCTTTTTTCGTGTTGATGTAGTCTACAGTGAGTTCATTGTAGTTTCCGTAGTTTCTGTTAATTCTCTGTGAGCTCATTGAGCTTCCTGATAACCATTGCTTTGAACTCAATTACTGATAGTTGAGTTTCTTCTATTTCATTTAGCATTCTATTTGAGGCTTTCTCCTTTCCTTTCATTAGTGGGTTGTTTCTTTGTCTTCCCATTGTTTGTGAGACTCTTTTTGTTAGCCTCAGCTTCTCAAGTTGATTGTTGTGGCTCCCTGGGTTTATAGTGTACACTTCCGTGGTGGAATATCTGTGAGATTCAGTTGTGCCATCTCCTTGATCTCCCGAGCTCACTGGTCTTGGGCTGTTGTTTAGGTTGGCTCTGTGTTTGTGTTTGAATTTTGATTGTTGTTGCATCTTTTTTTGGTGTGTCCTTCCCACCAGCTGGTTAACTGAGGGTCACTCTGTCCACCACCTCTTGTATTTTGTTGTGCTGGTGTGGGAAGGTTGTGTTGAAGCTGGTTCTTCTGTGTGTACAAGGTTTTGAGGATTCTCTCTTGCTCTTGTTCAGTTGTTCTGGTAATTTCTCCACTATTTAGTTGTATTTCCAGATAGGTCCTGGATTGAGGTTAGTGTGGCGTCCACTTCCTCCTTCACCTTTTTCTGTTATCTGTTGGTGGTTCCTTTGTTGTTGGGTTTCCTCTTCCAGCGGGTATCCTGGTGTTCACAGCTTCCATCTACTCTTTTTTGTACTGAGTTGGAGGGGGAAGGCAAAATGATTTAAGACAGCAAGAGAGTACTCTATGATATTTACAGTAGCAGCCAGTAAAAAAGAGATAGGAGATCCTTTGGCTATGTATAATGTTAACCATGATATTCCACCCAACTAGCCACTTTTTAGAAAGGATGGAAGGAAGATAAGACTTTTGTTGGGGAAGGAAGGATTTTGAGTTGGATCTAGAAAGCCATGAGGTTGTGGAAGGTCAGATTCTGAGGTAAGGTGAGAGTAAATGTTAGTAAATAGGTGTAGTGTGTGAGAGAATAGAGTTAATCACTACAGTAATAGAGTTCAGGAAACCTTGAAGTGGGCTAAGATCTGGGAGGGATGTTGTATAGTATTTATGATTGTATGGAACAGCTATTATTTATAATAATATTATAGCAACAATCATATTACAGAATCTATGAGATCCAGATACCAAGAATTGGGAGTATCGGACATTCAGTAGTGTGCTAAGGGAGCACAGGTGAAGTGAAGAACAGTAAATTAGCAATACATTGTGCAAGAGAGAATGGAGGAAACCTGTCAAATGATACAATTTAACCAGCCAAGCAAAGAAGACTATACAGAAAGAAGAGGAATACAAAAATACCATTAAAATAAAAGAAAGAATAATAAAAAAATAATAAAAATATGCAGTGATTTACAGGTTTTCTGTAATATCAAAGTGAAATTTGTTGTGCTGTCTCAGCTGTTGGGATGCCCCCTCTTTGGGTCCAACTCTGGTCTTTTCACAGTTCCAGGTTTTTTCATCTCACTTGTAGGTATTTTTAAGAAGAAGAAGGAGGAGGAGGGAGAGGAGGAGGAGAAGAGGAAGAAGAGGAAGAAGAGGAAGAAGAAGAAGAAGAAGAAGAAGGAGAAGAAGAAGAAGAAGAAGAAGAAGAAGAAGAAGGAGAAGAAGAAAGAGATAAAATTGGAAAGAAAGGAGGAAGGAATAAAACAAGAAAGAAAGAAAGAAAGAGAGGAAAAAGGAATTAGGGAATTGAGAGACAAAAAAAATAATAAAAATTAAGAAATAAAGAATTACTTAAAAAAAAAACCTCTTGCTGGTTTCAAACTGGCTAAACCAGTTTTTCTGGTTTTGCTGGCTGCAGCAAGCTGAGGGGGGATTGGTTTTGCTTTTCTCCCTTCCTGATCAGTCAGCCTCACAACGCTCTTCCCAGGACTAGCCTGGCACCTCTCCCTGGGGTTTGGGTGTGGGATCTAGGCCTTCCACAGAGCACACCCTCCCTGGGTTGTGGGCGCCCATGCTCGGCCAGGCTACCTCTGGCCCCACGGGTTTGGGCATGCACCCTTCCCAGGGCTATGAGGTTGTGCAGGTTCTTCCATACCACCTCGGGCACACTGCCTGGCTAGGTGGGGAGGCCAGAGTGATTGCTGCAGGAGAATTACCCAAGCAGTGTCTTTTTTTCACTTTTAATTTTTGAGAAATTCCTCCTATTCAAGCCTGCCGCTCCATGCAGTGGCCTGGCCTCTGGCATAGCCCAATTCTCCAGCCAGACCAGGGACTATCGGGGTCAGGGCCCATCACTGTGCAACTCTCAACTCTTCCCAGCCAGTTTCCACAGACTGCTTGGATGCTCACAGCCCCTTTGTGTTTGCCACTTAGTCTTTATTCCCCTCTCTGGGACTGCAAGCAACCAAGTCCTTTCCAGTGCTGCTAAGACCTTGTTTGGCTGGGGAGAGAGCATTTGACCCAGCTCTCTCCCCAAAACCCTGTGGCAAACCCGATGGGCACTGGGCCTGGGGCTGCTGCTGCCCTGGTCCCTGTGCTGGTCCCTGGGATCTTATTGTCCTGAAGCACTCTCCTTACCATCTGGTTTTTCAATGTCTGCTACAATTTCCGGTCTCCTATTTTCATATATGCTGGGGTACTGTCGGCTCTTTGCTCTGTTCCCTCATAGATCGGCTAGGTTTTTCTCCAGTGTGTAGAGGGAAATAGAATCCCCTCCCTCCTGCCTCACCGCCATCTTCCTCCTCCCACCATGGAGTTTCTTATCCATTGCTAAATTTTCCACTGTCCTGGCCCCAGGGGACAAGAGTTAGGGATTTGTTGGCCAGCCATGCTTTACCAGGAAGATATTCCATCTTTGTTATTACTTGTTGTCAACTTTGGAAGACTAGGATTTAATTTATTGAGGGAGTCAGTTGGTTTTCCTTTCAACAGTCTGTTGTTTCTTTCCCATTATAACACTGGGTTCACCCTTGTCTCAGTTTTTCAACTCTGGCCTCTAGAGTCAATGCCCCCAAATTACGATTTAGTATCTTAACTTAAATTTACAGAGAAGGGAACACTGAAACTCGGAGAGATTAAATGACTTGGCTGAGGTTAAAAATGGGTCATCTTCAATGTGAGATAGAAACCGATTCTTTTGATCATATTTCATGGGTTTCTTTCCATGTGACTGTGCCATCTGTTCTGCGCTGATTCCATCCTGTTTTTCTTCTTCATATTCTCTAGCAGGACTGTGCCATAGATCAGCTATCAGTGACAAGAATTCCATTTGTTTTTACCTGTAATACTGTCTGTTACTTCAATACATCTTTAGATGTTTCATATGTCTGTTGGTTTTTTATTTTTATGTTTGGCTACTGACTCCTTATTGTTTTTTACACTGCATTCTCAATTTTGTGTAAGAATTCTACTCCTAATATTTTCTCTATTTTATTTTAAAAATTTACTTGGCTCTATAATTGATTAGTCTTTTGCCTTTATTTAGCTTTATTATAAAATTTGGTTCTTCTTTTAAAATTTCTCTTATATTTATCTGTTGTGACTTTCTCATCCTTATTAGTGCCTAAATCATTACTGACCTCACCAGTTTCAGTCCATCCTGCACACTACCAGACAAATTTTTTGAAATACGCATTTTATCATTTTACTCTTCTACTAAAAACCTCTAATTCAGAATTGTAAGTGTTAAAGGATGAACAGAGATGTAAAAAAATTTCTAACACAGTTCTGGCAACATTTGTGAAAGAAACAGTGATGATAGAAATCTGCGGAGCCTCCCACCCAGAAGTTAAAACCTCTGGCATGGAGGACGATCTCGGTGTGTGGCAGAGGAGATGACAGGACCAAGGGGAAGCAGCAGATGGAAAACAGAGACAGCTCCACATAGCTTCAAGCATCCTTCCCCCAGGCAAAGATCATAAGTGAGAATGCTGGTTTTGAAATGCTCAGCAGACCCTGGCCAGTTTTCCTCAATGTCCAATAATGTCTCCTGAATGACATACAATGAAGCGTTTCAGCTCTGCCAATACTCCGAATACATGTATTCAGCAACTAAACTCCTAAAAAAAACCCCTAGTGTTGGAGAAAATGAGAGACTTGGTTGTGGAACACTGCATCTCCTCTTGTAAAATCCTCCTAAGCAGAAGCCTGCAGGAGAGCCAGGAGAGTTGGTAGTGCACTGTGGATCCTGTGGTATATCTTCTTGGCATATTATAGAGCAGGACACTTGAAGCAGGAGGGAATCCATCACTTTCTAGCATTATTCCACTGAAAGAAAGCCTACTTGTCATTAGGGTATGTGCTAATAGCTGAAAACAGCATACTTACATTCAGCTTTAGACTTGAGAAAGGATTTGAAAAAATCCTCTATGTGAACACAAATTATCCCAGAATCATAGATTTGGAAAATAAAAAGAGAAGAGAATTCTTTCCCTCTGCTAGGAGGAATAAGCAGAAAACAATCAACAAGCAGATGCTGGAAAAAGCTCCGTAAGACTTAGAAAAGGGAAGATCTTAGGAAAGGGAACAGTCCTCCTTGAAGATTCTGACAAAGAGTGAATCTCAGCAAAAGATTTATTTCTGAATCCAAAGCAACCTTGATGATCTCTATAGGCTATAAGAAGGTTTCCTATGAAACAGAGAAACATGTTTAAAAACAAGACAAGATGAAAAGAGGACCAGATGAAAATGTAGACATAATAAGGTAAGAAATGATCTCAAGGCAACCTAAAATGCTATAGCAGTGAAATAATAAAAGGCAAATATGACACTGTGGAAAATTAAATTAAATCAATTATTGATTTGAAGAAAAAGCTTGAAAAGATCTCCCAAAGGAATAGAATAAAGCAAACGGAAAATAAGGTAAATTGGATAAGGAGATGTTACTAAAGATGATTTTCCTTATTTCTAAAAAAGTAATAAATACAATAAATATAAAATTACACAGATGTTTCCTGAATTAACTGTGTATCTGAAAAAGTGAACAGAAACAATATGATGTTTCAGGAGAAATCAATTAAAGGACAAACATATGGAGGAAATATTGGCAAATTTTTGATATTCCAGAAGTGTTACTAATACCCAGCAAATTACCTGAAAAGGTATGAACATTAGGTTTCACCTCTGTAATACCACCAAAAGATAATGAAATAACACCTAAAAATTTTACCAAAGATATTATTGAAAACTTATAAGTGATAGACACTGTTCAGCAATTTGCAAGCATTATTTTATTTCTTCCTTATGGCTATGAGGATTCTCTGACAGGATTCCTTACCAAGGCAGAAAGCTCAAGGTAGCACAGTTGTTCACTTGTGAAAGTACATGTAGAATGACCTTGGCACTGTCCTTGAGTCCTCCCCTTCTTTGGAGCCCCAAGTCCAATCCTTCTGTGAATTATTTACCTCTACCTTCAAAGTGCATCTAGAATCCATCTCTTTCTCATCGTATCCACAGCTACCAGTCTGGCCCAAACTCACTACTTTCACTTACTGAAAGTCTCTGACCACGAAGGCGTTAATGTTCTCCTCAGCTTGTCTAAACTTTAGATGGGATTCTTTTTTATAGTGAGAATTTCAACAGCATGTAAAGGATGTGGAAACCATAAAAAAGAACCAGTCCAAAAGGAAGGATACGCTAACTGAAATAATGATAATTTACAGAGAATTGTAGAGAAGGTGAAGCCAAGAATCAAATCAGCTATTTGGAATATAAGGAAGCAAAAAAACCCACCCAATCAGAATAGCAAGAAAAAAAAAAGAATCCCCCCAAAATGAGCATAATGTAAGGAGCCTCTGGAACAACTTCAGACATACCAACATTCACATCATGGGCGTGGCGGCGGAAGAGAGAAAGCAAGAAATTGAAAGAAGATAAAAAAAGAATTCCCAGCCTCCCTTTTCTTGAACACTTACTTTACAAAACCTGTAATTGTAAAAATGTCTCTTTTGGATGTAAGCCATTTAAAAAGTCTCGCCAGTTTTACAGGCCAGCAGTTTTTTTCAAGGATCTCTCAGCTATCTTTTAAAAAAGTAATCATCCAGGAAGATAACACCTCTAACTACCAGTATTTGTGGGAAGGTAGAAGCCTAGATTTTGCAGTGGGCACTTTGCTCCAGTTGTAAAACCACCTCCTATCTTGAAGATATCTGATAGTTTACTATTCTTTGGGGTCAACTAGCAAATGCAAAAGGCCTTTAAAAGCTCTTAAAAACCCCACTGACTTTTGTTTCAGTGGAGTTGAGCTCAGACAGTTTTGGGATTGCTCTTATGTATTGCAATTGTCTTGAAAGAAAATGTCCCACCTGTTTAACTTTTTTCAGTTCAACTTTTATTTTCTTTCCCTGCTTCTACCCCTTTGCATTATTGGAGTCTATTCTCAAATCAGGAGCCAGAATGATAAGATCACATCACTCCTCTAATGGCTTCCAATTTCAAAAAGAGAAAACCCCAAATTTTAAAAGTTACAAGGCATGACTCAAAGTTGCCTTGCATTACTTTCTTGATTTCATGTCCTACATCCTTCAAACTCACTCCATTTCATTCACGTTAGCCTCTGAACTTCTGGACTACTGTAGATGTGTTCCTACTGTGGAGCCTTTACTAACCCCATCTCTTCCTTCAAATTTTGGTTCCTTTATTACTCCCTCAATAAGGTTTGCTATGAAAACTATTTAATGGATGTGGACAGCTGAACAATGACCTCTCATCCTGGGATGTCCATATTCCTTGATCCCTAGAAACTGCCAATGTGTTACCTTACATGGTAAAAGGGTTCGCAGATGTGATTAACTTATGGAATCTTGGGACCATCCTGGATTACCTGAATGGGACCAGTGTCATCACAAGGGTCCTTGTGAGAGGGGGATGGAAGGGTCAGAGCCAGAAAAGATGTGACAATGGAGGCAGAAGTCAGAGTGTTTCAGCCATGGGCTAGAGAATGCAAGCAGCCTGTAGAAGCTGGGAGAGGAAACACATTCTTTTCCTAGAGCCTCCAGAAGGAACATATCTCTGCTTATACCTTGATTTTCAGCCAGTGAAAACCATCTGGATTTCTGACTTCCAAACTGTAAGATTATAAATTTGTACTGTGTTAAGCTACTAAATTTGTGGTAATTTGTACAGCAAGAGTAGCAAATGAAACAGTGTGTAACCTCCAACCCCAGCACTCTCTGACTTTATTCTACCATGTTTTTTTCCCCTATAGTAATGGTCACCTTTAACACATTGAGTAATTGTGCCATTTGCAGCAACACGGATGGACCTTGATATCATTATGCTAAGTGAAGTCAGTCAGACAGAGAAAGACAAATACTGTATGATCTCACTGATATGTGGGATCTGAAAAGAGAAAACAAAAACAAAACACCTCACCAAACTCATAGAAAAAGAGACAAGACTATTTGTGATAACCATAGGCCTGGGATGGGAGTCGGGAATTTTGAGAAAGGTGGTCAAAAGGTACAGTCTTCCAGTGATAAGGACTAGGGATGTAATGTAAAACATGATGACTATAGTTAACACTGCTGCATGGTGTATTTAAAAGTTGCTTAAAGAGTAAATCCTAAAAATTCTTATCACAAGGAAAAAAACATTTTTTCTTTTTTAAAAAATCTATTATGAGATGATGGATGTTAACTAAACCTGTGATAATCATTTCATAATATCTATTAGCCAAATCATTACACTGTACATGATAAACGTATACAGTCCTGTATGTTGATTATACCTCAGTAAAACTGAAAAAGAAACAAAACCTGTTAAAAGTACATGTCATTTACTCATGTTTTTATTCTTGTTTTTCTTCTCCCACAAGATTGTAAGTGTCTTGAGTTTAGAAATCTTGTTTTGTTTTACGCAAGTAGAACAATACATGGCTTAAAGTAAGCACTTAAAAGTATGTATTGAGTTAACAGAAAAAAACCTTCAAATAGCAAGGACCCATACAATGAATTACCTTTGATCCATACTGCATAGTTTGCTACAGGCACACGGAAGCTGACAAAGGGGTGACTCAAACACTGAAGAAGCTATGTAAAGGCCTTGCAGCCCGCCCCTTACTGGTTTGGTTCCCGTGGTAGTGAAGATTACTGTACTGTGGGTATTGGCTCTGCTTCTTCCTTTCCCTTCCTCCCCTGCAGTTAGTTTCCATCACTGGACCATGAGTGGCAGTGAGGTGTTACTTCTGGGTAGAGAAATTTAAGAGCCATTGTGCTCCCTCCAACCTTATCTTCTCCCATGTTATAACCACAAGGCCACATGTTCCATACGGCAGAGCTATAAATAGGGGAGGGCTGGCTGAACAGCACCAAGCTTAACAATAATGAGAAACAAAGATTAACTGTGTTAAGCATTTAAGATTCTGGGGGCTTAGAAAGTCACAGCAGTTTGCCTTAACAGAAGCGAATTAAGGCAAATTCTAGAATGTAGTTGGATTATAACTTTTAGCTTCTACAAGCTGGAAGTGAAAATTTTGCTTTGCATAGGATTTTAGCTACCATGCATTTACTTGTATTTCCTTCTAAGTAATAGAGAAAGTATTTTTATTTTTTTATATTTTATTATTATGCTACTAGAGTTGTTCCAATTTCTCCCCCTTTGCCCATGACCCATGGACATGGGTCATGGGTATAAGTTCTTTGGCTACTCCATTTTCTATACTGTACTTTATATCCCCATGGCTATTCTGCAACTACCTATTTGGACTTCTTAATCCCTTCACCTCTTCACCCTTTTCCCGACAACGACCTCCCATCTGGCAGCCATCAAAATGCTCTCCATATCCATGAATCTGTCTCTGTTCTTGTTTGTTTGGTATGTTTTTTAGATTCAGTTGTTGACAAGTATTATATATTGCTATTTTATTGTTCATAGCTTTGACATTTTTCTTAAATAAGTCCCTTTAACATTTCATATAATAATGCTTTGGTGAAGATGACATCCTCCAGTTTTTTCTAGTCTGGGAAGGTTTTATCTATGCTTCCATGATAAATGATAGCTTTGCTGGGAAGAGCAATCTTGGCTGTAGGTCCTGCTCTTTATGACTTTGAATATTTCTTGCCATTCCCTTCTAGCCCACAAAGTTTCTCTTCAGAAATCAGCTGACAGTTTATGAAAACGTCTTTGTAGGTAATGATCTGCTTTTATCTTGCTGCTTTTAAGTTTGTCTCCTTATCTTTAATCTTTGGTATTTTAATTATGATGTATCTTGAAGTGGGCCGCTTTGCATACTCTTGTTTGGGACTCTTTGTCATTCCTGGACTTACATGTCTATTTCCTTTACCATATTAGGAAAGGTTTTTTTAAAAATTATTTTGTAAATAAATTTCCAATTTCTTGCTCTTTCTCTTCTCCTTCTGGCACTGCGTGATGGAAATGTTGGACCTCTTGAAGTTGTCCAAGAGGCTGCTTATACTATCCTCATTTTTTTGGATTCCTTTTTCTTCTTGTTGTTCTGATTAGTTGTTTTGTTTCTTCCTTATGTTCCACACCATTGATTTGATTCTCACCTCCATCCACACTATTCTTGCTTCCCTGTAAATTGTTCTTTATTTCAGTTAGTGTATCCTTCATTTCCAAATGGATCTTTTTTAATGCTGCTGAGGCTCTCACTAAGTTCCTTGAGCATCCTTATAACCAGTGTTTTGAACTCTACCTCTGATAGATTGCTTAACTCCATTTCATTGAGCACTTTTTCTGGAGTTTTGATCTGTTCTTTCATTTGGGCCATGTTTCTTTGTCTTTACATTTTGGCTGCCTGTCTATGTTTGTTTCTATATATTAGGTAAGCTACTTGACTCCTGTCTTGGTAGCATGATGTAACATAGTAGGTATCCCGTAGGGTCCAGTGGAACAGACTTCCCTATGACCCAAGTTGGGTACTCGAGGTGTGCCCTTCATGTGGGTGCGTACACCTTCCTCTTGTAGTCAAGCCTTGATTGCTGTTGACGGGTCAATGACAGGGATTTACTCAGGCCAGTCAGTTGCAAGGATTGGCTGTGACCGCTGACCACCAACCGCTGCCCTCTGTGGAGGATCAGCTGTAGAGGATGGGCAGGATGGTGGTGCTCTGACATGGTCTGTAGGTAGCCTTTGGATTATAGCTCCTGGAGTTCCCGACCGTGCAGACCAAAGTCAGCCCCTACCTGTGTTTTGCTTGGGGCAACCCTGCCTGAGCTACAAAGCAATCTGAAATGGCTGCTACTTGTCTGGGCTTGGAGACTTCCAGGCAAAGCCAAGCTGTGAATATAGGCGGGATGCTGCTAGTGCTATGCCTGGGGCCACTCAGCAGGAGGTATGGTGGCTGAGAGCTCATTGAGGCAGCTGTTTTTTGTTTGAAAGTTTTATGAAGTTGCAAAGCTTGAGGCAAGACCATCCATTCATATGGAAAAGGACTGTTGACAGTTATAAGCTGGGTGGGACAGAGCCTCAGGCCATCTCCAGGGTGGGGCAAGCTGTGTTAGCTAAATTAATGGAGTCTCAGATATGGCACCTTCCTGCCAGCTCTTTCTGTCTGAAAGAAAGCTGTCCCTCAGCTCTCACTTTGATGCCAGACACTTCAGTTTCTTCCTGTATGCCAAGGGGCCTTTTGACCTGCTTCCCTGATGGTGGACCTCAGGCAGGTGAGTCCGAGTAAGTTCATGTGCTCTTTAAGAGGAACTTCTTGGGACTCCAGGAGTTTCTTCCACTGATCAATCCCTGTTGGATTTTGCAGGCAGGAATTGTGGGGACATATCTTCCTGGAACTGGAACCCTTGGCTAGGGGTCTGGTATGAGGCTGGGACTCCTTGCTCCCATGATATCCTTCCTGAATTTTTATTCACCACATGTGGATATGAGACCAGCCTGTTCCGAATCTCCACCACTCCTACCAATCTACATGGATGTGGTTTCTTTAATTATGTAGTTGTCAAGCTTCCATTCATCTTTATTTCTGCCAGTTCTGGGTGATTGTTGTTCTCTATTCAGTTATAATTTTGATGTGGTGGTGTGAGGGGGTGAGATGTGTTTACCAATGTTGCCATCTTGAACAGAAGACTAAAAAGTACTTTTTTTGAGATGTATTTTTTCTTTTTTTAAGTATATTTTATTGATTATGCTATTGTCCCATTTTTTTCTCCCCTTTATTCCCTTCTGCCCTGCACCCCACCTCCCACCAGCATTCTTCCACCATAGTTCATGTCCATGGGTCGTACATGTAAGTTCTTTGGCTTCTCCATTTCCCGTACTATTCCTAACTTCCCCCTGTCTATTTTGTACCTACCATTTATGCCTCCAATTCCCTGTACCTTTTCCCCCATTTCTCCCTTCACCTCCCCACTGATAGCTCTCCACGTCATCTCCATTTCTATGATTCTGTTCCTGTTGTAGTTGTTTGCTTAGTTTGTTTTTCTTTTCTTTTTTTAAAATTCAGTTGTTAATAGTTGTGAGTTTCTTGTCATTTTACTGTTGATAGATTTAATCATGTTCTTTTTCTTAGATAAGTCTCTTTAACATTTCATATAATAAGGGCTTGATGGTGATGAACTCCTTTAACTTCACCTTATCTAAGAAGCACTTTATCTGCCCTCCCGTTCTAAATGATAGCTTTGCTGCACAGAATAATCTTGGATGTAGGTCCTTGCCTTTCATGACTTTGAATACTTCTTTCCAATTCCTTCTAGCCTGTAAGGTTTCTTTTGAGAAATCAACTGAGAGTCTTGAGAATGTTTTGTAGATAACAGTCTCCCTTCCTCTTGCCGCTTTTAAGATGTTACCTCATCTTTAATCTTGGGTAATGTAATTATGATGTGCCTTGGTGTATACTTCCTTGGGTCCAACTTCTTGGGGACTCTCTGAGCTTCCTGGACTTTCTGCAAGTGTATTTTCTTTGACAAATTGGGGACGTTCTTCATTAATTTTTCAAATAAGTTTTCCATTTCTCGCTCTACCTCTTCTCTTCTGGCACGCCTATGATTTGGATGTTGGAACATTTAAAGTTGTCTCAGAGGTTCCTCAGCCTTTCCTCATTTAAAAAAAAAATTCTTGGCCCTGGCTGGTGTAGCTCAGTGGTTTGAGCATGGGCCTGTGAACCAGAGTATCGCAGTTTGATTCCCAGTTAGGGCACATGCCTAGGTTTCAGGCCAGTTCCCAGCAGGGGACACATGAGAGGCAACCATACATTGATATTTCTCTCCCTATCTCCTTCCCTTCCCCTCTAAAGATAAATAAATAAAATCTTAAAAAAAGAGAGACTCAAAACTTGTATAAAAAGAAAATTCTTTTTTCTCCATTCTGTTCTGGTCGAATGTTTATTTCCTCCTTCTTGTCCAACTTGTTGATTTGAATCCTGGTTTCCTTCCCTTCACTATTGGTTCCCTGTACATTTTCCTTTATTTCACTTTGCATAGCCTTCACTTTTTCCTGTATTTTGTGAATATACTCATCCATGTCTGTGAGCATCCCAATTACCAGTATTTTGAACTATGCATCTGATAAGTTGGCTATCTCTTCATTGCTTAGTTCTTTTTTTGAAGATTTGATCTGTTCTTTCATTTGGGCTGTATTTCTTTGGCTCTGCATACATGTTGTGTTGTAAGGAGCAGAGTTTTAGGAATTCATAATGGCGGGACAACTCATATTGGTGTATTGTGGTGCTATTTGTAGGAATGGGTCAGAGAGGGGAAAGTGCCACTTGCTTGGCTCTTGGCTGGTTTTCAGTCACTTCCCCTGCTATCCACAAGCAAATTGGGTCCTTTGGTGCTGATTCCCAAGTGGGTGGGTTTGTGTACAGGTTTGAGACCCGGTGGGTCTCTCCATTCAACTCTCTTGTGGGGCTGGGAGTTTCTCCCACCACTGCAACCCCCACAGATTTTTACAGGCAGAGGTTTTGAGGCTTTCTTTTTCGGCACTGGAACCCTGGGATGCACAGTTTCTCTCACTCCCCAGTTGTTCTCCCTGGTTTATCTGCATGCAAATGTGGGACCACCAGCCTCTGCTTTGCCACATGTTCTCTCTGCCTCTCCTATCAGTCTGAATGAATATTTCTTATTTAATTTCTTGGTTGACCGACTTCCATACAGTTTGATTTTCTGGCAGTTCTAGTTGTTTTTTGTTTTAAATTTGTTGTGCCTGTTTTGGTTATTCAAGGAAGCAAAGTGTATCTACCTATACCTCCATCTTGGTTGGACGTTCGAGATGTATTTCTCAATGTACAGTTCAGATAAAATCTTGTATCTTTATTGTTGACCACTTAATATAATAGTACCATTCTTCTATTTATTTACTTGTTAACTGTGGCTGAGCAGTTAATCCACCTCAGAGATTTCTTTCTGTATTTCTGTAAGATTTGAACTGTTTAGAGCACCATAATGCCCACTTTCATTGCCAAAGAACTTTAGTAAGGATTATGTATATTAAAAATAACACTGAATTAACTGAACCATTTATACTTGAAAGATTATAAAACTATCTGGTAGATCATTTTTATCATTAGGTTCAGTATATACCCACATCTACTAGACTATTTATGTGTTCTAATATTCTAGTGCAGGGACCAGCAATATCTGTCTAGAAAGGGAAAAATAATAAATATACTCAGCTTTTCAGGCTTCATAGTCAGTCTTACAGCTACTCAACTTTGCTACTGTAGCATGAAAGCAGCCATAGATAATATAGAAATAAAAGAGTGTGTCTGTGTTAAGATAAAACTTGACTGATAAAGATGAAATGTGACTGTAGTTTTTCAGTCCCTTTTCTAGAAGAACACAGGATACTCCTCTTTGTACAGTACCTCATTCTTGGTAGTAATTTTCAACCAAGTGCCAAGAATGTCCCAGGAGAAGGATAGTGTGTGTGTTACTCAGGGTTCTGTAAGAGAAACAGAACCAGTAGGATTTTGTACATCCCTGTGCCACACACAAACATGGTTGATTCTTGCTTTTCACTGTATTTATGTTGTACAGAGTTTTTACCAATGTTGAATTAGTGAGTAATGAACCATTATTCCATTACTCCTAGAGAAAAATCAGGGTAGTTCCTGTAAGCCTCTGGTCACAACATTTTTGTCAACCAATCAATCTTTGTTTTATGCATGTTTCTGTTAATGATATCTCATTTAATATATATTGTTGATTCATTAACACTGAACTCACAGTCAACAGCACTATAAATTATGCCCGAATGGAGCTTATCTAACACGTGTATTTTTTCTGTAAGGCACTGCACAGCCTTCTCGTGATTAGGAGTGCTAGAGAACACTTCAGCACTACATAAAGACCATTTAAACAGTGAAATCACCAACCACAAACACTAAAATGCAAACAAAAAAAAGCAGTGCTACCTAAATTGAAAAGAAGAGTTTTTTATAGTTTGAGAGCTTAAACAAGAAGGCAGAGCATTGCCTTGTTCTAGTTCAACTGGAAACCTAGGCATCTGGTTACTTAAATTTTTATTACTCCTCATATGTTGGGATTGACCTTGAAAGTGCCGTGAGTGTCAATTTTAAGGTTACAAATAAATGTTAGCTGGCAAGCAGATTCACAAATATGGAAGTTGTAAACAGTGTAGACCTTGTACACACATACACACTCAAATTTATTTCAGGAAATCAGCTGACATGATTGTGGGGTCTGGCAAACCTGAAGTTTCCATGGCAGGCTGGAAACTGGGACAGAAACTGCCTTTGCCATCCTAAAGATGAATTTCTTCTTCCTTGGAGCAACCACAGTGTTGCGGCTCGTAAGACCTTTCAGCTGAATGGATGAGGCCAGATTATCAAAGCTAATCTCCTTTATTGAATTTAACTGATTGTAGATGTTAATCATATCTACAAAATACCTTCACAGCAAACAACACTACTAGATCAGTGTTTGCTTGTATAACTGGGGACAATAGCCTAGCCAAGTCAATGCATAAAATTAGCCACTCAGGTGGGTATAGGTTGGAAAAGCACAAGAGAAAACGGTGGAATAATAGTCTTGTGATTATTATTATTTTTTAAAGATGGCATCTTTTCAGGATACATAATAAAGCATTTCTAGATGAACAAAATATCAAGTGTGATTATCTGGTCCGGTTGTCTTCTTGGTGTTTATTATAGTTTTCCATATTTGTAAATTTTCCATATTTGTAAATTTTCTACATTTGTCTTGTGCTTATTACATAACTAATTTGTGGTAGTTATATATTGTATATACAAATTTTCTATTACTACATAACACATTACAACAAATATATTTTAAAACAACATAAATTCACCCTGGCTGGTGTAGCTCACTTGATTGAGTGCCAGCCTAAGAAGCAAAATGTTGCAGGTTCAATTCCCAGTCAGGGCACATGCCTGTGTTGCACACCTGATCCCCAGTAGGGGGCATGTGAGAGGCAAACATATTGATGTTTCTCTCCCTCTCTTCCTTCCTTCCCCTTTCTCTAAAAATAAATAAATAAAATCTTAAAAAAAAAACCCCATAAATTCATCATCACATAGTTTCCATGGGAATCCAGGTATAGATTATTTGAGTCTTCTGTTTATGGTCTCTTCAGACTAGAATCAGGGTGTTACCTAGGGCTCAGGGTCTCTTCCAGCTCACTGATTGGTAACTGAATTCAGTTCCTTGCAGTTCTAGTTTAGTCCTGAGTTCTTGCAGGCTCTTGGCCATGAGTTTCTCTCAATTCCTAGGTGGCACTCTCAGGCCATAGCCTTGGGTCATCTCATAACATGTTGCTCACTTCTTCCAAGTCAGTAGGACAATCTCTCTTTAGTCTGCTAAGATGGAGTCTGATATAGCAAAACCTAATCAAGGTAGCAACTATCCAATCATATTCACAGGTCTTGCCCAAATTAAAGAGAAGGGAGTTTGCAAGAATTTTGGGAAGCATCTTAGGATTCTGCTTCTTGTATTAGGATCACAACTAATAAAACATGTATGACAAAAAATTGGAAACAAGGAAAAAATGTTAAATGTTATTATCCCTGAGCATTGATATTATGAAAAAAGGTATATTTTCTCCTTCAACATTGGTTAAAAATTCTTCTGTAATAAACATAATTTTATTTATTTGTTCAGCTGTAATAAAATTTTTATAGAAGTAATACTGCCTATGGACGGGTTTAAAGATAAAAGTATAATTAAGCTCTGAACTTATTCCTACATCCTCTCTATAGTATAAATAACTTAAAATTTTGAAGTATCCTTTTATGTGATTTTCAGATTGTCCTTTTCACTAAACACTATATATTGGACATTTTCGATATAAATACCCCTACTGAGGTCTTAATTTTCTTAATTAAATATTTTAGTTCCAGGAATTTCAGGATTTTTTTCTTGTTATTTCAGTTCCTTTGATTATCATTTCCATCTTATTATACATTTAAAGAAATAATCTTTCATAAGTTATTTTTTAACAGCAAAGTCCATGTTGAGCCATGGTTTGGCTTTTCCTTTTTTTCTCCTTGTGGCTACTTGATCTTGTCTTCTGGCATGCTGGGTAATACTTAATGCCATATACTTTGTATGAAAAACTGAAGGGGCTCTGGATGATCTTGTAGCCCATCAGGGATTACACTTGAAGTCTCCATAAATCAGGGCTTCTTCTCCTTGGTGGGGCCTACACTCTAATTCTGTGTCCCCAGTGTGGATGGAAAGGGGAAGTTAACCTCTTACAGAAAGTGAATCTCATGGTGTGATCCGATCATAACTACCTAACTTGGCAGCTCATGGTGGCTTGCCAGGTCCCAGGCATATACCCTATTTTGCCATGAGTATAATACACACTTTATACCCAAATTTTTGAGGGAAAAATAAGTATGCACATTATACATGGGTATAATGATGAAATACCGTTGGTGCAATAATCCCAAGTATAATGCGCACAAAAACCGTGGGTGCTCATTATACACCGCAGAATATTGTAACTTCTTTTGATAAAAGGTGTATCTATGCTTTAAGCAACCCTGTCTGTCATTTCTGTGCATCTAGTTACTTACCTTTGAAATGAGCTCTAACCACCCTCAAGAGAGCACATAATCTTGTTAACTATCCTGCAATCCCACACCTGCCATGTAATTTTTCTTACATTCCATCCTCAACTTCAAGTGCATAAAAGAAACTAGAATACTGTTATTCTCTATAGCTTTTGAGATCTTGCTTCCCAGGAATTATCATCAGTTTTGGCTCAAACTCATAAAAATTCTCTGTAGATTTGCGTGTTTCTTCCATGGATACCAGTACAATGAGAGTGAAAACTCTCTGCTTAATTCTTAGTTACCTGGCTGCCACTTTCTGCTTGGCTTCCTGTCCTCTTGTCCTATGCAAGATGGGAATCGAAAAATGCCTTCAGAGGAAGAAAGTCTGAAAGTTAGACTTTTCCTGGGATCATAGCCCTTTACATTCTGGATGACTTGGTATCACTGACCTTCAGTCTTTATGTCCCCCAAAGATTGCTGACACTTTGAGTCACCAGTATTGCTTGTCTCCAACCCACAAACCACTTAGGAATTGGCCAGTGCCTCCAGGGGAAAAACAGTAGGTGTGTCAGGCTTTCCTCAAGGTAGCGGGCCCTTCAATGGCACCTTACTCTCTAATAGCTGTTTTGTGCTTTTCCCTCAAGTTTTTCTATTTTTTCCTTCACTTTCCTTGAACTATAAGTAATGAGCCTGTGACAAGCCACTCTTTAATTTTCAGAAGCAGAAGTTCTCTACCTCTATTTTATATACCATTTTAAATATCATTAGTTTTGTTTTAAATGGTCACTGCTTAACTTTATCCACATACTTTTTTGTTCACCTTTCTTCTGAGATTGTTTTATTTCTTGCTGAATGTTTATTTCTTAACATTGTTTCAGTTTCTTTAGTGAGTCTATTGGTATGAAATTTCCCATTTTGTCATGTCTGAAAATGTCATTTAAAAAAGATTTTATTTATTTATTTCTAGAGAGGGGAAAGGACTAAGAAAAGGAGGCAAAGAAACATTGATGTGAGAGAGAATCAGATCAGTTGCCTTTCATATGTGCCCCTACCAGGGACTGAACCCACAATCTAGGCATATGCCCTTAATTGAAATGGTGACATTTGCATTGTGGGACAATGTCCAACCGACTGAGCCACACTGGTCAAGGCTGAAAATGTCATTTTTAGAAAGATAGCAGATGAGTAAAAATTTTATTTCATAGTTTTTTTGTGGCCATTATTTTGTCTCAACAATTTGAAGATATTAGTATACCATATGTTTAGCTTTTAATCTTTCTGTGGAAAAACCAGCCCTCATTCTAATCATTACATAAGTTGTCCATTTTTTTCTTTAGCTGCTTTTAGGTGCTTTTTTGTAACTTATTCAAAATGTTAATTTTTTTATTTCATTATGGGTATTTTCAAGCATACACAGAACAAAAGAGAAGACTAGGTAATAAAAGTATCAGTGTCCCAGTCCTTCCCCTAGCTTAATGATCAGCCTTTCATCATTCTCCTTCTTTCTTTATTTGTGCTTGTATAGTCTGAGATTTGTGGTACTGCCTCAATCTATGAATTTACTTCTTTTACCTGGCCTGGACAAAGCTCAGCTGTTATCTCTTTGAACAGTCTTTTTCTTTCACTTCCTTTGTACTCTCCCACTGAGATGGCTACTAGGCAATTCAATCTTATCTTGTCTTTCAGACTCTTAAAGTTTGGGTTCTGTTTACTAATCTTTAATGCAGTCTGATGAAAGAGTTTAGCTCTGTCTAGCAGATCTAATTCTCTCTTCAGCTGTGTCTACTCTGCAGTGCAACTGAGTTTTTGCTTTCAATTATTATATTTTTACCTTAGTAGATCTATGTTTTACTTTTTAAATTGGCCAGCTAATTATTAATATATTTTTAGTCCTTGCTTACAGTATAATTATTTAGAAGCACAGGTTCTGAAGCTAAATTCCTAGAATTTGTATTCTAGCACCACAACTTAGGCAGTGTACATTTAGGCAAGTTTCTTAACTTCTATAAGGTTTACTTTTCTTGTCTGAAAAATGAATAGTACCTACTTTATAAAGTTGTCGAGGATTAAATGAGTAAATATATGGATAAAGCATTTAGAACAGTTTCTGCCATAAAATAAAGATAACACAAGTGTTAAGTATTTTGTTTCCTTTTTTATTTCTTTAAATATTTTTAGGAATAATTTTTGCATTGTGATTTGATAATTTCAATAACCAAAATCTTTGCAGTGATAATTCTATTGATTTTATTTCTGCTGTTTTCACTGATGGCATCGTGTACCACTGCATATTTTGAAAACTTTAAAAAAATATTTTCTTTATTTATTTTTAGAGAAAGGGGAAGGGTAGGAGAAAGAGAGGGAGAGAAGCTGATGTATGGCTCAGTTGCCTCTTGCATGCCCCCAACTTTGGACCTGGACTGCCACCCAGGCATGTGACCTGACTGGGAATTGAACTGGTGAACTTTCAGTTCATAGACCAGCATTTGATACCGAGTGACACTGGAAACTTCTTTTTCATACTTGTTTCTGACTAACCTCACTTTCTAAAAATATTGAAAGTCAGGATTCTGGTCAAGATAGGGGCATAGGCAGACATGGCTCACCCCTTTGCACAACCACATTACAACTAAAATATAAAATAACCATCACTTAGAATCATGAGAAATTGAGTTGAATGGAAGTCTAACAACTACGGAATTAAAGAAACAATACCAATCCAGATTGGTTGTAAGGGTGGAGTTGCAGAACAGGCTGGTACCATATCTATGCATGGTGGATACAAATTTAGAAGAGATATCTTCAGAGTGAGGAGTTCCAGCCCCACACCAGGTCCCCCAGCCCAAGGTTCCAGTGCTAGGAAAATAAGCCCCCCATAGCTTTTGGCTAAAAAAAGCCAGTAGGGTCAGATTGTTGAAAGAAACTTCTGGAGTCCTAAGCAGTTCCTCTTAAAGAACCCAACACAGACTCACCTACTCAGACTCATTCCCTCTGAACTCCAGCACTGGGCTAATGGCTTGAAAGGAACCAGTGGTATACAGAGAGAAACTTGAGTGGCATCAAGGCAAGCAGAAGCCATTGTCCCTTTTCTAAACTCTTTCCCCACAGAGTCACAGATACATCAAGCTGGTACCTATCTGTGACTCAGTCAACCTGGTTAACACTGTTTGACTGGCCTTGGAGATCTCCAGAGACCCTGCCCCAGGCAGTTTACCAGTTGACCCAAACTGCTTTTCCATATGAATGTTCTTGGCTCATGCTTCACAACTTCCTAAATGTTCTAAAAAAGAGCAATAGATGGTCTCAGTGAGCCCCAGGCCTACCACTAGCTGCAACCAGCCCAGATTCACAGCTTGACTTCACCCAACAATTTCTAAGCCCAGCACAGGTAGCAGCCATCTTAGATTGCTTTATAGCTCCATCAGCATGGCCCAGGCAAAACACAGGGTGGGGGCTGGCCAAGGCCTGCACCATTTGGGAAACTGCAGGGCCAGCACATCCAGTGGACAGCTACAGACCATATTGAAGCACCACCACCCTGCCCCTGAACAGCTGATCCTCCATGGAGGGCAGAGGTTTGTGGTCAGTGGTCAGAGCCAGTCCTTGCTGCTGACCGGCCTGGGTTAATCCCTCCCATTGATCTACCAACAGCAACCAAGTCTCAACTACAGAAGAAGGGTATACTCAGCCTATGTGAAAGGCACATATTGGGTACCCAGCCTGGGTGATAGGGGAGGTTGTGCCACTGGACCCTACAGCACACCTACTACATTAGGTCACACTACCAAGACACAGAGTCAAAGCAGCTCTATGAAATACATAGAAGCAAACACAGGGAAGCTGCCAAAATGAGGAGACAAAGAAACATGACCAAAATTAATGACATCCCACCTGTGGCCCATGGGCTGCATTAGGCTCAGGATGGTTATGAATGCCACTCAACACAAAATCATAAGTTTACTTAAAACATTATGAGTTTTTTGTTTTTGTTAGTGTTTATGTATTTAATATGTGGCCCTAGACAACTCTTTCTGCCAGTGTGGCCCACAGACGCCAAAAGGTTGGCCTTCCCTGGGCTCTAAGTGAAACAACAGATCAAAACTTTGATCTGAAAAAGCTCAATGAAATGGAGTTAAGCAGCCTATCAGAGGCAGAGTTCAAAACACTGTTTATCAGGATGCTCAAGGAATATAGTGAGGATCTCAACAGCATAAAAAAGATCCAGTCAGAAACAAAGGATCCACTAATTGAAATAAAGAACAAGTTACAGGGAAACAACAGTAGAGTAGATGAAGGTGAGAAACAAAGCAATGATTTGGAACATAAGGAAGAGAAAAAACAACCAATAGAAACAACAAACAGAAAAAAAAGAATTAAAAAAATGAGGATAGTAGAAGCAGCCTCTGGGACAACCTCAAGAGGTCCAGCATTTCCATCACAGCGTGCCATAACAAGAGAAAGAGCAAGAAATTGGAAATGTATTTTAAAAAATAATGAAAAAAATTCTCTAATTTGGTGCAAGAAATAGGCATACAAGTCTAGGAAGCACAAAGAGTTCCAAACAAGATGGATGCAAAGAGGACCACACTAAAACACATCATAATTAAAATGCCAAAGGTTAAGGATAAAAAGAGAATCTTAAAAGCAGCAAGAGAAAAGAAGTTAGTTACCTACCGAGATTCCCATAAGTCTGTCAGCTGATTTCTCAAAGGAAACTTTGCAGGCTGGAAGAAACTGGCAAGACATATTCAAAGTCATGAAAAGCAGGAACCTACAGCCAAGATTGCTCTACCCAGCAAAGCTATTGTTTAGAATGGAAGGACAGATAAAGAGCTTCACAGAGTAGAAAAAACTTAAGGACTTCATCATCCCCAAACCATTATTATACGAAATGCTAAAGAGATTTATTTAAGAAAAAGAAGACCAATACTATGAATAAAATTTCAAAAATACGTATCTATTAGCAATTGCATCTAAAAAATGCACAAGCAAACGAGAAGAACAGAGGCAGAATCATGGACATGGAGAGCGTTTTGATGGCTGCCCGATGGGAGGGAAGAGAGGGAAAATGGGTGAAGAGGTGAGGGGATGAAGGAGTACAAATAGGTAGTTACAGAATAGCCGTGGGGATGTAAAGTACAGTACGGGAAGTGGAGTAGCCAAATATGACCCATGGACATGAACAATGGTGGGGGGATGCCTGAAAGTATGGCAGTGCTGAGTGGAGGGGGGAAAAGGGGTAATAATCAGGACAGCTATAATAGCATAATCAATGAAATATAATTTAAAGAAATACTGAAAGTCTGATTCGAAGGTATATTTCTGTAACTGAAAGGAGGTCTGGTTGTCTGCTGCTATGAAAGCCAACATTTGAGAGGCAGGTGCTGATGTAAAGGAAAATTGTCTATTTTTAGGTGCCAGCCACCTGGAAGATGGCGGACTTGTGCCACAAAGCCTGTTTCTTCAAAGATGGGGATTCGTGTCCCATGGCCCATCTCTTGGGAAGACTGGGGACTCATGTCTCCAAGCCTATCACCTAGAAAGATGGGGGACTCCCGTCACATAGCCCATCTCCACGTCTCAGTGGAGGCAGAGGTTTTTGTGTGGAAGAAGACAGGAACAGAGCAAAGAGATCAAGGGAGGGGGGATTGAAAAGTTTTCTGTGCAGATAAGCACAGTCCATTCCGATAAGGCAAGTGATACCCACTGTGCATCATGCTGTTTTAGTCATCCTGGCTCCACTGTTGAAGGTCAGCAAGTCTCCAGGAGCTGGGATGCCAAAGTTCAGGGTCCGTATCTTTTGAAATTAGTTCCTAGAGTCAGCACTTATAGAAACTTTGTCAAAAGGAGTGTGGGGTGGGTTAGAATTCTCCAGTGTTAGTTTTCCACTGTTACACTCCCACATCTGTTTTGTATTACTGTGATTCTCCAGGTGCTCTAGTCCCTGCATCACTTTAAGGTACTGTTCTTGTTTGGGAACCCTAAACCTACTTGAGGGCAGATCTATGTTCATGAATTCTCCATGAACATTATTTTCTAGATGTATGAAGCTGAAACAGGCACATTTACTCATTAAGTCCCTTTGCTGGCAGGAAGCTTTAATTCTAGCTTACTGTTTTACTAAATGAGCAGGTGTGAAGAGTCCCAGCTCAATAAAGGGGTATAGGAGCCCAATCTCCCAACTTTTGTGGGCCCAAGGCCCTATCTTCTGTCCCTTATATGGATGTTATAACCCAGACACTAGATTTTGTCGATGTAAGAACATCCAAACCTGTAGGGAATTTTTCTGATTTTATTTGAGTCAAACTGATGATATATGTTGGGGAACAAGATCTCAAAGGCTTCAGAAAAAAACAGTTTTGCAGCTTCTTTTATGCATTTGAAATTTCAGGACTGTAAGGGAGATGACATGGAGGTGAGACAAAGCAAGGCGAGTATCGAATTACAGGTTATGTGCTCTCTGGAGGGTGGTTAGGGCTTATTTCAAATGTGTGTTAACCCAGACGCACAGACACAATCGACAGGGCTTAAGGCAAAGGTAAACCTTTTACTCAAAAAGTTATGTGCCTGGAATGTGATGAAGCCACCACGAAGTACCCAGTTAGAAAATTCTGATCAGCTCACACTGTGAGGTTACGTTACATAGAACCCCTTTTTTCCCATCCAGTTTCTTGTATCCAGAATCATCTGGGGCAGTCTTGGCTTCAGAGCTAGTTTAACTCTGTGTTTGGGCTCCTTCTATTGGGACCACCGAGGTATTCCTTTAACTTTCATATGAACTCAATTATAATTTAGAGTAAAATTTGTTACAATTATTTTTGCATTTATCAACATTTTGACTTTTTATGATTTCTGTTACTAAATTGTTGGAAATGGAAGTGTTTTTTAAAAATATATTGTGCTACACAATTAGTGTGTTTTTTTGGTGTGTTTGCATGCGTGTAAATATGTATCTATCTGCATTTTTTCTTACTATATTTGGAATAATATGGGCTATTCTTATTCTTTAATAACTTATCCAAACTTTAGTGTTATCCACTGATTTCTTTCTATGAAATCTAATTAAAATGATAAGCTCATAGTTCTTTACTTCCTGCCTATCTTTCTCTACTTCTTAATTTTGTCATGTTAGTTTTTCCATTGTCAGGAATGTAACATTTTATTATATTCAGCTACTATAATTTTCATAGTTTATCTTTCCCAGTTCTACATTTAAATGTATTCAACATTCAATTATGTTATAAATAGATTTCCAGTGTATAAATTCTTTATGCAATTCTTCATTTTATCTTTTGCTTGATTAGATTTGTCATTAAATAGATTTTTTAAAGACTTCATTGAGCTATAATTTTCAATCCTTTGCTTATTTGATCTTGCTTCTATTGCCTTTGAAAATGAATGACAAATTGGGTCTTAAAAGTAGGGAGCACTCTTGCTTTTTCTCAGAACTATGTAAATATTGATTCGCTCTTTTCACATGATAAAATAAAATCTTCTGCAGAAGTTTGAAAGCTGTCTAATTTTTGCTCATTATGGGTGACCTGTTTTTATTTCCTAGATAGTTATGATATATTTTTCTGCTAAAATTTAGAAGCCTCACCAGGTGCATCTTGACATTGTTCATTCTTACACCTTTTTAAGTGGAACATAGAATTTCTTTGTAATCCACATATCCTTTTAGGAAATGTTTTTCTTTAAAACATTTTAGATTTCTATTCCATTTGCTGAGATTTCTTCTTTAGAAACACCAATTATATCTCTTTTTTTGTTGCCCATATTTATCATGTTCTCTCTACGCTCTTTTATACCTTCGTTCTTTTCTATCTCATTTTGTGTAATTTTCTCTAGTCTTATGCTTTTGTCCTATTTCCAGCAGTGATCAGTTTATGTATTTCAACTTCTGGCGTGCCCTTCATTTCTGTCTGGTTTATTGTCAACATCTATTTTTCTTGCCTTAGTTCTGCCAAGTAAATTTATCTCTTTTTATTCTTTATTTATGTGTCCCTTCTATTTGTTTCATTGTCTAATCTAAGTTTTTTTTTTTGCCTCAAGATTTCTTGTTTTCAATTCTACTTTTGAAGAAAATATTTCACTTAATTTTTATTGTTTTACTTTTCTTATGGTTTTGGTGGTTTGTATTTCTAGTGTAGGACTGGCGCACGGATGTAGTGATGGGTCCTGAAAACTTTGAGATGGTCTCTCTGGGGAGCAGAAGGAGGGTTTTGTAGACCTGTTCTCTGCTTGTTCCACAGTGCATTGGCACCTTAGCATTCTGAGATCCTGTTATCAAACTGCCGACGAGGCCTTCCAGGGAACCCCAGTTTACTTTAGGGAAACTTGTACCCTTTTCCATACTTTTGGCAGCTTTCATGATCTTCCCTAAACTTGGTACAAAAGTTTCATTATTATATATTCTTTACAGGTTGAGATTTGGTTTTAATGATGATTCTTGTTTCTACTGAACACAGAGGTTATTTTTCATTTTATTTAACAAAATAGGATTCAAGAAGTTGCGCAGTTACCTACTTTACCATCTTGAAGATTATAATAAAAAATACCAATTTTTTTTTATTTCTCTCTACTTACCAATTCATTAGTTTCTGTGCTACCACAGAAAATTACTATAAACACAACAGTTTGAAACCATATGAATTTATCCCACACTTCTATAGGCCAGAAGCATGTGTGGAGTTGGTTGCGTGCTCTTCTTGGGGGTTTACGAGGTCAGCCTCAAGGTGTCAGCCATTCTGGGCTATTATCTGGAGGCTCTGGGGGAAAATTCATTTCCAAGCTCATTTAAGCCATTGGAAGAAGTGAGTTCCTTGTGGTTGTAGGGCTGAGGCTCCTGTTTCTTTGCTGGATGTCAGTTGGGGGCCCCTCCATTAGCCAGGTTCTGTCTGCATTTCTCATCGCATTGCTCTTTCATCTTCAAACCAGCAATGGTGTACTGAGTCCTTCTCATGCTTTAAATCTCTCTGACTTCTGCTGCATTTCTTCTGCTTTCCACCAAGAAAATTCCCTGCTTTTAATGATTTATGGGGTTACACTGGGGTCAGGTAGATGATCTAGTATAATCTATGTCTTTAGCTTTAATTCAATCTGCAAAATCTCTTTTACCATGGACAAAACATATCCCCAGGTTCCAGGGATTAGTATACAGGCATTTTTTTGGAGGTGGGGGTCATTATTTTGTCTAACACACATATTAAAGAAGGTAGTCATACTTCCTAATACATTCTAAACTTAAGTTGAAAATGTAATTACCAGAAATAGGTTTTTATTCTTTTGGAAGAAGATACATCATATTTAGAGTGGGCTCTTTGCCATTCAGACCCCATTTTAAGTAGATTATTTCATTTTCTCACAATATTGTAGTAGTTTGCTGTTGCACTCAGAAAAAAAAATTAAACTCTTCCATGGCTATGAACTAGACCCCCTTCCTCTATCTAATCTCAACCCACTGTGCTCTCTGTTTTATCACATGTGTCTAACAACACTGTTTACCCTTTGATTTTTCAAATAGTTTTAGCTTGATCCTGCTTCAGGTCTTTGGACTTGATCTTCCCTCTACATCAGATATTCTTGCTACAATCTTTCTATATTTGACTGTGTCTTGTCTTTTCGGCTCAAATCAAAGATCATCTCTTCAAAGATGTCTTCTGTGGCTAATGGACCAAGAAATGGATAAGAAATCTCCAAACCTGGAGAGAACTTTTATGAGAGTTTGTTTGAACCAAACTGATGATGTATGTTAGGGAGCAAGATCTTACCTGCTTCCAAGAATAACAGTTTTGCAATTTTCTTTGTGCATTTGAAATTAAGGATAGAAGGTAAGGAAGATTGCTTAAGAGTGGGAGAAAGCAAGACAAGAATCAGATTGCAAAATAGTTAAGATTATGTGCTCTTTTGAGGTTGGGGTGGTTGCACTTTAGCAAGAGGCATCTGAAAGGGGCCGTTTTAATGGCATGTTAAGCTAGCCATGGCTGGTGTGCCTCGGTTGGTTGGGCACCATTCCACAAAGTGAAATGTTTCCGGTTTGATTTCCAGTCAGGGAAGGTGCATAGGCTTTGTGTTTGGTCCCCCGTCGGGGTGTGTGTGAGAGCTAACGTGTATATGAGAGGCAACCAATTGATATTTCTCTCTCGCATCAATGTTCTCTTCCCCTCTTTATCACTGCCTTTCTTTCTCTAAAAATATAAATAAATATATTAAAGATCTGTTAACCTAGATTCACAGAAGCAATGACAGGGCACACTTAAGGGAAAGATAAGGCTTTTACTAAAGAAGTTATATGCCTGGGGCGTGACCAACCACCATGACCTGCCCACTTAGGTCTTTATGGTCAGATCACTGTGAGGAAAAGTCACTTTCTATAGACCCCTTTTTTTGTTCTCATGACCATCGTATGAGTTTTTGTTTGTCTATAACTCTCCTTGCTAATTATTAATTTACATGTTTTCATGGTGTCTAGCTTTATATCCCTTCACATGTGGATGACAGAGAATGATACAGAGATTATAACCTGGAGTTACAGCTGGCCTCACCAGGAAATGGAAGTACAAAAGTGAATCCGGTAGGTTTATAGTCATGTGCCACCAAATGGCTTCAGAAAAGACCAGGTTCTTGAATAATTTTGTTTGTGATGTTGGAGAGTTGTCTACCCTGAGCTACAAGAGTAAAAATATCACTCAATGCAGTCAATTATGCTGTCCAAGCTCTAAAAATGGCTGGTAATAAGAAAGGTGTTTTATCTCTTTCTTGACTTTCCATTTTTTATCATGGAAAAGAAGGGAGCTGGGTGATTTCATCTCTGTTTACCTTTTACTTAAGAGATAAATGTTTTTGAGTTCTGAAGTCAGTTGGATATTAAGAAGTTCTAAAAGTCTCTGGGTTGTCTAAAGCAGTAGTTTTCCAGTGTGGTCAGAAGATCTCTGAGGGTCTCTGAGACCCTTTCAGAGGTTGTGGTACCAAAAGCACTTTTTGAAAATATTAATATTTGGCTGTCTTTTTCACTGTCTCAACTTTTACTGATGGCTAAAAAGCAAAACTGCCATCCCCTTAGCTCAAATGAAGGCAATGGCACCAAAGTGTACAAATAGTTATGCACTCTACGGGGCATTAAAAACATAAACTCACGTTAAAAAATCATTTTATTCTGAGAATGCTCTTAGTGAAGCAGTAAAAATTATTAAATGTGTTAAATCTTTACCATTGAGTATACCAGTACACCTTCTTAATATTCTGCATGACAGAGTAGGAAACAGGTAGATAACACTTCCGGTGCGTACCAAGTACCACAGTGTGGTGGAAGACCTTGCATGACTGAGTTGCAAGGTGAATCAGCCACTCTTTTAATAGAACACCATTTTCTACAGAAAACAGTGGCAAACTATGCTTACTCTAACTTGAGTATCTGGCAGACATTTTATGAAGTTTAAACAAAGTGAGCCTGTGAATACCTCTGATGGTATTTGTTTCTAAAGTTGAATGAGCTTTCAAGTGAAAATTAGAAATTTGTAAAATTTGTATCAACTTTCCAAACGAAGACTTTTTGAAGAGATCGGTGATGATATTTATGAATGTGGTTTTAAAATATTGAATAATAAAATGTGTCAACATTTGAAAGAGCTCAACTCAGTGAACCAATATTTTCTAAGCAAAAAATGCATGATGCTACTATGCAAGGACAAAATATCTACTCAAAGGACAAAATGGACCAATAGACTTAATATAGCAGCGTGTCAATATAAAGTTCATTGACATGGTTTCAGATACCACATTGTAACTCACCTTTACAGAACTATTTCTGATTTAATTTGAGTGTGCTATCACAGAAAAATATTCAAATTTATCTCAAAGAACTTTTAAAATATATATATATATAAATAACCTTTATCATATTTTTCCATTACCCATTAGTCCCCTTATACTCCCTCCCTCCAGCCATCAACACCCTGTTGTACACATCCATCAGTTGTTTTTCTGTTTTGCTCAATCCTTCCAGCCCTTAACCTACACCACCCCGCCACACTTAGCTGTCATCCTGCTCTCTATTTATAATCTGTCTCTGTTTTGCTTGTTAGTTCAGTTTGTTTGCTAGATTCCACATATGAGTGAAATCATATGGTAATTCTCTTTCTCTGATTGGCTTATTTCACTTAGTATAGTGTTCTCTAGGTCCATCCATACTGCTGCAAAGGGTAAAATTTTCTTTTCTTTCTTTTTTTTTTAAAGGCCTAGTAGAATTCCACTGTGTATATGTCTCATAGTTGTTTTATCCACTCATCTATTGATGGACATTTGGGCTGCTTCCATTCTTGGTGGTTATAAATAATGCTGCAAGGAGGCCCTGGCTGGTGTAGCTCAGTGGATTGAGCATGGGCCTGCGAACCAGACAAGCGCGGTTCGATTCCCAGTCGGGGCATATACCCGGGTTGCAGGCCGGTTCCCTGCAGGCCAGTTCCCAGCAGGGGATGCATGAAAGGCAACCATACATTGATGTTTCTCTCCCTTTCTCCTTCCCTTCCCCTCTAAAGATAAATAAATAAAATCTAAAAAAAATAATGCTGCAAGGAACATAGAGGTTCATATATTCTTCTGAATTAGTGTTTTGAGTTCCTTCAGATATATTTCTAGAAGTGGGACTGCTGGATCAAAAGGAAACCCCATTTTTAATTTTTTGAGTTATTTCCATACTGCTTTCCACAGTGGCTGCACCAGTCTGCGTTCCTACAAAAGTGTTCCCCATTCTCCTTGCCAGCACTTGTTTTTTGATTTATTGATCATAGCCATTCTGACAGGTGTGAAATAGCATCTCACTGTAGTTTTAATTTGCATTTCTCTGATGATTAGTGATGTTGAACATGTTTTCATATGTCTATTGGCCATACTTCCAACTGTGTAATTGTATGAACTACATTTTCTTTATATAAGTCAACCAATAAATAATGTGTTTTAACAAACTGAATATAGAAGTACATACGAAGATATGATTGTCTTGTATTTAGGTACATATTAAAGGGATTAAAAAAAGAAAAATGGTTCTACTTTTCTCACTAAATTACTTATATATTGGAAAATATAGTTAATTTTTATAAAATGTATGTGTGCATGTAGTAGATTTATTATTTAAAGTGAATAAGTAGATATTTTAATTTTTCAGTTTTAATCTCTAATATGGCAAGCATCAAAGATATTAACCATATAAACAAAAGCCCTTTGGGATCCTTATTAATGCTTAGGAGTGTAAAGGGTAAGAACTGTTTGTTTAAGCAGAACCAAAAGATGCTTTGCTCAGCAGAATGGAATACTTAAAACAGTTTTAATTGTGGTAAAATAATCATAAAATTTACTATCTTAATAATGCTTGAATGTACAGTTTAGTGATATTAAAGTAAATACATTCACATTGTTGTAAACCATCACAGCCATTCATTTCCAGAACTCTTTTTATCTTGCAAATTGAAACTCTATGCCCTTCTTTTCCCAGTCTCTATCAAACACCATTTATATTAGTCAGTATACTCCAGAGAAACAGAAGCAGTGGAAGAAGAGATTTGTCCTGGCTGGTGTAGCTCAGTGGATTGAGTATGGGTCTGCCAACCAAAGCATTGCCAGTTTTGATTCCCAGTCAGGGCACATGCCTGGGTAGTGGGCTAGGTCCCCAGCAGGGGGCACATTCAAGGCACCACACATTGATGTTTCTCTCCCTCTTTCTCCTTCCCTTCTCTCTCTAAAAATAAATAAATAAATAAAAAGTCTTTTAAAGAAAGAGTTTTAATATAAGAATTGATTAATATGATTTTGGAGGCTGAGAAGTCCCAAGATCTGCAGGCATAAGCCGGTTCATTTCCAGCATGAGTCCAAAGGCCTAAGAAGCAGAAGAGCCCCTGGTGTAAGTTCCAGTTGTAGTCTGAGTCCAGAGGCAGGCAAAAACTGAGGTCCTTGTTGGAAGACAGGTAGAAAAAGAACAAACTCTCCCTTTCCTCAGCTTTTTAATTCTATTCAGGCCTCCCATGGATTGACTGAGACCAACCCACATTGAAGGGTAGAATTGGCTCTACTCAGGCTAGGGATTCAAATACTAATCTCACTCAGAAACTCCATCAACAAATCCACAATAATGTTTAACCAAATATCTGGCTACTCTGTGGCCCAGTCAAGTTGACGCATATGATTAACCACCACATCATTCTACTTTCTGTGTCTGTGGATTAGACTACTCTAGATTCCTCATATAAATGGAATCATACAGTATTTATTTTTTTGTGACTGGATTATTTTACTTTGCATATTGTCTTCAAGGTTCATCCATGTTGTAGCATGTATCAGAATTTTCCTTTTAAAGGCCGCATAATGTTCCATTGTGTACAGGCCGCATTTTGTTTATGCATTCATCCATTGATGGACACTTGGGTTGCTTCTACATTTTAGTTATTGTGAATAATGCTGCTATGAACCTGGATGAGATCCCGCTTTCACTTCTTTTTGTATATACTCAGATGTGAAATTACAGGATTATATGGTAATTCAATTTTTCATATTTTGTGGAACCACCATACTGGTTTCTATAATGGCCACAGCATTTTACATTTTATACTCCCACTAACATTGCACAAGGATTCCAATCTCTCTTCATCCTTGCCAATGCATGTTTTTTTGTAGTAGTCATTCTGACTACTACATATATCTACTAACTACATATAACTACTAACTACTCATATACATATGTTACATGAGATGTGACATATATCTCATTGTTGTTTTGATTTGCATTTTTTTAATGATTAGTGATGTTGAGCACCTTTTCATGTGTTTATTGTCCTTTTATATATCTTCCTTGGAGGAATATCTGCCCAAGTTCTTGGTCATTTTCACATTGGGTTGTTTGCTATTTGGTTGTTGAGTTGTAGAATTTCCTTATGTATTATAAATATTAATCCCTTATCAGAAATATGGCTTAAAAATATTTTCTCCCATTCTGTGGGTTGTATTTTTACTCTGTAGGTTTTGTTTTTTGATGCACAAAAGTTTTAAATTTTGATGTAGTTCAAATTGCTTATTTTTTCTTTGTGCTGTGGTGTCATAGTCAATATATTATTGACAAAACCTATGTTATGAAACTTTAATGTTTTCATATAAGAGTTGTATTATTTTAGCTATTATGTTTAGGTTTTGATCAATTTTTGAGTTAATTTTTGTCTGTGGTGCAAGATAAGACTCCAACTTTATTCTTTTGCATGTAGATATCCAATTTCCCCAACAATGAATGGTCATTTGCAACCATTTATTGGTTGAAAATACTGTTTTTCCCCTATTGAATGGTCTTGGTGCCCTTGTCAAAATTGTTTGACCACATATACAAGGGTTTATTTCTGGGATCTCTGTTCTTTTCCATTGGTATGTATGTTAGTTTTATGCTAGTACTGCATTGTTTTAATTACTGTAAATTTTAATAAGTTTTGTAATCAGGAAGTGTGAGACTGCCAGTTTTGCTCCTCTTTTTAAGATTGTTTTGGCTATGCAGGTTTACCTGAGGCTCCAAATGAATTTTATGTTAGGTTTTTCTATTTATACAAAAAACGCTATTGGTATTTTGATAGGAATTGTATCAGTAGATAGCTTTGGCTAGTATTGAGATCTTAACAATATTAAGTCTTGCAGTCCATGAGCACAAGATATCTTTCCATTTATTTATGTCTTCTTTAGTTTATTTCAGCAGCATTTTATAGTTTTCAGTGTATAAGTTTTTTTTTTGTTTCCTTAATTAAATTTATTCCTTAGTATTGTTTTAATGCTTCAGTAAGTCTGTCACTTGTAAGCAACATTTATGAACACAGGCACTTTTCTGGGGATTAAAATAGAACTTCACCTGGATTTTATCCTCAGTTTATGTTAAAGATGATACACACTGTAATATGTACCATAAAGGTGATTTTCACAGGATGTTATTTGAGAATATAGGACTGTTATTTTTATCTTACATGAAATTTCAGGTGTTATCATCTTGGTGGTTTTATCTCAATGAAAACTTGAAGGAAAAGTAAGTTTAAGGAGGGGAACTAGGAAGAAACTGAAAGTGCAGGGAAGAGCCCCTGAACAAGAAATCAGCAGGATGAAATGGCGTGATGTGTACAGAGAACTGCAAACAGCTTGATATTGTCTGAGCATGTAGTGAACCAAAAGGAGGCATTGGAGAGGAGGCTGGAAAAGCAGACGGGATCAAATCTGTATAGTCTGGGCCCAGACTTCTACTCCTCTTCCAACTCAGCTGTTATCAAGTCCAGGAGGCCCTCCCTGACACTTAGTCCTCAAGATGGGCTAGGTCCTCACTGCTACAGTCCATTAATAGTTTGAACAAGCCACTCTTAATACAATTAAAAGTTGTGTTATAGCTTATTAATATGCTTAACATAGTGCCATGGGACATACTACCATTTATTGAACTTCTGGGAACTGGGTACACATTTTGGATTAGGTAAGTTATATAGTAACACTAATGCTTAAAGCAGATAATTTTTGTTGCTTTTCATCTGGTTATGCGTCTAATTTAGATTGGGGTTAGGGAGAAGAAACAATGTGACTAAGGCCTGGTCAGCATAGCAGCTCCGGAAATGGATGCAAACAGCCTGGAATGGGCTTCATTCAGCATGCGGTGAAGATAAGTGCTCCCAGAGCAGCGCGGCAGAAGGATGGGACACTGAGTGACGGCGTATGTAAACTGAGCTCCGAGGAAGAGCTATTGTACATTAAGATTTTGGGTTGAGCGTGAAACAGTCAATTTTATTATCGTTTAGGTAAACTGCAGTCAGAAGTGAGGCAGAGAGGGTAAAATAAAAATAGTTGCATAAATTTTTAAGAGGTTTAAGAAGAATTCGAAGTGCCTAAGAACAAAAGTAGCGTCTTATGTAAAGGCCCCTGCACGTGTTTCTTATATACGAAGTTGAACAAACCAGCTGTCTTTTTTACCTCACCTTGGAAGTACCAGTGCTCTGCTGCCAAGGTCAAGTGCTCCTTTCTTATGTCTGTCCATCTGCATCTACTGTGTAATATGAAGATTTTTGTTGCTTTTTTTTGTTAGAACAAGGCAAAATCATTTTAGAAAATGGATTTCTCAAGAATTTTGGAGCACAGTATTAATCTTTAGTAAAATAGTGTAAAACAAAGTCACTGCTATTTCGCTTTTTTTTTTAAAAGAAAGACAAATGTGCAAAATTATTCAAGGTGACAGCAACTACCTTCAACTTTTTGTATGCCAGCAATGCAAATTATTTCTGGAATGACCTTGAATCACAACAGTGAAAAGAATCAGATGTAATGTATTAGATCTATTGTAATATTGCTAGAAAAAGAAAAGGGAAAAAGAACCATAATGATGTAAAATTCTTGTAATCCACCATTTTTGAAATCATACAGTACATGGAAGCAAGTATGTTGCTCTTTTTTCTAGGAAGCTTTAACAATGAGATAGAAAAATGTCCCTGTTTCAGCTAATAATTCTAAAGTAATATTAGTTACTGTGTGAGATTTAGTAAAGTAATATATAAACCAATATGGGCTTATTTATTTTTGTGCTCTATAATCATCATTTTTTTCCTGCACAGTCTTTTGAAAATTATTCCACTTATTATTTAGAGACCCAAATTGAAGAGAAGCAATATGTTAGGACTAAATTGGTGACTTAGCAAGCTTTAACTATTTTAATTTAACCTGAGGTGTATCTTATTTTTATTTTTATTTTTAAAATAGAATATAATCTTTGGAATTTATAGTAATTGAAATTAATTTAATTTAGCTATAATATAGCATATCAAAATCTTAAATCTTTTATGTCCTCAGAACCAGAAAGGAAGCAATTGAAAGTTGTCAAAGTTGATAAATATTACGAAAGCTTGGATGTTTTACTCCTGAGGGTCTTACAAGTTTTGAAATGTCATTACTATAAGCAGACGCACAGAGTGAAGAGACGGTATGGCAACAAGACAGGGGGTACCTCCAAAACATGTACATACACCCCCCAAAACTAATTGCTTGTGCCCTTTCACACGGTACAAAAGGACCTAGTGGTCTGGTCGTTCCCAAGAACACACATGCTTAGCGCAGTACAATCACTGATACTTGCTGTCACAGCGTGAGGTATCTAGAAAAGATTGGATCATGTGTAATCATAAATGCATTTTTAGAAAATAAAATATAAGAATAGTTTATCTTTTGACTAAAGAGACCAGACTCTTGGCTCTTTTGAACGCTTTGGTATGAAGACTTGTTTCTCAATGACTTGGAATAATTATGAATTTATAGTACTTTGAGTTATGCTAGAGTGAACTTGGTAAACCAGAATTTGCCATGACAATTTGAATCCTTTTTCTGACACTTGTCCTAGAAATTAAAATATTATACTTTCTCATAAATCATTATTTTTTTTAAATTGGGGGAAATAGCTAGGCAGGACCTCCTAGGATAAAAGTCAGTTTGTAAGTTGACTTTTATGTCAATATGTAATTCCTGAGAATGTTACATCAGCTAGACTTGCCGTATGCCAACAGTTCATCAGTACCAGAAATCAAACACTGACCTTCTCTCATTACTCATTCAACATGATTTTGTCATGTCTCACTTCTCTCCGCTTAATAAAGGCCAAACATTATTCTATCTACATTTGTTTGTATACGACTGTTAGAGAAACAGCCTGTCTTGAAAAGTTAAGTTGAATGGAATAATGTCACATGGAAGGCAAATTACTGTTCCCTCTCTGAATTTAAAATCATGTAAGAAAGTAAGACTGAAATAAAGGGAGGAAGAAAAGAGGAAAGAACTAATGTGCAAGTACCTCCATGTGTCAGTTTTACTCTCCATGTAGTTAAAGAATTTGGTTCTCCAGAATTCCTGTGTTACAGATGAATAACAGGAAGTCCGGTCCATGCTTAAACGACTGGTCATCAGCAAGACCGGAGTTCTGACCGAGGCCCGCGTGGCTCCAACCTCTGTGCACTTTCCACTGAGCATCCAGGAACACCCACGGCCTGACTCACTGCCTGTGGAAACTGCCTGAGGCAAAACTGAGACCTCGAGAACTGCCAAAAGAGGAGGCCAGGTGGGTGAGAGGGGTGGAAAGGTATACTTCAGAAAGAACTTTTTCCAGATCTCACATAAAGAGGATCTTGGTAAAAGAAGGGAGAACGAAAGATCATTCAGATTTCAGCCACCAGTTATCATGGAAGCTGATAATCCTTATATGACACATTAGTATCTTCAGTTTTAAGAAGATGGTTGTAATGAGAGAAAACTTTTTGTTTTAGCTGAGTGTATATTTACCTGCCATACATTCAGGGATTCTTCAAAATTTAGTTAATGCAAAAATTTCCTAGAAAAAAAATGTTAAATTTGCAATGTTCTTAAAATGATGGGAATTGAATAACACAAATGCTACTACATGTGGATATGTTTATGTACATATTGATGTTAAATAAGCAACGTTAATATTAAAGGCAGTAGTTGGCTTTTACTGACAACTTTATTTTGACACCCCTGACCTGAGCAAATTGCATGTACCATCTCATTTAATCCTCAGTATAATACCACAAAGTATTATTGTCATCCCCCATTATAGACAAGCAAACTGTGATTTAGCGTACTTAAGTAACCTAAGGCAACAATATGTGCTACATTTCTTCACTTGCTCTTCAGTTTCTGCTATATCCTTACACATTCTTCTGTGAATCCTGGGAATAGACTGGCTTTACGAGCATGTGAGCACTGCAGTTCCACAGGGCCCCATATTCAGAAGACCCCACATTTGGTTTAATAGTCTATCGTCACCACCTTGAAATTTTAACAATTTTTCTAAAAAGAGGTCCTGCATTTCCATTTTGTGCTGGATGCTGCAAATAATGCAGCCCATCTTGTCTGAGAGGTTAACCCATTTGTTTGGTAGCGGTGGGCTTCTTTCTCTCTGACTTCAGGTTGTTTTATCCAAAAGGAGGCACTGGCAAGAGATGAAAGGGTGGGAAGAGAGTGCGAGGCTGGGATGTTAGTTACTCCCTAAAGCCACAGCCGATGTGGTTTCCAAATAGCTCCTTTATTAAACTCTCCTCAGAGCATCCAGGTTCTTTGTGCCATCTGTTTCCTGCAGGGGCCCTGACTGACATATACAGTTACTTAAATTAAAAAAAAAAATCTATGCATGGGAATTAGAAAAAAATAAATAGCCTGGAGTTTGAAAAATTATGGCTTGTTGGGAAGACATACTGGACTCTACCTATTTCCATTCCAAACTATGTACCTTCTAATCCAGAGACACGGTAGAAATCAGCTCAGGATGGTGGGAGCCAGCAGAGGAGAAGAAGTAGGAGCACTAGAGGGGTCAGAGGCTTCAAGCTCCTGGACCTCGCTGCCAACTTCCTCTCCTCAAAGCTTGAATCAGCTTATATAGCTACCAGCTCTATACTTGCATGTCGTTTCATCACACCTTTACTTTTACTGGGTTTTATCATTTGTCCCAATTCTATCTCTGATACTGAAAGGAAAAAGGGCCCAGAACTGGTTTGCAGTGATGGCTGAGCCTGCAAAGGTGCAGGTGGGGAGTGGACTGGGTGTTATATCTATGTAACTACATTCTACAGTGAATTTAACTTCCTAAAGCTATTAGTTCAGTTTCTGACAAATAACCTGAATAATTACTTTCCTAGGCAAGCTTTAGAGGTTTAGAATAAAGATTTTGGTTCCATGAATCCTCTGACATTAAAAATAAATACTGGAGAAAGTGCTTGTCAAAGGAAAAAAAGTGAGGTATTGGCATTTACATTTTACTTTCAATTTGCATGTTTTAAAGTTTTTATATTAAGATATTTAAGTCATCATTATTTTTTCTTTATTGGAAAGTAAAAGGTTATTCTTTAAAATTCAATTTGATTATGTTTCCATTTCTTATAGAATTTTTCTTTATAGGCAGAGAAGCTAAAATACTAGTCATACTTGCATTGGATATTAATAACATGTATGAAATAGAAACCCAAGCTTTGGAAATGTGCTTTTTACATTTTCACTCTTAGAGTGGTGCTTCATACATTACTAGGTCATTGATGATGACTTAAAGGTTATAAGAGAGCTGGAGTTTTCAGTTAGGAGTTAATATATCATTGAATAAGAGTAACTGAGGATTTTTACTCCAAAAGAAAATTAGAAATAATCACATGTAGAGCTTACAATCACTAAACTTTCATCTCATTTCATAAAACAAACAAAAAAAAATACTGTCTTGCTTTAAATCTCTATCAAAAGGAGGCAATATGCTTATTGTAAATATAATGACAATTTACTTCTTTTTTATCTTCTCTCACTCCCTTCATGAATTCACTGAGCCTTGTGGTTTTAAATACCAGCTATAGGCTGATTAACTCACAAATTTTTATCTCCAGCCCAGTTCTCTCTTCAGAATTCCTGACTTTTATATGAACAACCCAGTTTAATGTCTCTTCTTGGATGTTAAATTCAACCCCCCAAACTGGCCTCTGATTTATACTCCAGAACTGCAGGCATCTATCTCAGTTAGTGGTGCTCATCTTTCCTATTGATCAGGCCAAACCTTGGAGTCATTTTCTAAGTGTTCTTGTTTTTTTTCCCCCACATTCCATAATCCATCAGGAAATTCTGTTGATGTTACTTCAAAATCCAAGTACCTCTTAACACCTCTACTGCTACCTTCTGACTTAGGTTACTATCACCTGTCTCCTGGACTATTGCAATAGCCTCCTGCCCATTCTCGTATCTGTTCTCCCTGTGTTGCTTTTCCTTCACCTCCACTGATTCTCAACACATCAGGAGTAATCATTAGAAGTGTAAGTCGTGTTAGGTCACTTTTCTGATCAAAGCCCTGGAATGACTTCCTACTTCATTAACAATGAAAGCCAAAGTCTATGGGACCATATGCCACCTCTGCCTCTCCCTGCTTCTTCCATGACCTTATCTCCTCCTCCCCTCCCCTCACCACCTCTGAACCAAGCACTGGGTTGTGCCCTTTTCCTGTTACCATCCTTCTCCCAGTCCTTTTGATCTTGCTCTGATTTTCCTTATTCTATAGCACCTACCATTTTTAAACACATATGTAATTTACTTATTTATGATTTTATTATTTTTGTCTTTCACTGTTAGAATGTAAACCTTATGAAGGCAGAGATCTTTCTCTGTTTTGCTGACTGATTTATCATCTATCCCCTGTGCCTGGCACTAAGTAGCAAATCAGTATCTCTTAACTGACTGAAAAGTTAGTTTATGTTACCCACCCCCACCCCCACTACACAGCTGGTTTCAAGGGCTGTGTAGGGAGGTAATTTCCTGCCCGATCTATTTGCAGAAGTAAATTTCAGGTTGGTACCAGGTCTCTTCTAAGTATAGAAAGATTTCGAGAATTATTTTAAAACTACCACAGTTAGAAAGCTAGTAGCAACCTAAAAGCGATTATTTTTCACTCTTACTATGAGAAATGTTCATGTTCAAGAACAAAAATGAGTTTTAAAGTTAGACTTGAGTTTTACATACACCTCTGGCACTTAGGGGTGAAGGGCCATACGCAGGACTTTGACCCCCTCGGGTCCTTAGTGTTGTCATCTGTAATATGATTAGAAAATGTTAGCTACTTCAGTGAGTTAATATGTGTAAAATACTGAACCATGAATGCCATGGACCCCAACAGAATTCCCTCCAGTGCATTTAATTCAGAATGTGGTTGAATGGGCTTCTTTTCTATAAGGACAGAGATAAGCTTGATCTTTACCTCGGCTGCTATTTGAGACATTTTCAACGACATTCTCTTCTCATGAGTAGTTAAAAAAGAAATGAAAGCTGTTGCGAAATACAGAGATTCATCACTCAGAGAAATTCCTGTTACTGGGGGTGAGTAGAGATGAGGAAGTTTGGGGATTTACACATGCCGGAAGGATCCAGTCAATGATGTCATGGGAAACTGAGAATATTAAAATCATTGCTAAGTTCTCAGTAAACCAAATCTGAGGAGGGGTTTGTCTGTAAAGGGGATTTTATCCATGGAAGGAGTTTCCATGGTGCAAATGATTTAAAAGGACAACAGAAACAACCCTTTTTCGAAGCTCAAAAGAATGTTTTGAGTCATGTGTAACTAATAGCTATTGATAATTTGGAAATTTAGTAGTAATATTATATTACTGATATATTTAAGAAAGTTTATACTATACATTTGATTTATACAATATTTTAACTGTTATCTTAAAATCATTTTCAGAATCAAATATGTATTCAACTTCTGTGTACAATACAGAGAAATAATCTTTTTTTTTTCCATTTTAGAGATAAAAGAATTTTATAAGAAGAAAGGTTAAATGACTATTCCAGCATCACTCAACCAGTAATTAGACTGGAATTAAAATACAGCTACTTTGATTTTCTTACCAGATCTATGTGGTCATCTCACTAAATGCTATTTAGAATTTGGTTTCTTTTAGAAAATGCTTACATGGAGTGGATTAAGTGGAGGAAACATAGCAGCACCTTTCGGTGCTGTGATAAACTGAATATGGATGCCTCACCTGCTCCTAAACAACTAGGGGCAGTAGAAGCAAGCACCTCTCCTCTCCACTGACTCCATCCGGGGGAGATTTCCCTTATTTCAGAACCTTAGAAGAAATCTTTGTGTTGGCTGACTGTGGGAGAAATGTGAATGACAGTGTAACTCATCTGGGAAAACGTACAGGTCTGTAGAATTCTACACTTCTCTGGACTTAACTCACTTGGGTGATTTCATCTGAAGGTCAAGAAAGAGTTCAGAGATGTGGTTGACAGCATGCAGTGCAGTGATAAGATTGTCCTTTAGTCCTATAACTTTGCAAACTGTTACTATGTTTTGAGTCTTGGGGCTGGATGCCAACATTGACAGAATGCATGGAATTTTCTTCACAAAGACTTGACTGCAGCAAAAGCATTGTAATCAATATGTACTCACTGCTACTTTCTATTAAATAATTGATAAAAACACAGTGGATCGAATAACCGTCAACTTTATTACCATAGGAGACTTTTTCCCCTCCCAACTCACCATGCAAATTATTGCTTTATATTCTTTCTTAAATGTAGTTTTGTATTTTAGCATTATGGAAAATTCTATGCTTGAATTCCCTATAAAGTCATATTAGGCTATCTATTAACTGCAGGGGCTTTGAGTTTGCTGTTGAGTACTTTAATTGTCACTGTAATTAATTTTACCTTTGACTTTGCATGGTGATTTCCTCGTAATTTGTTGATGATTAATGACCATCCTCTGGTTATCACCACTTACATGGCCAGAGACACATCAACTGGTTTGTTTGGCCTCTTTACTTTTCTTACAAGACTTTAAAAATCAAGGGTGGCTTTGTAAAAATATTTTATAGCCTGTGTTGTTTAACTGCTTGTAGGAAAAGGCCAAAGGTCAAAATTAAGTAAATGTGGGTTAGTTTTATCTTTATGTCCTTAAGATACATTAGTATTCAAAACTTTCTACTTCATAGTGTTTTGGTTTGAGAAATATATTGGTTTGAGAAAAATGGTGATTTTGAAGATTATAAGAGCTTAGGATATTTTAACTACTACAAAAATTTTCTAAATGAAACTTCCCAAAGGAGTGATGTCGGTATTACTAATGATCTTATTATGAGCTGAGGATTATGAATTGTTCGTCAGAGCTTCTGTCTTAACCAGGGATTCTGGCTCTGATTTTCAAATATTTTCAGATCTTAAACACATGTTGAGTTTCCTGGTAAGTTATGTTTTCAATTAATAAATATTTTAAAAGGTGGCTGTACTTTTCAACAGATAAAATATTTTACATGATAGTTGCATTTTCAGAATGATACAAAAATCTTTTAAACTTAACATTCTATGCCTAATTATCTTTCCAAATAGCATAAGGCCTAAATCACTCTGAACAATGATATTTCAAAAGGAAAATGTGTTTAGAGACCTCCCTTGAGATACTAAGAACACATCTTTCTCCACTTGACACCTGTCAGAATTCAAGCTACTAGGGGTAGCTTGTATGATCTGAGTCTCTAAGAAGGTGGTGCAGGGAAATGAAAGGCGGGGATTAGGTTCTAAGTAGCCGGTAGTCACATAAATCTTTCCTGATTTTTTTCTTTGCCATTTTCTGTTTCTACAGTGAAAGTTCTTATTCTTTTTTTCTTAATAGAACAAACAGTGCTTTCGCTTTTCCTCTACCATTGTATCTGCTAGATGAGCACATGGTTCACCTGTAGTGTTGCGGAGCACTCTGGAGGTTGTGTAACAGCAGTTTAGTGAAAAGTAGTCATTGGACTTAAGAGAGTCTATCTCTCATTACTGAAATGGCTTTGCATAGTTTATTCCAAGCATCTGGCTTTTGTTTCCTCATTCAAAGAGTGACCATAATATGTACCTTGCGAAGCTTTATAGAAGAGAGTATCAAAGCAAAACCTCAGAATTAAGTTTTACCCACTTAAAACTTTCAGGAAAAGACAAAGTGATGTAGGTGACTATTTTTTTCCTTCTGTAGATGACAAATTCAAGTAGTATTCACATACATTTAAATGGGCTTTAGTAACAGCAGCTTGAAGTGTAACTGAGTGGTGGATCAGGAGCTATGAGAATTGCACCTGTCTGATGACACCGGGTGGTGAAATACTGAGAAGATTTGGAATCTTGATTATGAGACTCAAGCCAAGCTATGATTTGGTCAACATGTTCTTTCTTTCCGCCTTTCTTTTTGTCACTTTCAGTCTTTTGTCACTATAGGCTATACCCAGATTATGGATAATCCCTGGATAATTTCAGAATCAAAAATTAGGGTTCACTCATTCACTCAACCACCATTTATTGCTTAACCATCAGGTACTAGGCACCACTCACAAATGTATGAACACTCTGTCACACACAAACAAGAGATGGACAGAGAGAGTCTGTTCCCTCATAAAGCTTATAGTCCAACAGGCTAACAGACACAGATGAAATAATCTCTAACCATGTGTAAAATGACTCTTTTGACCTACTCACTGAGGCAAAGGCCAACCCTGTGCATTGACCCACTGCAGGAATTTGAACTAGTTGTGAAGGTCAGAAGAAGCTTCCTTGAGAAAGCGATGATTAAGTTAATATCTGAAGGAGTTACCATTTGGGTGAAAAAGAAAGAGAAGCGCATTATAGCCTGGGAAAAGACTATTACAAAACAAATAAACCTAATAAATTCATGCAAAAATGAACTGTTTGGAAAATGTTGTCTTTATCTCAACAGCAACAGGTAGCTTCACAAGGGTTGGGGAAGCCCTGTGAGAAAGCCAGGGTAATGTGATTTGATAATCAGATTTCCAGTTGAAAAGACCATACTGGCTGGAACAAAAAATAATGAATTGAAGGAAATTTAGTGACTTCAGGCAGACCTACTGGGTCTGTCAGTCTAGGTAAGAAATGGTACCTTGAACAAGGCTGAGAGAAACAGATAGATTGAGAATTATTTAGAAGATAAAATGCACAAGAATTGCTGGAATTTAAAAAAGGGTAGCGGGGACCTATAATCCCTCCTGGGAATGGAAAAACCAAACACCGCTAGTCCAGTAGAGCAGGAACAATGAAAGAGTTCTCATGATGAGCGGGGATTAGAGGTGGTAGGAGATGAGAATGAGGTGATCTAAATCTTCCAGATAGATGTTCATCTGATCTAAGTATAGAACTACTGGAATTAGTGTTGGCTGAAAACTTATTTCATAAAATGCTGATTCATGTCTTCATTTCTTCTCCTTTTCTACTTCTCACCCCATTCACTTAAAAGAAATGTAAGAGAAATAACTTTTTTCTATTTGGAGATAATTAGTAGAAAGAACCAAAAATTTTTATATGTCTTTGTTATCAATGTGCATCAAGTCTGAATGATTCATGTTCATAATTATTTCCCTCCACTTGCTACTTATACTGCTTGTTTTCTCAAAGTATGAATGTTGCATTACTCATCAATACACATGATATGTGCATTCAGTATATAGCTTTGAACATTATTTCTCGATTGAATTTTCTGTGTTTAGTTGCTCATTGGAGCCTGGATTGTCAAGTAGGGTATGGCTATAAAAAACCAACTACAAAATTCCTTGTGCATCACAACAAAAGGTATATGTCTTCTTATTGTACCATCTAATGCAAATAACTGGGGGGCTCTGTTTACTCATTGATGGATCTAGCCTTCTCCCATCTAGTAGCTCCTTCATCTCTCTTTTAAAGCCTGAAAGATCTTCACTGGATTCTCTGCATCCATTAAGCAGAGAATGAAAGTCAATGAAAAACAGAGAGCTTGGAGAATTGTATGAGAGAGTTAGGGAGCAGGCCTAGAAGTGATGTGACTTTATTTCCACCTCCCAGAATTCAGTCACAAAGCCAACCTAACTCCAGGGAAGCAGGAACAGGTATACTGTGTTCACTTTCAAAGTTATTTCTGTTTTGAAATAAATCAAATTCTACAATATGTTTTGATCAAAATGTGCTGTTTAATATTCAATGTGAAATAAATCAAATTCTGTGTTTAAATAATAATATACTGTAGAAAATATAATTTATTTCAGCAATTTAAGAATTATTCAGCTCTAGGTAAACTATTATTCCTTTTATTAGTAAAAAAATGGTGAGAGATCATGAAATGTTATCAATAGTGAAATAATTTGAAATAAAAGATATAGTGATATAAAGTATAAGTGAAGTAGTATGAATAAAAGTAAATAACCCAAATATGTTCAGACTTTTTACATAAAATAAAAATAAAAAATTATATTAAATGTTGGAACACTAAAGGTTAGAGTTCTAAAAGTTGGAATAATAGAATATTAGTATCTGAGTTAGAAATGATACTGAAATCATAACCTCTTATTATCAGTAGATTCACACACAAAAATATACACATATATATACACATAAAAACTTTGAGAAAGGAAAGAGCTAGAGAAAAGAGGAAATGTATTTTTATCAAAATAGTAAAAATAAGCCTTGGATAGTGTAGTTCAGAGGATTGATCGGGTGCTGGCCTGCAAACCAAAGGGTTCCATGTTTGATTCCCAGATCAGGTCACGTGCCTGAGTTTTGGATCCGGTACCCAGTAGGGGGTGTGTGAGAGGCAACCACACACTGATGTTTCTCTCTCTCTTTCTCCGTCCCTTCCCCTTTGTCTAAAAATAAATAAAATAAAAAACAGTAAAAATAAGAAAAATTAAAGAAATAAAAACCAAAATATAATAATAATCACAGAGTAAGATTAAAAAATAGAAACAATATGCCACTCATTACAATAAATATAAATGATCGCAATTTACTTATTACAATATAATTTTAAAAAGTAATAATTTTATAAAGCTAAATGTAGTGGGACTATACTTAAATCCTACTGATAATACTGTATAAATGTTATGAGCAAATACAAATTTATAAATGAGGGGAAAGTTATAACAAGGATGATATAATAGTTATAAACCTACATGTACCAAATAATATAACAACTGATTACACACACACACACACACACACACACTGGAAATACAGTGAAAACTTGATAGCATCATAGGAGCATAGAAAAAGAAATCAAAAACTAAATAAGAGCATGAGCATTTAAAGGCATGTTAATGGCTATACACAGAATTTTGCAAACTAAATCCATACTACCAGTGACCACAATTGATTTAAGAATAGAAAATTCATTAAACATTAATGTTTATAAAATCTGAATTTATAATAACTTTTTTCCCCTCAGCCACCTCTCCCCTCCAGAAAAGACACTACTAGCCCTGATGATCTGCAGTAAAGTTGTAACATCTTTTAAGGAATAGGTACTAATAATCTTGTGTAAATTGTCTGGAAGACAAGGAAAGAGGTAAAGCTACAGCGTGAGTTTGGTGGGACTAGCACAACCTCAATACCCAACAGAATAAGGCACGAAAGAAAACTAAGTGTAGAGACTTGTGTGGTCCACTTCAATATGTCTATTAAGCACTTGAAGTATGACCAGTACTACTGAGAAATGGAATTTTTAATTTTCTCTAATTTTGATTAACCTAATTTAAAAATTGATACTGATTCAGTTACTGAAAAACCTTAAATATGCTTGGAATGACTTAGTTATGTGAACTATCTTTCAGCCATAAATTTTATGAAATTTAAACTTAGATAAGTATTTCTGATGGACTATTAACATCTGACGAGATCGGGCGCTTTCAGGGTGGTATGGCCGTAGACAGACTATTAACATCTGAATTCAGATATTATCTAGTGTAAAATACATGGAGATTTAGACTTAGGGCAATTAAATAAGGAAATATCTCATTAATTTTTAATTAAATATGTGTTGACATATATTTATATAATATTTAGTTTTTTATTAAATATATTGTTACTTAATTTTATTTGTTTAGTTGTCTTATTCTGATTACTAAAATTTTAAATTATATATGTGGCTCACATTATATTTCAATTGGACAACACTGTTATAAAATGATCCAACTTACGAAAAAAGATGTACAACTAATAAAATATCAACAAACTGGATTTGGTTCTGTATAATAATAATAATGTATTATTATTTTTCACAGGAACTAAGGAATGATTTGATAATGAAATATTTGTCAATGCTGTCCAATATATAAATAGATTATTCTAAGTGCAGTTTTGATTTTGTTTATTTGTCTGGCTTTCCCCTTTCCCAGATGACTTTTCCTTTTTTTCCAGTGACATGTTAATAATCAGCTGTGTAGTACTCAGTATTTTCTCTATACTTATATATTCATAGGAAATGTACATATATGGCCACCAAAATATTTTTATCACTTTTGATTTATTTGTCATTAGTTTGTTTTATAAATATAATATATTACATTAATTTCTCACTTTTTGAATTCATCATGTTCTCATGGAAATCCCCCTAGGCAACTATGGGAACTATAATTTTAATAGTTGCACAATATACTATGGTGGTGATCTATACAATTTATATGGAAACTTACTCAACCTTTAGTATATTGGAAAACCAATTTGTTTCTGGTTTTTGCTACTAGAACATTTTTTAACATGCTTAAATGTGTAAAGTTCATATGATGAGGTCACATTTAAATGTTGAAGTGATATAATTGCATCAAAAATGTAAAATTCTAATAGCTGCTGCCAATCGCTTTCCAAAAGAACAGTCACATTTTTATTTTCACTATTAACTATAGTAAATCCTTCGTACCACTGATAACGTAAGTTATGATGTAATATGTAATCACATGTGTATTTCACAGTATGAGAGATCAGAATTTTGTAGGAGAGGAATTTTACAGACCCATTTTTATGGGTCTGTAAAAGTAATTTTATATATTTATATATCTCAACATATAAAATGTGGGGTGCACATTCAATACACAAGAAAAAGCTGCTTCTATACAGAAGTTTTATACTGTAAAATCCAGAAGGCAAGTAAGAATTTTTTTTAAGAAAAATAAATGACCCACTAATTATATAGAGTTTTTTGTTGTTTCTAATAGTTAATCAGTAGGGCAAAATTTGAAATATTGGACTTAGATTTTTATCTTAGACAATAAAGAATTGTCTTTATTGCCCTGGCTGGTGTAGCTCTGAATTGAGCATGGGCCTGTGAACCAAAGAATTGAGGTTCGATTCCCAGTCAGGGTACCTGCCTGAATTGCAGGCCAGTTCCCACCATGACACACCAGAGGCAATCATACACTGATATTTCTCTCCCTCTCTCCTTCCTTTCCCGTCTAAAGATAAATAAATAAAATCTTAAAAAAAAATCATCTTTATTGATATTTTTATTTTAATGTGAATTTATGCTCCATAAAAATAAACCATGCAAAATTTATAGAATTTTATAAAGTAGAAACTGAAATATATTACGATAGCTTCATACCATTGGATATGCTATCAATATAGCTTATTCCTTTTCATAATTCCAATTTTTCACAAATTTCCTGGTTCCTCTAGAAAAAGAATACCAGGTTCATTCACTGAGTTCATAATAAAATTTAATGGAATTTAATTTATTTTATAGATCGATTTATAGAGAATAGAGAGATTCTTGCCTGCAAGGTTTCTTTTGAGAAATCAGCTGATAGTCTTATTGTAACTCCTTTGTATGTAACTGTCTCCTTTTCTCTTGGTGCTTTTAAGATTCTCTCCTTATCTTTAATCTTGGGTGATGGAATTACAATGTGCCTTGGTGTGTTCCTCTTTAGGTCCAACTTTTTTGGGACTCCCTGAGCTTCCTGGATTTCCTAGAAGTCTGTTTCCTTTGCCAGATTAGGGAAGTCCTCCTTCATTACATTTTCAAATACATTTTCAATTTCTTGCTTTTCATCTTCTCTTTCTGGCACCCCTATGATTCAGATGTTGGAATGTTTAAAGATGTCCTGGAGGTTCCTAAGCCTCTTCTCATTTTTATGAATTCTTATTTCTTCATTCTCTTTTGGTTGAATGTTTAAGTTTTAAAGTCATAAAAGGCAACACCTACAACCAAGATTCCTCTATCCAGCAAATCTATTATTTAGAATAGAAGGGCAGATAAAGTGCTTCCCAGACAAGATAAACCTAAAGGAGTTCATCATCACTAAGCCCTTATACTATGAAATGTTAAAGGGATTTATCTAATAAAAAGAAGAAGATCAAAACTATGTACAGTAAAATGACGACAAACAACTGTCAACAATCAAATCTAAAAACAAAAACAAAAACAAAAACAGAAGCAAACTAAGCTAACAACTAGAACAGGAACAGAATTGTGGAAATAGAGATTATATGGAGGGTTATAAGCAGGGAGGGGCAAAGGGGAGAATGGGGGGAAGTTACAGGGAATAAGAAGCATAAATGGTAGGTACAAAATAGACAGGGGGAGGTTAAGAACAGTATGGGAAATGGAGAAACCAAAGAACATATGTACAACTCATGGATGTGAACTAAGGTGGAGGAATGATGATGGGAGGGCAGTACAAGGCAGAGGGGAATAATGGAGAGAAAAAAATGGGACAACTTTAATAGCATAATCAATAAAATATAGTTTTTAAAAAGTTGATAAACCTGCTGCTGTACCACACTGTGCCCATAGTTAACAATGCTATATTGTATACTCCAAAAAGTTTTAAGAGGGTAGATCTCTTGTAAATGTTCTTACCATAATAAAAGAAATTAAGACAAAAAAAGAACATTCACTTGTAATCACGTTACTTAGAAATAATCACACACACAAAAAGAGATAATAGAGAGTGTTCATAATACTGAGTGTTTCCTTCCAAGAACATGGTATGTCTTTTCACTTACTAAATTATTCTTGAGCTTTTAAAATTCATTTGAGCTTCTTTGGGAATACGACATGGAGCCTGGTAGAAGGTTCGGCTTAAGCAGAATCAGTTTCTCTTTGAAGCTGTGGAACTTCCATTATAGTTTAAGCCACACAGAGATAGGCTCATAAGATAATATCCCACTTTTCTGTATGATAAGATGAGAGGAAACATTTATCATCTGAAAACATCTTTAAGCCAAGAAATACATTTGTTATATTCACTTGCCGACATTTGTGCATTGATTTACTAGGCTATGAAGTATTTTTCTAACTATCAAAAGTTTCTTGGATAAGTTTGAGAAAATGTTGAAAAGTACATAAATTAGTTGATTCTTTATACTTCCAATAAAAGATATATATAAGTATTGGTTGGACTCCTCATTAACTTTAAAATGTCAATTCAGCGTTTACTATGTTTATCCAAAAGTATCTGAATATCTTTTTATGTAAGTTTTGTTAAAGAAGTAATGTTAAAAATTAAATGCTCATTAATATTTATCCTTATAAATTTATTAGAAAGATTTTTTCTACTCCAGACAGTTTGTCATTGACTTACTTTATGTCTAATTAGAGAGTTTTTGTTTTTTGTTTTTGTTTTGTTTTACTTAGAAATTTGTGGAATTTCGAGGTCTCCAGAGTTATGTGGTTCAAATTTAGATCTGAAGGTCATTCAGTTCTTATAAAACAAATACACAAACAAAACAAAACAAACAAACAAAAAACAAAACCAAAACTTTATTTATCCTATTTTAAAAGTTCTCTATGAATTGAGGTTGTATTACATCTTTTAGGCCTATGCAAATGTTGAATCATGTTTTCACTCAAAGAATATATTAATTTCTTTAAAAAATATTTATTTATTTATTTATTTATTTATTTATTTATTTATCTATCTATGTATCTTTAGAGGGGAAGGAGAGAGGGAGAGAAACATCAATGTATGGTTGCCTCTAGTGTGTCCCCTGCTGGGAACTGGCCTGCAGGGAACTGGCTTGCAACCCAGGCATGTGCCCTGACTGGGAATTGAACTGAGATCCTCTGGTTCGCAGACCTGCGCTCAATCCACTGAGCTATACCAGTCAGGGCCAGAATATATTAATTTCTAAATGAATTTTCTTTTGTTGTCCAAAAGGTTTTGTCAAAATCAGTTGGTTAAAAGGCCTGGCTGAAAGTCCCCACTTTAATCTCATAGAGGCCAATTTCCTACCCTGACACTGTTTCTCCTAGTGATGAGTACTGTGAATGCCTCACAAAGTGTGCGATCTGCATAAATTCACTGATAGCTGCTAAATAAACTTAATTTTAGTTTAAGAAAGTATTTTTGACTTACCATTTAATTTTATCTTTGGGGGATCAATTTCTATTAACTCCTTTCATTTTAATCATATGCTTGATTTTTTAAAACAAATTTTAATGCCTTTTTCATCTTTCATTTTTTATAGTTTTTAATTTGAACTTTGACTAAAACCGATAATAATACCCTATGCTTTAATTCTTCTTGAGTACTGAGGAAGATTTGTTTGCAAGTCCTTGTTCTAATGTCCTTTTTCTATCCAATATCCAACATTCCATTAGGAAACGATGACATCTGTCTCCATAGCAGAGAAGTAACTTTACTCAAATGGAGAGCTGGCCTTTGGCCTTGGCTACTGGGAGGTGATCTCTAGGCCCTTGGAATATCCTGTCAGATGAGAGCGTCTTTGTTTGCCTAGAGGCTTTTGCCACAGGATAGTCTAACAATGTGATTTATGATGGGGTCTTTGGAATATGCCTTATCCGTTTCTAACTTCCTGAGGACTAATTATGATATTAGGCTGAGCCCCAGGAGAGACTGGTGAGTAAAGGCCAGCCACAGGCAGCTTTTTTTTTGACTTCATATTCACATTTTTTTAAATTAATTATTGTTCAGGTCAGTTTTCTGTCTTTTATTCCCATCCCAGCCCACCCCCCCAGTGCTCCCCACCTCCCTCCCATTTCCACCCCCCTTAGTTCTTGTCCATGTGTCCTTTATACTAGTGTCCGTAAATACTTCCCCTTTTCCCCCTGAAATTCCCTTCCCTCTCCTCTCTGTTCACTTTCCCCCTGTTCTCTATTTCAGTGTCTTTGTTTTTATTTTGCTTGCTTGTTTGTTTCGTGGTTCCTGTTAAAGGTGAGATCATATGGTACAGGCAGTTTTGATCAACAAAAACTCAGGGCTCTGAAGGCTCAGGCGAGCTTCGCAATTGGCAGTACTCTGTATTGTCAGCCATGTCGCCAGAGAAGCTAACACCATCCAGGGCTCCACAGGAGATGCTGACCGGGAGTTCTTTCTTTGTACTCCTCCCAGATTCCACCTTGTATGTTTTCCTTTTGGCCAGTGTCTAATTTGTATCTTTTTATTATAATAAAACTGTAATCATAAGTATAGTGAGAATTCTAGTGAATTTTCAAACCTGGGGGTGACCATGAAAATCCCCCAATTTATAGCTAGTTGGTTTGAAGTGAAGAAGTGGCTGGGGACCTCAAACTTGGAGCTTGTGTCTGTACTGCGGTGGTCTTCATAAGACTGTTTACTTACCTGTGTAACTCAAATAATACCCTAAAATTAATGAAAGCAATATGTAACTACAGGGTTGTACTTCATATAATATTACCTAGATATGTGCACGTTAAAAAGAGCTACTTTGTTTAAGAAACCCCACTGAGTAACAACTATGTATTGAGGACAGGGGATGGGAAGTATTTCTGCATTTTTTTTTTCTGCAAGCCATATTATTTTTGAACTCATGTGTTGTTTCATTTTAAAAACATATGCCTACTATAGAGATAACTAGATATGATAATATTTTAGGAAAAATAAAATCTGAAAGTAAACCACTATATTTGTGAGCAGGTCTAATGATTTGACCTGGGGATACCAGTTAGGTATAAAATCTGTTCAGAGTAAACAGCTATAGTCTAAAATTCTCTTCTGTTGTCATTAGATGCTTTTTAATTAATTAGCAATAGAAGACTCATTTCATAGAGGTATCTTGAAGAAAGATGGGAAAAATCTATGAAAACTCACAGAATTTGGTAATTTAAAAGTCTACTTTAAATCGAGACACATTGCTCTTTTATTTGAAGTTTTTCTAGGTTTCTTTGTGATTGAAAGTTACTAAGGATTAAAAACTCCTATAAACTAGGGTCCCCTTTTCCCCACAACCTCTCCAACATTTGTTGTTTATTGCTTTGTTTATGATGGCCATTCTGACCAGTGTAAAGTGGTATCTCACTGTGGTTTTAATTTGCATCTCTCTGATAGCTAGCGATATTGAGCATCTTTTCATGTGTCTCTGGATCCTCTGTATGTCCTCCTTGGAGAAGTGTCTGTTCAAGTCCTTTGCCCACTTTTTAATTGGGTTGCTTGTCTTCTTAGAGGGGAGTCATGTGAGTTCTTTGTATATTTTGGAGATTAAACCTTTGTCTGAGGTATCATTGGCAAATATGTTTTCCCAAACATATTTGGTTCTCTTTTTATGTTAGTACTATTTTCTTTATCCATTCAGAAGCTTTTTATTTTGATGAGATCCCATTTGTTTATTCTTTCCTTTATGTCCCTTGGTCTAGGGGACATATCAGTAAAAATGTTGCTGCGTGAAATATCTGAGTTCACTGTTGGTGAGATTGCAGACTGGTACAACCATTATGGAAAACAGTATGGAATTTTCTAAGAAAACTGAAAATGAATATGCCTTTTGACCCAGAAATTCCACTGTTAGGAGTATATCCTAAGAACCCTGAAACACCCATTCAAAAGAACGTATGCACCCCAATGTTCATAGCAGCACAATTTACAATAGCCAAGAGTTGGAAGCAACCTAGGTGCCCATCAGTAAATGAATGGATCAAAAAACTATGGTACATTTACACAATGGAATTCTATGCAACAGAGAGAAAGAAGGAGCTCCTACCCTTTGCAACAGCAAAGCATGGATGGAACTGGAAAGCATTATGCTGAGTGAAATAAGCCAGGTGTTGAAAGACAAATACCATATGATCTCACCTTTAACAGGCAGCTAAACAACAAAACAAACAAGCAAGCAAAATAAAAACAAAGACAGTGAAATAGAGAACAGGCTGACAGTGACCAGAGGGGAGAGGGGAGGGAATTTCAGGGGAAAAGGGGAAGGATTCACAGGAACAAGTATAAAGGACACATGGACAACAACTAAGGGGGGTGGAATGGGAGGGAGGTGGGGAGCACTGGGGAAGGTGGGCTGGGATGGGAGTAAAAGACAGAAAACTGTACTTGGAGAATAATTAAATTAAAAAACAGAAAAAAACCTCCTGTGAAAAAGTTGAAAACCAGCAAAGATTGCTGCTAAATAGCCTGCCATTGAGTTTGGAGGAAGTGGTGGTTGTGAGGTCTAACGACTGGCCTCCCAAAATGCCTTCCATGAGAATCTGGGAGAGGCTGTGAGAGCATTCTAACCAAATTTCAAACATGCTCAGTGAAGGTCTATCAAATGCCACAAATTGACCAAATTAAGGCGTTAGATATCAGAAACCTGGAATGTAATTATTTCTAAGGATTCAAGTGGTAACATTCAGGAAGAAGTAATGAAAATCAAGAGACCCATTTTTGATTTTCCATAAGAATGTTTGTCTGCTCTTGTCCTACTAATTCATCTTATAGCTTATATATACTTAGTGAGTATTTGATTATATTCTGATAATTTCCACAGTTGCCAATAAGTCATCCACTTCACTTGGAATTTAATGCCATGGTTAATACTTGATTCATACCTAAAAATGTGATAAGATAGGAACTGACAATTTTGGTTTGGAGAAAAATATCTTTGAGCAAATTAATTATCCAGCTAGAGCCATTTGGCCTTTCTGCTCATAAAACCATTCTCGTGGATACTTTTACAATAACAAACATGCATTTTTTGCTACATAGCTTGCATAGAATCAGTATCCACTCTTGTAACTAACATAAATTATGAGGGTTATAGTTTTCTCATACCTTTTTCCTTAAAATTCTTTAAGGCTTACCACCATTTTCCAAGAATAGTGTTGAGAATAATTCAAAATCATTTAGTAAATTGCTGCATTTATACTTTTGATTCAGTGGCAGAAATGAGGGGTGTCACTGAAAGAGTTAATGCAGCTTCGATTGGTGTCTATTTACAACCACAGAGTGGCAAGCCCCGGGAGAATACTGCTAAGTGCCTGTTTGTGGAGTCAGCTAGTAGCAGCAGGGTTTCAGAAAATGACTTAATGCTTTGGTCACGTGCTTCAGTTCCAGGGGTTGGGGCTATTAGAGTGAAGACAATATTCATAGTGTCTCACACCTTCCGAGTATTTGACATTATGTTATCCTTCCAACTGTGAAATGAATTCTGGGCTGTCCTTAAATCCCAGTAACTAACTAAAACTGCTCTCATGTAAAGTAGGTAGCAGAGCAGTAATTACTGCATGCACTTAAAAATGTACCAAGCTCATTTATTCTGTGTTTTTAAAGTGATACATGGGATGGCTAAACTGACACGAATTAGACTCATGGGCAGTGCCATCGGACAGCATGGACAAGGACATGGTTATTGCAATCACAGCTTGCTCCCAGTCAGACTTCATGGCAGCTTAAAGACTAGGGGTCATGAGTGCGGTTACTCAAACCCCAATTTTTAGACAGGGATTGAAGGAATTTATGGCCAGACAATCTAGAGTGCTTTGGAGCAGCTTTGTGGGTAGACAACACTGAGCCATCAAAAAATATTTGCTGAGAGGTGAACCAGAGCTCCTCAGACAGATCATGGCCAGAACAGAGCTCAGGCAGTTATTCCATACATAGAAAAATAATGATGATTATGGTGCTCAATCCAATATTTACTCGGGATTCAAAATATATTAGACCTTGTTCTAAGTGTTTGACAAGTATGAACACACTGGGTAATCACAACCCATTTAGTCCCTGAAATGAGTTCCATTATTATCTCTATTTTACAGATGAGGAGAGCGAGGCATAGGGTAGTGAGTACCCAAGGTCACAGAGTGGGTACACAAGGGCCCAGACTCATGCCATCTCACAATGGCCCTTCTGCTCTGAACCACTTCTCCATGGGATTTAGAAATTTTGACATATTATATTTGGCCCCTTATTTCTATCGCTTATTTATATTTAGGAAATCTCCAGACTTTGCTTTGGCAAGCGAACTTAAGACAGGAAAATAGTGTTTTGCTGGCATTTTAAGAGGTATAACACGTGGTGATGCTCGTGACTTAAAGTCATCTCGAAATGCCATCAGGTTAAAAATATATCCTACAGGACCGTTGCTGTGAGAGATGGAGGGGTCTGTGTAGAAAACCGATGTAGAAATCGGGTTTCCTTCAAGAATGGCTTTAAGAAAGTGCTTGAAAGTAAAGTAATATGCAGGATTTTTTTATAAGTACATTTTTCTGGGCTGAATATTGTTTTCGTCAAATGCTCAGAGGGTTCTGTTACCACACGCCAAATGTCCTGAGATGAGCTTTGTCTCCTTTATTCTTCTCAGTGCTGCAGTCTTCTCCTTCTCACGCTCCTCCCTTTTCATCCTCACTCCACTTCCCCCCGCTTCTCCCCCTACCCACCCCACATAGGGCCGGGCTGTCCAGCCTCTCTCTCCTTTGCCCCCAACCAGGAGGGCTGATCGTAAAAGCAATTCAGTCAGTCATCTTTAAAGTGAGCTCACAGCATGACCAGAGATTCAACCATGGGAATGTGCTGGAAGGGTGTGGCTGTCTCAAGCCCACGTGCCCCCAAGGACTCTTCACTCTGCGTGTTCTCCTTGGAATATCGTGGTTGCTGTGTCCTGCAGAGCCTTAAACTCAGAAGGCTCGCCCCCTTTCAGAGGTTACACTGCAAATTACCCTTTCTCTCACATGTACTATCCTTTCAGAAGTGTTCTCCTTCCCTCTCCTTTCAAGACAAGTACTGGGTAGGGGAAACCCAAACTAGAGAACGTGTTCTCCTGGTTTCCTAGATTCTTACTTACTTAACTCTAACCGAATGTGCTTGTCCAGGTTCTATCTGTCAGAAATCCATTTGTTATTGATGGATTCATGATTCATTCATTTTTTTCTTTTATTCAATGTCCTGACATTGTGCTAGGTGCTGATCGCACAGTAGTGAATAAGGCAGACCGTGCTTTTGCCTCACACAGCTCCAGTTCAAAACCAGACTTTCTTTAGACTCTCACAACGCTACTTTGAAAATCTTGGGAAGTTAGTAAATTCCACGTTCCTGAAGTGAGCGAAATATTTTACTTCACCTCTGAACAAGGCCATTCATATCTTTGCACTGTCTTGTTGTGTAGCCTACAGCAAATGACTTAATATTTCAGCTTCTTATTAACTGATGAGTATGTATGACAGAGATAATAGGAATGGGGTGTGATTTTACTGACTAGAAAGTGCCCTAAAAATACATAGTATTGAGCAAGTTCCAGGTAGAAAGGGGACCATTTGAAATCTAATTTCCATCCGGCTGCTTATGAAAACGTGCAACTTGCCATTCTGTCCCCTTTATGTGTGTACTTCCTTTGTGGTTGCAGGCAACCTTGATGCCATTATCTGCTGTTTGACTCGAAAATTGTGTCTGTCTCTTTGAAATATGCTACATAGTCTAAAAAGTGTAAGCAGCTCTGACATTAAAGTCAACTTAAGTGGAAACAAACAAATGACTATAGATGGGGTGCTTCTGCTGCTTTTCTCCTGGTTCCCTCCCCTCCCACGGTGCCCCCCAGCCTCAACTGCCCTTTGGCTGGGATGTGCCCCCCCCTGTGACAGAGCCACAATTGAGGGTGTGTTCAAATATCACAGATGCAGCAGGGAGCACTTAAATGGTACTGTGATATCTTAACAACTTATGTTAGCCTTAAAAATGAATCCTTGTAGACAATAATATGTTGTACAATTTTTTAAAAAGATGGATGACAAAAATGGACTGACTTTCAGAGTGCTTTTCCCATAATGGCTAGAATGTATGACTCACAAGCATACCGCATAATGGGTTTTGCACTGGTAGTACTATATAGTTCAAGAAAATTTCTTGTCTGTTGGCCTTGATTAGTTAGGATGTGTGTTTAATTAATGTAAAAAATAAAATTCCAGCAGGAAAATTATATCTTTAAGCATTTTCGGAAGAGTTTTAGAATCTGTGGCAGATATGTTTCTGGATATTTCTCCTTTTGTGATTTTTCCAATATGCTGGATACAGCTATAGGTTCTTATTGCTGCAAAGAAAGACAAGACTGGGGACAAACATTTGTGATACTTGGCAAATGACAGCGAGTCTCCCAGGATGGATGACTGGTTTTCCTTAGCCGAGTTAGGAAATGACCATTTGACAGAATACAGTGGTTCTTATCTACTACAATACCCTTAATTGCATTGGGGAACCTGAAATGAGGCCATGAAAATTTGCAGGAACTTGGCAACTGTGAGCTTTGAGGATATAAGGTGGATCATTTCTCAGAGTTCTCAAGGATAGACTGTAAGATCTGATCATGTAGTCATCTTTCTTTAATGGAAAGAAAAATAATATATACTCTTTGGCTAAGAGTATATACATGGGGAGATGCTTTAATAAAAGACTACTTTTGTTTGCCTTCATCTTCATCTATCTCTTCAAGTTGTTTTGTGTTTGTCTCCAAGAAACTACTCTCCTAAGGGAAACGGATGCTACATCTGTATTCTGAAGTTATGTTAGTGTCCTCTTATAGCCTTGAGTTTTTAAACGAGCCTCTGCAATTTTTAAAATCTTCACCTGAGGATATATGCATTGATTATAGAGAGACGAGAAGGGAAAGAAGGAGGGAGAGAGAGGGAGAAAGAGAGTAAGAGAGAAAGAGAGAGAAGCACCAATTGGTTGCCTCTTGCACGTATCCTGACCAGGGATTTGAATCTGCAACCTTTTGGTGCATGGCACGATGCTCCAACCAGCTGAACCACCTGGCCAGGGCCTATGCAATCTTGTTCTAAGCCTACCAGACCTACATACTTGACCAAAGGAACAACCAGTTCTGAGACTTCTGTGCATTCCCGAGATGAGCAGAGCAAGTGCAGAAGCAGTGAGGGAGAAGACAGTGACAGCAGGAGATGCCAGACCTGATAAACAGCACCTAATCTCTCTCCTTCCTGCGTGCAGGTGGACACAAGTAAGGAACCAGAGCAGTGGGTGGGTGAGTAGGTGAAGTTAGAATACTCAGAACTCCCTAAATATATGAAAACTAGAAAGACTAAACCAGGATTATAGAAAATCCAGAACACACAATGAAATAAAATCTCAGAAATATTAAGAACACAATGATTTCTATAAGCAATTTAATTCAATGACTTCAAAGTGATACAATGCCAATCAGGGGCTAATTGGAAAGAGTTTAATATCTGGGAAATACAATAGGAAAATATATTCTGCCTTCACATTTTTAGACCTCCTTTTATTGGTCTTACAGGGAACAATTTTTTCTTAAACCTATAAGTCAACAATATTTATTGAGCGTTCATTGTACACAGAACGTATCCGTCACTACATTTTGTCTGAGAAACTGAACGTGAAGGTTTCTGAGAAGAGACACAGATGCAAGTTTGGTAACATCAGGGACCTCATTAGGAAGCAACTTCCTTGATTCTGTGGTTCAGCTTCAAGGTTCCAAAGATCGTGTCAGAATGAATGAGGGTTCTTTGCTTCTTGTTACTCAGACTTTCTTTTCTTGACGCTAAGCAATACATCATATCTGATCAAGCAGCTGCATGTTAGCATTGGTTTCTTCTCTCCAAGAAGGCTTAATCTCCACAGGAAATTTTTTTTAATATGGAACAACTGCATAAAATTCAGATCATGCTTATAATCTGATTTTGGAATTCAGAGCAGAACTGTTTCGGCAAACAGTCTTTATCTGTCAGGAAATACATGTGACCTTTTCTAAAAAGCTTTAGATTGTCAATTCAAATTTCCTCTCTCTCTCTCCCTGTTCTGTAGGAGCTCCTTCACCTCCCCCCTCCCACCTTTGCTTCCCACCTACTCCTGTGCTGTGGATTAGAACACATGTTCTCTGGAGACAGGGTGTTTATCACTTCTCCTGGGTATCTAGCAACACCAGGAGAGTACAGGAGAGCAGTCACAATGAGAATGATAATGAAGGTGTTTCTATCATGAAGAAAAAAAATAGACCCAGCAGCATGCAATTTACTTGAGTCATGTACAACTTCGGCAGTCTGATGTTTAAAAGCCACAGTAGACCTCCTTTAATCTCTCTCTACACTTGTAGGTTTAGCTGCTGTTCTTAGCAGAGCATGAGTTCAAAGGGGAGAAATGCAATACCCAACAACAACAACAAAATCCAATACATGCTCAGAGGGTCTTAGTAGCCCAGAAGCACTAAACAGATTGTTTTACAGGGATACACAGACTAGGTGCAGCCCATTAGAGGGAGAGAGATCCAAGATAAGAAAAAGAGCACAGGCAGAAACATGCTGTTTCTGTACAGAGTTATGGTTTGAAACATTGAATGAAATATTACAGGAATAACAGTCACCTTCACTGATTAACATGGCAAACCCACTGTGATGTGGGAAGCACAGACCACGTGCGTGTCTTCAGGTTCAGCCATTCTGAATTCCAAGTGTGTCTGTGTTTGGCCGTCCTGGAGGTATGCGTGCTCTGTGTTTGTTTATATAGTGGTGTAAGGTGCTTCTTTTCCCCTAATACTCTGGATTTTGAAATCGAGTTCTATCTCTACAGTATTCTCCAAAATTCTGCCTACAATATTCTCAGCTTCCCTATAGCTCTCCCTTTTCTGTATTGCCAAATCAGCAGGTTAGAAGTATTGGTTCATTGCAGCAGCTGGTGCATTAATAGCTTTTGGGTTAATTTCTTTGGAAACACTTTATGAGGGGATGACTTATTCTTTATTTTTAAATATTTAAATGATATGGTCAGACAGCTGCATTAGCTCATCTTCAGGAATTAAAACACAATTTTCTTTTCAGGTACCAAGTTTCAGAATGCTTTTGTTCTAGAATAGTTTTAGATGATGAAGTTTACCACTCAAAAATTATGCCTTTGATGAATGGTCTATTCTTTTACAGTATAAATTTAACTATATTGCTGTGTTAGAAGTAACATGAATGCAAAATTTAGGTCAGTAAATTTTGGACAGAGTCAGAGGTTTTTTTCTTTAATGACTGGAGAGCAGTTTTGGGTAATTTTATTATTATTTTTAGTAATCGCCTTGTAGGTTTGAGAATAAGTAGTCACCTGTTCCTGCTTACCCACCCCCAGCACAGCCTGTGTGATTGAGGAGTTCTCCCGACTTAGCCAATAAAGGCACGAGGTGCCCATTTCCCAGTCCCACAGATGAACAGAAGAAAAAACTTTGATTGCAACACTGCCATTCTTACAATTATATATTTGATTATTTTACCTAGATAGCTTAAATTGAAAAAAAAAACTTCTTTTTTCCCCTTGCTTTCTTCAGTTATTTATCTTTTCAGCTTAAATAAAGTTTAATTTGGTGTCCATTTCAGAATTTGTTTTGGACCTAGTAGACCAAGAAAGGTAGCATCAGTTTATGTGGAAACCCAGACTTTAGATCAAAGTGTTGGACTTGAGCAAAAATTGCATCGCTTGCCAGCTCTGGAATCCTGGGCAAATCTTTTTGTTTCTCTCTAGACCTTAGTTTACTCATGGAACAAAGAAAAATGAGAGCTGTTTCCCATAGCACCACTGTGAAAATAAAAGCATAATATATATAAAAGATATTTTTGTTATATCCTCTGTGGTTTTCATTTCCCATATGAGGATCTAACATAAAAGTTGCTATAGCTATATAAATAATGTTTTATACTGATTGATCTCATTACAGTTTATATTTTAAGCCATGGAGTATGAATTTCAGATTAGGGCTTTCATAACTTGTCACTATTGAATAAATGCAAGAGGAAGGACACTATAAGGAAATCTCAATGACATTCATTCACTTACCAACTCATTCATTCATGGTCATTTATTATGTTCCTCCAATATGGAAGGTCAAGTTAAATATGATGAAGTTATTGCCTTTGTGTAAAGACTGGTATCGAAGTGAGTAATTGTGATGTCATAGGCGTCATAGGCATGTAACACACACCTACAGCATAGTAGATTCTTAGAAGGAGAAAGATGAAAACTGTTGGGGTGGAGGGGAGAGGCAGTGAGCACGGGGGTGCAGAACAGGCTCTCATGGGGTTCTTGTTCTCTAGCAGTCTAATAGACACACAGTTATATACTTTAATTTTAACAAAAATGTCTCACTAAAGATTTATGCAGAAAGATAGAGATAAGTACATATGTACTGATATGTGCTTTGAGAGCACAGAGGAATGAGTATGTGAGGAAGGCGGACAAGGCTTCACTGTGGGGGAACGTGGCTCTAGTAACACTCTATAGAGGTTCTATCCTCTCTCAGGCTTGTGCCAAACACTTCGCACATACTAGCTCATTCCATTGTCATAGCCAGTATTGCCTGCTCGTTAAGAGTTCCCTTTTCAAAAGCCCTGCAAACCTAGATATTTATCCTAGTTTCTAAGAACTTACCATTGCCTTACTTAAGATATGTATGTAGCCCCTAAACTTTTTCATCTGTAAAAGAAGAATAAATATACTGTTTCTTTGAAAAGTTGGCAAGCACATAGTAAACCTGCAATATACAGTGCATTATATCATTGTTCTTGTTGGAGCAATAATGGTAGTGAGAGAAGCAGTAGCATAGAGGGAGTGGTAGCAGTGCAAAAATGAGGTCAATATCACCAGTATTTTTAAATACAGGAAAATCAAGTCTTAGAGAGCTCAGTGAAGATTACTCAGAGCTAGTAGTGACAGAACCATGATTAGAAACCAGTGTTAGCGTACTCCAAAGTCCAAGGTTTCAAACACTTACAGAAGTTACTGTTGAGCTGATTTCTGAAGGAGTACTAATATGTCAAAAGAAATGAACATGAGTACTTTTTGAAGACCCAGGATGCCATACCATGCCAATTAAAGGAATAGTATCCATATTTTAGAGATATTTGCTGACATTACTGCAAATCAGATCCAAGATTGAAACTTGAAAATTAACAGTTTGATGTACACAAGGAGCCTTTGTGTAAACTGAGCAACTTCTTTCAAGTTTCTTCCTGCTCTGGGATACGAAGGATATGTCAGTTCTGGCTCCTGCAACAAAATACCATACACTGGGTGGTTTAAACAAAAAAAATTATTTTTCATCGTCCTGGAGGCTGAGAAGTCTAGTATCAAGGTGCTGGCAATGTAAGTTGCATTCTGAAGGTCCCTCCTGGCTTGTTGGTAGGTTGCTGCCATCTTGATGTGTGTGCATATAACCTGTTCCTTGTAAACACCGATAGAGAGAGTGGTCCTATCACATCACAGCCCCACCCTTGTGACCTCAGTTAAGTTTCAGTTTGATTGCTTCCTCAGAGGCCCTATCTGCATATACTGCAACACTTGAAGTTAGGGCTTCAACGTATGAATTTTGAGGGCACACAAACATTAAGTTTAACACAAAGAATTAGGTCACACATTTCTAGTTACATAACCAGACTAGTCTAAAGCAGATATGAAGTATGGTTTGTAGGTATGTTTGCATGTGTACATTTTTCAGCTTGTTTCTTGATGAAGCTGTTTTTTGAGTTCAGTGTCATCGTTGCATCCCTTCTTCTTTCAGTTCAGAAGCATTTTGGGTACAGTACATCTCAGCCTGTTGTGGAGCAAATCTTTCATATTGATGTAGATGTCAAGCTCTACCTCAGGCTATTGTTAGCATAGTTTCTCTTCTCTTGCAGGCTTCCAAACTCCAACACCTTGTAGTTTATCATGCAGAGAAATAAAATTTTTCAGGGTGATGAAGATATTGCGGGACAAGCCTTGGCTTTGTGTCAATACACCTATGTTCAGATCCTGGGCAGGTAACTCCCTCATAACCTCAGTTTCCTTATCTGGGAAAGGAGGTGTCATCTATCTATTGGCTTGACATGGGGATCAGAAATAAGTGTCATCACAAATTAGGATGTGTCATCACAAATATTGTCACAAATTGTGATGATCAAAAATAGTAATCTCTTCTTTCATGCCAGAAGGGAGGAGGGAGCTGGAGTTTGATATAACAACTTTGTATTTTAGAGGGTTTTTTAAAGCCAGCTTGCTGAATTTTTGACCTTCCACTCCTTTCCCAGAGAAGACAGCAGCCTGTCAAGTATGCTTTCACCTGTAGACCTTATCATCTATGGAGGACCCAGGTGGCCTGCTTTGACCTGTCTTCACTTATGAGGATCCTGCCAGCTTTTTGCCAGAGCTCAGCTGCTTCTTTCCACATCTTGCCCCTTACTTATAACTAGCACACCCAATTAATGGCACAGACTACTTGGCACTGAGCGTGTCCTCTGACCACATTCTTCCAACCATGCCCCTGCTCTTTCTTCTGACTTATTACTGACAGGTGCTCATGATTAGACTGAAGTGGGGCTATTATCCTGGAACTGTGTGACAAATTTTCCATCTTGCTCATATTTGCCTCACATTCTACTTGCTTCCTTATTATTGTATAATCTCTAGCTTATCCCATCCATGCCACAAGAACAATGTCATGCTGTGGAGTGTGCAGACCTCTCCTGGGAGCCAGTGTTAGTTGTTGCCATCATTGTTGTGGATAAATTTGCAGGGAGAATAAATGTACCCATTTTAATGTGAAAATCCACAGGAAAGTGATAACAAATGTATACAAAAGAGGGAAATGGTCCTTAGGTCCACTTTCCTTAAAATGATTTTACTTTACTATGTATCTGCAGAAATGTAAGCCCAAAGCCAACTGCATTATGATGGCTGATTATTTGTCATAACCCAAACTACTATGCAGCAAATACTGATACTGTTAGGAATAGTTCAGTATCACCTTGGGTTGAGCTGGTTCATTTAGCAGTCCTCCAGGGTGCTAAAAGAGATATTGATTGCTTTTGGTAAGGAGAAAATTGTCCCTATTTAACTGCATGATATAGAGTTCATGTGTGTGATTGGCATATATGAACATACATTCAGTCAGTCATGTATTAATGTATTTGTTGAGTCTTATACATGAAAATATTATCCTGGCTGGTAAATACAAAAATAAATGAAGTACAGAAAATTTCTTTCAAGGATGTTACATAGAGTTCTGCCTGAGAGATTTTATTCTGCACAATAAAGAAAGGTATGTGACACACCAAAAAAAAAGTCAACTAACAAGGAAAATGGGGACAGACTCAGAGATGGAGAGAAGGATGGCAGCTGGTGGGGAATGGTAAGGGGTTGGAGAGATTGAGCAAAAAGGAAAAGGGACTCATGGACTTAGAAAAAAAGTGAGAAAATGCTATACGATTTTGCAGAGTGATAGAGTTTGGATCATTTCCGTTTAAGAGTATCATTCCTAAAGCTTAGGGGCTCAAAAACAGCAAAAAATCACCTGCCATTTGGTGAACAGGAATGGCTTCTTTTTGCTTCAAGTGATGCTGTCCACTGTTGCTTGACTAGGGCAGGAGGATCCAAGATGTCCGCATCCACATGGCTGCAACCTCAGCTGAGATGGTCGGATTGGCCGGCCTTTCTCTCTAGCCCTTCGCAGCCTCTCATTCCCCAGAGCTTCTCCTCACCTCAGGGCCTCTCTTTCACCTCAAACTTCTTTATAATGTTGCAGGATTCAAAGGAGGTAAAGTGAAAACTGGCAGGGTTAGTTAGGCCTAGGCCCAGACCTGGCAAAATTTCACTCCTGTCATATTCTATTGGTCAAAGCAAGTCACAGAGTAGAGTAGACTGTATTCAAGAGGATGGAGACTAGCATGTGTGTACAGGTAGAGGAAGAATTGTTGGTGGCCACCTTGGGAAACAATCTACCACACTGGCCTTGATAACATTTGTAGAGTTGAGTCATATGGCTGTGAAAAAACAATATGCTTGGTAGAAAAAAATAGGCTAAGCAAAGGCTTATAAGTGGGAAAGGATATGAAAAACAGTTGTTGACCTCATTTGGAGCCCAAATTCTGAAGGCAGATTGTGGTTACTCTGGAGACTAGACTGGTGTATAGTGCTCTTCCTCATGGACCTTCATGCACCCTCATGCCCATTCCTGGCTACGCATTTGTTTTAGATCTGCCCAAAGTTCCAACTAAAGTAATGCGATACATCTTTTTATTCTTAACCAGATTTCTGTTAATGGAAATACAATGCATATACATTGTGAACAACTCATCAAAGCAAAGGGTGTATGGTGAAAATAAGTTTCACTCCCAAACCTTTAAACCTTATTCACAGGCAATCACCATCAACAATTTCTCCCAGATCTTTCCAAAGATAAATCTATGTATAGCCAAGAGATAAATATGTATAAATATATAATACACAATATAATTAATTATATGTTTTATAATATATTTACAATGTACATAATATAAATAATATATAAACACATAAAGCTTATACCTAAATTATATATTAATATATCCATGTACATATAAATATACTTATGTATTTTATATATGATAAATAAAATGCACATATATCACATGCATTATATAAGCATATATTTTATATAGAATATATGCACATAGTACACATATGTACATGTACATATATGTACACACATGTGCACACACATGCACACATATACATAATACATGCAGATCCTCTTTGTTCACATATGGGAGTATATACCATAGGTTATTTGGCCTATTGATTTTTCCACTTAGCAATACATTGAGGAGGTTGCATAATATCAACACAAAAATATGTAACTGCTTTCTTGAACAAAAAGAAATAACTCTATATGATAGTCTTGTAATGACCATATCAGTTCTTTGCTATGAATTCAACAAGGACATATTTGTAGAGGGGAGAGAAATATCAAACTAATACCTTGGTGCTCATATAGACAACAGAAATATAAAGAGATGACAGTGGCCAAGTAGGTTTGATAAGTAAACAGTGTCTTAGTGATCAAGGTCAAACCAACTCAGGAGTCCAGAGAGGTCTGCTGTAGATAAAAAGTATTCATGGTACTGTCATTAGAGAGAGTGTTTGAAAATTTGTAAAGCCCATTATAATCCTAAAGAGGACAGGAATGATGCAGAGCAGATATGTTCCAGTGACCTCCTTTATGCACTTTCTCATGGTGACCTCACCAACGTGGGCTAAGTACTCTGTCTTTTCTCCTTTAAGTGAGAGGCAGTTCCATGAAAATATTGTGGGGAAGAGCTACAAAGCCCTTTATAGGCATGCATGGGCCTTCCCAGTACTTGATTTTCCTAGAAACACTGGCTTCCAAAAGTGGTTGGATAGAGTGTGCTTTTAATCTCAATTTTTTCCATAGGTCCTTTAGTTATATAATATTACTCTGTTGGCCAAATGTTTAAACATTTTTCCAAATCTGAGACATGGCCAAATTTTGAGAACTTCCAGGATTCTTTTAGCTGATTTCTTCTACATAGCTGGTCTTCCCCACTGAGAACTTAAAACTAGTAAGAGAAAGAAAACATGGTCATGAATAACAGTAATGTAATAAAGATACTGTGGGAACTGTAGATAAAATGAGTAACTAAGGGTTTACAGGAAGGATCCTTTTCTTTTGGAAGCATGCAAGGAATGCTACAGAAAAGAGAGAAGATTGAGGATGGGTCTTGAGTGTGTGGTAGGATTTCCATAGGTAGAAGTTAGGGAGAGAAACACTACTTACTACACAGATGTAAAGACCAGAGCAGAAGGGTGAAAATAGGAAGTAAAGCAATAATAATACTAATGATAGTATTTACTGAGTACATATGATGTGCAAGAAATTAAGCCAAAGTGTTATAACACTATCTTCAATACTACATCCTACAGGAGAGGTATTATTATCCCTGTTTTAGAAATGTAAAACTTGAGGCTTGGAGAGGTTTAATAATTTGGCTGAAGTCAAATAGCTACAGTGCAGAAAAATATAGAATTTGCATTTCTATCTACCTGATTCTAAAGCTTGTGATATTTTTAGTATGTTCATGTTGTAAAGAAAGTTCCAAGAGCAGGCGTGATCGGCCAAGTTCAGTGCTACTGAGAGGTCAAGTAAGACTGAGGATTGACCTTTGGAGATACAGCAAGAAGGTCACTGTTGGCTTTAAGATGAGCAGTTTCAATGTTTTGTTGAAAATGAGAGGGGAGAAAATGGAAACACTGCTTACAGATCAGTCTTTAGAGGGTTTTGGATACTAAGGGAAGCAGGGAAATTAAGTAGTGACTGGACACTGATTTGAGGTCAAAGGAAGGTTTTTGGTTTTATGTTTTGTGTCTTGGTAGTAGTGTTACCGAACAACAGGAGGAGGTCCGAGGGAGGGGCAATATAATACTTGGCCCCTTTAGGGATGCCCAAAAGTGCTATACAACAGGGGCCCCTCCCAAAACCAGAATACTAAAATCTACTGGGCCCTTCTGTCCGCCGCCAATTGGAAAGACATCTCTTAAAGCCAGAGATTTGTGAAAAGGAAACAAAATGTTTATTTAATGCTATTCAGGCCTGATGCCACCACTAAAATATCAAAGTCCTTTATATATACACCTACACCCACACAGCGCTCCCTTCTCCCACTGTCCCAACTCCGGGTACCGTAAATCAGGAAAAGAGCACACGTCTGTGTTGCAGACCGGGGGCACCGTCAGCTGTGTCACTGTGCAGGATCTCGAGTTAATCCATAGTACTGTGGTACCCTCTCACGGTCCACTGGCAAGAGTCCTTTGTACCCAGTTCCAGTCAAAGTCTCTGTTGCTTTTTCAGGCCCCGCAGCCAAAGGGGGCACCCCAAAGCCGCGTGGGCCTCTTCTACCAAAGCTGCAGGAGTCCGCACTCCACCAAAAGCATGTGGCTTTCTTCTTCACCTGGCTGCAGGGATCTCCATTCTGGCAAAGCTGCGTGGTTTTTCCCTTTCACCTGGGAAAGAGGGGGTCCACACTCCGCCAAAACCACGTGGCTCCCTCTTTCACCCCACCAACAGGGGGTCCTCACTCTGCTGAAACCGCGTGGCTCTCTCTCTCATCTGGCCAAGCGGGGACCCTTCATGTCTCGGAGCCAGTCTTTTCCAAGCTCCCACCCAGGCCATCTCGCTCAGGAGCGCAGCCCCTTGTTACATTCTGAGTCCAAGCCCTTCTCACTCCGGAGAGCAGCCCTTAGTTCCCATCTTGAGTCCCCTAGTTCCATCCTCAGTCCCTTGCTAGTTCCATCTTACTCAGGAGTCCCCAAGCTGCTCTCTTCTTCCCGGCTCCAAACTTGGCCACTGCTATTTAACATATCTATGAAACCGGTTAAAGGTTATAGATATGTTAAATAACCATTCCTCCAGAGGTTAGCTCCAAAACTGTTGCTATGCAAAATAGCCCTCAATGGCCCTGGCTCTATTCATCCCTTCCCCCTGGTGGGGGGGGGATGGTGAGGACATCTTAATATGTCTCTCCAATATTTCTATACACTTTGAATTCTGGACACCTTTCTAAATCTTTTTTTGGGGGCCCCCCTGGCTGCACCCTGTATCAGTAGGGCTCCGGTAGACAGGGAAGCAATGATGGTATGGGAAGGGCGATTGTTGGAGTATCAAAGTCCTTGAGTAGGTGGCCCGGGCTGCAGTCCAGTGTACCAGGGGTGGGGGTGTCTGTGGACAAAAGTGGTGAGAGTTTTTTGTAACAGAAGAGGGTGGAGGACTCAGGCACAGATGCAGGCTGCTAGTTTTGGTGCTGGGAAAGCAACAAAGGCCTTCTCTATTACTCTCGGTGAAATAAGAGGTAAACTGAGAGTGGGGAAAGGGGGTATAATCATTAGCACAGGAGTAAGTTGCACTGAATCTATTATATTCTCTCTTCAGTTCTGAAAATCCCAGTATGAAGTCTGGACTGCTTGCTTTATGGGGGAAGCACCATCTTAGGAACAACAAAAAAAAAAAGGTTGAAGTCAGCAATGCTGAAAGAAGAAAATCCCCCAAAGGCCTGGAGATCATCTCTACAGGCACAGATCTGAGATGCCCAAAGAGAAATGAAAAACAGATTCCAAAGTGTATAAGTCATCTTAGATACTGACAGTTAAGCATCCATAGGGCATCAGGGGGGAGGAATGGAACCTGCTGGCTATGAGAGACTAATAGCGGTGTGATTCTCAAGCTTGTGCTTCCATACATGAAATATAGATAACAATATTTGTTGAGTTAGTGACGAGTTCTGTAGTAGCCTTGGAGAAGGGACTAAAGAGGTGCAGCAGAACAGCTGGGAGCTTCTAGTGGTGAGTGAGAGAATATTCATTTATCCTACATGAAGTTAGAACACAAGGAAATTCAAAGAAAATGTAGCAATGGAATGAGGATGAGATTTAATAAACTATAAGATTTTCAAATTTGTGATACAAGTATTTTTATAATTTATTTTAGGTTGCATTATAAAAATATTTACTTGTCATAAACTTATTTATTTACTCATACATTTAAAAATCATATTATACAGTTGTGTCTTACAATTAAATATCATATTATACAGATGTGTATGTTCCATATACAATTATACATGTTTCTGTATAATTATATATAAACTTAGCTCACAAGTACTTACAATCACTTACATAGTGCCTACAATGTGTCTGGTATAAAGAGCTTTATATACATTAACTCACCTAACAGGAACAAAAAATCAATGAGTTATATACTGCAATTACACCCATTTTACAGATGAGGCAACTGAAACAATGAGACCTGTCAGGATTACATGGTATGCAATGAGTGGAGCTAGGCTATACACCCAGACTAGCTCTGCCATACTGCATTGCTTGCTATTTAAGGACATTATGTAATAGTTATATTAAAATAAAAAATCTTACATTAAAATGTAGACATAGGAGGTAAGGAGCAATAATTGTGCAGGAAACTAGTATAAGGACCTAGATCTTTGAGTTTCTTAGTACTCAGGAAGGAAACAGAAACATAATTTGTAAAGCTGAAGATTGAGCATGCCTGCTGAGTATGGATCAGTTATAGTAGGAACCAGTTTGTAATATAATCTGATGTGTGTTTTGGGCTGAACTGTGTTTACTCAGAATTCGTATGTTGAAATCCTAACCCTCCACCTCTCAGAATTTGACTGTATTCGGACAGAGTATTACAGAACCCTGCCATTGGTGCTCTGGACAGCTGCGGGGTTCGAGTGTCCCCTGCCAAGACACGTGATTCCCAGGGCAAGAGTTTAGTGAAAAGGGAAAGGGATTGTTTATTTAAAGGTTATACAGATTTAGAATAATGGTAGATTTCTGCTGTTAATTCCGATTACCTTTGAGAACACCCCAAAACAAACAGTCTGGCCTCCCTCTGCTAAACCAGGCCAGTTTCAGAATATGCCACTCAGAAAAGCAGAAGTCTGCAGTTCAGCATTCATAGTCAGAGTTCAGCTCCAAGCCTCCCTCAGGAGTCTGGGTGGCCAGGCAGGTCCCCCCCAGCACTGCGAGCTCTGCAGCTGTTTTCTCTGGGCAGACCTCCCTGCAAACCTCATGGCTGACTCTAGGCAGACCTTCAGACCTCCAGGCAGACCTCCAGACCTCCTCTGACCTCATGTCTCCCCCTCTCTGACCTTCACCACACCCTAATTTAAATGCTCATCTGGGAACTTCCTATGTGATCTCCTATCTGGCCCATTCTGTGGTGGGTTAGTGTCTGCCATTTTTGTTAGCTCTCCAGTGCCCTCTTTCGGCTTCCATCTTTAGTCAGGGCAAGAGTTCCCAGTGCTGCGCAGGCACCCAGGGAGGGTATCGCCCCCATTGCTTTGTCATGAGTCACTGCACTTTCTCACAGTCATGCACACAGTTCTCCCCAGGCGGCAGCCATCTTCCCTTTAGGAAAGCACAGCCATTCATTTGCCTTTGTTACGCAATGTGTCTTAACTGCTGTACTTCCCCTCCGTGGACACCCTGCCCCAATTCTGCCTGAAGACAAAATTGTAAGGGTTGTTCCCATACTTTCAGGGGACCCATGCTCTGTACCCCATTACAATAGGGCCTTTACAGCAGTGATTGAGTTAAAATGAGGTCCTTAGGGTAAGTCCTATTCCAAGCAGACTGGTGTCCTTTTTGTAAGAAGAGGAGATTTGGACATCCAGGGAGACACTGGACAGGTTTATGTACAGGGGAAAGCCCATGCGAGGGCACAGCAAGAAAAGTGGCATCTGCAAGTCAGGGAGAGAGGCCGAAGGAAAAAAAACAAACCTGTGGACATTTTGATCTTGGACTTCTAGCTTCCACCTAGGACAGTAAGACACTAAATTTCTGTAGCCACCAGCCCGTGATATTTTGTTATGGCAGCCTCAGCAAACAAACACAATAGAGGTTGTAATTTTGGAACAAAACCGTTTTAGATGAACCCCAGGGCAGGGTAGGCATTTTGACTAGGTTTGTGCATCCATGGACTGTATGGGAAGAAAGATTTAGCCCACATTATCACCGTTGTAGAACCAGACAATCCTAGTGGCTGTCCAACCACAACAGTTCAGATCTAATAGTGATTACGTTAACCACAATTTACGTACAAGCAATTTTCTCCTGTGCATTTCAAAGAAAGGTGGGGGGGGGGGTGCTGAAAACGCTTTCATATTAACCGGACAATCTGCAGTATATAATTTTCTTTGGACAAAAATGTTTTGTTTAGTTAATTTCCCTGTCTCTGCTTTTACATAAGCTACACATTTTTGTAAGAGCAATCTGCAGAAACATGTTCTGAAAACTGACATTTTCAGGCAGGGCCAGGCACCGCGTGGGGCACTGAAGCCACCCCTCTCAGCACGATGACCTCGGCCTTTCCCCGCACCACCTTCTGACCGCAGCGGGAGATTTGAACACATTAGGAGATAGAATTCGGCTTTCAGAACCGGGTACCATATGTCTTCCTTGGTGATAAGGCTGACATTTGCATCCATTGAAAACACAAAAGTCAAGTCATTTTTGTGCTAATGCTCCAGGGAAGAACCTGACGCTGACTTAAATCCAAGCACTGACAGGTAGCAGCCCTGGGATCCGGCAGGTTTCCACATCAGCACATCTTCCAGAAGGTGTGATTGTAAGGCAGTCATGCCTCCGAATTTTAAAAGAGACAATAAACAAAGAAGTAAAAGGAAGTTAGGACTTTTGCTTTTTCTTCTTTTTTTCTATTGCTCACGCTGCTCACTGAGAGAGACTTTCCTCGCTGTGCAATTTTCATTTGTTTTTTTGTTTTCCAGGAAGTAAATTTCTCTAGAGCAAATTTTAAAAATCCACTTGTGTTGTGTTAGTTGAAAAATGTTAATATTAACTTATATCAGCATATTTTTCAGAAAAATGAATTTGCTGTTGTTTCTCATTAATCACCACATTCCATCAGTAATATATTGACCTTAAAGTAGTATTTTGTGGAGGGACCAGAATAAAAAATAAGTAGAAATAGCAATTTGTATTATTTTTCTGACTAATATGACCTTGATAAGATTAAAGTATTCATATACAGTTATAAAGTATAATAATGATCATTAACTTACACTTATTTTTAAACTGATATTTTAAACCTCAAATATACTCAAGTTCTTGCTTCATTATTTATTAGACTAATCAAATCATCTTACATCACTGTCACAATTAGTAAATATACCCCACTGTTTGTCCTGCAAACAGTGGAAATAATAATTATTTAGTGGTCAATTATCCATCTTGAATCTTGGACAAGAATGTAATTGCTTAACATTTTCACTAGAGACAGGAAAAGGCAGGAAGATTTAATAAAATTCAAGTTCATTACCTTAATGTTAATTGGGTACGTGAATGTCTAAAACTTCTCTTTTAAAAAGCGCTAAAGTCATAGGGAAAATTTTAGCCTTTATTTTGTTATTTTGTTACATTCTTTTAATGTAACCAGGCTGAGGATTTTGCACAGTAGAAAAATAGAACAGGGTGGGGTAATGGGAAAGACAATGGGTATGTAGTTAAGGAGACCTGGCTCTTCATCTTGCTTTTGCCACTGGTTTTTCGTGTGAGTTTACATGACTTACAAAGCCTGTCTTTTTTTTTTTTCTCATTTTCTTCTTTTCACGGCAGTGATGACACCTTACCTGTCTACTAATTTTCTTGTGATTAAATCAGATAATACAGGATAAAGCACTTAGAAAATATATTACAAAAAGGATTCTTACTATTAATTTGGTATCTTTGCATTTCTTAACTCAAATGGATAGTTAATTTAAGCACAGAAAGGTTCTTTTCATAAGAATTATTTTTCCCTCAAAACAGATATGGACTCTGCCTGCTTACTTTTTATTTTAATAATACTTTGTAGATTCAAACGATATTTACAGAGTCTCATTTATTTTTGTGTACATCTTTTAGACCCCATGATACTGGACAAGGTGTCTTGGTAGGTTCTTGCTAGATAACTGAATACATTTTAAATGAACAAATCACCCAATGAATGCAAGTATGTTCAAGGTATTTGCTTCCCACAAAAGGGAAAGAAAATTAGATAGTGAAGTATTGTAAAATAGATTTAAGCTACATCATTTAAAATAGTAATTCCCTGTAATAGTGTAGACTGAGAAGAAAAAACTACCCCCAAATTATCCTGCCTTATTTATTAAAATTTATTATTATAACTTACTTATCACTTCACAAATTCTTCATTATTGCTGTTCCTTCTGGTCAAAGAGACCTGGAAGAAACAAGTCTAGCCTGCTTTGCGAGGCTCCGTGAATCCATAGGTTGGGGATGCAGGGAATTGTTAGGATCTGATTCCACATGTTCTGGCTGTATTCGGGAGACCAGCAAAGCACTGGGGCAAGTTTGTTTGACAGTAAAATTCATCTTGAAGTTGACTGCACCTGTCTTGTTCAGGTTTGCAATCTGAAAGTGGAGCTTTTCTTAACACAATGGAAGACGCAGGAGATACTTCTTGCCCTCCTTCCTCTCTTTTCTCAATCCTGCCCTTCCCCTTGTCCCTTCCTTTCTTCTTCCTTCCTTGGTTCTTCCTCTTATTCTTTATTTCATTCCACCCTGTGACTCCCTTTTATTCCCTTTTTAGTTTTATAAAAGGTTCTTTTTTTCTGGTATTCCACATTGCCTTTTGCTTTCAGAGAAGTTATTTCTCTGCTTTAGGACAAGAAACCATGAAAACTGGTCTTGTCCACCATTTCCTTTAACCTCCTATTCACTGTTGATATTACTAAGATTTATCACTGTTTTATAGGATACTGCTTTTCATTCTTTTTTTCCTTATATTTAGGCTATTAACTAAGTATACCAGTATCATCATCCAGAAAATATTGAGTCAACCCAATAAAATATAAATGTAAGTAGTTATCAATGTCATAAAAATTGATTATCTGTTTTTTGTTTCATGATAAGCTGACCTAGAAAGTGTAGTTATGTACCTAAGTGTATACTCTGTCTATGATAGATGTTTTATTTCAATGGAAAAGATAACTGGAGTTTTGAAAAATGAAATGTTTTATCGAGTAAACATTATTACAGATAAAAGTATAAAGCTCCAGCCCTTGCTCATCTGGCTCAGTGGACTGAGTACTGGCCTACAAACCAAAGGGCTGTGGGTTTGATTCCTAGTTAGGGTACTTGCCTGAGTTGCAGGCCAGGTCCCCAGTAGGGGGTGTGTGAAGGGCAACCACACACTGATGTTCGTTTCCCTCTCTTTCTCCCCCCTTTCTCTGTCTCTAAAAATAAGTAAATAAATGTTTAAAAAAACTATAAAGGTCCAACATTTCATGGGAAATCATATCAGAATCATATATGCTGGATGTTTTTAGCTTCATTTTCCAAAATTCTATTCTATTTTCACCATAAATAAAGTGTTTATGTCTCAGTTTTTATCTCTGTACCATATTATTTATTGTGTTAGGGTTCTCCATAGAAACACAACCAATAGATTATATTTACATCTTTATGTATTTATTTATATCTGTATAGGAATAGATTTATTATAAGGTATTGGCTCATGTCATTATGGAGGCTAAAATGTCCCACACTTTGCCATCTGCTTGTTGGGGATCTGGGGTACACAGTTTTGTAACTTGAAGGCCTGAGAGCCAGAGAACCCATGGTGTGAATCCCATTCGGACCAGCAGAGCTTGAGAACCAAGAGCACGAAACACAGGAGAATGTGGATGTCATGACTAAAGAGTTGGCAGAGAGATAATTCAAATTTCCTTTACCTTTTAAAAAAGATAGACTTATTGATTTATAGAGAAAGAGGAAGGAAGAGAGTGGCAGCAGGGGGAGAGAGAGAGATTTGTTGTTCCATTTATTTATGCATTCATTGTTTCATTCTTGTATGCGCCTTGGTCAGAGATCAAAACCACAACTTTGGCGATTTGGAAAGACACACCAACCAACAGGGATACCCAGGGAGGGCCACCTTTTTGTTCTGTTCACATCCTCGACAGATTGGGTGATGCCCCAGCCCCACATCGGGGAGGGCCGTCTGCTTTTCTCAGTCCACCAATTCAGATGCTAATCTCTCCCTTCATAGATAGAAACCCCTTCATAGATATGCAAAGAAATTATATAAAATAATGTTAAGCCAGACTCTAGGTATCTTTTGGTCCCGTGAAACTGACACATCAAATTACCCATCACACTTATTTCATTTGCATTTGAAATATCAGTGGTATAATGTTACCTTTATAAAATATTCGGTTTACTCATAAAACTATGTACAATGTCCGTATAATGGTATCTCACAATAACTGCATTTAAATTGACAGTTGTCTAAAGTTAATTTTTCTCTGCTGAAAAATAAAATGTAATAATAACTTATCCAAGATTGGCCTTAGAATATTTTATGCACATCAGATTTTATTTCAATGATTTAATGGGGTTGCTCCATGCTAGACTTGCTTATCTGAATTTATTACTCATTTCTTTCTCTATATGTGTATGAAATAGTTTTCTTGTCCCTCAATGTATTATAATCTCAATGCAATGAAATTTTTAATTAGCTTTTCGTATCTGAAACCATGGCTCAATTTTCTCGCATTGTAAGATGATATATTTTTTCCAAATATAGATATTTCTGGGGACTTAACTCTCTGAAATATGCTTATCTTTTAAACTTATGACTAAAATACAAATTGTTTCCTCACTTTTGTGCAATTGTGCCATTGCATATGAATCAAGGACATAGATTTCTCAAAGCATATGTAAATAGCTTATTAAAGTAAAATGTATAACTATATATGCAAATTGATATATTAAAAGTGCAAATACTTTGCACAGGCATTAAAATTAAAATATTTGAGTTAATATTTGTGGGCAGAATCAAATACTATGCACTGCAAACTATTCTTCTCTGAAACAGTGAGATTTACCCGGCTCATTTGTACTTTCCCATTTTGCCTCTTTATTAATCAACTGTAAAATATAGTTAATGTAAATAAAAATTCACTGAGAGTTAGGAAAATAAGAGTACTAACTCAAACTGTACCTCTTTGTGGCTTTGTGCAAATCACTGAAACTTTTACCATCCTTGGCTGTCCGACATCCATATCCTCCTGTGGCGGAAGCCATGCCTCATCCTCCTTAACAAGAATTGGTCTCTCATTTCTCTGCACTCTTTTCACAGTTCAGTCTTGGACTGTAGCACATACCACATTTTCCTCTGTATTTTAATGTAGGTCTGTTCCCCTCACTAGATTATGCATTCTTAGTGACCAGGGACCAAGCCTTTACCTTTAGTGTCCCTCATGTTTTTTTTAGATTAAATGCTAATGACAAAATAAGTGTGAAACTCTGAAGGGTCTGGAATGTTACTTTTCTTGCAAGCTAAGGCATTAATTAGCATACCACAGAAACATGAACCTTTGGGTAAGAGGGCAGAATTTTTACTCACAGAAAAATTTGTGCTTATCTCATCCCAGAAAGCTAGTGTCATGTCCCATATCCCTGCAGGTCATGCAGTGAGACCCTGATTTGCTCCATAGGAGAGGAGCCCTAAAATATGAAAATTGGAGCTTACATAGGGTGTTTGGAAAGTCTGACCATCTCCTCTTGGAAAGAGAAAAAAGATCTTCGTTCTGGAATGTAAACCAACCCTCTCTGGGAGAGGAGGACGAGGTGACCATCCTAGAGTATAAACAAATGACCCTGGGGAGAGGAGTCTTTTTCTCTCTCTGGAGGTCTCTGTCTTTAGGATTGTTGTTGAATCATCTTTTAATCCAAGTGCCTGTGCTCTTCACTCAGAGAGCTCTCATCAAGCAGAACCATGACAACGTTTACAGGGCAATCTCTCTTTATTTTGAATAAGATGGCATATAATATATTGTCCAAGCCAGAATATTTTGGAAAGTGAAAAGTGTGTCATTATTTTTATTTTATTTTATTTTATTTTTGCTAAAACAGTATCATAAAAGACAAAGAAAGGCTAAGAAACTGTTTTAGATTAAAAAAACAAAAAACAAAACCAAGAGACATGTCACCTAAATTCAGTGTGTTATCCGGATGGGACCCTGGTGGCTCCACGCTGAGCTGCTGAGTGTAGCTCCTGGGAGGGAGCTGGGCGGGGCCCGTGCCGCCGGAGGGCGCGCTGCCTGTGCGCAGGCTCACTGCCAATCCAGTTCTGCACGCCATTTCACTCCTCGTCTTTTTTCATAAAGCAAATCTTCCTGGGTTTCTTTTTGCTTGGTGAAAATAGATACTAGGTCTTTCACAAAAGCAGAGTGGTATAAAGCAAGCATTTGAAAAGTGGACACTTGTATTATAATCAGAGGATTAATTTCTATGATAGTCTAACAGTTCATTTCTATTAGTAAGAATACTAAGAGATATTATAGTATAAAAACAGCAAAATGTAAGAATAAGCAATTCACAGAAAAATTAAAATCTTACTGAAAGGCGATCAATGTAATTTATAATTAAATAAATACAAATTAGGAGAGCATTATACCTTTTCACCTAACATTGGCAAATATCTAAAAAGTAAATAATATCTGATATTGATGAGTGTGTGTAAAATCCATTTTTATAAACTGTTTATTGGCACATATTAAAATGTTAATATATAATATTAATGAATATATGGAAACAATTATTCTCACAAGCTATTAACATATGAACTGATGCAATGTTGTTTTAGTAATTTGACAGCATTATTCAGATTTTTATAATGCCTTTACTCAGAAATTCTTCTTTAGGATATTATCTTCAATACAAATTAACATGGCATCATTTTCAACAAAACAAAACAAAATAGAAAGCAAACCCAAAAGAAAGAGCGGGAATGATATAAACCGTGTACCTCGATTTAGTTGAATACTGTAATGCAATTAACAATAAAAAAGTAGATTGGTATATTGTTTTTTGGGAATATTCATGACATTATCTGGGACAAAATACAAGTTGCAATATATGTAGCAGGAATTGATCTGAGATTTTTTGGTGTAAGATTGTGATTTATAATAATAAGAAATATATATTTGGTCTTTGTCCGTTTTTTAGCACAGAGTAACTAAATTTCTTAAAATTTTCTAAGTGATGAGAGAGACACAGAATTGTCTTTTTTATGGTAATGAGGTGACTTCTGGACAGCACTTGAGACTTCTTGCCAGATCCGGCCATATGATTAGAGGGTTGGTACTTTCTACTTTACCTCCCAGGGAAAGGGGCTAGAAAATGAGTCCATTCATTAACGGCCAGTGATCTGACCAACCATGCCTCTGCAGTGCAGTCTCCATAAAAGCTCAAAAGGACCGTGTTCGGAGAGCTTCCAGGCTGAGCACCTGGAGTTTTGCGGGGGAGTGCTGAATTTAGAGAACATGGATGCTCCACAGCTTTTTTTTTTTTTTATAACAAACAAGTAATCTAGTGAATAAAGCTTCTAGTAAGTTTCTCTGAGTTCCATGAGCCACTCTATTAAAATAATTAGCCACTCCAGCAAAATAATTGAACTCATGTTTGGGGTGGCTTTTGGAAATTCTGATTTATGGCTGGTGAGTCAGAAGAGTAGGTGACAGCCTGGGCTTGGGATTGACGTCTGAAGTTAGGGGCGGGCGTGGGCAGCAGTCTTGTAGGACGGGGCCCTTAACCTGTGGATCTGATACTCTCTTCATGTATACCCAGCTGATGTTGGGAGAATTTCTTAGTGGTGCGATGATCACTATCCACTACTCTACACATGCATTGAATTGGGTGCAGAATTTTACCTGGACTCAGGGAAGTGGGCTGGATCCACTTCTCTAAGGGTGGATGTGGACCAATTTCAGGCTAAGGAGACATCACAGAAACAGTATGGAGGAATCCAGAAAAGTTTCCATGCCTTGATAAAAGAAGAGACCAGACTGAGAAGAAGGCCTCTAGGGGCTCCATATTGTACCCTGCTTCCTGATTTAACTACTAGAGCAAGGACTTGATAGCTGGAGCTACAGCATTTATTTGAGACCATGAGGCCACAAAGCTGATGACAAAAAGACAAACTGTAGAGGATGACAGAACAGAAAGAGTGAAGTTTCTGGATCCTTGTCAAGTTGCTAAATTAGTTATGGGAAGTCCATGTCTATACTTTTTATTTAGTAACATAAACATACTCGTGATTCATGATACTGCTAGTCATATTCTTGGTCATTTACAATCAACATCATTCTTTCTTTATAAAATATGGGTAGTATGATCATTTTTGTGTAAATATGTATGTTTGTGCTAGTACTTGTTAATGTATGAGTTTAATGCACATTTTTTGAGTGCTTCCATCTTAGAGGGTACATGATAGATACTGTTGAAATGGATTTTAGTAGGAGAGAGGGGCAATCATCAAAGAAATGTTATTACACATCAGAGATGCCATATGGAGTGAAGAAACAAAGTGTTGTCTTTTTAGTCATACCTAGTATGCACCTTGTTTCTGCCGATGGGACATTAACAAATGTGACAAGAGCAGCAGTCTCATGTATGCTTGTGTCGTTGGACTTGGCTTTTGTACCCCTACCTGTCACTGTAGGAAGAGAATGCTTTGGGTAGCTGCTCATTCTAACCAGGTAAAAGGCATGTGGTGCAGACCTGAATTCATCCTGAGGCCTGGAGCCCAGAGCCTAAAGTCCAGCCTCGTTCAGTTGAAGTCACCGTAGACTGTGAGAAATCTTGACATATCAAACTCTTGACTCTCTTACCATTTAAGCAATCAACAATATTTAATAATAAAAGTGGTACCTAGAGTGGCATTTTATATAACTTGCCTTCAGAGAAAATTGGGGCCTAACTGTGGAGGCAAGTTGAGCTGGGGTGAGTGAGGATCTTCCTATCCCAAGCTGGGCAGTCAGCAGTCCATGGTCAGTAGCAACAAGAGTCAATTAAATGAACTGTACCTTCAAAAGGTGAGGCTGTGGGAGACCGACAGGGTGTGGCCACAGAGCAGTTCCTGCAGAACAGAGAACTCAAGGAAAGTCTGGATGCATAGCTCAGAGCATTAGATGAAGTCTAATGAGATGATGATTTAGTTCTCAGTTTCCGGGCAGGAAGCAGACCACTGTAGGATTCTGCTGAAGGGACATGTAGGTCCTCCTGTAGCCAGTACTTTGAGATTACTGGGCATCGTCAGCCCGGCATATGTGTATGTTTGTATGTGCATGTGTGTGTGTGTGTGTGGGTGTTGAATTGAAACTTCTGCTCATTCCCATACCACTGATTTTTCACTTCTGTGGTGAAAGTTAATTAATGTCTTCACTGTCAAAAATGAGATGAAGGAAGGTGTGTGGGAAAGAGTGGAGGTTTCAGTCATCCAGTCCACTCAGTACCGCTTCTCTTTGTGTACCTCCACAGGCATCTATCCCACAGTGAGTGAGACACATTCAGGCTTGAGGAGCAAATGCCTCTGAGCTTAGAGGGATTGAAAAACCAAAGCAGAAAAAAAAGAATAGCAAATAAAAAACTGTGCTTTTTTGCCGATAATATAAAAAATAAAATTATATAAAGGCAATAGTAGAAAACTGCATATGCTACTACTGTATGTAGCAATGTTTCTCAAACATGCTTTATCATTTGAATCACATAGGGTTCTTATTAAGTACACAAAGTTCTGGTTCCAGCCCAAACTAACTGAGTCAGATTCTCTAAAAGAGGTGAATTAATATATTTCTAAAATGCCCCAGGTGAATTACATGGTCAGATCAGTTTAAAAATTAGGTTTTATTCCATAGCAGTGTGATTTGCAACATGTGATTCCTGGACTAGCGCATCAGAAACTTCTGAGGACTTGTTAGAAATGCAAAGTCTTGGGCTTACACCCTACCAATTGCAACAGAAATTCTGGGAGTGGGGCTAAGCAGTCAGTGTTTGTGAATGTGGTTCTACAGATTTCAGAATGATGAAGAATAACACGTGGGTGTGCCTACAACACATCTAAAGTAAAAAGGGTCAGTACTTTAAAAGGAGACATTAGACTGCACGAAAGGCAAGCAGCTTTTAAAAACGGACCTTAACATTGTTGCTGTGAATGATACACAGATATACAACTTTGGGATTTTCTCTTACTGGGAAGAGGATGCTATGGCTACTGTGTGCCCAGCACTGATGAAACACTTTTCCTTACATCTTGATAATCACTGAACTCCATACACAAGTGAGCTCTTTTTGGAGGAGTTGAAATTTTAGTGGGACTGTGGAAGGTAACTAGCTTCAACAAGTATAAGATGCGGAAAAGGTTAATTCAGGACAGAGGAAAGACCAGTAGCAAAAGCAAGAACACACAAAAATAAAGTGAATTTGGATAACAGTGAATGGGGTAGGGAAATGGGTCTCAAACTTTATCTGCACCAGAATCACCTGGAAGGCTATTTAAACACAGGGATCTACCCCTCAGAGCTTCTGATTCATAGCATCTGGTGGGGCCCAACAATTTGAATATCTAATTCATTCCAAGGTTGCGTTGATGTTGCTGATCTGAGACTACACTTTGAGAATCATTAGTGTCATCTGTGTGATGAAGGTTGATGATAAAAACTAGAAATGATGGTATATGAGGCCAGGTTACAAAGGACCTGAATTCATACCAAAGAGTAGTGACTTATTTTATGTACATATTTATATATTCATTTACTTGGATTTATGTTTAAAGGAGGACCAGGGTCATTCTGTGTGCCTCCAATGTAATACGCTGGGTTGAATCAAGGAAGGAGAAAGTGAGGTATGTTCCAAAATGACTTAACTCTAGTCTCCCTACTTAACTGCTTCTACTCCCACTCTTGTCTCTCTTAGCTCCATGTCTTTATTAGAAAAATGAAATTCTTTCCATTTTGAACACATCAGCAAAGGAGATGACAGTGTGGATGACTAATTAATTATTAATTTAACACTCCTTAATTATTATCATTTTAAAGGTGGTACATATTAATCTCCATGAACCCCTCTTCCTCTATTCTGGAATTTCAGGTACTATTACAATGCTAAGAGAAAAATGTCAAGCAGTGTGTACGTGAGAGGAAAGGGACTGCACCCTCTTGGTGGGGGGGCTTCCCTGTAGTTGTTTCAAAGGTTAGTTCTCCCTGGCTGTTTCTGCTTTTATGGTATTACCCGCTTCCCTTTCTCAGCCCACAGATCTCTAATGGTGCCAAGTTTCTTTGTGGTAGATTAGTTTCTGACTGCAGTTGTATTCCGATCCATTGCTAACCAACCGCCTGTGCCCACCATGTGTAGTTATCTTACTTTAAGCTATGTGCTTTCAAAATATTTTCAGTTGGACTTGTCAGGTTTCTCTGGGTGGTAAAGATTAAGGATACAGCAATGTCTAGATGGCTTCTGGTCTGTCTCTCACCATTCTTTTAAATACGCTGTGCACATCTGCTTTTATTGTAAATTTCATGAACTCCTTTTGGAAGTTGGTGGGGATATAAATAAATAAAATATGGGAATATTATATCGTTGTTGTTTTTATATGTTCTAGTTTCAGTTAGCACTTCAATTCCATATTAGAGATACATGTAAAAGAAAAGAGAATTTACTAGGTGAGATCATGTTTTCTTCTCAGCTAATAACTCGATAAATAAAAGCCTCTCCAAAAAAATGACGTGGCAGAGGTATCATTTGGCGGTCTGATGCATGGCTTCTGCTGTCTGCAGCAACACTCCTCCAGCTGTTGCCACTTCAAGGAAGCCAGAGAACACTTTAATAGATGAGAGGGGGCCATAAAGAGAGGGCCATGGGAACTGTATTCAGGGAAAAAATAAAGTCTCAGATTTTAATAACCACCAGTGCAAAGGGACAATAAGAAAACACATGAAGTTACCAAGACTGGTAAGAAACTAGATACACAACTGATTGTTTGAAGTACAGAGATGACTAGAATAAGGCAGTAATGTGAGGCAAAATGAGCAACCCAGAAATTAAAATAATAAATAGCAGTTTGGAAAATAGACTTAGGGATGCAATCAGTGGGCAGTTAAGATGTATATAACGTCTGCTTAAATGTGTTGAGACCAATAACTTTAAGACTACCCTTCTTGACTTATGATAACACATAGCAGGATCATTCAGGTAATTTTCTCTTTTTAACAAGTCAGTTGAAAACTACTTAGTAACATAAGCATACACACCTGTAAAACACACCCACTACAGTATTTTACATTATAGAGAAACAACATTGAACCAAATAGGATCTGTTTTGTGAGTGGTCATGTATTTTTAAAATGACTCACAAATGGTGCTGATGATAGATATTTTTATTTCACTGTCTCAGAAATGATACATGGGCTTTCCAACAGCACCACCGGCTGATTGTGGCAGTGATAAATTAGACTTGATTGAGATTTGAGTGTTTCAAAGGATATTTTACAAACACCATTTTTCCTGAAATAAAATGCCAGTGGTGATACTTCTCCTATGTCCTTTCATTTCTCAGTAGGGAGCAAATATAGAAAAGCACACATAATAGTTGGGGCAAGGTCAGTGTTTAAATCAGGGTGTAAATCTCAGAGGATTTCATATCCAATATCTTTTTTTTTTTTTTTTTGCTGTTGACATCAACAGAAAAGGTTAAGATATCTACTTCCAGCTTAGAGGAATCTGTTGCCTTCTGTTTATGATGGAAACTCTGAAAATGGTGGCACTGACCCAGCATACTAATAAAAAAATTTTTTTAAAGATAATAGGTCATTGAAACTGCTATTAAATATTCAACTATAATAGTGTGTGCTTGTTTTCTGTTTTAAACAGCAAGCTTATTCAGAATATAGTATCACTCCAAAAATGATGTTGAAAATATAATGCAAAGGAGAAAAAATAATGTATATGAATATGTATAAATGCTGCAATTATTAGAACTGAAAAAACTGGGAGACACCCCCCCCCCAGAGTGGTGCGGCACAGCCTGTGACCCTGAGTTTGCAATGCAGCTCCATCATCTATTGGTTGTGTGACTTTGGACTCAGTGTCAGTTTCCTTGGATAAAAGAAAATGAAATTCTTCAAATATACTCTCTTTAGAGTGGGTTTCTGTAAATGTAGAGCCTGAGTGAAGATGTTGGATGCAGGTGGCTTATCTGGGACATGATCCCACCAATGAAAATGAGAGTGAGGAAGCAAAGCCAAAAGCATTAGGATTTATTATTGAGTTTGCTACTCTAGGTAACAGGGTCTTGGTTGCGCCAGGGCTTCTGAGGAGAGTCCAGAATAACTTTTAGAAGAGTTGCTCTGAAGGACAGGAGGCTGGGGCATTTGTCCCCACGGATTGAGGGTTGTCCCCAGGGACATTAGCTCCCCCACTCTTTCAGGCTGCTCTTGTAAATGATCACAGCCAGCTGTTGAAGCTGAAGAGGCAGAATAGACATGAAAAATCTCTTAGTGCATATAAAACTGTCTGCCAAAGCTGCAACAGACATCAGAGATTGGTCCAAGGGATGTGGGATCAAAAGCATATAAAATTGAAATGCCTAATAGGATTATGTAATAACATACTTGATACTTTGTAAGCTTTTAGGAAGTGTTTCTATTTTCTTCATTTTAGAAATGAGAGAGGACATTAGGAGAAATAGTATTCAATTTCATAAATTATTTAATGCCAGGACTAGTGATGGATCCCATGTCTGACTCCCATTTACTTCATTCCTCTTTTTGGTATATCACTATAAACTTGGCTTTAAATATGATCATATACTTATTATCCTACCTTTAGTCAACCTTAGAATAAATGCCGGACATTTTATTTGTAATGTTCTGAAATTTTCACCCATCTCCTTCTGAAGAAGGCACAAAAGAAGGGTAGCATTAACATAAGTTAGATCTTGTAAGAATGTAAATACATTTATTGCATGGCTGCAATTGTGAAGAAACTGATTTTTAAGATGATCTTTATTTTTTTAATTATATTTTGTTGATTATGCTATTACAGTTGACCTGATTTTTCCCACTCTGCCCCCCCCTATCTGGCATCCCCGACTTGCTCAGGCAATCCCCATAGCATTCTTCATGTCCATGGGTCTGCATATAAGTTCTTTGGCTACTCCATTTCCTATCCTGTACTTTACATTCCCATGGCTATTCTATAACTACCTTTTGTACTTCTTAATCCCCTCACTGCTCACCCCTCCCACCTGGCAACCATTAACACACTCTCTGTATCCATGATTCTGTCTCTGTTCTTCTTGTTTGTTTAGTTTGTTTTTCTGATTCAATTGTTGATACATTTGTATTTTTTGTCATTTTGTTGATCATAGCTTTGGTCTTTTTCTCTTTTTTTTCTGGGAAGCTGTTTACCTACCTTTTGATTCTAAATGATATTTTTGCTAGGTAGGGCAATTTTGGCTGTAGATCCCTGCTTTCACGACTGAATTTCTTGTCACTCCTTTCTAGCCTGCAAAGTTTCTTTTGAGAAATCAGCCAACAGTCTTATGGGAACTTCCCTGTAGGTAACTAAGTGCTTTTCTGTTTCTTCTTTTAAGATTCTCTCTTTATCTTTAATTTTTGGCATTTAATTATGATATGTCTTGGAGTGGGCCTCTTTGCATCCATCTTGTTTGGGACTCTCTGTGCTTCCTGGACTTGTATGTCTATCTCCTTTAACAAATTAGAAAAGTTTTCATTCATTATTTTTTCAAATAGATTTCCAATTTCTTGCTCTTTTTTTTCTTCTGGCATCCCTATAATATGAATGTTGGAATGCTTGAAATTGTCCTTGATACTGCTTATACTACCCTACTTTTTTTGGATTTTTTTCTTCTTGGTGTTTTGATTGGTTGTTTAATGCTTCCTAATGTTTCATATCATTGATTTGATTATTGGCTTCATCCACTCTACTGTTGTTTCCCTGTAAACTGTTCTTTATTATAATTAGTGTATTCTTCATTTCTGAGTGGATATATTTATGCTGTGGAGGTCCTCACTAAGTTCCTTGAGTACCCTTATAAACAGTGTTTTGAACTCTACCTCTTATAGATTGCTTATCTCCATTTTGTTTAGTTCTTTTTCTGGAGTTTTGATCTATTCTTTCATCTGGGCCATGTTTCTTCATCTCCTCATTTTGGCAGCCTCCCTGTGTTTGTTTCTATGTATTAGGTAGAGATGCTTTGACTCCATGTATTGATAGGGTGGCCTAATGTAGTGGGTGTCCTGGGTGATACCTCCCCTACACCCAAGCTGGGTACAGGAGTTTTGCTCTTCATGTGGACTGAATACACCTTCCTTTTGTAGTTAAAATTTGGTTGCTGCTGGCAGATTAATGGGACAGATTTACCCAGGCCAGTCAGCTGCAAAGACTGCCTGTGACCAATGACCACTAACCTTTACCACCTGTGGAGGATCAGCTGTGCAGGGGCAGGGTGGTGATATTCTGATGTGGTCTATAGCTGTCCACTGGGTGCACTGGCCCTGGAGTTTCCCAGATGGTGCAGGCCAAGGTCAGTCTCCACCCTGTGTTTTGTCTGGGTTGCCCTACCTGAGCTATGAAACAATCTGAGATGGCTGCTATTTGTGATGGGCTTGTAGATTCCCAGGTGAAGCCAGTCTGTGATTCTAGGCTGGCTGTTGCTAGTGCCAGGTCAGAGGCTCACTGGGGCCAGCTGTTGCTTGTTTGATAGAATTTAGGAAGTTGTGAAGCATGAGCTAAGACCAGCCATACACACGCACGCACGCACGCACGCACGCGCACGCAGTCTGGGTGGGACCATAAGATGGGAAAGGCAGAGTCTCTGGGGATCTTCAAGGTGGGTCAAACAGTGTTAGCCAGGTTGATGGGATCTCAGGTATGGCACCAGCTGCCAGTCTTTTGGGGGAAGGGTTTAGAAAAGGGACAATGGCATCTACTTGCCTTGATGCCAGACAATTTAGTTTTCCCCTGTACCTCTGATGCCTTTCAAGCTGCTATGCTGGTGCTGGAGCTCAGAGGGAGTGTGTCTGAGTAGGTGAGTCCATGTGTGGGTTCTTTAAGGGGAATTGATTAGGGCTCCAGATGTTTCTTCCACCAACTAATCCCCTCTGATTTTTTGCTGGCCGAATTTTTGGGGGGCTTATTTTTCTGGCACTAGAACCTTGGGCTGGGGGACCTGGTGTGGAGCTGGAACTCCTCTCCTGAGCTATCCCTCTTGAATTTTTATCCACCATACATGGGTGAGGGACCAACCTGTACCATATCTACCCCCTCCTACCAGGCTGGCTGGATGTTATTTTTTTAATTCCATAGTTATCAGACTTCCATTCAACTTGATTTCTGGTGGTTCTAAGTAATGGTTGTTCTATATTTTAGTTGTAATTTTGATGCGGTTTTGCAAAGAGGCAAGTCATATCTGCGTACACCAGCATCTGGACCAGAAGTCTAAGGTAATTTTTAACGGAATACTTTTGTTATCTTTTGGACATAAAGTAGTGTTCTTCTCCCATCCCAACCCCCAACTCTATCACCAAAAGGTGGCTTTTTAAGGATGGTTTAATGATGGAAAAACTATATCTCCTGGCAAGGAAAGGCATTTTTTGTATGCTTTTGTTTTGTCTTTTTTTTAAGAGTAGCTTATAGCATTCATTGTTTCTTACATTTTTGTTTGCTTTTTGAAGTCCACAACTTTTGCTTTCACTTCTTCACTGGTCCTTTAAGCTATTTTTGTATATCTAATTTTCAAAATCATATTGCCTTTTCTGTCCTCCATTCAACAAGTTTATCCAAAGGCTTCCTATCTACTCCTTGACTCCTACCCCAGTACCAACCTACTCTCTACCACTTGGCAGATAACATCTTATAACCCTATTCTCAGGATTGCATTTTTACTCCTTCTCAGCCAAGCTATATATCATACATGTATTCTATTAACTTGGCCTCATTCTCTGAATTGACTTGAACATAAATGATTTGATTGTATATAAAAATGAATATCCAAAGTGATCACAGAAATAGAGAGCTTTAAATGTTGTGATGTTGCCATGCCCTGGCTGGTGTAGCTCAGTAAATTTTAAGCGCCAGCCTATGACCAAGGGTCACCAGTTCAATTCCCAGTCAGGGCACATGCCTGTGTTATTGGCCAGATCCTCAGTAGGGGACACACAAGAGGCAACCACATGTTGATGTTTCCCTCCCTCTCTTTCTCCCTCTCTCTAAAAATAAATAAATCTTAAAAATAAATGTTGTAGTGTTAGCATGTCATCAGCATAGTTTCTCTTTTTTCTGGGAATGCAAGAAAACTATATTTCCCAAATTCAGCTAGATGCATGATGTGATCGAGTTCTAGGAAATCGAAATCAATAGAAATAATGTATGTTATTTCTAAGCCTTGTTCATAAATGTCCTAAGTGGTTCTTGATGCTCATTCACCACTAGCCGAGGAAATTTACTGAGGCAAACTCAGCAAGCCACTTACAGATGGCAGACATGGCAGCAACTCGAGCTATTGAGTAACTGCAGCAGACTAACCCCCTTACCAGTTGAATGTAGTCTAGTCTGTTACATAAATTAGAAATAAACTGGTACTGTTTTAGGTAAATGAAATATTAGGGTTTGTTTGTTAGAGCAGTCATCCAACCTTAACTAATATAGAAATCTTACTTTATAATTGAAACCGTTCACCATACATATTTATATAATTACTTGAAGGTTACAATTTATAAGATATATTTTTATACACATGTCAAAATAAAGGAATTAAGTAAGTAGTGTTACCAAGGGCTTTGAAAGATTAGCAAATACCAGCTATTGTTATAGGCAAGAGGTTGAGTGAAAACAGTAAGATATGACACAGGAGTCCATAGTATGTAAACATCCATTCAGGCCAAAGACATAAAATATAAGTCTTGTCCTGGTGTTGCTGTTGGTATTTAGCTAGAAAAGGGTAGCAAAGGGACTAGATATTAAGCTTAATAAAGTGGGTAATATCAGCCTACCTGCTAGCCAGGAAGCAACAGTATCATACTCCATGGGATTGCAGTATTTCTCTGTCAGAGGGAACAACCGTCTACCCTTCCCTGTTCCAGTACCAGATTTTCAAGTGGGACCAGGGGAAGGCAGGCACACATGCAATATAGGTCAAATATGGCACAAGGGGAGGTGATAGACCAGAGAGGCCTGTCAGTCTAGCCTGGGGAAAGAGAAATTGATTGGGACCCACCTCAAGTGCATGAAAGTTTAGGAAATTGATTAGTTACTTTGAGAAAGCACCTGGTCCATCCCACATTCAAGCTAATATAGTGGCAGGGGAACAAAGAAGCTCTCTCTCTTTCCCTCTCTCACCCAGGTGACCTGCATTCACCCGCTGTGTTTGCATGGCCTTTCTTCATGGCCATGTGGTCTTAGCAGCCATGTGGCCCATGGCCATGCTACTCCACATGCAGGCTCCAGGGTGGAGCCTAAACGAACTACAACTGGAAATGCATGTAAAACTAGCTGATGCTGGACTGTACAGTACTTGGATATAGGGCATAAACTCTGGGCAGTGGCCTTCATCCTGGCCCTACTAATGACAAGATTGGACATTTTCCAGGGTGAGACAGATAGAGATGGGATATTGGGAAGACAAGAAGGGAATCTTCTTAATTGTACATCTTCAATAAACCATAACTCAGAACCACATTCTCCTGTGCCGGTCTCAGGAAATTCTTTGCCTTTAGATACCCCAAGAGCCCCTCTTCCACTGGTAACACTGGGCCAAGGCGGGAGTATTTCCTCCTGTGTTTGGAGCTGTGAGGATTTTCAACAATGTGTATGTGTATGGCTGAAGGGAATGAAGTGTCCCTAGAGATGCAGCTCATTCCTGAGTAAATTGGGCTAGAAGATTAGGCCTTAGGGGAGATGCTTGCACTAAGCAGGAACTGTGCTGACACATGACTGCATTCCCAGACACTAGACTTCACTCAGCTCTCCATAATTGTTTCCTTCCTACATGCCTCTGGGTAATCCCTAAAAAACTGCCCTAAAATGATAATGGAGTGAAACATTTTAAAAGTATATAATACGGGATCATGTTATTGTGAGGATAATGAACTCCTGGGGGAGCCTGGCAGGGAGTTGGTGGTCCTGCCATGTGATGATCCCCAAGTGTCCTTTCCCAGTTATGGTTTGGTATCCTCTGGTTGCTGTTGTTACCTCCACTTAAATTTTGTGGAAACAGTACTGGGTCCTGTGGCTGGCGGGGGCCCTTGCATCAGTGGCAGGTCTGTTTCTCTCATTTCGTGCCAATGCCACAACACCTTTATTAATGTAGTTTTATAATATTCTTCATGTCTCATAAATATGTCTACTTTCTGTGTTCTACTTCAGAAGTGTCATATTTCTTCTTGGACTTTTGCCTTTCTATATAAATTTTAGAATAAATATGTAATTGAGATTCTATTGAATCTAAAGACATTTAAGGAACATTTACTCACATTCAATATAAAGCTTTCTACTCTATGAATATAAAATATTTCTCCATTTATTATACATTTCTAATTTCTCTCAATAGTGTATTATAGTTTTTTTCAGGCAGATAGCTTTTTTCCTCTTTATTTAATTTATTGGGTGAAATTGGCTAACAAAACTATGTAGGTTTCACATGTGCAATTCTATAACACATCATCCATACACTGTATTGTGTGTTCACCACCCCAAGTCAAGTCTCTGCCCAACATCATTTATATCCTCCTCCACTTTGCTCACTCCCCTCATGTAGATAAGTTTTTTTAAACAGATTTATTGAGATAAATTTGTAAACCATAAAGTTTAATCCTTGAAAACACAAAATTTATGGGTTTTTAGTATATTCAGTATATTCATCTATTGCTGCTATTTAATTCACAATGTTTTCGTCTCTCCAGGAAGAAATTCCGTACCCGCTAACATTTGGTCCTCATTCCAGAATCCCCTTGCCCCTAGCAACCACTAGGCTACTTTCTGTCATTGTGGATTTAAATATTCTGGGAATTTTATATAAATGGAATCATACAATATATTTTGGGATGAGTTTCTTTTGTAATACTTTCAAGGTTCAGTCATGCTGTAGCATGTATTGTTTTTCTTTTTATAGCTGAATAATATTCCATTATACAGATATACATATTTTGTTCATCCATTGATCCACTGATAGATATTTGGGTTGTTTCTGTTTTTTGGCTGTTATGAATAATTCTTCTATGAACACTTGTGTTCAAGTTTTTTATTGTAGATGTTTTAGTTTTCTCGGCTATATAACTAGAAGATCAAATTCTGGGTTATATAGTAACTATTTTTAACTTTTTAGAAACTGCTAGACTGTCTCCTAAGATGAACCATTTCACATATTCACCAGCAATATATTTCTAATTTGTTAATATCCTTTCCAATACTTTATCATTTATCTTTTTGACTAGAGCCATCTTTGTATGTATCACATGGTATCTTGTTATGGTTTTGATTTGTAACTTATTTAATGACAAATGACACCAAGAATCTTTTTCTTTGCTCATTGGCAATTTGAGTATCTACTTTGGAGAAATGTCTAGTAAGATTCTTTGTTCATGTTTTTATTGAGGTATAATTGACATATAACACTATATTAATTTTAGTCACCCATAATGATCTGATACTTGTACATATTGCAAAATGTAATCACACTGCTCACTTTTAAATTGGGTTGTTTGTTTACTTTTGAGTTGTGAAAGTACTTCATATATTCTGGATAAATACTCTTTATTGGATTTATGATTTATAAATATTTTCTTTAGTTCTGTTTGTTGTTACAGTTTCTCGATGGTGTCCCTTGGCGCACAAAAGCTTTTAATTTTGATGAAGTTCACTTTTTGACACTTTTGCTTTTGGTAATATATCCAAGAAAGTATTGCTGAATGCAAGGTCTTAAAGATATAATCCTATGTTTTCTTTTAAGGTTTTTATAGTTTGTCTTTTACATATAGGTCTACAGTCCATTCTGAGTTTATTTATGAACTCTTCATATATGTCATGAAGGGTAAAATTTTCTTTTTTACAGCTGAGTAGCATCCCATTATGCAAATGTCCCACAGTTGTTTTATCCAATCCTCTACTGATGGGCACTTGGGCTGCTTCTAAATCTTGGCGATTATAAATAATGCTGCAATTAACATAGGGGGGCTTTATCTATTTTTAATTGTTGGAGGAACCTCTGAGATATTTTACCTAGTTGCTGTACCAGTCTGCATTCTGACCAACAGTGCACAAAGATTCTCTTTTCTCTATTTCTTTCCAGCATCTGCTATTTCTCCTCTTTTTGTAACAGCCATCTTAACACATGTGAAGTAACACCTCACTGTGATGTTGACTTGCATTTGCCTTATAAGTAGTGAGGTTGAGCACCTTCTCTTGTACCTGTTGGCCATTTCTCTGTCTTCTTTGAAAAAAAATATCTATTTAGTTCCTTTTTCTGTTTTAAAATTGAGTTATTTGGTCTTTTACTATCTAATTGTATCAGTTTCTTAGATATTTTTGGATATCAACACCTTATTGTAGGCATATGTAGCAAATATCTTTTATTCCTAGGCTGCCTTTTCATTGTGCTGATCATTTCTTTTGCTGTGCAAAAGCTTCTGAGTCTGCTATGGTCCCACTTGTTTATTCTTGCTTTTGTTGCTTGTACTTTTCACATCATATCCATAAAATTATTGCCAAAACCAAAACATAAGGTAACTGAACTTTTACCCTATGTTTTCTTTTAGGAATTTTATTGTATCAGGTCTTAAATAATCCATTTTCAGTTAATTTTTGTGAGTGGTGTAAGATAGGGATCCAGTTTTATTCTTTTCATGTGCCCTTTTTTCCTAACACCATTTATTGAGGAGATTATCTCTTCCTCATTGAGAATTCTTGGCTTCCTTGTCAAATATTTGTCAACTATACATACATAGTTTTATTTCTGAGCTGTCAACTCTATCCTATTGGTCTATGTGTCTGGTTTTATTTATTTGTTTTGCCAGAATCATACTGTTTTGATTATTATAGCTTTGCACTACAGTTTGAAATCAGGAAGCATGGCTAATATGCATGAGGAGTTGAATATTTAATTGTACTTAATTTTAATCCATTTAAATTTGACTGGAAATAGGCATGTGTAGAAGGCGGCTTCAAGTTAGACAGTGTAGGTGTAGTGGACTCAGTCTATTTTCTCTCCCTACTTGGTTTTGGTGATACACTTAAGAATGAATGGCAGCAGCCACTTTATCCTTGTCTAATTTTGACACAGAAATTTCTTAATGATGCTTAGTGCCAGACAAACATGCACTCACATTGTTTAGAGACTCTGCCACTTCCAGAGTCCTGCATGAAGAGTGCAATGGTCTCAAGAAACCCAGCCTCCAGGGAGATTTACTTCCACTCATCTAACGTTAAACACTCATACTGTCTTCTCACTCACAATACCTCCTCAATCCTGTATTTAGAAAGACAAAGTCCTCTACTCTGGGGCAACAAAAATCCAGATCTCTAAGACCTGAACCTCTGGCTCCTCATTTTGAGAGAATGAGAATGAGAAAACATCTCATAATTTTTTATCATGTTCTCAGAATAATGGAAACAAGGACACAGTTCATTTCTTAGTCAAGCTATCTTGCTGTATATGTAGATCAATGTGACAAAAAATTAAGGAAAAACAAAAAAAATGGGAAAAATCATGTGCATTCTATATTATATGTTGCTATTTGTAAATGCTAGTGGTGTTCTTAGTGCATTGCCAAGCACATGGTAAATGAGGAAAAATGCTTAGAAATATTCTTTGCAAGCATGAGTTTTGCATATCTGAGAACCAAATGCAAGGTAATAACTACGTAATAATTTCTGAATTATTTTAGAAGTCTAGCAACATTTCTGTATGAGCAAATTTGAAACATAGATTGTAACATAAATGGTCATAAAGATTCAATGATAACTGCCTTAAAATATCCTTGTTTCCAAGGCAGTTCTAGAGTAATTATCTTATCTCCCAGTAAACATATAAATTCAGGTTTAGTTACAGAATATTCTATGTGTGTGTCTTGTTATAATAAAAACAATTCACCTGTATTTTTTATGTTAGTGAAAACAATCTCATGTCATTATTTTAGTTTACCTTGCTTGGATAGTTGGTTAAGCAGCTTTTGCAAATTAGCCAAGTAGAATTTATTTTATATTGTGTTTGATTTATGAATTGTAACAGGAAAAAGGTAAACATAAGACACAGTAATTCATGTTAAGATTATGCATTCATGGTGTAAAAAGTTTCTGTGGAATAAGTTGTATCAGTCACAATTAGCTTATGGAAATGAGGAAATCACAAAATCAACTTGGCTACCACCATGAAAAATAATATGGCTTATCTTTAATAACCATTCAGAATGTAATTTCTTTACTATTATAGAAATGATCCCTCACTTAATATACAATAAAATCTTCACTAATTATTTTTAATTAAATATGACAGCGCAAGTAAATAAATAAATATATGATATACTGAAAATAATATGATTTAAAGGACTTGGAAATTATCATGTGATAAGATGCAAGTTTTTAATATTCTATATTCATATTTATTATATATAGATACTTATTCTGATATATATTAAAATAGACAGAACAGAAGCCAGAAACCCTATATTCTAATCTTGATTCTATGACTTGCTAGCCATGACACCATGAGAATAAAATTTTCATATCTTCTAGGCATAGTTTATTCACTTACTAAATTGCAATAATTTTCATCCTGTCCACCTTAAAGCTTGGTAGAAATTAATGATCAAATTATACTACTAAAATACATAGAATTTGTGATGCTTTTTGATTAAATAGGGAGCTATTAAATAGTTGAAGCACATTTGATTTAAAGGTAAAGGTAGGTAGTCTGGTTCAAAGAATCCTTGGGATAATGACTATATAAAATCAAGGTAAACTTAGTACCTTTCCATTAGGTTTAGAAAGTGTGTAAATTGCATAAATGTGTAAAAAATCTTTTCTTGGCTCTTTAGTATGAATATCCAGAAGCTGTATTTTAGAATGTAGTTCCTTCTCAGCAATGTTATGGAATAATCTAACATGGAAAAGTTGAACATACAATAGAAGAATATATTACACGGTGTTATGGAATGACTGTGTTTGAGATAAGATATGAGATAGCGTGGGTGTCGTTTAAGATTCAGTTATTCTGCATATACATGAAAGCCTAGAATACCAACTGTGCAAGTAGAGGTATATTGCTCTCCCCTAATGAGAAGTTTAGAAGAGAAAGTACTCAGCTGGTTGGCTGCCTCCGCACTCATTTAGGACTCAGGTTTCTTTAGTTTTCTACTCTAATATCCTTTGTTAGTGACCTAACTCCTCGAGGGTGACATGTCTGAAACAGCCACAAGTCTTCGTTCCAAGAATATGGATGAAGAAGGGTAGTTGGAAATCTTCATCCTATTTTATAGTGTTTTTTAAACCTAAATTTATGTCAGAAAGAAAAATTTTAAATATATTTAAAATACAAAGGAATGAAGGGTTTCTTAATTGAAGGAGTGGGGACCATTTTAATTTGACATGTTACACAATGGCCGGGAAAATGTATCAGGCTTTAAAAATAATAAAGATTAGTTAGAACAGTTCTTAATCATATAATCATGTTATGAGAGGGAGGATTAAATATTTATCTGTGCATTTAATAATTTTGAGTAATAAGAGAATTCATTACTTTAAAATTTCAACAGAGTAATTTAGAACCAAGGATTAGTTTTGAATTTCATACTTAAAGGATCACATCTTATTCAATAAATTATGTTTTTAAATATCGATCAAAACAAAACCTATGTGTTCATAATACACAAAAAGGAGAAAACCAAAAGCAATATAAATAAAAATACAAAATAGAACTCAACAACTTATTGGTCATAGGAAGTAACTGGGACACAAGTCCTTATTAATAAAGTTGGCAATTTAAAGAAAAACAATTAAACCTTTATTTCATTTGTCCTGTAAAACTCCCATTGTAGGGTAACCAAGTAGCTTATATTGGTAACAGAAAGTTATTCTTCACAAGAATGCAAACTATTAAATGCAGAAGAAATTATAGAATTATCAAATCATTGTTTTGCAATTCTTAAATAATCCTCATCATTGTATGAAGTGATTAAATAGAAAGTTGATGGGTGCAATAGAGGAATTTGTTTCCTAACATGGGCATACAATTTGAGATTTAAGCAGTACCTATGAAGTATTTTTGCCCAAAATGTTGAACCTTAATCCAATGAAGACTTCATAGGTAACTTCTGGTTTATAAGAAATACAAGGGATAAAAACACAAGGTAAAGAACACCAAATGGACAAATTCAGAGTGCAGGGTAGTCTATAGAACCTCTATTAGTTCTTTCAGTAAGTCAGTGGCATAAAAACAGAGTGAGAGAAATTGAAAAGACAACACATGTGGCAGGCACAGAGGTGCACCTCCCAGAGCCTCCTTCAACAAACCACCTACTGCCCGGCTCTGAGCCACCTGACTAGCTGACAGCCTCCAGGTGGGAGTTTCTGTAGGATCTGCTCTTCTTTTCTCTGTGCTCTAGCTAATGGGTAAACAAGAATGTAGTGCAAGGGCCTGGCCATTTTTGTCCGAGGTGGGCTGCTTCTAAAGGCAGTCTTTCCTCCAGAGCTTCTTAGTGAGCTTACAAAAATTTTGTTACAAAATTGTATAATGGTCCCCTATTTGATCCTGCTTTCTCTCTTTTTCTTACCCCTAATAAATCCCCTGAATTCTTAATGCCTACCAATTTATATTGTTTCATGAGATGGTCAGCCAGGTGTGACCACAGGAGAAGACAGAGGAGAGGCATGGGAAAATAGTTTGTTATACTCACAGGTCCTAAGGAAAGAGTCACAACACATCGCTAGGGGATCACGTGTGCCAAAGGGGAGCACCCCCAGGGAGCGGGCTTAACCAAGCCTGAGAGACAGGACAGAGAGGTGAGGGAAGGGGAGAGGAGGAGATGGAAAGAGAGGGAGAAAACCCATAGGCAAGTGCCATGGGGAGCAGAGTGGAGTACACAAGCAAAAGATGGGATGGGATTCCATTGGTGTGTTTGGATTCCAAATTCAAAGTCAGTCAAGGGAGGGTAAGAAGGGCACTTAGGACAGGGTTCAGCCTTACGTTGGAGTTTCTGGTCACCTGGCCACATGCAAACACTTGTTTGTGGGAATTTTGAGACACTAGGAAAATATGAAGTTTCAAAACTTATAATACACCAACTTAATTCCACCTTAATGCCAACTTAATGCTTCTTGGAAGCTTTAACTGGTATACCACCCACATGGAAATGTGAGGACTATTCGAATTGGAAATCACAAAACCAATGTGAAACACACTTTTTCATCAATAAAGGAAAATTGAATATGACCTGAATATTATGCTAAGGTATATTGTTAATTTTATCATGTATGGAAATGGCATTAAAGTTATACAAGAGAATATTTATATTTTTTGTACAGGCACACTAAAATAAGTGGTGAAGTAATATGACATGATATTTGCTTTAACACATTTTGGCTGAGAATAGAGCCAGATAAAACAAGTAGAGAAATGATCTTGATAGCTTTGGTGATGAGATCACTATAATATATGTAGAATGTTAATTATAAAACAGTAGAACTAGATTTCAGGCATTTAATGTGTGACTTTAGGTTAACTGACAATGAAGAGACTTCACGTACTTGTAATGAGATTGCATGCAATGGAAAAAAGATACAAGAAGATGCGTATAGTTTATAAAGACAGAAGAATGATAGGAGGTGATTGGAAATAAGAGTTATTATATCCTTATTCATCACATCCATTTCAACTAACAGTTTTAAAAGGTGAGTTGCTTTGTGAAAGGACAGCAAACGCATAGTTATTAAAAACCACACCTAAAACAAAAGCAAACTAAGAGGACAGCTAAATCAGGAGCAGAACCATAGAAATGAAGATCACATGGAGGGTTAGCAACAGGGGAGTGGGAGAAGGAGAAGGAGGGGGAAAATACAGCAAATAAGTAGCATAGATGGTAGGTAGAAAATAGGGGGGAGGGCAAGAATAGTATAGGAAATATAGAATCTAAAGAACTTGAGACACGTGGTCATAAACTAAAGGGGGGGAATGGTGGGGGAGGGGGTGTGCAGGGTGGAGGGGAATGAAGGGGGGAATAGAACAATTGTAATGGCATAATTAATAAAATATATTTTAAAAAAAGAAAAAAGAGAAAGTACATACAGGGTATGGCAAAAGTAGGTTTACAGTTGTGAGTACATGAGACAGAGTCTATTCTTATATTATTAATTAATATATTATTTTCCATACAAACAACTGTAAATCTACTTTTACCCCACCCTGTATTCTTTAAAACCAAAAGACCTAGATCCTGTTATTACCCCCACCACTGGTAAATCATCTCTCTTATTTAATTTAAATTATTTATCTATACTAAATTTCAGTTTCTAAAAAAAATAAAGTGGGAATAATCTGCATTCATTTAGTTCATTAAGTTTATAATACATGGACAGAAGTGTCAGGTAGAACATTATATATTACATGAAATCACCATTTTTGTGGGTCTAAAATTGGAGTATTGCTATCTCATGGGTTTCAATTTACTGTAATCTCAATGGGATAAAAATGCACACAGAAGTGACAAAAGAAACAAAGGAAATAACACACAACCATTAATAGTAGTTCCCATACACCATGCTAGGAGACATTTGAATGATCGTGCTTTCTTCATATTTTCTGCCTTCATAGTTCTTCACATTTTATAATTTATTTTCTATGGAGATAGAATGAGCAATAATTATTTTGATAATTAGAGGAGAAACTTCAGAAAAAGTATCGTTTCCTTAAATTTAAAGGTATCACACACACAAAATAGAACAGTTCTGTTAAAAAATGTAGAGTACTATACATTACTAATGGTTAACATGTGTTCAATATTTGCTGTGTCTAAATGTTTTACATGAGTTATTTCATTTATTCTCTGTAAGACACCTACAGTTGTAAAAGGATGCATGTGAAAACTGAAGCACACAAGACAGCAAGCGTGCTGTTCAAATTTAGCCGGCCAATGGCACAGTTAAGAGTTTGAAGCCAGGAATTCTAGAGCCCTAAGCTGACCTTTTAACTATGTAAATGTAATATAGAGCTGCACCCTATTATTAGGACATGGAGATGTGATAATGGCCTATCAGTTTGTAGTTCCCATGCATCATGTCAGAAGACATTGTGATAATCTTCACTTTCTCTTGATGTACAACCAGCATTTAAAGTACTTTGGAACAGAAAGAGAATAAATGCAAGCAAATGGAATTTCACTGCTTTTCTGGACTACCTGAAACTTCTTATTTCATGTGTCCAAGGCTTGTGCCTATTCATTTAGCCAACAAGCATGCTAGAATAGGCATATTCACTATGAACTTGCTAGTAAATTATATATATATTTTTATATCTATATAATCAAATTGATGCCCTGTCTCATCTTCCTTGTTTTTTCCTCTCACTGTGAGAAATGAGCAAAACCAGTAAGTGTCACGATTGATTGACAGGATTTCCATCCTCTCATTTCGATGCCCACTCTCAGGAGCACTGCGAATGAGCACTGGAATGCAGAGGGCCAGGCAGCAAGAGAGCTTAATTTCTTGAATTATATAGGTGGCCAGTCATCTTATGTATTTTAGGCAATGTCATTTATCACGTTTTCCTCCATCCTCACATTTGAGAAAACAAAAATGGAGAGGATATCTAGATTGCCTAAAGCCATGATATAAAATTGGAATATAATTCAAATATCTCTGGCAATCATTTCCATATTTGGACCATTATTGTGATACATTCATGCTCTTCTCTGTACCTACACTTCACCATATTTTTGAAAATGTTTATAGTAAAACCTAGGGGTCTTGTTGATAAGTATAATAAAATTTACTTATAAAACATTATATTTAGTTATATTGTACAATGGCTAAAGCCATATATGCTCCAAGAAAAAAAATATATATCTGTACATATAATAAACATATATATTTATATATAAAATTCAGAATATACTAAAATCATCTGACATACTTAGTCAAAGATGTATTTCAAACCTCCACCCTCAGAGATTCTGTTTTATTACATGTAATGTAGGACCCAGAAATTTGAGTAGTCAGTTTAATTTTCATGACCATAACTTCCAAAGGAAACCATATTCCCTTTTAAGGTATCACTCTCCATTTCCTTCCTTTATCCAGGACTGGTAACCACTAATTTACATTCTGTATCTATTGTTTTGCAAATTGTGGACATTTCATATAAATGGAATCATACACATCTTTATCTTAGTGCAGTTAACCTTCATGTGAAATTATACCACTTCACTTACAGAATAAGAACCTTTGAAGATTTTCTGAGATGTTTTATAGATGTAGTCACATTCTTTGTCTATAAGTAGCTTAATTGACAGTTATAAAAACAAGATACACCACTGAGAAGCAACATTAAAGATAAATCTACTGATTATAACTATTGCACAGAAATATTTTTAGAGCATAAAGTGTACAAGTAATTTTCTGTAAGTTTATTTTTTTCTTGCCTGCTGTCCATATCCCCCAAATATGAGGTAATCAACCTGCTGGACAATTGCATGCTTCTCTTTCAAAGTAAAAACTCAAGTTATAAAATATCTTTTAATAACAACAATAAGCAACATTTTCTGTGGACTTGAAAACAGCAGGGCACAGCCCCCTCTCTGTAGGTTTTTGGGACTCTTCAAGGTCATTTATAGTCAGTGATAATATCTGTCACTTTCTATTGAGACCTCTCTTCACTTGGTTTACTACTACCTTTTATTTGGCCAGGGCTAATAGCATGTTAATAATCACAACAAAAACTATCACTGGTTCTTTTTAATGTGTAAGCTGGTGTCTTAACAATTATGTATGTGGCTTTATTTACTCCTCGGAAGCCCCATTTTAAAGTTGAGAAAACAAAATCAGTGAGGTAAGTGATTTGCTAAGGGTTACACATAGTTGAAAAGGACTCCAACTTTTGTTTATTTGATAAAGAGTGCTAACAGAGCAGCTGTAGACCAAGTACCCGTGGTTACTGAAAGAAATAATAATGAACACTTAATGTTGTCACTACATGACAGAGTTAATCTTAAGTACATAGAGATATTAACTCAGTTAATTCTTAGAATTACCTTATGAATATAGGGTTGGCTCTACTTTTATTCTTATTTTATAGATGATGAAATAGAGAAACAGATAAGTCATACAGCTAGGAAGTGGCAGAGCTGATGTCTGAACCACCACACTCTTTTTAGGAGTTCATGATCTTAAATTCTAATCTGTACTGACAAGTTCAAATGCTACCATCGGACTTGTTGGTTTCTACTTTATCTTTCATTTGTCTTCTCTGGTTTTTGTGTGATTACCCTGTGACTAGTAGTAGGCCAAGAAAACATTGTTGTATTTTTCAATCCTTTTCATCTTATTTTCTGTTCTGTTAACTTGTTTGGAAATGGTAGATAACTGTTAGGTCATCTGTGACTCACTTTTGCTTTGTGTTGGAGAAATCAAGTTATTCTTTCCCATGTGTGTTGTTAACTGTTTTATTTGCCCTCAATTCCTGCTAAGAGATACTGGGGCATGTGTTTCAAATGAAGCACACACACCACATACATACATATGACAGACCTCAATGGGGGTGTATTAATAAAAAGAACAAATTTGTGCCGGTGTATAAAACACCTCCTAGGAATGATAGGGTGTCAGAGGATGTATTGGAGAAATTAACTCTTTCAGGGGATTCATTTTTCCCTTTTAATTTAGTTTGTCTTTCTTTCCGAAATGTACTCATGCCTTAACACCTGCCTGGAGCCTTTCTCCACCTGTTTCCTCTTGTCAAATGAGTGTAATAGCTGCTCTGTGATCATTACATTTATTCAGTCTTTCTTCGTACCTCTTATTCAGCTTTAAGTCTCTGAAGACAAGGAGCTTTTTAAATGGGTGCAATTATATAATGTAAAAGCAACCTCCAATTCACTTATTGAAGTCTGGGTAACTTTACTGTTTGTGTGAACATGACTGATCTATCTGCAAATATATTTCTGAAAATCCTTTCTCCCCCATAATGCACCCTCCCCCATCTGTCCACAAGTCTTTCCTGTAAGTTACGGGCTTGTCCACTGCTTTAGTTTCTCTTATTGACGTGTTGGAGCTTGCAGGCTATCTAGTATTGTATTGTAAGTTAGACATTCTGTCTGTGTCATAAGACTTTCTATTTAAAAATGCTATTGAAATCCAGAAATCATTCCAAAAATCAAGTTGAAAAAGTAAAGTCAATTCAACCTGATCTAAACATTCTTAAGTATGGGATCTTAGTTCTTGGCCTTAAGACATGTGTTTAGGATCATTCACCAATTTCTTTGTAATGAAGAGTTTGCACTTACTCAGCTTCTGTTAACATGAGTGACTATGAAGAGAGTGTGAGCTCTGAACTCTAGACTTGGAAGAGATTTGAGGCCTCTCCTAACTTTTTGCCTCAAGGCAGGACCAGCCCTAATCCTTACTAGACAGTTAGGTGTGCAACATATTTTTCAAGAGAAGGAAACTAAACTCTTTTAATACACACTAGTGTTTATTAAAAATTCAGCAACAGTCTTCAGAGTGGAGAAAGATGGCAAACTATCACAGCCATGTAATTGAGGTCAATATCAACAGTCATGTTGGTTACCTGTACCCTGGATGTGTGGAGAATGGCACTTTACCTATGTGACCTTCCTCCTGTGATCCATAAGCCCATTTTAACAATCAGGTAAACAAATATCAGACAAACCCAAACTGAAGGACACTGTACAAAAGCAGTGCTCCCCCAAACTGCCAGGGTCATCAAAATCAAAGGCAGTGTAAGAAACTCTTATACCTGAGAGAAGCTTAAGACGACATACTACTAAATGTAATGTGATATCCTGAGTGGGATCCTGGAACAAAAAATGGTCATTAAGGAGAAAGTAAAGAAATTCAAATAAAATGTGGATTTCAGTTAATAATACAGTATCAATATCAGCTCATTGGTCATGATATATATACCATGTTAATATAAGAAGTTAATGAGAACAACTGAGTACAAGGTATAGGAGAACTCTATTACCCCTGAAACTTTTCTGTAAAAACTTACCCTAAAATTAAAAATTTATTTAAATATTGCAACAATCATCCACTTGCAGGAAGTTGCCTTTTCACTCAGACTCAAGAGTTCCTTGGCACAAACAGGTAGGTTTGTTTGTCCTCTTTTACCATAAAGGCTAAGGCTGTTACAGAATTTTAGATTATGATATATGTTAGTATTTAGGTTGGTTATTTCTCCAGACCTTTGAAAATCCATAAGGTTTAATAAGCATGCCAGCCTTTTAAAACTAAATCGATGGGTCCTTATTAGTTAACAATTTCTATGAAAGTGGGAGTCTGATTGCAGTGAAAAAAACTTTTTATGTATGATTTGTTGCAAAGAGAATTACCATCAGTGGGAAGGATACTTATTTCTAAAATGTTGGGAAATAACGTTGATATGGCCATTTAGCTTAGGGCAGGAATCCTGACACTTCTTGAAATGATGTCCTAAAAATAGCACACTACTATTACAATAGCCAAGAGCTGGAAGCAACCTAGGTGCCCATCAGTAAATGAATGGATCAAAAAATTGTGGTACATATACACAATGGAATTCTATGCAGCAGAGGGAAAGAAGGAGCTACTACCCTTTGCAACAACATGGATGGAACTGGAAAGCATTATGCTGAGTGAAATAGGCCAGGGGTTGAAAGACAAATACCATATGATCTCACCTTTAACAGGAAGCTAAACAACAAAACAAACAAGCAAGCAGAATAAAAACAAAGACACTGAAATAGAGAACAAGTGGACAGTGACCAGAGGGGAGAGGGAAGGGAATTTAAGGGGAAAAAAGGGGAAGGATTTGGAGGAACAAGTATGAAGGACACAGGGATGAGGACTGGGGGGGGAGAAATGGGGGGGAGGTGGGGAGCATGGGGCGGCGGGGGACTGGGATTGGAGAAATAGACAAAAAAACTGTACTTGAAAAATAACTAAATATACAAAAAATATACATATATATATATATAAAATAGCACACTACTTAATTTTTGTATAACCAGAGCCATGGTTTAATTTCATCTTACACTCTAAACTCCTTATCTGGACTTGTGCCCTTACACTTTTAAAATCTGTATAGAGAAAACATTTCCTGCTTTAATTATATTTTATTCCTAGAATGAATATTGTTTCTTTTGGTTGATTGAAGAGTCTCTTTAAAAAGCCACCCTGAGACACCTTCCTTTCTTCACACAAATAACCTAAAGAATAACAATTGTATATGCTAAATTTTATAACTCTATGCTATTTCATTTAATTTTTTGGTTTGTCCTTTAAATTTTGTATCTCTAAGAAATGAATTAATACTGCTTTTAATACTTTTTATAAAAATTTTTTGTTACTCAGAAATACACATATCCATTTATTTGACCTTCAAAATGAAGTGGAGTTGATACTGTTAGGTTAATGAGGCAATTATTTTTATGGAGAATATCCATCATAAAGCCATAGTTTCTTCCTCCCTTTAATATGAACATTAATTAAAATATTTTTTTGTTATTTGCACTGATAAGTAATCATCACTAAAAGAAGGAATAATTAATATGCCAAGTATCTCCACTATAGTTTTGGGTCTTAAGAGCCTTGGTATAAATCTTGTTCTGGTAAAATATGTACTTTCATATTTTCCCTCAATAATTTTATATAGTTTTCTTTGTTTTTATTTACTACAGAGGCAGAAGCAATGACTGTTGTAATTTGGTATCTGTCAGTTATGTGGGATACAATGTATACTGAAAAAGTATTTTCAGAATCTGCTCTTGACCTCAAATATAACTCTCTTGGTTAGTCAAAACAGTTCAAACTTATTTACTGAATTCTTTTTCAGATTGACCTGTAGAGTCTGTCTCAGGGAATGGTAAATGGTTGTGTGTGCGCGCGTGTGTGTGTGTTTTATTTTATTTTAAAATTTTTTTCTGCTTCAACATTCTATTTATATTTATTTTTAACATTTTTATTGCTGTTCAAGTACAATTTTCTGCCTTTCCTCCCCATCCCTTTCTACCACCCCAGCCCTCCTACCTCCCTCTTATTTCTACCCCCCTTGTTATTGTTTATGTGTCCTTTATAATTGTTCCTGCAAAGCCCCTTTCCCTTTTCCCCTATAAATTCCTCCCCTTTCCCCTCTGGTCACTGTCAGCCTGTTCTCAATTTTAGTGTCTTTGGTTATATTTTTCTTGCTTGTTCATTTTATTGATTAGGTTCCTGTTCAAGGTGAGGTCATATGGTATTTGTCTTTCACCCCCTGGCTTATTTCACTTAGCATAATTTTCTCTAGTTCCATCCATGCTATCACAAAGGGTTGGAGCTCCTTCTTTCTTTCTGCTGCATAGAATTCCACTGTGAAAATGTACCATAGTTTTTTGATCCATTTATTTACTGATGTATATAAAGCCTTTCACCCCAAAGAAACAAAAATACACATTCTTTTCAAATGCACATGGAATATTTTCAAAAATAGACCACAGGATAGGACACAAAACAAGCCTCAACAAATTCAAGAAAATTTAAATCATATCAAACATTTTCTCTGATCATGAGGGACTGAAACTAGAAACCAACCCCAAGGAAAAAAACCCAAAACACTCAAACTCATGGAGATTGAATAGCATGTTATTAAACAATCAATGGGTCAAGAATGAAATTAGGAAAGAAATCAAAAAGTATCTGGAAACAAATGAAAATGAACTCACAACAATCCAAAACTTATGGGACACAGTGAAGGCAGTCCTGAGAGGGAAGTTCATAGTGATACAGACCTACCTAAAAAAATAGAAACATTTTAAATAAACAACCTAACCCTACACCTATAAGAACTTGAAAAACAACAACAAAGACAGCCCAGAGCAAGTAGAAGGAAGGAAATGACCAAGATCGGAGCAGGATTAAATGACATAGAGCCTAAAAGCACAATTCTAAGGGTCAATAAATCCAGGAGCTGTTTTTTTTGAAAAGATAAACAAAATAGACAAGCCATTAAGTAGGCTCATCAAGAAAAAAATAGAGGGGACCCAAATAAACACAATAAAAAATGAAAGAGGAGATATTACAACTGACACCACAGAAATACAAAGGATTGTAAGAAATTAGTATGAAGAACTGTATGCCAAGAAATTTGAAAACCTAGATGAAATGGACAAATTTCTAGAAAAATATAATCTTCCAAAACTCAATGAAGAAGAAGCAGAAAGCCTGAACAGACTGATAACAGCAGACAAAATGGAAGCAGTAATAAAAAACTCCTGACATATAAATGTTTTTTATTAATAGTAAAATAGTAAAATTAATGGGTATACATATCAGAACACAGATCCTTTAATCGTTTTATTAACACAGGTTAAATCTATTACAGCAATGAACCTGCCAAACTAATGGGTATATAAATTTTGAATGTTTAATTACATGTTATTTGGCTTGTATACATTTACTTTCTATAACAAACCTAAACCAAATTTAATGAGTTTATTGAAATATACATATATATATGTACGAGGGGGAACCCAAAAGAAACAATTATCTTCTGCAGGGCAGGCCCCTTGAAGTACACACTTCTCCCACTAGGCAAGTGTTCTAGGAACCCATCTGTATCAGGGTACCAGCTGGCATTGCTGTGAAAGGCTGTACTGGGCTTCAGTACATTTATTTGAAGACTCTTCAACATGTTTGCCCCTTTCATGATGGGTGATTTATAAGTGTACCTGCCCAGACCATGCTGAGCGTTCAGCAAATTTTGATTTGAAATGGCATGATCCACATGCCCCACTCTCCCTATTCCCCTGATCATGCCCTGAACGACTTTTGTTGTTGTTGTTACCTTGGATGAAAAAAAGTCCTCAAAGAGAAATGTTTGCTGATGTGGAAGAGGTGAAACATAAAATGGCACTAAAAGGCATCAAAATCGATGAATTCAAAAACTGTTTTGAGCCGTGTCTCAAAAATGTCTCAATAGGTATATTGCACGAAATCAAGAGTACATTAAAGGTGACCGAAATTTAAACATGTAAAAACAAATGTACAATTTTTTGTAAATAAGTTTTGTTTTTCGGGTATCCCCTTATATATATGATTTAGATATATTTATATATACATTGAAAAAATATACATAACATAAATAGCCTCTGTAATTTAGAAGAACAGAATAATTTTTCTCAAGTTTACTTTTTATGCCTTGCAAAATATTTTGATGAGACACTTGCTTATGGAAAATAAGGGTTAGACACAGCTGGGAGAGCTAAGGAGAGAGACAAGCAAGCATTCAATTTCTTTTCATAATAAAATGAAATTTTAAGGCCCTGGTTGGTGTAGCTCAGTGGATTGAGCACAGGCCTGAGAAGCAAAGGGTCACCGAGCCGATTTGATTCCCAGTAGGGCATGTGCCTGGGTTGCAGGTTAGGTCTCCAGTTGGGAGCATATGAGAAGCAACCACACACTGATATTTCTCTTCCTCTCTGTTTCTTCCCTTCCCTGTAAGAATAAATACGTAAAACATTTTTTAATGATATTTTATTATAAAAAAATTTAAATATATTTATACAAGGTTGAAAAAGGGGAAAAAGATAAAAAAGGAGGAGAAAGTGGGCCAACAATTTAAGTAAAGCCAGAGTGATGGCAACTGATCACAGTGCTGATGGATGATTTATAAACATGAATGCCTGATTTCCTGTAGTAAACTCTTAGTTGTGCGGACTCTTGTTCGACTCTCCCTCACTCTGCAACTCTTCAGACTTCTGTGTCAGTGTGAGCAGGGGCACACCCACTTGGGGAATAGATAGATAAGGGTGTTTTTCAGGATAACAGAGACCCAAAGAGCAGCGGCAGTTGGCTGTCTTTAATGGAAAGAGGATCCCGCTGGGTGGAACAGAACTCAGAGTTAGCAGGTTTCAGAAGCCAGTGGATAGATTCTCTCCTCTCATTTATACACATTTCAATTGAATGTTAAAGTACCTTCAGTATGTCCAGTTCCTCAGCTATGTCCAGGTTACACATACAGTGTAATGGATCTAATACTTGATGGACATGATCTTTTAGATTTAGTTGCTATTAGCATCACCATCTTCCCAAAGACTATTATCTAAGGATTAACATGTTCTGATTTTGAGGAAAAAAATTCCTACGTAGTAAAACCTCAAGCCATCTCTTTATACACAATGACAATGTCAGATTAAAGATCCACATTTCTTGAAGGCCACATAACCTACTTAATAGAAATCCCAGAAATAGGGTGTGTTAGTATTCATAGCTTCCCACACTGGATAGAGAAAAGTTGGGCTAAACTTTGATTATCCCATTTAATAAGTAGCCTTAACTTTTATTATTTCTTTTCTTAAGAGGTGGAATGTAAGAAATGATATGGAAATTAATCCATATCAATAATTCTGAAAATTAATTGAATTGAAAATTAATCTGTTAAACACGATGTTTAATACTTGCTTCAAATGACCCACTCAAACAAAAAGGCTGTTGATACTGTTACTCAGGTTGGTCGTCAGTTTTTATTATTTAAGATTAACTTATTTTCTTGTTTATTTTGAAGAAAAACAAACTTTGAGAAACAGCAGTTACATACACTGATTACCATTGGGTAATTTTTTCCCCTTACAAGATTAAGAAGAAAACTGCATTTGGAGTAACATTTCAGTCTCACTCACCCAGATTAAAATTTCACAGTTTAGAAACTCATTTGATTAATAACTGACATCTTTTAGAGTGGCAATGTATGGGGGACATTAGTCGTCTACACTTTAGTATACATTGTTTATTAGATGACCTTTCTTTTAACATGTAAAATCAGCCACAGTGAATGATTGAGAGAGTTAACAGAGCCAAAGAGAGGGAGGTTAACACCAATAACAGCTTCCCTGAGAGTGACCTGCAGGCAGGCCTCTGGAGCACAGAAAAAGAGAGAGAAGAACAAATCATGGTAAAGTCTTCTACAATTTGCCTATAATAATCCTGATACTAATCACACTCAATTATAAAGATGAACATAGAGATTTAAAATAACCAGAGAAAATGGGGGGAAGAGAGCACTTTTTAAAAACAAATAAAAGTAATGAAACAACAATTTTAAAATCGATTTTTGCCCAATGCTCTTACTTTTTTAAAAAAGTGTGCTACTTTGGGTATCTCCCTTCTAGACTCCTGCATCTTCCAACAGTAAATCATTAGCAGCCTTATGAAATGCCACAGAGAATGGGCTTTTGTGGTAGAAAGATGAACATAAAAGGAGAAGCTGAGAGCAATCAAACATCCACTTAGGAAGCAGCTTTACCTATGGGACTCTTCATTGGGTGCCTTTATTTCATTTTGATTACTACCTTTACTGGTTCCTGGAGAACAAAGCCCTGATTTCTGGAAGTATGCTTTCTCTCCTGAGCACATAATTTCTGAGCCCAAGGGTATCTTATAGACACTAACTACACTGATTCAATGGACTCAGACAATTTTGTATTTCTGATTTTTTTCCTAGGTGGATTCCAAAGATTTAAGATAACTATTTTTTTTCACAAACACATGTAGCATGGTATAAAAATAAATTTGCATCATATAACTGTCTTGCAGGATATCTTTCTTCCAAGAATCTCATCAAAGTTTTTGGCATGAGTCAAATTCATTAGGCACCTCAGTAACATAGTAGAATGTAAGTTGATTTTTATTCTGGTGCCCCTAGCAGTAATTACAGTACATAGGACAATAGAAAGAATTATTTGAAAAAAAATATTTCAGTAAATGAGATAAGAAACATAAAAACACCATGAACTATAAAGTGCATGTAATTTCAAATATCCAGCAGTCTATTCTCATCACCTGGTACAACATACTTTACCTTATGCTGTAATGCCAGCATGCACTAATGTATAATAAATATATTGATACAAAGAGATTATGTACATGTTGAAGTTTATAAGGAGGTCACTATTTCTGTCAGTAAATTAAATTACACATTTATCCAATTGCCAATAGTTAGGAATTAGTTTTGAAGTTCTGGAATCCAGAGTAGGCTGTCATTTAAGTTCTCCAAATGTCAGTGTCCTTTTCCTGCTACACAAGGGCAGGAATGTCAGGAAAAGCAGTTAAACTTGATAATCTCCAAGGCCTCTCCCAGCTCTGATATTATATCATTTGAGGACTAGCATGTGTTCTATAATAAATAGTGAGCTTCCAAAGTAAACCTTAGTTAGGTTTGGGGAAAACTGCCCTTCTTTTAATTATCTGGGCATTTCTTTTAGGTATTATGCCAAACAATTTAGAGTTTGAGACATGTTTATTTATGGAAACTAAGTGTGTAACTTGCTCATGATTAGTAGGGTGAAATTGCAGATGACACTTCCTGATTTTGAACCTTTTCTTAACATTTTGCATGTTATATTGGGTCAGGGTTGACACAGGAAACAGATACCACTCTAGGAATTTTAAGCAGAAAGATAATTAGGTGCCTATGAAATCATTGGAAGGGCCAGAAGAAGCAGGGATTATACTGGACCTTTAAGTGTGATTCCAAATACACCATGGAAGTGACCTACCAGGGGAGTTACACTCCTGCCAAAGCAGAAGTCAAGGGCTCAGAAGGTCACTGTGAGAATCTCAGGGCTGGCACTGTGCTCCAGGGAATATGAAGCTAAAACTGGGCCACCTAGTTACTATTGCTGCTGCCCGTGCCACCTCTGCTGGAAGCCAGATAGATGCAGGGATGTTACTGTAGAAAAATCCCAGTTTTCTATATACACTTATTTCCCAGTAAAAAACAGCTCAAAGGAACATGAAATTAGCTTTTTCTTTTGTTCATTTTCCAAATCACAGGAGATGGCATTTAATTGATGAAAACTAATTCATAACCAGATCCTTAGCTGCAAGGGAATCGGGAAAATGTTTCAGTTTTCTATTCTCTGCAGCACAATAAGATAGTAATTCTCAAAGTGTGGTCCTCAGAGCAGCAACATTAAGATTCCTTTGGAACTTGCAAAAAATGTAAATTTTTGGCTTACTCACTCTTCATTGAATTAGAAATTATGGGGCTGTGATACAACAGCCTATAATTCTACTGCACACTGAAATTTGATAACCACTGTAGTAAGGCAAACTAAACATTTGGAAAAGATTGCTGATTGATGTTTGTAATGCAGGAGCCCCAAACTGGGAAGCTGCTTAGGTGTTTGTGATATTCTGAAAAAACCACCCAGTGGACTAGCCAACGTAGATGTGCCATTTGTTACACTACAGGTGAGTGAGTACACAGATGGTGGTGGGTCAGTGTGAGAGAGACTATACCTCTTCCAGTCTGAGTTTCCTTTTAAAGAGTCCCAGATAAAGAAGGCATATGTCCTACACATGACTCTAAACTATATTACCTCAGCGTGTATGGGCAGAAAGAAAAGCTCAAGAAGCAGTCCCAGGACAAGAAGCTGCTCCCTAAAGGAGATAAGAAGGGAGTTACAATCCATTCCCATAACAATGTACATTCTTTCTGGCCAGGGGCCCCTTGGACAGCCCTTGTCACTGGTGGTGGGAGAGGCATGTATTCATCTCACATTATTCAATCATATTCAAGAAGTATGCCAAGAAACACTTATCATTAACATACAAGTGGTCCAAAGAAGAAAAAAAAACAATATGTAGTAACTAAAAATTCTGAAAATGTAAATCATAAGTCTGTTAATGTTGGCTAAAGGTATTGTTATTAGAGGTGTAAGACCTTAAATTCTTTCTCATAAAGGTGGATGTGTCTCACTATTTTTATGGGAGTCTGCTGTGTTCAAGAAAAGTGACTTTTATGTTTTGTTTCTTTCCATTGCATCAATACCTTTGTTTATACACCACTAGGTGGCACTTTAAGAAGTTAGGTCCCAAAGCCTCTAGCAGAAGAATCAACAAAGTTTATTAACTTTTACATGCTTTCTTATTTTAATATGAAAAAAGTAATTTTTAATTAATTACTTTACTTTAACTACTTTAAATTACTTATAAGTAAAGTAACAAAAATACTTTTAATTGTTGATTACAAGAATCTTTGCACTTAATGTTTTTTTTCAATTCAAATCAGTAAACTTGAAAAGTGGACAATTCTGTTTATACGGAGAAGGCATAAGTTTGATGTGCTGTATTGTTTTCAAAGCAAATGAACTGTCATTAATAGAGATTCACATATTTATTTACTAGCTTCCAGAATGTGAAAATTAGCAAAAAAGTGAAAATCTCCTCATAATTTTTTTACCACTTAAAGACAATATAAAATCATCCTTTTTTTCCAATCCTCTTTCAAAAGGAACTACTGATAAATACAGAATTTTTTGATACTTATACTGATACACATACACATTATAAGATAATAATTGAATATTTAATCATTTATCCACTTATTAAAAAAAAGTACTTTTTATGTATTATGTATTATTTTATGTATTATGTATTTATGTATTATCCTACATTTTTCAATTACCAGTTCCATCATGGATTTTTTTATGAACTAGTATTTTATTGAGATGGCTGTATAGTAGTTTGATGGTGTGAATGTAACCAATGAACTATTCTTCCATTACTGTGTATAAATATATATATGTACATATATATACATACATACATATATATATCCAGTTTTCTGTTTTTTTTGAGATTTTTCTTTTTATTGTATTTTTTCATTTATATCCCATTACCTTCCAAAATTTCCAAATTTTTTTTATATTGAGAACAATAATGCATTGATTATCTTTATTCATAATTTTATGTACTGCTTATTCTATATTTTAGGCTAAATCTTAAAAAATATTTTTCTTTTAAATGTGATGCTAAAAATGAGCATCCTTTAAATGTGATGCTAAAGCTGAGGTAATGCTAAAGATGAGCATCACATTTAAAAATATTAATTGTGTTAATATTTTTATTAACAAATAGATTGTGTTAATATTTTTATTAATGCTAAAGATGAGCATCACATTTAAAAATATTAATTGTGTTAATATTTTTTTTCCTTTAAGACATCTCATTTTTATTGTAAAAGACGCAGATAGCAAAAATAAGAAAGTAGAAATCACCCATAGTTTTAGAACTCCAAGTAAACCATTGTTAATAACAAGGTACATACATACACATATATCAAAGAAATGTTTATATATCAAAGGTACATACCAAAGGCTGGATGTGTTTAATGGTCTCTATATTAGTCAACATATGTTTATGGTTTTACATGGAGTTCTTTTTTTAAGCATTTTTTAAATTTAATTATTATTATTTTATTTTTTATTTTTTAATTGATTATGCTGTTACAGTTGTTCTATTCCCCCCTTCATTCCCCTCCACCCTACCCCCCCATCCCCACCATTACCCCCCTTTAGTTTATGAACACGTGTCTCAAGTCCTTTAGATTCTATATTTCCCATGCTATTCTTGCCCCCCCATCTATTTTCTATCTACTGTCTATGCTACTTATTTTCTGTACCTTCTCCCCCCATCTCCTCCTCCCACTCCCCAGTTGCTAACCCTCCTTGAGATCTTCATTTCTATGTTTCCACTCCTGATCTAGCTGTCCTTTTAGTTTGCTTTCGTTTTAGGTGTGGTTGTTAATAACTGTGAGTTTGTTGTCCTTTCACTGTTCATGTTTCTTTAACTTCTTTTTCTTAGATATGTCCCTTTAACATTTCATATAATAAGGGCTTGGTGATGATGAACTCCTTGAATTTGATCTTATCTGAGAAGCACCTTATCTGTCCTTCCATTCTAAATGAAAGTTTTGCTGGATAGAGCAATCTTGGTTGTAGGTCTTTGGATTTCATGACTTGGAATACCTCTTTCCAGCCCCTTCTTGCCTGGAAGGTCTCTTTTGAGAAATCAGCTGACATTCTGATGAGGACTCCTTTGTAGGTGACTGTCCCCTTAGCTCTTGCTGCTTCTAGGATTCTCTCCTTCATTTTAATTTTGGCTAATGTAATGATGATGTGCCTTGGTGTGTTCCTTCTTGGGTCCAACTTCTTTGGTACTCTCTGAGCTTCCTGGATTTCCTGGCTGTCTATTTCCTTTGCCAGCTTGGGGAAATTTTCCTTATTATTTGTGCAAATAAGTTTTCCACTGGTGGCTGTGCCTTTCCCCTTTCCGGTACCCCTATAATTCGGATATTGGAGCGTTTAAAGATGTCCTGGAGGTTCCTAAGACTCTCCTCATTTCTTTGAATTCTTGCTTCCTGACTCTTTTCTGTTTGGCCATTATTTGCTTTCTTCTGGTCGACTCCATTGATTTGAGTCCCATTTTCCTTTTCATCGCTATTGGTTTCCTGTGCAATTCCATTCATTTCAATTAGTTTCGCCTTCATATGTTTCTCTAATTTGTGGCTATAATCAACCAGTTCTGTGAGGATCCTGATCACCAGTGTTTTAAACTGTGCGTCTGAGAGTTTTGCTATTTCTTCATCGCTTAGGTCTATGGGCTTAGGGACTGTGAGAATTTGCAACATTTTTTGTCTGTTCTGGCCCTTTAAGTGTGAGAAGCGGCGCCTTGGACTCCCCGGTCGCTGGGTTGTGACGCTGTATGTGGGGGCGTGGTCAGAGCGGGGAAATGGCGGCACCCTCTACTGCCGCTTGCCGCGGGACTCCGGCCCTGGTCCAACCGCCCACTCCCTCGCCTGTCTCCTCCGCGGTTGCTCGCTCGCTCACTAGGCCCAACCCTGCGCCTGGATTCTGAGTCTGGATTCCGCGCCTGAGCCCGTCTGACCGAGTCCTCTTGTGCAACCCCACTCCAGCAGCCACTGGTTTCGCCCCTTACCGGTCAGGCTGAAGAATTTGTTGTTAACGGACTTCCGAAAAGTTCAATTTTCCGTGTTCTGGCTGTGATTTCTGTTGCTAATATTTAGTTGACCCTAAACTTGGTTGTGTGAGAAGGCACGGCACATCCACCTATACCTCCATCTTGGCGGAAGTCCTCTAATTGTGGTAATATTTTTATTAACAAATAGATTGTTCCAATTTAAACTTTGAGTAATAGTGCAGGTTTTGAAACTTCATTAATTCAATAGATTTAAAATGAAATTTATATTGTGCTTTAATTTTAATTTTTAAATTATGTGTAAGAATGCACAGCTATTTAAAGTGTACTGGTCATTACTGTGTCTCGCCATTACTGAATGATCTGTTCTTATTCATGACTCATTTATTCTACGGCACTGGTTTTCTTTTCCTTTTGATAAATAGGACTTTTTGGTATATTTGGAATATTAAACAGTTGTTAAATATATTGCAAATATTTTCTCTCAGTGCGTTGATTAGAATTTTGTTGTTGTATCTCTTATAATGAGTTAGCTTTAAATTTTAGAAAGCCAAATTTGTCAAAATACTTAATGACTTTTGTGGGTTACATGCTTTGCTTAGGAAATTGTCCCTACCTCAGCATTAGATTTTAAAACTACTTAAAATTTAATTTTATATAATTACTTATACTTTGATTACTTGTTTCATATTCTATATCTTTAATATGCCATTAATATATTTTATAGTATACATTTTCTTATATAAATGGGTAGATAGCATCATTTGTTGAGTAATCGATCTCTTTCCCATTATTTTGAAACACCATCATTATGATATATTTCATTCTCAAATACCATTGGCCTTATATCTTACTTTTCTAGTGTGTTCATACTTTGCACTTATTACTGCCAGTAACTTACTTAATGAAAGTAGTTTTTGATATGTTAAATTTGGTCCCCATGTGATGACTTCTTAACTGGCATATTATTAGAACCACCTCATTTTTCTTACTTTACAATAATTGCTAAGAATTATGTATGTAGGGAACTTTCAAGTGCAGCTGAATTGTCATTTTTTTCAATAATTTGATCATTGCTTTTTCAGGGTTCATATACATACTAATTAACCTTTAATCAGACACAGCACAAAAGCCCTGTGTAAATATTTGTTTATAAATTCCTGGGAGTGCTTGTTATGTTTTCAATTTAACATCGCTTATACATAAAGAATATTTTCAGCAATGTATCTTTTCAAGGAAAACCTAAAAAATCAATAGCATTTCAACTACCTAAGAAAATAGAGTTGTCCTTGTTAAATTCCAAGTTGTTATTTAGTAGTGTTCAATCTTATTAAGCACAAGTCAATAAAACTAACTTCTAACAAATGTATATTGAGCACCCAAAGGATATGTGTATACTGCAGGATTTCTCTGGAGGACAAAGTAATTATCTAAAGAATTCTCTGGCTTCCTAATTATTCAATAACATCATCACTTACCTCTGAAAATCTCAGAGTAAAAGTATATTACTATAGATTTTTCAGAAAAAGAAATCCAAGGGGTTGGAAGGGAAGTATTCTAGGACTGGAAATTCTTTCTTGAGATAAAGATGTTTCTGCTTTTGAAATATATTGAAATGTATAAGGACATTGTAACATAAATCCTCTCATGAGGATTTGAAATAACATTTCCTAAGTTTCAATTCTGTGGATATGCTTAGTGAGTCAATGGTATGGGTTAGCAATTAATCTATTATGTTATGTTGCAATTGCCTTTCCAATTAATTTCTATTAGAAACTTCTAATTTTATGGCATTTATATTTTTAGTGCTGTTGACTATTGCATGATTATTTGCAGTTAATTATTTTTCTAGTAATTTATGTACATCATCACTTAGATTGACAGTGTCATAATTAGATATGACACTAAAGAGATAATGATATTGCTTGCTTTTGAAAAAGACAGAATGTAAGATAAATTATTTCATTCAAAGGTTAAATCTAATTATCCTACTTTTAAGGAAGATACTATAGTTTTTGTGTAAAGTATATAATAAAATAAAATCTTTCATTAATTTTGCATCCGGAAAAAATCCTAAATAGTTAAATTTTAACAGATCAGATAAAAAAGCATTTTGGTTATTTGTTAAAGAAAATGGCTGGTTTTTAAACCCTAATAGGTGAACAAGTTGATTCCAAGCATAATTTGTTCAATATATGTGAACTTTTATTTGCATGTGTAAAGATGCTGGTATGAATCACAATTGTTGGGAACCACTCTGCCTGGTTTCAGGAATTGTAACTACCCACCATGGCTAAGCATGAGTGAGTGACCTCCAGAATGTGAGCCACAGGAGACAAACCTTGTCTCTGGTAGCGAACACTGCCTCAGTTTCCTCTCCTTGCCCCAAAGCATGATCAGAAGTCAATGATGGGTAAGACTCCTCACAGAGAGAGGGGCAACCTAAGCCAGACTCAATCACTTGGGAGGCCATCATGGAAGGACTTGGGGCGGGGGGGCTGCAACAAAGAGGGAGTAATGGACCCTTGCCCCCCACCTATGTGACATAGCCCGAGTCCCCGTGTCCTCTGGGACAAGCACTTCCTGGCTCTAATCCACTTAAGCCTGAAAACCTGATGGGGAGGGGAGCAGCTCCTTGCCTTGCTAGAGCAGTATCCAGGGGAGAAATCTGGCGTAAGAAAGAATTCCCCAAAATTCTGTGAAACCTGCTTTGCTGAGAGTGTTTTCATTCATATGTTAAGAGTCTGAGCAGGAAATGAGTGTCTCCCAAAATTTCTGCAAACCCCCTTTCCTGACAGACACTGAGTCAGACTAAGCCCTCAGATTTCTTTGAAATGTTAGCTACTGTTTGATCCTTGCCACCCTGTATTCCTGTGTATTACAACCCAATAAAAGCCCCTAGAGGACAGGGCTCCTGGGCTTTTTCCCCTGAGAGATTGGCCCCCTCTCCTCCCCAAGCAGATCATGTCTTGGTAGTGTTTACTTTCATCCGTGGTGGATGGGGGGACTTGAGGGCAAAGTCGCCCTCACACACAATATTTTTTAAATCCTAATTTTATTCAGCTGGCATTTTCGGCTATTTATTTTATATAAATATGTTCTTGTCCTTTGTTTATATATGGTTCCCCTTATAGTTTTCACAAATTGTAAAATCTCATTAAAATTCTGTTTATAAAATTAGATATACTGTAGCTCATATCACATTTCCTGAATTATAACTACATCCACTGAAACCTTGATATAAGACAGTTTAGACAAATGAGTGTTTTTATAGTCTTCTGACAACATCATAAAGAATTTCTGTGAATAACTATGTGTGATCCAAGGGTGGGGAAACAGAGTGGTTGAATATTTTGTCAATGATGGAAGTGCTTTAAGAATCAGTCCTTTCATTGGTAAGTTGCCTGAACAACCTTGGGTGGGGTCAGGATTTGGGGTAGATGATAATTTAAGGTGTGTTGCATTGAATTATGTTTATTGAGCACCTACTGTCTGCCCGCTTAGGCACTGTATTATTTGTGTCTGGCAAAATTTTGAACAGAGACTATAAGAGAGAATTCCCTCTACTTTTCTCTTCCAAAATCAAGGGTTTTGTTCACTTTTCTAAGCAATGATTCAGAATTTAAAGAGACAAATTGAAACAGTGTTTCTCAGACTGTAGTATACATAGTAGTCACCTAGGATGTTGCTAAATTGAGTATTTCCATGCAGTAGATCCAGGGCAGGCCTGAGAGGCTGCATTTCTAACACTTAAGAATAGTGAAGATCTAAAGGATTTTTTCATTGATGCTCTTTTATTTTATACTAAAAAAATACTGAGTAATAATCATGTACTGTTTGCCTTCACCAGCATCTCATCCTTCTACTGGTGAGGTAACCTTCTATAAAAAGAATTTCTAGTGGACCACACCCCTCTTCACTCTGCTGTTTTGGGAAGAATGATTAAAGAGATTGAAGGCTTAGAAATGACCCTGTCACTGCTTCCAAAGGGCAAGATGAGCTGGTTCTGTCCTTCTGTGAAGCTGAAAGTGTGAACAGGCAAGTCCAATGTTTCTCTTCTCATTAGGGAAACTAATGGGCTGGCTTCCTCTACTATAAACTAGAAGCTATGCACAATTTTCAGGACACAGAGAAATACATAAGAACTTTGTAGAACATGTCATACTTTTACTTACATCTTCCACTGAAACCCGAAGTAAATGGTTTTTAGAATTGAGCTTTGGAAGCCTTGTGCTACAACATGTGAGGAATTTTACTGTGAGTTTATACAACCCCCTGGTACTTCACGGGTGAGGGAAGAGTGGTTGCAGGCAAACAGCCACAGGCACCAAATTTGGCTATAAATGCAGGATTTTCAAAGGTCTTCAGGATAATAGGAATATATAAAAACAAAACAGAAATAATCATTCTATTGAGGGATTTACAATGTAGTTTTTTTTTTTACATCTCTGCTAAAAGTTATGTTATTTTTTATATAGGTTGTTAGGGTTTGAATTAGAGGACAGAGAATACTGTACTCCTTTGCATTTGAAACCAAGAAGAGAATTTGTCTAATCATTTCTAAAATGAGACTTTAAATTTATCTTATTTTAGGTCCTGCTTTGGGATTTGCTTGAAAATTGTCGTTTTGTCCATTTTTTTTCTCTCCCAAAGGGTGAGATGTCCCTGTCATTTGGTGAAAAAAGAAAAGTGATATTCCTGAATAGTGAATTTATTATACACAGTTCTTTCTCTCATCGATCTTAACTGTTCTCTATTAATCACACAAATTCCTTTCCAATGTCTCCTTTTCTGTGTCCTCATAATATTTAGCACAGATTCCCTTTGCATCGATCTTAGTCATGGTGATTATCCTCCTCCATATGCTATTCATCAACTTTGTTCCCTCCTTCTTCTCATAATTACCCCAGTCCTGCCTCCCTCCTTTCAATCTCTCCTTTGCTTCCAATTTTGTTGTTTCACCAACCAAATGACCTCTACGTCCTTATGTGCTTTTTCAAGTATTCAGAAGTTTTTCCCCAGAAGTAATACAGCATTCTGTTTCACATGTATTTCTATTCCTATCTTTATTGTATCTTTTTTGGCTATTAGATTTTTTTGTAGAGGTTTTCTTTTGTTTTTCTGATATCTCATTCTAGCATAAAATTATTGTTGTGACTCTTATTTCCTGATTTTTAGTTAACTGACCCCTTGGGAAATATGATACCCAGGTTTTAGTAGGTATATCTCAAGTGCCAGGAAGGAGTATCTATTTTTCAGTTAGAGGTTTTCTTCTTCAGTTCTGTATATAGCATCAACATCTATCAAAATGAGGTCAGGTAAAAAACAAACAAACAAACAAACAACAACAACAACAAAACCCTTCCCTCATACAGATGAAGTGAAGTCTTCTTCTCCTTGCTAAATTCTCAATAGGTCATTCTGAACATTGATGGACAGGTTATAGAACTAGCCTCATTATGTAACATTTCTGGATTTTTTTTAGTCTTTCCATATGTGAAACTGCTTTGAATCAGCATTTATATGTAATGTGTAATTCATGCCTCATTTTCTTCCTAAAATATTTTGAGTCAATTTTTAATAAAGACACACTTAAACAAGATCATTAAAATCTGCAGGAAAAAGCCAATGAAACAAACAAGTATTGGAGATATAGGCAAATGAAATCAAACCTAATATTTCATACTATTTATTCCTCAAACATTGTCTAACACCCATTGTTTGGTAGGTATTCATTAGGCCCTGGATTGGAAAATAAAATACAAACAAGCTAAGGATGTGATATATGTATAAAGATGAAGCCAATCAGATCTTTTAATGATAAATGAAAAGATATTTTACTGCATCTTATGACGTCCTTAGTTATTGTTTTTGAGACTTTTTCAATGATGTCCATTCTATATATCAAGTAAACAAAGAGAAGAACAGCCAGGTTCAGGCTGCTGGTGCTCTTAAAGACTGATGACAATTCCTGTGAATTACAGTTAGAAATAGTTCACACTGTTGTAGATCCAGAGAAAGTTAGTTTAAAAAAATTTATCATATCTGAAGGAAATTTGTGGTAACACTTATTCTGCTCTAGGGTTGACTTGTGAATAGGCTGACACTCTGTACAGTGAGGTCTGATTAAGAACAACAGCAGCAGTATTAGAAACAAAATTACAATTCTTTTTATTTGCAGAAAGTAGGGGCCAGAAGATATAATTATGAAATATCAGGAGATACTGAATCCAATGGGTAATGTATACTTTGTTTTATTTTTTCACATTTTTTAAAATTGTTGTTCAGACAGATAATGTGTGCTTATCTGTGGGTACCACCTACCTTGAGTTCTAGGGTTGATTCATAGTACTTCTGGAGCTTTTTTCCATCCAAGGTTGTTTTTGATTTTGCTTTTTGTTTTCTATTCCAATTTATACTTCCAACTGATGCCATTATTGTCTCTCAGCCCAGGTCTGAATATCAGCACCCTATTTTCCCTTTTAAAGGCCCAAACTCAATAGCTGGTCCTTGATTATTCTTTCTTTTTTTTTTTTTTTCCTCCAAATTTGACTCCAGCTGCTCTTTACCACCCACTGGATGTTCTTTTCCAAATGCACCCACTACCCAGCTGCCATTGACACCTGGCATGTCCCTACTTTCACATTTATGTCTTTGCTCACAGATTCCCATGTATATCCAAATCCTACATATCTTTCAAGCTTTTGCTCTAAATCCTTCCCCTGTGCAAACTTCGTGGCATTCTAAGTTGGAAAAAACTTTACGTTCTCCAATCATTAGTATGTAAGAATTGTGCTGCTTCTGTACCTTCTTACAGAACTCTAGGTAAACATTAAAAATTGAGTATAAGTTCTGTTCCCTTTAAAAATCTGAGGGAAAAGTTCTCTATCTTACTCATCATTGGTATAGTAATAACGATGAGTAACATTTTTTGATAGTTCATTCTCTTTTAATAAGTTTAATACAACTGGGCAGTAAAGAATAAAATAAAATAAAAAAAAGAGTCCACTTAAGAAATACAACTGAAGAGTGACTAAACTGCTCCCATTAAACACAGGACATGCATTATCAAACTTAGTGCTTATAAAACTATGCTTTGTGAGGCAAATATTATTACCCTATTTTACATGGGAGGAACCCAAGGCTCACAGAGTTTAAAAACTTCCACACAGCAAATAAATAGTGGGCTCTATTTCTAGCCCACAAGTATCTCACTTCAGATCCAAACTCTTGACTGTTATTCTATACCAGTGACTTTTCAACTAGTGGGCCACAAGAAATTTTAAAACAGGTAATATCTGACTATTTAATTAGGGGGACTGACTACTTTTTCTTTAGATTGTCAAAGGCAAAAATGAGAACAGCGAATATAACAATAGCCGTCTAGTGTGAGTGAATCAAAATTATACCTATTTTTGTCAGATTGGCAAAAATATATATTTGTTTGGCGTGTAGCAGAAATTTAATAATTAGTTTGTGTGTTATGAGGTGAGAAAGGTTGGAAATGATTTCTCTGCATTGCTTCTGGGTATCCCTGCTTGTTTTTTTGTTCACTTATGCCTCTCACGTTACATATATGTTTTTGTTTTCCCAAAGGAAGTACTTAAAGAGATCTGTTGGATAAACAGATAAGTGACTCAGTCGAGAACGACACATAGTTAAGAGTTACCCATGTTTATTTATATCCAGGCTACAAAACAGAAAAATATCATTCTACATGTATAGAAGATAATTAATATAAAAATTTCTGCCTGGCACATAAACTCTAAAATTTATGCCAGAGTTCTGATTTGTGCTTTTTATCACATAAAATAGCAGAATTATACTTTTTAAAAAATGAATTTACTTCTTTAAAATTTTAAGGGCTTCAGGAAAAAATATGGGCACTTTATTCATCAGAAGACAGTATTCAAATCCAAATTTTTATAAAAGATCTTTGATTTAATGCTGATCCAAGCCTTGACCTATTTGCCCTTAGATCAGTTTTTTTTCCCTCTTTCTTCTTTTTTTCCAAATTCTGGTTTTCATGTAAATGGTTTCCAGCTGTGTTTGGACAATGCAAGATCCTTGAAGAAGATAGGGGAGCAGGAGGAAGGGAGAAGTTAGAGCGTTTATTGCCCTTACTATCTCAAATGCTATCTCCTGTGCTCCTCTTGTCTCCTCTCTAGCTTTGGTTTCCTTAGACAGTCCCAGTGGGGTTTCAGCTTCCACCACGGATGCTGGGTTCTGGTAACACCATTCATCAGTTAGAGGTGGAGCCATCTTCCAGCAATTGCTAATGTCTGGGTTGCTTTACTATGCCTCATTGGCTTCTTAGCAATTCTGTCATCTGTGTACCAAGTCTGTGAATCCCTTTTGTTTTAAATATTAATAGTGGTTCCTCTTTTTCTGGTTGGATCCTAGTGGAAAAAATGCCCTATGAAATGATTGGTGATAGGACTAAATTTGAAAGATTTTTAGAGTAAATGTTGGAAACCTTTAAGAAATATTTATGTATGTTTGTCTGTCATTGGTGCACCTCATTATGTAGGGACGTGAACATTCATCCACAGAAACTGCATTTGAAATGGAGTTAGAGGGTCTAGAAGAGAGAACTCTCACACATGTGTTATTGACTCTCACCATCGATGCCCATGGGAAGAGGCGTACCTTACATTTCCTGATACTACTTGAGGACTGTTAGAGGAAGATTCCTCCTTGCCCAGTCATAACTCAGCCAATGAAAACTCAGTGTACTTCTAACTCAGTGGATTCTTCCTTCGTAACACCCCCTCCCATGTTCTTAAAAGAGCATTATCCTCTTATGTTTCTCTGGACTTGTGGGTGGTTTGCCCTCAGACTGGGTGTCCAGAATTGAAATTGTCTCTTGTTCCCGAATTTTGCTGCAGAATTATCTGGCTGTCTATTTGTTTAAGGTCAACAGGCACTTGATTTTCAACTTCCTTTCCCCTGCTATTGCAGTTATCTCTTAGTTTTCCATCTTCCAAAGTTTTCTTGACATCTCATGCTGACTCTTCTCCTGTTCTGTCATTCTTCATCTGTTTTAATCCTTTACTTTCATTTTTGTGGAACTCTGGGGATGAGAAAGAGAGACTTAAAGAAGTCTATTTTTACATTTATAAAGCTACAATCTTACATTTTAAAGCACAAAATGGGAGATAATCACCTCAAATATATGAATATCTTTTAAAATTGCATTTTTAGCTTTCTCCTAGTTCAGAAGTGTTTTAAACAATGCATATAAGAACATTTTTATTTCAAAATGTGGCCTGCTAGTTTATCTTCAGGTGTTGAAAATTGCTATAAATCAAACATACATAAACCAAACATCATGGAAATCTTCAACTAGTTTCTCCAGCCATAGTATACAGTAAAAAAAAATATGGATCAATAAGGCATTGATGAAAAATAATTTAAGTGTTTTCCAGCAAAGATTGTAGATTTCTTCCATAAAGGATACAATATTCCATACACTGTAGCCTACTGATGCCACACTTGTACTGAGTTGCACCGAGTTGGTTCATTGGCAGCATTCAGTCTTGGGCGATTTCATCTGGCGCTCGCTGTGAACTGGCCTCTCAGCCTCTCGACTTTGTTTCTTTCAATCTTATCACTTAGTTTAAAAAGTACCAGGACTTCATTCCAGTGTTGAAGTGTGAAAGAATGAGATAAAGATCAAATTACCTGTCCAAGAAAGAAAAATGGATGACTTATCATGTTTTCGCATTCCCCAGGTTTCTAGGTGAAATTCCCTACCATAAATGTCAGTTAGATAAATGTCTGGGACAACATAGCTTTCTTTAACTAAGAATGTCATTAGAATTGCTGTGAATTACTTTGCCCATGGGACTAAATTACAGACGGAGCTCCAGAATTTGTTCTGCTATCATCTTTATACTTTTAGGACTGAGATTTATTTAATTAAAATGATTGGAAAAGGCTCACGGAGGCATTAGCCATATAAATAGGAAGGGAATTATAAAGAGTCTCGTATAAAAATTTTACTTCCAGAATCAATCATTTAATTTTGTTTCATGACTTTCTCTACCTGCTGTAAAGAAATAGATTTTATAATTTTCTGTGATGAGGTTTAGGCAACGTGGAAAAATATGTAGGTAATAGTCATACACTGTCACTTCTCTGGAAACTCATTATGTAGCACATGAAGGCAGGTATATCTTGCCAGATAAGAAGCATACATGTAACAGAAAAAAATTTTAAAAACAAATAATACATTTGTACTTTTCAAGATGAGTTCTCAGGGTACATGTTTTGTACCTGTGAAAATGTGTATCTCTGCCTGCAAATGTGTTTTAATTTTTGTCAGAATATTGCTAATTCCATAGAAGAAAAGAACTTTTTGTGACCGAGGCTTTAGGGAATCTAGGCCCATGCGTCATTGCATTCATGCATGTGTTCCTTACACCAGGAATGGGTGGTGACATCTCTAGGTGGACCCCGCACCTTGCCCCCAGCAGTTCAACTTCTCTGCCCTGGGATGACCTCACGAGTGCAGATGCAATAGGGGTGCTTCCCATTCTGTGGAAGAGATGCTCCTGGACCTCCCACTGATGACTCACAATCCTTTTGGAGAGGCCTAGAACCCGATGCAGTGTCCTTGATTGTAAATGGCTTTCGACAGTCTCAGGGTTTGTGAATCGGGGACTCTACCAGTCCACACTCTCTGATCGATTCAGTCAGATCTTGGCACAGTGGCTCTGTTCTAGCCAGGTTATCTGCATATTTAAACCATCATGAGAATCCAAAGTGTGGCCCACATGTCTAAGGCCTCAAATAAATGAAGATGGGCCCACAAAAGGGTAAGACAACAAAACTACTGAGGACTAGGCAGGGATCGTACAAAAAAGGGTAAAATACTCCACTTTCTCTTCATTCTCTCCCTTGATTAGTATTTTTGTTTTTAATTAGGCTCTGGGGAGAAAACTGTGGAGTGTACGTGTCATGAGAGAAGGCTTCTTCTCTACAGACCAGTGATGTGGGAGCCGTAGCTGGTGTGGACGGGAATAATACACACTTTGCGAGCTGTATAAAACTCGGAGCACGTCATTTTGGAAATGTTGTATAGTATTGGCACAGTAGGAATGTATCGGTATAACCTAGAAATCCAAGTTAGATTAAATAACCTCTAAGGAAAAGGTCAACATTTGAAATTTGTGGGTTTTTTTTTTCTGACATCTATCTTAAAGGTAGTTGGTATTTTTTGACAACTTTGTCACTTTCTTATCTAATTGTTTAACATAAATGAAGATGCAAATTGTCATTTCCTTATCTAATTGTTTAATATAAATGAAGATGCAAAGATTTTAGATTTCTTAAAATTCCCAACAATTTTAATTTTGTATCAGATTATTCTAGTTCTGAATGAAAATATGCATCTGCAGATGGTGCTGAATTGCATAAAATTAATTACTACATGTGCAAGTTTTCAGTAATTAATTCCAGTGAGGACTGTAAAAATCCATTGTGAGCAGAATTACATGCTTTTTAGCCTCTTCTTTTCCAACCTGATGGTTGCTTTTTCACTTTTGAGAACAAGTTAAAGTGACAGGGAAACATAAAGGTCATTCAGGGAAAATGCATTAGGTTTCTTAGGGTGTAGCAGAACCAAGCTGTTGGATGAGGGTGAGCTCTCACACACATGTAGGGTTTCATTTAAAGAGTGGTATCTCTTGGTGGTGGGGCTTTTGCTTTTCACATTGTTCAGCCATGCCTGGACATAGATCGATGATGGGATCAGTCCAGTGTCTTAGTCTCGGCCTTATTGCTGTTCTGGAGTGGTCATTTCTCCGTCATTGTTCTGTGGTCTTCATAAATGAATGACTACAATACAAAAATTTAATTCATGCAAATGAATATTTTCAGTTAAGTGCATCTTGTCAGTAAAGTGAACTGTCTGGGGTCACTGAAGAGGCTAATACTGGATGATGAAGAAACAAGAGAATTTCAGACTAGTATATAAAAGTGAGAGTTTTTAGTAGGCTTTAAGATGCTATTTTGAATCACGTGCCTTCAAAGTTTTCATGAAGTTTGGGAATTGTAGACACTTCTAAGTTTTCTCATTTCAGTCATGCAGGAGAAGGCTGTCACTAGTATGAAATTTGGTATTAAATGATTTAAATGTTTAAACAGAGACATTCTGTGTGGTTGCCATTTATTCATGTGAATGAAATCAGTATTGTGTGAATAGATGAAAATATCTTTAATATAAAATTGGAAGGCCCTTAAAAACTAACTGCTCTCCAGAAGATACTATGTATTACCTATTAAGTGTCATATTGTATTTTTTATACGTACATGCAGCGGTGACTCTCCACCCCAGCTCTACATCAGAATGAACTAGGGGGGCTTTTCAAAATAAATTGAAAGCTTGGGTTCCAATCCAGACAAAGGGAAACACACACATCCACGCACGTGCATAGTCAATCACTCACACACATTACTAAGCTCTTTCTTGGCTGTCAAGCTTAAAGAAACCTATACAAATATTTTGGGGGAAAATATTTTGCTTCTCTTGCATTTAAGTACATGATCTTCATTCTAAATTCACAAGGCATCCACTGACCTTGGGAAGGATTAGAATAAATTACAGAAATAACTCAAAGATTGATATTAAGTAATATTTAGTTTCTGACATCCAAAAATATAATTTCTTCATAAAACAATGGATTTTCATGCAAAACACTTCTTTTAAGGAAGGATTGTCTAAATTTCTTTAGCTCTGATTCAGTTTTACCAAGGATAGACTTGGTGGGTGATCTTAGAGTTTTATATGAAATAGATACATACCAGGAAAAGGAGAATATTTTCTCTTTCTGATGCTGAGAGAATTTTGAGCAGAAGTAGGAGAAAGAGAATTAGCAGTGCAAAATAAGCTTTTTTCTTCTCCTTCTTCTTCAAATTTTGTCCCTCAGAGAAATAGAATTCTTGTCCCTCTGCTTCCTGTTGGGACTATGGAAAGAGGCCACTTTACAATCAACAGCTTGGGTCACAGATACATCACATAAAATGAGCATCCGCCCTGGCTGGTGTAGCTCAGTGGATTGAGCGCGGGCCTGCGAACCACATGAAATGAGCACCCCAGGAAGGTTGAACAGCCCTAAAGTGGAGCATTCCTGACATGCTGTTGTCTTCTAAGTGACATTGAACAGACCGAGAAGTAACCGAGGGTCTGGCTAGTCAACTTGACAGAGGAGGAAACCATGTTGGCGTAGAATTACCCTGGAATGGGGCACAAGGGAGACCTCTTGAGCTGAGAGTGAATGGGAGTCAAAACTAGATGAGGAAAACCAAGGTGAGGTCAGGTTCAACGGGGAGCACAACCAGGAGCCTTGCCTGAGTCAAGACAAGAGCCATGAGTAATCAGCTGAAAATTTCAGCATTGGAGGCCAACAAATCATCCAGACACTGGCAGTCAGTGGGCATTGGCTCAGTGACTGGTGTGTGCTAGCTAGCATACCTTCAAGAATGATGCAAGTCTGCAGACCCCCTTCTACCCCACACCTTGAGGACATGCGCGCCCCAGACCTCTCCATCAGGGTCCCGAGTGACAACTTAGGGAGACGAGTACAGGAAGAATGACCACGCTAAAATTATATGAGACTAGATAATTAAGCTTTAAACCTTTAAGTCTATTAAAACTAACTAGGTTTGTTTATTTATTGTTTGTTTATTTGTTTCTGTTAACAGATCAGGGCTTAGTAGAAAGACCAGATTTGTCCTCTAAAAATATCTTCTCTCAAAATTTGAGTTGTAACATAAGATATACTTGACATATAGTCTTAGAAAAATTAGCTGATGAAAAAGGGACATCTATATATTCCCACTTATATCACACATTTGCTTGGAGCATAATTCAAAAGAATTAGTTGAAACTGAAAACTCTTTTAAATGTTGGTTTTGGATACCTCAAATATTTTAACTACCTATCTCACATAAAAATGGAAATTTTTGAAATTTTTCTAGATGCAATGAATAGTAAAATCTCATTGACATAGAATCTAATTACCCATTGCACTAGTCAACTTGGGCTGCTATAACTGAATACCACAGACTTGGTGGCTTACATAGTACAAACTACTTTTCTCACAATTTTGGAGACTAGGAATCCAAGAGGAAGGCGCCAGCAGGGTTGCTGTCTGACGAGAACTCTCTTTTTGGGTAACAGATGGCTACTTTCTCACCGTGCGCCCCACAGGACCTCTTTGTTAGTATTCACAGATCTTTCTTCCTCTTTTATTTTAAAATTTTTCTTTTACCTGAGAACATTCTTTCATTGCTTTTAGAGAGATAGGAGAGGAGAGAGGAAGGGAGAAAGAGGAAGACTGATGTGAGAGAGAAATGCAGATGAACTGCTGCTCATATGCTCCTGGACCAGGGATTGTAGGCAGACTGGGGATAGAACCCATAACCTAGGTTTGTGCTCTAACCGGAAATCAGACTCATGACTTTTTGGTTACAATGCTCCAACCAACTGAGCCACACCTGCCAGGGCATCTCTACCTCTTTTTATAAGGCAAGCAGTTCTATCAGATTAGGAATCCCCTATATGACTTCAGTCAATTTTATTTTCCTCCTAAAGGACTTATCTCCAAAAAAGTCTCATTGGGAATTTGGGTTTCAACATATGAATTTTGAGGGATCACAATTCAGTCCATACCAGGCATACAATGTCAACATAGTATTTTTAACATAGTTCTAATTTTAATTTATGTATATAAAGATGATTTTAGGCAACATAAGATAATGAAATACCTCCTGAAGCAAAAGCCATGAATTAAATTATGCCCAGTATACTTCTTGTGTTAAACTGCTTTTTAAACCGGTAATTTATGTATAAAGCATGTGTTAATATTTTATAACTAGCATAATAAGTTGGCTATTGCTTTCCACTCTTTATTAAATCTGAGAAAATAGATCTCATCATATTTTTAGTTGGGAAACTCATTTAACAACATATTTGAATGTGAAGCAATGTAAACCTTTATTTAAGCTGAAACTTTTCTAGTATGTGGGATAGCTAGTAAATAAGAGCTTGTTTAGACAGCCCCACAGTCATAACCAGTTTGTTAATTAAGCATATGTCATTGGCATAATATTTTGAAACCATTGCGGAGAGATGTTTTTCATTTCTTGTCCTTTTCAATCACATTCCCTGGCCCTCTAGTGCCATTGCAGCGGCAGCAACAGGGGAAAGCAAATGCACTCACTGTTGGTCTGTAGCCCGGGGCTGCCCTGCACGCTGATGCAGGCTGCATGCTGCCTGAGGGTATCAGTCCTGGGAAGGCGGGGTTCCCACTGCAGGCAACGTAGTTTCCATATTGATTCCAACAAAATGTTCCCAGCAGATGGCAGTAAAATGTCTTATTCTAAGGATATCGACACAAAGGAACAATTTTCTGACAGATGGAAATAAAGGTTTTTTGAGGAGGGACCACCTTTTTCTAATTTGCAAAAAGGCACTGAACAGGGGAGCTCATGGGGGACGTGCCTCTCAGGGGAACTGTAAGGATTGGATCGGTCATAGTACTTCCTGGCTTAGGGAAGCTACAGTTGCCACTACTGTCACCACTCTCGTCATCGCAGTGTGGATCAGGAAGGAGACCTCACAGATGTGGGCAGTGTCATTGGGATGGGAGAGATGGTATAGCATCCGTTTTTACCCAGAAAGACTGATGTTCCATAAGGAATTATTTAAACAAGCCCGGTTAGTGACAAATTTTAGATAGAATGAATAAAATAAAAGAATAAAAAGAAGACTAAAGAATAAAAAATAAAGAAGAAGAATAAAAAGAAATAAAAGGTTTCCCTCTGAAGGGGCCCCACATGCATCCGTGGCTCTAGAATTCTTGCCATGTTCAGTTACTGGCTGGGGACAGCCTAGAGGAAGTGTGTTCTCTGACTGAACACAAGGGTGGGTCTAAAGGACAGCACTGAGGCTTTCAGTCAACTGTGTCCCTTATGGAAGTTTCTCTTAAAGGGACATCTGAGGAGACACCTACATGGCTGCCATACATGTGAAAATTTTTTCTGACTTTGCTTCATGTGTTTTAAGGTATAAATACAACCCACTGCCCCCACATACACTTTAAAAAATTCATAATGATATTAGCAGCCAAATACAGAATTCAAGGGAGAAATAGGCAGGTCTATAACAATAGTAGGAAACTTCCACATCCCATTTCAATAACGGATGGAACAACCAGACCAATAAGGAAGCAGAAGATTTGAACAAGGCTATGGACCTGCTTGGATCTATCAGATGTATGCAGATCACTCTATCCACACAGAAGAATACACATTTTTCTCAAGTGTACATTGAACATTCTCCAGGATGGATCATGTGTTAAGACACAAAAGAAGTCCTAATAAATTTTAGAAGATTGAAGTTATACAAAATATCTGAGCACAAAAGAATGAAACTAGAAATAAATCACAAAGGAAAAATTGGGCAAACCCAAAACATGTGGAAAGTAAATCACACACTTTTAAACAACTAACGGGCTAAAGAAAAATTACAAGAGAAATTAGAATATATTTTGATACAAATGAAAATGAAAACACAGTACAGCAAAATGCATGGAATGCAGTGAAAACAGTGCTCAGAGGGAAATTTTTACCTGTAAATGCCAACATTAGGAAAGAAGAAGCATCTCAAATCTGCAACCTAAATTTACACCTCAAGGAACTAGAAAAGAATAAACTAAACCTAAAACTAGCAGAAGAAAGAAAATAAGAAAGATTTGAACAGAGATAAAATAGAGAATAGAAAAATAGAGAATAGAGGAGCAACAGAGAAAATTAATGAAACCAAAAGTTGGTTCTTTACAAATTCAACAAAATTGGCAAAGCTTTAGCTAGACTTACAAAGGAAAATGAGAGAATTTGAATAACTAAAATCAAATATGAAAGAGAGTACAATTAATACTAGTATTACAGAAATAAAAAGGGAGTAGTTTCCTTTTTATTCCTATTTTGTTGAGAATTGATATGAAAGGATATTGAATTTTTCCAAACACTGTTTTCCTTTCTTCCTTCCTTCTTCCCTCCCTCCTTCTCTGTCTCTCTTACATTCCTCTGTCCCTATTTCTCTCTCTGTCTCCCTCCCTTCTCTAGTCCTCCCCTGCCTTTCTCTTTGTCGCCTTCCTTCTTCCCGTCCCTCCTCTCTTTAGCACTCTTCCCTGACACTAGGCACCTGAGCTCCCCTCCACAACCTCCTTTTCCCCTTCACATCATCCATTCCTTCCCAAACTCCCAAAGGTTAAACATTGTAATTCCATCTATATGACATTCTTGAAGCGAAAAATTATAAAAATAGAGAGCAGATTAGTGGTTTCCAGGAATTAGATGAGGGTGAGAGCGGGAGGGAAATAAGGTGTTCAGAGCACAACAGGAGGCATCCTTGTGGTGAGGAAAATGTCCCATATCTTGAATACCTTGAAATCGAAATCCTAGTTGTGATGAGAACTATGTGATGAGAACTACAGTTATGGGAGATGTACTGGCAGGGAAAAGTGGGTAAAGGCTACGTAGGGGCTCTCTGTGCTATTTCCTACAGCTGTATGTGAATCTACAATTATCTTAAAATAAAAAGCATAATTTGAAAAAAATATGAAACCATCTCCTCTCTTCCTGTAAACTCTTAAGCTTATATGCATATAGAACTATCAGAAAACTTTCCAGAAACTATATTTTCTATTAATAGCATGTGAAAAGAGAGATAATTTATACTACTTTTTACAAATTCATTAAGTAGGCTTTACTGCAGGATATTAACTACTCTACAGCTGAGTATCAAAATTACAGAAAGCCACAAATACCAGTCCTCACTGCACACTCTGGGGTTACACCCTTTGACCCCTGATTTTCCAAGTGACCAGTCCTTAGGACACATGTAAAGTTTTAAAATTGGTAAAAAATTTAAAAGGTTATATAGATAAAATTTCTCATGTAAGAGATAAGAAAATATAAGCCAAAAGAGTTTAAATGAGGTAGCCAAGGTCCCATTACTGACCTGAGGCAGAGCTCTGTCTGCAGTTCCAAGGTCTTGCTTCCTAGACCATTTCTCTTGTGCTTCATTACATTAAAATTTTTTATTTTCTTACAGATGATCCATATTTGAACTATAAAAACATTGGTTTGGTGAAGCTAACTTGCTTGTTTTGGTACATAATTGAGGAAATCTGTGAGAACTTATTTAAGGGAAATGAGACTGTCAAATTCATACTTTTGATGCACCTTCTTTTTGCCAAAAAAGCACAAAATCATCAAAAGAGAGTTGGATTAATGGTTCAATTCGAGTCTAAGTTGAAATGGATCGAACATAGAAATGAGTATTAAAAATTGTAAGACTGATTTTAAATGGTTTTAAAATAAAGGGTGGGGCAAAAGTAGTTTTATAGTTGTGAGTACAGAAAACACAGAGTTTATTCTTGAATTATTATTTATCAGTATTATTCTTCATATGAACAACTGTAAACCTACTTTTGCCCCACCCTGTATTGGAAGGAGCCAAGTAAATAAAAATAATGCTAAATGATACATTATTCAAGTATCATTTGTGTTTTCTATATGCCATTAAATTAGGGACCAAAAAACCCCAGAATTTATTTATCAAAATTATGTATTTATTCCTACATGTTTAAACTTCAGTCACCTTCAAAGTACTCTCCATTTGATGCAATAAGTGTGTTGAGGCATTTTTTTCCACTGCTCAAAACAGTTTTTGGACTTGTTGATTTTGATGCCTTTTAGTGCTTCTGTCATTTTTTGTTTCACCTCTTCCAGATCAACAAAACATTGCTCTTTGAGGACTTTTTTTTATCAGGAGAAACAAAAAAAGTCACTGAGGGTATGTTGAGTGAGTGGGGAGGGTGGAGCTGTGAGTCATGCTGTTTCTGGTCAAAAACTGCTGAACACACAGCACGGTGTAAGAAGGTGTGCTCATATATCACCCATCATGAAATGGGCAAACGCATTGCATCTTCAAAAAAATTTCACTAACACCCAACGCAGCCTCTCACAACAATGCCAGCTGGTACACTGATACAGATGGGTTCCTAGAACACTCACCTAGCGGGGGAAGCCTGTACTACAAGGGACCCATCCTCCAGATGATAATTCCAGTTTTTTTTTTGGGGGGGATGTAATATAATGTAACTCAAATCTAATTTCGCTCTTTCTGCCACTTCTGGGGCAAGTTCATACATTGCCACATTTTTTCAAAAGTCAACTCCAAAAACATTTCTTTGCAGAGACGTTAGAGAAACTAAAAACTGGGGGGGGGGGGGGAATCAAAGAAACAAAAGAAATTACAGAGCATCTAACATTTCCCATGTGCTACTTTGCTCTCACTCTTTTCCTGAGGCTACTTAACCCCACAGAGCTGCCCCAAATTTTCTTGTTTCTTATGTTCAGTGTCTGCTTCTGTTTCTACGTCTCTAAGTATCTGTGTATCTGTTTTCCCCACTCTCTCTTTCTGCCTCTTTCTTTTTTCTTCCTTTCTTCTTTCCTTCCCTCCTTTCTTCCCCTTCTCCTTTCCTTTCTCCACTGGCTTAGGTAACTGTTAATTGGCTGTGGAAAACAGACATCTGCTAAGTCTATTTTTTAGCTCAATACCCTTATTCTAATCCTTTTCCTGTTATGAACATCTTGTGATTTATGCATCTTTAACATTTCTTTTCAAAATACATAGTCAGTTTTCCGAACTCTGTTTCTGTTGACTTGACTGTGACGACCTTGCATTTGGAAGTTTGGGGCAAAGTAATTTAATGGGAATCATTATTAATAAAAAACAATTTTAGGATTTGCCATTCCTTTAAATAACAATATATGTTTTCCTTCTAATCAAAGGTCAACACTCTCGTGGGAGGGGCTTTTTTTAGATTGCCTCTCAAATGAACAATTACTTCTCTTGTGTAAGCAAGAGGAGATATTTTACAAGGAAACACTCATTTTCTCAGTGACCGAATAGCTATTCTCTTTGCCCAATTACAGGACAGGACTCTGAAGGACATGACTGGGGAGTCTGGTGTGCAGATTCTGTCACTAGTACCTTTGGTCTCTGACCAACACGAAGTTCGGGAGCTTGAGACATTATTAGAATCTCATTTGTGGTAGAAGGCATTACAGAGCCTGTGTCAAAATGGGTTAAATCATTTGATTTACCTAATGACAGATTCTTATCCTTATTTATTAATGATCTTTCTTGCATGTGATCTAAATGAGACCATAGATGAATGCTAAAATATCTGTAACTTCAATGACCTTTCCAGGGTTTGCTTGATAGGTCTGTGTGTTTGTTACATGGATTCTGGCTTTGGGAGCAGACAGTGCATGCTATATTTTATGTTATGATACATGTCTGAACTGGGAAAGGCTTTTTAATTTATATATCTCTTCATTTTAGACTAAAATTTTTTCATTCTTCCAATTGGGGTTAGCTTGAGAATTCTCTGTTGCAAAAATAAATTAATGATGGCTTCTCAAATGTAATAAATTTACTGTCCTGCTGGAGTTTGGAAGGCAGAAGTTTTTGTAAGGTTAGAGAAAATGTCTTAGAGCTATTATAAAAGCAAGGCCAGAGGTAAACACACTAGAGTGTGTGTGAATGGAAGAAGAACCATTAAACTGGGAGGTCAGTGGGTGAAAAACAGGAAGTTTCTTCATGTCTAAAATGGAGCTAGGAGCTAGTAACATCTGGCTGTTAGGGTTTTGAGTATCGTAGTATATTTACGTTAATGCTCTTAATTGTTCCTGGCACCTAGTGAAATGTTCAATCGGTAACAGCCATTATTATCATCATTTTTATATGTATTGAGAAACCTCTCTGACAACAGATGCCAAATATGAAAATTCAGAAGTAGTTCCTTGTATCCCTTTTCAAATGTAAATAGGTATGCGGGGAGTGCATCAACCTTAATGCCATTGGAGTTCATGTCACATGTTTCTTCTTTATTTTTATCACAGTGTTCGGGCTCCCCTGTTTACTCACGACGAGTTCAGTGATTTAGAAATGAAGCCCAGTAGCCACATCACCTGCCCATTCCATTGCTGAACTGTGACACCAGGTTTCATTAGTCATACCAGGTTGTTTGGGAAATACGTCCTATCCACCTATAAATTATGGAGCTGCTATTATAAATTCATAACACAACTATTTGGGAAGTCATAGATTAACTTCCTGTTCCCTTCAGCTGAATTAAAATATGAATGAGCTACTTTGCATCCCAGACTTTGGTTCACTGAAAGTCTAAAATGGGAGGATGATGTTAGATAAAAATAAATGAGAACACAGTATTATTTGAAGTCCATAGCCAACCTGTCATTTTGACAGATGCATGTTCTTGGCTTATTTTAATACTAGAGTTGAAAAATAAATAAGGATTCTAGTTCATTCTTCTGTGGTTTTTCAAATCTATAAAGATTTTCACTCCCTCGAGGGAGAGAAGATCATCCTGAGAGCGACTAAATAACAGGAGGAAGTTTTATGGCTGATGATTATTAATGACCCAGGGTTTGTTTAGCACTGCAGTAGCTTACTGTGTTATTTTACCAAGCCCCTAGTTCAGTCGAGCCACAAGGATATAGTAAGTGCTAGGTTATATATAGGTACTCTGTTTGACACCTGCCCCCCAAGGGTACGCAGTATAATGAGACAGGACGTAGATACATAAAAACCAATGGCAGAGGGTCTATTGTATTGCTAAGCAATGATACTGATAGCGAGTGCTGTCAAACTTCACAGCACTGCTTTTTGCTCTAAAAATGTTGTAGGGAATTCACTCTCAGGCTGGAAGTAGCATCTCTTTAAAGAAGACTCCAGTCTGGCCTTCGGCATTGACCTCTTTACCACACGCAGGTTACCTACCTCTCATCATTTGTGGAGCTGGGCCGGAGCAGGATTAAACCAGGCTGGGAGAGGAATTTCATGGCAAAGCCACATACAGGTTCTTTACATTATCCTAGGTAGCCCTCAACTTTTTATCCTCCAAATATGTTGTCAGATAACATCAGATTCTCTGTAGTGATAGTGCTTAACACAAAGAAGAAATTTAACAGATGTTTGTATAATCATTGGTTGCTTTAACCTGCTTTCAGATGTCACTGCTTATAAATTTTTAAAAATAATTCTAATATTACTGAATTGCATTTGCAGAGAAGGCCAGTGACCACAATCATATTTACAGAAGTCCACCAGGCATTGCCAGCATTGTCCAGATTCACACACCTCACACACTGCATGCCTCTCAGAAAGGGGCTTCGCATATACTTTCATATGTTAATCTATTCAGGTTTTTCTTTCTAACCACATCTAGACACTAGGGATGTTGTAGTGAACAAGACATATGAAGCCTCTGTCCTTGCATATTGTGTTGGAAAAATGCACAGTAATCAAACACAGACATGATATATCCTTAATCATAAGGGCTAAGAAGCAAAACAAAAGTAAAAGGATGCAGAGGGAGTGGTGGTAGGAGAGGGGGAGTTGGTCAGAGTGATTCTCTTTGAAAAGATGTTACTTGAACAGAGACCTGAATGAAGTGCGGGAGTAAGCCAAGAGCACCAGGCAGAGTGATGAGGAAGTGTGTGGGTGCTGAGGCTGGAGCATGCCTCGCTTGTCCAAGGAACAGAAGGCCATGGGGCTGGGTGGGGTCGAGGGGGGCAGACGGTGACATGGTGTGAAGTTGTAGAGGTAGTAGGAGCTTTATTGAAGGAGTTTTAGACTTTCATAGGGACTTAGGATTCTCTCTGTGTGAGATAGGAGAGAGGAATGACAAGATCTGACTTGTGCTGGAAAGGGAAGTCTCTGATGTACTGGGAGTAGAATTTAAGAAGTCGAGCAAGCGGCTGGGAGATTTAGAAAGCCCTGGCAATAGACTAGATGGAAAATACTCGTATCTTGGAGCAGTAGTGGTAGCTGTTAAGTGGGAGAAGTGATGAGCTTCCTTGATAAATTGCAAAAGTAGATCCGATGGGATGTGTTAATGGATTGGATGTGGGTCGTGAACAAGAGGAATCAAGGGTATCTGCAAGTGTTTTGTAAGCAACGGAGTTTACCCTTACTGAGATAAGGAACACTGCAGGTGAGCAGGTACGTGTGTGCAGGGGCAAAAAGAGTTTGGTTTCAGATGTGTTGATTTTCAGGTACTATAGATATCAGAGTAGAGAGTTTGAATTGGCAATTAAATATATGAGCTTAGAGTTGGGAAAGCAGTGAGGACTGAAAATTTAATATTGTGAGCCTGCTGCTTGCAGAGGCATTTAAAGCATGGGGATAGATAAGCTCACCCACAGGGTAAACGCTGATAGAGAACAGAGATCAGAGGGCTTATTTAGGGCACTCCATGCCACTGCCAGGGAGAGGAGGGGAAATGAGTTATGGTCCTGGAGGGAGCAACCACTCAGGAAGAGAGTCCTAAGACACAGCATCATAAACGGGGGAGAAGGAATTTCAGAAAGAGGGAAATTGTAAGATATATTAAATGTTGCTGAGGAAAGGAGAAAACAGAGAGTCAAGAATTAACCCAAAGATTTTAGAATAAAAAGATCATTGTTTAACCCTTTCATTAAATGCCCTCTTTTCACATAGCTGATTACTAACCTACCTTCAAATCCCTATAGAATGAAATAATTACCCCCAAACAAAACAAAAATAAATGGAGAGAATGAGAATATAACTGATTATTATATTAATCTATAAAAAGAGTAAAATAATAGAATAGGGGAGGGCTCTAGGTGGAGGACTAGGCTAAATGACAGCACTGGCAGTATGACAGACACCATTGCTGTGTCATACTGCAATGTGCTGTGTGAGCCAGCCATAGGCTAAATGCGCCTGTTAACAAGCCACGTGGGAGAAGACATCAACGATGCTTTGAGCGCTTGTTATGATAGAGTGTGAACCAACACATAGAGGAGTGTGAAAACAGAGCTTTGCTCTGTTTGCATCATCACCTAATCTGATGACAGATAAGAGTCAGTTTTCAGAAATCTTGTCATTGTTGTCCCAAGGAAACAAGCTGTCGATTACTCTGTAAGATGGATATCGTAGAAAATAGTTTTGAAAGTTATATATGTATATATAATTATTATATACATATAATAGGTATATATTCTTTTCAAATTAGGAGATAAAATGCAGTTCTGCTTTCATAAATTGGTTTTTAGTAAGAAAACTAGTATGAGTGAATAAAAAAGAAAATAAATGAATATTCTCAATAAAGGCTCAATAATGCATGCAACTCACTAGATAACTCTATGTAGTAAGTAAAATTTAGTTACCAGTAACTTGGCTCTGTAGTATTCTAGGTATTTACAGAAATTAAGTATTAGGTTAAAGTAAGCTATTTGATGGTTGTTTATTTATTTTTTTGTCTTCTGATATTAAGAGAAAACAGAATTGAGATTTTTAAAAAATTTTCAGCTTCATTGTAGAATCAAGGAAGGCAGATGCACAAATAACAATGGGAACATATGTCCATAGTAAAAGAGAAAATGGGGCTAACAGAAAAAGGATAACGAATAAAAAATAGTAATCTATTTTTAATTTTATTAATTTTTCATGGGATGTTATCATATTCTTATCAAGTGAAGAATATTGACTGTGTAGTTCCAGGAAGATATTTATTTTCTCTTATTAAAGCAATATAAAGTTTTCAGATATATTATAAATATAAGAGTTGATGCTGCAGATTTATGGGTCTAGCCAACTGCTTCTCAAACATTAATGTGCATGCAAATTACCAGGGGACCCTGCTTCAGGTTCTGGCCCCATATATCTGGAATGGGATCTGGGATTTTGCATTTCTAACCAGCTTCCAAGTGAAGTCAATGCTGTTTATTGGCCATGATGCTTTAAGTAGCAACATACAAAGGAATTGTACTTTCTAACTGTCTGGGCTGACTTAAAGACTATTTACGGTTAATTTTCTTTCTCAGACTGAGTTACTGTGGAGCTGATTCCACCGTATCTGATTAGCATCTTTCCAGTTTGCATAGTTCCTCATATGTGAATACTATGTTCTTAATAATAACTGGGAAGGCTTAGTAGAAGTGATAGATTTGTAGTTATATGTTCCTGCTCATTACCCAGGCTTTTTTATGGCCAAGAGGCAACATTATGAGTATTGGGGAACATTCTGTGGCCATGAGACAGAATGAAGTCAATGGTCCTCAGTAAAGATTTTGACCATGGCCTCATTAGCTCTGTGTTCTAAAGCTGCATTTTATTCAGCTTTGTTAATCAGTTTTTTTGTTTTTTTTTTGTTTGTTTGTTTTTTGTTTTCTTTTTTGGCTAATAAGGCCAAGAGTGGAGCTAATGATCTTTATCCTGTTTCAGAGTGCAAACTGTACTCCTAAACCAAAGTAACCTCTTCAGAAATATGGGCCATCGTTGTCTGGGAAAAAAAAGGAGTGAAGATACCAATACTGATAAAAGTTATCCCAAATTAATCACATACATAGACTAACCCACTCCCCCTTCCTCTGGTTGCTATCCTTTAAGACAGTAGCTCTCAAATGTGGCTTCCCTGCAGTCTCATCTTGGGAAACTTCATGAAATATGCAAATCTGGACTGTCACTCCTAAAAGTTCTGGTGTAAATGGTCAAGTGGTGTTGTAGGCATCAGCATTTTTCAAAAAGGTCTCTAGTTGTTCTGCTGTATAGCTAAGATTATGAACCATTGTTTTAAGAGCTAGAAAAGGGGAAGTTTACAGATTTCTCTTTTTGAGGAAAAATATCAGCCACATAGCAAGTAGTTTAAAAATGTTTGATAAATATTTATTTAATTAATAAATGGTTATTTAAACAGAGGATGACTCTGCTTAAGTGATCTGTTTATTCCTCCAAAAGAGATACAGAAAAAGAGTAGTCAATGACAGCTATTGTGACAGATGTGAGGTGATACCTAGAGGGCATTGTGCTAAGTGAAATCAGTCAGACGGAAAAAACAAATACCATATGATTTCACTTTTCTGGGGAATCTAAAGAAAAAAAAATAAACAAAGAAAACAGAAACAGACTCACTAATACAGAGAACAGACCAATGGTTGCCATATGGGAAAAGATTTGGAGACTGGATGAAAAAGATAAAAGGATTGAGAAGTACAGGTCTGTAGTTACAAAACAGTCATGGGGATATAAAGTACAGAATAAGGAACAGAGTCAATAATATTGTAATAACTATGCATGGTGCCAGGTGGCTACTAGACTTATCAGAGGGAAGGATCACTTCATAAATTACATAAATGTCTAGCCACTATGTTGTAAACCTGAAACTAAAAATATTTGTCAACTCTAATTGCAAAAGAACAAAATTATGACAGCTTTAAAATTCACAAATATTTTTCTCATTTCTAGGCTGAAAACCAAATCCCCATTACATTTTTAATAGTTTTCTCAATACCTAATAATCCATTTAGACTCCTTCTAACTGAGGGTTGTTCAATTGAATGGGACATGGACAAACCATCATTCTCCTATAAATTATAAATTAACAGGGTACTATTTTTTTGGAAGGTACCTTTATCTGAACTACCTGGAGGAACAATTTCAAAGGGGCTCTTTTTTCTTAGCAAGTTATGTCTACTTATAGCTAAGTGGTAGCTTAGGAATTAGTGGTAGTATAAGGAATTATTGAGTGCAATAATTCCAGTCATCTTATATTTTCTCATTTTAGCTCATTTTACATTTTCCTACTCTTGTATCCTCAAACCCATATATTAGAACATATCAGTCATTTCCCAAGTTATATTGAAATGCTTCTTAGTCTATGAAGCCTTCTTTCTTTCTCTGGTCAGAATAATTATCTCTTGCACATTAATTTATAGTCAATTAAAAGATAAAGAATTATCTTTAATAACATATCTTGCCTTGTCTAATTGTTATTGATGTACATGAATATTGACCCCCTTTAAAAAATAAGCAAGTTGAAAGGTAAGACTATGGCTTATGGACATTTTACTTTTCATTAACTATATTAAATATTTTTTATTTATTGATGAGAAAAAGAGAGAGAGAGACATTGATTTGTTCATACATTCATTGGTTGATTCTTGTATGTGCCCTAACCAAGGATCAAACCTGCAACCTTAGTGTGTTGGGACGACGCTCTAACCACTGGAACTACCTGGCCAGGGCCATTAACTGTTTTCATATATAATGTTAAAAACAAATTACACCTGACTGAATTAAACTAAGCTTCAAACATATGAATTAATTTTTATTGAATTTCAATTCAGAGGGTAAGTTTTTCTAACTTCATAATCAAATTTTGGACATTACACTTTTTTTATGGACCAAGCACATTATTTAAATTACATGTATCAATTATTTAAATTAAAAAATATTCTTCTGAAGAATATGACAGTATGACATTCTAAAAATTAATCCTCTTATTAAAAACAGTTAACTAGTTTTGTTTTTAACAAAGCTGGATGACGAGAATTCCCTCAAACCCCAGAGTACAGTCAGATGTAGCTAACACTCAACACAGGAAACCAGGCAAATAGAGAGGAACCAATGAAACACGGGAAATTTGACATAGACTCTAAACTGCAGACAAAGAGGAAAAGCTGTGGGAAGTCACCACACACTTTCTCAGGATCTCATTTCACAGCAGTGAAGCTGCCTCAGGTTTGAAGATCTCAAAAGTGAGGAAATAGAGTATTTGAGTTCCACGACATACCAACCTGACTTAACTGATATAATATTTATATAATATTCCACCCAACAAAGTTATACTATGCATTCTTTTCAAATGTGCATGGAGCATTTGCAAAGATATAAGTCTCAATTGGAACAAGTCTCAATTAATTTAAAATAATTCAAATTACACATAATAAATTGTGTGATTTTCTCTAAGCAAAATAAAATTAAATAAAAAATAAATAACAGAAAGATCTCTGGAAAATCCTACAAATAGCCGGAAATGAAATAACACTTTTCTAAATAATGTGTAGATCAAAGAAGAAATTAAAATGAAACCTTAAGAAGTATTTTGAACTGAATGAAAATGAAAGCATGATATATCAAAATTTGTGGCATGCTATTAAAAAAGTACTCAGGAAAAATTTATATTACTAAATATCTGTATTTTAAAAGAGTCTTAAATCAATGACCTCAGCTTCTACCCAAAGAAACTAGAAAATAAGGTAAATTATATCTAAAATATGTAAAAGCAAATGATAAACATCAGAGTAAAATTTAATGAAATATAAAGCAAAAAAAAAGAATAGAGAAAAATCAGTTGAACCCATATCTGGTTCTTTTATAATATTGATTAAATTAATAAACTTTTAGTCAGATTGTTTAAGCCAAAAGATTATAAATTACCAATTGCAGGAATGAAAGAGGTAACATTATTATAGATTCTGCACATGTTAATGGGTTGGTGAAGGGGTGTCATAAAAAGCTTTATGACAATAAATTCAACAATTCAGATGAGATGGAACAATATCTTGAGACATAAAAATACAAAGCTTGCTCAAGAAGAAACAGCTAATTTAAATAACAAGGAGACAGTGACCAGAGGGGAGAGGGAAGGGAATTTAAGGGGGAAAAAGGGGAGGGATTTGGAGGAACAAGTATGAAGGACACAGGGATGAGGACTGGGGGGGAGGAAATGGGAGGGAGGTGGGGAGCACGGGGTGAGGGGTGGGATGGGAGAAATAGACAAAAACTGTACTTGAAAAATAACTAAATAAAATTAAAAAATAAACAAATACCTCTATATCACACAGAGAAAATGCAAAGCCCAGATACCTTCCTTAGTGACTTCTATCAAACATTTAGGGAAGAAATAGTATCAATTTTATACACACTTTCAGATATTTAAAAGAGGTGAATACTTCAAACTCATTTTATGAAGCCAGAATTACTCTGATTCCAAAACCAAAGAAACTACAAGAAAAGTACAGAGCAATATCCTTTATAAATGTAGGTGCAAAAATACCGAACAAAATTTTAGCAAATTCAACAGTACAGGAAAAGGGTAATACATCATGACCCAATGGGCTTTATTCGAGGAATAAAAGGTTGGTTTACCATTTGAAAATCAGTCAATGCAATCCATCAATACAATACACATTAACAAATTTAAAGGGGAAAAAAAGCAGTTGGAGGAAAACACTTCTGATAATTTCAACATATGTTACTGATTTAGAAAAGGAAAAACACAACAAAACAAAAAAACACTCTCAGCAAAGTAGGTGTAAAAGGTGTATTAGTTTACTGTGACTGCTTGTAACAGATCATCACAAACTGAGTGGCTTAAAGCAACAAAATTTATTCTCTCACAGTTCTGGGGGCCAGCAGTCTAAAATCAAGGTGTCAGCAGGGCTGCACATACCCGGGGAGCTCTGGAGGGGGAATTCTTTCCTGGTTCTTCCACCTTCTGTTGGCTATGGACAATTTCTTGGTTTATCACTCCACTTTCTTCCTCTCTCTTCTCATTGCCTTCTCTCCTGTGTGTCTGAGTTCTCTTTATCTGTCTCTTATAAAATATGTGTCATTGCATTTAAGGCTCATCTGTCGATCCAAAATGCCCTTATCTCAAGATCATTGACTTTGTTACATCTGCAAAGACCTTTTGAAAAAAAAACAGAATAATTTTCACAGGTCCCAAGAACAAGAGAAAAAGCTTTTAGGGTGCCACCATTTAACTCACTAAAGAGGGGATTTTCATGTCCCCTGTACACATGAAAAAGGATATGTACAGAAAAGCTATAGCTAACCCATATTTAACAGAAGACTGAATGCTAGTTCCCTAAGAACTAGAAGAAGATGAGGATGTTCATGCCAACATTTTACTGAATATTGTACTCAAGGTTCTAGTCAGTGCAATAAAGCACAAATAAAAAATAAAATAAAATAAAATAAAATAAAATAAAATAAAATAAAATAAAATAAAATAAAAACATCCAGTTTGGAAAGGATTATGCAAAACTGTTTTTATTTAGAAGTAAAATGATCATTTATGCAAAAAATTATGGAATCTACAAAAAACTATTAGAGCTAATAAGACAGAATGGTTGCAGGATAAAAATCAATATACAAAAACAACTGCTATTCTATATCTTAGCAACAGAAAATTAGAAACTGAGATTACCAAAAAAAAATCCCACTAGATTGGAATGTTGCCCACAATTATTTGTTTAGTATTGCCTGTAGAGGACACTTTGAAGCAAGTGGCAAAAGGAAAATGAGGTAAGTTGATTATATAGTAGTATTATATCAATAGTGATTTCTAAGTTTGATAATTGAACTGTGAGTGTTTGATACTAGGGTGCTCCAGAGAATTTCAGAAGAAGGTTCGCCTTTGTTTTACAGACTACATTGAAGCCTTTGACTGTATAAATTCTTCAAAGCTATGGGTTGTCCTGAAGTGGCTGTGCCTCAGCACTTGGCTGTCCTGATACCTGTAGTGTGGACAGGAAGCCACTGTCAGGACAGAGTATGGAGGGACAGGATAGTTTCTTACAGGCAAAGAAGTCAGGTAGATATGCACATTATCTCCCTGTTTGTTTAATCTGTATGCTGAACATATCATATGAGAAACTGAACTAGATTCATAGGGAGGAGTGAAAATTGATGAAAGAAATACCAATAACTTAAGATACGCAGATGATACCATTTTATGGCAGAAAGTAGCAATGATTTGAAACAACTTCTGATGAAAGTGAAAAAAGAAAGTACCAAAACAGGACTGCCTTTGAACATCAGGAAGATAAAAATTGTGACTACGGAAGAAATACACAATTTTAACGTAGACAATGAAGACAGTGACATTGTTAAATATTTTGCTTACCTTGGTCATCAATTCACATGGAGACCACAGCCAAGAAATCAAAGGAAGGCTGAGACTTGGAAGAGCAGTAATAGAATTAGGAAGATCATCAAGAGCAAAGATGTGTCATTAGTCAAGGCCAAGATCATCCATAGCTTATTATCCAGTTACCATGCGTGGATGTGAAAGTTGGACATAGAAGAAGGCCGATAGGAAAAAAATTAATTCATTTGAAATAGATGTGGGAGGAGAATTCTGTGAACACCCCAGGTGGTCAGAAAGACCAATAATGGGCCCAGGAGAAAATGAAATCTGAAACATCCCTGGAGACAAAAATGACAAAATAGAGGCTGTCCTACTTTGAACACATGAGAAGGTGGGTTTCTTTGGAAAAGATAATAATTTTGGAAAAACAGAAGGCAGCAGGAAAAGAGGAGAACCAAATTTGGGGTGGATTGACTCTATGAAAGAAGCCATAGGCATGAGTCTACAGGGGCTGCCCAGGGCTGAGTGACAGGGCATTGTGGACATCGCTCAGGCATAGCTGCCAGGAGTCAGAGGTGACTCAATGGCACAGAACACTGTCTAATAGACTAATATTATTTTTTAGGAAGTCCACACTGAGTATTTAGGTGTTAAGGGACATTTTTAATAATTTTGAAAAAAATATGCATATATAAAAGAGAGAAACAATGGCACAAACATAATAAGGTGACAATTAGGGAATCTGGATGAAGGGTATACAAGACATTTAAACTATTCTTACATCTTTTTTTTTATAAGTAAGCCCCAAATTAATTCAATGTAAAATGTTAGAAAATAGAAGTTGAGGAAAGGAATTGAAAATGTTGTGTACAAGTCACTCTATGAGGGAATTTACTGCAAATGGAACCATAGCCAATTGAACAGGTAGGGTCAAGAGGTATTAAAGTTTATTATAACATTTGGCACAAAGAGATGTTCTTGCTATGAGAAGCATTATATCAGTGAGACAAAACTCAAAGGCACATCTAATTCTCCCTATTCTGATCACTGTGGTGAATGGAAAGGTCAGCAACACTATTAATTCTCTATCACTTTCTCATGCTCTCTTCTCTCTGACTCATATGGCTGAGTTTTTGTAAGTTAAGTGCCATTGTTACACATTTTATTTATCAACTCTCACACTCAGGATAGGAATAGCAATGTATATCTATCAAAAAAGCATCACAAATTGTAATAGAACGTTTTTTACACAATCCTCATACTTCTTCAAACAACGATACAAAGTCAGTCAACATTAAGATGTAATGGCACTGTCATTAACAGTGTGGCTCTGCTGGTTGGCTGTTTTCCAAAGTGAAAGGTCTCCATTTGGATTCCCATTCATGGCACATGCCTGGGTTATAGGTTCGGTCCCCAGCTGGGGTACTTATGAGAAGCAGTTGATCAATGTCTTTCACACTGATGTTTCTCTTTCTCTGTCTTTCTCTCTCCCTTCCCTTCTCTCTAAGAATAAATACAATCTTAAAAATAAAGATATAATATCATCTATAAGAACAGAAAGAGGGAGATGATAAAAAATGCATTCTAAAAATTAAATGACTCTCTGTGAGGACACTTCTATTTATTGCCTTCCAAGGCAAGTAGAACTGATGAAAGCTCTTCTCTAAAGGACCCCAACAGTTCATCAGGTCGCAAGACCATTCTGGGGACTGTGGCCCACAGGATCTTGCCTCTAGAGCTACCCACTGCTCTTCAAGAAAGGTAATCAGGGAGACTGGGAAAGAGTAGTGGGAAGCCTTGTGCTATGAAAGCTGCACCAGTATTTCAAATAAAGTTACATATTCACAGAGAAAAACACTCATCATATGGCCGTTTTCTTAGACCTGGGTCAGAGAAGCACCCCTCAGTGACCAACACATTTATCTTGGACACCTTACAGTATTTAGTAGGTGGCAGATTTTTCAAAAGTGTCCTCTTTCTTCTTAAGATTCTGGAAAATGTGATTTCATTGACAACCTATTGCAAACCTCTCCTTGAGGAGTTCCCCCAACCCCTATGTAAAGCTGAGTTTCGTTCATTAGTTATTTTTCCATATCAATTTTAGAGAATGGCTGAAATCTAGGGATATTTTACTATATCCCATTAGTTATAGTGCCCCAAATTCAACTTTAGTTTCCCATAAATGCTATTTAATGTATTATTAGAAGGTGAGATAGAGTGGAAAGATCATTTTATTTGTTGCCAGGAGTGTTTGTGTGTGTGTGTGAATGCCATGCCAGAGTGGCCACTTACTAACTCTTAGGACTCAGAGAAATAATGGAAGTCAGTCACAAAGTTAAGAGCCAAGTTAACAAATGGAATAGATATGAAAGTTATTATAAATATTAAATTGTGTCATATATATAACACATTTGGCATATTTATTACCCCAAAAAAGGGAAACAGCATTTAGCAATAAGAAGCTTTGAGATCAGTGACATTTCTTTTAGGGTAAGTTTTTGTTCTTTACAAGCTATGTATACCATTAAATTGAGCTAAGTTGTAAGTTTATTTGATGTTTATTGATAAATTGCAATCTATTAAAATCACACAGGAACACAAGTCAATACAATGCAAGACAAAAACTGTAAACAAGAAATCAAAATATAATTTTGGGAAAGATCATTTAAATAATGTCAAATCTTAATGCCTATATGTAGATGGGAAATATGTAGATAGTAGGCTAACTGGTTAAAAATAAATTGGAAGTGTAATATACAGCTAATATACTATTAACTGAATGTTTGCATTCAAAGTAAGGAGATAATATTGTTTTCTATCTCTGTGTGGTCACATCATCCTTAGTAAATGGTAGTCTTTTGACTATCTTAGTAATAGCCAGCAGTAAGGAAATTTGCAAAATACCAAGCAAGTACTCTAGAAATAAGAAGTTTGACTTCTAGTAGAAATTAAGAAGAAAACAATTTAATTTATAAAGCTTGGCCAAATTGAAATGCTCCTAGACAAGAATCTGGGGGGTATAAAGGAGAAAGATAAATTGTTTAGATTGCAGTAATGGGATGCAATTAGGGAAAAGAAAATGTAGGCTGAATATCAAAAACAATTTCCTAACAGTCTATTAGACTGTACATTAGTTTCCCAGGGGAAGAAATGAAAGCCTCATTGCCTGAGTCATTTTGAGCTATACTGATTCCCAGAGGTGTGGCAACTTAGAAGGAAATGAAAAATGTAGACTCATGAAAATCTAGTTAATTTTGTAGCATAGTGAAATGCTATTCTAGGTGTTGGACTGGACCTAAGACCACTGCAATGGACATATTCTCTCACTTTAACACAGACGGTTCACCTGGCCACATGTCATCACCAGCATTGATGAAGTCCAATCTCACACAAAATCCAGTACTTCCCTGGGCTGTATGCTGGGCCAGAGCAGCACAGAATCCATTATAAATGTGAAAAGAATCACTACGTGCCTGCAACTTGCACCACTCCAAGGTGCAATAGGGCTGAGTTACATAATCCAGCTGCCTGGGTGTGGGTTCACTTCTCCCCTCTTTGCCTCGTGTCCCCTCCAAAGCCCCACTGAGAGCACACACTCTAAAATAGGTTGTTTTGGGGATAAACACCTCCAAGCAACTTGGAATTGCTTTGGGAACCAGCTTGTACTGTTTATTTAACTATATTAATGACAGTGGTTTTGTTTTTAGATCACATGGAACACTTCTTTTTAAAGCCTTTGAGTCTTTTGTAACTTTTTCATTTTCCTTCTTATCACCATGGTTAGATTCTGTATATCTGACTAACACTTATCTCTCCCACACTACCCCCAAGATTTTCCAAATAGTTCATGACCCAGCAAGCATTAAGATAACATTTAGTGTAAGTGTATAATATAAGATACCATTATGACTCAAAAAGAAAGGAAAAAGCATGGAATGTTCCCATGAAATTGTGACCTGATACTTTATCTCTCAAAATTTTTATCTGTTTATTGAAATAGCTTTTCAAAGATTTTTTTGACATAGATGTTTTACCATTCATTGTATTTGTGGTTATTTTTGAATTGGTGAAACAAATTGCTTAACATCTTCCTACAACAATTTCAGATCTAGAGTGCAACTTTTCTGCAACCCTTTAAACCCAGAATTATTCATATCTATCTGTGTTTTGTCACAAAATATGGTCCTCTGAGGCATCAAAAGCATTAGTGATGCAATGTTCCTTTAAAAAGTACTCTTCACTAGAGTCTCAGGGATTTGCTCACAAGTGTCTGATAACTGTTCTGCAAAATTTGTTGCTGTCACTCTCTTGCTTGGCACAGAGTAGTCAATGGAAGCAAAAAACAACACACCTTTATCTTCTTGTAGCATCTTTTGCTCCAATAAATTTGTTTTTGCTGTCCGAGAAAATAAATATTCATTCCTTTTAGGATGGAAATTTGCTTCTGGACTACCAAATATATGTCCTGCTTCATGGTCTGTGAGTCTCTCTGAGCACAGAACTTTCGTTTCAGTGCAGAATCATAATGCAATTCTTATAGTCATTTCAAATGGTAATTAAATGTAACACCTGTAGTACTCACATAACTCAATTAAAATGACAACATGAACAGCCATGGCCATGTGCAGGCAATAGTATCTGCATCGTTACCACCACCTCACTGAGAATGACAATAGGATGTGAAATCCGTATTTCCTGGAGAGTCTAGAATCCTCTGTTCTGTACCACTTTTCCCAGGCCTTGCTCACCCAGGCTGGAGAATCCTACCCGAGTTACTGAAAACTACCCCCAGTGTCTTTCTCAGCATGCACTGTGGGGCTCCTTTGTTTTCTTGCTCATAGCAAACATCCTGTTTGATGAAAACTCACATGTTAGAGTGCTGCCATTCTTAGAATTTTAATTGCCTGTGAAAGGGGCTCTGTCCCCTCAAAAGTCTATAGAATTACTTTCCTACACACTCTCTTTGAAGCAGTTTTTCAGAGGGTTTTTTTTTCTTGCTGTACTGAGGAGAAACCTTTTATTCTTTCAGATCTTATTGATTTTAATGAGTATCATTAATTTTAAAGTGATTTCATGTTTTAGACATGTTAAATTATGGAGAAATGAGTGTCTTGGAATTGATGCAAAAACGTATCTGTCACTGTGTGGCTTTTCTCTCCTCTTCACCTCACTCCAGTCTAGGTCAGGCACCGTGCCTGTGCTGGGATTCCTTTATCATCTACTGAATGTTATTTGGATCTCACTTCCTTCCTAGGGATAATCCTTAATGACTGATGGATTCATGCAAACACAGTGTTTATTTCGTTTCATTTTGTTTGTGACTATGTATCATAACCTTTATTCTTCAAAGTATGTTTGCGAGTGACTAGTATTACCAGGCAGTATGTGCACCCTTAGCATTTTAAAGCCACATTCTCTTTTCTTTGTGAACAAAGGATTATTGGCACCTGCTATGTACTCTATTTAGTACCAAGCACGAGAGGGGAATGTAGGTGCTTCCTGACCTTTCAGAGTCTCCACACTTGTTCTATACAAAGTCTGTGAAGTGCGGAGAAGCTGTTGGGTGAACTGGACAGCTCTGGCACAATGTCCCTAAAATTATTGTGAAAATGGATCTGAAACCATCCCAAAACAAGTGTGCTGGAATAAATGTCGCCTTCATCACAGCAACTTTGGAGTTGTGTGTGTGTGTGTTTAACCACATTGGAAGATATAAAATATATCCAGAATTCTGGTCAAATAACAGAGGGCCAAAAACTTTCCGAAAGAAAGCACTAGCAATTCTGTGTTTGCATGTAGGCTCCCTTAAATACTATGCAAAGTCCTTCTTGAAGTGAAAGAGCTAAACTTTGAGGTCAATAATTTTGCTGGCCTCTGTACACTTGAAAGAAATTAATGCAGAGGGAAAAAGATCTACTTAAATGAACCAGGAAAGTGATTTTAAATGACCCCAATAGTCCCCTTCAAACCATTCTCCGTTTAAAAAAGAATAGCAAGTGGTTAATTGAATGTGTAATTAACACATTGCTAGCATATTAGTTTTACATGACTCATATTGAATAATATAGTAGAGCTGTGTTCTTGCTACCACACGTGCACTTTATGGCATTTTCAGTCCCCATATATAATCAACACATATGGTTCATTTATACCCATTTTGTAACACTTGGAACATAATTTTCCTATTTTAAGTGATTATAGGAGTTTATAGTTCTATCACTACATCCACTGAATTCAGCAAGAATTTATTGAGGAAACTAAGAATAAAGTACTTTGCTAACGACACTGGGAGAGCCATAAAGATGAAATAAATATGGTTCTCTATGCTGCTTAAAGAATTTGGCATCTGAAGGGGAACACAGGTATTATCATGAACCTGTATATGCCTTGTACTGAGCTAGGCACCAAAGATACAGAGAGAAGTATGAGACTGATTCTACCCCAAGCCATTTTTCTTCAGTGGGGCATTGGGATAAGCAGAAAGAAATACAAGGATGCTCCAAGGATCAGAGACAATGCCAATGTGAAAGAAATTTATATGATTATGTATTGAAAACAGAATGCAAAAGGTGAGAGAGATGGCTAGAAATTAAACCATGTATATAGACAGGGGTCTGATAGCCATAGGCTTCATGTTAGAAGTTTGAGATTTATAGATAGTCATCCATGAGTTTTAAACTAGGTATGACACAGGGACATTTTGTTTTAGAATAATTATTCTAGAAGTGGCAGAGGTGCTAGACATAGATTTGTGGGGAGGGAGGCCCCATTCCTTAAACGAATGAATATAAGGGGTTGGGGGAATAGGAGGGTAGAGATTGTGAAGTATTCCTAACAGCCCCCCAATTGTATTATTTTCTTGTACATTCCACTTTATATGCCCAGTCCAAATAATGTCATCTCTGCTTCTATATTAAATTGGCTCAATTATACCATCATTATAACAAAATTATCCTTTTCATATTCCATAGTCCATAGTCCATAGTCCAAGTCTTGGAGGAAGCTGGTTTAATGGATTAAATTAACATCTTGGTACGAGCTTTAGAGCCACATACCCAACTGAGTATCATTGCCTGAATGTCCCAAAGGCTGCTCAGAATTTAAAATGCCCAACCACTAATTCATAATTTTTGTGCAGTTACTAAATTCCAGGCAATGTGCTAAGTAATTGATATTCATTGCTTTATTGAAAGAGTATGTGGAATCTGAAAAAGAAGTGGGGATTGCAGAGTTCCTTATTTCTGTCTGGGTTCCTATAGCTATGCTCTCCAGGACTGGTGCATTCCTATCATAAACCATACACTTTTTTCTCTTAAGGTGGTGCGATTTTATGTGCCCATCTGGCCAGGCTGTAGTACCCAGTAATTTAATCAAATGTGAATCTAGGTGTTGCTGTGAAGGTATGTTATAGACGTGGGTAACCTCTACAACTGGTGGACCTTAGGTAAAGCAGATTACCCTTGATACTGCCTGTGAGCCTCATCCAATCACTCACTTGAAGTCCTTAAGAACAAAAACTTTTCTATTTTTTCTTTTTAAAGAAACCACCTTGGTTTTTTGGGAAAAAAGAAGAATCACGCCTTCAGATCATAAGATAGAGCTCCTGCCTGAGTTTCCAGGCTGCTGACCTGCCCCATCAATTTCAGACTCAAGATGGCAACCTCAGTTCTTACCTGAGCTTCCGGTCTGCTGGACTGCCTTCCAGATTTTGAGCTTGCCAGCTCCCATAACTACATGAGCCAATTCTTTAATATAAACCATATATTCTCCTATTGGTTCTGTTTCTCAGGAGAAACGTGATCGATACAGTTGACTTTCAGTTTTCATTAGCTGTTTTGTCCCTAAGCAGGAGGTTGAGGAGTGGAAATGGGAGAGATACTCCACTTATTCCAAGCGAAGGGTGGCCGCAGGACCCAAAGAATGAAGAGCTGATCCCTGGATCTCCTCATCACTTTTAACATGCAGCCTAGCTCCTGTCGTGCTATATTGGACCTAACTCTCCCTGGGAAACACAAGTCCATTTTCATGTGCTAAATTCATTATATATTTTCATCTGCTACTTGTAACAAGTTGTCATTTGTTAAACAAGGAATAAAATGACTTTATCTATGCTTAGATATTAATACAAAAAACAAGTAGCTTTTTATCTTTTTACACTCATATACTGCTTACATTCATAAGGATCTGAATGTAACCCATAGGTAGTCAGTGTTCCAGCTCCCATAAGTGACCCTTCTTGTTTTCAATTTAGTGTTTTCTTGGTAAGGTAAAAGATTCACAACTATCCCTGATTAAAAACCATGGAGGTATTTTTCTCCACTCTGCGTTCCATCTCATTGCTGCTTTCAGAAGCAGGGAAGACATTTTATATCCAATGAAACACTGTGGGTAATGATCCTTAACAATTTTAGCCATTTTCTCTAATTAATGCCTCCCCAGGGAGGAAGTAGTGACAGTGGGGAAAAATGGACTATACGGGTATTCTATTGATTAACGCTGCTGCAATAGGAACAGACAATAGTATGATAATTTTTAAATTAGTAATTAGCTAAATGGAAAAAAATCATTTAGGTGATATTCTATTCAAAGTTAGCATGACTATTACTCTTCATAGATGTTTCAGAATGCCTTTATCATTATTGGCATAGTTGTAGACTTCCACAGCACACTTCAATGCCACAGGCAGAAAGGAAAGAGTTTTGAGTTCTAATCTTGGCTCCTCCATGAATTTTCAATACTGATTCCACATGTATTTTTAGAAAATTATTATGGCGAATGACACCTTTAAAGATCTAAGAAGTATAGTGATACTTGTAATATTGAAAAGTAGAATTGAAGGAGTAGAAAGCCTTAAAATTAGAAGATTTTAAGATATAAGGTGTGACTCTGGCCTTTACTCCCTTCTCTCACTCATCATATTTTGGAAACAATAATTCTTTTTGAGAACTTAAAATTACTTCACATACAGTAGAGCAGAGCTGTATAAGACCCCTTTAAGAAAAAACTCTTTGAGTTCTAGTGAAGATTTCCAGTTAAAAAACTTTGACTGTTAGTTAACATTCAAAAGATATTAAAACTAAAATAAAAGTATTACTATTCAAAGAGGATTAAGTTAATTTTTTATTTTGTTTCTTAAGCTGAGTACTATTAAAAATTTCTTAAGCTAAAATATCATCGAAGCTGGCCTCATGGGCTTTTGCCCTCTGCCATGAAATGGGCTTAGTCCCATGCTCAGAAGGGCCATACACTTGTTTTTTTTTCCTGCTGAGAATGTCTTAAAATGCTTAATAGTTTTGTCTTTGAGTATGTGTATTATGAATTACAATGGACATAAGTGAAGTCCAATGGGGCAACCGTGCACATGGATCAGTAGAAGACACATTTCTAGCAATATGTGTATGTACCATTCCTTGTTGCCCCCTTCATGCAGGGGTGTCCAACCTGCAGCCCACAGGCCACATGTGGCTCAGGATGACTGTGCAGGCTGCCCAACACAAAACTATACATTTACTTAAAACATTATGAGATTTTTTTATGTGTGATTACATGCCTCAATATATTTAACGTGTAGCTCAAAACAACTCTTCTTTTCCCAGTGTGGCCCAGAGATGCCAAAAGGTTGGATATTTCCGATTGTAGAGTCTTCATGTCTCATGAGCGCAGAATTCTTGTGGATTTAGCATGGATGCATAGAAGTTTAGAGAGACTCAAAGAAAGTACAAGGAAGCACGTTATATCACCAACTGTGTAAATCCTGGAGGCTGTGCTTTCTGTTTGAACCAGAACTTGCTTCAAATGCAGAAAGAACACAGTGGCATTCTAAGAAACACTAATGATCACAAGATGCTGCCATATCTTTTCTTATGCTTGTTACTCTCCTTTATTAGCCAAACACCTATGATGAAAATGATATAAATGAAAAGTGAAAGAAAGAGCTTCTTTCTTTTCAGTTCTTTCTTACCAGTAAGCCTGAGGTGGTGTTGTAAAATATGTACATATAAAGAATTGAAAATAAAAAGTTGTTTGTTCTATGCAGCATTTCTACTGTCTGATAAGAGCAAAATACATGTACACATATACACACAGGAACGATGCAACACCAGTTGCACAATTTTGGTGTTTGGCATACAAGTTAAATAGTCTTATATTTGCACTTAAACTGGTATTGCACAATTAAAGATGAATTAAAGGATGAATACTAATAATGAAAATTTCTAATTTTACTTTAGTTAGAATTACATGAGGGAGAAAATTAAAACAGAACAAAACAAACGATTATGACAAGTCATGAAGGGACCACAGAATAAAGAAAAACGTTAATTTTTAATACTTTTTACATTTTTTCCATTCTTTTTGAACAAGGGTTTTCCATTTTTACTTGCATTGGGTCTCACAGAGTACACACCCAGCCCTGAATGTCACTTCACTCTTTTGGCAGAACTTTCACTATAGACATTATAGTAAAAATTCTTTTTGACTTTCATATGAATTGATCTTCATTGGTCTTAGTCCAATCTCTCATTCTGATCCCACATGGCCAAGATTTTGTGGGTTGCTTTGTTTGATTTTTCTTTGTATTTGATATTAATTTAGTTCTTTAAAATTTAATAATGCTATCACAACTGGCTAAGGAGTTGGTGACATATTAAACCAGATCCCTGACTGTGGAATGGGAGACCAATGACCACCCTGAAGCTTTCTGATTTCCCTGGCTCCCCTCTGAGCAGAGAAATGTGTAGGGGTCCCCAACCTCCAGGCCGCTGACCAGTACCAGTCTGTGCCTGGTAGCAACCAGGCTGGACTGTAGGAGGAATCAAGTTGTTGCCTGAGTCCTGTTGAAAAAGTGCAAGTAGAAAGGAGTCACAAAATAGCAGAGGAGTAAATGGAAGCTACACTAACCTCCTCTTAGGACCAATCTGGAATTGCATCTAAATTGTGGAGAAATCACATGGAACAACAACTGAAAAATAGTGAGAGAGAAGACTTATTACCTTGAACAAACAGAAGAATCAGCTTTAGCACAACCTGACTGCACCTGCACAACAGCACACAAGATGTGGTGGGTGGAGTGACCCTCAGTCAACCAGCTGGAGGGATGGACCTACCAAAGAATGACCCAGCAAGAATCAAAACCCAATTATATTCAGAAAGCCAACATAAATGGCATAAAAGGTGTCCCAAGAGCATCAAGTTCAAGAGATCAAGGAGGCTGTACCACAAATCTCATGAGTTTCCTGCATACAAGTTCACACCACAACAGGGAGTCAAAATAGATCAATTTAAGAAGCAGAAACAAACAAAAATAGTCCCACAAATAATGGGAAGACAAAGAAACAACCCCCAATTAAAAGGAAAGTAGGAATCCTCAGAAAGAGTGTTAAATTAATAGAGGCAAATCAATGATCAGATATTGAGTTCACACCAGTGGTTTTAAGGATGCTCAATGAGCTCAGCGAGAATTACCAAAAACTACAAGGAAATTATGAGAAACTTAATGCAAACTATACCAGCAGGGAAAAGGACATAGAAACTATCAACAAGAGCAAGGAGGAAATGAAAAATATAGTTTCTGAATTGAAGAACACACTAGAAGGAATCAAAAGAAGGCTTGATAAAACAGAGGGTCGAATCAATGAGCTGGAGGACAAGGTAGAAAATAACTCCTGGCAAGAACAAGAAAAGAAAAAAAGACTCAGAAGGAATGAAGACAGGTAAAGGGAACTGCAGAATATGAAACATAATAATATCCCTATATTATTATAGGGATACCAGAAAAAACAGCAAGGGATAGAAAACCTGCTTGAAAAAGTAATGATGGAAAACTTCCCTAATTTGATAAGAGAAAAAGTCACACAAATCCAGGAAGCACAGAGGGTCCTCCTCAAGAGGAACTCAAAGAGGCCCACTTCAAGACACATCATAATTAAAATGGCAAAATTCCAAGATAAAGAGAGAATCTTAAAAGCAACAAGGGAGAAACAAGAAGCAACACACAAGGCAGCCATGATAACAGAGATTCTAAAAGTCAGAAGGGAATGGCAAGAACGATTCCAAGTAATAAAAACCAGAGTCCTGCAAGACTACTTGATCCAGCAAGGGTCTCAATTAGAAGGTCAAATAAGAAGCTTCCCAGACAAAAGAAGCCTCAAAGAATATACCTCCACCAAACCAGCACTACAAGATATGCTAAATGGACTGCTTTAAGAAAAGGAAGAAAAAGAGTGAGGGAGAGAGGATCACAGGTATGAAGAGAGTAAAATGGCAATGGATAAGTACCCATAAATAATAACCTTAAATGTAAATAGATTAAATGCTTTAATCACAAGACATAGGGTAAATGAATGGATAAGAAACCATGACCTGCACATATGCTGCCTACAAGACACCCACCTCAGAACAAAAGACCTACACAGACTGAAAGTGATGGGTTGGAAAAAAATATTCCAGGCAAATGGATAGGGAAAAAAGCTGTGATAACGATACCCATATCAGACAAAATAGACTTCAAAACAAAGTCCACAAAAACAGAGAATGACATCCATCAAGAAGACATAAACATTGTAAACATATATGCACCCAACATAGGAGCACTCAAATAAATAAGGAAAACCTTGGAGGACTTAAGAAAAGATATAGCACACTTATACCAGGGGACTTTACCACCCCACTGTCAAAAATGAATAGATCTTCCAAACAAAATATCAATCAGGATATTGTGGCATTGAACAATGTCCTAGATCAAATGGACTTAACTAATGTATATATAGAACTTTCATCCAAAAGAAGCAAAAAACACATTCTTTAAAATACACATGGAACATGTTCAAAGACACCACATGATAGGACATAAAACAAGCCTCAACAAATTCAAGAAAATTGAAACCATACCAAGCATTTTCTCTAACCACAAGGGCCTGAAACTAGAAATCAACCTCAAGAAAAAAACTCAAAAACACTCAAATTCATGGAGACTGAGTAGCATGCTATTAAACAAAGAATTGGTTAAAAATGAGATAAAGGAAGAAATCAGAAAGTTTCTGGAAACAAATGAAAATGGACACACAACAGTCTAAAACTTATGGGACACAGTGAAGGTAGTCCTGAGAGGGAAGTTCATAGTGATACAGGCCTATGTAAAAAGTTAGAAAAGTTTCAAACATACGACCTAAACCTACATCTACAAGAACTGGAGGAACAATAACAAACAAAGCCCAGAGTGAGTAAAATGAAAGAAATAACCAAAATCAAAACAAAATTAAATGACATAGACACTAAAAGCACAGTTCAAAAGATCAATAAATCCAGGAGCTGGTTCTTTAAAAGGTAAACAAAATTGACAATCCTTTAAGCAGTCTCATCAAGAAAAAAAAAAGAGGACAGAAATAAACAAAATCAGAAATGAAAAATGAGAGATTACAAATGAGACCACAGAGGTACAAAGGATTGTAAGAAATTAGTATGAAGAACTGTATGCCATGAAATTTGAAAACTTAGGTGAAATGAACAAATTTCTAGAAAAATATAATCTTCCAAAACTCAATGAAGAAGAAGCAGAAAGCCTGAACAGACTGATAACAGTTGGTGAAATGGAAGCAGTAATCAAAAAACTCTCGTCACACGAAAGCCCTGGACTGGACAGTTTCAAAGGAGAATTTTCAAAAACTTTTAAGAAAGAGCTAACCCCACTCCTTCACATACTATTCCAAAAAATCCAAGAAGAGGGAAACATCCCAAACTCTTTTTATGAAGCCAGAATCATCCTAATCCAAAAACTAAATAAAGATACAATAAAGGAGGAAAACTAAAGGCCAATGTCTTTGATAGACATAGACACTAAAATCCTCAAGAAAATATTGGCAAACTGCATTCAGCAATATATAAAAAGGATCATACACCATGACCAAGTAGGATTCATCCCAGGGATGCAAGGATGGTACAATAATGGCAAATCAGTAAATGTAATACATCACATAAACAAAAAGACAAAAATCACATGATTATATTAATAGATGTGGAAAAAAACATTTGATAATGTATGGCACCAATTTATGATAAAAACACTCAGGAAAGTAGGAACAGAGGCAGCATGCTTCAACATAATATAGTACATATATGAGAAACCTACAGCCAACATCACACTTAATGGGCAAAGCTCTAGAAGATTTCCCACTAAAATCAGGAGCAAGAAAAGAATGTCTACTTTCACCACTGCTGTTAAACAGAGTGTTGGAAATCCTAGCCACAGAAATCGGACAAAAAGAAGAAATAAAAGGCATACAAATTGGAAAGGAGGAAGCAAAATTGTCATTGTTCGCAGATGACATACTAGAGTACATAGAAAATCTTACAGACCCCACAAAAAAACTACTAGGCCTAATAAGTGACTTTGGCAAAGCAGCAGGATACAAAGTCAATATTCAGAAACTGAAAGCATTTTTGTATATCAACAATGAAATATTAGGAACAGAAATCAGGAAAAAATCCCACTTGCTATATCAACAAAAAAATAAAATAAAATACCTAGGAATAAACCTAACCAAGGAGGTAAAAGACCTGTGTGCAGAAAACTACACAACATTGAAGAAAAAATTAAGGAAGATACAAACAAATGGAAGTATGTACCATGTTTGCGGATTAGAAGAATTAACATCATCAAAATGTCCATACTACCCAAAGCAATTTTTCAGTTGCTTCACCTATTAAAATGCAATGCCTATTAAAATGCCAATGACATATTTCAAAGATATAGAACAAATATTTCAAAAATTTATATGGAACCATAAAGGACCCTGAATAGCCACAGCAATTTTGAGAAAGAAGAACAAAGTAGGAAGGATCACAATACCTGACATGAATTGTATTACAAAGCCATGGTAACCAAGACAGTCTGGTACTGGCATAAGAACAGACATATAGATCAATGGAACAGAATAGAGAGCCCCAAAATAAACCCAAGTCTCTATAGTTAATTAATATTTGACAAAGGGAGCAGAAGCATAAAATGGAGTAAAAATAGCCTCTTCAACAAATGGTGTTGGGAGATCTGGGCAGCTACATGCAAAAAATTGAAACTCAATCACCAACTTAAACGATACACAAAAATAAACTCAAGATTGTGACTTAAATATAAGTCACAACACCATAAAAGTCTTAGAGAATAACATAGGCAAGAAAATTTCAGACATTCCACACAGCAATATTTTCACCAATATGTCCCCTAGAGCAAGAGACATAAAGGAAAGAATAAACAAATGAGACTTCATCAAAATGAAAGCTTCTGCACAACTAAAGAAAACATCAACAAAATGAAAAAGGAACAAACCATATGGGAAAATATATTCTCCAATGATGCCTTGGATGATTGTTTGATATCCAAAATATATAAAGAACTCATATGGCTCCACTCCAGGAAGAAAAAAACCCAATTAAAAAACGGGCAGAGGACCTGAATAGACACTTCTCCAAGGAGGACATACAGAGGGCCTAGAGATGTATGAAAGGATGCTCAGCATCACTAACCAACAGAGAGATGCAAATTAAAACCACAGTGAGATACCACTTCACACAGGTCAGAATGGCAATCAAAAAATTCAACAAGCAACAAGTGCTGGTGAGATCATGGAGAAAAGGGAATCCTAGTACATTGTTGGTGGGAATGCAGACTGCTACAACCACTGTGGAAAACAGTATGGGATTTTCTCAAAAAAAAACTAAAAATGGAACTTTTTTTGATCTAGCAATTCTACTGCTGGGAGTACATCCTAAAAATCCTGAAATACCAATTCAAAAGAACCTATGAACACCAATGTTCATAGCAACACAATTTATAATAGCAAAGTGCTGGAAGCAACATAAGTGCCCATTAGGAAATGAACGGATCAACAAACTGTGGTACATTTACACAATGGAATACTATGCAGCAGAAAGAAAGAAGGAGCTTCTACCCTTTGTGACAGCATGGATAGATCTGGAGAGCATTATGCTAAGTGAAATAAGCCAGGTGGTGAAAGACAAATACCATATGATCTCACCTGTAAGTGGAAGCTAATCAAGGAAACAAATGAGCGAACAAAATATAACCAGAAACATTGAAATTAAGAACAAACTGACAGTAACCAGAGGGATGGGAGGAAGAGATAACGGGAATAAGGGAAACAGTTATCAAAGGACATGTATAAAGGACACATGGACAAAGCCAAAGGGGTCAGGATCAAAGGTGAGAGATGGGCATGGTTGGGGTAGGGGGGAGTGATGGTGGGAAAAGGAAGACATCTGTACTTGAACAACAATAAAAATATAAACAAAAACAAAAGCAAAATAAATGAAAACAAAAAAGTTAGTAATGTTCACATTTCCATTTGGCACAAGTGGTATTCTATTATTAACTCTATTATCAAAGTAAGAATGAACCCTGAGTTAGTCCTCCTCATTTTGGCAAGATATCTTCACTTCAAAAAGATTTTTACTTCAATTCGGTGTTTTCTGCTGCAAGAGATATTTATTTTTCCGTTTTAAATGAATTCATTTTTTTACCTTTTGAGGGAGGGGGAAGGAGGAAGACAGAGAGGAGAGAAACATTGTTCCGTGAGTGAGATCGGTTGCCTCACACACAGCCCCACCTGAGAACATGGCCCACAACCCAGGCATGTTCCCTGACTGGGAATCCAATAGGCGACCTTTCAGTTCACAGGCCAGTGCTCAATCCATTGAGCCACACTAGTCAGGTCATTTTTTATTCATTACTTATATATTTGTCTTTTTTCTCTAAGATTTAGTAGAATTTTTAATAACATTTTGATTACACCCGTGACACCCATGGTGGCTATTACTTGTCTCATATTAAATTACCAACTAATTATATGCATGAGGTCAGAAATTTTCCAGCTGGGTACATCAGCCGAAGATACTAATCTTTAAGGATAACTAACATAGTTTTTTCTGCTTTACCCCACAAGTAAAATAACTCCAAAATTATTTCCAAATAATATTAATAATATGTGTATGTGCTTTTACATTGTAACTGGGCATTACCAGTTGTCTGCTTATATATACAAAGTGGGGCAAAAGTAGGTTTATAGTCATGAGTACATGAAGCAGTTTATTCTTGTATGACTACTTATTAATTATTGTATTATTTTCTATATGAACAAATTGTGAACCTACTTTTGTCCCACCCTGCATTCTTCACATCTCTTTCATGCATTTATTTTTATTTATTAACAAGTAGAAAATGTCCCCAAATATATAAATATTATTTAGCAGTTTATTGTTTTTAAACAAGTAATAAACCTGTTAATGATGAAGCACCAAAATTAGTTCTTTATAAAAATCAACTTTATTAACAGACATTCAAAGAATTTGAAACAGAGCGGTCATATAACCCTGGGCAAGTTGTTCTAGTAAGGGCTCTGCATTCCTTATTTGTAATGTAAAGGTAATAATAGAACCTAATTTAAACTTGTTAGAAAAATGCCTGTCACACCATAAACACTCAGTAGATGCCTTCTACTACTGCAGCTATTATTCTTGGTGTTGTTGTTATCATTGTTTATTATTATTATGTGGAGTTAACTGCTATAGGATTCCTCCTTCTTCCTGACTGATGGAATTTGGATTTGAAATGAAATCAGTAAGTGATGATATATTCACCTCAGGTTTTGGGCATGATTAATTTTAGGAAGTAATAATCACATTTTTCACTCTTTCTTAACTTCCCAGTATTCCTTGCAGCTAGTTCAACCAAAGGGCCTGTTAATGGAGAAATAAAAGGCCTTTCAAAGTGAAAGTCAACAAGCATTTATTTGCCATCAAAGAATGCCTATCCAGGAAGCATTGATTCAGGCAGGAGCCCAAATAATGTTCTGAGTAAGAGACAAGAAGTGAGTATGAGAAAAGAAGGAAAACATTTGCATCAATAGAAGGATGGCATTTTTACTGGTGTGGATAATATAACATAGTGATATTTATTTTACAGAATGCTTTTAATTTTCAGCCCGGTTGCCATCAGTCTGGTAGTCATGGTGTCTGCTTTCTTGTTATCCTTACAAACAGTTCTTTGGGGCACAGCGTTGCTTGAAGCCCAGTCTAAAGTTTATTTTGCCCTGTGTTAACATTCCAGGGAACTGAGGCATAAGGACCTACGAGGCAATTCCTGTGGTAGGGTAGCTATGGCTCTTCTTTAAAGTGACTCCATTTATTATCATTATTTTTTGACAGACCCAAATTAGGCCAATAGTCTAAGCAGAAATTTCCTGACGAGGTTTCTGAGAAGACACTTAATATTGTCTTTGATTAAACTATTTCTTAATACTGGTCATGCTTAATGGCTAGCTTGTACTTGTGATAAGTTAGTAAGAGCAGACAGATGTGGTTAGAGTAGCACCATGACCCCTGGACTCATCCATATTGCCTCTTTGAATGTGCACCTTATGTGACAGCCATCCTTTGATAATAAATGAGGATAAAAGCCAATACACTCATCATGGTAAACAGAGAAACATAAAGGGTACGTGTGCCTAACGGCATCACTGAGCAGTGAGGCACAGTTTGTGTACATTCTGTGACTGCTAAGCAGTGCGGAATGGTGCCATTTTTAATACTCTGGGTACATTTAACATTTATCATCAATGATCTTTCAGATAAATAATTTTTCTTTCAGTGTATAGTTGCAATAGCATAGGGTGCATAAATAGGAATTTAAAAATCATTTCAATGGAAAAAACCAAAATTATATCTCATCTATATTTTGGATTACTTTAAGTGATCTTCTTGAAAAATTGACTGAATACAATGTGTTAGAAATTTCAAGATGGTCTGGATATTATCTATTTATTTCTGTATCTACAAGTCATTTAATTTAAGTGGTGGCATTATTTTAAAGAGTGGTCCTCAAATCTATAGAGCACTGGTTCTCAACGGAGTGCACCTTTGCAATCAGCTGTGTCTGGATGCATTTTTAGTTGTCGCACTGGAGAGCAGGCTATTTGCATCCAGTTTGTAGGGGCCACAAATGCTGCTAAATGCAAACATTGTACAATACATGGGATTCTGCCTTGCACAGGGTTCCTGACCCCGACACTAACAGAATAATCTTGTCGAAATGCCCAGAATGCTGAAGCATTTGCAGAAGATTGGAATGTGCTCATTGGGAATGCTACGGGTCTACTTAAAAAGTATTTGCCTTCATTAAACTATATATTTCTAATTATAGTCATACTTAAGGGCCAAATCCTACTCGTGACAAAGCTAGTACCCAATTTCAGGACTCTTGACAGTTTCTTTAGTTGAAACGATATCCATTGAAACAAGTTTTGATTACATAACTGTAGATGAGAGCAAGGTATTGGTTATACATGGTGAATGTCTGAGAGAACTCACATGGTGAGACCATCCTAACCCTGGAAATGGTGACAAACAAACTGCTCCGCTCTACAAACTAATGAAGAACCAATGTCATTATTTTTCTAACTTTAGCCCTTCAAGTTCTCCTGCTTTTATGGTTCAGTGATAAAAATCCAAAAGTTATTTTTTCATACTTTGTATCTATTGCCATAAATATTTTGTATTAATTAGGTGGCTAGTAATAGCTTACTTTTCATCCACAAAACTGGAGGAGCTACCATAATCCCATGCAGATCCATAACTAGAACCCCAAGGGCGAACAGTCGAGTGTACTATTGAATTTCTAGTGCTAAGATACACGTGTTTGGACACATTTTTTACAATTAAATTTTTCAATATGGGCTGTTCATTTCTGTACTTTTGACTGTTTCTGGAACAAAGCATTCTATTTTAGTCTTCTTAAAATGTCATGGTGCCATATAAAGTGTAACTGCTTTTTAGTGAGGCGCTGGGTGCCGTGCACTGTTCATTATCTCATGACCTTGGAGCCAGTCCCTTGGAATTCTGTGTAACAGAGATTGCAAAAAGTACTCTGTGAGATTTTTCAGGCAAAAAATGCTTCACCTCCTACCTGGCACAGAATTAGGTTCTCAAGAATGCTGAGTTACTTTTCCCTTTGTCCGCTTTGGTATTCTTGCTCTAGCAGAGATATGTGTGATGATTACGTTCTAAAACTTACCTTGTTTGGACTGAGCAACATCTGTGTTTCAGAAGACCAAGTAGATCCTAGGTGTACTTTTTTTAATCTATCGATTTATATGTTATTGATTTTGAGTATTCTGCTCATTAGACAAAGACTGTTTTCACTTGTGTGGACATGCTTTAGATTAAACAATGGATTAAAACAAACAGACTTACTTTAAATAAGAAATTGGAATCCTACAACTTGAATTGACATTTAAAACAAAGGGTAAATAAAATCATCCTTTAAACTCCAGAGGTCTTTTCTTTACCATCAGTTTGAAGCATAACTGTTTTTCTGTTTTATATTCATAAGAAAAGATGAATTTTAATATTATCAAGTCCACTGGAATCTCTTCAGAAAAGATTGTATTATTGACTTCAGGGGTAATTTGTCCTTCAAACAGAGATAGAGCTAAATAGGTTACTTAGGAAAATGTCAGCCATTTTAGAAGGCAACACCAGGCTCTGCTTTTCATCGGAAGTCGCGCAAAGCCACGTGTGGTAGGGAGACTGCCAGCAGCCCAGCCAGTGTTGACTCGTGTCATGACGATCTCGTGATACACCTGCTCCTTTGCTGAGGGTGCTACTGTTACCAAGAAAAAACACAACTGGGAGGTGTAAGTAATCAACATCTGACTGACAGCAGATGTGACTCTTTTCTAATGGGTACATAGTAACAAATATTTAAATAGAATCCGGCCGTTCTTAAATTAAGACCAGGCACACTTATTTTGTCTCTCCCATCGTCCTATTATTCTGTGGTTCAAATATGCATCATCTTCTCTTATTTTTATGTCTCAGCCAATAAAGAACAAAATTTCCCTACCACATACAGGGCTTTGAAAGGTCCTAGCCTCATTTCTCAGATGGAGCTCAGGAAGTTTACTTGGATTGCTTTTTAGGGCTAGAAACTGTTTTTCCCCACTCTGAGGGAAGTGATTTGAAGTTAATATGTATGTATATCTAGTATAAATAGGCACAATCTCTTCACAGAACTAGGTTGGAAGTAAGCTGGGAGATTTGTCTGGATTAAATTCAGATCTGCTTTCAGATTCAAAATGACCCAATATATTCAATTTCAATTTCAGAACCACCTTCTTTGTTTGCTGTGATGTGGATTAGAGACTGCATGCCCTGAGATTTTCTTTTTCTCCTTTTCGAGTATGCAAGTGACATTTTCCTGTTCATCTGAAGAATGAAGTAAACCCGATTAGATTTGTTCTCCATCTGGGAGCAGGAAATTAACTTTGAAAATGATTTAAATCTCTTGCCTGGGGAGGGACTTTTACTGCCCGGAGTTCAATAGTTCAATTTGACAGAAGCCTCTGCCAGATTTCTAATACACAGCTGTATTTAAAAAGACGATGAAAATGAGGCTGCTTTAAATTTTATTAACTGAATTCTTATACCAGGCCAAATTTAGAGACAGCATGTTAGTTTGGAAAAGTTGACCCAGTAAACCCTTTAAGAAGACATATATTACTAGTTACAAAGAAGAAAATATATAGGCTTTTGTATATTGAGAGGAAGTATTCAGGTCTGACAGTTTTTCCTTCTAATTTTTCCTTATGCTGTAATCATAAACAGAACAGGCAGTGCAAACCAGAAACTATGAAAACGTGGGCTCAGTGTTTATTGTGATAATCTAGTAAAACATCAAAGTTACTGTGACATATTTCTATTGATGTAATAATCATTGTGCTGAAAGGTTAGTCAAAGATGGTAAAGATGTTCACATAAATAACTATTTTGAATTTTTATGTGGAAACAGATGCTAATTTCAGAATTTTTACATTTTCACTCCGTTTGTTTGTACATATTCATAATCGACATTGGTGATGACAATTCCCTTGTGACTATTTGTCACACCCTCACACATCTGTGTTGATATGTACCCTTTTCTCTGTAACTGAGGATGCTTTGCCTGGGATTCTTTGTCCCATCTGTGCCCTGGGAGTAAGATTCCTAATTTTTTTCTTTTAGCACTCACACACATGCAGTTTTCTCATCAAATCAAGGAGTGCTTGTTCAGCATCTGCACAGCGGATAATATTTAGTTTAGGTCAAGTGAGGCTGTGGTAGCCACTCTCAGGTTTATCTTTTTATTTTTGAAGTTTTGTTTCTTGCTCCTACTGTGTGTTCATTGGGAGTTGATTGTGGTTTTGTTTGTGGCATTTTCACTCAGACACCCAGGGTGATGGTCAGTTTTTATTGAGATATTAGCAAATTTATAGTAGAGGGAAAAGAGGAGAGGGTTTTTAAATTTTCTGCTTGGAAATCACACAAAATTTCCCCTCCTATTTAATTGGCCATATCAAATTTTGAGGCCAGCCCATTGTCTATGGGGCAGGGAATATAATTCTCCCATAAGAAGTGGTGTGTCAGTGAGGGAGCTCAGATATTTGAAATAAATGCAATAAAATGCATTTTATATGACCTGGTCTGGTATAGACATGCATACATAATAAGCCCATCTAGGCACATAATAGGTGGTCAATAATTATTTTTGGATGGATAAATGAATGAATATATTCATTGATAAAACATTATGGTATACTCTGTTATTTTTACTCTATTCTTTTGAACTGATTTCTATTTCATTTTATAAAGTGCTAATCAACGCCCATTAAATTGACTTCATGACCTACAGTTTAGAAGTACTGATTAGTAAATGTAACACTGTGAAAGCAATATTATTTTCAGTCCTTGATTCTGTTCTTTCTTCCATGAAAACATAATAAACATTTAAACATCTTCTAGTGTTAGGTACGTGTTAACATTGATGTTATGAAATAATAAGAGTTTAATTAGACATCTAAGAGGCCCAAAGTTAATACTCACATAACTAATACATAAAGTAAATATATGGATATAGGTCTTATAAGAGAGGTATAAAAACTGAGGGAAGAGAGTAATGGCTTTCCCCAAGAAAAGGATGCTTAAACCAGACATGATCATGGATAATAGGCTTTGGGAATATAAAAAAGAACTCCCTAAGAAAATTCTCAACAGCATAAAAGTTTATGGTGAGTGTGAAGAAGGCCAAATTGTCTGAGAACAGTAGTCAGAAATATTGACGGGCTCATACATGAGCTGTCGTACTGGGGCCCATCTGTGGCCAACTAAATATTTTTCATTAACTATCTGTGTTAGGGGTCTCTGGTTTAAAAAAGCCAGGGAAAGGAAAGCAGGAAAGTTGTGAAAATTATAGTTTCATTTCATAAACAGACAAAATTTAAGGTTAACAAATGTCCTATCTCACATATGTATTAAATGAGCATTTTGTGATTTCTAAGTATACTGGGCTGATTTTTCCCCTTTTTAAACATTTCTCCCATTTGAGACTTGCCCTGTATCAATTAGTAGCTATGAAACGAATTGCTCCCAATTTCCTTATCTGTATATGTAAATTAGTAACACCTTCTGTGACCTTCAGAAAATGTATTTGGCAGCATGTAACAAAAAAGTAAAAAAAAAAATATGGTGTAATGATTTAACCACATAAGAACTGAAAAAATATGTCAGAGCCCATAGAATGTTGAGGCCACAACCACTGTGTTCCTGTGGTTTTCCTTCAACTTCAAGGTAATTGTGAGCCCTTCAGTTAAAACATCTGTGTATCAGGTAGGAAGAAGGAGAATGACACAATGAAAAGGAGGCATGACCGTATCAGCAGTCCAAATTTTCCAGAAATTCCCATATTCATGTCATATGGCCACTTCTAGCTGCAAACGAGGCTGGGGAATAACAATTTTAAACTGTGATATTGCTACCTTGAAGGAAATTAGCATCTCTGATAACAAAGAAGGGGAAAATAATAACTGCCACATCCTCATAAATCAAATGAGGGTATCTGTATATAAGGACTTAAGAAGTTTCAAGTAATCATGAGCAAAAAAAGAATTACTTAGGAAAAGGTAGGAAAGATACAAAATTAAGCTTAGCTAGTTAGTTATTTGTGACACAAAAATGCTTAGAAATTCCAGTAGGTAATACAAACAACCTTTCATACACATAAGGGCTGCATTAATTGATACAATATGTAAGCACTTAATTATCCATAGGTATATACCTTCATATATCATTTACAGATAATTTATGTTATTTTTAAATTAAGTTTCATACATATGTACATGTACTCATGATTATATATATGTAATTATATATATGCATGATAAAATAACTAGAAAATCAAAGATACTATTTTAGTCTGAATTTTATGCTACTAAGGACTCACAATTTTCTGCAGTGCAATATGATGAATTTACTTTAGGCCCTCCCACCAAAGTGCTTAACATTTACATGGCAATTTGACCTGTTCCAAAGAGAGTTTCCAACTGGAAACTTGCAATATACAGATTAATGAGGGGAACATATGTATGCATTCTCTATAAAAATCACAGGGAATTTGCAAAGCTCACAGAATTCTGAGAATTTGAGTAGAGTTTAGGAGAGTTGGCTCTGATGATACAGAGAAAACAACACTGAAGGAAGGCATAACTCTCAGGTATATAAAGGTACATTGTACAATTAAATAGTAATTATTCTGTTGGTTGATAAGGACAGAACATGGTATCATGGGTTGAGGCTACAGCAAGGAGTGTTCTATTAAATCACTAGGGGAAAGGCCATGGAAGATTCAAAAAGGCGTCTTCCTGCAGCTACTGGAGATATGTAAGGAATGACATCACTGATGTCTTGGAGTCTTTGTTTTTGACAGCAGAGAACTACTTCATCTGTATCTTCTCTGTACTTCTGGACATTTTATTTCAGTTTTTTGTAGTATTGGCATCATTTACTAGAACAATTGGCTGGCAACTTTATATCATCACACTGTAATTAATGCAAGATAACTTGCATGAAGACCCTTTGTAAACTACAAAATGCTATAACAAAAGTGTAAACATAAACAATGAAATATTATTGTGATGATACTATGATACAAAATCCTGGCCTAATGCAATGTACTGTATAGCAATGGTGGATTCCGGAGGGTCCTGAGACTATTTCAGGTGGCATATGAGGTCCACAGATTTCCGCAATGATATGAAGATGCTGTGTGCACTTTTCTACTGTGGTGACGCTTTCACTGAGGGTGCAAAAGAGCCCTGGAGACACCTGCCGGCCCTTTAGCGAGAATCAAGGCAGCAGCACAAAACTGCACTAGCAGTCCCTGTGCTTTTCACTACTGTGCACTTGTACTAAAAATAAAATATAATAAAGCCAGTTTTTTTAGGGAAAGTCTTGATAAAGCAATAATACTATGAACTGTGTTAAATACTGAACTGCGAGTACATGTCTTTTTTAACATTTTGTATGGTAAATGAGGGCAGGGAGTGGTCTCCTATAGCATTTCTGCTGCATGCCAAAGTTCCCGGTTTGTCTTGAGAGTGAACATGGTGCTGTGAACTGAACTAACTTGTTTTTAATAGAATTTAATCTTTTTCTGAAAGAAAAACTGACAAACTATGATATTGAGATTTAAGGCTGACATTTTCTGAAAAATGAAGTGAGACTATCACTTCAGGAAAAATAACACAATATGTTTGCCAAATAAATGTATTTGAGTTTTAAAGTGAGAATTAGAATTTCTCAAAAAGATGTATTTGTTACCATGAGCTTGCTTTCCAATTCTTACTGACTTTTCTAATGAGATCAAGAGTGATATTAATGAATGTGATTTTTCAAAAATATTGCATATTGAGCTTCAATATTTGCAGTCAGTGAAACAATATTTTCCAAATGACCAATGCAATGAGTAAAAGATCCATTTTACCTGTAAGACAGACTGAAGATTTTAATGTAACAGTACAAGAAGGTCATTGATGTGGTTTCTTACAGAATAGTTTCCAGGTGATATCTGAAATCACTTGCCATGTTTTGGTGAATAATGAAAGAAGAGCATATGCAGTCATGGAAAAGGTTACTAAAATACTAGTTCTTCTGACTTTTTATCTGTGCATGGCCAGATTTCCTTCATATACTTTAACCAAAACAATATATAGCAACAGAATGAATGCAAAGCAAATTGGAGGATCCAGCTATTTCTACCAAGGACGACATTAGATTTGCAAACAGAACCCAATTCTTTATGTTACATTTGTTTGTTTTTTAATATAGAGTTATTATTTGTAAATAATATGTTCAAATGTGAACATGTTGGATTTATTAATTATTTTTATCTGTTTAATAAATAAAGAGCTAAAAACAATCTCTATTTTAATTTCAAATACCATAAATATTGACTGATCTTATCACATACTCAATGCTCTCTGGTGGATTCAGTAATTTTTAAGGAGTCCTGAGATGAAATGTTTGTGAACCATTGGTACAAAGAAACCATTACAACACAATTGACGTAATACAATCATTAAATACAAGTCAGACTTGGATCATGTGTTACTTTTGTGTTTCCCTTTGTCCCACACTTTTATTTCTTCCCCAGTATTTATTTTCACCATTCAGATAAGAAGATAGTCTCCTTTAGCTTCCTGTGCTTTTTAAACTGTGATGATCCTGGGGCCATTGTATTTCTCACTGTGTTTCACATTAGGTTCATATTTTCTTTTCTTCCAGGATTACGTGGTAAACCGGAAGTCCTGTGCCATGATAAGCTGGTAAACCCACTCTGAGTGGTGATGGGTCCGGGAGGCGGGGGTGGGCAGAGAAACCTCTGATGCAAAGCCCTTAAGTTACCAAGTTGACATCACTCTCCAGGATACTTCTTGGAGTTGGGAAGAGCTGCAGACAGCTGGCTCTCCTCAGCAGTAAGAACAGGCTCCAGTAGGCCCTTGGCCCCTGTCACTGTTAATAGCAAGTGCCCTCTGTCTTTCATGTTTAAGAAAAGAGAATTCTGTATTTTCCCATTTTCATCTAAAACTTATCTTTGGCGATGGCGCTGATATCTCTGTCAAAATTAGATTCAGTTTGGGTCTTTTTTTAAACTTCTCTTTTTTAAAGCAGCGAAACATTTATTATTAATTATTCTTATTATTTTTTATTCTCACCAGAGGACATTTTCTTCATCACTCTTAGGGAGGAAGGAAGGGGTGGAGAGAGAGAGAGAGAGATTGGTTGCCTCCCACATGTTCGAAGGACCGGGATGGAACCCACAGCCTAGGTCTGTGCCCTGACAGGGAAGTGAACCGGCACAGCACCCGTTCCGTTTACAGGATGGCGCTCCAGCCGAGCCACAGCACGGCTAGGGCCAGCGGTCAGCATGTAGAGCCTCGGTGTGGCGTGGAGGCACCTGGCATTGCACAAAGCTGTGAAAGGTACCAAATGTTCTCTGCTCTGGAAGAGTGAAATCTACATCACGCACTTTGAATTTTAAATTTGACTGTAACCTCCATAAGTCCATCAGCGAGAAGCTGGAAGAGAAATAGTCTGCCTTGCTACTCAAAATGTGGTTCTTGGGCTGTAGTTTCCACTTCCCCTGGGAGCTTATTAGAAATGCAGACTCTCAGGCCTCAGTCCCCGACTTCATTAAAATCTGCATTTTAACAAGAGTTCCAGATGATTTCTTATGGACAGAAGGTTTGTGAGCGCTGCTTTATGGTAATTTGAGCCCTCGTGATGTCAGCTTGCTGCCTTACACTGGCAAATGCTTACTGTATAAATACAACCCTCATAAAATGTGTTATGTTCCAGGATATTAGTCAAAGTATTACATCCACCTTGTTTCTTAGCTTTCCTTAATGTTATTTTCCCCCAGTTAATTGAAATTAAGTCTCCTCAAATGCTGGCATGTTTCTATGTATTATTATAATCCATTTTCCTTAAAATGGAATTTCTGTTCTCCTTTGAAGCATCAGATTCATCATTTCAGTTCCTATTAGATTTTTGTCTCCTTGAAAATATTGATGTATAAATTCTTTGCTCTGTGGAATGATCAGTCAGAGTTGGTACATATTTTTTCATCTCCGTTGATTTGGAGATTCACTTTTATGTGTTGCTAAATTAGTAAAGTGTTAAAATGCCTCTGAATTCTGTGAATCATCCCCAGCCCCTTGGCTGTAAAGGCTAACATAATTTACTATCATATGCTTCAGGAGCCTGATGGAGAAATTGGACTTTTTTTGGAAGAATACATATAAAATGTATTCACGCATTTCTGGGACTTTAAAGAAGTCCCTGGAAGGTGCCTGATCTCACTCACCCTGACTACATTTTAGGATTATCCAGAAGTTAAAAACAAACAACCCCAGGACTGGGTCCCCTCCTCAGAGATTCTGGTTTAATTGATACAATGTTATTTCTGTGTGTCAGTATTTTAAAAAATTCTCCAAGTGGTGCAAACCAGGGACTGAGTCACTGCACTACGGAGCAGCAGAGCCAAGAATAAACACGCCTCAGGCAGGCACCTTACTGACAGCATTCTCTCTCCTCAAGGGGTCTACTTACCCTGTGCACTAGGATGGTGATTGAGTTTGTCAGCCGGGCCCATCAAGTTTAATTGCACGTCTTTAAGAATTACCACAATGTTTGTCTTTAACCTACCTTGATGAAGACTGGACAAAGATCAAGCAAAAAGACTGGACAAATACCAGGAGGTTAGACTATGAGATAAGTCATATAGAGTTTAACAAATAGCTAATTTAAAGTTTAGTCCATATTCAAACTGAAAAGACTGTAAGAACAAATATATATGGCCATTTTCTTAAACCTGCTCTCTAACTAAAATAGAACATAAATACATAGTCTCGGTAGAGCCTAGAGGCACAAACACATAGCAGCCTCGTTCAATAAAACTGCAGTTACTTGAAGTTCTATTTTTCTTAGAGGTTCATGTCAGCTCTGCAGTCTATTCATAAATACATTTCATAGAATTTAATGTATGATGAAATTTATATTCTACTTATTAATATAGGACTCAAAATATGGTGGGTATTTTACTTTGAATATTTTAAAAATTTCATCAGAAAAATTCCACCAGGAAACTTTTCATCATCAACATCCTCAGGTTAAGCAGAGAGGTAATAGATTGGATTTTTCAGTTTAATGTTCTGTCATTATATATTTGTTAAAAGTACAAACATTTAGAGAGAGAACATGAGTCAGCTCGGCTGTCATAACAAAATACCTCAGACTGGATGACTTCAGCAACAGAAATGTCTATTCTCACAGTTCTGGAGGCTAGAATTCTGAGAGCGGCGTGCCAGCCTGGTGAGTGTTTGGTGAGAGCTGTCCCCTTGGATTGCTGATGGGCACTGACTTCTCTCCGTGTGCTCACGTGGCCTTTCCTTGGCCAGGGAGAGTGGGAGAGAGCGGAGAGCTCTCTGGTGTCTATTTTGTAAGGTCCTTAATTCTATCAGAGCAATGACCCTTGATGACCCTTGATCCCTGTCTTTGTAGTCCCATCTCCTGCACGGCCACAGTAGGGGCTGGGGCCTCGACACGTGGAGTTGGGAGGACATGAACATTCAGTCCACTACGGAGAGGTTCCCAACGTATCACATATTTCCCTTGTCTTATACAACATTTACAATATGATAGAAATGTCGTTTTTGAGTATGGATTAACATATGTGTGTGAAACTTAATAAGAAATTTATACTGGGGGCGGAGAGAGAGATTGGGACATTGAATAAAAGTGGGTATATTACTGATGAGCCGCAGAAATCCCCTTTACTGACCCTTCCCAATGACCTAAAATACCAGGTCGTAAAACCCACGTGGAAGCTTAGGCGTCACAATACCAAGAATGAATTTAGGAGGCTCCCTGGAGAAAAAGGAGAAGAGGAAACCCACAATATAGGTAGGGAGGAGAAAGCAGCTGAGGAAGACGGTCCGGCCCCTGACTATCACTTCTTAAGCCTGACCTGTGTTCGCACTGAAGAGCTAACACCATTGAGCCAGTCACTGAGCAGCTTTTTCCTGTCCCTAAGAGAAACTCACTTCTTAGCCTCATGGAGTACAGAGGAAATCTTCGGGAGTCCTAATCTTTCAGTCACACCTAAAGCTAAGAGAACATTTTAGGACCTTCACCCTATCACCTTTCCCAAGTAAACAGTTGGGAGAGGAATAAACATTTTAAACCAGAAACTATCTTTGCCTTTTGTTTTTAGTTACTGTTTTAGCCTTGAGGCAAAGTGCTTTCTACTTAAGAAACGATGATTGATAAGGGCGATACATGATTTTAAAAGGACTTTAAACTTCCAAAGCCACCCAAGTTTCACTTACAAGATTTTGTGATCTTGTAAGTTTACACGGAGAGTGCTGGTTAAGTTGTGAGAATGGCGGCGTTGGCTCAGGCTGCCCGCCAGAGATTCGGTTCCTGCTGTACGCACTTCCATATGTTACCTCGCCCCCGCTCTCAGCCCCTAAAATACCGAGCTATGCCAGCAAAAACTCGCTTCTCTTGCCAGCACAATACTCCCGATTATGTCATAGCCAAATATTTCACATAATGTCCTCGCAGATGTAATTTTTATAAACTGATAAAAGAAAATTCTGAGATGCCCTAAATTAAATGACATCAGGCAGGAGACTGGCAGTAAGAGGTAAGAGGCTAATCAGTGAACAGAGCCACAGGCAGAAGCCAACAGGACTGCTCACGCCCCTGGATGCATGTTAGAACGTGGGATCAAAGTTCAGGTAGCTCTCTAAAAAAGTAGCTGATCAGCAGACGCACCGTGGTTTGGCATGAACATTTTAAACTATTGTCTACAACTAGTCCAGAAGCAGGAAATGTTTCTCCCATTCGGATTATGCACCTATCCTAGAATGGCCCTCACTTCACCTTCTCCGGCCCTCCTTGTCTATAGCCAATGTAAATTCTTTTACATCTTTCTTTCTCAAATCTGTTGTATAAAGGAGCCCTCTCAGCTCCAGGATGATGGGCATATTCATGTTTTCCAACAAGTCCTGCTGATGATGGTCCACACTGCGCGTTCCAAGACCTGGTCCTTTTTCTGGCCAGGCTCAATAAATGCTTTCTTCCACAAAAGCTTTCAGCCAGGAAGGTTTTGTTTAAAATAAAGAAACAGAATGGCCAAAGGGACCATATTTTAACCAACTATAAAGAAATCTTGAGGTAAGGGAAATAAAGGAAAAAATAAACACATGGGACTACATCAAACTAAAAAGCTTCTACCTGGCAAAAGAAACCATCAACAAAATGAAAAGGGAATCCACTGTATGGGAGAACATATTTGCTAACAATATCTGATAAGGGGTTAATTTCCAGAATACATAAAGAATTTATAGGACTTAACACCAGGAAGTTTACAGGAGGGATCTGGCCAGGTCACTGGACAGAAGAAGAAGGACTGCGGAAAAGGGTCAGAAAGTGCCAGAGGTGGCAAAACTGAAGCTGCAACCAGTGCTTTCTCTACCCATGGGGAACAGCAAACCAGCGCTCCTGATACAGGTGGGGAACTCTTGCACAGAGATGCACGGGGTGAAAAGGTCTCAGCACATGTATAGCACTGTTGGTGGGAATACAGACTGGTGCAGCCACTATGGAAAACAGTACAAAGTGTCCTCAGGAAATGAAAAATAGATCTGCCTTTTGACCCAGAAATCCCACTTCTGGTAATATATCCTAAGAATCCCAAAACACTAATCAGAAAGAACATATTCACCTCTAAGTTCATAACAGTATTATTTACAATAGCTAAGATCTGGAAACAGCTCGAGTGCCTATCAGTAGATGAGTGGATAAAAAAGTTTCGATAAAAAAAGAAAGTTGTGATAGATTTACGCAATAGAATACCATGTGGCTGTAAAATAGAAGGAACTCTTATGCTTTGTGACAGTTTGGATGGACCTAGAGAATATTACACTAAGCAAAATAAGCCAATCAGAAAATAACAAATATCATACGATCTCACTCGTATGTGGAATATAATGAACAGAATAAAATGATGAACAAAATAAAACCAGAGGCATGGATACATGGAACAGACTGACAGATCTCAGATGGTGGGGGGGGAACTGGAAGAGATTAGCCAAAGAACATAGCTCCATGTTTGCAGAGCCCATGGACACAGACGATAATGTGGTGAGAGGCCAGGGGGTGGGGGAGCAGGGGCTTGGTGGAGGAGTGAGGCAGGGGGAACGTGGGACAGCTGTACTAGGGTCAACAATAAAGAAGTTAAAATTAAAAATATTTTAAATAAATAAATAAATAAGTGGTTTCAAATTTAAAAAATCTTGAGATTGTTGACCTCATATAAACAAAATTCCTGTAACATTCTGCATGGTGTACTCAGGAATTTTTCTTGCATATGTATAGGGACAATAGAAGTCAAAATTTAAATTCTTTAATCAAATCTTCTAGTCAAGTAAATAGTTTGGGGAGATGAGTCAGGTTTATCCTGACTTGAGGCAATATCGGGCACTATCTTACACTGAGAGGCAACAGCGGGGGAGGGAACTCAATCTTAGCTCCTTTGAGCTGTGAGGGTCAAGCGGCCGAGACTGAGGAAGGCCAGGCCCCTGCTGTGATCTTACTCGGGTGTTTGGGGGCATCTCTTCACAGTCTCCTTTGCAACTGTTGGCTGCTTGAAAGACATGCTTATTGTGTATGGACAAATGCAAATACATTTTTTAAAAATATGATTGTTGAAAACAAGGGAAGAGATTTCCCTTTTCTTTTTCTTAGAGATCTTACTTCAGAAAAACTTTGTAAGTACTATCTCCTCTCTTTAAAATGTATATATTGTGATTTTTTTAGAAAACTCTATAGGTTGTTTGTCATCTTTAAGACCCAGGAATGTCTTCTTCAAGGACCTAGGAGACACATTTTTGAAATGTAAACATCAAGGGACAGAGCATCCTTGCCTCCCAGATTCTGTGGGAGGGCAGAAGCCACCTACCTTTGGCGGGCATATTGCTCCAAGTAGCAAAACTATCTCCTGCCATAAGGATATGAGAAGTTTGGATTTCCTCTGAATGAAGCCAATGAGCACAGATGGTCACACCAATTACCAGGTAAAGCCAGGATAAACTCTGACAAATGGTGCTGTCAAGTCCTTTGACTTGGGGACTAGTTATTGTTGATCTTGAAAACGTATCTGTGTTTGGTCATATCGGCAAGCCTATACAAAAGGGTAAGATTTATATCTACCTTTGCAGTCTCGTAGCATATTTCCTGTGATGTACATCCTATTCTGGTTTAATGTTTGTTCACTAATACAGTATTTTTTTTTCCTGCCTTTGTGGAAAGGATTTTTGGGTTGAGAGATTATTTTGCTTTTAATTATGTTTCCTCAACACTGGTTCCTCAGAATTCTTTCTCCTATACTTTTTGATGTCAGACTGGTTACTTTTTTGTCAATAACAACTAGTTAGTGTTCCCAAGTTCCATCTGAAATTGCTAAAATGTGGTCTTAAAAGTTACTACTTCTGCAGTTCACTGTTCTTGCCAGATCGACTTCTCTTCGCTACTAGAAAAGTTGTGCAAATATAAGGACCATAGGACATTCTACTTTCAATAGAAATGTGTGTTTCAAGTGTTATTATGAATTCTATCTTCTCTACGTTCCTCATTTGAAAAGGTATTTTTAAACCTCCTTAATTTTAGTTAGAATAACTTTTGAAGTTCTCTGACTTCAAATTTAAGAGGTAAATGTTAATTGCTAATCTTGGGTTGAATTGCAATTAAGATTGCTGACTTATTTCTGTTAATATTAACAGCAATAGGATCAATTTAACATATAACAAATAGGATAAAGGTACAGGCATTTCAGATAAGAGTCCTGGTCAATAGAATACAGATTTACAGGAACCAAGGGTCATCTAAGCCAGAGCTGTTTTTATCTCCAAAAAGCCTTTCTCTAAACAGACTTCCAGTTGTACTTTTCAGACAAAGTATGTACAGAGAGTATGTCTATTAAAATAGATTTTAAAGCTATTATTACTGAAACCCAGTCATAGAAAATCCATTACAGTGCCTATTTGAGCTTAAGAGGGAAGGGGATCTTTAACTTGAGCCAAAGGAGCTCACTGCGACAGACACGTGAGAGCGCATTTTGAAGGTCATTTGCACATAAATGAAGAACTTGCTTCTCCAATACTGCCTGTTAAAATTTTGAAATATGCAGCAATAGAGCAATGGGAGTCTGATTGTGACCTGGGATGGTCTGATAAAGCTAGCAGTCCATCTTATTTTCCATGTGGTGATCATTCATGTCTGGTCAAGTAAAAGGATTTTCTCTGTGATTACTGCTATGAAATCATCAGCTTGGAGAAAACAAGCGTTTCTCTGTGTTCAGGACCCTGGCCAAGCACAAAACACGTCTATGCCACAGTCATAAAAAGCACTAATCAGCCCCATGTGTATAGCTTTAGTAAACATAACAATTTATTTACATTCAATTTAATGGCGTTTTATTAAGTACCTACTGTATACCTTTGCCAAGAAGTAGTTCTTTTCCTTAAAAGAGTACAGTATTCAAACAGAATTAAAATTGCTAAGGACCTAAAAGGGGTTAATTTGCCTGCACACATCAGAGCACAATAAAATGCAGACCGGAGTTTGCAGCTAAGAAAGTAAGTATTTATTTAAGAAAATGGCACCAAGCCTGGAGACACAGGTGAGCTAGTATTTAAACCTGGCTCCGCAGTGGCTCCTAGGGGATGGATTATATATATGGGGAAAATCATTAGTCAAGGCGACTAATGGAGTTGGGGGTTGGCCCTACTGATTGTCTGGGGCCAGGTAGGGAGCAGCTGATCACTGCATCAGGTCCTGCTGTTCGTCAGCCATGGCACGGTTTCGTCTGGTTTAGTGAGGATGTAGTTGGCAGGGTCATTCTGTTTCCACGGGCCTGGGGCTGAACACACAACTGAGCTCGACCTGTCATCTTTAGTTTGACTGAAACTCTGTTCCCTTGATCAACAGAACTGAGGCTTTTTCTTAAGACTTTTTTTATATTAGAACCTGATGTCCTGAAGGCTTTACGATGAAGGGAGTGGACATGCAGTGGTGCAAAGACAGAAGGGACCTGGTTGAAAAGAGGCAAGTGAGTCATGATGCCATTAGACTGGACAAGACCAGTTTGAATTAAGGAAAAGGTCATATCAAAGGAATGATATTTCTGTAAAGTTAGAAAATAAACTGAAAAAAAATTCAAAAATAATTTTCCAACCTTTCTTGGTATAAAAAATAGGGTTTGACATTATTTCCTTCGGGTGGTATGAGCTTTAAATGGCTTACCTTTGCATACATTTTTCATTTTGTTCCTTCTGTTATCCCAAATAATTTTCTGTCTCTGATGAGTACCTCCCTCCTTCATGAACTGGTTTCTTCAAAAGCAAAAGCTGAAGTTGAGTCCTGAAAGATAAGGATAGTATCACACCCCAAGATACCTAAGAGAAGAAAAAAGTTCAGGACAGAACCAGGAAATGTCTATTCCTGTCTGTTTTATTTGGTTTATTAAGGGAAAAGAATGCTGTGGAGATGGATGAATTCAGCAAGTCTAGGAGCCTATTGTATGAAGTGTTTTAACTTTGAATGGGGCTCCCAATTAGCTATGCCATTTCCCCTTTCAAAGTCAGGCTTACCTCTGATGGATACTATGCACATCCCCATCCTTTGAGCCAATCAAACTACCTTTTCAGTAAGTTATTCAAGGATCTAAAGAACCATAGATGCAGGGTGAATAAATGGGTCCTGACACTCACTTGTTAGAGTCTTCATTAAAAATATGCTAAACAAAGTTAGAGTAATGACAAACATAAAAGAAAAATTGTGTCAGATCAGTTAAATAGTCAGGGAAGACTTTATTAAAGACTATTGCAATAGAACAGAGAGATTAAACTCAATTCCTCTGAATCAAAAGATGGAAGAATTTATAAATGGTAGTTTTAAATGTGGGGGAAAGTTGGTGAATGTGAATAAGCTATCTGTATTGGCTAATTGTCACTTATTGAAGTTAGATTGCTACCCTCCCACAGAAACTAGGAGAGGAGTCTTATCTTTTTCCCTGATTATATTTCAAAAATATGACTCCCGGGTCCTTGAAAGAGACATTTCTAGCTTATAGAATGTCTATATCTCAAAGGGGCAGAGAAAGAATCTATAATTGCAAATTTTCTAAAGTGAATGTTCTAAGAAAGAGAGATCGGGGGCCTATAGTGGGAAGAAGCCTGTCTAAAGTTCAGCCACGCTGAAGGGAATGTTAAGGCACTTTGATCACAAAGATAAATCCAAAATATAGCTAATTTTTTCTTTTTCCTCCTCTTCCTTTCTTTTTTTCTCCTTCCCTCCCTATTTCCTTCTCTAATCCCTGTTTTTTCTTTTCTCTTTCTTTCTTTCTTTCTTTCTTTCTTTCTTTCTTTCTTTCTTTCTTTCTTTCTTTCTTTCTTTCTTTCTTCCTTCCTTCCTTCCTTCCTTCCTTCCTTCCTTCCTTCCTTCCTTCCTTCCTTCCTTCCTTCCTTCCTTCCTTCCTTCCTTTCTTTCTTTCTTTTCTTTCTTTCTTTTCTTTCTCTCTCCCCTTCCTTCCTTCCTTCCTTGTCTTTTCAATCTATTAATGCACACTAATGTACATTAGTACATTAACTTTTTAAAAAACATATTTTTTGTAATGGAAATTCAGACAAAGAGCAAATTATTATAAGTATATATTTAGCAATATTCAACTGAGTGTGATAAAATGTATTTGTCACAACAACACAAAATAGAATCGATTTGTTATTCATGAGATATTGAGAGTGTTTTGTGGTATAGAAAAAAATCATTACCTGCATGATTTTTTAAATCCCCGAAACACATTTTGATTGTTTTATAATATTAATGGCTTGGGAATAAAATGCACAAAATAATTTTTTATTTTGTATTGTATAATTTGTAAATGCTGAACTTTTGGAAATAGGCCTATTTTCCTAGATGCTATGTAGAATATTTAACATTTTCTTTGTTAGCATTAATATAAAAGACTAAAATATTTTTAAAGTATAAAAATTGTAATTGAAATTCCAAAAAAGATTTAATACCAAAGCAATATTTCAATAGAGTATATTCCAAGATATCCATCATATGCCCTGTGGGGTTCAGATATGCCTCAAGATATGCTTTTGTGGTATTTGGATTATTTTTGAGCTAAGGACAAGCAATACTATGCAGGTTCACGAGAAACTTCTGCCCATCTTAACTACCTAGAAGGATTTAAATTAGGGTCCTTGCCCATTATAAGGCATTATCAGAGGTAATCTTTCTGACCTATCTATATGGAAACCTATTATGTAAGGTTCCCATAAATACATATGTAGTTATTTTAGTTATTTTTTTGCTAATCTGTCTCATGTAGATTTAATTATTAGACCAACCTAAGGAACACTGATTGATAGAGAAAACTTTCTTCCTCTCCTATAATCCTGATTCTAATTAATTTTATTGTGTGACTTATTCATATTTGAGTATACATTCTTAATGAACATGCTCTTTTTCCATTTTAAAATAGTTCTAGTTTCTGCTGATTTCACAATCACAAAATTTAATAATCTAAATCTGTTAAGACCTGGATATTTATTAACCCACTTTAAATTTCTAGGGATGGCAAAGAAAGATAAGCTGATTACTCATGATTCTGTATTGGTTCTTCTAGGATCAGTACTAGGTTATTCATTTAGCCTATTAGTAAAGCTTTAACTAAGAAGAATCTAAACAGAGAAATGCTAGGTGAAAAGCCAGGTGAAGAATTTTACTTACACAAAGCACAGAAACACAAGAAAGAATAAATTAACAGTTTCAGAGGTTAAAAAAAAAGTCAAGGCTATGGAGTAGGTTGAACTTCTAGTACAACTAAACCTAAGTTTAGCACACTAGAATTCATTTTAATTTCTGCAATCTACTAGCTAACAGAAGTATGCAAGCACCTGTCCTTGGGATGCCAACCAATTTCTTCTTAAAATGTCCAGTTCTTTGCACCACTACCAAGAGTGATGTAGTATGATCCCCACCACCCCTGAAAAATGACATTAAGGAAGACTCTGTTACTTTCATGTGCCAATTTTGTGTTTTATTAGGAACTGGGAGACAAAACACTGTGGTGTATAAGAGCATACGCCTTGGAGACAGACTGCTTGAGTCTGAACTGTAGCCCTACAACTTACTAACTTCATGACCTGGTAAAGTTACTTAACCTTAGTTTTCTGATCTCTCTAAGTGGAGGTAAAAGTACCCCCAAAACAAGGTATGCATGAAGGCTTAATTAGGAAGAACAGGATATCATAATGGAAATTTCAGCTTAAGCACTAAGGGAGAAAAGAGATACTAAAGTGATTTTATAAGATAAAGCATTCTGTAGAAATTTCAAAGTAACTTAGATGATGCCAGATCATATATATGAGTCAGATTATTGGCGATTGAGATATCTGTGAGCAGAATTTTCTTCAAGAGAGCAACTGCAGCTCTTTATATGTCCTTTACCCCCATGACAAAGTATAAGAGTATGGATATTTCAGGTTCAGGGAGAGGGCTTCAGTCATGGTATTGAGAGATTAATACATGTAATCTCACTTGGCTGATACAGTAGTCTGACATCTTATTGTTACCCTAGAAATCTGGTGAACTTGGCTGACAGAGTTATGTCAAATTGAACTCCTTGGCTTTGTCCTACACTCTGTGTTCCTGACACCTGTTCCAGAAATAAATGCATGAATGTTTTCTATGGATCAGATGTGGACTAGATATATTTTGAGAGATGTGTCCAAAGGAATTTCTCGGAAGACCATCAATTACTTTCTGTCTTAAGAAGGCAGAAGATCAGTATGGACCATGCAATTTCTAGGAGTTAAAGAGAGAGAAAGTAATCTCAGAGTCCATCTTTTTTTAAAAAAATTTATTTATTTATCTTTAGAAGGGAAGGGAAGGAGGGAAATACCAATGTATGGTTGCTTCCGGTGCATCCCCTGCTAGGAACTGGCCCCTGCTGGGAACTGACCTGCAACCCAGGCATGTGCCCTGACTGGGAACCGAACCTCGATCTTTTGGTTCGCAGGCCCGTGCTCAATCCACTGAGCTACACCAGCCAGGGTTTCAGAGTCCATCTTCCTGAGACTGGGGGACTTTGACGTAGTAACCAGTAGCCCAATGAAGGGAGGGTCAGGTGTGGGAACCTAGTAAGTACAGAGAACAGGAGATTATTTTTGGAAATTTATGTTCGTGTAAGAAATTTCTCCCTTCTTTAACTTTTGGTTCCATCTTTTCCCCTTATCAAGTGGGGAAATTTGATTATTATGTAGAAAGGGGGATTTTTAAATTTACTAAATTGAGGCTGTATTTATAATGTAGAGAGATGGCAGGGCTTTATATTGCCAGTGACAGAAAACTCATATGGCGACCCAAATTTTCTTCCCGAAGCAAGGAAGAGATTTCCCAACTGAGTACATTTCGTAGAGAGAGGGAATGAAAAATAGAGTTGCATTCTGATTATGTCCCAGCAGTCAAGCTTGCTCAGTAGACATACTACAAATGTAAAGCAGTTGCAACTGTGATTGGCAGATAAAAAGCACTTGGTGACTGTGAGGGTTTCTTTTTGTTTTGTTTTGCTTCGTTTTAATGATTCTACTTGCCGTTTCTACCTAAGTCCTTAACCTTAACCATGTCTGGGAATTCGTCTCAACTTTTGAATGCAGGGCATAAAATCTTTTTTGAAAATTTCAAAGCGTGTCCCCCATTTTCAAGGTCTTTGTGTTTGATTTCCTGCCTCCTGTGTCCTGTCTTTTTGGGTCTTGTAAATATCCTGGCCATTGATTATCTATCTGAAGTTTTGAAATATCACTTCTAATTCTTTTGCATTGTCATGGCTTCTCTTTTTCCAAGACAGTTTCCCAATTTGTGGTCTACTCCCATGTTGAATGTGGGTGTATTTTGGGACCGTTTACTGCTTTCCTGTCATCTTTCATCAACTCCTGCATGTACTGGCCATCCTGCTTCCAGGCTAGATCCCACTGGCCTTGCCTCTGTGCATTGCAGCTGCACATGGCTGCAGCCACCCCGAGAAACCACTTTGGTCATCAGGTAGTGCGGACCTCCTCTCTTTTTAGGGGCCTTTTAGTTTCTTAATGAAATGACATCTTTTCCAGCACTTTTCTCATTAAAATAACTCAATTCTGGCACAGGTGAATAAAATGCTCTAACTTACATTTTTTTCCCAGCTTGGGGAATTTAATGTGCAAACAGGGAAGGAAAAGGGCAGAAGATCCGGAGGCACAAGGCATCTAAATAGTAGTCTTGACTTTCAGTGAAAACATGAAGCATAATAAAACTCACCTTCCATCAGAAAGAAGAGAAGATGGATGTTCTTCTCACTGGTGTGAATTGCTGTACAGCAGTTGCACTGGAAACAGATACTGAATGTAGAGCACACACACTGATAATCAAAGTGTATGTGTCTCTTTCTCCACGGGAGCTGATTCAATAAAAAGGAATAGAGAAGGCATGGAGCTAAGGCTGTGATAGAGGATGATGTAATTATTGCTGACTTGAGTCCTACATATTTATAATGTGATTGGTAATGATCCCTGGGGTCAGTTATTTTGAGCCTGTTTACTTTATTCCTGCTGACAGGAGCACTGCTGACAGACTTCATGTGGGTCATCAGATCCTTACTCATTACTGAACTGGTGTAACACCTCCCCTCTGGAGAGCTTACTGTGCTCCACATGCAACTTTTAAAAATTGTACAACTACCTTTTATTTATATTTTAATTTTTATTGATTGATTTTAGAGAGAAAGAGGAAGGGGAAGAGAGGGAGAGAAACATGGATTTGTTGTTCCAATTATTTATGCATGCATTGTTTTCTTTTCTTATATATGCCCTGGCCAGGAATCAAACCCACAACCTTGGCACATTAGAATGACACTCTAACCACCGGAGCTACCACAGGCCGGGTATACAACTAACCTTTAGATAAGTACTTATGCATGGCAAAAATAAGCACAAGATGAAGTCTGCAGGGAAAGGGGAGGGTAATGGAAAGACAGGACCACCTACTTGATCACCTGTGACTTTTACCCAGCTGCTGTGTGCTAAGATAATAAAAAGGATGTTTAGGCCATGTGCATTCTCTAATTCCATAAAGAGAACGATTGTCCAGAATTCGGCTTAAATTACTCAGGCGGTGGGGCTAGACAGAAGGAAACCTTCATCCATGCTCACCTCCTACCCCACTTCACCTCCCACCTCTCAGTGAAACCCCAAAGTAAAACTTTAAGAAGTCATCTCTCACTTATTTATGCATTGCTTTCTGTTAGTAGCCCAGAGTTGAAGCCAGAGCCCAAACCTCCAGCCCCCAAATATCCTTTCTTCATTCTCTTCATAACATTGATACACTGTATAGGGGCAGCAGAGAAGGGAGAGGTGGATAAAAATTGTTTTAATTTTGCATAAACTCTATAAACAAGATAGCCCTCTGATAGCCTGGGAGGCAGGCCTGGGAAAATGCTATTTACTTCTGTTCTCTCACTTCCAATTCTACCCTTCAGTGGCCCTTGAAGTCTCATGTTGTAGACAGTGGCAGTCCTCCAGGTCTAGATGGGTTCAGCAGCTGCCAGGCTAAGGAGGAGGGCAGATTCAAATACAGTGATGATGCTGGTAGAGGCAGCTGTATAAAAGAATCACCTCAACATAGGGACTTGACTGAAATCTTCCCAGTTCATGGTATGATGCCTGGCACATAATAGATGCTTAGTAAGTATTTTTCAAGACAGCTACTGCAACAAAAGAAAGATGTTTTAACCTTCACCAACAGATGTTAAATGAGGTTTCTAGCAATTCCAAGTCACCCAGATAACCAATTTGATCTTCAGAGGATCTAGAGAAAGTCTGGACATTTTGTATCTGTGTCTGCTTATCCTTATTTAAATTTAGAGTTCATGCATTATATTTTAGTCCAATCACACATCAGTGGCTCACCTCGCCACTGCTTGCAGGATAATGTCTATACTCTGCAACCTGGCACTTAGCCTCTCCCTTCTCAACTCCTAGAAAACCTGTCATGATTGTTTTAAAAACTCGTTAAACAATGACTGTTGCTATATCTCACTGATGACTATGTGAACATTATAGTAATAAAAATAGTTTTAGTCACTTGTTACATCTTATTAAAGACCAAAAAGTTATTCATATAACTATCAAAATCTCAGATCTATGATCTCAGAGTTTGGGGAAAAATGCTGAAAAAATTTAAAATACTTTGTGGCTATTGTCACCTTTAACAATGGTCATATGGTTCGGATAGCCAGGTGAGTCAATGCCTCCTTTAAGGTAAAGGGAGCAAGTAACATGCTCACTTAAAGGTGATCCTCAAAGGAGGACAGGATTCCCATGGTGAATGAAAGGGGGTAAGGCATTTCAGGAGACACGTGCAATAATAACACAGGAGCCTGAATATGTCTGACTTCCAGTGGTAGAGGACTTGGAGATTTAGTGGGAAGACCTAGTTTAAATTTATTTTTAAAGAGGGATTTAGAACTTCAAAGCTAATAGTGGCTTAATGTACTTGGGAAAAAAATGACCCAGGCTCTATAAATTACACAAAATTTCCTCTGGACATTCTTACTAAATTGGATATAGAATAAGAATATCTCACTATGTTTCTGCCACTGTGTCTGGTAGTTAATTTGCCAAGATAAAAGACTTCGAGCTGGTACTGATGTAATTTTTAGACTTATTTTCTATTTCACTCATAATATCTTTGATAACTAAAGCACAATTTTATACCAATTTTTCTCTCTGTTCATTTTTGAAGCATCTTCACAAATCGTTCATTTTATTTCCATTGATATTCATACATACTTTGCTTACATTCATTTTAATATAAGAGAATTACTTTTCTTTGTAAAATAAAACAACTTTCTTTATTTGTTGTAAATATGAGTAGAGCCTAATGATTACTAAAGGCATTTTATACTTGTTCATTGTTTTCACTTTTATCATGCTAATATTTATTAGTACATAGAATGTTACATAATTTGGTGATATACAGAATAAAGTATCAATTGTTATATAAACTAAAAATTGCTCCGATGTAGTTTAAATATACATAAAAATACCCAGATGATTCCAAAACAATTCTTTAACACATTTTTAATAAATAATATATGCACACTTGGAAACTATTCAAATTTCAATAGTGTACAGCCTTCTTCCTTATCGACACATAGATTATAATCAGAGAACTATTCTAGGCATCTATGGGGCTCACATAGCACATACATATATGTATGTGTCTGCATACATTCTATCGAAGAATTAAAAATTCGTTGACTTTTTTGAAATTGCTAAAGAGTTGCATCAATCACACATATACAATAAAACAATAATAGATTAAGTTTTCTGTTTCCTTATATCCTCATCAACATAACACGCTATTAAATTTCCTGATTGAATGGCTTTGTAGTCTTAAGCTGCATTGTTCTATTGTGAAGGAGGTCAAGCATACTTTCATTTTTTTAACATATTTTTTATTCAGTGTGTCATCTATTTATGTATTTTTACCATTGCTATTGTTTGTCTTTTTCTTATTAGCATATGGTAGCTTTTTATATATTAAGGAAATTAGACCATGATTGTGATTAGTTGTATACACTTTTTGAAACTTTGAGTTTTTCTAACTTTGTTTATAGTTTTTCTAAGAACAATAGTTTTTTTTATTTTTATGTCATATAAATATGGTTTTCTTCATAGCTTTTATTGAGGTGTAATTGACATACAATAAACTGCATACATGTAAAGTATACAGTTCGATGTTCGAACATATGACTACACCTGTGGTGCTATCATTTCCATCAAGATAGTGAACACATTCATTACCCCAGAGGTTTCTTCATGGTCCTTTACAATCATTCCAAGTATTCCTTTAACAGCCTTCCACAAAACTCTGATGTGGTATTTTAATTTTCATTAAGTTAAAAATTCTAATTTCTCTTTGAAGAAACTCAAGCTTACTTAGCTTGTCTTCCCTTTCTCAGGGTTCATGGTGCTTTGTTACCTGATTCTAGTGTCCAGAAAACTGTTGTTTCACATCATGTGTAGTTTTTCAGATGGGAGGGTAAATTCGGTCCCCGCTACTCTTTCTTAGGTGGAATCCTGTGTAATCAAATTTGACATATTTTTCTCTTGTGGCATCTGGTATCTGTGTTCTAACACTCAGATTATTTTTAAACCATTAATTTTTAAAAATATTTTTGTTTGTTTTTCTGGGATTTATTTGGAATAAAACACGAAGTATAGAGCCAACATCTCTACCACCGCCCATTCTGCACTAACCTTTTTAACTCTCTAATTGTTTCAACATCATTTACTTTATAATATAGCTTGTCATCATATCCTAGGTTCCTGTATGCATTTAGGTGTATTTCTTGGCTGTTATTCAATTGCTGTTTACTTGTGAGTCAATTCCATACTGTTTTAATTTTTGTGAACCTATAAAATATGGTAGAATCAGTCCTGCATTATGATTTTCATATTGTCAAAATTATTTTATTTTACTTTATTCTTCTATGAAGAATTTAGAAACACCTTGTCAATTATCGAAAATGCAGTTAAAATCATGTTAGATTCATATATTATCTTTGAAAGAATTATTATCTGTAAGATGCTGAGTCATTTTACCCAAATCATAATAAGCCTTTTTTATTTGATCATGTTCCTTTATGTTCTTTGTAGTATTTAAAATTTTTAATTTAGCTTTTGCATATTTTTCTTAATGTTATTTCTCAATGTTTATGGTTGAATTACTTTTGTAAAAACGGTGTTTTTCTTCTATTAATTTTTTGGACTAGTTATTGTATGAAGTAGGGATTTGGTTTATTACTAAGGTAAGCACTATATCCAAATAACCTTCTTCCTAAGGCTGTGTAAAGTAGATGCTTGAGTTCTCAGCCTCGACTGCAGAAATAAACATCAAGCCATAGCAGCCACTCGTGGCCATGCAGGTCAGGCCTCGGGAATGTCAGAGGCATTAGCAAGGCTCTTACAGAGGCCCTGGTCCTGCTCAGACAACCTCTCTTCCCTGCCTGACTTTTCAGACTTGATTTTGGGGAGGGGGGAACACTTTATATAGGACTTGGAATGATTCTATATAATTGCCATGAATGGTTTTTTTAGAAATCATGTATTTAAAGGTATTTTCCAAAAGCATGGCCTTGTAATCAGACTATACCATACAGATTAATAATATTAAAATCAGAATTATACTAACAACTGACATGCTCTTTATATAACATGTGCTTTGCATATAATTAAGGTTAGAGTATAGAAGTACTATTCTCATAGTAAAATATCTATTAACATTTTAGAGTAACTTCTGGGACAGCTAAAATCCTAGATTCCTTTTGTTACATAATATCAACAAGGCGAGCATGGAAGATGTAAAAATCTCAGTTAAGGAATGAGAATATTTCCCCCAGAATTTTTAGTTCAGGGATTATTTCACCACGTTCAACTTGAAAGCATTAATATCATCAGTAGGCAGATATTTGAGAACTACTTATAAAGAAAAGTCTGTCTTCATTAATAAAATTTCACCCTTACTATTTTACTAGGCAAATATGCATTTTTTGACTTTTGAATCATAAAAAGCCTTGGTCATGAGGGCTGAAGATAGTGGGTTCCTTGGGGACAAAGGCCGTGGTGTGTAAGGAGTCCCCCGCAGGGGGAGCTGAGGGAGAGGGCGGGGGTGCGGTGGTGGTGGGGGTTCGTTCAGTTGGGGAAAAACCATCGCTCTGTAGAAGTTCATTATTGGTGCATTGCATTGATATGTTGTCAAGTTCTGTGGTATTATTTGATTATTTTCAATGAAGTCTTCAGAGTTATTATTCCAAAAAATAGTACAGTAGTCAAAAATATGTGTATGAGCAATTGTCCTGACAATTACATGATTGCCTGTGAAATTGAAAAGGCCCGTGTGGCTGTAAAATCCCCGAGTTTTATTGGACAAGTTTTGGAAGTCTCTGGTCTATTAGGTCAGCTGCTTGTGCCTCCAGAGCAGTAAAGCTTTCAGCCAGATAAAGCATCGCGGACACCATTGCCCTTGCACTCCATAGTTCATCTGAAAGTGCTTTTATCTGCCAGTAAAATTTGCCTTATAAAAACCAAATTGGATTCATCAAATAAGAAGTGTGGCTGCTCCATTGCATCTGTATCATAGTTGTGGCGATAAGATAGTTTTAATGTGATAAAATTATCTTTTTCACAGATTTGTGGGTAGTAAAGCTATTACAATCAGATGCTTGGACAATGAAACTATCCTCACCAATTAAATAAAGGAGATTTCGATTTATTGCAGGCAATGAGAAGAGGATTTGCTTTTTATTTCCTCTTCGGCTTCTTTAACATTTAGCTAACACTTTTCATTTGCATCTAACACTTTTTACTTTCTGTGGGATTTACATGTTACTGGTAATTTCCTCTCTCAGCCCCAGAGGAAGGTTGGTAATAGTTTTATCCCTATTTAAACAAGCTCGGAGTGTGACAGAATGTCACAATATATTAGTTTTAGTTGGTCCCTGAAGCAGGGATAGAGGGAGGTGTGCTGAGTTGAGATGCAGAATAAGGGTGAAGGTGGGAGCGAGGCTGGCAAATACAAGGGTGAGCTACGACTAGCAGTAGCAAGAACTCTTTCAACCATGCTAGGAACCTCAGTCCTTGACTTCACCATCTTCGGAATTTCCTCTTCAGGCTCTTAATTGTGTGTCCAGCCCAGTACTGCTCCTGGAACTCCGACCTCAGCTCAACCCTCCTTGGTAAAAAAGGACAGATTTGGTCTCAGGGTTTGGAAATGTTGATCTTTACACAAACTATGAATAGCAGATCAAGACTGTTGGCCAACTTTTGTGGTTAAGACACAAAGATCCTAGGGAGACTAAGTAAGGTTTTCTTTGGCGAAGCCTGCCACAGATCTGAAACACAAGCCTCATCCTGAGACTCAAACACTCACCTCACGACCCACCCCAATTTTTCATTCATTCTCAACACAAACTGAGCACATACTTGGCAAATCATATGCCATATTCTTCTTTTTGCCTCTGCTTTGTTCTATGACCTCAAAGTAGAGGGCATACATTCTCCCTTTTTCTGTGGTTTAGGGGTGTAATTTTTCTACAAAAAACCTCAACGTCACCTAATTAACTTTTCTTTTTGACTTCTTGTGTTTAATCTGTTTTTCTGACACTAGCAATGGTAATTTTTAAATTACATAGCCAAATATATAAAAGACAGCAAATATGGCAAAGCAAATGCCCAATTTGAATTAAAAGCCAAAGGAAAAGTAGTGAAGACATAAAACCTATGAAAATTAATGGACAAAATAAAACAATAAAAATATATAAAGCAAATACATAATTCTAAGAAAAATAACAGACATACATTTGACTTTGGAAATCTGAAAACATCACTCTCTTTTATGACAGCTAAAGCGAGTGAAATTATGTAGAAATAGAGAATCTGAAAAACATCAAGAAGGTTGGTAAAGGAGATATATGAAAAGAGCTACACCCAAGCATAAAAAGAATATCATTAGTTTAAAATATCAGTGGAACACGTTTAAAACTTATTCTTTAAAAACTCAAAATGTAGCAACTACATTCTCTAATTATAAATTGAAGATATGAATAACAAATTAGAGGGGAAAATTTTCCAACCCTCAGACATTTTAATAAAAAAAGGAATCTTGATTATTTTTTTAAAAGATAATACTACAACTTACACAAATAACAACCAAATGAAATTTTTATTAAATCAGTAGTGGAGTTATTACCTAAAAGATTATATATTAAAAGAGAAAAAGTGAAAACAAATGAGCTAGAAATTCATCTTAAAGAGGCACAAGAGCAAACATACGAGCAATATGTAGAAGGAAATGGCATAAGAGCAGAAAAATAATAATTTCTCATAGACAATGTGATAGGATGGGCAAATATAAGATTTTTTGTTTGTTTCATTTTGGGGTTTCTTTTTTTGGAAAATAATAGAAATAATATCTAGAAGACAAGCAAGAAAGGGTTTCTTTTTCTCCATATCTTCATCAAAATTATTTGTTGCCTTTCTTCTTTTTTTAAGGTTTTATTATTATTTTTTATTAATTTTATTTAGTTATTTTTCAAGTACAGTTTTTTTGTCTATTTCTCCCATCCCAGCCTCCCCCACCCCTTGCTCCCCACCTCCCTCCCATTTCCACCCCCCTTAGTTCTCATCCCTGTGTCCTTCCTATTTGTTCCTCCAAATCCCTCCCCCTTTTTCCCCTTAACTTCCCTTCCCTCTCCCCTCTGGTCACTGTCCCCTTGTTCTCTATTTCAGTGTCTTCGTTTTTTTTTTTTTTTTCTGCTTGCTTGTTTGTTTTGTTGTTTAGCTTCCTGTTAAAGGTGAGATCATATTTGTCTTTCAGCACCTGGCCTATTTCACTCAGCATAATGCTTTCCAGTTCCATCCATGTTGTTGCAAAAGGTAGTAGCTCCTTCTTTCTCTCTGCAGCATAGAATTCCATTGTGTATATGTACCACAATTTTTTGATCCATTCATTTACTGATGGGCACCTAGGTTGCTTCCAACTCTTGGCTATTGTAAATGCCTTTCTTCTTTATGAAACAGATCCATTTCCTTTGGGAAAAATCTAGAAGATTAATGCAAGAAAGGAAGGAACAAAAACAATATATACAAATAAATACAATAGATATTAAAATAACTTACTTCTAAGACAATATAAATGAACTAAGTTTACTCAGAATAAAATATGATACCTGAATAGACCATTAAAAAGACAATTAACTAAAATAGCACTTAAAGTGACACTAATACAATGACTCACAAATGAAATAGTTTAATACAAAATTTCTTCAAACATTAAAGAAGAAAATTCCTATACATATGAAGTGTCTCAGAATGTATAAAACAGCTTATCTTTATAAATTTATAAAGTTAGCACAAAATTCAAAATGATAAATTGTTTGTATTCCTTATGATAGTTACAAAACTTGGTATTTTACTGGGCTTTTTAGGAGTACAAAGATAAATTTAAAGTTCAAATGTGCATATGGTTGTATATTTGTAATCATCTTTCCTTTGTTTAGTTTTTCTCTAAATGATATTTTATAATTTACTTCAGATCTCTTATTTAGACATTAGAGAAAGATTAATTTCTGTGCTTATCATGAGTGAAAAAGCATGCCACCTTGAAGGCTATCCACAGCTATGAGGGAGGACCCAGAAAAACCAGAATCATCTTCTGGAGGGCAGGCCCCTTTTTGTACAGGCTTGGCCCAGAAGGCGAGTGTTCTAGGGACATATCTGTATCTGGGTACCAGCTGGCATTGTTGTGAGAGGCTGTGTTAGGCTTCACTGAACTTTTTTGAAGACTCTTTCAACCCATTTGCTCATTTCATGATGGGTGATTTACCAGTGGAGCAAAGGAAAAAACATCTCAATAGGTGTATTGCATCAAATAGAGAGTACTTTGAAGGTGATTGATGTTCAAACATGTAAGAATAAGTACACAGTTTTTAATGAATTAATTCTAGGTTTTGGGGGGTTCCCCTTTGTATCTAAGGACCACACAGAGGAAGCTTGCTGATAATGCAGTCAACGCTGAGAAAAAACTCTCAAATCAAACTTTTCCCGAGGACACTAAAACCTTTGAATTATTTTAGTCACATAAATTCCTTTATTCTCTAAACTAGTTTGGTTTGGATATCTATTACTTATAATAAAAACATCCTGCTCATACTGATTGGGGAAATGCTTTGTTTTAAACATTAGTAGTCAATCTTCGAGGAGCATGTGTCTCCCCACATATGTATTTGTCCCAATATCAGTACATTGTCCCTTTAGTAGTGATTTTTCTTTCTGTTCAATACATTTCCCACCCCCCCTATTTTTTTTAATTAAAAAAAAATCCCATCCCACCATCCCCTCCCCTTTGGCAACCATCAGCTCTTACCTATTTATGGGTTTGTTTCAGTTTTCTTTTGTTTATTTCTTATTTTGTTTTTTTCATATTCCACATAGAAATGAGCTTATACAATATTTATCTGTCTGATTTATTTCACTCATCATAATACCTTCTAGGTTCATCTATGTTGTTGAAAATGGCAAGATTTCATTTTTTGCTATTGCTAAGTAATATTTCATTGTACATATAAATTACATTTTCTTTATCCACCATCTATCAATAAATATTTAGGTTGCTTCCATATCTTGACTATTGTAAGTAATGCTGCAGTGAACAGAGAGGTGCATATATCTTTCAAATTTGTATTTTTGTTTTCTTCAGATTAATACCTAGCTGTGGAATTGCTGGGACATATGTCAGTTTTATTTGTAGTGTTTTGAAGAATCTCCATACTATTTTCCATAGTGGCCGCACCAACTTACACTCCCACTACAAGTGCACAAGGGTTCCTTTTTTTCCGTATTCTCATCAACACTTGTTATTTGTTTCCATTCCTTCTTGTTTATAAAATAGATCCATTTCCTTTGGGAAAATCTTTCATGTTTTCTACTGCACTTCTTCTGCAACTAGGGTGAACTTTCCTTATGAACTCCTTACACTTGTTATGTTTTTTAAAATTATATTTTATTGATTATGCCAATACATACAGTTGTCCAAATTTTCCTCCCTAGTCCCTATCTACCCAGCCATCCCTCAGGCAAGTCCCACATCTTTGTTCATGTCTATGGGTCATGTGTATAAGCTCTTTGGCTTCTCTACTTTCTCTACTGTACTTTACATCCTCATGACTATTCTGTAACTACCAATTTGTGCTTCTTAATCCCTTCATGTTTTCACCTATTCCTCTAACCTCCCCTCCCATGTGTCTGCCTCTCTATATCTATGATTCTGTTTCTGTTCTGCTTGTTTATTTAATTTTTTTAGATTCAATTGATAGATACGTATTTATTGCCATTTAATTGTTCATAGTTTTGACCTTCTTTTTTCTTAAATAAGTTCCTTTAACATTTCATATAATAATGGTTTGGTGATGATGAACTCCTTTAGATTTTTCTTGTCTGGGAAGCACATTCCTTGCCCTTCCATTCTAAATGATAGCTTTGTTGGATAGAATAATATTGATTATAGGTCCTTCCTTTTCATGGCTTTGAATATTTCTTGCCAGTCCCTTCTAGCCTGCAAAGTTGTTTTTGAGAAATCAGCTGATAGTCATATGGGAACTCTCCTGTAGTAACTAACTGCTTTTCTCTGGTTGCTCTTAAGATTCTCTATCTTTAACCTTTGACATTTTAATTAGGATGTGTTTTAGAGTGGGCTTCTTTGTGTCTATCTTGTTTGGGACTGTATGATTCCTGGATTTATATGTCTATTTCCTTCACCAAATTAGGTAAGTTTTCTTTCATTATTATTTCAAACAGATTCCAGTTTCTTGCTCTTTCTCTTCTCCTTCTGTACCCCTATGATGCAAATCTTAGTATACTTGAAGTTGTCCAAGATGCTGCTTACACTATCCTCATTTTTTTGGATTATTTTTTTCTTATTGTACTGGTTGGTTATTTTTTTTACTTCCTTATGTTCCAAATTATTAATTTGATTCTTAGCTTTATTCACTCTTTGATTCCATGTAAATTGTTATTTCTTTTTTTTAAAGATGTTATTTATTTATCTTTAGATGGGAAGGGAAGGAGAAAGGGAGAGAAATATCAATGTATGGTTGCCTCTCATGAGTCCCCTGATGGGAACTGGCCTGCAACCCAGGCATGTTCCATGACTGGGAATCAAACCACAATCCTCTGGTTTGCAGGCCCACACTCAATCCACTGAGCTACACTAGCCAGGGCCGTTGTTTATTTCAATTATGTATTCTTTGTTTCTGAATGGATCTTTTTTTATGCTGTTGAAGTTCCCACTAAGTTCCTTGAGCACTTTTATGACCAGCGTTTTCAACTCTGCATCTAAGAGATTGCTTATCTCCATTTTGTTTATTCCTTTTTCTGGAGTGTTGGTCTGTTCTTTTATTTGGGCCATGCTTTTTTGTATTCTCATTTTGGCAGGCTCTATTTGTTTATTTCTATGTATTAAGTAGAGCTGCTATGATTCCCTATCTTGGTACCATGGCCTAATGTAGTAGATCTCCTATGGGGTCCAGTGGCACAGTCCCCCCTATCACTCAAGCTGGATACATGAGATGTGCCCTTCTTATGGACTGAGTACACCCTCCTCTTGTAGTTGAGCCTTGGTTGCTCTTAGCAGATCAATGGGAGGGATTTTCTCAGGCCATTCAGCTGCAAGGAGGGCTGTGACCACTGACCACCAACCTCTGCCCTCCATGGAGGATCATCTGTGCAGAGGTCCACTCCGCAAAGCAGGGATTACTTCAGCAGGGTTCTAAGGCCCAATTGTGTTCTGTCTTAGGCCACTTAGAATAAGCTATAAAGCTGTCAGCAGCTGGCTGCTTCTTGTTCTGGGCTTGGAGGTGTCCTAGCAAAGCTAGGCTGTGAACCAAGGCCAGCTGCTGCTAGTGCCTGGCCTGTGACCACTTAGCAAGGTATGAGGCTTCCTGAGGCCAACTGCTCCTTGTAGAGAAGATTTGAAAAGATCAGAATGTTCTTTTGGAACTGCATGTTCCAAGGCAGACATTCATATGGAAAATCCACTATTACCACTTGGGTGGGCCATAATTTAGGGTGGGGCGGAGTCTCAGGGAATCACCAGGGCAAGGCAAACAATGTGAGCCAAGTTGAAGGAGTCTCAGATATTTTGCATACCATGCTCTGTGGTTCTGTGGGGGTAGGGTTCACTAGAGGAGCAATGGTTTCTGCTAGAAGTCCTGTTTTGGAGAAACTTGTCCCTCAGCTCTCACCTGGATGCCAGATACTTCAGTTCTTTCAGACTCTCTCAGCAGGAGGGAGTCTGAGTGAGTACATGTGTGGGCCCTTTAAGAGGATTTGTCTGGGAATCTAGCAGTTTCTTCCACTAGCTCCATATTCACTGGTTTTTCCAGCCATAAGCCACAAGGAGTCATCTTCTGGTATGGAACCCTGGGCTGGAGGGCCTGGTGTGGGTCTGGGACCCCTCGTACCTGAGATATTCTTCCCGATTTTGATCTGGCACATGTGGGTATAGGACCAGATCATTCTGCATCTCTGCATTACTGCATCTCTTACCAGTGTGGATGGATGTGGTTTATTCTTTAATTTCATGGTTGCAGGAATTCCATTAGGCTTGATTTCTGTGGGCTCTCAGGGATAGTTGTTCCATAGTTTTGTTGTAATTTTGATGTGGTTAGGTGAGGAGGTGAGCTCTGTTTACCTGGGCTGCCATCTTGGTGATCTAGCTCTTATATCATTCTTTATTAGCTTCAATTTGAAGAAATTTCACACTATGGCCATAGCATCTAAGTTTCCATAGCTAGTAGGTTGTGGTGATAAGATTCAAACCTCTCTCTGCAGTTTGCTTCCAGGGGCCTGGCCACTAGAAATGAGCGGAGTAAGGATGATGGGCCAGGCACAGACGCTTACTAGGCCAGAAAGCCCCAGATGCCTAGCAAGAGGTAAAGTGAGAAAACAGGGATGTCACCCCCGGGGTAACCTTCCTCACCTAGCAGATCCACTGGTCTTTTTCTCTGTATTCTGATGGTGCCTGTAATGACAGTCACCAGCCATATGTGCTAGCTTGGGCCTATCAAAGAATCCAACATTCTTGGAAGAATGACCAGCAAAAGGCCAGACATATATTACAACAGTAAACTCAGTTTTCTTTATATCAATCTATAACATTTAGAAAAATCAGTCCGTTTTTCTGCTTGGGATTCTAGGCTAGGAGGATTTGAGTTTGGGGTTCCCAGTGGCCATGTCCCAGTCACTCAATGGAAATGCATATAAAGCAAGAAAGAATGGAGCCAGCCCAGAAAAAAAAGCAGAAGTGGGGGAGAGAAGGTGCTCAGAATTTAGCATTCAAGACCAATATTCCTGACATGTCCAAAGCTAGCTTCGTCTATCACCTTCTCTGTTCTTTTGGTTAATAAGTTGCTTTTTGAGGTTAATATAGCGCAAGTAAGTTTTGTATTTCTTGAAACCTAGCTAATAATGCATAAGCAAACCTGTTCAAACTTCTGTGTACACAAAGACATCTCCTGACTAATTTAGCTGCACACCTGCTAATTTCACTTTCTCCTTGCCATTTGTATTCTTTTCTCAGCATTTGATGTTCTCATGGTGTGGGGGAAATCAGCAGCACTCTCTGCGAACCCCCCCACATCTGTGCTGCCCATGTCTGTCCTGACAGCAGGCCTCCAAATGAGGAAGCAGCCATAGTGGGCTTTCTGAATCACTGCTTGGAGTCTCATATAAATGAGGCTTAACAGACACTTCTTTTGGAGCTGCCAAATCAGATACACTGGTCTGCACATGAATTGATTAACTGAGGTCTCACTATCGTTTTGCTGACCTTGTGCCCAGGGAGAGTCAGCTGGTACTAGGGAGACCAGAAAGACACAGAAGTTTTACTTCTCTTTGCAAACAGGTTTCTGCAGCAGAGCCAGCTGTCAAATCTCATCATCTCCCAACCAGTGGAAACACCCTGTCTCAATCATCAACTTGTATAAGTCTAGCTCGATACTGCATTTTATCTTTATTTTTGTTTTTAATGGACACCTCTCATTTAAAAAAAAACTATAGGTATGCAGAAGTATCCTTAGCGTTGCCATGGATGCTCAACTTGGGGTCAGTTTAACACAGTACCAGTACTTAGTGAGCTTCAGTTGAGGCCAAATGGATAGTATATTTTATTCGACACATGTGGTTCTTTAACTGTGTCAGAACAGTGGGCTGGTTAACTCTTAAAATGTCATTGGTTACAATACATATCTCTATACCAAACTGTCCCTGCCCTTTTCTCTCTTCCAAGTGCCCTTCCATAGCCCCATGCACTTACATCATTTTAAATGACTAATCTTTCCATTCTCGAAATTGGTGTTACCTTCTGGTTGCATGTATTTAGAAAACGAATAGTCAGCATCTTTTCATTCCTGCATTGAAATCTATTCTTAAGAATCTGCGTTTCAGACAATGGGCTGCTTCATTCTTTGTCACCAGTTTCTTCTAGTTCATTTAGCCTATAGGTATTTATTAAGAGCATATTCTGAGCCAGACACCAGGCCAAAATAAGAAAAGGCCACATCTGCTGTCATCAAGCTAGCTGATGAAGGATGAACTGGGGAGATTTTTACTTCTGTTCCCATTTAGTCAACTATCCATTTATTAGGATTTTTGATACATCATTTGATTATAATTCATTGAACTACTGTTTGTATACACTTTGTACATTATAAAGCTGTATGAAAATATAAGTAAGTAATTGTGTCAATAACTCTAAACATGACAAGAAGATAAAGAGGGCATTCATTGCAATTACTGCTGTTTAGTTTGTGTTCTCTCTCCTTTCCACTTTTCCTTCTCTTGAGGTTGCATAAATTGAGGTAAAACTAAAACTCCTTCAACGATACTACAGTAAATTGATTATTGTTGCATTGCCTGAGGATGTGAGAGTGATCATTTATGAATTGCTGTGATTTGAATTGGAAATCTCTACAATTATACCCAGATTAAATATTTTAAAAATAGGTACTGAGATGTTAAAGAGATGTGGTTAATCTCGCAATTACGGTTAGATGGTTCACATAATTTTAGGCCTGAACTTGTAGTGTCTCAGAGAGAATGAGAGTCACTGGGGAGACCTCTTGGCTCGCCTACCTTGGGACAACCCCTGAAGACACTCCTGTAGCTGAGAATGAATATGTACTTTAGCAGCCAACAAGTTCTAGTAAGTTTTGTTCTTAATTTTATCATCAATAATAACATTTGCTTTTCTTCATTAGCAAGTTTTTTAGGATGGGGCAACCTGAAATGCCCTCTTAAGTAGCTACATAACTGAAGTTTATGAAAAAGTGTCCTTTTTTAATCATTTGGGTATAATTTGACAATAAGCTATGACCTGAGTAGAAAAGAAAGTAAATCTTCCCCACCCGAGATGTGAGTACTGTTCCAACTCTGTGTCTTCCTTGCAGTAGGTGTTTTGTAGTAGAACAGGAGAAATTTGTTTGCCAGACTGAAAGGTTTGTGACATATCATTTCAGTTACATTTTTTCCTGGAGTTACTGCTTTCCCACAGAGAAATAATAAATAATCCCTCCTTATCCTCTATGAGGATTATAGTCAGTCACAATCAAAAACAGTTGAAAGTGGAAGCTTTAACGTAACCTTTCAAATTCCTATATGCCCAACTGCTCGAAAATAGCCCCAACAGAAAAATCTACCATTGGCTTTGCCTCCTTCTGGGTATCGGCAAGGTTTGTGTATCTAAGAAGAATTTACTGAAAAACAGAATAAGAAACCACTGTAGAAACGTGTTCACTGAGGAAACCTGATAGTTTAACCTACTACTATTTTTTATCATCTACTTTTTTACTTTCCTGGATTTGTGTTTTGGTCACAAGGTCTGGGGGACTGGGATCTTAAAAAATAAGTTTTGATGGTGCAAAAAGATGGAGATTATTAAAAGTATGGACCACAGGTGCTACGCAGCAACCAGGAAGATATGACTCCTAAAAACTCGTTTTTACATGATGCATGGAGATTTCTTTGTATTGTCTTTTGGACACATCAGGTCTGTGGTCTCCCAAGGGACCATCAGGGTGGCACTTCCCTTTGGCGAACCTTTTCATAAAGTATTGTTTGAGGAAATAAATTTTTTTGGCTACTCTGAAATAAAACAACTTTGTAGTCAAAGAAGTTGATTTCTGTATCATATCCCACCATTAAAGACTCAAACATGTTGTACATAACACATTAAAGAATTTGAGAGTTCATGAATTAAATAGAGCTGCTTAACTTTGTTTCAGAGATTGTAGAACCTCTCCTTTTTGGAGCAAGTAATATCTTAAGGGTTTGCCTGGGATAATAGGGCCAACTCGAATTTTCTTTCTGATGTTGTTTTGTCAATACTTGCAAAGTGTTGTCTACGTGTCAAGCTACTTTCTTAGATGAGGAAGCTGAGATAAGAAGATGTTATGGTTATTGACTGGTGGTACCAGAGTCCAAACTCAGGTAGATTGATGCCAAAAGTCAAGGCATTTGATCACTATGCATCCAAGGGTTGAACTAGAAATTTGGAGATGGGATTCTGCTTACAAGTCCATCTGTAAGACTGGAGGCACATGGAACAAAATCAAGAGATTAATGTTTCAAACCAGAATGTCTACTTTATAATTTACAAGAAATCTCCACCATAGAGATGAAAACATTCAAAGTTCATCCTTTATGCCTTCTTTCCTCCTAGGAAGACCTATGTGAGAAGCCAGACCATGTACAAAATGTTGCAAGACTGGGGTAAAAAGAAGAGCATAACGTGTCCATATGTTTTTTTTTTCCCTGAGAGAATGAGTTCTGTTAGAATTAATATGGGGTTTTGCATCATTTGAAAACTCATTCAGCTCAATATCCTATCTCTGTGGAACCAAATTATTTGAACTCTGTAAAGCCTCAGTTTCCTCAACTGTAAAATGGACATAATCATGTCTACTTCCAACATGGCTGTGGGAGGGTAATTAAAATAATGCCTTTAAATGCTTACCATAGTGCCTGGCACAAAAAAGTTACTCCATAAACAGTAATGATATTACCTATTGTTTACTGAATGAACACTTACTTAATCACAAGCATTGTGCTAAGCACTTAATACATATCATTTAAACCATCCTTTTAATGAATAAATCAGGAAACTGAGGCAGAGAAAGGAATAGGACCTCCCCTAACTCATCATCAGCCAGAAGTAAATCAGTGAGGAGGAGGAGGAAAACTTAAATTACCCATATACAGGACACCTTATTTGACTTATTTTCTGCTGTCACCTCTCTGCCTAAAATGGTGTCTGACACTTAATAGCTTCTTGATAAGTGATTTTTGGATGTTTAGGTGAGTCAGTGTTTATGTTTGATAACATTTGACTTTACAACAGCTCTTTGTCAAAACTTAATAGAATCACAGGGTGCTTGAGATCCTGGGACTCACCCTAGTGGGTCTATTTCATTTAGTTTTAGGTAAGGCAGCTGTAGCCCAGAGATATTATGTTAATTGTGAAAAAATCATACCAATTTTTACAGCACTTAGATGAGGAATTGGGTCTCATGTCTGCCAGACTAAGGTATTTCTGAGTGTCTGTATTTCTCTCTGCTTTTCAAACTCTCACATCTTCCTATTATCTTTGTATAGTCACCATAATTTTGCTTTCTTTAGCTACAAGAAACCCTCACTGTTTATTTTTAGTGTACATAACTCTAAATAAAGGTGTTCTTTAGCTTTGGCCAGTATTCTACCAGGTAATGCAAATTTGTATCTCAAAGCACTAAAGAAAAGCTATTGCATACCAAGCAGTTGCCATGAGAAGATGTATACCAGAGAGACCCATCCAGGGGTGTCTAACTGTGGCTGTGGGCTCCATGTTGCCCAGAATGGCTATGAACGTGGCCCAGCACAAAATCATACACTTACTTAGAACATTATGAGATTTTTTGTGATTATGTGTTACAATGTATTTAATGTGTGGCCCAAGACAACTCTTCTTCTTCCAGTGTGGCCCAGAGATGCTGAAGTGTTGGACACCCCTTGAACTCTTCCCTTGAACTTGCAAACAAACTTTTTCTTACTCAAGCAGTTTACCACATGGTGTTTTAAATCATCTGTCTATTTCCTAGATTCCCTGGCCTGTGGAATGGCTAATTCATCATTTTGATGGACAATAATGAAGACAGTTTATAATCCCATTTATTTTGATGCAGATCAGGAAGATTTTAACCCATGAATCGTATTTGACACTTTACAATACATGACTTCAACCATTTCTTTATCGGTACCATTAACCTCATTTTAAACAAGAGAAACTGAGGTCCCCAAATGACGATTTGCCCACTATCACACATTAAGAGTAAAATCAAGATTTGCAGCCAGTTTGCTGTCTTTGCTTACTGAACATGCTGTGCCCCCCCTCCCCCGCTGTAATCGCCCATGCTTGTAGAGATGGCGGGGAGCACAGACATCACTATTGATCCTGGTGATAACATAAATAATCAGGCTGACTTAGGTGTTAAATCTCCTGTCATGATGTTTGTCAGAATAGATCTGTAATCTGCTACCTTTTCCAATATCCTTGTCAGGGATAACAATGCTTCCAAAGATTTCCTAGTGTGACAATACTAATTCACTGCAAGATAAAGGAATTTATTTTTATTTCTTCTTATTAAATATAATGGTTTAAGAATGAGGATAGTTTCATCTTTTTAGTGCCTCCCTGTTCAGTTTTTCGGGATGGAACTTAAATGATCAGGGACATTAATGACATTCTGGGCTACATCCAGACAAAAGGGACAGGGAGATGGGGTCCACTTAGTCCACTGATATTTCGACTGTGGATAGAGACATAATCGTGAGCATCAGACCCCTTTATTTTCTTTAAAGAGCACAGTGGAGTTTTCCTTTGTTCTGTTCTAAAATCACCAACTCAGGATTTTGCATCAGTGTTAAGAAGCCAGGCCCCAGGGGCAGCATCCCCTGAGTTTGCATCTCAGCTTTGCAACATGAGCTCAGGGAACTTGAGCAAGTTCACCTGGAGGAACCTCACTGTTCTCATCTTCAAAAAGGAAATAACAACAACAACAACAACAATATATTTTACTTGATGCTGAACATCAAGATTAAATGAGTTACTGCAGGTAACAGCACATGGCTGTAAGCATTAAACATATTTTCCTATTTGGTGAACTTTATCTACCAAAGAGTCTGCTGAACTTTGTTCTTTGTTTGTGTTAGTTGAGAAATCATAGAAGGATATTATCCAAAATTTAAAACATGAAAAGCCAGAACTAAAACAAATTAAGAAACCAGCAACAGTGCTACTTCACACTTTGCCTACTTTCATTTTTAAAGTCAGATACCCTCTTTTTTTCCTTTGAGAATCATTGAATACCTAGACGTTATTAGTTGATAATAGCCTACAAACATTACTTACCAAAGAAAGAAATTGGAGAAATGGCCCAAATCTCTTTGGCTTTGTTGTTTTATCTTTACAAGCATTTATAATGTCGTTTGGATAAGTTCAGAGTTGACTAATCCATAAAAGTCTATGAGAAGGACATTTAGAGCTCTTCCAAGTATATTACAAAAAGTAACAGTCATTTTTCCCTCCAAAATGTCACTTTTTATTCCTGTTAAAAAAACAGAATCCTGAGTTGGATAGATTGTGGTTCTAAAAATGGCATTTTCTCTCTGAAAGGAGTTGCCCATAGACAAATGTTTACATTCCCGTGTGCCCTAAACTTGCCGCAGAAACATTGAGTGTCAGTGGATAGGATGAAGGTGAGTTTTAGGAGCAAAATATTATTGGCTTAAGAATATGACCCAAATTATTGTTAGCTTTAAAATACACTGAAGCCTCTCCCTTTTGAATGCCTTTCTGGGAGATTAGGATGTATGATTGCATTATAATATTATTGTAGTATTTCATCTTGAACTCAGTGGCTGTATGTGGGGGTGGGGAGGGTGAGGGAAGAATTATTGGTGAGTAGTTAGCTACAAAAATGGAATGTGATGATCCCACAGTGAGAATATTATAACATTTTAGTTATGAGATTTAAAAATTCTGTTCAAAATGCTATTGCCTTCTAAGCCAACCATTGCCTAAACTATTTCTGTATTATTTGTAGTTGATCAAGTGATTTAATTAATTTGACTGGGAATTCTGGAATGGATCCTTAGTATTTGCTAAGGCTAGGTATGAATGATAAACTTACATATATTCAACGTATAAATTGTCCCCTGTTATTTTATTTTCTTTTGCTTGATCCTAACAATCCTCCTAGAGGCAAATTCATGAGAAGTCTGAGGCTCAAAGGAGTTGGGTGTTTTGGAAAGTTCACTCAACCCGTTGGCACCAGCCTTGGAAGAGACCAGCTGCCCACGTCCTCCAGTCGAGCTTTCCTCCCGGATTCCCAACTGAAGTGGAGAAATTTTTAAAACATTTAAGAAGAATCTGTTTTGTTAGACAAGATCTGAACATACTAAAACTATCAATGTTACAATGACTCTTCTAATTCTCAGGGACAAGCAATTTTCTTTAGTAGCTCTTTGTTTTTCTTTTTTATGTATGCAGGAAATAGGAAAGAGATCACAACCAAAACTTAGTGCCTGTTGGGGCTGATTTCAAAACAAGGGAAATGAGAATGTAGATGTGGATGTGAAACAATTTAGTATTTTCTTCAGAAATAATTAGACTATTGGGATTAAAAATACATAAAGATATAACTCAGCTATTTAGATATATGTAACTGTAGGGGTTTTGTTTTACACTCAGAAAAACCAAAATTGGTCCCACACCACACTTTAAACTGCTATCTCTCTCCAGGTCTATAAACCTGGAATTAAACACTGATGCATGAAAAATGGATTCACTGTGGCCTGCTCAATGACCACTGTGGCTGTCTGCACATACTCTGGGAATTGCTTTGGAAGGATAGCTGTACTTTCATCCAGATTATCAATTTCATTGTCTCAGCCATCATCTTATTTTGATGACCTTCTTTCTAAAATGCTACTTTTATTAAAGTAGTTACCTCGGAATATTTTGTCGAAGCAATGCTTTGAAACATTCCAATATCTTATAAACCACATTTACTTTGATATGTTAGCAGGCAAAGTATGTGATTAGAATCAAATATTAAAAATACAAATTAAGAAGAATGTTAATTTATTTTGTTCTGAGAGCTTATTAACTGAAGTCTCCTACTTTTTATCTATTTTGAGTATCTGGTGTCAGCAATATCATGTTCACGGCACACCTCATTAAGTAAAGCAATTTAACAAAAAAAACTGTATCCAAAGGAATGCTAATAACTTATAAAAGCACAAATAAAATTGAATTTGTATGAAGAAGTGTTTGTCTATGTCTAGACACTAGGTAATCATTAATGTCCACATGTTTCTAGAAATAATTAGAGAATTTCACTGTTTTGCCTAATGTTTGGTGTTTCAAGAAGGCCATATAGGATTAAAATTTTAAAACTAACCAGTAAATCTTAATTTTTCTCTAACTCTCCATGTTTTGTAAGAAAATTTGGTACTATTTTAAATCAATTAATCAATTTGCCATTTATTTCCTTTTCCTGTCTAAGATTTTCATACCAAATTGTTCTCCATATGGATACAGGTACGTTTTTGAAATTAGGAAGGAGTTTTAACCCTAGTGGAAAGTCATGATAAGAAGTCATGATGTTCTTTATGCAATTATAGCATGTTTGAAGAGAAACATTTCCTACAGATGCTCCTGAACCAAGCAGTCAACAAATATTGACTCTAGCATTTGTGAGACACTATTTGGACTCAGTAGCATCAGGGGCAGTTTCTTTGGAAAACTGCTTTCTCTAACTTTTTGGTCACCTAGTAACCCAGAAGTTCTAGCATTCAGTCTACCATTATATTCAGAACATTTTTGATCTTAGGGTAAATACATAAGGTGGCTAATTTTCAGGGAGGAGGATTGTTTTCTAAGGAATTTTGAAAATACTTTCATTTTCACATGACTCTTTCTGTTGAACAATTGCCAGTATTAACGTGGATAAGCATTTTGAGGTACGCCTGGAGCTGTGGCTCTCTGAGTGGGCATCTGCAGACACCTGCGTGACTGAGCCTGGTGTTTTCACATGCGTAGTTCTTTCTCCAATGCCTTAGCTTTCATTTATTTATTTGTCTGTTTATTTGTTTGTTTGTTGTTGGTTTCTCCAACTGGGGCATTTGCTTCATGAGGGTAGAGGGTTTTGTTGTCTGTTTTGTTTTATGCTATTGCATTTTCAGAAACATATTGAACAAAATATTATTTCTGTCCTGAAGGAACTCGGCGATTTTGTTTAGAACGCTGAAGAGTGGGTGAACTAAGTTTAGTCATTTTGTGGTTTACAAACACTGCAATTTTAATCCAAATGGGTAATTTTGCATTAAGTCTTCTGATCTTTTTAATGTGAAATTACTTGCACAAGGTTTGATTTAAGAATCAAAAATATAATAATTATGGATCACTTAGAAAATGCTTGCCACAATTATCTCATTGTTGTGCCCCAAACTCCATGGGTCATTTTTTATTTGCCTGATTTATTTTCAGATTTTAAAAACTTAACTCATATTTTAAAAATATGTGATATATTTATATGACTCAAAAGTCAAAACTATATGAAAGTTTATACCTTCGAAAATTTTCTTCTAATCTCATTTCTTTCACTCATTCCTTCTCACCTACTTTGGTAATTTTTGAAATTTTTTTCACTTATTCTACTAGTGAATGGACTTACAGGGCCTATTTCATTAATAATACTGAGACTTTTAATGGATGCTTTATATATTTAGAGCTTATACATTTAAGGCAATGCGTATTCTCTTCAAAGTTCTGGCGCTGGACCAGGCTTAGTGATCATTGTCTGTTCTCATGGGAGGGGCAACAGGGCCTCGGGAGCCAGACTGACGTGAATTAGCGTTCCAGCTCTGCTGCTTACAAATGTGATTCTGTGAAATTAGTGTCTCTTGGCTAAATTTTATCATTGCAAAGTAGAAACAGTAACTTTTACTTCTTAAAGATGAAATGAAATGTTGTGGGTTTGGAGTTACAACATGCAGATCTCCCTTCGAGAGAAACCGCCCCTTTGTACTAAGGGATAGCATACCCCATCAGTAAAGACGCTGTCAAGTTCTCTCCCCTTACAAGGTAACAGGCACCCTTCAGGAGCTGCCCTACCTCCTTTCCTGGCAGTGAGGCCAATAATTAGGGTTAAATCTCAGCGCAACCTGGCTGGAGACAAGCTGAGCCTGATAATGAAGAAAAGAGAATGCATCCCAAGGAGCTGTAAAAATTAGTTAGCATGTACCAGCTGGGTCCAAAGGAATGCCCCTATGATTGGATTTTGAGGTTGCTTGATCAAGTAGGCCAGAATGGAAATATGAATGTGCAAGAATTTATTGAATTGCATGTCTTTTTTTAAATAGCATACACTTTAACACTATAACAAGGATAAGGGTGGAGAGTAGCCACAAGGACTTGACTTGCAAGGAATTGTGGGGATGGTTAGTGACATCTTTGGAGTCAAAATAAATGTACAATTGACAAGAGAACTGCTTAACATTTACACACAGAAGAAGGCAAAAATGAGAAACCATGAGTCTGAAGGAAGCCACTCCTGTAATAGGCACGATCCCTGGCTCAGCCTCCTGAACCTGAACAAATTTTTTCATATGAAAAGTAATGACTAAAGAGATAAAGGTTCAGACAGGGAGGATACTGCAACAATGCAGCAAGCATAGGCTGCAAATTTTCCTCTGGTCTTTGAAGCAGATCTCATAGAGTAGATGTCAGTGGCAGATAAGGAAGCAGTGTGGGGGTTATTAGACCACTAGTGGGGAAAATCAAATCACATATCCCTGGATTTCTGGAGCAATGCTGTGGCCATCAGGAGCAGAAGAGTGTCTGTATTCTGAGAAACCACTCCTGTTTTTTTTTTACTGAGCCCTGGTACGGACAGAAGAGAATCCTTGTTCATGGGGTAATAAGGGACCATGCATTCAGAACTACTCCTTGTAAACTAGGCTCTGCTGGAGTTGCCAAGTTATAAAATTGAATGGATTCATTAACATTCCATTATTAACTGAAAATGGTACATCCCGGATGAGCCTAAGCAGGACCAGAAGGCATGAGTATTATGTATAAGCAAATAGCCCAAGCCACCATGTGACCCATCTCGACTGCACCAGTACCCTTCCTCAGTTTGCAACTATGGCCTGATTGAGAGGAGGCTGTCCATATGACCAGATGAAGAAAGAAAAAGTAGCTGAGTTTTGCTTATGGGTAGGTCAGGATGTAAGCTGAAAATTGATGTTGGCTACATTATAGTAACATTCAGGAATGACTTTCATTCAGGAATGAAATTCAATGGAAAGGGAACTCCTTCCCAGTGGTTGGAGCTGCAAGGAAGGCGCACGGTTAACTGCTTTGTGGGGGAAGGAAGAGCATCCTGAGGAGAAAATACATGCAAATTCTTGGTCAAAGGTCAATGGCCTGGGACTGGAAAAGAAAAGGATTAGAATAGAGAAGACAAGGTGGTCTGGAGTAGAAGTATGAGGAGAGAAATATGCAGAGGACGCAGAATTTGAAGATTTTTGTATTGTAAGTCAATGCCAATCAGAAATCATCCCACTGCAGAGACCTTGAATAACTAAGTAGACAGAATTATTTGTCTAATTATTTAAAAGCCAGCCTTTGTCATCGAACACCCCAGTCCTGGCACAGGGGGCATGTGAACAGAGTAGTCGGAGTAGCAGAGATGGAGGCTGCACACTGGTCTTAATGGCACGGGTTCCCATTCACTAAGGCTGATCCAGCTATTGTTGCTTCTGGAAGTTCAACCCTCCACAAATAGCTGTGAAGTGAACACTTGTTAACAATTCAATTACACTGGGGTTTCTCCACTACAAGGGCTAGCTGTTCATCGTCACATGGATAGATAACCTATTATGAACATGAGAATGTTTATTGATTTGACTTTCCTTCCCACAGAACTTTAGTCACTACCAATATTTGAAGGTTTACTAAAAGCTTGATCTATAGGCATTAAGTCCCTCATAATATCATCTAATAGGGAAACCACTTTCCAACAGATTCAGTGCAGGAATGGACCGATGACATCAGGATGCCCCGGTTGGATCACATGTTGCACCATTCAGAAAGCTGGAATGACCTTCTAATGGAGTATTAGCTTGATGGTAATACCGTGCAAAGACGGGTTGCCACACTCCAGGAAACAGTATAAGTTATAGGTCTAAATAGGAAGAACACGTGAGCCCAAGGACTAGGAGGTAGAAAAGAGATGGTGCCACTTACAATCTACTTTTACCCTCACAACCCACGGCAGGACTTTCTAAATAAAAGGACCATTAGAAATGCTTGCCTCATCACTCTTGCATTTGTTTCACGAGAATGAAGTATGGAAGTCACTGCTATGTTAATTTTGGATTTACATATTTTTTATCACATTTTCTCCAGGGATTGTTTTATATGCTGATAAAAGATATGTATTTTAGACATCTGGTTAACAAAGAAGATGCAGAAAGAATTGTTCCTATTTAAGTTAATGTTAGTATCAGACTAAGCATTGATTTCTTTAGAAAAATATACTGCATGTGTTTTCATTGCTTTCTGATGCATGTTCTCTGGTAAGGTTCTCGCACCCCAACCGCAGCCCTTGCTGAGTGCTTGTGAGCACTCAACTCTACCATATGGCCTTTCACTGTGTGGCCAAAGTTGCATCTCTGGTCCTCATGTGTGTCTCTCTTCAGGCTGTATTGGAACTTCACCTGTCTGCTTCAGACTCCTCCTGAAAGAACGTAGAATCACTTCAAATTCATTCTGCTGTGTAACAAAGAATTTGGCTGCCTCTTTGTCTCTGATTTTCAATAGAGTATCTTTGTTTTTTATGGAGGCCTCTTGGCCCACACCTGAATTTATGCTAATGAGATGGCGCACAGTGCCCCTAGATGCTTTTTGCTAACAAGAGGAGTCAAAACGGAGACTGGTGGTGTCAGAGAGAAAAATAGTGTGATTACAAGTTTGGGACTTTGAGTCCTGTGATATCAGCCTCATTTTTGAGGAGGAGAGGGCTGTACACTGAGTTTAATTTCACAGTGAATGATTAAAAAATCATACCTCTGTAATAAAACTCTAATTCAAATTTTGTACAGTGATACTTAGTTTAGCTTCCTGGCTGGTGATACACATTGACTGGTGTGCTGAAAGGGTGCTACACCTTGAACACACAAACGCTTCATGTTTGAGAAGCTTCCAGATCTTTCCCTATTATGTTTCTCATTTGGCTGGTCCTGATTTGTATCCTCTATGATAAAACGTAAGTGCTTTCCTAAATTCTGTGAATCATTCTGGCTAATTCCAAAACTGAGGAAACCCCTAGTCTGTAGCTGGTTGGTCCCAAGTGTGGGTGGTCTGGGGACCTTGGAGTCTGTGGCTGGAGACTGAAGTAGGGTCTGCAGTCCTGTGGGGGACTGGCCCTTAAATCAGGAAGTTTGATTGGACATGGGTTGGTGGCATCAGAACTGCCTTGCACAACGTTTAAATCCTAAAGCAAAACATAATTTCCCCCAATAGCCAATCAACTAATCTGCTGTATTTTTTATTTCCCTTCCCACATCATCAGCCATTTGGTCCAGTTTCTTTTTTCCTTCCTAGTAGTTTTCACATGCATCTCCTTCAGTTCAATACAACTTAAACTGGTCCATCTTCATTACAATCTACTCGGTGTTGCTCAGTCAAATGTGTCTCCTTTACCCAACCCTCGAGCTCACACACCTTTCTCAGAGATGTCTGTTTAGTACCCACTGCCACAGCTCTCAAGCAGCAGGCACCCGTTCATTTGTTGAATGAATGTCTCCCCATTCTTCAAACTTCATAGCTCTGCAGACCCCACAAGGTTGGTCCCTATATATTTCCTTAACTCTGTCATGTCTTAGTTCCATAAATGAATCATTTCTTTCAACCAAATTATTTTACTTACTACTTTGCTCCCAAATAATATGGGTCCATCTCCATCCCACTGAACAAACTGCTTGTCTGAAATGTGCATCCCCTCTCTACTTGTCCGGGCCCCACCCCCATGAGCCAGCTCGGACTTCCCCATGCCTCAAGGCCTGCTCTCACCTCCGGATTCTCTTGGCACAGGTTGTATGCCTATTACATGTATTGTGTGCAATTCTCATCTGGCTCTTTATCTACACCACCTGAGGTTTTACTTGTTTTTTTCAATTGTTTCAGGTTCTTTAGAAAACCATGCCATATAATTTTCGAAACAGACAAATGTAATACATTTGTGTGTGTGTGTATGTATATGAGCTCAAGGACTTATATGTAGAGTGTGCATAAACTTTTCAGTTTTCACACACATTTTCTCTTATCCTGTCTAATCAACACAAGCAATCAAGTCTTATCCGTAAAAACAATGAAGATGAGGGAGATAACTTAGCTACTAATTCTAAAGCAGTTCTAATCAACTCAATAATTTAATGTCTTTGAAATTAGCATCCTCCTTATAGCTGGAATCACAGAGAAACTAATTTTCATGTGTTGTCCTTCGACAGACGGTGTATGATCTGTTGTCACTTATCACCTTTAACCTCAACTGTCCTCACCTGCATCTCCAAAGACAGCAAGGCTCAGGTTCCCCACCATGGAACAAAGCAGAAAATGCACCTATAAGCTAATGCAGCAGCCCTCACTGTTTCCAAACAGGGAGGAAACCTTGCTCCAAACATTATTTGAGCAACATGGCATTTTTAAGGCAGCTTTGCAATCCCTAATTTGCCATATATTCTTACACTGCCCACGTGCACATTAGTAATTGATGACTAAATACTGGCATTCTTATTTTGTGGCAAAGAGAAGAAAAACAACGCTCCGGTCTGATTAATCAAGATGGGTACACAATCCAGCATTCATTTAAGAGACATGCCTTGGGAAGAAATGCACTTATTGTGAGAAAACACAACCTTTTTAAAAAAAATCAAATCCTGAAAGTGACTTCAGGGAGTTTCTAAGCCTTCGGGCAAATGGGTTTGGGACATTAGGTCCACATTTGTTTTAAAGAGGTTTACATGTTCTGAAAGTGACTGATCAATAATAATACTGGGATGTTATAATGCTGAATTTCAAAGTCCAGCACATTTACTCTGTGAATAAAGATGAATGTGTTTGAAAATAAAGATAAAGGAAATGGGGAAAACTTACTTCTCTGGAAAGTCTTATCTAATAAATTTCAAATTGTCTTGCGAGAGTCCACATTATTTTTACTTATTGTCAGCGGAAATACATTTTTACAGATTTTGCTTTGTCAAATATAATCTCACAGTTGTTCCATATCCCTACACCTCAGTTAATGGTTTCTCTTACACAGTGCTTTCAACCATTTGTGGTTCAAACATATTTAAAAACAGGAGGAAATTTCAATTTAACTCCTATTGACTCAAAGGGATAACAAAACTAGGTACTTATCCAATAGTCTATAAAATGAGAGGGTGACTGAAAAGTTCAGTTGTTTTCACTCTTGTATCCCTGCTTCTTGAATTGGTTGTTAAGAATTTTATGTAGCCAGCAATAAATCAGAGTAGTAGAAAGAAATGTAGACATGTACATATTTTAAACTCTCGTTTATTTTCACATTTTACAGATGTATGATAGAATCTGGTTACTGAAGGTCACACTGGGGCCACAGTTGATATCAGGAGTGAAAGGCGGAGCTAAGACACAGAGGGATGACTAATTCCTAGTGAAGATCCCCAGCTCCAGCTACTGGAGGGTCCAGCATCTTCCTGGTGAACAGGGTTGTCCTTGGAGGAAAGCACCTGAAAGAAAACCAGAAGTACATGACTGACCGGGAAATTTCTCACATGATATGAAAGATTGTATTATGGCAACAGTGAGGGCAGAGCAAGTTCTGAAATGATGCCTGAAATGAAGGAGTGTTAGAATGGGTACAAATGGAACAGGGTTTTTGTCTCAGAGGTCTACAGACATCGGGCCAGAGAGTGGCCAGGACACAGTGGCAAGGGACAGATCTAATCATACCACCAAGAGGAAAGAACTTGGGTTCTTATGTAGAGGACATAAACTGTCCCAAATAATAGCTTGCAGTTTGGTGCATATTTCTAAAAGCTGAGTTGAGTTCTGAAGCCATATATTGGACTTTCAGAATTGTGTACATAAATGCCTTTGTCTCTCATTTCTGTGGCTGTTTCAGGCTCCTTAGTGGGAAGTAATATTGCTTTAGAAACAAATTATTGTAAACTTCATATTGCGAGCCCCGACTCACATCTTTCCCTTTCTTTGATAAACATCTGACTATTTCCAGAGAAGTTAAATTTGATCTAAGTTTAGAAGGTGGAAGAATGCTAAAGCAGGAAAATGGGAATGGCAATGTTTTACCTGGAAGAGATACATCAGTAAGTTTTGGGCATCAAAAACACAATACGTAGTTCAGAACATGCTGTTCATTCAACAATTGTCTTTGAGCATATTCTACATGACAACACTTCAGCAGGTATTAGAGCTACAATGATGCATAGGACATATTTCTGCCCACAAGAAACTTATCCTAATGGAGGGATTCAGGCAAATAAGCAAAAATGGCAAGACAGTTTATGCCACGCTCTGATGTATTTGCTGGAGGTACTTGGGCAGTGATGTATATCCAGCCCACATCAGGGACAAGTGGAAAGGGTCAGAAAATATTTTTTTTTTAAAAGTAGTGGCCAGGACAAGTTTAGATGTTAAATATATGTGCCTGTGACTTTGTGTAGAGGACTATCTGTTGAGTTGTGACAAGTAATATACCAGTGGTATTCAAAGATGAGTTAGTATTGTACCCTGAACATCAAACGTGGGAATTTTGACTTGATAGGAATGGGAGATCATTTATGATTTTAAGATGGGAGCAATAATATGGCAGAAATGTTCCCGGGGCTTTCTGTCAGTAGAGCAATCAGGTGAGAGGAGATTGGAGGCAGGGAGGGAGGCTAGCAGTTTGTTTTGTCAACGACCTACCCTGTGAAGCAATGGAGACCTGAATCTAGGATGATGGCTGTAGGGGAAAGCATAAATTGCCAGAATGTGAGTCTGAGTTCAAAGTTTTTCTCCAAAGCATTTTGCTCTAGGATGGTCATTTGATTGAAACTAATAGAGAGAAGAAAGCCATAAATCAATCAACAGGAGTACCCCACTGATAACTAGTTCAAGGACTAGGAAACTTTCTTGAGATATAAATACAGGGCTTGAAAAAGATATGGAAATAGATATAAAAAGAGGAGAAGTAAAAAAAGTTGGTTCCAGGATGAAGGTATTAATGTCCACTTATATGCTCCTTTATTTCTTTAACAGTGCTGCTGTTGGTTTTAAGCATTTTGAAAATGTTCTAGACCTTGGCTGGGTAGCTCAGTTAGTTGGAGCATTGTCCCAATATGCCAAGGTTGTGAGTTCAATCCCCAGTGAAAGCACGTAAACAACAATAACAATAACAAGCAATGAATGCATAAATAAGTCAAACAACAAATTAATGCTTCTCTTTCTCAAGTCCATATTGTTTTAAAAAAGAAGAAAAAATGTTCTAAGAAAATAAGAATGACTAAGTTTGTGAAAAGACTGGCACCAAATAATGTATGACCAGTATGAATTTGTGGGTTAAAATAAATCTTAACATACCTACTAATTGGTAAATATCATTTTAATACCAGTGATCTTTGAAAAAAAGTGGCTTATGTGTCATTTATTTAGTCCTAGTACGAGATGAGAATGAAGCCAATTTAAAATGATTTGCTGTGATAAATGGAAAAATGGAGGAAAAATATTTAATGAGGACTTCTGATATTTCAGACATTGAGCTAGGCACTTTACTAGAACAAAAGTATTTCTTTGATTTGAATGTGTGCATGTCATATTTTGTCATTTAGTTGAGAATAATATTAGTTCATTCTAACAAATAAGGTTATAACAAGACAATTTTGAAAATAGTTTAGAATCAAAAAGTAAATGTTCAGATTTAATTTAAAATGTTTAAGCAGTCGCATGTGAATAGCAGATTCTTGCATATATCAATTTTGTACCTTTACTTGTACACAGCTGTAATTGTTGGTGCCTGTGCTCTATGCTGAGTCCCTGTGAGGATGGCGAATTTTGATCTTCCTGTTTGCAGAAGCTATTTCCTGAGAGGCCCATTTTTCTCAGGGGTAGATCACCTCAAATTCGTCACTGACACAAGAAAATTAACAAATCAGATGTCTTACGAATTTCACGTTGCAATAATCATCTACAAATGTGAAGGGCAGTAGTGCAATTGCCAAAATATAAATGAAAACCAATATTCTCCTTCTTTCAACATTCTAATTTATCTGATTCATCTTTTCTAAAGTGTTTATGATTTCAGGTAAAAAATGAACTGAGTAAAAGCCTACTTAGAACAAAATTAATTGCCCTTTGATATCTAATGCAGCAACCGAGTATTTGAGAAAAACAGAACTTCACAGAAGCTTAATATATTCAGAATTTGACAAAGTGTGACCCATTTACTGAAGCAGAAAATGCACCACAGGTTTTTCAGTGTTTCTTCTCCTTTTTTTCCTTCTAAAAGCCAATAAATCATATTTACCAGCAGAAGAAAATAAATGCTTCTCGACTTATGTAGGGGAAACTTCGAAGAAAAATGAAGGGGGAAAAAATCAAGAATTTTGACTCAGAAAGATACTCCCAAAACAAAATGTAGTTGTTTTGTAAACGATTTTGTAAGAATGTCAAAATACGGCAAATACTTGATAACTTATTTAAATGAAACTAATATTCCAGCAGATCCCTTCAAGTCCTTTAGATACCGTGAGAATATTGAACAGTTTATAGAAGCCATTACCATTTTTTATAGGCAATTTCAAAGGGTTTTGTGAGGATTTTAAATATACCCCCCCCAAAAAAAAACAACATTAGGATCAAAACCCTTCTTCTGACTTAGTATTCCACTAAGCGCCCACCTCCGTGCTAGTACTGCTTTGTTTCTCTTCTCCTCCTCGGCCAACTCCTTGAGAATGGGGAGCTCTGTCTTACACCCCGCCCTGTGCCCAGGCCCTTGGACTGCACCGAGCCCATAACAGACGCATCAGCAAACACTTGCCTAATGTTAGAATGGGGAAACAAAACCCAGAGCCTCTGGCAAATTCTTTATAAAACAAGCACATATTAATGTATAGATCGAGATACTTTTATATGAATCAAGTGTTTAAAATTGACAAATTTAAACATAGATTATGTTTAAGTATCTTATCCTTCAGAAGAGAATGCACATTAAGAGAAAACTAATTGGTAACACTTAATAGTTCTATAAAATCACCAAAACCATATAATTATAACTAATGTTCCTTAAGGAATTCCAAGCAGTGAATATTATGTTGATAAGGTAGGAGAATGGCCAGGAGATTTCACTTTTCGACCACATGTTTAGATATTTTTGATCTTTTAGATAATTTTTAGATTCGTGCTTTAAGCCAGTCAGAAGTGGGACTAAAATTTAGCTTGGTAACAAACTAGGTGTTTTGTCTTTTTATTTAATTTAATGTAAATTTTAAATTACATAAAAGGACTAAAAAGGCTTTCAAACGCAGCTCCTTTATTCGTTAACAATTACTCCCAATGGTCTGATGACACAGATCAGATGTGGCTAAAGTGAGTTGTGTCCATAATGCTGCAGATCGAGTTAAGAAAAAAAACATTGTAAATAGCTTTTAGGACCCTTGATCACTTCCAGTCTAGAGCCACAAGGGCAGACATGATCAATAATCATGGCCATTTGGTTCATTCCTTTCTTTTAATGAACACACGCTCACTGCTGAAAGCATTCTTGCAGGACCCGGATGGAATTCAGTTCTCTGCCGCCTGCCAGAAACAGAGGATGAAACCTGGGGGAGTAGAAGGGCTCCTGCCGGTTTTCCTCCCCCTCATCTTTACCACTCTGAGCTGTTTAACTCAGCAATGTCAGCTTCATACAGGCTGACAGGCAGTTGATGGGCAACTATTAGGAAAATTCTCCCCGTGATCTTAATGCAATTATTTTAGGAAGGCATCCCAAAACTGTGGATTTGTTTCAACTATGAAGGAATAAAGGCCTTAAGAAAAAATGGGCACTGAGCTGGTGTAATCATTTTATTAATATTCAATAGGACCACTTCCATTTCTGTAGTCACTGCCCTAGTTCAAGTAAGCATTAATTTGTATCTAATAAAGTGCCACTGATCCTGTGGATAGTTATAAGCTGCTTTTGATAGACGAGCAACATCTGGATGAGTGCAGCGGTGTCTTAACATGTTTCACTCATTCAAATTTCTTCCAATTATTATCTATTTTCCACCTAACTGCCAGGAATAAAAAGCCCTCTCTTGAATTTCCACCAATATTTAATTCCCTGTTTATGAAACTAGAGTTGGCTTATTTAACAAAATCAGAATTCTTGTACCTAAGATGAAATTTTCCCCCCAGTTTCTTTAGGTGTTCATTTCTTTCTATCCAGTTAACCTTTTATTACTTCACTGCTTCTATGTTTTTCAAAGAGTGCATTTTAATTCTTTAGTGTCTATCAAAAGTTTTAATTTTGGGTGTCAGAATCTCAAAAATGTTAGTTTAAGAATTTCTAAAATAAATACACTAGCCTGCTGGTAAACAAGAATGGAAGGTCTTTGTGATTTCAGAAGATGTCTCTTTCTTGGATCTGAGTCAGAGGTGACTTGGGCAGGGAGGGGAGAAGATGTGGGGTGAAAGGGAAGTGATGACCCTCTCACAGTTGCTTCTTCTTCGCCCTGTTTTTAATACCATGTCATCTGAACATGAGAGATTCGTGTTTAAAGGGCTATAAAACCTCTTTAGAGCAAATGAACAGTGTAGTTACTAATCAAGAGTAAATGTACAAAGTATACATTTGAACCCCATAGAGGGGGTTTTCAGAGGTTCTAGTATTATAGTTTTATATCTCATGAAACTGAATTATAACCTGTCCTAATATTTCACGATGCAAATGGATTGTGAGGATAAACTTAGATCAAAACTCTCAAAAGGCATCAGAGTGATGAGAAGATTCTCAAAAGTCTCTTGTGTGGTGAGGACCTTAATGTGGATAGAAGTTAATGTAAGAGATCTTCATTCAGCAGACACATGTGAATATTTTTTCTGTGCCAGGCTTTGGAATTTTAATTGAATATTTTTCTTGAAAAAAATTATTTAAACACTGAAACTCCTAGTTTCTATGTCATTGGAGAGTTGTTTTTGAGAATAATATTATCTTTGTTCTCACAACTCTGCAACACCAGTGACAACTTGCCCATTCATGGAGCCCCAGAGAACCTGGGCACATCGGCCAGTCACCCCAACATGAAGTGTCAACTCTGTCACAAGAAACAATTTCATCAGCAATACATGGGGTCACACATAGAAGCAAGTTATATACTCCAGTTCTTCATCAGCTCTTCTCTCATTCCATGTTGGGAAATACATCGCCCACAAGTGTATTTTCCGATTTCTGCCACATTATGTCCTTAACTGAGTCCCAGTCCTAATCGACTTCCTTGTTTGCCTAAATCATTCTGCCCAGAACTGCCATATTAGCATGTCTGAAATGATGCTTTACTCATTTCTTCCATGTGCAAATGGCATTCCTACAAAATGAAAACCCATCTTTCTTTATTTTCTATTCAAGGACCTCCACAATTTGATTGTTTTTTTTAATTTTATCAGTTTTTTTTCCACTAGCCACCAGTGCTCCATGACTCTTGAACACATTTCATACTTACCCACTTGGCCTCCCATAATCAGTTTAACCAGTTTCTTATTGTCTTCTCTAGTCCTGAATTTCTCTCCTCTTCTCAACCTTCTCATGTCTGCCACCTTTTCCTCTAAGGACTTTGCTTTCCCCAACTAGAAGTTATACTCATTAGCAAATACACAGAGGACTTTCCATTTAATACAGTGGTTCAAAATCACTGAGATTTTCCACATAGTCCTCAGGGGAATGTTGGCAATATCTGAAGGTATCTTTGGTTCCTGCTGGTATCTAGCAGGCAGAGGTCACAGACATTGCTAAACATCCCGCAATATACAGGATGGCTCTTCACCGCTAAGAGCGATCTGTTTCAAAATGGCAGTCAGAAAACCCTAATTTAATGCAATTTGACACTTCTGTTTCAATCCTGCCTATACTCTAACTTCTGTGTGTGTATGTTTAATCATTTGTACTAGAATATAAGCCTCTGGAATACCAGGACCATACCTTATGCACAATTTTATACCCTCAAAAATCTAGCACAAATTCTGGTATATGTGATATGGTATGGAATACTTTTTACTAAAGAACATCATGCAAGAAGAAGATACTTACCAATCAAGCTACCTTAAATTCAATGCATACTTTCCTCGAAGGCTTTGATAATTCATCTGTCATCTGAGGATCTTTTAATGATGAAAATCAATAAGCATTGTGCTGGTAAAGAGAAAATTTATGGGTCAGTGTATATTTATTGTTGATAGGCCAACCCCCCAAATGTATACATATTACAAATGTCACTGTGTTTCTACAGTAGATGAAGAGCGTGGAGTCTCAGGTGGGCAGGGCTGGTGTATCTGCCTTTACTAGAGTTGTCTTCCATTTCTGCTGCTGCAGAGTTGTTGCTGTTTTCTACTGGGCCACAAACAATCACTGCTTGCTTTCCGAAGGCCGCTTGGCTGCTGGGTCATGGGTGTTGGGTAAATCAGCTCCAATGTGTCTGTGTTCTTCTAAGTGGGGCATTGATAGCTGTTGGGCAAAAACAAAAACAAAAAAACATTAAATTATCTTGCGAACTTGCTATAAATATTTGAAAATGATTGCTATTGGAATGTATAAACAGTTTTTTTAAGTTTCCTTGTGAAATAAGCTGATGCATTTTGCTCACTAACAGAATATCTATGTTTCTATCATGTCAAGAGTCTCCAGTACTTGGAAAAATGAAAGGAGCTAACGGCTCTCAGATCCAGAGGACATGTTCAAGCTACTTAGCCTGATATTTAAGACCCTTCCCTTTCTGCCCCTTGCGTACCTGTGTTTCTCTCACAAATGTCCTGCATCAGCGGAATTATTGTATTTATAATCCCTTGAATGTGCCTCTTACTTCCTTCATCTCTAAGGTTTACATTCTTTTTTCCCCCCAAGTTTTTCAGTCATGGAGTGCACTTTCTCTCTTCACCCTTTTTAAAGCCCAACTGCCTCTTGAGCTGTCGGTCACTCTAGTCCAAGCCACCTGTGTCACACTCCGACTTCTCTTAGAAGGGCTCCCTTTGTCTTCCAAACCATGCCTCTGCCCTTAAAACCAGCGCGTTTTATGCCACTGAACTTCTGGATGTTGTTGTCATGATTACTCCTCCCTTTTCCTTCAGACTGTGAGGTCGCAGCAGCAGGGGCCGTGATTTACACACATCTCTGTATCACACTTGACACCAATCCGCTGTCCTGTGCACAATGAGGTAATTATTTATTACACAGCAGTTGAGGGAATGCTGAATGAATTATGATTTTGTTTTACAAGTAGAAAACAGGGTGACAACTTGGTTACAGAATATGAAATAAAATTCGTTTTCCAATAAACAATGTCAAGAAAAAATGAAGGGACGGCTGTCGCAGACACGTGTGTGTGGGGTGAGTAACAGATGATGTGACAAACGCCTGCTCATGATGTCGAAAACAGTTCTTATCAGTTAGAAATGCACACTAAATTATTAACATGTTAAATGTTTGATTTAAAATATTCTAATTAAAAAGTACAAGAGGTAAAAAAGTTGACAACATTTGATGAAATACTGATAATTGTTGAGGCAGAGTGAAGGATTCATAGTGTTCATTGTATTGTATCTCTCTACTGCTGTAAGTTTAAATATTTCCATAAAAAGTTCAAAAATATATTAAGTGAAGTGCTGTAGAATAACCGTTTAGTCCCTCTCATAGTAGCAGAGCACCGTTTCAGTCATTTAAGATGTTAACTATAAGGGACTCCAGTGACTTCAATAAATTTTCATTTACAGGGTTTAACCCAACACTTAGGTAGCAATTTAACATGTGAGAAGAAAACATTACATTAACTTCACAATGTCCCACTTCCTCATATGTCACAGAAGACTATTGGATGTTTAGTGCATCTGAATTTTTACCCTTAGGGACCCCATGTTTATTATTCACAACTGTCTGAGAGTCCAATGGCAAGCCACTGACCCAAAATAACTTATTCTCTTATCCTGAGAATGACCAACAACCCTGTAAAAAGCAAAGAATAATTTTTCCACTTGTTTGCTGAATTAGATTCTCTCCTCCATCACCGTCAGTGTCATGGAAGAAAAAATGATGTGAATAAAACTTTCCTTTAAGACATCCCAGGGGTCAGGTAAGTTAGCATACAAACTGTAGACTTGACCAAGTAGAAAATGCCAAAGAAAATGGCAAAGACAGAAAATAGAATGCTAGACTTAGAAATTGTCACGTCTTCCTTACTCATTCCTGTCTTTCCATCTTTGCTGCCACTTTCCTAAACCAGCTTTTGCTTAGGATTCCTTTAGGTAACGATTCCAAGCCTCTCACCTTGGTTATCTCCATCAGTGTGCCCTTAATCACCTCCGCCCCCAAAGAATAAAATCTGTTACATTCCTGTGCTTGACAAAGGAACACAAGCACCCCACACTCCCAGCTGGCACCCACCAGTCCCCCTTTCTTCCACCGACAGAGGTGCACCTCCTTTCTGCCTGTGGGAAACTTCAACAGCTTTCCTGATGGTGTTTTGTTTCTAATCTTTTCCTTCCCAACACACACTATCAGGTGCTTCCTGATTAGGTTTCCTAAAATATGGCACTTAACACACCCCTCCCACATTCAAAACTCTCAGTGGCTCACCATTGCCTGTTTTTTTTTTAAAGTCCATTTTTTTTTCACCCAGCGTGTTGGGCCTCACAAATCTGCCTAGCGTCTGCGTTCCAACTGTGCCTTCTTTTAAGCACTTGATACAGCAAACCAACAGAACCAACTGTACTTCCCTGAAAATATCCTTTACTTTTGGACCTCGATTCCTCTGCTTATTACTGTTCTTACTATGTAAGGCATCTCCTTCCATACATTTCTACCTGAGACACCCTCCGATTCTTCTTTCATTGCTTCTTAGCACAAAGGCTTTCCTGCTCCTTGTCAGCAACAGCCTCTCGCTTGGTAAGGTTCGGCAGAGTTCTATCTTCCTTGGGATTTTTTCTTCTCACGGTATTATAACGTGGGTGAGCTTCACCTCTTCGGTCAACTGTGAGCTTCCCATAACATAGCTTCTCTGTTTCTTCGGTGTCCCTGATCTTTGGCAGAGTGGCCTGTGCCTAAAGGGAAGGTGGAGGATACCACAGGTTAAGCACAAAGACAGAGACCGAGGCAAAGCGGTGCTTTCACAAATTTAAAACATCCTGACGTTTAAATTCTAGTTATCAAATACGTTGTCACATTTAAATGGGGCCTGTGCTGAGCATTAGGCTAAGTGTATCTGTGAATCATCATGTGGAGTCCTGTCAATTCGATGACCTTCTAGATGAGAAAACTGAAGCTTGGAGAGATGGGTAACTTGTTTGTAAATGGTCTGTCTGATTTAAATCCAGGTCTGCCTGAAGTGAGAGCTAGTCACTCTTCTAATATTCATTGTATCAGGGAAGCCCTAGGGTTTAGCAAATAAAACCCAAAGGATCCCTCAACAACCAAAAAGAGAAAGAAGACTCAAACAGAAGATTTCCCCCTTCTTTGGCCCCTGCTTCAATAACTGGTGCTTCTCTCTCTTTTTTTTTTTGGCAGTGAAGTTTATTTCTTATTTTCACCTGCTATGTGGGACACACTCACTTTCTTATTTTCATTATTTATTTTATTACCTATTGTCTTATACCCAAGGGTTTCACATATTTAATTTGCTTGAAGGTTTTTAAATATATAACCAATCATGTAATGTAACAAGTTGCATTTACCTCCCAAAGTAGGCACGTCATCAGCATTGTCCCTATTTAAACAATGCCATCACATATATACATATATATACGTATATATACATATATATGTATATATACGTATATATATGATGATCCACTTATATATGTATCTTCTGATCCACTTTTGTAATTGTGCTCAGAACCAATTTCTAGGTCTCATAAGAAAACTAATTTCATTACTTGATAGTCTCAATTTTAACTTGTTTTAAAAACTTTTGTTTCTTTCCAGGAATTCTTCATTTCTGAGGAGATGGGAACATCATGAGGATACCTAAAATGTCCATCTATAAAGTCAGCTCCAAAAGAAATTTAAAAAGTTATTTGGGCGATGCGTGCATGGCTCCCGTGGTGGCCACTTAAAGGAGAGCTCATTTGAATGTGTAAATTCTGGTGTGTGTGTACAGATTCTGATATACATATACATTTATATGTAAATATGTTCTGATACATATATTTTTTAAAAATTCTATAGTTATAGGTTATATTGTAAGCTAAATTACTCTATATCAGAAATTTCAAAAAAGATTTGAAAAAATTGCTTCTGAGGATGAAGAAGAAAGTTTGCACGAAGCACGTGTGGTACTTGAGTAGTCCGTGGAGACTAGGCAATGGGTAATCTCAGGATGTTCTTGTCAGTATTCTCCAAAGCATTTGCGGAAGTGCTGCCCTCACAAGGCACTGTTGTATGCAGACAGGAGCAGAGGGAAGATCAGCGGTCGCATTGTGGGGGAGACTACATCCCCTCTTGGAGACTTGTGCAGTGTGATAGTACATTAAAGGTTCAGAAATCTTTGGCAGGAGAAAAAGAAGTTAGTTTCCAAGTCATTTAATAATGGATCACCTAAATTAGTCAGGTCAGCAGAACTGTGCTATTTAGGTTGGTGATCTTCACGGTGGCAGCAATCCTCATACTCCTTCCAATAAACACACATTTTTGTGCTTTGAACAGTTTCTTGTGTCTTTATCAAGTTTAACGCTTACAATTTGTATGATTATGGAAAGCTATGTAATCTCCCTGAGCCACAGACTCCTCATTTGTAAAACAGGTCTACCATAACACCCACCTGGGAAGCTGTTGCGAGGATTGAATGAGTCAGCCCGGGCAAAATGCTTAGAGCGTGCCCAGTTGCTCAGTGATGGCACGATCGCGGACAACGCCTGCAGGCCAGCCAGGAAACATTCATATTTGCACACAGTGGTGATCTCTCCTTTTGGTAGTTTCCAATTACAGGAATGTGATGTGAATGAGCATACAGTGCTGTAAACAGAGGCATTTTTTTCCTACAGGAAACACTAAGAAGCTTTCAGAACACAAGTGCTTTAAACCAGTTTGTGTTGTGAGTTCTCCCAGACCCAGAGGGGAGAAAGGGCCAGATACCCACAGGATGTGTCTGTTCCTCAGATGACAGCTACCTTTTAACCCCTGTGTTGCTTTTGTGGGTTGAGAAAATATACCAACTTCTTCTTACCTCCAGAGGATCACTTATCACATAAGAAAATAAAAAAATTATATGGGCATTATTTTGGGTATACAAATGTATCATGTAGCACTTGGGAATTATAGAGAGACATTGCAATACATGCTGTTCTGTCCATTTTTTAAAAAATTTATTTATTTTTTAAAATTGATTATGCTGTTACAGTTGTTCTATTCCCCCCTTCATTCCCCTCCACCCTGCCCCCCAACCTCACCATTACCCCCCTTTAGTTTATGTCCATGTGTCTCAAGTCCTTTAGGTTCTATATTTCCCATGCTATTCTTGCCCCCCCCCCCCCCCATCTATTTTCTGTCTACGGTCTATGCTACTTGTTTTCTGTACCTTCTCCCCCCATCTCCTCCTCCCACTCCCCTGTTGCTAACCCTCCTTGAGATCTTCATTTCTATGCTTCCACTCCTGATCTAGCTGTCCTTTTAGTTTGCTTTCGTTTTAGGTGTGGTTGTTAATAACTGTGAGTTTGTTGTCCTTTCACTGTTCATGTTTCTTTAACTTCTTTTTCTTCGATAAGTCCCTTTAACATTTCATATAATAAGGGCTTGGTGATGATGAACTCCTTGAATTTGGTCTTATCTGAGAAGCACCTTATCTGTCCTTCCATTCTAAATGAAAGTTTTGCTGGATAGAGCAATCTTGGTTGTAGGTCTTTAGATGTCATGACTTGGAATACCTCTGTCCAGCCCCTTCTTGCCTGTAAGGTCTCTTTTGAGAAATCTGCTGACAGTCTGATGGGGACTCCTTTGTAGGTGATTGTCCCCTTAGCTCTTGCTGCTTCTAGGATTCTCTCCTTCATTTTAATTTTGGCTAATGTAATTATGATATGCCTTGGTGTGTTTCTTCTTGAGTCCAACTTTTTTGGTACTCTCTGGGCTTCTTGGATTTCTTGGAAGTCTATTTCCTTTGCCAGATTGGGGAAATTTTCTTTTATTATTTGTTCAAATAGTTTTTCCACTGGTGGTTGTGTCTTTCCCCCTTCTGGTACCCCTATAATTCGGATATTGGAGCGTTTAAAGATGTCCTGGAGGTTCCTAAGACTCTCCTCATTTCTTTGAATTCTTGCTCCTTGACTCTTTTCTGTTTGGCCATTATTTGGTTTCTTCTGGTCCACTCCATTGATTTGAGTCCCAGTTTCCTTTTCATCTCTATGGGTTTCCTGTGGAATTCCATTCATTTCCCTTAATTTAGCCTTCATATGTTTCTCTAATTTGTGGCTATAATCAACCAGATCTGTGAGGAGGCTGATGACCAGTGTTTTAAACTGTGCGTCTGAGAGTTTTGCTATTTCTTCGTCGCTGAGATTTATCACTGGGGCTTTGAGGTCTCCCTGCGACATTTTTGGTCTGTTCTGGCCCTTTAAGTGGGAGAAGCGGCGCCTTGGAGTCCCAGGTCGCTGGGTTGTGACGCTGTATGTGGGGGCGTGGTCAGAGCGGGGAAATGGCGGCGCCCTCTATCGCCACGGCCGCCGTCTATCGCCGCGCCGTGGCTGGTCCAAACGCCCACTCTTTCGCTCGCGCGCAATTAGGCAACCGCAGTCAACACGCTGCACCACCTCCCCACTGTCTCCTCTGCAGTCGCTCACCCGGTGGGTTGCTCGATCGCTCACTAGGTCCAATCCTGGGTTTGGAACCTGAGCGTCTGGATTCGCGCGTCTGGATTCCGCGCCCGGGTCCCACCGAGCCCTCCTTTGTAACTCCTCACCAGACGCCGGTTTCGCCCCTTACCGGTGGGGCTGAAGAATTTGTTGTTAGCGGACTTCCGAAAAGTTCAGTTTTCCGTGTTCTGGTTGTGTTTTCTGATGCTAATATTTAGTTGTCCCTAAACTTGGTTGTGTGAGGAGGCACGGCACATCCACCTAAACCTCCATCTTGGCGGAAGTCCTGTTCTGTCCATTTTTAAAAGGGTAATTATTCTGATTTCTTTAACTTAAAATATTGTAAAGACTATGGTCTTTGTAGTTCGGGTTTTGAATATGGTCATAAAAGTTCCTGAGGCTCCTTGGCAACCATAATGTCACCTTTATCTTCAAAACACACAGGCACACTTCATCCACTACACAAGCAGAAAGAGTTATTGGGTATTTGAATTTTTTAAAGATTTTATTTATTCATTTTTAGAGAGAGGAGAAGGGAAGGAGAAAAAGACAGAGAGAAACATCAATGCACAGTTGCCTCTCCTGCTCCCCCTACTGGGGACCCGGCCTGCAACCCAGGTATGAACTCTGACTGGGAATCCATCCTGTAGCCCTTTGGTTTACAGGCTGGTGTTCAGTACACGGAGCCACACCAGCCAGGGCATGTATTTGAATTGTTTTGTTTCTATCTTTTATCAGGAAAAAAAGAAAATGAGTACATTTGCTATGTATTTAAATGTGTAAGCTCTATTGCCTTTGTAACCTCTGCTGTTACAGCTCTAATGACAGAATAAGATCACTGAGAAGTAATGGTGAAAGCATTCTGTAAACAATGAATTATTATGAATGTGTTTACGGATAGCAATGGTAATAAATTGGTGTGTTGTATTTTCATACTTAGGTCTATAATTTTACTCACTTATATCTCAGAGGAGGGACCAACCTGAGTCAGTGTTCTCACAAACAGATATAAGTCAATAAAACATATGTTTATGGAAGTTAATATATAATTATCTACAGTTATATATAATTATAGATAATTACATAATATAAATGCAGAATTCTAAAACATTCATTAACCATTCCTCCCAGCTATAGAAATTAATTCAGTTCAGTTATTAGTTGTACACATAAGTTTTTAAAAATCAATTGTAAGACACACATTACATTTTTAAATTTTGAAATCAGGATGCTTCTCAATCAATATGCAAAAAATTGCTGATTATTTACCATTCGTACTGAAAAGCTTTCATTAATTATGTCATACGACCAATTTTGTTTTATCGCTAAGGAAGCAAGATATTGCACTGACACACGTCAGAAACATTTTCTGGATCCAAGTTTGTATTACTTGATTATTCCCTATGGTCCTTTATGCATTCCAGTTTTCATTTTTTTTGCTGTGAAATATTTATGAATGCTTACTCTACCTTAGTCATTGCATGTGGGGATGGAGAGGTCACAGATTTCTAATATCAGTTAGTTTTTGTTCTCAGAGGCCAAATTCTGAATGATGAACATGTATCTTAGTAAAAACTATATGGGAAAATGCCCTAACACTTCTATAACATTCTTGGACCAGCCTTGCACCCTTAGATGGAAATCAGTCACTATTATTGAAATCACAAAAGCAGTTCTATTTAAGAATAAAGAATTATCACAGGGGTGACTCAAATTCAGATTTTATACAACATCACCTAAAATGCCATTTTACTTTAAATTTCATTTTAAGAAGAAAAACCCAATTAATATAATAATCTTGTAAGACATACTTTAGAATGACCCTCAATATTATGCCATCTTGAGTTTGTATGGAACTAGCTGCCTTTCCAGTTACTTGAAATATGTTCACATCATTCCACTGTCTCTACATACAGTTCTTGTGGTTCACTACATGTAAGCCCAATGTCTTCATTTAGGGTGGGAGTAGAATCAAACTTCTGATGGAGAAGGAGGAATAGATAGTAGTACCATCATCAAGAAAAAGAAAAAGATGTCCTAATATTTCCCAGCCACCTGAAGACTTCTATCACCACCGTGGCTGCCCACTCTAACATGGTCAGATTTTGTGATTCATTCATTTGTTAAGGCAGTCATTCAGAACATTTTTGTATGGCAATCTCTTTCAGGTGCTGTGGTGGGTCCCTGGAATCTAGAGATGAATGCATGTTTTGTATTCAAGGAGAGCCTCATGTAGGGCAGACAAATAACAGCTAGGTACTTCCAGTAATCTGTGGTACAGCAATGATACAGAAAAACCCAGGAGCAGAGAAGAGGGTGGGTGGTCATTCTGACACAGCTTGGTTCAGTAGAGGAGGAGACAGGGTTTTGTCCTAAAGGAACCAAGGTCTGGCCTGAGTCGTAGAGTATGAGAAGAAATTAACTAAGTGGTTATATTTGCATGTTTTTCCTCTTTACTAGAGCTCACATTTTTTAGCCTAAAACTTCAGATTTAGTCCCCAGGTCTCTTGCTTTATTTCTGTACTCTCTTGCTGCAATAGTGTCATTGATTCTTACAGTCTTAATGCTGTCTCTATGCTAATTATTTACATAACAGTCATCTGAAGTCACATCTTTCCTTCGAGCTTCTGTAGGGGGTTCGATTTTGCTGCTGAGCAAGGAAAAAGATTTCACCACAAGGTGGCAGTAGCACTCACAAACTTTATTTGGAGTAGCTTTGACAGGTTCCCTGGGGAAAGTCCCTCACAGTGGGAATCTGTTCAGAGACCAAGGTTCAGGGCAGCTACTCGGGTGGAGGAGGGTAAGGGAAATCCTGAGAGAGAGGCATTGGAGAGGGAGCTTCTGTACGCAGGCAAAGCCACTGAGCTGCATGGTGGGCAGTCTGGGTCAGAGAGCTCAGAAGGGCTTCAGTGGCTTGAGGTCTTCATGGCCCGGCTTTAGCTATTCCTACCAGATGTGGGGTGAGATTTTGCGGGGGTGCAGGGAACAGGGAGGCACTAGACGGCTAAAAAATCTGCTTGTATATCCTATTCTAAAAATAAATGGATGTGTAAAAATTTGATTATTTTCCCCCTCACAGTCTTTTGAGCTAATGAGTCTCAGGACACAGTGGAGAAATGAAAGACCTAGGAGCCAATACAAAGAAGCCATCTTTGGCTCGTTTTTATAACGGCTCCACATCAGTATAATCAAATGCTTATTTAACATCTTTATTGGAGTGTCACATAAGCGTCATGAAATTAACCTGATCAAGGCAGAATTCCTGGTACTTGTTCAGTTTTTCCTTCTCAGTAAATGGAACGATCATCTAGTATTTGAGGCAGAAACTTAAGTCATGCATGATTCCTCCCTTTCTAATCTAATCCATCATCAAATTTTGTCATTTGTACCCCTTCAGTAACTCTCATATCAAGCTCTCCACACCCCCGTTGCCAACACTTAAGACTAAGCTACAGATCTCTCCAGCTTGGATTACTGTAATATTCTACCAGTTTGTCTTCTTAAGTTACTCATATCCTCTTTCCATAAATTCCCTGTAAAGAAACCAGGGCTACCTTTTGAAACATAGATCATACTCATGGTAGCTCTTGGTTTAAATCCTTTTTAACAGAGTCTGGTTCCACATTAAGAATATCCAAATCAAACACTCCAGGATGATCTGACATATACCCGCACGCAGACCTGCTCCCTGGGCACTGCTGGTCTTTCTGCCTGGAATGTGCTCTTCTCCCAGCACTTTGAATGGTTGTTTCCTGTTCTCCCTTCCTAGAGGAGTTGCCCAAGTGTTACTTTCTCAGACAGGCCTTCTGTACCCAGCCTAACACCGTCCTCACCCCGCCCTCCACCACTGCCGCCCCACTAGGATTCTCTCTTAGTTTATCTCAAGCTCTCCTTTTATTTCTGACATAACAATGCTCTCAATTTGTGATTGAAATATTATGTGTTTTGTTTATCGCTTCACACCTCCTCTAGACTCTAGACTTCATGAAAACCGAGGCTTTGCGTTGTTCACTTGCTTTCTTGTTTGTTCGTTGCTTTTTTTAAACTTAGTTTCTAGTCAAATGACCAGCACATAGTGGAGCCTAATAAATATTTCTCAAATGAAATACATGCATATATTCATAAAGAACAAATAAGCAGGGGAGGGTACAGTTAGTTGAAGTTTTTATTGTTTTGTTTTTTTAAGGGCTAAATGTGGTATTGTATTGTGTTACACAGTTAAACAATATGGAAAGTTTAATGCTTTGCCTGATGAGGTAAAGGAATTCAAACAACTCAGGGTACTATGAACAGCTTTTGAATAAACAGGTTTGAAAATCATTGAATTAAATTACTTGTGATTCCTTTACAAGAATTGGGGTTATTGAAAAGTAGACTGTAGTTTGTTGTCCTGCAAACTTTTTAGATGAAGAAAAATGAGATAAAAGTAATCATCACCACTGGGTATTTAAAAGGTATATGAAGGAATATTTTCTATTAGGAGTAGGAATAAAAGGATAAAAACTGTTTATCAAGAGGACATGGAGTCTCTGAAGTCTGACCTTCTACCATGCCTTTTCACATTGATAATGCATCGATGGCTGTATTTCTTTTTTATACTTACTATTACTTGTAAATAATAGTGTGCATCATTTCTCTGTTTTTCCCTTGCTCATTCTTTTTTTTAAAGATTTTACTTATTTATCTTTAGAGGGGAAGGGAAGGAGAGAGGGAGAGAAACATCAATGTATGGTTGCCTTTCGTGCGTCCCCTGCTGGGAATTGGCCTGCAGGGAACCGGCCTGCAACCCAGGCATGTGCCCTGACTGGGAATCGAACCGAAATCGTGTGGTTCGCAGGTCATTCTTTTTTTTAAGATTTTATTTATTTTTATTTTTAGAGAGGAAGGGAAGGAGAGAAGGAGAGAAATAGCAATGTATGGTTGACTCTCGTGCGCCCCCTGCTGGGCACTGGCCTGCAACCCAGGATAATGGAACCACAATATTCTGGTTCGCAGGCCCGCACTCAACCCACTGAGCTACACCAGCCAGGACCCTTGCTCATTCTTAATGGGAGTTTGTCCATTCTGTATTCAAAGTAAACCTGCCTTAATCTGGAGATGGTGGCAAACACAGTGATATGAAGAATAAGAATATGATTACTGAATATTTACTGAATGTCTACTATGTGCCAGGCCTTATTCTAAGAATTTCACATGTTCTGACCTATTCCATCCCGTAAGAAACCCTGTGAGTTAGGTACTATTATTATACCTGCTTCAAAGATGAGGAAACAAACAAACCAAGGCCCCAGAACCTGCCTGAAACCTCACAGGAAGTGGAGCGAGGACTTGAAACTAGGCCGTCCGTCCTCACAGTGCCTGCTGTCAATCACCACACTCTACTGCCGACTCTCTAATTACGTCCCACTCTTTTTCTTAGTGGCCAGAGTTTTGATTTGGGGGAGGGGAGTGCGTGGCTACAGCTATATTCAGGACTGCGCTCACTGAAAAGAAACGAAGGTGCGATAGTGAAAGCAGGAATGCCTAATTAGTGTTTTTGCTACACTATTTGAAAATCATTAACCTTTTTGCTAAAATATTTGTAGTTTTGATCAGTAAGTATCAACAACAGTGGACAGCAGAGGCTTTCTTCTCTACCTATTTCCCCGGTTCAGATAAAAACAAACGGAGAGCTCCGTGAGACTCTTTGAGAGGAGGTATTATAAAGTACGACGTTGTAGAGCAGAGAGGAGCACACTGACTCCTTTCTCTTTCTGTGCTTCTACTTCTCTTTTCCTTCTTTCACAGTAGGCATAAGATCAAATGTGACTAAGACTGGAAAGGATTCTTTGCTCTTACAGCTTCGTTCATCCACATATTATTTATTCAACAAGTATTTCTGAATACCTACGACGTGCCAGGCTCTGTGCTAGACTTGGGTGTTAAGTGATGAAGCAAGTCATTGTGAAGAAAATCTGTGGACAGAAAGGGAAAATGAAAACATAAAACACACACATATGTACTCTCACACATATGGGTGTTTTTGTATATGTATATTCTTTATACACACATGTGAGTATACTTTATACCTACTGTATATTTTACATACTGTATTTATAAGTATATGAATATGTATGTATATGGTTATGAGTTCTCTTAAGTGCTATGAAGGAAATGAATGGGTCCAGTGACACAGGCCAGTTACCAATAATGGGAACTGTGAGGAGTGCCATGGTGAGTCCCTGGGGGAGGCAGCTCAGGGGTATTCCTGGACTTAAAAAAACATGGTAAGACAGTCTTGAAGTCCCTGTGCTGCCCAGCCAAGCCTGCAGACTCTTTGGTCTGGAGTAAAGGAACCACCCAGAGCTAGGTCCTGTGTGAGTGGCCAAACGCCCAGGGGGCCAGCTGCAGAGTGAGCACAGTAATGCATTCATTCGATAAGGAACTAAAAACACTGGCACAGATGTTGGTGAAATGTAGAGGATATTTAGTTCACAAGCCTATGTTGTGAACATGCTGTGAGGAGAGAGAAAAAAAGTACTTCTGACCACAAAACTCTGATCTAATTGAGTAGAATAAACTGATGCATGAGAAATGATACTGGAGGCAATGGACCAAATTGTGCAAAGAGAACCAATATAAAAGGAATAAAAAGAGCATGGCTGAGCTCATCCTTTTTGAGGGAAATGAGTTAGAGACATGGTATTTACTTAATTGATGGTGGAAGCAGTGGGAATAGATGCAGATGGACATTGAGAATCAGGGCTCAAATTTAGGAAGACTCACACAGAAAGAGAACGGAACCACTGGTGAAGGGGGAGAGAAGACAATGAATTGAAAAGCTTTGCCCTAAACTTGTTAAGGTGCTACCACTCCTCTTGTATTCTCCTATTTCCCTACTTACCAATGTTGTTCAACAAAACACAAGGACGTCTATATGTGGGCACACAGCTTAGGCATTTTATGAAATAACCAGGGTCTGCTTTATGTTCATTAGTAAAAGTATTCCTGTTGCAAACACAAAAACAAAAATAAAAACAAAGCAAATGAAACCAACACAAATCTTTAAGTGTCTAGGAAGTTACAGAGCACTGGACTGCAAAGAAGAAACATAGTCCTTTCATTTCAGAGCATAAAGGCTGATGTGAGACAGAGAGACATGACTTATTTCATACAATGCAAGATGGGGACATAGACAGGGGCCAAGTGGACTGTCCCAGACAATGAGTAGGGAAATTCAGAGAACACTCCTAGACATGCGATTATTTGGTTGAGAATTCAAAACACAACAAAAATAGAAGGAAAAAGATTATTTCAGGAAGGTGGGAAGTGTGGGCAATGCAACAGGATGGGGTGTACGCATAAAGATGAATATCTTTATAAAACATTATTTTTAGCCCTGACTGGTGTAGCTCAGTGGATTGAGTGCTGGCCTGTGAACCAAAGGGTCACAGTTCAATTCCCAATCAGGGCACATGCCTGGGTTGTGGGCCAGGTACCTAGCAAGGAGCCTGTGACAGGCAAATGCACATTGATGTTTCTCTTCCTCTTTTTCTCCTTCCCTTCCCCTCTCTCTAAAAAGAAAGTAAATAAAGAAAATATTAAAAAACACTATTTTTAGAAACTCCTCATTAATGTTATGTTTCAGTGTTCAAATTCCAAAATAAATTTAACAAATGCACAGGATGTACAGCCCTAATTTGACACTTTTGAATTAAGAGTGTATTCCTAGAGTTAATTTAAATCCCCACACACCATTTTAAAATATGGAGTGGTTTCGGTGCCCAAATGCCCTTCCTTGAGAAGAAAGCAGCAGGGATAGAGTTTTAGAGCGGTAGCAGCTCACAGATCCATTTCCCAATCCTTTCAGCTATGCCCGTGGAAATAGTCCGGAGACCCTGTCACCCTGTAAATTTCTAGGAAAGGTACTAACATTTGGTAGAAGAATCACATGTGTATCAGCTCCCCGCTGTGAATTTGAGGGGTGTGGCTTGAAGAAGGGCGGCAGGCTAGCCTAACAATCAAGTGTAATGGCTGAGTGACTTGTGAGACCAATGTAGCAGAAATGGAGAAAAACAGTGTTTCTCTGCCTGCATCTGAGGAACACACACAGCGGAGACTCAAGGTAGAATCTTCATTTCACTAAAGGAGAGTGGCCAAGAGAACAGTGATTGCAGGAGTTCATGCTCCAGAAGGTCCTCTGAGCTCTTGGGATGAACATAGAGTAACTTCCGACAGTGTACTTTGTCTAAGAGTTCAGTTGAGTGGTAGCCTGTCTTAGACTTTGGGTCAGTCAGAGTCCAATCAAGGGAAATAGGATTCACCTGGAATATCTAAACGTTGGCCTCTAATGCAGGCAACTGGTTAAAACCCGAAACAGGTGATGAAAGAGACAGACGAAGCCAAGGAGAGAAAAGCGAGGGAACCAGATTCAGCAATGGGAAGAATTCATCGCTGACCCCAAGCTGGAAGGATGGAGGGACCGGGATGGGCTGCTGTGTGTAGCATGGGACTCTTGGATTACTTGGTGGGAACTGGAACCAAGGCAGGCTTCAGTGGTGGCAGGTGGCTCATGGGAGAGACAGCTGCTGCCTGGCAAGGTGTGGGAGGCGAAAAAATGTCCAGAGAAATGCCCTGGCTCCTTCCTTCTTCCCAAGCTCAAGTCTTCTGCCATTGTCTTCACCTCCCAGCATCCACCGACAGACGACAGAAGCCATCTGCAAGCCAGCTGAGGTGGTGCTCAGGGCAGGGAGGCTTTGGAGTCAGATCTCCTTCCTGTGCCTGGAGCCAGGGAGTGAGGGCAGACATCCAACAGCAGACCAGCGCAGGGCCCAACTAGAAGACTGAAGTTACAGAACTCACAGGGCTACCTTGTTGAAAAAAGGAAGGCTGTGCTCCAAAGACTGGGTTCTTAGAAGGTTTGGGTATACAAAAAATATCTTTAGAACATGTTTCCCCTCTTCCTCTGCTTTGCTTGACCTGGTCAATGTAAAATGGGAACATCTTAGTCTAATTAAAATTAGTTTTAATTTGTCTAAAAACACTCATCAGAAATAAACTAATTTTTTTCTCTAAAAGATACTGCATTTTAAGATCCCATTTTTGTAAAACTTAGCCAAGATGTAAGATTCTCTCTTTGTTGTGTTAGTGCATTTTACAAATCAGAAAATCCTTGAATTATCACACAAAGGCTTATTTACTTAAATTACCATGCAGGACTGACACAGAGACCTGAAGCTTGTCTTGAGTCTTTGTACATTTAGTGACCAGAGGTATTTTAATAAATGCCATTGCCTAAAACAATTCAGTAGGATGTTTGGGCAACATCTGTGTTTGTTTCGGTAGGAGCAGTAACTGCCTAGAGAAAAATCTGATGCTCATTTCAAAGATGCAGTATAAACAAAATTCAAGATGATGCCTTTAACATAATTATTCCACCTTTCATTTACATAGTGCTTTATGCATTTCAAAGTGATTTGATGTGCTTTCATTTAACTGTTCTTTGCAGAACTTGTGCAAGTTGGGTATGGGCTTTGGAAAGATATAAAAACAAAACAAGGAAAATAACACTGGAATTAGGCAGTCTTTTAGAAAACTGTAAAAAAACATATAGTCTTATCCGCTGTTGATAGTAACAGAAAATACTTTTCAAGCACCTTCTCTGTGTCAGGCACTTTTTAGAGTCTATGACGAATCTGACCTCATTTAGTCATCAGAACAATTCTATGAAGTGGGTATTATTAGGTTATCACTTTAAGGATGGGGAGACTATGGCAAGGGGAGGTTAAGTCACCATTAATATAATATATGTGTCTTAGCAGTTTAACAAAATACTCTCTCAAGCAGTGTCTTCTTTAACTACTGTACCCAAATGTACTGATCTTAATCACAGAAACATAAATTTATATTGAGTCTGGGCTTCTAAAATGTGAGTGTAACTCAGTGGTATGCTGGTAAACTGGCTCACTAGCTTTCTGAAAAAGAAAAACAAAAAGCCCCCCCTGACAAACTCACACATTGGAACCCTGATGCCCAGTGGGATGGAGTTAGAAGATGGGGCCGTTGGGAGGTGATGAGTTCATGAAGGTGGTGCCCTCTGGAATGGACTTAGTGTTTTACAAAAGAGGTCCCACAGAGCTCCCTGGCCATTTCAGCTATGTGAGGATACAAGGAGAAATCTGCCTCCGAGGAAAAGGTCCTCACCTGGCCATGCTGGCACCCGGCTCTCAGACTTCCAGCCTCCAGAACTGTGAGAAGTAAATGTACGGTGTTTATAAGCCCCCCAGTCTGTGGGGTTCTGTCGTAACAGCTCAGATAGACTAAGATTTAGCATTTGCCAATTTCCGTGGTGTGAATACTCCCAGCAGCATCCACTTCAAGCTATCCAAGTGAAGTCACCTAATGCCCCGTTGGGAAGAAACACACATATTCAGATCCCATGAGCTTATGGCTCCAGCACACCACTGGCCGATGAAATTATTGTCAAGCTCAAGGTGACATGTATGCCATGGGGGTGATGATCCACCCTTGAAATATTCTTAAAACATGAATTCATTTTATTTCCAGCTGTTTTATAAAAGTCTGTATGAATTAAACTATTTTAGATGTGTTCATATTTAATCACTGCTTATAAAGAATAATGTAATCATGATTATTTTTGGTATGTTTTTCACGCACGATAATCAGGCTTGTCTGGCATGAGGTAATCACACAGCAGCTGGAGAGAAGAGAGGGAAGGCTGGAAAAATGTAACCACTCATATGATGACCAGTAGATATATGCCTAAGCCAGGCACTGGAGATTTTCTAAACTACAGTTCCTCAGGTCATTTTTCAGCCAACAGGTTTACTAAGATTCCAGTTAGCAATTCGTAAGGCTTGGGTTTTGGTCCAAATAAGAATGTCATGTGTCTCTTACCAAATATAGTTATTGCAAAAATTCATTCATTAGTCCTTGAGAGAGGGTGGCTACTTGTTTAGGCCCCACTATCTGGGCCCCATCAACTGAACCAGGAACCATGGGGACAGCCGACATGGACTTCCCTTGAGTGGCACCAAAGGCCAGAATCCCAGGCAGCCTGGAATGCGGCCGTTGCTTTTGTCCCAGGTCCCTTTTCTGAATCCTGCCTCTTCCTTCTCTACCATCAACATAGTGTCTGTCTTCGTTAATAAAACTTTCTCGTCACTAAAAATGCTTTACAAATACTTGTTCACAACTACACACTATATGATGCTTTCCATTTCCCCCTTTACTCTCCAGAACACATGTATGAATAAAAAATCAAAGCCTTCTGTCATCAGCTCACCATACTCTTGTTCCACCTCTGTTTTGTTTCCTGTTCATCCTTTCTTCTTTTTATTATCCCCAACCTCTACCCCACAAGCAACTGTTTTGAAAGATAGTTAGAAATCCCACTGGGGAAACAGGAATATCTCCTCACACTTCTACAGCATAAAAAATTAATGTTAAGGAAGCTTGGCTTGACTGGTGCTAGGGAGAGGTAATAAAGTATAACCAAGATTTTTGTGATCATTTTGAGTCATACCTTTAAAATCTCCATTAACAACTCAAAACAAAACAATCCCACCTGACAAAAAAGCAAGCCTGCAGGCAGAGCTGGGGAGAGCTCAGGCAGCCTTGTGCCTTCCCATGGACACGCCTGGTCCCTGCATGCGCTTCCAACAGCAGAGACTGGTCTGAGAAGAGGCTGCGCCCGCTGTTCTGCGCATAAACATAGTGGGGAAGGCCCCTTGAAATGCCTTTCCCTTTTCCAGTTTTCTTCTTTCTCTTCATTCTTTTTACAGGGAAAGAAAAAGCCTCAAAGTTTACTCTGATAAGCTAATGATAGTTGAAAGTCTTTGCCAGCTCATTGGTCCTGGGTCAAGAAACAAACACACAAACAGGACCTAACCCTCATAGGTAAAATACTTTATCCTTCAAGTGGAGACCATTGAAATCTGCCCCAGAAACAAAGTGGAATGAACAAACCAAGTAAATTCTAATGAATATTTTATTAAACTAACATTTATATGTTATGCATATTCTAGATACAAATCTCTACGCTAAAGATCTAAGAATCCAAATTTGAATAAAACACAGACCCCGCCCTTTGGATGTTTGCAGTCTTAATTTACTAGTCAATAATTTGCTAATCAAATTTATGAGTTGATATTACATTTTTTTATTTCAGATATTAATGTTAATTTATAATACTATGTAAGTTTTCAAGCACAATTTTAAACCTGAGTTAAATGTAGCCATATGGTAGATATATTACAAGATGAACATTTCAGGTATTTATTGTTATAAGTTCTATTATCTATTCCATAACAACCCAATTAGGAATCTGAAATACAGAAAAAGCAACCTTGAAGGCAATATTTAATTTTGAGCTAAAAGAGGAAAATAAAAGTTTGCTTTCAACTACCTTCTGTCCATGTCTGATCTTTCATTCAAATCTCATCTCTTCTTTAAAACCATCTTTTTAATTCCTAACCTAAATTAGCCTCTTCTTTTTTTAATCTGCACAATTAACATATCAATATGTCCCACCTAGATTTTAATCTAATGGTTGTTATTCATCATACACTTCAGAATCACTTGTGGAGTTTAAAAAATACACATTTCTAGGTTCCAACATCATAAACTTATTCTGTCAAGGCGAATATTGTCCTGGCATTTGCACCTTTAAAACACAGCACATACAACACACTCCTGGTAAAGAACAACTGTTCAAATTATACTGTACAATCTGGCATCTTGTAACAGCACATCATCTATTTGTGCATTGATAGTATAGTATTCCCAAGTGAACTGTAGTGATATTTTGGGTATAGGCACAGATATTGAATATATTTACTTTGTTCTCTGTAGCACATTGAACTTACTCTGTACCAGTAAGAATTTTCACACTTGTTGCTTGAAAAAATGACAAGGGACTTTCTTCAACAACCGGTATCTAATGCTATCATACTGTGTTTCTGTTCATATTCTTTAAATAGTGCTGTAACAAATTTGATCATGAGAAAATATTATGTATTTACCTTTATTTGATATTGTTCTTACAAAGGTTCAGGGCAATTCCTAGAGAGTTTCAGAGAAGGATGCTATTTCTAGCACAGTGCAGTCAAACTTACCTTGGCTCTAGTTCAAATTCTCTTCTTATTTATCCTATGTTGAGGAGGAAAACAAAAGATAAAAGTTGTGAGGCACCTGCCATTAGTAAGCACTAAATGCATTGCATGGTAGCTGCTGTGATGAGGTGTTTGGGAAGTCTCTTTGCCCCCGAGATTTCCTCAGCAACAGGTGTTATGCCTATGTCCTGATAACCAGTTATTCCCATAGAATGCCAGAGCTGGAGAGGCCTGCTGAGATGATTTAATCCCACAGTCTTCCTTTCTAACTTCTGACCCAGTTCAGGGCTAATAGCTGGAGCAATCTGTGCTTTTGTGGGGTTCAAATGTACTGCCCCACAGAGCTGTTTTAAAGGTCAGTGAGGGAATGCAGGGAAACCCCAAATACAGGATCTAGAACAAATAACATCCCCCTTTTTACTGAAAAATCATAAGCATATAATTTTGTAACATAAGAATATCACACTCAAGTACACCATATGACATTTTAGGTGACGTGTTCAAACTAAAACCATAAATCATTACACCCTACCAACCACACTCGAGCAGGTGTTACTTCTGCTGGACCCTGTATAGTTACTGGCATAAACAAGCTAGTGAGGTAATAATTCTTGTTATCATTAATGTAGTATAATAGTAAAAAAAAGTCAGTTGACTTTTAATGTAGTTCAGTGCTCTGTTCCTGCCTCTTAAAGGGCACAGTCCTTAATAAAATGTAGTTACAATAGGTAGGAAAAATAACAAAGCACAATTGATTATCTTTGAATTCATTAAATAAAATCAAGTTAACATTGACCAGAAAATGAAAGATAGCATATCATCCTCTGGCAGATGTTGCTATGGAGTCAGACCTTCACCGGGGTTCAGATTTTTTCTGAACCTACTGTTAGGGTAGGACATGGCTGTTCAACCTCTTTACCTCTTTGTTTCTCCACATGTAAATGGGAACAATAAAATACCTCCCTCATTGGCTTATTTTGAAGAAGTCATTACATGAAAGCATTTCAAAGTCTCTGACAAATAGCAAGCTTCCAATGAAGGTTATTTTATTATTATTAACATTTCATGATTATTTATAGATAGGTTAACATAATCTGTCGTGCATACTGGGGACATGGTGAATGGCGGTGCCATTAATAATCACACTGGGACAGCAGGCGTAATAAACCAGGATGCATGGGCCCCTTATCTGCAATATATTTTCCAGCTGAAAGCAAATTCCTAAGGGAGTGTTATATTGTGCATGGAGAATTTACATGGAACTTTTTGGAAAGATGTTATTTATGGAGCAGATTCAAGATGGGCAGAAAAGTATGGTGCTGCCTTCTTCCAAACTCCTCCGAGAAAAAACCAGAGAAAGGCACACTGTTTCCATGGTATTTATAAACTTAGCCGAAGTCTCTAAGTTCTCTCTGAAGCTAAGGTCTTGGGAAATGAACTTCCATGTAAGTTTGTTTTAAGTTTCTTTTAAGTACTTTCAAGAGAAGCTTTCTGAAATATCTTACCTAAGTTCCTGTCTCATGAATCAAACATACAAATTGTGTTTTATACTTTTTAAGCGAGTTTTTAAAATATAATGAAAACAGAAACTTTGCTTCTGAATCACCTATATCATTGACCATTCACGCAGCCATATATTTATTCCTCCTTTTGTTTTAGAACAAATTAGAATTTTAGGAAGGAACAGATAATGGTGGCCCTGGTCTGTTCCATTCTGCTCCATTCCACCCCATTTAATTCTACAAACATTTATGGGAAGCCCACTATATATCAGCCCTCTCGCCAATAAAACTGAACTTTCCTGCTAATACACAAAGGTGATATTAAAAGGACAACTACAATAACTCTTCAGACAAAGGCTCCATAAAGATCCATTCAGGTGTGGTGGGTGACATTTACATTCCTCAGGAACATTTTGTCTCCTACTCCCCTTCTGATCAGAAATAGTGTGAATATTTATCACATTCTCTCAACAAAATATATTTTCTTATTAATGGATTTCAGTTTTGGCTTTTACTCTGTAATACAGAAATGCATAACCTTAAGTTCTGGTGATATAAGGCCCATGAAATCATGTGCACTTGGGAACCAGTGCATTACCGCTATGCTGCTACCGTGCAGAACAAAATGAAAAGTTTGTCACTCGTTTGATGTTAATTTAATGTCCTACTTAGTTTCAATCAGATGCAAAGAGCTGTTTCATCCATTAAAGTGCATCTTGTGGGGTCCATAATGAAGTGTTCTGTTCCTGTCTTGTAAACAAAATACGTAAATGAAACCACAAATGGTTTCTATTCTGTGAGGGGACTCACCTCCATTGTGAAAAACTTTGACCCTCCAAACAGCATTCGGTTTATTCCAGCTTTGGTTTTTGTCGCACATCTTCACCTAGTCCCAGAGGAGCAGAACAAATTTGAAGCGTTATGCAATTACACATATAGGCATCTATAAGGCATTACCATATGGTATATCAATTGGGTCCACGGCAAATTTAACGGCAGTGGCAGCTGTCAAACATACTCAAAACAAAATGAATTATCCATTCAACCTCTGGTACTTAAGTGCTTTTTTATATTCTGTGTTTTACAAAAACAGTTTAGCTTTAAGCAGCATTCAAACTATGATCAGTGTCTCCTGAGCAAATTTTTTATGAGATTGAATGAAGATAATGACAACCATTAGTCACTGCATTAGCATAAGGCATGAGGCACATTACAATATTTATAAGCAGCTAAGCCATGACAGTGAAATGATGACATCCTATAACTTGGGCAGGGTTTTGACTACAGCTGGCTGCTATTTTGTACAGTGCAACCAGTCTAAATCTGGTAGTAGTATATTTAATATCAGGTTCATCATAAGACCTAATTGTTTTCCACCATAGGGTACTGAGCTTTATCTCCTCTATCAACCAAAAACAAATAGTCACACTGCTTAATGGCTGTTCAATTAATGTTTATGTGCTAGTTTTATACCCTGAATTATTTTATGAATAAACTCTAAGAAGCTCTTTGCCAACTAAGTTTAATGGAACATCCACTATATTAAAAATTCCCAAGATTCTTATAGTACCTCAAACTATCAGACAGGGAATATAGAATGTACATTGATATTTAAGAATCTTCCACACTCCTAGGAAAATCATACGTTGAAAGGAAATGATCGATGTGGCTTGAACCTTGCAGTGTTCCAACTGCAGATCAAACCAAGGTTAAAATAGAAATAGCCTGATCAGACCCAGTCAAAAGGTGAGACTTAGTATATTATACTAGAAAGGCTCGTTTTTTTGTTTTACTTTTTTTTTAAACTTGTAACTCCACACCTATTGATATTTCTACTTTCCTTATATAAGACACAGCAAAGCAGTCATTGATTGTATTAATTGAACTCCTTTCCTTTGGTAAAAGTTTTATAAAATGACTGAAAATATATTTTCACTGAAAGGTTGCCATTTTTGAATTTGTGAGAAAAATGATTTCTGGCTTTTGTAGTTATTTGGATATGGCAGATTTATATTTATTCAGTGCTTTTAATTCTAATGTATGAGACTTTATGTCTCCAACATTGGAGCAATTAATAAATAGTATCTCTATTGTCCCGCATTAGTTAGCACCATTAGACAAAGGAGAAAGGAAGAATGGGAGAAAGGATGAAAGGAAACAAGGAAGGAAGGAAGGAAGGAAGGAAGGAAGGAAGGAAGGAAGGAAGGAAGGAAGGAAGGAAGGAAGGAAGACAAGAATTGAGGAAATGAGAGATAATGTGCATCTCCTTTAGAAAATGGAGGATACTCTCGCACCATGCATGGTGTTTACTAAGTCTGATGTCTATATTTTAATGGAACTGTGGCTGCCCTCTTCCTCCTGTCCTATGGCTTATCATTAACACGAGGTTCATGTAACAGAACAAATGAGATAGCAAGTTTAAGAAATGTCAAACATTCTTGAAAACTTTTCAATAAGAGCACAACTGGGCAAAAAAAAAAAAAAAGAACACAACCGGGAAATGACAAACATCATCTGGTTCATTGGTGTTTAAAGCTAACTTTTCTAAAAATATAAGGCAATGAACCTTTCATATTTTAGTTTCTTTTGTATTTTTAAACATTGTTTTATTGAAATGTATGTAGTTGGATTAATTTGAATTTGAGTGGTTTAGCACTACAGTTTTATTACTAATGTTTATTATAAATAAAGGTGGCTCTATGGTTCATAACACATTAAAAATATCTTAGCAGAGCAATTGACTTACTATAAAATAATTTTAAAATATAATTTAAAAATATATCATTACTTGACATTATAACCAAATTCATTGTATCTTAACTGGATGCTTTTTCTAATTCTACATATTGTTAGATACTAATTAATATTCTAAATCATGTCTGACTTAGTTTTGAAGCTACTAAGCAAATAACATGTGACATAAAATTTTGAATGTGTTGAGTGAGCATTTGACAGATAAATTAACAAGGAATGAAATCCTAAATCCTTAATTTTACTCCTAACTAGAAATCCTTGTTTATGTTTCTGCAGTTATTTTATAGATGATTTTCATATGTCAAAAATTAGAGTAGTGAGCCCTCGCTGGTATAACTCAGTGGATTGAGCATGCGCCTGCCAACCAAAGCATTGCTGGTTCGATTCCCAGTCAGGGCACATGTCTGGGCCTCAGGCCAGGTCCCCAGAACAGAGTGCAACCACACACTGATGTTTCTCTCCCTCTCTTTCTCCTTCCCTTCTCCTCTCTCTAAAAATAAATAAATAAAATCTCTAAAAAATAAGTAAATAAAACATTAAAAAAGTTAGAGTAGTAAAAAATATTTTAGGAAATATTTTAGGAAGGTTTTTCAGGGACATGTGTAAAGGACACATGGACACAACCAAAGAGGGATAGGATTAAGGGGGGAATAGAGGGGGATTGGGGTAAAATGGAGACAACTATATTTGAACAACAATTAAATTAAAAAATAATCATAAAAAGTGCATTTCTTGCTCCCAGAAATTAAGTAGAAAACTGTGTGGTTCTGAGCACACCAGAACCTGATATATTTAGCACAGGTCAGCTCTCTGGCCTATCATAAGAGCAAGCATTCAGGAAATCATGTCAAATTCAGCAATGAGGTTGGACCTGGAAAGTGAGTAAGCCTAAGACTCTAATGTGTTGCTTTTATATTGGGAAATGAGCTGCCGTATTTTGTATACAGTATAATACAGCAGGTTAATTGTAAAACACTACAATCTGTATGGATTCACCATGTATTACTTCAACAGCTGGTTTATGACAAATAGGTATTTTGGGGTCCTTGCAATGCACTTTAATAATAAAGATAAACAAAGAGAAATTGGACCAAACAGCAGAAACCACTCTTACCAAAAAAAAAAGTCTCTTCACTTCTAAATAAAATTGTTTAATAAATTTTGTTTTTTGCAAACTGAGCAAAATTAGATTTTGAAATTCACAGGGCATTTAAAAATCTTAATTGTCCAACAGTTGTAAAGCCCCCACCCCTTTTTTAAAGATGGAAAGATTAATGTAAATGTAGAACAATGATGGCAGAAGTTGTGCTAAGTTTTATCTAGTAGTAGAATCTTTTTTAAAAAAAATTTAATTAATTTTATTTAGTTATTTTTTATAGTAGTAGAATCTTTAACCAACGCTTTTTCTTTTAAAGTTCTGATAATCACAGGTGCTAAAGAAATAGAGTCTGAATTTTGATGTATTATAAATAAAAATGAAATGTTTCTAATAATTTCTCATGTAGCGCTTTACACTTTAATTTTAATTCCATTCTCTACCAGCTAAATGAGAAAAATCATTACTTAATTTAAGGTACACTTCATATTATAAAATCAGTGTATACTTTTGTAATCATTAGGCTCTCAATTTTGAGTGATTGCATGTGGCTTTGCTACCAATATGCTTTGTTGTTTTAAAAAGTATGTAATACTATAGCACACCTTTAGAAGGTATTTAAATATTAATTTTTAAGGATATGAGTAAATGTTTATTATAGGTAAAAGTAAACCTCAAAACATTTGGTTTATTGAGAGTGTGTTTTATTAAAACATGTTTAATAATTACTACACATAGGCAGTGTTCTCTCTCATACAACTTTGATCTAACTTCTACTGATGCTATTGTTTACAAAAACCAGATGGCTCATTATTTTGGAGAGGTTGATGTTCAGAGCAAGTCCTAACATTTAGAATTCAGGTGATTTTGGACAAACCTCTTAACCCTGTGAATTTTTTTTTCAAAAATTATGTTCATTGCAGTGATTTACAATCACCAAGATATGGAAGCAGCCCAAGTGTCTATCAGTAGGTGAGTGGATAAAACAACTATGGTGCAATTTACATGATGGAATATTACTCAGCTGTAAAAAAGAAAATTTTTACCCTTTGCAACAGCATGGATGGACCTGGAGAACATTACGCTAAGTGATATAAGCCTGTCAGAGAAAGACAAATAACATATGATTTCACTCATATGTGAAATCTAATGAAAAAATTGAACTAACAAGCAAAATAGAGACAGATTTATAGATAGAGAGCAGGATGACAGCTCTGGGGAGTGGTGCCAGTTAGGGGGCAGAGGCATTGAATAAAAAGGAAAAAGGACTCATGGACAACAGTGTGGTGATTGTGGGGGTGTGTGTGGGGGGGATAAATAGTAATGGGAAAATACAAAAAAATTTTTAAGGAAATTTTGTTTCCTTATCTTTAAAATGAGAGAAAGAAAATTTGCCCTGCTTTCTTAACAGACCTGTTGTCCAATTGAAACTACTATCTTAAAAGTTTTATAAAGTATCAATGCATGGATAGACAGGTAGAAAGGTATACATGATAAGTATGTACATATAATGTCATATAAAATATTAGTATTTTACATAAAAACATTATCATTTACACATGTCATATATAGTATATAAGAAAAATAAGATTAAAAAGGATGGAGGCACATTGATATTTATTAATTCAATTATATTTGATAAGTGCCTCACATAAATCTGGATCTATAATATATACTAGTGAAAATAAAGAGAAAGTTAAGCTTTTTCCCAGGAGGGCTCTAATTTCTGGTACAGAACAGTAAAGTGTGGCTGCTCTTTCCCTAAATATTTCTTTTTTATTTTTTTAAGATTACTAATAATTCTTTTATTTATTTTTTTAATATTAAATTTTATTTAGTTACTTTTCAAGTACATTTTTTTTAATCTATTTCTCCCATCCCACCCGCCCCCCACCCGGTCTCCCCCCTCCCTCCCATTCCCCCCCCCCAGTCCTCATCTCTGTGTCTTTCATACTTGTTCCTCAAAATCCCTCCCCCTTTTTCCCCTTAAGTTCCCTTCCCTCTCCCCTCTGGTCGCTGCCCACTTGTTCTCTATTTCAGTGTCTTTGTTTTTATTCTGTTTGCTTGTTTGTTTTATTCTTTAGCTTCCTGTCAAAGGTGAGATCATATGGTATTTGTCCTTCAATGCCTGGCCTATTTCACTCAGCATAATGCTTTCCAGTTCCATCCATGTTGTTGCAAAAGGTAGTAGCTCCTTCTTTCTCTCTGCTGCATAGAATTCCATTGTGTATATGTACCACAATTTTTTGATCCATTCATTTACTGACGGGCACCTAGGTTGCTTCCAACTCTTGGCTATTGTAAATTGTGCTGCTATGAACATTAAATATTTCTTGAACATCGTTAAACCAGGATGCTGCATTTTTTTCAAGATGCTGCACTCGATGACATTTTTCCTTATGTGAGAGCTGGCCAGGCATTTAGCTCAGCCGACTACTTGGCATCCACTCAGTAATTTTTAGCTGCAAATTGTCATAAGGACACTTTCTTTTAAACCGATTTCACTTGGAGGTGATCATTTCTATTCTCATTTGCAGGTTAAAGTGATTTCCCGAGTGACGTAATGAAGAGATAGAATTAGAGATGGTAAACTACATGGATTCAGTAAATCATTGGAATATTACTTAAAATACATGAACGCTTCAAGATTAAATCTTGAGAGAATTAATTAACAAACCTTTCCTACTTCTGAGCAAGCAGATCAATTCATCACCAAGGTTCACTCATTAGCAATTAACCTTTTATAATATCCTATGTTTGATGTCTTCTTAATAATCTAAATACAACAAATAAACAATTCCTATTGAGAGACTTTAGAGAGTTAATGCTTTGACAGAATCTGCTTTTTTTACTCACAGTATATAGTATGCCAAATTACAAGATTCTTCGAATGTAAGTCGGAGCACAACATCTCTCAAACATCAATACAAGATATGCAACAAGTTCTAAAATTCTAAAGTGCTAATTTGAACTAACGTGCTCTGAGAGGAACTGCCGCCAACATTTGTTCTTTACACAATGGTGGACATGCAGAAACATTCGGAAGGAGTAAAAACTCTCTGCTGGTGGAAGTGAGGGGAAAATGCACCGGTCTATGAAAGCGCTTGTTCTGAGCCCGGTGACAGAAGTTCCGGACACATGCAGTGGTGGAATGTTCTGTATTTCAGGCAGAGGGAAGACGTGTTTTTAATTTTTAAAGTACTGCCTTATGTGAGAAGTGATTTGCACAGGATGGTGATTTATGAGGATTTTTAGATCTCAGGACATTAGGTTCCCGGAAGATGTTAAGGGATGGCCTGTCCTTTTCTCATGCAGCTGCCTGTTTCATCTTAGTGCTTCTAATGGGCCTCCTGCGCCTTCCAGCTGCACTCCCTTTCCTTCCCAATCTACTGTTTTCTTATTCTCAGTTCACCTTCATGCTGGCATCCTATTGTTAAACATAATAAAGTATAAAGTCCATTTCAATAGTGTGAATCATCTATCGAACAAGAGATAATAAGGAAAAGTACATTTTATTGTTACAGTTATACAGATAGGGACAAATCAATACAATAGAGCATGCCATTGCTAAAGAAATAAGTAATCAAGAAATAAGTAAAAATATATTTTCCTAGAAATATATTTATATAATTTATTTTTATTTTTCATTGAAGTTTTACATTATTTTGTTATTTAAGATATCTGAACCTCCACGAAAGCTAAATTCTATACTTAGATACACTTAGCTTCCATTTAATTAATGGTAAATTGGGCAAATAAATATACTCAGGGACAACACACATAGAGTTTTGGATCATTACACAGGACCCATTTTTAAATAACCCAAGGAATAGAGATATTCTGAATGTTCTGGCTTATATATATATATAGAAAGGATTAAAGATTTATCATCAGACTTCAAAGTTAGTACTGATCTTGGAAATTTTCATAGTAAGAGAATTTCTTCTAATTCCTTTTTACCAGCCTGAAGAATGAGTCACACATATGCATTTTGGTTTCTTCTCAAATCAGTTTACTTTGAAGCTTATTCTTAAAGTCATAGGGGACAGCAGTGTGTAGGGCTAAGTATGAGGACACTGATTGTGACGGTCTGGGTTTAGGGTCCACCCCACTGCCCAGTGATGCGACTTTCGGTAGGTTACTTCTCTCTCAGGCTCAGCTTTGCCTCTTAGAAAATGAGGCTACCTTAGAATTTATATCACAGGTTGTTGAGAATATGTATGAGGTCAGTCATTCCCATAAATCCTTAAAATAGTGCTTGACATGTGTCATGCATTCCATTATTGCAACTTTTTGTTTCTTCATCTTGTTTATGAAACTATTATACCAAATTATTGATAGTCTTACTTTCACAATGAGCTCTATTTTAGTGTGAACAATATACGTGCAAATTCTTATAAGATTACTGTGTATGAACATAACTTATACTTGTTTTGAAGATACACAATATTTGCTTGCTAATGAATATAATGAGGGACATGTTTGCAACTGTGTTCTAAAGCCTATCTTAATTGCATACTATAGTAAAGAATAATTTTAAAATGTCTAAGTTGCAAATTGATTTGAGTAATATGAAATTTTTATAGGTTATATAGTTTTCATTTATAGATTTTATGCACACCATGAAGTTATCTTCAAGTATAAAAATTTTTAGTCAAGAAAAAATAATCTGGGGAAAGAATGTTATAAATTTGCAGAGGATATGCACACACCTGTGTGATTTTACATTATACTTCACAAATCTATTAGTAGGTGCTGTTGTTATCCCCATTTTACCTATAAGAAAACTGAAGCTGGAAAAGTTAGAGTAACTCTGATTACACTCTAGAGCATGTAGTGTGGGTTAAAGACTCAGAGTGTAACTTTACTTTTTTTTAATCCTCTGCATACAAATAACCTTATGGAAATGGGTATGAAGTCACAAAGAAACAAAATTGCCTCCCTTTGGCATATGTGTATAGAGCAGAATCCAATTTCAAGTGCAAAAAGAAGTAACAAGCAACTGGAGAGTGGAAAAAGAAAGGGAGAGAAAGAAAATTAGGAGGAATACAAGTGAATCTGTTAACAGAATTATCTTTGAGGAGGAGTATAGACTTTTGATTTTTGGACTATATATTTTACAGTCTATTTTTAAACCCCAATTGTGGATTATTTTTGTAATAAAAAGAAGCCTCTATGTATTTAACAAAGAGAACTGCCCCCCACCCGCTCCCTGCCCTGGGGCCCACCACCAAAATACACAAATTCACCCTGCAGGCCAGGTCCCCAGTAGGGGGTGCTCGAGAGGCAAACACACATTGATGTTTCTCCATCCCTTCCCCTCTTTAAAAATAAGTAAAATCTTTGCTGGCAAAGCTTTCATTTAGAATGGAAGGGCAGATAAAGTGCTTCTCAGATAAGATCAAATTCAAGGAGTTCATCATCACCAAGCTCTTATTATATGAAATGTTAAAAGGACTTATCTAAGAAAAAGAAGATAAAAAAGATGAACAGTGAAAGGACAGCAAACTCACAGTTATTAAGAACCACACCTAAAACAAAAGCAAACTAAGCAAACAACTAGAACAGGAACAGAACCACAGAAAGAGATATCATATGGAGGGTTAGCAACAGGGGAGTGGGAGGAGGAGAAGGGGGGAGAAGGTACAGAAAATAAGTAGCATAGATGGTAGGTAGAAAATAGACAGAGGGGAGGGCAGGAATAGTATGGGAAATACAGAATCTAAAGAACTTGAGACACGTGGTCATAAACTAAAGGGGGGAATGGTGAGGGGGGAGGGGTGTGCAGGGTGGAGGGGAATGAAGGTGGGAAATAGAACAACTGTAATGGCATAATCAATAAAATATATTAAAAAAATAAATAAATAAAATCTTTAAAGAAAGATTAAAAAACACCAATTCAACCAGCTATTCTGATATATTACTTACTGGAAGTTAAAAAAAAGGTTTTTTAGAAGTTAAACCAATTTGTACTTTGTTTGAGCTTCTTAGATAGAAAAAAATTCCAGAGAAGTTTCTCTTGTGGACTGTGGCATTACTTATCGTTAAAATTACTGGCTTAGCAGCATACCTAATATTAGTTTCAAATAATTATCTAATTGGTCAATAAATACATTTCCATTCTTAACCCTGCCACCAGGAAAGTTGAAATAAACCGTTTAAAAATTCAACATTAATTCTATTACGAAGATTATCTTTATGATACATGTAAATATAATCTTCCCGGTTTAAAGACATTTAATGTTGGCTTAGTTCTAGTCACAGATATTATGCACTGATTTTTTTTTAAATTAATTTATTTTTTAAATTGATTATGCTGTTACAGTTGTTCTATTCCCCCCTTCATTCCCCGCCACCCTGCCCCCCAACCCCACCATTACCCCCCTTTAGTTTATGTCCATGTGTCTCAAGTCCTTTAGGTTCTATATTTCCCATGCTATTCTTGCCCCTCCCATCTATTTTCTATCTACTGTCTATGCTACTTATTTTCTGTACCTTCTCCCCCATCTCCTCCTCCCACTCCCCCTGTTGCTAACCCTCCTTGAGATCTTCATTTCTATATTTCCACTCCTGATCTAGCTGTTCTTTTAGTTTGCTTTCGTTTTAGGTGTGGTTGTTAATAACTGTGAGCTTGTTGTTCTTCCACTGTTCATGTTTCTTTAACTTCTTTTTGTTAGATAAGTCCCTTTAACATTTCATATAATAAGGGCTTGCTGATGATAAACTCCTTGAATTTGGTCTTATCTGAGAAGCACCTTATCTGTCCTTCCATTCTAAATGAAAGTTTTGCTGGATAGAGCAATCTTGGTTGTAGGTCTTTAGATTTCATGATTTGGAATATTTCTTTCCAGCCCCTTCTTGCCTGTAAGGTCTCTTTTGAGAAATCTGCTGACAGTCTGATGGGGACTCCTTTGTAGGTGATTGTCCCCTTAGCTCTTGCTGCTTCTAGGGTTCTCTCCTTCATTTTAATTTTGGCTAATGTAATTATGATGTGCCTTGGTGTGTTTCTTCTTGAGTCCAACTTTTTTGGTACTCTCTGGGCTTCTTGGATTTCTTGGAAGTCTATTTCCTTTGCCAGATTGGGGAAATTTTCTTTTATTATTTGTTCAAATAGTTTTTCCACTGATGGTTGTGTCTTTCCCCCCTTCTGGTACCCCTATAATTCGGATATTGGAGCGTTTAAAGATGTCCTGGAGGTTCCTAAGACTCTCCTCATTTCTTTGAATTCTTGCTCCTTGACTCTTTTCTGTTTGGCCATTATTTGGTTTCTTCTGGTCCACTCCATTGATTTGAGTCCCAGTTTCCTTTTCATCTCTATGGGTTTCCTGTGGAATTCCATTCATTTCCCTTAATTTAGCCTTCATATGTTTCTCTAATTTGTGGCTATAATCAACCAGATCTGTGAGGAGGCTGATGACCAGTGTTTTAAACTGTGCGTCTGAGAGTTTTGCTATTTCTTCGTTGCTTAGATTTATCTCTGGGGCTTTGAGGTCTCCCTGCGACATTTTTGGTCTGTTCTGGCCCTTTAAATGTGAGAAACTGCGCCTTGGACTCCCAGGTCGCTGGGTTGTGACGCTGTATGTGGGGGCGTGGTCAGAGCGGGGAAATGGCGGCGCCCTCTATTGCCGCCGCCGCCGCCGGTCCAACCGCTCACTCCCTCGCTCGCGCGCAATTAGGCAACCGCAGTCAACTCGCTGCACCGCCTCCCCACTGTCTCCTCTGCAGTCGCTCACCGCTCACCGGTGGGTTGCTCGGTCACTCACTAGGTCCAATCCTGGGTTTGGAACCCGTGCGACTGGATTCGCGCATCTGGATTCCGCGCCCGGTCCGATTGAGCCCTCCTTTGTAACTCCTCACCCGAAGCCGGTTTCGCCCCTTACCGGTCGGGCTGAAGAATTTGTTGTTAGCGGACTTCCGAAAAGTTCAGTTTTCCGTGTTCTGGTTGTGTTTTCTGATGCTAATATTTAGTTGTCCCTAAACTTGGTTGTGTGAGGAGGCACGGCACATCCACCTAAACCTCCATCTTGGCGGAAGTCTTCTGCACTGATCTTAGTGAATTCCATAAATTTACTTATTTCAAGTAAGTATTTACTCTATCTTAAGGTTTATATTTTGAAATTAAGAACTTAGACTAATTAATCATAGATATTTTCTCACCTATTGCACTCCCTTAAATGTTTTAGCTAAGGTATCAAGATTTTGTGTCCAGCAGATTACATGTAAATGCAAATGGATGTTATTTCTGTTTTAATTAAGTGTGATCTTTTTCTTTAATGTTTTTTTGGTTTACAGTGGACATGTATTGGTTCCATAGTTAACACAGCAAACTGTTGTTAATCCAGGGTTCTGCTGCATAAATTGGACAGTGCCCCTTTCTCCACAGTCATGGGTTGCCTTTCTCTCTGTCTTTTCACATCCTCATGCGCAGTAGGGTCAATGACAGAGGACATTGGAAAGAGAGAGGCAAGATGTACCACCAGAGAAGTTGCAAATGTCTCAAAAAAGGCAGGCTAAGAAGTTAGGACATAAGATATACGGAATGCCTGTGCTAGGGCAGACGGAGAATGGGACAGAACGGAAGGAACATTTTCCGACTGAGAGAAGTGATGTTGAGAGACAATACAAAGGCAGGAAACCTGTGTCTAGTGGTGAAATTTGCTTCTGGAGAGGTTGTAAGAAGAGGATCTGAGAATCTCCAAATATCTTTTGGAAACAGACCGTTCATTATATCCCACTGTGAAGTATGAACCATGGTGGGACGGAACCTTGAAGAAAGTTAGTATTTAGTGACTTGTTACCATTTTTTAAAGGTAGCTCATTCTGTCCTTTTTTTTTTTTTTTTTTTTTGGTAAAGGCAGATAAGTTGGCTGTTGTTAAAGCATCTGGTGGTATATGAATCTGACAACATCCTCTCCTGTTTTCTCAATTCCTCTCATAAAGAAGTGTAAGAGACTCAGGTATAGGATAGTATATCAAATACAGTGAACTTTTTCCCTCACTGCAAGTAATCACTCAAGAGGGAATTAATACATTGCATGTAATAAGACTAAAAAATTAAAATTCATGATGGTATGGAAAATGGATGTCTGCAAGTCAAAAACTAGCTATCTACCCAGTAACTCGGATGCTTTAATAGGATACTACGACATTCAGAAAAATGCTGCACATTATATTGGCAACAGGAAATGCTTTTAGTATTTAGCATTGAGTGATACCTTCACTTGTGTTCTTAACACATGACTGCATGGTTATATGGAGACATTGCTGGTTTCAAATTGACCCTCATATGTTAAAGCAGAATTCTAATTTATAGGTTGAAGAATAAAAGACCGAAATTCTTTTCATGCTTGGTTAATTATGTGAGTTTCTTAGTGTCAAAACAAAATTTAGATTATAAATGAATTAATTTGTTCTACAAAACGGTAGTCATGCTTTGTGACAAATGTAGAATACTTTCATCTACATTTTTATTATGAAATCACAACTTTTGAAAGAATGACAAATTTGAGGGAAAAAAATCAAAGTAAAGATGCACTGGAAGTTACAATATTTTGTAAAATTTTTAGTCATAATTCATTATATTGCTCCAGAAGAGGAATTATGTTAAGGGTATTCAAAATTTTAGATCTTCTCAATCAAATTCATTAAAAGTTGGAAATCACCATAGAATTCTGGAAAATGCCTGGGTTGTCAAATTTTGCTTTATATTATTGGTTTTGTTATATATAGGATGTATGACATTAGTTAAAACTACAAATTTCAACTTCTTCTATAAAGTGTGGTTAATTGTACTTCTTTTGCAAGCTTGTAAGATTATAGATGTTTCATGTAAGTTTTTATGTGAAAATTCTAGTACCTTGCTAGGCATGTGTGTTCATAAAACAGATGGACCCGGTACTATTTTTTACCATTATTAATACTCTGCCATCATACCAAGCATAAATCATGTCATCAATTTTGTGAATTATCATACAACTGGATATTTGCAATTATTTAATACATATTTTTTGCAGTAAAAATTGATCCTTCCTGTGGTACCTGCAGGAATGTCAAACAGATGGAGTTTTTAGTAACAGGTGGTCTTTTGACACTGAAACTGATATTTGACATTTAAAACTGATATTCAGTGAAATCAGATTACTTATCACTGTTCTCTATTTCCTTTAAAAAGCACAAAACCCAAGAAACCCTACAAGTTTGTATATGACATTAACCAAGAGACATAGAAATAGTGGAGAACTGAAGGAACAAGAGTGACATTTTAATAATACAGTTTAAAAAACAATTTCTTTTAAAAGAATTAATGAGAACATTTAATATGTCATTCTGTCATTGCAGAATTAATAAGAACCTTTAATGTGAGCCCTTAGATTTATTTAAAAATTGTTATTGCCTCAATTGTTATTAAGCTAAATGGCCTTAGTTCCATTAATATACTAAAAGCAAAAATTATCTAAGTGTTACAGATGAGACCTAAATGCACTATGAAGTGTGCAATCCATGGCCTGTGGGCTGCATGAGGCTCAGGATGGCTACGAATGCAGCCCAACACAAAGTCATAGATTTACTTAAAACATTTTAATATTTTTGTGTGATTACATGTTGCAATGTATTTAATGTGTGGCCCAAGACAATTCTTCTTCTTCTGTGGCCCAGAGACACCAAAAGGTTGGACACCCTGGGCTTTGGTCTCTTGCTTGACAACAAATTAATTCCGACTTAATCCTACTTAAGGTAGAAAAACTTTTTGCTGGACAAATATAAGCAGGCACAAAGACTTTATTACTTATTAATATTATTATTACTATTTCAAATACTTGGTTTAGTGCCCAAGCTGGCTCCCTTCAGTGTTTGGGTGAGTTCCTTGTCACGGGACTATCAGTGTAACAAGAGTTACAGCCTCATCAGACAGAACGTACGGACGTGGCTACGGAAAACTTCAACCACACTTAGATGCAGTGTGCTCTCATTTAAAAACCTGAATTTGCCCTGCGACTCTGTATGACTTGCTCAAGGCGAATGTCTGAAGGTGAGTGTCGGTGTGGGCACTGGCTCTAGAACTGGGAAGGCCCCTGCTCTGCCTTATTCTGGAGCCGGCACTTTGCAATTAGTGGGTGCAGACGTGATGTCTCGAAGGGATCCGGGGGGCCCCATTGTTGGGGTCTGATACTGATCAGGGAAGAAGGCACCCTCTGACTGGGCAGATGGTCATCGCTTAGGGCCACTCTGAACAGTTTTCATTTGATTGATTGATTTTGCTGAGAGGCCACTAACTCTAGAAAGTTCTCATTCCCTGTTGCCAGAGAAACCTACTGTATTCACTTCTGATTATTTTAAGAGTCAGACAAGTTATGTAATAAATGACTGCAATGCATATATAATTATATTTTTCTACACCTCAACTCGGTTTCATTCTCAAGTTCCCATATGGCCAGGCAGAGAAAAATAACCTCAGCCAGTTCAGATTAATTTTGGTCAGGAGTTCCTCTGTTAACTCAGAGATGTATGCTTCCCCCTCTTGTTCCTGATTGTATTGAAGTTGGGGAGGTGTCGGTGGCAGAGAGCCGAGTCGCTGATCTTACCTTCTCAGTATCCACTGGTACACCTGGGTCAGGGTTGGGACAGGCCGAGACTCCCATGTCCTCCCCTGCCTTCCCATGGGGGTGACTGTGTGTGCAGCTCTGACTTACCTGCTTCATCCGCTCTTGCCAGCATGCAAAGACATTCCGTAGAAACACTCGTCTACAGGGTCACACTTGGAGCACACTGACTTGGGGGGATTCTGTGAACCTTGCTGCCTCCTCAGCCTCCTCTTTAGACAAAGGCCTCCTCTGTGTTCCAAAAGTATCTCAGACTTTTATGGGGTAATGGACATAGTGTGCAGAACTCATACTTGAGGCCACACTAATATCTTACGCTAAGACCGTAGTTATTGCTGCCTTTTAAGTTTTCTTCTCAGCCTGGACAATGTTTATCTTTGAGATGTATAAAGGCAAGGGGTGGGAGTCAGTTATTTATTTATTTGTTTGTTTGTTTATTTATGGATGGGAGTCTTTCGCATCTACAGTTAACTCATACACTTTATGTCCTACTTAAAAGCCTACTAAAAATGCATCCTTTTGAAACTCAAAATCCTCTTTCTCACAAATCTCACAAAAGTTGAGCACAAAGCTCAACTTTTAAAGTTGAGCTTTAAAAACTCTTACTCTAAACTCAACAGCCAAGGACGCTCTCTTCTCCTGTTCAGTCCTGGTGTTTCCACCCTGATGGCCCTGCCCAAAGTTCTGATAGTGAGAGAGCTGGAGGACTGGAGCACAACAATCCAGACGATAAGAGAATTAAGTGGACACAGAAACCTATTGATCGACTAGTAACAAACTGGTTTCTTTTTTATCGCTTTACGAAATCAAGTCTGTTTAATAAGGATGAAAGGAGAATAATATGCAGGATATCTGGACTAGAGATTCTTTTCCCCTTACTGTATAAAAAACAGTAACTTTTTTAAAGAGTTAAGTCAGATATGAAATATTACTGATAAATAAAATTTCAGAACTGTAATTTCGGTAACTTTTTCATTCTGCAACTTAACAAAGGCAGTTGATTAACTGAAGCACATACAGTATTAAACTGTTATTTTGATCATTTGAATTTTAGAAAGGCTATCTCAGATGAAGAGGTGTTAGTCATTATAAAATTGACTGAATGAGATGTTTGCCTGAGTTCCTTGGGGTAATTTTCTTAGGGGGATAGCTCTAATTCTTTACTTCGAACCTACTTCAGCTTCCTTTTGCTTTTCCAGTGAAATCCAAGAAATTTAACACAGTTCTCAGGGACAACCATGACTCACCTGGACCCCGCCTCTCCAGGCTTTGCTTTCCCTGTGCTTTTATGAACCTGGTCCTCAGGATCCCTCTCACTTCCAGAACTGGCACAACCTATTCTATTCACCAGATGGCGCTCTCTTCCTCATCAATGAACTGGCTACCCCTTTCCACTGTTCCCTGCCTCAGCCCTACCTCCAGTCCTAAGGAATCTGCTGGCTCTCTCCTATTTCTCCCGTGGCCTTTAAATCTCCACTGCATTGTGGACATTTGGATATTTGTGTAGTAAAAAGAGGACTAGGCACAGAAGGAGAAGACTTAGGGTTTCCCTTGTTTCAAATATCCTGGCCAGGCCTTTTCAATTCTCTGAATGGTCAGGTCTCTCTGTGGATTTCCTAACTGCCCTTGCACTGTTTTTAGTCAGAGTTTTATTGGCTACAGCTGACAACTCCTTGGGTACAGAAACCAAATCTCAATTTCCAATAGTGCTTTGTACTCAGTAAATATTTGCTGAATCAAATAGAATGGCAGATGAAAAACAAGTTTTTTTGATAAACCCAGTGGGATAAATGGGGAAAATAATGGTAAGCTCAGTTATTTTAATGTTACCAAATTTTATCTCACTGACAAGGGGTAGTTGAGGGGTTGATTATGGGGTCCCCTTTTCCGTCCGTCTACCTCAGCCAATAATTGTGATTTCCTTCTTTTATATCTGTAGAGTAAAAGTCTTAGTATTCTTTATTTGAAAGTCAAAGGGAGGTAATATGTGGTAGTTTACAGCAAAGGACTGAATATTAACTACTAATTCACATTTCATTTGACAAGCTTCTGGATAAGCTCAAAAGTCTTGCCAGGTAGATACCAAGTTATATCACTTCATTTTGAAAAAGATAAAAATAACTCAGCTCCTTCACAACAATCTAAACCTTTTCTGTTTTCAACAAGTGGTATTTGGTGTTGCAGTTCAGTGCCATGGGTCACCTTGGTGAAGATTATCTATTTCAGAGAAGATTAAAAAAATAAGTTTACCTCTATTCTTCTTAGTCCATCACTTTCAGCTATTCAATTACATGCTCTTTGCTTGTGGGTACCTGAAATAGTGAGAAAGAATAAAAAAAGAAAATTAAATATAACTAAGTAACATTTGTGAAAGGCAAATATTTACAATTTTAATTGATGACAGACACACACTTCGTAAAACTATCAGCATGCAACTCCAGCTGCAGAAACTGAACAGCAATATGCCTAAGCTGGTTAGCAGCAAAAAAGTAAACCAATCACATTGACAAAAGCCACCATAAACAAAAAAACTGTATTTAAAAGATTAAGTTTTGGCATTCATCCCTACCATCAAGTCTTTCATGTTCTTTCTTTTTTTTCCATCAGAATTTAGCTTACGTTTGATGTTAGCAAGAGTTGCATTACTATTATTGTTAATTTTAGTTCTGTTTATTAACTTGAGGGTTATATATTGTAAAATAATTTTGGTGCCTCTAGTTAATGTTAATTAGTTGTTTTAATAACCTATAGACCTATTTGTTATGTTTTTGTAGGTTTACTTTTTTAACTATCAGGAACTTAATAACTGAGAATATTTAACATTACTGTTGCATATGCAAAATTACAGAGTTACTATTAGTGTTACCTGTTTAACGTTTAGTCATCCTTTGAGTCCTGCGACATATTTCCTTAATAATCATCAGCCATCAAGTCTGATAGTCTCAAAAGAAATATCAGCCCTCTAAACTGCCTTCAAGGGCGGTGATATTTAGCACTGAAAATTACAAATAAAGTTTTTGAGGTTGAATAGCAACAACTGGCCAGTGACACTGATGATTTGTTTGTCAAAACAAACTGTTATCAACTACGCAAATGAAGTCCACGCACTCCTTTGAGTGAAAACAATAAAGTGAATCTACGCAATGCTTACATGTTGGATGGGATATTTAATGTGCGGGGAAACTCAAAGGTTGAAGAACTAGGCATTTAGACAGTGGTAAGTGGTAATCTTACCTCTTTATACTCCATTACTCTTTCTCACGAGAGACATGCTAATGCAAACAAGTCAATCAGAATTTGTGTTTAGCAAGATAAAGCTTAGAGGATAGTTTAAAATCCATTTATTTTTCTAAATCCAGTTTTTTTTCCATTAACATGTTATACATTAGTGTTTACTAACCATGATTCATGTAACAGTTTAGTTTGTTAACTTTTAAATTATTTAACAACCATAAGTTATTAATACATTTTTAAGTATTACACAAATATCTTAAAACAAGCTTGGGTTCATTTTTGTAATTTTTAAATAGAAAACATTTTAGGCATCTCTTGAAGAAGAAATAAAGCAGACATTTAAAGCTAGAAAACAAGTAATTCCAAATTTAGTTTTTACAAAAGTTTTCAGCTTTATTGACAAATTATGGCAAACATATTTGACAAATTGTGGTTTCCTATTTAGAGAAGCTTACACATGGAACTTTATGTGTGTTTTTTTTCTTTTTTAACAAATACAGGTTAAAACACTGAACAAATTCAGTTAGCTACATACATACAGTAGCTGCTTGTTTTCAACCCCATTAAAACAGCATTTAAAATTAAATTTACAAACTTAATATCAAACATCTTCATCTAACTAACAGATATTAAAAGACAGGTTAAAACATCTTATCTACAACTTTATTATCAGCTAGTTCAAAAATCATATTACAGTCTTTTAGCAACCCTAAACAACGTTTTTGCTAGTTGATTGAGACTCAAAAATCTGTTAACAGATTCATGCTCTTTCTTAAAAAAAAAAAAGGAAAAAGAAAAAAATTAAAAGATTACACACAACAATGAAAAACAACCAAGAGAATATCATCCTACTGAACGGTTTATAGATAATGCTTGCCAGTGTCTCTTTTAGTCCGTTTTGGAAAATACTAGTGCCAAAGTCACACCAACAGTATAGGGGAAATACAAGAACTATATGGGAATAATCATGAGAAGTTATTCCTAGAATAGGAAAAAAAAAGGACTATTACTTGTCTTGTTGCTGTTTTTGTGGAGACCACAGGCTATGAATTGTCTTTGAGGTGAGGTCACGGGTGAGGAGGACCTTCAATATCTACCATAGGGGTGCTCCCTGTATCCCCCTCTGGCTGACCTTGGCGGTGGTGCCTTCAGGCTGGAGCGGGTCGTGGCCCATTCTTCTGGTGCTACGAACGAGAGAAAGACAATAACGTTCACATGGCTAGAGAGTTATCAATAATAATCATTTAAGACACAACAGTCAACCCAAGAAAGGAGAATGAAGGATCTCAACACTGACAACTCAAACCTTACTATATGTTTCACATGGGTATATAATCCAGATATATGTATTTTGACATGCAGCCACTTGGAATTCAACTTGTAAGGCATTTTTTTCCCAGAAGAGAAAGGTGAACTTCTTGTTAAATTTCTATACCACAAAAAAGCAAGAGGAGTATCATCGTAAAAACCTCTATATTTAATCCTTTATGTGGACTCCCAAAAGAAATTGGGTGAAGAAAACCATTATCCCCTTATCCCCTTATAAATACAATAAAAATAAATTTAAAAATATAAAGAAAGAAAAATAATCAGAGATTCTTGGGTCTTTATTAACTTGAGAATACCAGGGAATCTTAAAATGAAACAGAACCAAAAATGACTACTGCCTGTTCTGTGTATCCCCAACCAAAGGAATAGAAAATTCTACAGGGTGGGACCTAGGATTTGGTATTTTACAAATGCTGTTTTAGATGATTTTTCTGGAGTCCCAGGATGAGATTCATTGTACAAAACTGTTCTAGACAAAGATAGTCAGAAATAAGCAGTCTATGGAGTAGAGCAAATTTTAAGTAGTGGCATTGGTAAAGACAAAAAATCTCAAATTAGTTTTTCAAAATAAAGAAGTTGGAAAATAAAGAGGTATTAGTTCTCTAGGAAGACTCTTCATTTATTTACCCATTCATCAGACTTTCAGTAACCTTAATGTTTTCGAATGTAGCCAAAACAAAAAAAGAAGCAAGCAAGATTTTGAGTATTGTGGAAAACGGCTTTTGTAAAATTTATGCACCCAGAAGAGAAATACAGCCCTCCTGCAAAGGGCCAAGGACTTAATAATGGGTTTGTGGTGACTTATGTAATTCCAGAAACTAGGTTGTCCCAGTCTTCCAAACAGAATTCAGTTCTTCCGTAGACAGCACAGTTCATGCATGGGACTATGGTGGAAGGAATATAAGAAAGGGATTTGGACATGAGAAAAAGGATCACTTAAAAGAGACATATGGACATTGATAGCTGATGTGAAAGATGGTGGTAATGACAATATCACCTGGAAAATCACTGCAGACTGAGGCCAACTGATGTAGGGTGTATGCCCCCAGGCAGTTCAAGTACAACTAAGAATATCTCTAGCAAAAACAGTAAGAAAAATTTAATTTGCACTCACTGTACTATTGGGCAATAAGTAACAATTTACTACAGAGAAATAATCAAAAGTTTATCAGTGTAGAAATAAATAGCATTCACATGGGTAAACTTTGGGATTTTGAGCATTTCTTTCATGAGGACATTTTTATTACACGTGATATCATGATAAATGAAAAATTATATGTTTTTCACTGAAGTTCCCTGCTCATGCTTATTTCAATATGTGATAGGGCATAAATTAGAAGTAAGAGCCTAAGTAACTGTAAGAAATGTTACCCGTACTCAGAATACAGAGATACGTAGACCAGGCAAACTATGGTCTGTGAGCCAGCTCTGGTCAGCTGCCTATTTTTATAAATCAAGTTTTACTGAGAACAGACATGATTGTTTCCTAACCTACTGTCTCTGGCTGCCTTCAGTCTACAAAGGCAGGGTTCAGTTGTTGTGATGCAGATTCTACTGCGTGCAAAGCCTGAATTGGTGACACTCTGGGCTTTTACAGAGACCCCGCTGTAGATCCTGTTGTCTTCGTGGGAGGTCGTGGGTGTTGGACCTTCTGCAGTGATCTCTTGAGGAAATAATTTAGCCTAAGCTGCCTGAATTTCTCAACATAGACATTTCAGAGAACTTTATGTATGTACTTGACTGGATTTAAATAACATTATCTTTGATGCGCTAGAATGAAAAGTGAATTTTGCTTACAAGTTTGAAAGTGCCTCCTGAACTTTATGTCATATAAATTTTATACTTTGTCTATGAATAATCAAGAATGTGTCAATGTCCTTGTTCTCAGGTGGTAAAATCTACCCCACTTTATTATTGTTTTAACAGGGGAAACGTACCACTTTTGGCTTCCTTTGTCCTAGAGTGTTAGAGATTACACAATTGCAGTCTGGGGTTTTAGGTGGGATAATGCAGGTTTCAAGCTTTACCAGGGTATGGAAGTTCTGGATCCTTTTCAGATGCCCCGTGTTCCTGGTAGCTTCTTCAAAATTGGTAAAATGAGTGGATCAAAAAACTATAGTACATCTACACAATGGAGTACTATGCAGCCCAGAGAAAGAAGAAGCTCCTACCCTTTGAGACAGCATAGATGAAACTGGAGAGCATTATGCTAAATGAAATAAGCCAGGTGGTGAAAGACAAATACCATATGGTCTCACCTTTAACAGGAACCTAATCAATAAAGCAAATAAAAAAGCAAAATATAACCAAGGGCACAGAAATTGAGAACAGACTGACAACAGTCTGTTGTCAGACTGACCCAACTGACCAATCGGAAGAGGGGGAGGAATTTCAGGGGAAAAGGGGAAGAGTTTTCAGGAACAAGTATAAAGGACACACGGACAAAAACCAAGGGGGAACAGTGGAAGCAAGGGAGGGAGGTGGGTTTGGCTGGGGTTGGCAGGGTGTGGTGGGGGGTAAATACAGACAACTGTACTTGAACAATAATAAAATAATTTTAAAATAAATATAAAAAAAACCAAGAAACATGCAAAAATAGTGTTACAACCTTGAGCAGAATGATAGCAATGTGTGCTACATCTAGTCCTAGATTTGTCAGAACTATTAAACAGGCAAAATCCTGGAGTCTTGCTGCAGAATACATGTTTCAAATGAACTCATTGACTTGGCTTTACTTGACTTCATCAGACAGCTAACTGGTGGACTGAAAGCTTACATTTCTTACCTGTTGGCCAACATTAAAGTAGGAAGTGTCACTGTTCACTGCTGTGTCCCAAGTGCTTTGAGAAAATTAGATGCTTAATAGTCATTAAATGCAATGAAAGATTACATGAATGATTTAACTCTAGGAACTATGAGGCAGAAAGAGCTTCCAATGACAACCTTGAAAATAGTAACAACTGAGCTGAAGAAATTCACTAACTATAAAAGCTCTATAACTGGAAATATTAGATATTTCTCAGAGAGTTGAAGCCAGGCTTCTTACTCAAAAGGTTTAATAGCTATGTACCAAAAATAGTCACTATTTGATTCAATGAAACAATCATAGTGGAATCCCATTACAAAAAGATATCAAAACATGTTTTATTGCACAAAAAATGTGATCTCTTCAGTTCTCTGTGTATATGCAAATTAATACTATGCTCTTTCCTTCTAGGAAAAGGAACAACTATTAGTCTACCATAATTGTAACCAGAAAGTCAGCCAAAATAAATTTCTACACAGGCAAAGTGAATTTTAAATTTTCTAAAATTCCTTACCTTTAGTAGAGGAAATTAAGAATTTAGTTCACTTAATTCAGATCTTGGGTCCACTGTTCACATGCTCTCAGTAATGACAGTGAATTGAGTTTAGAAAAATATTATTTCTATTTGTGCCAAATTTCCTTGGTCTATATTTTTCCTGACATCATGTGTTTATATATAGTATAGCCACACATACCATCATATGATAGTACAAGCAAGCTCGTCTCAGTGAATTCTATGTCTGGCCTTTGCACTGAATGCTTTTTTTTATCACATTATGTGTCATGAAAACTTACCCAGTCAACCCGCCCCCTCATGGCTCACCAAAAGTTCTTAGGTATCTTTACTACACAGTAATATCAGAGATAGAAGTGATTCTTAGAAATCTAAAAGCATCTTGACTTGAGTCTACCGTGGAAGCTTACACATGGAAGAAACCCAAACAAAGGAAGAGATATATTATTATAATGTCCTCATAATGAAAATTTGCTGAAATTTGAAGTTACAAAGGCCCAGGAATGCATTTAGAATATACCTGTCTTCTCGGGGTTCTCCTATTCAGCAGACAAGGTATATTTGAAATATTTTAGGGCTTCATGTAAAATTTGGCATCTCGGCCAGTTGTGTCTATTCCCATGAGGTATTCTAGGATGTTATTTTAAAAAATTATTGCAGACAATAAAATTTAGAGATAATCTTCCCTTGTCCTTCTGAAAATTGATAAAGGAAGTGAGGTCCTCTTAATGTCAGGATCAGTGTCACGTGAAGAACACCAGCTAGACTATGCATATGAATTGAGAAAATAAATAAGCTACTGCTTAGAGAAGGTGAAAAATATCTGTCTGCCGAGTCGAAATTACTGGAATTGTTTACAGAATTGTGGACCTGGAAATAGCAAATGAGGATATGAGAAACAGAGCTTAAGTGACTTGATCAAATTCCCACCAATTCTAGACTTTCTAATTCGGATTTTAATGTACCACTTGTATATGAAATAAGAAGTAAAGGGGGAAGATAAAGCATTTATAAAGCAAACTTTTTCTTTTTTTATTCTTTACTAAGGATCTCCTTTGCCAGTCATTGTACTTAGCCCTGCATATGAGTATAGTTCAAGTAGCCTTAAGGAGATCGCAGGACAAAACTAACTTGAAATTTTACAGGTTACAGATCAATTATAGTTGGTATTCGAAGAGAATGATGGGGATAGCTTAGAGAAGGGTGCTACTACTAACTTCCATCATTCAGCTGAACTTGGATGGAACTCTAGATTTATTCATCTTTTCAAAAGAGGAGTTTTCTGAGCAAATATGTAGCAAAACTAAAAATTCAGACACTGTTTAACTTACTTCAGAGAACACATTTTCTTTAAAGGCTTTCCTGTATTAATGACTTTTATCATCTGGCTTTGTTTCTTAAACTGAATTCTAAGATCTATGAAGGAAGAGACCTTTCAAGGTGACAGATACAAAGTAAGAACACCATAAATATTTGTAAGGCACATATAAATAAGTAAATGACATCACTAACTAGAATCAATTATAAGTAAAACAGGACTCTTCTTCAGAAACACATTGTTAGCAATGAGGTTAGAGTGTTGCACATATTTGAAATGCATTAACATTTCTTTTTTATTTTGTATTGTTGTTGAATTACAGCTGTCCCTGTTTTCCCCTCACTACTCTCCCCTGCCCTACCCACCCCCCTTCCCACATTCAATATTTCTTTTAAAACTTACTCCACCTCTAATTTTATAACTCACGCTGATTTTTTTTACCTAGTTGAGTCAAAGTTTACAGAATGCCATGGGGCTCATCTTCATTACACGATAATAAGCATCGTTGAGGAACATCTTACTTTGATAAAGAGGTGTAGGCTACCCAGGTAATCTTCTGGTGCATTAAATGTTACTCTAGTGACTCAGAAAGCGTCTGCACTCAGGCGAGCACTCCGCTGCCAGCAGCGTCAGCACTGCCAAGTGGTGTGCATTTCTCCAAGTGCTCTCATTCCCACCAGGGGACCGGCTGCTTTGGGAGAGCATTCAGAGTAGGAAAGAAAAAATCTGGATTGTTTTTAAAGTTGCAAAACAGTCTTCTCTGACTGTTCCAGAGATACGGTAAATGTTGAGGTTAGTAGGGGAAAAATGAAGCGTAGGAACAATGCCAATTTAGGAAAAGTTGGCATTGTTTAAGTACCTGGAAAGTACACTTTTAATGTTTTTCTATCTGAAAATAGGTTTAAAATACCACCTTCTGAGTAAATTAATTTTAAAGATTAGTTCAGAAAAAATGTAGGAATCATCAATATTATTGAGGGCACAGCCCTTACATTCACACTTTGCTAGGCCTACATAGCTAATTGTATTTCTGAGATCTGAAAAAGAGTCTCAACTTTTCTTTTAAACAACTACAACAAAAGAGTATGGCTCATGCTATTTATTTTTGGTACACTATGCGGCACTATGCAAAACCCCAACTACAGTAGAAAACCTAAGTTAATCTCTATGACCACAGGCTTCTAGTGTTTTGGTTTGCCAGTCATTTCAAGAACATTACAGCAAGGCTGATGAAAATGCATGCTGGCTGTAAGCCATTGAGATGAGTTTGTTGGTCTCAGTTAAGTTTCTGATCTTTTGGAGGAATATCACTCTATGTAAAAGCATCTTTCTAATATATACTTACATGCTATTTTATGGCTACTTATTCCCAAAGAAAATATGTTCAGTTAGATATTTTATTGTTGTTGTTGTAACTCATATAATAATATCCATTTTCCTTATATAATTAAAATATCTATCCTATTTAAAAATGAAGATATTACCATCACCTCTTCTAAGGGGGAAGCTCAATGCTAGGCATTTTATGGATATTATTAGCAAATACTATTTTTCTGCAAGATAGGTGTTACTGTTGCCTTTCTTTTTAAGACGAGGAAACCATAACTCAGACTTTTTCTCTCTAATAGTCTCACCATCTTTCCACTACATCTTCCATCTAAAAGAATTCCTGACCGTCACTTCTTTTTCCTTCCCTTTCTTTCCTGTATAAGTGGACTTAATTTTTTTCATTCCCCTGGATTATGTAATAATTGGTGATTCCCAACAACAACACAATTACTTAGCTAAATGAGTGAGATTGTAGCTTAATTTTGTTAACAAGACCGTGGGCTGCATGAGCTAAATTTGTTGATTTACCCAAAGTAGATGGTAAGGTTATCTGCTCTGTGCTCAGCATTTAAAAATATTGATGGCTTAACCATTTCATCCATACAATTTGTGTGGTCACCTCTTGCAGTTGATGAGCTTATTGTTTTAAGATGCATATGGCAAACAGAAAAAAATATTGAAGGAGAAACATACGACCAGCATCTGTTTTCACAGATGAACATAGTGAATTACCTTCCAAGAAGAGTTAACTTTAGTTCACCATCATTTATGCTCTCAGAAAATTCAGTCAGTTTAAGGGAAGTTTTTAACACTGTTGCAATTTTTAACTAGATATTTCCTGTTAGAAAAAAGTACAATTTGGGATAATCCACTTGAAGAATAACAAAGGGCTGGGAATTTCTAAACACTCTATGCTTAACTCGGAAGCTTATGAAGCACACTGCAGATAATAATTTATTCAAAAATTTAATTATATTTAAATATTTTACACTTTTTGTTCCCATAGAAGAAGCCCCAGATGGATCCATAACTTTGAATGGGAGTCCCGAGAGTCTTGCCCCCAAGGTTGCATTTGAATTCTGACTCTGCTTTTTTTGTTGCTGAAAGAGCCCTTATGCAAGTCTCTTAATCTACATAGTGATGACACATTTTAACTGTCACAAACCATTCTGAGCTTCTGACATGTGTATCTAACTGCCTGTGGGCTATCTCCTCAGGTGTCTCCAGTCAGTTTTTCCCAAGACTAAACTTTTTCCCCATATTACCTAACACTCTTCCCAAGTTTCCCATTCAGCAAATGATGCTACTACCTACCAGCTATCTAGTTACCAACCCAAAACTCTTGGCATCTTAACAATATCTCTTTTTTGCACAGTGGATCTGAGCAATAACCATGCTTTGTCTTTTCTTCTTTAATATACATTTAATCCATCCATTTCTTTCCATCCTCATTAACCCTATTTCACTGAAAGCCATTATCACAGTTGTCCAGAAAGCTAGTCATCTTTTGTGCCTTTCTATAATTTTATCCATGCTATTATATATATATACATACAATAGTATATATTATAATTAATATTATATATATGTTTTATATATGTATTTAATTCTTGGTGTGTGTGTATGTATGGATATATGCATACACTCTATTCTTCTCCACCTTCTAGCCAGAGGTACTTTACCAAGTACTATTGATTAGGTCTATTCAATTAATCTTACAGCACATTCAAAATCAAACCCAAACACCTTAGCAAGGAATTCCATACTAGGCCTAACTTGATGTGATCCCTGATTTCATCCTAGACAATTGGAATTTTTCACTTTTGGTCTGAAAATACAAGGAGTTTTGTTGGTAAAGTTAAGATATTAAAATACATTTCTTTAAAAGAGAAAGTCTTCTTATTTTTGCAAAGAAATAGGCTCAGAGCTAACTAAAAGAAGGAATCAGGAGAACAAATCTTTTTAGGGTTTTAAATGCAAAATACCCAAAATTTATGTACCCAGTAAATTTCGGCAAATGAATGATTTCACTTTACTTAATGTATTGAGAAACACAATTCCGATTTCTTTAACGATTAGTAAAAGTTTATGGATTACTTTTTTGGATTGCTTATTTTGAGTCATCTTAAGAAAGATAATGATTTCTGGTAGGGATCTTTCCAACCAGAGATAGGCTCAGTCTTTTGGTGCTTTTTAAGAGTAGCCTCTCTTGCTACTGGCAAATTTGTCCTAAATACTGAAATTCTCATCCAATTTTGATGAACCAGATCCATTTAATATTTGAAGAAGTTTTTAGGTAAAATGCCAATCTGGCTTTTAATAGTAGAAGTTTCCATTTAGCCACCTGAGCCATGAAACAAATAAATAACAACTAACTCTGGAGTCCAAACTTCACATAGATAATAAATACAAATGCTTAAAGAGTAGTACATATTGAAAATATGAATGGGTAAATTGAGGAAGACAGTTGATACACATATGAATAATCTGTAATAAGGAATATTATTAAAAATTTGGAGGGTAGAATTCTGAGACACATCTGTGGACTTGATACTTGGTGCTTGATATTTCTCTATTAACTTTAATCTGATTCAATGTAATGTGGGTCTGTGGTCATGGCTGAATTTTTTAAGCCAGGAATTAAATCCAGTTTCTTTTTTTCAGTTTTGGTATGGAAATCTGACAGTCATTTTTTAAACCTATTTTCACTTTTGTATTTACTCTTGTTTAATACCACCACCTTTATTTCATGTATACACCTAATTTCCAGGTCACAGTGTGGTCTTACAAATTTACCTTTGTTTAGGTTGTTTAGGTTGTTAGATTGTTTAGGTTGTTTGACTTACTGCTGTTCCTGATTTAACTCCAGGAGAGTTAAAAAACAGTGACCAACAAACTTGAGTCCGCACCAGGAATAGCTTTCCAATTAGTTTAATTTCCAATGGGTGATTTTTATAAGCTTCTATGTCCCCAGGTGAGGCTACCATGATTTGGAATGTTAAGAAGCACTGTAATTCAAATATGTTGTGATTAGTATAAGACTCCTCCCCTTGGTGGTGGTGGTGTTTTTAAATTATTTATTTGTTTTTAGTTCTTATCCTACACATTTTATGGATGATCATATTTTGTAATAGCTCGACTCTATTTCTACCATTTAATTTCTAATTATCATTTATTAATGACTGACAAATTACATATTTAAAATTGAAACATATTTTATTCTTGACTTTCTATATATATTGTAGCTGTCCAATAATATAGGCCAGTGGTTCTCAAAATTTTAAATAAATGTGTATCTATCTTCTTACTTTGGAATTAAGATCTCATCTAAGTAAAAAGGAGATAAAGATGCCAGCTAAAGGAAGGGTTTCCAAAAGGGAAGGTACAGGAAAAATACAGTGAATAACAGTTGGATATGATATAGAACCTTGTCTGACTTCAATTTTAAAAATACTTTTATTATTGCTAAATAAAATCCTGAATCAATCAAAAGCTTACAGAGTTCAGCCATAGGCTTTTTTTTGAAATATATATAAAGACTTTATGAGAAATAATGGAAGGAAGAATAAGAATGGTGATATAAAATAATAATTCTCTTCTCAAAGAAGTTCAATAAAGTCTTTATCAGTGGAGAAGGCAGGCTTGGTGACATAGCTTCACAGATGAAGGCACTGAATTTGTTGTCATTTGATTCTCTTATTCTCCTGAATCCCTTATCTCTATATTTGAGAACAAAAAAATGAGCCCAGGGCATCCACAGACCAGCACTAAGTTATGGGTGTTCAAAAAACACCAGGCTTAAGGCGCAGTAAAATGTTAAACTAGCTGTTTAACCAGCGCTTACTCTCTGGGCTTTTGCCTGGATGGCGCCTCTGCCTGCCTTCCCAGGTGGGTGCTCTTATCTTACCGCCTGCTCCACAGAAACCTAGGCTAGCCTTTGTCTCTGGTTACTGGGGGGTAACTTCTAAACCTTGAATTTCTTGGAGCAACTGGATCCACAGTGGATCCCTCTGACCACACCCAATCACTTATGCTAATGAGATGACTGAAGATGGAGGCTAGTCATGCCAAAAAAGACCAATCATGAAATTAGGGGGCTTGAGCTTCGACCATGTGATTCCAGCTTCAAGCCTGGGGAAAGGAAGAGGCTGGAGATGGAGATGATTCAGTCAATCGCGCCTACAGAATGAAACCATAAAAAGAGTGTGAACATTTATGCTTAAATGAGTTTCCCTGGTTGGCAATACTTTGAGAGCTGTTACACAACAGGGTGCCAGGAAAATAGTGCAGCCCTGAAGATTTCGAAAGCTTCACATTTGAGACTCTCCCAGGCCCTGCCTTTTGTGTCTCTCCTTTTGCCTTATTCTGCTTTCTATCCTTTTGCTGTGATGAAACTGTGGTTTTAAGTATAGCGCTTTACTTAGTTATGTGGGTCGTTCTGGCAAATTATCAAACCTGATGGGGCAGCACAAACTGCCAAATCTGTGGCCAGCTGCTCAGAAGGATGGCCTGGGGTTTCCTAAACTTGGGACTGGTTGTGACGTGAGGGCAGTTTGGGGCAGAATTGTGCCCTTAACTTATGAAACACTCCCCCACCCAGTCTCCTTTGTCTGCTCTCCCCAGTCTTCTCAACAATGAATTTTAGCTCTTTGCCCTGACTGGCCCTATCTCCTGGGATATCTGTCTGTTGTCTGCTCCTGCACACAGCGGAGTGTGAGAGGCCGTCTCCTGAGATCTTCCTGCACAATTATAGGCTCCAGGGAGACTGACCTATCTAGTCTGTGTTATTTTTGTTTTTCCTGGCACATCTTGTTCCAACTAAGCTATAAGTTTGACAAGGTACCAATATGGTTAGTACATTTGTTCAATACAAAAAGATATTAATTTAAATCATCAATAATTATAATTACATTTTTGACTGGCATAGTTTTATCAGTTCCTATTGAATCATTCAATAAACTATGACATATTTGATAAATGAAGTGTTTTACATTTATTTCAGAACAATTATCTTTTTTTAATCCATGACCTCTGTTAATAAACACAAAATCTTCCCAATCTATGAAAATTATATAAAGGCCTACTAAGGCAGCAATCTCCTGGGCATATACTTCCATAGCTGGTGTATTTCCACATAGGCAAAAACAACCTATTCTGGGCTTCATTATTTGTATTGTGTACTTTGTGTTTTAAAAACAGCTCCTTTTTTCAATATTCTAACTATAAATAATCTATACCATATTGAATATGCTTTTTGTGTTTTCTTTGTTCACCCCAAGATTCTGTAATAGATCTCTCAACTCTCCCCTTCTCTTGTTAAAATGATTGCACCATTAACTCAGCAGAAAAAAAAGTGATAAAAAAAAACCTTCCTATGCCTAGTTTTCTTGTCTTAAAAAGAGCTGTTAGATGCCTGTGGATTATAATTTTTTTGTGGACCCTCTATCTGTTGGGTATATTTCTGACAAAATCAGCTCTGGGACTTAACTGTTTAACACACTTGTTCAAAAGGGACTAAATTCTATACTCTGGTTTCTCCTTAGATCATATAAATCTCTCACCTTTTATAAAAAGGGACTAAATTCTATTTCCATTAATTAAATATTTAGTTTTTTAAATGTGAGTTCCAAATGGCAGGCTTTACAATATGCGGTTTACTTACAAAATACCCAATTTTTTAAAAGTGGTCTGCATAAAACGTGTGCTGCCCCAAGATGGCAAATGCCTGGCACAGATTCAACCATTTATATTAAGGTCGGAGGCTACTGTGCATCCTGCTCCGATAGGTATATCTATCTACATCTTATTCTCAACCTCAGCTTGTAAGAGGTCCACCCAGCAGTGTTTAAAACTGATCCCTAGCTCTCATCCTCCAAGACTAGGATACAGCTGATCTGGGGTGGTAACTGACACATTGGTATTTTTTCAGTACTCCCCAGGTGATTCTAAAATCTGTAATTAAGGTGATACTTCTCTGATCTAAAATATTGAAAAAGTTATTTCCAATTTTGCCTAAACTTGCTGAATTTAGAAGTGCATAATTCAAAACATAATTGAAACTGTAAACAAAGTTAACAAAATTAGCAATGCAAGCAACGAAGTAGTTGTGCATTGCTCTTTTTGCTCGTTTCTTGCCTAGGCAACTTAATCATCATTTATTATTAGGACAAGCTGGATTCAAAATCTGCCTCATGGCAACTTCTGAAATAGTAAGAAACAGAAAATTAAAATTTTTAAGTTAATTTTACAACTGAATTTTAAAATATATTAGTCTTTCAATTAAAATGAAGTTCATAAATCTATATTAAAACTAAGTTGAATAAATCGTAGTACTGTTTTCAATAGCTTATCATGTAACAACTTTAATATTTATAAATTCTAAGAAAAATAAATTGTTTGATACACTAGATTTTTTAATGAACATAAAATCATACCCATATTAAGAAAACTCATCTTCACTGTAAAATCAATTTCCTTAAATTTCTATTTCTATTGACTATGAAAAATAGTCTTTGCTCTGGAATCACATGCCTGGCACACTAGTCACTTAGCTTCATTTCCCCTTGCTGTTTTGCAGATTAATCGATGGAGGGCTTATTGTCACACTGGGAGAATAATCACTCCAGCTCCTCAACACAAAATTAATGCATTCATGTTCTGCAATTGATTTGAAGTGAGGCACTCAGATGTCCTAGAATACAGCACAAAAATTCTTTTGCTTTCACTGACTTAAAGACAGTGTATTAATATTACCCTCCTTGGTTCCACACAGCTGTCATCTAAAATGTCACTGGAGAACGAATGCATAATTAGCACTTCAGTTCATACATTAAATACATTTAATAAATGGCTCTTTTCTCTGAGAAAAGAATATTGCTGTCCATTCTTAGCTGTCAGTCTTGAAGAGAATTTAGAGGGTGTTTCTTACATGAAGCATTGCTTAGCCAAGTTGATCTATGTAATGTACTTAAAATGCTTTCTTATTGAATTATGACCTAATTAGACTTATCCAAAACCATTGTAATGACTAGTAAATTAGGGACTATTTAAAAATGCAGAAACTGATTTGAAATTCCTATAAGCCAAATATTCAGGTTCCAAAAAATAAACTCGAGTTGCCAGAAATTTAATATTTAAGTGTTAATTGAATAATCATTTAACACCAATGAAATATTTAATAAATACCAATACATTAAATATTAATAAAATATATTGTAATTTTGTCCTAATATTTATTTAAATATTTAAGAGATTTATATTTATATTGCAATAAGAAAATAGTTAATATTTAATAATAAATTTCTGCCAATACCTTGAATAATTTAATTGCTGTGAAGCCTAAAAGGATACATGATTTTCTTGGAAGCCAACATATTTGCTACTTTAATATGCATTATAGATGCAAAAGAGACCAATACAATTTCATCTGGTGATGCACACACATACAATGTATGACAATTCAGAATGAATGGCACCCTGAATGACTGCATTTTTACTTCTAGTGTTTATTTAAGACTATTTCAGAAGAAATTCTGAATGAGAGATGCCATCTGTGAGTCTTTTGAATGCACGACACAATCGTCCAGGAGAATGGTCCTTCTTCCCTGCCCACCACCTTGGTTTGCCCCACTGTTCTTCCCACCAACCAGAGCAGGAGAGGAAGGAGTTCAAGGCAAGGGACCATGAGCCTCCTCACACACTGTCTGACTTGGGGGTACATCCAGGAAACAGAATTGGGGCTATTTTCTTGGTAAAAGTACAGATATTCCATTGATATTTAATATCTGTACCCATTATACAGCCAAAATGTAAGAGAAAAATGACTAATTCAGCATGGAAGTGAACAAATACATGGAAATGTAAGATTTACATTTTAGAACACATATTAATAGATTTACAGGACTGTAAACTTCATTAAAGACAAACTATAAATGGATACTAGTTAATATGTGAGGTATGAAAAGTTAACTAAAACATTAACCTGTAAATGACATAAATGGGTCCTCAAATCACTGTTCCACATGCATATTTAATTTTCTTCTGCCTATTTGGATATCATAAGTTGAGCAACTTATCAGCAAGAACCCTGTACTTAAATCTTCCTCTATGTAATACTTAATACCAGAAGCTGAGTGCATGTAATGTGTAGTAATTTAATTAGGTTTAAAGATTATGATGCCAAAATCTTTTTATTTCTCATCATTTGACTTGGTACTTTTTCCAGTGTCTATGTAGGATAGAGAATATGAGAATGATCCAGATCTAAATTTCATGGCCATATGGACTACCATGCAAGTATTTTCTTTATTTCCTGGTTACATGAAAGAAGGGAGTATCCTTCTCCAACTGAACATACTTACAGTAATTCTGATGGCACGTGAAAATATATTAAGATCTGCATTTTTTCAAGGTACAGTCCTAATGATTGGACATGGACAACCATGTGGTGATTGCTGGGGGGAGGGAGTACAAGGGGACTAAGTGATAAAGGAAAAAATAGAATAAAGATTAATGAAAATATTAAAATATTTTTAAAAAGAAGTGAAAGAAAACTTTTCTTCCTTATTTTATGATAGAAACAATCTTAAAGGAATTTTTATAAAATAGTCTAAGTTGTGTTCTGTTTAAAAGTAAAACTTGCATAATGGAACAAATATTTCAAAAATTTACATATGGAACCACAAAAGGGTCTGAATAGTGACAGCAATCCTGAGAAAGAAGAACTACACTGGAGGAATCATGCTACCTAATATCAAACTATACTATAAATCCATAGTAATCAAAACAGCCTGGTACTGATGTAAAAAAAGACACATAGAGTCATGGAACAGAATACAGATCCCCAAAACAAACCCACAATTTTATAGTCAGTTTATATTTGACAGAGGAAGCAAGCACGTACAATGGGCTAAAGATAGTCTATTCTTTAACGGTGTTGAGAAAATTGGACACATACATGCAGACAAATGAAACTAGGCCACTTCCTACCTACACCACACACAAGAATAAATTCAAAATGAATTAAAGACTTAAGTGTTAGGCCCGAAATCATAAAAATTTTTAGAAGAAAACAAAACCTTGGACATTGCTCTTAGCAATATATTATTGAATGAGAGAACATATTTGCCGATACATCTGATAAGAGGTTAATATCCAACATTTATAAAGAACTTACAAAACTCGACAACAACAACAAAAAGGCCCAAACAACCCAATTTAAAAAATGGGCAGAGGGTTTGAATAGACACTTCTCCAAAGAGGACATACTGATGGCCAACAGACATATGAAATGATGCTCAGTATCACTAATCATCAGAGAAATGCAAATCAAAAACACAGTGAGATGTCATCTCACCTGTCAGAATAGCTATCACAAATAAAGCAACAAGCAAGTGGTGGTGAGGATGTGGAGAAAGGGGAACCCTTTTGCACTGTTGGTGGGAATGCTGACTGCTGCAGCCACTGTGGAAAGCAGTAGGGAGATACCTCAGACAATTAAAAATGGATCTACCTTTTGACCCAGTGATCCCACTTTTGGAAATATATCTGAAGGAACCCAAAATACTAATTCAAAAGAACATAAGCACCCCGATGTTCATTGCAGCATTATTTATAATTGGCAAGGTATGGAAGCAGCCCAAGGGTGCATCAGTAGATGAGTGGATAAAACAATTAAGGGACATTTATACAATGGAATACTACTTGACTGTAAAAAAGAACATTTTACTCTTTGAACAATATGGATGGACTGGGAGAATATCACACTAAGTGAAATAAACCAGAGAAAGGCAAATACCATATGATTTCACCCATATGTGGAATCTAATGCAGAACCTGAAATAACAAGGAAAATAGAGACAGACTCACAGATGGAGAGCAGGCTGACAGCTAAGAGAGAGGGAGGCTGAGCAACAGGAAAAAGGACTCATGCACATGGAGAACAGTGTGGTCATTGCTGGGGGAGGTGGGTATAAGGGGACTAAATGGTAATAGAAAAAATACAATAAAAATTTAAAGATGATAAAATATATAACAAAAAAGTAAGGAGTGAATTAGTGTAGGAGTGTGATTTAGGGTGATTTAAATTTCCTTTTTTCTGTTAACCTAAATGTCCTATAGTGTCTGTGTATTATTTTTACAGTAAGAAAATATGTAACTTATTTTTATGTTAATCAGGCTTATGTAACAGTTTAGATTTCTAACCACCTTTGGCAAGAATTATTTTATGAAATAAAATTATTTCACATCTTCATCATTTAAAACCTAGGTGCTCTTGTTCAAAGTTCCTTGACCCCTATTCTGTTACCCAGTCTTCACCACTGATGGGCCACAGTGAGCCCAGAGGATTATGGGGCATTGGGATGAACTTGGGCTACTGGAATCGGGCTTTGTGAGCAGCCTCCTTCCTCTGAAAACAAACAGACTAACAAACTAACCAATGTAAGACCCATGGATTACACAGGTGAACCCAGGCAGATCTCCTAACCATGGCTCCTGCATTTCCATTATGTCTCAGAAACAATAATTTATATTCACACTTTTCCCTATTGCCTTAGACAGTTATTAACATATCAAGGATAAAGTGGGTCAAATATATGGTGACAGAAGGAGATTTGACTTTAGGTGGTAAACACACAATGCAAAATGCAGATGATAGAATTTTACTTTTGAAACCTATGCAATTTTATTAACCCATGTTTTCCAAATAAATTTAATAAATGTAAAGAATTTGGAAAGAGAAATCATCAACTCCACCCCTGCCATCGATTTCAGTGCATGTAGTACGGCAAAGTAAATTTCATAGGTGTGATTTTTCTCAAGATAATGTGCCATGTGTAAAATATAATAATGGCATTTTGCAAATGAAATTTCATTTTTAAAAAGTGATTTATAAACCATGTGGGTTATAATGTGGGCTTCAAGAAATTGTTCAGTGTAGAATGTTCGAGACTGAGAACAATGCCTCCAATTTGTCAGCCACTAAATAAATATTTAAGAGTAATATTTTCTTTTTAAAAATATTTTTATTTATCTGTTTTTAGGGAGAAGGGAAGCGAGAGAGAAAGAGAGGGAGAAAAACATCAATGTGTGATTGCCTCTTGAGTGTCCCCTCTGGGGACGTGGCCCACAACCCAGGCATGTTCCCTGAGTAGGAACTGAACCAGCAGTCTTTGGTTTGTAGTCCAGCACTTAGTCCACTGAGCTACACCAGCCAGGGCAAAAGTAGTGTTTTCTGACCTTCTATAGATCTGCTGCATCGCATGGCTTATAATGTGGCATAGTTTTTTATTATGAAACTACCTTTCTCAACAGTAGACAGTGAAAACCAGGGAGGGACAATGTTTATCTTGTACACCATCGTATTCCTAGAGCCTGACAATACTTATGTGTCCTAGACTCAAGTTGAATTCAACTAAGTTGAATGAATTAAAGAAATGCCCATATTGTTTTATTCATCTATCATCCTCAGTACCTAATCTTGGAAGGCATGTGGCTTGATTCTCATTTGATTAAGAATTTGCCTAGAACAATGGAGATATATTTACTGTCTTTGTTGAACTCAGAGGATGCTGGGGTGTTAGGCTCAGCTCAGCCTAGATGGCCCATTGCTATAGCTTTTGGAGAAGCTCTCCATTTGGGGTATTATTGTGCTCATTAGGGACCAGATGATGCCTTTGACTCCTTCCTTCCAATGTGGAAAAACGTACAGAGAACAGAATTAAAGCTCTACATTCTGTGGTAGTTCAACTGAGCTGGACCTAGGCAAACTTGTTCATCACCTATCATTTTTGTGAAACAAATTCTGAAAACATGTTTAAGATGTTTTGAAGAATATCCTGATCTCTGAGAGCAGCAAAAGATTAGGTCAATATGACTGATGCTAGAGAAGCTCAAGTCTGGGAAAAAGGGAGCCTGGTGCTCATTTTATAGTAATTCTTTTTTTCCTTGTGAAATACTATAGAAAATCTTCCTCCCCTTAGATTAGTAGGACAGCAGTTGGCAGAATTTAGAGAAATCTCACTAAGCTGAACATCTTTTCTTTAAAGTGAATTCAAGTTTGAAGTGGCAGCTCCTGTTCTTTCTCCTAGGGCCTACAAAACTCTGCCCTCACTCTCAACAACAGAAATAAAATGAGACAAACTTGAATTCATATTCTTGCTATGTCACTAGCTAATTATTTAACTGAGGCAGGTTACTTAATGCCCTAAGCCTTAGTTCCTTATTTGTAAAATGCCAACGATGGTGGGAGTGTGTACCCTGCAGGATGCTAATAAGGATTGATTATATAGATATACATATAATGTGTAATGAGGATTATCTTCCTAGTCTCTAATCCTCATTATGCATTGCTTAGCACAGAGTTATAATAGGTACTCCATGTGTGGTAGCAGCAATTAATTAATAGCATTCTAACCACTGATGAGAATATAAAAACAGAAGTTGACTTAACCTCTGTGGTTTAGTTTCCTCATTATCAAATGAAGATAAAAATACTTAATATTATAATTGACCATATTTTGCCATGTATAATGCATATGTTTTGCCCAAATTTTTGAGGGAAAAACCAGGTTGCACATTATATGTGGGTACAATGATTACATGCCTTGGGCGTAATAATCCTGTGTATAATGTGCACAAAAACATGGGTGTGCATTACACACAGCAAAATATGGTATTATAAAGAAATGCCTGAAAAAATAGATATGGGTAATCAGCTTATGAATGGACATCATTGTGTGTTGGTTTACTTTTGTACTCCTGGTTCTGAGCTCAGCCTAGTGATACTTCACTGAGGGAAACGAGTCGAGTTGATCTGGTGACAGAGAGTCTAAGGAGGGTGTAATTCCTTCTTTTCTCCTGAAATCTGGACTGTCCAACCTCCGTCCTTCTTCATGCGAAGCCCCACACAGGGAACATGCATGGTCTCCTTTACTGCTCCCCAGAAAGAGCAACAGAATGGCCTTGGCATTATTTTAACAAGAACCTGGAACCAGAAACATTTAAATGAGTATTTCACAAGGTGGTCAACTGTTGATGCTGCAGATGTATTTTAAGAAACCAGCGACCCTTCAAAGTCATGTACTATATTTATATATTTCATAGGTACTGAGTAAAATCTTACTGAATTGAATTACAATTCAATTTTATATGGCATGTATGTTGATGAAGGAGTGTATTTTAATATTAATTTTATAGGCTAATATACTTATTAAATATTAATTCTTATGAGTCAAGCATTATCTGGTAATTTTAAAACCTATGCACACTATGGTAAATAATTTGAAAGCTACAATATCTGCCCTCAAAAGTTTTAAAATGTTTTAACTGTATATTTCTTTGATGTACTTTGTGAAAGCAGGAAAGACACATGATTATTGTCAAATCAATGAGTCAGACAATGGATGCAGTGGAACATATAAGACACTATTCAGAATGTTCACTGTTGCTGTTGAAAATAATCTATCATTGTGAATAATTGCTTTTGAAATATTGATCAAAATTGATCTGTCCAATTTTCTGGCACGGGCTCTGTACATCAAATCTCACCCTGGAATTACATAAATCAATTTAGTCTGGACTTCTGTAAAAACTGGGCGGGGGGAGACAGAAGTAATTTCTGAGTTGTCAGTGACTGATGGATGTTCTGATTTCACAGTTTTAGTAAAGAGAAGGTCTTACCGTAGCTGTCATAGGCATCCTCACTTACTCCATGACCGTAGTCATAGTATTCAGGCACACTGCAACAGATTTAGACAGCAATCAATGTTACTGGAATCAGGATCCACCCAGAAACTCACATGGAATTTGAAAGCAAAATGTGTGCTAAAGTAGTCTCCCAAAAACCTTTAGGCATAAAACACAGTCCTAAAGAAATAGGAAGAAAAATACAGGTTATTGACAAGGACTGCTATAATTTTCTCATGCCACCTCAGTACTTCTTTATCTCTATCCTTCAACTTATAAATGAAATTTCCCCTAAAATACAAGTATAATCTTCAAAATTTGTCAAGAGGAGAGTTATAAAACATCTATTTTCAAGAAAAGGTGCTATATAAGATGACAATCTGCTCTATAGTATATGGCTTTTAATGCTGTTACCCTAAAAAAGTACATAATTTCATCTTCACTTCCGAACACTGAAATAATATTTATACTCTTCTCTAGCCCTCCCATAGCATATCCATGCTGTTCTCAAGTCTATAAGCTATTTATTCTTACTTAACATTTTGCTAGATTCTACATTTTAGTAACTGAGAGAAAGGTGTTCTTCCTTATATTCCTACTCAAGTTATTTAAAGGCTTTCCCTAGTACAACAGTCATCACCAGCAGTTCCCCCATTAAGACATCGTTCCTATTAGCATCCAGGCATATTGCCCATTTTGAGGTAGGGCTCAAAACGCCCTCCCTCACTCCACCATCTCCAGCTAGTGATTATCTCTTCTCTGCCCCTTTACAGCAAAACTGCTTAAAAAGAATTAACTGTTCGTTTTTTTCACTGCCTCTCGTTTTATATGCTTTTGAAGACATTCCAGTCAAGTTGTTTTCTCCACAGAAACATCTCTTGTCAATATCTTGACATTTTCAAATCCAATGGTAAAGACTTGGTCCTCATTTTACCCTGGTACCATTTAACACAGTTGCTCATTTTTCACCCTTCAAATTCTTCAATTGCTTCTGAGATGTCCTCGCTCTTGGGTCTCCTATGCTCATGTCATTTTCTCCTTCTTCTCTACTGGTACCTCTTTATTTTTCCAGCCACTTAATCCTGAAGACTACTAGGGTCCAGTTTTTAGAATTTTTTTCTCTTGATACTCCCTAGGCGACCTTTAATATGCTATCTGCTCCTATGGCTTTAAAACCATCTCTATTCTGATAGTCTCCAAGTTATATGCCCAGCCTTGGCACCTCCCCTCTACTCTGGTCTCACGTATCCAGTTGCCTTCTGTACATTTTCATTTGGATGTCAAACTTAACATATCCAAATATAAAAATGTTTACTTTCGTTCCAATTCAGACTCACTCCTTTTGCATGTTCCCATCTTTATAAATGGCAACACCCTAATTAGTGTTACTTCTGCTGAAAACTCTGGAGTCTTGTCCTTTTCTCTCATATCTAATGTTTAACCCAACAGCAAATTCTTTCATTTCTACTTCCAAAATACATCCAGAGTTTAAACATTTTTAAACAACTCCACAGCTATGACTGTGGTTACTTCGATTGCCTCCCATTGAAACACATACAATCTCCTTCTAACTGGTCTCTAAGTCCTGATTTCTTGGTTTCAATTTTTATCATAGATGTCAATGTGGTTCTTATAAAAGTAAATTAGATTATATTAATGCTCTATTCAAAGTTCATCAATAGCTCCCCAAACTCTTTAGAAAAAAATTTAAAAATCTTATTTTGCCTGTACACACTGACCCCCTAGAATTTCTTAGTCCCCTCCCACTTTCCCCTTTGCTTATGTGCTCAGGAAACTTTGGCCTCTTAGCTGCTTCCTAAACATGACAAACACATTACTATTTCAGCACCTGTTCATCCGATATTCCCACTACCTGGAACACACCTTCCCTAAATATTGAGTGGTCCCCTCTCGTTCTTTCAGAACTCACACAGAAGTCATTTACAAAGGATTTCTCCCACACTCTGATTAAATTAGCATTCACTCATCTTTACTATACATTGTGGATCTTAGTATTTATCAATTATTTCTGTACATATTATAGAAACATACAAACACACATTTGTCTATTCCTTATTTGATGTCTCCCACTTCTGGAATGTAAAAGCTCCCTGGTATAGGATTTGATCTGTCATTAGTTCATTGCTCTCATTGTGCCAGGCTGACTGATCTGGAAGAATGTTTGGGACATAATAGCTGCTCAATAAATATTTATGGAATAAAAGATTGTATTGCTCATAAGAAAATTAGGCACCATTTATATACTATAAAAATGATACTATTTAAGTACTATACAAAAAGTGGAAATTATTTTATTTGAGCTTAGTATTGCATAGTGAAAGTTCAAGCTCATGAATATAGAAGAAATAGAAATGTAAAAACACAAGGGAAAGAGTAATTATGAAGAAAAATATTCATTCTACAGGATATGCTTATTGACTTATTTATCCCATAAATATTTGTTGAGTACCTACTATATGCTTGAAGTGCTTCCAGGTGCTGATGATACAGTAACAGAAAAGAAAGACCTCTCCTTCGATGACTAAGACAAGGTCCTTTGAGATGTGGCCATTGTGTCCTTCTCAAGGTACAAAGTTGAACCTTTCTCACATATATAAATCGCCTGGCCACTCTAGAGGACTATGAGGATCATTTATTTGTGAACATAAATCATAATTATTTTATTTCATTAGATGTTACATTTAGGATCTGCAGTTTGCACTGCTAAATGTCCCACCCTGCACACCTTTGCAAAGATTAAAAACAAGAAAAAAGAAGATAATTCTGGTTGACTTCACTTATCAGTTCAAAAAATATTTTGGGAGGTTTGGCAGATATTAAGAGCAATAAGATAAATTAAGTCTCATATTTTGGAGGTCCAAACTCAAATGTGTAAATTATAAAAGACATTATTTGCTTAATTCTTTTGCTAGTGTTTTTATTAACATCTTGTAGTGAAAGAAAGGCTCCACTACTATTAAATAGTATTTCTTATTGATTTAAACCTTTTTTATTCCTTCACTCCTTCTACCATTTGATTTTTTAATTAAAATTTTTTAAATGGGGAGGGGCCTTCAACAAGAAACTACTTGGTTGGCCAAAAAGATTTTTTTTTTGTAAGCTGTCTGTAGTAGTATTAATTATCTTTACCTTCATTCAAAACAATTTGTTGGACTGTATTGTGACAGCTGTCATACCTGTGTGCATTAATTCACACTTACCAAAATTGGTGAATTTTTGTGTAATTATTTTAATATTGAAGATGGAAGAAAATAAAATGTTTATGCTTTATTATTTCAAGAAAAGTAAAAATGCGACTGAAATGCAAAATGAAAAGGATTTGTGCAGTGTGCGGAGAAGGTGCTGCAACTGACTGAACGTGGGGAATGTGGTTTGCAAAGTTTAGTGCTGTACATTTTTCACTGTATAATGTTCCATGGTTGAGCAGAGCACTTGAAGGCGATAGGGATCAAATTGAGACATTAATTGAGAGCGATCAACATTCTACCCCAAGGGAGATAGCCGACATACTCAAAATATCCAAATCAATAAAGTTATTGGTGAGAATGAAAAGCATGTCTTTTATTTTATGGAAAAATATATGGACTTTTTGGCCAACCCAATAAATAACTTGTCCGTTTGAAACTCTCCTTCCTCTCACCTTGAAGAAGCAATAATAGCCATGATAACAATAAAAATGTATATCTAATACAATTCCAGCACTTAACACAGGCCAAGTACTGCTAAGAGCTTTACATGCTTTCTCCTATATAATCACCATAACAATTTCTGAATTGGTATTAAGCCAAGTACTGAAGAGGTACTTTATGTCTAGCTGAGGATCTATGTTTAGCTGATTAAATCACTTGTCCTAAGCTATACATACAGTCCTGTGGTGAATCTGAGATTTGAACCTTGATGCGTCTGATGACAGAATGCATGTGGACATTTTAAAATGAGGTTATTTGTTTTTTTGGTGTTGAGTTGTATATGCCCTTTATAAATTTTGGATATAAACCCTTTATCAGCTGTATCATTGGTGAGCATAGTCTCCAGGTCAGTGGTTTGTTTTTTCATTTTGCTGTTGGTTTCCTCTGTAACAGCACGGATGGAACTGTGGCTATTACGCTAAGTGAAAGACAAATACCATATGATTTCACTAATGTGTGGAATCTAACAAACAAAATAAACAAAGGAAAAAATAGAAACAGACTCATAGCTACAGAGAACAGACTGACGGCTGTTAGAGGGTAGGAGAGTTAGGGGCTGGGTGAAAAAGGTGAAAAGATTTGGAAAAAAACTCAAAAACAGACAATAATATGGTCGTTACCACAGGGAAGGGGGGTGAGGGATAAAAGAGGGTAAATGGGGGATAAATGTTTACAGAAAGAGACTTCACTTTGGGTGGTGAACATACAATACTATATACAGATGATGTATTACAGAATTGTACCCTTGAAAGCTATATAATTTTATTAAGCAATGTCATCCCAGTAAGTTCAATAAAATTTTTTAAAAAAGAACTTAGGTTGATAATTTATCATTTATCTAGTGTATTCAAACAGTCATCCTCAACTTTATCTGCATAATACAAGGCAAAAACATGGGAAATGATTAGAAAGGTCAGATGAGATCTGAGCCCCAACTATATTTACCTCCTTCTCAGGAAAATCCAGCTACCATCAAGAACAAGGGCCTATCCCAAGCACATAAAATTCTCTACACCTTCTCATTCTCTTCGCAATTATTTCCTCTTCTAGGAAGTGTTCTCAGACCCCAGAAAACCCTGCAATGTGTTCTGACAATGCCGAATTCTGTCTAGAAAGTATCCAGCCATATAATAATGAAAAGTAGAGACATTTATGGAACAAGATACAAGAAACATTGTACATAGGGCAATGAAGCCTCAGTCCCCTTCAAAGTAGGCCCCTTGGGGCCTCACATAGTTCTCCCAGTCATCATCACCTGCCCCATCTTATTTCCCAGAATCTCATTGACATTCTGAAATCTCTTTCCAAAGGTGATTTTAGTTTGGGGAAAAACCAGAAGTCATAAGGTGCCAAATCTGGGCTGTAAAGGGGCTGGGTTACTTGGATGATTTGATGCTTTGCCAAAAAAACTCTGCACAAGCCGTGAGGAGTGAATGGGTACACTGTCGTGATGAATTTGCTAATCACCAGTTGCTCACACCTGTGACCTTCTGAGTCACCCAAATAGTTTCCGCAGAGGAATTATCAAGCTTCACGCAAAATTTGATGCAGATATGTTGGTCTCCTTGCTCAGTCACTTTGCATGTGACAGCCACACAGTACACATGCTCACTCAAAGGCATCTACCACTCCCATGGACTAGTACAGTGTATTCATGAGTGCGCATTCCAGCCCATTCTCTTTGGCTGCCAGGTTACATCAATGATGTGTAAAACATTTTTGTTATATTAACAGTGCCTGGACTTTTTCTGAACAGACCTTATATATCTCCCACATATAGCACTGCCATTGTTACAATTTCTCCCTTATATGTGCTTTTTTTTTTTTACTTGTATGTCTTCCTAATAAAAATGTGGTTTCTGTGAGGTCAGAGCCATTTGGATCATCATTTTATTCACAGACAGTACCCAGTGTCTCACACAGTAAATGTTCAAAAAACATTAACCAAATAAATGAATTGAAACCTTGCAACTGATGGACGAGCTTTGTAGTCATACTGATTCTAAACAGCTGTCATCTAATCTGAACGCATCATCCCACAATCTATTGGTTACCACCTATCCCACTGGTTGCCACCTATCACTCTCTGTGTCCTCTCCCCTGGACTCTCCTTGTTGTCTGGGGAGCCCAATGCCGTCTTACTCCCCTGAGCCCTAATCATTCAGTTCTACTTGAAACACGCTCTCCACTTTCCTTTACCAATTTCCTTGTTCCTTCCATAACTTAACTTCAATTAGAGTCAACTCTGTAAAAAATATATATTTATTTTACATAACTACATGAAATATAGTCAGTCTTCTAATTATATATAAGAAATGTATGGGAGAACTAAAATTTTTGAGTTGTTTGTATCAGGGAAAGTAGATTTGGCATTTAATTAGAAGGCTTCTAGGTGACAGACTAAAAGATGCTACCCACCTACAAAAGAACAGAAAATGATCTAGGGGAGATATACAAAGTACCTTTAAGCTATGGTAATCTGAGCCTTGAGTTTTAAATATGATGATTTGGGGTTTATTTTTCTCCTTTCCAACTTTCTATGTAATTGAGAGTGAAAACTTTGCCTTCTATTTACCTAGAAAATGGTGACACCATGAAATCATGAAGTCATCTGATAAATATTTATTAAGTACCACTGCCACCCTGGGATACAAAGAGGAAAAGACACAGTAATGTATCATTAATTTTTTTTTCAAAATTTTATTTCTGCCACCTCCACCTCTCACCACCAGTCTGTTCTCTGTATTTATAAGGTTGCTTTATTTTTTTAAGATTTCACATATAAGAAATTATGCATGCCTTTCTCTTTCTGTCTCACTGTACTTAGATAATGCTCTCAAGTACAACTATGTTGTTGAAAAAGGCAATACTTCCTTTTTTAAATGACTGAATAATATTCCATTGGGTGTATATGTTTCACAATTTCTATATCTATTCACCCATTGATGGACACTGGGATTCTATATCTTGGATACTGTATTATAAATAAGGTTGTAAATAACATGGAGGTATATAGATTTTTTGAGTTAGTATTTTTTGTTTTCTTTGGACAAATACCTAGATGTGGAATTGCAGTATCATATGGTAATTTTATTTTTAATTTTTGAGGTACTTCCATACTGCATAGAGGCTGCACCAAACCACATTCCCAGCAATAGTTCACAGAGGTTCTGTTTTCTCTGCCACTGCTCCAACAGTTGTTATTTCTTGTCTTTGATCACATCCATTCTAATAGGTGTGACATTTCATTGTGGGTTTGACTTGAATTTTTCCTGATGTTAATACTGTACAGCATTTTTTCATGTACCTGTTGGCCACCTGTATGTCTTCCTTGGAATAATGTTTATTCACACCTTCTGCCCATTTTTATTTTATTTTTAATTTAATCTTTATTGTGTTTTTCCACTACCATTTAGCCCCTATACCCTCTCCCCTCAGCAATCACCACACTGTTGTGCATTTCCATGAGTCCTTCATCCTTTTTGCTCCATCCCTTCCCCCCTAACCTACCCCTTCTCTAACTGTCATCTGTTCTCCATCTCTGAGTCTGTCTCTGTTTTGCTTGTTCGTTCAGTTTTTGTTCACTAGATTCCATATATGAGTGAAGTCATATGGTATTTGTCCTTCTCTACTGGCTTATTTCACTTAGCATAATGCACTCTAGGTCTATCCATACTGTTGCAACAAGTAAAATTTTCTCTTTTCTGGCCGAGGAGTATTCCACTGTCTAAATGTCCCGTGGTTGTTTTATTCACTCACTCACCAATACACACTTGGGCTGCTTCCATACCCTGCTGATGGTAAATAACACTGCAGTGAACAAAGGGGTGCCTATGTTCTTTTGAATTAGCATTTTGTGTTCCTTCGGATATAATCCCCGAAGTGGGATCTCTGGGTCAGAAGGCAACTGGGTCAAATGGTCAGAAGGCCATTTTTAATTTTTTGAGGTAACTCCACACTGCTTTCCACAGTGGCTGGAACAATCTGCATTCCCACCAACAGTACATGAGGGTTCCCCTTTCTCCATATCTTGTTGTTTGTTGACTTATTGATGATGGCAATTTTGACAGGTATAAGATGATATTTCACTATGTTTTTTTGTTAGAGTCGGGGAGGAAATAAGTTGTTTGTGCTAAGCTGTTGGCTCACTCAAGCCTGAGTAGAAACCGCACCCACCCCCAGGCAGGTGTTCCAGAGAGTTAGGAATTGGTCAAAACGTACAGAGGGCTTCCATGTGTCAGGAGTTGTTAAGTGCTTCACACCTGAGCTCGTTTATCGCTAACCTTTGCTTCTGGAAACCCGCTTGCTTGCCCGCTTCTATAAAAACCGCAGGCTGTAAGCGCCAGGCGTGACTCTCATTTGCAGCCATTTTGGCACCGTGTCTCCGGACACCCCGAGAGTTCGCCCCTGCGCAGGTAAAACTGAAACTTTGGCCAATAAAACATCTTTGACTGCCCGACCATCTCCGACCCTTCTTGCTTGTGAGAGCGGAATGTAACATGTGGAGGCCCCAGCGAGATCTTTTTCGGCCGAGGACTGGACCGGCTGCTCGAGCAAACGTAAGTCACGAGGATCCTCTTTTGGTTTTGGAAGTCTAGACTGCTTAACCCTGAGGTGGTAGGTAAGACGTCACCGGCAGTCCACCCAGGGGCTCCCAGAAGAGCGGACGCCCTCGGGAGGAGTGACTAGGTCACTTAGTTTCCAGTTCCACTCCGTGACTAGGTCAAGGAGTGTCGGTTCCCTTTTTGCGCTGCGCTGCGAGAGACGTAGGCCCGAGAACTGCGGTTCGCCTGTGTGTGAGAAGAGGTTGTGTCTGTTCGCGTGTTTACTGTGAGTCCTGATTATAACCTTCCTTGCCGCCAAAATTCCCTGGGTCGTCCGGCGCGCCGGGATGGGCCGGAGCCGATCCGTGCCCGGGTCACCCCTTGATTGCCTGTTAAACAATTTCTCTGGCTTTCAGAGGCGCCCCAGCGGATACGGGGGACCCCCGCGGATACGGGGGACCCCCGCGGGACCCGGAGTTCTCCCGACCCAAATTGAGTGGCCCCCCTTCGATGTGGGCTGGCCCACCGCGGGAGCCTTTGATCTTCCCCTCTTGTTCGCAGTCCGCGCTACTGTGTGCCGGGTGCCCCACCCGGACCAATTTGTTTACATTGATGTCTGGGTGGACGTAGCCACCGAGCGCCCCGGGTATATTCGGAAGTGCTTGCAGACTCACAAAAGAGGGCGGAGAGCTATCTGTGTAACTACAGGGCAGAAAGGACTGAAAAAGGAACTTGTGAAGGGAAATCCAAATGCGGGGGGTGAGGGGGGGTCTCGCACTGCAACCCCGGCTAGGCCCGGTCAGCCCGAGGATCTTCTGGATCCAGCCCTAGCGCCGCCCCCAGACCTAATCCAACCTCAGCCAGACTCTTCCGAGGAGGGAAAAAGATTTCAGAGCCCGCCCCATACTGTGGCAGCACTCAGTACGGCGGGGGCACAGGCCTCCCGGCGGAGCGGATGCAGCCGCCATTTTACCTCCTCAGGCAGCGCGGCCATTTCACCGCTGCCAGAGGCCCCACCGCGCCGGATTTATGTGCCCTTCTCTACTAGTGATTTATACAATTGGAAGCACCAGAACCCCCCTTTCTCAGAAAAGCCACAGGGGTTGATTTCCCTTTTAGAAACTTTTCAGAACCCACCAGCCCACTTGGGATGACTGCCAGCAAATTCTGCAAACCCTGTTTACCTCCGAGGAGAGAGAGAGAATTATGAGAGAGGCAGCGAAGGCTATTATGGGGGAAGAGGGGACAACTGCAGGGGGGAGGAGAGAATTAGAGGATGTCCTACCCTCCCAGCCTCCAAACTGGGATCCGAACTCGAGCGGCGGAAGGGAAGCGCTCCTCCAATATCACCAGGCTCTACTGAGGGGACTTAAGGCAGCAGCAAAAAAGCCCACAAATTTTAGTAAAGTAAGTGAGATTATTCAAGGGCGGGACGAATCGCCCGGGGCCTTCCTAGAACGGCTGATGGAGGCATACAGGGTGTATACCCCATTAGACCCCGAGGCGCCCGAGAATAGAAGACTAATTAACATAGCCTTTGTAACCCAACTCAGACATTAGAAAGAGATTACAGAAGCTCGAAGGGTTTGAGGGAGAAAATAGAAGCAAGCTCCTAGAAATAGCACAGAAAGTATATGTAAACAGGGATGACCCAGAGGTAGGGAGAGCAAAAGAAGTCGCCAAAATTCTGCTCGCGGCACAGAAAGCACCTCAGAAAGGAAGAGGAAACGAGGAACAGCAGCAGGGGAAGCAGAGGCCCCGACTGCCAATGGGAAGGACCAGTGTTCATACTGCAGGGAGAAAGGCCACTGGAGGCGAGACTGCCCTAAACGGAGAGGTGGGAACAAAGGACCAGTGTTCATACTGCAGGGACAAAGGCCACTGGAGGCGAGACTGCCCTAAACTGAGAGGTGGGAACAAAGGACCAGTGTTCATATTGCAGGGAGAAAGGCCACTGGAGGCAAGACTGCCCTAAACTGAGAGGTGGCAACAAAGGCCCAGAACGTGGCCCAGAAGTCCTCCTCCAAACCTTGGATTGACGGGGCCGGGGCCCCGTACTTGTTGGCTCCCAGGAGCCCATGGTCACCTTAACTGTCGAGGGCAAGCCAGTGAACTTCCTAGTTGACACGGGAGCCACTTTTTCTGTCTTAAAACAACCCCGGGGGCAAGTCCAGAAGGCGACCACAAAAATTGTAGGGGCAACGGGCAAGGCTGAAACCTACCCCTGGACAACTGCCAGGATCGCTGACTTGGGTCGAGGCACTATCACTCACTCTTTCTTAGTTATCCCAGACTGTCCATACCCGCTGCTCGGAAGGGATCTGTTGCAGAAACTCCAAGCTACGATAACCTTCAGACAACAGGAAGATCCCGAGGCAGGAGCCAATGTGGAGGTAACGGTCCCCCTCTCCGAGGAGTACCTGCTAGCTGCACTCCAAGATGGAGACCGAGAGGAAGCGGGAGTCTCAGAAGCATTGCAAATGCAGGTACCGGGGGGTGTGGGCAGAGACTAACCCGCCTGGACTGGCCATTCACCAGCCACCAGTACTGGTCCAGCTGTCCAGCACAGCAAGCCCAGTCAGAATCAGGCAATACCCCGTCCCAGCGCGGGCCAGGCAGGGGATTGCGAGACACTTGCGGCGCCTGCTAGAGACAGGCATTCTAAGAGAGTGTCAATCCGCATGGAATACCCCTTTGTTGCCTGTCCAGAAGCCCGGGACCCAGGACTACCGCCCGGTGCAGGACTTGCGAGAGGTGAATGCCTGAGTTGAGACGATACACCCCACCGTGCCCAATCCGTATACCTTGTTGAGCTCGTTGCCCCCAACTCATACCTATTATTCTGTTCTGGATTTGAAAGATGCCTTCTTTTGTATACCCCTGGCCCCACAGAGTCGGGAGATTTTTGCCTTTGAATGGAACGACCCCGAAAACGGACTAGTAGGGCAGTTCACATGGACTAGACTGCCTCAGGGGTATAAAAACTCACCTACGATTTTTAATGAGGCCCTCAGCAAAGACCTCCAGGGGTTTCGGAAATCTCACCCCACCGTAGTTCTCCTCCAGTATGTAGATGACATCCTAATAGCAGCTCGAGAACAGGAGGAGTGTGAAATGGCCACCTTCGACCTGCTGCGAGACCTTGAGAGGATGTGATACCGAGTCTCAGCCAAGAAAGCTCAAATCATGACCCAAACTGTAAGTTACCTAGGGTATAACCTGCAAGGGGGGCTGAGAACTCTGTCCAGCCAACGGATTCAAGCGGTTCTACAAATTCCAGAGCTGATCACCAAAAGGCAGGTGCATGAATTTCTAGGGGCTGTAGGATACTGCAGGCTGTGGATATTAGGTTTTGCAGAGATAGCAAGGCCCTTGCATGAACTAACCAGGGGCAAGGAGGACTCATTCACATGGACTGAAAAAGAAACACAAGCCTTTCAGACCTTAAAAGAGGCTTTAGTAGCTGCCCCAGCCCTAGCCTTGCCAGACTTGACCAAGCCTTTCCAACTCTTTGTAGCAGAAAAAGTATAGCCCTAGGCGTTTTGAGTCAGACCCTGGGTCCTGACTGGGTCCTGGAAAAGGCCCGTGGCCTATTTATCAAAGAGACTCGACCCCCTCGCATCTGGGTGGCCCGCCTGCTTGAGGGCCATTGCAGCCACGTTGCTGCTAGTCAAAGAAGCGAGCAAGCTGACTCTGGGACAGGATATACAAGTCATTGGTGAACACTATATAGAACAAGTCCTACGGTCGCCCCCAGACAGGTGGTTATCTAATGCGCGGCTGACACAGTATCAGGCACAGCTGTTAAACCTTGCAGCAGTGCAGTTTCTCAAGACCACTGCCTTGAACCCAGCTACCCTACTACCAATACCAGATGCTGAGAATGTCCATAACTGCACTCAGGTTCTTGACACAGTGACCGGGGCCTGCCCAGACTTGCGGGACCAGGCCTATGAAGGGGCAAACCTGACCCTCTTTACTGATGGGAGCAGTTTTATAAAAGATGGACAGCGATTTGCAGGAGCAGCAGTGACCCACAGAGGATGAGGTGCTGTGGCAGAAGGCAGAATTGATAGGGCTAACCCTAATTGCTCTGATTAAACCGAGATCTGTTCCACACAGACCTCTACGCGTGTCCACATAGAACAGGGAATTATGAAACATATCTACAGGGAACCTGTGGGGGGGCTGGAGACTTCTATTGCAGAGAATGGGGCTGCGAGACAATTGTCGCACCCCCCTCGTGGACACCGAAGGCAGGGAAAGACCCATTCATTAGCCTCACAAGAGACAAGTCCAACCCGCCAGTAAGGAAGGGGAACCCCGCTGTGCCCAAGCTAGGTGCAGCCCCGTCACAGTGACAGTCCTGAACCCCAGCGGACCAGGATGGGATAAGGGACGCACCTGGGGACTACGTCTGTATACCTCAAGGTGGAACCCAGGAGTCCTCTTCACCATTAGACGGATTCCTCAAATAGAAGGGCCAGTTATGAAAGGGTTTGGAAATGGCTTGCCGCCAAGGCCATCCCGGACTCTCATAAGTCCCTCTAAGGCTCCCAGCAGACCAGAGGCACCGCCCCCAGAGGAACCGACACGGGCTGACCATCCAGAGCCCCTAGGCAACCAAGGTCAACATTTAATCACTAGTCATAGGAAAATGAGTCAAAGGTTTGACCTATAGCCAAAGGAAAGGGGGGAATGTTAGAGTTGAGGAGGAAATAAGTTGTTTGTGCTAAGCTGTTTGCTCACTCAAGCCTGAGTAGAAACTGCACCCAACCCCCAGGCAGGTGTTCCAGAGAGTTAGGAAGTGGTCAAAACGTATAGAGGGCTTCCATGTGTCAGGAGTTAAGTGCTTCACACCTGAGCTCCTTTAGCCTATCGCTAACTGCCACCTTTGCTTCTGGAAACCCGCTTGCTTGCCCGCTTCTATAAAAACCCCAGCCTGTAAGCGTTAGGCGTGACTCTCATTTGCAGCCATTTTGGCACCGTGTCTCCGGACACCCCGAGAGTTCGCCCCTGCGCAGGTAAAACTCTGAAACTTTGGCCAATAAAACATCTTTGACTGCCCGACCGTCTCTGACCCTTCTTGCTTGTGAGAGCGGAATGTAACATTTTTCATTTGCATTTCTCTGATGATTCGTGACATTGAGTGTCTTTTCATATGTCTATTGACCACCTGTATACCCTCTTAGAAGTGTTTATTCAGGTCCTTTGCCCAGTTTTCAGTTGGGTTGCTTGTTTTTTTGGTGCTGAGTTTTATAAGTTCTTTATAAATTGGGGGTATTAACCTCCTATCAGATGTACTGGTGAATATTTTCTCTCCTGTCCATTTTTTAAATTGAACTGTTTATGCTTTTTTTTTGCAATTGAGTTGTATCATTTCTTTATAAATTTTGTACATTAGCCCCTTATCATATATATATGATTTGCAAATATTTTCTCTGATTCAGTAGGTTGCTTTTTCATTTTGTTGATGGTTCCTTTGCTGTGTAGAAGCTTTTTAGTATGATGTAGTCCCACACTTTTTTTTTTTTTTGCTTTTGGTGTCAAATTTTAAAAAATCACTTCCAAAATCAATGTCAAGGCGCTTACTGTCTCTGCTTTCTTCCAGGAGTTTTAAGATTTCAGGTTTTACATTCAAGTCTTTGATGCATTTTTGAGTCAGTTTTTGTGTATAGTTTAAGATGGTGGTCAATCACTAAACTGACCACATATATGTGAATTTATTCCTGGGCTCTCTATGCTGTTCCATTGATCTGTTTTTTATATCAATACCATACTATTTTGATTATTATAGTTTTTAAATATTGTTTGAAATCAGAGAGTATAATGCCTTGTTTTGTTCTTATTTCTCAAGATTGTGTTAGATACTCAGGTTTGTGCTTCCAAACAAATTTTAAAATTCTTTATTCTGTTTCTTTGAAAAATGTCATTGGAATTTTGATAGAGATTGCACTAAATTTGTAGATTGTTTTGGGTAGTATGGAAATTTTAACTATTGATTCTTAAGCTCCATAAGAGTGAAATATCTTTGCATTTATTTGTGTCTTCCTCAACTACTTACATTAACATCTTGTAGCTTTTGATATACAGGTGTTTCCCCTTCTTGGTTAAATTTATCCCTAGGTACTATTTTCAATAGGATTATAAATGGTATTATTATTTACTTATTTTTTCTGGTAGTTCATTATTAGTGTACATAAATAAAACAGATTTTTGCATGTTGATTTTTTTTATAGTGGAACTTTACTGATTCTGTTTATTCTAACAGTTTTTGATGGAGTTTTTAGGGTTTTATAGATATATAATACCATGTCATCTGCAAGTAGTGACACTTTCACTTCTTTCCTTTCAATTTTGATGCCCTTTACTTATTTTTTCTAGCCTAATTGCTCTGATTAGACTTCCAATACTGTATTAAATAAAAGGGGTGAGAGTGGGCACTTTGCGGAGGTGAGTTACAGAGATGAGGCTGGGGAGATAAGGGCACCTGGCACAGATTCTTTTCCAAGCCAAACCCTGAGTGTAGTCTTTCCGGAAGCTGCATCTTGAGCTCATTTCCCTCTCTCTCTGCACTGTACATCTTTTCTGTAAAATCTTTTCTCCAGACTTCACTGATCACAATCTATATAACTTCTAGAAAGAAATTTCCAATATAAAAATAAAAATCTCCATATTAACATCAAGTAGCACAACTGTCTCAGAGTACCAGTCACAGTATTGTAAAGGTTAAAAATGTACATTTTCATGCAAATATTAGAAGCTAATTATTTGAATTAAATTTAAGTAACACAGTAATTTAGAAAAAACACTAATTTGTTTGAAAGAAATTTTAAGTTTTGATAACTAAATTGTATAAATAAGCAGTGGCCTTTGAATCCACTGTCATGCTCAGCTCCGTAAGTAGAGAGGAGACTCGTAGTATTCACTGGGCTGTTACCAATTGATTTCAAGGTTTTGAAATGAAATAGTGTGAATTATTAAAGCAGATAGATATGAAACACAATTAGATGAAACCATATAAGGAGAAAGCATTGGAAAGAAAATGTGTTTCTGTACATCTGTATAATTGGTAAAAATGAGTGAACATCTCTCTCCTTCTCTCTCTCTCTCTCTCTATATATATATATATATACACACACATATATAATTTGTCTCTCTATATATAGATATAGGTATATAGATAGCGAGAGAGAGAGAATTTAACATTCTTAATCTCCTACTTTCAGATTAAAATCACAAGTACCAGTACCACTGGAATAAATAAGAAATTTAAAAATTAAAAATGTAGAACTTAAATTACTCAGCCACCATTATGTGTATATATTTTATACATTTCATTTTTATTCAGAAATTGTAAGATTTATTTTGAGGACAACTGGAGAATTAAAATATACAAGTTAACCTGCTTGACATTAAAAATTAGTATTCACATATATGATCATTTGCTTTGTTGAAAGTTCACTATCATTGCATTCATATTGTCAGTAAATAAAAACTTGGTATAAAAACAAAGTACACTGAAGCTTTAAATTCTTCTCTATAACTTATTTTATAGAATTCTAGTATAGGAATAGTCAGAATAGATTTAAATTATATGAAACTCCATTAAAAACTTTTATTTACAAATTGAAATACTTTGATAATTTGTCTGTGTCCAACAACAATGAATGAAATATGTTCTTCTTGTGTGCAGGTGTTTTGACTAAATTGTAAATGCCCTTTTTCATGCTTTAATATCAGTGGTTCTCAGAGTTATAACAATGAAAAATGATCAGTTCTTTAGATTCTGTATTTCTAAGGGGTCTTTAAAATTTCATCAAGATAGCATAAATAGTTTTGAAATAACTTTGAAAATTTTTGTTTATTTATTTATTTATTTATTTATCACATTCAACCAATAGCATCACACAGATACAAAACTGCCATGTTTTTGAACAAATATAAATTTGTGTATTCCAAAATTAACTAGTAAACTATATATATTGAACATAGGTATATGAATGAATAGATAAACAGAAAGATAAATGGATAGATAGATGGATGGATGATAGATAGTATATAGGCAGATAAATGCAATGACGCACCACAGTAGTTTGTCTGGTTAGTTCGTTTTGAGAAAGTCAAATCTCTCAAAGATTCACTGAGACAGGACACATTATGAGAAAGAAAGAGTCTGCAATTTCAGAAGGAGAACAGTAAAGCCTCCATTCTCTGATCCATTTGGAGGTAAAACAGTATTCTTCTAGGAAAGATACACAAAATACAAAGAAAAAAGTATTTGAACTTAAATTCAGAGCTGCTGTTTTTATTGAGTGTGCACTTTTGACAAATCATTTAATCTCTGTGAACTCCAGTTTCATCACCTTTAATATAGCAATAATGATATCTACCTCAAGTATTAATGAGATAACCTGTGACAGCCCCGTGGGAACTGCCTGGTCCGAGCAGACACTCAATAAATACTAATAATAGGTGGCTGTCCAATCAATGAAGGCACAGACATAAAACTCCTCTTTTTCATACTCATAAAGGTTGCAGTGCTGATAGAGATTTCATCTTCTTGAAATATTCTGAAACATGACATAACCATACATGCCCTCTTAAGTTTCAGTTGATGGAATTTAATGTTCACAGGATGAAATATAGGCTGATTATTCACGAGGGAAGTGACATATTTGTTCTGCTCATAGATTAAGGATCAAGACAGATGATCTATATAAGGCATCTAGGATAGAATTATGATCAGCTTAGCAATGATGTCCTTTATGGAAAATGGATGTTTTGAGAATGCAGTTTCATGCCCCAAATGAGACAGAAATACACTTAAATATATTCTTGTTTTTTGGCTTCAACACTGCACATACATTTCTGCAAATAATCTCTTTTCATAGATACTCTTTAATCAATTTTTCTAATTCAGCTTGCATTTTTGCTTACTTTTAACCTTTATTACATAAATGAGGGGTGAGCAATCTTATAACAAAAACATTAATCTTCTGTTTTACTATGTGGAATTTTAATTTAAACATGGCAATTTTTTCTATAAATAAGACCTTCAACTGGCTGATTAATTGAGCTCACTGGTACAACATATTATTAAATGAACTGTTACAGGCCTTTGGTACAAATACACAGAAGCTATTGAACCCTAGTTTGAAATGGACATAATTTTAACTGCATACACATTATTTCTTTGGCTGAATCATAATTCATGAGTATCAGCAAGGTTTTAGTACTATAAACACAAACATATTTTCTAATTATTTCACCATTTTAGTTGACTTTAAGATTAAATTCATTGGTGCTAATTGCCCTATTACTATGTGTTAATGGTAATTTATATTTTTCTCCATTCAAATCACAAAATAAAATCTCACCTGTGTTGCATAATGTCCAGGATAACTTCTTATTTATTAAAGAATTATTCCTCATGCACCAGCTTTTGGAAATTTAAGTAAATGAAATAAAGTTTGAGGAAAAATACATGAATTGATAACAATAATTTCAATTTGAAAAGTTTGTGTGTGTGTGTGTGTAGGAAAAAGGCCACATTCATCCAGAAATTCTCAGCTTAATATAACTAAATCAGGTGAGGCTCTATCATGCACTGCTATTATTGCATGCTTTGAACTGAATTGTGTTTATGAATTTTAATGTCTTCTTTTCTAATCCTCAGTCTGTGGGTGGTAATTCCCTCATACCACACAGAAGTGCATTTTCTATGTTCTAATGACCTGTCCAGTTTCTTCCCTGTCACTCCCTGTTACCACACCCTACACCCTGACATGTGGAGTGCCTCCTGGAGTCATAGGTCCTTTCATGACTCCATACCCCTGACCATGGTTATCCTTCTATCCAGAGGAACTTACTCTGCTTCTTCACCTTGAAAGTATGTATCTCCCTGGGATTTGCTCAATGGTCAGCTTCTTATTAATGCTTTACTAACCTCCCAGGTAAGATGTCACTCCTCAGCACTGGCCTTCTGTAATACCTTGCTTACATCTTCATGTAGAATAGCTCTCATTGTAACAGAACTTAAAAAAAAATCCTGTCTTTTCTCTAGCAGTGATTCTTAATATCTAGTATATATAAGCATCATAAGGCACTGTGCTAAAAATGCAAATTCCTGAGCCCTGTTCTTAAGAGTGTGAATCACCTGCAGGGGCCTAGAAATCTGCAATCTTGTTTGCCATGTTTCTGATGTACTGCTTGTGAATAAACCAATATCTAGGCTATGTCTTACTTGTTTTGAATATATAAGTCCAGGACAATGACATTCATTGAATATTAAGTAAATGAGTAGTTTTAAAATACTACATAATTCCTTTGTGAATGATCAGCAAACTGGCTGACAGTGTACCCATGCTGATTTGTGACTATGTTTACAACTGTTCTGACAGAATTGTAATTAGTGGTCGATGTCAATTTAAATGTTGCTACTGAACTTTGTCCTTGGTACTCTGTTTGCCAACAGTGTTTTTGAAAAGTACTTGATAAAGAAACAGAAGATATGCTAGGAAGTATAACTAACAAGCTGGCTTTGAGAATTAGTATTGTAAAACTTAGCTACAAATTAATAGGTCTAAACAAAAAGGTAAACTGTCAGATAAATGTACATTTCTGCATTTAAGTTTAAAAAAATCAGTGTAAAAGTACAAGATGGTGTTAGAACTTGCTTGATAGCAGTTCATTTAGAAAGAACCTAGGTTTTCAGTTGAAAACAAATCCAATAAAACCCAACAATGTTGAAGGGCTTTAAAGCAAGAAGCACAAAATGAAATGGTACCATTTTTTGTACCAGGCGACCCTCACCTGGTATAATAATGTTCCTTAAGATCACTGTGCCACAGCTTACAATGGACACTTGGACAACTGGGGTGGTTTTAGAAGAAAGCAATTAGGATATTTGGTGAAATAGGGATCATAATGTGCCAGGAAAAGTTTAGGAAAACCATGTGCATCTGGACATTCACCCTGGATAATGGCTGGTTACTGGTACAGTAATGCTGCTCCAAAACAAGCACAACATATTAGCATCATACAACAACAAGTAATGATTTAGGTCATGGGTTTTGGTTGGGTTAGAGGTTCGCTGGTCTAGGCTGGGCTTGTTGGGGTTTCTGCTCAAAGCTTGGATGGAGCTGTGTTTGGCCTCGCTAGGTTTGGGCTCCCCTGTGTTCATTCTGGTACCCAGACTGAGGGTTTCCCGGCAGCTACCTGGTGAAGCTCTTCTCATGGCAACAGCAAGAGGGAAAGTGAAACTCACAGTGTTCTTTACATGTAGGCTTAGAAGTGGCATCATTCTCTTAGCTAAGGCAAGATACGTGATAGTGAGGAGTCTTGAAACCATACTCTGCCTCTTTTTTGGGAGGGACTGGAAAGTCATAAGGCAAAGGGCATGAGCACAGGAAGGTGAAGCATTATAGCCAAGAATGCACTCTCAAACTCTGAATGGATATTGATTGAGGGACATTATCTTTATAAAGAAAGGCCGGTATGTGGAAGAAAGCTCGATGTATTATGTATAGCTTCACAAAGCCAATTAGTGATCAATGTATATAAACAGAGATTATAGGAAAAGAGATGTTACTTCAGTTTGAGTTTCCTAATAAGCTGAAATATTTAAAAAATAGAGTAGAGTGTTTGGGAAGTAATATGGCATTGGACAGGAATCAACGGAAAGCTTGGTTGGGCCTTTTACCTACTAAGCTGTAAAGCACTGGGAAAGGTAAACATTTTGAGTCCCAGTTTCTTTGTGACATGAGGATAAAACTGTCCACCTCATTTGATAATGTAGAAACCTTCATATAATACCTACTCTGTATTGTAGCTATTATTATTACAAACTTACTCGTTTTAGAATTGGTCTAGTGTTCCTTGTCTAGCCCTTCAAATATCTTTCTTGCTTCTTTCACACAGTCTTTCTATAATTCAATCTAACTGAATATTATATAAGTCTACTGTTATTTGTACTTGGATACCAAATATAAGTCCAAAAGCTTGAAATCAAATTGTTTCCTTTAACTGGGTGTCTGAAGCATTTGGTAGACATTTTGCCCAATACCTTCCTGTTTCTTGTTTAGGGGTACCTCCAGTTTGGCACTATTCTGATGAGGAAAATGATTCCTATGATATGTCCTGATCTTAATAAATTATTAAGCAGGTTTCAGTCACCTACAGGGACATTTTTTTAAGTTCACTTGGGAGACTTGCCACACCAATGACTTGGGAAAAGGTTTTTTTATAACTCTTATCCTTAAAGTCTTATAAAAGTACTCTAACGGTAAATTTTTAAATAAAAATTGACTAGGCATGTAGTTTAGTTATTATAAAAATTAACCTTAAATTAATAGAACATTAAATAACAATAAATACATAATGAATAATTTGAGGAAACATAGTTTCTTTTCTAAAATTAACAAGAGTTATTCTGGATGCCTAAAATATGTCAGATGAGAAAAACAACAAAAATAGTGTGTATCAAGGGCTGGATTCTCATTCTTTGAGATAAAAATGAACAATACCAGACCTGGCTGGTGTAGCTCAGTGGATTGAGTGTGAGCCTGAGAACTAAAGGATTGTGGTTCGATTCCTAGTCAGGACACATACTTGGGTTGCAGGCCAGTTCCCAGCGGGGGACACATGAGAGGCAACCATACACTGATATTTCTCTCTGTCCTTTCCTTCCCCTCTAAAGATAAATAGATAAAATCTTTTAAAAAATAAAATAAACAATATCAGATTCAGGTTTCATGTATGCAGAGGCTGTAGACAGCATGAAACTCAGCTAACGTGTACAGCAACTGTGGGAAATACCTCAGATTAAAAAACCATCGTAAATTCAATCTTCACATTGACTATAGTTTGAGACGTAAGAGAATTAAATTAAAAAATAAGGGTGAGTCACTTTATAGCAAATAATGCCACTTAAATGAATAGGACAATCTGTTATATACTTAATATTATAACTTTTATTAAAATACTGGGTCACTGCAGTGACTTACACTTAATTTTTCATCAGAAGGGTTTCTGTAGACTCTTACTATCACATTAAACTTATAGCCTCAAAACAGTAGTTAGTGTAAAATAATTTCATTTTTTTCTTGCACAGACTGATCTTTTTGTCAGAGCCCTTTGGGAAGCATGCAGATAGTTACATTCTTAGTATATTAAATCCATACTCCCTCTGGCATGTTCAGCTACATAACAGAAACCTGTTGAATCAATGGATTGATTTAGATTCCAGACAGTGTTTATTAGGCTTTCTGTCTGGCCTCTGGATTCAGCAGATATTATTTTGAATACAACATTTACTACCTGAATGAACTTGAAAGTTACTTAATATTTTTAAGCTTCATTTTTTTCTCCATGTCAGCTGTTGCAAGGATTAAATGAGATAAAGTGGTCTAAATGATCAGCATAGCGGCCAGCACAAAGCTAATGTAGTTGTGTGTGTTATTAGTTCCGACGGGCCTCTGAGCAGCGCAGGTTCCTACTGTGTGGGCTCTGATCTTGAAGAGCTGAGAAGCTGTGTAAGGGGGTCCGAGAACCTATGTATTCACTGCATAGTCTGTCTTTTTAAAGTATATAGATACTCTCTCATTAATAAAACACAAATTCACTTAAAAGCATTACTGTTTCCATAATGATTTCATGTCATTATTTATATCTTCATGTAACTGAAACTGATATGTACAATTACTAGTTGCTGGGGGTGTAATAAAAATGTTGGAAGTGGGGCTTCCCCACTGGTACTCTTCTCTTGAGCCTCCCCTAAACTCCGGGATGACAAATGACAGTTTCATCAATGGGGTCTGTTGCCCTCTGACTCTGAATGGGTTCAGCCAATGGGAGCAACGGTCAGAGACAGGAAGGAGAGAGGTGAATGAGGGAGGGCTATTAACTCCTGGAGCTTCCTCCTTGTGAGATGGCCGTGGCTGCCATTCTCTATCAGCTCCCAATAGGCTTTTCTGACAGCTTTGTTTGTTTCTTTCCTAGTTTCAGTGGCAAATACCTTGCCCCAGGGAAACTAGTCCCTGTGGTTTCACTGTACTCTGCCCCTGAAGTAGTTCCCTTATTACACTCTCCCCACATTATCTGACTAAAGAGTCTCATTTATTTCCTTGCTGTGTAGACCCTAGTGTAGATATCCACACAGATATTCAAAATGGGTGTTCATCCGGGATACTTTGGGGATGACTACCCTACCTGTCTGAGGGAGGAGTATTGTTGTGCTCTCAGAACATTCCCTCATGAACCTGTAGAAAAGCGGAGTGTTTTCCTAGGTTGTGTGAGTGTCTCACCTGATTCAGGCTTCAAAGAAAGTAAAAGCTTCCATTTTGACATTTTGCTTATTATAACAACCTGCAGTTAAAACATTTTACACTGGAAAATTATAAATTCTCAACATTTTGCATTCAAATTAAATTGCTGTTAGAATTAAAGATTGAAATAGATCTTTTGACCTTCATTTGCAATATAACTATTTGTTTTTAAGTACTGTATATAAAATCCTCTTCTACATCCATGCTTTGGTTTGGCATAAATTCTTGGTTAAAATTTGGGCATTGAGAAAAACCAATTGGCCGGTAAAACCTTGTGAATTTATATAATTTCAGAAAATCTCTGAAAATATTAAGGACTTTGAAGGGTACACTAAAAATCAGGCACCAGAACATGAATAGAATTTAATATTTGGTCCAACTAAGAGTGTAAATCACAGGATGTAACTTGTCTTGAGGCAAAGACTTCAAGTCATTGAGTTTCCCTGGCAACTGCGGTCCTGTCCTGTAATTCGAAGCTTGCATGATAAACTCATCAATGTATTTCTTCACTTTTTTTTTGTCATGGACACAGAGCAAGAAAAAATGATGGTTGGAGACCAGTCCTCACTAGATCGTTAGTTGAGCTGCCTCTTAAGGCATCTTCAGTGAAATTCCTTTCATGTTCTATTGAAATGTTCCAGAACTAAAGACATTGAACATGATATAATTATTTCATTTAGGCACTTAAATAATTTCATTCAATTATTCTACTTTATAATCTCCACAAATTCTGTATTCACCTATGTTATCTGGTCAATTAATGATCATTTTCTCTAAAGATTTTTACGTTTCATCTTAGCTCTACTAAGTCATTCACAATCTATTGTCTTACCTTCAAGATTCTAAATCAGTATTTCTTCTGATTTTGACCATGACAATGCTAAAATAATAGTCGTTTGTAAGTGAAGAAGTTTTACTCTCATATTGTCCTCTTTACTCTACTTCTTCAGAAACTTTCTCCACAAATCCACATCATACTTTCTGAAGTCCAAATCAAGAGCCACCATTTGAAAAAGAAACAATTACAGACCAATTCTTATAAAAAGTGAACTGACTATCCTATAGTAGTTGTTTCACTTATATTTATTTAAGTATACACACAGTTTGCAAATGACTCCTTCTCAAACAAATTATTATTTAACAAAAATTAAAATGAATTAAAAATTTAAAAATAAGCGCACTGTATGGTAAGTATACTTTCTGGCACCCCTAATTATATAGTAAGTGTGTTGTAGACTGCTCTGCCTGGTTTTAGGAATTATATCTCTACCCCTTGTGGCTAAGGGTGAGGGATGACCTTTGGAGTGCCAGCTGCAGGAGACAAAGCTTGTCTCTGTAGTAAATGCTGCCTCAGTTTCCTCTCCCTGACCCCAAGGTTTGGTTGAAAGTCAATGACGGGTAAAACCCCTCACAGTGGGGGGCAACCTAAGCCAGACTCAATCACTTAATCACTTGGGAGACCTTCATTGAAGGACTGTGGGGGGGGGCTGCAACATAGAGGGGGTAATGAACCCTCACCCCCCCCAGCTATTCTGACATAGCCTGAGTCCCCATGTCCTCTGGGAGAAGTGCTTCCTGGCTCTAATCCCCTTAAGCCTGAATACCTGATGGGGAGAGGTACAGCTTCTTGCCTGGCTAAAGCTTGTCCTGGGAAGAAATCTGGCATCACAAAGACTTCCTGATAAACCTGTGAAATCTGCTCTGCTAAGAGTGCTTTCATTCATATGATAAGGGTTTGAGCAAGAAACCCTAAAACCCTGTTCCTGACAGACTCTGACTCATAGTAAGCCCTCAGATTTCTTTGAAATGTTATCTACTGTTTGATCCTTGCCACCCTGTACTCCTGTGTATTACAACCCAATAAAAGCCCCGGGGGAGTTTTTCTCCTTGGAGAAACTGGCCACAGCTGGCCTTTGTCTCCCTGGAGAAACTGGCCACTGCTCACTTCTCCTCCCGAAGCAGATCACGTCATGTCTCGGCCATATTCATTTTCATCCGTGGCCTTGGGGGGACTTTCAAGAGAAGTCGCTCCCACATAAGTGCTTATTTAACTGCACTGTTAATCTTGTCATCTGCTGGCATAGTTGGATCAATAGAAATCATCTAAAAGTACAGATTTAATACATTTTACGATAACATTTCTCAGTATTTGTAATCCACTTGTATTATAAATTAATATTTTAGTTAAGAATTTTTCTACACAGAGTTTTTGAAATAATAGTGTTAATTTCATTAATTCAATCATTCATTAGTGCATTTATTTTTATTTCATTTATTCAACAAATCTTTACTGAGAACCCTTAATGTGCCACACACTACACTAGTACTAAAAATATGTTTTTACCAAAATAGTTATTTTATAATTATTGGAATACAAAATATTTTTTAAATTTTTATTATAATACAGAATAGTGGTGTCATTACAACTAATTCCATGACCTGCTTTCTTTACCCTTTCTTGTTTAGCACTAAGATATCTCAAAACACATAAATATTTTGTCAGTAAATATGATACTTATAATTCTGAGTATTGTTTTCTTTTTGAGGGACGAGGCTCTTGTTTTAAATCTTCTTAGTGTAGGTACACATTAGGTCTGACATTCACCATTCACGTATTCAACAGTCATCTACTGAATTGACACAGCCCATGACAGTCTCAATGCTAGATACTGTGAAGGACTGAGGGGGGGTCAGACAAGGATTTTGGGCAAGTAGTAAGGGTAATAAGAAACATGTACACAAATGATCCCAACGTAAGACAGAGATAAAAAGTAACAGAAAAAAAGGTATGGTGTTACTGGAATTCAGGGCATAAACAAATTATTCGCTGAAAAGAGGATTAAGGAAAGACTATTCAGAAGAGTTAGATTTGAGCCAGACCTAGAAGCGGGCATGGCATTTAGCCATGGAAAATCGATTGGGTAGTAAAGGGAAAAAAGAAGATGGCAGGAGCACATAGACAGTGCTCTTTTTCCAGATAATTTTTTTCCAGAATTATTCCATATTGCCATCACTTTTTAAATATAATTATTTTAGTATTCACTTTTTAAATATGTAAAGATAAATTATTCTAATTCTCAATATTTCTTCTTTCTCTTCCCTTAGTGTCAGTTAAACCTGGAAGAAAGATGTAGACACTTTCTCACTTTCAGAAAATTATTCCAAAATCTCTACAAGGAGAATCTAACTCTACAGAGCTGCTTATTCTAGTTGTGTTTGTACTATGTGTTGATCATGTTTTCTACCAGTTTCTGAAACAAGTTAAGGAATTTTATTAACACTATTTTTTATGTACTAACATACAGTGATATACTAGCTATTTAGTTGAAAATGTTATCAGTTGTTTTAAATATGTAGCCAAGTTGTAAGTACCACTGTATTCAGGGTCTGTGATGTGATGCAAAGCTTTCCCTGCTCCTGAATATCTGTGCTGTGTTCCAATAGGTAACTGGGACAATTAAGATATTACCCACAGTAAACGCTCTTAGTTCATGATGGCTTTTCTACTTAACCTACTGTAAATGCACCAGTTACTCAGAGTTGAAGATGGTCACTTCCACAATGATATCTCATGTCATATTTAGCTTTGAAGGTATCAATTCACACTCATGTTTCTCCTAACCACCTACAGTATTCTCTTTAAATAGAACTGCTCTTGACTCCTTTCTGTACACTGTCCCTCAGGCCATGAAAAAAGCACACTTATGCAGTACACATAGATTCCCTTCCCCCCACAGTGACCGTACAGTTCTTTCTTTCTTTGGCATCTTCTCTCCTCCAAATACTACTTAAAAATCAACCAAACTTCTTTGGGTGCCAATAAAGTTGATCAATATGTGATGAAGTGTATAATGATTTTATGACAAGAAGTTATATTGGTTTCTATCAATCACAAATAGGGACAATCAACTAATAGTATATGGACTACAAATTTTCCATGAAGTCTGAAACTAAGAAAAAATAATTATTTCAGAAAAAAAACCTGTGGCTGATTTTTTGTAAAACTGCATGTGTTTTATGTTTATTCATAACTGCAAAAATATAGAAACAATCCAAATGTCCTTTAACTGGTGAATGAAGGAACTGTGGTACATCCTTACAACAAAACACCACACAATAATAACAAGAAACAGAAAACTGATGTGCACAATATAAATAAATATCAGATGCATTCTGCTAAGTAAAAAAAATAAGACTTAAAAGGCCACATGTTGTCTTGCTTTATATTAATTATATGACATTCTACAAGAGGCAGAACTGCAGTGGCAAAAAACAAGTTGTGGTTTCCAAGGCCTCAGTTGAAAAGTTGTCTGTCAAGGGAGAAAAGGAAACATCTTGGACTGATTAAGATGCCCTTCATCTTAATTTTGGTGGCTTGCATTTGCCAAACTTACACAGCTGTATCCTCAATGGGCAAAATTTAGTGTCTGTAAAGAATACCTAAGTAAACTTGACTTTAAAAAGGTAAAAATTCATTGATATCACAAATTTTGAGTCAATCTAATAATATATATTCAACAATCATTTAGAGACCCATCAAAAGAGGAAAGATATTCTTTTTTTAAAGATTTTACTTATTTATCTTTAGAGGGGAAGGGAAGGAGAGAGGGAGAGAAATATTGATGTATGGTTGCCTCTTGTGCATCCCTTGCTGGGAACTGGCCTGCAACCCAGTCATGTGCCCTGACTGGGAATCTAACTATAGTTGTTTGGTTCGCAGAACCACGTTCAATCCACTGAGCTACACCAGCCAGGGTGGAAAAGTACTTTTGATTCATTAGGGTGTTTTATGAATTTCCCTTTTTCCAAAGCACTAATAACATTTCTTTACCTTTTGTTTTACAAATTACATTTTAGGGAAATATAGCTACATTGAAAAAGTGACTTGTACTCAGTGTTATTATCTTTTTTAAAATTTAGAGAGATTTTATTTATTTATTTTTAGAGAGAGGGGGAGGGAGGAAGAGAGGAAGAGAAACATCACTGTGTGGTTGCCTCTCACATGCCCCCTACTGGGGACCTGGCCCACAATCCAGGCATGTGCCCTGACTGGCAATTGAACCAGTGACCCTTTGGTTTGCAGACCAGCACTCAATCCACTGAGCCACACCAGCCTGGGTTCACTGTTGTCTTAATTATGTATTCAACCTAATAATCTTTAAAGATAACATATTTCATTAAATATGGGTATGTTAATGAGTTGATTGGTTATGATAATCATATGTCTCAAAATAACAATTTTTTTTTTAAGATTTAAAAAATTTATTTCTAGAAAGAGAGGAAGCAACGGAGAAAGACAGGGAGAGAAACATCAGTGTGTGGTTGTTTCTCATGAGCCCTCTACTGGGGCCCTGGACCACAACCCAGGTATGTGCCCTGACTAGGAATTGAACCAGTGACCCTTTGGTTCACAGGCCAGCACTCAATTCACTGAGCTACACCAGTCAGGGCTACAAATAATGTTTTATAAAGATACTCATCTTTATGCATATACCTCATCCTGTTGCATTGCCCACACTTCTCACCTTCCTGAAATGATCTTTTTCCTTCTATTTTTGTTGTGTTTTGAATTTGCAACCAAAATAATCACATGTCTAGGAGTGTTCTCCGAACTTCTTTTCTCATTGTCTGGGACAGTCCACATGTCCCCTGTCTATGCCCCCATCTTGCATTGTATGAAATAAACCATGAATCAAATCAGTGACCCTTTGATTCACAAGCCACACTCAATCCACTGACGTAAACCAGCCAGGGTACACACTACTATGATAAGTTATTATCTTTTACTCCTCACAGTCTAAGTAAACAACTGAATAACACAGAAGGACAATGGAGAAAAACCACTACTAGAAACTCTCACATAACACAGCTGATATTCAGATACAAGGCACGAAATAACAGGATTAGAAATAGTACTGCGAAGGATGTGCTTTAGACAGCAAATGCCTTACCTTTGTGTTTGGGTGGCATAGCTGTTGTCATATGTCTCATAGGTCTGGTCGTCATAGTCACCCCCAAAGCCGTCATCATACCCCTGAGGAAGAAGATGGTAGAAAGAGTCATTAGCAATCAGTCTGATTAATTGTGATGCCATTTCTTATTGAAACTTTATATCATGTGACCCTGATTTAGTTTATATGTTTGGTGAGTTATACTGTGTCAGGTTTTACTAGATTAATTATTTCTACATAGCTTTGGATAATATTTCATGGGTTGGATATTAATACTTAGCCATTAAACTCAGCATATCGTTGAAGTAGCAATACTTACTCTAGGATTTATTTAGAATTTTGATCACCAATAATGAAGACAATTAAGAAATTCAAAATAATTTTTTCTACCTAAAACATGATGAGTAGATAAAAACATCTGTGATAACCCTAATGGTAGTGCTAACATATTTGTCACAACCCCACTGAGAGTTTTCTCTCCTATTAATAGAAATTATAATTAAGATTAAAACTACAAAATTTAGGACTCTTAAACTGTAGTCAACTTTCTATAAAACCAATGTGGCTATTATTGTTTAAAAAAGAAAAGGAAGGGAGGAAGCAAGGAAAAAAGGAAGAGAAAGAAACAAAATAAAGATTATTTGTTGTGCATTCTATGGTTTCAAATCTCACAAATAGAATAATAATGTGTGGTGAGTTGAATTATCTCAATGCTAACAAAGCTAACATGGATTTTTCGTCACAGAAAGTTATCAGTCACTCTATGAGTCATTTAGTTTTATTTCCCCTGGGCGGCCACCAGCTTTACTCTCAGGTTCAGCCATTCATCTCGATTACTCCCTACTTTTGGAAGAAAAAACCTTAGTTTTTCTGCTTCTGGACCTTTGCTGGTGTGTTTCTTTTACTGAAATGGAATTCTATATACCCCACAAATCCATAACTTCATTTAAGTCTGGAGGCTTATCAACCTTTTTATTTTGTTCAGAATTATAAACAACAAATGTGTAAAAGTAAGTTTTCACAGTAATCTTCAGTAAGACTTGTGAGCTCATTTAACTGGCAGACTAATATTTTCATCAAATTAAGAGTGTTTTAAAAATGTTATTTCTTCTCTTCTGGTTTACTCTTTATATAATGCTATTATTTACATATGAGTTTTTCTCAGTCTGACTTAGATTGCTTCAATTTTTTATTCATGATTTCCATCTTGTATTTTTCCTTTGTGGTATGGGATCATTTCCATCTGTGTAAATGCTACTGATTTAAAGGCCATTTCGTATTTCACAAGCTTCAGGAAGTTTTTTCCTGCTTCTTCCAAGCACATGGTGAATCTCTATCCTCTAAGTTCTAATACCTGTGTTTTTTTTTCTCACTGGTATTTAGAATATACAAACATACACTTATTTTTCTATAATTTTCTTTCCTTTTAGAATTTAAACTCTTGCACAGCAAGGACTACATACTTGTGGTGCTTAGCATAGTGTATTCCAGAGGGTATTTGCTCAATAAATATGTATTGAATTTTTAAATTAGCACACAAAAACTATTCTCATCTAGTATAGGTATGGATTGACTCAAATCAATCACTGCTAAATTAGAAATATTTCATATGATTATATAATAACATTGTTTCTAATTATAAAGGCTAGCTTTACCCTTTGGTCTGTGGAAGGCTTAAATTTTCCTTCCTTACTTACACTGTTATTTAAAGTCTTACACAGAAGTAGTAGATAGTAGATAGAAATCCTTGAAATAGTAGATAGAAATCCTTGAAATATTCATTTATGTTGGCAAGTAAAAGGAAAACCTCCAATATGTATGTCAGAACTTTACTTGTCAGTGATGTAAACAACTTTGCTGTGAATTGTATGATGGTTTTCACATACTAGAAAAATATTTTCTCAATTTTGTGTCCTATTCACAATGTAAAGGTTATAGCTATAACACAAATTTAAGTTAAATTGAAATTATTAACATTTCTTCATAGTCCTGAGTCTGTATAATCATTATAACAAAAAATTAAGCCTTGGCTTTTAGAATTTCCTATATCTCTGGTATAAATTCTCTTATAATGGCTAATTTCAAATCAACACGATCTCATTAAAAACAGATTTGGACAGAGATAAATAGGAGACCACCATTATATATCATTTTGGTGGGAGCATAAATTGTCATAAATAATTAGATAATAGTTTTTAAGTGTAAACTATCTTTGCCTTCAATATAATTAATTTAATTTTTAGTTTAAGTAATTAAATTTTTAATAATGGCTGTGTTTAACCACCAATTCATGAAATTCTTCAGAATATTACAAGGGATCTTGTGAGCCAGCGCAAGTCAGCTCTAGCACACCGCTGCCCTTGGCTCACTAGAGGGGAGTAACAGTCATAAAAATTTGAAATACAAATGGAAAGTGTTTCAATAGAGCATGTAATTGGTGCTATGGGAACATTGGAAGGGATCTCTAAATCTGTCTGAGGGTTTTAAGGACACTTTCTTGGGGAAGGTCGTACTTGAGGTGGTTATTTGTATATAAATATATGTTTTCTAAGTGGGTGATGTGAGAGCATTCCAATTTCCAAAAACATCCGGTGTGAATGCATTGCAACATGGAAGAAAGCACTGTGTTTGGTGACCTGCGAGTAGTTGGATAACTAAAGCACAGAATTCCTAAACGGCAGCGTTGGGCTAAAGAAACAGGTAGGACTCCCTACCATGCTTCCCTCTAACATGGTACGGAGTTTATATGTATCCTGCAGGCAAAGAAGCATGAAAAAGTTTCAAGCAGTGGGATGACAACTTACAGATCTGCATTTTGTAAATTCCACCTTACTATTTAAATGTTTTCAAGTATTTTGAGACAAGGCCCCTTGTTTACATCTATTTTCTTGAACATGTTACTTATAGTCACTAAAATACACCAACATCTAAATTCCCTGGGTCTTTACATTTTCTTACGTGTTTTGTTGATTTACATTGGTTTTAACATGCTTTATAATTTTCATTGAACTCTTGATATTGTGTATGGAAACTTGTGAAGGCTCCCTTGTCTGATGGTATTTTCTTCTATAGGAGTACATACTCCCTGGGCAGGTGGTCACTGAACAGAATTATAGCAGATGACCTTGCCCCACAAAAGGATGGTTTTAGGTAATTGGATATAAGGAGCTTGAAGCTCAGTCTTCACTAGAGCTATAGCTCTGGAAGTCAACACAGAGCCGACAATTGAAATAACCACCATTGTTCTGAGTGTTTACTGAGGAGAGAAACTTAGGCTACACCATGTTCAACATGAACACATAAGCCCCTAACCCCTTATTTAATTGGTCTTCATATCACTAAGAAATGAAGACACAAACATCAGCTGCAATAAATATAATCATGATTTTTTTTATGGGAAGATCCCACTACAAAAAGAAAATCAATCTTAAACTTATTTTTAAAAAAAGACCTCACTGCTTGCAAGGCCTGTTATAAAATCCCCATGCAAATGGACTTTCTTAACCTTGAGCTGTGAAGAGAATCTCTGGTGCCAGCTGTGTGTACTCTAACCATAGATACCAGGTCAAAAAATTCTGACAAAAATTGGAACATATTGGTAAATAAACTATGAACTAATTATCTTCTAGATAAAGAGTTTTTCTCATCAACATTTATTTGTGGACTTATTTTGAAGATGTATTGCAATGTGGAAAAGAAAATCATCACAAAATGGCTGAGAACATCTCTCACCACATATCTGAAGAAATACATGTTTCTAAAATATTATGTTACTCACAGTTTGGCTAGTATTTTAAAAGGTTTGAGCATATGAAATTGCCATTTTATATATATATTTGAAGTATAGTTAAACCTAATACTGATATTAGAAACTATAAAACAGACATGTCTTTGTCAGCTAAAGAGAAAACAAAAATATCTTGTGATGCCAGTAATTTATGGTGGCTTCCAAAAGAAAATCTCTTGAAAATTTCAGTGATATAAAATGCCACCCTGATTCTGTTTTATAACCACACTTTCTTGGAAGACTTTTAAGTTGAACAGGCCTAAGTGACAGACTGAGCATTTGGTCATTATTCTCATTTTGGGTTTTTATTTTCTGTGAAAGGTCAGTGGGTATTAAAATAAAAGGAAATAGTGTGGAATTTTCTAACACAATCAAGAGAAAAAGAAAATAAAGTCAAGCATGCAATCAAGAACCATGAAATATTCCAGAATTAAGTAATTTAATTATGAGGGTCAAGATCATAAATTTGTCACCAAACACTAAAATACTAGGAGCAGAAGCAATTTGCAAATGCTGCCCTTTAATGTCATTGAATATAATTAACAGGTCAGATAGGAACTTGACATTTAACTTTCTTTATGAAGTGTTAATTCTCATAAACATATGTTCCCTTCTTAACGAGTTAGACCACAAAATGCATAGCATACCCACCTCATTTATATAATCTCTTGATACTACAAAAGTACTTTATGGTAATAATTTAAACTTTAAAACATATCATGAAATATTATTTAAACAAAAACTAAATGTAGAATGTTAATGTTTTACTAGATAATATTCCCTTGGGCTGTAAATGACTAATGTTTATGACAAGTGTCTGCTTGTGAATTATTTATAGTTTCTTGTGTTTCTTTAAAGTTTTATTTGATGTGAATACCTCCCTACATTTTTATCATACATTTTCAGCTTGATGTCATATAGATGGGCCTTTCATAAAATAGAAAGGATTTTAATAGTTTCTTCTATCTCTCTCTGGCCCTGAAAGAATGGCTCGTTTGGAACCCTGTGCCAGTGGGTGCCTCCCAACATGTAGCTTTTGTTGCCAAAGCAAGAGGTCAGCTTACTCACTGGGACAAGTCATCAGTATCTGTTCAAAATCACCTACAGCATGAGGGTCCACCCAGGCAGTGGAAAATCACTACACCTAATAGTTTAGCTCTGCATCGAGGCAACATTTCCATTTTCTGAGTTTTCTATGGAAATCAATGAATAAGCCCCTAACAAGGGGAGAGGTGCTGTATTCCATTTTTATCTCCTAGGTAGATTGTAGCTATTAAACAATTTCCCCACATAAATATACATTCAATGTGAAGGCTGGAAATAGCATATTCTATCTTTGGCAATTAAAAGCTCTCAAGGAACTCCGAGACCATTTCTGACAGCCATGCATATGCATATTCTACACTTTAAAATTAATCTTCGAGGATGCTAACTCATTTTTTAAATTCAGTAAGTAGCAGCTTTTGTTATTAGGAGACAAAATTGTAAAGAAGCTTATAATTCAGATAAATGCCTTAATTGCTAGACTACACTGGAGTCTGCTTTAGTAGGGCTTCAGAAGCTATAGAATTCCTTAAATTCTATCCTTGAAATGTTCTTTTTTAGATGATTAGCATTTATGATGCAAATACAGAACAACTTCGTACAGGACTGTGCTCCTAGATGCCATTTTCACATGTGGATTTCTGGTTGCAGCAAAATTATACGCAAATACTAGAGGTGAGAATCTACAGGTTTGGCAAATCTTGACTTTCTGGGCCCTGATCTCCTTATCTGTGGGTGGTCAGCTTCTGGGCCCAGGGCTCAGCTCTGGAAGGCTCTGGTCTTCTGGGTTCCCTGAGAGCTAAGAGACCCTGGGAGTTGCTCAGGGCTGTTAGAGGCTAACAGGACAGGGTCTTTCGTTCTGGCCCATCTGTAAGGCGCTCCGTTTTTTTCTAATATTTGATGTGACTGACTAAGCTTGTCTCCAGTAGAGCAGCTGAAACTCTTAGGGATCTTTTAAAAGGCTCCTGACTAACTTTAGCTTTTAAAGCAGCCCAGAAAAACCAAATAACAACCCTCAGCATGTACATATGGAAGATATACACATTTAAAGATGAAGGCAATAATATTCTGTTCAATGGACTGACATTTGGATTCTTGCATTGTAAGCATGTACTGGGAGGCCACGAGGTGACAGTAAGTGAACTACTTACACACACACACACAGTATTTTGTTAAAAATCTAAAACAACTCTTGAAGGAACATTCTGTATCTTACATCCGTTTTACAGATTTTGAAATAATTTCTTGAGGACAAAACCTGTCAGCAAACGGCTTGACCAGAATTCAAACCCAGTCTCTGAAACTGTCTGTCTAGTACTTAATCTCTAGTTGTCTTACAAAGGTTTTAAATTGCTAATGGCAAAATATAATTATTATTACTATCTTAAAATCATTTGGGTATGTATGTTTTTCATAATAAAAATATGGTTTGAGGTTTTGGCTGTTAAAACAGGAATGGGGAAATAATGTAAAAATTTTGGGTTAATACTTTCTTAGTAATGTTTCTTAAAATCAGTGCTCTATTTCACCTGCCAAGAACTCTGCATGGACAAGTTACTGGTCCATGGATGCTGGCCAAAAACATGACTCCTGGTCAAAATCAAATGACTTCATTGCTCAAGCAACATGAAGCCAGAGCTTCATATTGGTTTGTGCAGTGCAGGTGTGGACAACCTGATGTGTCTGCAGGCACTGAGTTGCATAACGCAGGAGGAAGACGGAGCTTAGAGAATCCTAAATGGAAGCCAATCTACTCTTTGTCTGAGGAAGACGTTACTATGTTGCTTCCTTGTTTAGTAAACATCTGAAGGCTGTGTCAGCAGATGTGTCTTTAATTTTATCTCTTCAGAAAAATGCAATGTGTTTTCTCCTTTCTTATTTGACATTGTTTTTGTCCCCTAGATTTCTACACCATTTTACTCAAGGGTTGTTCCAGCCAGAAACCATTTTCTATTAGGAGCAATAAACATGGTCAGTTGTGGTATTCTATCTCCTAAAACATAGACAAATAATTCTAGTGAGGTGCCCTGGTTCCTGCAGAATATTAACATTTTTTACCATAATGATTGCTTTCTCCTATTGGAAAAATGACTATAAATTAATTTCCAAAGTTTTACAAGTTTCAAAGCAGATTCACCTAAGTATATTTTTGGTGATCTATTTATTCAATGTAGTTTAAGTATGCAAGTAGGAGGTTCTTGATCATAAACGTTATATTAATTTTCTATTAAAATAACTTTATAATAAACTAAGGTACATCATAAACTCTAGATTAATAAAAATAATAAAATATGGTAGGTGGTGAGGATAGGAAAAGCATAGCTATTTACAGAATGTTTCTAGGATATAATTCTAATTAGATCTCCTGTAATCCTTTAGTTTTTTCCCTAGTATGCCCTAAAAGTTTGCTAATGTTATGTTTTTTAAAAAGATTCATTTGTCAGTCGTGTTTCCCCCCTCCCATTTTTATATGTGCCTTTTAACACTTCAGAAATCAGACAGCAATGCATTTGCTCTAGTTAATAAACAGAATTATGACTAAGAAACTAGAAGTTAACAGTAATATACTAATGAGTGCTAGTATGCTAATGGTTCCTTTTAAGTGTTCATGTTTTAGGTACTTTTATAGGCCATTCACATTGTAGGCCACATTACTGCTTCATCATAGATCTCAAAGCAAGTGCTTTAAAAACAGTGGTGTGAGTCGCAAAGGTTTTCTAAGATACTGAACAGTAAAAATACAGATAAAATTAATAAATCCTGTCATGACCAAGAACAGGATTGCATTTGAAAAGACAACTCATGTATTTCACTTGCAAATACCAAAACCACACATACGAAGATGAATAGAGGTACACTGTCATATCCCAGGCATATTTCTAATCATAAGGTTGGCTCACAATCGGAGAGGCTTTACTTTAAGGTCCTTTTTACCTCCAATAATCTTCGTAGTACCTTGAGGTTGCTGTTGTGTGTTTCATATTTATACTGCTATTTTGGTCTATAAGAAACCAAAGCTTAAAAGATGTTAACACTATCACAACTGATCTGATTCAAATGATCTAACTCAACCTGTGTATGGCAGGGGATAAATTAGACACAAAATCAAACCAAACAGGATCCCAGAAGTCAACATTGTACAGTGGCTCCAGCCAGTTTTTGGTGACGTGATTTGGGTTATGGAAACAGGAGTGCTACAGCTATAATGAGACTGTGGCGGGATGATGTATCTATCTAATATTTTTCAATATTTCTTCCCCAAAAGGATTTGAGTTCTGATCTTTAGTAACATTTTTCAATTAGAAAGCAATTTAAGAACCTATCATTTACATTTAAAAATGAGGCAATTTTGACATTTTGTTTTATACAACTATTACTTTCTAATAAATTATGCATCAGGCAGATGAGTCTTAAAATTAAATAATAATTTCATATAAACCAGTTAGGTAATTTTCATTTTTATGATGATTTTCCCCTATTATATAGTGCCATACATCACAAAAATTCCTTTATTATCCTAAAAGAAAGGCATTTCTAAGCTTTTTGTGATTCCTATGATCATAAACATATTAAGATACGCCAGTGCCCTTGTATTATCTTTAATCTTTGGTACTTACAAGTGAAAACCATAAACTGTCTTTCCAAAATCGATTCTGGGTTTTTTTTTGCATTTTTAAAATTTTAATCGTTCAAGTACAGTTTTCTGCCTTTTACTCCCGTCCCAGCTCACCCCCTCAGCCCTCCCCTCCTCCTTCCTCCAGCCCCCTTGTTTTTGTCTGTGTGTCCTTTATACTTGTTCCTGCAAACCCTTCCTCTTTCCCCCTGAAATTCTCTCCCCTCTCCTCTCTGGTCACTGTCGGCCTGTTCTCAATTTCGGAGTCTTTGGTTATATTTTGTTTGTTTCTTTGTTTTGTTGATTAGGTTCCTGTTAAAGGTGAGATCATATGGTATTTGTCTTTCACTGCCTGGCTTATTTCACTTAGCATAATACTTTCTGGTTTCGATTCTGTTCTTAGTCATGATAGCATCACCAATTTTATCTTGCTGGAATGTTTTGTGTTTCAACCAGGGCTTATTTTCACAAAGAAAATGTAAAATCCAACTTAACTAAGTTATTATAAGTGTTTATGTTGATATTGTTTGAATAGGAAGAGGTCTCACTGCTGAATTAAGTCTAAAATTTATTGCATATTTTTTCTTTACCATTTAGTCTCCTGATAACCCCCGCTCACAGCAATGACCACAGTGTTGTCCCTGTCCTTAAATCTTTTTTTTCATTTGCTTAAGCCCTCCACCCCCTGACCTGCCCCCCCAGCAGTCATCCTGTTCTCCATGAGTCTGTCCCCATTTTCCTTGTTAGATCAGTTTGTTCGTTAGATTCCACATATGAGTGAAATCATATGGTATTTATCTTTCTCTCACTGGCTTATTTCACTCAGCATGTTCTCTAGGTCCATCCATACTGTCTCAACAGGTAAAATTTTCTTCTTTTTTATGGCAGAAATATTTTATAGTGTTTCATTGTGTAAATGTCCCATAGTTGTTTTATCCACTTATCTACTGATGGATAGTTGTGCTTCTTTGATATTGTAGCAATTGTGGCAAAATAAAGCTACAGTGAAGATTGGGGTGCTTATGTTTTTTTTTTTTCTGAATTAGTGTTTTGGGTTCCTTCAGATATATTACCAGAAGTGGGATTGCTGGGTCAAAAGGCAGATCCATTTTTAATTTTTTGAGGTATCTCCATATGGCTTTCCACGGTGGTTGTACCAATCTTCATTCTCATCAACAATGCACTAGGGTTTCCTTCTCTCCACATCTTCGCCAGCACTTACTGTTTGTTGATTTATTGATTATAGCCATTCTGATGGGTATGAGATGATATTTCATTCTGGTTTCCACTTGCATTTCTCTGATGACATTGAGCACCTTTTCATATGTCTATTGGCCATCTGCATGTCCTCTTTGGATAAATGTCTGTTCAGGTCCTTTGCCCACTTTTATTGGGTTGTTTGATATTTTTTTGGTGTTGAGTTTTGTAAGTCATTTATAAATGTTAGATATTAACCCATTATCAGATATATCAGCAAATAAGTTCTTCCATTCAGTAGGTTGTCTTTCTTTTGTTGATGATTTCCTTTGCTGTTCAAACACTTTTTAGTTTGATGTAGTCCCACTTATTTTTTATTTTGTTTCCCTTGCCTGGGGAAATATATTTGATAAAATACTGCTACAAGCAATGTCTCATATTTTGTTGCCTATGTTTTTTCCTAGGACATTCATGGTTTCAGGTCTAACATTTAAGTCTTTAATACATTTTGAATTTATTCTTGTGTGTGGTATAAGAAGGTAGTCTAGTTTCATTTTTTTGCACAGTATCTGTCCAATTTTCCCAGCACCATTTATTGAATATACTATCGTTAGCCCATTGTATGTGCTTGCTTCCTCTATCAAATATTAATTTACCATGAAGTTGTGGGTCTATTTCTGAGCTTTCTATTCTGTTCCATTGATGTATGTGTATGTTTTTATGTCAGTACCATGCTGTTTTAATCACCACTCACTTATAGTATAGTTTGATATTAATCAGCATGATTCTGCCAACTTTGTTCTTCTTTCTCAGGACCACTGTTGCTATGTCAGGCCTTTTGTGATTCCACACAAATTTTTGAAATATTTTCTATAGTTCTGTGAAATATGTTTTTGGAATCCTCATAAGAATTGTGCTGAATCTTTAGATTGCTTAGGGTAGTATGGATGTTTTAATTATGCAAATTCTTCCTATCCATGAACATAGTATGTGCTACCACTTGTATCTTCTTCAATTTCCTTCTTCATAGTCTTATAATTTTCTCAGTGTAGGGTTTTTACATTCTTGTTTAGGTTTATTCCTAGGTATTTTATTCTTTTTGAAGCAATTGTGAATTTTTTAAAAATTTCCTTTTCTGTTAGTTCATTATTGGCATATAAAAATGCAAATGATTGTGGGATATTAATTTTTTATCCTGCTACTTTGCTGAATTCAGTTATCAGTTCTAGTAGTTTGTTGGTGGAATGTTTGGGTTTCTCTGGGTACAGTATTTAGTCATCTGCAAATAAAGACTGTTTTACTTTTTCCTTTCTAATTGTGATGCCTTTATTTCTTCTTCTTGTCTGATTGCTGTGGCTAGGACTTCCAGTACCATGTTGAATAATAGAGGTGAAAATGGACATCCCTGTCTTATTCCCAATCTTAAAGGGAATGCCTGTAGTTTTTGCCCATTGATTATGTTGCTGGCAGTGCATTTGCCATATATGGCTTTTATTATGTTTAGGTATATTATCTATATTCCCACTTTGCTGAGAGTTTTGAGCATAAATGGGTTTTGGATTTTATCAAAATCTTTTCTGCATCCATCAGTATGATCCTGTGGTTTTTATACTTCATTTTGCATAAGTAGTGAATCACATTTATTGATTCGTGAATGTTGTATCAACATTGCATTCCCAGAATAAATTCAACTTGATTGTGGTGCATGATCTTTTTGATGCATTGCTGTATTTGGTTTGATATTTTGTTGAGAATTTCAGCATCTATAGTCATCAGGGATGTTGGCCTCTAATTTTCTATTTTTGCAGTGCCTTTAGCTGGTTTTAGAATTGGGATAATCCTGGCCTCAAAATGAGTTTGGAAGCCTTTCCTCCTCTTGAATTTTATGAAATGGTTTGAAAAGCGAGGTGTTAGTTCTTCTCAGAATGCTAGGTAAAACTCATCTGTGAAGCCATACCATCCAGGGCTTTTGTTTGTTGGAAGATTTTATGATTGCTTCAAATTCACTAAGTGTAAGCTATCTATTCCACTTCTCTTATTTTTCCTGATTTAGTTTTGGAATATTCTATGTTTCAGAAATTTATCCATTTTGTCAAGGTAGTCAGTCCACTTGGTTAGCATGTAGTTGTTCAGTTCATAATATTTTCTTTAATTCTTTGTATTTTTTAAATGTCAGTTGTTACTTTTACTCTTTCACTTCTGATTTTACTAGTTGGGACCTCTCTCTTTTTTTCTTGATGAGTCTGGTCTGGTTAAAGATTTGTCAATGTTATTTATCTTTTCAGGGAACCAGCTCCTGGATTTATTGATCTTTTGTATCATATTTTTAGACTCTATTTCTTTTATTTCTGCTCTGATATTTTTTTATTTCTTTCCTTCTACTCACTTTGGGATTTATTATTCTTTTATAGTTATTTTAAGTGTAATATTAGAATGTTTATTTGAACTTTTTCTTGCTTTTTTTGTGACAGGACTGTAATGCTATGAATTTCTCTATTAAGATGGCTTTCTCAGTGTCCTACAGATTTAGGATAGTTGTGTCCTCATTTTCATTTGTTTCAAGTTATCTTTTGATGTCTTCCTTGATCTTGTTGTTGATACATTCATTGTTTAATAACATGTTATTTAGTTTCTATGCCTTTGTGTGTTTTTCAGTGTTCTTGTGATTGTTTTCTAGTTTCATAGCATTGTAGTCAGAGAAGATGGTTCATATGATTTCAATCTCCTTAAATTGATTGAAGTTTGTGTTTTGTCCTAATATGTTCTATCTTCAAAAAATTCTATGCGTAATTGAAATGCATGTATATTCTCCTTTGGGGGAGGTGAAATGCTTTGGAGATATCAATTAAATCCATATGATCTAGTGTGTCATTTAAGGCCACCATCTCCTTGTTGATTTTCTGTTTGGAAGATATATCCAGTGAAGTCAATGGGGTGTTAAAAATCCATGACTGTGCCTTAATTTCTGTTGATCTCTCCCTTTACATCTATCAAGATATGCTTTACATATTTAGGTGCTCCATGGTGGGTGCATAATGTTTATTAGGACTATATCCTCTTGTTGGATTGCTCCCTTTATCATTATGTAGTGTCCTTATTTGTCTGTTACTATAGCCTTGGTTTTAAAGTCTATTTTGTTGGATATAAGTATTGCTATCCCAGCTTTTTTTTATTTTCCATTTGCATGAAATATATTTTTCCATCCCTTTACTTTTAGCCTGTATATATCTTTTGGTCTGAGGTGTGTCTCTTGGAGGCAGCACATATATGGGTCTTGTTCTCTTGTTCATTCAGCTATCCTGTGTTTTGGTTGGAGTATTTAAGCCATTTACACTTAAGATGATTATTGACAGATATGTATTTAGTGCCATTTTTTTTGTTAGGCTTTTCCTTGTTTTTTCTCTCTATTTCTCTTCCCCTCTCCTCCTCCTCCTCCTATTCCCATTCCCATTCCTATTCCCATTCCTATTCCTCTTTTCGCAAGCCCAAGATTTGTTGCAGTACTGGTTTGGTGTTAACAAATTCCTTTAGCTTTTTCTTCTCTGAGAAGCTCCTTATTTCTCCTTTGATTTTAAATGAAAAGCTTGCGGAGTAATATATCCTTGGTTATAGGTCCTTGGTTTTCATAAACTTGAATATATCAAACCACTCCCTTCTGGACTAAAATATTTCTGTTGAGAAATCAGGTGACTGTCTAATAGGCACTCCCTTGTATGTAAGTACTTATTTTTTCTATTATAGCTTTTAGGATTCTCTCTGTTTCAAAGCCTTGTCATTTTAATTATGATGTGCCTCAGTGTAGGCCTCTTTGGGTCCAACTTGTTGGGACTCTCTGACCTTCTTGGTGCCTATCTTATGCCATTACCAGATTAGTAAAGTTTTGGGTCACTATTTCTTCAAATAGGTTCTTGAGCCCTTGCTAGCTCTCTATTTCTGATATTCCCATGATGTGAATGTTGTTATGTTTTATGTTGTCTAGAATGTTTTTTAACCTTTCCTTTTTTAAAAAATTATTTTTTATTTTTGCTGCTCTGCCTGTTTTCTTTCTTTTTTTCTACCTTCTCTTTCAACTCACTGATTCTATCCACTGCTTCATTTAACCTCTTGTTTATTCATTCATGTATTCTTTATTTCAGATATTGCATTCTTCATCTCTGACAGGTTCTTTTTTATGTTTTCTGTGTCTTTTTTCATGCTGCTGAGTATACTTATAGTCATTACCCTGAACTCTCTGTCAGATAAAATTGCTTGCATCCTTTTCATGTAGTTCTTTTGTAGAATTCTCTCGGTCATTCATTTTGAGTGTGTTTTTTTTGTCTTCCCATTTTGGCTGATTGTTTGTGTCTGTTTCTATGTATTATGTAGGTCTGTAAAGACTCTTGTGCAATCTCATGTGTGACACTGCTTTTGACTGGCCCTGGTCAACCTGTTTGAAGCTATGTGTGATAAGCAGAGTGTGACTCCTTTTGCTGGGCCTGTTTGGTTACAGAAAGAACCAGGCTGTGTACCAAAGCCTACTTTTATCAGCCTTTGGCCCTATGAAGGGTCATTTGAAATCTCATAGAGCTTCCAGAATTCAGCCTAGTTGTGAAAGTAATCAACGATATAGCCTCATGCTGTAATTAGCAGCCTGTCTTAAGCTCCAGAGAATGGGTCAGAATAATTCCTGCAGGCTGATGACATTCAGAGTGGAGCACTCTGCATAAGAAAGATGGCTTCTATGGAATGACTCAGAGAAGGGATCCTGGTGGCTGTTTCTTTAGTTATTTTTCCAGAACAACCAATCTCAGACTCTCCTTAATTGTCTCTAATCCACCCTACCCTCTTTTTGTTAGAGCCCAGAGTAAGTGGCTGCAAATGAAATTTTGTGTGTTGGCCTTTAAAGAGCCTGAGTATTCAGCCATCTTTTTTTGGCAGAGAGAAACCCTGTGCTTTTTACAGTTAGATATTATCTGGGTTCTGTTTTGGCTCTGGTGCTGTAGGCTGCTTAGCCCAGCTTGGGGTTTAGACCCCCACACTTCTCCTCGCCCCCAGCCTCTGAAATATCCCTCTGGAACTTTAGCTGCTGCATATGGTAGCTCAGCCAGCCCTCTCATACCTCCTCCATACTCCCTACCAGTCTCGTTGTGATAAAGTTGTTTCTTCTGTCTGTCCATGGTTATAAGGCTTCTCTCCAAATAGTGTTCAGCTGGTTATTCAGGATGCGTTCTCTACCATGTAGTTGTGATTCCAGATTGGTGCTGTGAGAATGTTAGTGTAACTTCCACTTATTTCTCTGCCATTTTTAGTCTCCTTTTTAATATTCTCCTTTTTAAACTACTTTCTCCTTTAGTTTGGGCAAAGATTACATTTTTTTTTTTGAAAAATATACTTAGGATCCCCTAGGGTGGTGATCAGGGCTACACTGAAAACCAGCAGTCATGTAGGAAGACTGTCAGAGAAACCAGAGTCCCTCTATCTTTACTGTGACCAGAATAAATATATTTAGTATTACATTTTTACTTTAGAAAAATCAGCCTAAAATATTTCAAATATGTTGGTGTAGAGCATTCTGTTTTAGTAAATAATTTCATGTGTTCTACTGTAACTACCAAATGTATGCTACTTTAGCTAAAAATATCAGTTTGACATATAGAAACTCAAATTTCTATCAAAGGATCATTCAAATTGCTATGTTTTTCTACTAACTATTCATTTTCTCTGTGGTGACTCATTTCTTTCCAAATTTAACATTGTGTCAGCTTATAATGTTAAAACTATTTTAGTATCTCATACATGGAGACCTCATTTATACCAGTGCAGTATTGTCCAATAAAATTTTCTATGATGATGAAAATCTCCTTTGCTCTGTGCTCTCCTGTATGGTAGTCACTAGTGTGATGTAGCTGTTGAGCACATGAATGTGGCTAGTGGACTGAGAAACTGAAATTCTAATGTTATTTGATTAATTTTGTATTTGATTTTATTTAGTTAATTTTACATTTAAGTGGCCATATATGCCTACTGGCTACCATATTGATGCTAAAGCACTAGTGAGCACATATATGAAATATTCAGCTACTCAGAAATCATTCAATATATGTTTTCTTTTTCAGTTTCAACATAAACATAGAGGGACAAAAATAAAGGACTTAGATTTTTATAAATAAAGAAATTTTGATAGTAAATTTGATAGTAAAAAGAATTTTTCTTTTGAATCTGCCATGTATTCCCCCTTCACCTTTCTTGTCTCATTGTAGAAATTACCCTTGATTTTTTTTCTTTGTAATTTTTATTGATTCTGCTTTCCAATAAAAGATGAACTGGGAGTTTGAGGACATTTTTGTATACTTCTTTGGGAGTATTCAAACATAAAATGAAGAAATAATTAATGACAAAAGAATCTTTGATAGTTTTAAAAAACTTCAATATATAAACATATAAACAATAGCAAACAGCAATGAACACATGGAAAATGAAACTGCTTTTTGACTCTGTGCTTAATCCCTTTCATTTTCATTTTAAAGAATCAAAAGAGAGAAAAAATAGATCTATATGATCAAATCTTTGATGATTTAAAGACTAATATTTTAAAGCAGAGTCTTATGTGGTCAGTTCTATTGTATTCCTTATTATTTCTTTATAAACTAGTAGACTGACCTCTGGATTTTTTCCTTATGGAGGGTTTCAACACTCGTGGAACTGATAATAAAGAATTGTTTTAAGAATATATAAGATTACTGTGTCAAAAGAGTTAGAAGGTACCAGAAAAATTTTATGTGTGATATCTACTTTTAAATAACAACAATAAAACAACATTCTTGCACAAGGAGAACCTTAAATATAGGAAGAAGAAAATAGGAATTGAAAAGAGCATCACTGAAGGTGAAAGGTAATGTTTTAAGTCTGATATGCTGAAATATAAAGCTAATGAAAAAAGAGTTTGTTCCAGTGACAAATGGTAACAGAAATGAAATGATGGTGTTATGGCTTGTACAAGGATTGATGAATATAGAGAAAAACAAGGGGAACAAGTCAGATGACTCTATAAGGTTCAGGCTCTTTCTGCCTGGATTTCTGTTAAACCTTCTTGAAGACTCTTTTCGCCACACAAGATATAGTGAGTTTTGTCTATGTGAACTTCCATTGTTCTTTTTCTGTGTTCTTGACCCTATTTTTGCTAAATAAGCATAAAACCTAAGTGTGGACACTGCTGAATTTCACCTGGAAAAGCAGAAAGAAGCTGCAAATTCAATTGTAGGGATTAACCAAATTAACCCACTCTGATGGAGGGGGTCTGTTGGCAAAAAGTAGCTTCAGGAAGTTCATTAATTTGCTTGGGTTGCCCTAACAAAATACCACAGACTGGGTAGACTAAACAGATATTAATTTTACCACAGTTCTGGAGACTGGAAGTCCAAGATCAAGGTGTCAGAAGGTTTGCTTCCTCTGAAGTTTCTTTTCTTGGCATTTACATGGCCACCTTCTCACTGTGTCTTCACTTGGTCTTTCCCCCTTTCCCCTGTGTGTGGGCATTCCAGGTGTCTCTCTGTGTTTTAATCTCCTCTTCCTGTCAATCCCATTTGAACTTAATTGCCTGTTTAAAAGCCATATGTCCAGATATAGTCACATTCTAAGGTACAGGGTGTTAAGGCTTAAACATATGAATTTGGGGATGGAGGACACAAGGAGGTACCAGAAAGCACAGGAAAGGGTGGGAACACCTTGAGACATCACAGGTCTAGGGATGGGTTGGGCCAAGTCTAGTTAGATTGCCATAGGTCAGAGAGTCCTATTTAACATTTTGGATGACATTTAGATGGTTCTATATAGTAAGGATTACTTTTCTCATTTTACAGGTGAAAAGAGAGGGTCCATAGAGTTTAACTTGCTCAAGATCTGATAGATTAGTAAACACCAGACAGGATTTGACCAAGCTTTACCTTATTACATATCTTAGCTCTTCTCCATTAAATCATGGAGCTAAATATGCTTTTTCTATAAGCCCACATATCCCTTATAACTATAATATGAAAAGGCGTGTTACTCAATTGCATTGTTTATAAACTTAATTATCTTTCTCTAATATTTTAATTTTGAGTATAGCCTCTAACAAGCTGAAAACCTAGGTATTTCCTTTGACAAATACATTTTGAGTGACTGCAAAGTGCCAGGCACTCTTCTAAGTGATTGGGATACATGAACAAATAAAACAGAAATTCATAAATTGAGCTGATATTCTAGTCAATGGCTTAAAGTGGAAACAGAAAATCAACATAAATTATTAAATTGAATATGTTATGTTATATGGAGATAGATATTCTGGGAAAAATAAAGCCAAGTTTTCAGAGTGGGCAGTGGGTATGCAAAATTTAATAAGGTAGTCAGTGTAGCCTTCCCTGAGAGGCAAAGATTTATAACACTGTTTGAATGGGAAGATGTGATCTGGATTAAAATAATAGTATTAATAGTAATTTGAAAAGACTCGCAAAATTCCAGTACAACGTAAGCCCTTAGCTAACTTTCATTTGATGTTTTATGAAAGGAAAGGCCAACTCCAAAGGAGTTTTAGTTCATGGAGTGAAAGGAAAAGCAGCCTTAGGAATGCATTCATACAGCGTTCTTGTCATTCTTCCTCATCTCCTCCTGCCCATCTTCCTATTTCTTTTACTCTTTTAATTACTCATATCTTTTTGACTCTCAGATATCTCCACTTGGCAGGGAGCATAGTCACCAGCTGCTTCATAGTCATTACTCAGGGGCTAGCTAGAGCTAAGGAGAGAAGAATGTTTCTCTCTCAGCTTTACTTTTTAAGCTTCCAAGGAACTATAATCAGCTTAGGGCAGATGCTTGTCTTTGTACCTTTCACTATGGTTGGGGGGGGCCTTATTTCTGAGTACTTCTCAGAAAGAAGAGGGTGATATTTTGGATAGGTACAATATCTGCCCAAAATAACAGAGATAAAGCTCTTTCTTTAAGCAGCAAAAAAAACAAACAAACAAAAAAAAAAACTCATGGTCAGTCCTGCTAAGTTAATCATTAATGGTTATGCAAAACAAATTGTGGATTTTTTGCTCCATAATTTGTAGATGTGTAGTGTTGGAATTTTTATTTTCATTCCCAGAGCTACATGGAAAGAGAAGAATGGAGATGGGAGGGAGGATGGGGACATGCCAGGCACCCAGAAAAGGCCTCAAGTCCGCTTCCCTTCTCTGCAATTACAGTGTGTTGTGAAATAATGAAGTAGACATGGCTCCCACAGACATGTCCATGTCTTAATCCCAGTGGTCTCTAAATGGTAGGCTTCTTTTTTTGAAAAGGTATTTGTGCAGGTGTAATTACATTCTATTCTCCAGAGGAGATTATTGTATATTGTCAGGATGGGCTCTGAATATTGTCACAAGAATCCTTAACAGAGAGAGGCAGGGGGAGATATCACACACGCACTTGTTCCTCAGAATCGCTCCCCCTTTTTCCCCTTAAGTTCCCTTCCCTCTCCCCTCTGGTCGCTGCCCACTTGTTCTCTATTTCAGTGTCTTTGTTTTTATTCTGTTTGCTTGTTTGTTTTATTCTTTAGCTTCCTGTCAAAGGTGAGATCATATGGTATTTGTCTTTCACCTGGCCTATTTCACTCAGCATAATGCTTTCCAGTTCCATCCATGTTGTTGCAAAAGGTAGTAGCTCCTTCTTTCTCTCTGCTGCATAGAATTCCATTGTGTATATGTACCACAATTTTTTGATCCATTCGTTTACTGATGGGCACCTAGGTTGCTTCCAACTCTTGGCTATTGTAAATTGTGCTGCTATGAACATTGTGGTGCATAGGTTCTTTGAAATTGTTGTTTTAGGATTCTTGGGGTATAATCCTAGCAGTGGAATTGCTGGGTCAAAAGGCAAAATGCTTGAGAAATTAGATATAAAAATAAATTATTTAATAAAATCTCTTGATATGTACTTGGGCCCCATCTTAAGAGTCTGATTTAACTGATCTGTGCTGGTGACTAAGTATTGATAAGTTTTTAACATTCCCCAGATTAACATAATCAACAGCCAGGTTTGGAAAGTATTGCCTTGGAAATTTATTTAGCCTTAGGCTATGAAGGGAAGTTACAAATAAGGCTAAAGGGAGACCAGTCTACAGAAAAGCAAAGACTATAAGAAAATTTAACTGCTGTGAGAACCTAGGAAGCTCCTGAGGTCATCAACTTGAAAATATACATAAAAATCTGTAGATTCTTTTGAAAACTTTAATAGTCAGTTAAGTGAATGGGAGGAAGATACAATAAAGACTTACTGGGCCAGTAGGAAGAGTTGGAGATCCCCAATGCTATGATATGAAAACTGTCCTTATCTTTTACTTTTAAATTGCTTAAGTAACATCTGGTTAATGTATTGCTCTAAGGAAAAATATTGGTAAGGGTAATGTACAATATGATTATAGTCTTCAGTTTATTAGTATCATTACTGACTAGCATATTACAGTGTTTTTTGGCAGGGAAATTTTATACAATGACCATTTTCTATACCAGACACATAATCCTGAGAAGTATAATAGATTTATGGATATATTAATTGAATTATGGGATAATTTTTCATTCCTTTTTTCAGAACCTTTGTCAAGTATGTTATGACTCTTGTATACTTTAGAGTTGATATATGACTAGCCCTGATATCATTCATTACCAAATACTTCATATATGAAAATAAAGAGCAATGAATTTTATTGAAAGGTGAGACTCTGAAGAATAGTTTTAAGTAATTATTTATCCTCCCTTTTACTCCTACATCTTTCTATTGACTTTTAACAGCTTTACTCAACTATGATTAGAACACAGTAAACTTCAGAAACATTTTTAAGTGTACAATTTAATACAGGTATGCGCTGTGAAATGTGCATGCGCCAGTGAAGCTATCACCACAATAAAGGTGATGAACTTATCCACCATCCCCAAGTTTCCTTGTGCCATTTTGTAATTCCTCTCTCTACCTCAGCCTGTCACCAGGAGACCACTGGTCTGTCTTTTGTTACTATGGATTAAGTTTTCATTTTCTAGAATTTTATATAAACGGAGTCGTAGTGAATTTACTCTTTTTCATTTACTTTCTTCATTTGGCATAATTACTTTGAAATTCACCAATGCTTTGGCTTTCATCAAAGTTCATATTTTTTATTAAATGTATTGGGGTCACATCGATTAGTAAAATTATATAGGTTTCAGGTGTAAAATTCTATAATACGTCATCTGTATTTTTCATTGTGTGTTTACTATCTAAATCAAGTCTTCCATCACCATTTATTCGACCCCCTTTACTTTGTACTACTCTCCCCCCGCCTTTCTGGTAGCCACCATACTGTTGTCTGTGTCTGCAGAACCAATCTTTAGATCCGCCATGTTCTTATATTTTTCTCTCATGGAATCTACCCTTTTAAAATTTTGCTCAAGTTCTGAGCAAAATTTACCCATGTAGATACATGTCAGTAGAGAAGTACTGTATCTTCCAGTTTGCTAATTCATTCATATTTGGTGATATACATCATATATAAACATATAATATATAGCACAATCAAGTATGAATACATAACATATAGCACATAAGTATATGATATATTTACACATCATATATATTTAATATAGTATATCACATATAAATGTATCATATTTATATAAATTTTATATATTTGTGTATATTTTATATGCATAAATATATGTTACATATTTTATATAAAATGTATTTTTTAATTGTTTTTCAGTTACAGCTGTCCCCATTTTTCTTCCATCACTCTCCCCTGTCCTACCCACCCCCCAACTTCCAATTTCAATCCTCCGCCAACCCTTGTCTTTGCCCATGTGTCCTTTATACGTGTTCCTTGACTTGACCCTTCCCCTTTGGTTCCCCATTATCTCCCTCCCCTACCCACCTCTGGTTACTGTCAATTTGTTCTTTATTTCCATGTCTCTGGCTCTATTTTGCTAACTTATTTGTTTTGTTGATTAGGTTCCTGCTAAAGGTGAGATCATATGGTATTTGTCCCTCACCACCTGGCTTATTTCACTTAGCATAATACTCTCTAGTTCCATCCATGCTATCTTGAAGGGTAGGAGTTCAAAGTTCATACATTTTTATTGCTGACTAGTCATTTATTACATTTTTATTGCTGAGTAGTCATTTATGGAATAAGTTTGCTTATCTATTAGTCTGCTGCATGTGCACTTGAGAAGAATGTGGGTATTCTGCTCTTGTTGGTCAGTGTTCTGTAACATCAGTTAGGTTGAGTTGAGAGGGTTGTTCAAGTCTTTTATATCCTTTCTGTTGACCTGTTCTATTAGTTATTGAATAAGTATTGAAACTCTCAGTATAATTTTTGGTTCATCCATTTCTCGTCGCAATTCAATCAGTTTTTGCTTAAAGTATTTGAAGCTCTTTTATTAAGAGATTAAATATTTAGGGTTGTAATATTTTGTGATGTTATGTTATTGCTAACTAGACCCTTTATCATAACAAAATTATCTTCTTTATCCATGTTAATAGCTTTCCTCTAAAAATTACTTCAATACTAATATAGCTGTTCCAACTTTTTAATAGCTTTTTTGAGTATTATTTACAGCTATAAAGTTCACTTGTTTAAAGCATACAGTTCATTAATTTTTATTTTATAATGAGTTATGCAACTATAACCATAATCTAAATTTTAGATCTTCATCATTCCTCCTATACCTCAAAAAAGCTTATGCCCATTAGCATTTACTGTTACTCCTGAAAATCCCTAACATAACCTAGGTAACAACTTATTTAATGTTTATTTCTATTAAAATTAACTTTTTCAGGCATTTTATATTACTGAAACTATGTATTTTGTAGTCTTTTGTAATTGCTACATTCACTTACCATAGTGTTTTTGAATATGACACATATGATATAGCATGAATCAGTATTTCATTCCTTTTTATTGCAAAATATTCTTTAAAAAACATTTATTGTATTTTTTCCATTACCATTTATCTATCTTACATGCCCCCCTCAAACACTCACCACATTGTTTTGCATGGATATACTGTACCACATTTTGTTTAGTTGTTTATCATGCAATGAGTATGTGGGTTATTTCTATTCTTAGGTATTACAAATAATGCTGAATTAAGTACCCGGGTACACTTGACTTTTTGAAATTGTCCCACAGCTCACTAGTACTCTCTTTATTTTTCCTCCTTGTGATTTACTGTACATAGTTTTTATTATTCGCTAGTCTTCCAGTTCACTAATCTTTTCTTCAGTGTCTTATCTGTTATTAATCCTATCCAGTTTTTTCATGTTACATCTTGTAATGATCAGATCTAGAAGTCTGATTCGTGTCTTTTTGATTTCTTTGCTGTCTCTACATCACATTTTAAAAATCTAGAATATAGCTGTAACAGTTGTTTTAGTGTCTTTGTTTACTAATTTGAACATCTCTGTTAATCTTGGGTTTTGATTAATTCTTCTCTTTATTATGTGTCATCTTCTCCTACTTCTTTGCATGCATCATGTTTTTTATTGAATGCCATACATTTTGCATTTTACCTTTATAGCTGTGGCATTTTTTTTCAAATAAATACTCTAGAGCTTTTCTCTGGAGTAATTTTTATTTTTTATGGAAGAGTTTAATTCTACAGAAACGAATTTTTCTTTTCAGCCTTACTTCTAATGTTTGTTAGGTGAGCCCAGGGCAGTGTTCACCTTTGGGTTCATTATTCTCTACTACTAAGTAAGACTCTGTATGCAATCTAATTAATCCCCCATTAATAATTAGTGATGTTTTCCAGTATGAAAATTGGGAAATTGGGAACAGGCATTATTCCTTGTCCTATGTGATTGCTGGGCACTGTTACTGCTAATCCTTCTGGGCACTAATGCTTTCCCATACTTAGATATTTTCACACCCATGGGCTAATCAGTGTTTTGCAGATTCTAGAATTCATTCTTTGTGCATCTCTCTCCTGTACAATAGTCTCACAATCTCCAGCTGCCTTGGCCTCCCTGGACTCTCAGCTCTGTCCTCTCAATGAGGGGGTTTACCTTGCTCTCCCGAATCCTTTCTCACTATGTTGCCATGTGCAGTCTCTCTCAAGCCTGTCAGCTGGGGCAATCTCAAGGCTCATTTCATTGGTTTACCATCTCTCAGACTTCACTGTCCTTTATGCCCATACCCAGTATCATGAAACTATTATTTCAGGTACTTTTTGTTTTTGTTTTTGTTTTTTTTAGATGAAAGGGTAAACTTAGTTTATGTTAACTCCATTTTGCCAAAAGCACTTGCTATCTGAATTTACAATCTGCTTGTAAGTACAGATTTGTACCTCTTTCCTCCACTAGATCATGACAGATTCTTTGTGGATTTTCATCTTAATTTGTGCCCACGCTGCCAGAACAGTGTTTTATATGAAACATTTGATGAATATTTGCTGATTTTGAACAGTTCATCAAAGCTTGAAGTAGGGATTTGTTTGACTATTGTATATTTTACTTTTCATCAATTACAAACATGGAAAATTAGCCTTCCCCATCCCCTTGCTGCATTTTATAACTGTGTCAAATGTGGCCCAAAAAGGTTAATATCTTTTCCAAAACTAGTTAAAGTCCAACATAAAATATGGTCCTGTTGTATGACTTTAAGCAAATTATTTAATCAACTTGCATTATATGGTTTATATCCATCTATAACCTGGGTATAATTAAACTGGCTCTCAATAAACAATCATTGCATGGCTAAATGGAAGTTTAGTGTGTGTGTGGTAGATTATATTCCCTGAGCAGCTATCTAAACTATTAATGAAAATGACGATTTTACATATAGATAATTTGATATTAAAAAGACTCCAATGCTTTTAAGAAATTCAGTGGTAAAAGCATAAGAGAATGGTCATTATTTCTTTGTTCAAAAGAACAACTACAACATTCTTAACTAGGTATCTGCTTGGGTATGCTGGTTAGCAATGTTGATAACTATAATGGATACCAACTCCCAACTTACCTAACCCTGACACACCAGAAGTACTTATACTCCCACATTGCTTTATGCATTTATTTCTGTGATTCCATTCTTTTGTGATTTGTAAAATAACAAAAGCTAAAATTCTATGTCCATTCCTTTCATGTTGTACTTTTCTAAATGCATCACAAAAAGCAATTTTAATAGTAATTCAGAATCTTTTAAATCTCATAATTTAAAATACTATCTTGAGAGTATCATGCTAAGTGAAATAAGTCAGGTGGAAAAGGACAGGAATCATAGATTCATTCATATGTGGGATATAAAACAAAAAGCAACAAATGAACAAACAAAACAAGCGAATAAAGTTGACTTACTGTTCTTAATTCTCTTTTCTTGTTTTTTTCCCCCCAGAGATTAAAGAATTGTATTTAGTCTGCTAGGTTTTAGAGGTACCTAAAAAGTCAGTCTGCTCTCCCAAGTACATGAAGTCAAGCTCACTAAGCCACTTACTCCCTGTTCGTAGCTCACTGCCTGACATTTGTAAAACACCAAACTATTTCGAAAAACATTTCATTTCCCCTGGTACTAGATTTCAGCCTCCGGTTATGGTGAACAGGCAGCGGCCTGATACAATTGATGAGCATCATCATGGTAGAATTTGGCTAATCAACAGAAATTAAATGAACATTGGCAGCCTAAAGGAACCAGAATGTGTGCAAAAGATTGTTGTTTCAGCTTTAATTAACTTTTGCCTTGGCCCAGAACAGGCTGTGTTTTAAACCTGGCCGAACTTTTGTGAAAGTCTGAGCCTCTGGGCAGGCAGTAAACGGCAAACTTGATTTACAGGAGAAGATTCATTTCACTTGTACTTGTTTACTTGAAAAAAAACATGCACTTAATTATTTTAATTTTCTAATGTTAAACTTCATGTAAAAAGAGATGTGCTATTTAAAATTCATGCTGTAGTATTTTTAATTGGTAAATTCAATTATACATTGTCTGCCTCAATATTCTGAACTTATTATAGGTTCAAAGAAACCTATAATACACTTATTATATATTTATTATAGAGAAATTCTATAAATTTATAATTGTTTTTCTAAAAGCATTTGCATTATTCCCTTAAAGAAAATTTGCAAATAAGTGTTGAAATTACAAATAGAAGGCCCCAAATTCTTCTTTATATCAGCAGGCCAGTAGCAATCTGGAGAGGAATTTTTAAAAGACAAGCCATTAAAAACAGAATAAAAACCCATACACTTTAGAAATATTTTATGACACTCCTGATTTTAACTTATTTGAAATGAAAATAAGAAATCATGGAAATTTATAGAAAATCATTAATTTGGTAGAACATCTTCACATTAAGCATTAAATTTAAATATGTTGGCAGATACACACGAATATACTTAATAAGTTATACTTTGGGAAATACTTGAGAAATGCTTGAGTAGTTTTGAAAATTTCATCAATTATTGAGTAGCAAAGATTATTTTTGGTATTACATATGGTTTATTAGTAATATTAAATCTATTTTTAGTGCTGAGATTCAGGCAAAAAGTTAGGACTGAAAGTTATTTGAAATAAAATTTGCAGCAGTTTTGCTTTAAGAATACTTCCTCTGTATTTTTAGTGGACCAATTTCATATGCTATAGAGAATAGGTATTTTTGTTGTCTCTGAGGTTAAGGCTTTCTAGAAAAGCTACGTTTCACCCTCAAAACATATGGTCAGTGAAGTGCTATAATGTACGATGAAAATAAGGATGCAGATTAGAGGAAGATGTTGTCAGGATCTGGCCTCCTTTGCCAGTGATTAAGGTATTTGGGTTGAATTTGACTGACACTTTTGACTGTTCTGTATTTTAGAAAACACATACATGTCTGCTTAAACATCTATTTGATTTTGTGCCAGTGACATGGTATTTAAGTTTCCCATCAAATGATAACATGCTGGTGATACTAGCTTATAAAATGCCAATGGTTCACTTTAATCTGGAAGACTTTGTACATACCAACAAATTTGTCCTTGAATATTTATAAAACAGAATTTCAGATCACTGCACTAGGTATTTGATACTGTTTGTCTGAAGACTAATACCATAAATGTCAAACAGAGATTACCTAGTACAGAGTCTTTAAATCCACTGATTAAAATTCTGTGAAATAAGTATGTATGTATCAAATGGAATTGTCATTACATATGCAAGTTGCTGAAACTTTAGGAGATTAGCAGGGTGCGGTAGAAAGCTATGGATCTTGAAACCAGATTGATGTTATTTGAATTTTCGCTTTAACACTTCTCTGTTTTGTAAAATGTTGATCACACTATATGCATTGTTTAAATTGCAAAGGTTACTTCTCACTTATCAACAAAAACAGAAAGAATTAAAAATGGCAAACTTTATTATTTTAAAATTTGATTCCATTTATGGAGAATTTAGAAGGAACTTTCCTCTTCTTTTTTTTAAAAAAATCTTTTTTAAAAGATTTTATTCATTTGTCTTTAGAGGGGAAGGGAAGGAGAGAGGGAGAGAAATGTCAATGTATGGTTGCGTCTCATGCATCCCCTGCTGGGAACTGGCCCGAAACCTAGGCATGTGCTCTGACTGGGAATTGAACCGCGGTTGTTTGGTCCGCAGGCTCGTGCTCAATCCACTGAGCTACACCAGCCAGGGCAGGAACTTTCTTCTTAATTCAAAGTATATCTGTATCATTTTCCTCTGAAAGTAAATGAAATGTAGTGTTAACCCTTGCTCATTTCTAGTCTCTCTTCAGGGTCTTTGATGCTTTTTATGCAGGTAACAAAAATAGATTTTCGTATAAAGAACATGCTGTATGTTACCATCTTTGCTGTTTGATATGTTGCATTTTTAGGCTGATGTTTAAGTGGAGGTCACCTAAAGTACTTATGATTAAAAATTATACTGGAAACACAAAATAAAAATGAAAAAGAGTGATAAAAAGTTTTAAAAAATTATCCTGGGTTTCACAAAGCATAAATTTGCAGTTTTATTTTTAGAGGAGGACCTGGATAAGGGAGGGAAACGGTGTACTTTCCCACACTGCGTTACTCATCCATTGACAAAGCGGCAGCAACACTAGAAGCTATTGCCTATACAGAGAAAGAGAAATGAAGTCATTTTGTTTCTCATTTGCAAATAAACACTGAAGCAGAGAATGCCAAGAAACCATGCGGAAGTGTTTAAAAAATTCTTTCTAACTACTACTTACTCATTTAGGAAAGAACAAAGTGGAATTACAATATAAAGTGACGCAATGATGAAGGCACCCAGAGAGACCTGTGTGTAGAGGGAAAAAACTTACAAGGGTATCTATGGTCTCATGAGAGAAACCTCAAAGGAAATACCCTCTTTATTGTGATAAAGAACATAACATTTATTTGGTATCTTTCCAGGATTTCATCACTCTTATATTAAGGATATGAAATATGATATCACATAGCTATAAGAATACTATAAGATTTTAATTTTATATTAGCTGTCATACATTTTAATGAAAATAATGCCAGGCAAATCTTTGAGACAATGAACAGCTACTAAAATATATTAATAGCAGCTCCAATAATCAAACTTATTAAGATTTATTTAGCTCCATGGATAAACACAGTATTTGATCTAAGGCAATGGGGTCCAGTCGGCACTGCCTGTCATGCCCAGGACTGTGAGAGGTGCTTTCTCTTCCTTAATATGAGGTAGAATTCCCTCACATAATTTGGTAAAACAGGTGCTTTGTCCCTCAAATGAAAGCTGCTGAAATTTAGAGAGGCGATGATGCTTCACCCTAAACGACAGAGCTGGTTAGTCTGACAGCAACTTCATTGACCTCGTGTCTCTCCAAACAAAGGCATGAGTCAGCAGGGCTCAGAGAGGAGAATATTGAAAGATAAAATGAGCTGTTAAAAATAAGATAAAAAGAGTGGCTCTATGGATAGAGGGCCATATTATAGAATAAAGGACAATTTTTTTAAGTCAAACACAGGACAGGTGGCTTCTCTTTGCTAGGGCATAGGCTACCACGCCACAAGTCACTTTTTTGTGTCTCCCTTCATTCCTTCCTTGGCACCACCATCAGTTCTAATAATATACTCCACCCCCTGATGTCAATAAAAATTAGATTATATTTTTGATGTCTTTATTAAGTCAATTTACAGGACAAGATGTCATTAAGAGGAGATTGACTATTGACTAAAAGTCAAATCTTTATACCTTAATTTCAGACCCTTAGCAATCTGGTTCCACCTACATCTGTAACTTTATTTCTCAGAACTTTGCTGAACCACCATTCATTTCCTTTCTAACCCTTGTTAACGTCAGACTTGTTTCCACATTGACATTTCACTTCCCTCAATTAGGCTTACTGCCCAAATGTGTTCTGGCTTATAACCACTTTAAAGAGAAGAAAGGGGGCACTTAATTTACTGGGCAATTTTGGATATTGGTAATTATTTTCTCAATCACAACCTCAGCTTCTAAAATATCCTTCCATCAGTCCATCTGTCAATATAAGTAGAACAAATTCCCTCTATTTAATAATATTAGTTTAAATATACAAATGTAAACTTGGGACTTCTGGCCAAGATGGAGGCATAGGGAGATACAATTGGCTTTCTCAAACAACCAAAAGAAGGACAACAAATTTAAGAACAAAAAATAAGCAGAACTGCTACAAAATTGAACTGTATGGAAGTTTGACAATGAAGGAGTTAAATAAGAAACATTCATTCAGACCTGTAGGAGGGTCAGAGGTGAGCAGCCAAGCAGAGAGAACATGAGGAAAGGTGGCTGGTGAACTGGGTGGCCCCACATTTGTTATGGATAAATGGGGAGGAACAATTGGGGAGTAAGACAGACTGTACAACCCAGGTTCCAATGCAGGGAAATAAAACCTCAAAATCTCTGACCTGTAAACATCTATAGGGGTTACAGCAGCAGAAAAAACTCCCGGCCTCACAGGAGAGTTCATTGGAGAGACCCACAGGGTCCTAGAATGTACACAAACCCACCCACCTGGGAATCAGCACCAGAAGGGCCCAATTTGTTTGTGGGAAGTAGGGGAAATGGCTGAAAACAAGTAGACAGCCAAGCAAGCAGCACTGTTCCCTCTCAGACCCCTTCCCCACAGACAGCCCAACAATGCAGCATGGGTTGCCTTGCCCTGATGTATACCTAAGGCTCCACCCCTTATAACATTAACAGGTACACTGAAAAAATAAATATGGCCCAAATAAAAGAATAGATCAAAGCTTCAAAAAATAGAACTAAGCAATGAAGAGATAGCCAATGAATCAGATGCAGAGTTCAAAACACTGGTACTCAGAATGCTCACAGAAAGGTTGAGTATGGGTGCAAAATAGAGAAAAAAGTGAAGGCTATGCAGAGTACAATTAAAAATATATATACAGGGAACCAACAGTGAAGGGAAGGAACCTGAACTCAAATCAAAATTTGGAGCAGAAGGAAGAATTAAGCATTCAATAAAAACAGAATAAAGAAACAAGAATTTTAAAAAATGAGGAGAGGCTTAGAAACTTCTGGGACAACTTTAAACATCTGACTCATAGGGGTGCCAGAAGTAGGAGAGGAAGAGCAAGAAATTAAAAATTTATTTGAAAAAATAATGGAGAACTTCCCCAACCTGGAAAAGGAAATAGACTTTCAGGAAGTCCAGAAAGCTCAGAGAGTCCCAAAGAAATTCATCCAAGGAAGCGCACACCAAGGGACATCATCATTCCGTTACCCAAGATTAAAGATAAGACAATCATGCAAGCAGCAAGAGAAAAGGAGACGGTCACCTACAAAGCAGTTCCCTTAAGACTATCAGCTGATTTCTTAAAAGAAGCCTTGCAGGCAAGAAGGTACTGGAAAGTAGTATTCAAAGTCATGAAAGGCAAGGACCTACATCTAAGATTTTACTCTATCCAGCAAAGCTTTCATTTAGAATGGAAGGACAGATAAAGTGTTTCCCAGATAAGGTCAAATTAAAGGAGTTCATCATCACCAAGCCCTTATTATACCCAATGTTAAGGGGACTTATCTAAGAAAAAGATGATAAAAAATATGAATAGTAAAATGACAACAAACTCACAACTACCAACAACTGAACCTAAAAAACAAAAACAAACTAAGCAAACAAGTAGAATAGGAAGGGAGTCACAGAAATGAAGATCACATGAAGAGTTATCAGCAGGGAGGGGGAGAATGAGATAAAAGGTATAGGGAATAAGAGGCATAACTAGTAGGTAGAAAATAGACAGGGGGAGGCTAAGAATAGTATAGGATATAGAGAAGCCAAAGAACTTATATGTATGACCCATGGACATAAACTAAGGAGGGGGGATGCTGGTGGGAGGTGGGGTGGAGGGAAATAAAAGGGAGAGAAAAATGGGACAACTGTAATAACATAATCAATAAAACATTAAAAAGAAATATATATAATATATATATAAATGTAATCTAGCATACCGATTTTTATTTTAGTTACAAAAATATTTATATAATACTGCTTTGCTTCACTTCTTAGCACCCCACTAATATCTGAAATTTCCCAACTCAGAACCCTCTTCCCATAAGGACCTTAAGAAATATACTCATTCTCTTAGATTATTCCTTGGTGATGTGCAGGAGTTCAATTGGGAAAATATCTTACTTAATGTCCCAACAGATAAATCAACCAATAGAGATGATCTCTCATATATGATCATAAAAATATTTAAACTAATAAAATTTAAAAACCTGAGCTCATAGATACAGAGAACAGAATTGTGTTTTTAAGAGGAAGAGAGTGAGTATATACGTAAGAAATGGGTAAATTCTTTTTGTTCTTTTTTATGTAGACTATTCAAGAATGAAATGACTCAATGTTGTAAACTGGCATTTCTCCTCCATTTAATATAATTCCAACAATAACAACAAACAGAAATATACCCCTTTGTTGCTATGGTATAGGATAATATAATAATAAAAGCTAGACATTTATCTTAATACATGTAGCAGTAACATCAGGATGAAGACAGTATGGGAATATTTGAATTAAAAATGCTAATTTTTACATACTTTATTATTTATTTTTAGAGAGAGGGGAAAGGAGAGAGAAAGAGAAGGAAAGAAACATCAGTGTGAGAGAGAAACAGCCCTGCCTGGGAATCGGGCCTGCAACGTCTCACTGTGCGATGACACCCGACCAACTGAGTCACATCATCAGGGCTGAGAGTGCTGATTTTTAGGTAAGTATGTGGTTCTAGAAAATTTTAACTAATATCAGAAGGAGAAACAAATGGGATAATTTGTGTTAGTGGCAAATAATATACTTTCCTTGAATTAATTAAATTGGGAAATAAAATAAAGAGTAAATGAGAACATTTCACCAGAAATGTGTAAAATCCTTTATTTTTTAAAATCCTTTATTTTTAAATCACTCCATCAGAAAACAGCCCAGTTAGAAATATGACAGTGCTAAATAAGTGAGTTAGGCTTAAGTTTATATTAATACTAATAACAACTAACATGAAATGGATATTATTCCTCAGGCACAATTTTTACATCAACTATAGTAATTTGTTCTGATTACAACCCGAAATCCATCCCCATTTTAATCATCATAAAATTGAGGCATAAAGTCCAAACCACATAGGTCAATGTGTCCAAGCTGGGAATTAAACCCACATCTGTCTGACTCTAAAGCTGATTACTTAGCAATCATAGAACCCGTTATAAAACACTATAAAAATAGAAGAAACTCACCAAATTGTAGTACTTTATTTCCTTTCCTGGGTACATTTCAGTATAATAACTCTCTGTGCATCTTATAAAAGCAGGCAACATATTAAAGGTGTTTTTAAATACATAATGTAGACTCAGTTAATTTTTATCTATGACCTAGAGAACTTCATTTAGTCAATGACTTAAGAGTATGATTAAGTAAATTCAGTTAAACTTAGGATGCTTGTCTTTTCATAGTAAAATTGGAACACATATCATTAGTTCCAAAATGTAAACACCTATTGACTTTTAAAAATATGTAACATTTTATTCTTCCACATGTGACTAATATTTCTGTCTTTGAATTCACTGAATCTATCCAGGATCATTTTCATTCTCTACCCTGCTTCTGAAAAAAAATCTAACTATGGCTCTCTTGTAATTTCGTCTAATGAATGACAGTTATTTGAGTCAAATATGGTTCTTCCTTCTGAACATGTACCTGTTGCCACCGACTGCTGTCCACATGAGAAGCCCCCTGTCTGCAGTCAGAGCGGCTGCCCTTGGGAGTTTCACATGGGGGATCCTACTTGAATCCAGTCTGTGTTCTGTCCATGGTGGCTTCAAGCATGTGAAGCATCTGTCCTGTTTCACAGGTACGGGAGCCCTTCCTTGAACCTTGGATTATTTATCACAGAAAATGGTGGCCTTTTACTTTGAGAAGACTGGTAAAGTTCCTAGAGTGACAACCAGGTAAGCCACCAGCCAGTATTTAAAACATTACATCCCAAACATATGTCCCAAGACTGAAGAAAATGTGTCCAATCATTTTCACATGATGCAACAATACAAAGACAGGAATTTAATTTTATTTGTATAGATTACCTGACATCCCTCTTACTCTATCTCTAGACACCAAAATGGTATAAAGAATTTTAAGACAGATGTGCATATAATTTATTCTTCTCAAGTCCCTGTGTATATGGAATGATTTCCCAAAACAAAGATGAAGTAAAAATTGATCAAAAGTGGTAATATTACCAGTATAAACTGAATCTCCCTTGAAAAAAATTCATTTTCAGAAATCCAAGCTAAGCTAAAATTCTTCTACAAATTTCTTTTTCAAAATCACATTAAGTGTAGACACCTTAAGCCATCATCAACACCAATTATTCAAAACAAGCAAATAAATAAAAATAAACAGCAAAATGTGCATTTTCTAGATTAGAAATTCCCACACTTTTCACTTTCCCAAATCTTTAAAACTGGAGGTCAGATGCTGCTGACGACGCTCCAGGGAGAGAGAGAGAAGGAGCCCTGCTAAGAAGTGACTTTAAATCCTCTTTAGAATATCACTTTGGAAACCTTTGCACAGCAGGAAGAGAAACTACTTATGTCCAGGGGATACAGACATGATACTAGCACTAATGATTCCTGTGTGCCAAATTATTTTGAAAAAATTTTGGGAGAGGGCACAGTGAAGGATGTAGCTCCAGGAAGGGAAATTGAGAAGTATGTTTTGGTTGATTTGCATGGTTTTGTTTTGGTTTTGTGTTTTAGAGTTGAAAATCCAGAGTCTCTATCGAGTATTAGGAAATCCAAAAAGTGTTTGGTTACAACTGATTGTGCTGATTGGTTAGGTATTCTATAGGCAATGTGTTGTCTCTGCTTGTTGTCGTTTTTTCCAGGAATGGGTCTTGCTGTTTAAACAAAGAATCAGTTGTATCAATCACTGTTTGACAGGATTCAGGTTTGCACTCTGTCATCAAGTTGAGTGGCAATGCCAGTTGTCATTTTTCGAGTTTAAGATCGATCAATTGATTGTAGTTGCTAATTTTAGGCTCCCTTTATAGACTGAAATGCTGTTTGTGAAAAGCCCAAATATTAACTTTCTGTACTAGCATCTTGGTGATTTGTTTTCTCAGTGCCAGGGATATATTTGAGAAGTTAATAGGGCTTATAAAAAATTAGATGATTCCAGTTCCCAACCAACTGTAACATACATTAAAGTTCTTCTCTCCAATCAAAAACTTTGTATTGACCAGCAACTTGCAACGTTTGTGCTCAAAACTGTGTATTGGTTAGCTATTACTGACTAACGAACACCTCAATTTCAGTACCATACCACAAAAAGCACATATTTTCCACGCATGTGCCTCATGTATTTTACTCAGTATGCATTCTCTGGTCATCTTTCTTGGCCTAGAGGGCTATTCAGGGAACATTCTTCTCATGAGAGTGGTGGAAGCAGGAGAGGACTGAAGCACATTTCATTCCTTTTTCATACTTTATTTTCACTAAATCACATTGGCCAAGGCCATATTCAAAGGGTGGAGAACTACACTTTGTCCACTATCAGGCTATGGCAAAAGTATGGATGTCAAATGCTACTACAGGGGAGGAGGATGTGGATAATTGAGTACAATACTTGAAACTACCATAACTAGGGAGACAAAATAAAATTTTTACAAAATAAAAGTCACTCTGTTGGAAAGAATAAAAATCCTCAGATGTTATCATTGCAGAATTTATTTGTAATCAACTGCTTCCTCTCATTTCCCCTTTCATTCCCACACCTGGCTCCTTGTCCGGGAATGACTTGCTCCCTTTTCTCAATCCCATACATTTTACACCTTCTTTAAGCTCACCTACCCATTTCCTTTATAAAAAGAACATTCTTTTGTTTTAGGTGTGGTTGTTAATAACTGTGAGTTGGCTGTCCTTTCACTGTTCCTATTTTTTATCTTCTTTTTCTTAGATAAGTCCCTTTAACATTTCATATAATAAGGGCTTGGTGATGATGAACTCTTTGAACTTGATCTTATCTGAGAAGCACTTTATCTGTCCTTCCATTCTAAATGAAAGCTTTGCTGGTGCAAACTAAGAGGACATCTAGATCAGGAGCGAACCATAGAAATGAAGATCACATGAAGGGTTAGCAACAGGGGAGTGGGAGGAGGAGAAGGGGGGAGAAGGTACAGAAAATAAGTAGCATAGACCATAGATAGAAAATAGGGAGGAGGGTAAGAATAGTAGGGGAAATATAGAATCTAAAGAACTTGTGACACATGGACATAAACTAAAGGGGGGCAATGGTGGAGGAGGGGTGTGCAGGGTGGAGGGGAATGAAGGGAAGGAAACAGAACAACTGTAATGGCATAATCAATAAAATATATTTTAAAAAAAAGAACATTCTGACCATTCTGGTTTAGGTGGAAACAGAGACTGCCCCACAGCACCTTCCATTTCATACTTACATCTCATATACCTCATATGGTAGTCTCTCCAGGGGCTGAGTGCTCCTTTGAATCTTCTTTATTCTTAACATTGCATCTAGTGTGTAGCTAATGCTCATTCCAGGTGACGGTTGAACAACCTGGGTTTGACGTGCATGGGCCCACTTTTACATGGACTTTTTAAAATAAATAGGTACAGTATTGTGTGTGTATTTTCTCTTCCTCATGATTTTCTTAATAACATTTTCCTTTCTCTATGTTACTTTATCATAAGAACATAGTACATAACACATATAGCATACAAGAAATGGATCAATTGGCTATTTATGTTATCAGTAAGACTTCTAGTCAACAGTAGGCTGAGTTAAATTTTGGAGGAGTCAAATTTTTTTTGCCAATTTATAACTATGAGGAGGAGGGCAAGTCAGTGCCCCCAATCCCTGCATTGTTCAGGGATCAACTGTATATTTTTATTGAAGGGAGACATGAAATAAAAAATAAGAAGAAAGACAAAAAGACACAGTCCCTGCCTTCAAATCTCACGACTCGTGCTTAAAAAGATACATATTTTTGTTTTAATAGCTTTATTCAAGTGAAATTAAATCATAAAAGCAAACTTATTTACTTAATAAAATAAAGTCACAGAATTATGTAGGTTATCCATTTAAAAATATGTTATCTCCTTTAAAATAATGTCATGTATGTATTCTCTAAAATTGCATTTTAATTTTATATGTAACTGTAAGAGATGATATTTATATATTATGTGTAAGAGAATAATAAAAATAGTCATAACCTTTAAAAACTTGATCTTGATTATTAATCATTTATAAACTACTGAACTGCTATATTAGAAGGAAAATATAATATTTAATTAGTATAAATGTTGAGTTATCAAATGCCACCCTTTTAAATTATATTAATCATTGAAGCAATTAAATCACAGCTCTCAAATCTCATTAAGATTATGAAAATAAGCCTTAGAATGACTCCTTCAAGTAAGTTCTCTTTATTCAGTTAAAAAGAAACCCAGAAATTAAATCTAGTAATAAGTATAGATGTCCCAGCTAAGTATAATTTTTTAAATAGTTATTTAAACTACAATTACTTTAATATTTGATTGAAAATATTTATTAAAATATGAATAGTTTAATTTGAATGCACATATATATCCCTAAAGATTTTTTAGTATTTTAGCAAACAGCCTCATATTTTGTGATACAACTTCCCATTATAAATCTGAAAAGTATTTATTACTTTAATCATTATAGTAATCAAATGATAACTTTAAAATGATTTATTTCATTTAATGACTTTGTCAAGAAATGCACTTTGTCTTTCAGTAATTTTATAAATATTATGTGTTTTCAATTATTTCGAAGCAGTAAATTTTTAAAAATCTATACCCAGAGTATAACAAATATGAGAAATAACTCAAAATATGAAAGAGTGCTTTTTTCCAGAAAGTGATTCATCACATATCGATTTTTCATCACATTGATTTAATCTAGAAATTAGCATGGCATATGGTACATTATTCATTAATAAATGGTGTGAACAGTTAATACAATTAAATGTATAAATATAAACTAACTTTAAAACTGTTAATATAATTTCTGGTGAACATATTATATCAAACCAAATGAAGTTGATAATATTTATTTACATTTTTGTCTACAAAGATGGTAATTTCACATCATTCCATTTAATAAAAAAACAGTTAACAGAAAACACTGCATGTGTATGTGTATTCGTATAGGAATATTAGTGTTCAAATTAGGATTTTAAGTTAATAGAAATTATATAAATTTTTAAAAATATGTGCATAAATGGGCAAAGAAAATTTTTTAAAAACACTGGAAAGGAGTGTAAGACATGCTACTCAAATCTAATATTCAGAGGAAGACAAATTTTATAAAATTTTAGAGAACACTTATTTTTTTGCCTTTCACTTCAACAAAAATAAATGTTACCTATCTCCCACCTCCACAGTCAAAAAAGGATAACAAAGTATAAACGTTTTGTAACTATAACACTAACAGTGTAGAGCAAGCTTTCAGTACAGTGTGGTACACCTGTTTCTTTTCCTTCTCCCAGTTTTATACAGTTGAATCTATTCGGGCAAATACAAGAACTTACACCGGTTCTCCTGTTGACTTGGTGTTTGGTTAAAATCCAACAAGGATACACATATAATTCACACACAGAGTCTTTCTCTGTCTCTCTGACACACAAAAACATACACACAGCCCTCTAATCTGTCACGTAATAAGTGCCAAGTACTCCATTAAGGCAGTTTAAAAGTGTCAAGACCAATAATCTTTTAAAAAATTGTATTTTTTTCCATCACCAGATAACCCCCTTATAGCCCTTTCCCCCACGATCACCACATAGTTGGCCATATCCAAGAGTCCTCGTTCCTTTGTGCTCCACCCTCCACCCCCTACATTCCCCACACCTTCTCCCCCCAAATAGTTGACATCCTGCTCTCTATCTATGAGTCTGTCTCTACTTGGCTTGTTAAACATTCAGTTTGTTCATTAGATCCCACATATGAGTGAAATTATATGGTATTTGTCTTTCTCTGACTGGCTTATTTCATTTAGCATAATGTTCCTTTAGCATAAGGTCCATTCATACTGTTGCAAATAGTAAAATTTTCTTCTTTTTTACAGCCGAGTACTATTCTATTGTATAAATGCCCTATAGTTGTTTTATCTACTCATCTACTGACAGACCCTTGGGCTGATTCCATATCTGGGTGATTGTAAATAATGCTGCAGTGAACATAGGGGTGCTTTTGTTCTTTCAAATCAGTGTTTTGGGTTCCTTCCAAACATTCCCAGAAGTGTGGGACTACATCAAACTAAAAGGCTTTTGTACAGCAAAGGAGACCATCTACAAAATAAAAAGACAATCCACAAAATTGGAGAACATATTCACCAATACATCTGATAAGGAGTTAATATCCCAGATTTATAAAGAACTTATAAAACTCAACACCAAATAAACAAACAATCCAATTAAAAAGTGGGCGAAGGACCTGAATAGACACTTATCCAAACAGGACATCTAGATGGCCAATAGACATGAAAAAATGCTCAAGGTCACTAATCATCAGACAAATGCAAATGGAAGCCACAATGAAATACCACCTCACACCTGTCAGAATGGCCATCACCAATAAATCAACAAACAACAACTGCTGGTGAAGATGTAGAGAAAGGGGAACCCTAGTGCACTGTTGGTGGGAATGCAGACTGGTGCAGCCACTGTGGAAGGCAGTGTGGAGTTACCTCAAAAATTAAAAAATGGATCTAATATTTGGCCCACCAGCAACTTTTAAAATTTCATTTATTTATTTAGCCCTTGTAATCAAATGATGAAAGGAAGACAGGAGAGAGAGAAAGAAAGAGAGAATGGAAAATATGTAGAAAAAAGTAAGAGGGAGTACAGAGTGAAAAAAATTGCAAAAAAAGTCAATTACAATGTGTTAGAAAATATTTCATATCTCCCGAATATGTAAGTTTAAGAATCATATATAAGAGTCATTTTCATGATTAGGAGTCATACTTACTCATGAAATATACATTAAAATAAGCATTTTTGATAAATATATATATTGGAGAAATTTGTAAAATATTTTGAAAATTAAAATAATTTATGATTCTGTCAAGACTGCTAAAACAGCAAAGATCAAAAAATGTGCTAGATCCAGGAAAGCCAAATATATTAGTGCCTTTAATGGGAAATTAGAATAGATTACACATGGAATCTTAAAGCATGGGATAATGATTTTGAGGTGGGTCTTGTAAGACAGGGGATTAGTTAAGTTCTAGCAGCGTTTATGACATAATCACTTTGGATTTGTGAATGGAAACGAGGGACATATTTGGAATACTGTCTTTGTGAGTACATAGTCTTCGCAACTGAATGACTTAGTTGGTTCCGTCTTAATCTCCAGAAGTAGGCAAGCAGCTTAAATATTTTTGTTTTTTTTCAGTATTACTTAACACACACACACACACACCAGGAATACATGTTTTGTCACAGAATTGTTTAGCACAGGAATTGTACATTATTTTGATTTGCCTTAACTCTATAATCCAAAAATAATCTCAATAAAAAATTTTAAGCATATTTTAGTAGCTACATTTTACATAAAACTTGTATACATTTATATAATTAACAGTATTTTACATATAAAATAAGTACTATTATATGTGTGTGTATATATGTACATGCACACATACACACACACACACACATAAAGCAAGCTATTTTCCTTTTCCTTAATTCCTAAAAGAAAACTATTTTGGTGCACGGAGTTGTGCGTTAGAAATATACTACGACCTATTTTACCAGGTGTCTTCCATTTGACATTTAATTTGTTTTCAACATTTGGTTATTATAAGTAATGCTGTAGTAAACACCTGTGCATACAGATCTATGGCCTCATCTCTTATTATCTGTTTAGAAAACATTTCTAGAAATGAAATTAATTGCCAAAGAATGTCCATCTCTATTTTATATAAGTTTGTGAGTGAAGTTATATGACACCTGTTTATAAAAAGTCCAGCCATTGTTAATATAACAACAGTTTGTGTAACATGGATGTAACCTGGCAGCCAAGGAGAGTGGACTGCAATGCACATGTGTGAACAATAATGACTTCACTGTATCAGTCAGTGGGGGAGGTAGACGCTGTTGAGTGAGCATGTGGACTGACTCTGTGGCTGTCACATTCAAAATGACTGAGCGGTGGCAGGGAGTGGTGGTGGGGAAATGAGAGAACTGTACTTAAAAAGACAATAGACAATGTGAAAAACAAAACAAAACAAAATGACTCAGCAAGTAGAACAATGACTGTATCCAATTTTGCATTAAGCTTGATCATTTCTCCATGGAAACTATTAGGATGATTCAAAAGGCCACAGTTATGGGCATCTGGTGATTGGCAGCTTCATCACCACAATGCACCCACTTACGCATCACATCTCATGCAGAAATTTTTGGCAAAACATCAAATCACCCAGGTGACTCAGCCCCTTTCCAGCCCAGATTAGGTGCTCCGTGACATCTGACTCTTCCTAAAACTAAAATCACCTTTGAAAGGAAAGACTTTTCAGACTGTTGGTCAATGACATTCAGGAAAATACAATGGGGCAGCTGATGGTGACTGGGAGAACTGTGTGAGGTCCCAAGGTGCCTACTTTGAAGGGGACTGAGGCTTCACTGTCCTATATGTACAGTGTTCCTTATATTCTGTATCTTCTTCAATAAATGTCTCTCTCTCTATTTTTCAAATTACATGGCTGGATACCTTCTATACAGACCTCATATATGATTATCATGATCACAGTTTTAAGCTTATATTTTAGAATATTGTATAATAGGTATTATTAAAGAAAATGAATAATTTACATTGTAACTCATGGTTTTTTATTATAGATGAAAACCATGGATTTTCTTCAGAATGTGAATGAATACTCACTTTTATTTGATTCATTCAAAAAGTCAAAAGTATCACATTAAGCACTTCATCCTTTATCTTATTAAGTTTTCTGATTTGTGTGATTTTATTGTTTACTTTTTAAATTGGTCTGACCTATTTCTTATCCAAAAAGGCTTGTTATTCTTCACTAACGTCAAGGTCTTAACCTGTATTCTGGCCCGATGACAATTTGAGTAATTGCATATTTCTGGCTTTGGTTCAGTTAGGCTCATTTGGGAAAGTTATTTTGTTCTTCTTTTTAAATGATGGAGTAATGTTACTTTTAAAAAAAAAATGTATATTGAGTTTAGAGAGAGAGAGGAAGCCAGGAGAGAGAGAGACAGAGAGAAAGAGAGAGACCAATAGGAGAGAGAAACATCTATTAGTTGCTCCCCATAAGTGCTTGGACCAGGCATTGAACCCACAACACATTGTACTCTGACCCAGAATGAAACCTAGAACCTTTTGGTATATAAAGTGATGCTCCAACCAACTGAACCACCTCAGTAAGGGCTATAATGTTTCTTTTATTATAAAAGTATGAGTTTTAAAAGCAGACTGGAGGTATGCACAATTCATCATAATATAGCATTTTTAGAGACACTCTAATCTATTATCTAAATACTATATTTCAATGAACTTTTATTAATAAATATGTTAGAAATAATTTTATTCTACATGTGTTCTAAAACTTTGGCTGGAAACTTGGGTCATTAACTGCTTATAGATACAGGCTAAATAATAATCTCCTAAATTTAAAGAACAAAATTTTCTATTAGATATTGTTGAAAAAAGTAACCTTACTCAGCTAATCTCACACTGAAACATCAGTTGTTTTGGACTCTGGCCTATGTAATCTATGACCAAAGGAAGAAATATTGGGGAAGACAAATTACTGAAAATTCCTACTACTTAAAGCTGTTAGATGAGATTTGATGTGGGGATTATTTCTAGGCTTATTGTCATTTTAAACAATTCATTTGCTTTACACCATTGTATTTTAATGACAGCAGGAGAATATTGTTTTTTTCCAGCTGCAGCTCAAATGTTGCTTTATTTTGTCATGCAAAATATCAGTGTGAGAACAAGTTGTTGGTATACATTTGATATCTAATTTTGACATATTTATGTAGTAGTTCACATATTTCTATTTGTTTTCTGTAAAAGATTTTACATTTTATGCAAATGTAATACTCCCTTGTTCTCAAAGATAGACAGCACATATTGAATTAAGAAAAACTCTATTATAGACTAAATTCAGATAGGCTAATTTTATTTAAACTTAAAACTTGGAAGTCTTTTCTTCTTTCTTAAACTAGCATGCTGATTTGAGGAGAATACTTTTCAGTTAGAAGTTTTATGGAAACCAAATTGACTGGAGTTTGTTCAAAATACGCCATTGCTAAGAAGTGAAATGTTAATAGAGTACATTTATAGAAATCATATCATAATGCTTGAAAAGCACGTTACATATTTCTTTCACACAGTAAACTCAAGATACATGTAAAAATTATGAAGATAGAGATGCAGTAGATTGAAGTTAAGAGTGGGGTTTGAAAAACTAAATTCTTGGGTGGGAACCATGGATTTACCACTGAGGTACATTGGCAAGTTCTTAACCTCTATCTCTGCCTCAGTTTTCTCATCTGCAAAACGGTTGTGGTAAAAGTAGCTTCTTGTAATTTATATAAACAGGATAGTGCTTAGCATCTAATAACCTTCAATAAATGTTAACAGAATATTAATAGTGGCCTGTTTTTAAATTTATTCAGTCATTAGTTATATTTGTTGAAAAACCAATATAGGTAGTGTTTATGTAGATGTTAGCAATTTAAAAAGATAAATTGAAAGGTAAATCTTGAGTATTTAAAATTAAAAATTTAGAAGGAGATGATAAGTATGGGTATATAGAGAAAGTTGATAAAGTTACCAGGCAATTGGCAGTGAAAGCAAAAAAACAAAATTACATCACACAGATTTATTATTAGATGTAAAAGAACAAGGAAATAAATGTGCAAAATGAAATCACTAAGCATGCAAGCATGTAACTAAGGGAAATAAGGAAGAGGTAGTATTAGTATTTTAAAGGAACTATTTATATAGTCAGATAACCTATATTTTAAAGATCTATTTAAATGGCGATCAGCTCAAAGAAAGCTCAAAAGAATCAAATAAATTAGAGGCCCTGTAAAACAATCCTCTAACATTTTATTTTGACACATAAACGCGAGGCTTTGGGCTGCACTTGTAGGAATGGTGACACTGCTGGACTCTGGGTACAACCCACTTGGCCCTTCAATCTTGGCCCCAGCAAGAATGTCCATGCTTAGAAAACATCCCTGAATTAAAATAGCCCATAATATTTATTTCTGTTTGGTTTATAAGATTAATACATAAAGAATCTATCATGTTTTATTGGCTCAATAATTGTGTTGTGGCTGTATTGCCAATAATAACTCTGCTTTGGTAGCCCAGCTGGTAATGGCACAGGATCAAGGACCTGTGGGTGGGGACCGAGTGCTTACATGGACACTTGGGACAGCACCAAGAGCTTGCTAAGCAGTTGGGCTGTTTTGCCATGATTTCTTTCTTTTTAAAAATATTTTATTTATTTTTTTAGAGAGAGGGGGAGGGAAGAAGAAAGGGGGATAAAGATCTATGTAACATGTGACATACAGGCCCCCAAAAGAGAATAGGCTGCAACCCAGAGATGGCCCTGACTAGGAATGGAACGGTGACCCTTTGCTTTACAGGGTGACACCCAACCAACTGAGCCACGCCAGTCAGGGCTGCTGTAATTTCTGTACTCTTCAATGTCTTCTGACTAAAAGAAGATCTCAAGGAGGGTTAGCAACAGTGGAGTGGGAGGAGGAGAAGGGGGGAGAAGGTACAGAAAATAAGTAGCGTAGACAGTAGGTAGAAAATAGATGGGGGGGCAAGAATAGTATGGGAAATATAGAATCTAAAGGACTTGAGACACATGGTCATAAACTAAAGGGGGGGTAATGGTGGGGACAGGGGGGTAGGGTGGAGGGGAATGAAGGGGGGAATAGAACAACTGTAATGGCATAATCAATAAAGAATAAATTAAATTTTAAAAAAAGAATTTTTAAGACATATCTTTAGGGTTAGAATTTATGGGTTTAATTGGTAAATTGAGTACCTTTAATAGATGCATGATCACATTCATCTTCATTAGTAACCAGTAAAAACCTCTCAAAGAACATTTATTTATCTCACAAGTATCCAGTAAAGGCACCAGTATGCTTACTTTATTGTCAAGAAAACAAACTTATTCTTTTATTCATGTGCTCATAGGTCTATAGCTATGGACCTATGAGCACATATACCTGTACAGCACATAGGTTTATGTGCTATAGCTAAGTGGCAAAATAAAACAAAACAGAACAAAAACCCCAAAGTTCTGCTTAACTTCTAAACTGACCCTTGTCTGTGGAAATAAAACTGTCCTGATGAAAGTCAGAGGGAGGCATTAGATAGCATAGATGTCATAGGAATTAAAAAGGGATGGGAAAAGGAAAATATGAGGTCTCAAAAACAGCTCATTTAAAATAATGCATAGATAAAATAAAAGATGATGGAGGAACGTTTGTTTCAAAGTTCAAATTGGAGAGGAGAGAAAAGGGGAGGGGAGGGGAGGGGAGGGGAGGGCTATAACAATGCAGCCAACAGAATACTTCCACAATCATTCACTTTTGTAAAACAAAAGGGCAGATCTCATTATAATTAGGAATTGAAAACTTCCATGAAATTATTATTATAAGGTTAGTCGAAATTCTTGGAAAATGATATTTTAGGAAAAAGAGAGGTTAAATAATCTATTATTCATGCTGGTCTGGGTACTACTGAATTGATTCAAGCATATACCCGTTGTAAAATCAATGGCATTTTACATTCAGAACAAGACGATAGATTGTACTGCCCAAAATGAGTAATGCAGTCTCTATATTAAGGGTGCTTTCCAGAAGGTGTCTTTATTAGAAATAAAATAGAAATCCTTATAAAAGTAAAACACTGCCAGGATTTCCTCATTAGGTGCTCTTCTACCTTTTCCTCTTCTTATTTTATAGTATTTGCCCTTTAGTTTTATCAAGATTTCTAATCCATTACATTTGAAAGATGCTTAAGTAAGTACAAAGTAAAGCAGCAATTGCTAAAGGAATTCATCAAAGCTCTCACAATATCCCTTACTTGTGATTTTTTTTTTTAAACAAAACAAAACCAGAGCCAGGCAAGAGCAGCCTGAACCAGCAAGAATAATTCTTTAACAGCAGTTCAACTTAAAAAAACTCTTCACCGGCCCTGTTCCATCTGGGTCTCAAAATAACTCCCAATCAATCATCTGAATGTTTTCCTTTACTCTGTTCTTCACATAAGTTCATTTATTAATTTTTAAATAAACCTTGTGTTCTTGGGATAAAACTGATTTTTGATGGTATAGTTTCTTTTGCTAACTTACCATTATCATTCCTGGATGCAATGTGCTAATATTTTGCTTAGGAATTTCTGTACCTGAGCTCACGATAAATGATGGGGTTCAGGAATTTACCTTATGTGCCGTTGTCAGGTTTTGGTGCACAAGGCATGGAACTTCAGAAAATGACTTACCAAATAGTTTCTGTGGTTTGTGTAAACATTATCATTTGTCCCTTGAATGTTTCATGTAATCCACCTGTGGAGCCATCAGAGTAGAGAGTTTTATCACCATCCTCTCTTGTTTCTTGATTTGGCCTTACTATTCTGTTCCTTATTTTTTTCTTCCATCTTAAATCTGTTGAAAAACTTTTTTTCTCATTCTATAGTTCACTCACTAGGTTGGAAATTAAACCTTCTGTTTTTTTTCTTAATTTGCCTTTTTAGCTTATGAAAGTCTTTAAGTTGTCCATAGTTAGCATACTTAATTTGTCAAAGTCTAAAATCAATTAATATCTCTATGAGTTTGAAAAATTAGACATTTGAATGCTTTAGTTCCATTCGCTCATCTGCTGCTCTGATGCAAATGTTACTTATTTATGTATAAATTTATATTTAAATGTTATATTATTTTTGTCACATAAGAAACATATTTCTATAGTGAAAATTTTTGCTTTTGCCACATTGAAAATGTCATTCTTATCACTTTATTTTCATTGTTGCTGTTGAAGAGTCAGAATGACAACACCTATTGATTAATTACAAAATATAATAAAAATTTTAACATACTTTCCCCATACCTGTGAATGAATTAGGAGTAAGTATTAATTTAGATTAGATTATTCAGGGTGGAAGAATATATCATGTTCTTGAATAGAAAGATTTAGTATTGTAAAGATGTCAGCCCTCCCTGAATTAATCTATCAGTATAATACAACTTCAGCCAAAATTCTAAAAGGGTTGTGTGTATGTATATCCTGAAATTCACTTGAAGATATAAATAGCCAGCAGTAGCCAAGAAAATTTTGAAGATTAAGAAGAGCACTGCAGGTTTTCTCTACTTAATTTCAAGCCATATGACCCAGAGATTCCATTCCTGGGATTATATCCAAAATCCCCTGAAATGCTAATTTAAAGAATATATGCATCCTTACTTTCACTGTAGCATTATTTACAATAGCCAAGATGTGGAAGCAGCCCAAGTGCCCATCAGTAGATGAGTGGATGAAAACTCTGTGGTACATTTACACAAGGGAATACTTGGCCATAAAAAGAAGGCAATCTTGTATTTTGCCACAGGATAGACGGACCTGGAGAGCATTATGCTAAGTGAAATGAGCCAGTCAGAGAAAGATAAGTACCATATGATTTTGCTTATATGTAGAATCTAATCAACAAAATATACTGACAATAAAAATAAAAATAGACTCATAGATACAGAGAACAGTCTGACAGCCCTCAGAGGGTTGGAGAGTTGGGGGATGGGGTTGAAAAGGTGAAGTGATTAAGGAAAAAGAAAACCTAGACACAAACAACAGTACGGTGATTACCAGAGATAAAGTGGGTGGGTGGAGGTAAAAGAGGGTAAAGGGAGGATAAATGGTGATGGAAAGAGATGTCTCTGGGTGGTGAACACACAATACAATATAGAGATATAATATAGAATTGTAAATCTGAAACCTATATAATTTTATTAACCAATGTCACCTCAATAAATGCAATCAAAAAAGACATTACAAAGTTTTGATGATGGATATCTTTGAACCTACACAGGATAAAAAAAGAGAAAGTTGAGAAGCAGACCCGTGCATGTATAGGAACTTAGTACATGACAGTGTGGACATTGTAGACCAGTGGAGAAACAATGGTCTGTTCATAAGCATGCTGGGGCCATAAGCTTACCACAGAAAACAGTAAAATATGAACGCTACTCATCAGATTTACAAAATAGATTTCAGATAAAGGTCTAAATCTAAACAGTGAAATGTAAAAAACTGAATAAGTAAACATAGGATAATATATATGTCATTGTGTAGCATCAGCTTTTGTTAATAAGACATGGCTTGTGTAGAACACTAATGAAGACTTGATTTAAGAAGGCATACAATATAGTAAAAGTATAAAAATAGAAACAGGAAATCACCAAATCAGGTAAACTAATCACCTGTAAGTGGGAAGGTCAGCTAAAAAAAAAGTGGAAAGGTATCTCCAAGAAAACTATAGAATTTTATGCCCTTAAAGTAGACACTTAAATTGAATACTGAAATACAGTAACATTACTTGTTGAATCCAGGGAGCTGAGTCATATTATTTTGCATGTCTCTCAATATGTTGAAATTCTCTTGTAATTTTAAAAAGTTGACTCAGAAATATAAACTTGCTTTGCTAATTGCACCAGATGCCACAAACCAAATCAAACAATTAGTTTTTAATGGTTATACGCATACAGTGTTTTCATTCCTAGTGCACTCTCACTGATTTTTGCAGATGTTATCTCATAAAGAGATGGTAATCATCAACAACTGTAGCATTACCTTTGAATTATGAGGGTGTTAATGTCATATATTATAATAAGAGCAGTTCACACAGCAATGGGCAAAGGCAATTGATCTCAGTGACGATAATTTCAGTATTGCTTTATAATTCAAATTCGGCATGCTACCAAGATAGTAACACACATTTAGTACAGTTAGTCAAAAAACTGTTAAGTACATAAGATGCTAAAGCAAACCAGTGAAACAAGAATAATCAAGGTTTAGAGAATTTTGGCCATACTAAAATCTTTATGTATTGCATTAATAGCTCAATTTACTGAGCCCTTAGTCTGTGCTGAGTTAGAATGTCAAAACTTTTACATATATTATTTCCTTTGATGATCACATTTGATGAGATATAATTGAGACAGGATAGTAAAAATGGAAAAAAAAATTCCTTGGCAGGCGGGACAGGGATGCTGAGACAGACGCTGAACACAATGGCTGGGCAATTTACAGCCAGACACAGAAGGTCACCTCCCTAGAGATAACATCTAGGCCTCAGTTGTGTTTCAGCTCCAGGCCCATAAAAGTGGCAAAACCAGGTGGGGGATGCCAGGACCTGCTGTAATGACTAAAGACCCACTGCCCTGGCACTGACCAATCAGTGGAGACCATGACCCTGGAAGGTCACAACTGGAGAACTGATGAATATTCTCCTGAATCCCTCCCCGGAGACCACCCCTAAGATTCTTGCCTACAAGAGAGAAAAACTCAAGACAAAGGACCATGAGCTCTCACTGCGCCTGCTCTCTCCCAGGGCAGTAGCCCTCGCACATTCCCTTTCCCCTCTTCTTCCCTGACAGTCGCACATCTCCTAAACTCTAAGGACCCTGAAACTTGCAATCAGAGGAGCAGTAGGTCCCAGGCTAATCTTCTGAACCTGTCTCCAGGGTCCCCTTTTCTCTGACTTTTTAGTGAGCTAAGGCAGCCCAGTCTATTGTTTTCTATTGCTTCTTCTTTGCTAAGCCCTTGCTTGTTTTACTGCCCCCAGCTTTAACAAATGTACACTCATGGTCACCTAGACTTGTGCTGTGAAATCTTTCCTACATGACGTCAAACCCTATATGAGCCCTATATGATGTCAAGGACTACCAGCTGGCCCTGGGAAGACCTGTTCAGGACAAGGCCCCCTGTCCAGAAACACAATTATTACCCACTTACTGACGAGGAAACCAAGGCTTAGTGATCCAATAATGGACCTGAAATAACAGAGTAAGAGGCAGAACCCAGCAAATGTAGGCTGTACTGGCTCCAAAGCCCTGACCATTAAACAACTTTATAGTTAATGAATAAGTTGTTTTCTCCAGGAAGGAAAATGCTGTTTTCTATGGCATGTTAATTAGGTGCATTCTAGCTGTCAAAGCATCTGTACATTTTAGTTGTGGACAACTTTTATTTAACATCAAATTTGAAAGAAAGTCAGTTAAATGTAATAGTGTTTTTACTTGTCTAGATAATATTTAACTAATCGAAATTTAGAAGCATTTTTATCTTAGAAAATATTTGAAACCTTATCAAATGATATGAAAAGGACATGGAATTATAATGGAGGAAGCTTTGCAAATTATAAAACGATGGGAAATTTGAAATGTACTCAAGATTTCTTCTTAAAGTACCAACTAAAGTAGTTCTTTACAAGTATAGAACGTTGCTGTAGGCACAAATACACGATTTTTTAAAGCATTTCCTTAAAGATTGTTTAATCAGAGAACTTTGGTAAGTCAGAGATATTCAACTGGGAATTAAGGAAAAAATTTAATGTCATTTTGTTTGCATATTTTTATACTATCTTCTAATTATGTGCCCAAGTCTTCTTGGGCATGCACTAGAAATGCTGAACTCAAAGTATTGAGAGACATGTTATTAAGAAATGCTGAGGAAAGAAAATGAATGATTAGACATGGCTTTCAATCTAGGAGAAACTCAACACACACACAAAACACCTGAAGGGAGGCATGTCAATTTACACACATGATTAAATCTCCTGCTGCAAAACATTTGCAGATATTAAGTTGATGGGGTCTGCATACAGTCAGAGCTACACTAGTTATACTCAAGTACTTGCACATCTTTTTAGTTTTTTAAAAAGATTTTATTTATTTATAGGGAGAGAGGAAGGGAGTGAGAAAGGAAAGGAGAGAAATATTGAACTGAGACAGAACATTGACTGGTTGCCAACCACAACCCAGCCATGTGCCCTGACCAGGAATCACCTGGAGACCTTCTACTTTGCGGGACGACCCACAGCCAAATAAACCACTCTGGTCAGGGCAGCACTTGCACATCTTCAAAACTGCTGTAGTCGGGGCAAGAATATTGAATCCACTGATATAAATCATATTTAAAAAATCAATGCTCACTAAAATAAAAAGAAAAAGATGGTTTTGATGCCACTTTTGTTTCAATTTTCTCTCTTCCTTCTTCAGATCAATGTGACTTATAATTTGTTCTTCCCGTGAAGATCATTTTTTACATTTTATCTTTCTTCTTACTGGAGAGTATATATTTGAGCAATGAATAATATACTATACTCTTCAGTTTGTTTATTTGGTCTGCTCTATTCAATCACCTTATTTTTCAGTAGAACAGAGTATATTTTTCAGAAATTGTGCGGATTACCATTATTCTACTATCACAGAATCCCTGAACACAGGATGTTCAAAGGGAAGAGAAGGAAACAAAAACACAAATGACTAAACTAGTCTAGTGGTTGAGATTATGGGAAATGGCACAAGATGGAATGTGTGTGAGGCTCAATTTTGTCACTTTTAGCTGTGTGACATCAGGTAATTTAGTTTCCTCATTCAGAAAACTAAACTAGTAGGTTGTTCTAAGATTAAATGAGATGTAAAATTCCACTTTCTGGAACATAGAAAATACCAGTATTTCATAATTTTATTTATTGGTAAAAATCTTCATAATTTGGCTTTTATTAATTTAGAAGTAATGTAGGACAAGTCAGCTCGAAACATGTTATTCGACTCTTTCCAGTAGGGTAAGTAGAGAATTGGCTTTCACTGCAGAGCCTGAAGACTCTTGAAGTTATGTAACAGATTTGGATAGGCAACCTATGGCATTCAGCATATGTTTTTCAGTATTTTACTTATTCACCAAATATTCACTGAATGCTATTATCAGCCAAGCATGATTCCAATGATAAGATTTCAGTATTAAAAAAGTGAGCATAATTTTATATTCACAAAACTCACTTTTGAATATATTCCTCTTAAAGGTTACATTAAAAGCCATTAGTTAATGGCTTGATGTAAGTAAATGAGCATTACATAATTTGAAAAATAATAGTGCATAATGACAAACCAACCACAAATTGCTTAAAGAACTGAAAAATTATTTAATACCTAGCATGGCTGTAATTTGGGTTATGTAAAGGATTCCCTTCATACTATACTCTTCATACTTATTATATTAGCTCAATTTAAAAGGGGCTACATACTTGACTTTCATAGACTTCCAAAGATGTTTTTAAATCCCATATATTATACGCTGCAGCAGTATTTTGTAATAACAGATGTTCACACCTGAAAACATGTCATGGATTATGAAGACTGCCCTGTATTTAATGAGAATTTTTTATTTTTCTATAAAATGCTGATAAGGAACTTGAGTTTCCAAGCTAACTGTGTCTGATGTTTCCATAAAAACATATGTAAAACAAACTATCCCAAATAAAATATGCAGGACAAATATTACAGTTTTCTGTATTATGTGAGTGATAATAGAGAATAAAACTAAGAAGTTTGACCTTTTACAGTAAGAAGCTTCTGCTTGAATGCAGCAACTGTTCACAGTTTCTTTGTAAATAGAGAAATTAAAAAAAACAAGACAGCACTGAAGATACTTAGGTGAACATGGGATCCTGTTTCACGTTGCAGTCAAGGGGGGCATGTTTGCTGAGGAAGAGATGAGGCAGTGTGCCGAACGCAGCACTACACGATTTCCCATCCATGCACAACTGCTTTCTAAAAGCTCATCAGGTAAATATACGTGAGATAGATCTTGTTTCAAAACTTTTCATCACAACCAGGGTGATAGGTATTCATATATCCATCTTTATCAACAAGGACACATAGGATCAGAGTCTTTACCTTGGGACAGATGAGAGAAGCATGCACATGTCTGGTTACAAACAAAAAATGGTAACTGATCTCTAAGACTCATTCGTGTTCATTCCACGCACATCTTTGTAAGCACTTATCAAGTACTGGGCATGCTCTCAAATATATTAGTGCTCTTTCCTTTCCACTCCCAGACTCTGGGCTGTCTGCTCCTTTCCAGGAAATGCCAAGTTTCTCCCTCATTTGTTGCACCTCACATGCATTATCTAAGATGGCTCTATTTTAATATAATAGTCTTCTAAGTAAGAACAACTCATTGACTTCACAAAATAGCCTGAAGATAGTGTCAGTAATGGTATACACACATAAACACACACACATATAATGTAATTACTCTAGATAAAAATGCATATATTGGTAAAGGAGATTTCAGTCTTTTAACTGAAAGAAGTATTGTATGCCTCGATTAGTGTGACTATCTCCAGGCAGAGTTGTCATTTTTAAAACTGAAATATAATTTAGATATAATATCATGTAAGTTTAAGACATAGATGTTAATTGATATATTTACATACTGCAATATGATTACCACCTTGGCATTAGTGAACACCTCTAAGTCATCACATAATTGTCATTTCTTTTTTATGATGAGAACAATTAGGATCTGGCCTCTTAGCAATTTTGAAGTTGCTAGTACAGCTCTGTTGACCATAATCACTATGTCATGTGTTGCCTCTCTAGGACTGCCTTATCTGTTAGTTCCTAGTTTGCATCCTTATACAATAAACCCCAAATTCCCTCACCTGCCGTGACCTGGTAACCACCATTCTACTCTCCATTTGTACAATTTTCGTTTCCTTAGATATCATACAGTACACATTTTATCTCACTGATCATTGCCCTCAAGGTCCATCCATGCTCTTGTAGATGGAAGGATTTCCTCCTTTCTCATGACTGAATGATATTCAACTGTGTATATATACTAAAACATTTTATTCATTCATCCATTGATGGACACTTAGACTATATCCATATCTTGACTATTGTGAAAAATGCTGCAATAAATAAGGGAGTGTGTAAATCTCTTTAAACTCCTGTTTACATTTCCTTTGGATATGTAGCCAGAAGTAACACCCCTGGATCATATGGTAGTTCTATTTTTAACTTTTTGAGGAACTTCCATAAATGTTTTCCATAGTGACTGAACCAATTTACCAGTACATTTCCATTAACAGTGTGCAAAGGTTTCCTTTTTCTTCACATATTTGCCAGAACTTGCTATCTTTTGTTTTCTTGATGATCACCATTCTAACAGGTATGAGATGATATACGTCATTGTGACTTTGATTTGCATTTCCCTGATGATTAGTGATGTTGAGCATCTCTTCATGTAGTTGTTGACCATTTGGTTATGTTTTTTGGAAGAATGTCTATTTCCTCTGCCAATTTTTAATTGGATTTTAAAAATTGAATTGTTATGCTACTTAATATCAAACTATATTACAAGACCATAGTAATCAAAACAGCCTGGTACTGACGTAAAAACAGACACATAGATAAATGGAAAAGAACAGAAAGCACAGAAATAAGCCCATAGAAATTAATATTCTACCAAGAAAGCAAGTACAGAAAATGGGTTAATATAGATTATCCAATAAATGGTATTGAGAAAAATTGGACAAATATGTACAGAAAAATGGAACTAGATCACCTTCTTATACCACACACAAGAATTTATTCAAAATGGATCAAATACTTAAATGTTAGACCTGAAATCATAGAAGAAAGTGCAGGTAGCAAAATCTCAGACATTGTTCATAACGATATTTTATTGGATATATCTCCCCAAAGGAAACAAAAGAAAAAAATAACAAATGGGAGTATATCACACTAAAAAGTTATTGCTCAGCAAAGGAAATCATCAACAAAACAAAAAGACAACCCACAGAATGGGCAAACGTATTCATTGATAAATCTGATAAGGGGTTAATATCCAAAATTTAGAAAGTGCTTACAAAACTCAACACCAAAAAACCCCAAACAAGCCAATTTAAAAAATGGGCAAAGGACCTGAATAGGCACTTCTTCAAAGAAGACATAGACATCGCCAATAGACATATGAAAAGATGCTTAACATCAGTAATTATCAGATAAATGCAAATTAAAACCACAGTAAGATACCATCTCACACCTGTCAGAATGGCTATCATCAATAAATCAGAGAACAACAAGTAGTGGAGAGGATGTGGAGAAAGGAGAACTCTTGCACTGTTGGTAGGAATGCATACTGGTGCAGCCACTGTGGAAACCAGTATGAACATACATCTAAAAATTAAAAATAGATCTGCCTTTTGACCCAGTAATTCCACTTCTGGGAATATATCTGAAAGAGCCCAAAACAATAATTTGAAAGAACATAAGCACCCCTATATTCACTGAAGCATTATTTACTATCAGCAAGATATGGAAGCAGCCCAAATGTCCACCAGTAGATGAGTGGGTAAAACAACTATGGGAAAGTTACACAATTAAACACTACTCAGCCATTAAAAAGAAGAAAATATTACCTTTTTTGAATAGTATGATGGACCTGGAGAACATTATGCTAAGTGAAATATGCCAGTCATGGAAAAACAAATACCATATGATTTCACTCAGACATGGAATCTAATGAACAAACTTAAATAACGAGCAAAACAGAGACAGACTCAAAAAATGGAGAAGAGATAACATTTAGTTGAGGAGGGGAGGTTGGGGGTGGAGGGACTGAGCAAAAAAGAAAAAGGACTCATGGACATGGACAACAGTGTGGTGATTATTGGGGGCAGGGGTGTAAGGAGACTAAATGGTAATGGAAAAAATAAAATAAAGATAAAAAGTCAATCCCACTGAACAGAGCTAACTAAAAAAAAATTCTTACTATACTGTTTTCACACAGGGTTATGATCTCAAACATGTTACTAATATTAGATTAAATTACTATTATATCAAATTGAGACTGTAGTTGAATATAACTGTACTTTGAGCTTTAAGTCCAAATCAAAAATATATTTTTCCTGTATGTAAAAATAATAAAAATTGAAGTGTATGGATTTTTATATATTTTGAGAATTAACCCACTATGTAATATATGTTTTGCAAATATTTTCTCCCATTCTTAGGTTGACTTTTCATTTTGTTGATTGTGTGTTTTACAATGCAAGCTTTTTAGTTTAACATTGTCTCACTTGATTTTTTTCTTTTGTTGCTTGTGGCTTTTGGTTGTCATAACAAACAAACAAAAAAACACTGCTCAGTCCAATGTCAAGAATTTTCTTTTCTATGTTTTCTGCTAGAAGTTTTATGAAATCAGATCTCAGGTTTAAGTCTTTAATCCATTTTGAGATAATTTTTGTGAGTGGTAGAAGATAAGGGCCCAATTTTATTTTCTGCATGTGGTTCTCCAGTTTTCCCAACACCATTTGTTGAAGAGACTATACTTTCCCTGCTGAGTATTCTTGGCTACTGCTTCAAATGTTACTTGATTATATATGTGGCAGTTTCATTGTGGTATCTCTATTCTATTCCATTGGCCTATGGGTTTATTTTTATCTAATACTTTATTATTTTAATTAATGTAACTTTATAGTATAGTTTAAAATCAGAAAATGTGGTGTAATAGTCTTGTTCTTTCTCAGAATTCCTTTGGCTACTCAGGGCCTTCTTTATTTCCATACAAATTTTAGTATTATGTCTTCAGTATCTGTGAAAAATGCCATTAGAATTTTGATAGGGATTATATTTAATGAATAGATAACCAAGGACATTTTTACAATATTAATGTTTTTGATCCATGGCCACAGGATATCTTTCCATTTGTGTACCTTTAATTTCTTTCATGAAGGTTTTGAAGTTTTCATCACACAGTCCTTTCACATTTTTGGATGAATTTATTTCTAAGTAATTGCATTGCTTTACCATGCTACTGTGAATGGGATACTTTTTTTTTCCAGGTGTTTCCTTGTTAGTATATGGCAATGTCACTGAATTCTGTGTATTGATTTATATCCAACAGCTTTCACTGAATTCATTAAGTGGCTTTTGAGCATTTAGTATTTTCCATAAATAATCTGCAAATAATATCAACTTTACTTTTCCAATTTGGATGCCGAGTGATTTATTTAATATTAATTAATTAATTATTTTGAGGCTTAATTGCTCTATGACTTCCACTACTATGTTAAATAAGGTGATAAGAGTGGACTCCTGGTCTTATTACTGATCTCAGAAGAAAAGTTTTCAATTTATCACCATTGAGTACAATGTTAGGTGTGAGTTTGTCACATATGGTCTTTATTATGCTGTAGTATTTTCATTGTGTATCCACTGTGTTGAAGTTATTAACCATAAAAGGATGTTATGTTTTATTAACTGCTTTTTATGCATATATTAATGTGATCATATGATTCTTATCCTTCATTTTATTAATGTGGTTTGCAACAGTGATTGATTTGCATATTTGAACCATCCTTGCAACCAAGGGATAAGTCCCAGTTAGTCATGTAGTCTAATTCTTATAGTGAATTCAGTCTGTTACTACTTTGATAAAAGTTTGTTCATCTCTTTTCATCAAATTTTTGGGCTATAGTTTTCTTGTAGTGTCCCTATCTGGTTGTGGAATGAGTTCAGAAGGGTTGTTTCCTCTTCATTTTTTTAGAAGGTGTTGAGAAGGATTACTGTTTTTGGCTTAAATTGTAGTTTATCAGTTATTAATTCTTCTTTAAATGTTTGGTAGAATTCTCCAGTTAATCCATTTGATACTGGTCCTTTCTGTGTTGGAAGTTTTCTGATTACTGATTTGATATCTCTACTTGTTATTTCCCTATACTGATTTTGTATTTCATCCTGATTCAGTTTTGGTAGGTTGTATGCCTCTAGGGACTTATTAATTTCCTCTAGGTTATTTAATCTGTTAGCATATAAATATTCACAATAGTCTCTTATTACCCTATGTATTTCTGTGGCATTGGTTTTAATCCCTTCTCTTTCATTTCTACTTTTATTAATTTGAGTCTTACCTTCTTTTTCTTAGTTTAGCTAAGGATTTGTCAAGTTTGTTTATCTTTTCAAAAGATCAGCTTTTACTTTTATTGATTTTTTTTCTGGTCTCTATTTCCCTTATCTCTACTCTGACCTTTGTTATTTCTTTCCTCTGCTTACTTTGGGTATATTTTGTTCCTCTTTTATTAGTTCTTTAAGATGTGCAGTTAAGTCACTTATTTAAGAACTTTCTATTTTCTAAAATGTCCATTTATTGCTATGAACTTCCCTCTCAAAACTACTTTCACAGCATTCCATAGGTTTAGGTACGTTGTACTTACATTTTCATTTGTTTTGAGATAATTTTTATTTTGCTTTTGACTTTTTTCCCCTTGATCCATTAGTAGTTCAGGAGAGTGTTGTTAATGTCCACATAGATTTTTCAGCTTTCATCTTCTTAATTTCTAGTTTCATATCATTGTGGTTTGAAAAGATACTCCATATCACTTTAATCTTAAATCTGGTAAGACTTGTTCTGTATCCTCTACATTGACCTCCTTCTACTTTCAACATATAATTTCACTGTGGTTCAACAGTGCTATGAGAATGTTATTTATGAGTATTGATTATTACATGTAAAAGTTATAAAGTAGTAAGGTGTGTACATTAATCAAAACAATAAGTTATGCATATGCTAATACACATGCATGTCCTAAATAATAAGACTTCCTCAAAAATATACATATAAGAATAACTGAACAGGCTTTTTTTTTCATCCTAAGCTCAAGTTCATAATGATAATAATGCCACATGAACTTGTCTGGGTGTCCTAAGGCTCTCTAGCCTTTGATCTAAGAATCAGAGTTCTTGGTCTCTAATTAGCTTTGGTGCAAAACTTTTACAAAGAGAATGGTTAAGAAGTTGATTTTATGACTTAGTAATTTAAATTCTATACAGATAAACTGCATACTGCTGCCTATGGTACTGTTAGGACAGAAAGTTAGGTGGTCCTCTCTAAACCACGTTTTAAAGACCATTGCTCTCACCACCAACAGGAGGAGCGTAAGTGAGGTGGTCCTAACTGCTCCTTTCTGGTCGCCCTGGTTCTTCCAACTCCTTCCTCTAGAGCAGCAAAGCAAATGCTACATATGTCTCACAATCACTCTGTTCAAAATTAACCCGCTAGAAAGGAGCTGTGTAGTAGTGTAGGTGGCATTACATTTACCTTTTTCCCACAAACAGTCTGAAAAATATCTCCCTCTGATGTGCTATTTTCAGAATCCCCCTAATTCTGGACTTTTTTTTATTTAACAGCTGGATCTCCTTGTATCATCAGATATGGGGCCTATCTGGCTGTGGGTGGGCACACAGCCTTCACGTGTCCACCCTTGTCTCTTACCTAAGCATCTCCACCTCATGCCCTGGTATCGAAATTCAATTTTTAAGTTGTTCACCCTTGCCAAGTTCTTTTATTAGATTTCTATCTATAATATCTCTCTCTTCAGGATTGGGACGCCATCTTGTTCTTGCCATTCCCTCACACTTGGGACAACACTTCTGCTTCCAAACACCCATGACTGTAGCCCTACTCCCTAATGCAGATTGCTTTGGGGAGAATCTAAATATCATCTGCTCCTCGATTCTGCATTTCTGTAACCCACTCACCTGCCTGTTGGGAAATCCTGGGTGCCTATGCTAGATTTTGTCATGTCAACTACCCATCTGCATGAATGTACCCGTATACTGATGATAACAGGAGCAATAACAACAGGTATTCCCATTTCCTTCATAATTGTAATACCTTTACATATTTTGTGTAATACACTGAATCGATAGGTTTTTCTTTCTTTAATTTTAGATAGCATGTAATATAAAAAAGCAAAAGTTTTCCCAAATTTATATCGGGTATTTTTTTATTTAACAAATAATTTCAGAGCATGTTTGTTGTACTAGGACATTTCTTAGGAAGAAAGGAATTATTTGTATCCTTAAGAAGTTCAAATACTACTTGGAGAACAGAATATCGTAAAGGCAGTTGGTTCTAAAAGAGTAGAAGCAGGTTCCCTAACTAAGTTTGGATGGAAGAAGGAAGTGGCCTTAATCAGAACTTTTTAGAGAAGGTGATAGTAATTGCTGACAATTAATAATTGAATCTATTTTGACACAATGTCCAATGATATTATGTCTCTTTTATATTTCTTTATATAAATTTATGATTCATAGACATTATATCGGATAAAGAAAGAGCACCAATGAGCAGCTCTTTGGTCTTACTCAATTTGGCTGTATTTCAGGCCAAACTGATTTACGGTGTCTCTGTTCTCCCTTTCCTACTGATGATAATTATGATAATAACAGTGATGATGGTGATGATAAAAGCACCACTTAAGTGTTCATATATTCCTAGAAATTTGCTAAAATGGCTTTATAGCTTTATATACTTGATCCCATTTCATCCTGATAGTAGGTACAATTTTCAGATGGCCCCTAGGATTGATGGCCAGTGATATACACACAACTTTTCCCATTATCTAATCAAACACTGGGTACTACCATAAAGGGATTCTGCAGAATTAAGGTCCCTCAAATCAGGTGACCTTAAAATGGAAGTATTATCCAGGTGGGCCTGAATTAATCATATGAGTCCTTTAGATCTGGTCATAGACAGAGGTCAGAACAGAGAAAATCAGAGATTTGGAGTGTGACAAAGGCTCACTGTGTCGCTGCTGGCTTTCAAGAAGCCACATGGCAAGGAAGTGAGTGGCTTCCAGGTTATGAGAGTGACCTCTGGCTGACAACCAGCAAGGAATCAAGGGACTTGGAGAATATTCAGCTGCGAAACTGAATCATTCCATGACCAGTTGAACTGAAAGGAGGACCCTGAGCTCCAGGCGAGATCAGAGTGTGGCTGACACCCTAGTGTTAGACCTCAGGGATCCCGGATGGAACACCTAACTGAGCCCTCAGGGACTCTAAGATGACAAATGGTGTTGTTTTCAGCTACTAAGTGTGCCATGCAAACATAGAAAACGGATACAATATTCCTAACTAATAAACTGGTAGCATCATTATACTCATTTTATGGTGAGAAAAGAACTTAAGGATTTTACCAACTTTGTACCTATTTACTGTGTACAATCATGGTTGATAAATGCAAAACACAGAACTTTTTCAATATTGTGAAGATAATGCTTTTATGTTATACCAGTTTTACTTTTGATGCTATGACCAAGTGCTGTTGCTTACTAAACCTGTGTGCAAGAAATTACAGTGTTTCCACCTACAGTCTACTTCCAAACATGGACAAAAAAGTCTAAAATCTAAAATGACTCATGTCCTTTAGTGTAAAAGGCAACATTTGGAAAATATTTCATTTGAGGTGACATAGGCAGATACAAATGTCCTTTCTTCAGCATTTTATCTGTAATTTTATACATCTCTCCATGTACACTTTGTATCTGTGGGTTTCAGAAATGCCTTTTTCTCATCTATTCATCAGCAGATCTTTCTCCTGAACCAAGGCCTCCTTGGGTCATGGAAGAGAAGCCTAAGGAGAGTTACATTTATGCCTCCACCCACCACAGCTTGGAAAGGCAGGGAATGAGTAGCAGAGGACAGGAAGAAGCTTGTGAGTGTGTGTGTGTGTGAGAGAGAGAGAGAGACAGAGAGATACACAGAGAGAAAGAACGCAAAAAGACAATTATTTAAGGCAATTATCTAAAAAACTTAAGGGGAATTAGAGAGGTTGCCTTGAAGTTTTTTTACTATAACACTGACTTAAGTTTTGGCTTTGTTTTCACAGGTTCAAATGTATTTTCTGAATCACAGACTGAATCACGCCACTCTGCTTCCTCCTCCTCTTCATAAACAATTGTGTAGAGAATTGGGAACAGAATCTGTCAACTGTTTGCAGACACACTGCGTAATTCTTTTACAGGGAGCCCTGCTGCCTATGGAAGTAATATTTACTAAGGAGGGTAAGAACCGGGGTTGCTCCCAGCACCTCTTCCAGAGAGGGACTGAAGGCCATGGACATGCTTGCAAAGAAAAATATTAAAAGCTTACTGACCCTAGATCTTATAGCAGTAATTTATACACACTATCTGTTATCCAGAATCCCACAGACTCATATGTGTTCTTTTTTTAAAAGATTTTATTTATTTATCTTTAGAGGGGAAGGGAAGGAGAGAGGGGGAGAAATATCAATGTATGGTTGCCTCTCATGAATCCCCCGCTGAGAACTGGCCTGCAACCCAGGCACCTGCCCTGACTGGGAGTCAAACTGTGACCTTTTTGGTCGCAGGCCCGTGCTCAATCCACTGAGCTACAGTCATATGTGTTCTTACATTTTCATAAGAAGGGAGATGACATGGAGCAGCCCCATGTCCACACCAAGATGGAGAGAGATGCCCAGGAAGCCCCCAGGTGCTTCAGCCTCCCCATACCTCCAGCGTCAGACACTGTCTGACTTCAGCTACATGGGGGACCTGAGTCAGAACTGCCTCACCAAGCAATTCCAAAATTACTGACTCCTCAAAAACCATGAAGGATATTCAAACAATTGTTAATGTCTTCAGTCACAATGCCTGGGGGTGATTTATTATGTAGCAATAGATCACTGGAATGCCCTTTCCATAGAAGATAAGTGCATTTGTTTAAAAACGAAGTATATACAATTATTACATGTGATAATTAAAATGTGTTGAAAATTGTAGGCTTATATTTTGGTATAGACTAGTTTCCTAAATAGAAATATTCTTACTATGATCTCATTTTTGGAATTCAAAAGTTGGTTTGATCCAGTTATCAGTTTATTGTCTTTTATTATTTCAAACAATGGGTTAATTCCTATAGAAACTAGAGTTACTAGATTCTAACACTCCCACTTTTAAAATTAATATAATTTATTTATTGTCTTCCAATGTCAAGTCATTTCTTCAGATTGAAAATCCTCTACATTCCTGCAAAATATCCCCCCTTTTTTATGAAATAAATTTCCAGTTTGTGAATAAGTTAACACAAATGAATAATATAGTCAGAATACTCACCACTGGATAACATTAAATCAATAGTCAGGTTGGGTTGGGGGGGGTTGAAGAAAAATCAAATTCCATTCAGTTACTCAAATAAAGCAACTGCTTGAATGCTTACCCAGTAGGGATCATCTTATCACTTGGCGGAATCTTGTTTGAGATGGAACATTCCCACTGGCAAATTTACATACTTTCTGATTTTAAATATATGCATCAAGTAAAATGAGAGAGTGTGAACTCAACTATTGTTAATAGTTTGAATCTATACACTTGATTCATCTTAAATATTTAAGGGTAATTTTTTCTAGAGGACAATTATATTAACTACTTAGTTTCCATGTATGTCTTCTAAATCAATAAAGAAATTAATATTAATACATTAATTTGAACTTGGAGTATTCAAATGGGTCTCAAAACAAAATGTAAAACAGATGTTAGGTTATAAACATAAAATTATATCCAGGATTCTAGCTAAGGTTCTAATAAACAAGTTTATTTTACTAGAAGTCAGTATAACGGCAGTAAAATTGAGCATCAGCATTAGGTTTTTGAAGAAGCATTGACTGAAGGGAACTGGCATAATCTGTTCCCTCCTCAATGTATGGCAACTCTGTAAAATGCACCGGAGGAGTCAGAACCATAGTTGTATTTTCAGAGTGTGTGCTCATTAAGGATAAAACACTGAAAGTAAATCAATGAGGGGTGCTTTCTTTGTAGGAATTTTTAGGTTAGGTAGTCTAGATTTCTTTATTTCAGTGATTGTCATTATAATGACAGGAAAATAGGACATTTTATTATTTGAAATGAGATAACACTTTACACTCAATAGAATGGCTATCGTCAATAAATCAACAAGCAACAAGTGTTGATGAGGAGAAAAGGGAACTGCAGTGTTGGCAGGAATGCGGACTGGTGCAGCCACTTGTGGGAAACAGTATGGAATTTCCTCAAAAACTAAAAATGGAACTATCTCTTGGTCCAATGATCCCACTTCTGGGAATATATCCTAAGAAGCCCAAAGCACCAATTCAAAAGAATATATGCACCCCTATGTTCTTAGCAGCACTATTTACAATAACCAAGATTTGGAAGCAGCCCAAGTGCCCACTGGTAGATGAGTGGGTAAAAAAGCTGTGGTACCTTTACATAATGAAATATTAAGCAGCCATAAAAAAAGAAGGAAATCTTAACTTTTACAACAGCATAGATGGACCTGGAGAACATTATGCTAAGTGAAATAAGTCAGACAAAGACAAGTACCATATGATTTCACTTATATGTGTGAGTTAATGAACAAAATAAACTAACAAAATAGAAACAGACTCATACATACAGAGAACAGAAAACAACTGTCAGAAAGAAAGGGGTGTTGGGGGCCGGGTGAAAAAGATGAAAGGATTAAGCAAAGAAAAAAACCCTCAAAGACACAGACAACAGTATAGTGATTGCGAGAGGAATAGGGAGGTGGAGGGAGGAGAAAAAGGGTAAAGAATGTATAAATGGTGATGGAAGGAGACTTGACTTTGGGTAGTAAATACACAATACTATATTCCAATAATGTAGAATTGTACACCTGAAACCAATATAATTTTTCAACCAATGTCATCCCAATAAATTCAATAAAATAAAAAAGAAATGAGATGATACAGAATTTTGAAAATATTTAGATTGCCATTTCAGACATTTTAGCTGTTTTTCTAAATTAAATTTTCCTTTTTCTCTTTTGTGATATTTACACATGTTGAGACAACATACAAATTCCTCTTCTTTAAAAGGAATAAAGAGAAAGTAAAAGTAGAAAATAAGTAAAATTTAATTAAATTTGGCATAAAAATATGCTTAAAGCAGTTTGTCAGAGGCAGCACCCATTTCTTCATTTCCAGGATTGAAACAAAAAAAAGCCTGTAATAATGATTTCCTAAATATAAGCATCTTGTCTAAGTTGTAGTCAGGTGATTCCCCCAGCGGGGGGGAATAGCAAATACCAAGCAATAGTGTCACATTTAAGTACTTGCCTCCTTTTATTATATTTGCAGAAGTCAAAATGTACTAATATCAGCTTATAATGTTTTGTAGTCCCTTCATGTAGATGGCGGCAGAGCAGGCATAATAAATCAATAGAACAAATTGTCAGACCAGTAATAAGGCTTCTGTTGTTCTGTTTCTCATTAAAGGCTGTAGCAATTGGAGAAAAGCTATTACTGCGTCCAGAATTCTTAATGAGGTTTGCTACCAATTAGTTTATTACTCAAGTATATGCTTTGACATTTGGTTAGCTAGAAACGTGGGCAGCTTTTCATGCAAAAAAAATATTACTACACATAAGCCTGGAACACTTAGTTATTCTAATGTCTGAGCCAGTTAATACTGATTGGTACCTGCAAAATACCTTAAGAAAACACTGACCTTCAAACTCCTGCTTTCTTTTGAGTTGATGTTGAATCAATAAAGAATCCTAAAGCCAATGTTTTATTGATAACTGAGCTAATATGGCTTGCAAAATTTTTTTTATTAACACTTGCAAACTAGTTAAACTATTGTAGCTGAAAAATGTCAACCTCAAAAAATTCTCTGACAAACATGATGGAGCTTCTTTGACACATTCTCTTCAAGACCCCACTCTGATACCCTCTTATTTTCTGTTACTTCAAGGCCATGAATAAATATTGCAGCAATCTTTATACTGTAACTAGGATTTTAAGCTGTACAAATCATGGGGGAAATCCTAGTGCATCCATCATCGGATATTTTTAGTTTTATCATTGTAAAGAAAGATTTGTAATCTAAAGAAAATCTTGTAAATATCATGGGAGAAAAATCAATAGCTTGTGGCACAGGATCACAAGAAAATTAATCTTAAAAAGAATACTATGTATGCTCATGAACATGAAAGACTTGGGATAGATTATTAAATTGGTACTATTTATTGTAAATTTAAAAAGAACAAAGACATGACAAAAATACTGACTTAGAAACAAAAACCCTCTAAAGCATTTAGAGAGTGTCTGAGAGTCACGGTAAGTACAGTGAGCTACCTCTAGTAAATCAGAGGGGAGCAAAAGAACGCACTCTGACCTGAAAAGCAGTGCAGAAACCCTTGGTGGATTCAGAGGGAAGGGGTCTAGAGCCAACAGGTGTCCCGGCACTTCTGTTCAGTGTCATTTGCTCTGTTTTTTCTCTACATGGATGACATTTATTCCTAGGCTTAAATCCATTTAACATTTTTCTTATTGACTTTTATATTTCTATCAATTCAGATACCTAAATGTCACAAAACCCTGACTTGCACTCCTTTGAGATTTACATTCAACACATGAAATTTCTCCATGTACAATTTGGGTTATGTTTTCTCACTCCAGGTCCAATACTATTGCATTAACAGCCTTCTAGCTTCTGTATTAAAATGCCTAATCAATGTCAACCTTATCAATAAAAAGATAAAATAGAAAACAAATCACTACTTTGCACAGAAGAAAATTGTACATAAAATGTGGTAAAATATCCAAGGAAACACATATAAAATATTAACAATGCTATAACTTGAGATTTGAGATATGATCATATTCATGTTTTTCTAATACACTCACCCTTTGGCCTAAGCATATTCTTACATTTTATACATATATTCTTATATCTTTTTCACATGTATGTTACGTTCACCATATTTTAAGTTACTTGACGTCATCCAGTTTGATTTTGAGAGCTCCTCAAAATCTTACATGGTTTACAATCAACAGGATTTATGTTTTCAATAAAAGATTTTGGGACTTCCGCCAAGATGGAGGCATAGGTGGATGTGCTGTGCCTTCTCACACAACCAAGATTAGAGAAAACTAAATATTAGCAACAGAAAACACAGCCAGAACACAGAAAATTGAACTTTTCGGAAGTCCGTTAACAACAAATTCTTCAGCCTGACCGGTAAGGGGCGAAACCAGCGGCTGGCGGAGCGGGGTTGCACAGGAGGACTCGGCCAGACACACTCAGGCCAGCGGAATCCAGGCGCAGGGTCAGACCTAGTGAGCGACCCAGCGAGCAACCAGGCGAGTGACCGCGGGGGAGACAGCCGGGCCGGGGGCTGCGTGTTGACTGAGGTTGCGCATTTGTGCGTGGGTGGACAGGGGAGGGAGTGGGCGGTTGGACCGGGCCGGCAGGTCCCCACGGCAAGCGGCAGTGGAGGACACCGCCATTTCCCTGCTCTGACCCCACCTCCACATACAGCGTCATAACCCAGCGACTCTGAGCGGCCCGGCCCAGGTGAACCACCTAAGGCACTGCTCCTCCGCACCCAGCTGTGAGAAGCGGCAGAGGGGGTCGCCATTTCCCCGCTTGGGCCACGCCCCCACATACAGCGTCACAACCCAGCGACCTGGGAGTCCAAGGCGCCGCTTCTCACACTTAAAGGGCCAGAACAGACCAAGAATGGCGCAGGAGGATCTCAGAGCCCCAGAGCCAATAAATCTAAGCAATGAAGAAATAGCAAAACTCACAGACGCACAGTTTAAAACATTGGTGATCAGGATCCTCACAGAACTGGTTGATTATAGCCACAAATTAGACAAATATATGAAGGCGAAACTAATTGAAATGAATGGAATTGCACAGGACACCAATAGCAATGAAAAGGAAACTGGGACTCAAATTAATGGAGTGGACCAGAAGAAAGCAAATAATGGCCAAACAGAAAAGAGTCAAGAAGCAAGAATTCAAAGAAATGAGGAGAGTCTTAGGAACCTCCAGGACATCTTTAAACGCTCCAACATCCGAATTATAGGGGTACCAGAAGGGGGAAAGGCACAGCCACCAGTGGAAAACTTATTTGAACAAATAATAAAGGAGAATTTCCCCAATCTGGCAAAGGGAAATAGACTTCCAGGAAATCCAGGAAGCTCAGAGAGTCCCAAAGAAGTTGGACCCAAGAAGGAACACACCAAGGCACATCGTAATTACATTAGCCAAGATTAAAATGAAGGAGAGAATCCTAGAAGCAGCAAGAGCTAAGGGGACAGTCACCTACAAAGGAGTCCCCATCAGACTGTCAGCGGATTTCTCAAAAGAGACCTTACAGGCAAGAAGGGGCTGGAAAGAGGTATTCCAAGTCATGAAATCTAAAGACCTACAACCAAGATTGCTCTATCCAGCAAAACTTTCATTTAAAATGGAAGGACAGATAAGGTACTTCTCAGATAAGATCAAATTCAAGGAGTTCATCATCACCAAGCCCTTATTATATGAAACGTTAAAGGGACTTATCTAAGAAAAAGAAGTTAAAGAAACATGAACAGTGAAAGGACAACAAACTCAGTTATTAACAACCACACCTAAAACAAAAGCAAACTGAAAGGACAGCTAGATCAGGAGTGGAAACATAGAAATGAAGATCTCAAGGAGGGTTAGCAACAGGGGAGTGGGAGGAGGAGAAGGGGGGAGAAGGTACAGAAAATAAGTAGCATAGACAGTAGATAGAAAATAGATGGGGGGCAAGAATAGCATGGGAAATATAGAATCTAAAGGACTTGAGACACATGGTCATAAACTAAAGGGGGGGTGATGGTGGGGATGGGGGGTAGGGTGGAGGGGAATAAAGGGGGAATAGAACAACTGTAACAGCATAATCAATAAAAAAATTTTAAAAAAAAGAATTCAAAAAATAAATAAATAAATAAAAGATTTTGAGTCTACTATTATATATCACATGTGCATATAAATGCATTTGGATAAATTCTGTTTAAAATCAAATTTAACAGAAAAGAAAATGAGAGAAGTAAAAATTGCAAGATTCAAATCTGAGACAAATGCAGGACTTAGAATGACAAAGGTATTGTGGTATTTTGAGAATGAGATATAGAGGAGAAAAAAAAAGATGATCCGAAAATGGAAGGTTTGGGTTAGTTAAGGAGTCAGGTCCTACTCAAATGAAAGACTAACTCCCATTATGTGAAAATATTGTACTTATAATTATTGTTGCTATTATATTATTAGAGCCAAACAAAATTGGGTTTGTTAGCTTGTTGTTGCAAGGAAGACCACATGACTACACAGAACACTGGACTGGCAAAGACTGGCCAGAATTTGTAAACTAAGGAATTGCTGAAACCACATGAGTCTGGGAGGAATTATTGTTTGCTGTAGTTTTTGGATCTGATAGGTCTGAATGAACTGTTATTAAGAGAGTTTGAGCTTAGCTAGTTTGTCTTGCATGTTATTATTTGGTATCATTTATCTGCTATACAAATCAGAGCCTATTCTTACAAGGTGTGCTTTCTATTTGAATTCTCAGTTCCCTCCTCATCACTTAGCCATTAGCAGAACTGCTTTTACTTATTAAAATCAATGTAGTCACATCCCATAAGGGTTAAATGAAATTAACTCATGTTCTAGAATTAACTAGTCAGGAACTAATCACAACAGAGAAAGATTGCCTTTCTCCTTGGTGGCATCCCAGTTCATAGAGGTAGAACTACTACTGCATGCACTTGGCACCTTCTCTCCATCATTGCTCCCTGGTTTACCTCAGCTCCCACTCCTGCCCAGAATCTGTTGCACCGCCCTTTTCCACTCCATGTCAGTAACGAAGGGTTCAGTGCTGGGTTAGTCTGGTTGAACTCCAGCAAGATTCATGAAAGAAAGCACTGAATTTATTTATTCTTGTAGGGAGAGCTAGCTGAAAATTTATACTACCTGATCTTTGAGTTCCATTCAAATGAGTTTCTATGATTCTTTGTATCCTGTGACAAAAATTTATATCAAATGGATTCTTCAAGGCAAAAAAAACCCCAGCTGTTTACTAATTCAACACAAATCACAAGTCTGAGCTGCTGTTGCTTTCCATAACAGTATAATGCAACAAGTCATTATGAGTGAAATTAAAATAAATAACTGGCTTAAGGATATAAGCACTATCAAAAATAACACACATGATGCTAAAATTTGGAATAATAAGGGTTTGTTTCAGCTCTTTAGACTGCGGTGGGAAGCAAGTATAAACAACTTGATGAATAATGTTCTATCCCTCTAAATGTTATTACTTGCCCATAAGTAGCAAAGTATATACTTTAAACTTGCACTTTTAGCAAAGGTTAGGAGTTACTACTGATCTATTCATATATTTACAGTGTTTGGGACCTACTCTGCCATTGCAAGTGGTGCCTGGGATTATTTTTAGGGTCAGTGGCCATCGACATGAGAGATGTAACTGGTCCCCAGGGTGTTCAATGCCATGACCATTATGACTGGTATGGACCCAGTCTCCATCAACTCTTCTATCCCTGAAGTAATTATTGAGGAAAACATTTTTTGCTCATGCTTTTAATAAAAAAATGTATAAAATCAATTTTCTCAACCAAGTAGATGAGTTCTGGACTTTACTTCCACTTTGGGGGCCTTTTTATTATCATTGGCTAGGTTACATGAAATTTAGGCTTTGCATAATTTGTCCCTGGACACCCACCAGAAAACCCTATGCTGATAACTAGTGTATCAAAAAAAAAAAACTAAAACAAACAAAAAACCTCCTACCGAATTCATTTATAAATGTGTCCCACTAGAATATTTGTTAATATTAAAGCAGAATCAATTTAAAAACTCAGATTTTATTAAAGGAAGAATTTTTCAACCATGTTCTTCAACTAAACAGAGGTTGTCATAAATGTCAAAACTTCCTTAGTGAACTGTCTCACCTTCAACCCCCACCCCACCAAATCTATGATGATGGAGTAAGGCATCTCTCAGACTTCTTTTCACTGGCCAAAACAAATAAATTTGAGTTAAATAATTACACTTAACACTTCCGATTTTTGAAAACACTTCTGCAAAACAGCTGTATGTGTTTCCTCCAAAGATACATTGAACTCTCACCCCCAAACCCATAAATGTGACCTTATGTGGAAACACAGTTTCTGCAGGCACAATCAAGGCAAGATGAGATCACTAGCATGGGCACTGATTCAATATGGTTGGTGTCCTTATAAGAAAAGAAGACTCCATGTAAAGACACAAACATCCAGGGAGAATTACACGTGTCCACAGAGATTGAAGTGAAACAGCTACAAGGCAAGGAAGGAGCACCAAGGTTTGACAGCTGTCCCCCAAAGTGGGCGGGAAATAGGGGAGCATTCTACCAGCTTCTCACAGGGAGCACAGCCATGCTGACCACTTGATTTCGGGCTTCTTGCCTCCAGAATTAGTGGGGACTAAGTACATTTCTACTGTTTTAGTCACCAAGTTTGTGGTTTGTAGCTCTTTGTTACCACAGCCCTAGGAAATTAATTTAACCATGTTATATCTATTTTTACAATCAAATTTGCCAAAGAAAAGTGAGTTTACTCTTAAAGAATAATCAATCAGACTTCCGCCAAGATGGAGGCATAGGTGGATTTGCCGGGCCTTCTCACACAACCAAATTTAGAGACAACTAAATATTAGCAACAGAAAACACAGCCAGAACACGGAAAATTGAACTTTTCGGAAGTCTGTTAACAACAAATTCTTCAGCCTGACCGGTAAGGGGCGAAACCAGCGGCTGGTGAAGCGGGGTTGCACAGGAGGTCTCGGTCAGCCGGACTCAGGCGCGGAATCCAGACGCTCGGAATCCAGGCGCAGGGTTGGACCTAGTGAGCAACCGAGCGAGCCACTAGGTGAGCGACCGCGGGGGAGACAGCGGGGGAGCGGTGCTGTGTGTTGACTGTGGTCGGGCATTTGTGCGCGGGCGGACAGGCGAGGGAGTGGGCGGTTGGACCGGGGCCCAGCCGATCCCGCGGCAAACGGCAGTGGAGAGCACCGCCATTTCCCTGCTCTGACCCCACCTCCACATACAGCGTCATAACCCTGTGACTCTGAGTGGCCCGACCCAGGTGAACCACCTAAGATGCTAATCCTCACCGAACCGTGAGAAACAGCAGAGGGGGTCGCCATTTCCCCGCTCTGACCACGCCCCCACATACAGCGTCACAACCCAGCAACCTGGGAGTCCAAGGCACCGCTTCTCACACTTAAAGGGCCAGAACAGACCAAAAATGTCGCAAGATCTCAAAGCCCCAGAGCCCATAAATCTAAGCGATGAAGAAATAGCAAAACTCTCAGATGCACAGTTTAAAACACTGGTCATCAGGATCCTCACAGAACTGGTTGATTATAGCCACAAATTAGACAAATATATGAAGGCGAAACTAATTGAAATGAATGGAATTGCACAGGACACCAATAGCAATGAAAAGGAAACTGGGACTCAAATCAATGGAGTGGACCAGAAGAAAGCAAATAATGGCCAAACAGAAAAGAGTCAAGAAGCAAGAATTCAAAGAAATGAGGAGAGTCTTAGGAACCTCCAGGACATCTTTAAACGCTCCAACATCCGAATTATAGGGGTACCAGAAGGGGGAAAGGCACAGCCACCAGTGGAAAACTTATTTGAACAAATAATAAAAGAGAATTTCCCCAATCTGGCAAAGGAAATAGACTTCCAAGAAATCCAGGAAGCTCAGAGAGTCCCAAAGAAGTTGGACCCAAGAAGGAACACACCAAGGCACATCATCATTACATTAGCCAAAATTAAAATGAAGGAGAGAATCCTAGAAGCAGCAAGAGCTAAGGGGACAGTCACCTACAAAGAAGTCCCCATCAGACTGTCAGCGGATTTCTCAAAAGAGACCTTACAGGCAAGAAGGGGCTGGAAAGAGGTATTCCAAGTCATGAAATCCAAAGTCCTACAACCAAGATTGCTCTATCCAGCAAAACTTTCATTTAGAATGGAAGGACAGATAAGGTGCTTCTCAGATAAGATCAAATTCAAGGAGTTCATCATCACCAAGCCCTTATTATATGAAATGTTAAAGGGACTTATCTAAGAAAAAGAAGTTAAAGAAACATGAACAGTGAAAGGACAACAAACTCACAGTTATTAACAACCACACCTAAAACAAAAGCAAACTAAAAGGACAGCTAGATCAGGAGTGGAAGCATAGAAATGAAGATCTCAAGGAGGGTTAGCAACAGGGGAGTGGGAGGAGGAGAAGGGGGGAGAAGGTACAGAAAGTAAGTAGCATAGACAGTAGATAGAAAATAGATGGGGGAGGGCAAGAATAGCATGGGAAATATAGAATCTAAAGGACTTGAGACACATGGTCATAAACTAAAGGGGGGGTAATGGTGGGGATGAGGGGGTAGGGTGGAGGGGAATGAAGGGGGAATAGAACAACTGTAACAGCATAATCAACAAAAAATTTAAAAATAAATAAATAAATAAATTTAAAAAAGAATAATCAATCAAATTGTGGAATGCTATGGTCTTATGTAATGAAATGAAATGAACTCACCATATTCATGTGATATGATATTTACAATCTTCCCACAGAAATTTTTTTATATTAATGTGAGTTATATTTCATGTGAAAAATATTCCTTTTCAATCTATGGGAGTTGTACTAATTAAGCCATATATTTTCGATAATTACTAGAATAGCTAGAAATTAGATTTCAATTTTGCTTTTTCTATTTAAGAAAATATACCTGAGGGTATTTTTGTCATGGTCTCCAGAAATGAGGGACATGGTGAGGCTGCTGAAACACTAAGCAGAGGAACAGAAGTATGAGATCAGTATTTGTTCCTGTGAAAAATATGCAGCTTTTCTGAAAACATTTCCAAACCTTACCTGATTTCTCTACAAAGAATGTAAAGGCTTCCATAAATGATGCCTTCATTGCAAAGTGATATTTCTTGAGGATCACATATAACAGTAATGAAAATCTGCATTACTGATAATGGTGTTCAAGTTCTTTTAAAGGCATTTCTTTTGGAAAATATGATGACAATCACTGCTTTATGATACTCCTGTGCCCGTGTGGAAGTCCAACACTATCCCAATACACATTATCTTTCTTTGTTTAGCCCTCCATTTCTCATTATGGTGTCAAAACATCACATTAAATACATTGCTATTTCAAAGTACAATGGCAATGATTGAAGTGAGAAGCACTACGTTAAGAAATTCACAGTATGCTAAATATCTACTGGTATATAGACCTTTCTTTTGCAATGGGAAAAATCTAAACTAATTTTCTAGATGGAAAATAAAATTCATCAGACTTGAAAAAGAAAATGCTGTTTTTAGATACTCTTTAATAAATACATTTGCATTGGGAGAAATTTCAATTCATAAAACATCTCTCTATTTTTATCAGCTACTGTGGCTTTCAATATTTATTAGTTATTAACCATATTAGTACCAAGTCAAAGTTGTGGTTTTGTACACATGCCCTGAAAACTCACCCCACTAACCTTTACACAGACTTACAAGTCACTGGTGCCTAATAAGTATGGCCTTCACTTAATGAAGCCAGATCTTTATATTTTTAACACTCATTTGGAAAACCAATTAACTCTGGCTCTATTGAACAAATTGAACAGGAAATAAATCAAGTGTTACAACATTGGTGATGAGCCAGACTCTCTGTAATTAGGGTGCTGATATGCCCAAGGCTGTCTATGTGGAGTTCTATATTTTGATTGACAACTACCACAGATTAAAGGCATTACATGTTTTTTAATACACTGCCCCTATTTCTCATTTCAAAACCCAGAGGTTTCAATCACAGGGAAAATTCCTAAAAATTCCACACAACTAATAATAGAAATTTCACTTACTATTTTATATTTATCTTGCCAAGATAATATCTACCGTAATAAATAAGATGCAATTCTATTGTTCTTCATTAGTTCCAATTTAGAAAGGATAATTTTGATGCTTATTTTTTTAAAGATCTTCCCATTGTTAAAATCACAATACTAGGCAGGGGAAGCATAATGAAGTAAAAGAAAGGAAAAGCAGGCAACAAAAGAATGAAAGAGGCAAAAAGGATGATGAAAAGAAGGATGTTATGTAAGTTCTTTGTATATTTTGGAGATTAAACCCTTGTCTAAGGTATCATTGGCAAATATGTTTTCCCATACAGTTGGATCTCTTTTTATTTTAACACTGTTTTCTTTAGCCATGCAGAAGTTTTTAATTTTGATGAGATCCATTTGTTTATTCTTTCCTTTATGTCCTTTGCTCTGAGGGACATATCTCACCTTTAACAGGAAGCTAAACAATGAAACAAACAAGCAAGCAAAATAAAAACAAAGACACTGAAATAGAGAACAGGGGGACAGTGACCAGAGGGGAGAGTGGAGGGAATTTCAGGGGAAAAAGGGGAAGGATTTACAGGAACTAGTATAAAGGACACATGGACAACAACTAAGGGGGGTGGAAATGGGAGGGGGGTGGGGAGCACTGGGGGAGTGGGCTGGGATGGGAGTAAAAACTGAAAACTGTACTTGAATAATAATTAAATAAATTTTTTAAAAAGAAGGATGTTATGGACACAAGAGGTCACTGAAACGTGTTATAACAGTACCGGGGGGATGATGAGAAGAGGGAGTGACCAAGAAGTGAAGTGAAAGTGCCAGCAGTAAGAAGCAGGGAGTGTGAACTCAGAACTGCCACTGAGAGACCAAGGATCTAGTGTCCAGTGCTAGAGTCTCCTGCTTTCTGAAGAGGTTTCTTTGGTTTGGGCTAGAGAGAATTCATATGGTTTATCAGGGTCTAGATGAAATACACTTCAAGATTCTCCACCTTACTTTGCTGTGGTTCCATGTTCACTAGACAATTGTGACAATGGACAATGGAAATGATATGAAGGCCATTGGAAATGTGTGCCTCCCTTTGTAAATTGGTAAAGTGACATTTTTATTATACTCATCTATCTCTTCTGGGTTTGGTTAATGGAAGTCATTTCTCCAGAAACTGCTAAGTCTAGAAGAACAATAAGACTGTTTCTAAATCCACAAAGTGAACAAAGTGAGCATAAAATACTATGTTCAATACCATGTCCAGCTCCCTCTAAAAATGTTTCTTTCATAGTTTCTTTTAGAAATTGCTGTATAATGTTCCATAGCTTCATTAATAGCTTAAAGAAAATACGCATCCTTATACAAGTTACTATGAATTGCCTTACCAAACTTCAATAGATTTGGGAACATCTATAATATTCTTAATAGTAAATTCAGTACATAATTGAATTAACTACTTCCTCTAAATTTCTCTCTTCTCAGTTTTTCTCAACATTTTTTTAAACATATATTTTTAGGTATAATATTTTGACATTTGGGAAATTATTCCTGTTGTAAGGCAGGTGGGATTTAATTTGTAAAATATAAAATAATAATTTCATTCAGAAAAATGAGCTTAGGGAAATGAATGTGATCAATGAGGCCAAAAGAAGGCATAAGTACCAAGGGACTGAGGGCAGAGATTTTTCCCATCTGCTTTTTAATTTTAATTTTTGGTTTAATATTTATTATATTATTTTCCCATTACTATTTAGTCCCCTTAAACCCCCTCCCCCCAGCAATCACCACACTGTTGTGCATGTCCATGATTCCCTTTTTTCCTTTATGCTCAGTCCCTCCACCATCTACTTTTAATAAATAATTTAAATTAAAAAAATTATATTAGACTATTTAAAATATCTAATGCAATGTAACTTAAAGGAATAAAACACAATTCTGGAGCTCACTTTGTCCCTACTGTGATTTTCTCCAACCTCCTTGCTTCTTGAGAGATTATCCAAAAATTTGGGTTTGATATATCTCTTCTCTGTTGATATTTTTGTACTCTGGGTACAGAGATAGCTATACATAATATCCACATTGTGTTTTCAACATGTTGTTTCTTGTTTTATTGATTAGTAACTGAGGGCATTGCTTTTCCTGAGATTAAATGATATCCACACTTGTTTATTCCAATAGGAATTTACAGTAAATTTGTTTCCAGCTTATAGATATTATTTTCAGTAGTGGGGAAAGTAAGTTTCATTACCCTAGAACCCAGGTGAGGAAATACAGGAAAATAAACAAATGCAACATGACAATGGTTGAAGTTAGGAAATATGAGGGAAATAAGCAAGCTGATGAGAAATGATATCTCTGAGGAGCTAACTTCAAGCCAAAAGCAACTGATAAAGAGGAGATGGCTTAGTGAAAATCTAGGAACACAGATTATTCCTGGCAAAGAAAACATCAGATATCAAAAAATAAACAAATTGAGCTTTTTAACAAGCAGAAAGCATTCCACAAATGCTGAAGTACATTCCAATTTAACATTTATTTTCAGGTGAGGCACAGGAAGATTCTTTAACTTGCCCAAGCTAGAAAGTGGTCAAAACTACATACAAGCCTAGATACTGTTTCCAGAAACTTGCTCTTAATACACATACAACTAATTGGCTAAGTGAGAGAATTAATTTATGAAGTGCTACTTTCCTGTGAAAAGAGATTAGAGTTTGTTCTGTCAAATTGCAATGTGAAGACATTGAAGAGTCTAGTGGCTGAGTGATAGCTGAATTATATTTGGGAAGGATAATTCCTACTGCTGGGCAAAGATTGGAAGAGGTTAGAAATGAAAGGCACTGAAGGCTTTTGTGAAATTCTAGGAAAGAGATGATGGCTCAGATGGGGCTGCCCTTGGACAGGAAGTTCAGGGTGTATTTAGTAAGTATAATCAACATAACTTTTTGATAAATTTGATATGGGAAGTGAAAAAAACTGTAAGATGAAAACATTTTTTGCTTGGGCAATGGGTGAATGGAGGTATTATAGGGATGATGATGAAAACTGGACAAAGGATAGCTTTGACAGGGCCTGAGGTTACAGGTCAGAAATTCTGTTTTAGCTATTTTAAGCAGGAAGTGGATTTACAAATCTGGGTCTTGGGGAGAGTTTATTTCTGGAGAATCAACGTAGGTTCAATGAAATGTGAACTATTTAGAGGGTCAAAGCAATCTATGCTTCCTGTGTAGAAAAATTTTTACCTGTAGGAGCTATCCAGCAGTCTAATTTGTGTCAGCATCAGTAACTGTTTTTTTTAAGATTTTATTTTTATTTATTTTTAGAGAGAAAGGGGGAGAGAAGGAGAAAGAGAGGGAGAGAAACATCACTGTGTGGTTGCCTCTCACATGCCCCCTACTGGGGACCTGGCTTGCAACCCAGGCATGTGCCTTAACAGAGAATCTAACTGGAGACTCTCAGGTTCGCAGCCCATGCTCAATCACTGAGTTACACCAGCCAGGGCTGGTAACTGTTTTAATGAAAATTTGTGTATTATAAACTTTTATAATACAGTTATGCAGAAGGGAGCTCATCTCCTGTGGGTTCTCTGGTGCACATGCAATGCATTTAATAAAACTAGTTACTAGAGCTGTGGTTTTGGGTAGCATTTTTTTGGATATGTTAAATGGCTGTAAACACCAAAAAACTACAGGAAGCAAAGTGCTAACTTGGACATTGACAGTTGTCTGCCACCCCTTCCTCTCAAGTTTGTTTATCAGACCTATTGGGGCTGAATAATTTTCTAATGGTTTATAAGGGGGGATTTTACTCAGAACTGGGATATCTACCTGGACTAACTATATAAGCTGATTGAATCAGGCACAAACCTGTGCCTGTCCATATTGAAAGAGTTCAGTTTTTAGGCACCTAGTCTGGTCAAAATGTATTGGTAACATACCATGCAATATACACATGATATTATCAGAAAATTGTATATTTGAGACCCACGATGGTTGAGGGGTAAGTGGAAGCTACACTAAATTCCTCCCAGGACCAATCTGGAATTACAACTACATTGTTGAAAAAACATCCTGAATAACCAACTGAACACCAGTTGGACAGAAGCCTTATAACCATGGATAGACAGAAAAAGCCACATCAGCACAACATGACTGGTAGGGAGTGTGGAGAAGTGAGAAGAATGACTGGGCTCCTGCAGGTGGCAGCTGAAGATCCACAGGGATGTTAGAGTGGCTGAGGGCTCCCCCTAAGAAGTGTGGAGTCTAAACCCCAAGCTGGTCTCCCAAGCCTACAGCAACAGAGGCTAAAAAGGAACCCAGATTATGCGGCTGTGAAAAGCCACAGGGTTTCTGTCTACCAGGGAGAGATGGTAGAGACTCAGAGAACCTATTAAACAGAGGATCTTTTGTGACCCCATGCACAAAGTCCTGTTTCCAGCCACTTACCTTAGGCTTCAGCAGATGAAGAGAGTAGGTAAGAGATGCATGAGGAGAGTCTGGAGCTGGTATCTCTGGGGGAGAGAACTGAAGGAACAGATGCCAGGTTCCCTGTGGTGAGTCATTCCCCATACTGCACAGGCCATCTTTCTCAGGCAGAGCACTCACCTCTAAGGAGCACTCTCAGGCATTAGCCTGAGGGGAAGCAATAGCCCTGCATGCAGGAATTACTCTTCCCCATGCAGTGAACTAAAACCAGGCTGCTGGTTGCAGCTGCAGACTATATCAGTGATTAGTTTAACAAGTAAGATAGATCTCTGGGAGGCTCTAGAAGACCCTCTCCAGGGCATGGCACTGGTAAAAGTTGCCTTTAGTTGTAGCCTGGTTATTTCTGCACACAAACAGGTCCAGCAAACAGAGCCACACAATTTGTATCACTGACAATTCCAAACAGGTTCCCCAGGGCCAATTATAAGCATTGTCTGACAAAGGCCTGTGCCAGAGACTTTGTAGATCTGATACATAGAAATGAATGTAAAGAAGCAGCCAAAATGGGAAGATGAAGGAAGAGACTTCAAATGAAAGAACAAGAGCATTCTCCAGAAGAAGAGATAAATAAAATGAAGGCAAGTGATTTATCAGATAGACAATTTAGAGTAATGATCATAAGGATACTAAATAGCATGAAAAAAGTCATAGAAACCATTAGAAAGGACCAGTCAGAAATAAAGAATGCAATATCTGAAATAAATAATACATTGGAAAAGATAAATAGCAGGTTAGGTGAAGCAGAGGATGGAATCAGTGTTTTGGAAGACAAGGTAAAAACAATATCCAAGAAGAAAAGCAAAAAAGAAAAAAAAAGAATTAGAAAAAACAAAAGTGAGCTTTCTTAAACAAGGAGAGCTTAAGAAACCTTTCAGACAAATTGAAGCATAACAACATTCACATCCTGGGAATACTAGAACAAGAGAGCCAGCCAGGAGTCAAGAACATATTTGAAGAAATAATGACTGAAAACTTCCCTAATTAGGTGAAGGAAAAAGACACACAGGTCCAAGTAGATCAGACAAACCCAACAAGCTGTATCCAAAGAAGTGTACACTGAGACACATCATAATTAAAATAGCAAGGCTCAAAAACATGGAGAGAAATCTAAAAGCCACAAGAGAAAAGCAGGTAGTTAACTATAAGGGAGCACCAATTAAACTATTATCTGATCCTCCACAGAAACATTTCAGACCAGAAGGGAGTGGCATGAAATATTCAAGGTGATGAAAAGCAAAACCCTATAACAAAGGCTATTTTACCTATGAAGCCTATCACTTAAAATTGAAGGATAAATAAGGAGCTTGCCAGAACAACAACAACAAAAAAGCTAAAGGAAATTGTTAACACCAAACCAGTACAGCAACACATGTTTAAAGGGCTTGCTGGAAGGAGAAGAAGGAAGAGGAGGAGAAGGAGGGAGAGGAAAAGGAGGAGGAAGAGAAATAGGAGAAGGGAAAGGGGGGAAAAAGAGGAGAAAGCCGTTTATAAAATGGCATAAATACATATCCATCAATTATCACCTTAAATCAGGCAGAGCACTCACCTCTAAGGAGCACTCTCAGGCATTAGCCTGAGGGGAAGCAATAGCCCTGCATGCAGGAACTACTCTTCCCCATCCAGTGAACTAAAACCAGGCTGCTGGTTGCAGCTGCAGACTATATCAGTGATTAGTTTAACAAGTAAGATAGATCTCTGGGAGGCTCTATATAGTAAATGGCTTAAATACTCCAACAAAAACACATAGGGCAGCTGAATGGATAAGAAAACAAGACCTATATACATGCTGCCTCCAAGAGATACATCTCAGATCAAAAGACACATAGACTAAAAGTAAAGTGATGGAAAAAGATATTTCATGCAAATGGAAAAGAAAAAAAAGCTGGGGTAGCAATACTTATATCTAATAAAATACACTTTAGAACCAAGGCTATATAATAACAAGAAGAACACTACATAATGATAAGAAATCACAATAAAAAATAAAAGGAATCCAAATTGGAAAGGAAGAAGTAAAACTGTCTTTATTTGCAGATGACATGATACCATACATAGAGAACACCAAAGATTCTACCAGAAACTACTAGAACTGATGAATGACTTCAGCACCTTAATAGGATACAAAATTAACATCCAGAAATCAGTTGCATTTTTATATGCCAATAATGAAGTAATTGGGAAATAACTTCATATAGAAAGGGAAATTAAGAAAGCAAGTCCATTCACAATTGTTTCAAAAAGAAAAAAAATACCTACAAATAAACCTGACCAAGGATGTAAAAGACTTATACTTGGAAAATTATAACACCAAAGAAAGAAAGTGAAGATACAAATAAGTGGAAGTATATACTATGTTTATGGATAGGAAGAATTAACACCATTAAAATGTCCACATACCCAAAACAATCTAAAGATTGAACATAATTCCTATTAAGATCCCAATGATGTATTTCATATAACTAGAACTAATATTTCAAAAATTTATATGGAACCACAAAAGGCCCCACATAGCAACAGTGATCCTGAAAAAGAACAAAGTTGAAGGAATCTTATTACCAAATATCACACTATAACATAAGGCCATAGTAATCAAAACAGCATGGACTGGCATAAAAACAGACGCACAGAGCAATGGAACAAACTAGAGAGCCCAGAAACAAACCAATACCTTTATAGTCAATTAATATTCCACAGAGGAAGCAAGCATATAAGCTACAGACAGCTTATTCAATAAATGATGTTGGGGAAATTGAACAGATATGTGCAGAAAAAATGAAATAGACCACCTTGTCACACCACACACAGGAATATTTCTAAACGGACTGAAGACTTAATTGTTAGACCTGAAATCTTAAAAATCCTGGAAGAAAACACAGGAAGCTAAATCTCAGACACTGCTTATAGCAAAATATTATTGGATATATCTCCCCAGGCAAGGGAAACAAAAGAAAAAAACAAACAATGGGACTATACCTACATCAAACTAAAAAGCTTTTGCATAGCAAAGAACAATATCAATGAAATAAAAACACAACCCACAGAATGGGAGAACATGTTTGCCAATACATCTGATAAGGGGTTAATATCCAAAATTTATAAAGAACTTACAAAAATCAACACCATGAAAAATAACAACCCGGACTTCCGCCAAGATGGAGGCATAGGTGGATGTACCGTGCCTTCTCACACAACCAAGTTTAGAGATAACTAAATATTAGCAACAGAAAACACAGCCAGAACATGGAAAATTGAACTTTTCGGAAGTCTGTTAACAACAAATTATTCAGCCTGACCAGTAAGGGGTGAAACCAGCAGCTGGTGAAGCGGGGTTGCACAGGAGGTCTCGGTCAGACAGACTCAGGCGCGGAATCCAGGTGCAGGGTCGGTTGGACGTAGTGAGCGACTGAGCGAACGAGCAACCAGGCGAGTTACTGCGGGGGAGACAGCGGGGAGCGGTGCTGCGTGTTGACTGTGGTCACGCATTTGTGCGCTGGCGGACAGGCAAGGGAGTGGGCGGTTACCTCCACATACAGCGTCATAACCCAGGGACTCTGAGTGGCCCGGCCCAGGTGAACCACCTAAGGCGCTGATCCTCACCCAGCTGTGAGAAACAGCAGGGGGGCTCACCAATTCCCCGCTCTGACCACACCTCCACATACAGCGTCACAACCCAGCGACCTGGGAGTCCAAGGCGCCGCTTCTCACACTTAAAGGGCCAGAACAGACCAAAAATGTCGCAAGAAGATCTCAAAGCCCCAGAGCCCATAGATCTAAGCGATAAAGAAATAGCAAAACTCTCAGATGCACAGTTTAAAACACTGGTCATCAGGATCCTCATAGAACTAGTTGATTATAGCCACAAATTAGACAAATATATGAAGGCGAAACTAATTGAAATGAATGGAATTGCACAGGACACCAATAGCAATGAAAAGGAAACTGGGACTCAAATCAATGGAGTGGACCAGAAGAAAGCAAATAATGGCCAAACAGAAAAGAGTCAAGAAGCAAGAATTCAAAGAAATGAGGAGAGTCTTAGGAACCTCCAGGACATCTTTAAACACTCCAGCATCCGAATTATAGGGGTACCAGAAGGGGGAAAGGCACAGCCACCAGTGGAAAACTTATTTGAACAAATAATAAAAGAGAATTTCCCCAATCTGGCAAAGGAAATAGACTTCCAGGAAATCCAGGAAGCTCAGAGAGTACCAAAGAAGGTAGACCCAAGAAGGAACACACCAAGGCACATCATCATTACATTAGCCAAAATTAAAATGAAGGAGAGAATCCTAGAAGCAGCAAGAGCTAAGGGGACAGTCACCTACAAAGGAGTCCCCATCAGACTGTCAGCGGATTTCTCAAAAGAGACCTTACAGGCAAGGGGCTGGAAAGAGGTATTCCAAGTCATGAAATCCAAAGACCTACAACCAAGATTGCTCTATCCAGCAAAATTTTCATTTAGAATGGAAGGACAGATAAAGTGCTTCTCAGAAAAGGTCAAGTTCAAGGAGTTCATCATCACCAAGCCCTTATTATATGAAATGTTAAAGGGACTTATCTAAGAAAAAGAAGTTAAAGAAACATGAACAGTGAAAGGACAACAAACTCACAGTTATTAACAACCACACCTAAAACGAAAGCAAACTAAAAGGACAGCTAGATCAGGAGTGGAAACATAGAAATGAAGATCTCAAGGAGGGTTAGCAATAGGGAAGTGGGAGGAGGAGAAGGGGAGAGAAGGTACAGAAAGTAAGTAGCATAGACAGTAGATAGAAAATAGATGGGAGGGCAAGAATAGCATGGGAAATATAGAATCTAAAGGACTTGATACACATGGTCATAAAGTAAAGGAGGGTAATGGTGGGGTTGGGGGGGCAGGGTGGAGGGGAATGAAGGGGAGAATAGAACAACTGTAACAGCATAATCAATAAAAAAAATTAAAAAAAAGAAAAATAACAACCCAATTAAAAATTGGCAAATAACTTGAATAGATAGTTCTCCAAAGAGGACATACCAATGACCAATAGACCTGTGGAAAGATGCTCGATATCAGTAACCATCAGTAAATGCAAATTAAAACCACAATGAGATATCATTTCATACCTTTCAGAATGGCCATCATCGATAAATCAACAAGCAACAAGTTTGACAAGGATGCGGAGAAAGGGGAACCCTTTTATACTGTTGGGGGATTGCAGACTGGTGGAGTCACTGTGGAAAGCAGTATGGAGACATCTCAAAAATGAAAAATGGATCTGCATTTTGACCCAGTGATCCTACTTCTGGGAATATATCCAAAGGAACTCAAAACCCTAATTTGAAAAAACATAGGCACCCCAATGTTCACTGCAACGTTACTTACAATCACCAAGATATGGAAGCAGCCCAAGTGTCCATCAGTAGATGAGCGTATAAAACAACTATGGGACATTTACACAATGGAATACTACTTGGCTCTAAAACAGAAGAAAATTTTACCCTTTGTGACAGTGTGGATGGACTCAGAGAGCATTATGCTAAGTGAAATAAGCCAGTCAGAGCAAGACAAATACTGTATGATATCATTCATATGTGGAATCTCATGAGCAAATTGAACTGACAAGAAAACAGAGGCAGACCTCACAGATGGAGAACAGGGGCAGCTAAGGCAGGGAGGTTAGGAGGTGGAGCGATTGAGCAAAAAGAAAAAGGACTAATGGGCCTGGATAACAGCATGGTGATTCCAGAGGGAGGAGGTATATATAAGTAGACTAAATGGTAATGGAAAAAAAATAAACTTTCAGGAAAAAAAAAAGAAAATTGTACATTTGAAACCTATACAATTTTATGAATTAATGTCACCCCTATACATTTAATAAAAGGAAAAACCAATTCATAAACCAAAAACAAAAAGGAAACACAGGACTCTCTATTGCATTAGAGCCTGAGCTCTGAGACATGCATTTCAGAACTTCCACTTCCAAATGCATGAGGAAGATAAAGCTATCCTGAAATCCAGGCAACACGCATAACTTTGAAGAAGGCTTGAGATTTGAAGTCTAAGACATTTAAATCATTTGTTTCAGGATGAGACTATAATGAGCTTATATAAAATTGCCAGACTTTTACTGGAATCCCAAATTCCTAAACATTTACTATATATTTTAAAAATGAGAGTAATGCATTAACCATCGTCACGTCATTCAATTAGCCAATTTGTCACTTTGCCAGTATTAAAACTGGGAAGATTTATTGTACTAGTTGGTTTTAAACCTATCATTTCATAGTTCTTCTGTGAAACATTTCCACAGACTCATCTTTTTATTACAAATATAATTCAGTATTCACTTTAGTACTCATTTTATTTTAGTTGAAATCAAGGGATAAATTATTTCATTAACCAAAAGCATGTGGAAAAAGATATAATTTAGGTTGTGAAATGAAATTCATTTATGTAAAAAGGGCATTTTTGTAAAATTTCATTGACATCTTTAAAACTTCTATTTGTGAAAGGATTCTTATGTGACACTGCATACACTTTCTTATGAAAGAAAATGAATCAACTTAAAATAGTGTTTCCATATTGGGAAACATTCTGAGTCTTTGGGATGGATGATATACTTTCTGGATTGGCTCACGTTAATAGCTGCCATAATTATGCAGCACACTCATTTTTTCAATGTATTTCTGTACCTCCAATTCTGACAAAGAGCGGCCCAATCTGTCTGAACGCGCACCAAAGTTATCTAGAACAGTGTCTGTTGTAGGTTTGACAGTGAGGGGAGGGAATTTAAGGGGAAAAATGGGAGGGATTTAGAGGAGCAAGTATAAAGGACACAGGGACAATAACTAAGGGGGGTAGAAGTGGGAGGGAGGTGGGGTGCATGGGGGAGGGGTGGGCTGGGATGGGAGAAATAAACAGAAAACTGTACTTGAAAAATAACTAAATAAAAATTTTAAAAAAAGGATCTTACAAGTTAATATAGTTGAGAGGATTGTTAAAATTTATGGGCAAACAATCACCATCTTTGATCTGCTGACATGGTCACTTTTTAAGATTTATTTCTACTGAGAACTTGGTTACACAATGAGTCCCCCCTCAAAGAACTGGCACACTGTAGCAGCTCAGAATACAGGCTCTGGAGAGGAAGAATGGTGGCTCTGCCAGCTATTGTCTGTGGGAACTAGTGCCAAAGACTTCCCTTCTTTGGGTCTTGCTATCCTCAGATACTGAAATGAGGATGATGAGAATAGTCTACTTCATATCACTAGATGAAGTTTAAATTAATAAGTAAATTAATAAGTCAGTATATGTAAAAAGTTTCAGCATAGCACCAGCCATATAATAAGCACTATAAAACTGATTACAAATAACATTTTAAAGACACAGTGCTAGATTAGGATGTCACCACTTAAAAGATTTTCTCCCTTCTGAAAATAGGTGACGGGCTATCCTTTACCTAACATAACCATGAAAGAAGACAGATATCAGGGTTGCAAATGAAAAAAGGATTGTTTTTTCAGAATATATTCTGCTTACTTTCCACGTATTTCTAACTTCTTTTCAGACATTGAGCCTGATCTTCATATAAAGAATAGTGACATTTTAAGGGGTTTTCTGAGGGTTATTTTCTATCTTTCTTCCTATGTCTATTCTTTTGCCTTATCTGCTGTGTGCTGTGCCCCAGGAGGCTGACCTCTAAAGGTTATGTCACTTAGGCTCTCTTGCCTCCTGGCTTTGTCTTGGGTTCGGCCAAGGGGAGTCTCTATCAAAGAATCAAAGGACAGAAGGGAAGGAGCTGAGGATGCTCCTCTCCGACCGCCACCCCTGCTGTCTTTTGTGGGAGCAGAGCTTGCCAGTGGCCCCCAGAGGGCTGTGTATTCCCGCTGCATGGCTGCTTTCACAGACTCCACAACAGTGCCTTCCTCTAGCCCCTCAGCGCCGGGATTTACATTTTTTTTTTATTAAGTGTATTGGGGTAATAAGAATTAACAACATTACATAAGTTTTAGTTATACAACTTTATAATATGATATAGATATACTCTACTGTGTGCTCACACACACAAAAAGAACTGGTCTCCTTGCTTCACTATGTATTTGACCTCCTTTATGATATATGGAATATAAAACAAAAAGCAACAAATGAACAAAATAAACAGACAAAGAACAAAGCAGACTCATACACACAGACAGCAGAGTGGTGGGTACCAGGACAGGGTTTCAAAGGCTTCCTGCTGTTAACAGCCTCTGGCTGCTTCAACATCCCTAGTTGAAGTAGTCCCTTCATTGCCTTCTCTTGAATTGCCTCTATGAGTGTGCCATCTGGTCAATGCTGGCTCACACAGGTAATATTCATTAATTAGTTAGAAATTTGACCTTTCTGGTGGATAGAGAAACTTGTGTTAAATTATCAAAATAATTGGAAAATTCATTGTTTCCTATCTGTTGTGGAAATATTTATTTGCATAAAATTCATTGGTTCTTTGGGGATATATTTCTACTCTTTTTTATCAACCCTTATCCAAAAAGTTTAGAAACATTTTAAAAGCAGAGTACGATCATAATTTTTCTAGCCCAAGTCACAGAACCCAAAGTAATATTAAAAGTGAACTCATCGTAACATGATATATAAAAATTGACTACCAGAGAGTAGGCACCAAAGAAAGCCTGTGTTCTTTTCCTCAACTGCCATAATTGCACAAGAACATAGTTTCATCACAGAAGTGGTTTGGACTACATAAAATTAGGCCAATTGTTTACTTCCTTAGAAAATATAAAACAGCCAGTTCATTGATTAATTCAATCAACAAGTACTGGAAGTAGAGTACAGTTCTTCAGGCTTTCAGAAACATTTAAAACAAGCAAATGTAATAGTTTTACACAGTAGTTAATATGCATTATTACTTCACTTGTCCTCTCAACAGCTCTGGGCTAGCTGTAACTGTTACTCCAGCTCTGCAAAGTGCAGAATAAACAGTGGTGAACAAAATGGACAAAGTCCCTCCCTCATCGAGTGGGGAGGAAGGTGTGAAAGCAGCCTGCCTATGATTCCTTCACTCCCTTTGTGGGACTGGGAATGTGGGTGGTGCTCCCTGGGGAAAAGAGAAGACAGAAAAGGCAGTTTAATTTTTTGATCTACTGGACCTCCAGGCAAGCAGACACATGTCAATCACTAGGAGGAAGGGATCTTCTCTATTGAAAGTTCTGGGCACAATGTCCCTGGGTAAAAGAATCCATATAGTCAATGTATCCAGAATCTATGGATTTATGAGGCATGGTTTTCTAGAGAATGCACATAACATAGACAATTCTCTGGGATATAGTCTTAGTCTACTAAGGCTGTTATAGGTGACTAGGTGACTAGTGATATTAACTAGGTGACTTAAGGAACAGAAATTTATTCTCTCTCATGGCTCTCTTTAAGTCCTGGGGAAGTCTGTGATAAGGGTGCCAGCACGGTGGGGTTTTGACCAGAGCTCTCCTCCCGGATATCAGATGGTGCCTTTTGCTGTGTCCTCACATGGCAGAGAGAAAGAGAGCAGGCTCTTGTATCTACTTATGCCAGCACCAATCCCATCATGAGAGGGCCACCCTCGTGACTTCACCTAAACCTAATTATCTCCCAAAGGACCGTCTCCAGATATCATCATGTTGGGGGTTAGGGCTACAACATATGAAGTTTGAGGGGACACAGTTCAGGCCACTGCTGATATCAAATGGAGAGAGTGCATCATTAATACTCCCTGTTTTGTAAGTTACTGTGAAGACTTCACCTTGACACATATTATCCTGAGATATGTCTGACATAAGAAAGAAGAACCAGGGAGACATTTTTGATGCCCCAGAGCTCTGTCCTTAACTAGAGCCTCCGAATTGTCTGTATTGTTCAGGCTGGGTATAGTGGATCCGACTGGACAATCTAATTCTGGATCTAGTAAGGATGCAGCGCACAAATAAGTACACATACAATATTTGATTACAAATTTTGATAGACTGTAAAAGGGGAAATGCAAGGTATCTTAAGAGAGTATAAAATGAGTACTAAATATAGATTTGATTGTTCACTAAAGCTTCTCTGAAGAGGTAACTTCAGGATGAAGACATGAACATTAGTTTCAGGTTAGCAGAGGGTTACAGACTGAGTATGGAAGTTGGGGGTTATTATACATTCCCTTTGTTTGTGTGTTTGTTATCAGTTTTCTTTTATTTCATTATTAACTTGATAAAACATTAGAACTCATCATAAGTGATGATTAACATACTAAAAAGTGTTATTCACTCTTCAAGTGTTAGCTCAAATGTTCTCTCTCTGTGTACCATGTCTGTATCTCCTCGGTGGCTGGGAGGTAACCATTTCCACATTTCAGCATGTCCTTCTATTCCACTATACCCCTGCCTGCCCTTTGATGTGTCTCTGTTACAGCTCATAACACAGTGATCCTCCTTGCTACCTAGAGACCGTTAATGTCAGATGTCATCTTTAATTTATATTTGTACATTTTTGGTACCTTTCACTTGTCCTATGTAATTTTTATTTACATTTGTATATTTTTATATACCTGGCACAATGGTGGTGCTCCACAAATATTTGCTGAATAAATAAATTCACCTTAATTATAAATATTAAAGGTATTTATATTCATTAGTATGCAGTTGGGTTAGGATTATTATTTTATCCTGGAAAACATTAAGTGCAAGTAAAATGAATTTGATAGGGAAGAGATTTCAGAATGTCAGTCGATGAGATTCAGGAAAATACAATGGGGCAGCTGATAGCAATTGAGAGAAATATATGAGGTGCCAAAGTGCCTAGTTGAAGGGGACTGAGGCCTTACTGTCTTATGTATAGTGTTTCTTGCATCTTGTATCTTCTTTAATAAATGCCTCTAGTTTTCATATTACATGGCTGGATGTCTTCTGGATAGACCTTGTATACCCTTAAAAAAGAAAATGATCCTAGCTAAATGCCTGACTCTAAGTGGTGCCTAGTCTTCAGAGATGTTAAAATGTAAAAAATCTACATTTGAGTATTTTAGAAGAGCTGTAGTTAAAACAAAAGCTATTTTTTTCTTTACATACTTAAAAATGTATTTAACATAATAACGGGTCAAAGGCTCTGTGATTTTCTTCTTTTTAAAGTTGGTAAGTCTGTTATTGCATTAATGTTCCTTAAGCCTTGAAAAACATGTTCAGTAACTTCTATATCAAAGAAATTTATAGCCTTAAAGGACATTTGGCAATATATTTTTACTGCTTTAATTCTGGAAGATTATTGAATGACTGGCTTGTTATTAATATCTTACTACGTTATAGACTAAAAAAATACACAAGTAATAAAAAATACACAAGTAATAAAAAAGTGATGTACTTATTTACATGTAATTAATCACTAATTGCAAAATTCCCAAAGGCAACAAAAAGAAAAGTTTGTGTGTGTGTGTGTGTGTGTGTGTGTGTACACATAGAGTTTATAATGTACCCTTACTTTTAATTTATAAAATGTCATAGGTTTCTACCAAGGATTAAAATTATTTCTGTGTTTCTTCCATTTGTACTATTACAGAAAGGAACTTTTGAAGGGTATCCTGATATACTAGTAAATATTTAGAACATTATTTTACAGTGAAAATTGAGCTTTAAACAATCAGGTAATACAAGAACCTTATATACAACATAATTAAAAGTTGGGAGCTTTCTGTATTTTTATAAATGTGATTAATATGTTTAGTGCATATTAAATGTACATAATATGGCCAATAGACCTAACTATAATTCCTCAACTATTTTCTTAAATCTTTAGTGATATAATAATCACATAAATAAAAAATTCCTTATTGGAAAACAAACAAATTTACCTAGCTATTCATATACACAAAAATTGAGTAAATTAAGAGATAACTTAATTATATAATTTCCATAACAATTTCCAAGAACAATTTTAATCATAATAAACTATATACATAGTCTAGGCATAATTAGGGATGATAAGTCCCTAATTATGAAGTAAAAGTATCTATGTACTAATAAAGTGGGGAAGTACTGAATGTTATAAATCATTTTTAAGTATCTTAAGAAATAGATATTTCACTCAGGGCTGGTTTTAGAAATGAGACCAGTTTAATCATGATTTGGAATGTGATTTGCATACCTTCTTATTTAAAAGTTTCTTTCCTCTTGTCTTTTGTGTCTGTCTCAAATCCTCAAATAACTTCGATAATATTAATATACGATAAAGTAGATAAGGCTTCCATTTGATATCAGAAAGTCTGAATTCATCTGCCATTTCTGCCTTGGGAAAGCCCTGGTTTTATTTTCCTCATACCAGATCATCAGAATGCTTATCTCAAAGGATTCTTGGTTGGAGCACAGGAAAAAAAAATGTTTGTAAAAGCCTACTTCAGACTGTGAAGTGTCTGTCATGTTCAGCACTTTGTTAGAAATTAGGGGCTGCTAACTGAAAACTGAAACTAAGAAGGAGAAATGACTGAGTGTCAGCCATGGTCTGGCTTCTGCTGATCTCTGTGGCATTTGCAACCTGAGACCTGTGAGGGTGGAGTCTCAAAGCCTTTGTGCTAAATGAGGCTTCCATGATTAAATCCTAACTTTTTTGGTTTTAAGTCTATAGCAAAGAATATAATTCCTAAATGTTTTTGAAGATCCGATTTTAAGTTCCATACCTTTATCTAAGGGGTAAATTAAAAATAATAGTATTTTAAAATTAATAGTTTGTTGAAATTAAATTTTTTAAATACCTCAGGAGATTATAAATATCTAGATCAGACATACAGAATTTAGGCTGATTCAAAAATATACACACTAATTTCAATTTTTAATTTCTTTTTTCATTGCAACTTTTCTATAAAGTGTCTTTTCTTTTTAAATATTTCAATGGATTTACCAGAATAGATGTTTAGAGGACAAAATGGGCAAGCTGTTCACATTCGATATCTTAGAATATCTATGAAATTACAGTTTGTGGAGCTGTTATTGACATTGGTATGAATGATGCTTGTAGCACAGCGTAATGACAATCTGTTAGCAATGCTTTCTGGCCTGAGTGACATTTTTCACATTACCTACATTCTTTGTCCTGAGTCTTTGCAAAGCACTCGCTGTTGATTAAATTCTAGGCCAGGCAATTGCTAACATCTCCAAAATGTAATATTTCTGAAATAGCTTTGAAAATGCTATTTCATTCACACATTCTGGAAGAGTTTTCTTTCCTATATAATACCATATGTTCAGCTTCTATCATATATTCCCAATTCAAAAAACCTTCTGTCTTATGATGCATCACATCAATCAACATGGTGTTTATTTGAAAGACATTTGGTCGTGAGCTATAACATTCCTTCCAGATACAAATTAAATGAAACCCCAGCATATACTTTTCCATCATTCATCATTCTAGGTAGTTAGACAAGACAGGCTTTAATGACTTGAAAAGCTCTTCCAAGGGCAAGAAAGCTCCAGACATTTTGGTGAGAAAAATACTACGGTTACATTGAATTTGTGCCCAGTTTCTCTCCAGTAAAATATATTTTGGGGACTTTTTGGAAAAAAAATAATAGAAAGAACATAATATCCCTGAACAACTCTCAATTGCTTTAATATTTGAAAGAGACTCTCCCTGCACCCCTCCCTTCCTCTCTCCATTTTTTTTCTCCCACCTCCTTCTTTCCCTCTATCTGTCATTTCAACCTTTTTTTCAAATGATTGTTACAGTGTTTCTACATACCAACCAGAGCTTGGCTAATGACCAGGTGTGGATATAAAATGGAAATAGACAAACATCTGATAAACACCAATGATTTGATCTATATCTGTTAATAGACTTTCTAAGTGAAAATCATTTTACTTCCATTTTCTGTGCAAACGAGCCTTCACTTGTGCTTTAATCGACCTTGGGAATACTTCTGATTTGCTTTTATTTAACCATTCATATTATTTTTGTGTATGTTAGTAAACATAATAGCTTTGAAAGAAGAAATGCCTTTAAGGTAGAGTCACTTAAATAAACTAGTTTTATGTGGTTAAATATATTTCCCTTATTCTTGGAACCCAAACTCTTTTTTCATTGTTGTTATTTAAAAACAAAAATATGCGTTTAATCAGCATATGAAATATAAGGTACAATGAAACTACATAAAGAACATGCAAATGTAATCACTTAGCATCATAAAACTAATTAACAATGGAGAGGATGAGTGTTTTCACCTTTGGTGGTTGTGCTTCCATTTTAATTTTCTTTATCATAATTGCAGCAAAGAATATTCTCAACAGTTAATTTCTTTTGGCTTGAGGGCATCTATTGAGGCTGCATTTTTTATGTTTGTTACTCTGGTAGTGAATGCAAAGATGTCATTGTTTTGAACATCTTTAGAATATGAGAATCATGAGGTGGAGGCTTGGTTGCCTTCTCGTAATTTCAGTAAAGTTTACCATTTGATTTTTCTCTTTAGGGAAGGCATACTGAAAATAAGTCTAGTTGATTAAATGTTAACGCATAAGCAACTTTTTTGTAGGAAGGAAGGATAATTTAATGAAAAAGAATTATATTTTATATTTATATATAAATTTGAATCATATTTATCACAAGGTTTATTAAAACTTGGGGTTGCAAGTTTTTAAAATAGTAAATATATAATTTTTGATAGAAAATTTAAATATTATTAAATCACTCCTTCCTTCCTTTCTTCCTTCCTTCCTTCCTTCCTTCCTTCCTTCCTTCCTTCCTTCCTTCCTTCCTTCCTTCCTTCATCACTCTCCCTCTTTCTTTCTGTCTTCCTCCTTCCTGTCAAACATTAAGTATCCACAATAAGCAAAATAAAGGGATGCAAAGTGAATTTAGCAGGGTCTGGAACTTTAATTTTTTTTGCCAGAATGATGCCTTTCCTTCACAGATTTTACTCTCATCATATTTTTAAAATTTGCCTATTTGATTAGAAAAGTGAGAAAAGCTTAAGATTCATTTGAATTTTGGAGCTTTTGAGTCTGTAGAGAGGCATCCAAAATCTGTTGACATTTTGACTAATGCAGATGGGGATGATCACTTCAGACTGATCAGCTGCAGAAGGTTCCTTAAAAACTCTTTTTGTTCCAGCATAGCAATTCTATATGAAATGTTTCTTATGAATGTATTTTAATTGCAACAGCAGTGAGGTGTAAGAAGAGTTGAGTGTCAGCAGTGTTTTTACCAATCAGTTGTGGTGTGTGAACCTTGGACATAGCTCCTTAATCAGTGTTGCGTTTCTCTCTGCCATGGTGCAGAGATTTTCCGTAAGCTGGAGCCATCTCACAGTGCCACTGCCAGGATCTACTGAGATAATGAATGTGAAAAAGCTTTGAACAGTAGAGAGTAATGTAGAAAGACAAGGACTTATTATTACAACACAGAATATACATTATGTTTTTCTAAACCTTTGAGTGGATTTGGTTTACTCACTTAAAATAAAATAATATTGAATTGACATCCCTTCCAGATTCCAAAAACATAGACTTAAATGTACTGTGTCAGTCATGCTAATTATGTATATACACATGCAGAACTGCAATAGGAAAAGTTAAGGTACTAAGAAAATTAAGTATATGCACAAATATGCTGCAGTCCTAGCTAATGACCCTCATTCATTTCCTCAGTCTTTCATGCACCTATTGAGAATTTGTTGTTTATTTTATTATTTTTAATCTTGGGGCAATTTCCCAGGATGATGAACATTGATTGCGAGCAACTTAATGAACCATTTATGCCACACTGTGTTCCTTAGCTTTTAAGTGATGATCCTGAGGCTCACAAAGGATTAAGTGCTGCACACAAGGTCACCTCTGACTCAGGAGCGGTAAAGTTGGTATGATAACGTCTTCTGATTTTCTATCTAGGTTTCCTTCCCACCATCTACCACATGGAATTAGAATTCATTAGGGGGTTTGTGTTCTGCTCAATAATGTCAACTAGTATGGGCTCTTCTTTGCAAACATTTTGTTTGACACAAAGTGGCAATCCCATCTACTCTGGAACCATCTTCTCCCTAAGTGGCTGTTTTGGTAGCTAATGCAGAAACCCTAGTTCATGTACTCCGTATACTTTCTTGGATTTCCCTTAAACATAGATGCCACATAAGGCAAGTTTAGTAATTTCTCCATATGAAAGATACATGCATCATTAAATAGACCTGAAATGCTGACAAAATGATATAAAAATCCGGCAGCCTGCCTTCTTTAACTTTCCAAAAATTTTCATATTTTATTATCTATCTATTCATAAAATTAGGTAGGACTCATTTTTAAGGCTTTTGATAAATTTTAAAAAAATGTGCCTGCAGCATGAAAAATCCTGTGACTGCCTTGTGTTATTTGCAACAGATGAATCTAATTTGTATTCAAACAACAGTGCTATAACTAGAGAAATAAAATGGATGTCTATGACCTCGCTTCAATTATTTAGTAAGGATGAAGTGTCAATTGGCTAAAAGTAATGATGCTGTGGTTATATATAGTGTTACAGTGATTACACAGAAATTCAAGATGGAATAGCATATACACATGCACACATACAGTAGATCAATAGCTTTGCAGGTGGAGCCATAACCACTGTTTTACTTTTAGGAGACCAAAGTATTTATATTCCAATTTGTTGGTGTTGACAAAAGGCTTAAAATTCTTCTATCATGTTATGCAAATAGAATGGTATTTTTCTTTAAACATTTATATATTAAAAATAAATTATTTGGGGTTTAAGAATTTATCTATTGAGCAGTAGTAGCAGAACTCATTCATCTATGACATGGCCTTCTATACCAGGGACATAAGGAGTGTTAAGAAGATCTTAATAAATGTATTATAAGATGTACTAAATAAAGATGTAAGGTACCATTCTGCTTTAACTGTAAATACAGAATCCTTTGTTCACGTATTCCATACACATTCCCAGATTTCCCTTATGCCCAGACCCCACATAAAGCTAGTTTCACATTTTTTGAAACTTGTATGCACCATCGAAAACGCTAATACTAATTGTAACTTTTAAAAAACAAAAAATAAAAACTAAGATAAGAAGATGTGTTAGTCTATCACTAACTGAAGATAAAGCATTAATATTTGAATGGCACCTAACTATTCACAGAGTACCTTATTGTTCCACGGTTCAGCAGGAGCTGAAATAACAGGGAATATGTGGGATGTAGTTTTACCACAAGATTCAGTATGCTTTCCTGCCTCTGTCGTCACCAAACTTTTACTCTGGAGACCATCCCTTCCTTAAACACCAATGGCTAGACATGAGTCAGCTACTGTCTTGGTAAAGAAAAGGGTCAAAATAAAACCAAAATTCAAAGGCAACAGATTCATGACGATGAGATAAAAAAAGTGGCCAGCCTTAGTGTAAGGCAGAGACATTCAACCATCTACTTTAAGAGTGAAGTTTCCTGCCCTCTTTCCCCTTTCCTTCAATGTTACAATAATATGACTGGTGGGAACAGGTGAGGAGTGACCACACCGCTAGGGTAGCTCCTGACTCAGGACTGCAACGGTCAAAAGATCACCAGCTGTTTTGCACCATCACTAGGGTCCATATGGAAACTGAGTTAGTGACCGGTTACCACTTGTGGGTTTTTACTTTTTTTCTGGTAGAGACAACTAATCAACAGCTTACAACAGACTGTTGCATGATGTACAGGAATACCCATTCTAACCAATTTCTGTGAACAAACCTCACTAAACAGCTCAGGAAACTAGAGCAGCTGCCTACCACAGAAACCAGGAAAAGAGGTGGAGAACACAGACACCTGTAGAAGTCATATGAAGCAGACACCCCTCCAGCTGACCATGGAGGGAAACTGTATAATGGAGAACTCTAATTAATCACAATGAGGAAAGATCCTTTTCTGGTACAAGTGTAAGAGTCAGAGAGAATTTAAACACAGCAAACTTTCTTTTAGAACTAAGAAATGGGAAGGAGAACAATTGGAAAAGGTACAAAAGGGACATACTAGTTTGATCAAATTCTTTTTACTTGCATGTGGACTTTTCCATGGGGATCAATGGTAGATGGTCTTGGTTCAGTGTTGACATGGAATGCTTCTTACACATATAGGTTACAAGTGCTGTGAAGTTTAAAATGAAGACACACACAACTTTGTTTTAAAAAGCTTATGTTGGATGGGGAGAACATTATGCTAAGTGAAATAAGCCAGGCAGTGAAAGACAAATACCATATGATCTTGTTTATAAGTGGGATCTAATCAACAAAACAAATAAGTAACAAGATGGAACCAGGAACATGGAAATAGAGAACAAATAAACAGTGACCAGAGGGGAAGGGGGAGAGGGATAACAGATGATAGAAGGGGAAGTGTAGTCAAAGAACATGTATAAAGGACCCATGGACAAAGACAACAATGGAGGCAGGGGATTGAATGTAGAAAGTAATGAGTGGGTAGGGTAGGAGAGAGTAATAGTGGGAAAATGGGGACAACTGTAACTGAACAACAATAAAAGAAAGCTTATGTTGTGAAACATATTATGTCTATTTTAATTGAATTTATTGGGGGTGACATTGGTTAATAAAATTACATAGGTTTTTGTTGTAGACCGCTCTGCCTGGTTTTAGGAATTGTATCTCGATCCCTTGTGGCTAAGGGTGAGGGACACCTTTGGAGTGCCAGCTGCAGGAGACAAAGCTTGTCTCTGGTAGCAAATGCTGCCTCAGTTCCTCTCCCTGCCCCCAAAGCTTGGTTGGAAGTCAATGACGGGTAAGACCCCTCACAGTGGGGGGGGGGCAACCTAAGCCAGACTCCATCACTTGGAAGGCTTTCATGGAAGGACTTGGGAGGGGGCTGAAACAAAGAGCAATGGACTCCTACCACCCCCTCCTTCTCCCCCCACACCGGCTTTGACGTAGCCCCAGTCCCAATGTTCTCTGGGAGAAGCGCTTCCTGGCTCTAATCCCTTTAAGCCTGAATATCTGTTGAGGAGAGGTGCAGCTCCTTGCCTTGCTAGAGCGTGTCCTGGGGGAAATCTGGCATCACAAAGACTTCCTGATAAACCTGTGAAATCTGCTCTGCTAAGAGTGCTTTCATTCATATGATAAGAGTCTGAGAGGAAATGAGTATGTCTCCCAAAGTTTCTACAACTCTCTTCCTGACAGACACTGACTCAGACTCTGAAGCCCTCAAGTTTCTTTGAAATGTTATCTACTGTTTGATCCTTGCTGCCCTGTATTCCTGTGTATTACAACCCAATAAAAGGTTATGGAAGAGGGCACTTGGGGCCTTTTTCTCCTCAGAGAAACTAGCCATTGCTGGCCTTTGTCTCCCCGGAGAAACTGGCCACAGCTCACTTCTCCTTCCCAAACAGATCATCTCATGTCTCCATCATTATTCACTTTCATCCGTGGCACACTGGGGGACTCGCGAGAAAGTTGCCCCCGCAGGTTTTGATTGTACAATTCTATAACTCATCATCTGTAGATTGTATTGTGTGTTCATCACCCAAAGACATGTCTCTTTCCATCACTATTTATCCCCCCTTTACCCTCTTCTGCCTCTGCTCAACCCCCACTTCCCTCTGGTAATCAGCATACTGTTGTCTGTGTTTATGAGTTGTTTTTCCTATGAGTTTTTTTTCTTAACCCCTTTACATTTTTCACCCAGCCTTGAAACCTTCCTCTTCTCTGACAGCTGAGTAAAATCACATGGCACTTGTCTTTCTTTGACTAGCTTATTTCACTTAGTACAATGCTCTCCAGGTTATCCATGCTGCTGAGAATTATTCCATTGCGTGGATATACCGCAGTTTTTTTATCCACTCATCTACTGATGGGCACTTGGGCTGCTTCCAAATCTTGGCTATTGTAAATAACACTGCAATGAGCATAGGGGTGCAGATAGTCTTTTAAATGAATATTTCAGGTTTCTTTAGATAAATTCCCAGAAGTGGGATTGCCGCATCACAAGGTGGTTCCATTTTTTATTGGATGAGGTATCTCCATACTGCTTTTCACAGAGGCTGTACCAGTCTGCATTTCTACCAACAGTGCACTAGGGTTCCCTTTTCTCTACATCCTTGCCAACACTGGTTGGTTGTTGATTTATTGATGATAACCATTCTGACAGGTGTGAGGGGATATCTCATTGTGGCTTTAATTTGCATTTCTCTGATTAGTAATGTTGAGCACCTTTTCATATGTCTATTGGCCATCTGTATGTCTTTTTTGGAGAACTCGTATTATATAAATCTTGATTTCTGAAATGTTCAAATTTTAAAAACCCTTATGTTACACTTATACTTGTTTAATGCCTAAGTCAAAGATATAAAAAATTAAGGAAAGGATATCATCCTATTCCTAACCCTTTCATAAACAGAAGGCATGATGATGTTTTCTATTATTATTAATGTTAGTTTATGTGTCTTGACAATAGTCTATATGTAAATTACCTCAACATACTTATATACATCATTGTAAAAATATCTTATTGTTACTTCTAAGAAATCAAAGCTCTTTAACTTATATTTCTTTCTTCAGCTAGCATATTGTGTAGGATCCAGGAAAGATATAAAGGAGACACTGAAGCCCAGAATAATTTGTGATTTATTCAGCCTCCCATGATTTTTTTATGGGTAGAAATATACCTGAATTCACCTCCTTCTCTCCATCTTCCTCACCCCCACAGCAAGCCAATCTACTTTTATCTTCACTTGGATGAATATAATTGATTGATAACTGGTCCCTACTTCTTTACTTGCTTACGTCCAATTCATTTTACATACTGTAATTAGGGATCATTTTTTTAACAAATATACCATTTGAATAGGTATTATTAGATGTTATTTTACATTTATATAGATATTATTTTATACTTATATAGCACCTTCTTCAAGAACTTTAGATGCTTTACAGACATTATATCTAATTAACACTCACAACAACCCCATGGGTGAGGGATTACTCCCATTAACAAAACAGGAAGACTGAAACACAGAGGAGTTAAGTGACTTGCCCAAGGTCACGCAGTTAAATTCACTATAGCCTTAGACTCCCAGCTCCAAGTCTAATATCTCATGAAAGAATCTTTAATGAAAAGTGTCTTTAAAGAAAGTATCAAGAATCGCATATTTTATTACTGGTTTTTCAAAAATCTAAATGTGTTCATATATTCTCTTTTTTAAAAGTTCAAAGATTTCTTACTCTATAAGGGTAAAAAAAAGTTAACATGAGTAAAAGTGGCTGACTAATCTACCTCTACTGAGCTATTTCTGACCACTCTCCTCCAGGCTCACAGTGCTTCAGGAACTATGGGTTTCTTTTAAGAGGGCAACACTTTGCCCACCTGATAGATTTTGCGGCTGCTTTTCCTTTGGCTGAAATGTTGTTCCCCTTGTTATAATTGGCTAGTGTTTCACATCCTCCAGATCTCATATTATCACACCTTCCTCAGGAGAAAGAAGCTTCTCTGACCCTCTAATTTAAAATATTCATCTTGTATAGTCTCATGGCAATATCTGCCTTTTTTTTACATAGGAGTTGGACTGTAACTTGTAGTTATGCATTTACTTCCGTGATTATCTCTGTTATTGTTCTGTTACCTCACTCTACTTCATGAGCATTTCTAGTTGCTATAAATTGAACACCACATGCCCAGCAAGAACGTGGTTTGTAGCAAACCAGTACATAATATTATCCATATTTGTGAGACAGTGAGTAAATACTGAGGAGATGGACATGTGGATGAATGGACAGAGCCCAAGTCTAGTACTCAATGACATAAACATGTCATTGAACACTTTATATGAACAATAAACATGTTTAATAGTCAAATATACAGGGGTCATTGCTGGCTAGGCTTAAATCCTGGCTTTGTTATTTATTTTCTCTGTGAGTCTGGACCATTGAAAAAATGCTCAAGTCTTTTTTTCAACTTTATGTTTCAGTTTTACTATAACTGTAAATTTGAAATGATCCGTAGAATGAAAAAGTTAGTGAAGAGGTAAAAAAGTGAGGGGAATGTAGGGAAAACTAATGTGGTAATAGTTTATTGAAAATAGTGAATGATCTACAATAGGTGTTTGGATAACCTCAGGTTAAGAAGAATACTGCCTGAAAGGAGAGACCATCGCATGGGTTGTGAAAGAAGGGAGTAGGAATGGATGATAAAGAAACACAGAGCAGAGGAGTAGTTCATGACTAATGCTCCTGGTTTTGCTCCTTCTTCTCCCATTGGGACAAATATTTATTTTACAACAAAACTTTCACAAAGTGTATATTAACTTAATCAAAATATTTCAGTAAAATAATCTGTCCAGTTTTTAAGATCTTTATATATTTGTCCTCAAATATTATTCAAAGAAATTTGAAAAAAAGTTTTAGAATATCATTTTCAGGTCAAATGGATAGAGAGTTGAACAAAAGAGCCCAGGATTTACATTGCGAGATCATGTTAAAATTGCATATTTTGCCCTGGCTGGTGTGGCTCAGTGGATTGAGTGCCAGACTGTGAACCAAAAGGTTGTTGGTTCAATATCCAGTCAGCGCACACGCCTAGGTTGTGGGCCAGGACTCCAGCAGGGAGTGCTGCAGAGACAACCACATATAGATGTTTCTCTCTCTCTTTCTCCCTCCTTTCCCCTCTTTAAAAATAAATAAATAAAATCTTTTTAAAAACTGCATATTTTAAAAATATGTTTGCCTCTGTCAAACTAGTGGCAAGGGATATTTTTCTTTATCTCATTAAACATAATAACTTTCAATATAAAAATAGATAATATAAATATGGTTTTGTTGAGTTGTTTGCAACAGTTCATATATTCCAAGATTCAACTGTAACATATAATCTAGTTTATTTGAACCATAGCAATTTTCTGTTAATAATTGATGTAACAAATAACAATTAAAGCTACTTTCAGTTCTTGGGATTGGTGCTTTAACATGGTAAAACAAAACAAAATGAAACAAGCAAATGGGGGAAAATTTTGAAGCTTAAAAATGCTCTGCAGCAAGAAGATGCTAATAGATAATAATTCATACAAGCTGACTCTAACTAACTTATGCTAAGCTGGCTTTGTCTTAAAAGTCCTGGGAGCAGGAGAGACAAAACAAGCAGAGGTGCCCCCCAAGACAGAGGGAGAAGTTGCCTTCTCATCCTCAGTGGCACATGGGGACCCTGGGCACGACCGGTGCCTCTGTTTCAGCTTCATTCCAGAGTGAATCCTCAGTGTTGGCAGCCCAGCTGAGCTCATTAAATTCAGGTTTGATATTCTTTTGAATTTATTTTAGGGGAGATTAGGAGAAAGGGAGGTTGAGAAACATTGATCAGCTGCCCCTAGTCTGCAGCCCAATGGGGACCAAACCTGTAATATAGGCATGTGTCCTGGGGAATCGAACCAGTGACCTTTGGCTGTGCGGGATGATGCCCAACCAGCTGAGCCACACTGCTCAGGGCTAAACTCAAGCTTAAACCCAGGGGAAACACAATTCTTATCCTGGTTCTCTGAGAGACGACCTCTGTCTAAGCTTCCACGTTTTACTACCCGATCACGCAGAAAATTATAAAAAGAAATGAAGACAGGCGGCCCAAACACCGGGTCTCTGTGACTGCGGGAGTCATTCTTATCATACAAGTTTATTATGTCCTGGAATTAAAACTTTTTTCATCAAAAGAAATCTGAATGTGTTGCTTTCTAGCCCTCAAAACAATAGCAGTTCCAATATCTCAGGGCATTTGAGCTCTGCAAGTACTAATCAAAAGAAATGGTGATTTCCTTATTTTTAAGGTACACAAAGCATGTAACAAGCCCTAACTGAAACCAGCCATTCTCGGCTTAAGCATTCTTTTTCAGCTGACTCTGCCTCACTGCTATTTAAACACTCTGAAAATACGTAAGAAAATAAATGCACGATGCACCATTTTGCTTGGTTACTAGATTACAAACCCTCTTGAGGGCAGACTCCATACCTTTAAAGTTACCTTCTCTCCTATAATGGTGCTTAGCATGTGGAAAATATTCAGTTAAATACCTCTTGCATACATTTATAACATACAAGTATTTAACCTTTTAAAATTTCATCATTGTATTTAAAATAAAGCAGCAAAGTAGATATAGAGGACAAATAAGATCCAAGAATCAATTTGGCTTTACAAAGATTAATGTTACTCTCTGATTTTATAAGTAACCTCATTAATAACTATTATTGGGACTTTACTGATGACATGACCCTGGTCCTGGTACTATGGATTAAACACTTGTTATTTCCTTGCACTCTATTGAGACAGGATTGACTGCATCTTCCCAAATGAGCCCCACACTTGCATATTCCTGGGAACAGTATGAATAATTTACAACTGTTAGCACTGAAAAGCACAGTTGATGTGGTAGCATTTGTTATAAACCATACTCGTTTGAAGCAGTAATTGTTCTGCTACCAGGGCACAACCCTTTATCACATCCCTTAAACAGTTTTTTTATGAAGATGGAACTTTAATTTTTCAGCAGCTACCAAGTGCAATGCTTGAGTACCTTTCCTCATTTGTTTTTCATCATGAATCACTACCCAGAGGCGATCATTAGCTAATTTGCTGATTTATGGTTGCAGTTTATGAGTGTTAAACAATGCTCAACCATTTTTGTTTCTTCCTCACTGCCCTGGCAGATGAAGAATGTCTGTCTTTTATATTGTTAGCTGTGTTAAGAAAATGTACCTCACCCTATGTGTTCCTGGTGTATAGGACATCTGAAATTGCTGCCTTATTACTTTCCTGCTGGATCTTAACTGAACGTAATGTTTACCTAGCTGCCTAGTCTGAAGGCTGCTAAGGTTTTTTGTGCTGTCGCCTATGACAAAACAAGGTCAGAACACCAGTTTAGCATGGGAATCTAATAGCTATTACTTATGCAGTCTTCTTGTGACATACATATTGAAGAGCAAAATTGGTTACTGCTGGGTAGGCTGCCAGGACCTGACGTCCCAGCTGTGTGAGACATGTTTTCATTATTCAATGAGACACAAACATTCACATTCAAAACTTGTTTTGAATCATGACAGCCTATATTACTTTTGTATGTGCGACCCAAATCTCACAGTAAAGAGGGGAAAGACTTCGAAAGCATCCTGGGACTGACCTGGTGGCTGTTTTATCTGTCTAAAGAGCTAAAAAGACCACAGTATGAAGCAACATTAAGCATGCTTCTATGTTTTCAGAGGAAATACACATATTGGACAGACAATAACAAGTGCTGACAAGGATTTGGAGTCATTAGAACCCTAAGACATTGCTGGCTGGAGCAGTAAATGGTGCAGCTGCTTTGGAGAACAGTCTGGCAGCTCCTCAGAGTTAAACACAGTTATAATTATGACCCCACAATTCCACTTCCAGGTATATACCCAGAGAATGAAAATCATATTTCCACACAAGAACTTGTATACAAATGTTCATAACAGCACCATTCCTTACAGCCAGAAAGTAGAAAAAACCTAAAAACCATCAACTGATGAACAGATAAACACAATGTAGTAAATCCATATAATAGAATATTGTTTAGGCATAAACAGGAATAAAGTACTAATTTGAGTTACTACATGGATAGATCTTGAAAACACTGTGCTAAGAGAAAGAAGCCAAACACGAAAGGGCACAGATTCCATTATATGATTCCATTTGTATGAGATGTCCAGCATAAGCAAAACTGATTCTATCCAGAGACAGAAAATCAGTAAGTGTTGCCAGGGGTTGGAGAGAGAGTGGAAGGGGGAGTGATTGACTGACAGTGGCCATAGATTTTTTATTTTGGAATGATAAAACCTGGAATTAGATTGTGGTGTTGGTTGCTTAACTGTGAATATACTAAACACCACCGAATTTATACTTTAAAAGGATAAATGGTACATGAATTATATCTAAAAATGCATGTTGTTATTGACATCTTCATGTGATATGCATCTTCATGGCAGTCATTGTTAAACCAGTATTTTTGCACATGCTTAAAGAAAGCTTATTTGGATTAATTCCTTTGAAAAAGCATTTCAACTACAATGGCCACAAGTCTACATTTTTATGAAAAAGTCCAGGATTTAGTTTTCAAAATATGCTTGTTAATGTAACTAATTATTTTTTTATCTAATTTGATATTTTTCACCTCTCTTTTTATTGAATGCACCCTTAATTTCCTTTTTTTTTGCATTCCTTTACTGTGCTTAATTTGGCAATCTTTTCTGTTTCTTATATTGAGAATTATGTCATTGTTAATATTCACACTAGTTTAAATCTAAGCTGTTTTTTAAATTTATCCTATTGCCTTTGGAGAAAGGGATGAGAAGGATGATCATGCTGTTTTGACTTTGTGCATCTGTTTCCAAAAGTCTAATGGAAATAGAATTCTATCTCTCAGCCAAAGAATATGCATTACACATACCTGAAATTATCATATTTCTCAAAATCTGCTACCTGACTTTCGATGTTTCTTTACCTTTCATTGAGACTATAAAAATGATAAAGAAGGTGAAGGCATTAGCCAAAGAACATATATGTATAACTTGTGGAAACAGACAACAGTGTGTTCATGGCCAGAGGGGAGGGGGAGTGCAGGAAGGCAGAAGCAGAGTAAAAGGGGGGAGAAAACGGACATCTGCAATAGTATCAAAAATAAACATAAAGAAAAAAAAATAAATCCTAACAGTTTACTGGGGGGAGGAGATCTTTTCACTGTAATCACCCAATCTCTGCCCCTATGTCTAGCCCTATCTCTAATTGTTTCTACACATTTAATTTTCACCAAAGCACATGCTATCAGTATTCCTCTCTTCCAAAACCTTCAATAAATATTGCTTTTCTATTGATCTTAATATCATCTGCAGCATGATATTTTGGCTTTTCTTCCCATTTTATATCTCAGTAATGTGTACCTTATACCCTAGCCAGATAGCTCCCTTCCCATTTCCTATTTTTTCACATATTCTTGCCATGCTCCTGATAATATCCCACTTCCTGGAATAACTACATTTCACTTTCTGCTATTGATATTCCATACAATTCTTAAGGCTTATGTCAATAATAGGTAACGTGGAATCTTATTGAATCAGGAACTTTGTTGTTCCCTAGTTTAACCGCAGTGAGCAGTAGTGCCTGGCATAAAGTAGAAATCAAGCAATAAATAAGCAAATAAGTTAAAATTAGTTTATAATTAAATGAAGGCACTGATAGCATTTATATATTCTTACTGATACCACAATTCTCTCTCCTACTTCTAAATCATATAAAACTCATTTTCATTGTATTTAATATCCTGCTATTCACTTGAGTATTTATCTTTATATCTTGATTGTGTCCTATTCATTTCATATCTCCAGAATTTTATTATATCTCACCTTGAACTTAGTCTCCGTAGAGTCAATATTGGCTAAATTAAATTAATCAACATAGCTCAATAGCCCCACTTTGGAAACTGTATTTGCTTTGCATTTTTCCAATACAGGCTGGTTTACATAAATATTACATGGTTAGAAAGAGAAAAACTTTACTTAACAATGAACAAAATGAACTCTCAGAATTTTAATTTTGTAGTTTTTACTTAAAATGGTATATGTTGTAATACATTTTGTCTGGGAATTTTGGATTTTTACAAAATATGTCTTAGAAATGTGTGTGATTGATGTATGAGTTCATTCAAAGAAAAAACGTTTGAAAGTCTGGGGCTTTTGAAGGCAAACAGGTGTCTTATATGAATTTTACTACTTTGAGAATAGTCTGATGGCAGAGGAGTCACCTCCCAATTCTGATTCACCTTTGAGATCAGAGTTGATGCCAATGGAATTTTAGAACATTTCTTACTAACTGCTACCAGAGGGATGTGATGGTATAGATATGGAGGGACTCACTTTGAGCAAGCTCTTTATCCATTGTTCTTTCAAAGGACCAGTAGTATTTCAAAGAAGCTGTGCACCTCTCATTTCCTTACTATTACTGTAATTAATGGTAGGCAAGGGTAACATAGACCAAACTATAGACTACTGATAGAATTACATTCTGCATGGAGAATACTTTATATGTCAATTTATAAGTGAATTTATCATCTAATATAACGGGGAATTTAAACCATACTTGCTACCATTATTTATCCTGAAGTGGCTATGATTTCCATAGAATGGGTCCTACAACAAATGTGTGCTTTCTCAATTGGTTATGCAGTGCATGGCTGGTATCTACCTGTTGGTTAATGAGGTCAGAAAAGTCTGACCTGAGTTGGGTTTTGCTCTTTTGGAAATACTTCCATAGTTAAATATATTTTCATCTGAAAAATTAGAGTTGAAACTTAGAAATACTAATTTAGTAATATTTTTAAATAGTTTAATGGTGAATTATTTGGAAACACAATTTTTCTCTATCCGCTAAGAAGTCCTGTAATAATTACAGATATTTGTAATTCAATTCTCCAGACTAGAGGACATTTCTTGTAGGCTTTAATAGTTGTGTAATGTAAGGACTCCAAAATTAAGCACTGCAGAATCTGCTGGTTCTAAAAATATAAGATGGAGCCCTTGCTAAAAAGAAAAATATACTGCATAAGATAGAAGATTATTGAGTGATTTGTTGCATAAAACAGTAAAACATTTTAGAAATTATATTTACAATTATTTTTCCTTTAGTGCCTTTTAGAAATAGGAAAAAAATTATTTTATTCCTATAAAAGAGTAGTTATGGCAATTCACGTATGATGGCTTTTAGTGTCATAATGACAGAGGGTAAACAAATTATAATTATCGAGTTTCTCCTGAGAAACACAGCTTGGTTTCAAACATCTACTGAATAAAAATTTAACTTATATAAAGTGTATTAAGGTCATTTAATACAAATCACAAAAATTTACCTAGATGAGGAAAGTGGTTCTAATTGTATGCTCTATTTTATAAGGTTACACAATGGTTTTCCCAGTGTTTACCTTCCAGAGTACAAGGACAAATACACATTAGAAATAAGAGGCTCAATTAGCCCTGCTGATAAAAAAAAAAAAAAAAAAAAAAAGAAGAGATTTCTCTCCCCCTCCTTTTCCTCAGAGCATGTACTTTATAAAATTTGTGTTTATAAGTACTTTCTCCTCTCCTTGAAATATATGTATAGAAAACCAGAAAGCCTTTTGTAGGCTGTATAACCTAGGAATATTTTTCTTACTTAGGAACCTGAGAGCCACCCTTACAAATGAATATACATCAACATTATTTTATGACTCTGTCCATGCATTAAATTATTTCTGTTGAAAATTATTTGTATTTATTCACTTCGAAAACTATATAATATTCCATCAAATTTATGACTTTATTTGGTAATTAAGCATTATAAATAATGATATAGTAACATTTTTATATATTTGATTAAGCTTCTTTTGTATCTTTTGAGATTCTGCAATCAAAGGCTGTCATATTTATGACAACTGATATATATCCAATCCATATTTTAAATATCTACTGGACCAATGTAATGCTGCCCCAACTGTATATACCAATTTCACTAAAACCTTGTTGAAATTGAGTATTATACTTTTAGAAAACTACTTTAATTGGAAACAGTGCTTCATTTATTTTTTAATTACATATGTATGATTTTTGGAGATGTTCTAACTTCTTTTGGAGGCTATAAATTCATTTTCTTCTGAGTATATTATTTTTTATTACTTTAACTGATCCTCAATTCAATTACTTGTTGAGTATCTTATTAAACTGTAATACTGACAATTTTATTTCAAAAAAATAAAATGTAAAAATCAAGGGAGATAACACCCCTGTCTCCCAGTTCCTGTGGGCACATAGAAGCCAACTTTGTGGGCCCTTTGCTCCAAGTTGCAAAGCTATCTCCAATCATAAGATAGGAGAAGTTTTATTCCTGCAACCCCCTGAATAAAACCAATTAGCTAACACAGAGGATAACCCTAATTACCAGATAAAGTCAGAATGAACTCTGTGTGACAGATTGTGCTGTCAAGTTCTCTTACTTGAGGACAAGTTATTTACCTTGAAAACATGTATGCAGTGGGTTGCATCTTCTAGGCTATAAAAAAGAGTGAGATTTCTCTTTGTCTTTACAATATCTTCATGGATTGCTGGTGATATTCATGACATTCTAGTTTAATGCTTATTCAACAACAAATTTGCTTTTCTACCACATTTGTGGAAAAAATGTCTGGAGTGGGAGATTTTGCTTTCACAGGTACTTACTAAAATAGGGTTGCAAAGACCCAAGATGACAGAGTAGGCAGAAGTTGCACAAACCTCCTTCCAGCACAAAACTGGAATTATAACTAAATTCTAGAAAAGTCATCCTGAATAGCCAACTGAACACTAGCTTGAAAAAAGCCTTATAACCACAAACAGATGGAAGAAGCCATATCGCCCAAACAGAGACAGGTAAGAGTGCACAGGAAGTGCAACAGGGCTGGCTGGGCTCCCATAGACAGCAGCTGGTCCATAGAGAGATATTTCAGCAGCTGCGGGGTACCCCTGAGAAGTGTGAACTCTAAACCCCAAGCTGGGATTCCCAGGCTACTGCACCAGAACTGGGAAGGGAACCCAGATAACATATGTCTGTGAAAATCAGTGGTGTTTCCATCTACCAGTGAGAGATGGCTAAAGATGGAGAGTCTCAAAGGGCAGCACACAAATTTTCATTTGCAGCTACTTGTCCTGTCCTCTGGCAGAGGGAGGGCAGAACAGACTGGAAACAAGTTAGGAAAGTCTGGGGCTGGTGGCTGTGGGGAGAGAACTGAAGGAACATTTGCTAGGATCCCTGTGATGAGTCATTCCTTATACTACAGAAGCCACTTTTCTCAGGCAGAGCACTCTCCTTCAAGTGGTTCTGCTTGAGGGGAACCAACAGCCCCACCCAGAGGAATCACTCTTGCCCCATCCTGTGGTGCTTACACCAGGCTACTGAGGATTATAGCTGTAAGACTTTTACTCTCTAAGTCTAACAGAAAGCCTATAGGCAGAGGCAGATCTCTGGGAGCTCTGGAACTTTAGCTGATCCTCCCCTGGGTCTGGTGCAGATAAAAGCTGGGATTTGGGCACAGCCTTGTTCTTTCTGAACACACCCAGGTCTATCAGACAGAGCCATAAGCAATGGATTGCTGATAGTTCCAAACAGGTTGTCTAGGGCTAGTCACAGGCAAGGTTTGACATAAGTCTGCATCACAGTCTTTGCAGATCTACCTAATACATAGAAACAAATACAAAGAAGCAGCCAAAATGGTAAGACAAAGAAACAGACCCCAAGTGAAAGAATAAGAGAATTTTCCAGAGGAAGAACTAGAGCAAATGAAAGCAAGCAATTTATCAGATATACAGTTTAGAGTAATGGTTATAAAGACACTAAATGGCATAAAAATACACAGAAACCATAAAAAGAACAAGTTGAAACAAAGAATACAATGTCTGAAATATATAGTACACTTGAAGGAATAAACAGTAGGTTAGATGAAGCAGAGGATTGAATCAGTGATTTGGAGGACAAGGTAGAACAAAAAAACACTCAGGCAGAGCAGCAGAAAAAAAAGATTTAAAAAGATTAGGACAGTTTAGGAACCAACTGAACAACATGAAGCAGAACAACATCCACATCATGGGAATACCATGAGGAGAAGAGAACAAGCAAGGAATCAACAACCTATTTGAAGTAATAGTGACAAAAACTTCCCTGATCCTGTGAAGGAAAAAGACACAAGTCCAGGAAGCTCAGAAAGTTCTAAACAGGTTGGACCCAAAGAGGCCTACACTGAGACATATCTAATTAAAATGACAAGGCTTATAGACAAGGAGAGAATCCTAAAAGCTGCAAAAGAAAAGCTGGTAGTTACACACAAGGGAGCATTAATTAGACTGTCATCTGATTCTCAACAGAAACATTTCAGGCCAAAAGGCAATGAAGTGAAATATTCAGGGTGATGGAAAGCAAAAACCTACAACCAAGGCTATACCTTTACCCAGCAAGGCTATCATTCATATTGAAGAGGAAATAAGGAGCTTTCCAGACAAGAAAAGGCTAAAGGAGTTTGTTAATTCCAAACCTGTTTTGTAACAAATGTTAAAGGGGTTGCTTTGAGAAGAAGAAAAGAAAGAAAAAAAGACAGAAAAATAGTCTCACAATAAAATGTCACTATATACATATCTATCAATAATAACCTTAATTATAAATGGCTTAAATGCTCCAAACAAAACACATAGGATAGCCAAATGGATAAGAAAACAAGACCTATAAATGAGCTGCCTCCAAGAGACACACCTCAGATCAAAAGATACACACAGACTAAAAGTAAAGGGATGGAAAATAGATACTTCATGAAAATGGAAAGGAAGAAAATGCTGGGATAGCATGCTTATATCTGACAAAATAGACTTTTAAAACCAAGGCTATAATAAAAGACACATAAGGGAAGTACATAATAAAGGGAACAGTCCAACAAGAGGATATAACCCTAGTAAACACATACACACCCAACATAGGAGCACCTAAATTGGTTAAGCAAATCCAGATGGGTAAAAAAGGAGAGATCAACAGAAATACAGTCATAGTTGGGGATTTTAATAACTCTTTGACTTCAATGGATAAATCTTCCAGAAAGAAACTCAACAAGGAGACAGTGGTCTGAAATAGCACACTAGACCAAATAGATTTAATTAGTATCTTCAGAGAATTTCACCCCAAAGAAGCAGAATATACATATTTTTTCAATTCTTTATGGAACATTTTCTAGGATAGGCCATGTTGGGACATAAAAGTCTAAATATATTTAAGAAGACTGAAATCATATTAAGCATCTTCTATGACACAATGCTATTAAACTAGAAATCAATCACAAAAACACTGAAAAGCACACAAAAACATGGAAGCTAAATAACCTGGCATTAAGCAATGAATGGGTCAACAACGAGATCAAGTAAGAAATCAAAACATACTTTGAAACAAATGAAAATCAGAATACCACAAGCCAAGATATGTGGGACACTGGGAAGGCAATCCTAAGAGAAAAATTCATAATATTACAGGTCTATCTCAAAGATGAAGAAAAAGCTCAAATAAACAATCAAACTTTACACCTAAAAGAACTTGAAAACAATAAAAAACAAAGCCCCCAGTGAGTAGAAGGAAGAAAAAATAATGATCAGAAGAGAAATAAAATAATAGAATCTAAAAAATGATATAAAAGATCAATTAGTTCAAGATCATGTTCTCTGAAAAGATAAACAAGTTTGACAAAACTTTAACTAGAATCACCAAGGGAAAAAAAAGAGACAGAAGACCTAAATATATAAAACCAGAAATGAAGAAGGAGAAATAACAATTGACACCACAGAAATACAAAGGAAAGTAAGAATATATTATTAAAATCCATATGCCAACCAACTGGGTAACTTGGACAAAATTGATAAATTCACTGAAACATACAACCTTCCAAATCTAAAGCAGGAAGAATCAGAGAATGTGAATAGACAGATTTCACTTAGTGAAACTGCAACAGTAATGGACCAGATGCCTGGACCAGATGCATTCAGAATTGAATTTCACTAAATATTCTGAGAAGAAATAACACCTCTTCTTTTCAAACTATTTCAAAAAAGTAAGAGGAGGGATGGCTCCCAAGCTCATTTTATGAAGCTAGCATTATCCTAATTCCAAAAGCTGACAAAAACACTAAGAAGAAAGAAAGTTATAGGCCAACATCCCCAGTGAACATAGAAACTAAAGTCCTCAACAAAATATTAGCAATGCATTAAAGAGAACACATATCATGATTGAGTGGGGTTTATTTTGGGAATGCAAGGTTGGTACATTTGCAAATCTATCAATGTGATTCTCCACAAAAACAAAATGAAGAATGAAACAACATGATCATATCAATAGATGCAGAAAAAGCATTTGATAAAATCCAGTATTCATTAATAATAAAAACCCTTACATTAAGAGTTTTTGGCCATATATGAACACCCACTGACCATATATGGTCATATATGAATACCCACTGACAGTATCTACTCTAAGGGAAAAAACTACAAGCATTCCTCTTACGATCAGGGGCAAGACAGGGATGTCTGCTTTCATTTCTCTTATTTAACATAGAACTAGAAGTCCTAGCCACAGCAATCAGACAAGAAGAAGAAATAAAAGGCATCCAAATTGAAAAGAAAGAAGTAAAACTGTATTTGTAGATGACTTGATCCTGTACATATAAGATTCTACCAAGAGACTACTAGAACTGATAAATGACTTCAGCAAATTAGCAGGATAGAAAATTAATATCCCAAATCAGTTGCCAAATAGGCACTAACTGAAAGGCCAATTAAGAAAAAAAATTCCATTCACAATTGCTTCCAAAAGAATAAAATACCTAAGTTAGTAAAAGACCTATAAACAGAAAATTATAAGACACTGAAGAAAGAAATTGAAGAAGATACAAATAAGTGGAAGAACAGACCATGTTCATGGATAGGAAGAATTAACATAATTAAATGTCCATATTACCCAAAACAATCTAAAAATTCAACATAATTCCTATCAAGAATCCAATGATATATGTTACAGAACTAAAACTAATACTTCAAAAAATTATATGGAACCACAAAAGGCCCCACATAGAAACAGTGACATCAGAGAGAAGAACAAAGTTGGAGGAATCTCACCACCTAATATCAAACTATACCATAAGGCCATAGTAATCAAAGCAGCATGGTACTGGCATAAAAACAGACACACAGATCAATGGAACAGTCTAGACAGCCCAGAAAGAAACCCACACCTTTATAGTAAATTAATACTTGAGAGACAAAGCAAGCACATAAAATGAGCTGAAGATATTTATTCAATAAATAGTGCTGGGAAAATTGTATGGAGAATGTACAAAAACTGAAACTAGACCACCTTTTTATACCACACACAAGAATAAACTCATATTGGATTAAAGACTTAAATGTTAAGCCCCAAACCCTAAAAATCATAGAAGAAAACATAGGCAGCAAAATCAGACATTGCTTATAGCATTATTTTATCAGATATATCCTCCCAGGCAAGGGAAACAAAAGAAAAAAAAAACAAATAGAACTATATCAAACTAAAAAGGTTTTCCACAGCAAAGGAAAACATCAACAAAATAAAAAGATAACCCACAGAATGGGAGAACATATTTGCTGATATATCTGATAAGGGGTTAATAACAAAAATGTATAAAGAACTTACAAAACTCAACACCAAAAAACACAAATGACCCAATTAAAAAATGGGCAAAGGGTCTGACTAGACATTTCTCCAAAGAGGACACACAGATAGCCAATAGATATATGAAAAGATGCCCAATGTCACTAATCATCAGAGAAATGAAAATTAAAGCCACAGTGAGATCTCATCTCACACTTGTCAGAATGGCTATCATCAACAAATCAACAAACAACAAACACTGGCAAGGTTGTGGAGAAAGGGGAACCCTTTTGCACTGTTGGTGGGAATGCAGTTTGGTGCAGCCACTGTGGAAAGCAGTATGAAGAAAACTAAAAAAATTAAAAATGGAACTGCTTTCTGATCCAGTGACCCCACTTCTGGGAACACATCTGAAGGAACTGGAAAGACTGGTTTGAAAGAACATAAGCACCCCTATGTTCACTGCAGGATATTTACAATTGGATGGAAGTAGCCCAAGTGTCTATCAGTAGATGAGTAGATAAAACAACTATGGTACATACACACCATGAAATAATACTAGGCCATAAAAAGAAGAAAACATTACTCTTTGGAACAGTATGAATGGACCTGGAGAACATTATGTGAAGTGAAATAAGCCAGTTATAGGAAGACAAATATCATATAGTTTCACTGATATGTTGAATCTAATGAACAAATGGAACCAACAAGCAAAATAGAGACAAATTCATAGAGAGCAGAATGGCAGCTAAGGGAGCATTGGGGGTGAAGGGATTGAGCAAAAAGGACTCATGGACTGGGACCACAGTTTGGTGATTGCAGGGAGGAGAAGGGAATAAGGAGACTAAATGGTAATGGAAAAAATACAATAAAAATGAATAACAATCAAGTCATTAACCTATATAGCTATGTTATTTCAGAGGAACAAGTGCAACCAATTAATTATATATTACAAGTTAGAATATATTTGATAATCACTTTAAAAATGATTTATTTTTGTTTAATGCTATAAAATGACTCAATTGTTGCTGAGGAATCACCTCCCTTCCATATTCAGTATGTGTTAAGTATTTTGCATTTCTCTTCCTTGTGTTTGGTAACCTCGAACCTTGTAGCCAACCATCCCCTACCATTCTGACTCCTAAAATTCAGTTTGTGAAGCAATTGCATGAATATGATTATGTGTCAGGCTATATACTGGGACTGTGAGTACAAGACAAGGCAATGGTCATGGGAAGTATTCTCAGAACCCTGCCTTTTTAATGAGTCTACCAATTCTGATGCAAGTGGTCTGTAGCCCACACTTTATGAAAACTCCATTTATAAAATTGATTAACCTGCCTCTTTTTCTCTCTACATTCAAATTCTAAAACCTAAGATATCTATAGAAAATTGTTTAACATATATGCAAGTGAACAAATAGGTCACAGTGTTATAGGTACAATACTAACATGTATAATAAATCTTCCCATCTAGAAATGAAGAAAGAAGGAAATGCAGCAAAAATCATACACTGAGAGAGATGGAGAGATATTTTCTTTCTATTGAATTCTAGAGTTTCATATATCCTATTTGTTCTTCAATGTACAGTAGCTCATGTCATCTCTTTAAGGAATTTCCCTGATCACCAAAACCTGAAATCCTTGGCTACCTGAGAGTCCTACTGTAATTCATTCTTACCTCTTTTATTGTCTTTATCATAATACATTGCACTGTTTTTATTACCCTTTTATTCTGTAAACTACTTGAACATTGGATACATTTCTCATTTACATTGTCAACTCTTTGAGTAGAAAACCTGACACAAAGTGTATAAATTGGAATAGTTAAATAAATGTATTTTCACGCAAATTTGAATTCAAGTATTTGTTACCAGAAAATTCATGAAATCATGAAGAAAAGCAAAAGGATGGGCATCACCATCTTTCATTACCACACAGGAGCTACAGCTATCCAAGGACTACTTGGGGATGAATTTGGTTCATCTCACTGTTTATTTTTCATTAAAGGTCCCAGTCTTTGCTTACTAACTTTCAGATTTAGTCCAGTAGTGATGCAAATAATTTCCAGTGGAACAGATAACTGTAAAGATCGATGGCCTGTTAGAAACTAACTGGTCTGTGTCTAATTAATCAGTTTGTATACTATCTTAACATTTCCTTGTTAAAATGCCTATAAATACTCTAGCTTCTTAAATGCTCTTTGACTTGATCATATTATCATTGCATCCCTCACTAATTAGTGAGTTAAATAGAATTGTTGACACAGATTTCTTTAATATTTGCCTACAAGTAACGATTTTACTGCTTTGAAATGTAAGCTTTAATAGCAATACTTTATCAAAAGGAATTTTTAAGAATCACTTAGAGGTTGCTTACACGATAATAAAAGTCATGCTATTTTGTAACACTGCCCTTATAAAAATAATCTACAAAGTATATAAACTTAAGTTTTATTCAAACTAAAAATCTCTTTAAGGGGTTCTAAAATAGAGAATTTAGCATCTTGTTATTTGGGGGGATTATCAATAACAGGTTTATTTTAATCATTAATTTGCTAAATCTAAAAAAATAGATCTGTCTTTAGTATTGACTTTGTCAATGCCCTGACAAATACTGTCCCTCGAGAAATGAGGTGTTTTTTTTTTTTTAACTAAACCTTTCCTAAAGATACAGAAGAAAATTTCAGTGAGATTCATAAAGTGCTATTAATATGAATCATAGACCATGATTAAGCCTTGTTAGAATTCTATAGAGGAGGAAGGTCTCTGAAGATCTTCCTTGTGCTTAAAAGTTTATTAGAACTTATTTTAACCTCAGGCTGAAAGCAGAATATAGCTGCACAGCTGTTGTGAGAGAACCCAGGGCTCCCTGACTGGGGTGGGAGTACCAACAGACATGGACAATTCAAATGGAAATGAACTTACTAGCATCTCAGTTCATGTAGTCTGTCTGGACTTTGAAAGACGAAAGCTTTCAAATATGAATACTTTCTAAAATCAAAGCTCTTCACCATAATAGGAGATAAGGCTTTGTCACCCAGAAACTTGGGCCAAATCCAAGACTTGACACTTATTCACTCTCCATCTTTGGATAACTTTCCAGAGCCTTCATCTTCTGTTGAGTAGAATTGTTACAGTCCACAGTCAGGGAGCACCGGGGTGTCTCCCCCATCAGCCAAGATGGTGCAGGGGGAGTTTCCTACACTGAGCACACCAAAGCTAGAAAGATGAATGATAGTGCCAGTGCACTGAAAGCTAAACACATAATTGGATAGATAAAAAGCCTCCCCCTCCCTACCCTATGAGAACCGTGGGCTTGGGCAGAAAGCGGAGATGGTCTTTGTGTTGAGAATCCATTTTTCTTCCAGGTCATGCACCTGAATAAATCTTTTCCCTTTAGCACGAGTACCTGTCTCACAAGTTTGGCTTTCATTGTGACAGGCAGCTGAACCTGTGTTTCAGTTACAGAAAGAAGATGGATACATTCACTTTAATGGATCCCCTGGAAAAATAAAATGAGAAAACTAATACAAATATAACTTGTCTAAAATCTGGTACCCACAAATCAGACTTCCAACAGATTAGGTATTTTCTAACACCTGCTTTTTTGACCAACCTTAAGTCATTATTATTATATTTTTCCTAAGTGTGTATACCTGGTATTTGAAGGAAATTAGTCATTTTATTGTATCATTGGAAAATACATTTGTATTCATTATGAATAAGTACTTTGCAAGAAGACAATTACTCTTAAAATTATTCAAAACAACTTAAATTTTTCTGTTAATATTTGCACTTTATCTAGTCATGTGATAATGACTTAGTATCCAAAGAGGCTATTCAAAACAATTTACTTATAGTTTTTACCAATAATACTTCCAAAAAGGAATGTTAGGCATCTGGGTCCTGACAAATGGACTGACAAATGGATTAGAAAAGTTCCTAATCAATCATAAACTCATCATAAAATCAATCATCATTTGACACAAAATTCATTTAAAACATACATAAATCTTTTCTGTTAAAACTGAATTATTGTATTTTCAGACACTGGTTTGACTTCCAATCATCAGCTACCTAGCACAGAGCCCTTGCCAATCCAACTCAAACAACTGCTGAGTGGAGCGTGTGGTAATGGGCTCCTTGGATGGAGCTAAGAGACCCAGGACAACAGGGATATTTAGAGCATTGACCTGCTCTCCCACCACCACTCACATTATTGTTGTCACAAGCCACCGTAACCAAAGGAATTTTCTTATATCCTACAAACCTATTCTTATTGGAGGAGGTTGTAAATAATTTGTCAAACAATGAGATCATGCCCCTTGAATGGCCCTCTAACCTCGAACCCTGACCACAACATGGCTGAGCTCCTCAGAGCTCCTCTTCTAGACTGTTCCAACAGTCTTTCAGCTGGCTCCTCATTTCCATTGAATCCACTCTACTCTCTATAGTGATGTTAGGATTCTACCCCCAAATGAGTATGATTATTTTTCTTCCTTGCCTAAAAACCCTCTGGTCAAAAACAGAGCAAAATTACATACTCTACTTGCTTTAATGCAATGTAAATCCTGCCTTGTAACATTTGCATTTTGCTCTGGGCTGAATTGCGTCTCCACAAAATTCATTTATTGAAGTCTTTTCTTGGTCCAGAATCTCACACTGTGACCGTATTTGCAGATAGGGCCATTAAAGAGTTAATTAAAGTGAAATGATGTCATAGGCGTGGCCCTAATCCCATATGACTGGCGCTCTTATGAGAAAGGAGATCAGGACCCAGACAACACAGACTGAGAGAAGGGTGACCGATAGAGGACACAACTGGAAGGCAGCCTTTTTCAAGCCAAGGGGAGAGATTTTAGAAGAAACCAAACTTGAGGAAGCCTCAATGTTGGACTTTGAACATCTAGAACTGTGAGAAAATAAATTTCTGTTTTGTAAGCCACCCCCCCCCCAGTCTATGGAATTTTATTAGGGCAGCCCCAGCAAACGAATACATATATATTAAACAAAGAAACATTCACTAAGTTTTATTATGTCTTAGGTGCTACTTAGTCAGTGAATTAGAATGCAGTATGTCTTTGACAGACGTGCAAAAGATACTAAAATGCTATTTATTAAAGAGAAACTAAAATTAGTATATAATTATAAGAAAATGTCCATTTCAGTAGTAATAAAAAAATGTAAACTAGAATGACATTGACTTTTATCACCTACCAAATATACTTTCCTTTTAATTATTTCTGACAATGCTCAGTGAGATTAAAGAAGGTCATATCCATTACTTGTGAAGGTCTTATTTGCTTGAATCTTTATGGAAAGTAATTAGAAAAATTTCATGAAAAGAATTAACAAAACCATGAAATAGATTGTGGCCCAGGAATCCCACTTTTCTTAAATGATTTATGGAGGTAATCTCCAAAAGTGAGTGGGTCTGAGTGTGTGTATGTCCAGGGCTATGTTTACTTTTCTTTATTAAATTATTATTCATAATGAAAAATTAAAAGCTACCTGCAAATGTGACCATGGTATAAAAAGGATGACTTTCACCTTAAATCTACCTGATACACTGAGGTGGTGTCAAGGCCGTGTTCCCTCCATCCCTGCACACACACACATTCTTGACTGTGATCACAGACTGCCTTATCTTCAATCCTTATGGAGCTGGTATTTGACATTTTCTCTTTCCTTGGCCTTGGATTCAGCCCTCCTCTATGGACTCAGCTTCAGTATCCTCTGTTACTTGGGCCTTATGTTATGTCAGTGAGTCCTTGTTTAAGGTACAACTCTCTAGAGTCTACCCATAAATCTATTCACAGATTTTTGTTACCTAACGAAGCTATTCTTAGTTACCAACTCCACACTTTATAACCATTAAAAGTGCTAATCATATGCTTTAAAAATGTATAGCCATTAAAATTAAATATTAACACTATGTAATACTAAGAAAATAGTTTAAAAGTTGCATTAAAATTACATTTATCTAAACAAAAACCTAGGCATTAGAAAAAAGACTAGAAGGAAATGAACCGAAATAGTAACACGGACCTTTGCCTCCTCCCTTCTTTCATCCTGCTGCCTTTTTGGAATCTACTGAATGTAAAAATGTACTGAAAAGCAATGATTACTTAGGCAATTTGATATACATCATATATACATTATATAAAATATATATAAAATATATATCATATATATCAAACACACAGAGTGTATATATCAAATATACATAAAACATAGATACAAACACAAATATAACTGATATACATCTATGGCAATACTACCAACATTTTATATTTGCTGAATTTTGTCTCTGTATCCAGTAGGTTTCGGTTCAGGGGCAGGAAACAAAACCCAAATAGAGGTAGTTCAAACAAGATGAAATATCATTGCTCTTTTGCATAAAAATCAAGGTGGGTAGTTTAGAGTTGATGTGATCTTCTAAGTGTCAGCTTCTTCTGAGGCAGGATATTCAGAAACTAGAAAAATTCTTTGGCAGGGAGTTTTCCTTGGGACAGGGATGCTGAGACAGACGCTGAACACAATGGCTGGGCAATTTACAGCCAGACACAGAAGGTCACCTCCCTAGAGATAACATCTAGGCCTCAGTTGTGTTTCAGCTCCAGTCCCCCAAAAAAGTGGCAAAGCCAGGTGGGAGATGCCAGGACCTGCTGCAGTGACTAAAGACCCACTGCCCTGGCACTGACCAATCAGTGGAGACCAGGACCCTGGAAGGTCACAACTGGAGAACTGATGAATATTCTCCTGAATCCCTCCCCGGAGACCGCCCCTAAGATTCCTGCATGCAAGAGAGAGAAAAGCTCAAGACAAAGGACTCAGCCCATGCACTCTCGCTGTGGGGAGCAGCCCTCACCTCTTCCCTTTCCCCTCTTCTTCCCTGACAGACACACATCTCCTAAACTCTAAGGGACCCTGACATTTGCAATCAGAGGAGCAATGGGCAGCAACAGCTTGTCCCAGGCTAATTTCCTGAACCTGTCTCGGGGTTTCCTTTTCTCCAACTTCTTAGTGAGCTAAGGCAGCCCAGCCTGGGCTCTCCTGTCACTCATTGTATTCTAGGCCCTTCCTTGTTTCACTGTCCCTGACTTTAATAAATATATCCTCATGATCATCTGGACTCATGTTGTGAAATCCTACACAAAGTCAAGAATGCACACACTGCTGGCCCACCCTAGGCAGAGCCCCTCAGGCCCAGACCCCCTGTCCAGTTACATTTCTACTTATTATTGTTCTGTCCTGCCTTTGACCTCAAAGTCCACGGGGGTGCCATCTGCACTTCTAGATGTTTGCTAAATGAATGGGGAAAAAGAGGAAAAGGATTCTTAATACTGTCTTATGAAAGATTCTTAGAAGTCTTTAGGTAGTATTTACATTATCTTCACCTAGCTGCAAGGAAATCTGGGCCACCTAGACTGTATTTGGGATTTCCATGGTGACAGTTAAATATCCATTCCTATGAAAGATACGGAGAAGAGTTATTAAAGAGAAAACTCACCATTTCTGGCATAGTGTCAAGAATTCTGCAAGTTCTAAAACACTATTTTCAAATGCAAGTTGTGGAATTTTATTCTCTTCCTACCCTATATTAAATTTTTCTCCAGCCTCCTTATGCTATGAACATCTCCTTTGGCTTATAAAATCTTGATTTGAATTTCTTACCTAGTTTAGAATTTTATTCATTTTCTGTTCCCCTTCTGCACTGTATGCCTTTTATAACTTAAATATTTGCTTATCACCAGAAGCATATGCCTGGATTTTTGTTGTTTCCCTGAAGCCTGGGAAACCCAGTGCACACAGGAACAAGGTAGAGGTGACTGGGCATTCAGTGCTACGAGGGGTGGCAGTGCGCAGGCGAATGTCCCAAACCCTTCCCTTCAATGGGACAAGTCTGGGTGGGTTCTAAATGGCTTTTTATTTATTTTATTTTATTTATTTTTTATTTATTGTTGTTCAAGTATTTGAACAGACACTTCTCCAAGGAGAACATACAGAGGGTCCAGAGACACATGAAAAGATGCTCAGTATCGCTAGCCATCACTGAGATGCAAGTTAAAACCACAATGAGATACCACTTCACACTGGTCAGAATGACCATCATAAACAAAGTAACCAGCAACAAATGTTGGGGAGGTTGTGGAGAAAAGGGAACCCTAGTGCACTGTTGGTGGGATTGCAGACCAGTGCAGCCACTGTGGAAAACAGTATGGAATTTTCTCAGAAAACTAAAAATGAAACTGCCTTTTGACCCAGCAATTCCATGGCTAGGATTATATCCTAAGAACCCTGAAACACCAATCCAAAAGAACCCCAATGTTCACAGCAACACAATTTACAATAGCCAAGAGCTGGAAACAACCTAGGTGCCCATCAGTAAATGAATGAATCCAAAAACTATGGTACATATACACAGTGGAATTCTATGCAGCAGAAAGAAAGAAGGAGCTCCTACCCATTGCAACAGCATGGATGGAACTAGAAAGCATTATGCTAAGCAAATAAACCAGGCAATGAAAGACAAATACCATATGATCTAAACGGCCTTTCAGAATGAGCCCCTATTTTTCACAGTACTAACCAGTTTACTAGCTTGCCTTTTACTGGCTTTCCACTCTTTTTTTTTTTTCCACTTAGCCTGCTCTTGACATTTTGGTTCTTAAATGAACTCACTGCACCTACTTCCTCTAAAATAAAATATCTGCCCCTGAATCCTTGCTCTGGGTGCTGATTTTGTCAAACCAAAAACTAGTAGCTATATTACCACTCATATATGTTTTGAGTCATGCCTGTGATTTTCATCTGCTACCTTCTTGTCCAATCGCCTTTTTCTTTCTCTTATGTACAGAGCATTTTTAAATCATTGATTTCATTTTTGTTGTTCAAAAATTTACTTTCTGCTTTTCTTCTTCTTCATTTAGTATTTTGTCTGTGTTGCCTCTTCCTTGTGCCCTGTATTAATATACACCCATTATCAATACTGGGATCCCTGTCATGTGTCTTCACACTTAGGTGTCTGACCTTCACTGCTAGGGTAGTAGACAGCAAGTAACACTGATCTGCCTGAAACCTGCTGGCAAGCATATTACCCTGCTAATAATAGAAACCAAGCCTCCTTTTTTTTTTTTTTTTTTTTTTTTTTTTTTTTACTTCTTTGGAATAGTTACTTATTTTTACTGAGGACAGATGTCTGAGTTTGAAGGAAGTTCCCCAAATGTTTAAAAACCTGTTTAAATGTCTCATGGTTTTTCATCTACCTGAAAATAGAAGAATACTGTGGAGTATGGTGAAAAACTCATAGTACAATCACTTTATTTTGAAAGCTAATTGCTCGGTGTTTTTTCTTTTAGAAGTAAATTTTATTTTTGGAGAGTTGCTTTTGCTTCTTTTGTTTTTGAAGAAGATAGACATAGAAGGTTTTTCCCAGGTAATTGAGTTAGTGTGTTGTTTTGTGAAAACATCTTTTTTGCTGGTTTTTGCTTCTTTTTTTCCCCTGGTGTATAGGTGTATTTTCTGTTAAGACATCAATACTTTAATAGTGGTGACTTGTAAGACTTGCAGGTACTTAGAGGGCTCAAGGAACACTCCTGGGATTGCTAGAGGCAGAGTGGAGCCAGGAATACAATGTGGTCATTGTGTTAATCCTTCTGCATTTTTACACATAGTGCTGGCAAAACATCTCAGGAAGAAACAGTTTTTCTGTCCAGAATAGAACAATTACAGGAGACAAGTCTTTACCTTCCTCAAATGTTGTGCTAATGAGTGAGCATGACTCCAGTCTTGCTTTGGGACACATTGAATAATTTAAAATTGCAATTTTGGTCATGATAAAAGCCAACCAGATTTTTATTAACTGACTAGCCTTCCTGGGGTTTTCTCTCTCTCTCTCTCTCTTTTTTTTTTCCTTCAAGATTTAGGGATTTCAGTACTTTTCTGAATTACATGTTTCAGAAACATGTAGAAAATTTATTATGCTGAGTAAGCCTGGGATGTAATAGCATATTCATTTTTTTCAACTAACACACTGAAATGACTATATAAATTGTCTGAAAGAAACAGTAAAATCTTTCTCTTAAATTTCCATCACTTTTAATGACATTCCTTTTTGCATAAGTCATCAACTTAAATATAGCTATAGTTAAAATTTGTTACAATGATCAACTACCATTCATGATAAAGAACAGGCATATATAGTAAAGAAATGAAAGAATAAAGGCTGGCATAATGGCCTTATTTTCTTTCTATGTCTGTTTAAAATAATAATTTTTGGATTCTGATAGAATCTATAATCAATCTTCCATGGTTAATGTAACTATTTATTACATATTTGTAAAAATAACAATTAAAATGGTCACAACACCTTTAAGAAAAAGCCATGTTAGTAACACTGATGATGGTTCCAACGTATATAGAGATTCCCTGGGTAGCTTTTGGAATTGATTGAAAGTGTGAGCTCGTAAGCCCCAAGACATGCAATGCTGATATGATTATAAGCCATTTGTGGCAACTTCTTCTCTAATACTTTGAAATTCTTAGTATCCAATAACTTCCTTCATTAAAAAAGTACAACATGCTGTGGATTTTGCACTGATAGTAAATGGTACACTTTTATGAATATGATTAATTATTTCAATTTGCTAAATGTATTATATAAAGTTTTTTGTTAGGTCATATTATGATATAATATGTCATAAAATATCATATATTATAATTGCATAACAACTAACAAATTTCAGAGTCAATAAATACTCATAGATCCAGTAACACAGACTCACTGTGGAGAATTAAATGCATTCAAGATTGACATCATGTCATAGGTTTAACTGATAGACTTACTATCAATTAACTGCATTTATTTGGTTGATTTTCTATCTCTGACACAACCAATGAGCACTTACAAAGTGTTTATTTCTACTCCTTATTCTACAATCCCTTTAACAGACATTTGTATTAAAGATAATTAATATTTTACTTCCAAGAATCTTCTTTGCAATTAAAAAAAACTAAGATAAGATAACCCATCATTTTTGTTTCTTCATGACATGAAAAGGCTAAATTTACTCATGATGTAATATATTATACTCAATATTAAATCTTATTTTATTTTCTATTTTCATAACCTGAGAAGTTTAGAATCTGGCATAATATTATTTATTATTTTTCAATATTAGGTTTTTTCTATAGACTACTCTTAACACCTGCCATATAACTTCAAAATTCAGCTAAAGTTTTGATTTTTACTCATAAAAATGTAACCACTTGAAATTTTATGGAAAGGCATGCACTTATATCATTTAATTTACTGCAGTAAGGTATTAAAACCATTTCTTACCCTATAAACAACAATAGGTTCCTGGAAAAATATTTACAAAACATATATTTAATAAGGGCTTAATACCCCAAATATATGAAGAACTCATATGACTTCATAGCAAAAAATAAGTAATTAAGAAATGGGCAAAAGACCTGAATCGACATTTTTCAAAGAAGATATATGAAAGCCCAATAGGTACATGAGAAGATGCTCAACCTTACTAGTCATTAGAGAAATGGAAAGTAAAGCCACAATGAGATATCACCTCATATCTCATTGACTACCTCATATCTCAGGTGGTCAAAGGTACAAATTTCCAGTTATAAGATAAATAAGTACTAGGAATGTAATATACAATAAAATGACTATAATTAACATTGTATAATATACAGGAAAGTTGTTGAGAACTATTTAATCATAAGAGTTCTTCCTACAAGGATAATTTTTTTACTGTATCTATATGAGATTATGGATGTAAACAGAATATACTATGGTAATTATTTTATAATGTATATAAATCAAACCATAATGCCATATACCTTAAACTTATGCAGTGATGTCTGTCCATTATTTCTCAATAAAAGTTGAAAAAGTAGCTTTCTGTTTTACTGTATCTATTTTATATGTTGACCATATAAACTTCTAAAGGTTGAAACTTTGTTTTCTTTTTACTGAAGTATACAAAGAAATATATCTTCTATAATTTTTTTTGTGAAAGTAAGAAAATCAGTAACATAAAATTCTGATGGTTTTCATATTCACAATATATCTTCTCTAAATTACTAACTTTATAATACTATATATTACTAGTTTCTACACAAGGGTTGTATATTTGCCAGATATTCTAGGAACTAGTGCTAGTGACTCTCTGATTAACATTCAAGTCATCATATAGCTGCATATACATTATCATTTACAAATTTAAAATTATGTCTAGGTTTAGGTAAAGGGAAAAAATAGAATAAAATAAGTTATTCCCAGAAACACTGTGCATAAGAAGTTCAGTGAAAGCTTTTTTTATATATTAGACTTAAAATGAGAGACAAAATATATTTTAAAATATATATTTTTCAATTATATAGGTAAACAGATAAAAATAAAGAAATTCCTCAACCCATACATAATTAGAAAATGCAATCCTACAAAAGTTATGAAACTCTGTGGCCCAAAGCTTTTCCTTGGAATACCTACTTACCCATGCTGAGTAATGATTGATTTTTAATAGGCTGCATCTATGCCTGAGTCAGGACAGCTAGTACCTTTAGACTTAGGTAAAAATCAGGCAAAAAATCCCACAAAACGTTGGAAGCCCTTTTAGGATGGTACATAAGCAGGTAAATAGGAACAAAAATTATCTAACAGAGAAAAACCAATGGACATACACCCCTGAATGGGTATTATCTCTAAGTGAAACAAAAAGAAACATTTTGTATTCACACATGGTTTGGATCTATATTCATAATATCAATTGGCCCAAAGCCTCTCATGCCAAAAATTTGGTTAAGTACACCTGTTTGGCAATGTTTCCATAGCCCTAGAGGTATGAATGTATAGGCAGGCATCAAAGGACAGAGTAATAATATTCAGAAAGACTTTCATGTATCAGAATTACAAAAAAGAGGTCCATGTGTTTAAAATGATTACATATACAGAAAAGACAGGAAGAAATAGAATTTGACTGAATCAAATTAAGGAACTTTTTATAAGTTAAAGATATAATAATCAAAACAAATATTGAATCAAGTGAAGTAAACTGGAAAAACTACATGAGAAATTACAGATTCCTGCAAATGAGAGAAATAAGTAACAATATGTAAGAGATACAGAGAAGAGAATGCAAAAATTCAATGCATTATAATCAATGTTGGAGAGTGATGTAACAGATGGAATAAGAAAAGAAAATTTTTGAAATTATAAGAGCTTCTGTAAATGATGAAAAATGCCAGCTCACAAATTTAGCAAATTTAAAAAATCCAAAGTAGAATAAATAAAAGTAAATCTACCTTTCAGACAGTTCGAGGTAAAAACAGAAGTACTTCAAAGATGAAGAGAAGGCCTTAAAAGAAACCAGACACAGTGTTGTGATGGCCAGAGGGAAAAGGAGCGGGTGGTAGGTAGAGGCAGGCCAAGGAAGATGGAAATAGGGATGGGAAGAGACTGTGCTTGGAATGATGGGCATGTGATGCAGTGCGCAGATGCTGTTTTATTGAGTTATACACTTGAAATCTGTATGAGTTTGTGAACCAGTGTTTCCCTAATACATTCAATGAAAAAAGAAAAAAATAAATAAATGAACAACTAGAGAGCAACACATTCCCTACAAGGAGAGATTAGATTCAAGCAAGGCTGACTCCTCAATGACAATATAAGCAAGTTGAATATCTCTAATATAATGAAAGAAAATATTTGGTGACATAGAATTCTATATGCAGTGGAAGTATGCATATATTTCAGTGAAAAGGGGAAAAATACAAACATTTTAGATAGATTAGAAACTGAGAGAATTAGTATTAACAGACTGACAAAATGAGCATCTAACTATGTATTATACACAGGAGAAAATTTATACAAAGAAATTTTGAGAGCAAGAAACATAAGAAAGTCACTTATAAGGTCAAATAGGTTTTTGGTGGATCTGTAGGGTTTTCTATGTACACTATCATGTTGTCTGCAACAATGACAGTTTTATTTCCTCCTTTCCAATTAGGATGCCTTTTATTTCTTTTTCTTGTCTGATCACTGTGGCTAGAACTTCCAATACTATGTTGAATAGAAGTAGTGAAAGAATATACCCTTGTTTTCTGCCTGATGTTAGGGAGAATGCTTTTAGTTTTTGCCCATTGACTGTGATTTTGGCTGTAGGTTTCTCATATATCACCTTTGTTATGTTGAGGTATGCTCCCTCTACTACCACTTTGCTGAGTGTTTTATCATAAATGGGTGTTGTACTTTATTAAATGCTTTTTTAGCATGTATTGATATAATGTGATATTTGTTTTTCATTTTGTTTATGTGCTATATTATATTTATTATGCGAATATTGTACCATCCTGGGATGAACCTCACTTGATCATGGTGTATGATCTTTTCAATATATTGCTAAATCTGGTTTGCCAATATTTTGTTGAGCATCTATGTTCATTAGCAATATTGGCCTGTAGTTTTCTTTCTCTGTTGTGTCCTTAACTGGTTTTGGAATTAGGATGATGCTGGTCTCATAAAAAGAGTTTGAGAGCCTTCCCTCTTTCTGGATTTTTTGGAATAGTTTGAGAAGGATAGGCCTTAACTCTTCCTTAAATGTTTTATAAATTCTCCTGTGGTGACATCCTGTCCAAGGCTTTTGTGTGCCAGGAGTTTTTTTGATTACTACTTCAATTTCACCTGCTGTTATCAGTCTATTCAGGCTTTCTGCTTCTTCCTGATTCAGTTTTGGAAGATTATATTTTTCTAGAAATTTGTCCATTTCACCCAGGTTTTCAAATTTCATGGTGTATAGTTGTTTGTGGTAATTTCTTACAATCCTTTGTACTTCTGTGGTATCAGTTTTAATTTCTCCTCTTTCATTCCTGATTTTATTTATTTAGCCATGCAGAGGCTTTTTAATTTGGTTTAGTCCCACTCGTTTATGGGACTACAAATTAAAAATTATTAAAAGGGTCTTCTCTCTTTTTTTCTTGATGAGTCTGGTTAAAGGCTTGTCAGTTTTGTTTATCTTTTCAAAGAACTAGCTCCTTGATTTATTGATCCTTTGAATTGTTCTTTTAGTCTCTATATTATTTAATTCTGCTTTGATCTTGATTATTTCCTTCATTCTCCTCACTCTGGGCTTTGCTTGTTGCTGTCCCAGTTCTTATAGATCTAGGGTTAGGTTGTTGCTTTGAAACTTTTCTAAATTTTTAATGTAGGCCTATATTGCTATGAACTTCCCTGCCAGGACTGCCTCCACTGGCAAAATGGTGGGATAAAAACTCAAATTTCAAAAATTTAAGGCATTTTTGTATCCCAACAATGAAATATCAGAAACAGAAATTAGAAAAAATCCCATTTACTATAGCAACAAGAAAAATAAAGTACCTAGTAATAAACCTAACCAAGGAGGTAAAAGACCTATACTCAGAAAACTACATAACACTGAAGAAAGAAATTAAGGAACACACAAATAAATGGAATTATGTCTTGTTAATGGACTGAAAGAATTATGATTAAAGTATCCATACTATCCAAAGCACTTCATAGATTCAATGCAATCCCTATTAAAATATCAATGACATATCTCATAGATATAGAACAAACACTTCAAAAATTTATATGGAACCATAAATGACCCCAAATAACCTCAGTAATTTTGAAAAAGAAGAACAAAGTAGGAGGGTTCACAATACCTGATATCAAACTATATTACAAACTTACTGTAATCAAAACAGACTGGTACTGCCATAAAAACAGACATACAGGTCAATGGAACAGAATAGAGAGCCCAGAAATAAACTCAAGTCGTTATGTTCAATATTTGACAAAGAGGGAAGGAGCATAAAGTGGAGTAAAAAATAGCCTCTTCAACAAATGGTGTTGGGAGATCTGGAGAGATACATGAAAAATATGAAACTAGACCACCAACTTACACCATGAACCAAAAAAACTCAAGATGGATAAAAACCAAATATAAGTCTTGACACCATTCAAGTCCCAGAGGAGAACATAGGCAGGAAAATTTCAGATATTCAACATAACAATATTTTCACTGATATGTCCCATAGAGCAAAGGATATAAAGGAAAGAATAAACAAATGGGACTACATCAAATTAAAAAGCTTCTGCATGGCCAAAAAAATCAGCAAAATAAAAATAGAACCAAGCAAGCACAACAGAACATAAGGGAGCAACATATTTGCCAATCATACCTTGGATCTCCAAATTTTGGGTTTGATCTCCGAAATATATAAAAAAATCACATGACTCCACTCTAGGAAGACAAACAACCCAGTTAAAAAATAGGCAAAGGACCTGAACAGACACTTCTCTAAGGAGGACATAGAGAGAGCCCAGAGACATGTGAAAGGATGCTTAGCATTAATAGCCATCCCACAATGGGATCCCACATCTCACTGGTGAGAATGACAATCATAAACAAATCAACAAACAAGTGCTGATATGGATGTGAAGAAAAGGGAACCCTAGTTCACTATTGGTGGGAAAGAGGACTAGTACAACCACTATGGGAAACAGTATGGAATTTCCTCAAAAAACTAAAAATGGAACTTTTTTTGAGTCAGCAATTCCACTGCTGGGATTATACCTTAAGAAACCTGAAAAACCAATTCAAAAGAAGGTATGCACCCCTATGTTCATGGCAGTGTTATTTACAATAGCTAAGTGCTGAAAATGGCCTAAGTGCCCATCAGTAAATGATTGGATCAAAAAAACTGTGGGACATTTACACAATAAAATACTTTGCAACAGAAAGAAAGTAAGAACCTTTTGCGACAACATGGAAGTGGAGAGCATTCCGCTAAATGAAATAAGCCAGGTAGTGAAAGACAAATACCATGTGATCTCACCTATAAGTGGAATCTAATCAACAAAACATGCGAATGAGCAAAAAAGAATCAGAGCCATGGAAATGAAGAACAAACTGACAGGGAATCAGAGGGGAGGGGCAGGGGGATAACAAGGGAAAGAAGGGAAATGTGCGCAAAGGAGCCACAAACAAGGACAATGGAGAGGGGATTGTCTTTGGGAGCAGGGGTTAGATGGGGCAGGGAAGGTAATGAGGGGAAAAAATGGGGACAACTGTAAATGAATGACAATAAAAAATGTAATCTGAGGAATAACTTCTTTTAAATAGTGTTACCATAGAGACAACATAAATGTATTCAAAGAAGTTTTAAAATGTATCTACATTGTCAGAATGAAATAAAATATATGCAGTTGGGTGAAATTTTTGTTATTTTGAAGGCTCAGAGCAGACTTTCTTCTAGGTAAAAAAGAGCCCAATTCCCTTTTTGTATCAAAAAAAGAATAGCATAAAGAAGTCAAAATAGGATGGCATGCATATAAAAAATATGGCATATAAAACAATAAATTCAGGAGTAAATTGAAAAGTTATTGGATAATAGCATGCGATTTGAGAGGGATAATGGAATTTATTCATTCTGTGTTTGTTATGTTATTCTGTAAGAAATTTAAAATATTAATAAACTGCATGTTTTTAAAAAAATTTACAACAAATTTATTTCTCACAGTTCTGGAGATTGGGAAATCTAAGATCAAGATATTGGCATATTTGGCATCTGGTAAGGACCTACTTCCTCATAGACAGCTGTGGGTTTTTAAAAATTTTTTATTTTAATTATTGTTCAAGTACAGTTTTCTGTCTTTTACTACCATCCCAGTCCACCCACCTATCCCTCCCCACCTCCCTCCCATTTCCACCTTGCCTAGTTTTTGTCCATGTGCCCTTTATATTTGTTCTTGCATGTTTTGTTAAGCTAAATGTAATGCACTAATCCAAATTTGTAATGAAAGATCCAAATTTATCAGCTCAAATAATCTTCAGGCAAATCAACAGAATTAGTAAGATCTTTTATAATATTGCTGGAGATGATTTTAAAACACAAACTGCAAGTAATTTTAATAAAATTAAACATTTTGAATAATGACATTAATAATATCATTATTAATGTCATTTAAAAAATATTATGTTTTAAAGCAACAAAAAATATGACACCTAAGCCTAAAAGATGTAAAATATGTACAGAAAAACATGCCACTCTTTGGAGGGAATTAAGGAAGACCTGAATAACTAGGGACATATGCCATGTACAAGGATAGGGGAGTCATCTGATAAAGATGTTAATTTCCTTCCCTAATAATATATCAATTGATTTTATATGAAAGAAAACAGGACTAAGGGGATCTAAGGTTTTCCTGAGTAGGAACAGGAAACAAGAAGCCTTGTATGGGTAGATATCAGAATTTGTTGAAAAGCTTTAAAAAACTAAATTTATGTAGAGTTCATGATAAAAATGACACCCAAATCTCTGTACATACCATATATGGTATCTGTTCCTGGTCAATGAATGTGAAAGGAAAAATAATACAATTTTTAAAAGAAAAGTTTCAGGAGATTTTCAATACCTCATAATAGGAAAGAATTTCTTATATAAAATACAAAAACTCATTCTGTGAAAGGAAAACGGATGAATTTTACCACATTGAAAGAATAACCTATATTCAGCATCCATTATAAAAAATAGCAGGGAATGATTTTAAAAAACAATTGAATGACAAAAGGTTAGCATCCAGAACATATAAAGAAACTTTACAAATAAATGCAAAAAAACCAATAGAAAAACAGGCAAAAGTCATACAAGCATTCCCCAAAAGAAAAAACAATAGCAACAACTAATAAATACATTAAAATATAATAAATCTCACTAGTAATCATAAAAATGTGAATTAAAACCACAATAAAATTCTATTTCATATTTGATTAGTTGGCAAGAATATGGCGCAATAAGGACTACAATAATATAGTAGGTAATTTAGCGTATCTGCTGAGAAGAGCAGCTTGACTTAGAAAGTTGAACATTACCATTCCTGATGGCCCAGCTCCAGGAAGCTAGCACAAGAATATTTATGGCAATATTCTTCATAAAATGAAAAACAACACTAAGAAAAACTATCCAAATGTTTATACACAACAAATGGATATTTAAGCTTCTGCCATATTTATTAGCGAAAATGAACAGGCTATAGCTACAATATGAATAAAGTTTGAGAATATGCATAGTGTGAGTCCCTTTTTATAAAGTTTAAAAAGAAACAAAATGAAACAATACATTATTTAGAGATATATGTGTAAGTGATCAAAGAAATGCAAAGTGATGATTATCCTTCTCTTTGGGACATTAAATCTGGAAGAGGATGGGGCATAGGATTTGAAGGGATGGATGGGTGCTTTGGACTTAGCCCTATCTCTGTGTTTTATGTGTTTTTATTTTCTAAATATCATTATTCTTTAAAGTACACATTAATGATGTAAACTTGTGTGCATGCAACTTTCATGGCAATAAAGAATAATGAAAGCAACTATTAGGGTAATGAGATTATTGTATTTTCAATTTTTAAAAATATCATTGATTATACACTACTGTGTTTATATTAAATACCAGAAGAACTGATTCATTTCTTAAATAACTTTTCAGATAAGAAATAGTAGCTAACATTCATTACGCATACACATAAAATAAGTTAAATAATAAATTCTAAGAAGTATTTTTTTCTAAGAAATCTAATAATTAACATTCCTTTTTATAAAGTCTCATTTAGAACATCTGTTGATAATGTATTTATTCTGATTAAACAGAATAGTGAGAACAAAAGTAGTATCTAATTTAGAAGAAGAACTGATGTACTTTAATCGCCTCCTACCTAAATAAGTATACATTTTTCCCCTTCTTCATCTAAATAGGTGATATTGTTTCTAATAAGTAACTGGTCAATGTTTGCTTAGGTGCCTCTTTATTCTTTGTGCTTCCACCACCACTACGTGGATCCCGGTTGAGAAAGCTGTGTCTTACCCAGCTCAGCCTGGAGAACAAGAAGAGCACCTCATCCAAATGCATCCGAGAGGTCTCAGTGATGAGAATCAAGTGGGCCTGAAGGAGCAGGTATGAGTAACAGGGGAAATTCGGGGGAGGGAAGCCTAGAGGGATACGGCGCAGCCTCTCCCTCCCATACCCCGGCGTGGCCTCAGTCTGGGAGTCTAGTCAGTACTGATGCTGTGATTTAAAAGCCTCCTAGAATCTCCTACTGTCCCCAACAGGGGTTCAACATCTCTCTTCAGCTGTCTGGCTAGACTGATAAAAGTCATTCACTTAATTGATTTTGTTGACACTTATTATTTGCAAAGCAATGTAGGAAATAAAGTAGAATAAATTCTTATATTTAGCAGAAGGGACAGGCAATTATGTAATTAACTACATTAAAGGCAGACTGAATCAATCTTCACTTATTATTTTTTTTAATCCTTAAGTAAGGGCATTTTTTTCATGGCTTTTAGACAGAGGAAGGGAGAAACATCAATGAGAGAGAAGCATGGATTGGTTTCCATTCTGTATGCTCCCAGACCATAGGCTCTTGGACTGGGGACTGATCCCACAACCAAGGGATGTGCCCTGACCAGAATCCACAACCCTTTGGTAAAGGGACATTGCTCCAACAAACTGAGCCACACTGACCAGGGCCCAATCTTCACTTTTTAGGGTGTTAGTTAAGAAATGGTAGTATGAATTCTGACTTGGGGACCTGAAAGTTTAAGTAGATTCTATTATATGTAAGAGTGTGTATGTGTGTGTGTTTAAAAGGTAGAAAGAATTATATACAGGGTAAAGGCAGGGAGGTATGAAACCACATATAATGTTTTGGGATAAATAAATCAGGCGGAAGCTGGAGTTTATACAAACAGTATGTGGGAGAAAATAAAGGAGCCCGTCAAGCTTGTCCATGAATACCCAGTTCCAGGGTAAACAAAATACCACATAATATATGCATGTTGCCCTGACTGATGTGTCTCGGTTGGTTGGGCATTGTCCTACAAAGCAAAAGGTGGCTGGTTGAGATTCCTGGTCAGGGCACATGCGGGACTGCAGGTTTGATCCCCGGTGGTCAAGGCAAGAAGGAGTACCAACCAATGTTTCTCTCTCACATAGATGTTTCCCACCATCTCTTTCACCTTGCCTTCCACCCTCTCTAAAAATAAATGTATAAAATCATATATACACACACACATATGTATATATGTATGCACATATGTGTGTGTATGCGCAATTTTCAGGAGCCAGTAAGTGAAGTCCTTTTGACCTGCTTCACTCAGACCCTTCTGCTGCCTAAAGGTGACGGACGCTCTTTAGAAAATTGTGCCTTCTGCACCGTCAGGACAGATCCAGGCTTAACTCTGAGAAATCAGTTGCAATTACATCTCTATAGCTGCCTGTCATTCACAAACCACAGCGAGCCTTGAACAAGGAACTTTACACATTTCTGTGAGAGATTACATATACACTCCCACTGAGCTGGATTATGATTATAACATGCCATTAAGATCAAACTGCTAACAGATATCGAATAGGACTTTTTGCCCTCTCTTTTCAACTTGGTGATTATTTTAATCTTCATGCCTATAATAGTTAACTCTATATTACCTTATCTAATGTCAAACTAGCATCTATGTGGTTATAACTCTACAAATTTAAGCTGAATTATAATCACCTTATTATATTTATTTCTGTTAATTTTTTTGTCATTTGTTGCATGGTTCTGATTTTTCCAGCTGATCCTCTGTGAAATTGAGGTAATGTCAAAAAACTCAGATTAAAAAAACAACAATGACAGTAAGGAAGACACTATTTATATGTGTGTGTGTGTGTGTGGAGTATCCTAGTGCAGGAGTAGTTGACAAATAAATGACCCACATGAAAGATTAGGTTCTGTAACCTATTCCACTTTCTCATTTTATGGTCTGGGAACCATTACCTTGAAATTCAGTTGTTCCCTTTCTGCCTTACTGATTGCTGAAGTCTCTAAGTGGCCTTAATGTCAAATCTAAGGTGCTAAATTTTATAACAAGATCAATTTCCACCACATTTTTACTGCCAAATACATTTTTTAAAGGATGCATTAAATCTGAGTGTGTCTGAAGCATGATGGCTAACAGGTTCTTTCAGAAGAAAACAAGTAGTGCACTTGTGTGAATATTTATCTGACAATAGCTTACAATACTAGATTATTACAAATGGCTGGGACATAGTACTACCAGTGAGGTGACACTGGAGAATTTATCATCAGGAGTAGGTAGCTTTATAGAATATTGGTATTACTGTACTAACATCCTTCTTCTAAAAAAAAGAGGGGACCCACACTCATTTATCATTTAGCAAGACACTCACTTGCACAATGCCTGGGTCACCCAGCCTTCAGAGCTCTGCCGAAAATGAGAATTTTTTCTTGAGTGGTGTTCAGCAGTAGCTGTGAGCAAGTTAGCAGTGTGCTGCATCACGTATGTATCTGTAAATTAGAAGGGCAGGAGGGGCTTGAAAGAAAAATAATTCTATGCAAACCACCATCTTTGAGAACTAATGGAGTAAATTTGATAATGGTTTTACGGAATGGTCTATCCCTTCTCCTTGGCACACAGCTCCTCTTAGAAAAGGAGCAGGTAATTCACATATGCTATAATTCCAGAGTCTTCTTTTGGCCACCATTGCAGAATTATATGCTCCTTATTGATTTGACTCTGAAATCTGCCATGAGATAAATACAAAACTCAGTGGGTTACACGTTAGGTCAGTACGGGGCACTGTGTAGCCCACTGCCACCTGCTGTTTGTAAGTAAAGTTTGATTGGACCACAGTCACTGTCATCCATTTGTGTACTGAGTACAGCTGCTTTGTTATATTACAGTAGTGAAGTTGAGTAGTCATGACAGAGACCTTAAGACCCCCCAAACCAAAAATGTTTACTCTTGGGCCTTTTTCAGGAAATGTTTGCTGGCCCCAGCATTGGACTGGCAGTCTCCTGTACTCTGCAGGTGTCCTGGTTCCCACCTGGCTGAAAGACATGAGGGAACAGGAAGAAATGTAAGATACTAGAGCGATGGTACTGTCTGAAAAATATGTATCTTGGGATAATGACAATTCCACAGTTCCTAAGGAGCATTTTTTAAATGTTTTATTAGGAGAAGAAATTTTTAAAAAATCAGTAAAGGCTATGGTGGTAGAAGAAGAGATCTTTCTGGAACGTAACACTCCGGTTTCTCTTCTCTCTGCCTTACCTGCATTGCATCTGGGCCTTGTGCCTCCCTCCTTTGACTCAGTCCCGGTTCCCTCCCTTTGTGGGGGTGGGTTGCAGCTCACCCAGAGCTATGCTGCTCCCCTCGGGGGCTGCAGAGTTCCTACACACAGCGAAGTAACTTCTAACAGATAAGAAAGATAAAACTACTAAGCAAAGCAAAACAAAACAAAAATCGTGTTCCTCGGTGTTATGCAATGGGAGCAAGGGCTAAAATTGCCTTTGACAGATGGGCATCTCCGAAAAATGGTGAAGCACTCCCTGTGGGAGAGTGGTCATATGTTTAAATCTCCATTTAGAAAGTGGTTTAAGCGCTTGGATAAAAAGAAATCTGTAGTCATGATATGAGTGCATTACATTATTGTACTTATAGTAAAAATCTAAAAATCCTTTTTCTCTCCTAAATTGCCTTTTGAAATCTCACTTCAAGATTGTGGTTTTCATAAGCAATTTTCTAAAATGTTTTCTAACTGAAGCTTTTATCACAATGTAGATCAATTGGAAAACAAGATCTACAATGAAAAGAAGTGTGATAAGGAAATAACATCGAAGGTGGGGAAAAGGGGGATATTGATCAAAGGGCACAAACTGTAAAAGACAAGTAATATCTGGGGAATCTCGTGTGCAGCATGGTGACGATAATTAACAATACTGTATTACATAGGTGAAAGTTGTTAAGAGAGTAAATATTACCTGTTATCACCATACACACAAAAGTTACAACTTTTATTATGTGAGTACATGGAAACTAACCTTATTGTACTAATGACTTGTGGGATATACATGTAACTTAAGCATCACATTGCGTACCTTATATGTTATATGCCAATACTATCTCAGTGAAGCTGTAAAAAAACTGTCCTGCAATATATATTTCAAAAAATGCATCTTCTAGAATCAATTATTTTCAATTCAAAAATAAAAGAAATAATACTGAATAACATTCCATTTTTTAATTACCTAAAATGTTTTACATGACTGAAATTCTGGAGTTAGTTCCAGAGTTTGGTCTAATTAATTACTATGTCTTTCATAATGTTTCCCATGGTTCCCTCTTTTCCATTTCACCCTGACTGAGATTCCACAAGGCTCTGAGATTTACATACGCTTCCATCAGCCCTTTCTGCTCTGCCTTCCTGCTCTGCCGTCTGCCTGCAGCAGCTACAATGACATGCACTTTGCACATTGATCCTCAGACAACTCAGAAATGTTTCCCGAGTCCCCACCAACAACTTAAGTACTCAGTTCTTGTCCAGGCATTTTTTCCCACAGGTCATTTTACTATTTTGTTTCAACTTGTCTTTCAAGCCTTCCCTCTCTCTGTTTTCATATGTTCACTGTAGTCCAGGGAGATTTACTAGGCAATTCTTTGAAGCGCTTCCCTCATTTCCCCGCCATTGGTATCATATGCAACTAACTGGCCAAATGGTATCTTTGCTAGCTGCCCCAGAGAGAGCAGAAGAGGGTCCACTGTAGCCAGACCATTTGGTTTGAAATCCCAGTTTTGCTACCGGTTTCCTGGATGATGCTGTCTCGCTACTCAATCTCTTCCTGAATGCAAGCTTTCATATCTAAGGAAGTAGTAGTACGTAACTCACAGAGGTGCCAATAGGATAACTTAAGTCTATGCATGTTAAGCACTTGGGGAAGCACCTGCCATGTGTGAATCCCTCATTGTTGCAGCCTATACACTATGAGCACTACCCATGAAATCTAACTCCTGAACACTAGCCCTCCTGCTTGGTAGCTTGGTAACCTTGGGAATACTACTTAACCTCTTCAAACCTCAGTTTCTTCAACTGTAAATTGAAAATAATACCACCACAATAAGTGGCTGTAAAAGTTAAACCCTGAAGGTAAAGAACTTTGCATAGTGTCTGGCTTACAAGTACTTAATATAATTACCATGCTTCTATTATCAGTATTATCATTATTATTGCCATCTGTTGGGTTTCTTGGCTCTTCTTAAGATTCTAGACTTTCAAAGAACATTTGTGTGCATCTAACTGGTCCAGTCTTTTCTATCTTCACTACTATAAATTAAAGATTATTGGTTGTTTTCCCTCTAAATTTCTACATGTGCACAATATCAAATAGATAAAATTAGAACTAATCAGTTCTTCAACCTTTCTGAGTGAAATCAAAGCAAACAAAAACTATTACAGATTTGTTTGGTTTAATGGGACTTCTACCAGGTGTCGAAGTACTTTAAACCTAGTGTGTGAGGTAGGTTAGGAAAACAGCATGTACCTAACAAAGAAGTCTCCAGTCCATGCTCACAAATCATGCTTTGCACTGAACTTGGTGAGTTTTGTCCTATGTCTGGGTGTGTTACCCCTTGCCCTTTGAAAACCAGATTTCTCCTTTTACTTCTTTATAGCTAACAAGCTGTTAATTTTGAAGACAGATCTGTCTAGCTCTGCTATCAGACAGGTGAAAGCTTTACCTATTTTTTCCTCAATGGGAAAAGAAAGATTATGCTTCTTACCCTTTATTATTGTTATATTGTATATGTTAGAGCCCTAACATACAATATACATCTATTAAAGGTGACCAACATTTTTATCTCCCATTGCCTCTTCCCATGGAGATTGGTATAATATAGAATGGGCATTCAAAGAAATGTTAAGTTGAAGTGAATCAAATAGCACAGCCGATTTTAATATATTAAGAATTATAAAGTTGCTGGTAACTATATTGGCTATATAGATTTAGGATTTTTTCCTCTTGCTTGCTCATTTACTTTGCTTTTATTCTTGGTCAAATCTCATTTGAAAATGTAACACAATTAACTGTAAGTAAGCTGATAAAACCAAAGTATTTATCTTCATCTCAAAATATTAAGTATATAAAATTAAGAAACTGGAATTTTATTTTTGGGGCAACAGGGAGAGATTTATAATTTTAGGGAAACTAATGTGACTTTAGCATTTGAAACAAAGCGAAGAAAGAACCTAAAGATGACTTTTAGAGACTTGAGCTTTAACTAAACAGAAATAGACACCTCAGGGGGACCCTAACACAGGAGACGTTACTGCCAGTTTTAGATGCGTGGGAGTGAGAAGAGAAAAACTGTTTGAATAAATAAAAGGTCCACAAATAATCGGAAATGCTCAAAGAGGTCAATAGAAGATCAAATTTAAGAAAGTTCTGGAGATGAAAGCTGAAAATGGGGTGTTACGAGAGCCTTGTAAGAAGCTTAGAAGAGAAAAAGGGAGAACATGGCTGGAGGAAACTTGTTAGTTTGGGAAGAAATTTTCATGGAGATTGTTTCCTGGGAGAAGGGGGATTTAGTGGGTTTATTTCGGATGACAGTTGCTGCCTAAGTTATATATAAAAACTATCATTTTCTGTTTTCTAAATTTTAAGAGAAGCTTAAACGAGATTACATATGAAATAAAATATATTTTTGTATTATTGTATTTAGATACTTACATGTATAATTCTGTTCTATATATAATGTGTTGCTTGAAATGCTTTGACTTACATTTGGAATATACATCACAGGAGACTTTGCTGAAAATCTGGTTTCAAACATACAAGGTGTCAGTTCTTGCTTAATGAGTGAATACTCTTGCCTACTAAATCCCCAATGAGAACCCCTGAAACATTTTCCTAACTCCAGGCGATGCTTGCTACATTACTCCTGTTTATATTTTGCTTTTGGCAATTACTTGTTTCTTTGACAGTGTCCATAACTAAATAAATAATGATGGTGAGTGTGTGTGTGTATCTTTTATGAGGTATTCAGGCTTCTCATAAGAGAATAGGTCACAAAAAGAGAAATTTGGGTCCCCGAAACCTGCTGGGGGTGAGGGCTCAAACATTTCACACATCGTTCTTTTCATCTACTCCTTGTAAGTTTTAGAAAAGCTTGAAACCCAGCTCCACATGGGTGCCAGACAATTAGTCTAGTTACCTGGAAGACACACTCCTGAGGACGTTTGTGCATTTGTGCTCTCTCCCCAACCCCCCTTTGCCTTTTAACATCCACTGTAAAAACATTGCAGGGAAAGTCAGGCAACCGGCAAGTGGCATCACAAAGTGTATAACTTTGGCTCAGGCTTCATCCTCTGAACCTTAATTTCTCTAACCGTAAGATAAAGTAGTAGACTAAGTCCCTCATAACCTCGAAAAGTGCAAGATGGTCTTTTACATTCACAAGACTCTATGTAAATGAGGGAGCACAGCTAGATTATATTCAGCTGCCTCTACAGATGCGGGACACATCGGGAAACCAGGAAAGAGACTGTGATGAATTTCAGCCTGACGGGCAGACTACTGGGAATTCTGAAGCTGTAGTGCTATCAGCTGTAACTGTGACCAAAAGAAGTTTTGGTGTAGTGAGACCATCTGTCTTGGACAATTGCCCAACGGCTTGGCTGAGGAATCCTCCTGACCTCTAAGCTTAAATGATTTAATCTGTCTATTTGTAAAAATCTGTTAGCCTGTATTTCTACTAGGATTTCTCCGGTATGGAAGTAGAACAGCATTTAACACCCAGAATGGCTCAGACCCCAACTGACCAGATCTGAGGTCTGCTCACATAGGATGGACAGTAACTCGCTCTCTGTTCTTGTGCAGACCAGCTGAATAGATTGGGGGGTGGGGCGCACATACCAGTTACTACTGTGGCTGGCTATTTATTATTCTGCAAAGGCAAATTCCAGATGTATTATTTAATAAAATATTGCAATATCAGTGACCAGCAGAAATTACAATATGGGCTGAAATTATAGCAAAGGGCATGGGCTTTTATTTTCAAGTAGTTACAGCTAGTACTGAAGCTCCAAGGAAGAACAGCAAGAACAGTATAAGCAAAATCTCTCACTATGGTACACAATCCCCAAGATTCATATCATGTCAGTCTGTTGTTTTAAATTTGTTCTCAGTGTAAGTAAAAAAATTTTTTCTTGCAATATAAGTGACTACCTGAGAAAGTAAATCGGTCCTCCCCCAGCATGCTAACCCTCCCCTCCAACGCTCACACCAGGTGCATTTGCAGGCCTCCGGCTCTACGCATCCATGACTGTGTAGAATAGAGATCAACTCACTTCACATGGATGTTTACACATCAGAGGTTCTGCAGAAGAATGAACGTAAATACGTGAAGGAATGTGAAGAAATTAAAAGTCCATTATTGGTATATTTTCCATTGCGTTTCTGAGATGTACAAGGCAGAAGGGTTAAATGAGGGTCCTTTCTGTGTTCCTCCTCTTCCAAATTGATTCGTAATATGGTTTTGTATAAAGGGAAAGTACAGCTTTCCAATCTCAATGAGGAGGAGAAACTGTCTTAATTCAAATATTGAGATAATGAGTTATTGCAGAGAACATTTGTAACTGTGACTCTCCAGTAAAAGGCTTTAGCTCATGAGATATTACACACACACACACACACACACACACACACATACACACACACACACACACACACAGAAAAGGTCAGTCACTGATGAAAAGATTTAGCAGCCACTATTTTCCAACAAATGAGGAATCCATAACAGGGCCAAAACCTAGACAAGGACTCAATCTTAGTTAACCATTCCTATTTAGCTATCTACAAAAGCCATTGACAATCTAACTGGCTAGGCAAGTTGTATTTAAGTTTCCTTTGCTATAAAAGGTAAGAGTGGTGTTAGCAAAACATGTAGAACAATGCTTTTCAAAAAGCAAAAGAAAAAATAAATCTTAGGATTCCTGGGTATGATTTATCATCTTGTATAGGATCTTAATTTTTTAGTAGGCATACATTCATTAAAATCATAGTCAACCCAGAAAATGACGTAAAAATTATTCATAGGTACCCACCAAAGCATTTTAAGAACTAAGAACATTCCTGTAAAAATAAAGGCTTAATGCACTTTCATCACTAGTCCGTAGGCCATGTGTATAAATCATGAAGAGAAAATGTTATAGACTAAAATATACTTATAATGTTGAAAATAAGGAGTGGTACAGTTCCCGAAGGCTGAGGTGGCGATTTTTGGTGTTTTTGCCACCGCTTTCCTCCCCACATCTCTATGGCAGATGCTGCAGAAGCATCGTGGCATTTTCCCCCCAGCAGCTCCTGGAAGAAAGTCTAAAATACTTCATGATATAGTATGTTCCATCAGCTAACAGTCATCTCTGTAAAGGTACAGAGGGGAAACCTATTTTCATCCTGTAAGTGTTACAAAAGACATTAGTCATCACAGCAATTATAAGATACAGGTTTGGCTACAATCCCGAGTGCTGTGGCCAATAAAAGAATCTGCATCTGTTCTAAAATGACTTAAACATCCAAGACATAATGCTAGAAGAAGGATGGTTTGGCTAAACTTCAGACGAAAATGCACACAATTTTTTAAAATAATATTTTATATTTGGGGAGAGATAATTTAATATTTTAATAGCATTTACATCACAAACTTTCTATAAAGATTTGGACCACAGTAGTATTATGCCCATTCTATACTTAAAAAATATTTTGTTAACCTCATATGTTTTTGTTATTTTAAATATTAGTTACATTTCAAAACACAAAACCCTAGGATACATTCTGGTAAATTACTCTCTCCTTAGAGAAGAGTAGAGCATGAAACTCAAACAAGAATGCTTAATGGAATACAAATATTCAATCTAGAAACTGTAATAAAAATCTCCCTTCGCTGGGTGAACCTCTTGGCTATTACACAGAAAACCACCCCATGTGGCTCCCCTCAAAATGCATTACGAATCAGGCTCATAATCTTTCCTTCCACAAAAATGGCACAAGAATTGATTTCAATTATCATTTAATACTTATTTCCCTCTCCTGTCAAAAAAAATGTTCTGTACACATGAAATTGAAAGTTGGCAGCCTGAACTCATTTATGGAATTTTAAGGAGTATTGATTTACCAGTGACTTTCCTGGCATTCTCATTGTTACTGGAAGGATGTCTCCGAGTCTGAATTATATGATGAGACAGGCTGGAATGCCAATGGGCTTGGCTAAGACTGATGGGGGAAAAACACCCTCAAAACTTTGTCGAAGTGAATTTTATAAATTAGGTTAACATGATTGATCACATTTGGCCACAGTCTTTCATGTCGCATTGACCTCACATCTCTTCTTGCTTTGTTGTGCCCCACGCAGCTCTTCAATGTCTGAGTATTAATCATTGGACAAAATATAAGGTCATTTAAAAATAAATTGGATCTATTTCTTTGGAAACTAGAAACTATTTTGTGCACCTGAGGGAGTTTTGTTATTTTTTTTTATGTTACACCAGCATATAATTAAAGAGAGAGTATTGAAGCAAATATTGATGGTGTCAGTTTATGTTCACAGAGTGTGGCGTTCTGATGGACACTTGCACAGTGTGTGCCGTTACCTACACATTTAATTATCTCAGCCAACCTTTGCTGAAAAGGCAGAATCAACGTTTACCTATCTCGTACCTACTAATGGTGCCTACGTGGTTACAGCTAAGCACAACAGGACAGGCTTGTAGTACTACAAAGAAATTATGGTGACATAGTCAATATTTCCTCTAAACGATACCCCGCCCCACTCCTCCAGCCCCCCACAGACACTTGCCCGGAAGTGCTGCCATTGTTTTCCTCTAACGGAGGCAGATCCAGAGTTTGTGGGGCCTGAAGTTTACATCATAATGCATTCTTTTAAAAAAAAGTTTACAAAATTATAAATACAATTAAGCATGAAAGTGGACATTTATTTAGAATGAGAAAGGTAATCTCAGCTAATTTCAAAATTTAAAAAGCTGAAAATTCTATAAACTTCACAGAATCCAGAAGATATTTAGTATTTTTATCAACTTGATATACTTGTATCTATTTTTCCATACTATAGAACCATTATTTTTGATCACCTTCTAAAATCATAATATTTTCTATAATCAAGGCAGAAAAATTCAAGGGTGTTTTTCTCTAGCATGGTTGATAAAAAAAAGTTTGTTATTTTTTTATACTTTTGAACATTTTCAGTTTCACAACTTATTACTTGTTATGTTACAGACTATTACGATTATTGTCAAAGTCAGGTAAACTTCTATTAAGTTTTTTTTCCACAGCTGAGCTGAATACTATGGAAGAGTTTTGCACGGAACAGATGTGGCCTGATACAATTCAAAATTTGTTTCTTCATCACTGAATGCACAATTCCTGAAACAATGCCGTAGTTAACTATCGAATAGCAGTCTGGCCTCGACCCATGCATACTTGGAAGAGTATCCCTGGAATCATTTCTACAACAGAGTGTCAGGAATACCTAATTTATACACATAAAGATATTCCACTAAACGCACACAAATGAGTCTTCAACATCAGCTTCAGTTAGCACAACCTCACAAACAGCCATGCCCACTTGAACAGCGCCTGACCTGTCTGGAGTGTGAGGGGGGAACTGATCTCCAGTGCAGTCAGGTAAAACCCCTCCCTTCTGCAACAGGAGACTCGATCTAGCCAGCACACTGATAAGCACACTCCCAGGGCCTTCAAAAGGAGATTTTTTTTGCCTCAAGGTCAATCCTTTCCTGCCCACCCTTTCCCACCACAGCCCTCCCTTCTTTCTCTGCACTCTTACCCCTACCCCATATACTAACACCTTTGAATAAGCCTTGATTGGTTTTCACTTTCCTCCCACATCCACCCATCATCAAACCCTATTGTTTCCATAATCAGTGTTATCTTTTGTCTGGACATTTTCAATGCATTCCTAGGGCTCAGAGCAGTAAACCTCACTCTTGTTCATTTCATAGATCTTCTTTTCTTTTTTCACTGGGTTCCCCAATTCACTCAAACAACTTAGTATTATAAAATTCCCTAAAACCTTAGTTTATCCTCTGCAGTATAACCTCCAGTTGGCCTTTTATTGCAATCACAAAGTTAGAATGCCAGCATTTGAGGTCATCTGTTAACTCCACAGTATTTCTTTCTCCTGCTATCTTAAATGAACTCTGTTTCTCCAGAGTCCTCCCAGATTCTTTAGTTTGCTTCGAAGGTTCCATTTTCTTGCCTTTTCCCTTCTCCTCCTTCTCCTTCTTCTTTGCATGAAGCTTCCTCCGTCTTCTCTCTGCTTCTCAAAGTTATACTTAATTCAACCTGGGCTGCTGTTATTATTTTCCTTTCCTTCTTACAAGTTTTTAAAAACACCGCGGCCACAGTGATAACTCCCTTTAGGAGATGACATACAGGGTGGAGCAAAAATAGGTTTATATCTGTGAGTATGTGAAACGCAGAGTTTTTTCTATTATTATTCATTAACTATTGTATTATTTTCCATACCAACAACTGTAAACCTACTTTTGCCCCACCCTGTAGTCTCTCTTTGGCACATAATATATGTTATGTTGTACTTTCATTCATTAAATATTTTTATAATTTTTATAATTTATAATATATACATAAATGTCTTCCTTGCAATATCATAAGTAGGTTCAGTTCAATTGCTATTATCAAGCCACTTAGAACTGCAGCGATAAAATAAATTTAAGAAACACTTTCTGCCTTTAGGATGTTTAATCTTGTAAATGGGAGGAGATAACAAAAATTACTTCTAATAGAGGGTAAAGATAAGAGCCCTCCCCTATATAAGCAATTATTTTCAAGTTAATCGTTAGACTAATCTTAGTCTCTCCCACCAGATGGCGTGCTTTTGAGAGTAGAGACTTTCTTTTTTTAATATATTTTATTAATTATGCCATTACAGTTGTTTTATTTCCCCCACCATTCCCCCTTTAGTTTATGACCACGTGTCTCAAGTTCTTTAGACTCTATATTTCCCATACTATTCTTGCCCTCCCCCCATCTATTTTCTAACTACCGTCTATGCTACTTATTTTCTGTATCTTCTCCCCCCTTCTCCTTCTCCTACTCCCCTGTTGCTAACCCTCCATGTGGTCTTCATTTCTATGGTTCTGCTCCTGATCTAGCTGTCCCCTTGATATAGGGTGCAGCCGGGGGGGGCCCAAAAAAAAGATTTGGAATGGTGTCCAGAATTCAAAGTGTACAGGAATATTGGAGAGACATATAAGATGTCCTCACCCCCCCTCCAGGGGGAAGAAACGAATGGAGCCAGGCCATTGAGAGCTGTTTTGCATAGCAACAGTTTTGCAGCTAACCTCTGGAATGATTATTTAACATATCTATAACCTTTAACTGGTTTCATAGATATGTTAAATAGCAGTGGCCAAGTTTGGAGCCAGGGGGAAGGGAGTGGCTGGGACTCAAGATAGTAACGAGGGGCTGCGCTCCTGAGTGAGAAGGCCTGTGTGGGGGCTTGGAAAAGATGGGCTCCAGGACATGAGGGGATAACTGCCCAGGTGAAAGGGAAAACCATGCAGCTTTGCCAGAATGGAGATCCCTGCCGCCAGGTGAAGATAAGCCACATGCTTTTGGTGGAGTGTGGACCCCTGCAGCTTTGGTGAGAAGAGGCCCACGTGGCTTTGGGGTGCCCCCCTTGGCCACATGGTCTGGAAAGCAGGAGAGACTTTGGCTAGAACTGGGTACAAAGGACTCTTGCCAGTGGACCATGAGAGGGTACCACAGTACTTTGGATTAACTCGAGATCCTGCACAGTGACACAGCTGACGGTGCCAGCGCCCTGAAACACAGATGTGTGCTCTTTTCCTGATTTACGGTACCCGGAGTTGGGACAGTGGGAGAAGGAAGCGCTGTGTGGGTGTAGGTGTACAACCTGAAGGACTTTGATATTTTAGTAGAGGCGTTAGGTCTGAATAGCATTAAATAAACATTTTGTTTCCTTTTCACAAATCTCTGGCATTGAGAGATGTCTTTCCAATTAACGGCGGACAGAAGAGCCCAGTAGATTTTAGTATTTTGTTTTTTGGGAGGGGCCCCTGTTGTAAAGCAGTTTTGGGCGTCCCTAGGTGGGCCGAATATTGTATTGCCCCTCCCTCGGACCTCTTGTTCGGTAACACCCTTAGTTTGCTTTTGTTTTAGGTGGTCCCAAAGAAGTTGGACCCAAGAAGGAACACACCAAGGCACATCATCATTACATTAGCCAAGATTAAAATGAAGGAGAGAATCCTAGAAGCAGCAAGAGCTAAGGGGACAGTCACCTACAAAGGAGTTCCCATCAGACTGTCAGTGGATTTCTCAAAAGAGACCCTACAGGCAAGAAGGGGCTGGATAGAGACTTTTCTTTAACCAGTTTTTACATTTCCAGAGCTTGGTTTCTGGAGGTACTGAGTTCTCCACAATTGGAGGTAATCATGTGGGGGCCGGGGGATGTCCTAAATATCACCAAAGGGATTTATACACAGACCAATGGTCTCGGAGGACATGCAGGACAAGTGATCTGTGTGTGTCAGTTCTCTGTGAGACGGATAACATGTAGATAATATTTTAATGGGACAAAGACACAGAAGCTTGGGGCAAAGAAAATTGGGTGCAAGTCTCAATTCCAAGCTTCAGTTTCCTCATCTACTAAAATAGTTCATGAATAACTACTCGTTCATGTTATTTTGAAGCTAAGTGAATTAACATACAGTGACTGAAACCTGGTAGGTATTCAGAAATTTAAGTTTTAGTTTACCCTGTTTGCAAATATTACCCATTGTAGAGCTAATCAGCTTAATATTTTGTCGTGTGGATGTTTTTTAAAATGTACTTTTCAATTCCCTAAATGTACTTCTATCATGATGACAGAGCTGTGAAATGTAAATGCCCTCTTCCTTGAAGAAGGTCAATGAAAAGAAGCTTTAAAATATTTAAAATCTGGATTAAGATGGGTAACAAACCACAAGTCATGTGTGTGGGGTGTTTTTTTTTTGTTTTTGAGACTCAGCTAACACTAATAATGGCTTTAAACAGAAACCTCATTTACAGTAAGCCAGCTGCAAGGAGTGGATTTCATCACCTACATACCGTCTGTGTGGTCAGAAACTTAATGTTGAGACTCAGTGGGGGAGAAAGAAAAGTCTGAAGAATGAATTAGCTTGTAGTGTCATTTATAATAGTGGGAACCTTTTCTAAGAAATTTTATCTGAAAGTTAAGAACTCCTTGAGATTTCACCATCAACTCAGCATGGCGCTATTATTTTGTTACTGAGACACTTAAACTCTGTTTTTCTTACCCCTTACAGAGAAATCAACAGTTAAAATTAGAGTAGAGTGGAGGCTCTGGATTGTTATTCGGGCTTGGTACTGAGACACCAAAGATTGCTGTAAGCAGCTTACCAGCCATGCATCCAACTTGGTCCATACTCATTGAAGGGTTTATACAGAAAGAATTAAAATACAGCATATGGAAGGTTTTTAAATATATGGCAGAAATGAGTTTAAAAATTACATTTTCCTGTTATCAACAATATGTTATCATAGACTTATTTGGGGATATCTGCCAAATTCATAATATGTTCTGCTCTGAAAACCAGTGTCTTCCTATGTTAGCCTTGGGGTTAGGTCCTCAATAACCACGCTTCCAGTTTGTGAACTTCGCCCATCCCCTTCCCTCCTCACTGTTGGCAGATGAGTGGTAGACTTCAGACCAAATTTCCAGAAACTCTCATTCTATTGTCATAGCTGACTCACCTAGTGTTAGACCTGACAAGCCCAAGTGAATAGGACCTTTCCACCTGAGGGTCGGGAGTAGGACTGAGAGGCAGCCAGGCTGTCAGCATCAGTAGGTGATGAGAACTGGACCTGTAAACGTGTCAGCCCTCAGGTGGGCGTGTTTCACCATGTGCTGAACCATGTGGATCAGAGGGGCCCAGACATCTAGTTTGTAGATTAAACATAATAGACACATATAGGCAGAGAAAACAGAGATAAAATATGGGGAGAGATTCTTGACAGTTTTCTAGTTGCTCTGTCCAGGGCTTTCTTTAGGCCTCATGGGATTCCTATTACTGATCTTCATGCACAAGCTTGTATTGCTATGACAGCCACCCCAGGTGTGTTTGTTAATTTGTTAACTTATTTGTTTATTACTAAAGAAGATAAAATTGCTTGTGCGATTTGCAATCAATGACGCCCAATTAATATACACAAAGGTAAGTAAATATGACTTTAATGGGTCCATAGTTTATCCCAGGCAGAAACTAAAGACTATATTACATGATAAAATTTTAAATAATAGTTACTTTTTAGTATGAATGTCTATAATATTCTAGGTAGTTATGCATACTTCTAAGTGCTGTGGATATCATTTCTAGTATTGTTTTACATATAATGTACATATTATATTATTTCTAATATTAATACAGTCTTATGAGATGAAATGATTAGCCCCATTATACAGAAGGGAGATACAAGCCTCAGAGTGTTTATAACTTAATGACACAGCAACTGACACAGCTGGAATGCAAATCAGGATGCTGCTGTCTGTTTCCAAAGTCAAGTTCACTCTCTCCAGCACCACAACAGAATTTCCTGAAGGCTGAACACCTTCAACCGCTCACCAAACTTTCTAGTTCCCCTATGGTATTTTCTCATTTCAATAAATGACACCTCAGTTTAATCCAGTTGTGTAGCCCAAGGTTCTGCTAACCTTTACTTCTCAAAAACTTCACAAAATTATCCTCACTCCTTTCTTTTCTCACACATCCTACTTATATTCCATCATCAAACCCTAGCAGAGCATTTACACAGTGCACTCAGAATCTTACTTCCTCTCGTCACCCCCGCCCCCGAGCCACCATGTTGCCAGTGGGAGACCTGGCAATGGGTTGCTTACCAGTCACCCTGTTTCTGCTCTTGTGCCCAGTCCCCACCCATGTTCTTCCCGTTCTCCACAATGCAGGCAGAATAAGCCTTTAAAAGCACAAACCTGATTATGTCACTTTCTTGCCCCAATTTTTTTCCAAAAGCAACGTGGATTGGCCTGTCTATCCCTTGACCTTGTCTACTTCCTGCCCCTCACACATCAACTCCAGCTTTAATGCTCTCCTTGTTGATCCCCAAGTATTTCAAGCAGGTTCTGTTTCAGGGCATTTATGTTTGCTGTTTACTTCACCAGGGATGCTCTTCATAGAGGCAGCCCCTTGGCCTAGACCCTCACATCATTAAGCGTTTGCTGAAGTCTCCCCGTCAGACAGGCCGGCCCTGACTGCCTCCCTCCACCTCTCTCTGGAGCCCTTCTCTCCACATGCACCGCTGTATTCATTTTTAATATATGTTTGTTTTCCTTCTCCTTCCACTAAAATGTAAGCTTTATGAAAGCAGATATTTGGTCTTTGTTCACAACTACATCTCCAGGACCTTCAGAACAGTGCCTGAAATAAGACAGAGGCTCAGAAATGATTGCGTGAATGAATAAAAGGGATTAGATACTTTAAAACCTAAGTACAAAAATTCTGATGACATGACTTTACATATTTTTCTTTAACTTACTTTAACAACTACACTCCTCCTAGATTTCTCCTTTCAAAATATAGCCTTTTCCATCCATGTTTCTATAAGCTCTTTATGCTTTCATAGCTCACTCTTATTTGCCTTTTTCTCCAGTGATTTATTCAGTATAATTGAAATGCGTGTGAAAGGCTACAGTATTTTGCCAATCTTATTCTCTTTCATGGTGCCCTATATATGCCCTGCAAAGTATTTGATTAATGATAGTGTTGACCACTATTACCTGAACAGCTTTTCTCTCTTCTAATTTTTTGAAATAAAAATCTAACTATTTAAGCCTCTATTTGAAAGATAAAAATACCACAGTGGCAATGTATATAAAGATGATACAGCAATCCTCAGAGGTTCGCTGAGGTATAGGATTCCTCAGAGATTAAAAATGACTACATCACTCCTGTTGTGGACTTTTAATTCATTCATTTAACAGGTACTTATTTCTTATATACTACACCTTAGGGAGGAGAGGGCAGAACCAAGAGTAGGTTCTGTGTTTTCTGGCCTGTGGGCTTATTTACAGGGGAAAATATGCTTCCTGCTTCTAATTTCAAAATTGCCAGATTGTCTAAAATTTTAAATACTGAGATCTGATATCATAGAAAAGATACTTTAGATGAACACATTTCTCCATTTCCAGTAGAAAATGGATTTCTAATAATATATTTTTCACTGTTACAGATAATAATCAATGTTTCTTATTTAAGCAGTAACATCATTCCTAAAAACTAATATACTCTAAGCTTTAATGTGTTCTCAGTGACATGTGGCAACCATGTTCACTTTATTGAGGGGTTAAGTTTTACTTGGTTACTAACCAGTCCGTAGAAAATGTATATGCTTCAAGTGCCCAGCAGGTGACAAGAAGTATCCTTGAAGAGTTTATACTTAGTAGGTAATCATTCCCAGAGAACACTTAAGAGGCCCGCAGTCCATGGGCGTTTGGATGGAACAAACACCTGGATTAGGAGATGAGTGCACTGAGAGGCGGATGGCAAAACGAATCTGTTTCATGGGATGATCTGGCTTGAATGGATTCAATTTAACATTTACTGTGGGCGCACGGTGGTCACAAGAATGAATGGGGAACTGTCTCTTTGTACAGTTTTCAGATGAGTCGGGGAAATGGACACGGGGATGAGAAGACAGGGTGACCTCTGGGATACAAACAACCTGGATGAAAGGTCCAAGTGTGAATCACGTGACAGAGTGGATGTGAGGGGAGGGGGCTGGTCACAGACACTGCGTTTCTTCTGCTCATTCCACAGTTTTTGAAGTCTGTACATCTACCAATCCCATCTCTTTCATAGAGTGAAAGAGAAAGTATGGATATTTAAATAGAAGACCAGTCACATGGTTATACATTACTATCAAAGTTTATAATATTATCACATTATATTTGCCAAATATTTCTGGGTGAGATTTATGCTAACCTTTATCAAATCCCAGAAGAAGCTTCTGAATATATGATTGATATTATGTTCACAATTTTTTCCAGTTTGAAATAGATTGAGTCTTCTAAAGACAAGAAAACATCAGGAAAGTCTGATTCTTAAAATGCAAGCTATTTAACTGGTACCAACAACAATCACAGCACCTGTAAAATGAAAGCTTTCCTCAAAATGCGAATGTTTAAAAGTACTCTTTAAATTCTGTTGCAAATGACATTTGTTTTCTGCAACAAACACCATCTACTATATTCATGGTATATAAATGTTTTCGAGGCTTAGCTTGTTACACAATTAATTTAACAACCGATTGGTCAAGGGTACTTACATATTCTTCATAAGCCTCATGGGCTGGAGGAGGGGGTGCCCTGTATCCTGGCACAGCTGGTGCCCCTCGGGCTCGTGGGGTAGGGACACCTCTTGCTACAGGGGGCACTGGAAGAGCTCCACGGGTCACAGTGGTCCCTCGGGGAGTGAGAACACCTCGTCCAGGTGGCGGGGGAGGAGGAATGGCACCCCCACGACCCCTAGGAAAAATAGGACACAGAGATGAGGAACAAGCAATGAGAGAAAGGGACTGAAACAGACAAAACTCTCAGCTTACAGCCTCCGTACAATAGGAAGAAACCCAATTAATTGCTGTGTGTGTGTGTGTATTGAGATTCTTTAGAATGGCAAGTACTTTGACCTCCATGGTAAAATAAATTTTGTAAATGCTAGTTATGACTTAGTTGTGAAAAGCAGGTAAAATGCTTGAATATTTTCTTTTATAAAACTATAAAACCAATCCATTCTCATTTTATTCTAAAGTTACCAAGAAGACCCACTTGGGAGCATTGTCTGATATACGACTCGCTGGACCACCTCTGAAACTGAGCTGCCAAATGCAAATGTCTTCTCCACACTGAAGGTTATTGACAGCAATGTGCAAAGTTGTCATCAACAACCAAAAAATCTGTCTGCACGTTAACACTTCATAAAATGTGAAACTCTGACCATGATGATATCATTCTGTGTATTACAGTAGCTTAAGCTTGAGGTCACTTGAAACCGCAACTCATTGTCACTGATTTATTATCATCCATGTAATCCTTTGAACGGGTAGAGCCCCTGATATAATTTATTTTCCTCTGGTAACTATGGTGTTAGTAAAATACATTAGGACTGTGCAAAAATACAAAATACACTAAATATTCTGTACTACAGTGCTTGACACAAAAGTAACTTGTGCTAAAAGCCGGAGATCAAATGGATGCAGCCAACTTTTATGGCATTCCGAGGCCTTTGGAGAGGTTGAATGTTTGTCTGAAGTCTTTGGGCAGAAGCGTGGTTATTTCCCTTTTTATTATGTCTGAAAGGCTGGCCTCTAGAAAGCACCGCTTTCAGCAGCAACACTAAAGCTTTGGGAAAAATAATGATCATTGGGATGTCAACAATCACACTGTTTGGCTGCACCCACAGACGGGAATGTAGGTTATGCTTTCTGCTATTCATAGCAGTCAGCTGGCTCTTTCTTGCTTGCAGAAAATGAGCTTTTACGAGTGAACAGCAAGAATGCTGGTAACGCTTTTAAAAGTTTTAAATAGATTACAGAGTTGATGAATAGAGAAATTATCAGAGAACTTATTGTGAGTCTAATGTATAGAGAACGCTCTCCTAGACTGTAGGAAGGAGAAACACAAAAGGCTCAGAAGGCCAGGCGCCTGCTTCAAGCACAGCATAGCTGAGGAGGCAATATTCTACATTATCATGATAACACAATACAATATTCTACATTATGGTAATATAAAGACACATCTATAAAAAAGGTTGTAAAGACCATTATTATTATTACCGTCACTGGGCCTACCACCTGCTTCCTCATAAGGAGGGTGAGCATATTTCCAGGTTTGCCCAGAATTGTTTTGATTTACAACCGTTGCCCCAGTTTCCTGTTCAGTTTAGCATTTTCACACTCTCAAAAGTGTCCATGTGTGGCTAGTAAATTATATGTCACCTACTTTAAACTGCATTCACAAGTGCAGGGTATACCACTAAAATAATCACAGATATTATAACTTACTGGGCCTGAGGTGGGTTTTTTCCCCTTGATGGGTCAAATCAGATTTCCGAATCTGTAATAAATTCTTCCTGTTTTAAAACTGTATGATCCTTGCATCCCACCTAACTTCTCATTCAATTCCTTTATCAACTGTCTTTAAGATACAGCCCTAGCAACCCTGTCTCCTGAATGTGACTCACTGTGCCTTTTCCCTGGAATATTAACCCCACGTCTCTCTTCTCCAATTCAACGCAAGATTTACATCACCTATTTTTGATACAGTTCCTGGTTGAATCCACACTACAGTATCCTTTCCTTCATTTTTCTCATGTCTTGAAATTTTTCCCCATTTAAGTCTTCAACTCCTTATTCTTGAATCAAACAAAAAAGGTAAAGAGAATTAAAAGTACAAATTGGTAGTTACAAAATAGTCATGGGGATGTACTGTATAAAGAATATAGTCAATAATGTTATAATAACTGTGTGGTGCCAGGTGGGTACTGAAAATATTGGGGAAATACTTTGTAAAGTATGTGATTATCTAACCACTATGCTGTACCAAAAACTAATACAAGATAATATCGAATGCCGACTATAATTGAAAAATAAAATGAAAAAGTGTAATCTAGGCATAGATTTTGCCCATTTGTGAGAAATACTCTTAAATGAGCTCACCAGTGGCCCACTGATTTCAAAATCCCCTGGATTTGTTCACAGTGCCCATTTTACTGTGCCTCCCCATTATACTTAGCACTGTGGACTTCTGTCTGGAAACTGCCTTCTTTGGACTTTGTGACTTTGCTTTTCTCCACATTTCCTCCCTCTTCTTTTTCTTACTCAGCCTCCTTCACTGGCTTCTCTATTCCTGAGGCCCCTTGGCTTATGGGTGTCCTCATTTTCTATCCTGTATCCTCTTTCTGTCCTGGTGCTCCCGGTATTCCCTAACTCGAATTACGATTATTATCTGTCTCCTTCCTAACACAAGCCGTATCCTGGATTATGGGCCTTACATCAGAGGTTTCTTAACTTGTCTGCACATTTAGTTACTTGAAGAACCTTTGAAAATTCCAAATTTCAGACCATACTCCAGGCCAATGAAATCACAGTATGTAGAAGCAGGAAGTCCTCTGACTCCAATGTGCAGACTACTTTGGACATCCCTATTTACAGGCACCATCAAATTCGAAAATCTTGACAAGTCTGTCATGTAACAATTTCTAAGCTATTTTAAAGGTTAACAACCAAGGCACAGAAAGTACAAGTCACCTGCCAAAGATCATGCTAGCACATCCAAAGAGCTAGAATTAATCATAGGAATAATTATGGTCTTCATTTAACTTGGTTGTTCACCTAACCTTAGTTGATATAACAATCTCTAACTCGGCCAGATATCACAGAGTTATCCTTGTCTTGGGCCCTCTTTCTTCTCTAGCATCTAATTAGGCCCTAATTCCCATAAATTTTAATCTCTAGTTTTGTATCTCTACACTTCAAATGGTGTTCTTTTCTCTGCTGAATCACAGACTCGTCTTCCCGCTGGCTTGCCTGCCACGAGCCGGTGTCTCTCTGTCTCTTCTCTCTCACCCACAGGGATGGCTGAGGAGACTTTTTAAAAACAAATATGATCACTCCCTTATTTAATAAATAGTTCTAAGAATTAGTTCTCCTTATAGTAAACAGTATGCCCTTCATGTTTCATTTTCCACTGCTTGCTCTCCCTTAGCATATAGTAGCGGTGTGTGTTAAAGATGTGACATGACTTCATTCTTCAGTTAGGTAATAGAAACTATTATAATATACATGTGATGCTTTGTTCTTTAGTATGTATATGCTACAGAGAATTAGTTTTCATACATATGTTTACTGAAACATAATTTCCTTTAATTAAATAAGTTTTTATATATAGAAGTTTAAAAATATTCTAGGTACCATTCTTTTTTAATATGTGCAACTGAATAGCTTAATAAAGTCACAATTTCATAAATATGTACAAATTACCATTAACATTAACTTCTGTTTTCAAGGGCTTTCTGATCAATATGATTTTCTGTTTTGAGAAACTGTTTCCTTATTCCTTCTTATTTGTGGATACATTTCATTATCTGGTTTGAAATAGAAGACAAAGAGTTCTGCTCCATTTACTTTCATTAGTGTTAATACATGAAAAACGTCAATACAGCATTGAAAGTGAGGTTTAATTTTCAACATTAGTTTTCTTTTCTCTTTATGTATGTAGTTTCAGATCTGTAAGATCTATGGGATATTAAAAACAGAAGCTCTCGGTGAATTCTTTCTATCAAGATAATTAAAGATATAGACCATATACACTATTCTTTATTAAATCAATACAGGTTAACTTTTTAGTACAAAATTTCACTGAAATAAAAATCTCATATGGTTTTCTCAAATATGGCAAATATAACACTACACTAAACAACATTAACAACAAAATATATCAATACAAAGACTGTATAATCTCAAGAGCAGGTTAATGCATTATTTTAAAAAGTGATCTCAATTTCAATGAATACAGAAAAGGAAAAAAAAGTCTCCTCCGTAGAAATAAATTGTCATTTGTTTGAACTATAAAAGCAAGAAATTCATGATTTAAACCATATGATTCAATCATTCGAAGATACCTGCTATGTCATTTTATATCCCATCATGATGAGGTTAGCACCATGCAATGTTTTATAGAAGGCCAATTCCATGAAAAGTATGTCCATAAAAGAGCTATGTCACATTTTTAGCAATAAATAAATGTTTCTGGATAGCATTAAATAGCTCTGTTTTTATTCTTTTAAAGATAAATATACAAAAATCATCTCTAGATTCAGAACATTTTCAGAAGTGTTTCCTTCAGTCAAATATAATGTCAAGAATCTACATATTTTGCCTTTAGATAATTATTACCTTCATATTTTATTTGGAAATTTATTATTCTTAACTTTTTCTGGTAATTTAAAAACTTTGATGCAATTAAGATTTAAATATTAAAATACTGGTATTTTGACAGTGCTTGTTGAAAATATTTGGAGTGTAACTAATAAATAAATTGAATCAGTAAATATCTTAGCATCTCTTCAGCTGATTTCCATGCAATATATAAATAATATTCCAGGTCTACGTCTTTCAGAGATTTGAAGGCCGACTGTAATGGGGTGAGAGAATGACAGAATTACAATGTCTCTGTGTGAAGGCTGTGAGTATTTTTTACTTTACTTGTTTTCAAACTAATGCTTTCTGTTGAAAGCATGACAGAGTACTACAAAACAGATCTCGGGTGACCAAAGACACTGCAAAGTCAAATGTAACTAAACTTTAAATATCCTTACCATTTGCCAAGCAAGAAGTATGCTTCTGGCTTTTTGTATTGCTATTATTTATATTATCAACTTATATATCTAAATTTTCTTTCTTTTCTTTCTTTCTTTCTTTCTTTCTTTCTTTCTTTCTTTCTTTCTTTCTCTCTTTCTTTCTTTCTCCTTCCTTCCTTTTTATCTATCATCATCTATCTCTATATGTAGCTGGTAAGACTGTGACAATTTAAGGGCCACTTAAGGCACAGACAAAATTTATAACTTTCCCTTTACACAATTGGTTAAGATCTTGAACTGTGAATTCTGTAAACAAACTATCTGTGTGACATTGGGCAAATTCCTTACATTTTTCTGTATCTCATTTTATCACCTGTATGCAATATTTAACCTGAGTGTGGAGGATTTGATGAGTTAGTTCATGGAAATTCTTATGTGCTATGTAAGCATTCACTGTTTTTGTGGAGGTGGTGGTTATTGTTGCTGATGTTGTCATTGCTAATTCCCTGTTGTGATCATGCCACAGATCAAGTGAGTAAAAGATTGCCATCCTCACTGGCTGTTAACTTACTTAAAATAAAAACCAATGTACCTTGAAGGCGTTGTGGGGGCTATTCTGATCCCTCTGCCTCTAATACCTCTGCCACGGCCAGAGTCTTCTGAGCCATTTAAGTAAGATAATTCACGTAGTTGTTCCTGACGAATTTCATCATTATAGTCCTAGAAGGAAAAAACGTGACTGATGAGTTATAAAGGGGCAGGGAGTTCTTGGAACTTAACAGAGTAAGAAATAAAATTTTGCATTTATTTTTCTGGAGCCTTGTATATAAAAATTTAAAATAATGCAAAAGTGTATATACTTCAAATTCCTATTTTTATGTAGAGAAATTGAAATTGCTTTATTTATCAAGGAAGTAAGTTCTCAGTAGGAAATCAGATGCCTTTTGCTGGAATGTTACTTGATGTGTTAGCCAGCAAAGGGAAGAAAACAATATAGAACAATATCTTAGAATGTACCAAGGTTATGATTACTAATAAGAGAATTAATGAAAAAAACAACTTGAATGACTGCATGATAACCACATAACTCCTGTTCTTAAAATAAAAAGGGGCAATCCTCAGGCCCAAAGTAGATACTGAGCATGTGTTAAAATAATTTAAAAAATGCAAATAATAGGGGACAGTTTCAGACAACTGGGGAGCTGTCAATCCAACCAAACAAATTGATGGGCAATGTTTAAAAATAAGAATTTTTCTGTGTTCTAGCATTGAACTGACAGAGAGTGATAGCAGTGGCAGAAGGCAAATTTCACAGTAATCACCAGAGATTGAGTCAAAGTCAAAAAGCCTATCTCTCTCCCATATCAGTGTGGAAATGTATCAGTCATTTTAATGACCAAAGAATAGATCTGAGTCCACTATCTTCAAAAAAACAAGTGTCAGTCTTACCTGTTTTTTTCTTTTACTAATAACACACACACACACACACACGCACCTGAGCAAACATTACAAAATTGAGGAATGGTTTATTTTTGTGGATTAGTGGACAGTTAATCCTGTTTAAAACATTTATGTATTTATCTGGTCCACACATAATGACCCTTGATATTTGGTATCAATATGTCCACGCAGATAAAAAGTTCCTGGGTTCAAATAGCTCATAATGCTTATTTATATTTTTAGTTTACAGAATACATAAAAGTAGTATCATTTTTTACTGGCCCAATAATTGTGTTGTGGCTGCAGTTTCAATAATAACCCTTTTGCCTCAGTTTGCCAGCTTGTAATGGTTCATGTGGGTTAGAAACATGGGTTAAGGTTTGGATCTTGCAGAAGAACAGAATTTGTAGTAACCACGAATGCTGAGGAAGAGTTCTGCAGTCGGTAAAGTGCTCAGAGGACAACAGGTTGAGAAATGGGTCTCACAATGCTTGGGCTGCTAATATATCAGCACAGATCAGATCCTTTGACATCGACCAAATGTCTCCATTGACTTTTTAGACAGGACCAAATTTCCTACAAGAATTTTTGCCAAATAGCCAATCTAATTAAATCTTTTTTCCCCCAGTAAACTAATATTTAAGTGAAACGAATCTAGCAGATTCTGTAGTGTTAAGGAGAAGACTGAGAGTTCAGACTAAAAATATTTATAAAGGGTGAGTTAACAGAAATAATATTTGAGCATTAGTTGTGGGACCAAAAACCAAGTCTGTTATCTCAACAAATTATGTCAGTTTAAAAAGAAAGAAATAAACAATGGGACTACATTAAATTAAAAAGTTTTTGCACAGCAAAGGAAATCATCAACAGAAGGAAATGACAACTTATTGAATGGAAGAAGATATTCACCAGTGATATAACTGGTAAAGGGGTTAGTGTTCACAATTTGTAAAGAACTCATACAACTAAACATGGAAACAAACAAACAAGCAATTCAATTTAAAAATGGGCAGAGGACCTAATAGACATGACACTTCTCCAAAGAAAATACACAGATAGCCAAAAACATATGAAAAGATGCTCAATGTCACTAATCATCAGAGAAATGCCATTAAAAGGACAATGAGATATTGCCTCACAATTGTCAGAATAGCTATCATCAGTAAATCCACAACCAGTAAGTGCTGGCAACAATGTGGAGAAAAGGAAACCTTAGTGCACTACTGATGAGAATGCAGATTGGTGCAGCCACTGTAGAAGGCAGTATGGAGATAACTCAAAAAACTAAAAATGAAACTGCCTTATGAGCCAGCAATTCTAGGTATACACTCTGCTTCTAGGTATACATCTGAAAAAACCCAGAACACTGAATTCAAAAGATCATATGCACCCCTATGCTCATTGCAGTGTTATTTACAATCACCAAGCTATGGGAGCAACCCAAGTGCCCATCAATAGATAAATAGATAAAAATGTGGTAGTACATGCACTAGAATATCACCTAGCCATAAAAAGAATGAAATCTTATCATTTGAGACAACATAGATAAAGCTAGAGGGTATTGTACTAAGTGAAATAAGTCAGTCATGGAAATACAAATTCCATATGATTTTACTCATGTGTGAAATCTAATACACAAACAAAATTGAAACAGACAGATTCATAGACACAGAGAAAAAAACGGATGGATGCCAGAAGAAAGGAAGTTGGTGGGCTGGTTGAAAAAGGTGAAGGGATTAAGAAGTCCAACTTGGTAGTTACAAAACAGTCATGAGGATATAAAATGCAGCCTAGGGAATATGTCAACAATATTGTGATCATTATGTATGGTGTCTGGTGGGTACTGGAAATATGGGGGGACTACTTTGTAAAATGTATCATTGTCTAAACACTATGCTGTACACCTGAATCTAAGGCAAAATCATACTACATGTACACTGTAAATGAAAAATAAAATTAAAGAACAATGCCAGTTTAGCTCTGCTTATATGTGTTATAGTGTCAGTAAGTAAAAACTGGGTCCACTCCCCATATACTTCAGTCTAGAACAGGGGTGTCCAACTCACAGCCTGTGGGCCACATGCGGCCCAGCATGGCTAAGAATGAGGCCCAACACAAACTTTTAAATTCACTTAAAACCTTTCTTTTTTGCTCATCAGACGTTGTTAGTGTTCATGTATTTAATGTGTGGCCCAGAGATGCCAACAGGCTGGACACCCCTGCCTGCTTCTAGAACATGATAGGGCTGCACTCAGGGTACAAAGATTTCTAATACATAGCTTTACGTACAAAAACCATGCTGAGTCAAGCAAAAGTACCTCCAAAGCATTTATTTCCTTATTTTTAACATGTTTCTTTTATGTTTATCCTCTTAAATATCTGGTTATAATAATAATGGGCTCAACACAGCTGGCTGACAGAAGTTATATAGTAGGAAATTATAGTTTCTAACTAGTCATGTATTATTCAATTCTTACCTCTGCATTTTCCCATGTAAGCAACAACCAAACTAAAGAATAAGCATATCTATTATCTTATTAGGACCAGGTAATATGATAAATTGCTACTTCTAAGTGAACCGACCAGCCACCATCCAAATGAAAAAGTTCATAATTATCCTGTGTACTATTCCTAATAAGAAAGTGGATCTTTTTTCTTTCTGCTGCTCTGCCTAGAGCCCGGAAATAAACCCACACCTTTATAGTTAATTAATGTTCAAAAGAGGATGCAAGCACATACAATGAGCTAAAGATAGGTTCATTCAATAAATGGTGCTGGGAAAATCGGACAGATATGTTCAGAATAGTGAAACTAGACCCCTTCTCTCACCACACATAAGAATAAATTAAAAATGGATCAAAGACTTAAACGTTAAATGAGAAACCACAAAAATCCTAGAAGAAAATGTAAGCAGCAAAATCTCCGACATTGCTCATAGCAGTTTTTTAAATCAAATATCTCTCTGACAAGGAAAACAACAACAAAAATAAACACATCGAACTACATCAAACTAAAAAGCTTTTGCAGAGCAAAGGAAACCATCAACAAAATAAAAAGGCAACCCGCAGAATGGAAGAACATATTTGCTGATACATCTGATATTGGGTTAATACCCAAAATTTATAAAGAACTTACAGAACTCTATACCAAAAAAAGAAACAATCCAATTAAAAAAATGGACATATTGATGGCCAACAGACTTATGAAAAGATGCTCAATGTCAATAATCTTCAGAGAAATGCAAATTAAAACAATAATGAGATACCACCTCACACCTGTCAGAATGGCCATCATTATTAAATCAACAAACAAAAGTTGGCCAGGATGTGGATAAAGAGGAACTCTTTTGCACCATTGGTGGGGATGCAGCCTGGTGGTGCAGTCAGTATGGCAAGCAGTATGGAGATACCTCAAAATGTTAAAAATGGATCTGCCTTTTGACCCAGCTATCTACTTCTGGGACTATACCCAAAGGAACCCAAACACTAATTCAAAAGAATCTGAGCAGCCCTATGTTCATTGCAGCATTATTTGCAATTGTTAAGATATGGAAGCAGCCCAAGTATTCATCAGGAGATGAGTGAGTAAAACAACTATGGGACATTTACAAAATGGAATAATATTAGGCTGTAAAAAAGAGAAAATTTTATCCTTTGTGACAATATAGGGATAAAATTAGCTCCTGGGGAACAGTATGCTAAGTGGCCCACCCCTTTGCACAACCACATCAAAATTACAACTAAAATATAGAAAAACCATCACTCGGAACTGTTAGAAATTGAGTTGAATGGAAGTCTGACAACTACAGAATTAAAGAAACCACATCCATCCAGACTGGTAGTAGGGGCACAGATGAGGAACAAGCTGGTTCCGCTGGTGGATAAAAATTCATGAGGGATATCTCAGGAGCAAGGAGTCCCAACCCCATACTAGGTCCCCAGCCCAGGGTTCCTATGCCAGGAAAATCAGTCTCCACAACTGGCTGCAAAAAACAGTGGGGATTGAGTCATTGGAATAAACTTCTGGAGCTCCAAGCAGTTCCTCTGAAAGAATCCACACACAGACTCGCCTATCCAGATTCACTCCCTCTGAGATACAGCACTAGGGTAGCAGTTTGAAAGGTACCAGTGATATATAAGGAGAAAATTAGGTGTCTGGCATCAAGGAGAGCAGAAGCTATTGTCCCTTAGCTAAACCCTCACCGCACAAAGCCAGTAAACTGGTGCTACATCTTATACTCCAATCTGGCTAACACTGACTGACTTTGGAGATTCCCAGAGACTGTGCCCCACCCAATTTACAGGCGCACCCAAGCTGCTTTTCCATATGAATAGCTAGTCTTGGCTCATGCTTTGCAACTTCCTAAATCCTATCAAATAGCAATAGCTGGTCTTAGTAAGCCCCAGGCCAGGCACTAGCAGCAGCCACCACAAGTAGAGCCTTCTCAGATTGCTTTATGACTCACATGTGGTGCCCCCAGGCAAAACGCAGGTGGGGACTGACCTTGGCTTGCACCACCTGGGAAACCCCAGAGCCAGTACACCCAGCGGACAGCTATAGACCACTTTGGAGCACCACCACCCTGCCCCTACACAGTTGATCCTACATGGAGGGCAGAGGTTGGTGCTCAGTGGTTGCAGTCAGTTCTTGCAGCTGACTGGCCTGGGTATATCCCTTCCATTCATCTGCCTACAGAAATCAAGGTTCAACTACAAGAACAAGGTATATTCAGTCCACTTGAAGGGTGCACCTTAGGTAACCAGCTTGGGTGATTGTGGAGGCTGCACCACTAGACCCAAGACATTTCTACATTAGGCCACACTACCAAGACAGAGTCAAAGCAGCTCTACCTAATTTATAAAAACAAACACAGGGAGGCTGCCAAAACAAGGAGACAAAGAAACATGGCCCAAATGAAGGAACAGATCAAAACTCCAGAAGAAAGCTAAATGAAATGGAGATAAGCAATTTATCAGATGTAGAGTTCAAAACGCTGGTTATTAGGATGCTCAAGGAACCTAGTGAGGACTGTACCAGCAAAAAAAAAAAAGATCCAGTCAGAAATGAAGGACACACTAATTTAAATAAAGAACAATGTACACGACGGAAACAACAGTACAGTGGATGAAGGATCAGATCAATGATTTGGAACATAAGGGAGCAAAAAACAACCATTCAGAACAAGAAAAAAGAATCCGAAAAAATGTGGATAGTATAAGCAGCCTCTGGGGGAACATTTGTGTCATAGGGGTACCAGAAGGAGAAGAGAAGAAGCAAGAAATTGGAAATCTACCTGAAAAAATAGCGAGAGAAAACTTTCCTAATTCAATAAAGAAAATAGACATGCAAGTCCACGAAGCACAGAGTCCCAAACAAGATGGATGCAAAGAGGCCCGCTCCAAGACACATCATAATTAAAATGCCAAAAGTTATAGGAAAGGAGAGAATCTTAAAAGCTGCAAGAGAAAAGAAAAAAAGTTATCTACAGGGGAGTTCCCATAAGACTGTCAGCTAATTTCTCAAAAGAAACTTCGCAGGCTAGAAGGGATGGGCAAAAAATATTCAAAGTCATGAAAAGCAGGGACCTACAGCCAATATTGCTCTATCCAGCAAAGCTTTCATTTAGAGTCAAAGGGCAGATAAAGAGCTTCCCAGACAAGAAAAAACCAATGGAGTTCATCATCACCAAACTATTATCATATGAAGTGTTAAATGGCACTTATTTAAGATCATAACTCTGAGCAATAAAATGGCAAAAAATACATATCTATCAACAGTTGAATCTAAAAAACAAACTAAGCAAACAAGAAGAACAGACACAAAATCATGGATAGATACAGTGAACATTTTGATGGTTGCCAGATGGGAGGAGGTTGAGGAAGGAGGGATGAAGAAGTGAGTGGATTAAGAAGTACAAATAGGTAGTTACAGAATAGCCATGGGGATGTAAAGTGCAGTATAGGAAATGGAGTAGCCAAAGAACTTATACGCATGACCCATGGACGTGAACAATGGTGTGGGGATTGCTTGACAGAGTGGGCGGTGCTGGGTGGAGGGGCACAAAGGGGAAACATCAGGACAACTATAATAGCAAAATCAATAAAATATAATTTAAAAAATGAAAAAAATAGTAAATTAATGTAGTGACAAATTTTCTAATCATACTTATATGGCACATTTGTGTAATTGAAGATAATTCATTGACTTATTAATTGCAATATTTGCATCATTAAATGCTAAATGATCAGATCTTTTAATAAATGCAGGTTTTTCTACTTGGATAATCAAAATATATATACTACTGTATTTATAATAATAAAGCATCTAAATGTTACAAATAGAGAAGTGTTTTTTAATGTCAAATGTAAGGGCAGTTGAAACTCTAAATATTCCCTAAATAAATGTATTCTCTGTATTATTTTTATAACATAAATATTTTATAAGTTTCTGAGCACTTAACTCTGTAATTTTATCTTATAGTGCTTATTTTCACTCTTTCAATAAGCACAGATCTAACTTTGAATTAAACATTTGTAACTACTACATGAATCTAGCTGAGTTAGAATGTCCTATGGGTCATTTCATTGTTGCATGCATTGTCGATGCTTCAATTATATAACATTTTAAAGATACTAGGATAAAAAAATATTCACAGTTTACCTTGTAAAGGTTATCTTATTAGAAATATACCATATATTAGTTAGTTCACTTGAGTAGCTACTATGTTCTAAGATTCTGGAATCATAAAAAATACATATGAATGATAGATTATAGTTTTATGGCATTTTAATTTTTATGTTAAATTTACTAAAAGATATTCACTGAGAAGTAAAATGTAAGTTCATGAGTAGTGATGATAATGATTTGCATTTTATGATATCATTATAGTACTATATTATTTATTAATTTAATATTAAAGGACCTTTGAGGGAGAAAAAGGCAAACAATCACCTAAGTATAATGGCAAGTTCATGGTAAAATTATGATTCTGGATAAAAAAATAATTTTCAGTAATTTAAAATAAGTAAATATTAAAAGACAACTTAATATAGCCCTTTAATTTATGCAAAGGTGAAATATTAAAAAAACTTTAAGTCACATTCATATTATGAGGACAATGTTTTGTCAAAAAAAATGAAACATACTTAGGGATTAACCTTGCTGCTATTTTACATAGAATTTCAAATTACTGAGATTCCACCTGTCAAATAATAAAGAATGCTTTACTGCTTTGGGGTACACTTGCAGTAAATAAAACATACACAGTCTAAAAATAGTCTTTGCCTTGCAAGATGAGTTACAAAGTTGCTTTAAAAATGCTGATTGGTATGACTGCTTGGGTTTCCAACAAAAGCAATTTAAATAAGTAATGTGAACCTTTAAATGATTCTATCAAGGCCTAAATACCAGAAGCATATCATACAAATACATTTTTAAAATTGATCCAAATTTTAATTTTCCTATAATATCCCAAAATTTTGCCTTGTTGCCACTAAAAAAATAAAATGTGTTATCTTGAAATCATAACAAATACATTCACAGTACTTATATGTTCCTTTTGCTCTGGGGCAGATAAATGTGCCCCAGGAAATAGTTTTCATGGAATTTGTGAGCACTCCTTTCTTCATCTTTGACAAGGCCCTCCTGCTGTGATGACGTGTGGTCTGAACAGCACACACAGAAGCTCAGAGCAGACAGATGTTTGGATGTTCTTAGAAAGGACTCATGCTCATAGTCTGCATATTTAATGTATATGCATAATTTCCCAGTTACATACACTCATGTCCATCTGCTGTGATGGCATTTTGCCCAAATACAAATTGGGAAGATTATTTCATGCCAGGTAGTGACAGGTAAAGACAGGCTACCTGGAGGCACCATGAGAGACCCTTTCTCTGCCAAATTCCCTTTTCTAAGACTATGGTGGGCACTGCTGCTGCACATTAAAACTGTGATTATAACCACTGGTAACATGTGAATGCATATTTGGCTCTACCAATGCCAAGACCACTCAGACAATATCAAGGGAGAATGAAATGCAGACTGTAACCCATCATCTGGGCAATGACAAAGTGACCTGGGATTTCCTCAGCCCTTACAAATAGTGAGGTTAGGACACTTTCATCAGAGTAATAAACAAGAAAATGTGGGAGGTAACAGGTCCTGTGCCCACATCAGACCTGCAGCTAAGTTGAAATGGGTAGAAAACTATTTCAGAAAACAACTAGAGCCGTGCTGAATATTATTTAGCAAAACATTTTAGACAATCTCTTAGCCAACCCAGGGTGAGCTTTAAATAGCCCAGACTAGAGACCAGAGAAACTCATTAACAAAATGTGATCAAAAAACAGTCAATTAAGATTTATTAAGAATCTGCTTGGTGCATGATTTCGCATAAGGTCTGTAAAGGCTTCATAAAGCTTATTCATCAAAGGAGATTGAATACCACAAAGTAAAAATATCATGTACTTTCTATATAGAACTGCTGGTTGTGGTAATTTGTTACTCAAAAATGTTTTCTTCTTTTTTTATTAAAGTTATATTGCACATTATGTGACAAGCATAAAAAATAAGATAATTACACAGATATTATATAGATGGTTTGCAGGATTATTGGAACAGCTTATTTTCTATCTTGTTTTATTTTACCTTAGTAACCATTGGCCACTCACAAATGAGGTCTACAAACCAAGACCTTTAGAATGGGCACCAAACAACTCATGTGTTTGGTGGTATGTCTTGACCCACCCTAGTTTAGCCAGTCATTCGCTACCTCAGTTTAAATTAAGAGTGAGCCCTGGCTGGTGTAGTTCAGTAGATTGAGCGTGGGCCTGTGAACCAAAGGATCGTGGTTCGATTCCCAGTCAGGGCACATGCCTGGGTTGCAGACCAGTTCCCAGCAGGGAATGCATGAGAGGCAACCATACATTGATATTTCTCTCCCTGTCTCCTTCCCTTCCCCTCTAAAAGATAAATAAATAAAATCTTTAAATTGAGAGTGGTAGGTATGTAGATAGTATTACATGAGAGAGTTGGGCTGCTTTTTAAAAATACCCAGTTCCATTTTTGTAGGTACAGTCAAAATGACTGTATTTTCTTCAGCAAATTTTCTTGGCAAGTTACTGAGCACATGGTACAGGATCTCTAGCTGCATTTTAAGATGAAATAGGCATCAATGAAAACTTTGGCTTAGTATATCTACCTTAATTTACAGGGACAGAAAATGAACTCTTTGTTAACATAGACTTGATGATGTTTATTGATACACTGATCTAATGGGCCCAATTCCTCTTAACAAAGAAATCTTCATGATAAGGATACATTCAGAGAAGAGTGTCACTTCTGTGCATAAAAAATCTGTGCATTGAGAGCAGATAGGCCACATGAGTGATTCTGGTCAATAACCTTAAAATTCCAGGCCTTCTGCTACCTGCCACGTCCTCTTCCAACCATGTTGTCTGACAAGGTCCGGGCATGGAGGACTCGAGTTCAAAGAATTCGTCTGCCCAGAAGAGAAGGTGGCATCCAAAATGGGTTAACAATTGGCTGTTTTATTTTAATTATTTTACTCTTGCTACTGAGCATGGACATTGTACTGTACTTACTTATTCCTGTGAAAATCACCAAAAAGGAGAGAACAGTTCAGGGGAAAACATTAGTATTCCCCATGGAACTGCCTGAAAGGATGGAAAAATCCCCACAGATTCCCCTCTCCCTTATACAGGGGAGTACGACAGCCAGGGTAATATAATTGTTAACCGTAAGGGAAAACATGTCAAGTTGTATAAAGTACCCTGGTTTGAGCAACTTGAGATCAGGACTGCCATGGTGTACCAGAAATAAGAAAAACAAGTTACATGTTTGTTTGGGTGATCAAAAGGTGGTGGAATTGTTAGACATTTATATTTCAGGTTCATTGATTCGCATAATTCCAATGAAGTTGTACAAAATAATTTCTTGACCAGAGAACAAAGTTCCCTCTAATAAAATAGTCCCTGAATATTTAGAAGTTGAAGTAACAGCCCCTCCTTTACCTTGAATAAGAATATATACCAATTGGACAGGCAAAGAAATTAAAAAAGGGGCTAGTTAATTATTACAAACTAAACACACAGAAACAGTTACTAGAGAGTCAGTTTATAGTACACAGAGAAACATTTTAGACAGAAAAGGATAGATAGCGAAGTTAGACATCACAAAGGCCTTATAATAAATTTCCTATTACCTCTACTCAATCTAGCGTATCCTTTTGCCCCATGACAAATTCTGAGAAACTTTAATATACAATTAAGACATTCAAATTCTGTACATACAGCGACTTCTAATTGTCTGATTAATGACTCTCCTGGTCAAAATAATCTTTGTTTATTATAACCGAATCTATGGGAACTTTCATATTTTTTCCTGGTTACCTTTGTATTGATATTTTCTGCTTAACTGATCATGCTATACACCTGCAAATGTTAGTCACTACCTAAAATGAAAATATAAAAATCTGCTTGTACTTGCAATAAATGGAACAGAGCTTCACTGTCCTTTGAGGCGTGTTGTCATCTGTTACCCAGTGCCGACGCCTACCCTCACCTGTGGGACCCCTTGACCCTCTGCGGCTGGACCGCAGCAGTTACCCATAAAATTGATGTATTCAAGATAATAATGAATCTAACCAGTCCAATTTTTAAAAGTGCTTAAAGGAGTTTTTACTAAAGTAAATCGTTCTTTTATTTAGTCATTGTATTTTTGAGCAGCAGCAAGTGCCAGGCACTGAGGTAGGTGCTGGGGACACAGCAGAGGAAAGCCTCTGAGCCAGCGGAGCTGCAGTGAATGTATGAGAAGATTACCACACGTGTGCATGAAATGTCAGACAAGTAACATTTCAGTAAAATGCCTAGACAAGCGGAGGAGGCTTTTCAGTATTCTCTGAATGGGTGTATGCTCAGTTCAACTTTGACTCCTTTTGTTGCTTCAAAAAATAATTTATTCCCAAAACTATACTAGTGCTTTCATGGCTGCTACTTTTTATATTTTACTTTATTGAAAAAAAAAAGCATTGAACTCTACATTTCTGTTTTAGAAATAAAAGTATTAACTGAGAATAGCTATTTAGATTGATGGTTCATTAGAAAATCTCTCCTAGTCCTGGCCAGGTACTTGGTTGGTTAGAGGGTTATTCTGATACGCCAAGGGTGAGGGTTTGACCCCCAGTCAGGGCACGTACAAGAACCAAGTAATGAATGCGTAAGTAAGTGGAAAAATAAATTGATGTTTCTCTCTGTCTGTTTCTCTCTCTAAAGCCAATTTTAAAAAATTAAAGGAAATCTCTCCTAGAAGTTCTTCTTTCTTTCTCCCACATGAAAATGTTGTGATAATTCCTTTCTGACTCTTTAAATCAGGAAAACAACCACCTACTCAGTCATGATAACTTAAAAAAAATCTATGAAAAGAGTATAAAATATGCTGTGCCTGCCTTTTTTTTTCAGTGACCTTTTTACTTGGCAGCTTCACTTACCTCCAAATTTAATCTAAAAAAAAAATCTTTGCATAGTATTCTACCTGAATATTTAATAAGATTAAAATAAAGTAGTCCTTAAATATAATATAAGTGCCACTTTTTCAATGTATCAGAAGAGAGCAGAACTGTGTACCAGATGGAACGGGGAACACAGCACAGCCGATAAGCACAAAGTACCGGCTGGGATGCAGGATGTCAAGCGAAGAATGCCAGCTACTGAATGCTTCGGAAGGGAAGGGAAGGAACAGTTGATGAAAATTTTACTTTCACGGTCAGTAAGTGAAGAAATGAACTCGTAATACATGACTGCAATGCAGTGAAATAGTTGAAAAAAATGAAAAAAATTATATATATGAAAGTTCCATGTAGTGACATGAAATGTCATAACTGCAAAATGAAAAGATCAAAGCTTTGGAGTCGAAGCCCTTGGTGTATGTCCTTTATTTCTTCCCTTGTTTCCACTGACTTTGCCTCAGTGGGAATCATCTGCTGGGCTATTCAGTGGGGTTTCTCTCCCTCGATTTGCTAAGGTAAGGTCTTTGAATGGCTAGTAGATTGCTTTTGCCTATCTGTGAGGTGGATTAGGTCAGCATCCCAAAAGTTCTTGTGCTGGAGCCTCTTTGTCAGGAGCAACCCTCTAAGCAGAAAGACCTGGATTCTCTGCAGTGGTGGGCCCATGCAGAGCGGCTGGCTCGCTGGGCTGCTCCTCTGAAGGGCGACCTCCCTGTTCTCAGGCTTCTCCCAGAATTTCCTAATCCCACAGGATAGCTCTCCTCAATAGTGCTTGAGTCAGTGGAATTGGGCAGCCCCTCTTCCCTTCCTTCACACAATGAACCTGCATGACAGATAGCCAAAATCAATCCCATTCTACAGAAGGGATTCACTGCAGGAAGCCACCAGATTCTCTCAATATCCATGGGATGGATGGCCATTTTCTAAGGCACCTTTCAGGTCTTGGATATCCTTATTTAATTTATTTATTAATTTATTTATTTATTTATTTATTTATTTATTTATTTATTGTTCAAGTACAGTTTTCTGTCTTTTACTCCCATCCCAGCCCACCCCCCAGTGCTCCCCACCTCCCTCCCATTTCCACCTCCCTTAGTTATTGTCCATGTGTCCTTTATACTTGTTCCTGTGAATCCTTCCCTTTTTCCCCTGAAATTCCCTCACCTCTCCCTTCTGGTCACTGTCCCCCTATTCTCTATTTCAGTGTCTTTGGTTATATTTTGCTTGCTTGTTTGTTTTGTTGTTTAGGTTCTTGTTAAAGGTGAGATCATATGGTATTTGTCTTTCAATGCCTGGCTTATTTCACTCAGCATAATGCTTTCCAGTTCCATCCATGCTGTTGCAAAGGGTAGGAGCTCCTTCTTTCTTTCTGCTGCATAGAATTCTATTGTGTAAATGTACCATAGGTTTTGGATCCACTCATTTACTGATGGGCACTTGGGTTGCTTCCAGTATTTGGCTATTATAAATTGTGCTGCCATGAACATTGGGGTACATAGGTTCTTTTGGATTGGTGTTTCAGGGTTCTTAGGATTATATCCTATTCTTTAACCCTGCACCTCAAAGATTAAAGGTAATGCCTTCTTTCTTGGAATCACTTCCAATATCAGGTACTTCAAGACCATTCAGTTTCCCTACCAAGATGCTTGTATATATTAAGTCCTTTCATCAAAGACATGGGAGAAATGCTATCAAGAATTAGGTGATAAAAGACAAATGCCACATTCTCTCACCTATTAAATGGAATCTAATCAACAAAACAAATGAGCAAAATAGAACCAGGCATGGAAGTAAACAAAAAACTGACAGTGACCAGAGGGGAGGGGATAGAGGGAAGGGAGGGGATAGAGGGAAAGAAGGGGAAGGGGCAAGTCAAGGAGCATGAACAGAGGACTCATGGTCATGGACAATGAGGTTGACTGTGGGAGCAGGTAGGGGGAGGGGCAGGGAAAAGCAATGGGGAAAAAGGTGGGACAACTGTAACTGAACAATAAAAAAATTTAAAAAAAAGAATTAGCATTCAAGTAACAAACTTCCCCAACCCCACTCCACACTAATTTTTTAAAATTCATTCTGCAAACTCTGGGAGAAGGTAACCGTTTAATTGCTCCAACGTTACTTCTGTGCTCTGTGATGAAGGTTCTACTCTATTGACTTTTATCCAAATGAGCAAAATTATAGGCTCCCAAAAGGTGGAGATAAGCCAAAAAGAGCTTCAGTTTTTCTTTATTTCCTATGAAGTGCAGGATCAAGCAGCATCTGGATACTATCTACAATGCTCCTGTCCTTTGTCTGAAGGTGGGACCGTTATTTTGTTCTAAAATCTAGAGTACCAACAGCACAGGTTCATACCATTTAGTGCTGGGGACAGAAAGCAAGGCTTTTATTGAAACTACACAAACATAAAAAGGCCAAAAAACAAGAAAGGAGCATCTGGGACTCTTTTATTGCTTTCCTCAGTGAAAAAATAGTATTAATAAATATATTAACATTATATATTTATTCCAAATGATAAACATACTTATTTGTTTATATTTTTGTTCCAACTACTGAGTATACAGTAAATAAGAGAGCCCTCACTGAGCTTATATCCCAATGTGGGGAAAGAGATCCAGAAAAATAAAAGTAAAAAATCAAACAAAGGAATAAATATTTCAGACAGTGATACACTGTGAAAAAAATAAAACAGGGCAAAAAAGTAAAAGTGTTTCCTCCTTCTTGTTTCTCTCTATTCTTAAAAAATGGAGATAAATATTATCTGTCAACAAGGAGCCTTTTCAGATTGGGAATTTCTTAAGTGTGCTGTGATTTCCTCCCATGGGGGTAGCCTACCTTCTGGGTGGACATGCAGATCTTTAAGCACCCTGCTTGAGAAAACATAAAGATGAAAGACATAGTCTCTTAATCATAAAGGGAAAATAAATACCTTTACAGGAGGCATCTTGGGATCAAAAAGAGAGAAGTGAAAAGTTGTTAGTAAGAGGTCAGAAAGAACAATTCAGACTGACTTCCATGCATAAATTTACAAAGCCATGAGAAAAAAGTGCTGGGTTAGGGAATAGGTAATAATGCAATATTCCCATGCCTGAGGTGGGCAGTAGGAGGGCATGGGGATGGGAAGCAGTGAGAGACTGGAGCAGTGTGTTCTCCAGACAGCTGGTACCCACAGACTGGCACCACCATGGGCAGGCTTTGGAGGGATTGCTCAGGAAAGTGGGTGAGGGACTGGAGTTGAGGGGATGTCATTTAGTTCCTCTACAGAAACTGAATTATTGTAGACTTTCATAGTAGCACATGGAACTAGTAGAGGTAGGAATGAGGAAGAATTCAAATTTTACTTTTAACTAGTTTTGTCACTTTAAACGAGTCATTTCTGGGCTTGTTTCATATCTAGAAAATAAAAAAGTAGTCATAATGATCCAACTAAAATCCCCAACCTATCTCCTCCAGACTTTCTTATGAAGAAAGCTACTTTGGATACCAAAAGGAGGGCTGGCTACTGAATTTTTACTTTTTTACTGTAGAATCAAAACACAATAGAACAGAAATGGGTTGTCTCCTTGTTTATTTCCATAATAGTTTCTTCATAAAACACAGAGTCAACACTTTGCTTTGCAAGCCATCTCCTTTTATATATTTCTTTGCTACCAAGCCACTAAATAGAAAAAAATTTTTTTTAAAAAGCTTTAAAAAGTAGTATCCAAACCCTCTTGAGGAGAAAGAGAATGTTTTGAAAAGAGATTTATGCTTTGGTTCGTTTGACCAGCTTTAATGCTGGTATAGAATATAAATTGTGATTGGAGTCTTAGGTCTATAGTGGCAGCAAAGGGCCTTTGTGGTTATTAAACACCTCAACTTTACTCAGGCATTTAACAAACCACAAAAGCCATTAATTGGCTGTCTTCTGCACCATCACGGATATTGCTTCCAGAGCATCAGTAAGTACAGAGTAGATCTATGGTTCTCTTTCCTCCATCGCTCTCCAGATAATTTATAGATTAAAAACACATACCCAGATATGGCTTTTACAATGAACAAGGATATTCTTCCAGGAGGTCTGATTTGTATTTCTAAAACACACTTAATTCTAAACTTAATTCACCTGATGTTTGCAAATTAGCCATTTTGAGGCTTAGAACTCAATTTGAGTAATGGCCATGTTCTGAAAAGCTAAAAACATATTTGCAAGTCTTGTTGACTTAGAGACCTATATACTTCTAAGTGATGATGTTTATACAGGCAATGATGTACACATGGGGGGCAGAGAATCCAACTCTTGGCAAATTACTCCTGTGATTGCTCTAAATTATTTGCAATGCAACTAGAGTTTTGAATTTCTACCCAAACTTTCTAGATGTATGAATGTCTGTTTCTTTCTCTATTTAGAATATAATTATAGTATGTTTACATATACAAAGTAATAATAGACAAATTGTCAGGTCCTCCTTAACTAAGCATCACAAAGAAATGTTTATTCATTGTAACTATCAATGTAGTACTGATTTGAATACTAAAAAAAGAAAATCTGAAAGATAATGCAGAATAAATTAAAAAATCAATCAAGATTTTAAGAGAATGAGAACATATGCCACAGAGTAGGAAAAAAACATTTTCAAAAGGCATATCTAATAAAGGACTATTATCCAAAATATGTAATCAACTCTTAAAACTCAACAGTAAGAAAACAAACAACTCAATTAAAAAACAGACAAAAGAGCCTTCACTGGCATGGTTCAGTGTGTCAGAACATTGTCTTGTAAACCAAAAGGTCATGACTTTGATTCTTGGTCAGGGCACAAGGCCAGATTGTGGGTTTGGTCCTCGGTCCCAGTGGGCACATACAAGAGGCAACTAATAAATGTTTCTCTCTCACATGGATGTTTCTCTCCTTCCCTTCCTCTCTCTCTAAAACCAATAAGCATGTCTTCAGTGAGTATAATAAAAAAATAGACAAAATATCTGAAAAGATACTTCACCAAAGAGTATATGCAGATTGCAAATAAGCATATGAGAAGGTATTCAAAATCATATGCCATTAGTCAATCACAAATGAAAACAATGAGATACAACTACACAACTATTAGAAAGGCAAAAATTCAAAACAATGACAACACTAAATGATGGTGAACATGTAAAACAACAGAAACTCTGATATTTTGCTGCAGAACGCCACAGCCACTCTGAAGGACAGAATGATGCTTTCTTTCAAAACAATGCATACTCTTAGCCTATGATGCCTCAATTGTGCTCCTTGGGATTTACCCAATGGAGTTGGAAATTTATGTCCACACAAAAACCCGCTCATGAATGTTTATAGCAGCTTTACTCATAATTACCAAAACTTGGAGGCAACCAAGATATCTTTCAGTAGACTAATGTATAAACAAACCGTGGTACATGCAGGCAATGAAATACTATTCAGTACTAAAATGAAATGAGCTTTCAAGCAATGAAAAGACATGAAGGTACGGAAATTTAAATACATATGAAATTTTTATATTTAAATACATATTTCATATTTAAATACATATTTCATATGTATTTAAATACATATGAAAGTAGCCAATATGAAAAGACTACGTACTATTTGACTCCAACAGTATGACATTCTGAAAAAGGCAGAACTATGAACACAGTGAAAGGATCAGTGGTTGCCGGGGTTTAGGGAAGAGGGACGGATAGTTATGTGTGACACAGACAATTTTAGCAGTGAAATTAATCTGTATAATACAGTAATGGTGGGTACATGTCTTAGTCCATTCAGGCTGCTGTAACAGAATATCATAGACTGAGTGGCTTATAAAAACCCAGAAATTTATTTCTCAGTTCTAGATGTTGGGTAGTCCAAGTTCAAGGAGGTGGCGGATTTAGTGTTTGGTGAGAGCATACTTCTTGGTTCCTGAATGGACTTCTTTTTAGGTGCCCTCACATGGCAGGAGAAGTGAGGGATCTTGCTGGGGTCTCTTTACTAACCTCACTACTCTCATGTATGAGGGCTCCAACCTCGTGATATAATTACCCCCAAAGCCCCATCTCCTAACACCATCATCACCTTGAGGACTAGGATTTCAACATATGAATTTTAGGGGGACATGAACATTCAGTCTAGAGAAACACATGTCATAATACATTTGTCAAAACCCATAGAATGTACAACACCAAGATTGAACCCTGAGGGAAACTACGGACTTGGAAGTGAAAATGATGTGTCAGTGTCAGCTCATCAGTTGTAACAGATGCACCACTCTAATGGGGACGTTGATAATGAGGGCAGCGATGCCAAGTCGGGATGGGGCATGTGGGAAATCTCTGCACCTCTCTGAACCTTAAACTGCTCTAAACAGTAAGATATATTTAAAAGCCTAATTAGGAGATGATTTTGATGCATGATGCCATGAAATAAAGACTGCTTTTTACCAAGTTAAAATAATCTATGCAAGCTTAAAAAAATCATGGTGGTAGTATAAAGTACTTTGCTTTTCACCAGAGAAAGGAGACTGCTCGTGGCTTTTGTGTACACACGTGAGATCCACAAGGAGCCCTTTCTGAGTTGTGAGCAGCCTGACTCCATCTTTACGGTACCTCAGTGGAGGACGAAAGGTTGCAGGATTATCAGCCCCATTAACAGACTCAGAGGTTAAATGATGAACGGGAGGCAACTCACAAGCAGGGATTTAGTGGTAGAAAACATTTTAAAGGTCTTACATTTCTCATCGTTGCCTCAGTTAAATTATTCCTATTTTATTTTCCTCATGTCTAAGATCTTGTCAGCCTAATCCCACTCCGAAATTAAGCATGTGGAAATCAAAAGAGCACAGATTTCTGAATAAGAGCTCCAAGTCCTTTACTCTACACACATAACCCTGGGCTGTATTGGGGCTGTCCTCCCAAATCCCTGTGCTTTTTTGGAAAACAGAAAAGGAAATGAAAGAATGTTATATGGCCTCGCTGCTAAACTGGCATTATTGCTGTTGCTGTTGTTGATGGTGGTGTTAGTGGTGGTGGAAATGTGTGTTTGGCATGTGTGAAAAATATGTGCATGTTAGTTTTCTGATGAATGAATTATCCCAAATATGCAAATGATACAGATAAAAGTGGAAATTGGATAAACTGCTCTCTAGGACTGGGGACCAAAATTCTGAGCTCTAGTTTGTATTGTCTGTGTGACTTTACAAGTCACCTTTCTTTTCTTTACTCTCTATTTTCTTATCTTAGAACAATAAGTAAGTAAATAAAATAAATAAATAAAGCCTGACTCCATGGCTGAAGATTTTTTGGTGACAACTCAAACTATACTGTGAGCCTCCAGGTAATGCTATTTTCACACTGTCTGCACACTGGCATACATGTATGTTTGTATAAAATTAGAAGGAAAATGAAAACTGAGGGTAAGGACAAGGTGAATGGAAAAGTGAAACACACAGCAGCCTGAGGTGTATATGAAATATGTGATTATGCAAAAATTAAAAAAATACAAAAGACATCTAAGGGAGTCAGGAAAGGGTTAGCAAGAGCAACAGAAATTCGGAGCACGGAGATGTGAGGTTGAGTGGCTCACATTATAACAAAATGGGCAGTAATGATAGCACAGTCGTTTGTTGACATTTTGGAAATCAACTGTATAAAGCTTGAAGAGATCTAAATTCACAGTGTGATGAGATGAAATTGTTATGTCAAAATTATTCATGTAAACCAGTTAGCTCATAAGCCTTTTTTTAGCTCTTAAGTATTTGCTATTTTTGCATAATTTCTATTTGTAGAAACATGACTACAACATGATCTTCCATTTAAGTGTTTCTCTTTTAAAAGGTATTCTTTTGTCTAATTTCCTCATTTTGAATTATTTCTGGCTATGTTCACCGTGACATCAAACCTAAAAAAATAGCCACCAAACTATCACACCTTTCCATGTTTTGAAAGCCACTGGCCTACTTATAAGATAAGAAGAGAAGACCCACCCTCTCTCTGTGGGAATTAAAAGCCTAGCATTCCTCACGTGGGGCCCTGTCCCTGGCTCTCTCAGAGGGACATGGCATGAAATAGCACAGCGCCTCTCGCTCCCTTTTATAATTCACAGGGTGGTGTGAGGAAAATCTGTTTTTACGTGTTCTGAGTTGCGACAAAAATCAATCTTGACATAAAAAGGTAATACTGGACCCCAGAGCTCAAACATAATAAAAACATGATTGTGGCATTATTGCACAGTGGCAGCATTTAGGTTGTGTAATTTCATGATAAAATATTTTTTTTGGTACTACACCAATTTTCAGAAGAGTTAAGTTTAAAACTGAGCAAAAAAAATAGTGTACTATTGTGTTGTATTAATGTATCACCGTGTTAGGCTCTGGAAAGGAAATAGCATGTAGCAGTTACAAATGTGAGAGTGTGGGCCCGTCGCCCCAATTCAGATCCAGGCACTGACATTTATCTTTGTGGCTTAAGGTACAACACTAAGCCTTTGGGGCCTAAATTTTCTTATCTAGACAATGGAATTAATAATAGTAATAAATACAATAGTAGGGATTTGGGGAGGATTAAATAAATACAAACAACTACATTGCTAAGATGGTGTCTAGCATATACTGAGTATGCAAGAAATGTTACCTATTCTCTTCCCCATGAAAGATTACAAGATTTCCTATTTGAAACCATAAGACAGATCTCTTGTATCTACTTTTAGTACTTGGAAAATTTTAACTTAGAAGGTAATCCTGAAGTATTATATTTATGTGAATACATTTATCTCATAGTTTTCAAAAGTGGTAAAGAATCTTTGAACTACAGTAAATGTATAAAATATGATACATTTGTTTTTGGCTATTTATCCTTGAAAGGTTATGGCCTTGGGTGAGAATCAGGCAAACCCTGATTTAATGAATTCGGGCAGATTCATAGCCACAAATCAGTGTAGGGCTGCTTCTTTGTACAGTACATTTAACCAAGAGTCAAGACTGAAGCTATTGGCTGAGTATCTGGAAAAGATCCAGTCCTAAATGAATCTTCAGCCAGAGTGTATTTAGACTTAATGATCATGATATCATTATTATGAAATGAAGGTCTATGGAAAAATGAATAAAACAAAAATATTGAGTTTTAAGAGAAGGTTTTGTAGGAATACAGCTGGAAAGAAAGTGAAATACCTATGATAAAATAGAAGCTTAAAGCACATCACTTCATAAAAGTAAAAAATAATAAAATGTGAACAAAAGCCAAAAGAATTGTGGGGAGGAGGCACTACTCAGTTCAAAATCAGATTTTTTTTAAATAAAAAAGCAAAGAAGGGGAATACTCACAAAAAAATCCTCAAATTCAATTCATTTATGAGAGGTGTATAAACAAGGAAAACATAAAATATCAGTTCATTAGTACAAATCAGTAGTCTCATTTAAATTGCATGGTAATATTCTCAGGTAATGAGCAACACAGGTTACAGATACAGGACATGTTTGTTTGTTTTTTAATGCTCCTATAATTTCCAGTGTTTTATTTTCATAATAAATATTAAATTGTCCCTATTGACCAATGTTCTTATTTCATTCATCTGCTAATAACTTCACTTGCAATTCTAGATAAATGGTATATTTTCTTACCTTTCCACATCTCATTACATACACATGAAAGCCTTCTTTATTGTTTACTTCTTTACTGTCAATATGTATGTGAATATCAGCGAATTACATTGCACACTGGTTGGCAACATTCCTGGGATTTTACAATGGAATTAATTTTTATTTTTAATTTTGAGGTGATACTTGCTTAGTGTGATACAAAGATAAATAATAAAAAAAAATAGTCATTCCATGACACCACTCTGAAACACCTTTTGAAAGTCAAATACATGATGTTTATCCTTTCATTTGTCCATTCTTTTTTCTATGACTAAATCTGTATGTGTTTCTTCTTTAGTATTTTAATTAGGTTATTTTTATTGTATTTCTTCATTACCACCTATCCCCCCTACACCTTCCTCCACCCCCCACCTGCCTGCTCCCACTGTTATGGCACCATCGTGCTTGTCCCTGGTTCTTTTCTTTATGCTCTTTCCACCACCGGACACCACCCCCCAGAGCTGTCAGCCTGCTCTCCGAGTCTGTCTCCATTTGGCTTGTTAGTTCAGTTGAATGATCTATTTTTTAATGATATTCATGTTGCTTGGCAAGCTTCTCTAACTGAACAATATATTATGACCATTCCTTGTGAAGGTCGATGAGACAGAACTTAGTAACATGGGTGGGTAGTTTACTAATACAATTGAGAATTCTATTTATGGATGTTTAGGGGCCATCCAGTGCTTTGTGACTACAGTGATATGATTATTGTTTTCTTATGTGGTTTCTTTTAATCCCAAGGTTAGAGTCTCTGAAAAGGAAGCACTTTTCAAATGGTGTGTGGAGGTTTTTAAAAAATTTTTAATATATTTTGTCAGACTTCCCAAAATAGCTTGTATTATTTACACTATTATCAATAGGATATTAAAGTGCTTAGTTTCCACAAATTTGCTAACAATAGAAACTCATCTTTTTTTATTTTTCATCTATATGGGAAAAATTGTACCCCATGATAAATAACTTGTTTATCAGATATTTGGGTTTCCATGTTTCTGAAAAGCCTATTCATTTTTTCCACAGGGTTATCTGTCATTTTAAAAAATCTTTGTGGAGAATTCTGTTTCAAGCCAAGACTGAATAAATGGGAACAAATTTACCTTCCTATCTAGAAACAACAGAAAAAGTGGAAAATATATTGTAATTAGAAAAAATCCCGTCATTTCAAAGCACTGGACTTAGGCAACGAGGGAGAGAAATCCCTGGGTGGTGGGAAACAAATGAGGCGAGCTCATGATTCCTGCTTTGGGGACGTCCCAAAGCCGTGATACAGAGAAACAACCCAGGCAGAGCCCAGGAAGCTTCTTCAGGTGGAGAGACCTCAGTGAGAGCCCAGGGAGACCAAGGCTGCCAGTACTCTTCCTAGGGGAGAGTAATGAAGAGATGCAAACACAGACTCTAAGACTCTAAAGAGAATCCCTTTTGAGTATTCAGCAGAGTCCAATTCAGTGCCTGTGTGAATGGAAACTACCTGGGTCCAAGGAAAAGACCACCAGAAACGGCTACAGGGGTCAGTCCACATCGTTCACATGGGCCCAGGAGTGGTGGCCAACCAACTACACTGGAAAGCTTAACTCATGAGATACTAGGAAAGGTACTCAGAAGGGTCTTCTGTCATTGGTGGGAAGTGATTGACCCTAGATTAAACAGCTCTGTGGTCTTGTCTAATACATTTAAAAGGCAAGAGATGATAGAATCCAACAGTTTTCATGTAACTTAATAGCATTCTAGACTAAGGTTAATGAATGTTTACAGTAATAAGAAAATCCAACACTTCATAAGGTAAAATATGCAACATCTAGCAACCAATCTAAAATTACCAGGCAAGCAAAGAAAAGTAAGATGTGATCAAACATCAGAAGGAAAAAAAAATTCAATGAGTTGAACTGATCTGAAATGGACATACATGTTAGAATAAACTGTCAAAGATATATAAATTGTTTTTATAAACTGTGTTCTATTTAATGAGACAGTTAAGTAGATATGGGGGAGAAAGGCCTAAACTGAATTTCTAGAGATAAAAATTACAATATGTGAAATGAAAAATACATTAGATAGAATCATGTTAGATATTGCAGAAAAAGAAGATGAATTAAATTAAACACACAGCAACATAATTATCCAAAATGAATGCCAAAGATAGATAAGAATTAGAAAAAAATGAACTGGAAAAAAAGAAGACATAAATTAGTAATATCAGGAAGAGGATAGGTAATATCACTATGGATTAGACAAACATTAAAAGTATAATAAGGGACTACTATGACCAATTTTATACTGAAACATTAAACGACTTAAAATAGATAAAGTCTTTGAAAGACAGAAGCTACTAAAGTTAAGATGTTATGGATAATAAATAGCACACATAGCACTTTTTAAAAAATATTGAATTTATAGTTAAAAATGTTTTCACAAAGAAAAATTCAAACTGGGGTGTTTTCATTTATGAAATTTACCAAACATTTACAAAAGAAATAGTAATGCTCTAGAATCTCATAAATTTGAAGTGTATAGGATATTTGTTTCTCCAAAAACAAAAATAGTATAGAATAAAATAACATCTCAGAAACAAAGGAATAGAAGCAAACTTGCTTAACCTGACAAAAAGTTTGTATGAAAAACCTAAAACTAATATCATATTAATGATGAAAGACTGAATTATTCTCCCTACAATCAGGATAAAGGCAAGCCTGCTCTCACCACTTCTGTTCAATGCTACAGTGGAGGTTCTGACTCACGGGCTAGGGCAAGTGAAAGATAAAAGGCATGCGGAATGAAATGAAAGAAGTTAATTGTTCACAGAACAGGGGACAGATGCATCTGTGTAAGAAATATAATAGAATTTAATAAAAAGTTATTGGAAGACATAAATGAGCAAATTCAGGAACACGGTATGAAATAAAATATATACAGAAAAATAAATTTTATTTTTATGTACTAGCAGCAAATAATTAGAAATTGAAAATTCAAAAACATTTTTAAAATATCATAAAGATGAACTAGCTATAATCTTGCAAATTATGTGAAAGACCTGTACACTGACATTTACAAAACTTTACTTAGAGAGTTTTAAAGAAACTTTACTTAGAGAGTTTTAAAGAAACCTTAAATAAATGAAGAGCTACACCATGTCATGAATTGGAAGACTGAATATTGGTATAATGCAATCCAATCCATAGCATCACCTTCGGCCCATGCTAAGTGGGCCATGGGAATAGCTGAGAGGAAGAGCTTTCTACAAAGAGCCATAAGAAACATTTGGGATAAAGCTATTCATTACTTTGAGTTTAGTGATTATTTTATTGATGTATACATATGGCAAAACATCAAATTGTCCACTTTAAATAGGAGCAATTTTAAAAATTAATTATACTACAAAAATGAGGCCTGTCCAGAAAAAATTCAGATATTGTTAATATAACAAGAATGGCTTATGCAACATTGATGTGATCTGGCAGCCAAGAAGAGTGCACTGGAATGTGAATGTGTGAACAATGATGACTTCACTGCACTAGTCATGGGGGTGGCAGATGCTGTTGAGTGAGCAGTGAACATGTGTACTGTGTGGTCATCGCATTCAAAATGACTTGAACAAGTTGAGTAATGAATCTGCATCAGATTTTGCAATGAACTTGAACATTCCTCTGTGGAAACTATTGTGATGATTCAGAAGGCAGCAACTAAAATCAATGGGTAATTAGCAGCTTCATCACAACAACATGCCTGTTCATGCATCACATCTCATGTACAGTTTTTTGGCAAAACATCAAATCACCCAGGTGACTCAGTCCCCAGCAGCCCTGTTATTTCTGTTATTTCTGGTACCCTGTTATTTCTGGCTTTTCCTAAAACTAAAATCACCTTTAAAAGGGAAGAGATTTCAGACTATTGATGAGATTCAGGAAAACAAGATGGGCATGGGACAGCTGATGGCAATTGGGAGAAGTGTGTGAGGTCCTAAGGTGCCTACATTGAAGGGGATTGAGGCATCATTGTCCTATGTGCAATGTTTCTTGTATCTTGTATCTTCTTCAATAAATATCTATATTTTTCATAGTACATGGCTGGATACTTTCTAGATAATCCTTGTAAATCTGATTTTAAAATTATTATATACCGTTTACCTTTAAACTGTGGTGAACATTATAATTTTGAAGTCTAACATTGGTCTTCAGATTTTATTTCTGATATTTTAAATATATTTTTATTATCATATAGATAAATATCTACTCAGTCAAAAATATCTAGTCTTTTATAAATCTGGGACTTTTGGACTGCATTAAAATATTGGTAAAAACTAAGGTTATATAGCTATTCTCATATTGTATTTAATATCATTTAATGTTTTTAATTTAGAATTTATTGGCTCATTAATTTATCTATTCTAAGGAGCTAAGAATACATTAATAGTTATATATTGATTATTATAACTAGTGATTACAGAAATACATAATAACTTAAAACCTAGACCATACTGAAGCTTAATTATTCTTAACTTGTGTTTTCATCTTTCGATTAAGTCATTAATTTAATATTTATTGAGAGCCTATAATATATCTGCAAAGAGATTCAGGAATTAACTGAATTAATAAAAATCCTTGCATGAAGTGAGCTAAAAATTTAGTGGTAGGAGGGTAATAGACAACAGATAAAAAGTAAAATTAATACATTTTGATGTGCTATATTGAATATTAAATATGTGATAATGTGCTATATAAATAATATGTGAGAGATGTGTTATATTACAACATAAAAATTAAAGGAAATAAAAATGCTAAAGGTGGTAGCAATTTTCACTTTTAAATAGGGTCAAATCAGGAAAGGCCTGATTTGTGAGTTAAGACTTATGGGGTGAATAAGAAATTTGGATGAAGGGTTTCCTGGGGAGTGGAAGTAGGAAAGGCAGAGGTTTTGTGCTGAGACTATGCCTGCTGTGTCCGTAAACCATCAGAGATCAGCAGGGTTGGAGCAGCCTTTGGCTTTTACTCCAGCTCAACTAGGAATCATTGGAATGTTTTTAATGGAGCAGCACTGTGATATGATGCATCCTTTAAAAGAAGCACTAGGTCTGCTCTACTGACAATAGCTGTGGGCAGAATGAAGGTCCATGGCAGAAGTAGGCAGAGCGTTTATGATGCAATAACCTCTATATTGTAGCCTAGCAGTATGATACCCAGAGAAATTAGGCACATGGAAATAAAGGCAGACCAGGTAAAGGAGGGACTCTTTTTTTTAATTCAATAACCACTTACTGTTTTTCTATTTAATTGCAATTAGACCACTCTCCTTAACTCCATACTGATAGTCAGGTAGGGTCAGACGTTAATGGGATGGATTAATTAACCAAGGGCATAATATGGGCTTGGGTTTAAAATGGTAAATTATCATCTTCTTTATAGTGCGGCGCCTCAGACAACATGTAGACTTGTAATTGATTTGGTGAATATTAGTATTTGCAGAATTAGCATGCTAGGAGAGTGATCACTAAGATTTCCAACAAAAGGCAGAACAATGGAGTGGATGCTCTATTTCACAGGTATCTCTTACATGTAGTAGTTTTGCAAAGTGTTTTAAATAACTCCTTAATAGTGATATTATCTAGTTGACATTAATATTTGTATAATCCACACTTTCTGAAAATAAAAGCAAGATTCAAAATTAGCAACACAGAATTATTAAGGAATAAATCCCTATTTTGTAAAAGTACATTGAGTACATACTATGTGCCAGTAATGAAGACATCTCTTGCAGTTACAAATATAACCTTTTATTTAAGAAACTATTGATTTTCTAGAGTAATGAAATGTTTAACAGAGAAAAGCACATTAGCATCACCTGGCACTACTGTGTGCTAGGCATTTTGTTTTGCGTGTATTATTCTCTCCAATCTTCATGTACTTATAACACAGGCAATCATATGATTGCCAGTTTGAGAATGAGAACAGTGAAACTTAGATTAAATGACATGCTGATAATTACACAGGGGTTGTAAATAATTATAAAAACAATTATTTGTATAAAGATAATTGTAAAAAGTGTTTTAGTGTTATAAAAAGGCACCGTTGCTTTACAGAGTGAGGTCCATAGTATATAGTAAAAGAAGGAATTAATACTTGGGTTGGATTCTGGGTGGCAGAAAAGAAGCAAAGTACATGGCAGAAGAAACCACGTGCAAAGGGACAATTTATATTTATTTTCAAAGAACTACGTAAGTAGTATTAATCATTACTAGTCGGTGGTGTGGGAGTGTTGTGGAAGCTTAGGCAGAGCCAGGAATGGCTTTGGGAAGGTAGTTTGGAAGCAGATGGGTAAAGCACCATTCCTAGGAGCAGGAAATTGATCCTGTGGGCAAGGGAGTTACCAAGGTGTTTTTGTCTTTTTGTTCTTAATTTGTAAGCTGAGTTCATGTGCTTTGGAAAGGCAATGAATTGAAAAGGTGTAGAAATCTCTCTTCAGACAGTAGTAACTGTATATATGCTGGGAGATGGACGACAGCAAGAAAGCATGAGTTTAGAGTACAAATTTGGAAATACTAAACCAGGGAAGAGTGGTGCTACCACAGAACTGCTCAAGTCCAGATCACTCCATTCAAGAGTCAGCAGCAAGCTCAAGTATATTTGGGGGGGTGTCTTATGAGGCATCAGAAATTTGGGATTATTGGCCATGGAAATGCTTGGTATCAGGTAGGAGAGGCACTGAATCTATTGGTTTGAAACTCAGGTAAGAATCTGAAGCAAGATTTCTTTGGTGTTTTCAGCAAGTAGGCAAGAGTCAGAACTAAGAGAGTGAAGAGTATTGTCCTGAAGAAGCTTCAGAGCAAACCCAATGGGCCACAGATCTTTTCCTGGGTTCTTGTCTTTCTTTAATAAGTGACCTCTCATGTATGTACAAGTGAGAATTGTGGGGAAGGGTTCCGAACAAGTCTCTGGCTTTCTGACTTCACTCACCACCTTCGCACCCATGAGTTAGTGCTTTTCCCACAAGTATCTTGTTGATACATGTGGCTGAGGAGAAACTGCTGCAAATTAGGGATAGGACAGACTTTAGATTAATGACTTTGTCTACGAATAGCTCGGTGAACAGAAAAATGTGCTACATTTTTAAGAAATAAAAACAACAATAACATAAATAATAAAAGCATGGTTTAATGTAGAGTTAGTAAAAGGATGAGTGATAAAAACATAAAGCACAACATTAGTTTGTGCCAAAAAGGTTGGCACAAAATTTGTTTGTAGACTTATTTTACAAAAAAAACAAAAAATAAAGAAAAACTATGGTATGTTAACTACTGGGGTGATTACTTTGAGCAAACCATGCTTTACCTTTAAAATAATAAATATCTCAAATATAAGCTGCCCTACAAAACATTAAAAATGTCACAATAATGTTACTTATTAAAATTTGAAAAGTACTCTCCACCTGGTACTAACGACATCAAAATGGTAGTGCCTGTTACCCAGAGCATTATAAAAAAATAAAAAAAAATCTCCTTTTAATAAGTTTTTAAGTCAAATATCTGGGGGGTTATCACACCTTTTTAAAGAAATAGAATTCTCCTACCCTGAAAATAAAAATTTCCTAAGTGACTAGGTTAAATAATTGATGGCCTAAACTCCCAAATCCATGTTCCTGAATGCCCACCCTAACAATCTGGGAGTCCACGGGAGACCTGTGACCACATCCATAATCCATCACTTTGAAAACAGAGGCTGACTCAATTCATAGTAAAGAGATGAAAATATGTTGTAATGCATAATGCTGTATAATGTACATCTGTTGCACAGAAATGGGAAACATAAGGATGAGACATTCTTTAAAATCTTATAGCTGAGTTTTTATTCAGGTATAAAATTGTAGTTTGTGATAGTTCTGTATCTATAAATACAGTGGGATCAGCGACGCAGCTGATAATTGAGGCTTGTTGCACAGATGTACAGACTGACACTGCTGACCTTTTCTGAGCTCTGCCTCGTCTTGGGTGCTCCTGCCCTGGGAGTGCTTCCTGGGGTCAGAGGAAATCACAGCTAGGTTTTCACTCGCTGTCTGATTGGTGGGCATGTTCTTGTGTTTACTCATTACAGAATAATGGAAGCTTCCAGTAGAAAACAAACGTGATTGTTATCAACTCACATTTGGATTGCCTATTCAAATTTAGTGTATAATACAGCAACTCATTTTGGCTTCAACATTCAAATTTATACCTTTTTTTAGTCATTGTAGTCTCTAAAACTTATTAGTGTAAAATGCTAAGCAAAAGATGAATAAATACGAGAGGAAATTATTCCTTTTTTCTTGTCCTTATTTACAACTTTCCAATTCTCAGAGGAGAAAAACGCTATTTTCATGATAAAATTATAAAGTTGGTTTGTGGAAACTGGTTAGTGAAGAGGAAATACAAGTCTTCTATTTGTATAATTTCCATTCTGTTGAGGTGTATTTTAAGTTCTAAATTATTCATATTGTTATTCACAATGATCAAATATCTCACAATATGGATTATTTTATTTACTATCAGTCTACTCACAATATATTTTACAGTATATTTTTAAATTATATAAACATAACAAATATGCCTTTTTAGCAGGATGTTAGCTACTATATGACATAAATTTAAAACAGAATTACATTCAGGTCATAGGTTTGCACTATAGAAAGAAAAATTACTCATACAGGGCATACATTTTTTTTTTAGGTTTTACCATGCTTTGTATTTCATGCTTTGTATGTCTGAGGCAAAGATAATCCATGTTCTATACCATATTTATAACTGAAAACTAGATTTTTATTGTGCTTTGGAAAGATTAAAAAACTAGGAGTGGTTTGTTCAGCCATTAAGATTTGTTTCCATCGTTACCACTATTTTTAAAGACTATGGAAGCTCTCTGGCAGTAAAATTAGAAAGAAAAGAGTGCTATTTATTACCAAATATCATTCTTTTACAATCATATAAAAATTACAAGTCTTTTACTAGAAAAAATTGTTTTCTTGTAAAGACAGCTGACCGAGGATCCAAACCAGGCGAGGAAGCATGATACCAATCTGTGGCAAGTGAAGTACAGTGAAGTACAGTGTGGTCATGCTCCTGTGTGACTGGCACTGTCACTAGGAAATAGAGAGGGAAGAAGTGCTACTCTGAGTAGCCACAAAGAATGTAGTCATGGGGTCAGAGTTATAACTCAAGGATGCACCATTTCGTCAGAAGAGCCCGCACCATGTCTGTGCTTGAGTGTGTGATGACTTTCTCATCTGTCATCAAAGTGTATCTTAGTGAAGGGCAATGTTTTATAGCATACGGTTTAATAGTTCTACTTAAATTCTCAGTATACATGTTTCAGCCAATATTCTTTTTGTTTATTCATTCATAAGAATTATTTATTTTCAAAATATTTCAGAGTAAGAGCATTTAAGCCATCCTCACTAAATCAACTTTGACAAAGTGATGAAAATTCTAAGTGCCAGTGACATGTATTTTCATGCTTTTGAGAATCCTTATAATCAGCACTCTAAACTCTCTATCTGATAAACTGCTTGCCTCCATTTCACATAGTTCTTCTTCTGGAGAATTCTCTTGTTTTTTTCATTTGGGGTGTGTTTCTTTGTCTTCCCATTTTGGCTGTTTCTTTGTTTTTTTCTGTTTTAGTAGTTAAAACTAATCAGTCGTTAAACTAATCAAGCTGTAATCAGCAGCCAGGCTTAAGCTCTATAGGGTGGGGCAGAGTAATGCCTGCAGGCAGGCCTACTGCTTCCCCTCTCAGGCTGATGCCCTGGGAGGGGAGTGCTCTGTCTGAGAGAGATGGCTTCTGCATATAGAGAATGACTTTGCACAGGGGACCTGGTGGCTGTTCCTTCAGTTGTCTCCCCAGAGCCACCAATCCCAGACTCCCCTCAAGTATCTCTAGTCCACTCTTCCCTCTCTCTGCCAGAGCCCCAGGTAGGTAAGTGGCTGCAAACAAAATTATATGTGTTGGCCCTTTAAGAGGCTCTCTAAGTGTCCAGCTGTTTCTCTCTGGCAAATAGAAACTCTGCTGATTTTCCCAGCTGGATGTTATCTGGGTTCCTTTCCAACTCTGGTACTGTAGGCTGGGGAGCCCAGATTGAGTTTTAGACCCCATACTTCTCAGAGGAAACCCCAGCTGCTGAACTATCCCTCTGGATCTTCAGCTGCCGCCCATGGGAGCCCAACCAGCAGCCCTCTTGCCCCTCCTCCGCACTGTCTACCGGTCTCATCTCGTTGAGGTGAAGTTCTTTCTTCTGTTTGTCTGTGGTTATAAGGCTTCTCTTTAGCTCCTCTTTAGTTTGTTATTCCAGATGATTTCTCTAAAATTTAGTTATAATTCCAGATTGGTTCTACGAGGAGGTTAGCATAGCTTCCACTTATTCCTCCACCATCTTGAATGTCCGACACTTATTTTGTATTGATGTTTCTATGCATTACATATTATTTCGCAATGTTCGGTTGTGTTTGTTATTTTTATTTTTTAGTGGGGTGTTAGCTTTCTGTATTTTTAGACAGAGGGGAAGGGAGGGAGAAAGAGGGAGAGAAACATCAATGTGTGGTTGCCTCTTGTGCACCTCCTACTGGGGACCTGGTCCTCAGCCCAGGTATGTGCCCTCACTGGGAATTGAACCAGTGACCCTCTGGTTTGCAGGCCAGCACTCAATCCACTGAGCCACACCAACTAGGGCTCTGTTTGTTATTTTTAAAAGTAAAAGCAATCTTAAATGTTAAAATAAATGTATCCAATTGATGTCATGTTCTATCTGAATCAAATGTGTGTTAAGTCTTTTTCTTTCAAGCAATTATCAGAAAAGCAACTTTGAATATGATTCTAATTTTACTAATAGTTAAACCTTAAAATAAAACCCTCAGACTGATTTTCCATAGCTGTCTTTAACATGTGTGGGCGTAGGCCAAAATCAAAAGCTAACATCAGTTTTTCTACCTGCTTGAATTTGGATTACAGAACATTTTATTTATTACAGTATGTAATTTCTATCACTTAGTCATCCTAATCACAGTATAATAAGAATCTGATCAAAGACCATTCACTACCATCTGGATACCTATGGGTTATTAAGACCTCCTCAATCATTCACCTTCAACTTGCTGAGAAGTGGGGTATGGGGGGATTCCAGAGACACGAAACATTTTAGTAATTTAGAATGTAGCACAGGAGACATAAAATTGCTTATTCAAATGAATTAATTTAGCAGGACTCCTTGATGTTATTAAGTTCTTGAACATTATCATGAAATATAACAAAAGCCACACTGTGAATTCAAAATTCAGTGACAAGCAGAAAACTAACAAACTAAAAATGATATATCTGCTCTGTACCAAACGTTCTAACAGAGGAAAGTTAACCTATATTATAGATATATATTCTTTCTGGAAAAAGCTGAGCCATTGTTAATATAATAACTTTAAAAGAACAGTTTGCACAACACTGATGTAACCTGGCAGCCAAGATGGACTAGAATGCACATGTATAAACACTGATGACTTCACTGTACTAGTCAGTGGGCGCAGTAGACACCATTGAGTGAGCATGTGTACTGTGTGGCCATCACATTCAAAATGACTGAGCAAGTAGAACAATAAATCTGCATCTGATTTTGCATTAAGCTTGAACATTTCTCCATGGGAACCATTCAGGTTATCAGACTGCTGCAGCTATGGGCAACTGGTAATTGGCAGCTTTATGATGATATGCCTGCTCATGAATCACATCTTGTGCAGAATTTTTTGGCAAAACATCAAGTCACCTAAGTGACTCAGTCTCCTTACAGCCCATATTTGGCACCCTGTGACTTCTGGCTTTTCAAAAACTAAAATCACCTTTGAAAGACAACCAATTTCAGACCCTCGATAAGATTCAGGAAAGTAGGACAGGGTAGCTGACAGTGACTGGGAGAACTGTGTGAGGTCCCATGTTGCCTACTTTGAAGGGGACTGAGGTGTCATTGTCCTATGTACAATGTTTTCTGTATCTTCTTCAATAAATGTCTCTATTTTTTATATTACATGGCTGAATACCTTCTGGAAAATTATATACATGTATATGTGTGTGTATTTATACACACACACACATATATATATTTTTTCCAAAATTTTTGGATGAAGTCACAATTTGTATTAACTTTTTGCATAAACTTAAACCCATCTCCTTTCTGGGTGAGTTTCATGGTTTTTTCATTCATTCAATAGAAGATCAAGATTATTTGATCTCTTAACCCTTTCCTCCCCAAATCTAACATTCTTATAGTTCATTTCTATTTGTAAAGGCACTGAAAACATAAGTGTCAATAAATAAGCAAGTTCTTATAATTGGCTATTCTTACAGGAAATGCTCAAGGAGAGTAATTTCCACCACTGTGTGAACTTTTTGAATTGGCAAGTGATAATGTACTCAATAAATCCCATATAGTAAGATGACTAGTAATTAGAAGTTTAATGAAAATGTGTTAATGCAAAAAAAAGTAGAATCATAATAAAAACAAATAAAGGGGGAGTTAGGTTAATTCATGAGTTGCCTGAATGAATCTAAGTACCAAGCTTCAGAAGAGTTTTGAGTTATTTCATTGTTAAACCTAGTAGTGTATTCTGTACTCAAAAAAAGTTAATTAAAAATTAACACCTGTCATTTTTCTACTCAGGCGGATAGAAATAATCTGCAGAGAATTTTTGTTTCAATGAGCAACTCTTTTACATATTTGAAATAAACACTGATCCAATTTGGCATAATAATGTGAATCAACAAAGAATTGAATCACATTACACAAAACTAATACAATATTTTTCTGTAGGTCTTTCTAAAGAAAAAGATATTTTAAGAAAATATAAAAAAATTGTGTCTAAAGTACCATCCCTCTGCATTTTCACTGAAAATCACTATAAGAAAAGTGGTTTGATTCCGCTATATACCATGATATAATAAGGAATAAATAAAGTTAATTTAGAGTTTATGTTTACTGATCCCAAATTTCTAATAGTCATTTGATAAACCTTTCTGGTGATTGAACTTTTAATATAGTTTAGAACTTTTATAAAATTTGGAAAAGTAATACTACCATAAAGAAACAAAAAGAAATTGAACGATAGACATAAAATATACATATCAAAGAAGTTATTTTAAGTAGTTTTATATGCTCACTTTTTTAGTAGCGAAGAGTTTAAACACCATAATTTCATGCTTATGAGAGAGCATTACAGAATCTCAGGAAAGTGAGATATCACATTGGTACAAGCCATTATGGAGTATATGTTTGTCATAATATCCTCTCCAGGACATATGGAAACTTATCTAGCAAGTTCTGCCTAATTAATGAGGCAGATCCTTTTTTTCTCCACAAACTGTACAATCCTGAGTGGCATGAATCGAGTTATTAAAATTTAGAATTGACTCAAAAAGGTCAGTTTTCTTGATTAACAACAAACTGGCTAAGACTATTTAGCATTTATTATATAAATAACTAAAATAAAACTAACTTCAAGTTACCAAAGCTTCTATTATTATTTTTTTATGGAAAATTCACTCAGAATTCCAAATTGGGCAATAGAAACTTGGAATTAAGAAATTTTGGCACGTATATTGGGGAAAGATTCAGGAGACTGAGAAAAGCACAGAAGATCAAGTGAACTCATGGGCATATCGTACTTCTCCTAATGGTTTTAAAGACTTTTTTCTCATTAAAGAAGTTTAAGTAGACTCTTGGACCCTTGAGGATCGAGGTAATGAGACAGTAACTGCTGCCTGCAAGTCATCATCCCTGGGCTTTAGCACAAATAGATTTTAAATGAGAGCTATTCTTAATGTGTTCTTCTCTTCCTTTTCGCCGTTTCCAGCGCCAGTTGCATTTCTGTTGATTCTGTCCTCAACTAGCAATAGGACAAGGTAGGTAGACAAAAAAAAAAAAAAAAAAACAACTGAGAATTATCCAGGTAGCAAAAGAATTCAGTGGGGATCAGCAAAGAGAACAGGTGAGAACAAGTACAGGGCAACTGAAGCAATTCAAGTGCTCTATCCAACCAGGGAGTTCTTCAAGGTCATTCCTGCACAACACATTATGTTGGAGACTGTCAGAACGGGTATGGAGAGAACCAACCACATGGGAAAATATATTTCCCAATGATATCTCAGACAAGGGTTTGATCTCCAAAATATATAAAGAGTGTACACAACTCCCCACCAGGAAGACACACCACCCAGTTAAAAAATGGACAAAGGACCTGAACAGACACTTCTCCAATGAGGACAGAAAGAGGGCCCAGAGACATATGAAAGGATGCTCAGCATCGCTAGCCACCAGAGAGATGCAAATTAAAACCACAATGAGATACCACTTCACACAGGTCAGAATGGCCATCATAAACAAAGCAACGAATCACAAGTTCTGGCCGGGTTGTGGAGAAAAGGGAACCCCTAGTAAATTGTTGGTAGGAATGCGGACTGGTGCAACCACTGTGGAAAACAGTATGGAGTTTCTTTAAAAAACTAAAAATGGAACTTTTTTGACCTAGCAATTCTACTGCTGGGATTATACCTTAAGAATCTTGAAACACCAAATCCAAAGAACATATATACCCCAATGTTCACTGCAATTTACAACAGCCAAGTGCTAGAAACAGCCCAAGTGCCCATCAGTAAATGAGTGGATCAAAAAACTGTGGAACTTACACATTGGAATACTATGCAGCAGAAAAAAAGGAGCTCCTACCCTTTGCCAGAACATGGGTGGAACCAGAGAATATTGAAATAAGTAAAATAAGCCAGGCAGTGAGAGACAAATACAATATGACCTCACTTACAAGAGGAACATAATGAACAAACAAACAAATGAGCAAAATAGAACCAGAGACATGGTAATAAAGAACAAACCAGAGGGGAGGGAGAAGGGGAATTATGGGGAAAGAAGGGAAAGAGTCAAGTAAAGGAACATGTACAAAGGACCCAAGGACCAAGAGAATGGGGATTGGGGAGGGGAGGATTGAATGTGGGAAGTGGGGGGTAGGGTAGGGGAGAGTTATGGCAGAAAAATGGGAAGAACTGTAATCAAACAACAATAGAAATAAAATAAAAATCCTACCTTCTATCTCCAAGAAAAAAAAAGAATAGGCATGGATGCTTAATGTTTTATTACTTGGAATATTACAGTCACAAATTATGTTATCTGAGGTTTTACAATACTGATAGTAATTATGCATTTTTTCTTGCAAATGGGAAACAAATTCTCCTGAGGGAAATTGTTTCAATGCTGGTAAATCCTTAACATTATTCATATTCTGCAAAATGTGCTGTGATTAAATGAGCCTTATGAGACAATTTAGGGCAACTGACTTTAAAATTGGAAGAGTAGTAAGTAGAAAGTCACATACTTGAGGCCAAAGATGGAACTAGTATGGTTTCTCATCCCTATCTTTGTTTTTAGAAAAAAAAATAATCACAGAGAATTTTAAGAAGTAATTTTATGAATATTTAACTCTAAATATAATGTAAAGGTAGTTTCCAGTTTTCCAATTCCATTTTACATCTTCCTTCTCTTGGGTGTGCCTCCTTCCAATTCATAGTTAAAACATTTTAATCTTTTTTCTTTATTTTTATTGTTTACACTATCGCAGGTGCCCCGCCTTTGCTGACCTCTCCCCATCCTTTCCCTCCCCTTCCCTCTGACCATCACCACACTGTTGTCTGTGGGTCTGCATATATGTTCTTTGGCTAACCTCTTCACCTTCTTTCATCCAGTCTCCCCTCCCCAGCCCTCTGACAACATAAATCATCAGCACAGGTCCTCCGTACACTCAAACAAGCAACCTTAGTGTATCTGCTAAGGTTTCAGCAATTTTCGCTTTCAGTCAACGTTATTGAAGATCTACCTATACTGTCACATATAATTAAAATATGTACATAAATCTTTCTTTTTATTCATTACTCCCCCACCTTGCCTTCTAAAAGATTAATCATATTTTCTTTCCCTTCCTCCATACTAATTTGGAAAATATATATTCTATTATATACTTTAAACATGCAAATTCACTTCAAAAATTCTCAACAAAGCATAACAGTCATTAATATCTTTAGCCTCCCACACAGATTCTCCTCCACAGTCCTCCTTCCTAAATACACTTGTACTTTACCCTGAATCACCACTCAATTTCTATCTTTTATTTTTGAATTATCCTATATTTTTGTCTATGTTAAGCATCCCCTTATATTATCATTATTAATTTTTCAAGTCAATAATTATTTATATTGTCCATCACACTTTCTCAACTTTGCACTCGTGTCTTGCATTATATTATTTTTTAATGTTAATTTGGCTTTGGGCTGAAGTACAACTTTTGTAGTTCTTTCAATAAGGAGCTGGAAAACTCTTGCTTTTTTATAGGTCTGGAAAATACCATTTTTTCTCTAATTCTTTTTTTTTTTTAAGATTTTATTTATTTATCTTTAGAGAGGAAGGGAAGGAGAGAGGGAGAGAAATATCAGTGTATGGTTGCTTCTCGTAGGCCCCCTGCTGGGAACTGGCCTGCAATCCAGGCATGTGCCCTGACTGGGAATCAAACTGCAATCGTCTGGTTTGCAGGCCTGTGCTCAATCCACTGAGCTACACCAGCCAGGGCTTTTCTCTAATTCTTAAATGTCAATTTAGCCTGGAGTTGAACTTAACATTGATAATTATTGTTTTATGTCAGTGCTTTCAAAATATTATTGCTTTATGTTGTATATATAGCTTTGCCGATGATAAGTTTGTCAGTCTAATTTTTATTTCTTTGTATATCTATTTCCCTAAAAACTTTATTTTTTCCATTTTTATTTGATATTCTATAATATCACAAACATATGTCTCACTTATAATTTCCAGGATATATAATTGTATTTTTCAGTCTTAACTGTGTTTACAATTTTAAAAAATTATTAGACAATATGTTTTCAAACAGTTCCCCCATCCCATTTTCTTAACTCTCTCTTTGAACTCCAAACAGACATGTGTAGAAACTTTTCCTCCCTTTTGCCAGGATTTTCTCTTCATCTCATGATTCTGCATTCTGTGTAATCACCTCAGACCCATCTTTACATACATTAACATTCTCCCCAGTCGTATTTAGTGTACCTGTGTATTCATCCCATTGAAGGTTTTGTAAAATCTAAATTCATTTTATTGTTTAAAATTTATATTCGGATCTCTTAAAAATCATTCTTTTTTAATATGCCTTTCTTTCGGCCAGTGAATGAGATTTCTTTTATTTATCTGATCACTTTAAAATTCTTATTTTAAATGATCATTTATGTTCTTCTAGTGTAAATAGTTCTTTAGTTGTTATTACTTTGGAATGCTACATGATGTCAATGGAATATTTTATTATTGAATTCTTTTTGGAATATTTTATTATTGAGTTATTTTGCAGTCTGGTAGATATGATGTTCCCTTAACTTAGTAAGTGCTTTTTATTAATTTCTTCTTTAGTAATTTCAGCTTTTTATGTATAGGACAAAAATTAAGATCACCCACCTATTTGCATTATAAGGCTAGAAATCACAGGGTTTTTTGGTAACTCATTTGATTCTGTGTTCATAGCCATGGGCCAACAGGCTACAGTTTGCCAGTGGGTCTTTTTTTTTTCCTGTAACTATATTTATAAATGAAGCTCGGGCTCATTGCCTTTTCTATATAAGCACTATTGTATTTATTCTGACCTCCTCACAGAATTAAACTCCAGCATTTATGGTTTATATAGGAACAGCTTTATACCCATAAGCTACATAGGTCCACTCCTGGGTAGCAATAAATTTCCTTTTAAATTTTGGCACCTGAATATTTCATTCTCTTGTTTTCTGTTTTTATTCCCTCCAATTTTTCAATTTGCGTATGCGCATAAGTGAGATGGTAGAGGTGGTTTCTGGGAGTGATGTCAATAGCGGGGAGGCTGTGCCTGGGTGGGGCAGGGAAGGTGCGGGGCATCTCTGTACCTTCCTCTCCATTTTGCTGTGAAACTGGTAAAAATAAATAATATTTTTAGGAAGATTTAGAAAAAATATAGAGTTAAAAAAAGGTTTCTGGTTAAAAGAAACAGGATATGCTCTGGAGGTGAGGAAGAGAAAAGTTTACTGTGGGATAATAATTATTACCCCTTCAGCTTGAGCAGAGCTGTATCAGAGAGCACAGACCTGCAACGGATTGTGAAGTATTTTATTTTTAAGAGTTTGACTTTCTTTATTGAGGATATTTTAAGTAAGTACGTTTCATTGTGAAACTGTTGCTCTGAGAAGGTTAATCTGTCAGTGTTCTGCATCGTGGCACGGAGAACACAGGCAGGAAGGCATTGCAATAATTCAATTGTAAAAGCATAAATGCTCAGACTAATAGACTGATAATGGAAGTGGAAAAGAAACACTGACGGGGGCAGCTTAATATGTTTACGGCCACTACAGTGTTTTTATTTCTGATATCTGTCCTGCCCGACCCCTGCAATTGTTCAAATAGAAGCTCCATAAGCTTTGGGATCTTTGCAAATTTTCCACACTAATATTTCCCATCACCAGTGCTTGGCACACAGCAGAATCTTAAATACTTTTTGTATGAAGAAAGGAAGGAAGGAAGGAAGGAAGGAAGGAAGGAAGGAAGGAAGGAAGGAAGGAAGGAAGGAAGGAAGGAAGGAAGGAAGGAAGGAAGGAAGGAAGGAAGGAAAAATGCATGAATGCCACTGAAGTTTAGAAATTAAGATACTTAGAGGAGGGGAGAATAGGTATTACTATAAATTATGTTCCTCACATCATATTTTGTTCTTTTACACCTTTAAATGAAGCTGTATTTTTACTTTTTTATTACATTTATTGGGGTGACATTGGTTAACAGGGTCAAATGGGTTTCAAGTGTATATTTCTATGATACATAATATGCCTACCACCCAAAGTCAAATCATTGAAGCTGGATTTTAGAAACTAAGAATATCCTTTCTTTAAAGAATCAATGGATGGATAGGACTTCTCAATGATGATTATAAAACTCTGAGAAGAAACCAAAGTAGATATTGGTTCATTAGCTATTGGAAGAAAGACAACAGCTGTCAAAGACCATGTAGGAGAAAACTATAGATTTGCTGTCAATGCAGAAGTATTTTAATTAGCCGAAGAACATACATGCGTGGGCCATGGACACAGACAACGATGCAGAGATTGCCCGAGGGTGGGGAGGAGGGCGGGACGGAGGTGGGTAAAGAGAGAAAAAGTGGGGGCAGCAATAATGGCATACGCAATAAAATACAATACAAATTTGAAAAAGAAGTATTCTAGTACTTTCTTAGAAAAAATAGTAGCAGAATGTTTTACTCTCCTGACATTCAACTCATGAGAAAGTCTTCCCCTTTTTTCCTTTGGTACTTTTTCTGAACCTCTGTTCTTAATCATACATGATACAGTTCATGATGATATTAAATTTCATTTTATTTTATTTTAGATTTTATTTATTTATCTTTAGAGGGGAAGGGAAGGAGAGAGGGAGAGAAACATCAATGTATGGCTGCCTTTCGTGCGTCCCCTGCTCGGAACTGGCCTGCAGGGAATTGGCCTGCAACCCAGGCATGTGCCCTGACTGGGAATCGAACCCCGATTGTCTGGTTCACAGGCCCGCACTCAATCTATTGAGCTACACCAGCCAGATTGATGATATTAAATTTTAAATAAATCATAGCCATGTTATTGGCAAGAAAATCTATTCATATATTCAAATTTATTAGTTTTTATGTGAGTAATATTAACCATATGTTATCAAAGGTAAAAAAATATCAATGGAATGTTTAGTGGAGTGATAAAATGTTTAATATTAAAATGTGAGAATAGAAAGGTTTTTAATATTAGTACATAAATAAATCAATGTTCAAAAAATAAAAGTATTACCCACATCAAACAACATATACAGAACAATATAGATCATAAAAATGTCCACAAGAAATCTTATCTTGCTAACCTTTACTTCAAAATAGTAATATTTTATTAATTAAAATAGGTCACTAAATATCTCAGTACTTTAAAACCATATTTTTACGATGAATAAATTTCATAAAACTAAAACAGGATTGTCTTATTTGGAAGATTATTTGTTGGAATTTTTATAAACAATATTTTCACAAGGAAATAATTATGTTCAAATATTTATTATACTAAAAAAATGTGTTAAGCTTATCCAGAAGGCAGAATGTATTATCACTTCTCCTTGCCTACCAGCTTCTCCATTTCTACATGCTTTATTTATATTTTGTATGAAGATACAGTGGACACAATTGGTCCACACATTTACTTTTGACTGCATTTAATACCCCAATGCACACAGGAATATTTGCATATAAAATTTTATTTACCTTAGAAGCATCTTCTTTGCCATGCGTTTCCCTCTGTTCCCCAGAAGCTTAATTTCCATCAATTTAATTTAAATGTCTTTCATTGATTTTAATTTTCTTTCTATTATTTCCATATGAAATTAAGCCAAATAACATCTTGCAAAATAAATATATATGTGTTCAGTGCACATAAAAATAATAAATACTATCAAGCAAAATACACACACAAATATGATAGAATTTCTAGAATAGTTACATCAATAGTTGGAATCTATTAATAGTAAGCAGCTAATTTATACAAAAAAATGACTTTTCACTGAGAAAAAGCACTAAATTTGTAAACACAAGGCCACAGTCCAGGCCAATAAAGAACCAGTAAATCTGCAATTATAAATCACATTAATAGTTTACCTGTCTGTGTGCGTGCTTAAGTACAAATGTACACAAATGAGAGAGAGAGAAGGGAGGAAGAGGAAGAGAAGAAGACACAGAGATGCAGGCTAATCCTTTTACAGAGACTAAAAAATAAACCCAGTTGCGACCCATAGACACCATTTGTGATTCAGAAACCTACTTAGAATTCACAGAATCAATAAACTCCACCATATTTAAAACAACTAAATGTTATAAACATGTTTATGAGTCACTTCTGTACTTCCTATAACTTAGGTCCACATTGATGTCTACTAGATTAATCACATAGGTTAGATTCCTTCAGCAATACCATAATGGAAAAATACCACATATAAAAATGCACCAATTCCACATTTTAAGAATTACCTCATTTCTCTCTCCTTTTAACTTTTTAAAATATAATGGTAAAGACAAAAAGAAATTCAAAGTCAGTTAAAAGCAAAATGAGTTAAAGCCTCAGATCACCCATACTGCCACTGGACTTGACACTGGGGTTGTGTATCAGACAGGTTCTTTATTAGTCACTTTCTAATAGCGCAGAAGGTATACTGAAGTCAAGCCTATCCTAAAAATGCTTTGAACCTACGTTTGTAGAGTTAAGGAAAAAAACACTAGTAGTCAAATCCTAGCAAGAATAAAAACTACACCTGGATGGTTCATATGAACAGATTTAATGAAAGGACTATTTGGAGGTGTGTGGGCTGGAGAAGATGAGCTAGCCTGAATCTAGAAACATGAAGACATATGACCATCACTGGTAATGAATGGACAAGTGGAGGAAATAGAGACAGAAGTGATGGAACCATGGCAAAGGGACTTCCCAGTGGATGTTTGGTCCTAGGAGGTGTAGCTAGTACTAGGCACAGCACTCCAAAGCAGGAGGACACACTGGTGAAGTATCTAGACCTCTCACTGTGTCTTCCCACCTCATGCATTGCTGCTATTGCCTCTTATTGCCCAGATCAAGCACCCCTCCTAAGCCAGAGGACTAGAAGTTAAGGAAGGCACAAGATTCAGGGGTCAGCCTTCCTGGCATTAAAAGAGAAAAAAGAGAGGTGAATGGACTTGGTGTAGGCAAGTGGATAAGAATCCAATAGAGGTACTTAGTTTTTAAAATCTGTATTTTTATTTCTGCTCCAGAATTACCTATTAAAACAAATTAATAGGATCAAGTATTAAAAAGGGAAATATGTCTAAATCTTCTGGCTAAAATATGTCACTCTTGTTTCTCACAACTTATCTGTTGATGTTAGTTGACAATTACCCATTTCCTATCACTATTACAAGCCACTTGCAAAATTGAGAAAGGAACCCACCTGTTAGTGGATATGGATTGGTAAATGACATTTCCACAGAGTATAACAACATGGAAATAATAATTTTAAAATGACTGTATACGTGATCCAATTCCACAGTAACAACACTGCCCATTTCCTCACTTTATTCCAAGACACAGATACTGACCCTTGAAAAAATTCAGTTCCTGGACAGTCCCAACAAAAGTATAAAGATCACTAAATATTTTTCAGTTTAGTTCTATAGTATGAGGTAGAGGTACTATTGATGAACAAATGACTGTGTCAGTGATGGGAAGCAACGCATGAACAGGAGGGCTAAGGGAAAATGTGGCCGCTGGCTTTTTAGCTGAGTCCCTAACAGAGAATTTAAAACTGTGGTCTTGAACATTATGTGTCATATCTGAATAGTGCATCAAAAATTCCATCTAGTGGATCTTGATAACAATTTAACTAAATAATGAAAGGGGAAATATGAATTTTCAGTGGATAGCACAAACAATAGCACAGACATATATTATGAAACTTTTATTTCATGTTTGTATACATGACTATATGAAGTCACAGTATAAAATGCCTACTTCATTGAAGCTCTCAAAAACTTAAACACCTGACATATGGCAGCTACATGGGTTCACTCTGATTTCAGTTAGAGACAAAAAAAACCTTTCATAAGCATGGCAAACCATGAGAAATGAGGCCTATGATAAATAGCTGTAGAAAAATAGCACGAATATCTGAATAGTACATTGACAGCATATATTTTCTAATAATTCACCTAAGAACAACATTTAAGGAACCAAAGCCTATGAAGATTTGCGTTTTAGCTATATTTCATTCTGCAAAGATAATTAGGAAGAAACTACTGTGGGAAGGTAAGTGGCTGTAAGAAATGCAAATTATATAAAATTCAAGTAAATAGGCTATTTGTAGAGATTATAATATATGTAATTAACTAAATTGTCTTTGAATCTAACTTGTTTTAATACTTAATCATTATTTCATCTGTATAATTTGTCATTGCATTTTCACAACCAATAATAACTACATTGGACATGATTTAAAATACAGAGTTCTCCTTTTTAGCTATAGAAAATCTTTCTTAGTCAAAGTGCTATAGAAAATCCTAGTCAATGTATGTATGTGTATATATGTGTAAAAATGTTTATATATTTGTACATGTATATATACTTTTGCCATTTGATGGCCATTTTTTTAAGTTTCAAAAATGTCATTCCTGGTAATTGAAGAATGGGAGGCATAAAGCTGACATATTCAACTATCTATGTATCTCTGAGCAAGTTTACTAAATTCTATCATTCTTAAGTTCCGTCACCCTTTTTTTTTTGGTAAAATAGATTATAAGTTTTTGCCATAAAGTGTCATTTAAGGATTAAGTTAAAAAATGCATGGCAAGTAGTTTATAAACACTGATAGTAATTTTATTTATAGACTTATGTTTACAGGCAAGATAGATCGTTCTGTATTTACATAAAATTATCTAGACTTAATTTTAAAGAACTAACACATACACCCAACAATATATTTATATTATCAGTTGGAAATAATTTTCAGCTTGAAATATATTTGTATAAAGGCAAAAAAAACCCCCCACAAAACCCTACATTGTTTTATCTACTATTCTTTTATCACATGTTTTAACTTTGAAATAGAAATGGGCAATATTATGTGTAGCTAGATTAATTTTTAAGTTATATCTTGAGTTAATAGAAAGTTTATCCACACAATATTGAAAACCAAAATGTGTTATTCTATTGTAGCTGGAAGTACTGAAAGGCATATTGATGGATATTATATATATGCCTAATAACAAAATCAAAGGAACCTGAGTGGCTGTGTGACTGAAAATTCTTAGATTTTGGAGAAAGTTGTCTTTGGCAAGCTTATTGTATAACAGCTGATACACTGTCGGAAAAGACTCTGTGTGAAAATTCTATTTTGTTGCGTCTTCTTTCCCCTTGGATACAGTACAGCTCCAAGAATTGAGTGGCTTGCTATTTAACAGTAAGTGCTGATGTTGAGGATTCAATATATTACTCTGGTGTAAATGACTGTATAGTAATCACTACTGATACCACCAACTTCCTTCTGAAACAGATGTTAGGAAATGAATTTCCTGAATGAAGATAGTAGAGTGTTGAAATGCTCACTAAAAGTTAGCATTCCAGATGTTCCAACACACTTCATTCTAGACTTTTTCATACAGATAGAGCTGCCGTCTGCTTCCCCAATCAATCAATGATGCTGATGTGATCTTGAATCCTCTGTTAATATACTTAACACTGAGTATTAAGGAAGTTTGTATTTTCTCTGAAATTCTCCCACCTCTATTTATTTAAACTGCCCTAGTGTTTTGATTGTTGCCCACCCTGGAAACAAACAATTTGTCTTTATAAGACTTAGAATGTGGATAAGATACCCTTTGAGGATGTGAAGTGATATTTCCTTTAAGACAGTTTTCCTTGAAGTGACACTAAATGTCAATGTTCCCTTCAGAAATAGAAGGAATCCGAGTTCCACCACCATTTGTACGGTTGGTGGTTCTTTGTTTTTGTTTATGGGTATATAATAAGCTTAAATATGCTATGTTCTCAAATTAATTCTAGTGATGTTTGTAATGATAAAGTCTCACGAATACTGTTCTCATGATTACCAAATAGTAACCAGACACAAATTTAGGGTGACCGAGGTAACAATTACCACAGATGCACACGCATGCCCAGAGGGAAGCTGCTCGTGTCTTTGAGAATTTCTCCTCCAGATAAGCATGAGGCCTGAGGTGGCACAGAGATTGGGTGCAAATTCATGCCATTTCTGTTCTATTCCATGGTTCTTTTTTCCTCTAAACTGTAAGACAGTAAGCATCATTCAAAGATAGGGAAGAACAAGTAAGGCAGGAACTCTGTTCTGTATCAATGAGCCTGTACTGGGGGCAGATTTTTCCTACTAAAACAATTCCTGCTGACAGAGTGTCTTTGCTGCCCTAGGAAGGTAGACGTGACAGGGACAAATGACCCCATGTGCAAACAGAGAGTGACTCTCCTCGGAGAAGAGATCTTTAGAGTGACTTTAAAGGGGTTCTCAAAAATATTGGGAGTGAAGAACTGGATAAGTCATAGTTCATAATCTACTAATCATTTTTAATGGACACACAAACAGCACATTTTAGTTTGTAAAGACTAACACTTTCTTTTTCTACTAGCATTGTACTAGAAATGGTTTAGTATTACTGCTATACTTTATTTTCATGTCAAGCATTTTTTGAGAAAATGCTTGAAAATCTCCTATCAAAATGGTCTAGATTATAGGGAATTTGTACAATATCTTGCCATACTAATGTATCTTGATTGTGCACTCACTCTGTTTCTTTAAATGCATTACTCTGACAGAAAAGTGCTTTAAGACATTCAAAGGCAGGGTGAGAAAATCAGCATACAGTGTAAATTACTGAATACCTTTATAAGATGTACCGATCTTGGGTTAGTGCACATGAAGTGACCTTGACAGAGCTATTTACGGCCATGTTCAAAATGCACAATTTAACCTGAAGTGAATAAAAGGAATTTATTATATCAGTGTCAACTTAAGTAATCCCTTACTCTCTTCAGGAATTTGTTTTTGGTGTACTGCCACAGAAGCTAAAAAAACACATTAGAGAGGTTCTATAATTATAGGTTTTGTAGTTTAAATAGGCTCGTTAAAGTGAAGTAAAACATTATCTGTACAATCAAAGAAGACCACTCCTTAGACCAGAAACCAAGTGGTTTATCAGCATTCTATAATCATACACAACACATTGCATTGGAGAGTATTGATGTAATTCTGTCTGTGATACTGATGTATTTGAACATCGTGACTAAGGCAAAATTCTGAAGAGTCCATAAACATTCTCCAGTTCACTTTTTATTCAGTGAATTGACTTTTTAATTGAATTTATTGGGGTGACAATGGTTAATAAAACTATATAGGTTTCAGGTATACATTTCTATAACACATCATCTGTATATTGTACTGTGTGTTCACCACCCTGTGTCAAGTCTCCTTCCATCATCATTTACCCCCCTTTACCCTCTTTTACCCCCCCACCTTCTGTGACTGAGTATTTTCTCTTTGCTTAATCCCATCATCCTTTTTACCCAGCCCCCAATTTCCTTCCCCTCTGACAGCTGTCAGTCTGTTCTCTGTATCTGTGAGTTTGTTTCTATTTTATTAATTTTGTTCATTAGAATCTACATGTAGTAACATTGAATGGCACTTGTCTTTTTCTGTAAAAAGCTGTGGCACACGTCCAGCTCATTTTTACATCAAACTAATCAGAAGCATGCAATGCTGAGTACTTTGTTCCATTTTTCACTTCTGAGTGGTGACTCAAGGTAGCATTTTTAAAGGGTTGGTTAAAAGAGCTTCTCAGTTAAAAGCTGTATTGAAAAGGCAAAACAAAGATATAAACGTCCGAAGCACAATGAGGGTGACTTGACCAGAAACAATGGCTTTGATGTCAGGACCCAAAACATTTCTGGATCTTCCACCCCAACTATTTCCTATCATCCTACCATGAATGACAATATTCTTATTTTCTCAGTTTGGACTTTTCAGGCTATTCACTGAATGTACAGAATATAAATTTGAAATTAGTAAATACTATTTAAACATTTTTTCTAAGCTCTTACATTACCTCATGACTGACATCCATCTCATTGACTCTCCACACTGTATCCCCAAGCCAAGCATGATTTTCTACCCAGATATTAGCAAACACTTGCAATAGAACTAGGAAGATTATATAATGATCATTGCAGCCTAATATGTCCAATGCATTGCACATGTTCCCAAAGTGTTACCCAGACTGCAGCTGTCATCAAATCACTAACCTGATCAAACATATCGAACAGTTCAGTCTCCCTGCTGATTTATTTTGCCACATTTCATCTCACAGCACTTGCATGCACACCCTGCTGACTTCTCTGTTCGCAGAGTTCAGGGGAGCTGTGTTGTGACAATATTGTCATCACATCTACTCTGAAACACATACTTCTTGTTGTTATATTGGAAAACATGTGAATATAATGGCACCTATTCAAAGGTTAAAAGGAAAACCTGTTCATATCTGATTCAACTTCAAAAACTCCCCAAATATCTTATATATTTCATGAAACATGAAATATTATATTTATCTGAAATTTTCCAAGTCATTTCCTATATATTAAATAAGTGGAGGTTCACAACGGCCCAGAGAAAGGCAGGGGAACTATTGTCACTTCTGTTTTAAAGACGAGAGAATCATGGCATCAGTGACATCTCACAAAATGTACATCTCACTCTGACTAGTCTGATATGACTCTTAAAATAGTTTTTGTAGGTTCTAAAAATTGTTATATGTCCTTGATAAGAATTAGAACAACAAATATTAGACTGCCAAGAATTTTTGGACTTGCCCTTATCCCTCCTCCAGACACAAACGAATATGCATGTCAACTCAGGAATGACCATCTAAACTTAAAAACAGATGCTGACATTTGGAAACACCATGACAACTCTTAACATTGTTTAGGGAACACTCCCATTATGCCAGCTCAGCTTTGGCAGAGGTGCAAAATTACTTAACATTGCCAGCATCTTGATAGATAGCTGTTTGTGTATCTGATGACATTGATGCCCTTCAACCACCAACCAAAAAGCAGAATACTAGAATGGTTAGAAGTGTTCTCATCCATAAAACTGTGAATAATGAAGCTCTTGTTCACAAAATTCATTCCTCTATAGGAAAACAGAAGGCATATGACCCCCCCCCCATGCTCCAGAAATCAAAAGAATCTGCTGGTACTGTTGGAGAATATAGTGCCATGACCCCTCTGCCTTCTTAGCATACACAAGTACAGCTTGAGACAGAATGAATTTAGAGGCTGACTCAGAAAGAGCGAAGGGAAGGTCCGGGGCCACCAGCAAATAAAACCCCAAGCAAGGTTAACTTTGCTGATAGCAGAGAGGAAAGAAAACCGCGAGCAAGTAATTTAAAGAAGGCCTTCGACAAGTTTCTAGACTGACAAAACATAAATGCGGCTGGGAAAGGAGACAGATGGTGATGCAAACACCACAGTGACTAAACGAGACATCAGGACAAAGTTGCCACAAAATCAAGGTCTGTCAAGCAGTAACAGAAAAATATCCTGGCAGAGGGAGGCTCCATGGGCGTCCCAGGGCACCACCAGGCATAACACTGAGAACCACGCTCCGTGGTATATCACTGTTTCCAGAAGCACCTGCCAAGTGTGGCATTGTCTTCAGAGCTTAATGTTTTTTATTTAGTCTGAAAAATAAGCCCATAGGTGTGTGTGTGTGTGGGGGGTTGGGCTATGGGTAGGCTTGAACATATGTGTAGATACGCAATGATATAAATAATAATCACTAGTATTTACTGAGTACTTTTAAGTGACCAGTGCCAATCGCCCGTCTAAATGCACAGAATGATACTATGAGGTCAGAACTATAACTGTCCTCAATTTACAGATGCTGAATTTCTGCACAAAACAGTTAATTTTGCCCATAGTTATCACCGGTAGCAATGGAGCAAGGATCTGAATGCACACAGTCTGGCTCTAGAGTTCATGCTCTCAATATGCTTATTATATATTCAAAGTATAGCATGCCAGTATGAATTTTTCCCAGTATATAGGTGCTCTTTGATTTTCAGTGGGGTTATATCCTCATAAATCCACCCTATATTGAAAATAATCAAGTAAAAAATACATTTAATACACCTAACCTACCAAACATAGCTCAGCCTCACCCACCTTAAATGTGCTCAGAATGCGTATGCTAGCTACAGTGGGAAAAATCATCTCCCACAGAGACTTCACTGTAGAGCATTATTTACCCTCCTGACTGCGTGGCTGACTGGCAGCTGCAGCTCACGGCTGCTGCCCAGCATCACGACAGACTATGTCACATATCATTAGCCTGGAAAAAATGTCAAAATTCAAAATTCAAAGTAGGGTTTCTACTGAATGGCATCACTTTTGTACCATAGTAAATTCAAAAAATTGTAATCCAAATTATCATAGGTCAGATACCGTCTTATGCAATTCTGATCCTCATGAATCAATGTTAATGACTTCTACTGTGTAGCATCAACTAATATATTTAGAGGAGATCATGAGGTGGAAATGGATAAACATTGTATGATTCACTGATAACATTAAAATCAAGTCAGCCTGTCTCTCCTGTCTCCTGATTTCACACATCCCAACTGTGGCATTTTTATTTGATCATCTCAGACACCTTCTACCAGTAGCAATGACATCTACTGTTGCTGCCCCAGGCTTGTAACCATTCCGGCCACTGTCAGAGCCTCAGGGGACAGACTACAGAGCTCCACCAATCCACTTCCCACCCTTGACACATATGCACCAAGAAAAGTCCACCGGGAATTAATAAAATTCGTATTTAAAGAACAAAAGCATGGGGCCAGGTCAACTCACCATTCTCCCCACACCCCTGTATCCTTGATTTTAAACAGGTACACTCCACCAGTCTTCCTGGCTTCTTCACATATTAGCTGAGTGCCTGGAGAATCCAAAACACTCTGTGCCTCAGTTCAACCACATTTTAAATAACAAAACAATAATCCATCATCTGATCATTTTAAGATCTGAGTTAGGTCGATTAGAACAGCACCTTGCACATTGCAAGCATTCAACAGTTGTTAGCTTTTCTCATCATCATCATTATTTTTCAATCTACCTTTACACCCAATCTCAATCATAAAATGCTTTTGGTTCTAGTCCCTAATTCAGCCTCTGACTTCTTCATTCACACCCAGACTGGTTCATTGTGTTATTCCACAATGTAACAAAAGACAAAACAACAAACCCAATATTCTCAATCTTCTAGTGGTACCATTTTCTTATCTAAAGCCTGGCTTTCCCTTCTCTACAATCTGGTTAGTGAAAACTGTTTCTGTAAATCTGTATTCTGTCAAGGTCACAAAGAGGAGTAAGTTTTCTCCATCTTCATCAGTGTTGCTTCCAAGAATTAAATTCCTGATTAGTGGGTTAAAAAATGCTTGCCATCTCATAGAGAAGGCCACTTGGCCACACTTGCTTCTGTGCTGTTTTCTGTAAATTGTCCAGTGTAACATCATTCATTTGTGACTTTAAGGTTTGGTTTACACTAAAAAAATCATTAATAGAAAAGATTTCAGATAGCCTATGGTGATCACACCCATTTTCCTAGCTCCCAACACAGTGCTATCAACTTCTATTCCACTTCAACACCTCATTCTAATGGCCATACTCTTCGCTTTGCATTACCTGGTATTGTTTTACTTCAAATATCCCATTTAAGCAGTACCTTGCTTGTTTATAAACTTGTTCCTATTCTGTCTCAGATGTTCTTCTAGAGCACTTGTTCTTTTTTTAAATATAGTACTCTATTCTATCTGATTTTCTCTCTTTATTGCAGCTCTCCAGTATTCTGTCTTTATTCCCTTGTCTACTGAGTTTCCCCATATTTGTAAATAAAACCATGTCCTTGACAATGTTTTCCATTTTCTTGCCTCTTGTCCCCACATCAAACCCACCTCACACAAACCCAACTCTGGGTCGATCCAAATCTCTGCAGCAGAAAGATGCCCTCCAACATCAGTGGCGTTGCATAACTCAACTGACGCCACTCCGGCGCATCTGGTTCTTCAGATGCTTTAGGGTTTGCCTTGTCTCTCCTACTGTCCACAAATATTTGAGAGATTTTTACATACCTCCAGTCTTCTGACCTAGCATCTCTGCCCTTACACTTGCAGATAACACCACTTTCTACTTCACAGGAAGTAACTGGATGAGATCTTTAAGAATTGAAATATTGATTTGGGTTAAAAATATCTGGGTTAAAAGTGTGTAGCCTTAGCTATCACAACATTTGCCAATCCTTTCAACTACTGCAGTTAAGAGCTGCCCATTAAAACGAATATTTCAAGCAATATTTAAAGTTATCCGTTGTTTCTTTAAATATTTAATCTTAGATGTAATGAAATTTCAGTTAATGCAAATGGAAAAAATTGACGTGTGAAAAGTTCTTGAATTTAAATTTTATAGACATATCAGACACAAGTAAATCAAGCCTGATAGCTCTTAATAAAGTCAGAATAAATTAAATGGAAAAACACATATACAAGCCAGATTTCTTTTGGCATTAACAGGCAGTAAAATGATACACTGCACACTGCCAAGCTGCAGAGTTTTGTAGACCAATTCTGAAATGCAGTATGTAGTTTGTGGCAACCATCTGCTGAAATCCGTTTACTTCCTGTCATTCGGCACACATGAAATTAAAATATCGATAGAAACAATTTCTGCAGGGAAATTGGAAAAGCTAATACGAAAGTCAATGAGGGTTTCATGAGATTAAGCAGTCTAGTTTCTTGATACTTTTACTACTCTTAATTATATAACAGGACTAAGAATTAAACATAAAATGTAATAAAGAGTAGCCTCTGCCAAGTGTAAGCCAAAACATGAAGATGATTATGGGGTAAATAAAAAAACACTGCAATATTAGATTTACCACAAAAGTCTAATATGCATTCAATGGAAGCTATATTAGTAGAAAGTCTAATAAAGAAAGTAAAATTTAGCTCTATAATAAAATACTAAATGTGTTTAGAAGCCATTGTCAGAAACATCTTGGTCCTCTGCCTCTGTACTACTATATTACAGCTAGCTATATGTTTTTCCTTTTCAATTGACTCAATACTTGATTCTAATTTAATTAAAAATAAAAAAATAAAGATCCATTTTCTCAGATAACACTGTGTTATGATTAAGACTGGTCTATGAAATGCAGAGCCTAGAACTAGTGCTTAATTTCTTGACCATGCTGCCAAAGGCTTCTCTGCATTCTTCAGACACCTGGATTGTTTCATGGCTCCCTGTGACAGTCCCCAGGGCTCAGGAGGCCCCCTTCTTTAGACTCTCTATTAGAGTATTTTTTTGTTGGAGCTGATCTTATGTACTGTGAGGGCTGCTTTAACACCTGAAGTTAAAGAAACTATTTTCTTTCTCACAGTCTAGTTGTCTTCCCTGGCCATAGGTGGCCCTTAACTCTATATAACCTGGATATCTTCCTGTTGCTCTGCCCTGGTCTCTTCAGATATGTATCCTGTTGATATGAGATAAGTAACAAGAGAACTACCCAATTCCAAAAAAAATATATGGTGATGTCACTTACAAACTTTAGCAATAGCCTAGAATAATCAGCAGATACCAACTAAATTCTATATCAAAGTAAGAAAAATGTATAACTTAGAATCATCCTTTTATGCTTTTAGTTCATTTATAAGGCTAATTTAATGTATTTCTTTGTATTGTTGCATTAAATTTCCAGAACATTAAAACTATTTTTTTTATTTCCCCTTTAATCACAAGGAGTCTCAATCAACATTTTAAAATTGCAGCCCATAAAAACTTTAGGCAAATGATGAGTGTTTTCACACTAATATTATTAATAGGAACTGACTTCATTAATCTGCTAATTGTTATATCACGCTACAAGTATTAATTTACAGAAAAATATGTTAATATATACATTGTACATGTAATATTAGACAGCATTCTTGGAGGTGATCTTTATTTCCAAGTCAAATTCAGAACCAAAATATCATAGATAAATTTCCATCAAATATGTTTTTAAAAGAAACACTTAATTTTAATATTTTTTGTGGAAAAACTTGAGATTTTTATGAGCTATTGTTTTCTAAAAAGAAAAAGTCTAACTGAAACATCTAATAATTTCATGTCATAAATTAATCTTCCTTTTCTATAAATCAAAGGAAAAGTAGAATTTTTAGAAATTGGTTGTGGTTCATCAGTATAAAAATGTTACAGTAATGTTTAAAGGATATTAGAAAGATCATCAGCATTGATCCCATTTGATTGGTTTTGGGGACAATTATAAACAAGAGTACGAGAGACTTCGGTCTTATATTTGTGAAGCAACACAGGGAAATGGCATTCATGTGGGGTGAAGTTTTTATGCTCAACTAACTGATTGTTAATAATAACAATTATGTGTGGCTTAATGTTTTCCACAAAACTGTGGTCAAAGTGGAATAATTCAGAAGCAATAGACACATGGAACCTCAGATCAATAAAAACACGAGCAACTTACACTGATGGATTTTATAAAATAAAAATGAAGGTCCACTGTGGAACATTTCAACAAGAAGCAGTATGTTTCCATAAAAATGCCCAAATCAGTACAAATATACTGTTCCAGTATTTTAACAAACTTGCTCCATGAAAATAACCAATTTTCTTTCCTCTACATAAACTTAGTTTTGATAAGAATTATATACATTTGAGAGAAAATTTTGAGCCAAAAGTCTTTATCATATGAGGTTAAAATTAAAAAACACATTGAGAAATTCTGCTCCAGGGTAAGACGACATTAGCACATCCTACACTCTCTCTCCCAATGAGTGCGTAAGAGAGTTATTTGAGGACTCTCAAAAATATCATGCAGATTGAGGAAGAAGACCAGAATTTGAAACAACACTAAACTGGCAGTGAGTATACTACTTCTCCCCTTCACTTATCCCCTGGCCTAGACTCAAGTCAGTGTACAACTCGGAAGTGGGCATTGTGGACAGAGAAACCTGAGAGGAATTTTCCCTATGAGATTTCATGAAGGTGAACATCATATTATACAGAAACAATAGCACTACAGTAAACTTTCATCCATTGTTCACGCAACAAGTAGTTACTGAGTGCTTACTATGAGCCAGGTAATTTCCTTAGCTGTGGTGATGGTGAATAAGTACAACAAAGGTCACTGGACCTTACATTCTAGTAGAAAGAGACAGACAATAAAATATAAACCTAAGAAGTAAGCAAATTATATCGTGGTTTAGAAGGTGATTAGTGCTGCACAAAATGGTAAGACAGTGGTAATGCAAGCAGGGCGAGAGGTGTTGGGGTGCTGGCAGGGGAAGCAGGATACATTTCAGTAGAGTCTTGGAAAAGACTCCTTGGAAAAAATGACATCTGAACCAAGATTTACCAAAGATTAGGAAGTCTACAATGCTGAATCAAGAGGAAGGAATTCATACATAGGAAGAACCTGTTTAGAGGCACTACGCTGGTAGCAAGAATGACATGTTCAAGGAAAGGTGAAGTTCGAGTGGCTGGAGCAGAGGGAGCAAAGGAATGTCATTGAACATGAGGTCAAACAGAAATTGTGGGGCGGCCAAAGCCTGTAGGGTCTTGAAAGCTGTTATAAATTATTTAACTTTTGCTCAGCACGAAGCAGAGTGCCACTGCAGGGCTTTGAGCACAGGATTAATGTGGTCTGGCTTGTAGTTTAAAATGGATCATTCTGGATGCTGTGTTGAAAATAGACTATGTGGAGGCCATAGAATAAATACAGTACAAGCAATAGCATATTTTATAGGGCTGTCTTATAAAATATTGCCCTCTAAGACAATGTGACCATACACAAATATGTGTATGTATATGTCCACATATATGCATATACATATGTGTGTTCTTTGCAGAGAAACTACAGGGGCCTCTGCTTCGTGGAAAACACTCAAGGAAATGTAATTCATGAATGTGTTTATAACCTGAAGGCAAGCATATCTTACAGGCAATCTTCAATAAACATTATGCCACACAAGTAAGCTCTGATAGGAATTGGGCAGCCAAGCGTTTGAGTTTATAATCTCTGGCAGGATCTGAAGAGCAGGTCTGTTGTGTTGCCAATCAAAGGTATAATATAACTATATGCTTTGAAAGTTTCCATTTAAGCTGGAAAAAAGCTGGTCTCTGGACTGAGTGACAGGGGGCTAGTTTGGTTATCACTACTTTACAGGTGAACTGGTAGGGATGATAAGTAGCAATAAAAATAAATAAGGGGTCTCCCTAGGGTGCCTGTCTTGGTAGAAAGAAACATGACCTCAGGTCTTGATCACCTTGTGATGAAGCAGCAATGGTGGGCACAGCCAAGACGAGTCTCAGGAGAATGTTGTTCTAACACAGACAAGACGACGTGTGTGCCCCACAGCTCTGTGCTGCACTGCAGTGGTTCCCCGTCCATGCCCTGCAGACCCCATGGGTCAGGTTTTTTTGTGGGCGGTGTCAAGACTTTGCAAAGGTGTCCATTTGTGCACATTTGCATATGAATTTTACTTTTCAAATGATTTAAAAGTACAACTATTGCATTGTGAAAGATCCATTAAATTTCCCACCATTAAATATATTTATAATTCAGGGGGGTTCTTATTATAATTAGAGAACAATCAATAATTATATAAATACATTTGGGGGCTATAAGCAAAAAATATGGTTTTTTATTGGTTTTCATCACTACTTTGTGACAAAAACTGAATTGTAATGCCAGTTATTTAGGCCAGGTATCTCTTAGAATGTGACAATGAAATAATATGCAAATTTCATACAAGTCAGATGTACCGCTTATATTCCACCTGCTCTACACAGAATGTTGACTCTGAAAGCCCAGATTTTCAGTTTATTAATAGAAAACTAATTTACATTTTATTTTTATTTTGGGGGGGTATTTTTTACTGTTGTTCAGTTACAGGTGTCCCACCTTTTTCCCCATTGCTCTCCCCTGCCCCATGCCCCTCGCTCCCACAGTCACCCCCTCCCCCACCACTGTCTGTGCTCATGAGTCTTCTATGTTCTTTGGCTAATTTACATTTTGAAAGGACATCAAATGTGTGAATAAGTCTGTTCTTGAGGAGGAAGATATGATTAAAGAAAAGCGACTTTCAATGCTAAGCATGTTTGTTAATCATTCTGTCCTTACTTCTCACAAAAGTAATAGCAGACTGTTTAATTATGAAATACCACTTGAGTTGGTTACTATTTAGTAGTGAAATAAAACATAGCAGCAAAAATGCCTGACAGGTGCATTGGTGCAGTCAAATATATGCAAAAGTTGAAAATATCCATGTCAGTTTGGTTACCTAACACCATGTTCAGAGCATGAGATAAAGCCACAATTAAAGGTTATTATAAAGTGTGGCATTTACTGTTACATAATATGTAATGAAAAATAATAGCATTTTAGTAATCTAAGAGAACACCTGAAAATACAGAAATATCAAAATAAGGTAAATACAATTGGTATGAGAACCCACTTTCTATCAACTGAGATCTCGATATAACATGTTGGGAATGAGTAAGATAATATTCTGAACAAAGGGACACTTGACCAAATAAATATTACAAATCCTGGGTTAAAACTTACTTCAATTTCTCTGCTTCAGGACCTCTCAGAGCCTTTACGATGGGAATTCAGGTTGTGAATCTCCAAGAAGGAAATACTGAAGGCAGCGTTTTCTAAACTTCACTGACCAGGGGGCCCTTTAAACTTTTATTTTCCCCACAGACCACTGTGTAGAATGAATGCTCCATAGAATATTTTGGGAAGTGATATTCTAACTCCATCTGCAGGAAGAACTTTCCCTGATGCAGTCTGATTGGGGCATAAGGCCTGCAGACTTTACAACTTCCCCCTCATCTCCACATTTTGATGTGAAAGCCTGTATGTGGGCCCTGATAAATCCAAAATAAAGATTTCTTCTTGATAACCACACTGTGGCCTATAACTTAGAATGATTTCTTAGCAATATGTTAAAAAGTAAGCCTGAGGAAATAGTGTTTCTTCCTTTATATCTAACTATAGAAGCTTTTTCATAATAACGACAGCTTTTAAGAATCTCATATTTCATGCCCTATGAAACAACCAATTTTAATTGTGTTTTCCAGTTGATTTTTTGAAATGAATGACACCTAAAAATAGACTATAGATCCATAAATGTACTCCTTTCTCTCTGAATATACTGCAATCCAAAATATCGAACCTCCTGTACTGCAGCTCATTTACCACATGGATTCACTTACAGAAAACATCAAAGAATGCAGCTCAAAGGTCAATAATGTATTGTCTGTTGTATAAAAATTGGTACTGTGGAGGGATAACACTGCTTTTTAGATATTCATACATATCATAAATACATAGATATTGTAGGAGAAGAGTTTCCAGCGAATGCAAAAATTCAGACTTGTTCACATTAGAGGAGGCTACTTCCATCAGTCAATATTTATTGAGGCTGAGAGTGTAGCTACCAGGCAGCAGGTGACATGTAGTGTGTAATTCAGCTCTGACATCTGACCTCAGAGAGCTGGGTTTCAAAGGAAACAGCATAGATACATTGTAGATAGCACATCTGCTGCCAATTCGTACTTCTCTTTACCATGTTAGATCTGCACTAACATTAATGAAAACTTTAATTTCTGAAAGTAGATGAGCTATTTCTGAAAGATAAATTGTAGTTTCCTCCTTGAAATTAATAATTATTACTTGTTTTGACTGGGTTTTGAATTTTTTGAAAAGTAGCTTCTGAAGAATTTAATGAGCTAATGTGATTTACAGACATTGAGTTACCTAAAAAATAAATTAAGCAATCACTGTCTTGGTCTAGCTTTCTAGCGATTCTGACTTAGAATCCTAACAAAATTACAGATGAATGAGCCAAACAGCATGGCAGAAGTGTGCTTCAAAAGAAAGCCACTTAAGCAGATTTCCATACAGGTGTTCAGGCAAAAATAGAATCTGTCAATAGGATAAAAAAATTAGTCAAATATGTGTACATTTTTTCTACATATGGGTAAACACCTGGACCCTAGAAATATTTAGTTTGTTTTACATTGTATTGCACTGTACATGTAATTCATGAACATCAACGAAGATTATGGAGAATTTGGTAATCCTGACACTTGGATGAGGCGGGTAAACTAAGGTTTGTAGCCGTTTGGAAAAGGGGATTTTCATGTCGGCTCCCTGGAGTTGAGATGTAAACAATAAAAGGAAAGTACTGAAATCAGTGACAGAAGCTCAGAGGGTTTTCACATAACCCTCTGTGAGAGTTCAGTGTCTGCCATGTGCCAGAGGCCAGTTTCAGGGCACTTGAAACACCTGCCACCAAATGAATGATAACCCTTACAGGTGTGGAAGCTTGCAGGCCTTGAAAAGAGTCAAGACCCCGGATTCCAGACTGCTGCAGGCATGGCCCAGAGTCACGTGGGGAGGATGACAGGATACTAGGTCTCCCGCTCTTTCCCCGTCTGTCTCTGAGTATTTACACTCAGCTAAGAAAAGTCAAGTGGGATCTGAAGAGATGTTTAGTTTTCAGATCAGGATTATTTCTCTCAGTTACTTTTTCCCCTTAGAACTCCATGTTCAATGCATGCAGTGGAGACTACTCAGCAAGGGAAGAGAGGTATTCTCCAGATATTTTGGATATACGGTAGTAGAAGATCTGACATCCTAAAAATAGTCACTTTAGTCACCAATACATGACAGCATTTCTTCCATTATAGCAATATGCAATTATTATTCCTAAAAAAACAGAAATAAATAATAGGTAGAATTTTTTGATATGGATACTTTGAACTAAGGTAACACTTTCCTCTTTTAGGATGCTAAGGCATTTCACTGCAGGAGAGAGTAGAGAGCAATGGAACTACTACTATTGTGATGGATGATGTTTACAGAATCACCTCAACTGGAAGTGGAAGTTTGAGTGACTGCAATGAATTAATCTAAAATGTAATAAACAACCCGTAGTCAAGTTTCCTTACTTTGTGTATATTTTTTATAAAGAGTTACACTTCTTGATCTTATTACCTGGATAAGAAGGTTAGGGTCAGTTGGCAATAGACAGTAAAGCTTCATATTTATTCAGCATAGACAGCATCTTATTCCTGTTCAATCAGGCAAAGTCTTCTGATTAATATCAGAGAGAAAAAGTCTGAGCAAAATATATTCTAAATGTATTATAATTGATATAGCATTTGTATCTTGCCGAAGTGAAATTTGGAAGTGAGAGAATTATGCTGAAAGGTAATGAAGTACAGTTGATAGTGAAATTACCTCATCATAAGGTAAAAATTTCATTCAGTAAGATGACTGTAAAAAAAAACTACTTTTCTATTATAATTACCTTCAGGGAGTTTGAGGCAAAATAACCTGTGCTTTTCAATATAGATCATTTAATTTTCTAATATAAAATAAATTTAGCATTTTAATAAATTTTGGTCATGCATTTTTATATTTCCTGCTCCCAAACTAAGAGTTTGATGCTTCTAGTGTAAGACCATTAATCTTGGATCCATGGATGTATATCCCCTAGACTTTTGTGTGAAATATTAATATGGTTGTGCATTTTTCTGTAAAGTGTATTGGGAGATTTAATCTGATTCTAAAGTCATCACTGATCTACAGGGCAATAGAAAATAAAAATGACAAAAACTGTCTTACAAAGCCAAGGTCTTTGTGATATAATGTGATATGACAGTCCAATTCTTTTTGTCTTATAAATGACATAAAGTATTTTTAGCTTTATTGAGATATGATTGACAAATAAAATTGTAAAATATTTAAAGCATACAATGTGATATTTTGATATATGTGTTAATATTGTCCCTAGTTGCATGAAGAACCATTAACTATTCTAACCCTGAATTCACCTTTTTGAAAGGTAGATTTTGAAAGAGCTAAGATCCATTAAACCATTGCAATAAGATGAGTATTCTTGCTTCAGACATTTCTTTTTTTTTCTGTCTTACCCTCTTCTATATTTAAAGAAGATATCTCCATGCTAAAGAGTATCATAATCAGACTTTTTTCATTTACATAATATCTTTAAAATTTCAAAAATTTGAGCTAGTTTAAGCAACATTAAAAATACACTTGGGCAATTTATTAAATAATTTCTACATATTAGTTTAATAGGTAGTGTTATGAATTAATATCTATAAGACTTATGCATTTTAATTGAAACACCTTATGAGAAAATAGAATTTGTATTATTTTTTTTAGAATTTATCCTATTCTGTTAAAGTCATACAAATATGACAACATAAATGAATTTGTAATTATAACATTGTGTTGTATTTGAATTATTAGACTAAGGTAGGAGTTCTTTCCTTATGGTTATAAAAAATAAATTACTCCAGTGAAATTTCAAAAAGAAAAGAAGGGAAAAGAAAAAAGGAAAAAAGTAAAGAAAGAACAAGATAACAGAACAAATATCAGTGAAATTTTAAGGAGAAAATGAAATAGACTTATTTTAAATTGTTTGATATTTAAAACAATTTTCCAACCTGTATACCTTGAATCTGTGTATATATATATGTAATGTATTTGTAAATATACATATATACATACACATGTATGCATATACACACATGCATATGTATGCTCACGTACATATATGAGGTCTGTCCAGAAAAAGTCCAGCCACTGTTAATATAATGAGAATGGTTTGTGTGACATCAATGTAACCCGTCAGCCAAGGAGAGTGCACTGGAATGCGCATGCGTGAACAATGACAGCTTCACTATACTAGACAGTGGGGGCAGTAGACCTGCTGTATGAGCCTGTGGACTGTGAGGCCATTGCATTCAAAATGACTAAGCAAGTACAGCAACTGATCTGCATCAAATTTTGTGTTACATTTGAATATTCCTCCACAGAAACTATTTAGATGATTTTTTCTGGGACTTTCAGAGACAATGCAATGAGTGCAGTGTAAATAAAAGTGTGGCTCAAATGCTTGAAAGATGGTAGAGAATGTGTTGCAAGTGATCCATATTCAGGAAGGCCTGCAACAAGCAGAACATCTGAGAAGGTTGAATGAGTACTGTATAGGCTGCAATCAACAAAGATCAGTGACCAACAGTGAAAGAACTAGAAGCTGATCTGGGGATCCCCAAAACTACTATGTCTTAGATTCTGACTCAGGATCTTGGCATGAAACATGTTCTGGCAAAATTCATTTCAGGGTTTCTGTTACCTGAGCAGAAGGAACATTGTTCTGCAGTTTCTAATGACTTGATGCAAACCACTATCATTGCACCAGATTTCCTCAAGAAGGTCATAACTGGCGATGAATGGTGTGTCTAAGGCTATGATCCAGAAATGAAGGCACAGTCTCCCCAATGGAAGTTTCCTAGTTCTCCATGGCTGAAGAAGGCGTGGCAAAGTCACAGCAAGATCAAGACTATGTTAACTGTGTTTTTTGATTGGTAAGATATTGTCCATCATGAGTTCACTCTTCCAGGCCAGATAATTAGTAAGGAGTACTACCTCAATGTTCTCTGTCTGTTGAGAGATGCAATATGACAAAAATAGCTGCAGCTAGGGGCAACTGGTGATTGGCAGCTTCATTGTACCCACTCATACATTATGTCTTGTGCAGAAGTTTTTAGTAAAACATCAAATCACCCAAGGGACTCAGTCCCCTACAGCCCAGATTTGGCACCCTGCAACTTCTGGCTTTTCCATGAACTTAAATCACTTTTGGAAGGGAGAAGATTTTAGATCATCAATGAGATTCGGGAAAAATATGATGAGGTAGTTGATGGTGAGTCCAAAAGGATTTGTCAGAGTGTTCTGAACAGTGAAAGAGATGCTGGGAGAACTGTGTGAGGTCCCAAGGTGCCTACTTTGAAGGGGACTGAGGCATCACTGTTCTACGTACAATGTTTCATGTATCTTGTATCTTCTTCAATAAAGGTCTTTACTTCTCATAGTCCATGGCTGGATACTTTGTGGACAGACATGTACACACATATGTACACATGTATATATACATGCATGTGTATGTGTGTATATGTGTGTCTATACATGACTGCCAGCGGGGGGCAGCAGCAGTGTGTAGCTGAAAGAAGAGCTGTAAAGGGCAGGTGGGGGGGTGAGAGGTGTGGGGGCACAGGAGCTTCTGTGGCAAAAGAAAATCCTGAGGATTCACAAAACTTGAGTGATGAGAAGTAGTGAAATAGAGAAAGATGAGGAGAGTGGTAACTTATGAAGGCAGTTAAAAAGAAGAAGAGAATAAAACAGACACATAGATGGGGGTGTATCATTTTAATGTCAATGAGACGTTGACATCTTCTCAGATTCCCTACTGTGCCTTGGGGCAGCCAGGATGCCGTTCTTCATTGAGGCCCTGTACTACTATTTTTCCTGCTCTTAGCATTTGCAACAGAATCTCCCTTCATTCTCAGTCTCTCGGTGTCTCTCCCTCTCTCCCTCCCACCTCTCTTTATTTATTAAAAGTACATAATGCCCCTTCCCTCACATATGCTTTTTCTAACTAAAACAGAACAACCCTCTCCATGGGGTGTGGAATATTGGTTAACTCTATAACTTTGTTACCCATGGAAGAAGACCCTGAAGTTGCAGAGTGATAATTTCAAATGCTATTTTGTTTTTATTCCTGAGAATCACTAGTGATATATCCTTTATTGTGTCAGACACTTTTTGCCTTCTGGAGTTTACTTTATAAATTTATTTTAATGTGTTACATTATCAACCATTACTACTAACTGTGAGAACGACCATGTTATAATATAAGAGGCATCAGTCTACTGTTAGGAATACCTGAGTATTCCTTAGAGAGTCTGGCAATGCATAATTTCAACATATGTTATTTTAATGCTTCCACTCCTACCATAAAAGTTCCATCACAAATTCCTCACCTATGTTTAAAGCAGTCGTGGAATGATTTCACCAAGGTTATGATGCATTTGTGCCATGAAAATAGAAAATTGAAAGCAAGGAAGAGGTCCCCAAGTGAAACAGACTTATGAAGATCTTATTGAATTAATGAATATCTAAGAATGTGCAGGAAAAAGTACACCTGCTTTATACTAAAAATAATATTGGCTAATGCTTATTGAATGATGATAAGTCCAGCATTGTCTATGTGACAAGAAATAGGCACATAGGATGCATTAAGTATGGAGTAGCCTAATGCAAACTACACAGCCATTGTCACCTGCAAGATTTGTTTAGTCCTCTCCAATAGAGTATGAGAGATCTTATAGCAGTCGGGCCTTTATATTTTGAAATTTTCCATGATGATGAGACACCCTTCTTCTGCCACCCAACCTTGGGCTGTTCAGGTAGCTATGCTGGCCTTTAAAATCTTTATTGTAAAATGAAGGACCACTCTCTTTGAAACTCCATGGTTCTGAAAACTCTTAAGGGAATTAGAAAAAAGAAAGTATTTTCAAGTACTTTCTTCTTAACCATTAATATTTAAATTGCCTTGGAAACCTATTAATTGCTCTGGGCTTAAAAATTTCTTCCAGCTGTACAATTATATGAATGTATAATATATGAATTATATAGATATGGAAATAAATGCTTTAATGTAGAAAATGTTTCCCGTGACAAAGTAGACTAAACCAATAAAGTTGGATGAAATTATTGTAAAAACCTGTGTGCCCAAATTTTACTTTGACCTAAACAAAGACAAATACCAGTTGCTGAATGTAGACTCCTACATGAGAGATGTGGTTAAAACAATAACCAGCCAGAGTGTTGCTCTGGCTGGTGTGGCTCAGTGGATTCAGTGCCAGCCTGTGAACCAAAGGGTTGCCAGTTTGATTTCCAGCCAGGACACATGTCTGGGTGGCGGGCCAGGTCTTCATTAGGTAATGTGTGAGAGTCAACCACACATTAATGTTTTTCTCCCTCTCTTTCTCCCTCCCGTCTTTCTAAAAATAAATTTGGGCATTTGGATTATTTGAAGAAAAGTTTTTTGTTAGCATGAATAAAGTGAAGCTTAATAGTTAAAATGACTGCAAATTTTTGGTCTCTTTCAAACATATTTTAAACAATCATAATTTTATTTATTCATTCTTATAGGAATCTAAATGCCCATGCTTCTTAATTAATGTTAGAAAAAAAACAACAAAAATTCCCTATATACTTTATTTCTCATAACTAATTAAAATCTCACATTTTTTATACACTGCATGTTAGGGTATACTCTCAAATGCCAGCTAATTTATTAAATTATAATAGCTTTTACATCCTCTTCCCCTGTTTTTGCTATTTCATATTAAAAATTAAGAGTACAAAGTAGGGAAGGATATCATATTAAGATATAACTTTGCCTAACATCAAGATCTGAAGATAAAAAAATCACAATGTAATATCAGCATTCTTACAATAGTGAATAATACTGCCTGGTCATGTTTATCATATTTATCTCTAAACAGAATTAGAGACCCAAATATTCCATGGTAAATATCAAATAGAAATAGACAAAGGTGATATTTTCTGTGTTATTCAAATCTAGTTTATGGCACTTATCAATGGCATTTTAATAAAATATAGATGTCTAACTGCATAAAAGCTTAGGCATTCTATTCTCCTTTTATTATCTAATGTGAAAAAGAATACGCTATTGTGAGAAGACTATTGGCTTTTAGGTGAGGTAGCCTTTGCTACGTTTGCTACACCAGGCTACTTATGCTCCTTATGTTGCCCCACAGTCTTGCTCAGCCTCGCTCTCCTCATCGATGTAACGGGCGTCATACATCCTTCTCAGACTTGTTGTGAGGATAACAAAAAGTAATGGCTGGAAGCAACCTAGGTGCCCATCAGTAAGTGAATGGATCAAAAAATTGTGGTACATATACACAATGGAATTCTATGCAGCAGAGAGAAAGAAGGAGCTCCTACCCTTTGCAACAGCTTGGTTGGAACTGGAAAGCATTATGCTGAGTGAAATAAGCCAGGTATTGAAAGACAAATACCATATGATCTCACCTTTAACAGGCAGCTAAACAACAAAACAAACAAGCAAGCAAAATAAAAACAATGACACCGAAATAGAGAACAAGGGGACAGAGATCAGAGGGGAGAGGGGAGGGAATTTCAGGGAAAAGGGGAGGGATTTATAGGAACGAGTATAAGGGACACAGAGACAACAACTAAGGGGGGTGGAAATGGGAGGGAGGTGGGGGGCACGGGGTAGGGTGGGCTGGGATGGGAGTAAAAGAATACTGTACTTGAAAAATAATTAAATAAAAAAAATTTTTTAAAGTAATGGCTATCAGCCACCCACCAGAATGCCTAGCAGTTCATAAATTCTAAACAAATTTCACTGCTCTTCCCCTAAAGAACAATCCACAGGTAAAAGGTATACAAAGACAGCAGAAATAAGGCATTAGCATTTTAATTTTTCTATTGAAAAACACACGATAATGAATATTATCATCAGAATTGGCTGTTAATGGCAAATCATAATAATTATTATTGATATATTTATCACTTATGTGAATGCTCTCAGTCCCCAAATAGGTTTATCATAATACTTCTACCACTAGGGAAAGGATTGCATTAGTATTTGTGCATACAAACCTGACAACATCTGTATAAAACATGGAAACACCTGTGCATCTAGTCTTTATTAGAGGTAGGTGTGCATGGAATACTATGCTTTTTCTCTTGTGGAATATTTTATTTTAAATCTGTAATTTCTAATTTATTATAAGGCAAAATACTCATCTCAGATAAGCAGGCCATGTCTCCTTACTCCCTGCTACTTCCTAAGCCCTACGTTTGGGGAGGAGTGGAGCACCTAATTGAATTTGAAATTGAAATCGTAAATTGGAACTAACTGGGCTTAAAACCTGGATTGTGTAAATTACGACTCTTCTTACAGGAGAATGAGGGGAAAGCTCTGCAATTTGCTCGAGCTGTTGGTAATAAATAAAAGGGAGAGCATGACAGTGGTTACAGAAAAATAAAAACTAATTCCTGTGTGTACCGTATTTAGTACAGACTATCCAGCGAGCCACTTCTACTTGCACTTTAAAGAGCTGGTGCATATGCATTCTTACCTACACTATGTGGACAGGCTGCATGGGACAAAGAGAAACAGACAAAAAAAAGGGTTGGGATCAGATAGAAGCTACATTTCCTAGAGGAATTGGGAAACCTAAGTGCCCTGGACACCAAGTTTGAATACTGTCTGGAGGAATCAATACGTCGTCCATGGCAGCCTGCTAATAGAATCTTCAGAGATGTAAAATGAGATCAGTGAATGTGGAAGGGCAATTCAAAATAAGCTTACCCTGTTTAAAAGTAATAACTAATTGCTAGAACAGAAGTTGAAGACACAGTTCAGAAATACTTAAGTTTTCAAAAATAATTGGTTTTAAAATGCGCTATTCTGTTTTTCTTGTTGCATTAAAATAAATTCAATATAAAATAGGTTCTCTGTGGGTCATCAAACACCCTTAAAAAACTAATTAAAATTCGCTTTCCCCCATCCCTTCCCCCTTCTCTCATTTTCACTCTCTGTCTTATTGATTTATTTACCCTTGTCTGTATGGTGGTGGTCTTTATCAGCAGCTGGTTTTTCTGACTCCAGAAAATAATGCACTTGTTTTGATCAATATTGCCTGGTCTATATCAGTACTGTCCATATCATCCTTATTATTCAATCTGCTCCCATTCCAATTCCATCACAAATATTTCTCCATAATATTTATCTGGCTCTTAAATTCTACAGGGACAGGGACTGATGTAACACAAATCACAAGAACCATGACTGGCATGTATCTGATGCATAGAAATGTTTGTTGAATTGAATTTAAACAAAGATTTTACCTTGCATTACTTACTACCATTTATTTTAATTATTTAAATTAACTAGTCAGTTATAAATTATACATTTTAACAATGATTTTTTAAAACATATTATTTATTTATTTTTAGAGAGAGGGGAAGGAAGGGAGAAAGAGAGGGAGAGAAATATCAATATGTGGTTGCCTCTTGTGGTTGCACGCCCCCCCCCCCCCCGCCACTGAAGACCTGGCCTGGAACCCAGGCATGTGCCCTGACTGGGAATCGAATCCCTGACCCTTTGGTTTGCAGGCCAGTGCTCAATAGAGCAGTAATGTAGCTCAGTAAATATACTGAGCCACACCAGCCAGGGCCACTTTAACAATTCTGATTATTGAGCTACTTTTATGTCTTGATTCCTTTTTGTACCAAACTCTTCAAAAATCACGAGTCTTTTGTAGTTGATTCCATTTACTCAAGTATTTGCGGGTCAGTGTTGGGCATGTTCATTATGTAAAAGTGCAGGATTAGCATTTAGTAAATGGGCTGAGTATTATATAAAATTTTTATTTAATCTTCTAAGATTTTACTAATACTAAAATCCAATAATTAAGAGGTGAGATTCTTGCCTTGGAGATCAAACCTGTATCCTTAGTAACTGCACATCTTTAGCAACATAGATAACTTTTTAAGAATGCTGCTAAGTCTTCACGCTAATGACTACACAAGGGACTGCAAGAGCAGTTTCTTTAAATTATAATGTCAGTTAATGGAGAAGTAACTCATCAAGATGAAATCAAGGTGCTGAGAGACAGGCGAATGATGCTGGCATCTAAAAAGCAATAAGAGCTCATGAAAAGTGTAGTCTTGGAGAATTCAGAACATTGAGGTGTGTTCCTTGATTCCCTCTTTGCTAAGATATTTTATCATAAATGTGTGCTGGGTTTTATCAAATGCTTTTTCTGCATCTATTGATATGATCAAGTGGTTTTATCTTTCATTTTGTTTACATGGTATATAACTTTTATTGATTTGCAGATATTGTACTATCCTCACATCCCCCAAATAAACCCAACTTGGTTATGGTGTGTGATATTTTTTATGTAATGCTGTATTTGTTTTGCTAATATTTCCTTTTTTAAAAATTTAATTGTTGTTCAAGTACAGTTTTCTGTTTTTTACTCCCATCCCAGCCCACCCCCCCAGTGCTCCCCACCTCCCTCCCATTTCCACCCCCCTTAGTTGTTGTCCATGTGTCCTTTATACTTGTTCCTGTAAATCCTTCCCCTTTTTCCCCTGAAATTCCCTCCCTTTTCACCTCTGGTCACTGTCCCCCTGTTCTCTGTTTCAGTGTCTTTGGTTATATTTTGCTTGAGGATTTTAACACCTATGTTTATCAGGGATAATTACCTATAATTTTCTTTCTTTGTAGTGTCCTTATCTGGTTTTGGAATTAGGACAATACTGGCCTCATAAAATGAGCTTGGTGGTCTTCCTTCCTCTTGAATTTTTTGGAATAGTTTGAAAAGAATACGCGTTAGTAGATGCTCAAAGTCACTAACCATTGGCGAAGTAGAAACTAAAACCATATGAGATATGACCTGTCAGAATGGCTATCATTACTGTCCATATCACTGTCAGAATGGCTATCATTAATAAATCAAGAAACAAGTATTGGCAAGTAGGAGGTCTGTTCAGAAAAAGTGCAGCCATTGTTAATATAACAAGAATGGTTTGCACGACATCAGTGCAACCTGGCAGCCAAGGACAGTGGATTGGTTGCTCATGAGTGGACAATGACAACTACACAGTAGTAGTCAGTGGGGCTGGTAGATACCAGTGAGTGAGCATGTGCACTGTGTGGCCATTGCATTCAAAATGACTGAATAAGTAGAGCAACAAATCTGCATAAAATTTTTCATTAAGCTTGAATATTCCTCTGCAGAAACTATTCAGATGATTCAGAAGTCTGAGGTTATACGCAACTGGTGATTGGCAGCTTCATCACCACAAAGCGCCCACTAATGTATCACATCTCGTACAGAGTTTCTGGCCAAACATTAAATCACTGAGGTGACTCAGCCTCCCTCCAGCCCATATTTGGCACCCTGTGACTTCTGGCTTTTCCCAAAACTAAAATCACCTTTGAAAGGGAAGAGATTTCAGACTGTGGATGAAATTCAGGAAAATAAGACAGGGTAGCTGACTGGGACTAGGAGAACTGTGTGAGGTCCCATGCTGTGAAGGGGACTGAGGTGTCATTGTCCTATGTACAGTGTTTCTTGCATCTTGTATCTGCCTCAATAAATGTTTCTATTTTTCACAGTATGCGGCTGGATACTTTCTGGACAGCCTTGTTGTATGTAGAGAAAAAGGAAACCTAGTGCACTGTTGGTGGAAATGCAGGTTGGTACAGCCACTGTGGAAAGGAGTATGGAGTTAATTCAAAAAGTTTAAGTGGAACTTTCTTATAACCCAGTTATTCTACTACTCCCGGGAATATATTCTAAGAATCCTGAAACGCCAATCAGAAAGAATATCTCTACCCCTATGTTCATAGCAGCATTATTTACAATACCTAAGGTGTGGAAATAGCTCCAGTGCCTATCAATAAATGAATGGATAAAAGCTGTGCTACATTTATACAGTGGAACACTACTCAGCAGTAAAAAAGCAGAAACTCTTAGACTGCAATAGCATGGATGAACCTGGAGAAAATTATGCTATGAATTAAGCCAGATGACCATATGACTTCACTTATATGTGGTTTTAATGATGATAATAAACTAAAAGAAAAGTAAAAACAGACTTATAGATACAGAAAATAGATTACAGCTGTCAGAGGGGAGGAAGGTTGGGGGCTGGGTGAAAATGGTGAAGGAAATAAGCAAAAAAAATCTCAGAGAAACAGTCAACAGTATGGTGATTATCAGAGGGGGAGGGGGGGAAGAGAATAAAAGGGGATAAATGGTGACGGTAGAGAATTGATTTGGGGTTATGAACACAATAAATATATGGTGACAATATTATAGAATTGTACACCTGTAACCTACAGAATTTTATTAACTAATGTCACCCCAATAAATTCGATAAAAAGAGAAAAGAATTTTAAAGAAAGAAAAATTAATTGGCCTTGGGTTTCAATAATAATAGTAATAAATTATATTATCAGAGTTAATTATATAATAATTATTATTAGTTCTATTCTAAGAACTAGCGATTATTTTCTAATTCAGTGGCTTGCATTATCTATTATAGCTTATCAGATAAGAAGAAATATTCAATATTATATGATTATAAATTCCTCCAAATGCAATCAGAATATGATCACAGTGCTATAGCAGCAATACAGGAGACATTTCAGAGTAAGTAATAATTGCACAAATACATGTGGTTTGTGCTTAGTGCCATTAGCTACCACACTACTAAAATATGGTTAATTATGGAAAAGAAAAAGGAATTAATTGGTTTTAACAGTAACAATCTGGGAAAAATCTTGACAGTTATTGAACAACAGCCACAACAATAAAGGAATAAAATCCAGGCTATAGATCTTGTTTTCCTCTCTGAATTAACTTTATTTATTTATTTTTTTACTCTCTTACTGATTGTTCTCTTGCCTGCAGAATGTGGCTGCTGTACATGCTGAGCTCCTGCCACCAGCCAGTCAGACATCTCCCACTCCAGATCTTGTGGGTCCTAACATTTACTCTTGTTGCTTTTGTTGGCTGGTAGGTTTTTTATTTAATGCACTGTTTCCCCTACATATTTACTTGCATAAAGACTCTGACCAAATATTCAATTCTCATCAAATTATAGTATAAATTACAGAGATACATTCCTAAGTTTATTATCTTCCAAACCTTTACAGAAAACTTTTTAATGCGTGCAAGTCTAGGTCTTCTTCCATCTCCTAGACTGAAAATATCCTGATTTTCTTTTCAAATTTCCTCATAGCTACTTACTTTCATGTGTGATTTCTATTAGCAATCAGTGTCACTTTCCCATTTCAGAGCTAGGATTACTGTCTCTGAAGAACAGATGGTAAGTGTCCTCTATTTGTTTTCACTGTAAAGAAGAAAAGGATCCTACTTTTCCTCAATAGTCACACTCTTGGTAGGCTTTACACATAGGTTTGCAATATCTCAAACTTGAAATGTTATATGTCCTAAAAGCCCCATTTCAAGAATCATGGCTCTCACCAAGATGCACATTCAACCTAATGCAGGAAACAAATTAAACAACAGGAATAATGCTTTTTCTATTCTGTGTTGAATTTACTTAAAACTCTTATTACATGTGAAACTGATTAGACTAGTGAAAAAATACACATACCACAAACCCATATATAAGCTTACATAGTTATAAAGTTTATATACAATATAAATACATATATACTGTATAATATATAATATGCATATTATATTATATAATTAATATAATATATAATGATACACAGAACATGCACACATATACATGTATATATATCATATATACATGGTATATATGTGTATCATATTGTGATATGTATTATATATAATATGTATTATATGTGTGTGTATGAATTTGTGCCATACTAGGTGTTATTATAGAAGGCACAAAAATGCTTCAAATAGTATGTTTTTCACTCTGGCATTTAGAAGAAACTAAATGTAGGGAGTTGTAAATGTCTCTCTGGAGATTTTATATAGATATATAATATCCATACATATACATATATAAATTTAAAGAAACTTAAAGGATTTTCTTTAAATGATACAGCTCTCCAGTGATGACCATTAAAGGCTTAACCCAAGCATAGCAAATACTTTTCAAGTTTTATTAACTCATAATATTTTAGTGTTGTGTAGCTTACCATACTTGGAAAGATTCAAGGTCACGACAGGTCTTCGTAAAAGTGTGTATTGTGATCTTAATTCTGTCAATAACTAACTCTTCAAAAGGTAACAAAGTAATCTCTTTGTTATCTGTAACCTAAATCTAAGTTCCTGTCTGTATGGACCCCCTCCTTTCATCTTTTCGATGAAAGGATGTATAAACTCACATTCAATGAGCAGAATTGTGCTGAATGCTTCATAAGCTCTAATTATGAGAACACAGTGTATTATGTTTCAATCATGAGTTAATTATTAAGCATTAGTAAAACTTACTAATTCAATTTAACTGAAGGTGAGAGTCAGCCAATTTAGGAAAATGAAATACAATGTCATTAATGTTAAGTTCATCCGTTGACTAGGATTGGAAAGAAAAGTCATTTGCAAGGCTGCCAGGGGTCCCATTCACAAATCATGGTGTGAATGTTGCCTGCTAGCATTGTGTGAGGTACAGCCTGCACAACCTGAACAACCATGGGTGGTGGTCCTAGTGCCTAACTATAAAAGAAGAGAGTAGTACAAAATATAATAATGAACTTGTCTACCCCTCTACAGCTTGTACAGGGAAAACAAGGACAGTAACATCTTTGAAGCAAATATTAGTTTAAATTTCATTTCCCTTTTGCCATTATCAAAAAATCTATTTAACACATGTAATCTGTAAGCCAAACTAGCAAATATAAGGAAAACTTTAATATAGCATCTGCTCCAAGCACTCAAGATTTAAAATTAGCAAGGTTCAATTTATTGATGTTTTATTGACCTGCCACGCTACTTGTTTTGATAAACTGTAGTGGCTCAGTGGAAACCAGCAAGCAGAACTTTTCCCTGAACGATAATAATTTTGTCTCTAACGATTCAGTCAAAGGACTGAAACCATCTTGTTTTCCAAGATCCTGTGGCATTGAGAGATTTTATGAACAGTTGTGTGTTCTAAAGTCAGAATCTTGGACGATTTCAGCCCCTGGACATTGGGCAAACTGTGTAGATACTTGATAACGTACAGCACAGGACGGAGGTAACAATTCCAACTGTGAAAAGACACTCCATTTTGTAGCAGAACTGGGTATCAGTGGAACTCCAGAGCCCTATTCCGCATTAGCTTTTTATGTTGTCTAACAAGCCTCTTCCTGGCTATAAATTCTTCATCATTGATGCTTATAAATGCTAATGTCCTGATATGCTAGCATTTCTGTGTACTTTATTATCAAATGTCCAAAGAAACATGGATCATTGAGTCATTTCATATAATAAAGAATTGGCAGCTCACTCCCCCTTGCAGTTGTGGTGATGGATCAAGGAGACAGATGCTACCCTTTGCTTGGTGCTGCAGCAGGAAAGGCAAATGCGGAAAATTTAACGAGTAGGAGGACTTTCAATGACTGTGACATTTGTTCATACAACATGGAAAGAAATCAAAATCATTATTTATTTTTCAAATGCTATTCAGTCATTTATTCACTCATAAAAATATTTATTAAGTGCTCCCAAGTACCTGGCATAATTCAAAATGGGGGAGTAAAGTAGTGAAACTAGACAATAGTCCCCACCCTCATGATGTTAATATTTTAGTGGGAAGACCAACCATTAACAAATAAGTTAAAAATATATATATATGTATATGTATAATCTGAAGGTGATAAGATCTATGAGGAAGTAAATAAGCAAAGAGGGCTAGGGCATAATAAGACAATTAATGGAACGTTATGTCAGGCAGCTGGTGATATTGTGAAATCTAATAGAATTGGACAAATTCTGGGAGGCTATTTTGGACTCTGTGGTCAGGGAAGAATTTCCTTCAATGCTAACAGCTGAGGCAAGACCCGAACGAGAAGGAGATAGCTGTGTTCATATTTTGGAGGAGAATCTTCAAAGGCCCTCAATGAGGAGTGAGCCTGAAGTATTAGGTGAACAAAATCCAGCATGCTGGGAACACAGTATGTGGGTGGTTGGACAGTAAGAGATAAAATCCCAGAGACAGACAGGAACAGACCAAACTGGCCTAGGTAAGATTTTCAGTCTTTATCTGGATCTGTATGTATATACAGAGCACCCTGAATGTGGGGGACTACCTCTCAGAACTGGCCCAGAGAGCTATTCTAGCCCTCTGCACCAGCCCTGGTGCTTGCCTGTCCGCCAGTCCATCAGACAGACTACCACGAAAATATAGGTGCTGTGTCGGGCATGATGCTAAGTGATGGGAAGCCAAGAGAGGCACTGCTAGTCCTGCCCTTATAGAGTATATATTTCAGTAGAGAAGCTATAAATGAAGTGGTCACAAGCATCATGAGGTCCAACAGCAAGATATATTGGTAATACTTATAATAAAATAGGGTTAACCCAGTCTATAGCCTAGGTCCAATATATATGCAGCAATAAACAGTATTTCATCTTACATATTTCACTCCAGAAAGTCATTCCAAGACTACCTACTACAAAAATAAAATAGATTAAAAACATCCATTTTTGTGGTGCTCTTTGATTTTCTATGTTCTTTCATATGTATTATCTCATTTAATATTCACAATAACTGTGATGGAGGTCAGTCAATAATCTACCTTTTTTTTGGAGATAAAAAAGATTTCCCCTGCTGGTGTGGCTCAGTAGATTGAATGCCTGCCTATGAACTAAAAGGTCATTGGTTTTGGTTCCCAGTCAGGGCACAAGTTGTGGGCCAGGTCCCCTGTAGGGGGCGTGCAAGAGGCAACCACACATTGATGTTTCTCTCCCTCTCTCACTCCCTTCTCTTCTTTCTAAAAATCTTTTTTAAAAAGCTGAAGCTCTGGAAATTTAAATAAATTGTCTACAGTCATGAAATGAAGTAGTGTAGGCAGTCCGAGCATTTTTCTACACCTTTGGTATCATCAGAAGTTTGGTCTAACTATGGTAAAACTGTTTACCCTATGGCATTAGGTGTTTCATTTAGAGGAAAAAGGTAGAGAGAACATACACAGCATCCTCATTCTTAACAAATATAGGATCTATTTACCAAGATGTTCAGATAAGCACCAGGTAATAATTTGTGCAGGAATTTGGTATGCATTTAAACCTAGGTAATAATCTGAATAATATGGCATTATATTATAACCGTGTCTTGGGAGAAAAATTTAAACTATGTATATATGTAAATAGATCATGGGGTTAGATTGTGATATTTGTTTCCTTTTCTTTTCCCATTATCAAAATCATTGTCAATACGAATCTTATCCACTGTTTCCTCTGAGTTTATTGATTAGTGTAGAAAACTACTGTGTTCTTTGTTTCACAGGGTAATTTTAGCTACTCTCCTTTCCTCCTTTCTCCAAAAGACTTCTGCTCAGGTACTCCAGAAAATCTCACTCAGCATTCTGTTCTGATTATCTCGTTCTCAGCACTAAGCCTGAAGCCAAGATTTCGATTTGAATGACCTCTTCCTAGAATGCTAAATTGTCAACCTTTAGAAAAGCTTCATTCATTTAATCTTCTTCAATTTTTTAGAAAATCAGTAGAGAATTCTATTCCATATGCAATCTTGAATTTGCTGCCTTACTAACCATACATTTTCTGTTGCTCTCATATAGGGCAATTTTCCTATGTTTGCTTCATGGTGATAAATGCCTGGTTCTATTAATACTGATTATTTTACATTATGTTTTATAATGAGGCAGCACTTTGCATACTATGTCATAAAAATACATTTGACATTTTTAAATATCATTGTCTTGTTACAAAATTACATATCTAAACTTTTGTTCCAACTACACCTGCAAATGCCATATTAATTAAAAATTACCAATAGTAATGTTTCTCTCCCTGTTTCTCCCTCCCTTCCCCTCTCTAAAAATAAATAAATAAAATCTTTAAAAATAAAATAAATTAAAAAAAAAATTGCCAATAGTACATGTCAATTACCAAGTTGTTAAGACACAAAAGAATACACAACTTCATGTGTATTTGTGCTTCTGTGTTGTCTCATTCTTCAGTTACATTCAGGTATGTGGCACGTCATGCGCTGAAGACAAATGCTGCTGTCATCTCTTCAACAAAAGTACCACATAATTTCACTCACATGTGGAATCTAATTGAACTAACAAGCTAAATAGAGACAGACTCATACAGAGGGAAGGCTGACCACTCTGGGCCTGGTTAGAGGGCAGAGAGACCAAGCAACAAGAATAAGAAAAGGAAGACCTCATGGGCACACACGGCTGCAGGGAAGGGGTGAGTGGGAGTGGAGGAGGGTGTAGATGGATAAATGGTAATGGAAAAAATAAAGCCAACACACAAATAAATAAATAAATAAATAGTGTTGGGGAAATTGAAGAGATGCATGCACACAATTAAACTAGACCACCAACTTACAATATACACAAGAATAAACTCAAAATGGATTAAAAACTTAAATGTAAGTCTTAAAACTTAAAACCATAAAAATCCTAGAATAAAACAGAGGCAGTAAAATTTCAGACACTTCCCATAGCAATATTTTTGCCAACATATTTCCCTGGGCAAGGGAAAATAAAGGAAAAAATAAACCTGGGACTACATTAAATAAAAAGCTTTTGCACAGCAAAAGAAACCATCGGCAAAACAAAAAGAGAACCCACTGTATAGGAGAACAGATTTGCCAGTGATACATCTGATAATCTGATACGGGGTTAATTTCTGAATTTATGCAACTCAACAGAAAAGAACAAAAAATCCCATTTAAAAATGGGCAAAGGATCTGCATAGACACTTTTCTAAAGAGGACATTTCAAGGGCCAATAGCCATATGAAAAATTGTTCAATATCTCTAGTCATCAGATAAATGTAAATTAAAACCACAATAAGATATTACCTCACATCTGTAGAGTGGCTATTGTCAATAAATCAACAAACAAGTGTTGGTGAGGATGTGGAACAAAAGGAACCCTCATGCACTATTGGTGGGAGTGCAGACTGGTACAGCCACTGTAGAAAGCAGTATGGAGTTTCCTCAAAAAAATTAAAAATGGAACTACCTTCTGACCCAGTGATCCCACTTCTATATATATATAGAAGAAACCTATATATATATATTCTTTTATATATATATAAAGAAACCTGAAACATTAATTCAAAAGAATATATGCACCCCTATGTTCATTGCAGCATAATTTATAAAGGTCAAGATAGATGAATGGATAAAAAGTTGTGGCATATTTACACAATGGAATACCACTTGCCTGTATATAAAAAGGTAATCTTATGTTTTGTGACAGCATGGATAGCTTGGAGATTATTATGCCAAGTGAAATAAGCCTGTCAGAAAGATAAATACCATATGCTCTCACTTATATGTGGACTCTAATGAACAAAATAAAGTGACAAACAATAGGAACAGAGGCATGGATACATGGAACAGACTGACAGCTGTCATCAGGGAAGGGGGAGTGGGGAGACTGGACAGAAGAAGGTGAAGGGATTAGTCAAAGAATGTACATGCATAAGCCTTAGACACGGACAACACTGTGGTGATGGCCAGAAGCAAAGGGGGGAGGGAGGAAGGTGAAGTTGGTCAAAGAGGAGCAAAGGGGGACAGAGAGACTGCTTGTAGCAATGGGTGCATGATGCAGTGTTCAGATGATGTTTTATTGAGTTGTACACTTGAAACCTTATGGTTTTGGGAACCAATGCTGCCCCAATAAATTCAATTAAAAATACTGTTGTCAAAACATCATTCCATGACAAAATGCTAGGTCCTGTGCTAAGTGTTTTTTTTTAATTGTATGTTATGCTTATATGAACTCTGAATAATTAGTTTGCAATATGAGTTTTCTTCTAAAAAGCCAGTGAAGATCAAAGGAACATTTTTTAAATAAAAATTGTTGAGAAACTTCTTTGTAAAGAATGAAAAAGACTTACGGGAACCAGGAATTTTTTAATCTCTTCCAGTGCATGACTCATACGTGAATAAGCTTCCCCAGGTGGAGCAAACACTTCAATTAATACATGAAGTTCATCACTCAAGTGGGCATATTTGGCTTCCCCACTCTTCCTTAGTTCTTCTTCCTATGAAAGAAGTTATTTTTAGAAATACAAATCTACTCATTTTGCATTGGTTTAACATTTACTGAGACTACGACAAAAGGGTATAATTTAAGCAAATTTTCCATAAGTAGAAACCCTTTGAGAAATAAAAATCTGGTACAAGCCATTTAAAGATTTTAAAATCATTTTTGAGTGAATGATAAAAAAACACCCCTGGCATAATTATCATCCACAACAGATTTTAATCAGCTAAATGAAAATGTTAAATCCCTGAAAAGAAGTAACAGAAATACCATTAACTCTTCAGTGTTCACCACTACATGATGGAAGGAAAGGGTTGTTTCTTTGTTCGACAAGCGATATTTTGCAGAGAATGAACCAAAGATTATCACTGTTCTTTAAGAAAACCACAACTTCCTAATAACCTTTGTAGAGATGGTGAAAGGTTATTTGTTCTCCATTAAAGTATGCAAACAAGGTTTATCGCCCTGCCAAAGTTCCCTTTGGCCCAGATTATTATTGAGCTTCACACCCACATCTTGTCTATCATGTGTTGCCTTACGTTGGTCAATAGGAGTTTATTAAAGAGATGGTGGTTAAGTATTAGGTTGGCATTGATTATGCACGACCTACACATCCTCAGCATCACTAACATTGGTTCAGATTTTTCATAGTACTGTACCCAGGTGATTAGTGAAGACTAATTCAGTACAGGTGCAGAGCAAATCAGTGTATGATTTATGTACTTTCTTGACGTGTGCTACCTATTTTACACATACCATCTCTAATATCATAACAACCCTACGTGTTATTCACAGAGTTCAGATTAGGGAACTCGGCTTGAAAGGCTCAGTAATGTCAGCAAAGTTAGGGTTCAAGCCCAGCTCATTCTGCAACCAGATTTGTATTATTTTTAGGAATTCAAGCAAGCAAAATTTGGTTAAACAGTTAACATAAATAATATTAATCATGTTTTACCTTTTTTGATCCCCTCCCAGTTAACTAGCAGTTATTTCACTAAATTTCAAAAGATAAAGATACATTTAGTTTTCTACGGAAATTAAAAAGGATTAGACCTAAGCTGGCTAAACAAAAGCTAATTTGCTATTGATCTACATGAATTAACTGTATGGTCACTGTTAATGTGTTGATCTGACTAGAAATGGTCATCCTGACAGAGATCGGAAGTACCTGCTCCCCAGACATCCCTTGCCTACTCAAACCTCTAAATGGCAGCACCTTTTTAGCCTGGGAATCCACTTTCCACTCCCCTGAGCATGCTCTCTCTCTGGAACTGGGAGTTTTTACTTAAAGGAGTTTTTCTTAGTTCCCAGTGTCAGTTTGGGGATGAGAAGTAGCACTCAAATAAAGAATATGCACCCACCCTGGGGTGTAGGACACATTTCTTTCCTCTTTGGGCTCTTCCAGGGTGCCAGCCCCTGGTATACTCTGGAGTCAGCATCATTTACACAAAGTGCTGGGGAACTTAACCGAGAGGTTTCCTGATCCTGACCCCATTTCAATATTTCCTAAACTGATTTCCAGCTGGTTATACAGAGTTACTTGCTAGCCAAATTTTATAAGGTGTGTGTACTGTGAGGCGTGGCAATCAAATAAGAATCATAATGTGTATTTTGAAAGTTTTTCAAATAAAATGAGCCTCATTAGATATGTCTACATTTGAGATAATAGGCTGATGTTCATAAATATATGCTGCTTGCTATTTGAAAATACATTTGCCTCTTCCTTCTTCCCATAATCCTTTATGTAAACAGATAGAAAACTGAGGTCCTTAGAAATTAAGCAACTTTCTAGAGGTCAAGTGTTAGTTAAGACTCCAGCCAGACAGGACCCAGTGAGGTAGGTGACAGCATGGGAAAAGTCTTCAGGAGAAGGTCAACAGAGCAGAACCTGTCATGAGCCACTGTGGGTTATTTTCAAAACTAGATTTTATATCTTCAAAGATGTTATAGTTGAACTCACTCACTAGGGTGGCTTTTGACAGAACAAAACTTCCCTACCTTTAGTTTCTTCATCTATGAAATTAATATAATATTACTTACCTCACAGGATTTTATGAGTTTTAAGAAAATTGAAGTATGTTTTGTATATTAAAACACTATGCAAGTATATTGTGATAATTAATATTGCCTTACATTCTCAAGTAGTCTTTCAACATAATGTTTGACTGTTGCAACAGAGACCAAAATGAATGTTGGTCCAACAAGTAGGAGAGTTACTTCTCTCTCAAGTAAAAGTCTAATTTGTAAGTAGATTGAGGAGCAGGCGGTTCTTCTTTCCACTTACTTATCCAGGGAATCAGGTTCCTCCTCTTAACTCAAGCCACTCCCTAGGACACTGTTCTCATGTAAGCAGATGAAGGAAGCTATCCATCATCACTTCTGCATTCCACTCCATGGAGAAGAAAAAGAAAACATAGACAGCGAAAAGCTTCTTTTCAAGGACACACGCCAGAAGTTTCATACATCATTGCTGCTCACATCTTTTTGGAAAGACTGCAGTCACATGGTGGCCTGGATGCCACAGGGGCTTGAAGGTGGGCTCAGATGGAGCAGCCAATAGATCAGGGGTGTCAGATCCATTTTCACCGGAGGCCACATCAGCCTCCAAGTTGCCTTCAAAGGGCTGAATGTAGTGTTAGGACTGGGTAAATGTAACTAGTCTTTAACAGTTAAGTGAGAGGTCAGTGCTGCCGCCGGATAAAAACAAGGTGCTGGGCCAGATAAAACAATGTGGAGGGCCGGATTCGGCCTGCGGGCCTTGTGTTTGCACCACCGGTGCAATAGACTGCAATAGACTATCTAAAATGTAAGGGCTTAGGCTGACAGAAAAAAGTGAGAATGGATATTGAGTGACAATCAGCTGTCTTTGCCATTTGAGCCCTTAGTCAGAACTAGTTAAAATGACACTTGATTATTAAATCTAATTGTGGTGAATGACTAACCAGTGTCTGTCAGAATGTTCAAATTTTATTTAAAAAAACCCTATATTCTCCCCAGTTGGGTTTATAATATAAGGCTCCAAGCTGTATTTGAATACAGGCAGACATCACAGGCATCCTGACCAACGAAGTGCACTGACAGTGATTCCGCACAACCCCTTGAGGTATCTCCTAGACAAAAGCTCCAAAAATATTTTTGAAAAGTGTTTCTTTTTGCGACAAATACATTATCTAATAAGTTGATTATGAATGGGCAGCAGTGTTTTCATGTTTCTGCCCAGTTACCTTTGCACATTTCGTAACAAAGATCACAGTACCCTGGGCGGTTACACTGGAAAGAACAAGGAACATAATAGCAACAAGAGGTTAAAAAATAAAAATAATAAATTAAGAAAATTAGAAAGGCTAGAAAAATCTTGGGTATAAATCGAGATGTATAGTTCCAAAGCTCACTTTAGAGAAAATTAGATCTCCATCCAAAAGGCACAAAGAAGGGCCCAGGGCGAACCTCAAAACAATGTAAGATACACACGCTCAGTGGTAAATCTGCTCGGTGGGTTCAAAACTCTGTTTAAAAGAGTGTGTACTCAGTTGATATTATTTAATCTTCCATGAAAAAGGTACATTTATCCCATGAGGTTATTTGCTTTAACCACTGACCTTCTGAAAATGTTGAGCTATTACAAAGGAATCACAAGCTAATTATTTTAAGTAAAATTATTAGTTGCTAAACATAAAAGGTTCTAAACAAAGTCATTAAAAATATCAAATTTAGTTTTACATATCCCTACTCTACCCACATGTTATACCTTTGGGTAAAAACGTAAGTAAAATGTATCAGTTTTTATTACTTATTTTATAGAGAATAACATGGTATTAAATAGAGCCTAATTAAACTGCATTCATGCATTCAATTGTTAAAAAAAATGGTTTCAGAAAATGTTCTCATTGGAATTATCATTTGTATTTTATCTTCTACAAATGAATGTTTCTGACTTGGAAATAATTTTACAATGAGAAATGTTCCTCAATTCAAAATAACATGTTTATTAAAGAAAACCTGAAAAATACCCAAAAGTACAAGTATTTTTTAAATCAATATGCACACAGTTCAAGATACCCTTTTAGCATTTTCAGTACATTTTCTTCAAGTCTCTTTTTATAATAATAATAGTGATGAAATAAGTCATAATTTTGATACTGCTTTTTAGGTCAAAGGTATACAGAGTACTTTCCATCGATTATCTAATTTTATCTGCATAAGTATATTTTCTGTTAGATAACATTATTCCCTTCATTTTACTGAGGAGGAGACCATGGCACAGAGAGAAACTCACCTCGAACTACAGAGAGTGCATCATGGAGTAGGATTACAATCCAGGTGATAATCTCATATCCAAAGGTCAGGTTGTAAGTCACTGTAGCGCAAGTAAACTTTTTATACACTCAGATTTCCCCATGGGTATTTCTAGTTTCTGAGAGACCTTGACCAAGGGTCTCTCAGCAATTTCCTAGTATCCAGACCCGTGTGCTCAGCTCTCTGCTCCCCAGAGCACCCCACAGCAGATCACAGGTCCTTATATAACAAGCACACCCGCCATGATTTTCCTTTCCCACCTCCCACAAGGTTTTGATTTAGTAGCTTTGTGCCATTGTTGAGGTCCAAAACAGATGTTGAAAAGGGACAATCCCGAATGAGCCCCGGATAAAGTTGGGCTGACCAGGAACTAAAGTTAGGCTGACCAGGAACAGGGAAATTTTTACTTCCTAAAAGGGCTAACCGCCAACTAGCCTTTTGAATTTCCCTAATAAGACAATGGCAATCAGCTGTTTAGAGCTAGCCAATAGCTAACAGCCACACCTGCTTCTGTTCAAAGCTTGCTTGCATACCCCTGTATAAGGACATAGCTGTAAGCTCCGGGGCGCAGCTCTCATCTGCAGCTCTCCTGAGCATAGTGTCCTCGGACACTCAGAGAGCTCGCCCCTGCACAGGTAAAACTTGGCCAATAAAGTAGCATCTTGAAAATTCTGAAAGTCTCTGAACCTCTGTTTCTCGTGACGGCAGATGCAACACCATCAGTGCTTGAAACTGCTTTCAAGGTTATCACTCATCTCCTCCATGAAGGGCTTACACTCTTTATCCCTAACTCTGTTTGCAGCCATCAGTTCCAACAAGGCACCCATCCAAAGTTTTTAAGTTTGAGCTCAGATTAGTCTGTGTGATTTCTCATGGATATCCATGTTATATTCCTAAAACAAATGGGCTTCATGAGGATCTTCTCTATTTCCTTGCACAGTCTGTCCAACAGCAGGGGCAGGATGGTGAGGACCCTCCACACCCTAATTCTATTTTGGGGTAGGGACTCTAGTCAGCTCACAGCTATATTTCACCTTAGTTCAGATTTTTCAAAAGACAAGTTCCCCAGAGAGGAGACAAGATCCGGACATCCCCTTGTGTTCTGCTCCTGAGTCCAGCCATTTGGTCCCTGGATTTGCCAAATGCCAATTGTACGATAACATAAAACTCAAAATTTCTTAAAATATCCTCAAAGATTCACTCTCAAAATCACCATGGGTGAATTAGACTTCATTTACAGTATCAGAGAAGCACAAAGCACAGAGGTCACATTGATAATCTCATTACAGACAGCTCAAAGAATCCTGATTTTTCTGTCCCAAGCCCTTCTCTGCTTCATTACACAATTTAATTTTTTTCTCTTCTATCTCTGATTTTGTATTACTTTCTCCTCCCACCTGAAATTTCCTAGGGGATTTAAAATTATTTTCACCTCTATTAAACCAAGTAATATAGTTACTGAGTGCTATTTTCCAAGCTCAGATATCCAGTCTATTATGGAGATCAATGAAATAAAGGGGACACCAGTCAGTTGGCACTTCCATCCTTATAAGTGCTGGTGTGGTATCACACATTCACGCAAAATGCGATACTCCTTACAGTGGGGTTCTAGTGAAAGCAAATATTCCCATATTCTCAAATTAAGAAAGGTCATCTACTTTGGGCATTTTTTAAAGGATATATTATAAGTGGTTTATAATATGATATAGACCATATTCTTCCTTTGAGCTATTCCAGATTTTGGTATTTTGTGCTTCCAGAGTCTTTGGAAAAGAATCCCATCACCAATACCACCAGCAGAAAGAACACTTGAGTAACTGAGTTGATATCTTACTCATCATCTTTTAAACACCTATGTATTCATCTAAACATATATATAACATGTGATATCATACACCTGTTATGTTGTCTTTTCTTAAATATCTAATTATAAGAGAAGTAGTCTTTACTCTATCCACTAACTGATTCATCAGATGTTAATTGCCTCATAAAATATGCAATCTAACATCCAAGATAATCTGACTATTCCAGCTCCCATCACTGAAATTCTATAAACTAGGAGTCAGTGGTAATTGTTCCCAAACTTATTTATATTTATATTTGTTATTGTATTTTGTTATATATTTATAATTCCCACTTTAACTTTTTGTAATTATAAGAATATGTAGGTTAAGAGATGTTACTGTATCATAAATTACTTGTGTAGTTAAATTAACTCCATTTTCCCCAATATTTTGTTCCTAGATCACATATAGCATCATTCTAACTTGATTCATGTTTATATATGTCTGTTTCCTCATTTTCCCACCTCCCAAATTATTCTGTATAGACAAGAGTATCTGATAGGATATGGGAAAGATACTCAATCATTTCTTGTTGAATGACTTACTTAAAGCTGCAAATTATGCTTCTATCATGCAGCCATGCCTTTACACTTTTGTCATGCTAAGGTTTTTTTTAAATGCACAAACATTCATTGTCCTAAGACCTTGGGATAAAATAAATTATATTTACTAACATGATTTTCTTTTTATCTTAGAAAAATGTCTCCAGTTATTACTTTTAATATTCTTCTATTACATAGAAAATAATGCACAGATAACATATATGCATATTCAGTGATAATTTATTTTGTAATCAAGTAATTATGCAATTGTGGTTTGCACTGCATCAAGTATTTGTTCTGTGATTATAAACACAAACACAATCTGTGTAAGTAAATAAAACAACAGAAGCTATTTGCCCCAAAGAGTATTTTGGTGCTGCTTATAAACAATTTAGAATAAGCAACATTTTTAACAGTGGCCCATTGTATCTAGTCCCTTCTATGTGTGGTGACCTATTGGGCAATGGAACTGGCAGGTGCACTAGTTCTTTTTAGGGTATTCCAATTTCAAGAGAAGCAATAGCTGTATAAATACAGTGCTTACTCTTTCCATCCAGGAATCAACCTTAACAAACTTTAGAGTCCAGAGAAAAGATCCTAATGATTGAAAACTCTGTAGTAATATTTTAGCAACAACTGCCACCATCTTAGAAACTGAAATATTTTTATTACTCTTTATGTATAGGAATAAGTATTTCAAAACTCCTATAAACACATACCAACCAGTGCTTTTCTGTAGAGACTCTTATGTAGCCATTGGTCCAGAAAGGTGCCTTGGACCTGGACTTAGAAGGTGCCAAATTTAACGGCTCATCCAGTCATGGCTCTATTACTAATGCAAACTTCAACAGGTACTTTGATCTTGCACCCCTTACTTTATTCACAGGCAAAGCAGGGAAGGTGACTAAAGAGGTCATTTTCAAATGGTGATATATCCAGCCAAGAGGTTTCCACAGAAGTGCCTTATCAACTGTGTTAGAGCAAAAGGAGGATTCTCCCCATCCCATTCAAACATATCAGCTCAATGTAGACCTGTTTATGCATAAAATCTCAGGCAAGAGGACACTGCTCCACAAGATCACCAAATTAAAAACAATCAACAGCAAGAGAGTTGACGTTGTCCAAGGTTTCTCATAGCTTTAAAATTTCATGACTCATCATGTGACTTTCCATCAAAGGCACCCTCATCCTGCAAATTTGAACTTCAGTACTAGACATGCTATTTACAAATAGTGTCTTCTAAGATACATTACTAAGAAAATCAAAATTCAAAATGGCAATTATGCATGTTAATCTTTGAGCATCTACAATGAGGCTGCTACTGCCTATTTAATATAAACTACATCATTTAACCTTCACTGAACCCTTAGGAGGGCATTGTGAGAAGCAGAGGATAGTGAAATGTAAAAAGTAAAGATTTGAGGTCACAGAGATCTTAAATTGACAACACTGATATTTATTATCTATAATATTTTTTAAAAGTTAATAGTTTTTGAGATTTAGGTTCTTGTTTTTTTTAAGTTAAATTTGTACCTTTTCCATTACCATTTATCCCCCTTATACCCTCTTCTGCTTCCATCCATTAGGTTCTTAATCTAAAAAATGAGGAAAATCTAGATATCTAATGTAAGGCTGAAATGAAGCAATATATATAAATCACAAATATAATGCCTAGTACACTATAAATACTCATAAAAAATTAAAGGTTTTCTTTCAGAGGAGCTAAGTAACTTGGTTGCAGTAACTTGATTCAGGAAATAAGAGACTGGAAGCTGGTCTGTCTGACTCCTAAGCCATATTTTTACGATAATGGTTGTTTATTATGAACATTAAATTCACTTGAAAGACTATAATTACAAAAGTTTCAAATTAAGTGTTGCTTCAATAAGATGTAACCAAGAATGAATCAACTTAATGCTGGTTTACTTATTATTAAGTTAATTAATGTTTTCTCCCTAGCATATTTATTTTTAAATATTTTAAATATATCTTATTGACTATGCTATTACATTTGTCCAGTTTTTCTCCCCTTTATTCCCCTCCACCCTCCAACCCCCTCTCACCATCATTCCCCCACCATAGTTCATGCCAGTGGGTCATATGTATAAGATCTTTGGCTTCTCCATTTCCCATACCATTCTTAACATCCCCCTGTCGATTTTGTACCTACCATTTATACTTCTTATTTCCTGTATCATTTACCTCATTTTCCCCCCTGCCCCTCTCCACTAATAACCCTCCATGTGATCTCCATTCCTGTGATTCTGTTCCCATTCTAATTGTTTGCTTAGTTTATTTTGTTTTTGTTTTTTAGGTTCAGTAGCTGATAGTTGTGAGTTAATTGTCATTTTACTGTTCATATTTTTGATTATCTTCTTTTTCTCACATAAGTCCCTTTAACATTTCATATAATAAGAGCTTGGTGATGATGAACTCCTTTGACTTGACTTTATCTGGGAAGTACTTTATTTTCCCTCCCATTCTAAATGATAGCTTTGCTGGATGGAATAATTTTGGATGTAGGTCCCAGCCTTTCATGACTTCAAATACTTCTTTTCATCCTGTTCTTGCCTACAAGATTTCTTTTGAGAAATCAGCTGACAGTTTTATGGAAACTCCTTTGTAGGTAACTGTCTCCTTTTCTCTTGTTGCATTTAAGATTCTCTCATCTTTAATCTTGGGTAATGGAATTATGATGTGCCTCTGTGTGTGCTTTCTTGGGTCCAACTTTTTGGGGACTCTCTGAGCTTTTTGGACTTCTGGAAGTCTATTTCCTTTGCCAGATTGGGGATGTTCTTCTTCATTATGTTTTCAAATAAATTTTCAATTTCTTGCTCTTCCTCTTCTCCTTCTAGCACTCCTATGATTTGAATGTTGGAACATTTAAAGTTGTCCTGGAGGTTTCTGAGCCTCTCCTAATTTTTCTGAATTCTTGTTTCTTCATTCTATTCTGGTTGAGTGTTTATTTCTTCCTTCTGGTCCAAATCGTTGATTTGAGTGCCAGTTTCTTTCCTGTCACTATTGGTTCCCTATATATTTTCCTTTATTTCACTTTTCATAGCCTTCACTTTTTCCTTTATTTTGCACCCATATTCAACCACTTCTGTGAACATCCTGATTACCAGTGTTTTGAACTGTGTATCCAATAGGTTGGCTATCTCTTCACTGCTTAGTTCTATGTTTGGAGCTCTGATCTGTTCTTTCATTTGGGCCATATTTTTTTTTTGTCTAGGGGTGCCTGTTACATAGTAAGGGACAGAGCCTTAGGTGTTCACCAGAGTGGGGCAAGCCACGTGCCTGCATTGTGGCGCTGTATGTTGGGGAGGGGTCCAAGAGGGAACAAAGCCACCTGCTTGGCTCAGGGCTGGCTTTCAGTCATTTCCCCTGATACCCACAGGCAAATTGAGCCCCTCTGGTTCTGATTCCTAGATGGGTGGGTTTGTGTATATTCTACAACCGTGTAGGTCTCTCCAACAAACTCATCTATGAGGCTGAGAGTTTCTTCTGCTGCCACAACCCCCATAGGTTTTTACAGTGAGAAGTTTTGATGCTTTAGTTTCCCTGAGCTGGAAGCCTGGGTTGCACAATCTATCTTGCTCCCCAGATGTTCCTCCTGATTTACCAGCATGAAAATGTGGGACCACCCACTCTGCTAACCGCTGCCTTGCCGCAAGTCCTCTTTACCCCAGCTGCCTGTCTTCTCTCCTCCTAACAGTCTGGATAAATGTTTCCTCTTTAGCTTCTTTGTGGTCAGACTTCCACACAGTTCAATTTTTTGGCAGTTCTAGTTATTTTTTGTTTTGAAATTGGTTGTTGTTTTTCTTTTGGTTGTGTGAGGAGGCACAGTGTTTCCTATACCTCCATCTACCTATACCTCCATCTTGGCTAGAAGTCTCTAAGGTAATTTAAATGTATAACTTTAAGAGAATGTACACTTAACATTACTCTAAGTTGAAGAGCTCACATGTTTTAAAAAGAAAAATTTATCTTCATGGGTACTTTCTTGAATTTTACGTTTCAAATTAATTATTAATTTATGGTCAACAGTGTGTCAGCCGAACCCCCTAAACTAAAAGGCCACACATCGTGGTAATTAACAGCCCAGCTTCCATTCATGATACCAGGGTTAAGATCCCATTAATACTGTGAAAACTTGGGCAGGTGACCTCACCATTTCAGCCTTAGAATTCTTCACTTGTGAAATGATAATAGAAATAACAGTAATAACACTGTAAGGACTAACCACATATAACTACTGTTAAATATTTTAAAGTTAAATCTATATACAAAATTAAATATTAACTGAAAGAATTAATATATTCAAAGGTCCCAATTATTCTTCCAGGAGTAGCTCTTCCAGTGACAGGAATACACGAAATAATTTTTTTTTTTAAACAGAAGTTTAGAACACATTAGATAGAGTACATGAAAGTTTCATACTTTGGTTTTTACTTTAGCAATTATTACTGTCATATTTTATACTCAGAGTTATAATTTACTAGAGTGCTTTTTGAATGCCTTTCTTTTTAATGCTCCAGGGAACATTCTGTTAAAAGAAATCCTCTTCAGAAATAAATAAGTCTATTGTCTGCACAGCTTTCTCCATCAAGGAATTGAAATAAACACACATTTATTATTTATACCTTGGCCTGAGTGGGATTTGTCTGAATCACCAATTTAAAAACATTTTTAAATACACATATGTGGAAATTCTTTTATGCCAATACAAATTAGTTGTCCAAAATTTATCCACACAAAAGGTTTTTGTACAAATGGAAATATATACATATGTGACAGAGAAGCAATGGCTTTTTTTAAAGTGTGTAACAGCATTTTTATCCACTCATACTGATGGGCACTTGGTCTGCTTCTAAATACTATAAATAATGCTGCCATGAAGTAGAGGAGCATATTCTTTTATCTTTTCATTATTTATTTTAAAAATATATTTTACTGATTATGCTATTACAGTTGTCCTATATTTTCTCCCTTTTACTCTCGTCTGCCCTGCACCCCACCTCCCATCCAGTATTCCCATCCCCCTTCATTCATGTCCATGGGCTGTACATATAAATTCTTTGGCTTCTCCATTTCCTATACTATTCTTTTTTTTTTTAATTGTTGTTCAGGTATAGTTGTCTCCATTTTCATCCCATCTTGGCCCCTGCTCCATCCATCCCTGCCTCGCCCCCTTGGAAAGGACACATGGACAAAGCCAGAGAAGCAATGGCTTGATTGTGAAGAGCACCTCAAGGTTCTTGTAACTTCACTGACCAATCCTGCTCTCTTGAGTTACATATGAGAATAACTCTTGCCAATTATAGCCATCCATTCTCCAAAGGGTCCATTATAGGATGGAAATCTTTTCACTCTGCACATTGATTCTAACACTATCTAGATTAGCCATTTTCAAGCTTTCTAACTCATGGGATACATAAACTGATTACTAAAATTCTGTGGCACATGAAAAAATGTTATAGTTTTGCCAAACTGACCCCAAAAATAGGTATAATTTTGATTTGTTCATACTGGATTGTTATTCTATTGTTGGCTATTACCATTTTTTAATTTGATAATCTAAAAGAAAAGATGTCAGTGCTTCTGACTAAATATCAGGTATTGAATGTTTTAAAAATTCTTCTGGCACACTGGCTAAAAATTGCCAATTTAGATTTATGAAGGGCAAAGTACCAGTAGCATCAATGAAACTAAGGGTGATATTTTTAAAAGTAGGTCAGTACTTTGAGAGAAGCAGACATTGTCAAACAGATGACTCCTCCTTCTGCTTGAGTTCATAAATTAAGGGTTTGTTAGAGTGTAAGAACTTCAATCAGAACAATTAAATCATATACTCTAGGTATACCAAAGACAGTCTAACTTGTCAAACTATGAATGTGTTTTATACAAATAGTGCAGAGTGTCTTGATTGAATAAAAGAGCTATTTCATTATTCAAGAAGACAATCAATTTTGACCAAATATGGCCTATAGAAAAATTTACAAGTCATCCACCTTCATTAACATATAAAAGACCATATCCTAACACTTTATTTAAAAGTCATTTCCCTATAATTAATATGCTCACAAATTATCTAAATGTGCTTCTCCAGTCTCTTTTTTTCCAAATGCAACTAGATGTAAATGGGCTTTGTTCAAGTTCAGTATAGGGGACTGTTACGGGATGTGAAAGCATTTGAATTGTGTTGGGAGCCCAGTGGATCTAGAAAGAGGGAAATACATCCTGGGAAAAACCTGGCACTTAGAAATCTGTGGACTTTGTGGGGAAAGGATATGTGACTGTGTGGTTCTCTCTGACCTCAAAAGCTGAGAAGAAACCAAGAAGTAGGTTTACCTTTGAGGCTGGGAGACATCAGGAAAACCAGGGACAGACCAGAAGCCAACAGGGATGGGAATTCCTCTGTCTCCCACTCACTAATTAGAGGATTTTACTACTTGATTTCAAAGCCCTTATCTAAGCTGACAAGTAAAAATAGAATGCAATACTAGCAGCTATAAACAGGAAGATCAGGCAGAACATTTGAACACATGCCTCTTGAACCCTGCCAAATGAGTTGCAGAAAGTGAAAGATGAACACTTACATAAACACATTTTAGAAAGCAATTGAAATACAATGCCATACAATACAATGCCATAAACACATTTTAGAAAGCAACTGAAATACAAAAATTTAAGGGGTTTAAAAGATGATTTCCAAGGTAAGGACAAAGAGAAATTAAAAATAAGAGGCTTAATTCTTCCTATGGAAAATAAGGCATAAGCTTTATTTCCCTCTATTTCTCATTTTTTTCAGAGTGTTCATTTTAGAAAATCTGTGATTAAGTTCTCTCATGGTATCACTAAATATATATACATATATATTCTTTTTATATATTCTCATATTTTTTGAAAATAGATGGACATCCTTTTGCAGCTTTATGACCTAGAAATGTCTTTCTCAATGACAGGAAAGCCATGTCCTTGAAATATAAACATCAAGGCAGAAAACACCCCTGTCTCCCAGTTTCTATGGAAGGGTAGAGGCCTAACTTTGGTATGACTCACTTCCAGTTGCAAAACTACCTTCTGTCATTAAGATACAAGAAATTGGGTTTTCCTTTGGATGAAGCCATCAGCTAATACAAATGGTCAGCCTCAATAACCAACAAAGTCAGAATGAACTCTGCATGACGAGTATGTAATAGGTTGACTGCTTCTCTACATAAAACAGAGAGATTTCTTTCTGTTTTTAGAATCTTAGTGGATTGCCTGTGATATCCATCACATCCTAGTTAAATGCTTATTCAGTAATAAAAGTGTCTTCCTTCTCTTTTACCTCTGTGGATAGGATTTCTTGGCTGGATTTCTGTGGCGTTGTTATTAATTATATGTCTCCAACTCCCAGTGAAACAAATAGTAACAGATGCTATTGATACTCTGCCCATATCCCTTTGCTTTGTTATTCAATTCAACCAGCATTTATTTATCTTTTTGCCAGAGGTCTGGTCTGGCTAGGAATGGTAGCCCTACTCATTATGCACATAGCAAGGAATGAAATGCCAGGGAATTAACCCTCTCCAGGAGTGGCTCTCTACTATTGATTGGGGAGAGCTGGTTTCTATACACCCCAGCTCCCTCAGTCCTTGGAAGGAGTAATTTGCATATTTTTCTTCTCAAAGTACCCCAATGGGATAAGGTTCAGTTGCTTACAGTTTAACTTGTTTTGGAATGCACATTATGTGGTGTTCCTCACTTTCTTATTTTACATCCTCAAAGATCTTCTTCCAAAAAAACTTCATATAATTAAACCCTGACATATGACTTTTTCCAAAGGAATTCAAACCAAAACAATAAGTAAGTAGATTCAAGTATGAAAGAGAATAATAGAAATCAGATTTTTTTCTTCTTCAGAAAGATACGATGCAAAGCAAAGTACTTAGACAGATAATGATAATGAAGAAAATATTAGAGATATGGAAGATAGGCTCAGGAAAGATACTATGCAAATAATAAAAATTCCACAAAAGAAAATAGAACATACAGAAGAAATAAATAAATAATAGAAAAGAATTGTAGTCTGTGGATTATAAGGTTCACCTAATTCCATTCTGAATTGAAGAAGAAAACATTCACACTAGAGTATATCTCAGTAAGATCCTTGAAGTTAAAGAAAAGCAAGAACAAGCAAGCAAGCAAATACAACAAAAAACTCTTATAAGCACAGATAACTAGATCTACAAAAAGAAAAATATATAACTGGCAGTGAATGTGTTATCTGCAAAATTTTGAAATTAGAAATTAATATTTCTAATATTACCAGTATTACTTGCCAGGCTCTGTGCTGAGTGCTTGGTATGCATAATTACATTTCCTATTCCAGAAATGATATGTAGCATTCAATAGCCCTCCTTAAGCACTCAGAACTGTATGACTGTGGGGTTTCCAGGGTCATGGATGCTGATAATATAATAAGGTGATAATTCATTATTTTAACTATCCCGTTACAAATTGTGACAATTATTATGCTCTTCCAAGAAATGCAGTGTTTAGACTACCTGGAATTCAGTCTGTTGAAAAATGTTCAGTAATGCAAAAAGACAAGGTCTATTTCCAAGAAGTCTCAGTAGTCTGGAATTAATGAGGACTTAAAATGCTCTGAATGTATGCCGACTCAAGAAACAAACAAAGCAAAATGTGTTTCCCAAGAACGTGGATAAAGATGGAAAGCATTTTACAGATCACTTTACTTAGCATGCTGGTTCTCAGTCTACCTGTACCCTGTTTTTCATTTCAAGAAGAGTCATCCTCAAAAATGAAAAGGCTTCACGACCTGAGACAGGCATTTTTTGAATCTGGAATAGGGCCCAGAGAGAAAGTTGTGCTGAAAAGAAACCTATGAACCAATTAAGAAGTGAAGACAAGTGAGCTGGCTAAGAGGATCTCAGTAAAGTCATCTTTAACCTGAAAGTTGTTGCCAGAATTGCTTCTAAGCCTCACGACTCTGAAAGGGCAAGTCGTCACTGCCAACCAATAATGGAAAGGCAAATACCAGTGAATCCCAGCTGGCAGAGAGCAACAGGCTGAATGCTGGTCTGAAAGAAAATTGAAGTTAAAACAGCAGTTGGCGAGGAGGATGCCTTGTGCCACCAGATGTGTTTGTAGAGGAGACAGCAAGAGCAAACCAAAAGGGCTCTGCCTGCCTCAGAGTACTGAAGTAAGCAACTGCAGCCAGAAGGAGAGAAAAGAGCTACAAAATGACCACACAAGCTGTGAAGAACTTGCTGCAGAACTGTAGAGATGCTGCCCACTGGGAATACAATGGCAGCAGACAGATCAACTTGGCCTTTGGAGATATGACATGGAAGACTTCTTTGAACAAATGCGTTATGCTGTTCATTAAGCAATGAGACTCAGAAGCAAACACCTATAGGACACAGGAAGTGGCTAATGACTGATTAGAATATATCTGGTATCAGTGAGAAAGGGCATCTGCATTTACAACACAGACTCAAGGTCAATAAATGCCATGAACAGTAGAATATATGTTGTTGCCACTTTCAGCTTTCTGAAAAAAGTTTTTTTCAGATCATATTAGTTCCTGTTTACAAGCCTCTGCTGGTACCCTATTTACCTAAAATTCAGTGATCTCCACATGGCATTGCAGACCTTTTTAATTTGGCACTGGCCTAGCTTGCCAGTTTCATCTTCTGTCACCCCTTCTCAGACACTATTTTCAAATTGCTAAAGGAAAAAATCCTCACCTTTCTCTGAAATCATCATCCCATTTCAAGCCCCTGTGGACCTCTTTTCTACTTGCAAAGTTCAGATCAAATACATTCCTCTAGACCGCACAACGAAAATGATTGCTCCACAGAATCTTAAGTGTAACATCTTCTGAAAAATATTAAATCATAAATATTCAATATTATACTACTAATATTGATAGTATCCTCCATTAGGATATTTGGTTTCATGGATCCTATTAAGCAGAAAGTGTATTTTGTCTGTAGGCATCTCATGCGTGTGTGTGATGGGAGGCAGATTAGGGCAGAAAATGCTTAGTGATGCTTCTTAGATCATATGTAAATTTTAATAAGATGCATAATCTCTATATGCTTTTGCATTGATTGTTTTAATCAAATAAACAGTTTTCTATTACATGGATAATAAACACTTTCCAGGGGAAATGCAGGACACAGACATTTGATCTTTTAGATATTGTAACGTCTTATCATAGGACTCCTTTTCCTCTCTGTCTTTTACTTTGTTTTAGCAAAAATATATTGATAATGTCTAAGAAGAAAGTTTCTCTGATACACTTAACAAAAGGATGGGCATCAAGGCTATTTCTGCATGCCAGAGAAATCAATTACACCAGAAAGACTAAAGCTGTACAAAGGGAATGCTGATTTTATAAACAATTTTTTTCTAATTGTTCATCTCTGCTCTGTTTTTATAAACTTACTGAATACACTATCAGGACTAGAAAATGCAAATCCAGCACCAGAGGTGTTGGAGACAGAAGGCTTAGAGTGCATCAGAGGAAGGGGGTACTTGTGCCCCTTTGTAACGGATTCACGTGCCATTGTTGACCAGGAAACTGAACTTGGGCGGATGACACCAGGGCTACCACAAAATTCTTCTTGGTTGTGGAAAACCCTTTTTCCAAATTTCTTCTTAAAATGTGTGAAACTGATTTTTCTTTGGAGAGAGTGGAAGGAAGACTAGGGAAGGAACAGCTAGGATCCTGGGCTCGGGCCACACATGGCACTTTTATATGCCGATGCCCATCTTGCCTCATATCACCCAGAACATGTTTCTTCTGGGAGAGGAGCTTTACCCTCACTAGTCCTGACAAGGGTTATCTTCATTGGATCCGAAAATCTTCCATCACCACCTACCTATGTTTAAATGGGTTTTAGGCCCTTTTCACCTCAAGGCGACAAGCATCTTTGGATGTTGCATAAATAGAAGGGAGAAGTGGAATAAGAATAGTATAAAGAACTAGAGTTTGTCCTATAGCACTGATAGAGGATAGATATAAAATTAGTAAGAGTCTGTAACTTTTAATCCAATCTTTTCCAAGCAGAGCCCCTTCCTCTTACCACCTAGCCCAACAGCAAGCATGCCAATGGCTGTGGCAGTCAGCAGTAATGAACAGACCTGGAGAACACAGGTCAAAAGCATGTGTGTGTGTGTATGTGTGTGTATGGTCTGTTCAGAAAGTATACAGCCATGTAATATGAAAAACAGAGACACTTATTGAAAAAGATACAAGACATAAGAAACATTGTACATATAGGACAATGATGCCTCAGTCCCTTTCAAAGTAGGCACGTTGGGACCTCACACAGTTCTCCCAGTCTCCATCAGCTGCCCCGTCATATTTTCCTGAATTTCACTGATGGTCTGAAATCTCTTCCCTTTCAAAAGTGATTTCAGTTTTGGAAAAAGCTAGAAGTCCCAGGGCACCAGTACTGGGCTGTACGGGGAGAGGGGCTGTGTCACCTGGGTGATTTGATGTTTCTCAGAAAAACTGCATGAAATATGATGCATGAGTGGGCATGTTGTTGTGATGAAGCTGCCAATCCTGACTGTCCATAGCTGTACTTGTTTTGGTCATATTACACCTCTCAACTGACAAAAAATTTTGAGGTAGTACACCTTATTAATTGTTTGGCCTCAAGGGGCATACTCATAATGGACAACACCTTCTCAATCAAAAACACAATTAACATGCTCATCATCTTGATACAACTTTGCTGCTGCCTTCCGGCATGGAGAACCAGGTGACTTCGACTGGGATGACTGGGCCTTCACTTCCAGATCACAGCTGCAGACCTACGATTTGTCTCCAGTTATGACTTTCTTGAGGAAATCCAGTTCATTGGTACTAGTTTGAATAAAGTCATTAGCAACTGCAGCACGATGCTTTGGTAGCGGAAGCCACAAAGTCAATTTTTGCCATGACACATTTCATGCTAAGATCCAGTGTCAAAATCCTGGATACAGTAGTTTTTGGAATCCCCAGATCAGCTTCTAGCTCTCGCACTGTCAGTCGCCAATCATTGTTGGTTGCAGCCTGTGCACATCTGACATTTTCATCTATTCTGCTTCTTGCAGGCCTCCAGAACATGGATCACTTTCAACAGATTCTCAACTACCTTTGAAATGTTTGTGCCACATTTTTATTTGTGCTGCACTCATAGCATCATCCCTGAAAGCCTTCTGAATCATCTTAATAGTTTCCTCCAGAGGAATGTGCAAACCTAATGCAAAATTTGGTGCAGATTTGTTGCTCAACTTGATCAGTCATTTTGAATGCCACGGTCACACAGTAACATGCTCGTTCAATAGCATCTTACTACCGCCATTGACTATTACAGTGAAATTGTCATTGTTCATGCATGTGCATTCCAGTCAGTCCTCCTTGGCTGACAGGTTACATTGATGTCTCACTAGCCATTCTCATTATATTAACATGGCTGGACTTTTTCCAGATATGGATACACACACTCACACTCATAATTTTAAGTGAGCATATTTATTTAGCTGTCATGCTCCTGGTGCTAACACTGATAGTTAAAGATCTACCAAATATATATGTGTGTGTGTGTGTGTGTGTGTGTGTGATATGACTATCCACAATGTGCTTAAACTATACTAGGAATTATCCCACTTGTGATCTACAATAAGGTGCCTGCATTTCAACTTTTAAGAAAATGAAGAGTTTTTTGTTTTCTGGGTTTTTAAATTTTTTTTTAATTTAATTATTTTTCAAGTACAGTTTTCTGTCTATTCTCCCATCCCAGCCCACCCTGCCCCATGCTCCCCACCTCCCTCCCATTTCCACCCCCCTTAGTTCTTGTCCCTGTGTCCTTTATACTTGTTCCTCTAAATCCCTCCCCCTTTTCCCCTTAAATTCCCTCCTCTCTCCCCTCTGGTCACTGTCCTTCTATTCTCTATTTCAGTGACTTTGTTTTTATTTTGCTTGATTGTTTGTTTTGCTGTTTAGCTTCCTGTTAAAAGTGATATCATATGGTATTTGTCTTTCAACACTTGGCTGAAGAGTTTTTTGACTAAAGAAAATACTTGAAAATGAATTGACTCAAACATTGGTTCAATGATAAATATCAAGCACAAAATTAATAATCATATATTATCTCATACCACAAAAATAAGCAAAACCAAGATAGATACTGGATTTTGACCTGTTGGACATTGTGTTGTCTACATCACTGCCAGATGCTAAGAAGAGCTAGCTGTCAGGAATACCATGGATTTTAGTGCACAATTAACTGTCCTCTGTAACTGAAAAACAATATTTAAATACATATATATTTAAAAAGATAAGAAACTCCTTAGGGAGCTAAATAAAAGCTACCATAAAAGGTAGAAGTTCCTGCTCTCAGTGGTCACAAAAATTCTATTAAGAACTTTGTTCTCAGGGAACAACTCTGCAAAGAGGAGTATTCCAAAGGTATAGCTCCCTAATCTGTTTTAAAAAATGTTTTTATTGTATTTTTTCCATTACCATTAACCCCCTTATAACCCCTCCCCCTACAATCACCACACTGTTGTCCATGTCCATGTGTCATTTTTCCTTTTTACTGGATCTCTCCACCCCTAGCCTCCCCTCACCCATAGTGATCATCCTGTCCTTTATCTATGAGTCTGTCTCTATTTTGCTTGTTAGTTCAGTTTGTTCATTAGATTCCATATATAAGTGAAATCATAAGGTATTTATCTTTCTCTGACTGGCTTATTTCACTTAACATAACATTCACCAGAGCTATCCATTCTGTCGCAAAGGGTAAATTTTTCTTTTTATGGGAGTAGTATTCCATTGTGTAAATGTCCCATAGTTGTTTTATCCGCTCATCTACTGATGGATACTTGTGCAACTGCCATACCTTGGAGACTGTAAATAATGCTACAGTGAACATAGAGGTGCTTATGTTCTTACCAATCAGTGCTTTGGGTTTCTTTGGATATATTCCCAGAAGTGGGATCACTGGGTCAAAAGGCAGATCCATTTTTAATTTTTTGAGGTATCTCCATACAGCTTTGCACAGTGGCTGCACCAGTCTACATGCCTACCAACCATCACTAGGGTTCCCTTTTCTCTGCAACCTCACCAGCACATGTTGTTTGTTGGTTTATTGATGATAGCCATTCTGAAAGATATGAGATGTTATCTTTTTGTGGTTTTAATTTGCATTTCTGTGATGATTGGTGCCATTGAGAATCTTTTCATATGTCTATTGGCCATGTGTATGTCCTCTTTGGAGAAGTGTCTATTCAGGTTGTTGGCCCATTTTTTAAATTGGATTGTTTGCTTTTTTGGTATCGAGTTTAGTAAGTTCTTTATAAATTTTGGATATGAAGCCCTTAGCAGTTGTATTGCTAAATATGTTCTCTCATTCCATGGGTTGTCTTTCTGTTTTATAAATGGTCTCCTTTGCTGTGCAAAATCTTTTTAGTTTGATATAACCCAATTTGTTTATTTTTTCTTTTGTTTCCTTTGCCTGGGATGATATATCCAATAAAATGTTGCTACAAACAATGTCTGAGATTTTATTACCTATGCCTATGATTTTTTTAGGATTTTTATGGTTTTGGGTCCAATATTTAAGTCTTTAAATCATTTAGAATTTATTGGTGTGTGTGATATAAGAAGGTGGTCTAGTTTCATTTTTCTACACTTATCTGTCCAACTTTCCTCATACCATTTATTGAATAAACTATCTTTAGCCCATCATATGTGCCTGCTTCCTCTGTTGAATATCAATTGAGTACAAAGCTGTGGGCTTCATTCTGAGCTCTCTACTCTGTTCCATTTGAGATGGAAAAAAGATATTTTATGCAAATAGAAAGGAAAAAAGCTGGTGTAGTGATACTTGTATATGACATTATATATGACAAAATAGACATTAAAACCAAAGCTATAGTAAAAGACAAAGAAGGACACCACATAATGATTAAAGAAACAATTCAACAAGAGGATATAACCCTAGTAAATACTTATGTACCCAACACAGGAGCACCTGTATATGTAAAGCAAATCTTGATGGACACAAATGGAGACATCAACATAAATAACGGTCATAGTAGGGGATTTTAATACCTCATTGATTTCAATGGACAGATCTTCCAGACAGAAAATTAACAAGAAGACAGCAGTCTTAAATGACACACTAGATCAAATGGATTTCACTGATATCTTCAGAGCATTTCACTCCAAAACAGCAGAATATACACACTTTTCAAATGCACATGGAATATTTTCTAGGATAGACCACATGCTAGGACACAAAACAACTATCAATACATTTAAGATTAAAATCATAGCATCTTCTCTGACCAAAATGCCAGAAACCTGAAACTAGAAATCAATCATGAGAACACTGAAAAATACACAAAGATATGGAAGCTAAACAACATGTTATTAAACAACAAATGGGTCAACAATGAGATCAAGGAAGAAATCAAAAGATATTTCAGACAAATGAAAATGAGACCACCACAATCCAAAACCTGTGGGACACAGTTCTAAAATGGAAATTCATAGCATTATAGGCCTATCTCAAAAATCAAGAAAAAGCTCAAATAAGCAATCTAACTTTACACTTAAAGGGACTTCAAAAAGTATAACAAACAAAGCCCAAAGTGAGTAGGAGGAATGAAGCAAAAAAGATCAGAGCAGGACAAAAAAAAATGAAAGAGTCTATAAAAAAAGAGAGAGAGAGAAAGATAAATTAATTCAAGAGCTGTTTCTTTGAAAGGATAAACAAGATTGATCAACCTTTAACCAGACTCAAGAAAAAAGTAAGAGGACCAAATAAATAAAATCAGAAATGAAAGAAGACAAATAACAACTGACACCAAAGAACTACAAAGGATTGTAAGAAAATATGAACAGTGATATGCCAACAAATTAGACAATCTGGATGAAATGGATAAATTCCTAGAAACATACCATCCTCCTAACTAAATCAGGAAGAAGCAGAAAATCTGAATAGACAGATTACATCTCGTGATATTAAGCAGTAATTTAAAAAAAAAACCTCCTCCAAAACAGAAGTCCTGGACTGGGTGGCTCCAATGGTGAATTTTAGCACACATTCTGAGAACTAACACATCCCCTTCTCAAACTATTTCAAAATAACCAAAGTATCCAAAGTTTGTGTGCCCACTTATCTTAGATTCCTTCCACTGGAAAAAGACAAATAATAAAAGGATGCAAAAATTAGTATACACTTCACATTTTAAGTGCAATGAAAATAGAGAAGTGTAGGAGAATCCAGGAGCAATGGAGCACGATTTGGATAGGGTGGTCAGGGTGCTTCTCTGAGCCTTGTGCTGAGCGATGAAAAGGTACTGGACTGCACAGAGCAGGGGGGAGAGTGGGTAGGTGGGGGCAGTACTGCAGGCAAACTGAAGTGTAAGACAAAGTGTCTTCAGGAAGGAAAATTTGGGCATGTTTAAAGAACAGTAAAAGAACCACCATGGCTTGAGTGCAGAGAATAAAAGTAAGTGGAAGCTCTGTTCTGAAAGAGAAGATTTAGACAACTAAAAAGTGGCTTTGTAGACCACGGTAAAGAGTTTTAAAACAGAAGAGATGTTTTTGAAGTGGATATGTATATGTTGTCTTTTTGTGAGAGGACAAGCTTTCTCCTGAATTTCAGGAAAGTAACCATAGAATTTTGTACAACAAGCAAAAAATGCAATTAATTGAGACAATAAGAATGGCAGTAATTTTTCAGCTTTCAAGTGATTACATTAGTAATATAACATTTCAACACATTAGTAAAAGAGTCCTTCAGACTAAAAGTGACTACTTTTGCTCTACTCTTCGACACATTTAATGTCTCCTTTCAAAACCTACAACGTATTAAAGAAGAGGTACTGGTTGAGCTGGGATTTGAAGAATGGCTAGGATTCAACAATGAGAAGGGAGTGGATCAAGAAGGAAGACTATGCTGAATATAATCTCATCTGTTTGCCTTAGAGAGCAGAGATTTACACCAATGCCTTTACACAAGAACTCGTAGTACCTCCTTTCACTCTCAAAAGTGTTTTGTTTGGACCAAAACTGGATGGTCAGCTTTCATCATCAGCAAAGATAGGAGGCAGGAAGCTATACATACACTTGTGTCCAAAACAGTAAAAGCTCCTGCCCAGGTTCGCTGGGCAGGTACGCACAGAGTGCAGCATGGAATGTGGAAGAATTAGGATGGAGCTGAGGGTGGGGGCCCCACAGTTATCAATGGAGAGCTGCGCTTTGATTCTCCGATGTAGGAAGGGATTTATGTATATACGAGGAATGTAGTAGTAAGTAGTACCTGTTTCAGAAAAAAATAATAAACAGGCAATTTATGAAATGCTGTATCTCTTTTCAAGTTAATTTATCACTGTTCTCCCACCAATTATCAATACCTTAAACACATGTCTTTCAAACTTTCATACTAAAGAAAGGGACTTTATCAATTGTTTCATTAAAAAATATACTGTTGTAGCCCTGACTGGTATAGCTCAGTGGACTGAATGCCAGCCTGTGAACCAAAGGGTTGCTGGTTTGATTTCCAGTTAGGGCACATGCCTGGGTTGTGGGCCAGGTCCCCAGTAGAGGGTGTGTGAGAGGCAACCACACACTGATATAAAAGAATATTGTTTGTGTAAGATACATTAACCTATAAAGACTTCTATCAATTCATGTTAGCTTGAAATAATTATAGATTACCTAGTAATACTGATTTAAAAAGGAAACAAAAAATTGAGTGTAAGTATAGTTATTTCTGGGGATATTCTGACCCCACAATTGGCTATGTAAATTGTCCTTTAAAGATCACTTTTTTAAAAAATTTTATTTATTTATCTTTAGAGGGGAAGGGAAGGAGAGAGGGAGAGAAACATCAATGTAAGGTTGCCTTTTGTGCGTCCCCTGCTGGGAACTGGCCTGCAGGGAACCTGCCTGCAACCCCGGTATGTGCCCTGACTGGGATTCGAACTGTGATTGTCTGGTTTGCAGGCCCGCGCTCAATCCACTGAGCTACACCAGCCAGGGCCTAAAGATCACTTTTAAAAGCAATACTATCATGTTCAATCTGCGTGCGGGGCAAATGTTAAAAATGTTGTAATACTTTATTAAAAAGTCTCTAGGATTTAGGTTGAAATTGCCAATTAGAGTATCATATAGAGATTCAAAAAGAGCTGCACCACAAAAAACTTACATGAAAATAAAAATGTTGTGCTAAGAAAAAATACCATATGATCTTACCTTTAATTGGAACCCAATCAACAAAATAAACAAGCAAATATAACCAAAGACATTGAAATTGGGAATAAGCTAACAGTAACCAGAAGGGAGAAGGGAGGGGATAATGGGGGAGAGGGGGCAGGGTTTACAGGAACAACTGCAAAGGACACATGGACAACAACAAGGGGGGTGGAAACAGGGGAGGGAGGTACAGAAGGCTGAGGTGGTGGGGAGGAGTGGGGGGAGGCAGAAAACGACTTGAAAAACAATAAAAAACTTAAAAAGTAAATAGAAAGGCTTTTAGATGGCCTCCAAAATGGCTAATAAAGAACTGATGTCAAGACTCTGATAAAGACATTATATATATATATATATATATGAAATGAATAAAAAAACACTGTATCTCTGTATCCAATTTAGTTTTATATTATAAGTGGATATTTAGCTTTTTATCTATATCCTAAGTATTATTATAATCAAATTTATAAAAATATTTTTCTAGGGTTTCTTATTAGGAAATTAGATATTTACTTTATATTATGATTGGTATTATATCAAAGAATGGTTAATAGAAAGAAAAATGAAAATGTTTTCCCTTTGAAAAAGCACAACTTATTCCAATTCAGGTTGTCCCTGTTTTTTTTTATAAAATTCTCACCATGAAGTTGAAATCTATAACTTTAAACTTCTACCCACTGCTATTTTTCTCTCTTGATTAACATAGAACTTTACTGTCTCTTTATTATAACAACCTTTTAACTTTGAAATCAATAAGCATACACGTATGTTTAAGGTAAAATATTTGTTATTTGTTTCCTGAGTTAAATCATTTTTTTGCTCCTATCACTATCCTGGACTCATATTCTGATGAATTGTAGTTTGCTAACATTCCTCTTAAAGTATAGCTGTAGAAACTGTTTACAGTTTTATTTTTAGTATTTTTTTAATCACAATAGAGAGAAAATAATTATCATCTTACCGGTTCTGGGTGAAAAGGTACAGGAATATCAGCTAAGACAGGCTGCCCCACCCTTGACTACTCTTTTGCTTGAGGTCAACAGAGACCTCCAGAACTATGTTATGGGTATTGCTAAAACTCATAAGGAACAATATTCACAATTTGAAATTAGCTGTCAAATTTTTTAATTGAAGAACCCGTCAAATGCAGACCATCATTCAAGTTTATCTCTACTTGTTTGTCATGCAAATTTGGTGAACAGGATAACTGACATTCCCCTATCTTGTCTCGGTTTAATACCTTCTTCCAATTTAACACTAATCCATTAAATTGGCACTTTGTGGACTCAATCAGCTACGAACCCTCCCAATCCTGCAGAAAGCCCATTAGGCTATAATGGGAGGCAGCATGTATCACTGACTCTGGAGACTCTTCTTTCAAGGCCGATGTCAAGACTTCAGTGTTCTCTCAAGGTTGCAGTTAGTTCCCCCAGTTAACACCAGCCCAGGTTATCTTTTCTTTCCTAAACTCCAGTGACATTGAACCACCACGATCCAAAGATGAGGAACAGCCTTCCACAAGATTTGCACAGTGTGGTACAGGAGACACATGACTACAGAACATTCAGGAAGCAGGAGGCCTTCCAAAATGTGTCTAAGAAAAATGCTTTGGACACAGAAGTTGGAGCCTAATATAAACTAGAATCAGTGTTTGGCTCACTGTTTGAGAAAGTAACTAAGTATAAAGATAAAGTAATCATAATTAATTTTAGAATGGAATTTGAGGTATAAGTTAACATCAAATAGTTTAATTATTATGCACACAGTGATACTAGAAATGAAATATACTTTCTGTACAATATAATTAGCTAAATTCAAAACTTGAAAGAGACATTGAAAACCTCAAAGCATTCTGAAAGACCATGAGTAAAATAAAAAGTCATTAAAGCAGTGCAATTAAGACAATTTTAAATAGTGAAAAGCAATTGGATTAATTCACTGAATAAGTATGTCAACCACTGTTTAGTAATCATAATTCATTGACAAAATTTTATCCATAATATATTGTTGCTATTTCTTATGCTTCTCAAAGAGTCTAGTCAAAGTATCTGGAAGGCATTCAACTCCCTCTGGCAAAAATAGATTTTTTTTGTCACAGGATCTATATTTTTGTTTTAAATAATACTTAATTTTTTCTCTAGCTTATGAATAAAGTAGGCCAAATGTGCCAAATTTGACAGGGAGTTTCCCAGAATGGAAAACTAATTTCCTTGTTGACCTTTATTTTTTGAGGTCATGGTATTAAACTATATTACATTTATAGAAGTTCCAGAACATTGTTTCAGTCTTCATTTCCAAAATATTATTTAAAAAAAGTATTTCATTTGTGTGTCTTCTCTTTTGTCTTGTGCATTCCAAATTCATGACAAGAATTAAACAGGCCATCTTGCTTCTAAAGGAAGCAAACATTTAGGTCCATTTGAAATTGATCTGCTGACTACACTGGACACCCTTTTCTTCCTCTTGACCTTTCCCACCCCAAATTCACCTCAAATGCTTGCCAATTGCTATATATTCATCTAAGTATAACTGTATCACATATACATAGACACATATGTGTGGACATATTTTAAACTGTCTCTAACCAGTTTTAGGCTTAGCCATATTTCAAAAATCTGTTTCTTTGACTACATCTTATTTCTGTTGTTTTCTGGACTTACAGTTATGCATTTGCATTGACTAAAATTCCTTCATGCACTAAGGCAAAACATAGGTCAATTCGAAACTATTCATTAAAAAATAAACTAAACTAATCTTGTAATTTGACCGAGAAAGTGATATGACTCATTTACATTAAAATTAATGTCTGGCCAAAATTTCCACAGTTACCTTTTCTAGTATATCAAGATCAACTACCTCCCAGACAAATAAAAACATTTGTAAGTGGCTTTTAATTGCCTTCAGAAATGCAATATTTTCTTTCTATATTGGCAAACAAGAAATCTCACAAAGATTCTAATTAAATTTGCGTAGTGATTAAAATGAACAGTTCTTATGCTCATACTTTATGTGTGAAAACTCTTTAAACTAAAATGTGGTCAAGCATCATCTTTATGAGCAACAATGTGGCTATAACTTAAAAGATGGTTTCCACCCCCTTTTCTTTATATACTGCATATACATGTTGCATGTAGGCATCCCCCAAATGACCCCTTTTTAACTTTATTTTTACTGTTGACACTATTACAGATGTCCCCAATTTCAGCCCATTTGCCCAGCTCCCATTCCCCTTCCTTCTCTCTGCCCAGCACCACACTGTTGTCTGTGTCTATGGGCCACACATACATGTTCTGTAGCGAATCCCTTCACCTCCTTACATCCAGTCCCAGCTCCCCCCCTTTTTTCTGACAGCTGTCAGTATATTCCATGTATCCATGTCTCTGTTTCTATTTTATTTGTCAATTTATTCTGTTCCTTAGATTCCACATATAAAATAGATTCTATAGTATTTGACTTTCTCTGACTGGCTTATTTCACTCAGCATAATAATCTCCAGGTCCAGCCACAGTGTTTCTCACAACAACAAAGACAAAAACAAGATGAACATCAATAACTATAGCTGAACCCAAGTGGCTGGCTGATCTATGCTGTAATAAAGTAAAATGCAGATAAAAGCTAAAGAAACAATCTAGAAAGAAAGCAGTCTTTAATTTTCACTAAAATATGATCTGTGATTATAAGTTTCATGATCCTTTGGTTCAACACTAATAATTTTTTAGCATGAATTATGTGCAAATCAATGCTTTCAACTATTTTTAATAAACAATGCATCATCTGGACCTAATGACTTATCCAGAATATTTATGTTTATAGAAGGTGTGTTTGCAAATAAGATATGCTAGTCTGAAAGGCTACTTTTATAGGCAGAAACACTGAATCCAAAGAATAAAAAAATAGAAAAAACACTGTGCCACTTTTCATAAGTGGTAGAACTTATAAATCTATAACAAATCTTAGGATTCAGTAAGACTTATAACAATAAAAATAAAATACAGTAAGAAAATTAATTTAGATCTATGTTTTTAAAGTGCACCGCATGTCAAGACACCAAATTATCAGATGTCTTATGACACTTTAAAAAGTGAAAGAGAATGAAATACAATAGCATAATAATATCAAAGAACATGTCCTATAGTAAGGTTTGATAAACACACACACGCATGCATACCTAGTGTTATTTGATAAAAATTTGTTTCAATTATATATTATTGTATGTTTCCTATTGCTGTCATAGCACATTACCAAAAACTTAGTGGCTTAAAACAATACAAATATATTCTTTACAGTTCTTCAGATCAGAAGTCTAGATCCATGTGTCAGCAGGGCTGCATTCCTTCTGGATCATACAGAGGAGAAATGACTTCTTGCCTTTTCCAGTTTCTAGAAGCTGCTTGCATTCCTTGGTTTATGGTTCCATCTTCCACCTTTAAAGCATATCACTCCAACCTCTATTTCTACCTTCATATCTCCTCATTCCATCTCAAGATCTTTACCTTAATTACATCTGCAAAGTGTCTTTATCATGTAAGATAAGGTCTTTTTTACTTTCCAGGATTATTTAAGACGCGGACATCTTTGGGAGTCATTATTCGGCCTATCACAATTGTGTGTGTTTGTGTGTACGCATGCATGTGCGTATGCTGGGTCCTGTTCTAAAACATACTTCTTACAATGAGTTCTGGCTGCAAAAAATCAGGAACACTCACTTAGACTCAGTGACAGGCAGTTGTGGTGCAAAAATACAACTATTTCCTCAGTTACACTGCCATAGTAGAAATCACTGATTGATCTTATTTTTTTCTGCTAAACCCTGATGTATCTTCAGAATCCTTCTTAACACAGATGGGAATGAAGAATGTTGATTAGATTTAAAATGTAAGTGAAAAACTCTTTGCCATCTCTCAAAACCATACTGTTGGTAAAAAATGAGCAACAATGAGAATGGGCTCTAGAATTAAATTTATTAATTTCTTAGTACTTATTACAACCTTGGTATTGAACAATGGAATGACAGGAAAAGGAGATAAAAGCATCAAATCCCAGCATATATTGATTTGTGAGATTTAATCAGTGCCATTATAAATAGTGAAGTATAGGTTTAACAAATGTCGAATAATTCAAAATTGCAAAAGCATGCTCTTTCCATAGCAAAAATAAAAATTAAATTCGGCTATTGAGAAAAGCTGTTAATCTTAAGTCTGTCTAAAATTTGGCATAGGCACAATCAATTGACATACAAAGAAATACCTTTTTAAAAGAAGAAAAAATTGTCAAAAGAAATATTAGCTGGAAAGGTAACAATATTTATGTATGATGAATGGTGTATGATGTTTGAGAAACAGACTTTTTTGCTTTATTCAGAATATTATTAGAGTAGCTTATTTTGTTTTAGTCACCTTACTTGAGAAGGACAATTTAAATGATTAGTGAAATGTAAAAGAAGATGAGCAACTCAAGGGCAAAGTCCTTAAAGTACATGCAAATTAGGCCTCAGCCTAATTAGTGAAATTAATGGGTCAGTAATCTCTGGTTTAAAGTTTTAAAACTATCAAATATATCCAGAGTTTCATCAAAGGAGGTAACACATCATTTCTATAAATAAAGTATCACTAAAGAAATCTATTAAGTTGATGACACAGAATTGAATGTCTTACAATCATTTGTTATTTATTTTTCACACATGGGGACTCCTCTTAATGTGACACTCATTAGAAACACTGAATATATTAGAAAAATGTAAACATTTAAAAAATACTACAGATACCTTTGAGAGAACAGTACAAAAATAAGAACTTGAAATAGTCCAGGATAAAGCAAAAAAATGACAAAAAAATAAAAGATTTACAAAAATAACAACAAAGAAAGCTTCTTCACCAAATATAATGGACCATAATCTTAACAGGATTAATTTTTGACAGTAAATACATTCACTTCTGAATGTTAATGCCAGTAATTTATGGACTCTGCTCACACTGCTTTTCTAAGGTGCTGAACACCAAAGGCGTAATTGGGTCTCTCCACAGAATATGACCATTGGGTCTGTGCTCACTGACACCTACAGAACTAAAGTGACATCGGTGAACAAACCCGCAGGTGAAAAGTCATTAGTTTTTGTTTCAGTTTTCTCTGTGCTTACTCTTGGTACATCTGGTCATACTTAAATTGAAGAGAGGTGGGTTACCTGGCATGGCTTTTACGGACAGAAGGTTATTTGAGAAATTATTTGAAGGAAACAAGTGAACATGCAAAGTAGATTAAAGATAAATGACATTTTAGCCTGTCTAGAGCACTGTACTCACTTTACATAAAACTTAGGAGTTGTTCACTGATGTCTGTAAGTGTTTAGTGAGTAGTCTGAGCACTTTCCTTGAATATTCAGAAAGTAAAAGCTATTGAAAACATTAGTTTAATATTAAGTTTACTTAATGAGCATTTGGAAGCATATTTACCAGTTATTTATTTTTTAGTTCAACCAAAGATGTCTGATATTTTTCTTCATGTGTCTTCAAAGTTTTCTACAATTTGGTAACATCATGTGTGAAAGGAGATGATTATATTGAATGTGAGAGCTTTTCCTGGTACAATGTTATCAGGATAAATAATAAATTAAAACCTAAGGACATAAAAAATATATCTTTTACTCATCTTGAATTGGCAAACTTTTCTGATGAAAACCTATTTTCAAATTTAATATCATAAATACTGACTTTTCTACTATGTCTATCTATAACGATTATTATAAATAATACTTATAAAATCATAGTTTTACCCTATTTCCTCTTTTATAAAAAATTCTGTTTTACCCTTTTAAATACTACATCTATGGCTCTGGCTGGTGTAGCTCAGTGGATTGAGCATGGGTTGTGAAACAAAGGGTCACCAGTTCAATTCCCAGTTAAGGCACATGCCTGGGTTGTGGGCCAGGTCCCCAGTGGGGGCCACGTGACAGGAAACCACACACTGATACTTCTCTCCCTCTCTTTCTCCTCCCCGTCCCCTCTCTCTAAAAATAAATAAATAAAATCTTTTAAAAAATAAAAAATAAATACTACATCTATGACTTTGTTTTAAAATGCATTATTTACTTGAATATCTAAATTATATGTAATCAAGCAATATAAAATTGTGAATTATTTTAAAATATAATTGATTTAATAAAAATTACAGAGAACATAATGGCTATTGAAAACTCCCATTTAATTTTTTTATAATTATACACTAGTCACAACTGTACTAACAGTATATGTAAAATATTTTATAGTTTAACCTGTTAGTTATTTTTATATCATATATATTAATAAATAAATATTTTTTAAAATCTTAGGATAACTTATGCAAGTTGAAAAGCTAAGGCAATTAAAATTTTATAATTTCTGCATTTTAATAAATCATTTTGATTATGTACTATATTTGCTACTTCCTACCATCTACTTATATGTAAAATGTTTAATCAATAAACTTAACATATATAAAAACTTACTTGTCCTCATTTTAACTAAATTATACATATCTTCCAACTTATTATCCTTTGCATTTATTTATACTTTAAATTAAGACGAGAGCATTTTTCTATCTTAAGAACACTGCCTCAAAACAATAGGTTCCTTTAAATATTAAAAATAAAATTTTACAAATATGTTAAAATATACCTACCACAATTTTTTAAAAAAGAAAAAAAGAAAAGAGATGTATAGACAAAAACAATAAAACAAAATTACATTTAAAAGATGGTACCCAATATAAAGGGAATACAAGAATTAAAAAAATTAATATGATAGAATACTTAATAGTATTACCTACTTAATAGAACACTTACTAGGTCATTAGTTTTCTTATGTATTATATTAGCATTTTAAATAGTGGAGGTGGGTGGAGGTGGAAGAGGGCAAAGGTGGGATAAATGGTGGTGAAAAGAGCCTTGGCTTTGGATGGTGAGCAAACGATGCAGAATGCAGATGAGTGTTATAGAGTTGTATACTGGAAACCTTTACGGTTTCATTAACCAACGTCACCCCAAAAAGCAATTAAAAAATAAATCATTTTGGAATGTTAAAACTTTGCTTATTCTGATTATATAAAGGATAACATATTAATTCAACCTAAACTTTCACCCTGGAAAGAGAAAATTTCACCTTAATATAATTTTTCCAAATATTGTCAGTGAATAGAGTAATAGACTTTTGGTAGGATCACTGAGCTAAGATGTACATTTATTAATATTAATTATCTATAATACAACATTCATAGAACTAACCCTATCCCCCTTTGATCCAACCTACCCATAAAATATATTAAATTTCTTCATGTATCTATGGCAATAGAGAACATTTAAAATCCATAATAAGAAAATAATAACTTAACACACAGTAAATGTGTATTTAATTAAGGCTTGCTGAAGCTGTTAAATTACTATTATTCTATCAATTCCTGTATGTAGCATGTGCTATTAGCAAAGCATATTATTTCTTCCTCAGTTATCAACTCAGTTAATAAAATTTGTGTCCAATGAAAACATGAGGTCTGTCAGGAGAAAGTCCAGCTATTGTTAATATAATGAGAACAGTTTACACTACGTTGATGTAACATGGCAGCCAAGGAGAGTAGACTGGAATGTGCATGCATGGACCATGATGACTTCAATGTACTAATCAGTGGGGGTGGGGGTTGAATAAAGAGAACAAAAGGTAGAAAACTTAGATGAAGAAGTACAGGCTGAACACTTGCCTAATCTGGAGAGAACGTCTCTCCCGTGACGTCCAGGAAGCCCAGGGAGCTCCAAGAAAGAGGAACCCTAAGGGACCAACACCAACACACATACTAATTAAAATGTCAAAAGTTTAAACTCGAGAATCTTAACAGCAGCTAGAAAAAGTAAGCTTTTTAGCTGCAAGGGAACCCCTATGAAACTGACAACAGATTTTTCAACAAATTTTGAAAGATGAAGTAGCACAATATATTTCAAATGCTGACAGAAAAATACCTTCAACCAGGAAGACTCTACCTGGCAGAGTTATCATTCAGAATTAAAGGATAGTTTTCCAGATGAGCAAAAGCTAGAGAGTTTGTTACCACTGGGCAGGCCTTACAAGACATATTGAAGAGACTTCTTTGAGCTAAAAAAAAAAAAAGGAGCTAACTAGAACCAAGAAAATTTATGAAAGTATAAAACTCACTGGTAAAGGAAAAAATATATAGTAAAGATAATGATGTAATCACTTATAAAACTAGTAAGAAGATTAAAAGACAAAAGTAGTAAAAATAACTTTAACTATACCTGTATTAGTTAAGGAATACACAAGATAAAATAATATAAAACTCAATGTCAAAAACATAGATCTGAAGGTAGAAGAAAATGTAGAGCTTCAGACTGAGTTCAAACTTGAGTTGTTATTAACTTAAAATAGATAGTTATAAATGTAAGTTGTTTTGTGTGTGTGTGTCCCGGTACAAATAAAACAAAAGACCATGGTAGATACAGAAAAGATAATCAGAATGAAATCTCAGCATATCACTAAAGAACGTCACCAAAACACAAAGGAAGAGAGCAAAAAACAAAGAAAAAGAACTGCAAAACAGCCAGAAAACAACAAAATGACAATAAATACCTATCAACAATTATTTCAAATATAAATGAACTAAATGTTCAAATCAAAAGATATAAGAGGGTGCCCTGGCCAAGTGGCTCAACTGGTTGAAGCATCCTTGCATACACCAAAATGCTGCGGGTTCGATTCTGGGTCAGAGCACATACCTAGGTTGCTGGTCCCATTCCCCAGTTGGGGCACATAGCAGAGGCAACCAATTAATGTTTCTGTCTCACATCAATGTCTGTCTGTCTCTCTCCATCTCTCTGTCTCTGACTCTCTCTTCCTCTATCTCTAAAATAAATAAACATATCCTCAAATGAGGATTTTAAAAAGTCATAAGGTAGCCAAAATAGCCTATGTAAAATGAAAAAAAGAAGCCAGTGTAGTTATACTAATACCAAACAAATGACTTTGAAACAAAAACTATAGCAAGAAACGAAGGGCATTACATCATGAGAAAGGGGTGAATATAAGAGGATACAGCATTTGTAACTATTTATGCTCTCAACACAGGAGCACCCAAACATATAGGGCAAATATTAACAGATCTAAAGGGAAAAATTATCAGCAATATATTAATAGCAGGGCTCTTCATTATTCCACTTACATCAATGGATAGATCATCCAGACAGAAAATCAATTAGGAAACATTTGCCTTAAAGGTCATGTTAGATCAGATGGACTTAACAGATACATACTGAACACTGCATCCAAAAGCAACAGAATACACATTTTTTTCTCAAATAATCATAGAACATTTCCCATAAATTAACAAATGTAAAAAGACTGAAATCATATCAACAGTCTTTTCTGGAAACAACAGTAAGAAACTAAAAATATTAATTAAAAGAAAACTACAAAATTCACAGAAATGTGAAAATTAAATGACATGCTAATCAACAACCAGTGGGTTAACAAAAACCTCAAAAAGAAGAAAAATATTCCTTGAGACAAATGAAAAGGAAAATACAATGTATCAACACTTACGAGATGCAGAGGGAAGTTCATAGTGATAAATGCCTACCTCAAGAAATAAACAAATAATAATTCAAATAAAAAGACTTACTTTATACCTCAAGAAACTAGAAGAAGAACAAACAAAACCCAAGGTCAGTAGAAGAAAATAAATAAAAATCAGAGCATAAATTAAGTAGAGACTAAAAAGCCAGTAGGAAAGGTCAGTGAAACCAAGAGTAGATTCCTTGAAAAGATACACAAAATTGACAAACGTTTAGCTAGTTTCCTCAGGGTAAAAAAAAGAAATTTCAGAACTCAAATAAATGAAATCATAAATGAAAGAGGATATGTTACAACTGATTTCACAGAAATAAAAATAAATATGATTTAAAAATGAGCAGAGGATCTAAATAGACATTTTGCCAAAGAAAACATAAAGAAGGCCAACAGGTGCATGAGATGATGGTCAGTATCACCAGTCATTATGGAAATGTAATCAATACCACAATGAGATATTATTTCATAGCTTTAAAAATGAAAATTATGAAAAGGCAAGAATAGCAAATGTTGGCAAAAATGTAGAGAATGGAAGGAACCCTTGTGCAGAATTGGTAGGAATGTAAGTTGAGAAAGTCTCTATGGAAAACAGTTGGAGTTCCTGAACAAGAGTTGGACTTCCTCCAAAAACAGTTGGAGTTCCTTAAAAGTATACCATATGACCCACTTATAGATATTTAGCTGAAGGAAGTCAAAAGCTAACTTGAAGAGATACCTGCACCCCCAGGTTCACTGCAGTATTACTTGCAACAGCAAAGATATGAAAACATCCTAAGTGTCCATTGATAGATGAATGGAAGGAGGTGTGAAATATAAATATGCAATAAAATATTACTTAGTCATAGAAAAGGATGAAATTTTGCCATTTGTAACAACATGGATGGACCCTGATGATATCATGTTAAGTTAGATAAGTGATACAGAGAAAGACACATACTGCATTTCACTTTTATGTGGGATTTTTAAAATCTCAAGCTCAGAGGATAGAGGACAGATCCCTAGTTGCCAGAGGTGAGGGGTGGGGGATGGGCTGGGCAGGGGGGCTGAAGGGAGTCAAAATATAGAAACTCTCAGTTATAAAAAGTCATAGGGATATAATGTACAGCTTGGCAACTATAGTTGGCAATACTCTGTCAAATACATGAACGTGCTGGGAGTAGGTTTTAGAAGTTTTCATCATATGAAGAATAATTATGCATGGTGATGCTGTTAACTAGACTTACTGTGGTGAAACTTTCCAGTATATACAAACATCAAATCATTATGTTGTACACCTGAAAGTAATATAATGTATGTTAATTATACCTCAGTTAAAAAAAATGAGACAGGTTAAAAGATAGGCAGACACTGAAGAAATTGCCCCAAATAAGACAAAGGAGATGAAAAATTTCAAAGCAGGATTAAGAGAAATGTTATATAAATTGAGACAGTTATCATATGTCCAATTGCAATGTCCAAAGGAGATGGCAGAACAAAGAATAAGAAATAACCTAAAGGCTGAGGGTCTCAGACACATGGTTCAGGAATCTAAATGAAACATGTGAAGGTTGCATAAAAGAAATCACCCTACTAGACACATGGCAGTACAACTGCAGAAGAGCAATCAAAATAAGATCTGAAAAGAAGAGCAGAAAAAAGATTATTACTTACACACAAAGAAAGGTTAGACTAACACAGACTTCTTAAAGGCAACAATTGAGGCCAGAAAGAAATGCGATAACAACTTTGAAATTCTTAGAATACAAAACTGCCAATGTAAAATTATATATGCAAAAAAATTACCTTGCATAAAGGAAAGCAAGATAAACATTTTCAGGTGAATGACAACTAAATATCATTGATAATTTTTCCATAGAAATTGCTAAAAAACATATATAAAAAAACTGAGGGGCATTTATACAATGGAATATTACACAGCAGAAAGAAAGCAGGAACTCCTAGCCTTTGGGACAACCTGGATGGAACTGGAGAGTATTATGCTAAGTGACACGAACCAATCAGTAGAAGACAAATACTGTATGATCTCACCTATAAGCAGAACCTAATCAACAAAACAAGGGAGCAAAACAGAACCAGAGACATGGAAATAAAGAACAAATTGACAGTAACCAGAGAGGATGAGGGCAGAGGCTAATGGGGAAAAAAGGGGGGAAGGGCAAGTCAAGGAACATGTATAAAGGACCCATGGGCAAAGACAACATGGGCTGGATTGAATGTGGAAGGTGTGGTGTGGGTAAGAGGGGAGAGTAATGTGGGGAAAATGGGGACAACTGCAACTGAACAACGATAAAAAAAATAGTCCCAGAAGGAGGTAAGGATCTCAAAATGGAAGTTGGAAATGCAAAGTAGAATGAGCGATGAAATATGTAAACATGTTGGTCAATCTAATTAAACACAGACTACAACAATAATAATAATGCTTAAATAATGGATTAGAACATACCACACACATCACACACACAAAACTAAAATACTGGAACTCATAAAGTATAGAATCAGCAGGCAATATTGAAGTGTCCCTAGTTCCTTCTATTGGCTTATAGGTGGAATTCAAATATTGATTAACTTTATCCTATACATGGGCATAGTGAACATATCAAAGGTAACTAATAAGGTTTAATACAGAAAATGCAATTTCCAAACACATTTTGAAAAAGTGAATGATTAAAAATCTCTAATTAAAATTTAGAAGAAGACAGAAAAGGAAATAAGTGTAATAAACCAAAACAAATCAAGATAACTATGACTAATAGTAGAAAGCTCTAAAAATCTCAATAAACAAACCATATAAAATCCTAAATTACCAGGCTGAAGTTATCTGACTGGGTTAAAAGAATCTAGCGTTGTGATGTTTACGAGAAACCCAACCAAAACACAGGGATACAGTAACACTGAAAGAAGAAAAGTCTAGACAGGCCATGCTGACCAAAATAAAACTTGCACATCTATGTAAATACAAGACAAAATAGAGGCTCCTTCCCTGATACATAGGCTTCTTTTTCCTCTGCCATTTCCTCCACTTCAGCCCTGGGAATTGGGAAGCATCCTCAACATGAAAGCTATAACATCCTCATCCTTTCCTCTTACTGTAGCAATTTTTTTTTTTAGAATTAATTCCCTTTCAGCTTCTCCTTATCTTTAGCGCCCTTCCTTTTTTACTCTTTTGCCCATACTTTATAAATGTGTCTATGGGACAGTACATGACCTCTCTCCTCTGCCACATAGTTCAAGGTGCCAGAGGAAGACTTTGTTGTCTACAGCCCTTTTGTATTTTGTTTTCCAATCATGGAAAACATGACACATTTTACCTGTGTCTTAAAAATGCATGTGTTTACTTCTCTGCCTAACCCATCAGATGTATAAAAACTTAAGCCACAGACCACATTTTACTTATGTTGATGGTCTCAAGCAATTTAAATTTGTTGATTTATTATGGCTCAAAAATAGAAAGTGAAATTTAAAGTAGATTTAACATTCTGAAGAAAAGAATGAAGACATATAGCAATGTTAGCAAAGAAAAAACTCACACATATACATCTTCCATTCTTTAAGCGATATCGACTAAAATAAAAAAATAAAGCAAGATAATTTTAGTGGCTGGAAAGTAGAAAGTTAATTCACAAACAGTGGTGAAGCTTTTCTTTAAGTGAAACCTTCAATATCACATATTAGGGAAAAAATCCATTTTATATCTTCATATCTTTGCCATATTTTTAAAGCTATACTTGAGGCTGGAGACACAATAAAACTAGAATATACGTGTGTTAACGCCACTGTATAATGACAAAATCCAGTAGATAGAATCTACAGAAGTAAAGAAAATACAAGGTGGAAATGAGTTCCTAATTTTGTACATTAAAAAAAAACCAAGCATTGACCATACATAAACACGAAACTCCACAACTGTTACAGTAAAAAGAGAGAAATTTTACTATTTGTTTCATCACAAAAGTTCTCATTTAGGACAAAAGATTGCTTGCATTCAGGGTCACCTGAAGTAAATCAAATATAAATTTTTATCCGGGTATAACCTGTTTTGGGAAAGTATAACAAAAAGTATCAAATGCTTCAGGTTTTGCCACTAGGAATAATTTTTTAAGCCTAAAGTTATCAAACAAAGAATGAGTCTTTTCCTAGTCATGTAACATTGAATAACCTACTTTATGTATTTTCCTTATTGTTAATGAAGATGTTCATGGTAACTACTCCTTATTGGAATTTTTGAAGAATAAAAGAAATATGTATCTAGAATGTATAACAGTGATCAATAGTTAACTATTCTGGGTTTTGCTATCTTTATTAGAAATCTATAAATCTTAACTATATTCAATGCAGAGAGGAATTCCATTTCTAGGTAGCACATAGTCTCTGATTTAGGAGATGAAATTGTCAAATTTTAACCCCCTAAAAAAGTTCATATTGTACAAAATATTTCACTGAAACCTTTCCTTTTCCCTCAGATTCAATCAGAGAATATACACACTACATGAAATGCAATATTAAAAACAACATAAGTGAGCAATACAGCAAAAACTGAGTTTCTAAAGAATGATAGTTTGTCAGTGCATCTTCACTTAAAAGTTTAAATTTCCCAGTTTAAAATAGTGAATTGCCATCTGCTGCACCAAACTTTCTTTATCAGCACAGAGGGCTTTACTGATGGCAGACTGTGCGATAAGAGGTCAGCCTCTGCAGCACAGCACATCTGATTGTAAATCCCTGGTCTGCCAACTAGTAGTTACAACCTGACATTTGACAAGTTAATGTTTCAAAATCCTCCAATTCTTCCTCCCTACAACAGGATCACGATTCCCTCCTCGTGGCCTTCTCATAAGGACGGGAGCGATGGCCTGCACAATTATCTAAGGGCAATCATAATTATTTTCAACCTGGAGAAGCAGATAAAGACGGCAAGCCTCTGTCACAAACTGCAGAGTTCCCATTTTCTGACAGCCACCTACCCTGGGTCGTCTACCCTAAATAAAAAGGGGAATCTCTCTGTTTTCACACATTATATACAATTGCTTATTTTGGGAGGATTGCTATTGGATAGAAACTTAAAATAAGCCTTGGTCCTCGAGAAACTTATAGCTTTACTTTTAAATGGAATAATTGAGTAACAAAATAAAATCCTAACATGGAAACTACTATGTGACTGTGCCTGTAATTGAACAGAAACGTATAGAAGAGAAAACTCATAGAGGATCACTTGTTGGAAAAGGCTTATTGGAGATATCAGAAACTGCAATGGGTTGGAAGGACGGCTACAGTGTCAAGTGAGACAGGGAAGGGGCATGGAAACCAAGAGCTATCAAGTCATACACCTACGAAGCGGTCCTTTTGTTGACTCCTGAATTCACATCATTTCCCCTCAAAAGTAATCCAGATAAATAGTGTCATTCATTGTGCATAAAAAAAAAAGGTCTGCCTTCACAGAATGGGAAAGTAGAGGTTTTTCTACTCTTATGTATTATTAACTTTATGTTAAATTTAGAATTCTTATAAAAAGTAATAAAAGTCTCTCTTGAAAATTAAAACACTTCTAATTTAGCTTATTCTTGGGCTTATGCAAAATGAAATGTTTTATAAAAATTATGACCAAAGTGCGTTTAAAGTTTGACTGAAAATTGTAACTCAACTGAACACAAAGGAATATATGACAAAGGACAAAGAAGAGCAATGATGTTTATAGTTTTCATTTGGGAGCTGATACACGAGCTTTTGTTGAACTACTACAGCATGCATATCCCAAATAACCTTATTTTTTGCAGTTAATCTTTTTAAAAAATAATGTAGAGAAACCCACAAATTAAAAAAAAAAAAATGAAGCCTAAATACTCCCTCCATCTGAAGTGTTCCAAACATAAACACATCTTTCTCTCTCATTCCGGATTCTCACTTTAAGGTGTTATGTGTTTCAATTTACCCACACAGGTCCTCACTGTGTGCTTTCTAATTAAGAGCTCATTATTAAATAATAAGCAAGTATATATTGATTATAACATTTGGGTAATTTATACTTCCCCTTAAAATGTACAACGGTTGAAGAAAATTATTAGAATTGATTGAAACCGAATTCTGCCATCTGTTCAGAATCACAAATGCTGAGCTCTAGGAACACCTAGGACATGGAATGAATCAGGTAGAAATAGATTTTATAATTCTTCCTGTGATGCTGACAAAAATCTGTCCTGAAAAGTCAAGTGACACTGTTTATGAACACAGACACTATACCAAGAATCAGCATTACAAAGCAGTAACACGATGCACATGAATATAAAGACTGAAATTAAACAATTATTCAGCTCACTGACATGCAACCAATAAAAGACATTTCATGATAAAAGAACACACTTAAACTAATGATTTTTTAGACACAAAGCAAAGTTATTTCCATTCCCATTAAAACTGAATATCCTATAAATAATACTTTGAAATTAAAATAAATTTCTTAGCTAACCTCCAAAATATTTTTCTATTTTTATTTTAGGTAGAGAATATTTCTGTCTCATATCATCCTGCTATACTAAAGATGAAATAACAAATGACTTTTCACTTTAACACTGAAGTCCATTCAATCATGTGGAAAGAGATAGTGATAGGAGGGCATGTTAATTAATTAATAATCAATGTTTTGTTAATGTAGAAACAGATGAGATAATATTTACTGACTTAATTCATCCAATAATATATACGAGGTAGTCCCTGCTTTTCAGGGTAAGAGATGAAGAAGGAAATGATACAATCATGCACTTACATGTCATATAAAGGTACTACAAATTGTAAGACCCAACTATATATAAAATGTATCATTAAAAAAGAAAATAAATGCTGCAATTCAATCTCAAAATACTGCTTTCTTCTTTTGCAGACTTTTTATTTATATTATTGACAAAGCCCTTACAGAATGATTTTGACAGATTTGTTTAGACCATATATCTCTTGGGCAGGTGAAAAAAGTTAAAATATTAGTGAAACTAATTGGTTCAGGTATTCCTAAAACTGTTTTCACATTCAGTGCATGAATTCTGAACCACTTTTTGACATAGAATCAGTGATATGTTTTTATTTCCCATAAGTATTAGCTTTTTCTGAGTAACAAACTTCCCCAAACTCAAAGGCACAAAACTGTAAACCTTCTTTGCCCATGCATCTGTAATTAGCTGGGTGCTGTCCAGATGGCTTTGCTGATATTGGTTAGGTCGACGTAGATTATTTGTGGGTTACATAGATACTGGCTGACAGAAGTTGACTCTGGTCATGTGTCTCATCACCACACATGTCTCATCTTACAGCACGTTACCCTATGTTCCCATGTGGATGCAAGAGAAGAGCTCCTTTTTAAGCCTCTGTTTATATCATGCACACTAACCCTTCAATGGCCAAAAGAGGGGCCCAGTGCCAAGGTGTAGGGCATGAGTGTGCCTGCAAGAGTTACATTGTAAAGTGGGTACCTCGAGAGGAGGGTGAAATACTGGGATCATCGGCACAGTCTATGCCACCACATGATATGATCTTCCTGCCCACTTGCATGTTTACTCACCGGTGTCCCCAGCCTTCCTCTCAAGTACACATTCTGCAGAGTTTTGAAGCCTGTGGACAATGACAGCTACATCATGCTTATTTTTGCTTTTTCATGGCCACAAAATTAATTTCAATCAGAAATGTGGAAAGATGAAAAAATATGCACATTAAAATTATTGAAGTACAGTAAGACAATACTCTATAAATAATATTCCATGTGGGAAAATAGTTTCATTATGTAGTACTGGGAAAATATCTGTCTCATTTGAAAGGCTGGTATGTTTTTCTCCTCTTGACCAACAGAATTATATGAATTATAAGAAACAGCTTCAGTCTGGGTTTAATGACAGTGATACCATTAATACTTCTGACTAGCATAATTGCTCCTTATCCTCATAGTGCTGATTTCCTATTTGCATCTGAAGTTACTTTTCAGGTCTGTGATGATCAAATTTGAAAACAGACCTCTCAGACTCTAGCTTGACACAAAGTAAGTGCTCAATAAATGTTAGTTATGTATCATTATTCTTTTTTCAGTTCATTATTTGCAGTCTGTTTATAACTTTTATCAAATGGGAAAATAAGTTCAGCCAATAAAGTTGTTAAATATTTACCTAAACAAAAAGAAAGTAAGTGGCAGGAGGTATTCATATAAAGTAAGCAGAGAAAATATGGCATCTAATAAATGTTGCTTGACTTGAACCAAGGAACTGACTTCTTCCCAGATCTTTAGACTCCTACCTCCCTTCCTGACACTTCCATGTGGATGTCTGCAAAGAACCTGAGACTAACCTTTATTAGTAGAGCCCTCTCAGACAGCAACTTTTCACATTACCTCAAGAATCTGGGAGTTATCTTTACTATTTGCTCTTACTCACTACTTACCACATGCATTGGTAAGGCCTCCAGATTCTCAAAACATACTAAAAAGCCATGTACTTTTCTCTCTCCTTATTTCCTATTCCAACTCACCACTAAATATTGCTTGATCATTGTTGCAGATTCCTAACAGTTACTCTATTCTCACTCTGGTTGACCCACAAATATTTTCACTGAACAGAGAAAGTTTGCTTTGAAATACAGATCAGATTTATTTCAAGTTTTCCCATTTCACTTGAGTAAAATCCAAACACTTCTTTCTGTCTCAAACACCCTACTTGATCTTAATCTACACTAATGTCCTTGACCTCATCCTGTAATACTTCCCTCTTTACTCACTACATTCAAAGAAAACAGAAGTGTCTCACACTCACCAAGAAAGCACCTTCCTTCTGGTCTTTGCATTAACTCTTCCCTCTGCCCGAAAGGCTCCTCTTGAGACCCACTCTGTGTTTTTTAAACATGTTAACATTAACAGATTCCAAAATATCTGTTTTGCCTGTATTTACCACCTACAAGACACCTGAGGATCCTCCAATATTATCTATTTTCCCCTTCCTCAACAAAAATGTTTCTGAGATATTCGAAAGACACACTGTAATTCTAACCAGTCCTTTCTCTCTGTTCAAAGTTGTCACCCAAGAATCTGCTAGAAGTCATTTCTATCCTGTCTCTGATGACAGAGGCCATGTGTACTGCCACCAACAATAATGATACAACTTTTATTATGAAGTGACTTTCAGAAAGATCCTGTTCTGTGTACCTCTGCAAATTTTATCTTGTCTACACCTTACAATAATTCGGTCAGGAGGCTCTATCTGTTGACAGTGCAATGCTTAAAACTGGGGAATCATTCACAAAGTATCACCATGCTGCCAATACCTCCATTTTTATAAGCACAAAATATGAAAGACTTCACCAAAGACCACTGACACAGCAAGTGGAAAAGCAAGCTTTCAAAACAGGGCTCAGGATGGAGAGATGCTAGCAGCCATGAGAAGAAGAGAAGTATATCCCTCTCCTTCTCTGCTTGCTTGTTTCCTAGGTTACAAAGCTCTTATGTGTGCTCAGAGTCTCACCACAGAGTTCTGATTGAAAGATTCTGAAAAATAAGTAGATTTTGCAGCCTCCTATGAATGACACTGATATTAATATTTTAAAGAGAATATTGACAAAATATGAAATTAAATGCGTGGTGGGTGTATTTGTTGAAAATGTATAATAATATAAAAGTATTACTTATTCCTCCTTATAATTTTAGGTGGTATCTCTATATCATGGAGTTTTGTACATTTTTCTCACTCTTCAATATATTAGTTTTAAATGTTTAATAAGAATCAAGTATACTTTCTTCCTTATAAGTTCTTATAAATAAAAAATAAATGTACTGAAAGATCTTTCTTCATGTTTTTCCATGGATAGGAAGGGGTTCTCTTTCTGGCTTGACTTTTGGATTTAATCTTTTAACTGGGGTTTCAGTTTTATTAAGGGAGTCCTACAATTTGTTAAAATGAAAGTTTCGAATGGTTTTGTGAATAATTAAATGACAGTTAAGTTATCTGGAAGTCGACATAAGTTGCTGTGTCTGCTTCCTTTTGAACATTTTAGAGCATTATTGGCTAATAAAGTATAATAGAAAAAATATAATTTAATTCATACAGTAATAAAATATCTAAAATTATTATAATTTAAGTAACATGAAGTCTAATTTGACTAGCATAACCAAGATTAACTAAATAATCGCTCATTCTTAACTAATACTTAACACTGAATTTGAATTCTAAAATTACTTCTTTTCTGAACTAAAAAATCTTAGATTTTACTTCTATCTAGTCAGATGATTCATGAAACATTTTCATTTGAATGCAATTATGCTTGATAGATGATCATAAAACTGTCATATTATTTTCATGAATATTAAATTATATTATATAAGAAAAGATTAAAAATTTGGTTTCATTAGGGAATATTCTTAATAAGGCACAAAGATACATTAACAAATCTATTCTTTTAGCTTCCCAGTCTCAGTTTTCTTCCTGTGGGCTTTCTGTTTGGGAAAGAAAACACTTGGACAGTTTTCTGGGAATGCGAGAGACATTTACGATGATAAACTATCACCACAAAATATGCATTTGGGGTTAAATATATTTGGGGTTAAATAAATGAGGGCCACATTTTAAAATGTAATTCCTTTCTGGTTCTTCTGTATCTTTCAAACTTAAATAATGAAATTATTATTATATCATGAATTCGGTGCCATTTAAAGCTGCTAAAATTATAAACTAGTGCACATGCAGCATATCTATGACAACATGATAGAATTAGAAGAATTTCCTATTTATGCAATTTGACTTTTAAATTTTTGTAAAAATTTAGTTTAAGTTCACATAGCTTGCAATAGCGGGTGCCTAGCATCTTATAACCCACATCTTGGTTTACTTATCTTTGCAAGATGTAAAGAAGTGGTGGAGACAGAGTATAGGGTTATGTCTGCTGTAGTATTTTCTCACTCTACCACTCTGGACCTTCCTCAGTTTACTATATACTTGAACTTCCTAGTAAAAATGTCTTACCAGAAATGGTTTAGTTCATAATCAGCCTTCCATCCCAAGGTCCTGTGATCTTCCTTTTAGCTCAATGACAATTTCCAGAACTCCAGACCAAACTCTGAAAAGCTTTGTGTTCCCACTCACCTATTCTGCCTCCAGGTTCATGGTCAGGTACTCAGAGATTCAACGTAGAGCCCACACACAGAAAAAACCCAGCAATTTCATCAAGATATAAAGTGTTTGAAAACATAGGGAAAGCCTTTACATGTACCAGTCCTACTGATGACAGCCAAGACTATTATCCACAGATCAGAAAATTAGACAAATTTCGTAGGCATTTCTGAATTTCTCTTAGGGAATTAGCATTCCTTCTTGAATCACAAGGGCTACATTGTTTGAGGATATTTTTATTCTTGCTCTGATACTTTCAATATTGACTCCAGTGTCAGCAAAGATGAATGGTGTCTTTACACTTAAAGTCATTAGCCTTTCTTCTGAACTCCCTCAAGTTGGTCTTTCCCCACTCAGGTTCATATTTTAAAGTATATTTTTTCAATCACTCATTTCATCTAAATAACAAATCCAGAAAGAGAGAACACAAATAGTAAAAACTAAGGAGGAGTCTTACTTGAAAAAAATACTTTCTTTTCCCTTCACTGTTAAACCCTAACAGATATTTTTAGTTTCCAGTGGTTCTGCTGGCTTATACTCGGGAATTTCAACATTCAACCAGAGATATATTTAATGGTGGAATGATGTGGGATAATTAAATCTGATCATTTAAAAAAGTTTTATCACATCAATAATTTCTGGTCATAATTTGGAAAGCTCAATTATTTGAGCCCATGCTCCAGGGCACAAATTTAGTTCTGGTCATACTAGAGGAAATACAAAAGCACTGAACATATTGTCAACTATATAATAAGTGTGCGGAAAATACTTGATAACTGATAGCATTGGCAAAGGACTAATAAAGTATTTAGATAAGATAAAAAATGTATGCACATAATTATAGTATATATATTATACTATACAAGTACATATATGAATATATGTACACATTTATATATACTGAACAGGAAATACCTGATCAAAGGTGAAATTGAAAGTACTTAAGATCTAGTAGAGCATGGATAACCATCAATCAGTGATTTGTACTGACCGTACATTGCTGGACACTGAGCAAGCCAAAGAGATGCTGGCCATAGTGTCCATGAATGTGTTCACACTAAATGGCAGCCTTGCCATAATGTTCCTGCTACTGAGGCAGTGTCTCCCACCCAAATCACATGAAATCAAAGTACAGCCTTTGTTTCTCTTACTCAAATTTTACCACATTAAAAAATATGTCCGAATAAGATTTACCTAACAAATCACAGCAAACCAATTAAGTGAAAACAATGATATGTTGGTGAAACCAATTTATCTGTTTTTAATGTTATTTCTTTTCTAGCAAGTGATTGTCATTTTCTAATCTCTTCTCACTCCCCATTGCTGGTTTCTATTTTATCAGGTAAAAGCAAATGGATTGAAATAACCAAAAAATCAAAGCCAACAATATAGACCCTGCTCCCTCTCTCACATCTTTTAGTTGCTAGATCAGGCCTGGTCTGTAAGAAGTTGGATCTGTGCTCATGTGACAGTGGTGATGTCACTAGCACTCTGGAATGCTTAAAGGAAGGTAAAACCTTTGTTACCTAGCAGTCGATTAGATGACAGAGTAAAATAATCAGACTTGCTACCAAAACGTGATGAAATTATGTGAAAGGGAGAGTAAAAGGAAGACATTCTAACTATGAAGACAAAAATTTCATAGTTGAAATGTGAATCTGAAATAAAATATTTTTATCTTTCATTGATTCTCAAAATTCAAACAAATAAAAAGACTATTATTTGAGGGTGGAAAAATTACATATTTTTGTTTCTAAACTACTTTTCGAAATCTCTGGAAAAAGAAACTTTAAAAAGAAAATGTACAGAGAGAAAGGGGGTGCAAGTGGCAGAAGAGGGTAATGGAGGGACAAATAGTGAGGAAAGGAGACTTGATTTAAAGAAGTGAATATAGAATACAATATACAGACGATGTTTAGAATTATATACCTGAAACCTATACAATTTTATTAACCAATGTCACCTCAATAAATTAAATTTCAAAAGGAGAGGCACAACAATGTTATACTCTGGTAGGGATATCTATGTCTATTAACATAAGAGGCACAAATTGAAAAACTACTACCGAATGGGATTATCGTTGTTTTCATTTTACTAAAAGGAAAATCCATAGAAATCAGTATTGAAATTTGCCAGCTAAGGGTTCAAAGTTCTTGAGCTTAACAGCTCTAAATGAATAGTAATTTTGGATAACCATTTAGATGATGACTTTTTTTCTTCTGCAATAAATGGCAAAATAGCAACTACTTCCCAAGTGTAAGCATGTTCAGAACATTAATTTGGCTTGAGTTATACAATTACAGAGAGCAAAGCCATAGCTATTTTTAATACATCAATTTGCTTCTTATAAATGTGATATTAAAACTTCATTTCTTACTACAAGTTATGAAGGCACAATTTTATTCTAGTACTTATTAATCCTAAAAATTAATCTTTCTAAAATTCTAGCACTCATTTCCACTAGGAGCATTATAATTACAACAACTGAAAATAAATACCCTATGGATCAATCTTCAATGACTATAATGTGATTTATATTAGAATGAATTATTTGTTACTCTCTGTTTAAAATTAATTGGTGGAGAAAATCTGCTACAAAAAAAAATAAATTAGATTATTGTGTCCATGTCCTTACAGTGCAGTAGTGTCAGAGATAAAAGTTCCTTTCAATTTTAGGAAGTAACTATACATAGTTGACATTAGAAAACGACTGTACATATTATCAAAATATTATAACAGTTAACCTAACTATATTATTAAAACAATTATTAGTACATAACCATTTGAATGAATTTTAAACATGGCTTTTAATATCTAGTATTTAATAAGTAAATTAGTAAATAATGTGAAAATATTTTCAAAATAAGAAAGTTTTTAAGTAATCCAAAATTAAGTTTATAACTGATTCTTCTCCTATTTATTTAATCTTGTGTCCATCAGTTTCTTTGTATCTTGGGAGAGCTTGACTTCCTTCTTTCAAATTTTTAGTCAGATTTAGTTCTAAGTATTTCTCATTTGTGATGCTATTATAGATAGTGTAGCTTCCTGATTTAACTGTCTAAATTTTTGCAAGAATAAAGAGAGTGACTTTTGTATACTAATTGTGTAATCTTGTATCAGTTGATTTTTTAAGTATTTCGATATATGTTCACAATAACCCATTAAATTATTCATGAACAAACATAGTTTTATTTCTTCCATTCTTAATTTGATGCCTTTGATTCCAATAATACTTGCCTTATTGCACTGGCTAAAACTTCCTGCACAACACTGAACAGGAATGGTGAGAGTAGACATCCCATCCTTCTCCTAAACTTGAAAGTATTCCATCTCTCAGGATTTAAGTAAAATGCTAACTCCAGGTTTTACACAGATGCCTTTTTTTAAGATTGAAAATGTTTGCTTCCATTCTAACTTTATTGTGAGCATTTTTATTAGAAATGGGTGTTGCATTTTTGTCCAATGCTTTTTTTATGTATCCATTGAGATAATGATGACCTTTTCTTTCTCTTTCTGTATGTATCTTATTAACGACCTTCTCTAGTTTTGGTATCAGGGTAATGCAGGTGTCATACAATGAACTGGAAAATATTCCCTTGTCAACAATATTCTGGTAGATTCTCTGTAGAATTAGTATTATAATATTTTATTTGATTATAGAATTCACCAGTGAATCCATTTCAGCACAGTTTAGGGGGAAGTCTCTAGTATAAAGCTAATTTTTTTTGGTTGATAAAGTTCTATCAGGCCATCTATTCTTGTTGAATAAACTTTTATAACTTGTATCTTTAAAATTTTTCCTATTTCATCAAAGTCATCAAATTTGTGGCTTCATTAATATAAATATTAGTTTATAGAATTTATTTAAAAGCTTTTCATAATATTTTTATATTATCCACTTGATATCAAATATATTTAGATCCATAGTAATGTCATCTCTGTCATACTTGTCATTGATAATTTATTGTTTTCCCATTTTTTCTTGAGTAGTCTGTCTAGAGCTTTATCAATTATCTGGATTTTTCTCAAAGAACAAACATTTAATTCTCTATTGTTCTTCTATCTTGTATTTCATTAATATTTTCCTTATCCTTATTATCTCCTTGATTGATTTATTTTGCTCTTATTATTCAAGATTTTAAAATGGAAGCTGAATTAATTTGACATTTCTTTTCTAATATGTGTTTAGTGCTATAAATTTCTACCTATTTTTTGATGGCAAGTCTCACATTCTGAAATGTTATGTCTTTATTTTCCTTTAGCTTGTACTTTTTAAAATCCTTTTACACCTTCCTTCCTTAATTCAGGACTTACTTAGAGGTATTATTTAATTGTCACATATTTGGGGTCTTTCCAAAAGATTTTTCATTATTGATTTCTAACTTATTCCAGCGAAGTCAAATAACATTCTTTTAACATTTGAATCTTTATAAACTTATTGAGAATTGTTTTATACCCCAGAATATGGTGGGTTTTTTTGTTCTTGTTTGGTAAATGACCTTTTGAATTTGTGAGAATGTATGTCTGGCACAAATAGCGTCCTTTTTTAATTACAAAATCTTTTATTACAAAATCATAAGCATGTAATTCTGTAACATAACAATATCACCCTCAAGCACACCATATGAAATTTTAGGTGAAATGTTCAAATTAAAATGTAAATTATTACACCCATATTATTACCCTACCAGCCACACTCAAGCAGGTGTGACTTCTGTGGGACCCCATATACTCTGCTGTTGGTGAGGTGGAAAATTCCTACAAATGTTAATTAGGTCAATTGGCTTGATAATGCTCAACCTTTCTATGTCCTTACTGGTTGTCTATTCTATAAAAAATTGAGAAAGAGTATGTCTAAACTATAACTCTGGATTTGACTATTTCTCATAGAGCTTCTAAGAGTTTTTGCTGTATTAGAGGTTTCTATTATTATGTACATAAACCTTCTTTATAATAATGTTTGCAAGATTTTATTTACTTATTTTTAGAGAGAGGGGAAGGGAAGCAGGAAGAAAGGGAGAGAAATATCAATGTGTGGTTACCTCTCACACACCCCCTACTGGGGACCTGGCCCACAACCCAGGCATGTGCCCTGACTGGGAATTGATCCGGCAATCCTTTGGTTCACAGGCCACGCTCAATCCACTGAGCTATACCAGCCAGGGCCATGTGTACATAAATTTTATAATTGTTATGTTATCTTGATGAATTAACCCCTTACTTATTAAAAAAGTGACAACCTTACTGCCCTGCCAGGTAGCTAAGTTGGTTGGTGTGTCATCTGGTGTAAGAAAACTTAGAGGGTTTGGTTCCTGATCAGGGCACAAACCTAGGTTACAGATAGACTTCCAGGCAGGGAGGGTACAGAAGGCAACCTATCAATATATCTCTCTCTCACATCAACGTTTCTCTCTCCTCCTCTCTCTCCCTTCCTCTCTCTCTAAAATCAATAAAACATAATCTTGGGTGAGGATTTAAAAATGACCACCTTATCATTAATTACATTGTTTTATCTCAAATCTGAGTTATTTAATATTAATATAGCCACTCCAGTTTCCTTTTGATTAATGTTAGCATAGTTTTCCCTATTCTTTTATTTTTAACTATTACTATATAATTAAATTGTATTTCTTGTAAAGACTTGCATTTATATCCAATTTGATAATCTCTGCCTTTTTGTTGAGATGTTTAGACCACTTATATTTAGTGTGTATATGCTTGTGGTTAGGTTTACATCTATCACATCACTTGTCTTCTATTTGTCCCAGCTGTTATTTGTTCCCTTTCCATTTTTGCCTATATTTAAAATAATTGAATATTTATTTTTGATTCTCTCATATTTCTTTGGTTGGTTTATTGAACCTAACTCAATTTTGTTATTTTTGTGGTTGCTTTAAGATATAAAATAGATTTACATCTTTAAGTATACAACTTTAATTTACCGGAATCAACTATCAAGTTATATTATACTGTATGATTTGTTGAGCATTTCACAGAAATGTATCCTACAATAATGCTGTTTGTTAATTAAATCACTTAGTATATGAGTTTAATAATTTGTAAACTTTGTTTAAATATGTCACTCATTCCTTGCATACTGTTAGATAGACTGAAGTAGAGCTAAATAAGTGTATACAAGCAAAATTAAAATTTCTAAAAGACAAGAATCATATAAAATTAATGTAGTGGTATATTAAGGATCATATAATAGTATTTTTCTAGGCAAACCCTCTTTTTTATTACTTCTGGTAAATGGACTGAAAAACTTCACTGAAGGGATATATCTATATCTATCCACATATATGTATTCTCTTTTTTTAGTTATGGTACAGTAGTCCATATAAATATTACTGACTATACCTCCTAGGGCACAGGTGGCAAACACAAGGCCTGTGGGCCAAATCTGTCCCTCCACCTGGTTTTATCTGGCCCAGCATCTTGTTTCTACTCAGCGGCAGTGCCAAGCTCTCGCTTAACTATTAAGGAGTAGTTACATTTACACAGTCCTAAAATTACATTCAGCTCTTTGAAGGGAACCACAAAGCTGATGTGGCCCCCAGTAAAAGTGAGTTTCACACCCCTGTCCTAGGGGAAGGGAAATAAAGAAAAAATACACAAATGGGACTACATTAAACTAAAAAGCTTCTGCTCAGCTAAAGAACACATCATCAACGTAAAAAGGGAACCAAGCGTATGGGAAAATATATTTGCCCATGATATCTTAGACAAGGGTTTAATCTCCAAAATATATAAAGAATACATATGGCTCAACAACACGAAGGCATACAATCCAATTAAAAACTGGACTAAAGACCTGAACAGACACTTCTCCAAGGAGGACAGACAAAGGGCCCAGAGACATAAAAAAGGATGCTCAGCTTCACTAGCCATTTGAGAGATGCTAATTAAAACCATAATGAAAAAAAAATGAGATACCACTTCACACCAGTCAGAAAGACTTTAATGAACAAATCGACAAACAAGCATTGACAAGGATGCGGAGAGAAGGGGAATGCAGACCGGTGGTGCAGCCACTCTGGAAAACAGTACTGAATTTCCTAAAAAAACTATAGGTGGAACTGCCCTTTGATCCAGTGATTCCACTGCTGGGGTTATACCCTAAGAATCCCGAAACACCAATTCAAAAAAGCCCATGCCCTTCCATGTTCACAGCAGCATTATTTACAATAGCCAAGTGCTGGAAAATGATTGGACCAAAAAACTGTAATACATTTACATAATGGGATATTATGTAGTAGAAAGAAAGAAGGAACTCCTACCTTTCATTACAACAGGGATGGAACTGGAGAGAATTATGTTAAGTGAAATAAGCCAGGTGGCGAAAGAAAAATACCATATGATCTCACCTGTAACAGGAACCTAATGAACAAAATGAACAAATGAACAAAACAGAACCAGAGTCATGATGAAAGAAGGAACAGACTGACAGTGACCAGAGGAGAGAGGGGGGAGAGAGAAGAGAGAAAAAAGGAGGAATGGTGTAGTCAAGGGACATGTATAGATGACCCGTGGACAAAGACAACAATGTGCGGATTGACTATGGGAATGGGGGGTGCAGTAGGGCAGAGGAGAACAAAGTGGGGGGATTGGGACAGCTATCATAGAACATCAGTAAAACAAATAAATTAATGAATAAATAAAAATAAATGTAACTGACCATATATGTGTACTGCCACATCAAATAAAGACAGAGCTGTTCATTTACATAGGAGCTGATTAAAATGCAGAGCATAATCTAAAAATTTGAGTAATTCTGAGTATGAAGATAAATTCTTTTTGTGTTTAAGTCAAATTAATGGCTGTTCGTTGAGTAAGTCTAAGTGGTCACACATATCTTTGTCCTCCATAAATCCTCTTTTACGCTGACAATTTATTTTGGTTAAGCTATCAGAAGCTATGTCCAGGTAACTTATTAAAATTTACTCTTTTTTTCTGGAATATAATGAAGCCCTTGGGCCAGTGGTTATTTTCATGTCTAATTTGTAAGTGCTTATATTCATCAGCACAACCATTTGATTATGTTGTCTTCTGGCCACTCTTAATCATATTCTTAAGGTAAAATCTGTCTCATCCAATTTGCCCAGGAAAATTAAACATATTTTGATAGCACTGCCAAATTTGACCTTATGAATCAAGTCATGTGAATATTAAAAGGGTTTTTCATTTTATAAAAGAAAAACTTTACATCATATATTTTTTCATTGACTTACTAGACTAACATATTTCTAAAGAAATTTAATTGTTTTTCAAAGTTAAGAGAATGTGAATCTTCAAGAGAACAGAGTGGTCAAAAATATACAATTCACCCAATATTACCAACTACCTTAAAATAATCTAATTAGAAAAATAATGCACCTTGAAAACACTTGAATAGGAAGAGCTATGAAGTGTAATTTTTGTCATAATTTAGGAATTATAGAAATAATTCTTGGAGGAATTATACCATGCTATAGCTTATAGGAAAATAAAATAGAGTGCTGAACAATTTATAATTTGCACTGTATACATAGAATGTATGAGGGTCTCAATATATTGAATTCATTTATTTCATGATGAAATGAATAATTTATCATGACAAGTAGCAATCATCTACTTGCCAACCAAAGGCACACTCAGTTTTTAATGTCACCAAAATGGTGTCACCCTAAATGCATTACATTTTGAAGATTAAAATGTAGATATAAACAAGTGAATTTCTAAAATAGATTAATATAACACATCATATGCTTTCAAGAGTTATTTTAGTCCTATTGGTGGTACAGAAACAAAATTAGAGGGTATATAAAGAAAATAAACCTTGTAAATGAATTAAAGAGAAATAGCACCAAAATCTGTTGAAGGAAGAAAGACCCTAGAAGAAAGGGTATTGGAAAAGCTTGCAATAATTTGGTAGGATTTCACCTTGTAATAGATAGCCTATTGTGGTTGAAAAAGAAGTTTCCCCTCATGAAATAAAAATGTTTAATGAGCTAGTGGGGATTTTTCATATTCTAAAGCATCTTCAGGTTTGCCAAAGGCAACATACCTATTTGAGTTACCAATCCGTCTGCATCAATAGTAAGTCTAGAGTATATGTTTGTCTTCCTGTGTTTCAGTTTCTAGGTAACTAGAAGTTTACATGTTATCGGTCTTCTTACTAGGTGGAGAAATTCTGGGCAAATTATATGGGTTATATAAAAAATGTTACAAAGGCAATAATATTAATATTTACATGTTGCTTTCTTTTAGTTGTAATTCTTCATTAGAATTTTTTCACTTTTGTCTTTTTCATCTTGACAAAATTTATCTTCTTTGTGTTATTATTACAGCTTCTAGTTTATAATTTCTTGTTTAAGGGCTAAACTGTGACCCAAAACAGCACTTTATTTTGAAAAATATTTTTATTCAAAAACTATTAATTTGTGATTATTTATTTTAAAATGCCTAAGTAAGGAAATGTATGATATTTCTAGAGATCACAGAAAAACTACATATATTAAAATACATTTATCATACTACATATATTACTAAAGTAACAACAAAAAACATGAAAAGAATACATTTATGGTTTCCATTACATTTTGTAGCATTTGGAAGCTAAATTTTAGTAAGCAACATGTTATAATTTGAGTGAAGTCAGAATAAGACTATAATCCCCCATTAAATTTCAGAATATTTGATATAACTTTGTTTGCATACCTAAATAATTCTTAAAATGTCTTAAGCATGCAAAGAATTTTAATATAAAGTACAAATATTACTAAATATCAAAGAACAAGATTTTCTACCTTATATTTCCCTGTTGCTTAAAGCTGTATCATAACTTTTTAGCATGTATGTAGTTACTTGCATCTTCAAAGCACTAGACCATTAATTTCTGGAGTTTTTTTATCATATGCCTCTACCAATATAAATTGTTAGACATGTTCCTTATAAAAGAAAACACATAAATATGTTATATGTGTATACAATTTGAATTAACATATTATCTTAGTAAATAATAATATCATCCTCATAAAAATTAAGAACATAATTTATAATATTTACTTTCCACTCCACTCATTGACCATCTTGTATAACACTTAAAGTCAGAATACCTACACTGAATATTATTGTAATAAATAAGTAATGACATGATTTTAATGCACAAAGTAGATCTTAATGTAGAGATAAAAGCAGAATAACTAAATGAATATTAACAACAATTTATTAATACTTTTCTTAAACATATTTTGGAAAAAATATGCCTTTTTGTAATATCTTTTTCTATCCATACTCAAGCACATGGCAGGCAGAGAAGCACAGACTGAAAATTCCTCTAAATAATTTTTTTAAGAAAAGCCTAAATTACTGTAATTTTGTTATATATTAACCCATTTAAAGTCATAACTTTAAAAATAAAATGATTCACCATAGATACATATTGAAGATAAAAATATTACTAGAGCAATTTATCAAGATATAATAATATATAGATATATCAATCTTTCTAAAAGAAAGATCATCAATCTTTAACAGTGATTGTATAGACTGAATGATTTTGTTTAGTTATAGAAATTCTGTTGATCATCAACTTGAATTGTTTACTAGGAATCTAATTTCTCCAGGCTCTAAAGCATTGCTTCTTTGAGCTTTTATTTTTTTCATTATTCTATTTAATTGTAGCCCTGTAATGCAATTTAATGTAAATGCTGTCTCTATTGTGGCAGTGCACAATTTCTTTTAACAGTAGCCCATTAAAGTATATTAAAAGTATTTATCACAATTCTCATGAGTACCAATAAAACAACAAATAGAAGTGTGGGATGCATAAGCAGTACAAATAACTCAGAGAAATCTCTCTCCATTTGTCTACATGTTAAAAAAAAGCCAGAACAACAGCAAACTGTAAAATTGAACTGCACTTTACAAATATCAGTAATGTATAAATAATTAATCATTTCCATATCTAAAAACCAAAACAAAATCACCCTGATAATGAGCAAATCTCTCTAAATTTGTCAGCTTTGTGAAATTTAAGTAATGAATGAAACTGGAATTTAGTTTTGATGGCTCCTTATCCCAGTTTGACATGTGAACAGCCTGAAATGGCACAAAATTCTTCTAAAATACTATACTAGTGATCATTTAAACTTTACTGTTTCAGACATCCTTTTAATTCTGCATACTCTTTCCATCGCTGTTTTCTCCACTTAATATTCTCAGTTGCTTATAAGTTTCCTCTTCCTAATATACTATGAAGTAGTATATACTATCTTTTAATATACTATGAAAGTACTTTGAAGATATTGGTGTCTTTCTGTCTCTGGGAGGAGTATTTCGTTATCACAGTTTTTAATTTAAAAATTACTTTGTAACCTTATTTTTGTATTTAAAGCAATTAAAATAGAACTATCATATGACCTAGCCATCCCACTTATGAGTACTTAACCCAGGAAAACATAAATACTAATTTGAAAAGATATCTGCACTGATGTGTTCACTGCAGCATTTTTTACAATAGCTAAGGTATGGAAACAATATAAGTGCCCATCGATAGACAATGAATAAAGAAGATGATATGTGTACAAATCACATCTACTTTATGAAATATTACTCAGTGATAAGAACAAAGGATATCTTGGCATTTGCACCAACATGTATGGACCTAGAGTGAATTATGTTAAATGAAATAAGCCAGATAGAGAAAGACAAATATTGTATGAGTTCACTTGTATGTGAGATTGTTTTTTAATTAAATAAAATAAGCGAACACACAAAACAAAACAAAAAGAGACTCATAGAAATAAAGAACAAACTGATGGTTTCTAGAGGCTAGGGGAGTTGAGAGTAAAAAAGGTGAGAGGAAATATAATCAATAATAGTGTGATAATTTTGTACTGATGACAGGTGAATACTAGACTTAATGTAGTAATCACATCACTATATATATATATATATATATATATATATATATATACATTATGATGTACACCTGAAACTAATATAATATTTTATGCCAACTATATTTTTTAAAAATTTATTTTTGGAATATCTACATTGTTTTCCTAAAAATGTTTATCTTTATTTCAGTATCTAAAGGATAAGAGATTTTAAAAAAAATTACCCCAATACCATTACCACTTATAAAAAGCAATAATAAAACTTTAATTACAATCATGAAGTATTTATTTATCAAATTATATATTTTTTTACAATTCATTCTTAGTGTGAGGATTTAAATTAGGTGTTTGCACTGTGATTGGTTCAAATGTTTCGTAAGTCTCTCTCAGTTTTTGGTTGTCCTCAAACTCTTTTATTTCATCATACTTGTTCTTCAAGAAGACACCAAGACATTTTTCCCCTGTGGTGCTGTGACAGACTGGTTTTTGCTTATTCTATCACTACTGTGTTGTTTTACATGTTCTTCCGTGTTCTGTACTTTCTACATATTTAATTATATCTACAAGGTTGATGAAAATCAGATTCAACTTTTGAGCAATAGTTTCAATAGGTGGCATGATATGCTTCTGTCATGGAATGAAAAACATTTGATATATTTCAACTCCCCAGAATTACACTGTCCTTATGGATGCTCAGATTGGCTTGCCTTTGAACAGCCATTTCAAGTTAGTTTCCGACACCTACAGACACCTAACCATGAAGTACACAGATTTCCTACCTTTTGTTAGGAAAAAGTGTTTCAAGCACAAAGTTTACATTTACTTATATTTATACTTTTTATTATATAAATGATAGAATATGCTATATAGGGGGTACCTCAATAAACTCATTCCATTTGAACTCACAGAGATAAAAATATAGCCTCTTGCTATACAGAAACTCATTCCATCTGCCTTCTCTGCTCAATGGCCCATTTAATATAAATATTCCATTTATTCTCCCCCTTTTTTGCTTTTGTTAAGTTCAGGGCTGTTTCCGCAGTTTCTTTCATTGTGTGGCTCCATGTTAAAATTTCAAGAGCTCATAGGACCAAGACTTTTTTAGGATCTTCAAATCTTGAAGTGCATGCAATGACCTTGCCCATAAACTGAGATGTAAAAACAACTTTAGTGTCTGTTTTTAAATTTACCTGACAACATATTATCTGGGGATTTTCCTATTCTTGTATCATCAGACACCATACTGCCTTTTTCTTTCTGCTTTTCCTCCACAAATGATGATAGTATAAGCACCTTGTAGCTTTCATTGGTTTATTTCTACCAACTAGTACTTTGGGATTTGTGGAGGATAACCACCACTTAGTTTTGGTATAGATGTTGATTTTTTTGTGAGTATTTTTTATTTTTAAAAATCTTATTTGTACTATTTTTATTTATTTTCTTGTTACATATATCACTTCTTTCCTTCCATATCCACATATGTAAAAGAGAATTTAAAGCATAAATTTGTATGGATTTTGGTTTTTTAAAAAAATTAACTGCTGTATGACCAACATGTATGAAAAATCATCCATATCAGAAGTGCTCAACATATATATATATGAGAAGTGCTCAACATATATATATATATATATATATATATATATATATATATATATATAATAACAATACAATAGTGAATAATCCAGAATACCAGATACACAGGTATCCAATCTAGTACACTGGAGCTTACGCAATGACTATTCACTACAGAAATAAGTAGCCCACTGAATACTTTGTCTTTCTTGCACTATGAAGGGACTGAGGGATCAATGCTGGAATGTACTGCTCTGTGTAGGGACAGTGTGTTGAAGAATGTTATAAAGTTCATAAAACCATAGGGAAAATGTAGGATGTTTTTTCAGTTACAATTGTTATTTGATAAGTACCTATCTAAAATTAAGTAATCAGAGAATATAGATGTAAAGGCAATGTATATTTTATTTTTTAAACACTGAACAAAACTACAGTTTTCAAAGAATACTGAGCTCAACATAGCAACATCTGGATAAGAGTGAGGGCTGTTATTACTAGTGCTTTTTGGAACAGAGTATTTCAATGCAAATATTTGAGAACACGATACATTAACATGTCATCTGCATCTCTGTAGACAGATCTGATCTTCTGTTGATGGGCTGGCTAACCTGAAAACCTACTACTGGTTTTACACGGACATTTTGTGCTTACATATAGCTATTATAATATTCTTCTGGTTCTTATATGAGTAGTCATGCAATTTAAAATCCATATTAAAAAAACAAAGTAAAATCCTTATTTACTCTAAAGCCACTAATTTTCATATATGCTTACATTTGCAATACATCTTTAGTGAGCCTTCCCATCATATATATTTACCATAGTTTTAAAAAACGAGATCATGTTTTTATGCATGAGGATATATATGTGTAATATCATACCAGTAACATTCATTGGCAACTTGTTTTCTTAAAGACCTTAGCAAATACCCTGCTTACAGAAATCAATGTTCAACTGTCAGCTAATCAGTTTGATAAGATAGGAAAATGTGCTTGTCAACACATGGGATCACCCACAAGGGCCCTCTGTGTGGGGTACTGGCAGTGTGTAAGTATGTACCTAAGATAAGTAAAGCTGAGCAGTGATAATATTTTATTTTTCTCTTGAGTCTTAAAGTTACTTTCTCTGACCTACAAGTAGAATTCTTTTCAATTATTTGGACAAACAATAAAAATGGTAACATTTTTGTGTACAGGTCGATCTTGCAAATTATATCCTCAATCCAAATTCTCAAAAAAGTTACACAATCCTCAAAAAAATGAACCATGGCCACAAATTAAAGTATAATTCTACTATATATGAGTAGCTGTCTCATATGTTAGAAATGCTATATACTAATTATCCAGACATAATATTTGATAGCACATACTTTAATGTTAAAATATAAATGATTCATACCTAAATTTTAGTAACATGCACGATGAAATACTAGGCATAGCAATAATACTCATTTGTCAACATTAATACAGCCAGCTGTCTTGTATTTCTTGACATTTGGGAAAGAGGATTTTTTTCCAATATAAATGATATATATATAGCACTGAAGAAAATCTTTAAATAACTTTTACAACATGCCCAATTTATATAACATCCTTGTTATGAAACTGTTTTATAAAAGGTATCAAATATTTTCTAACTGAATAAACAATGCCTATCATCTTCTATAACATCCAAAATTTGTGAATAAGTAAAATTATGAGGAACATAACTAAGTTTAGAAATTAATTTGTAACTCCCATGGAAGACAAATATTCTCCAATTATCTATATGTGCCTATCTTTAATTACATAAAATATCTGAATGATTCATTTGCACTCAGTACCACTAATGCAGCACAAAGAAGAAAAAGACCAGAAATCTAGGCAGCAGAGATAAAATGAAGTAAGCATGGCATTTTAACAGATTTCTGGATTTTCATAATAAACCAATTTCTAGGATTTCCCCCAGTAAAGCAATTATATGAAACTCAAGGATTATAATAACGTAGATAAAACTCTATTAATATCACACATAGATTTTGCACTATTATTTATTTTTAAGTGAATGTGCATATGTGGACATAAAAGCCTTTACTAAGAAATAAATTTCCTTGAGTAAGAGAAGAGGTGCTATCATCTGAAATAAAGCCCCCACCTCCCATTAGAGGAAAAGACTCTTTACGGCCTCAACAAAAACATATATGTTGAACTTGATGACTAGAGTTTAATTTTACAGCAAAGGAGAAAAGTAAAGAGGAAGCAGTATTTTTTTTCCTTTGGAACAGCCACAAGAGATTCACCTCTAAACTGTCAGAGCTGAGAAATGGAAAATCTGCTTTAACATCAGATGCGAGGGAGGAGATGAAGACTTTTAATATCACCACTCCAGTGCACCAGCAATAAAACAGGGATCTTGCAGCATCTGTTCAAAGTCTGATCTAATTCTTTGGTGAGTATTCTCTTAGAACAATATAATTTTCTAAAGTATCAACCCTAGAGTGTGCAATTCTTCAGAGAAGGTTAAATTTTCTTCTCAGTTACAGCGTTTTGAAAATGCCACTGCCAATTATATGGAAATATTAGACATTTCATGAATCAATTTGGTAGAACTATTTAAATTGATGCAGATGGCTTCATTTATCTAACAAATCTAATCTCTCTGACTAGGGAATCCGAGTCTCCAGTTGGCTGCTAAACTCTGGTATCCTAATGTAGAGCAGTGCTGGAAAATGTTCTCCCCAAACTTGATTTAGAAATGAGTATTTGCAGAATGAAAAATGAATAGCTGATGAAAGAGTCACAGAACTAATAAATGTTACTAATGTCTAATAAACCACCCTAAAAATCAGAGAGTAAATATACAACCAAATCATTAGGAGTGCTTCTTTCTAACTCTCTAAAAAATGCACACTCCTGTGATAAATATGTTTATTATAATAATGAAAAAGATGGTATAAATGTCCTTGCGCTTTAAGTTTTGATAAATAATTTCAAAATTCTTTATTGTGAAGTCATATATCGATACAAACACATATATGAAGCTTCACAGCAGCTTACTCATGGTGGGCTAAACTGCAAACGATCTAAATTACCGCCTAAAGGAGAATGGAGAAAGGAACCGTGGCAGCCACACCAGGGAAACCTTCTCACTGATGTAACAGAACAAACTACTGATACACACACACACACACCATGGATAATCCTCAAAAAGATGGTACCTGAAGGAATTCAGCAATACGTTTATATTGTGAAGATAATTTTATTAAATTCTAGGAAAAATCTAAATGGTAGCAACAGACAAGCAGACCTATGGTCATTGGAACCAGGGTAGAGTGAAGCCCAAAGGAAATTTTGGGGTGACAGAAGCATTCTGTATCTTGATAGTGGAAATAAAAAGAAAACTATGTATGCCTGTATACTTTAAAATGGTAGATTTTCATATGTATATGTAAGTTATTTCCCAACACAAGTAAGGCAAAAAAAGTAATAATCTGGCCTTGATGGTTTTAATAAAACTAATGGTTAGAGGGAAATAGCTATAATAAAATTACATTTTTGGCTTATAATATATAAGAAAGTTTATGACATGTGGGGTGAAGATTTTGTAACCTTTAAAATGATATAGGGGTGAAGAAGCGAGAGAAACTCTGTCCTCCTGGAAAGGGAACTTGGGCTCTAGAACCAGGAAGACTTCTCAGAGGAATCCCTGCTGCTCCTAGACTTCCCCCGAGGGTGGGCTGGAGTCACCGAGTGGTTACCGCACTTCTCTGCATCTGTTTTCTGTTTACGTTGGCGTAATAGTTCAAGTAACATCAAGAGAAAGTGTAGTAAAGCCCATCTCTTCCGTTGCTATGGTTTCTTGATACTAATCTGCTAAAGGAAGGTATTTTCATGTTTTTTTTTCTACACCTAATAATTATTTTTGGTCATTTCTAGGATTCACAAGCAACTTATGGTCTCTTTGGCAACAACATATTTTGCTATAAAAAATAAATGAATTAAACTAATATCTTCATCATCTCTGCCAACTTTAAAATTATATAAGCTGATGTACTATGTGCCAGTGTGCGTGTATGACTTGGAAACATATTATACCTCCAGTCAATGGAATAAAAACTGTCAACCACACAGGCATCCACATAATATTAAGCATTGCTCAGGTTTAATTATTATGTCCCAGATTACTATGTTAAAGCCAGAAAGTTGTAAAAAAAGAAAAACATACACACCACAACAATAGTCTTGCCTTGTTCAAATTTTAAATATTCTGTAAGAAAAATAATAATTATTATAAAACTTTTTGCATACTTCCTTTTAGATTATTGTTATTATCATTATAGAAAGTATAAATAAAACTTTTAAACCTAAAAATATAGAACTGAAATCCTGAACATATTAACTCAAGACAAGGTAGGATATGTCTATTCAGTTGACTACTTACAATCTTATTCTTTTTTTTTAAAGATTTTATTTATTTATTTATTTATTTATTTATTTATTTATTTATTTATTTATTTATAGAGGGGAAGGAGAGAGGGAGAGAAACATCAATGTATGGCTGCCTTTTGTGCATCCCCTGCTGGGAACTGGCCTGCAGGGAACTGGTCTGCAACCCAGGCATGTGCCCTGACTGGGAATCGAACCGCGATCCTTTGATTCCTTTGATTCGCAGGCCGGCGCTCTATCCACTGAGCTACACCAGCCAGGGCTTACAATCTTATTCTTTATTGTTTATGTTCCTGGATTTATCAGGATGACTACTGACATAGATGAGTTTTATTTAAGTAAATATAATATGGTGGAACTGCTAAATCTCTCACACATTGCAGTAATACTCAATGAAATAGAAATGAGAGTGATTCAGTATACAAATACTGGAAAATTATTCTGATTTTAAATTACTTCAGTTATAAATTATTTTAAAGGTAGCTAAGAGGAACAGAAAAAAATTGAACTACTAGAAAAAATATTCCCTAAATGTACCAAATGATAGAAATAAAATATTTTTCTAAACACACAAAACATAAAAGGAAGAGAAAACAGTAAGCCTATTATTGAGAAAAAGGAAGCAGCAAATAGAGCTCAGAAATAGGAATGGGAATGGGAATGTGAAAGCATTTGGAGACATTCCAAATTCTCTGAATCAAGGACTATACTTTGTTTGCCTTTTTTTAACCCCATAGTAATGCTATAATTGTACATGTTAAAAATTATATACCTATAAAGTCTAGATGATTTCTGATATTTAGATATCAATAAAAATACATAAAACTGTTTTCATATTAACCTTTGGTATGCTTACTCCCAGGCAAATTTAGCGCTGTTAACAAGCAGCATTGGACAATCAGCGGGCACAGTGCAGAGAGAGCGCCTTGCAAAAGCATCCCTGGAAGAGTAAAAAAACATTGTCCTGGCTGCAAAAAGTCAAGTGGGGCAATTGATTTTGTTCCCAGCAACATATATAAAATTTTATTTGTATCCTGGGCATTTCATTTCCCTCAGTCATTGTGGCTTCACTGTTGTGAACCAACAGTCACAGAAAGCAGCAGTGAACTCAGTAATGTTATTTATACTTCATTAGATTGAGGAACTGGTGACTTTGTCTTTCTGTGGATTTTGTTCAGCATCATTATCTAGAGCCAGAATACAGACCTCTCTACTTTCTATTAAGAGTTGTCAAGAGTTCAAACAAATTTTCAGGTATTCAGTGCAACTGAACTCAGCTAAGGCAGTAACTCGAAGCCTTTTTCATCTCATGACACACATAAGCTAATTACTAAAATTTTGTGGTATTCCAAAAATGCATTATAGTTTTTTTCCCATCTGACAAAACGAAGCAGGTATAATTTTGATTCATTCAGAACAGATGGCTATTGTTGTGTTGGCTGAGAAAAGAGGTCAGTGCCCCTGACTAAATAGTCAGGTGTTGCAGTTTTTAAAAATTCTTACGGCATGCCAGGTGAAAATTGGTAAGGTAAGATTCAGATATATATGACTGGGAAAACCACTATTCAACTTTTAAATGACTTGTGGAATTAACTAATAAGGAGAAAAAAGAATACAAAGGCAAATAAACATCACTACAACTAATGAAATTCAGAATCCAAATTAGGGCTGATGGTGCACTTCAGTTAAGTGCAGGATTTTCTTTTTAGCAATCCCACTCTGGGCCCATTATCCTTCTAACTACCTAAATTCTAGTCTCTCCAAATTCCCCAAGCTGTGCTACTACAAGTCGTCCAAGTTTCTCTTCAAAGAACATGGCTCATATTGGAATCAAGTTTCGACAATTTAAAGCAAACATTTAGCAGCATCTTTCTAAAAACATGCACACGATAACAACTTCTTCAACGAAGGCTTTTCTAAGAGATGAAATATCTTTATCATTTAACTTTTAAGATAATCATTCTCACTTGGCTTAGCATTAAAATTACTTGTAAAATTAAAAATGTATTATGTCTTACAATTAGCAAAGTAAAGCTATTTAGGAAATGTTTCTTTCTAATACCCAATTCTATTAAATGCAGACACATTCAGAGGGTTCAGTCGCTTTGGTTACTGCATACGTGAGCAAAGCACAGATAGGATACCAGGTAAAACAATAAAGCAGATATTATTAATATTCTTCTAAATATGTAGCAAGAGAGATAAGTCACTAAATATGCAATATATGTGCAGGACTAAATAATATAAAATATTACTAACAATACATCAATGTATATCACTAAATTGAATCACCTTAGGATTCTGCTTAGAAGTTCTCTAATATAAGAAACCGGTAAAAAATAAAAATGACAATGGATATAGATACTGCAAGTAATCTTGATGGTCACGTATCAAATAACTTAATCCCACAGCTAAATTCTACCATCTGTAAGAAATTTTTAAAAAAAGAAATATAAAAAAATCACTTATTTTTTGTTTGTTTTCTTTTTAATTTTTACATTTTTTCAGTTCTGGCTACATTCAATATTATTTTGTATTAGTTTTGTATGAGTTTCAGGTTATAGCATAGTGGTTAGATAGTCTATGTATACTTTTTAAAATTTAACATTTAATTTTTTTACATTGCCTTTTAGTCCCCTTCTATCTCCCCCCCCAGCAGTCACCACACTGTGGTCCGTGTCCATGAGTCCTTCTTCCTTTGTGCCCAGTCTCTCCACCCCCTAGCCTCCCCGCTCCACTAGCTCTCATCCTGTCCTGCTCTTTATAAAGCAACAAATTCAGTTTATGTTCTCAGCACAAAAATGCCAGTTTTTATTTTTATTTTTATTTTATTTGGCTAAGACAAATCTTCAGTCATCCAACTTGATAAAAAAAGGGACTGAAAAATAAACTGTCTTACTCTCGGTCTGGTAATTTCTATATGGTGCAATTTAGTTCCTCTTATGGGATCCATCTAGCCTCCCTGATAAAATGCCTGAGCCCTTGCTTTCTTAGCTCGTAGTAAAACTAAGAAGCCTTACACAGAAATTAGAATTACATGTCCAATTAACCTTGAGTCATGTGACATTAACCAGAAGACACTCAAAGGTGCAAAGACCTTAAACCAGCTTTTGTAATCAGCCTAATACTTTTTAACTAGAATGCTCTATGTTTGGTGTCCACGTCGCATACACTGCCTCTATCAAGAAGCAATCTTCAAATTGCCTCTTAGAAGCCTTTTTTCTTACTGTCAACTCTGAAACAAAATTTTGTCAAGTGCTTCAATCATTTGATTTGAGAACAGGCATAAACAAACTGAAAATATAAGGAATAAAACAATAACATAAGCATAAAACACACAAATCCACACAAAACCCCATAAATTATCATTGTATAGAAATTGTCATGAAGAGGGCAGTAGAAATGCAAGAGAATGAATCTAGTTTTTGGAAAATTGCTAACAATGTTGAGAATCATTGTGTGGAGAGCAGGATGACAGCTAGAGAAGTGGGACGGTAAGGGAGTGGAAGGCTTGAGCGAAACAGAAAAAGGACTCATGGACATGGACAACAGTGTGGTGACTGCTAGGGGGACTAAATGGTAATGGGAAAAACACAACAAAGATTAAATTAAAAAACAAAGAAAAAATCATGCATATAAAGTAGTAACAACGTGTTCCAATGAACTAGTGTTGCATGACTAACCATGCCAAAATTAGTTGCCTAAAATAACCATTCACTGTGTGTGAATTCTGTGGGTAAGGAATTTAGAAAGAGTACAATGAGGATAAATTCTATTTGCTCCCTGAGAGTGGACCTGCACACAGGAAGACTCAAGCAGTTGGTGATCACTCAGATGGCTAAAGGCTAATATCATCTGGAGAGTTCTTTACTTACATGTGTAGTGCCTGGACTGGGATCACTCAAAAGCTAGGCTCATCTGGGACTTCCCAGTGGTACTTATACAAGGCCTCTCATATGACTTTGAATTCCTCCCAAGGGACAGCCTCGGGATTGTCAGAGTCCTTGCCAGGCAGCTTACAGCTCCAAAAGATAGTGTTCTTACAAATGAGACAAAAGGTGCACTGTATTTTCCAACCTAAGCTTAGAAATCAGCCCTGGCTGGTGTGGCTCTGTGGACTGAGTGCCAGCTTGCAAACCAAAGGGGTCGCTGGTTCAATTCTCAGGCAAGGCATATGCCTGGGTTGTGGGCCAGGTCCCTAGTAGGGGATGCATGAGAGGCAACCACACATTGATGTTTCCCTCCCTCTCTTTCTCCTGTCCTTCTCTCTCTCTAAAAATAAATAAATAAAATCTTTAAAAATAAGTAAGTTCATTGGTTAAAGAAAAAATCATGAAGCAACAACCCCTCTGCAGTCTGTTACAAACAAGTCACTGAAACTATCCAGATTTAAAGGGAAGAGAATTAGACCCTACTCATCAATCTTTAAAAGAAAGTCAAAGAATTTGCAACCATCTATTAAACTGCTACAGCTTAATACAGTTTAATACAGAATGTAGAATTTAAATATTGCCAAGACATATCTGGTCTCTCTCTACATTTGTTATCTCTCATTTGAGTTTTGTGTATAACATTTTGGGGCAACATTACAGCTCAGGACAAAAACAATTGGACTTCCTCAATGGCAAAAAAAAATTCTCGGTATTAGTTCCTTCTTACAGGGGCACCAGCAGTGGTGAGGATTGTCTGTGAGAGTGCGGGAGGACGGGGTAGAGGACAGAAGTGGAGAAAAGGCAAGACCACTATAACTGAACAACAACACATTCTTTTCAAAGAATGAGAAATGTTTAGACATTTCCTCCCTTCATATATTGGACTTTTAGGAGCTTAATAAATAAAAATTCCCTACTACATGATGTGAGATAGCTAGTTCTGTGATGCCCTTCTTTCACTCCTCGTGGGAAATAAGAGTGCAGTCCCCACAGCATGTGACGAGTGACAGTGGAGGAAAAACTATGGACTAGTGATATTAAATAGTATATTTCGGTATATGATCCTGTGTGTATAGATCCTTGGAAGCTGCCAAACAGCAGGTCTTAATTACAAAAATTAAAATGAATTTGTCTAGCTGTGAATAAAATATGACTAGAGGAAATTAATGATTTAAGATCATGTATAACTTTGATTTATAATATGTAAAACATTGCTACCTTATCCTCTACTGTTAAAACTTATGAAGAATTAAGCATGGGCAGATTTATGGCTTTTAGCTGGTTTTTTTTTTTTTAGTCTAAGGTAAAAGCACATTAGAGTGAATGACTATATATAAAAGAGTTGAAAATGCTAATGTGAAATATTATTTCTCATTAGTATAATCTAGTTCACTTTTCAACTCATATTTAACCCTTTTGATGGTTTGGTCACTTGGAGTCCAAATATATTACAGATTGAAATAGTCTTGTATTGGTTCACCATGGAAACACAGGTTTCACTGTATCCTCACAAAATATATATTTATAATAAAACATTCCTAATAACATGTGCTACTGTTCAGGTGGTATGTTTTAATGTTACTGTAATTTCTCAGACTTCAGATTAGAAAAACAGAAAAATGCAGTGAATAAATAAAAAGTAAAACCCCACCTATCTGTAATTTATGATACACTCCTTGTTCTTCACAAATTCAAGTTTACTTGTGCAAATCTATTATGCTTATTTCTTTGTCTCTGTTTGGAAGTCAAGATGGGCTAGACATTCTTTTCTGCAGGGGGAAATTGAGAAAAAATGTTGTTAATCTACTGGGTAGTTTATCATGGACACAGCTTAAATTAAAATCAGAGTGTCTAAGCTCTTGATTTTGTGGGATTACCAATTGCTTTTTTGTTGGGAATATTGAAAAGTTGAAACAAGAGTTTCTGTGACCAGTCCCAGTCTGACTGACAAGCAGAGAGCGTGTCCTCACCCTTCAGGATTTGAGAGACTACTGGGCTGTTTCAAGTGAGGCAGAGCCCAGAAGCCAAATGAGAACCCAGGACTGGTGTGGGGCTCACATTCACCTTGCCCACTGGGCAGATGCATTACTTTGAAGACTTTTACTGATTTTGTTGTTGATGAAAATCAGTCTTTCCATGGAATTGGAAAGGATTTACTATAGCTCCCATCACCAAATACATGACATATTATAAAACAGAAACTGCACATTATTAGCACATCAAAGAGAGAAAGACTTGCCTTGAGATTTACCACACATTTTCAAATAAAGCACAACCAAACAGCACTTCACTTTTAACATGTACTTAACTCCTGTTTTAAAACCACATGCTATAATTTCAACAAAGCTTATTAATAGATATGCCAAAATACCTTGAATTACAAATATAATTTTGTTTGCAACATGGTCATTTGTGATTTCCATTTAAGGACAATAGATAAGGGTGCAAGATCTCTGCTTTCCTGCTTTCCTCCTATTTCCTCACTCTTATCTGGGTGTCTTCAGCCTTTGTCTGATAATCTCTAACCTTTTTTTCTTAGAATAATGCATTTGTTCCTCACTCTTTTCAAAGATAAGATTGCAGAACCACTGTTCCTCTGTTCTCCTTCATCACCTTCCTCATCAGCACCACTTAAAATAGCAACACCACGCTATCTGAAGCTACAGTAAGTTAACTCGGAAGAATCCCCAGAAGCCGCTGCTCCTGAAGCCAGCAGATGTATGGTTATTTAGAACCAGCTGGCCATATGGTGCACAAAGAACTTAGGCTTTAAAGAAATTTCTGAACTGCCAGCTAAATTCCTCAGGTATTTTCAAATACAGCAAATATACTGTATATTTTACTTTCAAGATTTCCTAAGAATATTTTTTTATCAACACAATTAAAAAGTTAGCGTCTGTTCAAGGTAAATGGTTTTCAGTTGAATATGAGTTCACATATTCTGCCATCTGACTAATATGGGGATGAAATCATGAATATAAGGTATGATTTTGGTCCTGGTATTATCTTAGATATGACTACATTTTAGTTTGTTTTTGTTTTTTTCTTTCATTGCATGTGGGTTATTGGCCAGATATAACAAAATGTAAAGGAATATTTACTTACCACCATAAAAACAACAAAGAAACAAATAAAAACATTAAACTTGTTATAATCTTACTACACTAGAGGATTAGAACTATTTTCTATATTATGCTGTTAATTTCATAATAATCTTAAAATAAATCTTAAACTTCCTATTTTCTAAGGATTAAAAGGTCTTGTTAGACCTATGAAAGGACAACAAAATGAGTTCATCATACTTTTACCTACTAATTCAAGTAATTGATACTTTTTAATCTTTTTTTAAACCAAGTGTTAGATAAGGATGTGTGAATTTTGTGAGGGCTTGAGTCATGTCTAATTTTTATTTTTTATACAGCATAATATTTAATCTACAGTTGTACACATAGCTAATATGACAGGGGCCAAAAAAAGGAATTGTCTTCTGGAGGGCAGGCTCCTTGTAGTACAGGCTTCCCTCACCAGGTGAGTGTTCTAGGAACCCATCTGCATCCAGGTACCAGCAGAGGTTGTGAGAGGCTATGTTTGGCCCCAGTGAATTTTTTTTTTTGAAGACTCTTTTCAATTCATTTGCTCATTTCAGGATGGGTGACTTACGACTGTGCCTATCTACACTGTACTGAGTGTTCAGCAAATTTTGAGCAAAAACAGCATTATCCCATACCCCACTCTCCCTATTCACCGGATGTCACCCAAGGTGACTTCTTTTGTTTCCCTGGATGACAAAAGTCCTCAAAAGGGAATGCTTTGCCAATGTAGAAGAGGTGAAACAAAGGATAGCAGATGCACTAAAAGGCATCAAAATCAATGAGTGCAAAAACTGTTTTGAGCGGTGGAAAAAATGTCTCAATAGGCATACTGTATCAAATGGAGAGTACTCTGAAGTTGACTAAAGTTTAAATATGTAAACATAAATACATGATTTTTTATACATAAATCCTGGTTTGGGGGTGTGCCCCTAATATGCAAGAGATATTTTTCACAGTTATTTAGTCCTGATTTAGACAACTATCCAAATATCTCCTTCCATCATATGGTAAAGATCAAGTTTATGACATATATTGTGGAGCATCCCAACAGCATACTCAGCCCAGAAAAACAATCTGCACCTCCTAGAAAGGTGACATAGGCCAGTAATTGCAAAGAAGGCTATCAAACCAGTTTTTCTGCGAAGGCACCAGGCTCTGCCTACAGGGGCGAAAGGAGTGCCTCGCATGCTTCAGTAAGTCATTCATTTAGGTGTATATGTATGTACTCATTGGAGAGAAGGTGAAAAACAGACTTGCAGTTGTGTGCTGAGCTCCTTAATGCCTGTTGATATAAACTTCAAACAAATGCCGACTTTACTAGGGCTTGAGCTACCAAGCACCATTCAATTTCATACAAGCTGTTTCTCATTTTCTCTTCCAATGAGATTTGCTTTTGAACAAACACAAAACAAACAAGAAAAGCTATCTCTGAATCTTAAGACTACACGGCTCATATTGTGTTCATCGAGGCCCTAAAAGTTGGCAAAGATATTTCTCTCATTCTTTCTATACATCTCTTTTAATATTTTGGTTTGTTCTCACTCTCTGTGTGTGTTTATATTTGCTTTATATATAGATAAATATATGAATACCATATATGTAATTAAATATCTAATACATATGCATTTCATTCATACACATACATATGCATATAAATACACACATACATAAATATAATGGTATGAAGCCCTGGGCTTGCTGGTCTAGTAGAGGAAGAGGAGCCAGTCGTAAGGACTAAGGAGAAAAACACTAAAGAATGGTTGACAGCAACTGGTTGCAAATAACATTTTGAGTGAGTTTTGCTATGAAGGTGAGCAAAGAAATCAGGTTGTAGCTAAATGGGAATAAGGGTCATTGTAAACAAAGATGTGGCTACAGCTCTCATAATAGTTGTACACTCGTAGATATGGTTACAGATGAGAACACAGATCTGCCTTAGAGTCATCACACTTGAGATTCTCTCTCTCTCATTTCTGAATCTTTCTATGGCTGGTTCCTTTTATTATCCAGATTCAAATTTGATCATTGGAATAAAATATTGTTCCCACCACCATTTATCTCTTTCCTTCTTCTGTTTTTTTTTAATCCATAACAATGACCAGTTCCTGAAAGTGTTTGTTCACTTAGTGTCTGTTTCTCCAAGAGGAAAACCATGTTTGTCATATTTATCCCAGTCACTAGAACTGTGAATGACACCTAGTATGTCTAGTAAGTACTTCTTCAGTGAATGCATAAATATATACCTGTGTGGCTGTATATATACACATACACTTACACACCTCCACTGCAAAATCTGAAGAATTGTGCTAGAAAAAATAAAATCATATAAAGTCTTCCTGAATGTTTAGGTCACACTGCAGTAAAACAAATAGCAGCATGCTACTCTATAATTTACCAAGAATTAATTTTTATTGTAATCAAGCATTTACTAAGGTAAACCTTTTCATATCCATTCTTATACTTTTATATCTGCTGTGTGTTCAACAGACTTTGTAGTTAAGGTCTTACTAGATTCTAAAACATGTGTTTTATAGTTAATACATTATAATTATTGCTATTATTAGTAGTAAATGTTTTTTTATAAAAGAACAATCAAAATACTCGAAGCATAGCCAAATGTGATGAATCAAAAAATAATCAATGAGAAACAGGATTTTAAGTAAGAAGTAATATCAGTAAATTAAATCTAATAGAAACTTAATGGAAGCAAATTTGTTTCTTGTTAAATTTTAAAATACTCATGTTAGTACCTAACATGCTCAGAGGGAAAAAATAATCCCATTTAAAACTTTATAAACAGGAAAAATGTCCAAATATATGGGCGTAAATAATGCACACCCATCTGCTTTGAAAGATAGGGAGAAACTACATGAAGACTTTGCACAGGCAAAACTGAAGAGAACATTTCTCTGGCTTGTGGAAACTTACAGTTTAGTGAAATAAACAGAAAATTTCAGTAAAATATGTGACTCGAAAAAGAGAGTAATAAGCCTATTATAGTTGTTCAGAGAAGTCCTTCTGGGGAGATGATGTCTGATCTAAATCTTAAAGAATATGTAAGAGATTAAAAGCATACAACATGAAGTTTATATTGTAAGACAGTGAGATAACTGAAGAACATATACAGCAAAAAGAACATTAAAGAATATATAACTGCAGATATAGATTACAGTTTTAATATGTTTGCATATATAGAAAATCTAAAAAGAATGTAGTTACTTTTGAAATTATACACAGTATAGAGTAACTAAAAGTTACTCAAAAGATGAATAAGAAGCATTCCTTTTGCAGTTTAGAATTGAGTATCAATCCAGTCTAAAAACAGCAGTCATATACAGAGTCTTCCCTAACCTCCACATACAGACTTATTACAGTTAAGGTAAGATATTTTATGTATGCAACATGCACCAGTTCTGTGATACTTCTCACTATACATTTCTTCATTTAAGATGTTCCATTCATAGCCCAAAGACAGAATTCCTAATTGTTGTCCAAGTAATTTTCATAGTCATAAAAAAGATGTTTGAACTTTTGAAAAAATACTTTATTTATTGACTTTTAGAGAGAAGGGGAGGGAGGAGAGAGGGAGAGAAACATCGAAACATCAACATGAAAAACATCAACTGGCTGACTCTCCGACTGGGCCCAGGAGCAGCCCAGGCCCGTGCCCTGACTGGGAATGATGGCTGCCTCTCACTTTGCAGAACCATGCCCAACCGACCGAGCCACACAGGTCAGGCCAGATATTTTAACGTTTTATTTTCTGTGGTAACATAGCAAATCAGAAGAGTATGGCCTAGTCAAATAATACTGCCATAACACATTTACCCTTTCTCAATGAATTTTAAAAGCTCCTTTAAGAATAAATCCCTAGAAATACTTATTTTCCAAAGTATTGAATTCTGACACAGAGAGAATTGCTATCATTTTATAAAATGGAAAGATGATATATATAGTTCAGATGCGCGATAAATCATTTCAAACATCAATGTTGATATATTTCTTAGCCTATTGTTCTTTTGGGGTCAGGTGAGTTGTTTAATATCGCTGAAACACTGCAACAAAAAGTGGCACTCTCTTAGATTTGCAGATTAGTGTTTCGGATTGCTTCAGGTAGGAAGATCAAAGTGAAATAGAGCTGGGAGATAAAATGGATGTGATGAGGTGATGCAGTAGAAGAAAGGACAGGGACCCATCAGGAAATTAAAGAAGGTGAACATGGATATATATACAGTAACATCCTATAGAAGGCACTCGGGTGAACACATTTGATCACAGCCTACAACAAGGATTAAAAAGATTAAAAATACAGCCCTGGCTGATGTAGCTCAGTGAATTGAGCACAGGCCTTTGAACCAGACAATCGCGGTTCGATTCCCAGTCAGGGCACATGCCTGGGTTGCAGGCTGGTTCCCTGAAGAGCAGTTCCCAGCAGGGGACACACAAGAGGCAACCATACATTGGTGCTTCTCTCCCTCTCTCCTTCCCTTCCCCTCTAAAGATAAATAAATAAAATCTTTAAAAAAAAAGATTAAAAATATAGAACTACACGTTTGGGGGAAAAGGCCAATTATTAATTTTTATGAAAATAGAGGAGTCACTGGAAAGTGCAACAGATGGTCCCACCAGGTAAAACTCAGAGACAATGAAGGGAGAAGAGTTGAGATGTGCTTGTAAATGGGCCCATCCGTGGGTAGAGGTACCCTCCTACATGTGTTAAGTATCAGATTCAAAGGTCGGTACCTTCGTTTTGTCTCTCATCGATCCTTTGCCCAGGATAGACATTTTGGCACCCGTTTCTTCCTGTAGCCTCTTCAAGGAGTTTCCTCTTGGTCCAAGCAATTTCCCCACAAAGTTGAACTAGGAAACAAAATCAATACAATGTTGATTTTAAGGCAGAGGAGAATGACCATGTGCACCAAGAATAACTGATGGGTTATGGGTTTTTCCAACTTTACCACTGAGAAGAGAGTTATGTCATATGCGTGAACACACCACACACCATGCACATGAGAAACTACTTCAGAAACTAATCTGGGATCTTCTGAAAAGGCCTGTCCCTTCCAAAGAGGATGGCAAGACTCATAATATGTTAAATGTACCCTTTATAGAACAAATAAATGAATCACCTTTTGAAGAAAGTAGGGAGAAGCACTATACTTCATAAAGTTTCTATAGGCATTTTTCTCTAGCCAAATTCGACATAGATGATTTTAACGTATCTATGCACTTTCAAAACCGCAAAAATTAATATTTAAACCTGATTTTTAAATAAGATTTAATATTCATGTTTGTTAACCAATGTCTGTGTCTGTAATATTCTCTTGCAGATTTCATGATTGGGGGAAAAACAGGTTCAAATTCTCTTCAATCTTACGTTTTCTATGTTGAAGAGCTGTGTGTGCCTGGGATCAGCAAATAAAGACTGTGGACACATGAAGTGTAAAATGCTGCCCAGCTTTCTTATTCATTCTTAATCGTGGTTAAAAACAGGTGAACTAAGAGCACTGATCAGAGTATGTTGTTACCTACTAAAAGAATCATTATCAAACCAAATCACTCAGATAGCCACTAATTGATTAAAATATATACTGGGCTTAGAATGCATCAATTATATGTTGGGGTATGAAGGACTAAGATAAATAAAATTAAGTTTTTCTACATCAGAATTTTTCCATTTCTTACAAAATCCATGGTTCCACAGTAAGCAACATACCACACTTAATGGTGAGAAATAAATGCTTTTCACCTAATTTCAGGATTTAAACAAGGATTTCCACTTTCACCACATCTATTCAGTATTGTACTAGAGTATAAATTGTGTACCTATAGACAAATAGATAAATGGAACACTATAAAGTTCATAAAGACCACACTTAAATGCTCAGTTATTTTCAGTGAAAGTACCAAAGCAGTAAATTTAAAAAGTAAAGTGTTTTTAACAAGTGGTCCTAGAACAACTGGATATTCCTATGCAAAAAAAACAAAAACTAATGTATGCCTTACTTCACATTTAGGCAAACTTGATTTCACAGTCTATATAATAGATCTAAACATAAAAGCTAAAATTGTAAACCAGTCAGAAAAAGAGAAATTCCATACGATCTCACTTATATGTGGAATCTAATGAACAGACTGAACTAACAAGGGAAATAGAGACAGACCCATAGACAGAGAGCAAGCGGACAGATCTGGGGGTGGGGGTGGGGTTAGGGTATGGAGGGATTGAGCAAAACGGAAAAAAGACCCTGGACACGGACAACAGTGTGGTGATTGCAGGGAGAAGGACATAAAAGGGGAATAGATGGTAATGGAAAAAATACAATTAAAAAAGCACAGAAAAAAATCTAGGAAGAAAGCATAGAAGAATACCATTGCAAACAAACTGGGAAAGGTTATTTAACTGGGAAGCAAAGAGCACTCACTAAAATTTTGCTGTTCTGAACACCATAAGAAGTTAAATAGACAAGTCACAGACTGGAAGAAAATACTCCCTTTATAAACCTCTGAAAAATGACCCATATCTAGAACCTATAAAGGACTCCATCAAGTTGATAATTAAACATATGCATGCACATCAGATTTGCTAGAGCTAGAAAAAGGCTAAATGTTGATAAGAATGTGGAACTGCTAGAGCAATCGCTGTTGGCAGTTTAAAATGATATGACAGCTTTGGAAAGAAGATTAGCAGTTATTCATTAATTTAAACATAAAGTTCCATTATGACCCAGCAATGCTATACATAAGTACTTAACCAAGAAAAAGAAAAGTATATGTTCACAAAATGACATGCACAAGAATGTTTATGACATTTATTCACAATTACTTTTCAACTAATAAACTAATTCCCATCTAAGGAGAATAAACAAGATTATATATAAAGAGAAGGGAATTAGTCACTGATCAACACAAAAGCATCAATGTATCTCACAGATGTTATATTCAAACAGAGAAAGAGTCAGGCATGAAAGAGTACCTCATGTTAGATTCCATTAATATAAAATTCTAGAGGCAGAGAAATATACAGTGTTAGAATTTGTAAGAGTGGCTGCCTTTTGAGAATAGAAGCTGAGGTTGAACTGTCTGGAAAGTGGCAGAAAGAAAATGTTTGCAGTGATGAAATTATTCTACATTGTGTTGAAGGTATATTATATCTTTATCACAACTCAAGCTCCACAATGAACACCTGTGCATTTCTCTGCATGTAAATAATATGTCAAATAAGAATGGAGAAAAATAAAATAGAAAGTTGAAGAGTCACATAAATATTTTTAATGTGAGGTCTGTCCAGAAAAAGTCCACCTATTGTTAATATTATAAGAATGGTTTGCCCAACATTTATATAACCCGGCAGCCAAGGAGAGTGGACTGCAATGCACATGCGCCAACAATGACAATTTCACTGTTCTAGTCAGTGGGGACGGTAGATGCCATTCAGTGAGCATGTGAGCATTCAGTAAGTACTGTGTGTGGCCATCAAATTGAAAATGACTGAATGAGTAGAGCAATGAATCTGCATTAAGTTTTGCATTAAGCTTGAACATTCCTCTGTGGAAACTATGTGGATGATTCCAAAGGCTGTAGCTATGGGCAACTGGTGATTAGCAGCTTCATCATGACAACATGTCTATCCATGCATCATGTGTCATGCAGAGTTTTTTGGTGAAACATCAAATCATCCAGGTGACTCAGCCCCACTACAGCCTAGATTTGGCACCCTGGAACTTCTGGCTTTTCCCCTAACTAGCATCACCTTTGAAGGGGAATAGATTTTAGACTATTGATGTATTTACTTAGGAAAATACTACTGTGCAGCTGATGGTGACTGGGAGAACTGTGTGAGGTCACAAGGTGCCTACTTTGAAGAAGACTGAGGTGTCATTGTCTTATGTACAATGTTTCTTGCTTTTATATCTTCTTCCTAGTTTTCATATTACATGGCTGGATACATTTTGGACATACCTTGTATATCATAATAAAATGTCCTTTTACTTTATAAGGACAGTTGTAAAAAGTAATCTCACTAGAGCTTTAGGAAATATATCATTCCAATCTATGCAGACTATTCTAGAGATAAAAGTGGAAATTGCCCCTAACTCAATTTGGTAGGCCAGGATAGCCTTGTTACCAAAACCAAATCAGAGAAGAGAATTTACAAACCAAATCCACTCATGAAACAAAAGCAGTTCAACAAAATAGTAGCATAACTAAGGCCTGTTGTACATACAAAGCAACATACATGATGTTTGTTTTTATCATAGGTACACAGGTAGTTAAAGACTTATAAACCTGAATTATAATTTGCTTATTAATAAATTAATGAAAAAAGGTTAACAGTGTATTTGAGCAGAAAAATAGTTTGATAAAATTCAAATTCAATCATTATAAAAGCTAAGATCATCTGAAAAATATTTTAAAAGTCCTTTAATTCAATTGAAGGATTCTACTGGAAACCACGAAGAATAGTATACTAATTAGTAAAATAATACAGAAACAAAGTAAAGATCCATATTCTTGATTTTCTCTTCAACACAGATAATTCAAACCACTGAGTAAGATAAGTGTTATAAATGTCAGGGAGCAAAAAAACAAATACATTTATAGTTCACCTAAATACGTATGTAAAAAGCTTTAAGTAGTTTCAGAAAACTTGCTAGAATTAGTAAAATATCAAGGTATTTTAAACATAATCCATATAAGGAATCAAGTGTATTTTTGTATACCCACAGCATGTCATTAGGAAAAATGTTTAAGAGATATCACTTAGGACATCAGTAAAAATAAAAATAGACTTCACAAAAATAAATTTAACTATGTATGTTCAAGCCCTTTACAGAGAATATATAAAATATATTAATAAAGCCATCAAATGAATTGAGAGGTCATGTTCATGAATTGGAATTCTCACTGTTATAAAGATTTCTAATATTCTCAATGACAGCTATAGATTTAATGAAATTCTAATTACAATTGCAATAGGATTTGAATCAATTTACCAACTGGTTCTAAAACATATATGAAAAGGTGAAGTTTAACAATAGCTAAAACATTCAGAAGCAGAATAAATTGAGGGCTATTGCTGTCACATACAAAGATTCATTATGAAACTGTATCACTCATGATGGTGTGGTAAGTGTGGTCCTAGGGCACAGATAGGAAACAGAACGACGCAATCCAGACCCGAGTGCAGAAACAGAGTCCTGCTGATGTTCAACGATATATGATACCTGTGACATCACCCATCACAGGAGCAGAAGAATGCCCCCACCCCAATGACATACATGCCCTAATCCCCAGGATCTGGAAATATGTCACCCTGTAAAAGGGACTCTGCAAAAGTGATTAAATTAGGAACCTGGCCATGAAGCGGCCACCCCAGATTAACCAGGTGTGCCCAATTTCCACAGAAGGGAAGGAAGGAGGCAGGAGAGTCCCGGGTTGCGGTGATACGATTGTGAGTTTGGAATAAGGGCAGCTTCTAGTAGCTGAAAAAGCCAAGGAACAGATTCTCCCCTGGAGCCTCCAGAATGAATGTGGCCTTACCAACCTTAATTGTGGCCCATAATAACCATTTCAGACTTCTGGCCTCTGTAACTGTAAAATAATACATTTGCTGTGTTTTGAGCCACTAAGTTTGTGGTAACTGTTACAGCAATAATAGGAAACTGTGAACGTGCTGAGACAGAACTAGCAAACACATAATATAACTGGCTATCCATCATAAGAAAAATAAAATTATTTCCTAAACCATAACAAAAAATATATAGATGAATTATAAATTTAGGTGTGAAAGGCAAAATTTCAGTTTCTAAGATCAAAATACAGGGAAATAATGTCAAGGAGTTCTAAAACAAGACATAAAAATATTCTAACTGTACAATAAAAGTTCAATTAAAATGGAGAATGTTTGTTCATTAAAGTACACCACACAGTAGGTGAAAATATGAGACATATATTTGTAGACTATTTCTATTACATGTTACTAATATAGCATTACTTTGCAAAAATAACTGGACAGCTATAAGAAAAAGACAGAATATAAAGTAGTGAAATCATACATACGTTACTGAAGAAAGAATGACAAAAGAAAAAATATGAGAGTTTCAATCTCATTAGAATTTAAACAAAGATCAAATTAAGACCACACTGAGATATCATTTTACAGACATTATGATGGCCGAAATGAAGAAGACAGAAACCAAACTTTGGCTGGAAAGTGGAGCCATGGAGATTCATAAACCCTTCCTGGAGACAGTAAACAGATACAGACATTTGGGCACTGTCTGTAAATCTGAAGATGCATTACACCTATGTTTTAGCAATTTCATACTTTTTGTGTTTTTTTTGGTTGGCTTCTGTTTTTCTTTTACATGGTCCTGATACATTATACTTATTTATTAAGAGATATTTTTTTCCCGTGAAAGAACCATGACTAGTATAAAAAATATGCAAATTGTGAAATATCAGAGTAGAGTACTCTATAGTGACAAACACAAGTTACTGGTAACTATATGAAATCTATTAACAAAATCCTAGAAATAAAAATTTTATTAAAAAATCAAGCTATAGAAATAACACTATTTTTACAAAACTCAAAAACAAAAACAATCAAATGATGTTTTACTTGTGAATATATGCATAAGTATTAAGTCTAATCCTCAAATACAGGAGTAACTAACACAAAACAAGATTCTGTTAACTTCTGTTGTCAAAGAAAGAAATGTAGGGAATGCGTTCAAAGGAACCGCTATACAGATGGTGCCAAAGCAATAGGTAATATTTTAGTCTATAGTTTAGTCTTTAGTCTTAGAGGTTCATGGGTATTAATTTTACTTTGATTTATACTCTATGAAAATTGCACATATTCTTTGAATGAATGAAATATTTTACAACTTTTAAAATAAACCAAGACAACAATTCCAGTTGAGTAAAATTTGACTGAATATTCTTTTCAGGAGTCTGACACAGAACCTTCCAGCCCCTTTACTGGTGGGAACGAACCACCACACACAGAAATCCTAAAGCATGAAGACTGATGTCTCTACTGCTGATGTTCTGATTGAAATGAAAATATAGCATTTCACTAAGTTCTGACTAAGAACAGGATGTTGAAAAATTTACAGTGTTCACTACTCTCAGAAGTTTTTGTTTCCTGCCATAATTATTTTGACATGTTCTTCAAAACTTCTATTTCAGCACAGTAGCTATTTTTCATCAAGAATCAATTTGAGGCCAATCTGTCTTAAAGTTGTGAGATCCCCTCTTTAATTCTTTAAAAAACTCTACCTTTTGAAATAGAACACAAACATCCAAATAAATGATGTTGTATAGAGATTTAATTTCATAAACTGAGGAAAAGTACCTTTTATGAGTTGCAATTATATAACATCATTTTAAGCAACTCATCCTTCTTTTAATGTGTGTGCTTTTAAAATTTATAAACTACAATCCATTATTTTCTTTTGCTAATGGACTTTTGTTTATCATAGTGCAAGTTTGTTTAAGTGATTTTATATCTTTCTTAATATCTGGAGTTTTTTGAACCAACCCTGAGAAATGGCCAGAGAACTTTTTTTTCCCCATAAAGGACTTTGAGATAATTTCTGCTTGAGATTTTAAAACATTAGAAGTAATAATGGAGTGGGTTACATATTTTTGATGTTGTGCTTCATTTTTGAAAATGTATTTTAAGACAAACTTTGAAGACAGTGAATGCAAAAGTTGTTTTAACAAGATATTTTTTCACTCTGCCTGCATCATACTGCTATCCTCAGTCCCCTTCAAACAAAGCCAACTGACATCACCATGACAGGTGAATAAATTCTCAGTTCACTGACAAGAGCTGGTTCTAAACTTTTCTTTAAAGCAAATCTCTTTTAAACAAAATAGAACTCAAACCCCACATAACAGTGTCTTTAATATTTATCCATAATTTAGTAACTTTGGAATCTGTCAGATTCTTTTTTTTTCTTTCCCCCTTATGGGGTGCACTGTCCAGGAAGTCCTGCAATACCAGGTTGATGTGTGGAATGGATAAAGCAAACTCCTAGTCCACATCCCTGCTCCCAAAACCCACGTAATATATAGTCCTCAGGTAGAGAACATATCAGATATTAAACTGATAAGAATGGGCCTTACAGTTGATCTTAGCTGAAAAGTCAAGAGATTGAAACCTCTCAAGTATTCAACTTCATATGAGTGGTCACAGTTGAGGATGAAGGTGTTCTTGCCTCCCCACCCTGAAGATAAAAATCAAGGGAGGTGAAACCAAGTCAAAAAAAGAGGTTTACTGAAAACAAGATGGAGGAAAAGGAGAAAAAGGGGGAGCTTTATGCAACGAGGGATCACACATGAACAGAAAGCAAGCCTCCTCTCCAAAGATCTGGCTTAAAAGGGGCTGGGTTCTTCACAGAGGTGCAGGGCAGGGCTCCTTGTTTTCCAGGCTCCCGCCAAGCACAGTCATGTACTGGCACAGGCACAGCGTGGAGATTTTGGGGCAATGCCTGAAGAGAAACTTGAAACTTCTGTAGGAAAGGCTTAAAAAATAACTGGAGAGAATGCCATCTGTTTAAGAGCGGCTCACGCTGTCTGAGAGAAGACAATGTGCTTTCAGTAAGTTAAATATCGTCTAATAAGTTGAAAGTATTTTTTCCATGTTTTAAGGAAATTACATTTGTATGTCAAATCCACTTATGCTTAAGTTACTGAACAGTTGTTTTGTAATAACTTTTATATTCAAAAAGTCTTTGGAACAATTTTAATCAGCCTTTTTAGATGTTTGTCTAACAGCAAATATTTAAATTGCATTGAGTAAAATTAACAAAAAGAACACATCTCAATGGATTTGTAAAGCAACAAAACATAATTTGTGACAAAGCAAGACTTATAAAAATAGGCAAATCTTAAGAAAAACATTTTAAAGACACTTTTAACAGAAAATCCAAGAACAGTTGAAATTAGGTGAAAATAGACAAGTAATATTGTATGTACATATTAAAAAATTTATAAATTCATTCTCTAAGTATAGAATACTCCAGAATATATTTATATGTAATCTCCCATTTGACTATTTCCTCATGATGAATATATTTCCTCATGATTCATAATATTTCATCAATACTTGTATTAAACAAATACCTTTTTTTAGATTTTATTTATTTATTTATAGAAAAGGAAAGGGAAGGAGAAAGAGAGGGAGAAAAATATCAGTGTGTGGTTGCCCCCCAACATGTCCACAGCTGGGGACCTGGACTGCAACCCAGGCATGTGTCCTGACTGGGAATCCTTTGCTTCACAGGCCCGTGCTCAATCCACTGAGCTACACCAGCCAGGGTAAACAAATATCTTTTCTAACATGTGGCATTTTTTCTGGTCACATGTTTATAAACTAAATCCAGTAACTCTGTTCCTTCTCAAATAGGAGAGGAAACTCACCTACACTTATTTCTCTTTCGGGGGCACCAGATCTGCCTGGTGATGGAAAGGCAGTGAGACCACCAGGTGAAGAATCTTGATGCTCACTGCTGCCAGCCTGCCTCTTCTCATTTTCCCCCTTTCATATGACACCACTGGACTTGAACTCCTTCATTTCCTCATCCTAAAATCCTTCTCGACCTCACATCTAATACCATTTGAACTCTACTTTCATTTCCATCCTATTCCTGATTTGGGAATGAATCATTTTCTTGATGAGTAGGAATTTATAGAGCTTTGTACTTTGGGAACTCAACTTAAATCAACGTTTAGTACTGTACCCTTATGTTTGTTGATATTAAAACAAAGTAAAGCAATTCCGGGCAGTTTGTTCAAAGGGACACACTGCTGCTGATCAAAATATATTCTTCTTGTATAAACAGAAAATACTTCAGGTTCTCATCTCAGCAGTCATCAAAGAACAAGGGAATAGAATTTTATTTGATTGCAAAAATATTAAGCTGTATTTGCAGAATTAAATCATATCATTTGGAATTTACAGAGGACTCTATCAAAGACAGCATTTTCAATTTAGCAAAACTGACAATTTAAGAAAATAGGGGAAATAATTATGTTTTAAAATTAGCCACTAACTGCAATATCGATATACTGTCATAAACTAAATTTTATTCAAAAATAATATATAATCAAGGATGGAATCAATTTAGTTACTCACTAAATACAATGGTTTACCCTCAAACTTGTGAAATGTATGAAGAATACACAGTGAACCAGAAATAAGCACTTCTTTCAGGAGTATTACACTGTGGTGAAAGAAACAGACAATGCACATAAACTGTACACTAAAAGAAAAATATGAAAGACATTAACAAATATTTTAGAGGAAATTTGGGATATATTCAATTTGAGGTGTCCTCCATATGAAGAAATCTAGTAGCCATCAACAGAGAAATCTAAGATGAATATATAGCCCTAGCAATTTTCTACGTAGGGTGCTACTTAAAGTTATGGAATTGCTAAGGGAGAGAGATTATAATAAAAAACCCAGGAGAGAAACTTGAGGAACATTTGAAAATAAAACAGTAAATGTCGACACATACATGAACTAAAAGAGTTTAAACAGAAAGGCTTACCAAAAATATAAAAAGCAATTACTTTTGTTTGCTGTAAGATCTAAAAATCCCATTTGGGACAGCTGTCATCAAAAGGATGTACTTGAATTTGATGGAAGCACACATAGTTGTAGAAATATCTATTTATGCTAAGGAAAAAAATTGTGGGTCCTTTAAAATGTGTTGATTGGGTATATTTTGTGCTTTATCTATATCTCTCTTTGAAGTTTTAAAATAACATAGTCTATGTTAAAATCACACTACAATTTGCAGATGGTCTGTTTTAAAGATACAACAAAGAATTAAGAATATGCTAATAAAAATGAATTCAATAATGAAAACACATATACAATTCATGTCCTATTCATTTTATCATAAATAATTCTGTACTGCGTTTCAGCATATATGTGTATAAATCATATTTTGCTTCCATAGACAACCCAAGAGGCTTCAGTCACGATCTGAATGTTTTTCATCCAGTGTGGAGAATTCCTCAGTGCCTTGAGCCACTTGTTTTGCCATATTTACACAACTCTAAAGGCTGCTTCTCCAAGCTCAGGTTATTTTTATTTGAAGAGATCATTTAAAACACTATTACTAAGTAAAAAGCATTGAACATGAACAAACAGCCCTAATCGTCAGTAAAGCCACAGCTCAAACACAAAACCTAATTTGTTCAGCACGTACAATTGTCTAAATAAAAATATTTCCAGTATGCTATCATAGGTAACATTCCCACAGAGTCACTTGTAGATGATTAAATGTTTACTCCACACAGTGACATGTAGTTACCTAATTCCATTATTATCTGCATCTTTGCACTTTTAATACTTAATAGATATTTCTTGTCCTTTCAAATAGTGACAAAAATAATGCCTTAATATCAGCTGTATTTTTATATTTTATCATTCTATTTTTATTTCTTTAAGCCACAATGGTACCATCACAGGGAATTTCTAAAGTAAAATCTCTTATCTAAGTGTCATATAAGTCTCCTGTCAACTGTGTTTACATGTCCAAGTAAGAGGTGTTTTTCTTTACAGGACTTCTCCTTCTCTACACAGTGTCACAAAACCATCCAAGAGTTTATGTTTGATAAGGATGTAAACATTCAAGTGCAAAGAGCATCAACTCTGTGCCAGGCGCTGCTCTACACTAGGAATGCAGGGGCCTGTGTAACGAAGCTCCTGGACCCTATGGAGCTTATATTTTACATATCTATATTTATATCCAACTGAAACAGTTTTAAATAGCCAAAGGCTTTACCGTTTCCTGGATCATATCTAGTTTTTTCAAGGTGCAGGCTGCTTAAAGATCAACTATCATATTGCTTAGTAGTTTACTTTATATGCTTAATACCTTTTGGTTAGATATTAATTTAGTAGTAGAGTAAAAAAGTTAAATTTTTGATTAGCTCATTTAATATAGCATCAACTTGATCAGCGGTAGTTAAATTTGGTACTGTGAGCAGATTACTTGGGTTGCTTCATTCTTGGATACAAGTAGTACTCCTTCCTGTTTCTCTGACATCCTTAGCTGCAACTGAAATAGACCTGTTTGAGGGGAAAACAGGAAATCCAAATTCCAAGTCCTTCATCATATCCCTTTAGTGGTATCAGAAACTATTATAGTTACCACATATTAAAAAAAAAAACTTCTTATACCAGAAACATAATCTATTAAACTTGATGACTCTTCCGCTTGGGCACAATTCCTTTAAGCAACGGACATTGTCCAAACTGAAGACTGTCTTCAGAGTGCTGCTGATAAATTTAAATTTGTCATGTCTGCCCTGTCCTCATCATATGGCATATGCCAAAGAGTGAGAATATATTTGGATATATTTATTAAGATACAATTTATTTAGATATAATTCATTAAACACCGGTTAAAAGTATACTTATTAAAATAGATCATAGGGTGTAAAACTATTACTGAAATCTAATCTTCAAATATCTAATTCCTCTGAAAAATAGACTCCATACACATCAGGAGTCACTCCCCATTCCACCCGTGTACCTAATCGACCACTCATTTCTTGGCTTCTACAGATTTGCCTAGTGTGCCCATTTCCTATAAATGAGATAAAAAATACTTTTTTTTGTTGCTGACTTTTTTTACTTAGCAAAATGCCTTCGAGATTCATCCATTTGGGGTACAATATTTATTATTCAATCATATTCCATTAAATAGATTTTTAACTGTTTTTCATAAAGCTCTCTCTCAGGTTGAGGACATTCCTTTAATCCTACATAGGGTTTGTTTGTTTTTCTAAATCATGAGAGAGTGTTGGATTTTTTCAAATGTTTTTCATGCACCAATTGAAATGGTCATATGGTTTTATCCTTTATTTACTTATTACAGTGCATTTCATTAATTAAACTATAGATGTTAAAACAACTTACATTCCTAGGATAAGTCTCATCTTTTCATGGTATACAATCTTTTTATATATTGCTAAATTTTGTTTGTAATATTTTTTTCTTTAAATCACATTTATTCTGAATTTGACATCAAAAAACCTGCTTGGCAAATAATTTAATCTCAGTCATTATAAAGCTTTCTTTTTTAAATTTTTTAAAAATTATTCTTCAACTACAGTATTCTGTCTTTTACTCCCATCCCAGCCTACCCCCTGTGCTCCCCACCTCCCTCCCATTTCCATCCCCCTTAGTTGTTGTCCATGTGTCCTTGGTTTGTAGTATTTCATTGAAATTTTTTGCATCTATAATCATAACAAATATTGATCTGTAGCTTTCTTTTACTGCCTTTGCCTGGTTTTGGCATCAGGATATTAACAATTCAATAAAATAATTTGAAAGGTACTGCTTCCTCTTTTAACCTTTGGAAGAGTTTAGGAAAACAGTAATTAATTATTTTTTGAATGTTTGGTGGAATTCATCATTGAAGAATCTCAACCCGAACCCAGAATATTCCTTATGAGATTTTTAATTATAGATTTTACCTGTACTTGTCATAGTTTTATTCAGATTTAAAAAATTTCTTCTTGAATCTTTGTTGACAATTAGTGCCTTTTAAGAATTTGTCATTTCTTCTGCATTACTTCGCTGGCATTCAGTGGTTTATAAATATTACTACATTATTATTACTGTTTTTTACTCTTCCAAGATCAAAAGTGATATCCCTACTTTCTTTCCTGGTTTTGGCAGTTCTGACTTTTTTGGATCAGTTTTGCTAAATGTTTGCTAATTTCTCTGACCTTTATAAGCAAACATCTTTTCGTTTTGGTGACTTTCTCTGTATTTATTTTATTTTCTATTTCTTTTATCTCTGCTCTGATTTTTGTGATTTCTTCCCTGTACTTCGATTTTAGTTTCTTTGTTTCTAGTTTCATAAGGTGGGAGTTTAATTCATTTGAATAGAGATCTTCCTTTTTAATATAAGCATTTATTGTGGTCCTAGAAGGGTTCTTCTTGGCTGTGTCGCTTCCTGTCTCTTCCTCTATTAAACTGGTTTCTAAGCCATTTGTTTTTATCATGCAGCTATTAGCCTTCTGATAACTTCTCCCCAGCAAGGTCTCCCCTGTTTATCAGTGCTCTTTATGATGTATTTCTCCTCTCTGTGCCAAATAATATCTGTCCTCACAAGGAGAGTTGCAGATCACTTTGAACTTCAGATGTGCTGTTCCCTTAGCAGAACTCTGACACTATTGTCCCGACTAGGTGTGGTACCCACTTTTCCTGTAGTAAGATCCCTACACTCTGAGTGTGGATTAGAGTCAGTCTACTCTGAGGGGGGTGAGCCATCAACCTGTGCTAGGCTGAGTCCTTTCAGGAACAACTGGAGCAGAACATGGGGCAGACTCACGAGCATCACTCACACCACTCGCTGACTGACCATCATGAGCCTGAGTCCTCAATGGGACAGAGGGCTTGAACATGAACTCCAGCCAAAGCCCTAATGAAATAATAAGCCAGGATTCTTTGAAGCCATAAGTGCACTTTTGACTTGTAAGAACTGTTAGGATAATAAATGTGCATTGTTTGAAGATGTTACATCTGTGGTGATATGTGAGCAAGTGAAAACAAATTCATCCCATTATCCTCACTTGCTTTATCCCAAACTGCACTTTCAATTATCTTAGAATAATGATTTTAACAGTGCTCCACCTGTATGGTAACTACAAACAGTTTGAAAATATCACACTGTCACACCCTTTATTCTCACATACAGGCCCCGCCCCCCCATTTTCCCATTGTGGGATCCTCCAGCTCAGTTACCTTCTAATAATAAAACCATCTGCATGTGTAGGCATCCAACACAGTCCCATTCCTATCACCTCTGACACTTGAAAACGAGGGGAACTGATAAAAATGGGCCAATGTTTATGCTTCCTGCTGAGCCATGAACATTCAAGTGCTTTGTCTCTGACTCGAGAGTCTTGTACTGTCTGTACCCTCCATGGAACAGTGACCTGCCAATACCAACCCCCTCTCTCACAGCAACAGGGAATTTAGTTTTGGTCTGTTTTATATATCGATTTTGGTTGTAGTTTACTTTAATTCTCATTTCTATTTGTACGTAGTGCATGGGTGGAGAGGGGAGTGTTCTTGTCTTCACACCTCAATATGTCTTATTAATGAAGTTAATCTAGACTATCACACTTATCTACCCTTCCCATGTTGTTGTTTGCCCTAGTGTAACGAACACTGAGATTTTACCTAAACAAGTTTTTCCCTATCTGCTAAAATTCCGTATTGAGTTGTAACACAGATGTTTTATGTGCTCATTGCAGGCATATACTGACACACGTGCTATTCAGGATTCCAAAAAAGCGAACCAGTCTCATATTAACCGAGATATGATTTTTATGTGGTGGTAAGTTGAAGCATAATTAATACAAAGCACATTATGGTAAGTACTAATACAGGTGTTGAAGATGATGAGATGTTACTAGACAGTGACACTGGGTGTTAAGTAGATGTCCATGAGGAAAGTTTCGAAGTCAGGGCACATAAAATGGATCATTAATTTGTCTTAAAAAATCAGTGAAGTCGTGTTGGTTGCAGTGGAGTGGTAGAGTGAGGGGAAAGGGTTACATTCCAGGTGTTCACTGAAAAGTTTTCTGTATAAACTGAGTTCGGGACCATACAATTAAATGATTCTAATGCCAGGTTAAAGCGTGTGATGTCATTCAATAAATAACGGGGGCTTTACAGGTGTATGCTTAGGTTCTAGGTCTGTTAGGTTCATCACTGTATCTCCTGGTATGGTGACTAAAATAGAACAGGTGCTCAATAATTCATTGTTGAATGAACAAATAAACACATAAGCAAATAAAAGATTAATTCAAGATCTTGCGTATCAGTTATAAAACGTATTACTTCAGAATGTATTGGGGTTATGGAAAAAATAAGTTGTTGTATTTTACAAAATTAGAACATATATAAAGAAAAGTCCAGCACCAGGACAAAATCTTGCGTTGGGTCTTTCAGGCCTGATCATGAGCAATCCCAGGGCTTTGCCTGGCAGGCTTCTTGTGCAGAAGCTGCCCTGCTCACACCGGAATGGGCACGGCTAGTGCTCTGCAGTTCACCAGAAGGAGTGGCAGGCGAGGGCACACTCAGGCCCACCAGGCCAGCCGTGCTCACACGCATTATCTGCACTCCTGCTCTGGGGTCTTGACGAAGCAGATTTGCCAGTTCTAATTCAGTCATTTCCACTCCTGGTCCTTCTTCTACCCTTCCTGACTCCCAGGTCCACAAAAAGGCAGAAGTTTTGTTAAGGTTCCTTGAGAGTCAGACAATGTCCCCATCTGTGTTGTGACCATGTGACCTTCACATGGTATCATTCTGTGAAGAAGAATGGCTGGAGCCATGTTTTGCTTCTTGGTGGCGCCTTCACAGTAACTGAACAGAGATCTGATTCCCACTTTTCAGTTTGACTTTATGTCCTATTGATATTCATCCAAAGATGAATCTGTTGAATACTTGACTTTTATTTTATTTGTTTCAAAGATTTTATTTATTTATCTCTAAAGAGAGGGGAAGGGAAGGAGAAAGAAAGGGAGAGAAACATCAATGTGTGGTTGCCTCTCCTGTGACCCTGCCCAGCACTGGGTCCCCAGCCTGTAACCAAGTCATGTGCCCTAGACTGGGAATCGAACCAGTGACCCTTTGGTTCACAGGCCTGCACTCAATCTCCTGAGCTATGCCAGCCAGGGTAAATACTTGACTTTTAAAAGCAAAGCATCTTAAATTATGACTTATTCTTTATCAGGAGAAGTGTGAAAAGGAAAACTTCTTTGTGATTATTTATTACCATAGAAGTCACGACAGGAATTAAAAGCAAAAATTACCAAATTTGTGAAAGTATGCATGAAATGTAATAATTATTCTATATCTAAGATTTAATCTAATATTCTGAAGAAAATTATACCACAGAAAGTACATTTAATGTACTTTAGTTTCTACTTCCGTGGTGTTAAAAGGTTTTAAAGTGCTTGGATGCAAAATGGCAAATGACATACTTAGAGACAATCAATATTTTTTGCATTTGCTGCTAAAAGGGAACATTTTTGTATGTCATTGTTGAGAGACTTGCTCCAAAAAAAGCCAGCTATATTTTTAACTGATTTCTTTTCAAGATCTTTGCATTAATATCTTACTTCTCCATAGGCACACTGCATTCCCAACTGACTTGCAGAGTGATGATAATCAATGTGGCCAAGTTCACCGCTAAAATTCCGTGCAGCATATCTGAAGCCAATTGCTTCAAACTGTGAACTGAGCACAAACAGTTACTCACCATGATCCATAATTGGCTGCCCTTTCTGAATAATGTAGGTCTTGGATTGCTCTATGTAAAGATATATGTTTTACTTAGTATAATTTTTCTTTTATTTTAAATGGGAAGCAAGTTTTCTTGAATTTGATATACTATTATTTACAGATCAACACATTAAACATTCTTGTAAAATATGACCATTGAAAAAGAATGTCTTCATTTAAATTAATAATCACAGAATACAAATGAGAAGTCCTGCAGGCTGCTACTACATATCTGGCCCTATATATATAGCTTGGAATCATGTATCAGCGTGTACCAAGACTTGTTTTTTAGAAAGGCCTATTATATTTGTCACTGAAGAAAAGACTAAGAAAAATGTGGTGCTGCATGAATAGCTTTAGAAAAACAACTACAACATTTAAGACTTTTTCTAATGGTGCTAAATTCACTTGTTCAATTTCGTACAAAAGAAATTTCATTGACAAAGAAAGTGAACATTTAATCCAACCTGATTCAAATATTTCTTATCATTTACTTCATCCCAAAGATTTATAAAGTAAAGAAGTACGGTCATTAACAAAATGGTATTTAAATCAATTTGATAGATATGAATTGTGTCCTAATGTCTATACTTATCTCCATAAGACATCTTTCCAAATTTTCACATAATTAAAATCCAAGTCTCAGGAAGATGTATCATTTGTGTATGTTTATAACTCCCTTAAAGGAACTTTTATATATAAAATCATATAATTAGTTATGAAAATTAAAAATAGCTTAAAAAATCAGCACCTACAGACATATAAGCTTGGAGCTACTATAAGACATGTGAGATAGGAACACATTTGACTATAAGCTTTCTTGTGGCCAAAGCTAAATGCAAAATGAAGAGTTATACAATTTAGAACATTCCATACATAAAAAATATATAAGTAAAGAAAAATTTTAAATGTACTTAACATATGTAAAATATGTGAAATTAACTTTTATGGATTTACCAATAGAGAGATTCTCATCTATATGCAATAATACATTCACATACATGTTTCATAATGCAGTTGACTGTAGTATCCTTCAAAGTAAGCCAAAACACAATAACCAATATTGAATGTATATGATATGTCAAGAAACATTTAAATGTTTTATGTTCATATCTTATTTCTTTAATAAAACCTGTGAAAAAGTACTATTTTACCAGCAGAGTGTTAACATGGAGTTGTTAAGTAATATATCCAAGCTTTGGTGAAATAATATAAAAACGCTTTTCAAGAACAATTATTCTATTAGGCATAAAAATTCAAAAAAAGATGGTCTAATTATGCGGATTGATTTAGAGATAAAATATGGATTTTATACATGTACAAGAGGCAGAAGTACTATAATGTCACACTGCTTTTCTCCATCAAGTATGTAATAAAACTTAGCAGTTAGTGGTTATATTATGTGGCAATAAAGTGAACTGAGATGCTATGTGTTTACTATTTGTCTGGGTGGTCTCCGTGTGTAGCCTTCTCCATCCTGCTCTGTGCCCCAGAGTTGCTCTCCAGAAGTCCGTGGAACCTGGTGTCTCCATGTTTCTTCCTTTTGGCTTCTGTCTGGATTTGGCTCATGAGACACAACTCACGTAACAAGCAAGTAGGTCAGAACAATTGGTATGTTTATTTCCTGTTTCCCTCCTTGCTTCACATTTGCTTGCCTGTGACTATGTTTCACTATCACAGGACACAGCTCCTGCCTGGCATCTGCTTCTACTGATTAAAAGTCTCTTTCTCTTTGGCCCTCCAGGTTTAGTAGTAACGCTCCTCACCTTACTGTCCCGGGACATGTCATCACACCTTGTTAGCTTCCCTTAATGCTGACCATACTTTGTAAATATCAGCTTCAATAAAATCTTCTCAATCACCACCTTTTGAGCATGATCTGTTTCCTTTTCCCAGTCTGACTGATATGATCATGAGCAACAAATGTAAATTTGATGTATTTTTTTAACTTAGGATGCCTAACCAAGGTTTTCAGCTAATAGATGGCCATAGTACATTTATCCACGTGTGCTGAGGAATACAGTACAATATTTGCAAAGGAAATGTTAAAGTAGAGTTCCCTGGGGCTAACGAAGATCATAAATGAGATCCTATTTTTTAGAGAGGCTTAGGCAAACTTCTAGGGGAAAGTGAGTCTTTATTCTTGAAAAACAGAGAGGATTAAAATATTTTCCTAATACCCAATGGGCAAGAATATTTTTCTTATACATTGAAGTTGTACCTAGGCAGTAAATTTGAAAATTCTGAAAAACAAGCTGTCAAAGACAAAAATTTCAGAGACCAGTAATTTATCGAAGCTTAAATGAAAGTGTAAAACTAGAACTGAGTAAGACAGAAGAACAACCACAACAAAAAAAAAAACTAAGGAAGAATGAAATCAAGTGCTCTTCAAAGCAGACCAAGAAAAGGTAGAAACCTTTCAAAACCGGCAAAATATACTGAACGAGAAAGCATTTCAACAAGTTATTAAAGCTAGAATGTATTTTTATATAAAAATCTTAATTATTATTAAGGTAAAACTATACAATAAGATTGTTCCTTTTTTTCATTTATCTTTTATTTGTAACTATTGTCAGAGATTTTAATGGTAAAATTTAATGTTTGTAAATTTTTGCATTTATAGAAGAAAAAATATTATATACATGTGTATATATATGTTTAAAGTTACTTATTAATTTTTCTTCTGTGGAGAATGAGATTTAAATATCTAGTATAAGCATAATGTCAATAATAAATAGAAACAGCTACTGATATTAATGAAAAAAATCAAGAAATTAAATTGCAATATAGTAATAAATAAGAAACATAAAAGGGTAATCATCTAAGAATTTAGAATGAAGAAAATAATTATGCAACTAAAGGAATTGACCACTTATTACTAAAACATATATTTTATGAGGTGACTGAGTCAAAGTTTCACTTGTCTTTTGAAAGAGAGCTAATGGAATTCCACGACTAGGCCTGGCTTATTGCCTAATCTGACTTCCACTCTAAGAAAATTTACTAAGAAGCTCATTAAGACAACCAAACAGGAGAGAATGAACAAACAAAAATTCAAAAAAAATGAGAAAAGGCTTTGGAATCTCCGGAACATCTTTAAACATTCCAACATCTGAATTATAGGGGTACCAGAAGGGGAAGAGGAAGAGCAACAAGTAGAAAACTTATTTGAACGAATAATAAAGGAGAACTTCCCCAATCTGGAAAAGGAAATAGACTTCCAGGAAGTCCAGGAAGCTCAGAGAGTCCCAAAGAAGATGGACCCAAGGAGGAACACACCAAGGCACATCATAATTACATTAGCCAAGATTAAAATGAAGGAGAGAATCCTAGAAGCAGCAAGAGATAAGGAGACATTCACCTACAAAGGAGCTCCCATCAGACTGTCAGTGGATTTCTCAAAAGAGACATTACAGGCAAGAAGGGGCTGGAAAGAAGTATTCCAAGTCATGAAATCCAAAGACCTACAACCAAGATTACTCTATCCAGCAAAGCTTTCATTTAGAATGGAAGAGCAGATAAAGTGCTTCTCAGAAAAGGTCAAGTTCAAGGAGTTCATCATCACCAAGCCCTTATTATATGAAACGTTAAAGGGACTTATCTAAGAAAAAGGAGTTAAAAATATGTATAGTGAAAGGACAGCAAACTCATAGTTATTAACAATCACACCTAAAACAAAAGCAAACTAAACAGACAGCTAGATCAGGAGCGGAGCCACAAAAATGGATTGATCATATGGAGGGTTAGCAACAGGGGAGTGGGAGGAGGAGAAGGGGGGAGAAGGTACAGAGAACAAGTAGCATAGATGGTGGGGAGAAAATAGATAAGGGGAGGGCAAGGATAGTATGGGAAATGTAGAAGCTAAAGAACTTGTGACACATGGACATGAACTAAAGGGGGGAATGAAGGCAGAGGGGTGTGCAGGGTAGAGGGGAATGAAGGGGGGAAATGGGACAACTGTAATGACATAATAAATAAAATGTATTAAAAAATAAAAAAGATTATTAAAATAAATCATAAGATAAAAAAGTTACTGAGAAAGCTAATGAACACTATGTGTTATGGGTATATGTATATATGTTCAAGTGTGTGTGTTAAAAGCCAACTTGACTGAATATTATAGAAACACTGCTGAGAAGATTTTGTTTATTTAGTGTAAGATGTGTGTTTTGCCCTGGTCTAGGTTGAGAAACAGGAAACATTACAAATGTCTAGTAAATACAGCTTTTCCTCTTTATTCTATGTTGCTACTCCATAAAAAACCATAAATGCTGCCATTTGCAGCAAAATGGATGAATCTTAAGGATATCATGCTAAGCAAAATAAGTCAGACAGAAATAGTCAAGAACCATATGGTTTCACTGATGAATGGGAGATAAAACTGAAAGCAGATAATGAACAAACAGGACAAACAAACGAACAAAAGCTTATGGTCATCCGCAACAGTATGGTGGTTACCAGAGGGAAGGTGGGTGGAGGAGGTAGTAAAAGGTAAAGGGAGTCAAATACATGGTGATGGAAGATGATATGGCTTTGGGTGGTGGGCACACAATGCAACACACAGATGACATATCATAGAGTTGTACACTTGAAACCCATATAATTTTGCTAACCAGTGTCATCCCAATAAATTTAATAATAAAAAAAGACATTTTAGTGCTTCAGTAAAACTTTAGGTGTTTAAGTAAAAAAAAAAAAAAAAAAAAAGAAAGAAAAAGAATTGGGCAAGAGAGCCTGTCCTCTGGTGAGAGGGCTACACGTTAAACTCAGAGCTGAGAGCAGCCTATTTTCTGCCATACGTAGGAAGCATGAGTACAGACAGAATGGAGCTGAAGTGCAGAAGAAAGTTAGGAAATAAACAGTGCACTCTCATGCTGTTTGAGCCCTGCCTACTAGATGTTCCTGAGACCCCTTGATCCCTCTATGCCCCAAACTTTGAATGTTCAATTCTTTCCTCAAGTATGTGAGATTCCCCTGTCAAAGACAGAGGATTGGGGGAAGCTTCTTAAATGAACCTGTACAACCAGAACTAAAAAACTGAATTTGTCACTTTGCAGTTAAAAAAAATCCTGAAAAATGTAGATTTTTATCATAGAGGTAAACTATTAGAGAACATGTATTTTACAGGCTTATGGTAAACTGCCCACCACCAAAGTATTACCTCACATCCACTGTTTGCTGAATTCCACAATGTCTTATTGGAGAAAATTAGAAGTGTTAGATATACTCATGGAGCAAATTCCATGGTAAACAGAACACATTCCTAATTTTCATATGTTAGAGAAGGATATAGACCAAATATTTTATTATTCCTTTCTTACACTCCTCTATTTACTACACATTTGTATGTAGCTGTGTTGCTCTGTAAGGTGAAAATAAAAAAAAATATCGGATAATGGGCTTGCAAAATCTTCCCATCCATCTCTGGTGTCTTTGCACCATGTTTCACCGAAGGGAGGGGGCTGTAATGCTTTGCAAAAAGAGGAAAATGAAGACATGGTTTAATGCCTGCCCCTACTTACATTCATTAGTTTTTAGCTTCTAAAGAACAAAAGACCGCATACAGAAGCCAAAGAGATTTTTGGAAATTCATCATTATCCAATAATGCTGGAGAGTTCTGGGCATAAATCTCCACCAGAATTGGGACTGACATTTCCTCCAATTCTAGGTAGAATACAGCAGAGTTCCCACAATAGACTGAATAACAGAAAAAGTCTTGACACTTTGCTGTGTGTACTCAGGAAAGAAAACCCTGTGGAAATGAACATTTTCCCGGAGGAAAAGCAGCTGACCAGGAGAATCTGCAGATCTGAACTCAGAGTCCAATCTTAAAATGCAGCAGATGTTCATGTGGCTATTTCCAACACATGATTAAAATGATGAGAAATGGAAAAGGTAGTATTTGCTTAAAGGTTCCTCTGAAATAAATAGAACTATCCTGAACAACTAACAAAGATCAAAGAATAAATACATTAAATGATTCATTTTGGATCATTAAAGATGAAAAATGTATTTTCCATAAATAGTCTTAATGAAGTATTGTGTGGATTTATAATCATGGTTTCTCACATTTCTCAAAATATGCTTCATATGAAAAAAGCACTCCCATTAAATAGTTCATTAAATTTATTTCACTCATTATAGAAATAGGATATTCATGACAAATTAAATAACAAGTATTTTCCTTCAAGAACAGGAGGACAGTGACCGGAGGGGAGAGGGGAGGGAATTTCAGGGGAAAAAGGGAAGGATTTACAGGAACTAGTATAAAGGACACACGGACAACAACTAAGGGGGGTGGAAATGGGAGGGAGGTGGTACAGGGGGTTGGGCTGGGATGGGAGTAAAAGACAGAATACTGTAGTTGAAAAATAATAAATAAAAAAATAAAATTTAAGAAAGAAAGATAAATGATTCTGTGAATTTTTAATTCTTATATCACATTTTAAGTAACTCTGGGGCATATATAAATCACTACAAGAAAACAGTTAAGTGCATACAGGTGAAATTCAAATATCTAACCATAAAATTATCTGCATATTATTAAGCTTCCATAAATTAAAATGTATCTATTACTCTACTCTCTAGGATTCTAAAACAGTACCCTCCAGTACGTACTCATTCTTATATTAAGGACCTATTCATGTTTAAGATATTAAGAATACTAAGATACTTAAAAACTAGTCATATTATTTATTGGAGACACACAGTTGGGGCTTGCTAGGTAAAACTGTGTTAGCCAGATAAGAGGTGGTTCTGGATTAAGTCAATGAAGAATACATAACCCTGGCTGGTGTAGCTCAGTGGATTAAGCATGGGCCTGTGAACCAAAGAATCGTGGTTCAATTCCCAGTCAGGGCACATGCCTGGGTTGCAGGCCAGTTCCCAGCAGGGGACTCATGAGAGGCAACCATACATATATGGTATTTCTCTCCCTCTCTCCTTCCCTTCCCCTCTAAAGATAAAGAAATAAAATCTTTAAAGAATACAGATGGAAAAAAAAGGCCATAAATTCAGTGGATAAAACTAGAGAGAACTACATGTAGAGTGAGAATATAAAAAGCATACATTTACGGTGGCCGTGTAATACAGTTTGGTATCAGGTATTGTGATCCCTCCTACTTTGTTCTTCTTTCTCAAAATTACAGCTGCTATTTGGGGTTGTTTATGGTTCCATATAAATTTTTGAAATGTTTGTTCTATGTCTGTGAAATATGTTATTGGTACTTTAATCGTCATTGCATTGAATCTGTAAATTGCTTTGGATACAAAGAATTTACACGACTCCACTCTAAGAAGACAAGCAACCTAATTACAAAGTGGGCAAAGGACTTGAACAGACACTTCTCCAAGGAGGACATACAGAAGATCCAGAGACACATGAAGAAATGCTCAATATCGCTAGCTATCAGAGAGATGCAAATTAAAACCACAATGAGATGCCACTTTATACCGGTCAGAATGGCCATCATAAACAAAGCAACAAACAACAAGTGTTGGAGAGGTTGTGGAGAAAAGGGGACCCTAGTTCACTGTTGGTGGGATTGCAGACTGGTATAACCACTATGGAAGACTGTATGGAATATTCTAAGAAAACTAAAAATGAATCTGTCTTTTGACCCAGCAATTCCACTGCTAGGATTATATCCTAAGAACCCTGAAACACCAATCCAAAAGAACCTATGCACCCCAATGTTCATAGCAGCACAATTTACAATAGCCAAGAGTTGGAAGCAACCTTGGTGCCTGTCAGTAAATGAATGGATCAAAAAATTGTGGTAAATTTACACAGTGGAATTCTATGCAGCAGAGAGAGAGAAGGAGTCCCTACCCTTTGCAACGACATGGATGGAACTGTAAAGCATTATACTGAGTGAAATAAGCCAGGTGGGGAAAGACAAATACCATATGATCTCACATTTAACAGGAAGCTAAACAACAAAACAAACAAGAAGGCAAAATATAACCAAAGACACTGAAATAGAGAACAGGCTGACAGGGACCAGAGGGGAGAGGGGAGGGAATTTCAGGAGAAAAGGGGAAGGATTCACAGGAACAAGTATAAAGGACACATAGAAAAAAACTAACAGGGGTGGAAATGGGAGGGAGGTGGGAAGCACTGGGGGGGGGGTTGGGCTGGGGATGGGAGTAAAACCTAGAAAACTGTACTTGAACAATATTTAAATAAATTTTAAAAAAACATAGGAAAGAATGCTGAGAATCACCAATGTATTGTCAGGAGGTCAAAGTGGAAGAGAAATAGCATCACAGGGACTTGAAAAGGGATAGGGAGGGCGAATTAGTGTTAAGGAGGCAAAGAGCATTAAAAACAAACAAACAAGGAGGAGTTATAGTAAAAACATGCTACAGAAAATCCAGTTCCTTTATATTGAACATACACTTAGAAACACTGAAAAAAAAAACCACAACCGAATCCTCTGAAGTAAATACTTTAATGTGATGAGTGAAATAAAATCTATTAAACAAAACAAAGTGCTGTGAAGGAAGCAAGTCCATGGAGCTCAGTTCTTAGGAAACAAGGGGACACCAAGGACGGTATTTTCAGTAGAATGATGAGGGGCAAAGGCATCACAGCAATGCGTTGAGAAATACATACAAAGTGAGAGACACAGTCAGAGTTAGGGTTAACTGTAAGGTTGGCATGCAACAGAGACATTGAAAAAATGGATGGGAAGGAAAAAGAATTGAATAAAGTTAGGGTTATAAAACAAGAAGAGAGATATTATCTGACGGAATCTATTTTCTTTGGGAATAGTGAAAAGGGTGATATGTTTATAGCTGAGAGGAGTGACTTAAAGGCTTTAGGAGACTGGTGATAATTTAGAATTTGCTGTGGATAACTTGGAAGGGTGAAAATGGTGATAAATAAAAGATTTACCAATGAACATTAAAAACTCAGTCCTTGATGTTTGAAAGACTTTGGAAATCATATCCCTAATGGTGTCAAACAACCACACTTGTCAATCTTCAGTGATGTTTGGGATAGACAGGGATAGAGGTAAAGAAGTAGGAAAGTTAGCTTAAAATACAAATGGGACTTTGACATAAATTGTTCAGAAAAAGGTCAAGAAGCCAAGGAAATGATGGCACTACTGAATACTTCAAAATTCTTGATTAATCCCAGACTTCTGACTGCATAGGAAAAGATATAGAAATGTGAAAAATAAAAAGTAGTAGAGACACCAGAAGATTTGGTATTGCTAAAGAAAGTGGGAGAGCTGAAGTTATAAAGAATATGTAGGAGAAAATTGAGAAAATTCAGTTCTAGATAATAGAAAGAGCACATAATTTTGGGAAGGTGGATGCATAGTGTGTTAACATCTCATTGGATGCTCTGATAAATGCAAACTAGACAAACTAGGCAACTAGACAGCAAATCCAAAGCTATAGGAGATATTTATAACAAAATTGGATGGCAGGGACTCTCCAAGAAGAACAATACACAAACTGTGACAACCTGGCTGGTGGCAGCATCTGTTCAGAATGAAGAGAGAAGCAATGGGGTGTCTGTCAAAACTGCAATTTGGAGAATCTCAAAATAGTTAAATGTTACTCACTGAAAGACAGAGCTGGCTAATTTGAGATCAACAGTAAAAAGTGAAAGTGTTTTCCATTCAGTAACAGGTGGGCACAGGGCACCCACTGTAAGTTCTGAAGAGCAGAGTGTCTCCCAGACCTCGGAAAACAGACGAGTCAGGGATTTCTCTGGCAAAGTATCATGACAAGAAAAAATTACTAAGAGTGGAATCAAAACTAGAACACAAAAGTGACGATACATACAAAGTAAGAAAAGTAAAAATAAAAGTGAGAGAAGGGATGAAAGCCAGGAAATTATAAAATCAATATTTCATATTGTTTCATGTGATTAAAAATACTATGTGAGATTATGTGAGAATAAAAAACTATGTAAATTTAGCAAAAAATGTATGAACCATGCCTCCTTCTAAAAGTTCAGAAAAAATGTGAATTCACATTTACATGAGCAACAGAAAAGGATCAAAGTTAAATTTCATGCAGTGATAATAATTCAAAAAAAATACTACAGATTCATATAAGGGTCTCACAATCCAAGAAAACACTCAAGAAATATTCATGAAAATATCAAAATTATACTTTTGATATTTAATACAATATTAATAAAATTATATTATAGTTAAAAATAAATCAGAATTGAAAAAATTCAAAAATAAGGTTCTGAAAACTAAAGAAAGAATTAGAAAGAAAAGAACAATAATTTCATATATTTACACTAATCTGGGAAGAATAAAAAGACAGATCAGCACAAGAGATGACATAAGAAAAATAAAAGGTAAAATAAAACACTTAAAATAGATCACAAGGAAATGAAGTAATGAAATTAAAGAAAAATTCAAAAATATGAGGTCTGTCCAGAAGGTATCTAGCTATGTATAATGAAAAGTACAGACATTTATTGAAGAAGATACAAGAAACATTGCACACGGAAAAATGATGCCATAGTTCCCTTCAAAGTAGGCACCTTGGGACCTCACACAGTTCAGTTCTCCCAGTCTCCATCAGCTGCCCTGTTTTTTTTTAATCTCACTGATGGTCTGAAATCTCTTCCCTTTCAAAGGCAATTTCAGTTTATTTTTATTTTTTAAAATTTTTATTTAGTTATTTTTCAAGTACAGTTTTCTGTTTATTTCTCCCACCCCAGCCCACTCCGCCCCATGCACCCCACCTCCCTCCCATTTCCACCCCCCTTAGTTTTTGTCCATGTGTCCTTTATACTCGTTTCTCTAAATCCCTCCCATTTTCCCCTTAAATTCCCTCCCCTCTCCCTTCTGCTCACTGTCCCCTTGTTCTCTATTTCAGTGTCTTTGTTTTTATTTTGCTTGCTTGTCTGTTTTGTTGTTTAGCTTCCTGTTAAATGTGAGATCATATGGTATTTGTCTTTCACCTCCTGGCTTATTTCACTCAGCATAATGCTTTACAGTTCCATCCATGTTGTTGCAAAGGGTAGTAGTTCCTTCTTTCTCTCTGCTGCATAGAATTCCATTGTGTATATGTACCACAATTTTTTGATCCATTCATTTACTGATGGGCACCTAGGTTGCTTCCAACTCTTGGCTATTGTGAATTGTGCTGCTATGAACATTGTGGTGCATAGGTTCTTTGAAATTGATGTTTTGGAGTTCTTAGAATATAATGCTAGCAGTGGATTTGCTGGACCAAAAGGCAGGTCGATTTTTATTTTTCTGAGAAAATTCCATATTGTTTTCCATAATGGTTGTACCAGTCTGCAGTCCCACCAACAGTGAACTAAGGTCCCCTTTTCCCCACAACCTCTCCAACATTTGTTGTTGGTTGTATGATAGCCATTCTGACTGGTGTAAAGTGGTATCTCACTGTGGTTTTGATTTGCATCTCTCTGATAGCTAGCGATATTGAGCATCTCTTCATGTGTCTCTGGATCATCTGTATGTCCTCCTTAGAGAAGTGTCTGTTCAAGTCCTTTTCCCATTTTTTAATTGGGTTAGTTGTCTTCTTAGAGTGGAGTCATGTAAGTTCTTTGTATATTTTGGAGATTAAACTTTTGTGTGAGGTATCACTGGCAAATATGTTTTCCCATACAGTTGCTTGTCTTTTTAATTTAATACTGTTTTCTTTAGCCATGCAGAAACTTTTAATTTTGATGAGATCCCATTTGTTTATTCTTTCCTTTATAGTCCTTGCTCTAGGGGACATATCAATAATAAAGGCCATATATGAGAGACCTACAGCCAACATCATACTCAATGGGCAAAAACTAAAAGCTTTTCCACTAAGATCAGGAACAAGACAAGGATGTCCACTTTCACCACTTCTATTCAATATAGTTTTGGAAGTTTTGGCCACAGGATTCAGGCAAGAAAAGGCATCTAAATAGGAAAGGAGGAAACAAAACTGTCACTGTTTGCAGATGACATGATAGTGTACATGGAAAATCCTATAGACTCTACCCAAAAACTGCTCAAACTAATTAATGAATTTGGCAAAACAGCAGGATACAAAGTCAATATCCAGAAATCAAAGGCATTTTTGTATACTAACAAGGAATCAGCAGAAGCAGAAATCAAGGAAAAAATTCCATTCGATATAGCAAAAACAAAAATAAAATATCTGGGAATAAATCTAACCAAGGAGGTAAAAGACCTGTATGCAGAAAACTATACAGCACTGAAGAAAGAAATCAGGGAAGACACAAACACATGGAAACATATACCTTGTTCATGGATTGGAAGAATTAACATCATCAAAATGTCCATACTACCCAAAGCAATTTACAGATTCAATGCAATACCTATTGAAGTACCAATGGCATATTTCACAGACATAGAACAAACACTTCAAAAATTTATATGGAACCATAAATGAGCCTGAATAGCAGCTGCTATTTTGAGAAAGAAGAACAAAGTAGGAGGAATCACAATACCTGATATCAAATTGTATTACAAGGCCACTGTAATCAAATCATAAAAACAGGAACATAGACCAATGGAACAGAACAGAGAGCCCAGAAATAAACCCAACTCTCTACAGTCAATTAATATTTGACAAAGGAGGCAATAACATAAAATGGAAGTAAAGATAGCCTCTTCAACAAATGGTGTTGGGAGAACTGGACAGCTACGTGCAAAAAAATGAAACTTGAACTCCAACTTACACCATACACCAAAATAAATTCAAGGTGGATAAAAGACTTAAATATAAGCCTTGAAACCATTAAAGTCCTAGAGGAGAACATTGGCGATTTCAGTTTCAGAAAAAGCTAGAAGTCATGGGGCACCAAATCTGGACTGTAGGGAGGCTGAGTCACTTGGGTGATTTGATGTTTCACCAAAAAACTCTGCACAAGATGTGATGCATGAGTGTGCACATTGTGATAATAAAGCAGTCAATCACCAGTTGCCCATAGCTTTGGACTTCTGAATCACCTGAATAGTTTCCATGGAGGAATGTTCAAGTGTAATGCAAAATTGGATGCAGAGTAGTTGCTCTGTTCACTCAGTAATTTTGAATGCTATGGCCACACAGTACACATGCTCACTCAATAGTGTCTACCATCCCCAATGTCTAGTTCAGTGAAGTCATCATTGTTCATGCATATGTATTCCAGGCCAGTCTCCTTGGCTGCCAAGTTACTTCCATGTCACACAAACCATTTTCATTATATTAACAATGGCTGGACTTTTTCCAGACAGACCTCATACAATTTTGCAAAGATATATGCACACCTATGTTCACTGAAGCATTATCCATGGTGGCCAAGGCATGGAGACAGCCAAAGTGTCCTTCAATAGAAGATTAGATAAAGATTGGGTATATATACGCTATGGAATACTATTCAACATAAGGAAAAATGATATACTGCCATTTGTGGCATCATGGATGGACCTTGAGAATGTTACTCAAAGTGAAATAAGTCAGTCAGAAAAAGTTAGGAACCATACAACTTTACTCATATGTGGGATATAAAATTGAAACTTGTGGACACTAACCAACAGCACTGTGGTGCTTACCAGAGGAAAGAAGATGAGGGAATGAGGGGGACCAACACATGGTGACAGAAGGTGGTTTGACTTTGGGTGGTGGGCACACAGTGCAATGTATGGATCTTGTATCACAGAAAGATACTCTTGAAACCTATATGACCCTATTAACTAATGTCACCCCAATTAGTTTAATAAAATTAAAAATATATCTATATATAACAGAAAGTGATAAATATTGAAGATAGGTAAAGATGATCGAAATGGAATGATAAGGTTTCCTGAAAAAGGAATGTAAAGCAATAAAACTGAATATTAAAAATTATAATTCTAGAAAATCTTCTTGAAATTAAAAAGAAAAAATGAAGCTGATGCATATTGAAAGTGCATACGAGGTCCCTGAGAATATCAATGTAAAGCAATCAACATTAAAATATGTTTAATAAAATTGCAGAACTTTAAATTAAACAGGAGAAAAAAAGCCTTTGGCCATCTAGTCAAAAGTGACTCATAAGGCAAAGAAAATGAGATTATCATCAGGCTTTTCAATAGCAAAGTTTTATACCAGAAGAAAATGTAGTAAGACATTCGAGAAAAAAAAGAAAAACACGTGAGCTAAGAATTTTTAAGCTTATAAAGGCCACTTCCTGAAGAATCCATGGAGCAGTAAATCTCGATAACCAAAATGACCAATGAGACACTGAAACAAGAATTGGTGGAGAGAATTAAACAGGCAGACCTTGGGCTTCAATACGTTAAAAGGAAGAACATACACTGTATAATGGTTGTGTGCTATGTATAGCACAACTATTATCTGAAAATCTTGAAGTGAGGAAGAGCATATTTTAATTTATTTTTTTACTGCTTTCAGTAATCATACTGGTGGGTAGAATTAGAATGTTATCCTAAGACTATTGCATAGGTAATTTGTGTTAATGCAATTAAGTATAGTGATGTACTGGTTTCTATTGCTACATAACAAATGACCACATAGTGTAGTGGCTTAAAATAATATCCATTACCTTGGTTTCTCTGGATCAGAACTCCAGACATGGCTTAACTGGTCTTCTGCTTGGCAATTAAAGTTTGGCCACAGCTGACTGCTAATTGTGAAGGCTTGACTAGAGAAAAATCTGCTTATACAGTCACATGGTTGTCAGCAGCATTCAGTTCTTTGCAGCTATAAAACAGGCAGCTTCAGGGCTTGGGGCTTTTGTTTGTTTTTGTTTTTGTTTCTTTCTGTCAGCCATAGGCCATGCTCAGTTTCAAGAAGCCACCTGCAGTTCTGAGAAGTCATCTGTATTTCCCTGCCTTGAGGCTTCCCCAGCATAGTCACTTAATAATGCCAGTAAGAGAGCCTCTAAAGTAAGTCTGCTAACAAGACAGCATCTTATATTACATAACGTATCACAAAGTGCCAGGCCCTCACCTTTGCCATTCACAAATGATTAGAAGCCAGTCTTGCAGTAAAGGAAAAAGGGAATATAAGATGAATAACAGAAGGTAGTAGGGTCACTAAGGACCATGTTAGAATGTGGGTACCATATGGGATACTCTTAGAGAAGAAGGGTCTGTGCTGTGGACATTATATAGATGTTATATAGGAAAACTTAAGTAAAAATCCCACAGTCCTGGTTTGAACTGAGGGCATCAGTTAGAACTCACGAGATGTTTATGCCTCAGTACTCTGCTTTGTTCAGTGTTCAGTGCTCAACTACTAAAATGTCCCAGAAACAATGACTAACATATGGGTATCTCTGGCAGGAAGGCTGCAGTATTGTATATCATTTCCACTACAAAAAATCAGAGCCTATTGGACAAGTAGCATTTTCAGTGGTTAAAAACCAACAAGATGAACACGAAACACTGGAATTTTTGCAACAGCAGATATGAGGAAGTTATTGAAGACTACTAAGGTGATGTTAACAAAACTCAGCAACCCACTTAAAAAAAAGAACAGAACTTCCATTACCCAAAAACGGAATAATCAGAGCTTCCAGAGAGTAAAAACTAGAATGTATTGAAACTCTTCTAATATATTTTAATCCGAGTTCATAATGGTACTTCTAAATACATGAATTTGCCAACTTTGACAAATGATAACAAGTCAACTCATTATGTATAAAACCAGTATATAAAGTGAATTAATCAAGAAGGTATTTTGCCAAATAGTAAGTACATAATAATTAGAAGCCCTTATTTGCAATCTAATGCCAGTTAATAAATGAAAAGCATTGAGAATAGGAAATGGAGAAGCCAACAACTTATATGTATGACCCACGGACATGAACTAAGCGAGATAAATGCTGGTGAGAGGGGGTCCAGGGTGGAGGGGAATAAAGGGGAGAAAAAAGTGGGACAATCGTAATAGCATAATCAATAAAATATACTTAAAAAAAGAAAAGTACTGATATATTTGACAAATTACTAATGTGCATCCCCAATGAATTAATAGGTTCAGACTGGGTATCACCAACTTCTAACACCCTAAAAAAAAGGAGTCATATTACTACATAGTAGGTTCAGTCCAGTCAAAAGGCTTAAACCTGAGTCTGGTAAAGTTTATGAGTCTAGGTACCAATGCGCAAAAATAAAGGGGCCAGAGGAAGATGTTAGGCTACACCAGAAGCAGGAAAGCAACAGTATCAGGTTGTAAGAAATTCTGTAGACCAAATAGTCCTCCTCAACAATTAAATTATAAGAGAAAGACAAATAAAAAGGAAACACAAAATGGAGGAGGATTTAATTTGAAGAATTAACATTATGTGAGAAACTATAAAGAATTACGAGAAAGTGATGAGTATATAATAAATTTAAATTACAATAGTCATTGTAAATGACTATTTAAAACACAATAATGACTATTTTTAAATTTAAAAACAATAATGTATTTTTTCTGTGAAAGAGAGGTGTTTTTGGTTGCAATGAGGTACATGGAGAGGCACTAGCAAAATTCTATTTCTTAAGCTAAGTGGTAAATACAAGGTTTCAGTCTTAATAATTAAGCTGTATTATTTGTTTTGTGTAGTTTTTCTATGTCTATTTCTTACTTCATTCTTTGACGTGATCATGTTTTTCAAGGACTGTTGTTTGTATAATGCGTATGTAAAAGTTAAAAAAAAATGAGGTAGACAAATTCTGGGTTTAGGCAAACCCAGACCGAGGACACAATATATGAGTTCTGGGGAAGAGTAAACAGTGATATTCAAGAAATCGCAAAGCCTCATGCTGACAGGCACATCTGCTGGGATGATAGTGTCAGCCAGGATGACGGCGGACTTTGGGGTGTGGAATGAAAATTCTCCAGGGAGAAAAAGCCTCAGTAAAGGTATGGACATGCCTAGTGTTGGTTAATGATGGAGCAAGAAGTGAAGACAAGACAGTAAGTAGAGCAAAGACTACAACAAAAATAAGAGTAAGAGAAGAGTAATCAGAAAATTCTTTTTATAGTAATTTAAGACTTCCCTAGATATCAACAAGAACTATTTAAGGAAATAGTCTCTTAACTGTACTTAAAAAATTCATCTTTGAAAGGTTGGGAGTTTTTAATGGGGTCATATACTTCTATTCATAGTTGCTAGTTTAAGGTCCCGAGAATGGTTGGTTCTAGAGAGAAATATTGTTTATCTCAAGAAAGCAAATGAAATTAACAATCCTTATCACCCAATATGTATTAGTCAATGATGTTGTGTTTGGTACTGTGAGTGTATTATATTGGCACATAATTCAGTGGCAAAGCAACCCCCTTTGATGCATAAACCGTGTGATACAGCAGTGTTGTATATGCCTGCAACCCCTAGTGGCTGTAGAACTGCTGCTGTTTAACATTGATTGAGTACCAGTCATTCACAATACTTCAAAGAGACCCAAACATGTTTATATGCCACAGAGAACAGTGGTATGACTTCTATTATCCAAGAGTCTGATTTTTAAAAGAAGTAAAAGTTACTAAAATCAAATGCACACTATAAATGTTAGCCTGCATTGAAATGGAAATGTTCTCCAAGGAACTTGAAATTCTACGTTATTGATTTTAATTTTATTTTTGACTCACATAAATGAAAGGGGAAACATCACTATATTACTGAGTATATTTAGGTACATGATTTTTAGGAAGTGTCACAAAGAATACTGATGAACAAGCAATTCATTAGGATTAGAATGGCAAGCCCTCCTATTTGAAATAAAGGTACCACATGACATAATATCATTCCAACAGCCTATGGGTGACAGAGTTTTTGGGAATGGCAGAACATGTTCCATTTTTCATTCCCACCCAGCTGCTGCTCCACCATGGGGAACGTAACTGCAATACCATCTGCCTGCCCATGTGGAAGACTGTGGAGCACAGATCCTTCTAAAGGGGCCACACTGTCATAGTCCTGACCTTACCGCAAAGTGCATTTAAGTTACACTATCGTGCTGGGGACCTTAGGAATATGATCATAAAAACTTAAGAGCCTAGAATTGATCTCAAAGGTTGCTGAGTCCATACACGTAGCTGCTAATAATATAATTGGATTAGAGTACTCTAATTTTTTAGTTAGGTTGTATAACAATATAAAAACTTTAAATATTATAATAATTTATAGCCTGAAATATCAATATTTATTGAATTACCTTTCTGCTACTCATGAGGAAAATCAAAGCAATAGTAATCTGAAACTATAAGTGCCCTGGCATTTAATAGAAAGTTATAAAATTAATTTAATAAGTCACTCATTCCAAAACAATGGAAGTTGTTGAAATTTTCATTTTCTTTTCAGTAAAATGTGTTTTTCCTCACAATTACGTGATGGCCCATATGACGGCAATTCATGGTTGCAAGTCAGCAGTCAGAATTACCAATTAATAATAGATACAAAGTTTTTGCCAGAAAATATGTTCACAAATCCCTGAACATACTACTTAATTTCCCCATACCACATTTCTTCACTTATAAAGCAAGTCTGACTATAACACTATGGTTTGTTTTGAAGGTTGTGAGTAAAGCATTAAGAATAGGGCTTAACAATGCTCACTACATATCAATTATTAATTATAATTACTATTTCAATTTCTGGATTAATGAAACCTCAGTAGACCAAGGAACCCCCCAGGCAAATGCATTGGACCAGGTTTTTGTAAGCAGCACACTGCAAAGACAGTATAAAATTGCCCTACTTGATAACCAGGCCTATTGTTGATGATCTCTAGTCACCTCCAGTGACACATTTCCCAAAGTTGTGCTTCTTGTGTTCTGTAGGTTTTTGTTTGCTTGTTTGTCTGACAGTCCGTTTGCAATAGTTTGTTATAATTCCAAGCAATCTGAGACTCGCTTGCTTATTTACAATATGTCAGACTCAATGGATGAAGGGTTTGGCCCTGACACACAACTGCCTAACTCACACAAATGGCATTTACTGTGCTACAGTTACTACACAGAGGCCTGCAGAATTAATGAGCACAACCTGGAAACACACAATAACTTGAAGAAAATGAGCATCTCCAAATAGGTGATCAGCTTCAAATATTTTCTTTTAGCTCTCACAGACATCAGAAAAATATGGTCACAGCTGAGTTGAATGCTATACAAAACAACTTCCTATATTCTAAAGTTTCCTATAAAGCTGAATACTAAAAAAATGATGTATGTTCTTTTATTTACCTTCTGCCCTTTGTCTGTGGGAAAAATAGGTATTTCATGCTCATCAAAATTACCTACCTGATGGTGATAAATAGGAACTCTCTACTTTCTATTCAATTTCACTGTGAATCTAAAGAAATCCAGTTTATTTATTGAAAACAAATAAGTGCCTAATTCAAGGGACCATAATATTTCACTGTATTTCTGCTTTTCCTCTTACATGTTTTCCTAAAACCTTCCTTCTCTGAAATACATATGGATTTGTAAATGACCTTTATCAATCACTCTTCTCTGACTCTAATTTATAGGCAAAAGTGAAAATGCGCTGAACAATGAAAGGAGGAAGTATTCATTTAATTCCCACTTCAGAAAAGTAATTTTACTTTTAGAATCAATTACCAGTTCATTTGTAAGGCATGTGAATGGTGGCTAAGAATAAAATAAAAGAATCCAGTGTCCTCCCTCCAGCTTTTATTGACACATTAATTTAGATAAAACCACTGTGGACCATTATACAGGTTATTTTAAAGGGCTGATGGCAAGATTTGGAGAGCTTTACACTACTAGTTTATTTAATATTAAGAAATCAATGGAAAAATAAGCTATGTGGTAACATTTATCTTTGTGTAAGTAGATGTTTACATATTCATATATTCCATTCAACTAAAAACAACTGACAAATTAAGGTCCACTATCTTTTATTCAGTGAATGAAGCACAATTTATTTAAAAAAATCATAAAACAACTTCCACCAATATATATTATAAAACAGGATAAAAATAAGGAAATGGTGAAACTGCCCTTACCTTACATTAAAGTCAAAGAGAAGACAACATGCAAAGTAAGAATCTCAGATGACTTCACCAAATCCAAAAATAAAATTCTGGATCTCCACATGAATGCATAGACTTCATGAAATTTTCTATAATTACCATTTCCCCTAACTAAGATTTTTATGGGCATTAAATATTAGTAAGTTTGAGGATATGTTGTCTGACAAACACCTAGAATTCAGATAGTCTAGGTTGCTGATTAAGGGAAGATCTATGTTCTTAAACAGGGTTAACAGCAGAGTATAAGATCAACATTCTCTTATTTTAAAAGGGAAAAATGAATGCTCTGGTTAGGACCCAAGTCTGAAGAGATTAGCAGCTAACTTCTGCATATAAAATGGATCAAGATAGGAAGTATCCATGCATTTGGCAAAGATTCTAAATCTATTTCAACACAGAATAATTTACACCTTTAAATTCTAGGCCATAGAGCTCTTGTTCTCCCCAAGGTACCACAGTTATCATCACTATGTACGAAAAGGAGATTTAAATGGAACAATTGTACTTATATGACTCTTTCTGCTAAGAGAGATTTGGGCCAATTATACAATTGTCTCTTAAGGCTCCTACTAAATTCATATCAAAAAATAAAACAAAGATGTGAAATGAATATGTATGTATGTACCAAATGAATACGGTATCCATAGTGAATGTGGGTAAATGGGGGAGGAGGGAGACCAGGTATTGTTCAGCTCATCATGAGTACAGTCAAGTCATAAAGGTTCATATTTGACAGAAGATACATGAAAATACATTTCTGTTTTTCCCCTCTAAAAATGCTAATTTTATCTGTACCACTCCTACTTCTTCCCCCACACCAAAACGAAGTATAACAAAACCATGAAAGTGAAAGGGAATTACTTAAGGGTCTAGGAAGTAGGCACCTATTATCAAGTTTACGCACGATTGTCAAATACCAATTCCTGTTCATACCTAGAAGTCAGTGAACATCACGGACAAGTCTGTGCTTTTTAAAAATAATTATTCTCTATGATTACCATGAGTATTACACTGATCAGTAATAGAATAGACATAATCAGAGCCTGCCTATTTCTCATCTCATCTATTTTCTTGAAATGCCGACTTACAAACTACTGAAAGAAAAAGTTTACAGTCTTAAAATGAAAAATAAATATAATAACATCCTAATTTGAGGAAACAGCAGTTTAGAGTTTTCATATTTAAAATACAATAAACTGTGGTGTGAACATTCTTTTGTCACTCAGTAATAGGTCTTTTTTTAGCTACACCAATGACTTGAATTAGTATCTCTGTGCAGATGACACTACATTTACATCTTCAGTAGAGACATCTATTCTATACTCCACACATGAATTTCCATTTGCCAATGGCATCTCAAACTTTCCACCTTCAAGTGTCTAAATTCAATATATCTAAACAGAACTCCCAGTCAGCTGCAATTGACTCTCTTCCAACATTCCCTAATATAAAGTCTCTATGCTCATGTAGTAAACATACAAACCTATATGTCCTTGACACATGTATTTTGCAGCAATATTCACTCATGCCTATTTCATCTCTTAAATACTTTTAATCTCCTTTCACTTCTACCCATCTCTTCTGTAATGGGTAAAATTACCCTAACCACCCTAACCCTAACCCTAACCCTAACCCTAACCCTAACCCTAACCCTAACCACCCTAACCCTAACCCTAACCCTAACCCTAACCCTAACCACCCTAACCCTAACCCTAACCACCCTAACCCTAACCCTAACCCTAACCCTAACCCTAACCACCCTAACCCTAACCCTAACCCTAACCCTAACCCTAACCACCCTAACCCTAACCCTAACCACCCTAACCCTAACCCTAACCCTAACCACCCTAACCCTAACCCAAGAGCCACCCTCTTGCCTGGAAACCTGGATTGGCTACCTGAACAGTTTGTTCATATTCACTCTTTTTAAACCTGTATTGTATATAGCTTTCGGTGTGACTATTTTCTAAAGAATAAATAATGACTCACTCCTTGACTAAAAGTCTCCAAGTAGGTGATTCAAATGAAGACTTCAGTTCCTAACAGAATCTCTGGGACCTGCACTCTCCTCTGTGTCGAACCTCTTGTTGGACCACACCCTCTGTGCTCTTTGCTCTCCAGCCACACCAGCCTTTATCCAGTTCTTATGCATTTTCTTGTTTCAGGACTTTCATTGTTCTTTCTAGAAGTCTACCTCACCCTTCCAAAGCTTTACATACTTACATGCTTCTCACATTTCATATCTCAGTTCCAATCTCAGTTCCTCATGAAATGTATATCTCACTTTCCAGACAAGACTAGACCCTGTGATAAACTCCATCAAACCCACTACAATGAACATTTCTATGACTGTTGGACTACTGTTGCCACCACCTGTAAGGCAGTAAATGACTCAAGGGGCAAGATTTCTGTTTGTTTTTCTCACCCAGCCTCTAGCTCAATGCCTGTCATGTGAAGGCACAAAATAAATATATAAAGATGAAAGAAAGAGATGAAGTCCACTGTCACAGCTGTAGATTTTTAAAAAGATGACCAAACTGGTGAGCATGGAAAGTGACCACTGAGAGCAGTCTTCAGTGCCTGAAAGGGCCTGAGCTCTAACATCATTTCTTACAGCAAACAGAAGTCCATAGCCCATTCATAATGAGGCCTGAATGCTTAAAAGTTTCAGGCAGTTGGTCAGGCATTAGATTTTAATTTATAATATAAGGAAAATAAAACATGCATGGTATGGAAACCTAGGCTTCTCCATGCAAAATTATCAGATTTACACCTAAGGTAGCCCTGTCCTAACAGGCACAATGACACCTAAATTGAATGAATATTCTCAGGTTATATTACAAAATGTTGACAAATGCATTTTTGAGGCAATGGACACAAAAGTGAGGAGTAAGCCTGAAACATTATATAGGGCTTTTTAGGTAATTGAAGGGTGTTGGGCTTCTATGGAGTGACATAGGGGCTCTTCAGGTTTTGAGCAGAGAAAGGAAGTACTCCATATTCAAAGATCCTTTGACTGCTTTACTGTGAGCAGATGTAGGCACATGAGGGGAGAGGCAAGAACAGGAGTTAGGAGGGCTATGCCATGATCCTGGTGAGAAATAATACAGACTCAGTCAAGGGCAGCAGCCATGGTGAAAGTCAGATTCTGGATATGTACTGAAGGTAGAGCCAGCAGGATTTCTTGCCAGACAAATACGGGTTGTGAGAGAAGGCATAATCAAAGTTGTTTTAGTGTCAGCAAATAGAAGACTCAAAAATAAAGAAAATTTGGGGGCTTAGTAGAATTCAGTTTTGGACATATTACTTGAGGGGGTATTAACTCTCATATACGAAAGTTCATTTTTTAGGGTCTAAGATTCAATGCAAGAACTACATGGCTTTATTTTTTGTTTTAACATTATTCCTTTTTTCCAGACATCTTAAAAAAAGTCAAAAAAAAAACAATAATATTAACATAATATGTTCTCACACTCCTCTAAGGCATGCATACAAGCACTACAAATTTGTCAAGAGGTTTACTTATTTTAATAGATAATGTTCCCAGAGTCTATAAGAGTTGAAATGTAAGGAAATGAACCAGTTATGTCCTTGTTTCAGGTGTTCATCAACATTCTTTAATTAGAATAACAGTCAATTTTTTGCTTTGTTTATATTTCCAATTATTTATAAGATAATAAGAAAGCACTATATTCTATAGTTATTTGATAGCTCCAGAATATGTAGGATCCTTTAACCTTATTAATTAATACCATGGACTAAATATAGAGGAATTATCAAAAATTCACTGTAATACTTAAATATCTGTAATTGAGTGATCAATATATGTTCCTATTTAATTTTTATTTTTAGAAATACCATTCAGCAGAAGATAATTTTAAAATAATACATATTACATATTTTACTTTTCCAAAATAATTAGTAACATTAGTAATAATATTGAAACAAATAAAAATCTAAGGATATCAGTCAACAGAATTACAAAAAAGCACAAAAGCAGAGATAACACAAATACAAAATATTTAATCATCTGAACTAAATTTATCCAGTTAATCTGTCTAACCTTTCCCAGTATAATTTAATAAGGTTGTGCAAAGAGATGGACTAGCAATAATATTTTGTTTTTCTGTATATACAAATGAAACTCTTCCCTGTCTATAGCTTAAAGAAATGTAATTTTGCAATATGCCATTTAAAGCCAACTTACACTGGTAACACTGAGCAAAAATTAAACACTGCATAATATAAGGTTTACAAAAATAGTTATGCAAATAATAAAAAAATACACTTTTTGATGTCTGAGATATGGGTTTCCTTATATACTGATTAAATGATTTTAGAAGGAAAAAGCCAGTGACAAATTGAATGAAAGACAGGTTTGCTTCCAAGCAAGATGGAGAAACTAGAATTGGATTTACTCTCCTGCTTGAAACCACCAAAATAAATAAATAAATAAATAAATAAATAAATAAATAAATAAATAGATGTGTGTGTGTGTGTGTGTGTGTGTGTGTGTGTAACACTTTTTAGGAGTCTGCTTATTGTGTGATAACAGAATAGCTCCCAGAGAGATCAAAACATATGAGCTGATGTTTAGTTCTTCCCTAGTTTACTGCTTCACAGGGTTTCAGGGAAATAGGTAGGAAAGGAATTCCAGGAAGAGTGTAATGCATTCCTCGAGTTTAAGAGACAAAAGAGTCCAGGGAGACTATGGCAGCTAGAATTCACATGAAAGTATTGATGAAAAGAAGGCTGTTAACAGAAAAAGACTAGCAGAGATTAGCAGAGGGTTCCCCCCAAGTACTCAGCACAATACTGATTAACAATGAATGTGAGGAAATCACCTGAAGTCTAGAAAAGAACCACCTGAAAGGGTTAAAGGAAATGGCCTGGCACTCACATAGGACTGATAACAGTGCTTCTTTCCATAAGTCAGTTTGGAAAACCTAAAAACTCACAAATGCTGACAGAATACCCAGGGACGTTGTGCCTCCGTGGTACAGAATAATTAGCCTTTAATTGAACCTACTTCATGACTGACTAAAACAAGGCCAGAAAGAATCAAACCATCTAAAATAGCTCAACAACCACTCAGAAAAAAAGCTCAAGGACATTCAGAGCAATAAAAATATATCCAACACCCAACAAGGTGAAATTATAATCTAGCATCCAACCAAAAATTACTAAGCATGCAAAGAAGCAAGAAAGTATAATCCATTATGAGGAGAATTATCGATCAAATGAAATGGACCCAAAACTAATATAGATGATAGAATCCACAGGCAGGACATGAAAATAGCTATCATACTTTACTATATATATCCAAAAAGTTAAAGATATAAAAGAATTTAAAAAGACTCAAATAACTTCTAGAGATAAAAACCAAATTATATGGGAAGAAAAATACACTGGATGAAATGAGCAACAGATTAAACATTGCAGAGCAAAAAATTAATGAACCTAAAAGACATGGCAATAGAAACTATTTAAAATGAAACACAACAAGAAATATTTTAGGGACTTCCGCCAAGATGGAGGCATAGGTAGAAGTACTGCACCTTCTCACACAACCAAGTTTAAAAACAACAAAGTTTTAGCTATAAAAAAGCAGCCAAACCACAGAAAATTGAAATATACAGAAGTCTGACAACAACGAACCTTTCAGCCAAACCAGTAAGAGGGTCAGAGCCAGCAGCAGAGGGGGTTCGGGCAGAAAAGATCCACTGGACCTACCCCGGTGCGTGACCCAGGTGTGCCAGCAGCTGTGGGCGGATCCCAGGTGTGGAGAAGCGGGTGGACCAACTGAGGGCTGACCACAGTCACACATTCGCACTCACATAAACCAGTGAAGGAGCGAGAGGTAAGACAGACTGTGCAGGCCCCAGTGTCGGGAAGCGGCACAGGGGACTGCTATTGTCCCTCTCTGACGCTGCCCCCACATACAGTGTCACAAACCAGAGACCTGGGTGGCCCCGCCCTGGTGAACACTCCTCATACATAACAGGCATGAACAGATCAAAACATGGTTCAAGAACAACTCAGAGCCCCAGAGCTGATAAATCTAAGCAATGAAGAAATAGCCAAACTTTCAGATGCACAGTTCAAAACACTGGTGATCAGGATGCTCACAGAACTGGTTGATTTTAGTCACAAATTAGAGGAACAAATGAAGGCTAAACTAATTGAAATGAAGGAAAATACACAGGAAACCAATAGTAATGGACAGGAAACTGTGGCTCAAATCAAAGGAGTGGACCAGACAGAGGAAAAAAAAGACCAAACAGAAAAGGATGAAGAAACAAGAATTCAAAAAAATGAGGAGGGGCTTAGGAACCTCCAGGACATCTTTAAAAGTTCCAACATCCAAATTATAGGGGTACCAGAAAGGGAAGAGGAAGAGTAACAAGTAGAAAACTTATTTGAACAAATAATAAAGGAGAACTTCCCCAATCTGGAAAAGGAAATAGACTTCCAGGAAATCCAGGAAGCTCAGAGAGTCCCAAAGAAGTTGGACCCAAGAAAGAACACACCAAGGCACATCATCATTACCTTAGCCAAGATTAAAATGGAGAGAATCCTAGGAGCAGCAAGAGATAAGGGGACAGTCACCTACAAAGGAGTTCCCATCAGACTGTCAGCAGATTTCTCAAAAGAGACCTTACAGGCAAGAAGGGGTTGGAAAGAAGTATTCCAAGTCATGAAATCCAAAGACCTACATCCAAGATTGCTCTATCCAGCAGAGCTTTCATTTAGAATGGAAGGACAGATAAAGTGTTTCTCAGAAAAGGTCAAGTTCAAGGAGTTCATCATCACCAAGCCCTTATTATATGAAATGTTAAAGGGACTTACCTAAGAAAAAATAAGATAAAAAAGATGAACAGTGAAAGGACAGCAAACTCACAGTTATTAAGAACCACACCTAAAACAAAAGCAAACTAAGAGGACAGCTAGATCAGGAGCAGAACCATAGAAATGAAGATCACATGGAGGGTTAGCAGCAGGGGAGTGGGAGAAGGAAAAGGAGGGAGAAGGTACAAAAAATAAGTAGCATAGATGGTAGGTAGAAACTAGATAGGGGGGAGGGCAAGAATAGTATGGGAAATATAGAATCTAAAGAACTTGAGACACATGGACATAAACTAAAGGGGGGAATGGTTGGGGGGTGTGCAGGATGGAGGGGAATGAAGGGGGTAAATAGAACAACTGTAATGGCATAATCAATAAAATATATTTAAAAGATAAAAAATAAAAAAATTTTGACACCACAAAAAAAAGTGAAATCTCACTTCTGCAACAGCATGGATGGACCTAGAAGGTATTGTGCTGAGTAAAATAAGTCATACAGAGAAAGACAGGTGCCAGATGATTTTACTTATATGTGAAATCTAAAAAACGAAATAAATGAATAAGCAAAATAGAAACAGATTCATAGATACAGAGATCAGACCGATGAATGCAGAGGGGAGGAGGTTTGGAAATGGGTGTAAAAGGTGAAGAGCTTAAGTATAAGCTGGTAATTACAAAGTAGACACGGGAATGTAAAACATAACATAGAGAACCCTGTCTGGGCAGCTCAGTTGGTTAGAGTATCGTCCCAATATGCCATGGTTGGGTTCAATTCTGGGTTCAATTTTGTGGGCACATACAAAAATCAACCAGTAAATGTATAAACAAGTGGATCAACAAGCTGATGTTTCTTTGTCTCTCTCCCATGCTCTCTCTATAAAAATCAATAAATTAAAAAATACACGGCATAGGAAACATAGTCAATAATATCATAATAACTATGTATGGTGTCAGATGGGTACTAGATTTACTGGGATAATCATTCAGTAAGTTATATAATGTCTAATCACTGGGTTGTACACCCGAAACTAACATAATGTTGTATGTCAACTGTAATTGGGAAATAAAAAAGTATTTAAAGGAAAAAAAAGAAATATTTTAAATAAGTTTTAAGAGTATCAGTGCACTGTTGAACAACTTCAAGAACATAAATTATCATGACAAAGTACCTAAGGTGAACAGAAAAAAATTCTGAACATATTACAGATGAAATTCTTTCAACTCTCGTAAGACCGTAGAGGTCATTTCTCCCCAAGCTCCAGATCATCAAGAAAACACTATACCAAGGTACAATATAATTCAATTGCGAAGCCAGTGAAAAAAAGAAAAAAATATCAAAGCAGCCAGAGAATAAGGACATGTTGGAGAAACAATAAGGATAACAGCACATTTCTTACTGGAAACAATTCAAGTGAGGAGAAACTAAACCAAGACTCAAAGTATTGACGAAAACAAAGCTGTTAGCCTAGAAATCTATACAAAGTGAAATATCTCTTAAAAATATAAATAAAATAAAGTTATTTCAGACACATGAAAATATTCATTAACAGTAGATCTTTAGGCCAGAAATGTAAAGAATGCCCTTTGGTTACAAGAAAAATAACACCAGAGGGAAATACAGATCTACATGAAGGAATGAGCACTGTACATGATAAGCTTATAGGAAAATATATAATTTTATTATTTAAATCATTTTAAAAGACAGTTGAGTGCTTTACAAAAGTAGAGATTTCAGAAAAATCAGTGAGAGAGGGGAAGACTAGAACAAAATGATCAATCCCTTTGACCTGACAGAAGTCTTTAGAACACTCTATACAACAACAGCACATATACACTCTTTCCAAGTATGCGTGGGTCATTGACCAGTGGACAATTTTCCAAGTCTCCTTAAACTAAATAAACTCAACCAGTTAGAATCTGTGGGGGCTCAAAGAACAATCCTTAAGGGGATCATAAATTGATATGTGTCCGTATTAAAGAAACAGTTCTCAAATTAATGACCTCAGTGCCAACTTAAGAAACTGAAAAAAGAAGAACAGTTTAAACCCAAAGTGAATTATGCTAAGTGAAATAACCCAGTCATAAAAAGACAAATATTGATAAGTGAATACGATATCACTTACATGTGAAATCTAATGAACAAACTGAGCTAACAAACAAAACATGGACACACTCATAGGTGGAGAGCAGATGACAGCTGTGGTTGAAGGTGGAGAGACTGAGCAAAAAGGATAAAGGACTCAGGGATATGGACATCAGTGTGGTGATTGCAGGAGTGGGAGGGATAAGAGGGTTAAGTGGCAATAGAAAAACACAATAAAATTAAATAAAAATAAAAGGAGGAAGAAGAAAAAGTAAAATGAAATCAATGAAACAGAAAAAATTCATAATACATAAAAACCAATGTTTCTTGCTGGAGATCAGTAAAATTGATAATCCTCCAGAGTGATCAAGAAAAAAGAGAAAAGACAAAAAAGTTATCAGGAATAAAAGACACAAACTTCAGGAATAGAAATTGATATCATTATAGATTCTAGAGATTTTTAAAGGAAAGTAAGGGGGTATCATAAACAATAAGACCCTAAAAGTTTATGGCAAATAGGAAGCAGAGATTTTCAGATTCAATAAAAAGGAGGGAGAGAGAAAAAAATACCAACAACTCAACAGCCAATGTACTGAGAAGAAAAACTGAAAGGCCAATCACATTAAGATTCTTAATCTGGAAAGTAGCAGATTTAAAATTATATATAAATATATATACATACTATCCCCCCACAAAATGAACAATGATATGCTATAAACTTGATAATATAGAAAAATGAAAAAATTCCTTAAAAAACAAACTACAAATTTCTTCAAGAAAATAGTGATAATTTATATAGTCCTATATCAATTAAAGATATTCATTTTTGGTTTAACTGTTTTCTTATTAATAAAATCCTAGGTCAAAATGGCTTCACTATGAATTCTGTCAGACATTTATGGAAGTAATAATACTAATTATACACACAGTCTTCCAGAAAATTTAAGAACAAATAACTCCCACCTCATTCAATCAGGCCAGTGTTCCCCTGACACCATAAAGAAAGAAAAATACTATAAATAAACTACAGATCAATATGCCTCGCAAACATGAGTTCAAAAATTCTAAATATTCTAGTTAGTAGGAACCAGATATATATGTATATATGAATGTATATGTATACATGTATATATGTGTGTATATATATACACACATGCATACATATATGTGTATATATATATAAAGGATGACCAAGGACTGTTATCCCAGAAGTACAAGGTTGTTTTAACAATTGAAAATCAATCAATAAAATTCTCAACTTAAAAATCTAAAAAGGAGAAACTACATTTCAATCATCTCATAAAGATATTGAAAAAACATTGGAGAAAATACAACGCCCATTTTTCCTGGTTAAAAATGACCACCAAACTAGGAAGAGAAGGGAAATTCCTATTTTATAAAGGGGCAGCTTCCAAATTCCTACAGCTAATATCACACTTCATGGAGCAAGAGATACTGTACAAAGATGTCTGATTCTACCACTTCTACTCAATATTGCACTGAAGGTTTTTTGTCAGTAAAATCCTGTGCACACACAAAAATATATCTGGATTGGAAAAGCAGAAGTAAAACTATTCACAGATGACTTGATCAATTACATAGAATCCAAGGCTATCTACAGACAAGCAACTAATAGGTGAGATTAGCAAGATTATAGGATATAAATCAGTACACAAAAATTCTATTTGCATAGAGGCAACAAACAACAGAAAACCGAATTAAAAATATTATTTATAATGGCCTCCAAATATATAAAATACTTTGGTAAATCTAACAAAATATGTAGAGATGTACAAAATATTGCTGAAGAAAATTAATGAAGGTATAAATAAATGGAAAATCATACAGTGTTCAAGAATCAAAAGACTCAATATTGTCATAATTTCAATTTTCCCCAAACTTGCACATCTACATTTATCTACCACTTCAATGTAATCCCAATCAAAACCCCAACAGGATTTTTAATAAAAATTAATAACTAGATTATAATATTTGCATGGAAATTCAGAGGTACTAGAATATCCAAAATAACTTTGAAAAAGTTGGAGAAGTAATATCACTTATCCTCAGGCTTATTATAAAGGATGATAAAGACAGACAAATAAGTCAGTAGAACAAGCTGGTGTCCAGGAACAAATCTACACATATATGGGAAACTGCTTTTTCAACAAAGATTTAAAGTCAACTTAGTGGAGTATGTTTTTTTCAGCAAATGGTGCTGGAAATATTTGAGAGCTGTATAGGAAAAGGAGAAAAGAAAAAGGAGGGAAGGACAGAAGAAAAAATACGAATGGGAAAGAAAAGGAGAAAGGGAGAAAATAAGAAAAAATTCTCTATAAATGTCACATTACTTATAAAATTAACTAAAAATGGTGGATTATATACCTTAATGTAAAACCTAAAACTTTAAAACTTTTAGAAGGAAAAATGAGAAAGCCTTTGTAATCTTAGATTAGAAAAAAAATTTTAAAAATATGAAACCAAAAGCAAGCTCCATAAAAGGAAACATTAATAAAGTATAATTGATCAAAATTAAAGTGGTATCTGCTTTTCAGAAAACACTAGTGTTGATAATAAAATAATAAGCCACAGACTAGAGAAAATGTCTATTAATTATATTATTTTCTATATAAAGAACTATAAACCTACTTTTTTCCCACCTTGTATTATCTAATAAAGTACTTGCATCCAGAATATATAAGAAAAATTCAGAATTCAATAATAAGAAAGCAACACAATTTTAAAAGCAGGTCAAGAAACTGGAACAGGTTATTTCAATTGCAAATAAGCATATGAAAGTCTGTTCTATAGTACTAGTCATCAGGGCATTGCAAATTAAAACCACCATGTGATAGCACTACCTACAGAGTAGAAGAGTTAAAATTAAAAAGAGTGACCATACCAAGTGCTGGTCATGATGCAGAGGAGCTCACATACACTGCTGATGGAAATACAGCATGATAAAACCACTCTGGTAAACAATTTGAGTTTCTTAAAATGCCAGTGTATATCTACCATACGATCCTGACATTCAAATCCAATCAATACCTGTAACTATACATAACAACTTCCACCCTGTTCTTATCTGCTTTATTTGTAATAACCCAACTTGGACAAACCAAATGTTCACTGAACAAATCACCTGTAGTATAGTATCCATACAATGGAGTACTACACCACCATGCAGAAGAACACCTTAAAGTATACACATGATAGAAGATGTATGATACTCAAAATAATTATGTTGCATGAAATCAGCCTAAAAGAAGCCTTATCTCCCAAACATTACATATTGTATTATTCCATTAACACAAATTTGAGGATATGGAAACCAATTTAGAGTAACCAAAAGCAGAACAGTAAGTACTGGAGATGAAGTGAAGCAGTGAGGGGCAGGAATAATGGATTGCAATGCAATCTTATGAGCAGAATTTAGGAGGTGAAGGTCATTATGATCCTTATCTTGATTTTAGTGATAATTTCACTGGTTACACATATGTAAAAACTTGCCAAGTTGTACATTTTTTTAATGCACAGCTTGTTGTATGTCAATTTTGCCTTAATAAAACTACTAAAAGAAAAAAGTGCATTTTAATGGCCTACATGAACAAATGTTTGTGTATTAAGATGGAGAACTAGCTTAGTCAATCAACTTGTACAGTTTATCTTTGTAATAACTGCATTAATTATATGAAATAATGATTTTATTCTTCTAAGCCAAGCTATTCTATAGCTAAGGAACTATAGCAGTTGCTTACTGTTGAGGTCCAAAACAGATGTTGAAAAGGGACAATCCCCAACGAGCCCCGATAAAGTTAGGCTGAACAGGAACTAAAGTTAGGCTGACCAGGAGCAGGGAAATTTTTACTTCCTAAAAGGGCTAACCGCCAATTTCCCTAATAAGCCAATGGCAATCAGCTGTTTAGAGCTAGCCAACAGCTAACAGCCGCATCTGCTACTGTTCAAAGCTTGCTTGCATACCCCTATATAAGGACATAGCTGTAAGCGCCAGGGCGCGGCTCTCATCTGCAGCTCTCCTGAGCATAGTGTCCTCGGACACTCAGAGAGCTCGCCCCTGCGCAGGTAAAACTTGGCCAATAAAGTAACATCTTGAAAATTCTGAAAGTCTCCGAACCTCTGTTTCTCGTGACGGTGGATGCAACACTTACAACTTGTGATGGCCAAATTCAGACCAGATCAGTTACAGTAATTTATGTAGTTTTCATACATATACTTTGCAGATATATTATGCTTCTTTTTAAAAGGTAAAGTATCCATACACACACCTAGATTCACAGATAAACTTATGCTCATTACCATTTTAGGAAATAAATATATAATGTATTAATCCTTTCCTTAAACATAGATAATGGTACTCACATATTCTGCATAATGGATAACTTTTTAAAATTCTGTAATAAAACCTATGTAAATATAGTCTACAAAAATTCATTCACTCAAAAAATGCTTTTTGAATGCATGTTCTATGTTGCCTGTGTCCTAGTATACCTTATACTATGGAGAGATCCAACAATTATTCTGTACAATTGGACAGTGTCTAGGCAACTTAGCTCAGATATCATACTTAATTTGTCTTTGATAATTCAATGATTCATTACAGTGCTTCTCAAATATTAGCTGCTTCAGATTCAACTGGAAAATTTGTTAAAAAACAGACTGCAGGACACCATCCACGGAGTTTCTCACTTGCAAGGCCTGATTGTGTCCAGGGAATTTGCATTTCTGATAAGTTTCCAGGTGAGGCTGATGTTGTTTGGCCCAGGAATTGTACTTGAAAAGCACTGATTTAATTAGAAATCACTTTGTGATTGCCATGTGAATAATTAAGAACATAGTTTAAATCTGGGAAGTACTAAAAAGCAAGGCACCTTGATAGAAGAAAATATTACTTAGGAAACATCTATTATTCACTTTAAATCTCACCTCACATAATGTGTCTTGATTACAAGTGTGAACATTTATAGTTAAACTGAGCCAGCACTCCTAAATTTGGCATTTACACTTGCAATATTTCTCCACAAGACTGAAAAAAGAAATGTTCTATAATTTCCATATCTAACTGATTTCCCCAGTTAATAGGAGAGGCATGTTATAGAAACTCTGACGGAGCAAATGAATACTGTGTACTTGAGAATTCTTGTGGGTTTTGTCATCTATATCTCTACCGTAAGAATATTAAAATATCACAGAGAACAATAACTAGGAGAAACCCTTTGGGCACAAAAGATTCAGGCAATGCTGAATAAATAAAACATCTCCACTGGGAGTTACACACCAGCGAATCTGTTCACTGAGTTCCCATGAGGAGCAGAGTAAAACAGAAGACTGAAATTTAAACAGAAAAAGATAATGAAACCAACCCATACCTAATACAATGACGCTTTCTAAAAGTAAAGAGTTAGATAATGAAAGGGTGGTAGCAAAACCTAGTAAAGATCCTAAATGACTTTGTAAGCTCCCTGTGTACTTTCGGTTCCCTGACAGACTACTTTGTGGCAGTAGGCGTGACCGCCCACCAGAAAGTGCAGTGGATTCCATGCCCACTAGCAAAATGGTGCAACACAAACATGTTTTGAATGACAGAGCAGCCAGTGCATCCAAATTGTCTTCAACCAAGGATCTTCACTGGAATTCTCACATGCAGTATTTCCCTGGCCTGTGCTTTTGCTTTCTGCAGTTTCAGTTACACGTGGTCAACCATGGTCCAAAAATATTAAACAGTAAATTCCAGAAGTAAACAATTCATAAATTTTAAATTGTGTGCCATTTGGAACAGCATGATAAAATCTCCAGCTATCCCACTCTATCTAGCCTGGACGTGAATGATCCCTTTGTCCAGTGTATTTTGAGAGAGAGACCATGTTCACATAACTTATTATAGTACATTGTTATAATTGTTCTATTTTATTATTATTGTTTTCATCTCTTACTGTGCCTAATTTATAAATTAAACTCTGCCATAGATATGTATGTATACCATAAAAACATAGAGTATGTAGGAATTGGTATTAGCTGTGGTTTCGGGCATCCCCTGAGGGGTAAAGAATGTATCCCCCACAGATGGGGGGCAGATAGTAGAAGCAGACACATTTTACAGAAAAACAAAAACAGAAGCCTAAATTGTGATGGCTTTTCCTCTAAATATCCATCCATTCATCCAACCATCCAACCAACCACCCACTTGATCTATATAACTGGCTATTACTTTATTTAAGTACCATTTGTTTCTAATACATGTCATCCAAAATCCTTTGAGGTAATTTGCTTCAAGCCAATAAAGCTGTCATTGAATGGACTGTCTCTAATATCTCATTTGGGATTTAAGCCAAGGGAATTATGCCATTACAAGAATAATACATTACATACTAAAATCTAGAAGAACTCTCTCATTCGGAATGACACTCTTTAAACACGCATTATGTCATAGTACTCAGGCTCTGCTCAAACAATTGCTTCCTGAAATATACTGACATCTATATAAATTCAGAATAACCCAGACCCAAAATTAAGAGAAGAGGGCAAATAGAATCACAGCCAGGTATGAATTGTTTCTAACAGATGAGAATATCACTTTTAATGTGATATACATATATATATATATATAAAATGAACCCCTGAGAAAACCTGAATTACAAAATGTTAACTTTAAAAATGGTTTTAGAGACATACATTTAGGCTTAACATTAAATATAAGATAACATAATAAACATATTGGTTTGTTTTACCCAAAAATCATTCAGAGAATCATGCCAAGTCATGTTTAGGTAAAGATAATACACTTTATTATCCTTTTCATATTTTTCCAAATGCTATTTTTCAAATAACAACAGTGTCTATGCTAAAAACTGAGTAATATTATGGACATTTGACTCTCTAAAGACTTTTAAAAATGTGGTGAAATACCTTAGATATTTGGTATCAATCACTTGAGAAAACTACCTGACCAGGGAGGAGACAGGATCACAGATTTGACAAAATATATATTAATAACTGCAATCTCTAACATGCTCGCCAATTACACAATTGGTAATGACTCTCAGGCGCCGGAGAGATGACAAGACTCCCACTCTGTGGAGCATCATGGCTGAATAAGACATCCCTCATCATATCCCCCTTAGTAAAAATTTGGTCTCCAGCCAGAGACAAGGTGCCTTTGTGGGAGGTGATGGATCCAGCGCCATAAGCCTGGGACCCAGGAAGAGTCTTGTCCACCTGTACTGCAGGTAATAGGCATACAGACCTTGGTTCTGGCTTTGGATACTGCAGTGGCCCATGAACCAGCTGCAATCCCTCTCATCTCTGATCTGGGATCCTCTGGAAAACACTGTGTTAGATAATCACCCACTGATGAGAGAACCTTTGTGGAGATCCAGGTAGTTTTAGCAAGGAATCTCCAGTGACCATTGGAGCAAACGTATGAGTTTGTATGCATTGGAGAGGGTAAGAGGAACAGTTTGACTCTACTTGTATCACTACTCCAAGGTAGCACAACTCAGGGCCAAGGGAGAATTTCTTACTCTGTGATGTCTCTGACAGGGGGAAGTGACAGCATTTGAATGAGCCTCTGGGCTTCTCCACCTGGGCAAGATGCTGCCAAAGTAGCCCATTTTTCTCTGGCCCCATCAAAAGTACTGTATTATGAGTTGCACAATTGCAGGACAGAAAAGCTGGGAATGGCAGATAAGATTCTTGGAGTACATTAAGGAGATGTGAATCAACCAACTGCATTGTGAGCTCCATCATCGAAAGCCCACCCATGGGTCACTGGGAATGCCTTGCTCACAGACTCTCCCCAAGTAGCCCTGTGTGTCTCACCCATATACCTCTTCCCACCCCACAGTTGGCGCCCTGTGCCCACTCCCTATGGTAGCGGTGAGAGAAAGCTTTGGCAGGTTGCTAGTGAACTTCAGAAAGTTGCAGTAGTTCTGTGGGCCAAGGAGAAACCACAAACTTGAGCTTTAGTGCAACCTTAACCTTACATAATGTTATATGTCAATCATATCTCAGCAAAGTTTGAAAAATGCAAAGAAAAATTTTAAAAAATGATTCCCACTCTGTAGAATTAGGGTCCTTCAAATGCTATAATGATCAAATCTGATGTCACCTGTAAGAAACATTTACTTTCTATAAAGAACAATAAATAATAATGGCAGTTTGTAGGGATGTTTCCTTCAACTGTGAGTTGATTAAAAGAAGAAACAGCATGTCCGGTGACCTATTTCTAAAATGTAATGGTTTTGTGATGGTAAGCAAGTCACTAAACTTTTCTATTTTCCTTCACCTGAGAAATAGGATGACAATAACAATCACAAAGTGTATGAAACAGAATAAAAGATGTAAAAAGAATAAATCCCTACAACTCTGTATGAATACTATTCATCACTAATTCAATATTATGATCTAAGTGAAAGGAGTTGCATATGGAGTAGTATCAACAATGATGACTTACATTTATTATGCATTACCATATCCTGGGTATTGTCCTACAGACGGTTACCTAGATTAACTCATTAACAGCCCTACTGTGCCCATTTTACAAACAAGGAATCAGAGGAATTGAATTAGAATACATTGTTTCAATTTTATTACTGTATTTTGCTGTGTATAATGTGTACCTTTTTGCCTAATTTCTGAGGGAAACGTTAAGATGAGTATTATACATGGGTATGATGATTACATGCTATGGGTATAATAATCCTGTGTATAATGTGCACAAAAACATGGGTGTGCATTATAGATGGCAAAATGTGGTAATTATAAGCAAAAAAATCCCTACAATAGGTGCATCTTGGTTGCAATATGTAAATAACTATTTCTCACTTGTCAATCTATGCAATTAGTTGATTTAAAAGCTGTGGTTCGGCTGGAGTATTAAAATGATTCTAAATTATTGGTTTCTCCCTTATTTTAAAAATATTCATAAACAGATATACATTCTCCATTCCAAAAGTAATATTCTGATCACTGTCTAATTTATTTCAAGTCAGTTTTATTCCAAAAAGAATAATTTTAAATATAAACCACATAATTAATTTCATGGTTTGTATATTAAAGCATATTAATTTTTATATTAAGGGTAGCTACAACATGAGGTTGTGGAAAAAACTGTCAAATGATAACATTTTTATATTTTGCTTAGTACCTTAAACACTGATGCTTAGGCTTAGCCCATGCTTCGTTCGTACCCTTATGTCAGAATTAGAATATGCTGCTGACGGAGGTTCTACTGTTATCTCAGTTTGACTGGTGAAGTTTTGCTGAAGCTTAGAGAGGGCTACAGACTTTTCAAAGGTCAGAAAGCCAAATGGAAAAAGTACGATGAAAATCAAACTCCAAAATCTTAGCACCATGATGAACTTAGTCTTAGAAGGGTAATATGGTCTTACACACACACACACACACACACACACACACACACGAGCGGAAGAATCAGTCAGGGGTGGGAAAACTATGTATGTATACATAGTATCAGTATGTACCAGTATAGTTGCCTTCTGCAAGCGATGGGTAAAGGTACAATTTTTAAAATTCCAGGTCAATTATTTTTTATAGTTAGCAAAGATCTTATTTTATGAGTATTTTATGAGGTTATTTCCATGCAGATTCCAAGTCAATTTGTCCTTACACTTTATTTTCTGTCCATGCATTTTAAGAAGGTGGGTTTTATCAGTATCATCAAACTAATTGAGGATAAACTTGAATCATATATTTAAAACATTTTTCTAAAACATGCTATGAATTTATTCTGAATCCTTAAATTTTTCCTGCTGTTTTCAAAGTAGTCTAGCCAGACCCTTAGGAGTTATCGATACCATCATTTTTTATATTGTTCATCAAACAAATTACATGTGCTCTAAGTGGTTTTTAATTTTTTTAACAATCCTTAGACCACAAAAGAGAATATTGGAACCTTATCACTGACAGCACCTTGTAATTAGATGCATTTTATATGCCTGTGTTTAGCCCTGGAACCCTCTGTTGCTACTTGACAGCAGCAGGCAGTCTAGACCCTGTGGACGTTTATGAATAGTACCCCTTTTGTTACTGTTGTTATGTTCTGTTTGTTGGCAGATCTGCATTTATCAATTAAAATACAAACAAATGACATATGTTCTTTGTAAAACAACTGCCCTTTTAAAACTTGGTAAGATGTGGGGTAGATAAAACAACAGCACAATGATTCATTGATTTTTTTCCCCCTACTTGTTCATGCCCTTTTCAGTTTGTGTGTTTAAACTCCTTTGGCAAAGGTTACAAGTGACTTCCAATTGCTAAATTTGATGGACACATTTCTGCTCTCATCTTACTTGACTGTAAAGAGTTAGGGATTCTAAATATCAGTATCCCCAGGGATCTGAATGCAACCTTCTGCTCCTGAGCGACCTTTTACATCATTTTGGCTTCAAAGTAAATGTTTACTTGGAACCTCAATCCTGAACCCAATCTCAGGCAATTTGCAACTTCCTACCAGCTCCGGGTTGTCCTCCACCTATAAGATAAAGTCCAAGCTTTTTACAGATGGATACATGGCTCTTTCGTGACCCGGAGGTCATCCACCACTCTCTCAAATGTCCCTGTCAACTTGAACTCTGTGTTGTGAGCCACAGAAATGTAGAATTTATTATGCAGACCTATTTTATGACTTACTTTTCCTTTTTCCTGGGTCATCCTCTTCACAATTCAATAGAAACTTGCTCGATTTAAGAATCAGTTATATTATGAAATCCTCCCCGGGCCCTCCTCCTTACTACATTTTTCTGTGTGTCCCACAGCTACCACACCAAATGACACTTTTAAGTTTACATGTGATGCCCCCACCCCAGATTTAAAGCTAGTAACTCTTTGAGATCATGAATTAGCCCCTTTATATTTTTTATTTTCAACATATTTAGTTCAGTAATTACAAAGAATAATATTCATTGTGGTTAATTTTAGCACTGATATTTTGAGTCTAATAAACAATGATATTCCATCTAAGCTATCATATCCACAAAATTTGTTTTAATTAAAAATGGTTTGTATAAACCTATTCCATTATCTATAAATGCATCTGTCTTCATGGTTTGTTTTGCATCCGTCCTTTTCTTTGATTCATAAAACTTTCTATTCATAATTCAAGAATATTCCTTTTTTCTCTAAACTTAATAACAATTAGGTGAGGCACTTTAATATTCCATTCACTATTTATAAGCCTCTGGCATATTTTGCCTCCCTCCTAAAAAAATGCATATTCTTTGAAAGACTTTTCCTCTCCCCCATCTCAGTTTTCCATTCTTCATGAGCTGAACTGACTCCCTCACCATATATGCTGGAAGTGATTTTAAAATAGAAATATTCATAATTCTATATTCTACTACTGTCCCATCTATTTATGTATTGAACCTCCCTTGGAAACATGGGTTTTCAAAAGAAATTTAAAAAATAAATCTTCAATAATTTGTTTTCATTTTATTTTGTTTTTTTCAGTGTGAGAACTTCAGTGTCAGCTCTACTCTCTTGGCAATTTCAATTAACATAATAAAATGTTAAAAACTATAGTCACTATGTTTCACATTAGATGTTCAGAAGTTGTTCCTACAGCTGAGTTTGTATCCCTTCACCAACCTCTGTCACACACTTTGAAACTCTGTTTCTATGAGAGTGACTTTTTTCCCCAATATATGTGAACGCAAGCAGTGTTTGTCTTTCTCAGTCTGGCTAATTCACTCAGTATATTGCTCCATCCACACTGTCACAAACAGCAGAACTTCCTCTTTACCATAGCATTAGGAACTCCATCTTAACACACACAAATATTTAAGCAATTGAAATACAACTGAAATTAACTGTCCAATTTTATGCCTGAAATTATTAAATTAAAAAAAATCCTTACCTTGCAACCTATGAATGTATTAATAGGTTACAAATTGATACTCTAAAATATATTCAATTTGAAACGGCCTGATGTTTTAATCGTATTAAGGTTTCTCATATTTTATAAATTAAGATACAAATGGGAACAACAATAGATTATTCTTCCTTATTTTCTGTCAAAATTTGCTATGTTGCTACTTCTAATTCATACCACTTTTGCCCACTGAAGTCACACTAATCTAGTTGTCTTCAATTATATGGAAGACTTTTACTAGCAAGAAAGCTATCATGATCCTTCAAACGTAACATTTCTGGTTTCCTTATAGTATTTCAAGATGCCTTGAACACTTTGGTTATGGTTTTCTGCAAAAGTCTCTCGTTCACTGATTGGTCCCTTCATTGTTTGACTAGTTTATTTATTCAGCCATACAATTACTGTATACCTAGAATCTGCCAGACACCATGAGTTGTACTGAGAAGCTACTAAAAATAGCTAATCACTAACATTTTATAAAAAATAGTTTTGTCTTGTATCTTCCCCACCTTTTATAGAATTTGCAACTTTTTCCTCTATTCCTTTGTATCAGCTTTCATAACTCTAAGTTACAACCAGTAATTTTCCTGCATTTAAACACTTATGAATCTATGCCTTAGTGTTAGTCTACAGTTTCATCCAGGGCAGGGTCAGTTAAGTATTTAGATCGAGTTAAGGTTTATAGCATGGACTTGTGAGTCAGATTGGATTCATATCCTGGCTCTGTCCCTTATTCCCTGTGGGCCCCTGAGCAAATTACTCCATGCTCCCATTTCCCAGGCTGTTAAAATGGGGATGTTATCAGGAACTACTTCATAGCTTTGCTGACATGGTCCTTGTTATTGAATTGTTCAGTCTACTTCCTTTGGCCTTGTAGTTGGTGAACACATCTTTTTGATTCTGGATTTGCATAGACTGACTCCAAATAATCACTTTGTAAGATTTTCTCTTTAATAATGATTTTCTCTTTAATAAGTATTTTGGTGGAAATGTAAGAAAGATGATTTTAAGCTTTATAGAGTATTTAAGCCAAAGACTCTAAAATTCTGTTAAATAATGTCTTTTATAAAGCATGTGGAAGCATCACAGACACTTAAAATAAATGCCTTCAACTCTGCTCAAGAAGGAACTGCATTAATTTTTTGTTATTTTTATTATACTTTCCCTTACTATTTGTTTTAAATTCAACTTAATACATTTAAAATGTATATCCTTCTAAATATATCTTTAATGTAGTTATTTATGAGCATGACAGAATTAATAATTTACCCCAGATGAAAATACAAGAACACATTAAAACCACATGCCAGCCAACAAACCGATTAACATAAAATTAAAGGCAAATTTGAAGTGGTTATATTCTGCTTATATACCTAATATGATTATAATTACTTTATATTATATAATTACTATGAAATGACACACCAGAGTTTCAGAAAATAACTTATTCCCTTATAAATATGGTATGTGTGACTATCCCTGCATAATAAATAGGACGTTTTTATGCATGAAGTTGGATGTCAAACTCAGCTGAAAAATGTGTATCATATTCAATGTATTTATTCCAAGTCTTAAAATTACTCAGTTTTGCTGCAGATGCATAAAATAACAACCACCTTTCTATGTTTTATAGAACAAAACAGTGTGAAATGATGGCTTTAAATTTCCTATGTTTCTAACTTTATTAAAACCCCACAGTGAGTTGTACACTTGATTAGAGATTTATGGAAGACACATTGGACTTCATTCCCACAGGTGACTGCCATGATTTCACAGGGACTGTTCAGATGTTGGAGTGCTCCTACCACATCCATCACAGCTGAGGAAGGGAAAGTTGTAAAGCACAAAAAGTGCAGTCAGAAAAATTATTACACTGGAACAAAAAAGAATGCTATTAGATACAATACATAAACCAACGACAGTTTTGATACACAGGGTTAAACTTGAATAGCAATAGAAAGAGAGCCATTAATGAAGAAGATGTAAGTCTTTTTAATGACAAATATCTTTATCATGTCCAAGTTTAAAAAACACCTAACTAGATTTAAAATATTTTTAAATGTGTCAAAGAAGCCATAACCAAAGGATGCTGTTTCATGTGCTTTCTAGAACTGTGACACCCAATAGGATGGCCACCAGTCTCTTGTGGCTATTAAAATTTAAGTTAATTGAATTTAAGTAGCATTAAAATTTCAATTCCTTAGTCACACTGGCCATATTTCAAGTACTCAAAAGCCACATGTAACTAATTACTTATATATTAAACAGTGTAGACAGAACATTTCCATTATCACAGAAACTCCCATTGGAGAATGGTATTCTGGAGTTTTAAGAAAACACTATGCTGGGGAATCAGGAACATAGAACTAAATTATTATTATCACCTGATATCAATATTCTAGATGCTTCATATGCTATTTCAAAACAGAAACATTAGCTGAAATGTTTGTGTGATTAGATAAAATGATACTTATTATTTTAAATGATGTGACATATATCTGAACATAACTACTAAAAGCAAATATAAAAGAAATAACTTCATTGCTTATGTTTTTCTTTTTCATAATGCCAAAATTCTTTCTGAGATGTGACTCTGTCTATTAAAGTTAACAAAGGAACAAAAAACAGGTGGGATTACTTCGTGCACCATCCTGCATGAGGAGATATATGAGAAATACCATGGCCATAACAAGGCAGCATCACCCCCTTTAAGGAGTCACTAGAGGCACGTGATTAAGACGAGAAAACTGAGAGGCAGTGACATTGGGGTCTTAGTGGTAGTTTGCTGCAGTTCACTAAGAACGGTCCAAATGTCAGCTGCGTAAGTGGGTATTTGGGAGCATGGGCTCATAATTAGATACTTGTGCCACTGAATTAAGGTATATAATATTAATCAATTTACTTAAATTCTCTATTCATCAGTTTCTTTATCTGTAAAAAGAGGATAGGAATGGTATATTCTTCATTATAATTACTATGAAAATACTGGCTAATAGAGAACATATATTAATTAGTAGTGGTATTTATAAAGTAAGATTAGTATTAACATTATTTCTAGAAAACCTGTGCTTGTTGTTAAATTGCAGATATCTAAAATGTACCACATATACTAGAATCAGAATTTTTGTTAATGAAGCTTACTAATCAGTATGTTTTACAACTCCCCAAGTAATCCTTATATGTGTCAGCATTTGAGAAGCTTTGGTAGCAGAAAGACTGCACAATGGGAAGTTAGAACTGAATCTCAATATAGACACTGCCATTTCTTGAAACCTTGGTTTCCTCATCTGTAAAATAACAATAATAATTATTTCATAAAAACATTGCAAGGGTATCATTAGTATCCCACCGAGATCCACTGAAATTTCAATAATTCAAAGAGTACTTATTTGCAAAGAGGCTATTTAAAAGGTGAAGAGTGGTACACAGGGGGAGCACAGGAGTCTCCGTGCGGCGGGTGCTTGCAGCACCAAGGTGCACCTCCAACAGTTCTGAAGGGAAGAGGGAGCAGAGGTTAGCAGGAAAGGAAGCACCCTAAGTAAGGCTTTCATGACAGAAAAAGTGACAATGATGGAACAGAGCCTTCCTAAGGAAATACCTCAGAGAACAATCATGGAAATAGGCATCTGACTGCATTTACCACCTCTGCTTGGAACCTAATTGGTGGAATCCAGTGGGAAGTCAGAGGACACAGAAACCTGCTGATCCCACGTGTATCAGCCTCTAGTAGCAGAAAACAGGGTGTTGACCAGTAAAGAGTGGACACTGAGAAGTAAATGGAAGATACATGTCATATATACAATGTGTCGAGTACATTGCATAATATTCAATAAATGATTCATTATTTTTACAGTGGACTGTGTTCTGAATGAGTACATGAAAGGCTCAAATGATATAATAAAAACTGTTCATTAATAAGATATTGAGGATAATCTGAAGGAAACCATTTAGGATGGAAATCAGTCAAGTAATTGTTTATTTTGATTAATGACATTTCTAAAAATCTTAATATTCTTGAAATTTTTGTAAATGTCTATTTTGACAGTAATTTCCAGATCACTAAGTAATCAATCACATTTCAAAATAACCCTGTAACAGAGATAGAAATTCATCTCTAGTATTTAATTACGAGAAAATGAAGTTTTTGATTGATGTATGAGTATGTGAAAAACAGCCAGGACTCAGATTTGAGTCTTTATCGTTGTTTGAAAGTCTCTGTCCTTTGCTTAAATGATTAACGTATTTGTCATCTAAAAGCATGCTTATAACAAAATGGGCAAGTGAATATGTCAAGTGGGACATCTGTCGTTTTCTTATCACTAAGTACTTAATGTTATGATTCTCAAAGTGAGGTCCCTTGACCAAGCTGCTGAGGCAGTGTCACCTGGGAACTTGTTAGAAATGAAAATTATTGCCCCTTCTTATTGAGGCAAACATTCTGAGGGTGGAGCCCAGGAATCTTTGGTTCTCCGGGTGATCCTGATGCAACCAAAGTTTAAGAACTGCTCCATTAATGTGTGTACAAATATGGGGGTGCTATGGAGAGTAACCTCACAGGGTGATCTGATTATAAATTACTAACTAGGCAGGTCATGGTGGGTTTTCATGCCCCATGCATATAACTTTTTTAGTAAAAGGCTTATATTTTCCTTAAGCAAGGTGTGTGCCTAGGTTAACATACCTTTCAAATAAACCACGACCACCTTCAAAGAGAATACATAATCTTCGCTAACCTGTAATTCAATCCCTAACTTGCTTCTACCTCCCCTCCAAGTAATCTTTCTTACATTCCTTCCTTAATTTAAAATGCATTAAAGAAGATGCAAAAGTGTTATTCTCCAGAGCATATGAGATCTTGCTTTTCAGCATATGTCATCAGTTTGGCTCAAATGAACTTCTGTAAAAATTCTCTACAGGTTTGAAAGTTTCTTATGTCGACATGTGGATTCCCTTTGATCAAGAGCTGCAACCACCACAGTTGAAACTTGGATATCTGGAAGAAACCAAAATGTTCTAATGGGAACTTTTTACATGTTTAGCATGATTTAAAATGATATATCTATCACCATATTAACTTACTGATTATAATGTTTCTTTTCTAGAAAGATACCTTGTAGAAATACATGATAGTATTATTTTCAGTATGTCATTTATTGTAATGGGTTTAAAAAGGATCAGGCCTCTTGTTCTCTTCCCTTCGAATGAAGCAGACTAACATGGCTTGCTTTGGTCTGATTTGTTTATTAAAATCGGCTGAGTAAGACAGGGGCTTTTCAGACCATAGCGTCTCCCGGAAGTACTCAACTCTGTCATAACACAAATTTGCTACAGATAATACACAAACAAGTGGGTATGTTTGTGTTCTAATAAAACTTTACCAAAGAAGGTCATGGAATCAGTCCATAGGTATAGTTTGTCAACTCTTGTGGACTAAGAAATCTAATGACAGCTCTTCACACATGAAAAATGGAACTAAGGCAGGTGAAGGATTTTGCTCAAATCATGCAATAAAGGACAGTTTCACAAAGTGATTCCCAATCAGGATATATGTTCCTTTTAAGTATTGAGGAACTCATTATAACAAGATTCGGTACCATTCTGTCGTTACCTAAATATATTTTATCGATTACAGTTTGAGATTGTCTTAGGTTTGTGTGACTATTGCATAAGGAATAGTGCTCATTTTTACTTAGATAATAGATTTGGTTTCATGAAGTTATGTTTTCTGGTGTTAACACTTTAATTTTTTCTTCCTTATAAAAAGAACATTAGAAAACGTATCACAATGTAAGATTCACTAACGTTAAAATGTCAGTGAGTGGTTAGTTCAGGTTCTTTGCCACAGTGAACAGCCACAGTCACTCAGATTCTAGCTTCAGCCTGGCAAATGCTTGCCAAGCTCTTGAAAAGTACAGCAATTTAAACACAATTTTTTGGTCTGTTCCCTGAGGCAAAGCTCAGGGTTCGCTGGTGACATATGTCACAGCACCTGCAAAGCTGGCCCGGTCTCCCTGTTTGAAATGTGTTCCACTCCATTCAGAATGTTTGGTCTGAGTCTCTGGAGGCCAATCCTCATTTTATTGACTTAACATGACATGCAAATAACTTTGAACCAGGTTTTGGCCTACTCTGGCCTGAACTGTTCATGAAAATTAGTTGATACTTCAGTCAATGTAACTTGGAGATTCTATGACTGATTGTTTTATCTTGGAGACTTCTGGCATCTGAAGGAGATAAACTCCTGGGGATAACTTATGTTAGGATATATAATTTCAAAATTAGTTTTATTTAGAGCAGAATTGTAAATTCAAGATTTTCATAGGCAATTCAGGTAAAAATAAGAAATGTAAATACCAAGTATAAATCAAAGAGTAGTGTAAGATTTATATTAAATTGTTATTTGGCCTCAGTGTGAGTGAACAATGAGAAATGGTGGACACCTGGGCAAATTAGAGAGGGGAAATATCCTGTCTTAAAAAAATCTCGCTCACTAATTAATTAATGACCTTAGGTTACAGTAGTCCAGATTTACCCTGCCTTCTAGTTTTTTCATGAATTAATTTTTTGAAACAGGTGCATTTTCTACATGAAACACCACTAATTCCTGTCTCTTAAACACTTTGAGCATTAAACGCACAGTCCATGGGCTGCCACTTTTGAAAGTGTGACTTAAGGTTTAATTAAGTATTTCAAATGTCTGCATTCATATCCCTGATGCTCTCAAAGCTAAATGAAAAAAAAATTCCTCTAAGAACTTTAATTATTATTCCATGAAGTTTATTTAGCTGGGATCCTCAAATTACACCCAAATGTTCCTAATGTGTTGTTCTCCCGTGTTTGCTTCTCTGCTCATGTGTCTTGTCACCCCCCTCATTTGGGCATTTCCTGTTCCCTCATTGCCCAGGCCCACAGTTGGCACATGTTAATGAAACACTTGTGGGCTGACTCTTCTATGGTCCAGAAGCACAGCCGTAATTGATTGTTATGTTCTGAATCAGACTTAGAGTCAAAGCAATAACACGCAAACACACTCAATAACCTTCTGTCTTCCTGATTCTGAGTACTGTATGCATAAACGTTACCATCCACTTCTCTTTCGCCAAATAGGTGATCTTGACAAGCTTCAGTTATTTTGTAATTGCATTCGATTTTCAACTGTTGTGCCCTTGGAATGCGTTTACTCTTTAGACTAATCAGATAACTTAAAGATGCCGTGTCACTTCTGCAATAAAACCAATATTGATAAGAGTCATTTGGTATTTTAAAGGGTCCATTATTTCAGGAGACAATTATACTATCAACTATGATTTATGTGAAATTCTTGTTGCTTGTAAAGCAAGTTACTTGTAAAACTTCTAAATTTCTACTTATGCAAACTTTAACCAAAATATTACTTCTTATTACTATAACCAATTCAAAGTCTAATAAAAAGAAGTGATCCTATAGTAAGTTGCTCATTTCGCATGTTCACTTAATCCCAACTAGCAGTCTGGGCCAAACAAAAGGAGTCACAGAATAACTGAAGCTTGTCATAAACAACTAGGAGGTTAATTAAACCTAGAAATGGTTCTGTGTGAAATTGACTGTGAACTAGAACTTGCAAACCCATTATACTTTGCAGATATGATTTATATAGCTTCATCCCTCAAAAAACGTTTAAGGAAAACAGAGATATGTCACCAAAAACTATGTGTGTTGCCATTACAACAAACATAAGGATAAATATAAACAAACCTGCCTCTTTCAATGTTTTAACTTATCAAACTGCCAGTAAGTTTTTACAGGACAAGTGTAAATTTGGTTATTCTAAATTATTCCAAGACAGCTTATAAATGGCCAGTGGCAAGTCATAAGCAATTGCCAGCTATGCACTTTTCCCTTAGCAAATAACAATGCCGCTCTTTTCACCCTGAAATAGGCAGTGCTGAAAATAAATTGCTTGACTGTTTTTTAAAGATAGGAAACAATTTTAAAATGTGGTAGTTTCTTACCTTTACTTTAAGATTGTATTACTTTTCAAAAAACTATTGACGAATAATTTCAGAAAAAGATGTTTCACTAAGTACCAGTGGAAAGACAAGGGAGAAAAAATATATTTATGAAAATGACTTTGTTGGGTGAAAAAGTTTTTTTATCATTTATAAACAATGGCAAGTACATAAACACACATACACATATATATACACACACGGATATATACATGTACACACACAATTTATCACCCCATCTCCTAAATAATTCAATCTCCATAGCACTCATCAGACAGCACTTTCATCAGTATAATACACACTACATCAGAGCTATTTGATACTGATGAGAACCATGAGAAGGTCCCTGACATAAGCCAAACCACCCACTAAATAATACATCACCATAAGTGCTGCTTTAGCAGTAATTAACCCAGCTTCTCCGCAGATGATTTAGGTCCTTCTGCTGCCCCCCAGATGCCAGGTCTGCCGTTTGTGCCATGTGAGATTTCACCTTTGCAACTGCTACCCTTTCACCCTGTTTATCTATTTTCAAATAGTCACTCAAATGTCTGAATATAAACTAAAAGTAGCCTGATCCCTATGATCTATTAAACTTATTTCATAATTATAAACATACAATTTCCCAGGAAATCTTTTCCTTCAATATTTCTCTCAAGCTCTTGGCATTCTGTAGGTTACATGAAGAATCCTATATCTCTTAGCAATACATTTAAAATGATACACTTTTTGAGATAAATTGAAGTAATTGATAGAGTTTCTGGCCAAAGCAAGCATACCATGAAAAGTACTTATATGCAGCAGATGACAAGAGAGAAAACCAGAGAGACAGTAGCATATGAATAATGGGAAACATCTACATGATATTAAGAAACTTAGATTTTACAAACAGATTTTCATTTTAGGTATCAATAAATAATTCTGGCAGCCGATTGGAGGATGCATTTGTGAGGGCAAGACTAGAGGTGGGATAGTCGGGAAACTTCTATAATAAACAGGGAGAGAAGTGATGTAAATTTCAGGGTTATCAATGGACAGTTAGAGAGAGTAGCTGTCATCATCAATTCTTAATCCAAAGTCCATTAATGGGAGTCAGAGAATTCATAAGTTCTCTAATTATGTGTGTGTGTGTACATATATATATATATATATATATATGAATTTCTCTGCTATATATATATTTTTTTTCCTAAGCTGTGTGATAGATATGTTACCATCCACTCATACCCCTTCTGGAGACTAAAAGTCCATAGCTATCAACAGATTCCCAAAGAGATGTAGAAATTAAAACCCAAAGCACTAAGGAGCACTAACGTGCAGTGGTATATGCAGTAAACTAAGAAGGAGACTCTGAGGAACACTGATAATTAAGGGACAGATAGAGGGGAAAGGGCAAAGAGGAAAACCAGAGACATATAAAAAAACTGGTAAATGTACTACTTCAGTATTGATGGAAATATAAAGTTTTATACAGGAGAAGGAGTGTAATTGTGTACAAAGCATAATGCAAGTTTTGCAAAGAAAAATTCTATTGCTATTTATAATTGCAAGTCCACTGAGACCTTTAGCAAGAGAAGTTTTGAAAGCATAGTGTTTCACAATTAGGGAAGATACAAGTACATCAGGGGGCATTTGGAAATATATGAAGTATTCTCTGATTGTTGTACCTAATGAAATTTAATTAAGAGGATCGAGGGATGCTAAACATTTTCAAAAGTGTGGGGTAATCAGGAATAATGAAGAAATAAACACGAAAGCCAAAAACAGTAAACTTGAAGACTATTGGCCGTGTAGAAGTAAACACAGTGAGAATATGATTACTTTGTAAAGCTAAAATGAGAAAGGAAAAATGTATTAGCAGAGAGTGTATGTGTATGTACATATACACACATATACACGATCTTTACAAATGGGAACAGTTTGGATATATATATATATTGACTAAGAGAGAAAAGCCCACGAAACAGTAATGTTGACAAATAATATTAATAAGACAAGGCTCTGGAGGAGATTAGTGGCGAATGTGGGAAATGCGGGGAGAGCAATTTAAAATTAGGCAAGACAGAAGAGACTTCATCCTACGTGACAGAGAAAGTAGTTGTCCTTCAGTATTAGAGAAGTGGAATGTGAGAGAGATCTCGCCTGGCGGCCACAATTTTCTCAATAAAAATACAGTTGAAGTTCAGTGTAGCAGATGTTTCTAATTTTTCGTCTATTTACTATGGCAAATCTGTTTTTTTTCAAAATACGCTTTTCCTGTGAATAGTAAATACAATGCTTCATTTTTTCATTTTACAAAGAACTGTACCATAGGCTTCATGATAATAATATTTTTATGTACCCAGTCTTGATTATCTATGTAACTAATCTATAAATTTTTATTTAATTGTTTATTTCCCTGTTCATTGATTCAATTGCATACATTACTCTGGTGCATGCTAACACACAATGTAGGTGGATTTCATTTGCTGCCTTTCATTTTCATAGTACTAAAATAATTAGATATAAAATTAGAAAGAAAGCTGATCTAAAGAACTCTTAGCTAAATTTATTTTGACTAAAACATATCTTCTAGTGTGATTTTCCTGGACTAAAAATGTTGACTTCCTAATGCTTTATCAAATAATATATGGAGAGGGAAATATCACTGAATAATTGTAAATAGTCCATATATCCTAACTCACAAAAGTTGGGGGTGGTAAGAGGGGGAGAATAAAAACCATAAGTCTTAAGGTTCTTTGCCACTTCTCTTGCTGTAGAACTCCCACACTTTTCTCCCGATTATACTCTGGATTCACAGGGAAAAGAGTACTGATAAGGGAAGTTGAGTTATCTGTCAAGATAGTGTGAGACAACAGTGGGCAAACCGGAGCCAGGTTTCCCCTTGTCAAAGACCAACACCTGGGCAAAGGGGGACCAAATTGGGATGGGATAAATAGCTGCAGCTGTCTTCCAGATTGTTATCTTCGGTTTTTATTTGTGTTTAGATGGGTAGAAATGTGTTTGAAGCCTGAAAGATTGCTGATAATATTCCCCAAGTACACAATCTTGCAACCTTGCATCTTCTTGGGTATATTTACATGATTTCAATTAAGAACCTTTAGAAGGATCGATGAGCATTTGTCTTAGGTTGGTATACCCTAGATGAAGAGCCAAAGGTTTTAGTATGAGTAGTTTATTTTGGAGGGGGATTTAGGAAGCCCTAGAAAAGTGAGGAAGTGATAAAAGTAAGTAAGAAAGCAAAGAAAGGGCTACTAATCAGGTACATCTGTAAGCAACTAGAGCTGAATCCCAATGGGGATTTCTGTGAGGTGGTGTAGACCACCCCTCAATGTTATCCACCCAAGAAGTGTAGAAACTAGGTAATGATCTCTAACTGTCATCTGCCATTGTCCAAGGGCTGCTCCTAGAGGCATTCATTCCTTGGCACATCTGACATGATCTTTGCTTGCACTGAGAAAAAGCCCTGAGTTTGAAGGTACTGCAAGCAGAGCACCATGTGGGCACAGCCTGTGTGACGTGCAGTAGATGTCCGCTATGGCTACTTTGAAAGAATCTTCTATTTTACAGTAGGCTGCCCCTCTTATCTCTCAGGGATGTGTTCCAAGACCCCTAGTGATTGCCAGAAACTATTGAGAGGACCCAACCCTATACATATTATGTTTTTTTCCTATAGTTACATACATCTGATAATATTTAATTTATAAATTAAAGACAGAGATTAACAATAACTAATTACAAAATAGAAGTTATAACAATATACTGTCATAAAAGTTAGCTGAATGTGGTTTCCCTCTCTCTTTCTGAGAACCAATCAGATAACTGAAATGTACACTACGTAACTAATGGGTGGTTAGCGTATACAGCATTGATGTGTTGGACGAAGGGACGATGCATGTCCCAGGTGGGAGGAACTGAATGGTGTGAGATTTTATCACACTACTCAGAACAGTGCACAATTTAAATCTCATAAGTTATTTATTTCTGACATTTTTCCATTTAATATTTTCACATCATGGTTGAATGTAGGTAACCAAAACCACAGAAGAGGAACCCACAAATGGGGGAGGGGCTGCTGCACTCACACACACTTAGATGGTCATTGATATGAAAATCCTGGTGTTGTGTTTCAGGTACAATGATCTGATTCTTACATTTTGCAATTCTATCTTTGTAATTATATCATTTTAGGTCATTAAAAATCTATGCTACTGCTTATTTGGTGTAGTTTTACCTACAGACAAACAGCTCCTTGTACTCTTTTTCATGGGCAGTAATTTTGAACTCATGATCACACAATGGCAATTTCTTAAGACTCTGATATTATTTTTTCTATTATTTTGGAATGTCAGGCTTAGAAAAAAATGTAATATTCTAAGAGCCTAGTAGGGCAGACCAGGATTACTGACTCATTTATTCTGAATAGCACAATGTTCTTAAAGCTGACCTATTGGTCAAAGTTGGCCAAAATGTCTGTTTAGATTTTTCCATACAAATGGCTCTAATGGTGCTTATTTGTCTTTAACTTCATTCGAAAAAATTTTGTTGGACTGTATTGTGACAACTGTCTATCAGTGTGCATTTTTTAAAACATCAAAATTGGTGAATTTTTGTATACTCATTTTCATATTGAAGATGAAAGAAGACATTCAATATTTTTGGCATATCATGCTTTACTGTTTCAGTAAAGGTAAAAAAACCAACAGAAACCCATGAAAAGATTTGTGCAATGTAAGGAGAAGGAGCCATGACTGATGGGACTGGATGAGGCACGGGGCCCCAGCAGCCGAGAAAGAAACCAGGCTTATGTCTTGTGTCAGCCCGGATTCAAGGGATAAGAAAAATTACAAGTCTATATATCTATAACAATGCTAACTGTGTCAAATATTGATAGATACTCTCAGATGCTGATACAAAGAATTTTTTTTGTATAATGATAAGAAAAAGACTCTGAGATGCTCTAAATTACAGCTGCCCAGACAGTGAGAGAAAGAGACCAGTTAATAGTTGTGTGCCAGCTAACAAATGACTTCATATTCCTGACTATAGGCTGGAGCTTTTAATAGCTTGACCACTATACACCGCCCCAGCCTGCACATGCGCAAACTTTCGGGACTCTTCCTGTCCTTAAACCCACAAACACAGTAAACAGTTCTTCCTGACAGACTGTGCACCAACCATAGAACTTCCCTGCTTCACATTTTCCTGTCTCCCCTTATCTGTAGCCAATGTAAATACTTTAGAAACAACTTAGACATCTTTCTTTCCCAAAACATAGAGTATAAAAGCACTCATCAATTTCTGAAGGCAGACATGCTTGTATTTTCCACCAAGTCATACTTCTGATGGTTTACACTTCATGATCCAGGACCTAGTCCTTTTCCAGTAAACCCTTTCTTATAAGACATTTTCAGCTACAGAAATTACTTGTTTAATAATAATGATGTAAGCATAGGCTCCTTCACTGGTAAAGAGGCCCCAACCTTTGACCTTGTGAATCTGGGGAATGAGTTGTTCCCACTGTAAGGGGCCAGATTCTTATGTCCAAGTCCACAACCTCAGCAGTTATATTTACACTCAGTTATTCAGATCTCTTACTATCAGAAATGCTTATCACATAAGATCTACAAAAGGATGCTCACATGACCATATATATGCACATTAGCTCTCAGATTGGTTCCTCTTCAGAAATTACATTGTGGGTATCTTTTACTTACTTTTGTTATAGAGTTGCCTACTCTCTTGAGTTTCAGAAATTTGCACTGCATTGCCAGAATTTCCCTAGGATGATCAATCTTAGGACTTCAAGGACTTTGGCTATGTCCCCACTTGAAGCAAGCAAGCTTCTTTTCCCTACCTCTTCCTAGTAATGCTCTACTAAGCAGATCTTCCTTCAATCTGCCAAGTAATGGCAATATGTTTAGTAAGCTAGTGCTCTCTTATTTTATAAATTACATTATAAGAGTATTCTTTTAAAAAGCAAGAAAGAGCCCTGGCTGGTGTAGCTCAGTAGTCTGAATGCAGACTACAAACGAGAGGGTCACTAGTTCGATTCTCAGTCAGGGCACATACCTGGGTTGCAGGCCTGGTCTCCAGTAAGGGGCACACAAGAGGCAACAATACATTGATGTTTTTCTCCCTCCCTTCCCCTCTCTCTAAAAATAAATAAATAAAATTTTTAAAAAGCAAGAGAGAAAATATTTCATGCCCCGTAAGTCACTGGTCATTAGGCTTTCCTTAACTTCATCCTTTAATTCCATCAGAGTCTCTTATTTTTTAAAACCAAGTGAGGCTGCAGCTGTGACTCTTTCAGAACATCCGAAAAGAAGCTGCTACTCAAAGGTCTTTTACTGTAATAATATATCAGAAGAGGGATATATAATAACAAAAAACTCAATTATTAAACCTTCTTAAACCATAGGAATTGCCAATATTTCTGGGAGGGTTCCCTAGGACAAGTACTTGGCTAGAGGGGATGATAAATGTAATCATTAAACCACCAACAGTGGCTTGTTAGGAAGGCTGCGCATGTACCTGATAATGCTGGAAACATTATCTTTCTTCTTCACAGAGGGGTCTTTGCTTTTCTCTATACCTGGCATCTGAGGAGGTAAAACAGCCAGTGACTCTGTAATTAATCTCAGCACTAAAAAAGTCTGCCTGCCTATGAGAGGGGAACATAAAGCTCTTACAAGGGTTATCCGTTTTGAAATGAGGACCAAATAAACAAGAACAGACATGCTCCACAGATATAGCAAAAATATTAAATGTTCTGAAGCAAGCAAACTGGAACCATAAGTACTATTGTGATACAATGGGTTAACAGAAAAATTTTCTGTTAACATTTACAGAACAGACTGACTTCATGAATTGGCTTTAGAAATTAATGAAAAGTCCTTTGCAACTGGATTATCATTGGTCATGTACTTAATTGATTATAGCCAATATACAAATAAAACCAAAGTCCTGGAATCCTCTTTTAAACCAGTCTAGTCTCTCATCATAGACTAAATCTCTAGGTCTTACTATTTACCAATGTAAAATACAAGGCCCATAGTATGAATGTAAATTAGACAATTTACCAAGCAGTTAACTATCCTTTACGAGCCTGGCACTTTGCTTGCCACTAAGAATAAGGAGAAAAAGACAGTCCCTGGGATCAAGAAGCCCATGAGTCTCAGAGACAAACTATTGTACTTTACCAGACATTTTACATGCAAGGGGACAGTGTAGTGATACAAGTCAGCACAAAGTTCCTCATGTGAACAAAAGCAAGAAGAAAAAACATAAACATCAGAATTCTCTCATATGCACTCACGGTTACTCACTAACATCCCAGCAACAACAGCGAAGCTTCTGGACGTTCACCTGTAACACCTAGAAATCTGCCTTTTTATCTCTGCCCTTTTTCTACTGCTTCCCCTTTATGTGTTCATTTCCAAGTGTCTCAGACTCTTTCAGACCCTCTGAGGAGCCTTTTCTTATCCTGGAGCCTAGGACAGGAGCTATCTTACATGCCTCCAAGCCATCCAACAGTTCACCTCTCAGGGTCTGTCCACCCTGTACTGCTGTGGTCCATGGGTCTATCTCCCAAGCTAAAACTCTTCCAAGGAAAAATGAGCATTTAATAGCAAGTATTACTACTGCTGTATATAGTACCACTGCCTAGCACAGTGAATGACACCCATTATTTGTTCAATAAATATTCACTGAGTAAATAAAAATAGTCTAAATATAATACAAATAAAGCACTTTATAAAAATCCAGCAAGTATTAGTTTCTTTTAAAGCCAAATGTAATGTGCTGCAGCATGTGAGAAGTTACTGCATAAGATGCAGTAAAAAAAAAATAACCCCAACTAAAGGCATACCACAAACAAGGTGATACAAAGACACCTATCACCACCAATTTCATCAGCATTAGGCTGTGAGGTTAGACAGAGCTTTGTTCCAACCTATTACATCAAATATGTACTAGCAGTAGTTGGTAAACAATGTTTCTAATTCAAGTGAAATCTTTTTTTTCATGCATGAAGTAAAGTTATAGTGTCTATGTCAAAAATAGTTAAAATGATTTAAATGAGCTATACATCCCAATGTTCAAAGAAGCACAATTTACAATAGCCAAGTGCTGGAAACAGCCTAAGTGCCCACCAGGAAATGAATGGATCAAAAAAATGTGGTACATTTACACAATTGAATTCTATGCAACAGAAAGAAATGAGGAGCTCCTACCCTTTGCAACAGCATGGATGGAACTGGAAAGCATTATTCTGAGTGAAATAAGGTAGGTAATGAAAGACTAATACCATATGATCTCACCTGTAAGTGGAACCTAATCAACAAAACAAACAAGCGAACAAAACAGAACCTGAGAAATGGAAATAAAAAACAAACAGACAGTAACCAGAGGGGAGGGGAGAGAAGCTAGAGCGGAAAAAAGGGGAAGGGTGGTCAAAGAGCATGTATAAAGGACCCATGGACAAAGACACAGGGGATGGGATTTAATGTAGGAGGTGAGGATGGGTAGAGAGAGGGAGAGCAATGGGGGTGAGAATGGCGACAACAGTAAGTGAACAACACTGGAAAAAAGAAAATTTTGGTAACGTAGGAAAAAAACAGTAGGGACAACAGATGAAAAGCATTTAGCTCTGTGGCTGGTATAGAATACATCCTGAATTCATACTAACAGTCTTTTCTTCATTTTAAGTCTTGGTAAAACAGATCAGCTGTGTGTGGTGTGTGTGGAGGGTGTCTTAGAAAGTGACCAGGCAAAATACTGCACTGAATCCAGCTATGCTAGGGTAGTTCCTCTACTGTCACACTTCAGTCTCACCATTTGGGGGAGCAAAAGTTTCTTTTCAGTAATGGCCTTGACAATATTTTTGCTGTCACTTTCAGTGCCTAAACACCAAACCATAGTGCTGTCCTTGCTTTCTAAGTGGTGTTCCACTGAAGACTGAACTCTGGATTGCTTAGAAAAATACTTGATCCAAACAGACACCTTCCAGAGACGCCAAATTAAAAAATGCTGATTGCTGTACCATCACTTACCTGGGTATCTTGCTTCAATGTGTACACTGCTTTCCCACAAGGAGACTTAGTCCTTTAGGGTCTGGGGCTTGTCACAGACGTCTTATATTCCCAGAGCCCAGTGAATATGTATAAAGGGGACATCAAATCAGTGTGTTAATGATTTTAGAGTTGTGTAACCAATTGACAGACTTCTATCTTATTCTTATGTATGTGTAAAAGCCAAAGATAAGCCTTTATATTTCATGCTTGATCATAACTTAATCTCAATTTTCCCAAGATACTCCTTCCTTCGGGTTCATTTTATAACTTTTACTTCCCTCTCAGCTCCCTCCCCAGGGATTTTTACCCCAGGGAGATGTGAGCATCTTGGGTAACAAAGCAGGATAGAAGGAGGAAACATATACGGACTCTGGACTCAGACCCTCAAATTCTGGCTTAGCCACACGCTAGAGACATAACCCTGAGATACTAATGAACTTCCCTTAGCTTTGATCTCCTCATCTCTAAAATGGATATAAGAACTTAAAATGGCAGAACTTGCCTTGTATTATGCAGTCAGTAGATATTCCTCTCCCTTCTTCTAGCACAAAAAATAAATTGGATTCACATACTGTCACATAAAACCCATCTGTTTCTATACTTCACATCACAGTCCCAAAATTAATCTTCTTTTTTCTCTCTGGGAATATTCCTGAAATGATGCTTTTTTTTAAAAAATAAACAACAGGGTTGCTTCTAGATATAAGATTTTTCTCTTCAGTAATAACTAGTTTAAAATTCAAGTAAGAAAAGATGATTTCTAAGGTTATAGAAAAGAAAAATGGTATTCAATCATCTCCAGGCCTGTACAATATAAGACGGACAATGACACATCTCAGAGACACAAGTTAACTGAACAAGCACCAAAGGAAGTTGCAGTAGGATATTGAAGACATTGGGTGGTGAACTGAAGTCTGTATTAGCACAAGAAGAAAGAGGGTGCATGCACGCACACATGTACCGAAAAACAAGTACTGCAGCATAAATAAAAAATGTAAGTAGACTATCTAAATAAAGAATTAGTGCTGGTGTATAATTTCAAATAAAGATGGCATGTAACATGCAGCAAAAAGTGTCTGCAAAGAGATATATTTCATGCAGAAAATATTAATTATATTGAGAAAAATATAAAGAATGGAAGAAGAATTGTGCAGTGGAATAGAGCAGCTAATCTAAGTACATGAGCTGGAGTTCGAGTGCCCGGGTTTGAGACCTACACATATATCTTGATAGCTATGCGATTAGGCAACGTGCTTTTCTTCTTTGTGCCTTCATGTCCTCATCTGTGAAATGGGTTGTAATTCTCCTCTTACAGGGCTCATGTGAGGTGTAATTGAGATGATACAAGTAAAGCAGAGAGTACAGTGCCTGGCACGCAATAAGAATTCACTACAGGTTAGACAAATGAGGTGGAATATCTTCCTCTAAAAAAAGGCATTACATTATTTACCTAATAATCCATTGACCCTCAAGAAAATATGTAATTGACATAAAAATCCTTTATTACTGTGATACATAATTACTTAACCAGGTTATTAAAAAAGTTGAAGATGTACAATTTTTATAGGAGACTGTCTAAAATTATGATGAGATAAAGATGGAAAATCCATATTTAAACCTTGACCTGAGTAAATTCCTCTCTGTGGTTCATTGGTCCCTCTGCAAATGCCCCCTGGAGATGGCTGCCATGAGTTGGCAGGGGCTGCTCTGTGGCCATCACTCTCTTACACACACACACACACACACACACACACAGTGCTCCTTAGGAATAACTGAGAAGCAACTTGTGCATGACACGCACCTTCGGGGAACATACCTAGGATCTGAAATAAACAAATTAATATCTTCAGCCTGTTACAAGCTCTTTCAATGACATATTTAGATTCCATAAACACAGCAGGGCTCTGGATCCACCTGATAGCATCGAGGCTTCGGCCCAAGAGAGTCTCACTGGGGATTATATGTGTGAGTCAAGGGCTTCGAGAAGAAATTCTGGATTGGGGAACATTATTTTACAGTTTATAGCTTGCTCAATGGGACAAACATTAAACTTCACATTTTAAGGTCATATCTCAAGGATTAGTTTCACTCTCTTCCAAGATGTCAATTCATTACCATAAAGTATGAATGAACAGAACATTAAAGAATAACCTGCTTAGTGTTTTAAACAGAATGTGCTGCACAGTCTAATTCCAAATCCAAATTTGCTTGTACAAATTTAATGCTGAGCAAATGATAAATGTCCTTAATGCCTGCTTATTGTAAAATAAAATGTGGTTAGTAATAAAAAATATATAAGTATGGGGTCATATTTTTGGAGTCCATGCATATGTCAAATAATGAAAGAACACTGTTTCTGCATTGTGCTCTGCCAGTGTGAGGACAGAATGCACCATGCATGGCTCTTGAAAAGATCAGAGCTTTCAGCCTTTATATTGTGAAAATAAAGCACAAAAGGATAACTAAGCACCACAGTTTCCCTCTAAAAAGAGTATTCATTTAAAGAGAAATGATATAAATATTCATTTCAATATTTTTGTGGATATTATCTTAAAGCCTGGGGAGAAAAGAGGGAAGGATGATCAGAGTCTCCTCCGAGGCCGTATGCCTGCACTACACCATGCTGGGCACAGGTGGGGGGATGTGAGCACAGCCACTGTCAGACCCACTCAGTCCTACTGAGGGTCACCACCTTCTTCTTGTTCTCAAAACCCAGTAAAGAACATTCTTTTGCCTTTTTAAAAAATGCCTGGAATAATTATAGTCAGTTCTCTTGAACCATGAGTACAGGCTAAGGGAGATTCTTCTGTTACAGTGAGAAGTCCTCCACCCAGACTCTGACCGACAGGAAGATGTAACAGGCAGCAATCCCCGCATTGCTCACAGGGAGCTTGCTTTGTCGTGGCCCCATCCACCTGCTCTGAAGGCACAAAACAGGCCTCTCTTACCGAGTCTGGGATACTGAAATCCTGGGTCTACTTGGTTTCTTTTTATCTTTCTTTTTGACTAGCAGAGGCTGTCTGATCACTGGAATAATCACCTTGGTAGCAACACGACCACAACACTTCCTGGACTAGACTAATGGGAGAAGTGACCAGAGGACTGACTGACGGCACACAGTGAGGCTGCACGAGGAGTCATCGAAGGAAACTCAGGCACAGGTGCTAGATCCGGAAAAGCAAGCACAGAGGTAAAACAGATATGCTTGGGCTGCAGGGACACAACAGCACCCAGGTGTCACTGGGACTCCATCTGTGTTCTCGGTTGCTCTCTCCCCCTTATTCCTATTTTCTGCTTTATTTAGGCAGTTGCATCACTTTTTAACCTTGACTTGTAGAGAAGACAAGGGGAATAAAAGACCTGCAGTTATTTCACCAAAGTTATCTTATAGGACATCTTGTGAGAATACTTCAAGAATATATTAAATTTTAATTAAAAAAAGCAAACAACATAAGGCCCGATTTTTGGACTATATATTGAAAAAAGAAGAAAGGTTCTGACTTATATGCTCTCTCGGTCTCTCCTCCTTGTTTCTCAGTGGAAGGATTCATTTCTTAGAATCCCCTCAGTTTCTCTTATCCATCTTAAGAAGTGGAGGGAATAAATAAAAAATTTATGGATTCATAGATAAAGGGGTAAAAATAATGGGAACAAACAAGATAAAGTAATAACACTTTCACAAATGATTCTGAAGAGAAAAATATAAACTGAAGAATGATTATTTTAAAAGTCCTTGACCCCGTTTTATTTAGATTATGGTTATAAAACTACACAAAACTTTGTTTTAAGGATTATGCATACCACAAATATACCAAATGATGAAAGTAATTGAGGGCAGGATTCGAGGGAGAGTAGAACAATTCAGATCATACAAGAAGTACTATGGAGACTGGATTTAAAAAGTGAAGAAACATTGAAAGGTGTTATATAGGAGTATAAAATATAAAAGCACTCTAGATCCTTTGTAAAGAATATATCAGGAGAAAAAATACTGAATTCTGCAAAAGCAGGCAGAAGGCCATTACAGAAATGGGTGTCAAGAATGGCAGTAGCCAGAGAGAGCAGGCCGGCGGTGGAGCTGGGAAATGAGAATGGACTGGAGCTAGTAACCTGCAGTCAGTGCAAGACTCAGGAGTCAAATTTCTCTACCCAAATTTCAATGACTGCAACAAGGATGATGTGACATTCACTGAAAGAGGAGCAAAAGAGCAAAAGAGCATTAGATTCTAATGAAATGAATACTTTTGGGGGGGGGCAAGTTTGAGTTGCCTCAGGAACATTCAGGGGAAAATGTCAACTAAGTAGTGTTATCACATTATTGTATACATAAATCTGCAAATCAAAAAACGACATTGACTGAAGATATCAGTTTGAGAGTCATTAGCAAATACATGGTTCTGAAGATCTAGGCAGGTGATGAATTGGCAGCGATTGGTAATAGAGCAAGATAAAGATGCTGGGACAAGACAAGAAAGCATACATCTTCTGCCTCACACACAGACTTTAAGGACACTGCGTTTGGCTCTGTTCCCTGATGCTGCCCAGGACAGCAAAATGTGCATGCCTCACTTTATTCAACTTAATTATTAACCTATTAGCTTTCTTTAATGTGCGAACATCATTTATATCATCTAAAATAATTTTGCTCATATGATTGTTTTAGAAGACATGCAATAAGACAGTCCCAGATCTGTCTTCCACAGTTTACAAAAATACAAAAGTTTACACAAGTCATTTGCAGAAAGATGGAAATGGAGCTCTGACCAGTGTGGCACTGTTGGTTGAGTATCATCCTGCAAAGTGAAAAGTCACCGGTTTCATTCCTGGTCAGGACAAATGCCTGGGTTGTGGGTTTGGTCCCTGGTCAGGGCACTTACAAGGGGCAACTGATCAGATCGATATTGCTCTTGCATCAATTTTCTCTTCCTTTCTCCCTTCCTTTTCCTCTCTATAAAAATAAATGAATAAAATTGTTTTCAAAAGATGGAAAGGGATTAGGGAGTGACAGTTTCTGCATAATATTTCATTTTTGTGAAGACCAGAAGAGCTCTGCCCCACTGGTGTGTGTTGGAGGGTGAATCCTATCATAATTTCAGAGCACATAATGGGCTCAATCTTTTTCTCGCATGTGTGAAATAGGGTCACGGCAATTCTTCTGTCTAGTTAGACAATATATTTTTTGGCAGCAGACTTTTGTATGTTAATTTAATGCATTTCCCCATAGATTTCCTAGGATGTAGGCAGAACAACGCTACACATACTAAAAAATAAAAAGCTCTCAGTAATGCCAATGATACAAACATACCTGGTAGCCCAGGTACAGAACTAGTATATGTAAAGAAGCTTTAAACAATCCTAAACCACCCATGATACAAATATTAAAAATGATAACCATATGAAAAACATTTCCCAAGTTTCACTAAACTATGTGTTTTTTTTGTGTGTGTGTCTTGTACTATACTTTATATTTTGACCAACAAGCTACACTTTTATGGTCAGTTTCGGGGAGAATTTTCGAAGACTACATTAAATCCCACAATACAGCACTTCTTTATAATTCAGGAGCCTGGCAGTGAACTAAAGCAAGTTGGAATAATGGGATCCATGATCGAATGTCAGTAATAAAGTCATCCTCATGCTCAGCATGAAACTATAAAATCATAAGTTATTTCGAGACATTGAAATTAGGTTTCAACTGCTAACCAAAACTACCAAAGGTGTTCATAAATTTGAGGGGTTTTATATTTGATGAAAATGAAGATGAGTATTGGCCATTTCAAAAATTAAATTTTCCTCATTAAAACTTTACCTTAAAACATAAATCCCAATTTTGACTTAATATTAGGATTCAATTAGAATTGTAATAAGTCAGAGTGTAGAAAGGGAAATACTCTTTTAAGCATTTTGTTAAATTCTACTGCTGAAGTCATAAAAGAAACAAAATATATTATTAGATTTTTCTGGCATGGAGTGCTACTTGTCTAAAAACTTAATTTTGGAGCTTTTTATGACACCAAGGATTAATAAGTTTTAATTAGGTTAAATATAAATATCATATTCTAAAAAAGAAAATTAATATGAGATACACTAAAACCCAAGATGGATTATCATGTCTAATTTCTTATTACATAGCCTAGCATATGAGTGCAACAAACTTACTACCATCACAAGAGATAATGAAGAATTTTGTGAAGCTTCAATATTTGTCGGCTAGTTCTGGAACTATTCAATAAATATCCAACTAACTGAAACACAGAACATTTTGTTCTCAGTTAATAGACACAATTAAAAAATAAGCTAACAGGCGCATCAATTTCTACCTCAAAAAGATGTGTTTTCAGATGGGAACACGGGAAATAAGCAAAATATACTGTAGGGGTATATACTGATATGTTTTAATACACAGTAGTATATAACTATGAGTCAAAGATCTATCATGCAAAAATATTATATCAACATGATTTACATTAACTTATTTCAAAATATAATATTGTATAATAGTCATTTCCAATTTATGACATTTCACAAATTTTAATTTCAAACTCCAAACATTTAAACAAGGAAGTAGAGTATACATATACTTTAGAATTATTTAAATAAATATTGATAAAATCAATGTATAAAAAGCATGTAATTACTGAAGGTAACATTCATGCCTAAACTATCTTCATATCTTCAGTTTAAATTCATTATGAACTGTCCATGTGACTTCAAACAGTTTAATTATATGTGCCCAAAATTTCTTCTCTGTATACTACTCATTCTACAGAGACATTAAGTAGATTAAACTAGGTAATAATATAGATCACAGAAAAAATGCTTAATTCATAGTAAATAGTCAACAAAGTTTTATTACCACCAATATAATTGTTATCACCTTTCATTTATTTTATCCCTACTTTTACTATGTCTTAATTGTTCTCCCTTTCAGGAAGGGGGGTTACAAAACTCTTAGGAAAATAATTACGAGTATCTGTTTTATCACACATACAGAGTCTGGTTTAGACCAGGTGATTCCCCACCAAAAAGAGTGTTACTAAGTGAAAAATATTAATATTACTTAGTGACTATTCCTGTGTAAGCTATAGATGTGTGATACCATGCCAAGTGCGCACATATATTCTCCAGTATTCCTGATGAACCCACATGGCATGTCATTACACACATGTTGCAGCTGAAAAACACTGAGGATGGAGGTGTTTACAGAATGCACCATCCTCGTTGAATGAAAGTGGAGCCCAGACTGGCATTTAGGTCTCTCTGGTTCAAAATTCTATTATTTTCTCATTATGTTATAGCATGTATACATAGCTCTTCCACATCTCAAGACACTCTACATCTTAATTATATTTTCATAAATTCCTTTCCAGAACATAGAAACTCTACAGGAGCAGGGGCCAGACCTAAAAATTAACAGGTCACAAAAGACCATATAAATGAAGGATTCTCTAGTGAGAAGACTTGACAGCAGCAAAACATTTCCACGATCTCACCTCTCTGCTCCATTCAGTCCCACCTCCAAAACAGCACCCGCCCCTCTCTCCTTGCAGCTGTTTTTTTTTTTTTTTTTCAAATAATGGTCCATTTTCTATATCTTTGCCTTCTTTTTCAGGTCTTAAACTCTAAAGCTTACAGAAAATTGTTAAAGGCAACCTAACTTCAGGCTCCTATGTAAACTAACACAATCCCAAAGCTTCTGGATTCATTCCAGTATGAACTAGGGTATGTAAAGAAGCTTGAAACAATTTCAAAGCATGTATGATACAAATATAAAAAATTATAACCATATGAAAAATGATAACCATATGAAGCCATATTAGGACAGCTGTTTAAATGTATTACTGGACTTCCTGGACCAGTGAAAGCAATTTTTCCACTATTACATTTAGAAGTTGAAGACCAAGTGACTGCCACATACTTCCAACAAATTAACTCCTGGATGGCTGAATGAATTAATTGAAATTAATATTCAGAATGATGATATGGAGGCCTCATAGGCTCTTTGTAAGAAGTCAAATAATGTTCAATGTATTGCACTTACTAGAAATGAATAATTTTATAATAATTATATCAAAAGCCATAAAAACCATAATATGATATTCAGAAATGAGTTGAAAGTAATTTCTGAACTAACCTTTTAATATAATTTTATTAGGAAATTTGGTTAAGAAAAGTAATTGATTATCAAGGCATTGGAATTGAGTGATATATTCATTGTAATTGTTTTTTTCTTCTACTTGAACTCCCTGCCAAGATTAGAACAGCATTGAGGCTTCAATGAGGACAGTGACACTGAAGTCTCTTTCAGAGAACCTGTGATGTTACTGCTGCAACTGTGATAGGTCCGCTGGAATTCTTCTGTAAGAAGAGGCAAGAAGTAAGAATCAGTAGATCCTTGTTCCGGACCCATTGTATAGTAACTGCATTTACTGCAGCAAGAGTGTTTGAAGAAGAGGCTGTACAATTATTCTATATTCATTCAGCAAATATTTCTTAACCACCTACTGTGTGTTAGGCATTGTTGTAGGTGACTGGGATTCATGACTGATCGAGAAAGACAGGAAGCCATGGCATTTTTCAATTCACGTTCTAGTGTAGAGAAACCATAGCAGCAAATAAGTAAATTGCAAAGTATGTTAAAAGGTGATACATTCTATGAAAAAAAATGAGAGAAGGGTAAAGGGATTGTGACTATTTTGGTAGGAAGAAACAAAAGCATTTACAAAAGCAGGAAGATGGGATAAGAGGATATCATAGTAATTCAGGTAAGGAAAGATGGTGACTTAGGCAAGGGTAACAGTGATGATGGTGAGAGCAATTAGATTCTCAATATGTTTTGAAGATGAGGGTACCAGGTTTCCCTGGCAGGTTGGATAGGATATGTAGGAGAACAGAAGCAGTCACGGAAGAGTCCACAGTTTCTGACCTGTCCGAGTAAAAGAATGGCATTGCCAGCAACTGAGACAGATGACAGGTAAAGAAGACATGAGATAAGAATAGTACTGGTTAAATCTAAGATGACTAGACATCATTGTGGTGATGCTGAGTAGGCAGCTCCACGCCTCAGTCTTGGAGAGAGGTTCTGGCAGGAACCATGCCAGGGGTGAGATGACAAAGAGGTAGTGAGTGCAGGTAGAGAAGGCACCATAGATAATCCCTGGGAAACTCCAACATTAAGAAGTTGTAAGGAAGAGGAGAAATCAGGAGGATGAGAAATGGAATTAATTTTATAATAGGAGATAAAAATAAATGTTGAAAACAATGTTATCAGTGATAGTTCAAGTAAGACCATGGTTCAAGTGTTTCAAGTAAGTACTCTGGTGATGCAGAAGGCAGAATGGAGACCAATGACCACTTACAGGAATAAAGATCTTATTTCAGTGAGAAAAAAAATATAACAGCAATGTCTACTCAATATTAGATCCAGCTGCTTTACAACACAGTGAAGTTTCTATTTAATCACTAGAGGTATTCAGAGACAAGCTGATGAGTACCACAGATCTTGTGAAAATGATTCCTGAATTGGGCAGAAGATTAGACTGTACGACCTATGAGATACACTCCAACAAATGAGTCTATTATTTCTGCCTCACTTAACACCAGAGGAGAAATACATCTGCTTTTCCATCTGTGGGCCTCTGCAATCTAAGCAGTCTGTGTTCAGAATTATCTCAATGCCTCTTCATGTAAAAGAAAATGAATCAGAGCAATGGTTTAATGCAAAGAGGAGAGGCTTTGGGGACAATGTTAACGGTGTCACTAATACATTGCGTGGCTTTAGGAAATTTCCTTGAATATTTTTAAATCTTAGTCTCTGCAGCATTCTCACGGGTGTTCTTGAGGGAATACAACAATGGCTCGCTCTGACTGTGACATGGGGGTACTCAACAAACCTTAATTCTCTAAGTGTGCGGTTCTGGGTTTAAAGACTGTTTTATGATGTTTTAAAGTTAGTTGTTTCTCTAAAGTGGAGTTCTGGACTACACTCTTCATTTAAGCACTGTATTTACTCATAAACCAGAAACAGAAGTGTATGATATTTTTTTTAATAAAGACAAAATTGTCCATCTGGTTTTTAAGTACATAATAGATTTCAAGGAATAATATTTGGGGTTAAATCTTTGCACTAGGTGTGTTAAGATGTCATTTGCTTATTTATTAATAATAATAAAACCATACAGTGTAATGAGGCACAGACAACAAGCTGTGAATTCTGTGTGGCTGGATCCAAATCCCAAACTGATCATTCCCTAATAACATGATGTTGGCAAGTCAGCTCCTCTGAGACTCAATTTTTTTCTATAATATGAAAGTACAGAATTATTAGGATTTTGAAGACAACCGAATGTGTTAATGTAAAATAAATAAAATGTCTGATACATAAAAACAGTTAATAATTCTTAGGTCTTATTATTTGTTCCTCTATTCTAAGAAAAAAACATCTAACTAGAACTAATTGTTTTCTATTTTAGATATTTTCAGTTAGCTCAAATTATTTTCAAAATATATTTATTATTAGGAATATAACAGATTAATAACAATTCAAAGAGCATGAAAGAACCTGTAATAAAAAAGAACATGTCCCTTTTACATCTATCTATCTAATCTGTCAATCTATAATCTCACACACATACAAGCATATTTACCTGTGTGTGTATATATCCCTTTTATACTCAAGGGAAAAAAACTATAATATTTTATACTTTCACTTAACAATACAGGTATAGCGTACGAATATGTAATTCTAAAATAAATCAACTGCTTTCAAGTCTGTGTGTTGTGATTATCCCTGATTTTGCAAAATTGTTCCCCAAAATGGTTGAATTTCAATAACCTGACCAACAGGGTATGAAGCACATTTTCCCCATATCCTTGCTACATTATTGGTTATAATCAAACTTTTTTATCTTTAAGTATGACAGACAAGAGATGCATTTCATAATCACTTTATGTTTATCAATAAGTGAAGTGCAGGTGTTTTTTTTCCTATTTGCTTTAAACAGTACAAGGATGAAAACTGTCTCTTGATACCATTGGATTGTTTAATTTTTCAAAAACTGAGTCCATTACATATTAAAAAGGGAACTTTCTGTCATGTGTTTCAATTATTTTGCAAATGTCATACCAGTTTGGCACGTTTAGTGCCTATGGATTTTGGTAATCATCATGATTTTCACTAGCACCGAAGTTTCAGTTTTATGTTGTAAAATATTTTAGTAACTCATAACTATAAAAATTCCCATCTTTCTTAGAAATGCTTTGTCTAAATTAAATATTATACCATGTTAATAAGTCTCCCATGAATTATTCTAGCACCTTTTCTCTTTTGCATTTAATCTAAGTCCAGTTTAGATTTATGCTGGTATAAAAGATGAGTTAGAAATTTAGCTTCCTTTACTTTGGTCCTCAAAAGCCTCACTGGCCATCTGTCCAACATTTATTGAATAATGATTAATTCACATGAATATAAATATATATATTATGTAATATATATCCATGTTTATTTCATGAAGAATGTAAAATTGATTTAATCAAATGCCTGGTTAGATCTTAAAATTGAGTAAGTTTTAAATATTTTTAAGTACTAAATCAGTTTTGGATCCTTGAAGTTAACAATATTTGAGTATAATTTATTTGCTTATAGTGTGCTATTGAAATACATTTGGCAATATTTTGTAACATAATTTTTATTGTAGTAAAATATATATAACTGCATTCACCACTTTAGTTGCTTTTATATATGTAATTCAGTGTCATTAAGTATATTCACAATGTCATCTAACCATCACCATATCTATTTCCAGAACATTTTCTCATCCCAAACAAAAAGTCTATACTCATTAAACAATAATTCTCCATTCCTTCCTCTCCAAAGTCCCTGGTAACCTCTATTTCACTTTCTGCATTTATGAATTTGTCTTTTCTAAGTACCTGATATAAGTGGAATAATGCAATATTTGGCCTTTTGTGTATGGCTTACTTTACTTAGCATGATGTTTTTATTGTTCATCCATGTCGTACTATGTATCTGCATCACATTGCCCTTTAGGGAGGAATGATACTCTATTGTACCTAGATGTCACATTTTGTTTATCAGTTCATCTGTTTGGCTATTGTGAGTAATGATGCAATGAACACCAGCGCCCATTTGGTAATATTTTAAAGTTTTTGCATTGGTATTCATAATAAGAGCTTTTCAGTGTTTTATTTTGATGATATTCTTGTGAAACATATATTTTCAAGACAATTACTTATAAATGATAGAAATAAAAATATTATATAAACTTCTCTTAAATATTACTTAAATTAAAAAAGATAACACATAAGTCATATTTATTCACAACTTTTCTACATGGATTTAAATTTCTTTCAAAAAGTTGGTTGTAGTCAGGTCATAATTTAGTAATCCAAGTAACAATAATTTCTCATTTGCATGTTTCCAAGGGGGGATGTTGACTTTTTTCCCTGTATCTTTTCTACAGAGTTTGTTTTTCTGTCAGTCTCAATACTAAGATAGAAGTACTTGAATTTACACAGAATTAAATCCTTCAAAGTCAACAATAATAGAAGAATCCAAACAATTGGTAATATACTGTCTCTCAATTTTGAAAGTGACCTTTCTTTTCTAGTCTCTTTGAAATGTATTTCAAAGCCACTTCTACTGAAACATCAAAGTAAATGAAAGAAGAGACATCTGTGCTCTAATGGGTGCAGAGAAATTTACTGCAGGCTCACTGAATTAAACAAACTAACAAATGAGGAAACAAGCAAATAAAAACTGCAAGGTTATACACAGGGATGTGAGGTGGAAGATATTTTGGCTCTTAAGGTACCCTTGAGTAAGCATACATGTTTGGTCACATTTCAACAGACATTTGCAATTTAAAGCTTTTTTTTGAAATAATTTTTAGCTTTCCAATTGATGATAAAGGTGAAGGTGAAGTAGCCTGACTGAATGAAAGAAAACAGATTCAGATGGACTAAAGAGTCTCTAAAAGGTTGAGACATAAAAAAGGACAGATTATTTCAGGAAGTATAGGAACATATTTTATGAGGAGATGTTGAACCCATAGAAAAAGGAGGATGTGGAGAGAAGTGTATGTAAGTCAGAATCAGAAACCCATGCGGCAATATGAGATAAAGGCAAAAAATTAAGTTTACACTGGAAAAATAAATACATGGGATGAATATTAATAAGCAGAAAGTCACCAGAAAAGGTAATACTAGACATATCATTGCAAATTTCTAAATTTTGCTAGAAAACAGTGTTATTTCAGGTTTTATTCTACTGGAGAGAATATCTACAAGTACTTTTGAATTTTTTTATAGGAAATATGAATCTGAGTGTCACTTTCTCAATTAAAATTTAAATTCATAGGTGACTAGGAAACTGATATAAATAAAACAAATCATAAATCTCACCAAATCCTTTCTCCCATTTCCTTTAGAAAACTAAAAAGTAATACTATCCAATGGTCTCCGTCTGGGAAAAAATGGATTTAAGACGTAAACTACAGGGTGGCTTTCAGATAACCCCAGTGCTTAGAAAAACAGAGCGGTGTTCCCACCTCTGGTTATAACTGGCTTTGAAAGGTGGCCATAGTTTCCACAGTTAATATCCCTGGTCTCTGTTACTGCTTCTGAAATGATCTGATAATTACTTACAGAGTTAGAAAAAGGAACACTCGTCAAGGATTTGGATTTGGGTTTTCCTCTTTCAGAGGATAAAGAAGGAAACAAGCTCTGTGGGATGAAAGGCTTGGCCGTGGAGACTACATCCGGCCATGCGTGGAGGCGGCCCAGGCCCTCTCTCTGGGGCTGAGCAGAGGAAGATGAAATATAGAGCAAGTGTGATGCTTCTGAACATATTTTAGAACTTTAATTTTCTGCATTAATCTACATAAGGAATGGATTTGCAAAGCAGCACTGGGGAACATGGCTGTGTTTGATCTTAAAAGGGGCCAAATTTGGGGCTGATTTATACTCCTGGCAATCTTACTGCTTTAAAAAGTTGGCAGTAACTCAAGGAGAGAAATAAAAAGTGGGCCTTGGGGCAAATTTAATTTAGAAAAGTTCTGATGTATTTCAGAGGATTCTGAAGGCAATATCAAAAAAATATTTTCAAAAGGCAATTGAGAAGCTGAATTGCCCAGGTGGACAAGGAGTACAGTAGTGAGCAACAAGCAGATCTCCCCTAGCAAGGCCACCTTCCTGTTCTCTACTGTCCTCCCAATCTGCCCACACCTGTGACAGACACTCATTTTGCATGTCTAGCAGCAACAAAACATAATACAGCTCCAGACATAATACAGCTCCAGCCATAATATGGCTCCACTCTATCTGTTTCTTAGGTTTTATAAGGCACTTGTTTGTTGAGGCCCAAGAATTTATAGCACTTTTCTCATTCTTCCGAGGATGAATGTTGTCTTCATTAATCTTAAATGTATGCCCCAAGCTATGATTCTATTCTTTACTTTTGCATATGTAATACCGTGAGATACAAAATCCTAACTGCCACTAAAACATAATGCAATCTTTGGAGACCTCAAACAGCAACTAAAATCAATACATGTATTGTCAACACTACAAATGACTTGATATAAGAAGCCGTGACCAAATTTACATGTGTGATTTTACAGACAAAAGCAATGAGTTATGAACACTGCTTTCTGGATAAAGACTATAAAGTTATTTTGATTATAACTTTAGTGACATTAACATTTTTAAAATGTTAGTGACATTAGTGACATTAACCAGTTAGTGACATTAACATTTTAAAAATAAATATGCACTGACTATAAAATACACTATGTGTGGATTTGGGGAAAAAGAGCTAATGTTAATGATGGTGAGTTTTCTGCATGATTATAAAGGTATACATGCTGCCTCCTTGGAGACTTGACTATGAAATAATCATTGTTCTGATTCTAAAACATTTTCAAAAGCAAGCAATAGATGTACAAGGCCTATTTCACTACTAATCTTGTTAAAAACACAAATAATAAATCAAGCAAGAAAAACTGTTTATTAAAATAATTGAATAATATAGCATATTTTCCCCAAATTAAATGATTAACCATAAAGCACTGGAGCTACATAAATCATTCCTAATGTAATGTCAGACCATTCTTATAGTGTCCATAATTTTAACCCTTAAACTTCTTTCAATTCTGTGTATGACAGCAAATTAACTTGAAATTGGAGATGAACTGAAACAAAACTCTATTCGGAAAGGTCATGTAATAAAGGCAGGAGAAGGTCATCCCCACCAGAATCCCCGTAGTTATTTACCACCCTTTGTTGGAAAGGGCTGTGTCCCGCCACAGTAATCACCAGCTCCCACAGACCGCAGGCGTCAAGGGGGGAGATGGCTCTGTGAGAAGTTGTGAGAGCAGGTCTTTGCCCACTGTGCCTCCTGAAGGATAAATCACTTTTTATTGTAAAAGATTCAACTTCAAATCCATGAGTACTGTTGTGCTCTGCTCATCAATTCACAGCATCACACCACACCACATGTTTTACACCTCATCAATGTATATCAACTGTGGTTCAAATTTAGCAATCATATCTTAATTCAACCCCATTGATATTTTTGTGAGAAGGCAAAAACCACTCAGTAGAAGTCACTGTTTTGAAATAAAATATGGTTTTCAAAAGATTTATTTTAATTGTATTGTTTTAGTATAAAAATAAACAAAAACAACTTAGGTGGCTCTGTCCATTTCTTAGCACTCTTCTTCTGTCAAGAGCCCTAAGAGTTCTCCTATGTGTGATAATTAATGTGGAAACACACATCCTTCTAAAAAATAAAGTGGTTTGACAGTGTACTTATTGATTAACAATGGTACATTTTCTAAGCATAAACTGTGACTTGAAGACATTACAGAAAACTGTTCATTATTAGGGGCTATCATTTTCATATTCTTCCATTTTTACATGGAAATGTAATACAAATATGTGAGCATTATTAATCAAGTTAAAAATATAATGGCTCACAAAAACTGAAGAATCTAAAATAAGAGTAATTTAAGTATCCTCATCTGTATCAGAGACATGTCTTTGAGCAATTCATGATCTCCCCCTACTGCATCTGGAAAGTGAAAGTTTAATGTATTCTATGATTTCCAAGGTTAGTCCCAGCTTAAACATTTTGTGATTCTAAAGACACAAAAATCTGCTAGTGAGATATGGTTTATTTCAATATGAATAGGCAGTTTTGTTGTTTAGTCATCTTCATATAAATTAGAAAATTAAACCTCACAAAAATTAAATGCCACAAGATACTGTGTATAGTCAATATTTTCATGAGGCTATGCAGTGACAGATGACTTCTAGAACTAGTGGTACGACCTCATTGCAAGGTAGAAAAAAGTTGAATCACTATGTGATACTTCTGAAACCAACTATTCTTAAATAAAACAAATAAACTGAGCCATGGGCGGTGGGGCTCAGTTGGCTGGAATGTCATCCCATGACCTAAAGGTTATAGGTTTGTTCCCTGGCATGTACAACCCCCAATCTGGGCATGTACAAGAGGCAACCCATTGATACTTCTCACTCCCATCAATATTTCTCTCCTCCCTTTCTTTCTCCCTTCCTCTCTCTCTAAAAGCAATGAAAAATATGTCCTTGGGTGAGGATAAAAATAAATGCATAAATATAAATTGAAAAATATTGTGTCAATATTCATCATTATGAATCAAAATAGACTACTGTATTATTCGGCATAAAATCACACATACTGTCACTTGAAGAGCCTTCTGAACTTGAAATGCCTTCCACTACTTGACAACCTAATTTGGTCAAAGACATAAAACTGCACTTTACTGAGAACCAGATACTGAGTTTGTCACTGACTTTCCCATGTACAGAGAATAAATGTTATTCTGAGAAACAGCATCAATTTATATACTATTTAAATATACAATTGAAGGAAAAAACTTGTATTCTAGACTATAATTGGGTAATTAATCATGTTCTTTAATAAAAGGCACATATTTCTTAATATCCAATATTTCTACCATGTTTCATTACTATGTAAAAATCTTCAAATATGTTCCTATGACTTCCCAATTTAATATTCATAGCAATGTGATTGTAAAGTAAATCTAATAAAATTTAGTGTGAAAATTGTATCTATAGAATGCACCTTCCTTGCAATAAAGTCTAGCTTACAAAAATAACCACAAATATCCAAAATTTTATTTAAAAGTTAAATTTCATGGTTTGGTAGGCTGCAACAGTTTTACCCCTGTTTGAAATAATTATAAACACAACACTCTACTTAATTATATTTACTAAAATTTATCATATTAGAAGACAATTGGTAAACTGCAGTATTTATGTCTGTAATCTTTATTATTCAGATAATTACATGGTCCCTTGCTTCAGATTCACTCTTCTGAAGGTATATTACCACCTTGAATATTTTAGTTTCCATTTTTAGCTTACTTAGTACATTAATAAAATAAAAACCTGTCTTTACCCGTTGGAATTTATAAATATAACTGACAAAATCATGCCTCTGCATGCTGTTTTATAATTCTGATTTTGGTGATACAAACCTCATGTGATAAAATGCCTAGTAAAAAAAGTATTTTGAAGAAAACAGTACACAATTTTTAAGTTTTATTATTTTATTTTTAAAGATATTTTGTATTTATTTTTATTATTAGATAGAGGGCAAGGGAGGGCAAAAGAGATGGAAACATCAATGTGTGGTTGCCTCTCGCATGCTGCCCTAATGGGGACTGGACTGCAACCCAGACATGAGCCCTGACTGTGAGTCAAACCAGTGACCCTTCATTCGCAGGCCACCACTCAATCCACTGAGCCGCACCAGCCAGGGCCAATATCATAATTATTTTTATGTAGCCTCCTGATTATAGAAGACTGATAGTTATAATCCAAGGGTCTAATAAAAACTATACTGCTGTCCTAGTTATAATAATTCCCTACAAATTGGCTCATGCTATATATTTAGCATTATTCTGAAGTAACTCTGTTTTATAAAAATATATGTTTTAATATGAACCAAAACATAATCAAGTGAGTGTGCATATATGAACAAATACTAAACCATTTACATGTAAATAAATGATTAAAATACCTAATTTTGCTTCCCACATTTACAGAACGAAAGTGTTATCACCTTCAGTTGAAAATCTCTCATCACTGTCATTTTTAAAAGTTTTTGTCCCTCAATGTCAGTATCAAGTATGTGTGCATATTTATATAATGAAACTTTAAATATTTATTTCATTGAAATCAATCAATAAAATATATTATCTTATTCTTATCATTTTTTCTGAACTCTATGAGAACAAAGCATATGACAGTACCTTGGGATACTGTTTCACAGGAATCAATACCCTTTCTGAGAGCTTTATGTTTTTGTTGCTGATGACATCAAGATATTTCTTTTCTTCATCTTCTTTCTTTCCATCAGAACCTTGAAATTTTTCAATTTCTGAAAAAAAAAACATGAGAAAAAATAAGTGAAATAGAAAGTGACTGTAAATATGCTGATTGTTATTACTTCCCTTAAGATTTTGAAGAATCTTTATAAAGGGACTGAAACAGCACTGTGTTAACAGCCACATGAATGCTGCTACTGATATAAGTCAACCTCTGTCAATTAAAATTAAAAAGTGCTAATTGAAGATGTGGCGGTCTTCTTTGAAACAGATGATGAATTTAATTAACTTTAATATCTTCAAACACCATATAAAGAAAAATCATGTCCTTTAACTATTTAAAATATCTAAGCACTGTGAAATTAAATTATCCAAGCAAACAATTCATAGGAGCAATGAATAGAATGAAATGTACTTTAAGGTTATGTTTTATTTTTATTCAGAATTATTCCTAAACAAAAATAATTAAGAATACTAACCATCTATTATCTATGATAGGGTAGTAAAGATTAATAACATGTTATATACTTTGTAACCAAACTTAAAGGCAATTAAAAGAGGGGTCACAGAAAAGTTATATAAAGGATTAAATATGTAAATGATATCATTCAAATTCATCTATATAAAATTATCTCTCTGCATGTTTAAGAGAAATTACTAATTTTGCCCCATGAGAATATTTCCAAAAAGGATATTTTTGAGCATATGTATATTGTTTATACATTTTTCTTTTTAAAATTAATTTATTCTCCCAAGCTTTTCAAACCTCTAATGTGAGTACTGTGTATAGAACAGACAACAAGAAAATGTATCTTCTTTTATGGAATCTATGTTCTGATAGGTAATAAGAACAATTAAAAACTGAATATATGTACACACTCATATTTATGTATGGAGGTAAAAATAAATACAATGATGCTATTAAAATATAAGGGAAAGTTGAATAAAGGAGTGGGGCTATTCCTTTAGGTTTATGGGGTAATAATTGAGCAGAACCCTGAAAAATGAGAAAAATAAATTCATGAGAGATAGAGAAATCAAGCTTTAAAGTCTGACAGAGAAATGGCTTCACTTGCTCGAGCTCTGACAGGTGCTTAACAGGACAGATCATGTAAGACCCTGTAGACAAGTGACATTTTCTGCTTTTTTGTTGTGAATGTAATGGGCAGCCACTGGGTAGTTTTGGTGCAGAAGGGAGGAAGTCATATTTGATTTTTACTTGTAAAGATAACACCAGATATAATATGCAAAACCAATCACAGCAGAGAGCAAGCAAACAAGGAAACCAACTTGTACTTGTCTAGCTGTGAAATGATGCTGACTTGGTCTGACGAGGTGGAGACACAATGATGTGTATGCAGCTAAAATCACTTCATGGAATTCACTATGTAAAATCAATGTTTTGATGAAATCTTGGAAAATTAATATCCCATATTTTTATATTTATTGGCCAGTTATTATTACCATAAAATAACCTATAAGTATTTATTTTCTCCTTGCTCTTGCCCACCTGTACTATTTCGAAGCACTTCTTAAAATATGAATGTGTCAGTTTCTATTTTATTATGTTTTTTAATTTTGTTAGAGATGAAACACATTCCTGTAAAATCCCTGTAAAAAATTATTTTTGAAGATCACATTTCTTACCAGATAATGTATGAATGAATGCCACAGTTTGTATAAAGTCATTTGCAATCACTTTTTTCAGTTATATGCTATAGTCTTCCTAGAGACAATTATCTTAAACTGAGCTGTCTAAAAAGAAGTTATTTGTAATATGTCTATAATTTCTACTTCCTATGATGGCATCAGATTCTTACTTTTATACTCCAGAGCAATTACAAGTGACTTTGACTGTCTTTTTAAACCAAAAAACACTCCCTATTTAACACTTTCCATCCACCATATAACCATTACATATAGAACTCTGACAACTACAAAGAAAGAATATTCTTTCTATCCTCTGATACTGACAATAAACTTGTGATCACTGCCCTCCGGGTACATGCACCTATATCACATTGTACTTCCTAGCTCGCTGAGGTAATTGTAACATAGGACACACTAAAGAAGCTGGCTCAATTCCTAATCTATTAAATGTCTAGTTTCCCCTTGTCACTCTTTCATAAAAATAAATTGAATTTGTCTGATGTTATTTGCTCTCTACAAAACTACAACCTTAGGCATTTTTAGATGGTTCCAATTTGATTCATTGACGATTAATTCCAATAACTTTTTTACCATGAAATAGAGCTGAATGAAATATTATTTTCACTGCTCTTTCTGTTCATTTCTACACTTTCATTTAAATTTTTTTAATGTTTCTTTTGCCCTTCTACTACTTTCAGGGAGTTATCTTGTCTTCTCTTACATATCTACATGACTAAGAGCTCAGCAATTGCATTTGTCAATGACACATGTCATATATACTTGCCTAGTGTTAAAATCAGGGAAAATGATATACACAGTACCTTCATTTTTAAATGCTTACTCTAAAGTAATTCTTTTTCCATCTCACAATTAATGCACGCTCCTTGTGAAACAATTTAAATATAGATATCTGTTAAAATCGAAAGGCACCCATTATCATCCAGCAATAACTGGATAGTTTTATGTAGAAGTGATAAAGCATTTTTTATACTTTAATAGTCTATTTAAATTTGGCTGCTGTATTATTTGGAAAACATATTCAATATATTAAGGCAGAATTTTTTTTTGGGGGGGAAATGTTAAAACTACACAGATTTTACTGGACAGGCACTTTTAACAGCTAAGATACAGAGGCCCTCGTGGACTTTAGAATTTCTTGTTCCCCTTTCACCATTGGTAGGTTAATGTATACATTCACTCAATAATTTATGTTTACACTTACTGACATTTTTAATGGTTATCACCACAAAACTAGGATTATGTGGAAATTACAATAGAGGCAACCTTTGGTTATGCAGGTCATCAACCTTTCACTATTTACACCACATGTTTAAGTCAGATGGAAGCTATGTAAAAAAGGCAATTTTGTTGTGGTAAAAGCACATAATGTTATTCATCATCTTAATCATTTTAAGCATATAGTTCGTATATAGTTCAGCAGTGTGACATACATTCATGTTGTTGTGCAACAGATCGCTGGAACTTTTGCATCTTCCAAAAGTGAAATTCTAGAGCCATTAAAAACTCATTTTCCCTCTCTGTCCCCCAGGCCTTAGTAACCACCTTTTTTACTTTCTGTTCCTGCAATTTTAACCACTTTAGATACTTTGTATGAGTGAAATATAACCATATTTGTTATTTTGTGACTGACTTATTTGACTTAGCATAATGCCCTTGAAGTTCATCCATGTTGTAGCATATGATAGAACTTTTTCCTAAAAATCTGTATGTTCCATTGCATGTATATACCACCTTTTCTTTATCCATTCATCTGTTGATGAACATTTGAGTTGTTTCCATTTCTTGACTATTGTGAATAGTGTATCAGTGAACATGGGTATGCATGTATCTCTTCAAGATCATGCTTTAAATTATTTGGATATATACACATATGACAGATTGCTAGATCAAATGGTAATTACATTTTTTATTTTTTACGGATTTTCTGAACTATTTTCCAAATGACTATAAATTTTTGGTCAGGACTTGTGAATATTACATGAAAAGGGTTATATTCTCTATTGTTGGGCAAAGGTTGAATATAAATCAATAAACCATTTTTTACTCATTCAGAATCCACCTTGAAATTAAAAAGGTATATGAGCATGAATGGATCTGGAGAGCATTGTGCTAAGTGAAATAAGCCAGGCAGAAAAAGACAAATGTCATATGATCTAATTCAAACATGGAATCTAATGAACAAAATAAACTTACTAACACAATAGTGAAGGACTCTAAGATAGAGAAAAGGCTGACAGCTGGCAGGGGGACAGGCTGGGTGGGCAGCGGAGTGGTGAAGGAATTGAGCAACTAAATGATAAAAAAAGAAGAAGCAGTTCATGGACACAGACAACAGAGTGGTGATTGCTAGAGATGGTGGTGGTGGAGGAAGGTAGAGGGAGGTAGAGGAGGGTGTAAGGTGAATAAATGGTGATGGATGGAGATTTGACATGGGGTGATGAACACACAACACGGTCTATAGATGATGTGTTGTGGAATTATTCATCTGAAACCTCTATAATTTTGTTAACCAGTGTCACCCAAATAGATTCAATAAAAGGAAAAAAAAGAAGTGTGTGAGAATTCATTGAAATATGTATGTAAAAGAGGATAAACTTAATTTGAAAAAAATCTGCTATTTTGCTCTACAAAATATATGAGGCACATGTCCACAAACAGAGCAAAAGTGCTTCTATAACTTCCATTTTCCTCCAGTGGCTTCATTTTTGAATCTCAATTATCAAAGAAGTAAGACAGAGCACCTAGGATAATAAAAGATTTTAAAAATCTGATGTCTAGAAACCATATAATGTATGACAAAAAAACATAGTTACTTAGGTAACACAGGCATACCAGGATCTTAGAAAACAAAACAACAAATATTTCCTTTTTTAAAGACAAAGTCCTTATCTGAGGAGGACAAAAAAAAAACTATTTTAAGAAAACTCACAAAGCATGAAGAAAGGACACAAATCTAGTTGAATGAACTATTCTGATAGAAACCTTCCAAGAGAACAGGAACAAGTTTCTCATTTAAATATTAACTGGAGAAACATATTGTGTTAAAACTCATATAAGTAAACTACAAGCAAACAAAAAAAAGAAAAATGAACTAAGTAATGTTAACATATTGGTAGAAAATGAAAGCAGACGAGAAACATATGATAACAAAGCAGAAAGGCACTAAATATAATATTAAAATGAAGGAAAATAAAGCAATGAAACTATAAAAGCAATAACAGACTATATGTCAGAAATAGAAAAGAGTTATATAAAAAGCAATTAAATTAGAGGAGCATATAAACAGAGCTGTCACAGTACAAGAATGAAATAGAATTTATTTCATAAATGAAGAACTAAAAGTAAATCAAGACTAAACATACAACAGAACAGAAATAGAAACAGAAGAATTAAGAACTACTATAAAACCAGATAGTTAAAAAGTTTTGAGAAAAAATTTAGAAAACAGGCAAAAAATGGACCAAGGTATGCATAACTGGAGTCCTCAGAATATGAAAAAATAATAAAACTGAAAAAAACACTAAAAACTATAATTAAGAAAACTCTTTCATAAAAGAATCAGGTGATACTATAACATGAGCTGAGATGTATGATTAGTGAATGTTGTGATCAAGGGAGAGAGAGGATGAGAGGAAAAATAAGGGATGGGGGAAAGAGACAGAAAGAGACAGAGACTGACTTTGAGACAGAGAGGTCCAGCTATAATAATACAACATTCAAGAGGCTAGAAGTAAACAGCACAAAATAACTGATTCCAGACAGTGGTAAAAAACCCAGGCTGTGGAAGATAAGCAGCATATGCCTGTCTTGTTTTTACAACCAGAAATTAGGAAAAGAACTCTTGGTTTGTGATAATGGTTAAATAAGTTCATACAAGCAAGGTGCTTAGAAAAAATGGCAAAACCATTGTTTTTATTATTATTCTCAGTATTAAAATATTAAACTTTAGATTAAAGTGCCAAAAAAGTAACATACTAAACTTAAAAGGACCAAGTAACTTTTGAACTAGAGTCGTAAGGCAGTAAGAAGGCCACTGCAGAGGGAGCCAGGAACAAGCCTAGGTTAAGACAGCGTTACAGGGAAGTAGGAATGCAACTGGCCGGACGGAGGAATCAAACTATATAATTCTTATATACCAAGAATGGTGTTTTAGTCAAAAAATAATTTAAATATCTACCCTGTAATTGTAATTTAGTATATTCTAAAACCTAAAGCATAAGTTAGTGTCAAGTAGTTTAAAGTTTGGGTTAAACTCATTCTAAAAATTAGGAGTAAAATTTCAGTGAAAGGGATTCTATTTGAATACAAGACTTATCCATATATCTGCTATATATTTGTAGTTTATGTACTCTATAACCTCAAGTAAAATTTTAGTCAAATAATGTCAAATATTTATACCTATATCTGCCCAGTTTGTTGTTCAGTATATTCCTTAATCCCAAGCATAAATTAGTGTAAAATAATTTATAGTTTGCATTAAACTCATTTTTAAAGTGAGTACAACTTCAGTGAAAGAGATCTTATTCAACTATATGAACTTACACCTTCATATTCAACTTACTTTTCTAACACAAGTGATTTTCTCTGCAATCATAATTCATACTTCCTTAATTAGGTGTGTTCAGTAGCAGTGACCGCCAACACACTTCCTAGTATTTTTTTTGACTTCCAGAATACAGTTGGCTTAAGATTTAGAATCATTAATAGCTATAAAATTGATATATTAGGCCGTATCTATATATTAGTGTTTTCTACAAGTTATTTTATTATGCTTACACTTATTTTTGCAGTTGGCTAATATAGAGGCTTATATTTTTAAATATAGATGAATTATATTTACATATACACAAACAGAAAAATCACAATTATCGAGATCCATGGGAAAATTGGATTTTTAACTAATTATCTTAAAATTTACATATTTTAAGTAATCATTCTGAAATACTTCTTTGCATGATCCAGGGACTATATGATGTATGTCAGTTATTCTGTCATGCTAATCAATAAAAGTAATGACTTTATTCTTTCAGTAATTCAGTAAGTACTACTGAATTAGAGCCTACTTCATGTGTAAAGGATTAAATATGTAACAGCAATAGTTAAAGTGAGAGAAAAATGAGGAGAACTTGGTTTATATTACTGTGGTTGAAGGGTCACCAGTAACAAGACTTAGGATAAACCTTGAAGGTAAGACATTCTACCCCAACTATGGATAGGAAGTGAAGAGGGTGGGGGAGAGAAAAACAGATAGCCTCTAGGTAAGTTGTCCTAACTATTGTCTGTTGATCCTCTGTGTGTTTCTGGGCAAAAGTGTGAGTGAATGTTTAGAACATTCATTTGATCATGTTTTTTAGTTTTGTAATTAATTGTTGTTCATTTGTTTATTTTTTTTGTTTGCTCCTATTATTTTCAGTTAGCATTTTCCCTGGTGGCACTATATTGCCTCTATGTACACTTATTTATTTAACCACGATATCATAAAACCAAACTTGTTAGAACTATATACTAAATAATACTAAATATATTTTTAGTCAAATAAATTACAAAGTTATGTTTAATTTCTTCATGGAGAGTAAAATACATGTACTTCCAGGTACTAATAATACTAAAATTTTTAAAAGTGGGGACAAACTTAAAATATGGACAAGCATAACCACTAGTTATAAAAATTTTTTAAAGAGTCAAGACACACTTAATTACCAAGTAGACTTTGAAAATAATTTCAATGCAATATAAAAGAACATTTACTTGCAAGGTATAACTGTAAAATGTACTGAAGCAAAGAACATGGAATTAGTCTAGGAAGAAAACAAGTTATTGTCAATAAGACATAAATGACCTTTAAAAATAACAACGGTGAAAGATTTATATGATCTGAAGAGAAATGGGGAAAGAAAGGGAAGGGTCATCAAGGAACATGGATAAATGACCCATGGACAAAGCCAACAGGGGGTGGGGGTGGGGAGAACGGTGAGGGGAAAATGGGGACAGCTGTAGCTGAACAGTTATAAAAATATAACAACAGGAAATGATACCTGTTTTGAGTTGTTTTGAAATTTATGTTTATCAAAAACCAAAAATTGACACAAAGTTGAAAGCATTTCTTTTTATTTATGGCCATGTTCAGAAGAGAATTATTTTGTAAATGAAAATCTTGTATTCCTGACTATACACACCCAAAAACATGCATGTAACTGTCAAACAACCCACCAAGTAGACTATGCTCCTTTTTTTAAATTGTCAACACTATTACAGATGTTCCCCCAATTTTTCCCTGCTTTGAAATACAATGTTCAGCTGCTTAGTATTAGAACTCTTTATTTTAAATGGAACATGAACAACTTATATTTACATAATGTAACTGATCAAAGGTAATAATACTTCTTGTTCACCTTCTAGTTTCCAAGTAAAAAATGCTTTCTACTCGAAGTATTTTAATACAGAATCAAACATTTAATGATTATTTTAATAGAATGAAAGAGTATGCCATAATGAAATAATTTTTATCTTCCTTTCTAGATCTGATATGTGAAATTTCAAAGATCAGTATACTGTAATACAGTAGGATTTCCCCATTTCTAAGTCCAGAATCAACTGGCAAATATTTCATAAACAACAACTATTTGTCACAATGCATAAACCTGACACCCAGACTAGGCCCAGTGAACAGAAGAAGGGAAGAGGAGGAGGATTTGACTAAGTAAGAAGGGGTAACCACTGGCGGAACACAACCTGAAGAACACAGGTGACAAAATTCAAGTGCAGAAAGTATCTTAAGAATAATTTTTTAAAAATCAACTGACTTATCCTAATGAGTTTAGTAATAAAAAATAAATTTTGACCATTGGATTTGGCAAGATGAAGGTGCTGGTAATCTAAGAAGATTTCGGTCACTTGTTGGAGCAGACTGGTGAGCGAATTGGCTGAGAGAATGTCTATGAGTATATGGAGTATGAAGCTTCCCCCTGCAGCTACTTTGGTTCATTGCCTTCCTCAACCCTGTGCTGACCTCCTTGAAACCTACCTGTACTGCAGCTCCTTTAAACATTTCCCCCTTTCTTTTTAACCTAGGACCTAAGTCACTTTCTTTGAGGTAACCTGAGCTACACCGTGAGTTGACTCCATCCACTCACACAATCCACATGTGCCAGCTTTCATCTTTTCAGACATCAAACCCAAACTTCCTTCCTGAGTTTGAATCTCTTCATCTGAACTTTCTTGCATATACACTCTAAAATCTACAAGATAAATGAAACTCATACCCCTCGAAGTGAATTCACCTTTAACTCTAAAGCCTATCTTCTCCCTGTATCCCTCCCCACAATGTTCCTAGTCACCCCAAAACAAGAACACACATCTTAACCATTTACACATTAGTACACCCTGCTTGTTGCCATTCTACATGCAGTCGTCTCCAGGTTCTGTTGATTCCACCTCTGAAGCTCCTCTCGAATCCAGCTTTTCCACCCAGGTGCTTGGCCACTACCCCCTCCCTTTGCCATCCTTTTCACCTATGGCAGGAGGCTTTCAAATGTTCTGCCTGAAGACCCACATAGAACTTATCTTTCACGTTCAAGCTGCCTTTGTAAAACACAGATTTGAACACTACACATTTCCCTTTGCTACTGGAATGTGCTGTTTGTATTTGGTTTAGTTTCTGGTGATATATACATATATATACACACATGTGTGTGTATGTGTGTGTATGTGTATATGTATACACATACACACACACACATACTGAGTATTCAGATTTCTCTGTTGAATGAATGAATGTCACTACTCTGATACTTTACCTGCTTCTCATTGCCTGAAGGTGAAATTCTTAATTTTTCCTGCTACTAAAATTGATAAACCATTTCTTTGTCTCTTGCCACATTCTAGTTTATTTCTTAACATCCTGAGGAAAATACTGCATTCTATCCTCACACATGCCCTAAGCAAACTATATGCTTTCAAAGGCCTCAGGCTTATGCTTATGGCCTTTTCTCCTTCCTCTGACCAATGAAGGACTACTCTTTCTTTAACACAGGACCAGCTCACTTGCATGATTACCTCACCCCAAGGCTCCCCTAGCACTCTGTACTTTAAAAATACAGCACTTTTATCACCTTGTAATATGCCATTTACAAGTGTTTTCCATTAAACTGTGACTTCCTTGAGGTCAGAGACCACATCACATTTATTATTTTTTTACTCCATTACAATGGAAAACTTATAAGTATAAACTTACATCAGGCCTACTCATCAGACTGCCTGCCTAAATAAGTCTTTCTAAAAGATTGTCTCTTGATTTTTAATAATAATAATAATAACTTCATAGAATATATATGACTTTTAATACAATGGTTTTTAGATTGTTTACATGGGAAAACATAATACCTATTTCTACAAGACACAATAACACATTTTGAAATTCATATTTATTTTCACAAAAGGCAATACTACATTTTTATGATCTGAAATGGTTTTAATATCATGTATATGTTTTAAAAAGCCTAAAGAAAATGAGAGTGACCTCTGAAGGAGGCAGTAAGCATTCAAAGCAACTATTTTTTAAAGGCCTAATAAGTGTTTAGTGGTCATTAGCGATCATTTTTCAACACTTTGCAACCAAATAAATTTTATTACTTATATGTTGCTGTTTAACTGTGATTTTAGGAAACTGGTTGAAGCTTTTGACTTGACATGTGTAATACATTATAATTTTTCATGTAAAAATGTTGAAAAATAAGCTTTTAGCATTTTTATTCAATATAGTTGATTTTTAAAAATAAATTACTGATGTTAAGCAGGAGCAAAGTATAGTCATTTCTAATTTATTTCTGATTTTATGATATTCATATTCAATTACATTTATTTCCAGAACAAGAATAGGACATGTCCTATATTTATGGGAAGAATTAGAGATTTCACTTTGGTCAAAGATACCTTGAGATATAATAATAAAAATAAAACAAAACTGAAAATCAGTAGCAGCTCCAACTTCACTGGCTAGGTTCAAATTAAAAGACCTTTTCTGAGACTACTTTTACTATGATAATTATCTAAATCAGCATTGGTTCCCCATTTAGACTAATTTTACAGAAATACTACACATAGATGAGCTTGAATTCGTATTATTTTCAAGATGTTCTAAAGCCTAATTGCATTAGGCATTTCTTGTGTTTAAAAATCAATTTTCTAGAATTGAATAAAGGTGAGCTATTATTCATTGCAGATAACAATTCCTAATATGTCAATAGCAGAAGGTATTTAAATAGAACTGAATATGACTTGCTTCACATTCGTAATACTCCAGGGCACTCCTTCCTCATTCAATCCTTTCATTTACTCAGCAAATGTTGTGGAGAGTGTCACTGTGCATAAGTGACTGGGAGGAAGAAGAAAAATAAGTAGCACATTATCTTCAATTGTTCATTATTTAGTAACCAAAAATTGCAAATATCACATGAAATAGTTTTTAAAGTGTTCCTATCATTCCTAATTTCTTATTTGTATATTTTGATAAGCTAAACATCAAAGCTAATTTGAGAAGTCATTAACTATATTTTTAGTATTTACGAATGGCATAAATATAAATTGGAAGCCCATCTTCCTTAGTATCAATGTTTTTGCTGAATATATGCAAAGAATATCCAAGTATGACAATTTTATATATATATTATATATTATATATTATATATTATATATTATATATGTTATATGGACTAAAGAGATTCCATGTTTTTGTGTAAAAATATGTCCTTCTACCTTTTGGGGTTGTTTTGAAAATTAGAATTTATGAGCTTTGTGTTTGTGGTGATTCCCCTTTACCCTAATCATATTTAATCAACCTGGAAAGGTCCTACAATGAATCAAGATCAGTCAGGGGCCGTATAGAAAACAAATATTCCATGAGAGTTAAAGATGATGTTTCTAGCCTGTTTTATCCATTCAACTTTTCATTTCACCTCCCTATTTCTCTTTTTAGGTATTTCTATGCAAATGACTTGATAAAATAGACTGGGCCTCAACTTATGACTGGGCTTCTAGCCACTTTGGACCATGACAAAAAATATGTCTACTAAGAAGGGGTCCTGGGGGCTAATTGGGCTCTAATTAAAAAGAAACAACAATAACAAAACCATATGCAATAACAACAAGAAAACAGCCTAGCAGCCATTTCTACACAGGGGCCTCTCACCCATGCTACACTTCAGGAAGAAGCTCATGCTAAGCCGCCTCCTCTGCGCTGAACTGCTTTTCTACAGTGTTTCTGCCACCTGAGCAAGCTCTCACAAGAGAGATCCTGGAATCCTATTTCAACAAATAAGACTAAGGCTTCCCCTGCCCAATCAAAACTGTGCAGCTATATCCATGCCAACATCTTCATCAACCAATCACAGAGGCTTCATTCTGATCAATCAGGACAGTGTCTTTTGAACCAATCAAACTTCAAGGATTCAGAGTCCCCATTTGCATGAGGACAAACCAATCAAAGACTAGGGATGGGGATTTCCACCTGAGTAAATAAACTCCCCTCTGGCTGAGAGAGCATACTTTCCCTTTCCACCAAAGACTAAAGACTGTGTTTCTTCAGCTGGAGCTGAACACCAAAGATGGCTCAGTGATCCAGAGCAGAGAACAGGCAGAGCAGAGCTGTCAGGCTGGAAAGGAGCCTCATCCTCGGCCACCTTGCTTCCAGGCCACCCCCCTCCATGGTCTCCTATGAGACGGGCTGCCATGCAGCTTCATAACTGAGCTGTAACACCATTGAGCTGATCCACAGCCATGCTGTACTCACAGCTGTGCTGTACTACAATTGAGCTCTTTGTACCACATCTCAAATTGGAGATTGCTCTTGGTGTTGGATTGATGCCACAGCCATCAGTTGACACCACCATGATGTGGCCCTGGAAAAAATACATATTAAGCATTTGTCTTTGGTTAGTCCTTTTTAGATGTAGGAAGATATGTTTTATCCTTTGAATCAGTGTTCCTCTACCTTTCTTCACCAACAAAGCATAAATCCTTGAATGAGTTCAAGCCCTGGCTCTAAGGGGAAGAGGCCAGTGTCTGGTTGCCACTCGGTCTGAACTTATTAATCTCAAGGGAGACTTGAGAGGCAAAAAGAGTCCATAGGTCTCACATGGCATAGCTTATCATGGTAAACTAGAAAGTATATTGTGCTAGGCAAGTCCAAGGACACAGTCCCTCTTCATCCCTCACTCAGGAACATGCAAGGGGAATAGGTGACTAACTGTGGACTTGAAATTTTGGATCTTAAGGTCTTTCTCCCCTAAATAAAGATATAAATGTACCAGCCACTTAAGAGGAACCCAATAAGTTATAACTTATGTCATATTCTTTCCACTTTCAGTTGTACTCCCCTTGCCACATTGTCACACCAACATTTTCCATTTTTAAGATATAGAGATAAAAACAAGTGTTGAAAAGTTTCTAACTTCTCTGTCATATGTTATTAATTTTGACAGCTTCTTAGAACATAAATTCTATTTTATTTAATCTTCCTAGGCTGAACATAGGCAGCTAAAATATTAATACTAATTAATATTTTACTAATTAATACTAATTGGTATTAATTTTGATTAATATTAGTATTAATAGTATTTGTATTGTTAATATAAATAATACTAATATTATCAACTATACATAATCATAAACTAGGAATTACATGATGTACCACTACCATATTACTTACCTGTGCAAGTCCTATCTGCACTTCTACTTCTAAGTTTCATTATCTGTAAAGAAGCATTATTTTCCTTGATGAATTTGAAGAGCCCTTCCAATTCTGTTATGAGGTAAATCTAAGTCTATAATGCAAAAATAGAATGTGATGTCTATAGGAGTAGACAGGTTCAATAGACTTTATACCTCTACAGTATATTTGACATCAACTTGTTTTGAGTCGTTTTCTCTTTTTGTGCCACTATCTCTTTTCCAGTTTTAATTTTCATTTTCCTACAGCTTGGATTCTATATTATAATCATTAAGAGTGTGGCTTCTTAACTCATAAGAGGAGTTAATTAACCACTCTATTCCCTTTGTCCTCATCAGTCAAATGAAGATAGCATTATCTACTTCATATTTTTCTTTTTGGGGTTAATGGTAATAATAAATAAATTGTATAGAACACTACTTGATAAACTATTGTTGCTGTTAATATTATTCTTCTGGTACATGTAGGAGAAAATGCCCATCTCATAAATAGTCCTAAACAGGAGACTTATCAGAACTATACCTAGAGTCAACAGGACGAGAGACAACCTAAGGCACTCTCTCATCTATAGCATTTCTTTATGTTAGTTGTTCACAGATTTAACAGGACTGTTCAGTTCAAACTTTTTTCTCTTTATTCCCGAGTCTCAATGGTAGTAAAATATGAGATATTCCAGAATCAAAACAATCTATTACAGAAAAAGTTATTTTTTATTTCTATGACAAGATAGGTAAGTTAGACAGAATTCCTTGAATTGCATTTTTAGCAAGATTTGTGTGTGTGTGCTTATGTGTGTATATTCTTAAAACAAGAGTTTCACTGAGATATAATCCACACATCACAAAATGAGCCCTTTTAAAGTTACAATGCAGTATTTTTTAAAAAACATATTGACAGAGCTTTACAACCATCACCACTATCTAAATTTAAAACCTTCTCTTCACTGAAAATATTAATAACTCGCTTCACTGTAGCCTATGGCAACACTAATCTAATTTTTATATCTACAGACTTGCCTATTCTGAATTCTGTATAAGTGGAATTATACAATATGCAGTCTGTTGTGCCTGGATTCTTTTACTTAGCATAATGTTTAAGGTTTATTTGTGTTCCATCATGTACCAGTACTTCATTCCTTTTTATGGCCAAATAATATTCTATTATATGGATATATCTCATCTTGTTTATCTATTCACTATCATTATTTGATGGGCTTTTGGGTTGTTTCCACTTTTTTGGGTAGAATAGATATGATTGTTTCAAGCATCTATGTATAAGTTTCTGTGTACATACATCTCCAGTTCTCTTGGGTAAAATCCTAGAAGTGGAATTACTCAGTCACAGAGTAGCTATATGCTTAACATTTTGAAGAACCACCACAGTGCTTTCAAAAGTTATGGTACATCCTACCACCAATGTATTAAGGTTCTCATATATATACACATCTTCACTCATGCTTGTTATCATCATCCTTATTTTAGCCATCCTAGGTATGTAAAGTTACATCTGATTATGGATTTGATTTGTATTTTTAATGACTAATAATGCTGAGCATCTTTTAATTTGATTACTAGTAATCTGCATATATTGTGTACAGAAATGTCTACTCAAATCTTTTGCCCATTTTTAATTAATTGGATTGCCTTTTATTACTGAGTTGTAAAGGTTCTTTACATTCTTACATATGAGTCTCTTACCAGACAAGTAATTTGCAAATACTTTTCCTATTCCATATTTCCCTTAATTTTTAAAAATACACTTTATTGATTATGCTATTATAGTTGTCTCAAATTTCCCCCTTTGCCCCCCTCCACCTGGTACCTCTATTCCCTCCAGCAATGCCCCCCTTAATTCATGCCCGTGGGTCATGCATATAAGTTATTTCCCTACTCCATTCCTATACTGTTCTTAATTTCCCCTTGTCTATTTTGTACTTACCAATTTGTATTTATTACCTGCATCATTTCCTCCATTCTCCCCTCTCCCCCTCCCAACTGATAACTCTCTAAATGGTCTCCATATCTATGATTCTGCTTCTGTTCTGTTTGTTTGCTCAGGTTTTTTCTAGATTCAATTTATTTTAAAGATGTCATTTATTTATTTGTAGAGCAAGGGGAAGGGAAGGAGAAAGAGGAGAGAAACATCAATGTATGGTTGGCTCTCATGAACCTGGCCTGCAATGCAGGCATGTGCCCAGACTGGGAATTGTATCAGTGACCCTTTAGTTCATAGGCCCATGCTCAATCCACTGAACTACACAAGTCAAGGCTAGATTCAAAATTTTTGATAGTTGTGAATTTATTGACATTTTAACATTCATTGTTTTAATCTTTTTCTTATGTAATTCCCTTTAACATTTCATATAATTATAGCTTGTTGACGATGAATTCCTTGAACAGTATAGGAATGATGAATTTTACCTTGTCTAGGAAGCACTTTATCTGACCTCCAATTCTAAATGAGAGCTTTGTTGGATAGAGTAATATAGGTTGTAGGTCCTTGCTTTTCATCACTTTGAATACTTCTTTCCATCCCCTTCTAGCCTACAAAATTTCTTTTGAGAAATCAGCTGGTAGTCTTATGGGAACTCCCTTGTAGGTAACTAACTGCTTTTCAGATTCTCTCTTTTTTAACCTTTGGCATTTTAATAATCATGTGTCTTGGTGTGGCCCTCTTTGGGTCCATCTTATTTGGAACTTTCAGTACTTCCTGGACTTGTATGTCTATTTACTTCACCAAATTAGGGAAGTTTTCTTTCATTATATATTTTTTCAAACTATTTTCCATTTCTTGCTCTTCTTCTTCTCCTTCTGGCATTCCTATGATTTGAATGGTGATATATCCGAAGATGACTCAGAGGCCCCTTAGCCTATCCCCATCTTTTAAAATTATTTTCTCTTCTTGCTGCCCTGATTCTGTTTGTTCTTTTCACTTCCTTGATGGTATCATTTGCACTATGAAAGTTCTAATTTTGGTGTAACCCTATTTATTTATTTGTCACCTAATGTTTGTGTCCTATCTTAAAAACCACTGCCAACTAATGGCCACAAAGATTTACTGCCATAAGAGTTTTATAAATTCAGCTCTTACATTTAGATTTTAGATTCATGTTGGATTAATTTTTGTGTACGGTATGAGGTAGGGGTGGGTCCAATATTTTTCTGTTGCATATGGATGTCCAATTTTACCACTACAATTTGTTGAAAAACTAGTTGTTACACAATGAATGTTTTCACATGCTTATTAAAAATCAACTGCCCATAATATGAAGGTATATTTCTGTACTTTGAAAACTATCCCATTGATCTGTCATTATATTAATAACATTAACATTTATGTAGCTTTGAAGTAAGTCTTGAAATCATGAAGTATGAGTTTTCTAAATTTGTTCATTTTCTTCATTACTGTTTTGGCAATAGGTCTCTGAATTCCAACAGGAATTTTTGGTTTACTTTGTCAGTTTATGCAAGAGAACAGCTTAAATTTTGACAGGGGTTGCACTGAATCTGTAAATCAATATAGAAATATTGTCATCTTAACAATATTTAGCCTTTCAAACCATGAGCATGAATGGAACTGGAAAGCATTATGCTAAGCAAAATAGGCCAGGCAGTAAAAGACAAATACCATATGATCTCACCTTTAACAGGAACCTAAACAACAAAACAAACAGGCAAAATATAACCAAAGACACTGAAATACAAAACAGGTTGACAGTGACCAGAGGGGAAGAAATTTCAGGGGAAAAGGGGAAGGTTTTTTTGCAGGAACAAATATAAAGTATACATGGACAAAAAAAATGGGGATGGAAATGGGAGGGAGGTGGGGAGGGCTGGGGGGTGGGCTGGGCTGGGGGTAAAAGGCAGAAAACTGTACTTGAACAAGTAAAATAAAAATTAAAAAAATAACTTCAGTATGAAATGCATTTCCATTTATTTAACTATTCTTTGATGTCTTTCAACAACTTTTTATAATTTTCATTATACAAGCTTGCACTTATTTTTAAAAAAACTCATTCCTGCCCTGGTTGGTGTGGCTCAGTGAATTGAACTCCAGCCTGCAAACCAAAGGGTTGCCAGTTCAATTCCCAGTCAGGGTACATGCCTGTCTTGCAGGCCAGGTACCCAGTAGGAGGCACATGAAAGGCAACCATACGTTGATGTTTCTCTCTCTTTCTCCTTCCCTTCCCGTCTCTCTAAAAATAAATAAATAATGTTTATTTTAAATAAAAACAAAAAAGTGAAACCTCACTCCTAAGTATTTTATGCTTTTTTTGATGCTATAGTAAATAAAATTATTTTATTTCATTTCTTGATCCTTAATTACTAATACAGAAATATAATTTATATTTGTATGATCTTGCATCCTGAAACTTTGTTGTACTTTTTGATTATTTTTAATGTTTTTGTGCAACTTCCTTAAGGATTTTCTATATCAATTGATTACATTTAACAATGACATTCCCTTAACAATCCATCTACTTTATTTCCCACCATAGATTCTTTGGACAAGGAAGCATCATTACATTTTCTTCCCCAACAGCAAAGTTTTTCATAAAATAAATTTGAGGAAGCATTGCCTGAATGAGAAATTTCAAACAAAACTTTTCTAGAAAAACAAACACATTTCTTATAAAGCACAGTTTATTTATTTATTTTATTAAAATTAAAATTAATACTATGAAATAATGATGGCTCTTAAAGAATATTTTCTGAGCTAAGGAACACAAAAGAGCCCCTGGGTATTGGACACTGAATAAATCTTCATTGAATGAATGTAAAAAGGAATGGGGTGCATACACATAAAGGAATGGGGTAACACACATAAAGTATTCACAGTCCAACAGAGAAAAATTGGTGAATTCTCATCCCCACAGGAAAGTCTCAATGCAGACAAGGTGGGTCCAGCACTGATTTTTACCTTTGGCTGGAAAGTAGGGGTACTTAACCCTATTTCATACAAACAAATGGAGAAAAAAGGATGAAATATTAGAATTTATTTTTAATTTAAACTAATAAAATAATTAGAAACACTGCTTTGTAGATTGTTGTCTATGTCTAAAAATATTAAAACAGAGGTAGAATAAACATCTGTGGTGGATGCTACACAGTGATTTTTTTATCCAGTTTCGAGTGAATGAGATGACCTCAGAGTTCACTGCAGGATCTAAAATTCTATAAATAAAAAAAACTCAAGTCTCTAATAATAAAAGTGCTTATTGCTTTTAAAAAATTGAATTGGGAAGTCCTGTCCAGAAAAACTCCTACCATTTGCAGTCTTGGGTGGTAGTGCAAACAGAAGCCCGTACACCATAAGTCTAAATATTCAGAAGTTATAAACCAAATTAACGAACTGTCAAATGAATCCTACTCTTCTATTATGACAAATAGACTTTTTAAAATTTAATTATTGTTCAAGCACAGTTTTCTGTCTTTTACTCCCATCCCAGCCCCCCCCCAGTGCTCCCCACCTCCCTCCCATTTCCCACCCCCCCTTAGTTTTTGTTCATGTGTCCTTTATATTTGTTCCTGCAAAAAACCCTTCGTCTTTTCCCCTGAAATTCTCTCCCCTCTCCCCTCTGGTCCCTGTCAGCCTGTTCTGTATTTCAGTGTCTTTGGTTATATTTTGCTTGCTTGTTTGTTTTGTTGTTTAGGTTCCTGTTAAAGGTGAAATCATATGGTATTTGAAATATGGTGGTGAAATCATATGGTATTCATTCAGAAGTAATGAATACTAAGTTTAAACTTAATATTGGTATTGGTATTCATTACTTCTGCATCAGTACACTTCAATTAGGTAAATGGCCGGATAGAATTTAAACATCTAGTACACCTCCAGGTTCTGTGCCAGAACAGAACGATCTGGGAAGAGCCAGACTCACCCTTACCTCTATGTAGTAGGGATAAAGGCCATGCCTATATTTTTGTGTACATCCATTCAGCACCACCAAACTCTATCCTTTCAGAGAGCCATGTCTTAAAACTTTTAGCTCTGGAGTATGCACATCTATGGTGTGGTCTATCTACGGGAAAATGAACACCCTACCCATACTGCCAAGCTTCAGTCATACACCCCTGGCACAAGGCCATGTCTTAGAATCCTTCAGGCTAAATGTCCATATACTAGCAGTGCAGTCTACTCTCAGAAAGAGAGAGAAACTCAAGGAACAAATTTAAAGAGGCTCTAGAGGTGGGCATGGGGCCAAGTGATCAGGAATTTGAGGGCTTCAGAGAATGTTCTAGAGAATGGGGGTGGAAACACTAACTTTATATGATCAAAACAACTTGATCTTATGAGATTCCTTTCCCCAGGGGGAAGGCATAGCCAGATAAAAACAGTAAGGGGATTCATAAAACATAAAGCTCAGAGAAGGGACCTCAATAACCCATGTCTAATAAGGATGACAACAGGGTGAGGATGCTGTAATGGGCTTTGACCTCATGAATTTCATCATGCAAGATAAAAATCACAGTAACAAGAGAATCTGTATAATAATTAAAGCAACTATTTGAGCTTTTAATCTTATGGGGAAAAATCAAAACAAGAATTTCAGAACATGAAAATTTACTTCAAAAAAGGGGTATTAGATTATAATAAATTTATGATATACAGGTAATTTTAAGGTCTCTTGGATATGTAAGCAAATTTACAGTCTTACATTTTTTCCTAAAATTTAATCATAACTTGAGGCAAATGTGATAAAGACATGTACCATAATATCAAGTTAAAACTTCCAAACTCAATTCTAAACACACATCAAACTGTATTTCTGAAAACCTATATTTTACTGAGGAAAAATGGTGGCACAATCAAATCAGCATGAATTCTAACCAGTACATAGACAAAGTATCATCAATCATTTACAGAAACTGTTTCTTAAGATTACCCTAAGAACACTGCTTCTAAGAATAATGGGCCCTGAAGGAGCTTACTCTTCTAGTGAGACATGTATTTGCCAACTCAAGTATTTATCATACTAAAAAAGAGACATTAAAAAAGAGTTTCTTTTCTCTTGGTCATTTTTTTAGACATTAAAAAAGAGTTTCCTTTCTCTTGGTCTTTCCGACTAATAAACGTGACAGTCCTCCAGTGTGTCTAGTAGAGACGAAGTCCATAAGTTTATAAATACAGACATTAGTGTAGGGATAAAAATTCTAATATATAAACAGATGAAAGAAGCTTATGTAAGAATAGAACAGAAAAGGTGTCATTAAAATGTGGCAGATTGGCAGACATTTGAAAGACATTTTGAAAGTTGTAAGAGATGGTGGTGAATTTTTTAAGATGCTTCAAATAATTGTGTGCAATTCATATTAAAATGTCCAAGATATTTTAAGGCATCATATAAATGATATCTAGCTAGTATAAATAATGGAAGACAATGAGCTACACAGGGTAAAATACATGCTTCTAACAAAAATGTATTAATTTGAGAAATAAACTTTCACTTTTGCTTTGGGTAAATGAATTAAAAGAACAAAATATTCTGTCCTGTGACCTAAAATCATACATCATTATCATAAAGGCATCTGTGCATAGTGCACTAAGCTAGTAGGGGAGGAGACTATTTTTATAAAAGATATCTAATGTTTGGTCATGAAACGTTTACGCGTTTCAAAGTTATGCACTTTCATGAAGTCAATGACATGAATGTTTGGGGGATATGGAATTTCTCTCCTTGATTTCAGAAATAATTTTCTTATGCATATCCAAAAAGTCCCCTTTAACCTATGGGTTAAAAACTCTATATAGTTATTTAGGTATGCATGCAATAATCATTTGTTGTTTAAGATGTAGTGTCCTAGCAATATGTGAAAATAACCTTATTTTTTAAAAATTGGCATTAAGCCCTGGCTGGTGTAGCTCAGTGGATTGAGTGTGGGCCTGTGAACCAAAGGATTGCGGTTCGATTCCCAGTCAGGGTACATGCCTGGGTTGCAGGCTAGTTCCCAGCAGGGGACACATGAAAGGCAACCATACATTGATATTTCTCTCTCTCTCTCCTTCCCTTCCCCTCTTAAGATAAATAAATAAAATCTTTTAAAAAATTGGCATTAAATATGACTTTTATTTTGATTATACCTTTTAAATTAATATAGCCATTCTATTACAAAGAAATAAAATTTTATAATAGTTATACCACTTCCAAAATTTTATAATCAGTGAATAGAAATTTGGCTGTTGCTTTTTTAGTAATTGTATTTTCAGACCCCTTCACAAACAGTGAGTAATAACTGACTTTCCGGTTCAACTTTATCATCTCTTGGTCCTCCCAGAATAGAAACTAGGCAAAACCCTGATCTCACTTATCTCTTTACCCTTATATATCTAAGACATTACTCAATCCTCCCAGTGTCATTTAAATTTTTTTCAGGATAGAAATATGCGTACATGCATATTCTCATGATCTACCCATATGAAAGTATGAAATAAGATTATTGCTATACAATACGTATGTAGATAAACAGATAGATGATTGATAGCTGCCTAGACAAGCACATAGATACACAGTCAGAGATGGATGAATGGAAGGATGAATTGATGCACACATGTGACTTTTTTCCCCAAATGATTTGCTGAGTGTAGCTATCTAACTTTATAGGTACACACACTTGGTGTCTCTTCTCCATGTATCTGCCCAAACAGGGCAGAGGCAGTGTGCACCATTTAACAGATCAAGTCTAAGAACTTCCACCTGACCATATTGATTTATCTTTTACCCACACATGCATAAACTATTTGTATTACAGAAGTAATAAAGAGGTTATTGGCAGGAAAAAAAGTACATGTATGCAACGAACAGAACAGAAAAAGATTAAATAATCCCACAGTTGCTACTGTCAAACTTGTATCTATGCATCTGTATTTCAGACTGTTTTGTATATTAAACAAATGTTTCTGAGAGTCTATTATGTGATAGGCATTGTTCAAGACAATTGATACACATCAGTGATTAAAACAATTTTAAAGGCCTCTGTATGGCACATATAAAAACTAGAGTTTCACATAGCTACTGTACATATATAAACACATTAATCACATCAAAATTAATTATTTTAAATGGTATAATTTGCTATACAAAGGTGTACTTCAATATGTGTTGTATGTACAGATTCAAAGGCCAATTTGGTTTATATGATTAGCAAGACTGCTGGCTCTCCTAGCATAAGCTCAAGAACTGTGAAAGAAATGGGAACCAGTATCCTTACATTATAAAACCTGATATTACTTGGTTGGCCAAAAAAGTCTGTGTAGTTTTTTCCATAACATAAAAGATACATTTGTCATTTCCACCAATAACCTTATTGATTTGGATATTTGGGGTATGTCAGCTATTTCCCATTATTGGCTTCTAGTGGGTACAGGCAGGGGTGCTGCTGAACATCTTCCAATGCATAAGACAGCCCCACAGCAAAGAACTATTTGGCCAAAATGTCACTAGTACCAAGAAACTTCATACACCAATTTTCACACGTTTGATCAGTTACAGCACATACACTGAACAAATCCATTTTTGTGTTTTATGTTATTTTCACCTTTCTTGAAATAATAAAGCATAATATGCCAAAAATGTTGTATATCTTCTTCCATCTTCAATATTAAATAAGTGTACAAAAATCTACCAATTTTGAGAATATTTGTAAATGCACACTGACATGACAGCTGTCACAATACAATTTAATACAATTGTTTTGAATGAAGTTAAAGAAAACTATGTGCTACTAGTGCCATTGTATGGAAAAAAACCCAAACATTTTCACCAACCAATATTAAGCCCTAGTGGTGAGTGGATAAAAACTCCACCAATTTATCTCAAAACTGCCTGAAGCCAAAGTGAAAATCCATGTGAAAGTAGATTTTTTAAAAGAGTTTTATTTTTTTATCTTTAGAGGGGAAGGGAAGGAGAGAGGGAGAGAAATATCAATGTATGGTTGCCTCTCGTGACTACCCTGCTGGGAACTGGCCTGCAACCCAGGCATGTGCCCTGACTGGGAATCAAACCACAGTTGTTTGGTTTGCAGGCCCTTGCTCAATCCACTGAGCTACACCAGCCAGGGCTGAAAGCGGATTTTTAAATTCAAACAAAGCTTTGCAACAAATATTAAAAATATACTAACAAAAACCCAAGGAATTTTTTAAGCCACAAAATTCTTATTGCTATATAAATATTATATGAAGGTAAACTGTCTTTGACACCTGTAACCATCATTGGTTTTCATATAACTAAATATAAAGCTTTCTCTGTATTTTGAGGAATATTCTATTCAATGGTTATTTTAAAAGATACCTGAAACCAACACAAAAAATATGGAAAGTAAACTGTAATTAAAAATTAAAATAAAAAATAAATAAATAAGAAGCATAATTGGTAGGTACAAAATAGTCAAGAAAAGATTAAGAATAATATGGGAAATGGAGAAGCCAAAGAACTTATATGCATGACCCATAGACATGAACTATGGAAGGGGAATGCTGGTGGGAGGGGGGTGCAGAGTGGAGGGGGATAAAGGGGAGAAAAAATGGCACAACTGTAATAGCATAATCAATAAAATATACTTTAAAAAAATAAATAGAAGATTCTTAGTTTTTGACAAGTAGTTGTAAATGATTCCTTAGAAAAGGTCTGGATGATAGAAAGAGCAAAACATGCCTTTAAACATCTCTCACCCTTATCACTCTCCATTCTGGTAGGCAGAAAACAACCGACAAAAGGGGAAAAGTGTTGAAGAGAAGAATCAAAGACAGAGTACAATGAAGACAGATCATATTATTTTGTGGAAGTAGATCAGCTTCATTTTTGGTGATTTACAGATCATTCCTGAAAGTACTGTATAAGGTCTTAGAAACCTCATTATGTGTACAAAAGTTTTGTGCCTATACACACACACATATTCATGAACACACTATCATTAGATACTGAGACTCCTGTACAAAATACCATTTCAAACTAATATCTAAATACTGAAAAATAGTCTGGCTTTTATTTATCTGGTAAGAAAAATTATTATCAAAGAATCTCAGATGACCTACTTTTATTGGGTAGAACAGTAGAAAATAAAGATGATGTGAGACTTCCGCCAAGATGGAGGCTTAGGTGGAAGCACTTCACCTTCTCACACAACCAAGTTTAAAAACAACAAAGTTTTAGCAACAAAAAAGCAGCCAAAGCACAGAAAATTGAACTACATGGAAGTCTGACAACAACAAACCCTTCAGCCAAATCAGTAAGAGGGGCAGAGCAAGCAGCAGGAAAGATCCACTGGACCAACCCGGGCACACCACCCAGGTGCGCCAGCAGCTGTGGGTGAATCCCAGGTGTGGAGAAGCGGGTGGGCCCACTGAGGGTGCAAGGCATTGGACCCACTGAGGGCAGACCGCGGTCACACATTCGCACACAGATAAACCGGTGAAGGAGCTAGGGGTGGTGAGATGGACAGCGCAGGCCCCAGCAGTGGAAAGCGAAAGAGGGAACCTCCATTGTCCCTCTCTGACCCCACCCCCAAATACAGCATCGCAAACCAGTGACCTGAGTGGCCCCGCCCTGGTGAACAACTAAGGCATTGCTCCTCATACGTAACAGGCACAAACAGATCAAAACATGGCTCAAGAACGACTCAGAATCCCAGAGCAGATAAATCTAAGCAATGAAGAAATAGCCAAACTTTCAGATGCACAGTTCAAAACACTGGTGGTCAGAATGCTCACAGAACTGGCTGATTTTAGTCACAAATTAGAGGAACATATGAAGGCTAAACTAATTGAAATGAAGGGAAATACACAGGAAACCAATAGTAATGAAAAGGAAACTGGGACTCATATCAAAGGAGTGGACCAGAAGGAGGAAAAAAATGATCAAACAGAAAAGGATGAAGAAACAAGAATTCAAAAACATGAGGAGAGGCTTAGGAACCTCTAGGACATCTTTAAACGCTCCACCATCCGAATTATAGGGGTACCAGAAGGGGAAGAGGAACAGCCACGAGTGGAACACTTATTTGAACAAATAATAAAGGAGAACTTCCCCAATCTGGCAAAGGAAATAGACTTCCAGGAAATCCAGGAAGCTCAGAGAGTCCAAAAGAAGTTGGACCCAAGAAGGAACACACCAAGGCACATCATAATTACATTAGCCAAGATTAAAATGAAGGAGAGAATCCTAGAAGCAGCAAGAGATAAGGAGGCAGTCACCTACAAAGGAGCTCCCATCAGACTGTCAGTGGATTTCTCAAAAGAGACCTTACAGGCAAGAAGGTGCTGGAAAGAAGTATTCCAAGTCATGAAATCCAAAGACCTACATCCAAGATTGATCTATCCAGCAAAGCTTTCATTTAGAATGGAAGGGCAGATAAAGTGCTTCTCAGATAAGATCAAATTCAAGGAGTTCATCATCACCAAGCCCTTATTATTTGAAATGTTAAAGGGACTTACCGAAGAAAAAGAAGATAACAAAAATGAACGGTGAAAGGACAGCAAACTCGTAGTTATTAACAACCACACCTAAAACAAAAGCAAACTAAGAGGACAGCTAAATCAGGAGCAGAACCATAGAAATGAAGATCACATGGAGGGTTAGCAACAGGGGAGTGGGAGGAGGAGAAGAGGGGAGAAGGTACAGAGAATAAGTAGCACAGACAGTAGATAGAAAATAGATAGGGGGGAGGGCAAGTATAGTATGGGAAATATAGAATCTAAAGAACTTGAGACACGTGGTCATTAACTAAAGGGGGGATAATGGTGGGGGAGGGGGTGTGCAGGGTGGAGGAAAATGAAGGGGGTAAATAGAACAACTGTAATGGCATAATTAATAAAATATATTTAAAAAAAGAAAGATGATGTTTCTAAGACTTCTCTGGTTGAATCATAAATTCCTAGTAAACATTTAATATGTGTTAGTCACTATAAAAAAGTAGAAAGCATATTAGTTAGTATTCTTAGAATCCTCAGCCAATTATATTTCTAGAAATGCCATATCTCAATACGTTTCCCCATTAAGAGTTATTCTCAGGACAAATAACTTTATCAGAGAAACCTGAACATGAATAGTTAAATTAGCACTGGTTCAGTAAAAAATAATAACATAACCACTGATTTTATTTCAATAATTTTAAACATGAGGTTAAGAAACTCTCTCAGAGTTGTTCTCTAAAATAAAGAGAGTCAAAAGTCAGGCCCAGGTATAAATGACCAGGTATAAGTTATTTTTTTTCTTAAAATACTACAAAGTTTATTCTACAATTGACACTCAGAAAAAAAAGCCAAGTTATGCAAATTTCCAACTCAGTTTATACTTTTCCTTTTTTTCTTTTGCTAAATACACATATGTGCAATCACTTACACAGAGTTCTGAAAAATCCTTTCAGTTTTTCTCTGATACTGGGATATCTCCAAAAAACAAATTTACATCATAAATTAAGCATTTGAATTCTTGTAATCATCAATTAGTGTTTACAAAACAGATAAGGGTACTCCTTACCAAATAATATCATCTTGGAACATTTAATTCTTTTAAAAGCAAAATAAGATACAAATAAAGTTATAAAGGGAAGAACTGACCCTTGACAGAACAGATTTAGTGGAATCATAGAGGGAGGAAAAAGCCAGATTGTAGTCATAAGATTTCAGACATGAAGCAAGTCTGGGACATATATCTTTGCTGTAATGCAAAATCAATAACTTAAATGTTTTATTCTAATATATTTGTATTTGTTTTCTCAAGTAGGTTTTATGACAAGAGATGCACATGATGATAAAATGCTTTGGCATTTAAGTATAAAATGTATTATAAAATAACTTGTTGAGATTTTGTCTACAGCAAATTGGACAGCCTTATCATCTATCCTCTGCAAATATTTCTCTCTGGATGTTCAAATCCTATCTTATACTTTTTGATGCTTCACTTGTTTAATTTTGAGTTTTGATTTGTAGTGCAGAAAATGCAACCATGGAAAAATTTCCTTGTGCAACTATATTATTGTTGTGAATGCTGATGTGCTTCATATTTTGAACTATTCACATTTTATATGATTCCACCAATGCAGAAAGGGATTATTTATATTAGAACCATTGTTCATAATTATTCAAATGTGGGTATGAAATTTTAACATATTAACAATTCTTTTAATACTAATAAAATCGTAACCATAGAAAGCTATAATAATATGAAATTTCAAAAAATAAAACTGCCTAGATATGTGTGCCAAATATAAACCTATTTAGCCCTGGCTGGTGTAGCTCAGTGGATTGAGCGAGGGCCTGTGAACCAAAATGCAGTTCGATTCCCAGTCAGGGCACATGTCTGGGTTGCAGGCCAGTTCCCAGCAGGGGATGCATGAGAAGCAACTATACATTGATATTTCTCTCCCTCTCTCCTTTCCTTCCCCTCTAAAGATAAATAAATAAAATCTTTCAAAAAATAAAATAAACATATTTAATTGACTGGTGATAATGACCTCAAATAACAAAAATAAAAATAAACTCTGGACATAATACACAAAAGCACCTAATTAAAGGCATTGGGGAAAAACAAAAAACAAAAAGAATCATGCCTGGTAACAATTGACATCATTTTCTCTCACATCCCTTTGACCAGAACTCATTCACACAGCTGCAGCTTATATGAAAAGGAAACTTAGTGAGGCAGTTTTCTTTTTTCTGATTGCCCGTAAAGAATTGGCCGAGCAGCATCTAGCGAGTCTCTGTCACATATACATTTTACCCACAGGGGCAACATTCCACTGGACAATAGGTACTTCTCACCTATACTCCCCCCCCAACCCTAATAGATCACAATAATCAATTTCCTCTCATTTCCACTTCTTCCAAACTTGGAAAGCTGAAAGTTTTCATCACTTTCATCAACAACCTCCCCAAATGCTTTTTTCTCCACTAGTTACTGATAATGTTTATTCATGCACTTAAACTAAGGAAGAGTTATACATACAAATTAAGACATAAGTGAAAGAAAATAAATGTTAGAAATATAAATATCACAACAATTTAGTTGAATTTGCCATTGTTCTCTTAGAAAGCTAAGCTAATTCCAATAGAATGCTTTCTTTTCCCCTATGAAAATTCAAGTTCAGAAACGAGGCAGAAGAAAGTCCAAACAAAATATCATTACTACTGAAAAGCAGAAATTCAAAAATATAACATTAACACAAGCAAGTGAGATTTCCAATTCTGACCCCTCACCACGGCACATGCTGTGCTTCATCATCTCTTCACTTGGGTGGGGAGTGTTGCCCATTAAACTTGAAGGCATGGAAGAGCAGAGAACATACACTTCCTATGGGAAAGGAACTGTGCTGGGGGGAGGAAATAGGAGCTGGGCTGTGATTTCTCAGGTCCTTCCTCAGGTCCTTCCTGGAAATGCGAGTCACATCCCAGAGAGAAGTGATGGAGGAATTTGAGCAGAGTTTTGAGTGTAGTCAAGGAAGAGTCTTCCACATGAAAACACATAGTAGGTACTAGAAAGAAGCCTTTCCCGAACAGAGTGAAAAGGAAATTCCATTAAAGAGTAATACATATAATATGTAAGTTAGAAAATAATGTTTTCTGAGGCTAGTTAAATCATGCTGTGTTTACAGAGTTCAGCATTATCTTTCCAACTCACTGGATTAAACATTAAATATTCCTAAAGTGTTGATCTCATTATTACTAAATTGGGATTTTCTTTAAAACACAGATTATATCTCAATCAATGTAAATCACTTAGAATTTCACCTTGTTCATATAAGACATTTGAAGGTAAATTTAAGATTCTATTAGAGTATCAATGAAACTTGTATCTTATTAAATATTTAGAAATAATATTAAAAAAGAAAAATTTCACACTATGCTAATTTTTTTAATGTAAACATTTAGGTGTTCACCAGGGCAGATCAAATTCAAGGAGTTCATCATCATCAAGCCCTTATTATATGAAATGTTAAAAGGACTTATCTAAGAAAAAGAAGATAAAAAATATGAACAGTGAAAGAACAGCAAACTCACAGTTATTAACAACCACACCTAAAGCAAAAACAAACTAAGAGGACAGCTAGATCAGGAGCAGAACCATAGAAATGAAGATCTCATGGAGGTTTAGCAATAGGGGAGTGGGAGGAGGAGAAGGGAGGAGAAGGTACAGAGAATAAGTAGCATAGACAGTCGATAGAAAAGAGATAGGGGGAGGGCAAGAATAGTATGGGAAATATAGGATCTAAAGAACTTGAGACATGTGGTCATAAACTAAAGGGGGGAATGGTGGGGGAGTGGGTGCAGGGTGGAGGGGAATGAAGGGGGGAAATAGAACAACTGTAATAGCATAATCAATAAAATTTAAAACAAAAATAAACATAGTAAGCATTTTCATACATGTTGACTTGATAATATGCTGACTAGACCCAACATTTTAATCTTGGTTTAGCTATAAGCTATGTGAGTTGCACATGAGTTATAAAAATTTTTATTTGAGACTCCTTTTGGGTTTTACATTTAAATTCCAAAATAGTAAAGCTGACTTTCAAGTACTAGAATCACTGTACAGAAAACATTTACACTGCTACATAAAATATTCAGTAACAATTTGAAATCATTTAACAAAAGGTGGAATAACATGATCTAGAATAAGGTTAAGTGCTACTTCTAAATAAAACTAGTGACACAATGATTTATTCTGTAGACCTTTAAAATCTCTCAGCAAAGCACATCTAATCTGTTTGTTTTAACATGAATTCTAAAAATTCTTATGAAATACATAGAAATGTATTTTCTATACCATAGAAAATACCATATGCCATAAAAGCAATAGACCATTTAAAGGTTAGGGGTCTAAAGAGGCAAAATAAGATGCCTGCAGCATCTGAAATATATTTTTTCTAAAGGTCTCTGGGAACTGAAATTCCATAGGATTCATTATAATGATGCATTGTGATTCTAGTAGTCTTGGGAAGCAAAGCAAAAAAAGTCATATAACTCAGGTTTGATCCACCTTCTCTAAAAATTTTGAACTTATTTCTTTTCTTTCCCTCTTTTTTTTTCCAAATTATTCAGAGATAGAGTTTCCCCCAATTAAAGAAGAGGATGTTTCAAACCAAATAGGGTAGACTTGATTAGATTTAGTGCCTGGATTCCTCAATCTTGGCCAGATATAGGGAACCTGAAGTATGTACCTAGATACATTTTTCAGACAGCTTTAATTTCCAATCTCTGGAGAGCCAAGTACTGTTACTGAAATCAGGACTCCAAACCAGTCTCAGTGGTGAACAGGACCTGGTACCAAGAGCAAGTGAACTATAGAAATGGCCTAAAATCTTTATATTTTTTCAAAAAGAGATGATCTGATTAAAAATAAGGTGAGAAAGCCAAATTTGGGACTACGTTCTTGTTGTCTGCAACATCTTTGCCACATTATTATTTACTGTGAACACTGAATAGATCCAGAGAATAGCACATGTACTTAAATAATGCAGAAGAGATGTCTCTATAATGGTTTCGAATGGAAGCTGAGTTCCTCTCACAAACATAAGTCACACACTAAAGTCACAACAAGATTCTTTCTAATCAAACAACCCTATTTTCAAAGAAGCATAAATAAATGAATAAATAAATAAATCACAAAAAAGTTTTTAAGAACTAGTCTTTCTTTTAATTTCAGGGGTCTATATCCAATGTCATGTGAATGTTTATTCTTAATTAACATTTCTGACATAGAAGAACAAGTTATATTTTTAATTTATTTATTTATCATGGACTTTAAATTCTAGATGCTTTGGTTGTCCTCGTGAGTACCTATATTAATGATACTCAATCTTTATTACTGAAGAGCTTTTTCCAAACATATAATTGGCAGTACAATGTGGTAAATCTGATAAGAATAATTAACAAAATGCAATACTAGCCCAGTATTTGGAGACAGGCTCTGAATTTTCCAGAAGAGTGACCAACTAATGTCTTGAATAGAACAGTTTGATTCTAAAAGAATGTGTCATATCATCTGAAGTAACATGGAAACATGATTTGTTTCTCACAATCATGTTTTAAAGCTAAAGGATAAAACAGATTACACAGAACCATAATGCATCAAAATGTGGGATCCTGAATGTTTAAGTAAATGAACTTTTAATATTAATTGGCATTAAGAGAGGGATTCTGTTCTCACAAATGTCAGACTGGATAATTTGAACTGATCCTTCTACTAAATTTAATACCTATAAAATATTAACAGCAATAAAGAACAAGAAAAAGAAAAGAAGTACAGGGTCAAGATCCAAGAGAAGAGTGAAATCTGGAGAGAGAAGTCTAGCATCTGGGTTTGCACTTGCTTTTGAGACATCGGCCAACACAAAAGAGACAGAAAAGGGACCACACAGCATGTTGATCGTCTCTCCAGCAACAACAACAACAAAATGTGGAGTCAAGGGCGGGTGAGTGCAAAGGGAATAAAAATAAGCCAAAAGAAAGCAATCCTCAATGAAAGACAGCTGGGCTGCTAGTTGTCTGAAAACCCAGAAATATCTTAGGCCTTGAAACATGATTAATGTGATTTTTTGATCTCTGGGAATCTGACAGAGCAAACGAATATCCTCTTTGGAATAAGATATCATCATCCTAGAAAAATAATTATATCTTCAAGTAATTTTTAATAACAATGTCCAGCAACAAAGGAAATCATGTACACAGATAAAGATAGCACAATACAAATGGAACACAAAGGACAGAAAACAGGCACAGACAAGTGAGAATAAGAAAAATTTTCAATGATAGATAAATATGTGATATTTATAGAGAATGAATTTGAAACTAAAGCATTCATATAAGAATTGGTAAGAGTTAAAGATTTGAAAGAGAATATTTAGAATATAAATATTCAATAATAAATCTAGAAAATAAACAGAAATATTTACTGCAGATAAGACATACCTAAATAAAGAACTAATGAACTGGGAGACTTTATAAAAAGAAACATAAAGAAAATATGACAGTATAAGAGATAAACAAAGCAAAGGGCCTAATATAAATTTAACTGGAATATGAGAAGAAAACAGAGAAAATGGAGGAAAATAAAAACAAAGAAAGAAAGAATGTCAAAGGAGTTCCTCAAATTGGTTGAGTCCACACATTCAATATTCCAATCCATTCCAAGAAAGATAAATAAAACAAATTCACATGTTTGAATATGTCGACATGAAAAACAAAAATTAAAGACAGAGAAAATATAAGTAGCTAGAGGAAAGGAGAATTTTACTAGAGGAGAACATCTAACAGACTGACAGATAAGTTCTCAATAATGGCAATGCGAGCCAAAAGACAGTTAAACAATGTCTTCGACCACACGAAAGAAAATTATGAGCAACTTAGAATTCTACACCAAGTAAAAATATCATTCAAAAGTGAAGGTGAAATAAAAACCAATTCAGTCAAAATTAAACAGAGAATTTACTATCAACAAACTCAAGCAAATGAAGTATTAGAAGAGCATACACCCACAGAAGAAAAATGGCATCAGATGAATCATAAAGTCCAAACATGAAAAGACAAAGCAGAGCAAAGGAAACAGTAGCTACAAGAGGAAATCTAAATGATTCACTACCTTGATAAAACATAATGATAACCAGATTTTACTTATCTATCTATCTATCTATCCATTTATCTATCTATCTGCATATATAGATAGATAGAGAGAGAGACAGAGAGAGAGAGAGTCTATCCAGAAGGTATTCAGCTGTACAACACTAAAAATCGAGACACCTATTGAAGAAAATACAAGACACAAGAACATTGTACATAGGACAATGATGCCTTAGTCTCCTTCAAAGCAGGCATCATGGGGCCTCACACAGTTCTTCCAATCATTATCAGCTGCCCTGTCATATTTTTCTGAATTTCATCAATACTCTGAAATCTCTTCCCTTTCAAGGGTGATTTTAATTTTGGGAAATGCCAGAAGTCACAGGGTGCCAAATCTGAGTCACCTAGGTGATTTAATGTTCTACCAAAAAACTCTGCACAAGACATGATGCATGAGCAGGCATGTTGTCCTGATGAAGTTGCCAGTCACCAGTTGCCCATAGCTGTGGCCATTTTCTCATAATGCATCTCTCAACTGACAAAGGACATTGAGTAGTACTCCTTATTAATTGTTTGGCCTGGTAGGGCATACATGTGATTGACAACATCTTAAACAACACAGTTAACATGGTCTTGATCTTGCTGAGCCTTTGCCATGCTTTCTTCAGGTGTGGAGAACCAGGTGACTTCCACTGGGACAACTGGGCCTTTATTTCTAGATCATAGCCTTAAACCCAGGATTCATCTCTGGTGATGACTTTCTTGAGGAAATCTGTTTCACTGGTAGTGGTTAGAATCAAGTCACTAGCAACTGCAGCACTAAGGTCCTTCAGCTCTGGTAGCAGAAGCTGTGGAACAAATTTGCCATGACACATTCCATGCCAAGATCCTGTGTCAAAATCTTGGACACAACAGTTTTTGGAATCCCCAGATCAGCTTGTAGTTCTTGCACTATCTGCCACTGATCTTTATTGATTGCAGCCCACACATGTTCAACATTCTCACATGTTCTGCTCATCGCAGGCCTTCCAGAACATGGATCATTTTCAACAGATTCTTGATGATCTCTGAAGTGTTTGTGCCATGATTTTACTTGTGCTGTACTCATTGCATCATCCCCAAAAGCCTTCTGCATCATCTGAATAGTATCCATGGAGAAATGTTCAAGCTTAATGCAAAATTGGATGCAGATTCATGGCTCTACTTGCTCAGTCATTTTGAATGCACAGCCACACAGTACACATGCTCACTCAATGGTGTCTACTGTGCCCACTGACTAGTACAGTGAAGTCATCATTTTCATGCATGTGTATTCCAGTCCACTCTCCTTGGCTGCCAGGTTACATCAATGTCGTGCAAACCATTCTCATTATATTAACAATGGCTAGACTATTTCCAGACAGACCTCATATATACTCATACATACATGCACACATATACATACAAAAATTATATCTACACATAAGTATACATATATGTGCACACAGATGTGAATATATCATGCAATAAAAGTGGCGTATAAGCTTAGGTTAAAAATATTAAAGTGTTCTAATACACTTACACTCATCGGGAGAAGATGGGAATAAGGAATTAACATTAGACTATTATCATCCAGTATGAGAAATAATATATTTTAATTTCTAGAGCAATGGATGAAAGAATGGCATAGGAATATATAGCTTTACGACACAGCAAAAATGCAATAATAATATAATCAATAAAAAAGAATGTAAGTGACATCAACCAAGGAAGACATAAGAAGGAACTTAAACTATGATTTAAAAGCAAATATACTTGTGACTAATTTGAATAAAAATAAAATTAAGTCTCCAATTTAAAGAAAAATTGTTGGATTAGAAAGAAACAATTATTTGCTGTTTATTAAAAGAAACATATGAACTAAGAAAACTAAATAGTGTAAGTAAAGGGATGCAGAGAGATAGACAATGTATAAAAAAGAAGGCTGAAATGGACATATTAATATAAAAAAGGCATGCACAATAAAACAGTATTAAAATAAGGTCACATGGTATAGATATTGACTGTGGGAACTGGGGGGCAGGCTGAGTGGAGGGGTCGAAAGGGGAAAAATTAGGACAACTGTAATAAAATAAACAATATTTTAAAAGAAAAAAGGAGGGTGACTTCATTCTAATGAAAGGTTTATCAGGAAAATATGAAATTCACAATTAATAAACATTCAATTGCATGACTTCAACATATAAAAGCAAAAACTGACAGTGCTGTATACATGAGAAATCTAAACTGCCACCATCCGGTTATCCTGATCCTCTCCCTAACTGATATCAGTCGGAAGAAAAGGGAATCAGTACTTTGAGCAAAATAAGAAACTTAAATATATGTCTTATAGACCACTACTTTTTATAAATTTTAACAAATAACATACAGTTTTCAAACTATTGCTCTAATGCAATTACGTTAGAAAAACAGTGATCAAATAACTAGAAATACCTGTATATTTGGCAATAAGAAATGTACTTCATAAACCACTGACCAAAGATATCACAATCAAATTTTTTAGTGTTTTACTCTGAGTAATGAAAAATGTAAAATAGTGTGAGAGGTAGTAGAAATAGGTCAGGTGCCCTTCTCATTGCATTAGCGTTTTGGAAATCTGCATGGGATTCGCTGTGTGTGTGTGTGTGTGTGGTTGTGTACGTGTAAACATTGGGGGCAGTGCATGAATATGGCATAACTTTTGTCTGGTATTCAGATAAAGAAAAACCTAACCTTTTCTAACACCATTGGAATATGTAGGACTTGAGAGACTGAATATCATTTTTCAACCTGGCAGCGTCTACAGATTTCAATAATTATTTTGACAGATACAATTTTCACGTTACATACTGACTTTAGAATTTATCCCTATGTAAAATTTAGACAATTGTCAGTCCAATTCATCTCTGACATTTTATATAAAGTAATGGAATAACAGCTCAAGTTTCCATTGTTACTGTCTAAAAATTAGCTAAGCAAAGGGCTGTCACATGTCACTTCGTGGCTGTCTGATTCACAGTGCCATGGAATGAGATGATGAGATGACTCACTATCCAAACATCAACAGAAAAAAAAATGTGTTCCCAAAGAAATCATAGCTGATCTATCAGTATTTAACACACACATACACACACACACACACATACACACACACACTTCTTCTTGACTTGCTCATTACCCCTAATTGGTCTATTCTTGGATATGATATTCCTTCTAAAACTGGCTGATCCAGTAATTCTCAAATGAGGTGATTTTTACTCCCAGGGAGCATTTGGCACTGTACAGAATTTTTTTCTTATATAAACTGAGGCAGACGCAACCAGAATCTAGACGATAGAAGCCAAGAAAGCTGCTAAACATCCCACAACACACAGAACAGCAGGACTCTCCTCCAGCGAGAATTATGCCCAAAATGTCCATAGGGCCTCACCGAGAAACCCCAGCCTACTCTGATCAATTCAGGAGGGTTTTCTTACCCCTCCCATCTTGTGTGACAGTAACCTTGTGTTGATTTCTTTCATGCTTTCTAGATTGGACAAAAACAATCCTTAGAATAAGGAACTAAAATCAGCTAAAACTCTAAATTATACAAATTAGGATATATTTCCAGTCATCATATATACCTCAATGTAATTTTGGTGAACTAGTCACATTTTCATTAAATAATCTTTTATCATACATCTGACAAGTAGAGAAGTATGATTATTGTATCAAATTGAGATGTGTTTATTTAAATAGGGATTTAAATATTTAAATTGTTTCATAGTTTATACACTGGCATTAGAAACTCAGTGATCTTCTTCATGAAACCTGGAGATTCCCTTTACCTGTGTCTACAGACAGTTTAAATGCAAATAAATTGTTTAAAAATTAAACCACCAAGATTCAGCTGAGATTTTCAACTTGTAATACAGTAATCATTTTTCCTACTACAAAAGATTGTGTTGAACAGACTGTAGCACAATCACACTGGGATGGCTCTCACTAAATTCCAGACCTCTGGTGATCAAACCTAGCTCTGCCCCTTAGAAAAAGTTACAGAGGATCTGATAAGTAGAAAGTGATTCGAATAGTTCCTAGCAATTAGAAGAAATTCCTGATCACTTTAATATACTTTAATTAATGTTTTAATAGTATATGTTTATCCAACTCACTAGCTTTCAAAACCTGAAAGGCAGGGGAAAAAAAGATCTACTTGCAATTCATAGGTCGATTAAAAACCAAACTAAATCAAACGATACTGATACTGCCACTTGCAGGAATTTAACTATGCATATTAAGGGCCTGATTGGTTTGATTATTTTGCTTTTCCTGAACAGCCTAGGACTCTAATCACCATATGATCAACAGCTCATATAAATGTGTAAAGATTGTAAGTGACTGGGAATTGTATCAAAGCAAATACAAAATGCTACTCTAAGTCCTAAAATAACCTGCCTCATATAATCATGTCTCATGGTCCAATCACTGTTTAGGAGGTCTAAATAAATGTAAACACAAATATAAAATTTCTCTAACCTATGAAGGATATTCAACAGTAAGGAAAATAAAGTCACTAATAATATTTTACATCAAGCCTAATAAATTATGTATAATAGGTGTGGCTTAAAAGTAATTGGAAAAATTATTGTTTGTAGTACATTTTACAGAATTTTTGAAAAATTTTATTTATTTATTTTTGAGATAAGGAAAGGGAGTGAGAACGAGAGGGAGAGAAACATGGATCTCTTGCCCCTCGCACCAGTACCAAACCCACAACCCAGGCATGTGCCCTGACTGGGAGTCAAACCGGCTACATTCTGCTTTTCAGTATGACGCCCAACCAGCTAAGCCACACTTGTCAGGGCTGTTTGTAGTATATTTTAATATCTAAAGAACATCATAATATCTTTCATTTTCCTTTTGTTTTTGCTTCCTGAAGAATTTGCTTTCTCAGGAAGTATTCACTTGCAGAGCTTATTTGAGATAAAGTGGCACAAATGGCTTGCCTAGTTATGATGGAGTGCTAAAAGCATCAGTCAGTCTTCATTGCCTCCTGATAAATTCTTATGGAGCACTGTTAACGTATTTCTTATAAATATTAATTTATTATATTTCATAGTAGTATATTAATACAGGGTTTCCTAGATTAATATACTTTAAACAACTTGCCTTTGAAATGTGTTCATGTGCCATATTCTATGAGGGTGATCACACCATTTAAACTGGGTTAAGTGATTTTTAGTTATAAAAACAGAAGTTACTGGGACAAATGATTATTTTTAGAAGAGAGAAACTTTCTACTTAAATTTTAACTGACATGAACAGTACAGATACTATAACATTATAATATTGAGAATTTTTGTCTATCTAGACTATAAGCTCTGTGAAGAAAAGAACTGTCTTGCTAAGACCTTTCTTTTCAGAGCTTAAAATAGTATGTGGTAAATATTGTCCCTTAATAAACAGCTATTGAATAAATAAATGTCTAATTGTTCTCTCTACATGTAATTGAGAATGATTTCGATACTATCCAATCCCAACATGCATAGAATGAAATTACTATAATCATTTAATCAAGCCATTGCCCAATTACGGAAGTACTCTAAGGAAAGTTAGGTTCAAAACAAAAAAGGTGCCATCACTTTCTCACTGAAGCAAAACACATACTGGAAACTGACAAACATGCACTCACTTTCCCTGCTCCTCTCACACAGAAGCACACACACCTGAAACTTAGACTTATTTGACACACACGTATGCACCTAAAACACAAACCCTGAAACCCATGACTGTACTGTCCTTATTACCCTATTTCTTCACTCATACACGCCCACATAGACTGAGCCATGTACATTCCTACCCTCTTTTCCTCATAATTTTCTACTTTGAAACTTTTTTCCTCAAAACATCTTACAAAAATCTGTAGTTCTATTTTATCTGCTAGTAACAGAAAACCAGTTCAAAAGGGTTTCAATAAGGAAATTGATTATTTGACATATTAAGATGCCTAGAATTACAGCAAGCCCCCAGAGAACTACAGTCCATCCATAAAGTAAAACTAGGTCACAAAACATTTAATTCTTCTCCTGTGTCGCCCAACCAAAGAGAAGCATTTTACAGTCATGGCTCCTAGCCCTATGGAGATAAAGAAACCCTTCTTGGATACAGGACCACAGCCCTGCCTTTCAGTTTTACTGAACTACAGAGAGGTAGCTTTCTCAGAAGCGCAGAGCTATGTGAAGGAGGCTCGGATACCAGAACAACACCGGGCTTCTACTACAAAGAAAGAAGGCATAAGAGAAGAGTAGGCAATGTACACATCCAAACGCCTCCTTCTTAGACACGCCACTCCATGATTGTCTCAATGTTTCTGGACCCTTGAAAGGATAAATGGAAATTTAATAGTTTTCTCTAAAATCTATCAGTATCACAGAAACTGAAATCTTCAATTTTTTATACCCAAGCAATAGTTAGTGATTCAGTTTTTAATATTAAAAATAAGTAAATGTAATATATAGTGTCTTTAAAAATATCAGTTTTCAAAAAACTAATAAATAAAAGTGAGATATGACCAGAAAAGTAGGTTCTGGGATGATAATGGCCTATGACCATCATGAACTCAAGTCCTGTCGGGGTCTCTACAAGGTCTTTATAGCACCTTTCTTCCAGGCGCATTTCTAGTCAAGATGAGAACTAAAATAAAGACTATTAATGAAGGACAACAACATATCACCTTATTCCTATTAAGGGCCAGTTGGAGAATGTGGTTTGGGTCTGTTAGCCAGATATGCTCATTAACTTGCATGGAGCCTCACAAAATGATTTGCCCCTGGAGAAGCAGAACTGATACCTGCTCTCTGCTGATGCTCTTGTCTACCAGGATGAAGCACATGGGGCTTAACTGATCAGCCAAAAATTTATGAACCAGATATATCTGTCCACTTCCGGGGGCAGAGTCCACAGAGAGGCCCAGCGTTATACCAACAGACTAACTAATGTGACAGGAAGCAAGAGATAGGAGCAGTAGTTGTTCTCTACTGTTGGCACATTTTGTTATGCAATATTACCAGAATAAAAAGTATTCAGTTAGAGATAAATATCATGTATATGGATTCAGAATATGCATTAATGAACAACACAGAGAATTTTATCATGATACAACATACACAGGTAAGCACTGTAGAATAATTAAAGATGGATTTAATCTGTTATATAACGGTATAATTTTAGAGGCAGGTAAAGTTCTGTTTAGAAATTATGTATGCATTCTAAATGTCCAAGTTTATGAATATGAAATGAAGCACAAAATGCAGTTAAGTTAAATGCATCATTCAAACTACTTTGGCTAATAAAAAGCAGCATATAAGATGAGAGCCCCAGACCACCAATCCCCTAAAGTAGCACCTATGGTTTGGAGAAAAAGAGTTCCAGATGTACACTGGGTTTGATTCTTAGTTAACTATATATCACTAGGGTGATTGTGGGGCCCCCTCTCTCTCTTAGTGAAATCACAGGTTTATTACTAACTAAAACACTCTATGCTGTGAAGATTAACTCTCATGTGTAAAAGTGAATGCAACTGAATCAAATAATCTGTTAATTCAGTCAACAAACATTTACTAGTGCTTTTCATATGCCAGGTACTGTGAACACAATGAAAAAGACAAGCTTCCTTACATTATACCCAATGTTCCTCATCATATCTCAATCTGAAACTTAAAAAGAAATGAAATAGTGTTTTAAAAATATAGTGGTAATGTGAAAAGTGCTAGTTTGGAAAACCTAATTCAATAGTCACAGAGTGCTGAGAACAGTTCAATAGAAAGAATAAGCACCACCATCATCAAAATCCTTAATGCTCCTTTGGTGCTGAGTTATTCCCTGACTCGGGCAGTGAAAGGTGAACAGCTAACAGGAATGCTTGGACAATACAATACGGAGATGATGTCTTATAGAACTGTACACCTGAAACCTACATAGTTTTATTAACCAGTGTCACCCCAATAAATTCAATAAATAAGAAAAAGAAGTGCTTGAAAATAAATCATCCAGCTGAACTTCTAACATCGCAACAAAAATCGTTATCCATTACCACCTCTAATAGCTAAAACAGATTTCACAAAGATTAGATCTGAGCTTCTGTGTCAGGTTAAGGCCCCATGAGGTTCTCCTTCTGCACCAAAACCCAACTAAAATAAAAATCTCAAATATAAAATCATCATTTTGTTAATGTTAGAATACATCGTTGTAAGTGATTTGGTTGGTAATCATAAATACCTATTAAAAGATTTAACACAAATTGTCCTATAATATTATAAGATTCTTATTATGTTACAGACTAAGGATGGTGCCTTTTTTAGGGTTTTTTGAACCAACTCAAAGTAACAAAACATTAGACTAATGCTCACATGATCCGTTTCTATTTTAAGTTCTCAGTGTAAAGATGGCCACATATCTTGATAGATTGGGTAATAAACTACTAAAGAAATGCTGCTCTTTTTATACCTTCCAATTTGTACTCTCCTTTGTATGTCTTGCATTTATCTTCCCATTGCTTCCCGATATTCCCATACTGTTTGGATCTTAATTTTCAGTCATCTGGTAACTTGCCCTAACTCATCTACTTACCAGCCACTGTGTCTCTATTTCAGCAGTGAACCTGGAAGTCACATTATCCTCTCAAGTATTTCTGAGGATAATTATTACAGAGAATTTTGTTTCTTTGTTAATTATATTTTCTGGCTCCAGAATTATATTTATTTCCTCTGGGATAAGATATTATGTACACTTATTTTGTGTTTTTCTCACTGAATATTACCAATGATTTTTCCAGGAAAACAGTGCAAATGCAAAATTTCCCTGGAGAACCTGATGGAATAATACAATGTTTTCAGTGACACTCATTTAAAAGATTAAAATAGAAAAGCATTCTCAATCTATTTAAAAGTTAACAACTTGAATGGCAAGATCAGTTAAGTATTTCCCTCCCTCATCAACATCCACTTCTCCAAAACGAACAACATACCACACCTTACCCCAGGTATAAGGCAGAGACTTGTAAAATGTAAAAACTATGTTAATTACTTTGAAAATAATTTGTGAAGCTACGAATGAGAGATCAAATATTTTGATTTTCCTAGCCTTTTTTAAACTAGTATTATAATCTCAAGTAAGTCACATTACTTAAAGAACACTACATCTTTTTTAAAGCCTTTCCGTGGTCTTTCTGTTTTATGGAATTGGCTTAATGGAAGTAATTATCAAAATTGTTCACTGTCTTGGCACAGGCCACTGACTCATTTTCAAAAGACTTCTTGATTACTAATAATTTTTGGCATACCATAAAATACCTAATAATATATGCATTATAATTCTTTATGAATTGTTTCCTAAAGAACACTTTCTATACTTCAGTAAATGAGAAGATCATGAAAGTATTTCATTTGAAATATGTACAGGGTGGCAAAAGGGAGTGAGAAAATGGGAGAGCACACACCAGTTGCTGACACTAGTGGGAGAACATACTGTTCTGTCATTGCTCCGTTTTACACAAAGGAAAGCACTGCTGTAGTATCTTTGTATAGAGGGCAAAGATGTAAGCAGAACTTCATAAAGACCAAAAACATAAATGGGAACGATACTAAAAAGCTGGTAAGGAAATTTGATGGTTTCTAAGGACTGGACTACAAATATGGTATCTATAAAAAATCCATGAGAAAATTAAAAAAAAAAAACAGAAGAACTGGAAAAGCAATACATGTATTTAATTTCCTTAACTATTAAAAAGTTTATATATTACTTGAGATTGTAAACTAATGAGAAACAAGGACAGAGTGTATATGTAAATTTTGGCATGCATATTATAATATCAATGTACTTATTTTGCTTAATATTATTTTTTCCTGAAACAAGCAAGCATTGCTTCTAATACTCAACAAACATGTGTGAATGAATGAACAACAGAATAATAAATGAATTATTGACACTCTCCACTATAACACCCCTGACCATCAGGCTGATAAACATTTGAGGGTCCAGATCTTCAAAATATCACATAGTACTAAGTCACAGCCTAATCTACTATCATGAGTAAAGTGACGGTATCAAGAGAAGTGAGTTCTATCCTCATCCCACTAGTATGCAAATGCAATGCCTTGGACAAATCATCACAGTTCTCTGAACCTCAGTTTTATTATGATTAAAATACAAGAGTATAACTAAAACATATAGCATTCTATATGTTTTATATAGAATGCTTTATGTCACACATAAATAAAAACAGCTTTAAAGTCATTCATTTGCAATAAAATATCCTTTTGTAAGACCATATCCTTTTTAGAAGGTGAGACATGAATGAGAGTGACAAATCATATCTTCAGTTCAATCAAAGCTGACTTCCAAAGTATAAATGAACAAACAGCCAATGGTATTTGATTTTAGACTTGTCATACAGATACTAAAAAGAAAGGCACCTGTCACACTGATAAATATTAATGTGATTTTGCAATGTTTTGGATTTTTATCACATATGTAAATACACCTATGAAATTTCCCAAGGATATATAGATACATATAAAATTTATATGTGTTAATGCTTACATTATAAAACAGAATATAATCTGGTGGAAGTAGAGAATACAGAAGCATAACAGAAAACAAGTTTCCTTTTGTTAAAAGGAAAGTACAGTTAAGCTGTTCAACTAAACTATTGTATTAATTTATTGATGCAGTCAATACTTGGATATATTAATCAGAACTTACATTACCCTAAGGCACTCACGCCATAAGGTACTCACTGTCCCCACATGGTTTCAGAACATCATTATATCATAGGTTAAACTCTGCAAGGAAATGTCATTCTTTTTTCTGATTAAATCAAAAAACAATGCAAAGTACTAAATTTACCCTCAAAATCAAAAGAAATAATGCAAACCAATCAAAAACTGGTCAAGTATTAATAATTATACATTTCGCACACATTGACTATTAATACTTAAACTTAAGAAAATAATAAACTCAAGGTGTGGAGGGCTGGACTCAACTAAACATCACTTAAAATCTCTAAATTTCTTAAATGTTAAGTTTCACTTGGGATGCATTATTTACACTCCTATATATTCTGGTATGCATTATTTTGTACACTAGTTCATCACTACCCATGAATGCAAAACGTGCATCTTTATGCACCAGGGTCTTACTCAGTACAGCAGTTAGTCTGTAAGTAAACTTAGATGTACAAACTGATATGATTCATATTATATCAGCTGACTCAGATTAGTGCCCCTCATACCGTTTTTGGTTTGTGTTGGTTTGGCAATTACTGTCCCCTATCCCCTCACAGGGGGCATTTAAATTTGCAGCTAAGATAAACAGCCAGTACTTTCATGCAATAATCCCAAAATTAAATCTGTTCCTAGAAATGAGACAAACAGGAGAAAAATGAAGTATAGCAAATTAAAATATTTTCAAGCTGACACTGTTGGTATCTGAGGTTAACAAGGTCAGGAAATCTACCAAAACAAGCGTTGATATTTCGGATGAAGCCACACATCTAAATCACACCTGACTCTAGTTTCATGCACCCCAGCTCTTCCTCCACTGTCTGACATGGCAGCTAGTGCAACAATTTCGTGTAAAAATGTTAGAATTTCCCACTGCCAGAATGGCATCTCTATCTCTCGTTTTAACTTCTTTTTGTCATTTCTTACTTTTAAAAAGTCACAGATTTGCCTTTAAAAAAAGAGAACAAAGCTTTTCAGTTTTAAATATCAACTGAATATGTCAGTACTTTTCAACTTATTCCAAAAAAACTGTCATCATTTTTTTTAAGTTTTATTGTAGTTTTTCCATTACCATTTATCCTCCTATTTCTCCTCCTCTCCCCACACCACCCACAATTACCCAAATATTGTCCAGGACCATGAGTCCCTTTTCCTTTCCCTGGATGCCTCTACCTCCTAATCCCTCCCCCTTAACTGGCATCCAGCTCTCTATCTATGAATCTGTCTTTATTTTGCTTGTTCAGTGTGTTCATTAGATTCAACATATGAGTGAAATCATTTGAGTCATTATTCTTAGTTCTTAAATATTTTCTCAGACAATATAGCTTTGTTTTATAAAAATAAAAGCACTTTATTAAACATAGTACTTTTAGGTCATCACATAAGAAAGAAAATGAAGTGAGGTAATTAAATTACAAAACACTTGTCTAAACAGAGTTTGGTAGTATCTCATAAAGTTGAAAATACACTTATGATACAACACAGCAATCACACTCCATGGTACTTACCCGAGTGAAATCAAAACTTATCTTCACACAAACATCCATAAGAAAGTAACTAGAGTAATGTATTCATTATTGACAAAACCCAGAAACAACCTACGGTGAATGAATAAACAAGCTACGCTACATCCATATAGAATACAAGTTGGCATTGAAAAAAAAAACAAACTACCAATTCATGTGAAACATGGATGAAACTGAAATGTACTTTTCTGACTGAAAAACAATAGGACCCCAAAATTATATGTTGTATGATTTAACTTACATAATATTTGAAAAACATAGAACTATAACAATCAGTGTTTCAAATGGCTCAAAATTAACTAAAAAGAAAAGTTGTAAAATCACATAGACGACCAAATACACATCATCATATGCCAAATTATTAGTGTTAACATAACCACCACCGTGCAAAAAAGTTCAAGCTATTTTAGAGACAGTACTCTGATCATACACCTTTATTAGATATACCATAGAAATAAAAAGAACAGCCAAGCAATCTTAAATTTAATTAGTAGGACTCTTTAAATTAGTAGATATTAACATCAGTGTAGATACTCTGCAACTAGTTCATAAATAGTTAAGTATGAAGCAAATGGATATACCAATGCTTGGAGAGTCAGAATTTTCATTATATGTAAGAAGCAGATGCAGATATGAAATGGGGAAAGGGGGTAATAATTACACATTGTTGGATTTGCATTACAAGTATGGACATTATCTCTTGATTGTTAAAACACAAATACGTGCATGTGTCTGCATGCATACATAAGGCATTGCTCATGCATGTGCAGTGCGAACGTGTGCATTTAATGGCTATGTGCCCTACAAGTCCAGGAAACAACACCCTAGTAACAATAACCACACCCATCACCCTAAACTTTATTTCTAAAATAAGCTTGAGAAAATTTAAAAATTGTTAGAAAAATGCTTGATTCCAGGATTCTAGAGGAAAAAGTATAAGGTGAGCCTCAAATGTCTCCTTTTACATGTGTCTTTTACTGGCAAAACTTGGGACAACTTGAATAAAAAGAGAACATTTGAAAGTAACCATGAAAGTAACAACATGTACAATATTAAAATAAAAATTATTCATGAAATCATAGCAATGATCAAATATAAAAAGTTTAGAGAGAAGGAAAAACTCAGTACAAAGAATGCAAGTTTTTTGTACTAAGAACAATAAATGTAGAAATGTAGAACAATAAATGTAGAAAAAATAATAGAATTATAAAAACACATGAACAACACTCAAAGTAATCAATGACTGAGGCAATAACCATCAATGGATGCTAAGACCCCTGGGTGAAACATTTTTTCAATAGTATATATACATCACCAGAAGCTATAGCCCTATAAATTACTTATTATTAAAGTGGGGACATTATTATTTTTAACTGACATGTATACAACGCTGTAATGAAATGAATAAACTTAGCAAAAGCAATATTGGGACAAATTGAAATCATGAGCCTTCTACTGTTATGTTTTGGGAAATTCACATCTATGCTTTATGTTGCCCAAAAAGTTTAACCTGAATCTAATCACAAGTAGACACTCCAATGAATGTACATTTACAACAAGGTAACTGGACTGAACTGCTGAACAAATTCTGTGTTACTATGAAAGACAAATGTGAGGAAATTCATTGATTAAAAGCGACTAAAGGGACATTTCAACCAAATGTAATACATAAGCCTTGGTTTGATACTGATTCTTTTTAAATAGATTACACGAATTAAATATTAGTGAATCAAAGCTGAATTTCTCAAGTGTGACAGTGATATTGTTATATAGAATATCCTTGTTCTCAATAGTACATGCTGAAATTCTAGGGTAGTAGTAAAGTGCCTTGAGGTTAACAAATTACTTCCAAGTAGTTCACCAAAACATTCATACACACACTCTCTAACACACATTTAAAGTCAAATGTGGCAAACTGTTAATCCAAATATCGATGCATTTTTAACTTACTGTATTTTCTTATAGAACAGATTTCGTTCAGAGAGTACAGACAGTTCCCATACATCACACACCCAGTTTGCTCTACTACTACTGTCTTATATTGGTATGCTACATTCGTTACAATTAATGGACCACAACTGATATGTTATTATTAACTAAAGTCCACTCTTTATTCTGACTTCCTTAGGTTTGCTGAAAGCCCTTTTTCTGCTTCAGGATCCCATCAGGATAGTACACTACACTTGGTTTTCAATTTCCCCGGGCTTCTATTAGCTATAATAACATTGATACTTTCTTCATTTTTGACGACCTTGACAGTTTTGAGGAGTCATCAGGTGTTTTGCAGAATACCCTTCAACTGGCATTTACCTTATGTTTTTCTCACAATTAGTCTGGAGTAAATTTGTTTTATGAAGGGAGCCCAGAGAATTAAAATGACATGCTCGTCACATTATTACAAGGATACATACTACCAACATGACTTAGCACGACTGATGTTGACCCTGATTACCTCGCTGAGGTAGCTTCTGTCAGGTTCCTTTACTGTAAAGTTGCTCTTTCCCTCTCTCCCCACACAGCAGTCTTTGGTAAGAGGGCACTGAGCACAGCCCACATAAGGACAGAGCAGCCATGCTTTATTTTCTTCCTTCTTTGGGGCAAAGTATTATCTAGAATTCTGCTGCAGAGGATATCGAGATATTTTCTCCATTTACTTATTTGTAAATTAATTATTTAAATTAATGATTTAAATAATGGATATTTATTTTATATTTTGGGTTACACTCAAGTAGGGCTTTATTTATTTATTTATTTATTTATTTATCTACTTATTTACTCAGATTGCTCCAGATTCGCCATCGAGAGTTCTCTCAGTGGACTCCTGTGCCCTTTTGATACATTCCCATCACTGCGGACTTTTCTTTTTTTCAAAGAACTTCCTTACTTTCTAGTACTACCAGATGCTCAGGCTCATATTGTATATATCCTGCCCAGTTACACAATCAGTAATTTCTCCAAGGACCATGGTTCTTTATATAGTAAGTACACACTTACAAAGAGCCAGATCTAGGAGCTGGGTATGCTTGTCGTTCCCGGGGTGTCACTGCTTCCAGGCTCTCTCAGCAGACAGAGCAAGGAAATATACATGTACATTGATCATGCATATACAACACACAGTATCTATACATCTAAATATAATATAATGCTACACACTGGCGTTCATACTTAAGTGTTCAACCTGAACCCATGACCAAAGGGATCCTTCCATCTTATCTGTCACCAATGAGAAGAAATGTGGCTCCTGTCACCCACCATCCATGGACTCAGTGTCCAATCCCACTGTACATATCCAGTGAGAGGTTTCAGAGCTATTAACCTTTATCCCCACAGAACACAATTTTATCAATAGAATACAGTGCTCTGTGCAAGCTCCTTTTGCCTTTGATCTTACAGTCTGTGCTCAATTCCAAAGTTAGTTAGACCAGAGCCCTTCTCTATACAGATATTTTGTTTGTTTGTTTTTGCACCCTTTCTGTCAGGTTAGAGTATTTCAAAACAAAAACTGTTGAAAGAGGAAGTGAAATCATTTTATTCTGGCAAATTTATAAAGTGATAAAACCATGGGAACCCATGGCTGGAAGCCCTCCCAATGCCTTTGTAAAGAGCATATAAAAGAGAGACCCTGAGGCTTAAGCTTTATTAATTTCTTAGCATCTTCATGTAACATGAAGCACGCAGACATCATGTAAGGATGCAGAAGGTACTCATCAAGAATTAATAGAAAACCACTGGTTCAGAATCAGAACTAGAGGAAAGATATTTACTGAATTTAAATAGGAGGACCTTTGATAACACAGCAAAGAAAACTCTCATTTACTTAAAAAGAGCTTTTTTCTTTAGGAGTTAACTGACTAAATTTTAATCCAAATAAAGTTAACCTCAGCAGCACTAAAGAAAAAAAAAACCACATCTCTTTTATAAATTATATCCTCACAAGTAGAGAACTGAACAATGTATTCTCTCTCTCTCAAAACCAATGCTTTGCTTGTTTCTTTAAAGACATCTGCCCTTATGGCATCAACACAATTTAAAATCCAATCCAAAGCTGGCCGGCCTGTTACACCTGCAGGACATGCCTCTTTGCTTTTATATATTTTGTCAGGTGCCACAGCCATAACGCTCACAGAATGACAAAAGACAGGGAGAAAACAGTGCATATACCCAGGCTGTTCTTTCAGAAATGCCCTCCCATCCTGTGAGCGTGGCACCAGTTTAGCCTCTGAGTCTGAAATTAAAGAGAAGTGACAGTGGCCTAAATAAAAGATGCAGGGCTATCTGGGCATGATGGAAGTTGCTCTAGCTCAAGCAATGCACAATAGCTACACCTTAATGGAATATTTGTTGTAAAAACTTGTAGTGTTTTATAAGGCAGAAAACATTCAGTTTCTCTGTGCTTCAAATGGTCAGAGAACCTCTTGAATAAAAGACTGCCATGATGTAGTTCTATGTGTCTGTGGGTCAATTTCAAATTTATAATTCAAACATTACTCCAAATAGAGTAGGTACGCTAAGATTCAAAGGCCTCAATATAGAGATCTAAACTGAAACAATGATACTGATAGGCTTGTAATCCGCAGATGTAAAGTGATTATACTGGGAAGTCCTCCCTCAGGGTGATTTTATTTTGCATTTACTTTGAAGTGCAGGGAAAAAAAGCAAAATGTTCTGCAGACTTGAAAATAATACATAAAAATTACCTTAAAAAATAAACAAAAAACTAATTCTAATGGGATTTAAAAAACTGTAAGAAAATAGAAGGGCTGTACTATGGAACTAATGGAAAAGTTTGAGGGTTTTTTTATTTTATTTAGTTATTTTTCAAGTACAGTATTCTATTTCTCCCATCCCAGCCCACCCCACCCCACCCTGTGCTCCCCACCTCCCTCCCATTTCCACCCCCCTTACTTCTTGTCCCTGTGTCCTTCATACTTGTTCCTCCAAATCCCTCCCCTTTTTTTCCCCTTAAATTCCCTTCCCTCTCCCCTCTGGTCACTGTCCCCTTGTTCTCTATTTCAGTGTCTTTGTTTTTATTTTGCTTGCTTGTTTGTTTTGTTGTTTAGCTTCCTGTTAAAGGTGAGATCATATGGTATTTGTCTTTCAACACCTGGCCTATTTCACTCAGCATAATGCTTTCCAGTTCCATCCATCCATGCTGTTGCAAAGGGTAGTAGCTCCTTCTTTCTCTCTGCTGCATAGAATTCCATTGTGTATATGTACCACAACTTTTTGATCCATTCATTTACTGACGGGCACCTTGGTTGCTTCCAACTCTTGGCTATTGTAAATGGTGCTGCTATGAACATTGTGGTGCATAGGTTCTTTGATATTGATGTTTTAGGATTCTTAGGATATAATCCTACCAGTGAAATTGCTGGGTCAAAAGGCAGGTCAATTTTTATTTTTCTGAGAAAATTCCATACTGTTTTCCATAATGGTTGTACCAGTCTGCAATCCCACCAACAGTGAACTAAGGTCCCCTTTTCCCCACAACCTCTCCAACGTTTGTTGTTTATTGCTTTGTTTATGATAGCCATCCTGACCGGTGTAAAGTGGTATCACATTGTGGTTTTAATTTGCATCTCTCTGATAGCTAACAATATTGAGCATCTCTTCATGTGTCACTGGATCTTCTGTATGTCCTCCTTGGAGAAGTGTCTGTTCAAGTCCTTTTCCCATTTTTTAATTGGGTTAGTTGTCTTCTTAGAGTGGAGTCGTGTAAGTACTTTGTATATTTTGGAGATTAAACCTTTGTCTGAGGTATCATTGGCAAATATGTTTTCCCATACAGTTGGTTGTCTTTTTAAAGTCAGATTCTATGGGTTCAAACTCAACAATCAGTTCATAATCCTTTAGGTCTTCCTATATAGAGATATCATCTCTGACCTTGACACAATGCTGGGAGGAGGTGTTAGAAAGTATGCAAAATGCCAAGCCAAGAACTTGACACACCATGTTTCACCAACTGGTGGATACAAATCCTTAACAGACTAAGGAAGTATCCTCTACCTAGTATACTCAGAATGTCTTTTTTGGTAGATTTCAAGAGTATCTCATGTCTTCTTTTTCCCTTCAGTCAATTAATGTGATAAATTATGAGAATCATATTTCCAATTATTGAATCATGCTGTCATTCCCGGAGCAAAACAAAACATTACTTGCTCCTGTCATCTGCTACTTTTAAAAAGATTGCTGAGTTTGATAGTAATTTAGGGTTTTTCCATCTAAATTTATACATAAAATTGTTCTCTTACTCCTGTGCTTTGCCATCTTTGTGTGTGTGTGTGTGTGTGTGTGTGTGTGTGTGTGTGTGTGTTGGGTTTTGCTAGCTATCATAAATATAAGTTAAAATGTTTTGTATTTTTCTATCTTAGGAAAGCCTTTATATACCATAAAAAGCCTAAGTTCAAGGAAAGTTGAATAGCTGTTTTCTTTTTAAATTAAAGGAAGTTGAAATCCATCTACCTATAATGACTCTCATGGTCTCAGTCTACCTTAAAAAAACAAAGAAAGTGGAGAAAGAAGTGGGAGAAGTTTAACAAGTATCAACATTATGAGGTAAGAGAAAAAGCACATAAGCATTGTCAAGTGGCAATTTAATTTATTTTGTGGATAAATTAAAGACAATGGGCTGGACCTCAGGGGAAGCATAGTTCAGGTATAAAGAAATGTGTTTTTTTCTAATATTTAACATCTTTATGCAGGTAGGTGAATTGAGTCTCCATAGTATCAATTTAGTGTTCCACTGGAGACTGATGAATAGAAATAGATTAAACAATAGATTTAACCTAAAGATCACTATTAGGGATCTCTGAATGAAGCCTTTTTGCATCCAAATCTCATGCCTTTGGAATGCGATCTCCATGGAACACAGCAGTTTGCATTCGTCTTGCCGTGTTTCAGCAAATGCATCTGAAGCAGTTGTAACTAGTAAATGGAATAATGGGCAGAGCCAGCCAGAGAGATATCTTCACATAAGCAACTCAGGGCTGTGACCATCAGGGCCAGAGAACACGTTCCACCCTTGCTTACACCAAAGAGGTAAAAATAACTGTGTAGGAGGAGATGTGAATTATGGTATTTTATGAGTCCTACAGCCTAATCCCCAAATCCTCATATACAAGAAAACTAAAAGCAGAGCCAACATTTCCATAAAGCTGGAAGGGTTTTGAAGACTGATTACTAAATGTCTAAATACGGGTGGAAAGTGCAATTCAGAAATGTTCATCATGTTAATGAATACCAGGAGGTATGCTGCATTCTCTTTGTTTTGTTATTCTCTGCACTTTTGCACTCACATTTTCTGGTGCTTTCTAGCATTGTAATCTCATAAATGTCACCTCTGTTGCCCATATATCTTAAAGGAAAATTCTAATAGAATGCTTTAATTCTCTGCAGGCTATGCAAAGAAAATCTGAGATTCGCTACTCTAAAAGAACCTATATTAAATATTGTTTTAAATGTAGTTCCTCTGTTCTAAACTGTGACTAAAATCTTTTGCAAATGTAGCATCAAATAATTACATTTGATCTTGTTTTGTGTTTGTTTCTACCTCAACCACTTTCAGCTAAAAGCAAAGGTCTGGCCTAAATATATGTGATTATTGAAATAATATTGGCAAGGATCAATTCAAACAATGTCTATTTACACTTTTAAAAGAGCCAATCTGCATTCTAAATACAAGGTAGAGGGAAATTAGGTGTCAGTACCGATCTCAAGTAGAATTTCTGGAAATATGACAATCACAACATATAAATATATATATATGTACCTATGACAAATCATGCTTTAATGGGAGGATTTACAAATATTAATGTAATTATTTGATTTATAAAACTCAGTGTTAAAACTATACCCAGAAGTTAGTGTTAACCTTGTCTGATCAATCTATGGGAGTTTCAGTACAGTAGAAAAATGCATGAGCTTATTAAGGTGCACTGTCTCCAAAAGAGGGCAAGGGAGACTTGAAGAGCCAGAGAACCAGGATACAGAATCAGAGCCAGGCTGAGTCCCATGATGCAGACAAGATCGTTTTTGCTTATTTAACCAGTTATATAAGCAAGCTGGAGTTACATGATTTTGCACCTTAAAAAACATTCTTAGCTAAAATGAACCTGAGATACTGCCATAAGAAAAACTTCCACAGCCCTCTGTTTTCTTCTGCTAATGGCTTCCCAGATTTTCTTATCAACTGGACTGGAAAGATATATAACAAGAATTCTGTTCTTGTTTTGTGCATTCAACAGCATATGCATATAAACTTTAAATATGCTGCTTTGCAAAATAAAAAGAATAAGAAACTTTTCAGTGCATAATACACTGGGCATTTAATCAAAGTCAGTTCTCAGAAGAAACATACGGAGCCATTTTCAAACGCTGACAAAGCAGGAAAAGAAAAATGAATCTTCGTGTGTCTTTAATGAAGTTTTCAGGTGAAAAAAATATCAGGTGAAAAACATAGAGATATGGATATTCTGGTAAAAAAATATATACAGATCAGTGATTTCTGATTTTTAAAATATTTTTCCTATTTTGGTAAAGCAAAACATTGTCAGGCAAGTTCATGAAAAATGGCAATAGTCAGTTAATTGTTTCATGTTTTTCTGAGGTAATGTGTAGACCTCAGAGTGTCAGTTCAAAATATTTGGTTGAAATAATTTGATTGTATTCCTTAGAAAGATGAAGCCTGTCTGATCAATTCCCAAACACATTCACATACACAAATATGTCTTCAGGGAGAGAAGGGCGGAGATTTCCTTTGAAAGCTTACAGCAATAGCAACTGTCTACTTTGACTCCTCTGCTAAATAGTAAAGTACTGTGGTTAATACTTCTGGTACATTTTTCATGCTGTTATGGTTATTCCTGTGTTTTGTCTCTTTCCCCACCACTACCCCGTTCCCCTCCCCAAGCCAATCCCTGAATTGTGGTTGGTGTCCTTGGGCTGTGCATAAGTGTTCTTTAGTTAATCCCTTCACCATCTTTCATCCCACCCTGCCTCACTCCTTTGCGGCAGCTGTCAAGCCTGTCTTATGTATCTAAGCTGATGTTCTGGTACAATTTTGTACAATCTGCTCACCATGGCCATAACGCCACTATGAATTTTAGGCTCTGCTGTACTTTCATGGACATTATAGTAGAGATTATGCCAAAAAGAGAATGTTTTGACATTTGAGGCCATTTAATACAAACAAAAAATTTCTAGCTATATAAAAAGAAGAGGAATTTTGCAGAATTATACAAAAATAATATGGAATAACTTAGAGAAATCAACTACACTAAATATTTTACAAATACCAGTTGTGGCACAAATAACTCCTCCTTTCCATTACAAACTATTTTATTACAAAGTCATAAGCACGTAATTCTATAACATACTAATATCACACTCAAGTACACCATATGATATTTTAGGTGAAATGTTCAAATTAAAACTATAAATTATTACACCCATATTATTACCCTACCAACCACACTCAAGCAGGTGTTACTTCTGCTGAACACCATCTATATTATATTATGTATAACAAAGTTATTTAGAATGTAGGTTTTTTGGATCTAGCATGTATAGATTCTAGACTTTTGCTACTAGGTTCTGTAAGTCTCTGACCCTTTTTTGTAAAAGAAAACAAACAATTTTAATTGCACAGAGTAACTACTACTATGACAAGAGAGATAAATGATACAAAATCAGTGCTTAAAACTTTTAGTCAACCCTACTGAGTAACTGTGATCAATTAGAATACCACCATTCCTCTTGTCAATAAAATGGCTACAGGGAGGTATTAATTTCCTATTTGAAGGACTCTATAGATAATAGTTCCATTTTTTTAAATCCAATAACATTAGAGTGGGAATGAAAAAGAGGTTTCCTACATGTTACTCGTTTAGTTAAAAATGAGTTTTCCTTTACATTTTCATTAATGGAATAAAACTATCCTGAAGCAAATACACCATTCAAATCTCAGTCTCTAAATTATTTTCAGGTGGCATTGCTAACTGTGAAAGTTACACACAATTAACAATTCTCCATTATTGTACTACATTTGTTTCACTTTAGACTGGTTTGTAGTCACAAGATAGATTTAATCAAGTTATAATAAATAAAAGTTGCATCTATGCTTAGCTCATATTATCTCTACCTCAAAAAAGACATACTTATTAACAAGTTCCTATCACAAGAGCTTGAGTAATTAATAGAACTAAGTAAAATACTAATAAAAAGAATAGATTTTTTAAACTTGGACCCAGGAAAACTTTTGTTCTAATGTAATTTTTATTGATAGAATTTAAAACTTTTTTGTTAAATCAAACTTTTGTTAAAAGTTTTTTTAATTGTTATTCTATTAGAGTTGTCCCAAGTTTTCCCCTTTTGCCCTCCTCCACCCATCTCATCCCCCCACTCTAATTAAAAAATGGGCAAAGGATCTGAATAGACACTTCTCCAAGGAGGACAGACATACAAAGGGCCCACAGACATATAAGAGGATGCTCAACATCACTACCATCAGAGAGATGCAAATTAAAACCACAGTGAGATACCACCTCACACCTGTCAGAATGGCCATGATTAATAAATCAACAAATGAGTGCTGGTGAGAATGTGGAGAAAAGGGAACCCTAGCACACTGTTGATGGAAATGCAAACTGGTGCAGCCACTGCAGAAAATGGTGTGGGATTTCCTTAAATTAAATATAGAATTTGTTTTGACCCACCAATTTCACTGCTGAGAACAGACCCTAAGAATCCCTAATCACCAATCCAAAAGAACTTGTACACTCCTATGTTCATAGCAGTGCTATTTACAATAGCCAAGTCTTGGAAACAGCCTACGTGCCCATCAATAAATAAGTGGATCAAGAAACTGGTACATTTATACAATGGAATACTACACAGCAGAAAGAAAGAAGGGATTCCTACCTTTTGTGTCAGCATGGATGGAATTGAAGAATATTATGCTAAGTGAAATAAGCATCAGTGAAAGACAAATATCATAGGATCTCACCTATAACAGGAAACTAGTGAACAAAATAAACTAACAAACAAAACAGAACCACAGGCATGGAAACATGGAACCAACTGAAAATGACCAGAGGGGAGGGGGAAGGGGAGTAATGGTGGAAAGAAGGGGCAGGGACTAGACAAAGAACATCAATGAATGACCCACAGACATAGATAACAGTGTGAGAATTGACAGCATTTCTTTGTGCAACTTCAAAAAACTGGTGCAGAACTCAATTGAATTGCTAGATTTCACTTTGAGGAAAACCCCAAAGGGCAAAAGACAAAATAATTACAAAGTAAGCATGCTTTCCCAGTGCAACTGCAGACGGGAAAACAACTGCAGGAGAATTAAAGTCTGCTACAATAGATGCCTAAGTCTGTGTTCAAAAGAGAATGGGGACATTTAAATTTGATGACTTGGGATAGTGCAAGAAGATAGAACAAAATCAACTCAAATGCCTTCATTCTTTAGTGTAATATTTTTCAATAAATAATCCTTTACATTTCAACCATGTACACTTAGCAACAACAAAAAAAAAGGTTCTAGAAATATAACCAGTTTCATAAATATTTTATAATTCAGTGCCAAAAAATCTGTTTTATAAGATGCTTTAAACATGTCTATGCAGCCATTTCTATATACATTTTTAAAGTAATTAATAGGCTGAATGACTAATATTTCTCAGTGGAAGTATTTCATTATTGCTTAATAGCAATTACATATGTATTCATATATGTCATTACACATTTGTAATGTATAAAATTTGTAGACAAAAATGATCAAAAATACATAAAATCCATATATCCTGAGGGAAATTCTCAAGTTGTATGCCTCCCTTAGTAGATTTTTGAATGTATACTGTAAAGTACATTTTAAAAAGTACTGAGAGCATACTTTAACCTGAAACTTATTTTTATTTTATTAAAGTTTTGTTTTTTAAATATTTTATTTATTTATTTTTAGAGAGAAGGAAAATGAGGGAGAAACATCAATGTGTGGTTGCCTCTCATGTGTCCCCTACTGGGGACCTGGCCTGCAACCCAGGCATGAACCCTGACTTTGGTTAACAGGCCCGTGCTCAATCCACTGAGCTACACCAGCCAGGACTCTGAAAGTTATTTTTAATTTTTCAGTTTCTAAGGAACTATATTGAACATTATAAGCTATTTATCATAAATCACACATATTAATGTACCAAAATCTTATTTGATAATTATATAGTTAATGTGTACTCTAATTTTTCAAAAGAAACATGCAACATTGAAAAAATATTAATTCATCTATTTGTCTCTTCCCTCAACTTGTAAACACAATATAGAATAAAAGTATATGGTAATGACTAATGTTGAACGTGTATACTATAGTAAAATAAAATAAAACAAAAAAAAGTTTCATTTTTATGTGACTCCCTGATGTTTGTAGAATGCAGGCTGCCATTTAACCCAAATTGAAAACTGCCATCTTGCTGTCCTTGTGCAAACCAGCCTGTACCTTTCAATAAAGGCCCTATTTTCCATGTGGAATAATTCACAGAAGTGGCTTTCATATTTATGAAAAGAGTATGCTCTTCCACTCTCTACTAATGATTAAGTCCACGCTGCACATTTCCATATAAAAGCTTTGCTTCAAAAGCTAATATGATGAATTTATTTAATTAAAGTTCACATTGAAAAAGGCAGCTTTCTCAGATGTTCAGAAGTTCCACTGAGGCACCGATTTTACCCACATGTTGTCTCTTAATTATCTTTTTATTAACTAGAGCGCTCTGTTCTAGCACTGAGGACTAGAAGAAAACACTTTTATTATCTCTTAAAATGATGAATGGAAAATCGTTCCAAGGGCAATGGTCTGCCATTCAGAAAACTTTCAAAAGTCAACCCCCGGAATGTAAAAAGCACATTGACTCTCCTCTCAAATGAATGAAGGTTTAGTTATAAAAGAGGACAAAATGTTTCCTCTCGGTCAGCCATTGCTGATGAAATACTATAATTGCAAAGCATGTTTAGACTTGTTTGTACATGTGCATAATGTCCTTTCCTGATAATACTCCCTATAAATAACACCATAAAATGCAAGCTTCAGAATACAACTAACCTTGATTTATCTAAGCATAATTAGAAAAGTGTCATATAATTCTATTTAAATACATAACTCTTAATAACAAATTCTATAACCTAATTTAGGACACATAGATTTTGATTTCCAATGTGGTAAAACAGAACTCATATAAAAGGAAGGAAGGAAGAAAGGAAGGAAGGAAGGAAGGAAGGAAGGAAGGAAGGAAGGAAGGAAGGAAGGAAGGCAGGCAGGCAGAAATGAAGGATAAAAAGGGTTCTGGATGTTGGTGGAATGCTAAAGGCTGGCTGGAATATAGAGGGAGTGCTAAAGATGCAAAATGACCATTTTTTAATCCTCATAGTAAAGGCTGTATCAGGCATGAATTAACGGATGCTAAATCTAAAGGGACTTGCAATGCCTCACACACTGCTTACTGGTTGCAAGAGAAACTATTATAATTATAAATAAATAAAGATGATTCTTTTTTATAAAGGGGAATGGCAGTACAGTATCCTTCAAAAATGACTGCTGTTAAAGACAAAGAGAGGCTGTGGAAATGTTCTTGAATAGATGAAGAAGGCTAAGGAGACACAACTCTTCCGCAGGTATCTGATTCTAACCTGGATCCTATGCCTGAGACACAAATGCTACAAAGGACATTATTGTTTCAATGGCTACAAGTACACTAAGAATGGAAGATTGCATTGTATGTCAAAATTAAATTACTGAGGTTGACAACTGAACTGGAGTTGTGGAATAGAATATCCCTAATCTGAGGTAATACCTAATAAGCTACCTAGAGGTAAAGAGACATGCATGTCAAAAACATGTAAATTTGGATTAAGGGTATACTGATAGTCTTTGTAATATTTTCATTTTCGCAATTTCCATTTAAGTTTGAAATTATTTTAAAATAAAATCTTAAAGAATATCACGGCAGATGGATTGGCACTTTCAATATGATTGTGCATTGTCTTTTTTTTTAAGATTTTATTTATTTATCTTTAGAGGGGAAGGGAAGGAGAGAGGGAGAGAAATATTAATGTATGGTTGCCTCTTGTGGGTCCCCTGCTGGGAACTGGCCTGCAACCCAGGCACGTGCCCTGACTGGGAATCGAATCGTGATCCCTTGGTTCACAGGCCTGCGCTCAATCCACTGAGCTACACCAGCAAGGGCTTTAATTGTGCATTTTCTTAATGTAACAAAGTATTTGCCATGTGCCCTATGAGTAGCTTTGTAACTATTCACTCATTTAATTCTTAAGATTCACCTTTAAGGTTTATTTATACTTTTTTACAAATAAGGAAGCCAAAACAGCATGGTTTAGAACTGACTCCAAATTACATAGCTTATAACTGACAGAGCCAAGATTCAAACATACAGAATTTCAGCCCCAAGTTCCTACTCTGTGACAATTCTATGTTTCATTACATAAATTCAGTATCAGGTTGGCAGAAACAGCCAAGGAATGTCAGGGACTTTAATCAATGAAGATGACAATGAAGTAGTACAATTTCCCCCCCAAATGGGTGAGAAGATGCCCATCTGATAATAACTCTAGGTACTAAAACTCTCATCTACACATACACCTAATATTATACATCTGATATAATCACACATTATGGAAATCATTTGCAAAACCAAAAAAAAGTTTCCCCCACACACATATACATGGCATCACCTTTTTACTTCAAATGCACAAATATAAAGAAGAGAATAAATGTAGTTTTAAAGATAAGAGAACAAATGATATTTAAAGTTGTGAGAATAAGAATCCCACAGATGGCTAAATGTTGAAAGTAATTCAAAACCCAATTCCAGCCCTGGCTGCTGTGGCTCAGTGGACTCAGTGCCAGCCTGTGAACAGAAAGTTTGCCCACTGGATTCCCAGTCAGGGCAGGGCTGCAGTCAGGTCCCTAGCTGGGGGCGCGTGAGAGGCAACTGACTGATGTTTCTCTCCTCTCCCCCGCCCCTCTCTCTCTCTCAAAAATAAATAAAATCTTAAAAAAGAAAATCCAATCCCATTACCATTTATAATATCTTACAGGAGGACATTTGTATACATGAATGGTTTACCTATTACAAAGGAGGAGAACATTCTTGGCATAACTTCACATAATATTTATTGGCTGCATTATAAGAGGAGAGGTGTAATAAATTTCCTAGAAATGTGTTCTTTCCCTTAGATCTTGATATTTTTAATAGGATTTGAGAAACAATAAAGATAATATTCATTGCTTAATGGTACTACTCAATATTATGAATGCCAGATTTGCTCTTGGAGAACATTTCATGGTCGATGGATTTGCAGCGACGCTTCATACTTGTAGGGTCCTTAAGCTTTCATTCCACCATCATGCCAGCCAGAGTAACATCTCTGCTCTTCTCTATCGATCCATTCGAAACAGTTTTGCTTCACTTCTTTGAAAAAAATGTTTCCTATTTCAGGCTCAAATATCTCATTCATTTAGCACTGAAATCCAATGTCTAGTATGACTTCTCATTGCTTTTAACAGTTTATTTAAATGTTATTGAGGAAAATGGATTTTTTTACCAGTTCTGTCATTTCCAACAGAACTGGTAAAATCTATAATCTCGAGATTATAACTATAATCTCGTTGAGATCATGGACTAGGTAAGATATCCTTGCATTAATTATAATGCCTAATGGCCTCTGCATTAATTCAATATTCATTTACTGATTTTATTTTTAATTTATACTAAAGTTTCATAGAGAAATTTAAAGTGACTTTAAATTTTGATTGATGGTACTTTTGATTATTTAAAAGACACCAAACAGCATGAATGCTCTTTCTGTTCTAATTAAAAATTCAGCTTCTTAAAAATTCAGTTCAAGGAAGTCTTCATAAAATTTTGAAGTTACTCATTGTCTTTCCCTGGTTATCAGCTAATAGTTTGAACTTGAATCACAGGTATATACTTAAAATGTTTAAAAAGTTTATATAAAATATGATGACTATGAAAAAATATTATACCAAAAAGCAACTAGAATGGAATATGTTAACACATCATCATTGACAGACTCAGACTGGAACACTGGGCAATTTTCTCTTGTTAAATTTTCCCATGGCTTCCTCTTCTCCCCACCATAAGATAAAAATAAAAATTATTTACATAAACACAATAAAAACCATATATAACACTGTTATTTTTTTTAATTCTTGCTTTATGATTGTTGTTATATGTACCCAAATCTCATTAGAGATTTTTGAGGCCAGTGAATATCTTCTACCTTCACTATCCTGACACTGTTTCTAGGATTGGGTTTGGCACAGAGCTCTGCTTTCAAGTATCAAGACTGTCTTCACCTTTTAACCAGGGAGGCTTCTCACTTTATGTCTGTTAAAATAATAATTATACATAATTTATTCACATTCATGTAAAAGTATGGGTATGCATGGGCTATTTACCTTGTTCTCTTCTTGTCCCTCCCCTAGAAAGAGGTGGCTGAGACTAACCTTGCTCACTAGACTCCTCACTGGGATTCTTTTGTCTTGGGGATCAGAAAAATGATTTCTTTCTCCCTCTCCCCCATCCCCCTCACACACCGCCCCTCTCTCCATCTCTCAGTGTCCGTTTCCTTCTCTCTCTCTCTCAAATGAAACTGAAAGATGCACAACCTGAAAAATGTTTCATATTCAGGCCCCATTAGTTTAAGAAATTATAATATAAAAATGACACACAGGAGAAGGAAGAGGAGAAACAGAAAAATAATACTATTAGCACTGTAGTTTGTACTGATTATTATAAAAGTATTTTTAATAATTTGTAGTTATTACCATAACTGCAATAAAGGTTAGTGCCCCTGGAGTCTATATTTTCACCAGATCCTGACACGCAGATGCCTTCCCACCTTTTCTTTAATGATTTTAAAGTATTTGAATGCTGAACATATAAACTACTCCAACTAACAATATTGTTTTCTGAAAAAATAAAGTGAAACTCTGCTATTTCTGGTATAACCGTAGGGATTTTTTTCCCCTCCACACACACAGCCATGACAGCCAGATGCCAGAGTTCTTCTTTTATTTGGGGAATTCTCTTATCAGTCGACAGCTATGCAGAATAGCACAGGCAAGTATTGTAACTTTTAAAGGAAACTGAAATGAGTGACCCAGAACATCACTGTTGACAGAAACTCATATACAAGGAACGAAAAGGTGCAATAAGAAGTAAAACAGGGCATTTCTTCCTCGCAAATTGGGTGACAAAATAAAACAAATGTCAAAAAGCTATTACATCAATACCTTTATATTTTTGCTTCAATAGCTGCTCATGTATGTCATATGTCCTACTACCTAAGAGAGCAGTTGGCTTAGATTCAAATATACTGAGTTCTGCCATTTCACTAGCTCCAAGATGATGGACACCTTTTGACACCTTTCTAAACTGCACCTAACCATTCATTTGACAAATATTTGAATGCTTAATATATGTCAAATATTTGAAGGGAGAGGAACAAAGGATTTTGTATTCGTGGAATTTACAACATGCAAAAAAGAGCCAGGCAGTAAGAATATATAAGGTAACAAATTTCAGTTAGTGACAGATGATTTCAATAAAAGAAAAGATAATAATGGGACATTGGAGGGTGAGGAAGGACATCACTAAATTTAAAGGCAATGGAAGGTCAGGCATGCAAAGTTCTGGGGGTGATGCTTTCCCTGAAAGGGAAACAGTACAAAGGCCCCGACACAGAAAAGAACCAATACCTGGTCGAGGAAGAGTACGAAAACCAGTGCGCTGGATGAGCAGTGGAGCAAAAGTGCTGTGAAAATACATACATCAGAAAGGTCGGCGGGGCTAGAAAAGGGGCAACTGAGTAGGTCGTGATTCAGACATTCCATCTCCCTCTAATCACAATGGGCAGTTTGTAGAAAGTTGACAATATGATTTGAAACATCTGAAAGCAGCTGAAGGGGTGGATTGTATAAGAATAATATTATTATAAAGTTATCCTTAAATTGATAATGCATGTAAAGGATTAATACAGTACATGGCATACTGTAAGCCCTCAATAAATGTTAGTAATAAAAATTCATTGTTATTGTCCCCATAAATTCCGAAGTCTGGGATGTGAGTCATGGCCTAACCATGAGATTCAAGGTATGGGAAACATGTAAATGTAAGCACTGCATAGGGTGGCACTTTATAAAATGAGAAAAATAAAAAGCAGTTTTAATTGATAATGGGTTTCCAACAGCCGATTCAACGTATCCATAATTATAAATCTAAGGTACACGTTCTCATAGAAATAATGAATGTTAGTTATCATCCCAGAATACCCACAGTGTTCTATTCTATTTAGTCTACAATGTATATTGTTTGGTTTGGGAGTCAGAGGTCCACCCGATATATTAGAAGAAGATAAACAACCGCTACCATTGACTGGATGCTAAATGAGTACCAACATTATTCTAAGTGCCGATTAATAGAAACCTCTTGCAACAGCCTGAAGACATAGGGAAACTGTTGGCATCTCCATCCCACAGATGATACACTAAGACACGCTGATTAACCACTGGCTCGTGCAGTCTCTGCAGAGTAGGGAGTCAGACCCGGCAGTTCGAACCACGCTTACTTCCTTTTAAACCCTCTCAAGACCAATGTGATCGTGTATTTACTCTTACTCCTCATGATTTTGAAAAAATCCTATAGAAATAATCATTGTTTGCCTATGAATCCGTATCCAGCCCTTTGGGGGATTTATTCCCATATTCTGGTGCTCCATCTCAGAATGCATGGTAGGTATCCTACTATACCATTCCAGGCACACTCCACATACTTTTATATGACATGGGAAGTTGGTAAACTGAATCTTTAACTAATTAAGCTCTTTGCTGACACAAATTTTGAAAAGTCAAAGTGAAATCCTTCATTTCGGGACTAAGAAAGAGTTTTAACTTTAAGCAGCAGCTGCAGAAGGCACCTCGGCCCAGGTATCTGCCTGCAGGCTGGGTAACACATGGACCTCGTCAGCCGCTACTGTTTTGCCCAGTTTCTTACCTGCATCTACTTTTGAATAATTTATTTATTTTTCTTACAAACTGCCAAAGGGACAGCAATGATAAGCCAGTAGTCATGGGAAAGGAACCAAAGTAATCATTTCTGTGCATTCAGCATGCACAAGAGAATAAACAATATGGAATACTGGACACAGAAAGTCTTGGACTCATGTAGGCCATGGGACTTTGGGCTAGTTACCTGTGTTCTTTCATCCCCAGTCTCCCCAAATTGGGCTAAAACAGTATCTACTTCTAGAGGTTGTGCAAATGAACAACATTAAGCTGGGGGGGGGAGAAACAGCAGCAACTGCTTCACTCATTGCTTTCTGTATGTCGTACATTTTATTATGGATTTACAGGCATCTATCTTCAAAAGTACTTTAATGTTGGGTCAAATAAAATTTCCATTTTACAGGTGAAGAAAATGAGATATGTAGACCGATAAGAACTTTCCCCAAAGTAACACGGAGTGCATGTACTGTCACTGGGATTTGAACACTGGCATCCTCAGTCCCAATGTTAACCACTAAGTTTAGCATTCTCCTGGACATGTAGTGAGCAACAGAATGCTCTCATTATTGTTGCCATTCCTATTATCCACCCTGTTATAGGGCCGTTAGATGGATTTAAGGGAAGGTAAAGCACTAGAACATTGACTAGCATGTAAACAATGCTTAATTCACGTATTGCTTTCTCTGTTCCAAAAGTTGTATATTATCTGTTTGGATTTATTAAAACCACCAAGCATGAGAATATTTGAAATAAATATGGAAGTTGGGCTATTGCACAGCAATGTGAGGTGACTTGAATCATTCATTACTACTTCTAATTTGTCCTGTAATATCATATTTATTTTGAAAACTCACAGTTGATATTAAATTAGTGCCAGGAAACCTTCAGGCAGTTCATCTTCCTCAACCCTTGGCCTATTTCTGCATAAATAAGGGACACTCTGCATTTTGCTTTGCTTACACGTTACCTGCTATTTTCAGCAGCTCATTTCCCTCTTTTCCTGAACTACTTCAAGAGTTTCAAACTTCTCACTCAACCTGGCCTCTAACAAATTTTGAAGGGTATTGTCAGGGGAGGATTTTTTAATTAATTAAATGTATTGGGGTGACATTGGTAATAAGATCATGTAGGTTTCCAGTGTGCATTTCTGCCATACGTGTCCTGTATATCCACTGTGTGCTCACATCCAGTCCAACATCTGTCACTGCGGAGCCATAGAGCACACACCTTGCTTTTTTCGCCACGAGCATAAACTCACATCCTTCTCCTAGTTTTTACCCAGCTACAGAAAAGTTTTCCACCCTGCAGTCCCTGGGAAGATCTGGCTTGGCCTCGCACGGAAGGAGGTTTCATTAGCGAACCATTCATGAAAGCAGGCAGTGCTCCTACTGATGCTCCTCGGCAGTAGAAACACAGGACGGCGTTCTGGACAGTGCCCGGTGCGAGTGCAGAAACGGATCTTAGCTGATCAGGTGCAATGCCTTCATCACACGGAGGAGAAAATGAGGAATGGCGAAAATGGGTCCTTTCTCAAGGTCCCAGTTAGCAAAGTACAGCTGAGGGGAGAAACCTGCTCTAATAGACGAAGAAGGGAATATAAATGTGTTTTAATAGACAACAAATTATGCCTATTAGAAGCACAAAGCACCAGAGCATTTTAAGCATATTAATGAAATAAGCCAGACAGTGAGGGACAAATACCATTTGATCTCACCTTTAACTGGAACGTAATCAACAAAAAAAGCAAACAAAATATAACCAGAGACGTTGAAATTAAGAACAATCTAATAATAACCAGAAGGGAGGGGGGAGGGGACAGTGGGGAGAAGGGTTTTCAGGAAGGGTATAAAGGACACATGGACAAAACCAAGGGGGAGGGTGGAAGCAAGGGAGGGAGGTGGGTTTGGCTGGGGTGGGGGGAGGGGTGGGGACAAAAATGCAGGCAACTGTAATTGAACAACAATAAAGTAATTTAAATAAATAAGTAAGTGGTTACTGTAGAAAATTTGGGACTTACTAAAAATATAATGAAAATAATCATGGTCCATTCCAGAGTTCAGTGAGAACTTCTGGTGCACGTATTCCAAGATTTCTGTTAGGATCATACTGCATATGAAGTCTATTACTCAAGTTGCTCCAAGTAGTCAACATTATACAGAGTATAATATGTAACTTGTCAATGTGGGTGTATGATTAGGCTGCTAAGCTGCTGCCAGGAAGCCCTTGTAGTGTCTCTTGGAACCCATGCTCCCCCCTCAGCAAGGTCTGGGTTCAAGCTAAGCCTCGCCACTCACTAGCTGCACCACCCTTGGCTCCATCATCAGTAAGCTGCAAACATGCTATGAATTTTACAAAGCTCTGTTCAAGGCTCGAATGAAATTATATGAATCTTAACTCAGATTTTTGTACACTGTACTTCAAGATAAAAGTGAGGAATGATCTCACCAAATACAATTATTTTTTTTAAGATTTTATTTATTTACTTTTAGAGAGGGGAAGGGAGAGAGATTGCTTCTCACACGCCCCCTACTGGGGATCTGGCCAGCAACCCAGGCATGTGCCCTGGACTGGGAATAAAACCAGCAACTCTTTGGTTTGCAGGCTGGTGCTCAATCCACTGAGCCACACCAGTCAGAGCTCACCAAATACAGTTCTTCGTCTCATTTCCAAAATCTGATTGTCAGAGAAGTCCGAGATGAACTGTATGCTTAGATTGAATGCAATACACTGCCAACCACCTTTTCCTCTTCCCAAACCAGCATCACTTGTGCGGCACTCTTCAGTGCCTCGAAGAAAATAAAATGTCCCCTTGGTTTCAGGCAGTTATCTACTTACCTGTTTTGAGCTAGAATCAGAATTATCACTGACAGTTTCTCATTCTGACAGAAGCCACTTGTCTCAAAGACTTGAAACTACTTAGTTAGCAGCCATTGTATAATGAGAAATGTGTTACTAATTTCTAAAATTATGTCAAAAATCATTATGCACAATGGCTTATAACTAAAGAGATATTCTTCACAATCCAATAAAAGTGAAGAAACCTCTGAATAAAAGGAACAAATGAAGCATTTTCTGTTAGTAGCAGAGTTAGCCAGTAAGTGCTCCGGAAGCAGCAAGCGAACAATGTCTTTTGTTACCATTTTAAGTAAATCAAATTAGACCATAGGAATAACTTTTAAAATAATATATTATGCATGTACTCCACAGGCAATCTGCTGGTAACATATAAAATTTGGGGAATTTATGCATTTAAATAGAATAAATATTAATTCTAAGCTCATTATCACTGTCTTATTGTGTGGGTACTTAATAACCCATATACTGAGGGATAATTCTCAGAAACACTTATATAACAATGAGATTTTTCTCCATCCAAAGTTCTGATAAACACCAGTTGTTGAAAGAACTAGGTACATACTAGTCTTCATCATTTGAGGCTTTGATATATTTATTTATTTAAAAACTTAGTATTTTGAACTTTTCTACATATATTTTGTTTATTAATAAAGAGCAGGAGGCATATCCCAGTACTTAGATTCAAATATCTGAATAACTCTGGAAATAACTGTTTTTAATACAAGCTATCAAAAATGAGAACTCAGGGATCCATTGTATTTTTCTAGGGCTTAACTGCACCAATCACATTATAAAAAGGTTCCAGGTTTGAAAATAATGAGGTGAAATTACCTTAAGTAAAATTACATTAAAACACATCAGCCATACCATCAAGACTGGGTGACCATGTCAATCATTTCTATCATTACCAACAAAATAAAAAATTTTTATCTTACTCAACATATTTTAGTAATAAAAGCAGAAAAAATAACAAAGAATCTCAAAAAGCTTAAAATTCAGGTTTTAACAGAGATTTATTGACACCTCAAATTGGAATCTATCCTAAGTGAAATTTTGTAATTCTGATTTTGGGGGGTTAGAGGGGCTTATTTGAAGCAGGTACCCCTTCATCATCTTTGTTTATTACCATCTAGCATAGCACAGTGATTGAACCATTTATACTAAAAAATACCTAAGTAGATGTATTAGAATGTTTAATAAACAAAAGTATCTATATGTACATGAACACCACTACAAAAATGAACTAACCTCAGAAATAATAGCTACAAATAGATATAAAATGTTTTCTCAACTTTTCTCTAGAAAAAGTATTCTCTCTAAAATCCAACACATGTAACACTGGCCCCTGCTTGGTTCTGCCTGTACCACAATCCCACTTCACCACGCCTGCATTGAAGACTTCCAGGCAAGCAAACAGCAAGAAATCAAAGTCTGACGCTGAACATAAACACCAAAAGTATATGAAACAAACCTGATATTCATATACCATCATACCAGTATTTGGTAGCTATATTTGCCAAGAAAATTTAAAAGAAAGGGCAGGGCAGAGGTGAGAGCCACATAGAAACTCCGATTTGTGTAGTTGCATTTCCTACACTGGCAAGGAGTATATTTTCTTTTAGATGGCAATGAGCATATTTTAAAAATCACGTTCAGTGCAACAAAATTTCCATAGAAAAAAATCCCATTAACTCTCTAGAGTAACTTTATAAATTATTTCTTGTAAATGTATAACTCAGCACAAGATATGAAATGTTTTTTAATAATTAACAACCCAGCATCTTTTTAAGATATCTGTAGGATCTATCAGACTTCATTAATATCAACACTTTTCTCCATTATATAAATTACCAAGTGTTTGAAAAATATTTTTGAAAATAAGAGTGCTGCATATTATCTCAGCCAAATATGGCACACATGATTCAGATCCACTACAATAAAACACGTTATTGTTGTTTAGCAGTGATAATGTATTAATTTCAACTAGAATAACAATTGTTTTAATATTGAAAAATATTTTGTTCATTTAAAAATATTACACTGCTCGAACCACATTAAATACAGACATTTTCTCAGCTACACTTTAGAACATAAAAATTCGAGAAACTTTTTACAAGTGTACATAACTAATGGCTTTTGTTCATGACATTGGGGTTCTTTAAATAATAAATTTTACTAAGTTCTATTGATTACTACTTCATATGTAATAACTCCTAAAGATGTGTACCAAGTCTTGAAGTGGATTTATTCATTTTTTTAATCTTTGCTCATACAGTAACTTTTACAATTAATTCATGCACTAAGACGAGTAGTTCACAACTGTGCAAGTCACAAATCTGAAACGAAGTCGACCTTCATTTCAGAGATATGCTCTAAACCTGAAGGATGAAAATCATAGGACATCACTGTCATGTTACTAAATAAAAGCACCAAAAGAAGCTCCCTTCTCAAAAAGTATACTCATGTACACAGTGATATACATAATGCAATCAGAAAACATCAAGATATTACCATACTTTTTGGACTATAAGACACACTCCCCCCAAATATGGGAGGAAAAGAGGGGTGAATATTATAGTCCGAATGTAGCTTACCTGGTTCGCTGTGGGCAGGGGCAGCCACCTATATTATTTATGTTATTAAATATTTTACCACAATTTTTGTTTCAAAAGTTTTCCTATTTTCCTCCTCTAAAACCTAGGTGCGTCTTATGGTCCGGTGCATCTTACAGTCCAAAAAATTGATAGTTCTTCTTTAAAAAACCTCTAACTTAATCTGATAAGTAAATTGGGAATCCAGCCATAGAAATGGAAGGGAGATGTTAACAATATGTTTTATGTAATCACCTAAACTCAGGTAAGAAAAAATCAGTGAATACATGAAGTGATTAAATCACATCATTTTTTGAAAATAATACTAGCTGAAAATTTTATTATGTTTTCTTTATGTACCAAATTTTAATGCTAGTTTTATTTTTCTCAAACTCTTAAAAAATTTTTATGCTCTTTCTTTCACTGTTGTTCAAGTACAGTTGTCTCCATTTCCCCCCACCATTCACCCTGATCCCAGCCATCCATGCCTCCCACCCTCGATCCTACCCACCCTTGGCTTGGTCCATGTATCCTTTATACATGTTCCTGGACAACCTTTCCCCTTTTTCCCCCTGTTATCCCTTCCCACCTCCCCTCTGGTTACTGTCAGTTTGTTCTTTATTTCAGTGTCTCTGGTTGCTTGTTTGTTTGGCTGATTAGGTTCCACTTATAGGTGAAATCATATGATATTTGTCTTTCACCACATGGCTTATTTCACTTAGCATAATGCTCTCTAAATTCATCCAAGCTGCTGCAAAAGGTAGGAGCTCCTCATTTCTTTTTGCTGCATAGTATTCCATTGTGTAAATGTACCACAGTTTTTTAATCCACTCATTTACTTAGGTTGCTTCCAGAACTTGGCTGTTGTAAATAATGCTATTATGAACATTGGGGTACATAGATTTTTTTGAATTGGTGCTTCGGGAATCTTAGGGTAGAGTCCCACCAATGTAATTGTCAGGTCAAAAGGCAGTTCCATTTTTAGTTTTTTGAGGAAATTCCATACTGTTTTCCACAGTAGTTGTACCAGTCTGCATTCCCACCAACAGTGGACTAGGGTTCCCTTTTCTCCTCATCCTCTCCAACACTTGTTTGTTGATTTGGTTACCATGGCCATTCTGACCAGTGTGAAGTGGTATCTCACTGTGGTCTTAATCTGCATCTCTCTGATGGCCAGTGAAGCTGAGCATCCCCTCATATGTCTATTGGCTTTCTCTGTATGTCCTCCTTAAAGAGGTGTCTATTCAGGTCCTTTGCCCATTTTTTAATTGGGTTGTTTGTCTTCCTGGAGTGGAGTCATGTGAGTTCTTTATATATCTTGGAGATCAAACCCTTGTTCAAGGGATCATTGTCAAATATATTTTCCCACATGTTTGATTCCCTTTTCATTTTGCTGATGTTTTCTGTGGCCTTGAAGAAACTTGTTATTTTGATGAAGTCCCATTTGTTTATTCTTTCCTCTATGTCCCTTGCTCTAGGGAGCATACTGTTGAAAATATTGCTGTGTGGAATACATGAGATTTTCCTATGTTCCCGTTTAGGATTTTTATGGTGTCATGACTTATATTTAAGTCTTTCATCCATCTTGAGTTTATTTTTGTGCATGGTATAAGTTGGTGGTCAAGTTTCATTTTTTTGCATGCAGCTGTCCAGATCTTCCAACACCATTTGTTGAAGAGGTTATTTTTACTCCATTTTACGCTTCTGCTCCCTTTGTCAAATACTAATTAACCATAGAGAGCTGGGTTTCTTTCTGGGTTCTCTATTCTGTTCCATTGATCTATGTGTCTGTTCATATGCCAGGATCAGACTGTTTTGATTACTGTGGCCTTGTAATACAGTTTAATATCAGGTATTGTGATCCCTCCTAGCTTGCTCTTCTTTCTCAAAATTGTTGTGGCTATTCAGGGTCATTTACAGTTCCATATAAATTTTTGAAATGTTTGTTCTATATCTGTGAAATATGTCATTGGTATTTTAATAAGGATTATGTAAGGTATAGCACCTATTTATGATAAAAACACTCAGCAAAGTGAGAGTAGAGGGAGAAACTCTACTCCCATAATAAAGGGCACATATGAGAGACCTACAGCCAACATCATACTCAATGGGCAAAAACTAAAAGCTTTCCCACTACGATAAGGAACAAGACAAGGATGTTGTCTGCTTTCACCATTTCTATTCAACCTAGCATTAGAAGTCCTAGCCACAGCAATCAAAGAATAAAAAGAAACAAAAGGCATCCAAATTGGAAAGGAGGAAGCAAAACTGTCATTGTTTGCAGATGACAATGATAGTGTACATAGAAAATTCTACAGATTCCACCAACAAACTACTCAACCTAATAAGTAAATTTGGCAAAACAGCAGGATACAAAGTCAATATTCAAAAATTGAAGACATTTTTGTACATGAACAATGAAATATCAGAAACAGAAATCAGGAAAAAAATTTCCTTTTGATATAGCAACAAGAAAAATAAAGTACATAGGAAAAAACCTAACCAAGGAGGTAAAGGACCTGTACTCAGAACACTACACAACACTGAAGAAAGAAATTAAGGAGGACACAAAGGGAAGCATGTACCATATTCATGGATTAGAAGAATTAACATCATCAAAATGTCCATACTACCCAAGTTTTAATGCTAGTTTTAAAAATCACAATTATCAGTGTTTCAGGAAACTTCCAAAGGGCTCTCTTTCTATGAACATGTTACACCATAATCACTTATTACTTATTCCATTCATCAAAACTCTAAAACACACAAAAATATATCCACAATTTTAATTAGATTTATTCTAATATAGCTATTATAATCATTTCAGCAAAAGTTTGTTTACATGGTAATTTTAAAATTCAACTTGGTGGCTTTTTGAAGTTATACCTACAAAACTGATAATGTTACTAATGAGCATCTGTGGGGCATTCATTGGCTGTTCTCCTTTCCTTCATTGTGCCCTTATCCCCTAATGTTCCTACAGACCTCTCTTTTTGCAAGAACTCACACAGAACTGTTCATAGTTCCAAGTTAGTCTCATTGTGAAGCATGATAGTGGCTTTGTAATTATTGCAGTAGTTACAGTAGATGTTTATAAGCACATAATTTTGATGTGACTAAAATGGTCATCTTGACTTACAATTTTCAAACCTACCGTTTTAAATTCACTATGTTCTTTATCATCTTTATTGATTTTATCTTTCCCTATTTCTAATTCGAATAACTGAATCTAACAGTTGAAAAGGAGCTCAAGGATTAAAGACATTCAAAGTCAAGGTACCACTGTAACTGAATAGCAAGTGTTTCATGTCCCTACTCCTACCCACTAAGGTTTACAAATTAACAATTTCAACTACCTAAGGTAAAAATAAATCCTAAAACACAATAGATCCAGAGGCATAAATACAGAAAATATGTGCTTTGGCTAACATAAGCTTTTTTTTTAAAAAAAAAGGATTTTTAAAAATGAACTGGGGCTCACAAACTATCAGAGAACTACTAAGCTGAACATTTTATGTAAAGCATTGTTAAGTAAACTGCCCTGGCTGGTGTGGCTCAGTGGATTGAGTGCCGGCTTGTGAACCAAGAGTTGCTGGTTTGATTTCCAGTCAGAGCACATGCCTGGATTGTGGGCAAGGTCCCCAGTAGGGGGCATGTGAGAGGCAACTACACATTGATGTTTCTCTCCCTCTCTTTGTCCCTTCCTTCCCCTCTCTCTAAAGATAAATAAAATCTTAATTTAAAAAAAGCTTTAACTAAACTAAGAGAGACAATAGGGATCCTTGAAGGTATTTGTGGTGCAATACATATCCTAAAACATTATTTAGACAGAAAATGAACTACTTGACCTTGCCCATTTGATAAGTCATTAAATGATAAGAGGTAATGTATACAACAGACCACTGAATAAACTGTCTCCTGAATGCCATTCTCGATGAATGACTGGCTATCTCCGCTCAACTACAAACCAATACTTTTAATTAATTAACAACCACCTTGGTGGGAAGAAATGACAGGATCTCTGTCCCATGTGGTGTGTGTGTAGTATATGCCTTTCCTATATGCCATGTATGCATGTATATGTGTTTGTGTGTGTCTGTTTTTGACATGTATCGTTGGTAGTTAAATTATATAGACTCTTCTAGATTTTAAACATAAAAATGAGTAAAATGTTTAAATAAAAATGTTAATTGAATAAGAATTTTAAAAATAAATTAGCTAAATGTTTTATTTTCAATTACACTTAACCAACCTCAAAGTCTACAAATATTCCAAGGGTAAAATGAGAGACCTTGTGATTGTTTCACCAAAATTCTTATTTTCTTTCTCAATTAGAAATACCCTGTATTTACCTGTTCATCTCAGGCTTCCTGCTCTCAGCAGCTCTGAGAAGGCAAAGCATATAGCAATGGGCCTTTTGAAACCAAAAGAAACAGATTGTCACTCCAAAACCACCAGCTATTTCCCTTTTGAATACAAACACACTATTTGAGGTAATTCATTTAGCTTTTTCTAAAGGCACCTTGTGTAACCTTGCAAGTGGTGATTTGTAATGTGGCAGGCTGTTATCAGGCAGCTACAATATTTTGCCTCAGTTCAATAAGAGCAATGTTATTCTAAAGTTCATTCATACAGAAACATTCCAGGGCAAGTACTCCAAAACTAGTTCATGTTTATTGTTTTGCTGTTTGAGAAAAGAAGAGGAGGCTAGGTAGACAAACCATCATTCTCCCTATTTAGTTGACTCTTTTCTAACTCACAAGGGACACTGGAATGTTTTGTCTGTTCTATACAGCCAATAAAATGAATCAAAACAACCTTTTATTATAGCATCCTATGCATTACACTGTCTATGCTTGCCTATCTCTCCTGATTTTTTTTTTTTAACTTCAGGGCACACCTGCCCATATTATTCCAACAGCCAGGGCCTATACATTTCTTCCCTAAGAGCTATTGCTGGCTATCACAAGACTGCTTTTTTTGGCCCCTAAAAGATCAGCATGGTATGTCAGGAAATTAGTGAGCTCCTCTTAAACCAATAGCTACTATGATTTGGCATAAATACCTTATCTCTCAGCTTGTGTATATGTTTTCACTGGCTCCCAAATTTTTTCAATGTGATTAAGCATCACTTGCCTGTATTAGTATCTTTTTTGTACAAACATCTTTGTCAGCTGCTTTTCCTTTATAGCTAACCTCCCGATTTCTTGAGATCACCTCCAGAATAAATTACTCACATTCCAGTATTTGTTTCAAGGTCTACTTCTGGAGAAAATTATAAGATATTATGTACCTCTTGCTAAATAAGTTTAGACTTAACTTCACCCAAAATTAATAGAAGGCCAATCTGATACACATTTTTATCCCTGATAGCTCTCAGTAATAGAGATGTCAGGAGAGACTAGGACAACCTTAAAGCTGTGTTCTTTTGCTTCTTATTTCTATCCACCAGGATTAATATAGGCAATTTTAGCTTATATGTAACTGTAATTAGACTAGGAAGCATATAAACAAACAATAATGACTCTGCAGAGATTAGCAAAGTTGCTTTGCCCTTTTACTTATGCCAGTGTTGGCAATCAGTAGTAGGACATGTAAGTTTCTACAATCAAATCCTTATCTCGGGGTCTGCTTTTAGGGGAATTCAAACTAAAACATTATAAGAGATTGATGCTTTCCTAGAATTAGTCCTGTTTTCTCTTAGTGAAATATATTTCAATATAATGGTTTGTTATAAAAACACAAACCAATTGGGACCATCTTAAATAAATATAAAAAAACTGTATATCTTGGGAAAATTCTGGGATTTCACCAGGAACCAGTTCAGCTGGGTCTGTTGAAAGACTTCTTAGATGATCACAGACAACTCAGACAATTCTCTCTCATGGTGGCCTCACTTGTGCATCTGTTCTGTTCTGTCTGAGATCAGACCTACAACACCAGAGTTTTCATTTTCTCTGTACTGGAACCAACCCTAACTGATGGCTTCTCAACTTTAGTGCCAATTTCTCCCCAGCACGTGTCAGGTGGCCACTCTGATCCATTTGGTTCCAATCAGATAAACAATGGTGGTGATGTAGTGCTCTAAGAAGGGGCTGGGGTTTTAAGAGAACAGGGACAAAGTTAGAGAATCCTCTAAAACACCAATTACATAATATCAGTTATTAGGGACTAAACGTGAATTGCATCTAAGAAAGCTATACTTATTTTTTCATTTCCAACACAAGGAGCTACTAACAGTAAACATTAGACGCACCAAGAGCCCTGTTCCTCTCCCATTCACCCTGCATGGCTCTTAAACTTTCTAATATCATACAAATTTGATCTATACATCAGAGATTTAATATCTCTGTGGATTGCTGTTGAATATAAATTGTGCATTCTAACATTTCATGTTGAGGTAGATTTCAAAAGCAGCTTTCCTTTATGGTAATGAGGCATTATTGTGAATACTATGACATTTTAAAAATATATGTAAAGTTGATATTCATGGGTCACATAATCAAAGCTTCCATTTCTAAGCAAGCATCTATATATATTTTTGAGGATACTAAATAGTTATTCTCCTTTTCTCACAACTTTCTAAAGGAGGTCCTAAATACCCCCATTGGAACACATTTCAGTACTTCACAACACTGCTCTTCCTTTCCAAATGCAAACAAAGTTGTCCATTGCATCCCTACTTCTAAACCCACACCACCATCATTTTCCTTCAGGGAGTAGCCTTCCTGCCTGTGTAAACACACTCCCCAAGAATTAGCTTGTCAGGTACCAGCACTGATGTATTGTGTCAGTCCGGATCGCTGTTAGATCCTCTTTTGGGTTATTATTGTTGACATCCTGACTATCTATGTGTTTTCTAAATGATAGTGGTTTGGTACCTGTGCTGTAGGGATTAATGTACAGTCACCAGTCACTCATGCCCTTGGGCACCTTCAAAACCTTTATGTCACATTTCTGGGTGATAGCAATGCTGGCAGTTATTATGGCAGTGAAGATTAAGAGATATCAATAAATAGGAGCTATTGCTGTGGATGCAGATGTAGGTCTCAGCTATTAATCTTCTGATATTTCTATTTATCCAGGATAGGGTAGTCAATCTGATACAATTCTATGCAGAGTGGGAAGAGGTAGATTCACAACTGTTCACATAAAAATAATATAATAATTAATAAATAATACCATAAGAATAAACTGTTTCACATACTCACAACCATAAACCTACTTTACCCCACCCTGTGTATTATTGTTTCTGTACAACACAGAAAAGGCATATAACCTATTTCATAAAATTAGGTGGTCTTGATTTAAATCCTCTCCCAAGAATATGTTTGTTGATTTTTTTAGACAGAGGAAGGGATGGGAAAGGGACATAGTGTTCATGGATCACCTGCATTCCACACACACACTGACTAGGAATCCAATCTGCAAACTAGGTACGTGCCCTGACCTGGGATCAAAACCATAACCTTCTGGTGTACAGGACCCTGCTCCAACCAACAGAGCCACCTGGCCAGAACTGGTCATTTTTAACTAAAATGTTTAACATGCACACTATTTGGTGATACGACAACCTGTTTTGATACTCAGGGAAGTGCAATTCTCATGTTTTACTAGATACCACTATTGCTCATTAGCAGCAAATACCTTACTTCTTCATTAGTAGAATGTTACACTTATCAGAATCAGTAAACACCAAGGATACCTAGTCTTCTCCCCAGTTACAAAAAGAAAAATGTGCTCATATTTTCTTCAAGGATTACTTTGTAAAGTGAGAGAAAAAGAAAAAATTTCATATAGCTATATATAATTTTAAAGCATGGTATAAACACATGTCATGCTTAAGAATTCTAAAGCAGTCATTTTCTTCCTTTTACATTGGAACGGACATGCAGATGGTCAATACTGTAAGGCAGTTCCCAAACGCTTAAACACCATGACATTTATTTTTCTTTATTTTATGTGTCTAAATACTATACGTTCATGATGTTTACATTATATCTTCAAACACTTTAAATGTGATAGTGAGCCAAGAAAAACACTTCCAGCAAATGATGCTGAACAAGTAAATATTCAAATCTAAAAATAAAAACTGTACATAAAAATTACATCTCAATGAGTTATAGACCTATACTTAAAAGCTAAAATCATAAAGCCTCTATAGGAAAAAAACTGAGAAAAATTTGTGGACTTGACGGAGGCAACAATTTCCTAGAGAGGACACAAACACAATTAAGTATAAAAAAACCAATAAATTAGGTCTTAGAATAAATTAATAGCTTCTATTCTTCAAAAGACACTTAAGGAAATTAAAAGCTAAGCCAGATATTGGGAGAAAAAAATTGCAGAACATATACTTTAAAAGGATGCAAATTCAGAATAAACAAATAACTCCGATAACAATAAAAAGACCAACAATCCAATTAAAAATCTGTCAACATTCTAACCAATCATTTCAAATAAGAGAATAGATATAAATGGCCAAAAACACATAAAAATATGCTCATCATTAATCATCAAGAAAGTGCAAATTAAAACCACAGTAAGATATCACTTGAAATCACTAAAATAGCTGATATTAAAAGGACTGAGAACCTCAAATGTTGGCAAGGAAGTGAACTACTCGAGTTTTTAAACTATTTGGTAATCCCATGTAATAATAGGGCTCACCCCATAGCAATTCTACTCCAAGTAAAGAGAACTATGTCACGAAAATCTTGCACATGCACGTTCATAGCAGTTTTTTCATAATAAGCTAACACTGAAAACAGCTGAGATGTCCATCCATAAGAAATTGGATAAACAAATCATGACATATTTTTACGATGGAACACTGCTCAGCAGGAAAAATAATAATAAACTATTGATAAATGCAACAATATGGATGACTTTTAAAAATATATTGAACTTAAGAAGAAGGAAGGGTATATAGTCAATTATTCCATTTATATAATGTTGAAGGATAGTCAAAGTGACCTGTGATAGAAACCAGATCAGCGATTCCCAAAGGAAATACAAATTAGTGAGAAGGGAGAATAAAGAAAGCCTGCACTGATGGAAATGTTCTCTATCTTGCCAAGACTACTGCTTGCACAGATTATACAATTATCAAAACTCATCAAACTGTATACCTAAAAACTGCATTTCATTTCTCAAAAAATTTGCCTCTATTTTTTTAAAGTAAGAAAAACCAGACAAAGTGGAGGAAAGAAAAGAACCTTCATTGATTTCTGCCAGAAATATTGCATACACATGGGCATGGAATTCATTAGAGGCTTGATTGATCTGAGAGACATTTGACAAGAGCATACCATATTTCATAGATAAGAAAATGAAGGCTCAATGAGATGCAGAAATTTGCCCAGAGTCACAAAGCTATCTGGTAGCAAATCTGGGCTTCAAACACTAGTATTTTGGCTTCACCTATTGTTTATACTATAAAAAATATCTCTTAAAACATTTTTTACCACAATCCAGAGTAAGAAATACTGTACTACACAAACACACAAATACTTCATAAAATGATATTTAACCTTAAAGTATATATCATTAAAATTTTGCAGAAGTACATGTCTTCTTTCAGGTCCAAAAAAGTCATTATTCCCCCCCACCACCGTCCTGAAACAAACTTATGAAAGGTAATACACATTTCTTTTCACACAATAATGTTACTCTGTATGAAGAAATGGTTATATTACAAGCTGTGAGGATCTAAATATACAACAGATTCAGCCACCCATCTTGTATTCACTGTGGATTGGCTTCTCTGATCAGGATAGAAGAAGCAAATTTCTATCCTGATTGTAGAAGCACAAATTTAAGGAGAAAACATATCAAGAAGGCGGCAGTGGCCAACAAATCAGTAAAAACAATCAAAGAAAAAAGTAGTCTTAGAAAAAGAGTAGGAGCCCTGGCTGGTGTAGCTCAGTGGATTGAGCACGGGCCTGGGAACCAAACAATCGCGGTTCGATTCCCAGTCAGGGCACATGTCTGGGTTGCAGACCAGTTCACTGCAGGCCAGTTCCCAGCAGGGGACACACGAAAGGCAACCATACATTGATGTTTCTCTCCCTCTCTCCTTCCCTTCCCCTCTAAAGATAAATAAATAAAATATTTAAAAAAAAGAAAAAGAGTAGGGATTAATTTTATAATTTTATGACTTGATGATGTGAGGTGTAGTTTTGCATAACAATGATCCATGAGCGTTAGCAAGGTGGAAGCAGAAGGAGTGGCAAGCAGAGGTAATGGTGCAGCCTAGGAATTGCAATGCAATTTAAAGTGGGCAAATTAAACAATATGAGGCTGTCATTAGCTTGTTAGTTTAGAACAAATAGTGTCCTCATTTTACATATAAGGAAAAGAGGAATATAAAGGTTAAAGTAACTCACCCAAAATAATACAGAACTTTTATAATATTCGGAACAAAATTGGAACCTTGGGAGTCCAGGTTCAGTGTCTGTGATGTTAACCACTAAATTTACATGCCTCTCTCATTCTATCCCCTTACAAAGGTCAAACCATAAAAAACTGCTCTGTTTTTAGGTCAAAATAATTAAATATTATCAATTTCATACTGTTCAACAAATTCTATCTCCTAGCTCTCCTCCTCTACAAAGTCAAAGTTCTTGGAAGAGTTTTCAAATCTCATTTTCTTACAGTCTCACAATTAACTATTCGACCTAAAGGAATTTGAGATTTTTCTCTTAACTCCTTTGTTGCCAAATCCATTAGACATTTTTAATCTTTGTCTCACTTGGCCCATTTGCAGCACTTGAAAATATTAACCAAACTCTTCATTTTTCAAATATTCTATTTACTTGACACTGAATGTATTTGATCTTCCCTACCCACATTCTAGGAAACTGTTTTTAATCAACTCTGAAGACTGCATTTATTCTGTCTTCCCCTTAAATGCTGACATTCATCAGGGTTTTATCCTAAATCTCCCTCCTGTTGCTCTCCATACACTGTCCATGGGTGAACTCATCTTCTCCCAAGGTCATGTATCACCTACCTGCCAATGAAACCTAAACCATTACCTGTGGAACAGACCTTTCCCCTGACCCAACTCTTCACCTGCCTTTTTACTTCCACACCCCACATGCCTTTCTGTGAATATTCAACTGACCTCAGCATTAGCCACCTTTTAATTCTTCTCAGTAACTGACACCACCATTAAACCAATTACCAAGAGCATCCTAGACAATAGCCCTTTATTTTCCACCCTCTCTATCCAATATAATTTCTTACATTTCATTTGCTAAATTTCTATTATCTCTCTCTACTTCTTCCCATCTGCTCTCTCATTATTTAAATTCATGTCACCACAAATTCTCTCTTGGACTGCTAGCCATCTGATGGTCTGCCGGCATCTCATTATCTGTCAAATCCTTCCTGAGTACTGCAGTTACATTATGCTTTAAAGAAAATTCTAGTATCAAATTGCCCTCTTTTAAAACCTTCAAATGATTTACCATTGCTTTTGGCATAAAAGTCCAAACTTTTTAACAAGTTGAAAAGATATGTGTGATAAGCATCTACCATTCTCTTTAGACACACTTACTCTTGATGCTTTCTCTTTCCGTGTATTTTTGAAACACACTTAATCTTTGGGTTCCTGGACCCAAAGGTATGTGTGGGGGCAGGTCCCAAACAATAGCAATTCTCAGACACCAGCAGGATGTCCAAGAAGTCAACCAAATTCTATGACTACCTACCCGAAAACAGCATAACATTCCACTGGTTAAGGATTCAGTTCTACAAGCCTGCTCCCATGAATCACTTTAGAAGCAAGTTGCAAGCCAACATGTCATCTCTGTTTCTGACTAACTAGCTATAAATTGGGGTTCCAAAACACCTTCTTTTCACTTCAGAGGCCAATTGCAAATGCAGGTTTTTACCCAAAATTCTAAGCAAGTGGCTACTAATCTAGAGGTTCCACACCCTTCTCCTAGGGTTTCATTAATTTCCTAGAGCAGCTCACAAAACTCATGATAACATTTATTAGATTACCTGTTTATTACAAAGGACGTTTCTCGGTAACAAACAGATGAAAGAAATGAATGGGGTACAGGGTGGAAGAAAACACAGAGCTTCCGTGCTCTGTGCTTCAACTGCTCCTAAAACTCATTCCACCAACTAGGAAGATGTCTGAACCCAGTCCTTTTGGGTTTTCATAGGGTTCTTCATTACAAAGGCACATTTTATTCAACGATTTAGCCATTGGCAGCTAATTCAACCTTCGGCCCCTCTCCCCGTCCTGGAGATTGGGGGAACGGTACTAAAGAGTTACAACCCTTTAATTGCATGGCCAGTTATAAAGGCAACTAGCCCCAATTCTTAGGTTGAGTATAAAAGCCACGTCATTAACATAAAAAGACACGTCATAGGTCCCAGCACTTAGGAAGCTCCAAGGGTTTTAAGGTTTCTGTGCCAGAAACAGGGAAGGAGACCAAATATATATTTCTTATTATAAATCACAGTATCACGCTTAACTTCTACCTATTTAAACACATGGTTTTTTTCCTTTCCAGGCTTTAGAGATGTTGTTTGCTGTACACATGTATAATTCTCCTTAATTACAGCCCCTTCTTCACTGACTTCTGTTAGATCTCAACTAACATGCCCCTTACTGTTGAAACTTCCCATAATCTCTGTAGACTTTTTAGGTGCCCTCCCTGAGACTTCCCAAAACTTTCCTTATTATTTTTGCATTTTGCAGATCCTATGAAAATTGTTTATATAATTGACTGCAGCTATTTTCTCCTTCTCCTCAACCAAAACACGGCCCAGCAAAAGTAACGCCTTCTTGCGTATGGTTGGTAGGATAGTGATATGGGTACAATAATTTATACTTTTAATTGGAACATTTCACCTAAAATGCCATATGGTGTCCTTGAGTGTGACTTTGTTATGTTACAGAATTACATGCTTATGATTTAGTAATAATAAGGGGTATCATTTGTACCAGACCTTGTATACCTCTCAGCCACACAGAGCACTAAGAAGCAACTGAACCGAGCCTCTACTGGTTTTCATTGACTACCTATGTTTAGCACACGCTTAACACAAACACACACCTTTCACTTATTTTACTCAAAGAGAAACCATTTGGCTTATTGCAACTCATTCCAAATGCTTATCATCTCCTATAATTCTATTAAGTGTTTTTTTAATCATCATACTGCTTTATTCTACCAGATTTTCCTTATATGGATATGATATAATTTCAAATCTTGTAACTAATTTCAGAATACTAGCTTAATGCATAGCCATCTATCTTCTGGAAGACCATTCCAAAACAATATTATTTAATAAAGTGCCATCTGCCTTCAGCACACCAAATGTTCTTTCATCTCCACACAATTCCTTAAAGACCCCCTCTTCTGACAGACCTTGGAAAGAGAAAAAGCAGCTTCTGGTTTTTGCATTCGAAAAAAGAAAAATTTAGATTCTCTGAAGACATGAATGTTCTTTAATTCAAAATAGCAATCACTTAAATTTCTCCATTTATAATATCTACATGCCTAAATATGTAGTAATATATTCATTTAGTATTTAGTCATCTACTGGCTTCTATTATACAATGACTATATTGCTGCAAATAAATCAAATTTCTAAAAAAATCAAATTCCTTAAATTTCCTGGAAAAAATTACTTTAAAAGAAACAGTACACTGTGGTAACAGGTATTTAACTTTTCTAAAAGTTTTTTCATGCCCCAGCTGGTGTAGCTTAGTGGATTGAGCACGGGCCTGTGAAGCAAAGGGCTGCTGGTTCGATTCCCAGTCAGGGCACATGCCTGGGTTGCAGGCCAGTTCCCAGCAGGGGACCCATGAGAGGCAACCACACATTGATGTTTCTCTCCCACTGTTTCTCCTTCCCCCCCTTCTCTATAAATAAATAAATAAAAATGTTTTTTAATAAGTTTTTTCAAAGATCTTAAACAAATAAGATTCTTCAATATTTTTTAATGTTTCAGTGTTTAATGGTCACTCCTTGACACTTTCATATTGGATGTTTACCTAACATCTAATTTATTGTTTAAAAAAAACCACATTGATCATGCTACCCTCCAATCTGCCTCTGTTTTCTTTCCCATAAAATAGATACAACATTAGCTGACTTTTTAGGTATAATGTAAGGACCTGAGCCAGAATGTATATTCTGTTAAAATAGTTATTCATTTAATCATCTTTTTCTTCTGAAAATTAACTAAAGTTTTCTACTTCATTCTCTTTACTGAATTTCTGTCACAGAGGCTCCCTCTCCTGAACTGTAGTCAGGATGAATCATTTTCTGATATATAATTCTATGAATCTGCAAAAAAATATCTACATGCTAGAGAAGACACATTGATTTTGCTTTTCTATTAGAAATGTAATATCTAATTTTTAATGCTTTAAATAAACTGGGCATCGATTGTGCCATTTCTGACAACTGTGTAATAATACCAACCAATCTGTTTCAAAGTTACTAGATCCTAAGACCTCAGAACCTGTAGATGACATTTGGATCAAGCTATGTTGCCAAATTCTGTTTCTGACCACATGTGAAATCTGCTCACTTCCCATTTTTAAACGAAGCCAGCGTTGCCTCAAGGCACAAGAGAGGACCTATAGTTGTTCTTTCTTTCCTAGAAGAAGGCAGTAAATAAGCAGCTCTCTGGAAAAAAACATGGGGAAGAAAAATGCTTCTGCAAATCACACAAAGTTCTCCAATCTCTTATGGATCCAAAAAAAAAAAAAAGAAAAGCCTGCAATGTTCCTTGCCACTTGATCATCAAGTTCCCTTAGAAAAAAAGTCAATATAAGACAAATGGAAAAGTTAAGCTTTCTTGATCATCCTTAACCCAATTTTGTACTTAGGTAAATTTCTCTATTTATAAATGCACTTACCTTTTACATAGTGTATTTATTAACAATATTGTGTAATAATTCATCTAATACTTGCATTCAGGAACATATTTTAGAAGTTGATGGTCACAACCATGCTGATCTCCTAGACAAACTTTGCATATTAATACCTAGCCTTCCTTCAAAGCCTAACTCAACTTGTGGCTCCTCTGCAGAAGCAGTATGACGTAATGGTTACACCTGGCCTCTGTGAGGGAGAAAGCCCAGTTCCAGCTTTGTAATGCATTTGACCTGTGACTTGAGATAAATTAACTTCTTCAAGTCTTAATTTTCTCATTTGTCAAGCAAAGATAATGCTAATAACTATCTCATTGGACTGGTGGATGGATTGAGTGTGGTAATGCATGCAAAGCATTAAGTACAGCGCCTGACAAAGAGTAATTTCTCAATTAATGTTGACAATATTGAAAATGATGATGATGATGATGATGATGAAGACTCTATGATTACAATGGCCAAGAAGAGTCATAACCTTTTCTGAATTCCCAGGAAATCATCAATGTATGAAATTCAGGAGACCCTACCACTCCATATTATTTTTATCTTATGTGTAATGTTGACTCCCCCAAGTTACTTAGAAACCAATAAATAAAACATCTGATACCTTCATATACCAAGAGCACATACTCCAGCCAGGTATCAGCAACACACATTCAAGGGCATGCCTGCTATAGTCAGATACAGTGCAGTCCTAGCCCATCAACATTTACCTCCCAACTGTCTCTAAACTATAAGGATAGTGAATGGCCTAAAAATTGGTCATTTGGATGTTCTGGAACATTTGCTCTCTCTCTCTGCAACAAAATCTTTTTGAAAGTAGTGTTTGCAAAGTGAAAGTAAAAAAAGGAGGATGTGCTACAAATGATTTCTTTTCCACAATAGTGAATAATGATGGAGCAGTGATGCTTGGCTAAGACTTCAAGTTTTTAACCAATAAAACATCAATCATTTCAGGATTCTCCACTTGAGAAAAAAATGTCATATAACAACATGCGTGTTTGCAAAGATTAATATGGAAAATCAGCCATTACCTACTACTCATTTTTTAAAAAATCTATTTCCATACCATGCTTATTTTAATGAAATTCGCCATTTTATAAGAAAAAGGGATCATATTTCAATCTATGACTATATTAAATTTTATATTGATATAGCTTTAAAAAACAAACTGGCATCAGAATATAATGCCAACTAAAATATATATATTTTTTATATATGAATATATATATGAATATATATTTTTATTTATGAATATATATATATATATATATATATATATATATATTCAGACAAAAGAGATCAAATTAGGTGTTCCAACAAATCAGGGCATAAGAAAAGCTGGTGACGTGATAGACTTATTTCCATGGATTTCTAAAAACAACCTGCAAAACTTCCTTTCAAAGCTCCTGTGGGAACAAAAAGCTTCAATGTAAATTGTACACATCAACAGAAACTAGAAATAATGATCAGCCATCACTTTGTTCCCACTCTCAGTTACCATATCACAAAGTCTCTTGAAATTAGATAAAGTGAAAAATAGGTGCCCATTAATATAGATTTATCCTAGTTACGCTCATTCTTACACATCTTGTTAATGAGATATTAATGTACAAGGCCTAGCATACACTCCCAAGAAAAATGTCATAAAGAAATAAATTAAGACACAGAAATAAATGGGATGGGGATATTATAGTCAATAAACCACAGATTACAAAGAAGAATGCAGGCTACCTGGGTACCACAAGACCCAGGAACAGCAGGGCAGTGGTTTCCCTAGTTTTTTCTTGTGCCTCATTTATGCGAAAGTGGGTATTGGAAAAGCTGGCAATCCATAAACATCAATAGAAGCAGACAAAAAATAAAATAAACAAAAGCCTCAAGGAAAGCCTGCTCCTTCTGGCAGAAGGACTAGAAAAAAGGGCACCCTAGCAAAGCAGAAAACATTTAGCAACCAACATACCTCTCCAGCTAAACAACACAGGAAAAACAAACAAACAAACAAACAAACAAAAGGCATCTCATGCTCACCCCTGTCAAGAAAGGTTAAACAGGGAGTAGAGACTTCCCACCTCACCCAACTGCAGAGAGGCACCCTTTTCCCCTCTGGCTGGAATCAGAGCTGAGACTGAATGGGGAATGGGGACTTTGTGTCCACACACAGTAAGGAGGCCTCCTTCAGTGTCAGTGATCATGTGGAGATCCTGGACTTCCATCCTTGTGAACAGTAACAAGCCACCCTTCTCCCTTCAAGCCATGGGGGATCAGAAGTCTCATTCCTGCCGGAATTTTCAGCAGGTTCCAGTAGGAATGAGCGCTCCCAGTCCTCTCCTCCCTTCCTGGCTGGCGTGGTATCAATGGATCCCTAGAGGGGCACCTGGACTTTCACTCCACCTGGAAATATCAAGGTGATGCCCCCTCTCCCTCTGCGAGCATGGTGTCAGAGAAAACCTGCTCAGAGAGAATACAAAGTTTGACATGGTCACACTTAATTTTGAATGGATCACTCTGATAGCATAGTGTGTCAGTCAGGCAAGACAAAAGCCAAAAAAACCTGGAAGAAGATCAACAATGAAAATGTAGCCAAGAGACCTGATGAGAAGTCAGAAAAAATTTATTGGATTTGGCAATTAGGAGACGATTCTGTCATCAGGGCCACTGGTTTTCTGATGAGAACAGAGGTCACGCTGGAGTTTTAAAGAGGTAAATTGAGAAACAAGGCAGCTTAGTATACACTAATATGATCCAAAAGTTGAAAGAAATGAGAGAGGATAAATGTCAAGAAAGATGGTTTTTATTACTTTGGGCAAGTGAAACAAGAATTCTATTTTCTAAATTATTTAGATTGGAACATGTTTACAGACTGCTACAAGAGTGGACAGGGAGGAAGAAGTTGGAGATACTAAGAAAAGATGCAACTATAGAAAAAGTCTGGAGAAGATCGGGAACATTTTTTTAAATGGGTGGGTGAACGAGTTAGCCTTGAACAAAAAAGAAACATTTCATCTCCTGAGCATGAAAGACAATAGGAAAGAGTATGGAAGTTTTTAGATGGTAGGAAGTTGAAGAGCATCAGAAAGTATATATCCATCTCCCCCAAGAAAACAGCTGCCCGGAGGGAAGGACATATGGATTTCTGCAGAGGCCTAGGAGGTTTACAATTACCCTTAAAGACACAGGTCCAGAGTTAATCAAGCTCAAGTAAAACAACGACAAATACCCAGTGACTAAGGGAACAAGTTATTTTAAAAACCCTCACTAGAAACATTTTTTTCATAAGATAATTTATTTCATAGTTTGGTTTATGAGTTCAAATTTCACTCAGCAGTAATTCAAAAGTAAGGCAGTGTTTATTTCCTTACAAAACCAAGCTGCAAGCTAAGGTCGAGTCCACAATGCCATTAAAATGTTAAAAAAAAATCTTGAAAGCATCATCTTGTATTTCTATAATTTCTGCTTATGTTTTTCTTATATATAAATAAAAATTCTATTTGTATTTCTATAAAATACTGCCTATGTTGTCAGAAACAGCATTTTTAACCTTAATATAATCACAACTGGTAGATTTTACTTTTCCTGTTTTACAGATGAAGAAACTGAGAATCAGAGGAAATTGAACAACAGGCAGAAATGTGGCCAATCTATGCTGAGTGTTTTGTTTGCGTATGCAAAATTTTCTATAATATTGTAAATGTATCTTAATTATAGATCGAAATTAAACCTTGAATTTAGTTTATCTGCCATTTTTGTTTTTTCTTTAAGAAACATGAATAAGATTACCCAAATATATTGAGAGGAATATAAAAGAGATTACATTAGTCAAAGGAAAATCCTCATGAATACTATTTTTTATCAGAAGCTGATTTTAGACACTATACCAGTAACTTTCATTCACTTAAGAACTCACCATGCTTTACAGAAACTATTTTAAGGAAGACAATCTAAATTTAAAAAATGATCCTTATTAAGAACCTAAATATAATTAAGTCACTACAAATAAGTTATTTGTAATGTTAACTCCCCCATTTCTTGTGTGGTTTTAAAAACTCATCTATATCTGCAGCAGAGATGCCAATCCTAGATAAATGGCCAAGCTTTTCACTTAAATTCAAAAATAGCACCTAGAATTTTTGATGTGTTTTTCTTAACATTTAAACTGTTGGGATATTTGGCAATCCTTGACTTCATCATATGATGAGTCAACCAAAACAATGATGAACCTACCAATATTTGTGAAGAATGTAGGTTAGGAAGTCTTGCCAACCCAAAACAGACTCAACTGGACAAGAATTTATTAATCCTCCTAAAGACATGGAATCACCATAATTGAATCTATAAACTTGAACAGATCTATGTCTGTCAACAGACAGACATGCCTGACTGCAAACAAGAAATTTCCCTGCATATATATATATATATATATATATATATATATTTAGCTCTAAGCCTTCATAATAGTTCAATAGACTTAAGAACATAAATCTGTCCCCAGTGGCCAAAATAATGTATATGCCACAAATTATACTATAGAATAATAAATGTATTATTAATCATTAATCTAGGAAGACGTTTTTTAAAGTTTCAAAAATGTTCAACCATTGATTTTGGTATTCTGAATACACAAACACCATTCCTTGCATCAGCAGTAGTCCCGGACTTAATTAGGATCACAAAGAAACATATAGATCATCTGGTCTAACTCCTTCATTTCAGAGACAAGGAAACTGGGCCCAGAGAAGGGAAGCTTATCAAGATTCAGTTTAGGCAAAAGTGGAATTAGAGTCCAGGTATCTGGATTCAAGTTTAGTGCACTTCCCAGAAGTAGCAGAGATATAAATAACATCATCTAATTTCATCTGGCAAGCAAATTCAGAGGCTAAATGGAACTTTTAGGTTCATGCTGAGTTTGCTGTTTTATCACATTCAAAAGCACCATCCACAATGAATAGATAACAATAGTATAATCACAGGAAAATCATTATTTTGATTAATCAAACATATTACAAACAGTCATCAAACAATATTATTCAAGATATTTTCTAACTAAAAGTCAAATACATAAAATGGTTGGGCTCGTCCATTAGCTTTCTTAGAATCACACATACTGAAAACAGTAGAAACAAGTGAAATAAAACAAACCCCACTAAAAATGACAAAATAACTAAAAAACTATTACTTTAAACCCCAGGGCCTTCAATTTTAAACAAAACAGTCAATGAGCACTAATTTGTATCTATCACCAATCAAAATAGCAAAATAAATCATTGTGAAAGCTCATTGGTTTATATCACTCCCCTTATAGATGTTAGCTTCTGGAAAAAATCATTCTGAAGAACTGAATCATCTGGATCATTTTTATTACTCACTCAGTCTTGAGACTGTCTGCACAGTACTGACTGAAATGTACTTCAGTGTGCATCTTCCTTCCAAATGAATATCTATGTCAGGTTTATTTATAGCCACTGCCTTCAATCAGTGCACTTCCAGGTATGAGAAATAAAATCACCTCAACAATACTCTCCTAGAAACATTCGAACAAAAACCTGGAAATCTTGGCAAACAGCTGTTTAAAAAATAATGAAATGTCTATAATGTAAAGTGTACATTAATATTTATCAAAGATTCCAAAGCACACATACCTTATACTTTTTAATAAACCCATATAAAGAGCTTCTTCAAGTGCAATCAGAGAATTTAAACCTTAAGTACCTTTTGCACATCTCTTTATAAAACTCAAGATTATTATAATCACCTATTTCATTATCTTCTCCTTATTATGCTTTCTCTGAAATTTGGACATCTCTCTTTGTTTCTTACTTAGATGCTTTTCTCTCTATTTAGGAGCTTTTTCCTCCTAAGGCTTTACAAAAGCAGCACATACTTCCCCCTACTGGGGAAAAAACAAATTACAAGGAACATCTGAGCATGTTGCTATGTATCAAGAAATCAAGTTCCTGGGAAAGATAAAATATTAAGGAACCAGGTGCAGACACTGCTGTTTCATCAACAACAGAATACTCTGTACTCTATTAAGAGTTTCTCACATGCATTTTTTTAGCTTGGCAGTCTTCAAAAGTACACTAACTCTCATTAGTGAAAGATGAATTAATCATTGAGCCTGCTGTCCCAAAGAGAACACCAATGAGCAGGTCACAGAAAATGACCAATTAGTAATTTCTTTTCATTTTAAAGGCATTACCAGCTAAATAAAGACACTTCTGGGAAAATACAATGAAGTAAACAATTTTGAAGGCTTAGTTGAATTTTTAATTATTTTGAACAATCCTAAGCACTTGATAACTCATTAATTTTCAATACTCATTATTTTATGTAGTTACCTTTGTTTTTAATAAACTAGAGAATTTATTTTTTTAATTGGCTTTACTTTTCAACTTTAATTTCTATTTTTTTAAAATCAGTAACCAAGAAAGTAGTAAGCATAATTTCATTTTACTTTCCCAAATCCTCTCCAAAACTAACTTGTTTTTTGAAAAACAGTTTAGTTGTTTCACAAATTCAATATTTTGATTATAAATCTTTTAACTGTTTAGCATGCAAAATGGGAAAAATGTATACTTTATTGTTATTATAAATAATAACCCATCAATAAAAATGTTTAAATAAACCTAGTGATATTTGAATCACACATGGAAGATCTGAATTTTTCCTTCCATGTACAACTAAGTCTCCATAAAGAAAACATTTCTCTTAACTCTGAAGGGCTGACAAAGAGGAAGTTGTCACTTTTAGTTTTACTACAGATAAGTCCATTACCACCTCAGCTACAAAATTGCATTATAGTCCATTTAATGATGTAACAATTCATTATTAATGAAGCACTCATCAGAAAAGTCTGAAGTTTTTTTAAAGGCATGTGTTGATTACCACAGATATCATATCTTTAGCAGTTAGCTTTATTTTAAGGCAAGTGGAATAATTTTGGTTAATATTTCTGTCATAAAGTTTGTGTGTGTGTTTAAACAACCTTTCAAAGCCACGCAAAAGACAAGACATACATGTTCTGGGAATTAAGTCTCCTTTTAAATTCCAAGTACACAACAGAAAATGCACACTTGGTAAAACAGCTGATCAATTGCAGAGTGTTCCCAGGGACCAGTAACTCTCAGAGTAAACCAATTATCACACTTCAAATAAATTGATAAGCACTTTAGCCTCTGCCACACTCAAAAATATAGAAGAACGTGATAGTTTAATCTAGGGTGATTCTAAGACTTTTCATAGGGGAGGCTGTAATTAGACTAAAGAGTATCAACATCAATTCCCATATGCAGCAAAAAAGATTTAAAAAATGCTGATATGTAGCAAGAAGCTCTTTGAACACTACACTGATCACCATTTACTTCCAAACTGATTTCCCTTCCCTCTGCGAAGTGGAAATATCCCTGTAAACCGCGTTATACTTTATGGTTTCCTACGAATCATCCTAACAGGTCACATCACCACTGCCTTCCGATCTCCTAGCTTTAGTCTTCCCCAAATTAAAACGTAGAGAAGGAGCATTGCTGCTCGCCCTGAAAACGAGCTCCGTCCGCCCGGAGCTCTGAAGCCAGCATCTTCAGGGTGACAGTTTCTGCGAAGGAGACAGGCGTCCCTCCCCAACTTCACTCTCCTAACCAAGCCGCGGGTGAGATGGGCGGCCAGAGGTCTGTGCCCGTCTCGGGAGATAAGTCCTACCTTCCGCCAAAAGGCGCGATGCATGCACAAAAGATGGATCCAGGCTATCTTTCTCTGCCATCAGCTCAGGCAAGTATTTCTCCTCTTCCATAGCGCGGACTTCGGACAGTCCACGGGCGAAGCGCAAGGTTCCGCTCGCTCGGACGCAGGGTCGCGGGGCAGCGCCTGGCTCCCGCGCTGCTCCGCCTACGCCGCGGCGAGGGTATCTCCGTGCGTCCTCACTGGCCCATACACCGTGCACCTGCGACTCGCGCGGTCCGGCTGCGCGGCCCAGAGCCCACACCTGCCCGTCCCTTCCGTCGTCCCTCGCTAGCGCCGATCCCAGCTCACACAAGCAGCCTTAACTGGAGAGGCGGGAACAGAATACGTCCCACCTCTGCCAACCATTCATTGGTGGTGTGCCATGAGAGGCGGGGCCTTCGCGAAGGCCGCGGGTCTTCATTGGGCCGAGCTGCACGTCGGATAGCCTGACTGGCAGGAGACAGCTGCAGAGGGGAGGGGAGCACAGAAGGTGCAAACGCTTTCTTCTTGCAGCTCAAGCCTTCCCTGGTTATTAGGCATGCCCAGTTGTTTGGAGCCCTGGGTCTTCAGCTGAGGTGCCAAGCAGGGAGAGGGCGGGAAAAGCACCAGTTAAACAGAGGAGCTCAGGTCCACGACGGCAGGGAAGATGGGGATGAGCAGTGAGTGGCTGAGGGGGTGGAAAAACACTAGGGAAAGTCTCCGGGAGGTAGATGGAACTTCACCTGCGTCCCTAAGGCACAGGTGTCTCCTCTCTTGTGACTCAGGCGCACTCCACTGTGCGGGTATCAGCAGCGCACCCGGTCTGGAAACAAATGAAGGCTGCATGTGATCGGCGACTCCTGTTTCCAATGAGCCTGACCTACATCTCGGGGACGCTGTAGGATGTTCATTGATAAACAAATAAAGAGGCTCCAGGGCGATATTGTTGTACAGCAACACGCTTCTAGCGTACAATCACTGGGGTATTGACTTAGTTCTGATTTCTCTCCCATCCCTCCTTGCTTCCTCAATCCCTATCTACGGGACGTGTGCAGGGAGGGGTCTGTATTTTTCAACTCAAAAGGTAACACAATCAATTAACAACAATTTGTGAAGAAATTGGGAAAACGTGGAAGAGAAAGAGACTAGAAAATACATAACCACAGCTGCTCTAATTTCGCCTTTTCTCCTTATTTTAGATGTGACAGTCTCTTTCTCCAGGTGCTGTTGCTGAGCTAGTTTGTATCTATCCCACCTCTATTTAAGCAGTTAAACCCTAGAGGTATCACCATCCAGGCCTGAAAATGCATCTTGAATGCTTCAAATATTTTTTTAAAACTTTTTTTCTGTCTCTTTTCATAAACAGTCATTTCCTGATTTTGTCTCTCCTCCGCCCAAAGAATGGGGGCTAACTTTCCTACAAATAAAACATGATGAAACTTTTCCAAGTTCTCTTACTGTATTCAAATATTTTCTTCCTTTATTTTTCAAGTTAAGATTGGGAGATTACCTTTTGTTTATATTATGTTTTACAATTTTAACATGACTGCATCCATTATCTCAATTTTCACTGTTACAAACCTTGTGCAAGTATCACTTTATCTCTTGTATAGGTATGGAAACTAAGGCAGAGACAGAGAAGTTCAGTGACCCAGAAGTAACAAACATGACCTTTTTTGACACCAGCCATTGTCCATTTTATGTGGAAGCTGAGTGTCCACAGGGTGCCAATGGTAAGGGAATATGTGACTAACAAATGTGGTAAGACTGTTAAAAGTTCATCAGATAAGCAGTGAAAATGCAACTCATTGATAATTTTGGTTTTCTGGCAGTAGGAATGCTACCCATCTTCAAAGAGGTAGCCAGATAGCTACAGTCGTGCAGAGTGAGTAAGATGCCAGCCACAGCTAATAAACTGTAAATATTCTGAATGAATGTAAATTAGAAAAATTATTGTGTGGTAATTACAATCGCATTTTGCTTTGCAGTGTACCCGAAGACTAAAAGCATACGGTGCTGCTGATGGGGACATGAGCAAACCCAGTATCATCAATCGAAAAGAGGCAGTTACTCTTGCGATGTTCGGCAACCACAATTACGTCATCCTTTCACAGTCCTCTTTTCCATGATTCAAGGTGCACCGAGAAGATACAATGGAGAGCAGTCCGAAGGGTGACTCTATTATTCAGTGTCCCTGGATATCCAGGTGATTATACACATGATAAACTAGCTGACTTTTATTTTCCTAGTAATTATCAAGAAAGAATTATGATTTTATTTTCTTAGGCAAACTCTTAACCAATGCCTAAATTGCATGTTTATCAGGAGAAATGTATTTTCAAACAAAGTGTGTCTGAAAAAGGCAAACTCTCCAAGTGGCACATACATATACCCAACATCGGATCCATGTATTTTTAGTAGATGACTCTGTTACCATGTTTTCCACCTATTTCACACATAGATATTTCATAGGTATTACAATCTTAGAATAGATATTCTTAGAGCAACCTCATTAATGCAAACATTAAATAAACGTAAATGTAAATAAATTGAGAGCCACCCATAAATAATTATTAAATAGAAAATATCATATGTCTATCCATGAATAAATTATAGCTACTGGTAAGCCTACCTCTTCTTCTAATGGTGTAAATAACTTTAATTACCACTGAATTGATTTGTATATCTTAAAGATGTATTTCGTTTTAAACATGAGTTCTAGTCCTGAAAGGATTTTTTGTTGTTGTTGTTTTAATGGTTTTCCATTTACTTTACTATCATTTCAACAATGGGATATTATGAAAATTTTTGCACCAACAAAATTTGTTTTTTGAAGGGAGAATAAGGCATGCATTATAGAATATGTTCTGTAGCTAATGCACAAACTGTGTATTCAATACTTTCAAAAACACTTACAAGAAAAGCCGGGCAAAAGGGCATTTAATCAGGCTTATATTTGGACTCTAATAAAAAATTCCAACCTGTATTATTAGTAAAACACACAGTTCCCATTTCAGACTTCTCATCAACTTTAGGTATACCTCATTAGCCTGCTAACAATTACTCCACAGATTCAGTAGAACCCACTTACAATAAGAACGATGGGTTAATAAAATTATAGCAGCCCAATAATTTATAAACTCCAAGGATTCAGTAAAACCCGCTCACAATAAACAGCATGGGTTAATAAAATCATAGCAGCCCGATCATTTATATTAAGGTTTCTAATGCCTTGGTACCTTGGACAGAATATAATAAAGGACCAAAATAGTGAATGACTGATTTTCATCTACTGAAGAGCCTGGCAGAGTCCATTACATAGAAGGTGCTGTTTGAATATTCCCATTTATTTTAGTTTCACTAACTAAACTAGTGAAATAAGTTCCAGTTTCTTTTAAAACTTTCATGATAATATTTTAGGGTTGCAAATAAGAAAGAAGGGAATGGGGACTTGGCTGTGTTGACAACCAATAGCAGCAGTACTAAGTGCGATGAGAAATCACTCATAGGTAATGTGTTCAGAGCCAAAATTTATGCTCTAATGTTAATATGCCACAGTACAAAATGAATATTCATCACTCAGAGCTGGCCTATATATACACAGGTAAAAAGTGTTTACTGATTGGAAAATTTAAAATTATCATATCGAATTTTAGCAGATGCAAATGTATAATTTAAGAATAGCAGACAAGAGAGAGAGAAAGCACTGATAATTGTTAAGAGCCTACTATTGTGTTTGGAATATTGCCATTCTAATCTTTACAAATGTAAGGAAGGAAGGCCAAGAAAGAATCTGATAGTAATTCTAAGGTGGCCTTAGTCCAATACAGCATTTCTGATGTTGAAGTTATCTCCGTTTGGAAAACTGATGAAGTTCATTGTTTGTATATCTCCATGGATGACCACTGCACCGACTCAGTTTCGTTGACATTGGTAGCAGCTGAGGAACAGCTACTGAATTATGGGAAAGGGGAATGAAACTATTGTCTCAAGTTGAAAGCTGTTGACTGTCTTTTTCAAATTAAATTCTTGAATTGTTAAATGATAGTCACATATTATTTCTAGAGATTAATATATTAAGGCAAAAAATCACATCAGTAAAATAAAATATTTTCATACACAGCAAACGAAGATCTGAACTCTGTTGTATTCAGTATAGATAAAGGCTAAGAGATGATTTAATAAAAACAATCTTTTATAGATTTTATTTATTTGTTTATAGAGAGAGAGGAAGGGAGGGAGAAAGAGAGGATAAGAAACATCAATGTGTGATTGCCTCTCAAATACTTTGCCCTGACTGGGAATCAAACCGACAATACTTTAGTTTGCAACCTTCACTCAGTCCACTGAGCTATACTAGCCAGGGCTGATAAAAACACGTCAAGTACGCTAAAACTTTTGCCATGGAGACAGATAGATAAGCAATTGTTTTAAATCACTGAAAATAAGTTAATAAAGAGTAGATTAAATTTAGTTGGATTAATTTAAAAAAGCATTCGTGAAAATGATGAGTTAATATTGAAATAGTATTTAAGACAATATCATCCCATTTGAGGTTTAAAATACTGCAGATACTTGATTTTTTTTTTGTTTTTCTGTTCTCTCACATTAAATGATATTGCCATGTAGGAAGCAATCATTATGAAATCCTACTGCACAAAATAGTTATTATAATGTGAGTATAAGCCGTTTGAAGAGAGTGATAGTAAAATTAGGAAAAAAAAAGTTACAGAGACAAGATTTTATCAGCCCAAAAAAGGAGAAAGAACAAAATAAAGAATCAAAGACATAGACATTGTATAAGACATTGACTATCATGACCATCAAGACAGCTAATAAATATCATGAAAATTATCTCACTACATGACAACTGAACGTAAAGTGCAATTCTAGATTGAATCCTGGGCCACGTTTTGTGTATATCTTATCTTTATTTTTTTTTACTATGACAGATGGTGATGGAATAATTAGCAAAATGTAAATAAAGTTTATAGTTTTAGTTTACTGATTTTGCTAACTGTAATGTGATTATATAAGTGGGTGTCTGTGTTTTTGAAAATACATAATAAATTATAAGGAATAAAGGGTCATCACATTTGCAACTTACTCTCAAATAATTAAGAAAAAATATATGCATGCACCTGTATAGAGAGAAAGGGTGGAAGAGACAGAAAAAGAAACACAGAGGCAGGGAAAATCATGACGTGACACAGCAAATGTGGTGGGAAAATCATGACGTGACACAGCAAATGTGGTGAAATATTAACATTTGGATGTAATGGATGAAGCATATATTGGAATATTCTCTCTTGTTTTTGCAACTTTTACATAAATCTTAAATTACTTAAACATAAAAAATTTAAATCTAAATATTACCAAAAATAATCTCAAAGTATTTCAGTTTAGTAGCTGGCCACAGAGAGGACAAGTACCTATTTTCATCACATAGTCTTTGTTATAGCATGCACTGAATTCATGAATTTGGACACGAATTCCCAAATATTTTGTAAGGACTTTATTAATCCCACTAAAAAACAAACAAATGAACATATATGCGTGAGTCATCTACTTTTCTCTTTTTTCAAACAAAAATATAATACAAATAATTATGTCAATTCTGTTATTTCTCCTAAAATAACACTTTTATCCATTTACTACAAAATTAGCCATTTTTTAAAAGATTTTATTTATTTATCTTTAGAGGGGAAGGGAAGGTGAGAGGGAGAGAAACATCAATGTATGGTTGCCCTTTGTGCGTCCCCTGCTGGGAACTGACCTGCAGGGAACCAGCCTGCAACCCTGACTGGGAATTGAACTGCAATTGTCTGGTTCACAGGCCCGCACTCAATCCACTGAGCTACACCAGCCAGGGCAAAATTAGCCATTTTTAAAGAGTTTCTTTAAATAAACTATAGGCATAAAAAAACTTCTGTTTTGAATAAATACTATTTTTATTCAAAACAGAATTTCTATTTTAATGGTATGGGAAGAAAATGAGAAAAAAATGTTTAGAGTTCATGCTTCTTGTGTACGATTTTGAGTTTTGACTATGTCACAATATCCCTGAATTCCTGGTTTTACTCTGTGTCTTCTGAATACTTTTGCCAGTTTATTGGACAGCATGAGCAAAATGTTGCTTCTTTATATCATAATGTGCTCTGCCTGCTCCTGACTGTATTTAGTTGGCTGCTTCGAACATTGGGGGAGAAATGGAAGTAATAGGACATAGAGACAAAAGTCATTGTATTTGACAAAATTTACCATCGCGGCAAAAAATGTAGGAGTGGTAAATGCTGCTAAAAATAAAAAAACAGTAACTAACATCATAATCGAGGGTGAAAGACTAAGATCAGGAACAAGACAAGGGCTGCCTACTTTGACCACTGTAATTCAGCCTAGTATGAGCAGTTCTAGCTAGAGCAACTGGACAATAAAGAAAAATAAAAAACATCCAAATTTGAAACAATGAAGTAAATCTATACTTATTCACGAATAACATGATCTTATATGTAGAAAATTTCAATGAATACATAACTACTAGAACTAATAAAAATCAGCAAATTTGTAATGTCAAGATCAACACACAAAATTTAGTTGTGTTTCTATACATAAGAAATGAGCAATCCTAAGAACAAATTAGGAAATTTTTTTAGAGATTAGCATCCAAAATAATAAAATATTTAGAGACAAATTTGACTAAGGAGATGAAAGACTTGTACACTGAAAATGACAAAATATTACTGAAAGAAATCAAAGATGACCTAAATACATGAAAAAAACATTTTATCTAAACATGGATTAGAAGACATTATTAAGATAGAAATACTATTCGAAGCAAACTACAGAGCCAAGGTAATTTCTGTCAATATTCCAATATTATTTTTGCAGAAATGTAAAAGTCAATTCTCAAATTCTTACAGAAGTACAAAAGGTCTCAAATATGCAAAACAATATTTAAAAAGAACAACATACCTGGAGGATTTATGCTTTTTGATCTCAATTTACTACAAAGCTACAGTAATCAAAAATGTGTAGTACTAGTATAAGCATATACTTATCTATAGTGAAATAGAGTTGAGAGTCCAGAAGGAACTCTCAACTCTACACATCTGTGGTCCACTGATTTTCAAAAAGGGTTCCAAGACCATTCAAAGGGAATAAAAATAGTTTCTTCAACAAATGATGCCGGGACAACTGTATATCTAAATGTACAAGAATGAAGTTGGATCCAAATCTAAAACTATATACCAAAATTAACTCAAAATGGATCAACAGCATACATATAAAGTCTAAAGCCATAAGACTTTTAGAAGAAAACAACGCATGCTGGGAAAGGTAAAATAGGTTAATTGGGCTTCATCTAAATTTTAAAATTTTGTGCAACAAAGGACACTATCAAGAAAATTAAAAGACAGAATGGTAGAAAACATTTGCCTATCAACTTTCTGATAAAGGCCTTTTATCCCAAATAGAAAAATAACTCTAACAACTCTACAACAGAAAGAAAATCCAATTTCAAAAATTGACCTTGAGCCCTGGCTAGTTAGCTTAGTGGATTGAGTATGGGCCTGCAAACCAGACAATTGCAGTTCGATTCCCAGTCAGGGCACATGCCTGGGTTGCAGGCCAGTTCCCAGCAGGGGACGCACGAGAGGCAACCATACATTAATATTTCTCTCCCTCTCTCCTTCCCTTCCCCTCTAAAGATAAATAAATAAAGTCTTTAAAAAAATTGACCTTGAACAGAGATTTCTCCAAAGAAGATATACAAATGGCCAAGGAGCCCATGAAAAGACACTCAACTTCATTAACTATTAGGAAAATCAAAATCAAAATCACGATGGGGTACAACTTTATACCCACTATGATGATGGCTGGTTTTTTTTTAAGAAAAATAAATTGTGGTGATGCTCTGGAGAAATTGGAATGCTCATACATTTCTGATAGGAGCATGAAGTGGTGTGGCACCTACAGAAAACAGTTTGACAGTTTCTCAAAGAGTAAGCATCACATTACCACATAACCCGGCCATTCTATTCCTAAATATACAGGGGTGGGCCAAAGTGGGTTTAAGTATCCACTTTTATTCACTGCTGTTTAAATTCCCAGCCATCATTCCCTAAGAGATAAACAATAAGAAAGGATATGAAATAATAACAATGAGAAGAAAACAATACAAATAATAAAATAATTAATAAATAGTATACGAATAAACTGTGCTTCAGGTACTCACAAGTATAAACCTACTTTTATCTATCCTGTATATGCAAAGGAATATAAAACAGGTACTCAGGCAAATAATGTATGATACATTTATTGTAGCACTATTTACAATAGCCAAAATGTAGAAAATGTCCAAATGTCCACCATCCATTGGATGTATAAACATAGCATGATCTATTCACATATGGAAAATTGTTCAGCCATAAAAAAGAATAAGGTACTGATGCATGCTACAATGCAGACAAACTGTGAAAACATTATGTTAAGTAAAAAACAAAAATAAAAAACAAACGTGAAAAATGTATATATTGTATGAATCCACTTACATGAAATAGCCAGAACAGCTCTAGTCATTGGAAGCCTTGATGAAGACCTAAGATTCCAGCAAATCTCTCCATAGGCCTGTTCACAACATGGCAGCTGACTTCCAAGACTACAAAACCAGGGTGTAAATACAAGGCGGCAGGAATCAATCACACCCTGCCATCTGTGAGCCTGGTAGCCCCCACTCTTTCAATTTACTTTGAAGTGGGTATTAGTACCATCCTATCCTTTTTACAATAACAAAAAAATTCAGGCACGAGAAGTTTGTTGCCCAAAGTCTCCAAACTGACATGTAGGGGAATTACTGTTCAAACACAGGTAACTGGACCAGAGAATGAGCACTTTTGGAGAATGTAAACAGTTCCATATTAACTATGGGCAATGGTACTGTGAAGGCCATCTCTTTGTGGATGACCCACCTGCAGGATAAAAGGTGTCATCTATCTTTTCAGGACTTCTCGAGTGCTACTATTAGTCAGTAACCACATAAACTATACAGTGTAAGGATATTTACAAGGTACCATATAAAGTTGATACATCCCTTTGTGGATTGCAAACTATTCCTTTAACTAAATTGAAGTATTTCAGAATATCATCAAATTAAAGAAGCAGATTTTTTTTTCTGATTGCCTGGGATCATTTATACTGACTCAAAGATTACAAACTTCTTTTTTAAAATGTTTTATACTTTATTTATTTATCTTTAGAAGGGGAGGGAGGGAGAGAAACATCAATGTATGGTTGCCTCTTATGTGTCTCCTGCTGGGAACTGGCCCCTGCTAGGAACTGGCCTGCAACCCAGGCATATGCCCTGACTGGGAATCGAACCGCAATCTTTTGGTTCACAGGCCCACACTCAATCCACTGAGCTACACCGGCCAGGAAGATCACAAACTTCTATTCAAATATGTCTAAAAGATATCAGATGCACTAAATGTCACAGTAGTTACTATATTCTGCCTGAATGTTATTGAAAGCAAAATACTGACTATTAACAATCTATCAACCCAAGAAGTCTTTTATTTGGATGCCAGAGCTACTCAAGTGGTCTAAAGAATTAGTGAAGCAACAATGCTCTCATTGGGTATATACCTGCCATGATTTGATTTATTATTTGAAATGTATTATGAATTGCATGACAAATATTATGATATTACATAAAAGTTTCACATTTTTAAAAAATGGTCCTTTGTTTTTGTTTCCTGTTGCTGTGGTTAACAGATTACCATGAACATGAATGAGTGGCTTAATACAACAAAAAGTTATTTTACAGTACTTTAGGTCAGAAGTTTCACATGGGTCTCCCTGGGTTAAAATCACTCAAAGTATCCTCAGAGCTGTTTTGTATTGCTTTATGGATTATCTGCCTTCCAGTTTTCAAAAGCCTCTTGCATTCCTTGGCTTATGGGCCCCTGTCTTCATTTTTCAAAGACAGCAATGAGTCCCTCCCACATTGTATCACTCTGACCCCCTCTCCCGCTCTCCTTTCAAGGACCCTTGTGATTTCACGGGGCCCACTTGTGTAATTCAAAATAACCTCCCTAGTTTAGGTTGGCTGATTAGCAACCCTGATTTCATCTGCAACTGTGGTAGGCTGAATAACACCCTCTCAAAACCTTCACAACCTTCATCCCCAAAATATGTCAATTTGTTACTTTATGTGGCACAGGAGTTTCTGCAATGAGATTAAGTGAAGTACCTTGGAGAGGGAAGATTATTCTGGATTATTCAGGTGGAGTCCCAATGTCATCACAAGGGTGCTTATAAAATGGAGGCCAATGAGTTAGAGACAAAGAGCTGGATGGAGACAGAGAGAAAATGACAGAAAGACCAATGGAGACAGAGAGAGAATGAGGGAGGAGAGGTAAGGAGGGAGAGAAAGAGAAGAGATAGTGAGAGAGAGTTTTGAAGCTGTTATTTTTGCTGCCTTTGAAAATGGAAGGAGCTACCAGCCAAGGAATGAGTGTGAGCTTCTAGAGAGAAGCTAAAAAAAATGTAAGGAAACAGATTTTGACCTAGAGCCATCGGAAGGAATGCTGCCCTGCAGACCATTTTATAACTCTGACCTTCAGAACTATAACATAATGAAATTATACTCTTTTGCAATGTTAAGTTTGTGGTGATTTGTGACAACAGCCATACAAAACTAATGCATGCAACCTTAACGCATTCAGAGTCCTGGCATTAGGACCTGGATATCCATGGTCGGGGGAGGGGCGTCATTATGCCTGCAATAGCATCTATATTTTCAGGCAAATAAATGACTAAGTGTGCAATCTGGTAATGATATTAGACACTGAATAACTCTCTTCAATTTAGGTAAAAATAATTTTCATATATGATGATGACTACTACATCAAAAATGTAGTCGCTTTTTGGTAGCGGGGTAATGACTTTCAAAAGCCTTTTCCTTCCTTAAATCCTCTGATAAATCCTTCTTAAAAAAAATTATTTCTGCAAAGCAGCCAAATGGAAATGTGGCTGAGCTGAAAACATAATATTCTCCAATGAATACTAATACATCCTTTCATTAAAAATAAAATATAGCTCAGCTAAAAGTATTGGCAGTGTACTGTTTCACCAATGTTTATGAAGTGTTCTTTGGCATAAGTGTCAAAAAAGTATTCGAAAGTCTGAAAGATGGCTTGTGGAAACTAAAATGAGGGGAAATGTAAATTTCTTACAAGGCCAACCAAAAGAACAAGTGAAATCACATAGATGATGAGAAAAATAGAGAAAACTCCAAATGGTGCATGAATGTGGTATGACAGAAAAAATTTATATAAAACTCACCAAAATACAAACTAGAATAGCTACAAGTACTGAGAATAATCCAATGTTATTCAAGATGAATATTGGTTTCAATTCGTTTTTTAAATTCATCCCTGAAGTGTCATTCAGGAGAAGGCAAACAAAGGTGTGACTGTCAACAACTGAACAAAAGCAAGTTGAAGAGAGATGTTTAGTCATGTAAGTTCTTTGTATATTTTTGGAGATTAAACCTTTGTCTGAGGTATCACTGGCAAATATGTTTCCCCATACAGTTGGTTCTTTTTTTATTTTAATACTGTTTTCTTTAGCCATGCAGAAGCTTTTTATTTTGATGAGATCCCACTTGTTTATTCTTCTTTTTATGTCCCTTGCTCTAGGGGACATAACAGTAAAAAAGTTGCTGCATGAAATATCAGATTTTCTTGCTGATGTTCTCCTCTAGGACTTTAATGGTGTCACGGCTTACATTTAAGTCTTTTATCCACCTTGAATTTATTTTGGTGTATGGTGTAAGTTGGTGCTCAAGTTTCATTTTTTTGCACGTAGCTGTCTGACTCTCCCAACACCATTTGTTGAAGAGGCTATTTTTACTCCATTTGCTGTTGCTGCTCTTTGTCAAACAGTAATTAACCATAGAGACTTGGAGTTTATTTCTGGGCTCTCTGTTTTGTTCCATTGGTCTATGTGCCTGTTTTTATGCCAGTACCAGGCTGTTTTGATTACAGTGGGCTTGTAATATAGTTTGATATTGGGTATTCCCAATATTGTGATTCCCTCCTACCTTGTTCTTCTTTCTCAAAACTGCAGCTGCTATTCAACTCCACTCTAAGAAGACAAGCAACCCAATTAAAAAATGAGCAAAGGATTTGAACAGACACTTCTCCAAGGAGGACATACAGAGGATCCAGAGACACATGAAAAGATGCTCAATATCACTAGCTATCAGAGAGATACAAATTAAAACCACAATGAGATACCACTTTACACTGGTCAGAATGACCATGATAAATAAAGCAACAGACAACAAATGTTGGAGAGGTTGTGGGGAAAAGGTGACCCTAGTTCACTGTTGGTGGGACTGCAGACTGGTACAACCACTATGGAAAACAGTATGGAATTTTCTAAGAAAACTAAAAATGAACATGCCTTTTGACCCAGCAATTCCACTGTTAGGAGTATGTCCTAAGAACCCTGAAACACCAATCCAAAAGAACCTATGCACACCATTGTTCATAGCAGCACAATTTACAATAGCCAAGAGTTGGAAGCAGCATAGATGCCCATCAGTAAATGAATAAATAAAACAACTATGGTACATTTACGCAATGGAATTCTATGCAGCAGAAAGAAAGAAGGAGCGCCTCCCCTTTGCAACAGCATGGATGGAACTGGAAAGCATTATGCTGAGTGAAATAGGCCAGGCATTGAAGGACAAATACCATATGATCTCAGCTTTAACAGGAACCTAAACAACAAAACAAACAAGCAAGCAAAATATGACCAAAGACACTGAAATACAGAACAGGCTGACAGAGACCCGAGGGGAGATGGGAGAGAATTTCAGGGGAAAAAGGGAAGGATTCACAGGAACAAGTATAAAGGACACATGGACAAAAACTAAGGTGGCAGGGGAGGAAGGGAGGGAGGTGGAGAGCACTTGGGGGGGTGGGCAGGGTTGGGAGTATAAGACAAAACTATACCTGAACAATAATTAAATAAATCTAATTTTTTTTAAAAAGAGAGAGATGTTTAGAATTGACAAGCTTTCGTAAGATACTCAGAGACACTTAACCCACCTGGATCTAGTTCTAGGGAAAATAAGTGACTCTATAGTCACTAGAATACTTTCATACTCATTACCATACAGGCAAAAGACATTTAATGTATTTTTACTTCCTCACAAATAATTAAAGCAGCATACAAGACACTTTATAAGCATTCATGAAGTTAATCCCTATATTTTTGTGCCTGGACTTGCAGAAAAGTCTGTTCATTTTTATCCATAAATATGATTCAGAAAGCTATTCAGACTAGTTTCTTGGGAGATGGTATTAAACATGATTTAAAATTTTTGAATTCACTCTGTTTCATTTTCGCCTGGAGAGTTGAAACCAGTGGGTATAACTTTCAAAACATGATTTCAAAAAAATTTAAGATAAATTCTGATTATTTTTACATTATGATCAAATTATTCAATGAATTGAATATATTTTCCTGAACTATAACTGTAAGACAAGAAAAATAGAAAAATGACTAATAGAAAGATGAAAGTCAAACCATCAATATTCTGTTAAAACTTGTATTTTCTATCTTCTTTTCTTAATCCCTCTCTTTCTTCCTTTCCTTTTATCCCTTTCTAATACTCACTGAGCATCTACTATGAACTAGGCATTGTGCAATAAAAAAAAGAAACATATTCCCCATAATTATAGACCTTTTAGACTAGTGGATAAGGTGGAAGAAATCCAACAAAAAAAAAGAACAAATAAATAAATGTCATTGATAATTAGTGTTTTGAAGGAAGAAAGTTGGTACTCTGAGAGGAAATAACAGGGTTGATGGAAGTTTCCAACTTTGATTCGAGTATCAAGGAAAATCCATCTAAAGAAGTGTTATACTAAAGCAAAACATGGAAGATACAAAGTTAGCCAGGGGAAAAATGGAGTTAGAGCCCTCTAAGCACAGAACATCATGTGTATTAAGACCATGAAGTAGGATATAGTTTATTATATACTAAGATAGCTGGAGACATAATGGGAGCACATGGCAACATTATGCATAGAGGTACGCAAGAACCAGATAAAAACAGAACCCTAACTGCTAGTGGTCACACTGACATATTTTCCAGGACTCCTTATAATTTGTAGGCCATGAAATTCATTCTCGACAGTCTTATGCAAATTTAAGCTCCATGTGCACTTTTAGGTAGTCCATTTAAAGGGAAAGGAACGCATCTTTCTGCCCTCTTTCTTCCACACTGCTGCCTGTGATGGCTGGCATTCTTGAAGTCATCATGAACCTCAAGCTTAAGAATCACACCCACACGGTAAAAAAGGAAGGAATTTTGTACTCTACAAGCTTCATAGAAGCATCGTGCCAGCTCTGGATTTTTTAACTTTACATTTGTTTTATCTTCAAGTGGAAACAGCTAACTTTTTAAAGCAGTGATTACTTAGGGTGTTTCTGTTCTTGGAGATTGATGTAATAGTTCAAATTAGGATGGCAGTGGCTTGTACTATAACGGTAGTGGGTATAGACAAGTCATTGTTCTCGCCCTCCAAAGCACATTTTGAATATGACAACAATGGACTTATGGTAGATTGAATATGGTATGATGAGGGAAATAAAAATGTCAAAAGTTAATCCAAATAAGTGTTTTGAGCAACTGTTTCATAGAAAGTGTCATCGGTACTGATTAGGGATGAACTGAAAAGGCAGAGCCTTGAGGGGAAACAAAAACTTTATCTTGGATAATTTCAGAAATACTGAGTTTTTACATTATTTTTATTTTAAATCAGTCCTAAAATCCATTATATATGTACATATATACACATACATGTATATGTATATGTGTACATATATATGGGCATATGTCCAAATAAACACACACATACTAAAAATAAACATATTTGCTAAATTCATTATGAAAGTCATAGTTAATTATCATTTTACCAAAAGATCTATAGCCAGTTTAGGAATTCTCACTGAACTTGATTTCTTTTTTCTTTATGTTACTCATAAGTACTTTAAGTTGCTGGGCAAAGATGTCATTTTCTTTCGGTTGTTTTGTATTCTAGAAAGGAAAAGAAATAACCAAACAGGATTTATATTTAAACCAGTAGCTTCTTTCATTTTTCTCTAGGGAGAGTACTAATGTTTTTGAAGGCTAGTGATTTATAATGTTACCAAATTCAAACCTTAGTTATAGGGCTTGTCATCATAATTTTCCAGATGAGTGACTCAGAGAAGTTCAGTCAAGTCACCAAGGTTACATAGCTAGAAAAACTCAATAAGAATTCAAAGCTAGATCTGCCAAATCCTAAGCCTTGTGCTCTTACTGCTAAAAATTGTTTCTTTCTTGTATTTCATCCTATAAAGTCCAACAAGTTCAAAGACATTATCTTAATGCTAATTAGTTATAATGATGAAAATTACTTTTGCAAATATATTTACATAGGTATCCTTACATGTTGTATAGGGTGGGGCAAAAGTAGGTTTACAGCTGTGACTAGGCAAAATGGAGTTTATTCTCATATTATTACTTATTAATTATTGTATTATTTTTATACAAACAACTGTAAACCTACTTTTGCCTCACCCTGTGTATACACTCTGAAAACTTTCCAACAAAATGCAATATATAAAGAGTTCAACTAGCACAGAACTTTTCAGGAGAAACTCTATATCTCTGGGTAGCCTCTGGCATTGATTAAATTGAAGTTTAAAAAAATTATAATTTAGTTCCATCTTCAGACAGTCCATTATCAAAGCATAATGTCTTTTAAATGAGTTGAGAAAAGCCCATAGGCAGTAAAAAGTAGTAAAATCAGGAATAATAGTCTAGTGCATGATATTTAAATGAGAGGTAAGAGCAGTAAACAAAAGGGCACTGCCAATTCTAGCCAGAAGAAATTACAATGCATCCACTGGGGAGGAGGCTGGAATATACTTTTTTGTTGTTGTTTTGTTTTGTTTTAATTATTGTTCAAGTACAGTTTTCTGTCTTTTACTCCCACCCCAGCCCACCCCCCCAGTGCTCCCCACCTCCCTCCCATTTCCACCCCCGTTAGTTGTTGTCCATGTGTCCTCCATACTGGTTCCTGTGAATCCCTCCCCTTTTCCCCTGAAATTCCTTCCTCTCTTTCCTCTGGTCCCTGTCACTTTGATAGAAAGAAATAATAATTTAGTAGTGCCAAAAGTACCTTCCCTAGATTCCTTCTTTTAAAAATGCTCTGCTTTTCTTTAGTATATCAATTGTTCAACACCATAGCCTTCCGTTATTTCACTACCTATACTGTGTAACCATCAAGCAAATTGTTTGTCTTAACTATTAGATTCAAATACAAAGAGGCTATATTGTGTTTCATTGAGAGTTCATTATATGAAAAGATTTGCACCAAGTGATAAGTGGATACAAAAGAGAAATTAACCATTTCTTACCTCAAGAGGTTCATATCCACCCTAACAAGTGTGGCTCAGTGGGTTGGTTGTCATTCCACAAACCAAAAGGTTGCCAGTTCAATTCCCAGTCAAGGCAAATGCCAGGATTGCAGGCCAGGTTCCCAGTTGAGAGTATATGAGAGACAACTGATCAATGTTTGTCTCCCTGTCTTTCTCCCTCCATTCTTTTTTCTCTAAAAAAAAATCACTAAAAGCACTAAAGCAATGCTTTTATTTAAGCAAATTTTTTAAAAAAGAAGTTCATATCCTAGTGAAAATTTTATGTGTGTATATGCACATAAATATACATGTAACATAAACACTAATATATCCTTTTATTCAAAATAAAATATAGTTCATATATATGTACAAATTATATATACAAATAACTGTATTCAAGTGAAGGCTGTCATTATGTGTATGTTGTATTTCTAAGTTAACAAAAACAAGCTGCAGTGCTCATGAACTTGCTTGGTATTAGGTTCACTGATAATGGTTGTGTAAGAGGGATAAACAGTAATTTAACATACAAATAAATTATGTATCTTTATAAACGGTCTTCAGCTTGTACTCAGTATATTTGAGCATTTCATACTGACAACCCAGTCACTTTTTACTCTAAATGAAGAATTTTAAGCTGACTACTGAACAATAGAACAATACTTTCTCCACATTATGTAACTTTTTCTTCTCCATGATGTGACTTATTTTGAGCTTCTGTCTGGCCACCCTCCTCCTACTAAACCTCTTTTTTGAATTAGAAAACTGTAGACTTTTGGTGACAGACAGACACCTTTTTCAACTGCAGCCTTCCTTGCTATGTCTGAATCACCTGAAGGCAAGTTTTTGGCATGGCTCCCTCTGCCGCTGCAGGAGCACCTGAAGCCAGCCAGTATCACAACACCTGGAAACGCCACACTTCATAGCTGAACTAAGGTTAACATCCCTTGGCCTCTCACTGGTTAACCCCTGGTTTGTCCAATTTTAACCTAAAACTTCAAGACAGACCTTTTTAGTTTTGTATATTTGAAGTTACCTGTTCTTTGATGGCAATTTAACATCTAAAAAGTATAATTTTCATAATATCATTTTCTTAGTATAGACTTTCTCCATGTTTCTAGTTTGTCTATTAATTTATCTTAGCAATGCTATTCTTTTAAGCAAACATTTATTTCTCACTGTTCTGGTAGGTTAGCTGTCTAAGAAGATCAAGGTGCCAGCAGATAGGGTGTCTGGTGAGGAACTTTGTTTGAAACAGAAATTACAATATTTTTAAGTAAACAGAGTTCACTGCTATCTTTTAGTATATTTTAATGCATTGGGAAAAGAAACAAACTTTAAGAGACATCTGTAAAAATGAAATTAATGTACATACATAAGCATTCCTTTTAAGTATGATGGCTATTTAAAAAAATTCAAATTGTCTAACACTTGGATAAACTAAATATGCCTAATTGAAAAGGTAGAATACACTTTAAAACTCAATGAAAAGTAACTTTATTTAAAAATTAAATCATGTTTTACATAAACATGTAATTTTAAAGTTAAAATTTTAATACAGTGGACTGACAGTAATATTTTATTACATGTTAATACAGAACACAAAAAGCAAATATTCTGAAAGGCTTAAGTATATGAACTAAGTTTTTTTTACTCTATGAAGGCAGATGAAAGCTTTCTTAAGGCAGAATTTTCTAGTCTTACACTGGATACCCTTTCAAAGAAATAAAGGTCAAATTTTGGGTCAAATAAAAACATTTCAGAGAAAAGCTTTGGAAAAAAATCCTATTTTTTTAATTTTAAGAATATGGGTCCAGAATATTCTGTAAAAAATACATTTTACCAAATGTGGTACAGGAAATTTTCACAGTCTGAAGAGATAGTAATCAGGTAAGAGAATGAAAATGAATGCAAAAATTATTTCCTGAAATCTCCAGTCTGAGTGTTATATAGGTGAGTTTAATCCCACTTTCTTAAATCAGCCTAATTCATATTCTATACTACATATTTAAGATAAAGAAATATGGCCATCATTTTAAGAAGTTAGTATAAGTGAATTAAAACTTTATTTTTAATATCTCAGTTCCAATTATAGACAAAAATATAAATCATAAATTTAATACAAGCAAATATGCTCATTAGTATATTAAAATACATTCTAGTAATCAAGTGAGATTTTCTGGCAAGCACAGTAGTTTAATAAGAGAGACTATAGGTGTGTGTTTAAGAAAGGGTTTGCAGGGACTTCCACCAAGATGGAGGCGTAGTTGGAAACACTTTGCTTCCTCATGCAACCAAATCTAAAAATAATAAAGTTTTAACAACAATAAACACAACCAAACCACAGGAAATCGAACAATACTGAGTTTGAAAACAATGAACTGCTCAGCAAAACCAGTGAGAGGAGTGAAGCCAGCAGTGGAGAAGGTTGGGCAAAAAAGATCCCCCCAACTCGGGCGGCAGGCAAGCAGCCGAGGGCGAGGATCCCAAGTGCAAGGTAGCTACAGGCGGACCCAGGGAAGGTGAGGCGTGGCTGGCTATCTGAGGTCACGCATTTGCGCACAGATAAACCAGTGAAGAGACGTGCATTGAGACAGACCATGCAGGGTGCAGGGTGGCGGGCTCGCACATTTGCACTCAGATAAACAGGCGGGGGCAAGCGGTGAGGCAGACTGGGCGGGGAGAGGACTGCCATTGCTCCCTCTCTGACCCTACCCCCACATACAGCATCACAAACCAGAGACCTGGGTGGCCCTGCCCTGATGAACACCTAAGGCTCTACTCCTCATACGTAACAGGCACAAATAGATCAAAACATGGCTCAAGAAAAACTCAGAATCCCAGAGCCAATAAATCTAAGCAATGAAGAAATAGCCAAACTTTTAGATGCACAGTTCAAAACACTGGTGATCAGGATGCTCAAAGAACTGGTTGATTTTAGTCACAAATTAGAGGAATGTATGAAGGCTAAACTAATTGAAATGAATGGTAATGCAAAGGAAACCAATAGTAATGGAAAGGACACTGGGACTCAAATCAAGGGAGCAGACCAGAAGGGAGGAAAAAATGACCAAACAGAAAAGAATGAAGAAACAAGAATTCGAAAAAATGAGGAGAGGCTTAGGAACCTCCAGGACATCTTTAAACGCTCCACCATCTGAATTATAGGGGTACCAGAAGGGAAAGAGGAATAGCCACGAGTGGAAAACTTATTTGAACAAATAATAAAAGAGAACATCCCCATTCTGGCAGAGGAAATAGACTTCCAGGAAATCCAGGAAGCTCAGAGAGTCCCAAAAAAGTTGGACCCAAGAAGGAACACACCAAGGCACATCATAATTATATTAGCCAAGATTAAAATGAAGGAGAGAATCCTAGAAGCAGCAAGAGATAAGGGGATAGTTGCCTATAAAGGAGTTCCCATCAGACTGTCAGCAGATTTCTCAAAAGAGACCTTACAGGAAAGAAGGGGCTGGAAAGAAGTATTCCAAGTCATGAAAACCAAAGACCTACATCCAAGATTGCTCTATCCAGCAAAGCTTTCATTTAAAATGAAAAGACAGATAAAGTGCTTCTCAGATAAGATCAAATTCAAGAAGTTCATCATCACCAAGCCCTTATTATATGAAATGTTAAAGGGACTTACCTAAGAAAAAGAAGATAAAAAACATGAACAGTGAAAGGACAGCAAACACAGTTATTAACAACCACACATAAAACAAAAGCAAATTAAGAGGACAGCTAGATCAGGAGTGAACCATAGAAAGATCACGTGGAAGATTAGCAACAGGGGAGTGGAGAAGGAGAAGGGGGGAGAAGGTACAGAAAATAAGTAGCATAGACAGTAGATAGAAAATAGATAGGAGGGAGGGTAAGAATAGTAGGGGAAATATAGAATCTAAAGAACTTGAGACACGTGTTCATGAACTAAAGGGGGGGAACTAAAGAGGGAGGGGTATGCAGGGTGGAGGGGAAATGAAGGGATGGAAATAGAACAAATGTAATGGCATAATCAATAAAATAAAATAATATATAAAAAAGAATTAAATAATGACAAGTTCAAAAAAAAAAGAAAAAGAAAAGAAAGGGTTTGGAGACTAGCTCAGTGTTTATATGCTGGATATTTTAACTCTGCCAAGTTAATGAAAGTTGCCATGCTTAACTTTTCTCGTCTGTAGTATAGGGCTGTTATTATGTTATCTTAGACAATTATTGTGAAGATTTGGGTTGATTAATACTGTTAAACACTTAAGACATTGTTTCTGAAAATTATAACACTTCAATATTGTAGTAGTTATTGCAGTTATCTATATTAGAAAAATATTAATAACATTTCAACATATCATTGGATGAACATAAATATAAGCTTGGAAGACATTATGTACAATGCAATATCTATTACTGAAAACTTTAAATAAAATAGGAAGGTATATTAATTTACTTAAATCAAGAGAATACAAAGCTTAAACTAATAATACATATAATATTATTGGTATAATACATAGTCGTTCTTATTGATTCCAATTCATCCACTCAACCTGCCCACTGATAGGACTCTATGTTTTAAAAACCTGTATAGACAGGAGTGGAGGATTTTAATGGCAGGTTTAGAAATCAAGTACATCACTTCTGTTCACATTCCTTTGACCCACAGAACTTAGCCACATGGTACTACCTAATTATGGGAAGAATAATAAGAGAAAAATAAATAATACTGGTAAGTACATAGGAGTATATCTGCCAAATACGTACTGATGCTTTTATGATGTTTTCAACATTTTATTACTATAAACAGGGTAAGTAATGCCATTTTCATGTATATAAACCAATCTCTAAGATAATTTGCTCTAAGCCAAAGATAGATATTTCGAATATTTGAAAGAGAAATCAAGTGAACCTCCATTCCTTTTTTTCTTGAATAAAGTTTTTACCTCTTTAGGAGTAGTTTGGGGTTCACAGCAAAACCGAGAGGAACATACAGAGATTTGCCATGTCCCCTGTGCTCCCACGCGTGCTGAGCCTCTGCCATTATCACCAGTCCCCACCAGAGTGGTACGTTTGTTACAGTGCATAAGCCTACAGGGACACGCTGTAGTCACCCCAAGTTCATAGTTTACACTTCTGCTCACTCTTGGTGTTCAACAAGAAGTTGAACAACAAGAACACTAATGAGCATATTTGCTTATATTAAATTTATTATTTATATTTTATAATTTTGGACAAATGTATAGTAATATGTATCCATCACGATGGTATTATGCTGAGCGTTTTCACTGCCTTAAAAATCTCTGTGCTCTGCCTGTTTATTCCTCCCCTCCCAAATCCTTGAAACTACTGATCCTTTTACTGTCTCCACAGTTTTACCTCTTCCAGAATTTCATTTGGTTGGTATAATACAGTATAAAGCCTTCCACATTGGCTTCTATCACTTAGAAATATGTAAAGTTTCCTCTATGCCTTTAGCTTGGTAGTTCATATCTTTGTGTGCTGAATAATATTCCATTGTCTAGATGTACTGCCGTTTATTTATCCACTCACCCACTGAAGGACATCTTCATTGCTACCAAGTTTTGGCATTTATGAAGAAAGCTGCTATAAATATCTGTCCAGGCTTTTGAGTGGACATAAGTTTTCAAATATTGTGGATAAATACCAAGAGGCCTTACTGCTAGATCATATGGTGAAAGTATATTTTTAGTTTTGTAAGAAATCAGCAAATTGTATTCAAAGTGGCTTTATCATTTTGCATTCCCACCTGCAATGATGTTACTCTGTATCCTGCCAGCATTTGGTGTTGTCAGTGCTCTGGATTTGGGCCATTCTTGCAAGTGCCGTGTATTCCTTTTTTAAGGACTTATGCTCCCACCAATAATGTATCAAATTCCTGTTTCTTTATATGTTTTTTGTAAAAATCATTTGCTTGTTTGATCATAAATAAAACATTATATCAGTGTTATCTGAATTTGTGTTTACTATGAAAGAGATTGAACATCTCAGTATTTGAAACATTTTCATAAGCCTCCCTATGAACTCCGTTCATGTCAACTGGTGATGCTAAAAAAAAGTTGGCCCTGACTGGTGCGGCTTAGTGTTTGGAGCAAAAGGTCACCAGTTCAATTCCCAGCCAGGGCATATATCTGGTTGTGGTCCAGATCCCAGGTTGGGGTTGTCGGAGAGACAACCAATCACAATGTGTTTCTCTCGCACATTTATATTTCTCTCCCTTTCTTTCTCCCTCCCTTCCTTATCTCTAAAAGTAAATAAAATGTTTTAAAGGTAAAAATTAAATAAATAAAATTAAGCTGATGGTGACATTATTTTATGTATTCATAAGCATACTTTCTATATTAAGAAAAATACCTAATGTTAGAAGATTTAAATACTTTTCCAGTTTTTAAAAAAAATATTTATTTGTTTATAGAGACAGGAGAGGGGAAGGAGAAAGGGAGAGAAACATCAGTGTGTGGTTGCCTCTCATGTACCCCTCACCAGGGACCTGGCCCAAAACTCAGGCATGTGCCCTGACTGGGAATCAAACCGGTGATCCTTTGGTTTGCAGACCAGCAATCAATCCACTGAGCCACACCAGCCAGGGCTCCAGTTGCTAATTGGTATTTTATATTTTAAAGTTTTATTGATATATAATTTATAAATACTATATGATTTCACTTATATGTGGAATCTAAAAAACAAAATAAAGGAAGAAACAAAACAAATGAAACTCATAAAGAGAACAAATTGGTATTCACCAGGTGGGTGATGAGTTGGGTGGGTGGATGGAAAAAGAGAAAGGAATTAAGTACAAATTGCCAGTTATAAAAATAGTCATGGGAATGAAATGTACAGCATATGAAATATAATCGATAATAGTATAATAACTGTGAATAGTGTCGGATAAGTACTATACTTATTGGAGTGATCATTTAGCAAGATATATAAATATCCAGTCACTATATGTACACCTGAAATTGATATAACATTGTTTGTGAACTTTAATGGAAAAAAATAAATTTAAAAGAAAAAATGAAGATGAGGATGGGAAGCACAAAGGTTAACCACTTCCTGAAGTTCAGCCAGGTAGTACCTGGCACAGCTGGACCCTGTCCAGAGCATTTCATGTTGCCTCTCAAGTCCAATTCTATCATGGAATAACCCCCCAAAATATATTTTGAAAATATGTTAAATATATATGCATTTTGCTCTTTGACCTTTTGGCTAAGATCAAGTGTAGTATATGTGTGTTTATGTGTGTGGTCCAGAAAAGTCCAGCCATTGTTAATATAACCCAAATGGTTTGTGCAAAATAGATGTAACCTGGCAGCTAAAGAGAGTGGACTGGAATGCCCATCATGAACAATGAATAATGATGACTTCACTGTACTAGTCAGTGGGAGTAGAAGATGCTATTGAGCGAACATGTACACTGTGCAGCTGTGGCATTCAAAATGACTGAGTAGGTAGAGCAATGAATCTGTATCCAACTTTGCATTAACCTTGAACATTCCTCTACAGAATCTGTTTGGATCATTCAGAATCCTGCAGCTATGATCAATTGGTGATTGGCAGCTTCGTCATGACAACACGCTCACTCATGCATCACGTCTTATGCAGAATTTTTTGGTGAAACATCAAACCACCCATGTGACTCAGTCCACCTACAGCCCATATTTGGCGCTTTGCTTTTCCCAAAACTAAAATCACCTTTGAAAGGGAGAGGCTTCAGACCATCGATGAAATTCAGGAAAGTACAACAAGGCAGCTGGTGGCCTTTAGGAAACCCGTGTGCAGTCCCAAGGTGCCTACTTTGAAGAGGACTGAGGTGTCATTTTCCCATGTACAATGTTTCTTGTATCTTCTTCAATAAATACCTCTATTTTTCATAATACATAGCTGGGTACTTTCTGGGGAGTCCATAGCTATATATCTATATCTGTACCTATATCTACCTATATATGTATATAATGGAATATTTTTCAACCATAAAAATGGAAGTCCTGCTGTTTGGGAAAATAAGGAGGGACATCAAAAGCACTATACTAAGTGAAATAAGTCAGACAGGAAAAGACAAATATTATATTATATGTGGAATCTAAAAAGTTCTAAATTCATAGAAAAGGAGAACAGCCCTTGGTGGTTGCCAAGGGCTGGTGGGAGTGGGGGAAAATGGGGAGATGGTGGTCAGAGAGACAATTCCAGCTACAGGATGAATAAATTCTGGGAATCTGACATATAGCATGTGCCTATAGTTAACAGTACTGGATTATATACTTGAAAGTTGCTAAGAGAATAATCTTAAATATCCTCACCACAAAAAAATTGCAGTTATGTGAATTGATGTGTATGTTAACTAACACTATTGTAGTCATTATTTTACTATGTATAACAAATCATCATATTGCATACCTTAAACTTACACAATGCTATATTTTATTTATATTTCAGTAAATCTGGGAAAATAAAAACAAGCAACAAATAAAAGCACATTCTGAATTAATCCAATTTCATGAAATTTGAGTAGGCTTTCCCTAAAACTCAAAAACCACAAACTTAGTTTGTGGTTTTTTGGCATGATTCCAAAATTTGTAAAATTTGTTTGCTGGTTTCAGTGTTCTATAGGTGTTAATTATGTCAAATTCGTTCTGACCATTTGTGTGTTTACCAGTTTTCTTATTAGTGTGTTCTGTCAGCTCCTGAGAGAGTTATGTTAAAACTCATAGTAAGAGTGTGGACAACTACATTTATATTTGTAGTTCTATTTTTCTTTTATATGTTTTGAATCTAATTAAATGTATCATATAAATATACATTTAGGATATTGTATCTTCATGATTGTTTAATATTCTCACACATTACACTGTTTCCATATACAACAATTTTTTTTCTAGCTGAAAAACTCCATTGTTATTTTTTAATGTAAACCTGTGTGTTTATTTGAAACCTTTTATTGCACTTAGTCTTAAAATATATTTCAATGAATGTGGCAGAATTTATTTTCCCCCAGAATTTCAAATATGTCATTTCAATGTTTTGTTGATGTTTTAGATAAACACTATTGAAGTAAAATTTACATATAAGAAAATTCACTCATTTTGAATGTACCATTTGATGATCTTGTTGCCTTTTTATAATTTTGTATTCATCTAATTATACATTACATAATTCTCCCAATCATCATAGAATTTCTCCCAATCGTCATAAAAATTTTTAGGTTAGTTCAAATGGTTGGTATATCAGTTTATTACTTTTTAAGATCTTATTCTATTATACCACAAGTTGGTTACCCATTAACCTGTTGTTAGATACTATATATTGAATGTTAGAGATATTGGAGATATGTTTATATTTATATCTATATCATCTATATCTATATTGAATATTAGATGTATTGGAGCTACATAGGATAAATGGATGTATAGTATATAGATGTGAAAATATATATGATGAATAGAAGATTGTAATGTGTGATATATATACTTCTAATGTACCTAACTAATATTCTTTCCATTTATTCTATCAGTTATCAGTAGAAGATAGTTGAAATTTTGACTTTTCTATTTATTTTTTAAGTTCTATTAATTTTTATTTAGGTATTTTAATGCTTAGTTCTTAAGTACATACATAGTTAGGATTTTTATACTCAGTAGAAAATTTCACTTTTTATAATGAAATCTTTCTTTTTACCACTTAATTTTTCCATCTTAAATAATATTGACACTATAGGTTATTATGATTAAGGTTTTCATGGTTTATCATTTTCCAACTTTTTATTTTTTGCATCTCCCCAAATTTTTAAGTTGGGTTACTTGCAGACAGAATAAAGTGTGGTTTTATGAGTTTATTCTCTCTGACAAACTCTTTGGATTAGAATAATTTACACCATTTATATTTAATATAATCATATATATATATTCTAGTTATTTCTGCTTTTCCATATCCTTTTCCTCTCATCCCCTTTCCTTGTTTAGTTATTTTTCTGTTATTTGTTAGATAGTTCTGAAGTGTGAAATTTAGAACTGTGTATTTTGCATTACTAGGGCAAGATTAGCTGGTACTCTCCCCAAAATCCTGTAAATTATGGTTTTTGTTTTTTTTTTCCCAGCGAGGTTGGTTGGAACACCTATTTCTGGCCCTCCTGGATGCTGGGCACTGTTACCTTTGAAACTTCCAGATGTTCCTTCCTCAGGCCGTGGATAGTTTCCCACGTCCATAAACCAATCAGTTCTTTGTTGAATACTTGAGTGGAATTCTCTGCAGATTTCTGGAGTTCTCTCTGTGGGCTGCTCTCTCCTTCTTGTACTTTCCTTTGTGAATTCTAGTTCCCTTGATCTCCCTGCACTGTCACCTCCATCTCCAGCTGGGTGCTGTCCTGGTCCCTTGGGTCAGATGCTTCCTCAGAGCAAAGTGAGGAGTAATCAGAGAGCTCACCTTTTTTGTTTATCTCTGAAGGACCACTGCATTTTTATTGGTTGGCCACTATTTTTTGTTGTTTCAGCTGGAGGATTAATCTAGTTCCTGTTTCTCCATTTTGATGGAAAGCAGAATTCTTCCATTTTAGTCAGGGTCCAAACAGAAGTGGGTTGCAAACAAATTGGAAAAATTTAAAGAATATTTATATTCAAATGAGTTATGTTCAGAGGTTTGGTGTCGTATAGGGAGTCCATAACAAACAGTTTAACAATCCTGGGCTAATAGCTGCAGAGCTACTAATAACCCTAATAGCTTTTGGCCTAGGATGAAAGTGTTTACTGAAACTCAGGAGAGGTTCAAGTTGAGAAGGTGTCCTTGAGAAGCCACATGACCTGAGGTCATTCTGAGGAGGGACTAAGAAATTAAAATGGACTCACTTCTATTCCTCCTTCATTCTGCCTGTGTGCTAAATGTAAACCTGAAGCCAAAAGGCAAGGAAGAGTCTGAAACAATTGGCTTCAGACAGCTTCTTCGAGCACAGAGCAGAAGGGCTTTGCAAAGGGAATGGAAGACATCCAGCTCAAGATACATCTTTTGGCATTTCTCCACATCCACAGTTGTATAATCCCCAGTAATCCTGTTTGATTCTCTCATGTCTCTCACCTCTCCATTCCTGTTGGCCACAGATTCTGTAGATTCTGCTTCTTAATATGTTACATATTTATTACTTCCTCTACAACTTACTACTGCCACTGCTTTGATCAATGTTGTCACGTGTTTTCTGGAAGGTTGCCATAACCTCTTAAAAACTTCCCTGGATTCCCAGCTTTAGTTTCTTGTCTTCAGTTCATTCTTTTGTTCTCTCTCTTTTTTGTAAATAATGGGATTATTATTTTTATTGTTAACACTATTACAAATGTTCCCCATTTCCACTTCCTCTTTGCCCCCGCTCTACCCAGCCCCAGCCTGGCCTTCACCATATTGTTGTTCGTATCCATGGGCTTTGCATATATGCATCTATGTTCTTTAGTTAATTTCTTCCAGTCCTCCATGCCTCTGAGATCTGTCAGTCTGTTCCATGTATCCATGATTCTTATTTCATTTTGTCTGTCAGTTTATTTTGTTCATTAAATTGCACATATGAGTAAGATCACATGGCATTTTCCTATGACCGGTTTATTTCACTTAGCGTAATATTCTCTAGATCCATCCATGCTGTAGCAAATGAGAAGACTTTCTTTTCTTTACAGCTGCAAAGTATTCCACAGTGTAAATGTACCACAACTTTTTTATTCACCCACTTACTGATGGAGCTTGGGCTGTTTCCAGATCTTGGCTACTGTAAATAATGCTGTTATGAACATAAGGACACATATATTCTTCCTGATTGGTGTTTCAGGATTCTTAGGCTATATTCCCAGCAATGGTATCACTGGATCAAATGACAGTTTGATTTTCATTTTTTTTTTTAGGAAACTCCATACAGTTTTCCACAGTGGCTGCACCAACATTCCCACCAGAAGTGCACTAGGGTTCCCCTTTCTCCAAGTCCTTGCTAGCACTTGTTGTTTGTTGATTTATTGATGATAGCCATTCTGACCCATGTGAGGTAATATTTCACTGTGGTTTTAATTTGCATCTCTCTGATGATTAGTGACATTGAGCATCTTTTTAATTCAAATTTCATCACACCATTTCCCACCTTTGTACTTTCTGATTGTTCAATGTGGATTTCAAGATGATCCATTTTCTGGTTTCTACCATTGTCACCATCTTAGGCCAGAGGAAGTCATGGTAAAATACAAAATAATGTAAAGATGGTTGTTTTTCACAAATTTCTTTTGACCACTCTTGATCTCCTCAACCTGAAAATTTCATCAACCTTTTGTTACAGTTTTTATTAGCTTCCTATCTTGACCAATTGATGCCTATTTAGCACTCATTAAATTCAGAATTTTTTATTAATCTTCACATTATCTCTCTTTATAAAATATGACTTTTTATGTGAGGCATAGCCCTCATCGAATTCAGGTGTGAATGTTTCTTGGTCTTAAAATATTCAAGATCGATATTTAATTCACTTTATTGCTTAGATAAACCATCAATTAATTCAGGTTCTAATACAATTTTTATGTTTTGTGCAATGTGAAACACTTCGTATAGATAATATCTTAACATCTTAAAATCTTGGCTGCAGAGAATATATTTAAACCATTTGTACACAGAAATAAATAAATATGCAGAAATATTGTTTAAATGACACGCCGTTTTTATGTCAGTCTACAAGTGTAGAAGTCATTTGTTGTGTTTAGAACAGACAACTTGGTGAACGATAATGATAAAATCTGATGTGCACTTACACAGCCCCGCTTCTCGTCATCTCTTCCCATTGTAATTCCTCCTTCACTGAAATTTTATTCCTCGCAATATTACTCTCATCTCTATATTACGTTCACTCAAAAGTTTAATTATTTTTGGAATATCTGGGTCTTCAAATGATCCTACCACTTGTTAGCTTGTGAACTTGGACAAGTTCCTCTTTAGGGTCTTAGTTTCCTCATGCGTAAAATGTGAAAAATAAATCCTATCTTAGGGCAATTTTGGGGGAATAACTGAGTCACTGCAATTAAAATGTTTAGAGCAGTGTTTGAATTATAGGAAGCAACCTCCAACCAACTGTTATACAATCAAATCAAATCTAGATATTTATTCAGTCCCTCCTCCTCTCTAAGGCCAATCAGTTAATCAGATTTCTGTATTGTCCTTCCTCAATTTACATCTCAACGACCTCACTGTCTCAATTATTTTGCTTCTTTTTTTTAAAGATCTTATTTATTTATTTTTAGAGAGATGGATGGGAGGGAGAAAGAGGAGAGAAACACCAATGTGTGATTGCCTCTCACGCACCCCATGTTGGGGACCTGGCCCGCAACCCAGGGATGTGCCCTGACTGGGAATGGAATGATAGTAACCTTTTGGTTTGAAGCCTTATGCTCAATTCACTGAGACACAACAGCCAGGCCTCAATTTCCTTGCTTCTTTAAGGTTTTGCATTTGTTTCTTAGCACTGGCTTTTTCTTATCAGCATTTAGATACCTTTAAATATTTGCTGGATTATAATCATGCTTCCACAGGTCTCAGTATGACTCATGCTCTCCCTTCCCTTAAGTCTTTGCTTAAAAGTAACATTATCATGGGTGGGTGGGAAAGTGGAGACAATTGTACTTGAACAACAATAAAAAAAAAAGTAACTTTATCAATGAGGTTTTTCCTAACCACCCTATTAAAAAGTTGCACCACCCTTTTCTAGAATACTTCCTATTTCCATTTCCTACTTTATTTTTCTCCATAGCACTTCTGATCATCTTATGTTTTATTGACTTATTTGTTTATTTTCTCTCTCCTTCCACTAAAAGTAAGTTCTATGGTAGAAAGTCTTTATGTCCATTTATTTTTCATTACAATATCTCAGTGCCTGGATGGTTGCCACATTGGATGGGAGTTAGGGGACTAAGCAGAAAAGGTGATAGGATTACAAAAAACAAATTGGTCCTTACAGATAGTCATGGAGATGTCAAGTATAGAGACCATATTTACTAATATTGTAATAGTAATGGCTGATGTCAGGTGTGTACTGGAATTATTGGGGATCACTTCATAAATTATGTAAATGTCTAACCACTATGCTGTATACTTTAAACTAATATAATAAATGCCAACTCTAATTGAAAGTGAAAAATAAACAAAAAGTAATATGTCAATGCCCAATATATAGTAGATATGTAGCAAATATTAACTAAATTAAAGAATGGAAAAATTATGAATTAATCATTCAGGGCCTGAAGCTTTAATAATTGACTTATTTCTTAGGAATACTTCATAGACCAACATCTACAAAGAGTTACCTGTACTGAATTCTTTTAATTTACCACTCATTTCTCATGCCCAACAAGACATCTTATACTTCATCCATTTCACTTAGGAGAGTCTTATGAATTAAATTAAAGAATTGTATCTAATATGTCATGGAAACACTGGTTATAGATTTTGCTATTAGCTTCAATTTCAAGTATGTCAAGTGCATATTTTGTAAGTTAAGTTCTAAAATATTATAAAGTTTTTACTGTAAAGTAGATATCATAAAAAGTATTTAATAATGTATTTTAGAGATTCAGAGCAAATAGGACCTGAAGCTTAGACTGGTACCCTGGATTGGATAGGGAATGATAACATGAGAGAAAGATAACAGTGGAAAAACTAGAGATAAAGACAATACTTGTGCACTTACTGGAAAAAAATGTACATAACATACAGCTTTTGTGGATTGGCAACAACAGAAAATGATTCAGACTCTCAGTATTAGGAAGAGGCTTCTGTAATACTTGGTGTAAAGTTTAGGAGCAAAAAATCCATGGAAAGAATGGAATAAATGAGCAAGATACAACCCCAGAAAAATGGGGAACCACTTTCATTCATACTCATGAAAGGTTAGGTGGTATTGAAACTTTTCCATGGTAAATAATTATTCAAGCTACATATTTACAACTGTTTAAAAGACTATTCAGTAACCAATGGATGTTTGTGATTCCTAGAATGAAAAAGAGTACAGGTTTAACAGTGAATACCTCCAAGATTACTTTGTGAGGATTTTTATACACTATAGTTAAATACCCTCCCTCTTCAAAAAAATAAAACAAAAAACCTCTAGCAATATTCTCTGAATTAAAACAGAAATTGTGTCACAGGGATGCTAAAAAAGTTGGATGCAGGTGTCAGAAGCCTCAGAATGTTAGCTCTAAAAATCTCTGTAAAATTAACTCAGAACTTTTGCTTTTGAATGATATTTAAGTTGTGAGTACACAGGTGGCTTGCTGGAAAAACTACCAGAAAACATCTATGAAAGACCAGAAAGGAAAGAAGAAATTTTAAGGCTGCACAATGGTGAAACTATTAGGTATAGATTGGAATTTAAGCCCTTTTGGAATGAGCAGACCTTTATAAATGCACCAGATTTTCAGCTGAAACTGAAATAAGGCCATACTGTACAATCAAATACTATGCTATAAAAGTAGGTATAATTCTTTAGGAGTATGTACAAAACAAAACTGCTCCCTCTAAAAAAGTTAAAAGCAACCCTAGACTGAATTAGTGTGATCTGATTGCAACATAACTACACCCCACAACAAAACTTAATACTATTTTGAATATATTAAAATAATCCAAAACTCTTCAAGATATATTCCATCATATCCAGCATATAATAAAATTGCTAGGTATATGAAAAAGCAGTGGGGAAAGTTCAATTATGAAGAGATTAAAAAAAACACTCAAAGATGATCCAGTGTTGGATGGGGAAATAAAGGAACACTTAAATAAAATGTGCCCAAAATACACAAGATAGAAAAGTTCAACAGAATTGAATAATAAGAGTAAAATAGAAATTCTAGAACAAAAAAAAATATGTCAGAAATAAAGAAATTGTAGGGTGAGATAAACTGTAGACTTGATACAGCAGAAGACAGGATGAGTGAACATTATGACAGGACATAAAAAATCCCGTCATAAACCACAGAAGAGAAGGACATGGAAAAGAATAGAACAAGTGTGAGAGAGACCTAGCACATGGTCATTAGAGAGATGTGAGGTATGCTCAAAAGATCTATGGTTTATGTAATTGGAATCATGAAAGGAAAAGCAAAGAGAAATGAGATGGAACCATTTTGAAGAAATGGCAACAGGGTTCAAATTTTTTTTAAAGTGTTATGAACTTTATGAATCTATATCAGGTTAAAAATATACAATTGTACATACATTGTGTTCACATTGCTGAAAATCAAAGATATAGCACAATCTTAAAAGCAGTTAGAAGAAAGGCTCATTATTTCAAATAAGCAACAAAATAAAGTATGGATGCCAAACTTCATGGTATGGCATCCTTAAATGCTAGGAGAGAAAGAAACCCTTTGAATCCAGTGTTATATTAATTAGCAAAAATAGTAAGCATAAATGAAAGTGATATCTAGATATTTTCAGAGCAAACCAAGAAGCAAACAAGCACACAAACAAAAAAGACTTAAATATGTTTATATTGAACTAAATTTCTTTTCTATTTTATTGCATTTTTCCATTACCATTTCATCCCCTTATACCCCCTTCCTCCAATAATCACTACACTGTTGCGTATGTCCATGAGTCTTTTTTCCTTTTCACTCAATCCCTCCATCTCCTCCCCACATCTCCCCCTGAGCTGTCATCCTGCTCTCCATCTCTGAGTCTGTCCCCATTTTCCCTGTTAGTTCAGTTTGTTCATTTGATTTCACCTACAAATGAAATCGAATGGTATCTGTCTTTCTCTGACTGGCTTATTTCACTTAGCATAATGTTATCCAGGTCCATCCATACTGTCACAAAGAATAAAAGTTTATTCTTTTTTGAAATCAAGTAGTATTCCACTGTGTAAATGTCCCATAGTTGTTTTATCCACTCATCTACTGATGGACACTATGGTTGCTTCCATATCTTGGTGATTGTACATAACCTTGCAATGAACATAGGGGTGCTTATGTTCTTTTAAATTAGTGTTTTGAGTTCCTTTGGATATATTCCCAGAAGTAGAATAGCTGGGTGGGTTGAAAGGCAGGTCCATTTTTAATGGACATTGTTCATAGCAATATTTTATCAGATATATATCCCCAGGCAAGGGAAACAAAAGAAAAAATAAGTAAATGGGACTGCATCAAACCGAAAAGTTTTTCCACAACAAAAGAAATCATCAGCAAAATAAAAAGACAACCCACACAATGGAAGAACATATTCACTGATACAGCTGATAAGGGGTTAATAATATTCAAAATTTTTAAAGAACTTACAAAACTCAACACCAAAAAAAAACCAATAAAAAAAATGGGCAAAAGATCTGTATAGACAATTCTGCAAGGAGGTCATATAGATGGCTAACACACGTATGAAAAAATGATCGACATCACTAATCATCAGAGAAATGAACATTAAAACCACAGTAAGATGTCATCTCACATATGTCAGAATGGCTATCATCAGTAAGTCAACATACAAGAAGTGCTGGTGAGGATGTGGAGAAAGGGGAACCCTCATCCACCTTTGTTGGGAATGTAGATTGGTGCAGCCACTGTTAAACATTTTATCACCAACTGACCTAAGATTGTAGATAATTGTAGGTAGGATAGCAAGTCAATAAAAACATCATAACAGCTTTTAATTAAGTATATTTCACTATATAGAATCAAGAATAAATGTTATAACACAGTTTTATTTGTAGGCAAAATATTTTGACAAAACCAGATGATAAATACTTTAAAGAATCTTCTAAAACAAGACTATGATGGTTTAGATAGAGTTTCTTTAAAGAAGTAATAAGAAAGTTATTATTTCTATAATGATTTCTTCTTGGGTACCGAAAAGTCTGCAGAGCCTGATAAGAAATACAGGATACAGGTGAGCAACAATGAAGCAATATTTCAGGAACCCAAGGGAAGCACTTTATTTCCTCTTCTAATAAGTTTATGAATATGCTGGTAGTTAACCTTAATTTAATAATTTGTAAATAATTTTTCTATATTTGAAAAAATTAATAATATGAGATCTGATAAATAATTTTAATATAACAAACTTTTAAAATATACACTTTCTCTCTTTTTAACTTTTTAAAGAGATATTAAGATTGTGTAAAGCAATCATTGAAAACACGCATGGTTGGATTTGCACAGATATAGGCCATTGGCGTAAAGCAGTAACACAAAATGGTGGGTAAGAAATTGAGTGATGTAGAAGTAAAGTTCTTGCATCGTACTACAACTAAGCATAAATCTGAAGAACATTTTTTGAAAATATTTATTTATTTTTAGAGAGAGGGGATGGGAAGGAGAAAGAGAGGGAGAGAAACACCAATGTGTGGTTGCCTCTCATGTGTCCCCCACTGGGGACCTGGCCCGCAGCCTGGGTATGTGCCCTGACTGGGAATCAAACCGGCAACCCTTTGCTTCACAGGCCCGTGCTCAGTCCACTGAGCTACACCAGCCAGGGCTGAAGAACATTTTGATAAAATGTATATTCTAAGCCCTAGAACAATCACTAAAAACAACTGAAAAATATAACTAAAAGTCAGCAAAGAAATTAAAATTTCCCACTAAAATAACCACTGGGTACAAAAGAAAGCAAAAAAGGAGGGTCAGAAGAACAAAAGCCACAAGAGACAATAAATATAATGTAAAATGTCAGAGGTAAATCCAAACAACCTATAAGAGTACTAAATATAAAAGCATTCTGTCCAAAAGGCAGAGAATGTCAGATTGGATGAAAAAAATAAATTCATTTAACTCTATGCTCTCTGCAAGTAACACACTTTCCAATAAAAAAAATGAATAGGTTAAAAGTAAAAGAATGGAAAAGAATGCCAGAAAATCCGACCTGGGGAAACGGATCTAAAAAACTTCTGGGATTATTGCACGTTTGGGGAGAATATTTGGAAAGTTCTGGGGCTCTGACTCTGTGTGAATAGAAAAGACAAGAAAATGACATCAGTTGGTGGTCAAGGATGCACTTCTAGGATGAAGATTCCAATGAGTAATATCAATATATACTATGCAGACCAGTGGAAGGATTGTGTGATGGGTGGATTGTGAAACCTTGACAGTGAACTTAAGAACTGACAAAAATCTCATCATGGGGTTGAGGAGAAAATAGGGCAAGCGAGTTTGTAACTTGAAGGCAAGTTATGGTCCCTGAAAAACTGGAAGGTAGACTCTTTTATTTGATCCTCAGGGTAGAGGATCCCATATATCTTTGTTTCATGATGGTTTAGTTCAGTGGCTCTCACAGGGTATGTACCAATAAATATGAATGAAAAATTACACAAATAAATAGAAAGCAAAGAATTGTTCATAAGCAATAGGAGAGATATCTCATAGAATTTGAGTACAGAGTCAAAATAAGATTGATATATGATTAATTTTTGGCCGAGTGACTGCAACAAAAGTGGAACATTTCTTACTTTGCCCACTTAAAAATAGGATAAGACAGGCAGTACTGTAGCCAATTAGAGCTATGATAAAGGAGGGAGCAAGGCCTGAGAACCTGAACTTAATCACAAATGTAAATGACCTTTTATTAATGTTATCACACAGAGAATTTGTTTATTCGATGGTGAACAGGAGTGCTCAGTAGCATCTTCTGATCAGTGTTTATTATATGCATGAGTGTGTATTGTTTAGGAAAAAAGATGTAACTATATAACACAGAAAACTAGTTTTATAAAAAGCAAAGTATATGTAAATATCATATGTTAAAATGAAAAAGGGAAACACTTTAGAAGATAGAAAATGAAAAAGGGATCCATATTCAAGCAGAAGCTGTTATCATTAGGAAGATAGCTTTTTATTCTAGAAAAATTATAACATACTGAGCTGTTTGCATCATTATTATCCTAGTCAAATATACTTATTATTATAAGCACCTGCATTTGAATATTAACATGACATATTTTCTTAGAAAAAATATCATTTTATTATTCATGCTCTCCTCTCATATGTAATCTGGCATTTGAATAATATGTACATATATTATGTTTAATTGACATATAACTTAATTATATTCTATTTAATTAATATATCTAAGCATATATACTTTAACTCTAAACTACACTATTTCATAGAATTAAATGCTACAAAGTGTCAAAATTGACTCTGTGTATACACACATACAACACAATTTATTTAAAAACTATATTCAGTATTAACCATTTCTGTGTAATTTTATAGCGTTATGTGATAACAATGTCTCATAACTGTTCTAACACCTAAACATTGTGGATATAAGAAAATCATGCTCATGGGCTTCACTAGAATTTCCTAGACCTGCCTTAGCTGAGTCTCCTTGCTTCAGATCCGTACTTTCCTTCATTTTTGTTGGGTTCTAATGCCCTTTCCCATAGGAGATACTATACATGTGTTTCCTTCCCTTTAAGTCATAATCTTGTTGTTTCTTCTTTAACCCCAGAGGATGGCTCTGTTAACAATTTATTTATAAAATTGAAACCTGCAGTATGAGTCACATACATTCTGTATTTCCCTCAAAACATCCCTGTCCTAACGTTCTTTGTACTGTCAGAAAACACACTAGAAGCTTCACGTACTGCCTCCAGTTTCCCTCCAGCCTATGAATGACATTGCCCACAACTCCACCAGGACAGGGCTGCAGGCCTGATCTCTCCCTTCCTGCTTTGGAGCCTATGTGCCAGTTAGGATTCCGTCCTCTTTTACATGTTACCATTTCCCTTGGCCCTGCTGCTCTTTGCCTCTGTCCAGTTATTTCCCATATCAAGCACTTTTCCTTTTCCCTTCTGTCAGCTCAGTTTCATTCACTATGCAATTAATTAGTTAATTAATTCATCAATGTATAAAACAGAAGTGGAAATGACTCATGAGGAGGCCAACTTCCGATTTCTGGAGAATTGCTCTCTGATAAATTGAATAGTGCCCACACAAAGTGGTTACCGTGAAAGTAAGCTAAGGGTCTTAAGTGATACAGACCAAGTATAATGTGGGGCCAAGAGACAGAATGCCCTCCTTACAAAATTTTCTCAGGAAAATCTTCATCTTAATCATTAAGACTTTATTCCAAAGTATCTTTAAAGACAGTACGAAATAAACAGGTTGGCAATCATGGTAGAAGAGACTATAGACACTGAGCTATGGTATCAGAAAAATTAGAGAGATTATGTAAGAGTTGTTATGCAGGAGGAAAAAGTAATAAGGTGAAAACTATAGATTATGACTAAAACATGCAAGTTCTAGAATTGTGGAGGGGGGAGTTTAACGGAATTGTGTAGGACAGCCACTGGAGGTTTTCTGTGAGGTGCACACAATTGGAGTTTTGCATATCACACAATTTTCTAATAACAATGTGTTAGATTTGGGGCACTAGAGCTGGGCTGTTCTTGGTCAACTCCTGACTGTTGTTTGTTAGGTTGGTGACTTCAAGCAAATAATTAAACTCTTTGAGGATCATTTTCCTCATATGGAAAACAGAACAATAGTACGTTCATTATAGATTTCTTGGGATTACCTTAGGTGATCTATGAAAGGCCTTTGGTGGACTGCTGGCACCTCAGTAAGTAGCACTCACCAAATAATCAGAGCTATTGCCATCCATCAAGAGTATTAACTTAAAAATAGTAATAGAAATGAATATAGCAGAATATGGAAGTGAAAAGCATTCTGGAGGCAACGGAAGATTTTTCAGCTTATCAAGTAGATGTAGGAAAGAGGCAAAGATGTCTCAGAGGTTTTATTGTGTATAAGTTGAAGAGTGTGTGTGCCATTAATCAAAACATGCAAGTCACCAGGAGTTGCTGCATTTGGAGCCAAAGTAATAACTTTAGGTTTTCTCATGCCGATTTCAAGGTGCAAGTAGGTCATATAGGTAGAGGAGTTATTATGCAATTGAAATTCATTTTACAAATCAGGGATAGAAATATAAATACTAGAATTGCACAGACAGGCTGAAATCCTGAGAGGGAAGGAAATCCCTAACAGAATAAATGATTGCTTCTAGGAGTGCAGGCTTCACCACACCTCAACAGCCCCTAAGGCTTTCTCCTGAACTGGGCTTCTCACCAAAGTTTCTTAAGTTAATCCTCTTGGTTTCCCTGTAGCGGTACCACTATTGTCTGCCACATCTGCTTTAGTATGTTCACTCATAACTCATTTTTCTTATACTGTCAAAAAACCCCAGCCACCTGCATCCGTGAGGCTCTGCTTGCACAAAGTAACTGAAGGAACAGAAGACACCTTTCTTCTTTCTGCCTGATGATGCTATGCCAATGAAACAACGCTCAGGATTTGCCCGCCCTCACTCTGACACAGACCAAAACCCGAGGAGTGAGAGTAGGGAGTAATTCACACGGAAGCCACTGCGCTGTAATCAGACCTCTTTTTCTATGGTGAATGGTTTCCTAGGGGACTGTGTAGACCATATTATAATTTTTAATATATCCGTTCAAACAGACCCCCTGGACCCAGGGGAGTTTCTCCAGGTTTTTTTTTTCTGTTTCCTATTTCTTACTCTTCCTTCTAGGAATGAGCTCCCAGATCACCTCTACACTCTTTCTGAAAAATGATGTATTTCTACATTTTAGCTGCCCAGGTCTGAGAATTATTATTTTTCTTTCCCAAAATTGTTTCCTCAAGACTCTAGGCTGTCCAGCAGTGCACCTCATTCCACCTGTTTATCTAATCTATTCTCTTGGAAGTGGCCTCTGGAATAAATGCAGTTTCTTAAATTGAATATTAAGGGAAATTATTCTACAAGCTATACTGGGGACACTTTGTAATGGAGAAATTGCAACATGGAGACCAGCTGTGAACTATCTTAGTAACTAGGGTGAAAAGCAAAAGCAGTAATATGAGGCTAAAAACATTAACATTTTTAAAAGATACAAACAATTAAGAATATTTTGAAACCTTGTGTTTCCAAGAGATGAGATTTACTTAAATGTTTTTAAATCAAATTTACCAAAGGCAGAGATTTTTCAAGTCCTGTTGCTGTCTGCTTGAGAGATTAAGAATTTTCCTCACATTTAATAAATGTGTTACTTTTATTCTGTACAATTCCAGAGAGCATTCGTGTGATGTGAAGATGGTATATTGACAATCATAAATTTCGTTTTCTATTTCTAAATACCAACTTAACTTGTTTTTTTCTTAGCCCTTAAGTGAGGTATTACTCAAAGGGTAACGTGGGTGTAAGTAATGCATTGGATATTGTTGAAATGCCTGAAGGGTCATGTCCAACATAAAGACTCCCCATAGGTTTACAAAGAGCCTGAAGCTCCAGCCACAGAAAGAAAACACAAAGGGGAGACCAGACTAACCATTGCTAACATTCTGATTAGTTCACTTATATGAACTAAAACTCTGGGCCCCAATATGTTTTCCCTTATTTATACTGTTTGTTTGTCTTAGGATTAGTGGGGAAGGGAAGAAGGGAATGTAATGAACAAGGGAGAAATGTTTCCCGATTTTGACAAAAGAATGCCCTAAGAGTAACTGAATGAATCACAGCATGCAGCTGGGTGCAAGGACAGACATTGCCCTGAAATCCAAAAATAATTGACTTGGGTCTTCTTTTATTATTTTTCTAGCCAGTTCTGTTGCAAGTGGGTAAAAGAAAATTAATTTATTAATAGGCACATGAAAAGATACTCAACATCCTTAATCATCAGGGAAAAACAAATTAAAGCCACAATGAGATGGTACTTCACACTTGTCAGAATGGCCATTATCAAAGACATGAGAAATAACGAGCATTGGCTAGGATGGGGAGAAAAGGGAACCTTTGTGCACTGTTGGTGGGAATCTAAATTGATGCAGCCACTATTGAAAACAGTATGGAGGTTTTCAAAAAATTAAAAATAGAACTACCATATGACACAGCATTTCCACTTCTGGGTATTTGTCTTAAGAAAACAAAAACACTAACTTGAAGAGATAAATACATCTCTATGCTCATTGCAACAATATTTACAATCGTTAAGATATGAAAGGAGTTTAAGTGCCCATCAATAAATGAATGGACAAAGATATAGCATACAATGCAATAGTACTCAGAAGTAAAAGAGAATTGAATCTTGTCATTTGAGACCTAGAGGGTATTATGCTGAGTGGGATAAGTCAGAAAGAGAAAGACAAATAGCATATAATTTCACTTACACGTGGAATCTAAAAAAACAAAACAAGTTAAAAAAAACCCAAAAACCTAAACAGAAACAGACTCATAGACACAGACAACATATTGGTGGTTACCAGAGTGGGTAGGAATTGAGCTAAAGTGGGTAAAGGGGGTTAAGAGGTACAAACTTTCAGTTATAAAATAAATAAGTCATGGGATTTCAATGTACAGCATGGGAATAATGCTGTACTAACTTTGTATGGTGACAGATGGTAACTAGACATTGTGGTGTTCATTTTTTAATGTATATAAATATTGAATCACTGTGTTGTACACCTGAAACTAATAGGATATTGTATGATAATTATACATCAACTAAAGAAAAGAAAAATAATGTATTTACATAATGTTTAGCAAATGCCAATACATCTGTTCAGAGTCTTTTAAGTAATTTCATATGCTTTATTTTAACATCATTGGAAAATATTCCTTTTGTTTTGTCTCTAAGTATATGATTCAATTTTCTGCACAAAATGATGCTCAATAAATTGTATAATGCAATGATTTACCTTTTATACATACTATTATAGAAGATGATATAAACTAGAAGATTATATTAATATTTTTACAAATGTGATATTCTACAAATGTGTTGAGTGACTTGTATATGGCACATATAGACAAGGCCCTGGGTATACAAGTGTGCCTTGTATATCAATGTCTGACATAACATTACAATTGTAGTCTAAAGTACAATTCATATGTGCATTTATTCTCTAGGGTGATCTGTGGAGGAAAATAGATTTTGCTAAAGGCTCTTAGCTCAGAGAAGCCTAATCTGAACCCACAGATCTATCACAGTTCTCAGTGTGAAGAATCACACTGTCCACTGGGGAAAGGAACAAACAGTAAAAACCTAACTTTTCAATAGGATTTAGCATTTACAAGGTGATTTTCAAAGTATGGCTTTAAAGGGTAGGAAAAGATTTGTACAAATATATAGGTATATATTGCTAACCATTAATGATTACTTACTTTCTGATTTTACTTCTGAACTTATTGGACTTTATTTAGCTGGAATACTGTAATATCCTTAATCTGAAATCAAACCTCGAATTTCTTAAATGTGGTAATTCATTGATTTCAATTCGATTTATTAAATATTTATTCAATGCTCCTATGCCAGCTATGTGTTCAGTACTGAGACAAGAAATAAGGTCTCCCCCTGCTTTTTGAAAGTTCTCTTCAGGCCAATTCATTTTGAAGAAAGACATAATTAGCACCTGTTTATACTAACTGAAAAAAATCCAGAAGATTTCCACTTTTACAAAAAAGGTGAAAAGTGAGAGTAGCATTCAGTGTTTTTTTGGTTTGTTTGTTTTTTGCAGGAACAACGGTTCTGGAACAAGAGGCAGGATTCTGCCCCTGCCAACCCCCCAACCCCACAGCAAGAGCAGCCCTGCCAAGCTCCTTGCTTGGAACTGCACTGAACATCTCAGCATCAAGCCACGGAAGCTTTGAACTACCTCAGTGAGCATCTGCACTTTATCTCAATTTATTTTTGTATACATTTGCAAAATATTTCCTGTAGTATATCAAAGACAAGCATTCCAGTTTTAAAGAATTAACAATTTAATCTGACCACGTCCTAAGTGTCTCTGGAAGTTCTTGATTTCAGTAATAAATGTTTAGCCAATCCTAAAATGTAACACTAAAATAAAATTCTAATTTATAATATCTAATGACCCAGTGAAAGTAGTCAATTCATACTGTTTGCTACAATTAGTTTTTTAGGCAAAGAGTAAGACCTATAGTGGTAAATTATAAAATTTAATCAATTTAATATAATTATTTCAATAATAGATTTAGAAATTATTATAGTAACTATAGTACCTATACTCATTTACTTATTGATTATAAGCTACTTATTAATGAACCTTACACTTTAGTGCTTATATTTTCATTTACTTTTATTCAAATGTGGAAAAGAAACAAAGATTAAACATACATACACATTAATTAACTAATTATGTGAGGACTACCTTAGAAGCTATTCCTAAACTTCATCATATCATTAACAGTTTCATAATCTCAGTAAGTAGCTTTAAGTCATAGAGAGCCTAATATTAATGCTGAATTTTGGCATCAGAATTATGTTCCACAGTTTAAAGGTAACTGTATTTGTGGACTTTAAAAAATTAAAACAAAAATTTTTAAATTCCATTGACTCAATAAGATTCTGCCTATTTATTAGGCACCTCTGAGAGTTGTCCTAGGGCATCTCGCTTTAGGTTATTGCCTTAAAATCCTAAGACATAAAAGCAGAAAATGCCAGTTGTAATGAAGGTATGGGGGTTCCTGCTAGTCAAGTAATGGATTCAGCACACATCTCCCTCAATTCCTGGTTTTCCTGCTACAGGGAACAGCTGTGGTATGAGAGAACACTAGATGTATACTCAGTAAGTTCTCGCTTATTTACTTAGAAAACTTTGACACATAAATTGTCTTGACTTGTTAAAATAGTGTAATTGCTATTTTGCCTAGATTACAGGGCTGTTGTGAAAATGAAATGAGCTCAGCTCTGTGATTACTTGTGGTAATCATTCAAGTGTAATACAAATGCAAGGCATTATTATGATTGATTTTTCATGGAGACTTCATCATCTCTTTGTAGCTAATGTTGATTTAATATTACATCATCCTTAGTCTCATACATGTCCCACAGAAATTAAATGCAGATCTTCTACTAATAAAAGTTTACGTTATATTTATTTCCACTCCTGACACTATGCATCATATGTATTGAGAGTAGGGACCTGGCAATGCAATAAAATCTGTTCATCTATAAACTGAGCCATTCTCTATGTCTAAAATATATGCCAAACTCTCATGGCTGAGGTAGGGAGTTAAGAAATGTACCTTTATAAAGTCCCACCTCATTTCAACACCACATCCCCTCCCCCAGGCCACCTACTGTGGGAACAAAGGCAGTAATTTGCCTTCGGATTCCTTCTAGTCAATTATCAGTCCACAAAAACATGGCAGAAGCAATTTACTCCAGGAATGCCTGTATTATCTCTGTTTTGGAATTAGGGTCTGAGGAGTTAAAATTGCAAGATAATTTTGTCCCAGTCTAGTTTATGATATATTACTTGAATTACCTAAATTTCAGTTTTTCCATACCCTTTCGATTACCTTTCTCTGTCTCAACATAGGAAAGAGAAGGGTTATCTCACATTGTTTTTTCCTTTCATCTACCAGGCAGAGCTGTTCTCAACAAATAGTGCTCTCCCCTCCACCCTAAGTGACCTAGGGAGTTGGCGCTCCTTTCTCTCTCTTTCTCTCTCCCCTCTCCCTCCCTCTCCTCCTTCTGGCTTCCTCTAACACACACACTTGTCTGTTTCTATCTTTTGGCTATTACGAATAATGCTGAGATGTGGAATTCCTGGGTCCTGTGGAAACTGTATGTTTAACTGAGTTACTACTGTCAATCTGTTTTCTGAAGTGGCCTCACCATTTTGTATTCCCAAAGCAGTATGTAAGAGTTTCCGTCACTTCATACTTTGCAAATTGTTATTCTATTACAATAGAATTTTGTTATTATAGCCATCTTACTTGGTGTGAAGTAGCATCTCTCTGTGGTTTTATGTTTCCTTGACTAATGATGTCAAGCATCTTTGCCTATGCTTATTTAATATTTGTATATTATGTTTGTAGAAATGCCTATTTAGATCCTTTATCCATTTTTAATTATTGTTTGTCTTTTTATTATTGAGTTGTTAGGGTGTTTTATATATTCTATATACAAGTTCTTTATCAGAAATATGATTCGCAAATATTTTCCCCCATTCTGTGTGGCAAATACAAGGTCATGCAGACTTATTTGTATATTTCTTTCTAAGAGTTTTATAGTTTTTGCTTTTAATTCTTAATTTCTCTTTCTACAATATTCTTCACGTGGGTCTTAGACCGGTTATCTCTTTTATTCTTCAGACCTTGTCTCAAAAAAGTTGTTTTCAGAAAGGACTTTACTGACCATTCAATTAAATGTTGACTTTCCTCTTCACACATTTTTCTATCACAATACCTTAATTATTTCCTTCATAGCAGCTTCTATAATTAGAAATTAAACTCTTTCTTTCTTTCTTCCCTTCCTCCGCTCTTCCTCCCCCCACCCCTCCCTTTCTTTTCTCCCTTCCTTCTTTTTTGTATTCATTTGTGTATTTGCTTATTTAGTCACTTACTTTCAGTTTCTACACACTAGAATATAGTCTCCCAAAGTGCTATGTTACTGCTGAGTTAATAGTACTAGTACTTTTTAGGTGCTCAATAAATAATACAGTAGTAAATGGCAAGTGAAAGAAAGGAAAATTCCTACATGGTTTCAGATCAGAGACAGGAAAACATTCCCGATGAGTCTAATGATGAGTAGGTGAGTCCATTGCAGGTGTTGATATATTCATCTCTTAATTGGATATTTAAGTATTGGATTCTTTCTCTATTCACATGTCAAGGTAAAACATTGGAATCCAAATCTGAACAAAAGTTTAAGAAAAAAGAAGTAGCAGGGAATCAAGAAATAACAGGTCTTCATTTTCTTAGATTAACTTTCTAAGAGTTAAAAAAATTAGTTGATTAGAAAGCTAATTTGATATCCAGAAAATGAGGCTGATATTTAAAGATCACCTTGAGACTATTGATCTAGTCACAAAAGGTCAGCTATTTGAATACACAAGTGATTTACACAAATTAATACATTTAAATGCATCGCAACTTGAAATAATTTCCACTTTTTAGTGTGTATGCCTGTAGAATTTTAATTTTAAAAATAAACTATTATGAAACTGACCTTTGAATACCAAATCTTTTCTTTCTGAGAACGTTAGAAATTTCCTAGCTTTCAGGAATGTCAATGTGAGTACTTTTCTTTGATGTTCTCCCACAAATTATACCACTTCATAAGGACTATCAATATCCAGGTTTATCATTCTTGAAGTTGGGAAATTATTTTCATTATATTTTATTGTATCCTGCCTGTACACCTCTCCATCCAGCATCAATTAGGTGTTATAGTTTTCTGATGTTTCCACCACAGTATTTTCAGAATCAGTTTTATCTTCTGAATTCCAGATGTTTGAATTTATTTCCAACCCCTTGGATGGAATTTGAGGCTTTTTTCTGCTGGTAAAGGTTAATGACTTTACTATCTGTTGCACATGGGAAAACCAGTCCCCCTTTGCCCATTCTATCTCCTTAATTTAGAATACTCCTCCCCTTTTCTCTATTAGTCTAAACCCCACTTGTTCTTATGGCTTTGGCCAGTTGTGGCCTCCCCAGTCTCCACCCTTATCAGCTCTGCACACTTGGGCCCATGGATAGCTTAATGTAAAGGCTCAGTTTCCTTCTCTCCACCATTCCTATCCTAAAAAAGAGTCAAAAGTTTTTAGAGGAATATCATCAGTTTCAAATCAGTATTAAAAAAAAGCAGGAGACATTTAAGCATGTGTTCGTGGGGAAGAGAGGAAGGAACTAGAAAGAAAGCAATTAAGTTGCAGGTGAGAAAGAAAAGAATTCAAAACAAAGTATATTAAAGACAGAAGCAATAAAGAAATGGTGGAATGAGAGTGGTGGTGATACAGGGTGCAGCCAGGGCCCCCCCCAAAAAAAAAAGATTTAGAAAGGTGTCCAGAATTCAAAGTGTATAGAAATATTGGAGAGACATATAAGATGTCCTCACCGCCCCCCCCCCAGGGGGGAGGGATGAATGGAGCCAGGCCATTGAGAGCTGTTTTGCATAGCAACAGTTTTGCAGCTAACCTCTGGAATGATTATTTAACATATCTATAACCTTTAACTGGTTTCATAGATATGTTAAATAGCAGTGGCCAAGTTTGGAGCCAGAGAGAAGGAACTAGCGGAGACTCAGAATGTAACTAAGGGCTGCTCTCCTGAGTGAGTGGACTGGGACTCAGGAGAATGTAACTAGGGTCGGCGCTCCTGAGAAGGGAGAAGGTAGTGGACTGGGACTCAGGAGGATGTAACTAGGCCTTGAGAAGGGCTTGGACTAATGCTGGGGACACGGCTGCACTCCTGAGTGAGAAGGGTTTGGACTCAGAAGGTACCAAGGGGCTCCTGAGTGAAGGCCTGTGAGAGAGCTTGGAAAAGACTGGCTCCAGGACATGAGGCGATAACTGCCCAGGTGAAAGGGAAAAACCACGCAGCTTTGCCAGAATGGAGATCCCTGCAGCCAGGTGAAGAAGACAGCCACATGCTTTTGGTGGAGTGCGGACTCCTGCAGCTTTGGTAGAAGAGGCCCACGCAGCTTTGGGATGCCCCCTTTGGCTGCGGGGCCTGAAAAAGCAAGAGAGACTTTGACTGGAACTGGGTACAAAGGAATCTTGCCAGTGGACCGTGAGAGGGTACCACAGTACTTTGGATTAACTCGAGATCCTGCACAGTGACCCAGCTGACGGTGCCAGCAGCCTGCAACAGACGTGTGCTCTTTTCCTGATTTACGGTACCCGGAGTTGGGACAGTGGGAGAAGGGAGCGCTGTGTGGGTGTAGGTGTATACCCTAAAGGACTTTGATATTTTAGTGGTGGCATTAGGCCTGAATAGGATTAAATAAACATTTTGTTTCCTTTTCACAAATCTCTGGCATTAAGAGATGTCTTTCCAATTGGCGGCGGACAGAAGGGCCCAGTAGATTTTAGTATTTTGTTTTTGGGAGGGGCCCCTGTTGTATAGCAGTTTTGGGCATCCCTAGGTGGGCCAAATATTGTATTGCCCCTCCCTCGGACCTCCTCTTGTTCGGTAACAGTGGTAGTATTTAACAGCGGTAGGGAGGTAAGGTACATTTTTCCATGGTGGTAAAGAGAAAGAAGACTGTGTGTTTAAACTAGGGCAGACATTGAGGATATGAGAAAGTTATAGAAATTCATGCCAAAACTGTAAAGCTCAGAAGCCCTGATGTGAGAAATGGACAGAGTTAGAGTGCAGAGAGTGATGTGTGACAGACCAAAATACAAAATATTGTCAGAGTGGTACCAGCTTTTCAAAGGTCTCCAAAATTTTGTTTATGGAGAGAGACAAACCATGTACTTTACTCTCATAATGGGCTCTGTGGTCATAAACAAGCTCAGCCATTGTATAAGCATTGGTGTCCTCTTCCATTGATTTGCTTCATGTGGACTGAGTGGGATACTATATGTGAAATACCTAGCATGGTATTTGGGACTTGGTGGGTACACAATGGATTTTGCTGTCTTTATTAATTAGGAAATTATCTAAAATTCTGGCACTTCTTTGAAAGATTCGCTTTTATTTTGGTGAGATCATGAAGAATTCAAGAAACAATTAAAACATATCAAAGAAAAATTTCTATCTGACAAGAGATGGATTAAGAAGAAGGCTACATGCTACAGTTTATACTTTTTCCTTTGGAAATTATAATTATAGGATCTTTTCACTTACAGTATTAGTTGCAGAGAAAATATTTATTGAAATTCAGGGGAAATGTTTGTTGAAAGATTTGTCAATAGTCTAAATTTTTTGAATTAAAAAGAAAAACATATGCAGGATATATCCATGACCAAATAGTTTATGTACAAAATATCAAGCAAAGAAAAAGAAGTAAATTTTTAAAGCAAATGGCTTTGAAGTATTGTCATATTGAGGTTCTGTGATTCGACAGACTATGGGCATTGACAACAAGTATATCAGGAATATAAAAACAGTTGCTGTCTCTGAGACAAGAGCACTACAAATTGATAAATAAGTCCTGGGAGTTATCCAAATGAGGAAAGCAGTATGCTAAGGCTCAAAATTAGATCTCATGTTATCAAAATGTGCGGCAGGGTGCACCAGTTTGTTCAAAAGGAATGGAATAAACAGATATACCTGACAGAAGAATGCCATAGGTGTTGGGTGGAAGAGATACTGGTGTCAGGAGGCTCAGTCAGGAAGCTATACTATAGGTTCAAATAGTGAATTTTCAAATGTCTAAGAGAAAATTTTTTTTTCATGTTAAAAAAAATGTCTCCAGCCATTTTGTTTCCATTGTAGACCAAAGACTCTACCAAAGCCAATGAGAGAATGGATGTGTTTGCTTGTGAGGAATTAAATACTATATTTTTTAAGATTTTATATTTTATTTATTTTATTTTTAGAGAGAGGGAAAGGGAAGGAGAAAGAGAGGGTGAGAAATATCAATGTATGGTTGCCTCTTGCATGCCCCCTACTGGGCACCTGGCCCACAACCCAGATGTGTGTCCTGACTGGTAATCAAATCCATGACTCTTTGCTTCGTAAGCCCAGGCTCAATCCACTGGGCTATATCAGCCCAGGCTCAAATAATGTGTTAATTATTTTTTTACAATATCAGATTTGCTATTGACAGTGAAGTAAGTAATTTTGTTGAAAATGATCACACAATTTAGGAACATACTTGAACACTTCTTGGGCATCTCTTTATAACCTGTTTCCCTCATGTGTCACTCCAGCCACTATTCCAGCTTACCACAGGCTTAACTTCCTTCTTGTAGGCTCAACCTAATGGCACCTCACCTGAGCTTGCCAAGGTCTGCACACTTTCTGCCTCAGTCCCTTAGAAGACCATTTGGGCCTCATGCTTTTATTTTTGTTTATTTCTTATTTTTGCCTTATTTTTCTTATTTTATTTATTTCTTATTTTTGTTGGTGGTTCCCACAGACTAAGAGGCATGGAAGTCAACTCAGAGACACACTTTATAAGATTCCTCAGAAAGTCTAATGAGATTACATACCCATCACTTACAGCATAGGCCACCTCAGTAGATACATCTGTCCCTCCCTCTTGCATCCTAAGGTAATGTTCCCTAATAAACTGCATACAAGCTATTATCTCAGGCTCTGTTCGGGGGGAATGTAGGCTTAGACAGAGCAGTTGTTTCTTCCTCTGGTGTAAAACTTTCTTTTGTGTTCCTTTTCTTTTTGAGAAAATTATCAAAGTTTGATTGCCCAACTGATCATGCAGCTCTACATATTTCATTTGATTGAATTATCTGGAGATAAATAGGCAAATAGTAAAAATTAAAGTTGATCTGAGTTTACTTTAGAAGGATAAAAATGAAAACTAGCATAGATTTTTTTTTGTATGAACACAAATGTTTTCTATGCATGACAGTTTGTTTTATGTGTCATCCTGACTCAGTTATGCAACCACGCACCAGTCTAGGTATTGCTGTGAAGGTATTTTGCAAAGTGGTTAACATCTACAGTCAGCTGACCTCAAGTAAATGTTACCTTTGCTAACATGGGTGAGTCTCTTCCAATCAATTGAAAGGCTTTAAAAACAACAACTAAGTTTTCTCAAAGATGAAATTCTGCCTCAAGATTGTGGCATCAATTCCTGTCCAAGTCCTTCCAGCCTGCTGTCCTGTCCTATTTCAGACTTGCCAGGTCATAGTTCCTTGAACTAACACTTTCTCTTTCTCATTGTATATGTGTATGTATATGTATAGGTATAGGTATAGGTATATGTATGATGTGTGTATGTGCATGTGTGTGTGTGTGTGTATACAAATGTGTATCCTACAGTTTTTTCCCCCCGGGGAACCCTAACTAATCATAAAATATTCTAAAGTTATTACATTACATAATACATATAATGAAGAAAAAATTGCCAACAGGAAACTATTTATAATGAATAAGTAAATGGGGAAGAAAAAAACCAAATCTTTCTACAGAAAAATTCTAAATCGTATTTATAAATATTCCTCCTCAAGGAGAGTGAGCTGGGCTTAATGACTCTTTCAAAGAGTTGAATAGGGACAAGGATAGTGCTAGAGGAGAGACTCCCAGCAAACACTACCTTAACTCACTGACAGAGCTTAGCATCATCACTGGTATTACGTGGAGAGCATGTACCCTCTATGTGTCGTGACAGGAAAGCCACTTCATCCCTGTGGTTTTCTTCCCTGAAAGCCTATAACCCCAGAATAGGCATAAGAGAAAACATCAGACAGGCCCAGATTGGGATATATTCTACAGGACACATGGACAGGGCTCCTCAAAATTGCCAAAGCCTTCAAAAAAACAAGGTAAGACTTAGAAAACATCACAGGCCAGAGAACAGTGACAGGACATAAGAATGTAATCCAATGTGTTACCTTGAATTGAATCCTGGAAAAGAAAAAAAGTTGCAAATAGAAAAACTGGTAAAATCCAAATGAAGCCCAGAGTTTATTTAACGGTAATGTACCGATGTTGTTTCTTAATTCTAATAAATGTACCATAGTAATATAAGGTGTTAAAATAAGAGATACTTAAAGTTAGATATATGGAAACTACTTTCTTATCTTTGCAAATGTTCTGTAAGTCTATTATTATCCCAAAATTGCTTTAAAAAGTGAAAATAGTCCTCACTGGCCAGGAGGCTCAGTTGGCTGGAGCGTCGTCCAGTAGACCAAAGGTTACAGGTCTGATTTTCGGTCAGGGCACACACTTAGGGTGCATGTCCAATCCTAGGTCAGGGCACATATGGGAGGCCACTGGTGGATGTTTCTCTCTCACATCAATGTTTCTCTTTCTTTCTCTCCCCTCTTTCTCTCTCTAAAATCAATAATCATATCCTCAGGTGTGAATTTAAAAAATAAAAAATAATAAAATAAAATAAGAAAACAACTTGGCCTTGCCCGAGTACCTTGGTTGCTTAGAGCATCATCCTGATACACCCAGGTTGCAGGTTTGCTCCCTGGCCAGGACACATACAAGAATCAACCAATGGCTATAACAATAAGGGGAACAACAAATTGATGTTTTCTCTCTCTCTCTTTTTGAAAATAAATATTTTTAATTAAGAAATAAAAAGTGAAAATTTTTACTTATATTTGCTATTTACAAAGTACTGAAAATATATAATAAACTCGAGAACCTTTTCTGACATAAAGGTTTTGAAAACAGTTTAGTGTTTATAATATTTTTATTAAGAAAAATACTAGTAGTTTTATAATCATGAAAGTTAAAACCTACACAAAAAAGCCGAAATTGATATTACCTAAGACATAATTTCTTAATTTTAGGAGAAAATTTATAAAGACATTAAAATCAGGGAGAACACCACACAGTATATATTATGACTTTTTCCCTCTTGTTTTATCTCAATTCACCCTGGAAAATAAGTTCTAAATTGAAAGTTTACGGATGATCATGTAAATTTTGTTATTCATAACAATACAAAAGTAATCTGTAAACAAACCTACTGTTTTGAGATATTTTGGCTAAATTTTGGTTAAAAAATATCTAAGTAATAAATATCTATCTTGATATCAAAAGGAGGTTATTTGAAATAATGTAAGAAAAATGTAAAATTTAATTGAATAGTTTCTATGTTTATTTCATTGGTATTTCAACATGCAATTGGCCAAATATTATTTTATGTCTTTTTTCTGTAATATTGTAAGTGCCAACTATGTATTCTTCTGTAGTTATTTCTCTACATAACATTCTTACATTTGGGTACTATTCTATAATTATATAATTTCATGCTATCACAATAGTTGCATATCTTTTGATAAAACTATTTCGTAATATAGTAATTATTCTTTCTTCTGAAGTATTTTATATATTGTTAGGAAGAAGGTACAAAAGGTATTCTATTCTCTGTGTTACCTGATGTTGCATGTTCCCATGTTGGTTGTTTAGGACAACGTGTGCCTGAACATAGCAAAAAAAACCTGTTTCATAAAAGTGCCATAGATAAGATGAAAATTTCTCATGTAAAGAAAGCCTGGAGACATGCAGTCTGGATATGTTATTGCAGCTTCATGTCATCACAGAAACTGTTATAAAGTCTCTGAGGAAGACAATTTCTCTAGTAAAGAATTTAACTTTACTCAGAGAGAGGTCTGGCCTTTTTGACTTCTAGGAAGTCATTTCAAAGCCCTTAGAATACACTGCCTGACAAAAATGTCTTTGTTTACCTTAGGGCCTTGAGCCAATCATACGTAAAAATGGGATTTAGAGTGAGAGCTTCGTGCCACCCCAAGAGTGTTATTTAGATTGGGGAGCTTGGGCCAGACCAGATAGCAACAAGGTGATTGAAGATGGGTGTTTTGGGTCACATGGTGTCAGTGGACTTCCAGAGAAGCTGGAGACTGAAGTCAGCCACCTGGGTGTTCAACAAGCTTTACAGGACTGACTCCCTAGAAAGACTGTGGACACCAAGGCTTTGGTGAACTTTCTGGTTGGCAACACTCTGTGAATATTATCACACATCATTGCTGAGAAGTCAATGCTATCTACAAGTCCATCAGGAGAGGACAAAAAAACCGGCAGCTGGAAGCTAGATGCTCTGTGTTTAAACGTTTCCCGAGCTCTGTCTTATGTGCCTCTTCCCATGGCTGATTTTGTTCTGAATTTAACCATAATACTTTACAACCATAGCTTTCAGTGAGGTCTGCGAGTCCTCGTAGCAAATTATTGAACTTAAGGGTGGTCTATGAGACTCCTGAGTTTGCAACTGATGTCAGAAATGAGGGTGTTCTTATGGACTGTTCCCTTTACCCTGGAAGGACCACAACCTCTATTTTTTCTTCTACCCAAGGACAAGATTTCTTTCTATCTCCTAGGTCACTATAGTATAGCCCAAGATGTCTGCTAGAATAGCAGATAGTATACCATCATGAAGACTGAAAGAAGCATAAAAGCTCTAATTGCAAGTAACTATCCCTCCAAGCTTAAGTAAACTTTCTATAAGAATTCTTTCCAGAAATTACAAACAGCATCTACTTACCACTCTCTTATTGTGATTTAATTGCATGGCCACATTTAACTGCAACAGAACTCAGGAAATCTTGATTCAGTGACAATGTACCCAGTAAAACAAATTCTGTTACCTAAGGAGAAGGCAGCATGATGCTTAGATTAGACAACTACAGACTTCTGGCACATGATTCATAAACTGTATACTAAATGTAACATAATCAACATGTGTAAATAATTTGGGGGGGCTAAAAACTATTTTAACATCATTTTGATTATGGAAATAAAATATTTGAATATTAAATAGGTGGTCTTTAAAATCTATTACTTAAAAATACCCAGGAAAAATAAAAACAGTGATGTCCACATAAACCCATACATAAATGTTGACAGCATTACTCTTTATTTTTCCTCAGCCCATGCTGTTTTATTGAATACACACACACAAACACACACATCCACAAACCCACAAACACACAGGTTCAGAGTTTCCAACTCTTAAACCAGTTCCTTTTTTTATCAAATAGTAAAATCATTTCTAAAATCCCAAAGATGCATAGATTAAAAAGCAGGATACCTTTTGTAACATTTTTAAAGATTCAGTTAAATTTTCTTAACATTATCATTATTGCAGTGGTGCAAGGGAGAAGAAGATGCAGTTGAACAAGTAAATACAGTGAGCAACAACTGTACTTAACAGGACAGTACATAAAATTCCATGTGAAGGGTACTCTAATGGGAAGCTTTTAAATGACAAGTGATGGGTAATTTTAAGGTAAGTGCCAAGATGATTACTGTCATTTAAGGACTGATGATAATGTATTGCTAGGATACCTTTCTTATCCCTGGGAGAAAAATATATTTTAATCAATGGCATGGCAAACCATCAGCACAGAAGACAAAATCTTTTGAAACTCTGTCCTTAAATCTTCATTGGTTTCATTGGTTGACAGGCATGTTATTAATAAGCAGCAAAGATAAAATTTACATATGGGATATGACATCTCACTTCTGGAACTTGAGCGGAGACCAGTCACTGCAGTGACTATTATACTCAAACATTCCCAGAGGTATCTGGAGTGAATTCCAGAGCAAAGTGTCTAGTATGCTCCTGTTTAGACCCCTTTCAGATATAATTAATTTTATTTACATTTTGTATCATAATTGCTTGTACTTACAAGGATTATTCCAAAGTTAGGAATCATCTGGAAATTTTCAAGCTACCACAATAAACAAATATAAAAACTTGCTCCTGTTTACCTGGCATCAAAGGCTTTAGACAAATTATGCAGTCTGACCAACATACCAAGAATAAAACTGTGGCTATTTAAAAAAAATAACAAAAAAAGTGTTAATGTAATACAGTAACAAAAAAGAAATGAAGCCATAAATATGTTAATATTCTGAGGGCTATCTTCACAAGATGGAACAGTTTCTTTTGCTGCTGGGATCCTTCATGGCTGGTCACAGCATTATTCTTAATGGCCAAAATTTTTAAATGATTCAGTTGTACGTCTCCTGGAGAATAGATGTTTTTAAAATATGTTAAATCTGCATAAAGAAATACTATTCATCAATGAAAAAGAACAAACCATGGATATATACTATAGCATGGATAGATCACAAATCATTATGCAAAGTGAAAGAAGCCAGATGCCTCTGGGAAGAGGCATGCAGATGTGGAACAGACTGGCCCCATACCCACGTGTGGTGGATAAAAATTCAGGAGGATATCTTGGGATCAACAAATTCCAGCCCCACACCAGGTCCTTCAGCCCAGGGTTGCTGTGCCAGGAAGATAAGTCTCCACAATTTCTGGCTGTAAAAACCAGTGGGGATTGAGTTACTGGAAAGAACATCTGGAACTTTGAGTTCCTCTTAAAGAACCTATACACAGACTCACTGGCCCAGACTTACTCCCTCTCAGCTCCAGCACTGAAGTAGCAGCTTGAAAAGCACCAGTAGTATACAGAGAGAAATGGAAGTGTCCGGCATCAAGGTGAGCAGAGACTGTAGTTCCTTTGCTAAATCCTCCCCCGGACAGAGTTGCTAATCTGGTGCTTATCTGGCACTCCATCAACCTGGATAATACTGTTTGACTCACCTGCCTTGAAGATCCCCAGAGACTCTACCCCACCCAGTTTACTAGCCCACCAAGCTGCTTTTCCATATTAATGGCTGGTCTTGGCTCACGCTTCACAACTTCCTAAATCTTATCAAACAAGTAACAGCTGGCTTCACTAAGCCCCAGGCCTGGCACTAGCAATAGCCAGTTTAGATTCACAGTTTGGGTTTGCCTGGGACTCTCCAAGCCCAGCAGAAGCATTAGCCATCTGAGATTGCTTTATAGCTCGGGCAGTGTGCCCCAGGGCAAAACACAGGTAGGGGCTGACTTTGGCCTATACCACCTGGGGAACCCCAGGGCCAGCACACCAGTGAATAACTAAAGACAACTTCGGTAAACCACCACCCTACTTCTGCACAGCTGATCCTCCACAAAAGGAAGAGTTTGGTGGTCAGTGGTCACAGCCAATCCTTGCAGCTGACTGGCCTGAGCAAATCCCTCTCACTGATCTGCCAACAATGACCAAGGCTCAACTACAAGAGGAGGCTGTGCTCAGCCCACAGGAAGGGTGTACCTTGAGTACCCAGCTTGGGTAATAGGGGAGCTGTGCCACTGGACCCTACAGGACACCTACTATATTATACTACCAAAATAGAGAGTCAAAGCAGCTCTACCTAATACACAGAAACAAACACAGGAGGCAACCAAAACAAAAAGACAAAGAACCATGGCCCAGATGAAAGAACAGATCAAGACTCCACAAAGATAGCTAAATGAAATGGAGATAAGTAGCCTATCAGATGCAGAGTTCAAAACTCTGATTACAAGGATGTTCAAGGAATTTAGTGAGGACCTCAGCAGCATAAAAAAGATCCAGTCAGAAACAATGCACAATTAAAATAAAGAACAATTTACAAAGAAACAACAGTAGAGTGGATAAAACCAAGAATCACATTAATGATTTGGAACATAAGGAACCAAGAAACAACCAATCAGAACAACAAGAAGAAAAAAAGAATTTAAAAAATGGGGATGGTATAACAGCCTCTGGGACAATTTCTCGAGGTCCAACATTCTCATTATAGGGGTGTCAGAAGGTGAAGTGAAAGAGCGAGAAATTGGAAGTCTATTTGAAAAAAATAGTGGAAGAAAATCTTCCTAATGTGGTGAAAGAAATAGACATTCAAGTCCAGTAACACAGAAAGTACCAAACAAGATGAATGCAAAGGCCCACTCTCAAGACACATCATAATTAAAATGCCACAGGTTAAAGATAAAGAGAAAAATCTTAAAAGCAGCAGGAGCAAATGAGTTAGTTACCTACAGGGGAGTCACTGTAAGACTGTCAGTTGCTTTCTCAAAAGAAACTTTGCAGACTAGAAGGGATTGGCAAGAAATATTCAAAGTCATGAACAACAGGGACCTACAGCAAGATTGATCTACCCAGCAAAGCTGTCACGTAGGTCAAAGGGCAGATAAAGAGCTTCCCAGATAAGAAAAAACTAAAGGAGTTCATTATCACCAAACCATTATTATATGAAATGTTACAGGAACTTATTTAAGAAAAAGAAGATCAAAACTATGAACAATAAAATAGAAAAAAAATACATATTTATCATCAATTGAATCTAAAAAATAGCAAACAAAAATAACAGACAGAATCATGGATACAGAGAATGTTTTGATGGTTACAAGATAGGAGGGGGTAGGAGAGAAGGAGTGAAGAAATGAGGGGATTAAGGAGTACAAATAGGTGGTTACAGAGTAGCCATGGGGATATAAAGTACAGTATAGACAATGGAGTAGCCTTGTACGCCCCACCCATAGACGTAAACAATGGCGGGGGAATTCCTGAGGGAGTGGGAGGTTCTGGGTGGAGGTGGGGTCAAGGGCAAAAATCAGGACAACAGTAATGGCATAATCAATAAAGCATAATTAAAAAATAAAAGAATAAAGCCATCTTGATTCCACTGTCTGGTAACAATGAGAACTTGGACCAAGTAAGTTTATTTCTTTATTTCTTTTACTTTATCCTGCACAATGGAATTGGTAACAATATTTCAAATAATTTTGTGAGAGTAACATTGGATGACAAATTGTCATCCCATCTGCTGGTGCAATATCTGGCACTTAAGCGTTCAACAAGTGTTATTATGTACTATATATTTCATACAAAATTATAAGTTATATATAATACAATTGATGCATTTTGTTGTCTATTAGCTTATATATGTCATTATCATTACCCTTATTATGACTGTGCTCTAAAAGGTTAAATTTCTTTAAAGATGCCTAACTCAAAAGAAAAAGCAGCCATAGTTTATTCACCAGATTCTGAGACATTAGGAATACTGGTCATTCCATAGACACCAATGTGAGAACAGTTTCTCTCTCACCAATCCTGAACTGTCAGAAGTTTCCAGTTCTGCTGATTTATGCTTTGCTCTGCTTTTAATCACACTTTTTCCTCAGCTTGTAATTTCCATTTTCTCCATCTTTCCTCTTTCCTAACTGCCTAACTTTACTTAAAATATTTCTGAGTTTTCAGTGCAGCTTGAAAGCACCTCTAGTCACATTAGCACAGGTTAAGTGCTTCTTTTTAGGGCTCCTATAATGTTTTTGTGTGTGTAAAATTACCACTGTTTCATCTGCTGTTTTATAACAGCATTTATATTAGTCAACTTTCTTAAAACAGAGGCTGCTATTGTGTCTTTGTATAACATCTCTCAGTTTAGAGCCTGGTTTATCATAGGCATATCGTACATGTTACTGGAGTTGATGAGCTTGCATCAGTATGGCAAATCTGTTAAAATATTACTAGGTTTAAGGTGTATTTTTAAAAATAGATAGATAAATAACAAAATTACTTATAAAAATAAAGAAAGAATGCATCTATATTTCCACATTAATTTCACAGAGAAATTGCCCTCCAGGCAACATTCCTGCCATCAAGTGTGTTTAGAGCATTTAAAGACCTTTGTCATTCTCATTTTGATATTTCTTGTCTGGTGTACACTTGTGCTCCTTTATTTTCTCCCGAATAATTTGTCTTTCATTAGCCAGAGCCATAGTATGTAAATAAAAAATTATCTTGGATTAAATAGCCACAATTGTTTATCAAATAAGCAATTGCTTTGATAATGCTTTATGGTATAAAAATTATTCTTGCTTTTAGGACTTCCAGTCCCTTCATAATTTGAAATATGAATTAAATCCAATAGCATGAAATTTTCAAAGTGGCTTATAAAGTTTTCTTACTTTTAGTACCAATTTGGCATAGCAAACCTCTAGTTTCCTCCTTTATAAAAATTCTTTCTGTGTTTTCCATTGAATTGTCATTGAAAACAATTTAATTATATTACCTTCAATCCAGTTATTAAATATTTATTGATTATGACAAAGATTACTAAGATGTAGTCCTGTCTTTATATAATGTCTAACCTAGAGCAAAAGGGTTTAGTCATTGACATAATATTTTTATCCCTGAAGAAAAGGATTTGCAGTGGTTTCCCTCAAAGGAAGACATTTGTACTGGTAAAAGAAATAATAACAATTGAAATAATTTCAAGACAAGGGGGATACAAACAAGCAATTAAATACGATGTAACAGGAGAATAAAATAATGTAATATATCACAATACATGCTGTTGGAACACAGAACAGAAAATATTTCCTTCAAGATTGGAAGAGATGAAGAAAGCCTTTCTTGGAAGAGATTAGATTTGAACTTACATTTGATGGACAAGAAGATATTTATAAATGGATAAAAGCATATCGGGTCAAGAGAATAGCTACAAAATCACAAAACTCTTGTAGAATGAGTATTTTGGTGACTCAGGTGTACAGTGTACATGGGAGGAATACTGGTAAAGAGAAAGCCTGAAAGGCCCACTGCAATTGCATATTAGGGAATCTTAGACGACATGCTACTCAATTTAGGGCAAGGGGGAACAGAAAAACTTTGAGCAGAGTGCAACATGAGAACTCAGGTAGCTTTCCAAGAGAAAGAACTGGATCGGGAAAGAAAAGTTAGAGAATTATTGTAACAGTCAAGAAAAGGAAAAATGAGAATCAGAACTAGGTCATTGGCAATATTCTTTAAGAGCAGGAACTGTAATTTTTAAAAAATAGTTCACTGAACCTAAAAAATTACCTTGCATAAAATCAGCACTTGAAGAGTACTTGTTGATAGAAAAATATGATTTTAAGAAATTTCATCTTGTCCCAATGCTTTATTCACATTTCAGTGCATGACAGGAATTACTTCCTGATTTTATAAATTAACTTTTAATATCTTCATATTTTTAAGAATAAGGATTGATTTCTGAGAAATATAATTAACTTGTATACATTATTGAAAGAATGTGGGTTGCCAGTATAAATTTGAATACAAAATTTAGAAGGTTAACTCAAAAAGCTGAAGAAAGCAGCATTGAAAAGTAATTTTTTCTAGTTGACAGATATTTATAAAGGCAAGCTACGTAAGGCGATAATGCCAATAATATAAAATATTTCAAGAAATGAAGATTATTAGCTTCATTCAATGATAAACATAAAATATAATTAAATATAAATCTATAAGCATATAAAGCAGTTATATTACTGAATTATTGCAAACAATTTTTCTGAGTATATCACATAATTCTACTTCCTTTTCCAATTCTGTTTTTGTCTATTTTTTTCTATTTTACCCATTATTAAACAGACACATTTTATAGTCCACATAATCCCAGTACTTATTTTGAGCTCCATTCTCAAATCTGAGTTATTCTTGCTGTTAGAAGTTTGAGTTGAAAGATTATTCTATGGAATTTCAAAATCTACCTTGGAGCAGCCAACCTGACCTCGTATCAAGGATTTTCTTTGTTTTCACTGCCAATATTTCCCATTTGTCCACTGGAGATAAAGGCAAACAGGATTTTAGTTTGGATACCAGTAAATAGAAGCTGTCAGAAAGAATTGGAACAGTTCAGCACTCCTGAAATGTGCTGTAGTTATTTCCCCCTCTTCCTAGTCCTCATCGGTACTTCTCAGATCCACTCATTGGCAGTTGTGGCCCAATTCTGAAGAAGGCTGTCTTTGCTTCCTGTGAAGTTTATAAACTCCAGGAATATCATCTACAATTCTGCTAATACCCCCAACATAATCTCTTCAACCAAGAACTCCTGAGATCTTATTAAGAAAAGTACATAATTCTACATTTGTTTATTTTCACCCTTTTATCTGCTCTTCTAATTTTATTTTTCTTCCTAATTTTTGTCTAGGTTATGGCTCTAAATTATTAAGCTTCTGCCACAAGGAGCTCTTTAAGATAAAGATCAAAGACAAATATGAAAAAGCCAACACTGAGTTCTCTCTCTTCAGTAGGGAATGCAAAGTGTTGTAACAGTAACATCACATACATAAAAATAATGAGTACATTTAAAATGAAAAGTGGAAAATCCCTTGTCAATGAAAAACTGAACTTGCATATTAAGTTCCTGGAAGACCCAAGGATATTATCAATCAGAGCAATATGTTTTGAACATTTCTTCCAACATAAACAGAACTCTCTTATTAAGCTGAACTGTTCCTTCAAAACATAAATTCCAATTGCTTTGCTATCATTTCTGAAAGCCACAATGAATATCTAAATTTCCTTTGGATAAAAGGTATGCTGCATTATTTTGAGAAATATAGTTTCTCCATTGAAGAGTTATTAGGAATTCCAGAAGGTAGGGCTGGTGCTAGTATATCTGAAACATACTTGTCTGTCCTCAGGAAAGCTGCAGCCTCAAGAGAGAAGGGCTGGACGTTCTGTTATATTTTAAAACTTTAACATAGGAGTATTATAGAAGACCAAAGTAGAATTATTTTACATTAAAGAGTTTGATGTAAGTACACATTCAAGAATAAATGTAGTATATTTTATTTTCAATTAGAAAATGTAATATGATGAAAGTTCATATACTGTAATAAGTGTTCTCTGCAATGAAGAATTTATGTTGATTTATAAAGAATTTAGTTTAGGAGAAAAGTTTAAATTTATGTCAAGTATTGTCAAATGTAAGGGATGATGCTACAAGTTCCTCATTGTCTGGTTTTCTTCTTTATCTAATTAAAAGTGAGATTTTGGGGAAAATAATTCTTAAAATACAGTGCCCATTCTCTTGCTACATATTTGTTACACTGAAGTCCTTTGTATTTAAGTACAAATAGAATTTTTTTAATTATCATACTCATAATTTAGGAAAAGGCTAATGAGATATGTGTGTTCAATTACTTTGAAATGCTCAGAAATAGTGAAAAATTTTAATTCAAAGTAAAATAAATATTGCCTAAGTAAAATATAAGAACATTTAAATTATTCAGAAATGATTAAAAAAACATTAAATATTGCTTTGTCACAATTATTTGAAAGCCACCATCGATGTTTAAGTTTACTCTAGGTAAAAGATGAATGCTGTATTATTTTGGAAATGAATTTTCCAAAAGTCCATTTTAGGATATATTCATGCTGAATTTTTATTTGCTGACATACACACATATACACGTTAGGAAAAAAATAAAGACTATCACTGCACACACACACACACAAACAACCCAACAAAAATTATAGATGTAGGTACCTGAATGTATTTACTGATAAAAGGAATTTTATCAAATTCAGATATTTATCAGCCTATCGATATATGGCAGGTACCTTATATATAATAAACTCAAGTTTTTAATCCTTATAATTTAATGTTTTAAAATTTTATTTCTTTTCTTTTTCCTTTTTTTTTTTTTTTTTTTTTGAGAGAGAGGGGAAGGAAAGGAGAAAGAGAGGGAGAGAAACATCAATGTGTGGTTGCCTCTCATGTGTCCCCTACTAGGGACCTGGCCTGCAACCGAGGCATTTGCCCTGACTGGGAATCGAACTGGTGACCCTTTACTTCACAGGCCAGAACTCAATCCACTGAGTTACACCAGCCAGGGCTAAAAGTTTTATTTCTGAGAAATAATTTTTTATATATAGGTTTAGGTTAAATGGAATTCTTCATGTTACTATAGCATCTGTATGTTTAAACGTTGCTCTTAATTTTGCCCAAATCCCCAAATGTTTTCTGCAAATGTTTTCAGTACTTCAAATGTTTTCTCTTGGCCCTGGCTGGTGTAGCTCAGTGGATTGAGCGCGGGCCTGAGAACCACACAGTCATGGTTCAATTCCCAGTCAGGGCACATGCCTGGGTTGCAGGCCGGTTCCCTGCAGGCCATTTCCCAGCAGGGGACGCACGAAAGGCAATCATACATTGATGTTTCTCTCCCTCTCTCCTTCCCTTCCCCTCTAAAGATAAATAAATAAAATGTTTAAAAAAAATGTTTTCTCTTAACTGTGCTATTTTTCCTATGGAAGTTATGGGAAATAAGTAATATTGATATTCTGGACTCTGTTAGAATATTTATTGATATTTACATTTGTACTTGAATCAGCTTAGATGTCATTTTGCTAGTTTTCACGTTAGTTATTTTAGAGTCTCCCAAAGGCCTAGCGTAACTCTGTGGAATAGGAAAACATATTTTAGTTTGTCATTCTGTTCTTGCCTTGCCCCTGTTTTCTTCAGAATCCTCCTGATACCACAGCTTTAAATCCTTTCTGATTCTGAAGGACTGCTCTGTTACACTTTCCTCACTTGCAACTGTTCTCATTCACCTACTACCTCTCCTTTGGTTTCTCATTGCCTTCAAAATTCCCCAAGTCTTGATCAGATTAAAAACATCTTTGTTTGGTTGTGCTGGCCATTCCAACCGGTGTGAAGGGGTATGTCACTGTGGTCTTAACTTGCATCTCTTGATGGCTAGTGAAGTTGAGCATCCCCTCATATGTCTCTGGGCCCTCTGTATGTCCTCCTCGGAGAAGTGTCTTTTCAGGTCCTTTGCCCATTTCTTCATTAGGTTGTTTGTCTTCCTGGAGTGGGGTCATGTGAGTTCTTTATATATTTTGGAGATCAAATCCTTCTCCAAGGTTTCATTGTCAAATATATTTTCCCATATGTTTGGTTCCCCTTTCATTTTGCTGATGTTTTCTTTAGCCACGCAGAAGCTTTTTATTTTGGTGAAGTCCTATTTGTTTATTCTTTCCTTTATGTTCCTTGTTCTGGGGGACACATTGGTGAAAATATTGCTGCATGAAATACCTGAGATTTTCCTCCCTATGTTCTCTAGGACTTTTATGGTGTCGTGACTTTTATTTAAGTCTTTTATCCACCTTGAGTTTATTTTTGTGTATGGTATAAATTGGTGATTGATTTTCTTTTTTTTTTTTTGCATATAGCTGTCCAGATCTCCCAACACCATTTGTTGGAGAGGCTATGTTTATTCCACTTTATGCTTCTGCTCCCTTTGTTGAATATTAATTGACCACAGAGATTTGGGTTTATTTCTGGGCTCTCTATTCTGTTCCATTGGTCTATGTGTCTCTTCTTATGCCAGTACCAGACTGTTTTGATTACTGTGGACTTGTAATATAGTTTGATGTCAGGCATTATGATCCCTCCTACTTTGTTCTTCTTTCTCAAAATTGCTGCAGCTATTCAGGGTTATTTATGGTTACACATAAATTTTTCAAATGTTTGTTATAACCAAATCAACAAACAAGTGCTGATGTGGTTGTGGAGAAAAGGGAACCCTAGTACACTGTTGGTGGGAATGCAGACTGGTACAGTCACTGTGAAAAACAGTATGGAATTTCCTCAGAAAACTAAAAATGAAACTGCCTTTTGACCTGGTAATTCCACTGCTGGGATTATACCCTAAGAACCCTGAAACACCAGTTCAAAAGAACCTATGCACCCCAATGTTCATAGTAGAGCAATTTACAATAACCCAGTGTTGGAAGCAATCTAAATGCCCACCTGTAAGTGAATGGATCAAAAAACCCTGGTACATTTACACAATGGAATACTACATGGCAGAAAGGAAGAAGGAGATCCTACCCTTTGCAACAGCATGGATAGATCTGGAGAACATTATGCTAAGTGAAATAAGCCAGGCAATGTGATGCAGGCTCTGGCCAGCAGTGTCCGTAGTGTTGTGGATGAGATGAAATAAATTCACATGGACTACCAAAGTCCTGCGAAGGATGGCACAGCCACTCTAAGAGGAGAGCACCTTGGCCACTGTTTCAAGGGGAGAGTGCCTCGACCCTTGCCTTGACAAGTTTTTATTGGCTTTCTAATAGCATATATGAAAGAAGGTTCTCATTCATTATGCTCAGGTTTGCTTTAAGTGATTACTTTTACAGATAACAAAGGAAAGGATGTTACTGATTACTTCTTACAGATTAACAAGGAAAAATGTTGCAAATGCAAGGGAACATAAGAGTAATTGGTCTGGTTATCCTTCCTTGAGAGAATTAGCACAGACTTCAGGAAGTTACTTTAAAGATATGCAGTAAGTATTTCTGCTTCAACTCAGGGTGAGAAAATTTTAGCAAGAGCAAACCTCAAAGAAGGCTAGGTATAATGCAGGCCTGGTTTCCCACAGGAAAACTGATCCATGGGTTTGGCTTCCTGTAAGCACCTATTAGCTTTCCAATAGAGCTGGGAAACATTTGCCATTCCACAAGGATAGGTTCCCTATAGTTATGAAAGACAAATACCAGGTGATCTCACCAGTAAGTGGAACCTGATCAACAAAACAGTGAAATATAAACAGTGACATTGAAATAAAGAATAGACTGATGGTACCAGAGGAGAGGAGGGACAAGATAATGGGGAAAATAAGGGAAGGGTCATCATGAAACATGTATAAAGGACACATGGACAAAGCCAAAGGGGGGTAGGATCCAGGGTGGGAGTGGGGAATGGGTGGAGTGGAGTGGGGTGGGCAGGGAGTGGTAGGGAGAAAATGGAGATAACTGTACTTGAAAAACAATTTTAAAAAAAGGAAAAAAAAACATTCTACAGAACTTTCTTATATAGGAAATAAAAAATCTTTGTTTGACCCAAAAACAGTTTACATTGTATCTCTTTTTTTCAAAATCTGAAACTTCTAGATAGAATAATCTATAAACTCAGACATCCTTTACTCATAACATTTCCTTACTGATATATATTTTTTAATTTTTATAAAAGATTTTACTTATTTATTTTTAGAGAGAGGGAAAGGAAAAGGAAAGGGAGAAAGATATCAATGTATGGTTGCCTTTCATCGCCCCCTACTGGGGACCTGGCCCATAACCCAGGCATGTGTCCTGACTAAGAATAGAATTGGTGACCCTTTGGTCCACAGGCAGGCTGGTGCTCAATCCACTGAGCTACACCAGCCAGGGCCCCTTTTTGATCTTTTTTAACGTTAATTTTGCATATGTAACTGAACTCAAATTGTTTTTCTTTTCAGTTTTGATGTTTTTGTTTCAATTTTCACTTTCTTAAGTTTGTTCCATGACATCTGGAATAATATACACTCATGGTTCTCTTCCCACCCTTATGAGAGAAACTTCTACCATGTTTCTTTTTGCATTATTAAATAAAAACTGGTATTTGGCATTTTTCAAAGGTTAATCATTTGACCTATGCCTTTTTATAAATTATCTCTCCTAAAGAATTCAATCTTTACCATGGTTTTATACAACTTTTAACTATTTCTACGCTGTCAATGTTCCCCTGTTAAATTAAATTATTTGGGATGTAATTGTTATTTGAAAAACCTGAGAGTATCAAGTTAAAACAAATCTATTTGTAACAATGAGAGAATTCAGTGAGGTGAATGCTAACAAGAATGATGGATCATTTCAGTGGCAACAACAGACTTTTAGTGAGAAATATGAAGCCAAATGTCAGCCTCACCTCTGTAGCAAAGAAATTCTATATTGATCAAAGATTTGGATGTAAAATTGAATCCAAGTTTTCTAAAAGCAAATCTGTATACATTTATTTGTGACTTTAGTGATGAAAATCAAAATCAGAAAAACTATAAGATATATGACAAAGTACTAATTGCTTTGCAAGGAGTTATGAAAACCAATGTTACACAAATGAAGCAAATAAGAGGCACCAAGTCTATAAATAGGTAATACACTGAAAGAGAAATAGAAACACAAATAAATGTATATACAAATGAAAAAATGTTCAATCTCACTTCTAATTAAAGAAACAATATACTTAGTTTTACCTGTCATAAGTAATATCTTGTTTTAGCAAAGGTGTCTGTGCAATGGTGGAGCATTTTGGTGGGTTTGTGGAAGTGTAGACTACTAGCAATTTGGGGAGGTAATTTATCTGTTTCTATACAAATTTCAAATGTACACCTTTTGATGCAACAGTTCTAATTTTAGGTGTTTAACTATAAATATGTATGTATACATGTATAAAGATAATCTACAAAGGTTGAAATAGAAAATAAAACTATAAATTTTCATCAAAAGAGCCTCGGTCATATTAAATCTATTATAACTACATACTAATTTTAATCTAAATATAGTCCTATATTTTCTAGTATAGAAAGAACTAAAATATGTTATTGAATTAAAAAATATATAGGATTATGTATTAGTTTGAGGAACATAAAATTAGTGATCAACAATTAGCAATTTTGTTCAGTTCAAGTTGATATACCCCTACGTGTAACAAAATGTTAAGATAACATAAGAAATTCTTAAAGTGACTATTTGGAAGATAAAATAGATGTAGGTTTGAGATAGGAAGGATTTTACTTGTGATTTATTTGTTAATTATTCTAATTATATAGACTTTTTACTTTTATTTTAACAAATCAATATGGATTGTTTGGATGATTAAAATTAAAAGATGAGTTTATGGATAGTTCTGTTCTTTTCTTTTAGGACTTTATGTATATAGGTTTTAATATTATTTTTAATTTTTTATTTTCCATGTCCCGGTGCTTGAGGATAGAACCAATGGACTGGAAACCATCAGCACCGAAGATATGCAGCCGAGAGGGCTGGAGACCTTTCCCTCTCCCTTAGTACATTGCGGGGATCGGGACCGCATGCCCGACCCACGCCAAGTAGAAGAGGGTTTCATATTATTTTTAAAATATTTTTTCTTACTAAAAAACTGCCCCAACCACTGGAATTACAAACCAGATGTTCTGTAGAAAATTCACTTTGAATACTGACTTTTCTACCAAAAAGATTTGTTAACAACCTTTATTAGTGCATTATCATTTTATTGTTATTAAATATATTTAAGGAGTATACATTTAAATGGATTCACCTTTAGCATAAATATTTTCTGGGTTGTTTACATTTAAGCTCTTTAGTTATCTGATTTCCTGATTTATTAGGAAAAATAACTGTTAAAAAGCAAATATTACAGATTGATTTGCAATGACATACTCATATAGAAGAATTTTTCTATACATGGTGTTTTTAATAGGGATAAACACCATTCTCTAATATGAGGAGAATTCATTATTTATGATAGGGAAGTATGTTCACATCATAAACTTTTCTTATCAGACTGCATGGTTAGCCAGAAACTCAATTATAAATACCTGAAAGTTAACACGACTACCCTACTTAACAAATAATTTCTATTGAAATATATGTCTGTCATTGCTGTTATCTAGTTCCATGTGCATTCAAATCAATAATGTTGTATGCTTTGACTAAAAATAGTTTAGGGCAGAATTAATAGTCCAAGGCAACAGAATATTTTTATAAATATATTTTGATTGGTAGTTAGCCTTTTTAAATCTAGAGTTATACTTAACAAAGCATGTAGAAGAGACTTCACTAATCTTTGAAACTTCCGATTCTCAAAAAGAGGTTCTATATCAGATGAATCCCATCTGTTATGGACTTAATTATGTTCCGCAAAATTCATATGTAGAAACCCTAACCCCAATGTGACTGTCATGGAAGATAGGGTTTTAATGGAAGTAATGTAGGTTAATTGAGGTCAAAGGATGGGACTCTACTACAATAGGACTTGTACACTGATAAGAAAAAGAGACACAGGAGATCTCTCTATCCCTGAACACGGGAAGGAAAGGCCCTGGGAGGACACAGTGAGAAGGCAGCTGTCTGCAAACTAGGAAGAGAAGTCTCACCAGAAACCACCCATGCTGGCACCTTAATCTTAAACTTCAAGGTATTCACAATTGTGAGAATATAAGTGTCTGTTGTCTAAGTCAGTCAGTATGTGGTACTTTGTCATGACAGCCTAAACAGACTTAAACAATTCTACATTTTTTTTGTTTTCCAGTTAATTAGTCATGTATACTGTTACTTAAATATATAAGCACATTATTTACAACTTTATCTTTGGCTCTAGGACTTCTATAAAAGTTTTTAAATACTTCTACAAAAGTTTTTAAATACTTCTACAAAAGTTGTCAGATCTGCAAAAATTTATTATCTTCTGAGAAATAGTAAATTCTCACCTTTCGATCAATTACTTCCAAAGTCACCTAATTAACTATTTCTTAAGACACAAACTAGAGTGTACAGGTGGGGCATCGAATAGAGTCTGAAATATGTCCACTCTAAGTCAATGTTGTCTCAGATAATGTGGCAAAGACTGTGGATGATCTGAGAGTTTCAGTCTGCTCTGTGCTGGTAATACAACAGCTGACAATTGTTTCCTAAAGCTCCCAAGGTTGCACCGAATCTGCAGGTAGTCCCAGGGTCGTGTGTGCTACATGTTCCTTAGAAGTCCAGCCCTGTCTCAGCTGTTGTAGTACCACGCAGGTCCTTTAAGGATATTATGTACTTGGGAATAAAAATAAACTTTTTTTATAAGCAACTGTAATTATACTTACAGAAAACTATAAGGTTCTCATAAGGAATAACATAGTCCCCTTCATGTGATCCAATATAGTTTTAGCTGAGCTTCTCTGAAGTACAGTTGTGTGGGAGTATTAAGATACATATGTGTGTACTTATGGGGGGGAGGGATGACTGTTATATGCAAAGACAGAAAACTGCAGATACTTTACTTATCTTTTTATTCCTTTCCAGGAACACTGTATTTGATGGCTCATCACTTCTGGATGACCCAGGGGTAAAAACACCAGACAGTTTAAAAGACCTGTGGTATATTCTCCAGGCACCAAAAGGATTTATTACATGCAAATTTCAATTAGCGCGAATGGGAGTTATTATAGGTGATTCATACTTTAAAGATAATTAACTAAATGTTGGTTTCTGTTTTGTCCACTTTGAATGACTCTCTTTTTTATTTTGCAAAATTCATAGGAAAAGATGAAGAATAAACATTAACAATTCAAATATTTCATAATATAACTGTTAGTGAAATGGTGCACTCTTTATGGTTGATCAGTTTCAAATTCCTGTTTTTGAATTCTCAGCAATGTGCCCCCAGTGCTCTTTTCTCACTTCTCTCCATGTGCTAATTAGCCAGGGAAGACCAGTTTTAACATGAGATTGATATGCTGCTGTATTAGTAATATAATACATGACAAAGCCATATAATAGGAGGTATTTTGTTGTTGTTACCTTAATTTCAAGTGTAATTAGAAAGAGATTATTGTCTAGCAGTCATTATTATTTATTTAAAAAATTTAACATACTAGAGTACATTAGTATAAAAGCTTTCATCTTTTCTCTTTTTTTTTGAATAATTACATGATATATCTTTTCCAAACAAGGCAGATAAAGAAAAAAAGTGGATCAAATAATATACCTGATGAATAAAAACATGGTAGATTTAAATTTAACTTAATTTTAAATGTCAAGGGTCTGAATACACAAACTCAAAGACAGATTGTCTTCTTTGAGAAGCGTATTGTTTGGGAGAAAAATAATATAAGTTGACATATGAATGCAGCTTTCCCTATTCCCTTCCCAATGCATCACCTCCCGTCCTATGGAGTTTCTGCTTTGAGTCATATGACCTCTAAGATTCATCTTAATGCTAATAGCCTGTGGTTTTATGATTCTGTAGCCCTGGAAAATGAGGTTGAAATATGATAAAATCTATTATATGTATATTTACATTCAGGACAGTTTAAATACATATCCTTTAGACTATGCTTACTGATTTTGAAGACTTATTCTCATTTAATTTTGCTTTAATTTTTTCTCTCTCATAGTACTGTTACATTCTTCTATTATTTTATTATGTTGGCTCTCAGAATGGAACTCATTACCATTTCACTGAGTTAAAAACAAAATTCAACCTAGTAAATTTAAAGCTCTAATTGGCCTTATTAAGTGATTCATGAATGAGGCAGCATCTCATCTTGCTACTAGAAGGATGCTCAGAGGGCGATGTACAAAATGGAAGGTTCATATAAAAAGAAGAGTGGGGAAAGGGAGCTATTAACCAAAGAAAATAAAGGATTATTTTAGACCAGAACAGCTTGTGGAGGTTGGGGGTCACTGTGGAGATTTTTGTCATGCACATTTACTCTTCTTGTTTTTTAAAGACAGTATTTATTTATTTTATTTTTTTTAGATTTTATTCATTTATTTTTAGAGGGGAAGGAAAGGAGAGAGGGAGAGAAATATTAATGTATGGTTGCCTCTCATGTGTCCCCTACTGGGGACTTGACCTGCAACCCAGGCATGTGCCCTGACTGGGAATTGAATCGAGATCCCTAAATTTGCAGGCCTGCACTCAGTCCACTGAGCTACACCAGCCAGGGCAGATTTCCTCCTTTTTATATGTAAATGGAAGGGTACAAGTGACAGTTTACCCCATAGGTGTTGACCAGAAAAATCCTGATTGGTTGATTAAGATTGTATTTCTGGAAAGGGATGCAACAGCAATTAGATTACATATTAAGTCTAGGTTTGGTATCATGGGCTTTAGCACAAATGACACCATTTTAGGGGCCTGTGGTTTTCTCTTTAACAATTGTTTCAACGAGTATTTCAGTTGCGGTAATAAACAAATCTCTAGGAGTTTGCTCATATAATGGCAAAATGCCAAGTCAATAGCTTCGTTGTGGAGGTTACATGTGGCCTTTGTCTATGTGCAAATGAGCAGGGAAGCTTTTCAGGAAACCAGTCGCTCTCACAGACTGCAACTTTCATCATTTTATAACAAAATCTTAAGTAATGGTTCAAATGCATGCTGATCTTGATGACATATACAAAGATGAGTAAAATCCATTTTAGCACTACATGTGTAGTTCACAGTTTCAGATCAGTGGCTGGTGTAAAAGTAGACATTATTTTTGTGAATTTTCTGCTCTGACTTCAGTGTTTGTGAATTAACTGTGTCAAAGGATTTTCATAAAATGTCAAAGCAAGAACTTTATAGGTAAATAAAAATAAACAATACATGTTCCACCAAAAAAGGGAGTATTGGGTTTTAAGTGTGAAGATAAAATTCCAGTAAAGACTAAAATACATTCTTGATTTTAGCTTGAATATGCAAGATGCTCTTACAAGTTTCATCAATATTTATATTTGTATCTTAATGATAACTGAGACAAAATTCTTATTAGGAATAGTTTATGCAGTTCAACAAATATTTCTGAGCACTTAGTATTTTTCAGACACTGTGCTGGACATATAAAGACAAATGCCATTAAAGTTCATGGTTAAGAATTAAATAGAATATACACATAATCACACACATAAACACTACGATTGTCTACATGTGCATGAAAGTATGTATGTGTATATGTATAAAATAAAGCACAGAAATTATGAGTATACTGATGTGGAAACCTTAGAAAAGGTTTTGGGGGATTGAGTCAAATGTGATAACATAGATAGAACTTTGATATTTTATAGGACGCACTTGACACCTCCACCCTTCTTGATAAACTCTCTTTTCTTATTTTTAAGTGCAGCACATCTCACTAGCTACTCCTTTTAGACTTCTTTCCCATCTATATTCTTCTGTACACAGTCTATATATTGAGAAGCTCTGGGGGGGGATCCTAGAGCCTCTTTCTTCACCTCTCACCCTTGGTCTTCATGGCCATCCACATTTTAGTGACTCCTGAGTTTTTATATTCACACTAGTCCCCTCTTGTTATAACCAGATGGGTAAATTCTACTCTACTCGACATCTTTAAATGGTGATTATATTAGATTTAAGTATATTAAAATATAAGTTTGGAAATATTCCTTCCCTCACCAGCAAACACAACTGTGCTCTAAATTTCTCTATCTTAATAAATAGTGCCAACACTTACCATGTCTTGAAACCAAAACTAGAAGTAATCTCTGACCTCTTTTGTCTTCCCACACTTCAAAGTGAACCCAGGATCAAATCTTGTTGTCCCTCCAAATAGTGTCACATTCACTACTTTCTATTTACTTTATCATTATCAGTTTATGCCAGATGATCAATTTACCAAAACCTTGTTTAAAAAAATTAGCATAACATCAATTGTCTGGAAGCCAATTCATAAAGATCCAATGGCCGTGCTCTCCAGCGAGGCTCTGTTGGCACATGGTGCTGTAATTCAGAAGTTGTGGGTTCATTCCCTGTCAGGTGCAATCCCAGTAAAGCACGGCCACATGTGGAAGGCAACGAACTGATGCTTCTCTCTCTCATTGCCCCTTCTCTCTGTATCTCTCTGCCCCTTCCTCTCTCTCTAAAAACATCTTCCAGTAAGGATTGGAAAAAAAATCCAATGGCCAAAAATGCAAATTCATTAAATATTTGTAGTGTACAGAATATTGTGATTTCAACAGAGTTTGAGGATTTTTTAATTATATGTAACAGAAGTTGATTCAGGTTGGGTTTTTTTTTTTTTTGAGATTTAATTTCTTTATTTTACAAGAGAGGGGAAGGGAGGGAGACAAGGAAACATCAATATGTGGTTGCCTCTCGATTGTCTCCTAATGAGGACCTGGCCCAAAACCCAGGCATGTGGCCTGATTGGGAAATGAACCAGTGACCTTTTGTTTTGGTTCACAAGCCAGCACTCAGTCCACTGAGCTATACCAGCCAGGGCTAATTCAGGTAGTTTTAATGTGGCTAAACCTTTAGCTATTTTGTAGTGAATTTGTTGATGAAATTGACTTAACTACTTTAAGAATGCCATTAAGCAATTCTCAAATATTAGCTTTGATGAACTTAATGATGAACTTGTGCCTATAAACTTACTGAAAGGTAGAAACTCACTTTTTTTTATTTTAAAGTCTTACTATTGGATATATATGTCCAAGTAAGTCTCGTCAGGGAAAATACAGAAGACACACTCATTCTCAACCCAGGGAATAGTTAAAAAAAAATCATGAGTACACTAGATTTAGCCTTGCCAGAGTGAAATGCCTCATAACAAATAAAAAATAAACTGAATATAAGAACAACAATTTGAAATTTAAATTGCTTGACTAAAATATCTCAGAAATTTCCAAAGTTAATTAAAACTATTTCAATCACAATATCTCTAAACTTTGTGAATAGATAATTATTTTCAGTAAATTTGTAAATTTGGCCATTTGCCCATTCAGCATATTGATCATACAGCATATGTATGAATTATTTTAAAAGAGTCAATCATTCTATAATTGATATATATTTTCTCTTGGGCAAATTGAGCTAAAATCATTCATTCATTTTACCTTTATTGGAATATTAGAAATCTTTCTAACTAGTCTTTTTTCTTTTGTTATTGTGCAATGTCTCTAATAGTCTTTCACAGCAGCCAAAATAATCACTTTGAAATGCTATGATGATCATATTACTGTCTATTTATAGTCTATTAATGGAGTTCCAATTTACACAGTAAAATTGAATCTTGTCAGAACTTCAGTTCATCTGGTCATCTGACTCCTTATTACCTCTCCAACTTCATCTCTAGCCACTCTTTTCCTGTTTACCATATGTTAATCAGTCACCTGGATCTCCATCCCTCTACAGAACAGATGAAATAGTTTCTGCCTAGGGTGTTTGTATTGTTTTCTCTGCCTAAAAGTTCCTTTTCCTGCTTCTTCATTCAGCTGACTTCTTTTAATCTATAATATTACTCCCTTAAATAATGATTGTCTATTTTCTTTGAAAACCCGCCTCATTCTTCTTTATCATAGCAATCTTTTCTTTTTCTTTCAAATTCTACTTCCTTCAAGATTTCCTTTATTTATGCATTAGGTGATGTGTTTTATTGTCTAACTCCCTGTAACATAAATTTCATGCATAAAAGCAACTTTCTATAGTTCAACCTTCCTTCATCACTGGACTCTGCACATCTGGTGTTCCTTACATATTTCTTATTCTATAAAATGAAATATGATATTTGATGCAATAAAATACATGAATATTGATTCTTTAATATAAAAAATAATGAATTCCAGAATCTATCTTATCAATATGTTTAATATTCAGATACAAATTCCACAGTAAATTATTAAATAGAAAATATAAAAATAATTTTGGGAAAAAGGGAATTTGTTAGGAAATGTAAAAGTAATACTGATAACTATCATACTTACTAAAAAATATGTAAAAATTAAATTGACTTACTATAATCCTGATTGGACCTTTCAATCAATAGATGAAATGACTGCTCTATAAATAGCATGTTTTATTTTAGCTTATATTCGGTAAACTATTTTCATAGCATTATAGATAAGATGGAAAAATAGATACCAGATTATATTATAAGCATGTAGACTTTTTGGGCAATTCTCTCAAAAAATGACTGTTTGTTAATTAAATGTCATCAACCTGTAGAAATTATTTTAGGGGTATATAATATAATTATGTTTTGGTTTTATGGTTATGGTATTTTTTAAAGTCGAAATATTCCTAAAAGTACATAATGAATTCAGTCAATGTTACAAAGCAAGAGAATTGTTAAAATACTGAACATTAGGATCAGAATAAAAGTATATAAAATTAGTCTAGAATAATGAGCTAAAAACAAGTCAAATAAGGTTTATTAACAATAAATATAAAAACTTTTATTTGTATTTGCAATTTAAAAACACAGAAGGAGCTCCTACCCTTTGCAACAGCTTGGATGGAACTGGAAAGCATTATGCTGAGTGAAGTAAGCCAGGTGGTGAAAGACAAATACCATATGATCTCACCTTTAACAGGAAGCTAAACAACAAAACAAATAAGCAAGCAAAATAAAAACAACGACACTGAAATAGAGAACTGGGGGACAGCGACTGGAGGGGAGAGGGGAGAGAATTTCAGGGGAAAAGGGGGAAGAATTTACAGGAACTAGTATAAAGGACACATGGACAACAACTAAGCGGGGTAGAAATGGGAGGGAGGTGGAGGGAGGGAAAGGGGGGGTGGACTGGGATGGGAGTAAAAGAATACTGTAGTTGAAAAATAATAAAATAATTTAAAAATAAAAATAAATAAAAATAAAAGGAAATGTGAAACAACAAAAATAAATAAACAAATAAATAAATAAATTGTCAAAAAAAACAAAACCCACAGATATTTGGTGAGAGAACACTGGCAGCTCTTTGAGGGGTGGTAGGTAGATATTTTAGTGAATTTCAAGCTTAACCACAAGTCACCCTCTTGTGTTTGTAAGGATAAAAATGGAAGTTGGAAAAGAAGTTCCATTAATTGAAATATGATCCATATAAAAAAGACATTGGTCCATTTTAGTATTTATGAGTTGAACCACTTGGGGTATATATTTTGAATATGACATTAAAAAACAAAGGCTTGTCTAGAAGGTAAAAATGCCTGGAAAGCACTGTTCTTTAAGCACAAGATATTTGAGACTGTAAACTAGAAAACTGAGAAGGCTAGTAATAGAAAAAGAAAGTTTGGAGAATTAATAAGCTTTAAATTGTTTTTCAAAAGTAAAAATTTCCGATTTTGTTCTAGTTAAAAACTGGTTTTAAACTGTTAAACCAAGAAATAAAAAAACAACAATGGTTCCATGGGAATGGAAGTCTTGTAATGATCAAAGCTGTCATTTATTAAGGACTTATGCCCCATGCACTATGGAAGACCATTTGCATGTATTATATTGTTACCCACTGGGGATGGGCCCAGAGCAGGTCTGCCTTAGCCTTAGCCGGCCTGTACTGTATGGGTTCTTGACTTATTGTAGGAAAGATTTTACAATATGAGTCCAGGTGATTTTGAGAGTACATCTATTAAGCATGCAGACAACAAGAAAAATGAAGGACTTAGAGTAGAAGAAGGAATGGGAGAGAGACTAGGCAGTGTTTTGCATTGGCTCCCTAGAAAAGTTATAGGAAAGGAGTGAGCCAGGGCAGGGCTGCTTGTAGCTCAGTGGGAAGTCAGAAGAAAAGGGGACCCTGGAGACAGGATCAGGGGATAAGCCCGTTCAAGCTGCTACTGCTTACTGCTCAGGTGGCTGTGAGTCTTGTTTGGATCCTCAGTGGGAGGAAATAAAAGGTTCATGCGCAGAAGGGCAATGGGCGTGCTCTAGAGCCAGCCTCCAGAGTCTTCACCCTGAGGATTTACCTTTTTTTTTTGTGGGTGAGAACCTTAGAGGAGGGTTTTAGCAGAATGCTTATTAGCTTCCCAGGTGTATTTTTAGTATATTGATGTGTTGAAATGAATGTATAGGGAGATTTTGGAATATTTCTTTGGTCTGTTATATTGTTTTATTTTTATTTTGGGACCATCTGGCTTTTTAAAATTTGCTTCCCTGACTTTATCTCTCCTTGGGTTTAGTTGACATAAATGATGTTTAATTGGGTCTCTATTCTTTATTTTCCAGGCCAGGGGAATTTAAGCTATGTATTCTTTGGTTAAGGAGGGGAGGTGTAAACCATTTGTTCTAGAGTGTTTTTGGTTAGGGGAAATGTCTTGCAATTCACCAGGTGGCTGTCAGTTGTTCAGAATATTTGACCTCGTTTAATTTTTTTCTTTCAGTTTTTCCATACCACTTGTCAAGGAATTTTCCTAGCTTTTATTATCCGGTCACAATATCACTTATAGAATATCTTAGAAAATGGATATTATTACTCTTCTCATATCATCAGCAAATAGAGGCACTGATTATTTAATAATTCTTCCCAACGATCAGAGTGAGAAAACAGAGGCATTGAAATTGGTGCCCTAATCTGTTGGACTGTCTAGTCCATATGGTTTACAATGTAATCATTTTTTTCAGCTTATTTACATTTTTTTATATTTTAGGTTGTTGTAATGACTATGAATTACTCTGAAAAAAAGAAACATGTGTAAGCTAAAATAATAAAAATTCTGAAAGTATTGAGTTATGTTGAGGGCCAGGAAGTAGAAGCAGAAAATGGCTCACAAATGGGTAAAGAAAAAACATTTTTAGAGAAAAAAATGTATTTCTTTCATTGACTTGTTAGATTAATTCATCTTAATTCCACACATTTTCTATAGTGACTAAGAAAATATCTTCAATATCTACAGTAAAATAAATATGGTCTTTCGTTCTTTTAGAAAACAGTTTCAAATTTAGAATACATGCCAACCTCAGAAATCCATGGGGTCAACCTCCACAACTGTTCAATTAGCAGTTAACACCTCTGTTATTATTTTACGGCTTAAAATTTTTGTGAAAAATTTCCCCCATTTTATTGTCACAAAATGCTTCTTCATTTTACAGATAAGAAATCAGATCATCAGAAATTTAAAGTGACATATTTGATGGCATAGAGGAAGCCAGTGGTAGAATGACTGTTCACTACTTCTGACTTCAAATTTTGTGTTGCACACTGCAGAGACTCAAAATAGCAAAGGCAGGGGAGTGCATATAAAATAACACAAAATGCCATATATCAGAAAAGCAGCATTACTGACAGGACTTGATCGACAGTAAAGCACCGGTGCTGAGATTTTGAATCTGGAAGATTGTCCACTGTCTGTGCTCTTGTGCAGCTGAATATTCTCAAAATCCTATTCTGATCATTAATTGAGAATCTATGTCATTTTCAAGGCCATCCTTACTTTATACTTATCCTTTTTTTTTAACTAGTAATATATTCTAGTAAGAGAAATAGACCATTAGCCATGTTTCTAAGTGAAAGGAATTATGTACTCTTTTTTTTATACAGATTGGTTTTGTTACAGCTAAATTGAACTAATTTATCACTAAGTTTGTGGTGAAAATGAACCCTTTATAGAAACATGGTTTAAAACTTTAACTTAGTAATTATGGTTTGACATAACATATATTATAATAAGTATAATGTTTATGACTAACATTCTCTAGAGGTTAAAATCTGGAGGATACAAATCAATAATCCTTAATAATATTAATATCACTTTTTTCAATATTCCAGGGAAACTCTTTGCCCTGATTAACAAATGAACTTAGATGGAATCTCAAATCTATGATTCCATGATATAGGATACATTTGTATTTAACATAAATTTTAAGGGAATATGTACATATTTGCTGTTTTCTTACCTGTTTTTGAACAGCATGACCTATCCAGCTTGTGGGTCACCCTCTCAAACTACTTATCTGTGTCAGATGTTATCATTCTTTCAAGGGTTTTATAGGCCCATAATGAAGTTAAACCTCCTAGTCATGACCAAATTAAAGAACATAGGGATTGTAAGTTTGTCTCTCTTCATCTGAAATTGGTCTGTAAATTTAAGTCTGAGATACTTCTGTGGAGTGGCTGATCATAAACTGGAGGTAGATCTATTTAAGAGTAAGAAAAATGTCTTATCAGATCATTTTTAAGGCTTTAATATAAATGTACATGTGAAAAGTATATGAGTGAATGATTTCATATAGTATTTAATTATCCTATCCACACTAGTGATACCATTGTTCAGCCTTAATTTATTTCCCCTGTGTTCTCCTTATTTTTATCTCTTTATTCTTTACCATTGCCAAGACTACTATGTAAAAATTAAGTTTGAGTAGAAAGAATAATTTTAAAAAATTAAACAATGTGATTCAGAAAAAAAATCAAGATTCTCCTCTTTTAATTCTGTACTTGTTTTTAAAGGGATCTTACTTTAATAAATGTTTAGTAATTGTTATTCAATAATTCCAGTAAGGATAATGCACCTGAAGTCCATGAGCATTAGAACTTTACTGGAAATGGAAAAATAAAAATCAATGTGGGGGAGGCGAGGGGTGGGGGGGAGAGGGTATTAGGGGGATAAATAGTAATGGAAAAATGCAATAAAACAAAAAATTAAAAGAAAAAGAAAAATTGATTATTGAATTTTACTATTTTAATAAAATATCATTAAGCAGCATTCCATTTGGAAAATAGAAAATAAAATAAACAAATCCAGTATGTTCCCAGAAAAACTAGCTGACAAAATATGACACCAACAGAGCAAAATGTTCCTAGCCAAGCTAATAGCCCACAGAACGATGGTAGCATGCAGTTTTTACTTGGACTGTCTAGATTTTCACAGATGCTGCTAAATGTGAGACTTCCACCATGTCACAATGAACAAAAGGTAAGTCCTTAGGTGAAACCAACAACTGTGTCACCATTGAAACTTATGTATATGGTTCATTACAAAGAATTAAGGGATCATGCCATTTGTTCAATCCATGAGCAATAGGGATATTACAAGTCCAGGTCTACCATTAACAAGAGAAACCCCTATAAATCTGTAGCTAACCACATCTTTGAGACATTTAATTCTGATGCAGTCAAATGGACTCTGGAAAAACAGATCCCCCAAAATGGACTACTGCTCTATGCAAAACTGAGAACAACCAACATTACAATAAAAAAAAATGAAATTGTATGAGGACATGCCTAAGCATAATGTCAGGCAACAGGACATGGCCAATGACTGCTGGGAAACCATAGCAACAGGCAGACCAAGCTGGCATGTCAGTAATCTGAGATGGGATGGTTCTCATAAGGGAGGAAGCTGAGCTGTAAGCAGGATGGAGTCTGTACACATAAAACAAGCATAGTTTCTCTCTTGCAAAAAGGAACGAGACTATGTTAGTTACAGTATTCTAATAGAAGTCAGCAACCATAGCACTATTATTAAAAGAGAATCACACTGGAGCCTCCTATTCTTTTGGAGTCCATGTGTCAGACCTATCTTACAATAAAATAATTTTGGTAATTCATAATTTCTCCTTGTTGAATGTTACTTGGGAAAATTTATTTCTACCAAAAACAATAATGAAGACACTAGAACAAAGTTTTAATTTTTTCCTTCTAAGTTAAATAACAAAGAATTTTATTTGGTAATTGACATTTAGAAATTGAGGATGAATAGGAAATGCTGTACGTAACAGCTTTTTCAGATGGAATATGGAGATTCAAAATATTTAAATGAGTTCTGCATGTCAAAAATGGAACATATCATTTTCTCAACATAAATCCTGAGAACACAAGGAACATGTAAATTTGTAGAAATGGAAACACTGGGATTCATTTTACATTTCGGAAAAGAAAAATGCTTTCTTCTTTTTCATATCTATTATAAGGTATTTAATTAATAGTAAAATATAAAAAGAACCACTGCTTACTAATGATATAAGACATTCTCTATATTTCTTTCTATTATTACTCTCTTGAATATTTATAAGCCAGACTACACATTTTCCTGTATGAATTAGCTGTAAATCTCAAGTTATATCTTAGTGAAGTAAATACATCTTCAAGAAAAGAACTTTAATGAAGGAGAAAATGGGATTTGGAAACCAAATTTGAAGTAAAACTTCCAGGATAGTATTTTATTTGAGACACTTTGCTGTACTATTGTAAGACAAGAAATTTCATTAAGATGAATATTTTTGTTAATTGAGATGAAACCAGTTGGGTCCATTATTATTTCCATCAGGATAAAAGACATTTTTAAAAGGCTAAATATGGTATATGGTTATAATTTTATTAGTTTAAGAATATCAGTAGTATAATGGGATTCTTAATAACTGGTACCCATGAGTAATTATACATACAGGTCTAAACTTGACAACATGAGGATATTTTAATTTTCTTTATTTTCACTGACTCCTATCAAATAAATAAAAGGAACAAAATATATACAAAGAAACCCGTATTTAATAAAGTAAAAAAGAGATCATGACTTCAATGCATGTTATATCAAAAGCTGAAGTAGTCTGAAATTATAGATACACAGGGATACAAAGGAGCAACTCCTTACATGAAACTCAGATACAAGGAGCAAGGGAGGGTTAATGTGCCCCTACAAAGTATGAATCTGGCTCCTAAAAGATATGTCCAATGATTCCTAAAAATATGGAGCTGGGAGGGTGTAGAATGACGGGCATTTCCTCGGTTTGGCACACTACAAATGCATGGGAAATTAAAACTGAAGGAGAGGCGATAGTAATCACCAGTTTTTTCCAACTTGGAATGGCTCTTACCCAAGGAGATTGACAAAATAAATTATGACAAAGGAGGAAAAAAACAGTTATTATAAAGTCCCCATAAATTCAGGGATTTTATTATGTGTTATATCAACCAACTGAATGCAAACAACCTAAGGATGTCATGTCTTAAGCCAGGGGTCCCCAAACCCTGGCCATGGTCTGGTAGCAGTCCATGGCCTGTTACTAAGCGGTCTGGGAGGGAAGCTCACCTGAGCTCTGCCTCCTGTCTCAGCAACACTGCCCCTCCTCCACTCTCCCCCCCCCCACCCCTAGGTCCCTGGCAAAACCAGTTCCTGTCACCAAAAAGGTTGGGGACCGCTATGGTAAGGGATAATGGACATGAGAGATTTAGTACTCCAGACAACAGTACTGAACTAAAGCTGTGGTTGTCCCTAATGACCTTCCTCCACACTATTACTCACAAGCGACTGGCTTGAGTCACAATGGGTAATAATAACAAAGGGGCCACTGTGTTACTTATATATAGATATGACCAAAATTTAAGAGATGGAGAATTGAATAGTTGCTGTAAACAATAGGGCTCATTCCACCAGGACTTACAAAGAATAAAAATTATCCCTAGATTTGTCCACCTAAAAGCTAAAGGCTACAGCATTTAGCCACCAGTTCCCATAACACATTGGTAGAGGATTGTCCCAGAGATTAAGTCTTGCTGAATATTTGGACTGCTCCCAGGTGAACTACCCAGTTCAGAAAATGTCCTGAGGTAGAATGCTGAAAAACATTATGCACTTAAACTTGAAGTGGGACACTGACAGCCAAGATGAGTCTGAGGTTGCTTTGACTTCTCTACCAGAATTCATGCCTGAGTCAGAGGAGGGCTGGAACATGAGATGCATTCATGAGAGACAACCCTGTAGGTCGAAGCATAAACTTCAGAATGCATTTGTGTAGGGTGCAGGAAAAGGAAAATCAGAAAATTAAAATAGCTTAAATAGTATGAAGATGAGAAATTAACTAAATCAAAGCAATATTAGAGAAGCAAAAAAGGGAAGAATGTCAGAAGGAATCTGATCAAATATTACATTTTACAGGATGCTCAGGAATTATGTTCTACAACTTTCTAGTTGAGTAAATGAGAGGAGATAATTGATTTTATAGAAAAATTCTATAAAAATTATATTTTTGAATGGATAGGTTAGAAAGTCACATTAAACATCATAAATACTTTTTAATTTGTAAGATAATTTTTTCCCTAAAAATTCTCCCACCTGAAAAACTTCTATGAGAGTTTCTATGAGAGTTAAATGAGTTAATGTATGTAAAGTCCCTAGAACTATCTCCGCACACTGTGGGCAGTTTGGAATTGTTTACTATTGTTGTTATTATCATTAAGAAGATTGCCAACACATTGTGAACCTTGCAATAAAAATTCATGTGGAGACCAATTTGAAGATTGTGAAGAAAATAGCAGGTGTTTCTCCAGTCAAAAAAGATAGTTTCGTGGTGATCTCAAGAGATCTTGGGAGCCCAATATCAAAGGGGGGGGGGGAAACATGGTAGTGAAGGAAATCCAGGTTCAGGGACAGAGAAGCCAGGAAGGCCTAGAAGAGGTTCAGGGACTAGAACAACAGGGATGGGTAAAGACTACCTGTAGCCAGTCAAAAAACAGCTATGCAAAGTTACGGCGTGGAGCTATGGAGGTTGTTATTTTGGAGAAGTTTAAAATTGGAGACATTAGAAGTAGAACAATTCTAACATCCATAGGTATAGATATAGCTAGATTTGATATCCAACTATACTGAATAGTTTAGAATTAATATATCAATAATATGAAATTATACTTTGACAGCTTACAGAAAATAACATTTCTCAAAAAGTAATGTATACATACACACATATATACACATGCATGTGAATGTGTGTGTATATATATTCTCTCTATATATGCATAATGTGTATGTCTCCATATATGTATATATGTAAAATATACTACATATATGAGGATATTATCTTAAATTAGCCAGAAGCTAATAGTTTGGAAAAATAAGAGTATTTTAGATTTTTAGCTTACTAGTCTACTAATAATTTCATTAATGATTGCTCTTTCATTACTTTTTCTAATTAATAAAACATAGTAAAATATAACAGTAATTTACACATATAATTTTCCCATTAAAACATTTTACCAAGGTATTTTTCATATCCTCTTATAAAATTTTTAAAAAGTACCTCAATGTCCATGACTAATAGGCTTTAACTGAAACATTTTTTTAAATTAGCTTGTTAATTTTCTGTTCATTCTGTTTAGATGTATCAGCGACTTTATTTTTATTTTTATAGTTTTGAGTTTTTCAGAGAATTCTCTCAGGCTTCTCTTTTATACATGCAGGTTTGCTTAGTACTTTCAAATAATAAATTCTCATCTGTCACAATCTACCTCTTTTTGATCTTTACAGCAGTCATTTCCAGACACTGTCAAGTGTCTGCGTAGGAAATATGTGCTTCCTTTTTTTTCCCCATCGGTAAGCAAGTACCAGAATATTGAAGATGTCTCTAATTTTACTGCATAGAATATTTTTGAGACTATAAGCTTCGGTCACTTACTTTTTTCATTAGCACAGAACATTACACTCAAAGATACATTCACCTCAATGTCTTGCAGTTTTCTCAAAAGATTATTTCAAAGTGTAATTGTTTTATACGAAAGAATGAACACTCATATGTTACCATAGTATTGACTGTTGCAAATCAATATGAATATACTCTTACTACCCAAGCAAGAATACAGAGAAAAGGCACTTTCTGATTCCATGTAGGTAACAATTCCAGGATGAATCTTCACTGTGGAAGATTAATTTTATATGATGAGTAGCTTTCTCTGAATTAATATATGAATCGACTAGTTACTATCTTCCACTAATGTATAATATTTTATGGAAATATCTCTTCCATGAACTTTGAGCATAAATTACCAAATAAAAATTGGAAAGGTACCTATTTTATCTCACTAGAAAAAGAAGAAAATGAATATCTCTTATCATTTAGGGAAAGTTTTAACAAAATGTTTTAAAGCCCTTTTGGAAATGTATTGAATTTATTCTATTTGCCTTATTGACTAGAGCAAAATAAGCAGCCCTACTGTAAAAAAAAAAGTGTCTTTCAACTTAGAGATGCAGTGAAATGATCACTGTTTAATGGATTTGTAGGAAGGGAGCTCAACAATCACTTTCTGAGTAGGGCTGTAGCTTGAATTCAGTGAAATTACTATTCGTAAAGTCCTATTCTAATTAAACACAAACAAATGGGCCTTAATTCATGTCCCAACAGAAGTAATCCTTCTATATCACAGCCAAGTGCAATACTTCCAAAGGATTTAAATAACTGAGAAAGGTGCTTAATCAAAAATAGCTAGTTATTCTAATTAACTTTCTGTTAAACATGAATGATGCTTCCTTTCCAGTGTTCTGGGCTATACATAGTGACAATTACTTCAGTCATTCATTTTTTGGTCAGCCAATAAATATTGAATAACCACTACATAAATAGAACTGCTTGAAACTTTGGGAGTTAAAAAGACTTTCCAGGAATCAAAGGACATAAAATCTAATATGAAATTAAAGGCATAAAAAATAAGTAAATTAGCCACAGCACAGTAAACTAGAGTCTATGACTATATTCCAAAAGGAAAAATATTATTTTAATTTTATGCCTTCTTTCTCATTGCTGCCATCACTACTTTCAAAACAACCACCACTCCACTCCTGGCACCAGACAACTATTGATATTCTTTGTTTCACTAGATTACTCTCTCTTACAGTTTCATGTATATGGGCATGAACAGTATGAAATCTTATGTGTTTTGCTTCTTACATTCTGCATAAAAATTTTGAATTTCATTAAGGCTATTGTATATACCAGTATTCATTTTTTGTTTTGTTTTGGGTAACATCGCATTTTACAGATACACCAGAATGTTGCTTAGCCATTTATTTATTGGTGAACATTTGGGTTGTTTCCAGTTTGGGGCTTTTATGAATAAAACTGTAATGAATATTCGTATACCCATATTTATGTGAACATGTATTTTTATTGTTCTAAAGTAAATTTTGGGAACACATGGAGTATATGATAACAACTTTATTAGAGATGTCCAGGTGTTTTTAAAATATTTGAAGTATTTTTATAGTTTTTCATCAGTTCTATCTGAGAGCACCAATTGCTCTACCTCCTCACCAACACTTAATACTTTTAATCATTTTAATTTGTGATTTTAATTAACATGTAGTGATATCTCATTGTGACTTTAATTAAATTCTACTACCCTAATGGTAATCAATCTTGAACAACTTTTCATGTACTTGTTTTCCATCCATACATCTAAATGTCTGCTCAAACATTTTGTCTGTATTTTAAACTAAGGCTTTTCTTAAATATTATTGATGGAAGAAGTCTTTATATATTCTGTATTGTCTCTATAGACACTGATTTATGCATACTCAAATTTCTCCCTTGTCATATTTCTTCTGCCTGCAGAACTTCCTTTAACATTTCTTATAATGTAGGTCTGTTGGTAATGAATGCTGTTATCATTTGTCAGTATTTGGGAAAAGTCTTTTCTTCTCCTGTACTTTTGAAAAACATTGTCCCTGAAATATGCTTCTGTATTGATGATTATTATTTGTATTGAAAATTGTTTTTATTTCTGTATTTTAAAAGATGTAATTCCATTGTCTTCTTACTTGTACAGTTTTGACATAGTTTGTCATATCCTTTATATTTGTTTGTATGTAATGTGTCTTTTTTCCCTGGGTGTCTTCAAAACATTGTCTTTATTTTTGATATTCTGTTGTTTGAATATAGTGTGTGTGTTCTGTGAAATCCTGTCTGGAGTTCTCTGAGGTTAGATCTGTAGTTTGGTGTCCTTCATTGTTTTTGTATAATTCTTGGCCATTGTTACTTCAACTTTCGACCATCTTCACTTCAAATATTTCTTCTCTACTCTTTCTTTTTCTTCTGGGATTCTAATTATACATATGTTAGATACTTGACTTTGCACAACAACTTTTGTATACTCTGATCTCTCTCTTTTCCTCTCTCTTCTCTTTGTGTTTCAGTTTAGGTAATTCCTACTGACCTTTCTGAAAGTTCACTGTGTTCATCCAAGTCTGTATCATATATACTAATGAGCTTTTTTGAAGGCATTCATACTTTCATATTTTTATATATATATTTTTTCTAGCATTTCCAATCAACACTCTTTTGTAGCTTGCCTCTCATGACTTTGCCTGTCTTCTTTGGCATGTCCTATACCTTTTCTTCTGGAGCCTTTAATACATTAATCACGGTTATTGTAAATTTTCTGTGAGTGGTTCAAATATCTGGATGATCTTCCAAGTGAGGTTTCTTTACTTCCTCAAGGTGGCAAGCACTAAGCACTCTCCCTGACTAAACCTGTAAATCTGAAATTGGTTCTTGTGTCAACCACCTTATTCTCACTTCTTTCATGAGCATTCATTCAGTAAAGATATGCATGGAACAGCCACTGAAGCAATGCAAATTTACCTTGTGTCTGCAGTTTTCTGGGCTTCTAAACACTCATATTAGTCCACACAGAACTTTTAGCATTCATTAAAAGTTTTAGCTGAATTATTTTGCCCACCTGTATTGGAAGCTTCATTTTCCTCCTAAGGTCTGCCCTTCATAACTCAACACTCACACTCCACTTCTACTAAAAAGTGCTTGCCTGTCCTTGGGTTACAGATGGGTTAGTTTCCTTATGATCTGACCTCTCTGACACTTCAAAGAAGAGCTATGATTTTGGAGATTATCTATTTTCTATATGCTAAGAAAAAGCTGTAGGTCTGGCTTTTTGACATACATTGTTGTTTAACTTTACTAAAGTACTGAATCCTATGTGTTATCATCTCCGTTGTACTGAATATACATAAGGACACTGGGCTCTAGAGAATGTAAATCATTGCCCAATATCATTTAGCCAGTAAATTGCAAAAGCCAGTTATTTTGACCCCAAGATTACCATGTAGAGTTGACCAAGCCAAAGGTCAGAGGTTTTACAAAAATGAAAAGCAAATGCAATAAGATTCTACCATAATCCAGGGTACCACCTGGGTGGTTTGTAACTCTGGAATTTCGAAAGTGAATATGTCAGCTTGCCTCCCACATTGTGTTGGTGATAATGAGAAATCATGCAGAGCAAAAAGAAAAAAATCCAGGCATAACTGATTATATACTGTTTAATTGCATTTATATAAAGTTATAGGATAGGAAAACTAAGCTCTGGTATTATAAATAAGAGCATTAATAGACTCTGAAAGGGAGAGGTTGCCTGAAAATAGGCATAGGGGACTTTACTATATGATGACAATTTCTTTTATATTAACTATGATAATTGTTAAGTTATATAACTTTGTAACACACATAGCAGTGTACAAATAAAATAGGGACCATCATTAAATTAATGTGACTATCACACAGGTCAAACAATACTTCACGAAAAAAAGGATACATTCAGTTTATGCTATCATCACTGCTTACAATATGGATTTTAGTCCCAATCTTCCATTAGGACAGAGTGTTATTGCTTTTTTTTTAATTCAGTATTCACATAAAGCACTGGCCCTTAAAAATGACCTTAACTTCAAGTGCAGTAATGGTAGTCCATTTGTAAATTCAAAGGTACAGGACCACATTCAAATGCTGCTTACTGACTGGAACATTTAACAATCCAACAACCATCACTATTTCTGAGTATTTTATAAGCCTTACATTTCCCGTATCTGCTCATAGGTGTACTTGTGCACAGAGAGGCTGCCTAATGATGGAACTGACTAACATGGTTTAAACTTTAAAGGTTCATTCATTATATAACTCATGGATGGCTGATAATTTAGCTCAAATTGAGCTTTCTCATCTCCAGTTGCTACACAGAATAGTCCTGGCTCCCTCCTGTTGTTATTTCTTAGTTATCATTTGCTCAAAATGCACTTCCTTTTGCTATTTGCTTTTGTTTTTGCCTGCCGGGCTCATGACTAGCTCCAGTAGAGCCAAGCCAAGCGCATCTGAGCATTTGTTTTGTATTGAAATATTGACTACCTCCCAACACTTCACGATTTCAGGATTTCCATAGCATTTGGTGCTGATTATAAACCAGCGCCACCAGCAAATTAGTTTCACAAGGACCTTAATGTTTTATTGTTAAAGTAAGGTTATATATAATAGTTGGGAGGTATCCTTAAAATATTGCAGGGCTGAAAGAACATAGCTAACCAAGTAGTTGCCAATTTCCTCTCTGACACTATTGCTTGTATTTTATTGATTTTTAAAAAAATCTGTCTTCTTACCATGCAGTATAATAAAAGAGAAAGAAAACTAAGGGGTGATTATGACCCTTCGGATCACAAAAGTTGGGGTTCCCTTTCCTTGGCCAGTCAGTACATAGCCTGTGCCCCCTGAAACACAAAAGCTGCCCTCTCTTGGTTTTATACTTAGTAAGAGCATTCTGTTTCAGAGTCATCTTTCTCTGTCTGGAGTTTCTTGATTCCTATTTTTACTTCCTCATTAATCAGTGTAGTGTTGCAAATTTTAATAAGATGGTAAATCAAATGTAAACGTCCCTTTTCTGATTTGTCAACTTAAACTGTTTGCTATTTCTAAAAGCCTGGTTTTTGGAGTTCTATCCATAACAAATTACTTATTAAATTAAAGGGAAAAAACATTAAGTCTTTATAAGAAGGATGTATTTTCTCTTAATTTTTTGAGACATTAAAATCAGATACTACAGGCCGTAAACAAAAATGACAAAACAGAAATAAAGAATTGCCCTGATAGGGACATCCACACATACGAAACCTGACTTTAGATTGTATTTCACTCTCAATTTCTACTCTATGCAATGAATAATAAAAGTATATCCAGCATCCACCTATCTGCCTTTGTTTCTGATGGTGTGTAGTTCATAGAGGTGTTTTCATAATGAAATCAATGATGATTTTTTCAAAACATTTGTTCAAAAACCAATATATTATGTGTTTTCCAAAATCCAAATCCATTATCTGTGTTTGGTTCACCTTGAGAGGTATGTCCTCTTCCCACTTTCCATGCTATAAAGACAACAATGATATGTTAAAAAAAAAGGTTCTAATATTAAAGTGGACCTATTTCAAGTTTCATGCCAAACAATGACTAGCTATGAGGTTTGAAATAAGGCGAACAACAATTTGTGTGTCTTGATTCCTGCTTTATGGAATAGGAAAACCATTTGCTTCACAAGGTTATTGGAGGAATAAAATGGTATGAGATTATGTGTTCTGTAATTAGTTATTATTAGACAAAGATAAGATTTCCTATAACAGAATTCAAATTATAAATAAAATTTTCTTATTGCAATGGAATTTTACCTATCTGCTCCTTATAACCATAGGAATGTGACTAATAATATACAATATATGATGATTATAGGTTTTTCTTTCTAAAACAAACCCTTAACTAATATTCAAGTATCTCTATCTTTTGCTTATTAGTTTTTGAGATTTTTAAAATATATACAGAGGTAATCAAGGAATAGAAAACACTTGGCATACTCAATGTTGACCAAGATCCCATGCAGTCATTGAGAGAGATTTCATCTCCAGCTTTGTGTCTCTCAGCAGTAAGCCATCAGTTCAGGAAATGGAGCTGACAGTCATTTAAGATGGTGTCACATCTCTGGTGTCACTTTTTTGAAAAATTACAGGATTTTGTGTTCTATTTTTGCCAAATTCGCTGTTAAGAAATAGCACAAATGCTAGTATTGCTACCATAAAACCATTTTTGTGCTCTGTGACAAAGAGAAAATCAACCATGTTCCTTAAAGGCATAGATAAGTGTTGCACCGACAATCTGTCCATCTGAAAAAATCAGGAAGTACAGCAAAACTGAAAATGATATGTTTTCTTTCACTTTGATTTAAACTTCTGAATACTTTTCCTTTGCTTAACCACTAGTGTGATTTATTCAAGAGTTGCAGTAGATGGAATAAACTTTTTAATTTACCATACCTATTTCTAATTAGATAGTTACAACTACTAAAATATTCACATGGAGAGCAATCATTTTAAGAACCATCACAGGAAGCAATTGTAAGATGCCTATATTTTGTGTAATTATATAGCTCATTCTTTGTGTTTCTCAAGAGAATTTTGTATGAGATAATAACTTCAGAAAATGATATTAATGTGTCTGATGCCAGAGCTATTACTAATCCTAATTTGCACCTTTCATGCTACTTTGAATATTTTATTTATGCTGAAATGTCAACTATGCAGCTAAAAATGGCCTGAAAGGAACATTTGGATCCGTCTCTTTGGGTAGAATGTCCCCATTTCATTCCTGACAATATAAAATGCTTTAAAATAGAGGTTTGCACACATTTTGCCTTTATAGATAATTTCAGAGAATCAAAAATGCCACAGATAACTTATCTATATGTTCATAAGTCTCCAACACAGAGGTACACTTAAAATGTGGTTGAGAGGTATCATTTGAGATCTATATTTTCAGTGTTATGGAGGGTGGCTAACTTAAATAATGGAGTTATTAAAGTGGGCATACAGAAAAGTGGATAAATTCTCCAGAGTCAGAAGAATCCTTGGATCTTCATACAGAATTCATATGCTCACTTGTATAGGATTGAAGGTTAAACTCCTTTGGTGCACTATCAAGAGCTACTTTAAGGAGACCAGAGTGAGAAAACAGGGCTTAAATGAGAACTTGGTTCTTCAGCAACAACCATTCTCTTTTCCTTTCAACTTCTTCACTAGAAAGTGCATCAATCATGCTTTTTTAAAGTTCCAATAAATGATGCCTTCTTATCAGGAGATTGCTGAGTCACTGAGACAGCTCAATTTCCTCTGTTATGTCAGACGAATGGGACATAAGAGAGAAGGTACAGCTGAAATTAGAGCCTCGATCACCTCTACTTAATACAGGAAAGGTAAGAGCCTTTCCATGGGTCTAATGGACACTTTGGATGGCTACATCATCTTACACATTTTTGTCAGACTCTAAGAAAACCACTTCCTGAGAGAAGACCCCGACTGCATAAGGCTGCGAGGTAGGTGGCCTGCTGCGAGGCTTGGAGTGTTGGAGAAGGTTACACTTTAAGTGGCTGTCCCATGTCAGGAGGTCACGTGGGGGTAGGATCCAGTCTTTTGATGAACCAGCAAATGCATCACCAGGAGACAGTATTAGGATACATAAAATACGGAAAGAACAAAGAACAAGTTGGATTTCGGCAAAGAAACAATGACATCTCAGCGCTGTCCCCATCCATGATGTGTGAGATATAAGGATACTCACATTGTCCTGTCCAGCAAGAGTAGCACTTAAAGAAATGCCTTTGCATTTTCTCTTCCTTGCCCCAGGATAAGAAGAAGAGTATCGGGGAGACTGTTTGAAAGGAGATGTCTGTCCTCTCCAAACTCACAGCTGGAGCTCTGAGCCTAACATCACTAGGAATGAGGACGAAGAGTGTTTTGACTCCCTTTACTCCATGCAATTTAACTTATTTATTGTTTTACAATTTACAATTTCAAAAGCTTTGTAAAGTAAGGTTTTCTAATTCATTTGTTGGTATAATAGCTTTATAACTTCAAATCAAGAGAGACATCACCTGTTCTAATCCAACATGGCAGTGCAATAATATCTAGCTCTTCTTTGTAGGTGGAACTCAGCAATTTGTTTCCTCTGTATCTGCTGTGTGTTTTCTGAACATTTTAACACCTGCCCCAAATCTCCATGTTTATTTGTCAAATTTTAAGGTACCTTGGTTTTCAGTCTTTCACGGTTACATTTCACTGATTTGTGAGAGGCTCCCTTGCACTCCAGTCCCTCCTGCTCGGCCATAGTATGTTCCTTTAGGAGACTTAAGTGATTTCACAGCCATCCTGTCCCTGCACCTGTAAAGCTGAAGGGATGCTCTCATATTCAACAAGCTTTAACTTGTACTGATTTCTAGTTCACTGTGAATCAAATGTGAACTTGAAATATTTACATGAGCAAAACCAAGTTTTAATCACTGAAATGAGACTCTAAAAAACTAAAATAACTACAATTTTATGAATTCAGGCTAAGATATCATTAAGGGACATGCCAAACACAAGAAAGGGGCAGTTATAGAACATTCAACAGTAGCAGTTTGCAAAAAATAGAATGAATTTTTCTCAAGTGGAGCTTCCTCATTTAAACTGGTAATAAATTTTTTATATTCCAATTAGACATTTTCAAAGATGTTACAAAGACAAAATTATCATTGTGTTTTTGCGCATAAATTTTTTTTGGGGAAATCTTAAAAACATTTATTGTTCACGACACATTTCTGGAGAGTCCATTTATGTAAAACTTTGTATTAATGTATTACATAATATGATAAAATTGTTGGTGTTTAAGCCATGAAGTTTACAGGTAGTTTGCAATGCAGTGATATTTTAGAATAATATTTTATGGGTATTTTTTTTTGTCACGAAAAGCAACAAGCCTCCCCCCCTCCACGTCAGGTAGTTAAGGTGACAGCTGATCATTCTGGTTTTTATTTAATTCAAATTGAGCTGAAGCTGTGATGAGTTCACCTGTATTCAAGCCAAAACTTCCAGCACCTTGTCAGTATCTGGCATTGCTCTTACTGGTGTAGTTAAGGTGGACTGTTGGGCTGCTGTTTGAGATCTGTTTCATTCACCTTACATTTCAATTCTGTCAGGGCTTTGAAATCCAGCACTGTGAGAATGTGTGGGACTATCCTATTACTCTCTGCTGTCCAGCCCCTCCTCCATGGCACTTTCTTGGTAAAATCTGATGGCTTGTGTAAGGGAAGAATTGTTTGGTTACTTCATTTGGTGCTCTTGCATTTGGGCTTCTCCTGATTTTATTCCATCCTACCTACCTATGTCTCATCTATTTCCTAAGCTGATTTCTGTTCTTGCCTGCAAAGATTCTGTGGTAGGATCACTGCCCAGTTTACATATCCCAGTTCAATGTCCACATCAGGTATGGAAATTGTAGTCTTTGTTCCTCATCTAAAAGATTGTTTTTTCTCTTAAATTAAGTTCTTTGAGATTTTCTTATGTCTACTGCTTTTTGGTAGCCACATAAAATAGTGTAGTTATTACTTGCTCATGTTTTTCTTATTATCATGAGACATGTCTTCCACATCTTTCTATATCCTAATTGAAAGAAATGTAAACATTTATAGTTAGGACTATTGTTAATTATTTCATACTTTAATTGTTCTTCCAAAAATATCACTTTTGCATTATGCTTTGTATTGAATGATAATTTTGTAACTTCTTTAATTCCAAAAGTTAAACCAGTTAATTTGATTTTATGTCTATTGCATTGGATAGAATTTCTGAAATGGAACAAAACAAAGCAAAAACATGTGTAATTAAAATATTGTGATGAACACATTTGAAAAAATAGTGGTGGATCATTTTCTACTATAGTCTTAACATTGATTCTGAGGGTGTTATATAAGAATGTATGTCTACATTATTTCAAAATAGGTTTTTATAGCAAGAATGGGAAGTGTTGGCATCTGCAGAGACACATGTGTTCATGGCAGATATTATAATTGGTGAGAGCAAATGAGGCTAATGATTTATTATTTACATAATACTTGTCAGCAGCTACTACTAGTGAATCGGATTTGGAATGAGACTGAAAACTGCTGTCATTATCTGTGCTTTTGTATTTTATGTTCTCAGTGTCAGTTTTAGCACCAAGTTGCATAACATTCCCTCTTCTTATGTTTTACCACAAGTATCACAACATCTAAGTTTTCTATTTCTAGAAAGTTTAAAATAATTTTACTTAAAAATGTCTGTTCCAGAGCCATTTTAGGAGATGAATCCTCAAGAACTTTTAAAAATGTGTTTTATGGCTATAGGTTTATTTAGAATTTAAAAAATTCCTGGTTGGTTTATTCTTAGTAAAATTTATAGCCTCAGAATATAATTTAAGTCATCCTTTTTCACTTGATCTAGAGACAATCAATGACAGGTACTCATTTTTTAAGGTCATAAAAATTGACATTATACCACACATTCTATATGCTTATGCATTCCAATTCTGGCTAAATGTTGTCTTTTAAACTTATTTCAAATAATATATTTTATACTTTTAAAATTGATGTTTTTTATATTACTAAAAATGCTTTGTATTGTCAACTTCATAAGCAGAATTTTACATATGTCTGATCAGATTTATATTATATTATATAATTTTTCTAAATGTTTACTAATTTTTGTCCATTTCATGTGCTACTTAATAAGAAAGTATGTTAAAGTCCCACAGTATATTGGTGAATTATCTATTTCTCTCCATAATTCTATGTGCTATATAATATGCTGCTATGTTAATGAGTGATACATATTTCAACTTGTTATAACTTTTGACTAAATTAAAACTTTTGAAAAAATTTTTGGTGGTTGTTTTATTTCTATCATGAATTATATAAAGTCTGTCATGTTTGGATCATTATTGTTATATACATTTTTATTATTTAATTTGCCTGTTACATTTTTGAATTTTGAATCATTTCAAAATTAACATCTTAGCATATTTATGCTTAACTGTATCTTTTTTAAACATCATATGGCTGATCTGAAAATCTTTCTCTCAGCTGGGACACTTAGTCCTTTTAATAAAGTCAATCTTATTGGCTCATGCTTCTTATTTGTAGCTCCCTTTTCTTGGCATATTTGGGATCAGTTGAGTATATATACACATTCTATTTATCTTCTTCCAATTATTTGGAAATTATACTCTATTCTTCTAATAATTATGTACTAGATAAACAAACCTAGCAATATCCAATGTTATTGTCTTTATCCCTAGAAAAATATAATCTTAGGATATTTTAATTCTAAATGCCCTGACTCAAATTATATTCCTGTTTTGTTTTTTGTTATTTGAATTTCACTTATAGTACATTATTATCATTGATTTATTCAGTCAATGCTTACTTGATTTGGCAATACTTATCAATCTTTTTTGTTCACCTCTTTTCCTTATATTACAGTATTTCCATCTGGGATTATTTCATTTTTTGACCAAAGCACTCATTAGGTAAACCTAACCTCGTCTCATGCAGAGAGACAGAGATTCCTACCTGACCTCAATCAGCCCATACAACTGTGAGAGACAGTAAAATGTTCCTTTCAGGCACAAAAGTTTGAGCTGGTTTAATATGTAGTAAAAGATAATGAATATAAAATTAGATCATTTCTTTTGGTGTTTGATTTAAAAAAGGTTTTTACTGATGTAATTGACATTACTTTAAAGGTAAAACAAGACTGAGAGATTTGAGAGTTATCCTCAATTGCAGGTTTAAGAAGGTTCACCCTCAGTTTGAATTATTTGTTAGAAAGACACACAGAACTCATAGTTACCAGGTATTATAGGGTAAGGATATATTAGATTAACAACACCCCAGGGAAGAAAGGCATAGAGCAGAGTCCAGAGTCCAGAGCTCCAAACATGGAGCTTTCAGATATTGTTTCCCCATTAAGTCATAGTGCTAATGCCTCTTGGAAACTCTGTAACATGGAGTACTTCCATCCAGGGAAGCTTACCTGAGGTTTGACATCTGGACTTTTTATGGGGTGTCATCACCTAACTATGGCTGGCTGTCTAAGTGCCTTTCCTCAATCACTAGCCCTTACAAGTTTGAACTGATACCCATGACCAAAAACCACCCTTCTATATCACATTATTGATGTGGTACCAAGCCTCCACCCTAAATCACATTGTTACTATCTGGCTGGCCCATGGCCCCAGGAAAAAAAACAGACACTCCTATCAAGCACAACTTCCCAAGGGTATAGAAATTATCTCCTAAAGTCAAGGACAAAACTAAGACCTCTTTGGCGGCAAGGTTAAAATCTTTACTATACAAAGGGCACTCTATCTTTAGCATTTTAGCAGAATTTTTCAACATATTGATACAGAGAGGTCTGATCGCTGGGGAGGAGGAGGGAGGAGCCACAGGAGGAGGTTGCCTAAGGCAACAGTAAACAGCCTAGGATAGGACTGGCTGAGAAGTGGACCACCTCTGGAGTATGTGGAATTTGGGGGCAGAAGATGTAAAGCAAAAGGACAGAAACTGGCTCTTACTGTCTCTTCCTCAGGGATGCCTGGATGATGGTAGTGTAGCTGCCTGCATTTCCCAAAGAATGGCATTTTGGAGGGGAAGGAACTCCAGGCACAACCTAGGGTGTGGCTGGTCTGGCAGAGGGTGGCAGGGTTATTCTCTTTTGGGTGTTCTAGAGGGAAGGAGCTCTGAGGCAGAAGCCTGCCATTCTTCCAAAATTGTGTAGCTTTTGTATCTTACGTTGTTTTAGTTTGTAAACTAATCCTATAGAAATAAGATAATTAAAAACTAACAGGGTCAATACTAGGAGAAATCAGGTGTTAAAGATTTAGCCTTAATTAACAAACTTCAGTGACTACAGCTACAAGTGACTAATGCACATGGAAAGCTGTTATTCCAAAATTGTGTAGCTTTTGAACAAAGACACCTATATCAGAAAAATTTTGCCTGCAGAATTTTGCCTAGAGAGTTGTGGTGGGACCCCATTTGCTGTTTGGTAACAATATTCCACTAAATTTCTGCCTTAAGGAAAAACAGACTATACCTGCATAACACTCTAACCATGAATGCCTTTCTTTCACTTCCCCTCTTGCCTAAATGTAACACTCAATAATTTCCAAATATTCTGAAGCTCATGGACTGGCTTCTTATATACTGAATCTTAGGCATCAGTAACAATGTTGTGGTGCTTTATGCTCACAGTTTTAAGAAAGTAATACACTCTAAAAGGATTTAAATATCTAGTAGATAAGCTAGTTTTTATAATGCACTCTAAGAGAACCCTTATATTTGGTGTTACCAGATTTAGCAATTAAAAATATAAGATTCCCACTTAAATTAGAATTTCAGATAAATGACCAATATCCCAAATATTATACATTTACCTTAAAAACTATGCATCATTTAGCTGAACATAAAATTTGAATACATGTCTTATTATTTGGAAACTCTACTTTCAGCAATCCCTTCAACCCAGTGATCATAAACTAAGAAAATATATTATTATTGATGTTAGCTTATAAAAGAGGTCTTGAAGATATATAAAAATGCTAAGATAAACATATGCTTTTTTAAAGTGTTTTCAATGTAGCAAATGTGAAAATCAAACCAGAAAAGTTGGTATTCATGCTACCTGTCACTACCAGAACCAATAAGTAAAGAGACAAGGATTGAATTTATATGGGTGCTTTATTCAAATACCTGTGATCTAAGAAGATGGTGGGTCATGTACCCTCAAATATTTTAATGTCACATGTCAAGCCTACCTTTTTATGAGGAAAATAAAGGGTTGGTAAGGAATTTGGAATAAAGGTTAATTGGTTGAGTTGTAGTGAGGTGTCGATTTTCCTAGTACTTCTTTATCTGTTCATCAACACATTTTTATCTGCATTGGGGAGTTCCCTCCCTATATAACAAAATGGCTCAGACACCATATCCATCACCTGCAAACCCTCTGGGGCACAAAGTTTGAATTGCTTGTCAACCTTCTGGAGTTACTATAGTCATGCATTCCAGTTTCTGGAATAACAGCTTTCCACATTAATGCTTAAATGCATTAATCATTTAAGCCTATCAACTATGACTGAAGCTAAAATTTTTTAACTCTTTTGAGTTCCCCTATCAAAATGACCAAACTAATTACAGAATTAGATATTCCCTAGTAAGGCTAATTTCAACACTGCTTCACAGTTTTATACTGATCTCTTAATGGGTAAATAAATTTAAAATTAACACATGATGAGTTTAAAAGTTGTTTTATTTTAAGCATCTAAAGAACTGTTCTTATATTTCCTTTGCTTCCCTAAAAGTACCCCAGCAAACAAAGCTTCAGAAATATTAAAGAACAAAATTCAATGGAGTAAATTTGAAGAGCTAATTGTCTTTACTAAATGATTTAGGTTGAGTTGTACAAAATGGAAGGGTTTTATAAGCAGAAAGAGGGTGGGACTAAGTAGTTAAGAGTGGATTATTTCAAGCAAGGACACCTTTTCTTAGGGGAAGACACGGGTCTTACCTGGCAAATTGTCTCACTGCTATTCATTTTATTGGTTTAAAATTCTACTCCTGGGAGGGCCTGAGATTGCAGTTAGATTAATGCTTTGGTTTTGGTTTGGTGACATGCCTTAGTGAAAATGACTCCATTTTGGCCTGTTTCATTTTTTTAACAGAAATTTACCTGGTTTAGTGCTTTAATATCAAACAATATACATGGCTATGTCTGCAATCTAATCTCTACCCACTCTAAGTGTTTGGTTTAAAATAATGCATAATTAACCTTAGTTTACTTAACATTATGCTGTGTTTCACTACCAAATAGTACAACTTCACTGTGCTCAACTTCTATTTTATTGGAATCAACAGGCAGAAACCAAAAATAATTGTTACACGCCCTCTGATAGTACCAATTTAACATCATAAAGAAATAGCTGTAGACGAGAAGAGTAGTCAAGCCTGAGTCATGAATTGCAAATTTACAAATTGATTTTCTTATGCTCCTTCATTGACTTGAACCTTAAAAATGTGTCATTCATTAAGCAGGTCCTATATTGTGTGTAATGATGAGAAAGAAATCTGAAAAGACTAAAATAACAAAAAAATATAGCAATGCATTTATCTTAACATGAACTATTGGTTAGGGGAATTTACTTATTCACCAGTTTTCTAACTGATTCAATAATTGGAACACTTTTGTTATACTAAACCATAATATATAGCATGTTCCAAGAGATTTTGTGAAGGCAGGAAAAATTTTAAAAGGTAAAAGTGAACCATAAATTAGTCTATTTTTGTCTCTGCAAAAATTATAGACATAAGAAGTGCTGAAAAATTCTCTTCCTAAATACTTTCTATGAGAAATGTGACTTTCCATTATTTTCTCCCTTTATACTCAGGTCATTTACTCATTCATTGATTCATTATTTAAAATACGGATTGAATTCTTAGTACAATACTACTCGAATGCTAAGTGCTGACTCTTCTGAGATGAATAAGTAACAATAGCTTCTTTCAATGAACTTACTTATGGGTGGAGAAAAGTAGATAAGAAAATCAATTATTGTAGCAAAATGTAAAAAGTGCTAAAAGTTTAGAAATGTACAGTGAAATAAAAGAGGATAATTTTTCTCAGACTATTTCTGTCAGTGAAAGGAAAATACATTAAAAATATCTCCACAAAGAATTCCATAAGTTATTAATTACTGTGCATTCTTACTGAAAACTATTTTCCTAAATATTTGTGATGGAAGAGAATATGGGTCCATAAACTCTGAGCATGAGATGGGATAAAGATGAAAGAAAGGAAAAAACATATATAGATAGATGCTAGAAATTCTACCTAGGTTTAAAAACATATTGGGATAGTGGGCAGACTTTTAGACTAAGCTAAATGTAGGTCATGAGTGAAACAAGCTAAAAAAATACTTTTCATGTTAATTCTCAACTACTCAGTCAGGAAATAAAAATATTTAAAATCCATACTTCTTAAATTCTTTCACTGGCTTATAGCCATTAATATTTTCTCATTTATTCATTTAAAATTTCACGTCAAAGCAAAAGATAAAAACTTTTGTGCCCCAAATCACCCAAATATCTTCCAAGTATTAATTCTGATTATTGCAAATACCTCATCAAATTAACTCCAAATATGATCTCAACTGAAAAACTCAAACTGTATGGGCAATTCCATTTTAAAGATCTATTCGGTGGTTTTGTTGTATTATTTTAGAGTACAGCTTAGTTAGTCACTTTTATTTTATGCTGTTAATAAATTACACGTTCAGGCTTTCCAATCTAACATTATGCAAGGGGAACGGGTGAACATTAAACAAGTCTATCTCTTTTTAAATCTCTGCCTCAGTCTTTATTCTTATTTTAAGAGTAACAAAGATTGTGGACAGATGATTGGCCTCTTTTCAATCTATGGATATGGACAAGTGTGGTTCCGGGTCTAGATACGGAAATTAATTCAGACTTCAGTTTGATGATCTTATGCACACCACACTTAAAAAGAAATGTGGAGTTAGAATAGCAAAAGTGAGGGGTCAGATAGTTTAATGTTATTAGTTCTTTTGAAACTCTGTTCAATTATTGGAATTCAGTCTTGAAAGATCTGGAAAGAATTAATATCACAAACCAAAAGTAGTCTCAACTTTTTTTTATATCTATTTTTATACAAAATATTATAGTTCAAATATACCAAAACAAAATGTGTGTTTCTAATAAATATATTCTTCGAAACTAAATTTATGTGTGTGGCCTACAACTACATATAAAAATTCAATTTTTTTCTTTATTTGGGGTTATTGCAACTACTCATTTTGGTAGGTGCACAATGCTGTTTGTGTTTTTTACTATTTTTGTTGTTTCTCTATTTCATGTGTCTATATGCTCTTTTCGAATCTCTTTCCTTTCTTCTTTCTTTTCTTTCTTTTTCGCTCATTTATTCCTACCTTCCTTGCTTCCTTCTTTCTCCTTCCATTTCACCTTCCACCTACCTTTTTTCCAACACACTCATGCATGGATACATACACTTACTTTATGATGTTTAGACCATGAAGCTGGATATATAACAAGATCATAAAGGAAACTAAATGAAGAAAAAAAGGCACCATTCAATCCTCTCATTTATCAAACTAAACCAGTCCTGGTAGTGGGTAATGGCAAAAAAAAATATTTGTTTAATCATATGCCTTTTTCCCCTTGCTGAATCATTTTAGATATCACCATTAGCCAAAGTCAACTTCAAGTACAAAAGAATGGTAAATTTTAAAATCATATTAATTAACTTCCAATGAAAATTCAAATAAATATAATTTATATTTAAGTAAGTATACTATTTATTTGGAATCTACAACTCTGGAATAACTATCATTTAATTAAAATGAGATATTAAGCAATGTAGATTTTAAAAAATGTTTTGCAACCTCAAGTCCCTTTAGAAGTAAATAAATCTCAAACAGTTAATAGGGGTCACTTCAAAGTTAAAATATAGCAAGATACAATTTATTTTGAGAATGAGTACTCACATGTACTCACATATACTCACATGAGTGAATGAATATATATTATAACATGTATAAATAGGTATATATCTCATTCACAAAAAATATATGGTGAATGGCTGCTTGTTTCCTGTGAATGAAAGGGTCTTCAATATCTCTTATAAGAAAATCCAGAGAGGGAAAGGTTGTACAATTGTGAAGGGACCTAATAGAAGTTCTGGGTTCTATGTAACATGGCTTTAAATGACTGCTGGTAAGATGAACTTTGCCAGTGGGAGTACATGCTCATTTTCTTCTCTTTGCTCATATGGAGAATTTAATATTAGGAAAGGTCAAGTGATTACTCTGGACAGAACCATGAGGTAATTGTTTCAATAAGGAGTTTTTAGTAAATCAAAGTTCTGTTTAGTTCTTTCTCATTTTTAAATATTCAGATCCCACTTTCAATCAGACCATGACAGAATGTGAAATTTTGATTTACTGCTATATATATATCTTTTATAAGCAGATAAAAAAGCATTTGTGATGAGTAATTAATATAACACAAGACTTCCCCAAAAAGGAAGAAAAAACAATAAACTGCTGGCTCAAGTAAATCAAAGTGGTTTAAATACTCATTTGTTTCTTAAAGCTATATATAAAATATTTAGAAATATAAAAAGTTTTACCTCAAAATTTTAAGTGAAGCAAAACACAAGATAATTATGAATAATATACAATTTAGGAGATTTGAAACATCTATAAGCAGAATTAGGTGTATTCTACACCCAATTAGGTGTATTTTCCCCAAGACTATTCTATTTTACTGAATAGTCATTCTTTGGGGTAGTGAAACTATAACCCTGGAAGGAGATATATAATTACAGTAAATCATGCACATTGTTATTATTTCCTCATTTAATAAGCAGTTGTAGATATACTAATATGGTGAGATTTGAGGTTATTTTCCCTGTCTTAATGTGGTTTGTAATTATCTAAATTTTTGTAACTGACAAAAATGCTTACAATTAAACAAGATTTAAGCTATATTAATAAGTGAATATTTAGAATAAAAATTCTAAATCTTTACTGTCATGATTAACAACAGAATTTGTGTCATACATCTATGTAGGGAAGGGGAAATCATTTTTCTTTTATTTTTCTAAGTTCTTGGCTAAGACACCTACCACCCCCATAATACAATACAGATTAACAGAAAAAAAACAAAACACAACACAACTCTAATAGCATGTACACCTCCTGTATACATGGCAGAGACCCAGGAAAAGGAATAACTCTCAGAAGTGACTGAAGCCACTATCTTAAATACCCCTCTCTAGCTAAAGACCAAAGAGGCAGGGAGGATGACCAGATAAGGGGTTTTACTACGAAAAAAATAATAACAAGTAACAAAAGTATGGTTGTTAATTGGAGTTACTAGAGATTTAGTCATCTTCCTCTTCCTGACACCATCAGGGAGACACCCTTACAAATGGAATTTTTCCTTATAAATGTACGTGTCTCTTATAAAACAGTAATTTCAATTCAGATTTCAGAGCTTCACCTGTGTATATGTTTTCTTAATGATCAGACCAAGATATTCCTTATGTAAAACAGATATAATCTGGAGTGAATTATTCATTCTTAAATTTTTCCTTTTATAAAAAGATATTTATTGTCAAATGATTATTAGTTCATTTTAATGACCTATTAATAGTAAAAACAAGAAAGAAGAAAAGGTAGAAAATCTCTTAATGTTTGAGAAATTGATTATAAAATTTTTATGTGTGTATAATTACACCAAAACACATCTTGAAAGACTGCTAACCTAGTACATTATATATATATATGTTCTTAATGTGTAAATTTCATAATATAAATGCAAGAGCATAGCGACCATAAATTAGAAGACCACAGACACAGTATTTCCATTAGTAGGTCACAGATGTAGGTCACAAACTACATCTGTCTCTCCTGATTAGTGACTTAGGTCACAGATTGGGAGTCTCTCTTTCAGGTGCTTCCCAGCATGTCCAATGTGGGGGAGGAAGAAACTTTTCTCTATCCTTTGATGTTCTTTCAACTGGCCTAATTATCAAATTTACATGAGGCAGATTAATAAAATAAAATAACTAACTTTATTTACATATGTACTTAGGGAACCCCATATATGTGAGTGTCAGAGACCCTCATACCTGGGAACTTAAGAATTTCTCCAAAAGTCTTTTTCACCATAGATGGGGTGTATTTTGTCTACCTGGTGCCCTGTCTCAATGGCTCAACTTTCTGTTACTGAACAAGAAATTTACTATTTACTACCATTACTAGACTAATGGTCTCTGCTCCCCTCACTGTAGTCAGTTATATGGCTTTTATCTCTATACATCATATGATACATTTCTGGTCAAAAAAAGTTTCTTACCTTCCTGTCATGAACTGCATCCCATTAAGCATCACCTTACTACTAAAAAGTGAATTGCACCTGTTTCATTAGTATGTTGGAGACAGATTAGTCTAAGTTCTGCTACTAATTGCTTATGTGGGTTTACAAATTGTCCAGTCCTCAGTGAAGGATAAAAATGTGGAAGAAATTTTGTTCTGAAAGTTATATCAAATGTATATATTAAGAAACAACTTTATCTTCATCAGACTGTGACAGACTTCCCTTAGAAGGCAACTAAAATAAGTGATGCCTTTAGCTTTACTAGAAAGAGAAAAGTCAGCAACTCCCCGGAAAACACACACAAAGGTACTCTCAGAGAGTAGAAGGAATCAAGAGGAATATAATCTTAATTTATATTTCCACTTGGCTTCATTAAACTTAAACCAGACTCTTTCTAAATTCCACTTCTATTAATTTAGTATTTTGGGATGAGAGTTCTCTGATTTGAGTCAATAAGGCTACTTCGAAAGCCTTCAAAATTGTTAGTTTTTAGGCCATTTTACTGAAACTTTGAAATAAACATCCTATAAATTTGTATTTTAACCATCACATATGCCATAGAAAACATAATGCCTTTTGTCTCTCTACTTTCTTTCTGTTACTTCTAGGCTTTACCTACTGTGGTATCTGCCAGTACCTCCTTCTCTCCCTTCAAAATAAAGAAATATATGTTGTTTCTGGGCAAGGCCCTCCCTTCCTTTTTCTTTCTTTTTCTCTTAACCCATTTTTTTTTTTTTACTCAATAAACACTGAATGGTTCAATTTTTCAGATATTTTAATTGGGCACATAATTCCCTAAGCCCCTAAAATTTTGTTATTTGATAAATGCATCACACACTTGAAAAAATTTTTTTGCCCAGTTTCTTCCTATCACCTTTAATAATGTTTCCCTTTTCTACAATAAAAATGCCTACTATTTTTCAAAACTAAATCTGTCAGCTTCTGCTTTTTGAAACTAGTTATAGTTCTTCTCTGAAAAGTTAGGCACTTTTTTCTATATCTTGTTCAAAATACCAATTATGTAGTGCTTTTGTAATCATTTTCATTGTTTAAACTAGTTCATTATTGATTAAGACTCTTTTCAGATTGGCAATTGTAATTATCAGCCTAAAATTTGAAATGGTGTTCTTTGTGTTATTCTCTTTAATACTGGCAAATATTTACTTTTTTTTAATTAAGAGGAAAATCTTCCCAAATAATAATTTTTTCAATAAGAGAAGTGTATAAAACAAATAATTATAACTATCATATCTATTACACATGCTCTTAATTGCACAATTATTTATTTTATACACTTAGAATACTGGTATTCTCCTGGAGTTGAAACTAGCAACATCCCCATGTGGAACTGAGAAATGTGAATTTTTGTCTCCTTAAGCAGTAAGGGCAAAAAATGAGAAATGGAAAGCATAGTTATATTATTGATTCATACCCATATGCATTCGAGACAGTCTAATATTAAGGACACCTTTCTGAAAGCTGAGTTAGATGAACTATATCTGATGATCTAGAACAGATCTATATTTGATGGTCTGAAACTGATGAAGGTAGAATATTCTAAAGCTAAGGCCTTGAGATTAATGATGACATTAGAGAAAAATAGCTAAGAGGGAAATGAACCACATGGAACATAAATTGTTGAAATTTTAGTGCAAAGAGCAGAAGGAAGCATATTAGAAACAGCATATTTTATTTTAAAAATGGATATGTCTTATGAATAAAAAAAGTAAATCATGATTTAATATTTAGGAGTAGTTTCCTGAACATGAACAGATTATTTCCATAAGAAGCATATCATAATAATAGCAGCTGTACTATTATATGTACATAAATGTGTCTATATATATAGATATATATAGATATCACATATGGTAGCAGTATACTTTTGCTATTTTATGTACATTTGTCCTATAGTCACAGTAACACTATAAAGTACATATATATTTTTAATTAAAATGCACATCTCAAGTTAGTTATCTCAAGATCACAAAATTAATTAGCATCTAAATAAATTTAAAATGTAAGTTTAAATTTTATTATTTTCAGTGTGCCTTTAAATGATAACAGCTCTCTTCACTACCTCCCCTCAAAAAACTTTGTACAATCTATTGAGCAACTTCTGTGCCAAATTCTTTGCATCTGTTACCTCCATGACTTGCAACATAAGTCTAAAGCCACTCTACCTTCTTTTTACAAATGAGAAAACTATACATTAGAGAGCTTAAATAACTTTATTACATTTAGAAAATTAGTAAGAAACAGCTAGCTTCCTAACCCAGTTTTGTTTGAAACGCATGTACTCTTGTTTCAAAAGCATGTGATTCCATCAATATCATATTTTGTATATCACAGTAAAATGATTTACTTTTAGCTCATGAAAGGGTAGAACATTCATATCCATAAAGAAAAATGATCATAGACCCACACACAATTGTCATGTGTATTTCAGGAACTTATATCAGGTTTGTTAATTATGTCTTTTTTTTCTGTGTGAGCTTTGATGCCTTCTATACTTTTGACATTATTATTGTTCCAAAATCAAAATTATTTTACTGATTTTTTCACTTGCCTTTCTTTTCTCAGAGTATTATAATCAATATTTTATTATTTATTAACCATTTAAATATTTATTAACATATTTATAGTTCCCATGTTTTTTCAAATAACAAAATTATTCTTTCACAAGTCTCATAAGAGCTGTACACTACAGATTTACATGTGAAAAAGTGGAAAGGTGTACAGCATAAATTAACATATGGAAAACTATAGTCGCTGAATGGAACCACTAGTTTATTCTTTATATCTGGTATGTTTTACATTTCTAGTTATTTTGGAAATTACCTAAAATGAAGCATAGAAAAGGAAAATAAGTGAAGTAAAAAAACCCCAGAAAAACAGAGGCTATGCAATAGTGTTAAATTGTCTAATATACAGTGAGTTCTTACTTAACATTGGCCATAGTTTCTTGGAATCTCTGACTTTAAGAAAACAACTTATAACAAAAACAATTTTACCAAAAGCTAATTAATGCATATAAATAAGAGTTAAGTTTCTGTGGCATGTTTTTAATTGCAAAAATTTCTAAATAAAAACCTAAAACACATCTAATTTTAAACACTGAAATAAACATGAGCTATAGATTTAAGAAAATATTCAACAAAAACAAGATGAATATTTTCTGACTTGCTTATTCCAGGTCGGGGCTGTGGTTGGCTGGAACCTGTCCTAGCAGCTCAGAATGCAGGCGTGAACCAACTCTGGAGAGGACATCCTTGATATCCCAGGGCCTCTCACACACACCCTGCACTCACCCAGACTGGGGGGCATTGCAGACACCCACTTCCCTTTACATACACATCTTTGGGATGTGGGAAGAAAGCAGAGAACCTCGGGAAGCCCACGCACACATGGGAAGAAAGTGCAAACTTCACAGTCAGTGGCCCCAGCTGGAAGCCAATTTTTTCCCCCTCAACTTTTTAAGGAAAAGATGTTGAATGAAACAACCTTATTAGAGGAATTGCTGTATGTGCAACTAAAGTTCCAGAAGAGGGTAAAAGTAGACAGAAAAAGTATTTAAATAGATAACAGCCAAGAATTCCTAAAATTATTGAATGATAGCATCCAAAGTTCCAAGAAACTTCGAAAAAACTAAGCAGGATACATGCGCTTCCCCCCAAAATACATTAAGAAAAGTTTATTAATTTGATGAACTCTAAAGATAAAGAGAAAATCTTGAAGTTGGCCAGAGAAAAATAGCAACAAATATAATTATGGTATTATATGTTTCATCAGAAACTGTAAAGAAAATAGACAATGACAGAACATGTTTTTTAAATAATGGGGAGGGGAGGGTTTTTAACCCAAAAGTATATATTTAGCAAAGCTATGATTCAAAATGAAGGTGTAATAAAAAATTTTTAGGCAAACATGGGAGCAAAATAGAAACAGAGACATGGAAATAAAGAACAAACTAACAGTGACCAGAGGGGAGTGGGAAGGGGTCAATGGGGGAAAGAAGGGGAAGGGTCAAGGAACATGTATAAAGGACCCACGGACAAAGACAACGGGGCTGCGGATAGTGGGGGGACGGATTGAATGTGGAAGATGGGGGAGAGCAGGGCGAAGGAGAGCATGGAGGTAAAAGTGAGGACAACTGTAACTGAACAATTAATTAAAAAAAAGAATTGTGGAAACAATATGAAAAATACTATGCAAAATAAAAATGTGCTTAAAAATACACTTTCAGGCAAATAAAAACTAGATTTATTACCATAAAACTTGTATTAAAAGAAATCTAAAGAAAATTTCTTCAGTCAATAGAAATTTTAATCTACAGTAAGAAATTACCACATGATATGGTGAAATGTATAAAATACCAAAAAACTAAATTTTTATATGTTAAAATCTTTGCAAGATAATTAAGTACAAAAATGAAAATAATTTATTATAAAGATGATAAACATAAACAAAGTATTTGACAATATAAGCACAAAGAAAGAAAGAAAGGAAATATAAATATTCTGTTCTAAACCTCTTGCACTACACATAAAGTGGAAAAAATGTGCTTGAATAAAGAAAATTTTATACATAACATTAATGTATAATGTTGCAATACATTATATGTTATAAACCCTAGATCAACCACTAAAAATTACAAAACAGTATTACCAATACTAATATTTGAAAATAAATTGGAATCCCTCAAAATGAGTCAACTTAAAAAAGGAATAAAAAGAGAAAATGTGGAAAGAAAAAAAACTAATTGGACAAATATAAAGAAAATTTGATAGTTCTGTTAAATATGAAGATTCTAAACAGACAATAAAAGGCAGAAATATCAAATTTAATAAGTAACTAAAGTCCAAATATTTGCTGTTTATATTTATATCTCACTTTAAATATACAAGCATATGTTAAAAGTAAACAGCAGAGGTAATGGAATGTACCATAGATTTCCATTCAGTGTTTGCTAATCATGTATTGTCCATTCCTATGTAAGATTAGACAACTTGAGGTTTATCTGGTAAACTTGTGTTAAATAGTCATTTTTTTTCAATTTCTACAACAAATTGCAAATTCCTACAAGAAATATATTCTATTGCAAAACAAATCTAAGGAGCTCTCTACTTGGAGACATTCAGTACAGAGAAGCATAAAGATGAAGTACAGAGCAGAAATAAAACAGATAAAGTAAACAAGTACATTAACTTTGAGATTCACAAGGCTCTTACTGGTCTTCTATCACATAGGCAACTAGCAAATATCACTATTTTACTTACACTCACCCTACCAAAAAAAAAAAAAATTTGTTCTCTGGAGGAGAAGAATATGTTCCACAGGAAAAAAAATTTTCCTCAAGAAAGAGCTTTAATTAATTCATAACTAAGATACACTAACTGAGATGTTTATCAGTCACAAAGCACTTCCTCTATTCACACCCTACAAATAGAAACACTACTCAAATGTTTAGTACATCCCCCTGCAATAAAAGCAGAGAATCAAAGATCACCAGAAGAGTTGGGAAAATCTTCCACCACAGAATAAATAATAGCAAACAGTAAGACAAAATAAACTTGGAAATAAAAATTTAATTCACAGAACTGAAGAAATTTTCAAAAATAATATTATAAATATCTTCGGAGAAATATTATTTATTCAAAAATAAAAAGACATTCTATAAAATGAGAAAAATAAGAAGTCGAGATACAATCTTGAAAGTTATTCTTGAGATATTAAAAATTAAATGTTTAATGACAGAATCTGAAAATAAATTCCAGGAAGTCTCCCCAAAAACAGTACCAAAAAGAGAGACGTTGAATATAAAAATAGAAAGAAACAAAATAACAAATAAATAAAATAAAGTTTTACATTAAAATTATTGTTATGAAAAAAGACAAATAAGAAAATTGTAGAGGGCCCTGGCTGGTGTAGCACAGTGGATTGAGCATGGGCCTGGGAAGCAAAGGATTGCCAGTTCAATTCCCAGTCAGGGCATATGCCTGGGTTGCAGGCCAGGTCCCCAGTAGGGGACACATGAGGGGCAACCATACATTGATGTTTCTCTCCCACTCTTTCTCCTTCCCTTCCCCTCTCTCTAAAAAATAAATAAATAAAATATTTATAAAAAAGAGAAAATGTAGAAAGGAAATAACAAAAAAAATTTAAATCATACAAGAACATTTTTCAGAACTGAAAATAATCATGAAATGCACAAGTTTTAATTAAAGGCAATCCACATCAAATGTACATCATTATGAAATTTCATACCAACAATAAAGAAAAGCCAAAAAGCTTTCAACAGGAAACATTTTGGCTCATGTAAAAAAAATGAAAATAATAATGGTATCTACTTTGCCAACAGGTCCTTGAGGTAAAAAGTTAGTAGATAATGCCTCCAAAATTCTGGAAGAAAATTATATTCTATCTAGAAAGCTATACCTAGTTAGAGCATTCTTTAAATATGCCTGCAGAATTTAGATATTGTTCAGATTCAAGAACCACAAAAATATTCCTTTTATTTACCATTTGTTGCTAGAAGATAAAATGACATTATATAAATAGTAAACAAAATAAAACAAATAGTTAAAAATTAAAAGAAGCAATTTTGCTGTACATTCAGTTGAATGATAAAAGATGTTCATATTGTAAAAATAAAATAAATATTGATAATTTAAACAAAAGTATAGTATACCTATATTGAGGGCATGGGGAAGTTGAGTAGAGAATCTAGGGTAGTAAAGAATAATAGAAAATATGGGGTAGCTGCTACATTTTACATAATTATTAAATAAAGATATCAGATTAGCTAAAAGTGGTGAATAAGAAATATTGGTATACAAATTATTTATTGATAAAATTTTAGTAGTACTTGATTTTGAAAGTATTTGTACAACTCTGATAAAATTACAAATAATTAAAAAGTGAGGAAATTAGTACCTTTGTGCATTGTACTTAGCTTGTCAACTCTCAAAATTTTTTAAAAGAGGTCAGTAAGCCATTTGTAATATTGGAGATCTTCCCTTAATGATTGATAGGGAAGATTGGATTAATAAAACCCTTGCCAAAGTGAGTGAGGTACTTGCCTGTGGCACAGAATTTAGGGTGGTTACAAAAAAGCACGTCAGTAGTAATCAATATAATTTTTTGTTTAGATTTTCTTTTTTTTATTGTTGTTCAAGTACAGGTGTCTCTGTTTTCCCCCCACCACTTTCACCCTCCCCACCTATTCCCACCTCTCACCCTAATTCCTACACCCCTCTATGGCTTTTTCCATTTGTCATTTATACATGTTCCTTGACAACCTTTAGTCTATTTTCCCCTTTATCCTCTCTGCTCTCCCCTCTGGTTACCATCAGTCTGTTCTCTATTTCAATGTCTCTGATTATATTGTGCTTGCTTGTTTTGTTTGTTTTTGTTGTTGATCAGGTTCCACTTATAAGTGAGATCATATAGTATTTGTCTTTCATCATCTGGCTTATTTCACTTAGCATAATGCTCTCCAGTTTCATCCATGCTGTCACAAAGGATAGGAGCTCTTTCTTCCTCTCTGCTGCATAGTATTCCACTGTGTAAGTATACCATAGTTTTTAATCCACTCAATCACTCATATTCCAAATAACGCACTACTCTTGGTTTTTACTTTTTATTCTTTTAATTCAGATTATGTATTTCTTATCATACTATTGTTATTCCAAATCCCACACAGCACGCCCCCCAATCTTAATCCATTTCTCCATCTTCCTGACCTTTATTAGTGTTGCTGTAAAATTTATTTTCTCTCCATATTAAATTAAAAAATCAGTCATGCCTACAAAACAAAGTTCAAATAAAATCTCTAGGCGCTGAGGTTCAGGTGAGCTTCCCAGGTTGACAATACTCAATATTGTCTCACATTGAGAACAATTGCAGTTTTGTATTTGGAAGCCTTTCAGACTCTTCCCTTGGTTTATTTTAATGGATACATTCCCTGCAATAAACCGTAACTGCGAATACAATCTCTCAATGAATTTTGGAACTCCTTTTAGTAAATTATTGAGCTGTAGGGTGGTTTCAGGAACTCCCAAACTTATACAGTGTCTAAATCTTACCTAAAAATGTAACATAAGATATAATAATATTCCAGTGGAAGGGTGGAGTGTGGATAGAACTATGAGTAATGTAAGAATGTCAGATTCTTGATCATTGTTGAAGTCAGATAATAGAAATGGAGCTGGCTATTCTTTTTTTATTTTGTGTGTTTATGTAATTTTAAGTGATAAAAATATTGAAAAAAAACTCATTCTTCATAGTTTTTCAATTTAGAAAGATCCAAAGGAATGCAAAAGTTAGTTGCACTACAATTTGTTTACCATTTGACTACTTTAAATATAGCATTCTGTTAAGTAATGATAGTAAGGGAACTACTATGAAATTGTCATTAGTTGATTTTCAGCTAATTTCTATAAGCTTTATTTTGTTTTTCTAGATCATATTTGTTTAATAGAATTTCTTGTCAATTTACTTTATTTCCTCATATTAGTACTTTTCTAAGCACCTCTAATCAATAAATTCATTTAAATTTTTTGAGTGATCAGAATACTCTGAATGAACATAGAGAAGTAACTACCTGAAATGCAGAATATGAAGATTAGGAAAAAATCATTCAACCCCCAATTTCTCTAGCTTAGTAATAAACAAGTGCCCTGTGTCACATACCACCTGGAAAGGTGGCTATTAGTCACCACCAGTCATCAAGTGACAGTGAGTGAATGTTGCTTGAAATCTCTCCTCTGTTTAATAGGTGAACAGAGTTTATCATAAACATTGAATTTAGGGACTACAACCCAACAAGTGTTGTGTATCAGGTACCTGGGAACATTTTTAAAGAAACATTCTTGGACTGTACCATACAGAATCCTTGAAGAAGTAAGTCTAGAGTAGGAGGTAAGCGTATGTGCTTTCAAAACCTTCCCAGCCCTGGCTGATGTGGCTTAGGGGTTAATCATCAGCCTGCAAATCAAAAGGTCACTGGTTCGATTCTCAGTCAGGGCACATGTCTAGGTGGCAGGCCAGGTCCCTAGTTGAAGGCAAACTGATTGATGTTTTTCTCACACATCAGTGTTTCTTTCCCTCTTTTTCTCCCTCCCTTCCCCTCTCTCTAAAAAGTAAATAAATAAAATCTAAAAAAAAAACCCCAAAACATCCAGATGCTTTAGACATGCATCACAACATAAGTACAATTAACTTAAGAATATTATACACATTTGCTGATGGAAAACTACCTATATTACCTATTTAAAAAATATAACAATAGATAATCTTTTCATTCTAATTGTTACATATGCTTTAAAATAACATATTTCAACTTACTGATTATGTATTTATGTGTAGTAATTGACAATATAGTTAAAATGCCTGTTACACTTACTATAAGTTTCCTCTCACAAATATTAGATAAATCCTCAAATATAGATAATTACCTTGACATAAGAAATTACCCTGCTCTGTCACAAATATATCTCTGCACTTCATCTCCAAAAACCTGCAGTTTCGATTACATCTTTTAAATCTTTCCTTCTGCTATCTGCCAAATTTCACTATCCATGGGCTTTACCAATCCAATTACCTATGGAGTCTGAAAAGAACAAGAGCCGTAATCTCTGAGATCAAAACTGGACGTTACCATGTTTCTCAATAGCTATTCAGTTCACACTTCAAGGAAAGTTTATCTCTTTGTACTTGAGTCAGAAAATATTCTCCTTTTTTTCTTTAAACTCTGGTGTTTTCACAAGGGTATAAAAATATCTTTCGGTATTATAGGCAACAAAGTAGAAAGCATTTTAGACCATGAATTTAAAAGATCTACATTCTAACTCTGACTTTGTCACTAAGTCTGTGGTCATAGACAAGACTGTTTTTCTTCATATGAATGATGAGGAATTAGCTAAATGCTATCTGCAAACCCATTATTCTGGGACCAGTTTGTTTCTCCATTTCTACTTAGCATTAGCAGAATTTTTCCCAAATCATTCTGATGTAACACTGGGTAAAACTGATCAACAATTAATCTTCTGCATATAATAGGGTAGAATAATTGGTTTAAGTAATTATTTGCAAGACCTCTTCAATAGAATACAAGTTCTCAGGACCTGAATGTAAGAAAAAATACTCTGCTAATAGGAAAAAAATATTCTAGTTTCTCTAAAGAGAGAATAAAGGTATAGGGGTAACGTGAAAAAGAGTGTGAAGTCAGTAATATGGCAGAAGATAATTTTGCTCAGTGATTTGACTTTTGTGATTTCAAAACCTTCAGGAACTTTAATGAGAGTCAATTTATTAAAAGCACATTTGATGGACACTAACATAGGAAGTAACTTTCCAAACAATAATATTAGTAAAATCAAGGAAAATCTCATTTAGATGCAGAAACAGAGAAATTGAGGGGGGGGAATTAATTAAGAAAATTGTATAAATCTATAAAAAGTGTAAGCAGAACTTTATACATTTTTAAGCCATGAAATTGGGTTTTTGGCTCAGCTTAACCAGATCTAAAAGACAATTACTGATATGTGGGTTATACAAACCAACCATTTTAAGCATCTCTACTTTGAGATTCCATACCATGGTGCCCTGAGAACTCAATTTATGAGCAGAGACCACTTGTGAAAAAGGTAGAAAATCCCATTTGCTTTTAGGTCTTGATTCATGAGATTGCAATCAGAAATTTGTGCAGATACTTATTTATCACCTTCTTCCACCCCCTCTGATCTGTGAACTTATCATAACTTGTTAGTACCCACTCTTCTAACCTTCCTCCTTTCCCATCCTACTTATACAACCAGTCAGCGCAGACGCCTCAAGAAAACAAAACTCCAAGAAAATCACTCATGGTTTACAAGAACGGGGTAGAGTGATGACGGCACATTGTTTTCTGTGAGAGTAACATCTTTATGAGCAAAGAGAGGCCAAGTGAAAAAAAAAGAATAAACGTCCTCGTGTTTTTATGATGGACTTTGAATGCATGGAAAATTAGAGAGGATAGTATAATGAACTTCAATGTATTATTACCCAAATCTGCCAATTAATGCATGACCAAGGTTATTTTATCTCTGCTCCCTTTCTCTTCAGCCACCCCAGAATATTTTTTCAAGGAAATTTGAGATAGCACATTATTTTGTATGAAAATATTTCAGAATCTTCTCAAAAGAGATTTATAATGCTATCATCACATTAAAATATTAAAGTACTTTCTAAATATCACCTATGTTTATAGTTCCTCAATTGTCATGATTTTTCAGAGTTTTTCAAGCAAGTATCTACACATGTCAATAAAGTGTGATGATTGAATAAGTTAATATACCTCTTAAGATGTTTTAATCTATAATTTTATCTATAATGATAAAATCTATAATTGCTTTCTTTTGTTAAATTGCATTGACTAAGATCTCCAACTAAATGTCAAAAAGTAGGACAGAGAATTGCTAATGGGACTCTACTTTTTCTTCACTTTTTAAAAAAGATTTATTATTTTTTAGAGAAGAGAAGGGAGAGAAAGAGAGAAAGATCAGTGTGTGGTTACCTCTTACGTGGCCCCCACTGGGGACCTGGCCCACAACCCACGCATGTGCCCTGACTGGGAATGGAACTTGCAACCCTTTGGTTTTCAGTCCAAGCTCAATCAACTGAGCTACACCAGCCAGGGCTTTTTCTTCACTTTTGTAGGAAACTCTGTGTTACTTCCTCACCAAGTAACATGCTAGCAACTACACTGAATTATATGCTTTATTCTGTTACTGGAGTATCCATAAATTCTTATTTTCTGTATGTTCTAACATAAATGGGTGTTAAATTATTCCCCCTATAAATTTGTCCCCCTACATTCTATAAAATTCAAAGCACCAAGAAGATCATCATGGAACTTGAAAAATACAAATTTATCTGAAAAAATTAACACATTCCTAAGGCTCATTTCAGTGACAGAAAAAAAGAATAATCAAGTGGGACAATTAAGCTGTAGAAGGTGTTAAAATAGACTTTAAAATACAATAATTAAAGAAATTTCTTACTTATAGGACTAGATAGATCAGCGGAACTGAATGGGAAGGTACAAAAACTAAGGCAATTTTGCAATTTACCATATAATAATGTTAGCATTTTATCAGTTAACTAATATGCATTTTTTAAAAATTGGTGTTGGAGCAACTGGTTAGAGGTTTTGAAAATAGTATAATTACTTGGTTGTTATATTTAATAATCTTTTTAATATTAATTTTGTTCATGATATTTTGTACATGTTAATATTTTATATACTAATTAGTTGAAATAATGTGATTATTTTTTCAGTAAATTCAGGAAATAATTGGGAGAAAAACTAAGAACAAAGAATAGGGGACAAAGAATTCGCTCATATTTTTAAAGCATAAGAATGTGAAGTAAGGAAAGTTAAAAAAAAGTTTGGCCTTATAGTCAAGTTAACATGAAACTATATAATCACCCCCTAAAGAAGATCAAAGTGATTAGTCTAAGGTCCCCAGGAGATTAATAATACAATGAGAAAAGTAATTGGTTGAGAATGACTTAGAGAGAGAAATAAGATGGAAGAAAAATTGAGGTAGAGTTTTGGAAAAGAAATGTACAGTGAACTACAAATAAGAAATGAAATTGGGATCTAAGCAAACCAAAAACCCTGAACTAGGCATAAAAACTAAGACTTGTTGTGTCACAGACAATGTGGCTTGCATTAAACTTATGCTCTGAGTCTGAATGTCAGCATGTATTTGGTATTGTTGATATGTTGTGCTAGCTTTGGAATAATCACTGTTAATTGATGTCTATTGTAATGCAAAAAAGGTAAGGTAAACATATAAACAAACTTCTCTATTCAATACACAAGTACCAAATGGAACAGTAGTATACTCTTATTAATATATCAGCTGTGCAATTTGGGATATATGCAATCTTTGATTTGGCAAAAGTTATACAGTTCATCACGGTATACAGAGACTCCATTGGCAATGCAATTGCTAAAAGAGCAAAATTAACCACTCAGCCCTGTGGCTTTAAGTGTTTCCTTTCATTTCATAAATTTCGATGCTTAGAGTCTGATAGACTGCTGAGCAAAGAAATTATCAGGAGATACCCCTGAGGTGGAAAAGAAAAGTAGTGAAATGAATCATTTATTTAATTTCATATTGGTTTAAAAGGAGAAGTAGTCTATTTTATTGTAAGATTTCCTTTACATACCAATAGAAATACCTTCATCTGACTCTGTCCTCAAAGAAATAAACAGCATCAAAATTAAGTATTTTAGAGAAATAGGGTACTTTGGATTTTAAGAAACAGTAAATTCTTTGTAACTTCTTTAGTTAAAATAATCAAATGCAAATTAAGTTAGACACATTCTTACTCAAAATTCATCACATGCTTATGTGATATTGAGGAGAATCATGAATACATTAGTTAGTACTTTTATTTTTTTTATTAAAATCAACAAGACTCAATATTAATTCTTACCTGTATCAGGTCATCAAAATTCATAAATCTGTGCTTGGTTTACACACCATTCCATGTCAGTAGTTCTCAACATAAAAATTATTCTTTGATGTTTCAATTCCTACACTGCATTGATTTTGTATATGTGTGTTTGAATGTATTTTAATATACACGCACTATTTAATCTTGCAGGTAAAGTCTACACGTCACTGTTATACATGGAATTTAAAAACTACAATCTTGTAAACATAAGATTGCATTATTGAAAGGTTCAGTAATGACTAGAAAAGTTTTTTGTGAATGATGTTTGCAAATATTACTATATTTAATTTTGTTTATTCAGTGTTTACATTGCTATTGTTCTTTTATAAAGAGTCACCAAACTTTTTTTTATGAGTGGCCAGATAGTAAATATATTTGGCTTTATGGAACATACATATTGCAACTCAACTTCATTGTAAAATGAAAGCCATAGAGAATATCTAGACAGATGGGTATAGCTGTTATCCAATGAAATTTTAATTATGGATACTGACATTTTAATTTTATGTGGCATAAAATATTCTTTTGATTACTTTTCAATGTTTTAAAAATGTAATATTCATTCTTGGCTTGTTGCTGAAACAAACAAACAAACAAAAAACAGGCAATAAGTTGGATTTGGATTCCAGACAATATTTTACCTAACCCTGCCTAATACTAATTTATTTGTCTTTCATGTAAGGTGAAGTCACTACAAATGTAGAGTTAATATATAAAAGAGATATAATGAAATAGTAGTAAATGCCTGCATACACTAATTCAGTCATTCAAGACATATTAATTATTTTCTTATGTAAAGTATGTACATACTGGATGCAACAAATGATATGAAGAGTATGGCAGTTACTATGAGGCTTAAATCTATTAGAAGTTTAAGTGATCTGCTCCACACATATAATAACACAAGGTCACCTGGGATAATTGTCAGACTTGACACATACATAAGTTCTATAGGAGTTCTCAACAGGTTGTGATTGCTGAAATCATAGCAAATATTTCCATTATGTGTTAATACTCAGTGGATAGCAGTATATTTACAAGCAGATGATAAAAAGAAAAAATAAATTGTAGATGAAAAAAGGCAAAATTATCAGCCAATATCTTATAGATAGGTAATTTTTAATTTTTGAGAATATAGTTGAATTGAGTAATTTACAGAGGGGCAATTGTCTAGTTCCAAAAGATACACTGTTTTCTTTACAGCTAATCCAATAATAATTTGGTATCTACTATGTGCCTGTCCCTGGGTTCAGTTCTAGGGTGGTGAAAATTAATAATACATGGTTTCTGTCTTTGAGTGTTTTACAGTCTAATGGAAGGTTGTGAACTACAAACCAACAATTATAACACAGCACAGGAAGCAGTAGAATATAATGTCTATAAAATGGTAAGGGAACATAGCAGATATTGATTAATTCTAATGGGAATGTGGAAATGTGAGAAAAGACTTTACAGAGGATGTAATATTTTTTTCTGAAATTAATGACACTAGAAATTTTCAAAGATAGGAGGGAGAATAGGGTACCAAAGGACAATATGCAAACTCACAAAGATATAAAGAAACATGTTATGTTTTCCAGGGCATAAAGATGTAAAGGAAAAGAAGCAAGGAGGATGTTGATAAGAGGTGAAATTATAATATTCCCAATTTAATAATTAATTAACCAATATTAATTTTTCAGCTCTTATAATGCAAGTACATATTTTAAAAGACAAATTTTTAATTTGTCTTATTGTTTCCTGGTACAGTTATTCCAGGCACCTCAAGCATATTAATTGTGGTACAAGATCTGAAGATGGCATCAGAGAATTAGAGGAGGACATTTCAGAAGTTCACATTTAAGAGGATCGACATTTTCTATTCACATATTTAAGAAGACAGGTGGAAGATCTTGTAAGTTCAGGACAGGAGATATTATTATAAGGTTCTGCTACCTCAGAGAGAACAATAGACCAATTCTGACTAGACTGACATAAATTGTGTTTCCTTGATGATCTGAGGTAAACCATTCTTCCCAATGATCCTGATGTTTGGCACCCATTAAAAATAGAAGAGTATGACTATGTTCTTTTTTATTTCAAAGGATTTTTTAATTTTTGTTCAAGTACAGTTTTCTGTCTTTTACTCCCATTCCAGCCCACCCCACGCCCCCCAGTGCTCCCCACCTCCCTCCAGACTGGTACAACCATTATGAAAAACAGTATGGAATTTTCTCAGAAAACTAAAAATGGACCTGCCTTTTGACCCAGCTATTTCAAAGTATTTTTGATCATAAATAAATAATAGAAAAATATGATGTTTGTCAACTGGTAGTTTACATCATTTGAATTAATTTTTTCTCATCTTTAGAATTAAACTGGAAAGAGTAAAGCTCAGAATTTAATGTAGATAAGATGAAAAAAAGATGGAGTGCTGATGAATAAGCCCAGTTTTTTTCCTTTTTTTATATCTTTGAATTTATTGAGGTGACATTAGTAATAAAATTTTATGCAGGTTTCAGGAATTCTATAATAAATCATCTGTATATTACATTGTGTGTTCACCACCTCAAGTTTTCTTTCATCATCATTTATCACCCCTTTACCCTCTTCTACCTCCCCATCACCCTCCTTTCCCTCTGGTAATCACCAAGCTGTTTTCTATGTCTGTGACTTTTTCATTTTTGTTTTTGTTTTGCTTAATTCCTTTTTTTCACTGAGCCCTCCGACTCCCTCCCCTATGGCAATTGTCAGTCTATTCTCTGTATCTATGCATTTTTAATTTTGTCATTTTACTTTATTTATTAGATTCCACATGTAAGTGAAATTATATGGTCCTTGTCTTTCTTGACTGGCTTATTTCACTTGGAAGCAGCCCAAATGCCCATCAGTAGATGAGTGGATAAAAAAAGCTGTAGTACATTCACACAAGGGAAGACTATTCAGCTATAAAATAAAAAGGAAATCTTACCTTTTGTGAAAGGATAAATGGACCTAGAAAATATTATTCTAAATGAAATAAGCCCATTTTTTTTAATGAAGGGCCAGAGTGTTGTTTCTCAGAGCAAAGAAAGTCTTTCGTGCCAATTTTCAATCAAAAAAGATGTTAAGTTTTGAAGGGTTCAGAATGGACCCCATCAATATGTGCCAGTTTCGAATGTGAATTATTTTGAGCTGAAGGCAATCATAACTCTGCAGGCTCAAGGGAAACATTTACCTCTCCCTTAAAAATATTACAACTTAATTAGAGCCTTTCCCATAATAAGAGTTGTTACCAGAAATAAGTTTTTGTGATCTATCTATAGGGCAGGGCAGCGGTCTAATTACTGAACATCCTAGGAATTGTCCTCCTCCTCTTTGAAGCCCCAAGTGTGTCATTTCATTCTTTGGCTGAGAATGTCACATATACCTCACTGAATCTGTGGGCCAGGTCTGTCTCTGAACCTCTTGTGTGGTTGGGTCTCTGATTCTCGCATGTATGTGGGACTCCCATCTCTGTATCTGTAATTAAATTTGGTTATTTTCTCTTGTTAATTGTCTCATGTAGATTTAATAATTAGACCAACCAAAAGAACCTAGAATGATGAAGAATAATTTCTTCCTCTCCCACAGTTTTCTAGAGAGTTTTACCAGTTAAAATAAGCCAATCATTGCATCTGATTTTTGAGGATTAATGCAGTTTAGAATGTTTATTTTAGGAAAAAAAAATTCTGTTCAACTAATTATACTAAATAAACTTTTTTTTTCTATGAGAATTTACCTTTTTAAACTGATCTCTTTCCTAATACATGATCTTAATATAAGGTTTTCAACTAGAAAATGAAAACATTGATCAAACAAGCACTAAGCCTCAAGCTATGCAATCTGCTCAAGGTCATTAAATAAATAGGAAATGAAATTCAATTCAAGCCCAAATTTTGCTTACCCCATAATCAGCACATTGCATTATCATTGAGTAACACTCTGTGTGAAACCTGTATACTAAATGCAATATGACATACAAGAAATGGGGGGAAGATAGGCATGGTGACAAGACACCATTTTCCCTTCTCTGAACTTGCCTCATTTCAAGCCCAGTTGCTATTCTCTTGTTGGTCTTACCTTAACAAATTCACTTCTGCCCCTAAGCTTTGTAGTTGCTATTTTCTCTTTTTGGATCATTCCTTCCTGAGAGAGTGGCATGGTTTACTCCTTTCTTCTGGGCATTCAGATCTCTGGTCACCTCTGTTTTCCTCACAGAGGCTATTTATATAGCTCATCACCCTCTTTATTTTTTTATTCTGCTTTATATTTCCTTATTATGTATGGCTTATAATTATATTACATCATCATATGTTTTATTTATTATTTGCTTAAATTACATTCTAGTAAATTCTATGAAGGCAGAGATTTTTGTCTCTTCACTATTTTATTCTCATGGCCTAGTGCAACTCTAAGCTCATAGTAAGTGCTCATGAAATACTTGTGAAATAAATGAGTAAATAATTCAGTTAGTCAATTGTCTGAGAATACATTTGGGGAACAAATGCCTAATAGTAAAACAGAGAGAAATACCTACCATGATATTGTAATTAATTCTGTAAATAAAACCCTATGGATTCCTAATAAGGAAGCAATTATTTCATTTGAAAATTATGGAAGACATCTCAAATAAGCTGGAATTTAAACTGTCTTGGAAAGGTGGTTTTTCAGAATAGAAGGGCATGATGAAACAGAGGCATACAGACATGAGTTCCAGGGGCAGAGTTTATAAAGTATTCTTATGGAAGATGAGATTGGAATTACAGGTTTGCTTTGAGTTTCATGGAAAACTGACTGTACACCAGCAAGCAGCAGAGAGCCAGGTCATTTTATTGGGGACATGAATGCCCATCTCACCAACTGCTTTGATCAGGCAACTATGAGCAATCTGTTCATCTCAGAGACAAATGAACAGAAATAGAATCTTAATGACTCTGATATCTTTTTAATTTGATTTGAGTTAAAACACTAGTTTCTGGTTTTATATTAAATGTTTAATTAATTTGAAGCTAACTAATTCTATTTAGTTGGTGGGTAGTTGCATACTTGCAATTAAAGTATATCACATATGGTGAGATAAAAACAAAGATTGAACAAAGATTTTGGCAAGCTCAAGACTAGTCCACAAGGAAGAAGACCATTAAAATAGTTATCCTCTCAGTTAGGAAATATCAGTTCCAGTGTAGTATCTATCAGTAATGTAATATGTAAGTAAAAACTGTGTCTTGATTTCCTTTATATTTAAAATTAATTGATCACAACCCAATACTGCTAATCTTAACCAAGATAATGAGGTATCTTTATAGTGTTCTTGGATCAATTCCAATGTGGGAGGGTTCCACCAAGCAGTTCTCATATACCAGCAGGGTGTCCAGATATGCTGCTCAACTCAGATGCTATCTATTTGGAAATAGCATCAGATTCCACAAGTACAGGGCTTAGTCTCACAAAGCCTTCCTTCTCCCACTATAGAAGCCGGTCACAAGTCCAGGTCAGTCACCTGTACTTCTGACTGACTAGTTATAAATCAGAGATTCTCAAGAACTACTAGAGCAGCTCACGGAGCTCAGGAACCTGTTTACTCCCTAGGTTACCAGTTTATTTTAAAAGGATATAATTCAGGAACATCCAAATAAGAGAAGCATAGGGCAACGAAAGAAGAAAGGACGAGGAGCTTTCAAACCCTCTCTCCAGGTGCACCATTCTCCCCAATCAGTGCATGTGCATCGACCCAGAAGTTCTTCAAACCCAGTCCTTTTGGGTTTCTATGGAGCCTTCATTACATAATCAAAATTTATTAGTCCCATCCCTAGGTGCTGCCCAAAGTCATCTCATTAACATAACAGAAGGTACCTTTATCACTTAAGAAAATCTAAGGTTTAGAGGAGCTCTATACCAGAAACTGGGAAAAAGATCAAATATACAAGTCTTATAAATCATAATATCACAAGGTACTTCATACAAAATATTATTTAACTCTTAAGTATCAGTAAACAATATAGATGACAAATCACATAGATGCAAGGGCAATTGCTTTTGTGATGTTGGCTGATAAATACATTTTATTCTTCTGTTTTTAAATGATTAATATTCATATTTTAAAATATATATAGTAGACATTATAGTTATGAAGATGAATAAAATAGTTCCTTATCCTCAAAGAACTTACCACTAAGTATTTTTAAAAATGTGTCTATGTAGTAACTAGAACTTTAAAATTAAAACTAATTTATTTTCAAAAATTTATTCCTTCATACATTGAATGGACATATATGCTAAAGGGCATATTTTAAGGAAGAAAATTAATCAAAGTTCATCTCTAGCATGACCTATATTCTTAATCAATAGAAATTAAGATACGCTATGAAAAGGATATATATGTGTATATATATATATATGTGTGTGTGTGTGTGTGTATATATATATATATATATACACACACATATATACAGGAACTACTTAAAAAGTATTTATAAAAGGTAACCAAATTAAAAGGTACTGTTGGCAAGATGGTAAAATGGAAACTAATTTTTATTGACTGACATTGACTTTATTTCAATTATTTCTGTACCTTCTGAGTCTAATGCAAAAATAGAAAGAGAGTAATAAGCATAGACGTACAACACATAAAACTATGCATGGTTTAAATGATCTAACTATTTCTTTACTGACTGTAGCCCTCAAGTTCCAAAGATAATAACTTAAAAAATCACTATTATAATACCCACAGAGAACAGGGACTCTAACTTGAATGGATTCTTGCAGTACTCTAGTGGCCATTCTTCATAAGTGCAAAGATACTTTGTAGTAAAATAAGTCACAGTGAATGATGACACAGGTGTTCTTGAAAGTCAGTCTATACTCATAAACCAGCATTGAAATTAAATGTGTTATTTTTACCGTGTACATAATGCAATTTACATTAGTGTATTTGTCTTCTTAATTTGTCTCTTTTCTCAACACTGCATATTTTGGAGGACAATACATGGTGCAAAGTGATTAAGGAGGTGAGGAAGTACCAGGTTGGGTAAAAGCAGGTTTACAATTGTGAGTGTGTGAAACACAGAGTTTATTCTAGTGTTACTTATTATTGTACTTTCCATGCGAGCAACTGTAAGCCTACGTTTGTTTCTCCAGAAGAGCTACATTAAAAAGACTTTTGAGGTTATTATTAACTAGAGTCATAAATGAAGGTGGATTAATAATCATATTTCTAGAGTGTAATTGATTTTTTGCCTATAACAAATAATTTTGTTTGCCTGAGGTAGGGTCCACAAACTTATAAGAAAAAAAGTAAATTGATGGGAGTATCTATGAATCATCTCAAATTCTTTACCAAAGGTTGTTGTGGGTTTTTTTGCAGTTTTATAACTTTATTTGACACTCAGCAGTTCTCATCCACATTAACTGCTTATAGATTTTTCAAAGTTGTGACAGATAATGGGTTGGCCAAGTTCATTTGTTTTTTTCTGGATGGCTAGCAGTGCTTAGCTATCATTAACTTCATTTGAAACAACTTAGATTGTATTGTGACAGTTGTTATATCAGTGTGCATTTAAAAAAATCAAAATATGTGAATTTTTATGTAGCCATTTTAATATTGAAGGTAGAAGAACATATGCAACATTTTTGGCATTTTATGCTTTATTATTTCAAGAAAGGTAAAAATGCAACTGAAATGCAAAAAAAATGATCTGTGCAGTGTATGGAGAAGGTGCTGTGACTGTTTGAAGGTTTCAGAAGTGGTTTGCAAAGTTTTGTGCTGGAGATTTCTCATTGGATGATGCTCTGCAGTTCGTAGACCAGTTGAAGTTGGTGGTGATCAAATCGAGACATTAATTGAGAGAAATCAATGTTATACCATGCAAGAGATAACCAACATACTCAAAATACCCGTCAGTAAAGCTATTGGTGAAAATAAAAAAAAAGTCTTTTATTTTACACAAAAAAATTCAACAGATTTTTTAGCCAACCCAATACATAGGTAACCCATGTATAGAGCAAGTTTGGTTAATTGTCATCCTCGTTGTCTTTTCTGGGAAACAGCACTCGGATACCGTACTGGACATTCCTTATTCCTTTGGCTCCAGCAGCATCTGAGCTTGGTGTCAGTGTGCACCTCTGGAGCTCCCCTCTACTTCACCATGAATTTCTGATCTCTTTGAGTGACAGAGTGGCATGCTTCTGGAAACTCACTCCATGGATATGATTATGAATGGTGATGGTGTATTGTCTGGTCACTACCTCATGGATTATTGCTGGTGTATTCTTGTCACTACTTCCTTGTGGGGGCCATTATACTGGACCCATCCAAAAGAAAGAATGAGAAGTATTGTAGGAGGGGGGAAGCCACCAAAGTCTTTATTTGACACAATATATGATCAATACAAGAATGGGGAGGGACAAGTGGGGGTTTCAGGGAGTATTATAAACTGTACAAAGAGTTGATTAGAGAGAAATTATAGTAAACATGCATGAAAGTAAACAAAAAATTCAGGCTTAAGGGACATGTGACTGAGACTTCAGCTATAAAATAAACTGCTTATAAAAATTGATATATATTTATCAAATTACATATTTATCAGAAGGATAATTTTGGTAAACTTGTAATTATAATTTTTTATCTCATCTGACTTAAAATTTCTGCAAGACATTAATTCTGTAAAAATATGTTTTTTAAAGATATTATTTACTTATCTTTAGAGGGGAAGGGAAGGAGAGAGGGAGAGAAATATGAATGTATGCTTGCCTCTTGTGCATCCCCTGCTGGGAACTGGCCTACAAACCAGGCATGTGCCCTGACTAGGAATTGAGCTGTGGTTGTTTGGTTCACAAGCCCATGCTCAATCCACTGAGCTATGCCAGCCAGGGCTGTAAAAATATGTTTTAAATCATTCATTAACTGAGTGTTAAAATATCACTTGTGCCATTTGATAAATATTTGGTAGTAAAATGTAAGCTGACAATTGGGCAAATGAAATAATGTTTAGATAAACTTATCTGTTCTTTAGCAGAAATATATGCATAAAGTCTCATGAATGATTTACACATCTTTTTTAAACAACTTATCTGAAAAAGAGCTTTATACATGTCAAGAAAAATGAAAGAGTATTTTATTTTAAATAGCTTTGTTTTCAATTCATTGAGTCAATTTTTTAAAGTTTAAATAAGGTATTTTTATTTAAGAATTTTCATCATTTTATTGTGTATATGTGGGCACATGCAGAAGTCAAACATTTAAAAATTAATTCTAATGCCAAAGCATTCAAGTGATTGAATCAAAGGGTTTTTGTCTGACATGTGCAAACACAGTTCAGATGAGATACTGTGAAATGATCTCATACCTAAACAGTGTCTGAGATGTCTCTTTTATACAATGAGAAAACTTCACGATGTTAAAATATTCACCACAATTGTCATTACATAAACAACTGGTTAAAAGCATAAAAGGTTGAAATAAGTATAACTATATTTAAGCTCAGTAATAACTTTTATTACTTTTGACATCTTTATAAGCTCTGTATATATATATATATATATGTATATATATATATATATATGATCAGATAAATAGAAAACTAATTAAGATATACTTTTAAAAATAAATAATTTCTCAATTTGGTTTTACACTCCTATATATAAGAAATTAGTTTCAGTGGATCATACTTTATCTGCTACACATTACTGAATCCAGATTAAATATGTATAAATAAATCTAACATGATATAGCATGGATGAATCTGGACTGCATTATGCTAAGCGAAATAAGCCACATGGTGAAGAACAAATACCTTATGATCTCACCTATAAGTGGAACAAACAAACAAGCAAAATATAACCAGAGACATTGAGATAAAGAACAAACTGACAGATACCAGAGGGGAGTAGAAAGAGGGATAATGGAGGAAAAGGGGGAAGGATTGTCAAGGAACATGTATAAAGGACCCATGGACAAAGTTAAAGGAGGTAGGACTGAGGGTAGGAGGTAAGGATGGTAGGGCAGGGTAGATCTGTGGCGGGGAAAATGGAGACAATTGTACTTGAACAAAAATAAGAATAAATAAACAAAGGATCCAAAGGCAATACAAAAAAAACTAACATTATATATTTTAAAGTCATCTATATTAGGTATTTATTTATGTTAATTTAAGTAAAAAATATGGCATTTAAAACAAGAAAATATTTTATAATTTTAAATACCATAATTGGGATTATTAGATTTTCTTCATTTTCACGAGAGGAAGTGGTAAAGTATTAGTGGGCAAAAGAGTTACCCAAAGGCAATTAATCATCTTCAAGAAAAATTATTTTGATTAAAATGGTAAGGCAAACTTTATTTGTACTACTGCAGTAGGTGTCAAGATTATTGCAATAAGGGAGAGACTGGGTTCAACTTTGGATATAGGAAAGACAGCTGGGGATTAATAGTCAAGAGTAGGGGTTTCAGTGGATGGGAAATTACTAAAAGAATACATCAAATGCAGGGGGATTCTTGATAAACCAGCTTCACAGAATTCTTGCTGAATGTATGCCAAGGGAATCAGACTTCAAGGTTGAGAAATGAAAACTCTGATCAGATATGGAGGGTTACGAGATAGCAAGGTGGAGGATTCTTGCTGAACTGACTTAAGTTTCTTGCTACGACTGGGCTAGGCAGTCTGAGGACAGGGCTGGAGGACCAGGCGTAGTCAGAAAGAGCACTCGGAGGCACCTGTCTACAGTTTGGTCAAAGAAAAACTCTTTGTCATTCAAAACATCATTTTGAAAGATAGTTACTGCTATCATTTATTTAGACATACAGAGTACTTATGTCCTTAGCACAGTGTAATGTTGAAAAGCTGTTATGGAATATTTGTTAAATTTATATGGTACCTGTTAATTACTTTCACCTCCTAGAGCACAAATCATCTGCACTAGTACAAGAAAAGGACAAGCAGATTTGGAAGCAACAATATGGCTAATACTAGAATTAAAACTTAGAAAACTACCGATCTGAAAATGTTGAATTCCTGGACTGGTGGTGTCACATTATCTTAGCCATCCAATTTCTTCAGATATAAGAGAAAGATCTTAAAAACATGAAGAGAAACATTCTTAGAATTTAAGGAAAACTGCAATATTGTGGTTGGGATGAGGCTTTGTGGAGGAGTCAAGATGAATAGACATTTCACTATTCAAGGCACAGACAACAGAAAAAAGATCATTAGGGAAAAATATCAACAAGATTTGACATATAAAATAAGCCTAGTTTGGATAAGACTTAATAAAATAAGAAATCCATTTCAAGTGTTATCTGCTTTGTGATCTCTGTAAATTTAAAGAAAACATGAATTTTATGAAGGATTCAATGAAAGGATGAAAAAATGCCAGTAATAAGAAATTTAAATGATTATTAAAACATTTGTCCTGTATCTATGCAATATGTCATTGGTATTTTAATAGAGTTAGGATTGCATTGAATCTATAAATTGCTTTGGGTAATAGGACATTTTGATGGTGTTAATTCTTCCAATCTGTGAACATTGGGAATACTTCCATTTAGTTATGACTTCCTTAATTTCTTTCTTCAGTGTGGGGTAGTTTTTTTAGTAAAGATCTTTTACCTCCTTGGTTAGGTTTATTCCTACATACTTTATTTTTCTTGTTGCTATATCAAATAAATGGAATTTTTTCCCTGATTTCTGTTTCTGATATTTCATTGTTGGTATACAAAAATGCTTTCAACTTCTCAATACTGACTTTGTGTCCTGTCACTTTGCCAAATTCACTTATTAGATCAAATAGTTTTTTTTGGTGGAGTCTATAGGATTTTCTGTGTATACTATCATGTTATCTGCAAACAATGACAGTTTTAATCCCTCCATTCCCATTTGAATGCCATTTATTTATTTTCCTTGTGTGATCTCTGTGGCTAGGACTTCCAATCCTATGTTGAATAGACATGGTGAAAGAGAACATCCTTATCTCACTCCTGATCTTAGTGGGAAAGCTTTTAGTTTTTGATCATTGAGTACAATGTTGGCTATAGGTCTCTCATATATGGCCTTTATTATGTTGAATATGCTCCCTCCATTGCCACTTTGCTGCATGTGTTTCTCATAAATGGGTGCTATACCTTATCAAATGCTTTTTCTGCATCTACTGGTATGATCATGAGATTTTTGTCTTTCTTTTTGTTTATGTGATGTATTATGTTTATTGATTTGTGAATATTGTACCATCCTTGCATCCCTAGCATGAATTCCACTTGATCATGGCATATAATCTTTTTAATACATTGCTGGATGTGGTTTGCCAATATTTTGTTGAGGATTTTTGTGTCTATGTTCATCAGTGATATTGGCCTGTAGTTTCTTTATTTATTGTGTCTTTATCTGGTTTGGGGATTAAGGTGATGCTAGCCTCACACAAAAAGTTTAGGAGTCTTCCCTCTTGAATTTTTTGGAATAGTCTGTGATGAATAGGAGTTAGCTCTTCCTTAAATGCTTTGCAGAATTCTCCCATGAAACCATCTAGTCCAGGGCTTTTATGTGTTGGGAGGTTTTTTTATTACTGTTTCAATGTTGTCAGCTATTATTGGCCTATTAAAGTTTTCTGCCTCTTCTTCATTAGTTTGGGAAGATTATATTTTTCTAGAAATTTATTCATTTCACCCAGGTTTTCAAATTTCTTAGCATATGGTTGTTCATATTTTCTTCCAATCATTTATATTTCTATGGTATCAGTTGTAATTTCTTATTTTTCATCTCTGATTTTATTTATGTGGGTCCTCTCTCTTTTTTTATTGATGAATCTGGTTAAAGTCTTATCAATTTTGTTTATCTTTTCGAAGAACTAGCTTCTGCATTCATTGATCTTTTTAATTGTTTTTTTCATTCTCTATGTCATTTAATTCTTCTCTGATCTTGATTATTTCCTTCCTTCTATTTGCTCTGGCTTTTTTATTGTTGTTTCTCCACTTCTGGTAGATGTAGGGTCAGGTTGTTTATTTTAAATGTTTCTATATTTTTTAGATAAGCCTCCATCACTATGAACTTCCCTCTCAGGATTGCCTTCTCTCTGTGCTATAGATTTTGGACTGTTGTGTGCTCATTTTCATTGGTTTCTAGAAACTTTTTATTTTTTTCTTTTCAAGAATTTATAAGGAACCATAAGTGACCCCAAATAACTGTAGGAATTTTGGGAAAGAAGAATACAGTAGGAGGGATCACAATACCTGACATCAAACTATATTACAAGGCCACTGTAATCAAAACAGTCTGATACTGGCATGAGAACAGACAAATAGGTCAATGGAACAGAATAGAGAGACATGAATAAACACACATCTCTATTGTCAATTAATATTTTACAAAGGAGGCAGAAGCATAAAATGGAGTAAAAATAGCCTCTTCAACAAATAGTATTGGGAGATCTGGACAGCCACATGCAAAAAAAAAAAAATGAAACTCGACCACCAACTTCCACCATATACAAAAATAAACTCAAGGTGGATAAAAGACTTAAATATAAGTCACAATATCATAAAAGTCCCAGAGAAGAACATAGGCAGGAAAATTTCAGATATCCCATAAAGCAATATATTCTCACCAATATGGCCCTAATAGCAAGGGAAATAAAGAAAAGAATAAACAAATGGGGACTTCATCAAATTTAAAAGCTTCTGCACAGCTAAAGAAAACATCAGGAAAATGCAAAGGGAACCGACCATATGGGAAACTATATTTGCCCATGATACCTCAGACAACAGTTTGATCTCCAATATATATAAAAAAACTCACACAACTCCACTCCAGGAAGATAAATAACCCTATTAAAAAACAGGCAAAGGACCTGAACAGACACTTCTTCATACAGTAGGCCCAGAGTCATATGAAAGGATGCTCAGCATCATTAGCCATCAGAAAGATGCAAATTAAAACCACGATGAGATAACACTTCATAGTAGTCAGAATGGCCATCATAAACAAATCAACAAACAGTAAGTGCTGGTGAGGTTGTGGAGAAAAGGAAACACTGGACTTTATTGGTGGGAATGCAGACCTATATAACCAGTGTGAAAAACAGTATGGAATTTTCCTCAAAAATCTAAAAATGGAACTCCCTTTTGACCCAGCAATTCCACTTCTGGGATTATACCCTAAGAATCCTGAAACACCAATTCAGAAGAACATGTGCACCCCAATGTTCATGGCAGCACAATTTACAATAGCCAAGTGCTATAAGCAACATAAGTGCTCATTAGTAAGTGAGTGGATCATAAAACTATGTTACATTTACATGATGGAATTCTATGCAGCAGAAAGAAAGAAGTTCCTAGCTTTAGAGACAGCATGGATGGAACTGAAAGTATTATGCTAAGTGACATAAGCCAGGTGATGAAAGACAAATACTTTATGATCTCACCTATAAGTGAAGTCCAATCAACAAAACAAATAAGCATGCAAAATATAACCAGAGACATTGAAACAAACAGAGTGACCAGAGGAGATAGTGGAGAGGAACTGGGGAAAAAGGGAAATGGTCATCAAGGAACATGTATAAAGGAGCTGTGGACAAATCCAAAGAGGGGTAGGAGGTGGCAGTGGGTGAGCAGGGGAAAGTGGTGGAGGGAAAATGGAGACAACTATATTTGAACAACAATTAAAAAGAAGAAATGTAAATGAAATAAAAATTATTATGAGGAACCACAAATTATAATGGTAAAATGCAAAACTCCTTTGTACTAATAAAGGCAAGTTGACACTGTAAAAAAAAAATATGTGAAGGGAATAAATTGAACAAAGGATTGAAAGAAAATGACATAAAGATAAAAACAGTTAAAGATGATAGCAAGAAGGAAAAAAGATCTAACAGTGTTCACAGGTATTTTTAAGGAAGATATGAGACAAATGGAATGGAAATAAAATAAGAAAAATATTAAGAAAGATAATTTTTCTGTGCTAAAATCCTAATTTTATACATATGAAGTTCTTCAAATATTACAAAATTGAGGGAAAAAATAAATTCCTAAGTAAATCTTGGTGAAATGATTCAGTGATAAAAGATATGTGTAAGCATGCAGACAGAATTTTCATTAATGGAAAATATGATCTGACCCTCAGTTTTCATTCCCCCTTACTAAACAATAGAAGACAATGGAGAGATTAGTCAGAAAAAAAGCCAAATTCACTCCTCTCTAACCACCTTGTAATGCAAAGGGAAGACATTCTCATCTACTTAGACTTTGGATGTGTAGTATCCATTTAGCCCATTCAATTTAGAAGTATAAGTAAAAAGAAAAATAGAATGAAAATTTGTGATTTAAAAGACTGGGGAATATAATCATTATCTAAATAATTTTTGAAAATATGATTACATGTTGGGGGAAATTAGTTCTGTTAGAAAATAAGGACTATACAATAAAAAGAAAAAGAATTAGAAAAGAAAGAAATCAATTCTAAAATACCAAATTATACAAACACAAATCCAATGATATTTATTATCATTATTAATCCTAAGAAAACAATCAGATATATGTACAAGAGTATTTCTGTCTGCTGCGTAGAATTCCATTGTGTATATGTACCACAATTTTTTGATCCATTCATTTACTGATGGGCACCTAGGTTGCTTCCAACTCTTGGCTATTGTAAATTGTGCTGCTATGAACATTGTGGAGCATAGGTTCTTTGAAATTGATGTTTTAGGATTCTTGGGGTATAATCCTAGCAGTGGAATTGCTGGGTCAAAAGGCAAAGAGAAAGAAGGAGCTACTACCTTTTGCAACAACATGGATGGAACTGGAAAGCATTATGCTGAGTGAAATAGGCCAGGTGCTGAAGGACAAATACCATATGATCTCACCTTTGACAGGAAGCTAAAGAATAAAACAAACAAGCAAACAGAATAAAAACAAAGACGCTGAAATAGAGAACAAGTGGGCAGCGACCAGAGGGGAGAGGGAAGGGAACTTAAGGGGAAAAAGGGGGAGGGATTTTGAGGAACAAGTATGAAAGACACAGAGATGAGGACTGGGGGGGGGGGAATGGGAGGGAGGGAGGAGACAGGGCGGGGGGGGGGGGTGGGATGGGAGAAATAGATAAAAAAAAATGTACTTGAAAAGTGACTAAATAAAATTTAATATAAAAAAAGAGTTAAAAAAGAGTATTTCTGCAAAAAAATTATTGCAAATTTATCACAATAAAAAAGAAAAAATCCATTATATAATATTGGTTAAATAAACTGTGATATATCTTTAAAAATGAAGGTCTAATCATCGTAAAATTGTTTTATAAAAATACTTAATAAAATGTAAATATATTCATAACATGTGTTAAATGACAAAGGCAATTTACGAGTGTGTGTGCTATAATTATTGCAATTAATTTTATAACGTGCCACACTTTAATAAGAAAAGTTAATAAATATTTTTCAGAAATAAATTGTTTTAGACATTTTAATGTGTTGGAAGTATGTTTGGTTAAAATGGATTAGGTTGGATTTAAATATATTGGAATACTTGGGTGGTTAAAATGCCATTACCTATCCATTTCAACTGCTTTTTATTTTTTAAAAGGGAACTATATCTAGAGAATTAAGAGAAAACAATTGAAAAATAAGAGCCATAAAAAGATCCTCATTTGCATGTATTTAAAGATAGAATCAGGAAGAAATTATGGTATCTCATATTTTGAATGACACACTTTAGAGAGTTCATAACCGTACTTTGATGGATAAACCAGGAATGATTATTAAATTGTTAGCATTTTCTTAAAGAGGTTAAACATACTATTTTCCTCAGAGGAGTTAAAAAGGTAATGACAAGAAATATAGGTACAGGTATATGTAGCTGGAGTCAGAATGCAAACGTATACAATATAACTTGTTTTCATATTGCAAATTATTATTTGAATGTCCCCCCCTTATATCTGGGTTAACTACTATTGATGGATAATTAATATTATTGTTAATACTTATAATATTATAGCAGAATTCCATTTTAATGGTTAATAAAGAATATTATTAATCCATAGTTAGGCAATTAACACACCTATAAATATTTTTAACCAAATAAGGAGTTTGAAAACTTATAATAATATGCACCAGCTCTCACAGTTGCTATTTGCTGTTACATGCCTATTTTATTAGGGTGAAAGATTGATCTTCTAAATGAATACATATTTAACCTAGAATTTCACCTTTCTTCACTTAAATTTATATTTTTAGTCTTCTAGCAAATTTTCCTGGATAATGACTTTCTGGTTTATTTGTTTTATTTTTGTTTTTTAAGACATAAAAAAATGCCTGACTTTCTTTCAGTGGAAACATCACACTTAAATAGAAAGGCTACAAATGTAAAGCAATATCTATTACAATCATAAAGGCAGGTGTTTTATTATCATATAATCTTCAATTATCTCTTAGTTATACCTACGCTCTAAATATGTAATGTTGAAGTGTTGAGTGCTCTGTGTTCCTTTTATGTAGGTTTAATAGTGTTATAATTGCTTTACCTTTTTTAATTCCTATCATTTTTGTTGTGATGATGTTAGTGTTCTAACAAATAAAAAAACTCATTTTGTGTATACAACAGGTTCTTTAGGAAAAAACAAAAACTGCTAATGCAGACTGTTAGCCTTCCTTACTTTCTTGATGCTTTCAATGTGAGTTCATCTATCTCTCTAAATCCAATTGAACTACAAATCTCAACACATTTCAAAAATCTCACCTAGCAAGAAAGGTGTGGAGAGACTCAGGCTTTCTGCAATGTTAACTAGAATGAGCACCTAACTGTTCTGCTCAGTCCAATCTTTCCTTAGTCTTATTTATCTAAGTTTGCAGTTAATTCATTTTGTCATAATAAATAATTGCCTTTGCCTCTGTGCTGAAACACGACAAGAGCAAGGACCACATTAGTTTTTTTTCACCATTCTATTCTCAACGTCTGAGGTAGGGCTTGACTGAAGAAAATGCAGACACCAGAAATGTAACAGAGAAATGACAGCTGCAAGATTGATGGAATGGTTCTTTAGGTGGTGTTTCGGGGACAAGTCAACTCTAACTAATCTGTGTTTTTATGTCTTTTTATTTATATATTTTTAGAGAGAGGGGAAGAGAAGGAGAAAGAGAGGGGGAGAAACATCAATGTGTGGTTGCCTCTTGCATGCCCCCAACTGGGGACCTGGCCTGCAACCCAGGCGTGTGCCCTGACTGGGAATCAAACTGGTGACCTTTTGGTTCACAGCCCATGGTCAATCCACTCAGCTACACAAGCCAGGGCTGTGATTTTTATGTCTTTTGATTCAAGATTAAAATACTCAGGAAAGAGATTCAAAATTTTCTGGTCTGGTCCCTGATTAACTTCTTGGCAAAAAGAACACAGGTCACCTTGATTTACAGCTACTGATGCTGGGTGGACTGGCAAAGTAGAAATTCCCCACAGAAAATCCATGTGCTATTCATTACCAGACCATGATATGGATGGATACAATGAAAGCAAAATAGAGAGATTTTCAATATAGTGAATAAACAAATTGTTCTATACTTCCAAAAAGTTCTCGGCAATAGCAATACCAAATGATGTGCAAAGAAGTTACTAAATTTCCTTTAATGTCAGTCTCTCCTTAGAATAACAAACAGCAAATTAATTAATCTTCTATTAAGTTTTATTTTGCTAGCACATGTCAAGATGTCACATGTCTGTAAAGTATTTTTAAATATTAAATGTGTAGTGTATTTTCCCTTTGATTGCTACTCCATGAAGGCAGGGACTATGTCTGTTATCACATTGCTGTATTCCTAGCACATACCAGAGCCTGGTACAAAATAGACACTCAAAAATAATTGAGTAATAAACCAGAGAAGGACTGTAAGGCGTTTCTAACTAAATAGAGACCTTTCTAATCTCTTTCTATTATGAGAATTATAAGCAAGTAATTTAAGGCTGAAACTATTTTAAGAAGTATTTATACACTTACATGTACTCCAAGAAAACCAATTCTGCTGCTTAAAATGAAAATAGTTTCATCACTTTTGAATTAAGTTCAATTTAGGACTCTTATAAAACATAATGTAAGTTGATCTTGTTCTAGCTTATCCATACTCTAAAGCAGAAAAAGAAAACTTCATGGATGGGTTTGAGGGCTTGAATTCCTACAAAATAATTCTAAAGCATGAGATTAGATCTTGACACTAATTCATCCAGTACAGAATTATTTTTCTGAAATAACCCTCCTAGGAAACTTCTCAGGAGAATCTATCAGGTGGACTAAATCTTTCTTGTTGACATCTCCAGTAAGTAGTAGTATTCATTCTGTTCAAACTGTAATTCCTTCTCAGTTATCCTATCTACTGAGGGCTGAGATATTTATACTGATTTGCTCACCTTTTATTTTTTTGCTAAATATAGAACATTTCTTTTGAAAGCAAATGAACTTTCATACCCTATTCTTTGATGCACCAGTTTAGAACTCTACAGATACTTCATCAGCAAGAAATTGTTTGATGGTGTTTCATTCTTCATCAGATAAAAACCTGTTCAAACTTAGTGTTGTTACTCATATATCATATACTTAATATAAAGAATACTGTCTTGGATTATAATTTTGGTTTGATATGTATTGGATGTGTATCTTTTAGAAAAAAATTTTCTGAATATTTAAAATCCTGTCTGTAAAATGATGTAAGAATGGTTATAAATAAATCTGTTATTTGAAATGGAATAGCATTAAAAAATGGCCAGCACAATGACACATGATAGTATTTGAAAATAGATGATTATTTTCATCCTTTATTTCTAAACAGGAGATGGCTACATGCTTTCTGACCTAGTATATATACTAATAACTGAAAAGTTTTCTACTGTGAGGCAGATATATATTTTCTAATAAAAACTCTCATCAGTTAACCATTCTTAAATGGAAGCTTATGGAGAAATCTAATGGTAATTTTACTTCTAGCTTCAATCAAGTGTTGTTAGGAGTTTATATATCTATGTTTTTCATGTACTTGTAAATGGTTATATTGAATTAGAAGTGTTTACCTTCTCCTTTTCTGGTTACCACTATATTTGTAGCTAGAATAGCAAGATTAAGGACTGAAAGTGTCACAAAGACAGAATCATAACTATTTAATGTAACCAGCTATAACCATCAATGAACACATTGTCTAACACCTGTTGGATGTTCAGTAAACATATATAGAAGGAATAAATGAGTGAGTGAACAAGAACAAGACAAATGTTGAAGAGTTTTCTGTGTCTATAATAAAACATAGAAAGAGACTTTTCAAACCATCCTTTAGACAGGTTCTCTCACTACCATACTCATGTCCGCAGATCATAGACACTTCAGTCTAGTCCTTTAGTCCTAGAACTGCATTACTGGTACTAGTATTATGCCTATTCCTTAATAAAGCATAAATCATGCAAAGTAAATGTGACATTATAACATGGGTTTTATAAATGCCCTTGATCATTTTACAAAATGTATTAAATCCACAAATTAGACAATTTTGGTATTATTTTATATGAGATGTATAACAAAAATACAAAAATAAAAAGTGTCATTTCATGGTTATCAATAAACTAATTTTGGAGAAAACTGTGTGCTTAATTTTAGTGAGACCTTAGGTAAATGAGGCTATCTGTACCCCAAGTACACAGAAAAATTCAAAGGGCACAAGGTAAGCACAATGCTACAGAGCACAAAAAGGCCCAAGACAGTAAACAAGTGAATAGGAAGAGGGCATTGTCCAGGCAAATGTTATAGATCAGGCAAACTCTGGATTACATATAAGAATTTTTTCCAGGGAAAAAGCATTCCAGTCAGAGGAAGCAACATATACAAAGGCAAAAGCGAAACAAAACAAAACAAAACACAAATACAAGAAAAGATGTAAAAAAATGCAAGTTCAGTGTGGCTGGAGGGTAGTTGAGGGATAAGCCAGACTCATGACAGGTCTTATTAGTGAAGCTAAGACACTTGCATTGTGAACAAAGTTGAAAAAAAAACATTGAAAATTTTGAGCAAACAATGACATATATCTACTCATGTATCTTGGAAATATCACTCTGGAAGCAATGTAGAGAATGAATTGGTTGATGGTTGTGAGTGACACATTAGGTACATAAGATCACTGAGAAATTTAGAAATGATGAGCTAAAGCAGTAGAAGAGAAGATGGGGCAGATGACAGGGATTAGAGTGATAATCAGGAAGCTGTTGTATGAAGATGAACTGATCAAATTAAAGAGGAGAAGCAGTGTCTTTTTCTCAGAGACTAAACAAAACAAAGGAATATCATAGCATATTTGCTAACTTTGTTACTATGATTTTGAATTTGAGAGCATTCATGGCTAATAAATTCAATTTAACCCATTCATTTAGAATCAGAGAAAAAGCCAGAAGTTCTACTGAAAATGAATGTGGGGGGATGTTGTGAAAGAGGCTTCAGAAAAGGGTAAAGCTTGGGGAGGTGCCTGAGGGGAAAGAATGACACAGTGAGTTGGCTGACCCACAGAGGATTGTCAAAGAACACTGAGTGAGGATTCTGCTGAGATTGAATTCTAGATTTGCAGTGGCAGTTATCTACATGGCTATGAATTTTTCTTCCCAACAGTTTCTCAGTCTTCTAGGTATTGCATATATTAAAGACAGATTATAATGTTAATCCAGGCAGATTTTTCAAGTGTGTGCAGTAAGATAAATGTATAATGTAGGCAGGTTTTAAGGAGTGAGAGTTGGAAAAGTACTCCAGGCAATGAGGTAGGAAGTGAGAAAGGCAAAGGGGATAAGCTAGGGGACCATAAATAGGTTCTGTAAGACCAGATGATGTTAAGTGTCAGAGACAGAGCTAGTAATGGTGTAGGATAGGTAAAAATAAAGGAAATAGTGCTATGAATGCAAAATCTTTTAGTGTATTCTTTCAGACACAGGGAAGTGTGAAACCATAAGAAATATTAAAGAAGTAGTGCACTGTTAATTTCTAAATAAGTGGTTTGAATTGTTAAATAAGTGTTCAGAAGGTGAAGAGAGATTTTAGAAGTTCAACTGAACTTAGAAGTCTTAGTGGAGAAAGAGAAACATGGAGGAATTTAAAACTAATGTGGGAAAGAAAGAAGAAAGGGAAAAAAAGGAAAAGGAAAAGGAAAAGGAAAAGGAAAAGGAAGGAAGGAAGGAAGAAAGAAAGAAAGAAAGAAAGAAAGAAAGAAAGAAAGAAAGAAAGAAAGAAAGAAAGAAAGAAAGAAAGAAAGGAAGGAAGAAAGAGAGAGAGAAAGAAAAGAGAGAAAGAAGGGAGGGCGGAAAGAAGGAAGAAAGAGAGAGGGAGGCAGGAAGAACTAACCATGGGAATGTATATCTCTTCCCTTCTGCTTTTCCATAGAATTATAAGAAAGAGTGGTGACACAGCACATTTGCAGGTGTAGAGGCAATTTTGGTTAAAGCAAAGAAAATCCTGAAAGACAAATATAAGAAAATTAAACAGGAGGAATTGAATTAAACAGGAGGCATTGTTAAAGAGAGAATTCAAGAATTTGATTTCCAGGACAAAGAATTTGGTCCTTGTTGCTTAAGCAGTGCTAAGTTAAAAACATTTACATTGATTAATAAAATATATAACAAAGTCTGATCAAATATTTTTTAATCTGCCCTTTACTCTAACCCATATAATCTATAAAATAAACAACAAAATTATCAATTTAAGACATAAGATATTCCTGAGTTTCTTAGGAACTAAATTTCACTGTCAGTGGAATGATTTTGTGCTCAATAATAAACTCATCATCAATGTGGCTCAAGGGCCAATTGATTGCTTAGTAAATAGAGTACAAATTTATATTCATTATAACACTTTCATTGAGAAAATTACCCAGGAACATATTATCAATCTCATCTAATTAAATGTCTGGCAAAATGTGCAACTACAATGATGGTATACTATAACAATATCATATTTTCTGGTAGTTGTAGTATCTAATACAACCTTGTTAGTTATTTTAAAATTAAATACTTCCCATTTTCTTATCATATATGTTATACTGCTGTTTCGAAATATTGTTAACAAAAGACTATACTAACTAAAATGTGTTTATAAAGTATTTTAATATATTTTATAGATGATGTTTTATGATGTTACATATCACAAAGATTTTATTTCTTTTGGTAAAATTTGTGAGATCATATATATAATTTTGTCTTCTATCTTTTAAAAAGATTCCTTTACATTTAATGGTGTTTAAATCAATTGAATAATTTTTTTAAAAGATAACAAATCTTTAAAATTAAAAGACAGATTCAAAACTAGAATATGCCCTGGCAGGTGTAGCTGATTGGATTGAGCATGGGTCTGTGAACCAAAGGGTCACCAGTTCTATTCCCAGTCAGGGCACAAGCCTGGGTTGCAGTCCGGGTCCCCAGTAGGGGGTGTACAAGAGGCAACCACACATTGATATTCCTCTCCCTCTCTTTCTCCTTTCCCTCCCCTCTCTCTAAAAATAAATAAACAACATTTAAAAAAACAAAACTAGAATATGCCAAGGGTAAAAAAAAATAATTTAGTTAAACAAATAAACTAACATTTTTTTCATATCAAATATAACTATGTAATCAACACCAAGTGACCAAAACTCATTATTATCTTATTACCCTAATTCTGACCACACAAACATTGGGAACAATCAAATTATACTCACATTTTTAATATTTCTGAGCTTGTGTAATTTGTGAAGAATTTAGATATGCCCTTTGTCCTCAAATAGTTTACACACTAATTACACAAATTAGTCAATTTGATTTATAACTAAAATTTAAGATATAAAGACAAACATAGTATAAGAAGTACATGTGTACTTTCTACAAGCCCTAACTTCATCACTTTTTCCTTTTTGTGTGTGTGTGAAAATTTTACATTTATTTATTTATATCATTTATTGTTGCTCAAATGCAGTTATCTCCATTTCCCCCCACTACTCCTCCCCCCTCTCTGCCTCCCCCACTTAATTCAACCCCTGTTTGGGTTTGTCGATGTGTCCTTTCCTACTTTTTTCTAAAAGTAGGTCATCATATGAAAAGAAGGAAAGATGAGGTTTACCAAAAAGAAACTGAGAATGTGTCTTTTACTTGCTTTTTCTGAGGAAATTTGATATTAAGTAAATGCAAGAATATAGACTTAAATTCTCTTTGTTAGGGAAGAGGAATGTTTAGTATCAACTGTCAGTGACTCCTAAATAAAACAGTTATTAAGAATTAATATAAGGGGAGGGAAGATGGCGTCGGAGTAAGAGGGTGCGGATTCTAGCTCCCGCACTCGTGGGTGAAAATCCTGGCAGATCTATAGAAAAGCAGCGCACTAATCCATCAGTTATCCAGCATTTGTGAAATTTGAAAGAACAGAGACTCTGTTGGACGCTGAAACACCAGAAAGCGGCAGGTCAGTGGGGCTTTGGGGTCCAAAGTAAAGACAAAAGAAGCGGCGGGGGCTGGCGCCCCCAGGCCAGGTGGCCCGGGTGCTGCATCTACAGCCGGGGTCCAGAACCATCGGTCTGAGACCAACACCAGAGAGGTCTACCACAGGTGCTTGGGCACCCAGCGGCTCCAGTGGCCACCAGCGTGGGCCAGCAGCTCCCCTTCATCCTGTATAAGCAAAACTGGATAACACCAGGCAGAGACCCGTTTGCTTGCCGGCTTGCATTTTTGGGGGAGGGGTACAAAGACACAGAGCCCGGTTTAACTGCAGACTCTGGGATTGCAAGCCTGGGAGGAATCCAGAGACGCATTAGCCTCACGGGTTTGGTTGGGGACTGAGCAGGAATGAGAGACAGGATGTCCGGAAAGTTTTGATCTGTTTTGTTTTATTGAAAGTGGACTGAGGTGTTCTCCTGCCAAGGCAGATTGGCTTGTTTCCTATCCGACCTTGCAGGGAGCCAAGGGGAAAGTGGAGGCTTTTGGGGACTAGCCACACGAATGGGAAGCGCCCTGCCGGTTACTCCGGGTCCCAGAAGGTTTGTTGGAAGCGGAGGCCTCTGAGCCAACACCAGGGGACCGGGAAGCCCGCTGCCGGTTGCGCCAGTCCCAGAAGGACGAGTTCGCGGGCACAGAGAGTCTGGAGAGGCGCCGCAGGACAAGGACGCTCCCTGACGGTTTCCTGCTTGCACCCATAGCTGGTCTCTGGCGCGCACGGGCACAGGGTTCTTTGAGCCGGGGGCTACTGGTCCTAGAAGCGCCAGACGGTTTCCCCGCGCGAGCGGGGGCGCAGAGAACTCTAGGCTGACGCCACTAGGGTCGGGAAGTGCTAGGGCCGGCGCGGTCCCGGGAAGTGCGCGGACCCGGGAAGTGCCCGGGACCGGCGCGGACCCGTGCCCGGGCCGGCGCGGGCCGGCGCGGACCGGCGCGGACCCGTGCCCGGGACCGGCGCGGGCCGGCGCGGACCCGAGAAGTGCCCGGGCCCGGCGCGGTCCCGGGAGGCGCTGGTTGCACAGTCCCGGACAGCCCGGGAGTGTGCCCGGCAAGTGCGCAGGCACCCACACCCCAATCCGGTAGCCTGGCCAGTGCGCGCGGCGGGTGCACAGGCGCCCACACCCCAAGCTGGTAGCCCGGCTGATGCGCGCACTTGCGCCGGCATCCCAGCACACAGGGAGATCCTGCTACAACCGGTTTGGCTAGTTTGAAGCCAACAAGAGACATTCCTTTTTCTGAGGCTGTGTTTGAGAGATTATTTTGGTGCCTTTTTTTTTTTTTTACTTTATTTTATTTTTTAGTCTTTCTTTTTTTATTTACCTTTCTCCCCTCTCCATTCCTTTTCTTTATCTTTTTGCTTTTTTTAAAGTAATCTGTTATTTCTTTTAAACTTTATTACTGTTTCATCTTTCCATACTTTTGTCCTCTTTTCCCGGATTTTCTGTTTTATTTCTTTTTCTTTTCTTTCTAAACTTACTGCTATTTATTCCATTCCTCTACCATTTTTTCTCTCTTCCTTTTATTTCTTCCCTTATCATTTCTTTTACCCACAAGAGTCACAATCAACTTGAAAATATAAAAAGACCAGAGCTGGACCCATAGAAGAGGCCTCCCAATAGTAGAATCAGAGAGACAAATTGCACATTGTTGTAGGAGAGAAGCCACAAGTTGCTGCATATTTGAGTAGGTGGAAGCAGAGTACAACAGGATAACCAAAAGAGGCTGCACCATTGAAATTCACAGGCATTCCACCACAAGTTCATACCATAAACCCAGGGTGTCAAAACAGATTAATCTAAGAAGCTGAGGCTAACAAGAAGAGTCTCACAAACAATGGGAAGACAAAGAAACAATCCCCAAATGAAAGGAAAGGAGGAAGCCTCAGAAAGAATGTTAGATGAAACAGAGGCAAGTCAACTATCACATACTGAATTCAAAGCACTGGTGGTCAGGAAGTTCAAAGAGCTCACAATCAGCTACCAGAAACTACAGGGGAAGTTACAATGATCTCACTGTGAACTATATCAACATGAAAAAGGAAATGGAAATTATTAGCAAGGGCCAAGAGGAAATGAAGAATACAATTTCTGAATTAAAAAACACAGTGGAAAGCATTAAAAATAGGGTGGATGAAACAGAAGATCGGATTAGTGAATTGGAGGACAAAGTAGAAAGCATCTCACAGAAAGAACAGGAAAGGGAAAAGAGGCTCAGAAAGAATGAAGAGAGATTAAGAGAAATGCAAGACAATATGAAACGTAATAATATCCGAATAATAGGAATACCAGAAGGAGAAGAAGAAGAACAAGGGATAGAAAACATATTTGAAAGAGTAAAGAAAGAAAATTTCCCTAATTTGACAAAAGAAAAAGTCACACAAATCCAGGAATCTCACAGAGTCCCATTCAAGAGGAACCCAAAGAGGCCCACTTCAAGACACATCATCATTAAAATGGCAAACTTCCAAGACAAAGAGAGAATCTTAAAGGCAGCAAGGGAGAAAAAAGAAATAACATACAAGGGCATCCCAATAAGGTTAGCCACTGACTTCTCAATGGAAACACTCCAAGCAAGAAGAGATTGGCAAGAAATATTCCAAGTAATGAGAACCAGAGGCCTACAACCAAGGCTACTTTACCCAGCAAGGCTCTCAATCAAGATAGAAGGCCAAATAAAGAGCTTCCAAGACAAAGGAAGTCTAAAAGAATTTGCTGCCACCAAGCCAGTTCTACAAGAAATACTAAAAGGTCTGCTCTAAGGAAAGGAAGGAAAAGAGACAGACAGAGAGGAACACAGATACAAAAATGGCAATGAATAAGTACCTATCAATAATAACCTTAAATGTAAATGGATTAAATGCTCCAATCAAAAGACACAGAATAGCGTCATGGATAAGAAAGTATGATCCACACATATGCTGCCTACAAGAGACCCACCTCAGGACAAAAGACCATCACAGACTAAAAATCAAAGGCTGGAAACAAATTTTCCAAGCAAATGGACAAGAAAAAAAAGCCAGGGTAGCAATTCTCATATCAGACAAAATAGACTTCAAAAAAAGAGCCATTAAGAGTGACCCAGAAGGTCACTTCATAATACTCAAGGGAAAAATCCACCAAGAAGACATTAACATCATAAATATATATGCACCCAACATAGGAGCACCAAAATATATAAGGAAAATCTTAGAGGAATTCAAGAAAGATATAGACAGCAACACAATTATAGTGGGGGATTTTAACACCCCACTATCAAAAATGGACAGATCTTCCAAACAAAATATCAACAAAGACATTGTGGCATTAAACAACACCCTTGATGAAATGGACCTAACTGATATATACAGAGCTCTTCACCCCAAAGAAGCTAAATACACATACTTTTCAAATGCACATGGAACATTCTCAAAGATAGATCACATGATAGGGCACAAAACAAGCCTCAACAAATTCAAGAATATTGAAATCATACCAAGCATTTTCTCTGACCATAAGGGACTGAAACTGGAAACCAACCCCAAAGGAAAAAACCCAAAACACCCAAAATCATGGAGACTGAACAGTATGCTATTAAACAATGAATGGGTCAAGAATGAAATTAGGGAAGAAATCAAAAAGTTTCTGGAAACAAATGAAAATGATCTCACAACAACCCAAAACTTATGGGATACAGCCAAGGCAGTCCTGAGAGGGAAGTTTATAGCAATACAGGCCTACCTTAAGAAAACAGAAACATTTCAAACAAATGAACTTACTCTACGCCTGCAAGAACTCGAGGAACAACAACAAAAACAGCCCAAAGCAAGTAGAAGGAAGGAAATAACTAAGATCAGAGCAGAACTAAATGACATAGAGACTAAAAGTACAATTCTAAAGATCAATGAATCCAGGAGTTGGTTCTTTGAAAAAATAAACAAAATAGACAAGCCTTTAAGTAGGCTCATCAAGAAAAGAAGGGAACGGACACAAATAAACACAATCAGAAATGAAAGAGGAGAGATTACAACTGACACCACAGAAATAGAGAGGATTGTAAGAAATTACTATGAAGAACTGTATGCCAAGAAATTTGAGAACCTAGGGGAAATGGACACATTTCTAGAAAAATATAATCTCCCAAAACTCAATGAAAAAGAAGTAGAACACCTTAATAGACCAATAACATCAAAAGAAATTGAAGCAGTAATCAAAAAAACTCCCATCACACAAAAGCCCTGGACCAGATGGATTCACAGGAGAATTCTACAAAGCATTTAAGGAAGACCTAACCCCCATTCTTCACAGACTATTCCAAAAAAATACAAAAGGATGGAAAACTCCCTAACTCCTTTTATGAAGCCAGCATCATCCTAATTCCAAAACCAGATAGAGATACAACAAAGAAAGAAAACTACAGGCCAATATCGCTGATGAACATAGACGCTAAAATCCTCAACAAAATATTAGCAAATCGCATCCAACAATATATCCAAAAGATTATACACCCTGACCAAGTGGGATTCATCCCAGGGATGCAAGGATGGTTCAACATTCGCAAAACAGTAAATGTAATTCATCACATAAACAAAAGCAAAGACAAAAACCACATGATCATATCAATAGACGCAGAAAAAGCTTCGATAAGGTACAACACCCATTTATGATAAAAACACTCAGCAAAATGGGAATAGAGGGAACATTCCTCAATATAATAAAGGCCATTTATGAGAAACCTACAGCCAATATCATACTCAATGGACAAAAACTAAAAGCTTTTCCACTAAGATCAGGAACAAGACAAGGATGTCCACTTTCACCACTCCTATTCAATATAGTATTAGAAGTTTTGGCCACAGCGATCAGGCAAGAAAAGGAAATAAAAGGCATCCAAATAGGAAAGGAGGGAAACAAAATTGTCACTGTTTGCAGATGACATGATAGTGTACATGGAAAATCCTATAGACTCTACCCAAAAACTGCTCAAACTAATTAATGAGTTTGGCAAAACAGCAGGATACAAAGTCAATATCCAGAAATCAAAGGCATTTTTGTATACAAACAATGAATCAGCAGAAGCGGAAATCAAGGAAAAAATCCCATTCGATATAGCAAAAAGAAAAATAAAATATCTGGGAATAAACCTAACCAAAGAGGTAAAAGACCTGTATGCAGAAAACTACACAGCACTGAAGAAAGAAATCAAGGAAGACACAAACAAATGGAAACATATACCTTGTTCATGGATTGGAAGAATTAACATCATCAAAATGTCCATACTACCCAAAGCAATATACAGATTCAATGCAATACCTATTAAAGTACCAATGGCGTATTTCACAGACATAGAACAAACACTTCAAAAATTTATATGGAATCATAAACGAGCCCGAATAGCAGCTGCTCTTTTGAGAAAGAAGAACAAAGTAGGAGGGATCACAATACCTGATATCAAACTGTATTACAAGGCCACTGTAATCAAAACAGCCTGGTACTGGCATAAAAACAGGCACATAGACCAATGGAACAGAACAGAGAGCCCAGAAATCAACCCAACCCTCTACAGTCAATTAATATTCGACAAAGGGGGGCAGTAACATAAAATGGAGTAAAGATAGCCTCTTCAGCAAATGGTGTTGGGAGAACTGGACAGCTACGTGCAAAAAAAATGAAACTTGAGCACCAACTTACACCATACACCAAAATAAATTCAAGGTGGATAAAAGACTTAAATATAAGCCATGACACCATTAAAGTCCTAGAGGAGAACATTGGCAAGAAAATCTCAGATATTCCACGCAGCAACATTTTTACGGATATGTGCCCTAGAGCAAGGAATATAAAGGAAAGAATAAACAAATGGGATCTCATCAAAATAAAAAGCTTCTGCATGGCTAAAGAAAACAGTATTAAATTAAAAAGACAACCAACTGTATGGGAAAACATATTTGCCAATGATACCTCAGACAAAGGTTTAATCTCCAAAATATACAAAGAACTTACACGACTCCACTCTAAGAAGACACCCAACCCAATTAAAAAATGGGAAAAGGACTTGAACAAACACTTCTCCAAGGAGGACATACAGAACATTCAGAGACACATGAAGAGATGCTCAATATCGTTAGCTATCAGAGAGATGCAAATTAAAACCACAATGAGATACCACTTTACACCAGTCAGGATGGCTATCATAAACAAAGCAACAAACAACAAATGTTGGAGAGGTTGTGGGGAAAAGGGGTCCTTAGTTCACTGTTGGTGGGATTGTAGACTGGTACAACCATTATGGAAAACAGTATGGAATTTTCTCAGAAAAATAAAAATTGACCTGCCTTTTGACCCAGCAATTCCACTGCTAGGATTATACCCCAAGAATCCTAAAACATCAATTTCAAAGAACCTATGCACCACAATGTTCATAGCAGCACAATTTACAATAGCCAAGAGTTGGAAGCAACCTAGGTGCCCATCAGTAAATGAATGGATCCAAAAATTGTGGTACATATACACCATGGAATTTTATGCAGCAGAGAGAAAGAAGGAGCTACTACCTTTTGCAACAACATGGATGGAACTGGAAAGCATTATGCTGAGTGAAATAGGCCAGGCATTGAAGGACAAATACCATATGATCTCACCTTTGACAGGAAGCTAAAGAATAAAACAAACAAGCAAACAGAATAAAAACAAAGATGCTGAAATAGAGAACAAGTGGGCAGCGACCAGAGGGGAGAGGGAAGGGAACTTGAGGGGAAAAAGGGGGAGGGATTTTGAGGAACAAGTATGAAAGACACAGAGTTGAGGACTGGGGGTGGGGGGGGGAATGGGAGGGAGGGGGGAGACCGGGCGGGGGGGGGAAGGGAAAAAAAAAAATGTACTTGAAAAGTAACTAAATAAAAAAAAAAAAAAAAAAGAATTAATATAAGGGAGGGAAAAGTTAATAAAAAAATTCTCTATCTGAAAAATTATATCTTAATTTCAGGAGTTTATAATGGAAATACTAGTGTTTTGGTAGGTAGGATTTAATAGTGGACAACAAAGTTGACAATAAATATCCATCCCTGGTAATATTCCTGGTCCCGGGAGGTGGGGGTGTGGGAAAAAATGAAAAAACCGTATAATCTGAGCATTCTACTTTAGGGACCACTTCAGAGTTAATGGGTTAAGATTTGAGATTATCCTCACTGTGTCCCAGGGCTTCTGTTTGGGAGTGTTGGCAGCTGGGTGAGGAGTGTGGTCAGAAAAGAGTTCGAGGAAAAGAGATTATGGAGGATTGTCAGTAAACAGCAGGTTTGGGCTTTGCAGATCATGAAGCCCTATAATTTCCTAAATTATCCTACCTAAGCAAAAGAATACAAGATTAAGCACAAAATTGAATCTTTAAAATAAGAAATGACTTAACAAAAATTACAAAATTTAAAGCTGACAAGCATTAAAATCACAGAATCTAGAAAGGCAGCACAATATTTTTTATGATTTAACTGCCTAACCCATTATTTTTCTACATCTTATTGGCTGCAAACTCTGAGAACTTATTAGTAAGGTTGAGAGAATTATTAGTTGAGAGAATAAAAACAATTTTTCTCTAGCATAATTGATTAAAATTTGTTTCTTATTGTTGATAGTTCAGAGAGTTACTTTCAGCTTTACAGCACATTACTGGCAATATCACATAATTATTTTAAATCATCATTAAATTACTTTTTTGCATATGAGTTGGAAGACCTTCAGGTCAGCTCTTGTTGTAAGCATGTCAAATCCTATTTGTTCTCCACTATCTACATGAAAATAAATAAGATAGCCCTCTTTTGTACAGAACATAAATTATAATAAAAAATGAGACATTCAGAAAACTTCTTATCAATTATATAATAGGATATTGAATTGTTTTTAAAATAATATAAATTAAAAATGAATATCCTTAGGCCTAATTTTCAAACTAATATTTTGCATAAATAGATGAAATTTAATTTTTTTCTATTTCTTCATCATGGAAAAATAATTGAGAAAAATTAAAGACAGTATACACTAATTTTTGACTTAATTGTTGAAAAGCATTTCTGGGCCAATCTATATACTCTTGATATATATTGAAGGAGATGAGACTATGCCATCCCAAAATATGCCATTTTGCCGTATGAATTATTTTTAATTAATGTTATCTAAGTAACATCCAGTGTAAGAAGGACACAGTGACCCTCTTTTGTCTCCTTGAAAGCAGGAAATAAATCCTGTGTGAAAGGTGTCCTTCCTGTACCATGAGGGTAAAAGGCATCCTTATCAGAAATAGGAACTTTAGGGCCAAGAAAGCTGTATGAAAAAACCTTGTTAATTCCTCACTAATTTACAACCATAAGCCCAAACTTCTTTTTCTTTTTGTTATTCACAGATTTATTGTTTGTCTAAATGATATAAAAAGCCTCTTGCTTTATTTATGTCTTGGACACTTGTACTTTTTATGGAGCTACCAAGTGCATAAATTCAAATTTGTTTATCTCATGTTAATTTGTCTTATGTCCACTTAATTATTATTAGACTAGCCAAAGAAACTTTTGAAGGGTAGAGGAAAATGTCTTCTGCTTTTATATCTTAGTTTTCAGAGTGAGTAAAATTTTATGTCAGATTCCAATCTAATATTAATAATAGTGCTTTAAATCATATTCCTTTTAATTTTAGAATTTTTTCAAGTACTCAATAAGCTAGATAAATTTCTTGTTTATATAATAAGCAAAAAAAAGAGAGAAGATTTTGTTCCATGTCACATATGAAGGGGGACCCCCAAAAAACAGAGTTTATTTATTAAAATTGTGTATTTATTCTTACATGTTTAAAGTTCAGTAACCTTCAATGTACTCTTCATCTGGTGCAATACACCTATGAGACATTTTTTCCCACTGCTCAAAACAGTTTTGAACTCATGGATTTTGATGCATTTTAGTGCATCTGCTTTTTTTTGTTTTACCTCTTCCACATCAGCGAAACCTTTCCCTTTGAGGGCTTTTTCATCAGGGAAAGAAAATAAAAAGTCACTTGGTGCAAAATCCAGTCAATGGGGAGGGTTGAGCATGGGGTGTTAGGGAGGAGTTACACCATTTTTGGTCAAAAACTGCTGAACACTAAGCTTTGTGTGGGTGGGTGCATTTGCAAATCGCCCCTCATGAAAGGGAGAAACACTTGAAAGAGTCTTCCAAAAAATTCACCGAAGTCCAATGCAGCCTCTAAAATAAAGTCAGCTGGTATGCTGACACAAATGGATTCCTAGAACACTCACCTAGTGGGGCATCCTGTACCAAGGGGCCCACCCTCCAGAAGGTAATTTTGAAAGTTTAGGTTATCCCTTATATAATATTTTATAGCATCAGATGGAAATTGGTTTAAAACATTTGGATCTATTGAATTATTATGTTAAAATGAAATTTTCATTAACTATATCAAAATTAAATTACTGCTTTGTCAATGGCAAGGTTTTCTCTAACATATAAATAATGTCAGGACTTTATCATCTGCTGAGGAGCACATTTTGCAGCTAGCTCATCCTTAGATATAATAGAAACAGATACTTCATAAGGCCCAGGTCATGCCAATGAAGAACAAGCAAAGTGTAAGACCTTTTTAGTGGGCTAGTAGGGTGGTAAAGGCCAGGAGTTAAAACTAGGGCAATAACTTTGACTAAGTACAAAAGGTAAAAAGTTTAAATAGTAGTATGTCAAGGGAAATAACAATCGTAATCAGTATGCATAGTAGCAAAAATATCTAAAGGAGTCTGATGTAATGGTAGGCATAGGGTCCCAGGCTCTGGCGACATTTATTTTCAAACAGATTGCAGAGTGATTGGGTTTGTGATTGGCTGGTTAGTCTCTACAAACCCTTCTAAATCTATTCTCTCCCTATCTGTGTATCACTAACACAACAGGTGTCTTCCATAAATTGTATCACTCAGGTTTCCTTCCTGTCTCTCTTCTCATAAATATTGCCCAATAGAAAGCACCAACAGAAGAGGAAATCATGGAAGAAAAGATAGTTTGGAGTTTCTTTGATATTCCTCACTCTTATCCTGCATTTGAATTATGTTGGCTGATAGGACAAGACCAGTAGAGTTTCAATAGTCAAAGACTCAAAAGAGAGAAAGAAGAAATAATTTAAAAAATAGTATCTGGTGATACAGCCCATTGGAAAGCCCCATTTCCAAGGCTTTTCACTCCTTACATCTTCCATTCAAATAATTTCTTCTCTTGCTCCTTTAAGTTTCACATAATAATGACTTCTTAATATTCCCATTCCTAGGGTTCTTCGCTGAAACTAGTTGTTTCTTAAAACATATCATACTTTCACTAAACTCTCCTTGGTTAAAATCTTCTGTAATACTTTAGAATGTACCATCTATTCCCAGCCAGAATGCTCATTGAAACTTAGCAATCTGCCCAGTTTCAAGGAGAACCCAGATGTGATTGAGCAGGGACTGACTTCTGGAATGGTACTCTGAGGAGTGCAGTGAACTTGTTCCCTAATAAAAAAAAATTTACTAGAGAAAATGATAAAATAAAAATAAATCATTTATTATAAAGCAAGAATAAACTATTTAATTATCTGGAAATGGTTTTAAGGGAATGCAGTGTATTGAGAAGCATTCATTCAAGAAAATCCATTAAATCTTGGTAACAACTAAGAGTCTGTAGCATTTGAGCCATGACCCACTCCACCCACAGTACGAATATTCTGGACTGATCACCTCTGCCTCAGATTGTATAGTAAAGTCTCCTCACCAACAGGGGTAGGACCAGAAGACTAGGGACTGCTACCTACCTCCAATTCCCACTTGGAGAGTAGGAGTGTCACTCAACAGGAGAGAAATGACACACCACTGAGTAATCTTAGTAATCTTACTGAGGTGGAAGGAAACCTCAGTAAAATCACCAAATGATTTTAAAGCAGTGAAGACTACAATGCAGTAGGATGGCATACAAAGTTCAGGAAGTAAAAAAGATGTCAACCAATCTTATATCTAACAAAGTTATATTTTATATGTGAAGGGAAAATATAGTTCCTAGGAAAGCAAAAGCAAAGATAATTTTTTGCTAACAGGCCTGCCTTACAAGAAATACTAAAGCATTATGCTAAGCAAAATAAGCCAAGAGATAAAAGACAAATACCATATGATCTCACCTTTAACAGGAACCTAAACAACAAAATGAACAAGCAAAATATAACCAAACACACTGAAATAGAGAACAGGCTGACGGTGTCCAGAGGGGAGAGTGGAGGGAATTTCAGGGAAAAAGGGAAAGGGTTTATAGGAACAAGTATAAAATACACATGGACAAAAATTAGGGGGGATGGAAATGCGGGGGAGGTCTGGGTGGGTGGGCTGGTAGTAAAAGAAAACTGTACTTGAACAACAATTAAAATAAAAAGAAAATTAAAAAGAAAAAGGAGTTCATCATCACCAAGCCCTTATTATATGAAATGCTAAAGGGACTTATCTAAAAAAAAGAAGATAAAAATATGAACAGAGAAAGGACAGCAAACTCACAATGATTAACAACCGCACCTAAAACAAAAGCAATCTAAGAGGACAGCTAGATCAGGAGCGGAGCCATAGAAATGAAGATCACATGGAGGGTTAGCAACAGGGGAAGAGGAGGAGGAGAAAAAAGGAGAAGGTACAGAGAATAAGTAGCATAGTTGGTAGGTAGAAAATAGACAGTGGGAGGGCAAGAATAGTATGGAAAATGTAGAAGCTAGAGAACTTGTGACACATGGACATGAACTAAAGGGGGGATTGTGGGGGGAGGGGGTGTGCAGGATGGATGGGAATGGGACAACTGTAATGACATAATCGATAAAATATAAAAATAAAAAATAAGAGGAATATGATCTAGTGTAAAAAAAAGAAATACTAAAGGAAGTTATTTTTAGTTGAAAACATTTGACAGCAAACAGTAATTGAAATCTACATTAAAAAATGAAAGTATTGGTCATGGAAATTTTGTAACTAATTGCAGAGAATAGTTTAATTTCATATCTTCTTGCTTTTCTATTTTGACTTACTGAAAATGTAATTGCATGAAAATATGTAAATAATTGTACGAATAATCATAGAAGATATAGAAATTTGATATATTGGCCAAAAATTAGCACAAAGAACAATGGGTTGGGAGAAGGTATTACTAAGAAAGGAAATTACACTACATTGTAATTAAAATGTACAAAAAAAAATGGAATAAATCAGAAATGGTATGAGTGGAATTTGAGGATTGCAAGGTTGATTTAACATCTGAAAATCAATCTATGTAATATATCATATCAAAGAAAAAAGAGAAAAATCTACATGATCTTTGGAACAAACTAAGAAAAGAAAAATGACAAAATATATAATTCATTCTCAATTAAAATACTTTAAAACTGGGGATGGGAGAAACTTCCTCATTCTGACATAAGGCATCTGTGATATTCCACAGCTAATATCAAACTAAATGACAAAAGACTGAATGCTTTCACCCTTCCATTCAACTTTCACTAGAGGGCAATTAGCAGTGGGAAAGAATATTCAGATTGTAAAAAATATATATATAATTATCTCTGTATGGAGTTCATATGATCTAATACATACAAAATCTTAAGGTATCTTCTAAAAAATTATTCACCCTTAAGAGTCTAGCAAGTTATAAAGTGTCAATGTAACAAAAATCAACTGCATTCAACTGCACTAGAAATTTACTTAACACTATGACATTAACAAAAACAATTCATTTAAGAATAGTATAAAGTAAAAATAAATTTAACAAAATAAATGCAAAATTTGCCCAGTAAAAATTATGAACACTGTGGAAAGAAACTGAAGATCTAAATATATGGAATGATAATATACGGAATGATAATGTTTATATAATATAAGTGTTGGGGACCACACAGCCTGGTGTCAGCCTGTAACTCTACCCCCTGTGGTAAGGATGAGTGAGTAACCTCCAGAATGTGAGCCGCAGGAAACCAAAGCTTGTCTCTGGTAGGGAATGCTGACTCAGTTTCCTCTCCCTGCCCCGAAAGCATGGTTGGAAGTCCATGACAGGTAAGTCTCCTCATAGTGAGGAGCAACTTAAGCCAGACTCAATCACTTGGGAGGCCATCATGGAAGGACTCAGGGGGGCTGCAACAAAGAGCAAGCAATAGACCCTTGCCCCCCAGCTATGTGACATAGCCCGAGTCCCCATGTCCTCTGGGAGAAATGCTTCCTCGCTCTAATCCACTTAAGCCTGAATAACATGGGGAGGGGTACAGCTCCTTGCCTTGCCAGAGTGGATCCTGGAGGAGGGGTGGGGAATCTGGCATTGCAAAGAATACCTGAAAACCTGTGAAACCTGCTCTGCTAAGAGTGCTTTCATTCATATGTTAAGGGTCCCAGCAGGAAACCCTAAAAGTTTCTGCAGAACTCCCTTCCTGACAGACACTGACTCAGACTAAGCCCTCAGATTTCTTTGAAATGTTATCTACTGTTTGATCCTTGCCGTCCTGTATTCCTGTGTATTACAACCCAATAAAAGCCCCTGGAAGAAGGGGCTTGAGGCCCTTCCCTTTTGAGGGATCGGCCACCTCTCTTACCTAAGCAGATTATGTCTTAGTGGTATTTACTTTCATCCATGGTGGGCAGGGGGACTTGCAAGGAAAGTTGCCCCCACATATAACTTCATGGGTCAAAAAATCATGAGGATAGTAATATTTCCTAAATTTATCTACAAATTCAACATAAGCCCTATCAAAATTCTAGCTGTCATTTTTCTCAGAAAACCACCAGCTAATTCAAAAATTTATGCCAAGGGCATCAGTCTAGACAAAACAACTGTGATAAAGAAAAACAAAGTTGGAGTGCTAACACTTCCCAATTTCAAACTTACTATGAAGCTACAGCAATTAATACAGTATGTTACTGGCATAAGGATAGACCTCTAGTCAATGGAATTGAATTAAGAATTTAAAAATAAGCTTAGATATTTATGTTTAATTGGCTTTTGAAAAGGGTGTCCAGATCATTTAATTGGGAAATATAGTCTTTTCACCAAATGATGCTGAAAAACGAGATAAAGTTGGACCCCTATTTTATTGTATAACATATTAATTCAAATTGGATCATGGACTTATTAGAACTAGAACCTTAAAACCCTCAGAAGAACACCTGCGAGTATACCAAGGCCCTGGGTAGGCAATTTTTTCTTAGAAATGATATCAAAAGCACAGTGATAATATAGATATCACTTTATGCAGTAAACATAAAGGTGAAGAAGAGATATTTGCACCTTTATGTTCACTGCATCATTATTCACAAAAGCCAAGAAATGGAAATAACCCAAAAGCCCTTCAACAGAGGAACAGATAAAGAAAAATGTGCTACATACATACAATGGAACATTATTCAGCCTTAAAAAAATAAGAAATCCTGCCCTTTGTGACAACATCAATAACCTAAAAGAAATGTTGCTGAATGAAATGAGCCAATCACAGGAGGACAAATACTGTGTGATTCTACTTTACATGATGTATATATAAAGTAGTCAAACTTATAGAAGCATAGAATAGAATGGCAGTTGCCAGAGGCTGGAGAGAAGGAATATAGGAAATTATTTTTTAATGGATATAAAGTTTCTATTATGTAATATGAGTAAGTTCTAGAAATATGCTATACAACATAGTACCTATAGTTAACAATATAATATTTTTCACTTTAAAATATGTTGATGGAGCAGATCTCATGTGAGAAAGAAGGAACCCACAAGAGAACACAAGGAAATTTTTTAAGATGATGTATATTCACTTGATGTATATTCATGTAGTACCTTGGTTGTGGTGACAGGATCATAAATATATGCATATGTCCAAATTCATCTATAGGTATACACATAAAATGTGTGGCATTTTTGTATATTGATTATAACTCAATAAAACAAAAAGTAAAATAAAATCTGTGGTTTGGGTTTCTTCAGATATATTCACCGAAGCAAAAGAATATATACACACCTATATTCATTGCCGTCTTATTTACAATAGCCAAGACTTGGGAGAAACCCATCATCGGTAGATGAGTCGATAAAAAAAGCTGTGGTATATTTACACAATGGACTGCTACTTGATGGTAAAAAAAGAAGGAACTCCTACCTTTTGGGACAGTATGGATAGACCTAGAGAGTATTATGTTAAGTGAAATAAATTAACCAGAGAAAGACAAATACCATATGATTTCACCCTGACAAACAAAATAAACTCACAAACAAAGTGGAAACAGACTCATAGATACAGAGAACAGACAGACAGCTGTCAGAGGGAAGGGAACTTAGGGAGAAGGCTGAAAAAGGTGAAGAGATTAAGCAAAAAAAAAAAAAGACAGACAACAGGGATGACTACCAGAAGGAAACGGTGGTGGGAGGAGATAGATAAGAGTAAAGGGGGCAGTGACCAGGGGGGAGAGGGAAGGGAATTTAAGGGGGAAAAAGGGGAGGGATTTGGAGGAACAAGTATGAAGGACACAGGGATGAGGACTGGGGGGGAGGAAATGGGAGGGAGGTGGGAGATGGGGGGGCTGGGATGAAAGAAATAGACAAAAAACTGTACTTGAAAAATAACTAAATAAAATGAATAAAAAAAGTAAAAGGGGGATAGAAAAACATGACTTGGGATGGTGAACACACAATACAAAACACAGGTGATGTGTTATAGAATTGTGCACTTGAGACCTATATATTTTTATTGATGAATGTCACCCTAAGACATTTAATAATATTTAAAAAAACAAATAAAATAAAATATCTGGTTAGGACTAATGAAAAGATATTCCATGAAATGGAAGAAGATATTTGTAACTCATATTATCTGATAACAGACTGTATCTAGAATATATGAAAAAAACTCTTACATCTCAGTAATAAAAATATAAATCATCCAATTAAATATGGATAAAGAATTTAAGTAGATATTACTACAAATATATATATATATATACAAATGGCCAGTAAGCATGTGAAAAGATGCTCAATATCTTTAGTTGTTAGGGAAATGCAAATCAAAACCACAGTGAGACACCTCTCTATACCCATTAAAATGGCTACAGTAAAAAAGATGGACAGTGACATACCTTGTGTAGAAACCAGAACTCTCATTAATTGGTGGTGGAAATGTAAAAGACTACAGTCATTTTGGAAAAAAAATGTTTGGCAGTTCCTCAAATTTTGTATATAAGTTTATCATATGACCAATTAATTCCACTCCTAGGTATTTATCCAAGAGAAATAAAAACACATGTCCTCTCCAATATTGTACATGAATGTTTATAGCAGCATCATTCATAATAATCAAAATGTAAAAACAACTCAAGTGACCATTAACTCATGAATAAACAGTAATATATGGAGAAGTATTATTTGGCTATAAAAAAAGGAATAAACTTATAATTCATACTACAACATGAATCAACCTTAAAATGTTATTTTAATTTAAGGAAACCAGTTTAATAAGATTAAATATTTTAAGATTCTACATGTATAAGATGAATTAACTAGGGAAATCTATAGAGATAGAGTACATATTAATGGTTGTCTAGGCCTAGGTTAAAAATTAATGAAAAATGATTGCTATTTAGTCATGGTGTATTGTGGGATATAATAAAAATGTCCTAAATTTATATTGTGGTGATAATCATACAACTCAATGATAAAATAGAATTATGAAGTTGTGTACTTTCACTATGGTATGTGAATTAGATCTCAATAAATGTTTTAAAATAGTGATAGAGCAGATTCTTGTCCCTGATAAGAAAAATCTGGTGAGGTTCTGAGAAAACTGTTGGTATCTCAGTTATCTGAATACTAGCTATTATTTTTTAAAACCCTATAGTGTTAAATACTCATAAAAACAGAAAATTAATGGCTTATAGTGGTCAAATGTGCAGCTGCAAAGTTGTGGTATTTTAGCCCTTCGTAAAAACTGGACTGACCCCAAGTCAATCAGTGGTGCTGGCCTGCTACTCTGGTCACAGCCACTAAACTAGGCCTCCCAGTATACACAAAATTGTGTAGTCCACTTCTCTCAAATCTGTGTTGGCCATGGGACTCGCTTTCATCAATGTGATTTGATATAGGGAGTAAGTAATGCTCAATCAGTTCTGGGCCAAAATATTGATAAGATCTGGAAGCTTCTACTTTTGTGCTCTCGGAATCCAGTGCCGTGATTTCAGGTAAGAATAGAAAGAACACAGCAGCCCCAGCTGAGCTTCCAGCCAATAGCCAACCTCAAACATTAGCTGTGTGTGAGTGAACTACTTTGGGCATTCAGGCCCAGTAGAGCTTCCAGATAACTGCAACCCTAGTTGATAACTTGTGGAGCAGAAGAACTTCCCAACTGGACCCAGTCAATTCGTAAATTCATGAAACATAACAAAATGGTCATTGCTTAAGTTTAAGAGTAGTGTGGCACACAGATAATTAAAATACGGAGCATGGTATAACTCAGACCTACTTGTTGATGTGAGGGGGAGTGAGGAAGTTTCTAATTTATTCCTTGTTCTGGTGTTCTGATAAAATGTAAAATGTGTTCAGTTGAAAGAAAAGTTAGTAACTAGTTATCTATTTCATACCAAATGGCATGTAATATTCAGATATTATTGAAAAGATTCCAAATCTATGTTTTCTTTTGATAAAAACATTAAAACATCTATGAAATTTTTGTTTTGTTATGGGCAGTTTGCTAAGAGTAGAATACAACCTTGAATAGCAAGGACAGTTTTACTAACTACAAAGAGCTGCTTGCTTCAAAGCTGTAGGGGACCAGTTTGTCTTGGTCTGGCAAATGTGACTCAGTTGTGTATGGGAAACCTACAGAAGCGAAGTGGTGGGCAGGAGCCAGACCTTCAAACCGAGTTTTCCCGTGGGAATCAGGCCTAGAAAATGCATACGGACTGTTATGGCTTGCTCTTGTTAAAACTCCATCACCCTGGTCTAAAACAACAAATGTGTGTTGTCTGTCTTCAAGTTAATATCCAAAGCTTGTGTGAATTTGCCCAAGGACAGAGCTAATCGGCTCATCACCATTCCCCTCTGCCTGTTATTTTCATTTCCTTGATTGTACCTAAAATGTAGACAATAATATTCTATGTAGTAGATAATAAATCTTTCTCTGATGTAAGATCCGAGGAAAACAATAAAAGCCTGTCTAGGCAAGGGTCAGGGCGCTCTGGTCTTGAGGGAGTGGCCGAGGCACCACAGGCACTCTCTCCTTGAGAGAGTAGTCGTACCTGTTCCCTTTCTCTCCACAGGATTGTTGTTGCCTGTGCATTCATTCTCACTGTCAGCCACAACAGGCAGACTCTGCTGGCAGGAGTCCACCACACAAAGGTTGTGATGACTCATGTGAGAAATATGGTGCCCTGAATTTGTGGAAGAGAAGTGGAAAAATTCAAGCAATGTATGATTTGGTAATAATATAAGTTTCTGGTTAACTAAATATGACATGTGAGGGAGAGAAAGAAAAATCAAGGTTAGTTCCTGAGTTTTCAACTTGAAAAAAGAGTAGAACTGGAAGCAAGTTGATGTTTTTGTTTTGTTGACTTTAAGATTTTCTTTGGATAGCTAAGGAAGATAGTTAGAATGGAATCAGAAGTATAAGACTAAAGCTTCTAAAAGAAACATGGGCTGGAATAATTATAGCTTGTCATCATTAGAATGTGAATGTGCATAAATCTATGGGAAAGGCTAAGATTGCCCAGAGAATATTTCAAATGGAAAGACAATAGGATTTTAAAGAGAGACATGGGTATTTAAGGACCTAGCAGTAGAAAAAGAGACCACATACAAGGATAAAAAGTAGACAGGAGTAACAGAAGAACCGGAGACATATGACATCACAGACTGTCAAATGCAACTTATCAAATATACAAGATAAAAACCATAAAATACCAATTGGATTTACAATTAGTTCAATTATTGGTGACTGAATGAAGCAAATTCAGTGTGATAATGTAATTTCCATGAGGAAATACAGAAAATAATTTTAAGCCTAGAATATAATTTGATTGGGAAGGAAAAGCCAAAAATAGGGTATAGATAGAGTCAATAATGTTCAGGGCTAGTGAGTGAAGAAGGTGGGTGTTTTCTGTGCAACATGTAGGCAATAAGACTTTGCCTAATCTGTAGAGAACTGTAAAACTATATTAAAGTAGACTAAATATGTCATTCATAGGAAGACCACATATCCCTACCATTTCTTCCTATAACCAGTGCATAAAAAAAAGGGTGAGAAATCCAAGAAGTCTCTGTGATCTGTTTTATTTGTCTCTTGCTATGAGAAGGCAAACATTTTCACACATGTAGACAAGCCACAGCATTACCTCAGCGTCACTAAACTTTTGACAGGTTTCTTTCTGCCTCTAGGACTCCCTTTACTTTGAGTATTTACTTCAGAAGTTATTTATTACAAATTCTTTCTATGCCCCTTTGAGATGTAAGTTATTTATTTCTCCTTTGTTTTTATCACTGATACTATTACAGAGGTTACCCAGGCCTACCCCCCACCTCTGGCCTTCACCACTGATATAAATTCTTTTAAAAGACTCTTGATAGTTTTCTAACCCAGGACTATTTTTTCCCAAGGATCTGGGAACTATCTCTTTGAAATGTGATATCTCTTTGTCATTAAGGGAGATAGCACCCTATCTCTGTTGGAGGGTAGGAAGCTAAGCGATTTAAGCTGTAAACCCATCTCCTACCTCATAGAGAATATATCATAAGCTTCCTTTTTCTATGTCTCTGTACCCTCTGTATGTCCTCCTTGGAGAAGTGTCTGTTCAGGTCTTGTGCCCATTTTTTTTTTCCCATTTGGGTTGTTTGTCTTTCTGGAGTGGAGTCATGTGAATTCTTTACATATTTTGGAGGTATCACTGGCAAATATCTTTTCCCATATAGTCGGTTCTCTTTTCATTTTAATGTTTTCTTTAGCCTGCAGAAACTTTTTAATTTGATGACATCCCATTTGTTTATTTTTTTTCCTTTATCTCCCTTGCTTTAGGGGACATATCAGTGAAGATATTGCTGCGTGAAATGTATGAGATTTTCCTGCTGATGTTTTCCTCTACGACTTTTATGGTGTCACAACTTATATTTAAGACTTCTAACCACCTTGAATTTATTTTTGTGTATGGTGTAAGTTGGTGATTGAGTTTCATTTTTTTCTTTGCGTGTAGCTGTCTAGATCTTCCAACATCATTTGTTGAAGAGGCTATTTTCACCCCATTCTATGCTTCTTTCCATTTGTCAAATATTAATTGACCATAGAGACTTGGATTTATTTCTGGACTCTCTGTTCTGTTCCATTGTTCTATATGTCTGTTCTTATGCCAGTACAAGGCTGTTTTGATTACAGTGGCCTTGTAACAATTTGATATCAGGTATTGTGATCCCTCCTACTTTGCCCTTCTTTCTCAAAATTGCTTCAGCTATTTGGGGTTGTTTTTGGTTCCATACAAATTTCTGAAAAGCATCACTAGACATCAGAAAGATACAAATTGAAACCACAGTGAGATACCACTTTACACAAGTCAGAATGGCCATCATAAACAAATCAATGAACGAGTGTTGGAGAGGATGTGGAGGAAAGGGAACCCTAGTGCATTGTTGGTCAGAATGCAAACTGGTGCAGCCGTTATGGAAAACAGTATAAAATTTCCTCAAAAAACTAAAAATGGAATTGCCTTTTTACCCAGCAATTCCACTGATGGGATTTTATTTTAAGAACCCTGAAACACCAATCCAAGAGAACCTATGCACCCCAATGTTCATAGCAGCACAATTTACAATAGCCAAGTGCTGGAAGCAATCTAAGTGCCCATCAGTAAATGAGTGGATCAAAAAACTATGGTACATTTACACAATGGAATTCTATGCAACAGAGAGAAAGAAGAAACTCCTACCCTTTGAAACAGCATGGATGGAACTGGAGAGCATTATGCTGAGTGAAATAATCAGATGGTGGGGGACAAATACCATATGATCTCAGCTTTAACTGGAACATAATCAACAAAAGAAAAAAGCAAACATAATATAACCAGAGACTTTGAAATTAAGAACAATCTGACAGTAACCAGAGAGAAGGTGGGAGGGGATAATGGGGGAAAGGGTTTTCAGGAACATCTATCTATAAAGGACACATGGATAGAACCAAGGAGGAGGGTGGAAGCAAGAAACAAGGTGGGTTTGGCTGGAGTGTGGGGGAACTGTGGTTGGTAAATGCAGACAAGTGTAATTGAACAACAATAAAATAATTAAAATAAAAAAACAAAGTTTACTTTTTCTATGGGTAAGATCAACTAGAAAATACAATGGCCTACAATCCTCCCCACTCAGGTTCCTAAAAGCTATCATGTCCTTTGTTTTATCAGTTTACAGTGCTTTCTGCTCTCCTTCCTCTATTGCAATAGCTGAATACATTTTTATCTGCTAGTTTAACTTTATGTGTGCAGCTTTTACTTTGACAGTCAAGAAGGAATTACTAGAGTTTGTAGATTCAAGTGAATGAAGAGATAATCAATAGAACAGAGACTCTTTAAAAAGAGGATGAATGAGATGTAGAGAGATTTTCTTTAGCCTCAAGCACAGCAATCTCATGTTTTATAACCCCAGTATTTCTCCAAATGGCAGCAGACTGAAGTACACTGACTTTCTGTTGGGCCATAGGTAACGGCATTCTCATTCTTTGACAAGAGGGTGACTACCTTGGTATCTTTAGGTTGCGTATCTAAAATTCACCAATAATACATATGGGCATTTGTTAAAATTTCACTCACAAATTTTTACTGTCATTCTAAATATCTACAAGGTTTGTTTAAGCTAAACAATCATTGAGAGGAAACTCTGGTTGTTTCTGTTCTTAACAGTCTCTCTCAGATCAACTATTATTGCATACTTCACAGCACTTTTTACAGACAGAGTTAGTGTTTATTTCACTGAACTGAATTTCTAGTTTTAGGTGACATTTTATGTTTCCAAATAGCAAAGAAAGTTATTTTTGTATTCAAATTTAATGCTATATCCTTTATTCTTTAATGATCACCAATAAAAGTCTCACTCATTTGGACAACATTCCTGCTCAACAAAAGAAAGAATTTTCTAATAATTAGACTTTCCAACAGTGAAATTGTTTGCTTCTCAAAGAAAAGAAATCTTTGTTCCTACAGTGTTACTGCATCAGGAGGAAGAACACGATGTGATGTGATTGCCCAGAAACTGCATTTCTTTAACATGACCCTTTCTCCTTTCTGTCTTCTTGATTCAAACTGGCCTTGTCCAGTCTAATGGCACCATGACTCACTTGCCTCCTTTCAACTAGGTCCTTTTGCCTTTGCACATACTGGATGTCCACTTTCTTTTTTTATCATTAAGCCCTTAAAAAAAAAGCCTCCGGTCTGTGGATCAAGTGAACAGTTTCAATCAAATGAAAGATAACATCTTGACATCAGTTTTGTTTCCATCCTAAGTCCATAAAAGTGGAATGACCCTACTGACACCACCCTCATAAAACCAGACAGAAGAACTCCATGGTTGACACCAGGACCTTATACATGATCAACTACTCCTTACCCTGGCCCTAACCAGTCACTAGAGACCAAGATTCCAGCTCCATGAGTCACCATAATTAACAATTTTCCCCATATATAAAATCTGTCCCTATGCAGGGTAACAGAGAGACAGGTTTTCGGACATTGGCTCACATGTACCTCTGGGCTTAGTGCCATTTCCTTAAATAAACCTCTACTTTCTTTGCTTTAAACTCCTGTTCACCTTTTATTGGACTTTTATGCATGCAGACAAATAAACCCCTTTAGTCTGGTAACCATGACAGAAAGACTCTTACATTGTTCAGGTACTTTTTTTTTCTTGGCTGCACCTCTGAGTGCTCCCTGCTCTCTCCCTATGTAGGGTAACTGGAGGCAGTCTGGTTTTCTCACCCACATGTCTGGGTAACTAAGGGAAGCGGTGTTCTCATAGCCTTGAGTCTGGGTCCAATAAACTGTTCCCATAACATGAAGTGGGCTTGAATGAGCAGAATTATGCTATGTTATATAATTTTCTGGATGAAAGCCAGCTTCATTCACCTCTGGTACTTAAGGCAGTAGGAGCTTCTCACTAGGAACATGCAGCTCGCAGCCTGTGTGGCTCACTCATCCATGAATAAAGGCATGCCAAGCAACCCCATGGCTCCACACATTTTCTTCAGTCTCCTCAAAGCCTGCCAGGATTTGACAGGCTGCAACACACCCTGGCAGTGGAGGCAGCTGGAAGGTGCCTTGAAGGCCTAAAGCAACACTGCTGTGGTGGAAGCCAGCAGGGCCCCTCCTGCCAGCTCCGCTGAGTCCTGGGATCACACCTGCTTCTCATGATTCCTAAGTGTGTGAACTGAACATATTACCTAAATTTACTGGGTTCAGTTTGCTCGTAGCTAATTTACTAGCATGCTGTCAAGTTCATCTAAGATAACATAAACCTTATTTTGAAAATTATAAATGAATGTATGCACAGTCAGTATTCTACAGTTGTCACTAAAAATGTGTTTATGCAAAATAGACTATTTTATGTGATGACATTAAGCAATACCCTCACCATGATATCTGGCTTTTAAAAGGTGTAACATGATTATTTCTAACTGGGGTAGAGCATTTTTCTCTACCCTTATAAGTTCTTCTGGCTCTTCTAATGATCAAATTTACATGAGACAGCTTAGAAGATGAAAAAAATTAGAGTTTAAAACACATATCCCACTTACATACATGGAAGAGACTCAGGAACACTGAATAACTTGCAAAATGACAGAAGCAATCACCTTAAATACCACCTTCAGCTAAAATCATAAAAAGGTATCGGAGGTAGGGAGTCAGTAATTGTCTCACGTTTCCCACTTCTCTCATTAGCTCTAGAATTTATCTAAAGAGCGTTCAGCTGATTTGGGTACTAAACCTATTGGAACCAATGAAGCTTGACATATTACCTGTGTCAAGGTAAATTGATCTACATATCTCCAATGCAGTCATTTATAGATCATGCAGAACTATAAGCTTTCATAAATATTGTATTCTTCCTTGCAAATTAGTCACCACGTCTGCCCTACATTTATTTCAGTAATGACATTGTCCTCAAATTTCTCTCCTATACTTTCAGGTTGTTATTAGGAAGGGGTATAGTGTTCTGTGGTAAATGTTAATGTTAACTTTGTTAGATAACATATTCTGAGATAAATTTTCAAGTTTTCAAAAGAAAAAACAAGAAACAATACTGATGAATTTTATGGAAAAAAGTTAAATATTACAGGAGATTAAATTTGGATTACCAGATCTTTCATTTGACATTTACCCTTATGTTTTTCTCTCTTTATTTCTGTGTAGATGGCATGTATATCTACATGCCTTAAATGTTGTGCATAATATATAATTGTATGTCCAGCCAGTATCATTTTGTAATTTATACATTATTCATTTTTTCAGTATTAACTATCCTTAATTCTTATTTATTTGTAAAATCCAGCAACCTCAAACAACAGAGATTGTTGAAGTTTAGAAAAATTATTTATATCAAGTACACGATTCTCTTTTTATTCCAATTATATAACTATTTTAACTTTATTTCTGCTATGTTATGAATTTGTTGTGGTAGACATTTTCCTATGACCTATTGCAAATATATAACTAGGCTTTCTTCTGTATTTAAATGCATAATGAAATTATTTTGTAAGTATATAATCACTTCCAAAATGTGTTACTATGCTAATTTAAGACATTAATTTCTATTTAAATTGTGTAATTCGATACCAAAATAGTCCTCGTCTTCTGTTTATTTCGGAGGGAAACTAGTAAGGAATAAAAGGCAGAATTGAAACTGGAATTTGGTGCTCAAGAAAAATATAAAACATTTTTAAATGAAGACACACATTTCAATCCAGTTCACTATTTAAATGGCCTCATGAGCTTTGAAAGAGTCATCTCATATTAGTTAAGAGAGAGAAGGAGTACTATGGGAAGACTCTTGAATATGCAAATTAACCAGTATTAATTAGCTCCAGCAGCCATATATTTTAAGTTTAAGTGTTAGAACTTAGCTAAGGCAATAAGACCGAATCAGGTCTCAGTAATTTGCATTTTTATAGTTCTTCCTAAAGCAATCTAGGATTGACTGTTATAGCCAAGAGAGGGCATCAACTAGAATGTAAAACGCACTGCACTTTAGGCTATACTTTTAAGTATGATCCCATGTCGATTCTCAAGACTTCTGCTTAAACTGGTAATATTTTAATAAGGCATACTCTTTTCTATGTTGTTAAATGATAGTATATACGATCTCTGCAATAAGTGACATTTAAGACTGACAAGAATATTTCATTTCCTTTGGAATCTGCTCATTTTCTCTAGCTGTTTTCAGTTTCATCCTCGCTGTCCCCTTAAGGCACACACCAAAGTCTGCTTTAAAAGCATTTGAAACTTAGTCCCAACATCAAAGCAAACAAGAAGCCAGGACTGCAACTGGCTTTAAATTGTCCTGATGTTTGTTTTTTAGCCATGTTGCTCAGAAATGCCTAGAGAGTCACCCTCTATCATCTCTGATGTAATGTTATCCTATGCAGAGAGAGTCTGATGCCCCTGAAAATAGTATTTCACTTTCATAAAGGTAAAAAAAATTCTACCTCATTCAGTCGTGCTGCATGATTATAGAATGTTTATTTCCTTCTTGAGAGTCTTGGTGATTACATAGGGGCAACAGTCAGCATTTAGGCACCTCAAAAGAATAGTGGTAAGAGGCTGCACTGCTTTGTTCCAGACAATTTTCGGGAGTGTAAGTCCTTCGTGGAGATTTCAAAGGATGGAGTTTCTTAAACTGTATCTTGAAAGGCTTATTTCATCACATTATTTCCACCATACTTTAAAGCAGACTCTTTAGCTCCGAGGGCCCTGTAAGTGTGGCCTCATTTCCCACACATTCAGTCCAATTTACTGCTGATAGGATAAGGTTAAGCCAGCTGGATTTCATAGCAGCCGACTGCCCAGGATAAATATCAGTCACTAAAAAGGTAATAGGGTCACCAGAAGCACAGTTCTAAAAGTGATACAGAAGAGGAATTAGCAATGAGCCATAACTTCAATGCACTCATCGCATTATGCAGATTGTAGATTATGCTATTCCAGGTAATTTCAACAAGCACATTGAAGCCTTAAGACAGACACTTTTGCTATTCTTCAAGTCACACTGGAGATTTCAACATCATATAACTCTTATTTCACAAAAAAATTTTAATGGCTCGATCATTTAATTTGCTTATTTTCTGATGAAGACTGCAATCCTTCATCTTTTTTTTTAACTTTTTAAAAAAAAATTTATTCAGTTACTTTTCAAGTACAGTTTTCTGCTTATTTCTCCCATCCCAGCCCACCCCTCGCCCATGCACCCCACCTCCCTCCCATTTCCATCCCCCTTAGTTATTGTCCCTATGTCCTTTATACTTGTTCCTCTAAATCCCTCCCATTTTTCCCCTTAAATTACCTCCCCTCAATCCTTCATCTTACTGAGGTCATGCAGATTGTTGGAAACTTCCTAAGGGGTATCACAAACCTGACAGAGTATAGAGGGAATATAGCCAGGAGGTCCATTCAGACAAGCAGCAGGGGATGCTCTGCCTCTGCTTTGGTAATAGGAGTTGAAGGCATAATTATCTAAATCTAACCCTAGTAAAAATCATAGTTGATTGGCAACTATAAAGCCAGCTGTTATATTCCATTTCTAATTATTAACTTCATATCAAAATAAGCTAAGGTTTTGGGCTTAATCATAAAGAAAACATGCCTGATTCTTCATCATGATGACAGTTAAAGTAATAATCCAACCATGACTCTCAAGAATTTAGTGCAAATATTATACCTCAACATCAGCCTGTTATTGAATTAAGAAATAAGCACTGACCACTATTTAATAAATGTGACTCTGAGTACTAGTCTCAAAATTCAGTAGTAACATTAAATCCTAAACACACATCTTTATTGAAGCAAACATGTATTTTGTGCTCCAGTGCCAAAGGTTTCTGTGTGGGAATAATTATTTTCTCCAAAAGTAAGAAAGCCTAGAATCTTAATTTATTAAGCTTCTGTAAAATAAATGTCCCATAAATTTATAAAAGCAGGTGGAGATATTTGTATAAATTATTAAAATAAATAGAAAGACAAATAATTTGTCAGAACCTAGCTACTTTATTCATTTAAGAATACAGTGAACCAATTCCTATATATTTTTATTTTGCTAGCCTAAGAATCTAAGACATAAGTTGTATCTTTTTTAAAGCTATTTTAATTTTGAGGAGAAAATCCTCTCTATCACAGAGCCACTAATATACTGGTTTATGTCAACGAAGTTAAACTGCTTTTCTTCAGATTTTCTTTAGTTACTATTTTAACCATATTTGAATGTGATTTGCCTGCATCATCTCTTGCTTTAAAAATAATCTCTGTCATGAGTCACACAAGTCCAGGAAGCACAGAGGCTCCCAAACATGATGAACCCGAAGAGACCTACTCCACGACACATCATAATTAAAATGGCAAAATTCAAAGACAAAGAAAGAATCTTAAAGTCAGCAAGGAAGAAACAGGAAGTAACATACAAGGAAGCTCTCATAAGTCTATCAGCTGACTATTCAACAGGAATACTACAAGCCAGAAGGAAACAGCAGGAAATATTTGATACCTTGGACAAGGGTTTGATCTCCCAAATATATAAAGTACTCACACAACTCCACACAAAGAAGACAAACAATCCAAATAAAAAAAAATTGGCAAAGGACCTAAACAGACACTTCTCCAAGGAGGTCATAGACGTATGAAAGGATGTTCAGTATCACTAGCCATTAGAGAGATGCAAATTAAAACCACAATGAGATATCACTTTAATAGTAGTCAGAATAGCTATCATAAACAAAGCAACAAACAAGTGCTGGTGAGGATGTAGAGAAAAGGAAACCCTAGAGAACTGTGGGTGGGAATTCAGACTGGTGCAGCCACTGTGGAAAACAGTATGAAATTCCCTCAAAAAACTAAACATGGAACTGCCTTTTGACCCAGCGATTTCACTGCTGGGGTTATACTCTAGGAATTGAAACACCAATTCAAAAGGACCTATGACCTCCTTGGGGAAGTGTCTGTTCAAGTCCTTTTCCCATTTTTTAATTGGGTTGGTTGTCTTCTTCGAGTGGAGTTGTGTAAGTTCTTTGTATATTTTGGAGATTTGTATATTTTGTCTGAGGTATCATTGACAAATATGTTTTCCCATACAGTTGGTTGTCTTTTTAATTGAATATTGTTTTCTTTAGCCACGCAGAAACTTTTTATTTTGATGAGATCCCATTTGTTTATTCTTTCCTTTATATTCCTTGCTCTAGGGGACATATCAGTAAAAATGTTGCTGAGTGCAATATCTGAGATTTTCCTGCCAATGTTCTCCTCTAGGACTTTAATGGTTTCAAGGCTTATATTTAAGTCTTTTATCCACCTTGAAAGATCCAGAGACACATGAAGAAATGCTCAATATTGCTAGCTATCAGAGAGATGCAAATTAAAACCACAATGAGATACCACTTTACACCAGTAAGAATGGCTATCATAAACAAAGCAACCAACAACAAATGTTGGAGAGGTTGTGGGGAAAAGGGGACCTTAGTTCACTGTTGGTGGGATTGCAGACTGGTACAACCATTAAGGAAAACAGTATGGAATTTTCTCAGAAAAATAAAAATTAACCTGCCTTTTGATCCAGCAATTCCACTGCTAGGATTGTATCCTAAGAACCCCCAAACATCAATTTCAAAGAACCTATGCACCCCAATGTTCATAGCAGCACAATTTACAATAGCCAAGAGCTGGAAGCAACCTAGGTGCCTATCAGTAAATGAATGGATCAAAAAATTGTGGCACATATACACAATGGAATTCTATGCAGCAGAGAGAAAGAAGGAACTACTACCCTTTGCAACAACATGGATGGAACTGTAAAGCATTATGCTGAGTGAAATAAGGCAGGCGGTGAAAGACAAATACCATATGATCTCACCTTTAACAGGAAGCTAAACAACAAAACAGAGAAGCAAGCAAAATAAAAACAAATACACTGAAATAGAGAACAAGGGGACAGTGAGCAGAGGGGAGAGGGGAGGGAATTTAAGGGGGAAAATGGGAGGGATTTAGAGAACAAGTATAAAGGACACAGGGACAATAACTAAGGGGGGTGGAAATGGGAGGAAGGTGGGGTGCATGGGGGAGGCATCGTCTGGGATGGGAGAAATAGACAAAAAACTGTACTTGAAAAATAACTAAATAAAAATTAAAACAAAAACAAAAACAAAAGAACCTATGCACCCCAATGTTCATAGCAGCATTATTTAAAATAGCCAAATCCTGGGAACAGCCTAAGCTCCTGTTAGTAAATTGAGTAGATCAAAAAAACTGCAGTACATTTATACAATAGAATACTATGCAGCAGAAAAAAAGAAGGAGCTCCTACCCTTTGCAACAGAATGGATGGAACTGGAAAGCATTATGCCGAGTGAAATAAACCAGGCTGTGAAAGACAAATACCATATGATCTCATCTGTAAGTGGAACCTAATCAACAAAACAAACAAATGAGTAAAATAGGACCAGAAACATGGGAATAAAGAACAAACTGACAGTAACCAGAGATGAGGGAGGAGGTGGAGAATAATAGGGGAAAAAAGGGCGAGTCAAAGAACATGTACTAAGGAGCCATGGACAAGAACATTGGAGGGAGGACTGAATGTGAGAGAGGGAGAGAGGGCATGGCAGAGGAGAATAATAGGAAAAAAGTGAGAAAAACTGTAATTAAACAACAATATCTTTTAAAATTTCTTTCATGAACATCTCTGTTAATGTAAAACTTCAATGTTAACCAACATTCTAACACCAACACTAATTTGAAGCTTTGAAAGTGATTCTACGTGTTTTCCCAGCACTTTCTGTCTACACTCTCTCTGTCCCACCCACCTCATTTCACTGGCTTATGGTATTAGTGTCTGAATTGAAGTCTGCAAGTCACCAACTGTAAAATTAGTTGGAAGCAGGATATTTTTATCTGCATACAGTTCAAAGGATGGACAGGTGGTCCGATCTGTGGAGGTCAGCAAGTTCTGTGACTTTCAACACAATCGCAAGTATTTTTTTCTAATATTTTTTCTCTTTGACATTTAGGCTTTTCGAAAACAAATAAAAATATCCCCTATTGTTTTTATAACACTTCCTTCACACAAATTCATTTGACTACTTTACAGTTCAACACTTGATGTAAAATTTGACATCTAGAAAATCTCTCCTCTGGCCAATTAATGACCTGCGAAATGTTAACTTTTGCACTTTGCTAAGTCCTTACTGTTTCATTGGAAACTTTCTGCTGTTTCGGTTTGGTTCCCCCAGAAGTAGACCTTGAGACAACAATTCAAGTGCAAGTATTTATATGAGAAGTAAAGGAAAAACTGGTAGAAGAATGGGAATCTGGGATAGGAAAGAGCGGACGAACAATAAAGTGTACATCTTTAAGCTAGCTAATGGTTGTGTTAACGAGAACTCAAAAACGTGGGCGACAACACTGGGAAGGAGTGTGGAACACGGGTCTTAGAATGATTCACCCAAGAGGTAAGAGAACTGGGGTGTTCATACAACAACTATTGATTGAGGTCTAATTTAGGAACCAGCTTAAATGCCACTTCTTGATTGAGAGTTCTGATATTCACTCTCCTCTCATAAGTTAACTTATGGTTCTCAGCTTATAAATGACTGTTATATTTCTCTTATGTATATCATTCTCTGCTGTGATTTTTGGAAACAAACTAATTTTAAAGTGAAATCACTTGCATTAGCTCATTTTCATGGGAACAAATTTATTTTCAGAATGATAAAGTAGACTGTAGTGCTTATCATAAACAACCATTTAATCACATTGTTTTAGATTAAAATAATCAGTATACAGTCATAATACATTTTCATAATACTCTATACGTTTTTGAGTTTTGCTTTTTAATAGCAATATTATACTTATTTCATGTTTTTAATTATAGAAATAGTGAAAGTAAATTTATGAGAAAATCAAATACATAGTAATATATAAAACAGAGTAAACAAAAACAAAAGCAAAATCACCTGAAATCTTAGTTACCAGTAAAAAATGCCATTTACTTGTTCAATTACCATGATTTTATATAGATATGTATGCATATAATCATATACATTTAAATATTTTAAATAATTCACATTAATGATGAATAACATGTAATTTCTTTGAGGATATTTTTGAAATAATCTCTTTTCACACTTTTAAAATACAACAAGTGAATTGTGCTTATACAGAATCTAGACTTATTCTTAGATGCTGCATTATAAGTGAAATCCTATACAATTATATTTTCTGTCTGAGCTAGTTCATAAAACACAACTCACTTTGCACACTCGTTTTTTCTCTAACAAACTTGAATTCAACTACTAATTGCTCATGTATTGATTCCGATAATTTATTTACAGATTGATTCATATTTTATATGCAAATAACCAAAACATATTAAAATAGTGATAGTCTTGTATTTCAATTTTTAAGTTGTTTTTTATACTGGCTAAGACTTCCTAGATGGAATAAAAGTAGAAATAGTAAACTTTGATATTTTATCAATTATATTTCCAAAGGTTTTAAGTATATTCAAGTTATCATATTTGCCTACCAGAATAAGAATGACATAATTAGTGTGGGAATGACATTTCCTAATATTTCTACAACTAAACTAGTAATTCCCAGGTTAATTGAACTTTATCATAATATATTATCTCTCTAAGACATAGGTGGGCTTTATGAATGAATATTTAAATAATTTTTATTTATGTACATCAGTAGTATTTTTCTGCAAGCTTTTTGGATATCATTTTGTCTGGGTTGGAATCAAGGTCAAATGTGTGGCACACAATGACTTGTCAAAATACTTACATATGGGTCCTAAACATTGGTAAGTTTCTGTGGTCTAAACCCACTTTGAGAATCTGATGAGATCTATGTAAATTTTCCATGATGGTGAATCTGGGTAGGTACTGGGAGGGCAGCACACCCAGGCAGAGTGTGTGAACTCCTGGTCCCTTTAAACAAATGACCTTACATTGCCTTCTTTATCTCCTCCATCTGGTTTGTCTTTTTGTAATGAACTGGTAATCTAGTAGAAAAGGAAGTAATAGAAAAGAAAATGATAGAAAGAAATATATGCTCTCTCTAGTGATAAAACAAGTGCATTAACAAACACAGATATTTTAATACACACTGAGTTTATTGCCCTGCTAGAGATCATCTGTTGGTCCATTACAGTACCTATCATATTTCTAGAAAAGTGTCTAGCTTTCAGGGATATAGAAGTAAACTCATGGTATAATTTTACAGAGTTTATTATTATTATTAATGTCTGAAAATAAGTAAATATTGTTTTTTATTTTTCATTCATCATTGAATGTAATAAAGATAATCATTAAAAACTGGTAAGAACAAAGTTTAACAACATTGTAGAAAAATATCCTAAAAAATACCCCAAATATTTAGAAAAGAAAAAAGTGGCTGATAAAAATACTGAATCACAGAAAATGCAAATGAATACAACATAATATTATTTTTTGCCTCCTAGGGCTGAATATTTCTATAAGTTAGTGTTGTGAATGGAATAGCAAATGATACTTTCGATGTTAATGATGGAATTATAAATCAGTAATCTTTGTGAATTTTTCATATTTTCAATATCCATCAGACTTTTGACCCACAATTCATCTGTACTAAAAGATATATGAACAAGCAGATTCATTGCATCCAAGTCTGTAATAATAAGAGTTGTGTATAACTTAAATTTCATTTTATAAATAGGGAATGACACAATAAAAGGGAGGGAGAGAGGAAGAGAAACATCAATGTGTGGTCACCTCTCACATGTCCCCTACTGGATACCTGGCCTGCAACCCACGCATGTGCCCTGACTGAATTGAACTAGAGACCACTTGCTTTGTAAGCTGGCACAATCCACAGAGCCACTCCAGCCAGGGCAGTGAGCAATAGTTTTAATAAAGGTATTTAGACATAGAAGTATTCCATGGATATTAAGATACTGAAGGAGTCAGGACCAGCCTGTCCAAGATGTGACACTTTGGCGTGTAGATTAATTTAAGCTAAAGGCAATTGAGACCCTATTGGCTCAAGATAAATTTACTTTTCCCTTAAAGAACTTAAAATTGTGGCTTTTCTCATAATAAGAGTTATTATCATAAATAATTTTTATAGCTTATCTAAAAGCAGAGCAATTTCTAATTAATAATCATTGCTGTCTTGAGAATTACCCTCCTCTACCTCTCATATACATGGGGTCTCAGATTCTCATGTATGTGAGGTTCCCATATGTTGTAGACCACTCCGCCTAGTTCTAGGAATTGTATCTTGACCCCCTGTGGCCAAGGGTGAGGGACACCTTTGGAATGCCAGCCTCAGGAGACAAAGCTTGTCTCTGGTAGCAAACGCTGCCTCAGTTCCTCTCCCTGCCTCCAAAGCTTGGTTGGAAGTCAATGACAGGTAAGACCCCTCACAGCAGGGGGGAAACCTAAGCCAGACTCCATCACTTGGGAGGCCTTCATGGAAGGACTGGGGGCAGTTCTGCAACAAAGAGCAATGAACCCTCACCCCCAGCTTTGACATAGCCTGAGTCCCCATGTCCTCTAGGAGAAGTACTTCCTGGCTCTAATCCTCTTAAGCCTGAATACCTGTTGGGGAAGGTGCAGCTCCTTGCCTTGCTAGAGCGTGTCCTGGGCAAAAATCTGGCACCACAAAGACTTCCTGATAAACCTGTGGAATCTGCTCTGCTAAGAGTGCTTTCGTTCATATGTTAAGGTTTGGAGCAGGAAACCCTAAAACTCTGTTCCTGACAGACTCAGACTCATAGTAAACCCTCAGATTTCTTTGAAATGTTATCTACTGTTTGATCCTTGCTGCCCTGTATTCCTGTGTATTACAACCCAATAAAAGGCCCTGGAGGAGGGGGCTCGAGGCCTTTTTCTCCTCTGAGAAACTGGCCACTGCTCACTTCTCCTCCCCAAGCAGATCTCATCATATGTAGGTCATATTTACTCTTCATCCATGGCAACTGGGGGGACTTGTGAGGAAAGTCGCCTCCACATCCATATACATATATGTAATTAAATTTGGTTATTTTTCTCTTGTTAATCTGTCTCACATAGATTTACTCATTAGAGCAGCCAAAAGAATCCAGAAGGATAGAGGAAAATTTCTCCCTCCCACACAATTGGCATAGTCAGTAAGATACCCGACTGCCTCCTAGGCACTTCTCACTCCCAAGCTGCAACGGTAGAAAGATCCTTACCAAGCCAACCAAAAAATAAATAAAAAACAAAAAATAATAAGAATTCTTACCAAATCAGACTCCTGGATCTCTAACTGCAGAGTTTGTTGGAAACAGAGCGGTGAGAGTCCCATTTATTTTTATGAGTGAAAAGAACCTAGTAGAAAAAAATTTCTTTCTGCTCCACAATATGTATAACGTTGGGTATTAGGTAAAAAAGGCAAGCTTTACAATGATATTTAGAAGTTTTCATTAAGGTAAAATATGAAAATATATATACATATACTCATGAATATAAGTTTATAATTTAGAAGGTATGAAAACACATAAAACATGTTAATATTTACATGTGGAGCAGAAAATAAAGTAGATGCAGGGCTACCATGAGAGCAGACTGTATGTTCTATATCTTCTGTACAAATTGACATTTTAAACAAATGCACAGTTAGCTGAAATTTGTATAATTCAAAACACATTAAAAAATAGAAGAATGAGATAAACCTCACGTTATTAAATGATGAGTTCTTTTCTGCATTGTCCATACTTATTCTTGTTTTGGCAGTTGCTTTGCCTTATAGATAATAACACATACAAATAAATTTAAAATAACAAACCAATGAACATTAACTCTGTACAATATTATTATTGTAACTTTTAAAAAATATTTTATTTATATATTTTTAGAGAGGGGGAAGGGAGGGAGAAAGAGGGGGAGAGAAACATCAGTGTATGGTTGCTTCTCACGTGGGCCCCACTGGGGACCTGGATTGCAACCCAGGTATGTGCCCTGGCTGGGAATCGAACTGGCGACCCTTTAATTCGCAGCCTGTGCTCAACTGAGCTACACCAGCCGGGGCTATTACTATAACTTTTATACACTCTTTTAATATACAAATTACTTGTGGTTTTAAACATACTTTATATATTGGAAATATTTGCATATTTTTTAAACGTGGCTGGTTAAATTGGAGGAAATAATTATTTTAACACTTTAAAGGTCTTCATTTTTTATATGCTCTCAGAGAAAGTAAATCTTCTAACTTTAAGAAAAGCATTTTTCTATGTCAGAAAAACCTTTCTAACTATTTGCTCTGAAGCTGTGTGTGTGTGAATGTGTGTGTGAGGATATGATTCTTTTCATAAAATATAGAATTAGAGAAAAGCCAAAGATCCTACTTTGCAATATCCTTGAGCAATCTGACCTAAATTCAGACTCTCAATTCTTTGTAAAATTAACCAAACTTTAAGAAGCAGATTGGTCTAAATCTGGAAAAATAAAAGCTTAAGGCCATTGACACACTGAAAGTATATTTATTTAATATCACTCAATAGAACAGCTTTCTGCATTACAAATTAATTAGCAAATGCAGTTAATTTTTAATCTATTTTTAAGACTTAATTAAGTCTTTGTTTTCAATATTACTCTGTCTCTGGAAATGAAATTATGAAAAGATTAGTCTCTCTCTAAGATTATTATGAATGTGAATAATTAGCTCTGCCATCATGCATTATATACATGTTAGACTTTTCCTTAATTGAATTTTTAACCATTACTGTAAATACTCTAACTTAATTTGTTCTAAAGTGTCTTATTAAACAGTCCATGTTGACTTATACGAGTGAATCAAATGTTTAAACCACACTTTAGTTTTAAAAAGGAAATAAAAACAAAATATTTTTGCTATAGTTTGCTTTTTCTTTATATAATTTCAAACTTATGAAAATATTGTAAGAAAAGAATCAGAAAATCCTAAATAACCTATACTCCAACTGACCAATTATTTACATTTTGTCTTACTTGATATTGTTTCCTCCTTTTCTCCTTTTTACCTCTCTTCCCTCTTCTGGCCTCCTGTATTTTTTTCCCTGTCCTCCCCTGCTTTTCCCACCTCTTCCTTCTCTCCCCTTTTCTTTCTTGTTCTCTTTTCTTCTTCTCCTTCTCCCTCCTCTTCCTCTGCTTTCTTCCTCTGCCACCACCTTCTTTCTTCTTCTCCCCCTCCCTCCTTTATTCCTCCTCCTTTCCCTCCTCCTCCTCCTCCTCCTCCTCCTCCTTCTCCTTCTCTCATCTCTCTCCTGCTTTTTTTGGACTATAGTTGAACACATGTTTGCCTGTTTGATGTAGCCTGACAGATTTTACTACCTACTGTTTAAAATAGTTTTTTTCACTTACTCTTTTTTTCCCCAAGGAAGTAAAAGACCATTGTGCTCAGAAAACTGCACAATGCTGTAGAAAGAAACTAAGGAAGACCAAAATAAATAGAAGCATATACTGTGTTCATGAATTGGAAGAATTAACATCATTAAAACTTAATTTTTGTTGTATTTCTCCATTACCATTCTGCCCCTTTATACATCTCTTCCCCCAGAAATCACCACTCTGTTTTCCATGTACATGAGTCCCTTCTCCTTTTTGCTCAATTCTTCCACCTCCTACTCTCCCCCTCCTCACTAGCTGTTTATGAGTCTGTCCCTATTTTCCTTGTTAGTTAAGTTCATTAGATTTTATATATAAATGAAATTATATTGCATTTGTCCTTCTCTGAATAGCTTATTTCACTTGACATAATTAAAGAACAAGTCCATCCATAGTGTTGCAAATGGTAAAATTTTCTTCTCTTTAATGACTGAATAGTATTCTATTGTGTTAATATCCCATAGTTGTTTTATCTACTCATCTATTGATGAACACTTGGGATGTTTCCATACCTTGGTGATTGTAGATAACACTGCAATGAACATAAAAGTGCTTATATTCTTTTAACTTAGTATTGTGGGCTCCTTCCTATACAGACCCAGAAGTGGGATAGTTGGCTTGAAAGGCAGATTCATTTTTAATATTATGACTTATCTCCATACTGCTTTCCACAGTGGCTGCACCAGTCTGCATTCCCACCAACAGTGCAAAAGGGTTCCCCTTTCTCCACAACCTTGCCAGCACATGTTGTTTGTTAATTTATTGGTGATAGCCACTCTGACAGGCATGAGATGATATTTCATTGTGGTTTAATTTACATTTCTCTTATGATTAGTAATGTTGAACATCTTTTTATGTGTTTATTAGCCATCTGTATGTCTTTTTTGACAAGTATTTATTCAAACTATATATGACAAACTCACTGCCTGCATCATACTCAATGGAAAAAAAAATTACAAGTGTTCCCCTTAAGACCCAGAACAAGACAGGGATGTCCACTTTCACCTCTCTTATTCAACCCAGTACTGGAAGTCCTAGCCACATCAACCAAACAAGAAGAAATAAAAAGAATTTAAATTGGAAAAAAGAAATGAACTGTCTTTGTTTGCAGATGACATGATACTATATTTAGAGAACTCTGAAGATTTCGCCAAGAAACTACTAGAACTGATAAATGAGTTCAGCAAAGTAGCAGGATATAAAGTTAATATAGAAAAATCAGTTGCATTTTTATATGCCAATAAGGAAATAGACAAAAGAATAATTAAGGAAACAATCCCACTCTCACTTCCTACAAAAAGAATAAAATACCTAGGAATAAACCTATCCAATGATGTAAAAGACCTGTACTTGGAAAATTATAAGACACTGAAGGAGGAAATTGTAGAAGGTACAAATAAGTGAAAGCACCCACTGTGTTTGTGGATATGAAGACTTAACATCATTAAAATGCCCATACTACCCAAAGCAATCTATAGAGTCAATGTAATTCCTATAAAGATCCTAATAATGTATTTAAAAAACTAAAACAAATATTTCAAAAATGTATATGGAATCAGAAAAGGCTCCTTATAGTAACGGCAATCCGGAGAAAGAAGAACAAAGTTGGAGGAATCATACTACCTCATATCAAACTATACTATAAGGCTTTAGTAATCAAAACGGCATGAAAATGGCATAAAAATAGACATGTAGAGCAATAGAACAGAATAGAGAGGCCAAAAATAAACCCACACCTTTGTAGTCAATTAATATTCAACAGAGGAAGAAAGCACATGCAATGTGCTAAAAATAATTTATTCAATAAATAGTATGGGGAAACTAGGACAGATACATGCAGAAAAGTGAAACTAGACCAACTTCTTATACCGCACACAAGAATAAATTCAAAAGGATCAAAGACTTAAATGTTAGACCCAAAACAATAAAAATCATAGAAGAACATACAAGCAGCAAAATCTCAGACATTGCTCTTAGCCCATTTAATTGGGTATATCTCCTCAAGCAAGGGAAAGAAGAAAAAATGAACAAATCAGACCACATCAAACTGAAAAGTTTTTTCGCAGCAAATGAAATCATCAACAAAATATTAAGACAGCCCACAGAATGAGAGAACATATTCACCTCTACATCTTATAAAGGGTTAATATCCAAAATTTATAAAGAACTTACAAAACTCACCCCCCCCCAAATTTAAAAAATGTGCAAAGGTACTGTTTAAAATCTTTTGTCTTCTTTCTCTTCTTCAGGTAGGATAATCTATATTGCTTTAACTCTAAACTCACTTTTCATTTTTAGTTGCCATCTCCAATATGCTTTTAAATCCTATGAACAAAGCCTTATTTATTTATTTATTTGTTTGTTTGTTTCTTTGTTTATGTTGAGAGAGAGAGGAAGAGAAAGAGAAAGAAAAGGAGAGAAACATCCATGTGTGGTTACCTCTTGCACATCCCCAAGTGGGAACCCAGCCTGCAACCCAGGCATGTGCCTTGACTAGGAATCGGTGACCCTTTGTTTTGCAGGCTGGCATTCAGTCCACTGAGCCACATCAGTCAGGGCCTCATTTTATTTTACATATACTTTACTTTTTTTTTTTAGAATTTCCATTAGTTTTTTAATGGTTTCTATTTAATGGCTTTTATTTCTCTACCATTTATTTATGACAATATTTGTCTTTAAGTCGAAACATTTTAATTTTTTTATTTTTTATTATTTTATTTATTTAGCTTTAGAGGGGAAGGGAAAGAGAGAGGGAGAGAAATATCAATGTATGGTTGTCTCTTGTGCGTCCCCTGCTGGGAACTGGCCTGCAATCCAGGGATGTGCCTTGATTGGGAATCAAACCTCGATCCTTTGGTTCACAGGCCCGCACTCAATCCACTGAACTACACCAGCCAGGGCTAAGTCCAAACATTTTTATAATAGCTGGTTTGAAAGTCTTGTTTCCTAATTTTAACTTTAACCTTTGTGTAGTTTCAGGTTTGGTTATTATTGATCACTTTTTTCTCATCAAATGGTCATATTTTCCTTTTAATTAATGTATTGAATACTTTGGTTTTGTATTGGTACACTAGGCATTGTGGATATTACATTGTAGACACTGAGTTTAGGCAGCTTTCTTTGAAGAATGTTGAGTATTTTTTTTATTGGTTAGTTAATTTGGCTGGATTTAAACTCTAAACTCTGCCTCTTCTGCAGTGAGATTCAACCATTGTTACCTAAGGGCCAGTAGAATATTCCTCTGTGTATGTACAGTTTAAGGATGTAGACAAAGCTTAGATGCAGGTTTGGGGGGTTATCCTCTGTGTAGTTACACCTTTCACCAACATCTCCCCAATGTTTTAATTTCTCTGGTAGCCCCGAACTCTAGTCTTACCTTTTGAAACTACTTGGACTTTGACTTTTCTGCTTCTGTTCAGGCTACTCTACACTTTATGAAGAAAAAGCTACGTAAACACAAATATCTCCCAGTGAAAATCCCTCTTTCAGGGATTGTCTACCTACAGTTCTGTCTGATTTATTTGGGTTGTTTTCCAGAACTGTCAACAGTATTTTTTCAGAACTTTATCCCATAGTTTTTAATTGCTATCTGTAAGAAGATTTTATTCATACAAGTCACTACACTGTTCTCAAAGGTGGAACTGCTTTGTCATTAATTAATCAAATTTGTTTTCAATTGTTCAATTTGAGAGAGTGAATACTAATTCTGTAAATATTTTACATAAGACTTTCAGAATTTGAATTGCAAATAATTAGGTTTTTAATTTTTTACACCCAAAAAGTAGTAAAATAAAGTGGAAGCTCAACATGGAAATTATTATTGTACCATCTACTTTGGAATCATTAACAAGAACCAAGTGAAGAGAGTATCATGATTTTAATGAAGAGTAATTGAGTCTCAGGAGTTGGGTATCTTGCCCAAGATCACAATATTGATAGATTCTACCCCAAATGATTAGTTAATAATTCTAGAATAATCTAAACATGTTAAAGCTTTTATTAAAAAACAAAAACATATTTCTTTTAGAAATATAGCTCCGTTCACTTTAACATAACTATATCTGAAATCCCTTAAAAATTTCAAACAAAAAAGTTATTATTGACAAAAAGAAGCAATATAGTTTTTTGTTTGTTTATTGGAACACCATGGCAGCCAAATGAAATAACCTTTGTCATTAAAATAAATGATGAAAAATAAGTTATTTTTCTAAATTCAAGATAAAGTTTCCATTTTTCTAAATTTAGTCTGAAGTAGCCCTGAATTTAAGTCATTTTTAATGTTTGTAGTATTGGTGTCAAATTAAAAATATTAATAAGATGACTCATTATCATCCAGTTCTTAGGCTAATTATTCCCAAAGTTTTCAGAGTTTAATTGTGACCTATTTGAAAAACATGTTACTGGACTTTTGGTGGATTTTCTCTATGTAAGAAAATACAGGACCTGGTTAAAAACAACCTCTGGAGTTCCACACCTGCTTATCATGAGAAAACTTCCAATGTACCTACTCATCATCACAGTCGGACACTCAGTGATAGAGTTTTCCTATGTTATCACCTGTCTCATCAATCTATTTCAGCAAACAACATTGTTCATAAGTTGATAAAATTAAAAATTGACTATATCTAGCCTCTTTTATTGGGGACAGGAGCTCAATGAAATTTTATATATTGTCTCTCTCTCCCCCCTTCTCCCCTGCCACACACTCTACACAGTATCATTTAAGTTATATGGATTTATTTCTAATATTGTAAAAGAAATAAGAGGAAGTGGTGATTAATTTTACTTGTAAATATCACTAAAGCAACATTTTAATTAAGGTTTTAAAGTGGGGGGGTTGATGATAAAGGAAAGGATGTGTATGAGTATTCTATGCAGAAGGAATAGCATGAAATATGGTAGGAAGTTATTGATGAACTATCGGAATTGAGAGCCTCAAATCTTTGCCTGAATATAGCTTGTATAAGGCAGACAGGGCAGGAACTAATGCTGGAAGTGCAAAATGGGATGGCATTGTGAAGGGCTTTGAATGTTACATTAAGGTGTTTAAAAATTTTCCCAGAGGCAATGGGACACCATCTCAGTATAGTTTTGTGAATTTTTTTCCAAAATGGAAAAAAGATTTGTAGTTGCTCTTTATAAGTGTATATGTGATGTATATTTTTGGTTAAAAAACAAAATACTATAAAATATACATGAGCAATAAATATCTAAAATGAGACCAATAGCAGCCAGCACTTTGCTTATGCCTTACATGCATGTTGACGCTTAGAGAGACTATCTATAGGCCATAAAAGAGCATCACAAACTCTTTTGGAACTTGTTAAATATATAATAAGTTTTACAGAGAAATGTTAAACTATTTCATGAGAAGGGTAAATATCATTCTACAATTTCTCCATTCCCATAAATTTATTGTCCAGAAGTTTCAAATCTGATACATAATTTCAGAAATGGCTACTTGTATACAAGAATATTATGTATCTTTTTAAAACACATTGTAGTATATCATAAACATGTAAAATGAAACACTCTGCTATGATATGCCTTGCCTTTTCACATAACAATTTTTCCTGCAAAGCACTGAATATTAAATACAAATGTTTTGAAGTAGAGATTGAAAGGTGAGAAGTAATGTAAGCATATGAATTATTCATTTTTGCTTCTTACTGATTTTCTGACTAATTTGTTGTTCTCTTACATTATAAACAAAGTATAATATTTCTAGTAATTTTATTGTTTTGAATTTATTGAGTATCTTTTGTCAATAACATGGCTGTTTTATGGGTACTTGGAAAATGTAAATTTTATGCTCTGCTGAGCTATATCATTTAGATCAATATAAGCCATAAGATTATTTGTCTTATGTAATTTTTATAATTTTATCTGTTATAGGCTGACAGAGGTCCATACTAAACATTTCTTGCCTTATGATTTTTAATGCAATTATTTTCTATGTAGATAATAAATATAACATTTTAAGTGTGGATTAAATTTTGCTTTATAGTCTTTTTATTTGATTCAGTTTTTGTTTTTACTGGAATTGTGTGTTATACACTAATAATACTAGTATTAATGTACTCTCAAGCTTTAGTCTTCAGTTTGCTGCTCTTTGTCTAGTCTTTTACTTTCAAACTTTTGAGTTAACTTCATTTTATATCTCCTATACAAAGCATGTAGTTGGGTTTTGCTTGATCATTTAATATGGGCATTTTTTTCTTTTAATAGGTAAGAAAATATCATTTATATTTATAGATATAAAATTAATTCTAGGTTCAGTTTTCTCAATTTATGTTATTTTTTAAGCATTTATACTTTGCTTTCTTTCTCAGTAAGGTCTGTTTCCATTACTCTGTATGTTTACTTCTGATCATTTTAAAAGTTTATACTCATTTAAAGCTATTGTGATCCTTTATAACTGTAATTTATTTAGTGGAATTAGTCTATTTCCTTACCAGTGCCTATTGATTTCCCTCTGCAAGTGAGGTTGAAATTTCAATAGCTCTCCTTTGAAATAGATCCTTCCATCTTTGTAATCTCCTTTGCTGCACAGTATACTGTTAATTATACAGCCCATGGCTTCTCTAGAGGTTATCTTCATAGCCTTAAACACACATATACCTCTCGCTAATTTACTAAATGTACATAATACATCTTTTCCCCCTGAACACATTGCTCTGTAGTTGAAAACTGCACCCCAACCACAGGTTTCTTTTACTCAGCAAGGCAGTTGCCTTAAAGATGGCGGATTTCTTTAGTTACCTCGACTTCCTTTGTGATATCCTAGTGTGAAATAATTGTGAGGGAATTTTCTGCAGCAGTTCTCAGCATTGAAGCAAATTTGCCTCTCCAAGTGAGGGATCATTGATCTTGCTACTCAGGGTAGCTCACAACCTTTGAGAAGCCAGTGTCCAAACAGCTTGCCCTGATGCTTTCCCAGGCATGATTTTCAGGCATTCACCCTCATTCCTGTGTTATCTTTACTACAAGAAGATATATATGTATATATTTTCTTCTATAGTTATTTCTCAAAATGGGTTAAAATTTAAATGTAAGACCTGAAAAACTCCTGGAAGCAAACATAGGGTAAAAACTCCTTGACATTGGTCTTGGCAATAACTTTATGGGTAGACACTAAATCACAAACAATAAAAGCAAAAACCAACTAGTGTAACTACATTAAACTTTGGAGCTTCTGCATAGCAAAAGAAACAATCAACAACAAGAAAGCCTGCAGAATAGGAGAAAATATTTGCAAACCGCGTATCTGATGAGTTAATATCCAAAACTTATAAAACTCAAAGAGTAAAATTATAATAATAAAAATGATTTAAAGTGAACAAAGACTCTGAGTACAGATTTGCCAAAAAATATATTTAAATGGCCAACAGTAGCATGAAAAGTACTGAACATCACTAATCATCAGGGAAATGCAAATCAAAACCACAACACATGAACGTCTCTCTGTCTGAGCTGCCGTAATCATGGAGACAAGAGGTAAGTGCTGGATGGTGAGAATATGGAAAAAAAAGGACACGTGCACTGTTGGTGGGAACCCAACGGCACAGCCACTACGGAGAATGCTTAAAAATATAAAATTAAAATCTAGCAATTGCACTTAAGGGTATACATCTGAGGAAAACGAAATCACTATTTCAAAGAGACATTTACACCCCCCATGGTTTTTTTTTTTTGCATCATTATTTACAATAACCTGGGCATGGAAACAATTTAAGTGTTCATAAATGGAGGAATGGTAAAAAACATGGTATATATACATATATAATGAATTATTCAGCTATTAAAGAGAGGAAGTCCTGCCATTTGCAATAACATAGATGGGCCTTGAGGGCATTAAGCTAAATAAGTCAAACAGAGAAAGAAGAATACTCTATGATCTTGTGTATATGTGAAATAATAATTTAAAATAGCCTTTTCAAGAGGTTGGGGGAGGAACAAAGTGATGGGGAAATAGGTGGAGGTGGGTAAAAGTTACGGACCGACTTCACCTACAAAATAAATAAATCTGGGGATGCAATGTACAGCATCATAACCAGAGTTAAAAATACTGAATTGAATATTTGAAAGTTGCTTAGAGAGAAGATCCTAAGAGTTCTAATTACAAAAAAATGTGTGAGGTGATGAAGTGATATATGTGAAAGTAACTATTGTGGTAATCATTTTGAGTTAAATACACACATGTATATCAAATTATTACATTGTATATCTTAAACCTACACAGTATTCATGGAGTTATATTTTAATAACGCTGGGATTAAAAAAAGAGAGGCAACTACAATTTTGCAACAATAATAAAAAAATAGAAATCTGCCCCACCAGTTCCAATGTGTAAATCCATGCGATAGACTGATTTATTCCAAACCCTCAGTGCTATGTAAGCGCCATGCCTGAGGGATGGTAGAGACTGAAATTCATAGTGGTGGTCTGATGCTATGTTCAAGGTAGGAGAGGTCAGTTACTACTCAGTGAGCAAGGAAGCGTGCTGAACAAAAGTTATAACTGATGGAAATTGCCAGAGAATTGAAAAATTGACACTATGTGTGTTTGTTGACATGATTTATTTTTTCTCTAAATTAGACAAATGAGTAATTGCTTAGCATTCATTTTTATAGAATAGTTTGTGCTTAATGAAACTATTAAGAATTGAGAAACTTTTGCAGAACAGAAGAGATAAGATTCATTGATAAGAGTTTTTTTCTCCAAGTGCAATTTGCTAGAAATGATTCAGACTTGTTTTCATCTTACAGATTGTATTTTGCAACACCTTGATTTTTTCAAAGCCAAAAAGAAAATAGTTACTAAGAGTTAAATACACAGGTGAAATACAATCTAAGAGAAAGCACTAAGGATTCAAAATAGTTTATTTTCTTTATCAATTTATATCCTGATTGTTTGGGCTCAATAGCCAATCTTATTCTATAAATGAATTCTCTGTCATAAACACTCCTAAAAATTTAAAACCTCTCATTCAAGCACATTTTTAATATCATTTTATTTTTACAATCTGTCATTTGAATTAGTTTTATGAGATTATTATAACAAAAAGACTCTTGCTTACTTCAGAAATATGGGCTTTAGTAATAAAACAACTAAAAAGTATCTAATGTTTCAATTTTCCTTAATAAAACAAGCATTTTCAATTTTATAGCCAAAAATAAACTTAGATAAATTTTGGAGTTTTAAGAAAAGTAAAATGATAATAATATAAAGAATGGCATAATTTTTCACATGTTTATAAAATACAGGATGAATCTATCAATAAAGACAGACCTAATATACAATGTAGAAAAACATTTTAAAAATGTAACATGATGAAATCTTCTAAAACTTCATTATGAAATACCATGTCTAGTGAACTACCAAAGGCTCACTGGTTGGTCAATGCTAACTGTGTTTGAATTTAAGGCATTTTCATTTCACAAATGTTGGCATAGTATACATTTTTTTAATCCTCACCTGATAAATTTTTTAATTGTTTTTAGAGAGAGAGAGAAGGGAAGAGAGGAAAGAAGAGAGAGAGAGACACCAGTGTGAGAGAGAAGCATTGATAGGTTGTCTTCCATACCTGACTAGGGGTGGCACGTAGATGAGGGATTAAACCCACAACCTGGGTTTTGAGGAAATGAACCCGCAACCTTCCTGTTGCAGGATGATGCTTAACCAGCTGAGCCACCGTGGCCAGGGCTAGTGTGCTTTGGACATTTATTTCAGTTGTAGTATCTCTCTTTGAATTAATTGCTATTCAAACTATATATATAGTTACAATTTTCATTTATATATATATATATGCTTTGACCCATCCTGGTAGATAGCTGGGAGAGGGGTATAGGAGATCAGGGCCAAGTGTAGAGTCAGTGCTCAAAATATAATTGTTGAAAGAATGAATAATCGTAACAGTGTCATTACCAGCAAAGCACTCTTGGTGTAGAAAGCAGAATAGTCTCCAAGCAGTATGTAGCCATTAGGACTGCATTCAGCATAAAATACAAGAAAGTCAAATTTACAGTGTTCTCACTAAATAGGATTTTTTTTTCCTGTAAAGGAAAAGTTCAGGAGTTAGCCTCACAGGGGTGCCCATGGCGTCTCTGGGTCACACTGGAAGAACAAGAGTTGTCTTGGGCCACACATTAAATACACAAATACTAGCAAAAACTGATAAGCAAAAAAGAGGTTTTGAGTAAATTTATGATTTTGTGATGAGCTGCTTCATAGCCACCCTAGCTGCATGCAGCCCGCGGGCTGTGGGTTGGATGCCCCTGCCAGTGCCTCTGATGCCGGAGACCAACTTCAGGTAGTTTTCCAATCTGCCCTCTCACTTTGTGGCTTTCCTTTCTAATGCATGTGGTGATAACACTCCTGACAAGATGCAATTATATCTCTATACACTGCAACTACATTCAAGAATGGGCAGAGGGCAAAGGATTTCCCTCAAATCCTTGCAACAGTCTTTCCATTAGGTTTCATTGGCAAGAACTGGGTGTGAAGTTGCAACAAATTTTGCGAATAAAAATACCAGACACCAAGTTAAATTTGCTATGACAAATTTTCTTGTAAACAGGTATAATGCAATATTTGGGAGATAAAAATTACTCATCATTTATCTGAGATTCAAATTTAATGGGGCATCCTGTCCTTCATCTAGCAATCCTAACTGAACTCACAGCTACCCTACTGCAATGGAAGATGGGAAGCCAGTTAAGACAGTCACGATCTGTCCTTTAGCCCTGAGCACATTGCCTGTCTGGGAGCAGAGAGGAAACACCGATAATTCTTTTTTTCAAGAAAAAGAGAGGTGAGAAAGGACAGATCTGATCTATGCATATGTTAACACTCATAGAACAATATCACAAAAGAAGAAAAATTAAAAGAAAGATGAGAAAGCAAAGGAGAAGGAAAGGGGAGAGAAGAGATATTTTACTGTATATAAAGTTTAAATGAATGTCACCACTTATATGCATAATATATGCATGTAAAAATTAGAAAAAAACTTAAAAGTCACTCACCTATTAGTACTCTCTTCTCAAGACATAATTAACAGCTAGTAACAGCTAAATAAGTTCCTGTACAGACTTTACTTCCCATTTCTAAAACATATCTACAGATAAAATACATATTTGGATCGAATTATATTTAGTATTTTACTTTATCAGTGATAAGTTAAGCATTTTCTATAACTGCATTATATATATGTAATTGCATTACATAATGATTGAATATATATTGTTTAATTTAGTGAATCACTTTAATATGTTTAGTGATATAATTATAACAGTGATATAATACGGATATAATTCTGATATATCTGTATATTAATTTATATATACACAATAAAAAGATATATAATTATTTTAATAAAAAATAAATATAAATATTTTAACAAGATTGTTTAAAATTTTAACAAGATTGTTATTGCATAACAATATTCTTAGAGAAGAGTTGCTATGGTAACTCTGTGTTAACTATAAACAGACTCTTAGTTTCTCCTTATATTCCTTTTTCACACTTGCCAAGTGCCTCCAGGACAGACTGTCTGCCATGATATGCTGCCCTTTCTCTTCTCTTGCTATAAACTACAAATGCAATGACTGCAGCAAAGTGGTCATCTTTAATACTTTTTTAATGCTCAGTGAATGTAGAATGAGCAATGAAATATCCATTAAGGAAGGTTTGTTAGTCTTTGAACCTTATCAAAATATAGGATCAGAAAGCTCTGATACTTGCCTCTATATGGCATACTTTTAGATCACTTAAACTCTGTGGTATATTTGTGAACGTTCCTGCTTCACCAATTATAAAGATGTATAAGAACCACTGTACTCTCAGAAGAAGCAGATCTTTGAAATATCTAGTGCTTTCCATTGTAATGTCAAAGTAAAAGACAAGATAATGAATTCTATGTACACAAAACTCAATAGTAAAGTTTGATTCAAGATAAAGTGCAGATTAGAAATTCAGAGTTAATTCATTTCCATGACTGCATGCAGGAGTATCTCAGCTACTACATCTGATGTCAGAGAAAGATTAGTTTTCCACAGTACGCTGCCCTCTCTTCTAAGGCGTGGCTCAAGATTGGAAGGCCATCTTGTAATGTCCATGTGGTGGGAAGGGGGTACATAGGAGGTAGATATTGTTTATTTTGGAGCATTCAGTTTAAATTTCATGACATTTAAAAATTCTGCATCTTGGTTCCCAAGTCCAAACAGGCAGAAGAAGATGCTAGAGTGAGGGTGACTCCATGGCTGAGTATAAAATGTTAAGTGATGGAGCAGTCACTAGGCAGCAACATGGGGTCTGGTAGGGCCACAGGGACCACTACTGCAGCTGTTGGGTTACTTTTTTCCTAATTCAATGAATCCAGCCAATAAGGAGACAATGTCCCAAATGGATTCAGATAGTTTAATACTTAGCAACAGCTAGATCAGCATCGTGTCAGCTCCTTGGGTCCCAGTCCCTACAGGAAGATACCACACTGGAGGGGGCAGATAACAGAAGCATGAGTCTTGGGTTGCTCTGACAGTGGAGAGTCAATTCCAAATGCTAAACTAAGGGGTTTTCCCTTAGCAGTTGTGCACTAAAGGAGGATAAGATAGAAAGTCCTGTGCTCAACAGAAATGAGGAAAATGGAATAGAAACAGCCTTTTGACAGTTTCCCCAAGACAGGGAGGAGGTGGGTGAAAAATGGTTTTGTGGCAACTCCCCACCATGCTCCTTATTCCCGGCTCAAGAGAAATCACAGGGTTTTCCACCAAGACTTGGATTAGGCTGCTATTAATACTTGCCTATTTAGTCTGTGTGGACAAATGCAAAGTTACCAATACACCATGATGGAACTTTGCAATGACTCAAGGAATGTTAGGCATTTTTAAAAAGAGCTACAAATGCCTTGTTTTTATTTGTTCCTTAAGTCAAAGACATAAGCATGTACTAAACTAATGAGTTTTTTTTATCATGATATTGGTGTGTGTCTTGACACACCAGTAAGCAACACATGGAGAAAACAAATTTTTTACCTAATTAGTTTAGACTCTGAGCTGCTAAGTATTAACCAGTCCCTGTTGGACTTGGCCTTAAACCACAATTAATTTGCAAATAGATGAGTAAACTGTAATTTGTATTTGTCACTCACCCCCACTAGTGAACACACTGTACCTCAGTGTAGCCCAGCATCTCATACTGATCCAAGTCCCTGCAGACAAGCCAGACAGACATCTAATCTCTGCTTGAATACTTATAAATCATGACTTCACAGAAGACTTTACTGTAAATTATTAAACAATTCTAATGATCATGAAGATTTTGCAATTTATCCTGAAACATCAACTTATCTCTAGTAGCAAACTTTTTTTTGTTTTTATTTTTATTTTCTCTACTGGAAAACATCAGAGAAACTGCTACCTTGTCTGCATGTTGTTCTCAATGAACTAGGAACACTCATCTTCATTTTCTGATTGTTAGTTTTTAGAAATAGGTCAGGGGGTACAGAGAAAAGAGTGTTCCAGACTTGATAGCTTCCTCCTGCACAGGAATATAATTTAGTCTCTTAATTTCAAAAATTAAGTCCTGGGAAACATCAGAAAATCTAAATAAGTAACAAAAGAAATAAACATCTTTACCATTTATATGGCAGTTATGGGAGGCAGCATTGAAATAATATTTTAGTGAGAAGTACTTGCCAAGGGATATAACATATTCTCTTCCTATACCTTGCCTCTTCTTACAATTGTCTACTTAAATTATTATTTTTAAATTTAATTTTTATTGTATTTTTTCCATTACCATTTAGTCCCCTTCTGCACCCCTCCCCACAGCAATCTCCACACTTTTGCCCCTGTCCACAAGACCCTTTTCCTTCTTGCTCAATATCAGTCCTCTGAATCCATCTATTTAGTCAATAACTTTATTGAGCAGTGCTGTGCACCATGGTAAATTTCTGCCTTCATTAACTGTGCATCATATTAGAAGACAACAAAAACTTAATAAAGAGCCCTTGCCAATGGCTCTGTTGGTTGGTCTCATACACCAGAAAGGTTGTGGGTTTGATCCTTGCTATTGGGCAACTGATTGATGTTTCTCAACTGGTCAGTGTTTCTCTTTCTCTCTTTCCCCCTTCCCTTTTTCTCTTCCTTTTGCTCTACAATCAATAAATGCATCCTTTGGTGAGGATTAACAAACTTAATAAAGATAATTTCAAAGTAATGAAGAAAATGTAAAAGGTGTTGTGACAGAGAATGGGTGGAGAGATTTTATAGGCGTCATCTGTGTATGGCACAACACATTCTTTAATATAAGCGACTAAGTTACTTCATGGGGGAAGATCAACCAAAATGGAGATTCTTTTAAATAAATAGAATTTTATATGCTGTAACTTTCAATTTAAAGTTACTTATTTAATTTATTCAACATTTGCTTTAGAAAATATTCGTGGGTCTCTTAAATATAAGAAAACTTACAGAAAAGACATTCTATCTAATGGATCAAAACACTAACCTATTTCAATTTGTATTCTTTTAATGTGTATTGAAATTGCCTTCATTTTATAATCTTACATAGTAATAAGACCCCTTCCTTTTTATTTAACCTTTGAAATTTGTCCTCATCTTTCCAGATTCAGTTTGAATCCCATCTTGCTAGCAAAATATTTCTTATCTTCCAATTCAGTTTGAAGTCCAAGCTCCCTATGCATTTTCATTTGCTTTACTGATCCTTGTGTTACCAGACAAAAATGGGGGGTTGGCAGCTTGTTGCTGCAAAGGCCAAAATCACAAGGCACATACTGGCATAAAAAGGAAAGAGGTTTTATTCAGGCATGTCTGATCCGGGAGAATGGCGGACTGCTGTCTCAAAGTTCACCTCCTCTGCAAGACCAAGACAAAACCCAGCATCCAGGATTCCTGCTCCATTTCAAAGCACAGACATCTGGAGCCTGCAGGCTGCTGCTAAGCAGACTAACCACCCATCCAGGTAGCTTAGCTTGTTCCCAGTGGCTGTCCAATTCAGGCTACTTCCTGGAGCTTGTGTCTGCAGTCTGCATGGCCATAGGCAGCTAGGGCCACAGGGTCACATGCTCCTGAACAAGGGAGCATGCAAATGTATGGGTATGTGCATCACCAGGCAGGCGAAGGAGAGGGGACTCCCTCTTGAAGGCCATGAGCCACATGGCCCATGGAGAGGATAGGTGAGTTCACAAGTTCACTGTGTTAGAACAGCTAATGAGATGCAACCAGAGAGCCAGTTCCTTTGTTTCCCTGTGATTATATTAGCTTTGGTGTGGCACAAACCAGGTGCTTCTCAAAATGATCAATCAACTTCTCAAAATTTTGCAGGCTTCAAGTGGGTCCACCTCCCAGCCAATCCCTTTTTTCTACAGGCTAGACTGACAGGCCTTTGTGGTCCTGTCCCTCCCCCTGCAACATTTTGACTTCTATTAGACATGTGCCTGCCTTCCCCTGGTCCTAGCCACAATCTAGGACTGAAGGGTGTGGGGAGGGATTTTTTCCTACCCGATTGTTTTGCTATCTTTTCATGAGCTGTGGCTCTATCCATTGATATTTCTAGTTTTCTGTGTGTTCAGTGTAAGAACCTACACCCCTGCCATCCAGGCTGATGAAGACTCCTTGGGTCCATAGACCATCCACTGGTAACACTGGGACTCTGTGTCTCTGACTAGACCATGAGCTCCGTGAGGGACTCAGTGGCTAGTCCTTTGCTAAGGATAAACAAAACACAAATCAATGACTGACTGAGCTGAGTAATGTGGGAGTTATCATGCCACATCATGGTGACAGACAGAACAATAAACTTCATTCATTTTTTTACTTATTTATTTATTTAATCTAAATCCTCAACCAAGGATATATTTATTGATTTTAGGGAAAATGGAAGGGAGAGAAAGGGAGAAAAAAGCATCGATGTGAGAAACATCAACCGGTTGCCTCCCATATGTGACTAAAATGGATCAAACTCACAACCTAGGTATGTGCCCTGACAGAGAATGGAAGCCAGTCTTTTGGTGCACAAAGCTCTAACCAGCCAAACCACCTAGCCTCGGTGGACACTGCATGTGTGACAAACAATATTTATTCCCAGTTACAAATTTAAGTTGCATCTCAAAAGCTACTAAAAGAAAAATATTATGCTTACCTACCTACACAAGAAATGTGTTTTAAAAGGTAGTCAAGGAATATCTTTGCTTCTCCCAAAGACCTGGTACGAAAACTGTTTAACTAACAACATTTCCCTTTTACTTGGACTTTTTGGGATATAGAGTCACAAATTTATTTCTCAATTATAGTAACCTTCTTCGTCCTTACATCTGCTTATCTGTGTTCTCTTTTTCTCTTGGTCTGTTTCTCTTGTTCTAACTCATATTTTCTCTAGTTCTAATATTTTATTTATGTTTTAGTAGTTTGTTGGTTGTGTTTTTATAAGCCACGCTAAACACTTTGTGGATTAACCAGGGACATAAACAACTAATTGCTTAAAACTGTTCTGAGTGTATTTCCTGTACCATCTCTAATTCACATGAGTTCTAAAATCTTCTTCTTCCAGTCTTTGAAGTTCTATTTTTCTTCTAAATGTCTCTCCAAGAAGTAGTAAATTTTTAAAATATATAGGTAATTCACATTAAATATTAACTTAAATTGTAAACATTAGCTAATTTCATTCTCTTATTTCTAAATCACTCAAAAAAAAATCAACCCTGGATGGTGTGGCTCAGTGGACTGAGTGCCAGCCTGTGAATATAAGGATTGCTGGTTCGATTCCCAGTCAGGGCACATGCCTGGGTTGTGGGTCAGGCCTTCAGTAGGGGGCGTGTGAGAGGCAACCACACACTGATGTTTCTCTCCCTCTCTTTCTCCCTCCCTTCGCCTCTCTAAAAATAAATAAATAAAATATTTTTAAAAAATCAAAGCTGTTTTATTTTAGTATGAATCATTCTTCCAAGAACTTACTACTCTCATTTTATTTTTCTTTTAATTTTCATCTTCACATTTATAAATTTTATTCTTGGATATGACTATGAATTTTTAATAATTTCTATATATCATTTTATCTAATAATTTATCTCATTTGACTCTAATGAGAATTTAAAATAGACACTTATGGAAAATGTATAGTAGCTTAGAAGCTACTGATAAGTTGTCTATTACATTTTAAATTACTGTATGGGAAAACATCATAAAAACTTTTTTGAATTCAAAAGAAAACTTCAAATAAAATTTAATTCACATAGGTAACTAGAATAATTTCTTTAATGCCCTAACAGCTCTTGTAAGTTACTAAGAAAAGATGAATATCTCAAAAGATTAATGACCAAATTATGTGAACATGGAGGTCACAGGAAAGATGTGCAACTTTATCGAAATAAATGCAATATAAAGAACCATGAGATCCTGGGAGATAAATGCATTTTTTATCTATCAGATAGGCAGAGATGAATTCATTTGATAACAGTAAGTTTTATCCAAAGTACTGAGAAATAACTCCTGTCACATACTGTTGGTGAGAGCACGTATTGCTGTGAATTTCAGAAGGCAGTGTTTATCCACATTTTCAATGTAAATATCCTTTAATCCAGTCATTCAACTTCTGGGGTTTTTACGTATGTATTTGAGTTACAGAAATATCAAAATATGCAAATTCCAATATTACTTTTAATCCTCATATAAAAGAAAAATATTTATGAAAAGGTGACTAAATTTGCTCCTTCACTCAGTAAGTAATTATTGTTCAGTGTAAGCCATGCTTAGTTCTAGGCTTTTCGATCATGATAAAAGTTTACATTCTAGTAGGCTTCATAGAAAATGAATGAGTGACAAAGATACTCATCCATACACGTGTCCATATACATATTGAGATTATAATACTTGCTCTGATGAAAACAGTAAGAAACGTGATAGGGGAGATAGGTGGCCCATATTAGATATGGCGTTCAGGGAAGGACTTGGAGAAAGTGGCACTGAAGTGTGACTGAAGAGCCAATGCACATGCCACGTGTCAACAAGGGGAATAGTGTAATGACACTTGGTGCAAAGCTGCCACTACAGAGTAAGGAGACACAGCTAAATGGTTTATCATAGAATGCATCCTGTAATCTTTCTTGTTAAAACTTACGAATGTTTAAGAAATGCTACAAAATGGTATTATATAATCCTCTTTCAAAATAAATATATGCAAGTATTTCATAATTCTCTGAGTTAAAAAACCATTGACATTGATGGCATTTTCAAGGAACAGGATTTAGATATCAGAAGGCTTTAAAATTGTATCTCATACCCATATATTTTATAAACATTTTCATCATAAGAAATGGTATTTTAAAATAATAATTTAAGAGTTTATATATATATATATATATATTCCAAAATAGTACATTGCAATATTTACTTTAGATAACCTACATTTTTCAGGCTAAAGAATGTATCATGAATGTGTTTTTATCATTAAGTACTACTCTACAAAGGCATTTAATAGCTATACAATTCCACTGCATATGAATCAATATTGCTATAATAAATCTTTTTAGTTTAAAAAATTTTATTTGTTGATTAAAGTTGACATACACTCTTGTATTAGTTTCAGGTGTACAGCTCAGTGATTAAACATTTTGATAACTTATGAAGTGATCACCGTGATAAATCTATTACCCATCTGACACCATAGTTATTACAATATTACTGACTACATTCCCTACGCTGTACTTTACATCCCCATGACTGTTCTGTAACTCCCAACTGTACTTTTTAATCCCTTCACCTTTTTTTGCCTATTACCGCAACCCCTCCTATATAGCAACCATCAAAACATTATCTAAATCTGTGTCTGTTCTATTCCGTTTGTTCATTTAGTTTGTTTTTTAGACTCCACAAAAAAGTGACATCCTGTGGCATTTGTCTTTCTCTGTCTGACATTTAACTCAGCACAATACCCACTAGATTCATTCATGCTGTCACAAATGACTAGAATTTATTCTAACTTATGGCTGAGTCATATTCCATTGTATACATGCATTACATCTTCTTTATCCACTAATCTACTATGAACACTTAGATTGCTTCCATATCTTGGCTATTGTAAATAATGCTTCAATGAACATATAGATGTGTATGTATCTTTATATTAGTGTTTTGGGTTTCTTCAGATAAATAAATTTTCCAGGTCCTCCTTTGACCCTTGTTATAGCCTTTGTTTTGAAGTCTAATTTGTCTTGTATAAGTCTTGCTACCCTGAGTTTTTCTTCTTATTTTCATAAAATGCCTTTTTCATTCCTTTCAGTCTGTGTGTGTCCTTTGATCTGAAGTGAGTCTCATATAGATAGCTCATGTCCAGGTCTTTTGTGCTTCTCCGTTTAGCCTCCATAGGTCTTTTCAATGAAGCATTTAATCCATTTGCACTTAAAGTAATTGTTGATACATATGTATTATTGACATTTTATTTTATATTTTTGATATTTTTCTCCATCTTTTTCTATAGAAGATCCTTTAACATTTCTTATAACACTGGTTTGGTATTGATAAACTCCTTTAGCTTTTTCTGGTATGTCCTTTGATTCCCAAATACTAGTTTTGGTGTAGTAATCTTGGTTGTAGGCTTTAATTGATCCATTAACATTAGAACTGTGAGTTGTTTTCAAATTTAAAAAAACTGTTATGATAGATAAAAATAGAAAGATAGATGTTGAGAATAAAGTAGAAAATATGTGGCAACAGCCAAGAGTGGTCTTCCCTCCACTCAGTACTTTGCATCTTCTCTAACACACCCCCACCTTCTCCATCTAACCCACCCACCCCCAGCTCCTGTCAGCTCCGGGGGGCTCTTTTGATGTGCAGAAGCTGAGACCCACTCCACTTCTATCCCTTCGTGCAGCATCATAAGACCCAAGTTCTCTCTTTTTCAGGACACTATCAGGATAGGACTTATCAAAATAATAATTATTTAAGCCATGCACAACATAGTATTCGATGTCATTGAGAAAAAAATCCTGAGGAAAAACTTTCTTCGTCTTTTGCTGAGGCAATGTTGCACCTTTTAAATGATTACCAGACTCTGGTCTAATCAGTAAAATTCAATGGCCAAAAGACAATTTGTTTCAATGATGAGAGTTGAATTAAATTAGAAAGCTTTAAGGTAATTGGGTGTTCAGGTACCATCCTCATGTGGCTGGGCTCTCACAAGAAGAGCCTGTATCATCTTGACCAAATAAGAAAGCTCTTTAGCTCTCTTCTCAGAGAGGTGATTAGTAGGGACAGGTACATTGTCTTGGCTGGTACCAAACATCTATTGGGATCTGGTGACTTAAGAGACCAGATGAACATCCCATACCTGGTGACTCATTGACTGTCACGGTTCATGTCATACGTCTCCACGGTTAGCTGCACCATCATAATGTGCAATAAAGTAGAAGCAATAAAGTAACCTTGAATATGCGTTTCTTTTGTCATTAGATAAAAAGCAAAAAGCAAAAAACCACACCTGTAAATCGTTCCTACTTACAAATCCAATTTATACAAGTGCCAACCTCTGATTTAGAATGGTGGTTTGAGTGCTTCTTCATGCAGAAATTTGCCATTGGAGGATACATGAACAGCATCAAATAATGGAACAATGTATTTTTATTGCATCGTCATCAGAGGTGATGAATATATTTGCAAAGTGGTGAGAGAAAAGAGCAATATTCTGTGTTACCTGCATGTTCAGGGAGAAAGGAAAGAGGACAGGTGTTCTGGACAGATCAGGTTGACTTAATGCAGAGTCCTGATGTAAGCACAGAGAATCCTCACATCCTTGACATCTGGACACCTACTATATTATCTTTATACTCAGAACAAATGCAACTGATTGCTAGGATACAGAAGGTTTTTACAATCAGCAGGAAAGAAAAATTGAAAGATAGTATGTGACCAGGTTATCAAACTGAGAGGTCACAGAGAAGAGCTAAATTGTTTTGAGTGTTGATGTTGTGGTCAAAACACACATTTTCTCAAATGAGAGGCTCCACTTTACGTTGTGCAGCTAAATAATGACAGAGCTGATATGTGTGTTTGCTTTTTTCACTTGGGCCATACTATCTCTGAAATAAATTTTTCTTGAAATAACCACACTTCCTTTAGCTTTGATTCTACCAATTTTCATTGAAAATAAATATTTTAAGCAGTTATTTTGGCATTATTCTCATTGATTGTTAAGTCCAATAATAAAAGATCTTCCAGGTAAGATTTACTGTTTTAAATTGGTTTTAAAAAGTACATATATATAAGTAGTATTTGTCACCTACTATGTGCTAGTCACCAAGTTATATCATTTACATTTAATTACTGCATAGACCTCATGGTGACATTACACAGAAGATATTCCAACCCAAACTTACTGATTTATAATGTACTCTTTTTAAAATAATGAATTATTTACTGTGATTCTTAGAACTTTAGAAGTGCTACACCCTGCATCTCTGCCCCTAAATCTTCTGTTGGTGTTGGTGAGATTTTTATCATATCAACTTGACTCACAAGTTCTAGCTTCTTTTTAGCGATTACTGCATTACCCTCACATGCTGCTATATAGCTTTTACAGTTTGAAGAGGCATAGGAACAAGATCACTTAAAATAAGCAGATGTGTTTCAATAAGCCTGGCAGTGTTATTGTAAAGAGGGAAATGACCTTTTATTTCTTCAAAATCCTGTTCCAGTAAGGTCTATTATCTCATAAATACTGGAAGAGCTGAAGATTTTTAAATGGTGATGAAAATGTGTAAAGTATAGACATTTTTCTCTTTCTATTTTTACTGTTTTTCCTCTACACGCACACACACACACATATAAATTTCCTCTCCATATATATAAATTATATATAATTTATTTTCCTCTCAAAATATACATCACCTTTAAGTTAAATACAATTGTCTCTATTTTAAAGTCAATGCATTTTAATGAAATTAATATATGTGAATATTACATAGTCAAATAATATGTTCAGAATGCAATACAACTAATGCTTAATTAAATTCTAGAACAGCCCTGAAACTAAATACAAGTGAAGATAGCTGTCTCTACCTCAAATAAAATTGCTTCTGATGAATTAGGCTGTCCTGGAAAATTGATGATATATGTCTTAAATATTCTTCTTCTTTTTTTTTAACATACATATTTTTTCTTTTTTGATATTCTTCTCTTCTTTAGACTTATGGTATTTTCATTTGGTCTTCTTCAAGGAAGTTTTTAGCCAAGGAATCACAATCAGCTTCCTTTCTGGAAGAATGTATCCATTGAGTTTCTTTCTTTTTTTCTTTTTCTTTTTTGTGTGAACTAGAATCTAATCTCATGGTTCTTTAAATCTGTGTGCACAAGAATCACTTGAAAAGTGTATTCAAATGCAGATTCCTGAGTCCCACCCTTGTGACCTGGAGTTCTTTAGGTCAGGGGAAGGCCTAGAAATTTGCTTTTGGACAAACACTCCTTATGCGTTTGATGCACAGATGGTCTGGATCCCACCTGGAAATCTCCTGTTCCTCTATCTAGAGATTGGGTCATGGGGAACAAATAAATCCCTCACTTATGAAATTAGGTAACAAGCACAGGGGAGAGTAATGGGGTAAAAATGAGAAACAACAATAAAAATGTTTAATTAAAAAGAAGAAATTGGTAACAATCCCTGAATGTCACCGTTTGGCTGTATGTCCACTTGAGACAATGCATGGGAGAGTCTGAGAACAAGAGTGGGCACTAGACGACACCTGGACTACCCAGGCTCACACGGCCCACAGAGCCACAAAGAGAAGATTCTCTGAAGAATGTCTAGAGATGGCAAATTCCACATTTCAACAGCTTCCACAGAAGGGCTTAGCTCCCTCCAAGTTTTGAGTCTAATTCTGAGTTGATGGAAATTTCTTACTTACACAAAGATTTTTTTTCTTTCAAGAAGGGCTACCAAGGATAAGGCAAGATTTAATGCAAAGGAGAAAACATACCATGTTGACCTAGCAGACAAGACAATCTGATATATTCATATCTGGTGACGAAAAGTCCTTCTATCTAACTTACAAATCCATATCATATTAAGCTAACATTTTAAAGGCTATATCTTTGTGAAAGCATACTATGTCCCTAATATTAAAATTTGCATAAGATTATAGAGTTAACTAATGAGAGAGCTAAAATTTTTCTTCAATTAGACTTCCTACCTGCCAAACCTAAAATAGTATAGAAACCATTATTTTTTCAATATATAATTTTAATCATTTTGCTCTTTCTCTTTGCCTATTTATCTATAGATCTATCTATAGGTCTTCATCAGAAATAAATATTCAAGGCATTTGCTTTGACATCATATTTTTGTTATTATATATTATTTCTAATCCTTTATGTATATTTTCTTATTTTGTCTTCCTATTACAATTCTGGAATAATAAGCCAAAATCTAGGTTTAAAATATCTGAAGAATAATAAAGATTTTCATTTCAGTGTTAACATTTTAACATTTTCACTATGAAATTGTTAAAATTAGTATTAAACAGAAATTCTAACCTTGCCCCCCAAAAAATGTAGTTAAAGAACACTTATTTACAACTACAATGACAATTTTAATGTGATTATCCAAGAGGAGATTAATATTCATTAATGTCTCACTCATTGATTATGTCAAGTTTTTATTGTTTGTTGACATTAACCTACCAATATACTTTGAAGTAGATGATATGATTTTGTATGGTAGTGTGTTATGTTTTAATGGAAATGCTATTAAAATGATTTTTTCAATAATAACTTTTTATAAATCAAATCATTGTTATATTATTTATTGCAATGGTTTTTGGTTTTACATAAAAAAGAGATTTCTAATTTGAAGACTAATATAAATCTAAGTTGTACCACCCCTCTCAGTCCTCTAAGCTTGCATTTATTCTTGTTTTACATTTTGTGTCATTTTCAGATCTATCACTTCTCTAGTCTTTGCTGAATTCATCAGACTGATTATTAGCTAGAGTACCATTATTTTCCAGGGTAAATTATTTAGTAGTGTGAGACTTAATGCATTCTGGAAATGAGGACAGTGTCTCAATAAACTCACAAGTTCAGAGTAATTTGTCAAAGTTCAGAAGAAAAGAATCTCAATGAGACATTGAAAATTAGCAAGGAGGGATATGGCAAAGTTGCTGTCCTCATTAGTACTGCAAGTCAGTGAGTATTTGGTGGGAAGAAAATAAAACCTGCTGACTAGAGCATTTTTACTTACAATCTTTCTGCTAAATTACCTACTTTTCTGAGGACTATATCAGACTATAATAAAGGTGTCCTGTGTTTTTGTTTTTGCCATTTGGAAGTAAACAATAAAGGCTAATGTTTTAAGAAATAATTAATCCAGAAAACTCCCATCCTAGGAATTAGGAAGGGGAACTGAATTTTCAACCAAGCTTTGCCACTACCAAGTTTGTTAGCTTTTACAAATAACTGATTGCTATGATCTTCACTATATTTTCAGTAAAATAAAGGAAACAAACTAGGTGCTATGTCTACCTTAACTTTTTTCTTTTTTCTTTTAACAAGAAGCTGGATTTGAATGCACGTAAAAAAGACACTCGTGCAGACTAATGTAAAAAGCTGCTTTAGAGACAATACATGAAGAGGCCAGGCAGAAAGGTTTTCCTTCCGTCACCCACCGCCATAGGCTCTCTGACGTGGACGGGCTTTGTCCTGTCAGCTGAAACAATATCATGGTTGCTGACAGGAACCATATGTTGTAGAAAGAACAAAATTTTTGCATTACAGGAGCAGCTATTCTGGCACAAGTGAAAAAAATTATAGTTCCCAGAATGAAGGTCACCCACAGGCTGAATGTGCAGTCTGTGTTTGCTACTGAAGTCCATTTCAGGTTTTCCAGGCTACATGTTAAAATCATCCAGGGACTTCTAAAATACAGTGATGCCAAGGCCATAGCCTAGGACAAAGTAATCGGAACCTCTGGATATAGGATGCAGGCATATCACTTTTAGGTTTCTTCCAAGTGCTTCCAGCATACAGACAAGGCTAAGAACCGCTGATGTCAGTCACAATCAGCAGATTCACTTTCATTTTAATTACTTACTCAATCCAATTGTTAGTGGGAAAGGGGAATAGAAGTAGTTTCGTCAAAAACGATTCTGAAATCACAGGTTAATTGAGCACAAAGACGAGCTGTAGTATGTCAGTGCTGGGCATCACTGGTAGAGGAGAGCTGGGTGAGGACATGCTGTCACAAATTTGTCATCCAGCATTCAGGGCATTTTGTTTCTGTTTTTGGGGATTTTTTTGTCCTGCAGTTCATGTTTTGTCCTGCATAGAATTCAAGGCAACAAGTAGTGTCTGCTCACAGAAGGTTTTTTTATCAGCCCTGACTTCTTCAGAAACTGCTTTCTTCGACTAATTATGAATAATTAGTCTTCAATTCTATACAAGTTTTTATCCCTAGAAATTTCCCAGGACCAGCCAAATTATTGAGAATGCATGGAAATATCACAAAGTCACAGTAAGCAATGAAAAAAACTTGTCAGTGTTATAGTGGCTTTGTAGACATTGGTGCTTTGATTCAATGAAACACTTTCAAAACAAGAGGTATGCTCATTTAGCCTTATAAAAGGCTAAGAATCAATGCCTGCAATATGAGTTCTATGGTTATATTAAACATTACCTTTCTTTTGTCTTCCAACTTAGAGCATGCATACATCTTTTCAATGTTAAAACAAAGTGTTTGAACTTGCTATCTTTTTAGTTTAATTTTTTACTTCATTAGACTTTCAAAATTATTTCTTATAAAAAGAAAATAGTGATCTAACCTTTGGCCATCGTGTCTTTACTACTGACTTATACAGACTCTTGTAACTCACTTTTAACTGCTATACTATGTAAACTATCAAGTTAGGACTTTCATATACAGGTGGAAAGTGACAGCAAATCACAAAACCTCCCTCCACATTGTGTAATATCAGGCAAAACTAAAATTATTTTAAGCCAAAAATTCACTAGTATCAAGCAAACAAGTAAAGGATTTTATGCCATAAATCTTTGAGGTAACAGTCAAGAAAATGACTAATAAATTCTGGAGTAACACCATTTCTAAATACCTCTAACACAACCTCAAAAGTTCTACTCTGGATCAACAAAATTCACACAATTCTCACTTAGATCACCAAATTTGTAAGTAATTAGATGGTGGAGCTGCCACAGAGAGCCTGGCTAAAGGGTAGAAATGAAAGACAGTTTCTGAGTCTCCGACATAAAAAGAGAAGGTTGAGGGTCCATTGGTAAATTAGGGGAACCATCAGGATTCATGCATCATCTCCACCTGATAACTGGTTGCATTCCCTACCAGGTCAAGTATAGCCTGGCCCAGGACAGTTAATCTCAGAAAAAGGGGACAGAAGTATATGCAATTACAGCTGAATTCTCTGAATCTGGACAAAACTACTTACATTCAACAAGAATAGGATGTAAACAAGAGCCGTGGTGGCTTCTGGAAAAGCCTACTACTGTAAAAAAGAAAGAAATTAAAACAAAGAAACATAACTTTTGGATGACAAATGAAGTACTGATAGGGGAAGAAACGCAAAGGTGAAAATTTCTCCTCAACATTTTATTTTTTATAAAACTTAATGAAACAAGTAATCAAACACCAATGATAAAACAGCACAAAGCAATTCCATGGTTTGATTCTGTCCCATAATTTCAGATTAATAATAGACAATGTGTCAAACTTATTGATGCATATTAAACACTTCAAAGTTATAATCATAATTGGTCTTCAATTCTACATGAGCTAATCCCCTGGATCCTCCTCATTAAAATAAAAGCCAGTACAAACTACACATTTACTCAAGCTCCTTATTTGCTCTTTTATTCCTCCTTTTTATGATTCCTCATGGCTTATTCGTGATCAGATCTTATTCAGAGTCATCAAAAAAAATCAAGAAATGAGATCCAACAGAGATTAACTATTAAAAGTTTTCCTGAAACAAAATTGCAAAGCAGAAGTAATTGACAGGCAACACTCCAAACTAAATAAATATATTTAAACAAAAATGGTTAATACAGAAAACCCTGTTGATTAAAAATTAAAAAATTAGAAATAGATAAGAATTAATTTTTAGAATTCAGGAAAGAGATGTAAGAGAAAAATTATTATGTTAGAAAAAATTAGTTATGAATACACATGAAAGAGAGTTCAAATTACAATTGAATTCTGATCATTGAGAAAAGTAGAGAATCAACTAAAAGAATGAAAAATAGAGTATGGAGAAGGGATCAAGATGGCGGCGGAGTAGGACGGAGCAGATTCCAGTTCCTTGTACACAAGGGAGAGAAACCTGTCCAATCCGCGATGGGAGGAGGAGAAGCCAGACAGCCAACAGTTGCCCAGCATATATGAAAATAAGGGAGCAGAAATCTCAATGGTCAAGGAGGAACCAGATGGTAGGGAGACAGCAGCGGTACAGTAGAGTCTCCGGACGGAGCAAAGAGAGGAACAGCAGGGATTTCGACCGCTGCATGGTTCGGGGACCAGCGCCCTGCGCGCAGTGCATCTGGGTGAGTTCCTAAAGCGCCTGGGCCACCGTTCAGTGCCCGGACCAGTTCCCCATGCTGCTCCCCCCCTAGGATCTTTTGGCCAGGGCCTGCCAGGGGACCCAAACAAAGACAGGAGCAGAAGGGATTTCAGGCGGCGCACAGTTCAAGGGATCAGTACACACTACGCAGCGCACCTTGATGTAGCTCAGCGTTTCTAGGTTGGTGCCCAGCCCTCAGATCTGCTCCCATCTTCCAGTTCATGTCCCTCAGACTATTTGGAAGCCCCGGGCCTGCCAAAGGGTCCTGGAAAAAGAGCTGAGATCCTCAACTCGCTCCCTTTCTGACCAAGCAAGGTTGGGTGCCAGGAGAGACTTGTTTGCTAGAGTTTGAGGTGAGGGTACTGAGGACAAAGGGCCCCAACTGAGGACTCTGTGGTTGCCAGCCCCAGAGATCTGATAGGTACAGTGTGGGGCTCTGACTCCAATAGACACAACTGCCTGGTCTGCTCCTCACCCAGGCTGGCAGCGAACCCGAGGTTGGGCAGAGGGCCTGGAGCTTCCCCACAGAATGGGGGCAGGTCTGTGCTGGATCAGTGGGAACCAGGCAACTTGGCCGCTGCAGGTGCCCATGCACCCCGCAAACCAACCCTCTGCGGTAACCCCTGGGAAAAGAGCACTGTGAGGAAGTCCTAGTTCCCCATTGTAGGGAGCTGGGGAGAGGCGCCAATGGTCTGGCTCCTGCGAGAGGGCTGGCAGAAAAATCACAATAATCGACCTTCAGCAAACTGCAGCCAGAAAAACCGGTTTGGCCAGTTTGAAACCAACAGGTGATGTTTTCCTTTTTGTTGTTGTTTTTGTTTTTTTATTTATTTATATATTTTTTCTTTTTACTCTTTTTTTACTTTTCTTTCTTTTTCCTTTCTTTTTCTTTACCTTTTTGCTTTAAGTAATCTGTTATTTCTTTTAAATTTTATTACTGTTTTATCTTTCGATACTTTTGTCCTCTTTTTCAGATTTTCTGTTTTATCCCTTCTTTTCTTTCCATACTTATTGCTCTTTCCTCCATTCCCCTACCCTTTTTTCTCCTTTTATTTCTTTCCTTGTCTTTTATTTCTTTTACCCACAAGAGTCACAATCAACTTGAAAATATGAAAAGACCAGAACTGGACCCATAGAAGAGGTCTCCCAATAGTAGAGTCAGAGAGACAAACTGCACTTTGCTGTAGGAGAGAAGCCAAAAGTTGCTGCATATTTGAGTAGGTGAAAGCAGAGAACAACAGGATAACCAAAAGAGACTGCACCACTGAATTTCACAGGCATTCCACCACAGAAGTTCATGCCATAAACCCAGGGAGTAAAAACAGATCAATCTAAGAAGCTGAGGCTAACAAGAAGAGTCTCACAAACAATAGAAAGACAAAGAAGCAATACCCAAATGAAAGGAAAGGAGGAACCCTCAGAAAGAATATTAGATGAAATAAAGGCAAGTCAACTATCAGATATTGAATTCAAAGCACCAGTTATTACGAAGTTCAAAGAGCTCACAATGAGCTACCAGAAACTACAGGGGAGCTACAATGTACTCACCGCAAACTATATCAACATGAAAAAGGAAATGGAAACTATTAGCAAGGGCCAAGAGGAAATGAAGAATACAATTTCCGAACTGAAGAACATAGTAGAAAGTATTAAAAGTAGAGTTAATGACAGAAGATCGGATTAGCAAGCTGGAGGATAAAGTAGAAAACATCTCACAGAAAGAGCAGGAAAAGAAAAAGAGGCTCAGAAAGAATGAAGAGGGATTAAGAGAAATGCAAGACAATATGAAACGTAATAATATCCAAATAATAGGAATACCAGAAGGAGAAGAACAAGGGATAAAAAACATATTTGAAAGAGTAATGAGAGAAAATTTCCCTAATTTGATGAGAGAAAAAGTCACATAAATCCAGGAATCACAGAGAGTCCCAATCAAGAGAAACCCAAGGAAGCCCACTTCAAGACACATCATCATTAAAATGGCAAAATTCCAAGACAAAGAGAGAATCTTAAAGGTAGCAAGAGAGAAAAAAAAGTAACATACAAGGGAGCCCCAATAAGGTTAGCTACTGACTTCTCAATGGAAACACTCCAAGCAAGAAGAGAATGGCAAGAAATATTCCAAGTAATGAGAGCCAGAGGCCTACAACCAAGGCTACTTTACCCAGCAAGGCTTTCAATCAAGATAGAAGGCCAAATAAAGAGCTTCCAAGACAAAAGAAGTCTAAAGAATATGCCTCCACCAAACCAGCTCTACAAGAAATACTAAAAGGACTGTTTTAAGGAAAGGAAGGAAAAGAGAGAGACAGAGAGGAACACAGGTACAAAAATGGCAATGAATAAGTACCTATCAATAATAACCTTAAACATAAATGGATTAAATGCTCCAATCAAAAGACACAGAATAGCTGCATGGATAAGAAAGCATGACCCACACATATATTGCCTACAGGAGACCCACCTCAGGACAAAAGACCATCACAGACTAAAAGTGAAAGGCTGGAAACAAATTTTCTAAGCAAATGGACAAGAAAAAAAAGCTGGGGTAGCAATTCTCATATCAGACAAAAATAGACTTGAAAAAGAGGGCCATAAAGAGAGACCCAGAAAGTCACTTCATAATACTCAAGGGAAGAATCCACCGAGAAGACATTAACATCATAAATATATATGCACCACACATAGGAGCACCCAAATATATAAAGAAAATCTTAGAGGACTTCAAGAAAGTTATTGACAGTAACACAATTATAGTAGGGGATTTTAACACCCCACTATCAAAAATGAACAGATCTTCCAAGCAAAATATCTACAAAGATATTGAGGCAATAAACAATACCCTTGATGAAATGGACTTAACTGATATATACAGAGCCCTTCATCCCAAAGAAGCTAAATACACATTCTTTTCAAATGCACATGGAACATTCTCAAAGATAGACCACATGATAGGACACAAAATGAGCCTCAACAAATTCAAGAATATTGAAATCAAACCAAGCATTTTCTCTGACCACAAGGGACTGAATTTGGAAACCAACCCCAAAGGAAATAACCAGAACACCCAAAATTATGGAGACTGAATGGTATGTTATTAAACAATGAATGGGTCAAGAATGAAATTAGGGAAGAAATCAAAAAGTTTCTGGAAGCAAATAAAAACGAACTCACAACAACTCTAAACTTATGGGACACAGTGAAGGCAGTCCTGAGAGGGAAGTTTATAGCAATACAGGCCTACCTAAAGAAGAAAAAAACATTTCAAACAAACAACCTAACCCTACACCTGCAAGAACTTGAGGAACAACAACAAAAACAGCCCAGAGCAAGTAGAAGGAAGGAAATAACCAAGATCAGAGCAGAACTAAATGACATAGAGAAAAAGCACAATTCTAAGGATCAATGAATCCAGAAGTTGATTCTTTGAAAAGATAAACAAAATAGACAAGCCTTTAAGTAGGCTCATCAAGAAAATAGAGAGGACATAAATAAACACAATCAGAAATGAAAGAGGAGAGATTACAACTGACACCACAGAAATACAAGGGATTGTAAGAAATTACTATGAAGAACTGTATGCCAAGAAATTTGAAAACCTTGGGGAAATGGACACATTTCTAGAAAAATATAATCTTCCAAAACTTAATGAAAAAGAAGTAGAAAATCTGAACACACCAATAACAGCAAAAGGAATTGAAGCAGTAATCAAAAAACTCCCATCACACAAAAGCCCTGGACCAGATGGTTTCACAGGAGAATCCTACAAAGCATTTAAGGAAGAACTAATCCCTATCCTTCACAGACTATTCCAAAAAATCCAAAAGGATGAAAAACTCCCAAACTCCTTTTATGAAGCCAGCATCATTCTAATTCCAAAAGCAGATAGAGACACAACAAAGAAAGAGAACTTCAGGCCAATATTGCTGATGAACACAGATGCTAAAATCCTCAACAAAATATTGGCAAATAGCATTCAACAATATATCCAAAAGATTATACACCACGACCAAGTGGGATTCATCCCAGGGATGCAAGGATGGTTCAATATTCACAAATCAGTAAATGTAATACATCACATAAACAAAAGCAAAGGCAAAAACCACATGATCATATCAATAGACATGGAAAAAGCTTTTGATAAGGTACAACACCCATTTATGATAAAAACACTCAGCAAAGTGGGAATAGAGGGAGCATTCCTCAATATAATAAAGGTCATATATGAAAGACCTACAACCAACATCATACTCAATGGGCAAAAACTAATATCTTTTCTATTAAGATCAGGGACAAGACAAGGATGTCCACTTTCACCATTCCTATTCAATATAGTACTGGAAGTTTTAGCCACAGCTATCAGACAAGAAAAGGAAATAAAAGGCATCCAAATTGGAAAGGAGGAAACAAACTGTCATTGTTTGCAGATGACATGATAGTGTATATGGAAAATCCTATAGACTCTACTCAAAAACTGCTTGACCTAATAAATGAATTTGGTAAAACAGTGGGTTACAAAGTCAATATCCAGAAATGAAAGGCATTTTCATATACTAACAATAAACCAGCAGAAGCAGAAATCAAGAAAAAAATACCATTCGATATAGCAAAAACAAAAATAAAATATCTGGGAATAAACCTAACCAAGGAGGTAAAAGACCTGTATGCAGAAAACTATACAACACTGAAGAAAGAAATCAAGGAAGACACAAACAAATGGAAACATATACCATGTTCATGGATTGGAAGAATTAACATCATCAAAATGTCCATACTACCCAAATCAATTTACAGATTCAATGCAACAACTATTAAAGTACCAATGGCATATTTCACAGACATAGAACAAACACTTCAAAAATTTATATGGAACCATAAATGAGCCCGAATAGCAGCTGCCATTTTTAGAAAGAAGAACAAAATAGTAGGAATCACAATACCTGATATCAAACTGTATTACAAGGCCACTGTAATCAAAACAGCCTGGTACTGGCACAAAAACAGGCACATAGATCAATAGAACAGAACAGAGAGCCCAGAAATAAACCCAACTCTCTACAGTCAATTAATATTCGACAAAGGTGAGAGTAATATAAAATGAACTAAAAACAGCCTCTTCGACAAATGGTGTTGGGAGAACTGGACAGTTACGTGCAAAAAAATGAAACTTGAGCACCGACTTACACCATACACCAAAGTAAATTCAAAGTGGATAAAAGACTTAAATATAAGCTGTGAAACCATTAAAATCCTAGAGGAAAACACTGGCAAGAAAATCTCAGACATTTCACACAGCAACTTTTTTACTGGTATGTCCCCTAGAACAAGGAATATAAAGGAAAGAATAAACAAATGGGATCTCATCAAAATAAAAAGCTTCTGCATGGCTAAAGATAATAGTATTAAAATAAAAAGACAACCAACTGTATGGGAAAACATAATTGCCAATGATACCTCAGACAAGGATTTAATCTCCAAAATATACAAAGAACTTATACAGCTCCACTCTAAGAAGACATCTAACCCAATTAAAAAATAGGAAAAGGACTTGAACAGGCACTTCTCCAAGGAGGACATACAGAGGATCCAGAGACACATGAAAAGATGCTCAATAGCACTAGCCATCAGAGAGATGCAAATTAAAACCACAATGAGATACCACCTTACACCAGTCAGAATGGCTATCATAAACAAAGCAACAAACAACAAATGTTGGAGAAGTTGTGGGGAATAGGGATCCCTAGTTCACTGTTGGTGGAAATGCAGACTGGTACAACCATTATGGAAAACAGTATGGAATTTTCTAAGAAAACTAAAAATGGACCTGCCTTATGACCCAGCAATTCCATTGCTGGGACTATATCCTAAGAACCCTTAGATACCAATCCAAAAGAACCTATGTGCCCCAATATTCATAGCAGCACAATTTACAATAGCCAAGAGCTGGAAGCAACCTAGGTGCCCATTAGTAAATGAATGGATTAAAAATTATGGTACATATACACAATGGAATTCTATGCAGCAGAGAGAAAGAAGGAGCTACTACCCTTTGCAACAGCTTGGATGGAACTGGAAAGCATTATGCTAAGTGAAATAAGGCAGGCGGTGAAAGACAAATACCATATGATCTCACCTTTAACAGGAAGCTAAACAACAAAACAAACAAGCAAGCAACATAAAAACAACAACACTGAAATAGAGAACTGGGGGACAGCGACCGGAGGGGAGAGGGGAGGGAATTTCAGGGGAAAAAGGGGAAGGATTTACAGGAACTAGCATAAAGGACACATGGACAACAACTGAGGGGGGTGGAAAGAGGAGGGAGGTGGGGGGACACGGTGGGGTGGGCTGGGGAGGCAGTAAAAGAAAAAATACTGTAGTTGAAAAATAATTTAAAAAATAAATTAATTAATTAAAAAAATAAAGGTGTTAGAAAAAATAGAGTATGAAAGAATTATTGAAACAGAAGAAATTAAAAAATTTATTAGCCTACTCAGGTTTACTTCTAGATGAATACATTTGAAAATCTAGTTAATTTTCTCTGAAAATACAGATAATCAAAATGTATCCTACCATACAGAAAAAAACCTAAACAGACTGATTTTCATAGAAGAAACAGAGAAAATAATGAACAACCTATTCTCTATATCTCTTAGAAAGCAACTGGCCCAGATATTATATAGAAAAATTTTACTAAACCTTTAAAACTCAGACCTAATGGTCTATAAACAATTCTAGCAAACTGTAAAGAAATTATACTCTTGCTCTGGCTGAGTGGTTCAGTTGGTTGGAGCATCATCCCCAATGCACCAAAAGATACGGGTTGATTCCTGGTCAGAGCACACACCTGGGCTGCAGTTCTGTCTCTCGTCAGGGTGCAGAGAGGCAGCCAATCAATGTTTCACTCCCTCTCGCACTCTCTCTCTCTCCCTCCCTCCCCTACTTCCTCTCTTTCAAGAATCAATAAACATATTCTCAGGTGAGGCTCTAAAAAATTTTAAAAATTATACTCTCCAATTGTTTTTCTACTCCTTCTTCCTCTTCCTCTTTCTCCTTGTCTCCCTCCTCTACCCCTCCCTCTACCTCTCCTCCTCATCCCCTTCTTTCTCCCCCTCCTCCTCTTCTTCATCTAGAGACATTTTTTCATTGCTTTTAGAGAGAGAAGAAGAGAGAGAGAGAAGCATTGTTTGGTTGCCTCCTACATGCACTTGGACCATGGATGCTACAGACCCAGACAGGGAAATAAATCCAAAACCTAGGCATGTGCCAAGACAGGAATTGAACCCTCAACCTGTCAGTTATGGGACAATGCTCCAACCAGCTGAGCCATACCAGCCAGAGCCCTCCCTAATTCTTTTTATGATCAAATATTATAACTAAACCTGGTAAATACAGAAACATATTTGTCAATATTAATGCAAAAAGACTTGGAATCTAAATACAATAGCATACTAAGAAAGTACCATAACTGATCAGGTAAATTTATTCCAGGGATAAAAAGATTTGGTTGTATATTAGAAAATCATATGATATTATAAACCACAATAATATATCAAACAAAATAATATATATATTTTTCATGGATGCTGATCATTCTGACAAAATTCAATAACTTTCTGATTAAAAAAACTTAAGAAAATATCCCTGGCTGGTGTAGCTCAGTAGATTGAGCGCAGCCCTATGAACCAGAGCATTGCAGTTCGATTCCCAGTCAGGGCACATGCCTGGGTTGCAGGCCAGTTCCCAGCAGGGGACACATGAAAGGCAACCATACATTGATGTTTCTCTCCCTCTCTCCTTGCCTTCCTCTCTAAAGACAAATAAATAAAATCTTAAAGTAAAAAACAACTTAACAAATAGGCAATATCTTAGTTCTAAGGCCGGTATCTTACAGAAAGAGAAAATACTAAGGATATTTTACTAAGAAGAGGAAAAAGGTAAGAATATCCACTACCTCCACTACTATTTAATATCCTGTTGTTTTATACACATAAATTTAATATTCTGATATAGGTATATATATATAACAGAATATATGTATTTGCCAAAAAATTAGACAAGACAAATCAATTATAGACAAAATATTTGGTAAACAAGAAGAATATCACTATTTGCAGATGCTATAATAGTGAACTTTGGAAACTGGAGATAATTATAGATAAAACTAGCAAACACTAACAATGCAATAATAAAAAATAAAATAATTTAGTAAGGTAGTAGGCTATGAAATTGACACACATGAATCCATAGCCTTCTTTATATAGAAAGTAGGCAGTTAGAGAACATAATATTAAAGCAAACCCACTTACAATAGACACAAAGATTAGAGACATTTAAAAATTTAGACAGAGTTATGTAAGACCTATAGAAGGAAAAGTTTAAAACACCCCTGAGAAGTAGTAAAGTAGACTTTCAGCAAATAGGACATAATTTGTTGTTGTGTAAAGGACTCCCCATCACAATCATGTCAATTCTTCCTGAGGTAATTTATAAAGTCAATGTAATCTCGATACAAATACTAACAAATTTTAAAATAAAGTTGCAGGAGTTGATACTAATGTTCGTGTGGTAAAACTAAACATGCAAGAATAGCCAGGCACAACTAAAAAAGGAAAATTACACAGTTACTAGCCCTACTAAATTTTAAGTCATATTTCAAAGCTCTTAATTATAACAATGTTGTATTGACACATGACAAAGAGAAAGGTGGAATGAAATGAAAAGCCCAGGTGTAGACCCAACTGCAAATAGAAGATTTGTGTATGGTAAAGGTGGCATCTCGAATTGCTGGAGCAAGAATGGAGAGGAATAAAATGCACTGTGACCACTTGATGGCCATTTGGAAAATAGGAAATTAAATTCATACTTCACACCTTCCACAGGAATCACCTCCAAATGGAAAGGATGTAAATAAAAATGAAGCAATTGAAACACTAGAAGAAAACTCTTTAATCTTTGTATAGGAAAAGTATGTTTAAACTGATATGGATATAAGTGAATTCAGTGAGTTGCAAAAGATCACATCCTTTATGCAAGAAAAAAGAAAATAGAAAAAATATGTATTTACTTGCCCCCCCCCCCAAAAACCCTAGAAAAATAATCTGGAAAATAATGAGGTTGTTTACTCACTAGATTAGGTATTGGTGGCTGGGACTATGGTAGAAAGAATGAGGAAATGAGAACAGGATACAAAGAATAAGCAGGAAGTGGGACTTTCTGTGAATATGGTATGCACACATCTGTGTGTATGCATATTTGATATATATACACATATTTACATACATATCTCTATATGTTTGTATATAGAGATGTGTAATAAATTGTCACAGATATGTATATATATGCATGTATACATATGAGCATTTTTTAGCTTCATATGCTTACAGGGAAATGTCAGTCCAGAGGCAAAACCCAGATTTATGTTTCTGAATAAAGTTCTTCATTAAAAGTAATTTAAGTTTTTTGAAGAAGCTAATTCCAGAGTTTAGGTGGGGAAAATACAAGCTAACCCCAGAACATGCTATTACGCTAAGAAGAGATCATGGGAACATGCAAAAAAGAATCAGAATTCTCCCTGAAGGAGCTCCCAGTAGCTAAATCTAGGAAAATCTGAGCAACAAAATAAATGATAGCAATACTTTAAAACACATAATTATCTGTGAGTCCATAATTATATAAACAATCAAACAAACACGCACATAGGGGAGAGTGATAGTTCCTCCTTACAAAAATTCTAAACAACAAATGTAGAAAATGGTGTAGAAATAATGAATCAACTTTTGGAGAATAGCACAGTAATAAATTATTCAAGCAAGAATCATTAATAAATGCTACAATTTGCAGGTGCTTGTTTGTATAATCTCAGCATATCTCTCTATATTTATTAATGACAAAGAGAAAAATATTACTTTATGGTGAAAAAACTATCAGACAAAACCTCTTCCAGTTATGTATTTTATTACATCTGAAGTCTAACCTTGCCCTTCATCAGTTTCTCTGAGACCCCGAGTTGGATGTTCTGTGTATTTCTGCTTGGCCAGCTGGCGCGATATTACGCTTTCTCTTCCTAGTTCTGGCTTTTGCATGCGCTTCCTTTGGTGGGCCCTGCAGTGTGGGTAGCTCCTGCAGCATACGAAGGTCAGCATCATAGCTCCTCCTGAAGATGGTTCCTCATTAAGTGTCACTGGCCTGGCCTCGTCCCATGTACGGATGCCTTCAAACCCTCTAAGATCGACAGCTTTCCCTAGAAACCCCAAAAGCATTTTTCCAGAGAGTTCCATCAGTAGAGATCTCAGTAAAGCCAGGATCATGCTTTCTCTACATAGGCCTATATCTCAGCCCTAGAGCCCACCCTTCTTAGGTTTTTCCTTTGAATGCTCTCTGTCATCACCAAGCACTGAGTACTCAGCAAGTACCAACTGTAGTGGCTGACACCTACATCTGGGATTCCTGTATTTCCTTAGCATTCTCTTTATCTCTTACTAGCACTCTCCAATACTACAATTTGCTCTTAAAGTAAATAATCCTTTATAATAGATGACACTGGTCAGATTATTATATTTTTTCTGTTTCTTGATTGAATTAGGCCCATGTATCACCCTGAAGAAGTAATCAAAGTTAACGTTACCAGCAGAATGACACAATAACCTCAGGTGTTTACTCACAGGCTGCCTCTCTCTTCTCAGGACATCATATTGCTTTTTAGTGTCCTTGACAACAATGAATAACCTAAATTAATCAGGAGGAAACATCAAATAAGCACAAATCAAGAGACCAATATTCCTCAAAGTTGTAAAAGAAAAAAATAAAGAAAAATAGTAATTTAAGCCTTCTAATGATTGCTTATCAAGCTTGTCAATACTTGTCTTGATTTGTAGAGTTAGATGTCATCTGGCACCTGTTTTTATCCTTGAGCTCATCTCATATCACTTTGCCTTCCTTTGGGGTGCTCTAGCTACCTGGATTTATGTCAGTGTGTGCACTCTGTCTACACCATCACCTTCTATCCCTACATCCTGATGCGTTTTAATTCTTTGGTACTCAATAACTCCACAAATCTGCCTCAAATAAGCTATCATGAAAGGCCACTTCTCTTGGAGGGGTTGTGGAGCAATAGAACAAAAAAGAAAAAGGATTCATGGACATACACAACAATGTGGTAATTTTGGTGGGGGAGGGTTGTGGGTGGAGATGGAAGGGGATATAGGAAGGATAAGTGGTAACAGAAAAATACAATAAAAATGAACTATTAAAAATAATAAATAACAAATAAAATGCAAACTCTATAGAGACTGGCTCTTGTTTCCCTTGGTTCTTTTCTCATCTCTGCTAGTACACTGCCTGGTACATTCTAAGTACTAAATAAATTGACATTGAGTGTTTGGCACTCATGACCTCAACTGGTAGGATGAATCTTTTCAGTTCTTTGCTGTACTGCAGCATTAGGCTCCAGGGCACACTTCTATCTTCTCTAGTTCTACTCTTGGCTTTTGTGCTTCTGGCCCCCTATTATTTTTCTTTCCTCTCAAGCTTCTTTCTCTTCTTCATGACCTTGACTGTCCCTTGAGTTTTCTGTTGAAAACTTAAATGCTTTCAACAGAATTTCGCAGTGCTAGAATAATAGATCATAAGGGCAAATGCCTAAATTTTGGAATATTATAAATGACTAAAATCCCATATCCTTACAATGTGACACATTCAGCCAAATTTAAAAATCCCATTCATTTTCACATCTGTTCTATAGGATTTTTAACCATTTTTATGCACCAATGACAGTAACATTAACTGTAACAAACAACTTCCAACATTTCATAAACTTAACTGCATGAGAGTACATTTCCTCTTTACATTTAAGTATACAGTAAGTCCTCGCTTAATGTTATCAGTACATTCTTGGAAACTGCAACTTTAAGTGAAAAGATGTATAACAAAATGAATTTTACCACAGGTTAATTGATATAAACACAAATCAAATACAACAGCACATTTCTGGTCACAAAAACTTCACAAAATTTCTAAATAAAACCCCAAAACACTTCTAATATTAAACACTGAAATAAATATGATGTATATATTCATTTAAGAAAGATGAATAACAAGTGAGGTCATGATTTTCCAATACACTATTCCGGTCCAGGGTTGAGGGTAGCTGGAGCCTGTCCGGCCAGCTCAGAGCACCGGCTATGAGCCAACCCTGGACAGAGCACCCCCCATGGCAAAGCAGCTCACACACACTCTCTGAATGCACTCAGACTGGAGTAATTTAGACACACCAACTCACCTCATGTGCCCATCTTTGAGTTGTGGGAGGAAAGTGGAGCCCCAGAGACCACCCACACAGACATGAGAAGAACATGAAAGCTCCTCATACACAGTCACCCTCAAACTGGGAATCAATATTTTTTTACTCGTCAACGTTATAACAAAACATTGAACAAAATGCTATTATCTGAGGAACTACTTTATCTGTTTAAGCAACTCTTGTAATGTTAGAGCTCTGACATTCTCTAGGATCTTTGAATCATTTATGTATGGTTAATGGGTGGAGGAACAGCATGAATAGAGATGATAATCACACACAAGGGAGATATGTATGGGCCAGGCCTGTAAGTGTATTGCATCATGTCTGTTCACATGGCATCACCCAGTGGCACTCAGCCAAACTCAGACGCAGGAAGTCTGAGGAATCCAGTGTAATCATGAGCTCAGGAAGGTCAGGACACTGCTCTGCGAACAGACAGCAGCCTCCGTCATTCCCTTTGTGGAAAGATGGTGAAAGTCCACAAAACAAAGATGCTGTCATTTTGCACTTAAGCTGATATAAGAGGAAGCAATAAGACAACATCTATAAGCATGCTTTAGTGCTCAGGGAAAACTCTTTGCTAGGATATGAATGACCTTGATGAAAAGAGTTGGGTTCTTTGTTTTTAGTATTGTTCAGTTGATCATTAACTTACATTCTGTTTTGGGGATTTGAGACCTAAATTTATGGAAACAGTTAGCCTCCTGCCTCACATGACCCCTTTGGTTTACAAACTAGAGAACTGAGTTTCCGAGATTTAGAGTGCTCCTGTGGCTCGTTTCTCAGTTTTCAGACCAGTGTTTCTTATATGTCCTGTCAGCCAGTGGAGCTGTGGTCTAGGATCCAAGAGTAAGACACTCATCTTAGCAGATTTTCTTTGTTCCTCTTATTTCTCTCTACACCCTCCCTTGGAAAGCTGAGAAATAGCCCAGTTTCAAACCATTTCTGTGCTCTCATGACATGCAATTTTATATCTAGAGTTTCATGAGGTTTATAAGACTATTTAGAGTTGTTTTCTGAATATTGTAACTTTGATGTTGTGTTTGTAGTTACAGATATGAACTATGAAATTAAATAGATCTTAGATTCCTAATCTATCATTTAATAATTGTATAACCTCAGGGAATTTACTTAGCCCCTCAAAACTTGATGATTCTTATCTGAAAAAAAATTGAGATGTGATGGTTTGTTGTTGTTAACATTATCCCCTCATAATAAAACCTGTGGATGCTACTTTTTCTCTGTATCCTCTATCTAATTAAAAGACATGAGTATTCACTAAATTACTCAAGTGAAAAATCAGATCACTATCATGAACACCTTCTCTGTTAAACTTCTCCACATCAAATTTGTTGTCAAAATCTATTATTTTACCTGCGTGAGAGAGAAATGTTGGCTATTAAAAAAAATGATTTCTGCCCTGACCAGGTGGCTCAGTTGGTTGGAGCATCATCCCATAATGGAAACGTTGCGGGTTCAATTCCTGGTCAGGGCTCATACCTAGGTTGTGGGTTTGATCCCCAGTGCAGGTGCATATGGGAGGCAACCAACTGTCACTTCTCTTACATCAATGATTCTCACTCTCTCTCTCTCTTGAAAATCAATGAAAAAATCTTGGGTGAACATAAAAGCAAACAGGTTTCTCCTATCTCCGAGAATCTGGCTACACTTCATTTCCAGACCCTGTTATGGTTAGGGCAGGTCCTGTGACCGATCTCTAACCAGAGAAATGTGGATAGAAGTGCTATGAATCACTTTCCAGGCATGGCACATAAGGAACTGCAGATTTGATCCCCCATGCTTGTTCCCTTGTGCCTGCTGGGTTCAGATCTCGAGAGTGACATTGAATGGCATGTGTTGAAGACATCGAACTCACTTCATTCTAGGTCTGTGAATGACTGTGTGGAGCACAGCACTGTCCCCTGCCATCTTCCAGTTAATTTAAACTTATCTTGGAGATTTTGGACTTTTTGATTGAACAAGAAATATTCTTGTGTTTGAATAGTGAAATATTTGGGGATATATTAGTATAGTGGTTTGACTACTTTAAAATCTTTTAAAAACATGTTACCTACAGGATACTATATATGGTCCACAAGACCCTTGATAATTGTCACATTTTCTCTTTGTTGAAACCTCTCCACCATTTCCCCGTGTACATCTTGCTGTACATCTACAGAAAACCATCTCACCAATACAACAATGAGCATGTGTCATTTTCCCTTCATAGTTTATTCCCTGTTCCTAAGCTGTCTCTTACTACTTTACCTACATAAAGAATTCTCATTAATACATGGGCTCAATTCTATCTCTTTCTCTACAATTCTTCACTTCACTCTCGCCTCCCCCTTATGAGATGCATTTTCATCTCTTCTGTAATAATACTCTGTGTATTTCTCTAATGTTGGTCTCAGCAAATGTTGTGTAACCATTCATTTACTTTTTATTAATGTCATACTGGAGAGTGTTTTCATTTTAAATAAGAGGTTTCACTGTTTTCCAACATGGTCATTTTTGTATTATACAACATGCAGTAATTTTTAAAAAATATTTATTGAGTGAATAAATGTAATTCCTATATTGCTATATAATAAACATTCCAAAAGGAATGTTTAATGGCTTAAAACAACCATTTCATTTTCTTTCCAACTTCAGAGGTCAGAAGTTTATAGACAGGTTTATTGTAAAGTTTTCTTTGATCATTGATGATCAGCTGCAGCAAGAGAATGCTTCAGATTCCTCATAAAGATGGCTGCTTTGTTTGTATTTCTCTCTCTCTGAATTCTTTTGTGCTTGCTCTCTCCCCCCCTCTCTCTTTTTCTCTCCCTCTCTCTCTTCCTCTCACTCCCCAGGGTGCCTCCTGCTTCAGAGAAATCTTCTTGAGGCTTGTGCTTCCCTCATTATGGTAGTTTCATGTTTGTTACACTTCAGGGCAGCGCTCTTCCAAGAGGACATACTTAAAAAACAAGTGTTTCAAACAGTCAGGGTAGAATCTGCAAGACAGATTATGATCTTGCTACAGATTAACAAGACATGACTTTTTCTGCATTATGTTAGACAAGTAAATCAGAAATCAAGCCTGGTTTATAAGGAAAGGGAGTGAGAGTCCATCTATCAGTGGAAGAACTAGCATCTTTAATCTTCCAAAATAAATAAATAGATATACTGGGTGGCTTCAAGTAAAGCTTCAAGATCTGAGTAGTAAATGTATCAATAATTAAAGGTAAAACTTCAAGACAATTCCATTGTAAAGGTTAAATATTAAACATTCAAGTGTATGAGGTACCACATTAATTTAGGTAAATTAACTGATCTGGGGGTTTGTGGAGTCAAAATCTGAAAGTGGGTATATATGGAAGTATATAATAATCCCACATCATGTACAAAGAGAGTACATTATTTTATCTGAAATAAATTCAGTAAAAGACCAAAGTGAAAATATTCATGGAAACAAAAACTGACTCTAACGTTAGCTAGTATATTTAGGTCTTTGAGAAAACAGATTTTTAAATCATGGAAAATGAGGAAGAATAAGAGCGTATATAAGAAATACCCATTTTTATTGTATTAGTAAGAATTTTTTCTGGTCTAGGATTTTGCCCACAGGTATATAGTTATAATTAAGAGTATTATAGAGCAAACAGAGACAAAACAGAATAGATATTCTTTGTTTAGGAAGTATTTACATGTCAGTTTCCATCATGACTCTCTTGGGGACTAAGAAAAACTCATGAGCAAGGGGGTTAGTTTCAATTGAAGGGAACTGATGCTGATGCTGACCACTACTCAGGGGGAGTTTATTGTTCAGATAGTCAATGAAGTGGGTTTGGGGAACCTAATCTAGAGCTAACAGGTCTCCGATTGTAAGACATTGCATGTCCTGGAACCATTTCAGGAATGATACTCAACTATTTCTCCCCATGTGAAAGCAGTTTGGAGATATGCTTTCTTAAATAAGTGCACCACTCATCAATGATGGCAACAGCTGCCGATGCAGGGAAACAAAGCAGGAAAAAGTCTCGGAAAACAGCCCAGTTTGGGCAGCTATGAATGAGACTCACAATGAATATCTGTCATAGCTCAGTTGCAGGAAATGGTAAACATTCTAGTTTTTTAAAATAAATTTATTAAAGTGATATCAGTTAATGAGATTATATAACTTTCTGAGGTAAAATATATCATCTATATATTGCATTGCACGCTATTTACCTAAACTGTTCTGGTCATTTTAAGGAGACAGGGAGTGAAAACAAGAAATTGTCATAAGAATTTCAGGGGTAAAAAGGGAAGGATTTACAGGAACTAGTATAAAGGACACATGGACAACAACTAAGGGGGGTAGAAGTGGAGGAGGGAGGTGGAGAGCACTGGGAGGGTAGGCTGGGATGGGAATAAAAGACAGAAAACTGTACTTGAACAACAACTAAAAAAAAATACTATAGGCTGAGTATTCAGGAATGAATCCTCAAACAAACTGCTTCCTTGGCCTGCCAGAGGAGCTCCTACCTCCATCACAGTGAGGATGGAGGAGCCTCTGGAGGCTGCCCCTTACCCTGTAGTAGCGGTGATCCAGTGTACCCACATTTTAGCAACTTCAAAGCTAGTGGCTGGAACCTGGCTGCAAAAACACCCCACATCTTCCATGACCCTTTTGCTGCCAGCAGCTGCAGTTGTCTGCAGCCTCACCTCTGCTTGCCAAATCTCTAAGGAATGCCTGTAATTGGCAGATGCTAATTTGCATCCATAGCTCTGGCTACAAGAAAGTAAAAATAGTTTTTAGCTTTCTACTCCCTTGTAGTTAAGAAAGACAATGAGAAGGAGGTTGAAATGGCCACATAGCTTCATCCTGCACAGGCTGCTCCTGAGTTCCTGTCCCATCGAGCAATACAGGCAACCAGAAATGACCCTTTGCATGAAAGGTCACTATCCTCTACCCAGGGCTGCACTGGTGCTACCAGCATCCATCCCACAAGAAACCAGTTCTCTTCGCCTGGCCAGGCAGCTGGAAAAGCAGTGCAATGGCAAGATGCTTTGTTTTGTTTTGTTTTTTTAATTATTTTATTGTTGTTCAAGTACAGTTGTCTCCATTTACCACCCCACCCCCCAGCTATCCTCACTTCCCTCCTGATTCCACCCCCACCTTGGTTTTGTCCGTGTGTCTTTTACAGTTGTTCCTGAAAACCATTACGCCCTTTCTCCCCAATATTTCCTCCCACCTCCCCTTTAGTTACTCTTAGATTGTTCTTAATTTCAATGTATCTGGTTATATTTTGCTTGTCTCTTTTGTTGATTAGGTTCCAGTTAAAGGTGAGATCATATGGTATTTGTCTTTCACCACCTGCCTTATTGCACTTAGCATAATGCTCTCCAGTTCCATCCATGCCGTTGCAAAGGGTAGTAGCTCCTTCTTTCTTTCTGCTGCATAGAATTCCATTGTGTATATGTACCATAGTTTTTTGATCCATTCATTTACTGATGGACATGTAGGTTGCTTCCACCTCTTGAAAATTGTAAATTGTGCTTCTATGAACATCAGGGTGCATAGGTTCTTATGGATTGGTGTTTCAGTGTTCTTAGGATACAATCCAAGCAGTGGAATTGAATTAAAAAATGAGTAAACAGAAACTTCATTTTAAATAAATTAGGCCAGAAGGGGAAGCTTTCACAGGCTACATTAGTAGATGATTTCAAATCACAACATCCTCCTTCCCTCTACAAGAGCTTCTTCTTTGTTTTAGCAGACTTTCATGCTGCTTTGCCATTGTTGAATGTGCTATATTGCAACTCTTTCTTGTTCCTGAATAAATCCATTTTGCTGGAAAAATATCTAGTAGACTTTTTGTTTAAGGTCAACAATTTAAATGCTGGAGAATGGAAGACTAAGGGAATTCTTATCAAATGTAGCTGGAATCATGTCTGAAATAATGTTCTTTAATTAAGCTACTGTAGGTCTCTTGTTCTAATAACTTGTTTATATGAAAGAAATACAATTTACCTTTATTATAAATTGATGAAGCTAGAGATAGATGGGTTACATTGCAGTTTCAGTATTTATGAAAAAACCCAAAAGGCAAACATTGAGCGCAAACTTCAACATCTCCCAAAAAGAATTGAAATAGGATTTATTCTAGAACTTTGCAGCCCTGGCCAAAACAGGGTTATAAAACAAAAGCTCAGAAGTATTTCAAAACTCATTTCCAAATATTAAGAAAAGTACATATAGTTATTTTAAGGATTATAAACATTTTTTGTGTTTTTATAAAAAGCAATTTTTATGTCAAGCCAGTATCGAAACTAAATGGTACAACTTTGATAATTTAGGAGAGCATGTGACATGTAATTTTAAATTAGATATCAGATTACATCTTAAGTTTAGCACTTGGAGTAACGAACACGGATGACAAAGCTGCACCAAAGCTGATCTCATTGGTATTTCTTGAATAAACCACATCTACAGCTGAAGTTATGAGCCTGCAGTTTGTGCTGCTTTGTGAGTACAATTAAAAACAAATTGATAAATAAATTTGCTCGTGAAATAAGAATGTACTCCTATTGCAACTATGCTATTAGTTTTTCTTTTCAAGAGAAGATTAATACCTAGAACCCTTCTAATGTCCTCGCGGTGTTTTTGCATTTAATATAGATGTAGCTTTAACAATGAATAAACTCTTCTTTCACATTAATAAAACAATGCACTAAATCAGACATTACCAATTAAAAAGGGATTATTTTACATGCATAAAGATAATCATAAAATTTCTATTTAACTGAAGTTCAGACTCTAAACTCATACTCTCTATCAAATTTGTGCTAACTGCCCATCACACAATCTTCCCCTCCCTTTTATTACATCTTGTGTTTGCCTCTACTTATAGTACCAATTTCCTTGATTTTAACCTTTGGTAAAATTTTCTGTCTACATCAATAGAATGTGCTCTGTAAGGTTAGTGTGTTTGTTTGTTTGTTTTTCTCCTTAGAATTCTCAATATCAAAAGCATCATATCTCATACCAAGTAAGTACTCAATAAATGTGGGTTGAATAAATACTGCAATTGCTTATGCCTTTAACTGACTTATTCAACCTCTTATGTTTTATTCAATAAGAAAATATGTTTTAATTGCTGTAGGAGGTTATTAAAGAACATAGATAACATTCCTGCTTGTAACAGTGTTGGAGAAAAAGGCTAACAAACCAAAGAAGAAATTTACATAAGATACTAACAATGGTGTACAATGTAATCTAGCTGGTAGATTTACAGCTGTAGCATAACAACTATGATAATATAAACAAAGGAGAGACGGTAACAGATACGCGTGCAGATAAATGATAAAGGTATTTCTGCTTGGAGAGGTCAAACTGAGGTTACTGATCTGACTGGCGATCTGTCATACTTCTACATTAGTAAATATTTGTTGGGCATTCACAGGGGAAGATGTCATTTTTGATTCTAGTACTAGTGCCAAAATGTAGAAGCAATGGTTCTCAACTTACAGAACATTACCTTCCAGAATTCTCGGGGATAGTGGTAGGAAATAAAATTGGAAATGTAGGGGCCCTGAAATACTGTTGCAGGGTTTGCTTTAGTAAAGCTCTGTTTCATAAATTATGTATTGCGCCTGAGTAATATCCAGAAGAATATCACCGACACAAACAACTCCTGTCCTGAAACCTGAGAAATCGTTAGTCCCTAGTTAACAGCACATATCTAAAAAGCAAATTGTAGGCAACAAAACATGAGGTAGGACTCAGGGGAGTGAAAGTCTAAACATTAATACTGACAAAATTATCAAACTGGTCTTGTAAGAAATTAATTTCATTATATAAATTAGATATTTTTGCATATTAATTTTAGGTATTGCATAAAGTTAAAATTATTATCAACATACTCTAATTTTACTCACTGTTTATCATTCCATTTTCATTTCTGCCTCTTGAAATAACTTGAAAACAGTATTGAGAGAAAAAACAAATGCAATGAATTTATTTACAATTGCTTATTAAGTGAAATAAATAAAGTGTAATTATTTTTTCCTTGGGTACTCACTTTCATGTAGTTACTCCCTTCTGTTAATTTGCTAACATAGACTATTCTTAAGTAGCATCGATATTATCACCCATCAATTGAATTACACATAGTATTTATGAGTTCAAATAAACTCAGTCCCTACTTGATAATTAAAAGAGCACAATTGAAGAAATACTGGGTAGATTCACAGCTCTAAAGCTATCCACAGAATGTAAAACTGTGGAAATATATCATAGGAAACTCCCCTGGCAAATAAATATTCTTAATCCACATTTTCAAAAAAACCAAAACTATACCACTATATGTACATTAGGTATTAATCACCAAAATGTTATTATACATATGAAAGTGATTTTTTGTTCTTCTTACACCAGGGGCTCCATGTATTTTTTGGTTGGTCATGCAAGTGTTTCCTAAGTGAGACAGTTTGAAAATAAACTAAAAATACAATGTCTTTATGGAAGCTTTTGAGGTATAAGCGATTCTGAGAGAATAATTTGAGTTTAGTCTTGTATTACCTAAATAGTAGAATCCATAATGTTACAAAGATGATGTAGTTCATGAACAGATTTTTTTTGTCCTCTGCCTTTACTCAAAACAAGTTACTATTTACTCATTTTTTGAATGGTCTGGCTTCTATACTATGTAGCCACTTTAATTTTAGAATGATTTTGTTTTAAATTCCTAGAAGTATAGAAAATTTCACATTACCAAGTAGGCTGCCTATTCTTCTGTTCTTAAGAACAAATATTTAAATTTCTCCTGTTAGAAAAATAATAAATGATCATTGTAGGAAATGTTTAGTGGGTTGATCAACTTCAGAGGGTCAATGAGCCTTCAGAAACAGTATTAAAAATACTGCATATATCCACTCATGTCCATCATTTTTTCTTTTTCTTTTTCTTTTTTTTTTTTGTGTGTGTGGGGTCCATATTCTTACATATTCTCAAACTGGTTTGTGGAAGAAAATAGTTTCACTGGCTCTTAAGTCAATGATTAGTATTAAGTATGTATGCTTTCTGGGCTTTATCTTAGTGTTCATCTTCATTTTTGTCTCACTTTACATCTACCTATCTATATAGTTAGTTATTAATATCAAGAATGTCTAGGTATCTATTTGTACAAAAGAGGATAGTGGCATTATGCACATTTTCTTGCTTGGGTGCTATTTATGTATTTGTAATTTTAATGTGCATTACAAGTATTCATTCATGTATGCTCATTAATTATTTTATTTACTATTTCACTTTCTCCCTTTCACCTACTTCCTTATGTAAGGTGTGTTGGTGGTATTGGCACTCATATTTAGTCTTTAGATTGTTAAATACAGAGGATGGATATTGAATGAACCAGAAAAGAAATTAATGTCACACAAAGATGGATGTAGAGAGACTTGTGGGCCCTTGGATTTTATCTTTTTCTGAGAACAACTTTGTTTGCACAATGAATACTTGCCTTATTAGCTGAAAGCGCAAAGTGGTTTTGCATATCACCAATGGAACATTAATGGGGTACAATGGCAAGAATAGATGCTCAAGATCCACAGAGTTAAACCATCAGGTACTTGTTTGGTGACTCCCACAGTCATTACCATCCTTCCATTCTTCTATTTCCTGAAGCATCGGGGGCTAAATGTCAACAAACTACATATCCCAGATTTCTTAGACACCTGAATCCCAGCAGTGTTCAGCTGATGGGAAGTCCTCGTCTGAATATGAAATGTGTGAAAAGAAAATGATTTTTTCCTGTTTCTAGGGCGCCTTGAGCAGTAGCAGCAATTGGCAAATCCAGATTTCTGGATCTTTCTCAAGTAGTGGAGTCCTATTTACAGCTGTAGGAGGACTGCTAGAGCAACCTTGGCAGTACAGTGACCACGGACTCTGGTTGTGGGGAAGGCAGTGCCAGCTGTGGGCAGTGTCAAGATCTCTAGGCTTCTCTTGTGAGGGTTTGGGCTCATTGATGGCTTTTCTGCCAGCTGCTGGCAGGAACGTCTTGCTCAGGGAACTGCGAACATGAGAGGGATAGAGAAATACACCAAGGACAGCCAGCTTAAACTTAAATTTGTAACCCTGTAATGTCTGTCAAAATCATTTTACTAGTTTTTTTTAATGTATGATTTAAACACATAAAAAATAGCAACACCAATTTTAACAAACATTGCCTGGTTGTAAATTACAAAGAACGTCTTCATGAATGAACAGTAAGATAGTCACATTAAGATATTTTATAATTGTGAGAATTGGATAAAAATTTAAGTACTATTGTGCCCTGTTTAAGTCGAGAATTTAGTTGCGAAGAATATTTTAAGAGGCAGAAACAAGTTTCAAATTGCCAGTACAGCCACTTTTCAGGAACAGAATCATAGTAATGGATAACTTTTAGGATGAAATGTACCTTAGAAATTATCGAGGTAATAAATACCCTTTCTTTCCAAGGGAACAGAAGGATAATTCTGACAGCTGATTTGCTAGTTTACAAGATTAGTTGAAACAAGCACACAGATTTGTTTTCTGCAGAACCAGGCATGTTGCTGTACGCAGAATGCTCAGAATGAAAGACTGAGCCCTCCATGGGTCTGCTGTACTTCCTCTCCAGGCATATTGACTCCAAAGCTTGCTCGATCACCGGGTCGGAGGGAAGTTTGATGCTTTGGAAAATGATGTTCCTGGTGTTCTTCAGAGTTCCTATGAATTCATGCAAACAAGGGCTCATTGTTTTTACTTTCTAAGTGGCATTAGTTAATTTCACATGTATGTGAAATCTCCCTTCTTCACCAGACATTCTTAGGTGAGCTTGTTTCAGTTTTTTGGAAGCTCTTTTGTTGCACTTTATGAAATGGCTATTGTTTAGGCGTGAAATGGTGAAATATGAGCAGTTTTACGTGGTTCACCCTAATAAAAAGGAGTTGGTATTCCTATTAGGCTTTGATTTAAAATTCTAGAGGTTCCAAATGCATCATACATCAGGAAGTCTTGACTAATATTATCTTAAAGGTAGAAATTTTCTGAGATCTTCAAAGACCACTTGATTTTATGCTTATTCTCTCACTCCAGCATCAAGTGACAGCCAGTCAGTTCATTGAGTGTATAAAGCACTTTTGTATTGGGTCAATTGCAGTAGAAAATTTATAAAGATTAGGAGTAGAAAAATCATTCCAATTATATTGCCACTGGGACATACACTGTCTAAAATTCACTGGGGAACTAGATGTTTAGATCTTGGAATGGATTCAGACACGGACAAAACTGACTTCAGAGAGTCAGGTGGAGGCCAAGGTCCAGGAGACAAGACCAGAGTTAAGGTAGTTAGGAAAGTCAACAATTTATGTAACTTTTCCTTGAGTTTTAAATAAGTAAGTTTGTAAAGTAAAACTGCAAAAAAAAAAAAAAAAGAAAAAAAAGCCTTCCATTTCCACTGAACCCTTTCTTTCTTTTTTCCTCCAATTCTCCTTTTTGTGTACGTATGTTTCAAGAACTCTTTATCATAGTTGATGTGAGACTGTGCAAGTCTTGCTAAATGATAATGCTTGAAATGCAGACTGATGAAAAACACTGAGAAAAATACTTATCTAGTCAAACATATCAGTAGTGATCAAGATACAAGATAAACATATCCATTACAGCTCAGTCTGAATGGTGAACATGGACCTACCTGGTAGATAAATCTCTATTTAGACAGTCCATTAAAAAAGGCATTAACAATTTGAAATGCATCATTGAGCATTTTATTACTCTTACCTATTTATTGGCTTAAAAATTCAATATTGGGGAAGAAAAATATCCAAATTAATACACATTTCTGTTTTGCAATGTGTATATATAGAGAGACTTAGTTTTAAGCTAATTAATAATCTTTTTTTTTTAATGCCAGGATCAGTAGTACACAATTAAAGTTATACATCTCTAGCCCTGGCTGCTGTGGCTCAGTGGGCTAGGAGTCGTGAACTGAAAGACTGTCTGTTAGATTCCAGGGCACATGCATCGCTGCTGGGCCACATCCCTGGTTGGGTGTGCGAGAGGCAACTGATCGATGGGTTCATGATCAATGTTTCTCTCACACATCAATGTTTCTTTTTCTCCCCACTGCACCTTGCTCTAAAAATAAATAAGAAAATCTTTAAGACAAGAATTATATGTTTCTTAATATAAATACTACATATTTTTAATAATCAAACATGTTTTATAAAATGTAATTTCTTGCTTTTTCTTAACTCATTTTTGCTGTAATTTTAAGACCATGTTAGTTAGAAGTTACAGAGAAAAGAATATCACTAAAATTGATAATAATTTAAATATATTAATATAAGAAGGTATTATTAGAAAATTGTAATATTTATATTTTCTGAAAGCTATATATAAAGAAAAAAGATATGTTTTTTTAGAAGTGGCATGTATTTTTACACTATTTATTCTAATCCTATCAGTGAGGGTTCAGGCAGAAAATTGGAAACCATTTTCCTCTGCAAATCATAAGAAATTGAATAAAAGAAATTGATTATTCAAATGATGGAAAAACTGTGAAGCCAAAAAGAGTTCAGTGAATGAATCAGGAGATTAACACAGCAGGAGGCTGCAACCGCCCTGGGGCTAAAGGGACAATGAGAAAAGCCCACTGAGAGCACAAAAGCCTGGAACCAAAGCAAGGGCTGCTTAGAAATTGCTGGGACGTAGATAGAGGGGCTGTGTGTTGGAAGATGAAACCACAAAAGAGCCGCAAGTGTTGTGGGATAGTCAGCCAAAAGAAAAAGAGAAAGAGTAATTCCCTAGCATTCTCTTGTCTGCTGCCCATACCCTACCAGTGTTTCCCACTGGCTAATAGGGAGTCAGCTGAAAAAGGAGCCTGCAAAATGTGTTAGTGGGAGCCTTGTAAGTACCCATGCATCTAGATTCGCTCATGGAGGGAGAGTAAGACTGATAGTCTCCGTAGCTTCTCCTCTGGATCTAGCCCCGTGTTTTTCACAAGTTTCTGAGGGCTGCACCCAGCCAACTGACACAGAGATGTTAATTTGGGCCCATTCCTGCAAGATGGGGGGCTTTTAAAAGCATGACTGCAGCTCAAGGACACCTCCATCTAACTAGGCAAACTTTCCTAATACAGCACTGTGCCTTTATATTCCTCCGCTTAAATTGGGTCAGGCAGGCATTAACACCTGAAGGCACTTCCCACCTTCTCTTGCTCCCTTCTTTTTGTCCTTCTCAGGCACTACCCCCATAAATCTCTTCCATGTGTCTTTGGCAGCTTACAACAAGGCTTTATATCCTGCAATGGAATAGCTAGTGCAACTAAGCATGGTTGAGATTCTGATAATTAGTCACAGAGGTCCAGAGAGAGACATTTAAAAGCTGATCCAAGAGAAATGCCTTGTGCTGTGGTCAGAGTCCTGGTTGAGAAAAACCTGGGACTGTAAAGCAAAGGATGGAGTCATTGACATGGATGTCCCTGAGCATGTTGGCTGTGCAGATCTCCTGGATGCCCAGGGCATACAGAGTTGGCTCACCCTTCCCCACTAAAAGCTAGCACTTCCCCCAGGCTGTCAGAGGCCTCTTACCTGCAAGCTAACAGGTATCTCCATTTAGGAGTAGCTCAACCCTTTCTCCTTGCTGACGGACCTGTACCAACTGTAAAATCTTCACATAACCATCCAAGGATTGTTATGCTTAGTAAGGAGGAAAAAAAAGAGTACAGAGGAACTATAAGAACTACCCAGCCTATACCAACAGGAACCAAGGGGATATTGAGGTTGCTTGATTGAGGGGCTGAGACATAAGACTGGATACAAGAGAACATGTACCTTGGCACATTCTTAGGACATAGGACTTACTACCCTAGAATATCCCAGGGAATGAGGATAAATGAGCTGATAATGGCTCTCAGAAGCCTGGAGAAATCAAGAGCCATTGATGAAGTGGAAATGTCTGGGTTGCTCTGGTAAACAGCAGAGGGGCTGACTGAAAGGCCTGCTGGACCGATCCTAGTGGGCGAGGCCACAAGACTCAGTGGTGGAGCAGGCTCCGCGGGGACCTGGGGGCACCCCTCTCACCGAGGCCCTCGGGAGTGTGCTCACGACAGCGTGAGTGTCACAGACACCTACCTCCACCCCCGTACGTTCTGCTTACACTCATATTTCAAACTTTGTCATCAATAGGAAATTTTCTAATTTTCTATTTTTCTCCAGTGTTCTTAGAATATTTTGATTTTGTTTTTAAGTTATGTTATTATACTTCATTTTATTTATGTTTTGTGGTTTCAAGTGTAAAAAAAAAAGCAATTTGCAAATAAACCTGCTACACTAAAATAATGACCTGACCATTGTTCTCCAGGCTTAAGAGAATAAAAATAGCACAGATTTTCATCAAGAATAGAATTTATTTATCAGTAAATATCCACGCAAGGGAATAACAATAATGAAAATGAGCAAACTACTGTTACAAGCAATAAAATGGATGAATCACAGAAATAATATTGAGTGAAGAGAGCAGATACAAAAGAATACATGATAATTCCACTTATGAAAATTACACAACTCAATAGGTGAGCTAGAATATTCCCAGAAAAAATGAGATATTTGGGAAACCTCATTATATGAAAAAAATCTTGGAAGGCTATTTAATTCTAAGTTTGTTTGTGAGACAGAGTCGGCCTGGGCATCCTTAGACATTGTTACAGCAATGGGAAAAGAACTCCCTTTCCTTACCTGGATCCCCAGGTAATGTTTACTTTTCTTTTCTGCATTATTATGACAATACCTAACGATGCCCAGGCCTTCCCTGTTTCCAAATCAAATTCACAATTAAACAGCTGAGATTTCTGTATTTGAAATCGGGCTATTTATTTATGACCACTGGGCTCTGGAGTGATATTCTGTGTATTGTTTACCATCAACATGCTCCTGGACTCAAATGCTCAAGGAACACACTGTAGACTTTGTGTCATTTCACAGTCGCTTTACCCTTCACAACTACCAGTCCCTTAAACATCCCTTTACCCTGTTCTGTCTCCAGTACATACCTTCTTACTGGCTTAGTCTAAAGGAGAAAGGACTACACACTTTCCTACTTCCCATCTACATTCTCCCCCTCTTCTTACCAAGATATATCCAAACACCAATCTGTACACTGGGAATCTTTTTCTAAGCCTCAACTTTATTATCTTTCAGGGAATGGAATCTATACCTCTGCTTGATGGAAGGCTGAAGGCTAAGAAAAAGATCTAGTTCTACTTAATGAATTCCTGTGTTTTAACTATTATAGAAATCCCCTATGCTATGCTATGCTCATAATAGTAGATTTTCCTTACCTTGAACTCTCCTCAAATTAGGACTGAGGCAGTTCTCTCTTTAGAGATGGTGTCCGGTCTATGAAATTGCCTGCATAGGTAGCCTTTGAAGTGAGCCCATTGCCTAGGCCTCATGTCTCTGCATGTGCCTGCTCCCTCACGTTAGCCTCATAAATAATGAAAAAAAAAGTCGAATACAATTAACTTTTCCTGAAAGGAAAAAATGCTATTAATTATATTCCATTAAGAAAATACCAATTTCTCATGAGTCCTAAATTTAAATAGTGATTTCAATAGATGACAGAGAGAAAAATATACTCAATGCTAAATTCTATTTAATCACATTTTTTATATCTCACAACATGAATATGTTCATCATTGACTCTTTAAAAGTGACTGGGGTAATTATCAGGGAAAATTATTTCATTTTGATTACTAGAAAAAGCATCTTTTAAATTATTAAAATATTCAGGCAAATGCAAAACCTATAATTATGTATTTTTTTTAAAGGCAGCACTTCACAGCCATTAAGGCACCTCTTCCCCGAAGGAACTAAGCCCTGCTGCTGTTACCCAGGCTGTAAAGCTCGGTGTGACCATGGGACCGAGGAGCTCTAAGCATCAAACCCACTCGAAGGGATCTTAGCAGGTTCAATTGGACTATAGTCTAGATAGTTGATCTACAGTCCTGTATGGTTAATTGAATTGACAGACACTCAATTATTAAAATGGTAAAAACTTTCAAATTATCTATGATTAATCAGATATAGAATCTGAATAATTCAAGTTAAACCAATTATTTTTAACTTAAATGAAGAGGCCAGAAGGCCTCCACCATGGGGAATAGTCTAAGAATGACATAGCATATTTATTTTCAACACTTTTTCATTGTTTATATCATGTGCAGAAAATTATTTCTAATGGGGGCAGGCAAATGCCATGGCACCCCGAGTGTGCCATAATCAATAGGGGCATTTTTAACAACATTTGAACGGAGCTCATGTTGTAGCAAATTACTGTGACTGGTTGGCAGTATGTATTTACAAATTAGAAAGAAAGACAGTAAATATGTAGCAAATGTAGAAAGTTTTTAAAAGATTAATGTGATCTATGAAAAATGTTTACTTTTAATTATTGGAGAGTTTATAACATAGTGGGTAAGTTTTTTTTTCCATAATGAAGTTAACAGAATAAGGGAGGTACAAATAAAGCAGGTGTAGATTAACATACTTTTAGCTGAGAGAATTGTATATAGCCTTCCTAATGCTGGTCATTCATATAGTATATAAGTAGAAAACACATGTCCTGATTTTGTGGCCATAATCTAAATCCAACAGTCAAAATGAGTATAATTCTACTATAGTTCACTATTTCTTACTGAAATTTTAGCAGCCAGAAAAAAGAGAAATATAGAAATATGTTATATTCTATTTTAGCCATTGTCACAAATAAGAAGGTAATACAAAGTTCATTTTATAAACAGACAGCCCTGGCTGGGTAGCTCAGTTGGTTAGAGCGTCATCTCCATACACCAAGGTTGTGGGTCCAATCAGAGCATATACAGGGATAAACCAGTGAGTGCATGAATGGGTAGAACAACAAACTGATGTGTTTTTTCTCTCTTCTCTCTCTCTAAGAAAAAACATCAATAAATATCAACAGATAACCATTTTGACCACGTATTATGCTTTCATTCTGTTACACATATTCCTGGATTTGTTTGGTTTTTTTTCTGATTTATATTGGTCTATGTACTTGTACATTCTTATTAAAAACACTTTTGGAAGAATTAATTGTAATGTGCGAGTAACATACTAAAAAGTGAAATTGACGGCACATATTTGGTGATGGAGTTTGTGTGAACATTTGGCTGGTTCACAGTTGTGCAAGAGGTTGCCACTTATAGCTTACAGGATTGAGAGAAGAGGCCAAGAATAATTGGCAACTGAAAGTAGAGTCTATAAAGTGGTTTGTAATAGACAATATAGTTCTATAAAGAAGATATAGATAGATATCTGGAAACACCCATACTATATGGACAGTGAGGAAAAAGAAAACCTCCTATTTTCAAAATCAAAAGTATATAAATCTTGCCCATTGCAAATGGCACTATACTGAAAGAGATAATGACAGTTTTACTTTATAATAAGAATTGAGGTGTTTGCAATATTCAAACTGTGAGATAAAAAGATCTCTTTATTAGAAATCTTATTGCATAAGTTTCAATTGTGTCTAAAAAAAATATAAGGCATTGTTCTCATTTCTACTCCACAGGATATTTTATTGAGTCGTGATCTGGAACAATAAGTTAATAGTGAGTTAATATAGTATGGATAAAAGTACAAATTGGTTGTGTAATCTAAGGCAGAATAATAATAAATAACCAAATAGAAAGAAATCATGACATGTTAAACACACACACTCAACTGTGTGGAAACACGCATTATTCTGAGTTAAAAAGACAGTTTGAGGGAATTACTACATTAAAATACAATATTTTTCAGCTATTTATGATAAAATCTTTCAGCAAAGTAGGAATAGAGGGAACATACCTGAACATAATAAAGACAATATATGACAAACCCACAGACAACATCATGCTCAATCAGAAAAAAACTATGCATTCCCCTTAAGATCTGGACCAAGACAGGAATGTCTGCTTTCAATTCTCTTATTCAACATAGTACTGGAAGTCCTAGCCACAGCAGTCAGATGGGGAAAAAAATGAAGGGCATTCAAATTGGAAAGGAAGAAGTGTAACAGTCATTATTTGCAGATCACTTGATACTACTGTATATAGCAAACCCTAAACATTCCACCAAAAAACTACTAGAACCAATAGATGAATTTAATAAAGTAACAGGATACAAAAATAAATATCCAAAAATCAGTTGCATTTTATACACTAATAATGAATTATCAGAGAGGGAAACTAAGAAAACAATGCCATTCACCATTGCCTCAAAAGGAATAAAATAACTAGGAATAAATTTAACCAAGGATATAAAAGATTTGTACTTGAAAAATTATAGGACACTGAAGAGAGAAAATGAAGAATATACAAATAAGTGGAAGCAGGCATTGTGTTCATGGATAGGAAGAATTATCATTAAAATGTCCATACTACACATAGTGTAACCAAACTCAGGTCTGGCTGCCTGCTGCTATGAAAGCCAATGCTCCAGACACAGGTGCTAATGGAAAGGACAGTGATTTATTCAGATGCTGGCCTCATGGAAGATGGGAGACGCCTATCTCCTTAGAAGATGGGGGACTCATGTCTCAAAGTCCGCCTCCCCATCTCAGTGGAGACAGAGGTTTTTATAACAAGTCAGAGGAGAAGACAACAAAGAGATCAAGGGAGGGGATTGAAAAGTTTTCTATGTGCTGATGAGCACAGTGCATTCCAATAAGGCAAGTGATGATCTGGTGTACATCATCCTGGTTCAGTCATCCCAGCTTCATGACTGAAGGTCAGGAAATACTCAAGATCTGGAGTGTCTTGGAGTCTTTATCTCTTGAAGTTAGTTCCTAGGAGTCTTATACAAACATGCTGTCTATCTACAAACTACATATTAGTCATAGTCAGCATTTGCAGAAACAATGTTAAAAGAATGGTGAGGTAGGCTATAATTCCCCAATGTCAAAATTCCCACTGTTACAATAGCAATTTATAGATTCAATGCAAATCCTATTAAAGATATTAATGGTCCGTTTCACAAAAATAAAAAAATATATAAAATTTTATATGGAATCACAAAAGACCCTTAATAGCCAAAGAAATCTTGAGAAGAACAAAGTTGGAAGACTCATACTACCTGATATCAAACTATATTACAAAACCATAGTAATCAAAACAGCATGGTATTGGCATAGAAACAGAAATATGTATCAATGGAAAAAATAGGGAGCCTAGAAATAAACCCATACCTCCATAGAATGGCGTAAAAATAGTATATTCAATAAATGGTGCTGGTAAAACTGGACAAATATATGCAAGTTAAATGACACTAGACCACCTTCTTACACTATGTCAAGAATAAATTCAAAATTGATTAAATACTTGACTGGCAGACTAAAAACCATGAAAATTTTATAAGAAAACAGGCAATAAAATTATGTACATCACTTATAGCATAATTTTTCTGATCTATTTCCCCAGGCGAGGGAAAGAAAAGGAAAAATAAACAGATGGGACTACATCAAACTAAAAAATTTTTGCAGAACAAAGAGAACCATTAATAAAATATAAAGACATTCCACTGAATGCAAGAACATATTTGTCAATGATACATCTGATAAAAGGTTAATGTCCAAAATTTATAAAGAACTTGTAAAACTCAACACCAGAAAAACAATAATCCAATTTAAAAGATGAGCAAAGGACATGAATAGACACTTCTCCAAAGAGGGCATACAGATGACTAATAAACATATAAAAAATTCTCAACATCTCTAATCATCAGAGAAATATAAATTAAAACCACAATAAAATATCACCTCACAACTCTATTGGTATTAGCTATTGATGAATAGTTATTCATCAATAAATCAACAAGTGCTGGTGAAAGTGTAGAGAAAAAGGAACCCTTGTGGGCTGTTGGTGGGAATGCAGATTGGTACAGCCACTGTGGAAAGCAGTATAAATTTACCTCAAAAAATTAAAAATGAAACTACCTATGACCCAGCAATTCCACTGCTGAGAATATATCTGAAGAAACTCAAAACTCTAATTTGAAATGTGCACCCCTATGTTCATTGCAGCATTATTTACAATAGCCAAGATTTAGAAACAGCCCAAGTGTCTATCGGTAGATGAGTAGGTAGAAAGACTGGTACATTTACAGAATGGAATACTACTCAGTAAAGAACAAGGAAATCTTATCCTTTGCAGCTTTATAGACGGATCTGGACAGCATTATGCTCAGTGTAAATAAGCCAGTCAGAGAAAGAAAAGCACCATATGATTTCACTCATACGTGGGATGTAATAAACAAAATAGAAAGAGTCATAGAGAGAGAACAGACTGACGGCTGTCAGAGGGAGGGCACATGGGGAGGCTGGGTGGAATACAAAACCTCACAGACACAGAAAACAATATGGTGATAACTAGAGAAAAAGAGGGGTAGAGGAAACTAGAAAGTTATATGGAGGAATAAATGGTGATAGAAGGAAACTCAGGGTGGTGAACACACAATATAATATACAGATGATGTATTATGGAATGATGTACACCTGAAACCCATACAATTTTACTAAAAAATGTCACCGAAATAAATTCAATAAAAAAGAAAAAATCCATATAACCTATTTTTGGAGCAATGTGCCAATCAGCCGGAGCTTGAAAATAAGTAAACAAAGTACAAAAACAAAGATCAAATCAGAAGGTAAATTTCTCACCCCTGATTAACACATGAATCTTAGGAAGAGGCTAAATAAAAATTTTAAATTCCTAAAGTTCTCATGTTAAACTTACAATAAAAGCCTTTGTTCTATTACAAAGAACAAAAGAATATAATATTTTTGCTAACATAAATCACATCTCAATTCCATTTTATGTCATATAAGAAGATAAAGTTAAAATTTCTAAGAATGTATAAAGTGAACACTAGATTTAATTTTTCAAACACTGCTATTAGCTAAGCCATTTTTGAATGTATAAGCTTTTAAACCATAGGTTAGGAAAGGGACTGTCAATTCCTGGATTCATGAAGTTGAAAGCTAATGAACTTTTGAGTCAGATACATTTATATTTGAAATCTTAATACTACTGCTACCTTGTATGATCTTGGAGAAAGTATTTTTTCTCCCTGCGCCTGTATTGCCTTGTCTACAAAATAGGTGTAATAATACCTATTTCAGGAACCATAAATAATGTTTGAAAGCTTCCTTATTCAGATTTGTTACCTCCTGTATCAGATAAAACTATACATAAAATCAAATTATTTGCGATTTAGAGAGCATATTCAAAAACTAAAAAAAAAACAAACAACATTGCAATGTACTACAAAACTGATGAAGCTGGTTTTTAGAGTGAAAGGATTAGTCTTATACCCCAGACATGATGAGGAAGGAGTGCTAAATATGGTATTTCTATTTCCTTGACTAAATTTTATTCATTAACAGGTCTCATTCATTGGCACACATGCAACTGTTCTGATGAATGACCTGCAGCTGCTTCCGAGGCAGCCATTGGTGGGAAGGTTGGAGAACTGTGTTCTGAGCCTGCTGCTTCTCAGTCAACTTAGAGATATTAAAGCCAAGGTGTCAGATACAGAATTATGTGTGTGTAACCACATCTCTGAAAAGGGACCGGGGCTGATGAATTAATTTGGCAAGCATCAGCACCCAGTTCTAATTACTCCCGCAATTATGCATATATTGTCTAGAGGAAAGCACAAAGTAGGAGGAGACGGCCTAAGAATTACTCGTCAAACCCACCACTGAAGTGCAAATAGTAGAGAATGGACACGCCGTGGAAGCTGCACTGAGAGAAAGTAATCAGAAAAGTTAAAGAAATCAGGAGAATTCAGTGTCAAAAAAGACCCCACTGCTGCATCAAGGACATCTGAAACTAATATGCTGTAGAACTGAGCTCTAAGCTCTGGGCATTTGATATAAACCTGTCTCCCACAGAATCCTGGATTTCATCCCCTGGTGCTCTAGTCCACAGGCCAAATGTCTTCCTCAGGGAAACTTCAGTTCTTCTCTCAGGCCTAGCAATTAATGGAACAAGGTCCACCCAGAGTAAGATTATTAAGAGTAATCTCTTTTATTTGAAGCCAACTGATTGTAGACATTAATTATATCTACAAAATACCTTCACAAAACATGCAGATTAGTGTTTGAGTAAAGAACTAGGTAATTTTTAGCCTAGCCAAGTTGATTCATAAAGTGACCATCACATCTGGCTTCTAGCCATACTCCAGAGCAATAGATTTGCTCATCTAAACCCATTTCTCCTGCTTACTAAACAAAAAAGCCAAATCTTTTTGTTATACAATAGGGGCTAAAATTTTAGTATTTTATTAAGTATACCTTAGATGTTATATATGAGTATATGTACACATGTAAAATTGCACTGAGTGTGCACTTAAGGTTTGTACACTTTCTGTATGTTAAATGTCAATAAAACATTTTAAAATGTACTCATGATCTCTCTGATTTCAGTGTATACATTTGAAAATTTTAACCAAAGTATTTTTTCAGATATCCAGAAAAACACTTCTCACAGCTTACAAATATAATTAATTTCTACTTATAGGTTGGTGAAAATCCACATTAATATATATTAGTTGTCAAACACCAGAAATAAACCAGCCCTGGGTAGGCTGGGCCCCTGAAACCCCAATTCAAGCATTTACTTCACACTAAGTGCTGTTTTATGAAGAACACAGTGCAGAGTAAATTATAATATCATTATATAGTTTAGAATAACATAATCATTTGTAGAATTTAAATAATGAAATGACTTTTTATTTTTAAAATTTATTAAGAGATTTATTGTATCTATCTTTTTCACTTATACACAGAGGTAACATATACTAGTGGTTACAAGGGCAAGATCATGCACAATTCCGCTCGGATGTCACGGTGAGAATAACTGGATGCTGAATCCTGCAGTGTTCGTTTTTGCTCTTGGAATCACAGGAAAGCCCAAGATATGCAATGACACCAACACCTTGCCATAATCTTAATTGTCAGGACATTGGCAATGAAATTAATTTACTGGTTTATTTCTCAGTATTTATTTTATTTTCCAAAAACTCTGATCTTCAACATCAGCAAAAAATTTCGCCTTGACAGTTTGCTATTATCCTTCCACTTTGCGTGAAGTATATTATGAGCATTTGACCTTTGGCTCCCAACCATAGAACACGTGTTGCCTTTGTAACTCCAGGACAGTATTGTAAATCCCAAGGGGTGAGACGGCAGAGCGGGTTAGTAAGTGAAAGCCAAGCAATATCTCCCCGTGTAGTTTTTATAGGTCATTTAATAGAATAGGGGAATATTTTACATAGTGGGTAAAAGCATTACCTTTGCCACAGAACTTTCAGCATAATATGATGTCAATTATACTTCTGATTATCAGGATCTTCTAAAAAGAACTTCATTAAAATTTCAAAGACTCCAGATGTAGAAATAGAATATCAACGCAAAAGTCTGTGACACCTTTGCTGTGTTCAGAGAGGATATACACTTAAGAATCAACGACAACACAGCAAGATTCTGGGTTGCCTGCATCAGAGGCATTGAGACTCTTGTCACTGTTCTGGAAAAGCCAGAGCCATAACTTAGGAAAAAAAGAGCTATGTATTTGAACCTCAGTGAATCTGGTTTATTCTTCCAAATTTCAAGATTTATCTTTATATGCTAACTATGAAAAATATATTTATAAAAGTATTTTCTCTAAGATTTATGGGACAGATAAATCAAGGCAATAGTTAATAGATTTTCAGAGGAAAAGGCACCAACCATAGTGAACATTTTTATACATATTCAAAGCTTTTGATAATCATTGTCATAATTTATGGCATGCTATGAATTCTTCATAATTATATTTAAAATAATTCACATACATATAAGGAAATGCTTTAATGCCTAATTTTTACATGTAGATATTTGAAATTTTCTTTTTTTGTAATTTATGTGCCATTTATCATATGTAAAAAGATATAAATAACAGTTAGAAAAGATGTGAATAGCAATATCTCCTGATCTGATTGATTAAGTGTCAGAAGGCCTCATGGAGTTGATCCACATCTGATTTGTGCAGATTTTCTGGGCACTTGTGAAACATGTACAGACTTTTAACTCACAGGATGTGCCTCCTATCACTACCTCATCTAGTGGTCACCACAGTCTCCAAAGAGTAAGTTGTACTTTCTTTCTTATTTTTCAAGGCCTATTACAATACAAGATATAGTAATACATATAATAAAAATTAAAATGTAGTATTTAGATATCAACTGAAATATAATAGTTTCTGAGAAACCCAGAACAATCCCTTATTTTTCTTATGACACTCTAAATAAAACTTTGAGGTTGTTTCCCAGAATGGAAAAGTTGTCATGGACACCAGCCTAGGAACACAATAGATATCACAGGGTGGTAAGCATTCCTGAGGATGTGTTGTTATTTAGGGACCCTCTAGTCTGTGTGTCTTTATCTTTTTAACTCTCAAAGCATCAGTGTTAACAGCTAATTATTTGTTAGTCTATGAAGAGAAGCAGGCTGGTCCAATGCCCCACGTTTTGCTTTCCATTTGAACCCAGCCATTGTGTAATTTGAGCATGACTTCACAAGTACAATCTTCCTACTTCACAGTAGCTGTAAAACATTTACCAAAATAATGCCCCTTTTATCTCAAATATTCTCTGATTTAAGAGTTTAATGCACTGATAATATGTATCACTGTGCTAGGTGTCTGGGGATTACAGAATGGCATCACCAAAGAAATCTAATGTTACTGCCTTCAAGAAAATTGTTATCCAAAACAAACTTAGAATAACTATAGTAAAAAAAAATTTTAGAAGTAGAGTGGACAGAAATTAGTCATTAAGAGAATTTTTATAACAATAAAAGAAAGAAAGGAGAGAAAGACAGACACTCTTTCTAATGAATAAAATAAAAAAAGACTGACTATCTAATTGTGGCAATCATGTGGAGTCCCTGGAATTCTTGTGCATTGATGACAGGAGAAGAGTAAATGTAGAGGCATTGTGGATAATCCTTTGGTTTTGCTTTAAAATAATGAAACAACAATTCTGCATGTAGATATTTACTCAAAATAAAACATTTGCCCACAAAAAGGTCTGTATGGGAATAGTTATTGTTGCCTCATCAATAAAAACCCAAAGCTAGAAACAAACCACATATCCATTACAAAGTAAATAAATATATAAAGAATTATGTCATTTGCAAAAAGTGACACTTTTTCATCTTTAGTCCCAACTTAGATGCCTTTTATTTCTTTCAAATGTCTGCTCTGACATGATTCTTTTTACAGAAAACCCTGAAGACTTCACCCTAAAACTATTAGAAACAATAAACTAATACAGTAAAGTTGCAGGTTACAAAATCAATGTACGATAATACACTGCATTCCTATATACTAACAATAAAATGTCAGAAAAAAATTTTTAAAAAGTTCTTTTGCAAGTACAACCAAAAGAGTAAAATATTTAAGAATAAACATAACAAAGGATGTGAAGGACCTACACACACTGAAAACTACAAATCATTATTAAAAGAGATTGAAGAATGAAATAAAAAGACATTCCATGTTCATGGATTGGAAGAATCAACATAGTGAAAATGGAAATATTACCTAGAGCAATATATAGATTTAATGCAATTCCCAGCAAAATCCCAATTACATTTTTTTAAAAAACAGAACAAAAATATCATCAAATTTGTATGGAACCACAAAAGACCCCAAATAGCCAAAGCAATCCTCAGAGAAAAGAATAAAGCTGGAGATGTCACCCACTGTGACTCAAACTATATTACAAAGTGAGGGTAATCAAAACAACATGGTATTGGCAGGCAGACATACAGACCAGACACACAAACCAATGGAACAGAACTCAGAGCCCAGAAATAAATCCACATGTGTATATGCAAATAATTTTTAACAAGGGATCCAGAAATAGATAATGAAGCAAAGAAATCCTCTTCAGTAAATAGTGCTGGGAAAATTGGAAAGCCATATGCAGAAGAATAAAACTGGATTGCTGTTTGTCTCCATATATAAAAATTAGCTCAAAATGGATCAAAAACCTAAATATAGAACCTGAGGCAATAAATAATATACAGAAAATAGGTATGGAACTTATGGACCTTGGTCTCAGAAATGATTTTATGAATTTTACCCCAAAGTCAAGGGAAGTCCCAATAATAAATGAATGGGACTATATCAAACTAAGAAGCTTCTGCACAGCAAAAGAAACCACCAACAAAACAAAAAGGCAACCAACAGAATGTGAGAAGATGTTTTCAAACATAGCTGCAACAAGAGATCAATATCCAAAATATATATAGAACTCATCACCAAATACATAATCCAATTATAAATGGGCAGAGGACCTGAACAGACACTTCCCACAAGAAGACATGCAAATGGTAAACAGATATATGAAAAGATGCTCAACTTCACTAGCTATTATGGAAATGCAAATTAAAACTACAGTGAGGCACCACCTCATATACCATTTAACAGACACCACCTGTTAAAATGGCTACTATCAATAGGACAAATAATAAGAAGTAGTGGAGGGGCTGTGAAGGAAAAGGAACCCTCATTCACTGCTGGTAGAATGTAAACTGATGCAGCCACTATGGAACCCGGTTCAGTGATTCCTCAAAAAATTAAGAATAGAGTCACCAGGTGATTCAGCAACCTCTCTTCTGCGTATCTATCCTCAAAATTTGAAAACATTTATTCACAAACACATATGTACCCCTATGTTCATTGCAGCATTATTCATGGTGGCCATGACATGGAAACAATTGAAATGTCCTTCAGTAGATGCTTGGATAGAGAAGATGTGATCCTATATATACATCACTGAATACTACTCAGCCATAAGAAAAGATGAAACTCCGCCATATGCCACAATGTAGATGGACCTTGAAAATATCATGCAAAGTGATATGAATCAGACAGAAAAAGTCAAGAACCATGTGATTTCACTCGTCTGTGGGATATAAAACTGAAAGCAACAAACAAACCAACAAGAAAAACAAGCAAAAACTCATAGACACAGACAACACAATGCTAGTTACCAGAAAAAGGGAGCATTCGTAAAGGGGAAAGGCGGTAAAATGTACGGTGACAGAAGATGATCTGACTTTTGGTGCTGGGCACACAGTGCAGTGTGAAGATCGTGTGTCATAGAAAATTATAGACTTAAAACCTACTAATCAATGTCACCCCAATAAATTTAAATAAAAAACAAGTGAATAAATAAACTGTGGTACATTCATACAATTGTAAACCACTCAGCAGTAAAATGGACTAATTATGAAAATATGAAGCATTGTGATTAATCTCATAAGCATTCTTTAATAAAAGCCAGACTCCTAAAAGTACATATTAAACAATTATATTTAGATGATTTCTAAGAGGTAAAACTAAACTCTCTTAATAAATATTGTAAATATTGCATACATATCTCTATAAATATTTATAAATTTTGTTGCTTAAGGAATGGGGAAAATGTATAGCAGGGGATACAAGGGAACTTTATAGAAAGTGGAAACATTTTCTTTCTTGTTTACAGGTTACATGGGGGATGGGGGGAGGAAGAGGGAGGGAGGGAGGGAGGGAGAGAGAGAGAGAGAGAAAGGGAGAATAGATACTATATATGAAGCTATTGCAGATTAGCCTATCTCTTACAAGCCTGAAGAAACATGTGAGGGTTCTTGACACTTGTATATTTTTTAGTACCAAACTACACTGGTCAGAGCTAGAACACACTTGGATGGTATAAGTTTAGGCACAATAAAACCAAGTAAACTAATAATAGTCAATGTTATCTTAAGACCCCATGATTCTTCACACATCTACAACTATATTGGGAGAAAATTGAGATTTCTTATTTAGGTTTCTTGACTATTACTTGAACTTTTGATTTCCACTAACATCACCAAATGTTTCAAAACAAGCCAGTTTAAGAATGATTTCTCCTTACTACTTAATTATGAAGCAAATATAAACATTCAATTTAATCTATATCATCATCAATCATCAGTGGAAGCATTTGTGCTTTTTCAGTTGTATAGAAAGAGTTCTCAAATCTACTTCATTCAATCATAACTGGCACCAAATATAGCTGAAGAAAGATGAGGACTTTGTCAGATTTCAACACTGAACAGCTGATAAACCCCAGGGTAACAGTGAAACTGATCCCGTCCCTTATAGAAGCAATGCAGCTGTGAGACATTTATGTTTTAGTTTCCTTGAGCATTAATTATGGCTTTCCCATTTAATATCCCTTGAAATCATTTGCAAGAAACCTTAGTTAAAATACATCAAGATAAATTAACTGTTCGAAAATATTATATATAAATAATGTATATGAGGAGATCTGTCAGCACTCATTAGGAGGCCAATAGCTTTTGTAGGCCGTAGTCAGTGATACTAATGGTTAGATAATGAGCACCTGATCCTCCCGCAATGGCTCCGGTATTACCAGCTGCCTCTTTTCTCTCCCTTTTCCTTTCCTGCCATTTCCATTTCCAGTGGCCTAATTCAGTTAGGCCTCCCTGTGCTAACATTCTAGAATAATTATTTGTCTTTCTGTATTCAAGCAACTAAGAATTATGCATAAAACCAGATACAGCGTCATTTGATTTTTTGTGTCAATAACATGTGTACCTCAATGCAAATAATTACCACATAATAAATTGTTGCCTCTCTAAAACTTTGTCTCCCCTTATTTTATATATTATAGGGCAGAGACCCCAGGACCCTAGCGTTAGGTAATGATATTTTATTGCTGTAGTATATCCTCTTTTCTTATCTCCTGAAAATAATAAACTGCCTTTTTATAAATCTAGCTGGCTATAAACCAAACAACACTTGCTCTTACCAACTTCTTTTTACCACTAATAAATGCTTACCTAAGCCCCCTGGACACACTTATGCACATTCTGCTTATTATAGCAAGTCCAGCTAATCCTCTCCCAGAGCTGCTTCTACCCTTTATCCCATGAATCTGGCAAGCAGTTTTATTTGTATTCTTATCTTTCAGTTAAGCTTTCAGAGTCACCTCACCTTGTTCTTTCCCGTATGTGTGAGTGTGACCTAAATGTCAAGTATAATTTCAGCGTTGTCAGTATGGGATTTTCTTTTCTTTCCTTTTAAATATTGGGGTCAGCCTAGTCATTGTGCACTCATTGTCTCTAACTAGAAACAAAACTGTTGGCACTTTGTTTCTGGATGGCCCTGTGATATTCTCCACTATAAATTTAGAAATCTTTTTTGAAATGGCCTGTAATCAATGATAATATTTTGAACTGCTTAGTAAAAAGAAATAATCCTAATTCCCACCAAGACTCTCTAGACACTTATGGTCACAGTTATTGACTATTTTGTATCTTCATCTGTTACCCTTATTACCTTGGGGGTGGGGGATTAATACCATAAAATATTACCAACTTGTCTGGTCCAAGATTGGAACATAGGCGCCTCCTGAACTTACCTCCTCCATGGACACAATGAATCTAATCAGAGAGCAATTTTCTCTGAAAGAAACCCTTATACTAGCTAACCCATCCCTCCACATTGGAGAATGAGAAAATACCCACACCACCCACATCAAAATATATAGGAAAGGCTGAGACACACGCTTACCATAAGCTCCATCACCAGCATAGAGCCATATAATCAGCAACTCCCAACTCCCACCTTCTCCCTGAGAAGCAAAAGTTTGAGACTGTATATCTAGCACCCCAAATTTTAAGGGCCCCGCCTGAGTGAAAGGTACCCAAAACACCTCACTGTGCAAGTCAGTGGCGCTTGCACCCATGAGATGACAAGGATATAGCACACAAAGAAACAGTTCTTAATGGGCTCACAAGGACTCACCATGACTGCTCCTCTGGGACTCAGTGCGCAGAGAGTAGAAGCAAAAACACCTGTTTCTCACTCTTTCCTTGAAAGAGGCCTACCTGCCTACTTAAAAAGCTTCTGCAGGATTCTAATATGGCACACGTGTAGGGGCCAACTGCATTGCTCCCAGAGACCCAAGACCTGAAAGCCAGGAGAATCCACCTGGGCTTCTCAAACCAACCCGCTGGAAATCACCAATATTGCCCTGGAGGGACCTTATATAAAACTCATACAACTCAACAACAACAACAATAAACGATTTAAAAATAGGCAACGAATTTGAATAAACATTTTCCCAGAAAAAGATATGAATAACCAATAGGTATGTAAAAAGTGTTCAACGTCACTAATTATGCAAAGCAAAACCACAATGAGATATCATCTCATAACTGTTAGAAGGTCTATTATTAAACAATAAAAGATAAAAATTTTCAACAAGAATGTGTAGAAGAGAGAATGCTTGTACACTATTGGCTGGAGTGTAAGCTGTTATAGTCACTATGGAAAACACTGTATTGTATAATAGAAATTTGCTAAGAGAGTAGAATGTAAGTAGAACTTAAAAAAAGACAAATATTCGAAATGATGGATATGTTAACTCAATGGTGTGAATCCGTTCACAATGTATACATATATCAAAACATCACTTTGACATATTTAAAACACATAAAGTTTATGTGTAAATTATAGCTCAATAAATTTGAAAAAATGAACTGCACATAAATTTAAGCCAGAGATATTTTCTTTCCAGGGCTTTGTTTTCTTTCTTACAAAGAACAAAGCAGCATTTTTCATTATAGTTGTTCATGTAACTTAGGTTTGCTCTACATTTTAAAATGTATAAAGGACACATGGACAAAACTAAAGGGGGTAGGATCATGGGTAGGAAGTGAAGATGGCTATAGTGGGGGGCTTTGGTGGGAGGAAAATGGAGACAACTGTACTTGAACAACAATAAAACATGTGAAAAATAAAAATAAAAATATTAATCATCAAAAATAAACAAATAAAATGGAATGTTTACGCATAGCTTTATGGAAAAATCTTGAGAGATTTACTTATCTTCTTATTGATAATATTATTTGATACTTTTATATAATGCACTTGGTGCTAAGTATTCTCAGATTAACCCATTTTACAGGTAAGAAAACAAATTCAAAGGGGTTAAGTAAACTAGTGGGCAGTATATTGGAAAATTAATGGATGCTAGTCCCTATTTGATACCAAACTTGTTTGAGCCTTGAAATTAGTTCTCTTAATGACTATATTATGTTAGTAATAGAATAAATGGTGGCAGTAGTTAAAAGTGTATAAAAAACAGAAATAATACTTATGAATTACAGTCCTGGGAGCAATAAAGAGTAAAATAATACACAATGTGAGAGAGGAGTTGTGAGAGCGACTTTCCTTGAAAGTCCCCCCGAGTGCCACGGATAAAGAGTAATCATGACAGAGACATGGTGTGATCTGCTTGGGGAGGAGAAGTGAGCAGTGGCCAGTTTCCCAGAGGAAAAACGCCAGCAGCGGCCAGTTTCTCCGAGGAGAAAAAGGCTTCGAGCCCCCTCCTCCAGAGATTTTTATTGGGTTCTAATACACAGGAATACAGGGAGGCAAGGATCAAATAGTAGATAACATATTAAAGATATCTGAGGGCTTAGTATGAGTCAGAGTCTGTCAGGCACAGAGTTTTAGGGTTTCCTGCTCAAACCCTTATCATATGAATGAAAGCACTCTTAGCAGAGCACACATCACAGGTTTATCAACAAGTCTTTGTGATGCCAGATTTTTCCCCAGGACACACTCTAGCAAGGCAAGAAGCTGTACCTCTCCCCAACAGGTATTCAGGCTTAAGGGGATTAGAGCCAGGAAGCGCTTATCTCAGAGGAAGTGAGGACGTGGGCTATGTCAAAGCCGGGGTGAGAATCCATTACTCTTTGTTGCAGCCCCCTCTCCCCGGCCTAGTCCTTCCATGAAGACCTCCCAAGTGATTGAGTCTGGCTTAGGTTGCCTCCTGCTGTGAGGGGTCTTACCTCTCACTGACTTCCAACCAAGCTTTGGGGGCAGAGAGAGGAAACTGAGGCAGCGTTTGCTACCAGAAACAAGCTTTGTCTCCTGTGGCTCACACTCCAAAGGTCATCTCTTGCCTTAGCCACAAGGGGTTGAGATATAATTCCTAGAACCAGGCAGAGTGGTCTACAACAAGGAGCATCCAGCACCATCACACTGGGCTTTACTCTATTGTAGCATCAAGTTATTTTGAGTAGAAATCCCATGCATTGGATAGGAAGCTAAAGAATGTCTCTAGCCTGGCTCAACTGGAATTTTTTAATTAAATTATGCCAAATCTATGAGTGAATTATTAAGGGGTTATAATTTAATGCTTTAAGGAGAAAAGTATATATATACATATATATGGTTTATATTATTTTATATCATTTAAAACCATATATATAACAATAATTTCAGGGATGTCATAAGTACATTAAAAGGGGTTTGGATTACAAATGTTCCCCTAAATGTCAACACCAAATTAGGAAAAATGAAAGGTTAGGCAGGAGGCATACTAAGTTTAGATCATTATACTAGAGAGAGAGTATGTTAAGAAAGTAAACATGGTATTTTGAGAGAGTGGCAGATGTTTCCAAGACATGCTCTCAATTCATTGAGTAATCAGTTCAATTCAATTCACAATTTAGAAAGCCAAAGTGGCTCTAATATTCACCTCCTGACACACTGGTCCTATGACTGTCATTGTTTAGGAGGAAATGGTGACAGGGAATTTTAAATGTATTAAAGATAAAAAATCTTTTTTTCATCTTCTCAAGAACACCATTTAATCCAAGCAAGCCAATATGACAGAACAGCAATCTACAAATTATTGTGTGGGCATTGCAAGAGCTATGAAGGTGAACACAAAATCCCTGCCTTCGGAGTTTACTCTCTAGTAACAGATATGCAAGAGGCATCTAGATAAGAAAAACAGAGGACTGACCTAAAAGAGGTATAAATAGAATAGAAGAGAGCATGTCCAGTGTTACAGTAATAAGATAGGATTTTAAAAGATGAAATGACATTTAATGTGTGCATGGTGCATTTAGTAATTTTTCATAAGAAAGTAAAGTGTTAGGAAGAGGGATGGCATTAAGGAAGGTTATAACAGCGTAAGACAAAAGAGGGTGGGGATCTGGGGATGTTTGAGCTCTCAAATTCAGTTTAATTAAAGGAAGCTTTATGATTGTGCTTCTTTATAGCATTCTAGGCACTTTTTAATTAATAGTATAAACATATTTATGCAAATAAACAGTCACTCCCATCCTGACAAGAGTGAAGTCACATGTCCACTATGAATTTAACAAGAGGAAAAATATATTACTAATCAGTTGTCAATTGGTAGCTTAAAATAAAAACTAAACAGATTTAAAGGAAAAATAATTGATTGGCTCAGATCACTGGAACATCCAACAATATAGCCAGATTCTTCAAATATTGTTTCTTTGTGTGGTGGCTTTAATTAGGCCATGTCCTCCAGCTTATTAATCATGAAAATAGAGAGTGTCTTCTCAAACAACTCAGGAAAAAACTCCCACACAATTCTGCTTTGCCACTTTGCATCATGGGCATACCTTTGCCAACATGATTCTAATTGGTTAGCCTTAGATCAACATATCTTTATGAATGATTACATGTTTAATTTAATTTTACACATAGTAACCCATTTGATTCCAACAATTCTGTGACTAAAGCCAGCTGTTACGATTATACTTATTCCACTATGTGCAACTCCATTGTTCAAAAACATGGTGCATATCATGGGTGGTGGAATTTCTCTGAGGTTTTAAAATTGCAACAGTGAGCAGAAATGGAATACTTGTGTGTGAATACTAGAAGGTGCTGTGGACCTGGTGAAATAGACCACAGAAGCTAAAAAGAACTTTCTGGAGTCATGGAATAAATGTCATGGAGGCCACCAACTTTAAGACAGAGAAAATAATAAAATGCTTCATAACAGCTGAAAACCACAATTGCAGACAACATCATGGTATTTTAAATATTTATGTGAGGGAAGCAGTTACACTAAAATGAAAAACATGTTGAAGAACCCTTGCATCTCAGAAACTGACTTTTGTGTGGTTTAACAATAGCAGTAACAAAAGTGTCAGACTATAGCTAAAAGAGTAGCAGAAATGAGAAATAAGGAAAATTTTATGTTGCTTTTAGGAGAGCAGAGATCAATTTTTATAACATGTGAGCAATTAAAAGAAACATGAAATGTATTAAAAACAATTTTAGGAATAAAAGTTTAATTATAAAAATCATGTATTAATTCAAGCTGGTTTGAATAATATGTTCAATTCAATGTAAATATTTTGATAAGCTTGCTAAAAATTCATCTCATTACTTGATATTTGACTTCCCCCATCCTGTGACAAATCATTGACCAGAAAGAGATTCAAAGTCTCCTGTGCTCTGAGGTCTAAATAGCAGTGACCATGTCTCCATCTATTATCAATCCCTGATTGTAACAGAATAAATAGTCACTAGAGTTATCAAGGATAAATTCGTCACCTTTACAAAACTGTCACAAGCTTGGCAATTTTAGCCACTTCGGTCAATAGGCCATCTTCTCTTAAATTGCCCAGCAGTATTTCTGGTGTCAGTCTGAAGGATTCGCCTAAGATTTCTAAGCTCCAACATTCCAACTAGACCTTTTACTCTCTCTTTTTTTAAGTCTCTGACAGGTTCTAAGCACTCAATTAGTTTGAATCTTTGGAAAGAATGAAAGCACAGAGAAATAAGTTAATGGCTATATCTTTTTTGCTGTCCTCATTTCTGTCTTTGGGTTGGTAACAGAATTATATTTGACTTTATGCTGCTTTTTAATAAATCTGTCTTCCTTGTACATATATTGAGATTTTGCAATATTGGAAGCATTTTATTATGGAATAATTCTGAAGAGCAGCATAAGGTTAAAAATGTTAACCGCTAAGGAAAGGGGAATCTGATTTTGGAACCAACTTTCATATTTTCAGCTTTTATTAATTTTAAATGCACTGATTACAAGTTACAATTTATGTTGGCCAAGCGAAAAATTAATAGGTTAGAGGATAGAGCAACCACTGATGTGATAGTTGAGTCTCAGTTTCAGTACCTTAATTTGTTTAAACAGTGAATGCTGGTCACCATCATGCCTTCATGGTTTCAGGGACCACAGCCTCAAATAGACAAAAGAGTCCCAAAGCTAGGACTGAGCGAAAAGGACTTGGGGCCATGAGCCAATAAGGAGACAGAACATATCCTCCTGGCCAGGGTGCAGCCCCTGCCTCCCTCACTTCTCTCTGCTTGGCCCAGGTGGATGACTGGTTAGCCAATGACAGGTAAGACTCCTCAAGGGAGGGCAACCTAAGACAGGCACAGTTATGACGGTACCATCAGGGAAGGGTTTAGGGGACTATAGAGAAGGAGCAGAAAGACCCTCACACCTCAGCTTTGTCATAGCCTGAGTCCTCATTCTACCTGTAAAAAGTCTTCTAATCTCTTGACTGCTTTTCTCCCCGCTCCTGACTCAGCCGGAAAACAATGCCAGAGGCAGCTGTAAGATTGGCAAAAATATTTTTTTTGGTGTGCTGCAGGATTTTAGTAATAAGTTTATGTGTGCAATGACATGAAGAAAGTTGAAAATCACTGCTTTATTCTGTTGAACAGAGTAGCAGCTAGTATGTGGTTGATAATCTTAAAAATTTAGGAATGTTTCTTTGACGATATTTTTCTTTACTCTCTTTTTAGAAGTACAAGAGGACTGGGTTGAAGTCCCCTTGGCTGGGTTGAAGCAGAGGTTACTCTGTGTGATTGTAGAAGTAGTGACACTACAACCCCAGGGATGCGGGGGAGATGCATCTCTCGATGAGGTGAAAATGTCAGCCGAAGGCAGTCTGAAAACAGTTTTTCTGTGAAGGATTCCCTTTGGCCTTGGTGTGGCCTAAGAGTTAAGGTGGCAGAAACAGGAAAGAGCTAGCATAGCAACTAATGTAGCAGCATGGGCGGTCTTCGGAAATGAAATGTCCTGACTTTTCTTTTCGAGAAAGCATGTTTGTATTCTACTGAAAATAATTACTTCTAACAGAAACATTTCTAGACTTATGTTAATCAGAAACTTTTCCATATCATCAAATCTAAATATCACCCCTTTGATAATTCTTTCTCCTATTACCCTGGATTTTCATTGAAAGAATGTGTCCTAATTTTCAGTATGTATTTTTTTGGACTTAGGTTGTCAATGTCTTTTAGCCCACTCTTTTGTTCACCCAGTAGAGAACATTTTAGATGTGCTCAATAATTTTTTGAGTGAACGAGTAATGGTGACTGACTATTAAGAGCTACAGAACTGTAGAAACTGTGAAAGAGACTTAAGAAGGCATGCATGGATTTACAAATGGACCTACCAGTAAAGATCAAAGGTTAATATATTCACCTACTTTCCTACTTTCAAACTGATGACTCATTTAATTCCAGCTTTCTTCTGAAGCCGGAATTCTTCCATGTCAGCTTATTACAATAGACTTGAAATCCCATGGCATGTAATTAACTTTCACTTCTGCTGAGTCACAATGTGTTTGAGACACACATTAGAGGGTTTGGCGGGAAGGAACAAGATTTTCTTTTAACTTTCACCAATAAACTAGGCAACTCCTTCTGTCAACATTACAACAAAAGACACCACAACAATTTGTTGTTCTCTACTCATTGGTAGAAATACTTAAGCTTCCATTCCATTTTTATCCATTTTATAAAGATAAGTGCAAGGAAAACAGAACTTTGTAAATAGATGATTCGAGTGAAATGCACTTAAATATGTTCATAAGTTTATAGAATTATTAAATATTTAATGGGAATCCACAAATACTTTTCAATTATAGTTTACTTTGTGAAGAAAAGTACATACTGTATTAGTTGTAAGGAAATTGAGAATTCACAATTAAAGAATACATATTCTTTATAAATGTAAGTGATCTACTGAAGAAGTTCGAAATTCAAGTTTGTCAAAATACACTGAGACAGCAAGTAAGTATCACTAAGGGAGCACATGTATGTATGGGATAGAAGTTTATTTCTTCTCAACTGAATCTCAAATTAAGCTACTGTTTTTTTTTCTTTGTTTCAAAACTTGGACACTCCAGGTATTTTTACAACTTCTGTGCTTCATACTCAGTTTCCATAGCAATTTAGGAAATGTTCGAGTTGGAAAAATATTCAATAGGGAAAGAAAAGTTCTGAGGATGGAAAAAAGCATCTAACAACATGCCCTGCAGCCTATAGTGTAATTGCTTTAAAAACCAGGGAATGGAAAACAGTTAAAAAGTTATACCACCATACATCTTACAGGGATTAAAAGTTATCATTTTTCAGGCTTGCACAGGGCATTTTGTTTCAGCGTGGCACTCTGCCACATGGTGATATATTTGCCTGCAGAGATCACACTGAGGTAGTGTAATACCAAGTTCTGCTTTGGGCTTTCCCTAAAGGCAGACACAAGTATTACAACAATCATGATTAATTGTGGGGTACTCTGCTCAACAGCCGGAGATTTCCCCCAGTTTTGCAGCAGTTTGAAGCATGTTGTCCATTCTGGGGTTTTGTTTGTTTTGAATTTTTAGTATTTCAATTGTGTTATCCTAAGAAAATACTGGGATTTAACTTTGTAAATGTTGGTAACAAACATTCAGTGTCCTTTCAAATTTTTTTGCAAAAACATTTGAGTTTTAAATCATAAATCAGTTAAGGAAATAGATATTTAATTTTCTACTATATTAGAAATTGAACTTCAAATTGCATATATTTTATAGTGAGATATGTTCATCTATCTCAATTAATTTCATACCTCCAAATGCCAAGTGCTTTCTGTGTGCCCCATAATGGTCTAATTGTTGAAGAAACAAAAATGGGGATGACACACTTCCTAGTCATCAAAAAATTTCAAATCTAAAGAGTCTTCCATGAATTCAATGTGATCACCTGATTTTCTTATAGCCTTTTTATGGCAATCCTCATGAATGAATCTAGACTTCATGAATTTTTTCTACCCTTGACTGTAAGAGTTTCTGTTATATTTCTGCAGTAGAAAATCTCATAGCATACAAAGACAACTTCTGCATCTGAATATGGATCCAAGCTGAAAAAAAGTGCAAGAATGAGCATTGTTACAGACAAGTGATAGCAGTATGCATTTTATTAACCCAGCTTTATTACACTGAACATTTATTTAATACACTCAGTATTGTATAAAATGAACACATGTGTACATAATAATCACAGCTGAACATATAAAGGAAGAATAACCTGATGTCACAGAGAAGGAATTCTTTTCTCAAATAGGCAATGAAAGAAACAGAATAACTAATACCTCAAAAACTACCAAGGAGTTTGCAAGACCACTGACATTAGAGACGAGAAAAGGAGGGTTTCATAAACAGGCAGCTCTAAACTTTATGCCTAACCAAGCAGTGTAAGCACTAACCAACATAACCAAAGTCAGAAGCATCACAAAGAAAAATTCTCAGAATGATATTTTTTTCTTTAAATGCTCCCTTTGTTGTCATTTTTACCCTATATTGAAGTTCCAATTCTCACTTTTAAAATTTACATCTAAAAAAAATTTACATCTAGAACCACTTTTCCAAGTAACTTTTGGAAATATCATATTGATTTTCAGCAGTTTAAATTCATTTCATGTAAAAACTCAACTCATTTTCTCCCCTTTCTTTTCATGGCAACAAGCTTTCCCCAATAACCCAAATTCAAACTTCAGCATTTCCTCCTTTTCCCCTATGTACAATAAATACCCAAATTAATTTTCACATTCTTCTCTTTCTCCCTTGCCTCTTTTTTTTCAGATTTTGTCAACGAAAGAAACATAATGCTGTGCAAAGACCATAGATTTGCAAACAAACTGTTTTGAACACCTTTCCCTCCTTCTATGATTCTGTAAAATAACTTTATCTCTCCAGGCCTCAATTTATAATCTTTAATAAGTACAAAGGATAGTACAGTATTAAAGAATGTATTCTCATTATCTCTTTGGTCAATTGTTAATTTATTTATTCTTTCAAAAATATTTATCAAGTGGCTACTATAAATAATGTTAGGCACTGGAATTATTCCACCTGGGAACATATTGCTGTTATTAACTGGGATGGAGAACATTAGAAGATGCCTAGATTGGTGACATAAATCAGGAAAGTGAAGAAAGGAATATACATATTTTACATCATATGTATATGGCATAGAATACAATGGGAAAAAAGAATGGTATAGCAGTGCTTATAATAAACTATAGAATTTCATATTTAGACAAGAGCTAATCTACAAATTGGATGGCAGAGAAATCAGAGAAAACAAAAAAAAATTATGTCATAGAAGTCAAGTTAAGACATCATTTCAAGAAGGGAATAAATGTTCAGAGATGCCACAAAAATATATGGAAAAAGGCCCGTTGAATTTAGATTCATGGGCATAATAATTGATGTTAATTAAAGTTATTTTGGAGAAGAAAATATAAAATTTGAGTATTTGGCAGATTCTGCCATAGCTTCCTCAATACTCACTCTTTCCTCCTGCTGCAGAGCAATAGAATTTCCATTTTTTAACTGTTCACATAACTTACAAATTCAAGCCAGCATTTCTCAACAATCACTGCAAATAAATGGTGTCGTGTTGTTCATTTATAGGTGATACAACACAACTTCCTGGTAAATCTCTTCCTTTTTCTTCTTCTTTTGCCCAGTGATTGAAATGTAGACATGTTAATAAGTGGTCTTTAACTGTGCAGATAAAGGTGACTCTATAAATATCAGAGCAATAAGACAGAAGGAATATGGGTTTTAAAATTTACCAAAAGGATGCTACCACAACTAACTCCAACTTGTATATGAGAAAGAAAAATCAGTTTTGTTTAGTATTTTATTAATTTTGGATTTCAGCTGTAGCAGCAGGACTTATATCCATACTAGTACACAATGAATGAAATAGGAGTAAGTTGCAAAAATGGAGAGCGCATGCATAATTTTTTTCCTACAATATTGGCTAAGATGGGAAAGAGAAAGCCATCCAAGTAGCTGGAAAATAATGAGGAAATCAGTGGCCATGGTGAGGTGTGTTTGCTTTCAATGGTAAAAATTTGGATACGTCTAAAATCCAACAGGAATAATTCCAGGTCATGGGTAGTTTGAGTATTAAAAGAAAAAGGGATGGGGAAGGGGATATTCAATACATTCGATTATTAAATAAAAGGAGTACATTTGATTTACAGTATATTCAATAGTGAGAACTTTCTCTAGTAACAGGAAGGAAGGAGGACAAGGTGTCTTTGGATAATAGATAATTTTTTATGATTTCATTGAAAAGTTCCTGGGTTATTTATTGCATATCTTCTATAAATCAAGACTTGAGGATTTGTTGGGAAAAAGAAGAGTGTAAAATTCTCGAGTGTGAATGTAAGCCCCCATGTGCCAATTATGAGAATGAGATAAAGAAAAAGGATAGAATAGAATTGCCAATTTAATTCCATTTGAGATTATTGATCTTGAATTTGTAATTGAACTTATTTTATCTGACTTTCTCCAGCAGTGTTTGACTATTGCTGTGCAGGCCCAGGGAATTTGGATAGGTTGGTTAGTCAGCAATGAGCATTTGCCATATTTAATGTGATGAAAATACTGCAGGGAAAGGGGATTTGTGATATAGTGAAAAGTGCCATTCAGATGGCAGGCTGTGTTTCATGAACGAATGAATGAATGAATGAGTGAATGGGAACTTATTTCACCTGAAATGGGTACAACAAAATGTAGCTAATGGGAACAGATTTAAATAGACAACAAAAATTTCCGCACTATGACATTTTCAGGGGAAATACACATGTACATATTTCTTACATATTTCATTATATCCACTTAGAATTGTCCTTCTGATTTTTTTACCTGTCTATATATAGTACAACATGATGAAACTGTATTTGATGATTGTATTTTCACTCAACATAATTTTATTCAGATGGTGTATATCCAACACTGTTTTTTTTTTTTTAACCTCACAATTAAAGTCAGGATTTTACTTAACCATGAGTGGAGTTGTAGCCTGAAAATCTTTACCAACTTGCACTTAAGTACCAATTCCATTCTCTCTGTTGGGAGTCACCTATTCGCTGGCATTTCCTTCAGCTGTGACATTTCCTTTGCAATGAGTCTTTGGGGTAACTTGGCTGCCTATATTTCTTTATGTTGTCCCAGTAATTGACACAAAAGAAAAATATCTTGAATGCAGCCTCCAATTGCCATTCAATCTATCTTTTTTTTGTATTCTTAGATGTTTTCACCAAAAATAATTAAAATTTTTGAGCTACCTGAATTTCTTCACTCTTCTTTAGAATTCCAAAAGATTAGAACATTTGTAAAAATCGAAATTGAAATATAGAAGTATATCAATCAAAATTTTATATTTCAAAAATGTCTACACATAACTTTATAAATATTCATGGTTATAAGCATTTTGCAGAATAATAAAATTAATTAACAATTTTCTGTTAATTAACACTAGGAACCCTGTTAGCTCTTTCAACAGCAGTCTCCAGGGTTCTTGACTTTTAAGTGCCAAAGCTGTCGCAGAATTTAACCTCTGCTCCCAGAAATTCTAGATAACTGAAATAATTTTGAGAAGCAACAATCAGAAAACAATTCTTAAAACAATTTAGGTATGTTCATAGGAAGGACACCAGAGAAATAATAAGTGCTGATTGAGGGGTAAAAGATGTAAGGCAGTTAACATTTTAAAGTAAGCTCTCCTTTATTGTGCTGACTTCTTCTCATTTTGGGTTTCAGATTTCTTTGCCTTTCAGGACCTCCTATACATTACCACATTACACTATGTGATGATTACCTCACGAAAGATTGCAAAGTACTACAAAATCATTGCCTCCTCAATGTTCTGTATTACTTTTAAGAGGTTGTGCTATTTTAATTAACACAATCTAGACTCTGACATTGGAACATGTCGTTACTCTGTTACTCTAATGATGTACTCACAGAGGAACCAAAGACTGAGTCAGGAAAATTGCAGGGATGGGAGAGAAGAAAGAAGAAGGGGAAGAAAAATCAGAAAAACTGAGAAAGTATGGAATGCAAAATATATACATAGAGAGAATAAACAAAAAGACTATGCAGAAATATATAGAATATAATAATTGCTGACATCTAATACAATGAGTAGTTGGATGAATAACATTCACGCCGAAATTAGGCTTTAGCCGAATTAGACTTTAGTTGTGATGCTAACATTTACTAAAATCAGCTCTTTTTCCTCAAGGCTATTCTTTCCTTAATTTATGGACACAGTAATGGTCTAGGAAATGTTTAAGTGTTGCAATGTCATCAGCTACCCCTAAATATTTATGTGAAATTTGTGATTACAGGAATCGGTAGCAATGCAGTTGTACACTATTTTAACAAATAAAATGCATTGGCTTTATAATTACCAATATTTCCCCTTAAACCCTATTTTCATTGTTTAGTTTTGCAAGTTTTCGAATAAAGTGTAATCATGGCTAAAACTAGATGTATTTGGTCTGAGGAGATTGAAAATGAAAAGTTTTATATATATCCAATATATATATACATATATGTTGGTTATATATCCAAAATATACACACACATATATATTGTGTATATATACATATTTAGTATATGTACACATATATAATCATATATATGTACATAATTTATATATGTGTGAATGAAATAAATAATTCTGTCAAATTTTATGCCTAACAAGTAAAAAGCAACAATTTAACATGCAGAGTACCTCCTTCAAAATAGATATTAAATATTTTAAATAAAAATTTTATTTCTGAGTAGCTTTATTTTTGACCCCTTTTTATAGTAAATATTTAGTGTAGACTCCCTCTTTATTGAGGGGGCTTATCTTTACAAACATGTATAAACCTTCAGCCAGATTCCACTGTAATAAAAATGGAAATAAAATTGAACAAAGGAAAAAAGTACTATAAAATATTATGTATATAACATGTTCTTTGACAAAAAAATAATACAACTATTTCTTTTTAACAGGAAGAAAATAGAAAAATGATAGAAAATAGAATATTTTAAGCTTTTGCCTCCTAGGTATTAGTTGAGAGAAATATATGTATATTCATTTAACTCTCATACATCTGATAAGTAAAATATGGATATACTTTGCGTTATTGGGCTTTGCTTCATTGAACTTCTCAGATAGTGTTTTTTCACAAATGGATGGTTTGAGGAAATCCTACGTCGAACAAGTCTCACTGCTATTGTTCCACCGTGCCCACTTCATGTCTCTCTGCCACATTTTGGTAATTCTTGCAATACTTCAAACATTTTCATTCTTGTTATATTTGTTATGATGATCATAAAAGATATATGCATTTAGTTTTTAAAAATAAACCACGTGAACACTTAAGATTACTTTGCCCCTTCTCATCCGTAGACTTTTGAAGTTTATTCAAAATTATTATTTACAGGAAGTGTGCACCTGGATTTGAGTGTTGGGTTACATTTCTTCCTGGTGCCAAATGGCTTCATTTATTAGAAAACCTGGGCTGTGACCAATGATCCAGTTACCCAGGCTGTGTAGACATGAGAAAGTCAAATGTATCATGTTTAATAGCTGATGACCAGGAACTAATAACAAGTTTTATTGTTGAGGTAAAGGGATGTGTGTAGTAGATATTATTAAATTTGAAATCAGAGAAAAACTTCCAGTTATTAAGTTGGAGATTGATTTAACATATTTACACAGAAGCATTTGAATTTGAAAAGGTTGCACTAAAATTCATATTTAAAACTAGGAAAAATATTTTTGTGTGACCATTCCTCCCAGTTCAACTTATTGAACTGAGATTCCTCGATTCATTCTTACAGCTATCACTTAATTTTCTGTTATTGTTATCCAATTGACAACCAGAATCTCACCTTCCCTGTTGGGTTTCTCCTGTTTAATTAAATGATTTAATAGTTCATGCTTAATAGTGTCTTCTTTACCATGTTTTCATTAAGGAAACACTTCCTGTTTGTCAATTGCACTGAGGAATATGGGAAGGCACTTTTTAAAAAAAGCCTCAGAGAGATATTAGGAAGAGAAATATACATTGGTGAAACACTAGAGACCAATTAAAAGGCAACAGATCAGTAAGCCCATGATTGTGTGGTATAATCAATATGCATGAGCACCAAGAGAATGAAAAATTAGGGAAAATGGGTCTGGGATGTAATTAGGTATAATTACATTCCCTGATAATAAGCCTGATCATCCGGTGGTGATTTTACATTTATTGTTTGAGGTTATTAGGATATGGCTTACCCATTATTCATTCCTTGCAGTAAGGACATTGCTGCAAAAGATTACCTATTCGACTAGAGAATATTCTTAGTATTGTTTCTCTCCCTGTGGTTAATACTTGATACAATTTTGAGTTTTGAGCAAATTGTGTTATATGTCCAAGTACTCACTTTTTAAATGTCAAAACAGAGATCATGTAAACATGAGGTCATTATGGACATTATAGATGGAAACATTAGCCTATTTTTATTTTTTCATTTTAACCTTAAACTAGAATAACACAGATTAAAATGTATTTTGCTCATTAAGAACAAATGGTATTGAAGACAAAAAACTTTTTTCATGGGATAAGGTGACAATTGTAAAAATTTATTTTTTTACAATTATACCTTATTGTACTTATTGTACCTTAGTACCTCTTTATATTCATCAATTAAGTAATATACTTTTAGCGTAATAAGAAAACATGTTCAAACTAAAATTTTGACTCTTCTACTTTAAAAAGTAAAATTTCATATGATCCCAAGTCAACAGAGAGGACCACTATTAGCATGTAGTGACATTCTGCACACAAAACATACATGGATCATACATGTATGTTCATAATACAAGTATTACATGTACAATTGCAACTTTAACATGCATGTAGAAACATACACAGAATGTTCTGATTTCAAATCTCCATTTGATTTTATTTAAAGAAAGTACCACAAGTTATTAAACAAATTTGTTTATAAAACTGATGAACACTGCTTATTTCTAGGTCTTTTCAGTAATAGCAAAGGGTTACTTGGTAATGTTTTTATACTATACCCTTGCACATTTGTTTAGGGATATTTACTAAGAAAATAAATATATTCCAGCTTTGACAAAAGTAAGACTTGCTTGAGTGTGGTAGGTAACTGTCTTGCATGAGATGGACAGAAATTTGAACATTTCACCTAAAGTATCATATGGTGTGTCTGAGTGTGATATTGTTATGTTACAGAATTACACGCTTATGATTTTCTTATAAAAGACTTTGTAATAAAAAGGGGCATCATTTTTGCCAGACCCTTGTGTGTGTGCATGTGTGTATGTGTGTGCACAGTGTCTCATCTCTGTCTTCCCTGAAGTAAACTTGCTTGGTTAATGATAAAGTAATTTTAGATATTGTTAACTTGTATTTCCTCAAATATTTCTCTCTTTTATACAGTGTATGATTTTATATTTCTATTAACAATGTTTGATGGTCTGCTTCTCCTTTCTTACCAAATATGAGTACATTTTAAGATTTTGATTAGGTAAGTATTAGTATATCATTGCTATTTTATTTTATATCATTTAATTATGAAACATCTTTTTGAGTTCATCGACCATTTGTATTTTACTTTTTATTTGCCCATTTATATAGAGTTTTCATTATGTTAACAAATTTAACCACTCAGCTTTCATAATTTTCTTATGTCTTGTTTGTCTCTGCCTTTTTGTTAATTATTTTATTTAGAAGATATTGATTTTGCATAATCAAATTTAGGAAATAGTAATTCATTTTTAGAAATAATCTGTTTTCCCTTACAAGCTATGCTATAACTTTACTATAACTTTAAGCTGCACTATATTTCCTCTACTAATGCATTGTCATGTCAAAGATAACAAAAGACTATTCAATACATTAATAATAACTTATGTTTGCACTTTAAATATTAAAAATTGCCATGAAACTATAGTTTTGTTAGTACATTAAGGTTACAGAAGGCTAGGACAAACTTATACAAATGAGAGAAACTAACTGCCAATTACCCAGCTCTATGAATTAGTGAACACCAGCAAACATGATTAAAAATGAAGAAGACCGTATCACAGAATTTACTTTGTTCATTTATCTTGACAAATATAGTTCAGTACCGATTCTTTGGTAATGCTTCAGGGTAAGTCTTAGCAAATTTCTTCTAACACATTTTGTGGAAATAGTTTAATGTGAGTGATAATGAGGTCTCACCCCAGCTCTCAGCTAATGATTTGCTGCTGAGAAATGAAGGAAGACGGCTGGATATGCAATGAAGATTATGAGGTTTGCCAGCTATGGAAATGACACAACAATTTTCATTTAATGGGAGAACTATTTTATCTTTTTAGAGTAAGATGCAATTTCATGACTGTAATTTTTAAAGCTTGTGGTTGAACTTGACTGTCACTGTAACTGAAAATGAAATATTAATGAATGAAACACACCTAGTTGCACTAACTAAATGTATCTGTGAGTGCATAGAAATAGTAACTCAATACAGTATCTGTATTTATAAGGCTATCATACAAGGCTTTGTATTCAACAACTATATAGTTTTTCTATGAAATGAACCCTTGTCTATTTCCATCTATGTGATATAAGAGTACTTGCATGAGTTTTGATACCTTATGTAAGAAAGTAATTAAACAAATTTTGATCCACATTAGACTTTCAGGAAAGGCAGTTTATAAAGTACTCCAAATGGGCATTAGGACATGATTAAGTGTGTGATTTTGCAACACTGCAGTTTGTCATAAAGAAGTTTTGATGGGGGTGGATTGGATGGGAAGTAAATGGTGCCCAGGCTGACTGACAGTGCACTGTACCAGCAAATCAAAGGTTCTGGTAGCTGTGGATTTCCTGCATTCCCTGCCCCCTCATCACACACCCATTTCAAACATGTTAATCTGTTTCTTAATGGAAATGGGCTTTGTAGGAGTAGAAATTTCTTTAAATTTTCTTTTCTTCTTTAAATACAAATTATCTTAGATCATCATCTTTTGGGTAAGTGATACATAAATTCTTCAATTACACTTTCTCTTTCTCTTCTTTTTCTCTTTGTTCTGCTTTATTTTATTATTTAATTTACATACCACTTTTTAAAAAATTCTCTGAATATTTGAAAGGTACTAGGGGTCAAGAATTGAAAGATGTATGAAACAAAGATGCGTGAATGCAATATCCCCTCCCACAACCTATGTGAGCTCTCCACGTGCAGGAGGGGCCTCATTTTCAGCTTTGCCAACATAACATGAGTTTATTATTATTTTCCCAATGTAACTGTAACAGCACTCACTTTGACTTTCAGAAGTTTCCCAACTGGAAAAATAAAGCATGTGTTCACCCCAAATACTGGAACTATGGTGGTCAGAAACTTGCTTTAGCTGATAGCCTTTCCACCAATGCTTTTACCGCTCTCTCTCATTTCAGTCTCAAAAGATTTGTCCACAAGTTAGTTCAAGCAAAAGACTTCAGAAATATTAAAATTTCAGTGTTAAATGGGAAATTTCCTCTTCAGTAAGAGTTAAGAATTTATCTCTAAAGCTGTCCCTGAACATAAAAATATGTTCCCTATTTGGACTTTAGAGATTTAATCAGGCTTTTCTTTTTTAGAAAAAAAAATAATGAGTAATGATATTAAAACATCTATTTTATTATTACAGTTTTAGTTGTTATTTTCTAATTTTCTTAAACATATTAATTGCTTGTGGATGCATAACATTTTTATTCATGTTTTGTTTCCATTTTTTTCCAAGTTGAAAGAAATCAGATGACAGAAAACCAAGTGGGTCACCAGAACCCATTTTTACTCTTTTTTTTTAAATAAAAAAATTTACATTAAGAAGTTTAAAAAGTGAGAATAGGTAATATAAGGCTTTCAAAAGTTTCTCTCTTCTGGATTAAACAGTTTTCTTTTTAATTTGAGCAATATTAGATATTTGAAATAGTTTTGAAACATTTCTGATTAGGTCTTTAGACATCTGCTTTTAAAAACACACACTTCAAAGAAGTTACAATGAATATGACATCAACTGACATTACGTGGTAGCAAGGGAGCAACACTTACTTTCAAAAGTATGTCTACTTGCTAATTATCCATAAACACTGAAGACAGAGTTTACCTTACTACTGCAGGTTTAATCAGTCTGTTTCCTAATGTGAAATGCTGTCTCCACACAACTGTTTAATGCACAACAAGAAAGCAAGTATAATTTAGATCCTCCTTAGAAGGATGATTCTATTCAGCATAGCGTGTAGCTTCCTGGGTTTATGATTCATTACTTTTCATTTGTCTAATTTTACTGGTTAAATATTGTCATCTATAATTTTGAAAGTGGGATGCATAGGGACAATAAAATCACTGACCAAAAATATAGTGTTAAAATAAACATGTCCATATCACTATTGACTTGTACAATTAATTAGCAAGAATAATCATAAAAGTTTTACCGAGCTTGCAAGAAGCACAAATGGGGTCATATTTACTAACAGCTTTTCTAGGGGTGCATTTATTTCTAGAAAACTCCTCAAAAAGGAACAATATGGAAAGAATAGTTGTTTATCCAACATTACAAGGAATAAGGAAGACGCAGGCACATATCTTCTATTTTCCTCTTGAATGTCAAAGAAAAAAATGATTTTTACCATGTATATTGTATATTTCATAAAATGAATGTGGTTATAGATTTAATGAGTTTATACTTTAACATAAAAATATAAGATATGTCCTATTTTTGTAAGTAAGTCATTCTATTTACCACATTACATATATTGGAAGGAGCATTTTTCTTCCTTTTCATTCATTCATTCATTCTTTCTAAGTGTCTACCCACATGTACAATGAGATTCTGGTAGAATTTTCTATGTGACTTTTGGTTACTGTCCTGCAGAATCTCATTGTTAATTGCTCAGCACACTATCTGTCATTTCAGTTCTTTCAATGTAGGAAAAAAGTAAACCATACTCATCTCAAAGATATGCTTGGGGAAATGAGCTTCACCATTCAGTAAGGTTATTTAATTTTTGAAACAGTAATTAACTTTTAAAATACAGTTGTCCTCACTTGGCATGGTACAGCATGTATGTTTCGGCTAACACCATATGTTTAAATAACACCTGGTCCCCAAACAACTCATTTCAAATTTTAGTTACCACAGCACATTACTGTAATTATGTAAAGTATAAACTTTGCTTCTAGTTCTTCAGTCTACAAATCACTACATACATAACAAATGGGTATTCTGATCAGTGACTGATCCCGTAATTTTTTATAGGGGAATAAATTATATATTTGGCACCCTCAAAAAGCCTTAAGCCTTAAGCCTTGTTGGCATAAGGCTTATTTTAGGCTGATCATGTTTAAGAAACAGAAGATTCAGGGCATTTTTCTGTGTCTCTCATAACCGCCTAAAAGAGTTTAGATAGTGAGTCTGTATCAGAAAGAGATCTATTACCTGAGATAACTTCTTTTTATATCGGAAAGACTTCTCTGCATGGTATGGCAAACATTTGTTTTCCAAACATTTGCTCATCTCATCTTCCTGTAAATGTTCTTCTCTTTCAAGCCCCAGACCCACAGCCCCTTCTCCTTTGCTGGGGATAACATACAGGTCTCCATTGCCCGACTGTCTGGGACCCTCAAATCTGTGGGACGCCTCTACATACGAAATTAGTCTTTTCTTGTTAACTAGTCTTATGTTAATTTGATTATCTGACCAGTTGAAGATCCTAGAAGGGGAAAAGAAAACTTTATTCCTCCCTTAGCCTTTCAAAGTCTGTTGGTGAGAGGCCACTGCACATTTGTTATTCAGCTCATGCACAGACAGCAGAACATGTGGTTATGTTGCCTCATATCCCAGAGACCGTGAGATACTATAGGCAAAATAATTTAACTCTTCCAGTACTGCTGCTGCCAAATAATGCTTCAGGTCACCTTGATTCTCTTTGGGACTTGAGTTAAAATGCAAACATTTCATTTTTACTGTCAAATTTAACTTTATAAATCCAGTTAATAGATTAAGAATTTATTTCAACTTTTAATGCCTATTATTACAGACAGACTTTTGGACAGGCTATTGATAATAACAGATCATGCCATTTCTTTAGGTAAAATTTAGGAAAAAATATGACAGGGCATGCAACGAAGCAATATGCCAATATTACTGCAAGAACATTTATTATATCATGAAAGTAACTGCAGGTTTTCAATAAAATATACACAGAGTTTTAGAGGAAATAGCTGGTTGTAAGAATGTAGACATAGTGGATATTTGGGAGACACTGGAAATGCATCCAGGTGAGCTTAGTGGAGGTAAACTTACTGACATAAATGATGAAAGAAAAGGGTTATGATGAACAAGATGACGATACCCCAGAAATGTGCACAAAAAGTTAACAGTAAAGCAATTCTTGGAGATATTTTATGATATCAAAAAAAACCCCCACAAAGGACAAAATATTAAACGTGGATCCCAACTTAGAAAGATATGTGAAAGATGCTCATTCTATTTTGTAAGTTATACAACAACGAGGCAAACACTGTGTAAACTACTATTGATATGCATTTAGTATAAAGTTGCAAAACACCATTCTCAAGGTCCCTAACATTTTAAATTACAGCTTATGAAATAAAATGTAATTTTACTATCTTTTATTTCTGTATACATTTATAACTGACAAATTTTAAGTTTTGCCAAAAATATTTATTAAAGGTAAAACAGTAATAATTTTCCCACCTGCTATAAAAATTACTTTGCAGTCTTTTATCTTGCACTGTCATTTTTAATTTCATACACTCCCTGTGCAAAACAAAAATTTCCTGCATTTGTATTATTTAAAATAAAAACAGTAGTTGTACCCTGGCCAGTGCGGTTCATTTGGTCGGGCATCATCTGGCAAAGGGGAAGGTCGCAGGTTTGATTCCTGGTTCGGGCACATGTGAGAGGCAACTGAGCAATATTTTCTCTCACACATTGATGCTGCCCTCCTCCTTTCTCCTTCGCTTCCCCTTTCTCTAAAAATAAATAGATCTTTAAAAAAGTAGTCGTGACTCAATATAAAAGTTTAGTTTTTAGTTATATTTATTTTTTAAATACTTTTTCCTCATTCTTCTTCAAAATTATTTTTTGACAGAGAATAGGCTACGCATATTGTCTTAACCACATAAAGCATAGACAAATAATATGAATTGAAACTGAGTTTTTAAAAATTCTAACTGATGAGCAATAAAATCTTTTCTGAGAAACTAAAAGCTAGTGGGCCAAAGTTTCCTGATAGCGAGAGAAGTAGAAGAACTCAGCATGGGCTGAGGTCTCCTAAATCATCCTAAACTGATGTAGCTCATTCATCCTCTACATAGTGCCTTTCAACATAACTTTCTGCAATTCTGGAAATATTTTGTCTGCATGTTGTGCAATATAGTAGATACTGGTCAATATATATTGAAATCTGGTTATGGTGATGGAGACACTAAATTTTTAATTTTACTTAATTTTAATTAATTAAAATTTTTATAGCTACATGTAGCCAGTGACTACCACACAGCACAGCACTAATATATTCTACAGAAAGAATTAATATAAATAATACTTCTTTCCTTACATGTTTAATATTATTTATCTTCAATTTTTACTTGATGGGCCACTAGGCTGAATATAAACTCCTGGAATTATACTTGCTTTTACTAAAATTGTTGCCAAACCAGCAACAGTAAGTAAAGGACTCAGGGTTACTGGTCTTCATACTATCTCTAGCCAATTCATTTGTCTTGCCTTTACAAAAAAAAAAGTTTCATTATGGATGAGAGTGCACTACCATAAATTTAACCAAGTGGTAGCTTAATATCCACAGCTTCTGAGCATATGGAATATCTTTAGTGGAGCAGGTCAGTACACCCTCTGTTCTTTAATGGGAGCACATAGAGTTAGCAAATGTGATCTCAAGTGCAGTCTCGAACTGCATGGAAAGGACAGTGGATGTGTTCACTGCAAGGTCCCAGAACTATAATATCTCCCGATTTTTATTGTAGTTCAGAAAGATGTTCATCATCTTAATGTTCCTTAGAACATCAATAGAAAAGGAGATAGGACTTTGAGGAGAGATGAGGAAATGGGTAATCTGGAAGAGAAGGAAAGAGTAAATTGACTACAGGAAAAAGAAAGGATTGCTGAGTAGTGATCAACTTGAAGATTCCATTATAATTTTGATTTAAGTCTTTAGAATCAACTTGGGTTTGTTTTTCCAGCCATAGTCATTGGTGGGGGTCCAGGCAAAGAGGTAGGGTTGGATTACATAAACGCAGTGAAGAATGAGCTAAATATAGGCTTTTGTACTCAATTATAGCATTCAATACCACATTTTAATTCTCCTACTATTGTTAATCTCCCCTACTTTCCTCTACAATAATCTATACATAGCAGAAATGATGAGAGGTGCCATTTCTTAGTGTAACTGTTTCCAAGTGTCTGTTGAGTTTGCTTAGCCCAGGAATGCCTTCTATGATGCTAGGGGATGTTTCATGGTCTATTGCAAATCTGAGCTAAATACGGATGATTCGAGGCTAAGCTGTGCCTTGAAGGCAACTTGGAAGGCAAGAACCCCCGCCACGGTTTTTGGTCTTTCATCAGATCTTTCCCATGTAAAGGTACCTTTTGTCTTTCAGCTTTCGTAGCTCAGTGAAATGGGAGAAAGTTTAATTTATCCTCACTACCTGTGGCTTACATTAATTAATAAAATATTTAATAAAAGCAATGCTTTGAGAATTCCCCATGGCATTATTAAAAACAAATGTTTATTATAAAATGATGTCATATTCAATGTGTCGTTTTTCTTATAAATTATTTGGCTCCAGAGAAAAATCACTTTTTAATAACCACAGGGATAAGGCTCCAGCATAATTGTTGGAATGTTGTATTAATCTTAACTCATGGCAAAATGTGTTACATGTTATATCCAACAAATTAGAGTAATTTGAAGTATATATTCAGAGTAGTTTATATTTTTGTTTGTTTATATAACATATGTATATACTAAATAAATTTTAACCAGAACATAACATTTAAACAAAACAATCTTTGATTTCTTACATTTCATCATGCTACTTATAATCTTTTAACATAAAAGAAATTTGAGGGAAACATATGTAGACTTTTTTGGTTAACAAGCTTCAAAAAGGAAGAATTTTTGTTTTTATAAAATAAGAGATTTTGAAATATTCAACATGATCAAAGTAACAATATGTACATTTTAAATATCTTTATTTGAGAATTCCATATTAAGCAAGGAGTCTCATTTAACTAAATAGACATCACCAAAGTTAATAATACTGTATCTTTTTAAAATTTGTAAATATACATATATCAAAATTTAACCATTTTAACTCTTTTAAGTGTATATTTCAGTGGCATTAAATGCATTCACATTGTTGTGTGTTTATCACCATGATCGAACTCCAGAACATTTATCTTCCAAAACTGAAACTTTGTACCATTTAAACAATAACTCTTCATTCTCCCACCCTTTCTCCCCAGAACCTGGAAAGCACCAGTCTGTTTTTTCTCCCTATGGTTTTGAATACTATAAGTACCTCATGTAAGTGGAATTATATAGCATTTATCCTTTTGTGCCTCACTTATTTCGTTTAGCATAATGTCCTCAACTAGCATGTGTAAGAACTTCCTTCCTTTTTATAGCTAAATCATATTCCCCTGTGTGTACTGTATATACCATGTTTTGTTTGTACAGTCATCTGTCGATGGACACTTAGATTACTTTCACTTTTTGGCTATTGTGAATACTGCTGTTATGAATGTGGGTGTATAATTATCTGTATAATCTGTATTATACAGATTATCTGTATAATTATCTGTATAATCATAATTACCTGCTTTAAATTCTTTTAACTATATACTCAGAAGTGAAATTGTTGGATCAAATAACTCTGTTTAATTTTATGAAGAATTAGCAACCATTTTCTATAGCAGCTGCACTAGTTCAGATTCCAATTTCTTCACATCCTGACCAACAATTGATATTTTTTCCTCATTAACACATTGAGTGTTAAATGCATCTCACTGTGGTTTTGATTTGTATTTCCATAGCTAGTGATGTTGGTCATCTTTTCATGTGCACATTGGCCATTTGTGCGTTTGTCTGTAGTTCTGTCCAGGAAAAGTCCAGCCATCATTAATATAACAAGAACGGTTTGTGTGACATTGATGTGACCTGGCAGCCAAGAGAGTGGACTGAAATGTACATGGGTGAACAATGACAAATACACTGTACTAGCCGCTAGGGGGCAGTAGATGCTGTTGAGTTAGCATGTGTACTGTGTGGCCATTGCATAAAAATGACTAAACAAGTAGAACAGGAATCTGCATTCAATTTTGTGTTAAGTTTGAATGTTCTTCTGAGGAAACTCTTTGGATGATTCAGAAGGGCCACAGGTATGGGCAACTGGTGATTGGCAGCTTCATCACTACAAGGCCCCCCATTCAGGCATCATGTCTTGTGAAGCATTTTTTGGAGAAACATCAAATTATCCTGGTGACTCAGCCCCACTACAGCGCAGATTTGGACCCTAGGACTTCTGGCTTTTCCCCACACTAAAATCACCTTTGAAAAGGAAGAGATTTCAGACAGTCAGTGAGATTCAGGAAAATAAGATGGGCAGTTCATGGTGATTGGGAGAACTGTGTGAAGTCCCAAGATGCCTACTCTGAAGGGGACTGGGGCATCATTGTCCTATGTACAATGTTTCTTGTATCTTGTGTCTCCTTCAATAAATGGCTCTATTTTTCATAGTGTATAGCTGGATAATTTCTGGATAGAATATAATGAATATAAAAATTTTTTTGAGAAATGCCAAATCAATCATTTGCACATTTTAAGTCATATTTTGTGAGTTTTATTTCATTATATATATCCTAGATATTAATTCCTTGTTTGATGCATGATTTGAAACTGTTTTCTAACATTCTGTGGATTGACTTTTCACTCTCTTGATAGTATCTTTTAATGCACAGAAGTGTCTTTTTAAAAATCTATTTTATTGATTATGCTATTACAGTTGTCCCATTTCCCCTCCTTCATTCCCCTCCACCCTGCACACCCTCTCCCACCCACATTCCCCCCTTTAGTTAATGTCCATGTGTCATAAGTTGTTTAGCTTCTACATTTCCCATACAATTTTGCCTTCCCCCTACTTTCTACCTACCACTAGGCTACTCATTCTCTGTACCTTTTCCCCCTCTCTCCTCTTCCCACTCACCTGTTGCACAGAAGTTTCTTTTTTAAAAATAATATATTTTGAAACTTTTTTAACATTGAAAATAATTTAAAAATAAAGTTTAAAGCTAGTTATAGCTCTGGTATTGCTCTGCATTATTAAAGTTAAGAAGTTTTGTTGATTAGGGGAATTTAAGCAAAAATAACACAAGTTTATGCTTTATCATTACCCATCCTGTGAAGATGGGTAGTGATACCTGGCTTCATTGAATTTTCTCATTAAAATAAAAATATCAGCAAGTTAAATATGTTTGGATCATGCTGTTTGTTGTTTTTTAATGGGACTATATTGAAGTAAGAATAGAAAAATAAATGAATTAAAGTACAATCAATGAAATAATTTGTGACTCTTAACAATGCAATATTTTTTCTTTACTATGAGCACCAATGATAACCAAAGATTACAACCAAAATGTCAAATAAAATGGATGGGACCTTAACTGTTTTCTACCCCAGGACATTTATACTTGATCCTCTACCAGAAATACTGTTCTTGCATAGCCTTGCCTACTTGCTTGGACTCAGCCTTCAGAACTTAGATCCAAGATCATCTTTTACAAAGATCTCCACTTATTTAGCTGAATAAAAAAGCCCCACTTCCATCTTGTATCCCTCTTTACCTCGGTAAGATCCCGACTAGCGTTACTTAGCAGCACGGCACCAACAATCACCTGAAGTTACCTGTGCATGTGTTTCCTCAGCCATCATCTCCTCTTCACACTCCCACTAAGTGAACCTTCCATGAAGGACCTTGCCTGTATCGTTTACCTGGATCCTCAGTACCTAGAATAGCAGGTAATGAATAAAATATTCGCAGAGAAATGAAATGAGGTTTATGCTAAGGTTTCAATGAAATCATGTCTTTCCCTCAAATTATTGAAGTTATATGAGTTTTTCATTAATTACACAATCAGACAGGAACCTTGATTATACATGCACCTTTTTTAATGAGAGCTATTTATGGGCATATTCCTTGGTAATTATGGAAAGTGCATTGTCCATGTCTTATCTTTCAGGTGAATGGATATCGTGCAATTAGTTGTATCTCAGAGTCCAGGCAAGATATTTACTCTATTTACTTTCATTTAGATCTCTTGTCCACAGAAAATGTATCTTTCTCTCTGATATTGGGAAAAAATAGCTTGTAATTTCCTAAGCTTTCAAGAGCACTTTCTCCATCCTAGTTTCTTAACTCAGAAACACTCAGCAGTAAATCAGTCACAATTTCTAAGAACTGCATATGAAACACAAATGAGACATTTAATTGCATGGTAGCATTTTACAAATTCCATGCAGTACTATTTTTAACATTACTTGGAAACCTGATGATTTAAAGAAATTAGGTATTAATTTGAATTCTTTTTTTTCAAGTCTCTTAAGAGTTACACGTATATTAATAATTAGCCTTTTTTAATAACATTATTATAGAAAGCTGCTGCTTTTAATACATCCCACAGCATATCAGTTTAAGGGAAAATTCTGGCTGCTATTATTCATCTGCTTAGACATTATTAAGATCTTTTTTCAATTTCTTGTTAAGAAACACCTCAGGTTCTTCTTTTCTTTAAGCACTGTTTCATTTCAGCAGAATGATGCATTGGAAACAATCTTAACCCAGCTTGAAGTACTAAATACCAGAGTGATTATTGAACGATGGAGTGTTTCCATTACTTTTTGTCTCACAGATGTTTTTTTTTTGTATTATTAATTTTTTAGTGCCAACAGAGTATTGCAATATTCTAAAGTGCAACCCCTTTCTCAGGTGAGTCTCATAAATCTCATGGCCACTGTAGTAGGAAAGCAAGGGGCTATTATAATTGCAGATATTTCTGGTCCAAAAGCAAATATCTTTTATAGGATCGATTTTCACTGTTGTGATTATATAAAGGGGACATTTCAGAAAAAAAATATATGTTATAGCATGGTCGGCTCTGGATAAGCAGTCTGCAAATGCTGGTTCTCACTGAACCTGGGTCACCGGCTTGCCACGTGAACTTCGACATCCCAATGTCTTCCAGTGGAGATTCACATTTAAAAGTCAATATTTTGCTAATAGCACCTTCTAATTTATATGATGATATTAAGTATATCAATACACTAAGATTTTTTCAAAAATGGAAAACAATATTTTCCATAAAAGAAAACCATGACTTTCTAGAAAGACTCATCGAGATACTGATATTTCTGACTGAAGTTAGGACAATCCTGTCAAGTTTCCTGGAGATTCTTTTAAAAAAGATAATTGAGAAGAGAGAGTAATTATCAAGTTAGCATTGTAATTTGGGGCTTCTCAAAATCAGATGTCCTGAGTTGATAATAATTTGGATATTGATCATGAGAAGCAGTAGTTTTATGCACCCCAAACACTGATGCCTAAAGATTGAAAAATCATTTTCTACTACAAATAAAAGCTTTCACAAATAAAAATCAGTATTCTTGGAAGTATCCTGGAAAGGTAGCCTCAGGATGATCTACCAAAAATGATTAATAATAGCTAATAATATTGCCAACTTACTATACATGCATTTCTAAGTATAAGAGATGATAGCTACTGGCAATACCATCAGTGGTTATGTGTCCACAACCATTTTTGGTGTGGAATTATCGGGGCCTGGAATTATTTGTGCAGGTAGTCCGTTAGCAGAAACTATTCAGTAAGGTTTTGACACAATTTATGAAAGCAGACAACAAGCAAATAATTTACTAGTTAATCTTTCCCAGATAAAAAATTACATTATTTAACTTACAAATCGTATTTAACTCTCCATTCTTTAATTCAGAATAGAAAATTCATGCTTAATAAATGTATTTTATTGAAGTAAAATGAATCTGCTTTGATTAAAATAGACTAAAATATTTGGGATAGTACATATTTTTAAAAGCTCATAGTTTTGTTTGCAAAACTATCATGCAAACAATTATTTGATATGTACTTTAAAAAATATTTATGAACTGCATTACATTAGATACAGATATTTTAAATTTCATACATTGGCCCTTTAAAATTTTGCAAATTATTTTATTTCATATTCATTTTCATCATTAACAAAATTTTATTCACTAGAGTATAGTTACTATAAGTGGTGATATTTAAATGCTTTATCTTTTTTATCCCTTTTAGGCAGTCATTGAGTAACAGAAATTTGCAGTGAAAATGGTTTTAGTACACTATTATTAAGGACTTCAAAACATAAATCTATTAGATATTTTCATAAGAATTTAAAGTTTTATATTATAAGAACCTATCAGAATGGTAGAGCAATACAGAGAAATAAATTTTTAATTATAAAATAATATGAAGTACTCATGAATAAATAGAAAAGTGCCTGAACACCATAAAAATAACATAAATTTGCTGGAAAAGCGTAACAGCATGGAAAACCATATTTGCACATCAGTTATGAAACTGTCATTTTTATTATTTATTTTATTAACAGTACTTTGGTACTATTACCTTCGTAGTTATTATGTCAGTTGTTAATTTTCTCTTTTAAAAATGTGCTCAAATTAATAAATGAATTAAACTTTAAGTGCTGTCATTACATTAAACATATATAATTACCTAAGTTAACTTGAATCCTTCCCCTTCTTGAGTTGTATTTTTTGCCTATAAATGAAATATCTTCATCACACTGCACCAACATGCAGAAAGAAAAATGATATATAGTATAGTTTCTGATAACTATTTAAACAATTATTGTTTTTAGAATCCCCAGCTCCAAATTTGTTTTTAAATAAGTTTATTTCTATATATAATATTTTTATCTATAAAAGTATAAAGAACTTTATTATATAATTTTTGTGGATTTTTCTATTTTATTTAATTGTTAGTTTGTTGTTTTCCATTACTCTTTAGTCCCCTTATACCTCCCTCCTCCCAACACTTCTGTCCATGTCCTTGAGTCCATTTTTTTTTGCTTAACTCCTCCACCCCTAACCCATCCCCCACTAGCCTATCTGCTCTCCTTTTATGAGTCTGTCCCCATTTTCCTTGCTAGTTCAGTTTCTTTATTAGATTCTATGTATGAGTGAAATCATACGATATTTGTCTTTTTCTGGCTGGCTTATTTTACTTAGCATAATATTCTCCAGATCCATCTATATACTGTTACATAAGATAAAGTTCTCTCCTTTTTCACAACTGAGTAGTATTCCATTGGGTACATGTCCCATAGTTGTTTTACTCACTCATCTGTTGGACAACTGGGCTGCTTCCATATGTTGGTGATTGTAAATAATGATGCAGTGAACATAGGGGTGCTTATGTTCTTTTGAATCAGTGTTTTACATTCCTTCAGATATATTCCCAGAAGTGAAATTGCTGGGTCATAAGGCAGATCCATTTTTAATTTTTTGAGGTATCTCCATATAGCTTTCCACAGTGGCTGCAACAGTCTGTATTCCCATCAACAGTGCAGAAGGGTTCCCTTTCTCCACATCCTCTCCAGCACTTGCTGTTTGTTGATTTATTGATGATAGTCATTCTGACAGGTGTGGGATGGTATCTCATTGTGGTTTTAATTTGCATTTCTCTGAAGATTAGTGACATTGAGCATCATCTCTTCATGTGTCTATTGACCAAAGTTATGTCCTCTTTGGAGAAGTGTCTATTCAGGTCCTTTGCTCATTCTTTAACTGGGCTGTCAGTTTTTATGATGTTGAGTTTTGTAAGTACTTTTAAATTTTGGATATAGACCCCTTATCAGATGTATTAGTAAATATGTTCGCCCATTCTGTGGGCTGTCTTTTTATTTTGTTGATGAATTTCTTTGCTGTGCAAAAGTTTAGTTTGATGTAGTCCCAATTATTTTTTTTCTTTTGTTGCCCTTGCCTGGGGAGATATATCCCATAAAATATGGCTACAAGCATGCCCAGCTGGTGTGCCTCAGTGGACTAAGTGCCAGCCTGCCAACCAAAGTGTCATCGGTTTGATTCCCAGTCAGGGCATGTGCCTGGATTGCAGGTCAGGTCCCCATTTGGGGGGGGTGTGAGAGGCAACCACACTTTGGTGTTTCTCCCTCCCTTCTCCTCTCTAAAAATAAAAAAAGTAAAATCTTAAAAATATATATTGCTATGAGCAATGTACATGATCTTACTGCCTATGTTTTCTTCTAGGATTGTTATGGTCTGTGGTCTAACATTTCAGCCTTTGATCCATTTTGAATTTATTCTTGTGGGCGGTGTAAGAAGGTGGTCTAGTATCATTTTTTTCTTCGTGTATCTAATTTTCCCAACACCATTTGTTGAATGAACTCTCTTCAGCGCATTGCATGTGCTTGCTTCCTGTGTCAAGTATCAGTCAACTGTAAAGGTGTGAGTTTATTTATGGGCTCTCTATTCTGTGCCATTGATCTATGTGTCTGTTTTTTATGTCAGTACCATGCTATTTGGGTTACTGTGGCCTTATAATAAGTTTCATATTAGGTAGCATGATTCCTCCAATTTTGGTCTTCTTTCTCAGGATCATGGTTGCTATTCGGGGCGTTTTGTGGTTCCATATAAATATTTGAAATATTTGTTCTAGTTCTGTGAAATATGTCTTTGGTAGCTTGCTAGGAATTGCATTGAATTTATAGATTGCTTTGGGTAATATGGACATTTTAATGATGTTAATTCTTCATATCCATGAACACAGTATGTGATTCCACTTATTTGTATCTTCTTCAGTGTCTTTCTTCAATGCTTTATAATTTTCTGAGTACACTTCTTTTATATACCTGATTAGATTTATTCCTATGTATTTTATTCTTTTTGAAGCAATTGTGAATGGGATTGTTTTCTTAATTTCCCTTTCTGTTACTTTGTTATTGCCATATAGAAATGCAACTAATTTCTGGATATTAATTTTGTATCCTGCTGTTTTGCTGAATTTTTTTATCAGTTCTAGTAGTTTCTTAGTGAAATTTTTGGAGTTTTATATGTACATTATCATATTATGTGTGGATAAAGACAGTTTTACTATTTTCTTTCCAATATGGATGTCTTTTAGTTCTTCTTGTCTGATTGTTGTGGCTAAGATGTCCAGGACTGTGTTGAATAAGGCAGGTGAAAGTGAACATCCTTGTCTTGTTCCTGATCTTAAGGAAAATGCTTGTAGTTTTTGCCCATTGAGTATGATGCTGGCAGTGGGTTTGTCATATATGGCTTTAATTAGGTTGAGGTGTGTTCCCTCTATGCCCACTTTGCTAGGAGTTTTTATCATACATGGGTGCTAGATTGTATTAAATAATTTTTCTGCATCTATTGATATGATCATGTGGCTTTATACTTCCTTTTGTTTATGTGGTGAATCACAATTTATTGATTCACAAATGTTTTATCAACCTGGCATTCCCAGAATAAATGCCACTTGATCAACTCATCTTATGGAGTTGATCCAGCATTATCTTAATTCCAAAATCAGATAAAGACACTAGAAAGAAAGAAAACTACAGGTCAGGATCTCTGATGAGCATTGATGCTAAAATCCTCAACAAAATATTAGCAAGACAAACACAGCGATACATTATTTAACTTCTAAATTCAAAATAAACAACATAAATAAATATGTGTTTGATAAAATTCTAAGGTTATATGTTTATTATTAAAATGTTTCCTTTATCATGTATGTATATTTATATATTGACTTATTTCTCTATACAGATCTCCATTAAACAGGTAATCTTTTTGGTCACCTGTTCAATATTCAAGATGCTGTATAATCACTGGAAATTTATGCACTGGCTGGTGCGGCTCAGTGGACTGAGCACTGGCCTATGAACTGAAGGGTCTCTGGTTTGATTCCCAGTCAGGGTATATGCCTGGTTGCAGGCCACTCCCCCAGTGGAGAGAGGGAGGGGAGAAGAAACCACACTTTGATGTTTCTCCCTTTCTTTCTCCATCTCTTTCCCTGTGTCTAAAACTAAATAAATAATGCCTTTTTTAAGTTAAAAAAGTTTTAGCATACAAGATATTAAATAAAAAAATAATATCTATAATGAATTTTGATATTTATTTTTCTTTATGCTAAAAATCAATAAGACGCTCTTTATATCTTTCCTATTACTTTTTAAGAATGACAAATAAAATAATAATTATTGCATTCTTATTTTTTCACAAGAGAAAAATTTGAAATTGTAATATGCATACCTTGAAACTACATACATTGAACTAATCATATATGAATGTGTTATTTATGCTCAGTTTTGGCATCAGTGAATAATAAATGGTAACTGAGAATTCTTTCCAATATTTAACCATAACTCTTCCACCAAAAAATATACTAGACTCACTGATCATCAAATTGTAAATTACTAATATTGTAATGCTGTCATTTGTTACTTATCTTTTACATTTTTGATAATAGAAGCATACAGATAATAATCTCAAAGTAGATCATTGTGCAAACAGTTAGACTAAAACAGAAACCCTTGAACCTGACTAATAGCATTCGGTTGGTAAACACTACTGGAGTTCTTTAACTTTTAAAAGAATTAGGCTGCCAAATTAGTTATTGTGTCATAAAAATTATTAGTATATAATAAAAAATATACAAAAGAATTATGCTAGCCATGTATAATAGAAAATGTTTTTACCTGTTTTATAAGCACTGATGTATGAAGTGAAAAAATTCTTTTTTTAGCACACTTAGTTTCGCTGCTCTGTGCCCATGAACATCCAATTCTTACAACATTCTGCCCCACCCTCTTGTATCAAATCTGTTTTTCTTAAAATATGCTTTCATCCCTATCACGAGCTGTCATGTTGGCAAACTCAGTGGTCACTTCCTTGTCATTGTATTATTCAACATCTCAACACACATGGCCACTCCTTTCTTGAAAATTTTTCACTCTTTGATTTCACAAAATATAGCTTTGATTTTCCTTGAATGTCACTGGAACTTCAACAATTGCCTTTTCTGAGTCCTTCTGTTAGACTGCTTTTAAAGTTTAACAGTTTGTTGTTTAACTTATTCTGTACCTATATTATTTCCATGTAATTGTGGCTGTAAATATTATCTATGTTTAGCTGAATTAATTATCTACATCCATTTCTATGCCTACTTTGAGGTTCAGACTCAAATATCCACCTCTTTTCTATACATCTCATTTGAATAATAGTCACCACAAATTTAACATTTGGAACATAGGACACTTGATTTAGCACTTTGAAATCCCAAACGTGTAAGAATGTCCTGCTGCTGATCTTCCCCATCATGGTAACTGAAACTATTTAGAAGAGCAGGTAAAAAACCCAAGTGTATACTTTTGATTATTATTCCTCTTTCCATGAATTCAATTAATCAGGGATTTCCAAATCCTGGCTTAATTTCCAAAATATATATTAAATATATATGTTCTTTTTTGCCACTGTCAACCCCTTATTCCATCATAAATAAATAGATAGATAGATGGATCTGAAATTTCCACCTTAAATTTACACTGCTCCATATTTGCCCTGTACAATCCATCCTTAAAAGAATAGACAGAATAATCTTTTTAAAGAAAAAGTTTAATCAAATCACTTTGCTACTTTAAAACATTCTCTTATATTTAGAACAAAATCCAGACTCTTAACCATGGCTTATAATGTCCTGAATATCTAGCTCTTGAATATCTATTTAATATTTAATATTATCTTCTAAACCTCTTTATCTACCAGCCACACTGGCTTTCTGTTCCTTGAATGTGCTGAGCTTTTTTTATTTCAGTGTTTTTACACTGACTGTTCTTTCCACCTAGAATTCTCTTATTCAGACATCTCTGACTTTAATTTTCAGTCCAATTTCACTGTCTCGGAGAGGCTCTGCCTGATCTACCTATATTAGCCACAGTCTCACTTGGTATCCTTCATGAGCGAAGGGACCTTGTGAATGCAGCTCCTTTTGTTTAGGATGGTGTCTGACAGTAAAGGTGGTAAATTGATTCAATGAAGATATATGTTAAGTGAAAGCTCTGAAACAGCATTAGGAATGTATTCACAATGAAGTATAAATAACTGATTAAATAAAGATTTCTAAAGTATTGTTAAATTCTAGACTCAGAAAATAAAGCTTAATGAAAATACTCTTAAGAGAAATTTGAGGCATCCTACATCAGATGGTGGCAGGATTTGAGGGGAAGCTCCTTGGTCTTTCTGCTCTGTCAGATGACACCTGTAAGTCATTCCTTCTAAGCTTCCCTACAAAAGTATCCAGGGAAATTGCATGTGCATTTTTCATCATTTTCATTTCCCAGTTTGCTTCCCTTTAATTCATTATATTAGAATAAAAATATCATATCAAAGAAAAGACTATATTATAACACAAAAATTAATTTAAATATATTTGCATCTTCATGCTTTATTAGCATACTTTAAGTACACAGTATTCAAATATGGTTAACCATGAATTGTAGTTATAATTCAACTTCAAGGCACAAAATCATGGGTCATATCCTACTATATATGAAACTATTTTCACAGAGAAATTCCACTTGAAAACTCAGAAGACAGGTTGTGAATTAGCTATCATAAAATGTATTGTTCTATGAACTCCATATTGAATTAATAAAAGAAATATGAGTCAGGCTAATGAGAAAAGAAGGTAGATTTTTCTGGTTAAGTAAAAAAGTATACCAGTATAATTTTTTTAATTAGAAATGAATGTTGTAATTTTCTTTAAGATACAATAATTGTTTAGTTTTTTTCTTACTCAAATGAGTAAAGCCTGTACAGATAAAATGTTTAATGTTGGTGATGTTACAGGGAGACAGATGGGCAAAGTATTTACTGTTTTAATTAGCATGCTAATGTCATATAAACAATACTTTAAAACTAGGCCCTTCATTTTCCTTTTACAGAGTCTGTGAATTGGCATGAGTTAAAGGATGATCTGATCCAATCTCCTTATTTTACATATGAGTATATTGAGTCTGAAATAAGTTAAATGGCAAGTGGAGAGAACTTGGAATATGACTACCTTGCTCTAATGTCAGCTATAACATTTATAACATTTACTAGCTGTGTGTCCTTTCCCAAATCATTTAGACCCTGCAATCCTGTTTCCTCATCTTAAAATGGAAAGTAACATTTACCTTGCAGATAATTTTGCAAAAAAATTAAGTGATATACAGAAAATGTATGTAATATATTTGAATACTGTTTTTAAACAGTAAAATGCAATTTTTGTTATCTTTCCATCTCTACCCCTAACAAGCTGCACGAACCAACAGAATGTGAAGCAAATTTTTTGACTCAGGTTAATTAATTAATTGACATGTTTATTGATTTATTGGTATACTACCATGTAAACACTAACTTTTATGTTATTAAACCTTGAGATAATCATATTTTTTTCTAGATAACAATGTCACCTGTTTAAGATTTAGGTTAATAACCTAATAGATGTTAAAAAGGGAAGCATTTTTAAAAGAACCATAGCCAATACAATTGTCATGCTTAATAGACACAGTGGAGTAGGAAGTAAAGCTAAAGTTATAGATCATCTGGGCAAGAAAGTAGTCACTGTACTATACAGTAATTTACTCTGAAGGCAGACTATTACTAAGTTTTACTTATTATCAAAAGAACATCAAAACTATTTGATTTCTATTATTTGTCTATCACTTTACAAACAGAAGCTTAAGGAATGGAGCCAACCTTATAATTTCTCACTCAACTATACTATTTACTCAATTCATGTGATTTAATCATAACGTACATCATTAGTAAACAGAAACTCAGCACTTCTCAAGAAGAGAACTATGTTAGGCACTGAAGTGGGATCAAACCAAATGTAAAATATGGCCTCAAGGACCTGTGACCAGTGCTGGAGAATATCACTGCTATGATTATTTTTTTTTAATGTTGAAATCATACCGTGCTTCCTTCAGGAGACGAAATTTGAGTTGTGACTTAGATTTCTGTTCCCATAGTATATAAAAATAAAAGGAAAATAAAATTTTCTCCTCAGAAATAAAAGGAAAATAAAATTTTCTATAGCTTATTCAAGTAAATGTAAGAGGTAACTTTCTGAACTATCAAGCTTATACTACTGAAATTAATTTTGGTTCCATTTTAACTGTTTACTTATGAATCAACACATTGATGTATCTAGTACTCCTAATTGGGAAAAGAAAAAAATAAACATTTTTTTTATTTAAAGAAGAAAACGATTTTAAATTTGTTTATAAAACGATTTTTTTATTTAAAGAAACAAATGATTAAGAGGTCAAGAGTTTTAAAGGCAAATGAGGTAATAGCATTTCATCAAGATCAAAATAGTTGAAGAAAAGTAAAAAAAAATTTGGGAGCAATATTATTTAATCTTGTTAGGTAATAATCATTTGGGCAATATGGGACAAAAAGAGTGAAAATAACAAAATTCATCTGTTTTTGTTCATTTTTCTGAAATTGTTTTATTTGTTTATTCTAATGGGTTTTTTCTTAACCAGGTCTTGAAATTAAAGATACAGATTGGATGAACTTGGTTATAGAATAATATGTTTGCTACACGTTTGTATATTCTATCATACTAAGAAATTTTGATGTAATACGTTAACATTTGTTGTTGGTAATGGTCTTTTGTCCTTCATAAATTCCACATAAAATTTAGAATTGAAGGTTTCCACATTCAATGGAAAATGTAAGACACTTACATCCTCATTTTAATGATTGCTGAGTAGTTTGTATTTTTTCTTCTTATTGCTTGTTTTTTCTTGTGTTTCTTATTTTCCTCTATGAGTCAGTTATTTTAAACTTAAAATTTATTCACTTTAGAATGTTTACTGCAGTTACCCTTTTCAAATTTGTCTGCAGTGTTATTTTCTTTTTTTTTTCTATGACATGTTTGAGATGAAGCTCCTGCACACTGAGTGGAGTTGAGAGTTGTTACCTCCTAAAGCTGTGTTCTTTCCATGGGCTTATGTATGTTCATATACATGTTCATATGTATGTACATAGGAAATCTAATGAAAGCAACAAGAGAGAATACAAACATAAATTATATTTCTTCATAGGAGTCACAAAGTTAGAAATTGAACTTTAAAAAAGTGCATTTACAATAGCAACAAAAAATAAATAAAATAATTAAAGATAAATATTCAATAGTACAATGTACAAGACACACAGAAACTACAAAACATTGCTAAGTGAAATAAAGGTACAAAAACAGCAAGAGATATATAGAGTCTTCATGAGTTGAAAGACTCAATATTAAGATGCCAATTTTAGCAAAATTTCACCCCTAGAGTCAACACAATTCTGCTTAAAATTCCTGTGGGACTCAGTAAAAATTGACAAACTGATTCTAAAATTGCATATGAAAGTGCAAAAGGTGTAGAATTGTTAAAACTATTTTGCATGAGAAAAGCGACGTTGAAATCCTAGCACTACAATGGTTTCAACACTTGCTGTGAAGCTAGTTCTGAGGACAGTGTGGAGCTGGCATGGCAATAGGTAAATACATCATTGTAACAGAATACAAGGACAATTGATTTGCTATAAAGCAAAGATGTAAAGGCACTGCAGTAGAAAAGGGAATGATCTCTCAATAAATGATGCTGGAACAATTACTTATATAAAATAAAAAGGATTTAGAGCCATCCTGTGTACTTTTAAATAAAAACATTACACAAAATTGATCACAGAGTAAATGTAAAATCTAAAACCATAAGTTTGCTTAAATAAAACTGTTGAGAAAATCTTTATGAATATTTAAAATTTCCTTACACAATTTATTAAAAGTATGATTCAAAAAACAATTTGGTGAATGTAGTTCATCAAAATTAAAAACTCTACTTTCTGAAAAATATTGCTAACAGAGTGAAAAGACAAGCCACAGATGGGGAGAAAATTTTTGCACATATCTGATAGAGAACTTGTGTCTAGAATGTGAAATAATAGAATACCAACATGCTAATTTTTAAAAAATGGGAAATGATTTAGACAGACAAAATAAAAAAAGACAAATGGGTAGTAAATAAGCCCAGGAAAAAATGCTTCACAGCATTAGTAATTAGGAAAATGTGAGCTAAAACTACATGTGATACCACTACACACCCAATAGAATGCCTAAAGCTAACTGACCAGAATGTGGAGTTGCTGGAACCCTTATGTACTTCTGTTAGCAATTTAAAATGGTGCTGCACTTTTGGGAAAAAAATGAAAATTTCTGAAAATATTTAGCATACACTTACCATACAGTCTGAATTTTTACTCTTAATTTTACACAAAAGACATGGAAACATATGTCTATACTAAATTGGTACAAGCCCAAACTGAAAGCAACCCAAATGACCCTTAATAAGTGAGAATTATGTAGTATCTATATGGTGGAATGCTATTCAGCAATAAAATGATAATATTGATACACATTAATAAATAAACCACAAAATAATTATGCTGAGTGAAAGAAGCTAGAAAAAACAGTACAGGCTATATAACAACATTCACATAAAATTCAAAAAAACAATACAAACTAATTGTAATAAGAAAAGAAATCAGTATTTGTTGTGGACCATTCTGCCTGGTTTTAGGAATTGTAACTCAACCCCCTGTGGCTAAGGATGAGCAACAACCTCTGGAATAGGAGCCGCGGGAGACAAAGTTTGTCTCTGGTAGCAAATGCTGCCTCAATTTCCTCCCTGCCCGCAAAGCTTGGTCGGAAGTCCTTAATGAGTAAGACCCCCTCAGAGGAGGGGCAAACTAGGCCAGACTCAATCACTTGGGAGGCCTTCATGGAAGGACTAGGGGGGCTGCAACAAAGAGCAATGGACTCTCGCCCCCCCCCCCCCGGCTTTGACATAGCCCAAGTCCCCATGGCCTCTGGGAGAAGCACTTCCTGGCTCTAATCCCCTTAAGCCTGAATACCTGTTGGGGAGGGGTGCAGCTCCTTGCCTTGCTAGAGCGTGTCCTGGGGGGAAACCTGGCATCACAAAGACTTCCTGATAAACCTGAGAAATCTGCTCTGCTAAGAGTGCTTTCACTCATATGTTAAGGGTTTGAGCAGGAAACACTAAAACTCTGTTCCTGACAGACTCTGACTCAGACTAAGCCCTCAAATTTCTTTGAAATGTTATCTACTATTTGATCATTGCAGCCTTATATTCCTGTGTATTACAACCCAATAAAAGCTCTTGGAGGAAGGGACTCAAAACCTTTTTCCCCTGAGAAACTGGCCACTGCTCAAGGCCTTTTTCCTCTGGGAAACTGGCCACCTCTCCTCCCCAAGCAGATAATGTCTCAGTCACGTTTACTCTCATCCATGACATATGGGGAGACTTGTGAGAAAAGTCACCCCCACAAGTATTTGCCAAGGGATTTAGGCAGTTGGAGTGAGGGTTTTGGGAAGGAGGAATTCCAAAGAGGCGCAAGAAAATATTTAGAGGTTGCTGATATTTTCACTATACTGATTGTAATAATGATTTCACATATACATGCACATGTCAAAACATAAAATTATACATTTTATGTACAGTTTATTATATGGCAATTATAACAAAGCTATTAAAATCAAATAGAAACATGAGATATTAAGGCAGCATGACATAAAATTGCAGAAAGCAATTAAATTCATAGATAATTGATGCATGTATTTTACATATTTTTGCAGTGTTTTAGTAAGGACCAGTGTCTAAAAATTCCTACTTGTATATCCTTACTAATTGTTTTCCTCTCTCACTCCACCATGCTAATTTATAGCTTAACATTTCCAGTGAAAGATACACACTACTCTGAGTCACAGTCATTTCAGTTAGAAATGTCACACTCCTAGTGAGACAGAATTTTGCCTTCTATTAGTGTAGTTCTGCTCTGTTCCATTAGTTCAGATCTGCTCTTCCAAACCTCAAGATTAATGACCTTCCTTTTCCATAAAAATGTCTGAAAATAGGTGAAGAAGGCTATCATATACCTCAGAAACCATCCCTTCCATGATAAAAATGTATCCAGTTTATTGTCATTTTTGAGACAAAATTATTTCATTCATTTCACTCAGGATTTCCCTTGAGTTTGTTAGTTTCACTCTCAAAGTATGGAATCCAAAACTGGAAGCAATAATTTGGGCTTAATGTGATCAGCACAGAGCACTAGGAGACTATAATTTCCTTTGTTCTGAGTCATGTAACAGCCTAAAATTGGATTACCTTTCTTAGCAAGTGTCATATGTCAGTTCCCATTGAACTTGAAGCTAAATAAAACTTCACATTTTTATTTTTCAGCAGAACTGCTACAAATCTTGTTTTTCTACTTTTTATTTATATAAAACCAAGTGTTAGAACCTAAATGTAGAAATTTATATTTGTTGCTGTGAAATTACATCTTGTCTTATGCTTCACATTTCTGACTACTGAGATCATTTTGAATCCAATCTTTCCATCAACTCTATTTATAGTTTCTCTTGGTTTTAGGTAATTCACAAATCTTACACACAACATTTTCTTTCATGTGATTTCCTTCAGCCTTATATTCCCCTCCAGCTACAAATTTACCTTTCACCTGCACTTCATAATTATAGTAGACATGTTATTTATTGCCCAATCTACCTTTCTTTAGGAAATAAGTTATTCTCTTCTATCAAACTAGAATTTTTAGCAAACTGCTCCCCCTCTACCCGGGAAAATATGACCTATACTGTCCTGGTCAATGTGAACACTCCCTTTCCAAAGCTACAGTGATTCATGAATGAGCACATTACCCACCCTGGCACAATCAAAGTCTTCTGCAAGTTTTACACAAATCAAATATACAATATACTTCCTTGCTATCAAGGTGACATCACAAAAACTGGGAAAATGTGATCATTGTATTTAGCTGAAAGAGGAAAATCTGTAGGGATTAGGATAGCATGGAACCATTTCATAGCTATAGGTGACTGGAGGGAGGAAGAGCTAAAAACTTGGATCCAACTCTAAATGAGTCAGGTCATGCCTATCCTCATAATGTAAATTAATTAATTCTGTTCTATTACAAACTGCTTTGAGTTAAATGCTGTATAGTTTTACTTTTCATTATTAATAATTCATAATAAGACTAATATACTTATAGAAATATGATAAAGTATGAAAAAGCCAAATTTATTTATTCAGATATATAATACTATATTATAGATAGAGATATCTTCAAAAATATTATTTCTAATTCCAACAAGCCCTACATGTACAAGTAATTTTGATTCATTAACCCTACTCTGTGGAGGGCCAAATGCATGTCAGGTGCAGCTGACACTGTCAGTGGGGTAGTGCTGCTCTCCTAGAGCTTATAATTCTAGGTAAGCTTTGACTGCAGCACACATTGAATACATATTTTTGTAGTCCATTGTCCAAGAAATCTCTCTCCCTCTGTCCTTTCCTTCTTTTTTCTAAAATAAATAAAGATAAAAATACTTAAAACACATCATTACTTTTACTTTACATCATTCTAATTACTTTACTGTACTTTACTATCAACTGTGCCCTTGAGGTGATCAATATCTGTATGATGGAAATACTATATAGTGAAAAGCTATTGTGCATTTCTACCCGGTGATGTCAGTGACTTCATAGTAGATGAGAACAGACATTGTGGGAATGTTTACCCCATAGACATTGGCAAACACTACAAATCAAGCGTCCTCACCTGCCTGGCTAGGAATAGTTTATCAGCACACCAAGGAGTAGCGTAATAGAAATACAAAGTACTAAATGCCATTAGGCACAACTTGATCCCCATGTTTTAAAAATATTAATTTATTTAAATCTCACAATAATACCATGTGCTAGAAACTGTTTTCATTTTCATTATAAAGATGAAAAAACTAAGGTGCAAAAAAGGTAAATAACTCCTCCAAGGTAGCATAACTAGTAAGTTGCAAAATGACAGCATAGAAAAGTTTCACCTTTGTCATCTCATTACCCAAGAACATTTACAATTCATGAGCTAAGAATGGTATCTTACATTTTTAAAGGGTTGGGCAAAGACTTCTCTGGTTCAGATATTCTTTTAAAAAGTTCACTTCCCACAGAGCCTACTTATGAAAAGCTTTTATTGCCTTCATTCTCTAGCTTAAAGGAACAAATGAAAGTCCCTTTAGTAAATTATCTTTAGCTCCTAAAATAATAATCCTATAACAATTTAAGGCTTTCATATCAGTGATATTTTCAATACATTGTCATGACTTTTGCTTGTTAGCATTGCCCTTGTTATTTGATGTTCATTTTAAAATTTAGTTTGCTGCCTTTTTCCAATCTGAAATCTTTATATAGAGTTAATTTTTCAAATGTACCATTTCTTTGGATATTTTTTATTTTCCATTTTTTTCTCACTTAGGTTATTTAAAATTATATAAATTTGGTGTTTTTTTTCATAAAATTTGCATGACATTTGGATCATAGTCTTCCTCACACCTACCATTAACTCATTACTTTTTTCTCTTGAGATATTCAAGCATCTTTCTCTAAAATCTTTGATCCTTATGGGATCTACACACCAATAGTCCTGTACATTGATTTTGCATATACCATATTAATATGGCATTCATTTTTTCCTGTGGGTAACAATTATTTCTATAAATTCATTTTCATTCTTAGTATAAATTAATTTCAAAGTTGTTTTTCATTATTGTCTCATATACTCTAAAGTTGTCAATAAATTACTTCAAATTAAGTTTTTATTACATATTTTACATTGGTCTGTGATTTTATTTCATATAGATACCACCTTACAAATGTTGAAATATAAGGTATGATTACAAAATAATGAGTCAATGAACCTTAAATCTGAGTACTGAGTATATCTTTAACTAGGTTTAAAATCTTCAACAAATTAATCTGAGTTTCCTTACATTTAAAAAATCGCACTAGCTATTACATAACTGTGCAGCAACATTACTCCCAGATGGCACACTAAGCGTGGAGCTCTTGACATGCCTGGCACATAGTTAAGTACTAAAAAATATTGATTTATATTCCTTCCCATTAGAAAATATTTCTTATGTCTAAACTTTAAGCAGTCCTCAATTTCAATAAATAAGGTAATTCAATTTAAATAAAAATGCAGCTCAATTTTTCCTTCCATACCAATGGAAGGGAGAGATCTAGTCTTAACAGGTGATAATCATGATTGTTATGATTAATTGCGATGACAATATTCATGAAGAGCCTGAGTTATGTAACTAACTTTATGCATACATCCTTGCCATACCTGTCTACAGATTTGGAATTTATTAATTAATTCTCTCATTTTACATGCGGAAAAGATGGGGCTCAGAGAAGTGAAATCACTTGCCCAAGAGCATCGTCTTGGTGCAGATCTAGGATTCATATTGAATTTTGTCCGATGTTGAAGTCTTTTTCCACTGTATTATGTTATCTCTATCTTTCTACAACTCTGCATTCCCAAATGTTTTGAATTTAAGACTGAATTAGGCAAATTCATAAAAAATATGTAATATTCTCTAAATCCAAGTCTGCGCCATATTCATTCAATGAACCATTAGAAATTATATATTAAATCACACAAATTGTTGGATGGATGGATGGATGGATGGATGGATGGATGGATGGATGGATGGATTCTTCCAGCCCTTAGTACTTACACAAACTAAGAAAATATTTCTTATCATCCTAAATGTACCATTATATTTTTAGGCAAACTATTTTCAACTAGCCTGCTGAGAAAATGAGAAATAAAAAGTAGTCAGTAAAAAAAGTGTCATCTTTTTTATGCATAAATACAATTTAAATTGATGTGATACTAGTCAAAGCTTATTCATTAATGACTAGCATACTGTGTTAGATTTAAGTTGGATTAATTACTGCACTCTGCTTGTTACAGTATAATTTCTTATTTTACTTTTAATGACATTTTTAAGTTGTTTAATTGCCAGTAAATGCAGAACTTGAAATATCAACAGTCTTTTAAATGTTAATTTTGCTGATTACAAGGGAAAATATTATAGTATAAAAGAACTTGGGACCCGGGGTCTAAATCAAATCTTGAATCTGGCATTTACTAATGTATTAGGCAAATTATTTTTATGACTTAGTTTTTCTTCATTGAAATTGTGGGAAATGATATTTCTAAAATGGCATAATGCAGGTGAAAGTACTTTATAAGCTATAAAGTATCCTGATATGAAAATAGAAAGCATCATTGTGATTATTTATTACTTAAAAATAGTACAGTGCATGTTTGGCTAAGATGCTATTTAAATAAACATAGAAAGGACTTCTTAAAGTTTTTTTATCCAATATAATTTAGGTTTTTGTGTCCATATAAGTGATTTGAAACCAATAGAATAATGACTAAACTTGAAATTTAAGAAAAAGTTGGTAAAGCTGTAAGCATGAAACAAGAGAACCTTTTACTAGGATGAATTTTTAAGAATAAAATATAAAAGGCATAAATTACAGTGTTGTTTTTAAATACCTCTAAGAATCATGGATATTCTAAGTATGAATTTATAGAATAAAATAGTAATTATTGCCAACATTCGCTGAATTATCTTTTTGCTCTTCTAATCATTTTACATACATACATTTACTTCTATAAGTATTAAAATGGCCCTATGAAGAAATATAAATTATTATAATCCTAACCTTGTAGATTAAAGAAATAAAGCAATTTATAAAGAGATGAACAACAGCAATAATATCTGAAATGTATTGAGAAATTATAGTCTGGAGACTCTTTGGAGCACTTTACATAAATGAATTCAGTCTTCAACACAACTGGAGGGCCAAGCTGGGCTAAAGCACCATAAAACAGGAACTGAGTCCAATGTACTTCTTGTGATCCATCAGAAAACCTCCATTTTCTTGCTTCTAGTAGAACAATTTGGGATTGACAGTTTACTAGGGAAGGCATCTGTAACGATTATGTTCAGGTATATACAGAAAATTTCTATGAAACATATCCAATTTAACAAATGTAACTTCTGTGGTTTCTATTTCCCTCAAGGGAGTCTATAATAACATTTCTATTTTTAAAAAAATCTTTATTACATTCTAATTGATATACCAAAAAAATGCATAAAAGGTAGAAGTTTTTTCTTTTTTTTAAATCATGTAGTATTCCATTATGTAAATGTACCATAGCTTTTTTATCCACTGATCTTCTGATGGACACTTGAGTGGTTTCCAGATCTTGTTTATTGCAATGCTGTGATGAACATAGGGGTGCTTATATTCTTTCTGATTGGTGTTTAGGGATTCTTAGGATTTATTCCCAGAAGTGGGAATAAGACAGCACGGGTGGACCTGGAGATTATTATGCTAAGTGAAACAAACCAATCAGAGAAAGACAAATATTATATGATCTCACTTATATGTGGAATCTAATTAACAAAATAAACTGATGAACAAAATAGAAACAGGTATGGAATAAAATGATGGCTGTCAGAGGGCAGGGAGAAGAGGAACGGAATGAATGATGGGGAAGAGCTTAGCCAAAGAACATACATGCATAACTCACAGACACAGAAAACACTATGGTGATGGCCAGAGGGAAGTAAGGCTGGGAGCTGGTTGAAGGTGGGCAAAGCAGGGACATGGGGGCATCTGCAGTAGTGTCAGTAATAAAAATTTTAAAAAATGACCATATTTATAGTTTTATGGGCTTGAACAAATACATACACCCATGATATTATCACCATAGTCAAGATACTAAGTATATCTATCATCTCCCAAAACTTCTTTGTGTTCTTTTGCATAATACTTGTTGGCATGCAGTGACAGTTACTATTAATGTCAGCAGATTAAGATGGAAAGAAAAGAACCAGATGGGAGCAGTGGACCCCAGACCTTAATTTCTTCACTTTTGTAGTTCAATAGCAGCAAAAGCTTTTTGATAAAATTACTGTCCATTGGAAGGGGGGAAATGATATGAAGAAAAGAAGGGTTAGTCTGGACTGGCGAACTGAACTCCATAGAAGTGTTCTGACAGTTGGTGTGTATGAGTGGTAGAAGATTGATTAGCTTTCTCTGCACCAAACCATCCCAACTTAGAGGCTGAAGACAATAATCATTTGTTATTCCTCATGAATCTGTGATTTAGCCTGGTGGTCTGTTGATCTTAGCTAGGCTTGTTCATGGTTCCCTGATGGGTTGACTGGGGACTAGCTCATCTTAGAGCCCTCACTCTCTATGCAGTCTGATGATAAGGAGTGATGTGTCTCCCTTCTTTCTTCTGGCTAGCCTGGACTGTTGTAAAGGTAGCAGAAGGGCTCTAAAAATGAGGAGTGCAAGGACTTTGGAGGCTTAGATTTGGAACTATTATAGTATCAATCACACCATATTCTACTGTTCAAAGTAACAGACAAGCCTATCCCAGATTCGAGGTATAGCACAGAATACTACTTTTTAAATTCATTTTTCAATTACAGTTGACATACAACACTATATTATCTTCATGTGTGCAACATTGTGATTAGACATTTACATACCTTATGAAGTGATCAGCCTGGTAGGTCTAGCATCCATCTGCCACCATACATAGTTTTTACTATGTAGTAGTAATAACTATGGAATATCATTAACTGTATTCCTTATGCTGAACTTTATGTCCTTGTGACTATTTTTATTACTGGCAGTTAGTCTGTCTTAATTCCTTTCACCTTTTTCACCTGTCCCCCAAACCCCTCCTCCCATTTGGCAACCATTGATTTGTTTTCTATGAGTTCGGTAAATTCATTTCTTGATAGGAGAAACTGCAAAGTCACACAGTAAATGGTAGAAAATGGTGTCTTTTTTTTTAACAACTTTGTTATAGTGGGTGTGACTTAGAAAGAGCAATTGAGCAGGTCACTCTTGATTAAAAACAAGCTTCAATGAGTATAAAATTTTCTCAAAAAACTAAAAACAAATCTGCCTTTTGACCCAGCAATTTCACTGCTAGGATTATATCCTAAGAACTCTGAAACACCAATCCAAAAGAGCCTAGGCACCCCAATGTTCATAGCACCACAATTTATAGTAGCCAAGTGCTGGAAGCAACCTAGGTGCCCATCAGTAAATGAATGGATCAAAAAACTCCGGTACATTTACACAATAGAATTCTATGCAGCAGAAAGAAAGAAGGAGCTCCTCCCTTTGGAACAGCATGGATGGAATTGGAAAGCATTATGCTGAGTGAAATAAGCCAGGCAGTGAGGGACAAATATTATATGACCTCACCTTTAACTGGAACCTAATCAACAAAACAAACAAGCAAAATACAACCAAAGACACTGAAATTGAGAACAGAATGAAGATTTCCAAAGGGGAGAGGGGAAAGAATTTCAGGGGAAAAAGGGAAGGGTTTGCAGGAACAAGTAAAAAGGACACCTAGACAAAAACGAGGTGGGGGTGGAAATGGGAGGGAGGTGGGGAGCCCTGGGGGGGTGGGCCAGGATGGGACTAAAAGGCAGAAAACTGTACTTGAACAAAAAGAAAAATAAAATAAAAATATATTAGCATAAAAATATATATAATAAAAAATTTTAAACTTCAATGAGTAAAATGTGTAAAACAAATTTGCAGGGGAAAATGAATTTACAGGAAGAGTTTTCAGCAGGGTGTCAATAAAGCTTTGTCAGAAGCAGAAACAGTGAAACTGACCCTCCAACTGCCTCTTCACCTAATATTCGGATGCACGACTGACCCTTTCTTACTGAAGAGTTCTGCTTTCTTTGGCTAATTCAAGCCCAAGGCAAGCTTAATAGAGATCTGGATGTCTTGATGTAATTTGAGAGCTATATGCTGGAGCAATTACCTTGAAAAATAAAAAGATTTTACAATATTCACACCCACAGTTTTTACAGCTGCTTATCTCAGAGACAAAATTATTCTACTTATTTCATAGTTTGACATTTTATGTCAATGGTTTACCCATGAGATTACATCTGAACCTCATTTTCCCACTTTCTCCCATCACATTCCCTCCTCTACTACACAAAGTTTATCTTTTTGATTCTTACTTCATTTATTTTTTATGGTTTTAGCATAAACTTAAAAATATGCCACAAAATTGTACTATCTTAAAATCTAATTATCTATGATCTCACATTTTATTTTTACTAAGCCAGAAAGTGAATATTAATAGACTGTGTGATTATTCTACATATTAGCCTTGGGTTTTGGTTTGTCTCACTGCACATTGTATATTAACACATATGTGTGGTACAGATTACATAACAATATATTAAATGTATAGTAAATAATATATATACATGTTAGAAACATACTTAAAATAATAATAATTTAAATGGCCATAAGTAGAATTATATATTTTATTTATATATGAGTGTAAATTATATTTTTAAATATAGTTTATATGTATGTAACCACTTTCATTCCAAGAATATAAATGAATGCATCTTAAGTGACATATAGTTTATTGTCAGACTACACAGTTGTATCCTGAAAGCTAGCAAATGCATGCTTAGTCTGCAAAACAACTGTATTTCTGAATTTTCCCTAAGGATGGTCAAAGTGAGTTTTACATGTACCATATACTCTTTTTTTTTTAAATAAATCATCATGGTTTACTTAACAAGGTTATTTCTACATCACATTATGGTTTAAAAGCAGTGTGATATTAAGAGAATGATGTACAATCAATAAGATTCTTCTTAAATTTTTCTTCCATGGACTTTTCCCATTTTCCTGCTTATCAGTAAAAGGCATTTTTAAGTTTATATAAACGCATTCTTTACAAGTGCCTTAACAGAAAATTAGTATATAAATAGAATTGGACATGTAGTAAATAAGTCACAGGCCAATAGGTTCAATTGTGCAGTTGTGAAATGGAGTGTGAAAGTTTTGAAATCTTAAGACTGGGTAATCTGCAGTGTTTCCAACATGTCTTCAACTGCCTTGAGAGAGTATTTAGTTTCCTTCTTACTGCGACCTGCAAACTGACAAGCTCTGTTTATTTGACTAGCTGCCCAACTAGCATATTTCATGTTGTCCTTTTTTGTTTTTGCACTTGCTTTTGGATTAGAAGCAACATGACTTGCTGACACGTAAAGTCCAAACAAAGCTCTCATATTTCTGTTGTTCAGTTTCAACGCCCATGCAAAAGACTTTCTTTGAAAGTTCAAGGTTTTCAAGTCTGCCTCGGATATATTTAACTTCAGCATACTGCTGGCAATACAAGTGGTTGTGTGGATTAGTCATCCTAAACTCCTCTAAACAAAAGGCTGCTTTAGCGTAATCATGCTCATTGATATAAAGTTCTGCAAGTTCATGCCAGACTTCTTGGTCTCCAACAAATTGTTCCAGATATTCATTCAGTTCCCAAAGGGCCTCCACATTTTTCCCTGGGCTTTTCGAATGGCAATCTGATGCTTTCTTGCAGCAGTATTAGTTGGATCTTCATGTGGAATCCGATCATATAGCTGTATTGCATCATCATACCTTTCCACGGTTTCAAATCTCATGCCAGTTAGTCGCTTGACTCTCTGACTGCCAGGGAACTGTCTTCTCAACTCCTGAAGACAAAACAATGCCAAGTCATCCCGACCACAGTCTAGGGCTGCAATCATCACCTGCTCATATATGATCCAAATATCATCTCCAAGTTTAGCATATTCATTAATTAGTTCCTCTCCAACTTCCACAATCTGCTCACTATTTCTTGAGTTTTCTTCTCTCCATTTTCTCATTTTATCACGCATTTCTTCCCAAGAGACATGGTAAAGCTCTGAAACCTTCACCATCTTCTCAGAAACCTAAGGGCCAGCCATATACTTTTTTTCATTAAGCCAAATCATCCCAAACATGTTCCTCGAATTTAGCTAAAAAGCTCTTCATCATTTTTGGGTAAAGCTGTAATAGAATGATAAAAATGTCATTTTAGTTTTGTGTATATTAGATTAAGTGGCAATCTTTTAGATTCAGTGTATAAAACACTATATTTTAATTTTAATTAATTAATATTTTTGTTGAAAAACATTTATTAGGCATACTTTATGCACCAAGTATTTTGCTAAGTTCTTTTTTTAATTAATTTATTTATTTTTATTTTTGTTCAAGTACAGTTGTCTCCATTTTCCCCCCACCACTTGCCCCTGCCCCACCCATCCCCATGTCCCACCCTCAATCCTACCCTGTTTTGGTTTTGTCCATGTGTCCACATGTATACGCATTCTTTGATGACCCTTCCCTTTTCCCTCTGTTATCCCCTCTCCTCTGTCAATTAATTCTTTATTTCAACGTCTCTGGTTATATTTTACTTGTTTGTTTTATTGATTAGGTTCCACTTATAGGTGAGATCAAATGGTATTTGTCTTGTACCTCCTGGCTTATTTCACTTAGTATAATGCTCTCCAGATCTATACAAGTTGTTGCAAAGGGTAGGAGCTCCCTCTTTCTGCTGTGTAGTAGTCCATTGTATAAATGTATCATTTTTTGATCCATTCATTTACTAATGGGCACTTTGGCTGTGTCCAGCACTTGTCTATGGTAAATTGTGCTCTCATGAACATTAGGGGGCATAGGTTCTTTTGAACTGGTGTTTCAGTGTTCTTAGGGTATAATCTCAGCAGTGGAACTGCTGGGTCAAAAATCAGGTCCATTTTTAGTTTTCTAAAATTCTATACTCTTTTCCACAGTGGCTGTACCAGTTTGCATTCCTACCAACAGTAAAACACTGCATTTTAATTTGCAAATATTTTAATAATTTATTTATTAGGATTTTCAAACAGTTCTTTTATCAAAAAGGAAATACAGAGAAAAGGAACATGAAGAGTCAATAATAAAGCTGTATGGTAAAAAATGCCCTTTTTATTCCACAGTGCGTGTTCAGTTATATCCAGTATCTATATTTTACATAGTTTCTGTATATATTGAATTTTTACCACTGTTTGAGAAGATAAAGTGATTTTAATTGTCTTGTTATTGTTTCTTTGTAGTCATGATCTATGAGTCTCTTAACTACATAACAAAAATCTTTGTAAACTAAGAACTGGAAATAACTATATGTTACAGCCTGAAGAACACACAGGCTGCCGACCTATTCTTCAGTTACAATAACTTCTTGCAAGTCACTTCCAAACTGCATCTGCCTTGGTATTTATAGCCGAGACAGTTCATAAAATGGCTTAGTCTTTTGTCGGAAGAAGATTACCAAAAGACTAAAAATTTAATCTAAAGATTTTTATTTCTCTAAACAGGCAAAATAGATTATTCCATAATCAAAGCAAACATATACATTTGAGGAGACAGATTTTTTTAAAAACTTGTTTATTTTTGTAAGACAGTTTGGAGATTTATAAATTCCCACAGCATGTATCTAGTAGTTATTTTATTTTATCTTTTTAATTTAATTTTATTCTTGTTTATTCTATTATAGTTGTTCCAATTTTCTTCTTTTGCTTTCCTCCAATCTGCTCCATCTCTGGCTCCCATAGTCCATGCCCACCCAGTTGTCCACGTCCGTGGGTCACACATACATGTTCTTTGACTACTCCCTTCCCCTAATTTCGCCTTTCCTCTGCCTACCTCCTTTCCTCTGGCAGCTGTCAGTCTGTTCCCTGGCTGGTGTAGCTCAGGGTCTTGAGCACCAGCCTACAAACCAAAACATTGCTGGTTCCATTCCCAGTCAGGGCAAATGCCAGGTCTTTCTTTGGGGGTATGAGAGAGGCAACTGGTGGATTCTTTCTAGTAGTATTTTATAATAAATGACGAAAACGTCAAAACTCATATTATGTCTGTGTTTTTAAAGTGAGTAAATTTGAGAAAAAGTTATACATATAGTACAGTACATGGTTCATCATGCTTTCTGACAAAATTACTGAGTTAGGTGACATTTCACAATAAGCTAGAGAATATAAATCAGAAGATATTTATCACAAACGTGAATACTTTAGCAATCCTAATAAAAGGTTCCATTGCTCTGACATCTATTGCAATTACTGAAGGGTGTCTTGTACTGCCATTTTGCAGTGTAATTGTTATGATGTTTTATCCTGATGATGATGGTCCTTGATATTTTGCATTGCCAAAGATGAGCCAAGAGCACAAAAGGTGAAAGGGATCAGTGCAGTTTTAGAGGGTGATTATCAGGCTGACCCTGCTTTAGCTGGTAATTTATATTAGCTCACCAGCCAGAAGAAGCAGCAGTTTGGAGAAATGGGTCATTTTGAAGTTCTTTCTGAGCTTTTGCTGCATTATTTAATTTTAATGTGTGATTAGTTCACATAATATTAGATATCCAAAATATTAAAAAGAAGAGTTTAAACTACTTGTCAGTCTGCTGTCATCCTTGACAAAAGTGGCAGAACAATTTAAAATGCAAATAAATCTTGCATTCTTCATCTACCCCCAGTTAAATTCACCAAATATGCATGTTTTCATCTAGTATATGTCAGACTTACACTAGCTCTTCAGAAAATGAATAAGTAGATGCAGAAATTATGCTCACAGCAGCTGAACGTTTCTTCCACCAAGGCTTCCAACCTGGTGAATGTCTGGCACTGCTGCCTACAGTTGCACTTAGCTCTTGACTGAAATATTTGTTCTGAGTAGTCTCACAAATGTTTGGGAAGTGAGTGGAGTAATAGGCCATTGATGGACAGATATGTAAACATGCAGAAGTACTGATATACAGAAAGGTAAAGCAAATAAGCATAAAGGGTATAATACTTTGAAAAAGTAAAAATTTTCAAAATATATCATTAAATCCATTATTGCCGATACTTCTAGAATAACCATGTTAAATTTGAAAATGATGTTTTTAAAAACATTCAAAACTCCCTGTTAATTCAGTGTATGTAATTCATCAAGAGCAGATTTTGATCTTTTTTATATCTTACTAGGCACTTAATCAATGGATTCATACCTGAGGGCAGTGACCCTTTAAGTTTGTCCATTGTGAATGCACTTGAGAGATTCAGTTTTGGATCAAAACATAAATGGTTACTGAAGAGTGGACATTTCATTCTTGAAATATTGCACTCTAAAGTTGAAATATGTGCACACTTTGGCGAGATCAGAAGAAATAGTTTTATGTGTTTTATCAGGAAAGTGTTATGTTTCCAACAGTTTTAGCATTCTCTGGTCATTACAATAAAGTGGTCATTTGTAGAAATGCAGCCCCGAGCAGGCCTGATGACCTTGCCCAGAAAGAGTGCTTCATAAATATGTTAGTGTTGGTATTTTCAGAATTGGGCAGATCAACAAAATTTAGTCAACTGTTATCAAAGTCATGAATTTCTTGGTAGGCTATACTTTTTTATTAAGAAAGCATTCAATTATATTTGTAATTCTTTTAACAACTGCTTTTTTCTTAACTTTCTTAATTTTGTTTCTCTTCTATGCATAAAAGACAAATTACCCTAAGTAAAATTTTATTGAGAATTAACGTTGATTGAATGCTTCAGTTTACTATCTCCTTTTTTCACCTACACATCTGAAACCACATCATGCTAGAACATAGTTTTACTTTTTAAAATGTTAGCTGCTTGGAGGCTTCCAGTCAATTTGATGGAGTAGATAAATGCTGTGCTTTCCTCCTCCTATACAACCCCATCAAAGTTACCACTATAGAACAATCATTATTGAGAACTGCCTGAAGACTAGCTGAACAGAACTCTTACAACAAAGGATATAAAGAAGCCATGACTGGTAGGAAAAATGGAGATGCAGAATGTCACCCACCTGTGGCAGTTAAAAATGTGGAAGGGTAATCTCAGCTGCAGAGGTCTCCCACAAAGAGCAAGGTATCCCACCCCACACCAGGCACCCCAGCCCAGAGTTCCAGTGCCAGGAAAAGAAGTCTCCACAACTTATGGTTGTAAAAAACAGGTGGGATGGTAGCTGAATGAGATGGAGGGTGTCTGGGATCCCAGGTAGTTCCTCTTAGAGGGCCCACCCAAGCCAGTTTCAGTGGCTTTTCCATACAAATGGCCTGTCTTGACTTATGCTGCAGACTTTCCTGAAATCTTCCAAAGGTTCACAAATCCCATCCAAACAGTATCTGGCCTTGGCATACCCTCTACCTCTTGCTAAACAGCTTCATGCCCAGCACTAGTGGAAGCTGGCCTCAGTTCACAGCTTAGCCTCTCCCAGGACACAACTGGAAACCATCAGCAGACCACTTTGTAGCTCATACCCATGGCCCCCGCCAAGACACTAGCAGTGGCTGACCCATGCTTGTACCAAAGCTCCTTATAAGAAGCCCCAGAATCAATATACCCAGTGTCCAGCTTCAGAGCACAGCAGAGCACCACCCACCAACCTCCACAAACAACATATCCAAGGTGCAGATTTAGCAGGCACCAAAGTCATAATAAATCAACTCCTACTGTATAGGTTCAGCCCTACACAACAGCTCCCTCATTGTACTCAGAGCCAGTCCTCACAACCAATCAGCCTGAGGGTCAATCCCTCCCATTGACTTACCAATAGTAATCAAGGCTCAACTACAATCGAGGGCAAACACAACCTACACAAGGAACACACACAGAGCACCCAGCTTAGGTGACCAGGGAGACTGTGCCACAGGGCCCCACAGGACAACTACTGCATAAGGCCACGCACTACTAAGACCAGGAGATGTCACAGATCTAATACGCAGAAACTAACACAGGGAGGAAGCCAAAACGAAGAGTCAAAGAAACATTTCTCAAATGAAAGGACACAACAAAACTCTAGAAAAAAAACTTAACCAAATGAGGACAAGCAATTTACCTGATACAGAGTTCAAAACACTGGTTATAGGCATGCTCAGTGATCTCCATGAAAACTTCAAGATATAGTAAACATAAGCATCATCATTAAAAATGAAGAGCACAATAATAAAATAAAGAATAAATAAATAAATTAGAGATAACCAACAGTAGGATAGATTAAGCAGATAATCTGATCATCATTTGGAAGACAACGTAGCAGAAAACATCCAATTAGAACAGCAAAGACAAAAAATATCCAAAAAGTAAGATTAGTTTAAGGGGTTCTGGGAAAATATCAAGGGTAGCAATATTTGCATCATAGGAATACCAGAAGAAGGAGAGAACAAAAAATTGGAAACCTACTTGGAGAAATAATGATGGAAAATTTCCTTAACTTGGTGAAGTAAATAGACATACTATTTTAGTAAGCGCAGAGTCCCAAATAAGAAATTGACAAAGAGGCCCACACCAGGACACATCATAATTAAAATGCCAAAAGTTACAGACAAAGAGAGAATCTTTAAAGCAGCAGAAAAAAAAATCAGTTACTTTTCTCTGAGGGAGCCCCCAGAAGACTGTCAGCTGATTTCTCAACAAAATCATTTCAGACTAAAAGGGATTGGCATGAAATATTCAAGGTGATGAAAAGTGAGAACCTACAACCAAGATTATTCTACCCAGTAAGGTTATTTAGAATTGAAAGATAGGTAAGAAGCTTACCAGGTAACAAAACATTTAAGGAGTTTATCACAACCAACCAGTATTACAAAAAATGGTAAAAGGACTTCTTAAAGAAGAAAACAAGATAAAAATATAAATAATAAAATGGCAATAACTTCAAAAAACTTTCAGCCACAAAGGCTCCCCATTTATTCCTTGCCCCTACAGATGCATTGTCTCCCCCATTACCTACACCCCCCACCAGAGCAGTAGATGTTATAATTGATGAAACTACACAGACACATCATAATCACTTAGAGTCCATAGTTTACATTATGGTTCCCTCTTGTTGTCTATGGGTTTGGACAAACATATAATGACAAGTAAAAATAAGCACAGTTAATTTCATACAGAGAATTTTCACTGTCCTAAAATCCTCTGCTTTCAACCTATTCTTCTCCCTACCCCCAACACATGACAACCAGTAATCTTTTTATTGTCTCCATAGTTTGCCTTTTCCAGAATGCCATATAGTTGGAATATTATAGTATATAAACTTATCAGACAGGCTTTTTTAAACATAAGGATATGAATTTACAGTTTATCAATGTATTTTCATGAATTTATCTCATTTATTTTTTTTGTTTTGAATAATATTCCATTGTCTAGATATACCACAATGCATTAATCAATTCGTCCACTGAATGGCATTTTGGTTGCTTCCAAGTGTTGGAATTTATGAATACACCTATTATAAACGTGTGCATATTTATGTGTGGACAAAAGTTTCCACTCCTCTGCATAAACTGCAAGGAATGTGATTACAGTATCATATAGTAAGAGAATGTTTATTTTTGTTAGAAACTGAAAAACAGTATTCCAAAGTTATCATACCATTTTGCATCTCCATCAACAAAAATTTCCTGTTGTGCTACACACTCACCAGTATTTGGTGTTGACAATGTTCCAAATTTTGCCTGTTCTAATAGGTGTGTAGTGATAACTTATAGTTTTAATTTGCACTTGTCTGATGACATATGATGTGGAGCACCTTTTTATATATTTATTTGCCATCATACACCTCTTTTGGTGAAATGTCTATTACTTTTGTGTTTTTATTATCAAGTTTTAAAATTTCTTTGACTGTTTTAGGTAATGGTGTTTTATCAGATGTGTCATTTGCAAATATTTTCTCAGTCTGTGACTTACCATCTCATATTCTTGGCATCGGCTCTCAGAGAAGAAAATTTTTTAAGTTTAATGAACTCTAGCTTAGCAATTATTTCCTGAATCATGTCTAGGGTATTGTCATTGCCATATTCAATATCATCTAACTTTTCTCCTATGTTCTCTTTTTATTAACTTTATTTTTATTGATTACACTCTTACAGATGTACCCATTCCTACCTCCACCTGGTCCCACTCCATTTCTTCCAGCCCTCACTACTCTGTTGTCTGTGTTAATGGGTTATGTATATATGTTCTTTGACCAATCCCTATGTTCTTTTTAATTGCTTTATCATTTTTTCAAAGTACATTAGGTCATTGAAACATTTTAATTTAATTTTGGGGAAAGTTGTAAGGTCTGTGTCTAGATTTATTTATTTTTAAGTGGATGTCCAGATTTTCCAGGACCATTTGTTGAAAACATTCTATTTTCATTTTTTTTCTCTTTTTTTATTGTTGTTCAAATACAGCTGTTTCCATCCCCCCACCATTCATCCCCTCCCCAGCCATCCCCACCTCCCACCCTCAATCCTATCCCCCGTTGGCTTTGTCCATGGGTCCTTTATACATGTTCCTTGATAATGTTTCTCCCTTTTCCCCCATTACCTTTTCCTACCTCCCCTCTGATCACTGTAAGTTTGTTCTTTATTTCAATGTCTCTGGTTATAATTTGCTTGCTTGTCTGTTTTGTTGATTAAGTTCCACTTACAGTTGAAATAGAATAGTATTTGTCTTTCACTGCCTGGCTTATTTCACTTAGTGTATTGTTCTCCAGCTTCGTCTATGCTGTCACAAAGGGTAGAAGCTCCTTCTTTCTTTCTGCTGTGTAATATTCCATTGCATAAATGTACCATAGTTTTTTGATAGATTCATTTACTAATGGGCACTTAGGCTGCTTTCAACACTTGACTATTATATGCTCCCTCTATTCCCACTTTGCTAAGTATGTTTATCATAAATGGGTGCTGTACCTTATCAAATGTTTTTCCTACATCTATTGACATAATCATGGACTTTTTGTCTTTCCTTTTTTATGTGATGTATTACATTAATTGATTTATGAACATTGTACAATTCTTGCATCCTTGTGATGAATTCCATTTGATCATAATGTATGACCTTTTTAATGTATTTCTGGATGCATTTGCCAATATTTTCTTGAGGATTTTAGTGTCTATGTTCATCAGGGATATTGCTCTGTAGTTTCTTTCTTTGTTGTATCTTTATCTATTTTTAGGATTAGGATGGTGCTGGCTTCATAAAAAAAATTGGAAGTATTTTCTCGAATTTTTTGAATAGTCTGTGAAGGATAGGGGTTACCTCTTCCTTAAATGTTTTGTAAAATTCTGTGAAATTGTCTGCTCCAGGGCTGTTGTGTGTTTGGAGTTTTTTGATTATTGCTTCAATTTTGCCAGCTGTTATCGGTCTGTTCAGGCTTTCTGCTTCTTCTTCATTCAGTTTCGGAATATATTTTTCTAGAAATTCATCTATTTCACCTAAGTTTTTAAATTTCTTGGCATATAGTTGGTTGTAGTAATTTCTTACAACCCTTTCTATTCCTGTGGTATCAGTTGTAATCTCTCCTCTTTCATTTCTGATTGTGTTTATTTGGGTTCTCTCTCATTTTTCTTGATGAGCCTGCTTAAAGGCTTGTCAATTTTTTTTTTATCTTTTCAAAGAATCAGCTCCTGGATTTAGTGATCCTACAATTGTTCTTTTAGTCTCTATGTTGCTTAATTCTTCTTTGATCATGGTTATTTCCTTCCTTCTACTTACTCTGGGCTTTGTTTGTTATTGTTCACCTAATTCTTATAAATGTAGTTTAGGGCATTTATTTGAAATGTTTCTATCTTTCTTACATGGGCCTGTAACTTCCCTCTCAGGACTGCTTTCACTGTGTTCCATAAGTTTTGGACTGTTGTGAGTTCATTTTCATTTGTTTCCAGAAACTTTTGATTTCTTCTTTGATCTCATTATTAACCTATTTGTTGTTTAATAGTGTGCTATTCAATATCCATGAATTTGAGTGTTTTTGAGTTTTTTCCTTATGGTTGGTTTCTAGTTTCAGGCCCTTGTGGTTAGAGAAAATGCTTGATATAATTTCAATTTTCTTGAATTTCTTGAGGCTTGTTTTGTGTCCTATCACTGAAAATGGTCCATGTGCAGTTGAAGAACATGTGTAATTTGTAATTTGCTTCTTTGGGATTAAAGGTTATTATATATATATATATATATGTGTGTGTGTGTGTGTGTGTGTGTGTGTGTGTATGTATTTATATAAAGTTCATTTGATTTAGGGCATTGTTCAATGCCACAACATCCTTATTGATATTTTTTAAATATTTTTTAAAATTTATTTATCTTTAGAAGGGAAGGGAAGTAGAGAAGGAGAGAAATATCAATGTATGGTTGCTTCTGGTGCATCCCCTGCTGGGAACTGGCCCCTGCTGGGAACTGGCCTGCAACCCAGGCATGTGCCCTGATGGGGAATCAAACTGTGATCTTTGGTTCGCAGGCCCATGCTCAATTCACTGAGCTACACCAGCCAGGTTCTTATTGATATTTTGTTTGGAAGATCTGTCCATTTTTGACAGTGGGGTGTTAAAATCCCCTCGTATAAGTGTGTTGCTGTCCATATCTTTCTTGAAGTCCTCCAGGATTTTCCTTATATATTTGGGTGCTCCTATGTTGGGTGCATATATGTTTATAATGGAAAATACTCTCTTTTCTTTATTGTGTTGCCTTTGATCTTTTATTGAAGATCAGTTGACTGAGTTTATGTGGGTCTGTTTTGGGCTCTCTATTGTATTCATTGATCTATTAGTCTATTATTTTGTCAATACCATACTGCCTTGATTAGTGTACGTTATAGTAAGTCTTGAAGTAAGGTAGCATCAGTCTTCCAATTTTGTTTATCCACTTCAATGTAATTATGGTTATTCTGGGTCTTTTGTCTCTTTTTACAAACTTTAGAATCAGGTTGTATATATCCATGTAATAATGCAAACAGAAAAAAAATGGCATTTTGACAATATTGAGTTTTCCTAGATACATGAATATGTACTATCTCTCCATTTAGTTAGGTCTTCATTGATTTCTTTTATCAGTGTTTTATAGTTTTCCACACTATATCTTGTACATATTTTGTTATATTTATATCTAAGTACACTGGTACCTTGGTACTTGTTAATTCATTCGAGAGCTCATGATGAGTGCTGAAACTCATGAGGACTGAACGAGGAAGACTTTTCTGTTTCAGGGCAGCACAGTGACTCATATATGTTCTAATAAGTGAGATAAGTCCTGAGCAAGCACAGAGTGCTTAAACATTTTTTTCTCATCAAAATGTGACAAGTACAGGGTTTTATGAGTTCTGAAGCTGACGAGTACTGAGGTATGACTGCAATTCACTTTTTGGATGTAAATGGAAATGAAAGTATACTTTTAACTTCAAATTTTACTTGTTCATTGTTGATATATGGGAAACTGATGAACTTTTGTGTATTAACCATGGATATTGCATTTTTACTGTCATCCTATCTGCTTTTACCCATTGTCCAAATCTCAACATAAGACCACATAGTATACAAAAAAACTTGGGAATTAGTTCACTTAAATTAATAAAATAAGTATCTAGAAACTGACCACAAAGAAATGGAGATCTAAGTTTACTTTAAAACAAATTTAAAATAACCACCTTTAAAATGTTCATAAATTAAATAAAACATAGGCAACTAAATGAAATTAGAATAATAATGCACAACCAAAATGGAATTATTAACAGAGAGATAGAAATTATAAAAGACAACAAAATAAAAATCCTGGAGCTAAAAAAATACAATAATTGAATTGAAATGTTCACCAAAATGCTTCAACAGAAGTACCAATAAAAGAGAAGAAATAATCAAACAATTTAAAATCCAGCCACTTAAAATTATTGAATCAAAGATGGTAAAAAAAAAATTCAAGAGACCATAAAGGTCTTATGAGACACCATCAAAGAAATGAAAATATGTATTAATGCAAGTCCCAGATGGGAAGAGAATAGCATTGGGCAGAGTGCCTATTTGAAGATATAATGATCAAGAACTTCCCCAATATGAGGAGGAAAATGGACATACAAATTCAAGAAGCTTAACAAATCACAACTAATATAAAATCAAAACTCAGTGAGACACATTAATGTCAAAACCTCAAATAGAGGATCTTAACAATAGCAAGAGATTATTTATTGCATGCAAAGGAGCTTCTATAAGACTATCAGTGAATTTCTCAGCAGGAACCTTGCAGACATGAGGATTTTGTTTTAAGCATTCAAAATGCTTAAAACAAAACACTGTCAACCAAAAATACCATATCCAGCAAACTATCCTTAAATAATGAAGACTTGTAATTCCTTCTTCATATACCTATTTCCTATTTGTATGTCTTCTTTGGAGAAATGGCTATTCAGTTTCTTTGTTCATGTTTTAATCAGGTTATTTGTTTTTCTGCTATTGAGTTGTAACAGGTCCTTATATATTTGAATATTAATAGCTTATCAGAAACCTGGTTTTCAAATATTTTCTCTAAATTCATAAATTGACATTTTATGCTGTTGATTTTTTTGCTGTATAAAATCTTTTTAATTTGATGCAATCTCATTTGCTTATTTTTGACTTTGCTGTGTGTGCTTTTCAGGTCATATAAAAAATAATTGCCTAGACTGATGCCACAAAGTTTTTTTCCCATCATTTTTTCATAGTTTTACAGTTTCATATCTTACACTTAAGTCTTTAATCCATTTTGAGTTGATTTTGTAAATGGTGTGAGATAAAGGCCCAATTTAATTCTGCTTGTTGGATATCTGTCACGAACCCTGGCTCATGGGGTCCACGGTGTTGTAGCTGAGACAAAAGAAATTGACATGGACTACCAAATTCTGTGGAGAAAAGGGGTGGGCAGCTTTTGTCTCAAGAGGAGCCCAAAGCCTCGGCCCTTGCTTCAATGAGCTTTTATTTTCTTTCTGGGAATATTACATGAAGGTCCTCATTTACTATGCAGGGATTTGCTTTAGGTGGTTACCTTTTACAGAAAACAAAGGAGAAGATGCCACTAATCACATCACAGAAGAGGGATATTTGCAAATGAAAAGCGAAAAGTAATTGAACTGGTTACACTCATCCTTGGAAGGATTAGCATGGATTTTAGGAAGTTACTTTGCAGTAAATATTTTCTGCCTCAATTCAGGGTGAGGGAGTCTTAGCAAAAGAAAGTCTCATAGCAGTCTAGGTGCAGTGCAGACCTGATAACCCACAGGAGAACCTATCTGTGGGCATAGGTCCTGTGCATATCCCAGTGGGATCTGGGCCCACACCACACAGAATGGTCTCTTATACATTTATTGAAAAGACTATCCTTCCTCCAATGTTTATTCTTGACAACACTGTTGATGGTTATTATAAAAAAAAAAAAGATAACAAGTGTTAGTGAGGATGTTGAGCAAAGAGAACACTTGTATCCTGTTGGTTGGTATATAAATTATAACAGCTATTATGAAAATAATACAAAAAAATTCCTTTATAAATTAAGAATACAACTACTTTACAATACAGCTATGCTTCTAGGTATATATCCAAAGGAAGTAAAATCAGTATCTCAAAGCTCTGTGTTCTCATATTTATTTCATTATTCACAATAGCCAGGTTTGGGAACAATGAAAATGTTTTAATGAACAAATAATTATGTATCAATGGACAATCTATATATGTTTTGATAATGTGTGTGTGTGTGTGTGCACATGTGTATATATATATATATATATATATATATATATTTCCCTACATCTATGAACACATACACAGAAACATAAATGTTATTCAGACTTTAAAAAAGAAAATCTTGCCCTTGTCTGGTGTAGCTCAGTGTATTGAGTGTGGGCCTGCAAACCAGAGGATTGCAGTTGGATTCCCAGTCAGGGCACATGCCTGGGTTGCAGGCCAGTTCCCAGAGTGGACACATGAGAGGCAGCGATACATTGATATTTCTCTCCTTCTCTCCTTCCCTTCCCCTCTAAAGATAAATAAAGAAAATCTTTAAAAAAAAAGAAAATCTTCCCATTTGTGGCAATACAGATGAAACTGGAGGACATAATGCCAAGTGAAATAAGCCAGACATGGAAAGACAAATATTGAATGATCACATGTATATAGAAAGTAAAATAGTTAGTCATAGAAGCAGAGAAGAATGGTATTGCCAGGGGTGGGGGTGAGGGATAAATGGGAAGATATGAATAAAAGATTGTAAAGTTTTATTTATACAAAATGAATAAGTTTTGGGAACCTAATGTACAACAATATGGCTATAGCTAACAATACTTTATTGTATACATAAAATGACAACTATGTAAAACAATGGATATGTTAATTATCTTGAGTGTGATGATTATCTCATGATGTATATCAAATATCAAGTTGCACACATTAACTGTGTACAATTCTTATTTGTCCATTATACCTTAATAAAGCTAAAAATGAAGGTGACATTAAGACTTTTTCAGATTAACAAAAGCTAAGGGTATTTGTTTCCACTACACCTGCTCTAAAAGAATGTTAAAGGAACTCCTTCAAATAGGAACAAAAAAAATGCTAGATAGCAACATGAAAGCACATGAATACAGTGTGGGGTAAAAGTAGGTTTGCAGTTGTTCACATGGAAAATCACACAATAATTAATAAATAATAATACAAGAACAAACTCCATGTTTTGTGTGTTCACAACTATAAACCTACTTTGGCCCTGCCCTGTGTAAAGCTGTCTGATAAGGTAACTATATAAACATAGAAATAACCCTGTAGTATTGTGATGTTAGTGTTAAGCCACTTTTTATTCTGATATCAAATTTAAAGATATTAAAAATTTTAAAGAATAAAAATAGCTATAAATCTATGTTGTCACACAATATAGAAAAAGCTATAATTTGTGAAATAATAACATAAAGTGGGAAGGGCCAAGATATAAAGTAATAAAGATTTTTATGCAATTGAAGTTGTTAAAATTTTTAAATATATTATATTTCTTTAAGGTATTCTATGTAATACTCATGGTAGCCACATAGAAAACTTCTATAAAACATATAGAAAAGGAAATGAGAAAGAAATCATATTACTATAAGAAATCAACAAAACAAAAAGAATTGTGGAAAAAGAATAAAAAGAACAAAATAGCTACAAGACATACAGAAAAAATGTCAATTGTAGTCCTTCTCTATCAGTAATTACTTTAAATCTATCCATCAATGGATGAGTGGATAAAACAACTATTGTGACATTTACACAATGGAATACTACTCAGCTATAAAAAAGAAGAAAAATTTACCTATCAAAACAGTATGGATCAACCTAGAGAACATTAGGCTAAGTGAAGTAAGCCAGCCAAAGAAAGACAGATGCCATATGATTTCATTCATATGTAGACTCTAGTGAACAAACTGAACTAACAGGGAAAATGGGGACAGACTCAGAGACAGAGATCAGGATGACAGCTGGGGAGGAGGTTACAAGGTGGAGGTATAGAGCAAAAAAGGAAAAAAGTTCATGGACATGGACAACAGTGTGGTGATTGCTGAGAGGAGTGGGGGTATAAAGGTACTAAGTGTTAATGGAAAAAATACAATAAAGATAAAAAAGTAAGAAATAAAAATAAAATCTTTAAAAAAGCATAGATGAATTTAAAGGTTTTATGCTGAGTGAAAAAAACCAATCTTAAAAGGCTGTATCATCTAGGATTCCGCTTCTATGCTATTCTAGAAAAACCAACAGTAATCAGATCAGTTGTTGCCAGGGACTCAGGGAGGCATGCACAGGGAGTTTTGAGGGTGATAGAAATATTTGTATCATGATTGTGGTGGTGGTCACACAATTACATATACAAGTATATTATGCATAACATAGAAATATTATATATACAAATGTTATATAATATAATGTATGTAATATACAATATATGTAACACACAAACATATATTATATATTTGTCACATATTTGTGAATTTTATTGTATGTAGTTATATGTTCTACCTCAATTAACCTGACTTGAGAAATAAATCTACGTAAATTAAACTCACTAATCAAAAGACATAGATGGACTAAGTAAATAAAAACCAAAGAACAAAATCCAACTACATGCTGTCTGAAGGAGACTGGCTTCAGATTTAAGCACACCTACATAGGCTTAAAGTAGCCTATGTAGAAAAAGCATAGAAAAAAAGTTAAAGATATATTATGCAAATGGTTTACAAAAGAGAGCAGGAGTGGCCACACTTACACCAGATGAAATAGACTTTAAGTCAAAAGTGTCACAAGAGAAAGAATATACATAATGATAAAGGGTCAAATATCAGCAAAACACATTAATAAATATATATATGTACCTAATATGATCTCTCAAATATATGAAGCAAATATGGACAAAATGAAAGGAAAAATAGATAACAACATATTAATAGCAGAAGACGTCAATACACCAATTTCAATAACGGATGGAATGAGATAGATCTATAAGAAAATAGAGGACTTTAACAACACAATAGATTAATTGTAACTTACAGTATAAACAGAACTGTCCACACAGTAACCACTGAATACATTCCTCTCAAGTGACATGGGATATTGTCCAGAATAAACCATGTTAGGCAACAAAAAAATTCTTGATAAATTCAAGAAGATCAAAATCATACAAAGCATTTTTCTAACCACACTGAATTCAATCCAGAAATCAATACCAGAAGAAAAACTGGAAAGAATATATAACAAAATTTAATATTTTAACTTTTTTTTAATAATTACTAAGGGCATAATTATTATTACCCCCTGATTTTTAAAAATATTTTATTTATTTATTTTTAGAGAGAGGGGAAGGGAAGGAGAAAGAGTGGGAGAGAAACATCAATGTGTGGTTGCCTCTCGTGAGTCCCCTGCTGGGAACTGGCCTGCAACCCAGGCATGTGCCCTGACTGGGAATCGAACCACGATACTCTGGTTCGCAGCCCGCACTCAATCCACTGAGCTACGCCAGCCAGGGCTTTAATATTCTAACTTTTTTAAGTGTACAATAGAATTAACTTTAATCACATCATTGTGAAACTGCTCTATAGAAATTTTTTATCTTGCAAAACTGAAACTCTATACCCACTAAACAATGACTTCTCATTTTCTCTACCTCCACTCCTGGTAACCACCATTCTACTTTCTATTTCTATGACCTTAACTATTTTATTTTATTTTTTTCTTTTTATTGAATTTACTAGGATGATGCTGGTTAACAAAATTATACATGTCTCAGGTGTACAACTCCACAACCCATCATCTGTACACTATACTGTATGTTCACCACCCCATGTCACGTCTCCTTCCATCACCTTTTATCCCCCATGTTGTCCTCCACCCCCCTTCACCCTCTTTCCCCTCCCCCTCAGCACAATACTGCTATCCGAGTCCATGTGTTCTCTCTCTCTCTCTTTCTGGATATTTTGTTCAATCTTTCCACTTGACTGTTTTAGATACTTCATGTAAGTGGAATCATATAGTATTTGTCATTTTGTGACTGGCTTACTTCACTTAACACAATGTACCCAATGCTCATTCATGTGGTAGCACATGACAGGATTTCTTTTTCTTAAGTCTGAATAAAATTATATTGTATATATACTACATTTTATCTATTCATTCATCTATCAGTGGATATTTGCATTGCTATACATCTTGACTACTATGAATAATGCTACAGTGAATGTGTGTGTGCAGTTATCTCTTAGGTATTCTGTTTTTAATTTATTTGGATATATATTTAGAAATTAGATTTCTGCAACATAATATAATTCTATTTTTAAGTTCTTCTGAAACCTTCATATTATTTTCCAAAGTAGTCATATCATTTTACATTCCCATTTAGAGTGAAGAAATGTCCTAATTTCCCAAAACTTGTTATTTTGTATATTTTTGATAGTAGTCATTCCAATGGGTATGAAGTGATATCTCATGTGGTTTTATTTTGCATTTCTTTAATAATTTGGTATATTGACATCTTTTTATGTGTTTGTTAGAAAATGTACATCTTCTTTGGCAAAATATTCTTTGAAGTCCTTTCCCATTTTTAAATTGGGTTATTCATTTTCTAGTTGTTAAATTAGAGATGTTATTTAGGTATTCTGGGTATTAACCCTTATTATATGTACTATTTGCAAATATTTTCCCCACTCTGTGGTTGCCTTTTCATTTTCACACTGTGAACTGTTTTCCTTATGCACAAACATTTTTATGCTTCATGTAGTCTTCTTTGTCTATTTGTGCTTTTCTTAGCTTCGCTTTTAGTGTTATATCCAGGAAATAATTGCCAGATCCAATCTTATGAAGATTTTTCCCTAGATTTCTTCTAGGAGTTTCACAGTTTTAGGTCTTATATTTAGTTCTTATGCACTTTAAGTTAATATTTTTATGTGGTGTGTGGTAAGGATAAGGGACCAACTTCATTCTTTTAAATGTGGATACCCAGCTTTTCCAGCATAGTTTTATAAGATGAAATCTTTTGCAAAACAACATGAATATGGTTAATAGTATTGAATATTTAAAAATGGTCAAGATGGTAATTTTGGTTGCCTGTTTTATCTCAATTTAAAAGAAGTTAATATGATTTTCTAAAAATTACAATGTTTGATGTTAACCTTGACCTCTAAGAAGTCATATCATAATTTGTACAATGCTATGCTCTAGACCAGTGATTCCAAAAGTATTGCCAGAGGTCCTATAGGAGTCTTTTTCAGGGGGTCTGTAAGGTGAGTCTTTTTCAGAGGGTCTGTAAGGTTAACATATTTGCAGGTATACTAAGGTGTTATTTGCTGTTTTTTACTCTTATTCTGTTTTACATGCACAGTGTTGGTTACATAACAAATCCACAATTATCTGGAAAGGCAATTAAAATGATTCTTTTTTATCAACTGCATATTTATGTGAAACTAGAATTTCTTCATATATGCGATCTGTTCAGAAAGTATCCAGCCATGTATTATGAAAAATAAAGACACTTATTGAAGATGACACAAGAAACATTATACATAGGATAAAGACACCTCAGTCCCCTTCACAGTAGGCACCTGGGGCCTCATACAGTTCTCCCAACTGCAGCAAGGTGTTCCTTCTGCTCTGGGAGCGGAAGCCATGGAATGAAATTTACCATGACATGATCCTGCATCAAAATCTCAGACACAGTAGTTTTTGGAATCCTCATATGAGTATCTAGATCTCACACTGTCAGTCACCGATTCTTTGTTGATTGCAGCCTGAACACGTCCAGTATTCTCAGGTGTTCTGCTTGTTGCAGGCTTTCCAGAACATGGAACACTTTCAACAGATTCTAGATCATCTGTGAAGCATTTGTGCCACACTTTTATTTGTGCTGCACTCATTGCATTGTCCCTGAAAGCTTTCTGGGTTATCTGAATAATTTCCATGGAGGAATGTTCAAGGTTAACGCAAAATTTGATGCAGATTTACTGCTCTACTCAGTCATTTTGAATGCCAAGGTCACACAGTGCACGTGCTCATTCAACCATGTCTACTACCCCCACTGACAAGTACAGTGAAGTGATTATTATCATGCATGTGCATTCCAGTACAGTCTCCTTGACTGCCAGGTTACACTGATGTCACGCAAAACATCCTCATTATGTTAACAATGGCTGGACATTTTCCAGATAGATCTCATACTTCCACCAAGAAACGTATTGTACCATAAGGAATGCAAAGCAGATATAAGAATCTGACATTTTCTATTAAGCCAGACATTAAAGACCTTTATAATAGTATAAAACAATGCTGCTTTTACCTTTATAGACTTTGTGGTGGGGGGATATATTCTTTATAGAAATTGGGAATAAATCTATTTTTATTTTAAAAAATAAATAAATAGCATTTTACATTAAAATATATTACTTATGTCACCATAGATAGTGTTATTATTTGTTGGGAACTGCCCTGCCTGGTTTCAGAAGCTGAAACCCCCCATGGCTAAGGCTGAGTGAGTGACCATTGGACCATAAGCCACTAAGGAGACAAAGTTTATCTCCCTGGCAGGAGTGCCACTTCTGCTCCTTTTACTTCATCCATAACTGGCCCCCAGTGCTTGATTGGTTAGCCAATGATGGGTAAGATTCCCCAAGAGGGAATGACCTAAGACAGGCACAATCACAGGAAGACCCCAGGGAAGGACTTGGGGGGGCTACAGCAAAAGGGGGTGATGGACCCTTGCTCCTTGGCTTTGACATAGCCTGAGTCCTCATTCTGTCAGCAAGATGTCTCCCATTCTCTTGGCTGTCTTACTTCCCCTGGCTGACTTAAGCCTGAAACTCTGACAAAGGGTGAGTTCCCCAGGTGATCAGGCCTAAGAAAGAATACGTAAAATCCTGTGAAGCCAACTTTGCTAAAAATGCTCTCAATTAAATGATAAGGGTCCTAGAAGAAAATGAGTTTGTTTCCCAAAGTTTTGTAGCCCTTTAGCTAACAAACCCTGACTCAGAATAGGCCCTCATAGTTCTTTGTATGCTATCTATTGTTTGAACCTTACTGCCTGACAATGGTTGATGAGCTTTACTTGTATTCCTATACAAGTGGAAACCCAATAAAAACCTGTCAAGGCAAGGCTCAGGGGGCTCCCCCCTTGAGAGAGTAGCCATGCCCTTCCTTTTCCTCCACAGGACTCGGTGGTCCATGTGAATTTATCTCATATCTCACCCATAATGCCATGGACACTGTGGGCCAGTGTCCATGTCAATTATTGCCATTTAAAATTAATTAATGAGCCCTGGCTGGTGTAGCTCAGTGGACTGAGCACTGACCTACAAACAAAATGGTCTCTGATTCAGTCCCCAGTCATGCAGGGTACGTGCCTGGGTTGCAGGCCAGGTCCTGGAATGGAGGGCACACTAGAGGCAACCACACATTGATGTTTCTCTCCCTTCCTTTCTCTCTCCCTTCCCCTCTGTATAAAAATAAATAAATAAAATATTTTTAAAAGTAAATTAATGATACAAAACAATGTGACTATGCTTAATAATAACAATAAACTAAAAAATGGTTATGATTGTGAATTTTGTTACATACATTTTACAATTAGAAATTTAAAATAAATTAATAATTATTTAAAAGTTACTCAGTTTTAATTTCTAATATTATAGATAATAATAGATATAATCCACATAAACAGACAGCTAACATCCTTACTAATTTTTGAGTGGGAAAGTTTTCTAAGACATCAAAATTTGAGAAATGCTTCCCTAAACATCTAGCTATTTTAGTGTATTTTAAAATTAGAATTAAAATCTATTGCAAAAATGAAAGGAGGCACCATTTCTTCAGACATATTTAACAGGAATTATCTCAAAACAAATAAAAATTACCTTTGTCATTTTTCATCAGTGCAGTTTTCTAAACAAACACTGCACCATCTGTGACTGCAGCACCAAAAACAGCCAGCAAGCTTAACAACGGAAATGTGTTTTCATCATCCCATTGCATCATTCAAGTTTTCCTCATGTGTTCGTGAAGTGCACTTGTCATGACTTTCATGGATGAGATAGAAGAGATGTGAAGCTCATCTCCAAACTAGACAAAACATGTTGTTTCCCTCAAGAAATACAACAAATATCAGTCTTTAAAAATAAATAGTAGTATAAGTGGCATGTAATATATCTGAATTTCTCACCTGCTTTGCCTTTATATTGTGATCTTGCAGGTGGCAATTTTCTCCTATATAGCTTCAAAACAACACTATTGCTATTATAATAAGAGGGGTTGAGAATGAGAAAATGCCTTATTTTTCACTCCTTTGATAAATAAATCTAATTGTTAATAATTGTTTGTTATATAGCATATGTGAAGATTAATAAACAGAGAGCTCATTTAAATTGGAGGTGAGAGGGTCTATAGAGGAAGCTTTCATGCCCTACTATTCTCTATCAATTACCCCAAACAGGAAGGAAGAGATGTGTTTTTTATATTGAACAGAAAGATATTTTTCTGTTCTACTACTCTAGCAGGAAGAAGGAGGATCTTCTCCTCTCTGAAGTCCTTCTTTCTTTTATATGGGGACTGGGATGAGAGTAAAAAACAGAAAACTGTACTTGAACAACAATTAAATAAATAAATAAATAAATAAATAAATAAATAAATAAATAGAAAGAAAGAAACAAAAAAAGAAAAAAATATATATATAAAATCTTCTTTGTTCTGTCAACATGCACTTGGTTGGCTGTTAGACTACATGTCCTCATGGCAATTCTTTGTTATTGCAGAATTAAACACATTTTGCTAAAGAAATATCTGGCTGTCCATTTGTTTAAAGTCAACACCTACTAGTTGCCTTAGGAGTTTGGTACATAAAAATATATACCTCTGGAGGGCTGGGGGGTGGGCTGGGATGGGGGTAAAAGGCAGAAAACTGTATTTGAACAACAATTAAAATAAATAAATAAATATTTATTTATAAATACATTTGTTTATAAATATATAAATATTATATATACATCTTCCTAAGGCAACACAACAAAAAATAGCATTATAGAATTTGGCCAAACTCTTTATTTTTATTTTCAAAAATAAACAGAGCATTGGATGTTGTGGGTGTTCAAATGAGCTGTACACACACAGTAGTACTCAAAACCTATTTCATGAAGCCTGTGAATTCTTTTACTGCTCTGTCTCTGCCACTCATTTCTCTTTCCTGGGTTCCTTTGCCCTCCCATAACAACGTTTATGTTATCTTCCAGCAGTGTGAATCTCATAGGCGGCACTTCTCTTAGAACAGGAATGATAAATGTTTTCTATAAAAAGCCACGTAGTGAATATAGTCAGCTTTGGAGGCCAGACAATCTCTCCAACAACTCAACTCTGTCATTGCATTAAAAAAACAGCCACAGGCAATGCATAAATGAATGAGTATGGCCGTGTTTCAATAAAATTTTATTTACAAAAAGAGATGGGGAGGGACACAGATTTGGCCCAGGGGCCCTAGTTTGAGAATCACTGTCTTGGAACATTGCTTCCTATTTCCTCCCCATCAGTCATTCAGTGCGTGAGGTCATTATGCCATCGCATGTTTCCATGCCAGAGTTGTTTCTTTTCAGATTCTAAGAACAACAAACAACTGTTTTATAAATAAACTACTAGAAATTTGTTAAATGTATTTGAAATGTTGTTGCTTTTTATCATTCGTCACAAAATCTCCTCTACCCATTTCTGACCTGGGTTCAGAAACATGCATCTTTCCAGTTCACATATTAAGGCTGTTTTGGTCTTGGTTAGTCTGACCATGCACTGACAGCCACAACCCAATTAATGCATATTACTTCGTAAACCACTCAAGGCTAAAAAGAATTTTTCTCCCATCTTCAATTTCTGCTAAAGGTCACATATAGAAAATAGAATTTCACAAATTCCCAGCCCACCTAAAATCATGCTCTGTAGTAAGCAAATCCCCCACAGTCATAAACACTGTTCTTATGTTGCCATTTAGAAATTTACTGCATTTTGCAGTCCAATGGCTCAGGAAAAGCAATTTTTATTTTTACCTCCTGTATCAACCTGTGTGAAAATCTTTCCATGTCAGAGAGGCAGTAGGAGACAAACATTAAAGTACATTTTTATTTTACTGTTAGAAAAATACCTTCAAAACACCTTCTATCTCAAAATGTAGGAAATAACCCAAAGAGCAGGTTACTACACTGAAATAAATGTGTTTAAATGTCAACACATTAAAACATTCCTAATATCAAATTAATGGAAATGATTAAGGAAACTCAACTTTTTGAATTATTTTATTTATGTTCCTATTTCTACATCTTATATCTTCCTCTAATCTTCTTCACTTCCCCTTCTCTTCTCATCTCAAACTACATTTCATATCATTATCAATGGTTCTGTTTATAAGTTCACACAAAACCATGCATGTTTACAAACCACAGGAGGAAATTCAAAGTCTACTGATGATGAGGAATAGTTTGATTGTTTAAACTGCTGTAGAAGTGAATATTATTTTTCTCTCTGTGTTTTTATTTTATCTGTTGTCCTTCTCTGGTCCAATTCATTCAGACTCTGATGGTCAAAAACTTCCAAGATTCTCTGCTTTTCTATTTCATCATGTAAGAGATTCCTCTCACCTCATTTAAGGGCATTAGTAATTTAATTCCAGCACAATTAGCTAATCCAGGAATGTTTCCTCTACTCAAGGTACACTGGGCATGTTATCCTCACAGTCTCTCATAGTCTCTAATAGTCTCTAATAGCATAGACATAGTAACTCCTACTATGTCTATGCTCAAATTGAACTATTTATCAATAGTTATATGCCAATCCAATGTCTAATTACTCAACTAAACTCGGTTCAAATCTCAATTTCTGAAGATATTCTCTAACTACTTCTTGATTTCTCTCCCTTCTTATCTCAGCTCTCTCACTGAGTGCTCTCTCTTCATTCATGCCACCCTCACTATTTTCTACCCTCTTGAACATACTCCTGCCATTGGGCCTTTATACCTGACTTCTCCTCTGCCTGAACATAATTTCCAAGATATGTTCATGGCCAGTTCAGCCAGCTCCTTAACTTAGATTTCTATTCGGTGAACCATTCGCTAAATAACTTATCAAAATTCCTTGCACCAGCCCTGACTGGTGTGGCTCATTTGGTTGGGCATCATTATCCCACAAAATGGAAGGCTGACACTTGATTCCTGGTTAGGGCACATGCCTGGGTTTTGGGTTCAGTCCCTGATCAGGGCATGTAGGAGAGGTAACTGATTGAGAGTCAGTGTTTTTCTCTTTCTCCTTCCCTTCCCCTCTCTCTAAAAATAAATAAATAAAATCTTTTAAAAATTCCTCATATTATCTTGCTGACATTTCATATACTCCTTTCTTCCTCATTGTCTCTATTTAGCATTCTTTATTCTTTAATGTACTTACTTGCTTATTACCTGCTCACCATGAACCATGTGGGAGCAGGTATTTCCAACAGTTTTCTTCAGTACTGTATGCTCACCACCTAGAAGGGCACCTGAAACAAGGTGCTTCGTAGAAGTTTGCTGAATGAATACTGAGAGCATGGTTTAACACTTCATATTTCACTTGTTTTCCTGGCCTTTATTATTCCCTGTATGATACTAATCTGCTCCAATTAGATGGTCAGAAGCTGAGGTTATAACATAGGTTTTATCTTTGTGTTCCCAAAGTATCTAGAACACTGGTAAGAATATGGAAAGATGTATATACAAGGTCTGGCAGAAGTAACGCCTATGTGAGTGTGGTTGGTTGAGTAATAAAATGGGCATAATGATTTATAGTTTTAATTTGAACATTTCACCTAAAGTGTCATATGGCGTGCTGGAGTGTGATATTATTATGGTACAGAATTACATACATATGATTTTCTGATGAAAGACTTTATAATAAATAGGAGTATTATTTGTGCCAGACCCTATAAATATAGATATATAAATGTAGATATAAAGATGTAGATATTTAAGGTTTTATAAGAGTAAAGGAATTGAAATGAAAGAGAATGTGAATTTACCAAAAATAGAGTATCTCACTATTTGGTTATGAGAGATTCTGAACAATATATTTTTGGTTAGAATGAAACATTCAAAACGAATTCTATTTACTACCATCTCTCCTCAGTAATGCTGTGTTCCTATTTGAAAACCAAATCGGGGCAACTCAGAATATCTGAAAATGCAAGGAAGACAAAGACAAGCAGGCCCACCAAAAACTGAGGGATGGCTGAGGGGAGATTTCTATACTCTTTAACAAAATCTCTGTCCATAGTCTAGTCAAAATGAAAATAACTTCATGCAATATTAAATTAAAATAGCCTTTCATTGATTTCAGAGCCTATGAGTGTTACACTTTAACTGTACATAAACATACATTTTATTTGTGTTCAGTATTTTGCTCCATGTAGGAGCATTACTACCTAACAAAAGCCCTTAAAATTGTCCACAATGCACTTGATCTACCCATTACAGAATCTATGGTTTAAAGCATGTATCACAGTTGGTGCAATAATAAATCAACCCCAATTAGTACAGTAGTAACTACCAAGCAGCCTCCAGAATTCAGAAATCCATGGGTAAAAACTTAGAAAGCTCACCTGCTGAGAATTTTGGATTACATACAATTTAGCCATTATGCTTATTTTATCCTCAAGAGGCTGCATTGTGTATGAGGACCAATCCTTAGCCCCTGAGCTAAACTGGCAATCCAAGGAAATTGAAAATTTGCCAAACAGACACCCCCAGATCAGTTTTGCGATGGGGACGCCTTTGCTGTGATCACATTTTTTAAAAGAAAATCTCTAAATCTGCAAGAGGAATACAAAATAATACAATGTTTATTTTGAAAATTAGAATTATTATGCAAAGACGTAAGAGTCAGCGGTAAGAAAAAGGAGCCCTGAGTAGGAAGGCATTATGTGCATGCACATATTCCCAACACTTCCTCCCAACACACACACACACATACACACACACACACACAAATGCAATTGTGTGTAAAATGCAATTATGATTCAATTCCACAGTCCCCTTCTTCATACCTAGGCATTTCTCTAAGCCCTAATAAATAAAACCAAGCAACCATACAGATTCATGATACAAAAAAAATAATATTTTCAGACAGAGCTGGACCCTCACATTTACTTAATAATACATTTATCTTCCATTCTCCTTACTGACAAGTAGGAAACTGGTGTAATTAGGAGCAGATACTTTCTATTTCCTGCACTTTTATCCATTAACATACTCTTACACATATTCTCCTTCTATCCTGAAAGTAGTCTCAGGTGAAAAAGAATTCTTCCTTTTGTTCAGGGCTAGTTCATCCATTTTCACTGGGTCATAGACAACCAGTCTTCTCCAAGGCAATGTCCGTTAGGTCTTTCTTCCCCTCTTGCAGCTCTTCCTACTGTCTCCTTCCCCTCAGCCTATAAAGTTGTTCTTTTAAGACTCTTTGCTACTCACCTAAGCACCACCATCCCACACAGCTATATTTCATAAATTCCACCCCACCTCTCATCTTCACTCTTCTATTCATTTTTCAGTCCACTAAGATTACTTTCTTCTTCCACCATGTCCTACTCCCTGGGAATTGATCTGGAAATGAACTGGTCTCTATGTACCAAAGACATTGTAAAGACCCAAATTCATTTAGAGACTATTTCTTTCTTATCTCCTTTGGATTTTATGTTACCAGTGTGTCTTTTAGATTTCCAGGTCTCCAACTTTGACGAAATCCTTCTGTGCTGGTCTCACCATCCCATCCCAAAGCCCTTTCAAAATGTCTTTCCTCTGGTTACTCCTCCGCTGCTTTGCCAATTGCCATTTTTTCTATCTTAATTCTATACTACTTATTTTATATCCTCTTCCCAGTGAAAATATTCTTTCTCTTTTGGTCTCTCCTTGTATTTTACCCCTTCTTTAGTATTTATTACAAAATTATATTAAAGGTCTTTGTGTCTCTCTTCATGAAATAAATTATAAATACTTTGATGACAGATACCTGGCTGTGTCCATCTCTTTTTACCCTAGAACACTCTGGACATAAGCAATACTCAATAAATTAAACTAAATATGTTTTATTTACTCCTTGTAGCTGAGCCTACATTTTTCAACAGTCAGACCTCACTTAAAACTACCAGAAAAAAATAAATTACATTATATAACATTGATATTTTTGGATACCTTCATGGAAATTTCCTTGCCATGACCGGGAGGTGAATTTACTTCTCACAGAAATAGTTTCTCCTCTACCCTCAACACTTGCTTAAAATGTTGGTTTTCTTTCCATTACATGTACCTAACATGGCATAGTCTGAGAGAAAGCTAAATTCTCTTTGACAATTCAAATATATCATAATGGATGTAAAGCTAGATTTAAAGAAAATAGATGTCTGTTTTAGATTAGAGGGAAAGATACTTTAGTTATGATAGATGTAGGAATCTTAAAAATCCACTATTATTTTAGGTGACAGGATCCATTTCTTTGTCTCTGATTCAGTTTTTGTCACTGTATGAGGTAAAGATGCATCGGTGAGTGGCACAGAATCTCCAAAGAGCAAATTTATAGGCTGAAGTGATGGAGACAATAGGGAGGGCTGGAAGAGAAGAAGACATACCTTATGGGCATTGCCTTGGAGAAGACTGGATCTCTATGACACAGTGAAAATAGATGAACTAGCCCTGAATAAGAATAAATGCTGATAAACAGTATTTAGTCTAGTATCTACATTCCAAGACATTATATTCATAAGCTGAGGGTCCATTATAGATTCTGTCCTTTGGTGTTTGTATAATATCTCACACACATCTCTGCATTTGCATTTAATACATAGTCTTCATTTATGTGATTTTTCCTAGAACTATGAGCTTTTTTGAATAAAATTCTTTTCTTATTGACCTCACCAGTGTGGCTCAGTTGGCATCATTCAGCAAAGCAAAAGGTCACTGGTTCAGTTCCTGGTTGAAGTGTGTGTGCTGAAGGTGACTGATCGATGTTTCTCTCCCTCTCTTTCTCTCTCCCTTCCTCTTACTTTGCAAATAAATAAATGAAATCTTTTTTTAAAATTCCTTTCTTATTTATCTTTAGAACATGTTTACCTAGTTATATATCATTTGTCACACAGTATATACAGAGCAAAACATGGAATAAATTAATAAATTATTCACAATCCACCATCTAATGTAAAAGTGGTATTATTACAGTTAATTTTGACTCATCCTTCTTATTCATTTAGTCTGTTTATAACAATTATAAGTGAGACTATCACTGTATTATTTTTAAACCAAAGAAAATATTTGAATCTTCATTAAAAAATACTCTATCATGACTTGTGTCCAGTGTGGTGCTCAGAAATCCTTAAGAGTTGGCTGTCCAGAAGGAAATAAAAACAAAGATAAAAGGCTTGACTTGTTAGCATTTTCTGATTTTTGTGGCATAATACTCCTGCCACGGTCAATTCCAAGTTACCAACATGATGTCACTGACACGGAATGGGGAAGGAATACGAACAACTGGCTCTCCAGGGTCCGCTAAAGCAGGCTCCAGGGCATCGCTGGCCGCTCTCTACTCTGTCCTGTGTTAATCACTTGAACTAGCTTTGCTGAATTGCCTTCTGGTACAGGTTTTTGGTTGTTCCTTTCAAGGATGGACTTTTAAGGGGGTAGGTAATAAATCAATGACATTACATCTGTAGGCTGCCAGGATTCTTAAAAATGTTATCTTTAGCTATGTTCCTTAAGATCACCAAATAAATCACAAAGAAAATCTATTCTTTTTCTGGAAGCATATTTTAAAACTCAAAAAAGCATAAAAATACAAAATATATACTTTTGGAATCTATTTTAAATGATAGTGTATCATAATTAATCATGTTATCTTTTTGGGAGCAAAACAGTAGACCATTATCTCTAAATATCTTGTATTGCTTTGTTAACTACTTCCATCCTCATTTTTCAATGATTGAATTAACGTTTCAATTAATTTAAACTAGACTGTATCTGCTATAAAACTAAGAACTTTAAACATTTGCTCACAAACCTCATGCTTTCATATTTATGCATTTTAGGTTTATTGGTTTCTGACTTACAGTTATTAAAATCGAGTAAGAAAAGACCAGCTCAGCAATTCTATAAACATCCTACCAACTGAAGCTTTGAAACAAGTCAAAATTATTGAGAGCTATTTAATTCATAACCTGACTCTGGGTGATTCATAGAATTTTTAAAAACATATGGGCTAAATAAAAAATTCCAAAATACTTTATTAATGATAATGTCATATGATTATTTTAAGTCACAATAGTGATTAATATACAAGGGAGATCATGTGGTCACATGATTTCAGTCATATGTGGGGTATATTACTGAATGCAATGAATAAGCAAACCAGAAAAACAAACACTCAGAAACTCATAGACACAGACAATAGTGAGGTGGTTACCAGAGGGAAAGGGGTAGGAGGGATTAGTAAAGGGTCAACGAGATCAAATATATATTTGACTAGGGTGGTAAACACAATGCAATATACAGATGATTTATCATGGCACTATACTCTCAAACTTACATAATTTTATTAACCAATGTCACCCCTATAAATTTAGATATGTAAATATATGTGAGAAAAGAGATTTCAGAAAAACATTTGTCTTCACTACTTATACTGTCAAAATTATTTGAAATTGTTCAAATAATTACTTAAAATTTTAAAACTTTGAAATATATAAAACTTTCAATAGCTACAAATTAAGCACATTGGTGGCGATGTGTTTCTAATTTTCTTGTCTACAAGTAAACTTTGGAATTCAGTGAACAGCATCATTTTCTCCCTAGTCCAAATTAATATTTTTAGGAGAAACCGAATAATTAATTAAATTCTGGGTACATATGAGTTTCAGAATCATTATTTCTCTAAAAAAGAGTAAACAGAATTAAGTATCTTGAGCATGAGTTTTTATAAAGCTCTAATTCCAAAGACAGGCTATTGTTTCATTCAAATTGTATCTAAATGAAAAATGAAACTATGATTTTAATTGACTCATACCAGATTACAAAAACTAAAAGGTTGTCAATACCAGGGAAAATGAAACTAGTAATCAGATTATCCTGAGGCCCTTAAATATAAGCTCAACAGCCTTGCTAACTTTTGTAAGATAATAAATCATCAGAGAAAGTTTAACTATGATCAACACATCTGTTTCTTAAACTGTATTAAGATAAAAAAATTATGCAATATATTTAAGCATATATATCCCACTATATACATTTATATGAATATGTATATATAAATGGTGTTAGGGAACATTCACTAAAAGGTATATTTATAATTCATGATAAATATTGATCACATTTTTATTTCATGGAATCTAGATGTTGCCAATTTGTACCACTTGAAATCTCAAATCCATTGGCCTGGCTAGTGTGGGTCAGTTGGTTGGAGCATTATCCCATAACCAAAAGATTCTGGGTTCAATTCCTGATCAGTGCACTTACTTTTGTTGAAGGTTCCATCCCTGGTCTTGATGCATACGGTGCCTGGTTTGGGGGTATACAGGAGACAACCAATTGAAGCTTCTCTCTTACATCAATACTTCCCTCTCTTCCTTCCTTTCTCCTTTCCCCTCTTTCTAAAAGCAAAGAAAAAATATCCTCCCTTCAAGTATATATAAATATATACATATGTAAATAATTAAGGCTATATATTTTACTTGCCTTACTTTCAAGATGAAAATTATCCTTTCATAATGTTGTTATTTCATGTAACTGGTGGTTAACATGTGAAAACCTTTATAATCACTTGTTTCATGTGAAGTCTGGTTCTCGATTGAATGTAATGGATTGTCTAGCTTTCTTCTATCCTAATGTGTCTAGACTTTAGCATTTCCTTTTATGCCTAGTCCTAAACTTATAGACTTGATTAAATAAAGGAAAGTTGTGCTTAATTAAATTAATAGAGAGGTGTTTCAAACATTTTTAATAACAAACATGCAAAACTAAGGGGAAAAATTGTCAAAAGTTATTGAAAAAAAAACTTCTAAAATTAAAACTATTAGTAAGATCTATGTTAGGTTGTATTGTATAAATGATGTATCTTATAAATTATGTAATATATATTATTAGTGAGGACAACATGACAACATATATTGAATATATTACATCACATATGCTATATTTGAGAAAAGCAATAACATTGCTAAGGTTTATTGACTGCTTTTCATGTGCCAAGATATACTCAGTTAAGCACCAATCATGAATTATCTAGGGTAATTATCTCAAATATTTTTGCACAATAAGATATTATTTCCATTTGCACTTAAGAATTTGAAGCACAGAGAAGTCAAGTAATTTGCCAAAAGCCACAGAGCTAGGAAAGGGTTAGACTAGGACTAAAACCCAGGTTGAGATGCTAAAACTCAGTTTCAAAACAACACTCCTACCTCAGTGACATTTTAGTCACAATTTAAGCATGCATTTTGAATGCTTAAGATCAGATTAGCAAACTATGGTCCTTGGGTCAAATTCAGCCTGTTGCCTGTTTTGTAAGTGTTATGGGAACATGGTCATAACCATCACTTTACATATCATCTATGGATGTTTCACTAAAACAGACTGGAGTGGTTGCGTCAGAGACCATATGGCCTGTAAACCCTAAAATATTCACTATCTGGCCATTTACAGGGAAAACTCACTGTTGACACAGGTGCAATAATCATTATATATTTAATAAATACATGAACATTATATGATTAATACTGAAGTTTTAACTGTTGCTCTAAAGAGAAACAAACAAGAAAGAATGTAAATTGTCACCACTTATCACAAAATGAGGATCTTTTCCAAATGACTGATAATAAAAATGGTTATAACTATGAATAATTTATTGCTATTAATTATGGTTCAGCCTAAGAACTCTTCTAGTTGAAAAGTACACGTATTTTGGGCCAAAACATAGCTAATATATGTCATAAAATAACCGATATAACTCAAAATGAAAATGAGATATCACTGGTTTCCTTTAAATAGTAAAAATAAATTGTCAACATTGGCTCAAATTTTATTAAAGAAGTTAGTTACTTATAACAAATTTAACTTACTAGAAATAATGCTTGTTACTTAGGAAATAATGGAATAACTATTACAAAGGATTCAGCACTATAGTCATTTTTGCATTTATATATTTAAAATTAAATTTAAATTTCTCAGAAAATTCCCATGCGGTAAGTAGAAGTTAAAGAAAAAAATTTACCACAATATAATCCACAGTAACATCTCACAGAAAGACCCAACTGGGGCCCGGAATGCATTGTATACAATGACATTCTTTTGGTAAGTTCAACACTGTCTAATCATCTTATCTGGTCTTTCAATTTGATAATCCACAGAGTATGTTCCTCTCTTGTGAGTTGGTACACATTAAGTTAACAGAAATGGTTGTATAAAACTAAATTGCAAGTCCAGGATGCTCAGAGAATCTCAAAGAAGTTGGATCCAAGAAGAAACACATCAAAATGTATCATAATTAAACTACCCAAGATTAAAGGTAAGGAAAAAATCTTTTTTTTTTAAAAGATTTTATTTATTTATCTTTGGAGGGGAAGGGAAGGAGAGAGGGAGAGAAACATCAATGTATGGTTGCCTTTCTTGCGTCCCCTGCTGGGAACTGGCCTGCAGGGAACTGGCCTGCAATCCCAGTATGTGCCCTGACTGGGAATCGAACCGCGATTGTCTGGTTCGCAGGCCCGCACTCGATCCACTGAGGAAAGAATCTTAAAAGCAGCAAGAAGAAAGGAGAGTTACATACAAAGAAGTTCCCATAAAACTGTCAGCTGATTTCTCAAAAGAAATCTTGCAGGCAAGAAGGGGCTGGAAAGAAGTATTTGAAGTCCTGAAAGGCAAGAACCTACATCCAAGATTACTCTACCCAGCCTTGGCTGGTATAGCTCAGTGGATTGAGTGTGGGCCTGAGAAGCAAAGGATTGCAGTTTGGTTCTCAGTCAGGGCACATCCTGGGTTGCAGGCCAGTTCCCAGCAGTGGAACCATGAGAGATAACCATACACTGATATTTCCCTCCTTCTCCCCTTCCCTTCCCTTGTAAAGATAAATAAATAAATAAAAATAAAAAAAGAGTCTGCAAAAAAAATTATCCAGCAAAGCTATTATTTACAATGGAAGACCAGATAAAGTGCTTCCCAGATAAGGTCAAGTTAAAGGAGTTTATCGTCACCAAGCCCTTCCAAGCCCTTATTATATGAAATGTAAAGGGACTTATCTGAGAAAAAAAAAGAAGATCAAAAACTATGATGAACAACAGGGTGCTTAGAGAAAAACAAAACATTTAAATGACAGCAAACTCACAACTATCAACAACTGAACCTAAAACAAACTAAGCAAACAACTACAACAGGAACAAAATCAAATGGAAATCACATGGAGGGTTATCACTGGGATGTAGGAGGGGGAGAATGGGGAGAAAAGGTTTAAGGAATAAAAAGCATAATTGGTAGATACAAAATAGATGGGGGTGGTGGTTAAGAATAGTATAGAAAATGGAGAAGTCAAAGAATTTATATGTACGACCCATGGGCATGAACTAAGGGGGAGCAATGCTGGTGGGAGGGGGATGCAGAACAGAGGAGAATAAAGGGGAGAAAAAATGGAAGAACTATAATAGCATAATCAATAAAATATATTTTCAAAAAACTAAATTGCTACTTTATTTATATTCAGTTAAGAAATATAGCTGCTAAGCAGATAAGGCTCTAGTTTCTCTTTAACAGTTTAGGAAACTCTGTTTTAATGGTGCAATCACCTACAGTAGCTCTTAGCACAAGTATAGGCCATACTGCTTTTAATGCCTATTGGATCTGTAGTATGTACCTTTATTCATTTTGGGGGAGTCTTACACAAATATTCAGGTTACTTAAGAGCACATTTAGAGTGGTCTGATTCTTCTAACCAAGTACATCAAAAGGATGGATTTTTAAAATTTTATTTTTAATTTTAGTTGACATACAATATTATAATTAGTTTCAGGTATAAACATAGCAATTAGATATTTATATGTCCTATGAAGTGATCACCCTGGTAAGTCTAATACCCTTATGACACCATACATAGTTAATATATAATATTATTGACTACATTCCTTATACTGTACTTTACATCCCTGTGACTATTTTTATTAATGGAAATTTGTCCTTCTGAATTCCTTTCATCTTTTTCACCTATTTCTCTAAGCCCTCTTACACAGAGCAACCAGTTTTTTTCTCTGTATCAGTAAGTTTGTTTCTTATTTTGTTTATTCATTTATTGTTTTTCAGATTTTATACATAAGTGAAATCATATGGAATTTGCCTTTCTCTGTCTTATTTCACTTAGCATAATAACCTCTAGATTATCCCCTATTTTCATAAATGGCATGATTTTAATCTTTTTTATGGCTGAGTAACTTTCCATTATGTATATGCACCACTTTTTCTTTATTCATTTTTCTATCAGTGGACACTTAGGTTGCTTCCATATCTTGACTATTATAAACAATTCTGAAATGAACATACTGGTGTATATATCTTTTTAATTTAGTGCATTGAATTTTTTTCAGATACTCTGAGGTGGCATTGCTGGGTCATGTGATAGTTCTATTTTTAATTTCTTGAGGAACCTCCATACTGCTTTCCATAGTGGCTGCACCAATTTATAATCCCAGCAAAAGTGCACAAGCATTTCTCCACATCCTTGTCAACACTTGTTTGTTGATTTATTGATGGCTATTCTGACAGGTGTAACGTGATACCCCATTGTGGTAGGAATTTCCATTTCCCTGATGATTATTGATATTGAGCATCTTTTCATGTGTCTGTTGGCCATCTCTATGACCTCTTGGAGAAATGTCTGTTCAGGTCCTCTGCCTATTTTTATAATCCAACTGTTTTCAACAGCATTTAATATTTTAAATCACCTTCTGGAAAACTGCTATTTTGTGGTTTATATGACACTTTGCTTTTTCTAAATCTCATCTCTTTTTAATTCTTTTTTTGTTTTCTATCCTTTAAGTGAAATTAAAAAATTTAATTCCAAGTTTTTCTTAAATTCTTATCCTCCATGTTATAGCTATAACTCAATAATTGCATATTTGCGGCATGGCATATTATATTTATATATTGTTCTGGCGGATGTAATGGTCAGATGGGATGCACGTGGCATCTCACTCATTGCTCTCTTGCTGACAATTAACTGATGAGAAACTGGAGGCTGACGAGGTAAAATCCTCTGGATCTGAGCTGGACATCAACATCATATAGCACCGTGGGCAAAAGCAGCAGACCAATCTTGCTCCCATGAATGGCTGAGTGGTTGACAGTCTGACCACTCCAAAGACTCCCTAACCACTCTGGTGATCCTTCAGTGTATCTTCTCTCCTGGGTGTAATGACGGCGATCCACTGTTGCCCAACTTCCTTAACATCGGCTGGTTTCTCATCTCCGTAGTCATCCTCACGTGACATTTGATTTTTTCCTTATACTTGGAGATATAGTTTCCCCTTTATAGAAGGGGAAAAAACAAATTGAATGGTTAAGATTATGTTCTATTCTTTCTGAGTAGCAAGGAGAAGGGAACAATAAAACAAAATTGCTTTTATATCTAAATGTTTTAAGTGTTTATACTTCTAACCATATCATGTTTACTGGTTATAACAATCTCATGTATTAGGCGTTTCTGTTTTCTAGCACAGAACACTTAAGTAACTTGTTCAATATTACTTAATTAGTAAGGGTTGAGTGCGGAAACTAATCCAGATATGACTGGTTGTTAATCACGTACTTATTATCATTGCTGTTTTTGTCTATATATTCCTAGAAATAAATAGTATGGAGGCATAGACCATGAAGTATTCAAGATTGTGGGAAACCTTTGTTTTATTTTTCCTGTAAAAATTTTAATTGTTTTTAAAAATTCTCACCCAAGAAGATGTTTATTAATTTTAGAGAGAGAAGGAGAGAAAGAGAGAGAGAGAGAGAGAAGAGAGGGAGATAAAAGAGAAACATCAGTTGACTGCATCCCATATGTGTCTGCACTGGGGATCGAACCTACAACTCAGGTATGTTCTCTGCCCCAGAACTGAACTGGCAACCTGTTGGTGGATGGAACAATGCTCCAATCAACTCAGCCACCCGGCCAGGGAGAAATTTAATTCTTAAGCATGGTTAGAACATACTGTGGTCCTGATGAGGAGACTCAAAAACAGGCACAACATGAAGTTCTTTGGACAGTTTGTTTGGACATTAAAAACTTTAAGTCAGTGTTACCTTACACCAAAGAATTTTTGTCAAAACATGTACATGTTTTCATCAGATCTTCTAAAATAACTTCAAAGATTTTGCTTCCATATAGCTAAATTCTCTTTTCAACCGACAATAAGCATGAATCATTTCATTTCACCAGTTAATTACTTTGGCTAAAAGTTACTGAAAACAGAGGCTTTGAAGGAGAAGTGCCTTTCAGATGCATTCTAAAGAAAATGGGAAATCACAAATCTTGGTGTTAATTGATGCAAAATAGACAAATAAGTAAAAAAACAAATGTGATTTTTTTCTCTCATTAATACTTTTCAACAAGAAAGTGAATCAAGAATCTGCCTGCTTAAAAATTCAGCAAAACTACCTGAGGAAATAAGTAAAAATTTTTCTCCTTTACCCTAATCACTAGGATATTTATTTGCGGTTTGCAAAAAATAGTGCTAAATGCATGGTCTTTGTAGTATATTTTTAAGTCTCATCTTGCAGACTTTTATTCAGTTTATGATATGGCTACCTTCACTTTTTTCTTTAAGGTTGAACTCATTTACAAAACATTTTCTCCTTTTCCTCTGGATTATGTAAGAGACAGCTTCCAAAGAAATGGCAGCAAAGCAGAATTTTAAAAGATGAATTGCAGTCGGAATTATTTTGACTATGAAGTGGGTATCACCCTGAAAATATGTATCTTCATGAATAATGTATTCAGCAAACTCACAATGCTCCCCAAACCGCCACCTAAAACCTTATTGAGCTCCATGTACCCCTGATGCTGCTTCCACCCGAACCAGAGCTGAGTGGTGGGCTCCAACCCCTAGTTATTTACAGAGCAGGTGATGGTTAAAATGCTGTAGAGAGAAAATATGATTCGAGATGGAACCCAGTTCTTTTGAGGTAAACATTAAAACATAGTAAAAGCTGATTTTCATACACCATTTGTCTCAGCTGAGGATCTCTATGAAATATTCTTCAAAGCATCAATTTATGTTTCTTTTAACCTGGGGATACATTGAATATTTAAGTGTGTCAGTTATCAAAACCACACTAAGTAATGTTTAGTAAAATATTAAACTTAATGTCTAAGTTTCTTTAAAAACAAATCTGTCTGTGATAAAAGACAGACTTTGTCTTTTGGACAACACAGACCACTGTGGCACATGGAGAAAATCCATTTTCTGAGCCTTGAGTTCCTCATCTGTACACAAGGGCTGCTTCTACACAGTTGCTAAGTTACTCCTCTATCCTTAAACAAATAATCCTCAAGTCTTAACTATTACTTCCTAATCATAAAATTTTATACTCTATAAATTATTGCTTATCAGGACTGATATCGCACTAGTTTCTATCACAACTTAGTGTTAAGAATTAATGGTGCTCAAAGCTGATCACAGAATCAATTAGAGAACATATGCTATTCTAAACATTCAGTGAAACTTCAATAAAAAATCTGGTTAGGGTTTCTTAAACTAGTTAAAACACTGGCTTAAAATTTACAATAAAAGTTAAAAGACCAAGAATATGCAAAATAATTTTAAATAATTAATGCTTTTTTATAGGAATACTTTTCATAGGAATAATTCTAATGCTTTACATAAATAAGCACATTTATTTTTTATTTTTATTTTATTAATCATGCTATTAGAGTTGTCCCATTTCCCCCCCTTCATTCCCCTCCACCCTGCACACCTCCTCCCACCCACATTCCTCCACTTTAGTTCATATCCATGTGTCATAAGTTCTTTAGCTTCTACATTTTCCACACTACTCTTGCCCTCCCTCTATTTTATCCCCATCACCTGTGCTACTTATTCTCTGTACCTTCTCCCCCTCTCTCCTCCTCCCACTCCCCTGTTGCTAACCTTCCATGTGATCTTCATTTCTATGGTTCACTCCTGATCTAGCTGTCCTCCTAGTTTGCTTTTTGGTCCTCTCTTTTCTAGGCAAACTCTGAATTCTTTGGCCTTTTTGGATTCTTAGCTCAGTCTACTTAATTCAAAAAAGCCCACCTCATTCTGCATCATGGTCTGCTCTTCCTACACTGCTGGTTGTAAAATGTATCCAGGTAGTACCCTGTATATCTTTCTTTTAAGATTTTATTTATTTATTTTTAAAGAGGGGAAGTGTGGGAGAAAGAGAGGGGAAGAAACATTAATGTGAGAAAGAAACATCAAATGGTTGCCTCGTACATGCCCTCAACTCGGGACCTGGCCCGCAACCCAGGCATGTGCCCTGACTGGGAATCCGACCAGAGACCTTTCAGTTTCAGGAAGATGCCATACCCACTGGGCCACACCAGCCAGGGCCTCTGGGTGAATCTTAAGGCTCACTTACTTAATTTATTTCCCAGCTCTTCCCAGCATTCCCTCTGTTGCCTGCTGTCCAATGTCTCGAGACAATATTTTATGGGATTTTGTTGCTTTGTTGTTTTTTCAGTCAGGAGGGTGAATCCAGTTTCTGTGTATTCATTTTAATGTTTGGACTCACAAAACCTCATTGAATCATCCTCACCTCATATCTTCTGAATTCATTTCTTTCTTAAAATAATGCATCATTTTTCCTCTTACCTTTTTTCTTAACTAGAAAGGAAATTTTTTACATGCTTCTTTATGATATAGAGCTAGAAGTATGACTATTCTTTCAGCAGAGTCATTTTTTCTTGAAAATTGTTTGAACTGGGATAATATTCAAAGTTTATAACAAGTCAAATCCTCAGTTTGGCTATTCTATGTACATTATTACATCTAATGCAATCCTAATAGCAGACTGAATTATGTGAGCCTCATGATTCTTCACAAACTGCATGTGTAGCCCAGGTTACTTGTTTTGAACTTCTTAAATGACATTCAGGAAAAGACTGGAGTAAGCCCTGGCTGGCATAGCTCAGTGGATTGAGCACAAGCCTGCAAACCAAAGGATTCCAGTTCAATTCTCAGTCAGGGCACATGCCTGGGTTGCAGGCCAGTTCCCAGCGGGGGATGCACGAGAGGCAACCATACTTTGGTATTTCTCTCCCTGTCTCCTTCCCTTCCCCTCTAAAGATAAATAAATGAAATTTTTTTAAAAAGAAAAGAAAAGATTAGAGAATACTTAAGTATTCTTACAACTGTTCTTTGAGTCAGGATTTCTCAAATACTTGAATGTGTAGATTTTCAAGTGAGAATTTGACACTCAATACTTCCAGAAATAAATTAACTGTAACTCTTGTTTTGAGGATATGTAAGTAATATATGTTGAAAATGTCCTTAGCAAATATTATTTAAATCACAAAGAAGTATTCTTTTATGACAATAGATCTAAAAGTATTACCTTAAAGAACATAACACTGTCAGATACTTAAGCTGCAACATTTCTTTTCTTTTATTAACCCAGAAGCACATCTAAAACAAGTGCTCAAGGATTAAAAACATGCTTCTGCTTTGTCAGTATGCCATTTACTAGATGCTTTTCAAATGGTCTCTAACACAACTAGACTAATAAAATAAGAAATGTTAGTGCCAATATAAATATGAATAAATTATTTTGCTAGACAAGAATCTGTTTTATTATTTGAATGTTTTCCATGGTAGTGCCAGGTGTAAAAATTATAGCACTTGACTTTTAATACAAATACATGATTTATAATTAAATTGCTTTCCTCTGGTGGCTTCTATCTTTATACTAATTAATATTTGCAAATTTTTGTATACCCAGGACTTTACAATTGATATTTTTTGATACATTCTGTGAGTTTCTTTGAATATTTTTTGTTTTTAATAGTGTTGATATGAGAGACCATACGTTTTTAGGAATTAAAATATGCTAACTGGTTTGATTGACTAACTGAATGCAGAGAATATATATATATGTGTGTATATATACACACACACACATACACTTATATATAGTATATATATAGTGTATATATATATACTATATATATATAGTGTGTGTGTGTATATATATGTATATATTAGAGCATTATTAAACTAGACTACTTAATGAGTGGGTGTTCTTGCCCTGGCTGGTTGGCTCAGCTGCTTGAAGCATTACCCTATACTCCAAAAGATTGAGGGTTCAATCCCTGGTTGAGTTGCGGTGTGTATGAGAGGCAGCCAATTGGTGTTTCTCACATCTCTCTCTCTCTCTCTCTGGCTTCCTTCCCCTCTCTTTAAAATCAATAACAATATCCTCAATGAAGATTTTTAAAATATGTGGCATTCTGAATAACATTGTCAATATAATTTTAAAATATTTTTAGTCAGGAAGTTGAATTATATTTTGTAAAAAATGCAGTGTATTTAGACTGAAATGGGCAAAACTGGTGAAACAAGTCAACAAGTACAAACTGTCAGTTAAAAAATAAATAAGATATCGGGATGTAATGTACAACATGAGTATACTTAATACTGCTGTATGATATACAGGAAAGTTGTCAAGAGAGTAGATTCTAAGATTTCTCACCAGTAGGAGAAATATTTTGCATGTCTTTTTATTATATTTATATGAAATGATGAATGTTAACCAAATCTATTGTAATCATTTTACAATGGGTAAAAATTGAAGCATCATGCTGTACACCTTAAACTTATACGGTGACATATATCAATTATTTCAGTAACACTGAAATAAGTGAAACCTTGTAAGAGAAAATAAAATAACCAGACATGCAAAAGAAGTAAAGGAAAAAAGAAAGCTAAGGAAACTAAAAGAAATATTGGGATGTATTCTCAGTTGGAAAATGGGACCTTGCTCTAGCAGCTATTTTGGATTTTTTTCAAAACTTGCTATATAATGCTAATGGCTTGATATTATGGAATATATTATACTATATTTCACTAAAGAGTACACAGCACAATATTTAGAAAATTACCCTCCTTTCTGATATTATTATGAATAATGGTACTATTACAAATAAATCTTGTGCACATCCTAAGCATTTATTAAATCTTTAATAAATTGAGGGGCCTGTCTAGTTTCTGGATCATCCTTCAGAATATCAGTGAACTCTGGGCTGTATTTAGAGGAAGGAATGGAGCAGCGGATGTATCTATTCAAATTATAGGACAAAGCCTAGAAACGTTTTTGGTTGTTGATCTTGTGATTAAATTTTATGTGCAAAATATATATGCAGAGGAAAAATGAGAAAATGATTCTGGTTAATTGATGTTTCTCTATTATGCTTTTGTTCATAGCAATGTAACTGTATTTCATTATTATGGTAAATTTCTTTTAAAAAACAGTATTGTATGAGGAAAAAATAAATAATGTTTGTTAGTGTTGAAACAGTCTAGAGTGAAGACTGGATACTTTTCTAGCTGCTATTGAGTCACATTTTGACTATATTACTTTAATATATATGACAGAAAGGAAAAAGAGAATGGAGAGTAATCTCTGCATAGCAAATAAAAAACACATTGCATAAAACATATTTAAAGCTCTTCCTTACTCATTGAAGAAAGTCAGTTGAACAGTTAGTATTTAAGGATAGAAACCATTTTCTTTTTGTACAATTCTTTGTTGCACCCTCCTCATCTGCTTCAAGGAAGACATGATCATGAAAGCTCAAAAAAAATAGGGATTTATGTTGAAATGGATCATTTCTTTCTCTGCTCATGCTCATGGAATAGTACAAATGATAAAACTCTACTTCGCTGAAAATATTAACTTTAAAATTTTTCCTTACTTACATAGGCATAAAAAAGTGCTCATGTAATTTTAGTCTATTTCATAAAATGTTTGGTTTTCTAAAAAATATTTTAAAATCATTACTTAAGCAAATTGGAAAAATGTGTCATATTTTCTTATTTTATTGTGTGGCCCCACAAAAAAGTGGTGGAGAATGGTCAATTTTCTGACTTCTCCTCGGTTGTTCTTTCAAATTCTCTTGTCGGGTTTGCTACTCTGCTCTCAGATTAATCTGCAGAATATCAATAAATCAAAAACTCTTTCACTCATGGACAAAGTACATTTAATCAATTTTCCTACTGCTGTTTCTAGTATCATAAAGCCTCTATCTTTGTGAATTTAATATATAATCTAAGAATGTGATATTGACTGATTATTCATTATTTTGAAGTGCTTATGGCCTATAGCAATATTAAAATATTTCAAATAGACAAAAATATCACCTCTGTTTTTTATGAGAGCACAGTGGCTTAAAATTCATGTACTTTTCTGTATTACAAAGTTGTTTTATGTACTTAAGATATTTGTTTTAGAAATATATTTTAAACTATTCTTTTTGGCATTATATCTGATATACATAGTTTTATTTTTATCTACTTTATTATGTAAAATAGTGACTTGTTTTATAAACTCCTTCTCCAAATATATTTTTTATTCTTTTTGATTATTTTTTATTGTCAAGTAATTCAAGCTTACAGAAAAATTGAGAGTTTTTAAAAACATTCTAATAATAAAGTACCCATTTTATCTATTTATCATTCTCTTTTGATATGTAAATATTTATGTATGTATGAATTTATTTTTATTTTTCTAAAATCCCATTTTAATTTATTATTTTTATTTAATTGTTATTGTATTATTTTCAATTACCATTTAGTCCCCTTGATACTCCTTCCCTCCAGAAATCACCACACTGTTGTCCATTTCCATGAGTCCTTTTTTTCTTTTTGTTCAATTCCTTCACCCCCTAACTTCCCCTCCATTAGTTGTCATTTAGTAATTTTTTAAAACATTTTATTGTTTATGCTATTTAGTTCTCCCAACTTTTCCTCCTTTGCTCTCATCCACCCATCCCACCCTCATTTTCCACAGTCAATCCCCACATCACTGCCCATGCCCAGGGGTCATTCATACCTGTTTGTTTGTTTGTTTACTTATTTATTTATTTATAGAGAGGAAGGGAAGGAGAAAGAGAAAGAGAGAAACATCAATGTGTGGTTGCCTCTCATGTGGCCCCCACTGGGGACCTGGCCTGCATGCAACCCAGGCATGTGCCCTGACTGGGAATCGAACAAGCGACCCTTTGGTTCACAGCCCATGCTCAATCTACTGACCTGCACCAGCCAGGGCCATACCTGTTCTTTGATCAATCCTTCTACTTTCTTTCAACCAGTCCGCTCCTGACCATCCCCTCTTACAGCTGTCAGTCTGTTCCATGTTTCTATACTTCTGTTTCTATTTTGCTCATTAATTTGTGTGTGTATATATATATTTATAGAGAGAGATATATAGATAGATATTTATATTTATATAATTAATTTTTGAACCAGTTTAGAGTCAGTTGCAAACATGATGCCCATTGTAACTAAAAGCCAAGTACGCTTTCCTGCCTAACCTTAGTCCAATTACTGGTGTGCTGTAACTAATTTGAATTGGCTTTCAAGAGCCTAAGGGGCATATCTCTTCCCAATTCCTTGCAGTCATTTCACATTAGTAGGTTGATAGCAGCCATTGTGGGAGTATTTATGCCACATGTTACAAATCTGGGAAATCTGTAAATGTTACAAATCCAGGCTTCCTGACCACCATCTCGGGAGAGCCAGTTTATCAATATAGCACTGAGATAATTATAGTTTAGGAAATTAACATTGCTATAATACTACCATAATTCAGATATTAAAACTTAATAATGTCCTTTGTAGCAACAAAACAAAACAAGCAAAATTTATTTCTTTCTTTATTTTTAAGTTTTCACGCCCTTTTATACTCTTCAATATGGAGTAGTCTCATAGGGTCTTTTTCTTTAGTCAATCTGACACTTTCAGTGAGTATATGCTAACTAATCAATAGATTTGTGCACACCTTAGGTATACATGATATTTCTTCCTGATTATATGTAAGTTATACATAGTTACCAGGTACCCACAGAAGTAACACTGTGTTCTTCATGGTGTATCTTATCAAGAGGCTATACAATGTTCATTTGTTCTATAACCAGTAATGTCAACTTTAATGACCTGTGTGCCAGCTTTCTATTTCCAATGAAGCTTGAGCCTCCGTGACATGCAACTTACAAGCTGGAACATTTAATTCCTTGCGGAACTCAATCTTTCCATCTGGCACAATGACTAGCAGAGTCATCCTTTAAAAAAACTTAAGTCAAATTCTTTTATTCTTTTATTAAAACCTGTTTAGTGGTTTCTCTTCTCTTTCACAGTAAAAGGCAAAACTCTACATGATCTGTCCTTTCACTGTTCTCTCCCTTATATTCTGTCTAGGCTCACCGTGCCTTGTTCTTTTGACAAGGCAAGCAAAAGCACACTTCAAGGGATTAATCCCCTCTGCCCAACACCGCCACCCCCCCCCCAAAAAAAAAACCTCAGAGACACAGACAACACTATGGTGATTACAAGAGGGAGAGAGTGGTGTGGGGAGGTAGAAGGTAAAGGGTGGGTAAGTGGTGATGGAAGGAGACATTACATGACTTGGGGTAGCGTATGCACAATACACTCCTTCCCACTCACTCTCTCTAAACCCTGCATCCGAACTGTCACAGATATGATGGAATTGTACACTTGAAACCTACATAATTCTATTAACTATAATGCGGTGCTTTTCAACTGGTGTGCCTCAGGAACTATTAAAACAGGCAATACTTGACTAATTTAGTCGGGGGCACTGACCTCTTTTCCTTTAAATTGTCAGATGAGAGAAAATGACAACAGCTAACATAACAATAGCTGTCTGGTATAAATGAAATAAAGTCACATATATATTTCTTGTCAGATTTGCAAAAATGTATTTTTTTGTGCACCATGAGATAAAAAAAATTAAAAATTGCTGGTCTAGTGGATAGGATAAATTCCTTTTGGATACACTGTTGAAGTAATCCAAAAAATAAATAAAAATATGCATTCTATATTACCTTAAAATTCTGATATATTGTTCAATATTTTAAGAAAAAACATAGAAATGATGCTCAAAGTGCATGTTTAATTTTTATTACATATCAACAAATCTAACTTATTTGTAAGCGATTTAATTTTTCAAAAATTTAACTTAAAAATATCTAGCACTACTTGTTTTAATATGAACTTTTCAAGTTATACTAGAAATGTCCTATTAAGTTACCTGTATTTGTTTTCTTTTTAGTTAGGTTCTTTACTCATCCTTCATGTACACTAACACATCAAAATTGTATTTGTAGAATCTGGCAAAGTAATCAATTTTGCTTGTTTTACCTTCCCAATTTCCTGGTTTCAATAGATTCCCCTTTTTCTACAGATCTTACACATTAAAATGAAAATTAGTAAGGTAAAAATTTCTGATGTTACTTAAACCACAAAGCTTTGATTTTAGAACTCTATATCAGAGCTCTATAACGCCATATTCCTGCTTACTAATGGACATTACTGAATAGCAAATATCAATATGGTTATGTGAATAATTATTTTTATCTAGAGTGTGAGTAAATAGAATTAATTCTTCTTCAACTGTCATTTTGTTTGTAATATTCCATCCTTAGTAGCTTCTAAAACATAAAACTTTTGAAAAGTATTTCAATCAAGTGATAGTATTTTTATGATTTCTGTTTAACCTTAAATTTATGAAAGCTCTACTTTCTAATTCCAAAAAATTCAACTTATTATCTCTCCTGCCCCTTTCCTGGTAAGTACTTTATATTGCTTATACTTTCCCTTTGCTACAGAAGTTTTCTCTGTTATACCTGAAGGTAATCATTGGATGCCAGTCACATTTAGGTTTTTCTGGATGTACTGATACCCTACTCAATAAAACTCTAGTGCTTTGAGTTGTGCTCCATGGCAATCTTGTCCAGGGTCATGACTGCAAATATCATGTACATGCTCCCCAATCCCAAATCATGGATTTAGCCCAGGCCTCTCTCCTGAACCATCCCAACCTGTTTATCTAACTTGCATTCAGATGCCCGTATTTTGATGAATCAGAGACATCACAAATTTAACATGTCCAGAAATGAACTAGTGGTTTTCCCCCACAAACCTTGGTCTATAGCCTTCCCCATTTTAATGGATGATAGTAGCCTTTTGTTTGTTCAAACTTGTCTCCTTCCCACTCACTCTCTCTAAACCCTGCATCCAAACTGTCATGAATTACCACAAACCAGACTTAAAATGGTACAGTTCTAGAAGTTAGAAGTCTGAAATAGATTTCCCTGGGCAAAAATCAAAATGTTGCTTGTGCTTTATTTCTTCTGGGAAATGTAGGAGTTAATCTGTTTCTTTGCCTTGTTCAGCTTCTAGAGGTTGCCTGCATTCCTAGACTTATGGCTCTTTCCTCCATTATTAAAGCTGGAAGTGTGGTACCTTGAACTCTCTCTCTTTTTGTAACCTCTGCATCCATTGCCACATCTCTGACTCTGACCCTCCTGCCTCCCTCTTATAAAAATCCTTGGGCCTGCCAGCAATAATCCAGACAATCTCTTCATCTCAAATCCCTCAATTAAACATATCTGAAAGACCCTTTTACCATGTAGTTATTCTACCTTTTTATTTTATATATGTTAATATTTTTAACTGAGGTAAAATTTTCAATGTGCAGAACTTAAACTTGAAGTTTTAACAAACATATATACCCATTTAATTTACATTCTTGTCTAGTTATAGATTATTTCCATCACTGCAAAAAGTTTCACTGTGCACTTTCCAAGTCAGTTTCCCTAACACAGAAATAAACATTGTTCTTATTTCCATCTGTATAGTTTACAGATGGTCCCTGACTTATTGTGGTTTGACTTACAATTTTTGACTTTAGGATACTGAGAGTGATAGGTATTCAGTAGAAACTGTACCTCAAACTTTAAATTTTGATCTTTTCTCAGGCTAATGATATTCTGTACAATACTTTGTCATGACACTGGGCAGGAATAACAGGAGAATTTTGCCCATATGTAGGCTCATGTAAGTATTTAATGCAGGCTAGGCTAAGCAAAGACCTTCAGTATGTTAGGTGTATTAGTGCATTTTTGACTTACGATATTTTCAATTTGTGATGGATTTGTCAGGCCATAACCACATTGTAAATCAAAGAGCATCTGTAGTTGTATTTGTTATCGAAATTGATATAAATGGGATCACATAGTATGTACTGTTTATGAATGGCTTTCTTCCATCCATATGTGCTTTAGGTTATCTATATAGTTGTGTGCATCAATAGTTTGTTTCTTTCTACTGCTGAGGGGGATTCTATTGGATAAATGTGCCATGATTCATCTATTCTTTTTTTTTAAATATATTTCATTGATTATGCCATTACAGTTCTATTTCCCCCCTTCTATTCTTTCTCTCTCTTTTTTGGACATTTAAGTTGTTTTCAGTCTTTGATCATTATGAATAAAGCTGCAGTAAACATCCTTGTATTATGACTATGTGTTTTCATTTATCTTGAATAGATGGAGTAAATTGCTATATTGGAGAAATACTAACAAAATTTTTTTGTTCAAAATGGTTTAAACATTTTACATTAAGAGACACATTCTTGCCAATATTTGTAGTTCCAGGCATTTAGTTTTAACCATTCTAATTGGAGTAAAGTATAGTTTAAATTGCATCTCGTGATGATTAATGATTTTGAACATGTTTTCATGTGTTCATTGGCCTTTCTTAAAGTCTTTGCTTATTTTGAATTGGGTTGGTTTATTTTTTATTATTGAATTAAGGGTACCTTATATATTCCAAATATTAGTTTACTATATATATATATATGTATATATATGTATTGCAAATATTTCTCCCAGTCTGTGGCTTCTCTGTTCAGTTCCTTAAAGATATATTTTGATAGGTGTGGGGTTTTTTTTCATTAATTTGCTTTTTAGTGTGTGTGGGGGATTCTTTTAAAATATGTTTGAGTATAAAATCAAATTATTACTACTAAAATCTTTTTAATAGTAAAAAGCAGTTTAATGTTTACACGTAAATTTATTATATGCCCCGACCTGACACCTGCATAGCAGACCCCCTGTTAACATCCCCCCCAGAGGGATACATTTGCTACAATTGATGAAGCTGCATTGCCCCATTATAATGGCCCCAAATCCATAGTTTACACAAAAGTTCACACCTGGTGATGTACATTCTATGTTAGTTTTTAAGTTTTTTATGAAATCCAGTATATCAATTTTTTCAAACTCTACTATTATATTTTCAAAAGTTACTATTTCAGGACTTGGGAATCTAAAGAAAGTATAGGAAATGCCATTGGGAGTCATTTACTGCTTTGAGAAATAGAGTTCAGAAAGAAGTTTAGTATTAATTATGTTAAAAAATTATAGTTGTTTTATAAAATTATCTGTAAATATGTCAAAGAATGAAATTGGATAGTTACATTATTCAAAAAATAATTTGACATGGATTAAAGAATTAAATATGAAACATAAAACTCTAAATCTCTTGAAGAAAACATAAGAAAAAATTTTTCTTGATGTTGGTCTTGGCAATGATGTTTTGTATATGACCCCAAACCAAAATAGACAAAAGCAAATTTAACCAAGTGAGACATCAGATTTAAAAGCTTCTGCATAGCAAAAAAAATTGAAAAGGCAACATACAGAGTGAGAGAACATATTTATAAATCACATGACTGATCAGGGGTTAATATCCAAAATATATTAAGAAATTTATACAACTCAATAGCAAAAATAATGATTAAAAAATGGAGAGAGGAACTGAGTAGATGGTTCTCCAAAGAAGACATACAAATGGCCAATAAGTATTTTTAAAAAGGCTTTTACTTTTGTTTGTATATTTTGTTTATTAGATTCCACATATAAAAGATATCATGTGCTATTTGTTTTTCTCTAACAGGCTTATTTCACTTATCATAATACTCTCCACATCCATTCACACTGTCACAAAGAGAAAGATTTTCTTCCTTTTTATGACCAAGTGGTATTCCATTGTGTGTATGTACCCTGCCTTTTATCCACTCATCTACTGAAGGGCACGTCCACAACCTAAATATTGTAAATAATGCTGTAATGACCATAGGTGTCTATATATTCTTTAGGATTAATGCTTTGGGTTTTTCAGATATGTTCTCAGAAGTGAAATTGCTGGGTCATAAGACAGTTTCATTTTTAATTTTTTAGGAAAACTCCATAGAGCTTTCCACAGTCACTGCAGCAGTCTGCATTCTCACCAACAGTGCACAAGGGTTCCCTTTCTCCACATCCTCACTACTATTAGTTCTTTGTTGGTTCATCGATGATGACCATTCTGACCATGTGAAGTGATATCTCCTTGTGGTTTTATTTGCATTTCTCTGATGATTAGTGACATTGAGCATCTTTTGATATGTCTATTGGCCATTTCTATGTCCTCTTTGGAAAAGTGTCCAAGTGTCCATTCAGGTCCTCTGCCCATTTTTAATTGGATTGTCTGTTTATTTGGTGCTGAGTTTTGTAATTTTAGATATTTAACTTAGCAAATGTTTCATTGGCAAATTTGCTCTCCCATTCAGTGGGTTGTGTTTTTATTTTGCTGATGGGTTTCATTTGCTGTGCAAAAAAAATTTAGTTTTATGTAGTCATGTTCATTTATTTTTTCTTTTGTCTTTCTTGCCTGAGGGGATACAACAGAAAAAATATTACTACAAAAAATGTCAGATTTTACTCTCTATGTTTTCTTCTGAGATATTTATGGTTTTAAGTCTTACACTTAAGTCTTTCCAAGAATGTCCAAACTTTTGGTGCCTCTTGGCCACTCTGAAAGAACAGTTTCTTTAAGTACACAAATGCTAATGAAAACTGATGAGCAAAAAAAAAGTTTTTAGTAAATTTACAATTTTGTATTGGGCCACATTCATAGCCATCCTGAGCAGTATGTGGCCAGTGGGCCGCAAATTGGATACTCATGCAAGTTCTTTTCTGTGTATGGTTTAAGAAGGTGAACTAGTTTCACTGTTTTGCATGTATCTGTTGAATTTTGCCAACACCATTTATTGAATAGACTATCTTTACCACATTGTATGTTTTTTACCTCCTTTATCAACTATTAAATGAAAAAATAAACAAATAAATAAAAATTGACTCATAAATACAAAGAACAAATCTCAGAAGTTGGGGAGTTGGGGGCTAGGCCAAAAAAAAAAAGGTGAAAGGATGAAGCAAAATGTTCATAGACACAGACAACAGTGTAGTGATTACCGAGGGGGGAAGTAGGGTGAAGGCAAGTAAAACAGGGTGAAGGGGGGATAAATGAGAGAAAGAGACTTGACTTTGGGTAGTGAACATACAGTACAGTATACAGATAATTTATTATATAATTATGTACTTGAACACCATATAATTTTATTAACCACTGTCATTCCAATAAATTCAATAAAAATTGTAAATGAATAAGCTCAACATCACTAATCAATAGGGAAATGCAAATCAATACCATGATGATATATTGCCTCACATCTATTATGTTATCATAAAAGCAATAATTAACAACTGTTTATCAGATGTGGCAAAAAGGAAACTCTTGTGCACTGTTGATGTATATAGCCACTATGTAAAATAGTATGGAGGTTCCTCAAAAAATTAAATATAGGACTACAAGGTCATCCAGTAATTCCACTTCTGGGTATATATCCAAAGGAAATGACATTATGATCTTGAAGAGATATCCACATTCTCATATTCATTGCATCATTATTCACAATAGCCAAGATATGGAAACAACTTAAGTGTCTGTATACAGATGAAGAAATAAGTAAGATATGATATAGATGAAATGGAATATTATTCATCCATGAGAAAGGAGAGCATTCTGCCATTTGCAACAACATGAATAGACCTCAGGGGCATTATGCTAAGTGAAGTAAGTCAGACAGAGTAAGACAAACACTATATAGTCTCATATACATGTAGAATCTTAAAAAAAGGTAAACTCATAAAAAAGGGGGCTAGAATAACGGTTACCATGATTACCAGGGCCTGCTGGGTGGTGAAGGAAAGAAAGAGATGTTGGACAAAGAGTTCAAACTTCCAGTTATCAGTTCTGGGGAGCCAATATACAGCCTTATGATTATAGTTAATAATAGTTTATTATATTCTTGAAAGTTGCAAAGAAAAGTAAATCTTAATTTGTCCTCACTATAAAAAAGAAATGGTAATTATGTGACATGATGTAGTTGTTAGCTCCTGGTAATCATCTTGCTGTACATAATATGTCAAACCGACATGTACATCTTAAACTTGCATAACATTATATGTCGATTATATCTCAAAGGTGGAAAAAATTGTCATCCTAAAACCCTATCATTCATCAAAGGCTTTTTCTGTTTACTTTGTTCTCTCTTGGTAGTTCAAAAGTTAAAGGTGTGTGTTTGTGTGAGTGTGCATGAGTGCATGCTCATAGCTTGTATGTCTTTCATTTCATTTGTAAAGTTTGGGTGAGTGAGAAGAGAAATGTGGGCCAGTACTGTAGTGGAAATTATTTTTTTCTTTAAATAAAATTTATTCTGCTACCTTTTAAAAAATAGTCAAGTTCCTTAAGTGATTATGTATTATATGTAAAGATGATATTAACAAAGGTTATGATGAGACATAGCAATGACGGTTAGCAACTTTGATAAAACTTACATTACTCTATGAATAAAAATTGTTTGGACACCTCATAAATACTCAGAAATCTCCCTTCATCTTGCAACTCTTAATCCAAAAACAATAAATTAGCCTATTTGTTTTATTCCCTGATTTCAGTATTAGATATTGCAACAACTAACCAAGGAGATAAGGTAGACATGAAAACCAAAGGCCAGGTCATAATTTTCTATTAGTAAGCTTTCTCATACTTTAATTTCCAAACGGATTCAGTAATATCTAATTTAGTTCACAGTAACCGTAAGTAATTATTCAAAATGAAATTTTGCTCTTCCTTTTAACTCCAAAAAGAACTGTTGTTGAAGTCTTACTGTGCACAGGACAGCCTGCTGCCCCCACTGTTGCTCTCATGCTAAGCCACAGAGTGTGAATTATTCTTTGGTTTAAAAAAGCTTCATCGAAAAATGTGCATCCACTTATCTAATAGTGGTGCACTTGGAAAATTACTTTTTCTACTTAAAATTTTTAAATATTTTTTTAAATTACAGGAGATATAATTAACTCATTATGTATAGTATATCCATAATATTAAAAATGTTAACCAAAAATGCTCCATTTTGTGGTGATAATGTCTATTTTTCTTAATTATAGTAAAATACATACAACATAAAATTACCATTTTTACCATTAAGTGCATTAATAAAATACAGTTAACATTATTAAGTCCAACAAATATAGAATTGAGTGGTGTTAAATATTTTCACTTATTCATGCAAACAATTTTCAAAATTTCTATCATTTTACAAAAATGAAACTGTGCTCCTGGTACAGCTTCCCATTTCCACTCCCTGCAGTCCTCACTAGTCCCCACTATTCTTTCTCCCTATGAATTTGGACACTACAGATTCCTCAGATAGGTGTAATTATACAATATGTGTCCTTTAGAGTCTCATTTCTTCTACATGGTATAATATTCTAAAGATTCATGCATGTTGCTGCACATGTCCTAATGCCCTTTCTTTTAAAAGCCTAAATAATGTTGCATTGTTTGTGTAAACCACATTTTGCTTATCATTCACTGGTGAATGGACATTTGGTTTGCGTCAAGGGTCTACATTGGCTGTAGTGAATAGCCTGCTATGATCATGCCTGTGCTTATATTGTCTTTAAATTAACAACCTAAGAGATGAGATTTAATGAAAATTTCGCAAGCTCCAAACAAATTTTTAATTTAAATAAATTTTTAAGTTGACGTAGTAGAACTGTCATTTCTCTTTTATTTTTTCTCCCTGTCTGATCTGGTACATTTCAATTATCTTACCCTGAAAAACAATTTCTATTCAGAAAAGTTTTGCATCCCCCAAAATAACATGAATTTCAGGGCCATCTGGAAAGCTTTACATTGTAAAATAAGCCAGGATCTTTTTTTTCTTACCTAAGATAAAACCTTCAGCTTTTTATTCATATTTATTCACATTTATCCCATCAAAACTTTCTACTGTCTTAAAATAATTGGAAAAATAGATGAAGATTTTTTCAGGAACATGTATATAGGACACATGGACAAAACGAAAAGAGGGTAGGATTCAGGGTGGGAAGTGGGGATGGCTCAGGTGGGGAGCGTAGTGGGATGAAAATGGAGACAAACTGTACTTAAACAACAATAAAAAGGAAAAAAAGATGTTATATTAAAAGAAATTTAACTTACAAAAAACATTTTCTTTAATTTATTCTGGAATCTGTTTTTCTGAAAGCTGAACTCCATTGCATTATACTTTATTATCATTAGTGAAACTCCACTCAGTTTTTAAAAAATTTTTGGTGACATATATAGAATATGTATTTTTTTATTGTTTATATTTTTGACAGTTTACTTAGTGTGTCCCAGCACAATATCCACAGAAAATACTCTGCATGGTTAAGTGAATTGGACTGCCTACAATGTGTATTTAACGGATCCCCTGCACCAGTCCTACTCTCCTGGGTTCTAAGTGTAATCAGGGTTAGTATCACCATGCAGCAACAGAATTTCACTCCCTGTGAGCCTGATGCATGATCCTCTTGCTGACTGGGATAGATGTGGTTTAAAACCAGTCTGGATTACTTTTGTCTTCATGGCTTCCCAGACCTAACCAGTAATGAATGACAGGTGCAAAGAAGTCAGTGGCTGCCTTTGCTCTGTTAGGTGTTTATAGGGTTTCTGGTTATCTCCTGTAACAAACACTCACCTCTTCAAACTGCTGCATTATGAAAGCAAATGTTTTATAGAAATCATGGGCCAGCCTCAACAGAATATGTGACAAAGTTGCCCCATGTCATGTCCAACATCACTGTTATTTTTATTTGGCTCAACAGGTCTCCCCACTTTCCCTGCAGAAGTTGCTTGCATATGTGTTTGTAGCTGTATTAACTTCTGACTCCTGGCTGAATTGCTAGATAATGCCATTCTGTGAGTAAACCTTCTCTGCACTTTATAAAAGGAACATCATCTATTATAATGAATGACTTATTTGAGATAATTGTTTCTTTGAATTTATAGACAATGATCCTGTAGAGTCTTTCTTGGGGATTAATCAAGCACACAAATCTTTCCATATACTCTATAGGGACATAAGTCAAAATACAAAATTAAAAAAGAACGTGTATGGACACATGGACCAAGCCAGAGGGGGTGGGTTTGAGGTTGGGAGGGGGGAATGGGTGGGGTAAAGGGGTGTGGTGGGGTAAAAATGGAGACAAATGTACTTGAACAACAATAAAAAATAAATAAATATATAAAAAAGAGACAAATGATGTATCAAAAAAGGAAAAATACCTATGAATATTTAAAGATTCAAACTAGATTTAGAAGACTTGGAGACGAGAGATTTCTGATATTAAAGCAAGCAATGTCTCACTTGCATAACAATGCCATGTTATAAATCTTGAACACTCAAGGTGCCATAAAAGTAATGTCCTTTTGTGTCTGCCTTCTCCAGCAAATGCATGACCTCCTATTATCAGTGCTAAGACATATAAAGCATTCTGAATGGGTGCTTTTTTCTTTGATATGAAGTAGATAAGTTCCATGAAACTACACAAGTTAGTGAAATCAAGATGTGAGAAAAAGCTCTATGTTTTGATAATGCGTTAAACTTTATATTTAAGCTGTTAGCTTTACCCACAATCTGACTGGATAAGGGGTACAGTAGGCAGCACATATGAAACATCAGAATAAATATGATTTGACCATGAACTCTGTCTTCTAGAGATCCCTTCCTAGTATTCAGTCCTTGAGAAAAGGACTTATCTTCTCCAGAAAAAAGACTCTGCCTAACCTGCCAATGAGTTTGACAATATTCCTCTGTAGTACAATATGAAGCATTTTCTAGCAAAAAGTTTTATGCACAATTGCCTATTTCTAGAACAGATTAATATATTAAATAATGTAATCTTTCATATTTAAAAGAGCCATTGTAATACTGGTGTTCATGCATATCTAAAATAAGGAAAATCAAGAATTATAAGTTTCAGAGAAACATATTTGCTTTTCAAAGAAAAATTCTGTCAAGCCAGCTTGGAAAAATTGAACTATGATAATGATATTTAATTGCTATTTAAGAAACAAACATAAGTAAAACATTATAACTAATAGTCATAAAATGACACAAATAAAATTAAATATTTTAATATAAAATAAGCAGAGAAAAAATAAGAATCCAAATTTATACATTATTGCTAATTAAAGTAAATCCTGTCACAATGAACACCAGCTTAATAATTTCTTCTAAAAATGCCTGTATGTTTTCTCTGTCATCTTTGATCCTGCATTGTGTGAAATATTATGCAAGTGCAGCATTTTCTTTTATGTTTGTTTGGAATTTCATTTTTCTCCCATTTCTTTGAACTCTCTAAATTTCCCTTGCTGCTATTATGAGTCAGAAAAATGATCAAACTACTTAAATTCATGGAATGGAAGCCTTTGTTTAAACATATTGATGTATTATAACTGTTTTTTTTTAAGATTTGTTCTTTTGAATCTCAGATAATGTTCACCTTGAACGCTTCTCTGTTTTAACTGCCTGGATAAAATATTAATGTTATTTCTTTGAAAAACATTTTATCTAAATTGTGATTTCCTTCTTTGATAGGTTCAACTTAAATAGTAGTTTTAATTGAACTAATTGACTTTAAGACTTCAGACATTTGAAATCACATTGATAGATGAATATTAAGAAGACTAAATTATAAAGAAAGATAACGTGAATGATCTGAGTCACCAAGCATGGTTTTAACTCCATTATATGCATGTTTGCATAAAATGTTTTCAATATGTATAAAACTCCATACTAACAGCTTTAATGTGGTAAGTGTATGATGATGACAAAATTTGTATATTTGTGTTTGTGTGTGACTACATGTGTATTTGAAACAAACATAAATGTAGACTGCTATTATTCAACAAAGTTTATGAAAGAAAAAAATTCAATACTTTGAAAAGAAACCTGACCTCATTCAGATGGTGAGAAGCAGGAAAGCAATGCATCCTGGGCGTGCTTGCCTGCCCGGAGCACTCCAATTCTGCTTATTACCAGGAGACATTATTTCCCAGTGGCTAATGACTTGTTTTGTTTTGTTTTCAATCTTCACCCAAGGATATGCTCCTTGATTTGAGAGAGAGAGAGAGGAAGGCAGGGAAAAAGAGACATTAAGGTGAGAGGAAAACATGTTTTGGTTGTCTCTTGCAAACACTGTCACTGGGCATGAACTCACTACCTGGGTATGTGCCCTGACTCGGCATTGAACCCTCAACCTTTCAGTGCGTGGGACAATGCTCAACCAAATTAGTCACCTGGCCAAGGCTGACTTTTTTCTGTTGTTGTTTTTAACAAATATTCTTTACTTCTATAAAGAACTAGAATCCTTAGGAATTACTACTTGCCACTGTTTCAATTTGACTACTCTAATGCTAAACGAGGACTGGAGCTATTTTCTGTTCTCAGGTAGGTATCTATTGTGGTGGATTCCAGTCAGCAGAGTCTGTCTGTTGTGGCTGATGATGAGAATAAATGCACAGGCGACAACAATCTTGTGGAGAAAAAGGGAACAGGCATGACTACTCTCTCCAGGGGAGAGTGCCTATGGATGCCTCAGCCACTCCCTCAAGAGGGGAGCGCCTGGGCCCTTGCCTAGACAGGCTTTTATTGTTGTCCCCGAGTCTTACATCAGAGAAAGATTTATTACCTATTACATAGAATATTATTGTCTACATTTTAGGTACAATCAAGGAAGTGAAAATAACATGCAGAGGGGAATGGCGATGAGCTGATTAGCTCTGCCCTTCAGAAAACTCACACAGGCTTTGGAAATTACCTTGTAGATAAACAATACACATTTGTTGCTTTAGACCAGGGTGAGGGAGTTTCAGCAAGAGCAAGCCATAACAGTCTAAGTATTTTCTAGGCCTGATTCCCACAGGAAAACTCAGTTTGAAGGTCTGGCTCCTGCCCACCACTTCACATCTGTAGGTTTTCCATAAAGAGCCGAGTCACACTTGCCAGACCAAAACAAGCCGGTCCCCTACAACCTATGACTTATGTTCATATGTATAACATGACTTTCTGATCCCAAATGCAGTGGAATAAAACTATGTGATTTTTTTACATGCAACCTGGTTTTGGAGATCACCATTTGGCCATTGGATGGAACTGAGTTTTATTTTTTCGCCTTCAAAATGAAAGGAGGCTCTGTAGAGTTAGATATGTTTAGTATTTCCTGCATTTTTAATTAGTTCATTACTTTTATGAGCTGTCATTTTATTAAGCCACAATATGGGAAAGCCATTTAAATCAAATGAAGAAGCTAAACCTTCCCTATTTCTATTATGTAAATGTAAAATGTTCTTCAAATGAATACATTGCAACAATTATTTACATTTCAGGATGTGTAGATACATATTCATGTACATGTGCAAAGACTGGTGTAATGACTGTCCCTAAGTTAATGTGATAAAATATATTGTTTTCTGGTTTAAAAATATCTTTGTTGATTGATGGTACTTGTGACACATAATTATTTGGATGAGTTATAAGTCTGTAGAAATTTTTCAATGTCCTCATGGTGTACAATAAGTTCTTACCTCAGGGTAATCAGTAACTAAAGATTTAGTCAATAGTTCAGACAGCAGTTTTCCATCTCTTTCCTCTCATGGCACACATAAACTGATAAAATTCTGTGGCACACCAAAAAAATAAACTTTTTGCCTATCTGACAAAAAATAAGTATAACTTTGATTCATGGTATTATTGTATTCAATGCTGTCATTTAATTTTGTTTGACAGTCTAAGGAAAAAGAGGACAGTGCCCTAGACTAAATAGTCAGGTATTGCATGTTTTAAAAATTCTTACATGGCACAGATTGAAAACCACTGCTTTAGCATTATAATTCTCCAAAAGAGGACTCTATAACCTCCCATTTTTATATTGTTCATCAATACAATAAATTAATCAACACTTTAGTCTTCAAATATGATAGCCTCTATAAGGCCTGTGCTGTGTGTTCTAGGTCATCTGCCAGTAACTGTGTAGCAGCCTCATGAGTACTGGTGGACAGTGGCACCACCTTGAACACCCACTTGTCACTTTAGTCCAGGGAACCGAGTCAGGGCTTCCAGCCCTTCTCAGGAAGAGGCAGACACATCTTTACAAAAGACATATGTAATTCGAGGTCCACAGAGTAAGAATTGATTATGTGGAAAAATGCAATTAGCAATAGAGTTTGTAAGATTGTTTGTTTGTAATATTATTGACCTCATTTTTAAAATTCTATTTTCTGATGGATGTATGTCAATATCTTTGTTTTCTTTATCTATCTGAATGTTCAGTGTGGTTGGTTCTGTTCATGTAAAGTGAACTGCAACCTTCTTTGAGTTATATTTGAATTTAAATGACCCCTTAGAATTGAGGGAAAATATCCTAAAGTTGGCATACTAAAGATTCTGAGAGGCTATTAAAAAGCACAGTAAAAAAGTCATGCTTAACTAACATGTCTATAGCCTATTCTTCAGAACCTATTATCTTTAACATCTATTTATGTAGGATTTTCAAATAATTTTTTGAAAAATATGCCAATAGTGTTCATCTATTCCCCAGATTTCAAAAATGTTCTCTTTGATATGGATTAGCTCTTAACCAGCTCCCTAGTATTTTAAATTAAAAAAAAAAAGCTTTGGGAGAAATTTTAGGTTTGACTCTACATACTAGTGAAGAATTGCTATTAAATGTGATTATGAATTATCAGTGGGATCAAATTGGTGATTGACCAATTCCAACCTGCAGATATGTTATAGTTTGGCTTAAGCAGCTTAAGAGAGACACAAAATCAGCATTTAAGAAGTCAAGATATTCCAGATGAAAATACTAATTTCTGGCATTTTCTGATCAATGGAACATCTGCTGATATCAGGAATGCCCCACCTCATGGCACAATCAGCTACAGCCAAGTCATGCTGCCTCATGTGGAAGGAGATACACTGGAAAGAATCCCTTGCTGGCTCACCTCACTAATGTCTCCTGGTCTGGCCACTGCGGTCATTTGAGTCTATAGTCCCTGACTTCATAGTAATTGATCTTAACTATGTTCCTAAACATTTACCAAATCTCTTCTCAATAAATAGGAAAGACTGAGAACAGAAAACATATAAAACTAAAGATCACAGTCTCTATAGACATAAGTCAGTAAGAACACAGAAAGCTTCATCTTTCTAGACCATGAATAGTATTAGAAATATGGCATATTAAAATTAAGAAGCCCACTTCTCTCAATCAAATATTTGATAGGTAGGAAAAGAATATCGCAGCATTGTAAAGAAGAAAATTATTAGCACTACAAAGTAAAAAACATTCTGTTTATGTCATCATAATTTTTTTCACAGAGTAGGATGAAAACAGGTATTTTTTCTTCACTTAGAAGGATTTTTATACATCACTAATGACAAAGATACTGTGCACTGGAAACCCTTGATGACACCATCCTAAATGTACTTGATTAGGTATTTGGAGGTGAATGAGAAGGGAAAGTGCAGATAATTTACCAATATACACTGAATTGTAATCAGTCACTCACAGTCACAAATAACAAGACAAACCACCTATCAAAAATGTACAAGTCTAAAGTTAAAAAGAAATCATAAAATTATGTGAATGGGAAAGAGGATAAAGTATTCAAAGCCTAGAATTAATCTGAGTTCACTGAAATTGAAATAGTTTGACCATTTGACTAAAAGTATCTTTTCACAAGTAAATTATAGAAAAGATAAGCTGCAAAAAAAAACATTTTCAATGATTTCTGTATGCAGATTAAGTTATGAGTTTCCCAGCTATTATTTGACATATTTATTGGATTAGAGTTCAGCTTTCCATATTAAAAACAATTACCAAATATTTATTTTGAGAGTTTTTAATCTGAAATTCAATAACTAGAATTAAGACTATGAAGGAATCTATAATGAAACTATGAAAAGATAAATAAAACAATATTATAGCACAGAGATAGAATTGTTTCCAAATAATTTTTAAAGTGTTCTATCAATATTCAACTACTTTGACTCATTTTGAATATTTACAGATCATTCTAAATATTTTGGGAACCTAAGCAACTGAATGAGTAGGTAGTCCTTTCTTACTTTAATCAAACATTTCAACATGAATTCATTCACTCAATACTAAGTACCATTTTCATTGAAATTATTCATAAATCTTCTAAGTCCTGTGGAAGAGAAGTATAAAATTTAACATATTTAAAGTCATGAAATTACACTATTCTGCATTTTTAATCGAACCCTAGGTTGGATATGATATCCACAGTCCTTTGAGAAGCTACTGAAATACTTGAAAAGAATTTTGGAAGAGACTTTCTTATGTGTGGCTACATATACATTAGTAGTCACTCTAATTCTTGTATTTCAAAGGAAATATTCTGTACACTTTTAGAAATAGGCCTTTAATCTGTGGGAAAAAGTTTCCTCTATGGCGAATATGTTCTGTGACCTTGAACAAATTATTTATTTGGCTAGGCTTTTGATTATCCCATATATAATTAAGGTGATTAGTGCTTGAGCTTTGTAAAGAATCTGAGATTTATTATATATCAAAATTTTGGTACTATGCATGTTTGTTTAATTCTCACCTGAGGACATGTTCTCTTAAAGAGAAAGGGAGGGAGAAAAAGAGAGAGAGAGACGCATTGGTTGGCTGCCTTTTGTCAACCTCCAACCAGGGACCAAACCTGCAACCTAGGCATTTTCCCTGACCAGGAATTGAACCTGTGACCTTTAGGTTCATGGGACGACACTCAACCAACTGAGCCATTCCAACGAGGGTGGTTCCATGCATTTTTTTTAAGTTTTAATATTTAACTAAGTCTAGACCTATAGAAGAGTGACAAAAATAGCATTCTGTATAATCTTCATTAATGTCCTTTAGTATTAATATCTTACATTACTATGATATACTTGTCAAAACTAAAAAAATTAACATTAGTACATATTATTGATTAAAAATTCATCTTTGATTGAATTTCACCAGTTTTACCACTGCCTTTTTTTTATGCTTCAGAACTTAATCTTGGATCCCACAATGCCTTTAGTTGTCATGTCTCCTAAGCCTCTTTCAAATTATGATAATTTCTCAGTCTTCCCTTGGCTTCCTGACCCTTTCATGTTTGAAGATACTTGGTAGGTACTTTGCTAAACATGCTTTTGTTTGGTTATGTCTGATGTTTTCTCACAAATAAATGGAGGTTTGGGAATTGGGGGGAAGAATGTCACAGATATTATATTCTCTTTTTATTGCATTATATTAGGATTAACCATGATATCAGTATTAATTTTTCACTGGTGATGTTTACCTTGATCACTGGTTAAGATTATGTATATCAGGTTCTCTACTCTCAAGTTACTATTTTTCTCTTTTTGTACTCCTTTTGCTAAAGGTAAGTCACTAAATTGAGCCCACACTAAAGACAAGGAAAACGAAGCTATACCTCTTAGAAGAGTATCAAGGAATTTGTGATCATATATTGAAACAATACCATATTTAGCAAATTTTAAAAAGGAACTTTAGGGCTATGCAAAGATTCTTTTTCACCTATTAATTTCAGTATTTATCAATTAATCATGATGCTGCAGTTCCATCCACATTGAATAACTGAAATTCTTCTGCAATAAAGACATATCTCATCTCTCCTGTTGTCATATTTATTCAATCACTTACTCATATCAGAATAGCCTCATGGAGATTTACTTTATTTTTTATGACATTTACCTTATTACCTTATTGTTTAAATTGTTCCAATTTTTGACAATGGGAGCTCTCTCAGCGTGTCTTCTGAGACTCTTTGATAGGACCTGATATCTTTTTCTTTTGTCTGTGTGTTTATTTCTTTACTTTTTGTCATCAGAGGATGATGTTCTAAGCTCTTCTTGTGTTTTCCCTGTCTCAATCCTAGAATCAGTAATTTCCTTGTGGAGGCCTAATGCCTTTTATTGGACAATAGTATTTGCATTCGTTTCCCAGGACTTTCATAACAAGTTATCGTGAACTAAGTAGCTTAAAAACAGTAGAAATTTGTTTCACAGTTTAGGAGGCCAGAGTTCTGAAATCAAGATTAACAGTAGGTTTGATTCATTTAGGAGGCTCTGAAGGAGAATTTGTTTCATACCTCCTTTCTAGCTTCTGGTGCCTGCTGGTAATCCTTGGCATTCCTTGGTTTACAGCTGCATCACTCGAATCTCTGCCTGTTTCATCACAAGGGCTTCTTCCTGTGGATCTCTCTGTCTCCTCTCCTGTTCTTATGAAGACATCCATCACTGGATTTAAGGCCCATCTTAAACCAGCATTTTAAAAAGGGAGACTATTGTGTGTGTATGCATATGCATGTGTTTTGGTCAACAATAGACCACATACACAATGGTGGTCCCATAGGAAGCTGAAAATTTTCTCTTGCCTTCTAATGTTGCAGCTACTGTAATGTTGTAGAGCAATGCATTAACCGTGTGTTTGTGGTGATGCTGGTGTAAACAAAACTATTGGGAAGCCAGTAGTATAAAAGGATAGTACATATCTTTACATACATCATAATCAACAACTGTTACTGGTTCATGTATTTACTACATTATATTTTTGCTAGTTTACAGTGTATTCTTTTCTACTTATACATTAAAAAGTTTGTCCTAAAATGGTATGCCATGTTACACTGGCCACAGTCTCATACATTTTTTTGCTTACCATGTGTCTTGACTGCATAATTTTCTCTTTGCTTGACTGAATCTTGTGTTAATATAGTAACATGTAGTAACATGCTATGTAGGATTGTAGACTAGGAGAGGTAGTCTATTATATATATATACACACACATATATATAAAACATATTTATGTATAGATATTAGTATTATATTATTAGCATTATGTTAGTATTATAATAGTACATTATATATATTTTATATGTATATATGATCATTTGTAAAAAATTATGACCTACCGAACAGATGCATTGCTACATATCTTTACTATACATTATATTCTAAGCCAAGAAACTTCTTAGAAAGAAGTTGCTAAGTTACAATTGTTCTATTTACAATTGTTTGACTATATGATGGTTTGAAAGCCATCTGCATAATGAATTACCAGAGATATTCAACACTATATGTAAAATAGGTTTTGTGTTATATGATTTTGCTCAATTGTAGGCTAATGTAAGTGTTATAAGCACTTTAACGTAGGCTAAGCTAAGCTATGATATTAGTAGGTAGGTGTGTTAAATGTATTTAGACTTATAGTATTCTAACTGAACACCAGGTTTATTGGGATATAACTTCATTGTAAGCTGAGTTGCATCTGTACTATTGAAGATAAATATAATCTAAATTTCCAATATGTAAATTTCAATCTTTGTAGAAATAAAATCTTATGTTCTAGGTCATAATAATGCTATTAAGAAAGTTTACTTTTAGTCTTTCACATGACCAGAGGGAAGCTAAAACCATAAAATTCATTGCTTTCATTTAGTTTAATTTAAATTTTAATATTTAAATTGTGAAATATTAAAAAGGCAGAGCAAAGGCACACTATAGTAAGCACGGTATAGCCTCTATTCACTTTTAACACATGGCTGGATTGTTTTTGCACTATAATTTTTTAAAACAAAGTATATTGTTTTAAAGTATAAAAAGAATTAAAATATTAGCATAAATCAAAGACCCACTTTTTATCATGTATATTCAAATTCATATCCATAAACATAATCATATTATCTACAAACGTAGCATTATACGTTTATATTTATGTAAATGACATATTTCTTTTCAACATTCTTTCATTCTTTTAATTTTTCAAGACTTATCTGTGTTAATACCTTTACATATAGTTTACATTAACAACTATATGTTGTACAATTCTCTGGATATTAAATATATAATTATTAATTTATTTCTATATTACTCATAATTTAGATTAATTTTTCAGTATTAGCAGAATTACTCAATAGATATGCATGCACAAATGATTGCTGACTCTTAGTGTATGTGGATGCCTAGCTCTACAGACTGCTCCTAAGCTGTACTCCTTATGGTTTTTCTTGTATAGATGTCTACTGACAATGTAGACAAGTGCTGCTTCTCCAAATATATGCCTATGAGATATTACCTAATAAATATTAATATATAATATATGTTTTTATTTCTGCCATTTTGGAGATGTAAAATTAAACTTCATTGCTTTACTAAACATTTTCTTAATTTCTAGTAATACTGAAATTATAAAATGAATTTATTGGAAATTCAGTTTTTCCGTTTGTGACTTGTCTCTTCAAATCCTTGGTTCCCTTAATTTATTTTTTGTTATTTTTGAAAACATTTAGTCTATTCAGAAACTGAATCTTGATTACCTACTGGCAATATAAGTATACTTTTGCAGTATACAGTTTATGTTTTAACTATCTTTTTAGTTATACAGAAATTCTAAATTTCAATGTAGTAAAATGAACATTGCACCTCATTTGTTATTTTCTGTGAATATACATGTGTATTACTTTAAAAAAAATCTTTTTAGCCTAAGGTCATATAGATATGTTTTAGAATAATAAAATTACACATTTATTCCATCTGTATTAATTCTTGCATAATATAAGGTAAGTACTCTTTTGTATATATTGTTTGAAGATGACATGATAGTGTACATAGAAAAATCCCATAAACTCCACCCCAAAACTGCTCGACCTAATAAATAAATTTGGCAAATCAGCAGGATACAAAATCAATATCCAGAAATCAAAGGCATTTTTGTATACCAACAATGAAACAGCAGAAGCAGAAATCATTTGATATAGCAAAAACAAAAATAAAATACCTAGGAATAAACCTAACCAAGGAGGTAAAAGATCTATACTCAGAAAACTACACAACACTGAAGAAAGAAATCAAGGAAGACACAAACAAATGGAAACATATTCCATGTTCACGGATTGGAAGAATTAACTTCATCAAAATGTCAATACTACCCAAAGCAATTTACAGATTCAGTGCAATACCTATTAAAGTACCAATGGCATATTTCACAGACATAGAACAAACACTTCAAAAATTTACATGGAACCACAAACAACCCTGAATAGCTGCTGCACTTTTGAGAAAGAAGAACGAAGTAGGAGGGATCACAATACCTGATACCAAACTGTATTATAAGGCCACTATAATCAGAACAGCCTGGTACCAGCATAAAAACAGGCACATGGACCAATGGAACAGAAGAGAGAGCCCAGAAACAAACCCAAGTCTCTGTGGTCAATTAATATTCAACAAAGGGGGCAGTAACATAAAATGGAGTAAAAATAGCCTCTTCAAAAAATGGTGTTGGGAGAACTGGACAGGTACGTGCAAAAACACCAACTTACACCATACACCAAAATAAATTCAAGGTGGATAAAAGACTTGAATATAAGCCATGACACCATTAAAGTCCTAGAGGAGAACATACACAGGAATATCTCAGATATTTCACACAGCAACATTTTTATTGATATAACCCCTACAGCAAGAGACATAAAGGAAAGAATAAACAAATGGGATCTCATCAAAATAAAAAGCTGCTGTGTGGCTAAAGAATTAAAATAAAAAGAGAACCAACCATACAGAAAAACATATTTGCCAAAGATACTCAGACAAGGGTTTAATCTCTAAAATATATAAAGAACTTACATGACTCCACCATAAGAAGACAAGCAACCCAATTAAAAAATGGTAAAAGGACTTGAGCAGACCCTACTCCAAGGAGGACATATATAAAGGACCCAGAGACACATGAAAAGATGCTCAATGTTGCTAGCTATCAGAGAGATGCTAATTAAAACCACAATGAGATACTACTTCACATGGGTCAGAATGGCCATCATAAATAAAGCAACAAACAACAGGTGTCGGAGAGGTTATAGAGAAAAGGGAACCCTAGTGCACTGCTCGTGCGAATGCAGACTGGTGCAGCCACTGTGGAAAACAGTATGGAATAAGAAAACCAAAAATGGATCTGCCTTTTGACCCAGCAATTCCACTGCTAGGATTATATTCTAAGAACCCTAAAACACCAATCCAAAAGAACCTATGAACCCCAATGTTCATAGCAGCACAATTTACAATAGCCAAGGGATAGAAGCAACCTAGGTACCCATCAGTAAATGAATGGATCAAAAAACTATGGTACATTTATGCAATGGAATTCTATGCAGCAGAAAGAAAAAAAGGAGCTTTTACCCTTTGCAACAGCATGGATCGAACTGGAAAGCATTATGCTAAGTGAAATAAGCCATGTGGTGAAAGACAAATACAATATGATCTCACCTTTAATAGGAACCTAAATAACAAAAACACATAAGCAAAATATAACCAACAACACTGAAATAGAGAACAGGCTGACAGTGTCCAGAGGGGAGAGGGGAGGGAACTTCAGGGGAAAAGGGGAAGGGTTTATAGGAACAAATATAAAAGACACATGGACAAAAACTATGAGGGGGTGGAAATGGGAGGCTGGGTGGGTGGGCTGGGATGGGAGTAAAAGACAGAATACTGTACTTAAAGAACAATTAAAATAAAAAAAGAAATTTTAAAAAGCAACTGAATCTAAAAAACAAAATAAATGAAAAGCAGAACAAAAAGATACAGACAACATTTTCACAGTTACAGATGGGAGGGGATTTGAAGGGATGAGAGGAAAAAGGAGAAAGGGTTGAGAAGCACCAATTGGTCATTACAAAATAGTCATGTGGATGTAAGTACAGCATAGAGAATATAGTCAGTCATATTCCAATGACTATGTGTGGTGTCAGATGAGTACCATCTGGATGATCCCTTTGTAATTTATATAATGTCTAATCAGTTGAGTGCACGCCTGAAGCTAATATAATATTTTATGTCAATCATAGCTGGAAAAAAATCATTTAAATAAAAAATAAATCACATATTTCAATGCCTTTTACAAAAAAATAAACAAACATATCAACTTAAAAAAACAGTGCACAAGGCCATATATGAGAGACCTATAGCCAATATCATACTCAATGGGAAAAAACTAAAAGCTTTTCCACTAAGATCAGGAACAAGAAAGGATGTCCACTTTCACCACTTCTATTCAATATAGTATTGGAAGTTTTAGCCACAGCGATCAGGAAAGAAAAGGAAATAAAAGGCATCCAAATAGGAAAGGAGGAAGCAAAACTGTCACTGTTTGCAGATGACATGATAGTGTACATGGAAAATCCTATAGACTCTACCCAAAAACTGCTTGAACTAATTAATGAAATTGGCAAAACAGCTGGTTACAAAGTCAATATCCAGAAATCAAAGGCATTTTTGTATACCAACAATGAATCAGCAGAAGCAGAAATCAAGGAAAAAATCCCATTCAATATAGCAAAAAGAAAAATATCTGGGAATAAACCTAACCAAAGATGTAAAAAACCTGTATGCAGAAAACTACACAACACTGAAGAAAGAAATCAAGGAAGACACAAACAAATGGAAACATATACATTGTTCACGGACTGGAAGAATTAACATCATCAAAATGTCCATACTACCCAAAGCAATATACAGATTCAATGCAATATCTATTAAAGTACTAATGGCATATTTCACAGACATAGAACAAACACTTCAAAAATTTATATGGAACCATAAACGAGCCCGAATAGCAGCTGCTCTTTTGAGAAAGAAGAACAAAGTAGGAGGGATCACAATACCTGATATCAAACTATTACAAGGCCTATTACAAGGCCTATTACAAGGCCACTATAATCAAAACAGCCTGGTACTGGCATAAAAACAGGCACATAGACCAATGGAACAGAACAGAGAGCCCAGAAATCAACCCAACTCTCTACAGTCAATTAATATTCGACAAAGGGGGCAGTAACATAAAATGGAGTAAAGATAGCCTCTTCAACAAATGGTGTTGGGAGAACTGGACAGCTACGTGCAAAAAAATGAAACTTGAGCACAGACATACGCCATACACCAAAATAAATTCAAGGTGGATAAAAGACTTAAATGTAAGTCGTGACACCATTAAAGTCCTAAAGGAGAACATCGGCAAGAAAATCTCAGATATTTCACGCAGCAACTTGTTTACTGATATGTCCCCTAGAACAAGGAATATAAAGGAAAGAATAAACAAATGGGATCTCATCAAAATAAAAAGCTTTTGCATGGCTAAAGAAAACAGTATTAAATTACAAGACAACCAACTGTATGGGAAAACATATTTGCCAATGATACCTTAGACAAAGGTTTAATCTCCAAAATATACAAAGAACTTACACGACTCCACTCTAAGAAGACACCCAACCCAATTAAAAAATGGGAAAAGGACTTGAACAAACACTTCTCCAAGGAGGACATACAAAACATTCAGAGACACATGAAGAGATGCTCAGTATCGTTAGCTATCAGAGAGATGCAAATTAAAACCACAGTGAGATACCACTTTACACCAGTCAGAATGGCTATCATAAACAAAGCAACCAACAACAAATGTTGGAGAGGTTGTGGGGAAAAGGGGTCCTTAGTTCACTGTTGGTGGGAGTGCAGACTGGTACAACCATTATGGAAAACAGTATGGAATTTTCTCAGAAAAATAAAAATCAACCTGACTTTTGACCCAGCAATTCCACTGCTAGGATTATATCCTAAGAATCCTAAAACATCAATTTCAAAGAACATATGCACCACAATGTTCATAGCAGCACAATTTACAATAGCCAAGAGTTGGAAGCAACCTAGGTGCCCATCAGTAAACGAATGGATCAAAAAATTGTGGTACATATACACAATGGAATTCTATGCAGCAGAGAGAAAGAAGGAGCTACTACCTTTTGCAACAACATGGATGGAACTGGAAAGCATTATGCTGAGTGAAATAGGCCAGGTGCTGAAAGACAAATACCATACGATCTCACCTTTAACAGGAAGCTAAACAACAAAACAAACAAGCAAGCAGAAAAAAAAAAAAACAAAGACACTGAAATAGAGAACAAGGGGACAGTGACTAGAGGGGAGTAGGAAGGGAAGTTAAGGGGAAAAAGGGGGAGGGATTTGGAGGAACAAATAGAAAGGACACAGGGAGGAGAACTAAGGTGAGTGGAAATGGGAGGGAGGTGGGGAGCAAGGGGCGGGGGGGGCTGGGATGGGAGAAAGAGACAAAAAACTGTACTTGAAAAATAACTAAATAAAATTAATTAAAATTAAAAACAGTGCACAAACCAGAAACAATTGTGGTATATACTGTAATAAAGAAGCTTATAGAGGGAGAAAGTAGTGACTGCTTATTCTCACAGTGATTGGTTATAATATTGGAATTTTTCACAGTGATTACCTCATATCAACCTTGGGAAACTAAGTTTTGCTTAGAATTTCCAGACACATAAGCCAGAAATGACCCAGGTCAAGTTAGTCTTGCAAAATAAGCTAAATTAAACTTTGCTTGTATGATTAAACTGCTTTTGTCTGCTCAGGGAATTTTCAAGGTTGGCCTCCATTTGTGTTTGATCTTAAAAGCAATGGAATATACGTATTTGTCTTTCATATCTAATGACTACTTGACAGATGATTCTACATATGCATAATTTCTCTGGAGTTACTGTGAGGCACTGATCTGATTATTCCTCAACCTCCACACTAAGCATTTTTTATGATGCAAAGAAAACCTTTATCCTGAAATTTACCTAAATTTATTTAACTCCTCAAACTTAATTTGAACTTGAATCTCCAGAACTTTGAAAGCTGTCAACTTTCCTAAGAATGCTACCAGTTAAGGAGGTGAATTGGATGTATAGTTGAAGATCTATATACAAGAACTGATTCAACCATTTTAATTTAGGATATACGGGTTATAGACTTCTGTATACCAATATTTTCTATGCTCTGAAAAATACACTAAAGCAATTATAAAATAAATAGAATTAAATTAACTTTTACTAAAGTGCAATATAAAGTGTAAAGTGTAAATTAACTCTAATATCATAGAATGAAATGCATATCAATAGGTGTTATATGCACTAAGTTGATATTTTAGGTGAATTCAGGGTGCTTACATAGAACACCCTAAAGCTAGCATAGACTATAGAGACCACTTGGAAAAATTCCAGATGCCCTAAAAATTTGGAAGACACCTCTGCTCCAAATCATGGTGGTGGTATACAAAATATATTTAAAAAGCTAATTAAAAGGTATTATTAGGGTATATAAAAAGACAATATCAAAAGAATATAGGTTAAGCAGAAAGTACAGGACCCTGAATGGGACAAAAGTCATGGAGTGACTGTACTCCAATCTGGGCACAGCGAGTGGAAGCCAGGAAATAAAAGTGTGGAGTAACCCAGACTCAAAATGCTGCAAAGCGGAAAGCAAGGTTCACTATTAGAAAAGAAAGTTAAATGTTTTCACTCACAAAGGAATAAATACTGAAGCAGTAGACACTAAGTTGCTACACAGGACTGCAAGAAATACTGTTATACAAGCTGAGGGCTCTGATTTGGACTGAGAGGTAGGTAATGAGTGATATGATAAATAAAGTTATAAATTTTTTAAAATTCTGTTCCTAAGGATATTAGGAACAGAAAATCAATCATCACTAATATAAATATAAAAGTGAAATAACACTCATTCAAAATCAAAATACAAAATTCTAGAACATATGAAAATATTTAATACTAAGAGAGGGAGCTACCAAAGCAAACAAGTTATATATACATTTACTTCACATGTAATGAATTAGATTAAGCTAACAATGACTTAAATAACAAGTAGCTTTTACGTTGCTCAGAGATGATATGTAATATAACATTATTTAATAAGTATACTTAGAAAATATGAAAGATGTTCAACATCAATAGTAATGAGGAACATGAAAATTAAAACTACTATAAGATATTGTTGAACATCTATTACAGTGGATAAAATTAAAAGTACTGACAATGTATACATATACGGACAATACACACATACATACCTACCTTTTTACATAAGTCTCATAATTATTGAGAGTAATGTAAAATAGTATAGACTCTTTGGAAAACTATTTTGGTAGTTTTCTCTAAAGTTAAACATATACTACCATATGATCTAGCATTCCCACTCTTGAGTATATACCCCAGAGAAAGAAAAACTTATATAAAAAAAAAAACACCTGACCCTGTCTGATGTGGTTCAGTGGGCTGAGCATCATCCCACAAACCGGAAACTTGCCAGTTCAATGTCTGTCGGGGCACAGGCCTGGGTGGCAGGCCAGGTCCCTGGTTGTGGGCCATAGGAGGCCTCCGTTAGATGTTTCTCTCACATGTTGATGATTCTCCCCTTCTTTTTATCCCTCCCTTTCCCCTCTCTAAAAAGTAAATAAATAAAATGTTTTTAAAAAGTCCTTTAAGACCTCGAAATATTTAAGGAGGTACTCCTCACAACCTTTTAAAAATAAATAAAACAAACAAATCAATAACAAAAATGTTTTAAAAACTTGTACACGAATATTTATAGCAACCTTATTAACATCCTCAAAACTATAAACGACCCAAATGTTCTTCAACTAGTGAGTATATTTAAAACAAGAAAAAAAAAAACATTCCACGTCCATACAAAGAAATACTACTGAGTGATATAATGGAACAAACTAGTGATACATGTGACAGCTTGATTAAATTACAAGAGTATTATTTTGAGTGATGATAACTATTCTTAAAAGATTTCATATTCTATGAGTCTACTTTCACTAACCTACATTTGAGAAAATAAAAATTCTCTTAAGGTAGGGCAAAAAACTGCTGGGAATTACCAGAGCTTAGATTCCATCACTATGACAGGGTCAAAGAGATAGAAGGTCATTATATGAGATAACAAACATGTGAGTTAGGCTGACTGTAGTAATCATTTTACAGTGTACACATTTATCAAAATGGGTTGTGTGACTTAAAATATATAACTCTTTGCTGATTATGCTTCAATAAAGCTGGAAAAAATAACAATAAAATTTGAGTGTGCAACATGTACAAATATATAAAGAATGGTATAGTAGCATGAAGGAAATGTATTTGTATAAGATCCTTACAATGGGTATAATATTTAGAGGAAAATTAATAAAATTATTATATTATAAAATTCTAAGGAACAAAGGCATATGGTTAAAGACATATAACTACTAAACCAATAGTAGAGGTAAAATACAATTATGAAAATACTCAATTGTAAAGAAAGGAAGAAAAGAGAACAAAGGAAACAAAGTAGACTTGGTACTAATTTAAAAAACACAGAGAAATCTGATAAAATTAAACTCAAACTCATCAAAATCTATTAGATGTGAATTTTCAAGTATTCCAGTTGAATATAGATTACCAAACTGGAAAAATGCAAAATAAAACTTTATCCCGTCTATGAAAATGCCAGCTTAAATTTATCTTTAATTTAAAAAAAAAGCTTAGAAGTAAAATATTGGTCAAAAAGACACCATAAACCACGCAAAGCAGTGACCACACTAAAGGCAGAATGGCTGTATTAATTTCACACTACATAAGCTTCAGGGCAAGGAATATTATCAAATATAACATTAAGGTGCAGCAATCCTAAATGTCTATGTACTCAACAATCAAGTTCGAAATACATGAGCAAAAAGTTTATACAAATTCAGAGAAAAAGGCAAATGTCACTCTGCTGTCATTAAATGATAGACAGAAAACCTTTAAATATTAGAAGACAATACTAAAAGCTAGCTCGATCTATTGTACAAAATTCTCAGGCAACTAAAAAAACTTCTCAGAACAAGAAAATGAATTATAATGAATTATATTTTTAAAAACTGTCAATGACAAAATAGAAAATCTTTTTATTTTTAATTAAATTTATTGATCACATGGGTTAATAAAATTATATAGGTTGTAAGTGTATAATTCTATAATACCTCATCTGTATACTGTACTGTGTGTTCACCCTATAAAGACTAATCTTCTGTCAAAACTTACCCCCCATTTACCCTCTTCTACCTGCTCCCACCCCCTGACCCTCTGGTGACCACCATACTGTTTGTCTACAAGTTTTGTCTTTTTTTCCCTAATCCCTTCACCCATCTCACCCAAACCTCCAGCCCCTTTCCTCTGACAGCTGTCAGTCTGTTCTCTGCAGCTATGATTCTGTTTCTATTTTGGCTTTTTGTTCATTAGATTCCACATATAAGTAAATCATATGGCATTTGTCTTTCCCTGTCTGACTTATTTCATCTAGCACAATATCCTCTAGGCCCAACCATGCTGCCATAAAGGGTAATATTTCCTTTTTTAATTTTTTATGACCAAGTAAGTATTCTATTGTGCAATGTACCACAGCTTTTTAATCCACTCATCTACTGATTAGCACATGGGCTGCCTCCAAATCTTGACTATAATAAATAGTACTCCAGTGAACACGGGGTGCATATATTCTCGGGAATCAGTGTTTCGTATTTCTTCAGATATATTCCTTCAGGAGTGAAATCACTAGGTCATAAGACAGTTTCATTTTTTTTAAAGGAAATTCCATACTGCTTTCCACAGTGGCTGCACCAATCTGCATTCCCATCAACAATGCCTGAGAGTTCTCTTTTCTCCACATCCTTGCCAACACTTGCCATTTGTGAACTTATGATAGCCACTCTGACAGGTGTGAGGCGATATCTCATTGTGGTTTTATTTGCACTTCTCTGATGATTAGTAACATTGAGCGTCTTTTCATATGTCTATTAGCCATCTGAATGTCCTCGCTGAGATGTGTCTATTTAGGTCCTTTGCTCATTTTTTCAAATGTTTTGTTTTTGGTGCTGAGTTGATTTCTTTATAAATTTTGGATATTAACCTTTTATCAGATTTACACTGTATTTGCCTGTAGTAAGAAGTTTGCATGGGGATTTTTCTGTCGACCCCTATTTCTATTGAAAACAAGGACCCAAGAGTAGGGCTCACTCCCACCTGGTATAATACATTTTTCTTCTGATAAAAGGTTGGTCAGAGTATATACCTATCTTGTATGTATTAACATATTTTATGTATGCTCTATTCAGGAGTGCTTAAAGATTACTCATCTATAAATTTTAAAGTAACGACTGAATTCTTTATACTTCCTATCATCTTTCTCTCCAACCATATCCACAGTCAAGACTGGATCAGGAGATCTGCTGTATCTGAAGTTATTTTCCAGTGTAAAAAGAAAAAAATTATCTTTGCTTCTGAAATTTCTTAAGTGCTTAAGATCAAAGAGGATTTTTTTGTTTGATATTTTCCTTTTAGGAGTTAACTAGTTCATGTGTATCAGCTCCAGTGTTACGACACCATTTCAGTTTAGAAACAGATGACCATTATTTCATTGTTAAGACATTCTCCAGATTTATAGAGTCATAAACCTGATGGCATTTGGGGATGTTCACAACAAAGGCAATAAGTATAATTGTAACAAATAGTAATGTTATCTTGCCTGGAAACTGTTTTACATTTTATCATTTTTAGGGTTTTTCTCACTGTGAGTTCAATGAGAGGCAGAATTATCATGGATATTCTGCATTTAAATACTACGTAGCCCCTGACAATTAATTGGTTGGGCTCAAAAGTCTTGAACTGCCTCTTAATCAAAAGGTAAATAGCAATTTCTTCTTACTTAGGAAAAATTCTTAAAAGTCTTACAATGAGTTAATATGTTCAATTGATTTAAAACAATAAAAAAAGGTAAGTAATGATCCTCTTCATACTCAAATATCTTTCCTCTCTTCCCTCCTTAAATATTGGTTCCTAAATTCAATAAGCAATTTCTCAAGTGAGTGCCATTGATTACCAAAGGATAAATTAGCATAAATGCAAACCCTCCAATAGGAGAAAAGTATCTTACTGATGATGAATCAGTGATATGATTTCTTAAAATGAGACTATTATTATCTATCATTGTTTTTATTGTTATTATTATTTCAAGCCAAAAGCAAGTATCTTTCCTGTCAACATTTTTATATTAAATCCTAAGGATCTATATGATCCTTTCAGTATATCAATGTACATCAGTCTTTTTTCCTTTGAAATATAGTCATCTTTCTATTATACATGAAAAGAGAAGAGTGGAGTAGTATGGATAAATTAATAGCAAGTCAGTGAAACTTCTCTCTGTATTAAGATTATATTTTATAATAACTTGTATAACAGATTTTCTTTTCCAGCTCTTTCAATCAAGCAGAAATGAATGGATTACTTTATTCCTCAAACACAAACATGATCAACAGATTTGGAAATTTTTTTAAATAAAAAAATTAATAAAAAACAGGGAAAAGGAGGTATAAAGGCACACTGGACAGTTGTACTCAAGTCCTGGCTTAGAAGTTTTACTTTGCATACATCTAACAAAGAATTAATCTGGATGAAGCCTTTCTTCAGATCACAATTTTCAAAAATATTCCTTTTAACAAAAGACATTTTTAAGCTGTCCTATGCAATTTTTTAAAATATTCCTTTTCACAAAAAGACATTTTAAGCTTTCCCAAGTCCACTGCTGCTATGGAGGAATACAGAAAGAGATACAAGTCTGAAAATTGAACATAGCCTAGTTAAGAGCTAAGCTATCTTTCCATCTTAAAGGTCTTCCTCCTGGGCTCTACTGCATTCACTCCTACTCACTCCTACTATTAATGGCAGCTCCATCCTTCAACTGTATCTCTTTTTACCCATAACATAATCTTGCTCCTGGCTTGACAACCAACCTCTTCGAGAAGCTATTTATGCACTCTGTCTCCATCTCTTTATTAGGGCTTTAATGTCCCATCTGCACTATTAAATTAAACACAGTCATTTCTTGAATGTTCAGAAGCTCTTTACACAAATTCTCTTTATTTCTTTTTTTTTAAGATTTTATTTATTTATCTTTTAGAGGGGAAAAGAAGGAGAGAGGGAGAGAAATATCAATGTATGGTTGCCTCTCATGTGTCCCCTGCTGGGACTGGCCTGCAACCCAGGCATGTGTCCTGACTGGGAATTGAACCACGATCCTCTGGTTACCAGGCCCACGCTCAATCCACTGAGCTACACCAGCCAGGGCAAATTCTCTTTATTTCTTGAAGAGTCAGCCCCTGGCTTTCTAATTCTATACCATGGTTATTTTGTTCTCCTCATCTACTTTGTGCTCTTTAAAACTGGCCCAATTTCTTTCTGCCCTCTTCCTAATTAATCTCTTCAGACAAAGCCATCCATTCCTATAGCCTCACTGAATATTTGTTTTTATGCCAGTGATTCCCAACTCTCCAACTCAAGACTTTCTTCTGAGTTTCTAACTTATTTATCCAACTGCCTACTAAAATATTTCCTTTTTATATTTTCCAATCACCTCAAATTTGACATATCTAAAATAGATCACATTTTGATAGCCAGATAAATACCTCTAATGTTTACTTATCTCAGCTGATGACCCCATCTACCGCACTATGCAAATAAAGTATAGGTGGTCCTTAACTCCTTACTTTCTTTCACCTCCTATATTAATTAACCACCAAGCTCCATGGACTCTAACTCATGAAGAGCCCTTGCATCTGCCTTGAGACAGAGCCCTTTGCTCTTGAGACAATACTGTGGGATACCCTAGCCTAAGCCATGCTCACCATTCTAAACGTTGCAACTGGTCTTCATGCCCATAATCTTCTTTTTCAACCTAGTCATCTTATTTTACATGTTGGTCTTAAAGTCTTTTGTTCTTGTCATTGTTTTCATGATAATGTCCCAAACCTATAATACATTTTGTAGATGAAAAGAAAAGAATTAACAGCAGTCTGTGATATATTCTCACTTTACCAGGGAATGTCCTAGAAATAGAAAGAAAGATAACCTGGTCAAAGTCCCTTAAAATGTGTTATTGACAGACCCACTGTCAAGCACATTACTGCTATTGCTCATGAGAAGGTCATTATCTATATAATGCCTTTAGCAGATTTTAAAAAGTATACCAGATTTAAATAGGACTCTTTTTGGCTAACAAACATGAACTCTGGATTTATGGGCCATGGAACCAGGGAAAATATGACAGAAGCCAAGTAAAGACCAAAATAACTTCTTTTTGTGTAAATGATGACCCCATGCATCATTTAGATCGTTCATCTTAAACATCTCCCAAAAAGCACATTTTCAGGTCAAGAAGTACCTGTAGAGTTGTATTGCTTATCTTAAACTTTTTTCTGTTTGGCTAGTTCTTGAGATATTTATATCCTTAATATTATTAGTAAAGCTTGACACTAGGTAAGATTCCTAATTCTTATGAGTCTGATTTGACAATATAATTCTTTGAGTTAATTCAATAAGTATTAGTATAAATTAATCTTTTTAAGTCTTTGAGCCTCATCTATTTTCTATCAGAAATTCCAGCCTTACTGGTCTTCTTGAACTTATGGTGGGTGGTTCCTTGAGTACATTCCTGTTGCTATTCATCTCACTTTGAGTTTTTGAATAAGCTGCTCCTTCAGCTGAAATGCTATTCTCCTCACTCACTGCTCCCCCATTTTGTTTGTCAGCAACCATTGTCACTTACTTCCTTTGTCTATTAATACCAATCAGCCATTAATTTTCAGTTCATACAATTGCCTTAGTGATGACTTTCTGGCTCCTATATTTATGTTACAATAACTTCCTTCACTACTTCTTCAGTAGCATTGACTACCTGTTAAGACTTTGAACTCAATGGAAGAAAGAATCTTGCCTTTCTTGATCCCCATTTTATCACATAGCTTAGCAAAGCTTGTTACATCTCAGGTACAGAAATACATGCTGCTGAAAACACATCATAATTGTTGGCCTAAAACAGTTCATAACAGCTGAATAAATTTCACAAAGCTCTATATAATATTTGTGGCAGTATAAAACTTAAATAGACCTAGAGAAGAAGTTTGAGAATATACCATTCTGGGTTTTTTTTACTTTCATGTTTCACATTATCTGAGAAGAAATCTTTTTCTTACCCAGTATGTAATCAGGAGTCATATAATCTTACTATAAAATGAGAGTAAAAATAATGCTGTTTTAAAACAATGGCTCTATGAATTGCTTAAATTTCTAAAAATATTGTAGAATAAATGTACTATAATATTCACCTCAAATTTAAATAATTTTAAAATCAAACAGATGCCATTTATAATTTTTTTTGTTTTTTGTTTCTTTATTTTATTAAAAGTACATACAGTTTTCCATACTGTTTTCCATAATGGTCGTACCAGTCTGGAACCATTATGGAAACAGTATGGAATTTTCTCAGAAAAATAAAAATCAGCCTGACTTTTGACCCAGCAATTCCACTGCTAGGATTATATCCTAAGAATCCTAAAACATCAATATCAAAGAACCTATGCACCACAATGTTCATAGCAGCACAATTTAAATAGCCAAGAGATGGAAGCAACCTGGGTGCCCGTCAGTAAATGAATGGATCAAAAAACTGTGGTACATTTACACAATGGAATTCTATGCAGCAGAGAGAAAGAAGGAGCTACTACCCTTTGCAACAACATGGATGGAACTGGAAAGCATTATGCTGAGTGAAATAGGCCAGGTGTTGAAAGACAAATACCATATGATCTCACCTTTAACAGGAAGCTAAACAACAAAACAAACAAGCAAGCAGAATAAAAACCAAGACACTGAAATAGAGAACAAGGGGACAGTGACCAGAGGGGAGAGGGAAGGGAATTTAAGGGGGAAAAAGGGGAGAGATTTGGAGGAACAAGTATGAAGGACACAGGGACGAGGACTGGGGGGGAGGAAATGGTAGGGAGGTGGGGAGCATGGGGTGTGGGGGGGGCTGGGATGGGAGAAATAGATAAAAAACTGTACTTGAAAAATAACTAAATAAAAATTTTTAAAAAGTACATCCAGAATGTACTCCAATCTGGTGATAAAAAATACACCAGATCTTTTCACAAGCTCCTGTCTGCTTTATATTTACAGTTCTTCTTATTTTGACAGTACTCTAGAAGTACTGATAACAAGTTTGATCATTTACATGTGCGTTTTTTCTATAAAATGATACTGAAGGACCTCCAACTATATTCTTGATAATATAAAAAAAATTCTAGGAAGTATATTAGAAATGTGAAATGTTAACAACCAAACAATAATACCAATTTTCTACCCTCCAAAAGTCACATTGCTTTTATTGTAAAAGAACCTTCATGTATTATAAATTCCTTCCTGCATTACCTAAGTTATTCTATCATCATCAATACCCCTATCTGATTACCTAAATGTATAGGATAAACCTCAGTCAATACTTCTGGAAAAATGCAATGCCTAGTGGGCTTTATGATTTCAGAAACAAGATAACAGGCTTATGACTCAAAGAAAGCTATCAAATGCATTTTTGTAGCCACAAGCATCGTATTTACTTAAAGGATTGGGACTATAAAAGCAAATCTCTCTTACTGGAAACCAGGACAAAAGCTTCAGAAGACATGGTAGTAAATAGCTCTGAAATTGTTTTCTCTGCTTCATTTCAAAAGCTTAGGGCTACCAATGTCTGACCTTTTACAAATTGAACAGTTTCTTGCAGGTCTTGGTGCTACACTGAATGCTGATGGTGGTGTGGGCTTGATGCAGCCATCAAGAATAGCAAATACGCTCGTCACTGGTGTATTCTTCTGCATCAAGAACATTTCTCATTCAGTGACATTTGCTGGTTCCCTCCAAGAAAAGGTACAGCGATTCTATTTTTTCCCCAAACATTTTCCCTCTAGTGTCTCTTGACCAGGCAGGGCAAGGAAAATTGTGTAATTGTCCAAAATGACTCCATATAGTTTAGCCAAAGGAAAATAAAGTCAGGTTGAACAAGAAGACATTTTGCTGAGAACATCTGGAGTCAGCCTGTTATTTTCTTTGCTATTTGGTAATGGAGAACATAAAAATATATTTGAGGATTATTGAGATTTTTCTGCCTATTTTTAGACTGTATATTAACACTAATATAATCTGTCTGGTGTTAGGATATTTGCCTTATAATTTCAAATACATAGATATTGAAATATTAGTATAAGATGATCAGTGAATAGTTTTTAAGGTTATCTATGTAATTCTTTCAACATTAAAAATAAAATAAGGCACAAAATAAACATCTACCCTACAACTATTTATGCTGTATAATATATAATATCATATTTAGCTTCTGTAGTGATATTAAAGCTGAGCAGTGCTGACTTGTGAGTGCCTCTTATGTGTTACACCTTGTTTTAGTTTTGATACACACCTGTGAGTCAGTGGTTATTATTCTTTGTTTTTAGACTTTAAAAAACTAGCTCATATAAAATACACAATTGCCCAAGTCCCATACAGTGGTAAAGAAAGAAACTGAAACCCAGATTGGCCCCTGAGTTTTTCTGAATCCAAATCCGATGCCAGGAATATTTGCCAACTGTATAAAGCTCATGTGTATGTACACTCTGAAAACAGAACTTGGATTTTATTTCATCTGTTTTAAAATAAAAGATTAATTAGAAAATGACTGGTTTCAGAAATTAGGATTCCTCTGATCAGAGTGTAGGGCAACTTTTAGAGGATACTTTAATGCTTAAAAAGTATAAACAGTGTGCTAAGCTTCATGCTAAAAGCTTTGCATTCATTATCTCATTCAACCCTCATATGTGAGGAGGATATGATTATAATCTCCAATATATATAAAAGGAAATTGATGATTAGGTAATATCTTTATTCTCTCTTTCCCTCCAGATTTATATGCTGCATTTTTCTGCCCTGTTCTGCACCCTGGGGGTTTGACCTCCAAGTGAGATACATAGAGTGTGTGGTAAAACAGCAGTATAGATAAAAGCTTTAGGAACTGTGAAGAGGATATTAAGACCATCACACACACACACACACACACACACACACACACACACACACAGACACCTAGATTTACAGCTAAAAACCATCAGAGACCAGCTCAATCCAACATGGCGACTAATTTCATTTTACGATGATCCGTAGCCTTATTACTCGCCCATTATAATATATTAGCATGCTGAAGGATACACATCAGAGCCACCAAGATTGGAAACAGCCCATATAAAAACATAAAATGGCCAGTGGAGCTCCCCCGAGAAATAGCCACCCCTTTCCCAAGAAGATCCTGAATATTCCTTCCCCTTATTAAATACCCATCCTTGTCCCTCCTGATTAAAGGGTCCTAAATAAAGGAAGCAAATTCCTCTAAAGAAGAGCTGCTCTGTCTGTGGAATAGTGCATTCTCTGTCTCACCACTCCACTAAAAACTCATTTTCACTTTAAACTCTCTGCTGGCCTGAATTTGAATTCTTTCCGGCATGAAGTTAAGAATCCACAGTGGGTCCCTGAACCTTGGGTCCCCAGCCCCCTGAAATACCTACATCATAAAGACTTCTTTTCCTGGGCTCCATGACATTTGGCTTCTGGTCAGGTTTGGAAGCTGGAAGAACTAAGACAGGGGCCCCGGGGTGGGGAGTGTGAGAGAAGACATCAGGATATTTACTCACCTTGCCAAGGTTCTGGCAGGGACTGCCTTTCTTCATGACCACAGCTCAAATCAGTAGTCCCTTTATGTGTTCCCAGCTGTCTCTGCAATATGGTAATACCTTTCCTTCTCCTTCCCTTTTTAGGCCTCAGTGAAAACAGCTTCCTGCTGTTGCTAATTCTGGCTCTTCATTACCCTTTGTTCCTTCCTTAACTCTGCACAGCCTTGTTATGCTCTCTTCAATTACACCCTTTGGAGTATGCCAATTGTTGACTGCTAGGACTTGGACTGACATAAAAAGGTTAAGTAAATTGCTTTAAGGTTTCCTGATTAGGATTTGGCAGAGGTGGAGTTCAACTCAGGTTTGTTCAGTGCCAACACCATTAACCACTGTGTAATTCTGCCTCCCAGATTAATCACCACAGGGAAAAGAATGAATTGTGTCTCAGCCCCTGAGGACATTTGCATTTTTTTCAGGGTCTATTCTTTATCTAGAAAAGGTGCCCCTGACAGTGCAGACACTGCTGTCCAGGGAACCTAACCACAGGCTATCAAACGCAGTTCAAATCTCGGGGATCCAGCCCAGTAGAAAGCTGTTGAGCAGGTAGACAAAACTTCTCAATGTTAAAAGGTAGCAATATTACTCTGGCAGTTGTTATAATAATTACTGCCAGGAACCTCTCTAACCTGCCATACCACAAATCCAGGAGGGCTCTTATAATTTTTTTGACATTAGTCCTGGATACTGTCCTATTAATTCATTAAGCTTTAAGCCACACAGTTTTAGTTATTCTCTGTATCTTCAAAAATTATGTATTAAATTCCTACTATGGGCTAGGCATTGTGTTGAGTGCAAAAGTATATAAAAATGATTAAGAGAAGGTTATCACCCACCAAGAAATAACAGAATAGATAAGTAAATAAAAAGTTTGGATGTTCAATAAAGAGAGTAGCTATGATTGAAGCTTCTGTGGGTTGCTGTGGAAGAACAAAAGTGCGTGCACTTTTTCACTTTTACCCTTTTTCTTCTCATCACCTGGCCATGCACTACTTTTCTCTTATTGCCTAGAAATTATGACCCAAACCCTGAGATATACACCATCATTGGCCACATTGGCTGGGGACTCTTACAGAATAATCAGCACAAAGAACATGCTGAACTGCTCCACAACAAACCTTCTGCCCTTTCACATTTCAGTCTCTCCCCAGTGATGACTAGATTTTGGTCCTAATTAATATACAGATTATCTTGAGCTTTATTTGTCTCTAACTCTGCACAGTAATCATTTAAACATTATTTTGAATAATAAATGCCTATTCTGAGGTTCAGTAATATATGAACCCAAGACAGGTATTTGATTTTTTCCTTATTTAAAAATGGGATTGAAATAGTTAAAAACTATGTCTCTGCCTTGCTTCCCCTTCTCTTCATTTCCTATCTTTACTTTTCTACAAACTTTCTTTTTTATTATTTTATTGCATTGTATTGTATTTTTACCATTCCCACTTGTCCCCATATACCCTGTTCCACCTTCACCCACCCGCCTTCCCCTGCCTCGCCCCCCACAATCACCACACTGCTGCCAGTGTCCATGAGTTGTTTCTCTTTTTTCCTTTTTTGCTTGACCCCAACACCCCTCCAACCCCACCAGAGCTCTCAGCCAGCTCTCTGTCTCCCTCATCTTCTCATAACTTTCCATCCTCTTTTCCCTGCCTCTCTGCTCCTCCCAAGTAATCATTCCTCCCCCCTCATTTTCCTTTCCCTTATCTTCCTCTTCCAGTCGAACATCAAACGAAGTATTATTTTAGGAGAGATTAAGCAATGGATAAAACTGACGGGTAATTGTTTGATGAGTAATCATGAAATACCTCCAGAAAATACTAGCCAACTGCAAAAGGGAAAACAGTGAAACTGTGATGGGAAAACCTGGCAGATATGAATATGACAAGGAGAACATGATTAACATCCCCAATGGTTGGATGACGATGGGCTGCAAATAGTGCAGAGAGAAGTTCATAGAATCATTTTAGTGATAGCAGTGCTAATATTTCATGAAATGGATTTGTCATGAGAAAACAACTGATGAATGCAACTTCATATAGAACATAAGGGTTGTACTCTTTAGCTCTCATTAACATGAAACGCATACAAATGGATCTGATCCTAAACAAGATGAACAGAAAAGACTGTTGATACAGTTGGGAAAATGTGCATGTGGTTTTGTTTATGGAATGGTAATGATGATCAGTGTTGATTTCCTGATTTAGAAGATGTATTCCAGTTATATAGAAGAGTGTTCCTGTTTTGGTGAAATACACACTGGGGTGTTTTTGGTGAAGGCAGATGATGTCTGCAAGTTAATTACAAAAGATTCTCAAAGACATTAAATATAATAAATGTGTGTGTGTGTGTGTAGGGACAGAGACAAAGAGAACAAATGCTGTATAAATTTCTAACAAATTTCCTTTCCTGGGTGATGGAAACATTGAGGTTCTATATACTGTTTGCTACTAATGATAAAGAGAAAAAAGATTAAAGCAATCAGACACATTACATATTGAGGGAAAATAAGAATGGAAACAAATTCCCCTTAAATTTTTTAAAAATAAAAACCAAGCAATCCAAAAGATGCAGAAGGAACATCTTTAAAGTACTGAAAGGAAAAAGCTGTAAACTATAATTCTATATCCAGCAAAAAATATATTCCAAAAAGAAAGGTGAAATAAAGATGTCTAAATACAGAATTTAAAAGTATTCTTTATTAGAACCTATAAGTCAAGAAATATTAAAAAATCTTCAGGGCAAAGCTAAATGACATCAAATGAAATAAAAAACACACAAAAAATGGTAAATATATGAATGAAATTAATTGTTAATACTTTTAAATATTCTAAACAGTATTTGACTATTCAAAGCAAACAAAAAATAAAAGAAAACTGCTAGTGGTGCTATTAATAACTTATAACAACAGTGACCCAAAGTTTATGAAGAGGGGAAACAGGAATATTGTAGTAAATTTTCAGTCTTATGCATGAAATGTTTAATTTTGCTTTGAGTCAGGCTGTGATAAGTTAAGTATATATTTAATACGCTGTAAAGTGGCCCCTAAAAAGAACAAACAACAACAACAAAAAACCCCACTAGAGTTATTAAAGCTAGTAAGCAACAAAGCAGATAAATAGTATCATAAGAAATATTTAATCAAAAAGAAGGCAGTAAATGAAGAAAAGGGAAGCAACAGATTGGATAAAGAGAAAACAAAAAAATATTGTCTTTTTAAACTTACAAATATTAATAATCACATTATATATAAATTAACTAAAATACTATGATTAAAAGACAGTTGTTCAATTAGATAAAAATCACAAGACCCAACTACATGCTATTTTAATTGAGTGCAACTAAAAAGAACACTAACAACTTGGTGAATGCTGATTTGATTGGGGAATAATTAGAAATTTTGAATTATGATATGTCCACTGATATGTTAAGGTTTTTTTAAATGTGTGTGTGTTTTTCTAGGACAAGATATCAAAACATAGGAGAAAAATTTGAATGGAGCCCTTCCCTTTCATTGTATTGTTATCCATCAAAACTCTACCCTTCTTCAAGGTTCCCTTCAAATGGCACAATTCCATGAAGACTTTCCATTTGGGGGTGGTGAACACAATTCAATTTTTGCCTCTTAGTTCCCTGAAGCTACACTAAAACTTTACTTGCCTTCTGAAACTTTATAGTTGCCATACATTTGGTATGGAGGGGGAAGATTGCTTTAAAATCCTTCCAAAAATTATTTTACTCATTATGAGAAGCAGGTCTGTTTCTGGTGTTTGTTATCATAGTACTTAGTATTGCTTCCCTACAGTGATGCTATAATACAAGCTTTAAATACTCATTTGGCACAGATATTTCTCTTTTATAGTTATTGAAGCAGCAATGTTATTTAGAAATGTGAAACCCAAAGAATTTCTTGAAAAAAAGCAGAAAAATAAACTATCTGGTTTTCAAAAAACTCAGTTTAAACATACGTAAGCTAAAAACACAATATATTAACACCAATTTCCACAAGTTTCTGTTCTGAAATACAAGTTTCTATTGGTAGAAAAAGGATTTACAGAAAACTTCAGTCCCGATTCTACTGTTTGTTGTTGTTATTGTTTTTCTTATTAAAAATCAACCTCGCATTGTTTTCTGAGCATGGTGCCAGTTCACACCACCCATTTCCTCCTGGGATCTAAGCAGACAGGTCAACTGCTGAGAAATACATTGAGCTTCATGGTGTGTAATTACTGTAAGTTAATAATTTAAAGTCACCTTAGAGTTATATTTTATTATCATTTTTATAGTTCCCTTAATTTCTACTTCTAAAATTAGTACAAAAATGACTAGACTTTTGAGAAATCAAGAAATTTATGTTCAAGTCTCTAATATTTGCCTTTAAAATCATCTGCTACTGTAGTATATACTGAAAGCAGTTTCTTTCTCCTAGGGTTCTAAAGGATGTAGTGATATGGAAGCTCTACTTTCAATAAAGAAAAACAAAGTTCTGGGCCAGTTGCTGCTTTTAAAAGTTGACCTACAGCTATTTACCATAAAAGGAATGACCAAATAATCTCTATGCAGCAGTAGCTGTGGGGAAAATAATCGACTGTCTCCTTCCTGATTTTATTTTTTAAAATATTTTATATAATATTTTAATCCCAGCTATATGTGTAATTTACATTATTGAATTAAAACAAAATAAAGTGGATATTAACGAGAGTAACAAAAGTCATCATACTTCATTCAAAGTATGCTCTCTCTCTTTTGCTCCAGCTTTTCTCAGTACTGGAATAGAGAAAGGGCCGTGCTGTACTCATCTGCACTGTATTTCGTGTTCTATATTTTTGTATTTATCCACTAGGGTTGAGACTATGACAAAGCAGAGAAGGGTATTCTGCATGACTTACCTGATCAAGATTGCTGCCCTCTTTTCTGTTGGTCTTCATCACTGACCTAGCTCATTGTCTGTGATCTAGGGTGTGCTGTGAAAGCCCTTCAGGCTCTGTGGGTAAGAGACTCCGTCCCTAACAGATTTTCCTAAGCATCAATGATCCTTTGGAGAGAAATTTCATCTTCTTTCTATCCTCTATGAGCAACATAACTGCTTACCTCTGATCTGCACATCTTGACTCCCAGTCCAGCTTCAAGCCTCCAACCTAAGACATAGAAATGGGAAGGATCCACTTGTACTGATTGAGAACTGGGGAGTCAATGGATCATTCTTTCCCACTGTCTGCCTAAGCATATCATTGAGCACCTCTCTCCCCTACTCTGCTCTCCTTTGACACCAATAACATTGAGTAAATAGGTCAATAAGCTCAGTGGATAAGCAGATGCCCACTCAGAAACATGTTGATCTCTGATTTGTACAGAAATTCTCCTTTTCTTAGCTTTAACAAGGAGATCCAATGAAGCATCACCTCCTTGACATTTTGACACTAATCTCTCCTTACTCTTCCCACTCCATTCTTTTATCTCTTAAAAGGAAGTAGAACAAATAATTTAGTTTCCCTAAGGGCATGGTAATTTCATGCTAAAAACTGTTTCACCTTTGAAATTGTCCCTGGAGACCATATTTTCTCACCATAATTCGTATCTGTAGTAATTCCCACACCAGTTAGTAAGCACTTGGAGCAGAAAACGATCCCCATCATTGTTTCCCACCATGCCTGTAAGACAAGAAATTTGCAAATGCTTGTATAGGAACACAGAGGCAAGAGGGACATAACCTAACAAACCTTGTGGTACAGTTAAGAAAGACTATGAGAGGTTTTCTATGAGAGAGGATGACTCCTGAGCAGGGTATTAAAAGTTGAATAGGCATTATAGGGGCCAGAAAGGAGAAAAGCAGAGATGTCAGAATGAGTAAATGAGGGGAATGAGAATCAGCATGGGCTATGCAAAGAACTGCAAGCAGTTCAGAGTCTATGTAGAGAATATCAGTTTTCTGAGAAACAGACATGATACAAGTTTAAAGCAGATATACATGCTGTTAGGCAAGACATAACAAATTCATAAGCAGGCCAGAGAGGTCCCTCTAAACCACTTATTAAGATTTTTATTTTGATGGCATTTTAGAATGAAGGGAAGTAGTCCTTTCTATACACACTTGGATAAACCAAAACATTTACCTTGTGCAAGAGTACACAAACACATAGTCAGTTCCAGAAGGTCCTCAAAGTTCTCTGAAACTGATCGAAATAAAAATAAGCAAACTATTAACTGAAGCAAAATTGAAATGCTCTATGATATCCCTCATTACCCTTGATTTAAGACCAAACTTATTCTCTATAAAATTAGCTTAAATATGGATTTTTAATTCCAAAATACAAATGTTTAGAGCAAGAAAGCAAACATTTTTGAAGTGATTATGGCATTTTTCACAATGATATTTTAATTAGCCAAAGACATAATTTAATGTGTCCACTTGACTGGGGTACTAGAATGCCCCGATATTTATTTGGTCAAACATTATTCTGGATGTCTGTGAAGGTGTTTTTGGATGAGATTATTATAATTTGAATTGGTAGACTGAGTAAAGAAAATTACCTTTGCTAATGTGAATGATATCTTTCAATGTCAGTGGAAAACCTCCCACAAGTAAGGGGAAACTCCTCCTGCCTAACTGCCTGAGCAGAGACACTATATTTTTTCCTTACTGTCATACTGGACTCAAATGTTGGCCTTTCCTGGGTCTCACGCCTGCCAGAGTTCAGACTGGAACTACACCATCACTGGGCCTCTAGCTTGCTGACCCAGATCTTGGGACTTCTCAGCTCTCAACTTCATGAGCCAATTCCTTATTTCCTCTCCCTCTCTCTCAGTGTCTCCACTCCGCTCTCTCTATGTATATTTCTTGATATATATATATAGATAGATAGATAGATAAATATATATTTGTATATATATATTTTTCATCCTGTTGGCTTTGTTTCTCTGGAAAACCAGCTAATACAGGTTTTAAAGGAATCTTTACTGAACTGCAAAGCATATGAGAGGGACCCCCGAAAAGTGAAATTATTTATAAACAATTGCGTACTTATTTTTACATGTTTAAATTGCAATTCCCTTTAAAGTACTCTCCTTTTGATACATCTATCAAGATGTTCTCTCCGCTGCTCAAATCAGTTTTTGAACTCATCAATTGTGATGCCTTTTAGTGCTTCTGCCATTTTTGTTTCACCTCTTCCGTATCGCTAAAACATTTTCCTTTGAGAACTTTTTTTTATCCAGGGAAACAAAAAAAAATGTTGTTCAGAGAAAGATCAGGTGAATAGGGAGGGTGGGGTACAGGGGTCACATAGTTTTTGGTCAAAATCTGTTAAGTATGCAGCATGTGTGGGCAGGTGCCTTCATAAATCACCCATCTTGAAATGGGCAAATGCATTGAAAGTGTCTTCAAAAAAACTCACTGAAGCTGAACGCAGCCTCACAGCAGTGCCAGCTGGTGCACTGCTACAGATGGGTTCCTAGAACACTGATTTAGTGGGGACCCACCCTCCATTTCTTTAGAGGTCTCCTCTCACACTTTAATTCCATTCCTCACTCTCCAAACCACCTCATAAAAAAAGATTAGAGGAATAATGACTGTATTTTCACTTGGCATTGAGAGAGATATTGTTATTTGGATAAAGAAACTGTAAGATGACTGTGGGAGCAGCAGTGGGTGGGGAGGGGGAGAGCAATGGGGTAAAATTGGAACAACTGCAACTGAACAAAAATAAAAAAAGAAGTTACAATATGGACATATGTTTCTACTACTCAATATTAAATTTAAGATTAAAACCTCTTGTTAGAAAACTGTGAAATGAGAATTTTTAGTTTTCAGTTTTAATAAAATTATGTAATACATTATTTACAGTGATACAATTTCACATTGTGTGCGTATGGTATGTTCAATTAGAAAACAGCCCTGGCTGGTGTAGCTCAGTGTACTGAGTGCCAGCCTGCAAACCAAAGGGTTGCTGGTCCCATTCCCGGTCAGAGCACATGCCTGGGTTGTGGGCCAGGTCTCCTGAAGGGGGCACATGAGGAGCCACCCCACACCGATGTTTCTCTCCCTCTCTCCCTCCCTTCCCAGCTCTCCAAAATTAAGTAAATAATTATATATATTATTTATATAAAGGGTAAGAAAGATATATTACCCACAGTAGTTAAAATTTATAACAAAAATTCCTGACAAAAGACAATAAAAAGCTATATATATCATTTATCGATATAGACAAGAAAATAGTAAAGTTAGTTTCTGAGGTTATAGTTCCTTAAAGGAGGGTTTCAGTATATGATTTATTCATTATAATTGACAGTGTCAACAAAATATATAATATTGTACAGGTTGTCACTGGGGAAAAAATAAACTTAAACAAATTTTATTTTGTTTATAATCTTAACTCATTCTCATATTCTACATATTTGTATTTTCTCCCAATAATTATATTTGTCTAATAGTATTGGAAAGTCATAAATATTTTCAACAATGCAACAGTAAAGCCTCAAATGTTGATCCTTATAATTTTTGAGTGTTGGAGTTATAAAAACTGTCATTGGGCAGAAAAAATTAAAGAAAACATTCCCTGTTACTTCACTGAGAACATATGAAGTACATGTAGTGTATGTAGGTGTATATGCTCAGTCACAAGGGAAAGGCAACACTATACCCACCTGAGTAAGCTATCCACGTGCTTGGACTAACAGTAATGTGACTGATATGCTTATCACTGTAACATAAAAATATTTTCAGTCCTTCATCAGTGATATGCTCATTATTGATTTTCCGTTACTCACTTCAAGTTAATTCAGCCTACCTTGCAAGTTATATATCTTAGTCTTGCATAGACTAAGATATATAACTTTAATATTTGATATTTTAAAGTTTTACTGTCCCTTTAGTGTATTGAGCTAACATTTTCTTTTCTTTTTCAAATTTAAATCATACTTATTGTTTATGCTTTTAGAATTTCCCAGTTTTTCTTCCTTTGACCCCCTCTATGCTGAGCTCCTCCCATTTCCACAGGCAATTCACATACCGTTGTTCATGTCCATGAGTCATGTACATATATCCTTTGGCTACTATACTCCCAATGCTGTACTTCAGAACCCCATGACAACTTGGTAACTACCAATTTGTACCTCTTAATCCTTTCATCTTTTTCACACTATTCCCGTTACCCCTCTTCGAAATATGGCACCCATCAAAACATTCTCTGTATCTATGATTCTGTTTCTGTTCTTCTTGTTCATTTATTTTGTATTTTAAATTTAATTACTGATAGATATTATTTATTGTCATTTTATTGTTCATACTTCTGATCTTCTTCTTAAAGAAGACCCCTTAACATTACATATAATACAAGTTTGGTGACGATAAAATCCTTCAACTCTTTCTTGCCTGGGAAGCTCTTTATCTGTCCTTCAATTCTAAGTAATAGCCTTGCTGAGTAGAGTAATCTTGGATATAGGTCCCTGCTTTTCATTACTTTGAATATTTCTTGCCAACCCCTTCTAGCCTGCAAAGTTTCCTTTAAGAAATCAGCTGACAGCCTTATGGGAGCTCTCTTGGAGGTTACTAACTGCTTTTCTCTTGCAGCTTTTAAAATTCTCTCTATGTCTTTAACATTTGTCATTTTAACTAGGATGAGTTTTGGTGTGAGCCTCTTTAGATTCTTTTATTTTTTTGGATTCTCTTCACTACTCAGACTTGTTTGTCTACTTTATTCACCAAGTTAGGGGGGTTTTCTGTTACTACTCTTTTTCTAAAAGTTTTCCAATTGTTTGCTCTCTTCTTCTTTCAGCATCCCCATGATGCAAATGTTGGTACACTTGAAGTTGTCCCAGAAGCTCTTTACACTACGCTCATTTTAAAATTTTTTTCTTCTTTTTGTTGTTCTGATTGTGCGTTTTTGCTTCTTTATATCCCAAATCACTGATTTTATTCCCAGTTTTATCCACTTTACTGTTGATTCCCTGTAAATTGTTCTTCATTTAAGTTAGTATATTCTTCATATCTGACTAGTTCTTTTTTTATACTGTTGAAGTTCTCCCTAAGTTGAATGAACATCCTTAGAACCTGTGTTTTGAACTCTGCATCTAGTAGATTGTTTGTCTTCATTTTGTTTAGTTCTTTTACTGGAGTTTTTTTCTGTTCTCTCATTTGGGCCATCTTTCTTTGTCTACTCATTTTGGATCCCGCCTTGTGGTTGTTTCTATGTATTAGGTAGAGCTTCTATGACTCCCTGTTTTAGAAGAGCAACACAATGTAGTAAATATCCTTTAGGGCCCAGTGGCACAGACGGCCCTGTCACCTAAGCTGGATACCAGATGTGTGCCCACCATATTCTCTCTAAGCTTGAGAGAACTTAGGAAAATCTGAAACATTAGTTAAGATAAGACTTTTTTTTATGGAAAAGCTATTGGAAACAGCTTGGGAGGGCCCAAAATTGTGTGGGGTAGGATCTCAGGGAATCACCTGAGTGGTATAAACAATATAAGACAGGTTGATAAAGACTCAAATATGGTACCCCCCTGTCTGTCTTGTGTTATGCTTTGGACTTTTCTAAAATCTCTCAAAGGCTCACAAACTTCAAATAGGGTCTGGCCTCAGTGTGCCCTGTACCTTTTGCTTAGCAGTCCCAAGCCTGGCACTAATGGCAGCCAGCCTCAGTTCCCAGGTTAACCTCCCTCAGGTACTTTCAAGCCTGAGGATCAATTCATACCAGTGACATGCCAACAGCAATCAAGGCTCAACTACAATAGGAAGATACACACAGCCCACACAAAGGTCACACCTTGAATACCTGGCTCAAGTGACCAGGACTACTATGCTACTGGGCCTCACAGGACACCTACTACATAATGTCACTCTACCAAGCCTGGGAGATGTAACAGCTTTACCTAATATAAAGGAACCAACACAGTAGGACTACCAAAAGGAGGAGGAAACAAACATGTCTCCAATGAAAGAACACAATAAAACTACTGGAAAAAAATAAACAAAATGGAGACAACCAATCTACTACATGCACAGTTCAAAACACAGGTTATAAGGATGCTCAATGATCTCCATGAGAACTTACACATAAAAATGGAGATAAAAACATAAAAAAGAACCAATCAGAAACAAAGAACAAATAACTGAAATGAAGACTACATTAATAGTAGATCAGAATAGCAGTGAACTGAGTCAACAATTTGGAAGATAAAGTTGCAGAAACCCCCCTATCAAAATAGCAGAAAGAAAAAAAAAGAATCCGAAAACATGGTAATAGTTTATAGAGCCCCTGGGACAACATTCACATCATAGGGGTGCTGGAAGGAGAAACAAGAAAGAAATTGAAAACCTATCTGGAGAATAATGACAGAAAATTTCCCAAACTGGTGCAGAAAATAGGCATACAAGCCTAGGATGCACAGAGTCATATTCAAGATGAACCCAAAGAGGGCAACACTAAGACACATCATAATTAAAATACCAAATGTTAAAGACAAAGAAAGAATCTTAAAAGCAGCAAGAGAAAAGCAGTTAGTTGCATACAAAAGAACTCCCATAAGACTATCAGCTGATTTCTCAACAAAAATTTGGCAGGCAAGAAATATTTAAAGTGATGAAAAACAAGAACCTATATCCAAGATTACTCAACCCAGCAAACCTATCATTTAAAATTAAAGGACAGATAAAGTAGTACAAATTGGTAGTTACTAAATAGTCATGATGTAAAGTATACCATAAAGAATATAGTAAATAATATTGTAACAAACATGTTGCTGTCAGATCAGTACTAGATTTATTTTGGGGTGATCACGTCATAAGTCACACAAATGTCTAACCACCATGCTATACATCTGAAATTAATATATTATATTAATTATTATAATATTAATATTAATATATTATATGTCAACTATAATTGAATCATAAAAATTATTTAATAAAAAAGAAATTCAAACAACACACATTCAAGTGTTACTTTTAAGAACAAATTGAGCTATTAAAAGAACACTATTAAAATTAAAGTTGCCATTCAAACCTCACGTATCTGGTTCTGTCTATAATTTTTCTTCCTAAATGACCCACCAGTACAATTGTGAGTTTTCTGTATCACTGTAGATATTAGGGAGGGAATCTCCCCGTAACTCTGGTAAGAAATCTTTCTGAGATGAACAGAAAATGATGTAGAAGCAACTCATTTTCATTCATTACCCATCCTGTAATCCTTGAAGTGATAGTGAACAAAAAAAATAAAAATCTATTTCTTTATTGCTTTTCCTCAGCCTTGCAGAACTCAGTTAGCATTCTCTATTCAGGGTAATGCTGATGGTGGCCTGACTTAACATTTGACTGGGTTGAGAGTCAATGGTGCAGAAGTAAACTGCTGGCAATCCGTACACGCTGCCAGTACTGTGAGTGGATAACCCATGGAGAGGAACAGCAACATAAAGATTAGTTCTTATTGAAATAGCCCAGTTAAAGATGGGCTCTAATTGTGTCCAAAAGACATGAAAAGAAGAATGTTTTTGGATGAAGAATTTTTTTTTAAGGTCTAAAATCTCTTGTATAGTACTTCTCAACTACCAATAAATATCTTCTTCTGCAAATATGCGAAAAAGAGGAAATCATAAAAAATACAAGAAGATTCATTAGGTCAAAAGAGAGGAACTTATGAAGCATACATTTTGTCATTATTTGTTAAACAATAATTATAAAAGTCTCATAGGCTTTTGTTTTTCTGGTATGCCTGTGGGAAAAAATTAAAATTTCAATGATCCCCTCTTTCTGACAAACAAAACTAAGTATATAAATAATTTAACCACTTAAGATGTCAACTTTAATGTTGCTAATGGGTGAGAAATCAGGCAGATAGGAATCGACCTTTTCAACATTTTTTCATAGACTGTAGCAAAAATTTCTAAAGTCTTTGGAGACTTATAAGACCCTAATGACTCTTTGTTCAGAGTGAATTATCATGGGCACATGTATTTAACAGAGAGCAGAACAAACTGATAATAGTTATGAATATTCACATATGTATCCATTTTACACAAAAGAATAAAACTAATTCTTGGGAAAGTTCTCACTTTAATACCTCACTATATGAGATCATTTAAATCAGTTTAATGATGAAAAAGTGTATCTGTCCTGAAAATATGCAGGGAGAGAAAACATCTCCTTCACTATTTCTTAGACTCCTTTTCTTGGTTAGACAAACTTGAATTTTTAAAGAAAGGGTCTGGAATTTTATTATTTGTCATTATAAGGAAAAAATATATCTGTTGACCTCAAAATTTTACTGGATGAAATGAAGACAAGGCTGAGTAAGATTTTAAGAATTTTAGTTAACAAGGAGTTTATTTAATAAAGAGTCTTTACCAGTTCTCTTTCACAAGAATCAGTTTACGTGTTCAGATAACTTGGAACAAAGTTCCTAAAAAAGAAATGCATTATAAAACCAATACACACAGTATTTACTATGAAACTTAATAGTTTGTTGCATCCATATATGATGACCATGCTTTCACAGAAAAGAAATTATCAAAGGTTAAGAGTTATTGGGGATGGAAAATATAATTATTAAACTAATAAATTAATAACCTCAATCCAGCAGTAAGGAGCCAGTTGGATATGACACAATAGCAGACTTTAAAATTAAAAAGGCAGAAGAAGAATTTTCCCAGGGAAAGACAGTAAGAAGATAGGTAAAAAGATGTGTGAAATAGGCAGACATAGAAATACATATGGAGAGAAAATATAAGCTATCCAATCTGTAAGAGTAGCATTACTGAAAAAAATTAAACAGAGAAAGCAATTATCAAAGAAATAGTGATATACTCTTGAATTTGGGGAAAAACGAAAATGACTTGAGTTTTCATATTCAAAATTGTTCTGGTCTTATTGCTAACAAGATACCTTAAAACTTGGTTGCATAACGCACACACAAATATTGTCATGCTCACAATTTTATGGGTTGGAAATTCAGGCAGGATTAGTTAATTTTTGTCCATGATGATGGAGTTTGGATGTGGCAGCTTGAATGGTTAGAGATGGTTTTTAAAGTGTGACTATAGCCATAAGTCTGAGGCCTTCAATTTGGACGTTATGAGGGCTTTTTCGCTTCCTCACATTGCATCTGGTGGGAGCGGTATGTGCAAAATAGCTTCTTTGTGCATGTATAGTCTTGGGTGGGAATGGCTGCAATAGGTGGGGTATAGTAGCTATAACATGACCTTTCCTTGTGACTAAATTGACTTTCTCGCAGAACGGTGGTCTCAGAGTAGTTGGATTTCTTACATGGCAGCTTGACCTTCCTTAGAATGAGCTTTAAAAGAAGCCTGAACAGAAGCTGAAAAGGTTTCTTATGATCAAACCCCAGAAATCCTATCATGTCTGCATATTCTATTCATCAAGCAAGTCACTAGCCCAAGATAAATTCAAGGACAATTAGATAACAATTCTTAGTGGAAGAAGTAGCAAATAATCTCTTACTAGCTTTATCACAGAAGTTTTTGTTGTCTCATAGAAAGATTAATGAATTTATTCTGGAAAAAAATCTAAATTTGAAATATGAAGACATAATTATTTGATCATCTGGTAAAGAGAGAAGAATCTAAACATTAAAGAAAAAAAAATATGCCCTGGCTGGTGTAGCACAGTGGATTGAGCACAGGCCTGTGAAACAAAGGTCCCCGGTTTGATTCCCAGTTGGGGCACGTGCCAGGGTTGCAGGCCAGGTCCCCTGTAGGGGACACATGGGAGACAACCACACATTGATGTTTCTCTTCCTCTCTTTTTCCTTCCCTTCCCTTCTCTCTAAAAATAAATAAATAAAATATTTTTTGTTGTTTCTTTTTTTAAAATTTTATTTAGTTATTTTTCAAGTACAGGTTTTTGTCTCTTTCTCCCATCCCAGCCCCCCCCCCCCCTTGCTCCCCACCTCCCTCCCATTTCCACCCCCCTTAGTTCTCCTCCCTGTGTCCTTCCTATTTGTTCCCCCAAATCCCTCCCCCTTTTTCCCTGTCAATTCCCTTCCCTCTCCCCTCTGGTCACTGCCCACTTGTTCTCTATTTCAGTGTCTTTGTGTTTATTCTGCTTGCTTGTTTGTTTTGTTGTTTAGCTTCCTGTTAAAGGTGAGATCATATGGTATTTGTCTTTCAACACCTGGTCTATTTCACTCAGCATAATGCTTTCCAGTTCCATCCATGTTGTTGCTAAAACATCAATATCAAAGAACCTATGCACCACAATGTTCATACAATTTACAATAGCCAAGAGCTGGAAGCAACCTAGGTGCCCATCAGTAAATGAGTGGATCAAAAAATTGTGGTACATATACACGATGGAATTCTATGCAGCAGAGAGAAAGAAGGAGCTACTACCCTTTGTAAAATATTTTTTTAAAAAGAAAAATAAAGAGAAGATAATTCTTGTTTCAGACTTCTCTTCCACAACAAAAAATGATAGACTAATTAAGCATGATAGCAGAGTATTAAATAAACAATATTAGGAAATAAAGTTTCTATAACAAATTAATTTTTATGCATAAGATCAAAAAGAATATATTTTGAATACTCAAAGATCTACAAAAATAACAACAAAATGGCTTTCTAAAAATTGTGATTAATGAAATCCTTATTTCAAAGTTAGATCTAAGTGATTTTATGTGGCTGTGAAGATTAATATCAAATCAAGAAAGCAATATTTTAAATAAATGAATCATTTTGAAAAACAATCTGGATTTAAAATTTTTATTGTTTCAACAAAGTCTGGGAAGTAGGTGGGCAAGGCAATATAACTAAAAAATCTAGCCCTGGCTGGTGTAGCTCAGTAGATTGAGCGCGGACCTGCAAATCAAAGGATCACAATTCCCAGTCAAGGCACGTGCCTGGGTTGCAGGCCAGTTCCCAGTGGGGCACATATGAGAGGAAAGCACACATTGATGTTTTTCTCCTTCTCTTCCCCTCTCTCTGAAAATAAATAAATAAAATATTTTTTAAAATAAAAAAATTATTGATACATTTTAATATCTACATATTATTTTATTTTAATTTTAATGGTATATAGGTTCAGTGTTTTTTAATTTTATATTTTATTTTAGTACCATAATCATTATTAGAACAAAAATACAAATCAATTCCAAAAGAACAGCTAAAAAAATAGAAACAAGTTGATTAATCTTTCAGATAACATAAAGCACAAATACAACTTGAGTATAAGTACATATACACAAATTATGAAATCTTACAGACAGAATAAAGAAACTAAAATTTTTCATTATTTTGATACGTATGAATGGGTTAAATTTCCTTAATTACTAGATATAGAGACATGAGAAAAACTTAAACCAAAATGACTCATAAAACCCCAAAACAAGAATTAAACAAATTCAATTTAAAATAAAGCTAGTGACAGTGATAAAAATAGCAGAACAAAAGTGAATACAAAAAAATTACAGGAAATAAAACAGCTATTTTAAATTGAGGACAAATAAAAGCATATAATTATAAATATACATAACAAACTATATAGAATAAAAACTCTCAAAAACACAAGGAATTGACTATAAAATTGATGTAATGAATTTTGTATGTACTTTATAGAATAAGATATTTTAAGTATAAAAAAAATCTAAATAATATAATGTATAAATGTCCAATGACTAATTTATCTAAAATGCACTAGGCACTTTATATTTAATATCTATACTTAAATATATTTTTAAAAAGTCTGTGTCTCTTTTCAAATAATCGCTGATTAATATAACACTAAAGAAAAAATTAATATCCAAGCCCTATAACAAAAATCAGATACACCTGAGTAAAAATGTAATTATGTAGAAATTATTAAAAGCTGTTTTAATTGAGGATTTCTAAATGGTGGTTCAAATTTCACATGATTAATAGGCATGCTGACATTATTCATAAAATTCTGAATGTGCATTTGTGTTTGAATTTTTTAGAGAACAGGGTCAATGGCTTTCACAAATTCAATGACAATGATTCTTCTACATATACAAACACTACTCTTCCCAGTTAGCCTATACTCAAAAGGGAGATAGAAACTGCTAATATAAATGATGTTTAAATAAAAACTCTGTTATATATCTAAACCTTTTAAAATGTGGCCAATGTATTTCTGGAAATTTATACTACTATAATGTTTATATTTATTAAATCAAAAGGTTGGTTTTATATAGCTTTGTGAGTTTGTCTAAGTTATATTGATTTTCAATAAAACATAGGTTATTAATGAAAATAGATATTTACTAGACACTAAAAAATAAAATTAATATATGAATAAGTTAATAAAAACCATGAACCATAATGTCCTAAAAAATTAAACAAACTTCTGGCAAGTCTGATCAAAGGGAAAAATAGATGAAAGGAAATATGTATGCATAAGATAAGGAATTATTAAGAGATTATAGTTGTGAATTTAAAAGATTTCTAAAATTAGAATGCTCTGAGTAACTCTAGTATTCAGTTTTAACATTTCAATCATGTCATTGAAATGTTAGTATTGAAATGTATGAACACATTCAAAAATAATAATACAAATTGTAGAGGTTTATTCAGGAGGAGATAAATGTACCTAGATGAGTAAATATGGGTCAAAATTAAAAGTTTCTCAAAGAAACTTAGTTATTCATTGAAGCACACTAGCTAGGGAGAGAAACTTAATTATTAAATAATAGGTTTCAACAGATGAGGGTTAGATAGGTAAAATATGCTGTTTAATTTGTTCCAGAGTAAAAATAAAAATGCATTTTTAAAAGAAACTGATACTAATTCCAAGATATAAAAAACATAAAAATACACTAGAGATAAGTGTCTTTTATTAGTTATAGAATGAATATACTACATAAATTACTAGTTGTATACAGCTATCTATTATTGGTACATCAAGTCCCAAAATGTATATTCGGTAAATGTAATTATGCTTGCTTATGAGGTAAGTTATTAATGGATTTCATCACATTAATACAATAAAGGTAAAAATGTGTATGATCATTTTATGTACAGTGAAATGGCCTTGTACCAGAATCTTCTGTGACCCTCCTCCTTTTACTTCAAATCTGGCACCTAGCTGCATGCGAGTGAAACTTGACAGGTCCTGCCTCAGCTACACCATCTATCTCTGGCTTTCTGCCCAGGGCTTCTCTGCTGCAGGACCAGAGGCGGACCGTGACCCATGCACAAAGATGGAAGTGAAATGGAGTTAATTGTCCATAGATCAAAACTTGACAGGAACAGTGGCTAAGCAGTCCCCTACTCTGTCTCTTGGAAAAGCAATTCCAGTAGAAATTCTACACAACTCCCCTGATCATCTCCAGAAAGATTGAACTTCAATTGCTCAGGATGCTGGACCAGCTCAATAACAAACCAATTCCTTTCCCTCCTGTTTGAACATTTCAGGGACCCACGAAGGGCCCTTGGAATCACCATATCTGTAAGATTTTTCTGTTGAAGGGGGACTTGACATTTAAAAAAAATGGTAAATGATAGCTCTCTTTCACCAGTATGGGGAAATAAAAAGTTTTGTCCCCAAGAATGTCCTAATTAAAAAAAATGGTTTATGTAAGTTTATTATTGAGGAGAAAAGAAAAAAAACAGAATGCTCAAAGGTAGCTCACAATGGCTACAAAGATGTAGTGAATTTTCAACTCTGTGAAAGTAAAGCTACAGTTCTTATGTATCATCATCCTATTAATAGTCAGGACCTACTCAATTTGTATCAGCAGTTGCATTAAGTTTTCTCTGACATTCAGATTTTATAATTCTTTATCAGTACCTCCCACAGCTTCCCCTGACAGTGCATCTACTTGGCAGTACATATAGTTAGTCACAGTTTTCAACATTCCTCAATAACATTAAGTTCAAATATCCACAAGCATTCCAACTTTTGATACTATTTACAGTATCAAATATTAGTACAACTTGTGTTGTACTGTTGATTTCTTTTTGAGTTGTTGTTAATTTTCTGTATATCCATCAAGTCCAAAGTAGTATACATAATATGGCAATGATTAATGATATAATAAGATGCATTACAAAGTTAAGAATCATATTAGCTTTAGGTTAATAGCTTTTGAAAAAATAGCAGCTATATATTTAAAGCAGATTCTTGGTTAGCTATATGTAAGAATTCTTTTTCATTATATAAAAGCCTTGCAAACTGTTAATGTTTTGAAAAATACTTCATTGATGATAAAGTTACAGTGGCCCCGATTTTTCCCCTTTTGCTCCCCCATCCTCCTCAGGCAATACCCTCACTTTGTTCATGTCCGTGGATCATGCATGTAAGTTCTTTGGCTGCTCCATTTTCTATTTTGTACTTTGCATCTCCACAGCTGTGCTGTGACTATCAAATTGTATTTAGTCCCCTCAACTCCTCACCCGTTATCTCAAACATCCACCCATCTGGCAATCATCAAAACACAGTCTGCATTCATGATTCTGTCTCTATTCTTCTTGTTTGCTTAGTTTGTTTTTTAGATTCAATCATTGATAGATATATATTTATTGCCATTTTGTTATTCATAATTTCTATCTTCTCTCTCTTAAATAAATCCCTTTAACATTTCATATAATAACAGTTTGGTAATGATGAACTCCTTTCGTTTGTTCTTGTCTGGGAAGCTCTTTATCTGTCCTTCGATTCTAAATGATAGCTTTGCTAGGTAGAGCAATCTTGGCTGTAGGTCCCTGCTTTTCATGACTTTGAATATTTCTTGCCAATCTCTTCTAGCCTATAAAGGTTCTTTTGAGAAATTGGCTGACAATTTTATGGGAACTCTGATATAGGTAACTAACTCTTTTTTTCTTACTACTTTTAAGACTCTCTCTCTTTAACCATTGCATTTTAATTATGTGTCTTGGTGTGTATCTGTTTCTTTCCATTTCCTTGGGATTCTCTGTGCTTCCTGAACTGGCATGTTATTTTCTTCACCAAATCAGGGAAGTTTTATTTCATTCTTTTTTTCAGATGAATTTCCAATTTCTTGCTTTTTCTCTTTTCTTCTGGCACCCCTATGATCTGAATGTTGGTATGTTTGTAGTTGTCCAAGACTCCTTACACTAGCTTCATTTTTTTGGATACCTTTTTATTCTTGCTGTTCTGATTCATTGTGTCTGTTTTCTTTTGTTCCACATCATTGATTTGATTCTTGGCTTCATCCATTTTACTGTTGTTTCACTGTGAATTATTCATTTCTATTATTGTATCATTCTGCTTGGCTCCTTTTTATGCTGTTTAGGTCCTCACTGAGGTCCTTGAGCATCCTCATAACCAGTATTTTGAACTCCACATCTGATTGATTGCTTATCTCCATTTCGTTTAGCTCTTTTTCTGGAGTTTTGAGCTGTTCTTTCCTTTGGTCCATATTTCTTTGTCTCCTCATTTTGGCAGCCTCTCTGTGTTTATTCCTGTGTATTAGGTAGAACTGCTGTGACTCCTCGTCTTAGAAATGTGGCCTGTAGGGTCCAGTAGCACAGCCTCCCCTATCACTCAAACTGGGTATTTGAGGTATATCCCTCCATGTGGGCTGACTACACCCTCCTCTTGTACTTGAGCCTTGATTGCTGTTGGCAGGTCTAAGGTGGGGGAATGGGGGAACAGTCAGCTGCAAGGACTGGCTCTGACCACTGATCACCAACCTCCTTCTTCCATTGAGGATCAGCTTGAGGATCAGGGTGCTGGTGCTTTGACATGGTCTGCAGCTGTTCACTGGCTCTGGAGTTTCCTGGGTGGTGCAGGTCAGGGTCAACAACCACCTGTGTGCCACCCAGGGCCACCCAGCATCAGCTAAAAAGCAATCTACAGGTAGTTGCTACTTGTGCTGGGCTTGCAAGTTCCTAGATGGAGCCAAACTGTGATCCAAAACTTGCTGCTGCTAATGTCGGGCCTGGAGCTGCTTAGCCAGAGGTAAGAGAATTGCAAGCAGGCCGTAAGTTAGGTGAGACAGAGCCTCAGGTAAATAACAGGGCAGGGTACACAGTTTAAGCCAAGTTGATGGAGTGTTAGGTATGGCTCCTGCTTGCCTGTTCTGTGGCTCTGTTCCAGGGAGTGCTCGGAAAGGCACAATGGCCTCTGCCTGCCTTTCTGACTAGAAGAGAGCTGTCTCCCAGGTCTCACCCTGATGCCAGACATTTCAGTTCCTCCCCATTTTCCTCTGGTGCTTTACAAGCTGCTCCCCTGGTGGTACTGGAACTCAGAGGGAGCGCATCTGAATCAGCACAGGCACTTTAAGAGGAGCCAGGGAATCCAGTAGTTTTTTCCACTAACTCAAATCCTGTTAATTTTTATAAGCAAAAGTGATGAGGGCTTATCTTCCTGGCACTGGAACCCTGGGCTAGGGGGCCTGGTGTAGAGCTTGCACACCTTCTCCTGAGATATTCCTCCTGGATTCCACCATGTGTGTGTGAGGGGACCAGCCCATTCTGCACCTCCATATTCCCATGTCTCCCGCCCTTCTGGATTGATGCGGCCTTCAGTTTCTTTGTTGTTGGACTTGCATTCAACTCAATTTCTGATGATTCCAAGTGATCCTTCATCTGTAATTTAGCTGTAATTTGTTTTCTTCTTTGTTGTTATTATTCAAGTAGAGTTGTCTCCATTTGTCCCCCACCATGGCCCCCTGGAATTGCCTTTAGACCCAGGAATTCCACTGCTAGGACTATACCCTAAGAATCCTGTAACACCAATTCAAAAGAACCTATGCACCCCAAAGTTCATAATTTAAATGTGCAGGAGGATGGACCTGTTCCTTCATCTTCTACACTTGCCTTTTCAGCCACAGTGACCTAATTATTATTAAGTTTTAGTAATTTATTTTTTCCAAGTGCTTTATGATGTGATAGTGTTCTCCAGCTTTTTAGCTTTTCCTGATTTAATTCTAACACATAATGAACACTAAGGACTTTTTAAGTCCAAATCTGTGAGTGGAATACTTTCTTCATAATTCAATATATCTCTTGTTAATATACACCATTGCATATTATATTATTTTTATATGTCAAATCCGAACTGATAGAAGTAGTACTATCTTCCCATGTAATGTTTCTAATATAAGACAAACGTATTCCACCAAGCCCATTATTCATTATTAAAGTTGAATTGTGGAATATCCATTATAAGGTACAAGTAGAACTGTTAAGTTATGAGGAATAGCATTTAGTTCATCCCAAATCTTCGAGGCAACCCATCCAATTGGTCATTTCCTAATTTTTCAATGTCAACGGTAATACTTAATTAAATCTTGAATGAGAGCCACTCATTTAACATATTTGTTTCATGTTAGTAAAGAAGAAAACTTACACCCTTTACTCAGTATTGATTTGTTTTTTAGTAGTTTTAACATGCAAATGCCAAATTTTGGTTTTTCTATTTATGCTATGAGCAACCAATTCACATGGTCCTTAAATCGCTCCATGAATAGCACTATGCCCAATACTTAATTGTTCCTGTAAGTAGGTAAAATCCTTACTAGTTCACTACTAGTAAATATAATTCTTAGTTATTGAATAGCTGTTGTTATGTGGCAAGACTATTCTTTAGCTGTATTTTGTTGCAACAGAATTTATTTCAAGCTATTCAATTCCAAATGCTGCCAAATTCCACTCTAATTGTGCCTTTGCCTGCCTTTACATTAGAATATGATTCTATCCTGTTTGCATCTGAACACAACTTTGTTAACTCTACATTCTATGCTATATAGTAGCTCTCTGAATTAAATTTGTATTAACTAAAATGTTTTACACTTTGACTAATACCTCCCTGTCTCCCCTATCTCCAGCCCCTGACAACCACCACTGCACACTCTTGACTGTTTCAGATTCTTCGTATAAGGGGCTCATGTAGTATTTGTCCCTCTAAGTCCGGCTTACTTTACTTAGTTAATGTCTTCCAGGTCCACCCTTGTAATCATAAGTAGAAGCATTTCCTTCTTTTTAAGGTTGAGTAATACTGTATTGTATGTTGTATTAGAAAAACTCAAATCCCCAACTGCGTGACTTTACTTCTGACACTTTTAATCACCAAATGTGTGGATTCCTTCCCTCCCCCACCACACACACACACCACCACCAAGCAATTCTCTGGGTATCCTACAATTTAGCTCAAATTTCGACACTGTCTACCTGGAGACCGCATAGATTCCAGAGATGAAGGGCTCAATCCCACCAGACTGCCCCACCTTCAGATGTCAGGCTCAAATCCAGGCTGTCTCCTGGGCTTCTGACCAGTTGGCTAGAAATCAGAAGTTCCCAATATCCCCTCCTCTGGTTCAATTAATTTGCTAGAGCAGCTCAGAGAACTCATGGAATACTTACTTATATTTACTAGTTTATTAGGTATATGATAAAGGATACAAATGAACAGCCAGATGAAATGATGCACAGGATTGTTACCGAACAAGAGGTCCGAGGGATGGGCAATACAATATTTGGCCCACCTAGGGATGCCAAAAACTGCTACAGAACAGGGGCCCCTCCCAAGGACAAAATACTAGTATCTACTGGGTTCTTCTGTCCGCCGCCAATTGGAAAGACATCTCTCAATGCCAGAGATTTGTGAAAAGGAAACAAAATGTTTATTTAATGCTATTTAGGCTTAATGCCTCCACTCAAATATCGAAGTTTTTTAGGGTATACACCTACACCCACACAGCTTCTGCTTCTCCCACTGTCCCAACTCCCGGTACCGTAAAGCAGAAAAAGAGCACATGTCTGTTTCTCAGGCCGCTAGAATCGTCAGCTGTGTCAGGCAGGATCTCGAGTTAATCCAAAGTTACGTGGCACCTTCTCAAGGTCCACTGGCAAGAGTTCTTTGTACCCAGTTCCAGTCAGAGTCTCTCCTGCTTTCCAGGCCATGCGGCCAGAGGGAGCACCCCAAAGCCACGTGGGCCTCTTCTACCAAAGCTGCAGGTGTCCGCACTCCACCAAAAGCAAGTGGCTTCTTCTTCACCTGGCTGCAGGGACCTCCATTCTGGCAAAGCTGCGTGGTTTTCCCTTTCACCTGGGCAGTTATGGCCTCATGTCCTGGAGCCAGTCTTTTCCAAGCTCTCACGCATGCACCTCCCACTCAGGAGTGCAGCCCCTAGTTCCATCCTGGGTCCCAGCCACTGCCTTCTCCCTGGCTCAAAACTTGGCCACAACTATTTAACATATCTATGAAACCAGTTAAAGGTTATAGATATGTTAAACAATCATTCCAGAGGTTAGCTGCAAAACTGTTGCTATGCAAAATAGCTCTCAATTGCCCTGGCTGTATTGGTCCCTTCCCCCTGGGGGGGGTGGTGAGGACATCTTATATGTCTCTCCAATATTCCTATACACTGAATTCTGGACACCATTCCAAATCTTTTTGGGGCCCCCCCCCCCGGCTGCACCCTGTATCAGGATGAGGTCTGAAAGAGTCCCAGGTGCAGGAATTGTCATGAGTCATGAATGTGTTTGCCAACGTAGAGGCCCCTGGGCCCTGTACTTGGGGATTTTATGGACGTGTCCTCACGCAGGCATGATCAATTATTAAGCACTGTTTGGATTCCCCCAGTCCCCTCTCTGGCAGATAAGGGGTAGAGCTTCTAATCACATCTTGGTCTTTCTGGCATCTTTCTGAAATCATATAAACACAGATTTAAGTAATGTTTTAGCACCAAATAAAATTCTAAGTTTAAGGTTGAAGTTCTCTTTCTTCAATTCTAAAGTGAAAAATCTATTGTCTTCTTACATCCAGCACAGCTGTTGAAAAGTCTGAAATTGTATTTACTTCTTGTTCCTTTTCAAGTGATCTTTTTCTTCTACTTGGAAAACAAGAGTTTACCTTCTACTTTAGGTACTAAAACGTGTATGAATTTGTTTGTTTTGGTTTTATTTGTTATTGTTGTTTGGCACTACCCAATTTATCCTTAACTTGTAGTGTTCTTAATTATTGTTATTTTCTTCTTCTTTTCTTCATATATTTTCTCCTATTCCAGTGCTATTATTATATAGGAGTATTACTTCAATTTTGTCACCCATATTCGTGAAAATGTTTCTCATTCTCTACATTTCTTTGTTTATTTCTAATTTTTTGGCAGAGTTCATTGCCATGAGAGTTTGTCTTCTAAAGTGGTAACAGTGACACCAACGATCCTCAGGATGTCGCGGGTTAGACCTGCGTTGACGCCTGTCCTCCACCAATGACACTCCGGTTTTCTTTGTCACTTTCCTCCTTTGTTCCCAGCCGTTTCTGTGTCTACAAGTCTATCTCATCATTTATTTTACTTATGAAATATATAAAATACCTCTGGATTCTATGGCATCTCTAGATTTTATTCAGTGAAGAAAGTCCAGCATTTTCTGTTTTGCCACCTTCCCGTAAACAAGAGCTCTCCAAGCGTTTATTTTCTAACTCATAAAATTTTGTGTTATGCAGTTTTTCTTGTCTAAATGTAAAAATAAAATAAAATATACATAGTGTATATGTTTAAAACTATTTAATTTGCAACTGCTGTATCTCTTGTTTCAACTGCCAACTTCAGTTGCAGACTGCTTGTTCTAATTTGGGATTTTTTTTCCTCTAAAAATGTATGTAAATTTTATTAATTTATCTTAATACTGAAAAATTGGAGACACTGTGTTCTTAACGAAGAAAGGAGGTGCTAAATGTCTACTCAAATCTTATTTGACATAATTTGCTTTCAACTTTACTCATAAAATGTCTCAAGATATATTTTTCTCCTGCTACTAGTACCTAGGGAACATTAATCTCAGAATAATTGAGAAACACAGCTAGGCTGTTAATTTTAAATGACATATTAGCAACTGTCAGTTAAATTGACAGCGCTATAATTGACAGTAATAGTAAAAAGGCAACTTCCCCTTCATTGAATATTTAGTGGTTATTAAATTACTTATGTAATGCAGTTTTGAGCTTTATAGTTGGTTATAATAAGAATATATCAGAGTCTTGTAAAAATCAAAATAATTTGCTTAAATGGATTATTAACTTTTTTAGGGTAATGTTTCATTGTGTGTGTGTTTGCAATTCTTGTGTTTGCAAGAAAATTTAGTTAGAGACTAAATATTTCCTCCATAAAATCTTTAAGACAAGGTATCAATTGTCCAAAAATCTATAGTTAAGGACTCATATTTCTGAGGAATCTAAAGAGAAAAAATAAGCAGTGAGGATGTTAACACATTCACTGCTCTGCTTAGGTACATGTTCAACCAGTTCTGTGTTTTGGTGAAAAAGCAATTGTTTGAGTAATTCAAGTGTGTAGGGGAGAAGTGTGTTAACTTTTTTTACATTTCATTAATCTTATAAGTAATTATTATATGTATTCTTATAATGTAATTATTTCAGATTAAATGATAAATGTTTGTGTCTGTCTATGTGCAGGGAGGTGGTAGAAGAGAAAGCATGATACTTGAGGAGAATTGTAAATTAACTGGAAAAATTTGCACTTAGATTTCCTTACAGAATGACAGTGTTTCTAAAATAGAAACAATCACTTGTTGGCAATTAAAAGAATCCTGTAGCCCTGGCTGGTGTAGCTCAGTGGATTGAGCACGGGCCTGCGAACCAGACAATCGCAGTTCGATTCCCAGTCAGGGCACATGCCTGGGTTGCAGGCCAATTCCCAGCAGGGGACGCATGAAAGGCAACCATACATTGATGTTTCTCTCCCTCTCTCCTTCCCTTCCCCTCTAAAGATAAATAAATAAAATCTTAAAAAAAAAGAATCCTGTAATAACATTATTTCTCATAGTTAATATGAAAGTTTATGTTAACAACGGTTACCTCTGAAAACTGAACCACTTTGAATATTATTTGGACTATATTTTCAAATATATCTAAAATACTCTCTGATGCATAATAACTAATTTTTTTTGTCAATATGCATAAAACCAAAGAGATACACTGTAAGTTATAACTTCATTTTGCTCTGTATAAACAGAACTTTTCTCTTTTTAAAAAATCCTCACCAAGGATAAGTTTACTGATTTTAGAGAGAGAGGAAGAGTGGTGTGAGAGACTTGGAAGAGAGAGAGAAACATTGATGTAAGAGAGAAACATAGTCCGTTACCTCCTGTATGCACCCAGACTAAGGATCAAACTTGCAACCTAGGTCTATGCCCAGACCAGCACTGAATGCCCAGCCCTTTGTTGTGTGGGACAATGCTCCAGCCAATTCACCAACTGAGCCAACAGGCCAGGGCAACATCTTCCTCATTTTAGCCTTGAAAGCAGCAATAATCACAAGAGTATCCTTGTGATTTCAACAGCTCAGTAGAATTTCCATATTAACAACATTTTTTAATTATGAGTTTTTAAAGATATTAAGATATTCGATTTTTAAGTATTTGATTATTTAGAAGAAAAATTGCAATAGTTTTTTGCAATTGCAATATTTTTTACATAGCTAAAAGGGCCTATGATAATGGTTGGATTGCTAACTCAATACAAAGTGAACTTTATATTTGAGGCATTTTAACTTAAAGATGAAATTTACCTGAAATGCTCAGGGAGTAGAAAATTCAGTTTGATTTATAACTTTATTAATTACTTCTTTTCTCTGTTATAGCATATTCATAACAATGTCTATTTTTGAAAATTAAAAAAATAATTTATAGTTTTTTTGTATAATCTCAAAAACTCAGTTCTGAAGTACAATCGTCTCTCAGAAGATTTCTTCAGTGGAAGCAGAGCTACCTCTTTCTACAATGTTATCTGAGTATATAGCACACCTAAGGTACATACTTGTCCAACATCCTTAATATACATGTTCCTTTATGATTATGATATAAATAATTTGATTCAAAAATATTTCATAATTTCTTAATAAGTATAAGACATTGAAGTAAACACTAAATTGTGGATCCAGAACTCCTGGTCTCAAGGGTCTGCAATGCACCATAAAAGCTCCCTGCTCCAGATTGCATCAGCTTGTTTGCTTCTCTTCCTTTTGTTTTTCTTCCTTTCCCCTTCATTCCTTTCCTTTCCCTCCTTTTCTCTCCCCTTCTCTCTCCTTTTCTCTTTTTTTCTCTTCTTTTTTTTCCTTTTTCTTTTCCCTTTCTATTCATCTCCTCTCCCTCTCTCTCTCTGTTGAAAATATAAGCCTTTAAATTTAAAAGGATAAGATTTTATCCTTTATTTTTTTAAATATATTTTATTGATTATGCCATTACAGTTCTATTTCCCCCCTTCATTCCCCTCCACCCTACCCCCTGTCCCCACATTACCCCCCCTTTATGACCACGTGTCTCAAGTTCTTAAGATTCTGTATTTCCCCTACTATTCTTGCCCTCCCCCTATCTATTTTCTACCTACCATCTATGCTACTTATTTTCTGTACCTTCTCCCCCCTTCTCCTTCTCCCACCTCCCTGTTGCTAACCCTCCATATGATCTTCATTTTTATGGTTCTGCTCCTGATCTAGCTGTCCTCTTAGTTTGTTTTTGTTTTAGGTGTGGTTCTTAGTAACTGTGAGTTTGCTGTCCTTTCACTGTTCATCTTTTTTATCTTCTTTTTCTTAGATAAGTCCCTTTAACCTTTCATATAATAAGGGCTTGGTGATGATGAACTCCTTGAATTTGATCTTATCTGAGAACTGGTTGATTATAGTCACAAATTAGAGGAACATATAAAGGCTAAACTAATTGAAATGAATGGAAATGCACAGGAAACCAATAGTAATGGAAAGGAAACTGGGACTCAAATCAAAGGAGTGGACCAGAAAGAGGGAAAAAAAATGACCAAACAGAAAAGGATGAAGAAACAAGAATTTTAAAAAATGAGGATAGGCTTAGGAACCTTCAGGACATCTTTAAACATTCCCAAATCCTAATTATAGGGGTACCAGAAGGGGAAGAGGAACAGCCGCAAGTGCAAAACTTATTTGAACAAATTATAAAGGAGAATTTCCTTAATCTGGCAAAGGAAATAGACTTCCAGGAAATCCAGGAAGCCCAGAGAGTCCCAAAGAAGTTGGAGCCAAGAAGGAACACACTGAGGCACATCATAATTACATTAGCCAAGATTAAAATGAAAGAGAGAATTCTAGAAGCAGCAAGAGATAAGGGGACAGTCACCTACAAATTCCCATCAGATTTTATCCTTTAAAAGAACAAAAGTTTATCCCTTAAATGGACAAAAATTTATGAAGCTTTTTTTGGTGCAAGAAAAATATAATATAAAGTTTAAAGATGTTTTCTGTTGTGGTCTAAGCACAAGTGTGCTGGGGAGGAGGCATTCTTGGTTTCACTTCATAACTGAGGGAATGAGACCCAAAGAGACAAGTAATTTAGAAAATCATCACACAGTACATAAGGTTAGACAGTTCATAAATGCTTGTTTGAGCAATAATAAATGTTTACATTACTCAGTTTTCCTAAATGTCTAAATATATTACAATATTTCCAAATTTTAGGCACAAGCGGTTAAAATATAAATACTCTATATGCATTTTGAATAGCACATTCCTTTTTACAATGAAGAACAAGTATTTGGCTTCAAACTACGTTTATGATTAAAGAAAATATAGCTAGGAATCAGGGACACTAGGTTGTTTTGATGCTCTTATACATTTCTGCTAAGTAGAAGAAATGCTGGCAGTCTACCAAAGAGCTGGGCTCCTTTCCATCCTGTTGCTAACTGCTGCTAAGAGTCACCTGTTAGACAGGAGCTACGGTCCCCAGACTCCTTTGCAGCTAGATGCTGCCATGTTGTGTCTTCACTATTAGAATAAAAGAAGGGACACATATCACTTCCAAGTCACAATAATTAAGTAGCAGATGCGCTTTACTCCTCCATCTCTTCTGTGTACTGACTGGCAGAAAATGACTGTGTCTTCCTAGGTTGATCCTTAAGCAACATCTTACAACTAAAAAATGTCCCCACCTCTTAATGAAAAATATTTTCATCTTCATTGTATAAACATTAAATACATTTTCATTTCTTAAAATGACATTTTCAAATGTGTTAGTTAGAGGAGCTATCATTGGCTTACCTAATTCGGGTTGCTTCCTCTATAAGCCCTGTTGCTATTTTTGACCTGCAATGTAGGTGACTGCTGTATAAGTTTATTTTTATTGGTTCTTATTGTTTAGAGTTGAACTAAGAGTAACTAGAAACTGTTTAAGAGAAGAACAAAAGAGAAGAATAAGAGAAGAATAAAATGCTAGAAAAATAAGACATATTTATGGGGAAAAAAGAAATTTGATAGAGTAATTCCAATGCAGGGATAAAAAATTCATGGAAAGAGGAAAGATCAGAGACTTCTAAATGACATACTCATTCGCTGATTTAACATTTTCAAAATGAAAATCTACAAATTCACAATCAGGATAAAAAATACATCCAGTTGATATTGAAGAGAAGCTGTAATATACAAATAGATATTAGGTACTTTTCTCCCCTGGCAGACCAGAGTTAGGTTGAAATCTAAGAAAAGAAAAGAAATGTAGAAGTACAGGTCTCAGATGTGAGTGGAATATTTCTAAAGCTCTACAAAGAGTATTTGGAACTTTGTACACCTGAATCAACATATTGGAATTCAGAAGATGCTCTTACAAGACTAGAAGTGGAAATTTAATTTTCTCATGTAAAGGAAAACAGCTGAGATGGCAGGATGTGCTATTGGTCTTCAGTGAATAGCAAGAAAGGCTTCTAGAGGTCTCTTTTTGAAAAGCAAGAAAATTCAATAAGTGAATAATCCAGCATCCTTCACATGAACCAAGAAGTTATTTCAGTAGCGCCTACATGTGTAAAGTTAAACAAGCATCTGAAACCAAAGGAGAGATCCAAGGTTTTTTGAGGTCTCAGCTATTGAAGGACTCTTTCACAACAGATATAGGACATTTGGTTATGACATGTGATAGTGTAAGTGCCATACTGATATCACAGTTAGTGTCTGAGCCATACTAGTCATTCATTGTTTTTGAAAGTTTCCTGTGCTAAGTCCACAGATTGTTATTTTCTTTATTTATGAAACAAGGGAATTGTAAGGTTCTGAGATGGCATAGTGAGAGAAAGCATGCAGAAGCTTTTTCTTTTTTAATATTTGTATGCTATAATTTCCAAATCATCTTGGTTAAAGTGTACAATAAATTTGAAGTATACAGTTGAATTTTAACATAAATTTCTTTTCTGTAGATTCACACTAAAAATTAATACATTGTTCTCAGATCCAGCGTTTTTAGTTGCTCTCCAGTTTCACTGGAGACGAAGAGCTCATGGCATGCTGTGCTCTATAACTAGGAACTTGCACTATTTCTTAGTGACTTCTCCAAAGTTCAGGTTCTATATTTGTAGAGAAGCAACCAGAATCCAGAACTGTATTTCAAACTTATTTTGGAGACAGCAGAAGTAAAAGCTCTAAACTAATGGCAGTTCTATTTCCCTTAATATATCTACATGTGTCATTAATCTAACTTCTCTATATTTAAAAGAGCAATAAATTTTAATTTGAAATGAGAATAGAAATTGGATTTGCTTTATTGAGTAGCATTGGTGTCTTGGCATTCCTTAAACCTACAATAGGAATAAGTTCACATGATTTCTTTCTATTAGATTTCAATAGAGTAATAAAACCAAAGGCTCATCAGAAGTCTTCTAGCTTAATCCTTCATTCTATAGTTAAGAAAAATAAAGCTTAGTGAAGAGAGGTGATTTTCCCAAATTATGCAATAAGTTAATGACAGAGCTAAAGTAAAATAGAAATACTTCTATTACATTCTTTTTGTATTACAAGACACTGACTTCTGTGGTTTGATAATAGTCCTCGAAGCAATGGAAGGATTTCAAAATGTTTTACTTATGCCCATTACCCTCAAATATAAAAGTATATAACAATTACCAGGAGAGTCTCTTTAAAGTACATTTTTCCTGGTGACTATGCCCAAATATTCTCATTCAGAAAGTCCAGTGCTCTGATGCAGGTGACTTGTACACTGCTCTTTACAAAACAGCACTTATCGAATAAATAATTACTTACAACACTGCTTTCTGCATTCTTTCTTCCATAAAGATTAGAAAATTCAGGCTTTCCATGTTAGTAATAGATTGGTTAACAGCAGTAGTGTTCCAAGAATGCATTACAAATTTTATCATTGACTTGAAGATTTTCATGATTTTGAGTATTCCTCAAATACAGATTAGGATCATGGTATTCACCATGGCTATGTAGTTATATTTATTATTTATTTAATTTTTCTATGATTAATATGTTTTCATTAATACTTTTATATTCATAAATTATATAAATAATCTTTCACTACCTTTGATATTATGCTCCAAGGAAAGCAACTTCTCTATTAGCAAACAGTTATATTTTCCATAGAAAATAAACATCTCATTTAGTTCACCCAATAAGAAGTGGAAATATGTTATAGAGTCACTCAAAGAAATAATTGAATTTTGTTAAGCATTTTTTTAATGGCAGGACTTATAATTACTTTTTCTAAAGACTATGTAACAAAGACTAGTTGGAATTAAATATTGATATAATCACTCAAGAGTCTCTTACCAAAAGTCATATAATTCTCCATTAAACTCTAGAATTCATAGGCATCATCTGAAAATACAAATGCCAGCATCTAGTTGTTATTTTGAGGTAGATATTACATGCTCTGTTAGACCAGCATTTTTTTTCTAAGTTATGGTGGCAAAGGCTCTTTCTTCTTTTACTGGATGTGTGCTGGTAATATATTATTCTAAGTCATTAACACCCAACAATTCTTACAGAATTAAGATATAACATGCTATGTGGAGAATTAAAAAATAATTGGGTCTTATGCAGTGTTTCTTAAAAGATATTTTACATTTTTCCCCTTCTGGCTTTTATCTCTTCTGTAAGTCAAACTGAAAATGTAAAGTGTTATAATGCAGAGTAGATTTACAGAAAGCATTTTTTAACTAAAACTATGAAGTTAAAAGAGCAGTGAAGTGCTAATTAAGTTGTAAGAGAAAACTGATGTTACACGAAAAAAGCAAATACTCTTATCTGAGATTTTTCTCTTTGGTTTTCTGGTTTAGAAATATAAATGCGTAAATATCTGATGTGGTAAATAATTCTGGTAGTAGAATATTAGGCTTTATTTGACACTCTTGCCAACTTTCTCATAAAGGGTGGCTTTATTGTGGATAATTTTTTAATTTCTATTATTTATTTTATGGCAAAATGAGATTACTCCATCAGTCAGTGGTCAATTCTGTTCATTAATGACTTAATGCCACTTTGTGATCAGATCAAAAGGCTACCTGTTTTTTAAATATTTTTCACTGGGGCAAAATATTAAATCTAAAATACCTCATTTCTTTAAAAGTAGAAAGCAGAATAATAAACTCCCATGTAGCTATCAATCATAGTAAATAATAATCAACTCAATCTTCTTTTACTACATTCTATACCATCATCACACCTAAAAATTTAGATGATTTTTAATATCAACTATTCAACCAGCATTAAAATGTCAACCATCACACGCACATTTGGATTTTTATAACACCTTTATTGAAATACAATTTGTGTGCATTAGTATCCACTATTTTAAAGTGTACAATTCAGTGATTTTTCTATTCTGATAAAGTTGTAGAGCCATAACCTCTATCTAATTTTAGAATACTTTCATCAACTCAAACAGCATCAGAAGGATTTAAATCTCTTTTTCCCCTGACAATTCTCACTCATGGTAGAAGTTTTCTTCTGTGCTTGCTGACCTATGACTTTAAGCTCAGATGTCACCAGCAGCAACCCTGAGGCCTTTATTTCTGAGACACTATGCAAATGCCTTTTTCAGAAACCTTGGGCATCGTAATCCATTTATATGATTTCAAAGCATATATATAATTTATATATATAGATAGATATATATATCCATTTATATGATTTTAGAGCAGTAGTATCATGTTAACAACTTGCCCTTGGCCCAGACTTAGGAATTCAAATTATAGTGCGAATACTGGCATTTGCTCTCAGATCAAGATCTTATTAGCATTTTTGTAATGCTCAAAAATTTTCCCTCAGCTTTGTTGATTTGTTCGTTGTTTGGACACAAAGGAGACTTTGCAGTGTTCTGACTTCTGCCAACCCAGAAATGTCTTTAAAATGTGTTTTATCCAAAACTAGTTATTCCGTATAGGAGCCTTTTCATAGTGTCACAATTGTCAAACTGACAAAAATGTAAGTGTAGTTATGTTATTAATTTTCTTATTTAAAAAATGATTAAGTCTATATATTAAGTAAATTTCCCAAGGCCACCATCTTAAGGAGCAGAGATAAATTGAATTCTAACTCTCTCAGATGTCAGAGTGCATGCTATTAGGGACTACTCGGTTTTGCTATCACTCAAGTAAATACAATAATTGAAGTCCATGACGTATGCTCCCAGAATTATTTTATATGAAAAAAATGATTCTACCTTGGAGAGAAGAGAGAAGTGTCAGGGTGGATGTGCACTTGAGTTGGACCTAGGAGGATGTGTTGAGTTACAGCTCACAAAGTCTGAGCAAGGGCATTCCACACAGAGCCAATTGCCCAAACGAGGGCACTGAGGCCTCAGAGCATGATGACCTGTTGAGGAAGGCAGCCTGATGTGGGTGATGCTTTTTTGAGAGCCACAGTGACAGCACAGACTGACTGGCACCAGTTTGCAGAAATCTCTAAAGCCAAGCTAAGAAACAACTTTCATGATTATCGGCATTTGAAACATTTGTGAAGAGTGGAAATGAGACATGACATGGATTTTAGTGAAATAACTATAGCAGCAGCCTAAAGACAGAGAGCCAAGGTTTCATATGCAGGTAGAGCAGGTTAAAAGATTATTGAAATGGTATAAGCAAAAAAGGAAGAGGTCAAATCTGTGGGAATGACATAAAAATACTATAAATTTTTAGGCTCATAACTCATCTCCAGATACCTAAAACTAAAGTGTTCCCCTTATATCTAATTAAAATGTAACTTCATGTAATTGGAAAATATTCCATATTTGCTTCTGTGGCATTTTTATCTTTAAATGATATTTAATAATCTGGAGTGACTGTATTAAATAAATTTTGGTTGTTTGAATTTTTTTTAAGATCTTATTTATTTTTAGAGCTGAAGGGAGAAAGAAAGAAAGGGAGAGAAACGTCAGTGTGTGGTTGCCTCTTCTTATGCCCCCTACGGGGGACCTGGCCTGCAACCCAGGCATGTGCCCTGACTGGGAGTTGAACCAGCAACCCTTTGCTTTACAGTCCAACACTCAGTCCACTAAGCCACACCAGCCAGGGAAAGTTCTGGTATTTTTAAACTATATTAGAAATTATTCTTTAAAATAGTTTATATTATCCATGTGTCAAACTGAATCTAATGGATGGTGCAATTAAATAACTTTTAACTTAGTATCAGTAAGTGTGCAGAAGCAGGAGGCCAACAGACGGGTAGGCCTGTGCTCAGCAGCCCAGGGCCTTTAAATGGAGAGAAATGACTTATGAGCAATCATTAGACCCACATACGGATAAACAGTCACAAAATAACACTGCTACTCTGCCATCAAACTTACCAGTGGTGAATAAAAAACCTATTAAAGTCTTTCCTACTCATACTCTGCATATATATATGTATTCAGAATTTGTATTTTGTTTTAGACATAAATAAATTATAAATTTAAATTTGAAACCAAAGGATTTACACTTAATTGGTGCTTTGGTAGTCTTTTTGGAGGGCTTTGCAGGATAATGTCGCAATTGTTGTACTGTCAACATTTCATGAATATATTGATGGTTAACAACGGCATTCATTAACAAAGAGAAGAAAATAATTAAGGAAAACATCTGTTAATCACTTTCACAGTTGATAATTTCAATATTAAATGACAGGATACACAAGTGGGTCTCCTGCAGCGCAAAATAAATATATAAATGCAGAAAAATGTCAAAACCATATAATGGTGTCCAAATATAGCCAAGCAAGAAGTGCAACACAGGGCACCAAGGTAACAGGTTATGTTTTCTGTTTTATTCTTCTGTCGTTCCACTCATATCCCAGAAGGGTTATGAAAATATTCCTTAGACAAAGACCAAAGCCATAAAGCATACACAGAAAAATCAACATCTCCCAGAAGATCAATATACAACATTACCAAATTTCTTATTCATGAAGTTTGATCTAATTGCCTGATCATAAAAGTATATTATTTTTATGGATCATAATGATGCATGAATGTAATTACATTAGTGATTTTCACATATTAGCAAAATAATGCCTGTCTTTAACTGTGAAATACTGTTTGATTTCTTTGAAATGCAGCATACAAATTATATGCATATTACAATTATGTTCATTTTAATAGCTTATGATACTATGACAAGTATGAATTATAAACATTTATATATACTATTTTCATCTTAAATACAAGTTTCAATGCATAAAGATGAATTTATAATTCATATAGTTTACTATCACCATGAGTTGTATTTCCAAATAGTTTTCTAGGTTACTATTTCTAGTTTATTAAGCCTTTAAATTTTTTTCTATCCTTCTGTTCTAGGTCCAAGCATATAAATAAGCAAAAATCATCGTTATAGCATATTGTCAGTCAGTTAACCAAATGTGCAAATGCCAATCCTTTCAAAATAAGCTTTCAGATTATTACTACAATCAATTGCCTTAGGATGGCATTTTTTTAAATGTTTAATTCTTTTGAATTATTGACTAGTCTCTTGAGATTTTAAGTTTTATTAATTTTTTGATCCTTGGTCAAAACTCAAGCTGTCAGGATCAATAGACTTTTCAGATAAGCTATAGAGAAATTGGCTCATGATAACCTTCCTTGGATTTGTTTTTACTTTGTTTTTTTGTAATTTAGTCAAAAAACATTCCTGAACACAGTTTAGGAGCAAAAGTTTTACACCAGTTTCACGGAGCTATGTTAGGAAAAAAGAGACTAATATAAAAATTATTGACCCTTTAGCCCTGACTGGTGTGGGTGAGTGGGTTGGAGCATCCCACAAAAGAAAGGTGGCTGGTTGGATTCTCCGTCAGGGCTCATGCCTGGGTGGGCTGCCCAGGTCCCTGTTTGGGGGCGGGAGAGGCAACCAATTATGTTTCTCTCACACAGCGATGTTTCTCTCCCTCCCTTTCTCCCTTCCCTTCTCTCAAAAAAAAAATGACCCTTTAAAAAATTAAGCTGGCTTAAATATTTTTAATTTATAGACTATCATGTTTTAACAGCTTTATTGATGTGTAATTTTTAAACACATAACTACATATTTAATAGATACGATTTGATGAGTTTGGACATATACATATACCTTTGAAATCATCATTATAATCAAGCTAATAGACATATCTATCATCTCCAAAAAGTTTCCTGTGTCCCTTTGACTTTTGTTTGTTTTTGTTTTTGTTCTGTGTGTGTGCATGTGAGTATGTGTACATGTATTAAGAACACAGAGCCTTTTCTTTGTTTGCTGCCACCATGGATCCCACAAAAAAGCTTGTGGGAAAGGGGGACAAAAACGAAGCAGCAGGCTTTGAAGTTAACCGTGCCTGCCCCACCTCCTAGAAGATGGAATCATGGATGCTGCCAGTTTTTAAGATTTTATTTATTTAGTTTAATAGAGAGAGGGAGGGAGGGAGAGAGAAACAGCAATGTGAGAGAGAAACATGGATCAGTTTCCTCTCTGTGCTGCCAAACCCAGGACCAAACCGCAACCCAGGCATGTGCCCTGATCTGGATTGAACCGCAACAATTTGCTGTTCTGAATGATGCCCGGCCAGCCACACCTGTCAGGGTAATGCTGCCAATCCTGAGCACTTTCTTCAGGACAAAGACAAAGTGAATGGAAAAGCTTGGAATCTTAGTAGAAGGGTTGTTATCACTGAAAGAAGCAAGAGTAATATCATTGTAATGTCTGATGTGCCTTTTTCCAAAAGGTATTTGAAATATGTCACCCAAAAACATTACAAAGAGAATAATGTACATGATTAGTTGTGCATAGTTGCTGCTAACAGTGAAGTTATACATTGTGCTACTTCCCTATAAACCAAGATGAAGAGGAGGGAGATGAGGATTAAAACTCATTTATCAAGCACATTTTGTATGAGTTCTTAACTAAAAACTGGGAACAAAAAACCCACATAGAACATGAGATTTTAAGCTATTTAAAATATGAGCAAGTTAAACAAAGAACCTCCAGATTTATTCAAGCTCTTCTCCATAAAACCTTTTATGTTTCACACACACTTTTGATTGACCTCCTCTCACTTCTTGAATATGAATTTACTCTTTAATAACCTCAAAGTACCATATTATGCATGAATGGGGGAATCTGAGTGCCAAAATAAGAGTGCAAGTACCCGTTCTTAAACTGATACCCTGAGAAGTAGTTTCATTAAGAAAATTCACATGTGCCATTGAAAGTTATCTCGAACTGTAATTCAGAGGTTATGCATTCTGTTACCATGTAACAGAGGGTCATCTATCGCCTCAGTGTCAGCCTCCTTCCTTAGCTTAGGAAGGGCATGACGCTACATACAAAGTCCCTAATCCCTTTGTATTAAGATTGACGTTGGTGCCTCTTATCCTAATGGATAAGTTAGCATTCCTTCAGTGCAGCTTTGATAAAATGTGACTAGGATGCTCCAGGGTTATTAAAGGAGATGAAAGTCAGATGGATACAAGAGTGTCTATGAACTGAATCAATAATACAGCATTCAGAATGGACTTTTCTCCCAACAGTTTTGAAGTTAAGCAATGAAATAGTACTTTTAAGACAAGAACCAGTGTTCAGTCAAACAGGTCACAAATAACTAGTGTCCTATTTATCATGAACGGATCATTTTTCTAAAACACATTATTATTATAGTAATTTTAAATATATCAATCAAAGATTTTACATTTCTCTGGCTAAAGTCCTTTTTTAAATAATAACCAAATCTCTGACTGTTATAAACTTCCAGAAGGGGAGCCCCTCTGGATTTGGAATAATGAGAAGATTTTACCTTCACTTACTCACAGAGCAGCAGAGTTTCTCTCTTTCCCTGCCTCTCTTTCCCTCCCCCCTTCTCTCCTCCTCCACTCTTTTATTCCCATCTCTTTCCCACTTTTCTTGTAACTCTACTGGCATCATGACAAATTAATTTTATAATGGAATAAGCACAGAAGGCACATTGTCAAATACCTATTTTTCCCAAATGTAACTGTAAAACTACAGTTGCATATAGTGAAGTAAGAGCCTATGATTCCTGTATCAAATTATAAATATGAATTTTGAGTATCTTTGGAAAATATAGATATCTCTAGGAGTTGCTTTTAATAGTAAACAAGTTTTAAGAAGAAATAAAATAGACGACTGGAAAGGATAATACTATCCTACTGGCAGGAAGAGGAGTACTTGGTAATCAGATGGTTCTGCAGTGTACAGGTGATTGTAACATGCTGTTCTGTCCACTGGTTAAGGTTATAGCTACATCAGCGAAATCAGAGAGAATAGAAGGGACTGAGACCAGAGGGAGCTCTTGAGTAGAAAGATGTCTCCTGGCTTCAGCAATATAAAAGAAAAGACATCTCTTTACCATAATATCTAGTTGCCCCATACAATCAAAATAATGTCAACTGGTAAATTCAAAAAACCATCTTTTTAGTAATACTAAGGTACAAGGTTAGAATTGAAAAACTAAGTAAATCTAAAAGGTTCTAATCACACACACACACACACACACACACACACACACAAACCTGTAACTATGTTAACTAGACTTAATTGTGCTGATCATTTTGCAATGTACACATCTATCAAATCATTATGTTTTACATTTGAAACTAATGTGTCAAATACACCTCAATAACAAAAAAAATTGAAATACTAAAGTCCCACATCTAATGTTATGGTGAAGTAACCAATCCCACCAGTCAGCTCTTTTGTTCTCCAAAAGAAAAATTGAAGAGCCAAAATATTGAAAAAAAAAAGATGGCTATTAAAAAGACAGTTTTCAAAAATATGTAACTCACAATATCCATGAACATAAATACATGTTAAAATGTTTAACTCAGTAATGACTAAACTGATAATGTGTTTCAGTCAATTCAAAGGAGAATCCAAACAGACACATTATAAATCCAGAACATTGAAATGAATGGGTGAATGCTCGGAGTTGGTGAGGGAACTCGATTTTTCCTCCACTAGACAAAGTGGCATGTTTTCAGACAAAGATTATTTTGCATTGCTGACAGTTATGTAAAGTTTAGAGATACAAAATAACTTCCCTAGAAACAAAAACATAACCTGAACGAGTATGCTTAGAAGAGTGCATAATTTTCAAATAAAGCACAATTTTTTCCTATATGCTAATACTTTTTAAAGAGTACAGGTACTTCACACTACAAGACATAGGAAAATATATTTAAAAAGAATGAATGACTGAGTTAATGAAAGACTTTGTATGGGATGTGTTTTCCATAGCCTTTTATCATTCCCTTATTTGCTCTCAAATATGAATAAATTTTCATCTCGCTTTCTTTCAATTTTTGTTTCCATATCATGACTACATTTCCATACATTTTTCTGTTAGCAATTTACCTTATTTAACTCTTTCTCTTACGTTTCCTTTTTTCTCAACCTTTTTATTTCCCTTGCCATACATTTTCTTACACTCCTTTATAATAATCATTTTTCTTTTTTAAATAAAAAAAATTTGAATGCATTGGGGTGACATTGGCTAATAAAATTATATAGGTTTCAAGTATACAATTCTATAATACATCATCTTGTATATTGTACTGTGTGTTCAACAGCCAAAGTCATTTTTCTTCCTGAATAATAATTCAATGGATGAAAGTAAAAAGCGTTAAATCATCTAAAACTTCAGAATATATATAATATAAATGAAAGGTTAAAGGACATAGACTTTCCATATTCTTTTTTCCATATGTTAAGTTCTTTTTTAATTAAATACATTCTCTATTTTCTAAACAATTTTGTCTTTTTTTGTCTACTGAATACTAGATCAGAAGGCCTAAGTTAAAACTAACAATGTTCAAATAACAAAACAAATTTAAATGTCATTTAAATGTTTGGTGTTAGGTATTGAAGGATATGAGGATGGAAATGTAGGCAAGGATTGCAATTGATGACAGAAAAGTAAAAAAGAAAAAACAGAAATCAAATAATTATTTTGATTATTTTTCCATAACGTCACTGAGGTTTGCTCATGTCATAATGCAGAATAATTTCTTTTTATGGTTGAATAATATTCTATTGTATATTGCATTTTTCTTTACTTGTTCATCCACCAATAGAAACTTAAAAGATTGTCTGCATATCTCAACTACTGTGAAAAAAATTGTTGCATTGAACATAGGAGTGCAGATATCTCTCTGGGATACTCATATCATTTTCTTTGAATAAACACCAAAAGTAGGATTGCTATGCAATATGGCAGTTGTATTTTTAGTTGTGTTTTTTTTTTAAGAAAAAAACTCTGTTTCTTGTAATGGCTGTACCAATTTAATTCCCACCAATAGTATATACATAAATTTCCTTTCCTAATCTCTTCTCTTTTTTTCATAGCCATCCTAACAGGAGTAAGGAATCATTGTAGGTTTGGGGGGGTTGTTTGTTCCTTTTTTTCTGTTAGAGCAGGGCCACATCTCATTTGTCTTAAAAAAACTAATGTATTGTTTTTCTAGGGTTTCTTTTAGACATTCTTAGGAAATGCTTTATTTTCAATTTAATTCAAGTTAAATATATCAAAAATATAAATCTCTTATGAGGTTTGCACAATGCAACCATCCTCTTATTACTCATCCTTCAACTAATGAAACCACTCTGAAACTTTCAAGAATATTTTGTCACTTCTGGTCAAGGTGGAGGTGTAAGTAGACATGCTTCACCTCCTAGTGTAACCACAGAAAGAATTACAGCCAGATCTCAAAAACAAATAACACCCAGAACCATCAGAGAGTCAACCTGTATGGAAGTCTGACAGCCAAGGAGTTAAAGAAATCACATCATTCAGGTGGGTCGGAGGAGTGGAGTCACGCAAATGGACAGAGAGGCAGTGTGGTGTGGAGAGGCAGCAGCAGCAGCAGTGAAATGGACATTCACATATGGTGGATAAAAATAGGGAGAGATACTTTGGGAGCAAGAGATCCCAGCCCCAGCCAGACCACACAGCCAGGGATCCAGCATCGGGAAGATAAATTTCCATCACTTCTGACTGTAAAAACAAGTGGGGTTGGGGCTGTGGAAGAAACTGCTAGATTTTTTGCCACTTAAAGGGCCCACATAGACTTAGAATGTCCACGAACCTACCCACTTCAGGATTCACCACCAGGGAAGCATCTGGATGGGTGCCAGTTGCATACAGAACGTGGGTGTAGTGACTGGAAATGAGGCAAGTGCTGGGCAAACCTCCAGAAGCCAGGAAGCATCTCCTCTCTGAACCCTCCCCACACAAGAGCCACAAAGCAGTGAAAGGGGTTTCTCCACCCTGGCAAGTACATGAGGCTCTGCCCCACACAATTTATAGGTACCTTTTCTACATAGGCCATGCTCCTGAGACAAAAAGTAAAAGCAGCTCTACCCACACAGAAACAAATACAGGGAGGCTGCCAAATTAAGGAGTCAAAGAAATATGGCCCATATAGAAGAATGAAACAAAACTCCAGAAAAAGAACTAAATGAAATGGAAGTAGCCAACCTATTAGATGCAGAGTTTAAAACACTGGTGATCAGGATGCTCAGAGACCTCACTGAGTATTGCAAACACATAAAGGAAGAAACGAAGGTTACACTGAGTGAAATAAAGAAAAATCTACAGAGAACCAACAGTGAAGGGAAGGAAGCCAGGATTTAAATAAACAATTTGAAAGATAAGGAAGAAATAAACTTTCAACCAGAACAGAATGAAGACACAAGAATGCAAAAAAATGAGGAGAGGCTAAGGAACCTTGGGGACATCTTTAAACGTACTAACATCTGAACTATAGGGGTACAGAACTATAGAAGAGGAAGAGAATGAAACTGAAAACTTATTTAAAAAATGATGAAAGAAAACACCCCTAATTTGATGAAGGAAATAGACATTAAAGTCTAGGATGCACAGAGAGTCCCAAGCAAGTTGGACCCAAAGAGGTCTGCACTAAGACACATCATAATTAAAATGCCAAAAGTTAAAAGTAAAAAGAGAATCTTAAAACCAACAAGAGAAAGGCAAAGAGTTACCTACAAAGGAGTGCCCATAAGACTGTCAGCTGATTTCTCAAAAGAAACTTTGCAGGCCAGAAGGGACTGGGAGGAAGGATTCAAAATGATGAAAAGCAAGGACCTACAACCAAGATTACTCTATGCAGCAAAGCTATCATTTGCTTCCCAGATAAAGTGCTTCCCAGATAAGGTAAATCTAAAGGAGTTCATCATCACCAAGCCAGTATTACAGGAAATATTACAGGGACTTATTTAAGAAAAAGAGGAAGATCCAAACCATGAACATTAAAAAGTCAAGAAATGCACAACTATCAACAACTGAATCTAAAAAACAAACAAACACACAAACTAAGCAAACAACCAGAACAGGAACAGAATCACAGGTATGGAGGTCATTTGGAGGGTTATTAGCTGGGAGGGAAAGGGATAGAATGGGGAAAATGGTGCATGGATTAAGAGGCATAATTAGTAGGATGAAATAGACAGAGGGAGGTTAAGTGTAGTATAGGAAATGGAGAAGCCAAAGTATTTACATGAACAACACATGGACATGAACTTAAGCAGGGATTTATAGGAGGAAGGGGTTACTGAGCAGAGGGATGCAAAGTGGAAAAAAGTAGGACAACTGTAATAGCATAATCAATAAAATATACTTTAAAAATGAGTATTTTGTCACATGTTCCTTATAGTTTGTTTGTGCTTTCACTAATAAAAACACACAGAGGAAGAATTATAGCTACCAAAGATTTGTTTATTTTCATTATGTATTATTTTAGAAAGTGAAAATAGTTATAATGGGAGTTACCCTCCCATTATTCTAATTCCAATTAATTCTATTCTATTGTAATTCCAATTATATTCTAATTTATTCTAATTATTCTATTAACTCTAATTTATAATTAGAATTATACATACTTAGAATTCAATGATAATTAGATATCCTTGAATTTACCATGTTACATTCTTTTTAAAATAGAGAGCACTATATAATATTTAGAAAAGTATACTGTTTTTGTCTCCAGAATATGAGGAGACTTGAAGAAAATTCCAAAGCCCTTCTTGGTGTCTCAATCTTTTTTTAACATTATCTTTATTCAGTTTTATTGATATGATTGACATATAATATTGTATTAATTTAAGGTATATACCACAATGAATTGAAATATGTATATATTACAAAATTATTACCACAATAAGTTTAGTTAATATCTAACACTTCACATAGTTACAATTTTTTCTTGTGATGAGAACTTTTAAGATCTATCCTCCCTAGCAACTTTCAAGTATACCACACAGTATTGTTAACTATAGCCACTATGATGCACAGTATATCTCCAGAACTTACTTACCCTATAACTGGAAGTTTGTACCTTTTGAACCACCTGATATACCTGTTGTCTATTTGTATGTCTTCTTTGGAAAAATGACTATTCAGATTCTTGGCCTATTTATAGTTATGTTATTTGGGATTTGGGGTGGGACTTTCTGTTGAGGTACATGAGTTCCTTATATATTTTGGACAATAACTGCTTAGCAGATACATGGTTTGGAAATATTGCTTTTTCATGGTTTTATTGCTTATTTTACTTTTTAGTTTTATGTAACCCCATTTGTTTATTTTTGCCTGTGTTTTAGGTATCATATCTAAAAGTTTTCCTTGTGATTTATTGTACAAGTTTAATGCTTTCAGGTCTTAGGTGTAAGTTTTTAATTCCTCTTTAGTAGATTTTTGTATATGGCATAAGAGTGTAGTTTCATTTTTTTTTTAATCAGGTGTTTCCAACTCCATTCGTTAAGGAGATTATCCTTTTCCCACTGTGTATTTTTAGTGTTCTTTTCAAAGATTAGTTGATCATATATGTTTAGATTTATACTGCTTCGTTGGTCTTTGTATCAGTTTTTATTACAGTACAATACTGTTTTTGGTAGTTTAAAGTCAAGCAATAAGATATCTCCAGCTTTGATCTTCCTCCTCAAAATCTCTTTGCCTTTTGGGGGGTCTTTTTTTGGTGTAATATAAATTTTAAAATATTTTCGTCTCATATTTTTAAATTGCCATGGTAATTTTGATAAGAACTTCCTTCAATTTATAGATCATTTTGGGTAGTGTGGACATTTTTAAATGTTTTCAAAAACTTTTTTCTCTCTCTATATATAAAATTATATATATACTTACATATATATAATTAAATTATATGATATATAATTAAATTATATGTTAAATTTAATTATATGTTGTTAAATTACAGTTGTTCCCATTTTCCCCTATTACTCTCCCCTGCCCTATTCATCCCCCATCTTCCACTTTCAATCCCCCCAGTTGTCTTTGTCTGTGGGTTTTTTATACATGTTCCTTCACTTGACCTTTTCCCTTCCTTCTCCAGTTATCACCCTCCTCCTCTCCCCTCTGGTCACTGTCAGTTTGTTCTTTACTTACTAGCAATATTATTTACAGTAGCCAAGTGCTGAAAACAATCTAATTGTCCATCAGTAAATGAGTGGATCAAAAAACTGTGATACATCTACACAATGGAATACCACGCGGCAGAAAGGGAGAAGGAGCTCCTCCCCTTCATGACAGCATGGGTGGAACTGGAGAGCATTATACTAAGTAAAGTAAATCAGGTGGTGAAAGACAAATACCATATGATCTCACCTATAAGTGAAACCCAATCAACAAAATATAAAAGTAAGCAAAATAGAATCAAAAAATTTTTTGAATGTATTGAAGTAATCATATGAGTTTTATATTTCATTCTGTTAATGTGGCATATCTTGTTCATTGTCTTGTATATGTTGAGTTATCCTTGTATCACAGGAATAAATCCCACATGATTTTGGTGTCATTTCCTTTTAATGTATTATTGAATTTTATTTGCTAGTATTTTGTTGAGGATTTTTAAATCCATGTTCATCAAGGATATTGGCTTATAATTTTTCCTTTTTTTCTTGTCATTATCAGTATTTGATATGAGGGTAATGTTCATTTCATAAAATAAGTTTGGAAGTTTTCTCAGCTCCTCAATTATTTAAAAGAGTTTAAAGAGAATTAGCATTATTTCTTCTTTAAATGTTTTGTAAAATTCATTCACAGATCATCTGGTGTTTGGCTTTTCTTCACTGGGAAAATTTTGAGTACTGATTCAATCTCTTTACTCATTTTGGTCTATTCAGATTTTCTACTTCCTAATTCAATCTCAAAAGGTTATATATTTCTGGAAATGTACCCATGTCTTCTAGATTATCTAATTTATTAGTATAGAGTTGTTAATAGTAGTCTTTTAATATCCTTTTATTGCTATGATATCAACTTTAATGTCTCCTCTTTCATTTCTCATTTTATTCACTTGAATCTTACCTCTTTTTTCTTGGTTAGTCTAGTTAAAGGTTGGTCAATTTTGTTTATATTCTCAAAAATAACTCTTAGTTTTGTTGATCATTTTTATTCTTTTTGCAGTCTCTATTTTATTTATTTTTGCTCTAATATTTATTTCTTTCCTTCTGCCAACTTTGGGCTTAATTTGTTTTCCTTTTCCTAGATCCTTGAGGCATAAATTTTAGTAATATACTTTATATCTTTCTTTTTGTTAATAGGCTTTTACCAGTATAAACTTCCTTTGTAGAATTACTCAGGTTATACCCCAGAATTTTTGATATGTTTCATTTTTGTGTGACTCATGATACCTCTCTAGTTCTCCTCTGACCCATTGTTTGCACAGGAGTCTTCAGAACCTGTAAAGGCTTGAGTATGCCTTCTTTGGGTGGGCTGGGTGCTGGAATGTAAGAGGAATGTAGGTGCATGCTCAGAGCTGGAGGGCAGAGATGCATGGAGAGCTGGAGGCATGAAAAGTCTTGATGTGGGCTCTACAAGTGAAGGGTTCTATGAAAATTTTATGGGTGTGCCCTTAATGTAGATGAGATGTCCCTGAGATGATTATTGAAAGTGAGACTGTTTTTTGAGTGTCTTACACCCCAGTTGCTGTGAGTCTCACCTTTTTTCCCTGCTCCTGTCTTCATTTCCCATGTTGAGCCCTGCTGATCTTCTGGGTTCTGGGTGGGACAAGAAAGAACTGGGCATCTTGGGCAGCATCTCACGTGGACGTAGAAGCTGGATGCTCACTACATGCTCATTTTCTTCTATGGGAGAAATGATGGACTAAGACCATCTTTTTTTGTTAGTGAAATTTGTCACCTTAGAATAAGAATGATGCTGGGAAGGTAAAATTGTTCCAGCTACCATCTTCAATGCATCTACTCCTGATTATTTTTTCTCTAAAGATATGCTGAAGTCCCAGGCTCCAACAAAGATGCTCCCATCTATGAGTGGTTGCAAAAATTAGTGCATTTATGGAGGAGGAATTAGACATGAAAACTCCTATTCTTACATGTTTTGATATCACTTATGTGGAATCTTTAAATAGAAGTATCTGCATTCTATTTCATATTCATATGAATTACTGGAATCCTCTATTTTTATTTGCAGGTACACATATACCATAGTAATTATTTATGTTATCTTGTGTATGAAGTGGCAAAAAACATCTTTAATTATTGAGATCAATGTGAAAGGTAGCAGTTAGTTCCAAACTAGTAAAATATTTTCTTTTCATGAAAAAGATATATGTTTGTATAAATATGAGTGAAAGATAATTTTTCCCAATTTGCCTAATATCCATGGAAGTCAGTTATGTTATCCATAATTTAAAAATTATTCCTTGTGTTTTGTTAGAATAACACCAATTTATGGTTGGTGTTGACTTATACTGATGCTTTGTTTTTATATAAGAAGAAATAAATAAAACACAGACATTTAGTAGATGGCTTATTCTGCTCCATAGAAAAATAAAACATATTTTTCTTTAGGATTTATTATAGCCCACTTTTTAATTTTTATATTTATTTTGAATAAAAGAATATAATGATTTTATTCTATTCTTGGAGGGACAGATTGTCACATACTTATAATGAAGGGAAGCACAGAAAGAGATTGCTATGGGGATAATAGATTCCAGACAAAACCAAGACAGGGTCTCCAACAAGAAAGTCTATATGAGGAATGTATATTTTTAAACAATAAATTTTGATAAATTCAGGAAATAAGTTTGTGGAGTGTCAGTTTAGATTAGGTTTTCAAAACTTGATGTCTCTTCTCACTTTGAAATTCTCAGTGTTGTCTAGACTTGAACAGTTTAATAATTTTGGCTATGATGGAAATGAACATATTAAGGTTGCAGTTTCACGGTTTGGTTTATGAAGGACACTGGGATATAAAATTTACATGAGAAGCTAGAGTTAGTTGAAATATGTAAATGAGGAAATGACCGTATCTATGTGAGAAGTCTCATTCTTTTTTTTATCAGGTCCACATGTTCTGAGAGAACTAGGCCATTTATAGACTATGAGAAACAGATAAATAATTGGGGCACATAAAGTATTACTGGTTTCTATGGCAGGGAGTGGGTACTGATTGCTGTCTTATTACATTGTGAAATAGATTCAGATAAACTAAAATATATATTCAAACCAATCAGACTAGGACTAGTTCACTGTCATAGAGGATGGGAATGTGAGAGGAAAGGAGAATCTCTGGGGATGTAGCTGAGAATGAGTCTCGGGTTTACCTCAGGGATTGTGCATGTATGTATATGTATAAAGACTCAGCAGAAACTCTAAAACATAAAAAAGTATAATAATAATAATTAAATTACAAAATGATAAGATGATTTATCATGAAAATTACTTAAATGATAAATACATGTTATAAAAAACAAGAGTAGTTCCTTACTTAGGAATATATAGATTGTTAATTTTCAAATTCTAGGGAACAAAGAGGTAATATTCAGGTTTAAATACCATTGTAAAGTCCATAGTGAGGTTAAATAACATCCCACATACAACAGCTTCCTTCTGTTATACGTGTATTTCTATAACATAATCTGGAAAAAATGATAGGAAACAATGGGAGCAGGGATTCTTCTGATGGAAGTGGCATTGTAATGTTTTATGAAACACTGACCTCTCATTAATGACTTCGTACATTGTTTAGTTCCATCAGGATTCCTATCACAAATATCTTACCCATTATTCCTCCTTGGTATCCTTAATTTAAAACCTACATTTTTTAGTTTACTACCATCTTCTACTTTTCTGCATGTTATTAGGTACATAAGGTATTGTAGTAAACACTGTCTTCTGTAGGATGATATATTCAAAGTGATGCAGGGAAAAATATTGCCTTCAGTCATGTTCTGACCAGCAAAACTATTTTTCCCAAATGGAGAGAAAAAGAATCTTCCAGACAAAAAAAAAAAAGCTGAAGAATTTCATCACCATTAGACCTGCCTTATAAGAAATACTAATGAAAATTCTTCAAGTTGAAACAAAAGGTCACAAAAAAAAACATAAAAACACATGAAAGTGTAAAAAACTCACTAGTGTAAGTAACAGTCAAATTCAGAATAGTCTAATACTATAATGATGGTGTGTAAGTCACTTTAAGCTGTCACTTAAAGTTAAAACAAAACTATTAAAATGCTTATAGATAAAATTATTTGTTAATATTTACATAATATGAAAATATGTAAATTTTTACATACAAAACCTATTTTACTCACAAAACCTAAAATGTGAAAGGAGAAGTAAAGCATAGAGTATTTTATGTGATTGAAGTTAAATTGCTATCAGTTTAAAAGTAACTGTTATAACCATAGAGGTTTTAGGTAAATCTTATGGTCACAACAAAGAAGAAACCTCTAGGGCAGTGATTTTCAACATTTTTCATCTCATGTCACATATAAACTAATTATTAAAATTCTGCAGCACACCAGAATATATATTTTATTTTTTGCCAATCTACAAAAATAATAGATAAGTTTAATTCATTCACACTGGACAGCTATTGTTGTGTTAGCTGCTGTCATTTTTTTATCTGACAGTCTAAGGGGAAAGAAGTCAATGCCCCTCACTAAATAGTCAGGTATTGCAAGTTTTAAAAATTCTTAAAATTTTTAAAGAATTCAACCATTGTGCCAGGGCACACTAATTTAAAATAGCTGTTTAGTACATTAAAAAAGAAAAGATAAAGAATTCAAGCATACACTACAAAAAATATAAACATATCACAAAGACAGCAAAAGAGGAAGAAAAGAATAAATGAACTACAAAACATCCAAAACAAAAAATAGTTAAGTCCTTATCTATTTATAGTTACTCTAAATGTAAATGAGTTAAATTCATTATAAAAGTCTCAGGATTTACACACGAATATTTCTTAGCTATCGTGGCAGGGTCGCTAGGAGTTTTTTTATTATCACTCATTAATTTTAGACATAAGATACACTCAATGATAAAATGGCTTTTGCTTGGTATTTTAGATATTTTATTATTGTGTTTCATTGTGTTAATGTTTAAACTATTTCATCTTGTAACAAAATATAGAATAGAATGATCCATAATGCTTCTAATTTATTTCTTATGTAGCTGAGTAAAATACAAAAGAAAAGCCTGCCTTGTAGAAGGCTAAGCATTTTTTTCTGATAATGCTAGCTAGCATTTTGTATTTTTTCAGTATTTTAAAATTTATTTAGATAACACTGGTTAATAATATTATACAAATTTCAGGTGTACAATACTATAATTTGATATCTGTATACCCTATTGCATGCTCACCACCAAAGTCTAGTTTCTTTCCGTTACTTGACCCCCTTTTCCCATTTTGCCTTCCTTCCACCCTCTTCCCCCGGTAATCACCATTCTGCTGTTTGTATCTCTAATAAGAGATATGTGGTATATATATTCCATGGGGTACTGCTCAGCCATTAAAAGGATAAAATATTGCTATTTGTGATAACATGGATGGATCTTGAGAATATTATAGTAACTGCAAGTTGAAAAGGGAAAAATCCATATAACTCTACTCATGTGTGGAATCTAAAACAAAAAAGCAATAGACTAACAACATGTAATGAAAACAAACTCATAGGCATTCATTTTATGTCAGATTCATGCTAAGAGCTTGAGAGATAGTAAATAAAGAAGTTAAGATCACATGCTTTTTCCCGCCCTAGGTGCTTGGCTTGGAATCCCTACTGTTACCAAACAGAGGCCCAAGGGGGGGCAATATTTGGCCCACCCAGGGATGCCAAAAACTGTTACAAAACAACAGCCCCCCCCCTAACGACAGTATACTAATACCATCTGGACCATATATTGGGCTCATCTGTCCACCACCAGAGGAAAGACGTCTCTGGATGCCAGAGATTTGTGAAAAGTAAAGGAAAGGTTTATTTAAAGCTATACAGACTTAAAGCAGTGACCCAATGTACCTATTAAAATATCAAAGTCCTTTTGGACACCCACAGGTGCCCACAGCACTTCCTGCTCCCCCTGCCCTAATTTGGGGTACCATAACTCAGGAAAAGAAGCACACATCTATGTTTCAAGCTGCTGGCACCATCAGCTGTGTCACCGTCCAAGCAGGATCTCTAATTACTCCAGAGCCATGTGGCACCTTCTCATGGTCTACTGGCAAGAGTTCTTTGTACCCATTTTCCAGGCAAAGTCTCTCCTGCTTCCCAGGCCAAGTGGCCAAAAGGAGCACCCCAAAGCTGCGTGGGCCTCTACTCTGCCAAAAGTGCGTGGCTTTCTTCTTACCTGGCTGCAGGGGTCCCCACTCTGGCAAAGCCACATGGTTCTCTCCTTCACCTGACCAAGAGGGGGTTCCTCACTCTGCCAAAACCGCATGGCTCTCCCCCAATGGCTGTCGTGTCTGGGTTTAAATCCCCGTGCCTTTCCTCCTTTGCAGCCCCACTCCCGACTCCTCCCATAATTGGCTACACCTGCCAGCATCCTGTATATTCCAAGTTTACTGAGCTGCCATCATGAGTCTGGGCAGGTATGGCCCCATGGCATGGAGCCAATTGTCTCCAAGCTCTTATGCAGGTGCTATAACTCAGGGGACCTGCCCCCAGTTATGTCTTGGGCGGAAGTCACTTTCATCCCCCTGGCTCAGAGCATGGCCACAGTATTTAACATATCTATGTAACCAGTTAAAGGTTATAGATATGCTAAATGACCATGCCAGAGGTTAGCTACAAAATTGTTGCTATGCAAAACAGCTCTCAATGACCCTGCTCCATTTGTCACTTCCCCCAACTTACACCTGTGGAGGGGGGTGGGGGGTGAGGTAGGAGTTAGGACATCTTATATGTCTTTCTAATATTCCCTGGACGCTCCGAGTTCTGGACCCCATTGCAAATCCCTTTTTGGGCCCCCTTCTTGGCTGCACCCTGTTACACTACTATTTAAGTTATCTGGCATGTATAACTTTACTTATAACTTCAGAGTTTGAATTTCTTGGTCTGTAAAGTCAGCACAATGATACTATATTTTAGCATTGTCTTATGATTTTCATGACTTAAATTGCTGATAACAATAGTATAAAACATAAAAAATCCACAAGTATTCATATTTGGAACTGAGACATACTAGTAAAATAAGTCACCAAGGGCACAGAGCCAACAAAGTGGCAAAGTTATGACTTGAACAAAAGGATCTGGTTCTAGCGCACAAAGCCAAACTCTTTAATAGTACTTCTCAGCAGAACAATCACTGCCATTTTTCTGCCTTCATTAAACAGAACCAATTTTTATTGTTTTATTTTCTCCCACTGAAGAAGTTCACTTATTTTCAGAATGACCAGAATAAATCTAAGCTGAAGCTCCAGGTATTTCAAGGTCACCGGTTGTGTTCCATGCCCCTCAGTAGTTGAGCTCTTAGAACAATTCCTCTCTCCATTCATAGGAGTAATAAATAGCTATAGGTGAATAAGTGAGGGAGGGTTAGCTAGTCTTTAAGGCATCTTCACAGTAATTCTTAATCAAAAAGCAGACTCTATAAGTGCTTCAGAATAGTGACAAGTTTTTAACAAATGTCTACACTAACTTTTAACATTTCTAGCCATGCTTAGTATAATGCTAATGAGCCCATCGCTACTTGAATTTGAAAAGTGCAAAGGAGTGAAGGAAAACCCAGATAATTACTTGACACTTTTCCCCTAGTAAACAGAAGATGTGAATATATTTATATATGAAAAAGTGAAAAAAGGTGTCTTTCTGCATCCGTTTAGTCACCGGGTCATTATTATGAAGTTAATCTTCATTACCCTCTTTCTAATATCTCATCAATGGGAAACTGATGAATGTTTGCAAAGTGGAGGAAGCATGTAGGCACCTCAAGGCAGATTTTAAGGTTTATAGGCTTTCTGCAATACTGTCAAGTGTATGGCAGACTCGTGTTTCTACCCCAAAATAAGGCTTCAGTATGGTCTTGAGAGGTATGCAGATTTAAGAATTCTTGCACTTATGAAGATAGATTTGTTCCAGTGCATAAGAAACAATATAGACTAGACCCTGTGCCTCCCCTATTTTCTTTGAAGAAGGGGTTTTAAAAGATGATGTGGGAAACCTTATCTGCCTTTCCCCATCTGTCCTGTCTTTCATGTAGAAGGCAGTAACCATGGTAGGAAAAGGTGATGTGAACTCTCATCCCATACTGATGTCTCATAAAGGGAAGTTTAAATTTAGATAATCTGCATCTGGAATAAAAATATTTAAGAAGAATTTCTATTTTATGATCCAAGAAATAATTCAAGAAACAGATTTATAAGATTCTTTTAGTGTCTTTGCAATAGTGTTGGAATGGTTATAATTGTTTTAATTAAATGTTTCCTGATAGGAATATGATTCATTAAGCCACCCACAGAGAGTTAACTGAGAGTTCACCAACTTACATAACTAATTCAGTTAAATATGATGTAAAGAAGTAGGGATATTCAAATGTTATATTGAAGAAGAAATCATTTTTGAGGTTTCTCCACAAATGTTTAAAATTATGATTAACTCATAGAAGCATCTTCACTAGTTCTGAGAATACAAGTAACACTGTCATACTGCACATCACTTGGTAGTATAATGTTAATAACACAGTCCTAGGACTTCTGTGTTAAGCCCAGAATGTTTTAAAAACTAAATATTTCAAAATAAAAGCGAATTTCAAATCCTGTTATTACAAATATCTTTGTGTTAAAGTGTCCTTTTAAACCTTTTTCCCATTCCCATTTTATTTTTTACTTTAGACACAACATCCGGATCACACACACATGCTGACATTTTCAGGTTCATGGACTTGGTGTTTAGAATAGGTTCCTCAAAGCGTGGTTCTTGACCTTTTGTCAAGGCCCAGGTCTCCACCTGCACATCCGCTCTTCAGGGCAGAGAACACTTGCAATTCTAAGAGTTTAGCTCTAATTTGGTTTAATCAAATATAAGAGAAGGAAAGTAATTTCTAAATGGTGAAAAGTCTTGAATAAGGTTAAATAAGTGACTTAGTTCTGCCGCCTATCCAGTATTATTTACTCCAAATTTGTCTATGTTTGATTTATGTACGAAAATACAATTCTCTTATGTTCCAACCCCCAGCCTCCTAGTAAATCTCTAAAGACTTACTAGATGTTACATAGAGCAAATCTTTCATAGTACAGAAAATCAGAGAGAACTGAGAAAACCGGTCGTCTCTGGGACTGGGACCATGCTGCTTACAGAAGGAGGACCCTATGAATTAGGCAGTGTAATGTATTCTGGCTTAGACTTGGATAGACCTTAACATAGGCTGAATGTTTGGGTGGCTCCCAAATTTATATATTAAAATTTAAATCTCAATATGATGGTATTTGTAAATGGGACTTATGGGAGGTGAGTAGATCAGGAGCACAGAACCCTCATAAATGAGATTGTTGTTCTTATAAAAGAAGCTGCCAGCCCCCTTCTGCCATGTGACGACACAGAAGACAGCACCTAAGAATCACAAAGCAAGTTCTTGCCAGACACCAGATCTACCGGCACCTTGATTTTGAGCTCTCCAGCCTCCAGAACTACAAGAAATAAATGTCGATTCTTTCTATGCCACCAAATCTGTGGTATTTTGTTACAGAAGCATGAACAGACTAAGAGAGAACAGCATTTGAATCTCTTTTCCTAAACTTACTCCACAACTTCGGTAAGTGGTTTTATTTGTGAATAGATGCTCTACTACATTTACTACATTTTTGAGAATAGTTATTTTATCTATTTGACCCAGCTTACTTGTTACTAAATAGGCATAATGATGTCTATTTCATATTGGATGTCTATTTCAATCAGGATAAAAAACCTCTAAAATGTGGAGGCACCTATCCTTAGTTAGAAAGATCTCACAAATGGCTGTTACACCTCTTAAGATTCACACAACTCTAGATCTCCTATGGTGCTACTCTTCCCCTTGATCTCACTAACCATTTACCGATGCCTGTTACGTGCCTTGTGTTTAGTCTGGCATCAGAAAACAAAGGGAAAAAGACTTAGGAAGGGGGACCTCCCCAAAATGAAATTTATTTATAAAAGGTGTATTCAGTCTTACATGTTTAAACTTCAGTTACCTTCAAAGTAGTCTCCATTTGATGCAATTCACCTGTTGAGATATTTTTTCGCAGTTCAAAACAATTTTTGAACTCATTGATTTTGATGACTTTTAGTGCCTCTGCCATTTTTTTGTTTCACCTCTTCCACACTGGCAAAACATTTCCCTTTGAGAACTTTTTTCATCTGGGAAATAAACAAAAAAAAAAACGAAAGACACCTGGGGTGAGATCAGGTGAATAGGGAGGGTAAGACATGAAGGTCATGCCATTTTTTGGTTAAAAGCTAATAACACTCAGTGCAGAGTGGGCAGGTGTGCTTGTAAATCACCCATCGTGAAATGGGCAAATACTCTAAAAGAGTCTTCAAAAAATATTCACTGAAGCCAAACACAGCCTCTCACAACAATGCCAGCTGGTACACTGATACAGATGGGTTCCTAGATCACTCATCTAGCAGAGAAAGCCAGTACTATAAGGGGCCTGCCTTCCAGAAGATAATTCTGTTTTTTTTTTCTTCCTCCTTGTATGCCTCATTCTTGATGGCTAGGTAATGAATAAGTGTTAACTGTAATGTAAGTTGTATACTTATAACTTGATTTCATTCTATAAATTTTTATTAAATGGTATTTTTCTTAGTAGTTTGAATCAAACATTGACATTAACAATAAGGAAAGGTCAACTAAATTTATAACATCACTCCTTTGAGAACATTTATATATACTTTCAAAACAAAACCCTCATTGTAAGGATCTTTGGTCAGAACCAGTGACATGAAAGCTAAAATTGTCTCTTCCTTGGAAAGTATTGGTTTCATATTAGCCAATTTTAAGTAGCTTTTTCTGGATATATAAAGTGGAGACCTTGTTCAAATTTGTCATTGACATGTACCTGTATTTCCTGTAATAAATTATTCCTTTGTTTTAACCTCCCACTGACAAATGTCATGTAAAGGTAGATTTGATATCAAGAAGAAACGTACAGTATTTTTTCATTTTATTTGAGATTTAATACCTCATTTTTTAAATTTATATCCTTTGAGTTTACCAAAGAAATAGATCTTGTAAATTAACTCCACATAATCACAGAATAACTACTTGTGGTTAAAAAATCGGGGTGGGATGGGAGAAATAGATAAAAAAAAATGTACTTGAAAAGTAACTAAATAAAATTTAATATTAAAAAAAATCCACCTATAAAAACACACTATATTTGGGGTTTTTTAATTTCTTTTTAAATTTATTTATTTTCATTGTTGTTCAAGTACAGTTTTCTGTCTTTTACTCCCATCCCAGCCCACCACCCAGCCCTCCCAACCTCCCTCCCATTTCCACCCCCTTAGTTGTTGACCATGTGTCATTTATACTAGTTCCTGTAAATCCTTCCCCTTTTCCTTTGAAATTCCCCTGAAATTCCCTCCCCTCTCCCCTCTGGTCACTGTCAGCCTGTTCTCTATTTCAGTGTCTTTGGTTATATTTTGCTTGCTTGTTTGTTTTGTTGTTTAGGTTCCTGTTAATGGTGAGATCATATGGTATTTGTCTTTCACCACCTGGTTTATTTCACTTAGCATAATACTTTCCAGTTCCATCCATGCTGTTGCAAAGAGTAGGAGCTCCTTCTTCTTTCTGCTGCATAGAATTCCATTGTGTAAATGTACCAGAGTTTTTTTTATCCATTCATTTAGTGACGTGCACTTAGTTTGCTTCCAGTACTTGGCTATTGTAAATTGTGCTGCTATGAACATTGGGGTTCATAGGTTCTTTTAGATTGGTGTTTCATGGTTCTTAGGATATAATCCTAACAGTGGAATTTCTGGGTCAAAAGGCAGATCCATTTTTAGTTTCCTGAGAAAATTCCATACTGTTTTCCCTAAATGGTTGTACAGGTCTGCAATCTCCCCAACAGTGAACTAGGGTCCCTATTTCTCCACAACCTCTCCCACACTTGCTGTTTGTAGCTTTGTTTATGATGGCCATTCTGACTGGAAAAACACACTATATTTGAATTTTTCTCAAAAACACTCTGAAACATTTAAAGATTCATACCTGACCATCATGCAGACTCATACTTACCCTTCCTAATATGTCAGTTATCATTTTCAAACTGAATTACACAACCTAAAGTGTCCCATGGTAGGAGAGATTTTATGTAAATCCAGGATCTGAAATAGCTGGATTATCATGCAACCATAAAAAATTACAATTGTTGTAATTGTATAAAAAGGTATTTATGATATTTAAATAAAAACCTCAAAATACATTATTTTTATATCCACTTTGATTTTCAGATCATTCTCAAGGCTTTTGTACTCCATTAATTTTCACAGAAAGAAAAATATAATATATTCAGACAAAATATCATCCTGAATTCATACACTTAAAGTACTAATTATGTTGTTAAATAAATAAATTTTATGGTTAAAAGGACAGTTTATTTAAAAAAGGAAAGAAAGAAAGAAAGAAAGAAAGAAAGAAAGAAAGAAAGAAAGAAAGAAAGAAAGAAAGAAAGAAAGAAGGAAAGAAAGAAAAGGAGGAGGAAGAAAAAAGACAAGCCAAAGAGGAGGGAAGAACTGGAGAGGGCAACTTCATGTTTTTAAACTACTCTTGAGGTGAAACTTTCCTATCCTCCAAAGTAGCTTATTTTATGGAATAAATGTCTAGAATCTCCTCTTGTTTGAGTTGCAATGCTAAGCAAGGCACAGGTTTAAGACTCCATGTGAGTATGAACATGAAACCACAATCTCAGATGTGCAAGAAATATCATAAATATTTTGTTTAGTCAACGCATGTCATACTCCAAGTTCACAAACTTCTACATACACTGAGAAATTATTTATCATTATTGTCAGCATGTCTTCTGACAATGTACCCAACTTCCTTTTATTTATTGTATAATGTCTATTCTCCCCAAATACCAATATAATAAACTGATATTGTGTGATTATTGCCTACAATGGGAGGAGGGAAATATCAAAGAAACTAATACTTCTCTAAGTCATTCAACCATAGCAGAATAATGTGGGAGATTAGACACTAATGAAAGAGGACAAAACCACTTTTTTTGTCCTTTTATTTATTTTTTATTGTTGCTCAAGTACAGTTGTCTGGAGTGGTGGGTGGTGGGGGCAAAATTTCTTTTAAAGCATTCTGTGTAGCACATCTCTCTTTTCTTCCTCATATAGCTAGTGTGGAATGACTTTTGAAAGCCAAGCAAGTCCATGGAAATGGAAATATTACAAGGACTCTGTATATGATAGTACAGGAACTAAATCTTTTAAGATATATGTGATGCTTACCATACAAAATATTACAGTATAAAAAATTTGTTTATTCATTAAGGAAACATTGCTCTATGAGCATAATTAATTAGGTACTAAGATATCTAACATTGAGAACATCTATAGGATAAGCTCCTTCAATGAAGGCAATCTCTAAAATGAATTATCCTGAATGACCTTCACCTCCTTATAATCACATCTTTGTGTAATCCCCTGCCATTACTGTACACTGAAATTACTAACTTGTGTCTAATGCAGAATACAGCAGAAGAGATGAGATGTCACTTTCAGATTAGGTTATAAGAAGACTGTGGCTTCTATCTTGGGCACACTCTGACCCTCTCTTGGGCCACTCACCCTGGGGCACTCCAAATGCCTTGTCATGGAGAGACCCACTAGTCCAGGGACAAAGGCCTGATGACAACCACATGTTGAGTTTGGAAGTGACTCCTTCCTGAAGTTGAGCCTTCAGAAGAAACCAGACTGAGCTCACAGCTTGACTGCCACCAGATGAGAAACAACAAGCATTCAGCTGAGTCATGCTTAGACTCCTGACCCACAGAAATAATGAAACAATGAATGTTAACCTGCTAAGTTTGGAATAATGTATTGTGGGGGGGTTCTGCCCACAGAACTCCCCCCTGCATTTGCCCCAGATGAGAATAAGTCTACCAAGACATGATCTGCTTGGGGAGGAAGGGTGGCCAATCTCTTAAAGGAGAAGGACCTTGAGCCTGTTCCTCAATGGGCTTTTACTGGGTTCAATTTGCACAGGAATACAGGGCATATATGTAAAGCTCAATCATTATCAGGCAGTAATGATCAAACAATACATAACATTGAAAGAACTATCAGACCTTATTCTGAGTCAAAGTCAGTTAGCTAAAGGGCCATAAAACTTTGGGAAACAAACTCATTTTATGTTTAGACCCTCATTTAAATTAAAGGTATTCTTAGAAAAGCAGGTTTAACGAAATTTTATTCATTCTTTCTTAGGCCTGATCACCCTGGGAACCACTTATTGCTGCCCAGGGCTGCACTGCCCTCTAGCATTGTTCCAGGCTCAAGTCAGGCAGGAGAAGTACTCAGACTGTGTCAAAGCTGAGGGATGAAGGTCCATCACCTCCTTTTCCTATAGCCCCCCAAATCCTTCCCTGAAGGCCCCAACATGACCATGCCTGTCTTAGGTCATCTATCCCTTGAGAAATTTTACCAGCCATTGGCTAACCATTCTTCTGCCCAGGGCCAAGCAGGGTAAAGTAAAAGGGGGCAGAGGCGGTGACTCTACCAAGAAGATAAGCTTTATCTCCTTATTTTACTCAGCCTTAGCCATGGGGGTTACAGCTTCTGAAACCAGGCAGGGCAGTTCCTAACAATGTATTACATAGCATTATGTAATAGTTAATGCACCAGGCTTTATACCTCTTTTTAAACAGTGTTATCTTCATTCTAGGCTCTCAATATGTTATCTTCAATAAAAGAGATGAGAAGGAAAAGCAGCTTGATGGTTAATCAGGTAAATATATAGAAAACAAATTTAAAATGCATAAGAATCACAATGCATGATGCTTCCATCATGTCACTTTTTTTCAAGTAACAAATTCTTCACTTTCCTAGCCACATTTTATCATTACATATATGCCAAGCACCATTTTATAAACTTGAATTAAGGGAAATCTTATAATTTTATGTTGATATGAAAGAAATTTTCCAATTATGTTTCTTTCCAACATAAAAGAAATGTTGTGCTGATATGGAAATTTTTCATATTTCCAAATATGAAAGAAAATTTTCAGAAATTTTCCAATATTTCTGTTTCAAGTAGAAAATTCTACATTAAATTAATTTGGTAATTGTTCAAAAGCAAATGGCTTGCTTTTTTTTTTTTTACAGGAAATTAGGTGGCGCCTTCTCATACTTAGGTAGCAAACAACTGGTCCTTCCATCCCCATCAGACTTACATTCTCAGAGTAGCAGTGATTTTCAGAGGGGAGCTAATTTAATGCTTTATGCTACAGATTGATAAACAAATCTTGTACAGATTTCCTTCCAGAAAAAAATAACATAGTTAGGATGTTAATGTCTGCTTATTTATGTATATAAAAACTGCTATATGCAAATCTTTGTGTTTTACTTAGATCAAGAGTAAAATAAAGGTAAATAAAAACAAAGTCATAAAAGGAAGGTAAAATTAATGCCAGAAATTAAGTGTTAAAAATTTTTATGTTTCTTTTCCCATGTTTAGTAAATGTGAATAAAAAATTTAAACTGATGACCCTAAAATGAGTGGTAGGTATATAATATATATCTGTAGATATATATTTATATGCACTGAGACATCTGTTATTTAGATATGTCAATCTTTATTATGACCTCAATGTTTCAAAATAATGCTGCTTAGAGATGATGATTAAATCTTATTTTTGCTTATTATTTATGTAATGCTGTCCTTCTCTAATATCATAAAAACTCCTAAAGATGAGCATTAAACCATGTATTGGAGAACTGTCAATTATTCTGTAGATATTATTTTATGTACGATGTTTCCTATCCATTATATACATGCCATGTCCTGCTCAGAAGTGAGTACAATCCCCACAGAATAACAGCATCAGCTAGTTCTTCCAGGCCATGGGCCGTCATAGATAACTCTTCTCTCATATTTACCTAATATTAGCAAATGAATTAAAGCCAGGAACAGAAACCGTAAGACTTATTCAGACTATCCTTGTGTAACAAATAAGTAAATAATACATGTTGATATTAAAGAATTCTTGAGAGAGAAATTTAATAATTCCTTTAGCTGAAGTACTTTATTCAATTACTTTTGTCATATGAGATAAAATACAAACTACAATTTTTCATGGGCACTGGAATATTTTCAATGTTTTAATAGTGCTTTGCTTAAAATGATGGAATAGATAGTAATGAAGAGACATTAAACTACAATTTATTGTTTAGCTATGACTTCTTTGGTAGTTTTTAAGGGAAATGAATAGGCAAGCTCAGCCCTCAGTAAGAAATAAATGAAATAGCTGAAATAAATAACCTGAAGCAGCTATGTAATCTCAAATGAGATTCAAGTCATATATTGTTTCTTAATTTACTTAACAGTTTTGTTTTATTGAAGTTTAAACTCATTTAATAATAGAAGTCAGTTATATTGGATTAAACCTGGCATTCCTGGCCTCTTTCTGCTAAAAAAAAAGGAATGAAAAATTGACTTCTTCTGAATGTATGGGATCAGATTGTACTAGTATAGTAATATCCATTTTTAATGTAATGTTTTATAAGAAAATAACCTAAACGAGTTTGAATATAACATGCTTTCATTTTTCTAGCACTCATTTTGTAGAAGTTTAATTCAAAGTGATATATAATATAAAGAAGCTTTCTGACATTAGCAATTTAGTTTTGTAATGAGACAGCTAAAAGCTATAAGGAATCTCTCATACTTTGCTGTCCAGAGCTTAATATATTATTTAAAATAGTCACCAAATGTACTTCTAGTTCCTGATGTTAGTTAAGATTTATTAGTTTTATCAGTTATTGACGCACTGAGGAATTTTGTATTTATAAAAGATCAATTGAAATAAATATAAAATGGCCTTGCAATAGACCTTAATTTAAGTAACATGGAAAACCCTTGAGCCTCAGAAGTACCCTCAGTCATGTCTTATTGCTGCGAATTATTGAAAACCATCTCAGAAGCCACAGGATTAAACGCCAAGAAGTACAATCACTTCTCCATTTTTCTACTATATAATATACTTTTTAAGACACTGGGGCAGTAGTCTGGTTGCACAGAGAAAATGAAAGATTTCCTGATTTTTGTTATGAACAAAGAAAATTAACAATGTCATTGCTGATTTTATCTTTTTCTGCCACTCAGGGCCATTGCACTGCTGGGTCACCCAATAACACTGCCTTCCTGGTCCATATTAGCAACCAGTCCATGATTCACCTTGGAAATGAAGGCAATACTAATGAAAGTGATAGGTCATTTTACAGAGTGCTTTTTATGCACAGGCATGATCATAAGTATATTATATATGTTACCTCTCTTTGGCCAAAGTCAAATGATTTAGGACCAGTGCATTTTCTCTTGGGCCACATCAGTAAGTAGTATATTCAGCCAGAGTCCCTGTAGTAGTTTAGAGTTTAGAAAACTCTAAAGCTACTATAATAAAAAACCAAAGGCTGAAAAGCTTAAACAAAATTTATTTTCTAACAATTCTGGAGGCTACAAGTACAAGAGAAAGAGGTTGGCAGTCCTGCTTTCTTCTGAGGCCTTCTCCTTGTCTTGCCGATGGTCACCCTCTTGCTATGTCCTCATGGTAGCCCCTTGGACTCTGCAGGCACTTGCTGGGTGTCTTTGTCCTAATTGCCTATTCTATAGTCAAATTGAACCAGTTCCCTACCCACCTTAAACAGCATTATGTTAACTTGATAAAATCTTTAGAGGTCTTATCTCCAAATACAAGTCACATTCTGCAGTATGGGCATTCACATTTTAAAATATAAATTTTGAGAGGACACAATTCAGTCCATAGTACTGCCCAAGTCTATACGTACACACACACACACACACACACACACACACACGTGTGTGTGCTATTGTACTACTAGGCACAGTAGTACAGTACAACTTTTGGTGTCATCTAGGCACAGAATACAATGACTTTCTAGTATTCCACACTCTAGGATAAGACTTTTCTTTTCAACCCTATAAACAAATGGGATAGATTTATTAAATATTTGTGTTCCAACAGTGAAACTTGCTTTCTCTAATAGGACCACTATTTAGGAAACATATCCATAGAAAAAACAGGGGTGAGAAATATGTGGGTGCCACAGATATTTCTTTTTTAAATTTTATTTAGTTATTTTCCAAGTACAGTTTTTTGTCTATTTCTCCCATCCCAGCCTCCCCCGCCCCGTGCTCCCACCTCCCTCCCATTTCCACCCCCCTTAGTTCTCGTCCCTGTGTCTTATGCCCCATAGGTTATTATCCCTGAAAAGAATAACCAAGATGTAGTACCAGTATGTTGTCATCTCTCTTCATCTGTGTATATAAAATTTTTGTATAATTAGCAAAATATTACAGATGTGTGAGGATGATGAGAATTATAAAATTAATGGTGTTGAAGCAGCTAAAAACTAGTAGGATGAAACTTAGATGCTTTTTAAGTGTATTAAACTCAAATACTAACTTCCAGGAAAATGAAAGGATTAAATTTTTTTTACTTAGGAATAAAATTTAGAATAGATGTAAGTGAATATATTTATCAAACTTTGTTTAGAGACAAACTTTCTAATCTATAGAGAAAAATGACAAAAATGTGTGTTTGATATTTATATTTTAAAGCTACATAATATAATTTAAAACAAAAATTTTTTAAAGGACAATTATTTTGTAAAGAATCATGTTAAAACTTCCCAAACAGCAGTCAGGAAGTATGTACAAAACATAATCAGATATATTATAAAATCGGAATTCAAATAATCATTACTTACTAGTAGTCATAGCATTATAAAATAACACAATGAGCCCGGACTAGTGTGGCTCAATGGTTTGAGTCTCATACCACAAACCAAAAGGTTGATGGTAAGATCCCTGGTCAGGGCACATGCCTGGGTTGTGGGGCTAGGTCCCCATTTGGGGGTGGAAAGGAGGTAACCAATTGATGTGTCTCTCACACACTCACGTTTCACTCTCTTCTTTCCTTTCTCTCTAAAAATAAATAGGTAAAGTAATTAAAAAATAAGTAAAAGAATGAGATATCCTTTTTCACCTTGGGAAAAGCTTACCAGGTGCCCATATACCTGAAAACCCAGATCTCACCCTCCCCTTCTTATCTGTCTTGAAAGCAGGGTGAGAAGAGACAGGAATTTTTTAAAGATGCTTTATGTATCACTTTGATTAAATACATAGTTGGTCATGTTCTATTATGTCCCCGTAAACTCTTCTATAAATCCATCACACAAACATTTTTTAATATTTCTTTTGTTGCCACTCACTGTGCTGGACACAGGAAACACTACAGCCATGCTCCTTCCTTCAAGGGAAGGACAGACAGTAACAAGAATAATGCACACTGTGGTCAGTGCTATGAAGACAAACGTGATGGGCTGGGTGAGGCAGGCAGGAATGGAAGGACCAGGGAAGCTCTCCCTAAGCAGGTGATAGTTGAACTGAGATATGGAGTGTGAGAATAAAATTTTCCATTTTATTATTATTATTTTTGCATCTTACAAATTCTCATTTCTGATAAAGTAAATATCAATCTTTAATACCCCATATTAAAAAAAAACTTTGGGGGGAGCTTTTTATTTCTTTTTCCAGAGTAAAACTGTCATGAGATCGAATAGTGAAAAATCCAACACCAGAACCATTCCTAGATAAGGTCCTGGCTGGGCTGTAGTTTTTGTCTTTAATAGTCCAGGAAGCTGCTTTGTGATAACCTGTTGGATTTGAACAAGTTGACGTGTTTTCTTCTTTTTGTTTGTTTGTTTTTATTTTAGTTTTTTCTTTTTATTTTTCTTATTTGTACTTTTTTTTCAGTTTTTTGTTTTCTTTTTCTCAATTTTTTGTTTTTCTTTATTGTGTTATTATCATTTTGTTTTGTTTTTGTCCTTTTTTTCTTAAAATTTTTTTGTTTTTATTTTGAAGTCACCATGTCTAATGACTTTGCAACCATCACTGCCAATGAGGGCCATATTGGCAATTACCTGCTACTGAACACCACTGACAAGGGGTTCTTTGCCAAGGTGAGGTTAGCCCAGCACATTCTGATGAGCACAGAGGTGGCTGTGAAAATCACGAGTCATTGGGACTTCTCTGAAGTTTTTCAAGAAGCTCATTGTCCTAAGAGCTTAAATCACCCCAACATCACTAAGTTATTTGAGGGTACTGCCACCTGAAACCAACAGTTTCTCTTCATGGACCATGTGAGTATAGGTCACTTACTTGTACAGCCTCAGGACTGAGGAGGAAGCCTGAACCATGTTCTAGCAACTGATATCAGCGGTACAACTCTGCCACCAGAGGGGAATCACACACCGAGACCAGAGGCCAGAGAACATCCCTCTAGATGGTGAGCTAAATATCAAACTAACAGACTTTGACTTCAGTACAGAATTTTCAGACCATAAACTGCACATCTTCTGTGACACCGTCTCTTATATGGCCCCAGAGATTTTTATAGTTCCAACACTAGGATGGCCCTAGGGTTGATGTCTGGAGCCTCGGGGTGACACAGGATGATGACAGGGAAACTGCCATTTGGGGGGAAGAACTTAGGGAAACTGAAGTAGCATATATTAAATGAGTAGTTCGATGTACCATACTTTATGTCTCCAGAATGCCAAAAACTCTTAAATAAATTAATGACCGTTGACCCCCAGCCAAAGAACAACCTTAGAAGATATAAGGAAAGTACAGTGAAAGATCAATATTGGCCAGAAGGAGGAACTGTAGCTGCATGGTGAGTTGCCCTAGGGTGACATCAACCCCCAGAAAACAAAATAATGAAGAACCTTGGATTTAAGCAGCACATACTACAGAAAACAAAATGAAGGGCTGAACCATCAAGGTAAGGCCCTGCTTCTCCTCTAACTTCAACAGAAGTCTTTCCACAATTCAAGAGGTCAGGCATCCGAGCAGAAAACCAGTAAGCCTGCTGCTCTCCCAGTCAACCCAAAGTCAAGGACTCCCAGTGCCCCACCCAGTCTGGATCCAAGGATATTCATTCTCTCAGCCAGCCTGGGAGCAAGGATGACAATTCTCCAGCCAGGATGGAAGCAAAAATGACCATTACCCCACCCAACCAGAGCAAGGACCACCATTCCCCTACCAGGCCCAGAGTCCAGGACCACCCGCGCCCCAGCCCAGCCCTCCAGTGTGGCCCTGGGGGTTTCTCTGACACCCAGAGAAGCAGCAGCACCAGCAGCAGTGGTGAAGCCCAAGTAAGGAACCGTTAATGAAAACTGTATCCAAACTGGGCAGCTTGATGATGGGACCCCATCCTCTCCCTCTGGCCCCAACCAGGACAGGCGGGTGGCATCCAGCAGGGTCTTCAGGTTTTTCTTAAAATGTATATGCTGTAGTCTATCCACTAACAAGCAACATCTCAAAAGGGCAACAGTCAAGCCAATATAATTTTTTATTCCTTAATCTCTCAATTTATTTTTAAAATATTTTATTGTTTATGTTATTACAGTTGTCAAGCCAGAATAATTTTTAAAACTGTGGACAGCCAAGAGCAGGGCCACAGTCAAAGATGCTGGGGAGATCAAACCACACTCCCTGAATTTTAAACACTAAACCTGAAGGTGCTGAGCTCCAGCGAGGCTGGCCATGTGGTTTGAAAGATGAGCCAGAGACTGGATGCAAACAGCTGCAGATGAGAGTGGTGCCAGAAATACTCACTGTATGTGCAGGAGAGAAGACTTGGTCCAGCAGGTGATGGAGGTATGCAAACTGCCTCAGCCTTCTCTGCATGGGTTTCACATGAGGAGTGAGTATCTGGCATCTCCATGGCCTTCTGAAGCTTCTTATCCAAAATATCTGTAGAGCTTGGAGGACAGCGTGGAGTCACCTGAGGGTCAGAGAGGAGACCCTCACTGCAGGTCTACCCTTCAGCCCCCACCTGAGTGAAACTTCGGAGACTGGACTATTTTTCCTGGGGCCCTCCTCCTCTTCTTTGTTCCCATGTTTGTGGGAGTTCTTATTAAAGTATTGATTCTCCCAAATTTTGAAATAAACTTGATACTCCCCCCCAAAAAATACTAGTACTGGCAATGCTACAGTGAAATTAATATCTACATATTGTTAACAAAAGATCATATTGGCTCAAGCTTTGGGGAAAATTATTATAAATATGTAATAATACTTATGTTTAAAATGATAACAAATTACACATATTTATAATAGCCTATAAACTACTCATTAACTTTGACCAAGTAAGATTTGTGAAAATTGACAAACCCTTGGCTAAACTCATTAAGGAAAAAAGAGAAAAGACTTAAACAAAATCGAAAATGAAAGAGAAGTTCCCACAGGTATTATACAAATAAAAGGGATCATAAAAGAATACTATGAAAGACTGTATGCCACTAAGTTCAATAACTGAGAAAAATGGATAAATCTCTAGAAATACGAAACCCAAAAATTTGTTAGAGTAGGTTTTTAATCAATCATTTCCACTAAACCAGATATACGTAGAGTGATTATTTATATACGGTGTCATATAAATACAAATGCATTCCAAAAGGGTGTCTGAGACTGCAGGGGAAGTGTCACTAATATGTGATATAACCTTATGTTACCTCTCAAAAATACAAAAGAATGTCTCAATTCAGAAACATATCTGGCCCAAGAATTTTAAATAAAGATGGTCGACCTGTAATTCTTTACCAGACAATTTATCATAAGAAATTATAAAATAGAAAGAACATAGTCTTAATTGCAGAGATATTCATATTATTTAATAATTGATAGCAGAGCCCTGACTGGTTTAGCTCAGTGGATTGAGCACCAGCCTGCAAACCAAAGGGTAGCTGGTTCAATTCCCAGTCAGGGCACATGCCTGGGTTGCAGGCCGGGTCCTCAGCAGAGAGCATGCAAGAGGCAGCCACAGATTGATCTTTCTGTCTCTCTCTCTTTCTCCTTACTGCCCCTCTCTAAAAATAAATAAATAAAATCTTTAAAATATTTTTTAAGCCCTGGCTGGTGTAGCTCAGTGGATTGAGCACGGGCCTGCAAACCAGACAATCGAGGTTCGATTCCCAGCCAGGGCACATGCCTGGGTTGCAGGCTGGTTCCCTGCAGGCCAGTTCCCAGCAGGGGACGCACGAAAGGCAACCATACATTGATGTTTCTCTCCCTCTCTCCTTCCCTTCCCCTCTACAGATAAATAAAATCTTTAAAATAAAATAAAATAAAATAAAATAAAATATTTTTTAAATAATTATTGATAGCAGAAAATGTCCATAAGTTATAGTTTTTGCAACTGGTAAAATGTACATCTTATGGAATGCTTAGTAGACACTTCACATGGGCTTACAAAAGTAACTGATATGATCCATCAGTGAGAAAAGTTTAGCTACATTTTTTTAAACATGACTTAAACATGATTTGAAAAATGCTCACATTCGGAAGGGAAAAATGGGCCATTTATGCCTCATATTGTGGCCTCACAGTCATTGGTTTCTTGATTCATGTTTCTGCTGCATTATTTTTAGTGGGCTGCTTCTGGTCATAAGTTCCCACATACACACACACTTTTGTATTCCAATGAGCAAGAACTGAAAGCAAGATGTGTTGCTTCTACCTATTTTTAAGAGATTTCCTGGAAATTCCATATAACAGAAATAGCACACCCTGGTACACAGTTAGTTAAGCATACTTAACTACATGACAGGCTGAGAAAGCCCAGGCCTAGCTTTAAAATTTTGTATCCAAAGGAAGAGAAGGTGAATATAGTTTGGGTGTTGGAAGTAAAGAGACAGCAGAGGGACAGTAGCTTTGCACACATGGAAAATATTTACATTGTTATTAAGCAGAGTGAAGGAAGCTAAAAATAATTTAATTGGCAGGATATCAAATACATATTTCTTGAAAAAGGACTGAAAATAAACACAACACAATTCCCTTAATATTCCCTACGAGTGACATCAGAATAAGTCATTAATGGCTCCATTATAGTTTTCCTGAATTTTTCAAGTTGCCTTTTTTGTGAGTTTTTAGTGCTTTTATAAGTATAAAAAAACTAACTCCCCACCCCATTCCTCCAAGATATTATGGGACTGGAGTATCAGTTCAAGAGAAATGAATTTTAAAAAGTCTGCAAACTTTAAGTTGGCTTATTCAAAATATTCAAATAATGGAAGTGACTTAAAAGTAATTGTTAAATTTAATAAGAGAGCCAGAGCAGAGGGTAGCATGAGCTTGAACATCGTTTCTATCATGTCAAAGACAATTGTGGTACATCCAAACATATTTATGTAACATGCAACATGTAGAATATATCTCACTGGATGGTCAGATGAAAGGTAAACTTTCAATATGTAATCCTGAGGTCATGCACTTGAATGGACACCCCAAATCCCTTTCACTTCAGGAATAACACCTTCATTCCTCCAGCTTCTCAGAGCACTGACAACTGGGAGGATAGAGAGAGTACATTGCCCCCTCCCTTCACACATTTTCTTGGCTGAAGAGAACTGCCACATACAGGGTCACACCTTCTTCTCTGGGGCATCTCAATTTGGTTAATGAATTAGGCTGAAAAGTTGTTTGTTGTTGTTGTTGTTGTTGTTGTTGTTGTTTGGAGGGATGAGGAGGGAGGATAAAGATAACAGTAAAGGTCAGGTTCCTCTTTTCCTATTGAGAGGCATTTCTACACAGCTATCATAACTTGAAAGTTTCAGATAAAATGTGGAAGGTTTTGTTCAACTCTTTGAAGTCCAGTTTCCCAGCTTGTCCAAACATTTTACTCTTCCCTCACAGGGAGCACCCTTCCAGACTAAATGCTTAAAAGTATTTTTCAATCATAAGATCTCCTTTCCAGGGAATCTAATATCTAATAACCAAATAGCAGTAAAAAATTAAACCATAGATACAAAACTTTTACTCGGAGATAAAAATTAAAAAAAGGGAGAGAGTTTGAGTAAGGCAGAAAGAAATCAGAAAAAGTAAGAGGAGGATCTGGTAGGTGTTATGTCTGCAGATATAGAAAGAACTCTTTAAGACCGTGTCCAACAAATGTAAATAAATTAGACATTAGTGCCCACACAGTTATGGACAGTGTAGTAACTAGAGGCCAGAAATTCAAAAGGGAAGAAGTGATTGAATGATATCTAGAGAAGAAATCGGGGAGTTTTAAATGTGTTTGTTTTTAGTAAAAGGGAGCTCTAAGAACATTTTTTATGTTTTTTTAAGACTTTATTTATCTTTAGAGAGGAAGGGAAGGAGAGAGGGAGAGAAATATCAATGTATGGTTGCCTCTGGTGGGTCCCCTGCTGAGAACTGGCTTACAACCCAGGCATGTGCCCTGACTGGGAATCGAACCTCAATCCTTTGGTACGCAGGCCCCCACTCAATCCACGGAGGTATACCAGCCAGGGCAGAACATTTTTAAACTTTAGGTAAAGAGCCTTTAAAGACAGAGTATGTGCAATGGCAAATACAAGAAAGTGTAAGTAGGAAAAATGAGTGTCTCAAAGGTGGTTATTAGAAAGGTTTCAGAATACAGGAGAAATACTAGATTTTTTAAAGAGTGAAGACTTACAATTTCTGCTTAGGAAAGTAGAGAGCTGGAAAGATCATTAGCCCCTTCTTTACTCCAGGGGAAAAAATAATAAAAAGCTACTTAAAATGCTAGTTCATGACTTTTAAAGGAAATTGCAGAGAGAAAAAATTGCAGGACAAACAACGAATCCAAAATCTTGGGAGCAGCAGGTACTAGCTTGTTTGAAAGAGATGCTGCTGTGCAAAAATAAGAGAAGCTACCATATCGAAAGACGGTGAGTGCAGGCTGGTGGAAGAGACTGAAACCCTTTGCTTTTCTCCTGGAGCAAGTCACAGCCTTTCTGTTAAATACCACGCCAGGTGCTTAAAGGAAGCCTGTGGATTTTCCTGAGAACATAGCATAGGCCTAGTGGAGGGAACAGCAGCCAATGTGATGTGAGTGTGAAACTCTGCCGAGACCTTTATCTCTTATATGGGACAAAATCCTTAAACCTTCACAGGAATGGCACACATGCACACACACACATCTTACACTCATGATACTGATGAGAATTCACTGCAACTAGGGGGAAGGAAACAAAAGGGAAAAACAAACAAACAAAACAACTCCACCAGCAGCGGAGGGGTTGAGTAGAAGCTGCTGGGTCCCAAACTAGAGCCGGAGGGAGAGCAAGAATATTTGTGAAGACCTAGTACGTGAAACTCCGGAGTGCAGCGTCTGTCTAAGGCTTGAGGCTCAATCAAAACTTCAGAAAGCACCTTCCTGTTATGTCCCAGCCACAAAAACATCTCTGAGTAAAACAAATAGATGAATATTAGTGGAACAGCTAAGAAACATGCTATCTGACATGCAGCAAACAATATCTAAAACTGTGGGTGGAACAGACATTGAGAAAAGTCATCTAGCAAATAACTCTAAATGCAATTTGTACTGTGGGTAGCCATAGCAACAGTAAAAAACCTCAAAGAAGCCCAAGTCCTGAATAGATTAATAGAAACCTCCATACTGAAAAAAAGAACAGGCTTGTCCATAGTCCAGTCATAAAAACTGTTTATCTTAGTCTATGTAGTTTTCCATGATATGTATACCTTTTTTTAAAAAGATGTGTCAATGGCTAGAAAAATTAACACACCTCTAGGAGAAAACAATTAACAGAAACATACCCAGGTATAAGACAAATGGGGAAATAATTTTACTAACAGTTTAAAATAAATATAATTTTAAATTGGTTACCATTTTTAAATCTCTAATGAAAAAGATGTATAATATGCAAAAACAAATGAGTAATTTTAGCAGGCAAATGTAAAATATAAAAAAATCTAACAAATGCTGGAGAGGTAAAATAAATACAGTGAGAAAAACTAAAAATGCCTTTTTCATTCTTATATGTAGATAACACAGCTGAGGAATCAGTAAAATTAGATAGGTCGATAAGAATTGCCCAAACTGAACATCAAGAGAAAAAAAATCACTGAAAAAACAAAAACAGAATACAGCATCCAAGATCTGTGGGACAGATGAATTATTAGACTCTCAGGAGACAAGAGAAACATAACAGAAAATGTGGAAGAAGAAAAAGTACTGGCTTGATAATTTTTCAAAAATAATGACAGCAAACAAGTTAAAGATCTAAGATATTCCAAGAACACCAAACAGAAATACAAATGCACACACACCCACCTAGATATATCACACTTAAACTATTAAAAATAAAAGACAAAGATAAAATTCTTAATTTTTCCAGAGAAAAAGATAGATTGCAAGCAGCAGAAGAAAGATAACAGTAGAATAGATTTCTTGTCAGAAACCATACATACCAGAAGACAATGGAATAAAATTTTTTAAATATTAAGAGTAAAACATCTGTCAAACCAGAATTCTACATCTAGTAAGAGGTTTTCCTCAAAATTAAGGAAAAACAAATAATTTCTCAAATAAAAACAGGGAATTCATCTCTAGCAGATATATACCTCAACAAATATAAAAGGAAGTTTTTCAGGCAAAATATATATATCAGATAGTAACCTAATTAGCTCAAGAAATGAACTGAGTTGGAAATGTAATCAATGAAGGTAAAAATAATTAATTATTGTCTTATTTGAATTGTTCTTTAAAAAAGTGCCTGTCTAAAGCAAAAATGGTAGTCCTGTACTCTGTGTTTATAGCATATGTAAAAGTGAAAATGCATGACAACAGTACAAAGGATGGCAGGGAGGATCAGGGGTACATTTTGCAATGTCCTTACATAGCATGTGAAGAAATATAATAAGATCTGGAAAGAGCCCGAGTTCCCATCAGTAGATGAGTGGATAAAAAAGTTGTGGTACATTTATGCAATGGAATACTATGTTCCCACACACCAAAAAAAAAAACCAAACAGAAAATCTTACCTTTTGTGACTGCATGGATGAAGCTGGAGGACATTATGCTAGGTGAAATAAGCTAGTCAGAGAAAGATGACTACCATATGATATTACTCCTATGTGGAATCTAATGAACAAATTAAGCTGACAGAATAGAAACAGAGCCATGGATACCTGAAATAGACTGACAGCCATCAGAGGGAAGGGGAGAGAGGGGACTAGATGAAAGAAGGGGAAGGGGTCAGCTAGAGAACATGTAGCATAACAGGTAGACCCAGACAGCAGTGTGGTGATGGCCAGAGGGAAGGAGGTGTGGGGGCTGGGAGGAGGCTGGCAAAGGGGGAGGGGGGCATGAGAACATCTATAATAGCATCAACAATAAAAGTAAAGTAAAAATATAATAATATTTTAAATAGACTCTGATTAGTTCAAGCTGTATATTGTAAAGCTAAGTGTATACAAAATGTCCTGAAAACAATAAGGTGAATCAACATAAATCTGAATTAAAAAATACTAATTAAATCCAGAGAAGACTGACCAAACAAAGAAATGAAACACAATGGTCAAATAAAATACAACTATCAAAGTAATAGATTTAACCCAAATATATCAATAATTAAATTTGAACAATCCAAATTCATAGATAGACGAATGATAGATAGATAGATGATAGAACAGATACATACACAGATACATGCATTATTGAGATTATACAGCTGTGTGTATACATGTGTGGATTAGTATCCACACGTGTATATCTCCAGTCTCTCTTAAAGAGAACTGGAAACAATAATATCCCAGTAATCAGGAGCACATCTAGCACCCAGAACTTGGTTTCCAAATATTATATTCTATAATATAAAGAAACTTTATGAAGTGCTTGAATCCAAGCCTAGGACAGGAAAAGCACCAGATGAACTTGGAAATACCTATGGTGTCAGAATATAAGGGCACACACAGAAAGAGGATTGGTGTGTACAGGAAAAGCACACAAGTTACCCTGAAAGTACTCTTACTTTCTAAACAAAATCTTAGCTAAATCTGGAATAATTTCAAAAACAAAATAACAATAGTGTTGGGTCATAATTCATAGAATAAGCCCATAAAGATAAGAATTTTTAATAAGTACATACTTTTGAAAAATTGGCAGTTCATCCTTAAAGAATTCTAGTTGTTAAATTTGAAATGAATGCAATCAATGAGAAACCACCAGTTAGAAAACCACCATATTAATTGTTGCAGGCAAGATCTACTGACAAATGCTAAAATTAGTTAGTAAAAATTTGAAGAGAAATAAGATATTTGCCCAGTACCAAATTATCTCCCCCAAAACGATAATTACAAGAAAACTAGTAGTTTCACAATGGAGAATCCCAGCACACATGATCTTAACCAACTAACCAAAGCTGTTAAGAAATCATGACAGCAGTAAGATTACCATCACGATTCCCTAACATAATACACCAAGAATGGTATACCATTTCTGCAGTATCCATATCAAAAATGCATAATCTCCATCCAATTGTGAGAAGACTCAGACAAAACTATGCTGAGGGACCCTCTACAAAATAATTGACCAGCACTCTTGAAAGCATGGAGAGCAAGAGAAGATTAGGAACTTTCACAGACTGGAGGAGACTAAGAAGACATGACAACTAAAGGAAATGTGAGATTCTGAATCAGATTCTGGAACAGAAGAGGAAGCTGGTGCAAAAACTGGTGAAATCTGGAAAGGGTCTGTAATTTAGTTAGCAATATTTTAACCAGCGTTAATATTTTTAAATGATTTCATCACAGTTATGAAGGATGTTAACACTGGGGGAAGCTGAGCTACACAGCCACCCTCTGTCAAATCTTTGCAATTTCTCTTTTCAATAAGGAAAGTTTAAAGAGCTTACTTAAAAAAATAATGAAAACTGTAAGACTTTAAAGTATGAGGAAAATAACATTTAATGAAACGGTTTAAATTTAGAATTTTAAAACGTTTCTCAGAGACTCTGACCTGCAGAAAATTGCAAGCTAACAAGTTAAACTATCTATAACACAATCCTTCCCACCAATTGTAACTTTCAATTTCTACTGAAGACCACATAGAATCAAGAACAGTCTAAGACCTCGTGAAATCTCATAATAGGCATGAACCTAGCACATAACAATACATTCAACTTCACAAACACCAGCTTATCCTCTAAGCTCTCCAAAATTATATCTCATTATTCTCCGCTTCCCATTCCACAATCCTGACTTGCTTTCACTGCTACTTTATACACACTATCTTTCTCATCTGACAGTTTATGCTTCACTTCCCACTGCAAACACATAAGAATTGACTTCAATTTAGCTTCTCACTCTACTTCTTTTCTAAAGGGAACTTAAACTGACAATTTGTAGTGATAAAAACTACAAATTAGTAATAGAAACTACCGATCTGCTACTACATGGCATGGTGATTTGAGATAAATTGAGATAAACTTTACATAATAATTTAGAAGATACTTCAGACTAACAGAAGAACAAGAGCAAACATACAAACAATACAAGAAAATGAATAAATAGTAAGATTTTTAAATAGCCACAGGGAATATCTGGTGCAATCTTCTTATTTTTCAAAGGAATGCTTAGAGGACTAGAGGTTTGTCTCAGGTCACATAGGAACTAGACCCCAAGTTAGCATTTCTCCATCTCATCCATACCGACTCAGGGCAGCGACAAGAAGGATCACAGTGTGAAATACCAAGAAGAAAATTAACAATAGCTGTAATTTGGAAGGCAGATTGTGAAAAGATTTGAATGTCAGGCCAAAGAATTAGAACTTTACATTTAAGATTTATTTCTATGGTGGTTAATTCATTTGTAATTATAGTTGTCAATATTCAGGAATCCTAAATATATTCTCTTTGGGTCCTAGATGTTTCATCTGTTTAATGGCAATAGCACTAGACAGGTTCAGTTTTTTATACATGCAATAAATATGTATAAATTACTTAATATATTATTGTTATTGTTTTATTATAATTTCGATAACATTTTAATGGGTCAGTACAAAGGTCCCCATTAGTTTTCTTTCCATTCTTTATTTCAATTTTATGTTCTATATCTTCCTAATTTGGGGGGGTTGAGACAACATAGGGACAGAAAATGAACTTTATGAACCTGGAAAGACTGTCTGATGTACAACCCCACCATGTAGCAGAGATACGGTAATTTTCAACAAATGACTGAAAAATAGTGAAAAGCTGTGTGCACATATACAATATAAGTTAAATGTAGGTTTAAGTCTTTTACCTGAATATCCCATTAAAAAAGATGGCACACCGATGAAAATGGGAAATTCAGAATGGTCAAATCAAAGTTTTCAGGGAAGACTCTTATCCTATCATTTGTTAGATACAAAGGTAAGTATGTATTAAAAGCATTATGCTGAGTGAAATAAGCCAGGCGGTAAAAGACAAATACCATATGATCTCACCGTTAACAGGAACTTAAACAACAAAACAAGCAAGCAAGCAAAATATAACCAAAGACATTGAAATACAGAACAGGCTGACAGGGACCAGAGGGGAGAGGGGAGGGAATTTCAGGGGAAAAGGGGAAGCATTTACAGGAACAAGTATAAGGGACACATGGACAACAACTAAGGGGGGTGGAAATGGGAGGGAGTTGGGGAGCACTGGAGGGGGGGCTGGGATGGGAGTAAAAGGCAGAAAACTGTACTTGAATAACAAAATAAATAAATTTAAAAAGAAATAAAAATATGTATTAAAAATTTTGAAATATAACTGAGCATGAGGGAAAAACTGAGTTGATGTTAAAATAACACATGTTAACTTAGTTATAAATATTTTAAAGGGTATTCAATAAATTTATACTCAGTGCCTTCTTGGCAATTTTGTCACACTTACTTTAGTCAATAACTTAATCAGAACTTATTGAATGCCTACCATTTATCAAAAACTGCTTAGATGTGAAGGCTAGAGACAATAGTAAGAAGTTGTCCCTTGATTGATGTAAGTGTTGAGTACAAACAGAATGGGTATGCCATAGCTAAATTGGCATCTATAAGCAGGCAGCTTTGTCTCATGTGGACCGATAAGTTCTAAGAGGATACCAAAATCTGTTTATAAAGAGACATCAAGCTGCAGAAGCATTGTTATGGTGAAGTCTGAAGTTAAGGCAATTTTTCAAATGCAGTTACACATCAACCAAGAAAAAGATGTAACAGTGACAATGAACTAAAATATCTCTGTGACTAAATTTAGAGTGAATTGCTGCGGTGGTCGTGGAAAATTTTACAATCATTAATTAAGTTCCTTCTTGAAATCACTAGCACACTGAACATATTCAAAGTATAAATGGGAAAATACACTGTAAAATTGTTTTAAAGGTTAGGTCAACAAATCTTTCAATTTACTGTGTTTGAATGTCAAAATTTGTGTTTATTGCCCTAGTAGCAACTAATAATAGACTTACTGTCATGTAAATTGTTTTCAATGAAAATTTAATCCTTAATGTTAGCAATGAATCTTTACTTCCTCATTTATAGATACACTAACAGGAAAAAATTGGTGTATCACCAAAGAATTACTAAATTAACAAACAGCACTAAAAATTTCAGGTAAAAATAAACGCAAATGACTAGTTAAGCAGAAGGACAACTGTGTCTGTTCATTATTGCTAATTTCATTTAAAGAAAATGAAATTTTCCCCATGAGAAAATCAATGCTCACAGTCTTTAATTGAGAGACAAATAATTGATTTATTTTTTCCTTTGAGATTCATTAAATGAAAAGGTTTCTAAATTGAAATCCATATGTGTATTAATTAACTCTTTAAGCTCCCCAGAAATTTAATTAATATTTGTCAATACACCTTTTAAATGATTGTTTTACAAAATACTATACTTAAGCATTTCATTAGAATGGGTTTGTGAGAATAGGAAACTGCAGAGCCATATCTGAGTCAATAGTACTACCAATGGCTTCAAATTTAGCAAAAGGGATCAGAGTCTATTACATATGCAGAATAATGCATTCACATTTGACTCCCTGCTAGCATCTTCTTCTGTTTATCTTGTCCTTACAAGTCTGTAATCATCAAGTTTCAGGCAGCCAGTTTTTTAATGTGAAATTTGAAATCGGATGAAAATATTATTTCCAAAAGTACATAATGCAGGATTGTGCCCTGCAGTGCTGGATGATACAATTCAGGGAGAGTTGTATTTCCACTTCAATTGTGGACATATGGAATGAGATAAAAACAAGCCAGCAGGTGTGTGGAATAGCTGCCAAGGTCTTACAGAAAAGCATTTCATTGTCACCTTCACTTCATGGAGATACAAGTTGAACAAAGAGCAACTGGTTCATTCTGGAGATGAATATAGAAAGTAAGATGAGCTCTGGAAGGAAGCTAAAAAAAAGAGTAGGCTAGAAAATTCAAGTGACTCATTACTAATGTGGAAATTTTCATCCCTCCTAAGTTTCATTGGTGATGACACCACCGTGAAAAAATGTGTTTGTACAAGAAGTTGTAGGTGGCTGGATACAGAACACTAGACACTCAGTTACCCACTGCAGCATTGACTTGGGCTAATCAACTCATGGCCTTCAACAGGGATGCGCCAGCCTTGTTCATTTTTAGTAACACTTGGATGTCAGCACACAGCTGTGAGGATGGTGAAGGGTCACATGCTTTCCATAGCAACAATGTATTTTAAGCATCAATTTCCCTTAAAACAATTGTTTGCATATAAATGTCAGAATCTATATTCAGTCTTTTTGTTTGATTTCTCTAGAACAGACTATTCAACCCTTTGAACCTCTTTTAAATGACAATCTAAGTATTTTTTCTCTTTGAAGAAATGTTATGGATAATAAATCTAAATATGAAAGATGTTTAAAATGTTAAATGTGCATGTGGCATTCAAAAATAGAAAAAAATTAAACCTACATTTTTTAAATTTAATCTTTATTGTAGTTTTTCATTACTGTTTAATCCCCTATACCCACTCCCCCTACCAATCACCACAGTGCTGACCATGTCCATGGGTCCTCTAACACCTACACTTTTGGATAAATGGCAGAGTGAAGATGGACCACAGAGCTTCCTTCCCCCAATACCAAAATTAAAAAGCAAAAAAGAAACAAGAATTTTAATAACAAAGAAATGATTTATTAACAACTAACTAAGATCATGTACAAACTTATACATAAACTGTGATACATTTTAGCCTTATTCCTAATCTTACCCAAATTTCCCAGAAGCAGTACAGGAGTAGATAATAATCCCACTTTATCACTCAAAAACTATTTGGAAAGAAACAAATTGAGAAGTAATAATAATAATAATATTGGTTTTTACAAGAATCTCCTTGAAAACATAGTTTCCCCAAGTCCTAGCTTTAAACTTCTGAAATGTACATTAATCTCTTCAGGGCCTATATAAAGCCAGGCTGAAGTTTTACCTTACAGAGATATTTTCAGAATCATGGACCTCATTATCCCTGGAAATGTAATTGAATACCTCTAGAGTTAATTTAGGAGACTCTCTCCTGACGTAACCATTTGTCTGTCAAAATGATAAATTTAATTAGTATTTCTTGTGGCTTGTTGCATAAAGTATGTTACATGTTATTCCTGTTTTGCAGTCTCTTGCAGGCTACCTACATACATGTACAGTGATAAGTTTACTTGGTAATAAATAACTTCTCTTTCCACATGGATGATGAAGAAATTATTGGACTTTTATTCCCCAAGTTTTGAAATAGTTAACTCTCAACTAAGAATGTACTATATTGACATATTCATTTTTTATGAATAATGAGTAAATACTATTATTATGATGATTTTACAACTGAAGAAACTGAGTAAGGGAAAGGTAACACCTATTGCCTCAAGTTGTGCAGCTAAGAAACATAAGGTTAGGGATTAAAAACAAATAGACTTCTACTACCATACATCTCAGAAGATTCAAAACACACACATACACACACACACACACACGAGCCAAAAGTCTGATCATACTTCAGAACCACCTCTCAAATAGGACAGAAATATGAGATTTAATGGGAGTTTCCAAGGAGTAGATTACCTAAATAAGAAAATAAAATAATTTAAAAAAAATTCCCCAATAAACAATTTTAAAGACTTTGCTGAGATTTCTCTATCCACTATTTTGCTCTAGAGCTACCAAAAAATTAGAAAGAATCACTACCCCATCCTTAATCTCTAACTTTGATAGGCAGACAAATGAGCCTAGAAAAGGAGGAAGAGTATCACTGAGACTTTATCATTATTGAATTAGACAAACAGATAAATTAATCTTTCCTGTGAAATATGAGCAAGATGCAAAGAAATAACATGGAAACCATGTACACCAAAATAATTGGAGAAAGGAATATAACGTACAAAAAAATTATTAGAAAATTGGTTTAGATATGTTCCAAAGTGCTCTTCCCCTCCTGCACTCTTTATTATTGTTGTTTGTGGTGCTATGGTCTGGATATTTGTGCACCATCTCAAATTCATATCTTGAAACCCTAACCCTCACAGTGGTGATATTAGGAGATAGAGCTTTTCAGATGTATTTAGAACCTGAGAATGCAGCCCTCACGAATGGAATTAGTGTGTTTATAAAAGAGACTTCCTCAGCCCCTTTAACATGTGAGGACTCAGGGAGAAGAGAGGTGTCTACCTGAACAGACTAAGGTATGTGGTAAAAATGCATAACACAAGATCCACACAATAGTCTTTTTAGCTTCAGGCACTATTCGGTGGTAATGGTTTCACAAGTGTATACTTATTCCCAAACTCACGGATATACACACATTAAATATGTACAGCTTTTTACATGTCAAAGGCCTGACATGTCTTCTTTTTACATGATGGATTTAATTAAAATGGAAACTGCTGAACTAATTGGTGCACTCCTACAAAAAACAATTATTAAATTTAAATTGAAAACACATACAAATTTTAAACACAGTCAAATGGAAAATTTCTGGAATAAAGAATATAATTAGAGTAGATTTTAAAAAGATGCAAAATTGATACAATTGAAGTATTATTGTCTCCCTAAACTAGAGAACACAAAAAAAAAGATAATAAAAATTTCAAATTATATGTAATAATGAAAATTTCTCTAAAATGGAGAAAAATATGAACGAAGATGTGGATCAAAAAGGCCCACTGCTAATATAAAAATAACTGCTAATATAGTTAGCTTATGCTAACTGCTATAATGTAATATAGAAAAATAAAAACTTACACATCCCTGGACCCTTAAAGGATTGAATTTCATTGGATTTTAAAAAAGAAAACTTCATATATTCAGGCAGGAAGAAAAACAAGACACTTAAAAGACAGAAATTAAGTGGAATGGCTTGAGGCCAAATTTAGTAACAAAATTGTTAAAACTATACAAAATTCAGAGAGAAAACACCTATACTTTAAGTTTTACTTTTTTAACCCCAAAGCATGGTCCCTTTTACATAGGTCCACAATACCTTTTTCTAAAACCTTTTAGACTTCCAGCCAAGATGGAGGCATAGGTAGACACACTGTGCCTCCTCACACAACCAAAAGAAGGACAACAGCAATTGAGAAACAAAAAACAACCAGTACTGACAGAAAATTGAATTGTATGGAAGTCTGACAACCATAGAGTTAAAGTAGACATATTCCAGACCAGTAGGAGGGGCAGATACAGGCAGCCGGGTAGAGAAGACTCACGGTAGGGCGGCAGCTGGTGGACCCAGTGAGGCAGCGGATTGTGGAGTTGGGAATACAAGGCCTGCAGATGGCCAGTAAGGCAGCAGCGGGAGTACCAGTAAAGCAGCAGATTGTGGATTGGGTGGTCACACATTCGTGTGCAGATTAACTAGGAGAAATAACTGGGGAGCAGGACAGACTGAGCAACCCAGGACCCCAGCGCAGGGGAAATAAAGACTCACACCACTGATTAAAAACACCTATGGAGTTTGAGTTGCTGAGAGAAACTCTCAGCCTCACAGGAGAGTTTGTTGGGGAGACCCACAGGGTCCTAGAATGTACGCAAATCCACCCACCTGGGAACCAGCACCAGAAGGGCCCAGTTTGCTTGTGGGAAGTGGCGGAAGTGACTGAAATCTGGCAGAGAGCCAAGCAAGCTCCATTGTTCCCTCTGAACCCTTGCCCCATATACGGCATCGCAACACAGTGATGTGGGTTGCCCCACCCTGGTGAACACCTAAGGCTCCACCCCTCACTACCTAACAAGCATGTCAAGACCAAAAAAATTGCCCAAAACAAAGAACAGATCAAAGCTCCAGAAAAAAAATACAACTAAATGACACAGAGATAGTCAACCTATCAGATGCACAGTTCAAAGCACTGGTAATCAGGATGCTCACAGAACTGGTTGAGTTTTGTGGCAAATTAGATGTAGAAATGAAAGCCATGTTAAGTGAAATAAAGCAAAATGTACAGGGAACCAATAGTGATGGGAAGGAAACCAGGAATCAAATCAATGGTGTGGACCAGAAGGAAGAAAGAAACATCCAACCAGAAAAGAATGAAGAAACAAGAATTCAAAAAAAATGAGGAGAGGCTTAGAAACCTCCAGGACATCCTGAAACATTACAACATCTGAATTATAGGGGTACCAGAAGGAGAAGAAGAAGAGCAACAAAAGGAAAAGTTATTTGAACAAATAAGAAAGAACTTCCCCAATCTGGCAAAGATAGACATCCAGGAAGTCCAGGAAGCTCAGAGAGTTCCAAAGAAGTTGGACTCAAGGAGGAACACACCAAGGTACATCATAATTACATTACCCAAGATTACAATGAAGTAGAGAATCCTAGAAGCAGCAAGAGATAAGGAGGCAGTTAGCTACAAAGAAGTTCCCATCAGACTTCCAGCAGATTTCTCAAACGAGATATTACAGGAAAGAAGGGGCTGGAAAGAAATATTCCAAGTCATGAAATTCAAGGACCTAAATCCAAGATTGCTCTATCCAGCAGAGCTTTCATTTAGAATTGAAGGGCAGCCCTGGTTGGTGTATCTCAGTGGATTGAGCATGGGCCTGTGAACCAAACAACCACGGTCCGATTCCCAGTCAGAGCACATGCCTGGGTTGCAGGCCAGTTCCCAGCAGGGAATGCACAAGAGGCAACCATACATTGATATTTCTCTCCCTCTCTCCTTCCCTTCCCCTCTAAAGATAAATAAATTTAAAAAATAGAATGGAAGGGCAGATAAAGTGCTTTCCAGATAAGGTCAAGTTAGAGGAGTTTATCACTACCAAGCCCTTATTATATGAAATGTTAAAGGGCTTTATCTAAGGAAAGGAAGATAAAAATATGAACAGTAAAATTACAGCATATTCACAGTTCTTAACAACCACACCTAAAACGAAAACAAAAGCAAACTAAGCAAACAACTAGAACAGGAACAGAATCACAGAAATGGAGATCACATGGAGGGTTATCAACAGGGGTGTGGGAGGGGGAGGTGGGGAAAAGGTACAAAGAATAAGTAGCATAAATAGTAGGTAGAAAATAGAGAGAGGGAGGGTAAGAATAGTATAGGAAGTGTTGAAGCCAAAGAACTTATATGTATGAGTGGACATGAACATGGACATGAACTAAAGTGGGAACATGTGGGTGGGGGGTGAGCAGGGCAGAGGGGAGTGAAAGGGGGGAAATGGGACAAGTGTAATAGCATAATCAATAAAATATATTTAAAAATAAAACCTTTAAAGGCAGATATGTTTTGCAATTCAGAATTTGTAGGATTTTAGAAATATTATATAAGTATTATGTAAGACTGGCCACGGGCTAACATCTCATAATTACTTATTGTATGCATCAATATTTCTTCAGAAAACTTAACCATTATTCACCACAGGGAATAAATATAAACTATAACTAGACTTTTGTCAGTACGTTTCAGATCTGCTGTCAAATAATATTGGTTTAAAATCACACACACACACGCCTTTTATGTTTCTAACCTTTTGAATTTCAGAATTATGAATAAAGGCAACTAATATATATCTCAACTTGATAATTAAAAACCCTATAAACTTTGGTTTTAAAAAATTATTAATGCTAAAATATAACCAATCAGAGATTAATTAAAATAAAGAATTTAAGGAAGAAAAAAGAAATTACATTAAGGAACTAGCACAGAATATAAAATGTATTTGAACATAGAACTACAATTATACAGATGAGAACTATAGCCAAAGGAAAGATTATATATTTAATAAACCTTAATAAAAAATTAGAATTACATAACTATATAATTATTAGCTAGGGAGAACTCTTTGAGGAAAAAAGGAAAAAAGGGAAGAAGATAGGAAGGGAGAGATGGAGGGAAGGAAAGATCGGTTTTCCAGTTCAATGTGACGAGCTGTTTGCTGTGCCCTCGCGTGGCCGAGGGGTTGAGGGAGCTCTCTGCGATCTCTTCTACAGGGTCATGAGCTAATCACCTCCCAATGGCCCCACCTCCAAATGCCACGACACAGAGGACTAGGTTTCAACAGATGAATTATGAAGGAAAACAAATATTCAGTCAACAACAGAAACCCAAAACATCGTAATAAAGTAAAATTTATTTTTAAATGTATTTTATTTTTTAAATTTATTTTAAAATTCAAAATAATAGAAGTTTTTTAAATATTATTTCCAAAAATCAATAGATTATGAGAAAATAAGTTACTATATATGACACATATATAGAAATAGAAGATGAGTTGTAGATACGTGGAAACATAATTCTATGTATTCTATATTCCATAAACATAAAATACACATTCATTTCAAACAGACTAGAACTATTTACTAAAATTAACCACTTTTTAAGCCACAAGAAATTTCTACAATTTCTAAAATGAAATATTTACGGAAGTCACATTTTCCACAAGTAGTAAAATGAGAAACACAATAAAAAGAAAATTAAAAAAAACTTTCTGTGCTTGAAAAGTTAAACACTCTCAGTAACTTTTGTAATAAAGAAAGAAATGTGACAGTTAAAATATTTGAAAGAAACTTTATGACTGTCTTACATATCTATACTATAAATAGGAGGGAAAAGTACTCAGTAAGAAAGATAAAGCATCAGTACTTATATGAGATGCAAGAAGGATTTAAAACAATTGAACACTTTTTCTCTCAATAAGCTAGAAAAGTATTAATAAAAGGAACACAAAGATAGTAAAATAAAAATAGTAGAAAAATTAAGACAGAAATTAATGAATCAGAAAGAATAATTGGTTAGAGTTGATGATAAGTTGAAAGTTCATCTTAACACATAAGTAATTAGTTGACCATCTGATCCAGAAAAAAAGGAGGGCACAGATATACACTATTAGGAATTAGAAGAGCAGAAAATGCTCATAGAGAGAAGTTTTGTTTTTATGTTTAATTATGACACAGGATATGGAACTTTATGCCAATAAACTCGAGAGTTTAAATGAAAAGGATAATGTCTTTAAAAATATCTATAAGAAGTGACTAGAGAAAAAGTGGAAAACCATGAGCAATACATAGAAAAAAGTGAAAATGTTGGTGCATTGTCCTAAAACAGAAGCCTGGGCCTGAGAACTTTCACGGCTGGTCCCACTGGTCAAGCCTGCACACACATAACCTGCTTCAGAGCAAGACGAGGTGAAATGGTCTCCAGTTCATTGTCTAGGTCAGCATAACTGTGGTTCCAAAAATGTCTCAAAAGCACAAGCCAGAGGCTAGTTTAACTTGGGAGCACAGAAGATTCTTATGGAAATGTGATAAAAAAAAAATCAGCATAGCTGATCTGGCTGTACTCTGCATGTTGAAGGAAGAATACATCTTGACCTTCAGGTTTCATCCCAGAAAAGAAATAATTGTTGAATGACAAAGTTGTTGATGTAATTAATTAAATTTAGCAATAAAGGCAGAAAGTGATTTAAAAAGGTTAATAAAATTAAATCTATACTTTTTAATAAAAAACATTTCTTAAAGACTAGTTAAGGAAAATTCTCTAATTTGATAAATTGTACATAGTAGAAACCTCAGCAGATATGGAAGTTAATGGTAAAACCATAGAATATTTACCATTGAATTCAAAGACACTTTTATTTTTTCTCGTTTGAATTTTTATGAGGAACAGACACTAGTATATCAGTAAAGTATTTTAAAAATATAATTTAAAATAATTACAGAATAAAAATAATAAAAATATACTTATGTTAATATATGGTTGGCTTCTTTATGTTTCATAGACTTCTAATTATTCCCTTGCTTATAAAAAAATGATTTAAAATCTGTAAGAAAGCACTTTTCACCATTTAAAACAAACAACACCAAATAATTTAGTTTTGAAATGGCACCATTATATTTTGTATTTTAGAAAAGCACAAAAATGGAAATAAATGTATTAAAATGTATCAACTAATAATAGATATTCTTTTGCAGCCTTATTTTCTAATCACTGGAGGAAAGAAGAAACTGAGAAATATAAAATACAGATAAAAACTGAGGAAATCAGAGATAATAAAGCATGCGAGAAGACATACAGCTAATAAATGTCAATGATGCTGTTGACTTCAAAGCTTATGTTTCCAGAGTTAAGAATTCTGTGCTTGTTACCAGTCAGATGTGTCCTTAAAGAAGTAAATTAACCACTCTGTGTAACATTTGTTATATTATCATTTAAAATGTGTTTGATTTTATAGTAGCTAAGTTCTCAGTACTAATTAAAAAATTTAATTGCACAAGAAAAGACACTCTTATTGGTGGTTTTGTTCATAATACACAGAAATAGATTGACATTTTTTCTAACTAAAATGGCAGTTAAATTTTTTGTACTAGAAAGCAGATCTGAAATGGACACACACACACACACACACACAGAGCAAGAGAGAGTGTGCAAATTATACCTATTTTAAAGATTATGTGCTGTTTTCCAAATTGTATGTGTTAACAAAGCTTTGGGTTTTTTTATATTTTTAATATAAAGGCAACAATTTTCCTTACTCATTTATTTTCCAAATACTAGTAAGAGTGTCCTTCAACCAAATAGTGAATTCTTAACACTTTTGTGGAGTTTATATTACTTTTAGCCTCATCTAACTCATTTCATCTTGGCTGGTTGTTTTTAATAGTGAAAACCATCATAACTAATGTATAAGTTCCTTCTTCTTAGTCTGAAGTAATTTTAGTTCTTATAAAGTATTTATCTTGAAGTTTGAAGGTTTCCATTTTCTGGTCTAGAGAATATAAGTTTTTAATAAGAACATGGAAACATAATGAGTCTTAGTCTCCAGGGCTCCGCGCCCACTCTGAAAATACAATGTTATGATTTAATGTCCCTGCAAGCCTTTCTTTGTGTAAGTGAGGATTTCTTTCTACTTCAAAAATTAGAACTAAGACACCAGGTGAACATTCTAGGCCTTATGAACACTCTAGGGGAGAGTGATGGGAGGACTCCTCTAATCCATAAACACTTGGCTCTGCTGAAGAATGCCCTTTGATCCAGGGCACAACCAGGACACTACGTGCATGTCAGCTTTGGTCACAGTGTCCAGGCAGCTGGATGCTCTCTCCCACCATCTCTGGCCACTACCTACCTGATTTTGCTGACATAAAACAGGCTAGCTGGGAAAAATTGAAGAGTCCCTTCAAACTAATGCTGGCTCTCTTCACTTCTCTGTTTACGGTTCCATTGACATTAATCGAATGCCCTTTTTGATACAATTACCACAAACTGTACAAGGTCTGTCCAGTAAAAGTCCAGCCATTGTTACTATAATGAGAACAGTGTGTGTGACATTGTTATACCTGGTGGCCAAAGAGAGAAGTCAACTTTTGGAATGCACATGTGTGAATAATGATTACTTCACTGTACTGGTCAGTGGGAGTGGTAGACGTGTTGAGTGAGCATGTGAACTGTGTGGCCATTGCATTCAAAATGACTGCGTGAGTAAAGCAATGAATCTGTACCAAATTTTGCATTAAGCTTGAACATTCTTCTGCAGAAATTGTTCAGATGATTCAGAAGGCCACAGGTATGGGCAACTGGTGATTAGCAGCTTCATCACAATAAGGCACTAGCTCATGCATCATGTCTCATGCAGTTTTTTGGCAAAACATCAAATCACCCAGGCGACTTGGCCCGCTACAGCCCAAATTTGGCTGTGACTCCTGGCTTTGAAAGGTAATTTAAAATCACCTTTGAAAGGCAAGTGATTTCAGATCATTGAAGAGATTTAGGAAAATACTACGGGGCAGCTGATGATGATTGAGAGAACTGTGTGAAGTTCCAAGGTGCCTACTTTGAAGAGGACTGAGGTGCCATTGTCTTATGTACAATGTTTCTTTGTATCTTGTATCTTCTTCAATAAAGGTCTCTCTATTTTTCCTGTTACATGGATGGCTAATTTCTGGACAGACCTTCTGATGGATTGGAAATCTCATTAACTTTTTTCTTTATTACCATTTTCTCCTTAAAAATTAACAATAGTTTAAACTTCATGATCCACAATTGATTACTCCTTTCAGACATAATGCTGTTTTCTGTGGTTCAAAACATTTAAAAAGTAATTTGAACCCATTAATCATTGTTTCTTCCCTTAGCTTTTTATGATTTATCAGCCAGACAAGGCAATTAAAAGCCAGAATGCTTTACAAGCACAGATTTGCATTATATTTTCTTTCTACCTCCACATGCAAAGATAAATGACTTATAATTTTCTAGGAAAGAGTAGAGAAATCAAGCCACTTTCCCCACTACCCTGTTCTTATGGCCAGGAAGACTTACATATTGTCCTACTTTCATTTATGGACTGCAGTTTTAGGAAGAGAATGCCCAAGGACATCCAATCTGAAATCAGTACTCTACTACAAGGGTACACATTGCCTTTGGAGCTTCATGAATTTTTTAACCTTCAGAGTACTATCCCAATCTCACAATCCACTTTCTGGCTGGCTTTTTACACCATCCAGAATAAAATGTAATTTAGTCTTAATTGCCTTAAGTGAAACACAACTGAGAAATTTACTGGTGTAAGAAATTTTTTAGTATAAGATTCTATGTAATCCATTCAAAAGTCTTCAAACATTCAAAATCTCATTGTTGCTATTCTCTGGCTGGAACCATTCTCAGACAAGAAGAAGAGGATTCCTGCTGTGCCAGAAACCCTTAAGAAAATGTGAAGGAATTATGTAGAACTGAATAAATATGAATCCCCTGAGAAAGAAGTTTGCCCGACATGCTTTGAAAGGCACACAGGAAACTTATCTATGAAAAAGCTAAGCCTTATCACAAGGAGTGTGGGCAGTACAGAATGGAGATTCAAATGACTAGGATGACAAGAAAAGCCATCTCATTGTTTAGAAAGTACAGTGTTTTTGTTAGGATTCAGTTGCATGACATAGAAATGTCTGTTTTTATCTTACGTTGTTAATAAAACAAAGTTGATGCTTACAAAATGGTTGCACAGATCAGTCAGGCCATGAGGAATGAGCTTCCAACAACACTGGCAAACTGACTTACAAAGGGAGTCTGCCCCATGAGGATGATGAAGAATGGAGAGACACCACTCTTGGTTAGATGTACTCTTTTAGCCTTCTTTTGTCCTGGAAGCTCTTCATTTCACCTTCCATTTTAAATGAGAGTCTTGCTGGGTAGAGTAGTCTTGATTTTAAGTCCTTGCTTTTCATTACCTGGAATATTTTGTGACAATCCCTTGTGGCTTGTGGTGTTTCTGTTCACAAATCAGCTCATAGCTTTATTGGAGCTCCCTTATATATTACTTACTGTTTCTCCCTTGCTGCCTTTAAGAGTCTCTCATTGTTTTTAAGCTTTGTCATTTTAACTGTGATGTGTTTTGGAGTAGGCCTTTTGGGATTCATCTTGATTGGCACCCTCTGTGCTTCCTGAACACGTGCGACTTTTTCCCTCATGAAGTTGAGGACGTTTTCTGTAATTATTTTTTTTCAAACAAATTTTCTATTCCTTGCTCCTTTTCTTCTCCTTCTGATATTCTCATGATGCAAATGTTGTTACACTTTATGTTGTCACGAAGCTCTCTCAAACCATCCATATTCTTTTTGAGTCTTTTTTTGTTTTATTGCTCTGACTAGATTTTCTTTCTAGCTTGTCTTCCAGGTCACTGATTCAGTCCCCTGCTTCATCAGACCCCATTTTAATTCCATCTGGTATATTTTTTATTTCAGTTATTGTATTCTTCATTTCTTCCTGGTTCTTGCTCATAGTTTCTATGTCCTTTTTCATGCTGCTGTAGTTTCCGCTAAGTTCCTTGTAGTTCTCACTGAGTTTTTTGTGCATTACTATAACCATTATTTTGAATTCTATATCTGATAGATTGCTTACCTCAATATCATTTACCTCTTTTTCTGAGGATTCCTCCATTCATTTCAATTGGGGGCTCTACCTTTGTCTCCCCATTTTAGGTGACTCTTTTTGTTTGTGTCTGCATCTCAGGTTGTTGTGCTTTCCCTGCCTATCTTCATGGGGTGGACTTCTGTGGTAGGAGTTCTGTGAGACTCAGTGGTGCAGTCTCCTTGATCTCCTGATCTGGATGCTCTAGGCTGCCCTTTATTCAGCCTATGTGGGTTCTCCTGTTGTTCTTGGGCTTTGATTATTGGTGGCTCTTTCTTTGGTGGATTCTCCTTTCCAGCTGGCTGATGGGACTCACAACTCCTGCCACTTCTTGTATGCTGTTTTACAGGTGCTGGTTAACAAAGCCATATTACCAGAAAACCAGACAGATGCCAGCAAAAATTCCCCCTACTACATCAGCAATATCAACAATAATTGAGCAAAGATTAACAAAGGTGGAGAGAGATTAAGAATATTATAACATAGGAAAAAGGGATATGAGATGACTAAAAGGTAAAAATGATTTTGAGTGGGAAGAGGTAGGAGAAATAATCAGAAGGAATAGAAAAAAGGCAGAAAGGGAGAGAATAAAATTTAAAACATAGGTAAAACCAGGACAGGTGATGGCAAAATGGAGTAAGAAAATGGAAGCATATGCTATGAGGTTTGAAATAAAAATTAAAAGGTAATGAACCAAAGGGGACAAAATTGCAGAAAAACCACAGCACGGTCGATAACAATGACAGTTGAGCAAAGATTAATAAATCTTTGGGGAAGGGGATGAAAATATTACACAAAAGAGAAGAGAGAATATTAGATGTCTATAGTAGACAAAAATGATTTTGAGAGTATAAGGGGAGGAAAAATAATAAGAGTAAAGAATAGAATCCAGGCTAAGAAAGAAACAAATAAAATTCTTAATTCAAATAAGCAAGGGCAGGTGGAAGGCAAAATGGAGTAAAACAGGGGAAGAGTAAACTTGAAGCACAAAAAGTAGTGAACAAATAGGAATATCATTGAAGAGGAACAGCAATAACCATAATATCGATGCCGAAGAAGCCACTATTTATAAAGGTGGAAAAAAATAAGAATATTATTAGAGGAAGAAAAAGAATGTGAGCTGACTAAGGAAGGAAGAATGCTTTTGAGAGGATAGAGGGAGGAAAAATAGTAGAGTAAGGAACAGGAACAAGGCAAAACGTGGGAGAAAATAAAATTTACAGTGAAAATAAGAAAGGGCAGGAAGAAAGCAAAATGGAGCAAGACAAAGGAAGGGTGCAATGGGAGACTTGAACTAACCATAAAATTTAAAAATATAAATTTTGAATAAAAAATAAAAGACAGAGGGTAGTGTAATAGTTGGGCTACAATCGAAGCATAAGAAGAAATATTAAAGGCGATGTGAAAGAAAGGAAAAAAACAAATTCTGCAGAGGAATGAGGTGAAATTCATCTCAGCTATTTCGTGTTCGCCTTCTAACTTCTCTTTCTGGATCTGCTTCTGGTTTGTTATCAGCTCAGGGTCCCACAGCGGGTTCCCCAGCCTCTAGCAGCACCAAATGTACCACCTTCACCTGCCTCTAAAGGGGGCTTCTATTGTGATCAGGAGGGTGGAACCCATAGGTTTCCCCTGGATGGCACTGTTCAATCTTCTGGAAGATTTGTTACTGTGTTCCTCTTGCTCTTACACCACCCATGTTGGTCTGTCCCAGCTTTTTTTCCCCAACAATGTATAGTTTCTGTTTAATGAGCTGTCCATTTCAATGGGGGAGGGAAAATCTCTACTAAGAGGTTCAGCTCTCTTCTGCTTGATGTTGAGGGCAGCTCTGTGTGTGAGCCAAGGCTGCCTAGGACCCTGATCCTCCCTTTCTGCACTGCTTTCTGGTCTCCCTACTTTGCTGGCCTCAGTGAAATAAGGCCTTAGGAACCAGTGTATTTTGTCACCCTGAGAAAAGTTCAAAATGGGCTCCTTAAGAATTTCTTTTGCTGTCTTTCTCTTGCAGAAATGCACCCTGCATGGTTCTTGAGCCTGACCTGTCTGTTTTGCAGACCTCCCCTACTCCTGTAGGAGGTGGGGGCTGGGTGCAACCTCTCCTTCCCAGAGGTTCAATCTTTCCCAGTGATGGGGGTTTCTCCTGATTTTAAGTAATCTCAGGGGCACAGCTCCTGTCCTTCCAGTGCCCAGCCCACTGTCCCCGCAACAAACAGAGGCCCACACTCCCCACTCTGCACAGCCTCCTCCCTGCCAGCTGTGCCAGGCTGGGGCCAAGAAATCCCCTTTTTTGCACCTTTGTATTCAATCTGCCACCTGCACTAACTGGAAGCAAACTGTACTTTCAATCCTTTCCCCTTTCTGGCAGGGTAGCTTCATACAGGGTCCTTGCCCAGCATGCCTCAGCTCCCCTTTTAAAGTCTCTCTGGGCACTCCCACTGGGCACTGAGTCAGTGTCCAGCTTTCCTCACACACCATTTCCCCAAAAAGTCAAGAGTCTCTCACAGTCATGGCTGACTGTGGCCAGCCTCCTCCACCTGACTCAGCTACAAATAGGTTCTCTCTCTCTCTCTCTGGCACTCTCCTAGTTGTTATTTGTCACTGCAGCTGTGCTGCTGTGTGCTGCTTACTGTGTGTGTGTGTGTGTGTGTGTGTGTGTGTGTGTGTGTGTGTGTGTAGCCTGGATCTCCCCAACTTTATGTACCCAAGTTGCCTCTAGCTCAGGTCTGGGTATTCCCTACTCTGAGAAGGGAGGATGCCATGAAGCCGCGAAGCTGTGATCTCTGACCAGGCTCTCTGTGGCGGCAGGTGCCATGCACATGGTAGTTCTCCTTCTACCTATAAAAAAAAATCTCTCACTGCCTGCTGTGAAGTGTCTTCTGTATTCCTTGGCGTTCGATCCTCATATCAGCTAAGATTCCCTTGGATATTCAGTTTATTTTTCAGAAGATCATCCGGGAGTCTAAGTTGGGTGAAAGAGAAAGTGGACTCAGCTTCCACCTGCTTGGCTGCCACCTTTGTTCCCCATTCAAATGTTAATTTTAAGTTGACACTTTAAATAGCATATAGAATATATCCTTTTTAGTTTAGCTAATATGACCTGTTACTCTTCAATAGAAATACAAAATTAAGATGATTGTAATGATCTCAGCTCAACATCAAGGCTTGATTACAAGAAGTAATATCAGCAAATATAACTACGCAGTCAAGAACCATAATTGGCATTATAATTATAATACAATTTTTCTGAAGTAAATTCTTAAACCAAGGATTGTATCCTATTTTTTTAGTTTTGTTTTAAGCATTTGCTCCATTGTTTACAACAGCACACTGTATAACTCAGTACCACATCGAAACATAAGTGCTCAAAGAAAAGTTACATTTTAATTTTAAAAATTACACATATAAATAAAAATCTGTTAAATATTTAATACTGCCTTCACACAGTGAGAACAGTTTTGCATGAAACACTTGAAACGATGTTTTGTCTTACAGTTTCAGTGGCAGGTGAAATGCATCCTGTAAACACAAAGGGAGTGAACCCATTCTTTCATGCCATGGTGGTAGGCATACCAGCTCATGTGGCCAGAAAGTCCTTAAGATTGAAGTTGAAGTTTATGTAGGCTCATTGTTCAGGTGTCACAGTGTTTTTTGCTCAGCATGATACAGAAAGCATCAGTCAAACTGCTGAGGATTATGTAAAGTAAAATTGAAATAGATGCACCATACCATCTACTGAGGAGGAAGATATGAAGTCTTGGTTGTGAATCATGACATATTTAGTGTACCCATGAATTAAAGGAGGATTGGCTGAGGTCATTTAGGTCTTCATTCTGCTCTGATGTGCACTTGAGCACCTGGAGGTCCTCTGTTAGGAAAACTGAATTCTTTTATAAGGTTCCTGAATAGACTGTAAAATGTGCTTGTTCTTTTGCCTACTATTTTTTCCTTTTATCTGTCCAAAACCTACCCTTTGCTTTAGGGCAAAAGTCTCTTACTTAATGCTATGTTAAAAGCTATTTCCTCTAGGAGATTATTGACCTATGAGAGCAAAGTGTCTTTTTGACAATCTTAGTGTCCCTCACTTATACTTTTAGCACAGCATCGCAAACATAAGAACTCAGTAAAAATCTAAAAGAAAATAACAGTAATTTTATAATTTTACACCATCAATTTTCTTCTCACACACTTTATGAAATGTGAACTTTACTAGCAATAAAAAATTAACTTCCAGGGAGTTAATCTTCAAAGTTTATTCAAGGTTCAGAGCATTTTATTCAACCCCAAAATTTACTTAGATGACTACTAGGCTTAAAGGGTTTTCTGCCTTCATTCAGGTGGGGTCCATATCACCCTCAAGTGTGTACCTGCAACCACCACTGCAAACACACACAGAGTTCCTGATAGAGCTTGCCTAGACCCACTCAAAGTACAGTTTGAAAACTATTTCCTTAGGTACACTCCTTTCCCGTGTGTGTGTGTGTGTGTGTGTGTGTGTGTGTGTGTGTGTATTCCTGCAAACACATCAACACCCAGGACTATTGTGGAGTTATTACTTAATTGGATTTATAAGACACTATACAAAAAGAGTAAGGCCTAGTCATTTTAATTCCACTTATTCTTTCCTGAACTGTCTCAAAACTTTGAAAGGTGCTGGTAGACTTTGGATAGGTAGAAAAAATAGATCTTTCTAACTAAAAATAGGTAGAAAGCAAGAGAAAAAATAAAGGAAAGGAGGAAAAACAAATATATAAGGATTATTGGATGGTAAGATGCTACTTTCCGTGTGTAAAAATGTAAAGAAGAAACAGGATGAGGATGAAGAGGAGTAAAGAAGGAGAAGGAGGAGAAAGACAGGAAGGAAAAGAAGAAAAAGAAGGAGGAAGAGGAAGAAGAAGAAGAGGGAGGAAGAAGGAGAAAAGACGGCAGGCCATCTTCACCTTATATATCTAGGAAGCTTTCAAGTCTCCCAAATCCAACACTCTTGGGCTAAGCTAATAATTTTTCTTTCTTTCTCTGGTAGTATTGTAAATATTTCAACAGTTCATTGAAACTAAATAATTAAATGTTCTTTTATGTAGGTATAGACCATCATACTCAAAAGACAGAATGGTCCAAGTCTGATGCCTCCCTTCTCTTATGTAAAACATTATGTTTACTGGACTCTACTTAAGAATTGGACATACTAAAACATTACAACAGATGTTATTGGGGTTTAGTAAATAGATTAAAATATGATGGCTATTACCTGGACCAATAGATTAGGTTCTATTCATTAGAAATATACTGTTAAAATTGTGTCCAATTTGTGGAGTCAAATTGTATTTATATTTTTATTCAATCTGCAGAATGCAATATAATTTCATATAGTCACATTACTCTTCACAAATGTTAATTTGTGCTTTATTGAGAACATTCTTTTTGCATTTTTTCTAAATATGTGTGTGCATGTATTTTACCAAATTGATATTGCTCCTTTCTGAAACTTTGCATTGTTTGAGGCTTGCAAAAGAGGACTTGAGGACAATTCAGCCTGCAACATTTCACAGAAATACAATTGCTATTTATTAATATTTTATTTGGCTACAAAATGTAGAAAACCAATGGCTGAGGTACTGTATTCTAGCAAGCATAATTAGGTTACCAGGTTATTACAATAGAAGATTTACAAGTCAAAATTGCCTTCTTTTCCATTTCCTAACCAATTACTGACTCATCATTTGACCTTGGAAAGTCCATTTTTCTTCCCATACCTCATTTTGAGTGGAGAATCTGATAAAAATTAGAATTTTGCTGATGGCTAGATGTTGCATTTCATCTAAATAAATTACATAAAATTATACATAGTTTCTTTTTCTTTTCCTATGTAAAAACTTGGTAAATTTCTTGTCTCCCTTCCAGTTAGTTCTTCTTCTGGAGGATTCTCCTTTTCTTTCATTTGGAGTCTGTTTCCTTGCCTTCCCAGTCTGTTTGGCAGCCTTTGTGTTTGTTTCTATGTATTAGGCAGATCTGCAAGGACTCCGGTGCAGCCCTATATCAGACACTGCCTGTAACTGCCCCTGGATAACCTGTTAAAGCTATCAGTGATCCACAGCTTGTGACTCCCTCTGCTGGGCCTGCTTGTGTGCAGAAATAACCAGGCTGCATTTCAAGGCTGGCTTTTACCAGCACTGAGCCCAGGAGAGGGTCAGCTAAAGTCTCAGAGCTTCAAGAAATAGGTCTTACTTGTTAAACTTAATTATTGATATAGCCTCAATCTGTACTCAGCAGACCAGCTTAAGCTCTACAGGATGGGGCAGAGTAATTCCTGCAGGCAGGGCTATTGCTTCCCTTCAGGTCAGTGCGACTTGGAGGGGAGTGCTCTGCCTGAGAAAGATGCCCTCTGCAGTATGGGGAATGACTCAGCCCAGGAATCCTAGTGGCTGTTCCTTCAGCTCTCTCCCCAGAGCCCCCAGCCCCAGACTTTCCTCATGCATCTCTAGTCCACTCTGCCCTCTCTCTGCTGTAGCCCAGGGTAAATAGCTGCCAATGGAATGTTGTGTGTTGACCTTCAAGAGTCTCTGTATCTCCAGCTGTCTCTCTCTGGTGGACAGAAACCCAACTGCTTTTCACAGTCAGATGTTATCTGGGTTCCTTTGCTGGTGTTGGTGCCATAGGCTGTGGGTTTAGACGCCACACCTCTCAGGGGGAATGTCCTGGCCACTGAAATATGCCTCTGGCACTTCAGCTGCTGCCTGTGAGAGTCCAGTTGGACCTCTTGTGCCCTCTCCACACCCCCTTCCAGTCTCTTGGTGGTGAAGTAGTTTCTTCTGTCTGTCCATATTTATAAGTCTCCTCTCAGCTAGTGTTCAGTTGGTTATTTAGGATGATTTCTCTACAATTTAGCTGTAATTTCAGACTTGCCCTAGCAGGAGGTTTGTGCACTTTCCACTTACTCCTCCACCATCTTAGATCTAAACAGTCTTCAGAAACTAAAGACTAAACCTTCAGAAACAATGACTAAAAAATATTTCTGGGCCCTGGCTGGTGTAGCTCAGCTGATTGAGCATGGGCCTGTGAACCACACAATCGCAGTTCAATTCCCAGTCAGGGCACATGCCTGGGTTGCAGGCCAGTTCCCAGCAAGGGACTCATAAGAGGCAACCATACATTGATGTTTCTCTCTCTCTCTCCTTCCCTTCCCCTCTAGAGATAAATAAATAAATAAAATCTTTTAAAAATATATATATATTTCTGCTTCACTAAGTATCCATTGTTCTGTTTTTAAAATATTTTTCACATCTAAATTTAAAAAAAACTTTGACTATTACATTTAAATATAAATGAATTAACTTAGAATATTTATCTTTAACATAAACATGAGTGCATTAAATAATGTGTATATAAAATATGTTATATTTTTATTTATTACACCTTTTAGTGGTAAAATAAATGTGTTTATATATGCACACACAAAAGCGATGGCTAATCTCTAAATTTCTCCATAGCTATGAACTTTTTTTATTCATCTCAGTATTCCTTGAACCCAGCTCAGTAGCTGTTACCAAGCAGGTACTTAATAATTATTGAATAAATGAATGGGCAAAATATCCTAACTTATTATATCTGCAATCACGTAAATAATGTGATACTTGAATATGGAAAGGTAAGACACATTAGTTCATGTAATAAAAAAAATAAAGTCTTCACATGTTTTCATATTGAAAGAACACGGAGGGATCGTACCTGGAGGAGAAAGCAGTGGAGGGAGAGAGGATGGCCACAACAGGCGCCTGTTTCACCATGGTAACCACTGGTCCCACTTAACTTCCATTACTCTCTCAGAAGCCCTTCTTTGCAATCTCTTATACATGCTCTTCACTGTTCACTTAAAAAATTAAAAGGAGTTTTGTTCATAATTATTATAAGGACTTGAGTTTATAGTAATGTTTATGGGTAGATCTAGCTGATCAAACTATCATAATAATCATGCAGAACTCTATGTATGTGTGATGCAGAGAACAAAATTAACATAGCTAGAGAAAGCACAAGTATATTATATAAAATTTACATATCCTTGAAATTAACTAAGGAAGTTTAAAGATAGGTAATTAGATACACACAGAATTAGTTACTGGTCCATATAAAAATAACTGAAATATTTTTCCAATTATAATTAACATACAATATTATGTTAGTTATAAGTTTACAACACAGGGATCATAATATATTGAAAATCTATAGAGATGGGTTATGGAATTGGGCTTTTTTTAAATTTTTATTTTAATTGTTGTTCAAGTACCGTTTTCTGTCTTTTACTCTCATTCCAGCCCACCACCCAGCCCTCCCCCCTCCCTCCCATTTCCACCCCCTAGTTATTGTCCATGTGTCTTTTATACTTGTTCCCATAAACCCTCTTTTCCCCTGAAATTCCCTCCCCTCTCCCCTCTGGACACTGTTGGTCTGTTATTTAGTAAAGTAAGTGGTGGGAATGCACTGTTTTTTCCCACTGGATCCAAATGAATAAGTCAAAATTTTCAGTTATTTTTCAAATGTCTAATCACCATATGTTGTGACTAAGATTCATATAGACATTAGAGAATAAACAATCAAACAAAATTTCTATGTGTAGAGGTTTGCCAAATAAAAGAATGAAGCCCTAAACATCAGTTTCCCGCCCTATCTTTGAATTTTTCTCCCTGTTTTTTTTTTATACCTAGCCTTTAGGAATGACCAATCAAAAATATCTTTTCACGCTGCCTTCTGGGCATACCACCTCAGTTGTTCAATAAAATGAGTTGTATGCGAAGACTGCATTGAAATTATGTTCTGAAAGTGCTCTTGTTGCTTTATTAGCCCTCATGCAGCAGCACAATGAAAGGAGCTAGTTCCCTTCCCCCCATCTCCTGAAGTACTGCTTCTTTTTGCAGTTATGAAATCTTTCAAGCCAGCAATCATTTTATTTCAGTAGTACTGTCTGTTTCAAGGTCTAAATTTCTCACAAAACTTTAATTACTGCTATTCATATTTCAGTGACACTCATGAATCTTTTTCTATTTGCAAATATACATAATCACATATTTGTTGATTATCTTTTAAATCTAAATTATAGTTTATCTGTCAGGGAGATCAAGCGATTCCCTGGGTAGACTGAGAGAGGTTTGGCATTATTTTCCTAAGTGTTGCTAATGCATTTTCACTTGAAATTAATATTTAGTACTAATTTGCATTAGGTGCAAAATGAAATATGAAGTAATGTGATCAGTTCAATGTTTTGACCAAAACAATAACCAATTCCTTCACTTGTCAATCAAATTGCAATAGTAATCAAGTGTCTTCTGTGTTGGTTGGACTTTTTAGTCTCTAGGTACCCTTTAATCAAGACTCATTCAGACCCTATACCTAAATTGAGCATATCAGTCAGATTCTCTGTAAAATAACAAAAGTCTGGCTTCCTGCACATGTGGAAAATGACCAGGTTAATTTGACTCTGGCATTCAGTGTGAATGCCCATTGTAGACACAGCGAAAAATATTTAATTAGAATATTTCACTAAGAGGTATCTTTCTCTCTAAGCAAAATAATCTCTCCCTTCAAATTTTCAAGTTAACTGTGCAATTACTAATACTCAACTTATTTGCTACACAAATTTAAAATTTTAAAAATGTGTTTTTAAAACTCATGAGTGATTTTGTATAATTTTAAATATATAAGAAAAAATAATATACAAAATGTCCTTTATATTGTTTTTGAGAAGGGACTAGGTAATATTATTTCTTCTACTCTACTTTCTGAATTTTTTAATGTTAATTTGAGTAGTCAAGAAGTTGGGGTCAGCTACAAGGCAGGATGGTAATGAGTTCAGTGGTATTTCAGTAGGGCACGCGCTAGTATGTTTACCTCTCATTGTTCAAGTTTCTATATAATCTTCTAGTATCAACAAAATTTAAAAAGAGAATGGGAAGTAGGAAATCATTTTAAAAGGACACCGATTGAATGTAAACATATCCTTTTCTTATTTAAAGTGTTCTTACTGGGTCATGAAGTAGCTATTCTAAAATCTCTGTTCTTTTTTTCTACTATTGAATTTTGTAATTTTTAGAAGCACCATCTTCTGAATCGTTTAGATCTTTCCACCACATTCCGCATCTCCTGATGGTGGACTCATTCTGGTGAGCAATCACACACTATGGTCCACTGCTATAAACTTGATGTTTATTACTAGGTGTTTAGAAGTCGCAGAAGATTAAAAATATTTATCTTAAAGTCTAAAAGTATATTTCTATTGTCTCCTTATCACAATCAAGATGTAAATCTCTGACCAGTGAAAGTAAGTGGCAAATTTTTTTACCACTATCCTAAATTGATTTTACACCAAGAACTAATCACGTGACTTTTGCAGGCTTCCTAGAAGTGACATGCTATTTAACAAGTGAATCCAAGCTTTCCTGTCGAAATGCAAAACTTAAAACTATAACTTGAATGGTATTTTTAAAAATAAAAAATGGCTCTTTTCAGAAAGGTTTCAGTCTGGGCTACTTTATAATTACAGGCTGATTATAAGAACTTAAGAAAGTGATGTAGTTAAACTTGTAGTTATATTTCCCTGACTGGTTTGGCTCAGTGTATTAAGCACCAGACTATGAAACAAAAGGTCACAGGTTTGATTCCCAGTCAGGGCACTTGCCTGGGTTGCAGGCCAGGTCACCAGTAGAGATTGTGCCAGAGGCAACCCACACACTGATGTTTCTCTCCGTTTCTACCTCCCTTCCTCTCACTATAAAAATAAATAAGTAAAAATTTAAAAAAATGTTTGTAGTTATTTATCGTCATTTTCTTATCCTTCTATTGTACTGCTTCCTCTCTATATGCGTTTACTTTTGGCATGTGCCTTTTCCTATTGTATTCACTCTGCTTTGTAATTTCAAGATAGATTTTTCTGAGGTTAATTTTGGATTAACAGATATGCCTTTATGCTCTAACTTAACTATCCTGAAGATGATTGCACACACTTCTTATTTCAGCGAGGGTTGAACTTACGTGAGTTGGGTATACTTCAGAAGAACTTCTTCTAAATGAATGTGTCGGTGGCTCTCGGTTACTAGAGGCACTGCCTTTGTCATTTAACAAATGCTTTTATTCAACCTTTATATTTCCAGGTTCATACCACAATTAATTGTTCAAATGGAGCCTGCACATGTCACAGGTACTTCCTACATATGATTCCTTCTATGAAAAAAGGTGAACAGCAGGTGGTTTATATAAATATGCTGCCATAAATTATTCGTGCTTGTAATTTGTTTTCAAAACTGGTTTCGCTATTGTCTTTTGCTTTGCTTCTTACATCTTTCCTGAAATGTATCAAATATATTATGTTTGGTTTTATTTTTATGGTTTTACTTTTTTACTAATACTCAGTTCATTTATTTTCCTTTTACCTCATCACTTTTCCTAGGTATCCTCCAACTAACAGAGTACTCTTATTTATGCTACAAAATTGGGATCAAAATGCCTTTGGCTGCCAGGCACAGCTGAACAGTACCCTACCCACACAACAAGTAGCAAAAAGGGCATGAATACTCAGTACCACTCCTGGTTAATTTCCACACCTAATTGTAGGGGACCAGTTTGTCTTGGCCTGGCAAACGTGACTCAGCTCTGTATGGAAAACCTACAGAAGCGAAGTGGTGGACAGGAGCCAGACCTTCAAACTGAGTTTTCCCGTGGAAATCAGACCTAGAAAATGCATAGACTGTTATGGCTTGCTCTTGCTAAAACTCCATCACCCTGGTCTAAAACAACAAATGTGTATTGTCTATCTTCAAGGTAATATCCAAAGCCTGTGTGAGCTCTCCCAAGGACAGAGCTAATGAGCTCTTTGCCATTCCCCTCTGCATGTTATTTTTACTTCCTTAATTGTACCTAAAATGTAGACAATAATATTCTATGTAATAGATAAATCTTCCTATGATGTAAGACCCCAGGAAAACAATAAAAGCCTGTCCAGGCAAGGGTCGGGGTGCTCCCCTCCTGAGGGAGTGGCCGAGGCACCATAGGCACTCTCCTCTTGAGAGAGTAGTCATGCCTGTTCCCTTTTTCCATACAGGATTATTATCGCCTGTGCATTGATTCTCATCATCAGCCACAATAGGCAGAGTCTGCTGGCTGGAATCCGCCACACCTAATAGCCATTTTTATATTTCCTTCCTAAAATGATTTACTCATAGTCTCATAGCTCTCAGATTAATGGGCAAAAAAGCATACATATTTTTAATATGTTTTGAAGGACATGAGGGTCCTCATAAGGAAATGACCAAAAGAATTAGTTAGACTTGAGTATTTCATGCTAGGTTATGAAGTGAGGACAAGTCAGGGAGAAATATGATAGGTTAAGGAGTAAGAGGTAATTACAGTAAACTCTGGGCAACAACAGGGCCTGTTATTCAGATTCTTCTCTGCTTCCCTTTCTTTTGGGAGATGATGCTCTCTTCCCCCAGGTATGGGGAGGGCACTGTTCACCAGGGTTTTATGACTTGTTTCATGGAATAAAGGTGAGGGAAGAAGCAGTCACAATTACCTTCCTTCTTCTTTCATTCTTTTAAACTCCTTCATCTGAAAATAGTCAATATGCCAAGGTGCCCTATTTTTGGATTCTGTGTCCTCACCCCCATCACTGACATCATTCCAGAAGCAGAAGAGACTCCTTTACTCTCATAGTTCGCTTTATAAAATCTAGGCATCTTTTCCAGAGGTTCTTCCATGGAAGAACTTTTTCCAGACCTTCTTCCATCAGGTTTCATGGTCATAGTTGGTTGATTTAACCACTCTTTAGCCAGTCACTCTCTAGAGAATGGCATTACCATAATAAACTAAGACAATTCACATTGTTTTGTTGTGATTGAAAAGGAGTATCACACAAAGCTTACAAACACATGAAAAAGAGGATTCTCTATTCAAGGAACATGAGCATAATGGCATGTGGATTAGCAACAGATGAGCAAACTTTGCCATAGACAGTAAGCTCCATGAAAGCAAGCTTGTGCATTCTTTGTTCAGTGCAGTATCTCAAAGGCTGAGCAGTGCCTGAGATATACAGTGGCTGCTCATCAAGTATTTATGAAATAAATGTATAAGAAATGCAAGTACTAGTATTGATGAGATTACTCATGTGTAGTCCTTGATAGGCATAATAGGAGGAATGTAACCTAATCTTAAAGCAACCTTAAGAATAGAGCATGAAAGAAAGTCTTTGTCACAGTGGCATGTAACAGCTCAATATTCTGGATATTATTTTAAAGTTACTAAAGACCTCTAGGTGGTTAAGTCTAATTGTCAGTTCTCAGTTATGTTACTGAAATATGAACAGGGTTGAATACTGTGATCATTTCCTCCTCTTTACACAATTTTCTTCTTTTGGATCCTAGGGTATCACATTCTCCCATTTTCTTCCGCTCTCATAGGTTGTTCATTTCAAAACTACTTTAATTTTCCTCTTCTCTTTCACTGTCTCATACTGGAGTTTCCCTGGGCTCAGTCCTCATTTCTCTTCCTATTTACACTCATTCCCTTGATGATCTTCTCTCCTGACTTAATATATTATCCAGGTGCTGAAGTACACACACAAAAAAAACAAAAACAAAAATTTGCTGATGTGTTTCCATAATTTTTCTATCATTTTCTTTTTTCTACTTGTTATTTGTTTTTTTATAAACTATGGTAGAAACAAACGAGAAAATGAAATAAAGTTGCTGCTGTGATTGCAGAATTACAGCAATCTTTGAGGAAACATGCCCATTGGGAGAAATGACACAATTCAACTCAACAACTATCTATGCTGTACCTATTATGTGAATGACACAGTGCTAAGAAGCCGAATGGGAATCAGTCGCACTCTCCAGATACTTATAACAGTGCACAGAAAATGCCAGCACACAAATAACTGTAACTATAAATGGCAGAATAATCCCCAGCTGCTTTTCCTTAGCTATAAACTTGTTTTCTGTCTCCTCTGAACTAAGAAAAAGCAAACCCAAACAAAAACAAACCACAAAAATATTTTTTCCCTCAAAGCTCCATCTTTCCTTGCTTTTTAATTCCAAATCCTTGAAGGAATTTCTCATCCTGGCTCTATTCACTCCTTAAACTCTAGTAATTGTATTATATCACCTCATTTGTACCAAAGCTATGATCCTAAGGTTGAGTGAGCACTGACCTCCTTGAATCAAAACCCTTTCTCTCCAGGCCTCACTGCCCTCAATCTTCCTATTGCATTTGATAGTGTGATCCACTCTCCCTTCTTTAAACTATCACATCGTTCTTTCTTCTTTCTTCATTTCTCATCTCTTAACTACAAACAGTAGACTCTTGGCTTAACATATATTTACATAAAAGGATCTTATTTGACACAAAGCACATTCAGAATCAGCAATAAAAAATATTCATGAAAAACCCAATGCGGGTTTATATTGCACAAGTACCAAAAAGGGGAAATTAGTCTCTTTGTAGTCTGAAGCCGTACTCTATCAAAACCAAGACATTAGGATGAGTCATAAATTCCATGTTAAAGAGATATTAACCAATTGAAATACTCCCCCAGGAAGGTAATGAACTAAGACATTGAAGGTGTCTATAAAGCGAATCACACAATGAATAGTTGATGACACAGGATATATTTAGCCTGAACACCAGACATAGCTCTGTTGTTTTAATTATGTTTAAAGTCAACATAATTAATGACTTTAAACATTTGAAGAAAATGTGTAAAATGTGGGATTAGGACAAGCAGGAGAGATCTTATAGAATTCCTAAAAATTTGAGATATCTATTATTGGAAAGAATTATCTTGTGGCCTACTTAGTTCAAGCAGAAGCTAAATGGCAATATGTTTGAAATGTTCTCAAAAGGATCTTGTTTTGAGTGGGAGCTGGGAAAAGATTTAAAGCCTCTTCTAAATCTGAAAACATTATGATTAATAAAATCATTGCAAGTATATCATTTGTTTAAGCTGTCAGTTTATGACTGGAGCATCTTTCAATTTATGTTTCCATGGCAGTGTCTTGGATTTGGGCAGGAAGTGATTGTGTGGACAGAGCTGAGTCCCTTCTGAAAAACTGACTGTGTCTTGAAGCCAAATGTGCCACCTTAACTGGACTAGGAAATTTGCCCCCTCCTCTCCCCACTCCATCCCCGGATGGACACTGGAATATTTACACAGGCTCCAGGCTCCAGACTAATGATGGAATTCCCCATTAATTCTTCCTTCAGTGGAAGGCGCCCTGAATGCTGTTTTTCTTAGCTCACCTTGGAACCAGAGCTTCCTGGCATCAGGTCCCTTGGTTCCCTCTGATCACTCATGCATTCCTTTCCTAGCAGGTAGGTCATTTCTAAAAAGGATATAAGCAGGTAGTCTAGTGGGTGAATGATGAGGAGATCAGACAGTCCTGCAACTGCCCAGAACTTCCTTTCAATACTAAGTTTCCTGTTAAACTCATTAATGGACAACCTGGACTTGTCTGCCCCTTTCTTTGATATCTCAGCTCTTTTGCTTTTAGGGGCCACTTTGCATATACAACACTTTCAAGGAACTAGCAGGAAAACTAGTATTGTTATAAATCATTAATGCATTCTGAGTCCGATGGGAAGTTTTGTATAAGAAACGTTAGTACTCAATGTATAAAATGTAAAATTTACAGGACAAAGTTATTTTGGAGAAAAATTAACAAAACAGAAAATACTGTAATGATAAAAATATACTGTGTGTTTTTGCTTAAAAATTATTTCCATAAAATTTCTAATTAAAGTATTTATTCATATTTTAGTAGAGAAATAAAAGATACAAAAATGTGAAGAATTTATTAGCAGTTAATAGTTGTGTTATTATAGCCTTGACTTGACACTCATTTTCAAAGTATAGTACATTAAAAGAAAAAGAAAAACAAAATACTGTCTCTATTCCACCCAGTAAGGTTCTCAATTAAAATGGAAGGCAAAATAAGGAGGTTCCCAGAAAAAAAGAAGACTGAAATGATACACCTTCACCAAACCAGCCCTGCAACATATGCTAAAGAGACTGCTTTAAGAAGAGGAATAAAAACAGTGTGAGAGAAAGGAAGACAGGTGCAAAGGGAATAAAATGACAAAGAATAAGTACCTATCAATAATAATCTTAATTGTAAATGGATTAAATGCTGCAATCAAAGACTTAGGGTAGCTGAATGGATAAGACAACATGACCCATACATACGCTTTCTATAAGATACCCACCTCAGAACAAATGATCTACAAAGACTGAAAGTGAAAAGTTGGGAAAAAATATTCCAAGCAAATGGATAGGGAAAAAAGCCAGGGTAGCAATACTCACATCCGATAAAATAGACTTCAAAACAAAGGCCATAAAAAGAGACCAAGAAGGATGCTTCATAATACTTAAGGGGCTAATCCATCAAGAAGACATAAATATTATAAATGATATGCACCCAACATAGGAGCACCCAAATATATAAGGAAAATCTTGGACGACTTCAAGAAAGATACAGACAGCAACACAATTATAGTAGGGGATTCTAACACCCCACTGTCAACAATAGATAGATCTTCCAAACAAAATATCAACAAGGATATTGTGGAACTGAATAACACATTAGATCAAATGGACTTAACTGATTATATATGTATACCTATATAAATAAATAAATAATAAATAAATAAATAAAATCTTTCATCCCAAAGAGGCAAAATACATATTCTTTTCAAATGCACATGGAACATTTTCAAAGATAGACCACATGATAGGACACAAAACAAGCCTCAACAAAGTAAAGAAAATTTAAATAATATCAAGCATTTTTTCAGACCACAAAGACTTGAAACTAGAAACTAACCTCAAGAAAAAAATTTAAAAATACTCAAACTCATGGAGACTGAATAGCATGCTATTAATCAGCAAATGGGTTAAAAATGAGACCAAGGTAGAAATCAAAAAGTTTCTGGAAACAAATGAAAATGAACGTACAGCAGTTCAAAACCCATGGGACACAGTGAAGGCAGTCCTGAGAAGGAAGTTCATAGTGACAGGCCAACCTAAAAAAGATAGAAACAGTTCATATAAACAACCTAACCTTACATGTACAAGAACTGAAGGAACAAAAACAAACAATGCCCAGTGTGTGGGGCTCTACCCCCAGTGTGTGGGGCCCACCTTGGCCACTACGGATAAGAATAAGTCTACCAAGACAAGATCTGCTTGGGGAGGAAAGGTGGCCAGTCTCTCAAAGGAGAAGGGCCCAGAGCCTATTCCTCAATGGGCTTTCATCAGGTTCATTTTGCACAGGAATATAGGTAAAAGCTCATTAATCATTATCAAGCAGTAAGGATCAAACAATAGATAACATACAAAGAACTCTGAGGGCTTATTCTGAGTCAGGGTCTGTTAGCTAAAGGGCCAAAAAACTTTGGGAAACAAACTCATTTCCTACTCAGACCTTTATCATTTAATTGAGAACACTCTTAACAAAGCAGGTTTCACAAGATTTTATGTGTTCTTTCTTAAGCCTGATCACCCAAGGAACCCGCCCTTTCCAGCACAGGGGTGCTGGAAACCTCTGTCATTGTTTCAGACTTAAATCAGGCAGGAGAAGAAAGGCAGCCAAGAGATTAGGAGACTTCTTGCAGATAGAATGAGGACTCGGGCTATGTCAAAGCCAAGGGTGAGGGTCCCTCACCCCCTTTTGCAATAGCCCGCAAGTCCTTCCCTGTGGGCCACTTCACAACCACACCTGTCTTAGGTCATCCCTCCCTTGAAGAATCTTATCTGTCACGGGCCAACCAGTCATCTGCCTTGGACTAAGCAGCGTTAAGAGAAAGGGGGCAGAGGCGGTACTCCTACAAGGAAGAGAAGCTTTGTCTCCTAAGTGGCTTATGGTCCCAAGGTCTTTCTACTTCAGCTTCAGCCACAAAGGGTTACAGTTTCTAAAACTAGGCAGGACAGTTCCCAACAGAAAAGGAGGAAGTAAAACTTTCATTGTTTGCAGATGACCTGAAAATAAGTACAAAGAAAATCTTATAGACTTGACCAAAAAAACTACTTGACCAAATAAGTGAATTTGGCAAAGCAACAGGATACAATATCAATATTCAGTAATTGAGAGCATTTTTTGTACATCAACAATGAAATATCAGAAACAGAAATCAGGAAAATATCCCATTTGCTATAGCAACAAGCAAAATAAAATTCCTAGGAATAAACCTAACCACAAAGGTAAAAGACCTATACTCAGAAAACTATGCAACATTGAAGAAAGAAATTAAGGAAGACACAAATAAATGGAAGCATATACCATGTTCATAAATTGGAAGAATTAACCTCACCAAAAATGTCCTTACTACCCAAAGCAACCTATAGATTCAACACAATCCCTACTAAAATACCAATGACGTATTTCACAGATATAAAACAAAAATTTCAAAAATTTATATGGAACCATAAATGACCCTGAATAACTGCAGCAATTTTTAGAAAGAAGAATAAAGTCAGAGGGATCACAATACCTGACATCAAACTATATTACAAGGCCATAGTAATCAAAATAGGTTGGTACTGGCACATGAACTGACCTATGGATCAATGGAACAGAATAGAAAGCCCAAAAATAAACCCAACTCTCTGTGGTCAATTAATAGTTCAACAAAGGGGGGAGAAACTTAAAATGAAGTAAAAATAGCCTCTTCAACAAATGGTGTGGGAAAATCTGGACAACTACATGCAAAAAAATGAAACTTGACCACCGACTTACACCATACACAAAAATAAACTCAAGATGGATAAAAGACTTTGATATAAGACCTGACACCATAAAAGTTCTAGAGGAGAACATAGGCAGGAAAATCTCAGACATACCATACAGCAATATTTCACCAGTATGTCCCCTAGAGCAAGGGACATAAAAGAAAGGATAAACAAATGGGACTTGATCAAAATAAAAAGCTTTTGCATGGCTAAAGAAAACATCAATGAAATGAAAATGGAAGCAATTTTATGGGAAAATATATTTGCAAATGATACCTCAGATAAGGGTTTGATCTCCAAAACATATATAGAACTCACATAACTCCAGTCCAGAAATACAAACAATCCAATTAAAAAATGGGCAAAGGATCTGGACAGACACTTCTCCAAGGAGGACATACAAAATGCCCAGAAACATGTAAAACAATGCTCAACATCACTATCCATCAGAGAGATGCAAATTAAAACCACACTGAGGTATCACTTCACACCAGTCAGAATGGCCAGCATAAACAAATCAACAAACAGTAAGTGCAAGGTTGTGGAGAAAAGGGAACCCTAGTCCATTGTAGGTAAGAATGCAGACTGGTGTAGTCACTGTGGAAAACAGTATGGAATTTCCTCAGAAAAACTAAAAATGGAACTGCCTTTTGACATAGCAATTCCACTGCTAGGATTATACCCTAAGAATTCTGAAACACTAGTTCAAAAGAACCTGTGCACCCCAATGTTCATAGCAGCACAATTTACAATAGCCAAGTGCTGGAGACAGCCTGAGTGCCCATCAGTATATGAGATGATCAAAAAATTGAAGTACATTTCATACAGTGGAATACTACACAGTAGAAAGAAAGAATGAGCTCCTGCCCTTCACGACAGCATGGATAGAAGTAGAGAGCATTATGCTAAGTGAAATAAGCCAGGCAATGAAAGACAAATATTCTATGATCTCACTTATGAGTGGAACCTAATCAACAAAACAAACAAGCAAGCAAAATATAACCAGAGACATCGAAATACAGAACAAACTGACAGTGACCAGAGATAATAGAGGAAAGAAGGGAAAGGGTCATAAAGGATAAGGTATAAAGGACTCATGGACAAATCCAGAGGGAAAGAATGGAAGGTGGGAGGTGGGGGGAGGTGGAGTGGAGGAAAGTAGTGATGGGAAAATGGAGACAATTGTACTTGAACAACAATTATAAAATAATAAAGGAAAAAATACCCTATCTCATTTACTTAAGAATAAATTGTTTTTACTTCTTTTAACTGTTTAACGTATATATACATACATATGTAGATGAGTACATATGTACATATATTATATATATACATATACACAAACACACATTTGCTTTCAGAAGTATTCATTATATGTAAATTTCATATACTTTTATATATAAATTTTTATATATGTGTTTATATATATGACATATATCTTATTTCTCCAATGAAAGAGCAAATTACATCTGGTAATTTTTTTTTATTAAAGATTTTATTTATTTATCTTTAGAGGGGAAGGGAAGGAGAGAGGGAGAGAGACATCAATGTATGGTTGCCTTTCATGCGTCCCCTGCTGGGAACTGGCCTGCAGGGAACCAGCCAGCAACCCTGGTATGTGCCCTGGCTGGGAATCGAACCGTGATTGTCTGGTTTGCAGGCCCGCACTCAATCCACTGAGCTACACCAGCCAGGGCTTACATCTGGTAATTTTTTTGACCTCACTAAAGCACTCTTAATTGATATAATCCTTAGTTCAAAGCTAATTTTCAGTAATAACTTACTGACTTTAATTGATTTTTGTTTGAAGTGCCTTATCATATAAAGAATACCATACAGTGCATTTTGCTTTTAGAATGATTTAAAGTATTTAAGGCAGACAGTGAGAAGGCAACACTGGAGCATTAAAGACAGAAACCATTCAGGGTGGTTAATACAGCAATCTTAAGAATCAGATACAGCATGTAGTCCATAAAATAGTAGATTATCATGAAATAAGTGAGTCAATTATTAATTAAAAAGTGAGTAACAGCAATTTAGGGAAACCTAATTTCATACTAAAAATGACTCCTGCCAAGAAGCCTTTTCATCTTTAAGGAAACAAATGATTGTTATTAGGTGTCTATTAAACATTGTTACTATCAAATGATGAATTTTGGAAATGGGAAGTTATCTTCATGTACAGCTTCTCTTATTTTCATTAATATACTGTTCAACTTGGAAATAACAAATTATCAATATTTTGCAGACCCTGCAAGGTCATGGTTCAATTTAAACACTCATTAACTTTTGTTTATTTTTTCCAACATATATGTCAATGTTCACTACCAAGCTGCAGATTAACAAGAACAATTGATGGTTGGAGCTAGACACACACCACTAAAATTAGAATTGGGCTAAGTTATTTTAAACAAAGTAAAGTGCAGCCAGTGGAACCAAGGTGAGATTCTAATACATAAACAGATTGTAGAATTCTCATAGCCTCTCATGGACTCAGGTTATCTTCCCCTCCTGCCCCAGAGGCCAGTGCTGGATTGCAAGTTCCCTTAAGCCATAAGTGGAGTGATTTGCATATTTAAATTTAACCCAGTGCCTAATACATTATGTAGTGAAAAGTATAGCTTGTTGAAATTGTCAATATGATTCCCAAAGATTTGAATATATTATATTTTTATAGATTGCCTAATACTAAAGTGTTTCTTTTTTCAAAATGTGTGATAAAATGTGTGACGATACATATAATTTGCATAATAAAAATGAGAGAGAGGATTTCCATTATTAGCACAGTACTCCACAAACCTCATGTGACTCCAGAAAAATCTCCTGTGTGGACGTCATTGATTCTTCACTCATGAGAGACAACGTACAGAATATTCTCTTCCAGCATTCTCTTTCTCCACGCCACAGAAGAATAGCACATGGAAGTTCAATGAGATGGGATAAATATCTGTGGTGTCCTTCCACTAAGGCATTTTACCTGATAATCAAATATTTAGAATAACAAAAATATTAGAAAAGCCTTTTAAGTCAGAGAGGCATATATTGGTTTTCCCACAAATTGTGATGTAATCAGTACCGTATGTTTTGAGAGCAAAATGAGTTGTGAATTTTGTCTTGTTTTTTTATTAGATAAATCTTTCCATTAGACTTCATTATTTACTATTATTTATAAGTTTGTTGTGAAGATTAAACAACTTAATATTTGCAAGGTAAAGAATATATAAATTTGTTGTGAGTATTAAATTAGCAAAGTAGTAAATCATCTATCTAATGCCTATAATTTAGATTATCTAATACCTAGTATCTCTGAAGGATGTAGTTTTTATTTAGTATCTCTCTCACACTTTTTTCCCAATAGTTTTGTGACAGAACCTTACCAATGCTGTTCTGGAACAGCTGAGTGGTTCAAACGCTCACTGCCAAGAAGCCTGACACTCAATGAAAAAGGAAAGGGTTGTTTATTTAAAGGTTATAGAGATTTACAATAATGGCAGATTTCTGCTGTTAAGTCCCATTCCCTTCAAAAATGCCCAAAAGCACATAGTCCTGCCTCCCTTTGCCAAACCAGGCCAGTTTCAGAATACACCAGTCAGAGATACCATCTTTCAGAACAGCAGAAGTCTGAGACGCATTCCCAAGCACAGTTCAGCTCCAGATACTTCTCAAAAATCCGGGTGGCCAGGCAGGGCCCATGCAGCTCCATCAGCACTGACAACTCACTAGATTTCTGGCTTTTAGAACTCCTCTCTCTTACTCCAGACCACGTGGCTTCTCCCTCTTCTCTTTCAAGCCACTCTCATTTAAATGCTTGGCCCAGAACTTCCTGTGCAACTTCATATCCAGCCTCTCTTATATGTTTTAGTGCCTGCCATTTTTGCCACTTCCCCCATACCTTTTACCTTCTTTTGACTGCCATCTTTAGTGAGGGCAAAAGTTCCCAGTGACACGTGGACATCTGGGGTGGGCATCTGCCCTCTGACTCTCATGCAGGCTCTATTTGAGTTCCCCTCTGCCACCCCACTGTGTGGATATGTCACAAGTGCCAGAGTGTTCTCCCATTCATGCACACAATTCAACCTGGGCAGCAGCCTTCTTCCCTTCAGGAAGGCACAGCTATTAACTTGCCATTGTTATGCAATGTATCTAAAATGGTGTATCTGCAATGTATCTAAAATGGTGTATCAGCCACTCTCCTTCCCCCAATCAAGGATCGTGAGGGTTGGTTTCCTATTTTCAGGGGTCTTATGTTCTGCACCCCATTGCAGTTTAACCTCTAAATGTAGTCTTTTTGCATCATTTCAGGTTCTTCCTAACAGTTTCAATGGCATATCTATTTGATATTATAGATGTTACACATACCCAGAAGCTTTTATATTTTCTGCCTCTCTTGTTCTTAGTCCTCCATTCAAATATTTAATGCATCTTGGTTTCTCAATTTAGAATGATTTTCACTTTTGGAATTCCAACAACCAGAGATGAAGAAGAGTGTAAATGCTTGAGACAGAAGAATGTTTTTGAGCTATCTACCAAATTTTATAAACACTAAGACACAAATTTTTTAACAATCTCATTAATTTTTTATTATTAAAACATGGTCAAGTACCAAGTACTCCAACATCAAATCTTGCCCATTGGTCTTCAATTTATAAAGATATCCAAAAACTGATAGCAAAGTAATGTTAACCCTTACAAAAACAGATTACGGTGAGGAAAGGACAAGATATATGGTGATTAGGAGTGTCTATTAAGACCCTCAAGCAGGACTCAGAAGTAGACTATCTTCACATAATGACAAGCCTTGGTTAAGAGTTCACACTACTAAGTTTAATTTGTTTATTAAATTTTAAAAGAACTATGGCATCACCAATGCATTTGATGATAAAGTAGACCTTATAGTATAAAAATTGTAATATTATCTATGAATTTAAAAATTACTTAAGCCTTGAATGTCAAAATTCTAATAATATCTTAAACTACTTGTTTTCCTTTCTATGTATGCACAAATGCATATGATGAAATTTATGTTAGATTAAACTTAAAAGATCTTTTTAAATTAATACTAAATTTCTAGATTAAAAAATAATATAGTTCAACAATAAGGTGTTTACTCTTTAAAAATTGTGCTTTTTACCATATAGTCTCCCTTAAGTTTTAAAGTATATAGTATTCTATATGTTCTCACTATAAATAAAAGTTTCATTATTTTTCTATTTATTAGTTTTCATTACTACTCCTATTCCAGTACCTTGCAATACATAGTTTTACCTACTTCTAAGTCAAATAAAGAGCAAATTTATTAGAATACATTTCAGTTAATTATTTTTAGGTGAGTCTCTCTTCTCTTCTAAAATATTAAAAAATGTAGATTGGCCTAAGCCAATCTAACTGTATTTACTTTTTATTCTTGTGAGGTTTTTTTCATTTCATTTTGTTTTGTTTTCACAAGCAAACACAGTATTTAATCTGCTTTGTGCACATTTTCTCTCCATTTTTTCTTCCCATTAATTGGTTTCCCATTCTAAATAATTATTCCCTTTTTTAATTAAATAATTATTCTCCATGGAAGTAACTTAAAATTAATATACCCTAAAATTCAATTTGAAAACGCAGAAGTTACAAAGATTTAAAATACATATGTTAGAACTACTTTTGGTGGAAAATTAAAATTCAGGAAGTATCCCTATGGTCACTGTAGTGTCTTAGTTGGCTCAGGCTGACATACAAAATTCCATGGACCGGGTAGCTTAAACAATAGAAATTTATTTTCTCACATTTCTGGTGACTGGGAAGCCCAAGATCAGGGTGTCAGACAGTTCAGTTCCTGGTGACCGTGGTTTCCTTAAGGTGCAAATGGTCAGCTTCTTGCTGTGCCTCACACGGCCTTTCCTCGGTTGACGCCCTCTGAGAGAGGGAGAAAAAGGGAGAGCTCTGTTCCACACTTTATTTCAGAAAATTATTTTAATAGTTATAAAACATCTTTCTTTTTTATAGAATCCATGTAGAATAGCAGTTGACTTCTCTATGATTATCAGAATTATTTATCCTTGAGGTCTTGGCTAAGTGGGACTGAAATCAGCAAAAGCTCTCAGATGGTTCGTTCAGAAATCATCCCGGGAGGCCCACCTTGCTGATGACTGTCATGCTTAGCTCTTATGATGCAACCCAGTCCTTTCCTAAGAAAGTATCTTTTTATTCACTCTTTGGAGGCTTGAAGTAAATTTGGCAGTGTTTATTAAACACCTTCCAGCTCCTGTCATTTATCACTTCTTCATCTTCAGTTCTGACAGCACCCATTTTAACTTTGTTCTTTTCTAAGTTGCTTTAATAACATTAATAAAGCCACTAATTGCATCATGATTGGCCCATCCTCATAATTTAATCTAAGCCTAATTACTTCCCCAAAGCCCCATCTTTAAATATTATCACAATGGTGGAAACACAAACATTCATTCCGTAACAGTCAAAAAAGAATGTTCTATTGGTAGTAATAACTGAGAAAATCAAGAATCAAGACTTGTAAGCTTTTCTTCTTTTTCATTTGTTTTTTAATATATTTTATTGACCATGCTATTACAGTTGTCCCCTCCCCCCATTCCCCTCCCCCCTGCATCCCCCCTCCCACCAGCATCCCCCTCCCCTTACTTCATATCCATGGGTTGTACATATAAGTTCTTTGGCTTCTCCATTTCCTATACTACTCTTAACATCCCCTGTCTATTTTGTACCTACCATTTATGCTTCTTATTCCCTGTGTCTTAAGCTTTTTACATAGTTGAGTAAAATGATAAAAGTGGTATTTTAGGTAGATTATTTTTAAAATATAGCACCTAATAAATCAGACAACAAACTTGAAATAAGAAATCCAATTAGAAAAATAATTTCATAATCAAGGCATAAAGTAATGAAGAGTCCCCATTGGAATAGTGACGTATAAACAATAACAAAAACAACAGTATTACTTTTTTGAAGATTCACTACATGCCAGCTGCTTTTAAAAGTGCTATGGATTCATAATTTCATGTGAATTTCAACAATCCTATGAGGTAAGTACTTTATTTTTTGCATTTTGCAAGTGAGGAAACAGGGGTGAGGAAAAAATAGCCTGTAGGCCAAATCTAGCACACTGCTAATTTTTGTAAATAAAGTTTTATAGAAACTCATCCCCCACCAAAAAAGAAAAGTCAGTCTGCAGTCGTTAGGAATGCATGCTAGGAACTGGCACAAATTATCAGGAGATTCCAAATTTTGAAATACTTGCTTAGAAATGAAAATTGAATTTTTCAGTTTATTTAAGATAATTAAAACATAAAAAAATTTTGTGTTAAGAGAATGGAGGAGACAGGGAAATATGATAAAGATCACAAGAAGATAAAAATGAGACTGAAAAGCCTTTCAAAGTAGGTAAAAATATGTTATGTATTGAAAATTAAGAAATAGAATTTTAAAATGGCAGATGTAATTTTCTACATTATGAAAATGTCAAGAAGGTAAAGGCTATGAAACTATTAGCTCAGAAAGGAATTATTCATAATATAAATATCTACTTTTAATCTTTTTAATGGTGGGTATACATTAGTTAATTAAACTTGCCTTCAAGATGACTAGATTATTTTTATAAACTTGTTCTAAGTCAAACCAACGATATAAAAAAAGAAAAAGTAGAAACCAAAGGGGAAAAGAATAAGGAGTGAACAAGGCAAAGTAACAGAATGAAAGTATATACAAAATCATGAAAGAAAGCAAGAAGGAAGGAAGGAGGGAAGGAAGAAGGAAGAAAGATTGTATAAGAAGCAGGAAGGGAGGAAGAAAAAGAGCAAAGTAAATACTCATTTTTCTGTGTTATATGCATTACTACTGATTAAAGTTTATCACATATTTTATGTATACAAATAACATCAAAATATTAATATGAGCACCATGTAATATTTTAACCAATTAATAGAGTAGTAAAATTATTATTTTATTTAATGTAGAATCTGGATTAGCACTGTGTTTATTATAGCAACTATTTTATTTTATTTTATTTTATTTTATTTTATTTTATTTTATTGACAAAGGGGAAGAGAGGGAAAAAGGGAGAGAAACATCAATGTGTGGTTGCCTCTCATGTGCCCCCTACTGGGGACTTGGCCCACAACCGAGGCATGTGCCCTGACCAGGAATCAAACCAGTGGCCCTTTGGTTTGCAAGCTGGCATTCAAACCACTTAGCCACACCAGCCAGGGCCAATTTAGTATTTTTTTGTTAACCACATCCTTATCTAATAGAAAAGGAGAGCTTAAGAATGTAATAGTTTTGTCCTTGCCCAAATGAGTAAAGAAGAGTTCACTTTATATTTTCTTAAACTAAAGTGAAATAATACCAAGATTAGAGTGCTAGTAGATTTTACTGTGGATGAAGCATAAGTCTTGTTAATCCTACTCAAATGAATACAGTTCAATAAGCAATAGCATTGAATACAAAAGCTAATTTTTGCAAATAATAATAATAATAATAACCCACAATATCCAATTAAAGGTAGACTAGTGAAAATAAATTTTAAAAATCCAAAGGGTATTTGAGTAATCAGGCAAGTAAAATTTCAAAAGAATTCTTTAACATGTTTATATAAATACACATTCAAAAACAAACTATGAAAATTAAAATGTAAAGTACTTTTAAACTTTTTGGTTTATTATTACTTACTTAAATTGTGATAACACAACATTTGAGATTTTGCACCTTTACTGTTTTTAAGCAGAGTGCTCAGTAGCATTGAGTACATTTGCATTGGTGGATCACCAGCACCACTAGGCATCCACGCACCTGTTTTCAGCCAGGAAAACTAAACTTGTTAATAACCTCCCCTTTTCCCCTACTCAGTTCTTGCAGTCATCATTCTTCATCATTTCTACTTTTCTATGCATCTTCTCATTACTCTTTTTATTCATAAATGTGATTTCACTTTTATTTTCTTAAAAAAAAAATAACCACAGCCCTGCCCAGGGTGGCTCAACCCTGACCAGTATAAGAAGAGTCATCCCATAACTCAGGGGTGGTAGGTTTGATTCTGAGTCAGAGTACCTATCTAGGCTGTGGGTTTGAACTCAGTCTGGCATGTACAATCCCTAATCCGTGCACATGCTGGAGGACACCAGTTGACTCTTCTCTCTAGCATCGATGTTTTTCTCTCTCCCTCTCTCCTTCCTCTCTCTCTAAAAGCAATGAAAAAAAAATGTCCTCAGGTGAGGACTTAAAAAATAAATTAAATAACCACAAAATCCAGTAATCCCACTTCTTGGTACTTGTCCAAAAGAAATGAAATCAGTTCTTTAAAAAGATGTCTGCACTCCCGTGTTCATTGCAGCAGTACACACAATCACCAAGATATGCAAACAACCTAAATACCTAAGTGTCCATTGACAGATGAATGAACAAATATAATGTGGTATATGCAATGGAATATTACCCAGCCTTATAAAAAGAAGTAAATCTTGTCATTTAGAACAAAATGAATGAACCTAGGCCATTATGCTAAGTGGTTAGGCCAGACACAGAAAGATAAACACTGCATGATCCCACTTATATGGAACCTGAAAAAGTGAAATTCAAAGAACACGAGAGTAAAATGGTGGTTGCCAGGGCTCTGGGGAGGGGAATGGGCAAGGATGGTAGTCAAAGGAAACAAACTTTCAGTTTTAACATCTGGAGATCTAATGCACTCTGGTGACTATAGTTAGTAATCATTAATTGTATACTAAATATTTACTTTTAAAAATGCCATTTTTGAAGTACTTCTTTTATAATGAAGCATATACTTAATGACTAATAACTTACTGTGCTGCCACAGATGAGAATAAGTCTATCTACCAAGACATGATCTTCTTGGGGAGGAAAGGTGGCCTATTTCTCAGAGGAGAAGGGCCAGGAGCCTGTTTCTCAATGGGCTTTTACTGGGTTCAATTTGCACAGAAATACAGGGCATACACCCAAAGCTCAATCATTGTCAGGCAGTAATGATGAAATAATAGATGACATTCAAAGAATTATGAGGGCTTATTCTGGGTCAGGGTCAGATAGCTAAAGGGGTATAAAACTTTGGGGAAACAAACTCATTCTATACTTGAACCCTCATCATTTAAATTGAGGGTATTAGCAAAGCAGGTTTCATGGGATTTTATGAATTCTTTCTTAGGACTGATTTCCCCAGGGAACACACCACTTTCAGCACAGGGACGCACCCACCTCTGGCATTGTTTCAGGCTTACAGCATTGTTTCAGGCTTGTCAGGCAGGGAAAGTAAGGCAGCCAAGAGATTAGAAGAATTTTTATAGAAAGAATGAGGACTCAGGCTATGTCAAAGCCAAGGGGCAAGGGTCCATCACCCCCTTTTTCTACAGCCCCCCCAAGTCCTCCCCTGCGGGCCTCTTCACAACCATGCCTGTCTTAAGTTATCCCCCCCTTGAGGAATCTTACCCGTCATTGGCTAATCAGTCATCCACCCAAGGCCAAGAAGGGTAAAGTAAAAGGGGGCAGAGGTGGTGCCTTTACCAGGAAGATAAGCTTTGTCTCCTCAGTGGCTTATGGTCCCAAGGTCTCTTTACTCAGCCTTAGCCATGGGGGTTGCAGCTCCTGAAACCAGGCAGGGCAATTCCCAAAACCTTACAATAAATAAAAAGGTAGGGCAAATTATCTGTGCAACAAATACATAAATAGCTCTTTTATTTTGGGTAAAGCACTACTGAGAGTGATTAGTATTTAAATAGCAGGTGTGATTGAAAAAATTATTTTGTAAACAAACAGCCCTTCTCACTATGTAAATTTATGAACATTATAGCAGCAGAAGAAATATGTATTATTATCCCTTCAGTTCTTGTTTCAATATTCACACCCATGCATACATACCTCCCTGCACACACTGTTAGCAAAGGCTTGTCACAACAGTTCATTTTGCTTAATGTGTTGCACTACTCTTAAATTACTTACCTTATTGTTATCTTGCTGTAGATTCCCACAGGGAAAAAAAATGCATGGATACTTCTACTCCATAAACTATGAGCCCAACATAATTTCTGTGTTCTCAAAAATTTCTGGGTAGCTTCCTCAGGGACATTCAACTTTGTCCCTTTTATGGGTAAGTTATCAGACAAGTCAAAGTCCATCTTCAAGCCAGTGACAAGAGTCTGGTGAGATACTTGTATGTCATGGGAACAGCTGTATCTCTACCTTGAGAAAGAGAAAGCAGATGGAACTAGACTTATCATGGCTGACATGGAGAGTATGAGGTAGGCATGGAATTTGCCAGATAATGAATATATTCAATGGGACATTTCAATTTTATTTCACAATGTCATTAAGTATAGTAAATATTTTTAAGATGACTGATTTAAACAAATTTTCAATATCATATCAGAAGAGAACTATACTAAACATCCTCCAATGCTTAAGTATTTATTTTGTTGTCTTGAAAAGCAGTCTATATTATTTGAATGCATTTTTAATTGTTTGAATTTTCTTCCTTAGCCTTAACTACTTTTATTTGATGTCCCACTCTTACACATGTGGGACAAAATAGAGTATTGCCTGACAACCCTTCAAATGTCTGAATACAGCTACATTTCCTTGTTGTCTTCTTTCTTGCAGACTAATTCCTTTCACTCCTCTCGCCATACAAAACCCTAAAGAATTCCTCATTATAGCAAGGTCCAAGACGGCAGCAGAGCAGGTGGAAGCTACACTAACCTCCTCTCAGGACCAAACTGGAATTACAACTACATACGTTATAGAACAATCATTCTGAATAACCAACTGAAGACCAGCTGAAGAAAAGTCTTATAACCAAGGATTTACAGAAGAAGAGATATCAAGGCTGGTAAGAAGTGTAGAGATTTGAAAAAGGCTGGCCCTGTTCCCATGGATAGTAGCTGAGGTCCTGGAGGGATATCTCTGCTGCAGGAAATACCCCCCTGAGAAGTGTGGGGTCTAAACCTCAAACTGGGATCCATAGCCCAGAGCACCAAAGCCAAGTAAAGTTTCCCACATAACACCTGGCTGTGAAAAACAGCAGGGCTTCTGTTCTCCAGGGAGAGACAGGAGTTTTCTAGAGACATAAGCACCCATTTAAATGGCCAACTCACAATTTTTTTTTTCACAGCCATGTACCTTGGGCTCTGGTGGAAGAAGAGCAGAGTGAACTAGAGTTGCATGAGTAGAGTCTGGAGTTTGTGACCATAAGAGAGCTGAAGAGACAGCAGCAGAATCTCTGTGCGAAGTCATTCTCTCATACTGCAGACACCAACTTTCTTAGGTGGAGCACTCCCCTCCGTGTGTGGTCAGCCTGGGCAAAATCAATAACCCCACACCCTGGATTCCCTCTGCTCCCACCCCTGCAGAGCTTTCACTTTTCTGAGGAGTCAGCTGCCTTGTCCAGGGTGTAGAGGTCAGGGCAGACTCAGGGGCTGTCAGTGACTAAGTTGTGTGGATTTGGAATGGGGGCTATTCTGGCAACTTTTCTGTGAACTTGACTAGGGTTTTCCTCTAGAAACTAACATCTGGGCATCTAAAAGAAGATCAAATAAGCAATTAGGAATACAAGGTAGAAAAAAACACCCAATCAGAGAATTAAAAAGAAAAATAATTTTAAAAGAATAAAGATAGTTTAAGGGACCTTTGTGACAACCTGAAGCATAAAACATTTGCATCATAGGAGTATCAGAAGGAGAGAGCAGGGATTGAGAACATATTTGAGAAAATAATGATTGGAAACTTTCCTAACTTGGTGAAGGAAAAACACACACAAGTCCAGGAAGTGCAGAGAATCCCAAATAAGATTAACCAAAAGAGACCCGCACAAAGACATGTCAAAATTAAAATGGCAAAGGATAAACACAAAGAGAGAATCTTAAAAGCAGGGGGAAAAAAGCAGTTAATTATCTACAAGGGAGTTCCCACAAGACTGATCATTTCTCAACAGAAACTTTTCAGGCCAGAAGGAATTAGCATTAAATATTCAAGGTGATGAAAACCAAGGATCTACAACTGAGACTACTTTGCCCAACAAGGCTGTTATTTAAAATTGAAGGAGATATGAAGAACCTTCCCAGATAAGGAAAAACTAAAGAAATTTGTTAAACTAAACTAGTATTAAAAGAAATATTAAAGGGCCTACTATTAACAGGGGAGGAAAAGAAGGAGAGGGAGGAGGAGGATGAGTAGGAGGAGAAAAAGAAGAAAAAGAGAAGGAGAAAAAACAACAACAGAGAAACACAGTTAAAAAGAATAAAATGGCCTGTTAGTAATTACTTTAAATATAAATGCCTTAAGTACTACAATAGAAGACATAGGGTGGATGAATGGCTAAGAAAATTAGACCCATTTATACACAGTCTACAAGAGACTCATCTCAGAACAAGAGATACACACAGACTAAAAGTAAAGGGATGGAAAAAATATTTTATATAAATAAAGAAGAAAAAAGCTGGGGTCGCAACACTCCTACCTGACAAAATAGATTTAAAGCAAAAGATATAGTGAGAGATAAAGAAGGACACTACATGATGATAAAGGGAACAATCCAACAAGAGGATATAACCCTTAAAAACATTTATGCAGCCTACATAGGAACACCTAAATATGTAAAGCAATTCTTGATGGACATAAAGAGAGAGATTGGCAGTAATACAGCCATTATAAGGAATTTAAACACCCCATTGACAACAATAGATAGATCTTCCAGGCAGAAAAACAATAAGAAAATGATGGCCTTAAATGGCACACAAGAAAATGTTTTTAATTGATACCTTCAGAGCATTTCTCCCCAAAGCAGCAGAATATACATTATTTTCAAGAGCACATGAAACATTTTCTAGGACAGACCACATGTTAGCTCACAAAACAAGTCTCAATAAATTGGAACAGATTGAAATAATTTCTTTTGGGGGTCCCAATAATTTTTTAAATTATTTTATTGTTGTTCAGTTACAGTTGTCTGTATTTTCCCCCACCATCACCCCCCCCCCCCTAGCCAAACCCACCTCCTTCCCTTGCTTCCACCCTCCCACTTGGTTTTGTTCATGTTTCCTTTATAGTAGTTCCTGAAAACCTTTCCCCTCACTGTCCCCTCCCACCTCTCCTCTGGTTACTTTCAGATTGTTCTTAATTCAATATCAAGCATCTTCTCTGACCATAATGCTATGAAGGTAGAAATCAGTCACAAGGAAAATACTAAACAAAGACATAGAGGCTAAATAACATATTAGTAAACAATGAAGAAGTTAACAATGAGATCTGGAGAAAAATCAAAAGATATCTTGAAACAAATGAAAATGAGAATACAACAACCCAAAATCTACATTGTTTTCTCAACAACAGTAGTCCTAAGACGGACATTTACAGTATTATAAGCTTATCTCAAGAAAGAAGAAATATCTCAAATAATCAATCTAACTTTACACTTAAGGGAACTTAAAATAGGACAACAAAGCCCAGAGTGAGTAGAAAGAAGGAAATAATAAAGATTAAAGCAGAAATAAAATAGTCTACAAATCAGTACAAAAAATCAATAAAATCAAGAGCTGAGTCTTTATAAAGATAAACAAGATTGACAAACCTTTAACCAAACCTATCAAAAAAAATAGAGGACCCACATAAATAAAATTAGTCATGGGAGAAGAGGAGTAACAATTGACTCCACAGAAATGCAAAGGATTTTAAGAAAATATTATGAACAACTCTATGCCAAGAAATTAGACAATCTGGAAAAATGGATAAATTTCTAGAAATATAGTCAGTCTTCCAAAACTGAATCAGGAAAAATCAGAGAATCTGAATGACAAATTACAAAGAGTAAAATTTAAGCAGTAATTAAACTCTCAACAAACAAAAGTCACAGAACAGATGGCTTCCCAGGTGAATTTTGCCAAACATTTCAAGAAGAACTAATACCTCTCCTTCTCAAACTATTCCAAAATATTCAAGAGAAGGGAAAACTCCATGCTAATTCTATGAAGCCAGCATTACTCTAATTCCACAACCAGATAGAGACACTACAAAGAGATAAAGTTAGAGGCCCATATCCCTGATGAACATAGTTGTAAAATCCTCAACAAAATATGAGCAAACTGGGTCCAGCAATGCGTTATCATATCCCACATCATACCCCACAATTAGGTGGGATTTGGGGGGAAATGCAACATTGGTACAATATCTGCAAGTCAATAAATGTGATAACCACTAAAAAATTAATAAAAACCATATTATCATATTAATAGATGCCGGAGATAAATTTGATCAAATACAGCACCCACTAATGATAAAACCTGTCAGCAAAGTAGGAATAGAAGGAACACACCTCAATAGAATAAAGGTCATATAAGACAGACCCACAGTCAGCATCACACTCAATGGGCAAAAACTACAAACATCTCCGTTAAGATTGGGAACAAGACACGGATGTCTGCTTTGACCATTCTTATTCAACATAGTGCTGAAAGTCCTATCCACAGCAATCAGAAAACAAAAAGAAATAAGAAACATCCAAACTGGAAAGGGGGCCATGTAGGGGTGTCAAGGAATCGAGCATAAAAGAAAAAAAGAAAAAAATCATGGACGACACTGTGGTGAATGTAGGGCTGAGGAGGATGGTGGAAGGTGGAAATGCTGATGGGAGAGACTTGAGTTGGGGTGGTGACCACACAATACAGTACGTAGATAATGTATTGTGAAATTACGCACCTAAAACCTGAGTAATGTTAACCAGTGTCACCCCAATAAATTCAATAAAAAGAAAATAATAAATAATTATAACAATGTATTCTACATGTTTCTATTCCAGAAACCTTAAACTGAATTGAAAAGTGAAAATTATATTTGTTTTAGTAAAATTCAAGTGGGAAAAAATATGTGATATATATAAGGACATCTGTCCAAAATCTCACTTCTTAAATTTTAGCCTTCCTTGAGGTTCTTTATTCAACTTCTTTTCCCTTTATATCCCCTTTGCTTGGGATATCTCACCTGCTTCAATAAATTTAGGTGCCTTCTACCAACTAAGTTCTAATATCTAAACTCTCATCCATCCAACTATATATCCTTTTCAAAACAATTTTCAAAATAAGATAAAATTGTGACTCTTGTAGAGATATAAAAAAAGAACCCATATTAAAGATTTTATTTTTCTCACAAGGGAACCAGAACCAGCAGACTCTGTATGTGTGTATATATAATATCAGTTCAAAAAGGTAAAAATTATAGAGCATAAAGGTATTTTGAAATAAATGTGCAAATAGAGGCAAAATGGCCCCAATTGAGGAAAATATGGGGATGGCAGTAAGGGGACTTGTTGGGATAGGAAGTCATTTGCACCTCACCCAGACAGGACGGAATCTACATGTCAGTTACTTACGATTTAGAATCCCAAAATAGCTCAAGGCAAGTACAGGGTGAGATCATATAACCTAAAAGTTATGCTGTATGCAAACAATGCATAGTATTCTACTGATACAAACTTTTCTTTTTTAAAATACCTACTATTTAATAAGTGAACTCATCTTTGACTCTCTTCCCCCATGAATCCTTTGCCAACATGCTCCTTACAGGCAGGTATTGTGTCTTACTTTTCATTCTATTTCCACTGCATAGTATATAACTTGTTACACAGTAGGCCTTCAAAAATGTGGAACACGTGAATAAATGGAAAATACACTCTACATTCAGTAACCTGCACTTACAGTAACTTATTGCCATATTCCACCTTCTTTCTCCTAGCCTCTTCCTGTTCACTTAAAATATATGAGGTGAACATAAATTTACACCCTCTCAAAAATCAATTACAATTGCTTGTTTGAATTAACAAGTGGCCTTTTCTTGCACCTATTAAAAGAAAAGTCAATAGTTTTACATGAAACAGAAGTGGGAGAGCAAGCTTTGACTGGGAATTCAAGGCTTGGATTCTATATAGTAGAATTTAGAGGGTATCAATAAGGTCATTTTTTATTTCATTGAAAACACTTTAAAATTTACAAGGCCATGTTGATCACATACCTACAGTTACAGTCTTATTACAAAGATTAAGAAATCAAAATGCTTATCAGCCTGGTGATTTACAGAGGGCCCTATAACCCACTTGTCCTTTAAAAGAGAAAGGCTTTTAGGTGTTTAAGAGATGAACACTGTAGGGGATCATTTCTCTTGATCTCTGCCTTAGACTTCTATTTTCCTACTTATTACCTGAAGATGGATCTTTCAAGCAATGTAATTATTTGTACTATAGATATTCAAGCTATTTGAGTTACTTTTGTAGTACACTGTGATAATCTTTTATTAAAATTGCAGAAATAATAACCTCTATTAACACTAATAAGTAAACTAATGTTCAGTTAGATTGCTACAAAAAGACATAATTGCACGCTTTTTCCCCTTATACATGTAAAAATAGAAAACCAATACAAGCTGAAAACCAACTTTTGAACAGGAAATAGTTTTAATTCTGGCAATTATAGATACTGACACTATACATCTTTATGGTAAAAAAATATTTAATCTTGTAATCATACAAATGATTGCCATAAAAAGTATCAAGATTTGTTTTTTAAGATTTTATTTGTTTATCTTTAGAGGGCAAGGGAAGGAGAGAGGGAGAGAAACATCAATGTATGGGTGCCTTTTGTGCATCCCCTGTTGGGAACTGGCCTGCAAGGAACCGGCCTGCAACCCAGGCATGTGCCCTGACTGGGAATCCAACCGCGATAGTGGGGTTTGCAGGCCCGCGCTCAATCCACTGAGCTACACCAGCCAGGGCTCAAGATTTTAACATACTATTCAAGCTAAAGGAATCTAGGTCTTCATGAACAGATCAGAAGAAAAAAATGTTTATTTTTCTTACATAGTCTATTTCAATAAAATCCCTTAATTATTTTTATTCATTTGAACTAGTACTTATAATTTTCCTGTGATAATTACTTTAATTTTTTACAGTATAAAACTTGTATATAATTATTTATAATTAGCCAGCTGGACTCAGTTCAGATGATCTCAATCTGAAAAAAGAAGCTTTATAATAAGCCAGGCAATGAAAAACAAATACCATATGATCTCACCTATAAGTAGAACCTAATCACCAAAACAAAAAAGCATGTAAAATTTAACCAGAAACATGGAAAAAAGAACAAACTGACAGTAATCAGAGGAGAGGGGTGAGGGGGATAACAGGGGAAAGAAGGGGAAGGGTCATCAAGGAACATGTATAAAGGACCCATGGACAAAGCCAAAGTGGGGAAGAATTGAAGGTAGGAGGTGGTCGGGGAGGGAGAAAGTGGTGGCAGGAAAATGGAGACAACTGTACTTGAACAACAGTTTTAAAAAAGAAGTTGAAATGTGAAGATTAAGCTGGAATGTCATGGTTAAAAAACAAAATGTGGGCAGAAAGTAGGGCCTATTAGGAGAAGGTTTTAGTCAATCAGTTAAGACTAATCAGCAAAAGTCAGGCTTTGGTCACTAATAGACACATCATTTGTATCCTAGATGTGGGGTTAAGGAATTTCATGGCAAAGGAAGCTTACTTTGTTGGCAACACCTGAAGTATCCTAGTAAGGAGCCAGTTGAACATACGCCCTTTTCTCTCCATCAGGCCTGATCAAGGTGTTGACCTGGACAAGTCAATGTCACAGAGCTTCTTCATAGTCCATTTGTTCTGGTGCTTGTTGACCTTGACATCCACAATGAACACAAGGGGACTGTTGTCTTCTCTCTTCTTCAGGGCTGACTTGGTAGTCAGGGGAACTCGATGATAGCATAGTAGTCAAGCTTGCTTCTCCTGGCAGTGCTCTTAGGATATCTAGGCTACCTGGGAGCTGCAGGGTTTTGGGGCAACAAAAGAAGGGTGACAAGCATATTTTCTCCTATTTTTTTGTGGCTGTGGGCACCTTTCAGTACTGCTCTCTGTGCCTTCAAAGCCTTTGCTTTACCTTTGGCTTTGGGAGGCGCAGAAGCTCCCTTCTTTGCCCTGGGCAACATCTTTGTGAAAAAGGCAATTACTTTAATAATTTCAATTAAGCAAACTTTTTTTAATACTCAGAGAATAACTAATTAATTCCTGCTGGCATAATAATATGTATTTTAGTTGTTTATTTAAATAAAATGAAGAATTCTAAATTTTCTTTTTTAAAAATATATTTTATTGATTATGCCATTACAGTTGTTCTAGTCCCCCCTTCATTCCCCTCCACCCTGCACACCCCTCCCCCACCATCCCCCCCTTTAGTTTATAACCACGTGTCTCAAGTTCTTTAGATTCTATATTTCCCCTACTATTCTTGCCCTCCCCCTATCTATTTTTCTATCTACGGTCTATGTTACTTATTTTTTGTAGTAATAAAGGGCATTTTCTAACCTAATGGCCTTCTTAAATTACAGAGGTAAATATGTTTAAAATATAACATTGCATTTTTACTCAAAAATGTATGTTTTAAACTTGCAAATAAATTATAGGAGACAAATATTTGTCAGACATCTACAACTTAGAAAAAGCTTTAATTTTTACTTTAAATGTGTGTACCGCCCCCTTGTGGAAATATGCCAAAATAAAAACTTTACCAATTAATGCTGTATTATGTTCTTTTTTTTTTAGTCTAAAATCACAGACTCAAGGGTTTGAGTTTGTATTTTCAGAACAATAAGCTCTATTTCAATGATTAAAATTAATGAATCAGTAATTTTATGGGCTTTACAGAGTAGTAACTTATAATGTTTGTGCAAAAGCAACTGGGTCTTAATAATCCTTCAGTTTAAATTCATTTACATTGTTCTATACACTTCAAAATTAAATCTGTAAAGTAACCATCTAATTGTATAACCACCACCTCTCGTATTTCAGTTCTTTGAACATTCTGTATAATCCAGTATTGCGAAGGCAGAGATTTCCGGCGCTAAGCCCACTGTTTTACATTCAGTGTCCCGCCGTAGGTTCGGCATACAGCAGCAGATCAGTAGAAATTCATTGTGCTCGACCTCACAGACTTTTTCCAAGACACTTGAAAGTAAGATTTATGGTACTTTGTGTGCAAAAATCTGCCCTGCAAACTGAAATCTGAATATTAAATATAGCGTAAATATTTCTACAGATTAGGTAAGTTACTAATATTGGGATATTTGATATTATGCCATGTTGGACATCAACCAATGCTAGTGAATATTCAGTGGCCTTCAGCAACACCCCAAAATATTCAATATTCACAATGAGTGTATAGAAACTTGCACTATAAGACCTTGTCCCAATCTGAATAAATGGCATGAAACTCAATTTAAAGGATTAAAGGTAAAGTGTTTGACCTTCTGGTTCAAGGGAGTTAAATTATTCTGAATCTATATCACTAAGGTATCCCTACAGTAAAATATTTTCTTACCTCAAAGGAGTATTTATATTAGTCAACAGCTATGGAAGGCATGCGTGACTAAACACCACAAACTAAAAACATGTACTAAAAATTTGAAATGTCACTTCACTGAATGAATAATTTGTGATTTTAGTGTTAAATTACAGTTACTCTTTTTTACTTTTAAATTGTGGAATAACTGAAGTTGGGTTTTTTGTTCATCAACCATCACTCACTTTCTTGTACAGAGCACTTGATGAAAAATTGCTGTTATGGAATATTGGGATATTTCATTGTTTTCATCTTGTCTGCTATTTCCCATGGTATATCTGAAATAAAATTTTAAAATTTTCTTTGGCCAGAGCCTTAAACGTTTTTCACATATTACAAAAAGGAATGTCCTAAGTTCTTGAAATTTGACTATACAATATTTAAAATAGAAACAAAGAAGTTTTCAGGAGATCTGAAGTATTTATTGTGAGGAATTATTATGTGAGAGTATCAACCACAGACTTTATTCAAGAAGGAAGTACTTAGTATACATATATTTGCTTCTTTATTAGCAAAGGTTTAAATATATATATGAGAAAATTTTTATATAGAGTATGACTTTAACACCTTTATTTTAGTCTTTTATTCTGATTAAACTTATAAACACTTGACAGTCAATGATAAATTCAGCTGCTAGAGTTTCAAGTGTTTATTTCCTATTCTATTTAAACAACCATAAAAATAATACAGTGAGTTGAAAGATAAATTTCTTGAAGTGAATCGAGAAGTAAGAAAATATGAATATCATTATGTCAAAGTGAGTATTTTAAAACAGAGTAAAAATTAAACATGCTCATAAACCTTCAAATGTGTAAGGCAGATCTTAAAATTTACCAGTTTTCACACTTAGCAATAACTGTTTTGTAATATTATAAAATAAATATTTATATGATGATGAAAATAATAGTAGAGAATAATATAATATACATGAGAGAAATATCCTTGTCTCCACTCTCTCACTCTCTCTCTCACACACACACACACACACACACACACACTCTCTCTCTCTCTCTCTCTCTCTCTCTCTCTTTCTCTCTCTCTCTTTCACTGAATTCTTCCCAATAAGGGCAAAATAATTCAATGAAAGATTCTGCTAATGTAAAAAGAAATATCTGTCATCAAGCTTCACTCCTTTGAAGGGAATTAAACCTATTGTAATATCATGATCATAACATATCTGTGTTTCCATGAAGTCAAGTAAACTTAGGATATATTAAAGATTATTGAGGAAAGCAAAGATCATGTATACTTTTACATTTAGAATGACCTGGAAAGTGTTTTGACTGTATATATTTTTTAATGATAATTATCCATTTTAAATAAATAGGACTTTAGCTAACTCAATTTACCGTTACAAAAGAGCCAAATCTTAAAGTACTCTAAATATTTACATTCTACACAGCCAAGCAAAAGAAGTCATGCACAATTGCAATTTTTGGTAAAACCACGTGCCCTGAATTTGTTGTTAGTTATGGCTTAAAGCAAAGAAATTCAATTCTAACAATGTATTTTTAAAATAGCGTTTACTCTGGGCTCAATAATAATGTTTTCTCATCTTTTGAAACAGGCCATTTGGCAGCTATAACATTTTTATTCAGCATGTAAGTCCATCAAAATATTAATTTTCCCAATGTTGGAAACTCCTGGTTTTCATCCATTCTGAGATGTTTTTTGATCAAAGAATAATTCTATTTGACAGAATCCTTTTATTAACTGCAATGTTGATCAAAAAGTTGAAATTTGACAAACTTTAGGTCAGAAAGAACATACCAATGTTCTGTGTACAGGCAGGTACTAGGGCAAAGCTTAGAAACACATCTGGGTTTGTTGACCTGATGTAGTGAAAGCGCTGCCTAGTATTTTGCCTCACTGCACTGCTATCTGCTAAAAACTAAGTTCTAATAAGAACTGACATGAAGCCTTGTTCTTCACCCCAAAGCTCTTTAATAACATCAGATCCAGCAATCTGGCTTACTATCTTTTACATGTTTTTTAATAAGTGACATATGTAATATTCTTTCAATGGCAAATATTTGTTCTCCTTCCAGAAAATAAAACTGGAAGCCTTTAATGACTGCTTGAGCAGAGGGTTTACATTTTTGGAAGGTAAAGCAAATCCTGCTCCCAAAATGGTAAGATAAAAGAAGTTATTCATAACATGTTCAAATTTGTAAGTTTTTTAATAAACAGAGCTAGTTTTTTATTTAAGCTTAAGAAGTTATTATTATAGTTGATACTAAAAATATTATTTAGGCAAGCTGCTACTAAAACAAAATTAAAGATCATCAACTATAAAATTGTTCCAAATATAATAGTAATACATCTGCAGAATGACCAGGAATATGAAAAAGTAAATAAATACGTAAAACTTATTTTATTTCAAACAGATATCTTCAAAGATATCTGGAAATCTTGAAGAAGGCTTCTTTAAAAAAACGGGCTTAAGTAATCCAGGCAACTATGAATTTAGAGGAAAATATGTAAAGACACCACAAATTTACCACCAAGCATAAGAAATGAGTCATCAAAAGAACAGTTAAAAGCCTCTGGGTATTTCCACATGATCATTTCTGGTCACTTTGGGAGATCAACCATCTTGAAGCTGAGTTTTTCAAATTCTCATGTTTCTTTATAGTTTATTAATAGATAGACAGCTTTACTAAACAATATAGAGTATTATCTTTCAAGGTATTAATCTTCATATGTAATATCGCCCTCTCTGTATTCTATTGCAATTGCTGACAATTATTTTGGGGAGATTTGTTCACATTTGGGTGTATGATTCTAGCTCATTAATTTTTAATAGCTCTGTAGTATATCATTGCATTAGTGTTCTGGGATTTATTTATTAACTCTCCTGTTGATAACATTTAAATTGTATTTCAGTTGAAAGAGCCAAAGTTTATGTTACAATGGGAAATGGCCCCCAAATATTAGAAAAATCTTCATTTCTTGCTCAGACAATTGCTGTAGTTTAAAAAGACATTAGGCTCCACAGAGTACTAAGGGATTCAGGTGATAAAGGCTCCCCACCTATAAAATGATGGTCATCACGGGGTGGGGAGAGAAACAGAATCATTTGTGGTACAGTTCACTTCTATTACAAGTTTCTTGGCCAGAACCAGTCATGTGGTTCGGCTCAGAATAATAGTTTTCATAAACCCCCAAAAGGAAAAGAGAACAAGATTTGGAGAGCAGTAATAATGTTGACCACTATTTAATTCCAATCATTACTATTGACCCCTGCTGATGTCTTCTTGTATTCATGTGAGAGGCAACTTGGAAGCGAATTGTATTCATGTGAGAGGCAACTTGGAAGCGAAATTGCTGGGTCTGGGGAATACCACTGTTCAGTTTTCTTAAGTAACTGTTCATTTACATTTCAAAGAGCTCTATTGCACTCCCACCACAAGGAAACAAGAGTTCCTCACAATGTGTGCCAAATGCTAGATACTGTAAGTCTTTTGTTTTTTTCCTACAATCTGATTGATAAGCATAACATTTTGTTGTGATCTTAATTTACGTCTGTCTGACTCCTGGTAAAGGTGAATATCTTTTTTATGTGATTTTTGGCACTCAGTTTATCTTCTATGAATTACCTATTCATATTCTTTGCCCACTTTTCTATTGAGTTATCTTTTCTTATTAACTTGTGGAAGCTCTTTATATATAACGATTTTATGCATGACAAATATAGCCTCCAAATCTGTGGATTACCTTTTAAATTTCTGTCATGACTTTAAATGCAAAAGAATTCTTTTCTTTAATTCTAATGCAATCAAATTATCAATCTTTTCCTTTACAATGGGTCCTTTTTAAAAACAATCCTTATCTCAGCAACATGAAAACATATCCTAAAACTTGTAATGTTTTGCTTTGCAAATTTAGTTTATTCTCATGTAATTCTGAGGTTAATCTTGAAGAAATAAATCAATTTTAATAATATAGATAACCAATCATTCCATGATCAGGTACCAAATAATAGATTCTTTTCTTCTGATCTAAATATCACTCTTGCCATATATCAGATTTAGCACATATAAAGGGACTTTTTTTATTCTATATTTAATTAACTGATTAATATGTGTATCCATAGGGTTCATGTACAAATGCCTATAGTTTTACAGTAACTCCTGAGATCTAGTTGGACAGGTACCCTCACTTTGCTTTTTTAATTTTAAAGATTTTGGCAGTTTTTTGTCCTTTACTCTTCTATATAAACATCAAAATCAACCTTACCAATGTCTATAAAAACTCAGTATTTTCCATAAAGTTAAATATTTTAAGTTATTTGGGGGGAAATTGATTATTTTATGCTACTAAGTGAAAAAGAGCATAGTTCATTTATTTATTTATTTAGAATTTTGTAAATATCTAGTAACTAATAACATAATTATCTCCATTAAAGTAATACACATATATTGTTAGGTTTATTTATATATAGCTTTTATTTCTTTGTTTTTGCTGTTATGATAATGATATGTTTTTAAGTTACATTTTTAATACTTTTGGTTTTATATAAGAATGCAAGTAATTACTATATATGGATATAAAAGCAATTCCCAAAGAACTTATATGTACAGCCCATGGACAGAAACTAAAGTTGGGGAATGTGAGTGGGAGGGGGTGTGCAGGATGGAGGGGAATAAAGGACTGGAAATGGGACAACTGTAATATCATAACCAATAAAACATATTTTAAAAAATAATAATAAAAATAAAAGCAATTCCAAAGGCATTTTTGCATTTTCTCTTATGATTCTTATATAGTTATATCACCTGTAAGGAATAATAGTTATACTTCTTACTTACATATTTTATGCATTTTCTTGTATTATTACACTTACTAGGACATTTTGGAATAATATTAAATGTAATCAAAGATAGTAAATATTTGTATTGATTTTCATACTTTAAACAGAATGCTTCTAATAGTTTACCATTAATTATAACTTGTTTCATAAATGTTTAGTTGCTAATCTTCAACTGAGTTAATACTCTTCAATATGTTGAGAGTGTATTTTTTTTAATTAGCAAGTTTTTTTAATAAATATTTACTGGCTATCAAATGGGATGTTTTTTATCTATGTGACTAGATAGCTTTTCTTCTGTTTATTTTTGTTTCATTTAATCCTTTTATATCTGGGGCTATCTCTGTTTTAATTACACCACAAACTACTCTGGATCAGAACTTTTGCATCTATATAAGTGAAATTAGTCTACAGCTTTTTATTCTGATCCTGTCCTTGTCTGATTTTGGTCCAATCGTTATCCCAGCTACATAGAAGTACTTTGAGAATTTTATCCCATTTTCTATTCTCTGAAAAAGTCTCTACAGAGTCTACAGATTGGAATTATCAGTGTGTTAAATATTTAGAAAGCATACCTCTAAAATCTGACCCAGTGTTATCTAGAAACTTATGCAACCTTCATTATTTTGTGTACAAAAACAAGCCTTATTATTATTACAGATCATGCCAATATGGCCAAGTGGAATTTCATACAGTTCTAAAAACAGTCTTACTGACTGATTTTTGAATCCTAATATATCCTGACATGATAACCAAAATTTTGTAAATATGGTGAAATGTTAGATTCTTGATATTGTAACTTTTTCTAAATAAACAAAAAGATGAAGGCATTAAAATGAACAAGCGATCCAAAAATACAAATAAAATACAAATAAAAAATACAAAAAGTAATAAAATAAAAAACAAATGACAAAAACCTTCCTAAATTAAGATTTTCTTCTTTCTCAAAAAGGTTAAATTATGATAATAGTGCTCATAATGTACAGTCAAATGGCCACTTTTATATACAACTGGTAGCAACATAAATTGATACCATCCTATTTATTGTAGTTACTGATAAGTTTTTTAATACATCTAAGAACTTAGGGGAAAGATGATTATTACTATCATGAACATATGATATTATTATCAATATATTATCTTTTTTACACCCATAATACCTATTCTACTCTTTCGGAATGAAGTGGGGTGTCATACTTGTTATTCCCTAATAACTGAATAAGTGTATCTGAATCTCTAACATATACTGGCATTTCACATAATAAAAAATTATGTTTGTATACTTATGCTTCTAATCAAGTCATAAATATTCCACATATTAAGTAATTTTATTTAGAATAGAATATAAATCAAAAAATGATGTGATATTTCCATGAGTGCTATTATAACTGAATTCAACGGTAGATTTTATGGGCAATTAGTCATTTGTCCAAAAGTCTTTGATAATCTGTACCTTCTCTCCTGTTCCTATATAATTAGTGTCAAAGTGACCTGCAGTCCATTGCATACTATTCTAGAGAGTTAACATCATAAACACTTCCCCAGCACACAAAAATGGTCATTTGACCATGCTTAAAGAAACGTGGTAACTACTCTAAATACCTTGTTGTTGAGGAGAGAACTTTATGGTCAATTAGTTTAGCTCAATGCAAAATATAGATTTATTTGGAGAAGCTTAAACAAAAAAATTCAAAAAAGAGCTTACCATCAAAAATTTTTGTTGCTTGATCTGATGAGACAAATCAAACCCATGATGGTGATTTAATGGTGTAATCAAGCAAAGTGTCAAAATCTGAATAATGTGTCCCTTCAGAGTGCAGCAGGCAACTTGATCTCCAGTCTCAGACAGATTTTTCCCAAAGACACTCTGACTAACCAGACTCACAGATATGCTTTCAGTCAATTGTCTTTGGTTTTGTCCTTGAAGTTAAATGGTTTTTTTGTTCAGCCCCTCTGCTTTGAATTGAGTAGCACACAATGAATGACCTCAAGATGTTATTTATGAGAGCTACACTCACCTCGCAAAATGTCAAATGTATAGTCAAGTGGCAAAAAGTGATTTCTTGGTGGAAACTTAGGGAAGAAAATATAATTTTCACAAAACACCAGTTTTAATAGCTATCAGTGTGTTGTGAATGCAGTGAGATTTACCATTAGGACTTAGTCAGCACTCAATTACCTTCTCTGCTGAACTCTCACCTCCGTGCCTGCAGACTTGCTGCTGGGAAGACAGCCTGCACGGCACCAGTGCACACACCAGCGGACTCGCATTGTGGTCTGGAGGTGAATCAAGTGTGCAGTCTCAAAAACCATGTGGCTTTTGCTTATCGTCTGTACATTTTGGAAAGTTTTACAACGTTCAAGGACATTTGTGCAATTTAAAATGTACTTGCTGCTCTGCTTCAGAAGGACTTTCAAACATGGAATAGCAGAGAGCAAATGTAAGTTATGGTGTCTAAGAAGGAAAAGAAAATGATGTGTGGTTTATCTACTGATTCAGAATCTTCTTTAATGAGATTCCCTAGGGAATTAGAGAAACAGTAGCATAAAATATTACTGTACTGGATTTGAATACAGGAGTTGGATTGCTACTAAACTAGCCACTTGACTAACATCAATCCTTTAACATTTCTTAGTCTTAAGTTCCAAAGCAGTTCAATAATAAACACATCATCTGTGCCAATACCTGAATGGAGTCCTTATAAAGATCAAATCATGACATGTAACCAGGCATTTGACAACTTTTGATGAAGCCATTAATCATTGTTATCATTATTAATTTTCCGAAAAGGGAGGTCTCTTTTTTCCAGTTCAGAAATATTGGCATTGTATGTTAGATATGTCTTTTCTATGATACTGGATAAAACATTTCTATTGCACACCCATATCTGCTTTATATTTGTTCCAGACACATGGAAGAATTTTACCTCACTGTTCCTAACCCCTTGTGTTTGGTAGAATCATGTGCCCAGCCTGGTCAGCTGTCCTGAGCTCCAGTGCCACTTTTAGGTAAGAACATTTATTTGCCAGTGTAAGACGTTGCATCTCTCGCTTCTCTCTTCAACCTGGGCCTTCTACATGGTGGAGTTCCCCTCAGTCTGAGTCCCTGAGTTTGGAAGATGTGGGTGAGGTCCCCTGTTAGCATGTGGTGAATATAACCATGAATGATAGATAAAGATTTCTTGCTTTAAAATCCTGAATTTACAGTGTGTTGCTGATATACCATAACCAAGTCCATCTTGAATCATAGACGATATGTAGATCATCTATGATTCAAGTAGATATTACTTTGCACTGTTAACCTTTAGAACTACAGGTTGCTTTTAGATACTTCAAAGGAATTATAAGCCTTCTAGATAGACCCTCAAAAAATGCACATCTTAAAAAAAACAAACAAAAAAAGATGTTGGGAAGAATCTACTTGACTTATTATAATAGCCACTTAGTCTCTCTGATTTAGCCTTGCCTCTTCAATCTTCTCAAACCAATCTTCCTTGAAGATGCTGGTAGCCGAGATTTCTCAAGTGTCTATCTCTAGCTCAGTATTGCAAACACATCTGATGTGTTCTTTCATACTTCAAGAAAGACATAGATAATTGATGACAGCAAGTTTTTCTGAAGGGCATGAAGACATGCCCTTACAATCATTTTTGACTCAAAAATCTTGAAAGCCTCTAATAATCCATAAGAGTAGATCAGAAAGATGAAATAAATTTGCTGTCACTGATTTCACTTAATGTCCCAAGTAACACTCCCTAAAATCTGTTCTCACTCTTTTAATTCTAATTTGCATTTCCTGCAATTTCTCAAAAATATCTTTCTTCATCCCAGAACATTTTTCTCTTTTGAACAAGTAAAATTCAATAATGTGGGATATGATTGAGAACTTTTCTTTCCCTAAAATTTACTAAGCACATTACTATGAGATTGCAATCTAGTGAAAACTAATTTACAAAACTGCCCAGTTCTCATCATGAAACACTTGTACTCCAAGGTATGAAAAACCTAGCTGATTTATCCATCCTTACCAATGAGAAATATAAGAAATGGTAAGAATGGACAAAGCAGCTAAGTTTCTCATCCATCACTGAACTCATCAGAGAACCCAAAATATAAAACATCAGCATGGCTCTGAGGATGTGAGCTTATGATTCTATACTTGAAATGTTAAAAGACTGAGTAAAATAGAAATAATATTAACAAAAATGACAGTAATAATAACTATAATACATTGAGTATTCACTAGGTGACAAATACTGTAAGGAAGGCTTTTCTTGAATTTAATTTTCTCACATCCCTTTAAGACAGGTTTTATTACTACTGCTTTTTCATAGATGGAGAAACTGAAGCTCAAGAGTTTAATAAACTTGCCCAAGATCACATAGCGAATAAACTTTGAAAATTGGACTTCTATCTCCAGAGCTTACACACCTACACCCTTTCTCCAGACTTCCCTGAGGCAGTGAGACAGTAGTAGTCACTCGCTTTGGAGTAATGGGGTAAAAATCAGTAACTGAGGGAGAGCTGTACCTCAGCTTCAATTCTAACTCCACCTTCAAGAATCCATTTGCTTTTGAATACGACTCCTAATTGGCTTTTACAGCCAAGGCTCACTGACTATTAGATGGTCCACCATCTTTTACAAAACAGATAACCTACTAAATAGTAACTTATGAACTAAATTTATGCACCTGTGATCACATTATATGTTTAGAAACATTTGTCATTGATTGAATTTCTGCATATATATATTTTTCTAAAACAATTTTTTCATGTAACCAATCACTTGCTATTCATCTGGTTTGTTATTTGAGATTTTTATATATTGATATTTCTCAAGAGCCAATCTTGAAAAGGAGTGAATTTCTCAAATTTCTCAACTGGTTTTACATTTTTACATCCTGTAGAAAATTATTTTCAAGTAACTTCATCAACTATTCAATATTAAGTTCTAATTAATTAAGAAGTTGTCCATGGTTCAATTTTCAAAAGACAGGTAAGAAATTGAGGAGGAAGATGGCGGAATACCGTATGATCTCACTCATAAGTGGAATGTAATCAACAAAACAAATAAGCAAGCAGAATATAACCAGAAACACTGAAATAAAGAACAAACTGTCAGTAACCAGAGGGGAGAAGGGAAGGGATAATAGAGGATAATGAGGGGGTACCATCAAAGAACATGCATGAAGGACACATGGACAAAGCCAAAGGGGGTGGGTACGAGGGTGGGAAATGGGGATGGGTGGGGAGGGGGAGCATGGTGGGGTGAAAATGGAAACAATTGTAGTGGAAAAACATTTTTTTTAATTAATAAATTGATAAAAGGAAGTTAAGAACACTGAAGATGTTGAAGATGTTTTGAAAGTAACACAAAGATTGGAACCAACAAATTCTGAGTTGTTTACTGAAGACATTTACTAAAGACATTATATTTTATGCTTGTGAGCAGAAGCAATCTGTTTATTATTATATTTGTTTTGGGTATATTTGTGTGAGTGTATAGTATGACAAGATAAATGCAGAAAGTGGCTAATATATTGAGAAAGCATTTATTTGGTTATTAAAAGATTCTACCTACAATTTACATTTGCAGTTATATGATTAAGTTGTTCTTTTCATTTCTCTAAGGTATCATTTACTCATCTATAAACCTGCCCTGCCAACTGCAGGAAATTGTTGCAAAGATACAATGGGATCAGGCAAATGAAAAACACTTTATATATACCATAACAGTTTTTAAGTCTTTGTTATTATTGTGAATGCTGGTTTTCCTTTGGAATATCTGTGGTTTAATCTGCAAGACCCAAAATGTATATTGACCAGAATGGTTGCTTTATAAATAAAAATAAGTAGATTAAGGCCTGTTTATTACTTGCCAATTTTACCTTTATGAAGAGAATACTTATTGCACATTCTTTTTTTATCTCTGTGCTTTATTTCAGTCATAAGATCTACTAAGAACCCAAAAAAAGAAATACAAAAACACAGAATGTGTGTGCGTCCATGTGTGTGTATAAAGTGATTTGATATGAAGAGGTAGTAATATTGCTCACTTTTAACATCTTTGATATAAGTATTTTTAATATATCTAGTGAGTATCCAAATGAAGCTCATCATTATAATTAAATGTATAAAGTCATTAATTTCATTGCTCTATGATAAATGGTTGGTAAACTAACTGTTATGAAGTGGCTTGATACAGTGAACACTATAAACTTCTGAGTATTCATTTAATCTTTTATTTTTCAGTATGTGACAATTTTAAAGACTATAGTGTTTCAATAAGAAATGACTATATGTCTTATCAATAGAATAGCAATATTTTGAAGCCTTGAAATTAGATTAATTTGATTCTTCAGCATCCAAACTGGGGGATAGGGTTCAAACAGAGATGTATTAGCAATAATTTCATTCTACAGAGGTAACTTCAATAGCTGTTTTCTCTGTTCATAATAAACAAATTTCAAACCTCAGAGCTGTTTCAGAAAGTAATTATTTAAAATTAATTTGCATTAATATGGATTTTATTGCTCTGAGTCTATGCAAATGACTAGATAACAGAAGACATTTTTCGGGTAATTCAGTTAAAATTAACAATATGTAAAATTGGGGGCTGCTAATTTTCAAAACTGACTGTTTTCTATAAAAATGTATTCTATTTTATTAAAATGTACTCAGTAAGGTTCTCCAATCAAAATCAACTTTATCACTCCATTTCTGTAATAACATTTATATTTTTAATTATCAAATTAATTTTCAGGATAGCAGGCTAAATTTAGATATTATAATATTTGTGTTGACATTTTTGCTGGATCACTCATCTAAATAATTAACCTTTCTGTCATTTTATTAATCCAAATTGATCTTCTAACAGCAAAGCAGAGCTCCAGGATAGTGATTTCTATATGCTGTATATTCTCAGACGTATATTGGCTGTATATTCTCAGACTTCCTTGTTGTTTTTAAATAATTTAAATTATGTTTTAGTATTTTAAAGTTTTTGAAAATTTTAATTAAATTACAACGTTGTTGCAGAAGAGTAAATGAACGATGAGTGAACAGTGCAATCAGTTGCCACAAAGTATAATCACCAATGTCGCAAACTCACAGGTGAAGAAGTAGAACATGAGAAGCCATAGCATCAACTGTTCTATTTTCCCCCAAATTCAAATTTAACCTACCTTCAAACTTCTAATATCTTAGAATGACCTTACTTTTTCTTAAATTTTTAAATGCTTATACAATAAGTATTTTTTCAGTTAAGCTTCTTTCACACGTTATGTTTGTGAGATTATTCTATGTGGCTACATGGAGTGGTTCCTTCTTTTTTTATTGTTTTGTGTTGTATACTGTCATAGGAAAGTCTCTACTTTATTCACTTATCTATTTATCCACTTATTTATCTTTGGATGTACATTGGGCTATTTTATAAACAATGCTGCCATTAGAATTTTGTTTGTCTTTTAGTTATGTGTATCTAAGAATTGAATTGAACAAAAATATTCAATTATACCAAATGCTGTCAAACGGGTTTCAAAATGGATTGAACAAAATTTACATTTCCAGGAGCATCTAGCAAATTTTCCATTACTACAACATTGCCAATATTTGTCATTAATAGTACAGCCTTTTTCTTTTTCGTATTATTTTAATTTGTATTGAATTTATTGTGGTGACATGGTTAATAAAATTATATAGGTTTCAGGGGTACCATTCTGTAACTCATCAACTGTATTACATTGTTTACCACTCCAAGTCAAGTTGCCTTCCATCCCCATTTATTCCCCCACTTACCCTCTTCTACCTTCCCACACGCTCCTTCCTCTCTAGTAATCATCTTACTGTTACCTGTCTATGAGAGTATTTTCAGTTGTTTGGGAGTTTTTTGTTGTGGGTTTTTTTACTTGATTCCTTTTTCACCTACCTCACTACCCCTAACCTCTGACTTTCTCATCTTATCTGTGGTGGAAGGACTGTGATGGTGGCTCATTATAGTTTTCAGTAGCCTTTCCATGATGATTAATAATGCTGAGAATTTCTTCATGTTTATATTGGCCTTCTAATATCTTCACCTATAAAGTGCCTGTTCAAGATTCTTACCAATTTTGCTATTTAATTGCCTCTATTTTCCTAGTTATTTGAAAGACTTCTTAATATATTCTGGATATGTGTTCAATTACAGGTATAAGTGTTCTAAACATCTCTAATTCTGGGCCTTGCCTTCTCACTTTCTTTATGAGGTCTACAGTGAAATGAAGCTCTTAACTTTAAAATAGTTCAATATGCAAATTTTCTTCCTGAAATATAGCTACAGCTTTTTATATTTTGTGTAAGAAATATTTGCATACTCCAAGCTAATGTAAGAATTCTTCATTGTTATCTGGAAGTTTTATCTATATGAAGTTGTTTGTTTTTAAAGTAGGGTCAGATTTATTTCCACATGTATATTGAATGTTTCCAACGCAAGTTATTAGAAATTATATTTCTCAATTCCTCTGCAATGATGCCCTTTTCATAAATCAGGCATTCATTCCACTTAGGTCAATTTAGTGACTCCTATATTTTATAAATTTTTGTGTGAAACACATTGGCCTGTGTTTCTGTTTTTGTAATATTCATGTTGCACAATGATTTTTGATGTTTCATAAAATTACTTCTAATAATATCCAGAAAAGTATGTATGAGATTTTTGTTCCTGAATTGGAAGAATTCAGCTATGAAGATAAGTAGAACAAGAGTATTCTTCATGAAAAAAATTTTAAATTATAGGGTCAAATTTTTACTAAATATAGAAAAATCATTTAAATGTTCCATTTTTCTTCTTAATAAATTGCCCTTTTCTAAAATATTTTTCTCTAGGATATTTTTATTTCATCTACCTTTTCCTACTTATGATAAAATTGTTCGCTAGTATTTAATAGTTTTCCAAAATTTATGAACAAAGCATTATGCTGAGTGAAATAAGCCAGGTGGCAAAAGACAAATACTATATGATCTCACTTTAAAAATGAACCTAAACAACAAAACAAACAAGCAAGCAAAATAAAAACACAGACACTGAAATAGAGAACAGGCTGACAGTGTCCAGAGGGGAGAGAGGAGAGAATTTCAAGGAAAAAGAGGAAGAGTTTGCAGGAACTAGTATAAAGGACACATGGACAATAACAAGGGGGGTGGAAATGGGAGGGAGGTGGGGGTTACGGGGGGTGGGCTGGGATTGGAGTAAAAGACAGAAAACTGTAGTTGAACAACAATTAAAATAAATAAATAAATAAATAAATTAATTAATTAATTTAAAAAATCTTGCCCTGGCTGGTGTAGCTCAGTGGATTGAGCACAGGCCTGCGAACCAGAGGATCGTGGTTCAATTCCCGGTCGGGGCACATGCCTGGGTTGCAGGCCAGTTCCCATTGCAGGCCAGTTCCCAGCAGGGACGCATGAGAGGCAACCATACATTGATGTTTCTCTCCCTCTCTCCTTCCCTTCCCCTCTAAAGATAAATAAATAAAATCTTTTTAAAAAAAATCTTGATGATTCACAGAATCAAGGTATTCTATGATCTTCACACTAACATTATAATCTAAAAAATTTATAAATAATGTAATGTGTGTCAAAACAAAGTGATATCATGTCTGACATTCTTGATACTGATAATGACTTCTGTTCCTGTTTTTCCTTATCAAGTTATGAAAGCTCACCAAAACTTTATTGATTTTCTTGGTCCTTTCAACAAATAAGAACATTTCCTTCAATTCACTTACTGTATATTTGATCAATTTAATTACCACATCCCTTTTTCTTACAACTTTTCTAATATACTCATATGCCTATCAATGCAGTTAATTTTCCTCCAAGTCCTAATTTTGCTTCATCCTACCATTTTTGATGTGTTGTGTGCATATTATTATGATGTTAAAATTATTTTTATTCCACTGTGATTTATATTTCACACTTTGGATTTTCTGAAGTTGACTGCTTAATTTGTATTATTTAATACAATACTTAATTTGTAATATTTATAAAGATTTTCTAATTACAGTCTATCCTGATTGTTCATAGATTATGTGTTTGAGAATTTACCTACTTACTAAAACTTATTTGCAACCCCCAAATCAATACTCCTGACACTTTCTTGGTCATTGGCAACTTGCACAGAGGAGCAAATTTTTGATAAACCTGAGGCATATGTTCCCAGTTAAGATAGAGCAAGGACTACAGTGGAAATAAATAAATCCCAAAATTAGTAAATTAAACAATGTTTTGTTTCTTTCTTTGCTTTTTTTGTTACACTTTATTTGTCTCAGATTAATGGGGGACTCTGCTTTCCCTTGATCTCATCAAAAGTAAGTTCTTTGTGGTTATAGGACTAAAGCCTCTGGTTTCTTGTGCACTATACACTCAGCTGTAAACTGAGAGCCACTCCCAGCTTCTAGAAACTATCACATTCCTTAGCTCATTGCCATCTTTCTTCATTGTAAGGCCAACAAATATAGATATTCCCCTCTCCTCTCCCCCTTCTTTTCCTCTACCTAACCCCTCTTCTGCCCCCTCCTCTCCCTCCTCTTCCTCTCTCTTTCTCTCTCTCTATATATGCATACATATATATGCATATATATATATTACATATATATATGCATATATATAACAAACAGAACTTCTAAAAGTTATATTTTTGCTTGATTAATCTGGCACAGCTAAGTGAGGTCTATCTGGTCCTACATATGGAGAAAAAAATACAATCACAGGCAAGCACTTTATTTTTTATCTTTGTTACTGATTAATACCAATCTTTTAAAAGACAAATGGTGTTAATATTTTATGAAACATAAAATAGAATGGTCTACATTAGTGGATGCAAGATTGAGTAACAATCTGCTTTTTACATGATTCAAAGATTTTTGCTAAAAAATCAACTCAGATATTTAGTAATGACTTCAGTATGATGAAAATGGTAGCATATGCTTATTAGGCATAATGGGGTTTTCAAATAAGTATTATCTACATTATTTCACCATATTTTCAAAATTGCTCTGTGATATAGGCAGAATAGAAATAATTAGCCCAATTTTTATTATGTTAATTCTTAATGTGTGACGTTTTAATTATATTAATTCTTCCTACTCATGAATTCAGTATATATTTACACTTATTTGAAGCTTCTTCAATTTCTTTAGTGTTTTATAATTTATACTTTTTCTAGTACAAGTCTTTTACATCTTTGGTGAGGTTTACTCCTATGTATTTTATTATTTTTGAAGCAATTGTGAATGGTATTTTTTTCTTAATTTCCCTTTCTGTTAGTTCATTACTGACATATAAAATGCAGATGATACATTTTACCCCCTACTGAGGGTAGGGGGGTGTAAGAGAACTAATAATAATGGGGAAAATACAATTAAAAGCAAAACAAATATCAGGGCCTGCAGCAGTAAATAAATTTCAGTCAGGGCTCCCCTAGTGCAGACTCATTAGGGAGTAGGGCAAGGTATGAGAAGTGTGGAGTTTCTCCTAAAGGCAGAAGGATGTTGAGCACATTGATCATTGTCCACTGTTCAGAGGACATTCCCTTATCCAAGTTATCAAGCTGGAACAGACTTAATTCAATATAATATTTGTTACTTAAAAGCAAAGTAAAAAATGCAGACAGTAAAAATAAAAAAAATGGGATGTCTTTTGGCCACACCAACTCAAATGACAAAAAAAAAATGAATTTACGTAATTAGGCAGGGTATTTTAACAAGTCTATGCCAAAATAGTATTAAAATGAATGGTTTTTCATGTTTGTAATTTGCAAATTATCTTGTTGAGGTAGATCAAGTTATACTGCTCTCCTCTTTACAGATGGGGAGCATGAGTTTAATACTACACTTTTGTGAATGGATAATAATTCCTAACTTTTCAAACAGTCACTTGTCCATTTGACCTCTTGCCTATCTGAAGAAGCAAATAGTTTTATCACTGGTCTAACAATAAAGTTTTTATTGTTGTATATTTTATGTCGCTTGTAAAAAACGAAGATACAAAAAAATACTCTTCAGCTACAACTAGTAAGCAAGGCAATTTCAGACAACTAAAGAATCGGTTTTCCCACAAGTGCCCATGCACCTTCCCCAAACTACCACATGGCAGTCCTAATCTGCCCTCCTGGGAAAACAAAACTGACCCAGAATGTGGAGAATTTTAAAAGGCTTCTTAATCACCATTATCAGCATGAACTTTAAGAAATAGCCATTGAAATTCATTCATTAATGAAACATGGATTAAGTCACCACTGTGAATAAACAGTTCTAGCTTCAGAGAATGTATATATTTTTGAAAGAGAAATAAGCAGATTTTCCACACCTGACAAATGTACCTGGTTGTTTTGGAAGGAGTTGTGAGGTGATTGGGAATCAATAAGGATAAGAAGTGAGCAGGTTCTTGGTTCTATCGCTGGTTGGGAAGGAGAGGAGAGACATGGGGTAATCCCATAACAAGCCCTGTGAATATCTGGAGAAACACTGTCTGAAGCATTGAGACTTCAAGGCTCACGGAATTGTCAGGATAATGTGCCTGGAATGAGCTACCTGCTGCGGGATGTAGCATCAATTTAAGGTATTAAATCACAATAAACAGAAATGTTTAACAGCCTTACACTATGTTTAGACTATTTAAACTATTTACTAATAAATGAGTCATCCGTAAGTTGCCACTCTCTTTCTTGAATCTGTGTTACTGTCCTAAACCTGATGTTTTTTCCTACCATTCAGTGCATTTCATTTTTGCTTGTTGACTGTACAAGACATTCTGCAAGCTTTGAGAAACCTATAATCTACAGTATGTTAAACATGATTTCTAATATTTTTATATATAAGTATTATACATTATATATAATCAAAGGATAATATATATTATATGCAATATATAATCAAAGGATATCATATATAATATTATATATTATATTTTAAATATATTTTATTGGTTATGCTATTACAGTTGTTCCATTTCCCCCTTCACTCCCCTTCTCCCTGCACACCCCCTCCACCCACATTCCCCACCTTTAGTTCATGTCCATGTGTCATACTTATGTTCTTTAGCTTCTATATTTTCCATAGCATTCTTACCCTCCCCCTGTCTATTTTCTACCTACCATCTATGCTACTTATTCTCTGTACCTTTTCCCCCTCTCTCCTCCTCCCACTTCCCTATTGCTAACCCTCCATGTGATCTCCATTTCTGTGATTCTGTTGCCATTCTGGTTGTTTGCTTTTGCTTTTGTTCTATGTGTAGTTGTTAATAATTGTGAGTTTGCTGTCATTTTACTGTACGTATTTTTTATCTTTTTTTCTTAGATAAGTCCCTTTAACTTTTCACATAATAAGGGCTTGGTGATGATGAACTCTTTTAACTTGACTTTATCTGGGAAGCACTTTATCTGCCCTTCCATTCTAAATGAAAGCCTTGCTGGATAGATCAATCTTGGATATAGGTCCTTGACTTTCATAACTTGGAATACTTCTTTCCAGCCCCTTCTTGCCTGTAAAGTCTCTTTTAAGAAATCAGCTGACAGTCTGATGGGAACTCCTTTGTAGCTAACTGCCTCCTTAACTCTTGCTGCTTCTAGGATTCTCTTCTTAATTTTAATCTTGGGTAATGTAATTATGATGTGCCTTGGTGTGTTCCTGCTTGGGTTCAAATTCTTTGGAACTCTCTGAGTTTCCTGGACTTCCTGGAAGTCCATTTCCTTTGCCAGATTGGGGACGTTCTCCTTTATTATTTGTTCAAATAAGTTTTCCACTTGTTCTTGTTCTTCTTTCTCTTATGGTACCCCTATAATTCAGATGTTGGAACATTTAGAGATGTCCTAGAGGTTCCTAAGCCTCTCCTCATTTTTTTGAATTCTTGTTTCTTCATTCAGTTCTGATTGGATGTTTCTTTCTTCCTTCTGGTCCACTTCATTGATTTGATTCCTGGTTTCCTTTCCATCACTATTGGTTCCCTATACATTTTCCTTTATTTAACTAATCATAGCCTTCATTTCATCATCTAATTTGCCACAAAATTCAACCAGTTCTCTGAGCATCCTGATCACCAGTGTTTTGAACTGTGCATCTGATAGGTTAGCTATCTCTTCATCACTTAGTTGTATTTTTTTCTGGGACTTTGATCTGTACTTTTGTTTGAGCCATTTTTGGTCTTGACATGCCTGTTAGGTAGTGAGGGGCAACACCTTAGGTGTTCACCAGGGTCGAGCAACCCAGTTGCTGGGTTGTGATGCTGTATATGGGACAGAGGTTCAGGAGGGAACAATGGTGCTTGCTTGTCTCTCTGCCAGATTTCAGTCACTTTCCCTGCTTCCCCCAAGCAAACTGGGCTATTCTGGTGCTGATTCCAGGATGGGTGGGTTTGTGTACATTTTAGGACCCTGTGAGTCTCTCCAATGAACTCTCCTGTGACACTGAGAGTCTCTCTTGGCAACCCCCACAGGTCTTTCCAATTGGTGTTTTTAGGCTTTATTTCCTCATGCTGGGACCCTGGGTTGCAGGGTCTGTCTCACTCCCAGTTTTGCCTGGTTTATCTGTGAGTGAATGTGGGACTGCCAAGTCTACCAGCTGCATTGTACAGCACCCCTCCACATCCACCGCCTGGCTGGGTCTGCCCCCTGCTGCCTTGCTCGCCCAGGGTCTGCCAGTCACCACTTTGCTGCAACCCCTCTTCACCCAGCCGCCCAACTCTGCTCCTCCTACTGGTCTGGATGAATGTGTCTACTTTAACTGCTTGGTTGTCAGACTTCCATACAGTTCAATTTTCTGTCAGTTCTGGTTGTTTTTTTTATTTCTACATTGTTGTTGTCCTTATTTTGGTTGTGTGAGGAGGCACAGTGTGTCTATCTACACCTCGCTCTTAACCAGAAGTGTGTGTATGTATACATATATATAATCAAAAAAATTTTGCAATAAAAAAATTGAGACTATTATATCAAATATGTAAAGGTAGGGTACTTACTAATCCACTCTTCAGCAAACAATTTTCCATCTAAGGTTGTGCCACATAAGATTATTTCATTATAAATAACACTGTCTGAGTACCTTTTATATCAATCTATCATTATTGAATGATACATTCACATTTAAACTAATTTCATTTAATTCATACCCATAACTTTATAGTAGCAATGCCCCTTATAAAATGAAGTAACATTAAAGGGGCTCTCCATACACAATTGAATGAGTATATTTAATAATATATTGAAATCTTTTAAATATATAATGAATAATCAATTCATAAAGCTCATTGACTGTCTTGGATGTGGGATCTACCTCAAAACATAAAGATTTGGCATCTTTTTGTGCCTATTTATTGGGACATTCATCAAAATACACTGTCTACTGGTTTTGTAAAAAATATAAATGAAAAAGATAAATATAAAAACAAGAAAATAGTCACCTTTGCTCTTTTCAATTTAGTTAACAAGAACATTAACATTTCTATATATGACCTTTTGATATACTGAGTACATTTATTTAAAAATCTAAAGGAACTTTTTAGTTCTACTGATGTTTAAAACCATGTGTTTTATTTTTTTCATCGAGGGAAATTTTGCAAGTTAGTTTTATGCAACTAACCCAAAGTTAGGACAATGTGTGAAGCAACTAAGAGTTTTATTCTTTTAATGAATCTGGATCCATGGAAGGATTGTGACTACATTATTTCAAGCCAGTTTCTCTAGTAATAAATTTATTTCCATTAGTGTATGCAGCCAACTCAGTACCAGTGTTTGGCTATGGAGTGAAAGACACTGTGTGTTTATAATTTTATTTTTACCATCTCCAGTTTCTAGAATATTTTTGGTTAGTAGCATTACACACATGTGCACTAAGCAGATATTTTTCTTTTTCTTGCATGCAATGCATAAATAAAATTGATTCTAACTATTTTCTATGTCTTATAGGTGCCTTGCTAATGTGGCTTTGCATTTTAGAGCAATGAGTTAAAAGACAATTTTTTTGCACTGTAATTATTAAAGTTCCACGGACTATTATTGCTTTCTGTGGATGTGCTGTAATACTCAACAGAAACTGAAAATTTTCTGAATGACTATGAGCATTTCTTGTAAGAATTTAGAGTACCTTTCATGTTTGAATGGAATTTATTTCCTAAGACTTGTTGTGTGAATTCTGGATATAATTTCCCAAGGTAGAATATTATGTCCCGTTTCTTTGTCTTTCTTCTTCCCCCAATAATTGACCCTGTGATGTCTGATGCTGTCTCAGACACACACACAATAGCAGATGATGATAATGAAAGGCACTTAGGAAGTGAATCCTTACAGCATTACACTTTACTCTGTGTGTGCTAAACTCTAAGAATTTATAATTTTCACATATTCTCTTTATACCTTTCCAACTCTGTAATTTTCACATATTCTCTTCTTCACTAAATGCTTCATTAACTTTATTTTAAGTGGGCTTTGTTTACCTAGAAATTTGTATTCATTGTTAAATAGGGCTATTTTTCAAAGTGACAAAAACTCTGTTTTGCCATTGTTTGTCATTGTGCTACTTTGAAATCTAGAGTTGAAAGTGTTTTATGTAAAAATCAGAAAACAAAGTATATGCTTACTTATAAATGTTCTTAGATTAAAATCTTCCTAAAACCTCTCTCCATGTAACATCCTATTAGTTTACCTTGGTTTGGATTAGATCCAAATTCACGTCTACAGCACAATGATTGATTCTCTGCTACTCAGAGCACAGCATGTGCTCGTGACCCTGGTATCAAATGTTTATTCGACCTTACATGTCAATTCAGTGACAGTCCTCACTCTGGGAATGTCTATCTAATTTGTATGCTAGGTGTTAACCAGATGTGCAATGACCAGAGAGAGGATGGTCCCAATTTCACCTAGGGGTTGAATGCCTGTGGTGACCATTACTCTAAATCAAAAATTGAGACAAATTAGTTGACAAGTATGAATAAACTCATGGGCACAGAGGGAGATAATATTTTAAAATAGAATAATCTTGGAAAAATCCATGACATTAAGTCTGCATACCAACAAGTCAAGTACACACACATATCCTTGGTTAAAAGTATAGCTGCCTATTCCCTTGAACAGAAATACCCAATGACCAATTGTAATTTTCCAAATTAATTCGGTATAGAGATATGTATACATTCTGTGCATCTTTCATTTCAGCCAGTTTAACTTACACAGATTTGGGATTCATCTCAAGAATGCAGTTAGATATTTTTCTAATGATCTAATGAGCCAAAATATTTTAATTTTATGTTTAGATATAGCAGTATAACAATTTGTGTTATAATAGTTCTATTTTATTATTAGTTACTGTTGTTTATCTCTAACTGTGCCTAATTTATAAATTAAACTTTCATTATAAGCATATATGGGGAAATATATACCATGTTTATGGTTTAGTACTATCCATAGTTTCAGACATCCACTGAAGGTCATGGGATGTATGCCTGTGAATAAGGGAAACTGCTGTAGCTGTTCTGGTACCCTGCCCTTTTTGCAGATGAGAAAACTGAGGCTCAGGGAGATAAAGGAAGGCACTCATACAGCTGGTCAGTGATGGAGCCATGACTAGCACCCAAGCCTTGCTGACTCCAAAGCTCATGCTCTCTCTGGTCTCATTTGCTACTGTTTCTCACTTTTCTTAATTTCTTGTTTTTTTTAAGTATATCTTATTGATTATGCCATTACAGTGGTCTCATTATTTTCTCCCCTTTATTCTTCTCCACCCAGTAGCACCATACCCTCTAGGCTTCACCCCACCCTTAGTTCATGCCCATGGGTCATACATATAACTTCTTTGGCTTCTGCATTTTCTATACTATTCTCAGCCCCTCCCTGTCTATTCTGTACCTAGCATTTATGCTATTTATTCTCTGTATCTTTCCCCCCTCTTCTCTATCCTCCTTCCCACTGATAACCCTCCATGTGATCTCCATTTCTGTGTTTTGTTCCTGTTCTAGTCATTTGCTTAGTTTGTTTTTGGTTTTGATATTTAGATTAAGTTGTTGATGGTTGTGTTTGTCATCATTTTACTGTTCATGGTTTTGTCTTCCTTTTCTTAAGTAAGTCCCATTAACATTTCATATAATAAGGGCTTGGTAATGATGAACTCTTTTAACTTGACCTTATCTTGGGAGCACTTTATCTGTCCTTCCATTCTAAATGATAGCTTTGCTGGATAGAGTAATCTTGAATGTAGGTCTTTGCCTTTCATGACTTCAAATGCTTCTTTCCAGCCCCTTCTTGCCTGCAAAGTTTCTTTTGAGAAATCAGCTGATAGCCTCATGGGAATTCCTTTGTAGGTAACTGTCTCCTTTTCTCTTAGTGCTTTTAAGATTCTCTCCTTATCTTTAATCTTGGGTAATGTAATTATGATGTTCCTTGGTATGTTCCTCCTTGGATCCAGTTTTTTGGTTCTTTCTGAGCTTTCTGGACTTCCTGGAAGTCTTATTTTCTTCACCAGATTGGGGAAGTTGTTCTTCTTAATTTTTTCAAATAAGTTTTTAATTTCTTGATCTTCCTCTTCTCCTTTTGGCAACCTTATGATTTGGATGTTGGAATGTTTAAAGTTGTCCCTGAGGTTCCTCAACTTCTCCTCATTTTTTTGAATTCTTGTTCTTCATTCTGTTGTGGTTGAGTGTTCATTTCTTCCTTTTGTTCCAAATCATTCATATGAGTCTCAGCTTCCTTCTCTTCACTGTTGGTTCCCTATATATTTTTCTTTGTTTCACTTTGTATAGCCTTCACTTCCTTTATTTTGTGGTCATATGGAATCATTTCTGTGAGCATTCTGATTACCAGTGTTTTGAACTCTGATCTGATAGGTTGGCTATCTCCTTGTTATTTAGTTCTTTCTCTGGAGTTTTAATCTTTTCCCTTCATTTGGGCCAAATTTCTCTGTCTCAGTGCACCTGTTGTGTTGTAAGGAGGGGAACCTTGGATGTTCCCAAGAGCAGATCAACCCACATCTTTGCATTGTGACACTGTCTGTAGGGGAGGGGTCAGAGAGGGAACAATGCCGCTTGTTTCACCCTCTCCCCACTTTCAGTCACTTCCCCAGCTTCCCGCAAGTGAATTTTTCCCTTTTAAGTGCTGACCTGGGACTGATTCCCAGGCGGGTGGGCTTGTAAGTTTTCTAGGACCATGTGGGCCCCTCCAACAGACTGTTTCCTGTAAGACTAGCAGTTTATCCTGCCACTGCAATCCCACAGGGTTTTATTGTCAGAGGTTTTGAGGCTTTATTTCCCCTCACTGGAACTCTGGGTTGTGCGGTCTGTTTTACTCCCTAGTCATTCCTCCCAGTTTATCTGCACATGAATGTGGGACCACCCAGTCTGCCAGCTGCCACCTCACCCAGTCCATGACTGGTCTGCTAGCCGCTGCCTGGCGCAGGTCCTTTCCACCCAGCCTGCCTATCTCTCGCCCTCCTACCAGTCTGGATGACTGTCTCTTCTTTAACTCCTTGGTTGTAGGACATCCATACAGTATGATTTTTCTGTCAGTTCTTGTGGTTTTTGGTTTTAAATCGGTTGTTATTCTTCTTTTGATTGTGTGAAGAAGCAAAGCATATTTATCTATACCTACATTTTGTCCAGAAGTCTCTTAATTTCTTTGCAGTTTAATAATTTTATGGTAAATAAAATTTTGAAGCCCTTCATTATTGCATTTCACATTTATTTTTTTGATACCCAAACACTCAAACTATATATATAATCCATAGTATTGTATTTTGTTTAACAAGAGAATAGAGAAAATAGGGTTTTAAACATGTAAGTAATATATCACAACATAGTAAATATTAAAGTAAAAAAATCAACCTCTAACATTACTTTGACATTGTGTTTTCTGTGAATACTCTATATACACATACACTCAAATGCACACCGGGACACACCATGCCTATACATATACTTACCTTTAAAATTATAGGTCAATTTTAAGAAATAAACATTTTCAAGTGGCTTAAGGAGCTATTGTTACATTCTACTCAAGAATTTTACAAATCATTGCCAATAAAAGTATTTCAAATAATGCATGCTCAGTTCTATGGAGGTTTTAAGGGTCCAGGTAGACATCTGAAAGTCATCTTGGAGAATTTATAATGAAGGTAATTCTAGAAGACTTTTTCTCTTCCATATGGAAAAAAATAATAGAGCCTTGACATTGATGCATGCAATGTATTTTTAAGATGACATTTACACAATATTATTTTGCCAGCAAAAAGTAACAATCCAAAACAGTAAGTGCTGTATCTTTATTGTATGGTACACTATGACTGAAAAAGCCTAATGTTTCAATTTCTACATTTTTTTCTATTCGTTCTCTGAACAAGCCAGTACCATCGTACTGGAAATATTTTTAACTGATTCAATATGTATAACGTTGAAATATTTGTCTATCTAAGGAAATTTAGGTGATCAAATTTGATTTTACAAAAGAATAAATATTATACAATGTTCTCATTTTTATTTATTGTAAGAAATGAGCACATTGTGAGAGCATTTGTATCATGTGTCCAAATGATAGACTAGAAGCTATGCTTTATTAACCTGGTTGGCAACAATAAATCAGGCATGGTAGCAAGTACTTTGGATGATAACATCAAATAAAAAGTACCTTGAAAAGTCATTGAAGAAAAAAGAAAGAGGATTAAGTTCGAACACAGGCTGATGCTCAAGGTCAAAAACTATTAACTTCACAAATATGATACATAAAATAATTAATGCACATATTAGTAGGCATAAAACATATGAAAATCAGTTCTCAAATGCAGGTGTTAAAGTGATATAATTTTATTTTCTGTAATTTGATTTTGGTTTCTAAGCCCCTATTGTGTTGGACAGGTTAAAAACTAAAGTAACATCTGTCATTCACAGGCACATCTATCATTCATGGACATAGCTTCTGGCATGATTGTGAGACATAATCCCATGCTATGCTGAGACTATGTTTACCTGGGTATCTCCACACCACCCAGCACTGAGACTTGAATAACCCACTTGGCCTCTCCAGATGTAGGCAATGCCTGCTCCATTTGAGACATAGGACTCTATATCTATCAACTTAGAATCTTGACAGAAACATTTTTCTCTGGATCAGGTTACACTTTTGATGAGCTACCAGGACTAAAATAGGACCCACAGGTATCTCTCTCTCTCTCTCGCCCTCTCTCTCACACATATGCACACATCTTTCCTCTCCCTGTAAAAATATCTTCTTACTATTGTATGACTTGGACTACTGAATGTGGTAAGGCCTGATGATGTAGTAAAAAAAAGAACTCAGAAGTAAGTATATACATACAGGCAAGCAAGAATCCCCTTACGTGACAACTCTGTGCACAGACTGGAGTGCTGTCACAGCCCCCACCACCCTATGGCCTGCCATAAAACTGAGGAGTAAGTCCACAGTTCTGGGTTCCTTTCATTTGGGAGATTCCTCATTTCATTAGGCTACTAAGACCTATGAATTCAGAAAAAAACTTTGTGTAGAATTAGGCATCCACAGATAAGGAGATCCACTCACTTATATCCTAATATTGTGTTTGCCCTTTACACCAAATTTTGGTAGTAAACCAAACTAAAAGCAACTCTGAACAAGTCTGAGTCGTCATTCTACTCAGACTTGGAACAAACCTCATGCTTTATGATCCAAACTAGCTCAGTTTAGTGTTTCCATCTATCATCTCTCCACTCCGAGGCAAAGGGTTTTAGAAACATAAGGTAGAAAATATGTTGTCTTGAGCAGAAAAGGAAACACAATGAGTGTAAAGAAGTTAATAAGAGAATAGCATCTCTATGTCACAGAACATTACAATAAATAATAGCTTTTATTATTTAAATTTGATAGTTATGAGAAATAAAAAATAATAAAATTATGAAATAATTCTATTTAGCAATAAAAAAGAAAAATTCATTTAAAATAAAAAATACAGAGTACAGCAATCTTGTCTGTAGTACCCTGCTTTTCACAATTTTAAATAGTTCTTGCCAGTCTCTTCTAGCCTGAAAAGTTTCTTTCGAGAAACTAGCTGACAATTTAATGGGGATGTCCCAGTAGGTAAATAACTGTTTTTCTCTTGCTGCATTTAAGATTCTGTATTTATCTTTAACCTTTGGCATTTTAACAATATTGTCTCTTGGAGTGGGCCTCTCTGCATCCATCTTGTTTGGGACTCTCTATGCTTCCTGGACTTGAATGCCTATTTAATTCACCAATATAAGAACTTTTCTTTCATTATTTTTTCAAACAGATTTCCAATTTCTTGCTCTTTCACTTCTCCTTCTGTTACCACTATGCTACAATTGGAATGCTTGAAGTTGACCCAAAGGATGCTCACACTATCCTCATTCTTTCAAATTCTTCTTTCTTGTTGTTTGATTGCTTTTTTTTTGCAGTCTTATATTCCAAACCATTGATTTGATTCTCACCTTCTTCCACTCTATTGTTGTTTCCCTGTGAATTGTTCTTTTATTTCAATTAGTGTAGCCTTTGTTTCTGACTGCATCTTTTCTGTGTAGTTGAGGTTCTCACTAAGTTCCTTGATATCCTTATAACCAGAGTTTTGAACTCTACATCTGATAGAGTACTCATCTACATTTTGTTTAGTTCTTTTTCTGGAGTTTTGATCTGTTCTTCCTCTTAAGCCATGTTTCTTTGTCTTCTTACTGTGATAGCCTCCTGGTGTTTGTTTCTATGCATTAGGTAGAACTACTATAACTCCCTGTCTTGGTAGCATGGTCTAACTTACTAGTTTTTCTGTAGGGATAAGTGGCACAACTTCCCATGTCACCCATGCTGAGTACTTGAGGTGTGCCCTCTATGTGGGCTGAGTACACCCTCCTCTTGTGTTGAGCCTTAATTGCTGATGGCCGGTCAGTGGGAGGGATTTACCCAGGTCAATCAGCTGCAAGGACAGATCACTGGCCACCAACCTTTGCCCTCTGTGGAGGGTCAGCTACGCAGGGGCAGGTTGTGGTGCTCCAACGTGGCCTATAGCTGCTCACTGGGTGTACGGACTCCGGGGTTTCCTGGGTGGTGCAGGCCAAGGTCAACCTCCACCTGTCTTCAGCTTGGGGCCACCCTGCCTGAACTATAAAGCAATGTGAGATGGCTGCTGCTTGTGTTGGGCTTGGAGATTCCCAGGTAAAGCCCAACTGTGAATCTAAGCAGGCTGCTGCTAGTTCCAGGCCTGAGGCCACTTAGCAAGAGATGTGGGGGCTAGGGGCTCACTGAGACCAGCTGTTGCTTGTTTGATATTATTTAGAAGTTGTGAAGCATGAGGCAAGACCAGCCATTCAAATATGTCATTTAGAATCAAAGGGCAGATAAAGTGCTGCACAGACTAGAAAAAACTAAAGAAGTTCATCATCACCAAACTATTACATGAAGTGTTAAAGGACTTAAGAAAAAGAAGATAAAAACTGTGAACAATAAAATGGCAATAAATACATACCTATCAACAACTGAATCTAAAAAACAAACAAGCAAACAAGAAGACGAAATCATGGAAATGGAGAGCATTTTGATGGTTGCCAAATAGGTGGGGCATATTGGGTAATGGGTGAAGAAATGAGATGATTAAGAAGTACAAATAGGTAGTTATAGAATAGCCATGGGGATATAAAGTACAGTAGAGAAAATGGAGAAACCAAAGAATTTATATGCATAACCCACGCATATGGACAATGGTTGTGGGGATAGTCTGAGGGAGTGGGGGAAAATTGGGACAACTTTAATAGAAAAATCAATAAAAATAATTTTATCAATAAATAATAAAAATACAATTGACCAGTGAATGTGCCTTGTTGTTGAATGATCTTATTTGGTGATCCATTTGCTACCAAAGATTTGGGACATCTGTTCTGGACCAGATAGAAACTATAAAATAGGTGTGCTTCCTTTATAAATCTGTGACATTCCTCTTTTTTTCAGAGTGATATGCTTGATCTTTTAGTATTCCCTTCTTCCTTTCTAAACCTTGCTCTGGAAAGAATGTAACACATTTACAGCATACTTAGAAAACAACTCAGTACGTAGGGAAGTTATAATTGGAGGTGAACAAATATTTATGGAGTCTCGAGACTTTGATCAATGTGCCTCTCCTAAGGAACATGAACATATTTCTAATTTCAGACCAACAAATTTTTAAGAAACACATTCTCTGATAGATTTTCCTCCCTCCACAAATTAAGTATTTAAGAGTCCCAATTCAGTCCCTGGTCTATATATTTTACTTAACATTAAACAGAGAATTCTACAAGATTAATTTAGTGCTTTTTTTGAAGAAAAAATTCGAAGTGAATAGAAGAGACAGGTACTTACTGAGCCAGCGACACATGCTATAAATATTGGGGTCTCTGCCAATCGGTGCACAATTAGACCCTCTTCTCTCTCCCTTTCTCCACTATTCCTGCCCATAAAGAGAATTTGAGTATAAGTTCATTTTCTTGTCAAGCCAACAAAGATACAGAAAAATATATTTACATTAAGTTCTCAATGAATTTTGAATAACAACACAAATCCATAAAATTCAGGGATTGGAGGGACAGAAAGCCTTCTTTTCCCAAAATATAAGATTGATGGTGAAGGTAGTTTATAACTTAAAGATTATTTTCAATATTTTACTTAATTAAGTGATAGTAACATCTAGTAAGGAATATACTATTGTGAAAACATAATAAATTATTTATGACCCTCCCATCATTTATGGTGGTATGCTAGTATTTGTTGAAATAAGAATTAGAGAGATCAGAGGACTTCCGCCAAGATGGAGGCGTAAGTGGACCCACCTTGCTTCCGTGCACAACCAAATCTAAGAACAACTATTTTTAACAATGATAAACACAACCAGACCACACAGAAAATGGACAATACGGAGTCCGAAAAAAGGACGAAATGCTGGGCTAAACGGGTAAGCCAGCAGCGAAGCCGGTTGACCGAAAAGATCCCTGACCTGGTGGCGCGCAAGCAGCCGAAGGCGTGGATCGCGGGCTAGCTATGGGCGCACACAGGGAAGAGGCCCGGCTGGCTGTCTTCGGTAGGTCGCGCATTTGCCTGCAGATAAACCAGTGAAGAGGCGAGCTTTGAGACCGCACAGCGCGGGGGAGCAGGCTCGCACAATTCTGCTTGGATAAACAGGCCGGGGTGAGTGGTGGGACTGGACGAACTGGGCTAGTGGAGAGGACGCCATTGCTCCCTCTCTGACCACGCCCCCACACGCAGCGTCACAGCGACTTGGGTGGCCCCGCCCTGGTAAACAACTAAGGCTTCGCCCCTCTTACTTACTTACCAGCGCGAACAGACCAAAAATGGCTCAAGAACAACTCAGAGCCCCAGAGCCGATAAATCTAAGCGATGAGGAAATAGCCAAACTTTCAGATGCACAGTTCAAAACACTGGTTATCAGAATCCTCACAGAACTGGTTGATTTTAATCACAAATTAGAGGAACATATGAAAGCTAAACTAATTGAAATGAATGGTAATGCAAAGGAAACCAATAGTAATGGAAAGGAGTCTGGGACTCAAATCAAAGGAGTGGACCAGAAGAAAGCAAATAATGGCCAAACAGAAAAGAATGAAGAAACAAGAATTCAAAAAAGTGAGAAGAGGCTAAGGAACCTCCAGAACATCTTTAAACATTCCAACATCTGAATTATAGGGGTACCAGAAGGGGAAGAGGAACAGTCATGAGTGGAAACCTTATTTGAATAAATAATAAAAGAGAACTTCCCCATTCTGGCAAAGGAAATAGACTTCCAGGAAATCCAGGAAGCTCCAAGAATCCCAAAGAAGTTGGACCCAAGAAGAAACACACCGAGGCACATCATAATTACATTAGCCAAGATTAAAATGAAGGAGAGGATCCTGGAAGCAGCAAGAAATAAGGGGACAGTCACCTACAAAAGAGTTCCCATCAGACTGTCAGCTGATTTCTCAAAAGAGACCTTACAGGTGAGAAGGGGCTGGAAAGAGGTATTCCAAGTCATGAAAACCAAAGACCTACAACCAAGATTGCTCTATCCAGCAAAGTTTTCATTTAGAATGGAAGAACAGATAAAGTGCTTCTCAGATAAGACCAAATTCAAGGAGTTCATCATCACCAAGCCCTTATATGAAATGTTAAAGGGATTTACCTAAGAAAAAGAAGATAAAGTTGAACAGTGAAAGGACAGCAAACTCACAGTTAGTAAGAACCACACCTAAAACAAAAGCAAATTAAGAGGACGGCTGGATCAGGAGTGAATCATAGAAATGAAGATCACGTGGAGGATTAGCAACAGGGGAGTGAGAGAAGGAGAAGGGGGGAGAAGGTGCAGAGAATAAGTAGCATAGACAGTAGATAGAAAAGAGATAAGGGGAGGGTAAGAATAGTAGGGGAAATACAGAATCTAAAGAATTTGAGACACCTGTTCATGAACTAAAGGGGGAAATGGTGGGGGAGGGGCATGCAGGGTGGAAAGGGGGAATAGAACAAATGTAATGGCATAATCAATAAAAAAGTTAAAAGAAAAGAATTAAAGAGATCATATGAAATCACATAAAAAGTATATGTTAGTCATAAATATTTAGATATAGAAATAAGGTTTAACAATTGTGTTATCTAAGCCAATGGAGCTGTCATTTCTTTAATAATGTATCTTCTCATTAAGTGCTATCATTGCTTTAAAATTGTATCTTCTCATTAAGCTTTCATTAAATTTTTGTACCAAATGTGTGTTCAGAAAGCATCTAACATTTAGAAACAATGGAGTCCTAAGGGGTTCAATTTGAGGTGATGATCATGGTTCACATTCACTTTAATTGGGACAGGAATTTTATTATGGTTACAGTAATTGGCATATTTTTATAAATTTGTTTTCTAATTTGGCACCCATTCAACCTCACTGCTCAGGCTACAGCAGTGGCATGATGGATCACTACAGGTTCCTTTCATTTTTATTTAATTTAATTATTTTTTGCTCATGTACTCAGACATGAATAGTATCAAGTTTCTAATCTAATAATCCAGACTGTTTGGAAAATATGTGCTGTCAATAGGAGACTTTTTATCATATAAACAATAAAAGAAGCACTAATGAAAATTAGTTTGTCTCTCAATGTACTTCTCACTAGTTAATTAGAGATACTTTGAGATTGAAGTCATTAATAAACTTTTCTTGCTTTTATACTAAGGAAGTGCTGTGAGATTTATTTTTTTAATTAGAAATATATTTCAAAAAAATGAATTAATGTATTTTGCTTTTCTAAATATATTTCTTACCACTGACATATGGCAAAAGCTATAAGAAAAGCAACAAAAAAGATAATGTTTTTAGTTTTCAACTAAAAAGAGGATAAAACCCCAATATATTTAATTAGTAGTTTTGTAAAGATGGATGTGACGAACATTTCACTTACTCTATTCTACTGTTTGTTCTCCATTTACTCCATCAACTAACTCTAAATTGTAGCAAACAGTACCTGGAGTTCCTCGCCCTCTGACTTAGAGTGATTACGGCCAACAAGTATCAACAGCAGAAGACTGAAGATAGGAGGTGGAATATCTGGTTCTGCTTTTCTCCCTTCATCTGCACGCCTCCTCTGGCAGCAACTGCGTCTCTCATTCTGTGGTGCTTTCACTGGCTCCAGTAAAATATTCACCTCTTTCTGTGAGTGATAATGTTTCCCTAGTGTTGCTAGTCTCTGGATGCTGCAACATCCCTTATTCCTTCCTATCCTTATGTTGTACATACGCCATGATTAAAGCCTTTTCATTTAAGCCTCCTCAGTGGGTTCTATTTGCTGCTGAGACACTGACTTATATATAGCCACCACACACAATCGGTCTGGTTGTGAAATCATGAACTAAGAGTTTTTATACTGTTTTTATATATCATTCCATTAGGATAAGCATAAATAAAAGAATAAATTTAGGGTGTTAAGAATTTTGCATGCTATGAAGTGTTTCTTGAGGTAAAATCTCCTATTCCATGCACCTTTAAAAACATCCTTTCTTCAGTAGGTGTGTTGCGTGACCTACAGGTAATATTACATAAGACTTTAAAAAAAAATCTCAGTCTTTTTATTCCACCTGAGGCAATATGGCATTTAAAAAATGATACTACCCCTGAATTTTTCAGTAAGTGAGGTCAATCTTATCACTTACATACATTATAATCATAAAACTCTTAGTAATTTGCATCAATGTGTTAGAATGATTATAATTTCAGAAATAATTATTTGCTACCTACAATTTTTCAAGAGTTCGCTGAACTTATCTTAGTGTTTCTATTTTAATATAACCTCAAAACTGCATTACTTATAGAATTTTAATGTTAACACAATATTTCATGTTGATTCTGAAGTTGATTGAAAATCTATTAAATTAAAGGAAAACATCTTTTTCGAGTGTACTATTGTCATTAAAGAAATATCTCTGCCCTGACCAGTGTGTCTCCATTTGTTATCCATAGTCCTGCAAGGCAAAGGGTCACCAGTTCAATTTCCAGTCAGGGCACATGCTTTGGTTGTGGGCCAGTCCCCAGCTGGGATATGTAAGATGCCACTGATCTATGTTTCTCTTCACATCATTGTTCCTCTCCCTCTCTTTCTCCATCTCTTACTCTATGTCTTGATATAAGTAAAATCCTTTTTCAAAAAAGAAATATCTCTTAGCACCATTTATTAGGAAAGTAATATTATATGATGTATTATATGGTATATTATATGGTATATATTATATATTAACAAGTAAGTTAATATACCATATAGTACAGTAATATTTTCTGATAGGTTCATGGGCACCTATCATGACATCACTTTCAATATTAACATTTTAAAGATTCCAGCAATATGTTATGTGTTTCCAGTATTCAAAATTATAAGAAATTATTTTATATATCTAATGTATTTTACAAAGCATGTAAGTTCTAGAAGGGCAGTGTTTATTTCTGAAGATTTGTACCCATTTCTGACTGATTTATAGCCTAAAAGACTAATGTAATACCTGGGACATAGTAGGTGCTAAACAAATGCTTAAATAAATGAATGTTTGTTTTAAATACCTTCAATGCATTGGTTAATATAGAAATTATGAAAGTTACAATTTGTTTTAAAAAGTCTTTTTAAGGATGTTTTACTGCAATGTTCAATTTTTCATATAATGCATTGTTCTTTGCTTTTTTCATCCATTAACTCCCCCAAGTCTTAATTTAACTGAGTACTTACATTGCTAGGGTTTATTTACGTGGGTTTTAATATGGTTATGGGAAAAATAGTTTGACTTGAAGCTTTTGAAATGTGATTTTCTCTGAGTTTTCTTTGCATTATAAATTTATTTATTCACTTTAAATGTCATGACATCTTCATACACAATTATGCAGAATAACTACAGAATCATGCAGCACCACCAAAAAATACAATCCAATGTATTTTTCCGAATGGTATTACAAAAATATTATTTTGTAATACAACGCTGTTTTATTTAACCTTTATCTCTCTGAGTTATTTGAGGATACGTGCTGAATATTGCAACTTTGCCCCTTTGGAAACACTCTACCCTCCTCAGAGCCCAGGAAACTGAACTTTGCGGACTGAATCTCATAGACTCCTTTGCCCTCCGGCTTCTGAGGTGTTATTTAGATATTGGGAGGCACAAGGAGGAGCTGTGAAGATAGGAGGAGAATGGGGTGGAGTCCCTGCATCCTGGAGCTCCCTGCCTGCTGGTCTACATACCTTTATGAAAGCCCTTTACTCCTCCTAGGGCATCCTTCCCTGCAATCACAGTCCTCACCAGTGCCCACAGTTGCTCTCTTCAGCCTGGGGATGGCCATAGCTCCCCACTGGGTTAGCTCTAAGGGACACCACCTTTACTTATCAGTGTCCCATGTTCTGTCCACAGCTCTGTGAATAGTCTTTGCATTCGGTTCTCTTTAACTAACTCATTTAAGTGTGTGGTATTTTACCCATATGGACCCTGACTAATGCAAGACAGTCTATTTTTTTTATAATTAATTTTATTTAGTTATTTTTTAAGTACAGTTCAGTCTATTAAATAGAGTGTATTTTCAATCTTTTTCTCCTTCTAGATGATCTACTTGAAAATGTTATTTATTTACTCTCTCATTCAAAAAGATTTATTCTCAATGACATAGATTTGTTAACTGAAGAATAAAAAGTTGACAAAGAACTTAATATAATCAAACATCTTACTTAATTCAATAAACTTTTTTGGTCATGTATAAGTTGTACAGAGAAAAGTTCTACATATTTTCAAGAAATTTATATTGTTACTTAAAAATACAAATAAAGTATTTTCACACATAAAGGTAAGATAATAAGGTATTTGACAGTTAGATTAAATTGCAAATATATATTTAGGAAGTGACACGAATAGCTCTGATACCCTAAGCATAAAACACATTAACATTTATAAAAGTAATCAATAATCATATTTGCCATATTAAGATCCAGTCTTGACATCATTTTTTAGGCCTTGTCTATTATTAAAATGCCATATTGACTTGGATTGTGTCAGTATATAACATTACCAACTGAGCTGATTTTCATAAAGCAAAGCTACAAGAGCAAAAAGGACACATCTTTCCCAAATGTCCTCTTTAAAATTTATTTTTAACAGTACTTCCTACCTATGAGCAATTATTTGTATATCACTCTATCATAAAAAAGCAAACTAGTAAATATTTTGCTATTATATTTATTATTAATTGATTCGATAAATATTTATGGGACATACACCATGGTATCTGTTATCACCAGCATAATAAGTAAAATGGCTCGCTCTTATAGAGCTTACATTTAAAAAAAGATGCAGGTACAGTAAATATGAGTAATGAACACACATAGATAGTCAGTTGCTAAAAATGCTATGCAGAAAAATAAAGATGGAATGGGATAAGGTGTCCTGGGTGGGGATGAGTTGAACTGGCATATGCACCCTGTAGTCAAACAATGTGAGGTGCTACTACAAACAGTTTAACTCCTTTGTCCCACCTCCTGTTTTTGGGTTATCATCATGTTTTTTCATTCTACTGTAAATCCTAAAAATAACTCTAAGTGCCCTTCTTTGAAGTTAATATTTTTTTCTATTTTTCAGATAACTTTATTTTTACTGTTTTTCATTTCCATCTGCATCATTGGCCTTCCATTTGGGGTTTTTATCAGAAAACATTCCTTTATTATTCCATTTATCTCATCTGCAAGGATATATTCAGGAATTACTGTTGTCCAACAATCGTCTCCATCTTCAATCTTTTTTTAATGTTTTATTTATTTTTAGAGAGGGAAGGGAAGGAGAAAGAGTGGGAGAGAAACAGCAATGTGTGGTTGCCTCTCATGTGTTCCCTATGGGACCTGGCCTGCAACCCAGGCATGTGCCCTAGACTGAGAATTGAACAGGTGACCCTTTTATTCTCAGGCTGGGACTCTATCCACTGAACCACACCAGCTGGGGCAAATTTCAAAGATTTTTAAAGCTCTCAACTCAGAATAAAATTTATATTTCTTTGCAGCAAAACTAATTTTACAAATAGGCATTTTTACTTGGCTTAAACTTCATGTAAATTTTAATTATCTCTTTTCATTTTCTCTGTTATCTTAAAAGTATAAAATGGCAATATAACCAATGAGTAAAATTTTGACCAAAACTAATCTGTAATAACATCATTTTATCAAATACTGTATATTTATCTCTATATCTTCTAGAACTGACGCACAGATCTGTTGATTTTTAAATTATATTTTATTGATTATGCTATCACAATATTTCAATTTTCTCTTCTTTGCCCTCCTCCACCCAGGACCTACCACTCCTTTGACCATTGTTCATGTCCATGGTCATGATTATAAGTTCTTTGGCTATTCCATTTCTTATACTGTACTTTACATCCCTATGGCTATTCTGTAACTACCTATTTGTATTTCTTAATCCCCTCACCTCTTCACCCATTCCCCAACACCCACCCCATAAGGAAACCATCAAAAATGTTCTCCATGTCCATTATTCTGTCTCTTTTCTTCTTCTTTCCTTAGTTGGTTTGCTAGATTCAATTGTTGATAGATATGTACTTATTGCCATTTTATTGTTCATAGTTTTAGCCTCCTCAAATAAGTCCCTTTAACATTTCATATAATAATGTTTTAGTGATGATGAACTCCTTTATTTCTTCTTGTCTGGGAAGTTCTTTTCTGCCCTTCAATTCTACGATAGCTTTGCTGGGTAGAGCAATCTTGTCTATAGGTCCCTGCTTTCCATGACTTTGAATATTTCTTGCCAGTCCTTTGTGGCCTGCAATGTTTCTTGTGAGAAATCAGCCAACAGACTTATGGGAACTCTCCTGTAGGTAACTAACACCTTTCTCTTGCTGCTTTAAAGATTCTCTCTTTATTTTTAACCTTTGGCATTTTAACTATAATGTGTCTTAGAGTAGGCCTCTTTGTATCCATCTTGTTTGGGACTCTTTGTGCTTTCTAGACTTGCATATCTATTTCCTTCACCAAATCAGGGAAGTTTTCTTTCATTATTTTTTCAAACAGGTTTCCAGTTCCTTGCTTTTTCACTTCTCTTTCTGGCACCTCTATAATGCAAATGTTGGAACACTTGAAGTGGACACAGAGGCTGCTTACACTATCCTTGTTTTTTGGATTATTTTTTCTTGTTGTTCTGATTGGTTGGTTTTTTCTTCCTTGTGTTCCAAACTATTAATTTGATTCTCAACTTCATCCACTTTACTGTTATTTGTCTGTGAATTATTCTTTATTTCAATTAGTGTATTCTTGTTTCTGACTGGATCTTTTGTATGCTGTTGAGGTCCTCACTAAGTTTCTTGAGCACCCTTATGAGCAGTGTTTTGAACTCTGCCTCTGATAGGTTGCTTATCTCTATTTTGTTTAGTTCTTTTTCTGGAGTTTCAACCTGTTCTTTCATTTGAGCCATCTCTCTTTGTCTGTTCATTTTGGCAGCCTCCCTGTGTTTGTTTCTATGCATTAGGTAGAGCTGCAATGACTCCTTGTCTTGGTAGTGTGGCTTAATGTAGCAGGTGTCCCATAAAGGTCAATGGCACAAACTCCCCTATAACCCAAGCTGGGTACGTGATGTGTGTCCTTCATGTGGTCTGAGTACAACTTCTTCTTATAGTTGAGCCTTGATTGCTTTTGGTAGGTCAATGGGAGGGATTTACCCAGGCCAGTCAGCTGAAAGGAATGGCTGTGACCACTATCCACCAGCCTCCTCCTTTGGTGGAGGATCAGTTGTGCAGGGGCAGAGTGGTGGTACTCAGACATGGTCTGTAGCTGCCCACTGGGTGTGTAGGCTCTGGAGTTTCCTGGGTGGTGCAGGCCAAGGTCAGCCCCCACCTGTGTTCTCTCTGGGGCCATATTGCATGAGTTAGAAAGCAATCTGAAAGGGCTACTACTTGTACTGGGCTTGGAGATTCCCAGGCAAAGCCAGACTATGAATCTAGGCTGGCTGCTGATAGTTCTGGTCCTGTGGCCACTTAACAAGAGGTATGGTAGCTGGGGGCTCACTGAGGCCTGCAGGTGCTTATTTGAGAGGATTTAAGAAATTGTGAAGCATGAGCCAAGACCAGACATTCTTATGGGAAAGTCACTCTTAACAGCTTTGTAGGGCATAAATTGGGTAGGACAGAGTCTCAGATCATCTCCAGGGTAGGGAAAATGGTGTTAGCCAGGTTGATGGAGTCTCAGATATGGTACCTGCCTGCCTGCTCTGTGGTTCTATGTGGGGAGGGTTCTGCAAAGGGACAATCACCTCTGCCCACTTTTCTGTGTGTGAGAAAATGGTGCCACAGCTCCTACCTTGATGAGAGATACTTCAGGTCCTCCCTGTCTGCCTCTCTGGTGCCTTTCAAGCTGCTACTCTGGTGCTGAATCTCAGAAAGAGTAAGTCTAAGACTGTGTATGGATTCTTTAAGGGGAACTACTTAGGACTCCAGAAGTTTCTTCCACCAACTCAATCCCTGCTGGGTTTTGCAGCCAGAATTTATGGGGATTTATTTTTCTAGCATTGGAACCCTGGCTGGGGAGCCTGATGTGGGGCTGGGGCTCCTCGCTCCTGCGATATCCCTCCTGAGTCTTTATTCACCACACATGGATGTGGGACCAGCCCAGTCTGCATCTGCCCCCCCTCCCAGTCTGTATGGATGTGGTTTGTTTAATTCCATAGTTGTCAAACATCCATTTAACTCAATTTCTGATTGTTCTGAGAAATACTTGTTCTATAATTTAGTTGTAATTTTGATATTGTGCAAGGAGGAAAACCACATTTATCTATACCACCACCTCGACCGGAGGTCATTGTGTTAATTTTTTTACATAGTTGCACTCAAGTACATAATAATTTAAGCTCTTTTAAAAAAACTTACAAAACAATAAAATATCTCACTAAATCTCTACTTGTTTATTAAAATCCCAATATTTCACTGGATTCTAATTGTTTTGTTACCTTACACCCACTCTAGATAAATTTATAATGCATTACAGTTTAATATTCAAGAACATATCAAAGTGGGGAAAGATCTGGATTTGAACGAAGAATATTCTACTTGCCATATCATTGTTTATGTCCCTGAATCTGAGTTTCTGCATCTGTAAAATAGGATACTAAGAAAATTTATACAAAAGGCCATTAAGAGAATTAATGCTAATTCAGGTAAAACCCTTAATATGGTCTGGCATATAATAAATAAATATTAGCTTAACAATACCATCCAATCACAGATAATTATAACTTTTAACTATTGAACAAAACATTGCAGACATATTAACTAAAAAGCAAAGGGTATTAGAATTTTAATATTAGAATGATAGATTTAAATTATGGCTCCATTACCAGTTGCCCATGGAAAGTTACATAACTTTTCTAATCTTTAGCTATCTTTTCTTGTCTATTTTAGAGAGGGGAAATCTGATACAAAAATATGTGGAAAACCACTAATATAATGGTTGCCCCATTAAATTCAATGTTAAATTCCTGTTCTCTCTTAGTTTTTTCCTGTCATATTCATAAAGCATGATCTGCCTCCATGAACTTTGTCCCAACTCTCTGATCCTTCTTCAGGAACACAGTGGAGAGGTTAGAAACCCTTCTCTTGGCAATAATACTGTTTAAAAGTACAACACATTGGACTTTTTTAAAGTACAATTTTGATGTGCCAGGTCTTGGGTGCAAACATTTTAAATATTTTGATTTGTCAAGTCTTGACTATAAAGTTTCCAGGAAAAAAAGATTGTTATCAATTTGGCTATTTATCCTTTTGTGATGGTTAGAAGTTGATATCACAAAGGTAGAAGGGAAGATACTCCTGTCTGTACTTGAAGCATTGCTTTGTTGCAGGTAGAGCCAGTTTGAAATTTGGGACTCTGATACTTATGAGTTACCCGAGTTTGAGAAAGTTATTTAACCAGTCTTTATCTCAATGTATGTATCTGTAAAAATTAAATAACAACTCTATTAAAATCTCATAAAGGCCAAAACAAAATGGTGCACAAAAGCTAGCCACTCATAATTATTCACAAAATGTCAGTCTTGTTTTCTCTCAGTTATTTTAATAATTTGTCAGAGACAGATATTAGGAGAACCAAAATATCTATATACCTATATTGTATTTGTTTGTTCTTGTAAAGAACTTTTACAATTGAAAATGTAGTATGATTCAACTCACTAGGGCTAAAGCTAAAGCTGAAAGCACTTATGTGAAGGGCTAGAACGCTTCATTCCAATATTAACTCATCTTTGGCACTTTTGTGTCAATCATATCCTCTCCACCTCAAAGTTCCAATAACAAACTAAATTCTAACCATGTAATTTGCATAGTGTATGAGATGTTTGCTTTATATGCTTTTGTTGCAGATATCACTCTTATCTAGAAATGCAATACTGCAACACAGGGAAAATCTTTTCAATTGATTTCTCTACATGTTTTCCCCACTGACACTATACCATGTACAAACTTGACCTTTCAAACATTATAGCAATAATAGAACGCCCCATAAAGATAATTGAATAGCTCTTTGGTCTCGGTGATTTCAAAGATATTTTAATCTTTGGATAAGAAAGGGGGATATTTTTCTTACAATTAAGTAAGATATAAAAATGATGGCATTACATAGTAAAGTGCCACCTTTCAGAAAATTGTTTTGTTCTCCAGAGGTTCATTTTAATCACAATCTAAGGACTGTCAGTTCTGAAGGATAAAAGGAAACATCTATTATATAGTGAAGAAAACAAGCTATGCATATTTGTTCTTTTGTCTTATCATGCTTTAACCTTTGAAAAGATGGAGCTTATTTTCACAAGATGTTAACATCTTCTTACTCATAAGTAGAAAATGTTCCTTCACATCTTTTGTCTTCTTTATGCTACTTTTAAACCACACCAGTAAATGGTTTGGAGCTCAAGCGTTTGAAAAAGCAAGATTCAAAAGTGGGTGGAGGTGGTGAGAAGGACAGATAAAAGGAATGGTAAAAGGGAAAAGAAAAATAAGGGAAGGCCTAAGTGAAAGAACTTTCCCAAGAAGACAGGTTTTTGGGAATGCTGATGTTTGTTCAGGCTGCTATAACAAAATGCCATGGAACAGATGGCTTGCAAACAGCGGGAGGAACTGCTTATAGTTTTAGAGGCTGGAAGTACAAGATCAGAGGGTCAGTTTTGTCAGCTCCAGCCTGCAGACTGTCAATTTCTCATCATATACTCACACGTGGTGGAGGAGGCAAAACATCTCTTCCGGGCCTCCTTCATAACGGAACTAATCTCATTCACGCGATCTGCATCTTCATGACCTAATCACCTCCCAAAGAGCTCATCACTAAATATCATCACTATGGGGGTGAGGATCAACATAGGAATTTTAGGGGACACATTCAGACCATAGTGAGGAAGGAAAATAAAATATATGTGAGTATATGTACATAGGGTTAAAATAAGTATATCCTGACTGTTACAAAAATGTATTTATTTCTATTCATTTCATTCATTTGTTGAAGTTAATTCAGAGTCTCTAAAGAAAAACTTGCATTCAGGAAAATCTTATTAGATTAAAACAATTGTCAAAACTGACCAAACAAAATTTAATAGAAATTGATAAAACATCTTATCATTAGATTCAAAATAGCATTTGAAATTTTAGTAAGGAACAACTGCTCATGAAAATCTTCGATTTTTTGTATTTGCAAAATTAATGTGAATGTCAAAAATGTATACATTGCAACATTATGTTAAATTAATAGAAAAAGTTATAATTTTCTCTCTGTAAACTACATGGATCCAACCACATCAGCATGTTGACATCACCATCAAAAAAGTGAGGTACATTCTGTAATGGACATTCAAAATGTTGAAATACATTGCATTTAAATCCAATTAGTGTGAGAAAACTTTAAAGGAACTCAGCTACTTAGCCTCCTCATATGAATAAGAGTGAAGATGTTCCAGGCTCCATGACAGACAGCAGACCAAGAGAAATAATGCAAATTAAAGGAACGTGTGTTTTGTTCAGACTAAGGTAAATGTTCTAGCAATTGCAGTTATAAATTCTTTGAAGAGTTTGTGAACTTGTCATTACCACATATTTTCACATACTCACACACACAAAAGTGAATGACTGACTTCCTGTCCTTGTTTCATTGTTTCGGATGCGGTTTGTTTACACAGTATAATCTCCATTCTTCACAGACCTCCTTTCCAGCCAGTTTCTGATTAGATGATGGCACTGAGACTTGTTCATGCTGGAGGTGGAAAGGAGAAGAGGACTGGTTAGTCTCTGGGAAGAGATGTGAGTGAACATGGATTTTGCCTGTGCTTTCATTGCAGGTAGCTGAGATCATTGGCAGTCCCTTCCTGCTACTACCAAATGAGCTAGAAATCCTATGGAGGATCCCCACTTTGAGGCTATAGATAACTTCCAATCCTGTTCCCTGTATTGCTATTATTTCCTGTAGTAAAGCCTCTTCCTACTCAGACAGCCTACACTGGCCTCTGTGTTCCCAGCTGAACAGGTGCTAGATCACTTGAGTTCTACAAAACACACTGTGATGTTTATGGATGATAGATGATAGATGATGATGGATAATAGATGATGATAGATAGGTATATGTATATATATTTAAATAACATGCATATATATTAGAAATAATTTGCTGAATAAGAATTAGTTTCTCTTTATATATTTAACTCGGGAGTGAATATGCATGCCATCTTATACTGTTTTTAAAATTTTTATAGTTTTAAACATGTAATTCACATGTTTAATATCATGTGATAAAATACTGTTCAGAGAGGCAAATTTTGTATGTGATTGATTATTATTCCTTTTTTAAGATTTATGTATTTTTTTAGAGAGGGGGAAGGGAGAGAGAAAGAGAGAAACATCAATGTGTGGTTGCCTCTCACACGGCCCCCACTGGGGACCTGGCCCACAACCTAGGCATGTGCCCTGACTGGGAATAGAACCTGCAACCCTTTGGTTCACAGTCCACGCTCAATCAACTGAGCTATGCCAGCCAGGGCAATTGCTGATTATTCTTTAAAAAATTAAACTGATTTCTGAATTCCTAATAAGAATAATTATTTGTCACCAGTTTCTACTCACATCCTTGATTGTCTGAAAAATTAAACCTCTCAGATTTTATTCAGTGTAATGCTTTTCCTTTGAAGTTTTATTCTATATATGAGTTTTGCTTTCAATCTGAATTAAGGAAAGAAAGTTAAGCCAAGTACATAATTGAGAAAGTCTTCAAGTTGAATAATCACGGGAGTGGACTATCCAAACTTGCAACTTATGGGAGAAGACACTTTTCTAGTTTAATTTGGAAGGTGACCTGCAGGAGGCTGAACTTCAGAATTATTTCTACACTTAAGGGAAAATTTGTAAATAACAGATCAGAACTTTGGAAACAACTCAAGGTGAGGAAGTGAGTGCCCAGAACTTGTGGGTAATAAACCTCAAACCTACATAGACATTGGGATGGAATATACAGACAAGCAAGAGAAGTGGTCCAGAAACTCAGGGAGGTGACAGGAGTAGCAAGCTAATATGTGACTCATTGAGCAAGGAAAAAAAAAGAGAAATAATCAAAGAAATGTCTTAAACCATGGAAAAACCAGGGTCAAAGTGAAAGGTGAAAAGACTGCATTGGGCAAAGAAGTTGAGGTCAATAAGAGAAGTAAAGTTGCAGCTCAAGGCTGGGAATAAACATCAAAATTTTTCCCACATCTCTGCTCTGCCTCCTCATCACACACATACAAACAACATATAAAATAACGCATTATTGTGTAAAATAGTGTAATGCCAAATATAATGTTTATAATAATGTCAAATGTACTAGCTAATTCTTTGGCGTGCAGTTTCTGAATTTCATTATGCTTTAACTGTTTCCCTTTCATAATCTTAATCATCTTTATCTTTTTGTGCTTGTCTTATGACCTTTACTTTTGGAGGACAGGACACACTTTTGTATAAATTATTAAAGAAAACTTCAGTCTCTTATTTGTTTCCAATCATTGCATAATGATTAAAACATTTTGCCCTTCATAAATTCATCTTGCCAATTCTTTGAATTTAATTTATAATATGTCTAAAAAGTATTTTCTGTAAAAATCTTTTTTCTTGCCTTCATCACATGAAACATCCACTGATTTATTTAGTAGTATTTATTAGTTTCTTAAGACATGAACATTTTTTAATTTAAATTATTTTATTATTGTTCAGTTACAGTTGCCTATATTTTCTCCTCCCCCCTCCCCCACCCCCTCCAAACCCACCTCCCTCCCTTGCTTTCACCCTCCCCCTTGGTTTTGTCCATGTGTCCTTTATAGTAGTTCCTGAAAACCCTGCTCGCCACTGCCCCCTCTCCCTTCCCCTCTGGCTATTGTTAGATTATCTTAAGACATGAACCTTTTTAACAGCTCATACAATGATACTAAAAACATTTCATTTACAGCTCTACTACTTAACAATTTATGATACCAAATCTGTTACGATTATCTCAACCACTCAGAAGGTGTTAGTAGCATTAATTGAGACATAATGTGTAAAGCTCTCAGCACAATGACTGCCCCTGCTCAATTAATATTAATTATTTTCTCTTTCTCCTGAGACAAGTTTTTAAATATTTCAAAAATCCCAAATTTATCTCACCTATGTTCCCATATATCAAGTTCATAGTTTTTCAATGTATCAAGAGATCACCTGCTTCAAAATGACTGTGCTGGGGGGAAAAATCATGCGCTCCAATTAAGGGATGTATCTTTGGGAATAGCAGACAGAAATCTGCATTTCAACAAGCTCCCATGTGCTACTTATGCACCTGATGTTTAAGAGCAATTACACTAGACTTTCCAGAACAGTTGACTACTGAAATAGTTCACTTCAAATTCCATGTATAAGAAAAGTATGAAAAAAATTTTTTTTCAGTTTTAAAAATGAACATGAGGATTGATTGTAGGAAATACCATGGGGCAGACTAATAGCACATGCTGAGTAATGAGGAGGTGAAATGCCTGGCAAATCTTACATCTTGAGGAAGGGACTGAAACATGCTCTTAAAATTACTTATTAAGTAAGAGGTTTAGTGATTTCTTCACAGCTTAAGCAATATGATAACTGCATTATATGCAGTGAAGTGTCAGTTTTCTTTTTCATCATTTTAGCAGCATAAGATTACAGCTATCAGACTACATTCAATTTCCAAGTGCAATGTTTTAGTGTCTTTTGTGCCCAGTGTCCACCTTTAAATGCAGCCAAGTGCAGAGATACAGGAGAAGAGGGTTGCTGTTCTCTTTACCCAAAGGTTCCAACTTACATCCTTTCTCCAGTAAGATTCAGGTTTCTCATAAGTAATTCTAAGTGAGACCAGCCTCGGGTTTAGCAAATTGATATCTTCTAAATCCTGTGGGACACAAACAGAGAGAAATTATAGTCTTTATGTAAGTTAATAGGCATATTTTAGATTTTTAAAAATTAAGATAAAATGCAACAATGAAAATACTCTATATTTATTTTCTTTAATCCCATTATAATGCATTTGCCTTTTTGTAGGTTTGAGAGCTAGTTTCCCTACTTTCTGTTCTCTAAATTATTTACTTTTCCATTATACAATTTATCAAGAATCAGTTGTGTCACAGAAATTTGACACTTAGTTTTCTCTTCTCAAATCATCCAAAAATGAATGATCATTCTCTTTATTCCTCTGGAACACATTAAAGTGTCATATTTTCCTAATAGCAAATTATAGTCTTGTTCTCTGAAGGCTATTCATACCATATGAGGAACTATTTGGTAGGTTTCTGCTTTAAATTAAAGTCATAAGAAGCTGTAGGTCCCTCAGTAAAATGTACTGATCAATAATAATCCCTTTCCATTTCAAAGCATGTTACAAATCATTAAAAAATAAAAAATATTTTGAATAGGAAAATAAATAAATAAAAGCATATTTTAAAAGACATTATTCCATTTATTTTCACAGTGTTGTGAGGCAGACAAAACTATTGTCCCTGTTTTACACACATACAAAATTTAAAGCGTTATGAATGGATTAACCCAAAGTCATATGACTACTGAGTGGTGGACTCAGAAACTTAGACTCAGGCCTTTTCACCAAGAGGTTTTCTACAACTACCTTACTTTTACATCAGTCTCTTATTGGTATCAGTAGCATCTCTAGGTGATTACTGAGAACAATATGATCTAATCCATTTAACTCTTGGATGTAATTTTAATGAACATATAAAGAAATGAGATAAATATTACATGGTAGAGATACTTGACCTATATATTGTGAAGGCAATCAGATATTTGAGCCAAAAAAACAGTTAGGCTAAACTGTTTGCAGCTTTTACCACATGGTAGAAATAGATAGCCACTGCATTTGAATTCTATCTTTCCCCTAATTCAACTTTTTACTGATGGAGAAACATAGAACTAAAAGTTCATCTAAGCTAATTGTGCAGCCAGTTGTGATCTGACACAGGTCCCTAGGATCCTGGCCACGAGACCTTTGCACAGTGGTCCACAGCTAAGGGTTGACTTCCCTGAACAAATTGTAGCAACAGACCTTGGATGGATTCACCTTATTGTAATTGTCTAACAGCTGTTTAGAATGTAAAGTCAGTAGTCAGAATTTCTTTTACTCCAGAGAGTAAACGCAGCACTGTCTTGTAAAGAGTTTACAGTGTTTGAATGAGCACAGGTGTGACCTAAAACCCTGCTCAGTCACTTTCCACCTGGGTGACCTTGAGCGACTTAAATGTCACCAAGATTCAGATTCTCAACATTAAAACAGAGATAACAGTAACAATTTTGTAGGCAGGCTAAGTATTTATCGTGTATAAAATTTGTCATATTCACCACTGCGAGGATTTTAGGTTAATCAAATCTTTAATTCTTTATAATTCTTTAATTTTGTATCTGTGTTATAGCACAGGTGAAAATAAAATTTCCACCGTCACTTTGCTATGAACTGGCCATTTACCCTTAAATGAGTCACTTTTTCTCTTTGGGTCCCATTATTAAAATGAAGTGATTTCTTTTTTTAACTATGCAACTATTATTGTTATTAAAGGATTTACTGAGAAGTTGCTAGAATTTTTGTTCCATAATCTTTTATTCCCTTCACACAGAGATTTTCAAACACTGGCTTTTAGCATATTCATAAATAAATGTTCTATAAAATTAACTGTATTCTAAGCTACTGGCTCTATATAGATGTTTACATTTGAATACCATAATCTCTTATATCAACTCAGCTGGCAACTGAATAAATGATTTATAGCCTAAGCTATATTAAAAAAATCATTTAATCTGAGAATTATTGGGTAGAAGAGTAAGAGATTCTCCATGCTCCTCAGATTAGTGCTGCTTGTGTTTTCCTAAAAGATTCAGCACAACTGTTGTTATGAATAAGCTTAGAAAAATGAATCATTATTTAGTTGCATACAGCTTAAAACATCCAAATCGGAAGATTTAAACAAAATACAAAGCTGCTGTATTATCTGGTAATTTTAAAGTCAATCGTGTTTAAAGGAAAATACCTGTTGATCAGAATAAATTATAACTTGGCTTATTTTTCCCTACATTTTTGCCCAGTATAAGATCTGTGTAAGCTATCATGAAATAACAAGTGGACAAGGTCAGCACTGGCTGCTGTTCAGAAAATTACCTGGGGGGAGAGTAGGCGGAGTCACCAATTATCCATCCATAGGTGACAACACAAATGGAAGAATTTAGAAAGAAAACAGGGCAGTAATATTGCTGAAAGAACTACTAAGTAAGATACAAAGCAACAATAGCTGGAGGGTAAATAGCAATGGCACCCACCAGAGATGGTTCGGCCCAGTGAGGAAGTGAAGTAGAAAACAGATTCGCTGCAATGCGGGCTGAGGTCTCAGGGTGCCAGACCAGTCCACCCACAGCAGCTTTTTTTTTCTGTACACCTGTAAATTTTCATCCAGTAACACCTTGGTGATATTTTTAGGTGTGATGTGTAATGGTATGATGTAATGGTATGTAGAAAAGCAAATGCCTTTTATTATTTTATTTGTTGGAGTTACATATAAGAGTTCTGTTATTATACTTCAAACAACCATAAACCACAGAATCCTGGCACCATAGGGTACTGAATAAACTATATTTCTTCACACAAAAAGTTACAGACTGTATTGAAATATTATATTTTCAAATATAACCCTGTTTTTTTACTAAAGTTTTAATATCAGAGAAAATAAAGAACAAAATATTTTTATTATTGCAAGAATTGCTTAGTGGAAAGAAATACAAACTTTTTGTGATAACAAAAGAGATAAAAAAGATGAAGTATAGTAATAAATAGATTTAAAAAAATAGAAGCCTCCTTTACAAGGTAAATGTTTAAAGGTGTGACATATTTGTTAAAATGCAAAACATGTAAATCAAATGTTTTCCACTGCTTTTCAACAAAGGTGAATTACAATGTCTTGCTGTTGTCTTAGTTATAATTTTTTCATAATGGGAGAATAACTGTGGAGACATTTCTATAATGGACTTCCACAAGTATAAAGTGTATTAATTTGATATGTACCACTTTGCAGATCAATTTGGTAGACTTTGCTGACTTTAAGCTTTTAAGAGTGTCTTCTAGAAAACTTGGTCCAAGTTATCATTTAGTGGTATAATACAGCTATGTTTTTAAGAACTTCAAAGGTAGAATAAAGTACCAAGCACAGAAAATTCTTGTTTGTCAAGAAGAGAAATAAGTCATTTTATGTCCACCACAAGCACACCTTGCTATATTGCAAGTTTCACATTCAGCCAAGGTCAAAGCATATATTCTCACATCACCTTTGGAAACTTGGTAGCAAGGCTTGGTATAAATTTACCTCTATTTTATGACCAGGCAGTTTGTCATTCCTCTTGGAAAAAATAAAATAGTTTTTGGAGGTTGATTCTGTACTATGATAGAATTTTAACCTTTACTAGGACCACATCAAGGACAGGGGACAAGAACAGTGCTGCCATTTGTGAAGAAGTAAATGTTCCTATGTTTGCACAGCACAACTGTCATCATTAGGCATTAAATTACCATACCCAACATCTATTCCTACTTATTAAGAAGAAAGCATAGAAACTGAAGACAAATTATAGCACAATGAAAGGGAGAAAAGGAAGTGGAAAAGGAGGGAGGGACCTCCTCCCCCACCTCCCAAATTCAGGTATTGATGTTCCAACCCCTAGTACTTAGAATGTAACTTTATTTGGAGATAGAGTCTTTAATAGGACAATGAAGTTAAATGAGGTCAGTAGGTGGGCCTTAATCCAATATAATGTGTTTTTATAAAAAGAGATTGGGGCGCAGACACAGGGAGGAAGACCACGGGGAAACAGATGGGTAAGAGGCCAAGAAGACAGACCTCGGAAGTTAAATCTGCCAGGACTTTGATCTCAGACTTCTACCCTCAAGAATTGTTAGAAAGTAAATTTGTGTTGTTTAAGTCACACCCAGTTTGTGACACATTGTTATGCCAGCCCTATCAAATTAATAATACACTGGGCAATGGAAAGAATACCAATTTAATTGGTGTGTTTAATTATAAGAAGACTCATTAAACAGATAACTTTCAATAAATTTATGAGTGCACAAAATTAGATGAAATGGAAAAATAAAATAATTGGACTTTCTGGTCATTTTGTTAACTGCTAATTGTTATTAATTATACTAAAATATTCATCATAATTTTTTATTAATAAAAGTGTTGAGCCCTGGCTGGTGTAGCTCAGTGGATTGAGCACAGGCCTGTGAACCAAAGGGTCACTGGTTCCATTCCCAGTTGGGGCACATGCCTGGGTTGCAGGCCAGGTCCCCATTGGGGGCCCCGTGAAAGGCAACCACACATTGATGTTTCTCTCCCTCTCTTTCTCCCTCCTTTCCTTTCTCTCTAAAAATAAAATATCTTTTTTAAAAAAGCATTGATATAGGCCTAGTCAAAAAAATCCATGCCATTCAAAGTCAATCAAGTGGTATCACTGCACAAATTTATTGACAAGGTTTTCACTCTTGATATGGAAAATCACCCAGAAAGACAGGAGCAACCCACCAACCCTGAAAGCTGGGTGGGCCCTTCTCAGCTCCAGTCTGCATCTCACCTGCGAAAACCCGGAGATCCTTTACACTTGGCATACTTCTAAATCTGTCGTGAAAAATGACATAGAACAAGTAAGATGAAGGGGAATTTTATACAACAGTGAATTGAAATTTTGAGATTGAAAAATTTCAATCTCACCTTTCATGAGACTGAAATTTTGATGTTGGTTAATACCAGGAACTAAAAATTGCTTTAAGTTCATGAGGACTTATGGGTTTATATTATTAAAATGTCTAACACAGGAACTTATGTACGGTTTTGCTCCTGAGATTCACTAAGTCACAAGATCTCCACCTTGAGTCCACCATGACTCTCTGAGCCCTGTTTTCCTTTGTGAATCAAATGTGTCCTCTTGTGGATTTTCTGCATCATAACAAAAGTAGGTGCCACTTTTAATGGCTTTAACTTCAGGCAATACATCTCTTCGCACTCAGATGATAAACCACTCCAGTGTGTTCCACGGTTCAGCATCAGCTCCTTAGAGCTTCTGAAAAATTCAAATTCTAGCTAATTTAGCAGGTAATTAGAACAGGTAATTTGTCAGATCTCTGAGTAAGAATTTCTGGGGTGCAGCTCAAAAATCTGTGTCTTAACAAGCCCTCCAAACGATTTTATGGAAACTAAATTTTGAGAAGCACTGTTCTAGAACAATGGTTTTCAAACTCAGTTATATATAAATATTACCTGGAGGAGATTTTAAAATAATGCCTTGGCCTGAGTCCCATCTGAAAGATGCTTATTTTGTTTGTATGAGGTATAGACCAGGCAGTATTATCACCATTGTCCCTACTTAGTGTGCAGACTTCAGTTATCACAGATTAGCTAAAGAACACCAGTTCCTAACCACACTGTTGCAGTTTCAGTTACGATGGCATATTAACTAACAGTAATTGCATAAAGTGTTAACTTCACATGTTTGGTCCACAAATCCTTATGTAAATAACCGGTGCATTGGGATCAGTGACCAATCACATCATTTTTTTAAAGCATGTCTGTGATTGGTCACTGCATATCTGTTATTCAGTTCACACACAGGCAGTGAAGTGTGTCTCTCAGTGATAAGCCCACGGGATATATTATAAAAAAAAGATAATCAGAAAAGAAGATTGTCCAACAAAGATAAAAGAGTAGCAGAAAAAAAAGGAAAAGATATAATGCTGGAAGTGATATGCAACGTAATATAATTGGAATTACATAGAAACAGCTGACCTTGGGAATGTTGACCTTGCTGCTGTTTGATAGGTATGTGAAGCCAGAGGAATTTAGTGAAGGTGCACTCACCAGCATAAATGAGAAAAATGCTTATAAAAAGAACTGATGAAGCCCTGGCTGGTGTAGCCCAGTGGACTGAGCGTGGGCCTGCGAACCCCACTATCGCGGTTGGATTCCCAGTCAGTGCACATGCCTGGGTTGCAGGCCAGTTCCCAGCAGGGGACTCACGAGAGGCAACCATACATTGATATTTCCCTCCTTCTCTCCTTCCCTTCCTCTCTGAAGATAAATAAATAAAATCTTCAAAAAAAACTGATGAAGTTATCCCTAAGGAAGTGACATTGGCAAAAAAATTTCCATTAATAAAACCCTCCAAGATCTTTCAAAACAGTGAAAGCCCAAAGGATAAACTGTTGCAAGCTGATCTAAACTCAGAAGGGAGTATGAAAATTTTGCAAAGCAGAGAAAAATACACACTCCATACAATGTTATACGGAGGCAAGCACTGTTCAAATTGCTTCCAATAAATTTTCTGTGAAAAAAGACAACATTATTCTCAATCTATAAAACATTTTAAGGTAGTGTCATAAATAAATATTAGTTTTACTTTAAAAAATTCTACCTAACATTAAAGAGACAATAGGAGAGCAGTTTTTTTTAATATTTTGACAAAACTCTTGAAAGATTACGGAGCATCTGTAAATTTTCTGATTGTTCAGATCTCTTTGCATGATGTCAGTTTTGGTGGTGATTTCTACAGTGTTGCAGTGTGTTGTTCGAAGTGGGATCTGCCTGTATTTATAAACTCCGCAGGTATCTCCAGAGTGCTGACAGGATTGAGAGCCACTGATCTGAGCAGCCACTCTCGCAATGTATTTTTCGGACATTAACATCGATATTAATAACTTACAATTTGTAGGAAATATGGTATCTTACCCAGCTAAAGGTGGGGCCTAATAATTTGTGTTTTATTTAACAAGCTTTTCAGGTGATGATGACTCTACTGCCTGGTAAAGATGAAGAACCACTGGCCTACAAAATAGAGAAATTCCCTTACTAAGTTGTCGACAGGGTGGAAGCTAGTCCTCAGGGCTCTGGCAATCATCTCTTCTGGTCTGAATCCACAACAAGGTACCAACAGCCACTGTTTCCATTGCCCTGTTGTTATTGAGGAAGTGAAAAGGAAAGTGGTAGCTAGAAGAAATGCAAAATTTTTGCTACATTTCTTTTTAAAAAGCTTCACAAAATATTAGAAGGAGAAGTTTGGATACATGTTTTAAAATTAGAAGAAAAATCTAGGAAAGACATGGCTTCTAAGTATTCCTGCAAGTTGTTGAAATTTGGTAACTGTGTTTCATAAAAAATGTTTTCTGATTCAATTGAACTGACAGGTTTAATGTAGATACAGTCAAAAGACAATTTTCCACAGATGGTTTACTAATCTATCAGGGTTTTTTCCAACATTATGAATCAGGCAGCATCCAATCCAGCAGATAGAAAAAAATCTCTGAAGCGTTGTACAGGGCAAGAGATTTTTACATACTAAATTACTCAGGAGCAAGAAAGTTATACTGAACATTTGCTGATTGGTTAAAACAGAGTTATCTTCCCTATGGAGCAAGGGAGGTCTTGGAGCTGGGTTAGGTAGCCGGTACAACCAAGTGCTGATTGGTTGACCTGGGCATTCCTTTTCTGGAAGAGCAGAACAAAGAAAAGAAAATTACCTAAGTTTTGGTTTGCTGACATGGGGCTTAGTGTGGGCAATGCCCTCTTGAGCCTAGTCTGATTAATTTAACAATAGACACAAAAATACAAATTTCAAACTAATGAAAGAGTGTGTTGAAATTTGGGGGATTTTTGGAGGGGGCTCAAATCTGGCTTTGCATTTATCAGCTGGGTGACCTTGGGCAGCATTTTTTTGTACCACCCCCCACCCCTCTTTCCCCTGGTGATCATCACACTGTTGTCCATTTTCCTAAACACAAATAAAAGAAGGATGTTTCATTGACATTAAGAAATGTATATTGAAAAAAGAAATGTTTAGCAGGTTCTGTGTATGATTCACATCATAACCGCTGAAAACTATAATTATTACTATAGCTTTGACCAGAATTTACAAATAGAATTTCTTTTAAGAACATCAGCCCATGCTTTTCAAGGTTGTTACTTCAGCCATGATCATAAAACTTGTATAAGCCTAAGGACTGTGTTTGAATATTCAAGTAGACAACTGCTCATGCAAAGCAGGGAATTTTTCTCTCATATACTTGACCCTTCAGTTTTTATCATCCCTTACCCCTTTTGGCTTGCTTAGCAAAAGTATAACACATAATAAGCCAGGTGGTAAAAGACAAACACTATATGATCTCACCTATAAGTGGAACTTAATCAACAAAACAAACAAACAAGCAAAATATAACCAGAGACATTGAGATTAAGAACAAACTGACAGTAACCAGAGGGGAAGTGGGAGGGAATAATGGGGGGGGGGGGAAGCAGGAAGGGTTTTCAGGAACATGTGTAAAGGACACATGGACAAAACCAAAGGTGGGTAGGATCAAGAGAGGGAAGTGGGAATGGCTGGGGTGGGGGGAGAGGTGGGGAGAAAATACAGACAAATGTTCTTGAACAATAAAAAATGTTTAAAAAATAGGTGTATGGGCCACGATTATTTGTATGCATGTCTATTGTGCAGCTATAAAATACAATATACCTCACAAAAGAAAAAAAAGAAAAAGTATAGCACTTTCTGAAGTACCTATTGCTCCTCTATATTAAGTTCATGTTGAGGCCAAGAAGTAAAAAAATGCATAATTGGCAAATTAATAACCATACTTTTATTGGGAAAATTCCTTAAAATTGTATTTAACTACTCTAAACTTCATAATAGTTCCATAAAATTATACCTGTTGAGCATACCTTTATGCTTTGAAATGATTTATGAAGTCTAAATAGTTTTTTTCCTGATAGTTATGATGCAGGTGCAAAGTTTGCTTACAAACTATTGGCACAGAATACTATTCTGTTTCATTTTTTTTAACTACCATAAAAATAGAGGCATCCAATCTTAAGACACAATGCAGTTATTTTCTTATTCATTATAAACATAATATAGACAAACATATAAGAACTTAACCTCCTGTCCGGGATATGGTGTACAAAAGACTATTTTCTGCTTCCAACATCTGGAACACAACAATGTTCCTTAAGAATGGGTACACAAAGAAGTGTCCTATGATCCCCAGCTAACTGCTCAGAGAGAGTTTGCAGGCTCTGGTTGAAGGTATGAAAACTCATGTGGAGCCACGCAGTCTCGGCAATTTTAGAAAACAAAGCTGTGAGTCCAGGTTACAGTACACAGAACAGAATTCAGAGAAGAGAGAGCTGTATATAGAGAGACTGTTGGAGACCTGCAGGGGACCCGCCCTTGAGTCATCAGCTTCGTCCTGATTAACTAGCACTGGCATGCAAGGAAAATACTGAAGCTGGGGAAAGAACCACCTGAAAGCTATTCTTGAACCTTAAACAAGGAAGAGAATAGTTCATGTTCCTACAAGAAGGGATAGAAAACCTCGTAAATCAAGGGGCATCAGAGTACTCAGAAAGGCATTGTCTCGCTACTGGGGAAAAAAATAAGCTCTCAATTCTGTTTTGGTCCCTCCCGAGAAAGCTTTAAGAAGTAAATTTTATCAAACTATTTCTGAGAAAATTAACTGCATCCCAGAACAAAGCCCAGGAATATTTACAGGCATTTAAAATATGTAGCAAATAACAGTATGAAATTCACAGTCTGGCATCCAAATAAAGGCTACCAGCATGCAGAAAAGCAGGCAAAACTTTTTCTATAATGATAAGAAAACATCAACCAATAGACACAAGTATCTAATGACATACATAATAGAATTGCTAGTCAAGACATTAAAAGAGTTATAATTATATGGTGTATGCTCTAAAAGGTAACAAAAGACTGAGAATTTTAAGGAGACAAGTGGAAGCTTGAATTTTTAGGGTTAAAAAATATAATTCCATTAAAAATACACAGAATGTTATTAGCAGCATATGAGACACAGTGTAAAAATATTGATTTACCTGAAAATATAGCAAAAGAAACTATTTAAAGAAACACAGCAACAGAAAGCTGAATAAATAATGAAAAGAACATTAGTTAACTATGAGATAACTTCAACAAGTCAAATATATATATATATATATCAGGAAAGGAAAAGGCAAAAGAAGAATAGAAGAGTGGCTAATTTTATTCATATATGACAAAAAATTACAAATCTTCAAAACCTAGAAGCTCAGCAAACCCAAGCATGAAAAACAATTAAAAAATTGCATCAAGATTAGTTATAATAAAATTTCTTAAAATCATTGATAAAAAGAAAATCTTGAAAGCACCCAGAGAAAAGAAAATGTTACCTGTAAAGGAACATATGATTCTGAAGTAAAGGATTAACATTTTAATAAATGTTATCAACCTTTATTCAGTTTCACAAAAATATATAAAGAAAGTTGAAAAAATAAGAAAGAAACTTGAAACCTGGTGAGTATGGCTGAGCAAACTGAGCACCAGCCTGTGAACAAAGGGTTGCCATTTGGATTCCCAGTCAGGGCCCATGCCTGGGTTGCAGGCCAGGTCCCCAGCAGGGGATATAGAAAAGGCAACCAAGTGATGTATCTCTCACATCGACGTTTCTCTCCCTCTCTTTCTCCCTCCCTTCTCCTCTACGAATAAATAAATAAAATCTAAATAAAAATTTAAAGTTGGCTTCTTATTAAAAAAAGAAAAATGATAATTATGTATTTAGATGAAGATAAATAAGATGCTATTGAACATCTAAATGGTCTATATATGGTTAAAATATTAACCAAGATATATTAGCATATTCAATATTTTTCTTAAAACAGCATATGCCACACAAAATATTATTTTATTCTCTTTCAGATAAAAATAAATCTAAATGTTCCAATACTTAATAGTTTGCAGGTAAGGAGAAGAGACACAAAGAAGAAAAGGAAGGAATCTGACCACTACTGAGCACTCCTTATCTGCCAGAGACCATGCTGCATAAGATGGTTCATTTAACCAGTAAAATCAATCCAACAGTTTCAAACCTAATAACACAGCTTCGGTCTGGAACACTGGTCATGTTCCAAGACCTAGAGACAAAAGAGTAACTGTTTTTCTTTTTTCTACTGTACTTCAATGGCTAGCATAATGCCAGACTGAATGCTCAGTAATTTATTTTCTTGATGAATGCATGCATCACCCCTTTATCCTGACATTTTTATTGCCCACTAAGATCATTAGAGTGAGAGACAGACAATCTGTGTCTACAGACTATTACATTTAACAGAAAAGAGAAGTCTAAGTGGATTGCTATCTGACTGCAAAAGCAAAGACTCCTGAAGCCAGAAACACTGTGGAGAGAGTCCATGTTTCAGGTCCAAATAAAAAGAAATTTGATTTTTTTCAACACACCCACGATGTATCGGCCTCAGTGATAAAGTCACATTAATCAAGCCCATGAAAGGATAACCTATTTCTAGGTTAGCTAAAGCAGATCGCTAACATATTAGTTCAAGTGAAGCAGAACTTTCAAAGATTGAGAGCATTACTGTCAGCTGGTCAGTGCCTCCCGACCACAGTAATAAAGTCTTCATGGAAAACAGGCATAATCAGGACATCGCTTGGTGAGCAAGCACAATTAGGAAGATGATTAAAATGGTTGTGATCGTCTGAGGCAGCCATCAGAAATACATGCCCCTCTCTTTGGACAGTTCCGAAATTACTCTGATGTACACATGCTCTTTTAGTATCCTGTTTGTGGACTCCATACAGAACTTTTACCTTCCTTCACATATTCTGCTTCTCTGTTGAAATGCTAAAATAAAACAGATCAGATGTCTTCTTTGTACATCCGTGGTATGTCTGTGATGCCTTCCCATGGCCATGAACTGTGTCAGCATGGTGGTGTTGGTGCTTGTTGTTTTTGCAGACACACAGTTGATTTCATATGTTATACATTTAACTTTCATTATCTTAAACGATCATGAAATTATGATACAATTTACTATAACTAAGTGTATGAAGTGCTTTTTAAATAAAGCAAAAGGGTTTGAAATATTCAATAATGTAAAAGTGGGGAACTGAGAACAGTTCATGAGTTGAGCCATATTTTCAAATAATCATAATCTATACATCTGTACTTGGTACACATGGTTAAGATATGAGCCATAAATCGCAATTTTGAATACTTCTACTAAACTCTCTGAGAGGTTGCAGACCCAGTATTTTTTTATTGAAAGAATAACCATGCCTGTTCATTTTAATGTTTTAACTTTTCACTTACTAATATTAGCCCATAAAATGACAGTCTCTGATGAGGAATTGCTATTTTTGCTGCCTTTCAAAATTATTTTTATGTAGAAATACCAGGTATGGCAACAAGATTCACTGCTTTTTTATTAACTTCAAGACAAAAAAAATTAACAAATTTTGAAGTTGGGTGAAAAATATTTGCATTATTAATCATTTTTTAAATATCAGTTTCTAATTGTCGATAACTTTTCTGAAAAAAGTACTGCATAGACTCTATCACTATAAATATTATACAGTTCTTTGACATACAATTATTCTAGTCACTTATGACTGTTGTATCATCCTTCTAATTTTCTTTCCCTTGATCCTTGCCTGAGACAACTTCTCTAATATACTATAAATTCTATGAGCTACTAAATACTGTTAGAATACAGTCATTGTCTTCTTATGTTACTCAGTCAGTATCAATCCTTCATAACCAAGAACTCATGATAATGCAATAATGAAATTCCATTAATCAAAACATGCATCTGAATTAAGAACTTGAGTTTTGAAAGGGATCCATAATTCAATAATTCTTTCTGTTTCAAATTAATTGCTTTTCAAGTTAAATTCAACTTGTTTAAATATATTTAATAATTTATTTTAAAAATATATAGTTAGTAGCATATCAAAATACTATATTATTTCTATAAAACAGTTTCTAAGTATTTTACTATTTGGTTTTGTATCTGTATCTGTCTTGAGTCTTTGTATTCTTAACTGGAAAATAAAAGAATCTAAGAATCTCTTGGTTCTTACATTTACAAAATTCTATCACTAACATATTTCTGATAAAATCCTCTTTATGTCAATAGCACCTGACTTTTTTGATCTCTTGTACAAGAAGTTTAGGGAATTACCTACCATATTCAAGCACTAAGTTTTCTTCATAGTTCCAATTGCAATCAGCATTTAATCAATTTTCTACTGTCTTTGCCAAGTTCCTTAGAGTTTTGTAGAAATTTAACTAGAAAAAAAATGGCATATTGAATTTAATATAGCATTTAATATGCCAGATAGTTTAAAGCACTTTACATATATTTGTTTATTTTTTTATATTTAAAATTTTTATTGTGTTTTTTGCATTACTATTTAGTCACCTTATACCACCCACACTCCACAATCACCACACTATTGCCCATGTCCATGAGTCCCTTTTCCTTTTTGTGTAATCACTCTACCCCAAAACCTCCCCACCCCTTAAGCTGTCATCCATCTCTCTATCTATGAGTCTGTCTTTATTTTGCTTGTTAGTTCAGTTTCTTCATTAGATTCTACATGAGTGTCTTTCTCTGACTGGATTAATTCACTTAACCTAATGTTCTCCAGGTCCATCCATAGTGTTGCAAAGGATAATATTTTCTTTCATTTTTTTTACAGCCAAGCAATATTACACTGTGCAAATGTCCCATAGTTGTTTTATCCACTCATCTACTGATGGACACTTGGACTGCTTCCACATCTTGGTGATTGTAAATAACACTGCAATGAACTTAGGGGTTCTTATGTCCTTTTGAATCAGTGCTTTGGGTTTCTTCAGATATATTACCAGAATTGGGATCACTGGTTCAAAAGACAGATCCATTTTTAATTTTTTGAGGTAACTTCATACTGCTTTCCACATTGGCTGCACCAATCTGCATTCCCGCAACAGTGCAAAAGTGTTCCTTCTCTCCACATCCTCACCAGCACTTGTGTTTTGTTGATTTATTGACGATAGCCATTCTGACAGGTGTAAGGTGATATTTCGCTGTGGTTTTAATTTGCATTTCTTTCATGATTAGTGACAGTGAGCATCTTTTCATATGTCTATTGACCATCTGTATGTCCTCTTTGAAGAAGTGTCTGTTCAGGTCTTTTGCCCATTTTTTAAATGGGGTGGGGTTTTTTTTGGTGTTGAGTTTTGTAAGTTCTTTATAAATTTTGGATATTAACCCCTTATCAGATGTATCAGTGAATATGTTCTCCCATTCCATGGGTTGTATTTTTATTTTGTTGATTCTCTATTTGCTATGCAAAAACATTTTAGTTTGATGTAGTCCCATTTGTTTATGTTTTCTTTTTTTGGCAGGGAAAATATATCCAATAAAGTATTGCTATGAGCAGTGTCTGAGATCTTGATGCCTATGGTTTCTCCGATGATTTTCAAGGTTTTTGGTCAAACATTTAACTTAATGCATTTTGAATGTTTTCTTGTGTGGTGTAAGAAAGTGGTCTAGTTTCATTTTCTGCACATATCTGCCCAATTTTCCCAACACCATTTATTAAATAAGCTATCTTTAGCCCCTTTTTGTGCTTCTTTCCTCTGTCAAATCTTAACTGACTATAAAGATGTCAGTTTATTACTGTGCTCTCTTCTGTTTCATTGATCTATATGTTTGTTTTCATACCAGTACCATAATGTTTTGATTCCTATGGCCCTGTAGCATAGATTCATATTAAGTAACATAATTTCTCCAACTTTGATCTTCTTTTTGAGGATCACTATTCCTATGCAGGGCCTTTTGTGGTTCCATATAAATTTTTGAAATATTTACTCTAGTTCCTTAAAATATGTCATTGGAATCTTGATAGAAATTGCATTGAATCTACAGATTGCTCTGGGTAATGTGGACATTTTAATTATGTTAATTCTTCCTATCCATGAATATAGTATATGCTTCCACTAATTTGTACCTTCAATTTCTTTCTTCAGTGTATTATAAATTTCAGAGTACAGGTTTTTATTCCTAGGTATTTTATTCTTTTTGAAGCAATTGTGAGTGGGTTTGTTTTCTTAAGTTCCATTTCTGTTAGTTCATTTCTGGCATATAAAGTGAAACTTATTTCTGTATATTAATTTTGTGTCCTGCTACTTTGCTAAATTCATTTATCAGTTCTAGTAGTTTCTTTATCTTCTCCCCCTCTCTCCTCCTCCCACTCCCCTATTGATAACCCTCCATGTCATCTCCATTTCTGTGGCTCTGCTCCTGATCTAGCTGTCCATTTAGTTTGCTTTTGTTTTAGGTGTGGTTGTTAATAACTGTGAGTTTGCTGTCCTTTCACTGTTCATATTTTTTATCTTCTTTTTCTTAGATAAGTCCCTTTAACATTTCATATAATAAGAGCTTGGTGATGATGAAGTCCTTGAACTTGACCTTATCTGAGAAGCACTTTATCTGCCCTTCCATTCTAAATGAAAGCTTTGCTGGATAGAGCAATCTTGGATGTAGGTCCTTGCCTTTCATGACTTGGAATACTTCTTTCCAGCCCCTTCTAGCCTGTAAGGTCTCTTTTGAGAAATCAACTGACAGTCTGATGGGAACTCCTTTGTAGGTGACTGTCCCCTTAGCTCTTGCTGCTTCTAGGATTCTCTCCTTCATTTTTATCTTGGCTAATGTAATTATGATGTGCCTTGGTGTGTTCCTTCTTGGGTCCAGCTTCTTCGGGACTCTCTGAGCTTCCTGGACTTCCTGGATGTCTATCTTCTTTGCCAGATTGGGGAAGTTCTTCTTTATTATTTGTTCAAATAAGTTTTCCACTTGTTGCTCTTTCTCTTCCCCTTCTGGTACCCCTATAATTTGGATGTTGGAACGTTTAAAGATGTCCTGGAGGTTCCTAAGCCTCTCCTCATTTTTTTAAAATTCTTGTTTCTTCCTTCTTTTCCGTTTGGTTGTTTCTTTCTTCCTTCTGGTCCACTGCATTGATTTGTGCCCCCATTTTCTTTCCATCAATACTGGTTCCCTGTGCATTTTGCTTCCTTTCATTTAGTGTAGCCTTCATTTTTTCATCTAATGCGACAAAAATCAACCCAGCCAGTTCTGTGAGCATCCTGATCACCAGTGTTTTAAACTGTGCATCTGATAGGTTAGCTATTTCTTGTTCACTTAAGAGTATTGGCTCCGGGGCTTTGATTTGTTCTTGCATTTGAGCCATAATGTTTTGGTCTGTTCACACCCATTACTATGAGAGGCAGAGCCTTATATGTTCACCAGGGTGGGGCAACCCAGTGCTGGTTTGTGATGCTATCTGTGGGGGTAGGGTCAGAGAGGGATCAATGGTGCTTGTTCCATTCTCTCTCGGATTTCAGTCTCCTCTGCTGCTTTCCACAAGCAAATTGGGCCCTTCGGGTGCTGGTTCCTGGGTGAGTGGGCTTGTGTATATTCCATGACTCTGTGGGTCTTTCCAACAAACTCTCCTGTGAGGCTGGGAGTCTCTCCCAGCACCTCAACCCCCACAAGTGTTTTCAATCAGTGCTTTTAGGCTTTATTTTCTGGCGCTACGGCCCTGGGTGGCTCAGTCTGTCTCACTGCCCATTTTTTGCCTGGTTTATCTGTGCGTGAATGTGTGACCATGGTAAGCCAGGCACCTTGCTCGCCTCACTGGATTTGCTCATTTCCTCCCCACACCCGGGTCTGCCAACCACCACTTTTTCCTGCCCCGACCCCTCCCTTTGTATTTCTTTGGTGCCGGTTGTTATTTCTTCTCTGATTTTATTTATTTGGGTCCTCTCTATTTTTCTCTGCATGAATCTGGTTAATGGTTTGTCAATCTTATTTATCTTTTTAAAGAATTGGCTCTTGGATTCATTGATGTTTTGTATCATTTTTTGGAGTTTATTTCATTTACTTCTGCTCTGATCTTTATTATTTCCTTCCTTCTACTCACTTTGGGCTTTGTTTATTATTCTTTTTCAAGTTCCTTTTAGAGAGAAGTTAGATTGTTTATTTGAGCTTTTTCTTGTTTTTTTGAGATAGGCCTGTAATGCTACAAATTTTTCTCTTAAGATTTCCTTCCCTGTGTCCCGCAGATCTTGGATTGTGATGTTCTTATTTTCATTTGTTTCAAGGTATCTTTTCTTTTGATTCTTTCCTTGATCTCATTTTGGACCCATTCATTGTTTAATAACATGTTATTTAGTTTTCAGTCTTTGTGTGTTTTTCACTGTTCTTCTTGTAATTGATTTCTAATTTCCTGGTATTATGGTCAGAGAAGATGCTTGACATGATTTGTCTACTTAAATTTATTGAGACTTATTTTGTGTCCTAACATGTAGTCTATCCTAGAAAATGTTTCATCTGCACTTGAAAAGCATGTATATTCTGCTGCTTTGGGGTGAAATGTTCTGAAGATATCAAATGCACTTAATCTATTGTGTTATTTAAAGCCACTGTCTCTTTGTTGATTTTCTGCCTGGAAGATCTATCCATTGAAGTAAATGGGGTATTGAAATCCCCAACTATGACTGTACTTCTGTCAATCTCTCCCTTTATGACCATCAATATTTGCTTTACATATGTAGGTATTCCTATGGTGGTGCATGAACGTTTACTAAGGTTATATTTTCTTGTTAGATTGTTCCCTTTATCACTATGGAGTGTTCTTCTTTGTCTCTTACTATAGCCTTGGTTTTAAAGGCTATTTTGTCTAAGTATTGCCAACCCAGCTTTTTTTTCCTTTCCAACTGCATGAAATTTTTTTCTACCCTTTTACTTTTGGTTGTGTGTATCTTTTGATTTGTGATGAGTCTCCTGCAGGCAGCATATATATGGGTCTTGCTTTCTTATTCATTCATCTACTTTATGTCTTTTGATTGGAGCATTTAAGCCATTTACATTTAAGGTGATTATTGATAGATATGTATTTAATGCCATTTTATTGTTAAGCTATTTCCCCCTTTTTTCTTTCTCATTTTCTTCTTCTTAAAGTTATTTAACATTTGTTTCAGTACTGTTTTGGTGTTAACAAAATCCTTTAGTTTTTTCTTGTCTGGGAAGATCCTTATTTCTCCTTCAATTTTAAATGATAGCCTTGCTGGGTCAGATGACTTAAGTAGCCTAACTTAAATTCCACAGAGTGGGGCAGAGTAATTCCTGCAGGTAGAGCTATCAGTTCTTCTCAGACAGGTGACACTTGGAGGGGAGTGCTCTGCCTGAGAAAGGTGGCTTCTGCACTATGGTGAATGACTCAGCGCAGGGATCCTAGCAGTTGTTCTTCATTTCTCTCCCAAGAGACACCTGACCCAGATTTTCCTCACATATTTCTAGTCCATTCTTCTCTCCCTCTGACAGAATCCAGGATAAATGGCTTCAAACAAAATTTAGTGTGTTTGCTCTTTAAGGGGCTCTCTGCATTTCCAGCCATCTTGTCATAGCATACAGAAACCCCACTGTTTTTCACAGCTGGATGTTATCTGGGTTCTTTTCCTAGTTCTGGTGCTACAGACTAGGGAACCCAGCTTAGGGTTTAGGCCCACCACTTCTTAGGGGGACCCCTCAGCTGCTGAAATTTCCCTCCAGAACTGCTGCCCATGGGAGCCTAGCCAGCCCTATAGTGCTTCCTCTGTACTCCCTACCACTCAAGTAGTGATGAAGTGATTTCTTCTGTCTGTCCCCGGTTTCAAGGCTTCTATCCAGTTAGTATTCAGTTAGTTATTCAAGAGTCTGTCTCTACAATTTAGTTGCAATTCCAGTTTGGTCCTGGGAAGAGGTTAGTGCAGCTTCCACTCACTCCTTCACCATCTTGGGTCTTTCTGTCCATTTGTTTTATCTTGACAATACAGTATTATCATTTCATTTCTATACTTGGTACGATTTCAACCTTCTTAAACATTGAGCTAGTTTTATATGTTCTATGTGCACTGGAGATGTCCCAAAGTTACATAGTAAGTGCTTAAACTCACATTTAAACCCAGACAGCCAGGCTCTCGAGTCTTTGTTCTTAACCACTATTCAGCACTCTTCTAAGAAGTGAATATTTTTATTAGGTCATCAACTTTGAGCATTCACTATATCAGAGACTGTTAGACAATTAAGTTTCAACAATGTGTAATCCTCAATTTCTTTCTCAATCAACTGGAAGCAATTTTTTTCTTTCTTGGAAATTGTTTTACTATAGCAAAATAAATCTTTAAATGTAAATATCCTATTTTATACTGTCATCCACACCTTATCAACTAATTTTACAACTCCTCAACAACACAGGATTTCCACTTGTATTAATTAACATGATTTGCCTCCTTGATACATACTTGTTCCCGGCTCCAAAATACTCTTAGTACCGTATTTGAAAGTTTTGCATTGTTTCTGTATCTGTCTGCTCCCCACCCCCCCAAATTAGGTAAAAATCAGTGACCAATATATCCACCTGCATCCTCTCTCTAGGAATGAGATTAGCTGGCAAGACAATGCTTTTCAAGTTTTCAATTATCTATATGTTTCATTAAAGCAGCCTTTAAACTTGTGCAGGTACAAGAGCTTATATGTTTGTATTTGAAAGTGTGTTTGTGTTGTGGAAAGATGAGCATGGGAAAGAAATGGAGAGATCTGGAGATCATAAATATTATAAATTATTTAATTTTTAAAATGATTTTATCCCACTCAATAGACCTATTAGAATTAAACATCAATATTGAAATCTTGCACTCATTTAGCAAATATTTTATGAAGTACCTACTAAGTACTCTATAAGTTTAATATTATTAAATCAAATTTGATTAACTATTACAAACTTTGAGTTTTCTCAATTAAATATATCTATATTCATAGTATTCACATATGAACCCCTGAGGCTTTTACCTAAAGTATCAGTTTAACCATAAAATGCTGATTTAATAATTAAACATTTAATAACTAATTAAAATCTATGCCTCTGCTTTTATTTTATTATAAGCCATTATTGTATCCATAGTTTTATATTGGCTAATATTCACACACCATTAATCCTTACTAATTTTTTCCAACCAAAAATCCTTACTAATCTGGTCAGTGAATAAAATGTGCCTTTGTGAAACCCACTCACTGCTCTATATCAGCTACTGAAATGCCACTTTATTTATACTCGTTTTTATTCTTCATCTAAAAGCAAAATACAAACCCACCATTATAAGATTAAGTAGTCAATATTCCATATATCATTTTCCAAATTCAAAATAGTACTCTTTGAAAGTTGACTTTTTAAGATTTATAGATTAATAAGTGGAACTATTTCTAGACACAGCTTTTTCTTTAGCCATCGCTAGTTATGGCATCATTTGCCAACCAAAATGACCCTAGTCAAAAAAGGACATCATTTGTTTTTCAAATGTATTAGTTAAGTAGATAGTGTTTTTTAATCTTGTACTAGAGGGCAAAATTTAGGAGTCTGGAGGTATAGAATATTTCTACCTAATAGCAACAGTTCTACCCCTTCTCAATTAATGTAATAATTTACACATGAGTACCCTTGGTGAATAAAGAAGCCTAGTTTGTACAGAAATACCAAGTGCCTCAATTTCAATGAATATTAAATATCCAAATTCATCTTATGACTCTGAGACTTAGAAATATGGATGAAAAGAAACCTGTAACATTTTATTCCAGGGTATAATTTTGTTAACTGTTTACAAATATCCTGAGAATAAATTAAATGCAGGTATTTACTTCATAAACTGAGATGTACTCTGTCTGAATGGGAAAAGATAGTCTTTGAAAAATAAAAAATATATATTAATTTCAATAAATGATGCAATTTATGTTGACAAAACTCTCGGAAGAATAACAATTCGAAGAATATATTCCACGTGGTTTTAGTAGGGATTCTGTGGGAGAAACAAAGCCTCATGTTTAAATTAGTTAGGACACACTGAACTGAACAAAGTTAAACAGACGTCTTTACTCCTGGACTGCTCAGGAGTTTCTAAGAGTTGCCCATTGACTACAAGTGGTCAATGCCCATACAACACAAGGCAAGGCAAGGTCTGACTAACTTGACTGGTAAAAATATGACAAGATGCTTTTAGACTCAGTTTATTTATTACTTACACAGTGAAAGGAAGATTGGCGAAAGATGTCAGCTCCCTCAGTCCCTGCCCCACACATGTAAAAGGGTGCACAGAAATAAAAGGGACTGGATAACTGCAAGGAGTTATGATGCACTGCATTGCTGAGGAGTAAATTCTAGACAGCAGCTCAGTGATTTTATATTCTGCAGCTGTGTTCCAAGGGGGCAGGTCAGAGAGCCCAAGCTCTACCTGCCGTCAGAACCCAGATGTCATAAGAAACTATATAATTATAAGCCCCTCAGGAGAGACAGAAAAGCAAATGGAAGATGACCTTATAGGGGTGTCATATAAGTCTTTTATTCTTCATGTTCCAGAAAGGTCACAAGACATTCTTTCAAGATTTGGATCATGGTTTAAGCTCTTACCTACATGGCTAATATCAATATGTGCAAGTCCAGGAAGGCTTTATGGCAGAGTTCTTCCCTACAACAGCACTTTCCTGACATGTTTGATCATGGAAGTCTTATTTCTCATAAGGAATTAATATTCTTCAAAACATAAGTGGGAAGTTAACTCAGATCAATAACTATGTTCAAGATGGTCTTGAGAGGGTCCAGAGAGGCAATGATAGAAACATTAGGAGACAGTGTCTACTTGCCATGGTTAACTGTACATCTGAAACTAATACAGAATAATACTGAATGTAAGCTGTAACTGAAAAACAAATTGTGTCAATTTGACTGGGCTATGAGCTTCCCAGAGAGCAGTAAAACATTATATTTGGCTATATCTGTGGAGGTCTTTCTGAACAATTAGTATTTGAATCAGGCCTTTACACTCAGACTAGGACTTACACTATTGGTTCCCATGGTTCTCAGGCCTTCAAGTTTGGACATGGACTATACCACTGATTATCCTGGACCTCCAGCTTAAAGATGGCATAGCGTGGAACCTTTTGACCACCATCATCACATAAGCCAATCTCTCATAACAAATCTCTTTCTATATATCTATTGGTTCTGTTTCTCTGGAGAACCCTGACTAACACACCAACCAACTGAGAGAAATTTGAAAACGAGAGAAGAGGGCCAGATCAGCAAGGGATCAGGCCACACAAAAGTGAAGACAGGCTTCTGTCCCAGAGAAGCAGAGAAGAGGAAACCAGGAGTTAAGCAGAAAGCTTCTCAGGCAAATGGACTACATGAGTTGTGGATTAGATTTATGCAGCCACCAGAACTTTTCTAAGCCCCAATTATTAAGATAAAAAAGGGAGTTCTGACTATACTATGATATCACATTCTGGCTAGAAAATTTTCTTAAGCAGACATCTATTCACTAAGCTCATCCTTCTACATACCACTCTATGCTCATCCCCTTACACTATGTCTCAACAGTACAGAAATAGGCAATGATTCCGAAATAGAGCAGGTTCTCTAATGCTATTTGGCATTTGCTATTTCTTCACCTTGAGATGATCTTTCAGTTCACTGCCTCTCCCTTACATGGTCAATTCCTGCTTTGTTCCAGCTTTTGGCTTATCATATACTTGGCCAGCCTTTCAAAACTCACCCACTTCCTCCTAGGGGTAACTAATCTAGTCTTGAGGGTGAGAGAAGAGGCAAGAGAAGGTTCCTATTGCACCCTGTTTTTGCCTCAATTAGTGACGTGGATACCAGCCCGCAGAGTCTGTGGCATTATGGATAAAGTACAAGACAAATTCACATGGACTACCGAGTCCTGTGGAGGAAGAGGGGCAGCATGGCTACTCTCCGAAGGGGAGAGCATCGACCCTTGCCCAGACAGGCTTTTATTGGGTTCAATTAACACAGGAATACAGGTAAAGCTCATTAATCATTGTCAGGCAGTAAGGATCAAACAATAGATAGCATACAAAGAACTATGAGGGCTTATTCTTAGGGTCTGTTAGCTAAAGGGCTACAAAAGTCTGGGAAACAAGCTCATTTACTGCTCAGACCTTTATCATTTAATTAAGAGCATTCTTAGCAAAGCAGTTTTCACAGAAGTTTATGTATTCTTTCTAGTCAACCAAGGGCTGCCATGACCCAAACTCACAAATTCAGTCCATTGAAAAATGTTGCAAATGCAAGGAAATGACAGGAGTAGTAGATCTGGTTACATGTCAATCCTTGGGAGAATTAGCACAGACTTCAGGAAGTTACTTTAAAGATATGCAGCAAGGGCTTGCTGCCTGAACTCAGGGTGAGAGAGCTTTAGCAAGAGCAAGTCACAAAGCAGCCTAGGTATAATGCAGACCTGATCTCCCAAGGGAGAACTTCTTTACAGGTGGGGTCCTGCCTGTGGAATCGTCCCCCACTGGTTTTCCATGTGGGTGCTGGGCCACATTTCCAGTTCGAAGCAGTTCCCTACAAATTAGTACTTATTACACTCATTGATTTGTTTGTATATTTACCAAGTTTTTTCACTGGATTATATAATTGTTTCTTATTTTATTATATTTCTGGCATTGTGCATAATCTTTGAAATATGATAGCTACTAAGAAAGCATTTGTTATGTACAGGAATTAGGCAGAGCCAAGTGTATATTTGGCCAGCCTGGTAGCCACCAGTGCACAAGTAGGGGTAACTTTCAGTCTTCAGCCTGAGACCATTTCATATGAGATACCTGTGCAAATCAAGTTTTAAAACATGAGGAGTACCCATGGAGCAGAACAATCCACAGAGGGAAGAGTTTAGCAAAATTTTAAGAGTTGGTGATATTCAAATCCAACTCAAGTATTGACTCTTCAAATAACTTCTCAGTTGGATTTAAAAATCCAATTTGTTAACTCTTACTAAACTAAATCATAAGTGCTTCAAGCCTTTATTTGGCTTGGCCGGATACCATCCTTAAGCAATAAAAATGCTGAAGGTGAGGTAGTATATATTTATTTGTGTTTTTATGGTTTCTGGGAGCATCAGAATACTTCTTATTCTCAAATATATTTGGTGCTAGTATAATTGGATTTAAAATTTGTCGAAGTTTTTTATCATAAGATGAAAATGCCAGGTGTCAAGTCTTCCTTCTCTAGTTTTATCCAGTTATTAGAACCTGTATGTATGGAATCACCCTTGCCAACTGCTGAGCTGGTCCTGACCAAGCCTGTAACTATGTCATGAATTACTAGGTGGGTTCTAGAGTGAAATGTATTCCTGTAAGACCAGTATCCAGAAACCCATGACCACTCGGCCACTCTTTCTTTCTAACTTTGGTCATGTGCCTTGGTGATATAGATAAGATACATTTCCTAACTTTAGTCCAGTTTCATAATGAAGAGGATGAACCCCTATTCTGAATCCTAGTTGCTCGGATTGGTTTTAGATATGCTACCTGGTTATTATCAACTATTTCCCATCTTTATTCTTTAGCCCCAAATGAAGATAATTATTTCTCCATATGCACTTGAAGATTTTTATTTCAACTTGTGATTAAATGAAAACCAGTACCATTGATTTGGTCCCCTTCCCACCTGGCCCACTGACGACACACAACTCTCCTTGCTACTACAGTTAATGGAAACAGAACTATAAATTCTTTCCAAGATTAGTTTGAACTCTCAAAGAGATAAATTACTTTTCTCAGTATCTACCATCATTTATATTCCCCTCTCCTCACTAGGGCTAAATTAAATCAGAAGCTCTTAGAGCATAGCAGTATTGCTTGGAATATGTCAGGCAATAAAATACATGTAAGCTACCTGCTTCCTTCTCACAACCCTCAGTCATAAAGATAGAGACCTTCTTAATAATAAAACTACACAGGTTACTGAATGCAACTCCCTGAGATTGTGTGAAATCAGTTATTCTTGGACTGATCTGGCCACTGCCTGGCCTCCCTCTAGAGGACATATCTTCTCTCTTCTATTTCTACTTGCCAAAGACTTCTGAATTGCCATTGTTCGCACTCACATAGATGTTAGTTAGCTCCCTCATCTGGTGTATCCAGCAAGAGTATTTGGGCAAAAATACTATCTTACTCAGTTCTGGTTACTGTAACAAAGTACCATGGGCTAAGTGGCTTGTAAACAACGGAAATTTATTTCTCATAGTTTTGAAGGCTGAAATTCCTACATGTTCCTACAGGCGCCATCATGTTCAACCATAGGGAAGGCTTTCTTCTGGGCTGCTGACTACTGACAACATTCCTGTGTCCTCACATGACAGAGAGAGAGGGAAGGCAGGATCTCTCTGACCCTTAAAAGACACTAATTCCATTGATGAGATCTTTACTTTTATGAACTCCCAAAGGCTCCACCTCCTAATGCCATCTCATTCAGTTGTGGATTTTCAACACCTGAATTTGAAGAGAATGCATTCAGTCCATAACACTCTATCCCTGGCCCCCTAAAATTTATGTCCTTGCATAAAAAATATATTCATTCTATCACCCAAACCCCCCAAAACCTTAATTCATTCCAGCATCAACTCTAAAGTCTAAAGTCCACAGCCTCAGTAAAGATCTAAATCAGATATGGATGAGACTCTCAAGATCGAGGGGCAAAATTCCTCTCTAGCTATGAACCTGTGAAACCAGACAAGTTATGTGATTTGAAAATACAATGTTAGTGTTACTGTAGAGAGTTAGTCAGACCACAGGCAGCCGGTGGCAAGGTGATCATGGGTCAGCTGGTCGATGGGTTTGATGGGTGGGCTGCACAGGGGTTGCACAGAGGACACAGATGTACTGGGATCCAGAGGTACCCAGAGGACTCTGACCAGCTCTCCCAAATATGAGGACACTATGTCCAATGTTGGGAGGTGGGCTGAGGACTGCAGCACCTCCAGACTTCCTCATGGCAGATCCTGCAGCCCTGCCTGCCCATTGACCCTCATATCAGAGACAGTCAGGAAACCTGGAGAGTCTCCCCCATTAGCCAAGATTAACTCAGGGGGAAATTCTTACACTGAGCCACCAAAAGCTAGAAAGATGAATGGGTAGGGCCAGTACCTTGCTGAAAGCTTGCAAGATAATTGAATAGGTTAAAAGCCCTCTCTTCCCTATTTCTATAAGCATTTCAGGGTTGAGAAGGAAGTGGGGATGATCTTTGAATTGGAGACCACCATTCTCTCATGTCGTGGCACATGAATAAACCTCTTTCCTTTTGTACCAGCACCTTTTTCATGAATGTGGCTTTTGTGGCAGCAGGCAGCCAAACCAGCATGTCAGTTACAGTAGACACTCACACACCCCAGGGAGAAATAGGGAAGAAGAAAAGAGTGATGGGTTCCAAGCAAGTCCAAAACCTAACAAGGCAAAGTTCATGAGATCTTAAGGCTCGGATATACTCTTTTTCAACTCCAAATTCTATCCACAGGGGTGATAAAGTCACTCCCACAGTTTGGCAAGCTAGCCCCATATTACTTTCTGCCAGGACGCTGTAACTCTTTTGGACTGGAGTCCTGAGCCTATGACTTTGTTGATGGCCCCAATCTTTGAAACTCAGATGGGGGAAGCCCTCCCCTGCAAACCCACGGGCTCTGGACCTGCGATGGCAAGGCAGTCCCAATGAACTCTGAATTGCTTCATTCAGAGTTCAGCTTCAGCTTCATTCTTCCATTGTCTTGAATAATTGGGCCTGGCTTCTGTTGAGATGGCAGATCCATACTAATCGTATCAAACAGTTTCTTAGCCACATCCTCAGTTTACTCATTTTTCTGAAATACGGACAGGGTGACAATTTTCCTAATGTTTAAAAAGGGGAAGGACTTACAGGAACTAGTACGAAGGACACATGGACAACAACTAAGGTGGGGGGGAGTGGGAGGGAGGTGGGGAGCACTGGGGGGTGGGCTGGGATGGAGTAAAAGATAGAAAACTGTACTTGAACAATAATTAAATAATTTTTTAAAAAATTCTACTTCCTTTTTGCTTAACAGTTTTATCACTAAGCCATTTCTCTCTCTTTGCATTTTCCTATAAGCAGTCAGGAGGAACCAAGTTGCACTTTTCAACAATTTGCTTAGAAATCTCTTCAGCTAAATATCCAATTGCATTGCTTGTAGGTCCTATATTACACAACACTAGAATATAAACACAGTTCATCTAATTTATTTGCCACTTTATAACAAGAATTACCTTCCCTCTAGTTTCCAATTATATGTTTTTCATTTCTGTCTGAGAACTCATGAGAATGGCCTTTATCATCTATATTTCTACCAACATTTTGTTCATGATTATTTATATATTCTCTAAAAAGATTGAGGCTTTCTTTATACTCCAGTCTTTCTTTTGAGACTTCACTAGACTCACGCTTAACATTCATATTTCTAGCATGCACCTCAAAATTCTTGCAGTCTCTACCCATTAACTAGGTCCAAAACTACTTCCATATTTTTAGGTATTTGTTACAGCAATACCCCATTCTCACTGCTAATTTCTGTCTTAGTCTAGGCTGCTAGAACAAACGGCCACAGACTGGGAGGCTTACAATAACAACATAAATTTATTTTTCAGTGTAAGAGGCTGGAATCCCAAAATAAGAGTGCCAGAATGTCAGGTTCTGGCAAGAACCCTATTCTGAGATGCAGGCTTTTCATTGTATCCTCACATGGTAGAAACAGAGAGGAAAGAAACTCATTTATGACTCATAAAAGCATTAATCCCATTCATGAGGGCTCTACCTTCATGATCTTATCTAATTCTAATAATCTCTCAAAGGCTCCACTTCCTAATACCATCACAACAGGGGCTAATATTTTGATGTATGAATTTTGAGGGGATACAACATTCAGTTCATAACAAGATCAAAGATCAAACTGGAAAAAGGCATAACCAGAGGCAACAGAGGATAGATCAGGAGTTTCACAGCCTTGGGCTTCAGCATCAAATGCCTTCTAGGAATTGGATGATTTCTATCCTAGATTTGAGATGAGAAATGGATAAGTTGAAGAAAAGATTTACCAGCTAAATTCTCTTATTTCATACAGCATATAATTAATGCTTCCCCTCAATAAACCACTATATTTTCAAAAGTTTTCACTTCAGCTAGATCACTCAAGATTTTAGGACTTGCCAAGTAGCAGACTTACATTAAAATTTTAAAACAGAATGATTCAGTACCTGTAGTTCTGCAAAGGCAGAGTAATGTAGGATCAGAGAAATGAAAGATTTGGTGAGGAAAAAGAAGAAATGCATAGCAGGTAGAAAATTTATATTTCCTTATGCTATTCTGAAATTTTTATGAAACTCAATTTCTACACTTTTCATTTAAGTTAAATCTATTATGATTTCATTGTATTTTCTACAAAGAACAGACACACGTCTTAATAAAATATCAGCAGATGGCTTGTAGAAAAAGAAGCACCATCAATTTTTGTGTACAGTTTAAAAATTAGACAAAACATCTGTAGACTAGTAATGAGATTTACTATTTTTCCATTTTGTGCACAATATTGCTCAAAATGCATAATTAAATGTGCATTTTGTTAATGAACTCTTCTGATTCAGTCATTAAAACAAACTTTTGCATTTTCAAAACTATTGCACTTGCATTTGCAAATCTGTTGTTTTATTTATCTCAGTTTTCAAAATATAATGACTTTGTATTGATCTGCTTGACAAACAGCATAGCCTCTTTTGGGAGCTGTCATGACTGAGCTTGTATTGACTGCTTCCTACCGATTGAAACACTGCTGTGAATTTAATTTTTAAAATAACAATCTTATAGGCAAATAGAGGAAAGACAGTATTTCTTGAATAAGAAAAAATGTAGAGTAGTAACTCCAATAAGAAAAAATACAAACACTCCCCAAGCATGTATGACCTTACAAAATATACTATTTTTATTGTGATAATTCTAAATGTTGACATTTATAACTGACTATGCAAGTGAAAATGATAAAATAATACTATCTCAAACACATACAATGGCTAAGTAGAACATTAACTTTTTTCTTATTCTCCATTTATGAAAACATGAAATTAGGCACTTTTCTTAATGTAAGGTATAAAATCTTATTCAGGAGATATTGGCTTGTTATCATTATGAAAGTTGTCTACTGTAAAATGAGAAGAGTATATGTCATTTAAACTACTTACCTATTTTTAAGAAAGTGTTTATAAATTAAATGTGCAAAAGTTTTTAATGAGCAAAATGGTCTGAATGAACTTAGTACCAAAGAATATTAGAAATGTCAACATTTAACATAAATTCAACATTTAAAAAAATTTTAAGCTAAATAAAAATGTAAAACTTGTAAAAACATAAACTACACAATTTATCAATTAAATTATAAATACAACCCATATTTATTAAATATTTTGAGACAATGTAGATAATAAAATTATAAAATTTTCCAAACTTTCAACTATATCATTTTGTATATAACTTATCTCTAATAAACTTAATTCAAATTAAAAATAAAATACCAGTAAAATTTTCCAAAGTACTGCTTATAACCTCAAGTTATATACCATAATATATGGTTAATTATTTTATGGCAAAGGAGCCAGTAGTATACAGTGGTGAAAAGATTGTCTCTTCAATAAATGGTGTTGGGAACACAGAATAGCCACATGTAAAAGAATGAACCCAGACCCTTCTCTTACACCATACACAACATCAACTCAAATGAATTATAAACTTGAATGTAAGACCTGAAACCATAAAACTTCTAGAAGAAAATATAGGGAATGAGCTGCTTGACATTAATCTTGGTGATTTCTTGTTTTGTTTTTTTACTTGACATCTAAAGCAAAAGCAACAAGTCAAAAATAAATGTGAAACTATATTAAACTTAAAAGCTTCTGCATAGCAAATAAAATAATCAACAAAATAAAAATGCAACCTATGGAATGGAAAAAATATCTGCAAACTACACATAGGGATTAATGTCCAAAATATACAAGGAACTCATATAACTCAAGGGTTTGATCTCCATAATATAAAGAATTCACATGACTTTATCCCAGGGAGATAAACAACCCAATTAAAAAATGGGCAAAAGACCTGAACAGAAACTTCTCCAAGGAGGACATACAGAGGGCCCAGAGACATATGAAAGAATGCTCAGCATCACTAGCCATCAGACAGATGCAAATTAAAACCAAAATGAGATACCACCTCACACCAGTCAGAATGGCCATCATTAACAAATCAACAAACAACAAGTGCTGGTGAAGATGTGGAGAAAAGGGGGCCCTAGTGCACTGTTGGTGGGAATGCAGCTGGTGAGGATGTGGAGAAAAGGGGGCCCTAGCGCACTGTTTGTGGGAATACAGACTGGTGCAGCAACTGTTTTCCATACTGTGGAAAACAGTATGGAATTTCCTCAGAAAAACTAAAAAATAGAACTGCCTTTTAACCCAACAATACCACTGCTGGAATTATACCCTAAGAGTCCTGGAACACCAATTCAAAGGAACCTGTGCACCCCAATGTTCATAGCAGCACAATTTACAATAGCCAAGTGCTGGAAACAGCCTAAGTGCCCACCACAAAATGAGATGATCAAAAAATTGAGGTACATTTCATACAGTGGAATACTACACAGTAGAAAGAAAGAAGGAGCTCCTACCCTTGACAACAGCATGGATGGAACTGGAGAGAATTACGCTAAGTGAAAGCCAAACAGTGAAAAACAAGTACCATATGATCTCACCTATAAGTGGAACCTAATCAATAAAATAAACAAACAAATGAAATGAACAGATACTTGAAAAAAAAAGAACAAACTTACAGTGACCAGAAGGAAGGCAGGAAGGAGGATAATGGGAGAAAGAAAGGGAAGGGGCAAACAAAGGAACATGAATAGAGGACTGATGGGCATGGACAATGGGGGGATTAACTGTGGGACTGGGGTGGGAGATGGGGTAGGGGAGAGAAATGGGGGAAAAGGAGGGACAATTATAACTGAATAACAATAAAAAAAGAATCTTAACAACGCAAAACTTAAAGTAAATTGTATTTGTATATACTTGGAACAATACAATGTTCATTAAAACATATATTATCCATATGTAATATCAATGATGTGTTATTAATATCATTATAAATATTATTGTTATTGATAAGGGGTGGAGGAGTGATGAGGGAAATGGCAACAACTGTACTTGAACAACAATAAAAAAGTGGAAAAAATAGAGAACAATTCTAAAAAAATATTATATATTATGAAGTAAGTTCTAATATAATATAGTTTGTCCATAAAGCACAGGTTACCCCTATGCCCCACACTGAGCATTACAAAAGAACTTTACTGGTTTTGGTAGTGACTTGACTTATTGTTAATAAAACATTTCAGCACAACCCCCCCAAAAAAGAAATATTAAACTGTTATGTAATTGATTTACCTAAACAAGAATTTTAACTTTTTTCAATATTGTACACCTTTGTGATATAATGTACACAATTTCATCTTGGTTGTCACAAATAGAAATACTCAAATATATATTTTAAATCTTTAAAAATTCAAACTACTTTATACAATAAAATAAATTTTAAATTCAGATCCATCACGATGCAATTCTCCTTTGCAAATTATCAAGTTGAAAGAACCATTTGGTCTGTTAAAAATAAAATCTAAGAGTATTATATCATGAAAACAAACTAACAAGCACAGCTATAACTACAACAATGCCAATAAAATTCTGTGGTAGTAATTATCATTATAAGAATATTAATAAATCCCAAAATGTGTGCTAAATCAGCAAAAAAAAAAAAGTATCATTCCCAATCTGATCTCATGAAATAGTGGGAATATATTCTTTCCTCTTTAATTTTTCAGAACCATTTGTGTATATGTGGTAGGTGTTCCTTCAGTGTTTCATGGATTTATCAATGAAGTCATAAGGGGCTGAAGTTTTCACTATAGGCCATTTTAAATATATAAGTTAAACTTATTTAATAGGCATAAAGCCAATCAGATTATCTATTCTTCGGTGAGCTTTTTGTAGCTTCTAAGGAATTTGACCATTTAATCTAAGGCTTCTGACTGGTATAAAATCATTCACAATATTTCCTTATTGTCCTTTTAATAGCAATAAAATAGGTAGTGATATCATCTCTGTGTGCAATTCTCCCCAGTACTCTTCCCACTGAATTCTACCTACCCTTGTCTCTGGACTCCCAATTTTGTCTCCTCAAGTCAGACTGAACACCTGGTTTAACTTGGGCTCCCCTTGCATGTGCTAGGCTCAGGACACTCTCTTCAGCAATAAATATAACAATTATAAGGTTCCTCAAAATTATTCCTATCTCTCAGGATCATTGACCTTTATTGCTTAATGTTCACTATCTGGAAAGTATTGCTTCATATATTTTGTTCAGTATTTTAGTTTTTCTGGCTGGAGAATAACTTCAGTCTCTTATTCCATCTTGGCTGAAAGTAGAAGTAACATTAATATATGAAAAGTTCAATCATGTAATGTTATTTCATTATAACCTCAGTAGATATCAAAATACTGTACAGCCAAAAATCTACACAAAACCTATATAACTTTATCAAAAATTTGACAAAGAGCTATCCCTACTGATGCATACTCTTCTACACCTCAAGGAACTGATATTTCAACTCATATAAATTATTCTAGATCAGCAATTCTTCATCTCTGTGCTACAAGAATTTTTTAAACTCACAATACCTGACTATTTCATCAGGGGCACTGACTTCTTTTCCCTTCATTTGTCAAATAATAAAATGACAATGGCCCACACAACACTATAACCACCTGATATGAATGAATCAAAACCATACTTTTTTGGCAAATTGGCTAAAAGTGTATTTTTTGATGTGACACAGAATTTTAGTATTAAGTTTATGTGTGCCATACAATGAAAAAGTTTGAAAATTGCTCTTCTAGACCATGGGAAAGTGAGGAAGAGGAAGCTAACTAACCAATTCTACAACACAAACTCATTGTTTATTCCAAAAATGTATAAGTAAAGTTAAAAAAATAACAAGTTAATCATACCTATCAATTTAGTTGAACTAAACGAAAAAATTTTAAAGCAAATCCAAAAGTACATTAAGCAAATGATGCATTATGTCCAAGCAGTATTTACCCAGAAAGATAAGAAAGTTCCATGCTAATTATCTATCAATGGTCTTTCAATTGATAACACAAATGTTGTATAAAATATTACAAGATATTTTAAAATAGCTGATTCCTGGAAAAAATAGCATAAAATTTCTAAGAGACAAATACAAGAAGGGCATTCAGAACTGAAGTTGTAAACAAAGTCAAATTTTTAGCAATCAGAAAGAAATTGCAACTGTACTTACACTTGAGGATCTAGGATTTTTAATTCTCTCTAAGGAGTAAGTTGACTCCACAGATCTCCATGCATCAGCTGGTAATAGAAGAGGTCTTCTTGCATCAGATATTCAATAAAGTGTTATCTTATCAGGGAACAAACAAACAAAAATTCTACCTTGAACCATAGTAAGAAACTACCAGAGGAATATATCTTCTAGAAGAGGCACCTTGTTTTTGTTTGCTTGTTTTGCACAAAGCTGCTACATTGGTCTGAATGAATTTTATACGTAAGGGCTTGATCATGCAGTGTCATGAGCCACTGTAGGGAGCACTGACTTCATTTTCAAGACAAAAGCAAAATATTAAAATTTAAAATTTTTAAGGAGGGAGTGTGACATTATCAGGTTTATAATATAAAGAATAACACCTTAACACATGTATATTAAATATCAGTAGAGGTCAAAGCACGCATCAGTAGAAAACCAGGAAGGCTGTTGTAGTCACTCAGGTGTAAAAGGAAGGCAGCGTAGATAGTGTAATTGTGGCTGAATGTAGAAAAGAAAGGAGGAGGATCAATGTTATGGAAAAAAAGGGAACTAGATTTTACTAAGGATTGGATATAATGAAACAAAGAAAGAAAAAGAAAGCATCCAAAATTGCCCTAAGGATTCACACTGAGGTATGAAAACTGGAAAATCAAGCTGGGAGAAGAAACCCTGATTTCAGTTTTGTACAATACATGATGATTGAGATGGCTTCAGGCCACCCCAGGGAAAGAATCCAGTGAAAAATTGGATATACGGACCTGAGCATGAGTTAAAAATGTAAGTCATCTATGTCGGATGGTAATTGAATCTGCAGATTTGGATGATTTTATCTCAAGAAGGATAGAAGTCCCAAGACCAAGCCTTCAGTACTTCAAACCTCCTCCAAAAAATAGAAAATGAGCATGCCAAGGAGACCAAGAACCAACATTGATTGCTATCAAGAGGTTTAGGACAAGGTACATTTCAAACATGTATTGGAGTTAGTGATTTCAATCAAATTATTTTTCCTATAGAAGGTTAGATCCAGAATCCAGATTAGATTAGGTTGACTTGAAAGATGTTACATCCCGTCCTTGGGAGCGAGAAGGGTCGGACGGAGACTGCTGGGTAGTCAGAGGTGTTTTATTGGCCAAAGTTTCAAAGTTTTACCTGCACAGGGGCGAACTCTCGGGGTGTCCGGAGACACGGTGCCAAAATGACTGCAAATGAGAGTCGCGCCAAGCGCTCACAGGTGAGGGCTCTTACAGGGGCGGGCAAGCAAGCGGGTTCACAGAAGCAAGGGTGGCGGTTAGCAATTGGCTCGGGGCTATGTCAGGGCTCATGGTCTTTCTAATGAGTGCACCGTGGAGCTCGTGAGCAGCTTGAGCTCTTACTGATGATTGGATCGTAGAGCTCAGGCCATGTCTTGAGGTAAAAATTTTCCCCTAGTGGGTGTCCGAGAGATTACTTCAAGGCCTTGGCTAAACTCCCTGAAACATCTGCCCACGGCCAGGTGTGGTTTTCTGCCTAAGTCTAAAAATAAACATCTAGTTTAAGCAAACATCTCGGCTCTTCTCCTCACCCCCTAACAAAAGACATATGAGTAAAAAGAGACACAGAATCTGATAATAAAGGCTGTCTGATAAGAGAAACCTGATTAAAAATTAAGAAATTAGGAAAGTGGGTGTATTGTTTTTTCACAATATACATTTTGCACCTTTTGAAATTTGTATCCTATATTTTTTGCCTATGCAAAAACTATATAAATATGAGGAGTTGTAGTAAATGGTAAAGTGTAGAACTATCCGCTTAACTAATGTTTGCTTTCACTAAACTGCAAATCTCTCAAACCAAAGGACAATACAAATAGATGGTCCTTAGGCATGAATAATCTGTTAATGATCACTCTTACATTCCATATAGCTTTGTAAAGAATTCTACTGTGAATAATATAAGACTGCTAACGGCTCTTAATGACCCCTTTTTGTTCTTTGATGCTGTGGACAGAAACCAGTTATGACCAAGCCTCCATGAGCGCGATATAGATCTGTGGCTCTCTATGATCCTACTGAACCACAACATTTCAACAAGTCAATGTCATAAGGACTACATCCACATGACTCAGAAATTCTTACAGTTTATCATTGATAGGATGTTTGGCTGTTCCCATATCACCTGCTATTTAGTTACTGTGATATGTGTAGCACGTTGTCTGTACCTTCAGAGCAATCAAAGCACAATAATAGCACTTTGCTGTCCATCTCCCCCCATTTATGGCATAACCCAGCCCTCAAACCCACATGCCTTCGCACTCTGTCCTCCTCAAGCTGTGATGGCAGCTCTGCCTTGTGAGACAAAGCCACATCCTCCGTCTAGGTTCCGATTTAGGGGCTCCTCTCCCAGAGTCTCCTTGCTAGGGAGTGATGTCTCCAGTCCCTGGCCCTCAGGCCAGCAATTAATTCTCTAGTGTGCATAGCGTCTCTTTTAGGGGCCTCAGGAAGCAAGGAGAGTCTAGTTCGCAGTTCCAGGATGTAATGGGTTCTGACCATCTCTGAGACCTGTAATTTCTAAGTCTCCTTATCTCTCTGGCTCCCAGTGTATCTCCTGCATCCTGAAAAGGAGGCATTACCACCTCTGCATGCCAGGAACCTTCCCTTAGGTCACATCTGCATTCTCTTTACTCTGGTTTAGAGGACCGCAAATCTTTATTTACTGATTTTTTAATTGATTTTAGAGAGAGAGAGGAAGAGAAAGAGAGAGAGAAAGAGGAAGATCTCTTTGTTATTCTACTTATTTATTTATTCATTGGGTGCTTCTTGCATGTTCTCTGACTAGGATCAAACCTTCAAACTTGGTGTATTGGGATGACCTTCTAACCAACAAAACCAACTGTCTGGGGCTTTATTTTTTAAATTCTGGTCTCCGCAAAAGAAATCCACACTTTCATGACTGTCTTTTTCCCTCTGTATTAACAATTATTTTTTTAAATCAAAGCTATCAATACTCTGGTTTCTCTTCAGATTGTGTAAATCTTTCAACTTTTTAAAATCAAAGCTGCCTATAACATCTCTGTTCCCTTTCTCTGCCTGTTATCTCCCTTTCCCCAAACGAAGACTGCTTCAATTTCATCAAGTACAGAGATGAAAAGTAATTTGAATTACTGGCATTTTTCAAAGCTACTATCCCACTGTTACACTGAAAAAGATATGGGAACTCACCCATGTTTTTTAACTTGTTTCTTAATTATTTCATACTGTATTAGACTAGTCTGATATAAGCCCTTTGCCTGTTATGTGTATTATAAGAATTTACATCTTTTACAAAGATGGAGTTAAACATGAATTAGGAGTAGTTGTGGCAGATGCTTCTGCCATCTAATCATTTATCAGAAACTAATGATTATATATATATATATGTGTGATCAGATAATTTACTAGTTAATTACTACCAATTTTAGTAGACATCTGTAAAATTTGATTTTTAAAAAATTAGCAGATAAAACAATACCCACTATGTTATTCAAGTTACTCCAACTAGTTTGTATGTTCTGTCACTAGTTTATCTTATGAAATACATGAATAACTCACACAGCTCCAAGCTCAATATTCTCTAGGTGTTTCATGTGTGTTTGTGCTTGTGCTGGAGTGTTTGTATACGTGTGTGTTTGTCTTGGCTTTTGTTACAACTAAAATAACTGCATCTTCAAATACCATATGTTATCCCTCATATGTGGAATTTTTAAAAGCCGAACTTGTAGAGACAGAGTAAAATGGTGGTTACCAGGAGCTACGGGGTAGGAGAAATGGAGGGATGTTATTTGAATACAAACTTGCAACCAGTAGATAAACAGGCCCTGAAGATCTAACGCACAGCATGGTGTTTACAGTCAGCAATGCTGTATTATAAACTTCAGAGTTGCTAAGAGACTAGATCTTAATTATTCTCACCACAAAGATAAACAATAGGAATGTAACATGATGAGGGTGTTAGCTAATGCTGTGATGGTAATCATATTGCAACATAGAAGTATATCTGATCAACACTAGTTAGTACACCTTAAATTTACACAGTATTATGTGTGAATTATATACCAATTAAAATAAATTAAAACAAAACTGTCTTGTTATTTGCTTTGGAAATTCATTAAACCAAAATTCATCCAAAACAGAAATGCGGCTCCAACTGGGTGTCTTTTTGCTCATTTACACAAAGAGTTGCAATGGCATTGTATGCAGACTCTCTCCCACTTTCTTTATTGGGTTCTTCAATTTTCCCCCTATCCCCAGCTAAGCTATTAAAAAACATACAGCTGTGCACTTATTCTATAAAGAATACAGGTACTTCAGCTACCTGTCAAGGAGTATAACTTTAAAAGCTATGTCACTAAATAGAAAGCTTTCAAAAGTTCAGTAGAGAGAAACAAAGTTAATGGATATTCAATATGTTATCCCAGCAGCATAGTAGGAAGAATGTGCATTTATTCATTCTTTAGATAATTTAAAATCTATGCTTCAAATAAGCTAGATCATCAGAGAGCCACATACCCGAATCTCACTACTTCTGTTCTTCTTTCCCTCTTATGTTTTTGTTTGCTACGTTGCCACTAATTTATATTAAGAAATTGCCCCATGAAATATGTCATCAGGTTTATGATAAGTTGAATTTTGGTATCAAGAATAATCACGTTTTTCTTTAGAAAACAGTGTTATCTAATAATGTTTAAAATTTGAGACATGCAGTGTTTTGCTCTGTCTCTCTCTCTCTCTCACACACACACACACACACACGCGCGCACACACACAGCTGCCCAAGTTTTTCACATTTGTGCCCCACTCCTGGGAAACATACTATATGTTAACTCAGATAACTTAAATAAGCTGTTCACCACAGCTTTCTCCTCTATTTTCCCTTTGCCTTTCATTTTCTAGATTTATTTTTATTTCTTGGGGGGGCTAGTGGAGGGAGAGCAGGGAGAAAGTATAATATATTTTTTAAATATATTTTTTAATTATACTTTTATAATTTATTATGAAAAGTATAACTTTATTTCCCTTTTCTTCTTGATCAAGTTCATGCCTTTGTTGTAAAATATAGATTATGCAATATATGAGATAAAGTACCTTCAAATAAACTTCAGACCACATGATAGTTCATATAAAAACTTGGGGTGTTTTTTAATAAATCATGTGGACTTCTTGTATATATACACATTTGTGTTTCTACTGATGCTGGAAAATTTTGATTTACCTTATAGAAACAATAGCAGCCTCTGTGTACTAAATTACAATTATACAATGCCAGTGCTATGCACCAGATTTTATTCTAGTATTTTCATTTTGTTTACTCCATTATATGTGTTGGAGGTGTTATAAATGTTCAGGATCATTTTGATTTTCCACTTGTCATTGCTATGATTTTAGGTGGAACAAGTCCAGAGTGATTTTGCAGCTGTAAAAAGCTGGCCTGTGGAATCTTTGTTCATTATATGCCTATTAAAGAACCTTTTAAAGGTTGTTATAATAAATAATTAATTGTTTGTATGCCTCTTTTCTTCATCGACTCTAATTTTCTGGAAGGAATAGCTGGTTCAGGATATAGAACAGTATGTATTTCATAAATATTGTTGAATAAATTTTTAATGAATAAAATAAATTATACTTTTACTAATATCCAGGCAAGACCTTGTAAAATGAGATGATATATGGTACTTTTTAATTCATTACTTTATATTTCCAATTTCTATATTCTGGGTGTTCTGCTCTCCAATAAGTATTCCCTACCAGTATTATCTAAAATTTTAGTAAACAACAGCATAACATCCCTTCAGATTACTACCTTTATAGGTTATCCATTTTTACAAGATCCAAAACTCTCTTAAAACTTAATTGGAAATTTCATGGTATGATAAATATGTTCAAATATATACATATATACATATATACATTCATGTACACATATGGACATATGTATTTACATTCACTAATTATGAAGTCTAAGCATATAGGAACTGTAAAATAAAATGAGAAAAATATCCTGTTCAAATATTCACAATTCAATGGGACATCCCAGCACAAGCATAATTCTAATACAATATGATTATCAGTAATTGTCAGATATATCATAGTCTTGAATAAAGCTATTAAGTTCAAACCATTTCACTTTATTTCTCCTGTGCACAAACTTTATTCCTCTATTTCTTCTCTAAAAAAAAAAGCCTCCATCAACAAATTCACCTGTCTAGTGTACAATTTAAGCTTCACATCTCTCTGGTCAAGTGCCACTTGCCTAACCCTATAATCTCCGAGATTCTCACCTGCCTGCCTTTTTCTTACTTAGATGAAATGCCTCTCTGTTGAGCTTGGGCTATATATAGCTTCCTGAGTGGCTGCCAAATGAAAGCATGACACAACCCAGCAATTCAAGAAATTTCATTCCGTAGAATGATCCTTGACCAAAGAGAAATGGGAGATGGAAGAGAAACACGCATTCTTCCTCATTTCTTTGTTTCACAGTGTTCTCGGAGGTGTGATTTCTCGGAATAATTCTCCCAGAGAAAATCTCACATGTAAAAAGATTTTGCCTGCCTACTGAACAAAGTCCTGCTGAACACTTTGCTAATTGTGAGGCAGTGGCCCGTTTCATATTTTTCTTTGCCTCCTGTCCTTTTCTTTTATCCTCAACACCACCCTGGACTTGCACTTTTGAAAGAAAGTGGCATCACTTTTCTGAAGGACCAAATGCAGTACATAAAAATTGAACACAACAGTGATTCATATTTTTCTTTTTCTATTGAATAGACTTTTTACCTCCATGGAGAATGAACCTACAAATAACATTACAATGGAATTTTGAACTGTTTTACTATATTTTTAGGACACAGTCTGTTATATAAATTCTGTATTAAGACCTTCATTGAAGTTAATCTTTCCTTCTACAGAAAAGGAAAATATGCTAACTGGTGAAAATAGTTTCCTATTAAGACAATACTTAGGCATTGTTTTTTCTGTATAAAAGTGCACATCTATTAAGTTTCGCTGTCTGAAAGTGCAGAGTTTGAAGATGTGTTTGGCTGGAAACTATCTCAAAGAATAAAATGAAGATTGATTAAAGCTCCCAACTTGAATTTTCTCAAGATAAGAAAATGTGGAAAATATTTTTAAAAACTTAGTAAAATTAAAGTGAAGTAAATTTCTGGCCAATAGAAAGTAGTACTTTTTAAAATAATCAACCAGGGCTCTACCTTCCTCTGGAGGTCAGCAATGTACATGTTGAATATTCAAAACAGGATACCTAATTTTATGATCGCTCATAAATATTTTCAAGCTAGTACAATGATATGGATAATGAAACATCTTCATATTCAGGATACAAACCATTCACCTACATGGGTCAGAAATCATTTTTCTTCTCCCTCTGTAGTCAGCATTTGATTTTTGTGTATGTGCTATGGTAGAGTTAACTCTCTCAGGCATAAAGAAAATTTAGGAAAGAAATACTTATAATGGCACAAGGTATCCATTACAGAATATGAAAAAAAATCCTCACATTTAGTATTACTTCTAAACACAAAAGTAAATTAACTAATTTAGTTGTTAAGGCCACACAAATCAGCTTGGTGAGGTTGAACGCTACCATATAATCCTCAATTCTCTACTTTCTTGATGTCACGCATCTGATAATTATTTGTAGCAACTTTGTTCTATTCCATTTAAACTAGATGAAAGGAACAGGTAAAAATGTAGGTTGGTCTGGTTTTCTTAATAAAAATGTCTTTCTTCCTTCTCTATCCTAAATGATGACAGTAACGTAAAAGAGAATAGTGACCAGAATATAACATTCAATAAAGTGTTTTCAATCCAGTTTAACTCATGGCAAAACCTTAAAGAAAAAAGAAAAAAACTGGTATGTGGGACATCTCTGTTTCTGTCCAGATTGATTCTTCACTTTTATCTACCAGTTCCCTGTCTCTGACCTATAGACAATATATTGTCATATAGAAAAAAGGCTTCCTTTCCCTCCAGCTTACATTCGATCAACAGAGTGAGCCCCACAGAGGACCAGAGGGAAGCAAGAGAGTATGAGCAGTTTATTATTTATTTCCCAGGCTTCTTCATCTGAGGCTAGATGTTTCCCTGCCAAAGGAAGCAAAGTGGGAAAGAAGGAAAACCTCAGTTTATGTTTAATATGGACACACATTACCTGTATTTCCCTGCCTCGGTCACTCTTGCTGGTCTGGATATCAGCCTCCTCAGCTCTAAAGCAAAATGTCTAAGCTAGAGAAACACAGTTACATCCAGAACCAAAACTCTGGGAAATAATTATTTTCTAATAATCATTCACTTTAATGTATGTTATCACTCTATTGTTTGACTCATGTCCACACCTAAACATTCCTCCAATGCCAACTTCATCACCATATCCCCAACATGTTTGTAAGAAATCACTCCCAAGGACAGATATGACACCAGTGCAATTACAATTATTAAGTAATTAGCTAATTTTTATTAAGAACCTTCTATGAGCTGGGCAATAGTCTTGAGCTTTACCTATAACTGATTCATTTAAGCTTTATAGCCAAATTAAGGGTGTCACAATTATACTCATTCTATGGATTAAAAAAAACTAAGAAATAAAGAGGTTATTAACTTACCTAAATTTGTAGAAATAATATATTAATAAAAATTTATGACTTATTTTGTTTGTTTTCACATGTTCAGAAAAAATTTTGGAAGAAGAAAGCTTTCCTTTAGTAATTCCAAATATTATTCCTAAAGATCACAATTTTAGAATTACAATAGTTGTGTATGAGTGATTCCCCATTAAACTGCAAACTGTCCGAACTAGGAACACAGGCATGTGGCAGGCACTCTGTGTATATGACCAATACATATTTTAATAAATAAATACTGACCACTCCAGCTGGCGTGGCTCAGCTGGTTGGCCATCATCCCACAAACCAAAAGATCATCAGTTTGATTCCCAGTCAGGGCACAGGCCTGGGTTGCGGGTTCCATCCCCAGGTGGACACTTCCAGGAGGAAACCAATCAGTGTCTGTCTCTCACATCCATGTTCCTCTCCTTCTTCTGTCTCTCTCCCCCTCTCTCTAGTCAAAAATTAAAAATAAATTAAATAACTAAACCTTACAGTGTAGCTTTTCTTCATTTCTGTGATAGCGTAATTGGTAGAACTAAAACAGAGCAAGATTTTCAGGAAGTCACAAAAGTCTAGGTTCACCAGTAATATAATACCTATGTTCGATTTACATTTAAGAATGCATGCACCCACAGAATGATTTTAAATATACATTTTAATGTAATAATCACATTAGTTTCAAAATGTACTTATATCATGTAGTTTTACCAATAAAAAATTAAAAAACAGTTTTCAAATTAAATCGATTTTTTCATTCTGGTATGCTAAGTTTCATTGGCAGACAGACAATCCTAACAAATATGTTAGTCACCGAATTCAATTTGGTTAGAAGTCAATTCTTTTATGTCCTCTCGATATACGGTACAGCTAAGAAGTGGACCCCAAAAAGGGATTTGGAATGATGTCCAGAACTCAAAGTGTGTAGGAATTATTGGAGAGACATATAAGATGTCCTCACCCCTTCACCCACAGGTGTGAGTTGGGGGAAGGGACACATGGAGCAGGAACATGCAGGGCTGTTTTGTACAGCCACAGCCTTGCAAATAATCCATGGCCTGGTCATTTAGCATATCTGTAGCTTTCGGCAGGTCACTTGGATATGTTAAATGGCTGTGGCTGCCAGGCTTGGAGCCAGGGGGATGTAGTCACTTTCCCTCAATATGTAACTGGGGGGGGGCAGATCTCCCGAGGCACAGTGCCTGCGTGGGAGCTTAGAGAAGACTGGCTCTAGGACATGGGGCCATACCTGCCCAAATTCATGATGGCAGCCCAGTAAACTTGTAATAATACAGAAATACTGGCCGGTGTAACTGACTGTGGGAGGATTCAGAAATAGGGGTACAGAGGAAGATTGGCACGGAGATTTAAACCCAGACAGGGCAGCCATTGAGAGGAAAGCCATGCAGTTCTGGGCAGAGTGAGGACCCCTCCTCTTGCCCAGGTGAAGGAGAATCATGCTCTTTTGGCCAGAATGGGGGCTCCTGCACCCATGTGAGAATCACCATGTAGCTTTAGCAGGGGAGAACCGCACAGTCTTAGCAGAGTGAGGACCACCGCCCCCCCTTGCCCAAGTGAAAGAGAGCCACTCGGCTTTGTCAGAGTGGGGACCCCTACAGCCAGGTGAAGAAGAAAGCCACGCCCTTTTGGGAGAGTGCAGACCCCTGCAGTTTTGGTAGAAGAGACCTACATGGCTTTGGGGTTCTCCCTTTGACTGAGTGGCCTGGGAAGCAGGAGACTCTGCCCGGGAAATGGGTACAAAGAACTCTTGCCAATGGGCCATGAGAAGGTGCCACATGACTCTGGATTAATTGGAGATCCTGCCTGGACACAGCTGACAGTGCCAGCAGCCTGAAAAAATGGACAATGCTCTTTTCCTGAGTTACGGTGCTCTGATTTAGGGCAGGGGAGAAGGGAGCACTGTGTGCCTAGGTGGATATCCTAAAGGATTTTGATATTTTAATGAAGATGCTAGGTCTGTATAGCATTAAATAAACATTTCCTTTCCTTTTCACAAATCTCTGGCACTGAGAGATGTCTTTCCAATTGGCAACAGACAATTGGGCCTAGTAGGTGGTCCAGACGGTATTAGTATACCATCCTCTGGAGTCTGGGGCCCTGGTGTATCTGTTCTGTAACAGTTTTTGTCGTCCCTGGATGGGCCATATATTGCCCCCCGCCTTGGACCTCTGTTCTGTAACACTCTTCAAAGTAATTTATATTCTTTGGTATCTTGGCATATTCTGAAGTTTAGGACTACATTTATGGTTTTAGCATTGGTGTGGAAGTAGAGAAAACACTTGTAACAATGTTTGAATAGTTGTAGAACTTTGTGCTTCTGTATTTATCCCTACTTTAACCCAGTGGCGATTCTAGCTAAGAATGAAAGAACAGACTGTTTGGGTCTTTTTAGCTCTACAACTGTGTAGAGATTCACTCTGAGTTATTGATTCACCCACTCAGCTACCACAATTCCCTTCACAAAAGCATTACAAATGATGCACAGGACTAGCCGTGAAGAAATGCAAAGGTCAGCTGAAGAACACAGAGCACTCATTTTACTGAATGTCTGCTGATACAAATATGTTTCACCCTTCTTTATGTGCTTTTTTGGAGTTAGTTATGACTTTTTTTAGTATAAACTCATTAATGCTCCCAGAAGCTATGAATAAATTCTTATTCATCTAGGTACATTAAATTCTCCATAGCCAATACATTGAAACAGAATTAGCATTGCATTTGTTTTGGAAAAAAACTGGGGAAAAACTTAGAAAACATTTCTTAAATTTAAGAAAACATGTAGAGTTATTTTCTAATGTAATCTTAAATATAATTTCAACCAGAAATAATACTGAATACAACTCTGTTTTGAAAGCACGAATTCTAAATATCCACATTTGGTTTTATATTGCAGAAACTAGCAGTTACAAATTTAGAAACAGATTTCTACTTTTCCAAATTAGTACTTTCAAGAAAATATTTGAGTTTGACGCTGTGTTTTGTGCAAATTACAACTGGATTATCATTGTTTTTCATTTGCTTATTTGATAGTTTAGTGACAAGTTTCTCATATGTGAAAAGGAATATGATAATTATTCACTTTGAAAAATAGTTTTTAAATCTATATTAAGCATATACACAATATATTACTAAAACTCTACATTAATGTGTTATTTAATAAATTAAAATTATTTATATGTCAAAGATGCATATATTTAGCCATTTTCATTTAAAATAGTAACATGAAATAAGTCTATTGATTATGCCCCTTTCTTTCCTAATAAGTTTCGTGAGGAAGACCACAAATTATTTGTACAAAGATTTGTGTTGATTTGCTCCTGGATTTGAATTAGATTTTAACTTACTGGTGTACTTGGAAAAATCAGAGTCTTTGTCTTCTTAATTTGTAAACCAAAAAGATAAAGCTTTGTAGGGGATTTGATAATTCTTCCTTGAAATAATAAAGAAGACTAACATAGTAGTTAATAACTCTATAATGGCTTATGTTTTGCTTCAAAGAGTTAGAATGTTTACCATTTTATCTCTAATTATCAGAATTATTTTTGATTTAATTATATTTATTTAATAAAGTATGTGTTCATACAATATGGAAGAACAAATCATTTGGTTAAAAAATTATTTAATTTGTTTAAGTGCCCCACATACGCTTAACTGAGAGTTGATAGAACTTATTTTTACTGCTATAAAATATCTGAGTAGTCACAATGAGAACAATGTATTTCATTGCTGTTAAGCCACATTAATTTAACTGGACTCCTTTGTTATTCTTCTACACGTTTTATATTTACCAGATATTTTCTGTGGAGCTCCCCAGTGCAAATAAAGTGCTGTCAACTTTAATTCCTTAATGATTTAAGTCTCTACCAAGGAAACAATAAACTTTGTTTTAATTTTAACTATTCTAATTCAGTTTCAGAGTTCCTTGATATTCAAGTTAAATAATTTTTCTGACATGTTTATAGGTAAACTTTATTAGCTTCCTTTCTTAAAAGCTTATGTGATTCTAAAAAGAGATATCTTTTCAGTTTGCCTATTATGCGTTATCCATTTTTATTCAGTTCATTTCCATTTGAGTAGTAGAAGCTACACCAGTTTTAGAGGCAGATTAAGAAGTCGACATGGTCACAGAATCATTTTACAGACTTGGTGCATATTAAATTTCTAAGCAGAAATCAGACAAAGATTGGGTAGATAGTAAAATGAGATACCCATTCCCTTTCATGATTCAGTTTCTGCCTCCAGCTTCCTCATGATTATAAGTCATTACCATAGACTCTGGTTAGGAATTCAGAGAGAGTTAAATTCTTAGTTTATGAAAGAGTTAAGCACCAGATCAGGCCACTTTTACTTCAAAGAAAATTTCTTTTTATCCACACTTTTTCTAAGGTTGCCCTGAGCCCTTATTTACTCCTGGCTGGCAGGCAGACTTGTGCAGAGGTACAAAAGCAGAACAGCCACAGGGCGAGGGCAGCTGCCTGGACTGCAGAAAGATCCGGGAAAATTGGTAACGGCTTCCAAAAGAGTACCAAAACTGGTTAAACGTATTATGTCAGATTTATACCTAATGGTTCAAAGTACAAATTTTCACTTCTAATACACAAAAAAATGGACAGAGCACCAATTTAGATTATCTTACAGCATTTTAGTCATAGCTAGGCACTTAGAGAGTAAGACTCTGCTAATTAGGAAAAATTCCAAGAAAAAAGAAAAAAGAAAAAAAAATTCCAGTGGATATTTTTCTGTCACAGACAAAGCACTATTAGGATTTGTTTCCAGGCAAAGTAATTCACTTTAAAAAGCCTCATTAAAAATCATCTAAAATATTTCAACCTTCTTAAGTTATACATTTTAGTTATTATATCTTTTATTATAAATGTTATACATATGTAGAAATGTGCTATGAGTTTTAAAAATAATAAAAACAAGAAAACTTTTAGAATTAAGATTGTAAAACTTTCAGGTACTCTTGAAGCAAATAATATCATTTTGTTGCCTTTTCAGGTGTCATATCACATACATTTTAAAAGCATAGTGATTCATTCCCATGGCATTTGTAAAAAGTCATTTATTCTTTAAACATTATTTGTTCATTTGAATAAGTAAATCCTTTTTCACAATTTTATCATTTTCCCTAATTGGCACTGTTGAAAAGCAGACACTTGATATATGAATTTATGAAAATATTGGTAGTATTATTTTAAAACTAATTTTAAATTACTATATATAAAATATTCACCTATTTCATTATATCAAGTCAACATGAAGAATACACTTAAAACAAACCAATGAAACTTAACTCTGCTGTCTACAGAGCTTATATTAAATATAAAAAAACTAATCAGTTGGAAGTAAATGGTTGAAAAATAGATATCTCATACAAACAATAAATATAGAAAGGTTATAGTGGCAAAATCCAATGTCCTATGAAGTGGAGTTCAAATCACAGAGTGTAACTTTAACAAAAAGGTGTATTTGATAATAATTAAATTTTAGTAAGTTAGAATTTAACTACCATAAGTATTGTACATGTACTTCCCATATGAGAGCTTCAATTATGTAAGGAATATCAAGCACTTTTGATGATTTGGAAATTAAAACTGCTTTACACATTTCTTTACGTATTTCACCTTTATTAAGAAAAAGCTTTGAGATGTTTGGTAAATATACTGTGCTTAATGTGCATGAGATTTTAGTATTTCTTCATATTAAACATCATCCAGGTAAATAAAATATATTTTCTAATATTCTAAATCCCCAGTCACAAAGCCATTCTAAAGCAAAGATTAAAGGAACTGCCAGTCAAGATGGCAGCACAGGTAAACATGATTCACCTCCTCATACAACCACATCAAAATTACGAATAAATGATAGAACAGTCATCACTCAGAACCATCAAAGATCAAGTTCAATGGAAATCTGACAGCTATGGAATTAAAGAAACCACATCCATACTGACTGGTAGAAGCAGCAGAGATGCAGAACAGGCTGGACCCACATCCAAGTGTGATGGATAAAATTTCAGGACAGATATCTCAGGTGTGAGGAACCCCAGCCCTAGAGCAAGCCCTGCAGCCAGGGTTCCAGTGTCAGGAAGGTAAGTCTCCATAACTTCAAACTGTTAAAACCAGTGGGGATTGAGTCAGTGGAAGAAAATTCTGGAGCCCCAAGCAGCTCCTCTTGAAGAACTCGCACACAGACTTACTCTCTCTGAGCTCCACCACCAGGGTAGCAGCTTGAAAGTCATTAGTGGAATACAGGGAGAAACTTAAGCGTCTAGCATCAAGGCCAGAGCAAGGGAACAGCTTTCTCCCAAACATAAAGACGGACTGATGCCATTGACCTTTTTCTATGAGACCTCCCCAAACAGAACCACAGAGTTGGCAGGTGGGTGCCATATCTGAGACTCCATCACCCTGGCTAACACTGTTTGCCCCACCCTGAAGATCTGCTTGACTCCTTCCCACCCAAATTATGGGAAACCCAAAGTATTAACCATGACCTTTCCATGTGAATGGCTGGTCTAGGCTCATGCTTCACAAATTTCTAAATCTGCTCAAAAAGCAACAGACACCTAGTGAGTCCCTAGCCTCATACCTGTTGCTATGTGTCCCCAGGCCTGGCACTAGCAGCAGCCTAGATTCACAGCTTGGCTCCACCTGGGAATCTCCAAACCCAGCAAAATAGCAGCTATTTCAGACTGCTTTACAGCTCGGGAAGGGTGGCCCCAAGCAGAACACAGGTTGGGGCTAACTTTGGCCTGCACCACCCAGGAAGCACCAGAGCCTACACACCCAACGGACAGCACCAGACCACCTCAGAACACCACCAACTTGCTCCTGCAGAGCTGATTCTCCACCAAGGGTGGAGGTTGGTGGCCAGTGGTCATAGCAAGTCCTTACAGCTGACTGGCCTGAGAAAATCCCTCCAATTGACTTGCTAACAGCAATTGGAGGAGGATGTACTCAGCCCATGAAGGGCACACATTGAGTACCCAGTTTGGGTGATAGGGGAGGCTATCATCACCAAACCATTATTATATGAAATGTTAAAGGGACTTATTTAAGAAAAAGAAGAACATCAAAACTGTGATAATATACTAACAATAAATATATATCCTTCAACAACTGAATCTTAAAAGCAAAGTAAGCAAACTAACAGTACAGAGACAGAATCACTGATACAGAGAGCATTTTGATAGTTGCCAGATGAGGGTGGGGTGCAGGGGAATGGGTGAAGAAGTGAGGGGATTAAGAAGTACAAATAGGTAGTTACAGAATAGACAGGGGATGTAAAGTACAGTGTAGGAAGCGAAGTAGCCGAAGACCTTATACTCATGACCTATGGACAAGAACAATAGTGGGAGGGTCGTCTGAGGGAGTGGGGGGTGCTGAGTTGAGGCCAGAGGGAAACAAATTGTGACAACTGTAATAGCATAATCAATATAATTAATTAATTAATTAATTAATATTAGGCAACTCCCAAATACTTTTTTACTTTAAAAAGTTTCTGGGATGCTTTTTAGCATTTCAAATTCCCTACCTACTCATAAAAGAGGCCAGAATGTTAAAGCATAGACCTACCATTCTATCCCCATTCCTGCACCATTCCCCAGAGTTTTAAAATATTTATTGTGTATGGTACAACTAAACTTAAGCAATTACCCTCACTAAATATAGAAATAACCTGATAGTAGAAAATGGAGCCCTATAAAACCCCTTGTCAAAAATAGTGTTTTGAATTAAGTGCTATGATTTTGGGGGGTAAGGGAAAGAACTTTTGATTTGTAGTACTGTGAGCTTTCCTGGATCACCTATTTATAAAATATGACTTCAACCAAGGCACTGAATACAATGATCTTACAGATCCTTGTAATTGTCCAACTTTAAATATAAATAGATTTTTCTGTCCAATATAACACATATCCTGTAAAATATACTGGATAAAAATAAAATCTGTAAGAAAGATAATAAGTGATTTGAGAAAATTCAAGTGGTAATAAATATAAGATATTAATATTTATTTCCTTTAAAAATTTAATGGATTTATAAAGAATTTATTGAATATTATTACATGCATACTTGACTTTGGATTCAAAATTGAATATTTATGAAATATAGAACATATACCAATTTTATGTTCATGAAGATCCTGGCCTCTTTAAAATTTATAAAGCTCAATAAAGAATAAGAAGTATGCTTTACTTTATAATAGAGATTTATTTATTTTAAAGAAGAAAGTTGTATATTTTCTTATTCCGTAAATAATAATTTGTGTTTTGTGCCAAAATATGTAAATCCGACTTTGTATAATCTTGACATGAAAACTCATCTAAATATTGTTTAAAATGATTGTAAAAATTTTTCATTGTCAAGGATCTTGAATTTTGCATAAATGTTATTTTGTACTCTGTTTTGCATCCTCCTAATTATTTTGACCAGATTCCATATCTGATCTTACTTGCTCAATCAATTAATTCTGTTTAAAATAAATTGGTCCAATTTTATCTTTTTTGTAGTAATACGAAGACATTTCTCCAATAACTTATAATTGAAGAAAATATAATCACTTCCTGAGACTTAAAGTTTAAAATAAATACATAACAAAAGTGTTACAGAGCATCTCTGAAAGATTACTTGCTTCTAGCCCTGCAAGATTGGCATATACTATAAAAACACATATGCTAAAAACTCAACAAAATATTAACAAACTTGGTCCAGAAATACACTAAAAAGATCATACACCATGGGTCAAATTGAATTCATTCTGGGGTTATAAGGCTGGTACATACAATATCTACAAATCAATAAATGTGATACACTGAATAAACCAAGTGAAATATCACCATATCAATAGATGCAGAAAAGGCATTTGATAAAATCCAGCATCCATTTGGGATAAAACCTCTCAGCAATGCAGCAATAGAAGGAACATACCTCAAAATAATAAAGGTGAAAAAGCCATGGCTAACATTATACTCAATGGACAAAAACTAAAAAGTGTTTAGTTTTTGAACTAACTAAACTTGTTTAGTTTCAGAAACAAGACAGGATGCCTGCTTTCACCACTCTTATTCAACATAGTACTGGAAGTCCTAGCCACAGCAATCAGACAAATTGGAAAGAAAGAAGTAAAACTGTGCTTATTAGCAGATGCTATCATACTGTATATAGAGAACCCTAAAGATTCCACCAAAAATGCTAGTAGAACTGATATATGAATTCAGTAAAGAAGCAGGATACAAAATAAATATCCAGGAATCAGCTGCACTTTTTATATACCAATAATGAACTATCAGAAAGAAAAACTAGGAAAACAATCACATTTACTATTGCATCAAAAAAAAAAGTACCTAGGAATAAATTTAACCAAGATTGTAAAAAACCTGTACTCAGAGAATTATAAGACACTGAAGAAAGAAACTGAAAAAGATACAAATTAGTAGAATCATATGTTATAGGGTAAACAGAGGCAGTCTGGCTTCCTCATCCAGATGTCTCGGCAACTAAGGGAAGCAGTTTTCCCATAACCTTGAGAATGGGCCTGACAAGTAGTGTTCTCATAGCCTTGAGACTGGGTCCAATAAACCATTCCCATAACATGAAGTGTGCTCACATGGGAAGAAACTTGCTGTATTACATAATATTATGGCACCCTGCTGGCTTTGTCCTTATTTAGTATATTAGGGGTTAGGGACATGCAGGGGGACAGGTGACATGCAGGGGAACAGGTGGCTTGCAGTTGTGTAGATTGCCCACCCTTGAATAAAGTCAGGTCAGACATTCCAACAGCTCCGTAAATATTCTCCCATTTGTCCAAATCCTGTGAACCTGTCTCACCTTACACGGTCACATCCATAGATACACCATGCTCACAAATAGAAAGAATTAACGTCATTAAAATGTTGGCATTGCCCAAAGCAATCTATATATTCAATGCAATTCTCATCAAGGTACTCATGGTGTATTCCACAGAACTAGAACAAATATCCCGAAAATTTATGTGGAACCATGAAAGACCCCAAATAGTCACAGAAATCTTAAGAAAGAACAAAGTTGGAGGAATTGTGCTACCTGACATCAGACTATACTGCAAACCAACAGTGATCAAAACAGCATGGATACAAGCATAAACATAGACATAGAGATCAATGGAACCAAATAGAGAGACCAGAAATCAACCCACACCTTTACAGTCAATTAATATTTAATAAAGAAGGCAAGAATGTACAATGGGATAAAGACCTTCTATCCAATAAATAATGTTGAAAATTGGACAGATATATGCAAAAAAGTACAGTTAGACCACCTTCTTACACCATACAAAAGAATAAACTCCAAATAAACTAAAGACTTAAATGTTAGAGTTGAAACCATAAAAATCCTAGAAGTTAAATCTCAGACAGTTCTCATAGAAATATTTGTTCTGATATATCTTCTCAAGCAAGGGGAACAAAAAAATGAACAAATGGAACTAAATCAAACTAAAAGTTTTTGTATAGAGAAAAAAGTATCAACAAAATCAAAAGCCAATCCACTGGATGGGAGAACATATTCACCAAAGGTTAATATGCAAAATTTATTAAATACTTATACCACATATCACAAAGAAAATCAACAATCCTGAATAGACACACGCTTCTGCAAAGAGGACACACAGATGACCAATAGACATATGAAAAGACACTCAACATCACTAAGCACTTGAGAAATAATCATTAAAACCAAAGTGAAATATCACCTCACACTTGTCAGAATGACCATTATCAATATATGAACAAACAAGTGTTAGTGAGAATTCGGAGAAAAATGAACCCTCACGAACCTCTGGTAAGAATGTGGGTTGGTGCAGCCACTGTGGAAAGCAGTTAGAGTTTCCTCAAAAAATTAAAAATGTAACTTCCTTTTGATCCAATGATTTCATTTCTGGGATCCAAACTACCTTGAAACACTAATTGGAAAGAATATATGCACCCCTATGCTCACTGCATCATTATTTATAATAGCCAAGATTTGGAAGCTGCCCAAGTGCCCATCAGTAAAGGAGTGTATAAAAAAGCAGTGGTACATTTACACTTCTCAGCCATAAAAAAAAAAGAAATCTTACCTTTTATGAGAACGTGGATGAACCTAGAGGTTATTACGGTAAGTGAAATAAGCCAGTCAGAGAAAGACAAATGCCATATGACCTCACGTACATGTGGAATTTAGTGAACAAAATAAACTGACAAATTAGATGGAACAGACTCAGATACAGAGAACAGACTGAGCTGTCAGAGGTGGGAGGCTGAGAGGCTGAGTGAAAAAGATGAAGGGATTAAGAGAAAAAAAACCTTATAGACACAGACAACAGTATGGTGATTACCAAAGGGAAAGGGGGCTGGGAGAGGAAGAAGAGGGTAAACGGGATAAATGGTGATGAAAGAGGACTTGACTTTGAGTGGTGAACACAGAATAGGATGTGCAGATTATGTACGATGGAATTGTACACTTGAAATCTATATAATTTTATTAACCAATATTACTCCTATAAATTCGATAAAAACTTTTAAGTAAACAACAATAACAACAAAGAATTAAGTATCTCACAAATCCACAGCCCTCTTTTTTAAATTACTTTATTGTTGTTCAATTACTTGAAATTAAGAACATTCTAACATAGCCCTCTTGTTAAGGAAATGCCTAGAGCAAAAATTTGTTCACAAGTATTGATGCCTTTTGTACAGAAACCACAGATCAGCATTCTGACAAAGGCAGCCATCAACAAACTGCACATAAAGAAAACAAATAGCTTATGGAGAAAGATGGCCTAGGAACCCCAACTAATATGGGTATTTCCTCCTAGTAAGAAAGAAACCAAACCATAGTTATCTCAGGATGCTGATTGTAAGATACTCAGAGTATTGCAGGCAACAGAAGAGAAACAAAGAAAAAACTGGGTTGATACAAGATCACTAAGGTTGCTGTTATATCATGAAATATATTCAAATCCTCCACAGTTGACTGATATTAGCTACAAAAATTGTTCCTTCCCTGAAATCTTGTAATCAACTTGAATTCATCAACACCTCTGGACATCTGGACATGCTAACAGAAGACTAATACCCAATTCATGCATTATCATATCTAGAGAAAAACATGTATCTATAAAGGCATGGGTTAATTGGCCATGGAAGCCTGATAGAAAGTCACCAAGGCAAATGTTGATATTACCCATGCGAACACTGCTCAGGGAGAGGGAACCTAGTTGTGGGACTACCAGTGTTCTGGCTCTTTATAGATAAGACCATCTCTGTTGTGATGAGGATGCTTTCATTTCTTTTTAGTCTGACACTTAATTAATTCAAATATTTTCTTTATTCTTATTTCATGTTTAGTAAATAACCTTCAATTATGTTTTTATTTCTGATGTGCATGGTTCTATAGAAATAAAATGCACTAATCAATGGAATGCAAGTACTTTGCTCAGTGTAGCAATAATATTTTATTGTGAATTCATAAACTGGCATTGTTATTTGTGTACAGCAGTTGAGTTACTTTGGTTAATAAAAATATAATGCCCAATGATTATATGTACTTTCAGACAAAATAAGTTTTCTAGTGTGCAAAGACTATGGACCAGAACTAAGACACTTTAAATTTATTATGGTAATAAATGGCATCCTAGTAGGCATTTTATGAAACAACCAGCAGCCAAAAACTTCATTCTGTGGCCCAGAGTCTTTGCTCCCTAAATTTCTGCAGCCACACCTGGAAAAAGGACGATGTCACCATTCACCATTATTTCACAGGTGAATAGATGAAGTCCATTATTTCCCTCTGGACCACATTCACTTAAGTTTGCTGTCTCTGCTACCACCATCCATCCACCATCATTCTGACCAACAACCCTGCATTCAGTTCCAACGCATTTACTCCACTCTAGCAAATATAAAGAATTCTGAATCTAACAAACATTCACAAACCACTTCATGCTTATATAACATTTTACAGTAGCCAAAGTTCTTTCGTTTACTTATTTCACATCTCATCCCAAACTTCACGAGTTGGCATACACTCGGAGTGCTCTCTGAAGCAGCCCTCCTGAATCTGCACCCCGAGCTCCCCTTGCTGCATGGGAATCACTGGTGTGGCCTGTCACAATGAAGAGTCTTCTAAGCTCCTATGGGAACGTTGCGCATACTGAGATTTAATAAACGTGACTCTGAAGGAGAATAACAACACATGACCTACTTCCTGGGATGCTGTGAGAACTAATGACTTGTCACTCTTTCCCAGCTGGACTGCTCACTTAAATCATTCAGAAACATACCAATGTGTGGCCTCACCTTAGACTAAGTCAAAATCTTTGTCAATACAATTCAAAGAGTAAGATTTTTAAAGCTTCCCCAGATGATTATTATATGCCACTATTTAAGTCTATATTTTATATTTTTACTACTAACATATGTTTATTCTTTCTCTGGGCTTTTGTGAGACAACTTCAGTGTGAACACTGATATTAAGAAATTTTAAATATGTAGATTAAAACCACGCACATAGACTTCATTAGGAAAGTGGCTACTCATCAGTAAAATACTCAAATGTAAGGAAAAATAAATTGATGTGTGCATAAGTAGAAACAAGTAAGCTATTTCAGACCAATAATGCTCAGCATCTCAGATATTTTCTGAAAACACACCACTTCTAAGAATGTATACAAATTATGAGCCCACAAACTATTTTTTCTATTTACATTGTTTTCTTGATAAATGTAGGTAAATTTAGAATCCTACAATGGTTACATAACAGCACGGCCTGACATAATACCAGCAGACAGATGAGATTATATAAATTTAAAACAATAATCAATTATGACAATATTTAATTGTGATTGATTAAAACAATAGAAAATTTAGTTTTCCATGGGGCTGGTGGGTGTACATCATCAGTGCACTTAGAGTATCTATGCATCATTTGCAGAAAGCTGTATTGGACAAACCTATAGACCCTTAAAGTTAGACCAGCTGTACAGATGACTAAAATAAAACACAGGTTTAAGTGACTAGTCCATGTAATATATCTTGTTAGTGGGAGTCAGAGAAGAATTAAATTGAAGTTATGTTCTGCCTACCCTCATGAGTGGAGTACATAATATTTGTGAAGATGATCATCATCATATTAATAACTGTCACGACAGTAAAACATTACTGATCATTTACCTAAAGTCAGTTTTCTATAGTGTTTACTTTTGTTAATTGCATATAATTCTCACATGAAGTTAGAAACCTTTATATTAATATTATACTTACTTTTGAACCATGGTAGCAGTGGCTCAGAGGTTACCAAAGGACACACCACTAGTAAGTGACAGAAATGGAATTAGCATATATGTGAATGTATATAGATAGGCATATATATTAAGGTTAAAAAATTTGTTTGTTTTTATAGCACATCTGAGGTGGTACCAGATATAAAGAACTTTTCATATGAATGTACTAGGCAATTGTTTAAATAGGCTACTTAGAAACATGATGGTAACTTCATTTACTTAATACAAATGACTGTAACAAGATAGTCTTCAGCTTGCCCTTGTCTCAATCGGGAAGGAAGTGTTTCAGTGCCATACTTCAAAAAAAATTCTTTTAAAGAAGACATGCTTAGGGTAGGGTTTAATTTCAACAAGATTTCATGTAATCTAAGTTGTTCTTCTGAAAGTACACTAAGAAATTGGGTTCTGTGTATACAGTGCATCAACTATATATTGATAGGTATTTCTACTTACTTAGTTTCTATTTTATGGTAATTAATTTCAGGCAGCACATGACACCTATATTTTACTTTCTTATCCTGAGATATTGTATTAGGACTGTTTGTGGAATTTAAACTTCTTTAAAGAAAAATTGTAAAGAAAACTAAACCAACACGTGGGGAGCATGCTGCTAGAAATAAAAAACAAGGACTAAGATATAGTCATCTTTGTAATTTAAAAAGTCAATTTCTGTCCTGGCTATTGTAGCTCAGTGGATTGAGCATGGGCCTGTGAAGCAAAGGGTCACCAGTTCAATTCCCAGTCAGGCCACATGCCTGGGTTGTAGGCCAGATCCCAAGTAGGGGACACATGAGAGGCAACCACACATTGATGTTTCTCTACCACTCATTCTCCTTCCCATCCCCTCTCTCTATAAATAAATAAATACATACATACATACATACATACATACATAAATAAATAAAATTTTTTTTAAAAGTCGATTTTTTAATATTTGCTTTAGAACAAAAAAAGTAATAAAAATATCAGCATTTCCAAACTACAGTTGCCACTCCACTTGCACTTAAATGTTCTAATAGGATTGGGCAGAGGAGAATTTTACTAATCATTCTCAAACAAATTTCATTTTGTTTTTTAAAACTGAAGAACCAGGAACAAATTATTTCTGCAAATTTAGAGTGACAGACGCAGAGGATTCCCAGCTCAAATATAATCTTCCCCTTGTTTACAAACAGAACTTCAGCTATGTGACCAAACGAAAAACTACATTTCCCAGCTTCCCTGGGAAGTAGGAGTAGCCATTGAAATGGTAAAAAAAAGTTACTGAACTTTGCTTCCCTTTTTGCTCTCCCTTTTGTTTCTGCTCCCTGCCTCCAACTCAAGTATGGTGGCTAATTTCCAGAAATCATTTGGGTTATAGCAACCTTGGTTTGAAAACTATGTGCTAACTACAAGAGAGCAGAAACCTTGAAGGAGGTAGAGTCCTTGATGAGAATAAACCTGCCTCATTAATCTTGAACTACCTACATCTCAATTTGTTCTATGTTAGAGTCTTGTAAAACTTGTTTAAGCTATTGATATCTCTGGTCTCTACTTCAAAAAGCCAAGTAAAATATCTAATATTTTTAGAAGCCTCTCAACCAAGTTACAAAAATCAAATACAACAATGATGAAAGGCAACATGAGAATTATACAAATTGTGTGCATTTTTCACTTTTAAAAATGATGAAACTAAATATTTATTAAATTGTAAGTTTAAAGAATAAAAATACATTTAAATAAAATTTAAAATATTAAAATTATCTCAAGGGAAGTTGAAAATTAAGCAGAACAAAAACATTAAAAAATGGAGAAAGTTCTCAAAGAATTTGCTCCAAGGAAAAGATGGACCTCAGGTATATTTGTACAGGCATTTCCTCAAACTTTTAACAAGTAGATTATCTCCATTCTACGTTAATGGTTCATGACTTGCAAAAAAAGACAAAATGCTATCAGATTTGTTTTACAAAGCTAGTATTTTGCTGTACTAAAAACAAATATAAGCATTTTAATCTTTATATACCATTATATTCTGAGTAAATCAGTGAATAAATGCCCTGTCTGTCATTGTGCAGGGGACTCAGAACTTCAGTTACTGAACCTAGAGGTCCAGCAGCCAGACTGAGCCCATTAAAATAGGAACAAGCCCTTTTGACCTTTCCTGAAAAGAATCTATTTTCAAATTCACTCCCTATTGGCTTTGTATAGTATGTATCTCTTAGAAAACAAGTTTTATCAGCTAGTTGAAGAAGGTATTGTGGAAATAGTCACTCAGACACCACTATAAATTGCATCTAGTTGTATTAGGGAGAAAAAACAATTTTGTTACAAACAACAAAGAACCTAAGAACAAAGGCTTAAGCCAACTAGAAGGTTTTTATTTGTTTTCTTCTGTTTTTCTCACTTAAGAAATTCAGCAGGTAAGCAGAACTAGTGCCATTCAGGTATCTCAACTCATTCTCTTGTTGAGAGGGATTTTGTCTTCGTTCCAAACGTTCCACCCCTAGGTACTCTGTAATGGATTATAGGCAGACAGAAGGTCAAAGGACAAAGCTGAAAGGCTCATGCCAACTGAGTTTGGCCGGTTTGCAAGGCTTACCTGGGAACCCTGTGCAGCGACTTCTCTCTGTTTCAACTTATTGCTCTTGTGCTGGAGTCAGCGCATGCAACCACCCCTGTTGAATTATATTAATGAAAAAGCTTTCTATCAATTTGTAGCAACACCTGTAAAATCTCCACCTTTTCAGCTTCTTCATTGGTATTGCCATTTGTTTCCTTTTCTAAATTATATTGTGGTGATTAGCTATTACAATCGTCCCAATTTTTACCCCTGTGCCACCCTCCACCCAGCACCCCCCACTCCCTCAGGAAATCCTCACATTGTTCATGTCCATGGAACATGCATCCAAGTTCTTTGGATGCCCCCTTTCCTATATAGTACTTTGCATTCCTATGGCTATTCTGTAACTACCAATTTGTACTTCTTAATCCCCTCACCTCTTCACTCATTCCCCTAGACCTTCTTCCTCTCTAGCAATCATCAAAATGGTCTCCATATCTATGCTTCTGTTTCTGCTCTGCTTATTTGCTTAGTTTGTTTGTTTTTTTAGATTCACCTGTTGAAAAATATGTATTTATTGCCATTTTATGGTTCATAGTTTTGTTCTCCTTTTACTTCAATAAGTCTTTTTAACATTTTAATAATAATAATGGTTTGGTAATAATGAACTGCCGGGGACCACTCTGCCTGGTTTCAGGAATTATAACAGCCCCCCACGGCTAAGGATGAGTGCGTGATCTCTGGAATGCGAGCCACAGGAGACAACAGCTTGTCTCTGGTAGCAAATGCTGCCTCAGTTTCCTCTCCTTGACCCCAAATCATGGTCGGAAGTCAATGATGGGTAAGACTCCTCACAGTGAGGGGCAACCTAAGCCAGACTCAATCACTTGGGAGGCCTTCATGGAAGGATTCTGGGGGGCTGGGACAAAGAGGGAGCAATGGACCCTCACCCCACCCCAGGCTATGCGACATAGTTGGAGTCCCCATGTCCTCTGGGAGAAGTGCTTCCTGGCTCTAATCCACTTAAGCCTGAAAACCTGATGGGGAGGGGCGCAGCTCCTTGCCTTGCTAGAGCAGTATCCAGGGGAAAATCTGGCATTCTTTAGAAAGAATCCCTAAAAAAATCCTGTGAAACCTGATTAGCTAAGAGTGCTTTCATTCATATGTTAAGGGTCCGAGCAGGAAACCCTAAAGTTTCTGCAAACCCCCTTCCTGACAGACTCTGACTCAGACTAAGCCCTTAGGTTTCTTTGAAATGTTATCTACTGTTTGATCCTTGCTGCCCTATATTCCTGTATTACAACCCAATAAAAGGCCCTGGAGGAAGGACCTTGAGGCCTTTTTCCTCTGAGAAACTGGCCACCTCTCCTCCCCAAGCAGATCATGTCTTGGTAGTGTTTACTTTCATCCGTGGCAGACAGAACTCTTGAGGCCAAAGTCGCCCACACAATGAACTCCTTCTATTTTTCTAGTCTGGGAAGCTCTTTATCTGCCCTTCAATTCTAAATGATAGCTTTGCTGGGTAGAGCAATCTTAGTTGTAGGTCCTTGTTTTCATGACTTTGAACATTTCTTGCCAATGCCTTCTAGTCTGCAAAGTTTCTTTTGAGAAATAAACTGAAAGTTTTATGGGAACTCCCCTGTAGATAACTCACTGCTTTTCTATTGCTGCTTTTAAGATTCTCTCTTTGTCTGTAACCTTTGGCATTTTAATTATGATGCATCTTAGTGTAGGCCTCTTTGCATCAATTTTGTTTGGGGCTCACTATGCTTCCTGGATTTGTATGTCTATTTCCTTCACCAAGTTAAGGAAGTTTTCTTTCATTACTTTTTCAAGTACGTTTTCAATTTCTTGCTCTTTTTCTACTCCTCTGGCACCTGTATAATGTAAATGTTGGTACACTTGAGTCTGTCTCAGAGGGTCCTTACACTATCTTCATTTTTTTTCTTGCTGTTTTGATTGGTTGTTTTTTGCTTCCATTATGTTGCAAATCATTGATTTGATTCTTGGCTTTGTCCATTCTACTCTTAGTTCCCTATAAAGTTTTATTTCAACCAGTGTATCCTTCATTTCTGACATCTTTTTTAGTCTGTTGAGATCCTCACTAAGTTCCTTGAGCATCCTTATAGGCAGGGTGTTGAACTCTGCATTTGATAGATTGTTTATCTCCATGTCGTTGAGTTCTTTTTCTGGAGTTTTGACCTGTTCTTTCATCTGGGCCCTGTTTCTCTGTCTCCTCCTTTTGGCAGCCTCCCTGTGCTTGTTTTTGTGCATTAAGTAGAGCTGCTATGACTCTGTGTCTTGGTAGTGTGGCCTAAGGTAGTAGGTGTCTTGTAAGATCCAGTGGCACAACCTCCCTTGCTGGGTACTAGAGGTGTGCCCTCTGTGTGAGCTGAGTACACCCTCCTCTTCTAGTTGAGCTTTGATTGTTGTTGGCAGGTTAATGGTAGAGATTTATCCAGGCCAGTCAGCTGCAAGGACTGGTTATGACCACTGACCATCAACCTCTGCCCTTTCTGGAGAATCAGCTGTACAGGGGTTCACTCCACAGTGCAGGACTTTACATCAGCAGGGGTCTGATGACCACTGAGTCCACCCCTGAAGTGTGTCACTTGCGTAGATGATTGGGTGGTATTGCTCCGATAACATCTGTAGCTCCACTGAGTGCGTGGGATCTGGTATTTCCCAGGAGGTGCAGTAAAAGGTCATTTACATCCTGTGTTTTATCTGGGGTCACACGGCATAAGCTATTAAGTGATCTAAAGATGGATGCTAATTGTGCTGGGCTGGGAGGTGCCCAAGCATAGCCAGGTTGTGAACCAAGGCCAGCTGCTTGCTAATGCCAGGCCTGCAGCCACTTAGCAAGAGGTATGAGGGCTCCCTGAGGCCAGCAGTTGGTTATTGGAGAGGATTTAGGAAGATGTGAACTATGAGCCAAGATAAGCCATTCTTTGGAAAAGCCACTGTTAACAGCTCAGGTGGACTCTAAGCTGGGTGGGCAGAGCCTCAGAGAATCAGCAGGATGTGTGTCTTGCAGTCATTCAAGGCTGGGCAAGTTTACACGGGATTTGGGCAGACAGAAGTAAGTGTGCAGAGCCATTGGGGTTGCTGACATGCTTTTATTCTGGGGTGGGGTGATCCACTCATGCCACCGGCCATGAGTCATGCCAGAGGAAGTCTCAACTCCCTAATATATTAAATACACACAAAGCCAGCAGGGTGCCCAAATATTATGTGACAGAGCGTGATTCTGCGCATGTGGGCCCATACTCAAGGTTATATGAGTACTGCTAAGTCACAGTTGCCCAGATATCTGGGTGAGGGAGTCTGAGTGACTCCATTTTCTCTACCGTGTGGCAAAAGTGCAAACCAGGTTGATGGAGTCTCAGACATGGTGCCCACTGCTCTGTGGCTTTGTGAAGGGAAGTGTCAGAAAAGGAGCAATGGCTTCTGCCCAGGAGTTCTATCTGGGAGAAAGCTGTTCACCAGCTCTCATTCTAATGCCAGACACTATATTTCCTCCCCATATGCTACTGGTGCCTTTTAAGCTGCCGCCCCAGCACTGGAGCTCAGAAGGAGTGAGTCTGACTAAGTTCACGTGCGGGTCCTTTAAGAGAAACTGCTTGACTCTATTCCCACTGGTTTTTATAGCTAGAAGTTATGGGGACTTAACTTTGTGGCACAGGAACCCAGGGCTGGGGGAGCCTGGTGCAGGACTTGGACTCCTCGCTTCCAAGATATTTCTCCCAATTTTTATCCACCACGTGTGAGTGAGAAACCAGCCCATTCTATGCATCCACCCCTCCAACCAGTCTAGATGGATGTGGTTTCTTCATTAATGCCGTAGTTGTAGAACTTCCATTCAGCTCGATTTCTGATAGTTTCTGAGTGATGGTTGTTCTATAGTTTAGTTGTAATTTTGATGTGGTTGTGCAAGGAGGTGAACCAGGTTTACCTAGATGGCCATCTTGGAGTTCTCTGCACCATCTGGTTCCTTTTGTCCAGGTAACTAGCAGCCTTGTCAGAGAAAGGAGAAAACCCAGTTCAATAAACATACTTAATTAGGTTCCTCAAACTTGAGTATGAACTACTAAGAAAGTTTGGAAAGAACTAATCAAAGAATAACACAAGTTATCTGAGATGTGTGGTTATCTCCCTTAGACACAGATCATGGCATCGAGTTCATAATGATTTTTGGTAACACGTTGACTTAATTTCTATTTAATCAGTCAGGTTTTACTCCAATAATACACTTGCATCCATGAAATTCAATACTGTATTCTCATTCCCCCAGGAGGAGGGACAGGTGGACATGTAAAATGGGGCACCACTAATCGAAGAAACGGATGCAGCTTCACTGATGGGCCTTTGTAGGAAGAAAAGGCGAAAACAAAATTCCTCCCTGGGATACTCTGCTCCGAACTCTTGTGAGGGTTTGTAGTAGTTAAAAAAAAAACCCAATGGATTTGTGATCAGCCTCCAAAAAGACAATACTGTCTCCCTAGAAAAGTTCCATTAAAACAACTTCAGACTGTCACATAGCCCCTCTGATTGCATTTCCATTAGCAATTCATGAAAAAGGATCCTAGGATTAGAGCGAACAAACAGAATGTTCTTCTGTTCTTTACTTTGGAAAGAGTGTCCTCAAAACTATGTTAGTGTAGAAAAAAGTAAAAGATTTAAGATTTTTGACATCAAAAAGCGGCTAAAAATGAATTAAATTATACTGGTTAATAACACAATTTACAGCACTTTATGTTTTTCATAATCCTTTTAACTACATCATCTGCCATTGGGTACAGCAGTCATCAACACTTGATGTTACTTGCCTAAAGGAGCACCACTAATTATCATTGATCCCTTATAATAAAGCTCCAAGATTCACATTTACCTCCCTTCTCCGTAAATCTAAACTGACAGGAGAAAAACAATGCCACAAGTAGAGACGTCCTGTATTAGCCATGACTGCCTGACCTCCTGTTGTGGGTCTCTGCTGTTTTGCCAGTGAGGCTCCCACATAGCCTTGACCCTGACATTTCAGGCCCCTCATCTGTCACAGGCTTCTTCTGCTCCTTGAGACCAGAGTATAGAGTAAGACATCCTCTCCAAGGACAGTTCTGCTGCTTTCTATAACCTAAATGGCACTTTAATAGTCACCTTAAGGTGGGCAAATAAAGCCATCATCATATACCCACATAAATTTAGAGAATTTTTTCTTTTTGGGGAACCACTAAAAATGTGGTCCATGTAAAAGGAGAAATTCTCTGTAATTGCTATCAAGTGGTTTACTTTCTATGGCCCACACAACCACAACAGAGTTTTGAAATATGAAAAGATGGAGATACATAAATCTTTGTTCCTCCAAGCCAATAGGTTTGTTACACACTTCAACATGGTCCTTTTGGCATGAAGCCATATGAGTCTGTACTTCAAACCTGTGACCATGTGGCCATGTAAAAGAATGTCAAAGTCATGCACTTCATTGCATTTTCTAAAAAATATATTATAAGAAATACCTCAAAACTCCTTAAGTAGATAGACAGCTAAAATGAAATCTTTTTTAAAAAACAATTCTGGAATCTTGACAATGAACTGAGCCCCTGTCTTGGTCTGGGCTACAGCATTTGGGCTGCATCCAACCTCGGTATAAACCTTTTATTTAGTAAGCTGTGAAACTTGAAGAAAGCATTATTTGCTGGAAAGGTCAGGAAAAAATATGAAATATGAACCAACGTTTCTCTTAAAGTTTTATTTAAGTAGAAGATAGGCTGAATAATTTTTCTATTTTAATTTGACTAAGTTTAAGTATTCAATATGCACCGAGCCATCGCTCTACCTCTTGGCAGTCAGGTTAGAACATTGTTTAGAACAGTTTGCTTTCCTTATAAATGCCTAAAAATTTCAACACCCATACTACTGTAACTTTCAGTAGATTGATAATTTTAATAATGGAACAAGTGTCTTATTTAGTTCAATAAATATCCTAGTGACTATCTGACCAATAAAACTTTATTTAAAGGCCATGCTGATTAACAACTATAAAAAAGCAGATTTGGGCCAGCTTTTTCTATTTGGTCTGATGAGCATTTTCTATTACATGACATCTCAGATCAAATGCTCCCTTTAGGAAACACTGAATTCCCACATATCAGTGATGCACTTAATTCTATAATGAGTTTTAGCATCCGATAAGCATCGTATTTAAATGCAGATATTATAATAGTTATTACTTGAGTTATTTTCAGTGACCTGTGTTTTGTCATGTATTATCTCATCTAACTCTCTTAGAAATCCTGTTGTGTAGGCATTAGTACACTCATTTAAGTTACAAGAAAGCCAAGACTGAAAGTGCATGGTGATTTCCCCAAGGTCACAGTTATAAAGAGGCAAAGAAATTCAGCCCCAAATCTTGTTACACTAAAACCTATGCTTTTTATTTTACCCTGCTGCCTCTAATTTTAGAGCATAAACCAGTCCCCATTTAGAAAAACTTGCTTTCAAACCAAATGAAATAGGAGAAAAGATGCAATGAACAGCTTGAGAATAAAAGCACACATAACTTGAGAATAACTTCATAATTCACAAAACAAATTTGCATCTGTTATTCCAATGTACCGCCTGTTATAATAGCATATTTTCATAATTTATCCATGTTGCTACATTATTTTTCTCAACATAAATCCAATGTATACTTCTTTTACTTAGCAAATGTTTTCTAGTAAACCTGACAGAAAGCTCTCTGCTAGCTGACACTGATTGGTAACAATCAGGAAATCTCACTGCTGCCAGCATGTTAGAATGTTTTGCTCTTGTTTAAGAGCAATACCTCATTCCAGATAGAAAAGACATGTTTTAGAAAACTCTGAAAAAGGCACATTGTGCTTGACGCGTAGTGAGCCCTCGATGACTAAAAAGTAGGTGCTGAATGCATGAATGATTGACACTAGTGTTTGACATGTTAGGTAGGCCAGGGAAGAGAAATTTCAGCGTCCCTCAAGCAAGCTACCAGGGGCTGGGTGGCCTGGACACAGAGTCAGACAGGCGTGCTTAAAGGAAGGCGATTGAGCACTACGCACCATGGTAGCACCTGTGAGGGAATTACAGAGCAGGGTGGGGCAGAGAGAGATTGAACTAGAATGCAATTGAATTAGAGCCTCAGCCAATACCCCGGAGAACTATGGGGCCAGGACAGCCTCCAAAGGTGTCCACATTGAGGTAATGGGACCTGGCCCTTGGACCCCTCATCCATCAGACACTGAGCTTAGCTGTGATCACTCAGCGGCCAAAAGCCCCAGCGGGTGGCAAAGTGAATACCTCAGTTGCAAAGAAGGGAGTCCGTACCACACATTACAGCATCTACTACCTAGAGCCACTTTTCTTACAGGTAGAAGTGTTCTTTTCACCACCTTCCACAAAAGAATAATTGCCATCTTTTAAAAACCTGCCATTGACTTTGCAATGTACATAAATTACTGTTTTCTTTAATCATCAAAATAACCAAATGGTATATTCTTCTCAAATGAGAAAAGTGAGATTCATAAATGATAAATAACTTGTCCAGAAACACTGTCAACTTTTTTCCTGCCACAGATTTATGGAAGGTCAGTGCTGTCTTGCTGATGATAAAAGTATGATTGCCGAAATGCAGTGAATTCCAGGAAGTATCTCTTTCTTTAATTTCCTGTCTTGCATTGCAAAAGAGTTTCTGATGGGCATGCTGGACATGTGATTTAAGTTCATTTCTTGATGGTTTTCTTTCCAACTAAAAATGTATAAAATAAGATTTGAATCTCTTTCCAAAGTTAATTCTCTGTTGCAATGGAAATAAATCCCTAAGAAATAGCATGTGAATACATATTTCCTGAAATATCTTTATTTCGTTAGTAGTGGCTAGAAATACAATATTTTACAGATATAATTTTAATTTAAAACAACAGAAGTGTCACTCAAAGGGGTGCTTTTGATGTCTTCTACAAGGAAGGTATAGGTATTAAAGTTACCTTTATTATAAATCATATAAAGATAACCAAGAAAAAATATTTTGTGTTGAAAGAAAACTTATTTTATATAAGAATAAAAGCAGAAGTTAACAGAGCACTTAGAGTAACAGTTTCAGAGGCATAATCATTTCTTCGCCACCAAGAAAATAGTAGGAGGTATAAATTCTTAGAAGTGCTTTGAACAAATTAAACATAAGATTATTTGAGATGAACAATTTGAGAAAAACATATTGACCACTTGCATCAGAATTTCCCCCTTACCTTCCTGAAAAGCATACATAGCAACCTGGAAAATGAAGAGAGCACATGTGTGCAAACTCCATTTGCAATGAAATCCACAGAATGAAATATCCACCAAATTCATAAAATACACATGGACTCTAAGAAAGATCTGAGAACTGGCAAGTCATGCCCAAAATACATGAGGGGTGTCTAGGGGCCTGAGCAGTAGATTTCTCAAAGTGGCAGCTTTATTGTGGAAATGAAGCACAATGCTGTAGTTCTTATCTACTACAACTTCAGGAAGACCTGCTATGAGCAAGGCAGAGATCGAAGAGCTGAGGTTAAGCAGGGCAAAGACTTTGGGGGGTAGGTGAAGAGAGACGCCAGCCACAGAGTGAAGGGCCTGTTTGGGAGTACAGAAAACCCTGAGTATATTTATTTTGTTGTTATTGTTGCTGTGAAGGCTGGTACTTTTAATTGCTTATAAAGCAAATATTTAACACCTATATATGCTGTGAACTGTTCTAGTAAATAAGCAGACAAAATCCTTATTACCATGGACCTTACATTTTAGTTGGGGTTAGAGAAGAGAAAGCAAAAAAGAAACATTATAAACAATTAAACTGTATAGCATTTATAAAATGGGAAGTATTATAGAAGGAAATAGAGCAGAATAGGGGGCTATAGAAAGTGCTGAAGGAATGATTCTGTTTTTTAAATGGAACTAGGTTGTATGCTTCATTATTAGACATAATTGGGCAAAAATTAGTTAGCATTTTTTAAAATAAAACATGTGTATGTTTTAAGATTCTCTAGAATGATTTTTAAAGCCTAGAAATTAACTTCATAATAAATTAAAGTATTGATTTCATACATTATTTTGCTCTTCAAAGAATAACCCAGAATTTTTTTTACCAAATCTTTTATTTTACTATTCCAGTGTACTGAGTCTGATTTTAAGTATTCTTTTTTCTTTCTTTTTTCTCCTTAAATAAGTTTTGTTCTTCTTTCTCTAGCCTCTTATGCTAAAAGTTTTGTTGTTTTATTTCATTCTTTCTCAGTTAATAATGCAAGCTTTTAAAACTTTCTAGCTGAGTAATTTGAATTATATCTAATGAATTTTAAAAAAGAATGTACTAATAATTGTTATTTCCTATTTTGTAAATGCAATTTTAATTTTTATTATTCCCAAAAGTCATTTAGAGAGTCTTTTTAATTGCCAAACTTTGTGTTATACTTTAGTTATTAATTTCTGGTTTATTATATTATGGTCAGCAAAAAAGCCTAGACCTTTTTACATTTTGTTCTTATGAACTTTACTTCATTATCTGATATGTAGTAAACTTTAATTGAGTGATACCTAGAAACTTGAAAATAAAGCATATTTCTCTTAACAGGAAATAAATTTCCATGTATGTATATATGGCTACTGTAATATATGTACATTTATTTCATATCCCCAAAGTTTGGTATAATATTATTATGATGTTTGCCCATCTATTAATACATAATTAATATATATCTACTTTTGATCATTAAAAGATCCTTTTTACCTGTTAATTAAAAAGAATTTAGCAAAGATGTGGAAAGACAACAAGTGACATTGAAAGGTGTTGGCAAAACTTACACATAGAAAAAAAAACCAACAAACACTTAAATAGATATAGAGAAAATTGGAAGGAATAAAAAGATACTAAACACAAAAATACAATAAGGTAAATTGAGAAAGAAATAAAGTGAAATGAAAATTTTTAAATGTTTAAAGTGCTGGAGATAAAATCATTGAAATGTTTACAATCAAGAGAGCGGCAACATTCACATAATTTGAGTTCTCTAAGGAAAACAAAATCACTTATATACAAATGAAAGCAATCTAAGAGGTTAGATTTCTATGTATACAGATTCCACAATAAGAGTCCTGGGTTGCAACTATTTACCTAGTGTCTTGAACAGTTATTGCTCTGTTCTCTGTCAAGTGTCTTGTCTTAAAGATATATTAGTAAATCACTCTATGTATAAAGGAAAAACACAAGATGACTTTAGATTTCTTTGTAGCAACATTCAGTAACAGTGGCTGAGCAATATTTACAATGTACTCAAGTAAAAAATTTAAGCCTAGAAATTTATATCCAGCCAAGCTCAACCTCTGTTATAAACACTCCAGATGAACAGTTCTCAATATGCAAGATCTGGTAACATTGTCATCACGAGGTTTTCTTGAAGAAATTCCTAGATGCCTAACTTTAGTCAACTAAAATATGACTGCAGAAATTCAGTAAAAAGACTAGAAATACGGATTTAATATATTTAACTACATAACTCAAAAACTGATACAAAAAAAGGTGGTAAAAAATATGTGACTTTTTAATGTAAAAATGATATGATTTTGAAAAGTTTGAAAGCAGAAGGAAACAAAGTTGCAATGTAGAAAAAATGTTTTATACATTTTGAAAGCTAGGAGACAACAAAGTATCATTTAAAACAAATAAACTAATTAACAGAGTAGTAACTTTTTTTAAGAGGAAAGAGTAAGCACTAATAAAAAGAGTAATATTGAGTAAAACTGAATGATGGAAAAAATGTGGAGAGAAGTATAGGAAAATAAAAACATTCCCAAATATAATAAAAATCTTAAAAACAATACATTAAAACAGATCATAAAGTAGGAGACCATTAAGATAAAAACATAAAAGTAGATGTATCACATAGGACAGAATTAAAACCCCATATATCTGTTATAGCATTAAATATAAATGAGTTTAACACAACTATTAAAGAAAAACAATATTTAAATTAGATCATAATCTAAATATTAATTCTAGGACATTTGTGGGAGAAACACATAAAAAGGAGTGATTCTTTAAGGCTCAGAAAAAAGAATAAACAACTGTAAATAAACAAACAAAAATCTATGCTACAATCTTAATATCAGACTACCTGAATTTCAATCCAAAAGTATTAAATATAGCAACACAAAACTACATAATTTCAAAAACTACAACTGACAGGGAACACACAATAGTTATGAGTGCCATTACATGAATATCGAATAAGAACAAGAGTCAAACATAATAGCAAGAACAAGGGGACAGTGACCAGAGGGGAGAGGGAAGGGAATTTCAGGGGAAAAAAAGGGGAGGGATTTGGAGGAACAAGTATGAAGGACACAGGGACAAGAACTAAGGGGGGTGGAAATGGGAGGGAGGTGGGGAGCACGGGGCGGGGGGGGCTGGGATGGGAGAAATAGACAAAAAACTGTACTTGAAAAATAACTAAATAAAATTATTTATAAATTAATTAATTAATTAATTAATTAAAATAATAGTAGATGCAAAGGGTAACATAACAAGATTTTAATTTACTTCTTTTATTTTACTACATATTAAATTAGAGTAAAATAAATGTCCATAGAAAACTTGAATAACAGTTAATATTCAATCTAATTCATGTACATGAATTTGGGTCACTGAAAGTAGAGAATACAGCTTTCTCAAATGTCCGTGGAATACCACTGATAGTCATTGACTACTGAAAAGGCTATAAAACGTCATCCACAAGGCAGGTCTGGCTGATTTACATAACCACAGCCAAAGAGAGAAATATTAATCAATGCTTCTACAGTTTTACATGTAAAATATCTAGAATTAAATTAAAAAATTACCAGACATGCCAAGAATCAGAAACAAATTAACTTAAAAACGAAAGAAAAAAATTAACAATAAGAGACCCAAAGATGAATGAAATATTACAGTTATCAAATACTGACTTTAAATAACTATGATTATTTCAGTACAGATGACAAGTGAAAAACTTTACCACAGAGTTGGCATCTATAAAGAAAATCAAAGAAAAATTATAGAAGTTACTATTATTGAAGTGAGGAACTTAATAGACAGATTAATAACCAGAGGAGATGTGACAGCATCTAGGGTTACTATAGTTATAAAATGGAAAACATGCAAAAGATAGATAACAAATGGAGCAAGATTTTGGAGTCTCAGAAGTAGAAATTATGAGACAAGCAATAAAGAATACTAGCCAAGAATTTTTCAAAACTGATGAAAGACATTAAGCCAAAGTTTCAAAAAAGCTTTCATACTTTGAGTGGGAAAACAAGCAAACAAAAGGAGATGAGAAAAAAACCGCAAGCCACATGTCTTGAGGGATGAAATGGGTGCCTGAGGTCTGAGAAGGGCACGAGGGAAATATCCGGGGTGCTGCTGATATTCTACACCTTGACCGAAGGCAGTTGTACAAGTATTTTCACAGCATAAAAATGTGCACTTCAAGATCTGTGCATTTTAGAGTATGTATACTGTCCTTTATTTTAAAACTTTAAAAAATACCTCTAAGTTTTTTTTCTTTTTCTGCAAGCTATCTCCTGCCCCTACTGTGTCCTGATCATCCATGAACCTCATAGGAGACAGAATGAATAACTTTTTAGATGAAACAGATGTCATATCACATAGGAACTGAAAAGTAAAATCTGTCTCTTCTTGCTTAGCAGATTTCAGGGGGGAAAAAGGCAAAAGTAGGAGGCAGTGCATACAGCATATGTACTTTTCATCCTCTCCTGGTGGGACTGTAAGAAGGAATGTCCAGAAAATTACATTAAATGATGTTTAGAGAGACTAAAACCTGGACAGATCGCAGATGCTGCCGGGATTTTCTCCCTTTCATGTCTGGGCAGCTTAAATGCTCTAGGAGGGGATTGCTGCAGGTGGTTGAAACTAAGGTATTTTAACACCGTAGAGGACAGGGGTGCCCTCACTGTTTGTGAAAGAAGTTTTGATAAACACCGAGAGAAGCAGCTCTCCAGGCTTCCTGTAGAGCAAGTTCAGGAGACCCACAACTCTCTACATGCTCCAGTGCGAGATTGTGGGAGTGAAGGATGGACGGCTGTGCAACAGGAGAGCAAGCACAAACCTTAGGTCAAGACAAAGTGGCTGTCGTATATGGGGATTTACAATTCAGGTCAGGAGCTTCTGTAGGCGGCACCAATAGTCACGTCCAAAACCAGAAGGCATCAGTGGCATGAGACATACCTCAGTGTTCACTGCTACAAAAAAGCAGACTCAAACCAGCTACTCGCAAACAGAAATCAGTGAGTGTATAGGAGACTGGCAAAAATTGGAAGCCCATCCTATTCTTCCACCACAATCACAAAATAGCCCCCCTTAGATTTCCATACTCCAAAATGCAAAGGGGGGAATGTGGGTGCAACTTAAAAGACTAAGCATTTTCCTAGAGAGGCCGAACAGTCTTAAAGAGCTAAATCAGTTCCAGTACAGACTCTAACTTTGAATAGGCTGAGCATTTAAACAGAAAGAGACACTGTAGGAATTGCCACATGGAAAAAAATCACCATAGGAAATAAAGATACCACATATAGCAAATCAGAGCACAGCGTATAAATCTATGACCCCACTACGTCAAAGAAATCAATTAAATCTTCTAAACTAACAAAAATCTAAAATAATCATTACATGTGCTGGCAAAGTTATGGTGATGTTACTGCACTCACGCATCAATGACAATAAATTAGGAAATTAGGGCATAATTGGGCAACAATATTTGTAAAGTATAAATAGATTTCATGAATTATAAGCAGACTCATGATAATGTCTTTCCTAAGGAAGTATTTCATGAAAATCCATTACAGAATGTTTTATAAAAAGAAATGATTAAGAACAAGTTAAATGCATAATAAGAGAAAATAATTTAATAAATCTGGTATACCAACTCTGTGAAATATTGAAATGTATAATCATTAAAAATTGTATTGGAATATGAAATTACTTAGTAGGAAAACAAAAATAGAATATAAAATTACATATTATATGATGCTTACAACTACATAGAAATTCTGTATGTTTGAGTAAATTCTAGAATAACAAAGGAAAAATTAAAATAGTTTAACCACAGAAAAATTAGATGGTGAAAGATGATTTATACCTTTTGCAAAAAAGTGTTTTTGCACTTGTAGTATTATTTCTCAGTTTTAAATACAAAACAAGAGCCAGTTAGCTCTATTGGAAATCAGACTATGATATTATACTTCTGATTTGCTGCCATCTTCCCAAGAACAGTGAAATGAAAAGTTAGGAGTCCTTCAGCCCCATTACCTGGATTTGACTCTTATCTTCTCCACTCACTAGTCATGGGATCTCAGGTAAGTTCCTCAGCCACTGTGGGTCCCAATTTCTTCATCTGTAAAACTGGGTCATAGTGGTACCTACCTAATGGTGAAGAGCAGCAGACAGCTTTCTATATTAAAGCACTTAGAAAAAGCCTCAGAAATTAGTAGACATTCCAAAAGAGTTAACTGCTCTGTTTTCTTATTGAGGTTGTGAATTTTATTGTGGGATGGTGTGAACAATATATCATCTTTCTTGAACGAAGCATGTGGCAAACACTGAATGATTTTTAAATTGAATTAGCTTCACAATTTAATGAAAGAGACTCAGTACATCTGTCTTTTTGTTTTTATTCTTTTTTTTTTTGCTTGCAGCGTAGTGTGTACTACTTTTCTGTAGGTATTGAATGGGCTTTTAGTAGCAAATAAATTGAGTTATTTAGAATTAGAATGTTATTTCTTCTTAGCAGTGTCTTAAAGGAGAAATAAATACTGAGTCCATGCAATTGGCTGATGATGTTCAGACAAAATGTTCAAGTTATCGGAATTTTCCACTTTTTAACATATGTTGTTATCATCATGCAAACAGACTCGATGTGCTTTGCCCTCATTTACATGAGCTGCATTTGCCAAACAGTCACAACCAGTGGTCTCTGAATTCCCCACAGAGGCATTCAGGACCACAGTCCATGATTTCACACTAAGACATCAGGTTTTATAAGCTCTTTCACCTGCCAATCACCCTACTGTGCACAGAAATAAAATAATAAGAAAACTTATTTAAAATAAGCTTTTATGCTTCCTTTCCAAGCTCTTTCCTTTAGAATAAACTGTTTAAGTGAAAAAATATAAATACCCCAGAAAACAATTATTTGAATTAAAAATAATCAAAATATATTGTGCTCTTCTTCACTTCTCTAAATGTTTCTTCTTTCTCCTCCCCTCACTTGACCATAACCTACCTCTTTCTCTATCTCTCTTCCCCTTCTGTCCCTCATCTGTTCTCTTTTAGACTCTGAGACATGGATGGCTCTGAGTTGTTACTGGCTGTTGATACTTGCTGAAGACAGTGGATGAAATGGGACTCCATTGGTGAAGACTCAGTAATACAAACACCCTAACCTCTGTCTTTAAAAGCAAAGCACGTTTTTCAGGCATGTTCCTGGTCTAGCTTATTCTGCCTGTAGCTCTGCTCCAAGCCATCCTCAGTCTGAGAACTAGATTAACACAGCAGGTCTTGTCAGGGAGAGAGACAGAGGGACAAGTTGCACAGCAGCTCTTTAAACTTTTTTCCAGAAATGACCCGTATCACTTCTTATATTTCACTGGCAAGGCAAGTCACATGACCACAGCTAACTTCAAAGGGCAGGACATTGCCATTCTCCAGATTTCCAAAGGAGAAATCACAATTTTTTGTGAGGTAGCACTAATAACTACTTCAAAGTACAACCTAGAGTTATATATAGATAGTATAATTCCTTATGGCTGCATGTATGGAGCCATTTGCTCCTTATGGAGCAAAAAGAAAGGTGTGATTCTTTTTTATATTTAACAAATATTTTAGGCTAATACCCATTCCTTCATTTAAAATTAATTTTTCTATATTTATTCTTCTTTTGGTATTCTTTATTATTCAAGAAAAACAGTTTTATGAGATGAGAAATTGATAGTTTCTTCAGACATCTAAAAGAACATATTTTCTGCTTTTCATGGCAAAAGAGTTTATTTAGTACCAAACATGTTTGTACGTTGATTGGTTTGTGTGGTGGTTAGTAGGTTAATTGCATTTTATTTAAGTATTACACAAAATTTAGGACACCATAAAATAATGAAAGGTGTGGTAAGAGATCTTCCTCTGAGAAGTCACAGGTGTTTACCTCAGAAGAGAGCTAACTCAAATCTAAAGGAAAATTTATAGTTTTTATTCAACTGCATGGCCCTTTGTGATTAAACTAATAAAAAGTACCCAGCTTATTTGTTATGATTGATGCTATATTACAGTTTCCCAGGAAGTAGTGAAATTGTTGTGACTAGCATTGAAAACCACCAGAATGTATTTTACATTCAGGTAGTTTCTGGCAACAGTCTGATTCGCTTCTGAGGTGAAGAGTTTGACTCTACACAAAAGGAAACAGTTATTATTTAACTGACAAATTTTTAATTATTAGTTTGTATGTTCTCTGTGGAGCATTCTAAACTGGGGGAATGTTGTTTAAGTGCTGCCGTTTATTTATTTCTACTTTCATCTCACTTTTAGAACTTTTTCTTTGCCTATAAGAACACTCTTCCCCAAAGATCTCAAATAAGTACTTGAATAAAACTACAATATAAGCAGAGCTATAAAGAATGCGTTTAATTTCAAGGGCTGCTATAAAGAATTTTACAAATGGCGTGATAGGGTCCTTTTATTGTCCCCAATTTCATTATAGGGCCTTCCTAACAGCCCTCCTGAGAGCGAAGCCAGGCTAGTGTCAATTCTTTTTATCCATTCACTCAGTTACAAAAGAAGAACATTATCCTGACATTGTAGGTATTGTTCTAGTTATCTGCAGCATCCCCCATTGTAACTTTTTCTGAAATACAAGGCTGAAAGCAGAAAGTTTGTGAGAAGCCTAAGAGTGTTGTTGGCATTAATGTATAAGCTCAAACTTCGTCCAAGGGATAAAAAAAAAACAAAAAACCTATTAGCTAAAAAAAAACACGTCTTCTACAACCAGCACCAGCCCCCAGACAATTGGTAAAAAATGTTTTTCTTCTGCTCTTCTGAAAGAGTTTGCCAATGAAAGCCCATCTGGACCAGCTCTGACTCAGACATCTGTCAAGGTTTATATGATTAGGTATTAGATAATCCCCCTTTCTAATTCAGAATACACCAAATTGGGGTCCGCAGGTTTCAGAGTTCCACAAATGATTTACTAAATTTTAATTTTGTACTTTTCTGATGGTTATAATCTCTTAGAAACTGGACAAAAATGTTGGAAGAACTGCACAGACACATGGCACATGGTAGCCTAAGAATGCCAAGTGCAGCAGGGCATTGGTTCTGGTCATCGATCAGCCTTATGCGCATCTCTCCAGGGGCAATTGCATCTTAACCAAAAAAATCATTTATTACAGCAAGATAATGCTGTTTTGGAGAGTCTCAGAGACTACACAATAACAGAAACAATACAGACACAAAAGCCTGTACTCTGTATTATTCCATTTACATGAATTTCAGGAAGAAGCAAAACTAGCTTCAAAATAGTGCTTACAACTGTGGTTAGAGAGTAGATGATGGCCAGTATGAACTATTAAAAAAATGAGTCATTTGGGGTATTATAAATATTTTATATCTTAACTCATAAAGTCATTACTTAGGTGAATATAAATATAAGTAATACGTGTAAATTCAGATGACTTTACACTTGAGTCATGTACTTTTCTGTTGCACTTTAATAAAACTTTTTTTAATATGAACATTGTTATTTTGAAATACTTTATTTGGGTATATTGTTTGTATATTTTTGTAAATTTTTTCTTTCATGTGTGTATAAAAATATAAACATAAGGAATGTATACCTACTGTTAATTTTGTATACTTTTAAGTTATGCTATAATTAAAAGGATTCACTTCAGCATTCTGGGTCAATGAAAAAATGTTATCTTTAAAGAGGATTTATACAATCATAAGTTTGAGATATACAACCTTGAGCTATGACACTTGCAACAGAATAATTACTCCAGTACAGGTGGGAGTTGGGGGTACAAATCTGCTGTCTCCTGGGCATTGCCCCTGAGTCATAAAGGGATCCCAAATGGGTCTCAGAAATGATTCATGTTGGGAACCACTCTGCCTGGTTTTAGGAATTGTAACTACCTCTCATGGCTAAGGACGAGCAAGTAACCTCCAGAATGTGAGCCACAGGAGACAATAGCTTGTCTCTGGTAGCAAACGCTGCCTCACTTTCCTCTCCCTGCCCTTGCGAAGCATGGTCGGAAGTCAATGATGGGTAAGACTCCTCACAGTGAGGGGCAACCTAAGCCAGACTCAATCACTTGGGAGGCCTTCATGGAAGGATTCTGGGGGGCTGGAACAAAGAGGGAGCAATGGACCCTCACCCCACCCCAGGCTATGTGACATAGTTGGAGTCCCCATGTCCTCTGGGAGAAGTGCTTCCTGGCTCTAATCCACTTAAGCCTGAAAACCTGATGTGGAGGGGCGCAGCTCCTTGCCTTGCTAGAGCAGTATCCAGGGGAAAATCTGGCATTCTTTAGAAAGAATTCCTAAAAAATCCTGTGAAACCTGCTTTGCTAAGAGTGCTTTCATTCATATGTTAGGGGTCCGAGCAGGAAACCCTAAAGTTTCTGCAAACCCCCTTCCTGACAGACTCTGACTCAGACTAAGCCCTCAGATTTCTTTGAAATGTTATCTACTGTTTGATCCTTGCTGCTCTGTATTCCTGTGTATTACAACCCAATAAAAGCCCCTGGAGGAAGGACCTTGAGGCCTTTTTCCTCTGAGAAACTGGCCACCTCTCCTCCCCAAGCAGATCATGTCTTGGTAGTGTTTACTTTCATCCATCGTGGACAGGGGGATTTGCAGGCAAAGTCGCCCCACAGATTCATACTTTCTGCTGGGACTTAACAGGGCCTTCAGGGTAGAGCAAAACATTTTAGAGATGTAAGCATCTCTTTTTACTTCCATGCTAGCATCAGACAACCTTCCAGTGGTCCGTCTAATTCTCTGCTTTGGACCTGCTGGGAGACCAGGTAAAGTGATCTAAGTGATGGTGAGGCTAAGGGGAAAGACTGGTTTTATGTCCAATACCAGCTTGCTGACCAATGGTTTGACCTTGAACAACATATTTAATCTATCTAAGCCTCAGTTTTCTCACATTCTAATTGGGAAAAACTAATTTTATGGGGATTTTTAAGGCTATGTAAATTATATGGTACCATAACTGGCAGGTTGTTAAAAACACAATTATTATACAATAATTAAATTAGAGACACTAAAACTAATTAAGGGCCTAAACTGTAAAATGCACGACTTTGTCAAAGATATTTTAGGAATGCTTTTTAAGTGCTCTGAGAGTCAATTTCACCTTAACTTAAATGGTAGGCTGTTCCCAAGGACTGAGAATTCAGAAGGTGTCAATGTGGCTATACTTTTTGGCATTTTTTGCAGTCTTGGTGCTCACTCTAAAAAAACCTGACCACAATATAACAGAGGCAGCCTAATGGGTGTGATTCCCAGCCATTTGGATGATACAAAAATAAAAATATGTTGTAGTTTTGTTTAAAAAAATTTGAAATCCTCTAAGTTACTGAGTGCAAAGACTTAGTCAATCAATAGTTAAACTGAATTTATGTCTTGAATAATCACATTTCACATGATTTTTGGTGTGTTTTCACATTTATTTACAAAATAATCATAGAAAACTAGAATTATGCTAAAAGAAACCAAAGATGGTTCTACAACTCCTGGCAAATTTAAATAAACAGCTAATCAAGAGTGAATAGGTTCATAAGCATCTAAAGTTCCAGGTACCTTCACAACTGTTTGGCAGAAGCTGGATCATAGGCTATATAACGTGACATAGAAGGAAGAATTTATTAGTTGTTGAAAATCAAGAAAGGATAGCCACTTTTATTAATGCTTTGTGGTAGTTCAACAAAGAGGAACTGCTTACCGAACCCCTTGAAGAACTGCATGGACTCACCTGTTAAATGCATCTTGGTATGAGCATTTTGTAGCTAAAACATTATTTCTCAAGCCTTTGAAATACACCTGATTTTTTCAGGCAACAACTAGCCAGAGTGTTCTGCTGATCCTCACTACACAAAAACTGAGCAAATGCAGCGTGCTCACCTTTTACTCGCTGCCCATGCAGCACGATGCTAAATGTGACAAAAAATTTCAATCAGAGTTCTAGGTGTTTTATTTTCAAAATACCATGCATTTGGATATATATAAAAGTATAAATATTTTTAAAGCTTTACTCAGTTTTATTCAGACGTATGGCATATTATGGACAAATCTTACTCATTAGAGGTTTATAATCATGTTATTATTTACACAGCTTTGTCAATGCTTCGAGTATGATTAATAGTAACTGCATAATTACCTGAGACTATTTCTCCAGGACTATGAGAATTATAGACTTTGAGAATGCATGTATAATAAAATGTACCTCCAGAATAGAAATTTATTTTTTAAACTCAAACTTATAAATATTTTCCTACATTTCAGACATTTCTTTCACATGTAACCTTCTGAAATTTAACCATCACTTGATGTTCATATACTTTAAATCAAAAACCTTTGTTTTGGGGAGTGTTGGTTATGATGAATTCCAAACTAATAAAAAAATTCAACGATTTCATTGTTTACTTACTACATGTAAGAACTGGGTTAAGCCCTGGTGATTCTATATAAGGAAAACCTTATTCTTCATGTTTAGGTCAACTATTGTCAATTAGCCAAAAAATGAAGTTCCTCTAAAAACTCGTACCTATGCTCCACATTCCAGTATTCTTGAAAAATGAGGATATCACAGACACACATTACATACTTATAAAATTAATATACAAATTAAAAAGTAGTTCTGATAAAGAATTCAGAAACTAACTCCAAAACACTCATAATGAACTCCATTTGTTCTGGCTCCAGAAGCTGTATCATTATTAATCAAGTGACTGTCGGGAGAAATGTGTAAGTATGTAGCTCTTTCTCCTTACAGGACCTGAACGCCAGTGTTCACACTCCCATCTTGATCTATAATATTGCTAATGCTCTGCACAGATACTCAGCCTCCCTGTGGCTAATGAAAGAGGAAAATCTATGCAAAATATCAGTCTCATCTTTCCGTTCTTCTCATCTCTGAGATCTTAACTCCTCCAATCCTTACTGCCTGGGTAACACTTCTAATGTGTTCGAATTGATGTTTTATATTTTATTCAGTTCTCTAGTTGTTCTCAAGCTAGTTCATGAATACCAGGGTCAGAAATAAGGGCTGGGATTTTGACAGCAAAACAGGTTATAATACTAAACACAAATATTTAAATTGTGATATGATAAATAATAAATATCATGGTGGGTCTTTCCCCCATTAGTTAAAAAAATTAAGTCTTAACTCCTTGCCAAAATTGTTTGATCGGTATATGACCCGCTATGATTTTCAGAGTTTCTGCGTGAAGTATTTATTAAACATTTAGTTCTGAGCCCCATTCTAACAAGACTGAATCAGAATATTGGGGATGGAATTGGAAATTGTTATTTTTAAGTAACTCCCTGGCCTATTCTTACATTCACTTCAATTTAGGACTTATTGATTCTGTTGTGTGCAAGGAGATAGTTTGCTTATGTATAATATTTGTCTATTGTTTGGCAAAAAAATTTCAGAATTTAAAGTGAACTTTTATAAAATAACTTTTTATAATCTGATACATATAACAGTATAATATAGTTAAAATTTTTTAAATCAATAAAATTCAATTTTTCAACTTTAGACAGCTATTGATAGGTAAAACACTATCATTTTTTATGTTCAAATAAAATTTTTAATTCTCAAAAAATAAAATCCATTCATTATATTCTATTGTTAGGGTTTTATTTTGTTTGTTTTGCTAAAAAAATAGTTAAAACAAAATAAAGCAATTATAATTTTTAGTAAAAGTTTTAGAGACTAAAGCCTGGAAGGCTTGAAGTGATCCCCCTTAAGATTGGGAATAAGACAGGGACGTCCACTCTGACCTCTCTTATTCAACATAGTACTGGAACTCCCAGACATGGCAATCACCTGAGAAGAAGAAATTTAAAAAATTCAAAATGGAAAGGAAGAAGTAAACTGTCTCCATTTGCAGATGGCATGTACATAGAGAACCCTAAAGATTCCATCAAGAAACTACTAGACCTGATAAATGAATTCAGCAAAGTAGCAAGATGCAAAATTAATATACAGAAATCAGTTGCATTTTAATATGCCAATAACAAACTAACAGAAAGGGAAATTTAAAAAAACAACCCCATTCAAAATTGCTACAAAATAATAAAATTATTAGGAATAAACCTAATGTAAAAAACCTGTATGTGGAAAATTACAAGACCCTGAAGAATGAAACAGAAGAAAATACAAATAAGTAGAAGCATAAAACGTGTTCATGGATAGGAAGAATTAGCATCATTAAAATGTTCATATTACCCAAAGCAATCTATAGATTCAATGCAATTCCTATCAAGATTCCAATAACATGTTTCACAGAACTAGAACAAATATTTCAAAAATGTATATTGAACCACAAAAGGCCCCACTTAGCAACAGCGATCCTGAGAAAGAAGAACAAATTTGGAGGAATCAAGCTACCTAATATCAAACTATACTATAAGTCCATAGTAATCAAAATATCATGCTACTGGCATGAAAACAGACACATATATTAATGTAGCAAAATAGAGAGCCCAGAAATAAGTCCACACCTTTATAGTCAATTAATATTCAACAGAGGAAGCAAGCACATAAACAGGCTAAATATAGTTTATTCCATGAATGGTGTTAAGAAAATTGGACAGATACATGCAGAAAAATGAAATTAACTCACCTTCTTACACCATGCACAAGAGTAAATTCAAAATGGATCAAAGACTTAATTGTTAGACCCAAAACCATAAAAATTGTAGAAGAAAACAAAGGTAGCTAAATCTCAGACATTGCTCATAGCAATAATTTATAGGATATATCTCCTCAAGCAAGAGAAACAAAAGAAAACATAAACAAATGGGACTATATCAAAACTAAAATGTTTTTACACAGCAAATGAAATCAGCAACAAAATAAAAAGACAACCCACAGAATTGGAGAACATATTTGCCCATACATGTGGTAAGGCAAATATCCAAAATTTGTAAAGAACTTACAAAACTCAACACCAAATAAACAAGCAACCCAACTTAAAAATGGGGAAAAGACCTGAAGAGACACTTTTCCAAAGAGGACATACAGAGGGCCAATGGACATATGAAAATATGCTGAATGTCACTGATCTCAAACAAATGCAAATTAAATGGAATACTATGCAGAGGTAAAAAAAAGAAAGAATTCTTACCTTTTGCAAAATCATGGACAGAACTGGAGACTATTGTGCTAAGTAAAATAAGCTAGGCAATGAACAACAAATACCATATTGTCTCACTTATAACTGAAATATAAGGAACAAAATAATTTAACTAGCAAAATAAAATCAGAGGCACAGAACAAAGGAACAGACCAATAGCTGTAAGAGTGGAAGTGGGAGGCTGTGGCTTGTTAAAAGAGGTAAAGGGACTAGACAAAGAGCATATATCCATCACCCATAGACATGAACTACAGTATGGAGAATGACTGTTGGGTCTACAGCCATACCACCCTGAACATGCCCGATCTCGTCTGATCTCAGAAGCTAAGCAGGGTCGGTCCTGGCTAGTACTTGGATGGGAGAATGACTGTTGGAAGGGGCAGCTGAGAGGAACAGGACAAGGGGAGGAAAGCTGGGACAACTGTAATAGTATAAACAATAAAAAAAATTAAATGAAAAAATAAATATAAAATGAGCATTCTTCCCACATCTGGTTAAAGGGTACAGAAAGAGCTTCATGAATAAAGTGACCCTTTGAAATTTACCTTTTGGAGTGTGTAAGATATTGACAGGTATTGAATAGCATGTGAAAAATACATGTATGTGGATGTGAACATGCAAGGTATATTTGGGGAAATGACAACAGACCTGGTTAGCTATAGCAGAGTAGAGCCAGATTCAATAAAACATGGGTTAGAATAAAAAACAATAAAAAATGGGTTAGAATGAAAGGAGATTAGAATTGCTTATTTATAATCTGTATTGAGGGTATTAAGTTCCTACAAAATAATATAGCAATGGGAATCAAAGCCTGAAGCCAGATTTAAAAGACATTGCAAAATGAGAATTACAGAGAATTACAGGCAACTAATTAAGTATAGGCATGAATGGTAAAAAATCAGAGATGGTGTCATGGTTTTAAATTTTAATGATTAATGAAACAGTGGGATTATTAACAGAAATAGGAAATCTGACTTTCAGCCAAAATGGAGGCATAGGTGAACACAATATACCTCCTTGCACAACCAAAAGAAGGACAATAACAAATTTAAAAACAAAAAACAACCCAGAACTGACAGAAAATCAAATTCTATGGAAGTCCAACAACCAAGGAGTTAAAGAAGACACATTTACCCAGACCAGTAGACCAGTAGGAGGGGCGGAGTCAGGCAGCCAGGTGAAGAGGACTCCTGGTGAGGCAACAGCGGTCCCACATTCACCTGCAGATAAACTGTGAGGAACAAATGGGGAGCAAGACAGATTATGCAACTCAGGGTTCCAGCTTGGGGAAATAAAGTCTCAAACATCTGACTGAAAACATCTGTGAAGTTTGAGGCAAAAGCCCCAGAAACTCTCAGTCTCACAGGAGAGTTCATTGGAAATACCAGCAGAGTACTAGAATGTACACAAGTTAGCACCAAAAGGGCCCAATCTGATTGAGGGTAGCGGGGGAAGTGACTGAAAACTGGCAGAGTGGGGCAAGCAGCACTGTTCCCTCTCGGACCTCTTCCCCACATACAGCATCACAGCACAATAATGTGGGTTGCCCGCCCTGGTGAATACCTAAGACTCTGCCTCCTCCTACATAACAGGCATCCCAAGACCAAAAAATTATGGCCCAAATGAAAGAACAGATCAAAGCTCCAGAAATAAATACAACTAAGTGACAAAGAGATAGCCAACCTATCAGATGCACAGTTCAAAACACTGGTAATCAGGATGCTTACAGAATTGGTTGAATCTGGTGGCAAATTAGATTAAAAAAAGAAGTCTATGTTAAGTGAAATAAAGGAAAATGTACAGGGAACCAACAGTGAAGGGAAGGAAACCAGGACTCAAATCAATAGTTTGGAGCAGAAGGAAGAAATAAACATTCGACCAGAACAGAAAGAAGAGACAAGAATTCAAAAAAATGAGGAGAGGCTTAGGAACCTCCAGGACATCTTTAAATGTTCCAATGTCTGAATCATAGAGGTACCAGAAGGAGAAGAGGAAGAGCAAGAAATTGAAAACTTATGTGAACAAATAATGAAGGAGAACTTCCCCAATCTGGCAAAGGAAATAGACTTCCAGGAAGTCCAGGAAGCTCAGAGTCCCAAAGAAGTTGGACCCAAATAAGCACACACCAAGGCACATCATAATTACATTATGCAAGATCAAGAGAAGGAGAAAATCTTAAAAGCAGCAAGAGAAAAGGAGACAGTTACCTACAAAGGAGTTCCCATAAAACTGTCAGCTGATTTCTCAAAGGAAACCTTGCAGGCAAGAAGGGGCTGGAAAGAAGTATTTGAAGTCATGAAAGGCAAGGACCTACATTCAAGATTACTCTATCCAGCAAATCTATCATTTAGAAAGGAAGGGCAGATAAAGTGCTTCCCTGATAAGGTCAAGTTAAAGGAGTTCATCATCATCAAGCCCTTATTATATGAAGTGTTAAAAGGACTTATCTAAGAAAAAGAAGATGATCAAAGATATGAATAGTAAAATGACAACAAACTCACAGTTTTTAACAACTGAACCTAAAACAAAAACAAAAACAAACTAAGCAAATAATTAGAACAGGAATAGAATCACAGAAGTGGAGATTACATGGATGGTTATGAGTGGGGGAGTGGGTGGGAAGAGAGGGGGAAAGGGTACAAAGAATAAGTAGCACAAATGGTAGGTAGAATATAGACAGGGGAGGTTAAGAATAGTATAGGAAATTTAGAAGCCAAAGAACTTATATATGACCCATGGACATGAACTAAAGCTGGAGAATGCAGGAGGCAGAGGGTGTACAGGGTGGAGGGGAATAAAGGGACGGAATGTGATAGCTGTAATATGAATAAAATATATTAATAATGCAGAAAATAGAAAATCCACAACTGTAAATATTGAAGAGAATTTAAACATCACTTGTTTGAAAACTTTCTGTGTATTATTATGTGATCCTATAATAATAGGAGATGAAAGATATAATATTCAAACTTTAATTTTGGTTCTCCCCTTTAATAGTTGTGTCACCTTGAGCAAATTACATAATTTTTTTTTGTTTAATTTCCCTCATCTGTAAAACAAACAATAATGACATGCTCTGCTTCAGAGGACTATAAAGTGTATTGTCTGGCACACTTGTGTAAGTGTTCAATAAGTGTTAGCTAGCATTAGTATTGCTATTTGAGGAACAATTGTATTTTGATAGGTAGTAGAGATACACATCCCACAGACATGCACTATAAAGTCAGACCATTCCCAAGGTAGACGTTCCACCTTTCAAAGAAACTGCACCCTGACGATGCAGAAACACGGCAACTTCCTGTTGGGAAATTGTGGACCACAAGTACCTCAGCCCAAATGTTTAAAAGAATAGTGGAGAATCAGGAATTGAATCTCAGGGTGTTTAAATAAATAGAAAACATTTCAAGGGTAAAAGAAAGTAATTTAACAGGTATGAAGAATAAACTTTCATCTCAATCAGTCCATCTATTGAGACTTCGAATTCAAATTCTGTAGCTGGAAGCTGCTTCCAACTAAATATACACATCTGTGTTTCTTAGATTTTCATCAAGAAGACTGACTCTTCCATAATGAACCTCTACATCTCTTTCATACTCCTTGTGAATGGTCTGGAGGTGATTTTTCTATCATTTGTCCTTCAAGAATACCATCAATATTTTTGGTAGTCGAATATCATGTTAGTACTGCTACTGAAAGAGAAATGGTGTTCCATACTAGCAAGGATTTTTATTATTGAAAGTAAATTCATTGATTTTTATTGTTCTAACTAATGTCTTACTGCATGATTGCATTTCAGATGGAGGACTAATCCATGAAAAACCTTTCTCTTTCATGCTGAATGTACCATACCTCTCAAGAAAGATCATAGCTGCATGCTTTGATCAAGCAAGAGATGAAGAGGTGGACACAATAGACACAATAACTCAGGATTAATTTTGTACCAATAAAGTTCTTCTACTCATTTGAAAACATCTTCAGTTTTCTGCTGAATTATGTATTTCTCATTAGGTTTCCAAATAAATGCTTCTTGTTAACCAATCAAGATGTAACCAATCTTGATGTTCCCATCTAGGTAACTGTGAGTGATGCATTTAATTTCTTTAAAAAAAAACTTCACAAAGTTGTTATAAATTTACACATAAAAATATAAGTAAAATTGTCATGCTCAGTACAAGCATCCAGATAGATGATGCCACATTAACAGCTGTGACTTTGGCAGTGAGTACCAATGGATAGTTACACTTCAGAAAGGATGATAAATACCACATTTTCAATTCATTAAGCAGGTTAAAAAACAGTTTAGCCAAAGTCACTTTTCATTTATTTCTACAAGCCAATTTTGAGCTAAGCAAGTAGAAACAAGTAAGAAATGTGAACTATTTCTTTCTGTGAATTTTAACCATACGGGTAGTGAATGAAATGAATAATCAGGCAAAATAATTTCATGGTTTTTTTTTTCAATATTTCCACACCTTTTGCCCTCAACCTTAATGCCCTCCCCCAAACTCTCCTGGTTTGCAATTATTCCCTCAACAATACATGTATTTTAGTAAACTAAATATTATCGGGAAACCTAAGAAGATATAAATATTATTGGCAAAGAATTATGCACCTGTTAGGCACATATTGTGTTAAGAGTAGAACTGAGTTGGACAGAGGACTATTTTATCAAAAGAAACTCTTCAGTTTAGGTTAAGTTTATAGAGAACATAAATTCTTCATTAGACTTGATGGCTATATCTAAATGATGTAAAAGTAAATTCAAATTATATTATAAAATCTTTTATACAACTCAACACTTCAAGTTAAAAAAGGTTTTCCCTGGCTGGGGTGGCTTGGTGGATTGAGTGCCAGCCTGCAAACCGAAAGGTTGCCAGTTAGAGTCCCAGTCAGGGCACATGCCTGGGTACAGGCCAGGTCCCCAATACAGGGTGTACAAGAGGCATCCACACATTAATGTTTCTCTCCCTTTTTTCCTCCACTCCTTCTCTCTCTCTAAAAATAAATAAATAAATCTTTTTTAAAAATTAAAGGTTAATGGAGGGAGGTGGGTTTGGTGGGGGCAGGGGAGGGGGAAAATACAGACAACTGTAATTGAACAACAATAAAATAATTTAAATTTAAAAAATTAAAGGTTAAAAATTTCTAATACACAAGTTGACAGTTTATCACTAAAGTGAACACTTATTTGTAGGTCCTACAGTCACCCTGTATACTGAAAATTTAGAGGTCCTATGAATTTGTGTTATATTGCTAGGGATAATAATGCTTCAATGAATTTCCACTGAATTGTAATCTGCTTTAGCAAAGATGATGCCTTTTCTATAGGAAATAGGGCATCCATTTATGCTATGCTTTTTAGTTGGGAGAGAAGGGAAGAAATCAATAACCCACCATATTTTCGTGTCCCTGGGTAGCTGGGCAATATAACAGAGCTGTCAACACACATTACTAAAGGAACATAATGTATGTTCCTTCATTTCCAAGCCTTGTATCAGAGATATTAATGCACATACTCTGGCAAGAAAGAGAAAAAATTCATAGTAATTTTATAAATCCAATCACTAAATGATTAAATGACCTTATTAGAATACAATGTCTATAAATATTTTAAAATAATTTATCGATTCTGTAAGAAGATGAATTGCATGAAGATTAAACACATGCAAGCAATAATAAACTTTTGTGCATATAGAAAATATATAACAAATAATGCTATTCCAGGCATTTAATATATGGTATTTACATATCTTTATCTCAGGGACTCTGTAAATTAGGTTAAATAATTTTATTTGCCCTTATTACTTCTATATAAGTTTCTTGACTAAAGGCCTCCTCTTGACTTCTAATGACACTCAAATTGGTTAATTAGGCATCTATTTGGAGTATATATAAATGTAATATATTTCTCTTTAATGTTTATGGTGACTTTAATAATCCAAAGGAACTCAACATTCTGGGTAGAAATCCCTCAGATATACCCACTGGTGTACGATGCTGTTAAATGTTTACAAATCTGATATCCAAAGGGAGGAGAAAGCAAGAGGAAAGGATGAATTTTAGCAGTTACCAATTTCTGTAGTGTAAATACTTACTTCATGGTCAATTTCAAGCTACCACATGATGTCCTTGAACCCAGATTCAGGAAGAAATGTGCCTGTATGAGCTGGCACCAACACTGACCTCCTATTTTGCAACTTTAATGATTGACAAAGACATTCAATTCTAACTGTCCTTCAATAACAGAAGGCTGGTAGAAGACTCTTACCTATTCTGTCAAAGAAATGTTACAAAGTTGCTAGTATGCCCAGTCTCACAAGACAGAGAGCAAGAGATACAAGAAATCTGTGGAACAGTTCACATACCCCTTTTTTTCTTACTGCCTTGCAATATCACATTCTAGGAATAATAGTCATACTTCATAAAGCTCATCTTCTTCTAGCTGAAGAAAGAGTGCTGTGTGACAAATGGCAAAGAGTTCCCACCACCACCACCACCAGCCTACAATATTGAATTTTCCAAAGCTTTCCTTACACACATGGCCTCGTGTTAGTCCAGAAAAACAGATAGTCAAAAGACATATGAAAAAATACTCAATATCACTAATCATCAGAGAGATGCAAATTGTTAATAAAACCACAGTAACATATCACCTCACACCTGTCAGAATGGCTACGATCAATAAATCAACAAATAGAAAGTGCTGGTGAGGATGTAGAGAAGAGGGAACCCTAGTGCACTGTTCGTAGGAATGGAGACTGGTGCAGCCACTGTGGAAAACTAAAGTATTGAATTCCTCAGAAAACTAAAAATGGATCTGCCTTTTGACCCAGCAATTCCACTTCTGGAAATATATCTTATCTTAAGAATCCTGAAACACTCATTTGAAAGAATATATGCACCCCTATGTTTGTTGCAACACTATTTACAATAGACAAGATCTGGAAACAGCCCAAGAGCCCATCAGTGGATGAGTGGATAAAAAAGTTGTGGTACATTTACAAATTGGAATAATACATGGCTATAAAAAAGAAGGAACTCATACTTTTTGGAACAAAATGGATGAACCTGGAGATTATTATGCTAAGTGACATAAACCAGTCAAAGAAAGATAAATACCATATGATCTTACTCGTATGGGAATTTAGTAAAAAAACTGATGGTCGAGATAGAAACAGAGGTAAAGGGAGTAGCTAAAGAACATACACACATAACCCATAAACACAGACAACATTGTAGTGATGGCCAAAGGTAAAGAGGCAGGCAAGAGAGAGCTGTGAAGTGGTCAAATGCAGGGGGAAGTGGGGACATCTATAGTAGTGCAAACAATAAAAAAAGGTAAAAAATGCAGCATTAGTAAAACTAGGAAATATGTCCAAAGTTTCAAACCCAGGTTGCTGACTAAAAATCCGGGACTTTTGATCCCTATGTAATGGGAAAAGTTGCACTGGGGCCTGTATTGGCCACACCATAACCATCTTGGTACTTAATTTAACTTTCTTCATTTAAAATTGATTCTTGCATCACAAAATCTTAGTTCTTTATCCTGTCTAGCAAAGTTTTGACTGTCCACTTTTCATAAAAATGATTCTATAGAAAATAGCCCAAGCTGGTGTGGCTCAGTGGACTGAGTGCTGGCCTGCAAACCGAAGGGTCATCAGTTCAATTCCCAGCCAGGGCACATGCCTGAGTTGTGGGCCAGGTCCCCGACAGGAAGGTGCAGAAGAGGTAACCACACATTGGTACTTCTCTTGCTCTTTTTCTCCCTCCCTTCCACTCTGTCTAAAAATAAATAAATAAAGTCTTTTTAAAAAGAAAGAAAAGAGTTTACAAAAAAAAAGGTTTATTGCCACCAAGTGATTCCCCCTCCTCACTCTGCCCATGAAATCATTCATTTTTTTATGAAGAATTTCCCTACCAACTCAGGAATCATTACATTAAACACCTTGTTCTCCCATAGATATTGGTGCTTTCTGTACTAAAGCTAAGTATCTTAAGGTATTATTAATAATATTTATTTCTATTTTTTACAAGAAAGCTTTTAATACTATAAATTATCGCGAATCCAGTAAACAATCAAACAAATGGCAAAGAGAGGATTTCTAGTGGATGTCCTATTCAGAGTAAGGGTCTCATTGATAAGAAAACTGATACAAAAATGACTCAGATATATGTCAGAATTTTGAGTTGCCAGCTAAGACTCATATGCTCAGAAACTACCAAGGCAGGAATCAGTATTAAAATTTTTACAAGTACTTTTAGGTCTTATATTAACTTTTTTTCTGGTCAACTGTACAGTAATTGGTAAATATAATTGTCTCCCTAAAATTCATATCCTTCTCACATGCAAAATTCTATCTCAGTAGCCCCCAAAATCTCACCAGCATCAACTTCAGAGTCTAAAGTGTCATCCATGTGTTATGTAAATCAGATGTAGGTGAGAATGAAGGTATGATTCATCCTGAGGCAAATTCCTCTCCCGCTGTGTACCTGTGAAAGAAACGTGCCATGTGCTTCCAAAATACAATGCATAGGAGAGGTGTAAGGTGGGCATTTCCATTCCAAAAGGAGGAAATTGGAAAAGAGATGACAGGTGCCAAGTCCAAAATACAAGGCAAACTCCACAAGATCTTAAGGTTTAGGAATAATCCTATTTGGTTTAATGTTCTACCTTCCAGAACTTTGGGGCTGTGGTACCACCTCCGCAGCTCTCCAGAGCTGGAATCCCAAGCAAGGGGCTCTACTGGTCTGAAATCTTGGGAGCTGCCTCACCCCAAAGCACCACATACTGTGTGTGCTAGCAGTTGTGGCACCTTCTTCAGTGATGTCCACCACCACAGCCTACACCACTCATGGTCACTGGAGCCACCCCTGGGATATAGGCTGTGGTGGCCGAGGAGTGCAGAGAGCAGAGCCTTTGGTGGAAGGCTGCACCAGACCATGCTCCAGGATCCTCCGGGCACCATCTGCCCTCTTTTGAAATGGCTCTACCACACATGTTTCACTCTGGGCCTATATGGGAGGGCCACTCGATGTTTCCTCAATGACCTTCAGACACAGTTTTCCATTGTGTTGAATAATAGCTACCTGGCTTCTGTTGAGATAGCTAACTAATCTTTTTATCAAATAGTTAGATGCCAGCAACCTTAGTGGTCTCTTCCAAGCACACTTTTTCATTTTTTTGCAATATCAATAAGCTAAGAATATTCCAAATCTTTAAGTTCTGCTTCCCCTTTTAATTAACAATTTAGTCTCTAAGTCATTTATCTCTTCTTACATTTGACTTGAAGCAGACAGGAGGAATGAAGCTGCTCCTTCAACACTTTGCTTAGAAATAGGTTCACCTAAATATCCAATTTCATTGTTCAAAAGTTCTACTTTCCACAAAACTCTGGGATACAAACTCAATTTGGCCAAGTTTTTTGCCACTTTACAACAAGAATCACCTTTCCTCCAGTTTCCAATGATATGTTTCTCATTTCCATCTGAGGCCTCATCAGAATGTCCTTTAACATCCATATTTCTATCAACATTCTGAGGATTACTTAGGTGTTCTTTGTGAAGACTGACACTTTCTCAACTCAACTCTATCATTCAGGGCTTTCTCTTTTTAGCCCTTCTCTCTTTTTTTTAAGTTCTTATCAGAATCACTTATAATCACCTTTCATTCATGGTAATATGTATTTTTGCCATAATGCACTTTGAAACCCTTCTAGCTTCTACATCTTACAGCCAAAGCCACTTCCATGTTTTTTGGTATTTCTTACAGCAGCATCTCATTTCTAGATTTTAACACAAGCCCATTTACAGTGGGTTCAGTGGGTCTCCAAATCCATCCTGCAATTATTCCCAAAGTTCCAGAATGCATGATTAGCAATGGACATACTTAGCATCTGGCATTGTTTTGACACTGGTTTCCTGACTTGTAGAATAAGGGTTATAATGCTGGAAAGGCCAACAAGAAGACCTTAGAACTTTAGGAACTTTTACATTAGGGTAATAGCAAACCAAAAGCAATACTGCATCCCTAGAGATTAGTGCTACTATCAAGGACTCGAAATACACAGAGGCAGTGATACTACCATATCCCCATTCAGTGCTCATGTTTGTCTTCTGCAGAAGATAGATGGATCTTGGAGAATGATTGCTGACTATGGTAACCCTAACCAGGTAGCACAGCTAGTATGCCAGATGTGATTTCGTTGCTTGAGCAAGTTAACACATCTCATGGTACTAGGTGTATACCTATTGATATGGCAGATTTATTTGTCTCCTGCCTATTCACTAAGTCCATCAGAAGCAGTTTGCTTTCAGCTGACAATGTCAACAATATACCTCCAATGTTCTACTTCAGAGATATATCATCTATCCAGCCCTATGTCATAATTCATTTACCAGGATCTTGATCACCTTTCCTTCCAGAAGATACTACGCTGGCCCAGTACCTTGATGACATTGTGCTGATCGGGCCTGGTGAGTGAGAAGTAGCTGCTACTGTAGACTTATCAATAATACAATTGTGTGTCAAAGGGTAGAAAATAAATGTGACTAAATTCAGGAGCCTTGTAACTCAGTGAAACGTTCAGGGTTCCAGAAGTGTAGGACATGTCTGGGTATCTCTTCTAAGGTGAAGGATAAGTTGCTGTATTTGGCCTCTCCTACAACTGAAGAAGAGGTACAAAGCCTAGTTAACCTCTTTGAATTCTGGAGGCAATTAGTCCTCATTTGGGGCCATTACTCTGGCCCACTTAGAGTGACCTAAAAAGCTGCTTTTTTTAGTGACTCCCAGAACAAGAAAAGGCTCCAGCAACCACAGGTCAAGTCTCCTGTATAAGCTACTGCGACACTTGAGACATATTATCCAGCAGATCCAGTGGTGCTTAAAAGTCAGTGGCAGATTGGGGTACTTTTTAAAACCTTAGAGAAGTTCCTATAGGTGACTCAAAGTGCAGGCCTCTGCAATTTTGTAGTAAAGCTCTGTCAACATCTTTGGGTAATTACTCCCTTTTTGAAAAAGCTCTTGGCTGGCTACTAAGCCCTAATAGATACTGAATACCTGACCATGGGCCATTAAGTTACCATGCAACCCGAACTGTCCATCATGAACTAAACGTTATTTGACCCATGAAGCCATAAAATTGAACAGCAGCACTCCATCATCCAATGGAAGTGGTACATATGTGATTGGACCAAAACATGCTCTGAAGGCACAAGTAAGTTTCATAAAAAAAGTGACCCAAAGTGACCCACGCTTACTACACTGCCTTCTCTCTTTCAGCCTGCATATATGACATGCAATCAGTTGACAGAGGCATGGTTTACAAATGATTCTGCATAATGTGGAGACACCACCTGAAAATGGACAGCTATACACTATAACTGTTCTCTGGGACACCCCTGAAGGACAGTAGTGAAAGGAAACATTTTCAGGGGGCAGAATTTTGGGCAGTGTACCTGCTTGTGCACTTTGCTTAGAAAGGGAATTGGCCAGACACGTAATTATGTACCTATTCATGAGCTGTAGCCAATGGTTTAGCTGCTAGCCAGGGCTTAGATGGAAGATGGTTAGAAAATTGTGAGAAAGAAATTTGTGGAAGAGATATATAGGTAATCCTCTCTAAATGAAATATAGGTAAACCCCTCTAAATGAGCAAAAGTGTGAAGATATCTGTGTCCATTTGTATGCTTACCAAAGGCTGACTCTAGCAGAGGAGGATTTTTATAACCAAGAGCATAGAAAGACCCATTCTGTGAATACCAGTCAGCCTCTTTCATCAGCCACGTCTGTTATCACTCAATAAGCTCATGAACAAAGTGGCCATGGTGGCAGAGATGGAGGGTTTGCATGGACTCAGCAACATGGACTTCCACTCACCAAGGCCGAGCTGGCTGTGACCACCTCTGAGTGCCCCATCTGCCAGCCGCAGAAGCCAACACTGAGCCCCTAATTTGGCATCATTTCCCAGGGTGCTCAGCTATTTGGTGGCAAGTTGATTACATTGAACTACTTCTATCATAGAATGGACATTGTTTTGTCCTTACTGGAATAGATGCTTACTCTGGATATACATTTGCCTTCCCAGAGTGCAATGCTGCTGACAAAACTACCACCCATGGACTTACAGAATTCCTGTCCACAATCCTGATATTTTATGCATCATTGCTTCTGCTGAAAAAGTCACTTCGAAAGAAGTGCAGCATTTGGCCCAAGCTCATGTAACACAGTGAAATGCTCAGTCTCTCTGACTCCAACTTGTTCAAGCCTATGTTGTTCCATGGCCTTCGGTCTAACTGCTCCTGTTTATCTTGCATGTAGACATGCTGATCACTGAAGGAATTTGGCTTGCAGCTTAAGTTTTCCAAAAATAGCACCTCCTATTTTCCCTTCCCAACACATAAAAGAAGCCTGAATTCCATACTTTCTGCAGATGAACTTGAGGCTCCCATCTTCTCAGTTGGTACCTTCTCAATCAGTAAACTTTTCCTTACTCCAAACCCTGATGTTTTGAGTTTTGGCCCTTCAAAGTGTCAGGCACATGGACTTTGGACCATTAGCATTATGGCTACCAATGAAAGCTGAATGTAGAGTTGGAAAGCAATGTGTCCAGCGGGCACTGAAGAACCCGGAGAAGCGGATCCTCACATTTCACCTGGTGCAGCATCACCTTGGTCCCATGAGATATGACTGTGGACAAACTCCATCAGCCACTTCTTGAATGGTGACATTTCCTCTCCTTAGATTTTTAAGAAGAAAGAAGCCTTGTCAACAGGAGGCAGGAAAACCAGCATAAGAAATATCAGGTTGGTCCGCCAAGATGGAGGTGTAGGTGGAACCACCTTGCTTCTGTGCACAACCAAATCTAAGAACAACTATTTTTAACAAAAATAAACACAACCAAGCCACACAGAAAATCGACAATATGGAGTCCAAAGACAACGAAATGCTCAGCTAAACCGGTAAGAGGAGCGAAGCTAACAGCAGAGCAGGTTGGCAAAAAAAAATCCCCAAATGGGTGGGGTACAAGCAGCCAAAGGCGCAGATCACGGCTAGCTACGGGTGCACACAGGGAAGAGGCGTGGCTGGCTGTCTGTGGTGGGTCGTGCATCTGCGTGCAGATAAACCAGTGAAGAGGCAAGCAGGCGCAGGGCAGCAGGCTCGCACAATTCCAATCGGATAAAATCGGATAAACAGGCCCAGGGCGAGTGGTGGGACTGAACAGACTGGGCCATCGGAGAGGACCGCCATTGCTCCCTCTCTGACCATACCCCCACACACAGCATCACAAACCAGCAACCTGGGTGGCCCTGCTCTGGTGCACAACTAAGGTTCCACTCCTCATACTTAACAGGCACAAACAGATCAAAACATGGCTCAAGAACAACTCAGAGCCCCAGAGCCGATAAATCTAAGTGATGAAGAAATAGCCAAACTTTCAGATGCACAGTTCAAAACACTGGTTATCAGGATCCTCACAGAACTGGTTGATTTTAGTCACAAATTAGAGAAACATATGGAAGCTAAACTAATTGAAATGAATGGAAATGCACAGGAAACCAATAGTAATGGAAAGGAGATTGGGACTCAAATCAATGGAGTGGACCAGAAGGAAGAAAAAAATGATCAAACAGAAAAGAATGAAGAAACAAGAATTCAAAAAAATGAGGAGAAGCTTAGGAACCTCCAGGACATCTTTAAACGTTCCAAGATTCGAATTATAGGGGTACCAGAAGGGGAAGAGTCACGAGTGGAAACCTTATTTGAACAAATAATAAAAGAGAACTTCCCCATTCTGGCAGAGGAAATAGACTTCCAGGAAATCCAGGAAGCTCAGAGAGTCCCAAAGAAGTTGGACCCAAGAAGAAACACACCAAGGCACATCATCATTACATTAGCCAAGATTAAAATGAAGGAGAGAATCCTAGAAGCAGCAAGAGATAAGGGGACAGTCACCTACAAAGGAGTTCCCATCAGACTGTCAGCTGATTTCTCAAAAGAGACCTTACAGGCAAGAAGGGGCTGGAAAGAGGTATTCCAAGTCATGAAAACCAAAGACCTACAACCAAGATTGCTCTATCCAGCAAAGTTTTCATTTAGAATGGAAGGACAGATAAAGTGCTTCTCAGATAAGACCAAATTCAAGGAGTTCATCATCACCAAGCCCTTATTATATGAAATGTTAAAGGGACTTACCTAAGAAAAAGAAGATAAAAAAGATGAACAGTGAAAGGACAGCAAACTCACAGTTAGTAACAACCACATCTAAAACAAAAGCAAACTAAGAGGACAGCTAGATCAGGAGTGGAAACATAGAAATGAAGATCACATGGAGGGTTAGCAACAGGGGAGTGGGAGGAGGAGAAGGGGGGAGAAGGTACAGAAAATAAGTAGCATAGACAGTAGATAGAAAATAGGGGGAGGGTAAGAATAGTAGGGGAAATACAGAATCTAAAGAATTTGAGACACGTGTTCATGAACTAAAGGGGGAAATGGTGGGGGAGGGGTATGCAGGGTGGAGGGGAATGGAGGGGGGAATAGAACAAATGTAATGGCATAATCAATAAAAAAGTTTAAAAAAAAGAAATATCAGGTTGGTTACTATTATCTTGAAAAGAAAATAAAGACAATTTTGTTAAAAATTATTAACTGATTTGAAACACTTGAAGTTCTGTACATTTCATCTTACTACCTTATAAGAACAAATTAATTGATTAGGGCCCAACACAGTATATCATAATATTATTATTATTATTATTATATGAAATTATAAAGTAATTCATTACAGTGCTTAATAAAATACCTAGTGCAAGGAAGCATCAAATAAATTATTTTATTGATGACTACTATTATACTCTCTATAAAGTTTAATACATACAGAAAACAGAAAATCCAAATTCTCCAAAATAAAATTTTCAAGCATAAAACGAAGGTAAGGTGAAAAATTTTCATGCTCACATGTCTAGCTTTGCTTTATGAAATAGGGGCTAACATACTTTCAAATGATAGTCTAGCTGTATATCTCCCCCAACATTTCTTGACTTAGCAAAACAGGGCTTGCAGAAAAGCGCATAGAAAACTACAATTTTCTAAACTTTTGTTTCTGATTTGTGAGAGTCAAAAACTAGATTCTCCATACATAGGGCTGCATTGGTCTTCTTTTCCCTACTGCTTACACACAGACACATGCAGAGGGATGGAGAGAGGAAGAGGGATTTATAAACCTAGACACGAATTTAAAACCTCATAAAACAATTGGAGAATGTTGAAAGGAGGTTAGCATGGAGAGAGGATCCCTTCTTGGTCATCTAGCAGCACCCCTCACTGGCCCCACCCCCAGCTTTGTCCTGTGTATTCACCTCATAGTACATCTTTTTTTAATGTTTCATTTCTTTCGATTATATTAAAACCAACAAAAAAAGAGACGTTAAAAGCACAGAATAAAGTTTGTCTCATCCTGTCTTATAATCATGCCCCTTTGGGGAATCAATATGAAAGGTTTAGAGCATATGCCGGATCTTCTACATTTGCCCAAGGAGGTACACTTTTCACTCCAAGTGACACTGCTCTGTGCTGTATGGTCCACATCGATGAGCATTCTTACCCCCCAGCTTCTGGGTGGGTTTGGCCAAAGAAAGATACAGAAGAGATTAGAGAACAATTTAAAATATTTATTTCTCTGGCTCCCTCCCGGGCACTGCGTGGTTTGGCCGCATTTGCATTCAACAGTCATGGTTCCTATCCAGAAGTCTTCCCCTGTAGCTACATGTGTCAGTAAGAGGCCGGTAAGAAACATGCCCACTAAAATGGTGAAAATTAAGAAAAGTTTAATATAGAGAAGTATACAAATTTAAGGGAAAGATGATGAAGCAGCCTGTAGGCAGCAGCAGTGGTGAGCCATTACCATTCTTGAGCTTAGAGGCATAAAGGGAGAAAGTTTTATGCAGATATCTCTAGGTGTAACTGTTGGGCAGGGCCACATACAACCATTGCCAACCTGTAGCACAGATAGAAAAAAACAAACAAGTTGGGCCATAAAAAAAAAAAAAACATGTTATTTTGCAGTGATAAAGGGAAAAGAGCCATTTAGGAGCACAAGGAACTAAATAGGCAGCAGTGCTCATGTGACCGATCTGCACAGTAAATCTCCCCAAACCTTCAACCAGAGGATTCCTGTATAAGAGGGTTCAGAGTTTCGCCATCATTCCTAGTCACTAAAGAATGGCGCAGAGCTCCTCACCCAGATGCAACTGCCCGGTGATTAACCTCTGGCCTTGCTTGCTAGCTTATGCCTGAAACATGCCTTCATAGAGGAACAGAATTCACTTTCATACACATAATGGGACATGTAGTCATCTGTTTTCCTTCATGTAATTCATGTTGACCATTATTTCCAAAATGAAGACAACTCCTCCTCCCAAAGCTTTTCTCTCATGAAAAGAGTTTGGTAGCTCAGTACAAAAGGACATACATTATAACTGAGTCTAAACATTGTGGAAAGTGTCAGTGATTGACCACTTTTCCAGTGGGTGAACTACCACACCAGCTATTCCTAAACGTTGCTTCCCTCACAAAAAGCAAAGTAAAATGTTTCCTTCTGGTACCTGAGGTTTCAGCTCTATTCTGTTTTAATGGAATACTGATTTGCCAAAATTTATTGTGGTTTCTGCCACTAGATTTGTAAGCACAGCGGTCCAAAGGGATCTGCTCCTGTGTTTACTTTTTATGTGTCCTGAGCTATAATTCTCAAGGACTGCTGAAGAGACTGGGGCTGTTTCTCGCTTGTTCACAAGCAAAGGACTCAGATTTACAAGATCATGGACAGGGTCCTCAGTGAAGAGTAGATGGCCACAGCAATGTGCCAGAAGTAAGTTTACACACAAGGTCTGATGGTCAACATTCCCAATTGGTCTCTTTGCCATGTAGCAAAAAAGAGATACAAGATCTGTGAGAAAGTTGATGTATAGAAAAATATTTCTATCACATCTCTGTGAACTGAACAACTTAGCCTTACCTTTAAGGTAGAAATAATGAAGAACAATAAACCAAACAAGTATCTCCAGATACAGGAATGTTCCTGTTCATTAACACTATTTGAGCAGATGTCTGCAGTTATCATTCAATCTCAAAGGGAAAGGTTTTGAGGAGCAATTGTTTCCTTTTTAAGTTATACTTTATTGTTTATGCCATTACAGTTGTCCCAAATTTTCCCCTCTTTTCCCCCTCTACATAGCCCATCCCCACTCCCTCAGGCAATCTTAACATCATTGTCCATGTCCATGGATTCTGCATAGATGTCCTTTGGCTACTCTATTCCCTGAGCTGTATTTGACATCTCTTGACTACTCTATGACTATCCATGTGTACTTCTTAATCCCTTCTCCATTTATACCCATCCCTCCAATGCCCCTCTCATGGGGCAACCATCAAAATGTTCTCTGTATCTATGATTCTGTTTTCATTCTGTTTAATTTTAATTTTGTTTTTTAGATTTAATTGTTGATAGATATGTATTTATTGCCACTTCATTTCTCCTGCTCCTCCTCCTCCTTCTTCTTCTTCTTCTTCCTTCTTCTCCTTCCATAACACCCTTTAACATTTCATATAATGCTGCCTTGATAATTAACTCCTTTAGCTTTTTCTTGTCTGGGAAGCTCTTTATTTGCCCTTTGATTCTAAATGATAGCTTTGCTGGGTAGAACAATCCTGGTTGTACGGTTTTTGCTTTTCATCACTTTGAATATTGCTTGCCAATCCCTTCTAGCCTGCAAAGTTTCTTTTGAGAAATTAGGTGACAGTCTTATGGGGGCCCCTTTGTAAGTAACTAACTGCTATTCTCTTGCTTCTTTTAAGATTATCTCTTTGTGACACTGAAATAGAGAACAGAGGGACAGTGACCAGAGGGGAGATGGGAGGGAATTTCAGGGGAAAAAGGGGAAGGATTTACATGAACTAGTATAAAGGACACATGAATAACAAGTAAGGGGGGTGGAAATGGGAGGGAGATGGGGAGCACTGGGGGGTGGGCTGGGATGGGAGTAAAAGACAGAAAACTGTACTTGAACAACAAATAAAATTTAAATTAAAAATATTATCTTTTTGTTTTTAACTATTGGCATTTTAAGTATGATGTGTCCTAAAATGGGTATCTTTGTGTCTGTCTTGTTTGGGGCACTATATGCTTCCTGGACTTGTATGTCTACTTCCTTCACCAAGTTAATGAAGTTTAGTTTCATTATTTTTTCAAATAGGTTTCCAATTTCTTGCTCTTTCTCTTCTCCTTCTTGCACCCCCTATGATGCAAATATTGAAACATTTGAAGTTGTCCCAGAGGCTCCTTACATTATCCTCATATTTTTGTATTCTTTTTTCTTCTTGCTGTTCTGATTGGTTGTTTTTTGCTTTCATATATTCCAAATTGTCAATTTGATTCTTGGCTTCATCCATACTACTGTTGATTTCCTGTAAATTGTTCTTTATTTCAATTAGTGTATTTTTCATTTCAGACAGGATCTCTTTTATGCTGTTGAGGCCCTCACTAAATTCCTTGAGCATCCTTATAACCAGTGTTTTGAACTATTCCTCTGGTAGATTGCTTATCTCCATTTTGTTTAGTTCTTTTTTTTTCTGAAGTTTTGATCTGTTCTTTCTTTTGGCCATGTTTCTTTGCCTCCTCATTTTGACAGCCCCCCACCCTGTGTTTGTATTTGTGTATTAGATAGAGTTACTGCATCTCCCAGGTTTAATAGAGTGGCCTAATGTAGTATGTGTCCTGCAGGGTCCAGTGGCACAGTGTCCTGTAGGGTTGAGTACCCAAGCTGGGTACTCAAGGTGCATCCACTGTGTGGGCTGTAGTTCTCTTATAGTTAAACCTTGATTGCTGTTGGCACATTCAAGGTCATCCACCACCTGTGTTCTGTCCAGGGTCACACAGAATTAGTTACAAAGCAGTCTGCAGATGGCTGCTACTTGTGCTGTGCTTGAAGATGACCAGGAAAGGCCAAGCTGTGAACCAAGGCTGGCTGCTGCTAGTGCCAAGCTTGGGCCAATTTAATGAAAGGTACAGGGCTTAGGACTCACTGAAGCTAAATGCTGCTTGTTTGAGAGAATTTAGGAAAATCTAAAGCATAAGTCAAAGCAAGCCACTCAGATGGAAAAGCCCTAGAAAAAGTTTGGTTGGGCCTGAAATTTGGGTGGAGCAGGGCCTTAGGGAATCACCAGAGTAGAGCACACAGTATTAGCTAGGTTGATGGAGACTCAGATGTGGCACCTACTTGCTGGCTCTGTGGCTCTGTGGCTCTGTAGAGGAAGGGATCATTAAAGAGACAATGGCCTCTGCCAGCACTTCTATCTAAGAGAAAGCTGCTTCCCAGCTCTCACCCTGATACAAGACAACTCAGTTTTCCTCTTTAAGTCTCTGATGTCTTCCAATCTGCTGCTCCAGAACTGGATCTCACAAGGAGTGAGTTTGAGTAAGTCTGTGCATGAGCCCTTTAAGAGAAAGTGCTTGAGATTCCAGATATTTCTGTCTGCACAGCCTCAATCCTTATTGGTTTTTATGGCCATAAGTTAAAGAAACTTATATTCCTGGCACTGAAACCCTGGTCTGGAGGCCTAGTGTGGGGCTGGGAGCCTGTGATCCTAAGATATCCCTCCCAATTTTTATCTTACACACATTGGTGTAGGCCAGCCATTTCCACACCTCCACTCTTTCTACCAGTCTCAATATATTTTCTTCTTTAATTCCGTATTTGTAGGACTTCTATTCAGTTCAATTTCCAATGGTTTTGAATGATGGCTATTTATTGATTTAGTTGTAATTTTGATGCAGCTGTATGAGGGAGTGAGCCATGTTTACCTAAGCAGCCATCTGGACAAGAAGTCCCAAGCAATTATTTCTTTATTTAAGGCAAGATAGAAAGAATGTGTCTGAATTAAATCATTCATTGTCTATGCTCCCCTAGTATAGACCCCTGCCTAATACCATGCACTGTAGCAAACTATTCATGGATTAAAGAATGAAAGAAAGTGAAGAAATAGGGTTATAGCAATGTCTATCAGTGCACATAAAATGTCAGTGAGATCCTCGATATTGTGAAAACTACACAGTTAGGTCTGGATCATGTGACAATTTCTGGGTAAACAAATGTGAACAGAAATAGCTTGTGCCACTTCCAAGTCAAGATAGTTAAGAGTCGATGTGTTGAGCAGAACACTATGTACCAGTTATGAATCTAAAAGGTGCGCAGCAAAGATCATCACTATGCCAACCACCAGGGATAGAAGTTCAAATATTTCTTCCCATTGCACACTGCTATCAGAGTCACCAAGGAAAGCACAATACAGTCAAGCATTGGATGAAATGCTTTCCTAACATAGCGAAAGATCAGCTCTAGCAGTGGGCAGCAGTCCCCAATAGCCAACAGATCTGTCCCAGCAACTGACACAGAGCAATTTGCCTACATGCCTCTCTCTCATGCTGCAGTGTAAGCATCCTGTCTTCTCCCTGCAGAGGACAGATATAGCAGTGGGACTGGCCAGGTGCCATGTGATGCACATTCCATGCTTGAGCAGAAAAACAAGAGTACTGGGCCTAAAACAGGAGAAGATATTCCCATACAAGGTGACAGACTGAGAACGGGCTGTGAGGGCTCTATCACTTAGTAAGGAAGTGATCGAGGCCCAAAGCCAATTCTTGCACTGCCAAGTGTGAGGTCTAAAGAATGTGCCCATAAGAGTGCCTTTCCCAGCAATATACTTCATCTGTTTATCTCTTCCTTTGTTGCAGTGATTTGGAAGCCCTGTGTTCCAGAAGGCATAATTATAAGATTCTGAAGAACTGCCTGACCCACATCAGACCTCATGTGAAGAAAATATAAATTTTATTGTGTTAATATACTGAGACTCCAAAGTCAATTTGTTATTGCATCACAGTGTAGTCCAGCCTAACTAGTACAATGGGTAAATCTTTTCATAGCCTGTCTGTGGGAAAGGACTTTAACTGTGAATTTAAAGGCAAAAATTTATAAAAAGATAAGGGTTTAACTGCATAAAATATGTTACTATTGTGTGTCAGAGTACTAAAAAAATTAAGGGTTGAAAAAAACTGAAAAAATATTCCTATGCACATAGCAAAAAAAATTACTACCTTTAATATGTGAAGAAATCTCTAAAGCCAATAAAAGTAAAAATAGGAAACAGACAATGAAAACTAATAGGTGTCTCATTTAGGAATTGTATTTCATTGCTAATAACAGAGACCAAAATTAAGCTATAATTTTATTCTTTGTGTAAAATAAATCTGGAGATAAGAAGCCTAAAACTATGAAGACAGCTCTAGGAATTATCAGAGACCTAGAATTCATCATTATTTCTGTTCTGGCTTCCATTCACAGTCAGTGTTGATCCACTTAGGTGACTAAAGCTCAAATCATCTTGAATAAGTAACTGTAGCAAGGATTTTCCAAATGTCTTACACTAAAATTTATACTCATATCTCATTGCCAGCTCTGTCTGCAGATGATACTGGAAAATTCTGGTGTTATGGTAGTGATAAGGGGGAGAATGGACTCCTAGAGGCACAGTTCCCTGTTTGTGCAACCAAGCACCCATGCTCTCTTCTCTGTTAAAAGAATATACACTTTTCCCTTTCCTGATGAAACAATCCAGTGCCACATCCAGTTAAAGAATCCATCGCAATGTCCCAGACTTCTGGTCAACATACAGTCTCCTCCACTGGGTCCAGAGGAGGAGTCTTATGGTCTGGCAACCTATAAACCAAACATTATCCATACTCATCCCTGATATAAAATAAATGCAAAGAAAGAAGATACACTGAAGGCAAAAAAAAAAAAAACATACGAAAAAGATATGGGAAAGTGGGGGAAAATAGGAGTCCCTGATCTTCTTGGGCACGAGTAAGAAAAGGCCCAGTCTTGGCACAGAGCAAATTCTTGGCAAGCCAGTTTGCAAACTCCTGGTTCAGTCCTCTGAGAAGGTCTTCTTGGTCCACTGTTCTCCATGGCCTTGACTCAGCCCTCTGAGTACCTGAGAACCCCTCCTTCCTGATAGCTATGCAACTCTAGCACATGTTGATACCATTCCTGGGACCACAGGTTGCTTTAGGAGATAAAGTATTGGCTATTGCAGATCATATTGGTGGGTATTTTGGCAAGATAGTTCACTCAAAAACATATTAGCCTTCTATTCTCTTCATTTCCAATCTTTCTAGGTTCCATGTATGAGTATCCACAAGACAAAACCTAAATTTAAACGCTATGTCCAAAAAAGGACTACGTTTTTTATTTTTCTGCTTCTGTGCTTTCCTTTAGTGAGAATACATCGTCATTACTCATTTTTTTTTGTCATTCAGTTACAGTTGTCCCACCTTTTCCCCATTCTCTCCTCAACCCCCCCCCCACTGCTCCTACAGTCAATCCCCACCCCATTGTCTGTGCCCATGAATCCTCTACTCATGTTCCTTGACTTGCCACTTCCCCTTCTTTTTTCCATTACCCACTTCCCCTCTCTCCTCTGATCACTGTCAGTTTGCTCTTTATTTCCACGTCTCTGATTCTATTTTGCTCACTTATTTGTTGTATTAATTAGGTTCCACTTATAGGTGAGATCATATGGTATTTGTCCTTCACCTCCTGATTTATTTCACTTAGCATAATACTCTCAAGTTCCATCCATGTTGTTGCCAAGGGTAGGAGTTTCTTCTTTCTTTCTGCTGCATAGTATTTGATTTTGTTAATGAACCACAGTTTTTCTGATCCACTCATTTACTGATGGGCACTTATGCTATTTCCAGCATGTGGCTCTTGCAAATAATGCTACTGTGAACACTGGGATGCATAGGTTCTTCTGAATTGGTGTTTCAGGACTCTTAGGGTATAATCCCAGCAGTGAAATTGTTGAGTCAAAAGGCAATTCCATCTTTGGTTTTTTGAGGAATTTCTATGCTGTTTTCCATAGTGGCTGCACCAGTCTGTATTCCCACCAAGAGTGCACTAGGGTTCCCTTTTCTTCACAACCCCACCAGTACTTGCTGTTTGTTGATTTGTTCATGATCACCATTCTGGCAGGTGTAAGGTCATATTTCAATGTTGTTTTAATTTGCATCTCACTGATAGCTAGTGATGGTGGGTATTTTTTCATGTCTCTCTGGGCCTTCTCCTTAGAGAAGTGTCTGTTCAGGTCCTTTACCCATTTTTTAATTGGATTGTCTTCCTGGTGTGGAGTCATGTGAATTCTTTATATATTTGGGAGATCAACCCCTTGTCTGAGGTATCATTGGCAAATATGTTTTCTCATACAGTTGGTCCCCTTTCCATTTTGTTGATGTTTTCATTAGCCATGCAAAATGAGGTTTTTGGTGAGTATTTTATTACCAATCAGATTGCTAAAAGCAGAGAGGAGATTAGATTAAAAAGTTTGTTGAAATGGTGGAAATTGTTGTAGCTGTAGTAAATTCATAAAGGTTATTATTACATTATCTTTTCTACAATTGTGTATTCTTGACATTTTCCATAATAAAAGCAATTTTTAAGACACTAAAATGAAGAGCAGAGAAAGTATTCAGCCTTTCCCCTAAAATCAGAGGGCAGACTCCCAGGGCCTGTGAAAGACCAACTAAATTAGACTTTGGGGGTATTTTTTAACTTCCTCATTTAACAGTGTGTAACACACATTTACGAAAGTTGAGTCTTCATAGCTATCATTTAAACTATCTTTATAATATTTTATTGTGTTAATGCACCATAAATTACAGACCATTTTGGAAGTGCCAGGATTATGGACAAAGCATTAGTGGGATTAGTTAGACCAATCTAAAAGGAAAACCTCAGTGTGGAGACTGGAAGACCTGCAGAATTTGGGTATATTTAGATCTATGGACTAGGAAGATGGAGGAGTACTGTTCTAAAGGAGAAAGCAGCAGGTGCAGAATCTATGTGACACAAAAACACAAAAGGTGAAGCAACATGTTGGAAGCTTCAAGTAAGGAAGTGAGACAGAGTGGAAAGGTGAGGTCATAAAGGGTGTTGGAAACCTGTTCAAGTTCTCAATAGAAGATATGTTCTTGACCAAATAAATGATGAGATGCAATTTTTTAAAGAAGGAGATACATATGGATGTGAGGTGTAAACAGATACTAGAGTCAAAGATATCAATTAATAGGTAACCCCAATAATGAAAAAGAATAAAGGTTTAGTCAAGATTACTAGTGATGGAAAGGAAGTAAAGGCAGACTTGATTCTGACTGTGTTCAGAATATACTAGTATATACTTCATTTTATTTGTCCCTTGTAATTGGTTAGTGCCTGACTGGGTAGTGTCTGCTTTGATTACTCAATGCTCTATGCCTTTCTTTAAAAGGATTGAAGATGACAGACACTGTGTCAGGAAAATGATCAGGGCTGATTAAAATTAGAATAGTAAATAAAGCAGTGATCTTCAAACCAAAATGCTGAATGTCAAACCAATGTGGATATTTCCACGTTTAATCTGGAATTCAGTTCTAAGTGATTTTTTAAAACTTTTCAGACAACTTCCGCCAAGATGGAGGCGTAGGTTGAAACACTGCACCTTCTCGCACAACTAAGTTTAAAAACAACAAAGTTTTAGCAACAAAAACACAGCCAAACAACAGAAAATTGAACTACACAGAAGTCTGACAACAATGAACCCTTCAGCCAAACTGGTAAGAGGGGCAGAGCCAGCAGCAGAGCTGGGTTGGGCAGGAAAGATCCACTGGACCAACCCAGGTGGGTGACCCAGGTACACCAGCAGCCGTGGGCGGATCCCAGGTGTGGAGAAGCGGGTGGACCCACTGAGGTCACAAGGCGGCAGACCCACTGAGGGCTGATCACGGTCACACATTCACCCGCAGATAAACCAGCAAAGGAGAGAGCAGTGAGACCAACCGAGCAGGCCCCAGTGGCAGGAAGCATGAGAGGTAACAGCCATTGTCCCTCTCTGACCCCGCTCCCACACACAGCATCACAAACCAGCGACCTGGGTGGCCCTGCCCTGGTGCACAACTAAGGCTCCACTCCTCATACTTAACAGGCACAAACAGATCAAAACATGGCTCAAGAACAACTCAGAGCTCCAGAGCTGATAAATCTAAGTGATGAAGAAATAACCAAACTTTCAGATGCACAGTTCAAAACACTGGTTATCAGGATGCTCACAGAACTGGTTGATTTTAGTCACAAATTAGAGGAACATATGAAGCCTAAACTAATTGAAATGAATGGAAATGCACAGAAAACCAATAGTAATGGAAAGGAAACTGGGACTCAAATCAAAGGAGTGGACCAGAAGGAGAGAAAAAATGACCAAACAGAAAAGGATGAAGAAACAAGAATTCAAAAAAATGAGGAGAGGCTTAGGAACCTTCAGGACATCTTTAAATGTTCCAACATCTGAATTATAGGGATACCGGAAGGGGAAAAGAAACAGCCACGAGTGGAAAACTTATTTGAACAAATAATAAAGGAGAATTTCCCCAATCTGGCAAAGGAAATAGACTTCCAGGAAATCCAGGAAACTCAGAGAGTCTCAAAGAAGTTGGACCCAAGAAGGAACACACCAAGGCACATAATCATTAAGTTGCCCAAGATTAAAATGAAGGAGAGAATCCTAGAAGCAGCAAGAGATAAGGGGAAAGTCACCTACAAAGGAGTTCCCATCAGACTGTCAGTTTATTTCTCAAAAGAGACATTACAGGCAAGAAGGAGCTGGAAAGAAGTATTCCAAGTCATGAAATCCAAAGACCTACATCCAAGATTGATCTATCCAGCAAAGCTTTCATTTAGAATGGAAGGGCAGATAAAGTGCTTCTCAGATAAGATCAAATTCAAGGAGTTCATCATCACCAAGCCCTTATTATATGAAATGTTAAAGGGACTTACCTAAGAAAAAGAAGATAAAAAAGATGAACAGTGAAAGGACAGCAAACTCACAGTTATTAACAACCACACCTAAAATAAAAGCAAACTAAGAGGACAGCTAGATCAGGAGCAGAACCATAGAAATGAAGATCACATGGAGGGTTAGCAACAGGGGAGTGGGAGGAGGAGAAAGGGGGAGAAGGTACAGAAAATAAATAGCATAGATGGTAGGTTTCAGAAAATAGGGGGGAGGGCAAGAATAGTATGGGAAATACAGAATCTAAAGAACTTGAGATACATGGACATAAACTAAAGGGGGGAATGATGAGGGAGGGGTGTGCAGGGTCGGGGGACTGAAGGGGGGAAATAGAACAACTGTAATGGCACAATTAATAAAATATATTTTTAAAAATCACAACATGCCTGAAAAAAAACTTTTCATAGCTACTGAACTAAATCAGTAGCTTTCTTTCAAGATTTTTAAACAGTAAGAAAAGTGATTGAAATACCCTTTTATTTTGTTCAGATATGAGAACAAACTACTTTGTCTCATTACAACTTTAAATGTAGAAGTATTTTTTTAAATATTCTATTTGTCAAAAGCTTAATTTATTCTCTTAGACTAATAGACAGTTCTTTGGTATACCACACATTTTTATTCTTGTCTTAACTTGTTTTAAAATAAATTTCTTCATGCTTCCAATGAACATTAAAATTACATTACTTTTATTTCTATAAAATCATGCATGGGAGCAAATTATTTTAATTTGTATAATGTTCTTGTTTATCTTACATAACACCAAAGTTTTATATATTTCTAAAATTTGGTGGTCCTAAAAAAAATCAACCCATGTGGGTATAAAGATTTATAATTTTTTAAAGTAGCAACTATTAAAGCTGGTGGAAGAAAATAGCAGAAACTTTTGCTTAGATCAGCTTGTCTTGAGTGAGATACAACTATTATAACATTTAGGGAAAAATGCATCAATTTTTATTATCTAAATATTTTTCTAGTGAAATTTTAAACTAAGCACTCCAAATAAGCTGTATCTTATAAACAACTATCTCTTTCCTACTCTAATAACTATGGACATTACCAAATACGAATACATGTTTACTTAACAGTGGTATTGAAATGTGGTATTAACAGCATGACTGACACAACCATGAGTGTGTTTCGAGTCTATTTATAACCATCTATGCATGCCCAAGTTTATACTCTTAATAAAACACACACTTATGCATTTCAATTAAATAATAATACTCTTTCCAACATGTATGTCTTCAAAAAAAAGGTAATAAAATTATGAAAACTTTTATTTAAAGTAGTTAATTTTTAAATGATTATCTTTTATTTCAGATACTATATCAATATGATACTAAATTTATGATATTAATTCATTTTTTTACAGTGGAATTGGAAAAATGAGCTGTTGTTTTGATATTGCCTTGAAAGAATATGTGCACTCTAAAGATGAGAAGCTTGCATTAAAAATGTTTTAATTAAGGTGAAATATGAAAAGTAATAAACCAAACAAACTTAGTTTTTATAATATATACAAATGCATGTTGGCTGCATTGTTTTCTAGGGCTTCACTAACAAAATACCAACACAGGGTGGCATAAACAACAGAGATTTATTATCTCACAGTTTTTGAGGCTAGAAGTCCAAGGTCAAAATTTATCTGCTGGATTGGTTCTTTCCAAAGTCTGTGAGGGAAAATCTGCTCTACCCCTCTCAGCTTCTAGTGGGTCTGTGGCAATCTTTTGTATTCTTTGGCTTGAATATACCTCACCTTGACCTCTGCCTTTATGTTCATATGACATTCTCCTTATGTACATGTGTTTTTGTTCAAATTTTCTCTTTTCATAAGGACCTAAAATTATATTGAATATGCACCTACCCTAATGACCTCATTTTAACTTTATTACTTCTTATTGAATTTGCCATATTGGATTAATACTTATCCTAATTACCTCATTTTAACTCAATGACTTTTGTAAAGACCCTATTTCCAAATAAGGTCAGATGCTTAGGATTTCAACATATCTTGTTTAGGAAAACATAAATCAATCCATATATATACAAGTTTATATAAATTTTAAATATACCTACATTATGATAACATATAAAATGAACCCCACATAATGTATGATTTACTCAAAAGATATATCTTCTGTGTCCCCAGTCCTGCAAAGAAAAGTACAGGAGAAAGAGCAGATACTGAGGAACCTGGATTCAGCTCCATCACTTACTCATTACATCATTTTGACATAAATCACAGTGCCCATAAGCCTCAGTTTCTTTATCTTTTTTTTTAAAAAGAATTTGCATGGATGATTTCTACAGTGTTTCAAATATATATATATATATATATATATATATATATATATATATATATATATATTTGGTGATTGCTAGGGAATGGGAGGTATAAAGGGACTAAATGGTAATGAAAAAATACAAGAAAGGTAAAAATATTAAATCAAAACATTTTAAATATATGTTTTAAAAATAAATAAATAAAAACGAATACAGGGGTGTGGTTAGAAAAATCAAGTCACACATTATAAAAAGATTTGCTATGAAATGTAACTTTTCCTTCCATTCAAAACTCTTAGCACTTCACCTCAATAACCATGAACAGACTTTATGGATCATTTCAGGAACATTCTCTGCAGACATAGATCTGTTCCTTTCCACAAGTGATGGCATAGTATTCACACTGTTCTGAACCTTCCTCCTTTATCATTGACTTTTTTGTGTGACAGCAGCAGCAATTACCTAAGTATATTTACACAAAAACATCCTTAGGATATTCAGGAATGGCTGTGCCAAAAAAAGGGGAGAGCTTCTAAGATTCTTCAAAAACCTAAAATATTATAGTCATCTTATGTGGACATTATTATTAATCAAAAGTGGTTAAGGATATAATTTTGTTCCTAATGTGATTGTAGTTTCAATACAAGTACTTTGAAAAAATTATGACAGTGAAAGGAGTCTTCAGTGATATTATTATCTAAGCCAAAATTGATTATTCTGTCACCAGAAAAGCAGAGGAGTGTGAGCCAATAAACACTAAAGCAAGAGAGAGCATTAAGTGAGCATGAGACTGAGGTAGGACATGGTCTGAAGTGGTTTGAGAATGAAGATTGGACCGCCTGAGCTAATGTGATCAGCCTTCTCGGAAGAAGGCTCAGATTGACAGTATGTGATATAAGCAGGGGTTTAGTTATGAGGGGAGTTGGCTCCTTGTGGGCCTGATTGTTCAGAAGGATGTTTCAGTTCCTCAAGCTCATCTTCATCAACTATAAAAAACCATGAGGTCTGTGGGATGGGGCACCTGCTCAGATGTCTGTTTATAGTAGACATATGATAAATGTACATTGACCAAACAAATGAACAAAATCAAAATGCTGCTTTCTGAACACTTGACAGCAACTTGAGCAAAGATGAACACTTATCCTCACTGTTAATGTTTAATACATTCTCATAAACTTGACTTTATGTGCCTTCTGGGAAAAATAGACTTAATATGTTGTTAATTCAGATATATGGCTACTTAAAGAAAGCTATTAGACTCATAACCAAGAATTTTCTGTGTAGTCAGAGCTAAGCAGCAGAGACTACAACTTGAAATTTTCCACCCAATACTCTTACTTTTAGCAATGAAAAGATATCTGATTATATTAGTGTAGAATTTAGAACAGCCTGAAAAGAAAGCAGTTGTATCTAACTCCTGACTTTAGGATTGACACTAAGTCATATGTGTAGCAAATATTAACTTTAGGCTATTATTCAATTATTTTGTAAATTGTTTTTTAAGGGTAGTTTCCAAATATACTGTCTAAAGTTTTAGAAGTAGTTTGGTGAAGAAATCATCAGACAAATTTGTTATCATAGTGAATTTAAGTGTCAAAAACAAATTTAACACTAGATTTTTAGGTTGTGAATGCAAGACAGATTCAGCCACTTAAATGTATGTTTTTGCCAAAAATCATGAATTGTTCTTTTCAATGACTCGAGTAAGTAGTGATGAAAATTATCTTAAGAAATTTCCACTAAACATAAACTAGGTAAAAAGTGGGCGAAGGACTTGAGCAGACACTTCTCCAAGGAGGACATACAGAGGATCCAGAGACACATGAAAAGATGCTCAATCAGAGAGATGCAATTAGCTATCAGAGAGATGCAAATTAAAACCACAATGAGATATCACTTTACACTTGTCAGAATGGCCATCATAAACAAAGCAACAAACAACAAATGTTGGAGAGGTTGTGGAGAAAAGGGGACCCTAGTTCATTATTGGTGGGATCTCAGACTAGTACAACCACTATGAAAAACAGTATGGAATTTTCTCAGAAAACTAAAAATTAATATGCCTTTTGACCCAGCAATTCCACTGCTAGGATTATATCCTAAGAACCCTGAAACATCAATCCAAAAGAACCTATGCACCACAATGTTCATAGCAGCACAATTTACAGCAGCCAAGGGATGGAAGCAACCTAGGTGCCCATCAGTAAATGAATGGATAAAAAATCTATGGTACATTTACACAATGGAATTCTGTGCAGCAGAAAGAAAGGAGCTCCTACCTTTTGCAACAGCATGGATGGAACTGGAAAGCATTATGCTGAGTGAAATAAGCCAGGTGGTGAAAGACAAATACCATATGATCTCACCTTTAACAGGAACCTAAACAACAAAACAAACAAGCAAGCAAAATAAAAACAAAGACACTGAAATAGAGAACAAGGGGAAAGTGACCAGAGGGGAGAGGGGAGGGAATTTCAGGGGAAATAGAGGAGGGATTTAGAGGAACGAGTATAAAGGACACAGGGACAACAACTAAGGGGGGTGGAAATGGGAGGGAGGTGGGGAGCACTGGGGGAGTGGGCTGGGATGGGAGTAAAAGACAGAAAACTGTACTTGAACAACAATTAAATAAATTAAAAAAAAACATAAACTAGGTAGATTGTGATAATGCTACGCAAAAAGGTGTCTAGTTTCACATGTCAGACTTTCAAAGACCCCTTAAATGTTCCAGTTCACCCAAAAGAAGTTCTTACAACATGAATGACTAATTCTGCTGTCTCAAGCTTGCCCTACTGCTGGGGATATTCACCACCCCTTCTCCTACACCCCTGAATTCTTAGTTCCTATCAAGGTTAAGACAAAGCAAAATCTATAGTGAGAAGATGACAATGAACAGAGACAAACTTATACTCTCTCTACATGCAACTTTCCCCCAGCAAGAACTGGAACTCCACCTAAATTCACATGAACCTCTGAAAGGCAGAAGAATTCTCATTTCTCCTTTGTACAAAGAGTCATGATCCTCCTCTAGCTATATTTTTGAATTTCCCCATGGAAAAATTAATAAAAGATGAAATAATCTCTAAACCTCTGGGGGTTTTATTGCAATAACACCAAAAGTCCTTAGAACTTACCAAGTCCATAAGTTCTTGCTTTGGGGTTAGACAAAACCTCTGGCAGTATTCTGTTCCCTGCCAGTCCAGAGAATATGCAAAACCTTGGTCTAAATTTATAGATGAGAAAATGAAATGAAAAGCAGGTGATCTGTTGGAGCAAGGAGAAAAGAAAATGTAAAGACAAATAGTGAATGTGTTTTTTATTTTAAATTAGCAATGTTTTTTAAAAGATTTAATTTATTTTTAGGGAGAGGAAAAGAGGGAGAAAGAGAGGGAGAGAAACACTAATGTGTGGTTATCTCCTGTGCACCCTTCACTGGGGACTTGTCCCCTAGACTGGGAATTAAACCAATGACCCTTTGATTTGCAGCCTGGCACTCAACCACAGAGCCACTCCAGCCAGGGTATAAATTAGCAATGTTTTAATACTTTCATTTCCATATGTATGTTTATTACACATTTTTATAACTTTTTTTTATTTTTTAAGTCATTACCAGACTAAAGAGGTCCATTTGCCTGCATGCATTAATGCCCAATTAAATGTGAACAGGAGTTTACAACCAAGAAAATAAGGGTTTATAAGTTGAGGAAGTAGCACCAATTCTAGAGCCACAAGTCAGCTGGTGCTTAAAGACCTGGCTCCCTGATCGTTTCCAGGGGATGGGTTACGAAAGGAAAAAATCAGTAACCATAGTGGCTAAAGGAGTTGGGGTCCTGGGCTTTACAAACTGCCTGGGGCCAGGTTATCAGGTCCTGATGTCAGCCATGGCATTGTTTTGTCTGTTTCATGAGGGTGTGGTCAGTAAAGCTATTCCACTTTCCTCAACCTGGGGCTGAAACACCACTGAAGTAAAGATGTATAGGGAACCAATCTGAGTGGCACTGGGCTTGAAGCCCAGCCCCTGATTCAGAAAGCTGGCAGGAATGAAGCACACAGGAACTGGGCCCACGGATCCGTTTTCCCATGGGGAACCAGGCCTGCCTTGTACCTGGACTGCTTTGAGGCTTACTTTTTGCTAACACTCCCTCACCTTCAATTGAGGCAGCAAATATTTACTGCATATCTTTAAAGTAACTTCCAAAAGTCTGCGCTAAACCTCCCAAGGATGGAGTGTAACCAGTGCAACTACTTCCCCCCTTATATTTGCAACATCCTTTTCTTTGAAGTAATCAACAACATCCTTTCCTTTGTTATCTATAAAAGGTAATCACCTAAAGCAAACCTGTGCATAGTAAATGAGGACCATCCTCAATGTAATGTACCCAGAAAAGCAATAAAAGCCTGTCCAGGCAAGGCTCAGGGCCCTCTCTCACTCAGAGAGTGGCCATGCCATCCCTTTTTCTCCACAGGACTTCAGCAGCCCGTGTGAATTTGTTCCTTGCAGACACAATAGACAGAGCCCGCGGGTCAGAGTCCACATCAAAGATGTTAGGTTTCACTTGACTGAAACTGTTTCTGCAACAAAGAGAAGAGGTATTGTTCTTAAACAATTTGATACTTACCAGAATCTGATATCCTAAGGTCTTAATGATTAAGGGAAGGAGTGGACAGACAGAAGAAAGGGTCATGTTAAAAAAATGGAGTTTCTACACTGTCCAAAGACAGAAGTTATATCTTCAAATAGAGACAGTTTTATTAAAAAAGAGAAAAAAATAATTATTCCTGAGGTTTAAAGAATATTATAATTTACAAATAAATCCAGTTCTGATATTAAAAATTCTAATTATTTCCTGAGGTTTAGGAAGATCAACCTGAAAATCTGAAATATTTTTAGATAGAATTCCTTTTACTTTTATTTGTTTATTTTTATTGATTATAATTATAATCAATAATTATAATACATTCATCCATGTGGTTATTCAACTTTTACTACATATCTACTATGTGTAAAGTGCTGTGGAAACACTATTGAAAACAAAGAAGAGAAAAATCTCAGCTTTCTTTTCAAAAATTATTTATTCTTTCAAATAAATATAATGGCCAATAAATAAGGATATTAAAACTAAAATGAGCACATATATAATGTAAATAGAGAAGAGATCTTTTAAAAATAACAAACTAAAAGTAGAAACTCAAAAGACACAATAGAAGGAGATGTTTTGCAATCAACGTAGTAATTCTGAAACAATCAAATGAAAGAACAAATGACTGGTAACTAGTCTAATGAGAATGTTTTAACAAGAGATTTAATAGACTGCATGTAGAATTGTGGTACTAAAGGAATCTGAAATTTTGGACAGTCTTAAGTATCTATGTCCTATACAAAACAAACTGAATCTAAGCTACTAAAATAGTAATATTTGTAGACATACAGATAAATTCTTCAAGCATACTAACTTAAATGACTAGTGTACAATAATCAGAAAATTAGCCAAGTAAGTCCAAGATTTATTAACTTGGAAGTCAGGGACCAACCCTGAGTTTCTAACATCCCTAAAAGAATATTTTCAGGAGTAATAGTGGAATAAGTGACTGATTAGTTCTTAAAATCAAGAATGTAAACATTTCCCAAGTAAGGATGCTTGTTTGTTTGTCTCCATGTTTTGTTTCCTGATAATTCTCCAGTGTTTTGATGAATATCTGGCACACAGTGCACATGCAACAAATACTAGCTGAATAGATGTATGACTAATGGTTAACTACACTCCTTACATCAGGTACTTTTTTCACAACTATAAGATATTTGGAAATAAACACAAATTTAAGATTTATCCAATCAAAACCACTTCTGACATATTCATATTCCCAAATAGTAGCCATAAATTCTTGGAATTTTTTCAGATTGTCTTACCACTTGCTAGTTATTCGTGAACATAAGCCAATTGGCAGTAATAATCTAAAATTTACATATTCACTTAACATTTACTGAGCATATGCTTTGGATGTCTGCTTTTCAACCACAGAAGCAGAACTAGTTGGAAATAAATAGAGAAAAGGAGATTTATTACAAAGAGTTGGCATCTGCACTTATAGGCACTGGCTTGCAGACCTGAAACCCCCAGGGCAGGCAGTCAGTAAGGGAAGCTCACAAGCAAGCTGGAAATGCACCAACACAGCTGAAGCATGAAGCCTCTGAACTCAGGAAAGTTCTATATCCCATTTTAAATGGTTTCATACTGACTGAATCAGGCCCAGCCAGTCATCTCTCTTTTACTTAGCCTAAAGCCAACTGGGTAGGAACTTTAATAGTATCTTCAAAACCCTTCCCAGCAGCACCTAGATTCATGTTGGATTGGATTATTTGGGGGAGGTTTTGTTTTTGTTTTTTGAGCCGGGTGTTTTGTTTTGTTTTGCTTTGTTTTGCTAAAAAAATGGCTGCTACCTCCTTCTGTCCTTTAACTCTTACTAGAGAACATTTCTTGTAGCTCACTCTATCTGGAAACACACTAGGATGGGAATTCTGGGGAACGCAGTTCAGGCTAGCTAAATTGGCACATCACCAAGTCATCCATATCAGCAATGAGTTTGACATGGATTCTGCTTTCAAGAGGCTTACAGTTGTTACAGTTGCTAGAAAACATTGACATGCATATATGTACCATTGTGACATGCTGCTCTGATAATAATATATATATACATTAAAGATACAGTACAAGAAAAGAGCAAGAAACAATTGAGTCTTGCTATCACTTAATGGATCCAGTTCAAATTCATTCGCCTCATAAATTATGTCATGACCTGGTCTCTACTTTCAGCATCTTCTCCCACGAGTCTTGCCTATGCGTCCTCATGTCTGTACTAGGATGAGCTAGATTATTTTATGCCTCTGTGTACTAGCTTCTGCTTTTTTTTTTTTGCTATGTTCAATGTTTCTCCTAATTCCCTCCCTTTCCTCTCTAGTCTGGCAGCCTGTCTCCTAGTCATTCTTCAAAAACAATCAAAATGACCCCTTCTCTGGGAAATAATAAAAATTATTAAAAGCATTTATAAACTTTTAGCAATCTGAGAAATTTTAGCTTATTTAACCTAAGGCAAGACAAAATGTCACTTTTCTTTATAATTAAGCCATAAATGAGGCATGTTTCGAGGAAACATTTGGACAACTGCAAAGAATGGGCTTAGCATTATACAGAAGATGCCTCAGAGAAGACTTGGAGGGATATAGGAATGGATTCTTAGGGCAAAAGGGGAGAATTAGTGCATCGGTCCAAGTAGAGTAAGAGAAAGATTCTGAAAATCAGAAAATCCTGTCACTTGAAGATCATCAAAAGTATTACTATCTAATCCTCCTTTTACAGACATAAAAATTAAAATCAAGTGAAGAATCAACTCACTTAACTTTTATAATCAACATACGAAAGTATAATAAGCATTCTCTTTTAAATTACTATATAATTGCTTTATAGATCTTGATGGAATATGTGCCTAATACAGGGAACTTTTATCATTCTTTGGTGACATTAAAGAGTACAGCTCACCAGTTTTTATATATATATCAGGGTTTGTTCCCTAAACAATAAGTGCAATTCTAAAAATTTGAGAGTACTTAAATAATTATACATTCCAGAAAAAATAATAGAAATGCAAATTTAATTTCTTCAAAATAGAATTCTTTGGTAAAATTAATATAAAATTTTGATGAAATCAAGGAAACAATGTCTATTGCAAAGGAGCTAAAAGAACTGCAATTATTAACACATAAGAAAACAAGCTTCTATAAAAATCCATGGATTCTCTATAATTAAAAGGATTAATTATAAACTCTTTATATTTGGTCTAGTAGCAATAAAATGAAATACACTTTCACTGAAATAGTATGTTTGCAGAACTTGAACATAGTATTCTAGTCCATAAACAGATTTCCTCATGTCATTATAATGCTTCTGTTACATCACCTAACTCCTAGTTTCCAAAAGCAACAAAATAGTCTATTAAATCTGTTTTAAATACAGCATTTAATCTTTCACCTCAAAATCTAGAAGTTGGAAGGTCCAGTGATATTCAGCTATTCACTGATATTATGGTTCTGGTAGTACATACCTAAAATTCTTTTGGCCTTTTCTTGTGACTGAGTTTCAAGCACTAAGGCCTAAGACATTATTGAAAGCAAGAAGGAAGAAGCTAAGTAAAATATAGGTTTTTCATTTGCATAACTCCTTTAACCAAAAGAGAGATATCCTCCCAGAAGCCTCCTGTGGTATATGGTAAAAATGACCCCAACTCTTTGCAGTTCTTCCTCTCAAGAGGTGAATTATATTACTCTAGCCCTCAAATTTGTCCTAGCTGTGACTTGCTTTAGTCAACAGAGTGCACAAAAGTGATGCTGCAGTTTCAAAATGTCATTAAAACCTTGCACCTTTCTACTCTCTGTGGTTTTTTTTACATATTACAATTACCATGTGAAAAAGCCTGCTCCAGTCTGCTGATTGATGAAGAATTGGGGCCTAGTCAGTTATTCTTTTCTGCCTTGGCTAATTGATTGCCAAACACTACAATGTGAGAATGGTCATCCTAGATCATACAACCACCTGCCCACCGGCCAGGTGAACACAGACTCAAAAGCATGCTTGTGGGAGATCAGCTGAGGCTGCCTGGACCAGAAGAACCACCCAGCCAAAGAGAATTTGCTAAATAAATGCTTAGCTAAATTCTTATCTAGGTAAATAAATCATATATACTTCAAACCACCAGGTTTGGGAGAGACTTGTTATGCAGTAAAAGTTACCTAATATATTTTTTATCAGCCTATTCCTAATAAATATTTTTCATTAGAAGTCAGGTTGCATTTTCCCAATGGGACAAAGCATAGAAAAAAGAACAATAATAATTGGCATAGATATACCATGTTTCACCCCTTGGCACAGTACACTTTGCTGACTTATTAAAAGGATGTCTCTATTATCGAGAAAGTAAAAGGATTGGCTCTGGATAACAAAACAACAGTATCAGGTACTGACATACTGCCGTATTTAGAGCAAAAGATAGGAAAAATGTTAAAGGTTTTTTAGGAGTAATAAACTTGCTTTGACATAATCCTGGATATGAACCTAATACAGAATAAATAGCTTCAACATGTTATAACTCAGAACCTAAAAATATTTAACTATAGTAATTTCTCTCAGCCTTTAATGGCAGTTACTATTTGCTATCTCTAGGTGATCAAAATTTAATGTGAATTCAATTTCTTTCGAGAACTGAATATAAGGTAATGCCCATATTATCCAAAGTGATCTACAGATTTACAACAATCCTTATCAAAACTCCAAAGATATTTTCTACAAAACTAGAGAAAAAACCTGAAACTCATATGGAACCACAAAAGACTCTGAATAGCCAAAGAAATTTTGAGAAAAAAACAATAAGCTGGAGGCAACCCATTTCCTAATTTTAAAAATATATTACAAAATTGCAGCAATCAAAATGTTATGACACTGGCATAAAAACAGACATATATACCAACAGAACAGAAGAGAGAGTCCAGAAATAAATGCATGCATTTGCAGTCAACTGGTCTTCAACAAATGTGCCAAGAAAACAGAATGCAAAAAGGACAGTCTCTTCAATAAATGGTGTGGAGAAAATTGAACAGTCACATGCAAAAAGATGAAATTGTACATCTACCTTACAACATGCACAAAAATCAACTCAAGTGAATTAAAGACCTAAACATAAAACCTGAAACCATAAAACTAGAAGGAAAAATAGGCAGTAAGCTGATTGACATTGGTGTTGGAGATGATTTTTTCGGTTCTGACGTGAAAAGCTGAGGTATTGAAAGAAAAAAATAAACAAGTAGGACTATATCAAACTAAAAAAAATTGCATAGCAAATGAAACCACCAACAAAATAAAAATGCAACCTATAGAAGGCAAAAAATGTTTGCAAACTATGTAGCTGGTAGTGTTAATATCCAAAATATATAGGGAACTCCTACAACTCAATAACAGAAAAACAAATAACCCATAATGAACCTGAATAGAATTTCTCCACAAGGAGACATACAAATCACTAACAGTATATAAAAATATGCTCAACATCACTAACCAACCGCCAGGGAAATGTACACATACCACAATGAGATATGACCTCACACCAACTAGAATGGCTGGTATACCAAATTAAAGAAAGGTGATAAGTAGGCTGTGAAGAAGAAGGAACCTTTGGACACTGGAAATTGGTACTGAGCTTCTGAAAAAAATTTTAAACTAGAACTACGATATGATTCAGCAATCCCACTTTGAGGGTGCATTTCCACAGACACTGAAGTCAGGATCTGCACTGCCATGTTCACTTCTGCACAGTTCACTACAGCTAAGAAATGGAAGTAAACTAAATGCCTATTGAAAGATGGATAGATAAAGATAATGTAATACGTAATATATACATATAATAAAATATTATTTAGCCTTAAAAAATAAGGAAATTCTGCCATTTGCAGGAGCATAAATGAAATCAACCACACAGGGAAGATACTACATGATACCACTCAGATGAGAAATCTAAAATAGACAAACTCATAAAAATGGAGAGTTGAATGGTAGCTTCCAGGGCCTGGGTTTGAGGGAAATGGGGAGATATTTGTTAAGAATACAAGTTTCAGTTAGGCAAGATGCAAAATAAGCCCTGGAGAGCTTTTGTACAACATAATGCCTATGGTTAGCAACACTGTATTGTGTACTTCAAAATTTGTTAAGAGGACATGTCTTCTGTTAAGTCTTCTTATCGAATAATAATAATAATAATAATAATAATATAGACTGGAAGAAAAGTTTTGGATGTGACAGATATGTTTATGGCATAAATTATCATGATGGCTTCACCAATATACACTTATCTTCAAATTCAGCAAGTTCTATACATTATATATGTACCAAATTTGTATGTTGATTATACCTCAGTAAGGAGATTTTTTTAAAAATTTGGTAGAAAGTAAAATTTGAAGAAAGGGCATAGTAAATGTAGAAAGTGAATGATTTCAAAACTTCAGTTTGAAGAAATAAAAGAAATAACCTCTATTTTAAAGCATTATAAATTACATGAGACTACTTTCTTGTTTTATTTTGAGAACAAGAAAATGTACCACCAAATGCACTTTCGTACTACCTGAAATCTCCAGAAGAATTGTGTATGTGTAGTTTTAGGAAACCCAGAGAGTAGGGTACTTTTGGACATCAGAAAAACTTGATAAAGATTGCACTGAATGTTAGTTTCACAGTATAGCTGGCTGTAAGTTGATTATCCAAATCAAATACAGCATGACTTTTCTAGTTGGACAGAAGTTTTTATTAAGGCTTATATATTAAGAAATTTTTGGAGTGGAGTCTAAGCATGGAACTTATTCTATTATAATTGGTTGCACCTGAAATGCTCTTCAATTAGGCTGTGTAGATTAGTCAAGGGCTAATGTCTGGGTAGTGGAGTATTCAAAGTAATAAATGGCCCCTGCTTTTGATTAAATGCAAAATGAAGCTGACATGTTTAATCAACCACAAATGCCTCTTTACAGCAAATAAGTACACTTTAACACATGGGCCATTATAACTTCTCTGCAGCAAGGGAAAACTTTCAGGGCCTTTCAGGGAGTTTATCCAGCAGATAATGAAAATACCTTCATACGGTAATTCTTCTGCCTCTTGCTGCTTACAGCAGCATCTACACAGGCATTTACATCTACCAAATCGATCATTTTACTGAGTTGAACAAAATAACCAACTGTCTTTGCCATAAAATTATAAATACTTTTACTCTTAGGTTAGTGAGGCTTAGTGGAATAACAGTCCAGAAATAGTGACATATTACCTAACCCAATAAAGAATTAAATCAAGCCAGTGATTTGAAGTGGTTAAACCTTGATGAAGTAGAACAGCAATATGTAGCATGACAAATTGCCTGCTCGTCTCCCAAGAGATAAATGCTGCCGCAATCTATAGCGGCTCCCTTTGCCACCCCTTCTTACCGTTCATTACAAACTGAGGCTGCTCAGAGAGACAGTGTCTTCTCTTCACTCCTCACCATCCATGCTTGACTCAGGGTGCCTGCTAATGAAATCACCCTGGCATTACTCAACTTCATGCTTGCCTGCTGGCTGTGGGCATGCAGATTAGAAAATCTTCTTTCTCAAATATGTTTCTCTGTGAAAATTCTGTACGGAAAATAGGGAAATTCATATTGATGGCTTATTCCTCTAAGACATGTAGAAATTTTCTTCCTCTTTTCAGTGGTGTAAAAGACCAAGTTCTCTGTGCAACCTCCCTACCAGAGCTAGGCCTCCAGTGCGGAAAGGCATCCAACTCTATAAAAGAAGGCAACCAGTCTTAGAGACCAGCCAGGTGGCCTATTTGTAGGCCACTTTTACATGAAACATTTATTTCCACTTAAAAAAAGTTTTATTTATACATTTCCCCCCTAAGGCTTCTGTAATATATTACCATAAATGGAATAGCTTAAAGCAACAGAAATTTATTCTCATAGTCCAAAGGCCAGAATTTTGAAAGGAAGGTGTCAGCAGAGCTGCACCACCCCCTCTTGGAGACCCAGGAGAGAACTTGCTCTTTGCCTCTTTTAGTCACTGGTGGTTGCCAGCATTTCCTGATTTATAGACACAGCACTCCAATCTCTTAATCTCTGCCTCCACGGTCACACGGACTCCCCTTCTGCCTGTTAAATCTCTGACTCACACTTATTAGGACACGTGTCACTAGATTTTGTGCCTGCCTGGAAAATCCAGGATAAACTTCTCTCGAGATGCTTAACTTAATACCCTTTGTCAAAGAAGGTAACACTCACTCTTTTACTATACAAAGTAATATTCACATGTTCTAGAGATTGGGACATGGCCATAACTTTTGATAGGCCATCATTCAGCTCATTACAATTAAGAATATATGTTCCTTTGAATTATTTGAATATCAGCAATTTCTTTTTTATGGACTGAATCAATTGTCCATTCTGAGTCCTCTCTTCATTAGCCCTTCATTAGCTTTTCAATACCTTTCTTGTTTTCACATTTTTTTGAAACTCTGAATTTTTAACATTCTAGTCACCTTGTTTTCCTAGATCTTTGAGAAATTTCAACACTAGGAAGAAAACTTGATGATGAAAATAAAACTATAATTATCACAGATTTAGTCCTTTGATCTCTACTGTCCCATGTTCTGCATTGAGCTACTCAAAAAAGTAATCCATCCATGTGATTTGAATTTTCAGATTAGTTACATACGGTTCCAGCACTAACCTTTCTTCTTTATTGTTTACTGAATGCTTTTGTTTTCTTTACTAATCTCTTTAAACTCAAAATGCTTAAAATATAACATGCATTTATTCCAAAATCAGTTATTATTCATCTTCAAATTTTTTTGTCAAAGAAGTTATTATTTTTCTACAAAATAACATGGCTCTAATTCTAGAAGAAAACTCTGATCTCTCTCTCTCTCTCTCTCTCTCTCTCTTTATAATAATGTTTACATTCTTGCCTTTTTTCTTTGCCAAACTTTACCTGCTGGGAGAAAAGACTTAACTCAGTTAACTTGTAATTTATTTACACTCCTCTCCTGGGAAATATGACCCAGGGAATTTGGCACAAGAAAAGCCAGAGGTCCCTTTCTGATTTCTTTAAAAACTGGACTTATGAATAAGTGGACTGATGGTATGTGCTAGGAGGAAGAAGTTTTATCTCTGAAGTGCCATTGGCAGGATCATCTGTAATAAATAGAACCTTGGTCTATGAGCCATTGCTTTTTGGAGAATGTCAGGAAGGCAACACAACTCTGGGGTGTAAGATGGAAATGTTTTGTACTTAAATGCTCCTACTGTGTAAAGTGATTATATGGACCTCACATAGAGACCTTATTGATTCTAGAACATTAGGTCCTTTTCAGGAAGGACCTAAAAAGCCACCCTTGATAACCCAGACGTCTCCCTGTGTCCTCTGAGCCTTTTGATTGCCTGCATCCATGATGTTATTTAATAAAATTCAATACTGAGTAAGAGCTCTGAGTCATGGAAGTCTGATTTCTGATTTGATAATCCGATCCTGTGTATTAACTCATTTCCTATCTACTACTGCTTGCATTAATCAATTTTGTCGCCTCTTTCCATTCCTCTATAAATTACCATAGATAAATTTTTCTCAGATGCCATTTTTTAATCACAGCTCTTCCTTGCTCAAATATCATTAGTGAATACCCACTCTGTAAATATTGAACCCAAAGCCTTCGTCGTCCTGAAAGTTAAAGGCAGCTGTGAAGCAACCACAGTGTTTGTGTAGTGCAAATAGTAGGCCATTTTGGATTTATCTAGGCACACCTTAGCACTTAAATATTTACAAAATTAATTCCAGATGGATTAAATATTTAAATTTGATAAATAAAATTTTAAGTCTTAAAGAAAATGATATTGATATAAACTTAAGGTTCAATCACTTTTTCATTGAGGAACCATCTATTCAAAGTCGGAAAGGATTTCCTAAACAAAGTACAAAAACTCTTATAGAAAAATTAAACTGATACTTTTAACTACATATAAATGAGTAGTTCTATTTATTATAAAAAAAACCATATTTGCCTTCATTCTAGTATTTGCAACATATAAAAACTATCCAAAAATCAGTATTCCATCTGATTTTTGTACATCCATACCTACATATGGTTCCTATGAATCAATAAGAGAAACACCAAAAAAAAACACAGCCAAATGAGCTAGTAAATGCATGAAAAGATACTCATTAATATTAGGGAATTATAGGCCCTGGCTGGTATAGCTCAGTGGATTGAGCACAGGCCTGCGAACCAAACAACCGTGGTTAGATTTCCAGTCAGGGCACATGCCTGGGTTGCAGGCCAGTTCCCAGCAGGGGACATACAAGAGCCAACCATAAATTGGTAGTTCTCTCTTTCTCTCCTTCCCTTCCCCTCTAAAGATAAATAAATAAAAATCTTTAATAAAAATTATATTAAAAATTAAAAATAGGGAATTATAAATTAAAACCCAGTTAAATGCCATATTTTATCTATGGAATTGGTAAAAATTTAAAATTTTGCTAGTATCAGCATTTAGGGATGTTCAGTAAAAAAATTGTTAACCCTTCTGGTAATAATATAAATTGGTATGACCATTTTTTAAAATAATTTTGCATTACATAATAAAATTGAATATGGGCATTGCTTACCATTCAGTAATTCTCCTAGTGATAGGCTCCAGATAAGTGCTTACTGTTAACAACACACAGGAGATGTGAACGAGATCTTCACTGCAGGAAATAAAAACAAAATATAAAAATGAAAGAAGCTAACACACATTTTTGTTAAAATGTATAAATAAAACATGGTATGTTGATATAATGACTACTACAGAGAACATCTCAACATCAGTCAATCTCAAAAATGTATTGCTGAGGGCAAGAAAACCAAGACCTGGTGGAATAAGTACAGTATCATATCATTAAATGAAGTTCACAAATGTTTTAAAAATCTAAACATACATTTATAGAGAGCGAAACTATGGGGAAATCAAAGAATTAATAAATACAAAATTCATCATGTTGGTTATCTATGGGCTTAGGGGAGATTGAGGGAGGGAATTAGGGTGGACACATAGGTCTCAAAGGTAATGGTAACATTCCACTTATTAAAGTAGATAAAAAGTACAAAGAGTTGGTTTTATTATTTTTATGAATGCCCTGAATAAATATTAGAAATATTATTTTGTATATTTAACTTTTAATGCATTAATTATTAGCCAATTTTAGGGCCCTGTCCAGAGATCCAGCAATATAAAATAGTGTTTATTCACCCATGAATATTTGTAGAAAGTCAGTGTATTTTGAAAAGATTAACCTGTGGTGGGTTCCTCCTGCAGTCATCCTTTAAAACTGAAAGCTTAAAGTTAGTGTTTCCAGTGTTCTGCCCTTGGCACAATTCTCTCCTGACTAATTGCATGTTCTTCACTCCTGCTCTCATCCAATATCACTGTTTTAACCACCACCTAGCTGCTGATGGCTTCCCAAAAATATATCATACCTGTGTTTCAGATTCACTTATTCAAGTGCATCTAAGACAATCTCTCTTGGTGGTTAATGAGCATCTCTAAGGCCACAGAGTAAATCTAAGTGCAACTTCCTTCATCCTAGGCATACTCAACTCATCTGGTGGTAACATTCTTTTCACAGTTTATAGCCAGTCATTGGCTCCCCGAGTCAGAAACTGAAAGTTATCTGACTCATCTTTCTTTTTCCCTTAATAATCAATACTAAATCTTACTAACTTTACTTACTTGTTATTTGTTAAATTTGTCCTCTTTCCTCCATTCACTGTTCTTGCACAGTGAATGGAGGGTCTCCATTCACTGTGCGGGTCTCAATTACGTAGTGGGGGTCTCGATTACGTCAGTGAGAGTATGATTACAATTGTGTATATGTGAATGCAATGTTATACAATCTCCTTCTCTTTAATTTTGTCCATCTAAATCCATTGGCTACACTGCTTTAAAACATACGATCTATTTAAAGGCATATCATTCCCCTCCTTAAAATCTTCAATAGCTTTACCATCAAGACAATGAAAACAGTTATATGTGTTTCCCTTCCTAACTCAGTCTTTCCTGTTGCTGTAAATTCATTTGCTAGGACTTAGTTTCTGTTTATGCTCTAATTATACCTCATCCTGAGCCTTTGTTCATAAATTTTCTTATGCCTGGAATACACTTCTCCATACTTTTTTTACCTAGTAATAGCTACTCAACCTTGAAAGTTATCTTTTCTGAGAATTTCTTGCCATTTCTTTCTGCTGCTACAGATCTCTGTGCATACTTCTATCAATAAACTTTCCATATCCCATTTAACATGTTTACATCTCTGTCTTCTTCTCTAAGCTACAATATCCTAAAGTACACAGACCGTAATTCATTTTCATACTCCTCTTGTTGTACACAGCATAGGTTGGCTTATAGTATGTATTCCACAAATATTAGTTTAAATGGACTGTGGAGATATTGAATAATTAAACATATTACCTGAGGAATATCCACACTCTGTTTGCACAGCCCTTTGAGGCTGCAACTTAGAATTAATCTTATGAATTATCTTTGTGTCCTGGACTATTAAGAGAAAGCTATGGATCTGTGTTCCAAAACAGGAACTCTTTATTTTATGTTTTAACTCCTTTTGATTGGAAGATAAACTTTCTGTATGAGGGGGTACTTGGGAAAGCAGAGGTCCTCACTGACTAGGACAAGGATACTACAACATTTCCCATCTGTAGCCATTAACTTTCTCCCTAGCTGCAAAATTCTAGGATATTGAAGTATAGTACTTCATGCTAACTGTAGGAAAATAGCTCACTCTAAATTTTAAGTCATGTTTTTAAGATTATGGAAATTAAATAAAATCAGAATTAAAATTTTGTGGTATAAATGAACACAAATTAGTGAAGATTACAGGTTTTTGGCGTCAAATAGAACAGTATTCAAATTATATACCTTATTATTACTAATTATATGATTTCATGTAAGTTATTTAACATCCTGAGCCTCAGCTTTTCTATCTGCAAAATGAAGAACTTAATACATAAATCTAAATCTAAAAGTTGTACCAAACAAGCAAGCAGAAAAAAAAAAAAAGACACTGAAATAGAGAACAAGGGGATAGTGACCAGAGGGGAGAAGGAAGGGAAGTTAAGGGGAAAATGGGGGAGGGATTTGGAGGAACAAATAGGAAGGACACAGGGACGAGAACTAAGGGGGGTGGAAATGGGAGGGAGGTGGGGAGCAAGGGGCAGGGGAGGTTGGGATGGGAGAAATAGACAAAGAACTGTACTTGAAAAATAACTAAATAAAATTTAAAAAATGAATTTATAATATATAGTAAGCGGTCAAGAAAAGAAAAAAAAATTTTTTTAAATTTAAAATTTAAAAGTTGTACCAAATAGTTTTAACTGTGTAAGCAAACCTTATTGATCATTCGATAACAGGTAATTCCATTATTACACCAAGTCTTTCACATAATAAAAAAGTGGGGACATCCAGTGTCAAGGGTCCCCAAAACAAGGCCCACTTTAGGCTCTTCACTAGGAGGACTCACAGAACTCAAAATAGAATCATATTTATAGTCATGATTTAGTGTAGTGAGTGAATACAAAACAGAAAACCAGGTATAAGCTCTCTAGAGTCACCCAGGGAGTCATACAGGCACTTAGTGCTTTCAGCAACTGAAAGGTGTGATAAAACATTTAAAATTTTAACCATTAGGGAAGCTCATTAGAGACTCAGCATCCAAAGAGTTTTATTGGGGGCTGGTGGTATTGGCACCACCTGCCCAGCATGTGTCAAAATTCCAGACTCCCAGAAGGAAACTAGCTGTTCAGAATAAGCCAATCTAAAACAACAAAATGTTCCTCATGTAGAAAATTATAAGATTTCTGAAAAACAACAAAGAAAATTTAAATACATAGAGATGTATAGAGATGTATTAAATAGAAGACGATATCATTAAAAAACAGAATAAATGTAATTTCCATCAATAGTCCCAACACAGTGTTTCATGGAACTTGAGAAACTGATTTTTAATGTTTGATAGAGGAGACAAGATATGTCTGAAGAAGAAGAAGAAATTGATGGCACTTGGCATCTGTCTAGGAAACAGGTAACTAGTTTGAAGTAATAGAATAGCAAACACTAAAACAGACTCACAAATAGGGGAATTTCTTATATGGTAGAAGCCAGCATTACAGATCAAGCAGAACAGGGTACTATTAATAAGTTGGTTATTTTAATCAGAGAAAAATACAACTCAGTCCTTCCGATCACGTCACACAAAAAAATCAAGAAAGTTTAAGAACTTTTTTTTAAGATAGTGTATTTTCTGAGAGAGAAGATATTTCCAGGATAACAATCTATTTTTTTAGACTGGGTAGTAAAAACATAACTGATCATTTAATTATTGTTCATGATGATCACTATTTCACAAAAGAAAACTACACTTTATACACTTACATTTTCAAAACATTTTAAGATTGATTACCACAGTTTTCAAAAGAACTAGACAAAAAAATCTGTAATCAATGTCAGTGACAGGAGAAAATATTAGCACTTCCCCCACAGGCTTTTCTAATCTGCTGCTTTAAAGGACAAGCATAGAAGAGGGATTTTCTATGGATGTAATAGAAGAGCCCTAATTTCTGCTTTTGGAAATTTATCTTAACCAACATACAGATGAAAAACTGCAGGTTTTCTAATTTTGGATTTACAGAGAGTTAACGCTTCATCTGCATTACAACAATCACCAGGGATAGTGTATATTATTTTCCTGAAATTATATGAGTGATTATGTGCAAATTCTGATTTTTTTACAATTTCCCAAAGACCTTAAACCCCAGTGTGCTAGAATTTCTATTATTCCTATTGGATATTGCAGATCAGATGTTCAGTGTCTACAAGTGAAAGTGCTTAAAAATTTCCATCTCAAACCAGGAGCAAAAATTAAAACACCCTCAAAGAGAAAGGCTTTTTAAAAATGCTTTCAGTGAGAAAATAGAAATTCAATCAAAACAGCATTTATCTAATGGGCACCTTCTGTTTCACTTACTGTAGGCAATCAGGGTGAGCGTGATTTTTCTGGCAGCTGTGTTCTTCATGCTAGATTCACGCCACTCTGCTGATGTTATGATTCATATTAGAATTCACTTCACTAAAAATATACTCTTGATACTTAACATAGCCTTTCTAGATAACCCACAACTCTATAAACTGTCTACTTGCTCAAACATGGATGAAACTGCTCTACCCTATTGAGCTGAGAGGGGCTATCGTGAAACTGAAGCCTTTCCTTTGAGCATAGGAGAAACTATTAAATTGCGACCTATATCAAATTACCTATATTAGACACTTTCAGAGCTTGGCATTTCAAATACTTCCAGAACTATGATATACAGAGGGTTCTATAAATGTTGAGATAGATATATTTTATTGAATTCCTACCTAATAATCATAAGAAATCCTCAAACATAAAACTATTCTAGACCTTTAATATGACCAGCCCAGAATTTTCCAAAATAAGGTACAAATATAACATATCCTGATGCTGTTCTATTGACCAATGAACTACAAGGTTACACATTAGTCAATCTGATAAATCCAGTGATAGATTTGTGAGTCTATGATCAGTGTGCAAGGATTTTTATAGCTCAGTAAAACACAGGACAGCTTTACAACCCAAGACTAAACCTGTAATAAAAAGAAAAAAGACATACACATATTAAAGGAAAATCTTCAAAAGACACAGGAAGATGTATTTATATATTAAAATCACACATATCTAGAATCCAGACCATTACCATATAGACAGTGAAAATTTCTTCTAAAATATGAAACACACACAACTGATATGCATTAAAATGACACTAAGGGACTGTTTGATCCTAAATGCCTTCAGGAAATAAGACATAAAGTAAATGCTGTTGAGTATGAATATGCATTTTATGCTACTCTAGTTCCTTTCAAACTAACTATGAAGGAAAAACCCAGAATTGTCCTTCTTATATAAGAAAACCCCACTTCTTGGCCCTGGCTGGTATGGCTCAGTGGATTGAGTACAGGCCCATGAATCAAAACACTGTGGTTCGATTCCCAGTCAGGGCACATGCCTGGGTTGCAGGCTAGTTCCCAGCAGGGGACACATGAGAAGCAACCATACATTGATATTTCTCTCCCTCTCTCCTTCCCTTCCTTTCTAAAGATAAGTAAATAAAACTTTAAAAAATAAATAAAATTATAAAAAAAGAAAAAGAAAAGAAAAGAAAAACCCACTTCTTCTGGCACTATTTTCTTTCCTGTGTTTCCTGTACCACTCACACAGAACACTTCACTTCTGAAACATTTAGTCACAAAGAGTGTGGAGATATTTCCCCACAACACCAGTTGGGGCTCCTACAATTTAACTCAATTCCAACACTACCCAGAGAGAGTATCAGATTCCACAGGTTAGGGGCTCAGTCCTATAAGACCACTCATCCACTACACACAGACTTCAGAAGCTAAGAGCAAGCACAGGTTACCTACCACCTACCTGTGCTTCCGACTAACTAGGCCTGGATTAGAGTTTCCAAACACATCCTCTGTGGGTTTCACTGATTTGCTAGAGCAGCTCACAGAATTCAGGGAAACACTTACTTATATTTACCAGATTATTAAAGGATATGATAAGGAATAGAGATAAACAGCCAGAAGAAGGTGAACATAGGGTGAGGTCTGGGATTATCTGTAGCTCAGGAGCTTCTGTCCCCGGGGAGTTGGCATGGGTCACCACCTTCCGACCCTGGGGTGTGGAGGTGCATGACCACCTGGAAGCTCTCTAACCCCTGTAGTATTAGGATTTTATGGAAGCTTCCTCACCTAGGCATGATCAGTTAGTAACTTCATCTCCAGTTTTTCTTCCCTTTCTGGAAGATGAAGGGTGAGGCTGAAATTCCAATTTTCTAATCTGGGCTTGGTCTTTCTAGTGACCAGCCCTGATGCAGGTGTCCAGCTCCAGTGGCCTCATTTGAACACTGAGGAATTCAGAGGGCTTAGGAGCTCCAGGCCAGGAAGCAGGAGCAGAGAACAAAATAAGTAATTCTTTATTATCTCACACTGAGCATCCATACTTTAATCGAGAAATACAATTAAACAATGTATCTCCCTTTTTTAACATTTAGGAATAATAAAAATTTACTTCATCAAAAAAAATTGAAAGGCAGATTTTAAAGGCACCCCCTCCAAAAGGAATAAAAGAAAAAGGAAGAGGAGGAAGGGAAAAGGGAGGAGGAAGAGGAGAAAGGAAATGATCATGATTGGCTATACCCGGCTACTTCCAATCCTTTCAAAAATGCCCATAGTCTTTTAGGGCAATAGTTTTAGCATTATGTCCATTAATTTACAAATACATGTGCAAATTTGATAACCACACTGAAGTATTGATTTTTTGACATTTGTTTGTTCATCAATTTGCTATATGAAATATGAGACCATTAAAACATTGGGTTTATATTAATATTCCTGTCATTTCAAAGAAAAAAATGATTTGGAAGATGACACTTTTAAATATTATTCTTTTAATAAGTCAGTATTTTAAGTATTTTAAGAAAATACAAAAAAGTTAAGGATTTATTACACTAATAATCTAGCAATTCAGTAAAAATAGAGCCTCATATTGAGATTTTCCTTTTCAGTATCGCTTAGGACAAAACTGAAATGAAATAGCATTCTGTTTGCATATGTGATTTGAATTATAAATTTTATCTGAAATCTCTAATAAAGAAAGTTATTTTGATCAGAGAATGCCTCAAGGAAAGCTATCATATTGAATGATAGAAGTTCCCAGAATTCTTTGAATAAAATGTCTATTATTCTTTGGATTATTAATGATAACTCTATACCATGGAAAAATAATGCCCCAGTATGTTTTGTGTTCTCTCTAGGGACAATCTGATTTCTCAGAATACTGAAGACATCCATTTTCCTGAATAGAAATGAATCACCTAAGGGAACCTAGAACTCACAACTTGGTTGGAAGTATTGCTCATACATTTTCATTTCTGTTAGAAAATTCAACAGTTGAACATGCCTGCCTTATAAACTTGCCATCATGTTAGATTAAATCAGAAGGGATTGCTTCCTTTATTATACTGCTTTTGCTTTGCTTATTTATACATTATATAACTCGCACTTTTACTTTAAATTCCACTTCAGAAGATATCATAAATTAAATTGTCAAAAACAATTCAAACCTGAAAACCTTAATATTGCATTCAGAATGAAGCTGATACATTTAAACTTGGCCTAGAAAGATCCATTAGACAAAGCATATAATATAAGGCATTTACACCGAGTGAATTAGACCTTAGCTCTGTCTGCTGTTTTTCCTCATTGGATGTCAAATTAACATTTCTTGAGCCCCCTAAGATTTGATGAGGGGAAAGAATTTAATATTTCTAAAAACAGCATCACACACATGTTTAAAAATAGAAATTCTCAGAAAAACTAACTAAATAAAACAACTTGGGCATGTCTATTGGCCATGCTGTCACAAAGGGCATTTTCAGGCTCTCATACCTGGATTCAGTTTTATTCCATTACCTAAACTCCTACATATTTGTTAGTATATCTCAACTGGTTGCAACCTCCATGGGGGGAAAAAGTGTCAATTTAAAATCTGATGCTTTTTTTTGACTGTATAATCTCACTTCTGTATGGAATAAATTTTTTAATTGATTTTACTGGGGTGAGATTGGTTCACTAAACCATACAGGATTCAAGTGTACAAGTCAAAAACATCATCCGCACACTGCATCGGGTGCCCATTGCCCCAAAGTCTTTTTCCTCCCACATTTTCCCCATCTTTGCCCACCTCCACCTACATCCCTCACCCATCCCCTTTGGCTATCACCGCTCCGGTTGTTTGTATCTATATGTTATACATATGTTTTGTTTTTGCTTAATCCCTTCACCTTCTTTTATCCAGTTTTCCCCACCACCTCCCTTCTAACAACTGCCAGTCTGTTCATTGAATTCATGCTTCCATTTCTGTTTTGTTCATCAGTTTATTTTGTTCATCACATTCCACAGGTAAGTGAGATCATATGGTATTTGTCTTTCTCTGACTGGCTTATTTCACTTAGCATAACAAACTCCAGGTCCATCCATGCCATCACAAAAGGTAAGGTTTATTTATTCATTTATTTACATTTACAGCTGAGTAATACTGCCTTGTGTAAATGTACCACAGCTGTTCCATCAGCTCATCTACTGTTGGACACCTGGGCTGTTTCCAGATCTTAGCTATTATAAATAATGCTGCAATGAACATGGGGGTGCATATATTCTTTCAAATTAGTGTTTCCAGTTTCTTAGGATATATTTCTAGAAGTGGGATTGCTGGGTCAAAAGGCAGTTCCATTTTAATTTTTTAAGAAAACTCCACACCGCTTTCTGCAGTGCCTGAACCAGTCTGCATTGCCGTCAACAGTGCATGAGGGTTTCCATTTCCCCACATTCTCACCAACATTTGTTGTTTGTTGATTTATTGACAGTAGCCATTCTGACAGGTGTGGAATGATATCTCATTATCACTTTAATTTTCATCTCTCTGATGATTAGTGACACTGAGCATTTTTTTTCAAATGTTTATTGGCCATTTGTAAAACCCCTTTGGAGAAGTATCTATTCAGGTCCTTGGGTTGTATAAATTTTTCATATTTTGGAAGTTAACCCCATTATTACTTGTATTATTGGCAAATATACAAGTGGTATATTTCACCCATAAAGTGGTTTCCCTTTTCATTTGTTGAGGGTTCCTTTTGCTTTGCAAAAGCTTCTTAGTTAGATGTAGTTTCATTTGTTTTTTTTTCTTTGTTTCCTTTGCCCAAGGAGATATACTAGCAAAAATATTACTATAAGAGATGTTTAAAATTTTACTGCCTATGTTTTATGATTTCATGACTTACAATTAAGTCTTTAAACCTTTTTGAGTTTATTCTTGTCTATGTTATAAGTTGGTGGTCTAGTTTCATTTTTTCCATCTACTTGTCCAACTTTCCCCACACCTTTTATTGGAGAGACTATCCATTGTAGCTCTTACCTCCTTTATCAAATAATAATTGACTATAAAGTCATGGGTTTATTTCTGGGCTCTCTAGTCTGTTCCATTGATCTATATGTGTGTTCTTTATACCAGTAACATGCTGTTTTGATTATTATGGCCTTAGTATTGTCTGATATCAACTATTGTGATTCCTCTAATTTTGTTATTCCTCAAGATTGCTGTGGCTAGTTGGGGCCTCTTGTGGTTTCAAATAAATTTTTGAAATATCTGGTCCATTTCTGTAAACTACATCATTGGTATTTTGATAGAAAGTACATTGACTCTATAGATTGCTTTGGGTAGCATAGATATTTTAGTCATGTTAATCCCTTTCATTTATGAACACGGTATATACTTCCACTTATTTGTATGCTCTTCAATTTCTTTCTTTAGTATCTTATAATTTTCTGAATACAGGTTTTTTTTATCTTTTTGGTTAAATTAATTGCTAGGTACCTTATTTTTTTGTTACAATAATAAATGAGTTGTTTTCTTAATTTCTTTTTCTGATACTTCATTACTGATATATAAGAATGTCACTGACTTCTGAATATTAATTTTGTAACCTGCTACTTTGCTAAATTCATTTATTAGATCTAGTAGTTTTTGATGGAATCTTTAGAGTTCTCTGTGTACAATATCATGTCATCTGAAAATAATGATAGTTTTATTTCTTCCTTTACAATTCCGACACCTTTTATTTCTTTTTCTTGTCTGATTGCTGTGGCTAGGATGATTGCAGTACTATGCTGAATAAAAATGGGAAAAGCAAACATCTCTGTCTCATTCTGACCTTCAGGGAAACTTTTTTAGTTTTTACCCATAGAATATAATGTTGACTGTGTGTTTGTCATATATGGCCTTTATTATGTGTGCTGAGAGTTTTTATCATAAACAGGTGCTGGATTTTATCAAATGTTTTTTATACAATGCTTTCACTTTTCATCTATTGATATGACCATGTGAGTTTTATCTTTTATTTTGTCTCTGTGATGTATCATATTTATTGATTTGTGAATATTAACAAACATTCTCCAATTTTGTAACTCATTGGTTCACAAAACAATGAACTGATAAGAAGTCTCTGTTTTGGTTTTATGTCATATTGATGAGTTTCTAGAGAAGAGTATGGAGATTGGTTCATCTATTCTCTGCCAGTTTCCTTCATCAGGTAACCTACCACTGTACTTCATGTGGGATCTCCATTACATCATTTTCCATTTTAAAATAATTTTTAAAATTTCTGCATAGAACTGTTAACATAACTCTTAAAAATAACCATGAAATGCCATGAATCTTTAATAGTTTTCACTGTTTTGAAAAGATGTGTATGGAAAAAATAAATATAATGAAAGTATATAAATGATTGAAAGCAAATCTATCAACTTCACTGAAAATTAATAATTAAAAGTGTATGTCCTGCTATCAACAATTACTTTAAATGTAAATAGATTAAATTCTCCAATTAAAAGATATTGAAATAAGGGATTAAAGAATATGATCCAACTATAAACTGTCTATAACAGTCTCTCCTTAGATCTAAAGACACAAATAAGTTGAAAATGAAAGAGTGAAAAGATATTCCATACAAATAATAAGCAAAAGAGATCAGGGGTGGCTATCCCAATATCAGACAAAATAAACTTGAAGTCAAAAGAGTTACAAAAGACAAAGGATTATATATTAACAAAAGGTTTAGTAGAGTAAGAAGCTACAAATTACAAATATACATATATACATATACATATATATTCTGCTAATGTCATCTTTGCATATAATGATGAACATTATAGAAATGGACAATATCATGTTGAAATTTGATTAGCAGAAGTGGAATGTCTTTCTAAGTTTTTTAAAAATATTAAAATTCTAAATTTATCAGCTTTTCTTTTTCACTTGTTTTCCATAATGACATAATAGAAAAAAACAAGCATCAATATCTCAAAATTGTATTCTTAAGATTCAATCCAATAATATTTGTAGTGATTTGTATGATCTTAGATTTCAAATCATCCCTCAGTATCTTGTGAGGGATTGGTTTCTGAATCCCACCCCAACACCAAACTCCACAGATGCTCAAGTCTTATGTAAAATAGCATTGTATTTGAATATAACCTATATTTGCATAGAGGATACATAAGGTTATGCCTACACATCACTTCATTTGTGTGATTCAGCATAGTAAATGGCATGTGGAAATTCAAATTTTACTTTCTGGAAATTTTGGGGAATTTTTTAAAATATTTTTGATCTGAGGTGCCTCGTTAGCACAATAGGTAGAGCTTCAGTCTCATAAAATATTTTTGATCTGAAGTTGGTTGAATCCATTGATGTGAAATGTGCAGATACAGAAGGCCTACTGTACTTGGATTTCAGTTCTGGCACAGTTGTATAACCTCAATCATGTTAGTTATTTTTTGCTCAGTCAATTTTTCTTACCAAAAAAATGAAATGTGTGTGTAATTGTTTGTTTATTTTTATAGGCTAAATAAGAATGAATGTGCAAAAAAAAGCAACTGAAACACAATTGTTATTAGGAGAAACATAATTCACCCCTAACCTAGTGTTCCTCAACATTACCTCCCAGAAGAGAAAAGAAAATTAATAGGATTCTTCAGAGTCTCCTGTCCAGCAGGCTCATGCACCTCATGGACTGGGTGAGCTCTTGTTATTATGATGACACAGGACCAGCAGCTGATAGATTAACTGTTAAAATTGGTAAGATTATGGACACAGGCATAGGTGGTTTGAAGGTGAGGAAACAACCTGTGGCAAATAATTGTAGAGGAGTCTATCCTTCCTAGTTCTTCTTAGACTCTGGTACTGATCTGAACCTCCAAGACAAGAAGCCCCAGGAGAGAGCATTCAGAGCCAGGTTCCTTAACACTGACATTGGGGATACCAATATAGGCAGTGGTTAAATGCCTTCTTAGGTAGCTATAAGCAGATCAGAACCAGAAAAAGATAAAGACAGTACCACCCTCAGTTAACTGAGCTGACTGCTGGATTTATGGGAATATCTGCAGTCTCACTTGAGTACTTCTGAAAATGATAGGAAATATATTGAAATATATTCAGCGACCTGAAGAGATGAAGGTTCATGGAATTCTAAGTTGGATATAAATAGTTTTACTGTCTTTTGTAGACATAGGTTGTGAAGCTGAAGTCATAGGTGTTACATATTACTGATCCCTTATTGTCTCTATCTTAAAAGTATCTTGTAATAATCATCAGACGTTCTCTCATTTTCAACCCTTTATATCCTGAAATACAGAAGGAATTGAGACTTTGAGAAGTTACCCAGGCTAATATTTTGCCTCCAAACTAAGCTGTGTTTTAAAACTGATATGTGTGTCTTTACTACTCACATTTTAGAAATAGTTTAGCACACAATTGCTGAGATATTGCTACTTTTATAGTAATTGGTTAAGCAAAACTTTTACAGTGTTCATCTTTCTTACTATGAGTTGTGACTTTTGTAATCATTCATATTTCATGGAGGAATGTCAATGTATTTTAGTTGCCCACAACATGTTCACAACTGAAAAGGAAATTTTTCAAATGCTTATTCTAGTACAGAATGCAACAATTCAAAATCTTCAAAGCCATACTAAGTCTTCAATTTAAAATATATTTTCGAATAGTATGGTGCACTCAAAAATATTTAAAGAAATGAACATTATTATCATTATATCATAAAAAAAAATCTGAACAACAAACTCTGGCATCTACCTAGGGTATATCTAATCCCTAACAGGTTTTTTTATGCAGACATAAGTGCCAATCCATCATGATTTTAATTATTTAATGCATTATACTTAAGGCCTTCCTCTCTTGCTAACAACCTGAGTTCTCTGATTTCATGCAAACCTGAGCTCAAAATACATCATGAGGTGTCCTTGGCAATTATATAGTTATGTGTCATTTTTTCAGGGTAAAGGCACTCATATAATAAGAATAAATTTCAAAAGCAGCATTTCTATCTCATAGTAATTGAAAGGCTTCTCAATTTTCCATCATCTGCATCTTGTAATTCTTAATATTCATGAAATATGAGCCACTGTCATTCTATTAAAATTGGCTTCTTTCCCATATCTTAACACATTTATACATATGCCAGTCCCTGAAAAATAATTTAGTGCTATTCATGCTTTCTTTTTTCTCGATGTACTCAGGTATCATAGTATGACATATCCTTGGCTTCATGAAGTCTAGCCAGGTAACAGTGTTATCATGAGACTGCCTCTGCCATTGAATTTTTAAATCCTTAAAAATATCCATTATAAATTTGTCATTTGCTAAATTTTACTTAAAAGAAAAAATATGTAGAGTCACATTGTAACAAATATTTTTCACAGCAACCCAATGAGATAATCTTGAAAAAATTGATGGAGGAAATGAGTATACATGTCCAAAATGCTAAGTAATAATAATAAACACAACTTGAAAATGAAGGTTCCAGGATTTAAAGTCAGGTATGTCTTATTTGAAATCCCATTGCCCTGTAACATTTCAAGCCAGAAACATGGGATAGTCAATGCCACAGGGGCAACTCTCAACTAATAGTTAGAGGAACAAGATAAGCAAAGTCTCCCATTTTTATGGATTGTCAATTGTTGGAAGCCTCCTTTATGTTTCTCAGGATATACCAGTGGAGTGGAGTACTCACCTTGAAAATATACCATAATATTGGCTTTTGCTTCTACATTTAATTTCCCCTAAACCTAATCTTAGATAATCTTCCCAATAAACTATTTGCACCCAGGAGCTGCCTCAGGCTCTGTGTGGATGGAAAGGCAAAATGACATAGCCATGTGTGTATCTCTAACATGGTCTGCTGCTTCCTATGGAGGTTGGCGCAAACAGTATTAGGTTGACCTAATTTTGCAAACTTCTGAAAGTTATATGTTGGAAGAACACAAGATGATATAGAAGAATCAGACAGCAATGAAAAGAGTGTGGGTTGGAAGAATAAAGAGCTTGTGAATAACTTAAGTGACTTTCAACCAGTTATACCTTTTGGCACCGGTTTCCTCATCTGGGAGAATAGAACTATGTAGTTTATAAAGTACTTCTGACATAGGACCTAAATTCAGTGTTTTAATGTTTGTTAAGTAAGAAAAAGGCATTTGATTAAACAATAGTTATAACCTAAATTCATCCAAGCTGGAATACTGAAATGCTAAAGTTAATTCCTTATGGTTAGTCAGTGACCCATAGTCTAAGTGATAGGGCATGAGCGTACTTTCATAATCACTGGATACTTTTTTTTTAGGAGCTTACACTTTTTTTGTCACCCACAGTGAAATTTAGAGGACTCTCTTTCTATATTACCTAAGAGAATTGCTCTCTACAGTGATGCAAAAAAAAAGAAATACTGAACAATGAGATGATATACTGAAGGAAGCATTTTTTAAAAGCTGAATTTAGCAGCTTATATATTTTGCCTATACAAGAAATTTTTGCTGATTATTGAGATGTCAAAAGAAAAATTCTTTCTGTAACTTTTGCATATTAAGCACTCTTGCCATTGGGAGCCCTAAACCAGTTCGAATGTGGAATAAAGAGGAGGTGGGTTGAAGGGATCAATTACAGCATCGTCCCTGGGTTCCCTTCAGTGTGTCCTAAGTGTGGAGGATGCTCAATCTGACTGGTATGAGGCTTTCTCCAAAAAATCAAGATGATGATAGACTAGACAAATTACAATGGTCTCTTTCAGCCTACTACTTTATATTAAGCCTAAAAATACTCTGCATTATTGGGACACTATGTATATACAGTCTTTTCATTCTGAAACTTGGTCCTCTCATAAGGTTATTTTCTTATACATATGTATAATGTTACCATGATGAATTAAATTTCTTCAATTTATGTCTCTATTCCAAATGGCTTTCCTCTGTTCCAGACCCATATACCCAACTATATGCCCATCTCCACTTAAAGACTCAGCTCCACACATAGCTCCACTCCAATATGTTCCAAGTAAATAAGTATTGTTGCTCTCAAAACCTCTTCTTTTCTTGTCTTCTTACATTCTTATTTCTTCTGAAAATCACTCTCATAGCAAATGACACCATCATCTTTAATTATTTTTTAGAAACCTCCGAAAAATCTTTGAATCTTCCCTCTCATTAGCTTTTAGACTGCCTGGAATGCTATACCAGAATACAATAAACTGGGTGAATCAACAACAGACACAACAGATACTTATTTCTCAGAGTTCTGGAGGCTGGGAAGTCTAAGATCAGGGTGCCAGCTAATTCATTTCTGAAGGCTCTCTTGCTGGCTTACAGATGGCCCTCACATGGCTTGCTGTGTCCTCACATGACACACAGAGAGATCTGGTCTTTCTCCCTCTTCTTGCAAGGACATTTATTCATCATGGGGGGACCCCTCTTATGACCTCATATAAGCCTAATTACTTCCCAAAGGCCCCAAATTCAAATACAATCACACTGGGAGGTAGGGTTTCAACATATGAATTTGGAGAGGACACAAACATTCAGCCCATAATATTCCACCCTTGCCTCCCATAGTTCCTGTTTTTCTTGTATGCAAAATGCATTCATTCCATTTCAACAACCTTAGAAGTTTTAACTCATTCCAACATCAACTCTAAAGTCCACACTTGCATCTCAATATCTAAGTGAAATATGGGTGAGACTCAAGGTACCATCATCCATTGTGAGGCAAAATTCCTCTCCAGTTGTGAACCTGTAAAAACAGGTAAGTTACGTGCTTCCAGAATACAATGGTGGACCAGGCATACATATAGACATTCCTGTTCAAAAAGGGGAGAATTCAAAAGGCAAAAAGGGGTAGCTGTTCCCAAACGAGTCCAAATCTAGCCAGGTAAATACCAGTAGACCTTAAGGCTTGAAAATAATTCTCCTTGAATTAATGTTCTACCTTCAGAAGCCACTGGAGATGTGGTCCTGCCTCCAAAGTTCTGCCAGGTGGAGTTCTCCAGGGGTATGCTGTTTGGACTGTAGAAGCTGAAGTAATGTCCCTCCACACCCTACTTTGAAGGCTGAGAAGGCAGCTCTGATTATCTTAAATTACCTCCAGGGTCATTGTTTTCTTGTCTTGAAGAATAGCTCATATTCACTGCCAAAGAGCTCTATGGTCCAGTCCTATAGGATTTAAGAAATCTGACAGGCTTTCCTCATTTCACCGTCTCTGTTCCCTTCTGTTCAAACTGGAAGTGTATCTCCTCAGGGAGCTGATCAGGCCTGTGGTTCGCACTGACAGCCTCATCAAATTGCTGTTCGGCCATGCCCGGTTGTTCTCTTCAGAATGATATTTCTCATTTTTGTAATACAGAAAGGTTAAGAATTTTTCAAATCTTCAAATTCTGACTTCTATTTAATTCCTTCTTCCTTTCTTTCTTCTCCTTTTAAAAAACAGTAGAACACAGTTTAGCCAAATTCTTTGCCATTATATAACAAGGATGGCCTTTTCTGCATTGTTTAGTCACGTGTTCCTCATTTTCATCTGAGACTTTATCAGAACAGGCTTCACTGCCCACATTTCTATTGATACCGACATTCATTTACAGTTATTTATGTACTCTCTAAGATGGAAGTTTTCTCTATATCACTCTTCTAAGTCCTCACAAGAATCACCTTTAACATCCCCTTTATTGTAATCTTGGCTTTTTCTAACAGCACTTCAAACCTCTTCCAGCCTCTACCTATTACCCAGCTTCAAAGCTGCTTCCATATTCTTAGGTACTTGTTACAGCAATGCCCCACTCATCAGTACAAAAGCTATATTATCAGGATTTTCCAAAGATATAGAACCAAAGGAAGGTATACACACAGAAAGGAAAAACATAACTTTATTATAAGGAATAGGCTCATGTAATTTAGGCAGGCTGAGAAGTTCAGACTCAGCAGAGACAATGGTATTGTTCCCGTCTGAGTTCAAAGGCAGAAAGAGAATGATGTTCCAGCTTAAAGACAGTCAGAGAAAGAGAGAGAGAGAGAGAGAATTCTTACTAAGGCTTTTAGACTGTTCAGGCTGTTAATGGATAGGATGAGGCTTATCAACATTGGGGAGAGCAACCTCTACTCACTCTACTGAGTCAACAGCTAATCTCATCCAGACACACCCTCACAGACATGCCCCAAAGTAATTAATCAAATATCTAGACACCTCATGGCCCAGCCAAGTGGACACATAAAATTAACCATCACATTATCCACCCAAACTAGCAGCATCAAGTTCAAATTTTCATCATGTGTTGTCTGGGGGAAAAATATAATACCCAACCCAGCTCTCTCTCTGTCCAGCTCCTAGCTTTCAGAAATATGTATCTGAAATATAAATTAATCATGCCATTTTCAGGATATCGCATCTGCTTACATATCCCTTTCAATTTAATCTATCATCCTTCTTTGCTCCTTCTTTTTAACTGAATTATTTTATTTCATCAACTGCATCCATGTTCTCTTAGCCCTTTTGCATTTGCAGATTGTTATATCAAAATTCAACCCCTCACTTATTCCTTCATCTAAGTAAATCCTTAAATTGTTTTAAGCTCTGTCTACATAGAGAAGGCGAAATACAGACATCAATTAAAAAGAGAATTTTGAGGATAAAAAAGATTCATATTTGTGACTCTTTTTCTTATTATTCTGTATTTCTTATGTTCTGAGAAGGGAGTTCTGTGGACACATCCAAGGTGTGATGTGCCTGAAGGCAAAGGAAGATGGAGAAGCTTCCCATTATTGTGTATCCCATCAGAAGGCAGTAGGTATTAGCACTTCTAACCCCTTCTAACTCCTTAGGTTAAAATATGGTCTTTTTAACAATTGACAGCAGAAGTAAAATTTTAGACTTCAACTCTGAAATGATAGTTACTGGGAAAGAGGCACTCCTGAGGGCCATGGAGTCGGGTAGTGCTTTAGCAAACATTGCCCGAAGTGAGGAGACACAGAAAAGATGCTGCACTAGACGAATTAAGCTGTTAGATGATCAGAGTGCAGAGAAAGCACAGAAGGAGAGGTAAAAGGGAAGATCTGCACTCCACATGTGTGGGTATAAACATGCCTGCTTCTTACCCCAAGGAACACTGCATAGAAGCAAATAGAAGATTCTATTTGTGTAAAAACTTCAAGAAAGCAGAGTAAGATGGATGTTCTGTCATTATTTGTCTTAAGAAACTTTATCAGTTACATCAAAGATATACAAAATACACAACATGTATTAGGTTAAAAAATGAATTGATTTTTATTAAGAATACTAATGATTCAGCTCTCTTATCTCCACAAACTACAAAATTCCTAACTGTGGATCTTTTCCCTTTTCCATGTAAATCCCTTAAATAAATGAAGGTAAGAAAAAAATGGCATAACTATTTTTTACTATCGGACCTAGTTAACCTCAATGACTCTTTATTTTTTAATGCTAGTCCAAGAAGCACACTTTTTTTTTGCAATGGACTATAGAGACTATCTGCTAATTATATAAAACACTATTTCTTCCTGTTTTGAATTGAAGGTATATTGCTTTCTAGTTTTTTAAAGGGCATTGAAATAACTAATGTTCTAATGTTTAAAATAGAAAATGTGAACTTGCAAACACTTGTAAATCTGAATGTATTCATTCTTTCCATGTTTATTTTATCCAGGAAATTAATAAACCTTCTTTCAAATCCAGGTTTACAGATTTTCACTGTGTCATCAAAGAAACAAACAGCAAGGTGGAACAGATGTGCAAGAAATCTTCTAAGGAAAATTCCTATCAAGGATGTAGAGACTTTCTGGCATTTAGTTGTTCAAAACCCTGCTAAACAATTTTATACCTCCTCTTTTCTCCCTCCTAACCCCCTCACCAGGAAGATCTAGAAATAAATATTACCAATAATTTTTATTCCATTGATTTCAGTAAAATCTAAAGATTTTATTCTTATTTATTTGTAGAGAGAGGAGGAAGGAGGGAGAAAGAGAGGGAGAAAAACATTTATATATGAGAGAAACATCAATTGGTTTTCTGTCACTTGTCTCCAACCAGGGACCTGGTCAGCAACCCAGACATGTGCCCTGACTGGGAACTGAACTGTCAAACTTTCAGTTAGCAGGCCAGGGCTCAATCCACTGAGCTGTATCAGCCAGGGCTGATATTAATAAAACCTATTGGTTTTATTAAATTTGCAGAGTTTGTTTTTATTTTTTTAATATTTGGCTTCATATAACAAACATTTTTCTATCCCCAAATCTTTAATAAGTTGGAAACTGAATACTTTTAGTCAAAAAGAAAAATAGTTCCCTTTGTACATCTATGTCATTTTTCATTTATTGCTTGATGGGTTATATTGTGATATAATATTAAAATGTTTTGCTTACAAAAATAAAACATTTATAAACAGCAATTTTATGCAAAGCACAGTTTCACAAGTTATATCAGTGATGAATGCCTGTGAGTTTAACATAAATTATAATTTACTTTTTTTTGTGCTCTTAATTAATATGGAATCAATAATTTAGACTGTTCCATTGTGTTTGTTGTATATTTTCCCAATTTTTATGCATATTTGTCATTTAGAATTTGGTTCTTAGTCTATTGTCTTCTGTTAATCAGGGAGCTTAAATTACAACAAAAATTCACCAGCAAGGGAATTCAATGGGACATTAGCCACATTAAATCATATGTGTCTCAAGTTCTCTTCAATCATAAAACACATGAGATCTATAATCTCAGCATTGTTGCATGACTGTACAAATTCTAAGATTAAAAATCTTGCAGCTACTACCAAGTTCATTATAGGAAGCTGACAGTGTTTCTTTCAGCATATAGAAGAAATACAATAATTGACCTCTCCAGGAGACAGTTCATATCTACCTTAAACGTTATAAGTGTGATATCTAGTCTCAGACATTTTTATAACCTATCGTCTCACTGGTCCTCTACAACAACATACTTCTCTACATTGATCTGATGTTGTAGCCAGTCTTTTCAAGAACCAATTACCTTAGTAAAATGTCTCCCTTTTACAATTTTCTTATCACATATTAAATATGAACTACCTCTTCAAGGGCTACTCAAGTTGATGGCAGAATTTCAAAGACTTTCATATGTTTTTGTTTTTTTCATGAAAGGTACAAGTTTTATGTCACTGGCTTTTATATAAAATGCTGAGAACATAATTGAAGACTCAGAAATGCTGGCTTTCACTTTCAGTGTTTATATGGATTTTTTAAGAATAATCCTTATAAATGAATGTTTAAAATGAATATTTTTCATGTTTTCTTTGGGGGAAACAGCCTCATAGATTCAAGAATTGAATGCCTAATGAGAAAACTCTAATCTGATAAATATATTCTTCCCCAAGGAAATTAGACTGTTTTGATGATGTACAGAGTAAAGCAAAAGTAGCTTTATATTTGTTCATAAAAAGAATAATATAATAATTAATAAATAATATTACAAGAATTAACTCCTGTGTTTCATGTACTCATTTTTGCCACATGCTATATTCATTTTTGGTTTTTTGTTTTTAATTATATTTTACTATTTATGCTATTACAGTTGTCCCAATTTTTCCCCATTGCACCCCTTCCACCTAGCCCTCCCACTTCCTCAGGCAATCCCTACAACTGTCTGTGTCCACATGTCATGCATACAGGTTCTTTGGCTATTCTCTTCCCTATGCTGTACTTTACATCCCTGTGACTATTCTGCTACCTGTTTGTACTTCTTAACCCTTTTGCCTTTTTCACAAATTCCCCCAACCACCCTCCCATCTGGCAACCCTCAAAATGTTCTCTGTATCTATGATTCTGTTTCTGTTTTGCTTGTTTATTTTGTTTAGAATGAATTATTGATAGATGTATATTTATTGCTATTTTATTGTTCATATTGTTGATTTTCTTCTTCTTAAAGAAGAGTCTTTAATATTTCATATAATACTGCTTCAGTGGTAGTGAACTCCTTTAACTATTTCCTGTCTGGAAAGTTCTTTATCTGCTTTTGGATTCTAAGTGATAGCTTTGCTGGATAGAGTCATCTTGGTTGTGGGTCCCTACTTTTCATGACTTTGAATATTTCTTAGTAAAACCTTCTAGCCTGCAAAGTGTCTTTTGAGATATCTGCTGACAGTCTTATGGACCTCCCTTGTAGATAACTCACTTACTTTTATCTTGCTGCTTTTAATAATTTGGGGGAGAGTATATAAGTAGTTCACTTTTGAATGAATATTCATTATTTTTCTTGATAATGTGAATTAATGAATACTTTTATTAATTATATATACCAATGAGAGGGTGCGTAATAAATTACAATGTATAGAGTAGGGCCACCAGGCACTCCAGCCCAGGATTCCTGTGTCAGAAAGATAGGTCCCCATAACTTCTAGCTGTAAAAACCAGTGGGGAGCTCTGACCCCGCCCCCACATACAATGTCACAAGCCAGCGACCTGGATAGCCCCTCCCTGGTGAACACCTAAGGCTCCGCTCCTCATACTTAACTGGCACGAACAGACCAAAAATGGCTCAAGAAGATCTCAAAGCCCCAGAGCCCATAAATCTAAGCAACGAAGAAATAGCCAAACTTTCAGATGCACAGTTCAAAACACTGGTGATCAGGATGCTTACAGAACTGGTGGATTTTAGTCACAAATTAGAGGAACATATGAAGCCTAAACTAATTGAAATGAATGGAAATGCACAGGAAACCAATAGTAATGGAAAGGAAACTGGGACTCAAATCAAGGGAACGGACCAGAAGGAGGAAAAAAATGACCAAACAGAAAAGGATGAAGAAACAAGAATTCAAAAAAGTGAGAAGAGGTTAAGGAACCTCCAGGACATCTTTAAACATTCCAACATCTGAATTATAGGGGTACCATAAGGGGAAGAGGAACAGTCATGAGTGGAAACCTTATTTGAACAAATAATAAAAGAGAACTTCCCCATTCTGGCAAAGGAAATAGACTTCCAGGAAATCCAGGAAGCTCAGAGAGTCCCAAAGAAGTTGGACCCAAGAAGAAACACACCAAGGCACATCATCATTACATTGGCCAAGATTCAAATGAAGGAGAGAATCCTAGAAGCAGCAAGAGATAAGGGGATAGTCACCTACAAAGGAGTTCCCATCAGACTGTCAGCTGATTTGTCAAAAGAGACCTTACAGGCAAGAAGGGGCTGGAAAGAAGTATTCCAAGTCATGAAAACCAAAGACCTATAACCAAGATTACTCTATCCAGCAAAACTTTCATTTAGAATGGAAGGACAGATAAAGTGCTTCTCAGATAAGATCAAATTCAAGGAGTTCATCATCACAAAGCCCTTATTATATGAAATGTTAAAGGGACTTACCTAAGAAAAAGAAGATAACAAAGATGAACAGTGAAAGGAGAGCAAACTCACAGTTATTAACAACCACACCTAAAACAAAAGCAAACTAGGAGGACAGCTAGATCAGGAGCGGAAACATACAATGAAGATCTCATGGAGGGTTAGCAATAGGGGAGTAGAAGGAGGAGAAGGGGGGAGAAGGTACAGAGAGTAAGTAGCATAAACTAAAGGCAGAAAATAGATGGGGGGCAAGAATAGTATGGGAAATATAGAATCTAAAGAACTTGAGACATGTGGTTATAAACTAAAAGGGGGTCGTGGTGGGGGCAGGGGGTGCAGGGTGGAGGGGAATGAAGGAGGGGAATAGAACAACTGTAATGGCATAATCAATAAAATCAAATAAAATTTTTAAAAAAACAATGGGGATGGAGGCTGTGGAAGACCGAAACTTGTGGTATCTCAGGGTAATCCTTTTGAAGGAATTGTGCACAGACTTACTTGGTCTCACTCTCTGATCTCCAGGACCAGGGTAGCTGATTAAAAGGCATCAGAAACATAGGGGGAGGAACTGAATTGCCCAGCATGAGGGTAGAGCTGGCAGCAGCTTTCTACCAGACAGAAGTACTGGCAGAGGCCATTGTTCCTTTTCTAAACCCTTCCCCCACAGAGCCACAGAGTCAGCAGATGGGTATAATATCTGAGACTCCATCAACCTGGCTCGCACTGTTTGCCCCCCAGTGATTCCCTGAGACATGGCCCCACACAACTTTCAGGCCACCCAAGCTATTGACAATAGCTTTTCATATGAAAAGCTTGTCCTGGTCAGTGCTACAGACTTTCCTAAATTCTCTCAAACAAGCAGCATCTGGCTTTGGCAAGCACTGTAGTTCTTACTAAATTGCCCCAGACACAACACTAGCAGCAATCAGCCTTGGTTCACATCTTGGCCTTTCCTGGGAACCTCCAAGCCTAGCACAAGTAGCAACCACCTACAGACCACTTTATAGCTAAGGCTGAGTAAACCCCAGACAGAACACAGGCAGTGGCTGACCTTGGACATGCCAAGAGTAATCAAAGCTCAACTGCAAGAGAAGGGTGTACAAAGCCCACATGAGGACACACCTTGAATACCCCCCTTGGGTAATATGGAAGGCTTCACCACTGGAGCCTACAGCACACACACTACATTGGCACTCTATCAAGCCCCAGATGTAGTAGCTCTACCTAGTACATAAACACAAATACAGGGATGCTGCCAAAATGAGGATACAAAGAAACATGGCCCAAATGAAAGAACAGAAAAAAAACTCCAAAAAAAGAACTAAACAAAATGGAGGCAAGCAGTATACTAGACACAGAGTTCCAAACACCGGTTATAGACTGCTGGCCAAGATGGAGGCATAGGTAGGTACACTTTGCCTCCTTACATAACCAAAAGAAGGACAACAACAAATTTAAAAACAAAAAATAACCAGGACTGCCAGAAAAATGAACTCTATGGAAGTCCAACAACCAAAAAGTTAAAGAAGAAACATTCATTCGGACTGGTGGGCGGGGGGGGGGGGTGCAAAGATAGGCAGCCAGGGCAGAGAAGATGCATGGCGAGGTGGTGGCCGGAGGACTAGGCAGGTGAGGTGGCAGCTGGCAGACCTAGCAGTCCCACGTTTGCATATGAAAAAACTGGGAGGAACAACTGAGAAGTGAGAGAAACCACGCAACCCAGGGTTCCAGCTTGAGGAAATAAACCTGAAAACCTCTAGCTGTAAAAACCTGTGGAGGCTGCAGCAGCAGGAAAGAGTCCCAGCCTCACAGGAGAGTTCACTGGAGAGACCCACAGGGTCCTAAAACCACCCATCCAGAAATTAGCACCAGAAGAGCCCAATTTGCTTGTGGGTAGTGGGGAAAGTGACTGAAAGCCAGCTACGAGCTGGGCAAGTGGCATTGTTCCATTTTGGACACCTCCCCCACATATATCACCACAACACAGCAAGTTGAGTTGCCCCTCCGTGGCAGATACCTAAGGTTCTACCATATACAAAGTAACAGGAGCACTGAGACAAAAACATATAGCCCAAATGAAAGAATAGATCAAAGCTCCAAAAATAGAACAAAGCAATGAATAGATAGCCAACCTCTCAGATGCAGAGTTAAAACCACTGGTAATCAGAATGCTCACAGAAATGGTTGAGTATGGTTGAAAAATAGAGAAAGAAGTGAAGGCTATGCAAAGCTAAATAAAGAAAAATACACAGGGAATCAACAGTAAATAAATGGAAACTGGGACTCAAGTCAATGATTTGGAACAGAAGGAAGAAATAAGCATTCAGCCAGAACAGAATGAAGAAACAAGAATTCAAAAAAAATGAGAAGTTTAAGAACCTCCAGGACAATTTTAAACATTCAAATTATAGGAGTACCAGAAGGAGAAGAGGAAGAGCAAGAAATTGAAAACTTATATGAACAAATAATGAAGAAGAACTTCCCCAATATGGCAAAGGAAATAGACTTCCAGGAAGTCCAGGAAGCTCAGAGAGCCCCAAAGAAGGTGGACCCATGGAAGCATACACCAAGGCACATCATAATCACATTACCCAAGGTTAAGGATAAGGAGAGAATCTTAAAAGCAGCAAGAGAAAAGGAGAGAGTTATCTACAAAGGAGTTCCCATAAGGCTATCAGCTTATTTTTCAAAAGAAAACTTACAGGCAAGAAGGGACTACAAAGAAGTATTCAAAGTCATGAAAGGCAAGGTCTTACATTCAAGATTATTCTATCCAGGAAAGCTATCATTTAGAATGGAAGGGCAGACAAAGTACTTCCCAGATAAGGTCAAGTTAAAGAAGTTCATCATCATCAAGTCCTTATTATATGAAATGTTAAATGGACTTATTTAAGAAAAAGAAGATAATCAAAAATATGAACAGTAAAATGAAAGCAAACACAACTATCAACAACTGAACCTAAAACACACAAAAAAATAAACTAAGTAAACAATAGAACAGGAACAGAATCACAGAAATGGAGATCACATGGAGGGTTATCAATGAGGAGGGTGAGGAGAGAGAATGGTTTAAAAGGTATAGGGAATAAGAAGTATAAATGGTCAGTACAAAATAGACAGGGGGAGGTTAAGAATAGTATAGGAAATGAAGTCACCAAAGAACTTACATGTATGAACCGTGGACATGTACTAAGGTGGGAAGAGGGCTACTGGAAGGAGGGGGGTGCAGGGCAGAGGGGAATAAAGGAGAGAAAATATGGGGCAACTGTAATAGCATAATCAGTAAAATATACTTTTAAAATGCATAGAAGTCACCCACAAGTCATGAAAAAATACACTGGTTATAAGGATGCTCAAGACACTTAGAGAGGACCATAAAAAAAGATTCAGTCTGAAACAAAGGATACACTAATTGAAATAAAAAATAATTTACAAGGAATCAATAGTAGAGTTGATGAAGCTGAGAATCAAACCAGTAATTTCAAATATAAAGAAGCAAAAAAAAAAATACAATCAGAACAGCAGAAAGAATAAAGAATCCAAAAAAGGGGATAGTGGAAGGAGCCTTTGAAACAACCCCAAGTGTTCCAACATTTGCATCATGGGGGTGCTGGAAGGAGAAGAGAAAGAGTAAGAAATTGAAAACCCATTTAAAAAAATAATGAAAGAAAACTTCCCCAACTTGGTGAAGGAAGTAGACATACAAGTCCAGAAAGCACAAAAGCCCTAAATAAGATAAACCCCAAAAAGCCCACACCAAGACACATAATTAAAAGCAATAATGTACTGCTCCATTAGAGTGCATCTAAGTGGGTATTATGTTTTTCTTTCCTGTATTTTCAAAATTCTGTCAAAACTAAAGTAAACAAAAAATATGATATTTTGTGGCAATTTAGATTTTCCTTCATTGATAGCAATAAAATAAAAGAAATTAGGTTAAAAAATTACAGGCAGGGTCTATAAAAAAATGACACATTCACACATTCAGAATCCTGTGCTGTCCATGGAGGAAACTGTTTTGTTGTGCTTTGTTGGAATTGTTTCTCTACTTCACAGCCACAGTTTAAAATTAAATTAGACCCAACTCCCTGGTGAAAGCAAAAAAAAAAAAAAAAAGAGAGAGAGAGAGGAAAAAAGCGAAGAAATTAATCAAAACAATCACATGAATGGAGTAGAATAAAATTCTAATTGTTTTACAGTGTACTCTTTCATTTCAAATAAATATGTTGCAAATCTATACATGTCATCATGTGTGTTCTCCCAAAACATTCGCATTCATTTACCTGGATGAGGCACACAACTGAAAGCAATATTTGATATTTGCCACGTAGCATACTAAACAAGACATTACAGAACTATCTTCTCCACTGTACCAACTCAGTCCACAAATTTCTAGAACTTCCACTACAAATTAATAACTAACCTTGTAGAAAGCACTATGAAAATACTGTCAGTCTTGTCAAATAAAATGAGTTCTCTTTGATAGATAAAACGAAGGCATACCACTTATTGAAAAGACTGATTCGAGGAAAGGTAAATTCCTGATGTCCTGAAAACATAAAGGTGGGCAATGAGACACTTCAGGAGCCATCAAAGATCTGCCACCTGCTCAACATTTAATCTCTCTAGTTCTCTGCTGCTCTATCATCAAAAGAAAGAAACTAATAAGTGAGGAAGTAGATAACATACCATCTAAGTCATTCAGCTGATAGGGACCCTGGTTCATGGGGTCCACCACATTGTGCATGTGATACAAGACATTCACATGGACAACTGAGTCCTGTGGAGGAAAAGGTTCAGCATGGCTTTTTCTCTCAAGGGGAGCAAAAGCCGCTGCCCTTGCTGTGACCCACCTTTATTGGGTTTCTCGGCACATTACATGATGGTCCTTATTTACTATGCACAGTTTCACTTTAGGAGGTTACCTTTTACAGGAAACAAAGGAGCCAATGCTGCTAATCACATCACAAAGGAAGGATATCAGCAAATGAAAAGGGAAAAGTGGTTGAGCCAGTTACACTCCATACTGGGGAGTTTTAGCATGGATTTTAGGAAGTTACTTTGCAGTAAATGTTTGCTGCAATTCAGGGTGAGGGAGTTTAGCAAAAGCAAGTCTCCAAGCGGCCTAGGCACATTGCAGGCTGGATTTCCCACAGGAGAACCTATCCATGGGGGTGGGTCCTGTGCATCTCCAAGTGGGAGCTGGGCCCACGCCATGCAGAATGGTCTCCTACACTCAGCAGAACTCTTCAAATTGATAAGTACTTGACAATTACTCCCATTGTACTCTACTAACAATTCAGTGTATATATGTACACATATGTATATACAAGGTCTGTTCAGGAAAAGTCCTGCCACTGTTAATATAATAGGAATGGTTGGTGTGACATCAATGTAATCTGGCAGCCAATGAGGGTGGACTGGAATGTGCATGCATGAATAATGACAACTTCACTGTACTAGTCAGTGAATAAACTAGATGCCATTGAGTAAGCATGTGTATTGTGTGGCTGTGGCATTCAAAGTGACTGGACAAGCAGATCAATCAATCTGTATCAAGTTTTGTGTTACGCTTGAACATTCCACAATGGAAACTATTCAGATGATTTCGAAGGCTTACAGGGATGATCTAATGAGTGCAGCACAAATAAAAGCACAACACAAATGCTTCAAAGATGGTCAAGAATCTGTTGAAAGTGATCCACATTCTGGAAAGCTTGCAACAAGCAGAACACCTGAGAATGTTGACCATGTACAGGCTGCAATCAACAAAGATTGATGTATGACAGTGTGAGACCTAGAGATGATCTGGGAATTCCAAAAACTACTGTGTCTGAGATTTTGATGCAGGATCTTGACATGAAATATATCATGGTAAAATTCATTCCCTGGGTCCTGCTATCAGAGCAGAAGAAACATCATGCTGTAGTTGCTAATGACCTGATTCAAACCGCTACCAATGGGCCACATTTCCTTAAGAAGGTCATAACTGGAGGTATTAGAGGGAGCAGTCAGGCAGTGGGAGGAGCCTGACAAGAAAGATGAATACCTCTTCTGGGAATGGCTAAAAGACACATGTGGTGCCAACACCAAGCAGCCCTGGGACTGCCTTGAGTGCTTTTGAAAGTGGTGTGACACCTTCTTGTGATGCTCTCTGGGGAGCCCCCAATCCCTGACCCCAGCCTTGAGTCTTCAGAATTTGCAGCTGAGTGGGATCTCCTCCCTTGTCCTCTACAAAGGAAACAGTTGCTGTCTACTCACCTCCGATGTCCTCCAGGGTCTTTGTGGGAGTTCTCTCCCCTCACCATTTCACTTTTTTGGAATTTTTGCTTTCACATACATCTCCCTTCTCCTTCCTATCCCAGTATCATCAATAATTACTAGCTTTTCTGAGTGGATTCCTGGCCCTTTCCCTCACCCCCACCATCACCTCTGGTCTGTTTTATGCCATTTGGCTTCTTTTTTGGCAGAACAGTCACTGTCCATATATAGCTTTTTGAGTAAAAAAAAAGAAAGTCATAACTGGAGATGAATTGTGGGTCTATAGCTACTTGTATGATCTGGAAACAAAGGCTTGGTCATCCCAATGAAAGTCACCTGGCTCTCCATGACCCAAAGAAGGCATGGAAAAGTCATAGCAAGATCATGACTATGTTAACTGTTTTTTTTTAATTCTGAAGGTGTTGAGTATGTTCCTCCAGGCCAAGCAAATAATAAAAAGTACTACCTTAATGTCTTTCATCAGTTGAGAGATGCAATATGACGAAAACAGCCACAGCTGTGAGCAACTGCTGATTGGCAACTTCATCAGGACAATGCACCTGCTCATGCATCTCAACTCATGCAGAAATTTTTGGCAAAACATCAAATCACCCAGGTGACTCAGCACTCCCTACAGCCCAGACTTGGCACCCTGTGACTTCTGGCTTTTCCTAAAACTAAAATAATCTTTGAAAGGGAAGAGATTTCAGTGATGAGATTCAGGAAAATATGATCGGGCAGTTAATGGTGATTCAGACAAAGAATTTTGTAGAGTGTTTTGAATAGTGGAAGAGATGATGGGAGAACTGTGTGAGGTCCCAAGATGCCTACTCTAAAGGGGTCTGAGGCATCATTGTTCTATACATGATGTTTTTGTATTTTCATGTCTTCTTCAGTAAATGTCTCTGTTTTCCAAAGTATGTGGCTGGATACTTTCAGGACTGTGTGTGTGTGTGTGTGTGTGTGTGTGTGTGTCTTCTTAAACTAGTTTCAACCTCTGTGTGTCAACTCCTTTCTCCTCCAGATGTAGATTTCTTATAGACAGGTCTATAGAAACAATCTTAAAATTTTGGGAGAGAGTTGATATAAAACCTCCGAGGAAGTACTTGTTGGATTGAGTGAGGCTACTGGATATCAGAAGTTTCAGCAGCCACTCCTTGTTTTTCCATCATCTCTCATGAAGTAGGTAGGTTTTACTTCTAAGAGACATTTAACTCCCATGCTCTTGTGGCTCTTAGCTGACCTTGGGCTGGAAAGGGAGGCACTGACACACACAAGGCATGTGTCTAGAGTTTCCTTCTGCTTCATTAAGCTGACTGGTTGGCACAGAGAGGTTCCATCACAAACAAGAGATAAAGAACTGGGCTCGTCATTAATCATTCAGGGTCTACACAGGAAATAAATACAGGTGTGGTGAGGGGAGGTGTAGGTAAGTTGTTTTATAGAGTAAATTCAAGAATGAAAGGAGAGATTGCATTATCCATTGGGTAGAGTAGAGTCTCTAGAACCAGAACACCTGGGTTTGAATACCAGCTCTGCCACTAATTGTGGAACATTGGGAAAATTATTTAATTTACACCTCAGTAGGCTTTTTGCATGTGTAAAATGATAACAATAGTACCTACCAAACAAGGTCTTTGTGAAAAATTAAATAAGTTAATACATGTAAAGCATGTATTTAGTCACCCCTAATATGCCATGAATTGAGTAAATATTGACAGGGCAGGCCTCCTGGAGGTGCAGATAAACACGACCCTGGACTGAGCCAGGCCTTATGCTTGGTTTAATGCTCTGTTTTTGCTGCCTTGAAATTCTTAATAAGTTTAATACAAAGGGTCTTGCATTTCATTTTATACTATGCCCTACAAATTGTGTAGCCCACCCTGAGCATTAGCTATAATGATATAATTTTTCTTCAACTCCATTACAGTTACTCATTTGCAGTCATCCCTACTTACTGGTAACCCTCAAAGGTAGAAAATAAGCTTTGTTCTTTCTATATTATCCCAAAATAATTCCCCCTTGGAAAGTAAAAAGAGCATAACACCTTTTCTGAATTCCAAGAACTTATATAGTAAAACCCCACGACAATTTGAATTGATAAGTGACTCAGTTATGATTGGTCCCGATGTTCTCTCTAGTCCCATTCTCAATTCTAAACAGAAACAAATCTTATCTTCAGTAGGGAGAGAGGGAAACCCAGGGAAATGACAGGTGAACTACCTCAAGATAAGGCGAGGGCATGCAGAGAGGCAGAAGGGAGTTTCTCTTTCCCACTCTTTTCCTGAACCAAGAATCTAGAAGTTTTCCTGAGTCACTACAACTATGCTGAAGTGCCTGCTGGTCAATAAAAGGACTCAAAATTCTGTTCACAAATATTTTGGCTGAGTCAGATAACTACCACAATATGATGCCAAATACAGCAAAGGTTGGACTTGCCTTTGGTTTAACCCAGAACGCAGGTCTTCTGGAATTCAAGATCACTTAGCTGAGTATCTTATCATTCATTTCACAGACCTGTTTTTGGACACGATTTGTGTTCGGTGGGGATTTTGTAGCTGGAAGGTAAAATAAAATCAATACACAAAAATTGGTTAAATATAAGTTACAATTGAATGGCTTCTTTGGATGTGAGTCCTGTGAGATATATGTATTTTTTTAAATTAAAGTTTACATGCTATATTTTTGCTTGAAGATTTGTGTTGCCAAATAATATAGAAAAAGCCCAGTGAACCCTTACAAGAAAAGAGAATATGTTATTGTGTTTGAATCAAATATTTTCAAATTACTAATATTTTCATACTGGTGTCTGTGGAAAAAATCTAAGAGGATGTTAAAATAGCTGTCACAAGATATAAGGTCTCAGAGACAGAAAAATCTGTGTGGCCTTGGAAAGTAGAAAAAATATTATATTCAAGGTCTAATACCTCATATCTCTGATATCATTTCAAATCCTCTGTGGAACAAGAGGTATTTTGTCATATTCACTGAAACGACCAATTCAACAACGCATTCAAAAGATAGCAATTTTACCGACTATTTTTGGGAGATACTTGGAGAAAACATTCTTGTCACACGTTCCATAGCAAAAATGTAACAAAATCCCCATTAAATATTTCTGTTTTTTATTCTTCTCCAACCCTGCAGCTTAATTTCTTCTCTTCCTCCTTCCAGACACAGTTCCCAAGAAATACCCATAGTTGTGTTGAACAGTTCAGCATCTCTCTCACCTCTCTTGCTCAGCCCATCCGACAAATCAGAGTGCACCTAGATGACCAACAGTGACTTATCTATATGAGGCCCCTTCACGCTTCCACGACCTCTGCAAGTAGCTTATCAAAGCCTTTATATATAGTTTCTTAGCTGCAAAAATCTATTACTAAGAAAGTAGAATTTCTTCCATACTAAAAAATTTTAGAGAATTCTTGGATATTTTAACCTCAAGATAAACGCTTGATTCCAAATCCTTTTTTTTGGAAGTGCAAGGAAGAGGATTGAAGGGGACAGGGAGACTGATGACTATTGCATATATGTATATATTTAACAAACACTAATAAAATATGTTGTGTCTGGTATTGTTGCTAAATGCTCTACAAACATTCATTCATTCATTTAAAATGTAGACTTATGAATCTCAAGAGCAATCTTAAAAGTAACTAGGCCTCCTCATGCCTGCTTTTATCATGTAGTCTAAATCGGAAAATGTTCCAGGGTCTGCAGGGAAAGTCAGTCCTAGCCCTCTGCACACCTCTTCCAGGCCACATCTTCCATTCTGCTTTGTGGATCAAAACTCCTTCACAGGTCTTTAGTCAACCATAGTGTTTTTTTACTATATTCCCTATACTGTATATTATATTCCAAGACTTGTTTATTTTATAAGTTAAGTTTGCACCTCCTATCCCTCCTCACTTTTTAACCCATCCCCCAACCCCCTTCCCTCTGGCAACCAAAGATCACACACACACACACACACACACACACACACACACACACACAGGAATATCATTCAGCCATGAAAAAGAATAAACAAACTGATGATTTCCTCTGACTCTGGCTCCTGTCATACAGGCCCCCTTCTGTGCCTCCTGCACAGGGGACCTTGGCACTGACTTGTTTCTGCCTGAAATGCCCTCCCTTCTGAATGCTCACTCTCTCTCCTTCTCTCTTTTCTCAGATGCCAGCTTCCTACTCAGGTTTGCTTTTAGGAGCAAGCATTCTTGTTCACGGGGAGACTTTTGAATTTGTATCAATGATTTTTAAAATACTTGTTTTTTTCTATTTTTTATTTTTTCATTACTATCTCTTTGGGGTCCTGAGAGGGCAAATAGGTGGTTGCTTGAGCCAAACACTTTAAACCAATCAAGGGAAAGTTGTTGGTTTAAACCAAACAATTCACATGGTAAATTGTTTTTTTGTTGTTGTTGCTGCTAGAGAGAAACAAGAATTCTCAAAGAAACTGTCTCTTCAAAACTCAGGTTTACAAACTGCTTTTCCTCCTCTCTCATTTCCTCTAAATAAATAAATAAATCACCCACAAGAGGAAAAGATCTTTCATGTTTTCCACATATTCCAGAGCTGAAATTGGGGTTTCTTTCATCACTACTGCAAGTGTTTAATTTAACAGCATCAAATGTGTGATTATATACTACATTTATAATATTATGACAGTTTAAGATATGAGATTTCAGTCTGTACTTTAAATTCCTTATGTTGAAAAGGCATAGGGCTTGTTTCTGAAATTTTCAAAGACTAGAAAGTTGATTTCTGAATCAAGGTGCTGGAGTCCCTGAGTGACACTGTCCTTGTTGGAGTCTGAGGTGCAAGCCAGCCAGCAGCGATGAGAATGGAGGATGAAACACACAACTGGCTCTATGCTAGACCCACTGAGTGTGCGCAGTGAAGCCCAGCCAGGCAAGCATTTAGTATGGTGCAGACGACAACATGCCCAAATTAAAACTATTTTAATCAAAATTATGAAAGTGTTTTGTATATTCAAGAGTCAATTTCTCTGAAGAACAATTAAGCATAATGGAAATAGTACTTTGACATTAAAGAACAATATGCATAAGCTTTTGTGAATATGTGCTTCAAATATGCTGTAACCCGAAAGCTTTATGAAATAAAATGAGAAAAATAATAAATAATATAATGGATAATCATATAAATTATGCAAAATAGTGTGATGCCATTATACGATGGATACATTTAAGTCACTCATTCACTAAACCAATTACGAGACAGAGCAATTAAGGGAATAGAATGGGAGGAAAGTATATTTTCTGATTAGATTTGAAACGCAACATAACAAGTTGACAAGATGTGCCTGGAGCCTTTCTGGTTTCAGTATGAAACCCATCTGCAGCTACAGATGGACATGTGAATGGCAGAGTCCTTATATACTCAGAAAATTAAGGTAAGAATATTCATATCCTCCAGGTTAAAGAAAACATTTGCCAGAATAGCTAACCTAAAGATTTTAGTAAAACTCAACTTTGTTTCAAACTCCTTATTTTTCTTCCTTTTTCTCAATAGGTTTTTCTCATTGATATGTCATAGATATGTCTTTCAATCTCCCTATTGTGTAACATTCTAACATCTCAATCTCTTGCTTTCTAAGGTCTTCTCCTTTTGTCTTCTTTCTCCTATTGTTTTGCTTTTTTCATTTTCAATCCTTTCTTCACATTGTGAAAAGATAACATCAAATGAGAATTTGTGAAAGTCCTTCTACATTTTAATACGAGCCTTAAATATTTATGTCTTAACAATCTTATCAAATGACATCAGTTTCACATCAGTCAATTTATCTATTTTTCATTGGGTTTTTGCTAAGATCACCATAGATACAGATGAAATAGCTCTCTCCATATCACGGATTTCCTTTACACTGCCTGCCTGTTAGTGGTCAGTACCAGAGAAGCAGTATTACCTTAAGAATCATATTGTCCAAAATCTCAAGGTTGCAGAGGGGTAAGCAGCATTCATATTATTGGTAAACAACACATGAATTTTTCAGCTGATATGCCTTTCTTGTGATTATACTTTGGAGAGCCATTAATTCTTCAAAGAGAGAACCTCAATAAGACAACGAATGTGTAATGGAAATGTGATTTGCTGAAGTTTAGAATTACCAAGAAAAAGTCAATAAAAGTAATGGAAAATCAATGTTTCATGTTTCTAAGTCTATGGTACAAAAACTTCTATGTTGCAAAAACTTCTATGTTGCTTTTAAAAGGTTTCTACATTCTTTTTTTTTTTAAAAAAAAAAAGAGGGGGCCTTGGATCTTAGAAAATTTAACCAGATAAATTTTCACATTATAAATCTTAAAACTAGAAACCATATTATTAACTGTGAAACTATGTAATTAGTTTCTTTATGGGACTTCAATTTTTTGCTAGATAAAATTAAAACTGCCACCAAAAAATTGAGGCTATTATGAACATGACAGGTCATTTGTTGAGAAAAAGGTTATGTAGAAAATAGCATCTGATAATTTGTTGGAAATATTAGCATATAGATGGCTATGGAATGTGTGAAGTATTATCAGAGGAGTTCTAATAAAAAAATTTGCAATGTATGTCAAATATGCTTCTATTCCAAGTGTAGTTGGGTTTTTAGCCCTACCTCAAGCATAAGCTAACTACATGAAAGTCATTTAACCTGAAGAAAAGTTGATGAGAAGTTCAAAATTCTGTTCGATTTTTCATCACAAAAAAATAAAAGGTACATAGACATAACATCCATGTCTATGTAAAGAAAGAATAAAAATTATCTTTCCACACAGAATAAAATAAATATGTTTTAAGGAACTCAAGCAGCTTTTTAAACTCACTTCATGGAACTGCTGTTTTCTATCAGCAAATGGGCTGTGAGTTATCAGTCTGGCCCACTGTGTCTCTGTTTGTCCTGGTAAACCAGAGGCCAAGCATCCTTCAGCCTTCTAAATTAGCACAGTGCAATGCGAAAGATACAGAAAGAATAACTGTGAATCCACAGTCATAGTTACATATCCTGGTTTTCTTTAAAATATCCAGCTTCATCGATCTCTACTGGTATTTCCCACAGAAACTCGGTAGTAGTGGTCACACGAATCCCAGCATCTTTTCTAGATGGACAACTGCTAACTATACGAACAAGAGTTTTAGAGGTCTGTGCTGGTTCACAAGCTGGAGGGCAAGGAGAGACTAAAGAAAGAGACAGACCACTCCCGCTTGGTGACAGGGTTAAGCAAGGGGACCTCCATACCAGGCATGTTCTGGGCAGCCCACAGACAGTTTTCCACATCTGCCCACCAGAAGTTTACATGGTAAACTTAAAAGTAAACTTAAAAGTTTACAAAGAGGCTTTCACCAGGTTCACTCAGTATACTATCCAGGTGGTCTGAACAACACATTACTCTTCCAAGGCTGCATCCTTTGGACAGTTGCTAACTCAGGGAAGACAAGCAGAACACACATTCCAAGGACAGGAGGGGGTGAGGAGCTTCTGATTGCCAGGATCCAGCTCCAAGTCAACCAGCAGCCATGTCCTTTCAAGCACCTCCTCCCACAGTCTGTAACAGATCCAACTTCAAGGATGCAGACACAATGTGAACAATGAAATAATAACGTTCACAGAAGTACTGGAAAAGTTAAATCTATTTAAGATTTTCTTCTTTTTTTTTTCAAACCCTTGTGTTGAGGGCTGACTTTCAATAGATCGCAGAGAGGGAGCTGTTCTGCTCCCCAACCCAGAAGCAGGTCGTCTACAAATGGTTTACTATTTAAGATTCATTTGTTTGTTTGTTTGTTTGTTATTTTATTAATTATGCCATTACAGTTGTTCTATTCCCCCCCTTCATTCCCCTCCACCCTGCACCCCCCACCCTTACCCTTTCCCCCCTTTTGTTTATGACCATGTGTCTCAAGTTCTTTGGATTCTATATTTCCCATACTGTTCTTGCCCTGCCCCCTGTCTATTTTCTACCTACTGTCTATGCTTCTTATTTTCTGTACCTTCTCCCCCCTTCTTCTCCCACTCACCAAGCTCTTATTATATGAAATGTTAAAGGGACTTATCTAAGAAAAAGAAGATGAAAAAGATGAACAGTAAAAGGACAGCAAACTCACAGTTATTAACAACCACACCTAAAACAAAAGCAAACTAAGAGGACAGCTAGATCAGGAGCGGAGCCATAGAAATGAAGATCACATGGAGGGTTAGCAACTATTTAAGATTCTTGATTGACTAAATGAAGAAATCTGCTCAGAAGGTACTTACATAAAATTTTTAAAGTTTAATAACATGATATGAATTTTCAGTTGTAAATTTGTCACAGTGAAGAAGGGTAATGTGGCTTGTCTTATAAGTTCTCCTATAAATGACTTGGATTAAACTAGTGACTCCTGACATTATAGTTTAAATGACTCAACACCCTAAGTTAAAGTACATTTAAATTAAATGCTTGAAGCTAAAATGTATCAAAATTCACATTATAGCAGTTTCAAGTTATGCTTTATTGATCTCCATCTCTTTAGAATTAATATGCAATTGTAAAGTGAATTTTAAAACTGTAAAATAATTAAAGGCACATGTGACAGACTGAGTGTTGCCCTCCAAGTCTGTTCTTCCCTTTTTCCATGGTAAAAACATTTCAACTAGAAACATAGCCACTTCAGACAAAGATTACATTTCCAGCTCTCTCGGAGATAAGACTGGCCACATGGACTTACCAATGAAATTTGTGGAAGAGGTGCGTGCAATTCCCACAACCCCTGCCTTTAAAGGAAGATTACTTCCCCTTCCCTTCCTCTTTTTTTCTTGTCCTCCCAGCTAGAAAGGGCTGCAACAATTTTGAGGCCCCATTTTGGGACTGGAAGAGCAGCCCCATCAACCTGAGGCCTTGGAGGAGCTCAAGGCACAGAGCCCGCCACCTGCCAACCGAGACTGCTAGCCGGGAGGGGGCTAAGGTGCTCTCTGGTTTGCGCTGCCCACTTCAGGGCTTCTCTGGCCATAGACAGGGTTTCTCTGTTACCACAGCTCAGTCCACACCCTGAGTAATCTAGGGTACCATTTACATATAAATAGTTTGTTTTTCATTATCATAAACATTTACCTTAGAAGTAACAGGAAAAATCATACTATTCTCTACTCCTTGTTGCCAATTCACTTGTGAGGCCACACATTCATATTCTACTGTTATTCACCATTATTGTGCCACTTTCTTAGCAGGGATATTTCAGATTTCAGAATTATGAGACTCTTATTTCAGAGAGCGAAATAAATTGATTATGTTTAAAAGCAAAAGATTATTCCTGAATCTGTGGCAAAAAAAAAAAGAGATTCGTTTTCTCATTTCTAATCTTTAGTTAGATCATAGAGTAGCATGATAAACAGATGAATAATCTTGCATGAATTATGCATAAGGAAAATAAGAAGAAAGAAAAGGTGAGAAGCAATTGCTCTTTCAGTTTAAGAAGTGTTAGTAGGTGTTGCTGAGCTGATGAAGCACTTTGGTGTAAAGCCCTTGAGCTTCACTTGATACCCTCCACCAAATGCATCATCTCAAGAAGAGGGAAAAACAAGACATCTGGTGTCAAAGGTAAGGAGCACATGCAGCACCCCAGGGGACCACTGCTGTGCCCTGTGACTGACAGCCCAATTCCCCCACCCCCAGGCACCTTACTTTAGACTGTTGGAAGATCTTAAACTAATTTTAAAAAGCTAAATTTTAAAAATGAAGTATTATTTCTCTAAAAGGGAAAAGGCACAAATGTGTGTACTTTTTAGAGAAACTACCATAGAAATACTGATTAAATATGTTAAGAAATGTAGAATAAACTCTCAGTTTTACATGCAGCTCTTTGGAGGTTATGTCCATTTTTCTGTAGCCACAATTTGTTAAATTTCAGGAATGTAGCTAAGCAGTTGTACCCAACAACCTTAAAAATTATATACTGAGACTGAAATTCATTTCATTAAATAGTTTTGGCCATGTGTACCCCTTTGGGAATATTACAAATTATTTCTAATCTTCAGTATGAGAAAATGAAGGTTGTTTTGATGTTGAAGTTTATACAGCAGTTCATATAAATCTTGGCAAATGGTATACCCTCAGCACACCTAGCTATTATTTTATCTACACAAATGAGAGCATAATACATATATCATATTATGCATTGTATCCTGAACCTTGTTCTTTTTCCTCCCATACAGATATTTCCAACTCAGCATACACAAACTTGCCTCATCCTTTCATATAGAATCCATGGTAATCTACTTATATGAACCTATATGAATATAGGTTCATGTCATAGGTGATATGAATATATTGGTACCTATATGAATTACCAATATTCACTTAATTAGTAGTGGCATTCGTGTAGTTTCCATTATTTTGATATCATAGTTAATACAAGTATGTATATTGTATGCAAATATATCAATAGGAGTAAATTCCTAACAGGGCAGTTTGCTGGGTCAACACTCTTGCCTTTCCTACTGCAGAGGTATTACATGACTGCACTGCAAAAAGTTAGCAGAAATATATGCGTAGCAGAAGTATGTCTCTGTCTTTGTCTTCATACCATTGCCAAATTTGAATATTGCCAAGCTCACTCTTTCAGAAACACATAGTGGGTTTTGTTGCTTTAATTTGCATGAATTTAATGACAAGTGGGCTTTACTCAGCCACTTTTTCCATGTGAAATACTATGCTACACACGCCTATGCTTTTTTACTGGAAGGTAAGAGCTTTCTATACTAGGAAAAAAATGGGCCTTTGCCTTTTGTCTTTAGCCTCTGTTCCTTTTTTAACTTGTAACTTTTTAAAATTTTGTGTGAGCAAAGTTATCAGTCTTTTACTAATGTGTGAGTTTTATGTCTTGCTTCATTTTTGTTTTAATATTTTTTAACTTAATACTTTAGTATTAAGTATTTAGTAATAATGTTCTTATTGCTCTCTAATATATAGTCTTATATTTATTATTTGGGGGAATTCTATTCATTAAAGGTTTGGGTTGTACCTTTATATCTAGAAACTTCAGAAATATAATTTTCATAGTACATAAGTGATATACATATATCTAAATGTACAAGTAGATGTGAATATATATACATATTTATTATTGTAGTAATAAGAAAAAGATTGTAGTAATCAGCTAAATGTTATTAAAATTATCTTCTGAGCCTCATTTGGATATCTTCATAAGTTTTCAAGCTATGATTTGCTGCATATAAATGAGACGCTATTAAACAAATGAAAACTTAATTTCTTGCATTTCCACCACAAAAGAAAGTCCTGACCACCAGCCTTAATTATCTAAAATGTTGTACATGAAGTTGCCCAAATCAAATAAGATTAAGTGATGCTTAAAGTTGTGTACACTCCTTTATTTTTCTTTTTTTTGTTTAATATATTTTTATTTTGATTATGCCTTTACATTTGTTCTATTTTCCCCCCTCCATTCCCCTCCACACTGCACACCCCCTCCCCCACAATTCCCCCCCTTTAGTTCATGAACACGTGTCTCAAGTTCTTTAGATTCTATATTTTCCATACTATTCTTGCCCTCCCCCTATCTATTTTCTATCTACCATCTATGCTACTTATTTTCTGTACCTTTTCCCCCCTTCTCCTCCTCCCACTCCCCTATTGCTAACCCTCCACGTGATCTTCATTTCTGTTGTTCATTCCTGATCTAGCTGTCCTTTTCGTTTACTTTTGTTTTAGGTGTGGTTGTTAATAACTGTGAATTTACTGTCCTTTCACTGTTCATCTTTGTTATCTTCTTTTTCTTAGGTAAGTCCCTTTAACATTTCATATAATAAGGGCTTGGTGATGATGAACTTCTTGAATTTGATCTTATCTGAGAAGCACTTTATCTGTCCTTCCATTCTTTTCTTTTTTTTTTTTTAAAGATTTATTTATTTATCTTCAGAGGGGAAGGGAAGGAGAGAGAGAGAGAAATTGTTTCATGAAGGACGATGGCCGGCGAAGGTACACAGCCAGGGCTCCTTCCATTCTAAATGAAAACTTTGCTGGATAGAGAAATCTTGGATGTAGGTCTTTGGATTTCATGACGTGGAATACTTCTTTCCAGCCCCTTCTTGCCTGTAAGGTCTCTTTTGAGAAATCTGCTGACAGTCTGATGGGAACTCCTTTGTAGGTGACTGTTCCCTTATCTCTTGCTGCTTCTAGGATTCTCTCCTTCATTTTAATCTTGGCTAAAATAATGATGATGTGCCTTGGTGTGTTCCTTCTTGGGTCCAACTTCTTTGGGACTCTCTGAGTTTCCTGGACTTCCTGGAAGTCTATTTCCTTTGCCAGAATGGGGAAGATCTTTTTTATTATTTGTTCAAATAAGGTTTCCACTCGTGACTATTCCTCTTCCCCTTCTGGTACCCCTATAATTCGGATGTTGGAGCGTTTAAAGATGTCCTGGAGGTTCCTAAGCTTCCTCATTTTTTTGAATTCTTGTTTCTTCATATTTTTCTGTTTGGTCATTTTTTCCTTCCTTCTGGTCTGCTCCCTTGATTTGAGTCCCAGTTTCCTTTCCATTACTATTGGTTTCCTGTGCATTACCATTCATTTCAATTAGTTTAGCCTTCATATGTTCCTCTCATTTGTGACTAAAATCAACCAGTTCTGTGAGGATCCTGATCATCAGTGTTTTGAACTATGCATCTGAAAGTTTGGCTATTTCTTCATTGCTTAGATTTATTGGCTCTGGGGCTCTTAGTTGTTCTTGAGCCATGTTTTGATCTGTTTGTGCCTGTTACCTTTGAGGAGAGGGGCCTTAAGTGTTCACCAGGGCGGGGCCACCCAGGTCACTGGTTTGTGATGCTGTATGTGGGGGCGGGGTCAGAGACGAAGCAATGGCCGTCCTCTCTGCTCGCCCAGTCCTCCTCACCGCTCACCCGCGCCTGTTTATCTGAGCGTAAATGTGGGAGCCTGCTGCCCTGTGCCACCAGGGCTTGTGCGATCCGTCTCAATCCTTGCCTCTTCACTGGTTTATCTGCACGCAAATGTGCGACGGACCATAGACAGCCAGCTGAGCCTCTTCCCTGGGTCTGCCCATAGCTACCCCGCACCTGGGATTCACACCCTTGGCTGCCTGTGCACTGCCCGGGTCAGGGGATCTTTTTTGCCCGACCCACTGCACTGCTGGCTTTGCCCCCTCACCGGTTTAGCTGAGCAGTTTGTTCTTTTCAGACTCTGTATTGTTCGATTTTCTGTGTGGTTTGATTACGTTTATTGTTGTTAGAACTTTATTGTTTTTAGATTTGGTTGTGTGAGGACCCAAAGTGTTTCCACCTACTCCCTCCATCTTGGCAGAAGTCCTATTTTTCATTCTTAAGTAAATGATGATCAGTGCGAATACTAGCAATATAACTTAGTTCATGACAGGGGACAGATGCTCAAGCCCATGAAAATTAAAATCAAATGCCTCAAATAGCTAAAATTTTGTGGCTATCTTTATTATTTATATTTTCCCAAAGTAACAATAAAACTGTTATATTTCAGAAATCTATGAAAGTACATAAACAGTTTATTAACATAAACTATTATAATATTCATAATGTAGTACAAATACAATACAAAATATTATTAACTTACACAAAGAGGCATAGGCCAGATTCTTAAATCTTTGTACTCTACAGTATAGCAGTGTATAAAAAAATATACATATACACATATATGTGTATATATACCTATATATATATATAGTGGGGTGACTTATTTTTAATCAATATGGGAACCTACTATTTAGAGAGACCTATCAGTAATGAAAGCTTCTAGAGTAACGTAAAATTTGAACATGATAGCTAAACATATTATCTACAGAATTTACCTGATCTTAAAAAATTTTAAATCAACTATATTTGCGTCATTTTCATGCTGTTTCAAGATTTTCTGTCCAGTAACATAAAATGACCAGATTATTAAATTCTAATTTATTTTCTATATTCTTTCCCTGCTTTCTCTCCTTCTTTCCCTGGTGAACGGACACTCACATTTTCAGATGCACAAAACAGTCTGAGCCCCAGCTACTGGGTAAGTTACAAAAACCCAGAGGCTTCAAGTTGTGGTTGTGAATTTCTCACTGTAGTTTTGTCTCAAGCAGATGCTGGCCTAGCAGCTATCTGCAGCCATTAAGAACACAAAGAGAGTTATTGCAGCCAGGGGCTGTGGGGAAAACACTCATGATGGGCCAGCTGTTTTACTTTGAATGCTGCTGAAATACGAGTATAGGAAAGACAATGTGAGAATTCCAAAACATTCGACCACGGTGTAAAAGCTTGTGATGGGAAGATTTTCTGTTTGAACATTGGAAGGGTTTATGAGGTACATGAACTGAGTAGGAGGGACTACCTTGAAAATTACGGGAAATTATGCCTATTGCCTTAGATTGATTGAGATATGCCAAATTGGCCAGATCCTCAAATTGTACTCTAAATTGCTGCATTTGTGAAAAGCTGGCCAAAAGATTAAATTGGTTAATGTTAACTATATCATGTATTATGTGATTCATTTGACTAGGATTATATTTCATATTGTTTCAATTAGTGGTATTTTTCTACTGATTAACTTTTTCTGATAATGAAATTGCTGGAAAAGGGAAATATTTCATTGTCCAGCTTTTCCTTTCAACTGTAAGAAATAATATAATGTCTCTAAAATTTATAATATATCAGCTTATCCTGATCAAAAACTCAAAATATGTGGGACGTATTCACATTTTGACTACTTTCTGGTTTTGGCAGTGTCTACAATAGCACCCAAATTCAAATCAATTCAAAATTTAGCAATTATTTCATTAAATTATCAAGATTATTGTAATGGGGTAGGTCAGAGCAGAGGTCCCTGGGAAACAGGGGAGACCTGAGGTCCAAGGGAACCCCATCCCCAAACCAGCAAATAGGCAGGGGCGAGGGAAGGGTACCATGATGACAGATTAAAATGACCATGCCTTCTCCAAGGCAGGGATGAACCAATGGAGCAAAAGACAGTGCTTAAGGCACATTGTATAACAAAGGCAGAATAAAACATCCTGTGCCTTCGGACAGGAGGGGCTGCTGAAGGATGCCCAAGGCATATTGTAAGCACAGATGAGGTGGCTCTGTGGCTCTGGGAACCTGCACCAGCAGAGCTAAGCACGACATAGCCAGGGGAGAAACTCATACTGAACCAGAGTGAACTGTGCTGGCTGATGTCCCAACCTTGCAGAACAGATGCATATGAGCCTGTGCGTGGCTGGGAAACTTTTGCCCTGACTAAAGATGGCAACCAAGAGAGGGTCAAAGACACCTGGAGCTGACAAATATTGTGGACACTGACACACTGTCATTAAAACTGGACACTCCCTCTGTCTTCCTGCAACGTGGGATTTCGGGAGGGCCTTTTAAAGCAAAGGTGCAGAAAAGTGATCTCTCTCTCTCTCACTCACGCTCTCTTGGTGCAGGTGCTTGGTTCACTTTCTTGGTACCAGGCTTCGGAGCTTGGACCTATGCACCTCAATGTTCATAGCAGCACAATTTACAATAGCCAAGTGCTGGAAGCAACCTAAGTGCCCATCAGTAAAAATTATTTATTTTCATAACAGGGTTGAGGAAGGTTTTACTGGTATTGTAATACAATTATTTTCTCATGCAATGAATTTTCTATAACATAATCTTTTAATTCCACTTTTCCAGTGTATCATGCTGGTCGACTAGCATCACCATTTTTCATCAGACATTTAATTGCAGTGAGCCAAAATTTTCTCATTTACAACTTGAAAATTAAAGAGGTTGAGCTTAATTTTCTCTAAAATGGCTTTTAGGTCTAAAATTATCTATATTTATGAAATTTTTGTCTATGATCTATATTTATTTAAAAATTTGGTTTTGTTTTCTATTTATATCATGATTGGTTTTTAAGATTATGCATGTTCTTTAAAGAAAAATGAGAAATAAAATTTTCCTTTTCTCTATGATATGTAATAATTTAAAGTTCTGTATTATGTTTCTAACAATATAGAATTATACAACATGATTTCCACCAAAGCTTTATTTTCACTCTTTGAAATATCAGAGTCAAAATAACACTGACTCAGAGCCCTCTACAAGCCTAAAATAAGCAATAAGTAAATAATGAATTGTTTTACTTAGGAAATGTCCCTGCAGAATACAATTGTACATATATGTGTACTTCATTAGAAAAGCTTGTCATCACTTTGTGTGCCCAGTGGGAATTAAAAATGAAAATGTAATTGTGCTTTAAAAAAACTTAATCCAAAAATAGGAAATACATGTAGAATATTCAAAACAGATCCTGGATTAAAGGTATATCCTCAAAAAATTATAAGATTTGGCTGAATCCTAATGTTACAAAAGAAATAAGCTTTGTTGTGCTGTAATGAACTATTTTGCATATATTCCAAATATTGTGCATGCCTACTATTCAGCTGAAAGTCAACTTTTGTATTGAAGTGGACATTGAATAGATACTTATCCCCAAATTCAAAAGTTACAATAGGCCTAAAAGTAACAGAAAACAAAAATTCAAATTGTAGAATTTATTTCAATATTATGATGAACAATATAAAAATACTAACAAAATAAAAGCAGATGTTTTTCTTAATTATTTAGTGTAAAAAGTTGTAGTAAATTTTTTTAATTAAAGCACCTATAAACATTCATTTATTGGAGGTAAATTTTATGAGATGTGAACGGGTTTCTAATTATAAATGACTATGCTTTTTAATTATATTTTATTGATTATGCTACTATAGTCATCCCAACATTTCTTCCACCCAACATCCCCTACTCCATCAGGCAATTCCCATACCGTTGTTCATGTCCCTGGGTCATGCGTATAAGTTCTTTGGCTAACTGTTTCCTATATGTACTTTGCATCCCCATGGCTATTCTGTAACTACCTATTTGTACTTCTTAATACCCTCACCTCTTCACCCATTTCTCCATACAACCCTCCCTTCAAGTGACCAGCAAAATATTCTCTCTATCCACGATTCTGTTTCTGCTCTTCTTGTTTGCATAGTTTGTTTTTTAGATTCAACTGTTGATAAATATGTATTTATTGTTGCTTATTGTTCATAGTTTTTGATAGTTAAAACAGCCTCAAGAGTCCCTTTAACATTTCATTAATAATGGTTTGGTGATGATGAACTCCTTTAGTTTTTACTTGTCTGGGAAGCCCTTTATCTGCCTTTTGATTCTAAATGATATCTTTGGTGGGTAGAGCAATCTTGGCTGTAGGTCCCTGCTTTTCATAACTTTGAATATTTCTTTTTAATCCCTTCTAGTCTTCAAAGTTTCTTTTGAGAAATCAGCTGACAGTCTTATAAATATTCCCCTGTAGGAAACTAACTGCTTTTTCTTGCTGCTTTTAAGATTCTCTCTTTATCTTTATCCATTGCCATTTTAATTATGATGTGCCTTGATATGAGCCTCTTTGCATCTATCTTGTTTAGGACTCTTTGTGCTTCCTGTACTTACATGTCTATTTTCTCCACAAATTTAGGGAAGTTTTCTTTTCATTATTTTTTACAATAGATTTCCAATGTCTTGCTCTTTCTCTTCTCTTTTTGGCACTGCTATGATGCTAATGTTGGAACACTTGACTAGCCCCAGAGGCTGCTTATACTATTGTCTTTTTTTGGATTCCTTTTTCTTCCTATTGTTCTAATTGGTTGTTTTTTTTGCTTCCTTATGTAGCAAGTCATTGATTTGATTCTTCGCTTCATCCACTGTACTGTTGTTTCCCTATAAATCGTTCTTTATTTCACTTAGTGTGTCCTTTATTTCTGACTGGATCTTTTGTATGCTGCTAAGGTCCTCACTAAGTTCCTTGAGCATCCTCATAACCAGTGTTTTAAATTCTGCAACTGACAGATTACTTATTTCCCTTTCATTTAGTTCTTTTTCTGGAGTTTTGATCTGTTTTTTCATTGGTGCCATGTTTCTTTGTCTCTTCATTTTGGCCACCTACCTGTGTTTGTTTCTATGTATTAGGTAGAGCTGCTATGACCCCCTATCTTGAGATTATGGCCTAATGTAGTAGGTGTCCTGCAAAGTCCAATGGCACAGCCTTTGCTAACACCCAAGCTGGGTACTCTGGTGCATCCTTTATGTGGACTGAGTACACCTTCCTCTTGTAGGTGAGGCTTGACTGTGGTTGGCAGATAAATGGGAAGGATTTACCCAGGTCAGTCAGCTTCAGGGACTGACTGTGACCACTGACCAACAACCTCCACCCTCCATGGAGGACCAGCTGAATAGGGGCAAGGTAAGACCATGTGTTCTCACATGGTCTGTACCTATCCACTGGGTGCACAAGCTCTGGGGTTTTCCATGTGGTGCAGGCCAAACTCAGCCCCCAAGTAAATTTTTTCCAGGGCTACCCTGCCCAGGTTGGAAGGCAATCTGAGATGGCTGATACTTGTGCTGGGCTTGGAGATTCCCAGGTGAAGCCAAGCTGTGAGTTTAGGATAGCTGTGGGGCCACTTGGCAAGAGGTATGTGAGTTGGGGCCTCACTGAGGCCAGCTATTGCTTGAAAGAATTTAGAAAGTTGTGAAGCATGAGCCAAGACCAGCCATATGTGCAGAAAAGTCTGTTAACAGCTTGGGTGAGCCTATAAGTTGTGTGTGACAGAGTCTCGATCTGCAGGGTAGGACAAATAGTGTTAGACAGGTGATGGAGTCTCAGATATGGCACCTGCCTTCCAGCTCTGTGGCTCTGTGTGGGAATGGTTCAGAAAAAGGACAATGGCCTTGCCAGCCTTTCTGTCTAGGAGTAAGCTGTCCTCCAACTTCCACCTTCAGGCCAGACACTTCAGTTCCTCCTGTATGACATTGGTGCCTTTCAAGATGCTACCCCAGCTCAGAGGGAGTAAGTCTGAGTAAGTCCATGGATAGGTTCTTTAATAACTGTGGAAGTTTCTTCTACTGATTCAGGACATGCTGGTTTTTACAGCCAGAATTTATAGAGACTTATCTTCCTAGCACTGGTACCCTGGGCTGGGGAACTGGCATACAGGTCTGAGATTCATTGCTCCCAAATTTTTATCCACATGTATTTGTGGGACCAGCCCATTCTGCATCTCTGCCTTTCTTACTAGTCTGGATGAATGTGGTTTCTTTAATTTCATAGTCATCAATCTTTCATTCAACTCCATTTCTTACAGTTCTGAGCGTGAGCTGTTCTATAATTTAGTTGTAATTTTGTTGTGGTTGTGCAAAGAGGTGAGCCTTGTTTACCTATTGATTATTCTCTTGTCAATGACCGTACTGTGTCTTGTCACTTGGTTTGTAGCAGACAACTACACTCTCTGTGAACACAGATCACAGCTAATTTGGCGTTTCCTCCCCACCACCTCATTTCGAGAGTTACTTCAACTTTAATTTCTGCACCCCAAGTATCACATCTATTTGCATGACCATGAAGTAAAAATTTCACTGGTATATATCCTCCATATCCTCAACTATATTTTTGTTGACTGAGAAAGAGCATTATGGAATACTTTATAACAGCTAGAATGAATTGAGCACTTACTATATGCCAGATCTATACTAAGCATTTAACAAATATCATCTCAATTAAATCTCTCATTGCCCCTATGAGGTAGGTACCCAACATTCCCCTTTTACAGGTGAGGAAACTGAGACTTAGGGTAGTTACTTAATTGGCTCACGGTCACACAACTAATAAGAATCAGAGTCCAAATGTGATGTTGCAGTGAATTTCATTAAATTGCTAGAGATCACTCTTAATAACCATTATTTATGACTTGTAGCTGGTCTTTCAAATTATCCACATTCATTTGTCCAGTTTGCTATCCTATAAACTATACTTCTCTTTAGATTTGTTTCCAGATAAATGGGTTTGTGCTTACTAAAGAAGCTAAATTAATGTTACAATTCATAATTCTTCTGCTTACTCTCCTTTTCTTGATATCTCAGCTACTACTTACTTTCTAAATGGAAGTCATCTGAAACCCAACCCTCTTATCCCTGATGACCCAGGGAGAGAGCAAAAAGAGCAAAGTCTGCATAAGGTACACACATGTAATGTATCCCAAAGAGTGAGTTACAAGATGAAAATAGAAGTATAATTACATAGAGAAAACAGGGTGGTCTCACATATAAATGAACATTACTGAGTATGATATCACCACAAGGCAGCTCTGCAGTGATAAACATGTGCTCTTTAACCCAGATTGCCTGTGTTTGAATCCCAACTCTAACACTTCATGTGTCCATTGGTTCATCCTTAAAATGATCTAGTACAAACCCCACTGGGTTATTCTGAAGATTAAATGTATTAACATATAAACACCTAGAACAGTACCTAGAACCAAGGATGCCCTATATGACATTATTATTTACAGAGGATTTCTAAACTATCTACCACAGGTATTCAAATAATTTCAAGAGCATATTTAAAAACAAACGTCATTCCTTCTCCAAACAAACACCAAATGGTGGATAACACCAGTGCTGCAAGTGGATCCAAAAGTCCCAAGAGCCCTGGAATGGGAGGCCCAGGCAGGTTCAGTGGAGGATTTGAAAGTAGCATCCAAACCAAGGTCAGCCAGACAAGGCCATGGAGCTGGCAGAGGCAAAGCCAAGGACGATTGTAAATAAGCTAGGATCCTTGTAAAGAAGCTAGGCCATCTGGTCAAGGACATGAATATCAAGTTCTTGGAGGAGATCTTACTTTTCTCTCTGCCTATCAAAGAATCTGAGATCACTGACATTTTCTTGGGGACCCTCAAGATCAAGGTTTTGAATATTATGCCAGTTCAAAAGCAGACCCACTCTGGCCAGAGGATTTTGTCCCCAGTGGGACAAATTCCTTGAGTTTGGACTACCATGGACATGTCAGTCTGGCTGTTAAGTGCTCCAAGGCAGTGGCCACTGCCATCCATGGGGCCATCACCTTGGCCAAGCTCTCTGTTTCCCTGTGCTACAAGACTACTAAGAGAACAAGATCAGCAAGCCCTACATTGTCTTTTACAAGATGAATGGCTGCTGCGGCTCTGTGGTATGTAACTCATTCCTGCCCCCAGGGGCACCGGCAGTCTCTCAGCCCCTGTGCCCAAGATGCTGCTGATGACAATGGCTAGTATCAACGACTGCTACACCTCAGCCAGGGACTGCACTGCCACTCTGGGCAACTTCACCAAGGCCACTGCTGAAGTTATCTCTATGACCTACAGCTATCGCACCCCCTGGAAAAAGACCAAATTCACCAAGTCTCCCTATCAGGAATTCACTGACCATTGTGTAAAGACCCACACCAGAGCTTCTGTGCAGAGGACCCAAGCTCCAGCTGTGGCCACCATGTAATTTCATACAAAAAAAAAGTTAACCTGTTAAAATAAATAAATAAATGTAAACCTTGTGGTGTTTAGACTATCTAGTTCTCTCAATTATTAGTGTTGCTGCCCATCCCTTTCTCCATCCCCATTGATACAGATAATGAGTTCACCAAATATGAGGACAACTGTTTATAAGACAACATCTACCGTGTAGGTTTTTACAGGGGTTATTTGCTTAGTTCCACTGTGCTGACTATTAATACAGTTCACAGATCCAGCCTCTGCTAAGAACTTCCATGTGAGCATAGCCTCAAACGCCATCACATCACAACCCATCCTGGTGCAAACTTCCCCATATTCAGGCTATTGCCAGGCTAATGCTTACTGGTTAAGAGCTCAGATCTGATTGTTCTGGATTAAAACCCTAGTCTGCCACTTAATTCCTGTATGGTCTTCCACATGATACTTAAGGTCCGTTCTGTAGGATGCTGATAATGGCCCAATCTCACACTAAAACAAAACTACATTGTGAAGGGCCTGGCCTGTGGTGGGTTCTCTAACATTAGTTATTTTTCTGGTTGCTATTACCTTTGTTACCATCATCTCTAACTATCTTTCTACATGCTCTCAGCTCCTTGCAGAATCTTCCATTCTTTCCCTGTCTTAGGGAAATGAGCTTAAGCTAGCTGAAAGCATTGGGGGATTAAATAAAGACACTGAAAAAGAATTGCAAAGATTATCTATTAATCTTCCCAATTCTCCAATGCTTTCTCACAATTAGGTTTTAAAAGTTACTGACATTTTACTTTTAACCCACTAATTAAAAGACTCTCCTTGTTATAGTTGGTTTCAGCCAAACAAAAGGGGGAAATGGGAAATTTTTTTACTCTGCCCAGAGAAGAGTTTAGGGTCATGTCTTTTTCCTAAAGGGCCTACTGGGGGAATGGGCAGGGGTTGGGGGGAGGAATAAGAAAATAATTTCCAATGCATGAAAATTTAATAATATGCTATTATAAGTGTTGGGGGAAATGTGAATGACTTCCATACTGGCAAGAAGATTACTGAGTACCTTACCCATGGAATGTTGAAAGTTATAGGAGTATATAAGAATCTGTACCTTTCCTTGTCTTTGACTACAATATTCTACAGCTCTGCAGAGATGGAAATTAACCTCTAGAAAATTAATGGTGGTACAGGTGTTCCTCGTCCACAGTAGTGTAAATGGCTCCTGGGAGGGGCAGTACAAATAGATTTCTCCAGTAAATACATAAATCTTCATAAATCCAATTCTCATTTGAAGTTGCTGTGACATCTTACTGGTTCATTCATTAATTGATGACTTAAGTAAAATAATTCAAATGTGTTTTATTTTATATTTAAGTGAGAAACATAATTGTATCATTTTTAAAATTGCTCCTTAATGAAAAGTACAAAATTAGGGCAGAGGGTCAAATCATCAGAACTGTTGCAGTGAGAGATGGGGTCAAGTAAGATCTGACAGAGCAACTTAACATGAAGGATGTTAAAATATATGAGGGAGATTTCCCAGCAAATAAGAAGAAAGAACATCTAGTCAGGAAACAGCAAGCACAATGATTCGTGAGTATGAAATAACATTTAGTCATTCAACACAAAGTGAGGTGCAAAAAAAGTTAAGATACTCTTCTTATTGTCAGGAATTTTATACATAAGTAGAAGACAAACAAAACAAGACAAGTGTGATTCATTATCATTTTAAAAAGTTAAAAGTGATGAGGGTACCATGACGACACAGAGGAAAAACATAAGATTTAGAAAAAGAAACCAGGAAGATTTTTTGGAGGAGTTGTTATTTACAATGAATCATGAAAAATAAGTAGAAATTATCTAGATAAAGAAGGAACAATGGACATTTGAAATAGAGGGGGAAAAAGCATGTAGGATGTGAAACCTTGACTTCCTTACAGACTAAAAATATTTTGAATGCATAGATCCTAAATCTAACCCTTGATAAGGTTTTCAACAACTATAAGAAAACATGTTATGCATACCCTAGAAATGCATCATGAATAATCAATTGCCCAGAAGTATATCTTATTATGAAACAATTGTCTCATATATAGTCCAAGTGATCTTGTTACTTACCCCCCGCCAAGTTCATATTCAGTCAGTTCAGTGTCTGCCTCAACATCTGTAACCTCTTCCTCTTCTATTGACCTCCCTGGCCCTCTCCTCCCTCTCTTCACCATCCAGTCCCCCATGATGCTGATCTTTTCTTCTCCCCTCTTCTCCCACTTTTTCAGATTCTCTCAGAATGCGTCTTATTAGATCCCCAGTGTATGTTTCTGGAGAGATATTAGTATCTTCAATTTGAGGTATCTACAAGACAAACAAATCTTTCTCTTGTCAATATTGATTGCCTCTGTTACATAAAGTCAATGTAATATTGTGTTAATAAAGTCTGTTTTTAAAATAAATCCTCTTTTTTTTCATAAGTGAAGAGATGGAAAAAGGAATAAAGATAGGGCTAAAAGGGAAAAAATTCTCCTTCCACTGTGCTCTCTAGGATATTTTTTAAAAAATAAAGCTATATTTATTCCATCTAAAGTATTTTGTATTAGGGAATTCATGGCTTTGTGTGTGAGTATATTTGTGTGTGTGTGTCTTTAAATGTTCTTTCTTCTTTGGAACATTAGTTATAGCTACTAGTACCATATTTTAATGTTTTATTTGACAACATTGAAAGTTGCCAACCCAGGCCAGCACCCCATTTTTTCACTTCCTAAGTAAAACCCATAAATCAGAGAACTAGACTAGAAAATGTTAAAGAAATCTCCCAACAAGATTAGATACTCAAAACCTTCAGAGCCAGGACAATGATCCAAACTATTGTGGTTCTGGTCCAATGTTCTTTCTACTATTACATGCGAAGTGAATCTGCAACACATAACCTGCATCTTCAAAACCATTAGTACTACAAACAATGTCTCTTCTAGCACTAAAAAATAATAGTTTAAGATACATTTTGGTATTGTACTAAACTGACATTTAAATTTTTAATTTCAACGTTCATACTGAACTTATATAGCATTATATTCTCTGGACTCAAGGAGCTAAAGGATAATTCAGATGATTACACAATCTCATTTCAAGAACTCAAATACAACAGGTCTAAATTATTCATCTATACCAAATCCTAATAAAACAAGTGGGATAGGCTGTCTATAAAGAAGAGTTGTTTACTCCCTTTACTAAAGCTTTCAAAACCTAAGCCACTGTGGGGGTGACTTTCCCCACAAGTCCCCCTGTGTGCCATGGATGAGAGTAAACATGACAGAGACATGATGTGATCTGCTTGGGGAGGAGAGGTGGTCATTTTCCCAGATGAAAAAGGCCTTGACTGTGGCCAGTTTCTCAGGGGAAAAAGGCCAGCAGCAGCCAGTTTCTCTGAGGAGAAAAAGGCCCCTAACCCAGGGCCTTTTATTGGGTTCTAATACACAGGAATACAGGCCAGCAAGGATCAAACAGTAGATAACATTTCAAAGAAATATGAGGGCTTAGTCCAAGTCAGAGTCTGTCAGGAACAGAGTTTTAGGGTTTCCTGCTCAAACCCTTAATATATGAAAAAAAAGCACTTTTAGCAGAGCAGATTTCACAGGTTTATCAGGAAGTCTTTGTGATGCCAGATTTTTCCCCAGGACACGCTCTAGCAAGGCAAGGAGCTGCACCCCTCCCCATCGGGTGTTCAAGCTTAAGGGGATTAGAGCCAGGAAGCACTTCTCCCAGAGAACATGGAGACTCGGGCTTTGTCAAAGCTGGGGGGCAAGAGTCTATTGCTCTCTCTTTGTTGCAGCCCCCCCCCACCTAGTCCTTCCATGATGGCCTCCCAGGTGATTGAGTCTGGCTTTGGTTGCCCCCCGCTGTGAGGGGTCTTACCCATCTGACCATGCTTTGGGTTCAGGGAGGAAACTGAGGCAGCATTTGCTACCAGAGACAAGACTTGTCTCCTGTGGCTCGCATTCCAGAGGTAGTAGCTCACTCATCCTTAAACCACAGGGGGTAGAGAGTTACAATTCCTAGAACCAGGCAGAGCAGTCCACAACAAGCCACATGTTTCATGAAAACAAAAGCATCATACTCACCCTTCACAGGTGAAATGCCATGTATTTATAATGATTCACAGAGCCACACTAGAGCAATTTGAAATGACAAAAGTAGAAAGAATTTTTTAACCTCATGTGTTTACATAGAAAACGAAGATGAACTCAAAAAACATTAATTCTATTATAATTTAATTTAAATGAATTTATCAACACACACATGCTCACATTTTGAAATTACAGATTCTATTTGAATTGGAACACCAGCTTATAAACACGTTAACTTTTTTTCTCCACTTTAAAATCTCTAACTCCCAAAAACATATGGTCAAAAAGGAAGGAACTAGTACTGTACTAATCAGGCCAGACATCTGAGAATCCATGGTAAACACTATTAATTTCATGAAGAAATTAAATGATGTGTCTGTTTAAAGTGGAATACAGATAATTTCTTATTGTCCCACAATAATATTTTTACATTTTTGATTAGCATTTAAATTTTACTTAGCACAGTAACAAAAAAAATGAATTATATGGAGTGCTTTTGAGGAGACATTCTAAGTGAAGAAAGGGAAATACAAAATAATACATGCTACCCTTTGTCTAAGAAACAAGGGAAAATATATAAATAGACATATATCTGTCTATCTTCACAAAAAGAAACACTGGGAGGATAAGTCAGAAAATTATCATCTCATTTACCCACAAAGGGTGGGCTGGATGGGGACAGAAGGGTTACACCTGAGAGTGACACTGCTTTGTAAAAACACTTTTACACAGTCTTAACTTTTAGAGGCATTAATCTTCTACATGTTTTATTACACCTGTGGGGCCAGCCTTGACCTACAGGGGATGGGAACTGATGATTCAATGCTTCCCTCCTTTATCTCCTGGGAGGATATTCTGCCCCGTATGCCATGAGGCTCCTCAGAAGACCCCAGTTAGATGTAGCTCCGGTGCTCCATAATGGAGGCTAACTCAATCCTATGCCCTTTATTTCCCCTTCTCGTTTTGCTTCCTCTCTTGTTTTTCACTCTTTCGGATTACTTCTGAAATACACTGCCTGTCTGAATACCTTTGTCTGAGACTCTACTAAGTCTTTAGTAACCTAAATAAATTTCTTAACCTCTGTGAACCATGTTTTCATTATATTTACAAGTGGGATATTATTTATGCAGCATATTTGAGGATTAACAGAGGAGATGTATATAAAGCATCTAGAACAGGATCTGGTCCGACAGACTATTCAACCAATGGCAGCTGTCATTATTTCTGTCTCATTTCTTCCACAGATCACTACTCCTCTGAATGACTTAGAGTATATTTATATGGGAAAATAGACAGGAAGGCAGAAATAAAATGCACATTTGATGTTCATTGCTAACTTATTCTGCCCTGGATCATTTTGACATGAGTCAAAATACTACAAATAATACAAACATACATCTGTGGCAATCAGTCTTTCCAACAGCTCTTATTTCATTCTAATAACAACTTGAAAAAAAAGATGTGATTAATTGATGAAGCAAAATTTATGCAGAGGTGGAAGAGGGCATGATCTGCAGTCACATGAAGGAATTCACCTTAGATTTGAGACATACACTCTGACACAAAAAAATAAGGAAGGAAAATGGGAGACATGGCAGGTAATTTTGTAGATGTACCTAGAAATTAAGTGAATTCAGTTTCAGTCTAAAAAGGCAAGGGCATTTGTTGGGACAGGAAAGAAAAACTGATAAAGGAGTTTAGGATGGAAAGGTTTGGAGTAATTGATATTAGAAAAAGAGATGATTTGTGTGAAATGGGAAGATGGCTGAGGAAGGCTGGGAGCTACTAAACTGTGGTGGTCAATGCAGGTATTTCATAATTGAGGATGAAGGCCGGATTGTAAGGCTACACAAAATGAATGTAAATGACATCCTAGAATTTTTACTGCTTTGGCCATTATTTCCTGGTGAATTTTAATTAGATTTCTGGGATTGAAAAAAGCAATACCACATCATATGTCTAGAGGTGAAATTTTCCCTGAAATGAATAAATGAACTTTTATTTTGCTTCTTTAAATTATTTTAGGAAGAAGAATGTTCTAAGAAAGAAGACTGGATCTCTACTTCGACTCAAAAAGGAATTACAAAGTCTGAATTTACCACTCCTCCTTAAACAATTTAAGAACCTGACAAAATATACAAAACAATAATTTTCAAGAAAATGGATATTAGGCAACAAAGGAAGGGGAAAATAATATGATCCTAGGATTGTCCCCAGGTTACCGCCTAAAAGAGAGTTTCTAAGTGGCAGCATAGTAAGCAAGAATTCGAGTGCATGCCCATGTTCTGACTGAGCCTGAACAGGGGGTACAAACGGAGCAGATGATAAGGCAGCTAGTGTTTTCAACGGACAGTACTACAAAGGAGAGAGCTGCAAAGAAAAAGTTCCAGAGATCTAAGAAGTTTCCCCTCCAGTCATCAGCTGAGCACTGATAAGATTACGCAAATGAGGAAAGAATCCAAGTTCAGGGAAAGAACCACACACAGAGAACACAATACCCAGAATTCATTCAGGGCACAGAATAATCCTTCTTCCAAATAACCAGAATGCAAAACTTCATAAATCATGAGTCAGTGGGTAGAACAGTCTAAAAGGTTTTGCCTCAATGGTAAGGAAACTTTAGCTCTATGCAATGCTCTAGTCCAGTGATTTTCAACCTTTTTCACCTCATGGCACATATGTTAATTATTAAAATTCTGCTGCGCACCAAAAAATGTATTTTTTGCCAATCTGACAAAAATAGATATAATTTTTTTCTTGCTTGTCTTCAATTTTCACCTAAGGATATATTTATTGATTCTAGACAGACAGGAAGAGAGAGAGAGAAACATCAATAGGTTGCTCTCTCTATGCACCTGACTGGGGACAAAACCCAAAACCTAGGCATGTGCCCTAATTAGGGATCAAATCCACAAACATTTGATGTCTGGGACATCGCTCCAACAAACTGAGCCACACCAGCCAGGGCAATAGGTATAATTTTAATTCATTCACACCAGGAAGCTATTGTTGTCATTTTTTTATAACCTAAGGGAAAAGATGTCAGTGTCCCTAACTAAGTAGTCACATATTGCATATTTTAAAAATTCCTTTAAATTTTTTTTGCAGAACGAGTGGTCTGGTGCCTGCAGACCACTTGTTCTGCAGAAAAAATATTTAAGTATTTTCTGCCTATGCAGTAGTAACATGAGAGATTCTTTTCCATCTGCAATGAAACTTATGATGTAGTAATATTTGTGTTAAGAAAGCATATTCTGTTTTTAAATAGGAGGTAGAGCCACAGAGGACTGTTATAAATTCATATATTTATTAATAAATGTTTATTTAGGAACTGCTGTGCTGTAGGCGCTGTACTACAACCACATTCTCTGTCCACATAGAACTTGGAATTGGCAATGGGTGATCACGTGCAAATGGACAATTAAAAAGTGACAAGGGAACCCAGAAGCTAAGGGAACACATGGTCAGGACACTTAGCCTGGATTTGGGGACCCTGGAGGACTTCTTTTTTTTGTTTGTTTGTTTTTTTTTTGTCCTGGAGGACTTCTGAAAGGAAATTTCACACAAACTGAAAATAGAAGAAGTATCAGTGAGCCACTTGGAGTCAAGGATGAAACAGAACGTTCCAAGTGAGGGAAGCAGTTCCAGGATCTGAAAGAATCAAAAATTAGGAACTTAGCAAATCCTAAAGATGATGGAAATAAACTGCAGGCACTTATTTTGTCATGTAATATGTGAAACGATTTTTTTGCCTAGAAAATTGCTTTAAAGTTACTTGTTTCCTTATTTTATGTTTTCCTTAACTAGACACTATGCATCATTATTAATAAGACAAAAGATTGTAAATGAAATTCAAGCTCTGTGTTGAATGGGCACCTGAAAGAATAAGAGGGGGTGCAATGTTGATGGGCTGAAGGAAGGGGGATTAGTACACAGAGCTTTTGCTTCTAGTAAGAGCATTAGTGGGACATATTTTAATGAATCTTAAACATTTTGTTAAAAGGATTCTTTAAAAAATTCAGATTCAGATACCAGTTAACAGCCTTCAAGGAATGAGTTTGCTGACTTTGAGTCTATCTTAAGTTCACTCTGTGTGGTTCTTAAAAAGGAGCCAACACAGTATACTTGGGGATACTGCAGCTCTTGAAGGATCCATTTCAATGGTATATTTATGTTCAGTTTAACTTCTCTGGTTGTGTGAGCTTTTAAAACTACATATCTTACTCTCCCCATAGGGCTGCCAACTTTCAGTCACCCAGATAAATTTGAATTTCAGATAAACAATAGTCATGTTTAGTAAAATTATGTTCCCAGTCCATGGAAACCATACTCTCTAGGGATGGGAGATGTCCTGGCAAGAAATCTGGAAGATTGTCATGACTTGTTGGGAACTGCTCTGCCTGGATTCAGGAGATGTAACTGTCCCCCATGGCTAAGGCTGAGTGAGCGACCTCCAGACTGTGAGCCACTAAGGAGACAAAGCTTATCTCCCTGTCAGGAGCGCTGCTTCTGCTTCATCCATCTCTGCCCCCAACGCTTGGTCAGTTAGTCAGTGACGGGTAAGACCCCTCAGAGGAGGGGAAACCTAAGCCAGACACAATCACTTGGGAGGCCCTCAAGGAAGGACTTGGGGGGCTGCAGCATAAAGGGAGTGATGGGCCCTCGCCCCCCAGCTGTTCTGACATAGCCTGAGTCCCCATTTCTGTCTGGGAGAAGTGCTTCCTGGCTCTAACCCACTTAAGCCTAAAAACCTATGACTGGGAAGGTGGTACAACCCTTTGCAGGCTAGAACAGGATCTGGGGTGATCGGGCATGAGAAAGAATTCCTCAAGTCCTGTGAAGCCTGCTTTGCTAAGGGTGCTTTCATTCATATGATAAGGATCTGAGCAGGAAATGAGCATGTCTCCCAAAGTTTTTTCGACCCCCTTATCTGACAGATATTGACTCAGATTAAGCCCTCAGATTTCTTTGAAATGTTATCTATTGCTTGATCCTTGCTAACTGACATTGATTGATGAGCTTTACCTGTATTTCTATGTGTTCCAAACCCAATAAAAGCCTTTGAAGAAGAGGTTCTTGGTCTTTCTCCTCTGAGAGATCGACCACCTCTCCTCCCCAAGCAGATCATGTCTTGGTAGTTCCATTTTGATCCATGGTGGAGGGGGGACTTGCAGGCAAAGTTGCCCCCAGAATGACTTAGTATTTTTCCTAGGGTATAATGTAACGTGCTTGAGCCCACATTTCATCATTATCGTGAAAATACATTCCCTTATTCCTATGCCTTACAGAAAGAAGTGCTTGAGGCAGAGAGACCCAGGCAGCTGGGGCTTGGTTTTTAAAGCAGTGTTCAAAGGGGAGAATTGGCTCTGCTGAGTCATGTCTAACTCCTCAGGATAAAGGAAATGCAAAAAGCTACTTAAAGATGGGTTGTCACACAAAATTATTTGTACATTTTTAAAAGGACAAAGTATCCTATTTTAGGATCAATATGCTACAATATTGATGGGTTAGGGCGGCAGAGGCAGAAAGAAGTTTTATTCTTTCCTTCACTACCAAGACATGGTCTAACTATGGTTTAAAAAATGCAAATACAGACATTCCTGGACTTACAATGGTTCAACTTAATGATTTTCAACTTTATGATCATGTGAAATAGATATGTATTATAAATTACATGAGATACTCAACATTTTATTATACAATTGGCTTTGTGTAAGATGATTTTACCCAACCATAGGCAAATATAAGTGTTCTGAGCATCATTGAGGTAGGCTAGACTAAGCTATGATATTTGGTAGGCTAGGTGTATTAAATGCATTTTCCACATACAATATTTTCCAATTACTTGGATTTATCAGGATATAACACATTGTAAATCAAGGAGCATCTGTAACAGCAAACATTTCATTTCTCTTAGAGTTACATACTTCAAAGCTTAAACAATGACCTTCATTTTGTTGAGGTGTATTGAGAATTTGCTGCATGCCCAGTATGTTCCATGACACACTGCCTCTTGTCGATCTAAAAAGAACTGCGAGGTTCCCTTTGGTGAGCCTCTGTTCTGACTGATTGTACCATGCACCGCTCATTTCAAAAGCTCACTTTAGAAGTCACCCCATATGGAAGAAATTCACAGAGTCAGAGGTGCCATTTTCACGGTAGGTATGGCAACTAGATATATGTAGGACATCCCTGGAACATTCTGCAAACCCAGAAATACTTAAGATTATTAAAGTACTACTAGCAATCCCAAATACTTGTTACATGAGCTTTATTGTTAGATAGTTTACATACTTTGTGCATTCAATTGTCATGATCTCTATAAGAATTATTTATTTCTCCTTTTTTCTCATTTAGTTTGTTTATTATGATGAGCCATTGATTTTTTAATTTTTCAATTACAGTTGACATACAATATTATATGAGTTTGAGGTGTACAACATAATGATTTGACATTTGACTTATGAAGTGATAACCTTATAAGTCTAATACACATCTGACACCATACATAGTTATTACAATATTGATTATATTCCCTATGCTGTAATTTACATCCCTGTGACTATTTTTGTAACTGCTAATCTGTACTTCTGAATACCTTTATCTTTTTTACCCATCCTCCCAACCCCTACCCCCAATAATGCAACCATCAATCTGTTCTCTGATTCTGAGTTTGAGTTTGTTTTGTTTATTTGTTTTGGTTTTTAGATTTTACATAAGTGAAATCAAATGGTATTTATGTCTATTTAAAATGATGAAATAATATTGAAGAGTTTAATTAAGTGGCCACATATCAAATGAAAATACCAGAAGTTGGAACCTAGACTCATGCCCCACATGAGTCTAGGAATTGCTCTAGAAATATGTTACAATTACGTTTGCTTTTAGAAGATTTTGGTTCTCACAGTGGGCTGTGGCTTTGGGGAATTTATACTTTCTGACTATAACATGTTGTGAATCCCTATTCCAGCATCTTCATTAAAAAATTGAAGATTTTCTTCAATTAAAACAGGTATACAATTTGAAAATAGACTATTTTCTCTGTCATGTTTGTTTTAGTTGAGTCTGACACTTTATAGGCATTGTATAAAGCAGTGTTTTTAATTAGATTACCAAAACTTAAAGATAATACACTTGGCTTACTCTTATTTATCTAAACAGCATGTATATTTTCTAAGGTTGTGTCTTCACAGTCAGACTAATTTTAATAATTTTTAAGTTAAAATAGTTGAATTCCAGTTCACATAGTCTGTCCAGACAGTTATAGGCACATGACAATTACTCCCATTGTACCATACTAACAATTCTGTGTATATACATACATATGTGTATATATGAGGTCTGCGCAGAAGTCCAGCCACTGTTAATATAATGAGAATGGTTTATGTGACATCAATGTAACCTGGCAGCCAAGGGAAGTAGATTAGAATGCACACATGCGAACAATGATGACTTCACTGTACTAGTCGGTGGGGATGGTAGATACCATTGAGTGAGCATGTGTACTGTGTGGCCATCACATTCAAAATGACTGAGTGAACAGAGCAACAAGTCTGTATCAAATTTTGTATTAAGCTTGAACATTCCACAATGGAAACTATTCCAATGATTCAGGAGGCTTTTGAGGATGATGCAGTGAATGCAGTGCAAATAAAAGAGCGGCACAAATGCTTCAAAAATGGCTGAGAATCTGTTGAAAGTGATCCATGTTCTGGAAGGCCTGCAACAAGCAGAACACCTGAGAATGTTGAACGTGTATAGGCTACAATCAACAAAGATCAGCGACTGACAGTGTGAGAACTAGAAACAGATCTAGGAATTCCAAAAACTACTCTGTCCGAGATGTTGATATAGGATCGTGGCATAAAATGTGTTGCAAAATTCATTTTGTGGCTTCTGCTACCAGAACAGAAGGAACATTGGGCTGCACTTGCTAATGACTTGATTCAAACCACTATCAATGACACAGATTTCCTCAAGAAGGTCACAACTGGAGATGAATTGTGGGTCTACAGCTACTCATATAATTCAGAAACAAAGGCCCAGTCATCCCAATGGAAGTCACCTGGTTCTCCATGACCCAAAGAAGGTGTGGCAAAGTCGCAGCAAGATCATGACCATGTCAACTATTTTTTTTTTAATTGGGAAGGTATTGAGTATGCTCCTCCAGGCCAAACAAATAATAAAAAGTACTACCTCAAACTGTCATTGTTTGAAAGATGCAATATGATAAAAATGGCCACAGCTATGAACAAGTGGTGATTGGCAACTTCATCAGGACAACATGCCTGCTCATGCATCTCATCTCATGCAGAAATATTTAGCAAAACATCAAATCACCCAGGTGAGTCAGCACCCCCTACACCTCAGATTTGGCACCCTGTGACTTCTGGCTTTTCCCAAAACTAAAAGCACTTTTGAAGGGGAAGAGATTTCAGACCATCAATGAGATTCAGGAAAATACAAAGGGCAGCCAATGGTGATTCCAACAAAAGATTTTGCAGAGTGTTTTGAACAGTGGCAGAGATGTTGGAAGAACTGTGTGAGGTCCTGAGTTGCCTACTTTGAAGGGGACTTAGCTGTCATTAACCTATGTACAATGGTTCTTGTATCTTGTATCTTCTTCAATAAATGTCTCTATTTTTCATATTACATGGCTGGATAATTCTTGGACAGGCCTTCTATACTATATTTTTTTATATAAAATTCTAGAAAAAGACAAACCAATTCATAGTGACAGAAAGCAGATTTTTAGTTTTCTGAGGATATATATAGGAAGGGGAATATAGGAGAGAATTAATACCTAGGTGAAAAAAAAAGAAACTTCTAAGTAATAAAATTGTTCATCATCTTAATTGTGGTGATGGTTTCATGTGTATATACACATATAAAAGCTGGCCAACTGTAACATTAAAAATGTGCAGTTTATTGTATGTCAATTTTACCTACACACACACACACAAATTATATGGAAAACAGACCAAGAAATTCCCTCCCTGTTGGAATACCAAATGTTCTGTGCTATCCTAACCACAAGGAGATTACAAAAACAATAAAAAGGAATTATATCTAGGAATTGGGACTAACAATGCAAACATTTTTCATATTAGAAATTTCTGCTTTATTAGATTTTTTGCTACATGAAGGTACTTATTTCAAAAATTATATCTGAAGATTTTTTAAATGCTTGAAAAAATTATAGAAAAGAAATTCAATAAAAATATTTGTAGCAAATGTCACTGGTGTAAAGACTCATGGATAATTTTTTTCATATTTCTAAGTTTTCTTAGAAACTTAAAATTTTTAAATTATTTTTACATACTTATTTTTAAGCTGCATCTTAGCAGCATCACTGCTTGTTCCAATGAAACCTGTACAGAGTCCTAGTCTATAAAATACATAAAAAGTTCAGGCCCTCGCTGCATTTTTTTTGCCTCAAGTCTCATTATCTTGCAATCCTCCCTTGACCATGACTCCAGAATGACATTTCTAACTTTATTCTCCTCCATATAATCTTATAGTGCATAGTTCCTAACTTTAAAGACCCAATATCCTATTTTTTTAATATTCTGTAAATCCCTTTTACTATCTGAAATGATATTAATATAGAATATTATCTGTGGGCATATATATATATATGGTATGTGTGTATATATGGGATACAAATATATACAGTATATGTTTGATGTATATGCTATATATACTACATATATTATATATATTTCTAAATAAATTTTGTGATGATATCCTCTAATATTTTGGCGGAAGTACTAAAATATCACCGTCAAAAACAATGAGAGTTTTAAAATGAAAAAATACTGTTTTTAATTGTGCAAAGGAATAGCAGGTCAAACGTGGCTTCTGAGACATGATTTCATAATTTTTCTTCTTAGCCCCTAAAACTTTTCTTCTTTCATCCATTTTCTGACCAAAGCACAATCCTTGGACCGAAAAGTTTGAAGTCTTTGACTCCAGTGCAATGAAAAGATCGCCGTAGCCTGGAGGCAGCTCCCACTATCTCAGCAGAATTTTAACAGGGCTTTGAGAAGTGGGATTTGGAAAGGATTTTAACAGAGAAGACATAGTTAGATCAACTTATATTTCCCTTCCTGAATTAAAAATTAGTCAGCTATTAGGATGAGAATAAATTTTGTTTTATAATTTGGCTATTCATAAACAAGACAAACTGATATTGAACAGCCCACACAATCTGGACCCATTTTTCCAAATTAATTTTCCAATGATCAGCAAAAACCCTGCTGTCCAGCTAGACTGATTGATTTCACAAATGCCTTACATGTGTTTTGGAAACAGGTTGGAAATTGTAACAGAGCTTCAGTAGTGGATCAGTATAAATATGGCTCTTATTTGCATTAAATAATCCATAGTTTAAAACAACACAAAATTTATATTGTAGGTAGATTTCTGAAAGTGGGGCAACAGAGTAATATTAATATAACATAAATACAGTGATAGAGATGAGAAATGAGGAGAACTGTGGCCCTTGGATTCTCAACTGTAATGTACTGTTATTGCAATCATTATATAATTTTTAGTTAACGTGTTTTAAATCTTCATTTCATGTACCATAAATGCTTTGCTGCAGTAATGATATGATTTGCTCACCAGTATTTGTTCTCTTGCCAATTCAGTCACACTGCATTTACATTCCAGCCCACAGATGTGACAGGTTTTGGTCACTGAGATGTGAGTGGATATAATGTTTGTCATATCTGAGCAGAAGCTCCACATAGAATTTTGTTGTTTGCCTTGCCCTTTCTTGCTCCTGTGACCACACACTGGCGGGGTTGGGGGAGGAAGGCTCATCCAGAGAAAAGCTTCTCCTTCCATCTCAGTCCCAAAAGGATAAAATTTTGGAGAACACCTGAACCTAATCTGTGCCTAGAACCTCATTCAGCTCACTACAATCCAGGCAAACACTAAACTCTCGTGTCATAAGAACAATGTAAAATAATATTGTTATTGTAAGCCATGGAAGTGTTAAGACTGCATTATTGCAGCAGAAGCTGATGGTTAAAATTACATTTTTTGTGTTGTTTTTTACTGAAAATGATCACCTGTTTCTAAACATAATAAGGAAATAGGTAATTTCACCTGTTTAATATTAGAAATCTATGTGGCATTTGTTTACATTAAACATTCAAATGATCAGTTAAGTCTCTTCCTTGAGGATGCCTGGATGGTCATGCTGCAGCTGCCTGTATTTCCCAAAGGATGGTATTTTGGGTGGATTTTGGATGGAAAGGAACTCCAGGCACAGCCTAGGGTTTGGCTGGTCTGGCAGACGATGGCAGGGTTATTCTTCTTTGGGTGTTCTAGAGGGGATGAGCTCAGAGGCAGGGGCCTGCTATTCTTCCAAAATTGTGTAGCTTTTGTATCTTACTGAATCCAGAAAAGCCAGAGTTCATGCTGACTGTCACTACCAGACCCAATAAGCAGAGACAGGGATTGAATCTTTATGGGTGCTTTATTCAGATGGCCAGAGATCTGAGAAGATGCAAGTTATGTCCCCTAACAGACCACCTTACATTCCATTTCAAACCAACCCTTTTTATAAGGAGAAGAAAAGTGTAGGTAAAAGTGTTGAGGGACTGAAATGTTGGAAAATTTTTAGTTTCAGGTAATCACTAATAAGCTCAATAATCAATGCATGTAAAAGCTATTGTTCCAGGAACTGAAGGTATGACCCACCTTGACTCCAGGAGTCCATAAGCAGTTCCACCTTTGTGCCTCAAGAGTACTGCAAGTATCAATATGGTACCTGAGCCACTGTACTCCAGGGTGAGACAGCCACTGCCCAGGGTGCTGCAGGACACAGGTAAAGAACACTGCCCCGAACACAGATGAGAGAATGCTGAAGCTTTTTACCTGATTAACTTTTTCCCCAAATTCTAAACCTATACTTTTCTTCTCCTTATAAAAGGGGTTGGTTTAAAATGGAATTTAAGATGGTCTGTAAGGGTACAAATCCTCCATCTTCTCAGATCACTGGCTATCTGAATGAAGCACCCATAAAGATTAAAAAAAACATGATGGATTAAAAATTTTTTTCTTCAGGTTGCTTTTACATTATAGCTTCAAAATTTCTGTCAGTCATTGTCTTTTGAGATATATATACATATATGTACGTGTATATATAGAGAGAGAAAACTGGTGTGCTATATTAATTTATGAGTATATGTGTATACCCATTTAGTATGTGTATGTGTGTATATATACATATGTATGTATATATATACATATGTATATGTGTATATATAGAGAGAGAGAGAAAATTCTGGTGTGCTACATTAATTTATGGGATTCTAAACTAAATGTTTAGCATTTTTTTCTTTACCCATGGTCGCCTAAATGAGTTTTTTATGCTTTGGTTCATTATTTTTTTATTTCAGTTTAGATACCCTGATTAAGTATGACCTATTGCTTAACCAAATAATTTTAAGTGGTAAATATATGCTCAAAACTGTGGAAGAGATTTTTATTAATAAATTGCTTATAAATGCAATCAAATAGATCTCTAAATACTAATTTTAAAGACCAGGCTATCAGAGACTAGTCTTTTAGTTCTTTTACTATAACATTCACATAATCGTAGGCTTAAAAATAGGAATTATTTCTTGTATATTTTGAAGTACAACTAGAAAATAAAATGATATAGACCTGCTTAATGAGCAAGTATTTCATTAGCCATTATTTACAATTAAATAGATGTTTATCAAGAACAGCCAAGTGTCTGAAATTATTCTTTACTTACTAGCCAAAAAATTAGCTTGCCAGTTCACTGGATTCTTTCTCTGTTGGCGACAAAGGCTCAGCAAGCCTTCTGAGCCTACGCATACCTGCGTCAGTTTCCTGTGCGCCAGATCCCACAGAGGGATGCAAATGAGCATGACTGAAGCTTTCTCACAGAGTGGTTGCAATACAGGAAAGAAACTCTGAGTTTAGGGAACCTGAGTATTTTATAACGTTCAGTAACCATGCCTGCCCTTTACTCTGGAGGAAGACACTATGTCTGTTTTCCAAGGCTGTTTGCTGTACAAACATCTTTGAAAAGAGTGTGAAACAAAGGGAAGTTAGCACCTCTCATGCGGCAGGTACAAAATCATGAAAGATTCATGGAGGATTGTCTCCCAACACACTTCCAAATATTTCTAAGTGGACTCAAATTAATATAAAATACATCAATAAAACTAATAATTTAAAGTCCAAATTTTCAAGCTACAAGAAAATATTTATGAACATTTATTCAATATCTTGAGAGAGAAACTTTCTAAAATTAAAATAAAATATTACACAATAAAAGACTGATGAATTAAACTACATAAAATTTAAATTTCAACACAGCAAACCACATAAATAGTAATAAAAGACAAATGACAGACTGAGAAAATATTTAGAACAAATATGATAGATAAGTGCTTAGTATTCTTACTGCAAAAAGACGTCAAAAGAACAAAATTATTAAACTCCTTTATCCCTAATAATGAACAGTTAAGTCACAAAAGTTCAAGTAAACTATTAAAATTATTAACTCTCAATCAAAAATAACAGTGTTATTAATCAACAAGTTACTATTCTTTGCCTGTCAAATTTAAAAAGCATTTTAATCATATTCATTTTTAACCGTGTAATGAAATTAGAACTTCTCTCCTGCTGATGACAGACTCAAATGTTACAAGTTTTCTACAAAGCAAGGAATCATTATATCTTATTTTTAAATATTCTTAACTGATGATATAGTAACCCCTCCAGAAATAAACTACAAATATGAATGAAGTTCCTTTCATAGAGAATGTACTACAGCATTATTTGCAGGAGTAAATTATAAGAATAAATCTAAATGTATAAAATAAAGAGTTGAGTAAATTATAGCAAATGTATTAAAAAGAATTAATATACATTATTAATATGAACCCATCTTTAATATAGTATTGATCAAATTAAAGTTTATTTTACAAAAAGCTTGAGAAAAATGAGAAATTGCTAACATGAGGACTTTTGAGAATATAAAGCAAAGTATCATGCATTGGTTTTTATTGAGGTGGATAAGAGTTAGAAAATATATACCACACAAATACATCAAAATCTAAAATAAAATGAAATGAACTATCCTTAATCCCAATCTTTTCTAAATCTATTTATTTAATATATCAAATATCTTAATTCTATATATAGAAGATATATTGTAGAATTATATAGCTGAAATGTGTATTATTTTATTAACTGATGCCACCCCTAAAAATACAATTAAAGTAACATACCAAACATTTTATTCTAATATTAAACTTTTTAAAAATTTTTAATGAACTCTTGCCATTTTTCATTAACATTATATATGCTAAAGAAAATGCTACTTGAAAAAATTTTGTTACAGAAAATTGTGTGTGTTGGCTTAAAATTGTAAACTTTAAAATTGATTTATTGGGTCAAGATGGTGGTGTAGGCAAACATGGCTTGCCTTTTAACACAACCACATCAAAATTACAACTAAAGTATAGAACCATCACTCAGAACCAGAAGAAATAGAGTTGAATGGAAGTGTGACGACAATGGAATTAAAGAAACCACATCCATCCAGACTGAGCCAGCAAGCTGGTACCATATCTGAGACACCATCAACCAGGCTAAACTGTCTGACCTACCTTGGAGATCCCCAGAAACTCCACTCCACTCAATTTACAGGCCCACCAAAGGTACTTTTCCATACAAAGGGCTGGTCTGTCCTCACGCTTCACAACTTCCTATATCCTCTCAAACAAGAAACAGCCAACCTAATTGAGACCCAGGCCCAGCACTAGCAGCAGTCAGATTAGAATCCCAGTGTAGCTTTCTCTGGGAATCTCCAAACCCAGAACAAGTTGCAGCTGTCTCAGATTGCTTTATTGCTCAGGTAGGGTGAGCCCAGGCAAAACACAGGTCGGGGCTGGCCTCGGCCTATACCACCCAGGAAACCCCAGGTCTAGCATACCAAGTGAATAGTTACAGACCACATAGGAGTACCACCACCTTGCCCCTGCATAGCTGATCCTCCATGGAGGGCAGAGGTTGGTGGTCAGTGGTCACAGCCAGTCTTTGTAACTGACTGGCCTGGATAAATCCTTCCTATTTATCTGCCAATAGCTACCAAGGCTCAACCAAAAAAGGATGGTGTATTCAGCCCACATAAAGGGCACACCTCAAGTACACAGCTTAAGTGATAGGGGAGGTTGTGTCACTGGACCCTACAGGACACCTACTGTTGGGAACCTTCCTGCCTGGTTTCAGAAGCTGTAACCTCACTGACAGGTGAAAATGCTCCATGGCTAGGGGAACTTGGGGCCACTAAGGAGACAAAACTTATCCTCCCAGCAGGGGCACAGCCTCTGCCCCCTTTACTTCACCCTGCTTGGCCCCTGGAGGATGGCTGGTTAGTCAATGAGAGTTAAGATTCCTCGAGGAAGGAATAACCTAAGATAGGCACAGTTGCAAAGGGGTCATTAGGAAAGGACTTACAGGATTGTGGAGAAGGACAAAAGACCCTCACCCCTTAGCTTTATCATAGCCTGAGTCCTCATTCTACCTGCGAAAAGTCTCCTAATCTCTTGGCTTCCTTGCTTCCCCTGCCTGATACAGGCCTGAAACAATGCCAAAAAGGGGTGCACCCCTGTGCCAGAACCAGTGGTTCCCAATGAGGGGCAATCAGGCCTTAAGAAAGAATGCATAAAGTCCTGTGAAAACTGCTTTGCTAAGAATGCCCTCAATTTAAATGTTAAGGGTCCAAGCACAAAATGAATTTGTTTCCTAAGGTTTTACACCCAATTGGCATCGCCCTATCTACCAGACCTTGACTAAAAAGGACTCCCACGATCCCAGAAATGTTATCTGTAAACCATACCTCCTTTCTTTTGATATGCATTCCTGTGCAAGCTAAACTTAATAAAAGCCTATTGATAGAGAGGCTTGAGACCTTTTTTCTCTGAGATACTGGTCAGACTTTCCTCCCCAAGCAGATCATGTGTTGGTAGAATTATTCTCATCCATGGTGGCCGGGAAGGCTCTGTGGGAGGAACCGCCCCACAACCTACTACATTAGGGCACACTACCGAGTCACAGCATCAAAGCAGCTCTATCTATACATAGAAACAAATACAGGGAAGCTGTCAAAAAGAGGAGACAAAGAAACATGGCCAAAATGAAAGAATAGATCAAAACTCCAGAAAAAGAACTAAATAAGTGGACATAAACATTCTATCTGATGCAGAGTTCAAAACCCTGGTTATAAAGGTGCTCGAGTAACTTAGTCAGGACTTCAACAGCATAGAATATCCAGTCATAAACAAAGGATATGCTAATTGAAATAAAGAACAATTTACAGGGAAACAACAGTAGAGTGGATGAAGCTGAGAATCAAATCAATATTTTGGAACATAAGGAAGCAACAAACAACCAATCAGAACAACAAAAAGAAAAAGGAATTCAACAAAAAGGATAGTGTAAGCAACCTCTGGGACAACTTCAAGAGGTCCAACATTCTCATCATCGGGTAACCAAAAGGAGAAAAGAAAAAGCAAAAATAGAACATCTATCTGAAAAAATAATGAAAGAAAATATTTCTAATTTTGTGAAGAAAATAGACATATGTTAGTCTAGGAATCACAGAGTCACAAAGAAAATGGATGCAAAGACACATCATAAGACACATCACACTCCCAGACACATCATAATTAAAATGCCAAAGATTAAAGATAAAGAGAGAATCTTAAAAGCAGCAGGATAAAAGCAGATAATTACCTACAAAACAGTTCCCATAAGACTGTCAGCTGATTTCTCAAAAGAAACTACAGGCTAGAAGGAATTGGCAAGGCACGTTCAAAGTAATGGAAAGCAGGGACCTACAGCCAAGATTGCTCTACCCACAAAAGATATCATTTAAAATCAGAGGGCAGATAAAGGGCTTCCCAGACAAGTAAAAACTAAAGGAGTTTATCATTACCAAACCATTATTAATAAAATGGTAAAGGGACTCTTTAAAGAGAACAAAGATCAAAACTATGAACAATAAGGTAGCAATAAATACGTTATCTATCAACAATTGAATCTAAAAAACAAACTAAACAAACAAGAAGAACAGAGACAGAATTATGGATACAAAGAACATTTAGATGGTTGTCTGATGGGAGGGGGGTGTGGAAGGTAATGGGTGAAGAGGTGAAGGAATTAAAAAATACAAATAGATAGTTACAGAATAGCCATGGGGATATAAAAAACAATATAGGAAATGAAGTAGCCAGAGAACTTATAGGCATTACTCATGGACATGAACAGTGGTGTGGGGATTGCCTGAGTGTGTGGGGAGTGCTGGGTGGAGGGGGGAAGGAGAAAATATCAGGACAACTGTAATAGCATAATCAATAAATTATAATTTAAAAAATTGATTTTATTGAGTTGGATCTAAGATGGTGGCAGAGTAGGTGGAAGCTACACTAACCTCCTGCTGGTACCAAACTGGAATTACAATTAAATTATAAGAAAACCATCCTGAATAACCAACTGAACACTAGCTGAGAGAAGCCTTATAACCATGTACTTACGGAAGAAACCACACCACCAAAACAAAACTGCTAAAAACTGTGGAGGCACAAGAAGGCTAGCTGGGCTTCCAAGAGCAGCAACTAAATTTCCAGAGGGACCATTTCACTGGCCAGGGGGTGTTCCCCTGGAAAGTGTGTGGTCTATATCACAGCTGGGCTTCCTAGTTTACAGTACCAGAACTGGGAAAAAACAAATAACAGCCAGCTGTAAAAAGCAGTGGGGTTTCCATCCACCAGGAAGAGATGGAAAGAGATATAGAGAGTGTCAAAGAGCCAAATACAAAATTTTCTTTGCAGCTGCTTACTCTGGGCTCCAGCAAAGGGAGGACAGCAAAGACAAGAGCCACATGAGGATGTCTGGGGTTGATAGCTCCATGGAGAGAACTGAAGATTCAATATCCAGGATCCCTGTGCTGAGTCATTCCCCATACTGCAGAAGCCATCTTTCTCAGGTAGAGGACCACCTCTATGCAGCATCAATCTGAAGGGAAGCAATAGCTCCACTCTTAGGAATTGCTCTCACCCCACCCTGTGGAGATTAACCCAGGCTGCTGAGGAATACAAGTGGAGGCTCTTTCAGTGGTTAAGCCTACAGAAAGTCTGCAGGTGAAGGCAAGATCTCTGGGAGCTCTGAGACTTTAGCTGACCCTCCCCCAGGCTGGGTGCTAGTAAAAAGCCAGTCTTAGTGTGTAGCTAGGTTCTTTCTGCACGTACCCAGGCCCAGCAGAGCAAGCCACAAGCTGTATATCTCTGATAGCTCTAACCAGTTGCCCAGGGCCTGTCACAGATATCAGGTCTCCACCAAAGTGTTTGCAGATCTACCTGATACATATAAACAAACACAAAAAGTCAGCCAAAAAAAGGAAGACAAAAAAATAGACTGCAAATGAAAACACAAGAGAATTCTCCAGATAAAGAACTAAATGAAATAGAAGCAAGCAATTCATCTGATATAGAGTTTAGAATAATGATTATAAGGATGCTCAATAGCATGAACAAAAACTGAGTAAAATAAAAAAGGACCAATCAGAAATAAAAAATACATGTCTGAAATAAATAATATACTGGAAGAAATAGATAGTAGATTAGATGAAGTAGGGGACTGAATCAGCTATTTGGAAGACAAGTAGAAAAAAATACCCAGGATGAGCAGCAAAATGAAAAAAGAATTTTTTTTATTTTTTTAAATATATTTTATTAATTATTCCATTACAGTTGTTCTATTTCCCCCTTCATTCCCCTCCACCCTGCACACCCCCTCCCCCACCATTCCCCCCTTTAGTTTATGACCACCTGTCTCAAGTTCTTTAGATTCTATATTTCCCCTACTATTCTTGCCCTCCCCCCTATTTTCTACCTACCATCTATGCTACTTATTTTCTGTACCTTCCCCTCCCTTCTCCTTCTCCCACTCCCCTGTTGCTAACCCTCCGTGAGATCTTCATTTCTATGGTTCCGCTGTTGATCTAGCTGTTCTCTTAGTTTGCTTTTGTTTTAGGTGTGATTGTTAATAACTGTGAATTTACTGTCCTTTCACTGTTCATCTTTTTTATCTTCTTTTTCTTAGGTAAGTCCCTTTAATATTTCATATAATAAGGGCTTGGTGATGATGAACTCCTTGAATTTGACCTTATCTGAGAAGCATTTTATCTGTCCTTCCATTCTAAATGAAAACTTTGCTGAATAGAGCAATGTTGGATGTAGGTCCTTGCCTTTCATGACTTGGAATACTTCTTTCCAGCCTCCTTTTGCCTGTAAGGTCTCTTTTGAGAAATCAGCTGACAGTCTGATGGGCACTCCTTTGTAGGTGACTGTCCCCTTATCTCTTGCTGCTTCTAGAATTCTCTCCTTCATTTTCATCTTGGGTAGTGTAATTATGATGTGCCTTGGTGTGTTCCTCCTCAGGTCTACCTTCTTTGTGACTCTCTGAGCTTCCTGGATTTCCTGGAAGTTATTTCCTTTGCCAGATTGAGGAAGTTCTCCTTTATTATTTGTTCAATAAGTTTTCCACTCATGGCTGTTCCTCTTCCCCTTCTGGTACCCCTATAATTCGGATGTTGGAGCGTTTAAAGATGTCCTGGAGGTTCCTAAGTCTCTTTTCATTTTTTTTTGAATTCTTGTTTCTTCATATTTTCCTGTTTGGCCATTATTTTCTTCCTTCTGGTTCACTCCCTTGATTTGAGTCCCAGTTTCCTCTTCATCACTATTGGTTTCCTGTGTATTTCCCTTCATTTCAATCAGTTTAGCCTTCATATGTTCCTCTAATATGCGACTAAAATCAACCAGTTCTGTGAGCATCCTGATCACCAGTGTTTTGAACTGTGCATCTGAAAGTTTTGCTACTTCTTTGTGGCTTCGATTTATGGGCCCTGGGGCTTTGAGATCTTCTTGAGCCATTTTTGGTCTGTTCGCACCCGTTAATTATGAGGAGTGGAGCCTTAGATGTTTACCATGGCGGGTCCACCCAGGTCGCTGGGTTGTGACACTGTATGTGGGGGCGGGGTCAGAGTGGGGAAATGGCAGCCCCCTCTGCTGCCTCCTGCCACTGGGGCCTACGCAGTCTGTCTCAACGCCCACTCCCTGGCTGGTCTATCTGTGCACGAATGCACGACCACAGTCAACCCACCACCCTGCACCCTCGCTGGGTACACTGGTTGGTCACTGGTTCACTCACTGGGTCTGGTCGGCCTGTTGCAACCCCACGCCTGGGATCCACGAGCCTGAGTCCGTCTGACCGAGTTTTCCTGCGCAACCCCGCTCAGCCAGCTGCTGGCTTAGCCCTTCTTACCAGTCAGGCTGAAGAATTTGTTGTTATCAGGCTTCCGAAAAGTTCAATTTTCTGCGTTCTGGCTGTGCTTTCTGTTCCTAATATTTTGTTGTCTCTAAACTTGGTTGTGGGAGAAAGCACGACATCTCCACCTATGCCTCCATCTTGGTGGAAGTCTCTCTGTTGGAGCGTTTAAAGATGTCCTGGAGGTTCCTAAGCCTCTCCTCATTTTTTTGAATTCTTGTTTCTTCATCCTTTTCTGTTTGATCATTTTTTTCCTCTTTCTGGTCCACTCCTTTGATTTGTGTCCCAGTTTCCTTTCCATTACTATTGGTTTCCTGTGCATTTCCATTGATTTCAATTAGTTTAGCCTTCATATGTTCCTCTAATTTGTGACTAAAACCAACCAGTTCTGTGAGCATCCTGATCACCAGTGTTTTGAACTGTGCATCTGAAAGTTTGGCTATTTCTTTATCACTTAGATTTATTGGCTCTGGAGCTCTGAGTTGTTCTTGAGCCATGTTTTGATCTGTTTGTGCCTGTTACGTATGAGGAGCGGAGCCTTAGGTGTTCACCAGGGCAGGGCTACTCAGGTCGCGGGTTTGTGACGCTTATGTGGACCCCCGAGAGGGGTCCGAGAGGGACAATGGCAGTTCCCTCTGCCACTTCCCGCCACTGGGGCCTGTGTGGTCCATCTCACTGCTCGCTCCTTCACTGGTTTATCTGTGCACAAATGTGTGACCACGATCAGCCCTCAGTGGGTCCACCACCTTGTGCCCTCAGTGGGTTCTCCCGCTTCTCCACACCTGGGATCTGCCCATGGCTGCCGGCGCACCTGGGTCGCATGCCCAGGTTGGTCCAGTGGATCTTTCCTGCCCGACCCCGCTCTGCTGCTGGCTCTGACCCTCATACCCGTTTGGCTGAAGGGCTCGTTGTTGTCAGACTTCCGTGTAATTCAATTTTCTGTGGTTTGGCTGCGTTTTTGTTGCTAAAACTTTGTTGTTTTTAAGCTTGGTTGTGCGAGAAGGAGCAGTGCTTCCACCTACGCCTCCATCTTGGTGGAAGTCCTTGAAAAAAGAATTTTTTTAAATGAGGAGAGTTTAAGAAACCTTTCCAACAACATAAAGTATAACAACATGCACATCATGGGGATACAAGAAGGAGAGGAGAATGAGTGAGGGACTGAGAAACTACTTGAAGAAATAATGACTGGAAACTTCCCCAGTGTGGTGAAGAAAAAAGATACACAACTCCAGAAAGCACAGAGAGTCTCAAACAAGAATAAGACCCACACTCAGAATAATTATAATTAAAATGGCAAACCTTAAAGAAGAGAAATTTAAAAACCACAAAAGAAAACCAGTTAGTTATATACAAAAGAGTTCTCATTACATTGTCACCTGATCTCAACAGAAATACTACAGCCCATGAGATATTGACATGAAATATTCAAGGTGATGAAAAAAAGCAAGGAACTACAATGAGGATACTTTACCCAGTAAGGCTGCAATTTAAAATTGAAAGAGAAAAAAAAAGATTCCCAGACATGAAATACTAAAAGAGTTCATTACTACCAAACCAATATTGCAACAAATATTAAAGGGCAAAGAAGAAGAAGGAGAAGGAGCAGGAGGAGGAGATGCAGAAGGAGAAAAAGAATTAAAAATAAAATGGCAGCAAATATGTATCCATTGATAATCACTTTCAATGTAAATGGCTTACATACTCCAATCAAAAGACATAGGGTATCTGAATGGGTAAGAAAACAAGATCCATCTATGTGTTGTCGCCAAGACAAACCTCAAAGCAAAAGATACGCACAGACTAAAAGTAAAGAGACGGAAAAGAGCATTTCATGCAAATGAAAAAGAAAAAAATGTTGGGGTACCAATAGTTACATCTAACAAAATAACCTTTAAAATCAAGGCTATAGTAGGAGACATTAAAGGACATTACATAATGATAAAGGGAATGATCCAACAAAAGGATACAACTCTAGTAAACATTCACACACCCAACATAGGAACACCTAGTGTGTAAAGCAAATTTTGAAGGACATAAAGGGAGAGATTGACAGAAATATAGTCCTAATAGGGAATTTCAACACCACTTTGACTTCAGTGGATAGATCTTCCAGACAGAAAATCAAGGAACTAGCAACCTTAAATGACACACTAGATCAAATTGATTTAATTGATATCTTCAGAGCGTGATTCCTCAAAGCAGGAGAATATACATTCATTTCAAGTGCACATGGAATGTTTTTATAAGATAAGGCACATGTTATGACACAAAACAAATCTCAACCAATTTAGGAAAATTGAAATCATATAAAGTATCTTCTCTGACCATAATGCTATTAAACTAGAAATCAATCACAAGAAGAAAATTAAAAACAGACAAATACATAGAAATTAAATAACATATTATTAGACAGTGAGTGGGTCAACGATGTGACCAGGGAAGAAATCAAAAGATACCTTGAAACAAATGAAAATGAGAACACAACAGTCCAAAATCTGTGGGACACAAGAAAAGCAATTCTCAGAGGGAAATTCATAGCATTACAGCCATTCTCAAAAAAAGGAAAAGCTCAAGTAAACAATCTAACTTCACACTTAAAGGAACTTGAAAAATAACAACAAACAAAGCCTAAAGTGAGTGGAAGGAAGGAAGTAATAATCAGAGCAGAAATCAATAAAATAGAGTCTAAGAAATGATACAAAGATCAATGAATCCAAGAGCTGGTTCTTTGAAAAGATAAACAAGATACAGTAACATACTCAAGAGTTTCAGGAATTTGGATGTGGGCAACTTCGGAGAACCATTATTCTATCTACTGTAGTATAGAGTTAGTATTACCAAAGAACTTACTAGTATTTTATTTCTATGAAACTAATTACAGAGATATAAACAATATTATAACTCTATTGACAACTGAGTAAAATCTAATATCTTTTCATTAAATAAAATACATCATAAATGTTTTTAAATAGTATAAAGTAAGTTTTAGAGAATGTTGTCATTTATGGACCTAAGATGTGTCAGTAAAGTACATAAAATAATTTTAAAAATGAAGATGTTCAAACCTTATTTATGATCCTTTCCTAAATCTGTAAAAGACATTTTCCTTTTGAGTTTTTAAAGACAATTTGAGGATTAAATTGTCTGTGGATGTCATTAATTTACTCAAAAAAGAATGTGATTAACTACATTGTAACTAGTACAGTAATTGTGGCTGTACCCTTAGGACCCTTTGAAAATGAGAAAAGAACCATTCAAACTGTTTTTTCTGGTTAGAAGTAAAAAAAAAAATGCTAGGAGAAAGCATGTTAGAAAAGGAGATAATTAAAAGATCTGTGAAATTTCTAATGCTGGATCTGATTTTTTTTCTGTGCCAAGCAGTACGAGTAACAGAAAGACATGGATTAGTGGTTTGAGCTAAAGGAAAAAGCATTGCAACGGAACCCCAAACAGTACAAAGCACAGAGAAATCACTTCAGTGACTAGAGAACAAAGGTCTGACTTATCATTTCTACCAGATATGTCAGACAAATGCTTCCTCATAGAAAGAGTATTATTTTTAAGAAAAATAAAGTGCTTTAAATTCTCCAAAATGTTCTTACATTTCCAGAAGGAGAGATAGGAACTTTTATAAAAGCCAGAACTTGGAGAGACCCAAAGTAGCAAAGGAATACATGGAACCTGCACAAACCTCCCAGGGACAAGCTAGGATCACAACTAAGTTACAGAAAACTTGTCCTGAATAACCAACTGAACACTAGCTGGAGAGCAGCCTTATAACCAAGGACAGACAGAAGAAAAATCCCCTTTCTTACATCACACACAAGAATAAATTCAAAATGGATTAAAGACTTAAATGTTGGACCTGAAACCATAAAAATTATAAAAGAGAACATAGGCAGTGAAATCTCAGACATTGCTCACAACAATATTTTATTAGATATATCTCCCCAAGGAAAAAAACAAAAGAAAAAATAAACAAATAGGGCTGCATCAAACTAAAAAGTTTTTGCACAGCAAAGGAAATCGTCAACAAAATTAAAAGACAGCCCACAGAATGGGAGAACATATTCACCAATATATCTGATAAGGGGTAAAGATCCAAAATTTATGAAGAACTTGCAAAACTCAACACCAAATAAACAAACAACCCAATTTAAAAATGGGGGAAAGACCTGACTAGACACTTCTCCAAAGAGGACATACAGACGTCCAAGAGACATATGAAAAGATGCTTGGTGTCACTAATCATCAGAGAAATGCAAACTGGAACCACAGTATCATCTCACACTGGTCAGAATGGCTATCATCAATAAATCAATAAACAAGAAGTGCTGGCTAGGATGCAGAGAAAGGGGAACCCTTCTGTACTGTTAGTGGGAATGCAGACTGGTACAGCCACTATGGAAAGCAGTGCAGAAGTGTCTCATAACATTAAAAATTGAACTGCCTTTTGTCCCAGCTATCCCACTTCTGGGAATATATCTGAAGGAACCAAAAACACTAATTCAAAAGAACATGAGCATCACCATGTTCATTGCAGTGTTATTTACGATGACCAAGATACAGAAGCAGCACAGGTGTCCATCAGCAGATGAATGGATAAAACTATAAAGTACTCCTCAGCCATAAAAAAAGAAGAAGAAATTGCCCTTTGCAACAGTATGGATGGACCTAGAGAACATTACACTAAGTGAAATAAGCCAATCAGAGAAAGACAAATACACATTATTTCACTCATATGTAGAGTCTAATAAACAAGCTGAACTAACAAGAAAAATAGAGACACACTCAGATGGAGAGCATGCTGATAATCAAGGAGGGAAGTTAGAGAAAAGGGGGCATTGAGCAAACAGGAAAAAGGACTCATGGACGTGAATGACCTGTGGTGATTGCCAGGGGAGAGGGCTAAAGGGGACTAAATGGTGATGAAAAAATACAATTAAAAAATCCCCCCCCAAAAAACAAATAAAAACCAGAATTTGTTCATTTTCTAAGAACTAACTCTGGAAAATACACATCCAAATATTTTATTTAAAATATTTAGTCATTTTAATGATTACTTATAATTTTCTTTAATCAGAATAAAATTTTGCTTTTATTTGTAGTATGCCACAGTGGCCAAAAAAAATGAAACAGTAAAGAACAGAATTTCTTTCAACTTATTGGCAATAATTACAAACAATAAGCTATGAATTTTGTTTCACAAGCACCATTAGATGTGAATTGGATGCCCACTGTGTTCTATGCACTAAATACAAATAAAATGGAAGTCAGACTATGTCATCTTCTTGACTCAAACTGTGCAATGGCATCGAGTCTGACTCAGAGGAAAAGCTGAACTTCCTACAGGGACTTTCAAGGTCTTGAATGTTTGCCACCTCTCCCAGCCTCCTCACTTCTCTGACTTCATCTCTGCTCCTCAGTCTGTCTACTGACCTCCCTATAGCTACAGGCCTCACCAGAGAACAGGCCCAGCCCCTATACCATGCTGCTCCTGCCCAAAAACATTGGCCAACCTTGGAACCCAGGTACCTACTTAGCCAACTCCCTCACCTCCTTCGAATCTTTGCTTACATCTCACCCTTACAGTGATGCCTCCTCTGACTACTCTATTCAACACAGTGACATGGCCCAGCACTTGCCACCTATGCAGTTCCAATTCCCTCCCCTCCTCTTCTTTTGTTCATTCCACAGCATTGGTGGCTTTCCAACATCTCCTGCAAATGACTGATCAATGGATTGATTGACTGACTGTTTTTTTTTATTGTTGCTGTCTTCTGCACTATGATACAAGTTCTATGATGGCAGGAGATATTTGTTCTATTAACTGATGTATCCCAAGATTGTGCCTGAGATTTTGTATTTAATAAATGAGTACAAACTGAGGTCATGATTGTTTTATTAAATTTTAATCTTTGCTTTATAATAAACTATAAATTGAATGATTTACTCATAGCATGTAGTAGTGAATAACCAAGCTAAAACTCAACTCAAAATCTAAAACATTTTCCAATCTACCATATAGCAGTAGCAGCTCTCTTCATTTTGATAATCCTTTCCTACGTGACTAAGTGATACAAAGCATAATGCTGCAGGAATTATGATGGGTAATAAAATGTGGAAGTTGTCTTCAAGGATCTTACAGTCTGAGTGATGTTTAAATGAGGACACTCACAGAGTAAGATGGAACTCGTTTGGTAATCCAACTAGACATGCAAAGCCTTTAAGCTTTACCTTGGTCAACCTATCTTAGCTCCTTCTGTGGTTCCCAGTTGGAAGTTTTCAGCATAAATAACACCTTCTTTAACTTTCTACATTTTATCAACTGAGAAAATGAAAGGCCTTCTAAATTCTTTTTTGGCTTAAAATATTTTACAGCCAATACAGTCAGGTTATTAGATAAGCTTCCATCGCCCGCCTATATCCTATTTCTTCTGCAGACTTTCTATAAGATGGGTTCTTTGTAGCATAGACAGTAGATAGAAAATAGATGGGGGGCAAGAATAGCATGGGAAATATAGAATCTAAAGGACTTGAGATACATGGTCATAAACTAAAGGGGGGGTAATGGTGGGGATGGGGGGGTAGGGTGGAGGGGAATGAAAGGGGGAATAGAACAACTGTAACAGCATAATCAATAAAAAAATTTTTTTTAAAGATGGGTTCTCATTTTCCTTTGATCTATACATTGTGAACATGAAGAGAATAAATAATAACCTAAATAGAACACTTTTGGCTCACCTCTCAGGCATTCTCCAAATCTTCTAGAGCTCATGCTAGAAATTTAGCTGGTACACATATATTAAGACAAATGTTATGGACTCGATGATTATGTCTCTTCAAAATTTCATATGTTGATGCCCTAATCCCTAATGTATTTGGAATTGGAACCTCTGGAAAATAATTGGTTTTGATTAGGTAATTAATGGGACCGTCATGATGAGATTAGTGCCCTTGCAAGGAGAAGAAGACAGAGGGCGCTCTCTCTCTCTCTCTCTCTCTCTCTCTCTCTCTCTCTCTCTCCACAGACATGCACTGAGGAAAAGCCAAGTGAACACTCAACAGATGGATGCCATCCGCAAGTCAGGAAGGGAGCTCTCACCAAGAACTGAGTCTGCTGGCACCTCCACAGCTGTGAGAAACAAATGGATGTCTGTTGTTTAAACTTTCCAGTCTATGGTATTTTATTATAGAAGCCTAAGCCAACTAAGACAAAAGACATTTAAAAATAAGAACATCAGGCGAAATACCCAAAGGAAAATGACAAAGCTTTCTCCAGTCTGCATCCCCTTCTGACTCTTTTAATAATAGAGCTTGTCAAAACAAGGATTCAGGTTTTTCTGTTATAAGAAGGGAGCTAAACCAAAAGTCTCTCAGAAAAGACACTGTACCATTAGCATAGGGATTGCCCATATTAGATGTGAGAAAATGTTTACTCCTTCGAGTCTGGCTGTTACGTTGATTACCCACAAGATCCTGGTTGGGTTTGTGAAGTCCATCAGATTTTCTCCCAAAGTCAAGCTAGACTAGTAAAAAATAAGTAAATAAAACATATTTTAAATTTAGGATGTGGCCTGAAGAAAATAAGGAATAGAGAGCAAAAGGATGCTATAGCCAGTATATGAAAGGCAGATCTGGGGAGAAGAGATGTGGATAAATGACAGTTCTGGTGAATGAACTACTGAGAGCAAAAGCAGGCACAATGGTATGAAAAAACGAGTGAAAAAAAAAGGAATTGTGAACAGTTCAGTTTAGGATAGCAATGAGGTCTTTGAGGGGAGTGCAAACTGTAGATAAAAGCTAAGGCATATAAATATTCCATAGGCAGCCATGACCCACTAATGCTTTTTGTCCAGGTGGGTGACAATATTTGGACTATATCTACAAAGATTAATCTATGTGTGAGAAGGACTAAATATCCATATTATTAGTCGAAAAATAGTAAGAAAAAGACATTGTATACAACATGTCAACATGTTAATGCACAGAACTCATTGTAAGAAAACATACAGTTATTTTGGTATCCAAGAACCAAAATAGAGAACGTGGGACAGAACTTACAAATAGATTACTCTAAATTTTCTCCTCTCATCAAAAAGAATGACCACATGTGTACCACACTGTGAGATCTCAAATCTGAGATCTCTTTTGGCTTATTCGTTGTTCTTCCTGAAAAATTTTCTGGAGATCCCATCCACTGAGAACACCTCAATCCTCCAGACTGGAAGAATTTGTCTTTTTGTTAATTATATGAGTCTAATCCTCAGAGATATTATTATTTTGTACAAATAATGGAAATCACATATAATAATGGAAAGCTCCCACCAAGAACTGCTATTTAGTTATTGAGAAGCATGTCTCGTACTCTTAGCATATCCTAATGCATAATTGCTCTGGCCCATCCCATTCTGATGGTCTCTCAGAGAGAGTGTGAGCCATTGGAGAATAAATCACTAATTTAAGCATATTCTACAGTTCTGATCAAATAGAAACTACCTTTAAAAAGCTATTCCCAGTCAACATTGTAATGTTATACAATATAAATTTCCTTCATTATAGAAGTCTATTTGAAGTCTTTCTTACCTTACCTTTGAAATGATTAATCATATTTGCTTTGCAGTGTTGCTTGAAACTTGAAGCTTTCACCCCATAATCTTAAGTTTTTATGTGAATTCCACATCTTCCATCATTTCTCCCACCAGAGTCACTTCAAGAACATAAGTCTGTGGTTCTCATCCCTGTTACCACTGGGCCTTGGCAGTCTTCTTTCTCTGCTAATTCTTTGTTTGTGTTTGTGTGGCTTGTGGTAGTTACCAATGATACTTTAAAAGTAAGTTACCAACACCACTTTTTTAGAAAAGGATAATTGTATTATGACTCAATTGGGGCATTGTACATGGGGTCATATAAAGAAAGAAACTTCTGCAGTAGTAATATTCGTTCTCTCTCTCTCTTTCTTTTTTCTCTCTCTCCTTCACACCCCTCTGAAATATGATAGATGAGATGACTTTCTATTGCCCAACTAAAAAATATCTTAAGTCTTTGCCTTTCTGCCATTTTAAATATCCTAAGTTTTTCTACCTTTCAATGAAGCAAAAGAAATGTAATCAGTCTGCCATTCATATTTACAGAGAGTATTCTGTGGCTTGAATATATTAAAATTGATATATCATATCAAATAGATAATGCTATTTAATAAATATAAGTCAAATTTACTTATGTTTTTGTATAATTTAATAAATTTCCAGGGCTTGGAGAACAGAACAAAAACTCAACGTAGTGAAGCCAAAACTAATCTTTTAGGCTATATTTGTATATCTAAGATAAAAAGTAATAATTCTGTGGATGATCATTATAATAGTGGCAATAATTATGTTTCTTGGATGATTAGATTGAAGGCACTAATGATAGTAAAAGGAAATGCTTCAAAAATAAAATCGCATTGCATCTTTGAAACCACCTACATTTTTAGAGCAATATAAGTAAAACTAAAATAAAAACAACCTTGAAATTTTTATTTTTCTTAATAGATGGTAATTAAGTTTCATGATTGTTTCAGGCTTGATATGCTTCTGCTTAATTATCCTTCTCACCATGCAATCCTCTCTACATGTATTATTGCTCAGAAAAAAAATGTATACACTATAAAAATAGCTGCCTCTTACTACAGGAGGAGGTACTAGGCACCTTACATATGTTATTTCACAATAACCCCACAAAATTGTGATCTTGAATTCATGTTATAGCTGAAAACACACATCTCTCCAGTTTACACAGTGGTGTGTGGCAGCTCCAGGATGCAAATGCAGCTCATTACAGCACCTGAGTCATTCGATTGGTTCATACTTAAGTGAAGGTAGGTTTATCAATAAATAGTATTATATTTGCACAAAATTTTTCTTTCTCTTTTATATTTTGTCTTATTCTTCTTCACTTGGAAAGTGTTTTCGGCAACTCCCACTTCTCTGTAAACTCGCTCCCCCGCCTCAGCTATGACTAACAATCTCAGCAGAGGTTCCAGCAGAACTCTAAGTTCTGATATCAATCAGTACAAGTTGTTTAGTAATTGGCAGAGCAGATAAATAATTCTCTATTTCTGAAGTAGCTGGCTGCATAAAATATCACTGAGGAGATATTTCCTTAAAAGCCAATTTTTGGTAACCTGCCCTTAAGTAATTCTGATTAGTCGAGCTACAATAAGGACTAAGAACCTGCATCTTTAACTGCCTGCAAAGGTGATTCTCATTCACAGGCAAGTTTGAGAACTACTGTCTAAATCAGAAGCAGAATTGCTTATCAATAATTCCATAAGTCCAAGATTAAGATCAACTCAGCTGCACATTAGAATCACCTCGAGAGCTTATTAAAATCCTAATGCTCAGGACTCACCCCAGACCAATCACAACAGGATGTCTGAGGGTGAGACATGAGCATCGAAGTTTACTAGTTTTCTAAAGCTTCCCAGGAAACTGCAATGCACAGCCAAGGTTGAGGACCACTGTTTTGAGGTATGAAAATAATCAGCCAGAGTGTTTCTACCCCAGATCACTCTTTTTTTTCCTTCTTCCATTCCCTGGGCTGCAATTATAGAGTTGTCACCCAAGTGAGATGACATGTGAACATCTCTGTCTGCAGCTGGAGTATAGCTCCAACCATGAGAACTGGGTCTGTAGCTTCCGGCTGGCCTGTCTCCCACTGGATCAAAATAGAGGTGTGTCCAAAACCGAAATGTGAAAAAAATTCTCTTATTCCATTCTTTTACCCTACAGATATTTAAGCTAAATGTGAACATTACCTTTCATTTGTTTGAAGAAATGTAAATAATTTTCTATTTCTTAATTGCTTACACACACACTCTAAAACACACACACACACACTCATATAATCTTTATTGCAAAATCTTGCTTAAAACTGTGTCCACTTGTGTATTTCAAGACTGTGACAGGAGGAAAGGAAGATAGAAGTATTAGGAGCTCCTGGAAAGACTGAACACAGAGAAGATAAAAATCTGAAAGATTATGGAAGGTTAGAGGTAAAGGTGCCTAAAACAGAACCAATATGTTTACATAGCATTTCTCTACTACTCCAATTTCCAAAACACATTGTCAGTAAAAGCTTTAAGTTGAATAGAGGATTAATTCCCACTCCTCTTAGAAAACAAAAAGCCAGAAGATGACAATGATGTAGCTGTGAGCTTCTAGGGTCAGACATGGGAATCTAATGAGGTGACAGGACAAAGGACTAGAGGACAGAGTCAAAGACACCTGCTGGCATTTTTTCTGGAACAGGTTTGAGTCCACTTTTTACCTGAAATCTACCACGGTTCCTTCCCCCTCCCTTTATGTGTTTGAAACCAGTCCAACATATTCTTAAATCACCTCAAGGATTGGGATGCTTTTCTCAGTTCCTGCCATAGGAACATAAAACAGGATGGCAAGAGTCTGACTGGTGATTGGGAAGCAGAGAAAAATTGGAAATTATCTCCAGTTTATGTCTAAGTCAATTTAAATCAGCAGATGAGCTGAAACTCGAACAGGACAAGCTCACAGTCTTGTGAGCCAATTCAAAATGAGTTTTAAAACAAATTTAGAACCCAAAAGGCAATTTAATTCAAAATTCCTCTAGGCAGAAAACCAATGGGACTTTAAAACATGGTAAAATGCAAATAAAAGGGCAGATTCAAGGGTAAAAATATTTGACAAGTTCCAGTGACAGCACAAAAATGCTATTTAAATATAGGATAGTAGGAAACTGATATTGTACAACATTTATTTTTTAAAGCACTAGATGGGAAATGAGCAGTCCTTATATAGTTTGGGCTATGCTAGTAACTAACAGCCCTGCGCAAGTCACATAAAATCTTCTAAGCCTTAGATTCCTGATCGTTAAAAGAAAAGTGAGGGATAACTGATATCATTCACACCCCCAAAATACTTGGTTCTGTATCTACTTGGAAACCTCACACTTTGGATTGTTTGAAATGTCTATACCATTTGATTTTATTGTAAAGTAATATTGCTTTAAAATCCAATCTGATACCTATAATTTCTTCCTTCTTCAATACACTAAAACCCAGCCTGAACTTACCCTATGTAAATTTAGTTTATAGAAAATTAATAGTGTTGTACTGAAGAGGAAAGAAGTTTCCAGAATTGAGAAAATATTTTAAGATTGGTAAAATATTTTCTCCAGAAATTGTTTTTCCTTAATCCCAAAATCATCATAATTAAAAGAGAATGAACTAAATAACTATTTGTCTCTGGCAAGAAAGAATAAAATTTTACTAATCGATGGATGGGATTTTTCTTTTTTTAATATATTTTATTGATTATGCTATTACAGTTGTCCCGTTTTCCCCCTTTCACTCCCCTCCACCCAATGCTTGACCAACATCACCTCCTCTTCCCTCCATCCAGGAAGAAAACAACTTCCTGGTTTTCTCTGAACCCCTTTTCCCACCATCATCTCACTTTTCACTGACAGGAAGATTTCTCTTAGCCCTCAGTTTCTTCATGAGTTTGTGGTTCAGAAAATTGTCTTATTCCTTCCAGTAAGCTTTGCTACTTTCCTCCAAGTGACTCTAATATTTGACATCTTAGGAGTTACTAGCTTTATTCTCGAAAAATTCATATCTATCTTGAGGCATGTCTGAGAAATAAAACTTCATTCTTATCAGAAAGGATATGCTTATAAGTTTTATTGCCTAATGTGATGGCAACTACCCAGTTTTAAAACAAATAGGCACTTGATTTACCATGCAATTTATAGAAGCTAAAAGATGAATCCTGTTGTGAATCTCCATTGATTTAGAATAAAGCACAGAGAAGCTTACCATGTAATTCTGTTGTAAAATGCTATTGATTTCCTATACAATATGTAGAAGCTCATGGTGTAGCCTTATTGGGAGACTCTTATTCACCATGCAGTAGCATAAAACCAACAGAATCCCTTGGTGGAGAAACTCTCTGGTTTAATATGGATCGCAGAGGATTTTATTGTCACTCTATGGTAACAAAACTTGAAATTTCATTAACCCAATTGTGAATTTCTCATTAGAAGCTTTCTGCACCCTGGAATGCAACGCCAACCAACCACAAACAATGGTGAGCACAGTTTTACTCTATGGAAGTAACTCATGAAAAAGCAACCTCAGGAGAACAGCTTCTGGCATAATCCATGTGTGTTACTAATCTTTCCCTTAGTAAAAGGTAGAAAATAATTTACCCACACCAAAAAATAATTTAAGAGAAGTTCCTAGTATGAAAATGCCAAATATGACCAGAGAAATAACAACATGACCTTCAGTATTCATTTAGTTTAAGAGTAGCTCTATTTTCTGAACACTTTGAGATTGCTTAAGAACATTTTAATTAGCTCATGCTTTATTTTTTATTTAAAAAAGTCTGTTAGTCATCATTTGAACTACATACAACTAAATGAGGTAACATAACATAGATTATCATTCTACAGATGATTTTTTAAAAAGTGTTCAAAGAATAAAGTCTCCCGAGATTTCAAATGGGAAAAATTATATAAAAGAATTCATACAATGTATAAAATTGTATGGTGTTTTTGGTCAAATACTGTTACTCTATGGAATACAAATTTATATAAATTTATAGAGTAATACAAATTTATACTTTTTTATTTCTCAATTTAATTAAAAATATTTCTCATGGGGGGAAGATGGCGACGGAGGAGGACGGAGCAGATTCTAGCTCCCGTACTCGTGGGTGAAAATCCTGGCAGATCTATAGAGAAGCAGCGCACTAATCTATCAGTTATCCAGCATTTGTGAAATTAAAAGAAAAGAGATTGTGACGGACACTGAAACACCAGAAAGCGGCAGGTCAGTGGGGTCTTGGGGACTAGAGTAAAGACAAAGCTGCAGCAGGTGCCAGCACCCCCAGCCAGGTGGCCCCGGCGCTGCCTCTACGGCCAGGGTCCAGAGCCATCGGTCTGAGACCAACACCAGAGGGGTCTGCCACAGGAGCCTGGGCACCCAGTGGCCCCAGTGGCCACCAGCACGGGCCAGCAGCTCCCCCACTCCCCCTATAAGCAAAACTGGACAACACCGGGCAGAGACCTGTCTGCTTGCCGGCTTGCATTATCAGGGAGGGTTACAAAGACACAGGGCCCGGTTCAGACTCTGTGGTCGCAAGCCTGGGAAAATTGAGAGACGCATTGACCTCACTGGTCTCGATGGGGACTGGGCTGGACTGAGAAGCAGGCTGTCTGGAGGGAGAGTTTTGTTGTTTTTTTTTTAAGTGGACTGAGGTGTTCTCCTGCCAGAACAGCTTGGCTTGCTTCCCACCAGGCCTTGCAGGGAGCCAGGGGGAAAGCAGAGGCATCTGGGGACTCACCACAGGGCTGGGAAGAGCCCTCCAGGTTTCTCGGGTCCCAGACAGCCCCGCGGGCGCCAGGGGACCGGGAAGCGCCCTGCCGCAGGTTTCGCAGCTCCCAGAAGGCCTGGCGGGTCGGAGACTTAGGGGTCGCCACCGCAGGACCGGGAAGCACCCTGCTGGTTTCACGGGTCCCCGAGGGCCTGGCAGGCGCATGCAGGTGCGGAGGCTTCTGGGTCCCGGCCACAGGGCCGGGAGGCACTTCGCTGGTTTCTCGGATCCCAGACAGCTTGGCGGGTGCACGCAGGCGCAGAAGCCTCTGAGTCCCGCCATAAGACTGGGAAGGACCCTACCAGAACCCCTGGGACCCAAGCAGCTTGGCGAGTGTGCGGGAACCCACGCCCCATTCTGGTAGCCTGGCTGGTGCGTGCACCTGGGCCAGCATCCCAGCCCACAGAGAGATCCTGCTGCAACCAGAAAAACCAGTCTGGACAGTTTGAAACCAACAAGGGAAGGTATGTCTGTTGTTATTATTGTTACTGGTTTTTTGTTGTTGTTTATTGGTTGGTTTGGTTTTTTTTTCTTTTTTTCCCCTTTTTAGTAACTTTTTTGTGCATTTGTTCTGTAATCTTATATATTTTTTAATTTTATCACTGCTTTATCTTTCTATACTTGTTCCTCTCCTTTCTGTTTCCCTGTTTTAGTCCTTCTTTCCTCTCAAACTCATCACTTTCGCCTCCCTTCGCCTGCCTTTTTGGTTGATTGTTTGTTTATTGCTTCGTTTCCTTTTACCCACAAGAGATACAAGCAACTAGGAACTGTGAAAGGACCAGAATGGGACCCAAAGAGGGGGCATCTCAACAGTAGAGACAGAGAGACAAATTTCACAATCCTATCTATAGCAGAGAAGCCACAAGGTGTTGCATATTTTCTTCATTATAGACATTAACATCGTAAATATATATGCACCAAACATAGGACACCAAAATATATCAAGAAAATCTTAGAGGACTTCAAGAAAGATATTGACAGCAACACAATTATAGTAGGAGATTTTAACACCCCACTATCAAAAATGGAAAGATCTTCCAAACAAACTATCAACCAAGATATTGCAGCATTAAATAACACCCTAGAGGATATGGTCTTAACTGATATATATAGAGCCCTTCATCCCAAAGAAGCTAAAATACACATTCTTTTCAAATGCACATGGAACATTTTCAAAAATAGACCACATGATAGGACACAAAACGAGCCTCAACAAATTCAAGAAAATTGAAATCATACCAAGCATTTTCTCTGACCACAAGGGACTGAAATTGGAAACCAACCCCAAAGGAAAAAACCCAAAGCACCCAAAATCATGGAGACTGAATGGTATGCTATTAAACAATGAATGGGTCAAGAATGAAATTACGAAAGAAATCAGAAAGTCTCTGGAAACAAACAAAAATGAACTCACAACAACCCAAAACGTAGGGGACACAGCAAAGGCACTCCTGAGAGGGAAGTTTATAGTAGTACAGGCCTATCTAAAGAAGATAGAAACATTTCAAACAAACAACCTAACCCTACACCTGCAAGAACTCGAGGAACAACAACAAAGACAGCCCAGAGCAAGCAGAAGGAAGGAAATAACCAAGATTAGAGCAGAATGAAATGACATAGAAACTAAAAGCACAATCCTTAGGATCAATGAATCCAGGAGTTGGTTCTTTGAGAAGATAAACAAAATAGACAAGCCTTTAAGTAGGCTCATCAAGAAAAGAAGAGAGAGGACACAAATAAACACAATCAGAAATGAAAGAGGAGAGATTACAACTGATACCACAGAAATAGAAGGGATTGTAAGAAATTACTATGAAGAACTATATGCCAAGAAATTTGAAAACCTAGGGGAAATGGACACATTTCTAGAAAAATACAATCTTCCAAAACTCAATGAAAAAGAGACAGAAAAGCTGAACAGACCAATAATAGCAAAAGAAATTGAAACAGTAATCAAAAAACTCCCATCACACAAAAGCCCTGGACCAGATGGTTTCACAGGAGAATCCTACAAAGCATTTAAGGAAGAGCTAACCCCTATTCTTCACAGACTATTCCAGAAAATCCAGAAGGATGGAAAACTCCCAAATTCTTTTTATGAAGCCAGCACCATCCTAATTCCAAAACCAGATAGAGACACAACAAAGAAGGAGAACTTTAGGCCAATATTGCTGATGAACATAGATGCTAAAATCCTCAACAAAATATTGGCAAATCGCATCCAACAATATATCAAAAAGATCATACACCATGACCAAGTGGGATTCATCCCAGGAATGCAAGGATGGTTCAACATTCACAAATCAGTAAATGTAATACATCACATAAACAAAAGCAAAGACAAAAACCACATGATCGTATCAATAGACGCGGAAAAAGCTTTTGATAAGGTACAACACCCGTTTATGATAAAAACACCCAGCAAAGTGGGAATAGAGGGAGCATTCCTCAATATAATAAAGGCCATTTATGAGAGACCTACAGCCAATATCATACTCAATGGGCAAAAACTAAAAGCTTTTCCACTAAGATCAGGAACAAGACAAGGATGTCCACTTTAACCACTTCTGTTGAATATAGTTTTGGAAGTTTTGGCCACAGTGATTAGGCAAGAGAAGGAAATAAAAGGCATCCAAATAGGAAAGGAGGAAGCAAAATTGAAGGCATCACTGTTTGCAGATGACATGATAGTGTACATGGAAAATCCTATAGACTCTACCCCAAAACTGCTCAAACTAATTAATGAATTTGGCAAAACAGCAGGATACAAAGTCAATATTCAGAAATCAAAGGCATTTTTGTATACTAACAATGAATCAGCAGAAGCAGAAATCAAGAAAAAAATCCCATTCGATATAGCAAAAAGAAAAATAAAATATCTGGGAATAAACCTATCCAACGAGGTGAAAGACCTGTATGCAGAAAACTACATAGCACTGAAGAAAGAAATCAGGGAAGACACAAACAAATGGAAACATATACCTTATTCATGGATTGGAAGAATTAACATCATCAAAATGTCCATACTACCCTAAGCAATATACAGATTCAATGCAATACCTATTAAAGTACCAATGGCATATTTCACAGACATAGAACAAACACTTCAAAAATTTATATGGAACCATAAATGACCCTGAATAGCACCTGCACTTTTGAGAAAGAAGAACAAAGTAGGAGGGATCACAATACCTGATATCAAACTGTATTACAAGGCCACTGTAATCAAAACAGCCTAGTACTGGCATAAAAACAGGCACATAGACCAATGGAACAGAATGGCGAGCCCAGAAATCAACCCAACTCTCTACAGTCAATTAATATTCAACAAAGGGGGCAGTAACATAAAACAGAGTAAAGATAGTCTCTTCAACAAATGGTGTTGGGAGAACTGGACAGCTATATGCAAAAAAAAAAATGAAACTTGAGCACAAACTTACACCATACACCAAAATAAATTTAAGGTGGATAAAAGACTTAAATATAAGCCGTGACACCATTAGAGTCCTAGAGGTGAACATCGGCAAGAAAATCTCAGATATTCCACGCAGCAACATTTTTACCGGAGTAAGGAATATAAAGGAAAGAATAAACAAATGGGATCTCATCAAAATAAAAAGCTTCTGCATGGCTAAAGAAAACACTATTAAATTAAAAAGACAACCAACTGTATGGGAAAACATATTTGCTAACGATACCTCAGACAAAGGTTTAATCTCCAAAATATACAAAGAACTTACACGGCTCCACTCTAAGAAGACATCTAACCCAATTAAAAAATGGGAAAAGGACTTGAACAGACACTTCTACAAGGAGGACATACAGAATATCCAGAGACACATGAAGAGATGCTCAATATCGTTAGCTATCAGAGAGATGCAAATTAAAACCACAATGACATACCACTTTACACCGGTCAGGATGGCTATCATAAACAAAGCAACAAACAACAAATGTTGGAGAGGTTGTGGGGAAAAGGGGTCCTTAGTTCACTGTTGGTGGGATTGCAGACTGGTACAACCATTATGGAAAACAGTATGGAATTTTCTCAGAAAAATAAAAATCCGCCTGCCTTTTGACCCAGCAATTTCACTGCTAGGATTGTATCCTAAGAATCCTAAAACATCAATTTCAAAGAACCTATTCACCCCAATGTTCACAGCAGCACCATTTACAATAGCCAAGAGTTTGAAGCAACGTAGGTGCCCGTCAGTAAATGAATGGATCAAAAAACTGTGGTACGTTTACACAATGGAATTCTATGCAGCAGAGAGAAAGAAGGAGCTACTACCCTTTGCAACAACATGGAGGGAACTGGAAAGCATTATGCTGAGTGAAATAGGCCAGGTGTTGAAAGACAAATACCATATGATCTCACCTTTAACAGGAAGCTAAACAACAAAACAAACAAACAAGCAGAATAAAAACAAAGACACTGAAATAAAGAACAAGGGGACTGTGACCAGAGGGGAGAGGGAAGGGAATTGAAGGGGAAAAAAAGGGAGGGATTTGGAGGAACAAATATGAAGGACAAAGGGACGAGAACTAAGCAGGGTGGAAATGGGAAGGAGGTGGGGAGCACGGGGCAGGGGGGGCTGGGATGGGAGAAACAGACAAAAAACTGTATTTGAAAAATAACTAAATAAAATTATTTAAAAAATATTTCTCATGGGAAAGAATTTTTGTTTAAAAGGTTATCATAAATCTGTTGCTTTTTAGAATGAGCTTCCTTTCTTCAGAATCTAATAAAATAAGCTTTTTTCAGAAGAAACCGCATGTCAAACATCATTTTTGCATATGTTGGGTTTATGTCCTTTACATAAATTATTCAAATCTGCCTTTCTCTTAACCCTGCATACTTCTTTTTGACTTAACATGAAAAATGTACTTAGTAGTAAGAAAATGAATAGTCCTTCATTTCAGTCCTTTGTACTGTCCAAGAAACACATTGTAATTTAATATGCTACAAAGATTCTTTTCAACTTAAAGGTGGATGAAAATCCATGCTACATGAGATTTCTTCCAGGAAGTTCTATCTGCGAATGTTCTCTTCTTACATGTATATAGACTACAACTGTGAAGAACAATGTTTGAGAGACTGCTTACGTTTTTATATACTGTTATGTTTTCTGTCAAAGACTACTTATCTCTGATGTGTATTACAAGTTTTAAGATAATATATTCTCAAAAAAACTGTTCTCTTAACCTTTCCAGAGGAATAAAAATTTTTTGTAGTGAGAAGGAAAACAAACCTAGAAGCCGGAAAACACCAAAATTAAATGCTACAACTGGTCCCTATTCTAGCTTCCTCTGTACACACCCCCATCATAAATGCCTCCAAGGGAACGCCTTTTTAAAGCTATAACCCCCAGCTGGGAGGTCTCAAACCATCTGGACAGCATCAAAAGAAATCCGTGTTTCCTCTTGTCACAAAACATAAGCAGTACTGTAGTTCACTTGCAAATATCTACTGCATGCTTAACAAATATGTCAGGCACTATTTTAGGGGCTTTTCACACATGAACTAATTTAATCCTCATAGTGACTTTTGAGATTTTACTATGAACCTCATTTTCAGGTGTAGCAACTGAGCACAGAAAGTTTGCAAAACCTTCCCTAGGACCCAGAGACGGTAAGTGGTAGGGCAGGACCCCAACCCAAGAGGTCTGATTGCTCGGGTTGTGCTGGGTAAGACTCCACACTAGATTGCCTCAGTAGGGATAATGACTGTGCCTTTCCAAATTGTAATGGTACAAATTATGTAATGGTTTAGATCTATTGTCAGTAAGTACATTGTTTCACTCTCATAACTGTGTGTGTGTGGATCTAATGTGAGTAATGCATTTCAGAAATTTAGGAATTCTTTAGAAGAATGTGGATAAATGCAAGGTGTACAATGTGTTTTCCTATTGTGATTATATATCCTGACATAGCTGCTTCTGTCATTTGGTGGGGTGGGGAATGAGCTTATTAGAGAGAATTAAGAAGTATTAAGGGAATTTTAAGAGCCATTTCATAACCCTCAGCAGTACTGAAAAAAAAACTAAATGACTTCTTGGTCATAAAAGAATTTTGCCTCCTGAGATATCAGCTCAATAAGGTTAAATGTGCTGCCAAAATTCTATTCTTAAAAATATCCCAAAACCAGTAAGTTGCCAGCCATTCAATCAAAGACAATTTTTATAGTCTTTCTCCTTCCTTAAAGGAGTAAGTGATGAAGTGGAGTGAGATCATTCACATGTCAAGAAGCATTTAACTGTCTTAGCTGTAAACTTGATTAATAGTTACCAGATTGGACCCAATAGCACAGCAGATAAGATACTTTTATGCTCTCTGTAAAAGCCTTCCTTGGGTAGTAAGAAGACCCCTAGGTGCAAGAACAGCTGTTTGACGTCTGTGGCAGTTTTTAGAATAGCAAACTTTAGCCCCGGGGGCACAAGAAGCATGGAAGTAGCATCTTCAAAACAGCAGGAACCATTGTGTATTCTCCCCTCTTAGATTCGGAGCTTATGGAAGTCTCTGTGAACGTCCGGACAGGGCCAGATCTTGTGGGGCAGTGCCTCTCAAACTTAGGCATGCAGAGGGTTGGCCTACAGCACTTTCGGAAACACACATTCCTGGGCCAGAGAGTTTGAGTCTCTAAAAGCTCAGAGGTGATTCTTCTGCTGCTGCCAAGACCACTTTGAGCACCTCTGTGCTGTTTTAGGGCATCCTTATAACCACTGTGATTCCTCAAGTTGTCTTTCTTTCTTAACTACTTTATTCTCTTCTTTCATAATAGTGAGACAGAGAAACAGCTCTGGCAACCACAGGACATGCAAACACAATCACTGTGCCCTGACCAAAAAACAAAAACAAAAACAAAACAAACTATAAGGTCACAGTGAAACTACTGGCTTCCTTGGCCACGCACCTGAGCATGAAAAATGAATATCTCTGCAGTGGGGAACAATTCTATCTCACCCTGTCCATGAGTTTCAACTGTGGCAGGTGGCCTTGCCAGTTGAATCCTTAGGGTGTGGTTTTACGTGCAGTTTCATCCTACAAAGAGAATCCAAGGGGATTTGAAATAGAATACACATGGTGTCTAATTCAGATGCTCTCTGCAATTTTCAGTCAAGACATTTCTCTATCCTCCATTTAGGTCACTATGGATCCAACTCACAGCAAGGTTTTCAAGTATCTATTAGATGATTAAGTTATACAATCATCCATTTAGTGTCACATTTTTAAAGGCAAGTCCAAAGGACCTCAGCACAATACATTTGTGATGCACTTGGGGTGGGGAACACACAATTCAATACACAGATGACAGATCACAGAACTATAAAAAATAACGAGTACATTCATTAACATTTCTTAGTTATGTGATGTAACATTATGTGTAGTATTTTTAAGTTTAAAAAGGAGGGGATTATTATAACAGGTTTTCTGCGGTGAATAAGGATATCCTCATTTTATCAACTGAGAAATTGTAGTTCAAAGAAATTAGGTTATTGGGGATATAAAGTACAGCATAGAAAATATAGTCAATAATATTGCAATAACTATGCCAGGTGAGTACTAAAAATATTAGGGGAACACTTTGTAAAGTATGTGATTGTCTAAACACTATGCTATATACCTGAAACCAATAAAAATATTGAAAGTAAACAGTAATTGAAAATTTAGAAATATTAGGTTATTTGCTCAAGACCACACGCTAAGGGCATAGAGAGAGGAGACAGTAGGCCTGCTGTGGGCCACAGTGTGCAGGAGGAGAAGGAGCCACAGCTGAAGCTGCTTAGTGGATCGCGTAGGTCCGTCGGTGGATGGCAGATGTGCCCAGGGCTCAGAGGACCTTTAGAGCCAAAAAGAGCTGAAGGACTGAGTCAGCAAATGCAAAGGATCTGGGGATGCCCTGCCTGTGGGAAGAGACCACATGTCTCACCACTCCTCTAAGCCTGAACAATGGATGGCAGCAGATGACCAGTGACCAGGCATAACAAGGAATTTCCTCTAGAAGGAGGCCAATGAGGACTTAAAAAATAGCGAAGTATCAATATGTAGACTTTGAGGATGAAAGGTCATGACCTAAACACTGGATATATTGAATCTGAGATACCTGGGGGACATTCAAGTGGAGATGTATTTTGAGAAACCAATTTGGCAATTGCCTATTTCTAAATGGAAATTGAAAGCATGGAACCTACCATGGACACTCACTGTGTCTTTATATCACCCACAAGGTTTCCCCTTCCCTGTCCCAACCACATTGTAGTGAAAGAATAGCCACAGTTGCACAGTGTTACTTCGCCCTTCCGGGCCACTGTTAATTGGATGAGGAGAGGGTATGTTGCCTAAACTGAACCAAGCAATTTGGAATTAGAACTAGAGCAGTTCAACTTCAGTCAGGTAGCTAGTTATAAAAGATATAAATTTGGTCTATTGTTTCAGCAACCATTTTCCAACGTGTAAAGCAAAAACAGAAACATGAACATGAGAACAAAGAGAAAAGATGTTTTGGTTTATGTACAGTGCTTTGGTTAGGTTCATCCCTGAAATGTAGCTGCATCAAAGTTCTTAGGGTCCATGAGGCAACCTTCTCTCTCTACCCCCCCAAAAAACCTTTCTTTTTATTTAATCAAGTTTAATTTGATTTCTGTTATTTCAAATCAAGAGTTTTAATCCATAAAAACTAATATTAATAATAAGATTTAGGGAGACACATTTTAGAATGAGGGAGACTTTTGGAGAGAAAAGAAGTATCCTGAATGATAAGCAACATTAAATATCAGACAGAAGAGTTCACAGGAGATTGAGAAGTGGTAGGAAAAAAAAACCTAGAGACTATAATGTCTTCCAAGTCGAGAGTAACCAATTTCAACAAAGTGTCAAATTCTGCCTGTTGGGTAGTCATGAAACAAAGAATGAAGCGTGGCCAGTGGATTTAACCAGAGGGCGGTCACTGTAAACTTTGGCAAGGGCACTTGGCATGGATTGGTGTGGAGCCATGAGGAGTCAATGGTAAGATGAAACAAGGTTATGTGTATGTAACCCAATCAATGAACTTGATTTTAAAGAGAAGAGATAGTATGAAGGGTACTTGGGATTATTACAGAGTTTTTTTCTCTTGGAACATGTGTGCCTATTGTACATGTTGTAAACACATCGACATATTTAAGCTCTGATAGAAAAGAAACATAAGGAGATGGATATACTAGAGATACAGTAGAAAAAAGACTAACAGGTAGCATTAGGATCTGAGAAGGCCAGAAGGGTAGAATCCTGAGAATACCTGAGAGACATCTTTTCTATCACAAGCAGAGGGAATGGGGACCATGGCCAGGTAAGGTAAGATGCCAGGACACTGTTAGGAAATTAGGGAAGTGGAAGAGCTCAGCCACTGAGTGTTGGGTTTCTTCTCTCCTTTCTAGCCACACTTCTTTTCCTTCTCCAAGTCCTGGAGACATGAACCCTGAAGGCCTGCCCTCCTGGGGTAAACAAGTGTGGAGCCGAGGAAGACGGTGATCCCGATGAAACCTTACAGTATTTGGTCAGTATCATTCTCCTCTAAGCGGTCGTGTTCTCTTCTATAGCACATACAGTCTGTCTTCAACCCATAAATGTGTAAATATACCTAATCTCCTCAGTGAAATGAAAATCCCTTTGTGGAAGAAAAACATGTATTGTCCAGTTCTATACTTTCCTCTTCAGTAACTGAACAATGGTTCTCAAATACAGTTTTTTAATAAATTGAATAGAAATGCTACTTAGTATCTAACATCAATAGCAACTTAAAATCTAATCATCCTTTCTAATTTTTGACACAAAAAAAGGATCATAATTTCTGATTACCTCTTAAAAATTGAATTCACATATGTGTTTTCTGATTATCTCAGAAAAAAACTAGCACTTTGCAGAACTTATTTAATTTGTAGATGCTTTAGAGACTTTTATAATCTGATTCATTTAAATGAACCTCCAAATAAGTAACAAATTATAACTAGATTTTTTAGTATCCCTTTCATAGTTTTTTTTTTAATGTTAAACATTTCTTCTTTACTTCTTTTCAGAACTGTTTATTCCAAATCCATTGCAGACTCATTCAGAATTTTTAAAACTTGGATTAATTTCAGGCATCACATAATGAAGCTAAGGTTTCCATGGTTTTATATTTCTAATGGCTCTTGAATATACCCTCCACTATCAGTAATATCCTTCCAATGCCCCCTTCTCCTTTCCTCACTGATGTTGAGCCTGTACTTAAAATCTGTTAACCTAAACATATGCAAATGTAAGCCATGTGATTAAATATGCATTTCTGCGGTTAGTATTTCTAATACACTTTTTCCATCTCTCTGCATTTCAGATCTGGTTACTTTCATGTTTAATATTGGGTTTTAGATGAATCCTGAGCCACCAGTACCGACTCTTTAATGGTACGCTGCTGCCCTCTAGCTCATGTTTGAAAAATTCCCTACAGTGTAACAATGTCTTCAATAATCTCTTGTATATGTTCAGTAAATAGATACCCATTCTTTTTCAATGAATCATGTATTGGAAATTCTGTAACAATTCAATATGTATGGTTATTCATTAAAATTATACATGGCTTTCCTTTCCAGTACAATTTATATGGTTATTGTATTCTATATTCTCAACCAATTCTCTTTTCACTTTAATTTTTACTTTTTCCTTTCAGGTAAGCTGCCTGTTTTTAAAAATCAATGTGATCTCTTATTTGTTATTCCTTAAGCCTCTAGAGAGAAGTATCAAATCTTTTATGTGCTTGGTGAATATTGAATACTTGTCAAAGAATATTTCTGAAGATGAAACAAAATAATTTCAGTTCAAATTCCAAGGACTGTCAGAAATTTTACCAGGTATTTTTTATGTTCAAAAAAATCATAAAAAAACATTTAAGGCATGATTTACTATTCTTCCCTGAGAAAAGTTCTGAAATAGATCCTGTTATAGCCTGATATTCTTTTGTGATGAGATTTTCTGGCCTGGATAGAGTAGCTGGCAGGAGGCTATTACCGGAACAATTCCACATCTGGTTTGCTGAGATTTGTTTGTAGTCAAACATATTAACTAAAACTTTGTAAAACTGCATTAAATCAGACTGCATATTAACAAAAAGCAAAGGTCCAGTTATTTAAGTATCCACCTGCATTTTGGTGCCCAGAAGCCTTAATATCGAGCAGTAATGTGCAGCATGATTTTCAGTTTTGTTCTCAGCGGGAACTGTGTGGTGAGTGGCTTTTCAGTACAGCACAGAGACCACGAGCTCAGAAGGTGGGAGAAACCTGCGTTTGGCTTCCAGTTCTCTTGACACTTAATTTCTCTGAGACTTAAAATAGTCAGCATGGCGTTCTCATGAACTTGTAGAGAGCATGGAATAAGACAGTAAATAGAAGGCACCAGCATGATGTATGCTCTGTACAAGGAGCCTAATAAACCTTTGTTTAATCTAAATTCCAAATTCAATGTAAATTTCTTGTCTTTTTTTCCCTTCCCCCTTATCATAGTTGCTTGTTCTTTGTCCATCCTTTATCTCTTTTTCAGTCAGTGTTCTTTTTGCAAGTTCTAGCTTATTTAAGCTTAAAATGAATTTATTAAAAAATATTAGGTAATTCACAGAACCTAGGAGGATCAAAAAATCCAGCTTGGAAGCTACACTTGACTGCTCCGGAGAGACCCTGAGCCGCTGCCACTGGGCAACTGTACGCCAGTGCCACACCCCACAGCTCGCTCGCTGACACTGGGACTCATCCCTGACACCCCCCTCCGGCTTATCCAGACTGCAGTCCCCGAAGGTTGAATGACTGCATTTGACTGGCACAGTCTTTGCAGCACCACGGCTGGCAGAAAACAAGCAGGACAGGCTCTGAATTCCACCCTGGTAGGCAGGAGGCACAAGGAGAGAAATCCCACAAACACAGAAAGCTGTCGATGGCTTTCACGTGGCCAGTTCACCCTGCTCCTTGCTTCTTATGATCCCCATCATACTGATCAAATTGTGTTTACTCAGGAGTTTCTAGAAACAGAGAAGCTGAAGGCCAATAACAAACCACAAATTATTGATGGTCTCAGCTGTCCCCATCTCTATTTCTTACTCTCTCTGGGTAGAGGAGGGTATATGAGAGTATTACACTGTACAGGGATAGAATGATATTATGCATACAGTGTATAGGTCGACTGATAGACTAATCAGTTATTAAATTCCAGAGCATAAGCAAGGAACAAAAATATAAGTATAAAAATAAATAAAATCTGTGTCTTTCATTCCGGGAGCTCATATCTTAATTAGGAAATCTGTCATGTAAACCACTAATTATAGACAACATAAGAAGAGCTTTAACAGGGAAGACGTGAGGCTCTGTGCACATATGTAATGTCTAGAGATACAAGTTCTAACACCTGTAATAGAAAACCCAAGATGAAAGATATCGTTCGATAATACTTATATCACAAACATATTGGCCAGTCTGTTTTGTTACACAGGTGGCTGGAGATATGTCAATAGACTGTTGTGTGATGCTCATACATTCAGACCGCACTGTGTGCTTTTCATTTTTATTCATATTTAGCTTTTAGATTTTTCACTGCCTTCAAATCATTTCAAGCTTGATTGTTATTCAGACGCTCACTGTAAAATGAAATTTTAGATCATAAACTGTCCTTGAAAATAGAAACTCCTTACTATGATACTAATGTTTTACTTTCCAGTCTTAAAATATTATAGTTTTTAATTTACATGTCTTATGTATACTCATTTAATAAACAACTTTAAATTCAGTAATCACATTTTCCCGTAAGCTTTGATTAGAACAATTATAGTAAATGAAAATAAGAAAGTAATTTCTGTGAAGAGATTCATAAAGCGTCCTTTTCAAGCCATAAAGCAGCCATCTAAGTAGTTGAGGTTTTTTTTTCCCCAGCATTAGGGCTACAAAAAAATTATTTCTGCTCTGTTTACAATACAGACCCAAAACTCTTTCACCATCTGCTCATCTTCTTTGTCCTGATCTCCCCAAGTTCTATGAGTTTTTAGCAGAAGACTTAGCACACAAAAGGGGCACAACAAATGCTGTTGAATGTCTGTCTGGCCCTCTTACCTACGCCAAGGAGGTAGACACATCAGCAGAAAGTCCCCTCCAAAATAGAAATGAATAACTGAATTTCTACATCTACTCCAATCTTTTTTAGCCCTAAATGTTTTTGGCCAATGTTGGTTTGCCTTAAATTTTTTTAAAAAATGAAGAAGAAGAAGAATATTTACGTTTAAGGGAAGAATGTCCATGTAAGGGATATATCCACATGAAGATTGCCACACCAACTTGTTATAAACTGATCGGGAACACGAGACTGAACGTTTTCAGTCACCTCCATACTGTACACTGAACACTGAAGATAATATTCCCATAAGTTTCTCCCACTGACATCCTAATGTTGTGTTTTGTAAATGCTAATAAAATGTATGAGGAAAAAAATAAAGGCTATGAACACATGATTAGCAGAGTTTTTTTATGACATCTTTAACCCATCGTGGTATAAAGCAAGCCAAAGCATGAAATGTGTTTTAAAGGCCCACAGACTATGAATGCATCTCTAGAGCTGCATTAGGGTGTGAGACAATACAATTGTCTGCGTGTGTGAATTCCTCTAACTCAGATTCTACTCTGCACATGTGGGAAGGTTGAGGAGGCAGGCTTTTACTTCTCATGTCTTTATTCTTTCATCCCCAAATCCCTCAAATTCCCACCCCCCCATGTACACTCAGACATATGACTCATACACACACTACAGTCACACTCACTCACAAGTAAGAAATAATACAAGTTTGTCACGAGTAAAAAAGACCCCAAATCACTGTTCTTTAAAGGAGATAGAAGTTTGTTTCTCTCTCAGACAAGAGTCTGAATGTGGGCAAATCGAATTCTGTTGCACAAATAGGAGCTTCCATCTTGTCACTCCACCATGTGTGGCCTCCGTTCCCCAGGGCGTTGCTCCAACACCTCAGCTGAGGCCAGCCAGCAGGAAGAGTAAATGAGAAAAGAAGGGAAAAGGATCAGGAGCACAGTGTCTGGCTAAGGAAGTTTCCCTGAGCTTCCATGCAGAAATCCTACTAACATCTCTTTGGCCTGAACCTAACAACATGACCATAATCAGCCAAAACGGAAGGTCAGAAATGTCACTTTTTTTTATAGTGTGTTCCCAACTGACATATTAGGTGTTATCATTGAGAAGAGAGGGGAGCATGAACATCGGCAGACAACTAGCAAGCTGTCATGGGACTCTTCCCTCTCTCTACCCTGATATGATGTGTAGAATCTCATTCCTTGTTCTACCCACCCTACACCACCTTTCTCTCTACATCTTAGTCCACAAAGAACCTTATTCTTAAGTATCCAAACACATTTCTGCTCAAAGAAAAGGCAAGGGGAACAATTAGTGAAGGACAGACCAACTGTCACTATTTAAGCTACTGAGTAGAGTAGTTCCCCCCTCACTCCTCACTCGCTGTTCCAGTTTTCATGGTTCCCATTATCTACATCACAGTCTGAAAAATATTAAATGGAAAATTCCAGAGATAAACAATTCATAAATTTTAAATTGCATGCCCTTCCGAGTAGCGTGATGAAATCCTACACTGTCCCTCTCTGTCCTGACCTGACCAGGACATGAACTATCCCTTTGTTCATAATATCCATGCTGTACATGCTATCCAACCACTGGTCACTCAGGAGCCATGTGGGTTATCAAATCAACTGTCTCAATATTACAGTGGCTATGTGCAGGTAACCTTCATTGTACTTAATAATGGCCCCAAAGCACAAGAGTAATGGTACTGTAATACGGATATGCCAAAGAGAAGCATAAGGTGCTTCCTTTAAGTGAAAAGCTATGTATGTATGTGTGTATAGGAAAAGACATAGGGTATATAGGGTTCAGGTCTATCCTCAGTTTCAGGCACCCACTGTGGGGTCTTGGAATGTAATCCCACAGATAAGGGGGATGGCTGTACTACAAACTTGAATAGAAGAATCTGAGCCTAATTCTAATCCTCTGCCTCTGTGTTTGCTATCTAAATTGAGAACACAGTTGGCTTTAATTGAACATAAAATCTCCTGTTTGATCCTAAACACTAGAATAGGATTTCCATTTGCTAGTAAGTAGATTTTGGATCTCATCCCTAAAGAAGCTAAATAGTGATAGTTACAGTATTATCTCATTCAGGTCTGGAACAAATATTGTCTGGAGAGACACCAACCTCTGTGGGCAGCACAATCAGTAATTTAAACACAAATTTAAGCTGCAAACACAGCCCTACTTATCTAAGCATTTGTTCTCACACTTCACAAAGAACCAGCGGTATCTTTGAAATCCTTAGTTTCAAAGAAGGGAGCAAATCACACAGAGCTGATCCATGCCCACACACATAACTTCTTTCACCTGTATCTTAGGTATTGGGCTTTCTAGATGAGACATTGGTTTTTTTTTAAGGTTTTAAATGTTTAACCTCATTGTTCCAAGCCCGAATTATATTTGTTGTGGATTTGTGTCTTATGGCCATGATAGCCTTGAAGTTTCTCAGCCTTTCGGAAGTTAATGAAGGAGGGTAAAAAGAGAAGGGACATATGGGAACACTTCTGCTGACTTGTCATCATGACATATTTTTGCAAAACTTATTTAACTTATTTAGAAACATCACAGTGATGCTTGCAAAACAGATCCTCAGTGTGTCCTGATTAGTGAGATTATATTAGCAAGTATTTCTGTCTTCTTTGCAGTCATAACCTATCTGTATAATTAAAATTATTTATTTAAGTGGTGAATTTTGCTTTCTAATTCTTTTTATTTATTTATTTATTTTTAGAGGAGGGGAAGGGAGGGAAAGAGGGAGAGAAACATTGATGTGAGAGAGGAAGGTAAATCAGCTGCCTCTCTTACGGACCCTGATCAGGGACAGAACCCACAACCCAGGCATGTGCCCCAACCCAGAATCTAACTGGTGACCCTTTGCTTTGTGGGACAATGCCCAACCAACTGAGCTACACCAGTCAGGGCTGCTTTCTAATTCTTAAGACATTTTTATTGTGTAAATATATTTATCGCCTGAAGGAAACTGAGTATTCCTGTCTTGGGTAACCTACACAGAGGAAATGATGACCAACTGACAAGACATGGTAAGTTTGCATGTTATATCTTCACCACAACTTTATTGTTATCAGAATTCTCTCAGCAGTCTACTTCATTGGTCAAATATTCCATGGGGGCAAAAAAAAAAGCATATGCAATCTAATTGTCAATTACAAAACCCAATCTTTTCTTTTTGGTAGATCAGCTACTTAAGTAAAAATCACACCTCTGAAGGAATAGTTAAGAGATCCATTCTAAATAAAATACTCTAAGAATTTATTTCTCTCAGCATCTGTTTCTTCATTTTCTAGCTCATATTTCTTCATGGCAACAAAATAGCGAATGAAGGTTTCCCCTAGAGCCTGTCTCAGACATTGATCTTCCTCCAGTGCCACAAGGGCATCTTCCAGTTTCAAAGGGATCTCGGAAGGTTTCGATGGGTAAAGCTCCGTGCTGTCATCTGGACCGGCCAAGACACCATCGCTGCTCCCAAGCCCATCCAAACCTGCTGCGACCGTCGCGGCCAACACCAGGTAAGGATTCGCGGTTGCTGAGCCCAGTTTATTTTCTATCTGGGTGCCTTTCTCCCCGTGACACTTGATATTAAAAGCACAGCTGTTATCATTATAGCCCCATGTTGTAGGCACTCTCTCCTTCTGGTCTTTACCCTCCTTGGAATAACGTTTTCGGCAGCTCACGGCAGGAGCCATCAGGCAGCTCAGCGCAGCAGAGTGCTTCAAGAGTCCGGCCAACCATTTCTTCCCGATGAGCGTGAGCTGCTCCGCTCCAGAACTGCTGCAGAACAGGTTTTCCTTCCCTGCCACATCCCAGAGACTATGAGACAAAATACCTGAGTTGCAGAATCCAGTCTCAAAGAAAAAGCTAGTGATGTAATTATATTTCCTGGCCACTTCTTTGACACCTGATCTGAGGGTAAATGCATTATCAGCTGAACCGATGCCAAATTCGGGCAGAAAACAGATTTCCATCTGACCAGGCCTGGTAGAGGAAGAGAAGCTTTCCACACTGGCTCCAGTGTGGTACAAACCATCAACCAGCTCCTGGATGAAGGGCTGGTCGTGATTACTTAGCAATGTGGAAGCCGGAAAAGATATGGTCTTCGAATTGATCATCTCCGGCACACCAAAAATACAGAAATCATAGATAAAAGCAGAGAGCAGGGAGAAGCCAGAGTCTTGAAGCTGGTTCAGCTGCCTCTTGGCGATGTACCTCGGGGAAGTCAATAAAGGCTCACCAGTCACAGTGAATGTGTCACAGATCACTCTGGCTGTTCTCTCAGCCCACGGCAAAACTCTAAAGGTTGATAACTCCGGTATCAGGACTATATCACTGTTAAAACATGTTGCTCTTATGTGATCCACTTCATTGTCCTTAGGATTCGGTGCCAATTCAAGATAACCTCGGGGCATGAAAACACCATGGATCACTTTTTCCTAAAGAAGTTAAAAGGACAAAGCAATCAGGTTTTACACCTTGAAAACAAACAAAAAGGTGGAGATGGTGCTTGCAATTGAGGAAAAAAGAATGTGTTTAACATCTATTAGTTAATATTAACTTAATTTTAAATATTTTGAAATAAAACCCCAAAAGTACTTTTAGAAACACCTCGTTTTTAGCCTTATAAGCTTTATATGCTCTTGAATCTGAAAATAGCGGTCATAAACAAAAGGTGTAATGATAAAATGTCTTTATAGCAAATGACAAAGGTTACGTAAAGCCTTATGGAATTATTTGAAATGATTGTAACCAAAGGTATTTTTCAAAGCACTTTTTATTTTATGGCTTAGTTCCTAATACTTCAGACAAGGTTTTTTGTTTTGTTTTGCTTTGTTTGTTTGGCTTATCCTATTGTAATCTCCATAGTTAACTGACTCTCAAAAGTCTACGGGAAAGAATTCCTGTTTTTTCTCAGAGAGCCGACTGTAGTCAGTACCACCACACACAGGACAGGCGCCCTAACACCAGAGAAGCCAGGTGTGTTGACAGCTGCACCCCTCTCTTCATTCATTTTTACAAGCCACTTACGAATGAGCTACCTCAGTTTCATAGAGTCCCCAAAAACCTTGCCCATGAATGTGGACCTGTATCTCCACACTCACTATTTCCAAAATGTTAGGGCCTTCCATTCAGCATGAACTGGGGTGTCACCAAATCTGACTTCTAGTCCTGGTTCGTTCACTCTCTGTGTGAAGTTAGGCAGTGGCTGGACGGTGTGCACTTTGGCATCCACGTCTGTGCAGCAGAAGTGTTAGACTGAGTGAATGCTAAGGCACTTTCTAGCCATACACCTCCTGGGTTCAATGGATTTGGTCATTTATTTACCTTTTGCTAGTGCCAAACAACAGGAAAGTGATGAGGTTATAAAGCCAAACAGACACAACAAAGCAATTTTTAGAAACTGTGTAATAAGAATATCAACAAGGTTTCATGTGTTGAAGGTTACATTAATAGTTAGAGAAAGACGACTACAAAGTTTGATTCCCATGATGTCAGTAAGCATTATGAGTTTAATAAAACATACTGCCATTCTGCAAGTCAGATTGTTTATTATATTACCTCCAAACCCCAAGGGCACGGCTACCAAAGAGGCTCGGGTGCTAGCAGATGAAATCCGCCAGTCCACTCTTCTGCCTTTGACCATGAGCCACCACCTCCTTCAATTTCCACCATCTCCACACACATTTTCAAAAGCCATTTGACTCTGCTGACTCAAATCTGCTATTGCTAGTAATAAAGTTGAGTAAGGTGAGCACTATTCCTCTGCAGCTTAATTTTTCAACTCACTCATGGACTTGTGCACATAAACTTTATACACACATATTTGGGAATTTTTAAGGGTACTTAAGTATGAAATCCTTTCATTCAAATTTTCTCTGTAAAAAATGTTATTTCCCTAACTTGTCAACTTTTTAGTTTGAAAATCTGTATGCTAATTTTATATCTAAAATGAGGGTTAATGTGTTTTATTCATGAGACTTCCAAGAGTTCTTGCAATTTAAATTTGTGTGCATTCACTTGGTTGTAAACAATAGAGAACAGCTTGTTAACATTTCACTCTTCATGAATGTAAAGGATAGTAAAAAAGTCACACTTTATTCTTCAGGTTATTGAATCTGTATTTTGCTGAGCGCTCTTTTTAACTGTTTTTTACTTTATTCTTTTATGAATATTCTGAATGCAAACTACTCTTTATCAGTAGTGGTAAATATATAAATATGTATATATAAACAGATTATGTATGTTCTTGACAATTGTTGTCTTAAATTATCTTTATAACTATAAACACTAGAACAACTTCAAACTCCAATATACATCACCAGGGACAAAGTGAAAAATTTTAGAGTGGCTCAAATCTCAATGATAACTGAAATTTGGGCCACAGTAAAGGTCACCTTTTGAAATAAGCAAAGAATTAGCTAAGAGTTCCATAGCAACATATCATGTTTTGAGTAGATCAAATTTAGAACCTCTGTTATCTGCACATAATTTAAAAAAAGGCAATCCTTTGTTAGTACAGACAGTATAAGTTGGTTGAGAGGTTTACACAAACTCATGTTTGTAAGGCATTGAACAGATTATCAGGCACATGGTGACTTCTTTCAAAAGTAGACACATCATTATCACAGGTTCCCCATTAAGCCTTTTCCAATTACATAACAGACTTTTTTTTCTATTCTGAGTAAATGGCTCATTTTCTAACACCAGTATTTTTTCAATTTTCTAAGAAAGAATTCTTATCTCAAATTAACAATAAAAGGAAATATAAAAGCTAAACTGGAAGCAGAAGGTGTAGTAAAATAAACAAACAAATAAAAATTCTGGAAATGGAAGCAAGGAATCACCAACTAACATCCCAACTCTGTCACTAACCGCCTGTACTATATTTTTAAAAAGCTTTCTTTAACTTTCCTGGGATGCACACACACGTACATACACACACACACACACACACACACACACACATACACACACATATATATACACATACATATATATGCTTTATTTATCAGATAAATATTTCATATCTCATCTTAATATCTCATCTCAAGCTGACCTTTTTATAAGGAGAAGAAAGGGTAGATAAAGGGTTTGAGGAAAAGGTTAATCCAATAAGATTTTCAGTCCAGAGGCCATTTTCCTAGTACTTCTTCATTTGTTGACCAACAATTTTTTATCGGAGTCACTGACTTCCTTCCCTAGAACACACGCTCAGATACTATCTCTATCACTTGCAGACACCCTGGGGCACAAGGGTTGAACTGCTTGCTGAACTCCTGAAGTCATGCATTTTAGGTCATGCATTTTAGTTTATGGAATAACAGCTTCCCACATGCATTCATCACTTAAGCCTATCAACTATGACTGAAGCTAAAATCTTTTACTCTGAGTTCATCCATCACTTGAGGAGCAATAATGTGTTTGGCCAGGGACAAGGGAAGAAATAAAATAAATTACCAGTTTCCAGCTAAACTTGCTGTATAGATTAAGATAAAATGAGAAAGAATAATAAGGACCATTTGCTTGCCAATGGTCATGAAATTGCATTCAGTTATAACTCTACTTGTAAAACTCACTTGGAAGAAGTGTGCAGGGATACTTTTAGACCTGGACACTCCATGGAGATCTGTTGCTTCAAATCGCACAAACTGAAGGTGATTTTTGGCCATCTCTTGTTTAATGTGCTTCATTCTAGAGGAGGGTTGAGGTACTGCTGGCACTTGTTTGCTGTCCCTGTTGTTATCTGTAAAACAGAGAATGGCTCTAAAGCTTAGATCATAATGAAAAGCAAAAAGAGGCTGGAGAGCAGTGAATTATTTATTATGATTATTAACAAAAGCATCATATATTCATGTCATTGGTTTAGAGTTAGAGATCTTACCTTTCTTACTCTGTCTTTGCGTATTCCCAAGAACATTGTCCCTAAACAGCCTAAGAGATTGTTTATCACTTGGGACTAGGTGAAAGTTAACATTATTTGCATAAGTATATAGCAACATCATATGTAAATACTTACTGAAAATGCCTTTGCTTATGGAAATTGGAATATATTTGCATAATTGGACAGCTTTGGCACCATATAAATCTGTATATAGATGACTACCATTAAAACACTTTGAGTTTCTTGAACTAACTGGTAATACCTGAATTAAAATTTCCTATACATTTTTTTTGCTTTTTTCTGTTTGCCAAAGGGTTTTTACATCTATAATTGTATCAACAATAATATATATACATATACATACACATATATATATGACTCTAAGGCATCTACATTTTTCTGTCAAATTTAAAACTTGTGTAAATAAGCAAACAAATGTATTTTTCAAGAATAAGAGTGTAGGAGATGAAAAATCTAGACTGAGTACTCAACTCTAAAATTAGAAGCATAGAGCAATCAGAAAGCAAAAGATGAAAGGACTATAGGAAGTCCCCATATATCAATAATCACTCTAAAATTAGAAACAAAAAATGGGTTTTTCAAGACTTTCAAGATAGTCTTCAAATTCTAAAACTTTAGAATTAGAAGAGACTTTGAAGATCAGACAATCCAATCAGCTCATTAGCTGGAGTCCCAGAGAGATGCAATGAGGTTCCCCAAATCACACTCTCACTTCATTACCAAAATTTAAACTAAGATTTGAACTTTCTATTTTAGTGGGTGGCTCATCACCGTAAAATGACTGAATACATGTAAAACATATAGAGGGGTCAGGCACATGACACCCATTATAAATGTTAGCTACTGTCCGAACCTTTAGGAGAACCAGCAGACTGTAGAAATTCAGCACAAACACTGGAGCCCATCTGCTCCTGTCTAAATCCTGCCTTAGCCGCAGCAAAATTCTTATGCTCTGTGTGCCTTGGCTTTCTCATTGATACAATATACCTATTGGCTTGCTATGATGATTAAAGCCTATATCATAGGCTTGTTATGACAATTAAATAAGTTATTCAGTAGTTCCTGAGACAGTAAATACGATGTAAGTGCTTCTTAAATGCATAAAGTGAGCACAATTACTCCAATTCTAATAATGCTACTATGATCATATCTGAATGGAATACCCATCAATCTGTCATATCACTGACAATGAGTATCATTTTTTAATATAATTACCCTTTAAAAATAAGCATAGAGATTAGCAATTTAAAAACACAGATTAAGTAGATTTTAAGTAGATGAAGCGTGAGAGAAACAATTCACTGGTTCCACCCATTCGAATATATTACAGATAATGTCCCATCACTGATACATTTGGTTAGTCTGAGACTCCTGAGGATTTATAACTACCTTTCATTTAACACAAACAATTAAGCTATAGTAATTACAGTGTTTTATGCTAAATTATCAGCTGCTGTGTTCCCAAACTATTCTGAAGTATGGGATATTCTGCCTAAGTTAAGTAACTCCCTTTAAAGAAAATAAAATTTATAGGTATTTTAAAATATGAAAAATGTGAGGTAATCAGTATTCTAAACATCATGAGCCAATATATATGAGCTACAAATGTTTTAACAACATAAAAAAAATAAGAATGCATTTTCTAATAAAGGGATAATTTCATTTTATTTCACCAGTAATATGGTCACAAGTAATTCTATTAGTTCTTTGCTTTATCTGTATCTTCTAAAGTTATAATACAATAAATAGTATTATTTTTAAATAAGAAAAATATTAATCCACTGAAGATAGTTTTTTTTTTAGTTAACACTACTATTTACACTGAACACAGTCTAGGAAGCAGCAGAAAAATTCCTGTCCTCATGAAGTTTTACATTATTGAATGAGGGAACTATTGGTAATAAACATGCTATGGAATGACTCCAAAGCTGAGAAAATTGACCATGGTGAAAGTGCTGAAAAAAATGAAAAAAACACAATCACCTGGAATATTAGTTCTATGAGATTTGATTACAGTGTGGACAGATCCAACCACAACTTCAGTTTAAGATCAGCGAGTTGCACTGTGGATACACAGTGAGTATATGTATTAGTTTGCTAGTGCTGCCGTAACAAAAGCCACAGACCAGGGAGCTTTAACAAAAATTTATTTTCTTATAGTTTTATTGGCTAGAGGTCAAAGATCAAGATGTCAAGAGGGTCAGTTTCTTCTGAGGGCCTCTCTTCTTGGCTTACAGATGTCTGTCTTCTTTACATGGTCTTCACTCTATGTGTGTGTGTGTGTCCTAATCTCTTCTTACATGGACACCAGTCATACTGGACTTAGGAGCCACCTTACATGACTCATTCAACATTATGTAGCTCTTTTCAAAACCCACCTCCAAATACAGTCAATATTATGAGGTACTAGGGATTTGGGTTTCAACATATGAACTGGGGGGAGACACAACTTAGTACATAAAAAGATACCACTTTGTTATCATTTCTTTCAGAGTCCTTACCATCACCTGCCATATTGTATAAGCAAATGTTATTGTCTGTCTTCCCCCACTTGCATGTCAGCTCCAAGAGAGCAGGGGCTGAGCTATATTTGCTGCTGTGTCCCTAGTATCTGCATATCATAGTCACTCAATGGCTCTAATGAGTAGGTGTGTGATTTAATTAATTAATGCATGCTGTGTGATTTGGTCTTGTCGAATTAACAAGCAAAATTTGCATCAAATATTTAGGTATGTACCCTAAATATCTATTTTTCAGTTAAAAGTTTAATTTTTATTTTACCAAATATGAGAACCCTATTCCAACCTAATTTCATTTTCAAGGCAGTAACTAATCTTGCGGCATCATTGTCTGAATTCCTTTTCTTCAAATAAATCATACTTGTTAGTTACAATTAAACCTTTTGGTCAACCCTCCCTGGATGCCCATGATGAATAGCAGATAATTGCCAGTTCAGGGTCTCATTTGTTTTTCTTACAGTGTGGTTCCTGGGAAGTGCTCTTTTTTTCATCCCCCAGAGGACTAATAAATTAAATCAATGTGCTTTTATAGAGGAAATTTAACTGCTGTGAGTGTTTGGGGGGGTGAAATCAGAAAATACATACAAAAAGAATAAAAATCCTCCAAGCTCCATAGCAACTAGAAGGCCTTGGAGAAATGCTGCCTGTGTTCAGTGACAATGAGGACATACTTCAGCTGTTGAGAGAAAGCCATGGTCACTTATAAAAGGCAGATTAGTTAGGCATTTGGGCTTTCAGAAACAGTGATTCAAAAAGGAAAAGTGCATTTGAGAGTACACTCTGTAATCATGCAGTTTATGGAATGCTGGGCATAATTGGCCATGTTCCTTTCCCATGGCCTACTCTCCTTCAACCACAGAGCCATCTGAGAGCCACCCTGCTACTGCAAATGTCCCCCACCCACCCTCTGCTGCATGGTGTTAGCCCAGCAGTGTTAGAGAGCCCAGGTGGCCAGATAACCTGGTACAAAGCAAGGACAGAAACAATAAAATGTGGACAGGTAGGTCTGGAGGGGGGAGCTTTTCTTTGGAAAAAAAAACGTATATAATTATTTTAAATTCAGAATACCTATTACAGAGATGAAAATACCATGTTAAGATGTTTGCACTTATTTTGGGGATTGACTTTTATATTGATTTTTTAAATATTTATTAAATTATTATTTAAAATACACATAAAAGTGGTTTAATTGAGGTTATAAACTTTTTCCCCCTGGGGTGCTTGAAAACATTTAGTCTAGCCCTGCACCAGAGAGGGAGCTTCTGAATGAAGTTGAGGTGATAATGGTACCCAAGCTCCTAGTTGATTTGTGCAAAGACAATTCGTGACACAAGTTCTTCCCTTAGATTTTTTTTACTGAAGATTAAGACGCGGTAAATTCCATCTCTCTTTTTTGGCTAAAGGTTACAAACTATTTGTGAAAGAGTCCATATGGCCAGCAGATGTTTTCTTATTAGTCTTCCCAATGTTTAAAAACTTTTTTGAATTAGTTGACCTTTAAATATCAAAAAAGTTCATATATAAATCTTGAGCTCAAGCTTCTCTTGAAGAAACTAGATGTGGAACACTAGGTGAGTATTTCTTCATAGCAACCATTTACTAGAGCTCTGGAATGGAGTATGCATCTCCTAATACATGGGTTGGCAAACATTTTCTGCAAAGGGCCAGATAACAAATATTTGCAGCTTTTCAAGCTGCATACTATCTGTTGCAACTACTCAACTATGCCACTGTAGCACAAAAGCAGCCACAGACAATACGTAAATATTCTTTACAAAAACCAGTCCACAAGCTGAATTTGGTCCCTCTGCCAAATTTGGTCCCAAGCCATAATTTGTCAACCTCCGCTCTAGTTTCTCACAGCCAGCACCACTTCCTATTTGTCTATACCAGCCCACCTCACTCATTTGTGTTATTTGCCTGGCCCCTATGGCATTTGTGTTAATCCCTGATGCTTAGGGGCTGTCAGTGCTCATTCTCTTCATGGAGAAATTCATGAAAACAAAAGCACAGAGAAATGCAGAAATGACAGATGGTGTGATAGGCAGAATAGCCTACCAAAGATTTTCACACCCTAAGCCCTTGAACCTGTAGATTATGTCAAACTGCATGGTGAAAGGCGCTTTTCTGATGTTGTTATATGTAATCTTTAAATAGGAATATTGTTATGGATTATCCAGGTGGACCCCTGAAGGCAGAGAACTGCCTCCAGTTGTAGGCAGGAAAAAAACTGTGGAAGAAGGGGAATCGGGAGAGATTCCAAACATGAGAAGGATTTGGGGCATTGCTGGCCCTGACATATGGAAACAGAGAAAGAATTCTAGGAGCGAAGGGCCACCCAGTTGATAGCCAGCCAGGAAATAAGAACCTCAGTTCTACAACTGTAAGGAATTGGATTCTTTCAACAATCTGAATAAACTGAAAGTGGAAAGTTCCGTAGAGTCTCCAGCTAAGAACCCAGAGGTCCAACACTGGGTTCTTAGACCTTGCAAAACCTGATAAAAAGAAAGCAGCTGAGCCAACCCAGATGTCTGATATCCATAAGTCTGAGATAATGAATTATGTTCTTTCAAGATGCTAAGTTGGTGACAATTTGTTATGGGATCAACAGAAAACTAATGCACAAGTACATGGAGCTCTGATAGTGCTCACTCCCAGGCTCTACTTCCTCCTTAGCCCTTATGTGTAGAAAAGAATTTCCCTGTGCCCAGGAGAACACCAGCCTTTACCCTTGGCACCTAAGAGGTCATCTCTAAGATCCTGGAATTTCCTTCCTGACAAGAGTATCTTTGTTTACCTGGGGCTTCTGGCCCCCCTAGAAAGTCTAGCAATGTCATTTATTGTTGAGTCATGCAGTATCAGTGTGACCCCAAGGAGAGCTAGCACCTGAGATCAGTCACACAGCCAGTTGGCTGTGGAAACCCGATAGACTCTGGACACTAAGACTCAGGTGAGCTTCTCTGCTTACAATGCTCTGGGCGTATTGTCACACGTTGTTGTCAAGAGAATAGTGTAATTCACAACTCCACGGGGAGAAAGCCAATGGAAGCTCTGTAGTTAGAACTTTCCTGGAGTCCCCCGCAATGAGTCATTTCCCTTGTTGAATTTTAATCTGCATTCTTTCATAATAATAAACTATAACCTTGAGTATAATCACTTTCAGTGAGTTCTATGAGTCCTATAGCACATTATGAAAACTAAAATTAATCTTGGGAAACTCCTAAACATGCAATTAGCTTCAGAAGTAAGCATTGCCTGGTGGATACTGTCTCTGTAACTTCATACCCTGCTATATTTCTGACTTGCCAAACCTTGTTCATTCAACCCTTTCATTATGGATTTCCTCAAGGAAAAAAAAAATACTTCTTTTTAACTAGCTTCTCTCATTTAGATCTCAGAGGTTTTTAACCAATGTACTTACAGTCCAAAAAAGCTATATCATGATTAACATGCGAGAGATTTAGAACAACATACAGTCACTTTTAGAAAGACTTGAGAGATCATCCATGACAACCCCTCCATTTTTCAGATAAGCAGCCCAGTGGGTACAGAAAGCTGTAAAGCACTTTATAGATGATAGCTGTATAAATTCTTCTAAGTATTCTGACTACCAAGCTAGCATTCCTCAGCCAAAATCACATTAACTCTAATTCAAACGCAAATTTGGGATTAGTGGCTGGAACCATATGCCTGCTGATCCCAGAGTCCTTACCAGTATAGCTGGAGTCTGGGTTGAATTCACCACCAGGAGCACTGGCTGATGTTTCGAGTGGCAAGAGTTTTATCACAGGTATGTAATCCTGGAAGTCTTTGTCATCTTGTGGCAGATGAGAGTCAGCAGAGCCATGTCCCACAGGTGGTTTGCTCATATCCCCCACTTTGTGACACACCACTTGTTTTTTGATCCTTTCTGTAGTAATAAGGAAAAATGTTAAGGCATAATTCCATTGTTTCCAACTGTCTTTCAATATGATATGAAGAGAAATACTTGAGGAAACAATTTATTCCTAGGTGGTGGTGTACAAAATGAAGGGCAGTGGGCACAGTACACTCTAGCTGCAGGCCATAAGGGGCGCATTGTCGGTAGAGAATTTAAAAACAATTTTAAAAATCTAAAAAAGTCTGCTTTTTATTGTTGCTATGCACTAGCCCTTCCTACTGACCTGCTTTGGAAAGCACCAATGTTCTTAGAATTGAGTCTGTGTCCAAATTAACCCCTGGTTTCAGCACTGCTGCAGATTCATTAGAGCCAAACTGGAATTCCCACACATCACATGAAAACACGCTCCACATCTTTATCATGACCTCCCAAATCCACAGTAATAATCTTTGGACTCAGAACAGACATGTGCTTCTTTTCTTACTTAAATGTTCCTTCTGTTACATTCTCTTTTCTCCCCACTGTATCTCCTCACTCTGCTGCCCTGTCAATTCTGAATGTTTTGGTTGATTGTTTTCATATATTTACACTGTAAGCCCATACTTGCCATCTTTTTATGTTGCCCATGTAGAAATAAATTTTATTTCTTTTATTTCCTTCAGTCAAATTTATTACGAAAAGATGAACCAAATAGAGATTGTCATTGACCACATATTTTTGAGGGATGATAGCAGCAAGATACCTCCTGAGAGTAAGTCTCATACTCTATGGACTAAGCCAGCTGAGCACATGCACAAGGTACCTTTTGAGTTGGATATATCCATTTCTCCTATTTCAGTTGAAGAAATCTGTGATTTAGCGACTTTCTTTCTTGTCCTCCTTAATTTCGTCATCCTGTTGCCTTCCATCTCATTGCCTTCATCTCTCGCATCCTGTAATAATTAACCAACAAAAGGTCCAATAACAGATCAGCACACAACTAAATTTGGTTGTCAAGAAGGTATTATGATTGAACAGCTAAATTTTAAAGTGAGCATAGGAGACTTTTATGACAAAGTAAATTTTGCCATTTCCACCTCCACTCACTTGAATAATTCAAAATTACAAAGCTCAACATTCTGCTGACAGGCTGGATTTTCTGCATGGCCTTTTGGATGCGGTACAGAAAATTTCATAAAATAAATGAAGATCTTGTCCAACCAGTCAAGAGTTCTATCTTTATTTTATATTCTGTGGTGTTTTATATTGTTTATTCCTAAATAATTTTAATGAATGCATTTCAGCTAAAAGGTTTTCTTCTTAAGATTTCTTTTTTAGCATCTCTAATGTCTTTGACCAGAGGCATAAGAACTTGAGAATTTGATTCTCTTTTTTCTTACCTCCTCCTTATTGCATCAATATTTACTTCAGAAAAGCCCTTGATAAAATGCTGTTTTGTGACTGTATTTTATATGTGTAAATTGAATGTCATACTCAAACTGTTTTAGTTTGAGATATGTAAAGAAAAACAATTTTAAACTAAATAACAAAACTTCCTACACTCTTGTCTTCAACGGGATCCCTTGATAGACCTGCGGAGGGCTATTTCCAGCAGGAAACTGGGCAGAGAGGCATGGGTCAGGGGTGAGGAGCTCCTGTGTCTCTGCACCAGCAATGGACAGAATCATTTCTGAGCCCCAGGACACAAAGCCAATGCTGAAAAAAAGATTACAGTTTTTTAAAGCTGACACTGGTATTTTGAGGGGAAATGAAAGTGGCATGGCCAGGGTCAAAAACTACACTCTAAAATGTTTTAAGCTATTATCTTTTTGAGGAGAAGGTGTTCAGAAGTTCCATATCTGGGGGCAAGTTATATAAACACACAAGCAGAGCAGTTGCTGGGGCACAGTGGTACCTATTTTTCAAGAAAACCAATTCAGTCTCTGAAGGTGAGTAGAGAAAAACTTTTTCTTTTTCTTGTCTATATGTAATTATGATATACTATTTTTAATTCCATGTTAACAAAGCTATATTTCATAAGGTAAATCTTTTTTGTTATTTTAAAGTTTTACTACCTAGAGTATTGTGGTTTTTTTCACTCCAGATAATATTATACTTGGACCATATGATACTAATTGTGGAATAATTTTTTCCTAGTCATATATAATTTTATTTAAATATTTGTGTAAAGTTTCCCAATACACTTCTTTTAACATTCTGATAGTAATATGTAAACTATTTACATATTTATCATTTCTAAAATTGCATTGTCAGAAATATACATTACATCATTGTAGATTTTTTATATTTAATGTATTGGGGTAACAGTAGTTATTAGGGTCATATAGGCATAAATGTATAATTCTATTTTTGGTAACTATTTTTATAAATATATGTCTTTATTTTTAAGACGTCTCATTTAGAAAATAAAGTATTTGTCCAGGTATATAAGTATCAAAAAAAGCTGAGCAGACTAACATTTCTACTAGTTTGAGCTTTTAGGGGTCCCCTTATATACAGACTGAATAAATAAAATGAGATAAACTTTAAGATTTCTTCCAGCTTTAAATGATAACATACAACTGATACAATAATATGCTAAAATTGAGATCTTAGTCAGGCACGTTTCCTCAGCATAACCCTCAAAGTAGTTGAATCTGCATTTTGTAAATGATGAAAGTGAAATTCAGGATAACTTGCTCAAGGCCACAAGAGTGAATAGAAGTTGCAGGTCACAAACAGGTCTTCTGATTTCCAAATGCCATTCTCCTTCCAAACTGCCAGAGACTGGAGCCCAGAGAAAGTTCATTTTAGTAACATTTACCAGTCTCCATATATTCAAGACCAAAAGGAAAATTTCTTAAGAAAACAACAAAGACAATTCATCTGGTTATTAACCTGAGAATTTCACCAATAAAATCCCAGAACTAAGTCATAGTATGTACTTCTGACTCCATGTTCAGAAAAATATTTTTACATAAAGAATGCATTTAGTTCAGTCCTTTGACTTTCTCTTATATACTAGGATGACCAAAGTATAAACTTATTTATAATAGCTGAAACAAACTTGAGATTTTTGGTTTGTCCTGCCTCCAGTGAAGTATTTTTATTCTTCTTAGTCTTAATTATATTTAGTTATGATGTGAATGATATTTCAGTAAAAAATTGTTAGAAGATGACCACATAGGTAAACACAGCTCACCTCCTTGCACAACCACATCAAAACTACAACTAAAATATAAAACAACCATTCACTCAGAACTCTCAGGAACTGAGCTGAATGTAAGTCTGACAACTAAGGAATTAAACAAACCACATCCATCCAGACTGGTAGCAGATGCAAAGATGCAGAATGGGCTGGTCCAACATCCTCATATGGTGGATAAAAATTTGGGACGAATATTTTGGGAGCAAGAAGTTCCAGTCACATACCAAGCCCTACAGCCCAGGGCTCCAGTGCCAGAGAGATAAGTCCCCATAAATTCTGGCTGCAAAAACCAGCAGTAATTGAATCAGTTGAAGAAACTGCTGGAGCCCAAAGCAGTTCTCCTCAAAGAACCCACACACGGACTTACTCAGACTCACTCTCTCTGAGCTCCAGCATTGAGGTAGCAGCTTGAAATGCCCCAGTGGTCTACAGTGAGGAAGTGAAGTGTCTGACACGAAGGTGGGAGCTGGAAAATAGCTTTCTCCCGGACAGAAAAGCAGGCAGAGGCCATTGTCCCCTTTCTGAGCCCTCCCCGCACAGAGCCACAGAGCTGGCAGGGGGCTGCCATATCTGAGACTCCATCAACCTGGTTAACATTGTTTGCCCTGCCCTGGAGATCCCCTACCCAATTTATAGGCTCACCCAAACCATGACTTTTTCACACGAATGGCAGGTTTTGGCTCATGCTTCATAACTTTCTAAATCTTATCAAACAAGTAACAGGTAGCCTCAGTGAGTCCCCAGCCCCCATACTTCTTGCTAAGTGGCCCCAGGATGGGCACTAGCAGCAGCCAGCCTAGATTCATAACATGGCTTCACCTGGGAATCACCAAGCCCAGCATAAGCAGCAGCCATCTCAAGTTGCCTTATAGCTCATGTAGGGTAGCCCTGGGAAGAACACAGGTGGGACTGACCTTGGCCTGCCACCACCTGGGAAACTCCAGTGCCTGTGGACCCAGTGGACAGCTACAGACCATGTCAAAGCAATGCCACCCTGCCCATGAACAGCTTATCATGCATGAAGGGTGAAGATTGGTGGTCAGTGGTAACAGCTAGTCCTTGCAGCTCACTGGCCTGGGTAAATCCCTCCTATTGACCTGCCAACACCAACCAAGGCTCAACTACAAGAGCAGGCTATACTCAGCCCACACAAAGAATGAACTGCAAATGCTCAGCTAGGGTGATAGGGGAGGCTGTGCCAGTGGACCCTACAGCACACCTACTACATTAGGCCATGCTACCAAGACATGGAGTCAAGCAGCTCTACCTAATATGTAAAAACAAACACAGAGAGGCCACCAAAAGAAGCAAAGAATTATGGTCCGAAGGAAAGAACAGATCAAAACTCTAGAAAAGGAACTAAACAAATGGAGATAAGCAATTTACCAGATGCATAGCTTAAAACACTGGTAATAAGGATGCTCAAGGAACTTAGTGAGAACACCAGCTGCATAAGAAAGATCTTGTCAGGAACAAAGGATACACTAATTGTAATAAAGAACAATTTACAGGGGAACAACTGTAGACTGCATGAAGCCAAGAACTAATCAATGATCTGGAACATAAGGAAGCAAAAAACAACCAATTAGAACAACTAGGAGAAAAAAGAACCCAAGAAAATGAGGACAGTGTAAGCAGCCTCTGAGACAAATTCATACATTCCAACATTTGGATCACATGGGTGCCAGAGAGAAAAGAGAAAAAACAAGAAGTTGGAAACCTATTTGAAAAAATAATGGAAGAAAATTTCCCTAATTTGGTGAAGAAAATAGAGATGCAAGTCCACGAAGCAAAGAGTTTCAAACAAGATAGATGCAAAGAGGCCCACTCCAAGACACATCATAATCAAAATGCCAAAGGTTAAATACAAAGAGAGAATCTTAATAGCAACAAGAGAAAAGCTAGTCACCTACAGAGGAGTTCCTATAAGACTGTGAGCTGATTTCTCAAAAAAATCTTTGCAAGTGAAAAGGGGTTAGCAAGAAATATTCAAAGTCATGAAAAGTGGACACCTACAGCCAAGATTACTGTACTCAGTAAAGATATCATTTAGAATCGAAAAGCCAATAAAGAGCTTCCCAGACCAGAAAAAAACTAAGGGAGTTCATCATCATCAAACTATTACTATATGAAATGTTAAAGATACTTGTTTAAGAAAAAGAAGATCATAACTATGATCAGTAAAAAGGTAATAAAAGCATGTTTATCAATAATTGAATCTAAAAAAAGAAATTAAGGAAACAAGAACAGAGAGAGAATTATGGATACAGAGAATTATTTGATTAATAATTAATTTGTTTAATTATTATGGTTGCCAGACAGGAGGTGGGTGGGGGTGGGGGTGAGAGGTGAGGGCATTAAGAAGTACAAATAGGTAGTTTCAGAATAGCCACAGGGATGTAAACTATAGTATAGGAAATGGAGTGGCCAAAGAGTTTATACGCAAGAGCCATAAAGATTGCTTGAGAGAGCAGGGGGTGCTGGGTACAGGTGGGCAAAGGGGAAAAATTAGGACAACTGTAACAGCATAATCAATAACATATATCTTTTTTATTTTAATTGTTGTTCGAGTACACTTTTCTGTCTTTTACTCCCATCCCAGCCCACCCACCCAGCTCTCCCCACCTCCCTCCCTAGTTTTCCACCCCCCTAGTTTTTGTCCATGTGTCTTTTATACTTGTTCCTGTAATAAAATATCATTTTTAAAAATTAAAATAAACTAGCATTTCTTCAGTAAAAATCTCTCAATAGAAAGCCTTACAATACAAGTTTTTGATGGTATTTTGCTTGTTCTAAATGACAACAGTCACTACCATTTTCCTCAGCACCTTAGATTTGTTTGCAACATATTCATGTTGGGTGGTAGGGGGCAAAGGGAAAAAACTGGAACAACTGTAATAGCCTAATCAATAAAATATAATTTTAAAATGCAGAAAATATTATTTTTAAAGTTAAAAAAATGTAGTAACCAGGATTTGTGTGATTTGGGTTCTAATTCTGACTTTTCCACTAAGTGGAAAGTTCTGCTGTAATGTTGGTATTTTCATCTAGAAATGCTACAACAAATACAATCATACTGTGCAAGTATATCATCAACATTTTACAAGTACTTCATAACTAGTCAATATTATATTTCCCTTAACACTTATAAAACATCCAGTGGACATTCATTATTACCTACATTTTTGACAAGGCAAAAAAATACTCCACAGGGGTTAAGTCACTTGTTCAAGTTCATATGACTGCCAAGGAAGAATGGGAATTATTTAAGGGGTTTCCCACATCACCACAGCCTCACAATTAAACTAGATGGAATTCCAATTCTACCAGATAATGTTATCTGTGTGACTCATAGAAGGCTGTTCACACAACTTCTTCAATATAGCCTTTCAGTATTTTTTTATAACTGCTTTCCGTGTAAGGATTAAAACCATCTTAACTTACCACCAACTTAAACTTCATCAGTTCAAACAGTGAGGACTATGGGTAACCTACTATGGATGAGGCAAAGTTAAAGACATAAAAATAAACAGAACACGGTTCCTTTTTAAATAATCTTACTATCAAAAATAGGCAATAAATTGTTATTACGGAAGTAGTATTACGGAAGTTAAAGTTTTCTGTTTTGCAAAGAAAGGGATTCAGGGAACTCACAAGTAGCAAACTCAAATCCAGGCCAATAATAAAGAACCACTGTGGCCTAGATGGTGAACACCAGAGCTGTCACCCCTTCCCAGAAAGGAGCCAACGTGGGGCTCTAGCCAGTTGTTGCCATGACAAAATGTGGCCCCAGTGACGCCTGTTTTCCAAATCTCCAAGGAATGCCAGATATCTGGGGTTCTTATGGGAAATCTCATGATTTTTAAATGTTGGCCACAACATTTAAATTTAAATTTTGAGATTTAAAGTATAAAGTAGGGAGTAAAGAAGAAAAGAAAGTTTCTCAACCACCGCACAGAAAATCTCGAAGACTGAAATGCTGTCAGAATACACAGCAATTCTAGAGGGCCCTGGGCACAGTGGTAGCTGCAGCGACCCTGTGTTTTTTGCCCTCAGTGCTACCTAGTGTGGTACTGAGAGGTGATTGTCAAAATATTTCACCATTAACACAGCTGTGAAAAATAATAAACACTTTTTATTATACCTACTATGTGTCAAGCCTCTTCTAAATGCTCTGCGTATATTAATTCATTTAGTCTCAGAACAATCTCGAGATAAATAGCATCATTGTGTCAATTTTAGAGATGAGGGAAATTTAGTCAAAGAGACTAATTAGTCCCAAATCGCACATCTTGTAAGTAGTAGAGCTAGGGTTTGAATCCCAGCAATTGGCTCTAGAAGACTAGGGAAGAATGCTAGAGAGCTCCTGAGGGCCAAGTGTTAACTCTTTAGCTGATGGATTGTGGAGAGATCCAAGGGCCTTAGGGGAATGGTAGGACAACTAGAGAAGTTTGGGGTGTTGACTCTTTGCATCTGTTATCTACTAGTTTGAAAATGTTATGTAAGCAGTCAGCAATACAGTTGCAGCTGACAAATCTGGTTTCAACTTTACGTTGAACAAACAGTGCCTGATGCATAGTAAGTAATAAATAGATGCTAGTTGTGATATTACCCAGGCACCATGCATTACTGGGGATCTCTTTGGGAAGATACTTCCTTTTATGTTACTTCAAGGGCCCCTAATTCATGGGATAACCCTGCTCTTGGGTCAGGTTCTAATCTGTTATCTAAGCAGCTCTAGATTCTGAACTCAATAAACTAGAGGAATCTCTCGGACAGTTGAGGGTGTGTTAAGTAGTGTGAGGCTTCTCAGAGGGAGCAGTGTGTACGACATTCTCAGGCTTGGACTTTAATGCTGCTATTATTAAACTGGCAGGATATTTTATAAATAGAGTCTTCATATAGCCAAGGAAACTAGGCCAAGCTTGAAGAAGAAAAGGAGACACCTGAGCTGAGGATAAGGAGGGATGCATTGTAAGACTGGAGAAACCGTGAGCACGAGGACAGATACGCAGTTTCTGATCGCATATATAAGTATGCAACTCTAACTCATGCTTAATGCAGACAGTCTCAAAATTCTCCAACAGGTTGATTCTGATTTCTTTTGACATTTCTACCTGAAAACACATCCCCACTTGAGAAATATTTCTTCTATCATTCCATCAGATGGCTCCTCTGTCTTATAGACAGGAATAGCTTTACAGAATGCTTTCTATTACAAGATATTTTCATAATTCCTGTTTTTCTCATCACAGTATTTCTTCTGAAAGTTGTTTATATGGATTAATATAATTTTGTCATTTTGTATTTCAACTCAGTGGCTTAATCAAAGTAAAAGAGGTCTAAAACCTAAAGGGATTCTGCCAAGCATTAGATATAGACCGTAATTTGACCTAATAAGTTTCCTTCAATAGAGTAACCAGTGTTATTTACATTCTAAATATCAATGATTTTTATTCATTTACTTTTAATTTTCTATAACAGTCACCTTTTTAATGTCAATACTTTAAAAACCTTTCTTTGACCCCTGTACACTGGCTGTGGTTTGAAGTGTATCATCCATACATTCTGATATCACAAATGATAAAGGTGCATAAAACAGAAAGCAAGCCAAGAAAATCTCATGAGTTTTAACCTCTGTTAGAAATAATGGGGAAAAAAGAATTAATGATTATCAAATTTTAAAAAGTTTGTCAAACTGAAATGTGTCTTCAGTTTTCTTAAAATATATTCTTCAAAGAAAAAGGGAGGAAAATGTATTTAAAATATTTACAGAGAGATACTTCAAAGAGCACATCAGACACTTGGATCAACTTATCTAAAAATATCCATACCTATTAACCACTATTTCTATCTCTGTCTACCTGATCTAACAAAATATTTTTTAAGGATTTATTTATTTTTAGATAGGAGGGAAGAAGGGTGGGAGAGAGAGAAAAATTAATGTGTGGTTGCCTTTTATGCGCCCCCTACTGGGGACCTGGCCTGAAACCCAGGCATGTGCCCTGACTGGGAATCAAATCAATGACCCTTTCTTTGGTGCACAGGCCAGTGCTCAATCCACTGAGCCACACCAGCCAGGGCTCTAAGAAAATAAAGTGTACAGAGTTACATGTATCCCAGTGCCACCTTTCTAATAATAGTGAAAACTTGAAAGCAGCAAAGAATAAAGTAGGAGGAGGTAAATACATGGTGATCATGCTGTTCGGTGACTCCCAGTTAGAAATGAGTGCTTCCACTTCCCATTTTGTCACCTAGATTACCACAGCCATTACTGAACTGCATTCGGTGTTACCATTCAGTTCTCCTACCTATTCTCCAGGCTACTGCCCAAGTTACTTCTCGAAATCACAATTTCGGTCTTGCTATTTCTCTGCTTAGGATACTTCCACAATTTTCCATCACCTTCAGGAAAAGTTGAAATTAGTATTCTCTGAGGCACCACCTCACCAATCTCTCCAGGCTCCATAGCTGGTTATTTTCACCCACAAACCTATCTCCATACTGACAAACTTAGTTTTATCATTCCTGTGACCAATGTTGTTTCCTTCTTGCCTAGGCTATTATTGATTATCTAGCCTAACCCAATGAGGTAGTTTTCTACTCTTATGTTCATCACTCAAAATGAACCCAACTCCCTGGACAACTCACTGTAGTCACTTGATTCAAAGATGATTAATTTCCTTAAATCCCCAAATGAAAGTAGATCCCTTATTAAACTGTGTAGCGCATCCAAATAAATCATGATTATTGTCTTCTTCATCACAATTGGTAAACTATTTAGTCTCCTCTTAGAAATTTCACTCAGTGCTTTGTAAAATAATTATCAGTATCATTAAAGTAGCTTTCTTCCATCTACATATTTTTTTCTCTAAATGAAAAGGCAATGATTAGTTTAGCCCAAGCATTGTGATTTCTTAAGTGCCAAGTATATATATAGGTACCTCTTCTAAGGTTAAGAACCACTGCAGCTATAAACCAAGGCACTAAGACCACCAATAAACACATAAGCAATCTAGGGTAGCAATTACATTGACCTGAACTAGGATTGTGGCTGTGGGGATGGGGGGAAAATGAGAATACTACAGATAGATTGTGAGGTACATTTGGTAGTTTGGTGTCTAACTGTATATAGAATTTTTTATATCTCTCTCTATAAAAGTAAGAAAAAAGATACAATGTTAGGAGAAGGAGGAGGAAATAGAAAAATAAGGAGGAAGAAGAAAATTAGAAAAAAAGAGAAGAAAAGAAATTGTCAACATTTCATGAGTGCTGTTCAAATGATACAACTTAGCTTAAGGGAGATTAAAGTCACTTAAGTGGCAGAATCTGAATATAAAACTAATTTTAAATCCACAGCACACAGCTAAATAATTTTTCTCTAGCAAAGCTCTGTTGGAGATGTGAAAAAACACAAGGTTGAGATTTGTGAGCATATAAAGTCAGGAAGACAATAAGAAAATAATTTGAGGATATTGGCGAGTAAGAGGCTAAAATAATAAAATGTAAAATCCAAGATAGGTAAAATAGGAAGTGAATCAGGAAAGACGGACAAGGACTGGAGATCCCTAGAAGATGCCATATTAAATGTGTCCTTGTGCTTAATCTATTGCCTAGAATAAAATGGAAATTTAATAAATATTTTCTAGTGAATGAATGGCAACTATGGCCTACCATGTTGAAATACAAAATCAGTAGAGACATTTGACTCCAGTCTCTCCTTCATAAATGATTCCAAGTAAGATTTCTTTGGATGTCAAACAGGATCCGATAGTAACACAACCAGCTGATATAATCAGAAAAGCTTTCCTAGACACCTTCAAAGTTTTCTCAGGAAGGGCTTAGAAAAAGTAAATTTTCTGCTGGTGACAAGCTACTTCAGAACAACCTTGTCTCTTCACCCCATTAATTTCTCATTTTCTTTAGAGTTTTGTGAGGATTTTTTTACTATATTTATCCTCTAAACCACAACTTATCACAAGGAATATAATTATTCCCTTTAAGACCTGGACAAAATTTTATTTCCTATTTTTCCTCATAGCATAACAAAAACACACTGATATTCCAAGAGAATTTTCTAAACATTAAGGAACGACATTAAAGAAAATTCAGAGACATTTAAAAGAATCAGTTACAAAATATTTACTTAATCCTGGTGGTTAACAATGTTTGTTGATGCTTACCTATTTCATATCCTACTCGAGATCCTGCCCAAAATATTCTCACTTTTTACATATCTAATTCACCAACCAGATAAATAAACAACATTTGGACACTATTTGAAAACATAGAACACATTTATGGTCTAGTATGTGGTTCATTCCTTCAACCAAGCTGTTTCTACAAAGTCCCTATAGTCTTACACAAAATTAGGGTCATTACACATAAGGACCCAAAAGACCACCATTTTCCAACTAACAGAAAATAAGAAATTCTTAAGGATACATTATCCACTGGGCTACTTGTACTGAAAATTATACCTTCATTTGTATATTTTTTAAGAATTTTAAACTTTAAACTTCATTGCATTTTTGGAAGTCCAATCTGAATACATGGAATCTCTGGGTATTTTTGTTGTTATCTGTTCTTTCTTACAAGTGTAATAACCTTCATTGCAAACATTTAAAAGTACAGAAATTTGTAAAGTAAAATGGAAAACTAAAAAAAATGTAATAAAAATTGTTCGTTTTCCCATAACCTGTACATTTTTGACAAGTAAGTATTTTCAGAAAGAACTGTGTTTTTTTAATTACTACAAATAGTTTTGTAATGGCTCATTTTCTAATATAAATTCTTCAATAGTTGTTTCTAGTAAAGATGTAATGTGTCAGTACTGATTGGGACCAGACACATTTTAAAATATAACAAAAATAGAAATTAAAGAGAATAGATAGAGTGTATTCACTCTTCTTGTTGGCATGTGACTTACTGGGACTACTCTACTTTGTAAAGAATTAATTCATTTATTCAACAAGTACTTAGAACAGAATAGGCCAGTCACATCTTTAGCAATAGAATAGGCCAATTCATCTTTAGTCGTTCTAGATGCTCTAGAATGTTTAGATGCTCCAGAAGAACTAAAGATGGATTACTTGTTGTTTCATGGAACATAATATAATACATGATTTAAAAGGTGTATGAATATGTGTTCTATGAATAAAGATGGTACCACTAGACCATTTTCCTGATGAGGTAGCTGAATTTCTGAAAGATGCAGTAAAGCACCTCATTTCGCAGCTAGAAAGTACAAAATCCAAAAGCATGGTTTGAAAGTCTTTCATTTCTTCATGCTACTTATTAATTTAACAGTCACGAAACACTAAAAACTAATGATATTGCCTTTAAGAATGCTAAATACTGAACAATTTTATACAAAGTGCAGCAGTAAGTGTAAGTCTTTTTTTAATTTCATATTTCAATTTAGAGTTCAGTAACATCTCTGTCCTTGGAGGTGAAACTAAGCACAGAAGGAAAATACAGATAAATTTCCTGAAAGTTACAGAGAATCAGAATTTTACTTAACATAATGAGCTAAAAATGAGATGGTCTATTTGGGAAAGTGTCATGTTTCTCATCCTCAAGTGCAATTGTGGAGGGATTAGACAGTCAAATGTCAGCAATTACCACATACCTCCAGTTCTACTACCAGAGATGCTCACCACTTTTACAATAAGATTACCTAGATCCAAGTCAACAAATTAGGTGTAACCCTATTTCACCTGTATACTCACATCCACCCAAGAAAATTTTTGAACAGCTTCATTATGAAGAGGCTCTGTGTGAAAGAAGTGTCACAACGTAAAAGATGGGGCTGTTCCTTGTGTAAAGAGCTCTGGATCTCATGCCCATCCCAGGAAGACAGCAAAATATGCAACGGCGGTGCCAAGTGCAAAGCAGATCACTTCTGGGAGCAAGGCTATGCAAAAGCTGCCACAGAAGTCTCTCTATGGGGAAATGTGCCTAACCAATAGTTTCAGACAAGGGAAGAAAATAATCCTCTGAAGGCATAGTGCCATGTTATTTTTTAAAAGATGAATGAAAATAATAAAGGAAGATAAAATGGTAAAGAAAGCAAAAAATCTGATCAATTCCCTGAGCTCAGTGCTAGTACTGTTCTTATTTAGCCTTTTCATAAGTGAACTGAAAAATAAATCTCCACTTTTTCCAGAGACGTTAAGATTTTGAACCTAAAATATATTTAACTCTGTGGTGAGGATCAAAGTAATTTTTGAAAACTTTGTGGACAGGCAGAAAGGCAACAAATATACTTCAAAAGTAAGAAAAAACTTGCAGAAAAAAATTCTTTTTTTATTTCTACCATTATATTTCATTTATTTTTATTTTTTAAACATATTTTATTGATTATGCCATTACAGTTGTCCCATTTCCCCCTTCATTCCCCTCCACCCTGTATACCCCCTCCTCCCAATTCCCCCCGTTTAGTTCATGTCCATGTGTCGCAAGTTCTTTAGCTTCTACATTTCCCATATTATTCTTGCCCACCCCCTTGTCTATTTTCTATCTACTGTTTATGCTAATTATTTTCTGTACCTTCTCCTCCTCCCACTCCCCTGTTGCTAACCCTCCATGTGATCTCAATTTCTATGGTTCTGCTCCTAATCTAGCTGTCTACTTAGTTTGCTTTTGTTTCAAGTGTGGTTGTTAATAACTGCGAGTTTGCTGTCCTTTCACTGTTCATCTTTTTTATCTTCTTTTTCTTAGGTAAGTCCTTTTAACATTTCATATAATAAGGGCTTGGTGATGATGAACTCCTTGAACTTGACCTTCTCTGAGTAGCACTTTATCTGCCCTTCCATTCCAAATGAAAGCTTTGCTGGATAGAGGTCCTTGCCTTTCATGACTTGGAATACTTTTTTCCAGCCCCTTCTTGCCTGTAAGGTCTATTTTGAGAAATCAGCTGACAGCCTGATGGGGACTCCTTTGTAGGTGACAGTCCCCTTATCTCTTGCTGCTTCTAGGATTCTCTCCTTCATTTTAATCTTGGCTAATGTAATTATGATGTGCCTTGATGTGTTCCTCCTTGGGTTCAACTTCTTTGGGACTCTCTGAGCTTCTTGGACTTCCTGGAAGTCTATTTCCTTTGCCAGATTGGAGAAATTCTCCTTCATTATTTTTTCAAATAAGTGTTCCACTTGTTACTGTTCCTCTTCCCCTTCTGGTACCCCCTATAATTCTGATGTTGGAATGTTTAAAGATGTCCTGGAGGTTCCTCAGCCTTTCCTCATTTTTTTGAATTCTTGTTTCTTCATCCTTTTCTGTTTGGTCATTTCTTCTTCCTTCTGGTCCACTCCATTGATTTGAGAGTGGACCAGATTTGTTTCCATTACTATTGGTTCCCTGTACATTTTGCTTCATTTCACTTAGTGTAGCCTTCATTTTTTCATCTAATTTGTAACTAAAATCAACTGGTTCAGTGAGCATCCGGATCACCAGTGTTCTGAACTGTGCATCTGATAGGTTGGCTATCTCTTGGTTGCTTACAAGTATTGACTCTGGAGCTTTGAGCTGTTCTTCTGCTTAAGCCATAATGTTTTGGTCTGCTAGCTCCTGTTACATATGAAAGGAGAAAGCTTAGGTGTTCATGGGGGTCAGCCCAGTTGCTGGGTTGTGACTGGAGGTGGGGTCAGAGAGGGAGCAATGGTGTTTGTTGGGCTCTATCTCAAATTTCGGTGTCCTCTGCTGCTTCCCACAAACAAATTGGGCCCTTCTAGTGCTGGTTTCCAGGTGGGTGGGCTTGTGTACATTCTAGGACCCTGAAGGTCTCCCCAACAAACTCTCCTGTGAAGCTAGGAGCCTCTCCTGGCACCTCAATCCCCGAAAGTTTTTTCAATCAGTGCTTTTAAGCTTTATTTCCCATCACTGGGGCCCTGAGTTGCACAGTCTATCTCATTGCCCTTTCTTTTTTTTGCCTGGTTTATCTGAATGTGTGACTGTGGTCAGCCAACCTCCTTGCGAGCCATACTCAGTTTTCATCCGAGCCCGCCCAGGTTGCCAATTACCACCTCCTCCTGCCGGGACCCCTCCCCACTGGCCTCAGACTCCACCCCTCTTATTGGTCTGGATGAATGGTTTGTTGTTGTCAGACTTTGGTGCAGTTCAAGTCTATCTGTTTTGGTTCAATTTTATTTCTAAATCTTTGTTGTCCTTAAATTCGGTTGTGTGAGGAAGTACAGTATTTCCATCTATAACTCCATCTTGGCCAGAAGTAAATTTTTTCTTTTTTTAAAATTTTTATTGAATTTAGTGGGGTGACATTGATTAAGACATTGCAGAAAATTTTAAATTACGTATGGTATGTAATATATATTTATAAGAATGGGTTCTGATATAGTGTGAAATTTATCCAAAAACATATAGAACTGTTGGTGAAGATATCAATGAATGGGCTGCTGCAGATAAAAATACTGGACCTCATCAGAATATTTTATATATAATGGGAGAAGGCATTCTATTTTTTAAAAATATAACATGCCTAAAACTAAAATAATAAATATAGTTCTAGTTTCTGTATCTTAGGAAATCCTTAATGGCCTATAAGTAGATAAATATGTGTTTATTTTTGTAAACATATACCCCATAAAATTGTTATCATTATTATATCAAAAGGCATATAAAGGTTGACTATGCAAAGAAAAAATAAAACTCTTTAAGGCTGTAAAAATGAAACATTAGTGGAGGTATTACTGGTCAGTCTACAACATAACACAGGCATTCTGGTTTCAGTAAGTGGACTGGTAACTATACATGTGAAACACGAGCTTATTTTTAACATAAAGAGGGGTACTTGAACCAGAAAAAGGTGGATTTGCAGCAAATAAAAATTAATATAAAATGAACTAAAAACCTTGAAATCTGAAAATAAAACTTTAAACCCTAAGAGAGAAAATGCATTTAAAATATAAAAATAGAATCAGGAAGTTTGTCTAGAGTTGCACAAAAAATAACATAAAGCAGAAAAAGTACGGTAAGTTGGGGCCAGTAAATCTCTAGCTCTGAGTCCTGCCTGTAGATGGTCAGCCATAGCCTCCCATAGAGCAGCTGCATCAGTGCCCTGACACACAGACAGGTACATGCTGCAAAGCAGAATAGACCTCTGGTCTCACCGCAGGTGGCATTCTTTCCTCCTACAATGTAGAAACATCACCTCTCTCTGTCTACCTGTGCAGGTGTTTTGGGGATGAGTCATAAGCATCTACATGGCAGAGAACAGATCTTACCCAACTTGCTTGGCATATTACCTGGCTCAGTGCCACACACAAGGTTTTTGACAAATAGATTTTAATTATTATGATATGTTGCTATTTCCCTCAATTTTGCAACCTCATACACCCACAAGATCTACTTTGGGGAATAAGAATGTTTTTGATCTATCCTCTGTTCACCACAGTTAAGAATTCAGCTGATTAAATGACTTTATGATATTGCTTCAAATAGGGAATCTCAGTAAAATATCCTTTAGGGAAATACCAAATCTAAGATTAATAACTGTTCATTTTTACTGAAGGTTCTGCTGAAGAATCTGTTCTGCTTAGAAAAGTGATCATCCTAGCAGATTTTCTTCACACACACAATCTGCCCTCCTGAATCATGGAGCCTTTGTTTGGCTGCCGTATTTTTATGCTTAGTCTCATGCTGCAACTGCTCACGTTGCCAGAGCATCTGGTATGAAACACAATCTTTGTCCTTTTCCAGACATTAGCTAACTGGAAAAGAAATTGCATACACTATCTCCCTCTCCCCTCCCAAGTACTTTCTCTTCCTGAGAATATGACTCTACTTGGGAGAGCACAAAGGAGGTTATTCAGCAGAGAGTTGGGTCAAGTGGACGATGAGGCTCACCTTTATTACAGCTATTAAATATAATGTTCCATCCCAGTTAACAAGGAACTTTTTTCCAAAAAAGAGACTATGTCTCTTTCCGTGAAAATTGTGTCCTTTAAAATCATATCATTGGGTTTTTTTTTTCTGTTCTCCTAAGGGTAAACAATCAATATTGGTCTAGACTGGACTAGAGACAGTGTGACTCTTAAAAGTTTTCACAAAAAACTGGGTCACCTGGAACCCTTGGCTAAAAGTGTGAGAGGTCAGGGAGAAAACACAGTTCTACCATAAGCTCAGTAGTAACCAAACCTATTCCAATTTAGTTAGAAACCAAAATTTCAAAAAGCCGGTGATGTCAATACTAGTTACTTTCTCTAAACCATCACTAACAGGACAAAAGCCCCCTTTTCAGGCCCTCTTTGCCAGAGCCAGCTGGACCCCATAAAGTACAACCAACCCTAATTGTTTTATGAGCCTTTGTCCTCAGGACTAGGAAATTACTGGAAGCACCCTGAGTGCACAGAGCCTCCAGGAACTTACAAAACAGGGTACACCAGACCACAACACCCAGACCCCAGACCACAGTGACCAGACTGGACCCTGCTCCCAAAGATATCATGGAAACAAGTTGCAGCCCAGCTGAAACATCCTGCTCTACCAACCACCCCATTCCCTGATAAAAGCTCAAAACCCCGACCCCTCAGGTGCTGGTGCATATCTCCACACCTAGCCCTTCCCCACCCTTGGGAAAGCGTAAATAAAACCTTTACTCTCTGCACTTTCTTCTCTTTGTGAATTCTTTCACAACCTGCATCACTGACCACCCTAACAATTTGGTAGCACATACAGACACATTCTCTATTTCTCCCTCTCCTCCACTCCTGAGATTTGTGACTAAGGGAGCAGTGGGCAATAGAAACTTGACCAGGGCCAACTCCCTAACCCTGTCTCTGTGGGGTTTGGAAAGAGGATTCTGATCCTTCCCCATCTCTTCAGACTCTGAGGACAGTCTCCTGCCCACCCATCTTCACAGCCAGCAATCAGTAAGTCCCTCTGAATCTCAGGACAAAAACATCTTATCAAAAGTGATAGCTTGTCCCCTCCGTCATTGTCATTGTTGTAAATCTCAATACTGGGTCTGTCCCCTCCCCGACTATAAAACACTCTGAATTCTCCCCCAGGAGACCTGGGAGTTGCTAAATCCTGCTAAAAATTGTGTCTGCCTCCCAGTGCAGAGAAAAACGTGGCATGTTAAACAACCCACTCTTCTGACTCTTTAACACCCCTTCCATCTCTTCTTCCTACTTCTCCCCCTCAGAGCTCTCTCCACTTTCCCCCATTTCAGACTGGGTTTCTCCAGGCCGTCCCTGTTCTGGCCAGCTGTCCCTCTCAGGAACCCCGTAAGCCTGTGACCCCCTCTCCTTGAGGTTGCTGGTTCAGAGGGTATTATTCAGGTCTAAGCTACCTTTTTAATGTCGGACTTCTCCCAAACTGAGGTCTGACTTGCCAATTTTGTTTTGTTTTTTTCTAGACAAATTTTGGGAAGATAATTCTTATCAAAAGGGGAAAAACCTTAGCTATATATGAGCAAAGCAATTCCATTTAAGTCTATCTGCTTTGGGCTTTTTATTACAAAAAAAGCTGTAAAATGGATTTGGAGCTATAGATAAATGTCTTGTGCTGTGTTAGAGGTGTATTTCTTGAAAGTGAGAATGTGTTTGCCAGTAGAGAAACCTATGTTTCTAAAGGTCATGAAATGTGTTCATAAAAGTCAATCCAGGGAATGCCAGTTGCTTACCGTTTATCATTGGGAATCGAGGTTTCTAAAACTTACAAGTTAAATTAAGTTGAAAAGAAATTGTATGGTTTTAGTAATAGAAGGCTTAAGGCATGAAGGTGCAATTTTAAAGGACCAGAATTGAAAGTGAATTATTCTAAAGATAGTTATTTCCAAATGGATAAGAAGTTGCAACAGTTGCCAAAAGGTTTGTGAAAGTTTGTTAAAAGTTTTAAATTTGTGAAGAAAGAAATCTCAGGCTTCAGTACCCCGTCTTCGACCTAATTTCTCTCTGGTGACATCTTTGCCCCTGGTGGGACCTGGAGGTGTTTTCATTACTGCAACTCCCAGTCCTCTCTCTGGAGCATGTACCTTCTGTCACCAGATTTCTGATCTTTCAGAGGGCCAGAGCAGTCCCACCCAGGCTCTTCCCTGCTGCTAGACTCCTTGGACTGAAGACAAGACTTTATTTTCAACGTTCATTCACAGTCCTCGAAGCTTTCATTGAGAGTCTCAGCAGGTCTTCTTGCTAGGTATTTAGGACCTTCCATCTCCTTTCCCAGTCTTCTTAAAAGGTGCCAAATGCAAATGAGAAAAATCTTGCACTTTCTTCATAAAAATTAGTAATTCAAATTATGGATCTTCATGTGTTCAGTCTTCGTATGTGTGGCCTATATGTGATACATGTTTTCTGCCTCTGAATTGCATAACTAAAGAGTAGTATTTCATTGGCCTAAAGATAATAAATACTTATATAAATTAAGCAGGATCTCATGTTCTGGATAAAATATTTGTTATTAAAACAAATATTTAAACTAGTTTTAAGTCTGATTAATGTTTTTTAGAGTTATTGGCAAAAACGAACATATATTTGTTTTACACCAAGCTTATGTTGTAATCTTTTAATTAAGCTTGTTTGATGACCTTCTCGAAGTTTAAATTTTAAAATACCTTTTGTTTTTGTTTTTTGAAAATATATTTTATTGATTATGCTATTACGGTTGCCCCATTTCCCCCCTTTACTCCCCTCCACCTTGCACCCCCTCTCCCACCCACATTCCCTTCCTTTAGTTTATGTCCCTATGTCATAAGTTCTTTAGCTTCTACATTTCTCATACTATTCTTGCCCTCCCCCTGTCCATTTTCTACCTACCCTCTGTGCTATTATTCGCTGTACCTTTTCCCCCCTCTCTCCTCCTCCAACTCCCCTGATGATAACCCTCCATATGATCTTCATTTTGTGGTTCTGTTTCTGTTCTAGTTGTTTCCTAAGTTTGCTTTTGTTTTTGTTTGTGTTTTAGATGTGGTTGTTAATAATTGTGAGTTTGCTGTCATTTTACTATACATTTTTTTATCTTCTTTTTCTTAGATAAGTCCTTTTAACTTTTCATATAATAAGGGCTTGGTGATGATGAACTCTTTGAACTTGACCTTATCTGAGAAGGCACTTTATCTGTCCTTCCATTCTAAATGAAAGCTTTACTGGATAGAGCAATCTTGGATATAGGTTGTTGCCTTTTATGACTTGGAATACTTCTTTTCAGCCCTTCTTGCCTGGAAGGTCTCTTTTGAGAAATCCGCTGACAGGCTGATGGGAACTCCTTTGTAGGTGACTATCCCCTTATCTCTTGCTGCTTCTAGAATTCTCTCCTTCATTTTAATCTTGGCTAATGTAATTATGATGTGCCTTGGTGTGTTCCTCCTTGGGTCCACTTCTTTGGGACTCTCTGAGCTTCCTGGATTTCCTGGAGGTCTCTTTCCTTTGCCAGATTAGAGAAGTCCTTCTTCATTATTTGTTCAGATAAGTTTTCCACTTGTTGCTCTTCCTCTTCCCCTTCTGGTACCCTGTAATTTGGATGTTAGAACATTTAAAGATGTCCTGGAGGTTTCTAAGCCTCTCATTTGTTTTGAATTCTTGTTTCTTCATTCTTTTCTTTTTGGTCATTTCTTTCTTTCTTCTGGTCTACTCCATTGATTTGAGTCCCAGTTTTTTCCCATCACTATTGGTTCCCTGTGCATTTTCCTTCATTTTACTTAGCATAGCCTTTATTTTTCCATCTAATTTGCAACCAAAATCAACCAATTCTGTGAGCATCCTAATCGTCAGTACTTTGAACTATGCATTTGATAGGTTGGCTATCTCTTTGTTGCTTAGTTTTATTTGCTCTGGAGCTTTTATTTGTTCTTTTGTTGAGGCCATTTTTTGTGTGTGTTGTCGTGCCTGTTACATATGAGGGGCAGAGCCTTAGGTGTTCACCAGGACAGGGCCACCCCGTTGCTAGGTCGTGATGCAGTAGATGGGGACAGGGTCCCAATAGGGAACAAATGGCGCTTACTCCATTCTCTGTCGGATTTCAGTCCTTTCCACCACTTCCCCCAAGCAAACTGGGCCTTCGTGTCACTGATTCCTGTGTGGGTGGGCTTGTGTATGATCTAGGACCCTGTGGGTCTCTCCCGTGAACTCTTCTGTGAGGCTGGGAGTCTCTCCCTGCAACTCAATCCCCACAGGTGTTTTCAATAGGGGTTTTAAGGCTTTATTTCCTTGCTCTGGAATCTTGAGTTTCTTGGTCTGTTTTGCTCCTTAGTGTTGCCTGGTTTATCTGTGCACAAATGTGGGACCACCAGGTCAGCCAGCTGCCTTGCGTGCAGTGCCTTACTTCACAATTGCAGCCTCACTGGGTCTGCCCATTGCCACCCCACACCCAGGGTCTGCCTGCTGCCATCTTGCACACCCAGGGTGCCTTGTGTGCCCTATGCCACCACTTTTTGTGCCACAAAAGTAAGTCTGACTTTAAATTACAGGTATCTAAGCAGGTCATATTTTTTAATTAAATTAAGATTTATACAACCCTAAAGAAAATTGGATTCGTGGAAATGCAGGCAAATACTCAAGACAAACAAAATTTTTTTCAAAATTTTGTTCATTTTAAATCTTTTTGTTTTCTAGATATAAGGAAACTTTTTTTCTCTAGAGCAATTTCTAAAGCATACCCTCATAAGCAATATTGAAACATTTATATTTTTATCCCTACCTAATCCCTCCAGAATTTGGCAACTCTTAATGAGTATTATTTCCATGGCAATATGTTTGTTTGCATAGACCAAATAAGAATCTTTTCTCTTTATAATAGCACCAGTTTCCAAATGTAGTTTTATTAACCAAGTCTTTGTCTGGAATGTCATGATGGAAAGAGTCATGCCCAGACTCTGGATGTCACCAGAGAGCCTTAAGGAATTAAGATAGATTTTTGAAGCCAATAAAAGCCCATTGGAGAAATGGCCTGGTACCTTGCTTGGTCATGTGGTTCATAGCAATCTTTCCAGGGAAGGAATGGAGGTTGCTATCTTGAAAGATGGCAAGGAAGGAACCTGAAGACATTTGGGGCATCTCAAGAACTTCAGAAATCTACCCAAACTTATAGCAATTTCAGACAAAGCTAGATGGAAATTGTGGCTTGGCTACTTTGACCTGAGAGTCTGGCTAAAGCTCAATCTGAAGGTTCCTTGTAAAATTCCAGCAAAGCAGATCTGAAAGAGCCTATACGATCAATTACTATTCTTGTTGTGTTCATGCAAATAATCAGCCAAATTGAAACTGGACTTAATGCAGTTTCTTTGATAAAATGAGGGTGATTTAGGGAGAGAATTTGTGTTTCAAAGAAAATCACAATGTTCACTGTCACCCAAAAACTGAATTAGATCCTAATTTTTTTAGTTTTCTTCCAAGTTAATATTTCATTTTTTTCTTTCATCCCTTGATTTGGAATTGAGAGCTACTGATACAGCGTCAGACATACAGAATTTACCTACTACTCTGCCTTTTCCTTTTTAGAATTTTAAGGCCAATATCTGGCCCCGGTTTTCTTGGCTGACTCCTTTTCTAGGTACCATCACTGATTTTCTCTTTATTGTCACTTTCAGGCCATGTCTCCTAAGATACCTTATATCTTTCATCCAACAAAGCATCCAAGCTCTAGGAGACTTTTGCAAACAATCCTGGGCTACAGTTCTCACCTTTTGAGCTGTCCAGTTCCACCCTCTTCCTTTTAATGACTCATACCTAGATCCACAGGCAGAGACAACTCTATGTCCATAATCCTCTGAATGCAGTAAGTAGATCAGAAGAGAACTTAATCTCTGCATCTCAGAACCAGAACAGGTTCAGCTCATTAAGAATAAACCCATCTCAAAAACCAGAAGGGGAAATAATAGAACAAAAGCTTCCTTTTCAGGCCCTCTTTGCTAGAGCTAGCTGGACTCCATAACTTATGATCAACCCTAATAGTTTTATGAGCCTTTGTGCTCAGGACTAGGAAATTACTGGAAGCACCCTGAAGGCACAGAAGCTCCAGGAACTTATGAAACAGGGCACAGCAGACCACAACAACCAGACCACAATGACCGGACTGGACCCTGCATCCAAAGATATCATTGAAACAAGTTGCAGCTCAACTGAAACATCCTGCTCTACCAACCACTCCATTCCCTGATATAAGCTCAAAGCCCCCACCCCTCAAGGTTGGTGCATATCTCTACACCTAGCTCTTTCCATCTCTTGGGAAAGTAAAAATAAAACCTTTACTCTCTGCACTTTCTTTTCTTTGTGAATTTTTTCACAGCCCATGTCACCTACCACCCTAACAATTACTTGCAACTACAAATTTACTTTCAGATGAATTGATTGTCTTACACAAACATGTCCATTGTTTGATGCCTCTGACAATGATAAGTCACTATTTGATAAGTCACAGCTCCTGACCAGTGAGTCCCTTCTTCATGCAGTGTTGCCCAGTTTCCTCATGGAAAATATGCTTATTCTTGTCTCCATCCCAAAACATACTACTTAGACACAGTATACATAGGTGACTCTTCCTTAGATTTTTATCTGTCTTCTCTACTAGATGAGGAAGGATCCAGTCGATTCTCTTTATAATACTATTCCACAGTGAATTGGTCTACCATTGTGCCTTGCACATATTAGATATGCTACTTGCATTATATTTTCCTAACTTCATCTAAAGAAAACTGACACCCTCCCAGACTTGACCACAGCATGCCTTCCAGGCTACATTTCAGCTTTTCAGAATATCTGTCAGTAAAACAAAGGTAGAACTGGGCACATACACATTAAGAACTCATGAGAAATGGTGCGTTGACAACTGAGTGTTTTAATATATTCTAGAACAGATGAGTGGCTATCACCATTTATAATGTTGAACATTTCAAATATAATTTGAAAATGAGTTCTGAAAGGGGCCAGATTTGTGCCCCTCTGAAGCTGCCTTTTTTGAGATGTTGATTTTAAGCTGTTTGCTAAAGAAAAAAAAAAGGGGACTCAGAAAAAAACTTGACCCTTCCCCTTTTCCTGCCCAAGAAATTCAGATAGAGAAACCTCTTCAGAAAGAAACCTTAGTATGTTTACTTTAGCCTAATTTGAATTAAATAGGGTAAATAGGAGGGCTTCAGGCTGGGGCCTGTTAGCCAGACACACCCTGGTTTTCCATTGTTTCTGAGTTGCCTGCCCTGTGTGTTCCAGCCCATTCTCACTTCTGAAATTTAATACCCCTTGACCCCACCTTTTCTCCTTTGTCAAAAATGGCCTTTATACTCAATTTGGCTTCATTGTTTTGGGAATTTTCACACTGATGTGAATTCCTCGTGTACAGGTATTAAAATTTGATATTCTCCTATTAATCTGTTAATTTGGTTATTAGACAAGCTAGAAGAACTTAGAAGGTGGAGAAAAGTATTAATATATTTTAGCTCCCAACGTTCTCAACTTTAAACATTTAACCTCAAATCATTTTGTATTGTTGACACTATGACACATGTCCCCCTTTTCCCCATTTGCCCCTCTCCACCTAGCCCTCACTCCCTCAAAGCATTTTACTAGAATGAGACAAATGCTTTAACAAAAACAAAGATTGTACTCTCAATAACAATCAAAATAGGCATAAAAATTTTGTAGTATCCTCATGCTTCTGAAACTTAGTACCTAATGAAATTACTTTAAGTGTTATTAAAACTAAGTAAGCTTTCTGAATGCAAACTCTGAATTTATTTTTTTTTATAAATTCAATGTGTAGTAAAGAAGAGTTTCTTCACAAAAATCTCCAAAATAGACACGAAACAAGTATAATCATGCTGTCCTTATTCATACAGGCATTCAAATAGTTGACATACAACAATAGAAGGCTTTGCTATCAGTAGTCTCATAAATAACATTTTAATTATTAACTTCATACCTCCTCCAGAAGGTCCCCTTCATTATTCATCTCACACTTTTTATTTAAGTTGCCCTTGGAAACCACAATATTCCCAACTAAAGCATTCAACATGTTTTTATATGTATACCTGAAACAAACACTGCAGATGATGAATTCCATGGAGGCTGTTTCCAGAGGGATCTGGCAGGTAATAAAAGATAAACACCAGACTCTGATGTATCATGCCCAAGGCACAGTATGCTGAAAATGCACTAGAAAAGCCCAATGACAAATGTTCATTTATGCCTGACTTCCTACAAACAAAAGGATACAAAGCTTAAAACTGTGTTGATTGACTTTTTCTCCAACATAGTGAATTTCTGCCATATAACAATTGTATTCTGGAATGAAATCTATTGTTAGACTCAGATGATGCACACTTAGTAGACAATTGTGCTATCAAAGTCCACAGACAAAAACACGAATGGAAAAATACAGCAGTAAGTGACCCAGATTTTTACGAATGGCAAAAATCCTCTCATTTATAATTCTCATTTTTCTTTTTTTTCCCCCCAGGGTCCCTTCTGCCCTTTAAATGAATTCTAAATTAATTTCTTCATTATATAACTACAGCCATCTTTCTTTGGCCTTTTTAATTCTCCAAATGTCAGTCTCTGACAAACCCCAGCCCTTCCCAGCTGGCCACAGTGAGCATGAAATTATCTACGGCTGCCCTGCATGGTACCATAAACAATCCTAATTCGGTCAGAGGAAGTAGGGGAAGCTTTACGAAAGGGAGTTTGAAATTATGCTTCTGCTACCTTCAGTTGTGGTTTCAGGTACTCGTTTATACAGAAGGGGAGGGGGTGTTTTTTTTTTTTTTTTGAATCAAATCAAACACTCTAAGCAATTTTCATGTATAAGTATAAGGTCTGCATAGCTGATCACTTCTGTCTGGGACTTACAAGCCAACACTCCAGTCTGTAAACCAGGTCTTGAAAAAGTTGTTTTCTATTGTCATAGTTGCTTGATCTTTTATTTTTTCTTTATTTCTTTGATATCATATTTAATTCTTAACATATAGTCACTCTATCCTCTGGCTTTCTCAAAACTTTACATAATAATTACCATGCTGTCTTTACATCTCCCACCTAACCTATGAATTCCTAGAGGGATTTAGCTTCTGTTTTGTAATTCCAGCAGCTGGAACATTGCCTATCATAATAAAAGATCAAAATACTTTTGTTCAATGAATGTGTGATGTATAAGAAAGATTAAATTTATTATCTGGGAAAAATGCCACACTTCTACTGTAAAAATTAGGTGTGTATTGGGTTTGTAAGAACCCAATATATTCTTACAAAGAATATATACTCTTTTTTAAGAACATATTTTATTTATTATGCCGTTAAGTCCTCCCATTTCCCCCCTTTCATTCCCCTCCACCCTGCACACCCCCTCCCCCAACATTCCCCCCTTTTGGTTCATGTCCATGTGTCACAAGTTCTTTAGATTCTACATTTCCTATATATCCTTGCCCTCCCCCTGTCTATTTTCTACCTACTGTCTATGCTACTTATTCTCTTTACCTTCTTTTCCCTTCTCCTCCTCTCACTCCCCTGTTGCTAATCCTCCATGTGATCTCTATTTCTATGATTCCACTCCTGATCTAGCTGTCCTCTTAGATTGCTTTTGTTTTAGGTATGGTTGCTAATAACTGTGAGTTTGCTGTCTTTTCACTGTTCATCTTTTTTAATCTTCTTTTTCTTAGGTAAGTCCCTTTAACATTTCATACAATAAGGGCTTGGTAATGATGAACTCTTTGAACTTGACCTTATCTGAGAAGCATTTTATCTGCCCTTCCATTCTAAATGAAAGCTTTGCAGGATAGAGCAATCTTGGTTGTAGGTCTTTGGTTTTCATTACTTGGAATACTTCTTTCCAGCCCCTTCTTGCCTGGAAGGTCTCTTTTGAGAAATAGGCTGACAGTCTGATGGGAACTCCTTTGTAGGTGACTATCCCCTTATCTCTCGCTGCTTCTAGGATTCTCTCCATTTTAATCTTGGCTAATACAATGATGATGTGCCTTGGTATGTTCCTTCTTGGGTCCAACTTCTTTGGGACTCTCTGAGCTTCCTGGATTTCTTGGAAGTCTATTGCCTTTGCCAGATTGGGGAAGTTCTCCTTTATTATTTGTTCAAATAAGTGTTCCACTTGTTGCTCTTCCTCTTCCCCTTCTGGTACCCCTATAATTTGGATGTTGGAACTTTTAAAGATGTTCTGGAAGTTCCTAAGCCTCTCCTCATTTTTTTGAATTCTTATGTCTTCATTCTTTCCTGTTTGGTTGTTTCTCTCTTCCTTCTGGTCCACTCAATTGATTTGAGTCCCAGTTTTCTTCCCATCACTATTAGTTCCCTGTGCATTTTCCTTTATTTCAGTTAGCATAGCCTTCATTTTTTCAACTAATTTGCAACCAAAATCAATCAATTCTGTGAGCATCCTGATCACCAGTGTTTTGAACTGTGCATCTATCTGATAGATTGGCTATCTCTTTGTCACTTAGAAGTATTGGCTCTGGGGTTTTGAGCTGTTCTTCTGCTTGAGCCATAATGTTTTGGTCTGTTCACGCCTGTTACATATGAGGGGAGAAAGCTTAGGTGTTCACCGAGGTGGGTCAGCCCAGTCACTTGGTTGTGACTGGGTGTGGGGTCAAAGAGGGAGCAATGGCATTTGTTGGGCTCTCTCTTAGATTTTGGTCCCCTCTGCCACTTCCCACAAGCAAACTGGGCCCTTCTGGTGCTGGTTCCTGGGTGTGTGGGCTTGTATATGTTCTAGAACCCTGTGGGTCTCCCCAATGAACTCTCCTGTGAGTCTGGGTGCCCCCTCTCCTGGCACTTCAACCCCCGAAAGTTTTTCATTCAGTGCTTTTAGGCTTTATTTCCTGTCGCTGGGGCCCTGGGTTGTGCGGTCTGTCTCACTGACCGTTTTTTAAACCTACCTGGTTTATCTGTTCATGAGTATGTGCCCGTGGTCAGCCAGCTGCCTTATGCGCCTCACTGGGTTTGCTTGATTCTTCCCGCACCCAGTTCTGCCAGCCACCCCCTCTTCCTGGCAGGACCCCTCTCTGCCCAGCCACCAACTCTGCCCCTTTTACCGCCTCCTTACAGCTCTGGATGAATGGTTCATTGTTGTCAAACTTTGGTACAGTTCAATTTTCTGTCTGTTTTGGTTGTGTTTTTGTTTCTAATTCTTTGTTGTCCTTAAATTTGGTTGTTCGAGGAGGTACAGTATTTTCACATATGCCTCCATGTTGGCCAGAGAACATATAGCCTTTTACGCCCTTCTAAAGCAAATTTTTGTAATGGCTTAGTTTCAAGTGATATCCTCTGTGCTCTTGTCAATCATTGTAGCCACTTAAGCCATTATGAGTGCATTCTTTCTATTAAATAAAGGATTGAAAATATCTGTTGTCAGACATTTTCACCCATAAATAACAATTCATATTCATGATGAGTTGTCACACAAAATCAAAGCTCTTCACAAGATTTATATACCAAATACTTAAGTGTTTTCTGACTAAATTTGTGATTTCAGAAGGTAATCTATATTATTTATGCCTTTTTCAGGTTTGTTGAAAATCATTCTAGGGGTGATCTATGAAGAATGATTCACAAACTGAACATAAAAAAATTTGATAAGGATATTAGATACTAGGATAACAAGGCCTCGGCTCATTTGAAAAAGTGATTTCCATTGTGTACTGGCTATTATAAAGGATGGTGAATGATCATCTAAATGGTATATATTTCATGTCCACTGGTATGTTTTATATTATATCACAAATAAATAAATTTCTGATGACATCATAAACTTTAAAATAGTATTTATTTTATTTATTAAGCAAATATACTTTATTTTTTAGTATATTTTACTGATTGTTATTACAGTTTTCCTAATTTTTCCTCCTTTAGCCCCCCCTTTGCCCTGTATCCCCCAACCCTCCACACCCCCCCTTCCTTAGTTGATGTCCATGGGTTCTACATATAAATTCTTTGAGTTCTCTGTTTCCTATGGCATTTTTTATTTCTCCCCATCTATTTTATGCCTACCAATTATGCTTCTTCTTCACTATAACTTTCCCCCACTCTTCCTCCCTTCCCCCTCCCAACTGAAATCTCTCCATGTGATGCCCATTCCCATGATTCTGTTCCTGTTCTAGTTGTTTGCTTAGTTTTTGTTTTCATTGTTTGTCTTTTCTTTTAGGTTCATTTGTTGATAGTTGTGAGTTTGTTATCATTTTACTGTTCATATTTTTTATCTTCTTTTTCTTAGATAAGTCCCTTTAACATTTCATATAATAAGGGTTTGGTGATGATGAACTCTTTTAACTTGAACTTATCTGAGAAGCACTTTATCTGCCCTTCCACTCTAAATGAAAACTTTGCTGGATAGAGCAATGTTGGATGTAGGTCCTTGCCTTTCATGACTTGGAATACTTCTTTCCAGCCCATTCTTGCCTGGAAGGTCTCTTTTGAGAAATCGGCTGACAGTCTGATGGGAGCTCCTTTGTAGGTGACTGTCTCCTTTTCTCTTGCTGCTTTTAAGATTCTCTCTTTATCTTTGATCATAGGTAATGTAATTATAATATGCCTTGGTGTGTGCTTCCTTGAGTCCAAATTCTTTGGGACTCTCTGAGCTTCCTGAATTTCATGAAAGTCTATTTCCTTTACCAGATTAAGAAAGTTCTCCTTTGTTATGTTTTCAAATAAGTTTTCAATTTTTTGCTCTTCCTCTCCTCTTTCTGGCACCTCCGTGATTCAGATGTTGAAACAAGTAATTGTCCAGAGGTTCCTAAGCCTCTCCTCATTTTTTTGAATTCTTGTTTCTTCATTCTGTTCTCATTAAATGTTTATTTCTTCCTTCTGTTCCAAATTGTTGATTTGAGTATCAATTTCCTTCCCTTTACTGGTGGTTCCCCTGTATATTTTTCTTTATTTCACTTTGCATAGCCTTCACATTTTCCTTCATTTTGGGACCATACTCAAGCATTTCTGTGAGCATCCTGATTACCAGTGTTTTGAACTCTGCATCTGATAGGTTGGCTATCTCTTCATTTCTTAGTTCTATATTTGGAATTTTGAGGATCTGTTCTTTCATTTGGGCCATATTTCTTTGTCTCCTAATGCCTGTTATGATGAAGGGGTGGAGTCTTAGGTATTCATCAGGGCAGGGCAACTCACTTCACTGCATTGTGGTGCTGTATGTTGGGGAGGGGTCTGAGAGGGAACAATGCCACTTGCTCAGCTCTCAGCCAGCTTTCAGTCACTTCTTCCACTACCCACAAGGAAATTTGGCCCTTCTGGTGCTGATTCCTAAGTGGATGGGTTTGTGTACATTCTAGGACCCTGTGGGTCTCTCTAACAAACCTTCCTGTGAGGTTGGAAGTTTCTCCCACCTCCATAATGCCCAAAGGTTTTTATGGCCAGAGGTTTTATAGCTTTATTTCCCCACACTGGAACCCTGGGTTGTGTGGTCTGTCTCGCTTCCCACTTGTTCCTCCTGGTTTATCTGCACACAAATGTGGAACGTCCCAGTCCTCCAGCCACCACCTTGCCATGTGTCCTTTCCACCCCTGCTACCAGTCTGAATGAATGTTTCTTCAACTCCTTGGTTTTCAGACTTTCATACAGTTCTATTTTCTTGCAATTCTGGTTATTTTTTGTTTTTAAATTTGTTATTGTCCTTCTTTTAGTTGTGTGAGGAGGCAACGTGTATCTACATACACTTCCATCTTATCCTGAAGTCTTGTATCTATGCATATGTTTGTCCACCCAAATGTTAACCATGGTTGTCCTCTGGGCCATGGGATCACAAAACATTTTTTTAGTATCCACACCTGAGGCTGGGTTATCTGAAGTGGAGTAGGAGTTCTCTCTTTGCCCCTAGCTTTTCTTTTGCCTCATCCTGTGTTGTTGCCTACTATGTGCTTACAGACAGCATATGCATAGTTTTTCCTTGGTGCTATGGGGTTGGAGTTTGGGGGAGAGTGGAAGGAGAAGGTGGGCATGCAAAAGTAACCATGGGGAGTGCCATCATAGACAGAATACACTACACAGTGGGTTCCAACACTTAATGACCTTTTTCATTATGCTTTTAATATATTTTGTGATGTTTTAAAATTACTCTTGTAATAAAACTGAAAAAATTTTAAATGTTAATAAAAAATACCTATTTCTTTGGCTTGTTAATTGAGCTTCTTCAGTGAAAGTCCTTGTGCCAACACAATGTGTATCAATCTCTTCTCTTTGGAACTGTCACCTAGATAAAGCTGGAGTGTCCTCGCTATTTCCTATATTCCAGTTGTAAAAGTTTGTAATTACAACAAAAACTTCACAAAATTTACAAATATTTAACAGTACTACATTTTTGTAGTAGTACCCACTTATGTAGTTCTTACTGTATACAGGTGAACTTCTACGTGCTCTACAGATACTAATTCATGTAACCTCCAAAAAAACAGTGAATTACTACTATTACTACTCCCATTTCACAGATTGATTAGTTGAGATGCAGAAACCTGAAGTGTCTTGCTGAAGCCCTAACCCAGTAAAGGGCAAAATATGGTCCAGTGGGCTGGACAAAGTCCACACTTTCAATCAGCAGGGAAAGATAGGAGGGAATTCATACCTTTTTTAAAAATGCAGCCCTTAAGAAAACATAAATATGTACATAAATAAAGTAAGGGAACTTCAATTACCCCTGTTCCTTTGCATTTGAAAGCCTGTCTGATGCCACACGGGCTAAAGAAAACTCTGTTGCTCTTACTTCTTGGCCTAAAATTGTCTAATCTGAATGGGAAATGTATTTGGCCACTTGCAACAAAATCAAATTGTCAATCTATTTTGGAGCACACAAGTAGTTTTTAGTTTTTAGAGGTCATGTTTGATATCATATATTTTGTATTCTTAAATTCTGAAAACTTTAGATAAAAGCAATGATGGTCCTCCATCTGCAAAAGGTGAGTGATACCTAAAGGGCTGAGTAAAGAGGAAAACCTTCAGAAGGGAATGTATAGAGAATTTGAGACCAAGATGTAGTTCACATTTTTTGTCTCATCTTTTTCAGAAATTACCAATTTTACATTTTTTCTCAATTTTTATAATAGAAAAAAAACATTGAAGGTAACGGTGTTTAAAAGAAATTATTGAAAGATAATTAACATGCACATGTGAACTTAAGAATAAATCTGAGAGAAGGGAACCCTCACGCACTACTAATGGAACTGTAGATTCCTACAGCCACTATGAAAAACAGTATGGATGTTCCTCAAGTAATTAAAAATAGAAATACCATATGACCTATCAATCCCACTTCTGGATATTTATCCAAAGAAATTTAAAACATGAATTTAAAAAAGATATATGTACCCCTAATTCATTACTGCATTATTTATAATAGCCAAGACATGGAAGTAATCTAACTGTCCATCAATAGATGATTGGATAAAGAAGATCTGGTACGTATATACAATGTACCACAAAAAAAAAAAGAAAGAAAGAAATCTTACTATTTGTAACATGAATGAACCTAGAGGGTATTATGCTAGGTGAAATAAGTCAAAGACAAATACCATATTATTTCATTTATATGTGGAATCTGAAAGAAAATAAGTGAATGAACAAACAAGACTAAAACAAACTCATAGATACAGAGAACAAGTTGATGATTGCCATATGGGAGGGGTGGTAGGAGGATGGCTAAAAAAGGGAAGGGATTAAGCAGTACAAATTAATAGTTCAAAATAGTCACATGGATATATAGAGAATATAGTCGATAATATTGTAATAAATATGTATGGTGCCAGGTGGATACTAGACTTCACAGAGAATCACTTTATAATTAAATAAATGTCTAACCTCTACACTGTACACCTGAAACTAACATAATATCAAGTGTCAACTATAATTAAATTTTTTAATTTAAAAAATAAACAAATAGGCCCTGGCTGGTGTAGCTCAGTGAGAACCAAAAGCTCACCAATTCGATTCCCAGTCAGGGCACATGCCTGGGATGCGAGACAGTCCCCAGTGGGGGCCATGTGAGAGGCAACCACACACTGATGGTTCTCTCTCTCTTTCTCCCTCTTTTCCCCTCTCTATAAAAATAAATAAATAAAATCTTTTAAAAAATAAAAAATACCCCTTTAAAAAGTAAAAATAAAAATAAACAAATAGCCCTGGCTGGTGTGGCTCAGTGGATTGAGAGTCGACCTGTGAACCCAAAGGTCACTGGTTTGATTCCCATTCAGGACACATGCCTGGGTCACAGGCCAGGTGCCAAGTCATCAGTTGGGGGTGTACGAGAGGTAACTAATCGATGGATCTCTCACACATCGATGTTTCTCTCCCTCTCTCTTTTCCTTCCCTTCTCTCTAGAAATAAATGAATAAAATCTTTAAATTAATTATTTTAAACAAAAATAAAGAGTTTTTAATGAAAAAAATCAAACTTCTTTTGTAAAGGCCATATAGTAAATATTTTAAGCTCTATGATTCACATGATCTCAAGTACTTAACTTGGCATGGTATGACAGCAGCCATAGACAATATGTAAACAAATTACTGTGTCTGTGTTTCAAGGAAACTTTCTTTACAAAAACAGGCATTAGACTAACCCAGTGGCAAGGTGGCCAACCTCTGATAGAGATCATTTGATCCACAAATATATTAATTTATACTTTGTAATCTCCCTTAAGAAACTTTCTGTTTTTCATTTTTATATAAAAGTGGTATACATATTATATACCACTTTAAAAATAAGTATAAAATATTTAGAGAAGACCATGAATAAAATTAAATTTGTTTTTTAAAAAATTTCTCCTCTCAAAGGCTGGTGTATCTCTCCACACCATGCCCCTCTCCTTTCTTGGAGAATAAATAAAAAGTTTATTCTCTTCCAGCCAAGATGGAGGCGTAGGTACTGTGCATCCTTGCACAACCAAAAGAAGGACAAACAACAAATTTAAAAACAACTAGAACTGACAGAAAATTGAACTGTATGGAAGTCTGACAACCAAAGAGTTAAAGAAGAAACATTCATCCATACAGGTAGGAGGGGTGGAGACAGAAACTGGGACAGAGAGAACTCGCAGCAAGTCTGCAGCTGGAGGACCAGGGCAAGGCAGCGGCTGGTGGATTGAAGACTAGGCAGTCCCACATTCCCATGCAGATAAACTGGGAGGAACAACTGGGGAGTGAGACCACACAACCCAGGGTTCCAGTGGAAGGAAATAAAGCCTCATATGTCTGACTGAAAATACCTGTGGGGGTTGAGGTGGCAGCGGGAGAAACTCCCAGCCTCACAGGAGAGTTTGCTGGAGAGACCCACAGGGTCCTAGAATGCACGCAAGCCCACCCACCAGGAATCAGCACCAGAAGGGACAGATTTTATTGTGGGTAGTGTGGGAAGTGACTGAAAACTGGCAGAGAGTGGAGAAAGCGGCACTGTTCCCTCTCAGACCTCTCCCCAACATACAGCATCACAACACAATGACATGAGTTGCCCCGCCCTAGTGAACACCTAAGGCTCCACCCCTTACTACATAACAGCCATGTCGAGAGAAAGAAAAAAATGGCCCAAACAAAAGAACAGATCAAAGCTCCACAGAAAATATAACTAAGCCATGAAGAGATAACCAACCTATCAGATGAAGAGTTCAAAACACTGGTAATCAGGATACTCACAGAATTGGTTGAATATGGTCACAATGTAGATGGAAAAATGAAGGCTATGCTAAGTGAAATAAGAAAAATATACAGAGATCCAATTGTGATGGGAAGGAATCCACAACTCAAATCAACAATTTGGAACAGAAGGAAGAAATAAACATTCAACCAGAACAGAATGAAGAAACAAGAATTCAAAAAAATGAGGAGAGGCTTAAAAACCTCCAGGACAGCTTTAAATATTCCAACATCCGAATCATAGGGGTACCAGAAGGAGAAGAGAAATAACAAGAAATTGAAAACTTATTTAAAAACATAATGAAGGAGAACTTCCCCGATCTGGCAAAAAAAAGTAGACTCCCAGGAAGTCCAGGAAGCTCAAGAGTCCCGAAGAAGTTGGACCCAAGGAGGAACGCACCAAGGCACATCATAATTATATTAGCCAAGATTAAAAAGGAGAGGATCTTAAAAGCAGCAAGAGAAAAGTTGACAGTTACCTACAAAGGCATGCCCATAAGACTGCCAGCTGATTTCTCAAAAGAAGCCTTACAGGCAAGAAGGGATTAGAAAGAAGTATCAAAGTCATGAAAGGCAAGGACCTACATCGAAGATTACTGTATCCAGCAAGGCTATCATTTAGAATTCAAGGGCAGATAAAGTGCTTCCCAGATAAGTCCAAGTTAAAGAACTTCATCATCACCAAGCACTTATTATATGAAATATTAAAGGGACTTATCCAAGAAAAAGAGTATGATCAAAAATATGAACAGTAAAATGACAACAAACTGACAATTATTAACAACCACACCTAAAACAAAACCAAAAATAAACTAAGCAAACCAACCAGAACAAGAACAAAATCACAGAAATGGAGATCACATGGAGGATTATCAGCAGGGGAGTGGGTGGAGAGAAGTGGGGAAAATGTACAGAGAATAAGTAGCATAAATGATAGGTAGAAGATAGACGGGGGAGGTTAAGAATAGTATAGGAAATGTAGAAGCCAAAGAATTTTTTTATATGACCCATGGACATGAACTAAAGGAGGGGAATGCAGGTGGGAGGAGGTGTTGCAGGATGAGGGGAATAAAGGGGACACATGGGACAACTGTAATAGCATAACAATAAAATATATTAAAAAATAAAAAGTTTATTCTCTAAAAAAAATCTCCTTTCAACTTCATTCCTATTCCTGGTAGAATTCTTATTTAATACATTGCCTCATATACTGCTTAAAGTCAGCAAAAAGAATAAATGCTATTTGCTTAACACAATTTTCTTTCTTCTGGTATTCTTTGTCTTTTATGAGACTTATACATTCTTTTCCTTAGGGTGATTTATGGTTTGTTATTTAAAATATTGATTGAAAATATGCTATGTAAGGTCAAGAAATCAAAAAATACTGTAGAATAATAGTAATTTTAATCAGAAAATTTTATTATATTAAAAATTTATAACTGTTAAATTTTACTCTTAAAGTTTTAAGGTAGAAACAAATCATATGTATAATAAAGCCCATTATGTTACTTACACATATTTATGTGCATATGTTTTATGTCTTTTTGGAAAATTCTTGTTGCTTTCCTAGTTTATTCATTCATTGCTTATTCATATTGTCAATGTTGTTAGTTAGGTACATGCATGGCTAACAGCTGTATCATAAAACGCAGTTACTAGAATCATTTGTTGTCCTTAGACATATGGTATATTACCAAATCCAGATATTAGCATGAGCTACATTAAAAGACTCACTGTTATTTAAAATTAATTTTCAAGAAATCAAAGGTTAATAAAGGGCTTAGAAGATAGAGGGGAGAAGTATCTTGTCAATAAATTCATATCCAACACTTTTCACTAGCAAGCATTTGTTCTATACCCACCATACTGAGGCTGTATCTGTCAAAATGATTGAGCCATGAATATAAGGTCCGAGTCTTTTCCTAACCACTCTTCTAAGTTAACATATGGGAAGACAGTTCAACTCAAGTACTTCTCTTGCCAAAATATGTAATCTAATTGAATGGATCCAAAAAAGAATGACTAAAATGATTAAAGAATGATGAGATTCATTTTATGAGAACAGATTGCATAAGCTAAAGTGTACTAAGTACCAACAAGGGGAAACAGTGTGTTGTTTACCAGTAAGTTACTGCCTTCTGATGAATCATTTAACAGAATTGGAGGAGCAAAGAATGCAAATTAAGTAAAAGATTAAACTTATTCTTTCATTGTAAGAGAAACAGTGGTAGAAGATAAAATCACAATGACTCTGGTTTTATTTTATGTTTATGCATATTACATGTTACAAAGCAATGTATAAGATGAAAAGTTCTTGCCTTTCCAGCACTGACTGCTAAAGAAATAGGATAAAACATGCCCAATGAGACTATGGGAATAGCTGATTTGTGAAAATGAGTCCACAGAAAATAAGAGTCTTTCTCACCACCTCCATCAATCACGAAATTGTGCTTTAAGGCCATGACAACAGTAAGAGAAGGATGCTTCCAATTAGTCTTCCTCCAGATATGTGCTTGTTCTAGAAGCTGCATGGGTTTGCTTCTCTTTCATATGTATTCAGCTATAACAAAGACAACCAGAAGACTGCAAGTGACACCCTTTACTGAAGAGAATATGGCCAAAAAATTGTGAAGAGTAACATTTGGACTCTCCTAGCAGTTCTGGAACTGTTAATAACAAAAGTTCCTGGATGTCCCCTCCACTCACCCAGCACCCACCTCTCCCCAGTTCTGCCTGGAAACAGCTCATTTTCTAAGGAAACAGTAGATCTGTTTATAGGATTGAGATTTAAAACCCATGGTTGAAAAAATATATAAAATAAATATCTTTTATTGGGTAGGCCTCAGTAGAGTATCTCTGAATTCATGGATAAGCAGAAATACACATTGGTAGAGAGTATAAAAAGTTGTTTTTTGTTTTGGGGTTTTGGGGGCTTTTTGGGGGGTGGTTGTCCTTTTCACTTGCTCTGGAAGGGGAATTTCTCCTGTCATCTGCAATTGATTAATCTACAAGAGACTTCACATTAATTAAGCAGCATGTAGAAAACAATGTAACTCCTTGAAAAATATACATCACAATTATGCAGAGTTAATAAAATAAAAATCTAGTTCAAGGCACTTTAATTTATCATTTTAATTATTGGCACATATCTAGAAGCATTCATGTATTTAGCAGAAACTTCATAAAGTTAAAGAAAATCAGTCATGACTATGAAAGCACAAGATTCTGAGTTCCATGGCATATAAGGAGTTTGCACTCACATACAATGAATTAAATATTCCAAAACAGCCAGAGCTATATATAGGAAAAGAAGGGAGTGACACATTATTAATTTAGTGAATTTGATGTAGGTGTTGTCTGTATATCCTTCTCTTAACTGATGACATTATTCTTGTTACTGGAACAGGGCTTAAAAATTATTGGGAACCCCAAACCTTTTATTTATGTGAGTTCTATCAATATTTGCCATATTTTAAAACAGAATAATAATAAACATAGTACATGCTAACATAAATAATATGTTTTTAAAGAAAAACACCTACATTTTTTAAATGTAAAAAAAGTAACAGCAGCTTGATGCCATTTCAATTTTACAATTTTTTTTTACTATCTAGAAATAGAAAACCACTAGAATTTCATATCTGCTTTTGTAAAACCACATGATACACAGGCTCTGGAAAACTCCACCGTATACTCATGAGAGAATGAAAGTGAAAAAGGCAAATAATGTCTTCTTGCTATTATAAAAATAATTTTGGCCACACCACCTCCTCAAAGGGTCTGGGATCTCTGAGGAACCACACTGAGAACAGCTGTGGTAGTGCAACCTGCGTTCTAAATGAAAATTTGCTCCTTAAGGGCAAATCACCTAATTTTCTCGATCTCACTTCCTTCACATGCAAAATGAGGTTTGGGGCAAGATGATCTCTCAAGTTCCATCTAACTTTAATATTCTGTGATTCTGTAAAATGTTAAAGAAAGGAACATCCACCCACGGTGCCCTCACTTATTTACATTCCTTATGGTATTCAAGTTTTCTGTGTGTCCTCAACTCCCATGCTATAATTGTTATCATAGGAATTTGACTTTGTAAAGTAATTCTCACTAAGTACTTATCTTAGTGATTTGTCCAGGTGAGAATTGCAAAGTTTCTGAGAGTACAGTATCTAAACTAATAATAATTTTTTTAAATAATGGCATTCTTAAATGTAATGTGGTATTCAAAACAGAAAAAGAACATTAGTGGAAAAACTACTTAATAGTATTATGCTATGATTAATTTCTTAATTTTGACAAATGTTCTATGATTATGTAAGACGTTAATATAAAAGGAAGCTTGGAGAGAAGCATACTGGAACTCTACTGTTATTGAAACCCTCCCATAAATTCAAAATTATCTCAAAACAAGACGTAAGGTAGCATCCTGGGTACTGTTACACCACCGTGACAGAGATAATGGGGGTGATGGCAGAGCCTTTAGACAGCATCTATCTGCTCTTCCGGCCCTCTCTGTTGCCCAATTATTTTTTAAGAACCCAAAAGAAAAAGGAAACACAAGGTGTCGCAGAACATGGTGCAAGATCCCACATAGGAATTTAATTTTTAGAAAAGTGATGAAAACTGGGTCATTTTAAATTTTATTATCAATGAGTATTAAAAATACAAATATTCAATTTGCTACTTGTTTTATCAATTCAATTCAATTTATGATGAGCTCTGTTTACTCATAACCCTTTATTATGCAGTGCCATTTTATTTTCTTTTATTTTGTTTACTGCCTAGCATCCAAACTCCTTCTTATGTTTGAGGGTGAGGGGAGATGCCTATGCTCAGAGTCTTGGAGGAAACAATAGACTGACTCTCACTATATAAGCTGAACAATATCATTCTTACATTCTTAGCACCTGCAGTCAACCCATGTGCACCTTATCTAGGAACAGGTGTTTGTCTTCTTCTGCTCAGCCAGACAGAGCAATCAACCAAAAGCTAAGAGCAGGGATGGGGAAGTTTTCTTTTTCGGATGTGATAGCAGTGGCTGAAAGATTTAGTTTCCAGAAGCAGAAGTGACAGGGTCTGGTGTCCATGGGGTGATGTGGGGAAGCAAGCTACATCACCCAGTACTCAGCGATGGAATACCCTTATAGGGCCAGGTCCATGCCATGCTTTTAGCTATAGTTCAGTCTGTTGCCCTCCATTTCCTGAGGCCAGTCTCAATTCCCCTGATGACTCTGCAAGATGTCCAATGTCTTTAGAAGTTCATTTCCTGCTTGTGTTAATCAGAGTTGATTTCAGTCACTAAGAACTGCAACTAATAACACTCATTTAGGTAACTACAGAATTAGGAATACTAGCAATAGCATTTTTAAATTGAAATTTTACTTTTTACCTATTGACATATGAGATTATTTTAAATAGTTAAAAGAGGGTTTGAAATAGCATGACATATTTTATGATCAATAAACATGATGTATGTGACAAGAAGTATACAGAAAATACCTATGCTTTAGGTCTAAGAAAAATATTAGACCATTATAGATATGCATATATGTATTTTTAATTCAGTCAACAAATTGAACATCCATGTCAGTGGCCAAGAACTGCCAAACAGAAAATTGCTCTTAATAAGATCTCATTAGAGACCCTGAAATATTATTTTATATAGGGAAGTGTGGTAATCAGCTTTTTAAAATATCACTTGATTGTTTGGGGGGTTTGTTTGTTTGTTTGTTTGTTTGTTTTGGTATTGAGTTGGGTAAGTCCTTTATAGATTTTGGATAGTAACCTCTTATCAGATGTATCATTGGTGAATAAGTTGTCCCATTCAGTGAGCTTTCTTTTCATTTTGTTGATGGTTTCTTTGCTATGCAAAACCTTTTTAGTTTGATGTACTCCCATTTGTTTATATTTTCTTTTGTTTCCCTTGTCTTAGGAGCTGTATCAGAAAAAAAATATTGCTATGAGAAATGTTCAACATTTTACTGACTGTGCTTTCTTCAAGGATTTTTATGGTTTCAAGTCCCACATTGAAGTCTGTAATCCATTATGAGTTTATTCTTATTCTTATGTATGACATAAGAAGGTAGTCTAGTTTCTTTTTTTGCATATTATCCGTCCAATTTTTCCAACACCATTTATTGAATAGGTTACTTTTGCCCCATTGTATGTTCTTGCCTTCTTTGTCAAATATTAATTGACCATAAAGGCGTGGGTTTTTTTCTGGACTCTATTATGTTCCATTAATCTATATATCTGGTTTTATGCAAGTAAAGTGCTGTTTTGATTACTATGGCTTTGCAGTACCGTTTGATATCAGGTAATGTGATTCCTCCAACTTTGTGCTCCTGTGTCAAGATTGCTGTGGCTACTCAGGGTCTTTTGTGGTTCCATATAAATTTTTGGAATATTTGTTTTAGCTCTGTGAAATGAACCATTGGTATTTTGATAGGAATCACATTGAATCTATAGACTGCTTTGTGTACTGTGGACATTTTAACGACATTAATTCTTCCTATCCATGAGCATGGTATACGTATGCTTCCACTAATTCGTATCTTCTTCGGTTTCCTTCTTCAGTATTTTATAATTTTCTGAGTAGGCGTTTTACATCCTTGGTTAAATTTATTAAAAATTCGTAGACACAGACAATAGTATGAGATTACCAGAGGAAAGCGGGTTTAGGGGAAGGTAGAAGAGGGCAAAGAGGGGACAAATGTTTACAAAAAAAGACTTGACTTTAGGTGGTGAACACAATACTATATACAGATGAGGTATTATACAATTGTGTACTTGAAACATAAATAATTTTATTAACCAATGTTTCCCCAATAAATTCAATAAAATTTTTAAAAAGTAAATATCACTTGAGAAATAATAGGATTTAATACTATCCTTTGGTTGCATAAATTAGAACCATGCATTGAGAATCAGAATTACTAAGGGGACTAAATGGTAATAGAAAAATATATAATAAAGATTAAATAAACTAAAAATATAAAAGAATTACTTGCCTGCCAAATCCTGGCCCAGACCGGTATCAGGTTGATTGTGCCAAACAGCATTAATTTGTTTTTCATCAAGCATGTTTCTTACAGTGATGTCACCCCAGCTCTCAACCTTTAACACACTGCAGTTAATCTCCTTTGCTTCTTACATTCTCTCAGGCTTCTCCAGCCTTCTTTTGAGTTAAAAGTTTTTCCTAGTTGATTAAAACATTGCTCCCTCTCAAACATGTAAGAGATCTTTTCAGATTCACATTTTGATTTTGCTAATATAATAAGATTTGTTTAAGATAAAGAACTTTAGATGTCTTATACTTTAATTGTAATAATGAGGCAAGATAGTAAGAGATTAGGGAAATTCCTTGACAAGTATGATAAAGGAAACTGAGACAAAATAATTAAACAAGGGCAAATAATTTGAGCAATTTATAGTCAGCTAATGAATCACAAGGTTTTATCTTGCCTAACCAAGTACACTTAGGAGCAAATGGTTTACACATTCCAGACCATCCCAGGACAGAACAGCCTTTTTCCAGTCCCTCTTCAATGATGCTCTTGTTAACATTCTTTAAAAATGAAACTAACAACAAATTAACCCCTGTGTCTCTCTATACACACCTTTTGATTAATAAACATATTGAAAGACACCCCTGAAAAGCTAATAAATATTCTATTAAGACCATCCCCTGAAAGGTGGGGACTGACTGAAAGAAGGTTAAGGGATTAGTCAAAGAACATATACAAAGGATGCATGGACATCAGTGAGAGGACTGGTTTGCAAGTCAGGGGAGGGTTGGATGGAGGGGGACTAAAGGGGAAAAGTGGGACAACTCTAATGGCATAAACAATAAAATTTTTTTTTAAAAAAGAGCCTCCCCTGAGACCACCCCCCCTAGGATTCCAGGTGACCAAAGAAAGTTAAAAGACCTCAAAAAAAGGGCACATGGTATATTCTTGCCAAAGTACACCTATGCCTTGTACGTCTTCTATCTTTCTTCTACAAGAGATACAACCCCACAAGAGTTACAACCAGGGGAACAGCAAGCTGTGAGAGCTTGTCCCAAGATTACCCTTTAAAACGATTTCAAAGGCCCCTTTCTCTCTGAATTTCTCTCTCTTGTTGCTGCTTATACCTTAAGCCCCTCCAGATTTAATAAATATACTCTCAAAATCACCTGGACTTATGTTGTGAAACCTTTTCTACAGAAATTTTAAAACCCACATACTACTGGCAGGGTTGAGGCAGAATGGCTCTGGGCCCAGACCCCATCTGGTGATAATAATGTCTTACCTACATATATCATACTTAGAAATATAATAATTGGACAGTGTTAATTATGATTTTAAGCCAACAGAATAGGAAAAAAATAGCCTGTAAGCTAATCATTATGTATACTTGTACAATTTTTAATTGAGTCATATTCACATTTTAACTTGAATTTCTATAAAAGAGTAGGCTCTCAGTCACATATTTGTTATTCTTACTTATTTTAGTCAACCTGAGATATGATCTGGCATTTAAGAGTTCATATCACTTTGAATTTCATGTCTATAAAACAAGACAGTCAAAAGTATGTAACTTAAATAAATATGGATGTAAAAAATGGATTACCCAGCTCAGAATTCCTCAATTTACAAATGGCCAGGCCTTCCACACTCTTAGTTGCTCTCCATGGAATCTGTGATGGAAACTGGCTCTAGCAGTAGTAAGTTTGAACCAGTAGATGACTGGAAATCAGATGAAGAGGCTATTCCTTAACCAAGCATTGAAGGGGTGTCTCAGAATTTCCAGAAGAGGGAGGGGTCTTTTGCAAAGTACAAATGGTTACTGTGGTAGGCAGAATTCTCAAGACGGGCTCCCCGAGATTTCCATCCTCTGGTTATTCAATCGAGCACAAATTTATGTACTACTATGAAGGAATTTTACTAATGCAATTAAAATCCCAAATTACAAATTTTAAAATACTGAGATTATCTGGGTGTGTTTAATTTAATCCCATCAGTCCTTTAAAAGCAGAGCACTTCATCTGACTGGTGGCAGAAAGGGAATTAGAGATGGAAAGCCCCAGGATTCAGGGCACTGTTGCTGGCTTGAAGATATGGGAGACCACATAACAAGCACTGTGAGTAGACCCCACCTGATCACTAGCAAGAAAATGGGAACCCAAATCCTACAGATAAAAATCTGAAAGACCTTAGAAGTAGATTCTTCCCCAAAACTTTCATATGAGGGCCTAGCCTGGCTGACACATTGATTTTGGTGTTGTGAGACCCTAGAAGCAGAGAGTCAGGCAGAACCCAATCTGACTCCTGACTTACAGAGCTGTAAGACAATTAATAAGTATTGTTTCAAGTCTCTACCTGTGTGGGAATTTGGTACACAGCAGTAGAAAATGAAAATAGTTACTAAGGGTTAGGAGTCAAAGCGGCTTGGACTTTTCAATAGCAAAGCTGTAATATTAAAAAAAAAAAAAAAAAGAAAAGAAACCAGTGCTTTTGAAATTCTGAGGAAAGGCAACCTAAAGTCATCTACCCAGTCAAACTATCAAGATAATATGCTAAGATATCAAAAAACACAGCATGCTTCATCATCACCCTTCTTTCTCAGGAGTCCAGTTAGTACCACCGGATGTGCTCTACCACAATGAAAAGAAATGAAAAAACAAATCATGTAGTTCAAGTACTGGAATCCCACTCATGGGCAAGGGGAAGAAAGTTCCCAGGATGACAGCTGTGCCCAAGGGAAACCATTCCAGATGGAAGAAGTTGTGAAGGCCCAGGAAACATTCTTCAAAATAACAGGCCTTGTAAGAATTCCTGGTGGGCCTTAACATATTAAGAAGAGATTTTGACAACTGATCAAGAGTTTAGGGTCAAATTGATGATTACTACAAAGAAGGACAAGCAAGTGAAAGAGATGAATTGAAATTAACCCCAAGGAAAACAAAGGTTTTTTTTTTTACTGGATAACTTTCCAAATTTTCAAAAGACTTTGGCATTAATTATCTAATTTTATTTCATGATGCATAATACATGGTTCATCATGTCATTCATCATGAAATAAAATTAGATACTTTTTTTAAAAACTAATTGTATTTTTCTGAGCAATAAATAAAAATTATATTTATGATAATATAAACACATAGAATACTTTAAACTTAGCCATGCAATTATATTAGACTAGAACTGCATACTCCATTGACACTACTATCAATGTTCGAGTTCAAAGTCTTACGTGTTCATCAGAACCAACCATTCTCCTCTGCAGCACTGGCTCATAGGGAACTCAACCATCATCCTCAACTTAATTTTTTCTTGTTAATTTTTTAATTCCTCACCTGAGGACATTTTTTACTGCATTTTAGAGAGAGAGGAAGGGGAGAGAGAGAAACATTGACTGGTTGCCTCCTATACACCCAGATAAGCGATCAAACCCACAACCCAGCTCTGTACCCTGACCAGGAATAGAACTTGCAACCTTTCCTTTCAGTGTGTGGGATGATACTCAAATCAACTGAGCCACACTGGCCAGGACCACAACTTAATTTCTATAGGAAAATATATTCCAGGTCCTAATCAAGAAACTTCCAAACAAACTTTGGAGCCAACATCATTAACCTACAAAAATAAATAGACATCCTGTTAAAGACTTATTACATTAGCAGTAGAGAGATAAAAACTAAGCTCAAATATACATATCTTGGGTTCTGGACAGGTGGCTGCATTGGATGAAGCATTGTCCCATACACCAAAATGTTGAGGGTTGGAGTCCAGGCAGGGCTTATGGGTTCGATCCCTCAGTCCTCCAATCCAGGTGCACACAGGAAGCAACCAATCAACACTGCCCCTGTCAATGTCTCTCTGGCGTCTTCCCTCCTCTCTCTCTAAAATCCTTGGTGAGGATTAAACATATCCTTGGGTGAGGATTAAAAAAGTAATCATAATAATACATGCCTTGGGTTTGGGAATTCTTGTTTTCTCTTTAAACTGTTTTTAATAGGTGGTTTCTATTTCTTCTCTTTTTACTTTTTTAAAACTTTACACTTATTTTTTAAATGCATAATCAAGTCTTACAGATATCTGGTTCAGCTAGAGTGAGGTCATGTAGGCTAACAGAAAATTCAAAATAATAGAAGCTTAAACAAAAGAAATTTTTATTTTCCTCCAAGAATAAAATTTGAAGATAGTCAAGCCAGGCCTTGTAGTGAGGGTCAGCAGTCCCTGATCCTTCTATCTTATTAGCACAATGAAGACTTCTCCACATGGGCCAAGATTGCTCCCAGATAGCAGTTAATGTGTCCGTGTTTCAGCCGGCAGGGAGAAGGAAGGGCAATGGTAGCCATGCCCTTCACTTTAAGATCACAGCACATCTCTCACGCTTACACCCCATTGATCAGGAATTAACCACATAGCCGGCTTGCTGAAGGGAGGCTGGGAAGTGTTGTCTTTACGGTGGTCAGCCACACTCCCAGGTGGCAACTATGACTTCTGTTACTATGGAAGCAGAAAAGAACAAGCCAACGAGTAATCTCTGGTCCAATATCATTTACTTAATAATTTTCCCCACTTAATTAAACACTGTCTTTTTTATAAACTGAATTTCCAAACATAAATGGTCTGTTTCTGAATTTCGTATACCAGTCTATTGACCTATTTGTCGATTGTTACACTAATTATTTACCACAAATTTAAAGTAACTTCAGATATCTTCTGGGCAAATCTTCCTTACCATTTCTTTTCAAAAGTTTCTTAAATTATTTGGCATTTTCCCTTACAAATGAATTTCAAAACCAGTCTTATTTTTTCCCCCAGGTTTCCAAAATGGCTTGTTCCAGTATGTCACAAAAGCTAGAGGTGTCTCTAAGATATGTCTCGAAGAAGTGCTGTTTTCCACAGCCACTGAGACACATGCATCATGAAATAAAATTAGATAAATAAAGCAAAGTCTTTTGAAAATTTGGAAAGTTACCAAGTAAATATCTGTTCTGTTCTTATTTTTAACTAGTCACTAACTGGAAATGTACAAGCTGAATCTCACAATGACTAATCATGTTTCTGAAGCCTATTTAAATAAATGGTAACCCATTAAAAATCCAAAATAATTATTGAGTCACACATGACTCAGACAGCAAGTCCACTAATCACGGAATGACTTGTAGAGAAATGCATCTGATACTAGAAAAAGGTTAATTCTGTGAATGACAAAATAAGATAGAAGACTAAGTTCTAGACTCTAGCTCTTGAAAAGTTTTCTTAAATTTAAACAGAAAACATTTTTCTCCAGGAGATAAAAAATATTTATCATAGAAGAAAACCTAAATCAATTGATCATTTAGTAGTAGCTAAGCACTGAAGAACTTGCTCTAACTTAAAAGCAGCAGCTCTGAGTTAGTGATCTTAAAAAATGGTAGCCACAAAAGAAAGAATACAATCAACCAGAACCTGAAAGATGTGGAAATGTCATCGAGCATTACCAGTGAAGGCCTATGAACTCTTGGCACATTCTGATTCCTGTTTTGATTTTTAGTTCATGAGGTAACAAATATTTTGAGACATGTCTCTACATGGTACTCCTGGGCATTGCAGAGAGACCAGGATGAACCAAGTCCCAATCTGGCCTAGAAGAATCCATCATTTAGAAGCAAGGACGCACTTATTAATTATCTTAACCCAAGGTGCTGTGCTAACTACATTGGAGATACAGATTTTTAAAACAAAATAGAGCAAACACTTTTAAAGGAGGAGTTAGTGTCAGAATGCATCCTTGAAATAACATTTGGGATTTGTACTTGTAAATTTGAAGGTAAGGCAGAGCGGGAGAAGTGAAAGAACTGAGCTCACTGAGCGCAGGACAAAAGACAATTTCTCAATTAAATAACGTGTGAGAGAAGGTAGAGAGAAGCTGGTGGCACAGATGCTGGTTTTCCAAGATCTTACATGCTAGAGGAGGCCTTCAAAGTGTTGGTTGTTTTATTATCAATTTAAGCAAGATACTACATTGAATCAGAACTGTGCCTTAGAAAGATGCATTGAGGGGCCCACTTTGTAATGTGAATTTATGGCAGTATTAAAGCAGAGACTGGAAACTAGAGGCCAAATTAGAAAATGCTTGTAGCTGCACAGCTGACAAGCAGTCAGCTGAACTTCAAAAAGGGCCCAGAATTCCTAGACTTTGGTATATACACACACCTCCTCCAGCTATTCAGTCAAACACTAATCTAGGTGTTGTTGAGAAGGAACTTTGTGTTGCAATTAAGGTTCAAAATGAGTTGTCCTGAAGATAAAGAAATCATCCCGGAGTGCCTGACCTAACCACGTGTATCCTCTAAATCTGTGTCTAGAGGTTAGAGACAGGAAAGTGAGATTCAAAGCAGGAGAGGGGTTGGAAAGGGGAAATATTTTTCCATTACTGGCTTTGAAAGTGGGGAAGCTAAGGAATGCAAGAGGCCTCTGGAAGCTGATAATGGCTCTCAGTCAACTGTCAGCAAAGAAATAGGAACGTCAGTCTTACAGCAAAAAGGAACTGAATTCTGCTTGTAGCCTGAATAAGTTTGGAAGTGGGTTGTTCCCCAGAGTCTTCATACAGGACCCTGTGTTGTAGAATTGTGCACCTGAAACCTGTATAATTTTGTTAAGAAGTGCCATTCCAATAAATTCAATGAAAAAATTTCATCTTAGCCAACACCTTGTGATTCCTAGGGCACAGAACTCACTGACATCGTGTCAGGACATCTGACCTATGGAAGCTGTGATGCCATATTTTTGTGTCATTTTAAGCTTCCAATTCATGGTAATTTGTTAGCAGCAATAGAAATAGTAACAATAATGAAATGTAGTACTTTTTATTGTTCTAAAGCACCTGCTCTCTCCCAAGACAAAGTATTCAGTATATAGGACTTAGAAAAGGCAACGTTTCAGGACCTGCTTGTTGGGGTCAGCTTCATGGGATCAGAACAGCATTTCAGTCAACCTCAGTTATTAGAGAACTGCCCAGACATTTAGAAGTGAAGAGCTTGATTATTTGAAAACACTTTAAAATTATTCACTCAACGCAAAAGTTAAAAAAAAGTCAAGTATGTAAATTAATTAAACTAGCTCATAAAAATGCAAAAAGTTAATAAGCTAGGGAGTTAAAAGAACTGTGTTTAGAGTAATTTTGGCCATGTAATACTCAACAACTACTTTGATTTCTTTGTTTTATTTTCTTTCTCTGTAATAGGAAATGATTACTGTACTAATTACTTCACAGTATTGTGGCTAGTCCCAAATTTACTAAAATATGTAAAGGAATTTATAAACTGTAAAATAGTTTACAGATTTTAATAATGATTATTACTGGGTCTAGTCATAGTTATTTGTCTACAGATCATAGATTATCTCAGGGCATTTAAATTATCCTGAAATATGGTTTCAAAGATTTTAAAATTTTTGCTTTATTTCTGGTTTGAATCAATAACATACTTAAAGTGGTGCTACATACACATCACAGGACTACAAAGTAAACAATTCAAAAGACCAACTGGTAAGTAATGTAATTGGTATTTTATTCTAATTTTAAAAAGAAAAAAATTTTGAAACTCAACCACTGACAAATATATTTACAGAAAAGACAGATATTTTTTAATAAATATCTTGAATTTGAATATTAAAACTAAAAGCAATCTGTTAATATTATTTTTTAATTTGATTAGAAACTAATATATTTTAATGGGGTTTTAAACATTAAAAATTATACATACTGTATGTTTTGCAAAACTGGAAATGATTTTAACCTACTGGGGAAGGTTCAAGAAAAATTAGGGCATTTCCTCAAGATTTTTCAATAGATCAGTGGAAGAATTTCTTATAATGACCTTGTAGATGAAGTCATTAAGAGTAAGTGAATAAATTATCATAAAAGAAGGAGTTAAGATGACAATAGTTACTGCAGAAAAAGAAATGCAGTTAGAGGGAAAAGTATTGTTATATAAAGTGAATTATAACAGTATATTTCCAGGCAAACAGTAGGTGGCAACATCTACACAGTCTTATTTTTGAAATGATTGTATAACATCAAGATAAAACAGGCTAATGATTCATGACATATGGGACTTTGCAAAACTCACAAATTAGGAGGGATATTTATGCATGAACACATTCTTCGCTTTTATTCTATTTTAGCCTTCCATGCTTCTACATTATCAGAAGGACTGCACTAAGATCATTAATCTTTAAAATGTTTTATTCATGAGTCATTTAGATTGTTCATCTAAATGAAGAAGCACATTTTTTTCCTCTCAGGAGTTGGCCAGAAGAAGTGGTTGAATTAGATAAGGGTGAGAATTAATGTAATGATGCACACATTTTTTTTTTTATGTTTAAAAGAAAAAGTCATCGCGTGACCTCAGTGCTGCAGGAGGCACATCCGGTGGTCTGGGCGAGAGAAGCCGGAAGCTGTATCAAGTTTCCTTTTCTCTTTTGAGCACATACAGCCCACATCTGCCTGTCAGCAGTGCTGACGGCTGAAGACATGTGACCTGTGTGCAGCTCTCCCAGACAAACTTCCAAATCCGAGAAGCCATTTCAGGAGGTAAATAGGCCAAGTCACTGTGGCCTTTGAAGCCCTTGGGTATTTTTCTTTTCCAGAGCAGTGAGATTTGTTGAATGTTTTCCAGGCTGGAAATCGGAAGTGAGCAAAGGTGCTGCTTTGAGACAGCAGAGGTCAGTAATAGCAAAGGGGAAGGAAATGGAGCAATATGGCCAGGACTCTGAGTTACACAATTAACAGGCCAGAGGCTGACACACACACAGAACAAAATGATCTTAAGAACCCCAGAGGGTCCCCTGGGCATACAATGTCTCCATCTCTGGGCATCGCTCCTTCCTGGACACGCTCAAAGATGTTTGAGACTCCCCTTACCAGCGAATTTGTTCCTACCACAAGAGTTGTTATTTTTTTATTTGTTTGTTTTGGGGGGAACCATAATAAAATATAAAGGAAAATTTCCCACTATACTCTTTTACAATTGCTAAAATTTTTGTCTATCTCATTAATCCTGAAATTAGATTTATCTTTAGAAAGAACAAATAGTAGTAAAGAAAAAAAGGGGGGAAATAAAAAAATGTTATCCCTACATTTTTTCAGCAAATATTTGAGTGCCAGGCACTGTTCTAAGTACTCTGGGTACCAAAGTAAACAAAATAGATCATGTCTTTTTCTCTATGGAAGTTAGAGTCTTGGTAAGGAACAACAGAAATTAAACAATTAAATGTTATATCACACATCAAGCAGTATATTATTTGTTTCCTAGAGCTACTACAACAAAATACCACCACTGGGTGACTTACAGCAACAGAAATTTATTGTCTAACTGTTTTGGAGGCTAGAAGTTCCTGTGGGGCCATACTTCCTCTGAAACCAATGAAAGAAACTTCCTTGCCTTTTCCTAGCTTCTAATGATTCACTAGCAAGCCTTGGCATTTCTTGGCTCGTCAGTGTATCACTCCAGTCCTCCTTCATCCTTACCTGGCATTCTCCCTGTGTCTCTTCACATACACTTCCTTCTATGCATATCTATGTCTGTGTCCAAATTTCCCCTTTTTATAAGGACTATATTGGACTAGGACCTACCCTAATAATCTCATGTTAACTCGGCTATTGCTGTAAATATCCTATTTACAAATAAGGTCACAATCTGAGGTACTAGTGATTAGGCTTTCAACATAGAATTTTGTGGGGAACACAATTCAACTCATAACACATATGAAAAAAATGAAGTTGGGGGAGATATAAGGGGACTGAATGGTAATGAAAAATACAATAAAAATTAAATTTTTAAAAATAAAGAAAATAGAAAGTAACAGGAAAGAGGAAGGAAGGCACATTAAATAAGGTGGCCAAGAAATATACATTTACATAGACAAAATTGGATTTGAACAGATAACTGAGGAATTGGGAAATGCAGATAAGTAAAAGAAGAGATAACTACTCCTGAAAATATGAGATTTTAAGTGTTAAATTTGCAACATGACTAATTAATTGCCTTCATTCTTTAAAATATTTTCATGATTATAAAGGAAGGTCTATTAATATCTACCACAAATCGTCCTTTTTAATTCTGTATAAGTTGATGATTTCAGTTAACTCAACCTTAGCAAGACTTGAGGGGATACAGATTGATTAAAACCTTAAATGATCAGTCTGTCAACAAATACTCATTTTGCAGCAAATACTTATTTTTCACACTTCTATTTTCTGAAGACAGATCAGTAAACAGAAAATGCAAAACGCTTTATGTTCATAGAGTCTACATTTCAGAAATAAGGGAAAAATAGAATCTGATTTTTCACTGTTTCTCCCCAGCTTGTTCGAAATTGAAGACACCTGCCCAGTAAGAGTAAAATGTATCTTCACAGCAACCAAGAAACATGAGACTCATAAGGACCCATAAGGCCCATGTACTCATGTGATGGTGAACCTTTTATATGACTCTTCTTAAAATGGCACTAACTGTAATTAGTTAGCCACTTTAAGGAAGTTAAACTAACAGTTAGTTTAATGTTGGTTTAGTTAGTTAAGGGTCAACACCTTGAGTAATGGAAGTTCACAGTCCCTCCAACCTCAGCATCTACTGGAACTTCTCCTGCCCCTGCTTCCTCTCTTCCAAAAACACTGCTCTGCTGCAGCTCCTGGACAACACCAGCCTCTGCACTTGCTGTTCTCCTTCTTAGCTAGCTGCTTCACTTTTTTCAAGTGTTTATTTAAAATGTCCTCTTGGTGTCCAACCTGCGGCCCGCAGACTGCATGCAGCTCAGGATGGCTATGAATGTGGCCCAACACAAAATCATAAATTTACTTAAAACCCTGAGATTTTTTGTGATTATGTGTCACAATGTATTTAACGTGTGGCCCAAAACAACTTCCCTTCTTTCCGTGTAGCACGGAGATGCCAAAAGGTTGGACACCCTGCAAGTAAGCCCTTCCCAGTCATCCCGTTTTAAGTTAACCCCTCGCCTCCCACCACCGTGCATCCACCTCAACTGTCCTTGCTTCCCTTCTCTGCACTGTCTCCAAAACACCTCTTACCACCCAATTTTTTAACTTGCTTATTTTCATTGTCTATTTTCTCCTATTAGAATGTAAACTCCATGAAAGCAAAATTTTTTTAATCTTTTTTGTTTACTGCCATGTCCTCTGGACTGAGAAGTATGTTTTACACAGACTAACTGCAAAGTGAACATTTGTTTAAAGAACATTTGAACTTACAATCAGTCATCACCCCCTGTATTTGTGCTAAAGAAGAGTTGACTGAAAGCCATGAGTTTTATTAACACGATGAGCACTATGTTCAATTACAGTTGTGGTAAATTGAGAGCAATTTCTTCAAAATGCTATTGCTCGTATGTGTATTTATACAGGGTGAGGGTGTGTCTTAAAATCTCAAAAAGGGGGAAGCTCAGTTCTAGTACAGTGTCTTTTGATGAGCTAACTCACATGGATAAACCTCGGAGAACTTGGCCCAGGGAGCTCCCAGCTATTCCTCCCAACACGCTGCAGGGCCTATAGACAGCATAAGTCAAAAGACTATGACAGAGAGAGGAAAAAACATTGGGAAAAAAGGAAGAAATTTTTTTTCTGCTTTTTAAACATGGAGCCTGCATTTTTATTTTGCTTGGGGCTCTGCAAGTTATATAGCTGTCCCTGCTTGCGAGACAGATTTTTATCATACACAATTTTGGGGCATACATTAGAAAGAAAACATGAGATGAATGAATTGGTTCTGTCAGAGTGGGAAGCTTAGTAAATTTCTCAAAAATGTTAGGACATTCTCTTCATCTCTTTCAATGTGTGGTTGTTCCCTTTCAACAATGCAAGTCATTAAACTACTAACAGGCACGGAACATCTTTATCCAGACTTCTCCAGGAAATTAGAGGTCCTAGATGCATTTCTTCCAATAATTTCAATTTTCTAGGTGCTTTGGAGCAGGATTAAGATGGGTCCCTGCACAGCAATTAAAGTGAGAGGTCCTCGATGTGCAAGGACCAAACATCTGTAAACCAGTAAACCAAGGGATTTGCTTTGTAAATCAATGGCCATGACATCTCTCCCCTAAGGAGACTTATATCCAGAACAATTAGAAGTTCCTGCTCTGGAATTTTTTTTGAGCTACATTAAATTCTTTTAGAAATAGGGTAGGATATTAAAAATCAATGTAATCTCCTTTTGAGCCATTTGGTGTTAATTTTTCTGCTGTACTTCCTGAGAACTCAAAAGAACCAAAAAGGGAAGGAAATAATAATCCTTTGTTCACTGCAGCTGCTGAAGTAATCACTAACATTTTTTTTCTAGATCACCTGTAAATGAGAACCAGCATCCAAAACAATATGTTTTATTGTTCTAAAGACATGTTAGCTAAATATGGAATGATTTGTATTTGCTATGATTCAATGACTTCTGGTCTAACTTCCTGTAATTGGGCAATATAGTTTTTCATGTCCAGGGAGATGGTGGTGGTAGAGTAAGATAGAATATTTTATCATTGTTAACTGACTTTTTGGTGGCTCTACCTTGGTTGCATAAGAAAATGACCTTGTTTTTATGATGTACATATTTAAGTATCATTGAATTAAAGGGCATCATGTCTTCATGTCTGCAGTTTACTCTCAAATCATTCAGGAAAAGAAACCCAACATATATTATTACACAGAAATATATTGGTAAAACAAATGTGGCGAAGTGTTACGCATTGTGAAATGAGATTTAAACTTATATGGGAATTCTTCCTCCATTTTTCTGAAAGTCTGAAATTATTTCAAAATAAAAATGTTTTCATAGAGCTTAACTATTTTCTCTGGCATTTTTTCAAATAGTTCACACTCATTCTAGATGTTTTATTGATGGTGGTTTTAGTTTCCCAAAAGAGGGGGTAACAATGCTACTACCTTTATTGCCTGACAGCACGTGTGAGATGACATTGATTTTAAGATGCATCACTACTTCTAAGATGCTAAAAGGGAGAAAATAAGCATCTTAGTATCATGGACATATCTTAGTCAAAATAGTCAAATGGAGAGACTAGGTTTGAAGCAAATGATGGTTATCCCATTTAGTATCTTTATCAGTTTCCTGTAGCTGTTGTAATAAATTAATTACCACAAACTTAATGGCTAAAAAGAACACCATTTAAATTTTTTTAATTATATTTTATTATTTATGCTACTATAGGTGTCCCAATTTTCCCCCTTTGCCCCCCTCTACCCAGCACCCTCCTCTCCAGGCAATCCCCATGTCGCTGTCCATGTCTATGGGTCACGTATATATGTTCTTCGATTCCCTGTGATGTACTTTGTATCTCCATAACTATTCTGTAACCACCAATTCGTACTTCATAATCTCTTTGCCTTTTTTTCCAATCCCCCTGACGCCCTCCCATCTGGCAACCAACAAAATGTTCTCTGTACCTACGTTTTTGTTTCCGTCCTGCTTAACAACACAAATTTATCACCTTACAGATGAGGAAATCGGAGTACAAGGTGAATCCTCAAGGCTGCATTCTTTCTGGTTTAGGGGAAAATTCTTTTCCTCACACTTTTCAGTCTACACTCCTTGGCTGGTGGGTCCTTTCCATTAGTCTACGTACCACAGTGTCTCTGACTACAAAGCCTGTATGTAGCTTTGGTGTTACATGTGTTCCTCCCTGATTTCTCAATCTCTTGTTTAAAGAAATATTGCTGCACAAACAGATGATCTTTTAATAAAAGGAATCATGACTGGAAATTTTTTAAAAAAATACTTGCTGGGAACCCTGGCTGGTGTAGCTCAGTGGATTGAGCATGGGCCTGCGAACCAGAGTATCGCAGTTCGGTTCCCAGTCAGGGCACATTGCCTGGGTTACAGGCCAGTTCCCAGCAGGGGACCCATGAGAGGCAACCATACATTGATATTTCTCTCCCTATCTCCTTCCCTTCCCCTCTAAAGATAAATAAATAAAATCTTTTAAAAAATAGTAATTCAAAATGTTTTTTAAAAATAGTTGCTGGTGATAAAATATTAGAAATTCTGATCTCTCAAGGAAGATAGCATAACGCTGTGGAACAAATACTTTCTGGGAGCTCTGCTGAGGTTATAAATTATTATTGTCGATTTTCTTGAGTGATATGTATTACTGAGAAATAATAATTTAGTTTTTCTTTTTTCACTATTAAGGTCACCCAAGTACACAAATGTAGTAATTAAGAAGTTCTAAAATTTTTTTTTTAATGTTTAATGGTGTTAAATGTTCCCAAAGTCAATAAAAAGCACTGTGGGTTGTTATCGGTGATCTTCATGACCAGTATAGACTTTCTGTAATTGTGTTAAATGAATACATACACACATTAGAAGAATTCCTGGTAACAACTATGTAAATATTAACTTTTATTCTATATTTATATTTACATTATTATATAGTAACAATTATGATTTTTCTGTGCAAATGTTGCTGTGTGAGCGACTTTCCTCATAAGTCCCCCCCAGCTGCCATGGATGAGAGTAAATATGACTGAGATATAATGTGATCTGCTTAGGGAGGAGAGGTGGCCATTTTCCCAGAGGAAAAAGGCCTTGAGCAGTGGCCAGTTTCTCAGGGGAAAAAGGCCAGCAGCGGCCAGTTTCTCCAAGGAGAAAAAGGCCCCTAACCCAGGGCCTTTTTATTGGGTTCTAATACACAGGAATACAGGGCAGCAAGGATCAAACAGTAGATAACAATTCAAAGAAATCTGAGGGCTTCAGAGTCTGAGTCAGAGACTGTCAGGAAGAGAGTTTTTAGAGTTTCCTGCTCAGACCCTTAACATATGAATGAAAGTACTTTAGCAGAGCAGATTTCACAAGTTTATCAGGAAGTCTTTGTGATGCCAGATTTTCCCCCAGGACACACTCCAGCAAGGCAAGGAGCTGCACCTCTCCCCAACAGGTATTCAGGCTTAAGGGGATTACAGCCAGGAAGCGCTTCTCCCAGAAGACATGGGGACTCAAGCTTTGTCAAAGCCAGTAGGTGGGGGTGGTGTGGGGGGCAAGAGTTCATTGCTCTTTGTTGCAGCCCCCTGAGTCCTTCCATGAAGGCCTCCCAAGTGATTGAGTCTGGCTTAGGTTGCCCCCGCTGTGAGGGGTCTTACCCGTCATTGACTTCTGACCAAGCTTTGGGGGCAGGGAGAGGAAACTGAGGCAGCGTTTGCTACCAGAAACAAGCTTTGTCTCCTGCAGCTTGCATTCCATAGGTCATCCCTTGCCCTTAGCCACAGGGGTCGAGATACAATTCCTAGAACCAGGCAGAGCAGTCTACAACACGTTGTTACTCGTTTTTATTGAAATTATGTACAAGAAAACTTGGGTTACACAGCAGCTCCTTGAATGATGTAGTTTCATTCAACATCATTCATTATAACATTGATGAGCCATAAAAACTCACCTCTTATTTATATCAATTAGCCTTTGAGAAAATTGGTTTTATTACAAAGTATTTTGTTTACAGTCACAGAACCTACCTACAAGATTCAGTGAGGACTTATAACAGAAAAAACTTTATTCAGATTCTTTAGCTTGATACATAAAACAAAATATACAAACATTCATGTGGGTATTTATACGTTAGTTTGTATATAGTACCGACTTCATAAATTGTTCAGAAGATTAAGTAGGTAATGCATTTAGGGTATTCTGTACTTAGCTGGTATGTTTTTTAATAATAATGTACATTATTATTATTATTATTAAAATACCTGACTTTGATTTTTGAAAGGTCTAGAAAATGCTGAGTCCGTAATGAATTTATTCTGTTAGGAATTATTAATTCAAAATTATGAATTAATTAATTCTAAATGATTTTAAAAAACACTGTGCTATGCTCTCTCCACAATATATGATTTTTATTCCACAGGCCCTACTTTATATCAGGTTATCTTGCCCATGTTCCTCTGCTTGAATTTTCTTGCCCATGTTCTTCTAATCGTGCTTGAATTTTCTATGTATTGTCTCTCTAATCATTCATACACTCCTTGAAGGCAGAGAAGAAGTTTTACCTTTTCTTCTCGTTTACCCAAAGAGTTTATTACTAAAGGCAGAACACAGAGCAATTCTGAAGAGACACCCCCCAGGGCTCTCTGCTGAGAGAGATGCAAATAATAAATGCCCAAGGGTACTATTTGAAACCTAAGAAACATCAAAAATATTCCCCATCCTCACTTCTCTTAATCAGTGCTTTCTATTTATTCAGGGCCAAGCTTATGAAGGGTAAAGATTGTCTTGATGAAGAGCAAGCCCTCTGGCTACTGATGCTGACATCTAGAAAAATCACAAGGCTTGGATTCAATATTCTGCACTATAACTCCCTAATAGATTCAGGCAAATGGCAATACATATATTAAGCTTATTCTGAGCTTCTAAAAAACTTCCATCCATTGCATTTCTCTTTAATTTCTTTTCTAATTATCTGACTGCCTCTTACTTGAGCCCAATAGAATTTTAAATATGAGAAAGAAACCATTAGAGAATAGGATTAAAATAAAAGGGAAAGTGGGAAATTGGTATTTTATTTTATTTTTTTTAATCAACACATCTACTTTCAGCATTTGAATTCATTTGCTAGCTGGAACAAGATTTCTGGGTAAACAACTTTCATTAAAATATAGAGCATACATTTTAACCATGGTACACATTCAGAAATGACCACTCTTTTCATCAGAACATCATTTAGCAGAGGAAAATGGTGTTCCTGGACTGCCAAACTGAGGGGGGGAAAAAAACAGAACAATAGAAAAATATACTATGTGTGGTGCCTTCTTTCAGCTTTTCTAATCTGGAACAGACTGATCCCATTTTAAGAAAATTACTTGGAGTGCAAGGGATACTTCAAAGTGAAGCAGACAGATATGCACTGATTCTTCTTTTACATTATAGCAATCAAATTTTAGAGTAATTTTCCTCTTATTTAGAAGCAAAATACTGCTAAGGGAACAGCCTGTCTTCATCTGGTTTATAGTAAACATTTGCCACTTAGGATTCAGGAGCCAGTTGGATTTTTTAATCTTTGGCAATAGACGCTAACATATCTGTGATAAATTATGGCAAGCCAACAGGGAAAGAGCAACGTCAGAAGGATGCAGGAGGCCCAGCAATCAAGCAAGCAGTAGAGCAGAGATGGATAACATCATCCGTGTGTCCTGAAGGCAAATGTTCAGCAGCCTTTCAATTGCGCCTTGCTGTTTCCCTCAGTCTGCCCCTTGCCCTGGTTCCCCAAACTCAGCCTTGGTGAGTCTGTTCATTCAATCATTTATTCAACAAATATTTTTATTACATCAGACCACGTATTTTTATTTTTAATCTAACTCTTCTATGTCTACAGAGAAATAAGTGATATACATGATTTCATGTACTCTATATAATAAATGTTGGCCATTGTTTCAGAATGGCTAGATCATAATGCATAATCAGCCAAAGTGATATTTTTGAAGTTTCTAGAGTACATACCTTTCATTCTCAATAAATATTCAATAAATCTTTATTAAGATTTGCCATGTGGCTGATACTATTCTTTATGTTAGGAATACAATGGTAGTCAATACAAATATGGTATCTGTATACACTTGTGTATAGCCCAAAGGAACACATGGATAACTAAGCAGGGAGTTACTTCACGGTGTGGTAACTACAGGGGAAATTCAAGTAGCTAGAGAAAGGGCACCTAACTAGAAAATGCATCCAATTCTACAATGAATCCACTAAATGTGATGAAACCTTTTAAGATCAAAAAAGGTTTCCTGGAGGAAACAATGTCCTGACTGACAAAAGGAGGGTAGAAAGTTAAACAAATGAAGAAAAACTTGAAAAGCCATCTAGAAAGACAGCAGTATGCAAAAAGGGTCAGAGGTACACATGTTCAAAGAACCTGAAATTCAGGTTGGCTGTGGAGCCTCAAGTATAAAGAGAATAGCAGAAGAAGATGAAGTGAGAAGCATAGGCAAGTTCTACATATTATTCAGGATTATCTAGGTTATATTCAATTAACAAGTAAATGCCAAAATAGTGATTTGATGCAATAATAGTTATCTCTCATTCGAATATGTATCCAGTGTAAGCTGGAGGCAACCTTGCAGTGATGATGTGTGCACAGCTGCTCAGGGATCTAGGATGGTGGAGACCCACCATCTCCTAGCTGTAATAGCTAGCACATCTGGCTTTCCTAGTCACCTTAGCAGGGAAAGGTGTCTTGAATATTTCAGCCTATAGGCAATACACATCACTATACCCACAGCTTATTCACTAGCACTAGTTACATGTTCCCCACTACCACACCCAAAAAACAATAAAGACCTAGAAATCTAAGAAAACAGAGAGGATGTTTAATGTGTACTGCATCTCTAGTGTAGTCATGATATTGATGGCCTTTAGATGTCATGTTTGCATAGTTTGTAATTTATTCTGAGGACAATGAAGAGCCAATGAAAAATTTGGAGCAAGATAATCAAAGGATCAGATTTTTATCTTTTTTTGAAGTACTGCAGGTTTTCTCGCCCCACTGACTCTTCTTGTTCTCACCTCACTGCCAACTCAATAAGGGTAGTTCAGAGCAGACACCATGGAAGGAATGCTGTTAGGGAATGAGAAATGGTGAAGATCTACAGGAGAGCGACTGATTGCCCCCATTCCTTAAATAAAAACACGTGCTTTTTTAGTGCCTCATAGAGCACATCCCCCAATAAAAACTGAGCTCCTACTTATGAGGTCGCAGCCTTGGGGAAGACGGCTCAGTTAGGTACAGACAGGCACAGACATGCTCCAGTCACTAGAACTAAGGGAAGAAGCCACTATGAATCCTGAGCACTGAACGTAAGAAGAAACCAGTGTTATTGGCACGTCCATTCCTTTCCTCTAGACATCCAATGTCAACAGATCACAGTTAAAGAAGGGCCTTAGCATTGCATCCACAGTCAGTCACAGGCTCCTCGGGGGTGAATGCTTGTATATAGGAGGAAAAATTGGAGAGAGAATAAATACATGGTTGATGTCATTTCTTTATTTTTATTGCCAGTAAAACTGTGCCTTCTCAAACTTTCCCAATGACTGGTATTAAGAGAAATGTGTATGATGTCAGTGTGTCAAGGCAGATTGCAGCAGGTCCTCTTTGCTTCCTCCTGTCCAGTGGCTAATAGCTAGATGATTATCAGAAACTCCTCAGGAGATTTTCAAAAATACAGAGGTCTCAGTCATGCATTCAAATTACTGAATCAAATTCTAAAAGTAGGACCCTTGAAGATGATTTTTTAAATTTTCCAGGCTTCAAATATGTTGCTCTAGTTAATGCAGAAGCAAACTGCCGTGAAATTATTTTCTATCTGAAGATCTACTATGACTTTTAGTCATTTGCAGTTTTTCTCATTACGTAACTGTGGGTGTCTCAACTCACCTCTCCCAGGGAAAGTTTTCAAAGAACCAGAGACCTTACCTTCCCACTGTTGAATTTCTGTGCACATGGCACATGAGTAGGCACTCAGCAGACATCTAAAGCATACAGAATAGAAAGCAGTACAATCGAATTGAATAGGTATTCTGGATAGAGATGAGTCTGCAGATGCATATCACAAGGAAAGAAACAGCATTTCTCCCTAAGGCACAAAACTATTTTTATGTTCAAGCTGCTGTCTTTTGGTAGACAGTGTCATAGGCATCACCAAGCTAAATCTGCTATGTTTGACAGGTAGAGTCTTATGTGATTGACTTGAGAAGATTCACTTTCTAAACACATTTTTTCTGCCCTCATAGGGAAGTTACAGAGGGGGTATTACTTTTTGTTAAGTTGGCAAACAAGGTAAAATTTGTGTCATTGTTGCACAAAGATGAAAAATAGTTATATTCTTTTTTTCTAAATATATATGCCCTTCTATCCTCATTCTAGGTATCTCAAGTCATATTTGCCTTTTATATGCATGTTTTTTTCTTTGCATTTCATATAAGTTAAATATGTTCTATAATTTTATATCAACACAGAAACTCTATTTGGAATTAGATCTCACTTTGCCAGAGGAAAAGTATGAAAAATTCTTTTTCAGTTGACAACCAAGCAAGTAACTATCAAAGTAATGGTTGTTAAACCTGTGTAATAACATTAAAACTTCCTACTATAGAATTTTATTACTTTTTCCTATCTCAGTGCTGAAAAACTTAGAAAATATCCAATTACACAGGACAAAATTGAAATCAGCCTTTGCGTCCACTATCACATATTGGTTCACAACTCCATTCCATTCCCCTGTAGCTTCCCTCCAGCATGTTACATGATGGGAGCTGAGAGACTAGAACATTCACTGATCTCAGTGTCCCTGCGTATCCCAGCTTCCACCAAGTAGGTGTGTCCACACACATTTGGACAATAGAAAGAGGTTGTGCCTGCACTTCTGCTTTCTGCTGTCAAACACAGTCCTGCTGGTATTAGTTTTTCTGCTGCAGTGGTAACAGAGATAACAATGTCTATCCCCCTGCTTAGTGGCTGTATCATGTTGCTGGTATGGATCTCAGCTGAGGTGACCTGGTCCTGGAGGCAGAGAAAGCAGCCAACCTAGCAAGTCAGGGAGTTGTTTCTGGAACCTCAGCCAAAAGCCTGCTTCTTTAGCCTCTATAATAATTTTGTAAATATGTAATTCTCTTATAAATTTTCTTTTGTTACCTACAACTGAACCCAAATTGTATTAATGGTAATCTCATAAAACAGAGCAATCACTATTAACTTTTCACTGTCTCCATTTGTAACTCTATCTGTATATATGTGCATACATGTAGTTTTTTTTTTTAATGAAACAATATAGAATGTAATTCACAAATTAAGAGGAAAATTTACACTGGAAATGAAGAAGTGGGTATAAATTAGTTTAAATCATCTGTAATCTGTGTGCCAGTGTCATGGGAAACAGTTTGAATCAGAGCTTAGGATAGTGACCAGGTGGTCCCAATACACTGTGATCTGCTTGCAGAGGACATATTTTTCTCTGTTCAAAATGCAACCACAACCCCTTAATTTACTACGTTAGATTGACTACGGTACTGAAAGTAGACATCTGTACAAGGACAAACTTTGCCTTCTTTTCTAGACCTCACTCTACTGTGAAATAACTTCTTCAGAAAAGCAATATCAGAGTGGCAACCTCCAGTCATGATGGCAGCCTAGGTAAACACAGCTCACTTCCTCGCACAGCCACATCAAAATTACAACTAAAATATAGAGCAACCATCACTCACACAGACAGAAATCAGGCTGAATACAAGTCTGACAACTACGGAATTAAAGAAACTAAATCCATCCAGACTAGTAGGGGGAGCAGAGTCATGGAAGAGGCTGCTCCCCAACCCCATGTGGTGGATTTGGGAGGAATATCTCAGAAGTGGAGAATTCCAGCCCTATACCAGGCCCCCCAGCCCGTGGATCAGTGCCAGGAAGATAAGTCCCCATAATTCTGGCTGTAAATACCAGGGAAGACTGAGTCAGTGTAAGAAAATTCTGGAGTCCCAAGAACTTTCCCTTACAAAACCCACACATAACTTACTCAGATTCATTCCCTCTGGGCTCTAGTACCAAGATAGCACCTTGAAAGGCATCAGTAGCACACAGGGAGGTACTGAAGTACCAGGCATCAAGGTGGGAGCTGGGGACAGCTTTCTCCCAGACAGAAAGGCAGGCAGAGGCCATTATGCCTTTTCTGAACCTTCGTCACACAGAGCTATAGAGCTGAGAGGTACGTTCCAGATCTCAGACTCCATCAACCTGGCTAATATTGTTTGCCCTTCCCTGGAGATCCCCTGAAGCTCTGGCCCACCCCATTTACGGGCCCACTGAAACCTTTAACAGTGACTTTTCCATATAAATGACTGATCTTGGCTCGTATTTCACACCTTCCTAAATCTGATCAATCAAGCAACAGCTGGCCTCAGTGAGTCCCCAACCCCTGTACCTCTTGCTAAGTGGCCCCAGCCCTTGCACTAGCAGCAGTCAGAGTAAATTCATAGCATGGCTTCACCTAGGAATCTCCAGGCCCAGCCCAAGTAGCAGCTATCTCATATTGCTTTATAGCTCATGCAGGGTGGCCCTGGGAAGAACACAGGTTGGGGCTGACCTTGGCCTACACTACCTGGGAAATTCCAGTGCCTATGCACCCAGTGGACAGCTACAGACCACGTCAGAGTATTGCTACCCTGCCCCTGCACAGCTGATTCTCCTCCACGGAGGAAGAAGGCTGGTGTTCAGTGGTCACAGTCAATCCCTACAACTGGCTGTTCTGAGTAAATCCCTCCTGTTGTGGACCGCTCTGTATGGTTCTAGGAATTGTAACTCAACCCCCCTGTGGCTAAGGGCAAGCAATGACCTTTGGAATGAGAGCCACAAGAGACAAAGCTTGTCTCTGGTAGCAAACACTGCCTCGGTTTCCTCTTCCTGCCCCCAAAGCTTGGTCAGAAGTCAATGATGGGTAAGACCCCTCACAGAGAGAGGGGCAACCTAAGCCAGACTCAATCATATGGGAGGCCATCATGGAAGGACTCAGGGAGGGCTGCAACAAAGAGGGAGCAATGAACTCCCGCCCCCCCAGCTTTGACAAAGCCCAAGTCCCCATGTACTGTGGGAGAAGCACTTCCTGGATCTAATCCTCTTAAGCCTGAATACCTGATGGGGAGGGGTGCAGCTCCTTGCCTTGCTGGAGTGGTATCCAGGGTAAATCAGGCATAAGAAAGAATATATAAAAATCCTGTGAAACCTGCTTTATTTAGAATGCTCTCATTTAAATGATAAGGGCCCGAGCAAGAAGTTGGTTCCTCAAAGTTTTATGGCTCATTAGCTATCTGACCCTGACTGAGAATATGCCCTCAGATTTCTTTGAAATACTATCTACTATTTGATCCTTGCCGCCCTGTATTCCTGTGGATTACAACCCAATAAAAGCTCTTGGAGGAAGAGGCTCAAGGCCTTTTTCCTTTGGGAAACTGGCCACCTCTCTTCACCAAGCAGCTCATATCATGTCTCAGTCATGTTTACTTTCATCCATGGTACACGGGGGGACTTGCAAGGAAAGTTGCCCCCACACCCTCCCATTGATCTGCCAACAACAATCAAGGCTCAACTACAAGAGCAGGGTATACTCAGCCAACATGAAGAGTACACCTCAAGTACCCAGCTTGGGTGATAGGGGTGCTCTGCTGCTGGACCCTACAGGACACCTACTATGTTCGAATATGCTACAAAGACATGGAGTCAAAACAGCTTTACCTAATACATAGAAACAAACACAGGGAGGTTTCCAAAATGAGGAAACAAAGAAACACAGTCCAAATAACAAAAAGACCAAAACTCATGAAAAAGAATCAAACAAGTGGAGATAAGCATTCTATCAGATACAGAGTTAAAAACACTGGTTATAAGGATGCTCAGGAAACTTAGTGAGAACCTCAACAGCATGAAGAATATCCAGTCAGAAACAAAAGACATACTAATTGAAATAAAGAAACATTCACAAGGAAAGAACAGCACTGTGGGTGAAACCAAGAATCAAAACACTGATTTGGAACATAAGGAAGCAAAGAACAACCAACCAGAATAAGAATCCAAAAAGACAAGGAAATGGTGTAAGCAGCCTCTGGGATTACTTCAAGCAGTCCAACATTCACACCATAGAGGTGCCAGAAGGAGAAGAGAAAGAGGAAGAAATTAGAAATCTACTGGAAAAATAATGAAACAAAACTTCACTAATTTGGTGAAGGAAATAGACATGCAAGTCCAGGAAGCACAGAGAGTACCAAACAAGATGGATACATAGATGCCCACTCCAAGACACATCATAATTAAAGTGTCAAAGGTTAAAGATAAAAAGAGAATCTTAAATGCAACAAGAGAAAAGAAGTTAGTTACCTACTGGGTAGTTTCTATAAGACTGTCGGATGATTTCTCAAGAGAAACTTCAGGCTAGAAAGGATCAGCAAAAATTACTCAAAGTCATGAAAGCAGATACCTACAGCCAAGATTGCCAAGACACCCAGCTAAGATATTATTTAGAATTGAAGGGCAGATAAAGAAATTTCCAGACAAGAAAAAACTAAAGAAGCATCATCACCAAACCATTATTATATGAAATGTTAAAGGGACTTGTTTCAGAAAAAGAATAAGATCAATACTATGAACAATAAGGTAGCAATAAATACATATCTATCACCAATTGAATCTAAAAGCCAAACTAAGCAAATATGAACAGAGGCAGAATCATGGATATGGAGAGCATTTTGATGGTTGCCAGATGGGAAGGGTTTGTAGAGGAACGGGTGAAGAGGTGAGGGGATTAACAATTACAAATAGGTAGTTACAACATAGCTGTAGGAATGTAAAGTGCAGTATAGGAAATGGAGTAGCCAAAGAACTTAAACACATAACCCATGGACATGAACAAAGGTGTGGGGGTTGCCTGAGGGAATGAGGGGTGCTGGGTGAAGGGGGACCAAGGGAAAAAAGTGGGACAACTGTAATAGCATAACCAATAAAATATAATTTTTAAAAATTTAAAAAAACAGACAAGCATTTCTTCAGTAAAAATCTCCCAATAAAAAAGCCTTTCAATACAACTTTTGATGCTCTTTGAACTTGTTCTTCCTAAAAGACAATGGTCACTACCATTTATCGCATCACCATAGGTTTGCAAAAAAAGATATTCATCTGGTAAAATCTTAAATTGTGTCAATGTATGATAACTATAATTACAGTAAGAAATCTTATGAAAATGCTGGTGACTAGCAGATACTATCAGTCCATCTTGTCCAAGCCTAGACGAGAAAGCTGTGGCGCTCAGACAGTTGCGCGCTGAGTGTGACATTGTACTTGACAGCACAGTGTCATGTGGCAGAACAGAAACGTCTCCCTCTGCCCTTAGTTGAGTATCAACAAAAATTCACTGTGGGATAATATTCCTTCTTTAAATCCAAGGAAGATTTTCTTTCCTTACCATGTGACAGCTCTTAGTTAAATATCGTATATTGTTTTCACAGTCATGCTGGACCTACCAGCACATATATTAAGTTCCTGGTAACTTTCTTTTTCCACAAAATTTTATTTATTTATTTTTAGAGAGAGGGAAATGCAGGGAGACAGAGAGGATGATAAACATCAATGTGTGGTTGCCTCTCATGCACCCCTAACTGGGGACCTGGCCTGCCACTCAAGTATGTACTCTGACTGGGAATTGAACTGGCGACCTTTTGGTTTATTGGCCGGTACTCAATCCACTGAGCCACACCAGCCAGAGCAAGTTTCTGGCAACTTAAGAATAAAGGCAGTTCTCAGAATGTCATCCTTTTAAAAATCATCACTGTTTCTCTCGATTTTCTAGAAGAAACAAAGTATAAAATGGAACTATGAATATTGTATCTCTTATGCAAAATCTATTGAGTAAACACTTTAAAATATACAGTATGCCAGCCTCATTGTGGAGAGCTCCACATTTCTAAATACATTTAGATAAAATATCTCTCCACCATAAATATTTACTAGTCATAACATTTATTTCAGCAATAAAACTCAACTTACCCAAAATTATGTGCATGAGCACGCGCACACACACGTGTGCCCAGGGCGACAACTGCATGTTCACCAAGGAAAGGGATACACCAGAGCAGACTGGACTGAAACTCAGAGATAAACATTTCAAACAGGGCTTTTTTAAAACCCAGAGATACCATATTATCTGATAATTACAGTGCAATTATTCCTGTATGAGTAAAAATGAGACATATGACAGATTACATTAATTCTGTTAAATGTTTACTGAACTAAATTCCCCTCCCATGTTGTGCTGGACACAGACAAGTCAAAAGTGGTAGAATAAAGCCCTGGCCAGGTTGCTCAGCTGGTTGGAGTGTCCGCTCATACATCAAAATGTTGAGGATTCAACCCCCAGTCAGGGCACATACCCAAGTTGCAGGTTCAATCCCCCTTTGAGGCATGTACAGGAGACAGCCAATCAATGTATCTCCCACAAGTCAATGTCTCTCTCTCTCTCTCTCTCCATCCCTCCACCCCTCCAAATCAATAAACATGTCCTCAGGTGAGAATTTAAAAAAAATTTTAAGTAGTAGAATAAATACTGTAATTTTACATAACAATAATTTCTAATATCCATATAATACTTTATAGTTTAATAACTCCTGTTGCTTAATGCATTATATTTAATCTTCTAAATCTTTAAAATAATTTATCATCATCATTTTACAAATAAAGAAATAAAGTTCTGAGTATGCCACCTGTACTATAAACTCAGGATGTGAGAACTATTTTTTGAGCCACCTTTTCAAATTCTCTTCACCTCATTTTATCTCTGGTTATCCATTACCATTCTCTCTGATACACTAGCTTCTCTCTTAATTACTCCCTTTAACTTGACATTCTAAAAGGCGCCCAAGTGTCTGGCTTTATTTCGTACACTCCACTTGTGCTTAGCATATTCATCATCATCTCTGCTTCCAACCCTTTAAACCAGCCTGAATCACCAATAAACCACAAGCCCATGTGGCCATGGATACAAATTGCCTGCCTTCCTTCCAGTCCTCAGCTACTTCCTTGCTCCAAGGGCCTTTAATTCATGTAGTATCTACTTCTTTCCACCACAGGAACCAAGGAGGGGTTATCCCATTCTCAGTGCTAACGGTAAAGCCCTGACAGGCCTATGCCAATAATTATTACCCTGTTTCTTTGGCCAGGGATTGGTTGAAGTATGGTCACATAACATAATTTTGCCTAGTGAGACATGAGAAGAGAGTATATGGGAGAAACTCCTGGGGAGGCTTTCCACCCTTGTTTGGGACTGAATTGCATCCTCCCAAAATTTATGTGTTGAAGCTTTAACCCCCAGTACTTTGGAATGTGACTGTATCTAGAGAGAGGGCCTTTGAAAAGGTGAGTTAAAATGAGATCTTATAGATAGGCCCTCATCCAACCTGACTGGTGTCATTATAATAAGAGAAATTTTGGACATGCAAAGAAACACCAGTGAGATATACACACAAAGGAAAGTCCATGTGAGGACACAAAAAGAAGGTGGGTCAGGCCACTTGCAAGCCCAAAAGAGGAGCCTCAGAAGAAACCACCCCAACGACATTCTGATCACAGACTTCCAGCCTCCTGAGCTGACAAAATAAATTTCTGGTGCAAGCTGCCCAGTCTGAGGTACTTTGTTATGGCAGCTCTAACTAACTCATTGCAGGTCCTAGAGCTGGAGATACATAGCATAAATAATGGTCAAGGAATAACTGGCTCAGAGTGCCTTTGGAAAAATAGGAGAGAGACCTTGTGGTCAGTCTAATGTGGTTCTAACAGACAAAATGTCCATCAGAATAGAAGATAATCTTATCCCTAGTGCAAACCGTGTGTCTTTACTCAGACACATCATCTCATCGTGCGTCATCTCATCACGCTCATATTTAAGCACAATGCACAGGAATTAGTAATATCTGTATAGTCTATGAGGATGAAATAAAAATAAATAAAGTGAAGGAAAAAAGGAAAAGAAGAAGGGATGGTAAACAGCTAACGCTTTTAAGTGTTAACTCATTTAATTCTTGTAACCACCCTTTGAGGAAATAAATTTAACATTATTGTCCCCACTTTGCATAGGAGGAAACTGAATCATAGAGTAAATTGCTTAGGGTCACACGGTCAAGTGGAAGAGCTAGGATAAATAATAGATCCATAAGAAAGAATCACAACATTTAAATTAAAATGTAAAAACCTCTATATTCTGCCCTGACTGGTGTGGGTCAGTGGATTGAGCACCAGACTGCAAAGCAAAAGGTCACCGGTGCGATTCTCAGTCAGGGCACATGAGAGGCAACCACACAGTGATATTTCTCTCCCTCTCTTTCTCTTCCCCTCCCCCCCTCTAAAAATAAATAAATAAAATCTTAAAAAAAATAAAAACCTCTGTATTCTAGTACTACTCTCACCTTTTGTTACTTATGGAATTGAGAAGAATCTTACTTTAATTCACATTTTTCAGTTAGAGAGGGAAGAATATTAGCTTTTGTTCATTTTTTTATCCTGTATTTCTGTGTGTTCATTTTTAAATAAGCAAATATAACATACACTCGATTTATAGCAAACCCATCTTATTCTGGGAAAACAATCCATTGTCTTCTTCTGCTTCTACCTTTGACCTCAGTGCAAAATCAACACAACTTGATACAATAGGGGAGACAGAGGAATAGGAGATTTTGGATGAACTGTATGGTTTAACTTTAATGAAAGCATGACATATTTTAAACAATGATTCTTTGTGGTTACCCCAAATCATATTTGTATACTGAACTCTTGGTTGCTACGATGTGTTGTGAAATTGCTACATGGTTATGTTTCAGTACAAAGTACATAAATCAGTGAACAAAAGAACCATATTTTGTGACTCTAGCTTTACCAATGGAAAAGGTCTTGCCCAACACAGAAATACTCAAAGTGCTGTGTACAGATATAAATTGTCAAAGATCATGAAATGCAATTATTTTTAAATTATTTGTGGCAGAAAAAATTAGTTCTCTCTGGAAATAAAATGCATTAATGATAAGCATATGTTCAAAGTTTAACTCCTCCCCCCCACACCCAATAAAAGCCAGAGAAATTTTTTTAGGCTGAAATTAACCTACCATGAAGAAAAGTTACCTTCTGTGAATGCTAAGTAGGGAAACTGTGGGAAAAGGAGGGAAAATGCCCTAAGGGTCTCAAAACTGCATAAAGAGAAAGAATATTCTACAACTGAGGAATTCAGGCCCTTCCTTTGTGAATAAACCTCTTTAGACTTTGCTTAAGTATCAGTTTTTGAGCTCCTGAATGTGTTTGCTGCAGGTGGACTTTTTTTAGAAAGAAGCAGGAAAATCTAAAATTTATAAAGTAGATGTAGGATAGTTGAAAAGAAGAAGAAAATAATTCTATAAATTTGGCTTAACTAATATAGCCTTAAGGTACGTGATTTATTGCCATATTCACCATGCCAGTGTTAGTTATGCTCCTTTTATTATTAACAGGGAATATATTCAGGCAAACAAATCGAATTTGTTTTATTGAAAATCGGAGTTGAATGACTTCAGATAATATCTTTTAATGTTCTTAATTTACTCCATTCACTTTCAGTTATTTGAATTGAAATAATGTGAGTTGGAACATATGCACTATTTTTACATTCCCAATGAATTAGAGGTAAATGGAAATGAATTCATAGCCTTAGTTAAACATTCACATAACATCAATAAATACTGTCAGATCTCAAATATTGCTCATAGAAAGGATATTTATGCAAGTAAGACTCATTTATGGCTACATTAAATGTCACTTTAAAAAAATGATAGAGGGCTAGGTGGTGGGCTGGGATGGGAGTAAAAGACAGAAAACTGTACTTGAACAACAATTAAAATTTTAAAAATTTAAAAATTGATAATATCACTCCAGGAAGACAAACTATCCAATTAAAAAATGAGCAAAGGACCTGAACAGACACTCCAAGAAGGACATACAGAGGGCCCAGAGACATATGAAAACATGCTCAGCATCACTAGCCATCAGAGAGATGCAAATTAAAAACACAATGAGATACCATCTCACACTGGTCAGAATGTCCATCATAACCAAATAAACAAACAAGAACAAACAAGTAATGGAGAGGTTGTGGAGAAAGGGGAATGCTAGTACACTATTTGTGGGATTGCAGACTGGTGCAGCCACTGTGAAAAACAGTATGCAATTTCCTCAGAAAACTAAAAATGGAACTACCTTTTGATCTAGCAATTCCACTGCTGGGATTATACTCTAAGAATCCTGAAACACTAATTCAAGAGAACCTATGCACCCCAATGTTCATAGCAGCACAATTTATAATATCCAAGTGCTGGAAGCAATCTAAGTGCCCATCAGTAAATGAATGAATCCAAAAACTATGATACATATACACAATGGAATACTATGCAGCCGAAAGAAGGAGCTCCTACCCTTTGCAACAGCATGGATAGAACTGGAGAGCATTATGCTAAGTGAAATAAGCCAGGCAGTGAAAGACAAATACCATATGATCTCACCTATAAGTGGAACCTAATCAACAAAACAAGCAAGCAAAATATAACTAGAGACATTGAAATAAAGAACAAACTGACAGTAACCAGAGGGAAGGGAGAAGGGATTTAATGGGGAAAAGTAGGGGAAGGGTCGTCATTGAACATATAAAGGACCCATGGACAAAGCCAAAGGGGGGAAGGATGAAGAGTGGGATATGAGGGTAGATGGGGCAGAGGTGAGTGGTGGGGAGAAAATGAAGACAACTGTATTTGAACAACAATAAAAAAAGAAAGAAAAGTAATAAAGAGAATAGTCAGTGTAGACTTTGCCAAGATGGAGCCATAGGTGGAAGCACTGCACCTTCTCACATAACCAAGTTTAAAAACAACAAAGTTTTAGCAACAAAAACGCAGCTGAACCACAGAAAATTAAACTACATGGAAGTCTGACAACAACAAACCCTTCAGCCAAACTAGTAAGAGGAGCAGAGCCAGCAGCAGAGCAGAGTCAGGCAGGAAAGATCCACCAGACCAACTCAGGTGTGCAACCCAGGCACGAAGGCAGCCGTGAGCAGATCCCAGGTGTGGAGTAGCAGGCAGACCCACTGAGGGCACAAAGCGGTGGACTCACTGAGGGCTGACCACAGTCACACATTCGAGTGCAGATAAACTGGTGAAGGAGCAAGCAGTGAGACAGACCTTGCAGGCCCCAGTGGCAGAAAGTGGCAGAGGGGAACACCATTGTCCCTCTCTGACCAAGCCCCCACATACAGCATCACAAACCAGCGACCTGGGTGGCCCCCGCCCTGGTGAACATCTCCTCATATGTAACAGGCACTAACAGATAAAAACATGCCTCAAGAACAACTCAGAGCCCCAGAGCTGATAAATCTAAGTGATGAAGAAATAGCCAAACCTTCGGATGCACAGTTCAAAACACTGGTGATCAGGATGCTCACAGAACTGGTTCATTTTAGTCACAAATTAGAGGAACATATGAAGGCTAAACTAATTGAAATGAATGGAAATGCACAGGAAACCAATAGTAATGGAAAGAAAACTGGGACTCAAATCAAAGGAGTGGACCAGAAGGAGGAAAAAAATGACCAAACAGAAAAGGATGAAGAAACAAGAATTCAAAAAAATGAGGAGAGACTTAGGAACCTCCAAGACATCTTTAAATGTTCCAACATCCGAATTACAGGGGTACCAGAAGGGGAAGAGGAACAGTCACGAGTGGAAAACTTATTTGAACAAATAATAAAGTAGAATTTCCCCAATCTGGCAAAGGAAATAGACTTCCAGGAAATCCAGGAAGCTCAGAGAGTCCCAAAGAACTTGGACCCAGGAAGGAACACACCAAGGCACATCATCATTACATTAGCCAAGATTAAAATGAAGGAGAGAATCCTAGAAGCAGCAAGAGCTAAGGGGACAGTCACCTACAAAGGAGTTCCCATCAGACTGTCAACAGATTTCTCAAAAGACACCTTACAGGCAAGAAGGGGCTAGAAAGAAGTATTCCAAGTCATGAAATTCAAAGACCTACAACCAAGATTGTTCTATCCAGCAAAGCTTTCATTTAGAATGGAAGAGCAGATAAAGTGCTTCTCAGATAAGGTCAAATTCAAGGAGTTCATCATCACCAAGCCCTTATTATATGAAATGTTAAAGGGACTTACCTAAGAAAAAGAAGATAAAAAAGATGAACAGTGAAAGGACAGCAAACTCACAGTTAGTAAGAACCACACCTAAAACAAAAACAAACTAAGGGGACAGCTAGATCAGGAGCAGAACCATAAAAATGAAGATCACATGGAGGGTTAGCAACAGGGGAGTGGGAGAAGGAGAAGGGAGGAGAAGGTACAGAAAATAAGTAGCATAGACGGTAGGTAGAAAATAGATAGGGGGAGGGCAAGAATAGTATGGGAAATACAGAATCTAAAGAACTTGAGACAAGTGGTCATAAACTAAAGGGGGAGAGTGGTGGGGGATGGGTGTGCAGGGTGGAGGGAAATGAAGGGGGAAATAGAACTGTAATGGCATAATCAATAAAATATATTTAAAAAATAGTGTATATATATACCATATATATATATATATATATATATCACACACACACACACACACATATATATATATACACACACGGTGGAAAAAAAAGAAAAGTAATAAAGAGTTGACTGCACCTGAAACTAATTTTAAATAATATTGAATGTAGACTGTAATAAAAAAATTATAAACAGAAAAATAAAGACAAAATTAAAAAAACATGATAATAGAGACATATTTTCTGTAATAAAATTTATTTACAATATATAGATGCCCTTAGTAGTTAATCTGTTGGGGTCTCAAAAAACCATGGCATTTTAGAATTATCTTAGTTATTGTAGGTTTAATGATACATAAGGGAAGTAAGGTTGTATCTTAGTAACTATTCAGTCAGGCAGCTTGAACTCCGATTTATTCAAGACACATAATATCCTCAGAAGACTGACAGTAGCTCTCATGCCGAACAATATCTGCAGAAGCTTGTTCAGTAGTCAACTTCTGTTGCTTCCTGTGACAAGGACACCAGCCCAACTTGAGACTGGACTGATCTTCTTCTCTGCTTCTACTACTGCTGTGTCTCCCAACACTGTTCTCTCTACTTCAGGGTGTCTGTTTTAAGGCTGTTAATGCCTTATGACTGCTATAGCCTCAAAGGGTCTTTTGGCTTCTGCTCTCTTTTTTAAGTTTGCCTCCAAAAATTCCAGAGATTTGCTTTGTGAGCCAGTCACCACTGAACATTGACCATATTTACTGGGCAAGTTTAGTAACGACAATTCATAGGCAAATGGCCAGTACTTGAGCTTTCAATCTGGTTCAAGGTTAATCCCTTCAACTAAATCAACTGGCCCATAGAAGCAGGAGACACATGATATGAAAGCATGATGATCCCATCAGCATACAAACACTTCTAGCTGTTTTTTTTTACAAAATGAAGCTTCGGACATAGAAATTCTTCTCAGAATAGGACCCTGGGTGTGGTGGGCACACAAGCCAATGTGGTCTCCTCTCCAGTGTATGCTTCCTTCTAAGAAATCAATGGTATTGAATTTTAAACATTTATGACACAAGAGTGCTTTATATCTCCAACATAAAAGTTGTGATTATATTTAGTTATTTTCAGAATTCCCTTGCTTTTAACATAAGTTTAATTAAACATAGGTTTAATTCTCTCTTAAGGTATTGCTACATAATTTTGATGTAGATTTAGTATTGGGTTCCTTGTCTTATCTAGGAAAATAATTCTTGTCTTGTTGATTTCTTAATACCCAGCACCTTGGAGAATGCCTGCTATATAGCAGGTGCTAACTAAATGTTAATTAAATCCATGAAACAAATCAATGACAGAAACATGGGTGTTGATTTTACTAAGGAGAGCCTCAGCTTCAAACCTGAAAAGTGAGAAAACCTTTTTGACAGGAGCAGGAGCCTGAGCCTCCAGTCTATTGGGCAGGTGCACTGTCAGCTTGGAGGCAAGAACATTTCCTCATAAGCTGTAAACTTGTTCAGGATTCCAGGAATGTGAGAATGGCGGAAACAGTGAGAGTACAGCAGAGATCCCACCCAAAGTTTAATAACGGGGGCATCCAGGAACTCTAACCAGCGGGCTAGCTTGCTAGACAACAGCAGAAACCCTCGTAGCCTAATATAAGATGTAACACGATCAACTAACTGTTCCACACCAACATATTCATGACCCACTCTTAATATGTAATTTCCATAAATGTTCAAATGTAAGTGCATACATATTTCCAATAACCTTTTAGGGAATAATACTGTGTCTTGGGGCATTTCATATGGAGATTTAATTAAACTGGCATTATTGGTTATTCAATACCCCAAATTAATACTATGTAAAAATACAAAACAAATTCAATATTAATAAATATGTATTTATTAATAAATAGTTTATGCCAACCAGGTTACAGGTAAATTCAATAAATTGTTTTGTAACAATGTCCTGATAACATACAAGCATAAACTCAAGAGTCGTTTGCATTCTCTAGGTATTAGAATTTACAGGAATTATAAGATTTATACACACAAACATCCTACTGACTCAATTAGGATTGGTTTATTAGGATGTATACATGAACACATCCTGTTCTGTCCATACTGTCTGTGAGTGTGTGTGTGTGTGTGTGTGTGTGTGTGTGTGTGTGTGTGTGTGAGAGAGAGAGAGAGAGAGAGAGGAAGGGAAGGAGGGAGATGATCAAGAAAGTCTCTGAAAAATTACCCGAGGTATTTACCTTAGATAAAATTTGCCTTTATGGACCTCGTAGCCATGACGTACTTGGGAGGGTTGTGCTAAGGTCAAGGGCATGCACTATTAAGCTTTGTAGTACAGACTATTCTTGAGACAAGAAATGTCAGGAAGATGCCTACTATATCCCAAAATCTGTGAGATGATACGGAAGAGAGATTTAGGGGAACATTTATAGTACTAAATGCCTAAATTAAAAAGAATAAATGTTCCAAAACAATAACTTCAGCTTTTACCTTAAGAAACTAGAGAATGAGCTTTGTGCAGTGGCAGTATCGTATCCAATGAAGTTTCACTGAGGTGTGATTATTGCTAATCGAAAAGAAAAATAGAAAATGAAAGATCAAATGAAATACAAATTCAGCATAAAAAATAAAATAGTAAAAATTAAAGCATAAGTTGATTAAATAGAAAACAAAGGAACTTTCAGGTCGAGCAATCAGAATGCTTTTTCATACCAGCATGCTGGGCCACAAGCTTCCCAGACAACAGTAGCTCTCTATTCAAAATCCCACCCTATGAAATAAGAAGAAATAACAAGAAATAAGCAAATCTGATCTTTCTGGAGATTTGAGAAAGCTGCAAAACAATACAAAAAAGAAAGATTATCATGTTGTTAAGAAACCCTAAGTACAATCAGATTCCTTTCATCAACTGCTTCTAAGAGATTGGGTCAAGATCTAGGAACACAGAGGATGAACTTCACCAGAGATGCTCTGAGAAGGAGCCTAGCAAGATTTTTCTGCTTACCCACACAACTCAGATATTACAGAACAAGGCTTACACACCTCACTGGTGAAAACCTCTTATGCCAGATAATAGCCCAACAGATGGATCAACTACTTCCAAAAATGAGGTGGACACAATAATGCCACCAGCTGAGATAGTCATTCAGATCCTCCTGCAAAATTCACTTAGTGTCTGAGTTTACAGAAAGCAGCCTTGTTCAGACAGAACCCATTCACCTTGGAGAACTAATATCAAAGCCTGTGCACTGGGAACTAACTAATTCCATTCTCTACTGAACTGGTTCTTAAGAACAAAGACAGGGCTTAGACACGGCTTCTCAAATTCCAGTGAGGTGTTGGCACATCCTTCCAGTGTGGGATAGAATTCCAAACTGTTGTTAAGATTAATTTTGTTGGTAATAATCTACCTAACTACTTTTCTTTACAATTCTCATTTAATGTTAATGTGTTTATTTATCATTCAATGTGCTGAGAACTTACAAAGTTAGATCGTTAACTAGATCATTATTATTTTGTTGGTAAGTTGTTCTTCCATTGCTGTTACTGCATTTCCCTAGTAAGGGACCATTACTAGGGGATAAACTCAGAGTATATTACCTTAGACTTAAAAAAAGGAAAGAAAAAATAATAAAGAAAATTTATGATACAAAAATGCTAGTTCATTGGGAAGATCAATAAAATTGATAAAACTCTAGGCAGACTTATTAGAGAGAACACACAAATTAGCACTATTTGAGATGAGAGAGGTGACATTACCATAGATTTTGCAGATAGTAAAATTTTAACAGGAAAATCTTATTGTGGAGGGTGACTTCAATATTCCCCACAGTCCCCACATCTCAGAATGATCCCCCACCCCGTGAATGCAAGCGGGACTTATGACTTGCTTCTAACCAATGAAATGTGGTAAAGGCAATGGGATGTATGTGATTAAGTGGCTATGATTACATAAAATATGGCAACTATTTTGCTAAAGTCTCTCTAAGTCTATTGTTGGCTTCCAAGGAAAAGAAACATCCATGAATCTTTTAATAACAAGGAAATAAATTCTATCAACAACCTGATAAATCTTGGAAGCAAATCCTTCCCTGGCCAACCCTTTGATGGGAATCCAGTCCTGATCCACAACTTGACTGCAGCCTTGTACAAACCAAAGCAGAGGGCCGAGTGAGGACCCAGACTCAATTTACAGAAACTGTGTTTTAAGTCACAAAGTTGGTAATTTCTTACATAGAGGAATAGAATGAAAAAAAATAAAATAGAGTCACTTTAGGAAGCTGCTAAACTACTAAAATCAAACAGGTTCAGGAATGAGGAAATGATTCTATTTTTGTTTTAACTAGCCTGGGAACTTAACCTTTGAACTTCCCAGTCCTGCACCAATGCCTGGATGTACATCAGTTCCCTGTGTGTCAATAGCTAGACATGCACCAGGTCTCCAGATAACCCTCTGATTACCTCCTGTCGAACTCATCCAGAGTACCTCCTGGATACTTCGTTGTATCCTGACCACCTGACATCACCAGACCTCCTGGCACCCCTTCTCTAGAACAACTGGTATCCAGCAACCATAACACCTAGCATCTCATTGATAACTGTCCTGGAACAACCCTAAAATTGAGAATAGACTTCTTACTGTAAGAACTCACGTATTTTTTTTTTCAAAACACTTCTGGGTTTTTGCCTAGCTTGGTTTCCAGTTTGCAAACTCTGAGACCATTAAATACACCATTATCTGTTTCTAGCCAAAGCTGCCAGACTTTTTGTGCTTGTTCAACATATAGCAATACATAATTAATATGACTAGAATAAATTTATGCCCATAAATTTGATAACTTATATAAAAATGGACAATTTCCTTTAAAATACAACTTACCAAATCTCAGCCTAGAAGAAACAGGTAATATACATAATCTACAAAGAACATTCTAGAATTACTATGTGAGCTTAGCAAGACTTCAAGGATCTATGATCAATGTAGAAGGAATCTATTGTATTTCTATATATTATCAACCCATTATCAGAAATTGGAATTCTTTAAAATATCTTTTATAATGTAAAAAATATTAAATACTTAGGGTAGGTATGTCTAACAGAAAATATTCATTGTCTTTCTAGACTGAAATCATCTGTCTTATTATATACCAATGGCCAACAAATATCTGATCAGTCTACTCAGGCTCTTTAAGATCATTTTATATATGTTTAAACTTCTTGATCAAGTTTTCATTTTGCATAATTGTCAGAAAAAAACCAATTTATCTTTTGATAAGTTTGAACTATTTCCAACCAGTATGGTAGTTTTTAACCACTAGGTTTTGAGGTCAGATGACTTTGTATTAAATTCCAGCCTGACTGTTAATAGTCGTGTGATCTATCACAGGACTAAAACAAAACTTCTAATAATCTGCACATTAATTTCCTGATTTTCAAACTTGGGATAATTGCACTTAATGGCTGTGTCATCAGATGCTTGTGTTTTTGTGTCATCTATGACACTTTCTTACTATCAGGGGGACGCAAAAAATGAAATTTATTTATAAAAAATTGTGTATTTATTCTTACATAATTAAACTTCAATCACCTTCAAAGTACTTATTCTCCATTTGATGCAACACACATATCAAGACAGTTTTTCTACTGCTCAAAACAGTTTTTGAACTCATTGATTTTGATGCCTTTTAGTGCTTCTGCCATTTTTTGTTTGTTTGTTTGTTTGTTTGTTTGTTTCACCTCTTCCACATTGGCAAACCATTTCCCTTCAAGGACTTTTTTTTGTCTGGGGAAACAAAGAAAAAAAGTCCCATAGGATGAAACCAGGTGAATAGGGAGGGTGGAGCGTGAGAGTCAGGCCTTTTGGGGTCAAAACTGCTGAACACTCAAAAAGAAATTAGGAAGTTATTTGAAATTCCCACAGTGTGGTGTGCTCAGTGGGCCCCCTCAGTGACTCAGAGAGAAAAGGCAACTTTGTTTCAGTAGCTGTTCACAAGTCTTTGAGAACTCAAGAAAGCAGCAGGAGACACCAGAATACCTAGGTATTCTCCCTGATGGCTTTAAATAGTCAAGAAAATACACTACTGCAAAAAGCATTAAAGCAACTCTGATTTTTACAAAAAAACAAAACACAAATTTCCGCTCCTCCTTCATGATTCCTTCCCTTTGAAGCTTCAAGGAAAAACAAGAAAGAAGCCCCCAAACAAAAACCACACAAATACACAAAAACTACTTAAGGTAAAAAGAAGCTTTTAATGTACATTATCAATTTGAAGAATAATACTTTTGCTATTGTCTATGTCTGAACAATCCTAGGACATTCCCCTGAAAAGTAGGTGTCCAGAGACCATGAGAACTCTCATCTTGAAGCAGTTTTGAAAGAAATGAGATGAACACAGTATAGAATTGGAAATTCTCAACTTGGGGACATGTGGAGAAAATGAGGGACCTTCACATCTAAGATTTAGGAAGTTAGAATAAGGATGATAGGAAAGGCTTATTTACCAAGAAAGAGTTGGGGTGCTTCCAAAGAATAATATTGACTGACCCAAAGATCTTCAAGGTTTCCTTTGTCAATGTCTATGTTTGTGATTTAGAATTTTCCCACGCACCAGGAAATATGGTGTGAGCCAATGCTGACACAGGCACTCTCCCAATTGTTTTCAGTTTCAAGCTAGATACCAAGGACAGGGAGAGCAGGTGAAAGGAAAATACAATGAAGCATCAGACATAGATACATCGGGACATAGCCTTGGTGGGCGCATTAGCTCCTTCTGAAATGCCGTTATCACCTCTATCACCGAGTTTCAAGATCTGTTCTTGAGGACAGAATCTTTGATGCATAGTTCTACTTTATTTCTCATGCTACTAATGGTTTTAATAATAATAAAATAGTTTTTATTGAGGATTTATGAGGTATTGGATACTGTGCTAAAATTCTTATCAAACATAATTAAATATGCAAGTACTCAATAAATATTCAGCAATTAAAAACTCTAAAACAAGGGGAATGAGGGGGGAAATGGGACAACTGTAATAGCATAATCAACAAAATATATTTTAAAATTTTATAACAAACTATTTTATGTAGTAATACAGATAAGGTAAGCAAACAAAATAAGTAAGAATAAAGTGAGTTTTTATTATAGCCTAATAGTAAAAGCAAAGAGAAAAAGTAAAAATAGTGATTTTTTCACTATTTTTTGTTTTGAAATCAGGGCAAATTAGAAGGGAAAGGGTATTAATTAGACAGTCAATGGAGTAAGAACAGAAAAATTTAGAGGGCATTATAATCTCTACAAACCATTGTAAAAATTCTGAAAAAGTACATATAGCTTCTGAGTTAAAATACCAATGTTGAACACCCAAATTAATAAAATTTAAAGCAACACCTTATATCACAGAGGATACTCATTAGTATGGAGGCCTGAATAATAAATAGTTACCTTTAATTCTTTGGCATCTAATCTTAGGAGATGTCCTTGGGCCTTTTCCAGATAAGCTCTAAACGCAATTTCCATATCTCCACAAAGGCAACAGATAATCAAGAATAGTTATAGACTGTTTCTAAAACCTATCTTCTAAGAAGTGAAGAGCTGATATTATAAACTTAGTTGAAAAGAAAGATTAGTTGACATTTGTTACAGAAATTATTGTTTTTCCCAATGTCTAATTTTTACCCCTTTCTTACTTCACAAGATTTATTTGTGACGAATGCCAAGCTTTATGAATAGCATGAGCCAGCCCTGTTTTAACGAGGTGGATCACTGGGCTAGAAATAAAGGTTCCTGTGCTGTATTTCTAGCTGAGTACTTCTGCGGCCTTAAACAACCTTCTCAGCAGGAATTCAAATCATACCTATCAAAACTAAAATGTCATTTTCCATCTACAGGATGTATTGCATAAGAGCTGTTAAATGACTATTCTTCTTTATATAAATAATATGAGTTACTTTAAATAAAAGTAAAGTGTCATAAAATTATTTCTACATTACCATCATACTTAATACATAATCTGTAAGGATACGGTTGTAATGGGATATGATAAGCTCAAAAAGAATAAGAGTTTTGATTATCCTTTAAAGTTAGTAATTCTTATAAAAAAAATGTAGAAGCTCTCATGGAAGTATATATAATTCATTTACATTTGGCTAAATAATTGAGATCATCATGAATATTAGAGGCAAGAGAACGCACTAGACTTGATGGCGATCAGTGTTGGTGGATGTAAAGTCACAGAGGAGGAGCAATTGAAAAGAGTAGCACAAACTCAGCACTGCCTTCACTGTGTACTGCTTGATAATCGCGGTCACCTTGCAACATCTCCAGCCTCACGAACCAAGGCTAATGATACCATCTCAGTTTTGTGTTCTTTTGTTTTAGGAGAGTTAGATGAGTTAATGAGTACAAACTGGCACAGAGCCTGGGGCACAAGGCTCTTTGAGCACGTTAGGTGCTCCAAAATGTCACGTTTTATATTCTTTCAAGAAGTCCTCTGAGACCCTTGGCCCTTTTGTTGCCACATATGTCTTTAAAATACCTCCCCAATTCTGGAGACAGGTAGGGTAATTCCTCATTACTTCATGGAGCTCTGTTTGGATGAATTGACAATGGATTTTACTTGCCACATCTTCATCTCATAATAATGAATAATGGATAAACATTCTCTTTAAGTTCTTCTGTTTAATTTCATCAAATACATGGGGAATATATGCATTGAAGTGAGAAAATCAATGAAACAAAGGGCTGGTTCTTTGAAAGGCTATATAAAATTAATAAACCTCCAGCAAAGACTGACCAAAAAGACAGAGAGAGAGAGAGAGAGAGAGAGAGAGACACAAATTACCAATATCAAGAATGAAATAGGAAATATTACTACAGACCCTTGCGGACATCAAAAGTATAATAGGAATTACCACCAACAGCTCTACAGACACATAAATTTGAAAACTTAGACGAGATGAACCAATTCCTCCCCCCCAGGAAAACCCCCACTAACTACCATAGTTCACTCAACATGAAACGTATCAAAAAGGATATAATTATTCTATAACTATTAAGGAAATTTAACTCATCACTTTAAAATCTAAAAAAAAAAAAAAGCCCCAGCTGGTGTGGCTTAGTGGATTAAGCACCGGCCTCTGAACTGAAGGGTCTCGGGTTGGATTCCCAGGCAGAGCACAATGGCTGGGTTGCAGGCCAGGTCCCTGGTAGGGGCTGCATGAGAGGCAACCACACATTGATGTTTCTCTTCCTTTTCTCCCTCCCTTCCACTCTCTCTAAAAATAAATAAATAAAATATTTTTTTTTAAAAAGAAAAAAACTCTCAAAAAAGTTTTCTAGACCAGATGATTTCACTGGAGAATTCTGCCAAACATTAAAAAAGAGTGAACACTAATTCTACACAATCTCTTCCTGAATGTAGAATTAATGTTAATTCTAGTATTACTCGGATACATGCACTGTACAAAAGAAGAAAGCTTTAAACCATTATTTGCAGACCACATCTCCAACAAAGGACTAGTATTGAAAAGATAAAAAGTACTCATAACTCGCCAGTAATAAATAAATAAATAAATAAATAAATAAATAAACAGTCCCATGAGAATGCTGACAAAAGATATTTGTCAACAAAGAGACATTTTACTGATGGCTATAAGCACATGAAAAGAAAGTTCAACATCCTTAACGATCAGGGAATTGCAACATTAAAATCACAATGAGGTATCACTCCACACATTTCAAAATGGCTACAATTAAAAAGTAGTGACACTAAATGTTAGCAAGGATTCGAGAAACCGGACCACTCTCTGTCTGCTGGTGAGAATGTAGAATATACACTCTGGAGGCAGACTGACAGTTTCTTAAAAAGCTAAACATGCAATTACCACGCAACCCAGCAATTGCATTCCTAGGCATTTATCCCAGAGAAATAAAGACCCGTGCTTGCACAAAAACCTACACGTGAATGTTTACAGCAGCTTTATTCGCTAAAGCCAAAAACTGGAAACAACCCAGCTATCTGTCACAGAATAAATGATTTAATAAACTGGGGTATATCTATACTATGTAATACTACTCTGTAAAAAATGCATGGACTTTTGATACTAGCCGCAACTAGGATAAATCTCCAGGTAATAATCTTTGGGGGCGGGTGGAGAATGAATCTGAAAAAGTTGTATACTGCTTTCATTATACAACCTTTTTGAAATGATAAAATTATAGAGGTCGAGAGCAGATTAGTAGTTATCAGAACTCAAAGAGGCAGTAAGGGTATGAGAGCAGTGAATGTGGATATAAAATGCAACCCAAGGGATCCTGGCGATGATAGGAACTTTTGTATCTTGGCTCTATCTATGTCAACATCTTAGTAATGATGGGTACTAGAGTTTTACAAGATGTTACCAAAGGGAGAAAATGAGAAAAGGGCACAATAGATCTCTCTGTATTATTTCTTACAACTGCATGTGAATCTACAATTACCCAAAATTAAAATTCGAATTTAAAAAGGGTTTTTTTTTATGCAGGGGGAAAAAATGACAGTGCTCAGCCAGTTCTCATGACAAGGAAATACTTAGAAAAAAATGGCAGTGCCTTCAGGTCACTTATTATCATACCACAATTTTTCTCAAAATACAAAGCAGGGTTATTTTACATCGTATTTCATAAAGCATATTATAACTCCCTAGTATCCAATTTTTATGATGCACAGGGATTTTGTTCTCCCTTCTGATTCCACAGTTCTGATACAAATGAAATTTATGCTGACCCAACTGGGAGATGCTAAACCCCATAAAAGCAATCGTAGTCATAAAGAGATGCTTTAAAATTGATATTGGAACTGTTCAACCCCCAACCTCCTCCCAAACCTCCACCTCCCCCCAGACCTCTGCCTCCCCCCTCCACACACACACACACATTGCCTGTATTCTGTGCTGAGAGCGTATCCCAGGTAACCACAGGCTACACGAAGGTATTGATTTGAAACCCTCCTTCATTAAATATAAGTCAAGAACAACTATTATCTCTACTTTCTGAATAACTGCAGCATAAAATACCTGATAAAACTGACATGCCCTGTTTGCTGATATTTCATAGTTTTAGACGTTATCCTCTTGTATTCAGATGAGGAGCCCAAAACTAAGAAACCGTTATGTAAAGACTGACACTTGGGAAATCTATAGACTTTTTCTCATTTCCATGGCCACTTCTTTCCTTTTTCTTTTCAAGATAATAAATACTATAGCCATTGTTCTCCTGCAAATGTTTATTCTTCCTCACCATCGGTGCAGAATACTAAAAATAATAAGCAGAGGCAGACTAAGGACGGGAGGGGAGGGGGGAGGCGGCTACTGCGGAGGCTATTCCTGATCTGCCTCCACAGTTTAAAGTGTCTCAAAACAGATTCTCATTTTTGTAACGTGCTAATTTGAAATGTTTGGGAAACAAACATGCAAAGCATGAAAACAGTTCATAGTAGTTTCCAGTCAAGTCAGTTTCCTTCAGTTTTTCACTCTAAGCCTTTTCTTAGTAATGCAGTGGTTTTTTAGTTACTCGATTATTATAAATGTGTTTTTTTCTCTGTGGATAGCTTAGTTAAAATAAGATTGTGAAAAGAGACACTGTCTTCTTGTGACTAAATTATAGAAAACTGTTATCATAATCAAATTACCTAAAAATACTCTTACTTCCTCAAAACTCTGCTCACATCTAAAAACCAATCTAAGATATAATGAGTACATAAAATGTACATCAATCAGTTCATGTAAATTGTAGTTTACTCTAGATACCTGTTCTCTTCGAGTTATTGAATTAAAAAACTATTAACATACACCTAATTCTCTCTATATCCCAGTATTGAACAAATAGCCTGATAATGCTAACATAATCATTTTTAATTTGATATGGAATTGAAGCCATGTGACAAAACATAGAACTATAGCATTTAGATTATGTTGTTTTCATAACTAAGATAATTTATTGAAAAAATAAAACAGATGTTTTCGTGAGTTTCCTTCACACTTAGACCAGCATTCCCATTGCTCTAGGTGTTTAACGTTTTTGTTAACACTGCTATTAATAGCACCTCAACATAAAAACAAAATGTTTTCACAACAAAACAGGTCCCCCACTCACCTTCTTCCCCAACAAAATGCTGCTTGTGTTACAGTTTGCACCCCTCCTCCCTAAGTAAATCTGCTTTTTATTTTGTGGCTTGGGTAAGAGGTATTTGTCTACAGGGCTGGACAAACAAATGAATGAGCACATAATTCCTTTAAATAAGCAGGACATTCCAGCACAGCCTGAATAACAACTTCTAGGTACTTAATCTTGTGACCCAGAACTATCTGCAAAATTTTCTGCTGTTATTCACTCACTCACAGTCAAAGGAATGTCCTGAAATATTCATTACTGGTAGAAAAATCAGAGTCTCTGGTGTTCCAGCTCTGACAAGATGAAATTCTGTCTCAGAAGCTGTGACTGAGAAATTTTTCCATCTAATAAAGTTCCATGAAGTTCTTACACTGGCCAGGTAGTTCGGTTCATTGGAATGTCCTCCTGTATATCAAAAGGTTTCTGATTCGATTCCCTGTCAGAGCACATACCTAGGTTGCATGTTCAATCCACAGTTGGAGCTTGAGTGGAAAGTAACCAATCAGTGTCTCTCTCTCTCTCTCCCCCCTCTCTCAAATCAATAAACATATCCTCAGGTGAAGTTTTTTTTTAATTATAGCAAGTTCTAGACCTCAGAAAAGGTCAAGAAAAACAGGAGAAAAGTCAATGTTTGACTTTAATGGTTCTGGACACTTTTGATTTAAGTCAACAACTATTTACTGGGAGCACACTCTGTGTTAGGCACCATATGAGGATAGCACTCAGCAAGACAGGCATGGTCTCAAGAGCACAGACCATCTAATTAAAGACAATTATGAACACATTGAGTGGTGAGCTGCTTCAGGGCATCTTTAGAAGTCAGCAGCATGGCAGAAGATATCAAGAACAAAATCAAGAACTACCAGACCCTTTTGTCAGCTGCTTCCCCAACCAGAACCGGACCAGGAACTGTTGGCAGACTACTGTAACTTCCACCACTGTGAGAAGACAGCAACTGCTAAAGACAGCAATGTCTCAGTGGACGAATGGTACTGGCATGTGTACAGGTCCCTCTGCCCCAAATCTTGGGTGCCTGGGATGACTGTGGGGCAGGAGGCATGTTTCCTGGAGAGATCTGAACTAGCTCCACCCTGTCTTCTCTGTCCTTCGCCCTTCTCCCCGGGAGGTGAAGGAGGACCTGGGTACATCCCACCCTGCGATCCTGAATCATGGCTTACCTAATAATGAATACTTGTTGGGAAAGTCAAAAAAAAAAGAGGCAATTATCAAGCAGGTACCACGAGTGGGAAAGTATGATGAAAGTAGTAAAGATATGGCACTGGATAAAAGTATCACTTTTTGAATTTGGGGGACTATATAAACTCAGATGCCATATTTTTATTGTCTCAATCATGAAAATCCTTCCCCCTTACCTTTGGGATCATTTTCAAGAAGACAGATTTTATTGTATTTCCTCAGACCAACTGTAAACAAGATCTATGAGAGGAATGTACTATATCTTGTAGGACTTGGGTCACATTAAAGTAAAGAGACTTATAATACAAGTCTGAAGACAATGGTTGCAGGAGCTGATTCACCTGCTAAACAATGCCAGCCAAGACCCAGACTCCAATGATTCCGCCCAGTCCCCATCCTTCACTTTCATGCCTGTTGCCTCATAACTGATTGCAGAATGACTGATGATGCCCTTTGCTCAGCTTGTCTTTATTAGAGCAAGGAAGAAAAGGAGGAGTCAGGAGAAATGCCACCCAATCCTGGCCCCTTTTATCGGAAGCCAAATTTTCCAGAAATGTCAACAACGGGTTTCCTCTTACATCTTCTTGATCAGAATGAAGTCACATGCTGAGCTCCTCTGCCTCAGGCCCCTGATGAATTTGGGCAAATGAGGGAGTGAGCAAAGACTGGAGGGTGAGAGTTGAGGAAGGGCAGAGAATTCCTTCCCTGCCCTCCTGCTTGTCCCAGTTCAGCTCTGCAGTTCTGGCAGTGGCCACATCCTCCCATAACTACAGCTTCCACTGGGCACCCTTCTCCATGACTCTAGCTCTCCCTGGACTCTCGTAACAACACTCTGTCTCTTGCTTTATCAGGCCTAGGTGTGGTAACAGACCCTCACTATAGCTGGTCTCTTGGTGCCTTACTGATACCTTTCACCCTGCCCACATCTCTGTAAACAGACTCTTCATTAAAATATTTTTATTTGACCATCCAAGTAAAATTCTCTTTTATTCCAGGACTCCAATTAATCCACACAGACCTTTAACTGCAACAGAAGCTGGAAATATAGGGACAGGAGAGCCATACTGACTCAGGCAAATTATGTTCCACTGCCTGGAGCTGGGCACATGTTACCACAGACAAATGCATAATTAGGGTGACAAAGAAACAGCAGGAACATGGGGATTCTGTGGGTGCCTAACACTATCTACTATACGTGATTTATAATTGGGGATAATTGAGAATGCAACCTGAATTTTTGGGTCTTTTTCTTTTTCTTTTTTTAATTGCCCTCAACTAACTCAGTGTCTGGCAAAATACATTTCTGCTAGTAAGTAAATAACAATACCTTACTCTTATAGAAAGCTTTGAGGTCTACAGTACACCTTCACATACATTATCCCATTTGATCCTTGCAGGTAGTCCGTGAGTAAGGCAACATGAGAACTTTTATCCCCATTTTACAGATTAATAAACAGAAGTTCAGACAATTGTGTGGTCACACAATTAGTAAGTGGTGGAACTGGAGAGCAGCAACAGATTATCTGACTCCAAAATCACATCTCCAGAGCCAAGTCTTGGCCAATGTGCCTGGCTATGGGTTCAGGGCACTAAACCTAAACCAAGTGCTGGGTAGGGCCATGGAAAAGAGAAAAGCAATGTCTTCCACAGCTCCTCTGACACCCAGATGCCAACATCTACCAGCAGAGAAAATGAAGGACTCATGAGATTCCCTTTAAAAATTCAAATTCTGCTTTAACTGAAACAGTAAGACATGTGAGTTCTGAAATTATATAAATGAAAAAAACAAAAAACAACAACAAAATTATATAAATGAACATTATATTCATGGCTCTATTACTTACTAATTGCATGACTTTGGGGCAATTTACTAACCTAACCATTCATGAGCTTTATTTTCCTGTGTCATAAAAATGCAGGTATTGCCCTGGCTGGCATAGCTCAGTGGATTGAGCACAGGCCTGCAAACCAAAGGGTTGCTGGTTCAATTCACAGTCAAGGCACATGTCTGGGTTACAAGCCAGGTCCCCAGTTGGGGGCATGTGAGGGGCAACCACACATTGATGTTTCTCTCCCTCTCTTTCTCCTTCCCTTCCCCTCTCTCTAAAAAATAAATAACGTCTTTTAAAAGTTCAGATATTAAGTATACATCTTAATACTGCCATTACGTTTAAATTAGATCACTTATACAATGTGATTAGCTTTAAGTTTAATGTAACATCTTATATTCATAATTTTTATTATTATAAATTATAATAATGTTTTTATGATCTGATTTATAATAATTTTTTAAGTTTTGCATTTATTAGGAAACAGCATTCACATAGTATAGTACAGAGAAGCAAAGGAGTTTATCCAACAACTCTCAGATAGTATTAAACCTAAAAAATGACCCCAAAATCATTCATGAAATCCTGATAGCTGACACCGATATAGGTTTCTCATGTGACAAGTGTCACGAAGTAAATTTTAATGTTTCTCAACAGTTAGGGCTTTTTGGAAAAATTTTATTGGGACTTAGGTTAAAGGACGAACCTTGAATTCCAAAAAAATTATTGAATAAATAGAAAGTATCTATTTAGATATCTGGGGACAGATGAGATCCCAAGTCCCAGAGACATTCTAAGAGTTGCATACCTAGAAACACTTATCTTGTCTTCTCCAGGAGACAGTTATTAAATTGCAAAGAGATGTAATCTGTACCAACCCAATATCCTTCCCCTTCTCTTCCCGAGGAGAATTGGTCTACAGTAGGGAGCAAAGGTATTTCTCTTTTGTTCTCGAAAGATCAGGAGGCAGCCATCTCCTCCTCTTGAAAATCCAGATTCATATTTTTGGGGTTTGTCCTACAGTACAAGATACTTATGTGTAGGCCTGTCCATCAACTCTTATTGTATCATCTCAGGGTAGAACCAGGGGGCAAAGGCAACAAATAAAGGTAATTTCTGTAAGAAATACTAATCTGTCCTGTCCCCACAACTTTATGTCAACTTTCAGGATAACACAATACCTCCATTAAACACTTACCACCAGACACTATCTTAAGTACTTTACATGAATTAATTCATTTGTTCCTCATACCTCTGAGTTAGGTACTCCTAGTTTTTCTATGTTAAAATGGAACACTCAGGCACAGAGAGAAAAAGTAACTTTCTCAAAGCCTCCCAACTACGAAGTAGGTGAAATAGGATTCGAAGTTGGAGAATTTAGCTTCAGAAGCTATGCTCTCAATACCATGCCATGCTACCTTTAAACAATCATCTTTCTCACTGAATATTTGTGATTCACACTGAGCCAGGATTCACAACTAGAAGTCTCTTGTTCAAACATGTCTAACTACATCTTTTTCCAGTTGAAAAGAATTTTATGAGGAGATCGTCCTTCAGCCTAGTCTTTGCAGGTCCTGAAAGTAAACATGTGGCAGTTTAATACTGAATATGAAACATTCTCATCACTCTGGCTGATGCGTCTCAGTGGACTGAGTGACAGCCTGCCGACTGAAATGTCACCAGCTCTGTTCCTGGCCAGGGCACGTGCCTGTTGCGGACCCAGCTGGGGGCATGTGAGAGGCACCAACAGATCTCTCACACAGTGATGTTTCTCTCCTTCTTTCTCCCTCCCTTCCTGTCTCATTAAAATAAATAAATAAAAACATTTTAAAAAGCACTCGTCAAAATAACTTTGCTCTGAATGGGGCACATATATGCCATAAGTAGCAATGTGTTGATGGCCAGGCATTAAACTGATAAGTTAATTTGATAGTCCTCCTTTCTGCCACTTTAATTAAGATAAAGTTGGCTCTGATATTTGAATAGCTTTGAGTATTTTCTGGACAAAAGTTTTATACTTTCCCACTCAGTTCCTCCTGTGGCAAACCATCTGTGTATCCAGTCATTGGGGCTCATAGGAAATGGATGAGACAATCCAGAAAAGTTTTAAAAAGCATTTATCTACAAAGGAGTGGGTAGTGTTAGGAGAACCAACAAAGGCTGGTGCAGCTCCCCAGTACCAGGAGCAATTAGAAGCCATTACCAACCCTCTGGTCTGAAGGGATAAAGTATGTAAAACAAAACAACATCACCCCTGTCAACCAAGAGGGCTGTCAGTCAGCCATGACACTTTGGTTCAAGATGGAAACTAGCTAAGTCACACCAGATACATTTGGCAAGGAGACTCACCTATGATATCTACCTGCACAGGTGACCAAAACCATCGTGTCTACAGAGCAGGACCACCCACAGATGGGCTCCTGGGGAAATTCCACACTCTCCATCAGGGGTCCTAAGACCCTTATCAAGAGACCCAGAGGGGTGGGGTGCATGACCCCCAAGGGTATAACTGAGGCAAGCTTCAGACCACTGCTGAGACAGCTGAGATCCACACACCAGAGTGCTGCTCCACTCCACGCTGATTTCTAGTGGCATCAGCTGCTGAAAACTATGCTCTGCTTTGTTCTGCTGGATCAAGACTATACCCTTTTCAACCTGTGAGAATGGCTCTTCCTTGCAAGATGCTGATGGCCTCCTTGTCTATGACGCTGTCTCCTGGACCTGTTGGCTGAGAATCTGGCTCATTGTCCCCCATTGATTGTTCTGTGTGTTTTATATTCAGTTTGGATTGTTAGAGTGTGAGTAGGATATTAATGCATGTTGATGTCCTACTTTGAGTGAACCTGCATTCAATAAAAGCTAAGTGTGAATCTTGTCTATTCCTCGGTGCCAGGTTGCCCTGTGGGCAGCTAGCCGAGCAATCACTCAGCAGACTTATAGGAAAGACTATATCACAAAACATGCACTCACAACAAGGGTGAGAAAGGATTATTAGAACCCAGACAGAGAAGCCATAGTTGTAACAGAGAACTACACTTAGGAGTTGTGACCTTTAGCCAAAACCAAAACCAACCAATGACAACTCAGCAAAAAAGAAGCTGGAGGAATAAATACTCAAAACCCATTCCCCTCCCATTATCAGATCTCCACTGTTGTTTCCTGTTGGGCAGAGACACCTGAAAGCAGGGTGGGAGGGAGCCCTTGATATAGATCATAAAATTCAGCTTCCCAGGCAGGACACAGAGCAGAGAGAAGAAGGCAGGAAGGCTGTCGATGAGAAAGAAACAGAAAATGTCAGGACACTGTGTTAAAAGAGCCAGGACATGAGTTTTCCCTGTTATCTTCTCTTTGCAAAGGAACTTTTTTCCTTAAAAAAGGCAGTTTCTCATTCACTAACTACATGTGTTAAAAGGCAAGATGTACACAATTAAGGGCTTCTCTGTAATTAGCAACAAAGTTATCATGTGCCTCCAGCTTTTTTTCAAGGAAAGAGAGCTGTGCTCCACCATGGAGAACTGGCTTAGTCAAAGGACATTGGCTGTGCAGGTGGAGGTCCCAGAAGAAAAAAGAGACATCAAAGGCACAGCCTGAGGCCAACCAAGAAGGACCAAATAGTAAAGCCAAGTACAATTTGTAGAGAAACCGGACTCAGTTCCAGATAAACCTGTTTGGCCAAGGAGAAGATTTGATTAAAGGCTGAAGAACAGAGAAAAATTAACTTTATCTGTCAGGTTTTATAGGTGTTATTTCATTTAAAGACACAAACTATGAAACTTCTACTTAAAAGCCAGCTGTTATTAACCTAGTTTTAGTATATCTGATAAAAGAAGTTTAATGAATACGAATGGTGATAAATAAAGTTATAGCAAGGATTTAATGAATGGGTCTCTTAGTTTCCATATTCCTCCCATCCCCCACCACCCACCCACAAAGTCTACTATCTATACATTAGTCAAAGTGACTCTTTCCAAATATTAGTCAGATAGTGTTACTTGCTGCATAAAATTCTCTGATCCCCCACTTCATTTATAATTAAATCCAAACATTACCAAATTAAAAAGCCCTATCAGAATTTTTTAAACCATTAATCAGTCATGAAAAGTGTTTTTCCCAAAAACCCACAGGAAAGAGTACCCCTTACTTTCTTCAAGTTCAAATGCCATAGACCCAAAAAGAATTTTCCCGACCACCCCATATTAAGAAGCCCCACCGCCATCTTCACTCTCATTTTCTTTACTTTATTTTTATTCAAGATTTCTATTACCAAATGAAATGCTAGGTATTTTCCTGTTTGTCCCGTCTGTTTGTTTGTTGTCTTGTTAGAATATAAACTCTATGAGAACATGGACTTTATTGTGTTCACTACTGTATCTCCATGCTTAGAACAATGGGGGCTCCAGAAATTATTGATGTGTCTATTGAATGAATAGTGGAAGGAGGGAGGGATGAAGTAATAGGATGATCTTGAGGAAATAACACACTGAGAGGACCCAGTTTCCTTTTACAAGAACCACCTTGCCTCTCACCTTCCCCAGCTCTCCGACCCTGCCACAAACACATGCACACGTACACTTCCCTTTCACTACCACCTTGAAAACTCTGCCTACTGCTGCCCTTGGTGGTGTGGCTCAGTGGATTGAGCATCAGCCTGCTAACCAAGGGGTCGCTGGTTCAATTGCCAGCCAGGGCACATGCCTGGGTTGCAGGCCAGGTCCCCAGTAGGGGGGCATGCGAGAGGCAACCACACATTGATGTTTCTCTCCCTCTCTTTCTCCCACCGCCCCCAATGTCTGAAAGGAAATAAATAAGATACTTCTGGCCAAGATGGAGGCATAGGTAGATATACTTTGCCTTCTTCCACAACAAAAAGAAGGACAATAAATTTAAAAACAAAAAATATCCAGAACTACCAGAAAATCAAACTCTATGGAAGTCTGACAATGAAGGAGTTAAAGAAGAAACAGTCTGGTAGGATTGGTGGAGATGGGTAGCCAAGGCAGAGAGGACAAGCAGCAAAGTGGCCACTGGAGGATGGGGCAGTTCCACATTTGTGTGAGGATAAACCAGGGGGAACAACTGGGGAGTGAGACAGACCACATAAATCAGGGGTGCAGCATGGAAAAAGAAAGCCTCAAAACCTCTGGCTGTAAGAACATGTGAGGGTTGCAGCAGCAGGAGAAACTCCCAGCCTCACAGGAGACATCCCTGGAGAGACCCACAGGGTCCTAGAACATACACAAACCCACCCCCTTGGGAATCAGTACCAGAAGGACCCAATTTGCTTGTGGATAATGAGGGAAATGACTGAAAGCTGGCTGACACCCGAGCAAGCAGCCTTGTTCCCTCTCTTGACCCCTCTTCCACATGCAGCATCACAACGCAGTGACATGGGTCGCCCTGCCCTGGCAAATACCTAAAGCTACACCCCTTACAATGTAACAGGTGCGCCAAGACAAAGAAATATAGCTCAAATGAAAGAATAAATCAAAGCTCCAAAAAATACAACTAATGAAGAGATAGTCAACCTATCAGATGCAGAGTTCAAAACTCTGGTAATCAGGATGCCCACAGAAATACTTGAGCATGGTTGCAAAATACAAGAAGTAAAGGTTATGCAAAGTGAAAGAAAGGAAAATGTACAGGGAACCAATAGTGAAGGGAAGAAAACCAGGATTCAAATCAATGGTTTGGACCAGAAGGAAGAAATAAACATTCAACCAGAACAGAATAAAGAAACAAGAATTTTAAAAAATGAGGAGAGGCTTAGAAATCTCTACACAACTTTAAATATTCCAACATCCTAATCATAGGGGTGCCAGAAGGAGAATAGGAAGAACAAGAAATTGAAAACTTATCTAAAACCATATGAAGGAGAACTTCCCCAATCTGGCAAAAATAAATAGACTTCCCAGAAGTCCAGGAAATTTAGAAAGTCCCAAAGAATTTAGACTCAAGGAAGCACATACCAATGCACATCATAATTACAGTAACCAAGATTAAAGATAAGGAGAGACTCTTAAAAGCAGCAAGAGAAAATGAGACAGTTACCTACAAAGGAGTTCCCATAATGCTATCAGCTGAATTGTCAAAAGAAGCCTTACAGGCAAGAAGGGGCTGAAAGGAAGTATTCAAAGTCATGAAAGGCAAGGACCTACATGTAAGAGAACTCTATCCAGCAAAGCTTTCATTTAGAATAGAAGGGCAGTTAAAGTGTTTCCCAGATAAGGTCAAGTTAAAGGAGTTCATCATCGACATGTATGAAATGTTAAAGAGACTTATCTAAAAAAGAAGAAGATGATCAAAAATATGAATAGTAAAATGAGAACTCACAACTATCAACAACTGAACCTAAAAAAAAAAAAAAACCCTAAGCGAATAACTAGAATGGAACAGAATCACAGAAATGAAGATCACATGGAGGGTTATCAGTGGGGAAGGGGTATGAGAATAGGGAAAAAGAAACAGTAAATAAGAAGCATAAATGGTAGGTACAAAATAGACAGGAGGAGATTAAGAATAGTATGAGAAATGGAGAAGCCAAAGCCATGTACAACCCATGGACATGAACTAAGGCAGAGAGGGGGTGGCAGGGAATGCTGGAGGGAAGGGGGTGCAGGGCAGAGGGGAATAAAGGGGAGAAAAAGTGGGACAACTGTAATAGTATAATCAATAAAATATACTTTAAAAATAAAATTAAATTAAAATTAAAAGAGAAAACTCTGCCTATTGCTAACATCACAAGAGGCTGTTGGCCAGGTGAGGCACCAGCCAGCTGGTGGTGGGAGGAGTGCGGAGTTTCTATATATTTGTCTTGACCTGCCTAGATTAAAGGCTTAAAGTGATGCCCCAAAACAGGATTGTCTAAAGACCTTAGCATCCCATTTTAAAGTCTAAAGGCTTCACTGTGATCAGCAAGAACTCCCAGCTAGTTCAGATTCTTGGCACCAATTTCATCCCCTACAATTCTCAAACTCTTACTTCAGCCTACTTTGTCTATAAACCCAGCCTTACCCCAAACAGTTTCATTCCAGAAAGCCATTTGATTACACTGAATAAATATATGGCAATTTTTAATAACTCATCAGCCAGAAAATAGTTGATTTCATAGTATATGCAATGTATGTCAAATCTTAAGAGAGAGGAAAACATGTTTATTTCTTAAAGCAGCCATATAACATTGGTTATTAATGAGATATTACATCAAAACCAATTGTTTTCAAAATAAATGAATTGGTCCACTCTGTTTGCTAATGTGCTAGCCCTTGGGAGAGGGACCCTTTACTCCCAGGTTTTGCTGCCTCTTTGCCCCATATTGGAGCCCTACTTGTCCTGAAAAGGAAAAAAGCAGTGACCACCATTCCCCAGATAGCAAGGCTGAGGATGAACACGGAAAGGCAGAGCACACTGCTTGGGATTGGACACCCAGAAACCCCACAGTTTCAAAGAATAGGATAACATTCTTAGAAAAAACAAGGACTTATTTATTCATTCAATCAACAAATATTTATTTGACAAATATCAGTAGCCTAACCTGTCAATCATAGCTGTAAGCACTGAGGATAAAATGATGAGCAAGACAGACGAGGTATCTGCCTTCATGAGGCATATATTCTAATGGGAAGATAAGGAAAATAAATCGGTTGACAAAAAGCCAGTACACCAGTAATAACACAGAACTGTGTTAAATAGTGATAACTCCACACAGGAAATAAAATAGGGTAAGGAGGTAGAGAGTGAATGAACACCTGGGAAAGGGAGTGAGGGGGTGGGAGGTGTTTTAGCCAAGGAAGTGATGGAAGACCTTTCTGAGTACTGTCATCTCAGCTGAATGATGAAAAGGAGCCAGACAAGCACAGATCTGGGGAGGAAATCTGGCAGCAAGAACAGCAAATGCAAGGGCTCTGAAGTCAGGAATTAGCTGGAGTATTTAAGTGAAAAGAAAAAATATGAACATGGGTACAGCCTGATGAACAAGAAGAGTTGAAGGAGATAAGATTGGAGAGATACAGGCTCCGGACTAAATACATATTTTGTCCAAATATGAGTTGTTAACAATATTGTCAAACAATACAAATGCTAAAATAATTCTTAAAAGAGAGGATCTATGGTATAAAAAATTAATAACCATCAAGGAAAATGTCTTAACTGATAAAAAAAATGAGAAAGAATGGCAGATTAAATAGAAAGGGGAAATTATTCATCCCACATCAGGGGAAGTCAGAATATATGATGCTATTCTTGATTTTGAGAAATAAGGAAAAACAGATGATTTCTAAAAATCTGTATGTAAGAATAAAATAAAAGAGAACGTGTATTATTTCCAAATAATTAGATAAAATAAAGCAAAAATAAACTTTCATTTATATGGAAATGGAAAAGACAAAGCTAAAAAAAAATCTGAAACTAATAAGCCCTAGTATCAGTGATCATGATAAATGACAAGTGGGTCAAAAATCAACTGTTAATAATAACAGGAAAGATTTTAAATTATAAATAAATATTAATGAATGTAAGTCATTAAACAGAATGAAGTAACAACACGATATATTGATGTATTAGTTCAAGAATAACTTTCATGAAAACATATTACAAATAGCAAAACATCAAAATGAATAAATGTTAGAGTTATATGGTAATGTAGGAATCAAATATTAAAGATAAAATTTCCAGTATGGGGAAAATAGATTTGATTAGTACTGTTGCAATAATTGTATAACCATTGGGAAAAAGTAAAAGTTAATCCAAAATAAACTCCAAATGGGTCAATGCAACCAGAAAATATACCAAAGTATAGATGTATTTTTAAAATATATTTCATTAATTATGCCATTGCAGTTGTCCCATTTCCCCCCTTCATTCCCCTGCACTCTGCACACCTCCTCCCACCCACATTCCTCCCCTTTACTTCATGTGTCATAAGTTCTTTAGCTTCTACATTTTCCATTTTATTCTTGCCCCCCCGTCTATTTTCTACCTACCATCTATGCTACTTATTTTCTATACCTTCTCCCCCCTTCTCCTCCTCCCACTCCCCTGTTGCTAAGCCTCCATGTGATCTCCATTTCTGTGGCTCCACTCCTGATCTAGCTGTCCGCTTAGTTTGCTTTTGTTTTAGGTGTGGTTGTTAATAACTGTGAATTTGCTGTCTTTTTACTGTTCATCTTGTTCGTATTTTTTATTTTCTTTTTCTTAGATAAGTCTCTTTAACATTTCAAATAATAAGGGCTTGGTGATGATGAACTCTTTGAACTTGACCTTATCGGAGAAGTGCTTTATCTGCCCTTCCATTCTAAATGAAAGATTTGCTGGATAGAGCAATCTTGGATGTAGGTCCTTGCCTTTTTTGACTTGGAATAATTCTTTCCAGCCACTTCTTGCCTGTAAGGTCTCTTTTGAGAAATCAGCTGACAGTCTGATGGGAAGTCCTTTGTAGGTGACTATCCCCTTATCTCTCGCTGCTTCTAGAATTCTCTCCTTCATTTTAATCTTGGGTAATGTAATTATATTGTGTCTTGGTGTGTTGCTCCTTGGGTCCAACTTCTTTGGTACTCTCTGAGCTTCCTGGACTTCCTGGAAGTCTATTTCCTTTGCCAGATTGGGGAAGTTCTCCTTTATTGTTTGTTCAAATAAGTGTTCCACTTGTTGCTCTTTCCCTTCCCCTTCTGGTACCCCTATAATTCAGATGTTGGAACATTTAAAGATCTCCTGGAGGTTCCTAAGCTTTCCTGATTTTTTTTGAATTTTTGTTTCTTCCTTCTTTTTTGTTTGAACAAAAAAGTTTATTTCTTTCTTCCTTCTGGTCCACTCTATTGATTTGAGTCCTAGTTTCCTTTTCATTACTATTGGTTCCCTGTACATATTGCTTCATTTCACTTAGTGTAGCCTTCATTTTTTCATCTAATTTACAACCAAAATCAACCAATTCTGGAAGCATCCTGATCACCAGTGTTTTGAACTGTGCATCTGATAGGTTGGCTGTCTCTTGGTCACTTAACATTATTGGCTCTGGGACTTTGATTTGTTCTTCTGTTTGAGCCTTTTTTTTTGGGGGGGTGGTCTGGTTATGACTATAATGTAGTGAGGTGCAGAGCCTTAGGTGTTCACCAGGGCAGGGCAACTCAGTTGCTGGGTTGTAATGCTGTATGTGGGGGCAGGGTCAAAAAGGGAATAATGGTGCTTGCTTCACTCTCTTGGATTTCAGTCCCTTCTACTGCTTCCCACAAGCAAATTGGGCCCTTCTGGTGCTAGTTCCCAGGTGGGTGGGCTTGTGTACATTCTAGGGCCCTGAGGGTCTCCCCAACAACTCTCCTGTGAGGCTGGGAGTCTCTGCCAGCACCTCAACCCCACCCCCAGGTGTTATCAGTCGGTGCTTTTAGTCTTTATTTCCCATCACTGGTGGCCTGGGTTGCATGATCTGTCTCACTGCCCATTTTTGCCTGGTTTATGTGCATGAGAATGTGTGACCGAGGTCAGCCAAGTGCCTCGTGCACCTCCCTCGGTCTGCTTGTTTCCTCCCAGTGTCTGGGGTCTACCAGCTGCTGCCTGCGCCCTCGGGTCTGCCAACCACAGCTTTTTTCTGCCATGACCACTCTCCACCAGCTGCTGACTCCACCCCTGTTACCCGTTTGGATGAATGGTTGTTGGACTTCTGTACAGTTCAATTTTCTGTCTGTTGGGGGTTTTTTTTCTAAATTTTTGTTGTCCTTACTTTTGATTGTGTGAGGAGGCACAGTGTGTCCACTATACCTCCATCTTGGCCGGAAGTCTGTAGATTTATTTTTAATAAGTTTGAAGTGTGAAATTCTATTCCAAATATGATACAAAACTCAGAAAACATGAAAAACATGGGCACGTTTGATTATATTAAAAATACTGAATACGAAAACTACAAAAGCAAATGTCAGAGTGGGAAAAACACTGCAATTTATAACATGAACGACTACTTTCCTCTCCCTCACTCTACCCAGCAAACTGACCTTTTCACTATTTCTCAAATGAACACACAAAGCATATTCCTACCAAGGCCTTTGCACTGGCCATTTCTTTGACCTGAAATATTATTTTCACATAATCTCACCTCTTCCGGTCTTTGTGCAAATCACGACATTTCAGTAAGTCCTGGCCACCTATTTAAAACTGCAATCATCCACCATGCCTCAATCTCCTTGTCTCCCTTTACCTTGTTCTATTGTTTTTCCATAATATTTAAAGGCTTCTGACACACATTATCACTCATTAATTTATTATGTCTATTATATCTTACTGGTAGAATGTAAGTTCCACAGGGTCAGAGATTTTTGGTCTCTTGTTCAGTAATGTATCTTCTCCACTAGAACAGTATCTAGCATTTAGAGTATGGACACGATAAAATATGTGTTGAATGAATGAAAGAAATTGCCATTGCTCTCTGGCCAGGCGATCAATTGGTTGGAGCATCATCCCATACACCAAAATGTTTCGGGTTCAGTTCCCAGTCAGGAGAACATACCTAGGTTTCAGGTTTAATCCTCTATCTGGGCACATGCAGAAGGTAATCAATCAATATATTTTTTTCTTTCTCTCTCTCAAATCAATTAACTTCTCAGGTGAGGGTTTAAAAAGAAAAAAGAAATTGGTATTTTCGTTTTGTAATATGTAATCCATCCTATTCCCTATACCAGGGGTTTCTGATTTTTCAGGCCGCTGACAGGTACCAGTCTGTGGCCTGTTAAAAATCAGGCTGCACAGCAAGAGGTGAGTGGTGGGTGAGCAAAGCTTCATCTGCATTTACATCTACTCCAATTGCTCACATTACCACCTGAGCTTCCCTTCCTGTCAGATCAGTCACAGCATTAGATTCTCACAAAAGCATGAACCCTACTGCAAACTGCGTATACAGGGATCTAGGTTGCATGCTCCTTATGAGAATCTAATGCCTATGATCTAAGGTGGAGCTGAAATGGTAATATTAGCGCTGGGTAATGACCATAAATACAGATTATCATTAGCAGAGAGGTTCAAAGGCAGAGACCATAATAAATCAATTACTTTCAGACTCATATCAAAACCCAATCAGTGAGTGGCAAGTGACAATTAAGCTGCACCTGATGGCAGGCTATAAAACCACCCCCCACCCCAGCCCATGAAAAAATTATCTTCCACAAAACCAGTTCCTGGTGCCAAAAAGGTTGAGGATTGCTGTCCTATACCTAAGAGTTTTAATACATCATTAACATGACCTTGAGCTGTTCAGTTAATGCTAGATATTAACTTGATGCTACTTGGGGGTTTTATTTGACCCAAGAGAAAAAAATCAGTATATGCAGAAAAAGTGAAGTTAATAAGAGTCACTTTTCCATCCAATAGTACTTAACAAAGCAAATCTGTTCATTTTTGGAAACCTTTGTAAAATAGTGTACACTTTACTCTTTGTGTGCCTACCAATAGCAGCCTTTCCTTTTTCATAAACACTGGTGAAATGGTATATGTGTTAAATGTGATATTCCATTTGTAAGGGCTGGCATGCCCCTACCACAAATAAAGTGCTAGCTTTCTTGATATCTATTGTGACCACTCTGAGGCTTTTTGTGTTTATGTTCAGGTTCTCAGCTGCAGGTTTGGGTTGGGATTGCCAGACGTCTGATTACTGATAAGCAGTGTCACTATATTTAGAGTATAAATGGGAGTTTACAAAGTAGAATATCTGATTTTGCTACCTTACTTGGCTCTATGTTCTTAGGATTCATTCAGGATTTTTAAAAATTTGAGACATGTATATGAATATTCTTGGTACCTTTTTAGGGTTCCTTTACTTTGGAAACTATTGGGAAATATTTAATTAGAAAATAAATATTATAAGTAATATTTTTCATGTCAAAATATTTTACTTATTTATGCCTCGAATCTTTGAACAGTCTTCATGAAACTCCCTATTTGACATAGTTTGTAGTTGCTGGTTTGGGGTATAAAAATGCTATAAGGCATGTTATTGATAACTAAATAATAGCACTTATCTGTAATTCAAACCAAGAAATTCAATTAAGTTGCTCATCAGAGTTTGTATGTCATTCTACAAGAAACTAAAAGAGCCTACTGAGCTTTGGCCAGGTAGCTCAGTTGTTTGAAGCATTGTCCTGTACACCAAAAGATTTTGGGTTCAATTCCAGTCGGGGCACATACAGAGACTGAGAGTTCCATCCCTGGTCAGGATGTGTATGGGAGGCAACCGATCCATGTTTCTCTCTCTCTCCCTCACTCTCTCTCCCCTCTTCTCTCTCTAAAATCACACATATATCTTCAGGTGAGGATTAAAAAATAAAATAACAAATAAAAAAGCATATTGAGTTGTGATCATTAAAAATTAGTAATTTGCCCTGGCTGGTGTACCTCAGTGGATTGAGCATGGGTTGCCAATTTGATTCCCTGTCAGGGCACAGGCCTGGGTTGCAGGCCAGGTCCCCAGTGGGGACCCAGTGAGAGGCAACCACACATTGATGTTTCGCTCCCTCTCTCCCTCCCTTCCCCTCTCTCTGAAAATAAATAAATAAAATCTTTTAAAAACTAGTAATTTGACTCTCATAGTTCTCCAATGGTATGCTTCTTTCATTAAAATGTTATTTTGTATAGTTATGTACAAGATAATAATATTTCATCTCAGAATGAGATGCTTTTAAATTGAGAACAAAACAATCTCTTCTTCAATTTATAAAATACTTGGCAAACGTCAGGATAAAAGGCACTCTGCAAGTATAGAACATTATTAACTCGCTATTCCATTTTGCAATATCCTAAATATTTTTTATTGTGCTAGGGGAAGAATAATACTTAGAAAATACTTACCAAGTACAAAAAGGAGATTTGGACATCTTAAATTCTTACATCAGAGAATCAGCAATTCAGATTTATATAAAAACTAAAAATTAGCTTACACCTAAATCCCCCATACCTTCATTGTCATTTACTGAATATTCCATAACAAATTTGGTCCTGGAATATGATATATTGAACTCACATTTTTATCTTCACTTTTACCCAAATATCTACAAAATGACAGCTACAAAATTTTAAATAGATAAACCTGCAGGGATAGCAGGGAACAGGAGATTCAATAAGGTTGGGGGGTGGCTAAAAAGGAAAAGAAAGAGAGATGGAAAAGAAAAACCTGGGATAATAGTGATAACAGTTGTTCAAAAAAGCAACCACTCCAAATTAGATGAAGAAGACAAAAGAAAGGGTATGGCCCAGAAAGAAAAAAAGACTATGTGATGTGTGAACTATTCAAAAGAGATTTCTTTTCTTTCAGTCTATAGATAGAATTTTGAGATTAATTACTGAATGAATCAAAGAAAACAATAGAAACAAAATTCTAGCTCTGAAAAATGCCAACTCCAGGAAATACAAGAAGTTGAACAAGAGCTATAAGCATAGTATAGTACGTAATTTAACTGCAAATAATAGTCACATGATAATTTAAGCATAGATTATTGATTGAACTAAAACTACATCTTTTAGCAGATCTGAGATAGAGAAGTATCTGAATGCACGTGAGTATGAGTGCATGTGAAAGAGAGGGAAAGAGAGAGAGTGCACACAAAATCATCACCTTTCTTAGTAGCAAAACAATATATAATGTCAAAAAGAAAAAATAAATTTTTTAAGAAGCATATTATTTACAAACCTATATACCAAAAGAAACAGCTAAAAGATCTGAAGGTGATTGTTTCAGGGAAGCAAAAATCAAAAGTGAAAACAAAATTAAAAGGGACATTGGACTGTCTTTTTATGTAAGTCTGGTAATACCATTTGAAAAGTATTCATTAACTGAAATAAATTTAAAATTACAAATACCAAAGTTATGTAGAAAGAGCAACATACAGACAAATATATATGTGTGTGTGTGTGTGTGTGTGTGTGTGTGTTATGCATCTATTGAGATAATCATTGGATATTTTAGTCTGTTAAATTGACTGACTTTCACATTTTAGCTGGACTTGAATTTCTGCACTGAACTCATTTGGTCATGAGGTATTATGTTTATCATCACTAAATTCAATTTTCCAGTACTTTGTTAACATTTTTTACATGGCATCCGTGTTAATGAGAGATATTGGAGTTCAGTTTTCTTCTCTCTGAATGTCTTCATCAGAGCATTGCTGGCCTCATAAGATGAGTTAGGACATATTCTCTTCTATATTTTATGGAAGAGCTTGTGTTGAATTAGTATTGGTTAATCCTTAAATCAAATAGTTGTTATAATTCACTAATGAAGCCATCCAGGTCCTAGAATTTTCTTCATAGATCAGTTTTTCATTATAACTTCTATGGTTTGAGTACATATTGAACTACTCAGGTTTCTGTTGCCTCTTCCATGAATTTTTATGGTGTGTAACTACAAGAAAATTTGCCTAGTTCATTGAACTTTACAAATTTATTAACACAAAATTATTCATAATATTCCTTTATTATGCCTTTTAAAGTATTGGTAGCTACTGTAATGTCTCTTATTTCACTCCTAGTATTGGAATAATCTTTTTTCTCTCTCTTTTTTCTCTTATCAGTCTGACTACAGGTTCATCAGTTTTACTGACCTTTGTAAAGCAAAAGTGTTTTATTCCATTGATTTTTCATTTTTCTACTTACATTTCACTAATTCCTTCTCTGGTTTTTATAGTTTTTTTTTTCTTATGCTTACTTTGGGCTAAATTTGCTCTTTTTCACTATTTAAGACTGAGGATTAGATCATAGATTTGAGATTTTCTTCTTTTCTAACAAACATTTTTTAAAATATATTTTATTGATTATGCCATTACAGTTGTTCTGTTTCCCCCCCTTCATTCCCCTCCACCCTGCATACCCCCTCCCCCACCATTCCGTCCCTTCAGTTTATGACCACGTGTCTCAAGTTCTTTAGATTCTATATTTCCCCTACTATTCTTGCCCTCCCCCTATTTTCTACCTACCATCTATGCTACTTATTTTCTGTACCTTCTCCCCCCTTCTCCTCCTCCCACTCCCCTGTTGCTAACCCTCCATGTGATCTTCATTTCTGTGGTTTTTCTCCTGATCTAACTGTCCTCTTAGTTTACTTTTGTTTTAGGTGTGGTTCTTACTAACTGTGAGTTTGCTGTCCTTTCACTGTTCATCTTTTTCATCTTCTTTTTCTTAGGTAAGTCCCTTTAACATTTCATATAATAAGGGCTTGGTGATGATGAACTCCTTGAATTTGATCTTATCTGAGAAACACTTTATCTGCCCTTCCATTCTAAATGAAAGCTTTGCTATATAGATCAATCTTGGTTGTAGGTCTTTGGATTTCATGACTTGGAATACTTCTTTCTAGTCCCTTCTTGCCTGTAAGGTCTCTTTTGAGAAATCTGAGAGTCTGATGGGGACTCCTTTGTCGGTGACTGTCCCCTTATCTCTTGCTGCTTCTAGGATTCTCTTCTTAATTTTAATCTTGGCTAATGTAATGATGATGTGCCTTGGCGTGTTCCTTGTTGGGTTCAACTTTTTTGGGACTCTCTGAGCTTCCTGGATTTCCTGGAAGTCTATTTCTTTTGCCAGATTGGAGAAAAAAATGACCAAACAGAAAAGGATGAAGAAACAAGAATTCAAAAAAATTAGGAGAGGCTTAGGAACCTCCAGGACATCTTTAAATGTTCCAATATCTAACACAAACATTTAATACAAAAAATTTTCCACCATGTACTATGTGGGCTACACCCACAAATTTTAGTGTGTTATTTTTATTTAACTCAGTTCAAAATATTTTATAATCTCAATGTGGAATTTTGTTTGATCCATGATTTATTTAGAGTATATTGTTTAATTTTCAAATATCTGGGAATTTTTCATATCTTTTTGTTATTAATTTCTATTTTAGTGTTATTGTAGTCAGAGGACATACTTTGTATTATTTAATTTAAATCTGGTTAAATTTGTTGAGATCCATGTTGTAGCCAAAAATATGCTCTGTCCTGGTGAATGTTATATGCATTTGAAAAGAATATGTATTCTGCTAGTGTTGCGTGAAGTTTTTCATAAATATTAGATAGATCAAGTCCATTGTGTTGTTCAAGTCACCTTTGTCTTTACTGATTTTCTATTTGTCCTATTATTAAAAGAGGGAAGGTTGAGCTCTCCAACTAGAATTGTTGATTCATATATTTCTCTTTTCAGTTCTATCAGTGTTTTGCTTCAAGTATTTAGAAACTGTGTTTTTAGGTATATATACATTTAGGATTGTTATGTCTTTTTAATGAATTAACTCATTTATTATTATGTAGTGGCCTTCTTTAGCCCTAGTAGTATTCTTTATCGTAACATCTAATTTACCTGTTATCAATATAACAACTCCAGCCTTTTACTTTGTTTCGTTAGTGTTTGCATGGTGTATTGTTTCCTGTTCTTTTATTTTAACAAACATATGTCATTATATTTAAACTTCAGTCCAAATTATGTACTATTCTCATCTCTAATTTACAAGTAAGAAGATGAAGAGAATATTCAACACTACCCTGCACTCACTACCTCTCTACCCAGGCTTTTTCCAAAGCTTTTCATCTTTTCCTGATGCCGTTCCTCAAATATGTCCAGATCACAATACTCCCAGTGCCAATGTTTGTAATTTGTATCGCAATATAAGTAAAATACCCAAATAATGTATACTTGCCTCAATCACTGCCATGGTACCCAGCTAGACTATTAGGTTTTTATATAAGGAAAATAAAAATGTAAATTGAAACTTTGGTTTCCCTGAATTGATTCTGGGAGGGAGGGAGGGAAGGAAGGAAGGAAGGAAGGAAGGAAGGAAGGAAGGAAGGAGGAAGGAGGGAAGGGAGGAAAAAAATGGTAAGTTTCCTTACTGCTTGTCTGTAGATTCCTCTTTTTTTGTTGTTGCATGCCAACAAATTTCTGTTTAAGTAAACTAATAATTTATTTATCAACAGGTAACAGGTTTAAGGCCAAGATCTATACTAGAAGTTTGCTCATTTTATTCGAGGGACTAAGCTACAGCATCCCCACCAATAGCACCACCTCCATCTCGGTTGTAAGTTTACTTATTTCAGCAGAGACTGACACTGTGGGCAGTGTTCCCTGGAACAAGTCCCCACAAGCTCAGTTGGAACCTCCTCACCCTGCAGCAGCTCTTTGCAGCTCAAGCTCCAGTCTGTCCGGGCACATTGCCTCTGCTCCTGAGAGACTGAAAATATGGTAACAAGCCATCAGCTCTGGCACTGACCAAAGAGCAGGGGTTTGGAAGCTGTTCTATGTTCATCCCTTGTCCCTTTCATCAAAGCCAAAAAGGGAAGAAAGTTATTTTACCCGTATGTCAGGCTCCTGCATCTTGTTGCTGGGTCCTCCGAATGAGTTAGTGGAAAAGTTCTGTAGGTTTTACCCTGAGCATAAATTAGCAAGAGAAGAATTTGGAGTTCCTTAACTTCTACTCATGGAATCATACTGCTTCTCCACTTATGTGTGGAGAAACCAACTTTCCATACAAGTGTTTATTCAATAGTCAAAATGACTAACTCTACTAGGATTGTTGACCAGATCTTGACAGTCCCCTCACTATTGCCTCCAGAGACCAGAGGTCATTGACACATAGAACGTGGTGGCTTAGTCCACATTACACCAAAGTGTTGTTTTGACTCAGTTTCATTCCGACTACATTAATTTATTCATCATTTCTAGATGTATTTATACTTTCTAAAATAAATAACTGGTAATTAAATAATTAAGGCATTTACTATCTAGAGTTTTCAGCTTTTAAGATTTTATTTATTTTTAGACAGAGGGGGAGGGAGGGAGAAAGAGATGAAGGGAAACATCGATGTGTGAGAGAAACAACAATCCATTGCCTCTCACACACACCCCAACAGGGGATCCAGCCCACAGCCCAGGCATGTGCCCTGACCGGGAAGTGAACTGGCAACGTTCACTTTGCAGGATGATGCCCAACCAACTGAGCCACACCAGTCATGATGTAGAATTTTTATTTTAAAAATCAAAGTCAGTATACCATAAGAGATAGAGTCAATAATATTGTAATAACTATGTATGGTACCAGGTGGGTCCTGAATTATCAGGGGATCACTTCATAAAAAATTGTCTGGCCGCTATGCTGTATACCTGAAACTAATATAAAATAATAGTGAATGTCAAAAATAAAAAAAATCAGCCCTGGCTGGTGTAGCTCAGTTAATTGAGTGCGGGCCTGAGAACCCGAGGATCCCAGTTCGGTTCCCAGTCAGGGCACATGCCTGGGTTGCAGGCCAGTTCCCAGCAGGGGATGCACAAGAGGCAACCATACATTGATGTTTCTCTCCCTCTCTCCTTCCCTTCCCCTCTAAAGATAAATAAATAAAATCTTTTAAAATAATAATAAAAAATCACAATCAGATTTAACTTATATTTTTACATGCTGATCATATGCCTGGCACTAGTTTAGGAAACTTTATTTTATGTAATAGTAGTTTAACATCGAGTTAATATTCAACAGTTCTTTCTAAAGAGGCTATCATTCATTTTACGAAGTGACCACAGGCAATAGCACTGGAAACAAGTGCGTATGCCTATGATTTTCTAAATTTCTTCATTTCGATTTCTACAGCTATGATATTATTACTGTATTCTATCCACGTTCCGTCAGAACAAAGGGCAAAAAAGCATCCTTCTTAAAGAAGAGCACTGAGTTGGGAGCCAGCTAAGGTTGGATGGAGGACTTTGTGAACATTGCTCAAAAAATAAAAAGAAAGTCACTCAAACTTTCTTGGTCTGTTTAACCACCTGTGAGATTAAAATATTAGACTAAGTGCTCACCAGGGGCCTCTCTACTTCTAAAAGTCTAAAAATCCTTTAGAGAAAGAATGCACTTTGGAAACAGCTAAGCAGGTATATGGTTTTTGAAGTGTTAATGATTGATAGGTTGTGACACTGAAATCAGTGGAACATGAATCAAATATTTACACATACCTCCCATGCGGTGTATTTTTCATTATGGGAGGGTATTGGGCAATGGAAAATTTCTAAAATACTTTTACTGGAAGAGACTAATTAGGCTCGATTTTTTGTTACTATTATGTAAAGTTTATACTAGAGCAATAAAGATATGTGAAACCCTCTGTTTATTCAGAGACTAAAATATCGTGTTAAGAATTATTTAACAAGTCACTCTCAGACTAAGAGGCTTAGGATTTGCTTAAGAATGGAGTGTTTTTCTTTATGTAAGATGATAATGTAATCTAAAAGACCAAATCTGTTGTTGTTGCTGATATTGTTAACAATTATAGTTCAAAACATCAACATTCTCATTAATCATAGGCACTGTTCCCTGAAGTTGTCCTAAAGTGGAAGTCAGAAATCAGGGTTCATATTTTTAACTCGGCCACTGCCATACAAACCAGGAAAATGTCAGGCCATTTCAATTCTCTAAAAAAAAAAAAGGCAAAAATGCCATTCAACCAAGTACCCCGATTCTGTATGTGGGCAGGCAGAGGCCATGTTCTTGTTCTCTATGTGTTAATATGAAAAACTTGGAAAAACACCTGCGCTGCCTAAATGTTTACTGAAGTTTATTACAAATTGATTCTCATGCTCTTTTAAATTTTAAATTTTCTATTTCAGTTTTCAACTATTCATTCTTCCAGGATGAACTTCATATGTAGATTACCCATTTTAAAATTGAGTCCCTTTTATTTGTCCTGAAACAACATTTTGAAGCTTTAGTGATTACTTAATAATGCTAGAATTTAGGGATTTGATGACCAAGTCCACATTCCCCCCTCCACATGCACACTGTGGCACAGACTTTGATCCTATCTCTTCCTGTGCCTTTTCCACCTCAGAATCTTAGTCTTTCAAATCTGCCCCTACATGGAATTTTTCCATTCTGTAATTTTTATTATTCCTGTAGTACTGAATTTTATTTACTTTTAGCACTACTGTCTTTCTTGAGTGTGTTGCCAAAAACATAGTATGGTTTTTTGAATAAAAGAAAATTATGCTTTCTTTCATCATTATAAGTTTTTAAATAATATCCAATATTTCACTTGTGTTGTATTAAAGCAGCACATTGAATAATTAAATGAAAAATCTATATCCCTGAATTCAAATGGACATGTCAGAATTCTTTACCTTGAAATCATTAATTACTGGCTGCTGACCATTACACTTGCCCATGTTGAATATTATTTCCCACTAACTTATTCATTTCTATTATTAGAAGTTCTCAGTTCCTTCCCTTCTACGATTGCTTAAGTGGAAACTGTGTTTCCCAGAACATACCAGCCCAAAGGGAAAAAAATAATCACAATGGCAATCAGGCATCAGGATTTTTCTGGTGCTGTCCCAGCGTGTTCTGTGGAAAATTGAGCCTCTCAAAACATTAAGAATGTGTTCTTCTAAAGATTCTTTCAACTGCTCTCTTCTGTTCTAGCTCATTGAAGTGATGCTCCCACTGTCCTTAGCCCCTAAAGCAGTAGCCAGGATGACAGCCTCTGCCGAGATCTCCTCCGCTCCATGCCACAGTGTGCACTCTGCTGTAGCCGCTGAAGTCTGCACTGGACACCTGCCATTGTGGAGGGCCAAGTGTGCCCAGGGGAATTTTGATCTTCTGTAGTCGCTGGCACCACCGCCACTGCCATCTCGTGCCCTAGATATCCTGCTGTTTTGATTGTCACTTGTTTTCTGTTTGTACTCCCTCATGTTGGGATGTACCCCTAAATCTAAGAAATGTGACCTAAGAAATAATTCCTCCCCACAAACGCTGCCTGACCATTCTCACACGGATGTGACAAGTTATTTCTGTGAAGTGCTTTGTTGCCAGAATGTTTTCTACATATGCATGGTCTAAGTTAATCTTCATGGCCATTCCCAGAATGGGCGATACCACCAATTCTACAGATAAAATAACAAAGGTATCAAGAAATTAAATTAATTACCTCAATCACATAGTTGACAAGTGACAGAACCCATTATTAAATCTGGTCTCCAGACCCCAAAGACCTAAAGTGTAATATGAAGATTTCTCCACTTTCTAGTGATTTGTATGCCAAAAATGCTGCTTCCTAAACAGTGTCTTATACTGTCTCAGTGTCAAGGAACCTTGGTGGTCCCTTGCCACTTCGCAAAACATACCCAGACATGATAGAATCCTAAAGCAAACGCCATTCTGGCTCCAGCTCCAATTCTTGTGTGTAAGTGTTAGCCTGTAGTCAAGGGGGATTACCCTTTGGAGGTAGGATGGAGCCACATTCTGCACATATTGGTATGGGTCCCTGAACCTCCATTTTTCTCTATACAGTTGGCTAATAAATATTTTTCAGGGTTGGAAAGGGCCTGGGGCTTTAAGCTTCTCTCTTCCTTCTCTTCTGCAAGCCACAAAGTCCTCTCTCTCTCTCTTCCAAATCTTTTCTAAAAGTCATAAGTAAACCTTTTCTGATTCTCCCAAGTAGAGCATTATCTCCCCTACTCTGTCAACTTACCACCACCTTCAAACCTTTCTCAACTTCCCTATCACATTGCTTCAGAATATTGACCGGTCTGTCCTGCCTAGTAAGTTGAGAGGGACTTGAGAACAAAGATTGTATCTTACTCTGGGTATAAACCTAGTGTCAGGAAATAGTCAGTCTCCTGGAAAACACCATGACTAATACTCATTGTTTACAGATACAGATATGTATCCCTAGATTTTGTTTTATGTTTTCTACGCCTCTTTCCTTAAGCAATTTATTTTGAACTTCTTACCTATATATCTCAGACAGCAGATGAATATGTCCAGAGGGTCTAGAGACCTAAGTCTACACAACTTACTTGCCATAAGTTAAAATTTTGGCATTCTAATTATGAATTTGTTTCAATGTTGCTGCTGTGTACCCCATAAAACAATGTGTCTAAGATCATGATAAATGAGATCACCCAGAATGAATTTTGTATTTTAGTAAATGTGAGTTTATTTTCAGATGTGTCTTAGAAGATAATATGACCAGCTAACCAAACCATTGATTTCATGGATTTTTTTTTTTACAAATAAGTATTTTATGGGGGGTGGGAGGTGGGCAAAATGGGTGAAGGCAGTCAAAAAGTACAAACATCCAGTTATAAGATAAATAAGTACAGCAAGGTGACTATAACTAACAATACTGTGTTGTATATCTTAAACTTGCTAAGATAGTAGACTTTAAAAGGTCTCATCACAGAAAAAAATATATAACTATGAGAAGGATCCAAAATTGGAATTTATTATAAAAACTGTGTGTTTATTCTTACATGTTTTAATTTCAGTCACTCTCAACATACTCTCCATTTGATGCAATACAACTATTGAGACATTTTTTCCATTGCTCAAAAGAGTTTTTGAACTCATTGACTTTCATGCCTTTTAGAGCTTCTGCCATTTTTTTCACCTCTTCTGCATCGACAAAATGTTCCCCTTTGAGAACTTTCTTCATCTGGGAAAACAAGAGTAAGTCACTTGGGGCAAGATCTGGTGAACAGGGAGGATGGGACATGAGGGTCATGCCATTTTTGGTCAAAAACTGCTGACCACTCAGCACAATGTGAGCAGATGCACTCTCGTAAATCACCCCCATGAAACAGGCAACGCCTTAAAAGAATTTTTTTAAAAAATTCACTGAAGCCAAATGCAGCTTCTCACAACAACACCAGCTACTACACAGATACAGATGGGTTCCTAGAACACTCAGCTAGTGGGAAAATCTGATACTACAAGGGGCCTGCCCTCCAGAAGATAATTCCAGGGGATTTGGGTGCTCTTCTTTGTAAGTGTGTGATGGATATTAACTAAACTTATCATGGTAATCATTTTGCAATATATATAATATATAACATTATATAAACAATATATAATATTGTTATATAATATAATATGTTATTATAATATAACATATATTATATATTATAATAATCTCAAATTATTATGTTATATACCTATAACTAATGCAATGTTATATGTCAATTATATACTTTAAAAATTATGGAGAGTACTTGAATAGCTAGATGCTTGGAAAATAATACTACATCGATTCATTTGGAGAGGAGAAATAGGTAAAGTGGTGGTAGAAACACAGATTGAACCCAAATCATGAATTTAAATCTTGGCTTCACCACCGCTGGTCATGTAATGTTGATAAAGTTCTTAACCTCTTTGTGCCTCTGCTTCCCCCTCATCCAGAAGAGTCATTGTGAGGATTAAATGAGATAGTATATGTTAAGAATTTAGAACAGTGCCTGACACATATTAAAGATCTATGTAAGTATATGTTACTCTTATTGTTATTATTACATACTTAAAAGAATATTTCATATTATTCATGGTAGGAGAGGTTCCACTAAGGTGTGCCAACACATCTCATTCCATCTCTCGCACCCTTGTATATTGTTACATTCATCTAGAAATGCTCATACCCCTGTTTGAGAATCAAGTTGTATTAGAGTCTTGTAAATGTTTATGATTTTCAACAGCTCCTCTTTACCACATATAAAAGTAATGCTTTATTCGTTTTCCCTTAAGGTTTTATAGTCTTGCAAGGGCTGTATGTTCTACATGACTGCTGACTCTCTGTAAGAAGTCTCGCATATTTATGAGGCATGGTGTTATTTGGAAAACCTTGTTGTTGGAGGAAGCAGACTGTGCTTTGTATATACTCCCCAACCTGGGCTTTGATGTGGAGACTTGTGTCAGTAGGTCAGTGTGGGAAATGAATGACACATGAGTTGAAAACCCAACCTTTATATTGTGCTTTGTAGAAGTGTTTTGAGTATATTGTCTCGTTTAATACTCAATTTTTTTCTGAGAAAAATTAGTATATTCATTTTGCAAATGAGGAAACTGTTTCAAAAATTTAAGTAACTGACCAACAAATCATGGGCCAAAAATAGATAGTACCAAATTTTCAACCAGAATAGGGCTTAATATTTATCTTTTGGATATAAACACTGAAATATTAGTAAGATGATGATTTTTTAAAGTTTTTCTTTCTCTTTCTTTTTTCTTTCTTATTTATTTATTTATTTATTTATTTATTTATTTATGCTGCCTGGCTGGTGTGGCTCAGTGGATTGAATGCTGGCCTGAAGACCAAAAGGTCACTGGTTTGATTCCCAGTCAGGGCACATGCCTGGGTTGCAGGCCAAGTCCCTGGTTGTGGGCATGCAAGAAGCAATGGATATCTCTCACACATCAATGCTTCTCTCCCTCAATTTCTCCCTCCCTTCCCCTCTCCCTAAAAATAAATAAATAAAATCTTTAAAGATAAAAAAAATAAGTACAAATTGGTAATTTCAAAATAGTCGTGGGGATATAAAGTACAGCATAGTGAATATAGTAGCCAAAGAACAGCAAGATCCTTTGCTATAAAGATGGCCTGAGGGAGTTGGAGGGTCTGGGTGGAGAGGGGTAAAAGGGGGAAAATCAAGGATACCTAGAATTGTATAAACAATCAAATATAAATTATAAAAAAGAAATCTTGGCATCTTGAGTTGTAGCAGGTTATTGGAACCTCCAATTGATAGCAGGTTGGTCAGAAGCACAGGTAACTACCTGAGCTTACAACTGAAGTTTGACAATGAGGACTGTTTTGTGGGACTGAGCTCCTTTTCCTGCAGATTCTGATTCTATCTTCTGGTAGGCAGCATCAAAATTGAGTTGATGTGGTACATATACACAATGGAATTCTATGCAGCAGAGAGAAAGAAGGAACTACTACCCTTTGCAACAACATGGATGGAACTGGAAAGCATTATGCTGAGTGAAATAAGCCAGGAGGTGAAAGACAAATACCATATGATCTCACCTTTAACAGGAAGCTAAACAACAAAACAGACAAGCAAGCAAAATAAAAACAAAGACACTGAAATAGAGAACAGGGGGACAGTGACCAGAGGGGAGAGGGGAGGGAATTTAAGGGGAAAAAATGGGAGGAATTTAGAGGAACAAGTATAAAGGACACAGGGACAATAACTAAGGAGGGTGGAAATGGGAGGGAGGTGGGGTGCATGGGGGAGGGGTGGGCTGGGATGGGAGAAATAGAAAACTGTACTTGAACAATAACTAAATAAAAAAAATTTTTAAAGTATAAAAATAGTAGAAAAGAATAATAAAAAAATTGAGTTGAATTGTACAAGAATTCCTTGTTGGTATGAGGAATACCTTCACACACATATTAAAAAATTGGTTCCAGTGAAACTTTTCACCTTTAATCTTTGTATAAAAGGTCAAATTTCTTCAACCAAAAACCACTTTTTTCCATAAGATAGTTACTAATGTCTTCATGAACTAAAAATATTTTAGATTAATGACAGTTTTTAGCACAACCCACGATAAATACATTTTACACTGTACCCCACTTACCTAAATATAACAAAATCTTCACAAAATAAGAATAAAAATATAATTTTTTTCTACTTATTTTGCATAAGTAACAATTCTACTAAATTGATTTCATGCCCCATTAAGCAATTATAAGTTTAAAAATACCACTTTTGATGGTGATGTTCAGTAGTTGAAGTAGACAGAATTGATGTAATGATACAATGATTATAAAGGATATACAAGTTCTGTCCCTGGCCCTATTTAAGTTAGCTGACCAACCCATGTGACCATGAACCTACTTCCCCATTAAAGCAAGCTTAGGCCACCCTTTGAGGTTCCTCTGTCTACCTCTCAACTTTTCCACCAAAGTATCCTTTATAATAGCAGAGGAGAAAAAGTAGGTATAAAAAAACCCTGGATGGCTATAGGATAGCCCAAAGCATCCCAAGGCAAGGGTAACATGTCTTTGAAGTCTTAGGTTTTATCTTTAAAAATTCATGTAAAATATGCATTTGACTAAGGTGTAGTAAGTAATAGAATGTAAAATACCATTAAATACAATTCTATTAAAGTCTCAGGAAGCATTTTTCTGCAAATCTTTCTACTGAGCCCAAGAAAAATTTTTTCACACTGTTCCAAGCAATTAATTAGGATCACTCTTAATTCTTTCACCAAATCCCATCCTTATTTGATCCAGTATTATTCTGTCGTACTGCACCCGCCTCTCCAGTTCTCTAATCCTCAAATTCTAACTTCATTTCCTGCCTCTGTAGCCACAGATTCAGCAGTCTTTCTGACTCACCTACGGACATTTTGAGGTTTTGTTTCTTTCTTTGTTTCTTTTCACTTTCTGATATTTTGGATCTTTGTATTCCTTTATGGTTTTGATGGTGTACAGTATTATCCAATCTTGTGTCCAAAGCCTTATTCTAGTTCCCTGTCCAAAGAAACCCCACCCCGAACTCCAGCACTTCAATCCACACTTGACTCTACTGGGTTTGATGACATCTTGGTTGAGTTTATTCAAAAATAGCAATGGGAGATGGGGAGTGGGTCTTGAAATGTTATAAATATTCCAAGTTTCCTCAGCACAAATTGACTAGATTTATTGATGCTTAAGTGCTTTAATATTTGGGCCTAGTACAGACATTCAAAAGTGTGTTCAAAGATAAACGAGGGCACATCAAACATTTTCAGAGTTTATTTGAGCAAAAATCAGTTTAAATCTGCAGCACTGAACCAGAAGTGGTTAGGAGCACTCCACTGACAGGAGCCAAGGGAAAACTTATAAGAGAAAGTGTACAAGCAAAGAAAGGAAATTATTTGATTGGCTATAGTTCAAAGACTAGTTGGCTATTTGTCTTTTTGCTTGTCCTTGGGTTTCAATTTCATAACATCAAGGCATTTACAAACTTAGATTTTGACTTGCTTATGTAAGCCACCATGGCATTACAAGCACCTAAGTCTAATGGCCTCATTGTTTAATTAACTTAACAAGACCTACCTTCATGTATCAAAAGAATCCTTTAAGCTCTCGGAATTCCCCAGAGATTCAAGGACAATATATGGCATTCATGGCTTTTCTGATAGCAGTCCAAGATTGTATACACATGTATTTACAATTCAGTAAAGACAAAAAGGCAGCTCCCTCCTTAAAAATGGCACTCAGTTCTGGGCTATCCTTTAAAAGTTTTGGTGTTTCTACCAATCAGGGTGTGGTGAAGGATGAGATGGGATGCCCCAGGTCAGCCTGGGAAAAGTCCACCACTAGCTATGCTCCTGTGGAAAGAAAGTTTGCCACACTGTCCCGGGTGCAATTCAGGGAAAGCCATGAGAGGCTGTTTCCTTTAGAAGACCTTACTGATCTACTCCGAACTCCAGCCCATGCTGAAGTTCAGACCTTGTCCAGTATCTTGGCTATACCAATCCTACTCTCCTGCCTCCACCACATACCCTACACATACATAACTTTCTGGGGAAATGGATCACAACAGATTTGATATCAATTTTAACCTCCTCACCACTATGAAAATAACCCTTGGCCAATGTGGTTGAGAGTCTCTGCTGTCTTCCAGACTGAGGTCCAGATCGTCCTCATGCCATTTATTTCCATCGGTATATACCACATTGGATTTGTTCCATACAGTCCTTCTTAACAATGTCTTCTCCCTATTTGAGGCTCCTGTGTCTCTAAAAAATTACCCTTGGTTATACTTTCTCAGTGTTAGTTGCAAATAACAATGTGGGTCATAATTTTCTAGAAAAGTCTGGAACTACAATTCTATCTCATAAACTTCCAGATTCCAATACAGACACATCCTTTAGAGAATTCTTTAAACCAAAGTCCCTAACGTGCAGCCTTATTGCCCTCAATGTGCTTTTCCTGACCCACAGGTTTGTTTATAACTTGACTTGGTTGCTAATATTTGGAAATCAAATTTTTAATCAAATGTACACATTTTTATGAAAAATTAGAGGGTCTTGCAAAACTTGGCTGGTATCCTGACATTACCAATTGACCCACAGCAGGAGCTGAGAAGCAAGATCCTTTTTAAATGTTGCCTGCCCTTTTCAATTCAATCCCTACTGTTTTCTCTCTAATGCACAACCCAAATGTGAACTGCCACTTATTATTATAGTTGCATTGATTTTGTAAGAAATTAAACAAGAGTATTTTTTGATGGAAGTAAAAAATTACTTCCACAGGTATAATATGCAAAGTATGTTTGAGTTGAAGGCATTCACATTAAGACATTACTATAAAACAAACCATTATGAGAACTATGACCTCTATAAGAAAAGAACTAGTGAGATGAAATAAAAATAAATAGCAATAAAAAAACTGAGGTTCTTTTCCAAGGTCACCCTCTCTTGCTACTGCACTCTCTTTAGCCTTGCTCTCTCTCTCTCTCTGGCAATCGCAGCACCCCGCAGGCACAGGTCAAGCATTTGAAAGCAATAAGGGCGCTCCCCTCTTGAGGAAGTAGCCAAGGCACCTATAGGCACTCTCCCCTTGAGAGAGTAGTCGTGCTGTTCCCTTTTTCTCCACAGGATTGTTGTCGCCTGTGTATTCATGGTCATCCTCATCGTAAGCCACAACAGGCAGACTCTGCTGGCCAGAGTTTGCCACAGGTTCTGAAAAGGGTTTGTTTTGGGATATAGTAATGCTGCTATGAAATGCATTCACAAAATTCTCACTCACATACTTTATTATACCGCCCCCTGATCTATTATCACCCATTTCATCCCACTGGCTCTTGAGTTTGCAACCTCTGCTCTGAACAAATAAATCTACAAAAAAAAACACCCACATAAATGTTAAAATCAGTATGTTGTACAGAAAAAATAAATATATGTCAACTACACTTTAATAAAAAAAGGAAAAGAAATAACATTTCAACTGCCACCCATCATTAGCACCAGGAAGCCCAAATGCCTATCATCCAGTAGTGACCACAAATCATGGAAGTGATATGTGTATACTCAGAGAGGCCTAACAAAACTCAATGACTTAATGATGAAGCAAAAAAGTGAGGCATTTATACAACTGAGTATTTCAAACAGGTTGGTAGTGAATTTTGTCTCCTCTCTGAGAACCAGAGCAGGACGAGACCAATGGACCAACAAGACCAAATAAGGACTGAAATATGCTTCAAACTTGATATAGAGTATTCCAGATAGGACAGAGTTTGACTGATGTGGCAGGAACACATTTATAACATTTGGGCTCAGGGTTGGGAAGAAATACCCCAACACTGATTAGTCAAGAAGGAGGTAGAGGAGGAAGAGGCAGCAGCAGCAGAGACAACATGGGCAAAGTCAGAAAATATTCTGATCAGATCAGCATTTAGTCACACATAAGCTGGGATGCCAGCAGGTCATGCTCAGGACCGTCTGCCCTAGAACTAACCATGAGCAGGGGGTGCTGCTGAAATCCTGGCAGGCCCAGGGGATGCTGTCATCAAGGGCAGTTCTTCTCAAGAAGAGGGAAAGCACAGGTTTGGAGCAAAATCCAAGCAAGTGGAATACTGAGTCCTTCAGTCTACATCTTTCAGATCAACAGAGTAGAGATAAAGAACATTATTATGTCACTTGGTTTTTTGTTTTATTTTGTTTTTTTACAGTTAGACATAATGAAGAAAAAAGAGAGAAGCTTAAGGAGATTCTTCACAGAGCAACAAAATCATCAAAAGTTCAGCTTGGTGTTCTAGCACTACCTGATAATCATATGACTTGTTTGTTGCAAGTTTTCAGACTGTGTTCTAGCAAACCCAATGACCTCATCATGTCATAGAAAACCTGATATGACAGAAGTTGCTAGAGTAGTCTGACAAAAGCAGAACTATTAAATTAACTCCTATGGCATTAAAAATTTAGCCCAAAAGTTTTCAGAAAAACAGCCATTTTATTTGCTTACAATGTGAGGTGTTGTAATTCAGGAAGAATTCAATTGGACACTTCTCTTTGGAGTCCCTCATATAGTTGCAGACAGATATTGGCTGTTCTGTAATTACATGAAGGCTCCGTTGGACGGGATGTCAGCTGAGAGGTCAGTGGTAACTGTCAAGACAAGCACCTTCATCCTGTCTCACCCTGTGGCTGGGTCTTCTCACTGCACAGCCACTGAAATCCAAGAGGCTGTATCTTAATATAGTGAGAGTCTGAAGAATGTGGAGAGCAAACATTCCAAGAGAGCAAACATTCCGAGAGATCAAACAAGAAGCTGCAAGACTTCTGAACTTAGCCTTTGGAATCATACAGTGTCACGGACACTGAACTTTATTAGTCAAGGAAATCACTAAGACCAACCCAGATTTAATGGTTCTCACCTTTCTACAAGAGTGTCAAAGAATTTGCCACCATCTTTAATTCACCACAAATGCCTATTTATCATTCTCTTATAAATCTATTTGCTTCTCTTACCTTTCTTATGTTATTTGTTCGCACCTAGATTTGAAAATAGGCATTATTTACTCTGAAGCTATGGCTTTTAATTAAAACCGTTTCTTAGTGGTCAAGCTAGTAGTACAGAAAATTTATGTGTCATTTGTTTCTAACATTTAACATACTGTTCGGCAATACCAAAATTGTTAGAAACAACATTTCTCTTCCACAATTTGTGAAAGGGATGTTATTTTTATTTAAAATTTAATACATAGAATTAATCTTTCTTGAAGAAATAAGACAAAACACAGTTCCTTAAACTTGGCAAGACAAGGAGTAGACTTACAAACTGTTCTAGTACACTTGGTGCTATTTAGTCTGTTCCTAGTTAATGTCAAATTATCTTGGTGCAATAAAGCTCATCATTTTTAATAAAGTTCTACTTTTTGTTCTCATGTAAAAAAATGTTTCTGATCTCTTAAACTTTATAAAGAGTAAAAGGGTGTTCTTATTTTCCCCCAAATGATAAAGCTGTATTTTCTTTCCTCATGGGCTAATAAAGCATTTTAAATCTACACCCCAAGTCAGATACCTTATTGAAAGGAATTAAAGTTTAACATGAACGTGGAGAGTTCCTTTGAAATATGCCTGTCATTATGTCATCATGTAAGTTCAGCTGTTTTTTATTTCCTTTGGGAGACACCTGGTTTTTTTGTTTGTTTGGTTGGTTGGTTGTTTCAGAATCGACCAGTGGTGGTTTCTTCTTTAGTTTCTGCAACAAACTTTCTTTTCTCAATCTACTGTCATATTCTCCTTCTCCTTCTCTCCCTCCTCTTCATTCTTCTCCTCTACAGGCTTCTCATTTTCCCTTTTCCTTTCTTTACTAATCTGTACCCTTGAATTGGATTTATGTTAAAGGGAAATCAGAATAAAAAAGGAAAAACTAAACATGAGGCTCTACATATCTTTCACTATGAGGATTTATGGAATTAAATTCCTGGCTCTTTGCCGCACCTGCCTAAATTAGAAGAGTTCCAGTCTCATAGACAAGCCATTTAAATTAAATTAAAAGGGCTATTTAGGGCAAGGGGGCAATTTTGAAAAGGTTAGTAAAGTAATAAGCTAAAAGAGATATCAAATATATAGTAGCTAATAGGCAAATATATAGTGACAAACAGGATATAAGTGGTTGTCAGGGACTGGGGGAGGGGCAGTGGGGAATGACTGTTAATGGGTATGGATTTCTTTTCAGGGAGATGAAAATGCCCTGGAAATAAAGTTGGCTCTTTGTCTATTGCTTTTCCTAACAACACTATGGGGCCTAGGACCTGTTTTTATTCTGAAGAAATCCTAAATTTCCATTATCAGTCCTAAACAGGTTGTGGTACAGATCCTTGTGGGGTTGTGAGAGGTAAGTAGAAAAAAACTGTACTCAGGAACAAAGAGCCAAAAATAATCTGAAGCTGAAAGTACTGCCTTACCATCCCCATGTGTGGCTCATTCTAGTCATTCAAGTGATCATCGTTCATCCTACTCTAAATAATCGAGGATTTAAACTCATTCCTTCAAAGGGAATTGCAAATAGCTAACACAATCTTGAATAAACAATTGACATGTTTATTGATTTATGAACTGAACATCCTGATACGGACAAGTAGAAGGAAGAGTAATAATAGTTTGAAAATCAGAACACACCTATGGGGGGGTATTTTCAGTCATATAAATAGAAGCTTGTCTCAGGTTCATGTACATATTCTTCCCTATATCTTATGTAGATAAAAAGACAATTTGGATTAATTTCATTTGGTAAAGAAAATTGTGTTCTTCACCATCTTCTCCTTGAACTTGTTTCAAGGTGTTGTGCATTATGTTGTAATTTGGGAGGGATGAGATTGAGGTTGCGGGGGTATTGCTTCTTCTCTATTATTAACTTCCATAATCTGTTTGTAACAGCATTCTTGAAGACCTAATGGATCAATTGGTTTCCTAGCTATTTTCCTTCCCCTCTGAAAGCCTTGAATGTGAAAATGAAGATATATAACAAGACTGTATTCAAAAAAGAGAAAAAAATACTCTGGTTTCCCTTCAGATCATATAAATCTTTTGCCTTTTACAAAAAAAGAGAAAAAGAAGGATTCAAGAATCAAATCTGCCCTGATCAACATGGTTCAGTTGGTTGAGTGTCATCCCACAAAGTGAAAGGTTGCCGGTTCAATTCCCAGTCATGGCACAAGCCTGGGTTGCTGGTTTGGTCCCCAGTCAGGGCTCCTACAAGAGGCAAACAATTGATGTTTCCTTCTCATAATGATGTTTCTCTATCTCTTTTTCCCTCCCTTCCCCTCTCTCTAAAAATAAATGAATAACATCTTTTTTAAAACAGAATATAAAAAGTGAAGAAGCAGAACAGAAACAGACTCATAAATCAGAGGACATTTTAAGGGTTACCAGATGGAAGGGAGAGTGTGGAGTTGGGTGAATAAGTAGGGATTAAGAAGCACAAATTGGTTGTTGCAGAGTAGTCGCAGGGATGTCAAGTACGGCATAGGGAACGCAGTCAGTAACATTGTAGTAACTACACATGGTGTCAGATAGGTACTAGAGTTATTGGAATGGTCACTTAGTAAGTTATATAGTGTCGAATCACGAGGGTGTACACATGAAACTAATATAATATTGTATGTCAACTGTAATTGAAAAATAAAAAATGATTTAATTTTTTTTACAAAATTACTGTCCAAGACATTATACTGAAGAATCACTTGGCCCTGGGGTAAATAACTTCTCGACCACTGTCAGTAATACCTCCTATTATTATTGAAGAAAAAATAGTGAGGTCTGCACAAAGGACCCGCTGAAGTGGTTTCAGTGTTTTAGAACTGAAGCTGGGTGAAGTGCTGAGTCAGCGTGTTCCGATGTGGACTTCCTGTTCCTCTGTGTCTGCCTCACCAATCAAACCATCAGGGTTTGAAGGACATTCTAGATTTCATTCACTTTTTCTTTTTACTTAAAAGGACACCAGTGTATCTTTTAAGATCTTGTTTCTTAAAGTGTGACCATTTCCAGAAAAATCAGTCACCTGGGGTCTCAGTGTTAGCGGACAGCTTGGCCTTCATGTGACTCCGCCGGGAGGGGCCCCAGTGACCCGCTTCGCACGCACACTGCCCAGGCGACTCACGGGTGCAGCAAAACCTCCAGAGCCTTGTTTTTAGTTGAGCAGGACTTCAGGTCCAAAATATTTGCTTTGGGGGATAGATCTTTAAAAAAAAAACTCCTTAAGAAAGAAGAGAAATATTAACAACGACAGTTTTGTTTTGAACATAGCTGTACATAGGGTGCCCATTAACCCAAATGTCATCATAAATATCCAAATGTTATTATGGATACTCTTACTGAAGTCTATCACATGACAGAGGGCTATCCTATAAAGTAAAAATATAGCTAAGAGTGGGAATTTATCTTTCAAGCAAGGTACTCTCGGCCAAGATTCTAAAATGAGGTGAAGGACCTTACCTGTCAAGCAACCAAACAGGTCCTGAACAGCAGCCACCATTGCAGCTGCTGGGTCCATTTGCCAAACTTCCATAGATTCAGCCAGTGAGGAGACAATTAGCCCAAATGGATTTATTACTGTTTATTACACATGGCAATGCACACAGCATGAGCTTCGTGTTCACCTTGGCTCCCCTTGCCCCTCCAGTTTGGAGGCAACCATGCAGAAGTAGGGCCGGGGAGACACTGCACACACACTGTCACAGTACGGAACCTTGGCTTTGGAAAACACCAGGCTATTAAAGGAGCTACTAGTAGAACTGTTCATCCACCCCTACAGAGAGAGACATTATCTTTATCATCCGGGTCAGAAAACAAATCAGCCTTCTGACTCAGAGGGAGATATTATCTTTATTACCCTGGATTATCTCCAAGGAAGGAGGGAAAGTACCTTTACTATTCTGGAGAATAAGCAAATCTCGGCTCCCTGCCTGGAGCAGCTTTACAAATATCTTTAAACAAAGCTATCCACGCTCTTTGCTGGGGAGGCATGCAAAAATGCCAGTTACCTTTCAACACTACCTTTTGATATGTGTCCCTCTGATGACTTACAAGTTAGCCTGGATGTTAGGAGAGCTCAGGCCTGTCTTCTTTCCTTGACTTCAGAGGGTAAATCTTTCTATTTAATACTTTGTATCAGGCTTCAAACTTTTAAAGTAGTGTATCTTACATCTCAAGCAGAATCTTACCTGGAGCCTCATCTTACAAAACAAAGCAGACTACTCTCTCAAAGGAGATGAGGTCACTCCCCCTTCTCTTCATTTCCTTGAGTTAGATTTTGGCCCGTGTTGGCCTCTGAGCATCCTCAAAACCTCATACTCTTGAAAACGCAATTAAAAATCATCACTATACTGAGAGTGTGGTGTTTCATAATTACTAGTGTTACCGGAAAGGGAACCGGGCCCAAGCAGGTCTGCCTAGGGCTGATGGTAGTATGTGGGTTCTTGACTTCATGCAGAAAAGATTTCACAATACAAATCCAAGCAATTTTGAGAGGATGTTTATTAAAGCCAGGGACAGTGAAACAAAAAGGGCCCAGGATAGAAGAAGCAACAGAAGACTCGGTGGTGAAACAATCCTAGGCAAGGCTGCTTTGGCTCACTGAGACGTCAGAGAAAAGGGGGCCTTGGAAACAGGTTCAGGGGGTTAGCTCAGAAGAAGATACCACTGGCCCTTGCTCCATGCTTGCATGTCTCACAGAATCCCTTAGGGTTTAGGAGAAGAAGGTCTTCTTCCCTGACCTTCTTCCGTCAGGGAAGAACGGGGGGAAGAGAAAGGTGTGGGGATGCTCTCCTGAGGACCTTCTGTTTGAAGGTTTTTAAAGGGCAGGGATTTCAGGGAGATCTTAGGGAGGATCTCAATAGAATATGTATCAGCTTCATGCTGATGTACCAAAATGAGATTTACTCTTTTAACTTCATCCTTTCTTGGGTGTGGATGGCAAATGACACTAATTGGATTTCTGCTATCCCCCTAAGTAGGGTGATTTAAGAGACTTACTCTGGTTGGGGAGAAGTATAAAGCATTTACTAAGTGTCCTTGGTTATAGAAAATAGGATTTCATGATTTACTAGATGGCTATAAACTGCTCAGCTATTTAACTATCTGTCTGTTTCTTTATTCTACTTGTCCTGGATTACTGACCTGTCTCACTTGCACTACTCAGCAGGTTGGTAGGTCACCAGGCCATGAAAGAAGGGGTTACACAGGTTTCAATAAATAAAAAACGGTTCTTCCTGGCATCGGTGGAGACAAGAGGAAGCTGTATTCATTGGTCACTAAGTCATGGAGGCAAGTAGTTTGCTTTTTGTTAACAGGAAACATATCCAAGAGTGATCTTATAGGATAATACTCATTTCTTCACTCATTTACTTACTCACACATTTATTTCATTCAGCAAGAATGTTGATATTGATAACCTACTAAATACCAGACATATAAAAGTGATTAAGACATGATCCCAATCAAAGGGGGGAATAAGTGGAAGCATTATATAAGTAAAAATATATTTTTGTAACTACATGCATGTGCCATAAAAGGGTGTAATATGTTTCTGTTTTCCACTGCTTGACTATTTATGCCTGAGACAGTCACCAGGAGTATGGGCAGCAGTTCTCTGTGCTGAAGAAAATAGAAAAGTTTGAGGGACCCTTTTTTTTTTTTTAAATCTGCTGGCTTTAAAGGCAGCGAGTCTTATAAACTCTATAAATACTCTTATAATCCTTAAATGTTCTGATTAGCTGATCAAACTTGGCAACAGGAAGTCTTTTCTGTATTAATAACACCCAACTGCTTTTCTAACAGAATAAACTCCTAATCGAAAATAATCTAAGCAGAGAATAGCTCTTCTTAGGTAAGGGTCCAGAAGCTTGATATTGATAATTTACACCTTTTATCAAAAATGGTGACCATATCTACTAAGTGTTCCTGATATGCCATATCATTTAGTTTAATTCTCATAACTACTTTTGAGTTAAGTACTATCTTACTTTTGCAAGTGAGAAAAGGGAGGGTCAGGGCTGGTAGGTAATTTCCAATATGCTACAGGAAGTAGGAGGCAGAGGCCAGGTCTGTCTGCCCTCATTCCCAGGCTCCTCAAAGCTCTGCTCCATGCTTGCTGAACAGGGAGCCACTGGCAACTTCTCTAGCTAGTCATTCTTTTAGCTTTTACTACATAGAGAGGGAAATTCACCTCCTTTCATCTTCTCTGGCCAGTAAGTTCTCTACATCTTTCTTTACCAAATAACATTTGGAGAAGTAGGAAAATATATGTGACATGGAGTATGAATTTCCCTCTTTATCATTCAGAAAGACTCTTCTGCAATTAAGAAAGGAAATAAATTGGTAGAGGAAATTCAAAGAACATTAAATATCAAAAAACTTTGAACAAATTAAGTCATTTTTATCTTTATGTTGATAATAGAAACTTTTTAAGATGAAGATTAATTCTCTCTTTCAATTTTGAACTTAAAGAAGATAGCAAAGAAAGCCCTGGCCAGGCAGCTCGATTGGTTAGAGTGTCATTTTGATATGCCAAGGTTGAGGTTTCAATCCCCAGTCAGAGCACAAACAAGAATTAACCAATGAATGCATAAATAAGTGGAAAAACAAATCTCTCTCTCTCTCTCTCTCTTAAATTCAATAAGTAAAGCCCTAACTGGTATGGCTGATTTTATTGGAGCGTCATCCCATAACTGAAAGATTTCGGGTTCGATCCCCGCCCAGTACACTTACCTAGGTTTTGAGTTTGATACTGGGGCCAGGCACAAATAATGCTCTCTCACATCGATGTTTCTATTTGTCCCTTCTACCTCGACCCCCCTACTTACTCAGGTCAACCCCATACCATTCTTCCTGTCCATGGGTCCTGCATATATATTCTTTGGCTAATATATTTCCCATGCTGTATTTTATGTTCCCATGACTATTCTGTAACTACCAACTTGTACTTCTTAATCCCTTCACTTTTTTTGCGCATACCCCTAATGACCTTCACATCTGTAACCATCACATCATTCTCTGTATCTATGATTCTGTTTCTGTTCTGCTTATTCACTTGTTTTTTTAGAGTCAATTAATAATAGATATTTATTGTCATTTTATTATTCATATTTTTGACCTTCTTCTTGAAGAAGACCTTTTAACATTTCATATAATATTACTTGGTGATGATGAACTCCTTTAGCTTTTTCTGGTCTGGGAAGCTCCTTATCTGTCCTTCAATTCTAAGTGATAGCTTTGCTGGGTACAGTAATCTTGGTTGTAGGTCTTTCATAACTTCAAATTTACATAACTTTGAATGTTTCTTGTCGATCCCTTCTAGCCTGCAAAGTTTCTTTTGAGAAATCAGCTGACAAGTCTTATGGGAGCTCCCCTGTAGATAAATAACTGTTTTTCTCTTGCTGCTTTTAAGATTCTCTCTTTCGTCTTTAACCTTTGGCATTTTAATTATGATGTGTCTTAGTGTAGATAGACCTCTCTGGGTTCATCTTGTTTGGGATTCTGTGCTTCCAGGATTTGTATGTCTATTTCCTTCACTAAACTAGGGAAGTTTTTGTTATTCTTTTTTCAAATAGGTTTTCAATTTTTTGCTCTCTTTTCTCCTTTTGGCACCCCATGATGTGAATATTGGAATGCTTGAAGTTGTCCCAGAGGCTACTTAAACTATCTTGATATTTTTAGATTCTTTTTTCTTCTTAATGTTTGGGTTGGATGTTTTTTGCTTTCTTACACTCTAAATTGCTGATTTGGTTCTCAGTTTCATCCACTCTACTGTTAATTCCCCATAAAGTGTTTTCATTTCTGACTGATCGTGTTTTTAGGGTTTCCATGTCCCTTTTTTAGGCTCTTGAAGTTCTCCCTGAATTCACTGAGCATCCTTATAAACAGTATTTTGAACACTGCATCTAGCACATTGCTTGTCTCCATTTTGTTTAGTTCTTTTTCTGGAATTTTGGTCTGCCCTTTCATTTGGGCCATGTTTCTTTGCCTCCTAGTCTTGGCAGGTCCTCTGTGTTTGTTTATATGTATCAGATAGACCTGCTATGACTCCTCATCTTGGTAGCATGGCCTAATGAAGTAAGTGTCCTACAGAGCCCAGTGGCACCACCTCCCTTATCATGCAAGCTGGGTACTTGAGGTGTTCACACCATGTGGGCTGTGTACACCCTCTTCTTGTAGTTGAGCCTTGATTATTGTTGGCATGTCAATGGGAAGGATTTACCCAGGCCAGTCAGCTGCAAGGACTTTCTGTGACTACTGACCACCAGCCTCCAACCATCATTGACGATCAGCCGTGCAAAAGCCAGCACCAAAGAGCAGGACTTACTTCAGCTCTTACTTCAGGACTTACCACTCAAATATGTCACATATGGAGGTGGTTGGGTGTGGTGCTCTGATGTAGACTGTAGATATCCACTGGGTGCACAGGATTTGGGGCCTCCCATGAGGTCTAGGCCAGGGCCAGCCCCTGTCTGTGTTCTTTCCAGGGCAACAAGGCATAAGCTACAAGCGATCTGCAGTTGGCTGTTACTTGTGCTGGGTTCGGAGGTGCCCATGATAGTCCGAGATGTGAATCAAGGCTAGCTACTGCTAGTGCCATGCCTGGGGCCACTGAACAATAGACCTTAAATACTCTGAGACCAGATGCTACTTGTCTGAGATAATTTAAGAAAATCTGAAGCATGAGCCAAGACAAGCTATTCATATGGAAAAGCCACTGGAATCAGCTTGAATGGGCTAAACCCAAAAGTTGGGTTTAGCAGAGCCTAAGGAAATCAAAAGGGTGGGGCAAACAGTGTGAGCCAGGTTGCTGGAGTCTTAGATATAGGGCCTGCCTGTCCACTCTGTTGGGAGCAGGCTAGAAAAGGAACTGTGGCTGGTTTTTGCCAGCACTACTGTCTGAGAGAACGCTGCCCACCCCCAGCTTTGACCCTGATACCTGACACTTCACTTCCTCCCCATATGCCTTTAATTCCTTTCAATCTGTTGTTCCCCATGCAGGAGCTCATAGGGAGTATGTCTAAGTAAGTCTGTGTTCAGGCTCTTTAAGGGGAACTGCCTAGGACTCGCACTTTGTCTTCCACGGCCTCAATCCCCTCTGGTTTTCACAGGCAGAAAATGGGGCTTTATCTTTCTGGCATTGGAACCCAGGGCTGTGTTGATCAGTTGTGGGGCTGGGACCCTTCATTCCCAAGATAGCCTTCCTAATTTTTATCTGCCACATAAAAATCAGGTTGTGGGACCACCCCTTCTGCATCTCCACCTCTCCTACAAGTCTCAAAGTGGTTTCTTATTTAATTCTGTACTTGTAGGACTTCAATTCAGCTCTATTTCTGATGGTTCTGAATAATGGTTGTTCTATAGTTTAGTTGTCATTGTGATGTGATTGTGCAAGGAAGGAAGACATGTCTACCTATGCTATGATCTTGATCTGAAGTCCTATATTTTATTTTTTAAATACAAAAATAACCCTGGCTAATTTGGCTTAGTGGAGTGAGTGCTGGCCTGCAAACCAAAAGGTTGCTGGTTGGATTCCCAGTCAGGGCACATGTCTGGGTTTCAGGCTAGGTCCCCAGCAGAGGTCATGCAAGAAGCAATCATTCACTGTTTCTCTCACACATCGATGTTTCTCTCCCTCCCTTTCTCCCTCCCTTCTCCTACCTTTAAAAATAATAAGTCTAAAAATAAGTCAGATAAAATATTTTACAAATCAAGAAAATGCTATCAGTCCTATAATCCCTTTTGTTGTTAGACTGGCTGGCCATGGTGTCTTACATCAGTGAAAAATCATGAAATGACACTGAATGCACTGTTACACAGGGAAAAAAATTACCCCAACTCATGTACAGAAGATTCACTCAAAAGTAAGATATTTGGTTTGAAGTCTTCACACAGCTTCCTGGGCACTGCTTCACCGATGCCTGCCTCACTTCTAGTGAGATAGCAATCATACCTCCTTCCTATCTGTTTTCACTAGTACTCATGTATGATCCACAGTAGATATACAACAGCAGAAAAGTTAAGAAGGAGAGGCAGCTTCTAAATAAGAATGTGTGACACCTACCTCCAAAAGTGAATGAATCATTTCTCAGAAAGTTTACTGGCAGCTGAGGTATCAAACTTATGATTTCCAGTCAAGCAAAAGGTACAGGAAAAGAAAATTCTTCCTTCCTGTCATTGACCTAACTTTAACCATACCCTATCCATAGTCTTTTGACAGCTGACAAAGGGGAACTTCCTCTTTGACATTAATATGCTAATGAAGTGTCCCTGGCTGGAAGCTGAGAGTTCACCAAGTCCCCAGGTGTGCCAGATCCACATTAGGACTGAGCACAGGGAGGTCAGCCCTCCAGTTCTAGCAAGTCCTACCTAACCTGGAAGAGAGTAGGAATTTTCTTCAAAAACATCAAAGCTCAATTCTAAAACAGGTCCAAAAGTAATCAGTAAACACCTTCAGAACCCTCTCAAACCCTCCATTGTAACAATGAATTTGCTGACTGTTTCCTCTTTTTCAACCAATCTAGGTCAATTATTATCAATAAATATAAATGAGCAGAAGACAAAGATGAGGAGTTAAAGAGTCTTTGCACTGGCCAGTGTGGCTCGGTTGGTTGGAGCATTGTCCTATGCACCAAAAGTTCACGGGTTCCAGGTCAGCGCACATACTTATGCTGCCGTTTGGTCAGAATGCATACAAGGGACAATTGATCAATGTGTATCTCTCCCTCTCTCTCTTTAAAAAATCAATAAATGTATGATTGAGTAAGGATTTAAAAATTAAATAAATAAATGAATATTTAAAGAGTCTTTTATGCGCGGGAAGATGTTTTTCTTTCTTTGTAATAAAATCTTTAAAAAAAAAAAAGAGTCTTTTAACCCATTGTAAATAATCAACTTCCTGGGTATGTTTTCTTAATTTCAATAGATGTATTCTTTTTTTTTTCAACAGAAGTATTCTTGACAAACTGCCTATAAACTGAATTTCTGGGAGTATCAAACACTAGTATAGATTCATATACATTTTGTTGTAATTCTATTTCAACTCCAAATTAGTGTGTAATGATTTAGTACCATTTTCACTACTTTTTCCTCCTTCTACCACACCTTCTCTCCCCTATTCAAGTATGTTCGAACTTCCTAAAAAATCTGTTTAGTACATGTTAGCATGAGGATAACTTCCCTTAAGCAGGACACACCTATCTCTACATTGAGTACAGAAGCTAATAAGTTCAAAGTGATCTCAATAAATGCACTGCCAGCCAGCCCCTCCTTTTAAGCAGCTGTTATATGAGCTATGCTACATTTAATTTATTAGCCTAGGACAAGTTAATTGCATAGTTTCCACAAAATAGAACATGTTGTTCATAGTAACTACATGCTTATTCCTTTGAAAAAAATAACTAATTATACTGTGACTTTGCATCTCCCAACAATTGTGTGATTAACTTGTCTCAAATGTTTAAAGCTATGAGTGAGCTTAACATCAAGACAGACAGAGTTATAGCAGGGTTCAGGCATAAAAGGACATTTTACAGTCATAACTCTGCTCTTCTAGAACTTTGCTTCTTTATTGAGGCCAGTGGGTTTGCACACGGCCCCACTGAGGTAGAAGGCCCCACGGTGGCAGCAGCTTTGACATTTAAGCAACCACGTTGAGGCAGCAAACCTTTCCTAGGCACAGAACAGTGTGTACTCGTGGAAGACAGTATCAATGATTGCCCAGTAAATATACATCTATAAAAAGTTCAGCAAACACACAGGTGTAATGGCTTGAGTTTAATATCTAAATACAACTATCAAATTACACTTTAGGCTGAGTGCCTCTGAGGAATGATTGCACTTTTAAAGATGTTTGAAGGTACATGACCTTCAGGATTCTTTTAGCTCACAAAGCTAAGAAAAAGTATCATTTTTGCCTGATTTGGCTTTGAATATCACATTTTACAGACTATTCCACTTCATGTTGTTTATACAAGTGAATATCTTTGGTGTTTTAATTAATATTTCTCCAAAATCTTATGGTTTCCCCTTTCTTCTCCCCAAACCCCTTGCTCAGCTCCCCCAGTGCTAATGAGAAAATTGGTATATTTTGTCATCACATTATTTTTCTCTGTATATCTGATTTGGTTAGTTGCTTCAGCAAAAATGACTCTCAGAAGAATGAGGTCACAAAGACTCCCTGGGGGCTTAGAATAAAAAGTGTTGTCCTTATAAAACTAAGAGGAAGTAAAGAAAAGGCAAGAGTGAAGAAAGCAATGATTTTACAGAGCACGGATTTCTTAGCCAAGTTTTATAAGACGCAGTTAGCAGTCTGACTCAGCTTAAGGCTGCCACAGCCCTTTTCTTCTCTTCTCCCCAACTCTTCAGGCTGGGTGGGAAAATGGTCGTTAGAATTCAGCCCTGGTAGTTTGGGGTTGGCACCTACATAGGACTCTTCAGGTTTTCAGTCTACTAAACTTGGATTCTGGTATTTAACTCAGGTGTGGAAACATCCAGGCCATCCCTATGACACTGAGTCATTGCATATATTGAATCTCTGGTCTCTCTTGAAGATAGCAACTCCAGTCTGGAGGGGGACACTCCACCCTTAACCTTGCCTGTACAAAGACATGGGCTCCTCAGATATTCCTTTCTGCCTTCTGTTGCTTATAAAGCAAAATCATGAGGCTGCTCACCTGATATGTCTGAGTCTCATGAATGACCACCCTTTCTGACTTAGGTAGCAGTTCTATGGTGATTCATTTTCATATCACCCCTGGGAATGATTTTTGACATTCTATAAACTATGGCTTTATTAAACCAAAATTTCTTTTCATAGGCAGATTTAATTTTCAACAATGGCAAAGGTGAGTCATTACATATTAGCCTCCCTTGAATCAGGAAGAGAAAAGGAATCATCTCTATGCTTTGTTGGATCCCTATATTTACCCCAATGCAGCCACCTATATTAATTTATCATTACAGTGCTATTATATTCACTAAGTCACAATATAAAATACATAGAGCAAGGAGAATATATATATATTCTATTACTTCCATATATATACATATACATACATGTGTGTGCATATATATATATTGCTTCCATACATGTGTATACATTCTATTACTTCCATATATATGCATATATTTCATATATGTATATATATGGAAGTAATAGAATATATATGTATATATGTATTTGCATATGTATGTGTGTGTATGTGTGTATATATATATATATACACACACAAGGAAGTGAGAGAGGATTAAAATTAAAAAACAAAGGGAAATAGTGGAACCTATCAAAAACATAAGTTTAGATGGTTCAAATTTCCAATTTTAATTTCAGATTCACATTTGAAGTTATTTAAGAATTGGCATCCCACCAATTAGTGAAATGCTTATCACCAAATTTCTAAAAAGAAATAGCATTTGAGAATTTCTAAATCATACTCCTCCATTTCTAAAGAAAAGGTATGTTACAGGAAAAAAACTTTTACCTTGGTTTTATGTTCTATAGAGTATGATGTTTATTTCACCTAGAGTCTAGTAATAAAAACATGATGCTATACTAAGTTAGATATCGTGAGTAGAAGAGAATTCTGAAACAAGATATTTGCTAGAATTTTGGATACTGGTTTTAATATCAACAATTCTTTTTATAAGTTTTCATATTCTGTTTTAGTAAATATTAAAATATCATGCATTTTAAGCTTTTGAAGATGAAAGTAGAGGGATTTCATTGTCTGTAGATTATATAATCTCAAGGGTAATTCATTGTCCACTATTTATAGAACACTGTACTAGACAGCCTGTGGATTACACTGATTTTTCACTTACAACAAGCTCTATAAAAAGCAATTATGATTACAGGTTATAATTATTGAGCACTTACAAATGCCAGGCTTTGCATTAAGGATTTACATGGATTACATCAGTTAATCTTCATATTAACAAAAAAGTACTAGTTTTATCCCCAGTTTATAAAGAGGAAATAAGGCTTAAAGAATCCGAGCAACTTTCCCCACATCTTGGTTAGCAAGCAGCAGAGCAGAAATTCTTCTGCCTGGCCCCAGACTCTTTTCACTAACAACTCTGCTGTAGGTCTGCTCCCTCTTCTCAAATGTACTTCCATCTAATGAGAAGATTAGTATAAGGATCAGAGAAAAAATTGAATAAATACTGCATAAACATGAAAACATGCAGGTAAATTATTAAAGCAGTAAACTAAAGGATTGTATGCATGCATGCTATGTGGGAAACTCATAGGTAATGTCTTATGACTTCTCTTGTTCAGCATTTTGCAGGTATATGGATACTTTTTTTAGCTAGATTCTAACCTTAGCAGTGGCACATTATTCTCTCATTTAGGAATCTTAGTAGCCAGTATAATGACTTGTACATAGTAAGTGCTTTACAACTATTTGTGGAGTGAGTAAACAGGCAACTAAGACAATTTTGCATATGGCTGTGTGGAATTGGCTATACACAAAGGAGTGGCAACAGCTTAAGTGAGATAGCTAAGGCCCAGATAAGATAGATGAGAGAGACGGGTTAGAGTCAGGAAAAAGGTTATAAAGTAAGCAACATTTATGGAATACTCATATTTGAAGTGCTTTACAGGTACCAAAACAGTTATGATGTAGGTACCATCATGATTCCCACTTTATAGATGAAACACAGAGAGATAAATATAATTCAACATCACACAGGCAGAAATTGGTCGCATCAAAAACTTAATGCCTTTTCAGCCTGCCATTGCATATACAGGATCCAAGAGTACTTTGAGTGTCTACAAGGGCATTAAGAGTAAAGGAGAACAAAGATAACAAAAATCTTGATTGGATTGTTAGAAAGTTATAGCATTTCCTAATAAGGAGAGAAAGTTGGAATGAGAAGACTACAGAGGGAAAGTGATTAACTGCACTATTTTGTCCATATTCAACTTAAGTCCCTTCAGAACATTCCCGGAAAGCATCTTAGGAAAGGAGGACTACAGAAAACGGACATGGAGTTGAGGGAACAGACTTTGAAATAATAAAGGAAGAACAACGGCCCTTTGTAGAGCCATTCATATTTTGTGAGAATTATGTTTATGAAGTAATTAACATACATTCTAAATTCAATGACTGAATATGGTAACTCTTCACATATACAGTTATTTGGCAAATTCTTTCATTGTTCTTCAGAGCTCTGTAATGTTTTTATGTTTCTTAGTTCAGAGAGGAAAAAGCTGAGATTCAGAGTTTCAGAGTTTCAGTGGTCACTTCCCTAATTCAATGTACAAGCAGGACAAAGTCTGATCTGTCTCCTTCTTGTCAGGAAGATTCCAGTCCAAAAAAAAACCCCCAGTTAGACCAGCCTTCCTTACAAGGTTGCACAAATGCCAGTCACCCAATGGGAATCACTCTTTACCTAATCCTCTGTTGTCTTTGGCAACAGAGCACTCACCCACCCCCACCTCCCTTGGCTTATCTATACCTTCTGCTTATTTTCTACTTGCTCCCACTGAAACATAAGTTCCATTGGGGGAAAAAGAGTGGCAAGCAGTCTTGTTCTCTGCTTACTCAATATCTGGCTTGTAGTAAGCACTCTATCAAGGTCTACTGCAAAAATGATTGATTCCCAAATCCCCACAGACTATAATTGTCATTAGTGATAATGAATGGTGTTAACTGAAAAAGTGCAGGACAGTGAAGCCATGTATTCTTATGGTTCCTTCCCCTCCCACAGTTCTAGCTATGAGATAACTGTTAATTTACAAGAAGTAATGTGGTCAGGGAATGAAAGAAAACAGGAATGAATTGGGGAACTTTATGGGAAAACCCTCCCAACAGTGAAAAGTGGCTTTGTATTGAGTAACTCTGCGAAGATTGTAGTGTAGCAATGTGGAAAGCAAATCAAATAGCAGCAGTATACCACAAGGTCATTTGGTACTTACCTGAGTTTATGCCGAGTTTATATATTTTTTTAAAGATTTTATTTATTTATTTACAGAGAGGGAAAAGGAAGGAGAGAACTATCAAAGTGTGGTTGCCCCTCACATGTCCCCAACTAGGGACCTGGCCCCCAACCCAGGCATGTGCCCTGACTGGGAATCAAACCGGCAATCCTTTGGTTTACAGGCCCATGCTCAATCTACTGAGATACACCAGCCAGGGCATATACTGAGTTTATATCAATAAAAATTATTAATTTATTTACAGCCCCTGCCCAAACCACATGCTTTAACAAAAAAAATTCACATTAAATATAACATCTTTAGAGTTTCTTTCCCATATTCTATATTTTTCTAGGAATTTTTTTAATGTGTGAAAGTTGAGCAAATCTTCATGCACACGTTGTTTCTGGGATATTTTGTGTCACTCCCAAAAGTAAATCAGTTCTGGTGCTTCTTTAGTCAGTGATCTGTCCATGACCTGTATGTGATCCACAATGCACAGAATTTTCCTTTAAACATTTGAACTATAATAATTTTCACATCAATGTATGGGCATGTGTGACCTCCGACTGGAAAGAAAACCTTGGGAACTTGTAAAAATGTCCAACAGAATGCAAGAACAGGTCGAAAATGGTCAGCAGGTTCTGTACTAGCCCTCCCATTTCTACCACCTGAAGCTGTATTACCTCAGACAAGTAACACTCCCTGGAGTCTGTAAAATGGAGTGAAGAAAAACCCCTAATTGTGGAATTAAATAAACCACATCTAGCAAATAGTAATGACACAAAATTTAGGAATCTTATCCTACTCTAGGGATTAACCCACCTCCTGTGACAGAATCATCATTTCTCATCCCCCAAGTCCAAATCTCTAATTTTGTCTTAGATTTAAAGGTTGGGGAAAAAATTATTTTTGCTCTCCAGTAAACTAATCTGCCTTCTGTCCATAAGATAATTTTGTTTTTATGTAGATCAATGAAATCCTTTATTAGCTATATCCCCCAATTATGGAATAGGGTTGTTTTTGTTTTAAGATTTTATTCGCTTTTAGAGTGAGTGGAAGGGAAAGAGAAAGAGAGGAAAACACCAGTATGTGGTTGCCTGTTGCATGCCTCCTACTGGGGACCTGACCTGCAACCCAGGTGTGTGCCCTGACCAGGAATTGAACCAGTGACTCATTGGTTCACAAGCCAGCACTCAATCCACTGAGCCACACCAGCTGGGGCCGATTAGGGTTTTTATTTTATGCTTCATACCACAAGTTTCCTTGACATGCTTCTTCCCCAAAAAGGAATCATTCTTAGGGTGATGGCAGCAAAGAGGATACAGACAATAAAATAAATCAACAAAAATGCATAATTATTAATTGAGAAGAATACTATAGGTGGCTTTTTGTGATCAAAAATAATAATCAGGGGGACCTACATCAGATTCCATTAGGAAAGGCCTGTTTGAAAAGATGGCATTTGAAGAGATGAGAAGAAACAAAGAGTGAGAAGAAACAAACTGGGCAAAGGGTGGAAAAATAACATTCCATGCAGAACAACATCCTTCCTTTCTTCTCTCCAATTTTGTGGTTTGGTATTCAGCACAGACATCTTTATTATGGCAAGGGTGTCCAACCTGCGGCCTGTGGGCCTCATGTGGCTCTGGATGGCTATGAATGAGACCTAACACAAAATCATAAATCTACTTAAAACATTATGAGATTGTTTTTGTGATCACATGTCCCAATTATTTAATGTGTGGCCCAAGACAACTCTTCTTCTTCCAGTGTGGCCCAGAGTCATCAAAAGGTTGGACACCCCTGCTTCGGCATGGAACTTCCCTTTCTTTCTCTCCATCCCCCATGAGATGAGTGCCAGCTGGTTTTGACCAATCGTGCTAACCTTAGTCCCCCTCACCAGTGATTTGGTTTAGGGCGGGTGTAAGACTATATTCTGGCAAATGAGAACATGAGCAGAAATATGATAGAAGTCTTCTATAAGCTTTGTTTCTCTTTTAAAAAAGAAAACTAGAGATGGGAGCTGACTGCCACCACCTCCCCTGTCCTCTTGCTTTCAATTTAGAAGTGATGCATGGACTGGTGGAAACTATTTTCTGAGACTATGAAGCAAGGAGCAAATAGGTTTTGTATGGCTGAATAGAAGTGTTGGCTCTTTTGAGAAAAAACAGAGAGTTAAGTCAAAGTGTAATTGTCACATCAAAATCCATTCAGTTTTTTCTTTGTGCCAGCTGGATACCTGTTATGGCAATAATTCTCAAAGTCCCTCTGTCATAAATGTTATGATATTTGGTATTCTATGACTCATTCTGTTCTATTTTACATAATATCTGTGAGAATGAAATTCAGATGTGGGATACAAATAAGCCTTCATTTCCATTGCCAAAAAATGCATGAAAAAATAAGAAAGGTAATATGATATATTAAGTCTGTTGATAAGGAGAATTATACCTGATGATCCTTCCGGATAATGATACAGATGGAATGTGACAAGCAGTCAGGCCTTCACCTTTTCAATATGATATATCAGGATAGTCTTCCCATGCAAAAGGCATCACCGTTACTGAACCATCAAAGGGAAAAACAAATAAATCCTGGATTTTGGATCCTATTTCATCCCATCTTACTGAACTCACTGTACAATTCTCACTCCTGGGAGGATTTGAGTCACATCAAATTCCAATGCCCTGAAATTTTACACCTATGCACTTAACAATACAGAACTAGCCAGAAAATTTCTGTGGGATTTAAATAGTACAAAACAAATAGCAATGAGGAAATAATTCCATCTAGAATAAGACCTATGCTCTCATTTGTCAGTGGCCACAACATTAATTAATCTTTCAATGTCAGATATTTTAAAAAACTTACTGTCATCTATTTCATAATTTTGCCATCATATAATCAGTAAAAACACTTTCCTGATTTTTTGTTCAACATTATTTATTTCTTCCAGTGTTTTTTAAATAAAATTGTTGTGTTTATTATTAATAAGTATTTTCTGAAGGCTTTAAAAAATTGTTCAAATTATTAAAATTGGCACTACTCGGGCTATGGTTTCATAGTACTTATTTAAAAGCAATAAAGTCAAGTTTCCTTTAACCTGCCTAATTGGTAAGGTACATCTCCTGAATGAGTCAGAATTCTATAGATGCAAACAACAGAAATGGGCTCTAGTTGATTTATACTTAAAACTTACTGAAAGATATCAGACCTCATTCTCTGGCAGCAATGACAGAGAATTAAATTCCAGAACATGCAGAGCCTAGGTGAACCCAGTGGTGCAAGATCTGGGGGTGACTGGAATAGTGACATGGTGGCAAAAATTCAGGACCTCACCCCTGGATTAGATGAATTCCTACCATTTTGTCTGTCTTTAATCTCCTACCCAAGATTTAAATTCCAGGGAATCGGTGTTTGATTGACCTAGTTTCAAATGTATTCTCAAACGTGATTAAGTGTAGGGGGCCTGGAGTAAAAGTCCATCAGAGCAAACCCAAAATAATGGTACTACTACAGTACTACTAGTACTACGAATACTAATAATACAATTATACTTCCTTTAAAAGAAATGTGGTGTTGTTAAGAAGGGAAGATGAACTTTGGGCAATGACAAGTCACTGATGGCAAATATACCATTCCTGACCATTTTTTGAAAATGACCGTACCTGTTTTACCACATCCTTAAAAGAAAATAATTCTTCATAGCCACTCTGAAAACCCAGGGACCTTTCTCTCATTTGCTGGGTAACCTCAGTCACTGAAATATAGGAAAGCTAAGTAGATTTTATTCAAGTTTGAGTTTAGAGTGGTGACAAGCTCCATATATTAACAGAGTCAGGATATTAGCAGAGTTTCTCTCCATTGCTGAGTGGTGACACAGTCAGCTGATTTGATGAGAAAGTGGCTTGTCACACATTCTGTTGAGTCACAGTGAAAGGTATAAATGAGGTCACCTAAAATGATAAGATCAGCTGTGCTTCTTTTCTCCTCCACAACAGCAGCTGGCCAGGCCTCACACAGATATGACATGGCCTTCCTCTTCCTCTTTGTTGCCTTATGGGACCCAGAATACCCACTCAGCCCACATTCTGACACTCCCTGTTGCTTCCTTGTTTCTGCAGCGAACTTGCTTTTTCCACCTTATTGATATCCCCCCACCCCTCCCACCCCACCCCACCAAGCATGATAAAGTGAGGCCAATAATGTTACTATGTTTTCCCCTATTTTTTTAGTAATGAAATCCTGCCTTTTTTTTTTTATGGGACACAGGTGTCTTAGATGTCCTTGGAAAGAACATATGCAGATTACTAAACTGAAGAGAACAGTCACCAGCTATTTAAAAGCTTCAGACTCATCAAGGAGAAGGGTGAAATACTTTGAAAGATACTTATATTCTTTGCTTAGGTTTTTGATAGTTGACTACATCAAGAAATAGTCTAATTCAGCCTGTGGGATAATTAGAAAAAAATAAAATTTAGCATTAAGAAAAAAATAAAATTTTACCCTGGCTGGTGTAGCTCAGTGGATTGAGCATGGGCCTGTGAATCAAAAGATCACAGTTCGATTCCCCATCAGGGCACATGCCTGGGTTGCAGGCCAGTTCCCAGCAGGGGCCAGTTCCCAGCAGGGGATGCACCAGAAGCAACAATACATTAATATTTCTCTCCTTCTCTCCTTCCCTTCTAAAGATAAATAAATAAAAATGTTTTTAAAAAAAGAAAAAATAAAATTTTGATTACATATTGATATTTCTCAGGTAAGGAGAATGAAGCAGCTGCTTACTTTGTTGATGACACAATTTTCTTATCTAGTCTGTTATTAGACAGGTTTCTATCTCTGAATGCTAACCCAGTTATTTTATAAATGATTAAGTTCGAAATATTTTCAGAGAAGGAGTATTCTTGAAAATGTTCAGAAATAATTTGGACAAGCATCTCTTTATTTACTTTCTCAAGTGATGAGAACAGCCATCAGAATAGTTTGGGCTGTGCCTGACACATAACACTTCTTGGGCAGAGCATATGTAATCTGGTCTGGGAGTCTGAATACCACACAAAGCATTTACTGACCTCTTCTAATAGTTCGGTTTCCTTCACAGACAAGGCAAAGGTTGCCTCTTACTACTAGTTAGTACCGTGAAATCCTAGGGCAGCATGAGTGAGGGAACAGAAGAGCGAGAAACAAATGGTGGGAGAACCAATTCAAGGGTGGTGCCTTTACCAAGTCAGTCTTTTAGTTTTGCTTCTGCCCTGGCAAAGCAACAAGCCATTCCCGCCTGCCCCAGAGTCCCTGTATAGCCACACCTCAGTACATTCTTCTCTCTCATATTAAGTCAATGAACCAGAGCACTACTCATAACACTGCCTACAAGGAACATTTCCTTTCAAGATTCTCCTTCCATCCCTGGGTGGGGCTGTAATGTGGTGACAATCTACTTTCTGCTAGCACTAATGTATTGTGAGAATTTATGCGTAAATTGGATTTAAGTTGTCTCTTGTTCCATCACTTGGTCATAGGGGACAACCCACTCTTTCGACACTCACCCCCACCTCATGAAGACCTACGTATGAGTCGAGGGAGATGCATTGCTGCAAGAGTGACAGGTGACATGAGAATTTAAGATACATGTACATGTAGTTCATTCATGCCTTCTGCACATAATCAGACTGAATCCCAATGTTTAATTTCTTTTTTTTTAAGATTTTATTTATTTATTTTTACAGAGGGGAAGGGAGGAAGGGAAACATCAATGTGTGGTTGTCTCTTGTACATCCCCTGCAGGGTACCTGGCCCAGGCACATGCCCCAACTTGGAATCAAACTGGCAACCCTTTGGTTCACAGTCCAGTGCTGAGTCCACTGAGCCACACTAGCCAGGGCCCCAGTGTTTAATTTCTATCATAAGTCTACTGATATATCCACCCAAACTCATCACTCATTGTATCTGATTCGCAGCTCTAGTTGTGTAGTACCTGAGGATCCATGACCAGGCACAGCATTTCTACTAGAATCTAATAAAATATCCAAAGCCAATTTTGATATGAGACCATTCCTGTCATCTCCATTTCTAGGACCTCCTAAGCATGTTGGCTTTGTCCATTCCAAAGCGTGGTTCTCCAGCCTTCCTGCCAAACAATGAGTGTTAGAATCCTTCTGGAAAATTCCTTTATTAAATTAAACAGAGTTTGCTTTTGTTTCTTGCAACCAAAGAATCCTGACACATAAAATGGTATATTGGTCAAGGAGGTTAGATAATAGTTAGTTCCTCCATTTATGCAAACTGATGTATATATTTTTCAATAATATATTTTATCATCATGACTTTATTTATTGATGTCATAATAATAAAATATACCTGGTAGAACAAAACATAAGAAACTGAGTTTTCCATTGTGCCCAAAGGGCAAAGAAAGTTACTTGGGTCTCTCAGCTCTACAGTAAAGCAAAGTAAAACTCCACAACACTATTTATACCTAATTTGATCCTAGACTTCCTTTTGTGGATATTTCACATCCAGTTCACACAACTGTTCAATGCTATGCATGCGACTAACCTAAGAGTGAAACTACATTATCTCACTCCAAGAATTATGCCACTCCATATAAAAGAAAAATCAAATGCTGTCCTCCAAACGAAAGGGTGGCTGGTTCAATTCCCTGTCTGGGCACATGCCTGAGTTGTGTGCCAGGTCCCCAGTAGGGGGCGTGTGAAAGGCAACCACAAATCGATGTCTCCCTCTCTCCCTTCTTTCCCTTCTCTCTAAGAATAAATAAATAAAATAGTTTTTTTTTAAATCAACTACAGGGATTTTGCATACTTTAATATGAATTACATTATAATTTTTATACCTAGTTAGATTATTTTAGGACATTCAAACTGAAAACATAGCAGTACTATTTATTCTTAGGCCCCTTTTTCCTCCATATCAGCTTCCTAAAACTGCTGCTAGAGATAGCCAGGTGTCTAGAAAACAGAAGTGAGAGGGAGACTTCACTGCCTCCCCTTTAAACCTTTAAATTTTTACATCATGTGAACAAACATCTATTTTTTTCATTTATTTAATTATTTTTCAAGTATAGTTTTCTGTCTATTTAAAAAATAAAATAAAGCAATAATCTGTCAACAATGAGAGTGGATAACCTCATAAACTTTACTTGCACCTACTGATGTAACTTTATATGATGGAAAAATAAAGATCCATTAATATTATATTTTTAGACAACACTAAATGATACTGGTTAGAGATGCATAATGGATAGTAAAAATATAAAGAAAAATAGAAAAATAATTCAGTCTATAAATTTCAATGAGAGGGATAGAATTATGTTAGAAGTGTGTTTCTGGGTGGCTGAGAGGGGTGGTGACTGCAAGATGCTTGCCTTGTGATAATTCATATATGCAGCTCTTTATACTTGTGTTGCATTTAATAACATAAAAATTTTAAGAAAGAAAATTGTTTTTTAAGGATTTTTAATGAGATTGGAAAATACATCATAGAATTCAGTAGAAAACGGAAGATACACAATTCTGTATGCAGTGTGATTCTAATTATGCATATGCATATTGAATACTTATAGAAATAAACATTCAAATAAAATACCAATGTTAATTGAACCTTTTAGGGTTTTTTTATTATTTTATTTAGCTACCATATTTTCTTAAATGTACAACATAATAATTTGTAAGATGAAAGTTTTATTACAAAGGATGAGGTGATAAACCTAATTTATAGGGTAAATATTAACCCTTTACCCTCCTCAGCTCCTATAAATGTAGGCACTTAAAGAAATCATAAGAGATCATCTTCCCACCAATCCCTTCTAGCTTGCAAAGTTTCCTTTGAGGAATCAGCTGACAGTCTTATGGAAACTCCCCTGTAGGTAACAAACTGTTTTTCTCTTTCTTTTTTTAGCATTCTCTATCTTTAACCTTTGACATTTTAATTATAATGTTTCTTGGAGTGTAAATATTCAAAGTCATGAAAAGAAGGGACCTATAACCAAGATTACTCTACCCAGGAAAGATATAATTTAGAATCAAAGGGAAGATAAAGAATTTCCCTGACAAGGAAAAACTAAAGGAGTTCATCATCACCAAACCATTTTTATATGAAATTTTAAAGGGATTTATTTAAGAAAAAGAAAACTATCAAAACTATGAACAATAAAATGGCAATAAATACATATTTATCAACAGTTGAATCTAATAAACGAACTAAGCAAACAAGAAGAACAGAGAAAGAATCATGGATACAAAGAGCATTTTGATGGTGGCCAAACAGGAGGGATGTTGGGGAGTGGGTGAAGAGGCAAAGGGATTAAGAAGTACACATAGGGGAACTTCTGCCAAGATGGAGGCATAGGTGGAAGCAGTGCACCTTCTCACACAACCAAGTTTAAAAACAACAAAGTTTTAGCAACAAAAACTCAGCCAAACCACAGAAAATTGAACTACACGGAAGTCTGACAACAACTAACCCTTCAGCCAAACCGGTAAGAGAGGCAGAGCCAGCAGCAGAGCAGGGTCAGGCAGGAAAGATCCACCAGACCAACCTGGGCAAGCCACCCAGACGCGTAACCCAGGATTGCCGGCAGCCATAGGCGGATCCCAGGTGTGGAGTAGCAGGCGGACCCACTGAGGGCGCAAGGTGATAGACTCACTAAGGGCTGACCATAGTCACACATTCGAGCGAAGATAAACCAGTGAAGGAGCGAAGCAGTGAGACAGACCATGCAGGCCCCAGTGGCAGAAAGTGGCAGAGGGGAACACCATTGTCCCTCTCTGACCAAGCCCCCACATACAGCATCACAACCCAGCAACCTAGGTGGCCCCGCCCTGGTGAACACTTCCTCGTACTTAACAGGCACGAATAGATCAAAACATGGCTCAAGAACAACTCAGAGCTCCAGAGCCGATAAATCTAAGTGAGGAAGAAATGGCCAGACTTTCAGATGCACAGTTCAAAACACTGGTGATCAGGATGCTCACAGAACTGGTTGATTACAGTCACAAATTAGAGGAACATATGAAGGCTAAACTAATTGAAATGAATGGAAATGCACAGGAAACCAATAGTAATGGAAAGGAAACTGGAACTCAAATCAAAGGAGTGGACCAGAAAGAGGAAAAAAATGACCAAACAGAAAAGGATGAAAAAACAAGAATTCAAAAAAATGAGGAGAGGCTTAGGAACCTCCAGGACATCTTTAAACGTTCCAACATCCGAATTATAGGGGTACCAGAAGGGAAAGAGGAACAGCCACAAGTGGAAAACTTATTTGAACAAATAATAAAGGAGAATTTCCCCAATCTGGCAAAGGAAATAGACTTCCAGGAAATCCAGGAAGCTCAGAGAGTCCCAAAGAAGTTGGACCCAAGAAGGAACACACCAAGGCACATCATCATTACATTAGCCAAGATTAAAATTAGAGAATTCTAGAAGCAGCAAGAGATAAGGGGACAGTCACCTACAAAGGAGTCCCCATCAGACTGTCAGCAGATTTCTCAAAAGAGACCTTACAGGCAAGAAGGGGCTGGAAAGAGGTATTCCAAATCATGAAATCCAAAGACCTACAACCAAGATTGCTCTATCCAGCAAAACTTTCATTTAGAATGGAAGAGCAGATAAAGTGCTTCTCAGATAAGATCAAATTCAAGGAGTTCATCATCACCAAGCCCTTATTATATGAAATGTTAAAGGGACTTACCTAAGAAAAAGAAGATGAAAAAGATGAACAGTGAAAGGACAGCAAACTCACAGTTATTAACAACCATACCTAAAACGAAAGCAAACTAAAAGGACAGCTAGATCAGGAGTGGAAACATAGAAATGAAGATCTCAAGGAGGGTTAGCAACAGGGGAGTAGGAGAAGGAGAAGGGGGGGAAGGTACAGAAAATAAGTAGCATAGATGGTAGGTAGAAAACAGATAGGGGGAGGGCAAGAATAGTATGGGAAATATAGAATTTAAAGAACTTGAGACACATGGACATAAACTAAAGGGGGGGAATGGTGGGGGAGGGGTGTGCAGGGTGGAGGGGAATGAAGGAGGGAATCGAACTGTAATGGCATAATCAATAAAATATATTTTTAAAAAAAGAAGTACAAATAGGAAAAAAAGAAGAAATACAAATAGATAGTTACAGAATAGCCATTGAAATGTAAACTACAATATAGAAAATAGAGTAGCCAAAGAACTTATACACATGACCCATGGACATGAACAATGGTGGGGGATTGCCTGAGGGAGTGGGGGTGCTGGGTGGAAAGGCCAAAGGCAGAAGAAATTGGATAACTGTAATAGCATAATCAATAAAAGATTATTAAAAAAGAGTTCATCTTCTCACACATCTCTAGTTTGCATATATAGAAACCTAACAGAGATATGTTAACTGACTTGGCCAAGGCCCAGGATTAGTCACAGACCTGGGACAGGGCCCAGTCTAGCACAGGGCTCTGATGCCTGCCTGTGGAAAGGGAAAATACAAAGCCTTGTTCTTTGGGGAAAGTTTCACTAACTTTTCAAAACATGAGTTTATGAGAATTATAAATAAGCAATATTACCAGCAAAATGTACATTTGTAATGCAATAACAATCTAATAAAGTCAATGTTAAAATTAATATTGGAGAAATTTTATTTTTGAATTCTTTAAGCAAAGAAAAAAATAACATACCTTTGAACTTCTAGAAGACCTGCTTGAATGCACTTATCTAACATAGTAAATGTAGCTCGTGACTACAATAAAGTTCATCATTCCTGCTTTCGACACTGTAAAAATTATATAATGTATGTGGCAACTGGTTTAAATCATGCTTGTTTTGACAGGCTATTGCTGAGTTCCACCTCATTTGCACTTTAGCCCCACTTCTGTGTCATGTAGCCCCAAGCAACTTGGACAAACACCACATGACCTCAACTGTACCTCCCAGAGAGAAGGAAAAAATAAAAAATACAAAGACAGACAAATAAATCCTCCTAAGTTCTAGCTGCCACCTAACTTGTTCCTACTGCTTGACTACTATTTTTTCATTTTTTTAAAATTTAATATATTTATTCATTTTAGAGAGAGAGGAAAGGCGAGGAAAAGGAAAGAGAGAGAGAAACATCAGTGTGAGAGAAACACTGATTGGTTGGTTGTCTCCCAAATGTGCTCCAATTGGTAACCAAACCCAAAACCGAGGAATGTGCCCTGACCAGGAATTGAACTGGCGACCTTTCAGTGCATAGGACGATGCTCCAATCAACCAAGCCACACCAGCCAGGCTGTCTGACTACTTTTCATTTTTAAACACTTCATGATTTTGATTCCTTAACATCTGATATTTGACCTTCCCTTCCCACATTTTACTCCCTGAAAGCTAATTTCCAATCTCCAAACTTCACCGATACTTACTATGTGCCAGACACCAACCTTGGGTGGTGAACCAACCTTGAGAATACCTTACAGACGTAAGTATTCTCTAGTCTATTACCTCTAGAAGCTAATTATTTAGTGGAGCAGCTAGACAAATAAGAGAATGATGGCAGTAAGATGTGGTTGGTATTATAAGAAAAATCATGCTCTGCTCATGGCACTTTTTACCCCTGGTATATTAGTTGATACTTAATCACAAGTGTCTGGCTCTACATTTCCATTCCTTTCTACATCTCAGATTCACAAGATTAACCCAAGCAAAGTCCTACATATCTAAATCCCCGATTTATATCAAACTTAAAAGCCAATAACTTTCTATCTGAATGTGCAAAAACAGACAGTAAAAACTATTTATTATGCAAATTCCTGGGACACAAATTTCAAAGACTAGAGTATAAAAAAATACTCCTGATTTATCTCTATGAATTGGCCAGACAATTCATTCCATAAGGAAGGAGACTATGAAATTCAGTAACCTTCATCCATATCTCCCCTTATAAATAGAATCTCAATTTTATTTGGGCAGTAATGTGTATATCCCATAATACTTTGTGAGATCACTACTTTCCCAAATTCCTTTTTTGTTGAGGACACCAGCATGGTACAGTTCTGCCAACAAGATTTCAAGAAAATTTACTGGGTTATACAGATGACCCATGGACATGAACAATGGTATGAGGACTGCCTGAGGGAGTGCGGAAGGCTGGGTGGGAGGAGCAAAGGGGGAAAAATTGGGATAACTATATCAGCATAATCAATAAAATATAATTTAAAAGAAAAAATGCTGGGGGTCTTCTGAGAGTTTTTCAATGTTTGTACAAAGGACAAGAATAAACGAAGAGCTTCCTTGGCCACTTCTTTCTGATTTAAAAACAGATGAGATATTTGGAGCTATGGCAACCATGAAATAGTGAGGAAACAAGAATAAAGACAAAAGCCAGCCTGGTAAGGATGCAGAGAAGAAAGTTCCTGTACCCTTGGTAACATTTTAGAGGGGCTGGACAATGGCCTAAACTTCTGTTAGGTAAACATATGACCCAATGGTTTGAGCCACTTTTAAATGTCCGATATGTTACTTGCTGCTGAAAGCATTCCTAATGCAGATAAATATCTGTCTTGTTCATCTCTCTAGCCTTACTAATAAGAACAGTGGCTGACATGTAGTAAGTGGTGAAAAAATATTTTTTGAAAGAACAAAAAGTGAATGGATTTTAGATCAGAGACTAAGCATCATATCTAAGCCTGTGGGTGGTAAAGATGTTTATTTATGTTACAATGAGTTTTTCTTTTGAGTGTAATTTCCCCCAAAACAAACTGCACAATGAGAATTCTGTTTGCCTTACAATGCTTTTTCCTTGCTAACAAAATCCCCACTTCTTTCTTACCCTTGAACACATTATCCGAAGAAGGATAGATCCCTCTCCAGACCCCAAAAAATCAATCTTGATTGGTTCAAGACAATCATGGTAGTCTCATATACCTTTTGCACAATGAATGACTTTTACCTGGGCACAGTAGGCAATGCGGCCAATGGGGTTAATTCTTCTGGGGACTTTGGAGGAAGGTATTTTTCACTAAGAAAGTGGTACAAGGAAGGATATGATCCTCTTCTTGGGTCCTCGTGTCATGTCAGGATCTGCAGCAGCCATTTTGCCAAAGTGAAAGATGAAATTTGGAGACTAAGAATGTGGGCAGAAAGATGAAAAGAACTTGGGTCCTTAATGACATGATCCGACCAACTGGTTCTGTTCTTGCTTAAAGTTTGCAAAGCTCCAGACCAAAGATGCAAAACTAATAATAAGAAATTTCTGTCTCTGGCCATGTTGCTCAATTGGTTGGAGCATCACCCTGTGAACCAAAAAGGTTACAAGTTCAATTCCTGGTCAGGACACATACCTAGGCTGTAAGTATGATCATGGTTGGGGCACGTACAGAAGGCAACAGACCAATGCTTCTCTCTCACATCAATGTTTCTCTCTCTCTCTCTCTCTTTCATTCTTCTCTCACTAAAAGCATATATCCTTGGAGAAGGATTTTAAAAAATAGTGTATATATGTATATATATATATACACACACATATACATATACATATACATATACATATACATATACATGTGTGTATATATGAAACATATATGAAATATATTTCATATATATATATGAAATCTCTGCTGAGCTCTCTTGAGAACACTATTCCCTCTGATTTCTTATCATGTTTCTTCATTTCGAACTGCATTTTTTTTAAGTTGTCACAACAGTGAGAATATGTCTTCACTTCTAGGCAAACCATCAAATCATTATATCTTGCCATTAGCCACTGAGCATCCCTAATGTCATCATGGGTACTTAAGTGAAGAACTTCTGTTAAATAACTGAGATATATTATTTAGCTTAATAGCATTCCTGAAAAGCATCGATAAATGTACAGAGGTTTTAAAATGTTGAAAGTTTAAGCAACACAGCAACCTCAAGTTGTGATATTTCTAAAACATGGCATTTACTTGTTTGTTGATTTATTCATTCACATTCACATGTTCTCCCTTGGTGCTAGGAAAGCAAAGAGCTAAGCAGTCATAAGAAAGATTAAAAACCTTCACAAGCTTGTCAGAGACAAGAATCTAAATAAAAGTGGAGCTAAAAAAATAATTAAGCTTTCTAGGAGGGAAGAAAGAAAAGAAGGCCTAGTTTACAGTGTGTTTTATGATTTAGATATTTTACTCATGTAAGATATTAGAGAATTCTAATTAAAAAAAACTAAATAATAATTTTCAAATAATTTAGAAGTAGTATGGCCTTATTTATTCTAAGATGTGCTGTAATTAACTTAAAATATATCTTGAAAGAAAAAAATAATACTGTGATTTTTTCCTACAATAAATTATTTTTTCTATTTTTCTTATAGAAAACCTTATTTTTTATTACCTTGTTTAAAATCTAAACCACCAACAGAATAGCGAGGCATATATTAATGATGTTTAAATGTGTTATAACTCTGAACAAACAGAAGATTGAAAATAAGACTTTCATTAGTCAGCCAGGAAATTTTCTAAACCTGTCACGAACTTCTGTGACTCCACCTATCCAAAAGGTCCGCAAAGGAAAGGCTTCACTGCACAAGCTGATACCAATACTATGTTCCTTGCCAAAAATTTCTGGTAAAATAAAGGATTCATTGTTTCCATAGGCTGACCTACCAACTTAGAAAGGTTTTTCTTTATACTCATTTATCTGAGGAGACAGAATAAAGTTAAATAACTGCTTTAAGGTAAAAGCACCTCAAAGTAGTACTTAAGGGCTCTGAAGTCTTATAGATCTGGGTTTGAATCTCCACTCTACCAGCTGTGAGATCTTAGTAAGAGAATTTAACTTCTCTATGATTCAATTTCTCCATTTGTGAGATGAGAACAACAGTAGCTGAATGGTGGCAGAGAGTGCTGGCTGTCTCTCAATACACATTCTCCCCTTCTTTCTTAGTAATAGAATCTTAATTTTTCACTAGACACACACAAATGACTGAAAAAGAATCTCTTTTACAACTAGGTATGGCAGTATAGGTTCTGGGAAATACGTGGAAATGGTATGTGCTACTTCCAGGAAGAGTCTTTAAAGAAAAGGGGTGTGACCTACTTACCCCCCTTCCTACAGCCAGAACATGGACATGATGGCAGGAGTTAGTTCTAAGAGCATCCTTTGTCCATGAAGTAACTTTGGGAATGGAAGCTAATTTGACCGAAGAAAAAGACAGAAAGAGATTGGGTTCCTGCCACCATGTCTGGTCAGCCCTGGAATGGCTGCTTCTAGAATACCTATACAGGAAAGAAAAAAAAAACATTTTGACTGAAGCTACTGTTGAGGGATATTTAATTCTTCTCTTTCTGTCAACCCTAATCCTATTTCATAATACTACCACAAAGAAAGGGTTTGAGAATTAAATGAGATCATATGCTAGCAATATAATAAGTGTACAACAAATGATATATCATCATCAATATTATTAAAAGATAATATTAGCTAAATATTCAGGAGAGTCAGATGTATCTGGGAAAGGCTTACTCTCCAGACTAGTGGCATTAAAAAATTATAAGACCCCTATCAAAGGATAAATTCTCTCCCAGGAAGCAACTTTTGATGTTATTAGAATAAATTACCTGCAAAAACTGGAGATCATTATGCTAAGTGAAATAAGCCAGGGGGTGAGAGACAAATACCATGTAACATCACCTTTAACTGGAACATAATCAACAGAAGAAAAAAACAAACAAAATATAACCAGAGTCATTGAAATTAAGAACAATCTAACAATAGCCAGAGGGGAGTGGGGAGGAGACAGTGGGGAGAAGGGTTTTCAGGAACTACTATAAAGGACACATGGACAAAACCAAGGGGGAGGGTGGAAGCAAGGGAGGGAGGTGGGTTTGGAGGAGTTGGGGGGGAGGGGCAGGAGAAAATACAGACAACTGTAATTGAAAAACAATAAAATTATTTCAATTAAAAAAACAAAGACATATAAAATACAAAAAAATAAAGTCTAAAAAAATAATAAATTTCCCGCAATAAAGAAGTCAAACAGACCTGGAACAGCTTCTAATCCCCACAGTAACCACACATTTTCTTACACCAAGTGTTGCCTCATATTCTCAGTGTGAAGGACCCTAAATATATTGAGAAATTTTAAATGGAAAAAAAGAAGTATGTAGCCTTGACCCACGTGGTCCAGCTGGTTGGGCATCCTCCTGCGAAACGAAAGGTCACCAGTAGGTTCTGGTTAGGGTATATGCCTGGGTCGTGGGCTCATTGCCCTTGGAGAGACAACTGAGCAATGTTTCTCTCCCTCTTTTTCTCTCTTCCTTCCCCTTTCTCTAAAAATAAATAAAACTCCCTTTTTTAAGAAAAAGTATATACATATGATAGTCCAGGGGTCCTCAACCTCCAGGCTGTGGACGGGTATGTGTCCAGGCCTGTTAGGAACCAGGCCACACAGCAAGAGGTGTGCTTGAATGTAATGCGCATGAATCATCCTGAAACCATCCCCACCCACCCACCCACCCACCCACCCCTGGTCTGTGGAATATTGTCTTCCACAAAACCAGTCCCTGGTGCCAAAAAGTCTGGGAACCACTGTGATAGCCTGTAAAACAAAAACCTCTGGTAATGGAACTTCTAATGATAACCCCAATTACCAATAGCACTAGGCACAAAAGAACGATTTTGGAAAAGGAAATAACTAAAAGCTCAAAACAAGAACCATTACCTAATATATAAATAAATAAAGTTACATATATATAATGCACATATAATATACAAACTGTCAAGAAACACTCGAAATTACATAATATGTATCATGGATATTAATGGAGAATTTGAAAATATAGAGTCAGCCTCCCTCTGTCCCCAATTACAGATTATGTCCAAAATAATGTCCTAAATCATAAAATTGTTTTTATTAATACAACGCAATAGTTTTTCAATGTATCTATTAACATGATTTTCACCTCTTTTCCATGACTCTATTGGTGCAAGAGCACATTTTAGATTGTTTCTTCACTCTCCCTAACACTTGCAATACCAGCCTGCTGGTTCTATTTACCTTTATAGTTACTTATAACTAAATTCACAGCCTAGGTATCTTCAGGACCTGGCAGGAAAAAAACAAGGCAAAATTAAATTTTATAATTGCTAAGTATAAAAGCATGTTGGATATTCCCACGCAAACAAAAAACTAGCAATGGAATCTAACCTAAAGATGTTAGATAAAGATGATGACCATACTCTACCTCACCAGGTTTCATGTATTTTAAGAGAGAGGCCAAAAAAGTGGGGGGGCAGGCAGGATATAGCCATCAGCATCAAAATCTTATAAAGAAACAAATGTAATGCTCAGGAGTGTAAAATAACCTGGCCGGCCGCAAAGCCTGTGAGCAGCCCAACCAGGACTTAAATCTAGATCTCTTTAGTTCTATAGCTAAGGTTCATTCCAGCAAGCCATTCAGCCTCTACCGTGTAATACTAGAAACAGAGAAGATAAAAGCAGAATTTTGCCTTTAATACTTGAAATAGTGAGGCAATAGTCATAAACGTACCTGGGAAGTTGCAGAAAGAATAAAAAGAGGACTCACACTGAGAAATACTAAGAGATTTCAAATCAAACAAAAGTTCAGATCAAACTTAAGATACTTTCAGTATCTTTCAGATATTAGAAAGAAAATAGAATATATATATGTATTATATCATATTATATATTATATCCTATGACACACTTCCAGCAGGGTCTGAACAGTACCCCATTATCGATTACTTCTGAAGTGAAGCAAATGAATACCCACAGTAATAGTAATAAATAAAGACTACAAAAGTCATGCATAAAAGTACTAGTTTATATTGCTAAATGAATTCAGGTCTAGTCAGGTCAGGTTTTAAGTTTCTAAAATACTTCCTCTTTTCATAGCTTTTTGGATTTCATAATTGCAGGTGAATTTCAGGTGAAGGACTTGGACCTACCTCTATTATGTCCTGTCTTACCAGATGAGGAAAATACTAGTGATAAACTGACTGACTGATTTACCAGAACTGATGCTCCATGAACAGTGAAAATACCATATATGCCAAGTTTGTACCATGCCTGGCACAGGCTTGTTTCCTGCTTTGTGACTCAATTACAGTACATTATGTGACTCAGTTGAATTAAAAAGTAGACCATAAAAATGAAATACAGGTCACTCTACAACCATCCAGGTAAGCTATTAAGTATTTCCCATGTGAGTGCTCTAATTCATGACCTGAACTATAGTTAACTTGCCACTTTTACACTTAACTTGCAAATAAACAATTGAGAAAATCAGGGAGTACTGTAATTAGATTATTAGTCTCTAAAAGTCAGTCATCAATGTACCATTAAGGGACTTGAAATAAACATTCAACCCATTAAAATTCAGCAATCATTCCTACCTTATAACTGTATAAACTTGTGGGGTGATTTAATGTTTCATCATGTCATCCATTGAGAAGCCTCTATACCTGGATCCAACATATTTTAGAACTACAGATCTGCAAGTAAACATATAGTTATCAAGTAAAAATTTACTACTGAATCTCTTACATCATTTTATTCCAGTATTGCACTGATGTTTTTCTCCCCTCTTCTCTGTCCATCTCTTTTTATCTGCAGTCTTCCTTGATTCTACAACTGGGAATATTTTCCCATTAGATGTTTACGTGATTCTTATTTTTAAATGTTGAAATATGTTGGCCTTGATCTTTAGGAGATTTATCATTTAATGTTGCTAAGAACTAAGAAAATAATAAAACAGTAAAAATGAAAGTAGACATCTGAAAAAGACTTTAGCACAATTGTATCCCTTAATAAACTTGTGACCTGTGTTTATGGTATTATTGTCAATATGACAGTGGTTACTATTCTTTTGAGTTTGTGCCTTGTAAACAGGTGGTAAAGAGGTCACCTAATTAGCCCATGCACCATAAGGTGGGCTAGTAAACAGTTTTAAAACTGCAGGGAAAGAGAAAAAACAACAAATAAGGTTTCAATCATTACACAGAAAATAATGTCTGACTTGTCATATCCTAACATAAGGTAAACTGACTTTTTTTTTTAGCTCTTAATTGGTTTTTTTCCTCAATCTAATTCTAATATCCTCAGAAGTTCATGTAGCATCAGGAAGAGGCAGCCACCCCTTTTGTGTAGAAATGCACAAAAATAGCTCATTATATTGAAAACAGAAAAGACATAACACCTTTAAAACAGGTAAATGACAGATGGCTAATGCCATAACTAGGTTTTAGAAGTATTACCATCAACCACCAAAATTATCTCTTTCCTAAAAGAAGATAGTTTGGAAACAGCACATATTTTAGCAACTGCCCAATGACCTGTATAAATTACAAAATAAACAGATGTACCTACCCTTTCCCTGCTTCCCCTGCAGTTCATTAACAGTTTAAATCATGCTCACCCACTTTCTGGTTCCACCAGGTCCTTCATTGCCTTTTCCAGTATCTATATGCAAAATGTATCCCAAATACCTTCAAGCTTATTTTCAGCAAATAGGTAACTAAAATTTAACATCATGTGTTTTTATGGTGCACTTAGGAACAGACTGTTAGACCAATAGTAGTCTTATAATAAAATTTATTAACCCAATCCTCTGATTATTTAGGTGGAATAATCGATGGGCAATGAGTACTGATTTGTTCAAGGGCACACAGTCAGCCCTTCAGTGGCAGAGTCCAGACTAGACCTCGTCACCTGACTCCCTTCCAGTGCCCCTTCCTGGGCTCCCTCAGATTATGTTTCATGTATTTGATAACATCAGATACATAGAACCTTTGTTAAGTAGTCGGCTAACTCCTTTGTCTTCCTCATTGGGGTCTTGATTTTCCTTACTCCAATGCTACATTTATGCTCTTCTGATTTTATGAGATTTTATATCACATTTTCTCCAAACACTTCAAGAGCTATCCTGCCAATTTAAACTATTGTTTCTGTTATTTATTTGAGTTTGGCTAAGTAATTTTCATAGTTATAAGGATAAGAGCTCCATAAATCATATCCATGATGTAAAACTGATCATCACCTATCTGCTAAAAAAATTCTAGTGAGATGCAGCACATTCTAAAATTGGAACGATACAGATTAGCATGGCCCCTGCACAAAGGATGACATGCAAATTCATGAAGCATTCCATATATTTTTAAGAATTCTGATGAGAGAAAAAGATGATAACAAATAAATAGTCCATGCAATAAAAAATTCTCAAGTAGACGCTAGTTAGAACTCAGATGGAATAGGCTGAGGTATTGTCAAATGCCAGAGTTCTTTGTCACTCTTGCCAAAACTGCTGCCATGGAAGCTTTAGAGAAGCAAAGAAAGCAATGGGAAGCACTAAGAGTCACTTTCCGCATCCCGGTAAATTTCATCGTCCTCAGTTCCATCCACAGCATTGCCGATGCCACATTTTTTAAACAACTTCACGACCACTTTCTTCTCAATGCCATTCTATGATCTTAGGATCCAATCACAAACCTGGGCGGTAGATGCTTCCTTGATTCTGCCTGTAGGTGTTAAATCATTACCAGCTGACTGTATCTATGATGTCCACTCTTCCTTCATTAGGACTTTAAAGGTGTGCCCAGCTTGTCTACTGACACATCAAGAAGTTGCAATTGGCTGGTTAGCATTCCAAGTATCACCTCATATTGGATTTTCAAGTCCAATGAGATTGCTTTTGCACTTTGTGTAACACGGGCTTTGAAGTGATCAAAAATAACAGAGCTGGTTTTTTAAGTAATCATCCAGGCCTTCATGACCAGACTGTGTTAAGCCAGATTTTCATGCCTTCTTCATTCATCCATCCTTTTCATGCACATGGACAATGACTCCACTAGGAATCTTTTCTTTCAGAAACACTTTTCTTTTAAAGATGATCATTAGTAACTTTGTCCCATCTGTAGAGCAGGCTAGAACAACAGTAAGATGTGTTTTCTCATGACCACTAGTTTTAACAGCCACAGTCTTTGCTCCTTTGACATCCATAGTTTTGTTGGATAGACATCAAATGTGAGTGTGACCTCATCCATATTAGCGATTTGGGACAGCTATAAGTCTTTCAAAGATTTATAACATGAGGATTAAACTCCAAAACTTAATCCTCACAGACTGCTGGAAGTTTGGGGGTAAGTTTCATTCATATCCTCATGCTCAAACCTTCTCTCTTCATAAAGTTAAAGCACCAGGCAGGTGTCCCTAGAAATAATCAATGTTATTTTCTTTTGCAATCCTCTTACCTTCTTCTTGTATCATCTTGATCTAAACAGAAATCCCAGTTTGATGCTGCTCCAGAATCCAGGTCTTCACCTCCTGCTCCACCTCCAGCCACTTTGGATGTTTCCCAGGCATGGCCTTCTGTCTTGTCATCTGAAGAAACTTTTCCTCCTGTTGCCTCCACAACCTGATGACACTCTCTGAGGGAGGAGTTCGAAAGTGTATCATGGCAGTGCTGCTGTCATACTTTTTACCATATGTAATAACTTTTTGCTTGAAACTCGCAGTGTATGAATACTGTTTTGACATTTTCCAAGGGATTTTTCCAACAGTTTCTCCCACCTAAAGTGCATAAAGAGAAATGTCACACTGTTTGCCCTATGGTAATAAAGTCGACATCACCTGTCTTACCAAGTGGATGACAATCAGCATCATCTATCTTATTCTGTGGATAACAATACATCACTATTTGTTTCATTTTGTTTAATCGTTGGCCAAAACTGCTTTCATTGCAAGTCTGTCCTAAGTTCAACAAAACTATCATATTCCAGAATATTATTTGGCATACAGATATCATTATTGCTTTCTAGAGTTATACTTTTAATTCATAAGCATAGATAAAAGAATTAAAAACATTTATATAGGTAAGGAATTAATACTACCCATGTACAATGTGCATCCTTATTTTTCCCCTCAAAAATTTGGGCAAAAAGTGCATTATACAAATATGGTACTTTTAATTATTGTATTTATTTGTGTCCAGCCTGTCTCCAGCAAAATAAAATGTGAAACCAAACAAAAAAAAGTTACTAAAAATGTGAAACGACTTATAATTTAAAAAATATAAAAACAAAATGATCAAAACAGAACTTTAAGCTTCCTGGCAGCTAAAGCAAAAGAAAAAATTGGAGTATTATTTCTTTCTTTCCTCTTGTCTAGTAAGAGAAAGAACACAAACACATGTAAAAAGATAGATTTTTATTGTCCTGGTATTAAATTACAGGAGGAATTATATATGGATGCAAAAAATAGCTATTGAACATCATAATGAATAAAACTTTCAATTGCAGTTTTTGTAGACACCACAGAGGTATTCTTTATATTAGCATTTCTTAAAATGGAAAAAGAATTAAGGAAGCAAAATTAACTCATGAGCATAATTATTTGTCTCAGAGAACTAAATTAGTGGGGTTGAACATTTCACAATTTCTTGTTCTAACTTGATTCAGGAATTTAGTTTGGAAAAAACTAAAGCAGTATTTCTGAAAGTGTGATTTAAAGAGTCCCTAAATCTGATTGTTCATGGTATCTTTTGAAAAATGAGGATTTCTGGGTCATACTCTAAAACTACTGAATCAAAATTTCAGGTCTGTATCTCAAGGTATCTCAACTGTAAATAAGTTGCCCAGGTGAATTTTATGCATATGATACTGGTTATTAACAATCTCAGAATCAAACCCACCCTTCTATATTCGGCCTGCTGAGACTGAGGCTGGGTTCCGGTAACCACATTTTTTCTTTGTCACCCAGCCCCCTGTTCGGTTCTGCCAAATAGAGGAACAACACAAACTAGGAGGAAGAAGGCAGACCATGATCCTTCCAGTTTGCTCGAAGTTATTTCCTGTCAGCTGCACCCAGCTTCCGAACTATAGCTGGGCAGTTCTAATTGCTTCCCATAACAGTTGGTTTAGTTTCCACTATCTTTCCATCTCCCAGAACTAGCCCCAAGGCCCCCACCTAGAGCACCAGCATCTTTTGAAATGTGGGCTCCAGGTCCTCTGGACTCTACCCTGCGTTCCTGAGGCACCAGCACCATCCAGGCAGCTTCCTCCAATGTCTAAATTCCTCCTCCAATTCTCTGGGACCCCAACGCCTATAATTACCAAATCCCTCTTAAAATAATTGGTGTGGTCCCTTTGTTCCTATGACCCTGACTGATAACAAACATTAAAGCTAGAGTTCTAGTGACTTACAGAATTAAGGGACAATATATCCCTTAGCCAAGGAATCTCTCAATTATCGATTGGTAAAAGTCCTCTTTTGGTGCCATTAAATAAAAGACTGGTGCAAAAAGCTTCAAGTACTATATTTTATTTCAAGTACTATATTTTAAATTTCTTATAGTACTATAAGAAATTTCTAGACACTTTGGTCTCCAGATGAACACGCAAAGTTGAAATTCTGTTTTCAAAAATCAAAATTTTCTACATAATATTTCCCAGATGCAGAGCTAATCCAGTTTTACAAAGGAGCAGCCCACATATGAGTCTGTGAGCGGAACAAAAATTTTTCTCAGAAAGAAGAAAAAGATTTTTACTCTTCTTAATGGCTTCTGTAGGAAGCATTACTCGCATTACCTGCAAGACAAAGACCAAACTTTGGTCCTATATTTAAAGCCATTCATGATGTTATACCTACATACCTCTTCAAACCCACGTCAATCATCTTTATTAGGGCTCTGCCTCTGCCTGAGCTGCCACACCTTTTAGGTGGATTCCTGCGTCTCTTGACTCAGGCAGTTTTATTTGCCTTGGAGTCCTCAGTGAATATACAGGTGCTAGAGCAATGTACAGGGTGGGATCTCAACACATGTTGGAACTGGCTTCCATTGCCTTCCTTCTACAGTAAGGTTTCCTCAGGATTCTTCTGTTTTGAACTGCCATAGCCGTCCCTTTATGTATATATGTTTCACACAACACATGTTGCCTTGTAAATTGCCAGTATATATGTCCAACCCTCTCCCCTAGATTATATAAATTCTTTAAGGACAAGCTATATATCATGTATCATATTGTATGTCCACAGTGCCTCACAGACTTGGCAGAGAATAGTGACCGTCCATGTTTGTTGAGTGATTAAATGACCTATGAATACTCTTCTACTTTTTTAATGAGTCATTCCTTTCTCCTCTACTATATTGTAGATGTCTCAAGTTATTTTGCAAATTTAAAGGGTATAAATAATTTCCAATATGCTTTATAATATGTCCGCAAGGTTGTAAAATAAGTTTTTATTTTCTAGATCTGCATCACATTTTCCATACATTAACTGTTTAAATTTCGGTACCAACTATGGAGAATTATTTTGTATTTTAACCAAGGAAATTAAGGCTCTGAGAACTTAAGTGACCTTGTCCAAGGTCACATAATGAGATAGTGATATTCCTGGAATCTGATAAGGACTTTTTCACATACATTGCATGGTCTCTCAGGAAGTTAGTGCTTACACAATAATGATGAAGGTGGTGAGCTCACCTGACAGATTGCTCTTCTTCCTCTGCAGAGCCTCACTTCGACACCAGGAAAAACCTGAGAGGAGACTCACAATTCCCAGCAGCAGCACCAGGTTGTGTGCTGGAATTCTGACCAGAAGTATAATGATCAAGCCAGGGAATCAGATTTCTTCTGGATTTAGAAAAGCATCTTTGTGTTCATGAAAGGAACTCAGTGGGTTGATAATACTACTGTGGCTCTTGGATCCCATCACCCCTTTATCCCAGCCAGGAGCATGGCTATGGGAGGAGGAAGGCAGGCAGCAGAAAGGTAAGTGTGGCTTCCCCACATACCGCTCCTTCCCATCTTAAAACTTAGAGTGGTTGCTGGATAACCCAGTCCTATGTTTTGGTTCATAAAGTCTTACTCGCCCAGAAAATTTCTAACACACCAACAACACAGAGATACTTGAGCACAGTGAATATATTTTCACTCCTGTTGGGCTCTTCTGAAAAAAAGGATCAATGTACACATTCAGTGGCACTCTATACAGAGGATTTGTAGTGAGGAATATGTTTTATTTAATATTTGTTAATAATTTTACAGAGCTTTCTGATAATTTTAATAAGTACCCAAGTTCTCCAGAGTATCAAAAAACTATTAATATACTTTACATAATATTTGATACATAAGATGTCTTTATTGCAAGACAAATATTAGAACAAAGATCAAATCTGGTGAAGCTTAAGTTCCTACATCAGTTCAAATAGATAATGTCTCTCAAACTTTTAAGCAAAAGAGTTGCCCAGATTGCTTCACCTGTCTCATCCCTGCCTCTTCTTCACTGCATCCTCTTGCCTCTCCTGCCCCTTTTCCTAATTACTTGGTCTTCCATTCTACCTTGCTTCCTTCTAATTCTCTCTCCTTTCTTTCCTTTCATGAAAAAGGGGGTTAGCCTTTTGAGAAATTTATTTGTTTGCTACACTATCTCTATAGCCCAGTCTTAGGAGCCAATTCTATTTGCATAATATTAAAGTTAGAAAACTAAGTTTCATGAACCAAGAATGGAGGGGAGAGTTATAAATTTTACTGCACAGTCTATTGTTCCTGGTGCGTTCTATCAGCAGATAACTAGGTATAGTTTTCCTGAGTAGTCCCTCATTCAATCACACCCTATATTGTAAAAATATATGCTTAAGAGGAGATGACAGAAACTATCAGAGAACTAAAAATTATAAATTAAGTGCAAAAATATGTCTGCAGTTACTGTAAGTTAGTATTTTCACTATTATAGAAATATAATATTTTGTCATTATAATTTTGCTTTTCACCATTATTTGGATGATTTATAGGATTATGAGCCATGTTTCATTTTTCTGACAAAAAGAAGATTAGAATCATGAAGATTAAATGTTGCTGGAGATAGAGCAAGGATAATAACGTCATTGTAGATGCCTCAAAATGAGTACATAGAAAATCAATCCAAACAAACTGGCAGAAAGAAGTCAACCTGGAACCATGTACAATAAAATGATGTAACGATAAAATGCAATCATTAAAAGAGCCAAGTGTGAGGTTAATTTACTTCACACTTTTTTTCATCCACTGGAGACAGCAGATTATCCCAAGGCGAAGAAAAGATATGGGTGTAGCCTAGTAAGAGGAGAGCTGTGGGACACACAGCTACATGCAGAGCCAGCCTGAGAAAAGGGCACAAAGGCTAAATGCTTAATTTATTCGGTGTTACTGGAAGGCGGCCAGACAAGCTTGCACTGCCTTTTATTCCCAGGGCTATAGTTTAAGTGGATAGTCCAAAAAAATGCTACTGGTTACCTTGAAGACTCAGACGCCTAAATACAAATGGCTGCCTGGTATGGCCACACAAACTGCTTACTGCTCAACTCCAGGAGACGCCATTCATGTGGACCATGTGTAAGGAGATCCCTGTACTTGTGAGAGGGAGAAGCCCTTCTGTGATAAACCTCTGGGGTCATGTAGAATAAAAGAAAAAAGTAGAGCATACCATGCATGTGATCTATAGCATATACATACACATATTCACATATAAAAATAGATGAATTATGGTAATGATTTTTTAAAAATAAAACATAAGCATAGGAAAATGACCAGAAGAAACTACACCAAAATAATAAAATTTCTGGATGACTGAAAGCATGTTTTCTTATTCCTCATTTTCTGTACTGTATTTTCACATTGACCAAATAGACAACTTTTAAATAAATTAACAGTATTTCATAAATCAGTAGTTTAAACATCCAAATTGATACTATTTATAGCTCCAATGTTATGAAGTGTAGAAGATAAAAGGATTAGAATGATTTCTATACAGATGAAAAATTCTTTAGAAAAAATAGGTACTATTTTCTTACAAGTTTACATTTTCATCTAGTTTTTTTTATTTCATTTTAAACTGTTCAATAAAATATGAGGACCAGCTTTGTTTTTGAAAGCCTTGATTTTTATACATGCTTAAAGAGCTTGTATACTGCTCATCTAAAAGTAAACCAGGTTTCAAGTAGTTCCCTCAGCGCTGAGGTTCTCTCAGTGCTACCAACCTCTTGGTTTGGTTTTAATCTAGACCTCCGACCTGCCCACAGCAACTGGGGCCCTGGGATTTCTGGTTTACAGTGGACGGAGAAAGAGAGACCATCCAGCCTCAAACTAATTACAGGCAAGAGGAGGAGATTAGTTCAAATTAATCAGGATTCCTTGGACCAAATTTATATAATCTGGAGGTTCTCTTTATAAAACAATGCAAAAAGGTACAAATTCATTATGAAAATGAACATTTAAATGTTAAAAATTACAAATTTTAAAAATATGCAAAATACCATAAACATCACAAAACCCAGAAACAAAAACAATTTTTATTGACTTGCTGACAAATCCTTATTATTCCTTTAAAAAGAGAGTCTATTTATTTATTTTCAAAGGGAAGGGAAGTTAGAGAGAAAGAGAGGGAGACAAACATTGATTGGTTGCCTCTCACACAGCCCCAAATGGGGACCTGGCCCTGTACCCCAGGCATGTGCCCTGACCAGCAACTGAATAAGCGACCTTTTGATTTGAAGGTAGGTGATAGATTCACTGAGGCACACTCAGCCAGGGCCTTAGTATACTTTTCTGTACATTTCTGTGGCCATACCTCTTTATTGCCTATTTGTATTATAATTATGTCATATTTAAGAAAATAGAAATGTAATTGTCTCTCCCCTAGCATATATAATTTGAAATTGTTTTCATCATTGATAATTTCAAAAAGTTTCTTTTAGCATCACATTTTATCAGTGAAGTCATACAAATTTTCAGGAATTTTATCAAACTTAGAACTCTATCATAAATTCTTTTTTTCACACATGGCTATAAAATTTGGAAGAAATTCCCCCCCTTGTAGCTTATGGATCCATACCTCTCAAATGTTGACTCTCTTCCGCTACCCACATACTACCAGCACCAGGCTCTACAGAACCTGTACATCACCGCATACTTACCATGTCTCGGTCAGCACAGCACGATGGATGGTAGCACCTTTTCTGGAAGCCGTACATAGGAGTAACTGCAAACAAAGTAAACATATGCCATTGAACCCAAACAAAAATATATTCTCTGCTCACCATCACCTTAATTGGATCTCAAAAATGCTCTAGGACATTGCACGTCACCCAACCTAAGATCAAGTGATGGAGGGGAAGTTGGAGAGTGAAAAGAAATTTAGTCCTAGCTGATGAGAGTTAAAATATCCAATTCTTACAAGTTTAACAAAAAAACACATTTTAAATCAATATAGAGTTTCTATCAGATTGCATTCTATTTGGGAACAAGCTATCAAAAAAATATTGTCTGAAAAAGACAAGATAGGGCACGTTGACTATTATAATGGTGAAATTATATATGCTTATTGGTTAACTGGTTAATAATTAGTCAGTGATTTACATTCCTGATGAAAGCCTACATCCAATGGCATAACGAAAGAGGGGTAGACACATAAATATGCCACCAGACCCTGCTGACCTGATAAGGGCAGCAAAATCTATAGGTATTCCAATTTTCTTCTTGAAAATGCTTGATAGATTAAAAAACAATAAAATAATTATATCTTGGGATTAGTAACATCTTAATTTCATATTATGCACTTTAGTTGCATAAAAAAATAAAAGGCTTGTATATAGCTAGTTGGAGAACAGTTTGGTCGGAAATTCTTTGTACGAGGAATAGTGCCTATCCAACCATAGCGTTCATTGTTTCATCATGTATACAGAGCTATTTAACATTTTCATCGTTTGTGTAGTTGGTGGACTAGAGTGCATGTTGATTACATTTATAGATAATAGCAAATTGAAATAAGTGGTTATTACTTTGGAGGACAGGATTAGAATTCTAAATGACCTTGCAGAGCTGGAACAAGGATCATTAAATAGAGTCATGAGCAATTGTATTGAGAGATGTGTGGGAAACGACACATAGGAATTTTTTTAACTACACAAACAAAATACAGAAAATTCTTGAACATTTTTAAAATGTACAAATCACCATCCATTACAAATTGAATACATTTGAGCAAATATAGCAAATATATTTTTAAAATGCTAAAATTTGGAGGTGGTTTAACAACAATGTAAGTGAAAGGAAACAGAAAATAATAATGTATTTTCCCACTACATCTGGTACCGTGCAATCTCTCCTGGATCAGGGTTTACTCTAATTTGGCAGAAGATTATTTTCCGAAGACACTGGAGTACAGAGCTTCTGCATCGGATAGATTTCTACACTGAGTGGAAGGACCGTCAGCACAGTGTGGCACAGGGGTTCTAAAACTGGGACCTAAGTCAGTTCAACCAGTATTTATAATACATTCCTACAGAACACTGCACCAAGCACTGCAAGCAATAAGATGCACAGAATGTGGAGTCTGTGGTTAAAGGATTTAAAAGAATTAAAAACAATAACATGCATGTTCTTCCTTAATTGAATAGTAAATAAATTTCACTTATTCCATAACTAAAATTAGTGATGTTTGTCAACTACATGTGTCATTACACTTTCTCCAAGATTCATATGGGATAAGTTGAGCATTAATAAAAATAAATATAGCCTGGCTTGTATGGCTCAGCGGATTGAGTGCCAGCCTGTGAAGCGAGTGGTCGCTGATTCGATTCGCAGTCAGGGCAAATGCCTGGGTTGCAGGCCACATTCCCAGTAGGGGGCACATGAAAGGCAACCACACATTGATGTTTCTCTCCATCTCTTTCTCTCTCTTCCCCTCTAAAAAAAATAAATACAGAAATATTTATAAAAATTAGGGTGATACCCCCAGCAACATCAAAAACACATTTAGAGTAGTTTTGATGAGTTAGTCACAAGGACTGTGCTCCAGACACATCAAAGGATCAGAAAGCTGACAGCCTTCCAGAATATAATGGCTAGTTAAAAATCAATACATATGTTTATTTTTGTCACAGGTCATTTTATCACTCTGCTTTGCTGGTATCTGAAAGCCAGTCACAGAGGTTTAAGAATAGCTCATTAACTTCGCTGAGAGAATAAAATATAGAAAAAGACTGGATTAAAACAATGGAATTAGAAAACATCTGAACTGAGGAACCCCCTAGGAAACCAGTCATTTGTTTTATCCACCTGATTTTATCTAGATTTAAATATACTCAGTGAATGATTTACAATGTTTCTCCCCGATAGCACTATAACATGTGTTAGCTGTGTTTGATACTCAAGGATAATACATGCTCTAAAGAAACTTCCTACTCTAAAGAAAACACACATCACTACAGGAAAGAAAACCTTAACTATTATTCATTATGTTATTTATAAATCATTTCTTTTAAAATAATAATCTATGTAAAGTTTGGAGGTATAAAGTATTGAACAGTCATAGCAGTATAAGGCCTTTTAATAACTTGAAGTTTTCTTCAAAGCACTCCAGATTAAAAATCCTCTTCCAAGCAAATTCTGTGACTGTAACTCTCAGGATTGGTTTTACTACTTGAAGTGGAATTCTTTTTCAACTGTGTCTCTACATAGTTGTGAAAGGTCACATATCGAATGAGTGAGAGGGAGTGCCTTCGGTGGGGGAGAGGAGGAAATAGGAGGCGGGATTGACAATAAAGGTAAAAAGTTTAAAATGAGAAGAGATTTTAGGGACTGCTAACGATAAAGTGGAATGAATTAAGAAGAATAATGTTCTTAATTGTTGTAAAATTTTAAAAAGTATTTTTTAAAGGGAGGGTGGCAGGATTTTCTGGGTGGGCCAAAAGTTACCTAACACAGTGGCTTTCAAGTTTTCACTGTCGCAATGGTTCTCAAAATATGGTCCTCGGCCAGCAGCATCAGCGTCCCCTGGGAATTGTTAGATGAGCAAATTATCAGGCCCCATCCCAGACTTACTGAACCAGAAACTCTGGGGTGAGGCCCTAATCCTATTTTAACAAACCCCTACGGTGATTCTAATGCATGATAAAGGTGGAGAACCATATTAGTAACACCTTGGAGTTTCTAAAACTAGCAATGCCCAGTCCTGGTCCCACACCGATTAAATCAGAATCTTTGGGGCATGGGGCCTTGACCTCAGTACAGATTTCAACACTCCCCAGGTGGTGCATCACTGCATTAGAGATCCCCTCTTCACCCCGAAGAACAGAGCCAACTGGCTGTGTTCCAAAATTAAACCTCCTTCAACAGGATGATTTGACTCTAGAACTAGTTTTTTTTTTACTTCTTTTCCCATGAAAGACTTTCTTAAAAGAGTTGTGAAAACCACGTGCTGAGTATAATCAGTCAAGATTGATTTATGTAAATCCATTAACATCTTGGTCAGTAATTCCAACCCTGAGGAATAGTGACCTTCTGGCTTCACTTTGGTGCCTGTGGACAGACTGTGAGGCACAGGGGGGAACACCTCAACAGCCAAGAGTCTGGAGAAAAGGCCAGTGCTGCTGAGGGGAGGGCGGGAGAGTCCTACCACAGGCACACAGGCAGGCCCAGACAGGGGTTTAAAATAACAAAAGGCATATATGGTGTGACAGACAAATCTCGCCTGCATTTTTTTAAAGATTTTATTCATTTGTGTTTAGAGAAGGAAAGGAAAGGAGAAAGAAAGAAAAAAACATTAATGTCTGGTTGCCTCTCATGCAGAACAGGGACCACAACACAGGCATATGACCTGACTGGGAGTCAAACCAGCAACCATTTGGGTCACAGGCTGGTACTCAATCTACTGAGCCACACCAGCCAGGGCTCTTACCTGCATTTAATCAGTTTACCTTGAAGTTAACCTTATACAACCCAATGAAGATTAGGCACATATAAAGATAAATTATCTCTAACATTATTTTGCAAAATAGTGGGGAAAGTTTTCAAAATTTGCTGACATTTAAAAATTTTAAAGGAAAATTGCCAAGCACTTATCTCAGATTGTACCCAATCATCACCACTGAAAGTTCTTTGGAAGATGAGCTAGGGTGTTTACCAGGAGGGGAATGACTGGTTGTTCAAGAGATGGTGTTTCCCAGGTTTCTGATTCAGACCTGGCATCAAGAGAGAGAGACAGAAACCCAGGACTATTCCACTATTTTCTCTAGCACCGAGATTTCACGAAACAGTACTGCAAGTTTAGCAAACTTTGTTAGAGGTGTCACAGGTGAGTACAGGTAACCAGGTTCTTGGTGATTATGGACAAAGAATTGAACCAAACACAGAGAGTTTATAGCAGAAAGAGAGAGTGCAGATTTATTAGCAACAGTACACTCTGCAGCACAGGGGAGAGGGCTAACTCTGAGCAGAGATTGACCTCCGGGGCTAGAGGGATATTAATAGGGTGGATATTCCTGGCTAGCTTTGGGCAGGGTTTTATTGGGCTTGTACAAGTACTTACATTACTTTAAAGCTACTGCACGTGTGGTCTCCAATGATTTACCTTGACTGGCCACAGAGGGTCAGAGCCACACAATATTAACTTATTATAATGCTATTATAAAGAAGCAGGGGTCGTGTAGCATATTCTGCACAGATGCATTCATGATTCACCATGATTCAGCGCTTTTCCAGGAAGCGGGAACAACCAGTCTTACAACAGGGTCACTGTCCAGTATCAGGACATATCTTAACTTTGGGCTACCTCTGGAGTTCCCTCATTCCTGACTATCTCTTGCCTCAGAGGGATTTTTATTCTTTATAAAATATGTATATATGAATTAAAACCGAGACTGAAGAATTTATTGATTGAATTATAAATGGCAAATATTGGATATTTTATGTTAAAAGAAATTAGAAATTCTACTTTGAATGGAAGACAGTGATGAAGATACATCACTGAAGATTATGAAATTTGGTCCAGATATATAAAATACCAAGATACTAAGAAATAACAGGCAAAAAATAAAAATTAAAAAAATAGTTGGAAAAAAATAAATAGTTGGGGGTCTCAAGAGTATAAGTTATTTTTAAGAAGGCATCAAAATGTGCTTCAGTTTTTCCCTCCAACAATAGTAGAAATCTTAGAGCACAAATTGTTGGCCCTACCCCCAGAGTTTCTGAGTGTGGAGGTCTGGTTTGCTGTCTAATTTTGCATTTCTAAACAAATTCTCTGGTGATGCAGGTGCTACGGCTCCAGGGACCACACTTTGAGAAACACTGCTTTAGAACACTGAGAAATTCTAGCACGTACAAGGATTTACAAAGAAATGAAGAGTAGTCAATAAATGTACTTAACCTACCACCTATCCTAAAAAAGTAAACATTACAATAATTGTGCCCTGGCTGGGGTAGCTCAGGGGATTGAGCACGGGCCTGCTAACTAAAGTGTTACCAGTTTGATTCCCAGGTCAGGGCACATGCCCGGGTTGCAGGCCAGGTCCCCAGAAAGGAGTGCAACGACATATTGATGTTTCTCTCCCTCTCTCCTTCCCTTCTCCTCTCTCTAAAAATAAGTAAATAAATCTTTTAAAAAAGTAAACATTACAATAATTTGAAATCCCCTTTATATCTTTTCTGGATCCCATTCCTCTTCCAGTTTCAACCCTGGGGGTAATCATTATCTTCATGTTTCATCATTATTTTACTTATTTACTTATTTATTTACTTATTTATTTTAGAGATAGAGGGAAGGGAAGGGAAAAGAGGGGGAGAGAAATATCAATTGGTTACATGCACCCTGGACAGGGACTGAACCCAAAACACAGGCATGTGCCCTGAGCAGGAATTGAACTGATGACCTTTCACTTTGCAGAACAACCAATATCCAACCGAGCCACACGGGTCAGGGCCATTGTTATTCATTATGATTTGCCATTAACTAACCACTGCAAATCAACAAGAAACAAGAAATCTCAAAAATAAAAAAGGCAAAGAATATGAATTGGCATTTCAGAAGAAACTTAAAATGTCAGTAAATACATAAAGACATTTTTAAACATTAATAATCAAAATACAATTTTTAAAAAAACACAAAATACCACTGTATATCCACTTGATGGGCAAAATTAAGAGGCTGGGTAACGCCAGCTATTAGAGGGTTTGAGGTACAGAGAGAGATGGCAATGTCTGTGCCTATAAAAGGAAGAGCACATTGATGTAGCCTTCTAGAAAACAATCTAGATTTTCTTGTTTCAGATCACGACAGGTATGCACTGTGCTCCCTGCCATGTAGCTCCTGACTCTCCACCCCTAAGAAATTTCACATGTACAAAGTAGAAATGTTTGAAGATTATGATGAAATTCAGAGGCAATCTGGTGTCCCTCATTGGGGAATAAGTAAAATGTGGTAGAAGCAATTACTCCTTGAAGTACCTACAATCCAGCAATTAAAAGAAACAGAACACTAGATATAGGAAGAGAAACAGATAGAGACCTAAAAACCTAGTCCTGCTTTAAAAAAAAAATTAGACACAAAGTGAGATTTCTATTACAAAATGTACATATTATTTTATTCTCTAAACTGTTTGAGAGTAAACTAATCCCTTAGTGGTTCTAAAATCCCACAATCCTAAAAACAGGAATGTGACCGTTCTCTTGCCTAACTGAAGTACAATGATCAAAATCAGAAAATAAGCACTAATACTAGTTAATCCACAAACATTCCTATTTCTCCAATAGTCTCAATAATGTTTTTATAACAAAAGATAATCTTGGGTAATAGATCATATGCAGTTGTCATGTCCTGTCATGTTTGCTTTAATGCTGACAGTAGCTCAAGTCATTCCTAATCTTTCATGACCTTGGCATTTCTAATGAGTACAAGCAATTGTTTTTAGACTGTTGCTTAGTTTGTGCTGTCTGATGTTTTCTCTTGATTACATTTGGGTTGTGTGTATTTGGCAGAAGTATCCCTCAAGTAATATTTTCTTCTTCTCTGTGTATCCTATTAGGAGGTGCTTGATGTCAGTCTCTCCCATTACTCATAATATTAACTTTGCTCATTTTGTTAAGTTGGTTTCCCTTCTCTAAAGCAATTACTTTTTCCTTTAATATTAGGAAGTGTCTCTGAGGGGATACTTTGGGATTATATAGATATCCTAGTATACATCATATATTCCCTTATTGGTTTTAGCAGCCACTGATGAGTCTCTCCTGAATTTTTACTATGATAGTTTCCAAATGGTGATTTTCTAATTCTATTTCTTCTATTTGGCATTTAACCACAAGGAAGATCACTTAAACTAATAATTTCAAATCCAGCCCAATATCCCAGCTTTCCCATAGTTTATATTTGTAACTTCCCTTTTCTGACAGTGAGAAACACGATTCCATTATACAAAATATATTTATTTATTTGCTTAATTCTATTTAAGAATACACAGAAAGTAGTTTCGGAGTTATAATACATACTTCTGAGACAATCAAGCCTTCTAACTACAGTTCAATATTTACTTAGAATTTTTTGTCTTTGAGAAGCATTCTTGAATAAAGAACAACGTATGAAGATAATAAACTTCCTGAACTAGGAGGTGATCTTATATAACCCTGTTTTTCCTGCTCACACAGGATCCCTATATCTAATTGTAAGACTCATAAGCATGATGGGTTGAAAAAAAAAGTGATTTAATGAGAGATATTTCCAGAAATAAGGGGTTTTTTTCAATAAAAAAATAGTAGCGGTTAATTTTCACTTATTTTCTGTGAAAAATTTGAACACTCTCATAGGCACCGCACTGGCTTTGCCCTACTCAGATGCTAAGATTAACCACAATTGGAGAGTACCCTTCAGAAGTCTACACTCTAGTTAGTGAGGGTAATGACCTGACAATGTTCTGATATATAGAGCCAAGTTTCTTTAGGCTACAAATTGCTCCAAAGTTATTTCCCACCCTCCCTTCTTATTCCTCCCAAGTTTTAAACCTCCCAAATTTGATTTGAGGCTTTTCATGCTTAAGTCTCCTCATTCTCTTGGGATGTTTTTAATATTTTTTAGCATGGGATACAAATTCTTTTACCATCAGATGCTTGTTTATCCCACCAAGCTTTCTCTATTTCTGTGCTATATTCCTCCCCCATTTTCCTAGACCTACTTCCCTTCCACAGCTCAGACCTGAATTCATAACCCCTCCTCCCAAAAGGTCTCTTTGAATCCTCAGTTTCAGTTAGATCCCCCTCCTGATTTCCCTTAGCACCCACCTGCTCAGAACCACCATGCCTGGTTTCAGAAACTGTAATCCCTTGTGTCTAAGGCTGAGTAGAAAAACCTTGGGACCATAAGCGACTTATGAGACAAAGCTTATCTTCCTTGTAGGGGCATTAGCTCTGCCCCCTTTCTCTTCACCGTGCTTGGCCCCAAGCGGATGACTGGTTAGCCAATGATAGATAAGATTCTGAAAAGGATAGACGACCTAAGACAGGCATGGTCATAAAGGGGCCCTCAGGGAAGGACTTGGGAGGCTATAGAAATAGGAGGTGATGGACCCTAGCCCCTCAGTTTTGACATAGTCCAAGTTCTCATTCTGTCTGCAAGAAGTCTCCTAATCTCTTGGCTGCCTTACTTCCCCAGCCTGACTTAAGTCTGAAACAATGCCTTAAGCCTGAAACAATGCTGGAGGTGGGTGCTAGAAAGGGTAGGTTCCCTAGAGTGATCAGGCCCAAGAAAGAATGCATAAAATCCTATGAATCCTACTTTGATAATGCCCTCAATTTAAATGGTAAGGGTCCTAGCAGGAAGTGAGTTTGTTCCCCCAAGTTTTATGGCCCATTAACTATCAGTCCCTGACTCAGAATAAGCCCTCAGAGTACTTTGAATATTACCCACTGTTTGATCACTACTACTTGACAATGATTGATGAACTTTACATACACACCCTATATTCCTATGCAAATTGCGCCCAATAAAAGCCTGTAAAGGCAAGGGTCGGGGCACTCTTCCCTTGAGACAGTGGCCATGCCATCCCTTTTTCTTCACAGGACTCCGAAGTCCATGTGAATTTGTTTTATTTCATCTATAACACAGAAGACACTGCAAGCTGGTGTCCCCATCACCTATCATTTCCTCTCATGGCACTTTTTGTGTTGCTGTTAATCATTTTTCCAACAACTACTTATTGAACAGCAGGATTTGAGAGTGCTTTAAAATTGGAATCTGGAGCCAGAAAACAAGGCTTTGAATCTAGGTATTCAACTTATTTTTCTGTGTGACATCACCTTTCTATGCCTCTGTTCCCTCAGTTGTAAGAAGAAAAAAAAAATCATCCCTAAGATCTACTTCATAGGATTGTTGGAGCCTGAAATGAGCCAAAGGAGTAAATGAATTAAAGGGCTTAGAAAGGTACAGCACACAAATCAGCTGTATTAATACACCCTTGTGCTGCTTTTCCACAGATGGACTCTCAGTGTCCTTGTCAGCGTCCATCACAGCCTGTGAGCTACAGAAAGCCTGAGACCATGTCTTGTTCTGCCTTGTATTGCTGAAACCCAGCATAGCCCATGGGACATGGTAGAAGTTCAGTAAAGGTTTGTTGAATTAATATAAACACACTCCTGATTTAAATATTTTTAACAGGGACAAAGTGTTGATGATATTTGAAAGCTTTAAAAAATTTACATTGGAAGACACATGGATGAGGACTGGGGGGGGGAATGGGAGGGAGGTGGGGAGCACGGGGCGGGGTGGGCTGGGATGGGAGAAATAGACAAAAAAATCTACTTGAAAAATAATTAAATAAAAATTTTTTAAAAATTTACATTGGGAAACAGGAACCACACACAGAACCAATAGTGATTGCTTTTGCACCTGCATAATAGACTCAAAACCAAGAGCATTGTGGAACCAATTCTTGGATTGCTATTAACAGAAGTGTGAAAAAAAAAAGAGAGTATCTAATCAACCTGAAGAAAAGGTTTACTTGCCCCCTCAAGAGTATAAAAAAGTTAAGAGAGGCTTGGATGATTCAGCTGGAACTTTCTTCCAAGAGAGAGCCAAAGTTACCCCAAGAGAACACAGCCAGGGAGAAGGTAAGTACACTATTCCAATCAACCTGTGTGTTAAGAGGCCCTGAAGTCAAGCTCCTCAGGTCTTAGAAATTGTAAACAGTGGTTCTGTCTGAGAAGCAAGACCTGGGGTGCCAATGGAGGTGGGTTGTTTTTAAACGTATCTGTAATGTTTGATTTTTAGAACCGTGTGCATGATTTCTTTTTTCATTAAAAAAGTTTGTTAAGTAATCTATCTGGAGCCTTTCATCTCCAGATTACACATGCAATCATGGTTTACAGCCCAAATATCAAGTTAAGTCAGGAAGGCAAATATTTGACATCAGACCTAATGCAGACAGTTGGGGGAGATTTGGTCACAAAAATTGGTATATTTGGATTGTCATTAAATTACCAAAGTGTGAAACCAGATCCAGCAAAAGCTATGCTATGTAACTTATATAATACCTGGCCACTGAAAAGTTTAAAAATCAGTATTTCTTATAACTAAAAAAAAACAGGGAATCTGGTCATTGAAAGGGGAACTATAGTTTATTTTTTTACTAACCAGAAATTATTTCTGCTTTGGGAACCTAAACGTATATATTTATCCTGATTACCTGTTGGGAACCTAAATGTATATATTTATCCTGATTACCTGAGCCTTTTAGAAAAATGTTGATAAGGTTTTTCTGATCTATGAAAGCATCACAAGCAACTGTGGGTAATTTAAAAGATGAAAAAAAGTATAAAATAGAAATTTAAATGGCAATAACCTATACTACTTCTGAAATAGCCACTATGTGCATTTTGATATATTTCCTTCCAGGCTTTCTTTTATGTACATACAAGTATTTTGTTTCAAAACTAGAATTATGTCATATAAAGTTCATTATCCATAACATTACTTTATGACCATGACCTCCTTCAATGAATATTCTTGAAAAATATTTGCACAGAATTCTTCATACAAATGTACCTCATTTTATATAACAAGTCCCCAAAGTACCAGAGAGAAGGATTATCTGAATATACTGATTACATTCAAACCCTTTTTTTCTCAAAGTATACTGTTCTATAAACTACATCTGTTGCCTAATCAAATAAGTCCCCAGAAATCGTGTTATATGCCTCAGTGAATAGTACCTTTTAATAGTATCAAAGCTCCACATACAAGGCTCTTTTGGTTACTATAGTTTGAGTAGAATCTACTGTGGTAATTTAATGGTTTCACAGATAGTTTAGGTCTCCATGCTTCACCCCCTGCTTTTTTCCTTTTTTAAAAAATATATTTTATTGATTATGCCATTACACTTGTCCCATTTTCCCCCCTTCATTCCCCTCCACCCTGAACACCCTCTCCCCCACCAGTCCCCCCCTTTACTTCATGTCCATGTCTCTCATAAGTTCTTTAGCTTCTACATTTTCCACACTACTCTTGCCTTCCTGCTATGTATTTTATCCCCACCATCTATGCTACTTATTTTCTGTACCTTCTCCCCACTTCTCCCCCTCCCACTCCCCTGTTGCTAACCCTCCATGTGATCTCCATTTCTGTGGCTCTACTCCTGATCTAGCTGTCCACTTAGTTTGCTTTTGTTTTAGGTGTGGTTGTTAATAACTGTGAGTTTGCTGTCCTTTCACTGTTCATATTTTTTATCTTTTTTGTTAGATAAGTCCCTTTAACATTTCATACAATAAGGGCTTGGTGATGATGAACTCCTTGAACTTGACCTTATCTGAGAAGCACTTTATCTGTCCTTCCATTCTAAATGAAAGCTTTGCTGGATAGAGCAATCTTGGATGTAGGTCCTTGCCTTTCATGACTTGGAATACTTCTTTCCAGCCCCCCTTTGCCTGTAAGGTCTCTTTTGAGAAATCAGCTGATGGGCACAGTCTGATGGGCACTCCTTTGTGGGTGACTGTCCCCTTATCTCTTGCTGCTTCTAGAATTCTGTCCTTCATTTTAATCTTGGGTAGTGTAATTATGATGTGCCTTGGTGTGTTCCTCCTCAGGTCCACCTTCTTTGGGACTCTCTGAACTTCCCGGACTTCCTGGAAGTCTATTTCCTTTGCCAGGTTGGGGAAGTTCTCCTTTATTATTTGTTCAAAGAAGTTTTCCACTTGTTGCTCTTCCTCTTCCCCTTCTGGTACCCCTATAATTCAGATGCTGGAAAGTTTAAAGATGTCCTAGAGGCTCCTACGCCTCTCCTCATTTTCTTGAATTCTTATTTCTTCATTCTTTTCTGTTTGCTCATTTCTTTCTTCCTTCTGGTCCACTCGATTGATTTTAGTCCCTGTTTTGTTACCATCACTGTTGGTTCCCTGTGCATTTTGCTTCATTTCACTTAGTGTAGCCTTCATTTTTTCATCTAATTTGTGACGAAAATCAACCAATTCTGTGAGCGTCCTGATCACCAGTGTTTTGAACTGTGCATCTGATAGGTTGGCTGTTTCTTGGTCACTTAGAAGTATTGGCTCTGGGGCTTTGATTTGTTCTGTTTGAGCCATAATTTTTCAGTCTGGTCATGCTTATTATGTAGTGAGTAGCGGAGCCTTAGATGTTCACCAGGGGTGGGGCAACCCAGTTGCTGGGTTGTGATGCTGTATGTGGGGGTGGGGTCAGAGAGGGAACAATGGCATTTTTTCCACTCTCTCTTGGATTTCAGTCCCCTCTGCCTCTTCCCACAAGCAAACTGGGCCCGTCTGGTGCTGGTTCCTGGGTGGGTGGGCTTGTATACGTTCCAGGACCCTGTGGGTCTCTCCCATGAACTCTCCTGTGAGGCTGGGAGTCTCCCCCAGCACCTCAACCCCCGAAGGCTTTTCCAATCAGTGCTTTTAGGGTTTAATTTCTGTTGCTGGGGCCCTGGGTTATGCGGTTTGTCTCACTGCCCTTATTTTGCCTGGTTTATCTGCATGTGAATGTGTGTCCCCAGTCAGCCAACCACCAGTCAGGCAACCACAAGGTTGCCTTGCATACCTTACTGGCTTTGCTCATGTCCCCCTCTGTGCCCGGGTTACCAACCACCGACTTTTCCTGCCAGGACCCCTCTCCGCTGGCCGCTGATTCCACCCCTCTTACCAGTCTGGATGAATGGTTCATTGTTGTTGGACTTTGGTACAGTTCAATTATCTGTCTGTTCTGGTTGTGTTTTTGTGTCTAAATTTTTGTTGTCCTTAAATTTGGTTGTGAGAGGAGGTACAGTATTTCCACCTACCCCTCCATCTTGGCCAGAAGTCCTCCATGCTTCTTAATGAAAGCCAAAGGTCAACATCCTCCTTATAAATAACCAATTATAGGAGTAACCTAAAATAGAGCTCCTGTTAGCTATGACAGGTTAATGAGAGCTGGCTGAGAATCCGGTCATCCTGTATGGCTATTTTAGTGCCACAGTGTAGCTAGATCTGTCAGTCTTCTCTGGCCAATAATGTATATGTTGGATGTTGATGCCCCAACTATGGAATCACAGATAAAGAATGTATAGTTTAGTGGTGAGGATTTGATTGCATTGCCTCTCATTTGTTCAGGGAAATTGGAACTCTGGTGTCTTTGTATATAAGAGGAAGAAAGTAACACAAGATTTAAAATTCACACAGGTTGTAGGTGAGGGAAAAGGAAGAGGAAATTATGGTATGAACAACTAAACAGCTGCCCAGTTTGGAAATATAATTGTAACTAAAAACAATGAACTTATTTGACTCAGGTTATTTAAAAGCTAATAGTTATAGTTGTTTAAAACAGAAAATAAAAGAACAGTAGGGTATCCTAGTGATGTCATATCAGTTCACCTTCTTTTAAGAAACTTATAGGGCTAAAATGGAGGGGTAGGTGGAAATACTGTACCTCCTCTCACAACCAAATTTAAGGACAACAAAAATTTAGACACAAAAACACAACCAGAACAGACAGATAATTGAACTGTACCAAAGTCCAACAACAATGAACCATTCATCCAGACTGGTAAGAGGGGTGGAATCAGCGGCCAGCGGAGAGGGGTCCTGGCAGGAAAAGTCGGTGGTTGGTAACCCGGGCACAGAGGGGGACATGAGCAAAGCCAGTAAGGTATGCAAGGCAACCTTGTGGTTGCCTGACTGGTGGTTGGCTGACTGGGGACACACATTCACATGCAGATAAACCAGGCAAAATAAGGGCAGTGAGACAAACCGCATAACCCAGGGCCCCAGCAACAGAAATTAAACCCTAAAAGCACTGATTGGAAAAGCCTTCGGGGGGTTGAGGTGCTGGGGGGAGACTCCCAGCCTCACAGGAGAGTTCATGGGAGAGACCCACAGGGTCCTGGAACGTATACAAGCCCACCCACCCAGGAACCAGCACCAGACGGGCCCAGTTTGCTTGTGGGAAGAGGCAGAGGGGACTGAAATCCAAGAGAGAGTGGAAAAAATGCCATTGTTCCCTCTCTGACCCCACCCCCACATACAGCATCACAACCCAGCAACTGGGTTGCCCCACCCTGGTGAACATCTAAGGCTCCGCTACTCACTACATAATAAGCATGACCAGACTGAAAAATTATGGCTCAAACAGAACAAATCAAAGCCCCAGAGCCAATACTTCTAAGTGACCAAGAAACAGCCAACCTATCAGATGCACAGTTCAAAACACTGGTGATCAGGACGCTCACAGAATTGGTTGATTTTCGTCACAAATTAGATGAAAAAATGAAGGCTACACTAAGTGAAATGAAGCAAAATGCACAGGGAACCAACAGTGATGGTAACAAAACAGGGACTAAAATCAATCGAGTGGACCAGAAGGAAGAAAGAAATGAGCAAACAGAAAAGAATGAAGAAATAAGAATTCAAGAAAATGAGGAGAGGCGTAGGAGCCTCTAGGACATCTTTAAACTTTCCAGCATCTGAATTATAGGGGTACCAGAAGGGGAAGAGGAAGAGCAACAAGTGGAAAACTTCTTTGAACAAATAATAAAGGAGAACTTCCCCAACCTGGCAAAGGAAATAGACTTCCAGGAAGTCCGGGAAGTTCAGAGAGTCCCAAAGAAGGTAGACCTGAGGAGGAACACACCAAGGCACATCATAATTACACTACCCAAGATTAAAATGAAGGACAGAATTCTAGAAGCAGCAAGAGATAAGGGGACAGTCACCCACAAAGGAGTGCCCATCAGACTGTGCCCATCAGCTGATTTCTCAAAAGAGACCTTACAGGCAAAGGGGGGCTGGAAAGAAGTATTCCAAGTCATGAAAGGCAAGGACCTACATCCAAGATTGCTCTATCCAGCAAAGCTTTCATTTAGAATGGAAGGACAGATAAAGTGCTTCTCAGATAAGGTCAAGTTCAAGGAGTTCATCATCACCAAGCCCTTATTGTATGAAATGTTAAAGGGACTTATCTAACAAAAAAAGATAAAAAATATGAACAGTGAAAGGACAGCAAACTCACAGTTATTAACAACCACACCTAAAACAAAAGCAAACTAAGTGGACAGCTAGATCAGGAGTAGAGCCACAGAAATGGAGATCACATGGAGGGTTAGCAACAGGGGGAGTGGGAGGGGGGAGAAGTGGGGAGAAGGTACAGAAAATAAGTAGCATAGATGGTGGGGATAAAATACATAGCAGGAAGGCAAGAGTAGTGTGGAAAATGTAGAAGCTAAAGAACTTATGAGAGACATGGACATGAAGTAAAGGGGGGGACTGGTGGGGGAGAGGGTGTTCAGGGTGGAGGGGAATGAAGGGGGGAAAATGGGACAAGTGTAATGGCATAATCAATAAAATATATTTTAAAAAAGAAACTTATAAGCACAGCTGGAAATTTCCTCCTTTTAATCTAAAATTTTTCATAAACAGACTATCTGTTCTTTTTAGTGATTTAAATTATACTTAAAAGAGCAGAATACTGCAAGCACAGATATTCAGATTAACAGCTGGTAGACTACTCAGCAGAGTTAATAAAGACTTCACAATACTTCTCAAAGTATATTTAGTTACAATTCCGTCTTGCCATCTTTTTGTTTTTTCAAGTACATTTTATTACAGTAGAACTTAATTCTTATTGAGTTTCTGAACTCTCTAGAAAAAATTCAGTGCACATGAAAAACATTCATGCTCTTTTCATCCAATTATCATAATACTGGGAGTACCTGGCCCAAACTTGGGACCAGAAATTTATACACTTTATTCTTGACCGCAGCTTCTCCCTTGTCTTGACTTCACTTTCACTCCCACATTCCAAGCCCCCAGGTGGAATTAGGACTCATTCCTTTAGGGCTACCACAGCACCCAACAGAAAAACATCTATTCCACATTTTATTCCACAAGATTGTAACTATTTATATATGGGTCATTTTTGAGGACAACTTATTTTCCAGAATTGTATACCCACGTCTTAGATCAGTGTCATTGCATAGCAAATTCTCACAGGCAATTTTTCAGAATCGTACAAGAAAAAGATTGTTTACAGAGATAGTATGGGCTGGTCTGAAATATATGGTATGGATTCTGCTAAGATGTTAACGTGTGGTTGATATCAGAACAGAGCCAAGCAAAGCAGCAATTTTGTGTTTTCCTGGGAAATTCATATCTCCATTTCTTCTCATTTTTCCACATCCAGAACAATTCCTGTTTATTTCTAGTAACAGAAGAACAGTGCTAATTGAACTTCCCTTCTTCAAAGGAGAACATAGTTAGCTCAGCATAGAAAATGGGCTCTAATAAACCCTTATAGGCTGCCCAGAGATAGGTAAAGGTATGACTCATCATGGCAACCATCTCCATCATTAGAGAGGACTGAGTCAGATTTTCAGAGTAAAGACAAGGACCTTGGAAGAGTTCCCTGGAAATCAGAGCATTTATGAATTTGGGTTTTGGGGTTTTTTGTCGCATTCATTACAGTAAATCTAGACCTACAGGAGGTAAAACCCTCCCATTTACCGCCAGCCAAAGAGTGTCCCTGTCTCTCTTGTCTTTTCAGATACAGCTTGGTATAAGTGGCATGGGGTCTGGGTTACCAGAAATATTACTACTGCTGCTTGTAGCTTCTGCTGCTGTCTTGAAACCACAGAGAAGTCTGTGTACCCATTGCACTGGAAATAGATAATTTTGTCTCCCTTTGTGATGCCTACCTTATATAGCCAAAGGCATGCTTTCACTCTGAGTAGCAATGATGAGCTCTACCTTAGAGCAGCAGCACCTGGGAGCTTTTCAGAGTCACAGATTCTCTCCCCTGCACCTGATGAATCAGAATCATCCCAGGTGCCTCTAAAGGGAAGATTTAAACATTTATTTAATGGACCCATGATCCCAATTTTATGAAAAGAATAATGAGTCTGGGACCACTTTCCAAGTCTGGCTGGCTCAGTCAATAAATGCGCTTTACCCTCTCCTTAAGTATGATGGAATAGCCAGTTCTCCCAAAGCCTTGGTAGAGTCAGTAAGAGACAGAACCAGATAATATAAAGGAAATCATTTGGGATGTAAATGACTAGGAGGATCCTCCCTTCTCTCTGAGATGACTTGGCCACTTTCTTTGAGGACTTTGATGAGTCACTTACTCTCAGTTAAAGTTCTGTTTCCTGATCTTGGATGATCTTCCAGGCCCTTCTCGTTTTATCTTTACATGGCTCTAAAATCCTTTAATCTTCTTGTATTTGGAAAAACTCCAGCCTCTAACCCCTTACCTTTCCTCATTCTAACAGATTCTAAATTTCAGCTTGTCCAAAAGGTACAAAGGCATAAACATTTCACAATTTCCTTCTACAATCACCATGACAGGCACCAATATTGGGCCATGTAATTAAAGTGCTTTGAAAAGATAAAAGCTCTTAAAAATGAAAGATTACTGTGTAGAAGATAGGGGTCCAACAATAAAAAAAAAACAGCTAAAACGAAACAGTTAAAGAACAAAAATTCAAATGAGAAAACTTGAGGATCTAATAGGCTGTATTGAACAATTCATGGCTCAGTTAGCATTTATTTAGTAAACAGAAAGTGCTCCATGAAGTAGTACAAAATGCAAAGCTTTTACAGGCAGAAAAAGGATGAGACAAGGAAGTTAAAAGAGTGGATGATTTCAGGAGAGATTAGAGGAAGACCAGGGAATCTTATCAGGCCTCACCTCACTGGAGCTGCCCAAGAAATTCCAGACTGATTGGTTTAAAATTCCATTCCTGGGAGAGGCTGAAACTACAATCCCGTTAGGTATTAAGTGGTGATAAATCTTAGCATGAGTGACTCCATTTTGAGCCTGTTTAATTTTAACACTTTTCAGGGCCATTTTTAATGACTTCCAGAATATCAAAACCTTTGTGCATGGTTTCAGGAGACTCTAACTAGGACGCACCTACCACAGATAGCTGCCATCCTGAATTAAGCCCTATATTTTACAATATCCACCTGCCAGGATCTTCCCATCTCAAGAAGGCTGTAATTGAAGAAAAATTATTACAAATATTATAAAATCTGTTCTTAAGTGACTATCATGGATCAGTGAGCAATTTCAGTGTATTTGGAGATTACCCACCAGTTAACAGATCATTTATCATATCCCTCAAAGTTTAATATTAATTAGCATTCCTTTGGTACAACCAACAAAATAAAGACAAAGAAATATTTTCCTTAAATTTTAAAAAAGTCCAGTTTTTAAGCTTATAATTTTGCAAATCTAAAAGCTTACTTATACTAACATATAACAATTTTAAGATATTAAAGTAAATTTACTTTAGGTTTGCTATGTTATGTATTTTCTCAGGGCATGGTTTCTATCTGCCTTACAGTGTACAAATGAGAGGATGATAGCAGAGGGAAGTTAAGTCTAGAATTCTCTGTGAAACACTCTGCCAAAGAGATCAGCATGTCACTATCACTTTGGGTGAATCTGTACTAGATCAATAATTTATTCCTGAGTCACTGATACTATTTGTCCGTTCTTTCGTCTTGCTGTTCAGTTCAAGAAAAAAAAAAAGTAAGATTAGTCTAACAATAATGTAAACATGAATTATTAAAAGTCTTTTAAGAGAAATTTTCAAGCACAGCATAAAGAAGTAAATAAACAAACAATCTGTCCTCTTGGGTGATATTCTCCAAGATAAGCCAGCCTGTTACCATCATCACTTTCTTGATTTCACCTTCTAATCTCATTGTCTGCTTCTAGATTTTATTTCTAAGGTTTCTGTGCCTACCAAACACCACCACTGTCCTCCAAACATCTCTAATTCAAGAATAAAACAATAATAGCATAAAATACGCTCATTGATCATTAAATACCTACTATGTGCAAGTGCCATATTAGGCACAAGGAAATAGAAAGGACAAGGCCTCTGCCTTGGAAATCTTCGTGGAGTAGGAGGGAGATAAGTGGAGTTTACAAAAATGATTATCCACATGCAAAGAATTCTACAGTACAGGTTTGTGAGAGGCGGTACCATGGAAGCACAGGTAATGTGGTGTTTATATTGTAGGGGAGGTCAGGAAAACTCATTCAAGAATTAATTTTAGGGTTTTAGGGAAAGTAGAAAGAATTTTCCAGGTAAAAGGAATTATAGACCATGGAGATCTGAAAAGCATGGCATATATTTTGGAAATCAACTGGTTTCAAAGGCTAGAAGAGTTAACAGAGGGCTGGGCTGGTAAGGCAAAGGCATAATTTGGAGGGTCTTAAATGTCTTGCTAAAAAGTTTGGACTTGCTCTAAAAGTTAATGGTGGGCCATGGAGGATTTTTAGTAGATGAATGACAAGATCAGATTTGTAATTTTTAAAAGAGAGTAAATTTTTAAAAACACAGAATGGGTTAGTAGGAGGAAAGACTAGAAGTCATTGAATCAAGCTATTTCCATATCACTTAGTAAATGTTGTTAAAGGAATTAAGGAAGGCCCTGGCTGGTGTAGCTCAGTGGATTGAGCATGGGCCTGTGAACCAAAAGAATTAAGAAAAGAAGGAGGGGAATAAGTGAGGGAAGAAGTCAAGGAACAAATGAAGGAAGACTCTGACAGTAAAAAGGGGAAGGAGGTGGACAATTTCTGACATATTTGGTAGATAGACTCAACAGAAATTAGGAGCAATCAAACAGCAGTAAAGGGAGGAGTCTAGCATGACTGCCAGAGCAAAGGTGTCTCACTATATCAAGACAATGGTAAGCTGAACAGGTCTCATAGGGGAAGGGAGGAAATTATTAGTCACTTTCAGTCATTTTGAGTATGAGGTACTCAGAGTTTTTCCCATGGAACAATATATCTGGAACTCAGAGGAGAAGTATATTTTAGAGCCACCGTTGAATATTTGGAAATTTAAAATCAAAGAAGTTCTCTAAATGACTCTGAAATATCCTTAGAAAAACTAACACTTGTAGGGCAGCATGACAAAGGCAGACAAGCCATCTCAGGAGCCTCCAGAGAGGGAGACAAAACAAGAAAGTTTCAAAAAAAGAAATAAAGATAAGGAATGAATTTTCTCCTTTGTTAAGTAGATTGTCAGGTAATGCTCATTAAATGTTTATCATGAAGCCTGCACGTAGGAAGTACTAAATACAGGAGGTTAATTAGCCTTGGACAGGACATAGCCAAGGCAGTGTGGAAGACTGATAATTTTGCTCACTTGGTTCCCTCCCAGTGTAAAGAGCATGAAAGAGATGAGTCATTGGTGTTCATGATGTTCATTAGTGGAGAATTAACTAGTACAATTTCATTAAAATCAGTTCATACTTATGAACAACATACTAATGAAGAAAAATATCTTGTAACTATAAATACTCCTCTGTAACATAAATTTTGAAAGCTATTCCAAATTAATTACAAGGATTGTAATGATGCTTGTAAATATCGGGGACTTAAATGGAGTTATTTTGGGAAGTGATAGTATATAAAGCTATTCAACAGAGTTCTATTTCCATCACTACTTGTAAAACACAGAATTCATACAATCAGCACTAAATAAAAGGAAAATGCCTTAAACAGCAGTAAAAAGTAATTTGGGTTAAAAAATGAATTTCCCAAAGACTATAAAATCAGTTGGTCTATAAGCTGGTTGTAGACACACTTTTCCTTGCTGTCATCTGATGTAAATAACACTTTCAGTTTCCTTTTCAACTCTGTAGAAGTGTGCAGCCGTAGCTCTAAACTGTCCTGACAGGATCACACCAATATGTCAACAAAACATGTTCATATGTTTGTAAAACCACAATCACAGTTCTTATTTAAAGTTTATTAAAGGAAGCTGAGAAATAGTATAAACAGTTTCTTTCCTCCTGACGACAGCAACCCGGATGGACAGACTGGGAATAAATAATATTTAAAAGGCCGTGGAACGGCCTCATTTATGAAAGGCTAATAATGGTAATGCTTTCGTAATATGACTAACTATTTTGTGTAGTTTTCATTCTTTACAGCAGTGTTTCTTAAGAAAAAAAAGAATTACTTGAAAACAAGTTTTTAAAAAAATACAAGCCTAATTTTTAAAATTAAATTCAACAGACATAAAGTCACCCTAACAAATTGCTATAAACATTTTTAAGCACTTGCTATTAATTTCTATACTTATCTATTCTCAGATCAGCAACAAACAGTTCATAGGTGGTACCAGGTCACAGATAAACTCACTTTTACTAATAAATCTATATTAAAAGCAAATTATAATGGGATTAATTCTCTGGAAACATGATGGACTCAGAACAAGAATGGTTGTGATATTTTGACAGCTGGAGTCAAGTTAGGATAACCTGCTGTCTCCAGCTCTACTACAGATTACAACAAGGCTACACAGAATAACCTCTTCCTGGACAAATTCTAACTCCCAGCTTCTAAATAACACACAAATACCACTTCTTCTATTTCTGAATAGTCATCATACAATTAAATGTTTTAAATCCCTTCCATGTAAACAGTCCAGACACTCATTTTCTGAAAATTAAATCCTAAAGAATTTAAAGAATTAAATTCCTTTAAGCATTCATTTGATATCTCCCCCAATTACAAGAATAGCACTTTAAGAAATTTAAAATACAGAAATTTGTGAAGAAAAAAATTGTTCATCACCCAATACCTACAAATGAGAGTTTTCATCACACACTTAAATGTCAGTTATAATACTGACAAACATTTTAAATGTTTGTCAAATGTTTTAAAATACATTTAAAACATTTTTATTTCTTTCTATTTTTACCTTGTATTTTTACATGGTTGTAAGTATGTTATGTAATTTTTATATATTTTTTCACCTAAATTACCTAGTAAGCATTTTCTCCATGTTTCAGGATACTTTTAATATCTGAAAAATATGCCACTTTGTAGATTTTTTATTATGTACATATCTCAAGTGATATCACCCGTTATGTGTTGATTTTTTTAAGCAATCTATATCTGAGTCTGATTTTTCTAACAAGTTCAAGATAAAACTCAAATATGTGTTTAGTACAGTTTTGAAAACAGTAAGAGCACAATAAAATTTAGCTTTTCTTATTATAGTCATCTATCAGAAGTCTGATTGTTCTGTAAAAACTTAAATATACAATTTTTAGGCATTCTCGCTTCTCTATATTCCTAAAATCCTGAGAAATAGTGTCTTTCTCCAAGCATACTTTGACTAGCTTTATTTCTTTTACACTTCTGGTTTATTCCTGACAAACATGTTGATAATGAAAATGGTCATGTGAAAGTATGGAACTTTATGTCAGTGTACCTACACAATTCAGCATAAAGCAGGCTTATAATAATGATCTTACCATTTGTTTGGACATTGACAACCATATTTGGAAGCTGTAGGGCATGTTGTGATTCAATCTTCTCAATTCTATTGCCAAATCTCTGATATATCCACTTTTCTCCATTCCCACTGTCCTCATCATAGTCAGCACCATCATTGTCCTCTATTTAACACAGTAAAAATCTTAGGTCAGGTCTTTCACCCCATCACACCAATTTCACTCTAGGGTTCCCTGTATCCATTCTCCACAGAATAGTAAAAATTATTTTCTTAAAACATATTTCTTGTTTTATGGCTGTGGCTCATTATTCTTAAAATAAAATCCAAGCCCTTATCATGACCAACAAGGCCCTATATGATCTAGTCCCTCCCTGATCTCCAGAATGACCCCTGCCTTTTCCTCCCCGACCCCCTCAGGTCTTTCATCTCCTTGAGCACCATCAAACTCTCTCCACCTTGGGTATTTGTTCTGTCATTTCCTCCATCAAGAGTATCTCTCTCTTCCTCCCCCTTCCCATGATTCATTCTTGTCATTTAGGTTTGGGTCTCCTGGGAGACACTGCCCCTAAATTCCCTGTCTAAAGTAAGTCACCCCAACTATTCTGCTTACCTCCTTCACAGCACATGTAACATCTTATATCCTTTTCTCAGTTACTTGTGATTTTGTCTTTCCTCATCTGTGTATAAGTTTCATTGGAGGCAGAAAGAGTTTATGTGTTCATCATAAAATAGCAAACTGCCTAGGTTACGCTGCATTTAACAAATCAGTCTTGAGTAGGGAAGAAAGGTCCACAGGCAATCCTCTGGGGCAGGTAAAACCCCAGGGAGCAGGCAGAGTGGAGTCAAAAGACTCTCAGACAAAACTCCAGTGAACACCATTATTCAAGAGATTGAAAGATTAAAAGGAGCCTGCAAATAAAACAGGAGAACTGGAATGAATTGCTCCAAAAGGATTTTAGGTGAAAAAGTAACCTAATCATATCCAAACAAATACTGGTTGAGTATCTACAATGTGTATTCATTATGTCAGAGGATTCAGATGTAGCAGCTCTATCTAATATATAGAAACAAACACAGGGAGGCTGCCAAAATGAGGAGACAAAGAAACATGGCCCAAATGAAAGAACAGATCAAAATTCCAGAAAAAGAACTAAACAAAATTGAGACAAGCAATCTACTAGATGCAGAGTTCAAAACACTGATTATAAGGATGCTCAAGGAACTTAACAAGGACCACTACAACATAAAAAAAAATCTAGTCAGAAATAAAGGATACACTAATTGAAATAAAGAACAATTTACAGGGATGGACAGTAGAGTGGACGAAGGCAAGAATCAAATCAGGAACTTGGAATATAAGGAAACAAAAAACAATCAGTATGGCAAGAAGAAAGAATCCCCAAATGAGGATAGTGTAAGGAGTCTTTGGGACAATTTCAAGCATACCAATATTCACATCATGGGAGTGCCAGAAGAGATAGAGCAAGAAACAGGAAACTTATTTGAAAAAATAATAACAGAAAACTTCTCTAACTTGGTGAAGGAAATAGACATACAAGTCCAAAAAACAGAGAAAGTTCCACACAAAATGAACCCAAAGAGGCCCACCAAGACACATCATAACTAAAATGCCAAACGTTAAAGACAGAAAATCTTAAAAGCAAGATAAAAATCATTACCTATAAAGGAGCTCCCATAAGACTGCCAACTGATTCCTCAAAAGAAACTTTGCGGGCTAGAAGGGATTGGCAAGAAATATTCAAAGTGTTGAAAAATACAAACCTAGAACCAAGATTACTCTACCCAGCAAAACTATCATTTAAAATCAAGGGATGGATAAAGAACTTTCCAGACAAGAGAAAACTAAAGGTCTTCTCTAAGACGAAGATCAATTGCCCTGGCTGGTGTGGCTCAATGGATTGACTACTGGCCAGTGAACTGACAGGTTGCTAGTTCAATTCCTGGTCAGGGCACACATCTGGGTTGTGGGCCAGGTCCCTGGTGGGGACATGCAAGAGGTAACCAACTGATGTTTCTCTCTCACATGTATGTTTCTCTCCTTCTCTCTTTTTCTCCCTCCCTTACTGTCTCTCTGAGAATAAATAAAATCTTTTTGTAAAAGATGAAAAACATTAACAAAATACAATGGCAATAAATACATATCGACATTTGATTTAAAGAACAAAATAAATGAGAGAAACACAAAGAAAATCATAGATACAGAGAATGTTCCAGTGGTTGCCAGATGGGAAGGGGGAGCAGGGGGATGAGTGAAAAGGGTGAAGGAATTAAGAAGTATGAACTGGTAGCTATAGAATAGTCATGAGGATGTAAAATACAGAGTAGGGAATAGAGTAGCCAAAGAGCATATATGCATGACCCAAAATAATTTAAAATTAAAACTACATATGTGTTGCCCTGGCTTGTGTAGCTCAGTGGATTGAGCACAGGCCTGCAAACCAAACAACTGTGGTTTGATTCCCAGACAAGGCACATGCCTGGGCTGCAGGCCAGTTCCCAGAAGAGGAAGCACAAGAGGCAACCATACATTAATATTTCTCTCCCTCTCTCCTTCCCTTCCCCTCTAAAGATAAACAAATAAAATATTTAAAAAAGAAAACCCTACATATGTGTCTGAAGATTTAAGTAACACAAATAATTAGGTGAAAGTAGGGAAAAAGCATGTAGAAAAAGCATGGGGGGAAATAATGTCTTTTTTGCTAACATTACGTTTGACAGTAACCATTCAAGAAAAGTTCTCCTCTTGTAAGGCTTATCCCAGTAAAGCTGCTTAGGTCAGTGTCTGTCTGGATTACCTGCAGCCTAAATGCCAACTCTGTAAATTAAACCTGTCAAGTGACAGCTTTGCCATAGCATGCATAACCAACCTTTAAATTTATTTATATTCCCCTTTCTCTGGTCAGATTAAATTCTCCTTTCCTAAGCTATTTTTCCTTGCTTCAGATTAGGACATTATTCAACAAGTTCTAAACAATTACACAGAGACAGTGGCCCTCCTGATTTCCAATACCCAAATGATTTTTATTCAGAACAGCAAAGAAAATTTTTTCAAGTTGACTGAAAATAAGAAGAGTTTTCTCATACTAGATTCCTCCAGGTACCAGTATGTAAATCAGTCATAATGGCATGCTATGAAAATGTTATGAATTATCATAGGTTCATAATAAGCTCTTTATTAAGTATCCCAAGGAAACAGTTTTTTCCAGAATTAAAATGGAAATATTTTGCCTGCTATATCACATCTTAACACATACACTGAACCTCCACAGCTGTAAATATTGGGTTGGCCAAAACGATCACTTGGCTTTTTTCTATAAGATGTCTCTAGGAGTGCTTAGTTGTCTTTAACTTCACTCAAAACAATTTTGTTAGATTGTATTGTGACAGCTGTCATATCAGCATGCATTAAAAAAAACCCATCAGAACTGGTGAATATGTGTGTAGCAATTTTAATATTGAAGATGAAAGAAAATAAGCAACATTTCTGGCATAGTATGCTTTATTAATTCAAGAAAGATAAAAGCACAACTGAAACACAAAGATTTGTACAGTGTATGGAGAAGGTGAAATGAGTGATGGAACTTGTCGAAAGTGGTTTGCAAAGTTTTGTGCTAGAGATTTCTCACTGGAAGATGCTCCACGGTTGGGCTGACCAGTTGAAGTTGATAGCGATCAAATTGAGACATTTACTGAGAACAATGAATGTTATACCAAGCATGAGACAGCCAACAAACTAAAAATATACAAGTCAATAAAATTACTAGTGAAACAGGAAAATGTGTCTTTTATTTTACAGAAAAGACCACACAAAATTTTTGACCAAACCAATATTATAAGTAGTAGGAATTCTAATGTGAAAATACTTTTTCATCTAATTTGAAGACTTACCAAAGCAATTCTCAAGTTTGCATTTAACTTAATTAAAATTAGACATAAAAAGTAAAAGGAAGAAAATAGTCATAATAGAGATTAACTAAAAAGAATTTTTAAATAGACATTTTTTTAAGTTTTTGAAAATTGCCATAATTTATCTTACAGAGAAAACATGATGTCTACTGACTGAGCTTGATGACTTAATAAAATGTTTATTTCAGATCCAGCAGGATTCACTTTTCTAAAGATATTTACATTTTCAGCATCTACCTTGGTGGATGACTGACTGTTTCTATGTCTGACACATACAAAACAATAGTCCAAGTGCAGCTATTGGCCTATGGACTTTGTTCTTGAAAGGTTTGTTGTGACAAGTTCAATAGCTCATCAGAGATTTCTGTCTAAAATGAGTACAGAAATGAAGGTGCAGCCTTGCTGTTTGGTTTTTATTATTTATCAAACTTAATTAAAAGACAATATCTTCATCACAAGAAAAAAGTTGTAACCATGTAAAGGGACAGACATTAGCTTGATTTACTGTGGTGATTTATTTCTGAATTTATTCAAATATCATATCATAATTTTGGACACTTGAAACTGTATTATATGTCAATTATTCCTCAATTTAAAAATCATTACACAAAAATATATAGATATAAAAAAACTATAAAACTAATTTTTAAAAATTTTTTAATTGAGAGAAAGGAAAGGAGATAGAAGAAGAGGAGCACTGATGTGTTGTTCCACTTATTTATAGATACACTGGTTGATCCCTCACCAGGGTCAAACCCATAATCTTGGGGAATCAGGTGGCACTCTAACCAACTGAGCTACCCGGCCAGGGCTAAATCAATGTCTTAAGGGGAGAAAACTAAGTCACATTTTAACATAAAGCATGTATTACTTTTAAATTTACACACTAAAAATTATATGCTCACAGTAAGTATACACTTCTAAAACATTTTCACAATCACACAAGATTAATTTTTAATATAATATAAACAAGGCTGTTCTGTAATACCAAAAGGATAATAAATTTTTTTAATATTGGTATGAACCATGGTTGTATCCCTGAGTTTTTTAAGGGAATATACCTAAGATCACCCTTGCACTAGTATCCAGAAACCCAGGGGGGTATTTGCCTCTACTAAGTACATTGGCACATTTATTCCTTGCAATCTGGTGGGGGGGAGCGGTAGGTTTCTGGGTTGGTATTATCACATTTGATCTTTCTTCATTGCTATGGTAATACTATTGCTATATTAATGTTTTTTTATCACGCTTCCTCATAACCCCCACTGACTATTCATAGCCCTAAAGATTAGAACCTAAACAATATGAGCAGAATGAAAGGAATGAAATCCTCCATTCCTTTGATATGGTTGGTATAACTGGAATCATTCAATGTTTACTAGATCTGTTGTCTTTGTAAGAATTTTCCTTCATCACCAGGATTTGCTGATTTGTTGTCTTCCAGTGTTTCATCTTCTATAGAAACCTTCCTCATAATGCTTTCAACAGTCTTCCTTACCTCTCAACTGTTCACTTTTACAATTTGAACATGCTGATAAAAAGTCCTGCCTTCCTCGAGCGAGGCAGCAGCTGGCAGTCCAGGTCCCACATTTGCATGCAGATAAACCAGGAGGAACAACTGGGGAGCAAGACAGACTGCGCAACCCAGAGTTCCACCTCCAGGATATAAAGCCTCAAAGCCTCTGACTGGAAACACTTGTGTGGGTTGAGACAGCAGTGGAAGAAACTCCCTACTTCACAGAAAAGTTCACTAGAAAGACCCACGGGCTCCCAGAACATACACAAGCCCACCCACCCAGGAATCTGTACCAGAAGGGCCCAATTTGCTTGTGGGTAGTGGGGGAAGTGACTGAAAGTCGGCAGAGAGTGCAGCAAGGGGCACTGTTCCCTCTTGGTCCCCTCCCCCACAACACAGCCACTAGGGTTGCCCCACCCTGGTGAATACCTAAGGCTCTGCCCCTTACTACATAACTGGCACACCAAGACAAAAGAAAATTGGCCCAAATGAAAGAACAGATCAAAGCTCCAGAAAAAAATATAACTAAGTGACGAGGAGATAGCCAACCTATCAGATACATGGTTCAAAACACTGGTTATTAGGATGCTCCAGGATCAAACTGGGTACCATAACAGCATAAAAAAGACCCAGGCAGCAATGAAGGTAGCATTATGTGAAATAAAGGAAAATCTCAGGGAACCAACAGTGATGGGAAGGAAACCAGGACTCAAATCAATGATTTGGAGTAGAAAGAATAAAAAATTGAACCAGAACAAAATGAAGAAACAAGAATTCAAAAAAAAATGAGGAGAGGCTTAGGAACCTCCGGGATATTTTAAAACATTCCAACATCTGAATCATGGGAGTGCCAGAAGAAGAGGAAGACCAAGAAATTGAAAACTTATTTGAAAAAATAATGAAGGAGAACTTCCCCAATCTGGCAAAGGAAATAGACTTCCAGGAAGTCCAGGAAGCTCAGAGAGTCCCAAAGAAGTTGGACCCAAGGAGGAACCCATCAAGACACATCATAATTACATTAGCCAAGGTTAAAAATAAGGAAAGAATCTTAAAAGCAACAAGAGCAAAGGAGACAGTTACCTACAAAGGAGTTCCCATAAGACTAGCAGCTAATTCTCAAAAGAAACCTTTGCAGGCAAGAAGGGGCTGGAAAGAAGTATTCAAAGACATGAAAGACAAGGACCTACAACCAAGATTACTCTATCTGGCACAGCTATTATTTATAATAGAAGGGCAGATAAAGTGTTTCCTAGATAAGGTCAGGTTAAAGGAGTTCCTTATCATATGAAATGTTAAAGGGACTTATCTAAGAAAAAGAAGCTAGCCCTGGCTGGTGTAGCTCAGTGGATTGAGCACAGGCCTGTAAAGCAAAGGGTCACTGGTTCAATTCCCAATCAGGGCACATGCCTGGGTTGCAGGACAGGTCCCCAGTAGGGGACACATGAGAGGCAACCACACATTGATATTTCTCTCCCACTCTTTCTCCTTCCCCTCTCTGTAAAAATAAATAAAAAATATTAAAAAAAGAAAAAGATAAAAAATATGAACAGTAAAATGACAACCAACTCACAGTTCTTAACCACCAAACCTAAAACAAAAAACAAATTAAGCAAACAACGAAAATTAGAATCACAGAAATGGAGATCACCTGGAATGTTATCTGTTGGGGAAGCGAAGAGAGGGAGAAAACGTACAGAGAATAAGTAGCATAAATGGTAGGTAGGTAGAAAATAGACAGGGGGAGGATAAGAATAGTATGGTAAATGTAGAAGCCAAAAAACTTACATGTATGACCCATGGATATGAACTAAAGGGGGAGGGCATGCGGGTGAGAGGGGGTGTGCAGGGTGGAGGGGAAGAAAGGGGGGGGATATGGGACAACTGTAATAGAATAATCAATGAAAATGTATTTTTAAAAAGGCCTGCCTTCCATATGAGCGCAAGCACAATGTTTTGTTAAGAAGTAGCTTACAGCTGGGCATCTTGTTTAGCAAGAGAAGTCTTCCATCTTAGGGTTTCTTCTGGAGCATTGGCTGAAAAGAGATGTTTTCTTACTCTTGGATGTCTGAACCACTATTTGCAAGTCTGCTGGCTTAGTCTGGAAATCCTCTGTTAATCAATATGGATACTGATGCTCCAAGTGCATATCTATAGAGTTTTAAGTCCTCAGACTACAAGAGCCTCCTGACTAATGTTGGGATGCACTTCTGTTTTTAAGTACCAGCAGCTTAAAACTTACTGGGATGTGTAGAGCAGCACAACAGTGAATCATAATGGCACAGAACACACAAACATGGCAGCTGCTATACTGGCAGGCCCATGACTACTCAGAGAATTTAGTGAGCAGGTCAGAAAGACCACACTTAATCCTTGTTTAAAGTGTATCCTTTCTTTCAATAGCAAAATTGTTCTCTAGTTTTTCATCTTTGAACTATACCCTTTTTAAAGTAAAACGAGGTGGTACCTCATCTGAGAGGTTAAGGCCTCTAGAGGCTGGCTAGTCCACTTGTGAGTTTTGAGTGCAGCTTTTAGAGCTTGAGGAGCATAAGTGGCTGGACACTTCATGTCAGCACTGCTCACGGTAATTATAGGATCTGTGGATCACAAGGCTGGCAACTTTTATCACAAGTTCTACAAGGAAACTGCCTAGTACTGATTTTCGCTCTGCTTACCATTTGCTGAATTTATATCTTGTCCCACCGAATTCATTTTCTGAAAAGTTGTTATATGAAAGTTTTTATATTCCAATTAGCCCCACTCTGTTGACCAACTTTTGTAGTGAGTGACTGACTGAATGTGTTTTCTGACTACACTGTTACATTGGTCAAGTTTTTTCATTACATGTTAATTCTGTTCATGATACAGCACCAATATTTTCTCCCCAGGTAAAATATTAATGGCTCCCCATTAATATTTTAACTTTGTCAAAAGTTTTTTGCTGTGTAGACCTTTCAAATTTTATGTAATGAAATCTGTCCTGTTTTTGACTTGAGTTCCCTGACCTACTTAGGAACGCCCCTCCTACCCCAAGATTTCTTTTTAATCCTCCTATACTTCTTAGGACTTAAGATTTTAAAATCCTTTCTCTTTTTATAGCTTCGTTGTGAAGCAACATATCTTTTTCTCAAGAAGCTCTTTAGTTTTTCTTGATTTAGATGGGTTCAAAAGTTTCCTCGGCACAATTTCTTTAAAATGAAAGAAAGAGCGGGGTTCCTGTAAAAACCGGAGCCAACTCTTTTTGAAAGCACTTACTTTGTTTACAGAGTATGTTTATAAGTTGAATAACTATGCAACCACACTCTCCAAATAGAAGTTCTAATAAATCCTAACACACTGCAGTACACTGAGGAACACAATTTTCTCCCTAAGGCCCTCTTTACTCTGCTCAGTGAAAACAGCAAACAAAAAGCCTCAGTGTTCAGTAGGAAACCGAGCTCTTCAAAGCAGGTAAAAATCCTGTTTACTCCTTCCAGAAAGCAGAGGAGAAAGGGTTTTCAGATTGTAAATGACAGAGTTGCCCTTGTGTAGCACAGGGCAATTTTGATAAGGCTCTACTTCTTCAGGGCCTAAATTATGAGGACAGTGAGACAACACGACTGAAAATGAACAAAAAGAAAAGCTTTAGCTTTGACGCAAGAGAATTACATCAGGCCTTGACAAAACGTAAGATTCTTTATAAAACCTTCCTTTCAGCAGGCTTTTCACTATCTGTGACAAAACATTAAGTGAATAGCAGTAAAAAGGATACATGTGGTTTCGAAATGCCACAGTTGAGCCAACTGCAGTTGCCAGCGTCCATGGTATTGGAGACCTGACCAAAAAAGACTATAGGGAACGGAAGGTTTTATCTGCATCACAAAATACTCTCGCTGTCAAATATAAGATAACTTTGTTAAGTTCCTGCTTGACAGTGCCCCCGGCGACAAGTATTCACCTTGTCTGAGTCTCCCGGCCGGGTCATTAAAGGTGTTGAGTCATCGGGTACAATGATCATGCGACATAAAGATTATTTGATGACGGAGATCGCAGGGGGCTCAAGTGCCAAGGTAAACTGCTGGAAAAGACGACCGTGGTTATGACTTGGGGTAGAAGCAAGCAGGTTTGAGGCTGAGACACGGTTCCAGTCCTAAAAGAATTGTATTTTAAGTTTGAGGCAAACTTCCAGCCTCCCATGTCACGTGTGCACTCCACAGTAGTTTTAAGAAACAGGGTTTGAAGCGCTATCCCTTTCCCACCCCCGGCTGAGTCCACCCACGCCTCCTTGGTCCGTTCTCCCCCTCCCCCGCACAGGAGCGCCCCGCCATTCATCAACCGGTTCACACCGGCAGCAGCCGCCGCGCAGTGACGTCTGCCGGAGGCGGACTTCCGCCCCCGCTCAGCAGCGCTAGGCGGGGGCCCCCGGCCGTGATTGGTAGCTGGGGCTCCGCTCTTTGCGCCGGCTATAAAAGGGAGGGTGTGTGACGCAAAAGCGCCTCGGCGCGCGTATTGGCTCCGTCGACTGCGGGCCGGCTCGGCTACGCTCGCTTCTCGGAGCCGTTCACTGCATGGTAAAGTCTGCTACCGCCGTCGCTGTCTGCAAAGACTTCGCCGCGCCACCACGACCGCCGCCGCCCCCTGCCCTGCAGCCGCCGCCACCTCTGCCATCTGTGTCGCCGCCGCCTCGGGACCGGCTGTATGGTTAGGCCACAATCTTCAATGAGTAAACATATTCCTGTGAGTATCCGTCGTACCACCGCCTCGCTGCCGGGACTCCATGACCGCCCCCCTCCCGTCCCCGCCGTCGCCTTTGTTCAGTGCCCGGCGTCCGCTCCACGGCGCCCCGGCCCGCAGTTTCGGTGGGTCTGTGGCGGGAGGGGGCCAGACTGCCGACCTGTGGTCGGCCGGTGGCAGCTAACTGCCGGGAAGCGGACGCTGGGGAACCCAACAAACGGCGGGCGGTTGGCCTCGGAGGCACGGGCGACCTCGCCCCTGTCGAGCCCGGGGCGGTGGGGTTGGTAGCGCTAAGCCAGCGCGGCGGGCGGGGGCGGTAAATGCCGCCGCAGAGGGCCGGGCGGGGCGGCACAAAAGCGGCTTTGTGACTGCCGCCCCCACCCTTGGCGACTCTGGTCCGAGCCCGACGGGCTCCAAGGCATCCCGAGGCCCCCTTTGTTTGCCCGAAAGAGAGCGGCCCGCCCGGGGAACTGGAGACGTGGCCCGGGGTGGGGCGAGGGCTGCGCGTGTCACTGCGGACTCGGGTACTGGCTGGGCGCGGCGGCGGCGTGGTCGCCACCAGAGCCGGCCGGCGTGGGGTAGGCGGGGCTGCTCACAGTCTCAGCCGGGAGCTCTTGGGGGGCTAGCGCGGGACAGAAGCCGTGTGAAGCCACCTTTGTGCTCCACGGTCGGGACCCGCGCCTCAAACAAAATGGCCTCGGCGTCCGCGCCTGACTGAAGGCGCGGTGCGAACCCGTGATTGCGGCGTGGAAAGGGGGCGCCACGGGCGGGCCCCGTGTGCGCGGTGTGAGCCGAGCGGACACTATCGGGGGGCCGTCCACGAGCTGCAGCCCTGCGGGGACTGGAGCGAGACTGTTAGGTGAGAACGCCGACTCCCTGCCCCGCCTTGCTTCCTCAGTCGCCACCTGGTAATTCGAGCTCTTCCAGATTTAACACCCCTCTTTGAGCTGTGGATAAAGGGAACAAGTTGAGTCTTGTCCTTTTCTCGGGGCAAGTGGGTCGAGAAATGGCCTTGGAAACATCCAGGGCTACTGTTGCACGGAAGCGAGGGAGTCCCCGGCCGGGCACCAGCACGCACTTTCCTTGCCAATCTTGGAATGGCCCTGGATGGCGCCTGTTAATCGGGGACTGTTCCTGAACTCCTTGGTGTACTGTGTTATCGCCTCCTGTTGACTTGTGGCAACATTAGCCAAACAGAGCCGGAATTTCTAAGGTTTGTCTTTCTGTCCATGGAAGCCTCTTCCATTCCAAAAGTATTAAATTGTTATTTGCGCTGTAATTGTCGACCTGCTTGGGATCCAGATTCTGAGGCAGAATTTTGTTTAATGGCAATAAGCTGAAAACCGAAAGGCTAGATCATCCTCGAGTGCAGGCATTATTTCATAACATGGCTTTTTTCTAGATGCATTTCCTAAAGCATAAGTAAATGTGGGACAAAGTCTTCAACGAAGTATTTACAAAGTGGTTATACAGATTGTCTCTTTGCAGTCTGACAAGCTAACAGACAGAACTTGTTCTTTTCCGCCGTTTGTTTTTGTGATTATATGCTACTCATAGATGAGAGGGAGAGATTCCCTGGTATTTCCGAATTGCCTGTTTTAAGACTGGAAGAGAGGCGATAGGTATCAGTAGTCACTGCTGCTTAAGTGGAAGTCCCTCCCATCCGCTGGGTGGCTCCACTCAGTAAAAATAATCAACTCACTAAGTAGATTATTTTTATATTGCTTTCTCTGCTTTCTGAGCAACACGAGGGGTTGCTCAACTGCAACAGAAATTTTAGCTGTTACTTATGGATATAATGGTATGAAATAGTCTTACTCATAAATTAGCTTACAGTCGTAAAAAGATAGTACTTGGAAATCGGAATACTAAGAAGTTGTTCTTCTTAATACTTCACAGAGTCATTGCCCTTTACAAATACTTAAATTTAGGGTATGTCATCAGAAATATGCAAGAAGACATTTATATTCAAAGGAAGTAATATTTAGGATTTGAGGTGAGATTATATACTTGAAATTATTTCCAGGTTACTGCAGTCTGTTTGCTATAAGAGCAAAATCCTTAATGATAATTTAGTCACTAGTTTTTTAACCCAACTAGCAAGTAGGTGAAGTAACAATCTCCAAGGGCTCATTTGAACAAACTTGGAATAATAAAACTTATCTTTCAGAAGGACCTTTCGTTCTACTGTTTGACAGAAAAATGAACTGGGTCTGACTTGCTATATCTTTCTGTGATCTGCTAGATTTTCATGTGGGTTATTCTTAAAAATTTTTGGAAAGTTCTAGAAACTATAACATGGGACTCTTTTAAGGTATAAAGTGAAAATAGTAGCAGACCTTTTGAATTTAATTTTAAGACATTTAAATGCTTATATTTAAGTATAGAAAATTAATGGAAACATGTTGCAAAATTTTATTTTATTTGGTAGTTTACCCGTAAGAGTTCTCTGTATTAGATCATTAGATTGGTAATTTAACCATTTTAAGTAATTAATTTGTGAATGCTTATTTTATGCCTATTGATTAAATTATAATTATCCTTGTATTTTGTAGTTCTGGTAAAAATGGAAAAGGTAGCTCAGACCCAAATTTGAAAAAGATGGTTGTATACTTAATACTTTAAATACTTTAAATACATAACCTTTTGCATTGGAAAACAACTTTTTCTCTCTTTTTCTTTTAAACAGCAGTTCTGTGGTGTTCTTGGTCACACATTTATGGAGTTTCTGAAGGGCAGTGGAGATTACTGCCAGGCACAGCACGACCTCTATGCAGACAAGTGAACTGTAGAAATTCATTACTGCTCCGCCAAGAAGCCCCCATAAGAGTGGTTAACCTGGACACAGAGTGTTGAATTGAAATCTGCAGAGCATTTTACAAGATTTCTGACCTGGATGGGGTAAACCTCAGTGCACTTCCTTTCTATTGCCTCAGTATTACTGGATTGAAGAATTGCTGCTTCTTGTTAGGAGGTTCATTTCATTTCCCATTACTTCCAACTTCATACTCAAAGCACTGAGAATTTCAAGTGGAGTATATTGAAGTAGACTCAGTTTCTTTGCAACATTTCTGTATTCAATTTTTAAATTCTTTCATAACTGCATTGAGTGTTTTTTAACTAAATTAACATGGCTCGAATGAATCGCCCAGCTCCTGTGGAAGTCACATACAAGAACATGAGATTTCTTATTACACACAATCCAACCAATGCGACCTTAAACAAATTTATAGAGGTAAGGTTTGATACTTTTTGATTGTTTAACCTGGTTGCAGTTTAATAGTGGGGCTTTTTGTCTAACAAAATACTTCGGAAAATTATGAGATGTACATGCCTGCATTTTGTAATTTCCAAAAAATGTAATGTCTTCCTTAGGTTGTAAAGGTAATTTATTTTACACATTTCAACAAGGACATGTACTTGACTTACTTAGTTTAGGTTTTAAGTTAACATCTTGTTTTTGTCTCAAGTTTTCTTAATTTAAATTTGTGTTTAGACAAAAAGTAAATTTGTATGAGGACAATGTAACAGTACGGTTCTTGCTTACGTGAAATTTATAGGATTAAGGCTGATATGTTCACCTATCAGCTTACCAAATTGGATAATATCATGAGCAACAGTTACTTTATGTCTTGGACTCCAGTTGATGCCTACAATCCAATTTTTGGTTACTAATTCTACTTCTCCCTGGTGGTTGCTAGATAGCCAAAACTGTCTCACTGCCTATCTATTTGGACTATAAGGAAGGAATGTAATGCTGAAAATTTTATTTGGATGTATACATCAGTTTATGTGTGTAGATGCTCAGAAACAACAGTTAGGCCTTCCAGATCACAGAAATACTTGTGATAACAATCTGTATATTTTTAAAAGAAGAGTTAAGATTTTAGTAATAATGCATTACAAATCTTGTAGCCTATAGTTTTAATGGGTTTTAGTATACTTTTAAGGCTCTAAATTACACATTTTACTGCAAATGAGCAAAGTTTAAACACTTAAGTCATGAGTGATTCCTTTGGTTCTGTTTACGTTTACCTTTATCTCTGAGTTGCTTCTAAGCCTGTTTTATTTCCCCAACTATCCATGACTATAAACGACTTAGGTCTATGAAATGAAAGGCCATGGGGATTTTATAATATTCCCTTTTCCTTTCATGCTATTCTAGTGTTGTCACTTAAAACAAGATTTCACTTCCTTGTTAATGATTTTTTTTTTAACTGTCATACCTGTGGGAGAAATGATCAAAATGATAAATGGTGATATCGTATGAAGACTTCATTGAGTATTTTGTTATATGTGTTTCTCCAGGAACTTAAAAAGTATGGTGTTACCACAATAGTTAGAGTATGTGAAGCAACTTATGACACTACTCTTGTGGAGAAAGAAGGCATCCATGTTCTTGTAAGTATTTAATAATTTCTATGTGTTTATACTGCACTACAAGTACTACAAAAGTATTCATGTAAACCATAGACTTTAAAAAGGTTGATTTTTTAAGTTTTATTAAAATTTGAATATCTGAATTTCAAAATAAAAGTGAAAGCTAAGCAGGGATTTGAAGTAACAAGATTTTTAATAAAGATTAAGCATTTGCATGTTGATGCATTTGAAAATATTTGAGTGAAAGAAATTTTAGAATTATTTGTGTATTTATATTAATCTAAAATGCTTAAATATTCTTTTAGGATTGGCCTTTTGATGATGGTGCACCACCATCCAACCAGATTGTTGATGACTGGTTAGGTCTTGTAAAAATTAAGTTTCGTGAAGAACCTGGTTGTTGTATTGCTGTTCATTGTGTTGCAGGCCTTGGGAGGTGAGTGAATTTTTTTTAAATTGGTTTTAGGGTGGGTGGAAGGAGGGAGAGAGAGACATCAATTTATTGTTCCACTTATGCATTCAGTGGTTGATTCTTGTATGTGCCCTTGCTTGGGAATTGAACCCTCAATCTTGGTACATTAGGTCAACACTAACCAACTGAGCTACTTGGCCAGGGCAGTGAGAGAATTTCTTAAATCCAGTTGATGATTCCGGTTTTTATTTTAGTAAAAACTTGATACTCCAGTAAAAACTAAGATATCGCTTCATGAATCAATTTGCTTTGTTATATTACTTACTGAACTACATTTAACAGTAGGTGATTATAACAGAATAATGTATTTTCCATTATAGCTGGGACTAACATGCTATAGATGGAATTTATGCTTGACTCTGGGCAAAATTAATTGTAGTATTGTGTGTTTTAGGTTACATTTGTGATACTGGAGTCATTTTCCAAGCTTTATTGGGGAAAAGGGTCTTTAAGTTAGTTTGCATATGGTGTATTTTTTGATAGGGTCCGTGATCCTAGAGATTTCTAAATTCAGTAGGACTTCATTTGGCATTACCCAGAATGCCAAAATATGCATGTCCAGATTTATAAATCACTTACAACCACATTATTCCTTTACTGCCCACCAAAAAGTCCTGGTCTCCTGGTGAGTAAAGTGAAAATGGCCCTGGGAATTTGTAGTGCAGTTGTGTCACGGTTTCATTGATAATAAAACAAAGCAAATTTCCAGAAGATCTTCAGGAATGGAGTTTATGACATTTAAAAACATTTTCCATTTTTTTGAAATGGAAAATAGTTTTTACTGCTTAGAATTTTGGGGAAAATTGTCTGTAATTATCAAAATATACCATCTCACCTAAATATTTTCATGATTCCCTTCCAGTAATACAAGTTTTCACTTGTAGACTTAACAGTAGTTAAGGGCATAGTTCATTTTTGGTTCCAGATAAAACCAGGCTTTGATACGAAAATACTAGTACTTGAAAGTCAGCATTTACTGTACATACTACTTACAGGATGTGTAGTGAAGAGTATATATTGAGAAATGTTTAGAATATTGAGTTTTCCAGGATTTTATTTTATTTTATTTTTACTTATTATTTTTTTAATGCTTTATCGAAATTCTTGCTTTACCAGAGCTCCGGTGCTTGTTGCCCTAGCATTAATTGAAGGTGGAATGAAATATGAAGATGCAGTACAATTCATAAGACAGTAAGCATTTAATGACTTTTTTCTTCATTAAATGTGAGTTTAATTATATTACTATGAAAGCAATTTTTTTTCCAATAACCAGTCTGACCATTTTTAACATGATGTTAGAACTAGGGGCGGGGGGGACTTTCCTCTTGTTTTCATTTCATACATTATATGTATGTCCATGTTTCTGCATTAAAACACAGTGTAATAATCAAAAGATGAATTGCCACAAGAGAGGTTATAATTGCCTATAGCACAGTGAATCATTATTATAGAGGGATTATGCCTTAATTACTTACATCTTTTGTTTTTTCCTTCCAGAAAGCGGCGTGGAGCTTTTAACAGCAAGCAGCTTTTGTATTTGGAGAAGTATCGTCCTAAAATGCGGCTGCGCTTTAAAGACTCCAATGGTCATAGAAACAACTGTTGCATTCAGTAGAACGGGTGCCTGATGCCATTGCTTTGGAAGTGGAACTTGAGATAGGACCTAATTTGTCATACATATTAGCCAACATACTGGCTTGGTAAATAAATCTAATGAAGCTTTCATAGGAGTACTGAAAAGCAGTTCTACCAGGCCACAAGCTCGACAGGATTACCACCTCTATGTTTGGGTTTCAGTCAGCCTATTGTTACACTTAACGAAAGATTCTTACCCTTCAGCTTTAAAATGTGCTTATCAGTTGTACCAGTTGACTTTTTCTGAAATCATGCAGTATTGAGTTATATCTTTAAATTTATTCCCATGCCAGAATTGTATCAATATATGAGATTTAGAAAGATTAGGTGCCAAAATGTCCAGCACTGTACTTGTATATTTTTAGTATCATACAGAACTAAAATCCCAGGAACTATGAACACTCTGGACCTTATGTGTTTAATCCCTTCAGTCATTTCAAACAAAGAAAGTAGGGCCTATCTGGTTATTTGCCTGCTCACTTTATGTTTACATCTCCCACATGCAAGTATACATCAGGTTTGCTCAACTTATTGATTTTTATACCAAGTCTTAGTGATTATTTAATGTCTTTCTATAAATATCATTTTGTGCTATTGTGAAAAGCCTCCATTTTGAAAATCTACATTGTACAGAAGCACATGTCTTTAATGTCTCCAGACAAAAAGCCTTACAGTTAATTTAATGTTTGCACTTGGGGTGCAACTTATAGGGAGGGCCTGAGAAAAGAACGGGAGGGGGGGCTATTGAGTATTTTTAGTAAAATATTGCCTTTGTCTTGTGTGGAATATGTAGAATAATGCTCTTTAGTAAATATTTTTTTAAAGGTAAAGGTAGAGATGCTTTGTTGTAGCTGAAACAATTCTTAATCATAAAAATTCTGAAATTATATTTGTTTTCATACATTCTGTTTACCAACTTTTGTTTGACGTGTGATTTTTTTCTTCCCACCCTCTCTTGCAAAAAAAAAAATGGGTTTCTGCTAATGAATTGAGCAGACATCTAATATTTTATATGCTTTTTGAGCTGTGTAACTTAATATTTGGATACTTGATCATTTGTTTTATTATGTAATTGATAAAATGGTGATGTGTATTAATGTTAGTTCAACCATATATTTATACTGTCTGGGAATGTGTGGTTATAGTTCTGTGGGAGAAATAATTTGTCAGTGTTCACCAGCTTGTAAAAAGTCTAGTGCGAGAGCTTAAACATCTAAATAAATAATGAAATGCATTTATCATCACTGACATTGTTTTTGCTTAAAGTTAACTTTAGAAAACGTTAAGACTGAATTGCATATTGCTTAGTACCATTTGAAATAAAAGTTTGTCTTTTTTTAACAAAGATTAAATGAAGTTAGCATTCTCGTAAGCTTATAGATGCAGTTTGTTAGGGTCATGAGAACTGTAAAGTGCTTTCCATTATAAGCTTTGCTTTTTAAAGGTTTAGATAACTGAACTATTGCGTACTATACTGTACTGATGAGAAACAGTATATAGTAGGGGAAGTCTTTGATTTTCACCAATTTCAACAATTAGTAACTGGTTAAGGGCAACTTCTGAGCCTCGGCTTTCTCATTTACAAATTAATAATTGTATAGGTTTTTAAAATTATTTTCAACAAGTATTTGGCACAAGAGGGTTTAACGTGTTAAAGCTTCTTTCAAAATCTGAAACGTCTTTTTGCGTACATAGTTTATGTTAATCTGAAAGGGACTGAAATCAGATATCCTTGTCTGATTCTTTTTTAAATAGCAGTTAAAACCAAATAAAAGACTCAAAATTTGAGTAGAAAACAATACCTTGTGTTTTCAGTATTTTACTTACATCTGTTCATGGCAGTTTAACACTTAATATACTCCATTCTTGAAACTTAGTGCAGGGCAAAAAGATAAGGGGGGGCAGGTATCCTTGGTTCTTTAAAACTTAAATATGTTGGACCTAAATTATTTAACCTAATTTTTTCCTCTTTTTTTTTTTTAACTACACCCTACTTTTTAAATTTATTTTAGGAGTGTGGAAGGGCAAAGAAAAACATCAATGTGTGGTTGCCTCTCACACACCCCCAACTAGGGGCCTGACCTGCAACCCAGGCAGGTGTCCTGACTGGAACTTGAACTAGAGACCCTTTGGTTCACAGGCCAGTGTTCAAGCCACTGAGCCACACACCAAGCCAGGGATAATACACCCTACTCTTGAGAAGAGAATTTTGTGTAGATTATTAAATGATAATTATCACATAGCCCATAAAAACAGCATTTGTTTTTATTGAGAGGAGGTGCCATCATTATTTAATGAAACATACTGAGTTTGAAACAGTTGGCAATTTTGGATTGTCTCTATCAGGCTAAAAATTTATAAACCTTATCTGTACAGTGATGAGGTTTGCTTTCTATCCAGATATTTTTCTCTCTTTTAAACGTGACTAATTTTAGGAATACTCACTCTGGGAGATTCCTTATATACAAGAAAGCAGAAATAAAAGTGGAACTTGTTCATAGGAAGTTACCAAATGCTGTTCTAAAATTTGGTTACCGGGTTTTGAACAAGTTTCTTCAATAGGATGATGTAAATAGTGACTAGTTGACAAGGTTTGTGTATAGGAACCATAGCATGTAAGTTACATGATTACTGAAGCAAAACATAAATGCAATCTTTTAGTTGAAAGAAAAACAAGTGCCACTGCCACTTTGCAGAACGCCATAGCCTCCCTTATTCCTAAAGCCCCGCTAGCCTAGGAAGGACAGTGCTTTTTCACACACACAGCTCCATGTCTAGAAGCAACCTAGCCCAAGCATGCAATCACATCTGGTCTCCCCCTTCCAGCCAGAGCACTTGAAAAGGATGTGGTTCCCCATCTTGGGTTCAGAATCTCCATCTCTGGGGTCTATTTTAAATCCAATTCAGATACAGTTCTGTGGCAGAGAGTATAAAAGATTTTGGTCACCAGTGAGCAGTACCCCAACGCCCTTTCTGTAAGAGAATGCTTTCTACTGAAGTTTCAAGCAGTGTGGTTGCGAAAAGAACTGGAAGAAGAGCAAAATTTCTTTACATGTAAATAATGAAGTTAGTTTTTTTAAAAAAATGTAGTGTTTGCTGTACATACTTACATCCCCTGATCCCTTGAATATGCTTCCTTATATCCAAATGAAAAAGGCTGATTTTAAAATGTCCAACACAACGTTTCTGCATTATGTTTGGGATAAATAGCCTAAGCAGAATCTTGCAAGGAAAGCTAAGGAGAATATTTGCCTTCATGAATTAAATTAGTTGTATACATTAAGTTTAGAGTGGAAGAACTAACAATAATTCTGTAATTTGGTATATATATTGCCAGACTAAACAGTTAATGTGTACTCCCGTATAAATTGATGATAATCCTTTATTCCAGTTTTATACATAAGGGATTTGAGCTTCCAGACAGATGACAAGCTGATAAGTGATAGAATTCAGGGATTTAAACTTTTGACTAACCACAGATAGGACTATATGTGCATGATCAGCTTTTATGTAATCAGTTAAAGCTTTTATATGAGTTTGACTGCTCTTGTAACTCATAAATCTCATTTAGATTGAACCTTCCTTGTATTTTTTCAGAGAAACATTTTTTGTAGTAAGGATAGGCCAACATAGACTACAAGATAACACCCACCTGAAAGTTAATTGGATTTATTTCTCACTTAAGCTTCATATCCATTTCGAGGACCCATGCTGGTTGATCATCTACTCTCTGAAACAGTGCTAGTTGTGACCCCAAAAAAGAACCTCGAGGTGGCAGGGGTGGAGTTTCTCACATTTAAGTTCTTGACTAATAAAGCATAACATTTCTGTTCAAGTCATTGGACAGAACTGTTCACAAAACACCCAGCATAGGGTATGCAGTCCTCTCATGTGCTGAGATAAGCCAGAGATACACTGCATTAGTAACTTACAACATCAGAGTTTTAAAAGTGGACTTATTTTTAAAAGAATATATCCACGGCCACATCCCTTGTAACTAAAATATCAAGCATAAAGGGACAAAGTTCCTATGCAACCACAATAGATGTCATGAAGTTTAGGCACTAAAGTGAGCTTATTAGGGATTAATAAGTTTGTGTTTAAGTATATTTAATCTTATTTCCAATATAACTTTAGCCAGCTCTGGTAATTTGATTCCCTGCCAGACTAGAGGTGGCAGTTAAAATGCAGAGCACAGGGGAGAGAAGCAAATGAGTAAGATGTACTGTGCTTGTCAACCTTATACTGAGAGAGATTATAAAACAATTCAAAAGGCACAGCCATTTGGGACACATCAATGCTGTGACTTAACAGCCTTCTGCTTAGATACCTCAATATCCAAAATACCTCAGGTCATCGATGTACTACACAGCACAGACGATGACATACGGCTAATTATCCTTAGTCATAAACACTACATTATATTTGGCTTTGTTTTAAGGCAGGGAATGTTATGATATGTTCAAGGGATGTTTTTAGATATCAGAAAAATGGTGCCAAGAATAATTAAGTTTGCCAAACATTAGGCTAAACTTAGATATTATTTACTGCTACATTACTTAGAACCTTTAATATGCTACTGTGAATTTGTAATCTTTCCAAGGAGTTAATATAATATTTAACCATTCTATAAATCAGCATCCCAGAAGGAAACAAATGGTACACTCACAGTGGATAACTGAGAAACATTTAATGGAGGAAAAGCAACAGGGAGAATGCAACATTGTTACCATCTCTAGGTCTAAAGATGCAAGGGAGGGGGAGCAGTTAACAGAATTGTAGAGAACAGCTAAACAGAGAACCAACTCACTGAAGCTGTGACGGTAGTAGAAAGACAGCCAATGAACTAGTGGCAGTCCAGCAGGAGGAAAGTAGGAAACCAGGAAATAAGTATCTATCCTCATATCCCATCCCCTTTAATGTTCTACTGGTCTCTTCCCCTCTCAGCTCCCCTCTTTAGCCAAACTCAAGAAGCAGGCACAGGACAAAGGAACCTATAGTATGTGCAGATCAGCCCTTTGGAAACAACAGGAGACTAGAGAGAAACAGAATGTCCTGTACAACAGTTATTCCCTTTTTTCCCCCACAGATGACTGGGACTATAGTGTACTGCAGAACACACTTTGGGAAAATTTGACATCCATTTATAAAGATAATCAAACATACACAAAAACACATTTTTCTAAAAGGTGACAATGGAAGAATCTACACTAACATGAAACTGCTCATTGAATTTCAATTTAAGTGTTGATTTGAGGGACAGTGGAGTATAGTTTTACCAACAATGGTAAAATAAACAACATAGTTCAATTCCCAGTCAGGGCACATGCCTGGGTTGCAGGCTGGTTCCCTGCAGGCCAGTTCCCAGCAGGGGACGCACAAAAGGCAACCATATGTTGATGTTTCTCTCCCTCTCACCTTCCCTTCCCCTCTAAAGATAAATAAAATCTTTAAAAATAATATAAATAAATAAATAAATAAACATAATGTCCATTTCACTTTTGACTTATGCGCTACAATCACAGAGTTGGTCATTTTTGCAAAAAATATTCCAAAGACATTTATTAACCAGTTACTCATCATTTTGTCTTGAAACTCATTCTATAGCATTCATATAAATTTTTCCTTTTTCTACTTTTATTTTGCTTTATCAGGTATTTTTTTCAGTTGGTAAAGAAGTCCATTAACTTTTTTTTACAATTTTATTTATTTATTTATTTATTTATTTATTTATTTATTTAGAGGGGAAGAGAGGGAGAAGGAATAGGAGAGAAACATCAATATACAAGAATTACATCCATCGGCCGCCTCTCGCACACCCCCAGCTGGGGGCCTAGCCTGCATGTGCCCTGACCCAGAATCCAACCAGTGACCTTTTGGTTTGCAAGCTGGCATGCAGTCCACTGACCCATGGCAGCCAAGGCCTGTTTCATTTCTTCCATAAAAAGACACTTTTCATTTTCACCAATAACTACTGATTTGGATATTTTAAATATTTTGGCTCTCCCATATGGTATAATGTTGATTGTTCTCTATGTCTCGATTTGATTGCTATCAAGTTCAACTGACCTACCCAACCATGGAGCATCATCCAGTGAGAAATCTCCAGCACAAAACTTCACAAACCACTTTTGACATGTTCAATCAGTCACAGCACCTTCTCCATACACTACACAAACTTTTTTTGTGTTTCGGTTGCGTTTTTACCTTTCTGAAGTAATAAAGCATAATATGCCAAAAATGTTGCTGATTTTCTTCCATCTTCATTATTAAAATAGCTACATAGAAATTCACCAATTATAAGTATTTTTTAAAATGCACGTTGATACTACAGCTGTCACAATACAATCTAACAAAATTGTTTTAAATGAAGTTAAAGACAACTAAGTGCAACTAGAGCTTCTCACGGAAAAACAAACGAGCTTTTTGGCCAACACAATTAATTTTTCTAGCCCTTACATATCTAATTTCTTTTACCTCTTTCCACAATTTTCTAATATTTTTAGGTTATGTGCCAAATAAGTGTGATTTCTTTTTAGTTATCACTTATTTCTGTTAAGAAAGGGGAAAAGGAGAAAAGCACTGATGTACAAGAGATACATCAATAGGTTGACTCACCTGCCCCCAACTGAGGACCTGGCCCACACAACCCAGGCGTGTGCCCTGACTGAATACTGAACCAGTGACCTTTTGGTTCACAGGCCAGCACTCAATCCACTGAGCCAGCCACATTAGCTAGGGCTATTTTAATTTTTAAAAGTAAATAATAATATGAAAATTTTTAAGATATCTTGAGACTAGAGTTGTCAAATTGTTATTCTACTTTACTCTGAGACATTGATTCTCAAACTTAAACCTGCATCAAAATCACTGGTTGCTTGGCCTGGCCCATGTGGCTCAGTTGTTTGGAGTGTCATTCTGCAAGCTGAGAGGTAAAGGGTTCAGTTCTCAGTGTTGCAGGTTCAGTGCCCTGTCAGGCACATGCAAGAGACAACAGGTCTCTTCCTCTCCCTCCTCCTCTCCCTAAAATCAATGAGTATATATCCTCAAATGAAGATAAGAAGAAAAAAAAATCACTGGAGAGCTTGTTAAAAGACAGATTGTTGGACAACTACCCACAGAATTTCAGATCCAGTAGGTTTGGAGTGAGGCCTGAGAATCTGAACTTCTAGCAAGTTCTCAGGTGCTGCTGTTGAAGCTAGGGAAACCCTTTCAGAACCACTGCTTCAGAAAAAGATGTTTGAACGCTAAAGGAAATGGGAATGATGATAGGCATCTATTATGTGACACCTAACCATTGTCTCTGCAGTGACCCAGAGTACTTGCCATCTATCTACCAAGGCATTAAGAAATAAGTTGGGGATGATAACACCAATGGCCATGATGACCTTGGCAGTGGGTGTTTCCTGATACAAGAAATAAGATTATAGGATATCACAAAGGAATTGGGTTGCCTGAGTCCAGGGCAATAATGAGATCTTGGAGTGTTAAAGGTCAGGTGACATGCTGGACTGTCAGAGGTAAAGTAGATGAAATGACTGCAGTAAGCCATGGGGATGAAATGGTAATTAGAGTGTTTCGTTCCTGGATTCTGTGATGATGGCTAATTCATCATGGGATACGGAGGAATGAAATAGATGGGCAGCTTACTAAGGTGCCACTAACATATATAGGTGGAGAATTACAGGTCTTCTGGTCAGAAAACACAATTCAAGTCCCTGTAGGGATTCATGATCTTTTCCAATGCCCAAATCTAAGCTAGTTCAGAGTCTAAGGCAGAGGGGCTGATCTAAAGGACCCTGCAAACTCTTCTACAAGTTTTATATAAATTTTCCTTCAATTCACCCCTAAAAGTCTTTTTAATGCTTGACTCTGCACTGAGGAAAGGGAAGTACCCAGAATTTCTGGGAATTGTATTAGACAATGACTCTGAACTTTTGTAAAAACCAGAGATCAGAAATACCACTATTGTTCACCAGTCAGAGTTTGGGTTTATGGGAGTCAGAGGACAAATGGAAGCTTCGCCTAAGCCCATAAAACAATGGATCAATGTGACAGCCAGTTTCCAGGATGGCCCAAATGATCCTCACCTCTCAGTACTTACACTTATCAGTGGTCCCTTTCTATATTGTGCCAGGGTTAGTCTGCATGACCAATAGAATATTGCAGAAATGATATTACGTCACTTCTGAGATTGTATTATAAAACATTGCAGTTTCCATCTTGGGTTCTGCTCTGGGGGAAGTCAGCTGCCACATCTTGAGTACACACAGGCAGCCTAAAAAAAGGAAAGAAAGTAAGTGTCTAGCTGCGGCCAGAGGGATTGAGGTCAGACAGCAACCACTGAGTAAACTTGGAAGGAGATCTTCCAACCTACAGATGACTAGAGAGACCAGAGTCACCCAGCTAAGCTACTTCTGGATTCCTGATCTACAGAGACTGTGAAATAAATATCTGTAGTTTTAGGTTCTTAAATTTTAGGATAATTTATTATGCAGCAATGAATACTTAACACAATATCCCACCTTATTGGGTTATTTGAAATAACTGCCAAATATAATATGTCACCTGAATATATCTTGGTATACATTTCTCAAAAATAATTTACCTGTTCTAAACATATCACAATACCATTATCACACCTAAAAATGAACAATAATATCAATAAGTACCCAATGTATCAAATCACTGTTCAGATTTCTGTAATTGTCTCATGACTTGGTTTTTTAAAATGTTAAATTTAGGGCTCACATAAATTCCATGTATTGCAATTGGTTGGCACATTTATTTTCATTTATGGATTCTCAATTACTTTTTTCCTTTGTAACTCATTTGCTGAAGAAATTGTGTTATTTATGTTACAGAATTTTCTGTATCCTGGATGTTGCTGACTGAGTTCACATATCATTTAACAGGCTTCTCTGGTTTTTTTGTATTTTCTGTAAATTGGTAGTTAGTGACAGAGACTTATTCAGATTAAGGTTTGATTTTTGAGGGAAGCTACGATAACATCATTGGTGTTCCTTTTAAATTTTTTGTTAAAAGATTTCATTTATTTTTAGAGAGAGGGGAAGGAGTGGAGAAAGGGAGAGAAACATTGATGTGTTTCTCATGCACCCCCTAGCGGGGAGCTAGGCCAGTGCTCTGACTGGGAATTGAATCAGTGACCCTTTGGTTCCACAGGCCAGTACTCAGTCCACTGAGCCACACCAGCCAGGGCAAGTTCCTTTTAAATTTTCAATTATGTGAATATATTGACTACTTTAAATAAACAGAATATTTTAAAAGCAATATTCTTTCTGTAAGATAAAACCAAGCTTGTTGCTCACATATGGTGTAGCTTGCAGCTTCTCCAATTTTCAGACACTGATGAACCATGATTTCCTTTTAAAAAGGTGAACTTTGTCAATCTTTGGATAACTGGTCTATCAAAAGCTATGATGCTAGGGTCCCAGAGTATTTAAGGCAATACTTTAGACTTGGTGGATTTGTGAAATGTGAGGAGCAGTGACAAATATTCTTAATAGGTGATTTAATCCTAAAACTAAGGACCCTGGTGTGCTTCCTTTTCTTCAAGTAACCTGCATATTGGAACACAGAAGTTCTTACTTTCAAAATTGTACCCCCCCCCTTTCTACAGCTTTTAGCAAAAACATGCTTTGCAAAGACATATGCTGAACTGGGATAATTCAACCTCAAAACTCAATTGGCATTCTGTGGTTTATTTAAATAGAACATCTCTTTAAAATTTTTTGATTTGAGAAAGAGAGACTGATCTGTTGTTCCACCTACTTGTGCATTCATTGGTTGACTCTTCTATGTGCCCTAAAGGGATGAAACTCACAACCTTGGACCACACTCTAAGCAACCAAGCTACCCAGCCAGAACTTAACTGGAACATCTTATATCGAATGACTTAGCATTTCTCCTAATACGGATTTTATATTTATTTAGATTCTTAATATCTTATGTGCTCCACCAAGGAATATGTAATTCTTGATCCCTGTGCGATGTGGTTTGGTAGCACATTTAAAAAGGCTTTACCTCAAGTGACTAAGGAACCGGAGAATTGCTGTTCTCCTGTCATTCATAAAGTTAACTGAAATGAAATATATGCATCACATAACATATAAAAAAAGGTAGTGCTTAGTGACATTAAACAATATAATGCAAACTAGGCGGGAATTTTCGTCATATTTCTATCTATTGTACAGATCATCCTCATGTGAGATAATCTAGATAGAAAAATATCTAGATGGCTCAGTTGGTTGGAGCGCTATCACATACACCAAAAGGTTGCAGGTTCAATTCCCCAGTCAGGGCACACAGAGGAGGCAACCAATCGATGTTTCTCTCTTACATCGATGTTTCTTTCTCTCTGTCTGTCTCTCTCTTTCCCTCCCTCCCTTTTTCTCTCTCTAAAATCGATAAGCATATCCCTGGGTGAGGATTGAAAATATAGCCCCTGCTGTTGTGACTCAGTGGATTGAGCACCACCCTGTGAACGGAAGGGCAGCCCGTGCTATTCCCAGTCAGGGCACGTGCCTGGGTTGCAGGTCAGGTTCCCAGTGAGGGTGCTGCACAAAAGGCAACCACACATTGATGTTTCTCTCCTTCTCTTCCTCCTTCCCTTGCCTCTTTCTAAAATTAAATAAATAAAATCTTTAGGAAATAAAATAAAATTAAAATATATATATATATATACATATCTCCTAAGACACTCTCAATTGCCTATCCCACAGCTGTTTCCACCTTCTTTCTTATGGATCACCCTGATTTAGGTTGTTGTTGCTGTGCAACAGCTCCAAAGAACGAGTCGTGTTTGATCCAAGCCACGGTCTCAACCATGACTAGAGAGAATTTTGTAAATATTGATGCTAGGACATCGGCCCAGAGCAATTAAATCAGAATCTCTGCAAGTTGGGTGTAGGTGAAAATATGTTTTAAAAGCGTTCTAGGGCCCTGGCTGGTGTGGCTCAGTGGACAGAGTGCCAGCCTGAGAAGCAGAGGGTCACCGGTTCAATTCCCAGTCAGGGCACATGACTGACTTGCAGGCCAGGTCCTCAGTAGAGGACACACGAGAGGCAACCACACACTGATGTTTCTCTCCTTCTCTTTCTCCCTCCCCTTCTCTAAAAACAAATAAATAATATCTTTTAAAAATTAAAAATAAAAATAAAAGCATCCTAGGTTATCTTGCTATGTAGCCAGGAGGCAGGGCCATAGGTCTGAGCCAGTCACGGCACTCCAGCTCCTTCGTTAGTGTGCAGAGGAAGGGACATGACCCTGTTCTGACTGACGAGACTTAAAAAGAACTCTACTGGGGTCTTCTGGTAAAAAAATTTCCTCCCTGAAGTAGCAGAAAATATGTAAGGAGAAGGATTTTTTGGTGCCAATATTCCTGCTTCTTGCTTGGAACAATGTCAAATGAGGGCATAATGTTTGGTTATAGGGATTATTTTGCAGCCAGGAGGAAAGACATTGCTGAAATAATAAAGATGGCGGAGCAGACAGATCAAAAGATTCCAAGTGTATTGGTAAGAAAACAGAGCCACTGTAAACATAATGAGAATTAGGGACTTGTTATAAGGATATTAGACTTTACACAAATATGAGAAAGTGAAGGCCTGATAAGGGAGTCGGGGGATGGGAGAAATATGGGAACCAAACATTCCCCCTCAAACACTGGTGTGGGTGGGCAAATAGGAGCTGGCAGAGAAATCAAGAAACCAAGCTCAACTGCTTGCCAAAGAGGGACTGCAAAGGAGTATTCAAGAAGGCTCTTCAGATTGTCGCTTACAGGGAAACAGTTGCTTTTGTGGGGCTATCATTTCTGGGTCTGGAGCTGTGTCCAGTCGCTTAGGTCAGGGGCTGCTATTATTTGGCAGGACCAGCAGGTGGCGAGAGAGGCAAGATGCAGAATAGAGCTGAGGAAGGACAAAGTGGGACTCACCAGGCGTCTCTGCCTCTACTGTCACCCAACCTGAGAGCAATGGCCTTCTAAGCAAAATGGCTTCAATTTCACGCGCTTTCCAAATTTCATACAAATTCTTCCTTTATCCGATTCGAACTTGAACTATAGAAAAAAGGGATTCTGGGAAAAATAGTTCCCAACCTTAGTCAAGAAACAGGATAAACAAGGTGCAATCCTCTGGAAAGTCTAAATTTGGTGGTTAAAATCAGTACGAAAGACAAATTTGGAAATGATACCAGTTAGCTATCCCTCACAACCTTACCTTTCCCTATTATTATAAATGAAAACCAATTTCCTTAAACTTGTAGCTAAACCCCTTTTATAAACTGAGGTCTGGTACTTCTTTCTCATACAGATAAATCAATAATAAGCACAGACTATAAACAGTAATAAAGTAAGGACAGCAATTCAAAGGCTAAAAGGAATTTTTAATGGAATAAATTAAAACTGCAAAAAGCAAATTGATATTAAAAGTAAAAATGATAGAAATTACAGATAATTGCTGGATAGGAAAAATAGAATGAGATGGAAAATAAGAACAGAAGGCTCCTACTCTTAAAGCTAAATGGTAAAGTTGATGAATATAAAAAGAGGAGTAAAAAACAGCATAAATTTGGATGAGGGTATTCCTTAAAACAGTGTGAGGGTAATTTGAGCAGGAATTAGTCGTTGCTGGAATAAATTATAATTAATTCAGATTTCCAGAGGCAACAGACACTGAGAAAAAATCAAATTGACCCCACTCTAACCGATGTAGACAACAAATCTACTTGAGGTTTTAAGAAGTCCTCAGTATGCCAACATATCTCCATGGAATTTTCAAGATCTGCATGTAGTCTATCATGGCTCTCAAAAGCTTGTCTGGTTTGAAAAACTCATAAAAGAAAAATGGAGAGAAGAAAACAGCAAAACTTAAAATATTTTACCAATTTTTGGAACACTGACTAGCAAATGGAAGTAAATAAGTGGACTGATTTTTACATACAATATTTATTTAAAAATTAGTTCCTCCTCAATATATTTTTAACAAATATGTTAAAATATTTATTGAAAGATGCTAAACCAAGCAATTGCTTTCAGTGGTAAACGGGCTTCACACAGGCTCTGATGAGTATGCCACTCCTGAAAATGTACCAAACACATCTTACTTTGCACTGTGAGGAAAGTCCCATTTTCATACACACAAAGATGCGCAAGAAAGTGATCACATTGGTTGCCTCCTAGAAAGGGACATCGTATCTGGAGAACAGGAATGAGAAGGAAACTTTCCTATTCTCTGTATCCACTTTGAAATGTTTTACCTTATGAATATATTACCTATTCAAAAATAATTTAAAAGCTTTTTGGGTTTTCAGCTTCTGCTTCAAAACTGACAACCATCTGAGAGAGGAAAGTAGTTTCAAATAACAGGACCACCCCTGTTCGCCTCCCTCCTCTCCTGGATCTTGGTCTATGAATTCATACTTCCTTAATTGTTCTCCAGTGCCTTCCAAGTGATTTAAATGTTTTTTAGTGGGAAGGATAGACCAAAATGATCTAGTTTACCAGTACCTGAAGCAGAACTTTTATAATCAATAATCACCTTTTTCTTAAAGCTTTTTTAATTGATTTTAGAGAGAGGCAAAGAAAGGAACTGAGAGAAACACTGATTTGTTATCAACAATGAGAATTTTTATTATTTAAAAAATTTTTAAAGCAAGTATCTTTCACATACGTACACGTGTAAAGAGTTGATTGTAGGTGTTAACAGAGGGAGATGGTGCAGCAGGCGCCTAAGCTGGTGCTGTTCATGTGTTTGGGTAACATCTGTCCATCGCCCATTGCAGAGCCCATTGTTAGAAAACTTGTAACTGACCAAAACATTTCAGATAATGGAGGACAGACAGTGCAGCAACATCCACATATGAAATAGGAAACCCTCCTGATTATGGAGGGCAGAATTGCAAAAAAGAAGCGCAGTGTTCCCATAAATCACATAGCCCAGCAGGTTGTTACTAAAGAAGACTTAGCCACATTTGATTATGCACTTGGTATGGATGAAAGCAATCTGAAAGATATGACTAGAAAAAGTAATCAAGGTAAAAACAGCAAAGCTAAAATCAAACTGCCTGGGAGCTATGACCCACAAAAATAATTTATTACTGAAGATCCCTATCAAGCAGCTTTTAGACACTGTACCAGCAATGTATGGGGCACTGCAGAGCCTTCTCGGAGAAGGCCCCATAACTGTCTGTCCTCATCCTCACTACAAACCAGCTAGCGCCCAGGGCTCTGCGCGTCTCGGCCGAATGTCAATCTAACCACGGTCTATAGCTCACGGCCAGTGCTGTTATTTCAGTTGGCCTACTGTTTCTTATCCTAAAAACTAATTGTAGATGGATATCAGTTGTTGTGTTTGATAAAAGGATAAAAAAATATCTTTCACTCAGACAAAAAATACCAATTGTACATCATAGTTAATTACTGTTAATCAGTTAAACTAATATTTTACTTTTTAAAATTGTTTGATTTAGCCATTTTAAAGTTAACTTTTAAAATCCTTCCTTCAGAATCCTGTTTCCTACCCTCTCTTTGAGGGTTATTATTCCACAATTTGAAAGGTAACAAATAACACGTAATAATGATTCCTAGGACCACAAGATGTGCAATGTCTCAAAACTGAACACATTTGTTCTTCAACTATACAGTGACTACAAAATTCAGATAAATAGCCTAGAACTTTTAAGACAGAACATAAATGTTTACTCCAAAATGAAAACACTTTGACTCAAAAAACAAAGTTCGTTAAGCTTTGAAGCAAAACTCTAGTGGGGTGAGTTTTCTGGACCACTTTACAAAATAGGTGTGTTTCCTGTTTGTGGGAAGAATAATGACTAGAGTGCAGTACTGGTTCATTTTCCCTAAATGCTGTTTTGATGGTGGCATGAGAGTGCTCAGCTGTTTCAGACTACTCATTTATTCAACAAACATTGATTGTCCCTTCTTGACAGACAAAGCCCTGCCAGAGACTAGGTCAATGGTCTGTGCAAGTGGAAAGAGGTGTAAGCTTTCAACTGGCACTAATAATAAATTCTGAGAATTCGGGGGCTAGCTAACAACTGGTCCTACCCTCTCTTCTACATGTTCTGTTTATTTATCATGGTATAAAAAGTTTACTCCAAAACTTAGTGCCTTAAAACAACAATCCTGGTTTCTGTGGATCAGGAGTTTAAGAAGGGCTTAGTTAGGTGGTTCTTGCTCAGGTCTCTAATGCAATTGAAGAAAGAGAGTGGCTAGAAGAGTGAAGGGCTGGATTAGCTGGGGGTGGAGCAGACATTTCCCTCTCCACATAGTCTCAGTCTGTGTCTTTTTATTTTATTTTATTTTATTTTATTTTATTTTATTTTATTTTATTTTATTTTTGTTGATTTGAGAGAGAGAAACATCACTTTGCTGTTCCACTTATTTATGCATTCATGGCTATTTCTTTTACATTTTTATTTATTTATTTTTAGAGAAAGAAAAGGAGAAAGAGAGAGAGAAACATCAATGTGTGGTTGCCTCTTTTGCACCCCCTACCAGGAACCTGGCCTGCAACCCAGGCATGTGTCCTGACTGGGAATCAAACCAGTGACCCTGTGGTTAGCAAGCCAGCACTCAATCCACTGAGCTAAACCAGCCAGGGCGCATTCATGGCTATTTCTTGTATGTGCCCTGACCAGGCATCAAACCTGCCACCTTGGTGCATCAGGATGACACTCTAACCAACTGAACTAACCATTTGGGTCTTCTCCACGTTTTTCAGTGTGGGTTAATTTAGGCCTCCTGGCAGCACGGCAGCCTCTTCATGGTTGGATAGCCTGTGTGGTGGTACTCCCGGCACGAGCATCTCAAGGATCAAGATAAACACATGAGGTATATTCACGATCTATCCTTGGAAGTTACACAGTATCCCTCTGCCATCCACTCAGTCAAGGTAATCACAGAGGCCCCCTCACCTGGGTTGGAAGAGATGAGTCAGAGCCTAGATCCCATTTCTCAGTGCGAGGAGAGAAAAAGTCATATTATAAGAGGAAAAGGTGGGATGAGCGATACTGTGGTTCCCATCTTTGGAACATACAACCTGCCACATTGAGCCAACCCTTTAGTGTGTGTGTGGGGGGCTCCACCCACAGACCCCCCCTAGCCTCCACAGATGAGAATAAATCTACCAAGACATGATCTGCTTGGGGAGGAAAGGTGGCTGATCTCTCAAAGGAGAAGGGCCAGGAGCCTGCTCCTCAACAGGCTTTTATTGGGTCGAATTTGCATAGGAATACAGGGTGTATACATAAAGCCCATCAATCATTGTCAAGCTGTAATGATCAAACAATAGACAACATTTAAAGAAACTTTCAGGGTTTATTTTGAGTCAGGGCCATAAAACTTTGGGGAAACAAACTTGTGCTTGGACCCTTATCATTTAAATTTAGGGTATTAACAAAGTAGGTTTCACAGGATTTTATGCATTCTTTCTTAGGCCTGATCGCCCCGGGGGAGCTATACCCACCCCCATCATTGTTTCAGGTTTAAGGCATTGTTTCTGGCTTAAGTCAGGCAGGGGCAATAAGACAGCCAAGAGATTAGGAGACTTCTAGCAGACAGAATGAGGACTCAGGCTACGTCAAAGCCAAGGGGTAAGGGTCCATCACCCCCTTTTTCTTTAGCCCCTCAAGTCGTTCCCCGAGGGCCCCTTCATGACCCTGTCTGTCTTAGGTCCTCCCTCCCTTGAGGAATCTTACCCATCATTGGCCAACCATCATCTGCCCAGGGGCCAAGCAGGGTGAAGCAAACGGGTGCAGAGGCAGCACCCCTACAAGGAAGATAAGTTTTGTCTCCTTAATGGCTTATGGTCCCAAGGTCTTTTTACTCACTCTTAGCTATGAGGGGTTACAGTTTCTGAAACCAGCCAGGGCAGTTCCCAACAAATGTGCACTTTGTTTTTTGAGCTTCTGAATTGACCTTAATACTATTTAAACATGATTTCATTTTCAATCTTATAAATATTGATGGGCAAGTAATAAGGCAAATGAAAGACACTCTGTGTTTTGTCCTGGACACCACATTCCACCAGAGATATCCATGCCCATAGTAAAGCTTCCGTGAACTCCCACCAATCCCTAGTGAGGGCTAAAAAAATAATACTTTTTCTTTTACCATCTAAGTCCTTCTAGCTGTGCTAACAATGAAATGAATGGAGACAGGTTAACAGGAGAAAATCCAATTTTAATACATGCATATGGGGAGTTCACATAAACATGAAATTCCAAAAACAGTGAGGCAAAATTGGGCATATAAGACATTTTGGGACAAAGGAGAAGGGAGGAGATGGAGTGTTAGACTTTGGAGGTGAGAATAAGCAATCTACAGATAGTTGAGGAAGAGAGGAACACACATGCCAGGAATATCTTTGCTAGGCAACTCAGAAGCAAGGGGACACAGTGGTAATCTAGTTGACAGGTCACTGCCTAAAGCCTTCCTGTTTACCATATTTAATTCAAATTAGGCTAAGGCTAACATCCTAAGATGTCCATCCTGAAGCAGGTTTTTCTATCTGAATCTCTTGAGCAGGAATAGAGGGAGGGGCAAATGTTCTTTCTGAGTTTTGTTTCATAATAAACAGCTTAAACTCAATGTCCCCAAAAGGCAGCCTCACGGTGGCAAAACTTGGTTCCCTTCACCCATCCTTACTGCTGCTTGAAAACAGCTGGAAGTAATGAGTTCTATTTGGACAGAGTAGAGATCCCTACAAACCACAGCAAAAGATAGCATAGGAAGCTAGATATTAATAAAGGGAGGAAGCAAAGGGAATCAGACATTATTAAGCATAATCAACTGGGGAGCATAGTTTGTTTCACACACCCCCCAGGGGATTACAGCATTGCCCCACAAAGTGAATTAACAACCCTCCCTCCCCTACCCCATCAAGAGAGGAATGATCATCTTTTCAATCTCCCCTGTCCACTTGCCCAGACTATGGGAGGAAATATGCACATGTGAAGTAGAAGTCAAAATGGTTCAGGGGAAGGTGATTTACCATAGAGGCCTGTCAGTCTAACCTGGAAAAGGGATCATTTGTCTAGGAGGTGGGCCCATCAGAAGCTGGCAAAAGCTTGGGAAGTTCATTGGTTATTTTGAAAACGTGCCTGGTCTGTCGGGAGCCCAATGTAATATAACCCAGCTCAACAAAGTAAATCAATTTCTCTCTCTCTCTCCTTCTCTCTCTTTCACCTATGCTAACACCCCTTTCCTTCACGTGTTCTCTCAGTAACCATGTAGGTCTAGCAGCCATGAAATGGGCAGTTGAGAGTCATGTAGACTCCAAATGCAGGCTCCAGGCATGAGCCCTGGTAGGTCAGTACAGCCAGGAACAGTGCTAAGCTACCTGGATAGGGACTGAGCATGCTTATCATCACCTGTGGGCTCCAAAAGACTAAGCTTTAATATGGAACAGAAACTGGCCTGTGTTTTGGCCACGCTGAAGACATGGTTTTACTTTTTCCATGGTGAGATGGACAGAGATAAGACACAGGACAGCCTATTTTAATCCAAATAAATCTCACTACAATACAATCTTCCACGTATGGGTTTATGAAATGCTTTTCTCATGATCCCATGAAACAACCCACTTCCACTGGCAATTTAAGCATCTTGTAACCTGTGTATCTGATATTCCTACTTTATGGTATATATGCTGTAGATAGACCACAATATATGTATAGAATTTCCTAGCTGGGGGGACTTCCGCCAAGATGGAGGCATAGGTGGAAGCACTGTACCTTCTCACACAACCAAGTTTAAAAACAACAAAGTTTTAGCAACCAAAACACAACCAAACCACAGAAAATTGAACTACATGGAAGTCTGACAACAACGAACCCTTCAGCCAAACCGGTAAGAGGGGCAGAGCCAGCAGCAGAGGTGGGTCGGGCAGGACAGATCCACCTGACCAACCTGGGCACGCAACCCAGATGCGCCAGCAGCCGTGGGCGGATCCCAGGTGTGGAGTAGTGGGCCGACCCACTGAAGGCACAAGGTGGTGGACCCACTGAGGGCTGACCACGGTCACACATTCAAGCGCAGATAAACCAGTGAAGGAGCGAGCGGTGAGACAGACCATGCAGGCCCAGTGGCAGAAAGTGGCAGAGGGGAACACCATTGTCCCTCTCTGACCCCGCCCCCAAATACAGCATCACAAACCAGCGACCTGGGTGGCCCCGCCCTGGTGAACACCTCCTCGTACGTAACAGGCATGAACAGATCAAAACATGGCTCAAGAACAACTCAGAGCCCCAGAGTCCATAACTCTAAGCAATGAAGAAATAGCCAAACTTTCAGATGCACAGTTCAAAACACTGGTGATCAGGATGCTCACAGAACTGGTTGATTTTAGTCACAAATTAGAGGAACATATGAAGGCTAAACTAATTGAAATGAATGGAAATGCACAGGAAATCAATAGTAATGAAAAGGAAACTGGGACTCAAATCAAAGGAGTGGATCAGAAAGAGGAAAAAAATGACCAAACAGAAAAGGATGAAGAAACAAGAATTCAAAAAAATGAACAGAGACTTAGGAACCTCCAGGACATCTTTAAACATTCCAACATCCGAATTATAGGGGTACCAGAAGGGGAAGAGGAACAGTCACGAGTGGAAAACTTATATGAACAAATAATAAAGGAGAATTTTTCCAATCTGGCAAAGGAAATAGACTTCCAGGAAATCCAGGAAGCTCAGAGAGTCCCAAAGAAGTTGGACCCAAGAAGGAACACACCAAGCCACATCATCATTACATTAGCCAAGGTTAAAATTAAGGAGAGAATCCTAGAAGCAGCAAGAGATAAGGGGACAGTCAACTACAGAGGAGTTCCCATCAGACTGTCAGCTGATTTCTCAAAAGAGACCTTTCAGGCAAGAAGGGGCTGGAAAGAAGTATTCCAGGTCATGAAAACCAAAGATCTACAACCAAGATTGCTCTATCCAGCAAAGTTTTCATTTAGAATGGAAGGACAGATAAAGTGCTTCTCAGATAAGATCAAATTCAAGGAGTTAATCATCACCAAGCCCTTATTATATAAAACGTTAAAGGGACTTATCTAAGAAGAAGAAGATAAAAAAGATGAACAGTGAAAGGACAGCAAACTCACAGTTATTAACAACCACACCTAAAACAAAAGCAAATTAAGAGGACAGCTAGATCAAGAGTGAACCATAGAAATGGAGATCACATGGAGGGTTAGCAACAGGGGAGTGGGAGAAGGAGAAGGGGGGAGAAGGTACAGAAAATAAGTAACATAGATGGTTGGTAGAAAATAAGGGGGAGGGCAAGAATAGTATGGGAAATATAGAATCTAAAGAACTTGAGACATGTGTTCATGAACTATAGGGGGGGAATGGTGGGGGAGGGGTGTGCAGGGTGGAGGGGAATGAAGGGGGGAAATAGAACTGTAATAGCATAGTCAATAAAATGTATTAAAAAAAAGAATTTCCTAGTTAACAAACAAGCATAAAATCATTACTGATATACTACATTTTTATTAGGATTTTTTCTTTGGCTTATGAGTATTTATATATTTTCAGAAGTATTTTATAGTGAAATAATAAATAAAATAGCTCTTGGGAACTTTTTTAGTTATAACCTTTTTATTATTTTAAATTATAAAACACTTCATATATATCGAAATGCATGAAACCCAAAGGCCTCTATTAATGAACCTCAAGCTTGAACAAAAGTTAACACCTGACCACATCAGCTCCCTTCCTCCTCCCATTCTCTCTCTCTAAACTATAGATACAACAAAAAAATCATCCCCATAGTTCTGCCTTCCCTCTAGTTCTGCCATATAAGAGTGGGCTGTAAATATTGTGGTTTATATGAATGGTTCTCCAGAAATTTGTGTAATACAGAACACAATCACGCATGGGAAATCCAGGATTACTGTATTGAAATTAGTGACTTTCATTATAATTCTCATTTTTATACATTCACTATGAAAGAGAATTATATATAAATGTTCTTCATATGCTGATTCTTAAATTTTTACATAGATGCTATTGTAATTATTTTGCAATTTCCTTTTTTAACTTACTTTATCCATGTTAATAAGTGTGTCTAAATAACTTTTATTACTTTATAGTGTTCCATTTTATGAATCCCCCTATCTCCCATTGCTTCTGAGTTGCCTAGCAAGTATTTTCCTGCCATGTATGTTCCCCTCTTCCTCAACTACCTGTAATCACCCATTCTCACATCTGAAATCTAATACCTAATTAGATTTGTCTAAAAATATCTTATATACCCAATGTTGTCTCACCATCCTTGGAATTTCATGGTTATGTGAATTCCCCGTGGGCCTATATTAAAAACTTGATTTTCTCCTGTTAATCTGCCTCTGTTAATTTGATTATTAGCCAGTTTAGAAGATGGCACCCCTCAGAAACCTTGGTTTATTTAACGTGGCCTTTTGTTTTTTGTTTTTTCCTTTTACTCAAACTTGCCTCACCTAGTGGTTTGACTTACCCAGCTTCCTCTCCCTTACTTAATCATTAAGCCTTCAGGACAACAAGGTTCTGTTCAGAATCCAGTAGTCTTAGAAACAAGGTCCTGTGTTTACTGACTATTGACACAGTTTTCAGTCAAACTAAACATAGCGTCTTGGCCTCAGTTTTGTTTTAGCTCCAGACCCAGGAAAGCAGAACAATCCCACAGAACAAATTCTCGCAAAACTGGACAGGACAACTCCATGGCTGACATCAGGATCAGATGCAATGATCAATTACCCCCACCCTAGCAGCAACGGATCAGTAGAGACCATGACCATAACCCCACCAGGCATCATGATTAACGACTTCCTCCTTATATAATCCATCTCCTGGGAGCCACGGGGGAGCCAGGTCTTTGAGCATAAACTACCTGCAACTCCAGGCATGGCACCATGTCCTTCATAAATCCTTACTCTCTTAGCTGCAAACTCTTGTTTGTGTCATATTGGGCTTTGATGTGCATGGACCAACAGAACCCTTTAGTCTTGGTAACAGTATTAATTTTTTTACTGCAGCACTGAGGCTAATAGGAATGAAAAGTGGGGAGGCAATTAATTAACTACTCTCATACAGAAATGAATAAACTGTGGTTCTTTCTGATTTTTTTGTTTCTTAATAAACAGCTTAAAATCAATATCCCATAAAGCAGCTTCAGGGTAGAAAATTTTGATTTCCTTTGTCAGGTATTCCTGGTGACATATCTGTGTTTCCTTAGGGGATAAATATACCTAGAAACAGAACTGCTAGCAATTAATATATGTAGAAATTACATATTGCCAAATGCATCTTTAGGATTAGTTAGGCTACGATCATAAATAGGCAGACCTCAAAATACCCTGCTTTAGTTCAACAGCAGCTTACTTCTCATTCACCTTAAGCCTAGAACAGCATGTGCTTAGATCATTATAATTACTTATAACTTGTGGAGTGTATTAGGCAAGGGGGAGCTATGTTCCACACAACTATTTTGGTAACCATGCTGTCAGGATTCTGTCATTTTTAACATGTGGTTTCCAAGTTTTCCTGTGCGTTGCCATTCTGGCCATTCAGAAAGGAAAAAGTATGTTGGACAAGCACATCACTTTTTAGAAATATTTTTATTGAATTTATTGGGGGTGACGTGTTAATAAAATATATTATCTGTATATTGTATTGTGTGTTTGTTACAGAACAGACCCAGTGGGGGTGGTGAATAATATACTATTACCCAATGGACCCACCCTTGTGCTCCAGGCATCCCCCACCCCGTACTAGGTTTGCCTTGCCCACCACCAGGGAAAGACATCTCTCCATGCCAGAGATTGGTGAAAAGGAAATGGATCATTTATTTAAAGAGTTATACAAACTTATGAGTAATGACTTAATGTCTTCATTGAGATTCCAAACTCCTTTAGAATACCCACAAATGCACAGTTCTTCCCTCCCCCTTTGTCCAGTCCAGGGACAATCTCAGAACAAGAAATCAAAGTCTGTGGTTCTTCTCCACCCAAGCTGTGTGGTCCCAAAAAGATGCCGCATAGCTGCCGCACCTGGCTTTAAATCCCAGCGCCAATCTTCCTCTGCACCATTTCTGACTCCTCCCAAAAGTGGCCGCAACTGCCAGCATTTTGTATATTTTCAGCTTTACTAGGCTGCCATAGTAAATAGTGAAGTCCCAGCAGGTGTGGCCCTGTGGTGTGGAGCCAATCATCTCCAAGCTCTTACGCAGGCACTGTAACCAGGGGGAGTTGCCTCCTGGTTTCATCACAGATTGTAGTCACTCCCATCCTCCTGACTCAAAGCCTGGCCACAGCTGTTTAACATATCTATGAAACCAATTAAAGGTTATAGATATGTTAAATCACTGTTCTAGAGGTTATCTGCTAAACTGTTGCTATTGAAAACATCTCTAAGTGGCCCTGCTCCTTGTGTTCCATCCCCCAGCTCAGACTTGTGGGGGTGAGCACATCCTATATATTTTTTTCTAATATTTCCTGGACACCCTGAGTTCTGAACTCCATTACAAATCCCTATTTGCCCCCACCTTGGCTGCACCCTGTTACAGGTTCACCATCCAAAGTCAAGTCTCTTTGTGTCCTTTATCCCCCACTTTAGCCTCTTCTACCTCTTCCTACCCCTCCCCTTTCTCTTTGGAAATCACCATACTTTGAGAAGCATAGGACTTCAAATCAAACTGCAAGAGAAGCTGGGAAAGGTAGTCTAGCTGTATGTTCAGAAGGAAGAATGGATCCAAGAAAGACTTATCACTCTTTCAGTCCCATGTGCTTTAGCAGCTGCAGGCTTCGATCAGGACAGTAGAGGTAGGCCCAGCCCTACGAGTCCACAGTTCTGATCTCCACTTTTGTCCTCTAGGTGCAGCTATGGCCAAGTCCAAGAACCACACTTGTACAACCAGTCTCGAAAATGGCAGAAACGGCATCAAGAAACCCGAATCACAAAGACACAAATCTCTTAAGGGGGTAGATCTCAAGTTTCTGAGGAACATGAACAACAAAAAAGGGCCTGGAGAAGATACAGACCAAAGCCACGAGTACACATGCCAAGCTATTAAGGCCCTGATGAAACCCAAGGAGGTCAAGCTCAAGATCCCAAAGGGTGGCACCTGCAAGCTTAATCGACTTATCTACATTGTTCACCCAAAGCTTGGGAAATGTGCTCATGCCCACATTGCCAAGGGTCTCAGGCTCTGCTGGCATTAATTGGTTGATTCTTGTATTTACTTTGATCAAGGATTGAACCCAAAACCTTGGTGTATTGGGAAGACACTCTAACCAACTGAGCTACCTGGCCAGGGATTTCAGATATGATTTTCTATAGTTGGTAAGAATGTTTACTTATTTTGAACTCATACAAGTTATTTTTCCAAGCTATTGATAACTGCCTAATATAGAATGACTTTGACTTAGTAAATGTTTTGTCTTATTGCACATGTAATTTATTACTTTTAAAAATTGTAAATATTTTTCTGTGCTAATGCTAAACTGAAATTCCAGAGTGATAAATATAAGGGGAATTAGGTTTTTAAAAATTACCCTGTTGGAATTTGGGCAACTATTAGCTTTTATACTACATTATATCATTTATTAGCCACCCTACACTAATTTATAAAATTTTTGTCTTACAGCTTTCTACTTAAAATTCAATTGGCATCATAGAAAATGAAAACAGTGATCTAATGAATACAAAATGAAGGCTTGTATTTAATTACGGAATTCTTCCCATTGTACTTGTTAGCATTTGAGGTGCATACTATTACAATTCTTTATAAAAAGAAAACAGAAACCAGGAGAAAAAAGTAAAGATAGGAAAAAAAAGACTGGCATAGGAAAAAGTAATGATATTATAAAAATGAGTAAGACCTGAATTTAACGCTATTGGAATTCAGTGCCTACTGAGAGAGTTAAATAGCTAAATCTTCACCAAAAAAGTGGTGAATGCCTCTTTTCACTGCCATGGTAAACACAGAGTTGGAACCTGCCCTCCAGAGAAAGTTTTGGACAGTGCCCTTAATGTCTAATGCCAGCTTTGGAATTTTTTTTCTGGGTGAGCAGGGGGAGAACACACTGATAAGTCTCAGCTATGTTCTCAATTTCTAAGATATAATGCTTTTGAACATTCAGGTTCCACTCAATATTTTCCGATTATACACTCACTTTCTAAGATCTCTTCTGTCTAGTAAAACAGGTACTAGATTTTAGTGCAATAAATATGTCAGTGTGTTTTGAGACAACAAAGACAAGTTGTTTTTTTTTTAAATATAGAAGATTCTTTAACTGTTCGCTCTTTTGGTATAACTTATCAAACGTCAAATAGGCCCTGCCTGGTGTGGCTCGGTGGATTGAGTGCCAGCCTCGCGACCAAAGGGTTGCTGGTTTGATTCCACAGCCAGGGCACATGCCTGGGTTGTGCGCCATGTCCCCAGTTGGGGGCATGTGAGAAACAACCAACTGATGCTTCTGTCCCTCTCTTTCTCTCTCCTTTCCCCCTCTCTAAAAATAAGTAAATAAAAACAATCTTTAAAAAAAAACCTCAAATAGGACGCTGATACAGTTAATTTGCAGTATCTTTTTAAGATTTTCTAAATAGACTTCCACCAAGATGGAGGCGTAGGTGGAAACACTTTGCTTCCTCACACAACCAAATCTAAAAACAACAAAGTTTTAATAATAATCAGTGCAACCAAACCACAGAAAATCAAACAATACAGAGTCCAAAAACAACGAACAGCTCAGCTAAACCGGTGAGAAGGGCGAAGCCGGCAGCAGAGTGGTCAGGCAAAAACAATCCCCCAATCCCGGCGGCGGGCAAGCAGCCAAGGGCGTGGATCCCAGGTGCAGGGTAGCTACGGGAAGGCTCAGGGCACAGCTGGCTGTCTGAGGTCATGCATTTGCTCGCAGATAAACCAGTGAAGAGACGTGCATTGAGACAGACCGCGAAGACCCCGGCGTAGGGCGGCGGACTCACACATTTGTGCTCAGATAAACAGGTGGGGGGTAAGTGGTGAGGCGGACTGGGCCAGCAGAGAGGACCGCCATTGCTCCCTCTCTGACCCCGCCCCCACATACAGCTGGTCACAACCCAGCGACCTGGGTGGCCCCGCCCTGGTGAACATCGAAGGTGCCTCTCCTCATACGTAAAAGGCACAAACAGATCAAAACATGGCTCAAGAATAACTCAGAGCCCCAGAGCCGATAAATCTAAGTGAGAAAGAAATAGCCAAACTTTCAGATGCACAGTTCAAAACACTGGTGATCAGGATGCTCACAGAACTGGTTGATTTTAGTCACAAATTAGAGGAACATATGAAGGCTAAACTAATTGAAATGAATGGAAATGCACAGGAAACCAAGAGTAATAGAAAGGAAACTGGGACTCAAATCAAGGGAGCAGACCAGAAGGAAGGAAAAGATGACCAAACAGAAAAGGATGAAGAAATGAGAATTCAAAAAAATGAAGAGAGGCTTAGGATCCTCCAGGATATCTTTAAACGTTCCAACATCCGAATTATAGGGGTACCAGAAGGGGAAGAGGAACAGTCACGAGTGGAAAACTTATTTGAACAAATAATAAAGGAGAACTTCCCCATTCTGGCAAAGGAAATGCACTTCCAGGAAATCCAGGAAGCTCAGAGAGTCCCAAAGATGTTGGACCCAAGAAGGAACACACCAAGGCACATCATCATTATATTAGCCAAGATTAAAATGAAGGAGAGAATCCTAGAAACAGCAAGACATAAGGGGACAGTCACCTACAAAGGAGTTCCCATCAGACTGTCAGCTGATTTTTCAAAAGAGACCTTTTAGGCAAGAAGGGGCTGGAAAGAAGTATTCCAAGTCATGAAAACCAAAGACCTACAACCAAGATTGCTCTACCCAGCAAAGCTTTCATTAAGAATGGAAGGACAGTTAAAGTGCTTCTCAGATAAGATCAAATTCAAGGAGTTCATCACCACCAAGCCCTTATTATATAAAACGTTAAAGGGACTTATCTAAGAAGAAGAAGATAAAAAATATGAACAGTGAAAGGACAGCAAACTCAGTTATTAACAACCACACCTAAAACAAAAGCAAATTAAGAGGACAGCTAGATCAGGAGTGAACCATAGAAATGGAGATCACATGGAGGGTTAGCAACAGGGGAGTGGGAGAAGGAGAAGGGGGGAAAAGGTACGGAAAATAAGTAGCATAGACAGTAAGTAGATAGAAAATAGGTAGGGTGGAGGGTAAGAATAGTATGGGAAATGTAGAATCTAAAGAACTTGAGACATGTGTTCATGAACTAAAGGGGGGGAATAGTGGGGGAGGGGTGTGCAGGGTGGAGGGGAATGAAGGGGGAAATAGAGCAAATGTAATGGCATAATCAATAAAATTTTAAAAATTAAAAAATTTTTCTAAATATATGGCAGACGCCTGAATTTTAGTCATGAAGACTTGTATTTGAAAACTTGCTCCATCACTAACAAGCTGTTTGACCTCAAAGGTGATTAATCAACATAAATTAATCTATCTCACATAGATTAATCATCTAGTTTTCTCATCTGTAAGATGGAGATAATAGTAACTGTTTGTATGTTTACCAGTACCCAAAACATAGAAATTGCTGAATAAATCATTACAGTGTTGTGGTCTTTTCTTTAAGGTATATTACAGCAATGATGTTTGTAATATACCTTAAAGAAATGTCTGTAATAAGGGCCTGGAGAGTGATTGGCAAAATAGAGATTATAATCCTCCTTACAAATTGATAAATTAGTATGTTACTATTTTATGAATACTGGCCACAGACACAAGACTGATGGTTCAGAGACAAAAGGACTTTACCACTCACAGCACAGTAAGCAACATGAGGTTCACATGGATGCTATGCATGCAGTGAGTTTGCATTGAGGCTGAGAAATACTGAGCTGTGGGAATTAATACCACTTATAATAAGCAGTAACTAAACCTACTCTTTGTCTGGGGGAGGTATTACCTCATCCCTCAAAGTTGCTCATTTCAAACACAGCCCTGAGGTATGTCCCAGGTAAGGAACAGTAAGAGCCTTGCATTTTTGGCATATTCAACAAGAATGTATAGAGATGGTCAGGGCTGAGTGATAACTCTTTGAATGTAGAGTATAATGCCTAATATTGTCAGTGTCAATAAATAAATTAATGAGTAAATGAAAATATGCTCATAAACAATGTAATTAGCATAGTTATTACATTGCTTTTGTTGTAATTTTATGTTAAAATAAAAATAAATATTAAAAGGATAATAGTTTATTGATTAAAGTAAAACTATTTATTGTGATTATTATTTATCTTACAAAACCATGAGATAACCTGAGTCCTTCCTAGGAAATGTGGAGATCTGTCTGTAAGAGACAGATAAATGGTGATAGTTGAGAATACAAAAGCAAACATATCTATAATTATTGAATTTGCTTATTATTTTTAACTACCTTCAACTTGTCATGTTGAACTTTAGAGAGAAGAGTAAGTACAATAAGTAATTGACTGAAGGTGCTGTGTTTAACCTTAAAGTCCATTTAGCTAATCTACTAATCAATTTTAACTCTGTGCAGCTGCCTCAGCTAGACATGCTTTTTGGTCTTCATACCACACCACCTCCTTTCACCCTTTCAAGGCCTACTTTCTGTTCTGTCAACAGCTGCTTGATTTAACCTCAGCATATTCTTTGGGTAGCAATTTTTTTAAATTTATTTTTAGACAGAGAGGAAGGGAGGGAGAAAGAGAGGGAGAGAAACATCAATGTGTGGTTGCCTCTTGCAAGCCCCACACCTGGTACTTGGTCCTCAACCCAAGCATGAACCCCAACCAGGAATCCAACCAGCAACCTTTTGGTTTACAGGCTGGCACTCCATCTACTGAGCCACACCAGCCAGGGCTTACTTTATTTTTAAGTATATTTTATCGATTATACTATTATAGTTGTCCCAGTTTTTCCCCTTTGCCCCCCTTTGCCCAGTACCCCACTTCACTCCAGTAATATCCCCTTTAGTTCATGTCCATGGGTCATGCATATATGCATGGGTCGTGCAACTTCTTTCGCTTCTCCATTTCCTATACTATTCTTAATATCCCCCTGCCTATTTTGTACCTACAAATTATGCTTCTTAATCCCTGTGCTTTTCCCCCATTCTCTTCTGCCCCCTCCCCACTGATCACCCTCCACATGATCTCCATTTTTATGATTCTGTTCCTATTCTAGTTGTTTGCTTAGATTGTTTTTGTTTTTTAGATTCAGTTGTTGATAATTGTGATTTTGTTGCCATTTTACCATTCATATTTCTGATAGTCTTCTTTTTCTTAGATAAGTCCCTTTAACATTTCATAGAATAAGAGCTTGGTAAGGATGAACTCCTTTAACTTGACCTTGTCTGGGAAGCACTTTATCTGCCCTTCCACTCTGAATGATAGCTTTGCTGGATAGATGAAATCTGGGTTGTAAGACCTTGTTTTTCATCATTTTGAATACTTCTTGCCAGTCCCTTCTTGCCTGCAAAATATGTTTTGAAAAAATTAGCTGACAGTCTTATGGGAACTCCTTTGTAGGTTACTCTTTGCTTTTCTCTTGCTGCTTTTAAGATTCTCTCTTTATCCTTAACCTTTGGTATTTTGATCATGATATGTCTTGGTGTGGTCTTCTTTGGGTCCAACTTGTTTGGGACTCTGTGCTTCCTGAACTTGTATGTCGATTTCTTTTACCAAATAAGGGAAGTTTTCTTTTATTATTTCTTCAAACAAGTTTTCAATTTCTTGTGCTTCTTCTCCTTCTGGCATCCCCATGATTTAGATGTTGGCACATTTGGAAATGTCCCAGAGACTTCTTATTTTCTCCCTGTTTTTTTGAATTCTTGTTTCTTCATTCTGTACTGGCTGACTGTTTATTTCTTCCTTATGTTCCAAATCATTGATTTGAACCCTGGCTTCCTTCTCTTCCCTGTTGGTTCCCTGTGGATTTTTCTTTATTTCACTTAGTATAGACTTCATTTCTTCCCTTATGCATTTTCCATACTCAATGAGATTTCTAAGCATCTTTATCACTAGTGTTTTGAACTCTACATCTGATAGGCTAGCTATCTCCATTTTGCTTAGCTCTTTCTCTGGAGTTTTGATCTGTTCTTTCATTTGAGGCATATTTTTTTTTCTCCTCAATTTGGAAGCCTCCCTGTGTTTATTTCTGTGTACTAGGTAGAACTGCTTTGGCACCGTTTGGCACACCTATTACATTGTAAGGGGCAGAGCCTTAAGTATCTGCCAGAGTAGGACAACCTGCTTCAATGCTTTGTGGCGCTGTGTGTGGTAGAGGTTTTAGAGAGAGAACAATGCCAGTTGCTCAGCTCTTGCCCCATCTCCAGTCACTTCCTCCACTTCCTGTATGAGTCTGGCATCCTTCTAGCTGTTGCCATGGTGCTGAAGTACACAGTGGGTGGGTTTGTGTACATTCTGGGGCTGTGCAAGTCCTTTAAAAGGACTCTCCTGAGAGTCTGGCAGTAACTCCCCACTGATTTTTACAGTCAGAAGATATGAGGCTTTATTTACCTGGCTCTGGAACCCTGGGCTGTGTGGTCTGGCCTGGGGCTGCAATAGCTCCCTCCCCAGGTATCCCTCCCATTTTTTATCTACCACACATGAATGTGGAACTGCCTGTTCCACCAGCCACCACCACCACTTCCTCACTGCCGCAGCCACACTGAGTCCTTTCTGCCCTGGGTTCCCATCTCCACTCCTCCTACCCATCTGGATGAATATTTCTTCTTTAAATCCTTGGTTGTTGGACTTCCATGCAGTTTGGTTTTCTGGCACTTATGGTTGTATTTTGTTTTGAGGTTAGTTATGAACTTCTTATGGTTGAGTGAGGAGGAGAAGCATATCTACCTACGCCCCCATCTTGGCCAGAAGAGCTCATTCCATATTTTAGTTTACTATATAAACCACTGTTTCTTATAAAGCTTTTATTTTTGCTGATATTTCTAATCCTTTTGTTTTGTCCTTCTGATAAAAGAAATAAGAAGAAGCCCCCCAATTCAGCCCAAGAAGCAGCCCAAGGAGTTGGACGAGGAAGATAAGGAATTCAAGCAGAAGCAAAGAGAGGAGAAGAAATTCCTAGCAGTCAAAAGTGAGGTCCTTGGATAAAGGCTCTCTGGCCACAGGTGGAATTACAAAATCTGGCAAAAAGTGAAGTGTTCCTTGTGCATGGGGCAATGATGATTCTTCATTCAATTTCTATTTTAACATCTGGATTTCCTGCCATCTATCTGTTGCCACCTATAGCCAGAATGAAATGTTTTCTTGGAGCGTTTTGTACATTTAAGTATAAACTATTGTCCTGGCCAGTGTGGTTCAGTTAGTTGGACCATCGTTTCATACACAAAAAGGCTATAGGTTCAATCTCTGGTCAGGGCACACAGCTAGGTTGTTTGTTCAGTCCCCAGTTAGGGTGCATATGAAAGGCAACCAGTCTATATTTCTCTTTCACATCAATGTTTCTCTCTCCTTTTCCCTTCCTCTTTCTCTAAAATCAATAAATATATTTTTAATTAAAAATAATAAGCTCTTGTAAGAAGTAATAATCATATAGTAGTCCATCTCCTCTTTAGTTCCTCCCACTTATCCTTTCTATCTTACCTATGAGGTCAGAATAAACCCAGCACAAAATCTTGTCAAAGTGTGTTCTGTTCTTCGGTCTTTGTTCTATCCAAATTCTGTACTGCCTGACATTAAACCAAATCTTTTGATTAAAAAAAAAAAGCAACAGCACAAATGCCAGTTGGATTACTTTGTAAATGAACCTGGATTTTCTCTAAGGAAGCTTTTGGAATTTTATTTTTATTCTTGGTAATTAAAATATAATGAGGAAAAATATGTACAAATATGTACATAAAATTTTATTTTTTATATACCTTACCTGATTTTTCATAGACATTTTCCATTTAAACCTTCATTTTTAGTCCTGCAGAATTTTTTTTTATAATTTTATGTCCTCTATTTCTTTAATTCTCAGTTTCTGAAATGCATACTAGTCACTGTTGGAGTTCCTGGATTGATCTTTGATAAACTATCTTTCCTTCTCTTTTTTTCCTCTTTATTCCAGGAGGCTTCCTTGTAGTCCTTCTATTGTTCTTTTTTAAGTCATTTTTTGTTTTGTTTCCAAAACTTTTTATGCCTTCTCATTATTTTTCACAGTATCTAGCATTGTATCTTGCATACTTTTATAGATAAAACATGATTTTGAACTTTTCAAAGGATACTAATCAGAGTTTTATTAGTATTATAAGTTCTCTTCTCATCCCAAATTGGCTCTGTTTCCACCAAGTTTTTTGTTTGTTCATCATGGGCTTTTACATTCTCATTGTTAATTTTCTTCATAGTTCTGGGGATACATATTTGTGCATTTATAGATACAAAATAAAAGCCCAGGTTAGTTAGTGTAGAAGCTGACATGGGTTTCTACTGCTGTGTTGTTCCTCCAATAGACCTCACACAAAGTAGTAGCAACATGTATGTACATGAGTGAGAGCACTAGTTGACCAACTTATGCAGTCTTTCCAGGTAGAAATAGAACAGTTTGAAGAACCACCAAAAAATGAGAATTGGGGTAAAGAGAGACTACTTTGGTATATAACTCTCACATCAGAAGCATTAGGCCTCCTTAAGAAAGTTTTAGTAAATTTCTTTGGAAAATAGCCTCCACTCTTAGCCATACTGATAAGTTAAGGCTTGAAGTCATGCTGCTCTTTCAGGGAGATGGACACCAGAAGGACAAACTAAAAGTTGTTCCAGAAATACACTTACTAACTACCCTGTTAGAACATGCCAATCACAACTCAAGCTTTTATAGATTCATTCCACTGGAAAGTTCAGATGCTATCTCACTATAGCTTTCTCATGCTTGTATTTTAAGCTTAATTTTCTCAGTTATTTTATTTGTCAACAAAGTACCATCCATTTTTCTTCTTCCAGAAATTAATTTAAAACTCTGATTAACTAATCAACTGCTTTCCCATTTTATTTACTGCAATGGTTTTAGTCCCATTTTATTGTTTTACTGCAATTGTAGCATCCCCCAATGCGAGCAACAAATGTTGGAAGCTTTCAGGAGTTTAAGATGGAACTTTATTGGCCAAAGTTTCAAAGTTTTACCTGTGCAGGGGTGAATTCTCGGGGTGTCCGGAGACACGGTGCCAAAATGGCTGCAGATGAGAGTCGCGCCTGGCGCTTACAGCCTAGGGTTTTTATTGGGGTGAGCAAGCAAGCAAATACAGAAGCAGACGTAGCTGTTAGCAATTGGCTATCCCGAGAGAACATACATGGCTATGTTCTCTGCTTGCAACAATGGATACTTTTCTGCAAGGACAAGGTCATGCACAAGGTGGTTGATCTTGTTCAGCACCCTTTGTACTTTCTGTACTTTCTATCTTCCTTGCTGAGACAGTCTGGAGCCTGCCTCCGGTTCCTCTTGGCTACTTTTATCTAATTCCGGGCCAAACACAATATCAATAATATTTAAGGAGGGAGGAGAGGGAAATAAGTGTACTAAAGTCTTTTGCTTTATTTATTACAGTTATTCTTCATATTTTTTAACTTTAAGGTATTTTTTCACTACTATTTAGTCCCCTTATACACCCCTTCTTCTCTACAATCATGACACTGTTGTCCATGTCCATGAGTCCTTTTTCCTTTTTGCTAAATCCCCCCACCCCCTCACTTCCTTCCCCCCACCCCACCTTTGTTGTCATCTGCTCTCTACTATGAGTCTATCTCTATTTCCTTATTAGTTCAGTTTGTCCAAGATTCCATATATCAGTGAAATCATAGGATATTTGTCTTCCTCTGACTGGCATTTTTCATTTAGCATAAGGTTCTCTAGGTCCATCTGTTCTGTGATGAAGGGTAACACTTTCTTTCTTATGGCCAAGTAGTATTCCATTGTGTAAATGTCCCATAGTTGTTTTATCCACTCATCTATTGATGGACACCTGAGCTGCTCCCAAATCTTGGCAATTGTAAATAACACTGCAATGAACATAGGGGTGCTTCTGTTCTTTAGAATTAATGTTTTGTGTTCCCAGAAGTGAGATTAATGGGTTAAAAGGCAGGTCCATTTTTAATTTATTGAGATATCTCCAGACTGCTTTCGATGGTGGCTGCAACAACCTGCATTCCCAAAGACAGTGCAAAGGGGTTTCCCTTTCTCCTCACCAGCACATGATCTTTGTTGATTTATTGAATTAATAGCCATTCTGACAGGTATGAAATATACCTGTCATTGCATTTCTCTCATAATTAGTGACGTTCAGCGTCTATTCATATGTTTATTAGCCATCTGTATGTCCTCTTTGAAAAAATACTTATTCAGGTCCTTTGTCCATTTTGTAATTGGATTGTTTGGGGTTTTTTTGTGTTGAGTTCTGTAAATTCTTTATAAATTTTGGATATTAACTCCTTATCAGATGTATCAGCAAATATGTTCTCCTATTCTGTGGGTTACTTTTTTAAAATTAATTTTAAAATATTTTATTGATTATGCTATTACAGTCATTCCATTTTTCTCCCTTTTATTCCCCTCTGCCCTGTACCCCACCCACCACCATCATTCCCACACCCCAGTTTATGTCCATGGGTCATGCATATAAGTTCCTTGGCTTCTCCATTTTCCATACTATTTTTAAACTCCCCCTGTCTATTTTGTACATACCATTTATGCTTGTTATTCCCTGAATGTTTTCCCCCATTCTCCCTGCTCCCCCTCACCGCTGATAACCCTCCATGTGATCTCCATTTCTCTGAATCTGTTCCTGTTCTAGTTGTTTGCTTAGTTCATTTTTGTTTTAGTTTTGGGGTGTTTTTTTTTTAGCTTCAGCTGTTGATAGTTATGAGTTTGTTGTCATTTTATTGTTTATATTTTCTATCTTATTTTTCTTAGATAAGTCCCTTTAACATTTCATATAATAAGGACTTGATGATGATGAACTCCTTTAACCTGACCTTATCTGAGAAGCACTTTATCTGTCCTTCCATTCTAAATGATAGGTTTGCTGGATAGAGCAATCTTGGATGTAGGTCCTTGCCTATCATGACTTGGAATACTTCTTTCCAGCTCCTTCTTGCCTGCAAGGTTTCTTTTGAGAAATCAGCTGATAATCTTATGGGCACTCCTTTGTAGGTAACTGTCTCCTTTTCTCTTGCTGCTTTTAAGATTCTCTCCTTATCTTTAATCTTGGCTAATGTAATTATGATGTGCCTTTGTGTATGCTTCCTTAGGTCCAACTTCTTTGGGACTCTCTGAACTTTCTGGACTTGCTGAAAGTCTATTTCCTTTGCCAGATTAGGGAAGTTCCCCATCATTATGTTTTCAAGTAAGTTTTCGATTTCTTGCTCTTCCTCTTCTTTTGGCACCCCTATAATTCAGATGTTGGAACACTTAAAGTTGTCCAGAGATTCCTAAGCCTCTCCTCATTTAAAAAAAAAATCTTATTTCTTCATTCTGTTCTGGTTGAATGTTTATTTCTTCCTTCTGGTTCAAACCATTGATTTGAATCCTAGTTTCCTTCCCATCACTGTTGGTTCCCTGTACATTTCCTTTCTTTCATTTTGCATAGCCTTCACTTCTTCCTTTATTTTTCAACCATACTCAAGCATTTCTGTGAGCATCCTGATCACCAGTGTTTTGAACTCTGCACCTGAGAGTTTGGCTATCTCTTCATCAGTTGTATTTTTTCGGGAGCTTTGATCTGTTCTTTCATTTGGGCCATATTTCTTTGTTTCAGTGTATGTGTTGTGTTACAAGGGGCAGAGCCTTTGGTACTCACCATGGCAGGACAATCCACTGTCACTGAGTTGTGGTGCTGTATGTGGGGTAGGGGTCACAGAGGGAACAATGTCACTTGCTGGGCTCTTGGCTACCTTTCAGTCACTTCTCCTGCTACCCACAAGCAAATTGGGTCTTTCTGGTGCTGATTCCCTGGGTGGGTGATTTCGTGTATGTTCTAGGATCCAGTGGGTCTCTCCAATGAACTCTCCTGTGAGGCCGGAACTTTGTCCTGCTGCTGCAACCTCCATAGACTTTTACTCATGGGTTTTGAGACTTTCTTTTCCTGTGCTGGAACCCTGGGTTGCGCAGTCTGTCTCGCTCCCCAGTAGTTCCTCCAAGTTTATCTACACACAAATGTGGGACTGCCATATGCTGTTTCAACTCCCCAGTCCTCCAGCTGCCTTGTCATGTGTCCTCTCTGCCCTGGCTGCCCATCTCCCACCTCCTGCCAGTCTGGATGAATGTTTCATCTTTAACTCCTTGGTTGTTGGGCTTCCATACAGTACAATTTTCTGGTGATTCTGGCTATTTTTTGTTTTTAAATTTGTTGTTGTCCTTCTTTTGGTTGTATGAGGAGGCAAAGTGTATCTACCTATGCCTCTGTCTTGGCCAGAAGTCCTAAGAATTTTCAAATTGTTAAACAAATAGGCAATAGATTTATACTTAATATCAATGTTAAGAAAAAATATTTGCTAGATAACTTTAAGAAGAATGTTATAAGCCCTGGTTGGGTAGCTCTTTTGGTTAGAGAACCATCCAGATATGCAAGATTTCAGGTTTGATTGCCAGTGAGGGCACATACAAGAATCAACTAATAAATGCATAACTAAGTAGAACAACAAATCAATGTTCACTCTCTTTCTTCCCCCTCCCCCTCTCTCTCTAAAATCAATAAATTTTTTAAATGCACAAAAAAAGAATGTTATGTTCATTTGAGCCAACACTTGTTTATAAAAACTTAAATAATAGTAAAAGATAATGAAGATTAGATTTTGTCATTATAGTTATAATCTGTGTAGAACTTTTATAAAACCATTTGATGCAAACTAGAATTTATATCATCAAATGGTAATCTTCAAGAATTATGTTATATTTTTAGCTATTTAATTTCATTTATATTATAAAGTCTTCGAAGAAAAAACTTCCTTCTAGAAATTGTTCACCTGTCTGAGGAGAAACTTAAAAAAAGATATTCATTTTTTTTCAATGCAGATTTTAGAGTTGCTTTTTCATAAACTCTTTAAGCAAGATGAAATATCTGCTATTACATATATAGAGGGATGCTGGAACAAAAGGAAGACTTTTTACCTAATTTACAGATTATAATACAGTCATAGCAGGATTTACTAATAATCAATAGTTGCCCATGAAAGAACTGTATTTGCTACTGAAGAGGTAAACAGATGTGCCTGGAGAAGACAAGCATTTTTCGTACACTAAGTAGTGTAACGATCCTCCCATCATTTAACTGCACAGAGGATCTGTAATTGGTATGCACTGTAATGAATATGGAGAATGAGATGGGAATTCAGTGGTAATTTTAGTTGTTAAAAGCCAAATCCATGTTCTACTGGCACATTTTTAGAGCTAATGCTTAAGAACAAAGATGTTTATATAAAGAAATTGGCTCATGAAAATATATTAAAACAATCATATACATGTAAAAGCACAAATTTTTAATTCACTTTTTATTGTAAAACTTTTCAAATATACATAAGAGAGAAGAGTATGATAAATCATCTTGTACCTGTCACCTCACATCTACAATTACCAGTATTTTGTCATTTTTCTTTTATCTAGCCTTCATTCATTAATTAAAATTGATTTTTACTTTCTGGGGTTTTTTAAAGAAAATTTCAGACATCATTTGGTTATAGCCATGTGATTTTATGAATTTTCACAAATATCTCTAGAAGATAAGGATTGTTTAAAAATACCGTTGTCACGGTAGCTGGTGTGGCTCAGTGGATTGAGTGTGGGCCTGTGACCCAAAGGGTTGCTGTTTCAATTCCCAGTCAGGGCACATGCCTGGGTTGCAGGCCAGGTCCCAGTAGGGAGCCTGTGACAGACAACCACACATTGATCTTTCTCTCCCTCTCTTTCTCCTACCTTTCCCCTCTGTCTAAAAATAAATAAATAAAATCTTCAAAAAAATAATAATACCATTATCACACAAAGTTTTTTAAGTGTCTTAAATATCAAGTCCATTTTTAATTTTCACCAATGGTTTTAAAAGTTTTTTAAGGTTTAGTTATTAGTTTGTTCAAATCAGAATTCAAATAACATCTACAATATTGTCTTTCTTTCATGTATCTTTTAAGTTTCTTTTAATCAATAATATTTTTCCTCCTTTTAAATTTTTTTCTTTTTTCAGATTTGACTTGTTTATATATAACCAAGACTTAAAAAAATATTCATCAAGTAAAAGTCAAAGATATAGACAACAGTTTCTAATACATCTTTCTCCACTTTTATAACAACTCAAGCCTACAGCTTGAGTGATGAACCAATTATACTCCACTGAAAGGTAAATGAAAGAAAAATAAGTCAACCTTTCGGTGAGGGCTGGCTAGGTAACAATGACAATGCAATGAAGGAGTTACTGGAATTTGGCTAGGGAACACAGGAAATCAGAGTGGAGCGCCATTTTTAGAATTTCACACACATAATAAGCCAGTAAGATTTTTGTACAAATTCAGAATATTTTAAGGTTTTTAACAGAAACTCAACTATACTTATTATCTAACATCTCTTCTTTCCTGTGTGCATTTCATGCATGAGGCCAGGTTGTGGATTTTTCCAGTTTTCTGAAATCTTTTTCCAAGGACACTATCTGCCCCATTCCCTGCAGGTCTCCCAGGATGCCAAGCCAGTGTGCTCACTTCTCTCTAAATGAGGTGCCAGGCCCACGAGAAGGGGAATCCTTCAGCAGTGCACTGGAAGGTGGCTCTGGTTTCAAGTACAATGGGCCAGGGGCCCTACTCAGCAGCACCACCTGCTGGCTGGAGTGGTTTGCTTCCCAAGATTGATTGCTCCATTATTTCCATTTCCGAGAGGACCCAAGTGTGGGATCTGGTGACTGATTCCTTAAAAGAGCTCTTCAACGTTAATAGCATTTTTGTTCTTGCTTCAACCATGACAGGCACCTGTGGATTCAGCTTATCCCTTCGCATCCGTCAAGGAAAGCTCCCTAATACCTGAGAAATTACATTTGTTTCCAGCAATAGCCACTACAGCGCTTTCTGGACTGTGTTCTTTCAGTTCTTTCACTCATTTCTCCAAGGCATGGAATGAGTCCTGTGTGGTAATATCATACACTGCCTATGATACACTGGCAGCTGCAGCAGATCCAGGGTAGCACCTGGGAGCCAAGGAATGAAACTGGTCCTGACCAGCAGTATCCCAGATGAGGAGCTTATGAAGTTCATTTCCACAAGGCACAGTTTGGGTCATAAAAGACTCTCCAGTGGTCAGAATGATGTTATTGTCAAAGTGATCCTGGACAAATCCACACACAGTGCTTAACTTCCCAATCCCCCGTGTCCCCAGGAAGACACACACTCTGAGCTTGCATATCAACATCACATGCTCGAAGCTATCTGGGCAGGGCTCAGCCTCTTCCAGGCCCCAGGTGGTGCCATGTCCTTGCCAGCCAGACAATTCTTTTTCTTAATGTTGTTAATTTGTTGAAGAAATAGGGTAATTTGCTTAGTAGAATTTTCACATTTTGGATTTGTCCAATTGTATCTTTATAGTGTTGGGAACAACAATCTAAAGATTGCTTCTGAAATGATCAGAAATACACACCTTCCTCCAATTATATTAGGAAATATTTGACATATGTTGCTGAATACTGAATAAGTTTAATGTGGTTTGATTTACATATACTGTGAAATAATTACCACATTAGGTATCATTAACATTTATCATCTCATGTAACTGCAATAAAAAGGGAAAATAAACACATTTTTTGGGGGGATGAGAAATCTTAGGAATATCTTTTAGAGGTAGTATACAAAACTTTACATCACAAGATGTAAAGATTTTTGTCTTGAAAGACAAGATTTTTGTCTTTCAAAAAATATATATATATATACCTCAAAATCATCAACTGAATCTCTAAGTGCAAAAGCAAAAATAAATCTTCAGTCAACTATAACTGGAGAGGAGGAAAAGTTTAATCCCTTTGTAGCAACAACACCATCACCAGTACCTGCCCTGACAGACCTAGCCATAAAAGTGTGCAGCTCCCATAAGGATCTCAGCTGAAAGTAAATTACTTTGGCCCTGCCGGTGTGGCTCAGTTGGTTGGATTATCATTCAGTAAACCAAAAGTCCACAGGTTGGATTCCGGGTCAGGTTTCAGGTTTAGTCTCCAGTTAGGAGACAGTCGGGCACAGTTGTGGCACTTAAGAGAAGCAACCAGATGTTTCTCTCTCACGTAGGTATTTCTCTCTATCTCCCTCCCTTCCCCTCTCTCTGCAATGAATAAGTATGTTCTCAGGTGAGGGGAAAAAAACCCCAAAACTCTAATTTCATACTTAGTACCACAAGGGAATTGTGTGTTAAACAATTATTTTTCCTGCACTGTAAGATAAAAACTGTTAAAATTAAACTAGTAATAATTTTTATAATAAATGTATAATAACTTTTTTTTTAAGTTTCAAGATTTGTTATTGTTTTCTGGAAGTTTATTTTTTTTAAGGTGCCATTTGGTCTGGCACCAGTTTTTGCTGAATATTCACTACTGTTCAACCATTTGTTATTCGCTTAAAATGTTAATCTTTGCGTGACTAAATATGCATTGCATTTCAATGTAATATGAAAAGGATGCCCACCTCCTCTTACCCCAGCTGGAGCTGGAGTTTTCCAGTTCATCTGTAGTGTACAGAAATTTGATCTCATCATGTAGTGCGTCCCTCTTGCCACCTTCACCGGGGGTGGGGGTGGGAATAAGGGACATAAATCTAGTGATACTATAAGGAATATCAACGGCTAAGTGTTGGGTTTATATATATTAGCCTTAATCTGAAGATCAGTAGGTCTCATATGAGTTCACAGTGTTCTCCTATTATCCTGCCCCAGCTTCCCTCTTGTTCATTGATTACTAAATCACTACTATTGTGTTTGGGGAAGGGCAGGCACTGTGACAATGGTGATAGGCTAAAGGTCACATCTCTTGGAGCTATCGAAACAGCGAACCCTTAATGTGCCAACAAAGCACCACAGTCTCTGAAGTACGGTAGGTGTCACAGCTGTCTATGTTCTGCTCAGAAACGGAGGATATGCCTCCTCCCCTGCTACACCAACCACACTTGGTCTTCTGAACGCCAGAGGAGCAGTGCATTGTATCTTCACATTTCACAGACTCCCTCAACCGAAAACAATTCTTTTGGCTTCTGTCTGCAGAAGCATTAGGACAAAATTATACTGGACCTGGCTCATGAACCAATATCCAATGTTGTTCATTCTCTACTCTCTTTGACCCCTGGCCTTGGGAGTGCCGGAATGGGGTGGTTGGGTAATGACAGAGTAAAAGATGATGACAAGATACAACAAAAATCCTTTTTTTTTTTAAACTTTATTTCTTCTTGGAGAGGGGGGAAGGGAGAGAGAAAGAGATGGAGAGAAACATCAGTTGGCTGCCTCTTATTTGCGCCCTGGCAGGCATGTGCTCTTGATAGGAGACTTAGGGATTGAAAATTTTTATTTTAATAGCTAATAAGCTTAGTAAATTGATTTTACAAGCTTAGTAATCAATGCATGTAAAAGCTTTGTTCCAGGAACTGAAGGCGTGACCCACCCTGACTCCAGGAGACCATAAGCAGTTCCACCTTTGTTCCTCAGGAGGACTGCAAGCAATTCAATACATCTGAGCCATTGTATTCCAGGGTGAGATGACCAACCATCACCCAGGATGCAGCTTAAGACCACCACCCAGAGCAAGAATGCTGGAGTTGTTTTTTTTTTAATCCAATTAACTCCTCCCTGGAATTTCAAAACCCCCTCACCACACCTTGTTTATTCCCTGCTATAAAAATCTTGGCCTGGAAAGAAAAGAGAAGATGGCCTGTTAGGGTATGAACCTGCCATCTTCTCAAATCACTGGCCATCTGAACAAAGCACCCGTAAAGATTCAATCCCTGTCTCTGCTTATTGGTTCAGTAGTGACAGGCGGCCCAAACGCTGGGGTCTTCTCTGGTTTTACTCTGATTGAAAATTGAACTGGTAACCTTTCAGTTTGTGGGACGACTGCAGCCCAACCGAGCCACACCAGTCAGGGCAAAAAACCCTTTCTTAAAGCTTCAAATCCTCATGCAAAATCATTTTTGATATATTTAAATCATCAAGCCAAGGAATGTTTATTAAATTTCTACTGTGAGACAAATATTGCGCTAGGAAAACGTTTGAGCAGTATATAACCTCTGGTTTTTTGAAGAGTACAATACAGGAGAAAGGAGGAACATCAAAAAATTAATTTACACATGCTTAATTAAATAATCATAAGTGGGAAGAGTCAGGAATAAGTTGAGAGGTGTCCAAGAGAACATAATGGAGGATCTGTGGTGTAGGGAATTAGAGAAGGGATCTAGAAAGAAGTGAGGTTTGAACTGAAACCAAAGGATTAGGTGATTTTATTATTCTATTAACATGAAATGTCCAGAATAGGCAAAGCTATGGAGACAAAAAGTAGATTAGTGAAAAGAAATGATTGGTTACTCAGGGCTGGCGGGAGGATGGGCGTATGGTAGTGATGGCTGAAAGGTTAGAGATTTCTTCTTGGAATGATGAAAATGTCAATGAAAGAAACATCCAAACCTGTAAGAATTTTATGAGTTGATCTGAGCCAAACTGACGACAATTGCCAGGAAACAAAATGTCAACAGACTGAGAAAATGCCCCAGAAAATGGCAGTTTTGCACCTTATTTCATACAATCAAAGGAAGAGGCGTAAAAGGATTACATGAAATCCATTGGTGATAGATTGAAGGTGATGAGAGAAAGCAAAATGGGTGGAAATCTCTGGGGTTGTGTAAAAAGTAAAATGAATGATTGTGCTTCTTTTACATAAGTGGGTGTAGGATAGTTAACAAATAACAATAACAATAAGAGGTTTTGTGGTCCCTGCTCAGCGTGAGAGGTTGTGCCCTGAGGGGTCTGGAAAAAGGAAATTACCCTGACATTCTGAAGATCTGTTAATTCAAAAAGTTAGATTCAAAATGTTAATAGGCTCAGTTAAGGCAAAGATTGACTGTGGTCAAGGAAGATATTGGCCTAGGACAGAGCTTCCTTTTAGTTAGAAAGTTTCAGTTTCAGACCATCCTATGTGGTTACTTCAAATCTCTGAGTTTGTAAGGCTACCACACAGGACTTCCCTTTGCTTGTCAGGTCTAGTATGTGGCCCCCTTTTCATCCACTAAAATCTAAAATTAATTGCAGTATTGGTGTGCGACTTTGTGAATGGACTAAACATCATTGAATTATACAATTCAAATGGACGTATTTTACATGTAAATTAATGGCTCAACAAAGTTGTCACCCCCCCCAAAAAATCAGATGCTGTCACTCCTTGCTTAAAAATCCCCCAATGGCTTCCAGTTTCGTTGGCAACAGATTGTAAATTCTTTGCTTTAGCTTACCAGGTTCTTGCCAATCTCTCAGCTTTCTGTCTTGCACCCTATGATTCAGTCACACGAGCTTTTTTTTTTTTCCCTAGAACATGCCAAATTTGTTATTACCATAGTCTTGGAATTAGCTTTTTCATTCCCTGGAGCCCTATTCCTCTATGAGCTCCTTTGTAATTAGTGTGTAATCACACCGTGTCCTTCCCTCATTTCCCAGTCCCTCTTCTAGTCTGATGAAGTCCTTGGTCTTCTCTTCCAACCATTCCAGTTTGTGCTCTGATTTCCTCATTGTCATCAGCAAATCTTCCTACATATTTTATTGATGGGACTAACTGGGAGAACGTTTCTCCTAGGGCCCAAACCCTCCTAGCAAATGCTACGTTTTCTTGAGGCTCTTTCTGTAGATAAGTTGAACACAAGATTTTATAACTTTTTTCCCCAATAGTTTGAATTCAAACACAAATACATACAAGTTATTAGCTTATGAGAGATACAATTTAAAAGAATTGTGAATTCAGGGACAAAGCCAAAGTGGGGTAGGAATAAGGGTGGGAGGTGGGGATGGGAGTGGTGGGGGGGAAATGGAGACAACTTGTACTTGAACAACAATAAAAAGTAAATAAATAAAATAAAAGAATCATGAATTCGATGTCTGACTGAGGAATGCTAGGACTGATCCCTTTGAAAAAAGCCCTAAAAAAGAAGTCCCTTCACCTCTGCTTCAAGGCAGTTCATGGACCTGTATTTGGCTTTGCTGTAACTTGCAGAGCTTCGTGTTGGAGTTCCTTTCCCACCTCTGGACTGGGTGGCATAGACTCAGTATCACCCAGACATTGAGTCTTGGGAAACTCCAAGTTGCAGGGAGGACAGCCACCTCCTTCTTTGTTTTCCGCCTGGGGGAGGGAGAAAGCTGTAACCTTTCCTGTGCTCTCAGGCTAGGGACCTGCCCTTCTGAGTTCCCATTGTGCAGGGCCAAGTACAGGCAGCAGAAAACTTACTTTTATCTTAATCATATCTGATAAATCTGGTTCTTAATGTGCTCAGAGTACAAATAACTGCTTTCTCAGTGGGGAGATGAGTCTTGAACCAGTCAAAAGTTATACATTACTGTCTCTCAGCATTTGTCCTTTACCTTCTGGACTTAACTGAAATCTGTTCCCTGGGGAGCTCATTTGCTCTCCAACCCTCTTAAGTGGAAGCTACATATTTTTTTACATCCCTCTTACCTTTGGCCAAGCTTTTCATTTCTCCATTGGTCTTCTTCTAAACCACTTAGCTCTCTTTCTCTTTTCTGAGAAAAAAAAATGTTAAAAACTGCTCCTTTGAAATTCTTGCTCCTCAAATGCACTACTCTATCCCCCAACTCATTGCTGTCACCTACTTCTTCCTACTTCCTCCACTCCTTCCATGATAACTTCAGCTTCTAGCTCAGCGTTCTTCTGCACTTCTCTTCCTCCCATCATGCTCGGTGATGGCAATGTTTAAGTAAATAACCCATTTAATACACTGATTATTCAGATCCTACAACTCACTTCCACTTCACGTTAGTCACTCGCACAGGCACACCTGAGAACTTGCCATCATCTGAAATGACACTACCTCCAACAGTCTTGATTTCAGAAATCATACAATGCAGCCACCAGCTTGGTCTTCCACCACACGTGCGGTACTATCCATCGTATGGTAATTTTCCTACCTGGTTCAGATGCCACCCTATTGAACCCACTTTCTCATTATCTATGATCTCCTTTCTGTCTCATTTTACTGTCTCTGTGACCCAATTTATAGTTTAAGCTCCATCACTGTTATTACTCCCCCTAAATTATATTCAACTCATTGGTTCTCTCTTCCTCCAGTACGTTGGTCTGGCAAAATCTCAACTCTAATTGATCTAATTATCCACATTCTTAATGCCTATGCCTGAGAATTGAACTGTTGCAACCAGGGGGAAATCATGCAACCAGGCTAACAGGCTTCATTCCATCCATACAAACCTTAAATAGGCACTAACGCTACCCAAAATGTCTTATCTATTTCCCTGAATAACCTTGCTTTTCCACTCTTATAAACATCAACGTCGCTGATTCTGCTTTCTCCTCAAATAGTTCAAACACCTCCTTGGCTTACTCTCAGTCATTAGTAGAGATCTCTTTCATCATCTCACAATGACAAATCAAGTTTTAACTGCAACGAAACCTACTTTTCGGCAACCCTGGTAAAACGGTGACAGTGTTTTTACACCTAAGCAAGGCCAACCTCTATAAGTTTATTACTAGCACTCAAACTAACAAACTGATCAAACTCTCATACACGTACAACTCTTTTTTGAGCACACCTCTGTTATCTCCAGACATTGTTCCATTGCTTCATTCCTTCCCTTAAAAACCACACTGCTCAAAACAGCTGCCATACATGCGGTCTCTGCTCCCACCTCTATTTAGTAATCATTACCCACTGTTTCTTCTGTGTTCATAGAGGGTGTGTTTTCTGCAAATCAGCCCGTCTTTTAATATCAAAGTTCATAGTATTCCTTATATTCTTTATTTACATTTTGTGCTTTTATTTTTTTATTCTATTTTATTGATTATGCTATTTTAGTTGTCCCAGATATTCCCCCTTTGTCCCACTCCACCAAGCACCCCCCACTCCCTCAGGCAATCCCTACACCATTGTTCATGTCCCTGGGTCATGCAGCGCTTCCTCAGCTACTCTATTCCCTTTACTGTACTTTATATCCCCAGGGCTTCTCTATAACTACCCATTTGTACTTCTTAAACCCCTCACCTCTCCCCCCATTTTCCTAGACACCCCTCCCACCTGGCGACCATCAAAATCCTCTCCATATCCGTGATTCTGACTCTGCTCTTCTTCTTTGGTTAGTCTGTTTTTTAGATTCAAATCATATATATGTATTTGTGACCATTTTATAGTTCACAGTTTTGATTATCTTTTCCTTAAATAAGTCCCTTTCACATATCACACAATAATGGTTTGGTGATGATTAACTAACTGCATTAGTTTTTTCTTGTTTGGGAAGCTCTTTATCTGACCTTTGATTTCAGTCCTGGGAGGAATGAAAATCCTCAGGGGAGAAAATGGCACCATGGGAAGCTGCCTGCCAACCCTACCCAGGAAGATTAGGGTCTGGGGTTGGCTTATCTGGCATAAGAGGATGCAGCTTTCACCCAGCAACCAGCTCTAGCCAAGCAGACTCTAATACCCCAACCACAGGTTTTTGCGTTTAAAAACCCTGTCAAAGAACAACCGAGTGAGACCCAACCTCCCTCGGTTGGCTCCACTTTCCCTCTTACTCCCCGCTAATAAACCCTGCTCTCCTTAGCTTGCTGAGTCTGCCCTGTTTCTGAGCTACTCCAACCTTACATGATAGCTTTGCTGAGTAGAGCCATCTTGGATATAGGTCCTTGCTTTTCATGACTTTGAATATTTCTTGCCAATCCCTTCTAGCCTGCAAAGTTTCTTTTGATAAACCAGCCCACAGTCTTATGGGAACTCCTTCGTAGTAACTCTGTGTTTCTCTTGCTGCCTTTAAGATTCTCTCTTCATCTTTAACCTTTGGCATTTTAATTGTGATGTGTCTTGGAGTGGCCTCTGCGTCCGTCTTGTCTGGGACTCTGTGCTTCCTAGACTTGCACGTCTATTTCCTTCACCAAATTAGGGACGTTTGCTTTCATTATTTTTTCAGATAGATTTCCAAATTCTTGCTCTTCCTCTTCTCCTCTGGCACCCCTTGATCCAAATGTTGGAATCCTTGAAGTTGGCCCAGAGGCTGCTTACGCTATTAGTTTTTTTTGTATTCTTTTTTCTTCTTGATGTTCTGATTGGTTGTTTTTTGCTTCCTTATGTTCCACATCATGGATTTGATTCTCAGCTTCACCCACTCTACTGTTGTTTCTCTATAAATTGTCCTTTACTTCAATTGGTGTATCCTTTGTTTCTGACTGCATCTTTTTTATGCTGTTGAGGTCCTCACTGCTTTGAACTCTGCTTCTGATAGATTGTTTATCTCCATTTTGTTTAGTTCTTTTTCTGGAGTTTTGATCTGTCCTTTCACTTGGGCCACGTTTCTTTGACTCCCCAGTTTAGTAGCTTGCCTGTGTTTGTTTGTATGTATTAAGTAGAGCTGTTATGACTTCCTGTCTTGGTATCGTGGCCTAAAGTAGTAGGTGTCCTGTAGGTCCAGTGGCACAGCCTCCCCTAGCACCCAGGCTGGGTACTCGAGGTGCACCCATCGAGTGTGGGCTGAGTGCAAGCTCCTTTTCTAGTTGAGACTTGATGGCTGTTGGCAGCTTAATGGGAGGGATTTACCCAGGCTAGCCAGCTGTGAGGATTGACTGTGACCACTGACCACCATGGAGGAAAAGCTGAACAATGGCAGGGGGGTAGTGCTCAGATGTGGTCTGTAGCTGTCCAGTGGCTATGCAGGCTCTGGGTTTCCTGGGTGGTACAGGCCAAGGTTAGCCCCAAGGAAACCAATCTCTGAATCTAGGCTGACGGCCGCTAGTGCCATGCCTGGGACCACTGGGAAACTGGGTTGTGAGCTTCAACCACTATACCTCTTGTCAGTGGGAGAAACTGCTGTTTTTCCTTAAGGAATCCACATACAGACTTACTCAGACTCACTCCCTCTGAGCTCTAGCACAAGGGTAGCAGCTTGCAAGGCACCAGTGGCATACAGGGAGGAGCTGAAGTGGCTGGCATCAAGATGAGAGCTGGGGGACAGCTTTCACTCAGAAAGGTGGGAAGAGCCACAGAGCCAGCAGGTGGGTGCCATGTCTGAGACAGACTCCACCAACCTGGCTAACACTGTGTGCCCCAAGGAGATGCCCTGAGGCTCTGTCCCACCCAATTTATAGCTGTTAATGATAGCTTTTCCATATGAATGGCTGGTCCTGGCTCATGCTTCCAAAACTTCTTAAATCCTTTCAAACAAGCAACAACTGGCCTTAGTGAGCTCCCAGCCCCCATTATCTCTTGCTGAGTTGCCCAAAGCATTGAACTTGTAGCAGCCAGCCTAGATTCACAGATTGGTTTCCCCAGGGAATCTCCAAACCAGCACAAGTAGCAGCCATCTCAGCTCAGGCAGAGTAGCCCCAAAGAGGACACAGGTTGGGGCTAACCTTGGCCTGTACCACCCAGGAAACCCAGAGCCTGCATAGCCACTGGACAGCTACAGACCACATCTGAGCACTACCCCCCTGCCATTGTTCAGCTTTTCCTCCATGGTGGTCAGTGGTCACAGTCAATCCTCACAGCTGGCTAGCCTGGGTAAATCCCTCCCATTAAGCTGCCAACAGCCATCAAGTCTCAACTAGAAAAGGAGCTTGCACTCAGCCCACACTCGATGGGTGCACCTCGAGTACCCAGCCTGGGTGCTAGGGGAGGCTGTGCCACTGGACCCTACAGGACACCTACTACTTTAGGCCACGATACCAAGACAGGAAGTCATAACAGCTCTACTTAATACATACAAACAAACACAGGCAAGCTACTAAACTGGGGAGTCAAAGAAACGTGGCCCAAGTGAAAGGACAGATCGAAACTCCAGAAAAAGAACTAAACAAAATGGAGATAAACAATCTATCAGAAGCAGAGTTCAAAGCAGTGAGGACCTCAACAGCATAAAAAAGATGCAGTCAGAAACAAAGGATACACCAATTGAAGTGAAGGACAATTTATAGAGAAACAACAGTAGAGTGGGTGAAGCTGAGAATCAAATCCATGATGTGGAACATAAGGAAGCAAAAAACAACCAATCAGAACATCAAGAAAAAAAGAATACAAAAAAAACTAATAGTGTAAGCAGTCTCTGGGCCAACTTCAAGGATTCCAACATTTGGATCAAGGGGTGCCAGAGGAGAAGAGGAAGAGCAAGAATTTGGAAATCTATCTGAAAAAATAATGAAAGAAAACGTCCCTAATTTGGTGAAGGAAATAGACGTGCAAGTCTAGGAAGCACAGAGTCCCAGACAAGATGGACGCAGAGGCCACTCCAAGACACATCACAATTAAAATGCCAAAGGTTAAAGATGAAGAGAGAATCTTAAAGGCAGCAAGAGAAACACAGAGTTACTACGAAGGAGTTCCCATAAGACTGTGGGCTGGTTTATCAAAAGAAACTTTGCAGGCTAGAAGGGATTGGCAAGAAATATTCAAAGTCATGAAAAGCAAGGACCTATATCCAAGATGGCTCTACTCAGCAAAGCTATCATGTAAGGTTGGAGTAGCTCAGAAACAGGGCAGACTCAGCAAGCTAAGGAGAGCAGGGTTTATTAGCGGGGAGTAAGAGGGAAAGTGGAGCCAACCGAGGGAGGTTGGGTCTCACTTGGTTGTTCTTAGACAGGGTTTTTAAACGCAAAAACCTGTGGTTGGGGTATTAGAGTCTGCTTGGCTAGAGCTGGTTGCTGGGTGAAAGCTGCATCCTCTTATGCCAGATAAGCCAACCCCAGACCCTAATCTTCCTGGGTAGGGTTGGCAGGCAGCTTTCCATGGTACCATTTTCTCCCCTGAGGATTTTCATTCCTCCTAGGACTGAAATCAAAGGTCAGATAAAGAGCTTCCCAAACAAGAAAAAACTAATGCAGTTAGTTAATCATCACCAAACCATTATTGTGTGATATGTGAAAGGGACTTATTTAAGGAAAAGATAATCAAAACTGTGAACTATAAAATGGTCACAAATACATATATATGATTTGAATCTAAAAAACAGACTAACCAAAGAAGAAGAGCAGAGTCAGAATCACGGATATGGAGAGGATTTTGATGGTCGCCAGGTGGGAGGGGTGTCTAGGAAAATGGGGGGAGAGGTGAGGGGTTTAAGAAGTACAAATGGGTAGTTATAGAGAAGCCCTGGGGATATAAAGTACAGTAAAGGGAATAGAGTAGCTGAGGAAGCGCTGCATGACCCAGGGACATGAACAATGGTGTAGGGATTGCCTGAGGGAGTGGGGGGTGCTTGGTGGAGTGGGACAAAGGGGAAATATCTGGGACAACTATAATAGCATAATCAATAAAACATAATTTAAGAAAAAATAAAAGAAACTCGACACCTGTAGCCATCACTGCTATCACCTTTTTACTCTTAGTCCCAAGCAACCACTAATTTACCTTCTGAGTCCATTGATATGCTTATTTTGACCATGTTAAAAAATGTGTTGTATTTTCTGACTGGCTTCTTCTTTTCAGTACAAAGTTTTCAAGGTTCACACATGTTGTAGTGTGTATGGATACTTTATTCTTATTGCCACATCATATTCCATTGTATGGATAAACTACATGTTGTTAATCTCTTCATCACTTGATTCACCTTTACCTTGCTCCCACCTTTTGGCATTATGAACAATGCCATTATGAGCATTGAAATACAAGGTTTTTATGGTCAGATGTTATTATATGTTTTGGGTATATTCCTAGGAATAGGAGTACTGGGTCATATGTTAACTCTAATTTTAACAGTTTGCAGAATCGACAGACATTTTCCAGAGCAGCTGCAGAATTTGACATTGTCATCAAGAGTGTATGAGTGTTCTGAATTTCCACACCCTCACTGTTAGGGTGGTACATAATACGGGCTGTGAAAGAATACACAAAGAGAAGAAAGTGCAGAGAGTAAAGGTTTTATTTTTACTTTCCCAAGGGAGGGAAAGGGCTAGGTGCAGAGATGGACCTAGCTGATGCCGGTGCAGCACCAGCACCAGCACTGAGGGGTTAGGGCTTCGAGTCTTTATCAGGTAATGGGATGGCTGTAGAGCAGGATGTTTCAGTTAGGTTGCAACTTGATTTGATGTTGTCTTTGGGTGCAGAGTCTGGTGGTCATTGTGGTCTGGTTTGTCCTGTTCCCAGGTTCTAGAAGCCTCTGGACCTTCAGGGTGCTTCCAGGAATTTTCTAGTCCTGAGGATAAAGGCTAATACAACAATTAGGGTCAGTCATGTTTTATGCCAGGATCCAGCTCACTCTGAGAAAGAGGGCCTGAGAAAGTGGTTTTTGTCCTATTACTCACCAATAATTATTATTTATCTTTTTGATTATAGACATCCTAGTGAGTGTGAAGTAATATCTCATTGTGGTCTTGATTTGATTTTCCTAATGGCTAATGTTGAGCACCTTTTCATGTGTTTCTGGGTCTCTTTTGGAAAAATGAATATATATAATCTTTTGCCCATTTTAAATTGGTTAGATGATTTATTTATCTATTTTTATGTATTTTTTCTTTTGAGCTCGTGCTTTATTGTCATACGTAGGAATCCTCTGATGAATCTGAGATCATGAAGATTCATCCTCATGGTTTCTCCTAAGAGTTTTATAACTTTAGCTGTTACGTTTAGGTCTTCAATCCATTTTGTGTTAATTTTTGCATGTGGTTTGAGCTAAGGGTCCAACTTTATTCTTCTGCATGTGTCCATCCAGTTGTTCCAGTACCATTTGTTGAAAGATTTTTTTTTTAATCCTCACCTGAGCATAGGTTTATTGATTCTAGAGAAAAAGAGGAGGGGGTGGGGAGAGAGATGTAAGCAAGAAACATGGATCATCTTTTTTTTTTTTTTTTTCGCCATCTTGAACCCTGTGGTGACTGCCGGAACAGAACTTCTGAGCAACAAACATGTCTGGAAGGCTGTGGTCCAAGGCCATTTTTGCTAGCTATAAATGGGGTCTCCAGAACCAGAGGGAGCACACAGCTCTTCTTAAAATCGAAGGTGTTTATGTTCGAGATGAAACTGAATTCTATCTAGGAAAGAGATGTGCTTATGTGTACAAAGCGAAGAACAACACAGTGACTCCTGGTGGTAAACCAGACAAAACCAGAGTGATCTGGGGAAAGGTAACTCGTGCTCATGGAAACAGTGGCATGGTTCATGCTAAATTCCGAGGCAACCTTCCTGCTAAGGCCATTGGACACAGAATCCGTGTAATGCTGTACCCCTCCAGGATTTAAACTTACTGATAAATAATAACCCTGACTGTGTGGCTCGGTTGGGGGCCCTCTGGCAAAGCGAAGGATTCCAGGTTGGGGGACATGGCTGGGTTGCAGGTTCAGTCCCTGGTCAAGATGCAAAGGGGAGCCAACTAATGAATGTTTCACTCACACATCTATGGTTCTCATCTTTTTCTCCCTCTCCCCTCTCAAATAAGTAAATAAAATCTATTTTAAAGAGAAAAAAAGAAAAAAGAAACATGGATCAGTTGCCTCCCACACGTGCCCTGACTGGGGATCAAACCTGCAGTCTTTTGGTGTACGGTACGTGCTCCAACCAACTAAGCCACCTGGCCAGGGCTAAAAAGACACCCCCCCCCCGCCCCATTTAATGATACTGAGATCTTTGTTTAAAATCAGTTGACTATGACACATGGGTTTATTTGTGGACTTTCAATTCCATTTCATTGTCTTGTCTTTTGATGTAGGAATCATACTATATTAATTGCTGTTGCTCTGTAGTAAGTTTTAGTATTCAGATGTGTGGTCCTCCAACTTTCTTTTTCTTTTTCAAGATTTCTTTGGCTATTCTGTGTCAAGATGTCTTTTAAGTACAGTTTTTCGTTTGCTGAATACATAAAATGCAACTTTTTTTCTTTTTAGTGAAGGGGTTCAGACCAGGCCTCTCCAAGATGTGCCACTTTGGAATGTGAATTATTTTGTGTTGAAGACAATGAGACCATAAGGCCTCATGAGAATTTTTGCCTTCCCCTTAAAGCATTTAAATTTGGGGCCTAGCCCATAACAAGAATTATCAACAGAAATAATGCTTATGACTTACAGGGCAGGACAAACTTTTAATTACTGAAGGTTCACTCTTCTTATTGTCCTTATTGAATGACCTGCCTCCCCTCTGAAGCCCTAAGATACCTTACCTCGTCGGTTGCTTAGAATGCCATGTATACCTTATTTTAACTTTCTGTGTCTGAACCTCTTAGGTATGTAAGCTCTCTGTCTCATGCATATGGTTTCTGAAACACATGAGATTCTTTGGTAATTTTTTGCCCTTGAAGGCATACCCTCTATTATAAATGCCATCTTTCTAGGTCCTAAATAGATGCTTCTCCAAATAGGACACACAGATGGCCACTAAACACAGAAGAAGATGCTCAATGTCACTAATCATCAAAGAAATGTAAATAAAAACCACAATGAGATGTCACCTCGCACTTGTCAAAATGGCAATCATCAATAAATCAATAAATAACAAAAGGTGAGGATGTGGAGAAAAGGGAACCCTAGTGCACTGTTGGTGGGAATGAGGATTGGTGCAGCCACTGTGGAAAACAGTATGGAATTTCCTTGAAAAATTAAAAATGAAATTGCCTTACAACACACTGATTCCATTTTTGCAAACCTTACCATTTGTGACAGCATGGATAGCCTTGGAAGGTATTATGCCAAGTGAAATAAGTGACTCAGAGACAAAAATTATATAATGTCATTTATATATGGAATCTAAAGAACAATATCAATGAAGAAACAAAACAGAAACAGACTCATAGATACAGAGAACAGACTGATAGTTGCAGGGTAGGGTTGGGGTTGGAGGACTGGGTGAAAAAGGTGAATTAAATAAGTACAAATTGGTAGTTATGAGCCCTGACCAGCATTGCTCCATTGGTTGAGTATTTTTCTGCAAAGCAAAAGGTCACTGGTTTGATTCTTGGTCAGGGCACGTGCCTGGTTTGTAGGACCAGTTGGGGTGTGTGCCAGAGGCAACCACTCCCTTGGTGTTTCTGTATCACATCAATGTTTCTCTCTCTCCCTTCCTCTCTCTCTAAAGCAATGAAAAAATGTTCTCAGTGAGGAAAAAGCAAAAAAAGAAAATTTTTTAAAAGGGGGGGGGGAAAGAAATGCCCTCTTCCCACTCCAGGACAAGTAAAGCATGAATACATGTCTACTGTGCCAAAGGCTGTCAAAGCCTATACCGGTTGCCTTGTAATTGTCCACTGCCCCATTTTTCTCAATCTGAGCTCCTTGAGGCCAGGAACAATACCTTTATTGCTGGACCCTATTGGGATCTTTAATGGAATGAATAAATAAACAAATAGATAGTTGTTCGTTGACAGGGAGAGTAATGTAGAGGGGTTGAAAGAAATAGGTTTGCTCCTTCCCTGTACTTTAAGAGTTGCTGAAGTCTGCAAAGGTACTTTTGTGCCTTGCATAGTCCTGGTGCATAGATAAGCTTTATTTGATTGTTTGGCCCAGCCTGTCTAGGATCCCCTGAACTCTGGTATGCTACACAAATTATTTACCCAGGGATGGTGCATGCATTTCCTTTTCACCTATTATTTTTGCCGAAAGCCTGAGTATTTATTTAGGAGCCAGCTTGCTGGAGAAAGCAGGTAAAGAAATGTGTGGGAAGGGAGCAAGCCTGACTTGAGGAACAATGTATTCTGGGTTAAGCCTCTAAATTTCATGATGATCTTAGTAAAATGAGTTCAGGATATTTTCACTCCACTGTTTTGATCTCATCTTTAAAAATGAAAAACATTTACATCTATCTAAATTAACACAAAAGTGTATTGGTGGATAAAGAAAGCCCTTCCCAGAGAAAAACTCATTAAATAATTTTATTGACTTTCTGTTAACTAAAGTTAGAGCTTCCATTACGACCCCTCAGCCCCCTTCCATCTTTCGTGAACTGATACTGTAGAGACCAATGTTCCAGTGATTGCACACATATTTCATACAAAAATTAATTTTCATATTTGTATCGTGAGACGTCTTCCATGGCCTCTCTCTTCCAGGCTCAATTTTCCTTGGTTAAGTTCATAAGATCCAAATTTTGTCGGTTATTTTTTCATAATATTCAAGTCAATTAAAAATATATTGTAATATATTATGCATTACAAATATATTAGCCACGTTAGTGTGCTTGTTTCTATCAAATTTAATTTTTTTGCGTTAACTTGGAATTTTCAATGTTACCAATACGACCTGATTTTCTAATAAGGTCTTTTAATTAGAAGAGTCCTGCATGCAATAAGAGCCATCCCAGTGTTATTATGTTGGTTCTGTCTCTTAGCAACCTTTGTATGGATTGGGTAAAAGACAGATAGTTTGTGTTTATACCTTGAAGCAAAGAGCAAAGATCATTAATGGACAAATGTGAATCTGGGCTCTTGGCTGGTTCAAAATAACAGAATCAAAACATGATGTGTGTCAAGCTTTTGCGGATTAGAAAATTTCATTTTGTAAATGTGACAGGCTTATGTTTCCTACATTTTCTTTTTACCTCCATTTTTTTTTTTTTCATAAATTTACTAAAATTTCTCTAGGATGTCTAGGTTTTCCCCAGCTCATCTACAGGGATTTTCCATCTAATGATTTTTCACTCAAGATCTACCTATTGAATTCCTTTAGGGTTGGATTTTATTTATAACAATAATCTTATTCTTTCCTAAAGGCTTTTTCAAACTTCACATTGAGGTCCAGAAAAAGAATAAAGATAAAATTAGATTTATTTTTGCAATTCACCCCAGACATTCCAAGTAAAAACATTTAAAAACTACTTATTTATTTATTTATTTATTTATTTATTTATTTATTTATTTTTAGAGGGAAAGGAAGGGAGAGAAAACATTAATGTGAGAGAAACATGGATTGGTTGTGTTTCTTGCAGACCCTGACTAGGGAGGAACTGCAACCCCAGCATGGAACCTAACTGATGGATGGATGACCTTTCACTTTGCAGGACAATGCCCAACTGAGCCAAGGCAGTCAGGGCTAAAAAATTTTTTTATCGCTTATTTCTATTTTTCTTTCTCAAAAAAACATTATAAAAAATTGCAAAACAAAGTTTTGAGGGATAGGTGAGCCAAAGCAAGGTCTGGAATTCTGGAATTCCAGTAGCATCAGGACAATCTAAAATCTGCCTTGTGGAAGAGCATTTGGAATTGGGGGTGCTAGCAATACCAGAAGACTGGAGAGGGTACAGAAGAGATTTTCACCACATGCCTGCAAGCTATTATTCAACTCTGTACAAACCTTAAAATGTGGCCTGTGGTTGGTGTGAAGCTTAAATCAGCAAATAAAGGGTTTAGAAGAGCACACAGGTGTTGGCTGTCATTCATTAATAGGTACTGTAATGGCCCCTGCAGATAGCAGACACAATTCCTGTCTGTAAGGGGCTCATTTTGGTCAGGGTGATGACTAGCAAGCAATACCTCACAGTGCTTATTAAGGGCTGAGAAACAGGGGTCAGCCAAGCTGCTGTAGGAAGCACATAAACTAGACCCAGACTCTTAAAAATTACTGAGCTGAGAGGCATTGAAGAGCTTTTGTTTATATGAGTTAGTTGTATTTATTGATATTTACCCTCATAGGAATTAAACCTAAGGGGAAAAACACTTAAAAATAACAAAACTCAGTGTCATCACCCAATATATTTATTACGAAAAAGACATTTCCCCAAAACTTAATAGAGTGGCACTGTTTAAAATTTTTGCAGATTTCCTCAACGTGTGGCTTAGAAGACGGTTGAATTCTCATCTTTGCTTCTGCATTTAATCGGTTTCTACATACTGCTTTGGTTTAAGAAGAAGACAATTTGGCCTTATATACATATGTAATTGCAAAAGAATAGGAGCTTCTCTGAAAGGTCTTGGGGTCCTCTCAGGGGATCCTCTGGCCACACTTTTTGAGAATTGCTAACTTAGATCTGGAATGTTTCTTGGAGTAGGCAACTTGACTCCTGAAGTAGATCAGCCATCGAGATGGTTAATAAGGGGACTTTTCTGCAGAGCCAGCAGATTCTGAGGCAAGGGGCTTAACCAATCCAACCTCCTCCACCATTCTTCAACACATAGCCAAGTGATTAAAAAGTACCTGGGGGAACGGATTTGCCTCTTAATATTACATTAACTATGAAAGCTTAGTGTTTAATACAACCGAGAAAAAGAAACCATCTATTTGCCTCTCCCCTACCGTCCGCCCGCGAGGTGAAAACTAGAATCCCGCGGGCGGTGCCCAGTCCCTCAAAAGCCTTGGAATGGCGCGGAGGCGAGGGGAAGCGCTGCCGCCCCGGGTCCCGCGGAGGCGCGGCGCGGCTGGGCTCCCAGCGCGCAGGCGCGGCGGCGGCCCGGAACGGTAAACAGTGGGGTCACGTGACGCAGGATCGCTTTTACCCCCGCGCCGCCGCCGCACGCCGATGGCTGTGGGGTCTCGCACCGCCGCACAGTCCTCACAAGGCGGGCGGTCCTCGGGCTCTGGGCGGCGGCGGCTGCAACAAGGACAAGGAGGGAGGCGCAGAAGCAAGGAAGGTTTCGTCTGCAGCAGCCGCTCGACCCCGTGAGGAAAAGAGGCTGTGGCAGCGACGCCGACGTCCTGCGCGTACCCCCTCTCCGCGGCACCCACCGGGCCCCCTCCTCCTCCTCCTCCTCCTCCTCCAATTCGGCGGCGGCGGCGGCAGCGGCCATCATCTTCCTCTTGCTGCCAGTGGTAGCGCTCGTCTGGCGGAGCTGGGTGAGTTGCGGCTCTGGCCGCGGCCAGGGAGACGGGCAATCCTCCCCTCCCCCCATCCCTTTCCACACGCGCGACGCCTCGGCTGCTCTCCCCGCCCCTCCCACGGCGGACACTCCGCGCCTTTCTCCCGCGCGGCGGGGAAATCTTCTTTCTGGCCTCTTGCGCAACGTCCTCGGCCTACCCGGGTCGCGCCTCTGCCGCCCGGGGCCGTTTGGACTGCGGGCTGGGGAGGGAGCCGCGGCGGCGAGGTCGCCAGGCGGAGGGTCGGGACCGAGGTGTTTTCCCCGCTCCTGATCCCGGGCCCTCGGGGGTGAGTGTGCCCCACCGCCGCCGCGCGGGCGCGCAGGCCCGGAGTCACGGCGGGTGCTACTGAGAAGGCCCGGCCTGCAGGCCCCCGACCCGGCCTTTTGGCCCTCTTTTCTCTAAGAAAGCCCGGGTATCGATCTTTGGGCCCTGGATCCAGGTAGCCGGGACTGGCCTTAGCTGTGAGGCTGAGTCTGGTTCCCGCTTGTGGAGATGGGGAGTTGGCCCTCCATCCATCCTCCTGCCGCGCGCTTTTGTGCCCAGGACCCAAACTGTCGACGCCTTTTGCTTAGGTTGAAAGGAGAACCCTAGAACCTGGCCTTCCGATAATACGTGTAAATTACTGAACCACTCGTTGATGCGTGCGTGTTTAATAGTGCTAAATAACTTATCACCTGACACTGAGGGGGGGCGGGGACGAGGGAAATGGGGAGGGAATGCTGGAACCGCGCACGGTCCGGTCCCCGACTTTCCCCCTGCAGCGTTTTGCCTGGTCCGATGATATTTTCCTATCTTCGGGTAGGAAATGCCATTTCCTAGACTTATGATTCGAGGTAATTGGAGTGTGATTTTGGGTGCTATTCAAGAATCATTCGCAGAATATGATCATGGATAGTGATTAATGTAAGTGGCAACAACGCTTTAATTTCTACCTAGCCCTAATTAATCTTCATTACGTGTAGAGATGCTTAATTTACAATTAAACACAGGTAATTGAGTGTTCCCCAGATAACATTACTATCTTATTTTAAGCTAAAAAAAATTATGTAGTAAACTACTTAAGGAGTACTTAAGTTGCACATTGTTCTATTTGGTGTTACTATTTGGGGGTTGAACTTGTCTTCCGTTTTTCCAAACTGGTTGTTTGAGATCTTCCAGAATTACCCCTCTGTTACTCATTCATTTCCTATCATTTTTTGATTCTTGAATGAAGTGTTTGGGATTGTGACAGTGTTTGTGCATGTATGTTTGTGGTATGAGAGAGACCTGAGTCAAGGAACCAGGAAATCTTTGTAGCATTCTTTTATTTTTGAATTTGTATCTTCATTAAAGAGCAAAAAAAGGTGTGTAAAGATTATTTGGAATAGTAATTTTTAACATTTACTACCACTTAGACCTTAATTATTTTTCTTCCCAATTCTTCTGGTTACTGGCCATACATTAATTTCCCTTCATCATTGTAATCACTATTACTGTTTTTAACTGCATACTCCATTTCCCTATGATAGTAACAATTTATGGGCAAATTTTTTAGGAGCTATTATTGCTATGTTTAAGCCACACACAGTAAAGTCGATTCCTTAGCACAAAATAGGCCACTTGTTAAGTATGTGAAATTACAACAACCTTAGATATTGAGCTTTATTTAATGGCTGTACTGGTGATTTGTCAAAAGGTAAAAAAATAAATTAGTGATAGGGCCAGTCTCCTCATTTGCATGCTTTGTAGGTCCATTTGTTGAAGAGCATGAAAGTAATTTTTTTACTGCTTTTGCATCCATTGGGAGGATAGTGAACTTCCTTATTTTCACACTGAATTAATTATGCATTCCATGCTGTTGGGATAGACCTCAGTTAACTTAAGCTAATGCAGCGATATACTCCTCTGTTGCTTATTCAGATACCTCAAATCTGTAAATATAGTTGAAAAGTAGCTTTAGTTAAAATGTAAATTTCAGGATAGAAAAATTGAAGGAAATTGTCTTTACATTATTTAAAACCATATTAGAATTTAAATTGGACATTGGAATCAGGAAAGGTTAATAATCTTTGCTTATGTAACAGCTTATTAATAAAACGATTATTGATTAAAGTTGGAAGGCAGCAAGTGACAATTTAAATTAATGCAATATTACCTTTGAGTTTAGGTTTTACATAATATGGATTATACTTGGAAGAACTGGTGAATGTAAATTATGTATACAGTTCTGTTTTGGGGGTACTAAAATATAGGTAATGGTTATCTTTGACATGGTAATATGGTGGTTGCCTTTTGGTACATTTTGTTTCCTCAAGTGCACTGTTTTGTCTTCAGGAAGATTTCTTGTGAAATTATTTTTATGTAATTTCTGTATGAAGATCTTTTCTATTTTGGAGGGATAATGAGTCTTATTGATTAGCATCTCAAATTTGTGGATTACTCACAACTACTTCACCACACAGTATCCCAGAGTTCAGAATTTTGGAGTAGTGTTTTCTAAATACTTTCATTGATCCACATTTCAAGAATTCTGACAGTTGGCTGCTGGATTTCTTTTCTTGGGCTTTATTTGTCTCTTATTTCTTCTTGGAGCTCCCCACATAATCCTGGATAATCTCTTTGAAAGCATAGACGTTTTATTTTTTTAACTACAAAGTTGATTTGGCATATTGTTATACATTTATGAAACTGTTGCATTGAGAACAGTAAAAAAATTTTCTTTTTAAAATTTTTGCCCAGTGATTACACAGGAAAAGGTACTGGGAGTATTGATTTGATTCAGAATATTTGAGACCCAGGTGCTGTTCGTACTCAACATATTCTAGATTGAGAGACAGTATTTAAACAAATAAGATGTTAAGTTGTATTATGACCTAAAAGCTATTGTATATTTAATTTAGATCATCTTTTGATGGTCAGGGGATTTAAATTTTTATGATTATTTGTGTAATAAAGAGGGGATGAAGAGAAATAGTTAAGTACAGACAAATATTGCACAGAAATTTAAATCCCTTAGCACAGTCTAACTTTTATTAGACAGTTTTGCATAGCATAATAGATTTACAGAAAGGCTAAACTTTATAGTTTTAATTCATTCATGATTTGTGTGAGCTGGCCACATGGAAACATTTTAAAATTGTAGACTGTGAAAATGCAAAGTTAGTAGTTGATAATTTGTAAAATGTTTATACTCATTGAAGCCAACCATTTTATTTTTTTTTTATATGTAAGGAGGGGCTAAATACATACTTCCTCGTTTGTTTTGGAAGAGGAATACATCACTTTGTTTCCAATATTAAAGATTTCATTAATGATGTATTAACGACATAAAAATTAGTATGTGTTATGCAGATAGAGTGCATAAAATAACAGTAGTTTAGAAGTATAGACTTGTGAATCATACTGCCTGGTTTCTGATTTGGATATACTGGGTATGTGACATGAGGCAAATTATGTAATGGTTGGATATCAGTTTGTTCATCTGTAAAATAGAAATAATAATTTCAGTTACCTCACAGAATTGTTGTGAGGAACTAAAGAGATAATGCTTAGGGCCTGGCACACAGTACATGTTACATACATCCTAGTTTGAACTACAATTACCTAGGCCATAGTTTTAGTGATGTGCTACTCCCACTGTTTTTATGGTTAATCCAAACTGCTAATGCTTTCTATAATGTCAGTAGGATATGGCTGTAAACTTTGAAGTTAACTCTTGTAGTACTGTTGGTTAGTGTAATTCTGCTTTGGGGAATTTCAGCTTGTACTTGATAGTTCTTTTTTTAGGTTCTTAGGTCTGATTTGGTATTAGTAAGGCAGACACCTTGTATATAACTTCGTAGAATTGTGTCATATCACATGGCTTAATTAGTGATTTTCCTTGCCTCTACATTGGAAGGATAACCTATAATTCCTATCATATCATTTAAAAAATGACCTTTGTGCCAGTGGATTTGAGTTCCAGCTCTGTCACTTGTTTACTCAGTAATATTGGGTGTAACTTTGCTAAGCTTTAGCTGCTTTTCTATAAATTCAGAGTGTAATAGTACTCGCCTAACTGTGTGGTTATGAAGATTTAAAAATTTAGCGCAGTGCCTAGCACATAGTAAACATTCAATGAATTTAACTTTATAAAGACGTAACTTAGAGTAATGTTAAATGCATTAATTCTTGAATTCTGGGTTCAGATTTCATCTCCACCACTTAACTGTATCAAAATAATCTCTCTAGTCGTGGGTGTGTGTGCGTATGTATGTGTGTGTGTGTGTGTGTGTGTGTGTAATTGGGATTATTTTGGGGGGTAATTTTTTTATAATACAGCATTGATGTGAGGATTACCTACAATGTAGAGCAACATTTCTTAATCTAGGCACTATTTTTTGTCTGGTTAATTCTTTGTCGTGGGGCATTAACATTGTAATACACTTAATAGATGTCAGCATGTCCTTTCCAGTTGCGATGACCAAAAATGTCTCCATATATGGCCGAATGTTCTCTGGAGGGGCACAATCACCTCTGATTAAAAACTACTAACGTAAAGCATGTGGAACAGCTCCTAGCATGAAGTTAAAACATATTACATTTTACGTTGTTACCATTAGTAGGATAGTAGGAGTGGTGCTTTTTTCTTCTGCTGCTGCTGCCTGTTAGAAATTTGTTCATTATAAACATGTGTAATGAATTGATGCGTAACTTAAACTGGTGTAGGGGCTGGAAGGCACCAAGGCCTTTGCATTTCAGTCTTTGCCTGGGTTGCGGTTCCTCTTAAGCATGGATCCCTTTATTTCAGGTTTTGGCTCACATGTTTCCCTATTAACAGGTACTTCATTAACCATCATAGACAGAATGCTCTCCTTATCACCCCCATCACTATTAACCTCTTTAGTTTTTTTCCCCTAGATTTTATAATCCTGGTATATGTTTGTCCACCCCCATACTCACACAATTATAGAATACGTGAGACAGCTTCCTAAAAGGAAAACCTGTTAGGGCCTTTGATTGCTTTAGTGATTTAACTTTAGGTTTATGTGTACTATTTTTTTAAAAGAGATAAAGTACATAGCTTTACTTTGAATATGTTTCTGAAAAGTTGAGCTACTCAGTTTTAATTTACTCTTTTTTTAAAAAAAATATTTTATTTATTTATCTTTAGATAGGAAGGGAAGAAGAGAAGGAGAGAAACATCAATGTGTGGTTGCCTCTCGCGTGTCCCCTGCTGGGAACTGGCCTGCAACCTAGGCATGTGCCCCGACTGGGAATCGAACCGCGATCGTGTGGTTCACAGGCCCACGCTCAATCCACTGAGCTATACGAGCCAGGGCTTAATTTACTCTTAAAGGGGATCTTTGTAGAAATGTTTTTGTTGGTGCTTTTTAAATTTTTTTACATTCTATTAATACATGAAACACTTAAAAAATGTATGTTGGTTTCATGAGTGTAAACTAAATTTGGCTCAAGTATAATTCTCTGAGAGTTCAGATGAAACAACCACTTTAAAGTGGGAACTATCTCTGGACTCAGATTAAATTTAATTCAGATGTTAGTACTGATACTTGAGTTTTTCTGAATGGTCCATTAGGATCAAATTTGGCCTTTCATAATTAGTACATGCTGTTTCCTTTGCCTGAGTGTCTTCTGGACCTTTAGGAGCCAGCTCACACATCACCTGCTTATTAGTTTTTCTTGGTCTCATGATTTTCACTTACCTCTGTGATACTATCTGTAGCCCCACACAACACTTTCATATTTTGTTGTGATGTTTACCTGTTTTGTTTTTGTGTCTATCCTCTGTTTTGGATTGTCAGTTCCTTGAGTTTGAGACTAGGTTTTGGTACCTATGATGCTTAATAAATACTTGAATGAATAGTCTTGAATTAAGCAGGTTATCCAATTTTCTGACTTAGATGGATATATTTTACTGTCTGTACACGTAAGGTGTGACTGTGAACCCAGAAGTAATTTTGGATTTTAGCATATATGTGCAGATTTGATTGAATGCATGCACACATCACTAGTCACTTAAAATATTCTGGATAGCCCTGGTTGAGTAGCTAGCTCAGTTGGTTAAGGGTGTTTTCCTGATACACCAAGATTGCAGATTCAATCCCCAGTTAGGGCACATTCAAGAATCAACCAATGAATGCATTAATAAGTGGAACAACAAATTGATGTTTTTTTCTCTCATTTCCTCTCGCTCTAAAATTAATAAAAAATACACCCTAGATAGACTAGTTATGTTTTTATTATTAAATTTATAACCTCAGTCCTGGCTGATGTGGCTCAGTGGATTGAGTGCTGCCTGTGAACCCAAAGGGTTGCTGGTTTGGTTCCCAGTCAGTGCACATTGCCTGGGTTGCAGGCCAGGTAGGTGCCCACTAGGCTGCAAGACAGAGGAAATCACACAGGGATATTTATTTTCCTCTCTTTCTCTCTCCCTTCCCTCTCTAAAAATAAAATCTTAAAATTTTTTTTTAAAAAACAAAGAAATGTAACTTGATTATATCAGTCTTTCTCAATGTGTGACTCTGGAAGCCTTTTTTTCTGATACACTTATTTAAATCCAGGAAAGCACACTTCATAAGTCATACTAGTCTTGGCAAAAAAAATTGGAAAGTTTGGTTCACCCATCTTACTTACAGTATGCTTTACTATTTTTCTTAGTTGACCTTTAAAGATTAAATATTGTCTATTGTTGAGATTTAAAAATATGCCATAGGCTCTGAAGTTACTTTTAGTAAATGAGTTTTGGGATTGTTCACTAATAGCAGTATTAATGAAAAAAATACTACTCATCTAGATTGCTATTTTGAATGGGCTGGTGTTCCTTATAGCTTTGTGATTTTAAGCTGTATGTTATTTCTGAATGTGCTGAATGTCCCTACCACTTGAAAGCACACACACACCATAGTTGGGGTAACAGAAAGGCTAACCTCACGTGAAGTTTGTAGAATTTACCAGAAACACGATGTTATGGTAATGAGTGCATTTTCAGGAGTTGAGCATACCATTTTTAGATGAGCATTAGCCCTTTTTTTTTTTGCCCTAGAGTTGGAATTGTCTTTTTGATTCTTGTGAGAAAAAAATTCCAAATAGGGCGCAGATCTGAAGAGGAGGTAGTTTGGCCTGTTGTATATTTTGGATTCAATCACATTCAGCTATACAAATTTTTTGGTCATTATATTTATGTAACTTTTAAAGATTCAGTAAACTTTTTGTAGTTATTTTTAATACCAAAAGTTTATTATACTAAAACTTTCTTGGAACCTGAAAAGAGCGGGAGTGTTGGTGATATATACAGTTTTAGGGAATTAAAACTTTTCCTGACTCTTCATCAGCATTGTAAACTGTAATTTTCTCCTACTGTTGTAATTTGAGAATGCATGTAAACAAGTCATCAAAGAGTTAACATTTTGTTATTTCAGTGCCTTATTTCTGTACACACACACACACATATATGTGTATATATATATATAGTAGAATTTGATAAGAAATATATTTTTTGTGTAGAAGAGGATTAATTTTTGTGGGAGGTAATTTTCTTTCCTTTTTAAAAAATTTAAAATTCAGTTACAGTAAACTGCATCCATTTAAAATGAACAGATTGATGAATATTGGTGGATATATATGAAACTTATGAAACTACTACTACAATCATGATTTAGGATAGTTTCATTAAATTTCAAAGTATTTTTCTATTCCTTTTCAGTCCATCTCTCTCTTATTCAAGGCCCCAGGCAGCCACTGATTTGGTGGACAATTACAAAAAATTGTTTTTAAAGAAGATCCTTTAATGAGTCAAATCTAGTCAATTTCTAGCTCTTTAGCTAAGTGTATAAGGGTTGTAGCCATGGGCTGTGGAGCCTAGAAACCTGTGTCTGAATCTTGGCTCTGTTTTGTGACTTTGGGGAAGATATTTAAATTCTTTAAATGAATTTTATTCTTAAAACAATAGTTTACTAGTCTGATTGGGACTGAATTAGTTAAATGTAGCTAAAATGTTTAGCAGCATATACTATATACCCAGTAAATTGTAGAGTATCTTTGAACTTTCTCTTACCTCATTCTATAGGGAAAAGAATTCAAGGACAGTTTGAGGAAATTTTGGTATATTTGGGGTTAACCAAAAAAACCTTCGAATTTTGCTTAATTAGAATTCTCTAGCCAACTGAATATTACTAGATTTTTGTTGACTCCCCTGCCCCCACCAAATACATCCCTTCAGTTTTCTCAATATTGAAAATAATTCAGCTTTGTATAATTGAGGCTCCCCTAAAGCACACGATGACTTTGGCTGAGGGATACCTTGTATGTATTGGTGCATTTTGAATACGAGATTAATTTGAAATCTGTATGGGCCCCATATAACTCACTAAAATAAATTGAAGTCTCTGATATGTTGTTGTCTTGTCATTTATCTCATTTTATCCTAAAGGGGCTTTTCCCCGCCTCCCCCCACCCCCCAATGTGTGTATGTATACATCTGTGCCTGTGTGTGTGGAGTTGAGTTCATTTGATTTACTGGGTTTAGTTAATACTTTCTTTCCACTTTTTTCCCCTCTACTACCCCCACAAAAAACTTTGTCTCTCTCTATTACCTTTCTTTAAATGCTTTGTAAATATAACAAGGCTATTTTATAGTTTTAATATGTATAGGACTGTAAATTATTTGATTTTGGTTCTTTTATATGGACTTACTGTAAAACCAATGTCTGATTCTTAATTTATGGGAAGATTATGGTTAAAAGTATGTGATTTTTATGGTTTAAGCCTTATAGTTCTTTCAAATGTGTCAAATTAATAGAGTATATACATAGTATTCTTTTCTCCCTGAAAAATGAGTAAACATTTAACAGGATTTCTGGTAAAATGATATTCTACATGCATGATGAAGAAACATTTAGTAACAATTCATTCTACATGTCCAAATGTATATTGGAAAACAGTGAAGACTCTTTTTTAAAAAAATTCAAAAATACCTAAGTGTGTTCTTAGACTCAAAACTATTAAAATAATTTGGTTTTAGGTGATTATCAGTTAGTAGCTTTATTTCTTATGGTATTTTTTTTGTCTTTCTATAGGGTTGAAAGACACACAGAAGTCTTCATGGATATAGTTGATACATTTAATCATTTAATTCCTACTGAACACTTAGATGATGCCCTATTTCTAGGATCCAACCTGGAGAATGAAGTCTGTGAGGATTTTAGTACAAGTCAAAATGTCTTAGAGGACTCGCTGAAGAACATGCTCAGCGATAAGGATCCTATGCTAGGATCTGCAAGTAACCAGTTCTGTTTGCCTGTTTTGGATAGCAATGATCCCAATTTCCAGATGCCTTGTTCAACAGGTAATTCTTAACTTTTTTTTTTTTTAGTCTGCAATTTAAAATAAAAAGACTTTTTAGCAGCATTTTTTTTCTTTTTGATGAGGGTAGTGAATTTAGGGTTCTTTCCTTTGAATTTAGATATTCTAGGCATCAAAATTAGAATTTAAACTGAATTTCCTTATAGGGAGTGTGGAATTATTTTTGAAGCTAGTATTATGGATATAGATAGGACAACCATATAATTAATTTATCACCCTAAGTGGGACACTTTTTGGAGAAATACAGGGGGTGCTATGAAAATTACAGCATGACAACAGTTGTAATTGGGACTCAGCCTAGCAAATAGGGACTGCTTAGCAAGTTGGGACATCACTCTATGCCTCTGGAGTCAAGGGGAACAGCTGAATTGACCATTCTTGTTGCCCCTTCCAGCCCTTCAAGTCTAACTATTATGTGCTCCTATTTCAGATCATAACTCAAAACCAGAGAAAGAACTCTAGACTTGTGCTAGCCAACATAGTGACTGCTAGCCACATATAACTTAAATTATTTGAAATGAATCTGTTCCTAATTGAGATGTGCTGTTAAATGTACGTCAGAGTTTAAAGAGATTGGAAAAAAGCATGTAAAATATTTCATCAGAAATTTTGGTAATGTTGATTGCATGTTGAGGTGGTATTTTGGATATGTTTGGTTAAATAGATATAATAAAATTAATTTTACCTCTATTTTTATCTTTGTTTTTAAAGTCGCTACTTGAAAATTTAAAATTATTCAACGCATATGGGGCTTGTATTTCTATTGGCTAGCACTGCTCTAGAATCTGTATATAGTTGACCTCAATGAAAGATTGAGGAAAGCAACTTTCTGTAGGGCTGTAAACTAATTCTTAATCAAATTGTTTCAGAGATATATTAATACGTTGAAAATATGTAGATTTCCTTTTATAATGCTAAGAAAATATTACAGCAAACTAGTGCAATTAACCTGTCCCATAAGCTAGAATTACATAAAGGAAAATCAGCTTCACGTGGAGATACGAGGCTTTCCTTCATTGTTCCCTAGAGTAGTTCACAGATTTAGGTTGTGTTGGTCCATTTTTCAGTGACTCTGGACTTATGCATTTCAGTCTTCAGTGTATTTTTTAAATTTTCTTTTAGTATTTTTTACTTAATATTTTAATATGAAAATACTTAGTTTGGATTAGGTGGCCTGCTTTCATCCATAAATTTGTCAGATAATTCTGCCTGAAAACCTGAACACTTTGGCTAACCTAGGAATCTTTTCATTATAACGCCATAATACCAACTCTTTTGAATGCTTGCTAATGGTGTATCTCTTAATTATATACATTGTGTTGTGTTATTGCATAGGCTTATGTTGTTTTTGTTGCATTCTAAATGTTTTAAAGCTGTAAAATTTTTGTTTTATGTATGCATTGTTCAAGTTTTTTACTTTGGTTCCTGTGTCAATACAGTGTATCTGATTATCTTTATTGTCAAGCACTTTTGACAATGTTTTGTTGTATGCACAAAATTTTGCAGTCCAAATTCAGTAAAAACATTTATTGAATACTTACTTGCTTGTTACTGAGAATACAGTTACCCTCAAGGATTTTATACTGGGCCTGGAATTGAGAAATGTATCATCCTGTTAAGACTTCTTTACTTATAAAATTCCAGCTCTTTAGTAGTAATACTGGTATTCTTATATTCAATTCCTCTTCTTTCATCCTTTTATTTTTTTAATTAAGTTTCATTGGTGTGAAAAAAGGCTCTTTAGTTTTGGTGACCATTTTCTTTGGCTAGCAGAAGGTTTTGAACATTTTTATATTGAGGTATGTAAACCTTTTTAGAGGTATAATTAATATTTGTTTATGATTTTATTATCTTACAAACTTTTATTTAAGAATTTAAGTAGAATTACTTGTTTTTTTAATCTTAAATTTGTTTGCTACAGTTATTTATCCTAGCTCTGAAGCAGAACTGTTTGTACTGATATATGTATAATACATGTTTTTAAGATATGTAAAGGAATAGTGGGGGGGGGACTTAAAATAATAAAGCTCTTCTGTCTAGGATTGTTTAGATTTCATCGTGCCATTAGGCAAGGGATTTGTCTTTATTGCTTCAAAGTTTCTATTGCCCATTGGGATAAAAGGCCTATATATTTTCTAATAGTAAAGTGAAAATCATTAAAATTTTTTTCTTTTAAATTTTGTTTTGAAATAATTTTAGGTTTAAGAGAGTTGCAAAGAAGAAATTTCATCATAAACTATTTACTGAAAACTGTATGTGGGCAACTTTTAAACTTTAAGATAGTCAGAAACTACTTTAATTTTTGCTATAAAATAAAGATGACATAGTTCTTACTCACATACTTGTACTTGCTGTATAGGTTTTTATTGTCTTGACTGAAGCTTATCAAGGGAAATGACCCTATCAGTATTCCTCAGGCTACAGATTAAGGATATTTTTTGACATTGGTTTTGATAGTGCTAAAATTAGCACATAAAATTACTGTGTCTTGTTTTGCTATGCTAAACCAGGTTGGTTTACTGTTAAAGACCAGTGTTTTGGTTGACATAGTTGAGTGGCTTGCGTTATACTTCAGTTGTCTCCAAAAATCATAGAAGGAACTTTAAAGTTAAAAATAGGAAAGAAAAATGGGAGATTACTTGTAGTACTTGTCAGATGCACAAAAGTTGGAATACCAGTTACTTCATTTTGAGAGAGAAACAGTTGATTTCCCATCCTCTTTTTGAAAGCTTGAAACTCTGTGAAGTGTTTCTTTGACTGCAGTGTTTGCATATAGTTTTTAGATTTGTCCAGTAATAATAATTTTTTAAACTCCAGCATGTGAGGGAAATGATTATGTGTGGGAGAAATGTTTGCTTTTGATGATCAAATCAGTTGTTGGTGCTCTTCAGAAATCCTGTTGTTATCCTTAAAATGAAAATTATATTTTCCCAAGTATTAGGTTTCAGATACCAGATATATGGTTTATATATACCACTTACACAATGTATTCAAGGTCATTGAAATGGTGTTTGAAAAATTGGCATTATAGTGTCATAAAGAAATGTTCATCTCATTTTACAAACGTGTTTCCTTTTTACAAAGACAGCTATGATTCATAAATGTAAAACAAGCTTTAACATTTGTGATCCTTTTCCTTTTATGGTGTATTGAAAAGAAATGTCCAGTGGCTGTAATTTGATTTATTTTTCTAAGACCAGGAAGAAAAACACACTGTAGATATAAGGGTATTCAGAACAGCCTTTCATTCAAAAGCACTTGCAGGTACTACATCTCAGTAAAAACAAGATGTCCTTTTCAGGCTATATCATGGGATATAAAAAATCATCACTCACTTAAATACACAAAAGCCCTCCTGTAGCATGGTTTTTGTAGATTAAACACATCAAAAAGTCATTGAATTCTTACTACTGTCTTGTATATTTACTTAATATTGACTCATACTGTGTACTTGTGTTTTTTCAACTGTAAAGGACAACTGCTAGCATGCTTATGTAATAGTTACTTTCCTGTTGTGAATGACATTGATAATGTACGACATGAAGTAGTGTTTTTTTACCATATTTTGCTGTGTATAATGTGCTCCCGTGTGTAATGCACATCCACATTTTGGGCCCAAACTTTCAGGAAAAAAATCTTCTGTTTTAATTTTTAAATTCAATTATTTATTTTATTTAGATACTTGTTTTTTGTATTATAAAGGAATTTTAGCATTTATTTTTGAACATGTCATGGTATAAGAAATTTCATATAACAAGTAATTGCAGAACACAAGTACAGATACAAGATATTTCAGGTACTATGCATGTATAATGCACATATTTTTTTCCTCAAAAATATGGGCAAGAAGGTGTATATCACACACAGCACAAATACGGTAATAAGGATTTTAGCTTGTGTTGCTTCCCTTTGAGCAAAGTATTGTAATAACATATTACAAGCTTCTCAGCAATAGTGTGATTTGGTTCCTTTATTAGCACACAAATTTTTGATGTGTAATCACAGCGCTGTAGTTTGGGGCTTCATCATTAGAGGCAGACTTCATATCTGTAATATGGGAAAAATTATATTGTACTAGTTGTGGAGAAATGATTAGTGTCCTAGGATGTACTGAGATTTGTTTAAAAGGTATTTGTAAGTTTTTATGGCTTCATGCTTCTTTTGGACATTTCCAATCAGACAGTACATTGACCTAATCACAGAGGACCTCTGGTCCAATAAAATCTGTGTTTTCAGATACTAATTAGTGTTCTTTGTACTTTATTTGTGGGGGTAGCAAACTGTGCACATTAATTACACATGTAGCTCCAACTGTACATGTAAATTCATTACGTATTTGTGTTGCAGTATTTTTTCACTTTATTCTGAGTGGTAATATTTGTCATTTTTTCTTTTTAACTGCTGTGCTTCAGTGAACCTCTTGTGTCATTGTATTTTTGAGAATTGCATTTGAACAAGAAAATACAAATTTAATACATATAAAGTAGTCATGCAAATGGGTGAAACTAGTGGTTAAGACAAAGTGTATACTCTGAATGCTAGAGAAGAGTAACTGACTAGCCTTTGAAAAACATGCATAGCCTTTAAGAATACAACTTTGTTTCTGTAAGATTGATTATGAATATTAAATAATTATTGACGTATACTTAAAGGGATTTATTTTTGTGAAAGTGGGATATGTTTAGAAGGGAGTAAACAGAAGGCAAATGCCTTGTAGAATTAGAGATGTAACATGGACAAGAAGATACTAGAAAATGGAAAGGGTAGACATAACATTTTTTTTTAACTATGAAGATGCACTTTCCTCAAATTCGTGAGGAATAATGGTTGTTAATGCTGCTGTTCTGTTTACATTTACATTGGTGAAATGTTATGTTATTTATGTTATTAAATATTTTAACACATTTTTTGCTTCAAAAATTTTCCCCTATTTTCCTGTAAAACCTAGGTGCGTTTTATGGTCTGAAAAATATGGTAACAACAACCAGAATTGCTTGAAAGTTTGTCCCATTGACAAGAGAGTTGAGTTTTTTGTCCATTGAAAAGTTACATGTAGCAGTGAGAAAGAGACAAAGTTTGGTTGCCTAAGAGGAACTTGGGTCCCCTCAAAATAGAATAATAGGTTCTTGGGAATATGGGATTTTCTTTTTTGTTATATATGACTCCTCAGCTGGGTTGTTTCATTGGGGATTTAGGTATCATACCTTGTTTTATTGTGATTCACAGGTGTTGTGTGGCTTTTTTTTTTTTTTTAACGTAAGGCAAGAACCTCCACCAAGCACAAATAGATTACAACTCACTTTATTGTGATACTTTATTACAGCGGTCTGGAGTTGAACCCTGCTGTATCTCTGAGGCGCGTGCCCGTGGTTGTTTCTACTAAAGGACCTTTTATGGTCTGTTCCAACAAAAGCGTTTGTTATTTATTCTTTATTAAAAATTAGGCTATGTTTACTTTAACCTTAAATCCTATTTGCAGGTTTGATGTATTCCATTGCTTCTTTAAATTGTTTGAAGTACAACTGAAAGCACATGAAGTGAAGTAAGCAGCTTTTGTTGCTCTTAATTCATTATTTCTTGCCATATTATTTCTTATGCTTTCTCTGTGTTCAATTTAGACATTTTTAATAGGTTATGTCAAACAGGTTATTATTCATTAATCATTGCTGCAAGTCATCCTTAATGCCAAAATAACAGCAGTGAACCGAGATAAATAAGCCCTTTAACAGAAACACTGAAATAACTACTTTCTAAATTTAGAAAATCCCAAGGTAGAAAATGAAGAGCGAGATTGAGATTGGTTTAAGAAATTGTGATTGTATGGAGCCTGGCAAACCCAAAGTCTTCAAGATAGGCTGGTAGAATGTAGACCCAGGGAAGATTTGATACGGCAACTTGAGTCCGAAGGCAGTCTGGAGACACAGTTCCCTCTGTCTTTGGGGACCTGAATTTTTTTTCTCTTAAGGCCTTCAGTTGATTTGATGAGGCCCACCCACATTATGGAAGATAATCTCTTTACTCAGAGTTTACTGGTTTAAACATTAATATTATCTAAAAAAAGTCCTTCATAGTAACATTTAGACTGGCACTTCACCAGATATCTGGGAACTGTGTCATAACCAAGTTGACACATAGTATTAACCATCAGAGCAAGCTACCAAACTTTTAGAGCATGATACATTGTTCTTTGAACATTGCTGCTAGTTTATTTATGTTGTCATGAAACTAGTAGTTTTAATCTCAGGATTTTTGAGAAAGTGGTTTCAGAAGCAGTTTATAAAGCAGCCAGGTTTTTCCTTTCATAAGGGTTATATATATAATGGAGGTTGATAAAATAGCTAATACATGTGGGTGTTAATGTACCAAGTACTGTACAAAAGTGCTTCGTTGGCATTATCTCATTAACTTTTAATAAAGAACTTAAAAGCTGTAGATAACTTATCAATTCCATTTTATAGTTGAATAAATTGATTTTTTGAGAGTGATAAAGTAATTTCCAATTTCACCAACAAGTTAAGTCATAGCACTTGGAATGGATTCACACTTTTTCTGCCTCTAAGTACCTGAGTGATCTTAAGGGCAAGGCTCTAAACTGTATCCCAAATTTTATTTGGCTTCATAGGCAGCAAAATTAAAATCAGGAGTGTTTGAAAAAAAATTGTGTGTCATGGTATGTTTCCGTTTGAAATAATGTGTGTTTTGTAGGAGAGATTTATGAATCCCTGAAATGGCTCTTAGCTAAAGATCAAGGGGTTTTGGAGAGAAATAGGCATTGAGTGTAGTGATTTAGTTAATTATGAGTACTGGAAAGATGCTATAAGGATGTGGCTTTACTAAGTGCCAGCAGGGAGAAGTGTACTATGAGCTATGTAAAGACTTTATTAGGTAAAGAATTGATTCATTGTATTTACATATCTCCCTTCCCATTTTACAGTTGAAGAAATTGAGGTTTTAAAATAAACCACTTGAAGAAATTCTGTTAAAAATGGATTGTTTTTTTGCTTTATTCACTTTTTGAATAGTAGTTTTGTTTCTTACAGTATGCTAGGTAGTAGGTATACGATGTTGAGTAAAACAAAACTTGGTCTCTGTTTTTATGGAGCTTAAAGTTTAATATAGAAATAATTTTCTTTTTGATTTTTTTCTGTGAGGATGCTTAATAAGTCTAGTTATTTAACATACTCTTATTAGGAGAGTTAGTCTGCCTTGGGCCTCCTGTGTCCCCAAACTTTTCTGCTTGGTATGCCAAGAATGCAAAGTCCTGGCCACTCTTTAACTGGGCCATTTTTTAGGGTCATGTTTGCAGGAAGCAGCCTTGAAGATTGAGCTAACATTTGCTCCTTCCCCTCTACCTCTTATAGCAGAGAGAGCAGTCTTGCTTACTCATAAAGCAGTAAGTTCCTCACACTGTTTTTCTCTAGAGTCTCAACTCACCATGGGTGTAGGCATCTGTCTAGGTCCACCCACCTTGCCCCTGTGCAGCTTGTGGGTGGGGAGGCAAAGGGAGCTGAACATAAATAATATGATCATGCTGTTTGCTCTACCATGATGACAATTCTTTTGTCTCTAACCTCATAGTCTGATGTCTTCTGTCTATACTATGAATTGGTAACACGCTAGTTTGCAAGTAGGGTAAAATCCTACTCATCACATCTCTTGACAGTACTGTGTTAAAGCTCAGAAATGATTAATGGACATTTACCAACACAATTTAATTATTAAACATAAAGAATATTTTAAACTAAATCCATAAAGGCAGGGGTTGCTTTGCATGTTGTTTTCTAGAATAGTTTTTAGTCCTAGCACATAGTAGGTGTTCACTAAATTATAACTAGAGGAAAAACACAAAGGAAAAAAGTGGGGCCAAGTAGTGAGGCCAGAAGTTAAGATAGTAAAATACTTGCTGCAGGTGGGGAACAGTTTTGGCTTTCAGATTTTTAGCAGCCATTGCACAAGAGAACAGCATTCCATGGTGTCCTTGAAGTAAAAAGAAATTCAGTGTCCAGGAAAAGGAAAACTATTTCTGACACTGAAACTAGAAAGAAATTTCATGTATAGTTTTACCATGATATGTGATAAAGGAAAATCCTTAACATGCTTTCAGTGGACATAGGGCTTTTTCTTATAATATCCCTCAGTATGTATCGCAGTGTACAAGGTATTACAGGGACTAATATACTGGTTTGGCCCAATCACAGGTTAGATTTTAACTTACCTTTCAAACAGCTTCCTTGGATATAATTTCTTACATCAGATTTTTAAATATATTGATGTAAGTGTGAGTTATGTAACATTGAGAATTGCTGGGAATGCAGTTACCTGCCCCCCCTCATTCAGCTAAGTGTATGGATATAAACTTTATAAATACATAGGGTTATGTAGATTTAAAGGTTATGATTGGGGCATTTGTTTGACTAGGAGGCTATTCTGCCTATACCAAGAAGGATAGAGCCAACATTTTCCTAGGAAGATAATGTTAGAGCCCTTTAATGCATACATGGACAGGAGAAGCCTCATAATCACAGACATAAAGGAAGATAATTTTGATGTAGATAATTTTTGTTTTATATACCATCTTTAAAGTGGCAGCTTATTCAGTAGAATTCATAGATTTTATTCTCTTTAGTTCCAGTTGATTATTCTTGGCTGTTTTCTTCCAGTCATAGTGGGATGGCGCAGTCCCTTGTTTCCATTTTTTCACCATAATCATTGCCTGAATTCCTTTGGAACTATTTATGTGTGGACTTTGTACCTCTTGTACTTTTTCTTTATTCCGTAATTGTTTGTCTTAGTTGGAGAATGTTCTGAAAAGATTTCTGAACTGGATCTACTGGTGTTGGTATTGCACTCTGCTGTCTCTTCATCCCTAAAGTACCGCCTTTTCCTAATTACGATCTCCTTTTATTATAGACTTTAATTTATGTCTTTAAAGGCATCTTTTTAAAAATTTAATCTTTATGGTATTTTTTTCCCGTTACCATTTAGTCTTACACACGCCCTCCCCACAGCAATCACCACACTGTTGTCCATGTCCATGAATCTTTTTTCCTTTTTGTTCCGTCCCTGCACCCCCTAACCTTCCCTACTCCTTAGCTGTCATCCTGCTCTCTGTGAGTCTTTCTTCATTTTCATTGTTCAGTTTGTTCATTAGATTCCACGTATGAGTGAAACCATAAAATGTTTGTCTTTCTCTAACTGGCTTATTTAGCATAAGGTTCTCCAGGCCCATCCATACTTGCACAAAGAGTAAAATTTTCTTTTTTCTTTTCTTATGTCCAACTAGTATTTCATTTTGTAAGCATTTTGTAATTGTTTTACCCACTTATCTACTGATGGACACTTGGGCTGCTTCCATATCTTGGCGATTGTAAGTAATGTTGCAATGAACATAGGGGATGCTTATGTTCTTTCAAATTAGTGTTTTGGGTTCCTTTGGATATATTCCCAGAAGTGGGATTGCTGAGTCAGAAGAAAGATCTATTTTTAATTTTTGAGGTATCTCCATACAGCTTTTCACAGTGGCTGCACCAATTCGCATTCCCACCAACACTGTAAAAGGGTTCCCCTTTCTCCACATCCTTGCTAGCATTTATTGTTTGTTGATTTATTGATGATAGCCATTCTGACAGGTGTGAGGTTATATCTTACTGGTTTTAACTTGCATTTCTCTTGATGATTAGTGACGTTGAGCATCTCTTCATATGTCTGTTGGCCATCTTTATATCCTCTTTGGAGAGGTGTTTATTCAGGTCCTTTGCCCATTTTTTAATTGGGTTTTTTTTTTGATGTTGAGTTTTATAAGTTCTTTATAAGTTTTGGATATTTACTTCTTATCAGATGTTCTACATCTAGCAGTAAGGTAGGTTGAAAAGTACAGTGTTAATTTTGGATGATCATGTGCCCAGTTGAGAAACAGGAATTCTAGTGAATGAGGAAGGATGGCTGAATGGGTATCGGGCAACAGCTAACCATCTCAGGCATATCTTCTGTAGTTTACTCTGTGAGGAGGTTAAGATCGGGACCTTTTATTTGAAAGTTGACCCCAGCTCACAGGTCATCATGTGAAGTTTGAATACTTGGCTTGTTTTCTTGCTGATTCTGTTTCATTTGTCAAGACTTTTCTACACTGCATGTCTATTTTTTTCACCCCTAACTAATGGAACTTGGCCTGGGTCTCATTTTGCATATTCAAGTCTCTGATCATCAGTCTTGATCATCTACTTAAATCAAAAATTTTAGAGGGAGATTGGATTCTTGTATTGCTTCACTCTGAAGGGGTAGGTGTCAGAATTACTGTCTGAGGTTTCATTTCATTAAAGTCATGGTATTTAAACTTTTTTGATTATACATGTTTATCATCAGTAAGACCTTGTTGAGTCCTTATCAGTACTTGTAAGTTTTTCTAAATACTTGTCTGAACTTTGCTAATGTTAATGTCCATTGTAACACCGTAGGTATTTTAAAATGATCTGTAGAAAACATAAGTGACATTTACACTTTAAAAATTATTAAAATTATCAATTGTACAAGAACCTTTTTGGAGTGCAGTATTATTGAACATGCTTACTTTTGAAAATTTCATCTTGTCAGTCTGCTACAATCTTTTATATATCTGGTTCTAAGTTGAATTTGATACTTGATTTTAATGACTGTTGTGGATGATAAAGATAACCCAAGAAAGATACATGCCTTCAAAAGAAAGAAATTCATTGTAGGCTTTACTAACAAGTTACAGTCCTAGTTTTTTTTTTTGTTCCTATCAAGTATGAAATATCCTGTTCGCAGGTAAATTGGAACATTGCTGCTACCTTCAGTGTATCTGTTGTTCTTCTAAACTAATAGGAGTTGTTTGTTACACTTTAAAATATTTACTATTTTAGCTCAAAACTCACTGAATCTTTATATTAGGAACATTTTTAAAGTGTCCAGTAAGAGTTTTCTATAGGTGCTACATTTCAGTTTTAGTCACAAATCACAGAATGATGGAAACATTTCCAAACATCAGTTTTCTTAGCCAAAATTTATTTTAGAAAAGCAATTATTTTCTTACTTATTACTAAAATGTCACCTTTATGTGGAAGGGACAGATTAGGGTGCTTATTTTTCATTGTAACATATCATAGCTGCTTATAAGGACAGTGCCTCATTCACAAAACTTTGTTTTATTTAAAAAAATGTATAACTCACCCTTAAGTATAATAATTCTTAAGATCTTTTCTGAATTTATAGAGAACCTCTGTGTGGTGTAAACGTTTTCATAGTTATTTCCATCTCATTAGAATGACTGTGAACCTCTACTGTTTATAAAGCTTTCTTTTCAATATGAAAAGAACTCTATGATGACATCCTGTAACAGTGCAAAATACTGAAGGCAACCAAATGCAATAAAAGTGTCAACTCGTTCTTCCTATGGAATTCTCAGTCTCTTTTCTGAACATTGTTTCATTATAAATTGTAACTGGAATTTTGTCCAGAGGAGTATCCAACAAGGACACTAATGTCACTCTGATTTTATATTGGTAAAGTTAAATTTTCTTTTGTTTTTTTTTGTTCAGGTAACAGTTAAATATACATAATAATGCTTTCTTCCTGGACACAGATGGATGTGTGCATTCCTTTAGTTGTGTACACCTCTTTAGGAGGACCCCCTGTTTAGTTAATACTTAAAGTCTAATGAAAGCTGCTATATAAGAGTGTCTGTTGAAATAGCATTTTATTTAGAGGTAGTACCTTTTCAAACATATACTGACCATATTTTTATATTTTTCTCTTGATGAGTTTTGCTAAATACCCGACAAATTTTGACTTTTTAAAGCTTCTTAAAATTGGAACTCCTAATAAATGTGAATATTTGTAACTCATTGTGTATACTAACATCCTTTGACTTCATCTTATTAGTTTCTTGCTCATATTTTGCCTTTGCTTACTTTTTCTTGTTAAAATACTACCTTATATATCTTTTTAAAGGTCATTTTAAATGTGTTTTGGAACAAAGTAGATTGTAAGTCGCATGCTATTTAGATACCTGATTAAGGATATATTTTATCTTGAACATTTCTTTTCTCCTAAATTAAAAAAAAAATTTGTTTATTGGGTTTAGAGAAAGAAAGGGAGAAAGAGAGGGAAACATTTGTATGAGAAAGAAACGTTGATCAGTTGCCACCCATATATGCCCCGACTGGGGATTGAACCTGCAGTGTAGGTATATGCCCTGGCTGGGATCCCATCAAACCCGCAGACTTTTTATGTATGGGACGATGCTCCAACCAACTGAACCACACTGGCCAGGGCCTTTTTCCTAAAAATTTAACTTTATATTTTGAAAATTTAAAATATACTGAAAGAATAATATAGTATACATACATTTATCTATTACCAAGATTCAGCTGTTAATGTTTTGCTGTATTTGCTGCATCCATTTATCAATTTACCAGTTTATCCATCAAATTTACCCATCCAATTCTTCCATCTAATTACATTTCATCATGCATCTCAAAAAAAAAGGATTTTTACATAAGAAAATCATAACCAGACCTAAAAAGCAAATAGTCCTCTAAAAATTAATATTATGTTCATATTCAAATTTGCCATTTGTTCACAAAATACTATTTTTATTTGATTTGTTCAAGATACAGTGAGGAACCTAGTATTTAGTTATATTTCTGAAGACTCCCACACCCTTTTTCAGCATTACTGACGTTTTGAAGTGGTAAGATCAAATATCCCTCAGGAATCTCTCGCATTTTGGGTATTAAAATTTTTTATTATATTTATTTTTAGAGAGAGGGGAAAGGAGTGAGAAGGGGAGAGAAAAAAACCATTGATGTGAGAGAGAAATATTGATTGGTTGTCTCTTATACATGTGCCCTGACCCAGGGACCAAACCGGCAACCCAGGCATATGCCCTGACCAGGAATTGAACTGATGACCTTTTGCTGGATGATGCCCAACCAACTGAGCCACACTGGTCAGGTCCCAAGTTTTGGGTTTTTAGTATTATTTCTTTGTGATGTCATTTGGCTTGTACTTGTATATTCCATTTATTTCCTACACATTGGGAACTAGGTTTAAAAACTTGCTTAGATTCATGTTAAACATATATTTGCCAGAAATCTTCGTTGGTGATGCTGTATAGTTAATATTATATCACATTAGAAGTCTTAACAGTGTTTGGTTTTGATGTTAAGTTTTATTACAGGGCTAAGGTAGCAATAGCTAAAACTCTTCTTCCTAAATACTTGAAATATCATGTGTTTTGGAGGGGCATATGCTTTTGGCAACATGAGAATGTAGTTCATCTTTACTACAAAGGTTTTATGCATTCATTGATGATACTTGGTAGAATCAGTTGTAGCAAAGTGATGATTTTTCTATCTTTCCTCTTATATTTATTTGTTGTTATTCTTCTGGTTAAGAAACATTTTCCTCATTACCTGGTTACTCTGGGGTATAGTGCCTACTGAAGAGGCAGATTAAAGGGAAAGGACTGACATTTGGTTAACCAAGTTTCAAAGTAAGGAGTCAGTGGAATGAGCACATACAATACCTAGAGTTGGCAAATTATTGCTTTTTGGCTCTTTTTAGGTTGCCATAATGGGTTCATAGATTTTTAAAATATATTGAATCCTCACTTAATGTCACTGATAGGTTCTGAGACTTGAACAGAAATGATGTGTAAGGAAACCAGTTTTACCATAGGCTGACTGACACAGGAGTAAGTTTGTAATGTTTTATCATGAAGTGCTGTTGAACTTCAAAGACCTGCTGTAAAATGTCTTTGGACTTACTAGTGTATCTTTCTTAAACACCTAGTATATTCCATCCATCTAATTGATAGCACAGGAAATTGAGATTATTAGAAATGTGTGAAACAAAAGTAAGGGAATGGATGCTTATGAAGGTGTGTTAATGTAATACATGAACAGAAAGTCTTACTAGTTTTACTAGTAAGTCTTATTAGTTTTTCTCTGAGGGCTGCTATTCATTTTCCTTAGGAAGGGCTCTAGAATTAGAATCTTAAATGAAATGAACTTGGTAAGGGGATTGATTACCTAGTCCAAAATGCTCATAAGAGCCCATAGAGACTTATATTGAAGATACAAAAGTATTTACTGACTTCTAAACCTAAATTTTGGAATGAAACAAGATATATTTTACTATGTGTATATATAGTTGCTTCAAGACTAAATACATATAATATTAATTTGCTTCTTATTAAATTAGGACCCTTACGTAGGTATATATAAGTTTATCAGGTATATTTAGGTTTATCAGAATTCTCTTGTGTTCCAAGTTCCAATAATTCTTATGGTCTAAGTTTATTCCTGAGTTAACACTTTTTTTCTATCAAAGTTCTATCTTTAAAAAATTTTTTTTCACTATTATTGAGGTATAATTGGCATATAAAATTAAGGTATTTAAAGTACATGCATTAGAAAAGATCTAGTTAGTCAGTATACTCATCACCTCACATATTTATATTCTTTTATATGTATGAGAACATTTTAAGTTCTATTCTCCTAGCTTTCTCAGTTGTACATTATTGTGGTAGTCACCATGCTTTACATTATATTCTCAGACCTTATTTATCTTATACCGAAAGTTTGTATCCTTTTATTAACATTACCCTCACTCTGTTTTCTTCCACCTTGTACCACCCCCCTCCCATCCCTGGCAATCACTTTTTTTGTCCTTTGTTTCTTTAAGTTTGACTTTCTCCTTTTTTAGATTTCACATAAAGGTGATGCCAGGCAGTGCTTGTCTTTTCTGTCCTATCTTACTTAGTAGCATAATGCCCTCAAGGTCTATCCCTATTTTCCTAAATATCAGGCTTTGCTTTTTCCTCATGGCTAAGTAATATTCCATTGTGTGTGTATGTGTGTCTCATCTGTTGATGGACACTTGAGTTGTTTACTTATCTTTGCTATTGTGAATAATACTGCAGTGAACGTGGCAATGTAGATATCTCTTTAGTATTCTCCTTGCATTTACTTTGGGTTTATCTTCCCAGATGTGGAATTATAATAAGCTAGATATGTGGCAGTTCCGTTCTTTAATATTTTGAGGAACTTTCATACTGTTTTCAACAGTGGCTGCACCAGTCTGCATTATTACCAATAGCACAAGGGTTTATTTTTCTCCACTTACTGACTCTTCTTTTTTTTGGTTACTACCATTCTAACCAGTGTGAGGGGCTGTCTCATTGTTGTTTTAATTTGCATTTCCCTGATGATTAGTGATGTAGAGCACCCTTTGTACCTCTTTGTCATATGTATGTCTTCTTTGGAGAAATGTGTATCCTGCTCATCTGCCCATTTTTAAATTTTACTTTTTGTTCTTGTATGAGTTTTTATACATTTTGTGTGTTAATCCTTTATCAGATATATGATGTGTTGATATTTTCTTTTGCTGTGCAGAAGCTTTTTTATTTGATGTAGTCACATTTGTTTGTTTTTGCTTTTGGTGGCTTTGCTTTTGGTGTCAAATCCAAAAAATGATTGTGGAAGAGTGATGGCAAGAAGCCTACCCCTTATGTGTTCTAGGAGTTTTATTAAGTTCAAGCCTTATGTTTTGAGTTCTTTTTTTTTTGTAAGGTGTATGGTAAGGGGTCCAATTTCAGTCTTTTGCACGTGGCTTTCCAGTTTTCCCAGCATCATTTGTTGAAGAGGCGAGGCTGTTGTTTCTTTGTTGTATATTCTTGACTCCTTTATTGAATTAATGGGTTAATTTCTGGGTTCTATTCTGTTCCATTGATCTATATGTTTATTTTTATGCCAGTACTATACTGTTTCGATTATTATAGCTTTATAATATAGTTGGAAATCAGGAGCTGCCTTTAGCTTTGCTCTTCTTTCTCAAGATTGCTTTGCTTTGGTGGGTAGGTCTTTTATAATTCCATATAAATTTTAAGATTTTTATTTCTGTGAGAAATGCCACTGGAATTTTGATAGGGATTGCATTGAATATGTAGATTGCTTTGGGTAGTGTGATCATTTTAACAATATAATTCTTCCAACCCATGAGCATGGAATACTCTTCCTTTTTTTGTATGTGTGTTTCTAGTTTCTTTCATCAGTGTCTTAGTTTTTAGTGTACTGCTCTTTAACCTCCTTGGTATTTTATTCTTTTTGGTCTAATTGTAAATGGGAGGTTATGTCTTTAACTTTTTTTAATACACTTGACAAAAATTTCTCTACTAGATAGAGAATTTATCAGTTGTAGCCCTTAGGTTTGCTATGCATATACCCTGAAAACTGGTTTTTCCTGAGTAGCTTTTTTGTTGTTATGCACCATGTTTGGATGCTTCCTTCTAATCTTAATCTGTTTTCTGAACTGTTTTCATTCTTACTCTTGAGTTTTGCAAGAAGTCAATCAACAGTACTGTGGAGTAGAGGTGTTTTATTCTATTTCTTTTGCTGATTAAGGGTAACTTCTTACTTGGAGTGTGATTTAATGTGGATGTTCTAATCTCTTGAGGTAGAACTCGGGAACCATCAAATTCTTATATTTATTCATGTATTTTTTTTTTTTTAATTCAGGCTGTTACTAACATTGAGCACTGTATGTTTCAGCTGCTGTTCTAGAAATTGGGGATATCTCAGAAAGTAAAATGACAAATTCTTACCCTCATGGAGTTTTATAATTCATTTAATACTGTGTAGACCATTAAAAGTCTTTCCTGGGCTGCTACAAATTAGGGATGTTAGGCATTTATCTAACTTATAGAAAAAATATCTAATGCTCTAAGAACTTTATCTTTTTTTTAAAAATTTTTTATTGATTATGCTGTTACAGTTGTTCTATTCCCCCTTTCATTCCCCTCCACCCTACCCCCCATCCCCACCATTACCCCCCCTTTAGTTTATGACCATGTGTCTCAGGTCCTTTAGATTCTATATTTCCCATGCTATTCTTGCCCCCCTTCTATTTTCTATCTACTGTCCATGCTACTTATTTTCTGTACCTTCTCCCCCCTTCTCCTCCTCCCACTCCCCTGTTGATAACCCTCCTTGAGATCTTCATTTCTATGTTTCCACTCCTGATCTAGCTGTCCTTTTAGTTTGCTTTCATTTTAGGTGTGGTTGTTAATAACTGTGAGTTTGTTGTCCTTTCACTGTTCATGTTTCTTTAACTTCTTTTTTCTAAGAACTTTTTCTTAAACCTTGTCTCTTGTTTTTTTCTTATATTTGAGTGAAAGCAAAAAGTGTTATAAAACTAAGTGCCCAGTTGAGATCTGATTCTTTGATATATGACACCAGTAAGTAATGGTAAGATGCATACATAAGAGAGTTGTATTGCATGTTTTTAAACTGGTTGGTTTTCATGGTAACGTTCTTATTAAATAGCATCAGCACCTTACCTCATGGTTCCACAATTGTGAGGTATAATGATTTGCTTTGGCATAAAAGTAGTTGGTGCTATTTGTTCATTTAACAAATAGGTATTAGATCCCTATCATGTGCCATACTCTTTCCTTTGCTGGAGGATAAGGTGGTGTTTGAGACATAGTACCCATTCTCATGGAGCTTACAAGTGTAAGGTGGTAGACAATGTCTGGTTGTTTGATTCACAGTGGAAGCCATTGTTTATTTGATTTGGGCTGACTAGGGTAGGCCTCTCCGCATAGGTGGAAAGTATCAGCATCCTTAGAGATGTGGCCAGCCTTTGAAGATCCTGGGTCAATGAAATATTAATACATTCCAATTAGAGAAATAGCAAATGAAAGTATTCTTCACTTTAAATTAAGTATACTTAATTTAAGTGGTGATTAGACCTTTTGTCAGATTAAAGTATTCCATTCATTGTTAGTAAATAGTTCTAATATCCCTTTGGGTTGTATTTACACGATTACATTCGTATTTAGTTTTTCACCTAAGTGAGTTTAATTGATGTTTTATGTAAATGAACTGTGAGGTAATGATTTCCCCATGAGTTTTCCTACCAAAAAAGAAAAACAGAAGGAATAAAAGTAAAATTTAAACAATCAAGTAGTAAGTCCTTAAGCAACTAAGTATTCCCTGATACTCCCCAAACACACAAACTTAGTATTGAGAGTATTAACCTGGTCACTGTAGGTTTTTCAGAAGTGGCCAGTGGGTGGCCAAGTGCCTTTCCTGTTTGCTTATTTTTAGAAACATTAGAGCAGAGCTAATCCAATGGAAAATTTGGTATGTAGATTTCAGTGTTGTCCTTAAAATCATAATCCATGTTGCATGGTAGTTGAAAAAAAACAAGCAAAAACCTTTAGTACATTTTTTAGCCCTTATATCTTATATACATATTTATATATTTATGAAATTAGATTTTCTTGTTTTGAACTTTGTTTTGTCTGTGCTTCATCTGTTGAAAAGAAGAACATATATATATATTGTCATTCTTACAATTGGATTTAAGTGTTACCACATATCATCCTTTATATTTATTCATTAGTATATTTCTATTGCCTTGTTCTGCTCTGTGTACAGCAAAACTCCTGGAAATAATTTCTGTGTTCTCTCTCCTTGATCTCTGTCTTTCAAATTCAGGTTTCATCCTCAGCAGTCACTACCAGATGTAAAGGCCATTTCACTTTTGTTTTACCTGTCAGTAGCATTTAATTCAGTTGATCTGCCTTTTTGAAATGTCTATCCACTTGACTTTGGTTTATAACTTTCTTGGTTACTCTTTCACTTTCCTGTCTTCTTTTTCTTTGTTTTTTTTTTTTTAAATGTTCCTCTTTATCTTTTATGACTGATGAATGCTGGAGTATCTCAGGGTTCAGATTTTAGGCATTTTTTTTAAAAGATTTTATTTATTCACCTTTAGAGACAGGGGGAGAGAGAGAGAGAGAGAGAGAGAGAGAGAGAGAGAGAGAGAGAGAGAGAGAGAGAGAGAGAGAGAACATCAGTGTGTGGTTGCCCCTTGAGCATGCCCCACTGGGAGGACCTGGCCTGCAACCCAGGCATATGCCCTGCCTGGGAATTGAACTGGCTACCCTTTGGTTTGTAGGCCAGTGCTCAATCCAGTGAGCCACACCAGCCAGGGCTAGCCATCATTTTATAATAGAAATTTCTGTTGCTACTCACTTTTGTGGTGAGTTATTTAATTTTCTATCTTAGCCTATAATTAACATGCAAATACATATACACAAACATATTCACACATATATTTGTCTCCTTAGCCTAAACTTCTTGACTAAACTCCAGACTTCTTTGGATGTCTGTTTGGCATCTTAAGCTTAATGTCTAAAAAACTGAACTCTTGATACCTACTACTTTTCTGTCCCCCTCCCCCCAGATTCCTTGATATCATTTCTTTGTACAGTCTTCCATATCTCTGTGAGTGGCAATTCCTTTTGAGTTTCTTATTTTACAGTCACTCTTTATATATATATATATATCCTTTTCTTTTACATTAGATACTCAATTGCTCAGCAAATCTGGTTGGCTTTATTTTCAGAATATATACAGAACTTTGCTACTAGAACTCACTTTTCTTCATTGCCACTATAGTCTTAGTCATTTCCATCTCTTACCTGGATCATTGTTTGAGCCTGTAAGTGGTTTCCCTGTTTCTGCCTTGTGGGATTTCTCAGTGTATTCTCAAACAAGTATCATGAGTGAGCCTTTAAAATGTTGCATCATACCACCCTTGTATTCATAGTGCTCCGGGAACTTTGCATTTTGCACAAGGGAAAAAAAGCTCAAGTTCCTTCTGGCCTGTAAAGTTACTCTTCAGTTTACCCTGCTACCTCTCTAATTTTATCTGCTGTTCTCTCTCTCCCTTTTGCTAATTTAGCCATTATAGACTTGCCCTTAATTCTGTTCCTTTTAACATCCTGCTCCTGCCTTAGGGTCTAAGTACTTGATGTGCCTTCTAATTAGAAAACTGTCCCCTTGTTCAGGCTTTGGCTGAAAGAGTACCTCAGCAGTGTCATTCCCAAGATCCTTCTAGCCTCTACAGTGCCTTTTGGGGAATTAAGAAAAGGCATCTTTTCTCCTCTGCACAGCTTGAAGAGCTGACAGGGGCCTTCACTTTTCTCCTGGGCTAGAAGGTCTTGTGCAGTAAACCAGTACAAATATCTTTGGCTTTCTTTGACCATTCTAATTCAAATTACAAACTGTTCTTTGTTCCCTTCTCTGTGCTTCTTATTACTTTTTACTTTTATTTATATGACTTATCTAACATGCTACATAATTGTTTCACCATCATTAAACTAAAGATTTATGGAAACGTATTTTCTAATTTTTTAAATTTTTATTTTTAAAGATTTTCTTTATTTTTAGAGAAGGGGAAGCGAGGGAGAAAAACATCTGTGTGGGAGAGAAAGAGCTATTGGTTGCTTCTCGCAAGCCCCCAACTGGGAACCTGGCCCACAACCTAGTCATGTGCCCTGACCAGGGAATTGAACCAGTGACATTTTGGAATGCTCAGCCCAGTGAGCCACATCTGTCAGAGCCTGTGTTTGTTTTTAATGTATTTTATGGAAAATAGCAAAGCAGTGAAAATAGTAAATGAACCCTCATGTACCTGTTAGCTTAAATAGTTAACAGTCTTATTTCATTATACATCACTCACATCCTCTTAGTCTCTTCTTCCCCCTGAGATTATTTGGAAGCACAGCCCAGAAATCATGTATAGCATGTCCTCAAATAATGTCATTTTTCAATGTCATTTCATTATATAACATTGATAAGAGGCCATAGGAACCTAACTTGTTTATATATTAGTCTATGGTAAAACTGGTTTTGTTACACATCATTTTGCACCTATCAGCGATGTTAAGTGTGGACTTACTGTAATATCATTTGTAAATATTTCAGCATGTATCTCTAAATGATAATTCTTTTTTTTTAAAAAGATTTTCTTTATCTAATTTTAGACAGAGGGGAAGGGAGGGAGAAAGAGAGGGAGAGAAACATCAATGTGTGGTTGCCTCTCACGTGCCCCCCACTGGGGACCTGGCCTACAACCCAGACATCCGCCCTGACTGGGAATTGAACCAGAGACCCCCTGTGGTTTGCATTCTGGTGCTCAGTCCACTGAGCTACATCAGCCAGGGCTGATAATAATTCTTTATTTTTAAAAAATTACCACAGTAATATTATCCTGCCTAAAACACTTAAAGTATATTTTCAAATATGTAGTCCACCTTTCAGCTTTAACCAGTTTTCTCAATATTATTTTGTTTTACAGTTTGAATCATAATTGAAATGAGTGTATTTAATTGGTTGATATGTAAATTTATTTTAGTTTATATTAATTTTTCTCACCTTCTTTTCCCATCATTTCTTTATAATTATTTGTTGAAGAATCAGGTCATTGGTCTTGATAATTTTGTATCATTGGTATCTGGCATAATCTAGAAACATGTGACACATAGTGCACCACTCAATAAAGGTAAATAATTTGTAATATTTTAGGATAGAATTAAAATGTTAAATTTTTAGGGAATAATTATCACCTCACTTTTATATTAGCTTGATAGTATAATCTTAGCAATTAAGAGCAATTAGTTGGGAAGGGGTCAGATAAAGGATACTTTAGGGATATAAAGAGTTATTTGAAAAGATCTGCCAGGATATACTAATAATGGCTACCTTTTATTTAAGATACTACTGTTTGCATAAAAAACACTATGTTAGAAGTTATATTAGTTGATTTCAGTTGTTGCAGCAATGTTTCAATGAACGGTGGTAATATTTACATTTTCCCAGTGAAGTAATTGATGTTCATGCCTAGCACCCACTAGGCATTAATGTCTTTTAAAACAAACTTTATGCAACTAGAGGCAGCTAAATGCATGTGCATGTATTACTTTCACAAAAAAGAAAAACTTTAAAGAGTGGCACCAGTAATAATACTACTTTTCTTCATAGGAAACCTTTGTTTAGTATATGTGTTTTTATCTTCTTTTCCTAGTCATTCACATGTATTAACACATTTTAGGGGGAGAAATTTTTTAAGAAAATATTTTAAGATGAGATGGATTAGAAAATGGTAAGAAGGAAAAAATCTGAAAAAATAGTATTTTGGTTATTTTGTGTGCGTGTGTGAGTGTGTGTGTGTGCGCGTGTGGGTGAGTGTGAGACGAGGGGTGGAGGGGAAAGAGGGAGTATAGAGCTTAAAAACAGTTACACTATACCACGGGCAGTTCTTTTCCTCATATCATGCCCTTTAGTATATTGAAAACATTGAAGATCTGCAGTGAAGACACTGTTTTAACTTTGTTTAACCCAGTGTCATTCTTTCAGAGTTGTTTGGTTAAACAACAGGAAACCCTTTTTCATGAAATAACAGTTTTCCCACAGTATGAAGTTGAGTTTGCAAAAGTTCAAATACTTGCGTACATTTAAGTATAAGACTTTAGAATGTGCTAAACTAAATGTAAATTAGAGCAGAAAGGTTGGATAATTTAATAGTATTGGAGTAACTTGAAGACAGCATTCTGAAGACAAATTAACTTTGGTTGACACAAAATAATACTAAATTAAGGTAAACAAGGGGAAATATTGCAATAAATAGGTAACACATGTTACATAAAGAATTCACATATTATTGAAAGCAAAAGACATGAAGACCTGAGTAGGAACAGGGTAGGCAAAGGTAAAGAAATACAAAAAGACAGTAGTTTACACAACCAACTGAAGGCTTTTTAAGTGACATGTTTCTTTGAAAAATCCAAAATTCAGTGCCAGTGAATTCTTCTTGAGGCTTAATATGAAGCTCTTTGTACTGTAAATCATAAGTAATCTTCATGGAAAGTCATTTGATGAGATAAAATAGTAAAAAAATATATATTTGCATTTTTTGACTCAGTAAACCTATGCTTTAAGATTTATTTTAAAGAAGGAATTGAAAGGGAAAAAATATGTGGATATAGTAGCTGTTTTTGCATTTTTCAAATTAGGAATGTTGCTAATATCTAAAATGATAAATTCATCCCCAAGTGGTTAATTATACATAACATACATCTTGATGGTATATTCTGCTACAGCCTGTTTTTGGAATAAATGTATGGATTATCCATGAAGGAAAGAACTTGAACTGAAGGGAGGCCAACTAGAGGCTGGATGGTCTTCTGCAGTGTTTTCATGAGAAAGCTGTGGGCCTTGGTTAATAAGAGGATGAATCCATGTATTTTCTTACTCTATTTCAAAACACAAGACCTATTAACTAGGTATCTAACCTTGATTGTTGTGACTCTGCAAAGATATCATGTTCTTTGTTTTTTTTCCCCCCCTCAAGTCTCATACTTGATGTGAACTTTTATTATAGGGGAAATAGTTGAGTAGAAGTAGTTGAGTTTGGCTTTTGTACTGCCAATGTGAATTAAAGGATGTCAGATGGCTTTCTATTTTGTGTAGTATTATAGTAATTTAAACTAATCCTAGTTGTTGAGAAGTTTAATAAATATAACTCCACATGATTTTTATTTTCTTTTTATCTCACGTATCCCTCTTACAAAAAAAGGTCAAAATGAACTAGTCTTGAAATAATGCAGTATTAGTGTTAGGAAGACTTCACATATTGGACTGTCGTCAGAGCTCAGGACATTTAATTAGGACCATTTGAAGATAGGGATTGGAGGGGTTTTAATGTAATTTAAGTTCAGGCTCAAGGTGGTTTCTGAGTCTGATTCTAGGTTTTATGCCAAAATTTTCAGATGATGATGATACCTGATTCTGGAATATGGAAAGGAGGAAAAAGCATAGTTGTTTTTTCTGCATGGCATGGCTTACTATATACTTGCCTTCTAAACAGTTCAGGACATTGCAGTTTGGGGCAGTAACTCAAAGTTCCCATTTTAGTGGATGTATTGAGTAGGACTGTCCATTTCTTTAACAGTTGAGTATCAAATACTGAATCTTAGCTTGCCTCATGGCCCTGGGAGGGAGAGATGTGGGAAGTCCCTGAGAATAGGCATTGTTCTGAAAAGAACCCAGATTCTCCTTTTACTTCTATTTGTTTTCATAGCAAAAGCAATTGGACTAAACTTTTTAAAGCACAAGTACCTAATTTGAAGGATTTGCCTGAGATTATTCATTCTTTACTGTATATTTAATCAGATGAGTGAACTAGAAAAAAGAAAGCTCAGATACTTTTTTTAATGGTTAATTTATTATGGGGGAAGTTGAGGAAAAGAAGGGAGAAGGAATGCATAATATTTGATTGTGAGGTACATGAGTAGGGATACTCTGTAACAAAACCTTTACCAGTTAATATAGGTCTTTCTGTATGCTAGTTACTGTTTTAAGCCCTTTACACATATTAGTTTGATCATCACAGCAACCCTCTGACCACCAGTATCTCCATTTTATAGAAGAATTTGAGAACAAAGGTTAAGGGCATACTTTTTTTTGTTGTTTGGGGGCCTTAGTCAGCATGAGAGCCCTGGAAATGTGGAGATAGTGTAGAGCTTGATTTATGTAATGATGAATACTTTTGAGATGAAGGAAATACATACTTGAGAAGGTTCACAGTGATGACCATGTGGGGAATAAGCTGTGAGAGTGTGGTGGGGTGGCAGTGGAGGAACCCGGGACACTAGGAGACTTACAATCTGATGAGAGATGATGGTGATTAAGAATAGAATGTTAGCTGTAAGGTGGTAAATTCTCAGTTGACTGATAGATTCTGTAGGTTGAACTAGCAGGAGGATATGCTTATCGCTTGGATGTTGGATAGGAGAGAGCAGCTAAGGACAATTCTAGAGTTTCAGGCTTGAACAATGGGGTGAATGAATGGAAGTTCCATTACTAGGAATACCATAGGAGGGACAGTTTCATGAGGAGGGCAGGTAGAATAGGTGGAATCAGTATTTTCAGTGTTTATTGTTAAACTTGAGATATCTAGTGGAGATGTCCAATTACTTTTCCAGAGGTCGTTTGTGAGTTGTGGCTGAAAAAAATAAGTGGGAGTTATCCAAGTATATATAGATGGTTCTGGATGAGATCACTTAGGGATAAGCAAGTGTAGATAGAGAAATGGGAGGACTGAACCCTTACGTCCGTCCTCCAGCATGTAAACATCTGCAAGAGGAGGCTCTATCAAAGAATTTTAAGAAATGACTAATAAGATAGGGAGGATGTGATGTCCAGGAGCTGAGTGAGGAGAAAGGGATTCAAGAAGGGGAGTAGGGTCAGCTGTGTCACATGATGCTAGGAAATGGAATATGATAAAACCTCATAATTAACTTTTGGATACGGCTTCCTAAATTCTGTTGATTCTGCTTTGCAGTATAGCTCTAAAATTCATAACATGCTTTTTCTCTCCCTACCGACAAACACTATTACTCAGGTTTTAATCACATTTCTCCTGGACTATTTTCCTTTTTTGTATGGTTTCTTTCTCTACATGTTCATTGTAGAAAACAGAGAAATAATACTGATTAAAAAAACAAAACAAAACACAGAATTCCTTATCTGCTTTAGAGATATTTTTCTGTATCTACTTCTATCTGTTCATATTTGGAATGTATACATTGTATATACTCATATATAAAATTGCTGAAAGTTTTAAATTTTGCCTTTTTTAAATGAGCATGATAGAACTATGATAATAAAAATACTTTGAAAACAATGTGAATATGTGGCAACAGAAGTATTTCATCATGGTGTGATAGCTTTCAATTGACCTCCCCACCTGTTTCTCCCCTAATTATATTTTAAGTAGGTCCTGATGATTTTTCCTTAAGTATATTCTTTAAAACTATCATCAAGCCCATCAATACCCTGTTTTTTGGAGTAATACATGTGACAGGAAGTGTGGAAAATATATTTATTTTTGTCTTTTATAGGGTAACTTATTAAAATTGTCATCTGTTTCCTGATAATTTTTATGTTTGTCTAAATGTACATGCACACATTTTATTTTTTTGGTACTAACAAGGATCAAAATACGTTTTCTAGCCAGTATTTCTTTCATAATCTATTTTCTGGTTATAATTTTTTGGTCAGAGTATATTAGCAGTTTTGTTATTCTATTTGTTATCAGATTGCTCTTCAAAAAGAATGTACCATTTCAAAGTGTATTTAGAAGGTATTTTTAAATTTTAGGATTGTTCCTAAATTCTTTTTAAATTTTAGGATAGACTACTTTCTTGTGAGCTCTTGTAAATGAAATTCTACTTGGCTACAAAGATGAGGACTAGATAATTTCTTGAGGTTCCTTCTAACCCTTAGGATGAAGTTAATAACTAACATTTGTTTAGTGCTTTAAAGTTTTTCTCATGTATCACTTACTTTATCCTTAAAACAGCTGTGGTGAGGTAGGTAGGACAGGTATTGTTACTCTAATTTTAGAGATAAACTGATATGATAGGTTAAGTGACTTTGTCAAGTTTTAAGTATTTTAGCAGGGATTTGAATTTAGACCTTCTGATCTAAATATTCACATTCTTTTTTACAAGATTTCATACACCTGTACATTTAGAATTGCGATATGTCAGACAGTTAAGGTACATTTGTTCTATAGAGAAATAAACCCAATGAAAACATAAATATAGTGTTTCAGTATATATATTTTCTCAGTATTTTACAGTCCTTTTCCGTAACTCCCCATCTCATTACATGAGTGATTTTTGTCTCTTTTTTGACTAGGAGAAAGGAATTTAATTACATAGCTGTATTGAACACCAACCATTTTTCTCTGGCATTTGGGGGAAGGGGAACTTAAATGGTATATTTCTGTGTGTGTGTGTGTGTGTGTGTGTGTGTGTGTGCACACGCGCGCATGTGTGTCCACTGAAAAGTATGTCCATGATACTTTCATACATACAGTATATACAGTTGGAATCAGAATCTTTTCATTCTAGTATGAACCCAGAAACACAAGCTTTTTAGGATATTAAACTCTTTGTATTGCTTTTATCAAAATTGGGCAGTTGAGTACTCAGGGTAGTTGCTTGCATGTTCACAAAAGTACAGTGAATGATAAGTGAGCGTGATAGTGTATGTCAAACCAAGAAAGATTATATAGCTAATCTTCTCTTTGACTAGTTACCTCATAAGGTAGAAGTTTGTAATACTGAATTGGGAGCTTGGTAGCGGCATTATCACATAAACCTAGATTTTCAGTACTACGTAGTATTGCATTACATTCTCACAATGTTTTCCGTACTACTGTTAAGTACTTAAGCGTCCCCAATATTTTTTAGGAGTAATTTTTTGTTGCTTTTGTTTTTTTCTAGTTGTTGGTCTTGACGATATTATGGACGAAGGAGTTGTTAAAGAAAGTGGCAATGATACCATTGATGAAGAAGAACTGATTTTACCTAACAGGAATTTGAGGGACAAAGTAGAAGAAAATTCAGTGAGATCACCAAGAAAATCACCTCGTTTAATGGCACAAGGTAATCCTTCCAAAGATTACCTAGAAAATCAAAAGGTGTAGGGACAGATGTGATAAATTTTCAATTTTCTGAACATTTTGATATTAATCAGTTTTGAGTTTATACCAATTTGTTGGTATGATTTTTAAAAATTTTAATTGAAATTACACATTCACATAATTTAAAAAAAGAATTGACTATTTGTATAAATATCTAATACTTGCTACCCCACTACCTATTTTCATTTTCTCAGAGGGGAAACCACTATTCTTTTAGCTGGTTTTATTAATTTTTTGATATGTGCTTTCATGTCTCTAAGTAGCATATGTGTATATATACATATAATATGTATATACTTAAACATCCCCAATATTCATATATGGCTACTTCTTGATTATCCTGATGTAGGTATTTATCAGTTTCTCACTGTGTATTACGAAGATTTAGCATTTTTGCATACAGAAATTCAGGGTTGGAAATAATTTTCCTTCAGAAATTTGAAACTTCCATTTTTCTGACTTCAGTATGGAGAAGTTTATTTTGATTCCCCCACATCCCCACCTTGGGACTGTTAGCTACTTTTCTCTTGGAAGTTGGCAGAACTTACCAGCTTACCAGCTCTAGTGCTTTGATATTTCTGATAATATGTTTTGGTGTAGGTGTGTTCTCTGTATTGAGCTGGGTATTCAGTAGGTCTTTTTAGTCTCGAACTATTACTCATTTCTGGAACATTTCTTGAACTGTTGCATTGGTAAATTTCCTTTTTTATTTTTTCTGCTCTTGCTTTCTGGAATTCCTCTTATTCAAGCATTAGATAGCAGGGACAGGCCTTCATTTTCTTTATCTTGCCTACTTTTCACCTCTTTGTCTTTTTCCTTTACTTGCTGAAATTTTCTCATATTTATCCTCCAACTTTTCTATCAAGTTTTGCCTTTATAATTTGTGAATCTTCTTTTTTTGTATTGGGAGTAGTGTTTTTGTAGCATTCTAGACTTGTTTCATGTATGCTATACTTCTATTTTTCATCATAAGGCACTTAATGGTCTTTTAAAGAGTTTTTCCCTTTTTTCATAGAGTTTTATTTTTTTCCATGTTGTCTTTTTTTATGGGGGTGGGCGGGCTTCAGTCTTTTCAATGTTAGAGACTTTCCTAAATATCTGATCCTTGATTGTTTGCTCATGTTTAGGAAACTAAAACTGTGTGGAACCTTTTAATGCGTGGATTGGGTGTTAATTATGAGCATCACTGTGTGGTGAACTGGCTGTGATAATTTTGGGGAGGAATCTTGATGTCAGAATTTAGATTGCTAGCATAATTGTGGGAGCCCTTAAGAGAACTTGACTGGGATGTCTCTGTTTTCAGTATATATACATTAGTATAATCACACAAGTTTTAGTGTACTTTATCCTTCAGTTTTTTTTTTTTAAAGATTTTATTTCTCTTTAGAGAAGAAGGGAAGGAGAGAAGGAGAGAGACATCAATGTGTGATTGCCTCTCATGAGTCCCCTGCTGAGAACTGGCCTGCAACCCAGGCATGTGCCCTGACTGGGAATCGAACCGCGATACTTTGGTTCGCAGGCTTGCGCTCAGTCCACTGAGCTATGCCAGCCAGGGCTTATCTTTCAGTTTTTATCTGTGACTGATGTATAGCCTGGAAACACTGTTGTACACTCTCCAGAGAATAAGCCTTCCACTCTTGGATTAGGACCAGGGAATGGGAGTTGTCTAAACAGATGGAGCTGGGGAGAGAAGGAGCCTAGAGATCTTAAATAGCTTCAGCTCATTTTAATCATCCGCCTTTACCTCCATTTTAGAATCATCTGAGGTCACCAGTTCCTAAGCCTTTTGAGGTGGTAATGGCCAGCATTTGAATTCTTGCCAGCATTGCCAGCTTTTGTCTTTTGTCTTTTGTCTTTTCCTGAATCCCTTACATTAGTTGCTTCTTGATCTCATTTGCCTTCCAAAATTGTCAGTTTTCTCTTCTGTTCTTTCTTTCCTTTAGATTCATGCCTTTTCTATAACTTCAGTGGGGTTTTGAGAAGTGGATTGACTTAGATGCATATATTTACTATATCATCTTTTTCTCAATTTATATTTTTAATCAGTTATTTGGTATATACTTGTGACTTTGAGAAATAAAAAATATAGAATACACATTATAGACAGATGTTTGGCCTATACAATCTAGGTTTGAAACTAAGGTAGTTGATACTAGAGAAGAAAAAGTGACTTTACCCTTTGCTCAGTAAATCAGTTACTATTGCAAAACAATTTTTTATCTGTATACCTTCACAATTAAATGTCCTATTTATCATTTTTAGCAACCACTTAGGTAATGGGTGTTAAATGTTCTTTATTGTATGTCAGAGCAGATGAATAAAATAGAGTTGTAAATTTTTACAGGCTATCCCCAGAGCTTTAAAAATCATCGAAATACTGATAACCAACCATTGAAATTTGAGTTATTTAAAAATTTTATTTATATAGTTGAACATATGATAAATAGTTCATAATCCACTAAGAAATTTTAAAAAGTTTAACCTAATGATCAAATATTTTACCAAGTGCTGAGGGAATTAGTGTCTCTAAGATTAGGATGACCATATAATTTCTTGTCCAGACTGGGACAGTGAAGTGCGAAAGGATATGCTTTCACCTAGGACTGTTATAGATAAATGGGGATCTATAGTTAAGACACAGTTTAGTGATAAATGACAAATTCTGGAAGTGTTCTTTTTTTTTTTTAAATCATTATTTTTATTTGTTATTCTAAATATTGGGAAGTGTTCTAAATATTGATGCATGGTAGGGTTTATACTGAAAGGCAGGAAAATTTTTAAAAGTTGATTGATTCAGAGTATTGGATATGCATAGGATTGGAAATAGCTTTTTCCTTTGTGGGTTGGTTTTCTACTTAGTGAATTACTCGGCTCTCTTTTTTCTAATCTTCCCCTCCCCCCACTCCGTGTTTCTCCTTTCCCTAGAGGATATATCCAGATATGGAAAGGAGGAAAACACAAATTAATAGATTCTTTGTTAGAGGCATTGTTAAAGGTGGGAAGCTTTATTAAATTATTTTCATACTTTTTATGATACATTTTCTTGGTTTAAACATTTTTAATTGTAATTTTTCTTGTGTTGATTTTCTAATATTCTAGCATATACTTTTTTTCTTCTTAGGAATAGCTTGAATGGTCAAATCATGGGATATGAGTAAAACACATTCAGAATGGAATTAAGAGTTCTTTTGAGGCTGTGGTTTGAAACTCACAGGTCTTGTTTGTAATAGGTGCTTTAGTTCAGATTTTATTGGCACCTGACTTTGGTTTTATATATTTAAAAGCATTTAATGTTTAAAACTGGATGACAGTCTTGCATTAGGATGGGTGTTGATGTAAAGGAAGCTCATTTAACTTATTTTACTTCCAGCTTATTTCTTATAGAAAAGAGACTTGATGAAAACATTTGTCATATAGTAAGGTAGAATAGTCTAAATTTTATAGAGGTTCTCTCTTGCTAGAATTTATAGAACTTTCATAAATATAAAACGTACATATATCTTTCTAAATTCATCATGAGTACTGTTCAGTACATTTTCATTGAAATGATACGTTTTGTAGCTCAGAATAAAGAAGTGTATATTCTAAATTGTGTTGAAATAAAAACACATGCAAAATAGCTAAGTTATTTTTTGTTTTTTTCCCCTTATGATAGAACAAGTAAGAAGTTTGCGACAAAGCACTATTGCCAAGCGTTCAAATGCAGCGCCTTTAAATAGCACAAAAAAACCACCTGTGAAGACTGTATCTGCCCCTAAAGCAGGAGGGAAGCAACCAGAGAGGAGTCAGATTAAAGAAGAAGCTTGTACATCACCAAAGCCTGAGTACCACAAAGAGAGCAGAAGGAGCGGTCGGCATATTGAGCAAATTGAAGTGGTACCAGAAGTATCAGTGTCTACAAGTCATTCTTCAGTGTCATCTTGTCTTGAAATGAAGGATGAAGCTGGATTAGATTCTCAGCAGAAGTGTAATAATCAGGGGAAAGCAAATGTGCCATCACATGAATTAAATTGTCCGCTCCTTTCAGAGACTTGTGATAATATTGAAGAAAAGAAAAATGAAGCTCTGATTGAATGTAGAATCAATACTAAGACTGTTAGTAGCACATTGTTTACATTTTCAGATAAAGAAGAACATGAACAGAATGATTCTATTTCAGATAAAATGGATGAGACTATTAGTGAAGAAATGAGGGCAAAAGGAAAAGTTGAACAAGAATTAAAGGAAACAGTAAAATTATCCCATGCAGGTGACCGAATTGTTGAGGAACCTGCATCTTCCTCTCTGTCTGGTGATGCTGCTTGTACAAATAAGACTGAAAAGAACCTCGTAGGTTTGTCTAGTTCTGTGGACGATGCAAAAGAATGTCATTTGGAATTGAAGAATACCATGGAATCTGATAAAGCTAAAAACTCCCTTCATAGAAATGAAGTAGAACCATTGGGTTACTGTAAAGACATAGAGTCTAATCATAAGCAGTTGGAGAGCACTGAGTTTAATAAGTCAAACTTTGAGGTGATTGGTACTAGTACTTTAGAACCAGAAAGTAATGTAGAAAATGCTGTTTGTGATGTGCCTGACCAAAATTCAAAACAGTTGAATGTTGTTGAAAGTATTAAAATGGAGTCTCATGAAACAGCAAACCTTCAGGATGACAGAAACAGCCCATCAAGTAATGTTTCTTGCCTAGAGTCAAAAAACATAAAATCCAAACACACAAAACTTGTAATTCATTCTAAGCAAAACATGACCACAGATACTCTGAAAAAAACTGTTGCAGCAAAGCACGAATTAATGTATAACAAAACTAAAGCTAGTGTCAAAAGTGTGAAACGAAATGCTGATGAACGAGAATCTCAACAAAATTTTCATAGGCCAGTCAAAGTGAGAAAAAAAGTTGATAAGGATTTAAAGATTCAGAGTTGCAATTCTGGGGTTAAGTCTGTGAAGAATCAAGCTCATTCTATATCGAAAAAAATGCAAGATCAAAGTTTAGTACAGATTTCCAAACCTGTAACTCATTCGTTGAGTGATAAGCCTCATGGTCACCCCGGGTGCTCTAAAGAACCTCATCATCCTGCACAAACTGGACATTTATTACATCCTTGCCAGAAACAGTGCCATAAGTCCCAGCAGCTGGCTCCCACTTTGAAAACCAATAGTCATATGAAGGAAGAGCTTGAACATGGAGGTGGTACAGAGCATTTTAAGGAGGAGGATAAACTGAAACTAAAAAAACCTGAGAAGAACCTACAGCCCCGCCAAAGGAGAAGCAGCAAAAGTTTTTCTTTGGATGAGCCACCATTGTTCATTCCAGATAACATAGCTACCATAAAAAGAGAAGGCTTAGATCATAGCTCTACATTTGAAAGCAAATATATGTGGACCCCCAGCAAGCAGTGTGGGTTTTGCAAAAAACCACATGGCAACAGGTGTGTGTGCGTGTGTATGTGTATGTGTGATGTGTACATTGAAGAGAAATGGCTTTTTTAGGGTGGGATTAGTGTGAATGTTTTTATACAGAGAAATTATTTAATGTACAAAGACTTTTTGCAGAAACACCAGCAACAACCCCTCATCATTCCTGGATAAATGATAGGAAGATGGAGTCATTGAATTTATAAATATGTCATCTTAGAACATTAAAAAAAGTATAATCTAACCAACAGTTGGTATATATGGAAATGTTTTGTCATTGTAACCAGTTAGTGTAATTCAGTCATTACATCTAGGGGGAATAAAAACCTTTCTGCTAATTAGAAAGTTGTTACACTGCCTTGAGTCTGTATATATTATTTTACTTGCTTTGAGAAAAACTAGTAATAAAGTGTGAAGGTCATAATGGAGGTTTTATTTTTCTTTTGAAGATATTTTTTTTGGGGGGTGGAGGTAAAATGCACACTATAACTTAATACTACTACTTCATAACTATAAAACTGACCTTGGAGTGAAATTTGATAGCTAAAATAGCTGTTAAATCACCCAGGTGAATTTTGTATATAACCTGGAATGGAGTGAAAAGAAGTTCTTTCTTTTTGAATGCTTTAATGATTTGGAGGATTTCTTGTGAATTCTGATCTTTTAAGAAATGATTTTAGCATTGTCCTTCGGCTTTCTTTCCATAGGATTCAGTGTATAGTTTTATGGCACTCCACTGCCCCATTGTGTATTTTGTTTGCAAGCTTTTTAAGAAAGGAAAACAAGAAATGAAGTGGAGTTTGCAGCTACAAGATTATACTGTTGAAGTGTTCACATTGCTGTTGGAACTTCTATCAACATTGACATGATGAAAGAACATTGTAACTTGCGCATTGTACTGTCCTTACTGGTGGAAGTAAATGTTGTAGTGACTTTCCCAGCACTATCAGATTACATAAAAATGAAACTAGGGAGGGACAGTTTAGTGAAGTGTGTGGTAATTCATTATTTTAGTGTGCGGAGGGGTGATTGGGGAGGGTGGGAGAAGATTTGTGGCTATTCTGTAAAAAAATAAGTTTATATCAAAGGGTTTCTTCATTTGTGACTCAGCCTGTGGCCTATTTTTAGTATCAGTTCAGTGGTTACTTTATAACATATCCCAGTTTTTTAAATTTGTGACTTGTTTGAATATAGGTCTACATTTGCTCTCACTTGTTTTTTATGCTTTTAAAAAAATTTAGAACACCTATTCAAATACTGTAAAGTGGGCCCCCTATAAAATTTCAGGTCTAAGAGAATGAGAGGCTTGGATGGTGCATTTAAGTCCTCTTTTATGCTAGCCTTTTTCTTTCTGCTAGAATCTTCTAAAAATTACTATGGCGCCATGTGGTCAGAGGAATAGAGTAGGAGCCTTAAAGTTTCTAAAATGAAACTTTGGTCTAGACTTGGACGCCATGTTAAGGATGTTACTATATAGTCTTTTTGTAAGATAAACTTCTGATGGCTGGTCCTCAGGATTTTGCCCAGGCTATTAAATGACTGTCATTTTACCAAAATCAAGTTATTTTTTTTAAGTGAAGATTAAATGTTAAGTCCTGCTGTTTTTAATCTAGTTTCACCTTATGGATCTACTCTGTAAAACCTTGAGTTTCTTTGCTTCAGTCTGGAAATAAGAGTATTTATTAGATGTGTGGGAATTTTGAGTTCATCCTATGTAATTTACATGAATAATATATAATAACACTGGAAATGGGTAATTTTGGAAGCACCATTACACATTATTTCAATTTTCTGAATAAAGAACCCTGAATAATTGATTGTTTTTTCTTTACATATTAATTAGCCTTCGCTACTTTGATACATTGTGCTTGCATATATTGAGGTTACTCAAAAGATGTGCCTGTCGTACAGCATGTAATTTTTTAAAAATTTTATGCATAAGATTGAATTTGTTAGGAAGGGCATATCGGGAATAATTTTCATCCATCTTTTTTATGTCATGCAGTAGCCCATTGAAAGCTATTAACATGACATTTTCTAGCACTTGTGACAGCCTTGCTTTGGTAAACACTTAAGGCTTCAGCATTTTATATGCATTGCATTGGAGGTTAACTTTTTGTATGTGCTTCCAGTGGAAATTATATTTTTTAATAGATTTGTTCATGGTATGGCCAAATGTAGTATTTGACCATAAGCAATTTGTATGCATGCCCTAAAAATAGTAAGTATTGACTAACAATTTACACATCATGCTGGGTGTGTTTTGTTTTTTCTTCTGATTTTGTTTACTTTCACGATTCTGCCTTAAAACAGACATATACATACTATTTTAAAAACCAGACTGTTTAATACTCATTTTAAAAAGTTAATGTTACCTTTGGACTTCTTTAAATTATAAGCAAGTTAGTATTTTGGAAGGATCAAAGTCTTAGTTTTTTTCATTGCTAGCTCTCCTGAAGATGTTTGTAGCTTTATGCTATAATTTCTTACTTGATCATAGGTTAGTTACTGGATGAAATTTAAAAACAAACCCATCTTAGCAGAATGGATTCAAAGCTTTATAATTAAACCTTTTACTCTGAGAAGGAAATTTCTATGTAGAGTAAATGCTTCTGGCTTTTTCTCAGGACTTTTAAGAGTTTGATAAGTATTTTTCTTTGCATATTAGGTAGTGACAAAAATACTGTTGTAATGTTTATGTGGAATTGAACTCCCTCATCTTAGAGAGTGTGTATATACATTCTCTCTCTCTCACACACACACACACACACACACACACACCCACCCACCCAGCCTGCACTTGTCATTTAAAGGAAACGACTGAAGGCCCATCTTGTAACAGTTCCACGGTCGCTGAATTAGGAATTTGCTGACAGGAACTCAAAATAATGGTTTGTGGTTTAATTTGAAAAAAAACTTGGAAATTTTGGCTTTATGCCAAAACAATTAGAATTTTAAGTTTTTAATAGTTTTACAGTTGATTGGCTTTTATTTTTTACTTTAAATTTTATGTATGAACATATAATACGGGAAAACAAATGTTAAACTTCTATTTAACTGATTTTTGCTGACAAGTCACTTAATTTAAAGCTAAATTCTACACAATATTTTTTTTAAGTGATGAAAGATTTTACTATCCAGCTTGTAGTCTATTAAGTGATTTTGCTTCTTGGTAATCAGAAATTCAGTGACACCAGAAAATGGGGGAGGGATCCTGTTGTGTGATCCATACTGTCCTCCCCCCTATGAAAAATAATATGGAAAGGGAATAAAATAATCTCTTTGTGATAGGCCATATTTTAAAAATATAACATGGATTCTAAAGTTCACAGTAGTAAGTTCTAAATCTTAATCCATATTTACAGTTTGGGTTTTGAATTTCATTTTCAAGTTAACTATTTTCCCTGAGGCTATGTGGAAATTATTAATGTTATTTTTCTTGATTACTCAATTTTATTTAACTGTGTTGTTACATAAACTGTGCTAACTATTAAGATATCATCCACGGCACTAGACAGTTGCTTTTCATAGCCTCTGAAGTTGAGGAGACAAACTTGGAATTGAGGCATGGTGAAAAATTTCATGATACAAAACTATTCTTCCCCTTTAAAATAAATCTTGAAATTCCTTAAAATGTATATAAATTGACAACTTAGATTTGGATTTAGAGCAAAAGTATAATTTGTGGTCATAGTATATAGGTTTTATTGTGTATAGTGTCTTACTGAAAAGCTTCAGTCTTGGAAGAGATCAGCTCCGATAGTGGAAATACAGGGAAGTCACTATTAGCTTTCCTTTAATATTTCAAAGACATTGCTTTCAAGAAATAGCATATCTTAATGACATTGCAATGTGAAGTAAAACTTTAAAGCACCTGTATTTTTCACACTTTATTTTTCTGTTGGTTCTAAGATCTGTGTATCATTGTACCCATCAAAAATCTCTCCAGACCTACAGAAACCACTTCTATTTTGAAAATTAATAACACGTTGTTTAAAAGTTTACATCCTAGGGTTATGAATCTAAAAGATTCTGGTAGTTTTGTTAGTTTTTACATAAGGGATGAGATTTTTCGCTTTTCTCCCGAAACCAAATGAGTCATGGGGGAAATGATGGCTTATGTGGTAAAGCCAGCAGAGACATCACCAGTTAGGGTAAGGAATGGTGAATTGCAGACTTGAGGTCTCATCCTCAATGCACAGCAGAAGCTTTGTATGTGTACATAGAGCATAGAAGAAGAGTACTGCAATAGAGGAACAGGGTATTTGACATGACGTGTCTCAAGATACCCTGTGAAGATCGAAGCTTGTACAGATTTTATAGTTTCAATATTTAAACAGGACCTCTGGGCTATTGAGGGAGAGTTGGCCATATACCTCTTACATATTACCTTTAACATCTTCCTATTGCACCATAGGTTTTAAAAAGGAATTGACACATGGTTGGTGCCACTATCCTTACCATCAAAATCACAGGCTTTATGTCCTGAAAGAATATACCTGAATCCTTCATTTTCCGAGCATAGCATGAGTTACTAACCTGAAAAAGAAAGGAAATAGTTAAACATGATTAAGTGAGCTTTGTAGTTTTCCTAACAGTGGTTTGTAAAGTATGTAAAAAATAATTTTTCCCTCACATTGCTGTGTATGTATCATATTTGCCATGAGTCAAATACCATGTCCTTGGCGGTTTTCATTGGCTAGTGAAATTATTTCTTAGGTACAGTGCATAAAGGGAAAAGTTATAAGGGCATGGCTTGGAAGTATTAATACTCAGTATTTTTACATTAAAATATAATATTGGTATTTGGGAAAAGTTCATCAGCTGAAGCAGTTGGTCAGTACTAAAGAAGTGCACACTCAAAATATGTAAGATTTAGCTAAATAATGCCACACCCTGAAACAATATTTTGAGCTCAAAGAATACATAAGGATGGTGAATAAGAAACAATTTGAGAGACTCCATTATGTTGGTTTTTTGAGTTGTATATTTGTTAATCTGGTTTTTCTTTCATTAAAAATGATTGGATAAACTATTCTCCAATTTTATGTGTGATTTCAGGTCTGTGATAAATAAGATTTTGATGGATTGTAATCAAATTATCACAGACTTGACCCTTCTCTGGAGCTATATTGTTATTCTATACTCTTATTCTATAGTGTATACTAACAAAGGTCACTTGCTCTCTATTTTAACCCCTATGGGTTTTTATTTTTCAGTATTTTCTCATTCATACTAGAGGGGAAATAAATGGCTTATTAACAGTTTCATTTTCATTGAATATTCTTTTTGAAAACTTGCTCTGTGTTGAACTTACAGAATGGGTAAATTTAGAAAACATGCAAACTACCAAATATGGAAAATTTAATTTAGACTTTTAACATTGGTTTTTAAGAAAATGTGTCAAATTAAATTTTTTTTCTTCTAGGTTTATGGTTGGCTGTGGAAGATGTGATGACTGGTTTCATGGCGATTGTGTTGGGTTAAGTCTTTCTCAAGCACAGCAAATGGGAGAGGAAGACAAAGAATATGTGTGTGTGAAATGTTGTGCTGAAGAAGATAAAAGGTCTGAAGTAGCAGATTCAGATATTTTGGAAAACCAAGCTAAAGTCGAAGTCCATAGTGAAGATAAAACAATGGAATGTGAAAAGTTGGGATTATCAAAGCATACACCAACAAGTGAGAAAACCAAGTATACAGATGATACAGTGAAGCACAAGGTCAAAATTTTAAAACGGGTGAGCTGCTCACTAATGCATTCTTTTGTTACTTAAGAAATTTGTGTAAACTGATCATTAGAATTTGAAATTTCTCCTTAGGTTTTATTGTTCTAGTGTACATTTAAAATTTTTTCTATAAAAATGTATATATTTTTAAATATTTGAAATATGTGGCAATTTTGGTGAAACCAGGTAGTGACATCTTTAAGAACATACAGATCTATTAAGGTCTTTTTGCTATTTCTAGTCCCTAGTTTGGTACTTGGATTTTTTGTGGTAGAGGAGGTATGTGTCATCTTGTGGTGTGAAGTGTAAATTGTGTATACTGATAAAATTTATTCTCTAATAGTTCATTTCTTTGGTAATTTTTTTCTATTACCATTTATTGTCCCTATGTCTTCTTCTGCCTCCATCCTCTTCCCCCCCTAATCCCCACACTGTTGTGTCTGTCCATGAGTCCTTTTTCCTTGATCCTGCCACCCCTTAACCTCCCACCCCCCCCCCATCAATAACTGTCAGCCTGCTCTCTATGAGTCTTATCTCTATTTTTCTTGTTAGTTCAGTTCGTTCATTGGATTCCGCATAATGAAATCACATGGTATTTGTATTTATCTCACTGGCTTATTTCACTTATACTGATAAAAATGTCTTCTAATCTTTAAACTACATTTGACATTTTCTCTATTTTTAAAAGATTTATTTATATTTAGAGAGGGGGAAGGGCAGGAGAAAGAGGGAGAGAAATATCAATGTGCATTTGCCTCTTGCATGCCCCCCCCCCCCAACAGGGACACAAGCCAGCAACCCAGGCATGTTCCCTGACTGCAAATCAAACCAGGAACCCCCTTAGTTTGCAGGCTGGAACTCAATCCACTGAGCCACACCAGCCAGGGCATATGCAGCATTATTTTCAAGTGGAAGAGTTACTTTTTATTTTCTCTCTAAGGAAAAGTAATCTTTTTAAAAAAAATTAACTTGTTTTTTGAGAGAAGAGAAGGGAGAGAGTCAGGGAGAGAAACACCAGTGTGTGTGGTTGCCTGTCATGCGCTCCTAACTGGGGATCCAGCCTGCAACGCACGCATGTGCCCTGACTGGGAATCAAACTGGTGACTTCTTGGTCCGTAGGCCAGTACCCAGTGCACTGAACCACACCAGCCAGGGCAGGAAAAGTAATCTTATTTTTTTTTTAATCTTTGCCCCAGTATTTGCTTGGAATCTTCACCTTATTTTTCTTTTAAAATGTGACAAGTTGTCAGTTTTCCTTTATTTTTATATGTTTAGCTACCTTTTTAAAAGTATTTTCTAAATAGAAGTTGTAAGATATTTAGTAAGTTATAGGAGCAATGTATAGAGGACACAACACTTTAGCTGATTAAATTTTCTTTGATTTCATTGTCTACCTTTTAATTACTGTTGATTTTTCTGATTGATTTGTTATTCTTATAGGTAGTGCTGGGAGGGAAACATAGTGGCAACAAATGTGTGTGGATAGTATCTAAAAGACAATGAACATGAGTTGTAGAGTTTGAAGGAACCTTAAAAATCTTTTAGTCCAGCTATGCAGGTTTGAGAGCATAAGCATGTTTTCTCTGAAATCTCTGGTACTTAGAAACTCAGCTTTTTCAGACCCTCCTTACATGACCAATCCGGATTAGGTTCCAGTGTGCCAAATCCCTATGGTATCCACTGTTTTCTGTCTGCCAAGACTTTTTGAGAATCAGGTTATGTCCTCCTGGCATATGCTGTTGTTTCATCCATTGATTTGATGAACACAAAAGTAGTTGATAATACAGAAGTAAAAGCTCCATTGAGAAGAATTTGTAAAACACGTTTGGAAAGCTTATATTTATTACTATTTGTTTATAGTCACTTCTTGGGTACAGTTTCCTGGCCATTCAGAAATATGGCTCATTGTTTTATTATTTAGTTGAATTGTCCCCATCTTGTCTAAAAAGGACATTAAAGAAATCATTAACATTGTAAATGTTTTGAGAAACCTCCCCATTCAGAAAAAGAATTGAGTTTAGTCTGATTTTGTAAATTCATGTGTTACCCAAGTGATTATTGCTTCCTTTCTGATCAAAGTACTGTTGAATCTTATTTAGACTTGTTTAATTTTAGTTTATGAAATCTGCTTCTTAAATATCACTTATTATCCCTAGATTTTATGTTGAATCATTTATTGAGTTTCTACTGTATGCCAAGCCTGGCACCAGACTTGGTTATATAGCACTGATGGAACTAAGCACCTGCTGTCAAGTGACTCTAGTTGGAGAGGTAGAAAACAAGTAAAAAAAATTTTTAAATATTCTAGTTTGGAGAAAATCAGTTTTTGTATGTATTCTGTCTTAAAATCTGTGATTATGTGTCTATATGCATTGTCTTTCCCTGTCTTTAAAACACTAGTGTGATGTGAGTCATTTCTCCCAAGGGTCTCAGAATGCCAGTTTTAGCACCAGTGCTTGGATTATTTTAGGACAAGACTAGCAGGTGTCCTTGGTACCCTGGTGGTTTGTTCTATGTCTTGAGAATTAAAATTGGCAATTTCTACACTGAGAACTTAAACTAATACACTTAGTTATAAATGAATGGAATGTTATTTGCTTTAAAAAATAGTGAAAATGTAGATAACTTACTGCTCCACAATTTCTCCATCCTTTTCCTTACATCTTAAGTTTTTTTCTAATATTGTTATTTGAGAATATGATCTCTATTTTCTAGTTTTCCTTTATATAGGAGAGCCAAATAGGCTATTATGTGTTTTGTAGAAAACAGAAGCTTAACAAATGGATTTTGAATGAAAGGGTAATTTTTCTTTTTGCTAATAATTGAGAATTATATCTGTACATTTAAAAAAAAAATCACTTGAACAGTTATTGGGCTAAAGAATTGAGTATGTTTGGTATTGTAATAGACTGTAATACTAATTAGGTTTAATTATTTTATCTACATCTCTTGAGGCTTGCTTTACATTTAAAGATAGTGTACTAGTTTTAATTCTAATGAACTAAATATTATTTTTTCCAGGAATCTGGTGAAGGCAAAAACTCATCAGATGGTAGAGATAGTGAAATGAAAAAATGGCAGCTAGCTCCTCTTCGAAAAATGGGACAATCAGTATTACCTCGGAGATCCTCAGAAGAAAAAAGTGAAAAAATACCAAAAGATTCTACAACTGTTATTTGTACAGGAGAAAAAGCTTCCAAACTAGGTAGTAAGATTAATAGAAATTATTATATACCAATGTATTTATATTTTATTTCATATGACTAATTAGTATATTTAGGGAAATTAAAAAATTTTAACATTTTAATGTTAATAAAAATAGTTTCAGTGACTAATCATACTGGAAATTAAAAACTGCCTCTACATACTAATGAACTTAATAAGTGTCTTGCTCTTATGGCACTTAAATACCAATGGGAGAAGAAAGAAATGTAGACAAGTAAAGAAATGGTATGCTATTTGACAAAATTTAGGCACTCTGAAGAAAAAGTAGAGTAATGGGATAGTCACAGTTGAGGAGAGTGGTAGGAGTTTGTTTTAGAATTTAGGTGAGATTTGAAAGGATGTGAAGTTTGGAGAAAAACTGGGTAGGTGGCACAGCCAATCTGAAGGTTTTGAGGTAGAAATGTCCTTGTATTTGAGGAGCAAGAAAGCAACTGTAGAGTGATTGAAAGGTAATGTACGAGGGCTTGAATAGTATTAGAAGATGAACTCAGAGAAAATTATGTAGGCACTTTGACACCATGACAGAGTGTGTGTAATAATACTTTTTAAAATCCTCACGGAGGATATGTTTATTGATTTTAGAGAGGGGGGGTGGGAGGAGAGAGGAGAAAGAAACGTTGTTGTGAGAGAGAAAAATCCATCCAATCCCTCCCGCATGCTCCCTAAACGGGGATGGAACCTGCAACCTAGGTGTGTGTCCTCATCAGGGATCAAACCTGCAACCTTTTGAGGTACTGAACAATGCTCCAGTAAAGTGAGCCACCTGGCCAGTTCAATATTTTATTTTGAATATCATGAGAAAACTTTATAGAGGATTTTGTACAAGGGAATGTTGGATCACTATGGTTTTTCTGTTGGGGCTGCATTGTAAGAGGAGGATGAGCGAGGAGGAGGGTAGACCATTTAGGAATCTGTAGCAGTATCCAAGGAAAGAGATGATGGTAGCTTGGAACAGGTACATTGAAGGTAGTAAGAAGTGGTCAGAATCAGATACATTTTACGGTAGAGTAGGCAGAACTTGGTGATGGATTAGACATACATAGGTGAAGGAGAGAGAGTCTTAGTAGATGATTAGGTAAATGTTGGTGCTATTTACTTGGATGAAAAAGACAAGATTTGGGGAGGGATGTTGAAAAATTATGATTTGGGCATTTTAACTTGAGATGCCTATTAGATATTCAGGTGCAAAATGTTTGAATAAACCTTTGGCTGATGAGCCTGGAGCTTAGAGAAGGCTTTGGGGGATGGTATATAAATTTGGTATTTATCAGTTCATTAGTAATTTAAAATCATGAACTTAGATATAAACAGCTACAGTAATGAAGAGACCAAAGCAGAGCCCTTGGGGTGCATCAGCATTTAGAAGTTGGGAAGAACAGGAGAGATGGCCTGAGTGAGGTGAGAGAAGTAAGACCATGGTGGTCTGGAAGTCAGATGAAGTTTCCATAAAGGAGGAAATGATTGACTGTGTCAAATGCTGTCTGGTGTTGACATCTCATAACGTGAACACAGGTTGTTAAACGTGGTTTAGTGAGATTATTGGTGCACCTTTATTAGAATGATTTTGGTGCAGCAGTGAGAACAAAAGCCAAGTATAGTGGCATATGGAAGAATGGAAAGCAAAGGACTGAAAATATTGACTACTGATAACTCTTCTGAGGAATTTTGCTGTTAAACGAAATGAAATGGTGTGGGAGCTATAAGTAGATGTGGGGACTAGGACTTTTTAAAAAAGAGAGTTGTAATAACGTTTTTGAAAAATTAATGCAAATAATCCCATAGAAAGAGAATTTGGTGATAGTAGAAGAGATTATGTGGTAGTTGAGGTTCAAAAATCTGTACATGAGATGAGAGGGTAGGATCCACATAGAAGGGTTAGGTTATAAAAAAGGAAAATTGTAGGTGACTTCCAGCCAAGATGGAGGTGTAGGTAGAAACACTGTGCCTTCTTGTACAACCAGGTTTAAATACAACAAAGTTTTAGTAACAAAAGTGCAATCAAAACACAGAAAATGAAACTGTAGAGAAGTTGTACAACAACGAACCATTCAGCCAGACAGTTAAGAGGGGCGGAGTCAGTGGCTGGTGGAGCAGAGTCTGTCAGGCAAAAGCAGCCTGACTGACCAAGGAGTGCAGGCAGCATTTGGCGGATCCCAGGTGTGGGGTGGCGGCGGGCAGACCGAGTGGGGGCGCAAGGTGGCTGGCTGACCACGGTCACGCATTCGAGTGCAGATAAAACGGGAAGGAGCGAGCAGTGAGACAGACCGCACGGTCTAGGGCCCCAGCGCCGGGAGTAAAAGCCTGAAAGCACCAACTGGAGAAAATTTCCGAGTCCAGGTGCTGGGAGAAGCTCCCAGGCTCACAGAGAGTTTGTTGTAGAGACCCACAGGGTCCTGGAGGGTGCACAGGCCCTCACACCAGTTAGCCAGCACCAGGAGGGCCTGGGGTGCTTGCGGGAAGTAGCACAGGGGACCAAAATCCGAGAGAGAGCAAAACAAACGCCATCGCCCCTCTCTGACCCCACCCTCACATACAGCATCACAACCCAGCGACTGGGTCGCCGCACTCTGGTGAACACCTAAGGATCTGCCCCTCATACGTAACAGGCACAACCTGACCATAACATGGCTCAAGTAGAAAAAGAGCTCAAAGCCCCAGAGCCAATAATTTGAAGTGACCAAGAAATAGCCAACCTATCTATCAGATGCACAGTTCAAAACACTGGTGATCAGGATGATCACAGAACTGGTCGATTTTAGTCACAAATTAGAGGAAAAAATGAAGCTAAACTAATTGAAATGAAGGGAAATACACAGGAAACCAATAGTGATGGAAAGGAAACTGGGACTCAAATCAATGGAGTGGACCAGAAGGAAGAAAAAATGACCAAACAAAAAAGAATGAAGAAACAAGAATTCAAAAAAATGAGGAGAGGCTTAGGAACTTTTAGGACATCTTTAAATGTTCCAACATCCGAATTATAGGGGTACCAGAAGGGGAAGAGGAACAGCCACAAGTGGAACACAAATAATAAAGGAGAACTTCTCCAATCTGGCAAAGGAAATAGACTTCCAGGAAGCTCAGAGAGTCCTAAGGAAGTTGGACCCAAGAAGGAACACACCAAAGCACATCATTACATTAGCCAAGATTAAAATGAAGGAGACAGTCCTAGAAGCAGCAAGAGATAAGGGAACAGTCACCTACAAAGGAGTCCCCATCAGACTGCCAGCAGATTTCTCAAGGGAGACCTTCCAAGCAAGAAGGGGCTGGAAAGAAGTATTCCAAGTCATGAAATCCAAAGACCTACATCCAACATGGCTCTATCCAGCAGCAAAGCTTTCATTTAGAATGGAAGGGCAGATAAAGTGCTTCTCAGATAAGGTCAAATTCAAGGAGTTCATCATCACCAAGCCCTTATTATATGAAATGTTAAAGGGACTTAGACCTAAGAAAAAGAAGATAAAAAGATGAACAGTGAAAGGACAGTAAACTCACAATTATTAAGAACCACACCTAAAACAAAAGCAAACTAAGAGGAGAGCTAGATCAGGAGCAGAACCATAGAAATGAAGATCACATGGAGGGTTAGCAACAGGGGAGTGGGAGGAGGAGAAGGGAGGAGAAGTTACAGAAAATAAGTAGCATAGATGGTAGGTAGAAAATAGGGGGGACAAGAATTGTATGAAAAATATATAATCTAAAGAACTTATGACACATGAAAAACTAAAGGGGGGAATGGTAGGGGAGTGGGTGTGCAGGGTGGAGGGGAATGAAGGGGGAATGGGACAACTGTAATGGCATAATCAATAAAATATGTATTTTTAAAAAGAAGATTGTATGTGGTAGGAAGGAGACGTGCAGGTTGATTTAGTGATGGGAAGATGTGTTGGCTAGCGTTTCTCTGTTTTCTCAGTAAAAATATGAAGTGAAAAAATTAAATGAGATTGGAATTGGGGAAGGAGGTAGTGTTGGTTTGAGAAGAGGGGAGACAATGTGTAAAATAGATGTCTTAGAAAGTGGGAGAGCAAATTTACTAGAAAATTTTAATTGGATTGGAGCAGCAGATTGAGTAGTATTGAGATTTGTGGTTTATAAATTTAAATTGAGAACTGTCTGCACCAGTGCTTAATTTTCTCATTACCTTCAGCTGTTTGTAGGCTAGTGGGTGGAGGATTGGCTTTCTTCACTGGGGTTGTGATTTTGCCAGTGCAGGTAAAGACAGAGAATAAGGTGTTAAGTATGTTAAGGAGTGGTAATAATGTTGGACTATTGGGTCAGAGTCGGTTGGTTATACTGGAATGTGAGAGCATGAATGGTAAAGTGATAGATTTAAGAGTTGTTAGGAGTGAGGATGTTCTACAATAATTAAGCTAGTATGAGAGGAAGTCAGTTAGTGGAATGTTTGACATTGAGGTTTTGAAGGTGCAAATGAATTAGTAATGATGGGTTGAAAAATCATTTGAGAAAAGCTTAACATTTAATAGTTACAAAACCAGAGGAGATTCACCAGTTTTTGTGGCAGTAGTAAGATAATTAAATTATTTGCTCACTTAATAAGTTCAGGCCAAATTTTCTAAATACCGTATTTTGTCGTGTATAATGTGTACCCATGTTTTTGGCCCAAACTTTCAGGAAAAAAAACTTTCATTTTAATTTATTAATTCAATTTTGTCTGTACTTAATGTTTAGATGCTTTTTTTGTATTATAAAGGAATTTTAGCATTTATTTTTGAACATATTATGGTAGTACTATGCATGTATAATGTGAATCCTTATTTTCACTCAAAGATTTGGGCAAAAAGTGCATATTAGACATCGCAAAACATGGTAGTTTAAAATTTTTTTTATTTCTTTAATTTTTTAATAGTTTATTTTTATTGTCTTTTTTCCTTTACCATTTATCCCCCTTATACCTTCTTCCACCTCCACCCACCCACTAAATAGTTTTTCTGAAGTGAATTAATGTTTATGTGTGAAAAGTAACTAGCTCTAAAAGATATTATCTAAAATGGAAAAAGGGATATATAGTTTTTAACTTTAGGGCCATGTTCTAGTCACTTAACTTCTAATTAAAATTTGTTCAAATTATAAATTCTTCCCCCCAAATTGAGGTGTAACTGACATGTAGCATTATGTAAGTTTTAGCATAATGATTTGATAGCTCTATATACTATGAAATGATCACTCCTGTAAGTGTAGGTAACATCTGTTTCCATGTATATAGATTTAAAATGTCAAGAATATTTCCGTGGAGTAGTTAGAAATATATAGTTATTTTTAATAATTTTGTTGAAAACTTGTGTATTAAGAAGAAAAATATTTTTAGAAATAATGTGTTCTCATACCTAATTTAAATTAGGTACTCATGAGAAGCAAGAGATAAAGAAGAAGAAAACTGAAAAAGGAATGACTAATGTGCATCCTCCTGCTGCTGCTGCAGCCAAGCCTTCTGCAGATCAGATCAGACAGAGTGTCAGGCATTCTCTCAAAGACATTCTTATGAGAAGGTAACACATGCTATTATTGTAGAATATTGAATAATGTATGCTTCACGTATTCGAAAAATAATTGAGTTATTCTAATTTTAAGACTTACAGACTCAAATTTGAAGGTACCAGAGGAAAAGGCAGCAAAAGTTGCCACAAAAATTGAAAAAGAGCTTTTCTCTTTTTTTCGGGACACAGATGCTAAATATAAGAACAAATATAGAAGTTTGATGTTCAATCTGAAAGATCCTAAAAACAATGTAAGTGTTTTGTTTTTCATACATATTTATGCTTCCAATTTTCCTGAATACATAAGGGATTTAAGATTGTAATATAAGAAATGTATAATTTATTTCTTGGAGTGAGAGCTTAGAATTTTAGTAGTCTCTTTGCTACTGAATTGAGTTCCACTTAGGGGTGAATAATGTTATAGAATAAGTCTATTAACATATAAATACTAAATCTATCTTAACCTGATTTATGTGAGCTTTCTTTCCTTTACGTCTCTTGTTTAATCCAGTTTGTTTAAAAATTCACATGTATTCTTCAAAACTAATTAAGCTAAAATTGATACTATATTAATACTTCTGATTTAAATCTGAAAATAGCTACATTCCTTAAAATAAATTGCCTTTAGATAAAAAACAAAACTATTTTAAGACGTTATTAACTAAACGTGACTTTAGTTTTAAATATCCTTTCATAATGGAGTAAAATCCTAATCTTTCCTGGGATTTCTTGTTTGTAATTTAGAGGGAATCTAGAAGCTGTGTGTGTTTGTGTAGATGCACACTCCTTGCATATTTATTGAAGTTTTACAAGGTTTTTACATAAGTATTAGCAGTTTGTCAGTTTGTCTAATTATATTTGCTAAGGTATGTGATTTAGATATTTTGTTGAAGTATTCTAACAGCTACTTAAGAGGATTCTACAGTGTATTGTCTGCCATTAGGGTCCAGGAGATCAGTTTTCTCACTAAGTGAATATTTCCTTTAGGTGTCTTTTTTGCAGTTGGTTCTTCACTTTGGAGTTCCCTCCAAACCTGTTAGTATTTAAACATGAAATCTTAAAAATATGTATTTAAACATGAAATCTTAAAAATATGAAAGACATGACATTAAGTAAAGTTTATTTATGCAATACCTTTTCTTCTCTTTGGGAAGAGTTAATACAACAGATGTTGTAATGGTTCTGATGTACATATTTCCCCATCATGTATTGATTTTTATATGAAGTGTGTATTTTATTGCCTTAGATAATAAGTTCCTAGGCTGTAAAGTTGTCATCATTATGATGTAAATCATAAAACATTTGTAAATTAGGTTTCAAAATTGCATTTTTCTTTATCATAAATTTCTGTATAGCAGCTTTTCTTTGTTTTGAAAATGTTTTTCCCTTTCCTATTTTAAACTACTTCTAGATACTATTTAAAAAAGTACTGAAAGGAGAAGTAACCCCTGATCATCTTATAAGAATGAGTCCAGAAGAACTAGCTTCTAAAGAGTTAGCTGCTTGGAGACGAAGAGAAAACAGACATGTAAGGTTATTTATGAATAGGTGTTTGACTCTGTTAAAACCTATATTCCTAGTTACTTACCTCCGTTAACTTTGTCTTAAATTCTGTATTGTTTTTCCTGATTTCTGCTGCATGTTTTCATTTTTTCAAGTTACCAGGTTACATAAATACTTTGTTTAGTTATATAATTTGTAAATCAGAAGGATGGGAAAATAGGCACATCTTTCTTTTTTTAAAGATATTATTTATTTATTTTTTAGAGATGGGGGAAGGGAAGGAGAAAAAGAGGGAGAGAAACATCAATGTGTGGTTGCCTCTTGCATACCCCCTACTGGGGACCTGGCCTGCAACCCAGGCATTTTCCCTGACTGGGAATCTTACTGGAGACCTTTTGGTTTGCAGGCTGACACTCAATCCTTGAAACACAACAGTCAGGGAAAACAGGCATTATCTTAATCACATCTGCACTTTTCAGAAGCCCAGTTTGAAGATACGAATATTGGTAATTTTTAGAGCCAAATTATGTCAGAATGAAAATTTTGCAGGTTTATGCTCCCCAATTTAAAGTTTCAAATGCCAAAAGCTCTGAAAAATGTTTTTTCTGTAACACATTTATTGATAAAATCTGACCTCAGTTGTCATGTCTGATGTTTACATGCACAGAATGTTTTATATTTAATTAAGTAGTGCTGTCCCAGACATAATATTACAGTGGCTTCAGAATATTAGCCCTTTATTCTAGAAAGTGCTGGTTACTTACAGTTCATATTAACTCTACATGAGTTACCCGATTCTTTTCTCCAAAATACTTACCTTCATCTTAGGTGTTAAGCCTCCAAGTAGTTCTTCTGCCAAATCTAGTTTGCAGTGCCAGAGGCTTTGATTTCATATATTACACTTATTCACATATTTCTTCACTTTCACTGTGTGTAGTTACTCTTGTACTTTACTTTTGAAAATATTGTCTCCTTCTTCTTCATATTCCAAATATGCACATGCCTATCTTGTTTGAAATTGTGCCTGCGAGTATCGTCAGCATTGGACACCAGCTTGTTTTATCTTCAGATCACGTGCCTGATTTTTTTCTTTGAAGAGTGATTTGTACTTAACAAAGGAGAGATAAATGACCAGACTGATGTTTACCTTCTTTAAGCCAGTCCATTCTCAGTTACCTTTTACTAGTTCTTGCTACACTTAATAAATTGTTAAGCTTTTTCAGCTGTGAGTTATCTGATAATTTTTGGTATTTGAGTAAAGTTCATATTGTTTTGGGGGATGTCAACGAACTTCAAGTTAGGAATCTAAGTGGAAGTTAGTTTTCATTTCCCTGTAGCAGTTACTGAAATACTAAATCAGAAGGCAGATTTTAAATATAAATATCATGTTTCATTACTTTACAAATTACATTGCACTTCAGTTGCCTCAAGTTAATGTATGTATGAGCTTCTTAGGGCTGAGGCATAGGTTCTGATTTTTATACCCCCAGCATTGAAAATAGTCTCTGGCATATGTAGGTACTCAGATGTTTGTTTGAGACACTATCTAAAGATTAAAAATCAGCCATGGTGATTTTTTAAAAATTTTATTTATTTTTAGAGGGAGGGAAAGGGAAGGAGAAAGAGAGGGAGAGAAACATCAGTGTGTGGTTGCCTCTCATGTGCCTCCAGCTGGGGACCTAGCCTGCAACCCAGGCATGTGCCCTGATTGGGAATAGAACCAGAGACCCTTTGGTTTTCAGGCTGGCTGTCAATCCATTGAGCCACACCAACCAGGGCAATGCTTTTGTTTTTAAATAATCTCTAATCATTACTTAAAACTGTACATTTAGAAATAGGTATATGTGTGTGTGTGTGTGTGTGTGTGTGTGTGTGTGTATATGATTTTATTTATTTATTTTTAGAGAGAGGGGAAGCAAGGGAGAAAGAAAGGGAGAGAAACATTAATGTGTGGTTACCTCTCACGTGGCACCCACTGGGGTCCTGGCCTGCAACCCAGGCATGTGCCCTGACTGGGAATTGAGCTAGTGACCATTTGGTTTGCCACCTGAGCTCAATCTACTGAGCTACACCAGCCAGGGCAAAAAATAGGTATTTTTAATTGTGAAGTATTTCTTTAAAATGTTTCTTGTTAGACCATAGAAATGATTGAGAAAGAGCAGAGAGAAGTGGAAAGACGACCAATCACAAAAATAACTCATAAAGGTGAAATAGAAATTGAGAGTGATGCTCCAATGAAAGAACAGGATGCAGCCATGGAGATTCAGGTAAAGATAATAAAAATGTATTTTATAGTGCTCAAAGCATGCAGATTCAGAAACGGTTAATTTGCTTAATGTTCTTAAAATAGAAGAGTTTTTTTAATGTATATATTTTAAAGTAGCCTTTTTTTTAGTTTAGTGGTTTTCTGGGAGTGTTTAAAATATTGTTTCTCTGTATGTAGTGTACACAGACTGCCTGCATCATGATTATCTGTGAAGCACTTGTTAAAATGTATATTCTTGTGGTGTCAATGACTTCGTGAATTCCTTAGTAAGCCTTGAAATCTTGGAGTACTTCTTTTTTTTTTTATTCTAGAGTTCTTTCTTTAAAAATATATTTTATTGATTATGCTATTGCAGTTGTTCTATTTCCCCCCTTCATTCCCCTCTACCCTGCATACCCACTCCCCCACTATCTCCCTCCTTTATTTATGACCACATGTCTCAAGTTCTTTAGATTCTATATTTCCCATACTATTCTTGCCCCCCCCTGTCTATTTTCTACCTACCATCTATGCTACTTATTTTCTGTACCTTCTCCCCCCTTCTCCTTCTCCCACTCCCCTGTTGCTAACCCTCCATGTGATCTTCATTTCTATGGTTCTGCTCCTGATCTAGCTGTCCTCTTAGTTTGCTTTTGTTTTAGGTGTGGTTCTTAATAATTGTGAGTTTACTGTCCTTTCACTGTTCATATTTTTTATCTTCTTTCTCTTAGATAAGTCCCTTTAACATTTTATATAATAAGGGCTTGGTGATGATGAACTCCTTGAATTTGACCTTATCTGAGAAGCATTTTATCTGCCCTTCCATTCTAAATGAAAGCTTTGCTGCTGGATAGAGCCATGTTGGATGTAGGTCTTTGGATTTCATGACTTGGAATACTTCTTTCCAGCCCCTTCTTGCCTGGAAGGTCTCTTTTTAGAAATCTGCTGAGAGTCTGATGGGGACTCCTTTGTAGGTGACTGTCCCCTTAGCTCTTGCTGCTTCTAGGATTCTCTCCTTCATTTTAATCTTGTGCCTTGGTGTGTTTCTTGTTGGGTCCAACTTCTTTGGGACTCTCTGAGCTTCCTGGATTTCCTGGAAGTCTATTTCCTTTGCCAGATTGGGGAAGTTCTCCTTCATTATTTGTTTAAATAAGTGTTCCACTTGTGGCTGTTCCCCTTCTGGTACCCCTACAATTCGGATGTTAGAACGTTTTAAGATGTCCTGAAGGTTCCTAAGCCTCTCCTCCTTTTTTTGAATTCTTGTTTCTTCATATTTTTCTGTTTGGTCATTTTTTTCCTCCTTCTGGTCCACTCATTTGGTTTCAGTCTCAGTTTCCTTTCCATCGCTATTTGTTTTCTGTGTATTTCCCTTCATTTCAATTAGTTTAGCCTTCATATGTTCCTCTAATTTGTGACTAAAATCGACCAGTTCTGTGAGCATCCTGATCACCAGTGTTTTGAACTGTGCATCTGATAGGTTGGCTATCTTTTGGTTAGAATTATTGGCTCTGGGGCTTTGAGCTGTTCTTGAGCTATAATGTTTTGCTCTGTTCGAGCCTGTTATGTATGAGGGGCGGAGCCTCAGTTGTTCGCCAGGGCGAGGCCACCCAGGTCATTGGTTTGTGATACTGTATGTGGGGGCGTGGTCAGAGAGTGACAATGTCAGTTTCCTCTGCCACTTCCTGCTGCTGGGGCCTGCGTGGTCCATCTCACTGCTAACCCCTTCATCGGTTTATCTGCTCGTGAATGTGTGACTGCGATCAGCCCTCAGTGGGTCCAACACCTTGTGCCCTCAGTGGGTCTGCCCACTTCTCCACACCTGGGATCTGCCCACAGCTGCTGGCGTACCTGGGTCGCATGCCCGGGTCAGTCCAGTGGATCTTTCCTGCCCGACACCCCTCTGCTGCTGCCTCTGCCCCTCTTACTGGTTTGGCTGAAGGGTTCGTTGTTGTCAGACTTCGTGTAGTTCAATTTTCTGTGGTTTGGCTGTGTTTTTGTTGCTAAAACTTTGTTGTTTTTTAACTTGGTTGTACGAGAAGGTGCAGTGCTTCCATCTACGCCTCCATTTTGGCGGAAGTCCTCTGAAGTTTTGGAGTACTTCTTAATCTAACTGTAGTTTGAGAGGTGGTGCAGCTGATTATTTTTAAATGTCATTGAAGAAATATATGAAATCTTGTTAGATGCATTGAAGAAAGAGGAATGTTTATGTTTTGCTCTATTTTAAGTCACTATCTAAACATTCATTTTTTTTTTTAAAGATTTTATTCATTTATTTTTAGAGAGGGAGAGGGAGAACAAGAAGGGGAGAAACATCAGTGTGTGGTTCCCTTTCTTGCACCCCACTACTGGTGACCTGGCCCTCAACCCAAGCACATGCCCTGACTGGGAATCGAACTGGTGACCCTTTGGTTTGCAGGCTGGCACTCAATTCAGTGAGCTGCCACACCAGCCTGGGCTAAACATTCATTTGTTTAAAGAAATAATGAGAAACAGCCTATAAATGGAATAGTTTCATTTTGGAAAAATGTCCGTGTGAAATATAAGTTGATTTTAATCACTGAGATCAAATTTTACCATCTGAAACTAACTTTTACTCTAACTTCTGTTAGGAACATGCAGGCAATAAGACATTGGAAAAGACTGAAGGATCTGAAAAACAAAAAGAAGAGGTTGATTCCATGTCTAAAGATACCACCAGTCAACACAGACAGCATCTGTTTGATCTTAACTGTAAAATTTGCATAGGTAAGTGGAAATTTTTCTATCTGTAATGTTGCTTTCATTTGGAAAGGGGGTTATTTGTATTTGTAATTTAAGTAGGTTTTTGTTTTCCCAGTATTGATGGTATGAAGTATCCACCTATTCCCTTTGAAGAGCAGCACAATTTTTGTGACTGTTCTTCAGGGGTGATGTGTAATTTGATAGTATAGTATACTTACTATCTAGAATCAATTCTATCACACAAGATCAGGGCCAAATGACTAAAATTTAACTGTTAGACATCAGAAATTGTGGGCAGTGGTGAATGGTACTGTCATTTACTAAGTTAGAGGAGTGAAATAATATTCATAGTGTATCATTATAACGAAGGACAAATCAGAAATTGTCTTCTCTTTAGTATTCTTATTTTGGGTCATTCATTTAATAAATATTGAGTTCCTACTCCTTGCCAGGTACTTTGCTGATGTAGGGACTATTGTGGTGAAAAAGTCAGATCGTATCCAGGCTTTAAGAGAAAATGTAGTGTAATGGGAGACAGGCAGGTGATGATTTGAGTTACAGAATTATAGTTATAAATGTATTTAGATAGCAGAAAGACCTAGCCTAGACTGCAGGATTAGTGGGGGTTTGGCTGAGGAATTTACATTTAAGGTGAGACACAAAGGTTGAGAACTATGGAGAAAGAAAAAGACCATTATAGGTACTGGGATTGGCAGTGAGCTTGAATTGAATTCAAGGAGGAGAGAGAGAGAGAGGCACATGATTTGTTTGAAGAGATACTCAGAAATCAGATTTCATGGTATCTTATAGCCATTGCTTTTCTTTTCCTTAAATTTTATTAATTTAATCATTTATTTTGCTTTTAATGAAAAAATTTAATTTTTTGAGGTGTAACTTATTTTAATCGCATTTTTTCTCTTACCGTTTATCCCTTTTATAGCCTCTTCCACTGCCAGGCTTCTCTCCCAACCCGCCTGCATCAGTGCATTGTTGTCAGTGGCCACGAGTCCTTAGTTTTTCCTTGGTTCCTCCACCTGGCCCCAAGCAGAGCTGTCAGCATGCCCTCTATCTATGAGTTTATCTCTAGTTTGCTTATTAGTTCAGTTTGTTCATTAGATTCCACATACAAGTGAAATCATACAGCATTTGATTTTCTTTGATTGGCTTATTTCACTTACCATAATGTTCTCTGGGTCCATCCATGCTGTTGCTAAGGGTAAAATTTACACGTTTTTACAGCTGAGTAGTAGTCTGTTGTATATATGGACCATAGTTGTTTTATCCACTTATCTACTGATGGACACTTGGCCTGCTTCCATATCTTGGTGATTTTTAATAATGTTGCATTGAACATAGGGGTGCTTATATTCTTTTTGAATAAGTGTCCTGGGGGGGGTCCCTTCAGATAAATTCCCAGAAGTGGAATCGCTGGGTCATAAGGCAGTTTCATTTTTAATTTTTTGAGGTATCTCCATACTGCTTTCCACAGTGGCTGCACAAGTCTGCATTCCCACCAACAATGAGGATGTTTCTCCACATCCTCACCAGCACTTGTTTGTTGATTTGTTGATGATAGCCATTCTGACAGGTATGAGATGGTATCTCATTGTGGGTTTTTTTTTTAATTCTTTTTTTCTTTAAGACTTTTAAAATTTACTTTTAGAGGGGAAGGGCGGGAGAAAAAGGGAATGAAACATTAATGGGCAGGAGATAGATATATCCATCAGTTGCCTCACACACTCACACCAACTGGGGACCTGGCCCACAACCCAGGTATATGCCCTGACTGGGAATTGATCCAATGACTCTTTGGCTTGCAGCGCAGCACTTAGTCCACTTCTGAGCTACACCAGCCACGCCATTGTGGTTTTAATATACATTTCTCTGATGATTAGTAACATTGAGCATCTTTTCATACATCTGTTGGTCATCTGTATGTTCTTTTTAAAAAAAATATATTTTATTGATTATGCCATTATAGTTGTCCTATTCCCCCCTTCATTCCCCTCTATCCTGCACACCCCTCCCCCACAATTCCCCCCTTTAGTTTATGTCCATGTGTCACAAATTCTTTAGACTCTATATTTCCCATACTATTCTTGCCCTCCCCCCTATCTATTTTCTACCTACCATCTATGCTACTTATTTTCTGTACCTTCTCCCCCCTTCTCCTTCTCCCACTCCCCTGTTGCTAACCCTCCATGTGATCTTCATTTTTATGGTTCTGCTCCTGATCTAGCTATCCTCTTAAGTTTGCTTTTGTTTTAGGTGTGGTTGTTAATAACTGTGAGTTTACTGTCCTTTCACTTCATCTTTTTATCTTCTTTTTCTTAGGTAAGTCCCTTTAACATTTCATATAATAAGGGCTTGGTGATGATGAACTCCTTGAATTTGATCTTACCTGAGAAACACTTTATCTGCCCTTCCATTCTAAATGAAAGCTTTGCTGCTGGATAGAGCCATGTTGGATGTAGGTCTTTGGATTTCATGACTTGGAATACTTCTTTGCAGCCCCTTCTTGCCTGTAAGGTCTCTTTTTAGAAATCAGCTGACAGTCTGATGGGAACTCTTTGTAGGTGACTACTATCTCTTGCTGCTTCTAGGACTGTCTCCTTCATTTTAATCTTGGCTAATGTAATGATGATGTGCCTTGGTGTGTTCCTTCTTGGGTCTAACTTCCTTAGGACTCTCTGAGCTTCCTGGATTTCCTGGAAGTGCATTTCCTTTGCCAGATTGGAGAAGTTGTCCTTTATTATTTGTGTTCTACTTGTGGCTGTTCCTCTTCCCCTTCTGGTACCCCTATAATTCGGATGTTGGAATGTTTAAAGATGTCCTAGAGGTTTCTAAGCCTGTCTTCATTTTTTTGAATTCTTGTTTCTTCATTCTTTTGTTTGGTCATTTTTTTCTTCCTTCTGGTCCACTCCATTGATTTGAGTCCCAGTTTCCTTTCCATTACTGCTGGTTTCCTGTGCATTTATTTCCCTTCATTTCAATTAGTTTAGCTTCAATTTTTCCTCTAATTTGTGACTAAAATTGACCAGTTCTGTGATCATCCTGATCACCAGTGTTTTGAACTGTGCATCTGATAGGTTGGCTATCTTTTGGTTAGAATTATTGGCTCTGGGGCTTTGAGCTGTTCTTGAGCTATAATGTTTTGCTCTGTTCGAGCCTGTTATGTATGAGGGGCAGAGCCTTAGGTCTTCACTTCACAGTCAGAGAGGGGCAATGGCATTTGTTCTGCTCACTCTCAGATTTATGTCCCTCCTGCCGCTTCCTACAAGCAAATTGGGCCCTTCTGGTGCTGGTTCCCAGTTGTGTGGGCCTGTGCACCCTCCAGCACCCTGTGGGTCTCTCCAGCAAACTCTCTATCAGTCTGGAAGCCTCTCCTGGCACCTCGATCCTGAAAGTCTTTCCAATTGGTGCTTTCAGGCTCTTAATTCCCGTCGCTGGGGCCCTAGCCTGAGCGGTCTGTCTCACTGTTTGCTCCTTTGCTTTTGTATCTGCTTGTGAATGTGTGCAAATGTGTGACCGCAGTCGGCCAGCTGCCTTTCACCCTCACTGGGTCTGCCTGTTGCCACCCCGCGCCTGGGATCCGCCAACTGCGGCTCGTGCTCCTGGGTTGGTTCAGCAATCTTAGCAATCTTTCCTGCCCGCCCTTGGTCTGCTGCTGACTCCGTCCCTCTTACCTGTCTGGCTGAATGGTTTGTTGTTGTTGGACTTCTGTACAGTTCAATTTTCTGTGTTTTGGTTACGTTTTTGTTACTAAAACTTTGTTGTCTTTAAACTTGGTTGTACGAGGAGGCTCAGTGTTTCCATCTATGCCTTCATCTTTGCCAGAAGTCCTGAATGTTCTTTTGGAAAAATTCTATTCAGGTCCTTTGCCCATTTTTAATTGGATTGTTTGTTTCTTTGATGTTGGATTTTGTAAGTTTTATATGAATTTTTGGTATTAAACCTTACCACCTGTATTGGTGAATATATTCTTCCATTCTGTGGGTTGTCTTTTTTTTATGATTTTTTTTTTTTGCTGTGCAAAACCTTTTTATTTTTAATTAGATTCAGTTCCATTTATTTGTTTTTTCTTTTATTTTCCTTGCCTGGAGAATATATCTCTAGGCAATGTCTGAGATTTTCATGCTTATGTTTTCTTTTAGGATTTTTATGGTTTGGGGTCTAACGTTTAAGTCTTTAATCCATTTTGAATTTATTCTTGTGTGTGGTGTAAGAAGATGGTCTAGTTTTATTGTTCTGCATGTATCTGTCCAATTTTCACAGTACCATTTATTGAATAAAATATCTTTAGCCTACTGTATGTACTTGCTTCCTCTGCCAAATATAAACATGGTATGTGCTTCCACTTATTTGTATCTTCTTCAATTTCTTTCTTCAGTATCTTACAATTTTCATAGTACACGTCTTTTACATCTTTGGTTAGGTTTTATTCCTAGGTATTTTATTGTTTTCAAGTAATTGTGAATTGAATTGTTTTTTAAATTCCCTTTTCTCTTCTTTATTGGCATATAAAAATACAACTGATTTCTCAATTTTGTATCCTTCTACTTTACTGAATGCATTTATAAGTTCTGGTAGTTTCTTGGTTGAATGCTTGGGATTCTCTGTATATATCATGTCGTCTGCCGATAAAGACAGTTTTACCTCTTCCTTTCCCATTTGGATGCCTTTTATTTCTTTTTGTCTGATTGCTGTGGCCAGGACTTCCAGTACTGTGTTGAATAAGAGAGGGGAAAGGAGACATTCCTGTCTTATTTTTGCTCTTAAGAGGAACAGCTGTAGTTTTTGCCCGTTGAGTATGATACTAGCAGTGGATTGTCATATATATGGCTTTTGTTATGTTTAGGTATGTTAGGAGTTTTTTTGTTTACTGCTTCAGTTTCTCTAGGTGTAATCTGTCTATTTAGAGTCTCTGATTTCTTTCTGATTTAGTTTTGTAGGATTGTATGTTTGTAGGTACTTACCCATTTCATCTAGATTGTCCAGTTTGTTGGCATATAGCTGTTTGTAAATATTTTTGTGCAGTCTGTGTGTGATTTGTTATTTCTCTTCCTTTAATTCTGATTTTACTTATTTGGGTCCACTCTCTTTCTTGATGAGTCTGGTTAAAGAACCAGCTTATGGATCTGTTGGTCTTTTTTATTGTTTTTTTAGACTTATTTTGTTTATTTTTGCTGTGATCTTTATTATTCCCTTTTTATGGGCTTTATTCTTTATCAAGTTCCTTTCAATGTAAAGTTTTGAGCTTTTCCTTGTTTCTTGAGATAGATCTATAGTGCTGTGAATTTCTGTTTTTGACTGGTTTCCCCTGTGTCCCACAGATTTTGAGTTGTTGTGTTCTCATTTTTTTTCAGAGTATCTTTTGATTTCTTCCTTGATGTCTTTGTTGACCCATTCATTGTTTAATAACATGTTATTTAGCTTCCATATCTTTGTGTATTTTTCTGTTCTTTCTTGTGACTAATTACTAGTTTTATAGGATTATGGTCAGAGAAGATGCTTCATATGATTTCACTTTTCTTAAATTTATTGAGACCTGTTTATGTCCTAACGTGGCCTATCCTAGAAAATGTTCCATGTGTACTTGAACAGCATGTGTATATTCTGTTGCTTTGGGATGAAATGCTCTGGAGATATCAATGTAATCCATTTGATCTCATGTATCATTTAAGGATTTTATCTCCTTGCTGATTTTCAATGCAGAAGATCTATCCATTGAAGCCAGTGGGGTATCAAAATTTCCTGCTTTAACTGTATTTCTGTCGGTCTCCCTTCATGTTCATCAAATTTTGCTTTATATATTTTTGTGCTCCCATGTTTGGTACAGAAATGTTTACTACAGTTATATTCTGTAGTTGCATTGTTTCCTTATCATTATGTAGTATTCTTTTTCTTTTACTATAACCTTGGTTTTAAAGTCTATTTTGTCAGATATAAGTATAGCTACCTCAGCTTTTTTTCTTTTCATCATGAGCATGATGTAATCTTTTTTCATATCTTTACTTTTGGTCTGTGTGTATCCGAGGTGGGTCTCTCGAAGACAGCATATATATGGGTCTTGTATTCTTATCCATTCAGCTACCCTCCATCTTTTGGTTAGAGGATTTAAACCATTTACATTTAAGGTGAATATTGATAGATTCATATTTATGGCCACTTTATTTGTTAACTGTTTTCCTGTCTCTTTTCTTTTTCTTCATAAAGCAAGCCCTTTAACATTTGTTGCAATACTAGTATGGTGGTAACAGACTCCTTTAGATTTTTCTTGTCTGGAAAACTCTTTATTTCTGCTTCAATTTTAAATGATAGTCTTGTTGGCTAATGTAGCTTTGGTTGTAGGTCCTGCTTTTCAACACTTTGAATATTTTATGCCAATCCCTTACGGCCTGAAATGTTTCTGTTGAGAAATCTGATTTCAGGAACTTTCTTGTAGGTAACTAACTGCTTTTCTCTGTGGTTTTAAAGATTCTCTCCTTGTCTTTAAGCTTTGCCATCTAATTATGATGTGTCTTTTGGTACTATTGAGTTCATCTTGTTTGGGGCTCTGTGCTTTCTGGCCCACTGTATTTTTTCCTTTGACATGTTATGGAAGTTTTCAGTCACTGTTTCTTCAAATAAGTTCGTGAGCCCTGGTTCCTTCTCTTCTTCTGGTATTTCCATGATGTGGATGGTGTTATGCTTGATGTTGTTTGAAAGGTCTCTTAAACTCTCTTTATTATTTTAAATTCTTTTTTCTCTTTGCTGCTCTGCTAGGGCATTTTTTTCCCCTTGTCTTCCAAATAGCTGATTTAGTCCTCTGCTTCATCTAACTTACTTTTTATTCCTTCCAATCTCTTATTTAATTCAGATAATGCATTCTTTATTTCTGACTGGTCCTTTTTTAATGGTTTCTATGTCTCTATGCTTTTTAAAATTGTCCTTATAATCATTACTGTAAATTCTATTTGATAAATTGATTGCCTTTATTTCATTTAGCTCATCTTCTGGACAGTTCTCTTGTTCTTTCATTTGGGGACTATTTCTTTGTCTTCCCATTTTGGCTGCCTCTTTGAGTTTGTTTCTGTGTAGTAGGTCGCTTTGCAAAAAGACTCTGGTGCAGATCTCTATCAGATGCTCCCTGTGGCTTCGGGCAACCTGTTTGGAGCTATCAGCCATCCACCGTGTGTAGGACCTTCTGGGCTTGAGTGTGTGCAGAAAGAACCAAGTTGCGTACCAGATCTGGCTTTTACCCAAACTGGGTTTGGGGGAGGATCAGCAAAAGTCTCAAAGCTCCCAGAGATCCATCATTGTTTGCAGGCTCTTAGGCGGAGTTACTGAAGTTTCCTCCATCTGTACGTCTCAACAGCCTGGTGGCTTAATCTCAACAGGGTAGGGCAAGAGAATTCCTGCAGGTGAGGCTATTGCTTCTTCCAAGGCTGATGGCACAATGGAGGGGAGTGCTCCACCGGAGAAAGATGTCTTATGCAATATGGGGAATAATTGATCGAAAGTGCCCTGGCAGCTGACTCTTCAGCTCTCTCCTAGAGCCACCAGCCTCCAAATCTCCTCACTTGGCTCTAGTTTGACCTGCCCTCCCTCTGCTGGAGCTCAGGATAAGTGACTGCAAACAAAATTTTTTGTGTTGGCCCTTTAAGAGGCTCTCTGCATCTCTAGCTGTCTCCCTCTGTCAGACAGAAACTCCTCTGCTTTTCACAGCTGGATTTTGTTTGTGTTCTTTCCTGGTTCTAGTGCTGTAGCCTGGGGGAGCCTGGCTTGGGGTTTAGGTTCCACATTTCTCACCAGGAACCCCCTGGCTGCTGAACTACCTCTCTGGCACTTCAGCTGCAGCTCCTCTACACTTCCTCCACACTTCCTCCACACCTCCTCCACACCTCCTCCACACTTCCTGTCTGTCTCATTTTGGTGAAATGGTTTCTTCTGTCTCTCTGGTTATAAGGCTTTTCTCCAGCTGGTGTTCAGGTAGTTATTCAGAATGATTTTTCTACAATTTATTTATATTTCATTTTTCATTCTGGGAGGAGGTTAGTGTAGTTACCGCCTACTCTGTTCCATATTGGATCTCCATGTCATAACTTTTAAATAGGATAGTCAGAGAAGACATCACTGAGGAATTTCTCGAATTATTAATTTGAGAGAGAGAGAAAAACATCGATTTGTTCCTCCACTCACCTATGCAATCATTGGTTGATTCTTGGTATGTGCCCTGACTAGTGATCAAAACTGCAACCTTGGCTTTTGGGGCTAACACTTCAACCAACTGAGCTACCTGGCCAGGGCTATAGCCGTTGCTTTTGAAATTGTAACTTAATAGGAGAAATAAAATCTACTTACTGATTAACATTTTAAGGAAACACAAAAACAGAATACTAGATATTACAGTGAATTGCATTTTAAAAGATAAGTAAGGTTTTTTGAAACTTTAGTTTCAATTATTTATAACAAAAAATACACATATACATACATATTTGCACACACATATCCATAATGTAAATATACATGCACACAAACACTCATAAGAAATGGATCATAATATAAATTACTTTAGAGATCATGATCAAAAATGCTGAAAAGTCTAGTTTTGCAGGCCACAAGATTTTGGTATTTTTATTTTTAAATTTTTTATTCTATTATAGTTGTCCCAAATTTCCCTCCTTGCTCTCCCCTGCCCCTCCCCGCTCCATCCCACCACTCCCACAGTCAATCCCCACCCTGTTATGCTGTCCATGGCACATTTATAAATTTGTCCTAGACCAGACACTTCTTTACCCCCTTCTTCCCCTCCTGCTCCCCTCTGGTCACTGTCAGTTTGTTCCTTGTTTCTGTTTCTGGTTCTGTTTTGTTCCTTTGTTCATTTTGTTCATTAGGTTCCTCTTATAGGTGAGATCATGTGGTATTTGTCTTTTGCCACCTGGTTTATTTCATTTAGCATAATACTCTCCAGTTCCATGTATGCTATCACAAAAGGTAGGATATCCTTCTTTCTGCTGTGTAGTATTCCACTGTATGAATGTACCAGTTTTTTTATCCATTCATTTACTGATGGTCAGGCTGTTTATAGCATTTGGCTATTGTAAATAACACTGCCATGAACATTGGGGTGCATAGGTTCTTTTGAATTAGTGTTTCAGGATTCTTAGGATATAGTCCCAGCAGTGGAATTGCTGGATAGAAAGGCAGTTCCGTCTTCAGTTTTTTTAGGAAATTCCATACTGTTTTCCACAGTAGCTGCACCAGTCTGTATTCCCACCAACAATGTAGTAGGGTTCCCTTTTCTCCACATCCTTGCCAGTGTGGGGGCAACTTTGTTTGCAAGTCCCCCCATCTGCCACGGATGAAAATAATACTACAAAGACATGATCTGCTTAGGGAGGAGAAATGGTCAATTTCTCAAAGGAGAAAGACCAAGAATCTCTTTTTCAACAGCTTTTATTAGGTTCGGAACATACAGAAATACAGGTAAAGCTCATCAATCAATGTCAGGTGGCAAGGATCAAACAATAGATAACATTTCAAAGATATCTGAGGACTTAATCTGAGTTCGTATCTGTCAGGTAAGGGGGTTGCAAAAACTTTGGGAGACATACTCATTTCCTGCTCGTACCCTTATCATATGAATGAAAGTACCCTTAGCAAAGCAGGCTTCACAGGACTTTAGGAATTCTTTATGCCCAATCACCTCAGAATCTTCTCTAGCTGGCAGAGGGCTGCACCACCTTCCCTGTCATAGGTTTTTAGGCTTAAGTGCATTAGAGCTAGGAATAGGAAGCACTCTCCCAGAGTCCTTCCTTGAGGGCCTCCCAAGTGATCATGTCTGGCTGAGATTGGCCCCCCTCTAAGGGGTTGTACCCGTCATTGACTAACCAACCAAGTGTTGAGGTCAGGAGATGGATGAAGCAGAAGCAGCGCTAATGCCAGGGAGACAAGCTTTGTCTCCTTAGTGGCTCACAGTCCGGAGGTCACTCACTCAGCCTTAGCCATGGGGGGCAGTTACAACTCCTGAAACCAGGCAGAGTGGTTCCCAACATGCCAGCTTAATTTATTAATGATGGCCATTCTGACTGGTGTGAAGTGGTATCTCATTGTGGTTTTAATTTGCATCTTCCTGATGGCTAGTGATGTCAGTCATCCTTTCATATGCTTATGGGCCCTCTATATGTCATCCTTGGAGAGGTATTTGTTCAGGTCCTTTGCCCATTTGTAAATTGGATTCTTTGCCTTCCTGGTGTTGAGTTTCTGTTCAACACCAACTTCCTACTCTGTTTTATGCTTCTGCCCCCTTTGTCAACTATTAATTGACCACAAAGACTTGGGTTTATTTCTGGGCTCTCTGTTCTGCTCCATTGATCTATGTGTCTGTTCTTATGCCAGTACCAGGCTGTTTTGATTACAGTGGCCTGACATATTTTGATGTCAGGTATTCTGATCCCTCCTACTTTTTTCTTCTTTCTTAATATTGCTGATGCTATTCATGGTCATTTCTGGTTTCATATAAATTTTTGAAATATTCTAAATCTGTGAAATAATATTATTGGTATTTTAATAGGCTGAATCTATAGATTGTTTTGGGTAGTATAGTCTTCTTAATGATGTTAATTCTTCCAATCCATGAACATGATATATGCTTCCATTTATTTGTATGTTCTGTAATTTCTTTCTTCAGTGTTCTGTAGTTTTCTGAGTTACAGGTCTTTTGCCTCTTTGGTCAAGTTTATTCCTAGGTACTTTACTTTTCTTGTTGCTTTAGGAAATAGGATTTGTTTCCTACTTTCTCTTTCTGATATTTCATTGTTGGTGTACAGATAAGCTTTTGATTTTTGAATAGTGACTTTGTGTCTGCTATTTTGTCAAATTCACATATTAGGTCCAGTAGTGTTTTGGTGAAGCATATAGGGTTTTCTGTGCACTTTATCATGTTGTCTGCAAATAGTGACAGTTTTTCCTCCTCCTTTCCAATTTGGATGCTTTTTATTTCTTTTTCTTATCTGGTTGCTGTGGCTAGAACTTCTGATACCATGTTGAATGAAAGTGGTGAAAGCAGCCCTGGCTGGTGTAGGTCAGTGGATTGAGCGTGGGCTGTAAACCAAAGGGTCACCAGTTTGAGTCCCAATTGGGCACATGCCTGGGTTGCAGGCTAGGTCCCCAGTGGTGGGGGGGGGACGTGTGAAGGTCAACTACACATTGATATATCTCTCCCTTTCTCCTTACTTTCCCCTCACTCCAAAAATAAGTGAATAAAATCTTTTTTAAAAAGTGGTGAAAGCAGATACCCTTGTCTTATTTCTGATCTTAGGGGGAAAGCTTTTAGTTTTTGCCTATTGATCAAGATGTTGGTTGTAGGTTTCTCATGTATGGCCTTTATTATGTTGATATATGCTCCCTCTATTCCCACTTTGCTAAGGGTTTTTATCATGAATGGGTGCTGAACTTGTATCATTTGGTTTTTCAGCATCTATTGATATGATCATGTGGTTTTTGTCCTTCATTTTATGTGATATATTATATTTATTGATTTGTGAATGTTGTACTATCCTTGCATCCCTGGGATGAATCCCCTGTTGGTTGCACCTTGATTGGGACCCTCTATTCTTCCTGGACTTGCGTGACTTTTTCTCTCAAGTTAGGGAAGTTTTCTGTCATACTTGTTTCCAAACAGGTTTTCTAACACTTGCTCTTCTTCTCCTTCTGGTATTCCTATGATATGGATATTATTACATTTTATGTCCTGTAGCTCTCTTAAATTCTCTTCATTGTTTTTGTCTTTTTTTGTTTTGTTGCCTTGAGAATTTTTTTTCTACCTTGTACTCCAGCACGCTGATTTAATCCTCTGCTTAATCTAGCCTGATTTTCATTCCTTCTGCTGTGTTCTTTATTTTAGAAATTGTATTCTTCATTTCATTGTGACTCTTTTTGATAGGTTTTGTGTCCTTTTTCATGGTGGTGTAGTTTGCAGCAAGTTCTTTATAGCTTCTCTGGAGTTCTTTGTAGTTATTACCAAGCTCATTGAGCGTCCTTATAAGCATTATTTTGAACTCAGTGTCTGATGGTTTGTGTGCCTCAATTTTACTTCTCACTCTTTCTGGAGATCCCTCCTTTCCTTTCAGTTGGGGGTTATTGCTTTGCCTCCCCATTTAAGGTGACTCTGTTTATATCTGCTTTGTAGGTTGATCTGCTTTGACTCCGGTCTTCATGGTGTGACTTCTGTTGTTGTAAGCCTGAGGCATTCAGTGGTGCATGTTCTTGGACTACCGTTTATGTCATTTATGTGGGCTTTCTGCTTGTAATTGGGATTTGGTTGTTTCTGGGTTGTCCTTTGGTGGATCTGTCCCTCTGGCTGGCTGACTGAGAATCACTCTGCCTACCACATCTTGTGTGCTGTTGTACTGGTCCTGCTAGAACAAAACCAAACAGCCCAGGAAACAAATCCACACCTGCAAAATTAACCTTTGCAAGCAATCACTGTATCAACAGCAAATGAGCCAGTGTTACCATATTTTGCTATGTATATAATATACATCCATATTTTTGGTCTAACAGGAAAAAAGCTCTTTAATTTTAATTTTTAATTCAATTATTTATATTTAGGAACAAAACCAATTATCATTTTCCTGGGTATTTGCATAGGGATATCATTATTGCTTTCTAGAGTTATACTTTTAATGCATAAGTAGAAATAAAAGAATTAAAAACATTTACATAGATACAGAATTAGTACTACTCATGTATAATATACATTCTTATTTTTCCCCTATAATTTGGGCCAAAAAGTGTGCATTATACATGGTAAAATACAGTAATGAAGGCGTTAAGAGATTAAGCTATTACAAGAAAGGAAAAAGGAATATAAGATGACTAACTGAAAAAGAAATTATTTTGAGAGGGAGGAGTAGTAATAAGAGTAGTAGGGAATAAGGACACGGGAAAGAAAGAAAGAAAATTTACCTTGTAAATGAAAAAGGGAGGGAAGAAGGTGGAATGGAGAGAAGGGAAGCATATATTATTCAGTTTAAGGAGAAATTTTAAAAAATTTTGCAAAAAGGTAGAGAAGAAGGAAAAAAAGGAACCAAATGGAGAAAAAGATCCACCAGAGCACTATCAACAACAATGAGAAAAGAGTAATATAGGTGGGAGGGGAATAAGAGGGGAAAAAGAAAGAAAGCAATCTTAAGAGATGTCTAGAGGAAAGAGAAGTGATTTTGAGATGATAGAAAGAGAAGGAATGGAATACTAAAAGTGAGAAATGAAAACCAGGCTAAGACAGGGAAAATTTAAAACGAAAAAAATGGCAAGAGAATGGCAAAATGGAACAGGAGAGGGGAATGGTAAAATTTGAGATTTGAAATACAAAAATAGTGAAGATACAGAAATAAAATTGGAAAATGCAACAAATGATGAGCAAAAATTGATAAAGTTGTAGAGAGAATAAGAGTATTTTTAAAAAATATTCCCCCTATTTTCTACCTACCATCTATGATACTTATTATCTATACCTTTCCCCCTGTCTCCCCCTCCCACTCCCCTGTTGCTAACCCTCCATGTGGTCTTTATTTCTGTGGTTCTGTTCCTGTTCTAGTTGTTTGCTTGGTTTGTTTTTGTTTTAGGTGTGGTTGTTAATAATTGTGAGTTTGCTGTCATTTTAGTGTACATGTTTTTTATCTTTTTCTTAGATAAGTCCCTTTAACATTTCATACAGTAAGATCTCAATGAAGATGAACTCCAGAATAAGAGTATTTTAAGACTGGGAAAAAGAATGTGATGTGACTAATGACAAAAAAAATGGTTTTGATTGGCTGGAGGGGGCAGAAATAGTAAAGACTGTAACTGTGGTTATAAGGCTTTCTCTTGCTATAGCAAGAGAAAATAACATTTAAAACAAAAATAAGAGGAAAGAAGGGAAAATGGAGTAAGAATGAAGGAGGAAAATATGAAGTTTGAAAAATAAACTATAATGTAAATCCTAGTGACTTAATATGCACAGACTTGAAGGACAAGAAATCAATGTTTAAAAGCTGTGCAGGGGAGAAAATAACATAAATTATGAAGAAGAACATGGTGGAATTCATCTCACCATTTTCTCTTTTTGGATCCACACTTGGTTTTGTCAGATGGTGTTCCAGTCTGGTCCTAGGCAGCCTGTTAGAGACTACCAGTGATCCACAGTCTGTGGCTGTCTCCTTCCATTGTTATCTGGTCACTCTGCACTCAGCAGTCCAGGTTTAAGTCCTACAGGTTGGGGCAGAATAACTTGTGGGGGCAGGGCTCTTGCTTCCCCTCAGGCTGATGCCACTTGAGGGGGCGTGGCCTGCCTGAGCAAGATGTCTCCTGTAGTATGAGGGATGCCTCAACACTGGGATCCTGATGGTTGCTCCCTGAATTCTCTCCCCAAACCCTCTGTCCCCAGACCCTTCTCTATTGTCTCTAGTCCACTCTGCTCCCCCTTTGCTCGAGCCCAGGGTGAGTGGCTGCAAACTAAATAATCTTTACTGACCCTTTAAAAGGCTCTTTGTGACTCCAGCTATCTCTTCCTGGCAGAGAGAAGCCTTGCTGCTTTTCTCAGCTAGATGGTTTCTGGGTTCCTTTCCTGGCTCTGGTGCTATAGGTTGGGGAGCCTGGCTTTGGGTTTAGACCCCATACTTCTCAGGGAGACCCTGCCCCGGCCACTGTATTTCCCTCTGGCACTTCAGCTGCTGCCTGTGGCAGCCCAGCCAGTCCTCTTGCATCTCCTTCATACTCCTTACCAGTCACATTGTGGTGAAGAGGTTTCTTTCATCTATCTGTGGTTATAAGGCTTCTCTCCAGCTATTTTTCCAGATGATTTCTCTACAGTTTAGTTATAATTCCAGATTGGTATTGGGAGGAGGTTAGTGTAGCTTCCACTTACTCCTCCACCATCTTAGATGTCCAGATTTTGGTCTTTTTGTTCAATAGCAGTGGAGAGTGACTGAAGAACTTTTAGCAGGTCAGTGACTTAATAAGATTAGAATTTTATGAAGATATTTCTGAATGTGTGTAGAGATTACAGTGGAAGGAGTCAGTAGAGAAGAGGGAGAATAGGTCTTTTTACACAGTCTAGTGGGAGAAGAGATTTTAATTAGAGTGGTAGCATTGGAGGTAGAAATAAGTAGTGGCTTTGAGATAATTAAGTTAGTAATGATGACATGTTGAAGGCTGACTGGAGTTAGGGCCTAAGAAGTGGTGATGTGTTAAAGAAGAGTTTACATTTATATTCAGTTAATTGGTAAAGGTAGAGGATCACAAGATTTTTAAAGCTAGAGATGTGGCCCTCCACTTTCATATGCAATAGTTGATATGCTGCCCTTCATCATTGTACTAGAGATTAGATGAAATGTATTAGAAGTTATATAATTTTCCTATAATAAAAATCATATCTCAAAATTTAAGTATATTCACATGTTTTGCAGTCTCTACAGTGGTAAAGACTTAAAGGGCAGACATTGTTATCCCGAAAGAAAGCTATCCATGGTGTAATAGTATTTTTAAGTATACCCATTTAGTTTTATTTGAGAAAAGTGTTAAAAATATTCTTAGTTATTTCTATTAGTTTTAATCATTTTTCATGAAAATAGTTTGGTAAATTTAATGGTAGCACACACAAACATTTGTTAAATTCTACCAGACTTGACTTTTCAGAATGTTTTAGTGAGCTTTCTTGATGCAGTTGCATAAAATCAGTGTCACTTTCTAAACTTTACAGATTTTTTTATGTTTAGTAACTAAGTAGCATTGCAGTATGCCTATATGTCACGAACCGCTATATGTAACACCAAGTAGGATACAGGTTTTTAACACAGCTCTTCAAGTTCATATGACTTTTGGAATTTGGGTTAGTTTTTAAAAATTTGCTAGGGAACCAAGAAACCTGTTTTAGGTTTTAATTGTATTTCCATTTCAGCTTGTCTGGGCAGCTTAACATCCTATTTTCCTAATTCTTCACCTCAATCAGAGGTGTAATGTAAGTTGGTATGAGAAATGATAATGGTTAAAAATTACTCCAGGAAATGTATGGTTATACAGCATTTCAATCAGGGAAGTGGGATAACTTTAGAAGTGAAAGTAAACAAAGTTATAAAATTTCATTTTACACATATAGCTTATTTTAGTGTGTTCTGGCTTTAGGGCGAATGGCACCACCTGTAGATGATCTTTCTCCAAAAAAGGTGAAAGTTGTTGTTGGAGTATCTCGTAAACATTCAGACAATGAAGCAGAAAGTATAGCAGATGCATTGTCTTCAACCTCAAATATTTTGGCTTCTGAATTCTTTGAGGAAGAGAAACAAGAGTCTCCAAAATCAACATTCTCTCCTGCTCCACGGTAATTTTTCTCTTGGTCATAGTTTCTAATAATTATTATAAATATTTGCCAACTTACACTTTGAGGTTTTCAAAAACAGAAAAGTGACATTTCTGTGGGTACCTTTCTTTTGAGAAAGTAATTTTACATCCTTGTGCTCTAAACTAATTGAGAAAAAAGAACAAGATTGGGAAAGTTAATTTAGAGATTTCAATGTGTGGGGACTTGACTATAAAACTCCCTTTAGTTATGTTCGTCCCAAAAGCCAGGAGAAAGGTCATTAAAGGAAAATTGTTTTCACTTCTGGACGTGTCAAACTAAGTCAGCCACGAAGGATGACATTGTAAAGCCTGACTATATAAATACAAGTATATTTTTATAAAGTCAAAATATACAATCTTTAATCAATAGTCTTTACATATTTTGTTCTTCTTGACATGGTAAAATAGAAATAATTGATGACTAATTACAAAGTACATTTATTCATGAGCATATCTTTCGGCTGAAAACTTCTTAATGTCCTTTTTTAGTCCAGAGATGCCTGGAACTGTTGAAGTTGAGTCTACGTTCCTAGCTCGATTGAATTTCATCTGGAAAGGTTTTATCAACATGCCTTCCGTGGCAAAATTTGTTACCAAAGCCTACCCAGTGTCTGGTTCTGCTGAGTACCTGACAGAGGTAACTGAATTTTTTTTTTTTTTGCCCTTTTCTGCCTTTCTTGACATATGCATTTCTTAAAGCAGTAGGTAAGGAAACAACATAATAAAAATATTAAATAGTTGTAATATTTTAATTAAAAATAAAAATATTTATTGATAATAATATTTAAACTATTCAATTAATGGAATTATGAGTTCCCAAATAGGATTTTAGAACTACAGGAGACTGTGCTCTGAAAGTGTTAAAACCATGTTATATATCTAAGTTTTTCTTTAAAAACATTTTTTGTTTAAATATTCCAAAACTTTCAGAAAGATTTTTCATTGTTTTTTTTTTTTTTTTAAATATTTTCTTTATTTATTTTTCGAGAGAGGGGAAGGGAAGGAGAAAGAGTGGGAGAGAAATATCAATGTGTGGTTGCCTCTCATGCGTCCCCTGCCGGGAACTGGCCTGCAACCCAGGCATGTGCCCTGACTGGGAATCGAACCGCGATACTCTGGTTCGCCGGCCCGCGCTCAATCCACTGAGCTACGCCAGCCAGGGCCAGATTTTTCATTGTTAACAAGCCTTCTAATTTCCCTTCTGCTCATTTTCTCAAATTCATGACTACAATCCTTACCTGCCTATTTCTGTGAACAGGATTCAGATGATAGTTGAAACTATATAGTAGTTGACACTTGCATGAGACCAATGACCAGACTTGCTGTAGTAGTGCCCTCAGTTGATTTTATTTTGGAGGTAATAGAACTGCTTATGGAAAGTAAACAGCTGTAGTATTGTAGTATTATGGTAAATGAGAAAGTATGACATTGTTTGAACACTGAAAGGTTGTATTTTTCACTGTTTATGCAAAAGGAATATATGTCAGTACCTATGTACTGTATTTATGTTGAGATTATATTTTGCTATTAATTGTGTTCCTATCTGACATTAACCTTTTGCATTTATTCTCAGTCCACTGATGAGAACAAAGTCAAAAGTTTAAAAAAATTTTTTTTAGTATTTTAGAAAACCTAAATCATATAAAATTGTGTGTATATTTGTTTTTTAAAAGACTAATGTAAATTTTACTTTTCCTGGTATTAGACTGAAATTAGTTTAAATATAAAGTTGCTTATCTGATATTGACCAGTGTTTTTATCAGTTGTGTTTTTTATTGATAAACAGTCTAATTATTACTTTTACATATCGTTTCTTGACAAATAACATTTTAGAAATGTTAGTTTTATAAGAGAAGGATTAAATAGAATCATGATGGTCCTTGTTTTAAACAGATCTGTTTAGAAACTTAGTCTTAGATTAGTCCATGGTGAACATCACTCTTCTTTTAAATGGAGGATTAAGTCCTAGATTAATGAAACCTCTTTGATTTTAAACAAAACTATCTTTCTGAACCCATTTCTGTGTAATTGCTTTCCAGAACTCTACTTCTGCTTTATATATATATTTTTTATTTTTATTTTTTATTTTTTATTTTTTGGTTGGGACCACAACCTCAAATAAACTATTTAAAGAAATTAATAATTTAGAAAAACTTAATTGAATTTAATGTCAATTAATTATATTGCTTTCAACATGTTTTTTGAATCTTCATGGAAAACAGAATTATAGTGATTTAAGTTTTAAATATTCTTAATTGCACTTGATTTTATTTGTAATTATTGTTTTCAGAAAAATTATACCTTTAAAAAAATGAACCTTATATTACCACAATAATATTTTTTTGTGCAAAATGTACCCTGTAATCAAACTTAACTTCCAAAAACAGCCATTAATGATTAAGGCGTACTCCTGCCCACGACCAACCATGGTTGTGAGAGGGGAAAAACGGTCTTCTCTGATACTTTGCGACCTGTGGTATTTTTCTGGATTGTCGGTGTGGTATGCCTGCAACTACTTCTCTTACCTGTACCTGTCTTTCCTGCTGATAATGAACATGACCTGATTTTGTTTCTTAACTGTTTTTGGGCATCCACATAGTCATTTGGAATTGACATTTGAGGTAAAGCCTAATTGCTGTCTCTGCATTCTTATGGTTTCTGATGATGCATTTCATAATTTTTTAATTTACTTTTAGTAACATTTTTCATATTAGTCATAGAGCCAAATTTGTATGAAATGTATTACAATGATATTTTTAAAGATTATTTATTTATTTATTTATTTATTTATTTATTTATTTATTTATTTATTTTTAGACTGCAGGGAAGGGAGAGAGAGGGAGAGAAACATCAATGTATGGTTGCCTGTTGCATGTTCCCCACTGGGGATCTGGCCTGCAATCCAGGCATGTGACCTGACTGGGAATTGAACCAGCAGCTCTTTGGTTCAGAGGCTGGCGCTCAATCCAATGAGCCACACCAGCCAGGGCTATAATGATCTTTTGTAGAAATGTATTTTATTGATTATTCTATTACAGTTGTCCCATTTTTTTCTCCCCTTTATTTCCCTCTGCCCTGCACCCCTCCTTTCCACCAGCATTCACCCACCGTAGTTCATGTCCATGGGTTGTATATATACGTTCTTTGGCTTCTCTATTTCTCTTACTGTTCTTAACCTCCCTCTGTCTATTTTGTACGTACCATTTATGTTCGTTATTCTGTGAACCTTTTTCCCCATTCTGCCCCGTCCCCCTCCCTTCTGCTGATAACCCTCCATGTGATCTCCATTTCTGTGATTCTGTTCCTGTTGTAGTTGTTTACTTAGTTTTTGTTTTTGTGTTTCAGATTCAGTTGTTGATAGTTTTGAGTTTGTTTTCATTTTACTGTTTATATTTTTGATTATCTTTCTTAAATAAGTCCCTTTAACCTTTCATATAATGAGAGCTCGGTGATGATGAACTCCTTTAACTTGACCTTATCTGTGAATCTCTTTATCTGCCCTTTCAATCTAAATGATAGCTTTGCTGGATAGAGTAATTAATCTTGGATGTAGGTCCTTGCCCTGCATGACTTGGAATACTTTCCAGCCCCTTCTTGCCTGTAAGGTTTCTTTTGAGAAATCAGCTGATAGCCTTTTGGGAACTCCTTTATAGGTAACTGTCTCCTTTTCTCTTGCTGCTTTTAGGATTCTCTCCTTATCTTTAATTTTGGGTAATATAATTATTATGTGTCTTGGTGTGTTCCTCTTTGGGTCCAACTTCTTTGGGACTCTGAGCTTCCTGGACTTTCTGGAAGTCTGTTTTCTTTACCAGATTAGGGAAGTTCTCCTTCATTATGTTTTCAAATAAGTTTTTAATTTCTTGCTTCTCCTCCTCTGACACCCCTGTGATTTGGATGTTGGAATGTTTAAAGTTGTCCCAGAGATCCCTAGGCCCCTTCTCATTTTTTTGAATTCTTGTTTCTTCATTTTGTTCTGGTTGTATGTGTATTTCTTTCTTCTCCAAATTGTTGATTTGAATCCTGGTTTCCTTCCCTTCACTATTGGTTCCCTGTACATTTTCCTTTATTTCACTTTGCATAGCCTTCACTTCTTCCTCCATTTTATGACCATACTCAACTATTTCTGCGAGCATCCTGATTACCAGTGTTTTTAACTCTGCATCTTATAAGTTGGCCATCTCTTCATCGCTAGTTCTGGTTTTGGAACTTCGGTCTATTCTTTCACTTGGGCCATGGGCCATACTTTTTTGTCACGGTGTCCCTGTTACTTAGTAAGGGGTGGAGTCTTAGGTATTCTCCAGGGCTGGGCAACCCATGTCACTGTGTTGTGGCGCTGTGTTTTGGGGGTGAGAGAAAAAACAGTACTTTTGATTGGCTCTTGGCAGGCTTTCATTCACTTCTTCTGCTACCCACAAGCAAATTGGGCACTTGTGGTGCTGATTCCTGGGTGGGTGGTTTTGTGTAGGTTTTAGGACCCTGTGGATCTCTCCAATGAACTGAGAGTTTCTTCTGCTGCTGTAACTCCCCCATGTTTTTACAGTCGGGTTTTGAGGCTTTATTTTTTTGTGCTGGAACCCTGGGTTGCGCAGTCTGTCTTGCTCCCCAGTTGTTCCTCTGGGTTTATCCTCATGCAAATATGAGACCCCTTGGTCCACCAACCGCCACCTCACCTACCCTGGTCCTCTAGCCACTGCCTTGTCCTGATTCCTCTCCGCCCCTACGGCCGGTCTGGATGAATGTTTCTTTTTTATCTCCTTGGTTGTTGGACTTCTATACAGTTTGATTTTCTGGCAGTTCTGGTTATTTTTTGTTTTTAAAATTGTCCTTCTTTTGGTTGTCCAAGGAGGCAAAGTATATCTATCTACACTTCCATCTTGGCCAGAAGACCCTATGATGATTTGTATACATTGATCACCTTCATTTTTTTACCACAGGATCTACCAGATAGTATTCAAGTAGGTGGTAGGATATCACCTCAGACTGTTTGGGATTATGTGGAAAAAATTAAAGCATCAGGAACCAAGGTAAGGAAAACTTTTTAATTATATCAGTTTGACAGAATATTTGAAATATAAAACTAAGAGTTTTTATGCAAGGTCTTCTGGGGAGGGAACCAAAACAAATTCTGTAACTAATATACCTGGTGAAACTGAACTGAAGCTATTTGCTAAATCTCAAAACAGCTTATTGTTCCTTTTGTGGATTTCTTTTTTCCTCCTAATATGCTTTTTCAGTGACTTCTTCAGTGTTTTGAAAGAAATGTTTTAGAGTAAATACTGAGACTCATTCTGGAATTTTTGTTTTGCTTTGATTATAGACATTTCTTTAAATTAGGATATAGACTAAGCTGCTGCAACAGACAAGCCCTAAAATGTAATGGCACAAAAAATATGATGTTTAATTTTTTATTATGTTAGGGAGGTCATGCATTCATAGCGGTTTGGCAGTTCTGGTTCTACAAATCATTCAGGGACCAGCTTCCTTTGTCTTGTTATTTTATTGGTTCTAAAAGTGTTGTTCTTTTCCTTCAAACATAGTCAGAGCTAACTTATCAGCATCCAGTAGAAAAAAATGAAGAATGCCTGTCCAGTTATTTTAAAGCAAGACCTAGATATTACAGTTATTTTTTAAAATATGTTTATTGATTTGAGAGAGAGAGAGAGAGATCATTGTTGCCTCCCACATGCACCCTGACCTGGGGTTGAACCCACAACCTAGGTTTGTGCCCTGACCAGTAATTGAACCTCCAGCTTTTTGGTATATGGAGTGATGCTCCTACCTACTGAGCCATACCAGCCAGGTCTAGAAATTGTAGTTGTTATTTTCAGTTCCCCTATCTTCTGTTTGTAAGACTGAGTCACATAGCCATATATGGTGCTAAGAAGGCTGGGAAATGTAATCTGAAAATAGAATGTATTGGATGGCTGTGTGCCCAGCTTAAGTGAAGGACTTCTTCTTTATAATAGGAGGAAGAGAGGGGAATAGATACTGGGAGATAATTGCCAGCCTGTATGACAACAATTTTTTTTTCTATTTTCTGTTATTTTAAGTTATAGAACACCACTACACAGGAAAAATTATTAGGAGAAATTATTTCTCTCTTCAAGGATAATTCCCAGAATGTTATAGACATTTAATAAATAAATCTTGAGTAAGCAAACACTAATTTTTTTATCTTACTTAAAATAAGAAGCCTATGGTAAGATTAGAAATAATCCAGAATGGATAATTTTAAGCTGAAAAGGATACTTTTTTCCAATACAGATTTTAGAATTTAAACTGATAGAATACATACGAACTTTGAATCACTAAAAAAGTTAACTACATTTTTTCGCTGTCACTTTTTCATGACAGCAGAAGTCAACGGCAAGTATTGGGTACTATTATTACTCTTAGACATTTTAGGAATGACTGTTGATCTATCCACATTTAACTGCCAAACACTTTATATTATGCTTTCATCTTGCACCGACTGAAACATTGTAATAGTCGTTACCTCTGAAAGGACAGTCTAGACTCAGGATGATAGACCTTTAATAAGAACTAGAGCCTTATATATAGTTCAGCTATTCACAATGTTTTCTATAGGATCTTGCATCAGTTAAGCTTTGCAGCAGATCTAGCTCTCCCCATTTTGACAGGGTACATTCATGAAATAACATCTTTTTTTTTACGCTACCAAATGAAGACCAAATTGGGATTCTCTTTTTTCTCTGAAACAAAGCCAAGAACACAGAGGCAAGCAAATTAGTTCCTGAGTAAGCCAAATGACTACAGAAGATACGGGCTGTGTATATTTGAGGTCCTTTTACCCAGCTCCCTTATTCCTAAATTCAGTCCCTGAAGATTGGGTTTTCGGTAGATGAGTGTGTATGTATACATGGAAAGGGGGGTTGTGGTAGATGCTATTAATTTGCAGTCTGATGAGAACACAGGCGGCCCTCTGTGGAGGTTGCAGTATTGGAAATAAAGGTGTAATACAGATGTCAAAAAACTTGTGTTTAGATATATTCTCTGCCACTGAAAATTATGTCACGTTGAACACATTAATTAGCTTGGGGCTCAGTTTCTTGAGAGACGCCTTACAGTAAATCTGTTAATGGGTCAGCAAAGATCTTTTCCAAAGAGTTGTTTCTTTTTAGTAGTATCTGCATTTAAGTTGGTAAAGCATGTTACTTGATAACCATTATTATAAAATTCAATAGAGTATTACTAGTTGAGAAAAGGGCATTTAAAACCAAGTGATTACTATTTTGAACAATGATTTATTTTTTCAAATAGGAAATTTGTGTGGTTCGCTTCACACCTGTAACTGAAGAAGATCAAATTTCTTACACTTTACTGTTTGCGTACTTCAGTAGCAGAAAGCGCTATGGAGTGGCTGCTAACAACATGAAACAGGTTAAAGATATGTACCTTATTCCTTTGGGTGCCACGGATAAAATACCACACCCTCTTGTGCCTTTTGACGGACCTGGTAGGTACATGTTTTAATAACATAACCATGTGAATAAAACAGTGGGAGGTGGGAACGGAGTGAAAAGACTGCTTTTTGGTGAGTGGGGGGGTGGGGATCCAGGCCTCTAGAGCTGACCCAACAGGGAAAGGCACCCATTAAGCTAAATGCGCAAATCCACCCCCTGTTTTTTAATGTGTATGCATTTTGGTTTTTAAATTCTCACCCAAAGATACTTTTTTAAAATGTTTTTTACTTTATTGATTGTGCTATTACAGTTGTCCCAATTTTTTCTCCCCTTTATCCTCCTTTGCCCTGCTTCTTTAAAAACGATTCTTTTTTAAGGTTTCTAATTTATTTTTTTAAAGAGAGGGGAAGGGAAGGAGAAGGAAAGGGAGAGAAACATTGATGTGTAAGAGAAACATTGATCCATTGCTTCTCAAACACCCTCAAGCTGGGGACCTGGCCTGCAACACAGGCATGCACCCCAACTGGGGATCGAACTTGTGACCTGTCAGTTCACAGTCCGGCACTCAGCCCACTCAGCCACACCAGCCAGGACCCCAAGGACACGTTTATTGATTTTAGAGAGGAAGGGAAAGAGAGGGAAACATCTGTTAGTTTCCTCCCGTATGTGCCTGACTGGCAATTGAACCTGCAACCTAGGTATATGCCCTGAACAGGAATTGAACCCACAACCTTTTGGTGTGTGGGACGATGTTCCAACTAACTGAGGCATCTGGCCAGGGTGCAAAAATGTATCCTTTATTTTAATTATTGAAAGTGACTTAATTTATGGTTTTGATTTTATACAGGGCTTGAACTGCACAGACCTAATCTGTTGTTGGGCTTAATTATTCGTCAAAAACTGAAGCGGCAACACAGTGCTAGTACCAGTGCCAGTCATACTGCTGAGACCTCTGAAAGTGTACCCATAGCATTGCCACCTGATAAAAAAAGTAAAATAGAAGTTTCCACAGAGGAAGCCCCAGAGGAAGAAAATGACTTTTTTAATTCTTTTACAACTGTATTACACAAGCAGAGAAATAAGCCTCAGCCAGCTCTTCAGGAAGACATTCCAACAGTAATGGAACCTTTAGTAGAAGTAACCAAACAGGAGCCACCAAAACCTTTAAGATTTCTTCCTGGGGTATTGATTGGCTGGGAAAATCAGCCTTCCACTATGGAATTAGCAAGTAAACCTCTTCCTGTGGATGATATACTTCAGAGCCTTTTGGGCACTACTGATCAAGTATATGAACAGGCTCAGTCAGTGCAGGAACAAAGCACTCTTAAAGAAATTCCATTTATAAATGAGCAAGCCAACCCCAAAGCAGAGAAAATAGATAAAGTAGAAGCAACTGATGGTGAAGCTAAGGAGTTAAAGGTTAAAGGAGATGATAATATTGCAGAATCTACAGGTAATTCAGGACCAGTAGGAGAAGAGACCTCCGTAATGGGGCCCTCCTCCGTTTCTCCTGGAACTTTGACCAGTCTTAGTCTCAGAGGTAAACCACCAGATGTTTCTACGGAAGCATTCCTAACAAATTTATCAATTCAGTCGAAACAAGAGGAAACCGTGGAAAGTAAAGAGAGAACATTAAAAAGACAGCTGCTGCAAGATCAAGAGAATAGTTTGGAAGATAATCAGACTTCAGATACTAGTTCTCCATGCAGGTCAAATGTAGGAAAAGGAAACACAGATGGTAATGTGAGTTGCAATGAAAACCTTGTTGCTAATACGGCAAGGTCCCCACAGTTTATCAATCTGAAAAGGGATCCTAGACAAGCTGCGGGACGGAGTCAGCAGGCAACTGCTTCAGAAAGCAAGGATGGAGACAGTTGTGGGAATGGAGAAAAGCACACCTTGCTTGGTGGGTCACAAAAGGAGCACTTAACAGAACAAACCAGTGTAGAGGAAAAGTTGTCTCCTGTAGAGAAAAACTCAAGTGTTCAGCAGAGTGATGATTCAGGAGTTGCACAAAACTCAGCATCAGTAGAAGACGTACATACTTCTCAAACAGAACAAACAAAACCCTTAGAGGACAATATTTTAATGCAAAATATTGAAACTGTGCACCCATTTCGAAGAGGATCGGCAGCAACGTCTCATTTTGAAGTGGGAAACACAAGTCAGTCAGAATTTCCTTCTAAAAGCGTCAACTTTACTTCTAGAAGCACCAGTCCCAGAACAAGTGCAAACTTTCCACCCATGCGGCCACAGCAACCCAGCCTTCAGCATCTCAAGTCTAGTCCCCCTGGATTTCCATTCCCAGGGCCTCCTAATTTCCCCCCACAAAGCATGTTTGGATTTCCACCACATTTGCCTCCCCCATTGCTTCCCCCTCCGGGCTTTGGCTTTGCTCAAAATCCCATGGTTCCCTGGCCACCTGTTGTTCACCTGACGGGCCAGCCTCAACGTATGATGGGTCCCCTTTCACAAACATCAAGGTATATAGGCCCACAAAATTTTTACCAGGTTAAAGACGTTCGAAGGCCAGAAAGGCGCCATAGTGACCCTTGGGGTAGACAAGACCAGCAGCAACTGGATAGGCCATTTAATAGGGGGAAAGGGGATCGCCAGAGATTTTATAGTGATTCACACCACTTGAAAAGAGACCGACATGAAAAGGAATGGGAGCAAGAATCTGAAAGGCATAGACGTAGAGACAGAACCCAGGACAAGGACAGAGACAGAAAAAGCAGGGAGGAAGGGCACAAAGATAAAGAGAGGGCACGGTTATCACATGGTGATCGAGGATCAGATGGAAAAGCGAGCAGAGATAGTAGGAATGTAGACAAGAAACCTGATAAACCTAAAAATGAAGACCACGAAAAGGACAAAGAACGAGAGAAGGGTAAACATAGAGACGGAGAAAAGGACAGAGATAGGTACCACAAAGATAGGGACCACACTGACAGAGCTAAAAGCAAAAGGTAAAATTTGCGGGCTGCTTCAAGATTACATTTAAATAAATATTAAATGTTGTATCGTTAGAACTTTATGATTGCCTGCTAGGATTGTGCCATCTTTCAGATTTTTAATGGTGGTGGTCTGCAGAACCATAAACTCCGTGTGTTGGTGCAGAGTGCTCTGTGCCAGTGCTAATCATCCCTCCTTCGTACCAACTGTCTCTAGTAATAGGAATTTAATATTTTTAAAGGTTTTACATTGCTGTATATTCAAAGATTTGTTTTATTAATATACAATAAAGGCTTAGAAATTTTAGTTTTATTCCTTAATTGGTAAATACGGTTAACTATGGAATATATTTACTGCCTCTAGTGAATGTTCTTTATATGACTAATTTGAGAGTAATGTGTGCTCTGTAAGTTTGTTTTAAATTGCACTGTTTTTAAAGAAACTGTAGAGAAGCAACAGAAAGGCAAGTGACTTCATAATCAGATTATATTAATCAGTTTCTTGAGCAGTTTTTGACCAAGAATCAGAATCCCAAGGAGTACATTTACTGCTTTAATCTGCACTCATTGAAGGCATTTACTACCATATGTACTACAGCTTTGTGGTAGGCCATTATTTTCCTTTCCTTTTCTGGCTCTTCAGAAACTTGAATACTTAAGCTTGTACATGATCTTGTGTTTTGCTATCCTTTTTACTGTAAAATGTAAATATTTTAAGGGATATTTTGATTCTAAATACGATAAAAGAATTTCTCACCTATTTTGTGTGTGTGACTTGAAATTCAGTAGTAAAAGAATTTCTTCTTTAAAGCTTTAATAACCTTCAGACATTGTTTTTTTTTACTCAGCCAAGAGCATACACAACATGCATAGCTATCTATGTGTCAGGCATTAGAGGAGGGGAAAAATGATTTTGTGTTGAAGTATAGGCTGTTGATAAAAATCATTTAGTTCTGAAGAGGCTAGAATTTAGAACTACCAATGAGAAACTGCAGCTTTGCCCACGTTATAGATATGTTTCTGAAGACGACACTGTCAAAATTGGGTACACTGACTAATCATTGTAAGACCACAGAACTTTTATTTACAAGAAACGTGCTGTGAATCTGTTTGTAAATGTATAATTAACCCTAATTTGTTTTGGGGGTAACTATAGTTTCATATGCTGGTGTTGCTTCAGATACAAAGCACATGGAGTCTATTGTTAATTCAAATCTAAATTTACTTCCAATGCAAACTACGTATTATATTGATATAATTTAATGCAGTGGCAACTAAATGATACTAACACTGAGGCGAAAAAGAGAAAGAAAAGCCAGTAATTTCTCTTACCTTTATTAATAAAGAAAAATGAAAAAATGGCTTCCCAAAATTAAGAGGTAATAATGTTTGGTTTCCTCAGAAGTCTAAGGAGTAGACTTAAAAAATACATTCTGAAATGGAATCAGCTTTGTTACTCTCACTGGAGAGAGAAGGAATGGAAATTTAAAACCATACATTTTGTCTAATTTTAACAAATTGCATCTTTTTTGTCATCCTTTTCCTCTGACGTTTTTTATCATAAAAGTTCTGAAACAGAGGACTTGTATTTAAATAAAATTTGTTTAATTTTGGTCTACTTTTTTGTTTGGGAATGAACTTGTTAGAAAACAGTCTGCAAACAAACAAACTTAAGGTCAGTGCGTCATCTTTTACACCATTATAAAGAAATCGTTACCAGGATGCCCTCTACCCTCTTATCCCCTGCTTCATTAAAACCCACCCAGATCCTCCAAAATTAGCTTTTTGATTTCAAATATGTTGTCAGCAAATCTAATTTATCTGGTTGGGAGGGTTGATCAGACACCAGATTTCTTTTGCAAAATATGAGTCAAGAATAAGTTAACCAGTGGAAGAAAACCCTAAAGTCAGTTTTTGATTGCCTCTTAGCCAATAATTTCCTATACATACTGCTTGATGTTTACTTTAAAGTTATTGATTCATGTCTCATTGGATCTTGACACATCCTACATATGTAGGAGATGACCATCGCCTAGGATTTTAGGGTTAACTAAGTATTAGAACCAGGTCTCAATCCCTGGTTGACTGAAACTGGCAAGTAGGGAGCGCATGGGCATATTATATCACCAAGGTTTTAATGTTTGAGAAGTGTAAGGGAAAATGAGAAAAGTTTCCAAGAATAGCAGAGCCATTCTTGGTTCTATGTCTCACAGCCAGCATTCTACAAATTAGCAAGTTACATGAAGTTCACCTTCGTTTCTTCTGTTTTCAAAAGTTTGATGCTTTTTACAATTTAGAACCATCTCAAGGCAGTTTTATACATACCTCTATTAAGTAAAATGTACTAGGGTATTTTGATACTTATTAAGTCCACCGTTTGTAATCCTTGTGGCAACAAGAAAGCTCCCACGAATCCTCTTGTATTGCAACCGTGCTAAACACTTCCAACAATGCAATCCTTGGTCAGCCTGAAAGATAAAGACAGAGCTGAGGGAACTGGTACTTAGTAAAGTTGAAAAACCTGACCTAGATTAGACTGCTGTGATCAGAGCTGGGATTCCAGCTCAGCTGTATTTTTCTCCGAAGTCAGTATGTGTGGCAGTTGTGCTTCGAGAATTGAGAGCAGGGGAGAGGGACAAAAACCTGGTTATTATGTGTGCCTTTCACAGCCCTATTCCTCCACAGCCAACTCCAGGTGAGAGGATACAACCGAAGACCTGTGGGTTCTCATACACATTATGTGACGTTCATGTTCATCTCAAATCCTAATTTTCCAGGCCTTATTTTCTATTGCTGTTATGACATTAAAAATATAGTGGCTTAATTTTTAAGATATGTTAAAAAATTGTTATCTTAATTTTTAAGATAAATCTGAACCGACACAGATTTGTTATCATAAAACTTCAGCAGATCAGAAGTATGATGTGGATTCAGTGGATTTAAGATCAAGATGTGTCTAGAGGGTGCATTTTTAGAGGCTCTAGAGAAGAATCCATTTCCTGGCCTTTTCAAGCTTCTGGAGGCCACCCCACCTGCTTTGCATTATGGTTCCTTCTTCCATCTTCAAAACCAACAACATGGGCCTGGGTCTCATGTTGCTGTCCCTGACTCTTGCCAGCCTCTCATCTACTTTTAAGAACTCTTGTGATTATTGGTCCCCACCCTGATCATCCAAGATTCTTTTGCCTTTTTTTTTTAAGGTCCCCTGATTAGCACCTAAATTTCATCTGTGACTTTAATTCCCCTTTGCCATGTGACCTAACATCACAGGTTTCAGGTATTAGAATGTGGACAACTTGGGGGTGGCATTCTACTTACCACAGCTTTTGATTCACTAAATGTAGCTTAGTTGTGGGTGGGCTAATCTTAAAATTTTGGAGTTCTCAAACATCTAAGGCCATAGTAAACATGTTTAAAAGTTATAAAATAACGCCAACAATAGAAAAGAATGGAGTGGCAAGTTAAGCCACATGGATGTTAATGTGTTCATGTGTTAACATGTAAAACTTAGTTTATACTTACCTGCTCTTAGTTTTCAATGTGTTTTTTAAAATATATTTTACTGATTATGCTATTACAGTTGTCCCATTCCCCCCCCTCATGTGTTAATGTGTAAAACTTACTTTATACTCATCTGCTCTTAGTTTTTCATCTTTTTAAAAATATATTTATGCTATTACAGTTGTCCCATCTCCCCCCTTCATTCCCCTCTACCCTGCACACCCCCTCCCACCCACATTTTAATGTGTTTTTAAAGAATGATACTAATCAAGTATAAAAGCATTACAAGAGCTTCCTAATGAATCAGATATTATTAAAGCAAATAGTTTACATAATTTTCACACTTCTACCAGTTACACTATTCCCATCTGAGACCCTTCTAAAACAATGGTCAGGTTACTACTTCCTAGTGACTACAAAGGGCAATATAGATTATAATCAACTCTTGACTTTGGTCTCCCAAAGCAAATCACAAAATTGGTTACTGCTTTTAAAAAGGTGCCAAATAACACATTCTTGGATTCCTGTTTCATAAAAAATTTCACTGATTCATGTATAGAGCAAGAGGGTACATAAATAGATGAGCTGAAAAACAGCGGGCCAATAGCTAGACCTGTTTTGAAAACATGAGCGCACTGTGTATTTATAGATGCAGAGCTAAATCACTGGAGGAAACCCAGGATACACACTTAAGAGGCAGTGAATCCAATATAATTCCCAAGATCCCCAAATACCTTTACGGGGTTTTTCGAGGAACTTAAATCTTTAAAAGGAATCTTTAAAGGATAAATATTGCCACCCCCTGGGTTAGATACTTCAACTCAATTTAAAGTGTTAAATATAACACTTTCAGAAGCATCATAACAGTAACATTATCTTACAGGTCTTTATTCATTGTTATTTAGTGCTGGAAAAGCATCTCACGTAAGTCTTAACACCACTGCTAGTGTAGCAAAAACAAAGTGATAACTGACCACTTGGAATTTTGGATTTTAGGGTTAAAGAAGATTCACTAAGGCATTTTGACTTAATAGAATGTCACGGTGTAGGCTTTCAGTTATTTCATTTTGGGCCTACTTGGCAGGCATTTGCTAGGTTCTTGGAATTCAGTGGTGAGCAATGCCATTAGCCTGTAAGTTCTGGAGTTGCAGTGTGATGTAAAAGACAAATGATCACACTGTCATTGTGCAGCTGTGAGAAGCAGCTTTTAAGCATCAATTCTCAAAACGTATCAGCACTACTTTACACTCAATACAGAACTCGAAAGAGCTTTTGTTTTTATGGGTTATATCAGATTGTTAGGAATAGAAATGCTAGACTTAAAAAATATTCATTTGTTTAAAGATAATCCTATTATGTTAATAGAACTTTTTAAATGGAAAGTAACCAAATTGGTTTAGTAAGAAAGTCGTCATTTTTGCACATCTAAGTGTGAATTAAGAGAGCTGGGTTCTCATTTGCTTCTACATTCAGTGTTTTGTAATGTGCCATTTTGTTTGAAGTATACGAAGAAAATCTGGCTTTTCCACGGATTTGTTGGGAAAAGAAGTACTCTACATCCCCTCTAAAGATCCTTGGACTCCACTTTGGGAAGCCTTGCTCTAAAGAAAGGCAAAGGCATGCTATTCTGAGAGAACGTGGCGTAATATGACGGGCGCATTTTAGGCAGTTTCCTTGAAGCTTTTGTAGCCTTCCATAGAACAACTTTCTTGCCTTTGTACATAAAATATATCTTTAAAAGTTAGATTTCGGTTATCAAGGAGTTTTTTTTTGTTTTTTTTTTTAGAGAAGTTACCTTTATGATCCCAATATGTCCAAAATTAAAGGAAGTAGTATGGACTAAAACAAATTCAGGTCAAACCTTTTCAGAAAAGACTGGACAGGGATGTCTTGTAGAATTGTGATTTCTGTTACACAAAAAACCCTTTTGATCAATGTATAGACATTCTGGAATTCCACTTTATATTTTGTTCACATACTTTCAGTGCTAATAGGAATTGTATGTCTGCTACCAATGGTGCCAAAATTCTCAACTTCCGTTCTAGGGCTTTCCAAGAATGTTGCTTTCTGACTGCAACTGAATCGCAAAAATAAGGCTGATTTTGGGGGGTAAAATTCTTCAAATGACAAATTGCTTATCTAGTTTCTTTGTATAGACTATAGAGCCTGTGAAGGCAGAGTTTGCATAAGAATTTCACTGTTCACCAGCCCTCGTTTTGAAGTCTTTATTTCCTTTTAAACTTTACATGCTGTTTATTACTAAGTTTTATTTTCCCTCCATAGTGCAGTCAGTGCTTTGTACCAGCGATGTGTGGTCAGTTGCTTTCTTGGTGGCAAAATTACTAGAAATACCAAAATGAAAATGCTAAGTGACCACTTCCTCCCAATTTACAGTGGTGGAATGGGGGTGAGTGGTGAAAATACTATTCACTTATATCAGTCTCTGGTATTGGGTAGAACGGATTTTCTCAAGTTACACTTTTAACAGTACAAATCATCAGGAAAATAATTTAACATGGCATTGTTTAGAACCTGTTCACTGCCCAATTTTGAGACCTGCAGACATTAAAAGTTAAACATAAATGAAGTTTAATAAATGAAATTTAATTTTAAAATTGTATCAGTTTTATATAGTAAGTACATGGTTTGAAAATAATCCTATATGATTTAATAAATAAAAACTGACAGTATCTGCACTATTCTCTCTAGGGGTAAATAATTCTTTTATATATTTATAAGATATTTGTCTTCATATTTGTAAGTGACATGTATATGCTATTTAAAAATAGTTATAAAATAATATTTATTGATAACTGGAAGACAAGGATTTTACACTCATCATGTAACTTGTTTTCCCTACATTCCACCTTTTCACAAATTTTGGATTAAGTCAGCATTCAAATTTTACAGTTCCAATTGTGAATATTTATAGCTGAGTCATGAATAGAATATTTTCTTTCATAATTTTTATTTTCCTTGTAATAAGTTTAGCTTTTTTATTTACCTTGTGTATAATTAGTTCATTTCCACCTACATTTCATTTCAAAACAATTCACAGATGAAGAAACACTAAATGAAGTAGTAGTGAAAACTTACCAACATACAGATAAATTTTATGTAGGAAAACAACTAGACTCTTTAGCTATATTTATAAGTTTATAAAAAAAGTGTTCATATTTAGACTATTTCAGATAATAGTGAAGAGTTGATTTTCAGTAAACAATGTGCCAAAGAAATAACTACCAAAAGAACTGTATTTTCATATATATTTTGTATAGTATAATAACCACTATTAGTTTGCATAACCTAATTTTCTCCATCTCCAGTGTAAACATTGTACCCTTCTGATTCAATTAACTCAATTTTTTTTGAATCCTGAAAAAACACATCTTTAATTTTACCAACAAAATTTCTTTTAAAAATTTCTTGAGTAACAGTGTTTACCTCACGACCATATTCAAAGCCCCCTAGATAAATAATACCATCATAGTTTAGAGCAACAAATTTTTTTTGTGGATCAATATCCTCAGAGAGGATTAGATTGCCATCTAGGTAGGCCTTAATAAGAGTCTGATTTTGAATTATAGTGATATGGTGCCATGAATTAGAACAGAATGTACCATGGCTATAAATCATAGGTACAGAAATATTTTCTCCTAAGTTAACTGCTATTTTCAAGCTCTGATTGTGGAGACCAATTGCAAGAAAATCATTTTCTTCATTTTGAGCCTTTCCTATCCATATGATTAAGCCTTCTCTTTCAGTAGTACTGAAATTTAAAGATACAATAGTGAACTGAAGGCTTCTTATTCTATAGTGTGGGTCAATGTATTTAATGTAAGAATTACCCATAAATTTTGCAGTTGAAAATGAAGTTTTGTTTTCACAATACCTTCCTGCCCACCCCAAGGCACACAAACAGCCATAAGAGAATGACTGGTCAGGTGTACATAGGGACTGGTGGAGACAAAGATGATTCACACAGTGTACAGGCAGGTCACATGTACGTCCAGTCCAACGTGGCAAACATCTGCAGAAGAAAGTGGTGCCATTAACTATACATTCGCCCTCATTCTGGCAAGCATGGTACCCACAGGCTGTCCCGTCACAGTCGCCTACATTTGAGCCACCTTTCGCTCCTAATTCAGTTAATGGTAATTCTTGGTTATTTATAATGACTTCTCGGACACAACCTTGAAAACCTACAGCTTCGTTTGCTGTTGCCATGGGGTTTACAAGACTTAAGGATGACACGCCTCCAATATAGAAGTCAGTGTTGGTGTCCAGGTAGCTCATTTTAACGTTGGCTTTTTCTGTTACATTTATCCCATCCAGATCCAGGTAGCCTTCTGCACCAACTCTTCCTGCTTTAATCACATGCCAAGTGCTTCCATTAATATTTACTTTTTGGAGAGTTTCTAGAATGATAGTTCTGTCACCAAGGTTGTAGCGAAGTTGAACAGAACCATTTACTAAAGAGATACATAAAAAATCACCTGTTGAGAAAGAAAACCAATTTAGTAACGGTAAAATGTTAGTCCATTAAAAACTTGCTTTTCTGGCCACGTGACTTAAGTTTTCATTTGGGGAAAAAAAGGTAATGGTCTTGGGCATAATTAGAGAATTTTCTTTCCATTTACAGATTGGAGTGTGTGTGTGTACATTCATTCACACATTCTGTATTATTTTGCTGTGGAATTGGCCACATAAGTTTCCCCTAGTCATAAATATTTGAGTGATCTACTGAGTGATGTATTGTACTAAGCTAAAGTGAGGTTTTCCTTTAATAATTTCAGTTTAGGATGAATGTGTAAAAAAAGCAACATCTACCCGAAGCCACTGTTTTGACAGATTGGGAGGTAGGCAAAAGAAATAAACAGTTAATAGTGGGGCTGTGAAAATTTTTTATTGTATTGTGTGTTTCAGCCATGCTCCTGGCATCAAGTTCTGTCTGCAAGTACACAGACCCTTAGTTGAGAGCTCTGCTTGGGTTATTAAAGGTGCCTCAAACCGCAAAGTTCGTATCTCAGTTTGTGAATTTCCTTTCATACACCCGGCCTCTTCCAGTCCTCCCGAACTCAGTCAGTCCCTCCATCCAGTCCTTCAAACCCAAAATTTAAGTGTGACCTTTGGATATAGTCTTCGATCCACACATAACTTGTCAAACATAGTCTCTAATCAAACACATTTATTAGCATTTGGATTCATTGTAAACATCTTGATTCCATCCACTTCTCTCCTGCCACTTTAAATTTACTATCATCTCTAGTATATGATCTATCACCCTTCTTTCAAATTGATTTTCTGGTCTGCATTGAAGCTAAAGTAATTACATCAAAAAACATTCTCATTATTATACTACCCTTAATGGTATTAACTGTTGTCAGACTATGAACTTAAAATCTAAGGTATCAACAAAGTTTCTGTAGGTTCCTGGCCACTCTCTCCAGCTGCGCCTAGTATGTATTCTCTGCCGGTTCCTGCACTCCACTCCAGCAATACTGACCTTGTGAGAATTTCATCCCCTTGTTTCAGAACCTTGTGCATGTTCTCTTTTATTGGAACACTCCATCCCATTCCACCTCATCTAAGTAACTTCTACCGGTCAAATGCCACTTCCTCAGAGAAGTGTTTTTTGGTCAGTTTTTTTTCTAATAATGTTTTAATACATGAGGTTTCTCTCACAATATTTATCTCAATTATATAGTCATGTGTGAAAAAATCTGAACCAGTGACATAGCATGTACATGAAGTTGCAATGAGGCATTCAGAGGAAAAGTTAATGCACTTAATTCTACATGCCTGCAAAAAGAACGTAGCTCTTCAGTGTAAGATTGTTTCAAGAGGGTAGCAAAGTGGTTTACAGTACAAACCCTGAAAGAATCTTCCTCAAAACAGCATTTTCCCTTGCCCCTAACATTCCAGAAACAATAAAAAGTTTGTTCCTTTTCTATCCAGTGAGATTTACTGGCACATGCTACTATGCTTTCCTCTCCCCACTTTTGAAGGGCCCGCCAGCCTCATCTCCCACCTGCAAATAATGTTCTTTCTTCTGTACCCCCTTGCGGTCCACAGCAGATCACTCTAGGGTGTGTGGGAGGCACAGTTGCTGTATGGTCAGGCCTATCATTTCCACCTGAGAAAAGTATAAGACCACACAAAGTATGGTTCTCTTGCTTTAATTTTCTCGTAATTTCTAGAGAATTTATATTTCTCACAAATATAATCTAAATCATCACATCTGTTACTTGATTAATAGCTGCCTCTTTGACTACCTTGTGAGCTTCATGAGAACCGTGGTTGTATCTGATTTGGCCCAACAGTTCATCCCTAGCACAAGCACAGTGCCTAACACATGATGAGACACTCAATGAATATCATTGCATTAAGAAATACTTTCGTATAGTTGTGAGGTTACTTGGTAGTTCTCAAATACTAATTTTATGGCATTAACCCTATAACATATAAATCGGTTTTTAAAAATTCCTCCAAAGAGGAAGAAATTCAATTTATTTCACATTTTCTAACATGAACAACGTTCTAAGCTAAGAGAAGAGAAGCAGTATTACAAACAGCTTACATAAGAAAAGATTAAATACAGATTTAATCATTAAAATTTTTTATACCATAAGAAACTAGAACAATGAAACAATTGATAGTAAGTTTTAAAAATGTATAGCACTTGGAATATGCTTTGTGGCTTGCAAGTGGACACAAAACAATTCTTTTTCATGGCATAATGGAAGAACTTTTGTTACTGTGTCCTATGGCAAACAATCTTACAGTGAAGTGCTACACTGGAATAAAAATTATCTAGCAAATGATTAGGAAAGCTGAGGCTGTAAATCTGTATCTCAGCTCAAATTGCCAACCAGAAGAAAAGAGCAAGGAGAACTGCTTATTTTAACATGGCTTTGCCGGTGCATTCTCCTCTTAAGAAGAATTGACAAGCTCTGACCTATGTGGCTCAGTTGGTTGGGCATCCACCACAGAGCGAAAGCTCACTGATCCCTAGTCAGGGCACCTGCCTACGTTCCGGGTTCAGTTCCAGCTGAGGCATGTGCAGGCAACCGATCGGTGTGTCTCTCCCTTCCTTTCTCCCTTCCCTTCCCCCCTCTCTAAAAATAAATAATTAAAATCTTTTTAAAAATTTGACAATAAAAGGGTGTGTGTGCGTCATTTCCCTCTGTGACCCCAGAAGCTAAAATTGCTCTTAGCTTATTTACAGCTTTCTGTCACACAGACCTTTGGTTTTAGTTGACTAGAAAATAGTGCTGTAGACACAGATTGGCATTAGGGTGTGTGTTTAAAGTTCACCCTTAGAGGAAAGTGAACTTGTAAGTGGAATGAAGATGATATGGGAAAACACTTTGGCTATTCACCATGCTTAACCAGGCGGCAGGCCCACCGTCCCGCCCTCCCTCTCTGGCTGCCCTTGTCCCCACCAAGCATCACAGATCAAAGGAACCTGGTAGAACCTAACACTTGTGATGAGACTACAGACAGTTTATTAAGGGAAGTTTGTACATGTTTTCTCTAAAAATAGAAGCAAAGGTAATATAACATTTTATCTTTTATTGTCAGTTGTTTGAATATGCTTTAACTTTACATTGTAGTTGATTAAGCTTCTTAGCTACGTGTTTGTCTGAGAGGATTGTAACTGTATCAAGATGAACTCAGGCCGGCCGGGTAGCTCAGCTGGTTAGAGTATTGTCTCCATACACCAGCATTTTGGTTATTCCCAGTCAGGACACATGAAAGAATCAACCAATGAATGCATAGATAAATGGGACAACAAATTGGTGACTCTCTCTCAATAAAAATAAATTTTAAATGTTTTATTAAAAAGATGAATTCAACTATGGTTAATTTATGCTTAACGTAATATGGATAATTCTTGTGTCAAAAAACATGTTGTGATATTAAATATTTAGGAGAAATAGATCAACAGGTGCCAAAGTTTTATCTCTTTCCAAAATCAGATCTAAAATTAACTAGGATAATTTTCAAATTATCCTTTTGCTTTAAATTTTACACTATTTGAATTATTCAAATTATTTACCTCTGAAGAGACACAGAAACCTTGTTGATTGAGAATTTGGTTTGGCACATATGAAAATCTAATTGGCCACTGACAATCTAAATTTGTGATTTTTGATATTGTGTATTAAATGTTTGGGAAGTTTTTATTAATAGCTCCTCTTAGCAGAGGATGAGCTAGAAGGCTTGGTTAATGTTTATATCAGACATAGTTTTTAGAGAAGGTACAAAATGTGAGACAGTCACCTCTATTTGTGCAACCCTAAATAAATAAATATATTCCACTTGTTATACTACTTGATTGCTAATAAATAAGTATATACCTTCCATCTGTTAATTACCTTTAAGTTAATCTAAAACTGCAAATGTAGAGCTTAGATTTTCCAATGTTTTAAAGGTTTTATGATTTCCTTACATAAGTATAAAATACAGCACCAGTTATGACACGAAACTAATAAACCTATTTTCAGTTCTCTTTGTAAATAGTGTCTAATGGCTGATAAAAAAAAAACAAACCTTGACTTTCATGAACTGAAATACAGTGCTGTTTAATAACATGGAAAAAATGTGTTCTTGCCTCCTATAAGAGTTAATGTGTATGAGCTTTTAATTGTATAGACATGAACACAGATATGTATCCAGTGCACTGAGTGTTAAGTTACAGTACAACATCCTTGGCCAGAGTCCTGAATATGTCTTGACTTTCTGCCCTTACCATACAAAGGTTAACTTTGAGGGTTTTTTATTCGAGATATATAGATATATATATATATATATATATATATATATATATATATATATATATTAAAACTGATGATATCTTAATGACTAGATTTATAAACAGAAATTTCCTATTCTATTTAGCTAAATAATTCTTCCATTTAGCATTTTCATAGGGAGATTTAAATTAATCATGAATTTAAAACCAAATGTCAAATCTCAGGAGAACGATTCTTTTCTAAGATATTTTATGGCTCAATTATGTTATCTTCCTTCTTTGAAATCACCATCTTTTCTCCTTGAATTTATTTTGAAGGCATTTCACCAGTGGACTGAGATAAAACCACTTTGGTCTAATTCTCTGATATTAGCTTGTAGCAACATATTAAGACACCTTTAAAAGACTTACTTAGGTTAGACTGTGAAAATAAGGGCACAATATTTGTTGACTTTGAGAAACAAACCAAATTAATTATTTTTTAATACTAAAATTCTGTTTTCTGAGAAACAAAAGAAAAACCTCAATGTAAAAATTTTAAAATATTTTGCAGTAAAAATGCAACTATGCAAATGCCTCTGTCAAAGTTTTAGAGAAATATATGAAAATGGAAATAAAGGACAAAGTAATAAAAACTCAAATCTCAATTTTGGGTACAACATAGTACTTGGATATTTTTATTCAAAATTGTTTCACAATAATTATGCAATTTTATGGTTCAAATAATTTTTATAAACTTATTTTGGGATGTGGATCCTAGGCTTTTACCATTTAGAAGACAGAGCTACTTAAAGAAAAATTTTAGGACTTCTGGCCAAGATGGAGGCGTAGGTGGAAATACTGTGCCTCCTCACACAACCAAATTTAAGGACAACAAAGATTTAGAAACAAAAACACAACCAGAACAGACAGAAAGTTGAACTGTACCAAAGTCCAACAACAATGAACCATTCATCCAGACTGGTAAGAGGGGCAGAGTCATCGGCCAGCAGTGAGGGGTCGGCAGAAAAAGGCGGTGGTTGGTGACCCAGGTGCAGAAAGGAAAGGTGCAAACCCAGGGAGGCATGCAAGGCAGCTGGCTGACTGTAGACACACATTTGCACGCAGATAAACCAGGCAAAAAACGGGCAGTGAGACAGATCGCACAACCCAGGGCCCCAGCGATGGGAAATAAAGACTAAAAGCACCGATTGAAAAAACTTGTGGGGGTTGAGTTGCCTGGAGAGACTCCCAGCCTCACAAGAGAGTTCATGGGAGAGACCCACAGGGTCCTGGAATGTACACAAGCCCACCCACCCAGGGACCAGCACCAGAAGGGCCCAATTTGCTTGTGGGAAGCAGCAGAGGGGACTGAAATCCGAGTGGAACAAACGTCATTACTCCCTTCTGACCCTGCCCCCACATACAGCATCACAACCCAGCAATGTGGATTGTCCCACCCTGGTGAACATCTAAGTCTCTGCCCCTCATATATAACAGGCGTGACCAGACCAAAAAATTATGGCTCAAACAGAAGAACAAATCAAAGTCCCAGGGCCAATACTTCTAAGCAACCAAGAAATAGCCAACCTATCAGATGCACAGTTCAAAACACTGGTGATCAGGATACTCACAAAAGTAGTTAATTTTAGTCACAAATTAGATGAAAAAAATGAAGACTATGCTAAGTGAAATGAATCAAAATGGACAGGGAACCAATAGTGTTGGAAAGGAAACTGGGACTCAAATCAATGGAGTGGACCAGAAAAAAGAAAGAAACAACCAAAGAGAAAAGAAGAAAGAAACAAGAATTCAAAAAAATGAGGAGAGGCTTAGGAACCTCTAGGACATCTTTAAATGTTTCAACATCCGAATTATAGGGGTACCAGAAGGGGAAGAGGAACACCCATGAGTGGAACACTTATTTGAACAAATAATAAAGGAGAACTTCTCCAATCTGGCAAAGGAAATAGACTTCCAGGACGTCCAAGAAGCTCAGAGAGTTCCAAAGAAGTTGTACCCAAGGAGGAACACATCAAAGCACTTCATAATTGCATTACCCAAGATTAAAATGAAGGAGAGAATTCTAGAAGCAAGAGATAAAGGGACAGTCACCTACAAAGGAGTTCCCATCAGACTGTCAGTGGATTTCTCAAAAGAGACTTTACAGGCAAGAAGGGGCTGGGAAGAAGTATTCCAAGTCATGAAAGGCAAGGACCTACATCCAAGACTGCTCTATCCAGGAAAGCTTTCATTTAGAATACAAAGGCAGATGAAGCACTTCTCAGACAAGGTCAAGTTCAAGAAGTTCATCATCACCAAGCTCTTATTATATGAAATGTTAAAGGGCCTTACCTAAGAAAAAGAAGGTAAAAAATATGAACAGTGAGAGGACAGCAAACTCACAGTTATTAACAACCACACCTAAAACAAAAGCAAACTAAGCAGACAGCTAGATCAGGAGTGGAGCCACAGAAAGGGAGATCACATGGAGGGTTAGCAACAGGGGGGTGGGAGGAAGAGAAAAGGGGAGAAGGTACAGAGACTAAATAGCATAGACAGTGGGTATAAAATAGACAGGGGGAGGGCAAGAGTAGTGTGGAAAATGTAGAAGCTAAAGAACTTATGATACATGGACATGAACTAAAGGTGGGGAATGTTGGGGGAGGGGGTGTGCAGGGTGGAGGGGAATGAAGGGGGGAAATGGGACAACTGTAATGGCATAATCAATAAAATATATTTTAAAAAGAGGAAAAATTTTAGGAGCCGTAAATGTGGATGGATTTCCTAGAAATATAACAGCCAGGTCTTCCTTTTTGAAATCTTTTATATGCATATTTTGTTCCTTTGACATAGACTACCAGGCATGGCTTCAACCTTTTTTTGACAGGATTATTATAAAGGTGACATTAACTATATTTGGATTTTGCTAACGTTATTTCTAATAAAGCTATTGCTATTTTATTAACATTTATATTTAGGGAGTCAATTCATAAACATAACACTTGCAGTAACAATAGAACATGAAAGTATCAAGTGTTTACATATTTATAGGCTAGTAGGTGATTTAAAAAATAAAATATTTCATCACATATCACTTAATAAACTTTCAGGACTTCATTTGGATTTTTTTGCTTGCACACAAAAATTCTTCCATCTTTACCTGATTGTGCTTGTAATTGTTGTGCAACATAAAATAGAATTCCATCTGTAGAAAAAGGCTGGAACTGCATTTGAATATGTGTCTTCTTTCGAATATGAAAGGAAGCAAAAGACATCCAGGATAATTCATGGCTTCTGAAAGATGGATCACTTATAGATAGAGCTAAAACACAAAACAAAAACCCGAGTTTCAAAAACAACAGTGCTCATAAATGCGATAAATTCAAGATTTTGCCACTTACCTTATCTTCCAAGGATTGTCCCCAGCTGTATATACAATGAACCTTGGTAGCTCTTCTAATCCCACTAACAGGAGGCTTTTTGTGATGGGGCCAGTCCCTGAAAAAACCTTCCACTACTTCTGGGAACTATGTTCCTATCGCTGGTGCTCTGTGACGCAGACTCCACTCTAGATTGGATTATAGACAGGCATTTGATGCATGTGTTCTGAGAATGTATTATTCTTACCTCAAGAATGTGAGCTTCTTGGAATGTCTTACATTAATAATGCTTTAAAAAAAGATGATTCAAATAGTGGAACATAGAAGGCATCACTACATGAATTATTGTTTAGTTTCTATAGTCCTGGTTAAAATATAGAGTGCAATCAAGATGCATTTTAGTGATTCTGTAAGTGGAAATATTAGTTTACTTGACAGTAATTTAGGCCCATAACTCTTCAGAAAGTGCTAACTGTTGGGTTTTACTTCATGGTAAGCATGAGAAGATTAATTTCAATATGAATTGAAGTCAAGTCATTATACTGAGTTATAGTCCATGACATATTAATTATTGCTTCTGACTACAACAGACCAGATGGGAAATTCGGAGAGGAATAAAGGAAGTTCTGAGCTTTTGGCAGTTTTTGTCATTTTGTCACGTGACAGTGCTTCTTCGAGTGTGCCCTGGTTCACCCTGTGCTTTGAGCCATTCATCCGTTTGCTTGGCCTTTCCTCCCTTTGGACCAGCCTGTACCAACCATTGTCTTTCACTTTTAGATTGATAGGCAACTGGTGGGTGTTTGTTTATCTAGGAGATGCTGGCATTTGCTGACTTTTAAGCAAACACATCATTAATTTGATGACTGCAATTTAGAATAGTAGAGATTAAAATCACATGGTATAGTTGCCAAGAAGCAAAGTCCTGCCCCTCACTCCCGGAGGGCCTGATTCATGAGAGCTGACAGGAGGAATAGGAAGTGTATTTTTCGTAAACACCCTAGTGTTTCTGACATGAGTGTTGCCCAGACCACATGTTCCTAACACTGAATTAAAGTTTATTTTAAGACTACAGAGATGGTTTAAAAAGTAGTCATCCTTATGAAACTGTTCTTATAAGAATTAGTAAAGTAATACATATTCATTGTAAGACATTTAAACAATATAGAAGAGTGTAAAGACAAAAAGATTAAATTTTTAAATAATTTATTTTTTATTGTATCTTTCCCATTACCATTTATCCCCCTTGTACCCTCCTCCACCTTCACCCACCCCCCTAAAAAGGTAAAATTTCATTTTCCTTTTCTCAATTCCCAGGACCCAACATTAATACTTATCATTGAATGTATAGCCAGACTTGGGTTTTCAATGCACATACAATCACTGTGTGTGCATATCTAGTAGTATCTGATTTATGTCACATAAATGAAACCATATTATATATGAACTATGCATAGTATACCTCTTTTGCTCAATGGTTTATCTTCATGAAACTTTGATGTTAGCATATTTTGCCCATTGTTTCAATGTAGAGATGATACCTTTCGTTGCTGAAGTATGATGATTTTGTACATTGAAATGTTACAACTTGAGACAAATAGTGATAGTTCTGATGCTTTTCAGATGTGAGTGGGTCTGCCTGTGGAGACAGGGAGAAGCTACACTGAGGACTTCAAAGGACCCTGATTCAGTAAGTCATCTCTATAGTCACTAAACCAGCTGCAGGACATTTCTGCTATTGTCCACTTTGAGACAGAATTTGGGAAAAGTCCAGGTTTTCCAGTGACTCACAAAGTCATTCTGACCACGAATCATCTTTAGAAGACTTCGCTAATCAACGTAGGTTAATTAAGACAACACCAACACCTCTTTTCTTGGACAACTGATCTATTGGGTTCTGGCCAACAGCCTCAGGGCTGGTCAGTGTGAAAGGCAGTTCCCAAAGGGATCATTTTTTCAGAGGAATTACAGGTAATAATTCACGTAAGTTTCCCTCATGACCTCACTTTTAGGACCTTATTTATTATAAATAGGACGCCAGAGAAAGTACTTATATTTATATTTACCGCTGTTTCACAGTGGTGGCATTGACTGAAGCTGGGCCAGCACGATCTGATGAAAAATAAAGTAGAATGGCTGGTTCACGAGGTGGAAACACTTGGGCTTCAATGATCTACCGTCTGATTTAGGGAATCCACAGATTTCTAAAACCACAGTGTTTTGAGTAAATACAGGGGTGGAACAGAAGTAGATTTATCTTTGCAAATCTGTGAAACAGACTTTAATTTATTCTTTTCTGTAAGCCTCCTTTTGTCCAACCTGTATATCTCTTCAAAATACTTAAGAATAGGTGATATGGGACATCAGGAGAAGGTATTTTTAGCATGAGCAAAGGTTGCATCAGGAAGAGCAACAGGTTGGCATGTTGTCAAAGATCACAGGAAAAAATGTGAGGGCTTGTGATGGTTTATTGGAAAGACTGGACGTGGCAGGAGGCACTCAGGATGTAGCTTGATTTTCCCCCCTGTGATGGCCCTTTAGACGTGTTCTGTGAGATCTTTCCTTCTCCTTCCTGGGGATATCTCAGGCAGCTTCCTAAGCTTTTTGATCATCTTCAAGCCTCAGTGAAATGGTATCATTTTCAGGTACTAAGAAATCCCATTCGATTTGAATCAAAACCCCAATCTCTTGCCTAATTCGAAGCTTCTATTCTCTCCATAGCTCAGATCTCACCTGAGCCTGGAAAACACAGTTGGGAGGAGAGGTGTGTTTTTGTGATTTGTACTAATAATCCTTGCTGTCCTTTATCTTGCTGCTTGCTTCACTGCTTTTAGCTTTTCCGAGATGACACTGGGGATCAGTGATAAGAAGATCATGGGAGCGCGTTTTCAGTCTGCTGCTATCTGTCGTCTATCAGCTGACTAATGTCCTCTGTCATGGCAGACAGTCTTTCAATCTTTCAGTGTCCTTCAGCTCTCCACTGGTGCCTCTGTCCTGCAACTCCTGGCAAAGCTGATGCACTTTGGCAGACTTTACATGGATTCCACTCAGCTTTTGCTCCTGTGAGATGCTTCCAGCCTCTTTCTGCTTGAGACAACTTACCTTGTTGGGTAAGGTTCTTTCAAAGTGACACATGCTTGCTCTCCTTAGTTGTGCCACGTGCTTCTTGCCTTGTCCTCAGTGGAAGGGCACCTCCCGCCACTCCTCCACCCCCCTAGCTATCCTGCCTCTAGTCCTGCCATTAGAGAAAGCTCCAGCTACCTTCTGTCTTCAGGCTACGTGGAGTAGGGTTCAGGCACTGGTTTTAAGTCTTCCTTCACTCCCAGGGTTATGGATCTGGTTTTCCTGAGTTCTCTTTTAACTCCCATCCTCCATCTCTGTTTCCACAGTCAATGTCACTCAGCAAAAATGGACAACTCAGAGAGAAATGCTAGCTTTCCCTCTGACAAGGGCTCCTATCTTCTGAGTACTTTCTGGTGCCTTTCTCGCTTGCTTTTTGGGGATATCCCATTGGTCCTTCCTACAGCCAACATTCCTCATCATAAAAGTTCCTTTTTCTGAGCCAGCTTTGTCTCTCTGGTAGGTTGGGAATGAGCGCTGTGCCAGGAGTGTCATATTTACACAGATTTAATATGGATTGTCTGTCTCCTCTTGTCAGTCAGCTTAATGCCCTGTGATCTTTCCGAGTTGTCTGTGTCAATGGTTTGTCCCTTTTTATTTCTGTGTACTATTCCATGGATATATCAGTGTGTTTGACCACTCATCTATTGAAGGACATTGGGGTTGTTTGCAGTTTGAGGCTATTACAATAAAGTTACTATGAGCATTCATGTACATACTTTTGTGTAGACATATTTTCATTTCTTTGATGTAAATATCCAGGAGTGTGACTGTGGGATGGTATGGTTGTTATGTTTAGTTTTATAAGAAACTGCCAAATTATTTTCTAGAGTGGTTGACCATTTTACATTCTTAGCAGCAGTGTGAGAGATTTGGTTTTCTACAGCATTTGGTAATGCTGGTGTTTTTTTTTTAATTTTAATTTTTTCCCCAGTAGGTGTGTAGTGATTCCTCATCATCCATAAAGTTTTTTAGACTCATGGGGCTGTAGGACAGGAGTTGTTCTCAGCTTCGGGACCTCAGCAGAAACCAATAGACAACAGGACAGGTCAAACATAATACCTCATCACACAGTGATTCACAGAACCCTTGGCTCAATACAGGCTAAGTTTTTTTCCAGGAAGGAATAGGATATCAGTTGGTACTCAAATGCAGTTTAGCAAGAGTATTTGCTTGAACCTGAGGTTTATTTTCTGATGGGTTTCCTATCGGTTGGGTGTGTCTGGTGAAATGGGAGAGTGTCTCCAGAAATCCATCAGTGTAAGAGACCGAGAAACTTCCTAGATTCTGTCTCTCAAAGCAAAAGCCAGGCAGACAAGTTTGCTTAGTAACCAAGCCTCTAATTGTCTGATGGAAGAGCAGGACAGACTTGTGGGCTGTACGGTGTTTGACAATTGGATCGGTCGCTAGTTTTATACCTGCATATACCCAAATTCATCATAGGAAAGCAGAAGAGGCTGCAATTGAACAAGTATGAAAGACACAGGGATGAGGACTAGGGGGGGAAGAAATGGGAGGGAGGTGGGGAGCACAGGGTGGGGGGGGCTGGGATGGGAGAAATAGACAAAAAATGTACTTGAAAAATAACTAAATAAAGTTAAAAAGAAGAAAATGTTAGAAGAGTCGTTTTTACTCAAAATTCTGAAAGACATTGAGGTTTAAAGAAGTACCCTGACTAAATACTCTCGAAACCATGCACAATATAAAAAGGAAAGGACGACATCTCTATACTCCTGTAAAAAATCTGCAGTCAAACTCTGGCACCTTGACATCAGCAGCAGTGGTGGGTGAGGCCCTGAGCAGCCGGTTGGGCTGCCTGGTGGTGGTGGAGACCACTCGGCTGGCCCTGGAGGCGACAGGAGTGTGTGTGCTGTGAACGGGTCTGTAGGTTTAGGAGGCAGCGTCTCTTATATGCACACTCTACAACTTGTTTAGGTTCATGCATGTACTTTAATTTTTAATTCATCAGTGGCGCTGTCTTTGAGTTACCATGGTATTGGGTATACATCATCATTTTTTTTATACCAAGTACCAAGTACAGTTTTAAAAGGGGCAAAGGACCATCATTTCTCCTTTAGCGTTGCTGCTGTAGTGGGAGTAAGGGGTGAGTGGGTTTCAGGCTGGCACACCCAGTGTACTAGGGGAGGACCCCTTCCTTCCCAGTGTTCCTACCCCACCTCAAGCACAGGTTGGGCTCCAGCTGGGGTGACTGCTCAGATCTGGGAGCCCCAGTGATGACGTTCCCTTTCTCAGTGCTGCCTCACAGAACTCTTAACTCTCTGCTATAGCATTCAATGCTTTATGCTCATACCTGGCAGAAGGGTTTCTTTAAAATGAATCTAATAGTTAGTTGACTTTAGTTTCCAGTAGTATAGTGAACTGGATAACATGGTTAACCCCGTCCCCATGAAATCAGCTAGAAGTATTGGATACATTATTTTAAAACATCTTTTAAAATAAATTGATGATCTGGCAAGAAAGAAGGAATATTCAGAGGCAAAATAAAAAAGGTGGGGAAAAAAGGAAATAGAAGCTAAATAAATAAGTACTGATAGAATGATAAAGACAGGTTTTGCCTTGAGGGTATTTGACAAACCTACTAACCCTAAGCTCTAGTGTTCAACTCTTCAGGGAACAAATAAAGTATGTTTTAAGTTAAATAGGGAGTAAACTACACATGCTGCAGTGTTCAAAGATAAAAGGTTAATCACAAGTATGAATGAACAACTTTATTTATAATAATAAATTTGAAGGTTTAAGGAGAATTGGTGAATCCCGAAAGAAATATAGCTTATAAAAACTGAGTTAAGAAGAAATTAAGGCTTTGGCCAGTATAGCTCAGTTGGTTGGAGCATTGCCCCATAAACCAAGGGGTTGCAGGTTCAATTCCTAGTCAGGGCATATGCCTTGGTTGAGGAGCATGTGAGAGGCAACCATTTGATGTTTTGCTCCTTCTCTTTCTCTCTTCCCTTCTCTCAAAAAACCAATAAGTATGTCCTTGGGAGAGGATAAGAAAATTATAAAAAAGAAGAAATTAAGAAAAAACATGAATATGCCTATAAAGATTAAAGCAATAAATCAGTTATCCAAAGTTTCCCACAAGAACACACCAGGCCATGATGATTAATCAATAAGTTCTACCAATTATTTAAAAAATGATTCTCACTTTACATAAACTCTTTCATATATGTAGAAAAAGATAACATACCCCAGTTCATATTTTGAGTATAGAATAAGCTTGATAACAAGATCCTGTGAAGAAAATTATGCAAATTTCACTTTTACCCATGTTAAAATTTTAAACAGAATCCAATTCCATGTGTAAAAAAGACATCATAACTAACTTGAGTTTTTCTCGAGCTTATAAATTTAGTTTACCATTAGGGAATCAGCAACATAATTTACCACATTAAAGGAGAAAAACCATATGATCATCTCAATCAATGAAAGAGTATTTGATAAAATTCAGGATCCATGAATGATTAAAACTCTTAGCAAATTAGGACTAGAATCTTGTTTCCTAATAAAGCAAGTTTACCAAACACATATATCAATTGTCATAATTCATATTCAAGTGTTAAAAACATTGAAGAAGAAGAACAAGCTGTATGCCTGCAATTATCATTTATATTTAGGATTACATAGGACCTTAGTCACTGCTATAAAGCAAAAAAACAAGAAGAAGAAGAACAAAAGAAAGAAAAAAAAGATGTATAAGAATTGAACAGGCCCTGGCTGGTGTAGCTCAGTGGATTGAGCATGGGCCTGTGAAGCAAAGGGTTGCTGGTTTGATTCCCAGTCAGGGCACATGCCTGGGTTGCGGGCCAGGTCCCCAGTAGGGGACACATGGGAGGCAACCACACATTGATGTTTCTCCCTCACTCTTTCTCCTTTTCTTCCCCCGCTCTAAAAAATAAATAAATAAAATATTTAAAAAAAAAGAATTGGACAGGAGAAAACAAAGTTGTCATTATTTTTATGTTAAGTGATTATCTATTTATTTATTTTATTCTTATTTTTGAATCCTTACCCAGGGACACATCTATTAATTTTAGAGAGAGAGGCAGGGAGAGGGAGAGAGAAACACTCATGTGAGAGAGAAACATGGATTGGTTGCCTTCCATTATGCACCCCTAACAGGGATCGACCCCGAGCCTGGGCATGTGCCCTGACTGGGAGTTGAACCCGTAACCTTTTTGGTGTGTGGGACAATGCTCTCACCAGCTGGGCCATCCAGCCAGGGCTTAAATAATTGTTTATAGGAAAAAATGAGTCTCAGATGCATATCAAAATTAATAAGATTGTACTGGATTCCAGTTTGTAAACTTGATATTTAACATGGTAATTATCTTTGCATCAGTGAGAAAATTTCATTAAAAGCTGTAAATCTCACAAAGTTTATGTAAGAACTTTTGGGAGAAAGTTATACAATTTCATTGAGGAACATTAAAGAAGACCTGAGTGAACAGATACCTATATCGTCATCGTGGACCAGAAGGGGATGGCACTGTGCCTGGAAGAAAGCGGCAGGTAAGCTGTGTGACGTGATGGTAGGAAGAGATCCTTCTGGGAATTCTGAATTAGCAAAAAATTGGAATTTCTCTCGGTGGTACAGAGACCACTGAAATAGTTGGTTTGATGAATAGCTGATGGAGCCAAAAGAAAGAAAACAAGCAACAAACAGGTAAAAGTGGCCCAGATTTACAAACTTGTCACAATTTGATTTAATAATCTTCCTCCAAGTGTAAGAAGGGAAATATTGGGATTCTCAGTACTCACAGCCACCAAAGTTAAATCCATAATCCAAACCCTAGCTGGACATTTCAATATTTCCAACTCTGACCTGAACCAACTTTACCAGTTTTAGTCCTTTATCCACACGCACACCCCCTGACAAACTGGACAACCGACTGATGAATATTCTTTCACATTTCTGTACCTTTGTTGAGTTTGTTCTTTTTTATAAAGATTTTTAACCTTTTCGTAATGTTACTTTCCTTTAAGTTACAGCTCAAGTGCTGGGTCGTTAATGGAGATTCCTAAAGCACTTAGCGTGTTTCTTGATTATGTCACTGGTTTTGCTCGGCTGGGTATTACTGTCTTTTGGGACACCTGCCCTCACTCTGCTCGCTACTGAAAGTGACCCAGGACAAGTCACGTAACATATCCGATTCTCCATTTTTCTTCACTCGTGAAATAGAAATAATAATAAATTCTACCTAGTGTTCTTAGGGTTAAGCAAGATTACATAGGGCTTTGTAAACTGTAGTTGGCTGTAAAATGTTAATTATCACCTCCATAACTCAGTCCCTCCCCTTGCCTCCCAACCACCAACACTAGGCCAAGCTGCCCTGGGCCTCTGACCCTCCACAGCCCTGCATGTGGGGGGCTGTGCTCCTCACCCGTGCCCACTCGCTGACGTGCTTTCATACTGACCCAAAGGGAAGCACCTTCTCAATTTTTTTTTTGTTGATAATCTGCTCAGTAGGACAGAGCAGGAGATTACGTGGAAAGATTTGTTTCCTGTCCGGAAGTAAAAGTATAGTTAAGAGAAACAGGAGTAACTGCAGCCCCAGAGCTGAGAGCCGGGGACGTTGCGGCAGCTCTTCTGACTCTGTTCGAGTTGTAACAGTCCCCTCGAACAATTGCTGCAAGTAAAGCTGTTGAGAAGATGGTTTTGTCTTTATTTAGAATTGCAATAGTGAAATCTGGGTGCTATAATTTTTATATAAATCTAAGAGGAAGCTACATAGAAGGGTATCTTTAGTCAACTTAAAGTTTGCAGAATATAGTCACTTCGATCTTTCTAAAATTTATGTTATTGAATCTCAAAATTTGGAACTGCACTTGAATGGAAATCTAATATAGGACAAATCTGCTAGTTGACTGTAATTTAGTGTGTGGTCCTAAGGGGCTGTGCACCCTGTTCCAATTTACTTTGTTTCCAGTCTCTTCATATGTGCAGTCTCTTAAGTCTGTGTGGTTGACCACTGGGTCCTCCCAGAGTCACGCTCTGTAATGGTCAGGATCGACCAAGGCTTAGACATTGTCTCCAGAAAGAGAGCGTTAAGCACTTCAGGATATATAGTGTTGGTTTTTACTTATTTTTTTAACCATCCATGTTAAAAGTCTAAAATGTAACTTAAAGGGTTAAAATGACCTCTTAGTTATTTCCGCTGTAAGATGTTCTTGTCTGAAATTCTCCAGGTCTATGTTATTGGGACACAGGGGTCTGGAAATCATGAAGGCTGTTCACATAACATTTCAATTTTTCTCTCCATTTCAGCACATGACAGGATTGCACTTTCCTGTCCCTTTTGAGGTTGACTTTATGATTTGTTCTGGTCAATGAAATGTGAGCAGGTATGACGTGGGTCGCCTCTGGGCCAGAACCATGGTATGATTTGCATTATCTTTCTTAGACTCAGTGATTGTAGAAGGGTCAGTTAAAAAAAAAGCCCCCATCCACCTGAATCTCTGAGAAAAGCCTCCTTCCTGACACATGGTGTGAACGGGGAATAAATTTTTGTTTGCTAAAGCCACTGAGATTTGGGGAGTGTTTCTCATTGTATCACTGACTAGCCAAATGTGACTAGTACAGGGAGTTTACAAAGAAAGCACATAAAAGGCAGGCTTAACAAGAAACATTTCATATTTAAGAGGACCAACTGTGATGTTATAACTAAATGAAATGGTCTTTGCTAAACTAAAAAACAGGGACAAGAAGATGCCTAATGCATGTAGTGTCAATATTCTGAAGACAAACTATCATATCCTTGTTTACTATAAATGGATAACAATATTAAAAACAAGAAGCCCATGAGATATATGGCAGCATCAGTGATAATGAAGAATCTTCAGTTTTGTACATTTTTTCTTCCCCTGGGAAATAGGATTCTAAAATTCTTTGAAGATTATTCACAGAGAATCTGGGGACATAAATGTGTTTATTGGCAAGGTACTAAACCAATCTAGGAGAATACAATGACAAGTTTAATAAATTATTGCATGCATTCTTTTAAAATATTCTTACCCATTTATATAGAAATAATTTTAAATTTATAGAAAATTGATAAAATAAAAATAGTATAAAGAATATTGTACCCAGATTCACCTTTTGCTAATATTCTACCCTTTATCTCTATCTGTCTCTCTGATATTTTTCTCAGTCATTTGAGGGTAAGTTCCATCATGGCTCTCTCTACCTAGCAATGAGAGATATTCTCTTATATAACCATAGCACAGTTATGATTTTTAATACACTCAACATTAATACTGTATTCTTATCTAATCTAATGTTAATAATATAATTTTTTTCAACTGATCCAATAATATCCTTTATAATATTTTCCCCCAGGATAAGAAGTCTCATCTAAACTGAGATGTTCCATTGAGTTGTCATGTCTCTTTGTTGTCTTTCAACCTAGAACATTTCTATAGCCCTTCACTGTCGTTTGTGACGTTGACATTTTTGGAGGAGATTTTTCTCCCTGTTTTCTGAAAAGAATGTTCATCATTTGGAATTTGACTGATATTTCCTCATAATTCGATCCAGGTTATACATTCTTGGCTGAAATACTTTATTAGATAATGGCGTGTGCTTTTCAGGGTATCTCATGTGGAGCTACATGATTATCTATTTGTCCCACGTTGGTGAAGTCAATTTTGATTACCTTGCTCAAGGTGTTGACTGACTTTTTTTACACCATTGTATAATATTCCATTGTATAATTTTGGCTTTTTCCTCCTTGTAATTAGTATGAAGCATGTGAGGAGATACTGTAAGACCATGCATATCTACTATTCATCAAAACTACCTCCTAGGTTTAATATCTGTCGATGAGTCTAGTCTGCACCAGTCTTTATTTAGCTGCGAAGTAATAATGTTTCAGCTCTATTGGTCCCCGCAGAAGTAGTTCTCACAAAGGTGTGATGGTCCATGTCTTGTTATTAACTTGGTGTCTCTGTGGGTGAAGGAGAGTTTGTAGCTTCCTAAGTCAGTCACCTTGCTGACCTGCATCTTTGCTTTTAAAGCACACATTTTCTTAACACCTAAAGCTCTGCAAGATTGTCCTCATGCATTAGAAGTTTCATTGCTTCCTTACTTTGGATGTGTGCTTATTTCAGTGCACCTCTTTAATCACTTCATATTAAATAAGACCCATTGAAGGTCATTTGCTACCAAATGTTCTTTCCTGTTGTGCGTGGTGGACCTCAAGATTTCTACAATAGATTACTTCAATTCCCAGAGAGCATTGTTTCTCACAGTGAACTCAAACCATAGTGTATTCAATAATTAAATAGCTTTCAATCTTTACATACTGTAAGCCTATGAGGTTACATTGGTAATCTGCACCGATGCATATATGCTTTGTCCTCAGCAAATTACAGATTTAGGGCTCTCCATTTTATGGTCTCCATTTCATTATGTTTAATGCTATAGTTATGTTCTCTTCAGTTAGTAAACGGAAAAAAAAGAAAAAAACTACGACTTTCTGAAGCATTTATTAACCTATGATTTGCCATTTGGTCTATGGATAATGCACACAATTTCACTGTAGCTTCTTCCTGGCTTGTAAATGCTTCTTTAAAGGTTTATAACAATAAAAATCCAATGGATAGAAAATAGCTTCTTTCTCCATCTTTAACGATGTGAAGTCTTAAGACTTTACCTCTCCATTTCAAGTTAAGCAGTTTGACAAGTTTTAGATTAGCTAAGTACATACTGGAACAAAAATGGAAGGTAAACATTCTTTCCCTTTGCTGGACTATTATCAGAGTTTCCTGGGAGTGGTGTGACTAAGCAATTGGACCTGCCGGCTAATTGCTAACAGAAGGAATGGTTAAGTATCAATTATTGAAAGAAATAAAAATCATCCTTGAAGGCACCCTTTCTTTAGCACCCAGATGGATAATGCTGAAGCACTCACTTTAGTTGTTTAACTCATTTAGTTATTTGAGTGGCTATTTTGTTCTAAATGATCTTTGGGGACCTATCAAGATGGAGTGTTGCTTAAAAATTAAGTAATCTATAAAATCATTCGATTGTTTTATGACAGTTAGTGGCATCTGGTGATTCTTGCTTTCAAAACCTAAGAGGTATTCTACTCCATGTTTTTGAAGCAGACTTTGGGTTGTTCAAACAAATGCCAAGTTAAACTATATAATTTGCATAATAAAATATCAATTTTGTTACCTGTAAATCTGAAAAATAAAGCATGTAATGATTATTTCAATCAATAACCAGTATACCTGGACTTCTACAGTGACAATTTCTTTTTTATTTTGTTAAAATCGTTTCCAATTTTACTTACTTATTTTTAGAGAGAGGAAGGGGGGAGAAAGAGAAGGAGAGAAACATCCATATGTGAGAGATACATTAATTGGTTGCCTATTGCACGCCAGTACATGGGGACCTGGCCCGCAACCCAGGCATGTGCCCTGACTGGGGATCGAACCGGCAACCCTTCAGTTTGCAGACTGGCACTCAATCCACTGAGCCACGCTAGCCAGGGCTACGGTGATAATTTTTACTTTTTAAATCTTTGCTTATGTTTTGACTATAAAAATCTTGGCTGACGACAATTAATATGCAAGAGTAACAGTTTAATGAAAATGTTAAATAATTATTTTGCAAAGCAAATATTATCACAGTAACATGCCAGATCATTGGAAACTACTTTATTCATTTAACTCTGGTATAATGATGGTCATTGAACTATGACTTAGCCTTGCGTCGCTGGCCTTTGTTGTGCGTCAGCGTGAGAAATGACTACATACATAACATCTCTTCCTCCCTAGAAAATTCTCATCAAACATAGCATATATTATACTGTTTAATTTCATTTTATTTTTAAAATTGGAACTTTCTCAGTCTTTTTCTACTAGAGTTTAGGACCAGGACACAGTTACCAGCTCTTTTTAAAAAATATTTTACTTATTACTTATTTTTGGAGAAAGAGAGGGAGAGAAACATCGATTGGTTGCCTCTCGCAAACAGAGACCAGGCCCCACAACACAGGCCTGTGCCCCGACCAGGAAATGAACCTGCAACCCTTCATTTTGCTGCACGATGCCCAACCAAATGAGCTACACCTTAATGTAATGACTGGTATGCTTTTTAAAAATTAGGCAACAATTGAGTAGCAACCCGCTGTATTTTACATTTTACTTCAACTTCTGGGAAACCCAAAGCTAATTTTACCCTCAGGTGCATGCCATGTTTTGGACTAGCCTGTTTGGTCTTGCTTGTCCTTCCCTTCTGTCACTTCCTATTCATTTCCTTCTTTTCCCTTTCTTTTCTTTTCTTGGGAGGTATTTAATCTTTCTAGCCACTTTTCAAATATAAGTATCTTTTGCTGTGAGCAGTCTCTGGTACTGCTTGGAAGTGTCTTAAATAATAAAGTCAGGTAACTTGAGTTGGAAGATTTATGCGTGTTTCAGGAGTCTTGAGGCTTGTTTACAGAACTCTGGGAGACTACAGTGATTATGCACATGTGCTATTCAGGTTTTAAGCCTTGAATAATTATACCTCCCACTTCACAAGTGGAAACTGAACACCCCCTCCAGCCCAGTAAGCAAGTCCTGACGATTTCTAAATCCACGGTGACTGGCATTGCTCCCTTATCTTTTTTTCTCAGAGGCACATGAATAACTCGGATCTTACCTGACATAAATTTCCTTTTATGATGAAGAGGTTTACTCACCTTTGCTAGTGCACCCTTGCATTCTTCCTCAGATTTTGCTGAAGTGGTTCTCAGTCTTAGAAAAACTACCTCACCATCCCACATGAGTCTATCCAAATTTTATCAATTTTTTGGTACCTAACTTATGTCATTGCTTTCTAATTACTCAGGTTCCATTAGCCAGAAGTAATGCAAGTTGTCTAACATTTGTCTAACAATTTTTCTAACAATTAAAGTGTTCAACACCCTGGGATATTTCTTCCTTTTTTTCCCTCTTCACTGTTATCTAAATTACATACTTTAATTTAGTTCTAACAGACTTTTGCCTGGTCTGTACCTAAATTGTTAGCTCTTTGAAAGAAGGAAACTTATCTTATAGTGCTTTGGATTTCCCCATATTGCCTGATGTTGGGAGCCGGCCAGCAACCGTCCCTTGACAAGGTCGGGACGGTTGAGATGCATCTGCAAGTCAGAGGCAACTATGGCTAGATTTCCTGTCTATCTTTCCTTACATGTTTGTTTTGGTGATCAAAAGGTGCTGGGATTGTTAGACACTTGTATTTCAGGTTAATTGATTAGCATAATTCCAATGAAGTTGTACAAAATAATTTCTTGACCAGAGAACGAAGTCCCTGTATGTCTAAAAGTTGTTGGAGTAATAGCCCCTCCTTTACCTTGAATAGGAATATATATCAATTAGAATTAGACAGGCAAAAAAAGCTATTACGAACTAAGTACCTAGAAACAGTTACTAGGGAGTCAGAGTTTATAGTACACAGAGAAAGAAACATTTTAGACAGAAAAGGATAGATAGCTAAGTTAGACATCACAAAGGCCTTATAATAAATTTCCTATTACCTCTACTCAATCTAGTGTATCCTTTTGCCCCATGACAAATTCTGAGAACTTTAGTATACAAGAAGACATTCAAATTCTGTACATACAGCTATTTCTAATTGTCTGATTTATGGCTCTCCTAGTCAAAATAATCTTTTTTATTATATCTGAATCTATGGGGACTTTTGTACTTTTCCTGGTTACCTTTATATTGATTTTTTCTGCTTAACTGATCATGCTATACTGCAAATGTTAATCACTACCTAAAATGAAAATATAAAAGCCTGCTTGTACTTGCAATAAATGGAACAGAGCTTCACTGTCCTTTGAGGCGTGTTGTCGTCTGTTACCCAGCGCCGACGCCTTACCCACCTTTCGGGAATCCCTGGACCCTGCTGCGGCTGGTCTGTGGCAGCCTGAGTGGTTTCTCAGTAAAAATTTTTAATAATCTGCTATATTTCTGTAGAGGATAAGTATTGTTTTTCTTTTCTTCTTTTTTTTTTTTTTTAAGTGGGAGAGAGACATCAGTGTGTGGTTGCCTCTCATGTGCCCCATACTGGTACTTGGCCTGCAACCCAGACATGTGCCCTGACTGGGAATTGAACTAGCAACCCTTTGCTTTGCCACCTGAGCTCAATCCACTGAGCTACACCAGCCAGGGCTTGCTTTTCTTTTTAAAAAACAATTTATTGGGTCATTTTGAGAGGCAAGTGTCTGTCTATTCCATTCATAAGTTTGAACTTTTTTTGGATCTTTATATAATAAAAATCATCTTTTAAAAATAGGAGGTTTAAATATTTTAACTTAAGAATCTGTTTAAAACTAATTCATATTTTAAAAACGAAAGTGATTAGAATCTATTTGTCGACATGATATACATTTAAAATGAGTGCAAGCTAACACTTTTTTTTCTTTCCTTGTAGGAGGGAGCTAATATTCAGGAGTGCTTGTTTTTGGCTAGGTCCTGGGCTGGCCTCTTTTGCACTGATGCCTCGTTATAACCATTATGAGGCTGTGCTAGGAGACGTAGAGAATTCTGCCTCTCAGACCATAGGGATTTCATGACCACTGCTGTGAGATTCTTTGTTTACTAGAAGAGCACAATATAGTAAGGTTTGCTTTTCTATTTTTCTTAGATAAATTATATAGAATTTAACAAAAGAAGGACATGAAATAATGAGATATTTTATATCCTCTACTATGAGGATTCTTATAACCTCTACTATGGTCATAAGAATGTTAGTTCTCTTGGCACTTTCTAATATTTCTATTAGAAACTAGAGGGAGCATATCTCTGTTTTCCACATTAGAAAGTAAAGTTTGTGATTGGATCTCATCACTGTCAATCATCTCAGATTTAAAGGAGGCGGGCAGAGCTGCCTTCCTAAGATGGTAAACTGGGTATTTACAGTTCAACCTGTAGAACAGTAGTGGGCTGAATCCACTGTGAGTGCTTCCTGTTTACTAATGTTATCTTGCATAAGAAATAAAAAGAACTTTGTTGAAGGAAAACATCTCATCGATGCCTGTCTCTTAGTTTTTAACCTTCCTCTTACAACCTTATAAAGAGTAGTAATCATTGATTTAGTACTTGGCAAGGAGAATGGACTATCCCTGGACTTTGGCCAAAATTTCCCCTACAGCAAAGATTTTCACATATGAGAAGTTTTCTTGTCCAAATCAAAGGTTAGGAAATGGCACTTGTGTCTATCTCTTTTCTACTAAGACTCACCAGGAATGCCTTCTGATATTCAAGGAGCTTAATGTTTATATAAACCTTAGCATTGTTACATATTATTCACTTTCTCACTGAGTTTCATTTATGATTTAATAGGTTGTATTGAGAAACACAGAAAGAAGATTAAACAATTAAAACGTGTGTTTCTAGGAATCATATCTAGCACTTATTTATTTTTTACTTTTAAGAAGTATTACCAAATTGTAGAAATAGGGGACCTAGTATGCATGTGACCACATACTTACTAATCATCATGTTGGGATTGAAAGTGAGGAAGTAAAGACTAAAGTATGTCTTTTTTTTCCTCTGAAGAAAGCTTGTGTATTACCTGCCGTATTCCCACATGACTAAATGCACCTGCAAATGAGCATCTGAAAACAGCACACAGTGGTGATTTCTGAAATCGCCCTCTATAGTGCCATCTCTCCATTACTAGGAAAACCAAAGAGTTGGCAGGAGAGCACTATGTGTGAGAAAGGCTTGAAGAATTAAAGTTCTCCATTAGCTTAAATTAATTGCAATGAAAATTAGGGCTAGGTGAATCATAAAGTACTTTTGGAATCAAGGACTGTCTAAGAAGCTTAACATATGGCTATTTCATTCAAAATGCTGGCATGTACGTGGCTTTCTTTACCTCAAGGAATGAGAAATCAGTGGAAGGAAAATTGCACTATGAATGGAAAGAATGTAAGAAAAACAGAAACATTTTCAATATTTGCTGGACTAAAAGTTAAAAACACACATATTATGAAATCTCATTTGGCTAAGTGTCAACGATACGCAATAGCTAGAATTTAGTAGTATAAAACTGTTCCAAGAAAAAAGCAATTTACAATAATGTGCAAAAAAATAAATTGAGAGGAGAGATTGTATGATTCAGAAAATGTTATATAGGTAGTTGTGAATCATAAATTCTAACAGGAAAGAGCAATAACATACCAGAAAAGAGCAAATGAACAAGATTCGAGTCCATGAGAAAAGAAACTGGATGTATTTTCTATCTTGCAACAATAATTGTAAACCAGAATTCTGCCTAAATTGAATATTTTAATGACTGAGGTGGATTGCAAAATATTCTACCCTAGTTTAACATATTATGATTTCTTTCTTTTTTTAAAAAAAGTCCTCATCTGAGGATATGTTTATTGATTTTTAGAGAGATGGAAAGAAGGAAGGAGTGAGAGCAAGAGAGAGAGAGAGGGAGGGAGAGATAGAGAGAGAGGGAGAAGGAGAGAAACATCAATATGAGAGAAAAACTTTGATCTGTTGCTGACCGGGTATCAAACACACAACATTTTGGGCGTATGGGCCAGTGCTCCAGTCAACTGAGCCACCCAGCCAGGGATGTCCCGGTTTCTTTTTAAGATTAACAGTCCTTGTGAAATAGCCCAGATGCTGCTGTTTGCAAACAGCCTTCTTTATCTTTAGTTTCATTTTTAAAGCTGGTTCAGGCCCCTGGGTGTTTAAAAACACATATCTGAGCTCGTTCCTGGGCGAGACAGTGTGAACATTGTGGATTCATGTACTTCTGGGACGGGGCTCAAATATTTTGAATCACTTTTGGTGGCTGTGACTCTTAAAGCCACTGGATTCAAGTGGTTCGTCTATTTGTATTTTATTAGCACAGCACCAGACCTCCCTGGCATTCCAGAGAAATTTGAGATGAGGCAATAGTGAGAAGAAAAGATGCCAATCAGGAATTGTCCTTCTCTCGTCTTTAAATGAATTTTCTTTCTGTCAGCTGTAGGTGAGTGTTTTAAGGGACTTGAAGGATCACATTTTTTCCATTACTGAGTCATTCCAGGAGTAAGGCGTAGATGAAGTAAGATTTCACTACTTAAATTGGAACGCCGGTATGAAAAATTTCCCCCAACCTCCTTCTCAGACATGCACACATACTTCAAATACCTAAGACAATTTAAAGCACAGGGACGAGGACATTTTATCGACTTATTTTACACACCATAGATGTATAATTTTCCACTTATTTCCTGTGACTGCTAGTTTTTATGTTTTGGTTGTGAAATATAACTGATACAGTGTCACGGGGAACTTACTGGATTGGCAGTGTGAAGGCTTAAATCCTCAGTCCTGCTCATTTGTAGTTTTGATTTGAACCTCTTTCAAGGTGAAAAGAATTGGGATTAAGTGATTTTTAAGGTTCTTTTCAACCCTAACCTTTGAAAACTTATTTAAAGCAAAATTTTAGTTTTGGAGATACTTGGTTTTTAATGATTATGCTTTCTTAGACAATTAGAGTATGATAGTTGTTGATAAAAATGTTACCTTTACATCATTAGTTCCTATGCTATATTTACTTAAGGAACGGCTATTTTATGAGGGACTGCTGAGATCTACAACTAGAGTGTTACTGAATTTGTTTATCACCCACTGTGCCTTTAAGCGTCAAAAATCTGGCCTGCCCTATTGTTGCCATCACTAGCCCTTACGCTAACTTGTTCAATTACCGAATTTTGCTGTGTATAATGCACACTTTTTTGTCCAAATTTTTGAGGGAAAAATAAGGATGTGCATTATACATGGGTAGTACCTGAAATACCTTGTATCTGTTCTTGTGTTTTGTAATTATTTGTTACATAAAATTTCTTGTACCATAATATGTTAAAAAATAAGTGCTAAAATTTGTTTATAATAAACCCCCAAGTATCTAAGTATACACAAATAAGTAAGTAAATAATTGAATTAAAAATTTTAAACAAAGATTTTTTTCCCCTGAAAGTTTGGGCCAGAAACATGGGTGCTCATTATACACAGCAAAATACAGTATTTCTTTCAGGTTCTAGTAAGTATTCCTTCAGAAGTTATAGTGGTACACTGTTTTGCTAAAGTTTTGGGTACTTTGTTGTTCACTAAAAATCAAGAACTATTTCTTGAAAACTGTCATAATCCATTTTTATTATTTTGGAACTATTACATTGGAATGTATAATGGGTATTTTTCATTCCAAGATTCAGGAGACTGTGGGGATCCCCTACAGGCACAGCGATCATTTGCCCTTGTGGTAAGAATATGGTCAATTATAAGGTACAGGGAAAAACAGCAAAGCAGATGAGATCTAGAAAATTGAGTTTCTTAGTGTTCCCACTGGACTTGGGCAGTTTCATCCTCGAAATTTTTCGTTCTTTGCACAGGAACTAATGTATGTGCCTCTTGCTACTCCTGAGAGTTTTGAGTAAAGTGGAAGGTACAGAGGGAGAAGCTCAGAGAAGGCTCACCTTCTTCTGGAATTGAGTTATGAACACAAGTGCACTCAATCGGACTGCATATAGCATAAAACGCCTAGAACATTTAGACTAAACAGACATATTTTAGAGTTAATAAAACCATTCTAAAAGCAAAGTTGTATTTTTCTATGAACTGTGAAGACTATCTTATCTATGAAATATAATGCCATATACACTAGGAAGAAAAAAGAGGAGCCTTTTGTTATGATATATACGAAGTCTGTCTGGAAAAAAGTCCAGCCATTGTTAACATAATGAGAATGGTTTGTGTGACATAGATGTAACCTGGCAGCCAAGAAGAATGGACTGGAATGCACATGCGTGAACAATGATGACTTCACTGTCCTAGTCAGTAGGGGCTATAGAAGCAGTTGAGTGAGCATGTGCACTGTGTAGCCATCATATTAAAAATGACTGAGGGAGTAGAGCAACAATTCTGCATCAAATTTTGTGTTAAGCTTGAATACTCCTCCGTGGGAACTATTGAATGATTCAGAAGGCCACAGCTATGGGCAACTGGTGATTGGCAGCTTCATCACAACAACACACCTGCTCATGCATCGCATCTCATGCAGTTTTCTTGCAAAACGTCAGATCATCCGGGTGTCTCAGTCTGCCCCCTACAGCTCAAACTGGCACCCTGTGACTTCTGTTTTTTCCCGAAACTAAAAATCACTTTTGAAAAGGAAACGACTTCAGACCAACAGTGAGATTCAGGAAAATATGACGGGGTACCTGATGGCCTTTGGGAGAACTTGCGTAAGGTTCCAAGGTGCCTACTTTGAAGGAGGCTGAGGCTTCATTGTCTACATAAAATGTTTCTTTATTTTTTTCAATAAATGTCTCTATTTTTTATATTACATGGCTGGACACCTTCTGGACAGACCTCGTAGTTCACTTTACTTTCCCAAGAGGAAAGTGACCTAAATCTGTGGACAGCGTGAGTTGAAGTTCCGCCTCACCTTGTTCACAGTAGACTCCAGTGGCTCCCAGAGGACAGAAGCAGGTGTATCCATGAGGCAGTGAGACACAAGTTGCTCCTTTGCTGCACTGGTGTGGAGGGTCATGTTCAGGGTCGCAGGTGGAAATTGTCTCTGTGCAGAAGGCTCCTTTCCACCCAGTGGGGCAGTCACAGCTGCAGGTTGAAAAAAAAGACCACATGATTTGAGCACTTGAGTAGAGACAGATATACACCGGTGTGTCAATTGTCCTGAGGTTACCATGGCAATTTTGGCTGAGGTTCTGAGATTATCAAAATGAATTGTAATTCAAACTACCAAGATCCAAATTGTCAAAGATCGTCACTGGTTATGAGATTACTGGACTCCATCCATATCAAGGATTTTAAAAGGTTCAGGATGTCGAAATTGAAAGAGAATTTTGCAAGAATGATTTCTTTGGACAAGACAGCATTTAAGTCCTTGTCCTCACCCCACGGCACCGTCAAGGAGGACGGCTGGGAATGGAGTTGCTGATTCCTGACCCTAAGCCTTGATGCACATTCTGTGCCCTTGGGTCCTGGGCTGCAGAGGAGGTTGCAAACCCCTGCAGAGATGAAGCCCATGGCAACAAAGCCCAGGGATGAATTGTGGCCCTCTGAGTTGGGATTGATTTGGGGACATACAAAAGAAATCTTGGCCAGAGGATATTGTGGTAGCTGAGGAGAACTTGGCAGTGAAGGTAGTCAGTTAATTACTGAGGCAGAATCTGAGAGGTAAACTGAGAGCCCAGTTTGAAGAGATATTTTGTCTGGGTCGACACAGTGATCTTGGGAGCAGCCCAGCCCGGAGTCTCTGATGGATCCACTAAAGGGAGAATTGACAGATAAAATGCAGGGGACGTAATGAAATTTAAATGTCAGATAAACAATGAATACATTTTTAGTATAAGTATATCCTGTGCAATATCTGACTTTCAAATAAGCAATGTTTGACATATACTAAAGATTGTTTGTTAATTATTTGGAATTCAAATTTATCTTAAGTGTCCTGTATTTTCCCCCCTAAATCTGTCCACCCTACATCAGGGCACACAAGAGGAAGCGTCAGATTTAAATCCTCACCAGGTCTGAAGAGCACTAGACCATCGGACAACAGCGTGAGTGAACGAAGCCCATTCCCGTGTGGTGTGGGGAGCGAGTCGGGGGCCACTGGACTACGGAGAGGCCGGCCGCAGCTCTCTTGCACCTCCTTCAGAGACTTCCCACTCGTGCTGTAAGCCCTAGTTAGATTTAGTGTTGCAGGGTAGAGTGTTAACATTTTGAAGTAGACCCTTTGAATGAATGAACTGAGAGTGTATTTGTGAATTAAAGTGTCTATTAATGGAGTCAAAACAGAAAATTTGACTGACTTCCCCATGTTTTAATCCAGGATCAAGCAAAGGACGACTCCTCCTAAGCAGGTATAAAAAGAGGGTGAGAGAGCTGAGTGAATTACTCTCTGAATACATACATCCATGACTCCTGTGTCAGTCACTTGCTCTCAGTTCATTACGGTGGTCCTTGCTTACTGGTAAACTGAAGACATAGATGACATTAACCGTGCTGCTGGGTAGTTAAAAGGCATTACCAATAGTACAATTTCTAATGCCAGCAAGTCAAGATAAGGCAAGTAGCAAACAGAAGTCTCTTTAATCTTGTTTTTTCTTTTTTTTCCATTAGGCTGAAAGAATCCCCATAGATTCTGGAAATTAAAGGCAGCTCATACAGTGTCCTCTAGGCAGGTCAATCTGTGTGACCCATTTATAAGCCATGCAGCAGAGGGGGGAAGGACAATGAACACTCTGCAACCATCATTAACGGCCTTGATCATTTTACAGAAATGATAGGTAAGAGTTTCATAAAATTGAGAATAAACCAAAGACCATGGCAAGACTGACATTTTTAGCACTTAACATGTATCTTTCCACTACTTTCTCTAAGCAAATTTAACATTAAAATTGCTGGGAAAAATTACTCTGGCTGGTGTGGCTCAGTTGGTTGGAGTGTCGTCCCCTAACCTGAAGGTTTGCAAGGTTGATTCTCAATCAGGGCACATGTTGGGGTTATGGGTTTGGTCCCCGGTCGGGGTATGTGTGGAAGGCAATCAAATGATGGTTCTCTCTCTCAACAGTGTTTCTCTCTCTCCCTTCCTCTCCCCCTTCCTCTCTCTACAAAAGCAATGAAAAAAATTTTTCCTCAGGTGAGGATAAAGAAATTAATAAATAAAAATAAAAAATGGTGGGAGAATTAGATATTCACATGTAGAAGAATGCAATTAGACCTTCATCTTATTATTATTCACAAACATTATCTGGAAATGGATTAAAGACCAGAAAACACAATTTTGAAGACCTGAAACCACAAAACCCCTAGAAGAAAAGTGTTCAGTTTCACTTATTCTTCAACTTCATATAAATGTAATGATACTGCATGTATTCTTCAATTACTGTCTTTCTCTCAGGACTACGTTTTTGGGATTCACCCATGTTGATACACGTACCTGTTGCATCATTTGTCAGTGTGAGAAGAATTCTTGTTTTTTGTGTAGTTGAAATTTCAGTATTTTATGGTTTACATTTTTTGTGACTTATTTAAGAAATATTTCCCTATTCCAAGTTTGGAGAGATATTTTATCAATATGGTGTCTCCTAAAACTACTATAGATTTTTCCTTTTGCATTTTAAGTCTTCATACACCAGAAATTACCTTTTGTGGTTGAAAGGGGTAGAGATTGTATCACAGTTTTCTATCTGGGTGGCCAATGATCCTAGCAATCTTTTTTCAATCGTTCATCGTTTTCCACTGAGGAGCCAGGTCCGTTTATGGGTGGTCCTGTGCCTTTCTGCCCTGTCCATTAGCCTGTTGGTCTAACCTTGTGCCAATACCACAGTGTCTTAATTTCTCCGACTTCATAACTGGTGTTGATATCTAGGTTGGCAAGTTCTGCAATCTTGTTCTTCTGTCCAGAAGTGTCTTGACTGTTCTTGGCCTTTTGCTCTTTCATATCTTTTTCTGTCAACTAATTCCAAGGTCAACATAGGCAAATTTCCTGCTTTCTCCTCGAGTAAAACAGGATTTATTTTTTATTTATATTTACATGAGCAGATGTATTTTTATTATCAAATATTATCATGACTTCTAGGCTTTGGAAACATCTTCCAGCCTGCCCTCCATAACAATTTCACCAGTTTACATTCCCATCACCAGTGAACGAGAATGCTCCTGAAAAAAGAGATGTGTATGTAACTGAAAATATGGACCATTTTATAGATGTCTTGCTTTTTATTGACCCAATCCTTGTTTATTAAAATAAAAATGAGTTAGTGTCTGCCTACGCACGTTCATCAAGAACATATTGATTTCAGCCCTGGCCAGGTTGCTCAGTTGGTTGGTGTATTGTCTCTTACACCAAAAGGTTGTGGGTTTGACCCCTAGTCAGGGCACATATCTAGGTTACAAGTTCCATCCCCTGTTGGGGATCATATGGGAAGCAACCAATTGATGTTTCTCCCTCCCATTCATGTCTCTCTCTCTGGCTCTCTGATCAATAAACATATCCTTGGGTGAGGATTTAAAAAAATGTAATTAAGAGTACAGCAAAATAATTTCAGTTAGCAGGTAAAAAATTTAGAAAAACTTCAGATGTGTTGGGAACTGCTCTGTGTGGTTTCAGAGGCTATAGCCCCATAGTGAGTCTCCCTGGAGAACCAGGTAACGCAGGTTGTAGGCATGCCCTGATTCTAAGGTTCCTGTGGAAATCAGGCCTGAAATGGACATTCTATCCTTTAAAGCTTTCTCTGCCTAGCAATAGCCCTGTTGGTATAAATCAGACGTTTAAGTTCAAGGCATCAGGAGTAAAGACCATCTGGCATGACTAACAGGCCCTGACCTATGACAAATCTCTGTGTGCCTTCAATTGTTACTTATAAATAATACCTGTTTTTGTATGACTGCAGCCTTTTGACATTGATTGATAAGCTATGCCTGTATACTGTATACCCCTACACATACCATTAGCAATAAAAGCCATTTGGGAGAAGGGGTTGGGACATTCCCCACTAGAAGGAATAGCTACACTCTTTCCTGCCAGAACAACAAGATTGTGTTTGGGACAACTTATTTCTCATCCACAGTGGCCAGGAGAGCTCTGTGGGATGGGTGAGGATTTAAAAAAATGTAATTCACATCCACATAAATGAATGTGAAATGTTGTGCAAGGAAAAAGGAAAGTGTTCCATAAAAGTCAAAGCAATATATTAAAGACATACAAAAAATACATTAGAATGGGTCAGTCATTCTTAGATCAGGTATGGTATGATAAAGGAATGATCATAGAAAAAAACTGCAATTGTGTGGCTTGCAAGAAAAAAGAGAAAAAGCAAGAGTATTTATAAATGACGGAAATGATCGTGATACATTTGAGGTATTGAATTTGAGGAAAAAGTTTCTTGTATGTCAATCATGTGTCCATAAAGTTGCTTTAAAAAAGAAAAAAAGAGCATATTAATTTCAAATTCCCATATTTCCCTTTGGTATTGGGCAGTTTAATCAAATTTATACTTCATCGAAACTTATTACTGTTGTTGTTTTAGTGTTTGCTATGTTCATGGCACTGCCTTAGGTCGTCGGGATGAGCTGAAGACGTGCGAGGCGCGAGCTCTGGCCCGGCTGAGACGGCTGTGCCGGTACCGCACAGCACCGCTGGGCCGCGCCTGCGGAGGAGCCCAGGGCACGGCATGGAGAAGTGCGGCCGGAACCCAGCAGCCGGCCTGGGGAAATACTCGGAGGGTGAGAACGTAATGAGCATCATGCCACGTCTTCACCAATGCACGTGTTCTCCTGGTGAGGATTTTAAAACAAAAATTCTCATCCGCCTGGAATTTACAGACAGAGGCAGAGGCACGTACATGAAATGGTAACAGCAAACAAAGATCTCTGAGGATATTGTCATGCCATTATGTGGGGTGTTTATGAGGGTCAGGACGAAAGAAAATTTCTCTGCTGACTGTAGCTGAACTAGTAGTTGTGCAAAATAAAAGTGTGAAAAGTTGTTAACGTTTCCAAATGGAGAAAATAAAATACACAACCTGCTACAAAATTACATGATTTTGATTATTGTTTGACAATCACAAAGCATAAAATATGTAAAGACATTTTATACAAAATAGTGTCTTACCCATTTCATAAAATAAAAACCATAGTAATTAATATTACAGAATTTTTATATAAAAATTCTAATATGATTACTTTTTATGATTATTGCGCCATCTAGTGGTTTGATTTTATTACTTGGAAAAAGGGGAAGAATGAAATTAATCTCATTGCATATAGACAGACTTGGCAATGATAAATATTTATTTTTATGTTAAGTATAGCTTAAATCACATTAAGCATAATATACAGTGCAGATTCCATAACTTATTTAAAATAGCTCTTAAATTAAATAAATCCTCATATAATTCTTCTTAGATTTTTAGGTCTGAAGCAATTAGCTGTTTGTACAAAGATTTTAAAAATCACTTAAAATCACTTTCAAATACAATATACTACTTCCTTAAATTATACTTTAAGAGTGATTTTTATTAGAGTGATTTTTTATTAGAGTGATCTTTCTTCCCTGGCTTCTTTAGAACCCTATGAAATGTAGATAATAAAATATCTCATATAGTTTTTTGTTATTTTCCATTTTGTGTAACATTTTTTACCCTTGAAATTACTTCATTAACACTTCTTCCTTTAACTACAAAAGTACTCTCCTGCCCCAATGAGGAGGAGGTTTTGGAGAAGCGTATGTTGTGAGGTGGGGTGTCCATAAAGAGGGAAAAGTAGAAAAAAAAGAGAGGTAGATATGCATTCATTCAAAGAATATATTTATATACAAAGTGAGGCAGAAGTAGGTTTACAGTTGTGAGTACATGAAACAGAGTTTATTCTTGCATCATCATTTAATAAATATTGTATTATTTTCCATACAAGCAACTGTAAACCTACTTTGCATGTTTTTACAGGCTAACTGTCAGTGTACATGGCACTGAGGATTTCACAACACATCAGGCCTTATTTTTGGCCTCACGAAGTTGCTGTTTTGGGGGGAGATCAGATTAGTAAGCAGACGATGTTACTACAATGTGACAAGTGCAAATGAGTACCGTGGAAGCCTGTGGAAAGGGTGCCTGAGCAATTCTAGTGAGTCGGGGAAGGCTTCGGCAGTGAGACCTGCCTACATGAGTGAATGCTGCAAGGGTGAGGAGCAGTAGAAGATGTAGAGAAGACCAGAGCTGCAGGGCTTTGAATAGCAGGCCAACGTAGGGTGGCTTTTAAGTGACAGACAGGAATGATGTGAAGGATGAGGCATATTTTAAGAATATTAATTTTATGTATGCGATGACTCCATAATGTAACAATAAACTCTCTAGTGGTGTAAGTTTAATTTTGGTGGGGCCTTACTATATCTTTTCCACTAGAGCAGGCATTGCCAAACTTTGGCAGTTTAAAGTTTGCTTTATGGGCCATAAAGACTTTTTGCAATACCTCAAACCCTGCCACGATTGAAAGCAGCCACAGACAATCCACAAATGAATGGGTGTGGCTGTAACCCAACAGAACTGTATTCACGACCGCAGGTGGTGGGCCAGATTTCGCCCACAGGACATAGTTGGCTGACCCCTGCACTGGGTCACTAATTCCACGGGACTAATTAATAAATTAATTCCACGGTAGCAGAGATTAGGTCTGTTTTACTCTCTGCCGTAGTCCCAGGCCTACAACATTTCCTGGAGTATTGTAATCTCTCACTGAATATCTGGGGAATAAATAAGTAAGTAAGTGAATGAGTCATGAGTAGGAGAAGGAAGTGGATGACTGCAAAGAGGCCTGGACCGAGGAACGGGTTTGAGGATGGGAAGGCTGGAGTCGATGTGAGAGGCATCTGGTCAGCGTGTTGCTGTGGAAGATGAAAGATGGTGGTACTGGCGAGCATTTACTGAGGCTTGATGTGTACTAGGCACTCTTCTAAGCAGTTTAAATGTATTTACTCATTGAATCCTCCTTATGACTCTATGAGGAGGGTACGATTAGAACCCTCATTCTGCAGAGGAGGAGTGTGAGGGACAGAGAAGCAAATTACATGGCTAGTAATAGGGGAGGGAGTGCACATATTAACTGTGTTTCTCAACCTCCTGGAAGTCTTTGGGGGTTTCAGGATTAAATGGCTGAAGGAATACAGTGCCATTAGTGAGAAAGGGTATTCAGAGGGGAGCCCTGACTCGGAGGTGAGAGCATGTGCATACAGGGCCTTTTCTCAATGGACAAAGTAGCAGAGCAGGCAAATGGCTGAAGGATTTACTCTAAAACAGCTAAGAATATTCGAAAGATACTGAGTGAGTAATCATTGGCAGTACTCATAGAACTGTTTTCTCACTTCAGGTCCATTACAAAATGTTCGCTATTCTAAGTTGTTAATATGTAAAGAATAATTTAAGTGTTCTTCTGCCTCTAAACACAGAGCCATAGCACAGAAGAAAATGTCAGATATGTTCAGTAACAGCTGGTCGTAATGGCAATCGAGAGTTGAGTACTGGAGTATGTTTTTACTAATATAGTTAGTTATTTTACATCTGTGCACTTAGAATGAAGTGGATTTATTGTATTTCACCATGTATAATGTGCACTTTTCTGCCAATGTTTTTGAAGGGAAAATAAGGACATGCATTATCCATGGGTGTAATGACTACATGATCCTACGTGTGATACTCACAAAAATGCAGGTGTGTGCGATTGTGCCCAGCAAAGTATGGTTAATTCCTAAATTGCAAATAAATTGTTTGATTTTTATTGCCAATTTTATAGCTCAGAAGCATCTATGGATTAATGTTTCTCATTACAACACATATTCAGCATGAATAATTGAATTTTCTTTTAATTCACCAATTTGCAGACTTCTAGAGATTAGGAAAAACATGGATATATAAAAATTAACTGAAAATGAGAGGGTGGAAAATTTACTATTCTTTGTTTGAATATCACTTGAACATCATTTTTTTGCTTACTTAATATTCACCAAAAGAGAAGTAATGGTGAGCCTCTCCCCTTTGTTACCAGGGTGAATACAAAACAGAAAACAGTTCTGTCCCTAAGGACTTTGAGGTAATTTTTTATAACAATATATTTGTACACTATTCAGCATTTATTAGGACTTCACCTTAATGCCAGGCTTTGTTTTAAGTACTTTGTGTGTAGTGACTTATTTAATCCCCTCAATAACTGCACAATTATTAGTCTTCAGTGTGCAAGGGAAAAAAACCATGGTTTACCTGCTTGTTCAGTTTAGCTATCAAATAAATATTCTTATTGTTTTAAATCAGAGAGACTCTTTTCTATGTCTTGAGGCTAATGAGGGTAAAGTACTGAAATCCTCACTGTGAGATGAGGGCAGGAAGAGAAAGTTCTTGCAGAAAATTTACTGAGCTGGATCTGTAAGAAAGTTTTGGTAACAGATTTGTGGGTTTTCTTGTGCCTCAGCAAAAGCACAGATATAACAGTTAAAGTGAAATCTACGTGCTTTGGTAAAAAAGTCATATGAATCATGGAACAGCTACGTGTTACTTAATAAGAGACGATCACATTGCTGAAAGGACTGCACTTCTTCCGCATGTAAACTCACTTCTCTGCTGTTTACGGGACACGGGAAACTCTGCCGAATCTCCTCCTAAAACATCTGTTGTGTTGGGTGGCCGCGCGCATGTCAAATTGCTGTTCTGTATGATTTTTTCTGTTTGAGTAACAAGTTAGGAGAAGGAGGTAAGTGTGGTAGGGTGGATATCACTTTACCTGCCAAAACTGACTGGATGTCAAATGACACGCTCAAAAATTGAGCCTTTGCAAAATACACAGCCCAGTGCTGGAACGGGTGAACCTCGGGCACCCTGGAATGTGAGGGCGCGTCAAGACTCGCCACGTTGTCAGGGAAGGGCTGCTGTAATCATCCCCTCGCACATGTTTCCCTGTGGCCTTCCTTTCTCTGATGCTATCTGGGAGAGCATCGGAAGTCTGCGGTGAAATTCCTCCTGATAAAAAAGGGCTGGCACTGGTCTGCGGGCCTCCGCCCTGATGGTCCTGCCCTCCAGGTTAGGGAGCAAAACGCTGTATTCTGCTAACAGTTGAACTCAGTTCCCCGTAGAAAGGGAGATGTTGGGGGAAATTATTTAGCTGAGTTGCTGTAGCAGATGGTGAGCATGAACCTGGGCTACAAAAAGAGGATATAGTAACTGAATTGCTCTTGTCTGAGCACAGGAGAGCAATTAGGTTTATTTTAACCGAGAGGGTCGGTGGAAGCAAAATGAGACGAGAAGGTACGGAGATGGGGTGGAGTGGCCCTGTATTCACTGCGGAGTTGGCATGGCCGCCCCACAGTAAACCTTCCCACAGGGAAAGCCCGAGGGCAACAAACCTTTCTGTTGCGTAGCAGAGCTGCAAACATCTCCTCCCCTGCACCAGTGGGAACAGTCTGATCTGTGTCAAAGTGTGAGCGACTTGGCTCATTTAGCAGAAGTCAAAGAAATTGTCACTTTTAGGCATTCGTGGTACAGAGAAGGCTCTGGGAACGTACACTTTTCTTCTGGCATCTGCATTAATCTTGGAAAGGACTTGATCTTGCACCTGATCCTGGAAGGTATCTGCGAGCCCAAAATATTTGGGAAACTCTGGATCAGGGAGATTTTTTGCTAACTGACAGATTTATATTGTAGATAAGCCTCATTTATGAACTTACTATAATTTTCTGATGCATTTCCTATATTACAGCCACATTCTCTGAGCTTCTTCTGGACTTACTGTCTGTGGGGCTAATTTCCCCATCTGGTTTGTAACTTGGTTTCCTACGTTGTGCTTTTTAAGAGAACATGCTGCCCATAACCCTCAATCACAGTCAGGATGTCACCGTAAGGTTAAACAAAGATGAACTTAAATAAAGTCAAAGTTGCTTAAAAACACTTTGTACCAAACAAATGTACATACAGACCTAAGTTGGAACTAAACAAACAAACCTTTTCTCTTTTTTTTTTTTTCCTAAGCTAGGCTACTAGCAACAGAAATAGTTTACTGTTTCTCTGTTGCATCAGAGCTCATCCCAGGAGCATAAGGGCCTGACATGAACTCTGCCTTATTATGCTCTCGTTTGAGAAATCGTGTTAGAGTGCAGCTGCGTCTGTGTTTGCTCACTGACGTCCCTGGAGCAGGAAAGCAGGGCTTTTAGCAGGTGCTGGGAGTTCAGCACCGGGTCCAAGCCTTATCGAGCCCCCCTTCCCTCCTTACTTGGCACAAGACTTGTTCTTACGTCCCCAAACAATCTCTTCCACCTCCAGCTGGGAGGAGTGGAAGTAAAGTGAGCATTTGCAGTTTATAATTTTTTTGAAATAGAATTAAGCTGTTAAGACACTTTGAGTGGCTTTGAGATTTTGTTTTGAGAATAGATTCTGAACACCATGACGTTTATAATTCTGGGTGGGGACTTTCTTCTTGAGCATTTAAAAATTTTCATTATATGCTATTTTTTCAAGGAAAGATTGAACTCTAGCTTTGAGCTGTCAATTATGTTACCAGGAAATTCAGTTTAATATTACTCTCTGATTCAGGTATAAAATAAAAGTGTGAAACTATATTGAGAGCCTGGGACAAGGTAGAAGACAACACTGTTGGAAAGTATAATTCTCCTTAAACTTATGCTGCTACTGAAGTTCGATGGCCATGAGTGGGAACCTGAATGTTTTGAAACAACGTTATTGAAGTATAATTTACATACCATAAAATCCACCTCTTAAGTTCAGGAGCTGTACGTTGAATGTTGTATCAGGCACAAGAGCTACCTCTCATTCTGCTGTACTGTTTCACATGCCAGTGATACAGTAAATGTTTTGTTGTTGTGTCAGTAAGAGAATCCCGAACATTGGTCACCATTTGATAGGAAAGATTTTAGAATCCTATAAAAAAACTTGTCAGAGGCATCTGTCCCTTTACTCAGGCTTATTTGTTATTCAAATCGAGGTTCTCCTGCTGGCCTGTGAGATACAGCTTTCTGCCCTCATGGGAATTGATGAAATCGCAGGCCATGTGTTATGAGGCAATGTCCTTCCAATTTGGAAAAAATATGAATGCCAAGTGAAGATAACATCAAGGCTTTTTAAAAATAAGATTATTTATTTGCATGCCCCAACCAGCTCACAACCCAGGCAGGTGCCCTGAGGGGGAATCGAACTGGCAACCTTTCTGTTGGCAGGCCAGTGCTCACCCCACTGAGCCACACCATCCAGGGCACGTCAACATTTTTTAAAAAACTGAGAATAAATGAATAGATTACACTAATCAGATAAGAAGTACTTAACACTAGTCATCTAAATTGCTAACTGCTTTTAAATTCATTTCTTAATAGTTAGGTCCTGAGAGAATCTTGATCCAGGAACCGGGAGATTGGGTTTGGAGTCCTGTGGTGCCACTTACAAAATGTTGGTATGTCCTCGTTTAATCATAATCTGGGCTTAGTTTGCCGTGCCTTAAGTTGGGGCCAGGATAGTCCCAGATGAATTTAGAAAGTGATAAATAGGGGCAATGAAAATAATGTATATAAAAATGCTTTTTTTTGGCCACAGAGTGCTGTAAGACATTACTTTTATTATCACAAGTCAAGAAAACTTTCTGTGGTGATTAAAACAATCTTCAAATAGTTGTGTCCATCTCCACACGGCACCAGGTATTCCCATGTATTCCAGGATCAATACATGTGGCTCTTGTGCTGGAACAGGCCCTTTGTTCCAAACGGGATAATAAGGAGTTAGGGTGGATTTCCTTCCTGCATCTTCACCTTAACTTTTTTACTGGCACTTCCCATTCTTTATGGTCACATTCTTTATTATTGTGAGCTTATTCATTATCTCAGTTAAAACAAACAAACAAAGCAAAACAAAAACACCTAATAAGTCACTTGAAGAATGGCCGCATTTTTTTAGATAAGGTGAGGTGAATTTGTACTTCCAAATATAATTAAGCTTAGTCGGAGAGCAAATGATATTGCATAACTTATAAAGCAAGTGAAAGGCTTCATGAAAAACTGTAGCGTGGTCCTGGTGGTGTGGCTCAGTTGGTGAGAGCCTCCTCCCCTGGACTTGAAGGTTGTGGGTTCCACCTCCAGTCAGGGCGTTAAGAGACGGCAGCTAATCCGTGTTTCTTTCACATTTCCTCTCAGAGAGAAAACACCAATGTTTTTCCTCTCTCTTCCCGCCGTCTCTTTTTAAGAGCAATGAAACAATAAAAACTATCCTCTGGTGAGGATTAAAAAAAAACTGTAGGGTGCCTTGGCTGGTGTGGCTCAGTGGACTGAGTGTGGGCCTGCGAGCCAGAGGATCACGGTTCGGTTCTCAGTCAGGGCCTGGGTTGCAGGCCAGTTCCCAGCAGGGGACATATGGGAGGCAGCCATACATTGATGGTTCTCTCCCTCTCTCCTTCCCTTCCCCTCTAAACAGAAATAAATAAAAATCTTAAAAAAAAATTAAAAAGTAGGGTGCTTGCAGCTGCCACCATGCCACCCTTGCTCTCTAAGGCCAGCACCATCTCTAGTTGGGGAGCTGTAACCAGAAAAGGGAGTAACGCCACATTATTGCAGGTAGAAAGCAGACTCTCTACCAACGACCAGTGGTAAAGCGCAGAGGAAGCAACTGGCTGTAAAAGCCGCCAGCGTGAGTGTGCCCTCTACTGGACAAGTGAAGAAACCTCATCTTTACAGCCCTGGTACTTCTGCTCTCCGAAAAATCAGACGTTATCGCAAGTCCACTGAACTTCTCTTCTGATCCTCAAACTTCCCTTCCAGAATCCGCTGTGAGTTATTGCTCAGCCCTTCAAAACAGATCTGTGCTTCCAGGGCACAGCTTTTGGTGCTTTGCAGGAGGCAAGTGAGCTCTGCTGGTTGGCCTTTGTGAAGGCAGCAACCAGTGTGCTCTCCATGCCAAACGCGTAACAATTATTCCAAAAGACGTTTCAGCTAGCACCCTGCCAACGTGGAAAATATGCTTAAGAATCCATTATGATGGTAACCATTTCATTCTTTAAAAAAAAACCCCTTTTTTTTTTCCTCCTACTATTGGTACTTCTGAACATCATATGTGTGTGTTTGTGTATATCCCTTCCCCCACAATAGGGTCAAAAGGTACCTGAGTGTTTGATTGGAAGTGGAAAGTAGGGGACAGAAATCAGGGGTTGGCATTTTTTTTCACGTTCATTTGTGTGTGATTCTTTAAAAAATATATAAATACAGGGATATACATTTTAATGCAAGTCAAATGTTTCAGTGAACAAATTTCAGCAGTTCCATTTTACAACAATTATAAATAAACATGTTAAATTTTTCTGGACAATGCCTGCATTTGGATTTTTAAAAAAACAAGTACATTTCTTATTTATGGCAACTCCATGGTGTTTTTAGAACTTTTATTCTACAGTAGATTCCATCCATTCACTCGACTTTTATACATGCTGAATTGTTCTGCATGCAAGTATGTGTCTTCTTCAAAAGCTTTTATTTATTTATTTTTAGAGAGAGGGGAAGGAGAAAGAAAGAGAGGAGAGAAACATCAATGAACATTGACTGGGTGCCTCTCTTATGCACTCTGACAGCGTCTGAACCCACAACCCAGGCATGTGCTCTGACTGGGGGTTGAACTCATGTCCTTTTTCTCCGTAGGGCAGTTCCCAACCAGCTGAGCCACACCGGTCATTGTGCAAGTACATGTTTTTAATCTTGTCTGTCTTCTATGCCGTTCCTGTAAATTTGCTATAAAAATACATTAAACTAAAAAAATTGTGAAAGAGTGAAGATAGAATCATAATGGTAAAGCTAATGCTCAGAGCTCTTCAGATACTATTTTATGCACGGAGGAGATGATGGACAAAAGTAGTTATTTATAAGACAACCTTTCCTTTGCTCTTTTCTCCCCACTCAACACATTCACATTTGGATTTCACACTAAAGTGGTTCGGAAGTTAAATTGTGCTGCTTTGCTTGGCTCCACCTGGACAGGACAACCCTTTTTAAAGGGGCTCCAACCTGGACATGAAAGGAAATAGCACTATGGAATAGCAACACGTATGACGAACATTCCCGGTAACACTCTGAAGACTGTGAGTTTGAGATATGTGTTCCATGGTGACTGGTGACTGGAATGAGATGTAATGATTTGTTTCCACTGTTTTTGTTTTGTTTTATTTATTTATCTTTTAGAGGGGAAGGGAAGGAGAGAGGGAGAGAAACATCAATGTACGGTTGCCTTTCATGCGTCCCCTGCTGGGAAGTGGCCTGCAGGGAACTGGCTTGCAACCCAGGCATGTGCCCTGACTGGGAATCGAACCGCCATTGTCTGGTTTGCAGGCCCGTGCTCAATCCACTGAGCTACACCAGCCAGGGCTTGTTTCCACTGTTTTAAAAGAACTGAGAAGATGGCATCACTGCTGTGCTGATCCTTCTCTAGTTGCCTTTATCTGTCTCCTAGTTGTCTAGCGAGTCTACATGAAAACATTTAAAACATGAGGGTCAGTATGTGTTCCTAGTTTGTAGGAGTAAAGTACCAGTTACAATGCAAATAACCTGCTACTTTCGCTCCTGGTGTCATACTTACTAGACAGTAGATCCACGGTCTCTGCATGTCCCACCATTGCCACAGTTCATTAAAGTGCAAGGAGAAGCATCACACTGGCCAACGCTGCGGCCAGCATTTGGGTGGCCCTCAGGGTTTCCCAGCCTTCTGAAATAGCCATCCTTCCTAGTGCGAACTTGAATGGAGAAAATACAGCCTTGGAAAAGGGAAAAATACTTCATGTAAAAAGTGGAAGAAATAATAAAATAGGAAGACAGTTATTTTCTTATTTTTAAAGTAACATTTTAAACACACAAAATAACCATGTCAATTTTAAGAAAATAATAAAGTATGTAAAAATAAAAACACATAAAAATATGTTTTCTATGCATAGTTGTATTTTTTTAAACAAAAGTAGAATCCTCATTAAATTATATAATACATAGCAGTATACCAAAGGTTTGTATGGCATAAATACCATTAACTCTTATCACATTAACTGTTTTTAAATGATGGTGTAATATTGTCTTATATATAAAGTATTTAATTAACCTTCAATTATTGAGAAATTGACACATTTTAATCTTTTTGTTATTAGAAATAATGTTATAATAAATATTATTGTAGGTATATTTTTGTGCATTTGCTAATTATTTTCTTAGTATAAATTTCCAGAATTAAAACTACTAGGGAAAAAGATACAAATGCTCCAAGTGTCATAGATATTTTGCACAATTATATCTCCCCTACACTGTATTGGGATACTTGCTTCACAGGCACCTCAGTGCAAGAGAATATTATCTGTTTCATTTTTTAAAAATCTTCATCTGGGAGACACATGGGGTCCTAGAATGTGCACAAACCCACCCACCCAGGAATCAGCACCAGAAGGGCCAAATTTACTTGTGGGTAGTGGAGGAAGTGACTGAAAGCAGGGCGAGAGCTAAGCAAGCAGCACTGTTCGCTCTGTGACCCCTCCCCTCATACAGCACCACAACACAGTGAAGAGAGTTGCCCCGCCTTGGTGAATATCTAAGCCTCTGCCCCTTATAATGTAACAGGTGTGCTGAGTCAAAGAAATATGGGCCAAATAAAGACACAGATCAAAACTCCAAAAATAGGACCAAGTGAGGAGGGGATACCCAACCTATCAGATGCAGAGTTCACAACACTAGTAATCAGGATGCTCATAGAATTGATTAAGCTTGGTCAATCAATAGAGGAAGAAGTGAAGGGTATACAAAGTGAAATAAAGAAAAATATACAGGGAACCAACAGTGAAGGGAAGGAAACTGGGACTCACATCAATGACTTAGAACAAAAGGAGGAAATAAACATTGAACCAGAACAGAATGAAGAAAGAAGAATTCAAAAAAAAAATGAGGAGAGGTTTAGCAATCTCTGGGACGACTTTAAACATTCCAATATCTGAATCATAGGGATGTGAGAAGGAGAAGAGGAAGAGCAAGAAATTAAAAACTTATTTGAAAAAACAATGGAAGAAAACTTATCCAATCTGGCAAAGGAAATATACATACAAGTCCAGGAAGCTCAGAGAATCCCAAAGAAATTGGACCCAAGGAGGAACACACCAAGATACATCATACTTAGGTTACCCAAGGTTAAATATAAGGAGAGAATCTTAATAGCAGCTAGAGAAGAGAGTTATATACAAAGGAATTCCTATAAGGCTATCAGCTGATTTCTCAAAAGAAACCTTAAAGGCAGGCAAGAAAAGGCTGGAAAGAAATATTCAAAGTCATGAAAGGCAAGGACCTACGTCCAAGATTGCTCTATCCAGCAAAACTATCATTTAGAATGGAAGGGCAGATAAAGTGCTTCCCAGATAAGGTCAGGTTCAAGAGTTCATCATCACCAAGCTCTTATTATATGAAATGTTAAAAGGACTTATCTAAGAAAAAGAAGATCAAAACTATGAACAGCAAACTCACAACTATCAACAACTGAACTTAAAAACAAAAACAAAAACAAACTAAGCAAACAACTAGAGCAGGAACAGAATCACAGAAATGGAGATCCAATGGAGAGTTACCAGTGGTGAGAGAAGAGGGAGAATGGGGGAAATGATCCGTAAATGATCCAGCATAAATGGTAGGTACAAAATAGACAGGGGGAAGTTAAGAATAGTATAGAAAATGTAGAAGCCAAAGAACTTATATGTATGACCCATAGACATGAACTAAGAGGGGTTGGGGATGCTGGTGGGAGGGGGAGTGCAGGGCAGAAGGGGATAAAGGGAACAAAAAATGGGAAAATTCTAATAGCATAATCAATAAAATATACTTAAAAAACAAAAATAAATAATAAAATCAAATCTGATGAAGTCATCCTCCAGGCTAAACTCTTTTAGTGGCTTTCAATTACTTAGAATAAACCCATGGGTTGGGGGTGGGGCGGGGGAAGGCAGACAGCTGTACTTGAACAACAATAAAAAAAGAGTAAGAAGAATTAAAAAAAAGAATAAGACAAGTATCCATATTTCAAAATAAAATAAAGTAAAATAAAATCAAATCCTCATCTGAGGATATGCTCACTGATTTTAGAGAGAGGAAGGTGGGGAGGTAGAGACACACAGAGAGAAAAATTTCTGTGAAAGAGAAACACCGGTCAGTTGCCTCCCATCCGTGCCCCTACTGGAGAACAGACCTGCCCCCTAGGCGTGTGCCCCGACCGGAATGGAACCTGTGGCCTTTTAGTGCACAGGGCGAGGCTCCAACCAACTGCACCACTTGGCGAGGGCTGTCTCATCTTTAAATGAAATAAACTATAAAATGCAAACTCTTCTACTATTTTTGATTGGGGTTGAACATCTTTTAAAATTATCAGTCATTTGTAATTTTTCATTGCTTATTATATATTGTTTTTCTCTAATGAGCATATTAGCTGTTTGTTGTCCATTTTAAATACTTTCTCCAGTTTAATATTTGCTATTTAATTTTGCTTATGGTGAAGTTTTTATTTTCACGTGGAGAAGTTTATAATATGTTGCCACATTTACCTTATTTTTCCTCCATGGATTTTGCATTTTTCCTTAGGAAGGTCTTTTACAGACACGTAATGTATGACCTCACTTATATCTGGAATCTTAAAAGGTTGACCCCATAGAAGCAGAGTAGAATGGTGGGTGCCAGGGGCTGGTGCAGGGGGAAGTGGGGAGCTACTGGTCACAGGGCACAGACTTCCAGGTCAAAGACGAGCAGGTCCTGGGATCCGATGTGCAGGGTGTGAGTGCAGTTAACTTCACCTGAAGTTTGCTGAGCAAGTAGATCTGAAATGTGCTCACCAGAGACACACACAAAAAACTGACTGTTAGGTGATGAATGTGCGAATGAACTTGATTGTGGTACTCTCTGCATAATGTGTACGTATACCAAATCATCACGTTGTACACATTAAACATACATCATTTTTATTTGTCAATTAGACCTCAGTACATTTGGAAAAAGGGTCCTTTCTACCCCAACATTAAATAAATATAAACAAAAGGGCAGTTCAATGCATAATTTATGGAATTGTTTAGGATACTGAAATATAATTTTATTCATTTCCTTCGGCACTTACTCAGAGTTTATGATGTAGTTTCAAATCCATATGGACATTAACCATAAATAGGGTCTTGAAAATAATAAAAGACAGGCTAGATCAGATTTTACTTGGAAAACAGTTTTCGAAGCTAAAAGGATGGAATAATTTCTCTTGGTGAAGAAGAATGGGTTAAACTCTTGAAAGGTCAAGAGTTTATTTTTTAACATAATTCTCACTAACAAGCACAATTCTTAAAGCATGCACCAGTAGTGTCTCATTATGAGAGAATTGTAATTTTCTTCCTTAGATTTAATCTTTTTTCTTTCCCCAAGCCACCTAATGTTACACAAAAAAGCACTAATATAGTGTACTGAATGAAGAAATGAATGAATGAATGCTAGCTGCTTTATACTGAATAACCAGATTGCTAGACTAACACAGCTGGGTTTTCCACGGCTTCTGCAGACTCAAAGGTACTCAGCAGAGAGCAAGAGAGGATTGAAGTCAGGTGGGTCCAAGTTCAATTACAATCTCTCCCACATAATAGCTAGATGATCCAAATCTGAGTGCCAATCTTTTCACCTTTAAAATGGTGACAAAAATACTCCATGGGTTAAGAGGAATAAGATAACATGGATGAACTGGCCCGTTGTAACGCCTGGCAGCCGGATCTTGTATTTTACCCACCAACCCCACCCTCTACCATACTGTCTCAGAAATCCTTTTTTTAGAAGATTTTCTTTATTTTAGTTTTAGAGAGAGGGGAAGGGAGGGAGAAAGAAAGGGAGAGCAATGTCCATGTGAGAGAGAAACATCAATTGGTTGCCTCTTGCACACGCACCCACTGAGACCAAGCCCATAACCCAGTCGTGTGCCCTGCCTGGGAATCAGACTGGTGACATTTTGCTTTGCGGGACAACATACAACCCAGTGAGCCACACTGGTCAGGGCGGAAATCCTTCATTTCCTTTATTAAAAAATTATTTTTAACAAAAAATTGTAGGATGCTAATAGTAGGTTTTGTAGTTTTTATAACTGTGCACCAAAAAACTTTGTTAAATGTATTATTAATGTCTGAAACTGTTCATTTTAAATCTCTTCTCTTTTATATGGATAAGAAATACTTTCATTATGAGGAACTGCTAAAATATGTTTCTGACTAAAAATATGGCAATGCTATATTTGAGAAATATTTAGCAACTACAAATATTTAAATGTGTTTATTTTAGAGAAATGCTTCTTCTCAGTCAACATATCACCAATTTAAAGGCAATTATACTTGCAGCCATTTGTAGAATGTATATTGTATAATTTGACTCCTATTAATATAACAGATAAAATGTAATCTGCTTCGTATAGAATGATGCAACAGGTATTCAATACATATATCTTGCATGTGATATAGTAGTTATAATAAAGAATTTTAGAGCCATTCAGACTGGCTAAGTTCCAAATAAGCAATGGATTTTTTGACAGTAAGAGAATATTTAAATTATTGCCATAAAATCATTTTTCCTCTGATGAACTCTTTTGAAAAGTCTCATGCAATTAAAAAAGAGAGAGAAAAATTGAACTAGCAAAAAACTGACCATACTGACAAGGTAGGGCACTATCGGACAGAATAACACATCTTCACAGTGTGGTTGTGAATCTGAGTCTAGGTTATGTTCACTGTATTCAGCTGAGTAATAAGTATTTAATTATTCCTCTATCAATGAACACTAATTGCGGGAACACTAGAATAGTAGGTGGATGGGGTAACAGATTTCCCCATGTTCACATTAGTCAAAAGCAATTTTTAATTCTATATCCGGGCTAGTAGGTCTGTCAGAGAAAGTAAATGATCTTAGAACACTGATGAAATTTATGGACCTTCTAGAAAAATGCACACGGGCACACACAGTTGATTTCAGGAGGCTCAGGAACCCACTATAGCCCACCTCTGACCCTCAACATGAGAATCCTGCACCTTGGTAATTGATGCGACTTGGAGATTTGTATTTTAGACTGCCGAGAACTTCGGGATTAGAGTCAGTGATCAGGAGTGTTTATAGAAACACGAAAGCCTAAATCAGATACTGTGTATGATTTAACCCCCATTCTAAAGAACAATAATTAGGCCTTATTTATATGTTTTAGTGATGTCAGAATTTAATAATTAGGCTAGGATAAGACTAGTTACTAAATTCTTCTATAAGTCTATTTGCTTTGGCATGATTAATTAATGTAGTGATTTCCAGATCTGGAAAGGCTTTGTGAAATGCAAATTGTTAGATGCCCTCCTAGAAATTTCAATTAAGTAGTTCTGGGGTAGAGTTCAGAAACTGGTATTTTAAAGCAGTCACCCTGTATCACTCTCTAGAGCCAATAGAGATCAGTTTGGGGGACTCATAGGTTGATCGTATAGTTGTGATCTGCTCTTTATGGTAGGTTGGTAATAATTGTCCATAATTTGTAGTATATAGTAAATGCTAGTTTCTAATGAAGGAGAGGCAGACATGAAGCAAGAATTTGAGACAAACGATAAAATCAGGGGCTTCTAAGGACCTGGAGCTTCCATAAGATTGTGGATTAAGTGGCAGTTCCCAAGAAGACCCTCCCAGGATTTGCACCTTAACTCAGGACCACAGCAGCCGACATGCCTCTCTCCAGATGGGGGGAAATCCTAGCATTTCTCTCACAGGAAGGGCCAGCTGTTACTGTGCGGAACTCAGCCTCATTAACACACTTCAGGAGAAGATGACAGAAAGAAGTTTTGCAGAAAGCTTCCCTTCGTTCTCCTTGTCAAGATGTGAAGAAAAGTTCCTAACAGAAGGGCAAAAAAACACACCAGGAAACCAGGAAGCATTGGACTTTAGTCAATTTGAAACTGTCAAGTCCACTGCCAACTGGATGGAGCCCTGATATTGGTTAATATTTATTGAGTGTTTATCATGTACTGCTGCTTTGTGGGTTGAGCAGTTAACATTACTGTAGTTACTTGACCAACTCACAAGAACCCTCTGGGGTAGGTGTTTTTATTTTACAGAATATGGCGGCTCAGAGAGTTTAAATAAAAAGCTCAGAGTGACATGGCTGCCAGGCTGCAGGGCCCGAGTCTGGAGACAGCCAGCCTGGAGGGACTGTGCTCTCACCTACTGTGTGACTGGAGCTGGGTCACCTCCCGCCAGCAGCACCACCATCCTCGGGAACACAGGGAACACTCTAAGCCAGTCAGTAATCTGTGTTCTCTTTCTATAACTCACTCTCAGAACTACAAGCCAGACAAGTACTGTTACTGTCCCATTTTACAGATGAGGCCCAGCGAGGCACAGGGCGGTTCCTAGCCAGGGCCGTGAAGCTGGCTGGTGGCAGAGCTGAGATGCAGACCCAGGCAGTTGGGTTCCAGAGTCCATGATGTTGTCCTTGATGCTACATCCAGAGTATTTGTGGAAGGCTCATGCCTGTGATTAAATGGCAGCAGGTTGTGGTGACCCCAAGGAGCCTCTGTTTCATTGAGCGGAAGATGTGCTGCTTACACATTCTTAAGTTAATCCATCCTTTTCCTTGAACTTAATGTCTTTAAAAACTCATTGATTTGTTATGCCCTTACAATCCTTTTCAGATTGTCTCCCACTGTGAAAGAACTGTTGAGCTCTTGATTTTTTTTACCTGACTGCCTTAATAGTCTTCAAACCAAGGATCAGCCCTGATTACACATTCAAAGAAAAAGTTTCTTTGAGAGCCTTGGCACAATGAACTAATTTTATCGAAATCTGACCTTGTATTGTATTGGATCGGCTATGTTGCTTTTGTATGTTTCAAGCACATGGCCCCTCTGCGTCACTGGGCAGAGAAGTCACTGAAGGTGGGGAGAAGGTTGATGCCAGGCAGGCAGGGAACTCGAGTGCCTAAAATGGCTTTTGATGTCTCACGGGGACATGTATCACATCCTGGTCACCCTTCCTTGATTGCTGATAGAGGCTGGGCTGGTCATGGGTGAGCAGCTCAGGACTCTGTAATGAGTAGCCCCTTGACTGAATATTTTGGGACTAGGAATCCACCAAAGAGGTTATTTTCAATAAATGCATTATTATAACAATTCAAAGCATGTGTTTATTTTATAACTCTACTATGAATCACCTTTATAAGGAAGACTGAATGTTCCATTTTGAACACTGGAAGACAGACTATGGTGAACCGATTACTTACCCAAGCATGGCATTGGGTCTTAAATCTTTTGGTTTCTGGTGGCCTCTGTGGGACTGTTAGGTGGCAGCTAGAAATGAGTGGCTGGAGGGGAAATAAAGCAGGGGCCCTGCCCAGTGCAGTCTAATGAAGAACTTAAAACAAGAGGCTGGAAACAAAAGGAGACAGTTTTCACCCAGTGGTTCAGCAGTCCTGAGCTTGGTCCAGTAAGATTGCCAGGAGTTCCAAACATCACAAGCAAAACTGTGATAGTGTAGGAGGAGGGGAGCCCTTGAAATTCTGTGTATAACCTTTCAGCTACGTAGCTGGGAAAGGAAGCCTTTGTAACAGTATATTAATCCCAAGGTCTGAAAGGGAGAGAAGGAGGGGGTACCTAGAAGCTGACTAAAGTATATAACTCCTGGAGTCTGATAGTTGATAGGGCACCCAAATTAGCTGGGCGCCCACTTGTATTTTGGGCTCAAGTGTATAGAACAAACTTACTAAAAACTTTGTTTCTTCTACACGTGGGGCATTCAGACTAGCTTGGTGCTTGCCTGAAGTTTCTTGTGAGCAAGGCAAGAACCGAGGCGAGGGAGTCCTCTAACTCGGGTCTCCCTGGTAACAGGACCACACCTCCGTGGTATGGATTGGTTGGCTGCAGTCTGTCACTCATCTTTTATATCAACTACATTGCAAAGTTGGATGGAATTTCAGTTTTAATGTGACTCCATGAGGTCTACACTACTTAACCCATATCAAAAAGCCCTCTATATAAAAAAAAATCACTCTACTTTTTCTTTATTTTGCCCCACAGAATTTATTGTCCTATTATATTTAGTGTTTATTATCTGTTCCTTCCTTTGACCAAGTAGAATGTAAACGCATGAATGTTAGGATTTTTTATTTTCACTGAAACATCCTAAGCACCTAGCACCTAGGAAGTAAGGGGTTAATAAGAATGAATGCTTTCCACTAAAATCAAACTTTGATCAAGTTCAATTAGAAAGCAATCCACATAGCTGGTTTAGGAACTAGAAGTATACTTTTTAAAAGTACTTTCTTTTCTCAAATTTTGAAACAAGTGGGTGTAGTGTAAAAATCATCCATGTCTTACCTTGAAAGCCATTTTTAAAATCTGCTCCATGTGGCAAGAGATGTGGAATGTACTCACTGTAGCCACCTACGTAAAACTGGCTGAAGACATTGAGACCAACCAGTTTTCCTGGGGAGATGATGGATTTATTTTTATGATCATCTACCTTGAAAGGAAAAAAATCAGAATCTATTAAAAAAGGAATTAATTCTCCAAGGTGAACTGGTATGATACTCTTATTTCCCATTAACTTGGCATGAAAAATTAATAAAAACCTGAATTTTTGAAGAAATAAAAAACACTTTACCACTCAATTTCTTGCTTCTCTGCTGGTGTCTGTTACCACAGCTATATTAATATAGCAGTCATGGCTTTGCATTTTAATCAAAGTCACAGTTCTTCACAGATTTGGGAGCCAGCATCCTGACTGTCCTCCTCCATCTAGCCTTGCTTTGCTCTTTTGTCTATTCTCATGCAACAACCAGTCTTTTATCAAAAAATGAAAATGACTATGCTATCCGCCCTCCCTTCTTACATTTCTCAGTGGTTCTCTATAGCTCCATAGGTAAAAATCTAAACTTCTTAGCGTGACATCTAAGTCCTTTGATGGTGTAGACCCTTCCCGTCCACTTCTCCTCACCTCTCTTGCTTCTCCTCACCTGGAAGCCAAACCGACTACTTGCATTTCTTAAGCCCACACCAGCCATTGTTCTTTTTTCCAAACAGCTGTTTATTTGAAGTTATGCTTATGCATCACTTGTTTGGGGAAGCATTTCCTGAATGCTTAAGTCAGTCATCCCCCTTATTTATTCCCGCACCAGTTAATTGCAATCATCCCTCTTGTCCTCCATATTGTGCACTGATCTGTGACTTCGTGGCAGCAGGCAGCACGGCCTGTCACCTCTGCACCGCCGCACAGACCCGACAGTGAGGTAGCACTGAGTCTGTGGGACAGACGAAGGAATGACTTTTTACCTTCAGCCAGCCCCTTTGGAAGAGCCTCCCCAGACGGACCGTGTGAATCCCGAGGCTCAGGTCAAGAGGGTCGCTGCTGATGCTCGCTGCGCCGGATCCCAGGTTGTAACTGTACACCACGCTGCCATCGCGCAGGCCTACAGCCAGGAAGTCATCGCCATCCAGCCCTGGAATGAGAAGACGCGTGGCGCGGGCTCGCAGGGAGGATTCCGGGGGTCTGGTCAGCCGCATTCTAGGTCTGCTTCTGGGTTCTAGAGCAGTGCAGGAAGTTAGACGTCGCACCGTTCAACAACACTCAAGTGTGTGTGTGACTGGGCACTATTGTTCACACCCACAGAAACGGAGCACTATGAAGTGTTCTATTTTATTTTTATTTTTTTTTAAGCCATGAGGGTTCTGGTCAACACAGGGAAAAATTAATACCTAAAAAATTTGGAATTAAAAGCTCTTTTTTTTTTCTAAGTAAAATTCAGTGTGTACTTTACAACAAGTAGGCCTCTACAGTGGAGTAAAACTGATCTGGTAGTTAAGGAGATTCAAACAATTGAGATAACGGAGTGTCAGCTTAGGAGTGCTCTCCATGGTTTGAGGGGAGTATAAAAAAGATCTTTCTATCGTTGCTCAGGGAATGTTACCTTCATTCTATTGCAGAAGCTTGTGACCATGCCAGAGTGACTAGTGAAAGGCGGGTTGTTCCTGTGCGGGGCCACCGCACAGCACAGTGAATTGCAGTACCCAGAGGACTTGGGCACAGCTAATAGAGATCCAATGAAACAGGAAGATGGTTGGCAGAAATCTAGCCTCAGGCACCAGGGGAAGGTCCTGGCAGTAGTTTTGGGGGGTATTAAGAAGCTCTGAGATGGCTAATGGTATAAGACCCTGCAGGTGGGCAGACCACACTTAGGTCAAGGCTGAGATTCTAGAGCTAGGTGGAGACAAAAGGTTTATTGTCAGGGAAGAGGGATCCCAAAACATCACCCAGTTTCTGAAAGGCGTGTTGCAGGTAGGGAATTGAGGCAAGGACTTCTGCTTGGAAGAAGAGTTTAATGACCTCAGAGAAGTAAAAGGTTTAATCACAGGACAAAAAACAGGAGTCAGTTTCTGGGTACAGACAAAATTTGTTATCAGTACATACAGCCTCCCCTTCCTGCACTTTTGAGGGTGACGCCTTGTCTGCTCCCTTGGCTCCTGCTGTCAGGCCGATCCAGGTAAAGGAGAGAGAGATCTGCAGGGACGGGGCTTCCAGGTACAGTAGCGAGGGGGGCTTTCTAAGGCACTGGAAAACACGTGACAGAAATATCATTTAGAGATGCTTGAACTCTGCCTTTGTCTTTCTGGTTTCTCTGCCATGGGCCCTGAGCTGGGTTATTTTTGGATGCTCCTTTGGTGAGTCTAATATAGAGCCTGGGTTGAGAGCCACCGTGTTAAATGCCATTATCAATGACTAAACATGTTAGGAACTAACAGCAAATATCTCTCTGTCTCTGGTGATTTCTTCCCATCTGCAATGTTGCAGCAGGTGAGCTGGGTTGTATATTTAGACTGTAAAGAACTCCCAAGAGAAAACACAGATTCAGGAAGGTAGTTAGGCGGAAAAGAGAAAAACCACCATGAGAGCTAGAAGACAGTCTCTCAGGCATCTGCTGAGACGCGGAAGTCCTAGGAAGAGAGCGCTGGAGAGGAGAATTATAAAAGATTTTTCTGTGGGTTGTGAATGGCAATCTTTTTGAGAGATTCTAGTGGGCATCAAAATTCTTTTCCTAATCGTCTGGGATGGTGAGAATGGAGACAGTGTTCTGCCAGCTGAACTGTGAGGTGCTTGGAGAGCAGATTTGTTTGAGCCATCCCTTCTTTCCCACCTATCTTGCCATTCCTTCTTCCTCCAGTGATTGGCAGCTTATTTTATTTCATGCAGAAACCCGAAGGTCCCCACAGCCTGGTTGGGAAGACACAGGAGGTTTATCTCAACTCGTGGGAGGCAGTCATCAAGATGGGGCGGGCAGAAGTGTTAGGAAATTGAAAAGGAGGTTGTTTTTCAGTTGGTTTCTTTGCTAACCCATAAAATGACAAACAAGAATTTGTTAGGTAGATAAGGAAAGGGGAAGGGCTGAAGAGGGCCAGTCAAAGCGGAGGGAACTACTAACATCGCAGAAAAACCAGCAGGAGCAGAGGACGGATATGCCCACAGAGCTGCCCAGCGCTGCGCCTGCTGGGACTTAGTGTCTGTGGCAGAAATAGCCGCGTCTTTAAGGGCCTGACATATGACAATAGAGGATTTAAATATTTTGCTCCAGACTTTCAGGAGCCATGAAAGGATTTGAATAGGACAATTATATTAGATCTGGATTTTAGAAGAATCTCATTGTCGTGTTGAGGGGAGGCAAGTAAGGAGTCTTGGTGGAAGGTCATTCAAGTGACTCAGGAGAGAAAATAATAATAAGCTCTAAATAAATAAAAACAGTGACACAGATGACAGAGAAAAGAGGGGCATTTGCCTGTAATCTGGAAGGATGATGTGAAAGAACAGATCAATTTGGAGTGAGGAGTTGAGGAAGAAGGAGAGTGGGAGGGTGGTCCTGAAGAAGCTGGTTCAAAGAACCAGGTCAAAGGCAGGGTCAGTCGTGGGGTTAGGAGCCGAGGAAGGGAGCGGCTGGGCAGAGGGGCCGACTTCAGGGTACAGACGCCCCTGCTTGGAGAGCACAGGAGGAGCGGCTCCAAGGAGAGCCAGGGGGCCACTCGGACTACCAAGCAGATGATAACATCTTATTTACAGCCCACAGGTCTATCAGAGTTGTTTTCCTTCCCTCTGTCATTCCAGACTTTCCCTTAGTGTCAACCTTGGTTGTGCCTGATGGGGTAGATAAGAGAAAGAAAAGCAGTTGACTGCCAGGGCTGATGCCTGGAAGGAGGACATATTTCAGGGACTTGGACCTGCACTAGGGCCCTGGTTTAATGCTCTGCTGTGACTGCTGGAAATTCTTTGAACTTCATTCTGAAAGTGAGGTCCATGGAACGATGGATCATGAGTGGGAAAGCGGTGATATACAATGTTTGTTGTTTCTTGCTATGTCATTCACATGCAGTGTCTGTGATACCCCAGGAGAAGAGAATTCCCACAACCCTGGGAATTCACTGAGACTCAAAATGAGTATAAGAAAAGTATGTTCATCTAACAACTGAGGAGGTGGGGTTGCTGACAATTCTGGGAGGCCACGCTTTCCAGCTGAACCAGAATTGGCTTTAAGCACAGAAAAGCACTAGTGGTCTAATAAATGTGAATGACCAAGAAATCTTCTCTTTCCTTTCCTTTCTGCCCTTCCTTTTCCTTTTCCTCTTCTTTCTGTGCTTCCTTACCCAATAGTGAGCTGGAGGTTGTGTTGACAGAATGTTCATCCATGGGGGGAGGGTGTGTGTGTGAAATAGACACAGTTGACAATTCTGTTTACTGTTCTACTGTTCTGATAAGAAAGCAGAATGTGTGCCTGTACAAGCTATGAAATAACAACTGTGTAATTTCTGTGACTCTGCATATGAATTAAAAGCTCTTATATTTGCATTTAAAACTGGTCTTGAGTGATATAAAAAGGAACGATACCCTGGTTGGTGTGGCTTGGTTGGTTTGTGTGTCCTGTGCACCAAAAGGTCACCAGTTCGATTCTGGGAGGTCACTGGTAATTGACATTTCTCTCTCACAACAATGTTTCTCTCTCTCTCTCTCCCTCTCTGTTTCTCTTTCTCTTTCTTTAAAAATAAAAAAAAAGTATACTTGGGTGAGGATTAAAAAAAGAATGGTAAAACCCATGCTCATAATTTAATATTTTAATTTTTTCTCAATGTATTCTCACATAAATAATAAATACAAGGCATCATGGGAAGTCGAGAGGCCACAGAAGAAAAGCTAAATGGTTTTAGTCCCTTTAACGGCATCGTTTCTCTGCTTCCTAAACAAGGACTCTGCCCTTGGATTTGCAACGGGTCTCACAAATTATGCACCTGCCTTTGAGGGGGGATCTTTGTTGCCTTCATAAAGCAAACCTGGAAAGAAGAGCAAGATGAAAACTAGATCGACCTGTGCATCTGAGGCTGTTGGGAGGCTTTGAAGGTCGATGAGATGCCAACTCGTGAGGGCAGGAAATCTGCTGCAGGGTTTGTGGGGTGATGCTGATGCACGCATGGGCTCAAAAGGTCCCACAGCTGCTAGGTGGCTGAGGCTGCCTCTGAGACAGACAGACAGCCTGACTGCAAAGCCTGACTGCAAAGCCTGGACTCTTCCCCACTTCCCCACTGTCTGCACAGCAGAGGAGGAGAAGCAAGTGTCTGATGTAGCTGGGTCGCCTCCCGCCATGGGTTCTTCTGAATGTTCCTTTTTGAGGAAGAATGCGGATAATAATACCTCCTAAGAATTTTCTAAGGGTTTTGTGATGTTTAATGTTGAATATCAGCACAGAGCCAGCCTAGCACATATTAGGTACTCAGTAAATGCATGCTTTCTTCCTTTTCCTCTCCACTATGGCTTGACCATGGCTTTGTGAATCCCACTTTCTTCCTTATTAACACAAAGCCTGGTCCCCAAGCTAGTGCACACATCTGCTCCCAGGTACGTTTTGGCATAGAATTTTTCTTTTTCTTTTCTTTTTCCTTAAAACTATATGCCTGTTTGTTTCAGTGCATTACTCTGATCAAACTAAACATTTTTGGAGGGTCAACCATGGAGGTCAAATAGTGCCCTGAAGTTATACTTTGTTACCAACCATTTAGACATGTCACTACCCTGTAATTTACTTAATGGCAGTTTTTTGCTTAACACATAATAATATAAGCAATGCCACACTTCAAACAAACACCAATGTTATGGACTGATTTCATTCTCAAATTCGGTGTTCTGTTAGAATATCATTCTTTGAGTAATTTGAGAAATACATGGGCAATTTGTGTTTTTACATTTGTTAATTCACAAAGCAACAGGTGATGTTCAGCATTTATATAAAGAGATTTTTTTAAAAGATTTTATTTATTTATCTTCAGAGGGGAAGGGGGGAAGGAGAGAGGGAGAGAAACATCAATGTATGGTTGCTTTTTGTGCGTCCCTTGCTGGGAACCAGCCTGCAGGGAACCAGCCAGCAACCCAGGCATGTACCCTGACTGAGAATCGAACCGAGATTGTCTGGTTTGCAGGCCCATGCTCAATCCACGGAGCTACACCAGCCAGGGTTCTATAAAGAGATTTTTAATGACTGACTCAGTAAAGTCATTTTTTTTCGCTTTTTGTTTTTAATGAAGAGAAGTGGAACTAAATTCACTTGTCATGCAGGGCACAAACCCACTGTGCCTCCTAATGAAACCAGGTTTAGGGAGAATATTTTCAGACAGAGCAAAGGATGCTTGTTGGGTAGTACTTAGCAGCTGATGCTAAGAAGGAAGGGCTTAGAGATAGTATGTTGTGCAAGTGGTAAAAGGGGAAGAAGGAAACAATAGGAAATGACTTTAGATGAATAGTACTTAAGAGTAATGAGATCTAGGAAGTGAATAAAATTTTTTCGGAATGTACAGAAAAACAAACAAACCTGCCCTCCCTTTGACTAGATGGAAAAGCCATAACTCTACCTGTCCTGCTGGGCAGAGAGTATGTTTTCAGCAGGCATGTTGTGACAAACCATGCATAGCATTTTAAGAACTCATGATGTTGTTTGGAGGAGATCTTGTCTGGAAGAAGATGAGGCGCAGTGGTCAGAATAGCATCCTTCCTCATAACAAACAGAGAATAGTACTTAGCAACAAAAGCAAGAACTTAGACTAGGTGAAGAGAGGGATGCTGGCAATGGTAATGAGGACCGAAATGGAGATAAGCGAGGTGAGGGACGCTGCCATAGATATTCGGGAAGGAAAGATGAAAGAGGTGTAGACAAAGGTCGGCAGGCCATTCTACACTGTCTCTTATGGTTCTTTTGGTTGTGTGGTGTGGGAGTGGCGAAGGGTGATGGTGATAGACCCTAAATACAAAAAACCTTTGGAGGAAAAAGAAAATAAAATGTTTGTATCATCAACAGGTAATCATAGTTAAGTTTATGCCATTTCGTTCTCTAAATTTCTTAGAAGTGTTCGTTGGTTTTTTTGTTTGTGGTTCATTTTTAAATCCAAGGGTTTTACTATTTATATCAGTGGTTCTGCAACCTGGCTGGACCTTGTCTGTAGTTAATAGACAAGTATTAAAGTGGAAGACCTTGTCTCCGATTTAATAGACAAATATGGACAAGCAGGGGAAGTCTGTTATATAGGAGTGAGGGAGCGTATCAAAGGCTTCAGACAGTGAGCCCACGAAAAATCATGTAGGTCGTTCTGACCTCGAGGAAAAAGAGAGAAAAAAAAAAACAAGGACAAAACGTAAGCAGAATTGTTGCTCTTGCCATCTTAGGGTAATTGTAATGGAGTTCTAACAAAAAATAAAAAACAAAACACAAATCAGGTATAAGTGATTAGAGGTGGTAATCAGCTTTACCTTGGAGGAAAGCCTGAGAGAGAGCAGCTAGTGCTTTGAGCCCTAATGGAGATCACAAAGGAAGACTAAGACTCATGTACAACTTAAGAGTTAACTCCAGCTGTGCATTGGAGAGGATTTCTGGGCACACCTGTCCACTGACTCTGGTCAGTCCCGTGTGCCCCGGACCACGGAGCTGCACGTGCACGAGCCGTACTCAGCCTGCTGGGAGGGACACCTCAGGAATCAGGACCCTGGGGCTGGCAGGAGACAGAAGGTTGCTCTCCAGGGCCCAGGCGCGGCTTCAGAACCATTGGGTTCAGACTGCTCCTGGGATCACTCTGAGGGAGCATTTTGTGAGTCTAAGATATTTATATAACTCTGTAAAGTACATAATTTTCTAATGACTTTGCTGTACATCTGAAACTAATACAAAGTAGTACTGGATGTAAATAATAAATAAAAATTAAAAAATAAAAATTAAAAAATAAAATACATAGAGCTGTGAAGTCCGTGTGTGTATCCACAGGACCTACCAGTTAAAGGGCAATATTGTGACTTTCAGCACCAGAGACACATGATAATGCTCATTCAGCTGATCTAATATCTTTTAACTTCAACAGAAAAAAAAATTAAACTTTCTAAAGTATTTCATTTAGATTAAAATTTCAATTTATTAGTAAAGAGTGAACATGACTTATTATTTTTTCAAACTATTCTTTGAATATAGTCAAATAGTATCATGTGTTACATCTGACTCATCCCTCTAGAAGTGGTAATGGACTTGCAATCAAGGTAAGCAGAGTCTCAGGACCTAGAAGGACTTGAACGTTTAATCTGGGCCTTTGTGCTAATGTAATTTCTAGCCACTCACTTCTTCTTGTTTCTTTCTTTTGAAAACACTAACACTTCATGGGATTGTCTCTAGCAATAAGTCAGTGTTCTAAAATATCTTTTCAAATGGGTTCAAGTGATTCTAAGTGGCAAGTGGCTTTTTCCTTTCCTGTCCTCAGTGAAAGAGAAGCCATGAGAGGCACCTTAGGGACCATGCTGAGTCCTTCCAGCCAACCAACGTGCTTGCTGAATGGCTCCTGATGGTGGAGGGATTTCCCTTCTGAAAGAACCATTCCTGTTGTGCAGACACACTTCATAGGAATATTTGAGTGTAGTTCTAGGGTCTGGAAGACTGTTAGATTTTTGAAGGACAGAAACTACCATTTTATCAAATATTCTTGACCTTGTAGTACCATAATTTTGATACAGACATGAAGATAAACATCCCTGAGCTTTAGCTGACTGTTCATGACTATGAGAGGTTATATTCATCTTTTAAAAAGAAAGCAACATTTATATGAAGAGTTAGATAAATATGAATGACCTTAGAAAAATAATGGAAGACATTTATGGAGTTAGAATCAAAGCTAAAATGGTGCAAAGAAAAAATATTTCTAGGTTGATATGTGAGAAATAAAACCCCAAAGAATGGAATCTCAGCCACCAGCACAGAATTCATTGAGTGGTACAGGATTCTAAAGACTGCCCATATTTGTTGACAGTCTCTGCTTCCGTGGGTATTAAATAACTGGAGACTATGAATGAACTCTTAAAGAGCATATAGTTTCTGTTGATTCTAAGATCTTTACAGCTTCTAATCATAGTGGCAAACTTATAGCTTCCTGTTCTATGGGACCATTAAACTGTGGGTACTCCAGAGCTTTGAAGGCATTAGAACCACACACGCTATGTCCATGGTGTTCCTTCATTCATAACTGCATACACTAGAGACCGTATAGTGTCTACATCAGGGGGTTAAAGTATTAAAATATGACCGAATCAAGATGGCGCCCTGACTCCCAGCTGTGCTAGTAAACAAACCATGAGGTAAGGGTGATAGTAACATCAAACTCAATGCACGCTCAGAGTACATGAAAATGGGAGAAAAAAATGCATTTCCTGAGGCTACATAGAGCCCACATTTTTTCAATCTCTTGAACAAAAGGATCTGAGACTTGAAAAAGTGGAAACCCTAGCTTTCTCTTGCCGTCTGTGTTGGAGATAAGATCATGAAAACAAGGAATGTAAGCACCAGTTTATGGGTAAACTTGAATTTCCATAAGATGGAACCACATGTGCTCACTGGAACTGTAGGAAAAAATAGTGAAAACGTGGGTTTGTGCACTTGGCTTCTCCTTTTTTTTTTTGTCCTCTTGTGTTTTCCCCTATGACACCAAGGCTACCCCCATGGAACTGTGCTGAAGTGAATATTCCCTCTTCATATTATATTTAAGATCATGGGGGAGGGGGTGTGTGAGGATCTGCATGTTTTTGTCATTTTTAATGCTGTTTGAGCTCTGGTCAAATATGACAATTTCCATATATTTCTCAGCCAGTAAAGTGAATTAGCTTAACTTTTTGAACAATCTTAAGAACTCAATTTATTTAATAAGTTAGATGGCATTGATATAAAAGTCTAAGATATTTAATTTTATGAACACTAAGATTTGATAGTTTCAGGTTATCAGGAAGAAATTTTCACAATTTCTAGCTACTCTGATATGATTACAGAAGAAAATAATGAACATGTTTCTGTTGTAAAAAATTGAATTATGAGCACACGTTGTCAGTTATGTTTATAAAATGCCTCAGCACCGTGGAATTGGGAGATGCATCGTATTAAGGAATTGGCTGCAGCCTGCTCTCTCATCCATCAGGGACCTTCCTTCTGCTGATCGGTACCAAAGCTCCATAAAAGCAGGCCGAGCTGATTGGTTTTTGTGACGCTCCTCTCTTCATTTTTCTTTTTCTGTACTGTAAATGACATTCATTTCCTTTTTTTCACAGAAAAACATCAAGCTCTATTTATGCACGCTTATATTCTGTTATAGTTAATAACTAAGGGCCTCAAGTAAACAAGAAATTATTTGGCATAAAATATGAGGTAATTAGGATTACCACAGCAGAGAAGACCTACATGCTGGCGACTGACAGAAAGCTATGCATATGAAGTGCTTAGGCACATACATTAAATTCAGAAAGTTATATATTTTTCTCAGAAAAATTCCATTATGGCATTCTACCTTCTCGATACAGGCCAATGTTGAGATTTTAACTCATACACTTCAATGATGTGAACAGTGATACATGTCTCCCCTCCTCCCTTTATGTAGGTCCTAACCTCTTCGCTGCAATCCAGACTAATCTACGTTACACACTGTTATTAACTCCCAGGACTGCCTCTGTCCCCAGCATCTTTCCGTTGGAGAAAGATTCAATAAACAGGTTATTATTGATTTCTCACACAGTACCCATCATGTGAATGATGCGGGGGGGGGGGTACAAAGGGAGGCTCAAGTCATGGTTTGTCCATAAAGAATTCACGATTAATCTTGCTGAGGGAGGGACAAGTCTAAAACGACGACATTGTTGTTATTCTAATGCTTTTGATTTATGAAAATGGTAACTTCACAGGATTCAAAGTAGTGGCCGTGAATGACAAAACAGTATCCAATTAACTACCAGATTATGGGATGTAAATTACAGGGTCTCTGCAGGCTCTGTGTAGATAGGCTACAAGGAGACGCGAATTTGTCAGAGAATGTTGCATGCTGGGTAGCTTGGAAGACGTGAACAGAAGGGCAGCCAGCCCCCCAGGGCAGGTGGAAGCTGTGAAGGAGTGAATGGGGGTGATGGCTCTCGGGAGGAGTAAACTGACTGCTTCTCAGCTGTCCGGCTGGGGATTCGCGGGGCCCAGGCTGGGAGAGAATGGAACTGGGATTGCCGGCCGGCTGCTGTGGCACAGACAGCAGAGACTGGTTGAAATGGAAGAAAAGGACGAGAAACACGGGAAAGAGAACAAATTCTAGCTGGTAGTTCTAGCTGGCTGAGATTTCTGTCTCCGGAATTTCACCTTTCCTCTCACTTCTGTACTTTTTTCATTCAATGATGTCTATGCTCATGTCTTGGATGCTGTGATAGATTCTGCATGTACCCGACATAGTTTCTGACCTCTGGTTTAGCATTGCTAATTAACAAAATTTTAAGTACATATATTGTGCCTCCCTAAACCGATTGTATGTTTTCATGTAATGAGACCATAAATTTTTTGTATTAATTCTTTCAAAAACTGTAATGAGTATCTATATATGATAGCCACTGTTGGTATAAGGAAGAAAAGCCATGATATGGTTCTCAAAGAAATCCAGACAGTTATAGTGAACTATGGTAATTATTACCAGAAAACTTCAGTGAGATTAATTCTTAAATTTTCTTGGAGTATTAAAGACTTTTTAAAATAAATATTTTAATATATTTATTGATTTTAGAGAGAGAGGAAAAGAGAGAGAGAGAGAGAAGCATTTATGTGAGAGAGAAACATGGATATGTTGCCTCCCCTGTGCTCCCTGACCAGGGATCAAAGCTATAAACTAGGTATGTGCCCTGACTGGGAATTGAACCCACGACCTTTTGGTATACAGGATGATACTCCAACAGAGTCACACTAGCCAGGGTGTGAGAATGATCTTTTCGGCTGAAACTTAAAGGGCAGAAGTGTTTTGAACACACGAAGTGAAGCGTGACCAGCTCAGAAAGATGGAACAGCCTGTGCAAGGCACAGAGTAGAGGATGTGGAGACATGACCCTGAATGCATGTGCGCGGATCCTGCTGAGTGTAGAGTGACTGATGGAAAAGAGACTGTGCAAATGTGATGGGTAAACAACTGTGTATCTATGCAAAGGATCTTACATGGTATGTTATGATTAAACATGTTGATTAGGCAAGAAATGTTTGGACTTATATGTCAGCCCCCTGTAGCAAAATGGAGAATAAAGGGGAAGAGGGACATGACTGGGGAGGGGACTGGAACAGAGGCTATCGTAGAGAAGCCGGGGTCAATGGGGAGAAGGGAGCAGATGGAAGGAGAAAATGCAAACAGTAAAGGGAAGGTAAACCGGACGGATGTTGGCGTTTGGTAGAATGTGGGGGATAAGATGGAGAGAAGACAAAGATATTGTCTATCTTGTTCAGAACTGTCTCTCTACCACCTTGAAGAATGTCTCAGCTAGGTTCCCGGTAAATATTTGTCAAACAAATAAAAGGGACGTAAATATATAGGTAACTCCTGGGTTTCTAAGGTGGAATGTTTATGCCAGTCCCAAAAAGAGGGATACAGGAGTGGATGACAACACATTCATCTGTGAACTGCTGAACATACAGGTGATTCCTAGAAGAATAGATGATCAGGTACATTATAAGGATGTGGGGGTAGGAAAGGAAGAAGAGATAATGAAGGAAATATCAAACATGACCGCAGAAGCAGAGGAAGATGATTAGTTCAGGTTAAAACCACAAGTCAAGAGAGACATTTTCCAGCTGAAGTATTTGAAAGGGTAATTTGTCCGCGAGTTCAGTGAGAATAGTCTGGAAGAATCAGTAATCAGCTTAGGGAGACTCAGGGAAGAAGAGTATAATCAGTGCTTGGGAGTGAAGGTCCCTTGCCTTTTTACAGAAGGCATGTGTCAGAAATTAGAGGTTGGCTTGCGCTTCAAGTTATTGTACAAACTCTGTGGCTTTGTGCATCTTTTAACCTAAGAAAGATACAGGCAGCATATGGAATGGTAACTTTAGTAATGACAGCCAGTATGCAGGTCAGAGATGGATGCTACAAAACAATAAGAACAGTGCCTAACTGTGGAGCTATTACCATTGTCAAAGATAACCTGACTTGAACCATAGTTTCTTATGTGGAATAGATACTTTCAAATTGTGTGGTTAATATTAATCACTGTATATTTTAAAGGAATTTGTTTCTTTAATTAATAACTTTATGCTACACAAATTGATGAATCATCCCTGCATATTACATTATGGGCAATAATTTCCTACCTTAGTTCATCCCTGTATGTAGTCTAATTTAGCTGTTCCCTAAAGGTTTTGAGAGGTTGCTCTCAAATATTAGTTGCATAAAAGGCACCTAAAGGTGTTTGATAAAATTCTTTTACTTGAGTCAAGAGGGCCTGGGCATTAGCATTTTAACAAGCACCCTCATAGGATTCTCATATAATGTGAAGAGGTCTACTTGGAGAAGCATTGCTTTAAAAAGAATTTAAGGGGAAAAAATGGGAGGGATTTAGAGGAACAAGTATAAAGGACACAAGGACAGTAACTAAAGGGGATGGAAATGGGAGGGAAGTGGGGAGCACGGGGCAGGGTGGGCCGGGATGGGAGAAATAGACAAAAAACTGTACTTGAAAAATAACTAAAAAAAAAGGCAATTGTGCTACTTGCATTTTTTAGCTGGTGTTCTTGCTCCCCCAGGTGGTGCAATGTATAATTGCATCTTTCAGATTTTCCCGTTTCACTGATTAGAAAATAGAGCTCCACAATTTATTTACCTGTTTATCTAGCCTTCATTTAACAATATCAATGTACAAATGCCAAATGCAGAATTAGCACTCATATCCATACATACAAATAAAGTGACTATAGAAAACCAAAAAAGTCACCTGTAAAATTCCACAATTTAGAAAAGCTGTGGCCTAAACATTGCTGCAGCTTCTCCTCCTTCTTTTCTTCTTCTTTCTCCTCTTTATTTACTTATTGATAATTTAAAGGGGTATTTAGTAGAAGAGTACCAAAAAGCTATTTGGTAGCATTTTCATGGAACAAGTGTTCATGCTTTGCTTGGGTTCTTCCTCTGTGAATCATTCAGGATTTAGAAGACATATTTTAAAACAAGAAGGACCCAGGGTGTGTAATGCTCATTTGAATTTCACTTGCTATGTTTTTTCTTTTGCTAATGGAAAGGATGTAATGGATAAAGAAAGGCTGTGGTGTGTGAGAATTAGAGAGTGCGGGGCTGGGAATACCTCCTTTCTTCCCTTCTTCCCTCCACGACTTCTGGCAGTCAGTCAGCCGATTAGTTCCGATAACCCCCTGGGAGGAGCTTGTGTGTGATGCGCTGATAACTGGAACACTGTTTCCATGAAGGGGAGAGATGTCTAGCCAGCCAAAGCCTGGCATAAAGCGTCCATGCCCTGAGTGCAGGGCAGGCCGCCAAGACTCAGAAGAGGGAGAGATTGACTAAAGCGGTGGGGGCAGGGTAGCCACCGGGGAGGTCTGAGTGGAGATGGCATCCAACTCGAACCCCTGATAATGGCTACTTTTTAAGTACTTTATGCAACTGTGTTGCCGATTTACGTCATACAGTGATCTGTTCTTGAAAATAATGTTTTTCAATTACTGCTTTTATTTTGGTTCTTCATTCATTCAGCACTGATTATGTGTCAGGCAGTGGCTCAGTGTGGGCAGATAAGGTCAAATGGGGACGACCGGTCTGTGTCCACACAGACCTCCCACTCTCCTAGTGAAGGCAGACAGGAAACAACAGCCTAAAATAGATCAAGGAGTTATAAACTGAGGTGGGGAATAACTTGGATGGGGTGGGATAAGACCTATTTCTGTGAAGGGGGCTGGGAAGGCCTCCTGGAGCAGACACAAGCTACTGTGTGCATTGAGTTCAAGGGCTGTGCATGTATTATGTTATGCCTCACAACCCTACTAGAGAATGTACCATTATTATGCCCACTTGGCAGGAAAGGAGACTGAGGTTCGGGGATATATAAAGTAACTTAACAGATACTTTGTGAGTGGTGGAAACTGGATTTAAGTCTACACTGCCAGGCCCCAGAGCCTACTGCAGTGACCGCTCTGATAGCCACCATGCCCTGTCCAGGCAGAAGGCAGAGTGTGTGCAAAGCCTGGGAGACAGGAAAACTCTGGGTACCTGAAGCACTGGAGGCAGATGGTAGGACCAGGTCACGGAGCTGGTGGGAGTGGTCTGGTCGAGGTCGGAGACAAGGCAGAGGCCCTGTGAAAACGTGGTAAGGAGGTCTGGATTTCATTCTGAGCCCAGTGGGAAGTTGGGTGTGTTTTAAGCCCATTTCAAATAGGATGAAATGCCTTTTAAAGACGTGACTCTTTCTCCAACATGGAGAATGGGTTACAGGCAGGAAAGGCAGTAAGAAGACCAGCTAGGCGTTTCGGCAGCAGAGGTGGGGAAGAGATCTGAACAGGTTTTGGAGGTACAATGAACAGCACCTCCCAGGATCAAGTGTCCCCATCCTCACAGAGGTGGTGGGGGGATGGCACATTAAACTGCACTGGTGGCGTGGGCTACTTTCAGACATGTGTTAACGCAGAAACCAATGTATTAGGAGATCACTGAGGGAGTTGAACAGAAGAACATTATTTCCCCCAGCACAGTGGAACTGCTGATGGTTGAGAAAAAGGTCTTTTTCCAGTGTACTGTGTTAATTTCACAGATGAGGACACTGACCTCAGAGGAAATAAGTGATTAATTGCCTAACTAGTTAGTTATCCAGTGGGGAGTAAGATGCAGGTGCTTTTCCTTGATCCCACACATGCATAAGTGGTTTGTGCTTAAGACAGACAACTCTAACATATTAGGTGATTTCCCACCAGTTCGCGGGCACTGGAATACTTGCTTATAGGCCAAATACTCTCTTCCTTTCTTACTCCTTTAATTTGATGTTGTTTTCCTTGATGGCAGCCATTCCCATTTCACAACACATGGTAAAATGCCGTTCCTATGAGAATGTCCCTTCTCTGCTTACATACGAAACAGAAAGAAACCGAGAAAAGGACGTCGATAAGCTCACTTCTCGGGTGACTCGGTTACCATCTCTGACCTCATGTCTGCAGGCAGGAATTCTTGCCCTTGATTAGAAGAGGTAGCCCTGATGTGAATGAAGTTACAGAAAAGGTCAGGGAACTGCTGAACACTTGGGACCACAGGGAACGTGCTCGAGGCAGAAAATAGGAGGAAGCATTGGCCTCTAAGCAAATGTCTCCTTTATCCACAGCCAGGGAGAGTGTCCATGAAGAATCTCCAAATCACTCTTGAAGGAGCTAAGCAAGTGCTATAGAGGATCTGATTAATCTTACCGTGGCCCTTCTGTCCAGTGAAAAGTATTAAGTTATTTTGCAGCGCCGAGTGATTGTTTGCTAGCTGAAAATTCAAGTGGAATTCATAATCGAAGCTGATGTCTGGGATCCGTGAATAAGCCAGGAATGAAGTGTGTCCAAAAGCATCCATACCACTGAACCTGGGCTGAGTAATATTAATAGCTGTGGAAAAACCGAAATTCAAATGTTAAAATAAACCCACACATGTTCTTGTTAAAAGGAGGGTTATAGTTTGCTGGTGTATCTGGCCTGAAAGTCTGTTTACTATCACATTAATTATACTTAAATGTCCTCAGCACTCAGCAATTAAGCGACTCAACAGGGATTTCAAAACCAGAACCAAGGAAGTATAGTGTTTTGAGAGCCTGTGTATATACCCTTTCACTCACATATCCTTTCTGCACAATGGAGAATTTACTTAAATAGAAAAACCTTGTATTTTGAAGATTAATTTTAGAAATAGAAAAGGTTACTGGCACACAAAAGTATTTACCCAGGTGCTTTGTAAGCGAAATTTGGCATCCAAACACTGGCTATGACTTAGAAAAGAATTCACAGCTTGGAACTGTGTTTCTAGTCCTGCCCCCTTTTAGTAACTGAAGCCATTGGTCAGGGGTAGGAAAGCGAAGAAATCAAAAGGGAGTTTGATTAGTTTCCATTACTATATGGTGAATGACCAGACCTTTTGCTGAAGAAGAAACCATTGTCTAAAAGAAATACTCATACTTCTGGTCAAGATGGTGGCACAGGCAGACATGGCTCACCTCTTCCCACAACCACATCAAAATCACAACCAAAATATAGAATAATCATCACTCAGAACCATCAGAAATTGAGTTTAATGGGAGTCTGACAACTATGGAATTAAAGAAACTACATCCATCCAGACTAGTAGGAGGGGCGTAGATGTGGAACAGGCTGGTCCTATACCCATGTGTGGTGGGTAAAAATTCGGGAGGGATATATTAAGAGTGAGAAGTCCCAGCCCCACACCAGCCCAGGGTTCCAGTGCCAGGAAGATAAGTCCCCAAAACTTCTGGCTGCAAAAACTGGTAGGGATTGAGTTGGTGGAAAAAAGGTCTAGAGTTCCAAGCAGTTCCTCTTAAAGAACCCACACACGGACTCAGGCTCACTACCTCTGAGCTCCAGCACCAGGGCAGCACCTTGAAAGGGACCAGTGAAATATAGGGATAAATCAAAATATCTGGTGAAGCCAGAGACCATTGTCTCTTCTCTGAATCCTCCCCCAACAGAGCCACAGATCTGGCAAGCTGGTGCCTTATCAGAGATTCTATCAATTTGACACTATTAGATCCACCTTGGAGATCCCCAGAGACTTGGGCTCACCCAAGCTGCATTCATATGAATGGCTGGTCTTGGCTCAAGCTTTGCAATTTCCTAAATCTTATCAAATAAGCAATAGCTGGCCTCAGGGAGCTCCAGGCCCAATATTAGCAGCAGCCAGCCTAGATTCATAGCCTAACTTTGCTTGGAAATCTCCAAGCCCAGCACAAGCAGTAGCCATCTCAGATTACTTCATAGCTCAGGCAAGGTAGCCCTGAGCAAAACACAGGCGGGGGCTGACTTTGGCCTGCACCATCTGGAAAACCCCAAAGCCAGAGCACCAAGTGGACAGCTACTGACCACATCAGAGTACCACCACCCTGCCATTGCTCAACTGATACTCCATGAAGGGTGGTGGATGGTGGTCAGTTGTGGGTGGTCAGTGGTCACAGCCAGTCCTTGCAGCTGACTGGCTTTGGTAAATCTCTGCCATTGACCTGCCATCAGCAATCAAGGCTCAAGTACAAGAGGAGGGTGTATTCAGCCACATAAAGGGTGCACCTCGAGTACCCAGCTTGGGTGATAGGGGAGGTTGTGCCACTAGACTATAGGACACCTAGTACATTAGGTCACACTATCAAGACACAGAGTCAAAGCAGCTCTATCTAATATATAGAAACAAACACAGGGAGGCTGCCAAAATGAGGAGACAAAGAAATATGGCTCAATGAAAGAGCAGATCAAACTCCAGAAAAAGAGCTAAATGAAATGCAGATAAGCAATCTATCAGATGCAGAGTTCAAAACACTGGTTAGAAGGATACTTAGGGAATTTAGTGAGGAGCTCAACAGCATAAAGAATATCTAGTCAGAAATGAAGGATACACTAAATGAAATAAAGAACAATTTATAGGGAAATGACAGTAGAGTGGATGAAGCTGTAAATCAAATCAATAATTTGGAATATTAAGGAAGCAAAAAAAAAAACAATCAGAAGAAAAAATGCAAAAACAACAACAACAAAAAACCTGGGATCACATAAGCAGCCTCTGGGACAACTTCTAGAGATTCAACATTTGCATCATAGGGGTGCCAGAAGGTGAAGTGAAAGAGCAAGAAATTGGAAATCTATTTGAAAAAATAATGAAAGATAACTTCCCTAATTTGGTGAAGAAAATAGACATGCAAGTCCAGGAAGAACAGGAAGCCCCAAACAAGATGGATGCAAAGAGGCCCACTTCAAGACACAAATTAAACAGTCAAAGGTTAAAAATGAAGAGAGAATCTTAAAAGCAGCAAGAGAAAAGAAGTTAGTTACCTGCAGGGGAGTTTCCATAAGACTGTCAGCAGATTTTTCAAAAGAAACTTTGTAGACTGGAAAGGATTAGCAAGAAATATTCAAAGTCATGAAAAGCAGGGACCTACAGCCAAGATTGTTCTATCCAGCAAAGCTATTATTTAGAATCAAAGGGCACATAAAAAGCTTCCCAGACCAAAAAAAAAACCCCAAAAAACAAACAAACAAAAAACCCCAAAACAAAAACAACTAAAGGACTTCATCATCATTAAATCATTATCATATGAAATGTTAAAGGGACTTATTTACGAAAAAGAAGATCATGGATGGAACTGGAGAGCATTATGTTAAGTGAAATACACCAGGCAGTGAAAACAAATACCATATAATCTCATCTATAAGCAGAACCTAATCAAGAAAACCAAAAAGCAAGCAAAATATAACCAGAGACATTGAAATAAAGAATAAACTGACAGTAACCAGAGGGGAGGGGGCAGACAGATAATGAGGTACAACAGGGGAAGGGTCATCAAGGAATCTGAATAAAGGACCCATGGACAAAGTCAAAGTGGGTAGGACCCAGGGTGGGAGGTGGGGGTGGGTGGGGTAAGGGGTGGTGGAGGGGGAAAATGGAGACAACTGTACTTGAACAATAATAAAAAATATGAAAGGAAATGAATAAGAAGCTTAAAAAAGAAAAGATGAAAACTATGAACAATGAAATGGCAAAAAATACATATCTATTAAGAATTGAATCTAAAAAACAAACTATTCAAACAAGAAGAACAGAGACAGAATCATGGATACAGAGAGTGTTTTGATGGCTGCCAGATGCAAAGCAGGGGTGAGGGAGTGGGTGAAGGGGTGAGGGGATGAGGGGATTAAGAAGTACAAACAGGTAGGTACAGAATAGCCATGGGGATGTAAAGAACAGGATAGCAAACAAAGTAGTCACAGAACTTATACCCATGACCCACAGACATGAACAATGGTGTGGGGATTGCTTGACGGAGTGGGGGTGCTGGGTAGGGGGGCAAAGAAGGAATAATCAGAACAACTGTAATAGCATAATTAATAAAATATAATTAAAAAGAAAAAATAAAAGAAATATTCATCCCTACTGTGCTGAGATGTTTGTTAGATCATGAAAGCACTGGTTTCAATAGGCCTGAAACCCTAAGGAGATTTCTTAGTAACGGGAAGTGTGGTAAAAAATGAAGTTCAGGGATCAGTGTGGATATTTAATCTCTCTCGAAAATTGATGTTTTGTTTCACTTATTTATGCTTTTATTGGTTGATTCTGTATGTGCCCTGACTAGGGACTGAACTCACAACTTGGCGGATCCAGACAATGCTGAGATGAACTGAATTGCCTAGCCAGGGCAAGCCTCGATCTAATCTTGTATCCAGATTTTCTCTTTTCATTGTTGCTCCTTCATAAATAGTTCCAACTGGCTTGTATTTGCCCATGCCAAGAGAACCACAGGAAACAGGAAGGGGATTTTGATACCCATTCCTGTCTGTTACGAATGGTATTCCCAGGTTAAAGGATGTTCCTGGGGTCTATTTTTACTGGTTTGAGACGGTTTGCCAGAGGAAAGAAGAGCTTGTCTTGATTACCTTTATTGCTCCCTTCTTAGGAGATATTGGCTCTCTTTGGAAGTTGTAAAACTAGAATTTTTACAAGCCTTAAGAAATACACTGGTTGTGGTATCTAACACTTGAAACAAAAGAGCTTCTTGTCTGGCTCTTTTGTGCTCAAATAATTGTGTTCTCCTGGGAAAAGTGATTCTAGTTATCAGAAGCTTTTTTTCTGTTTGTTTCATATAACTATTCAAGTAGGGTAATTGTTTGGAATTAGTTGAATACTTTATTTTAATATTTAAGATTTAATAAAAATCTCATCAGTTTATTCTTTGGGGTGTGTTGTCTAAGATAATATTTTCCCTCATATCTCACCCAAATCTGAAGTGGGATGTTGAGACCTATCACCTTTTGTATTTAGTTTTTATTGTTGCTCAGTTACAGTTGTCCCCCCCATTTCTCTCCCCTGCCCTACCCACCTGCCGCATTCAATCCCCCCACCATTGTCTTTGTCCATGGTTCCTTTACATACATGTTCCTGGACTTGACCCTTTCCCTTCTATATTTATTTTTTATCTAATGAAGTAAATTATGGTTTGTTGCCAGAGATAAGATGACTCTTCCTATCAAGCACTCCACTTTTAGTTGTTCAGGGAAATGAGATGGATTGCAGTCAAAACAATAGAAAAATACTGACAGTGTTTTAATGTTGGCATTAAAAACAGTGAAAACAGAACTCAATTACATTTACTTTTGAAATTTTTTGTGGATTTTATTATATTATTATTATTATTAATTTTTTAAATTATCATTCGAGTACAGTTGTCTCAATATTCCCCCCTTCACACCCCCCCCCCTGGATACTACCCCCTTTGACTTTGTTCATGGGTTCCATCTCCTTTATTCAGGTTCCTGGATGATCCTTCCCCTATTTCCCCCATTGTCCGTCTCCCCCCTCCCTCTGGTTACTGTCAGTTTATTCTTTATTTCAATGTCTCTGGTTATATTTTGCTTGCTATTTGGTTTTGTTGATTAGGTTCTGCTTATAGGTGAGATCACATGGTGTTTGTCTTTCACTGCCTGGCTTACCTCACTTAGCATAATGCTCTTCAGTTCCATCCATGTTGTCCCGAAGGGTAGGAGCTCCTTCTTTCTGCTGCATAGAATTCCATTATGTAGATGTACCATAGTTTTTTGATCCACTCATTTACTGATGGGCACCTAGGTTGCTTGCAGCACTTGGCTATTGTAAATTGTGCTGCTATAAACATTGGGGTGCACAGGTTCTTTTGAATTAGTGGTGGAAAACAGTATGGAATTTCCTCAGAAAACTAAAAATGGAACTGCCTTTTGACCCAGCAATTCCACTGCTGGGATTATACCCTAAGAACCAATTAAGTTTAATATTAACATAGAGAAATGTTAACTAAGTTTAATTAACATTTAAGTCAATTAAGTTTAATATTAACATAGAGAAATGACTTAAAACATCCCTTTCTGTTAATAATTTACAACTCAGTCTGTTCAAAGTTCAGTACATTTAGGTTATGACAACAAATATGTCATATGTATTTCATCATCAGACGCTGTGCTAGATGCTGGTGACACAAAGATAACAAAGCATGATCCCTGTCCCCAAGGATCTAGTGTGTGGTCAATAAATTCACTCAATAGAACTGGACTGAAAACTGAGGCTTGGCTGAGAGATGAAAGGAAAAAACATTTCAGGTAGAAAGAACAGCACATTCTAAGGTGGGGAGGCCAAAACAGCATGTCATATACTGAGGACAGTCACGGATTTTGCACATTGCAGAGTGAAATATTAAACGGAAGAGTACAGCAAATGGAACGAGATAGTCAGATGAGGTCAAATTCTGAAAGGCTTTATCTTTTCTACATCATCTTTGAGTAGTTGGGCAATGATCAAAGTTGCCTTTTAGAAACATCTGGTGATGAAATGTGAAGTTCAGATTAGACAGAGAGAGCTGGAGGACTGACCTGTGGTCAACACGAAAATGAGGACTTTGATGATATCAAGAAATAGAACACGGAGTTAAGGTTACACTGAACTGTGAATGTAAGAAAATTTAAGGGTAACTCGTTAAAAAGGGGTGATGGCGTGATATTTGTCTGAATAATTAAAGTGTTTTCAGTGCTAATATCCTGTCACAATTAAGTTTGTGACACAATTTTATATGAGTAAAAAGAAATCTAATATATTTTGAAACTTGAGGATGACAGCGCCCACAGGAACAGACCTGTCACTTGCTTGGCATTTCTCAGTCTAAAGCTTCGCTGTTCAATCACATTGCAACTTGAACTGTGGCTAGGCCTGAGCTGTTTTCAGTACAAGGCAAAGAATGTGAAACACCTTATTAATAATATTTCATATGCATTAAATATTGGGTTAAATAAAAATATTATTAAACTAAATTTCACTTGTGTCCTTTTTACTTTAATAAATGGGTCTGCTAGAAAACCAAATTACACAAGCAGTTCACATTCTGTTTTTACTGAATAGCACTGCAGAGAGTTCCAGGTCAACTGGCAGGTAAGTTTTTTCTCTAAACCCTTGGTTTTGACTTACCTCAGGGGGCTTAGCCTTTCGGTATCCTTGAACCTGCAAAATGAGCATCTAGGCCATTTCTAAGAGACTCTGGGTCTTCACCCCACTGTCTCCATCATGCTGGATCAGGCAGGAGAACATGGAGGGCCCCAGGTTGGGAGAATGAGGAAGTTCAGCCTTACAAATGAGTCTTTCCAGTTCTTTAAGGTAATCTCTTTATGATCTTTAACCAGGCAACATTTGGCTAATTTGATTACTCTGTTACACAAACTTCCAGATAAGACTTCTGGGAACATCAGTAGTCATCAAATCAGGAGACTGAACAGATTTTAATGGAAATATTTTACGGCCATTAAATTCTTTTTCCTCTTTGTCATCTCTGGTTGTCTCATGGCTTCCATTTGTGAATTTACACATTTTTTGTCAAGTGCTTTTAAAGTTATAGCAAGGGATTGGAATCATAAAGCGGGAAGGGGAATTACAACATGGTGGGATTTGAGCTAAAAATTAATGATTTAATGTGTGGGAGAAGTGAACAAGATCACTAGCCACAGTCTGGGGACATTTTAGGCAGTCAACAGGCTTTGTGTCTCAACACCATCTGAAGTCACTACAAATTCTACAAACCTTCAGTGAAGGGAGAGTGTGACATTCTTTTCCATGACATAGTGCAGTGCTGGAGGCTCAGTGTGGAATCTTCGCACAAATGTTATGTTCGCATACAAAACAAACTTTAGCAAAAATTACCACAAAAAGTGGGTAAACTTCTGACTACTCGAAAATGTATTAAGGCATTTTTTCCCCATTCTCAATAAGGGCAGAGAAATGAGGCATTGCTTTATTTATTTATTTTTTACTTAAAAAAAGATTTTATTTATTTTTTAGAAAGAGGAGAGAGAGGGAGACAGAGAGGGTGAGAAACATGATTGGCCACCTCTGGCACACCCCCAAGCAGGGACCTGGCCCACAACCCAGGTATGTGCCCTGACTGGGGACCAGTGACCTTTCACTTGTGGGATGCTGCCCAGTCAACTGAGCCACACCAGCCAGAGTGAAGTATTGTTATTTTAAATGTAACTATATGTTTTTTTTTGTTTAAAGATACTCTGTATCTTTAGTCTTCTTCATCTGAATTACTGAAGTTTTATGGACAGAAGGGACCAAAAGGAGCTACTGAGAGGTGGGAAGAAGACAGAAAGAGCTCAGACAGCACAACATCCTCCCTGCAATCCCACCACAGAGATGCTCCCTGGAGCCACAGGAGGCAGCAATGGCGGGGCCACCCGGCAAAACGTAACTTGTTTGTTTTAATTTTTTCATCTGTGCCATGAGGACAGCAAGAGTACCTAACTCTCAGTGAAGGACGAGAAAAGGGTGTGGCTAAGGGAACCACTCCTGAGCTAACCCCAAATCTCAGGTAGGCAAATCTCTGGCACCAGCCCTGTGGTCCCTCTACATCTTCCCAGTCAAGTCACTTTGCAGTTTCTAGGGCAACGTCTCCTGTAACATCTCATATTCATCTTCGCTCTCTCAAACAATGATCTTCTTCCGTCCCTGAGAAAAATTAACTCAGAACAGAGGACTACCCCATTCTTCCACCATCAAATCCTCCCAACCCTCCTCAAGTCTTTCGTTTTGATTGGTACGTTCTGCCTTCCCGTGGGTTTCAAGGCCGGCTCTGCCTGGGGATGGGATCCACTCCTCATTTATTCGTGGGCATCGCTTCAGCCATTCTTTCCTATTTCCTGAAAGGCACCAAATTCTTTTTCTCTACTCAATCATTTTCTTTAACATGAACTATGTTAGAATATTGCCTTCTGAAAAAAAACCTGCTTTCCTCAACTCCACATTCCTCTCTAACCAGTGGCTCCTTATTTCTCTGCTCATCCTTATAGCAGCTCTTCTAAGGGAGTATCTGTAGTGACTCTTTCAGTTTGTTACACCCTTTAATTCTTGACTTCATTTCATTCAGGTTATCTTCTCTATCTTTCCTTTGAAACTTTTCTAGTATCTTAACTGTTCTGTTCTTATGTGACTAAGGGAATATTTAAAGCTATTGAATGAAGTTGAGAAATAGAATTTCTATGCCATTACCAATACTAATCATTGCTTATTTGATTTTTTCCTTTTTCTAGTCATCTGTTTCTAAATAATAAAATGTTTTTGAATTTTGCCACAATATCAGAACCTCGAATCTTCCAGTATGGACAAAATTTAGACAAAATATTACATACTGATACTGAAAATCAAGCCAGAGACCCCCAGCTTGACAACTTATTTCTTTATGATTAAACTACATAAATATAACTAAAATTTCATCAATTTTATCTTATAAACATTGTTTTCTCTTTAATATTTATGATAATATCTCTGTAATATGTAAGCTAAAGCACTAAATATGTTTCTTGGGGCAATTACCAATAATAGTTTTCATCGGAAATTTTTGGCTTTTACTCAACAAAATATCTGTATGATTTCTCACGCTCTTGTTTAAAATTTTAAAATATGGACTTAAAAAAAGTTCCTAAATTCATTAATGAATTCTTAAAAATGTATGGTGCTTTCAGGATAGATTGTCTTGTCTAAATCTTTTTTTTTTTTAAGCCCACAGCTCCATTTTTATACCGATACTTCGTGCGGGTTGCGGTATGTAACCTCGGCAGAGTGGACACCAGGGGGCGCTGAGCTGGTGAAAATGCAATTCAGTTCCTCCTCCCCTATTATGTACTTTAATGAAACAAGCAGATGGTAGATGGTTTCCCCTCTGGAAACCGCTGATTTCGAAGACTCCAGTATGCCAGTTTTGCAAACATGGTGCTCAGCAGCATATAGCACCTCAAAATATACATTTAACTTTGTCAGGAAAATGACTTTACCCTTAGGCAGATGGATAAGTTTGCAAAAACACAAGACCACTACTTGACTCTTCAGTTTTCTTCTGTAGATTGGAGTATAAACGACTTTTCTCTCTCTTAGTTCTTAACTTCTTATAAAATAGCATGGATTTAGCTCAATATCTTGCACCAATACAATTAGATTATAAAACCATATACATGATCGATCACTGTTGTTTCTGTTTCTGTTGCTGAACAAGCTTCCACAGTGTTCAGCATTATCATTTGCAAATAAAAAAGTGGTAATCTACCAGTGTGACTTTCACTGAAAGAAATAGAAATAAGTCTCTCCTGAAATGTTACCAATAGTAATAGGTAATGGTGCCCTGCACAGAAAACACACACTTAACTATTCATTTTGAACCAGGATAACAGGCAATACATGAATGAAACCAAGATCTCTACTCAAATAAATATATAATATTTATTTCAGCCACAGGTGAAATCATGAAATAAATATCATTGGTTGATTGCCAATTTCTGCGGATACTAAATCATTCAAACATCCTATGTAGATGTATAATTTCTACCATTCTCTCTTCTCCATCTGTCAGAAAAGTTAAGAACAAACAGAATTTTACATTAAGATATGAAAATGTAGAGCATCATTATTCCCACCGGCAGAAGCAATAATAAATGATCAGAATTCGAAGTAGGACATTCTTTTATACATGCATAATTCTTAGAAATTAGTGCCATCTTCTGGCTTCTCAAAGTATTGCTTTATATCTAATCCACATGCTGGTAGGGTTTTTACAGTACCATGAAATGTCAAAACAAGAGAAAAAGTCCCTAAAACATATGAATCACATTGTAACATTAGGAATGGTGTCCTGTGCCATGTATCTCTATCATTCACATTACATAAACTGTGTACTTTATACTAGATTAAATATGCTTTGTAGTTTATTGTGATAAAGTCCCCAGATATTACACTCATGGAATATCCCAGAACAGAGGTATCTGGAACACTTCTCTCAGTCCTAACTCATGAGCTGCTTTATGCCACTGAATTTTTAGTTAAGAAATTAAGAAATATTGATGTTGGAGTGGGTTATCATTCGAGGTCAGTAAAAATATGTTTTAGCTTTTTAATTTATTATTTTGCAAGCCATGGATTTGTAAGCGTACTTTTATATACTGCAGAGTAATAATTATAATACATACATGTTCCTGATACTAGGTACAACATCTGAATTATTTTATTTATTTTTAAAAATACTTTATTTTTAAAGATTTTATTTATTTGTTTTTAAAGAGAGGGGGAAGGAAGGAGAAGAGAGGGAGAGAAACATCAATGTGTGGTTGCCTCTTGTGTGCCTCCTACTGGGGACCTGGCCTACAACCCAGGCTTGTGCCCTGACTGGGAATCAAACCAGCAACCTTTTGGTTAGAAGGCTGGCACTAAATCAACTGGGCCACACCAGCCAGAGTTATTTTATTTTTTACAGCACCTCAAAGGGACATTCTTATTCTTATATTCCTATCTTATAAATGAAGAAACTTAATCTCAGAGAGGTTTAGTCACAGAGCGAAGAAATGGCAGAGTCAGGATTTAAATCCAGGCTCATTTGATTTCAAACCTGAGTCCTTTCTGATGATGGCTGGGATATTTATGACATTGACATAGGCAGATGCTTTATATGATTCAGGTTTGTACCCCTCACAAATTATTTTCATAAATTTAATTCTACCCTACACCCCATCCTGGGAGATGGATTCATGAAAATTGGTAGGATCCATACTCCTTCTTCCATATTTCCTACTTTATATTTAATAGAAATGTAAGCTTATTAGTTGCCTTACAGTGCCAAGAAATTAGTAGGTACTCATTATATACCAGTGAATTTACCAACAGATAAGTTTTAATAAGAGCTTGATTATTTTCCAATTATGTGGAAAATATGAATAAAAATAGTGGTTAGAAAGATCTTTAAGGGTATCTAAGTGTTTGACTATTTGGAAACACACACACATATGTATATATATATATTTGGGATAATTAACTGTAACTTTCATTTTTGGTTTTGGTATGATGTGAAAATAGATTAGGAAGAGGGGAAAACTAACAAGGACCCACAATAATAAAGCTGATTTATCAAAGAGCAACATGTTCTTTGTGAGAGGGAGAAAATAAATAAATCTTTAGTAGAGCTATTAGGGGGAAAACTATATTTTTAAGATATCTGCTATTTAGTTGTTGATATGCTGGAGAAGCATATTGCAAAATACTAGCTCATTTCTCAGGCCACAACAATGATATTTAAAATACATATAATAAAGGGAAAATTTTATGTTAATAAATATGGCATATGAAATTATTCTAAGTCATATCATTAATAAAACAAGCAAAACCTACAAGCCATAGTTTTAGAGGTTTAGAATTCATATTGGATTATTATTTTTGAATGCAACCGATGTTGTTACATATAATAGCCCCAAGACTTCATCTACTAACAGTGAACAGGTGCCTAATTCAAATGATGATATAAACAAAACCACAAAAAAAAAGACTGGAAGATTAAAAGTTAGAGATACAGTTTGCAAACAATAATCAGGAAGTGTAATGAAATAACTATTTTATTTGCTATAGCATAAAATATCTGGAGTAAAACTGTGATATTAAGTTTCTCGGTTTCAGGCAACAGGAACCAACTTGGGCTATGTCACGTAGAAAAGGGACTTATGGGCTGGTGATAGACTAGCTCATAGAACCAGTGGGAAGACTGGAGATCCAGTGGGGGAAACAGGGAGAAATAAAACAATTTAGGCAGTTCAAACATAGCCATGTTCTTATTGTGTGAACAGTGTTAGGATGCAGTCACTGGCACTTCTAAAACTGGGACATCCATGTGGCCACCTCAGTTACACATAATTTCTAAATATCACTCAGAGTTTGGATAAGTTCCTTAGCATTTAATTCCTGGGGAGAGTATTTCACTGGCCTATTCTAGGTCATGAATGTGCGCACAAAAAAAGGGGTGCTGTGTGGCCAAAAACAAAAACAAAACCCAATACCCAATAATGTTTCTCCCAGATCTTTGGTTGCCCAGTGTCAATATGCATCATTTTTACAGTACGTGTATTTTCAAATCAAAACTTCCTTCTTTGACAAAGGAGCCAAGGGTATACACTGGGGAGGGGACAGTTTCTTCGATAAATGGTGGGAAAACTAGACAGCCACGTGCAAAAGAATGAAACTGGACCATTACCTTGCAACATACAAACACAATCAACTGAAAATGGATGAAACATAAGACTGAACATAAGAATAAAACCATAAAAGTCTTAGAAGAATATGTAGGCAGTAAGGTCCTTGACGTTGGTCTTGGGGATGACTTTTTAGAATTGATACCAAAAGCAAAGGCAACAAAAGCAAAAATAAACAAGTGGGACTACATTTAACCAAAAGCTCTGCACAACAAAGAACATCAACAAAATGAATGGGCAACCTAGCAAATGGAAAAAATATTAGAAAACCATATTCTTTGATAAAGGGCTGTTATTCGAAATACATAGAGAACTCCTGCATCTCAATAGCAAAAACAGGAAACAATTTGTTTAAAAAAGGGACGGGGATAGGAATAGACATTTCTCTGAAGCGGACATAGATGCCCAAAAGGTACATGAAAAATGCTCAACATCATCAATCATCTGGGAAATTCAAATCAAAACCACAGTGAAATATCATCTGACACCTGTCAGAATGGCTATGATCACAGATACAAGAAATAATGGGTATTGATGAGATTGTTTGAGAAAAGGAAACCTTTGTGCACTGTTGGTGAAAATGTAAACTGGTGCAGCCACTATAGAAAACATTATGGAGGGTCCTCAAAAAAATAAAAGTAGAACTACCATATGATCCAGGAATTCCACTTCCAGGTACTTATCCAACAACACTAATTTGAAAAGATGTGTACATTCCCATGTTCAATGATCACTATTCACAAAAGCCAAGGTATGGAGACAACTCACGCATCCATGGACAAACGGATAAAAGAAATGTAACACACACACACACACACACACACACACACACTGAAATGTGTTCAGCAGCTGAAAAGGAAATCTTGCCATTTGTGACAACATAGATGAATTTTGAAGCATTATGCTAAGTGACGTGATTCTGATGGAGAAAGACAAATATCACTTGGTTGCACTTATCTGTGGAATGTGAAACACACGGAGAACTGATCTGCAGTTGCTAGAGCAGGGGAGGTGGGGGCTGGGTGAAACAGTGGGTGAAGAGGGTCGAAAGACACAAATTAGTCATGGGGGGTCGTGTACAGGTGGTGACTATAGTTAATACACTGTCCTTCATATTTGAAAGTTGCTAAGAAAGTAATCTTAAAAGTTCTTGTCATAAGAAAAATACTGTAATTATGTGTGATGTTAACTAAACTTACTGTGGCAATCATTTTATAATATATAAAAATATGAAACCAGTATGCTATATACCTGAAGCTAGTATGCCAATTATACCTCAATAATAACCAAAAGCAAAATGAAATAAAAACTTCATTCTAACATAATGCAACAATCTACATGTAATTTTAAAAAGCCACACTCTTTAAGAAAACGGAGTCTTCTTAATGTCTTTTATTGCACTGTGTTTCAAGTCCAAGAGCTCTGCATAGGGGTCATTTGTTCTTATTTTATGTTGTGATTTTGTCCTGTACGGACTGAGTCTCAACATTTGCTAAACCCAAGTACTTTACACAGAGACCAGGCTGCATATGACAACTGCAATAATACGGAAATACGTGTGATTTCCCTTGGTGGCAAAAACCAAAGGTACGGCTAATACTGTTGCAGTTTACTTCCCATCATAGTCCACTGGAGGTGGGCCAGAGGCAGGAACTTGGTACAGGGAGCGAATTATAAAGGGGGGAGACAAACAGGGGGCAGTGAGGCTCCCCAGAGACCAGCAGGGGTTGAACAGCTAAAAGCAGTCACCAACTACTAAGGTGAGAAGGACAAAGGGAAGACATGGTGTTGTAAAAGCCCAAGAGAAGGAGCTGGACCCATGGTGAGGGCTGTTCATCAAGACCTGGGGCCACGGGTGGGAGGCCTGGACCCAGTGGTAGACACGGCCACTGCCAGCCATGGCACCAGAGACACCCTGTCCTCCCTCTTCCCCCTGCCCTCCAGTCTCCGGACAGGGCCTGTTGGTGGCAGGAGGAAATGCATATTTGAGAGATGGATCTCAGAGCAAAAAGGCAAATGCCTGGCACACATTGCAATAGAAGTAAACCTGAGGCTACAGTCCTTATTTTCAGAACTGTCCAGAGGGCCACTTCAGATACTATAACTTTCCTCCTTGAATGCTCTCCCCTTTCATGTGGGAAAAGCGAATTTAAATTCTTCCTTCCCTGCTCTTACTTTCAGCTCACCCTGATGAGTGTCTGATGAGACGCTATACCTGTTATGGTGATGTGAGTCTCGTTCCGGGGGTCCTGGCCATGATGGGCCTGCTGTCTAGGGCTTCATGAGATCACCATTAAGTCTTAGCACCAGACGTGGGGGCAGCACCCCAGGGCAGACTTCCCCCATTTCGTGGATGTGTGTGCAAGTGGGTATTGGAGTGCGTCTGCATCGTGAGTCCATTTAGCAGTTTAGTGAAGTCAGTGGCAACCTCTTCAGAATAATGTTCCCCAACCAATTAAGTTAAAATACATGGGATTATAAAATAAACCAACTTTTTGGAAATATAGCTAATAAAATATAACAAATTTGTAATAGAGTGAAATTATGCTCCTGTCATAAGGCACTTAAACATTGGCTCTTAGCAGCAAGTATAATAGAGCAATTTCAAATAGAGAGAAACACAAAAATATTTTAAAGTAGAGTATAATAATTGTAATGTGCGTAAGTGGATCTCATCTCTCTCGGTGACAAAGTCACAGGTACTGCCAATACTACTGTGGTTTGTTGATGGCATTCATAATGAAGAATTTCTTAAACTTCTGTTAGAGGTGGTAAAACTCTGTAATTATTTAGTTCTCACTCACATTCACACTTGCTTGGACCTAGAGAATTACTTGAGTTCTGCCAGAACAGTTCCTCACCTTCTGGCTAATTTTCCCACCTTCAGTGTGTTTGCTCTAACCATCCTTCTCACTGAGGCCCGCCTTGTCCACCATATTTAACTGTACTTCTCCTCTGCATTGGTATAGTTTTTAAAATGCTGTCTTGACCCAGGTTTGAGGCCCTGATTAGAGGATGGTCAGTTCCATTCCTGAGCAGCTAAGTCCATACCACCTGGTGTATACACTGTGGGGTTCTGGACCACGATGCACGGCTCTAAATGTGTGAGGCCAGGCGCCAGGCAGCTCTGCTCTGGAGCCCATGAAACTCTTCAAATTAGCCCATCCACAGGGAGTCCTGGAAACTCACCTAATACCACCACACTTGCCACATATAAGCAGTCGGCTCTTTCCAGCCCCTGGCTTGCTGGTACCCCATCCCTGGTACAACCTCATGTGAGGTGCTGGGGAGCAATGCTCTTTGATTTGGAGCTATAAGTAACCAAAAGTTATTTTTTCACCCATTTAAGTGTGTTGTCCCCCCATCAAAAAGTCTATAAATCTTATAAACCACCCCGGTCCTCCCCCATTTCTGCTCTTTTTTCTTCTCTACTTGATTGTTTTGTTGTCCCATAACACTCACTACCTTCTAACAATTCACTAGAATGTCTCAGCCCACACTGGAATGAAAGGTTGTGAAAGCAGGACTTTGGCATTTTTCCCCTGCTGCCCCGAGCACTAGGAGCAGTGCCTGGCCCACAGCAGGCTCTCTGTGCATAGTTATTGAACAAGGGCATGAAGCTCCTTCCTGTGTCTGTTGACATTGGTCACTCTGGGCAACACTTTCAACTCCTTTTATATTTGTTGTCTAGACACACGAGAAGTCGGAAATGCAAAGTGGCTGTTGTAGTTCCAATTCAATGGGACCATTGCTGGGTCTCGTGTAAGAGTTTTTCTCTTTTGGGCATCAAAAGCCTATGAAGTGCAGCTCAGCCATGGAGAGGGGGAAAGTCATGAGAGGGATTTTAGGGGTAACTGTGAGAGAGACCACTCTCCTGCCCCCTTGGTTTCTGCATCTGTGTAACATGGCTGTGGAACATACAGCTCTGTGAATCAGATATAGCTTCAAAGCATATATGGCACCTTGCAGGATAACATTCCGACCCTTACAGGTAGCACAGGTGGTAGGGTCACAGACTCTTGCCATTCTACAAGGTCAACAGCTTTTGAATGATGGGTGTCAGAATAAGACTGCTACCTGGTACTGCCTATTACTTTCTCTGTAAACTCAGTCCATTGACTAGAAGTAATAGAGTTCAGGAGATCATGATAGTTTATACTATTTTTACTGAGTTCATCAATAGAAGTTCATAGAAGAAACATTAATAGAGCAAGCCGTTGGAACAATAGGACAGAGTCCTGTCATTACTATGATGCAATCCACCTGCTGGAGAGTCGCCTTGAGCCCTGAGAGCATGTCAGGGGTCAGGGTAGTCTGTAGCCATTGGGAAAGGAGGAATTGGGAGTGGCACATGTGAAGTCATTCCTTTTAGTGAAAGTCAATGTTGAGGACCCGAATGACCTCAGATTGTTCTAGTGTAGTCATTTCCACATGCTGCCAGATTTCATTCTAAAATCCCGTAACAATTTCTTCTATTAAAAATATGTAGTTTTCTTTTTTATTTTTATTTAGTTATTTTTCAAGTACAGTTTTCTGTTTATTTCTCCCATTCCAGCCCACCCCTCCCCCATACACCCCACCTCCCTCCCATTTCCACCCCCCTTAGTTATTGTCCCTGTGTCCTTTACACTTGTTCCTCTAAATCCCTCCCATTTTTCCCCTTAAATTTCCACCCTTCTCCCCTCTGGTCGCTCTCCCCCTATTCTCCATTTCAGTGTATTTGTTTTTATTTTGCTTGCTTGTCTGTTTTGTTGTTTAGCTTCCTGTTAAAGGTGAGATCACTCACATTCCTTTCTGTAATTGGTGTCATTGCTCTTTCTAGTTTTTGACAGTCTGATGAGAGTAATTGGTCTAGATGTTACTTTAATTAATCTCTCTGATTACTAGTGAGTTTGAATAACTTGCTTATTGGTTATCTGGATATTGTTCAGTGAAACATATGTTAATATCCTTTATTCACTTTCCTGTTGTCATCATCATTATTTTGATAATGTTTAAAGGCCCTTTGAATATTATATTGATTCTTTGACTGTCACATTCCAAATAATTTCTCCAAATCAATAATTTTTCTAATGACTTTAGATGTGGTATCTTTTGCAACTCAAAGTTTATTTATTTATTTACTTGTTATTCCAAGTATTTTGTTTTATAGTTCCAGAATTTTCTGTCTTGGTTATGAACATTTCTTTTGTACCTAGACTGTGTACATAGTTTCCAACATTTGCTCCTAAGATGCTTGCTGATTTGTATTTTATATTTTAGTCTTTAATTTTTCTGGATTTTATTTTAATACATAATGTAAGAGGGACCCAACTTTGTTTTCTCTCAGTTGGAGAATAAGTTGTTCTAGCTCTATTTAATGCAAAAAACATACTCTCACAATTGAATGAAACAGAAATGTCAGTTATTGCGTTCTCATATATATTAGAATCTTTTGGTTGATTTTCTTTTTGTCCTATTGATCTATTTATAGCTTATTACTATGCTAGTATAATTTGAAAATGGTGTTAGTGGTTTAACGTGATTCTGATATCTGGCAAGCTTCCCCTCACATTTCTTTTTAAAAAGGTATTTTTATGACATTAATGAATTGCTATAATACATATTATTCTATATTATACTCAAAGCTTTGAAGTTTAATAAAATTACATTATTTATATACTATATTTGAGAAAATTAACATTATATAGTATTTTTTCTCATCCAGGAATATGGTATTTTTTTTCTAGCCATGCATATATTATTTTATTATGATTGAATATTTATAATTTTCTACATAGAAGAACTGAACCTTTCTCATCAAAGTTATTCTAAGTCTTGCAACTTTTTGGGTCACAACTGTGAGTGGAAATAATTTTTTTCTCTTTTAAGTGGGTTTTCCTAGTGTAATAAGATAAAATAGAAGTTCCAGTTCAACACTAAGAAAATAGAAACACCACATCAAAGGAGGTGAGCAGGATTTCCGAAGCAGGTGGCTGGAATTCCTCACATGACTGATGGTAGAAAGAACTTATAGAGATCTTTCACCTCACCCTTTCACCTCCAACCAAGAGAGGGGCTTTAGGAACACAACTTGGAGGGTTTCCTGTGAGTCCCTGCCTACTGCCGGGAGAGTGCGGAAGGTGAGCATGGTTGGCTGGGCTGCACTGAGGGAGGAAGTAAATGAGAGTTTGGTTTGGGGCTGGGATTGGTCTGCACCCCCAAATTTTGTCACAGAAAGGATGTGCGTTTGTGTTCCTTGTTTCTGATATGGGTGATGTGTGGGACAAGGACATGGAATTGTTTTTCTAAAGTTCTCAAAGAACCATCTTGAAAGGTGAAGATGCCTCAACAGGGAAGTTGGAGGTATCACCAGATTGCTGGTAGAGATGCCTTTTCCCTGCAAAGAAAATTGCAGGTGAGAGATTGCCAGCTGTGAGGTCTCCAAGGAACGTGTGAACGGGTCCCATGACACAGGGTGGCTTTAAACACCCGCCAAATCCAGACAGCAGCAAGCTAAATCAGCTCGACCGTATGGGTCAAGAAAGAAGTTTCCTGCCTCCTTTCCTCTCTCTGAGCTCCACTCTGAACAGCCGGGAACCTCAATTTGTGCAAAAGGGAAGACGAGTTTGTTTCCCTTTTCCCTGACTTTCAACTTTTCTGTCTGATACAACCCCAGATGGAAAAGAAAAAAGCATCAAGTTTAAAGCAGACAGAGGATTTACAATCACATATAAATTGCTGACCTAAATACTAAGTGGAACTGATATTTTGTGACTCATAAATGACCTGGTCTAAAATTTCATATGAGGGAAAAAGAAAAAACTAATATCCTTCAACAAATTTAAAAGGAAAATGGCAAAGTAGAGTAGCTTTATGTTTACATGTGACTATGCTATAATGAAGAAGAGCTATTGGTTTTTTATTTGTTTGTAACTAGCTACAGCATCAAATTTTATCATTTACATGATATCAACAAGAAATAGATTTGTGTCTTATTTTCTAGTAACATTTATTATTTAACTTTTTCTCATTGCATTTGCTTGGAACTTCCCAAGACAATGATAAATAATAACTGCAACAGTACACATCCGTGTCAAGTTCTGAAATTAATTGAAGAGATTTTAATTTTTCCTAATTAGGAATAATGTATGCTTTTGGTTTTAAGCTTGGCTTTATTAAATTTTAGTACTTTATTCCCTTTTTAGTCTTTATTTCTATTTTATAATTTACTTATAAACAATAAAGCCTACCTGCTAAATTTGATGCTTTTTTATTTTTTGAGGTTATGCCTTTACTTTTTAAGTATATATTTATTAACTATGCTATTACAGTTGTCCCATATTTTTTCTCCCCTTTATTCCCCTCCTCCCTGCACCAACCCCTCCCACCATCATCCCCTCACTTTAGTTCACGCCCAAGGGTTGTACATATAAGTTCTTTGGCTTCTACATTTCCTATGTTATTCTTAACCTCCCCCTGTCTATTTTCTTTTTTTTTAAATATATTTAATTGATTATGCTATTACAGTTGTTCCATTTGCCCCCCTTCATTCCCCTCCACCCTGCACACCCCCTCCCACCCACATTTCCCTGCTTTAGTTTATGTCCATGTGTCATAGTTTTTTAGCTTCTACATTTCCCATACTATTCCTGACCTCCCCTGTCTATTTTCTATCTGCCGGTTATGCTTCTCATTCACTGTACCTTTTCCCCTCTCTGTCTCCCCACTGATAACCCTCCATGTAATCTCCATTTCTCTGATTCTGTTCCTGTTCTACTGGTTTGCTTGTTTTTGTTTTTTAGGTTCACCTGTAGATAGTTATGAGTTTGCTGTCATTTTTATGTTCAGAGTTTTGATCTTCTTTTTCTTAGATAAGTCTCTTAATCAAGGCTTTTCATATAATAAGGGCTTGGTGATGATGAAGTCCTTTAACTTGACCTTATATGAGAAGCACTTTATCTGCCCTTCCATTCTAAATGATAGCTTTGCTGGATAGAGTAATCTTGGATGTAGGTCCTTGACTTTCCTGACTTGAACTTGAACTCAGTTATAATATACATATAATTATACATGTAATATTTTGATCCATTGTTGGATTGTATTTGCTAATATTTAGGGTTTTTTTCCCTTCAAAGTCATTTGGTGATATTGATCAGTAGGAGTGATTTTCAACTGGTGTGCTTCAAGAATTTTAAAACATGCAATACTGGACTAGTTAGTGAGGGGCACTGACCCCTTTTCCCTTAGATTATCAAATTAAAAAAATGACAACAGTCAACACAACAATAGCCTCTAATGTGAATGAATCAAAATTATCTATTTTTTTGGTCAGAACTGTGTAAAATATATTTTTTGGTGTGCTGAAGAATTTTAGTAATTAGATTATATGTGCCATGAGATGAAAAAGGTTGAAAATCACTGGCCTATAGTATTCTTTTTTTGTACTAATGTCATTTTGACTTAAAATGAATTGATAAGCATCCAACTTTTTCTATGGTTTGAAACAAAGCAAGACTGAAATAATTTTTCTTAATACAGAGAACAGTATACCTGTAAGCATGTATTACTATGGTGACTTTTAAAATAGTAGATTGTTAATTAACTTCCAGATGTTAATATAGTAACTAAAAAGATTTTTCTCTCATTGGGCCAATTTGGAGAATTATACTTTTCTAGAAAAACATGCATTTTTCTCCAAGTTTTAAATGTTGGTGGCAAGAGCTATACATATTTTTAAAACTGTTCTTAAATTTTTATTTTTTATTATTTCTGTTTTTAGAACCATTTCTTCTTTAGCTATGATCATGTCACAGTGTCATTCCAAATCGTATTTTTAATCTGTTTACTTTAATCAAACTCTTGAAGAATTTAGTATTTTTGGCTTTACAAAAAACAAAGGTATTTCATACTTTGTTTTGTTTATATTTTATTTATTTCAGTTTCAACTCCTTTTTTAAATTTTATTTTTGCTTATTTCAGTATTTTATATCTTAAGCTGAGCACCTACTTGCTATATTTAAATCTTTCATCTTTTGTTCTATTTTATTTCTTTCAGCTCTCTTTAATTATTCTCTTCCCCCAAGTTACTTTTTATTCATTATTGTTCTTCCCTTATTCCTAGTTTCTTAATATCAGCATTCAGTTCTTAGATTTAATTTTCTTCCGGATCCACTGTTACAATCTTATCTCAGAGTTCTCAAGTGTGGACATCCAGGCTCTTTTACCTGTTGCACAAGGAAGAAATCACAGTGGATACTTAAATTTACCTTCCTGGTATTTCCCTAGAACCAAGGCTCTAACTTCCACCAGTTTGCCTACCCACCTCAGGAGACATAGTCCCACGTGATGGACTGGAGTTGGAAATAAAGAAATATCTTTCCCAAATCTCTTCTCACTTCCATTTACACATTATTTTAAAGGCTACACATTATTCCCAGGAAAAAAGGAAAAAAAAAAAAAGGGGCGGGGGAATAAAGGGGGAGGGGGAATAGGGAAAGTATAATATACAATAGGCAAGTTCTAAAAAAAAATAAAACTTTAAAATTACTGAGTGACATAAAAGTCTCTAGTAAAGAGAAATACATATGATGTTCTTCAGTAGGAAGTTTTAATACATTAAACCGGTCAATTTGTGCTAAATTATTTTAGTCAATCCAATGCAATTTTAATTGAATTATATGCAGGTATGGATTAAGGGTCCAGAATAAGACACAATATACCTGGAAGATTTTTATGATCAGTGGCTTTTTAAATTAATGAGAAAAAAGAGGATAAGTCAGAAAATATTACTGGTAAATGAATCATTAGAATAAAGGAGGATTCTTTAACTTAACCCATAGTTCATTCATGTTCTTTGACTAATCCTTTCCCTGTCTTTCGATCAGTCCCCACCCTCCCCTCCCCTCTTACAGCTGTCAGTCTGTTTCATGTTTCCATGCCTCTGATTTTATTTTGTTCATTAGTTTACTTTATTCATTAGTTTTCCCTTATGAGTGAGATCATGCGTACTTGTCTTTCACTGACTAGCTTATTTCACTTAGCATAATAGTCTTCAGTTTCATCCATGCTGTTGCAAAAGGTAAGAATCCCTTCTTTTTTAGTGCTGTGTAGTATTCCATAGTGTAAATGTACCACAGCTTTTTTATGCTTTCATCTACTGATGGACACTTAGGTTGTTTCCAAGTTATGGCTGTTGTAAATAACTCTACCATATACATAGGGATGCATATATTCTTTTGAAGTGGTGTTTTGGGATTTTTAGGATATTTCCAGAAGTGGGGTCACTGGGTCAAAAGGAAGTTTGATTTTTAGTTTTTTGAAGAAATTCCATACTGTTTTCCATGGTGGATGCCCCAGTTGTCATTCTCTGCATCCTTGCCAGCACTTATTCGTTGATTTGTTTATGATGGCCATTCTGACCAGTGTGAAGTGTTATCTCATTGTGGTTTTAATTTGCATACCTCTGGTGATTAGTGATGTGAAAAAAAATTTTTTATATGTCTATGGGCCCTCTGTATGTTCTCCTCAGAGAAGTGTCTATTCAGGTCCTTTGGCTATTTTTTAAATTAGATTGTTTGCTTTCCTGGCGTGGAAACATGCGAGTTCTTTATAATTTTTGGAGATTAAATGTATGCCCAATGTATCATTGGCAAATATGTCCTCCCCTATAGCCTTTTCATTTTGATGACGGTTTCTTTAGCTGTGCAGAAGCTTTTTAATTTGCTGTAGTCCCATTTGTTTATTCTTCCCTTTGTCTCCCTTGCCCTAGTGGACATATTGGCAAGAATATTGCTACACAAGATTTCTGAAATTTTACTGCCTATGTTTTCCTCTAGGATTTTTATGGTATCATGACTTATATTTAAGTCTTTTATCCATTTTGAGTTTATTCTCAGGTATGGTGTAAGTTGGTGGTCTAGTTTAATTTTTTGCTTGTACCAACCAGTCCACTTCTAACACCATTTATTGAAGAGAGGATCTTTACTCCATTGTATGCTCTTGCCTTCTTTGTCAAATATTAATTGACCATAATGGCATGGCTTTACTTCTGGGCTCTCTGTTCTGTTACATTGATTTACATGTCTGTTATATGTAACCAAAAAAGACCCCAGATAACCTCAGCAATCTTGAGAATGAAGAATAAAGTTGGAGGGTTCACAATACCTGGTATCAAACTATACTACAAGGACACTGTAATTAAAAAAGCTTCTTTATACCAAAAATGTGAGAAAACAAGGTCAAAAGACAAATAAATTTCATTTTATGGATATACTATATTTTGATTACTCATTCTTCTGTTGATGTATATTTGGGTTGCTTCCACTTTTTGGCTATTATAAATAATGCTGCTTTAAATATTCCTATATAGATTTTTACAGGGACAAATGTGTTTATTCCCCTTAGTTATATACTAAAAGTAGAATTGCTGGGATTTTTGGTAACTCTGTTTAATATTTTGAGGAGTTTCCAAACTGGCTGTACCATTTTAAAATCCCACCACCAATGTATCAAGTACTGATACATGCTACAACATGGATGAACTTCAAAAAAATTGTACTAAGTGAAAAAAAAGCCACAGAAAGCAAAATAGGCAAATACATAGAAATAGAAAGTAGATTAGTGGTTACCAAGCTGGGGCAAGGGAGTTTTGGGGAGTGAAAGCTAATGGGTACAGCTTTCTTCCTAGGGTGATGAAAATGTTCTGAAATGTTCTGATGTTGGTGGGTGTTGCACTGAATTGTACATTAAAAGGGTGCATTTTATGGTAAGTAGGTTGCATTTCAATAAAGCTGTTATTAATTTTTCCCAGCTTATTCAGTAAAGCTGTTATTTAAAAAAAAGACAAGTGAAGAAGAGGGAAAATCCTTTAGAAGACAACATACATGCCCGTCAAATGTATTTTTTTCTAATTACAAAAAACTCGTTCAGAAACAGAGGGCCAGAATAAACAATCTAAGCACCGCTGTGCTGGGAAGGGCTTAACAAACATCTTTCCAGAGGTGGGTGGCGTTTGGCGAGGTAGGCCCTTACTTGCAGCATTAGTTGGTTTTCATGTTTAAATGTTCTTATCGTAGTTGATTTCAAATTATTGTTAACATCAGCTGCAATGTACATTGCATTCAAGTGAAAATAAATGGACATGAAATATAAATGGGAGATTTTCTAGGAAATACAAATGACCGATAGATACATTGCTCAACTATACTTAGAAATAAGGAAATGCAAATTAAAACCACGATGATAACTTCTTTAAAAACCCTATGCAATTAAGAAGTTTTCAGGAAAGTTCCTCTCATTTCAGTGAGAGAATAAGTTGTTTGAAGGGCAGTTTTGTAAAATCTTTCAAAATTAAACAGGAGCATATTACTGGACCCAGTAGTTCCACTAGTAGAAAATTTCCTTGTCTAATGACTTTCTGGGAAAACAGAAATTCTGTCTGCTCTTGGAGGAACATAAAACATAAACATTTTGACTTTTACAACAAGAAAATGAAGCCCTAACGAAATGAAAAATTAAAGGATAATAGGTTCAGCATAAAGTTTTCAGCAATAACATAGGCCACAATTAGGAGTCTAGAATTTTTATGAAATAGCAGATTTTTAAAAATATAGGAACAATAAGAAAAAAGTGAACAATAATGAAATAAACATGGTCTATCAGAAATTAATGATAAACAGTGGCAATACTCATTGTTCTAAACAGCAGAACAAAAATATCAAATCCATTTACCCATTTAAAAAATCGTATCTATAATTGCTGTATGGGAAAGGAATGAAGGAGCAATTATTATAGAGTGAAGATTTTAAAAATAGTAACAGAAGGAGTGGATTCATTAGGATTCCTATTGCTTAGGGGAATGATAGCACACCCCTCAGTCAGCAAAAGCACACACATTTAATGTAATTTATTCAGCACATTTATTAGTCTACTAGCACAGTATGTGAGATTCACAGCACCTAATAACAGTAACAAAAAGATGGATAAGACCCAGTCCTTTGCTATAATTTGGCCTTGTATCATTCTCTGATTTCTTTTTTTAATGAGAATTGTTTCCTCACTTCGCCCTACCCCACCTTTTGAAACGACACAGTTGAGGGCAAGGACTGTATTTGTTTTGTGTTCCCCACAGCATCTGGTACTATGGCTCTCCATCACTTTGATGTGGTACTCAGTCAGTGTCTGTTGACAAATATACTGACAATAATTTGAATTAAAAAAAGAAAGAAGTATTTTATAAAAAAGAATACCATATCTGAACACAGTGTAGAACTATTATCACTTTCATAGTGAACAGTCATGTCTTATTATTCTAGTTATCTACACATAGACTAATCTTAAGCATCCTGGTTAAATTAAAACCAGTTTACAAATTGAAGGGGAATTCTTTCTTCCGAGTGGAGAATTTTGGTACTTGTTTTTCCTCGTGATTCAAAAACAAAACTTCAGTCATTCATCTAAATGAGGCAGGTTATTTCTGTCAGTGTCTGTTTCAGTGGCAGTCAGCGAGGTTGAGGCGGCAAATATGTGTCCAGACTGTGTTGTGAACAAGAAGCAAGAACTGGGGAAAATATGCAAAAATTCCAAGTGACTACAATGTAACCAAATGGCACTCTAACCTCCTGATTAGGTAAAGGGATGAAGTTAAGGTTGAAAATCTAGATAACTAACTTTTCTTGTATGCAACTTTCTATTGAAGTATAACATAGAAAAGTTTATAAGTCCAATGTGTACAGCTCACAAAGTGGATTTGTTTCTGCATAATCCTCTTCCAAGGTATGAGCTGCTGGATTATCTTATTATTTTGTTTTGGATTTGACATCAATATTCATGACTGGCTTGACATTTACTTTTCATTTCAAGTTCAATTTCTAGATTGTGCTCACCTAATGGGAGAGGTTGGGAACTTTTCCTTTTTTTTTTATTCACTTGAGAAGTTGATCTAAGACTGGTGCTTTTCTTCCTTAAATAATCAGAAGAGTTTATCAAGGGAAGGCACATGACTTTTGAGTCTTCTTAGTGGGAAAATATTTAAATAAGAATTTAATTACAGGATTATTCATGTTGGTTATTTCTTCTTATGCCAGTTTTAATTAATTGTGCTTTACTAGGATTTTATACAGTTTATATAATTTTTCATGTTTATGGACATTAAGTGGTCATCATCTGAAACAAATCCAAACTCTTCACCATGACCTACAAAGACCCAAATGATTTGGCCTCAGCTTATTTCTCTAAAGTCATTCATGGAACTCTTGCCTTGTCCTTTATACTCTGTCATTAGCTTTCATAGAGCCCCTCCCTGACTACCTGTCTGGATAAGCCCTACACTGTTATTTCTCATCATGTCATCTGTTTATATTCTCTGGAGCACCAATCAAACTTCGCAATTTTAAAATTTATTTAATTTTTGCCTGTCTCCTTTGTACATGTTAAGTCTCACTGAGGAAAGAAGATGTGTGTGCTCTGTTCTCCATGCTTCACTAATCGTCTAGGTCTGACACACACTAGGTCCTTAATTGGTAAGTGTTAAGTGAGTAAATTACAGAGTGAACTTTCCTACAATTAAAATGGCATAATTAAACCATATTTATTATCTCACAAGTTTTCAGATAATTTCTAATACTAAGTATAGTGATGTCTATAAGTCTAATAAATTTGTGCCAATGAGACAAATCATAATAGATAATTAACACATCTCCCCAACTACCTAGTTTTTTTAGATAACATTTTTTCATAGTTTTTATCCTCTTCTTTTTCTTAAATAAGTCCCTTTAACATTTCAATATAATGATGGTTTGGTAATGATAAACTCCTTTAGTTTTTTCTTATATGGAAAGCTATTTAAATGCCCTTTGATTTTACAGGATAGCTTTGCTGGGTATAGCAGTCTTGGCTGTAGGTCTCTGTTTTCATGGATTTGAATAACTCTTGCTAATCCCTTCTAGCCTGAAAAATTTCTTTTGAGAAATCAGCTGACAGTCTTATGGGAACTCTGCTGTAAATAACTAACAGCTTTTCTCTTGCTGCTTTTAAGATCATCTTTTTTATCTCTAACCCTTGGCATTTTAATTGTGATGTGTCTTGGAGTGGGCCTCTTTGCATCCATCCCATTTGGGACTCTCTGTGCTTCATGAACTTGAATGTCTATTTCTTTTACCAAATTTAGAGAAGCTTTCTTTTATTATTTTTCTCAAATACATTTCCAATTTCTTGTTCTTTCTTTTCTTCATCTGGCACCCCTGTGACGCAAATTTTGAAATGCTTGAAGTTGTCCCAGAAGCTGCTTAGAATATCATAATTTTTTTATTCCTTTTTTTCTTGTCATTCTGATTGTTTTTTGCTTCTTTATATTCCAAATCACTGATTTGATTTTCCACTCTACTGTTATTTCCCTATACGTTATTCTTTATTTCAGTTAATGTAATCTTTGTTTCTGACTTGATCATTTCATGCTTTTGAGGTGCTCACTAAATCCCTGTTGCATCTTTATAATCAGTGTTTTGAACTCTGCATCTGATAGATTACTTATCTCCATTTCATTTAGCTCTTTTTCTGGAGTTTTGATCTGTTCTTTCACTGGGGCCATGATTCTTTGTCTCCTTATTTTGGTTGCCTCCTTGGTGCCTCCTTTTTAAGTGTTAGGTAGAGCTGCTTTGACTCCCTGTCTTGGTGGCATGGTCTTGTGGTTGGTGTCCTGTAGGGTCCAGAGGCACAGCCTCCCCTATCACGCAAGTGGGTACTCCAGGTATGCCCTTTGTTTGGGCTGAGTACAACCTCCTCTTGTAGTTGAGCCTTTGCTGCTATTGGTAGGTCAATGGGAGGGATTTACCCAGGCCAGTCAGCTGTAAGGACTGGCTGTGACCACTGACCACCAATATCTGCTCTCTTTGGAGTATCAGCTGTGCAGGGTCAGGGTGGCAGTCCTCTGACATGGTCTGTAGCTGCCCACTGGGGTTTCCTGGCTGGTGCAGGCAATGGTCAACCTCCACTTGTCTTCTGCCTGGAGCTGCCCTGCATAAGCTATAAAGCAATCTGAGAAGGCTGCTACTTGTGCTGGGTTTGAAGATTCCAAGGCAAAGCCAAGCCATAAATCTAGGCTGGCTGCTACTAGTTCTGGGCCTGGGGCCACTTAATAAGAAGTATGGGGTCTGGGAAGTCTCTGAGGCCAGCCATTGCTTGTTTGATAGGATTTAGGAAGTTTTCAAGCATGAGCCCTGTCCAGCCATTTATATGAAAAAGTCACAGTTAATAGTTTGTGTCATCTTGTAAATTGGGTGGGACAGAGTCTTAGGGAATCTCCAGGGTGGGGCAAACAGTGTTAGCCAGGTTGATGGAGTCTCATATATGGAACCCTTCTGGCAGTTCTGTGGCTCCGGGGGTGTGGGGGAGGGCTCAGAAAAGGGACAATGGCCTCTCCCTGCCTTTCTATCTGGGAGAAAACTGTCCCCTACCTCCTGCCTTGATGCCAGACACTTCATTTCCTTCCCATATGCCACTGGTGCCTTTTTAAGATGCTATTCTGGTGCTGGAGCTCAGAGGGAGTGAATCTAAATAAGTCTGTGTTTGAGTTCTTTAAGAGGAACTGCCTGGGACTCCAGAAATTTCTTCCACTGACTTAATCCCTGTTGATTTTTGCAGCAGAAATTATGGGGACTTATGTTCCTGGCACTGGAACCCTGGGCTATGGGGCCTAGTCTGGGGCTGGGACTCCTCACTCCTGGGATGTCCCTTCCCACTTTTTATCCATCACAAGTGGATGTGGGACCAGGCTGTTCTGCATCTGCGCCCTTCCTACCAGTCTGGATGGATGTGGTTTCTTTAATTCCGTAGTTGTCAGACTTCCATCCACTTGTTTTCTGATGTTTCTGAGTGGTGATCGTTTTATATTCTAGTCATAATTTTGATGTGGTTGTGGTGGAGGTGAGCTGTGTTTTCCTATGTTGCCATCTTGACTGGAAGTCTGAGCTATTATTCTTAAGAAGACAGTTATTATTTCTTTTTAAAAAATTTATTTAATTATTGTTCAAGTACAGTTTTCTGTTTTTTACTCTCATCCCGGCCCACCCACCCAGCCCTCCCCACCTCCCTCCCATTTCCACCCCCTTAGTTGTTGACCATGTGTCATTTATACTAGTTCCTGTAAATCCTTCCCCTTTTCCCCCTGAAATTCCCTCCCCTCTCCCCTCTGGTCACTGTCCCCTTGTTCTCTATTTCAGTGTCTTTTTATTTTGCTTGCTTGTTTGTTTTGTTGTTTAGCTTCCGGTTAAAGGTGAGATCATATGGTATTTGTCTTTCACCTCCTGGCTTATTTCACTCAGCATAATACTTTCCAGTTCCATCCATGTTGTTGCAAATGGTAGGAGCTCCTTCTTCCTTTCTGCTGCATAGAATTCCATTGTGTAAATGTACCATAATTTTTTTATCCATTCATTTACTGATGGGCACCTAGGTTGCTTTCAGGTGTTGGCTATTGTGCTGCTATGAACATTGGGGTGCATAGGTTCTTTTGGATTGGTGTTTTAGGGTTCTTAGGATATAATCGCAGCAGTGGAATTGCTGGATCGAAATGGAGGTCCATTTTTAGTTTTTTTAAGAAAATTCCATACTGTTTTCCACAGTGGTTGTACCAGTCTGCAATCCCACCAACAATGGATTAGGATCCCCTCTTCTCCACAATCTGTCCAACACTTGTTTGTTGTTTTGTTTATTATGGCCATTCTGACTGATGTAAAGTGGTATCTCATTGTGGTTTTAATTTGCATCTCTCTGATAGCTAGTGATATTGAGAATCTTTTCATGTGTCCCTGGATCTTCTGTATGTCCTCCTTGGAGAAATGTCTGTTCAAGTCCTTTGCCCACTTTTTAATTGGGTTGCTTGTCTTCTTAGAGTGGAGTCATGTAAGTTCTTTGTATATTTTGGAGATTAAATCCTTGTCTGAGGTATCATTGGCAAATATGTTTTCCCACACAGTTGGATCTCTTTTTATTTTAATATTGTTTTCTTTGACAGTTATTATTTCTATTTCTATTAAAATATCAGCGATCACTTTATGATTAGATTTTTCTTTAAATACAGTGTAACTGAATCTGTGTATTTCAGACATATTCATAGTATTCAGAATAATATAAAAATTAAGAGCACTGGCTCTATAGTCAGATTTTAATGATTCTGATTATAGCTCTACCACTAACAAGCCATTTCTCATACTATTTATTTATCTTTATAAATTTCCAGTGTTCTCATCTATAAAAAGGATAATAATACTAGCTGCTGTTTTTGTTCTTTTGAAATAAAAATAAGATAATCTGTATATCGCACTTAGAACCATGTCTAGATTGCAAGCATTCAATCTGGCTAACTCTTACTAGCCATTTCACAATGAACTGTAATGCAGGAGATACAAAATAAAACTGCATTTGAATTAGTAGTAGGGATATATAGAGAGTTCCCCTATTGTCAATTTAAGGAATAAAAAACATTGGAGAAGAGGAGGACCATGTATTCCAGCTCTTTCATCAGCTGATGAAGACAGTGAGGCTCAGGGAGGTGAAGTGACTGCTGGAGGTGAGACAGCTGCTTGTTTCCCATCTGGGACTAGATGTGGTTCTGTTCACCTAGTGTCGGGCCTTCCATCACACGGCAGTAATAGTTTAACACAGCCAACTTTAATTCAATCAGATATAAAGTTGTTAGTATTTGTTAGTTACCAAGACAATATCTGTTTGAGTTCATTAGTGAACAGCATGCAGATGCTGAAGAAACAGAGAGTGGACTGAGAAGTAGCACCCTACCCTACTCTAGAAAATGGCGGGTGAAAAAAAAAGAGGTGCTCTGCTTCTACATCCAAAAATGTTTCGGTAGCATTTCTTTTCAATTTTAGCAACTAGTGCATTTGGTATATAATCATTTTAAAGTTTGTTCTTAAAAACAGTGCTTCTCTGGAAATGGCCTGTTGTCAAGGGGATTTAAAAATCAAGTTATAATTAGACTTCATTTAACACACCTGTAAACTTCCAGCCCTCTGTGTTTTGCACAGGTGAGCCGGCAGTCTCCTATTCCAGCGGGGCAAGTGCTGGACAACCAAACAACTTAGAGGCAGAGAGGCGCCTTAAGGACTTTTATTTGCAGGATGAAAACTGTATAATTCCCTAATAATTATGACATGTGGGAGAAATGGCTGTAGAGGTTTTCCATCTCCTTTTGCTACATGGATTTAGAGTAAACAAATTCAGCAGCTCATAATCCAGGACCTTAAAGATGGAATTTTCTTAAAAGTGTTCATTATAACAAGTCACGGAGAACAAAGTTAGAGTGAAGTTAAGAAGTGGGTTTTACAGTCTACAAACAAGAGACTTCTGAAATACATATTTCTGAAATATTTTATTTTGAAAGCTTACAAGGGCTGTCAAACTTAAAATGCAACGGCTACAGCTAAGGAAAAAAATCACCTCCACCATGGTTTAATAGCAGCCCTGACAAGTACTTGGGGGAGCTCTGGGCAGAGCAACCACAGTGCTATCCCTTCAGGAAAGCCCCCTGTGGCGTTTGCTGTCAATGAGGAATGTGGTAAACTCTCTACCCGGGAGACTGACAGGGATACACTCCAACAGGCAGAATTATCAGCCACTCACCCTTATGACAGCTTTTCTTTCTCTAGAGCTTAAAGACTTAGGGCAGAAAGAGTCTCACTCTAACAATTTCAAGTTGATTTAATACACAAGAACAAAAAAAGATGAGATTTGAAAATACCCTTGGCCCCTTTAGAATGGCAAAGAGAATTATAAAATGTCGTTTTTTTGAGACTGAATCATTAGGTGCAATATTTAGATTTGCCCTCTGGAAAAGACTGGATGTTCTCTGCCAGGTGTTAAGTCATGGATGCAAATCAAATGGGCAGTGAAACGCTGACTTTTAAAGAGCTGTATTCACTTGAAGAGCTTCTAACACACCAGTTTTGCTCTAAAGTGACTGATCAACAGCAGAGGCGGAAAAGAATTAATTTACTTCCAGCAAGATCCTACTCAAGACCAATGCGCTATGAATAGAAAAAGGGAATTAAAATTATACCTGAATTTGTTTATTCTTTAGTCCTTAGAAAAACACTTATTTTAGAGTATATTAATCGGTGAGCATTTGCAAGTTACTCTTGCTTGCTCTTCATATTTTTAAATTTCAGAAATAAATAGGAACCCAATTTTAAGTAATCCCTATAACATGCTCTCCTTGGGAAAATAAGGGCTCGAATAGCCCTCCAGGAATCACGTATGAATAATTCTGACGTTTTGAGATTGAGCCATAGTTCTGTTATTGGGTGTTTATAGCTCCCTTTTACAATTCAAATTCAGGATTTACAATATAATCGTTACAGTCAAATTGGGTTCATGAACAGATAATCCAAGACTGTTTACGCTTAGCTTTGGAATTATCCTTTGTTTCTCAAGGGTAGGGATAAGGCATATGGACACTCGATTCCCAGAGGAGCTTGCTGATGTTAGATACATTGGATGCTCTTAATGCAATTAGATACGTATGAAGTCAGGATTTGGTTACAGACTACAGTTAATTTTTAGAAGTGTGCTGTCTCTCCCTCTCCCTCTGTTTCTTCTTCATTATTCCCCAGTTTAATCTTTGTCTCACAAATGTGCAGTGACACAAATTCCAGATCTCATTGGCCAAGTCGTTTAATCATAGTCATTTAAATCATTGGAGTTACCAGTTTAATTACTTTAACAAAATCAACTCTACAGTAATTGGTATACTTTCTAAAAATACTTCCTTGCTGAATTAATGCTTTCCTCTAGGAAACTGTTTATGTGTCTGAGTTGGCAAAATGAGGCCTCTAAAAGTACCAGTCCTTTCGTGTTTAGTTGTTCTTATTGAATGTATGAAACATAACTTGCATTTACCCAATTTTATGAGTGCAAAATCATATTCAATGCTCCTGTGGTTTCTTAGTGAAGTTGAGTACTTTTCCAGACACTTAAAATACTGGAGCATTATCATTTGGTAAAAGGACAAAGAAGAAAGAGAGGATCAAGTCATTTGATATTGTACATTGAGAAAAACCAAAACGGAAAAAACCCTCTAAGTGATAAATGTATAATATAATTTTGAGCACTTTAAATTTTTATTACATCGCAATGCAGAGAAGGAAGGAGAAGTAGCTTCCACTTAAACGTATTCTGCTTAGCTGAGGCCTGACTACAGTGGTTCTTCATGTCTGTGTAGTAGGAATGCCTACTACCAAGGGACACGTTTCCACACAGTGGCCGTGGGGCACACACATGTTTAACCCCTGACCTTCTGGGGTGAGACTGCCGTGGAGTTAGCTGAGGCTGTGCTCACTCTCCTCCTGCACCCGCAGGGCTCCTGCACTCTTCCCACGGCTCAGCTGGCACCAGTGTCGGGAATTTCAGTAAACGTAATTGAATTGGGGTGTATGGGTGGTTTTAAAGTAACTTTAAGAACAATAATAAGAACTTTTTGAATAAGCCACTCCATTGTTTTCTCTGTCTTATCAACCAATTGGAATTACATAATAAAATTTATTATTATATATCCCAAGTATTTCAATTGTAAGTTGAAATCAGCTTCTCTAAATTGGTTCTATGAAATTGGTGGTGGAAAAAAATCTCAGGCCATGTTTGAAATGGGATTGTCTAAACCAATGGTTGATAAACTTTTTTGATCATGTTCATGTATATTATTTATTGAAAATTATATTCACCTATGAATATACAATCATATGGGTATCATAAAATACAAAAATGGAAGTGATAAGATGAACTGTACACACACCACTCGTGTGGAAGGCTTACTCTGTGAGGAGGAACTGCTCCCTGGTTTAATTCTGTTACCGCAGTGCTTCTCAGAGCCTTTCCTGCCTGTACGACACACTGGGAGCCCCTGACAGAAAGGCCGAAGTCAGAGAGATCGAGATTCCAGACTCACCCACCGCTTCCAAGCTGCCTCACTTTCCATTAGTTACTTACTGTTTCTGAGCCTCACTTTCCATATCTGAACAATATAGACATAATGATATACCTCATGGGGTGATTGTGTGGATCACATAGAAAGATGAATGTAAAGCCCTTAGCTGAGGGCCTGGCAGATAGTAAGTGCTCACTGAAATGCAAGCTCATTTCAATACATGCTTTTTTATGGGCCACCTTATTGCACTAGTTTTCTGTGGAACGTACTTTTTAGAAACGTTCCAGATTAGATTATTTGTTCATCGATTATTTTATTGTTTTACTTTTTTAAATTTGACAAAAATTTATTGACTTGACAGTCTCCCAAGTAATAGGCATAGTAGTAGGTTCAGGGTAACAGCTTAGATGAATATTCTTTTTTTTTTTTTAACATTTTTTAAATTGATTATGCCATTATATTTGTTCTATTCCCCCCTCCATTCCCCTCCACCCTGCACACCCCTCCCCCACCATTCCCCCCTTTAGTTCATGAACATGTGTCTCAAGTTCTTTAGATTCTGTATTTCCCCTACTATTCTTACCCTCCCTCCCCTATCTATCTTCTGTCTACTGTCTATGCTACTTATTTTCTGTACCTTCTCCCCCCTTTTCCTTCTCCCACTCCCCTGTTGCTAATCCTCCACGTGATCTTCGTTTCTATGGTTCACTCTTGATCTAGCTGTCCTCTTAATTTGCTTTTGTTTTAGGTGTGGTTGTTGATAACTGTGAGTTTGCTGTCCTTTCCCTGTTCATCTTTTTTATCTTCTTTTTCTTAGGTAAGTCCCTTTAACATTTCATATAATAAGGGCTTGGTGATGATGAACTCCTTGAATTTGGTCTTATCTGAGAAGCACCTTATCTGTCCTTCCATTCTAAATGAAAACTCCTGGATAGAGCAATCTTGGTTGTAGGTCCTTGCCTTTCATGACTTGGAATACTTCTTTCCAGCCCCTTCTTGCCTGTAAGGTCTCTTTTGAGAAATAAACTGACAGTCTGATGGGAACTCCTTTGTAGGTGACTGTCCCCTTATCTCTTGCTGCTTCTGGGATTCTCTCCTTCATTTTAATCTTGGCTAATGTAATGATGATGTGCCTTGGTGTGTTCCTTCTTGGGTCCAACTTCTTTGGGACTCTGAGCTTCCTGGATTTCCTGGAAGTCTATTTCCTTTGCCAGAATGGGGAAGTTCTCTTTTATTATTTGTTCAAATAAGGTTTCCACTTGTGACTGTTCCTCTTCCCCTTCTGGTACTCCTATAATTCGAATGTTGGAATGTTTAAAGATGTCCTGGAGGTTCCTAAGCCTCTCCTCATTTTTTTGAATTCTTGTTTCTTCATTCTTTTCTGTTTCGTCATTTTTTTCCTTCCTTCTGGTCTACTCCCTTGATTTGAGTCCTAGTCTCCTTTCCATTACAATTGGTTTCTTGTGCATTGCCATTCATTTCAATTAGTTTACCTTTCATATGTTTCTCTAATTTGTGACTAAAATCAACCAGTTCAGTGAGGATCCTGATCACCAGTGTTTTGAACTGTGCGTCTGAAAGTTTGGCTATTTCTTCATCACTTAGATTTATCGGCTCTGGGGCTCGGAGTTGTTCTTGAGCCATTTTTGGTCTGTTGGCTCCCGTTAAGTATGAGGAGTGGAACCTTAGTTGTTTACCAGGGCGGGGCCACCCAGGTCGCTGGGTTGTGACACTGTATGTGGGGGCGGGGTCAGAGAGGGAGCAATGGCGGTCCTCTCTGCTTGCCCAGTCCATCCCACTAGTCACCCCCGCCTGTTTATCTGAGCTGAAATGTGCAAGCCTGCGGCCCTGCGCCGGGCGGTCTCAATGCACGTCTCTTCACTGGTTCATTTGCACGCAAATGCTCTACCGACCGCAGACAGCCAGCCACGCCTCTTCCCAGTGTCTTCCCGTAGCTACCCCACACCTGGGATCCACGCTTTCCGCTGCTTGCGAACCACCCAGTCAGGGATCTTTTTGGCCAACCCGGTCCACTGCTGGCTTCGCCCCTCTTACTGGTTTAGCTGAGCATTTTGTTGCTTTCGGACTTTGTATTGTCGATTTTCTGTGTGGTTTGGTTGCGTTTATTGTTAAAACTTTGTTGTTTTTAGATTTGGTTGTGCTCAGACGCAAGGTGTTTCCACCTACGCCTCCATCTTGGTGGAAGTCTTAAATGAATATTCTGAAGAACTTTCCAACCACTCTCAATTTGGCAAAAAGTTTAGAGCCTTCCATGTGCCAGGCACCTTGTGCTGCTCCAAGGCAGACACGGTTTGGGGCTACATTTATTTTTTGTATTTATCTTTTACATAGTGGCCATTTAAAAGATAAACATGAAATGTGAATGGTGTTCTGATAGAAGGTGGATAAACTGGGGTCTTCCCATGTCAGGTTTGCACACCATTTTAAGCACTTTTCAGCTCATCCTAAGGAAAGCAGAAAGCCATTTTCAAACTCACGGTCATGGAATGACAAAATATGAGAAGAGGCACAATGTGAGCACATCAGTGTATAAACAAATGCCCTTTAACTGAGGACCTGCTATCGTTGTATGGAACTGGAATGGGAGGCAATTTACATCACACACAGGGCTCTCCGCCCCTGTTTATTCCATTCCTGACAATCAATAAATTCCACTGCCTCTTCATAAAATGTTGAGAGCACAGTTTTTCATGTAGCATAAATGTACTCAGACTCTAATAAATTTTCCGTTTCTGTGAAGAATTTTTTATGTACAATAAATGTGTCTGTGCTCTCATTGCTTGGTTACTGGCAGGTGCACCCCATTACCATAGCTCTTAAACTGACCAAGCATGACCCGATAGGTGTGGTGGGATCTGACGGCCTGGGCTGATGTAAATTCTCTGGTGAGCTCTGGGGTGAACTGCAGAGGTTTATATTTCCACACATGGTCTACAAAATCAAATTGCCATTTGGGAGAGACAGTTCTGCCCTGGTGCATAGTCTATCCATTTCAAAGGCATTTTTAATAAGCAGGAAATGCTTGTGTTGTAAGGGAGACTTCTGTGAGGTTGCTAAACAGTGACAAAGTGCTGGAATGAACAAAGAAATTATTTGGCCTTTGGAGCTTACTGTTCTACTGACAGTGTTCCAGAGGCAAACAGGAAGACTCTGAGAGTGAATACACTGCTCTCTGTTTAAAGGCAGGCAGTACTGGCTGTGTGGCTCCCTAGGAACGGAGATGTGGAAATCTGCAAACCAATTTGATTTTTCATTTAGTGTGATTATTAGAAATTGCCTCATGGGAGGTAGTTTTAGGATGAGGTAATATTTCATAAGTAAGGTCTGAAGTTTGCTTTTTAAATTATTTTTCTAATTTGGAAAGATGCAGCTTTTATTGTGTTGCTTATCTTGATATTTCTTTTACCATATTGGAATAATATTCATACCACACTTTCATCAAGTTGCAAAATATATTTTATAAACTCATAATTTATTAAATCTTGTGACTGAAATGCGATAAATAAAATAACACAAGAAATTCTGTACCTTCTCTTTGTGAAGGAGTCTAAGGGTTTATGAACAAAGTCAGAAATATTTGACAAAAGCATATTAAGATATAAAATTCAGGGAACTCATGATGATATCAGTAAGGATTAGGTTTAGCCCCATATAACACAATATGTGACAAAATAACAGAGGTAACATAAGATCTGTTTAAGTAACATAGATCACTTCTGTCTCATTAACAATAAGTCTGATGGCAGGCAATCCCTGACTGTTATGGTTACTGATCAGGGATTTAACTTTTTTCATGTTTGCTCCTCCATCCTGAGGTCTCCTGAAGGTATTTTTTGGAATTCGTCATCTTTTCCACATTCCTGGCTTCAGAAAGAAGAAAGGTTTAGGGTCATATAACTTTTATAGAATTTTCCTGAGGTCAGTACAATACTCTACATGTCTGCTTATATCTGATAGTCCATAATTTAGTCCCATGACTTCATTCTGCTTTGAGGAAGGTTGAGACATCTTAGCTGGGTATATTACTGCCTCCCCTTCTCTCCCCCCAATCTGGTATGTATTAACACAAAAGGACAGATTGTATTGGTAAAGGCTACTAAACAACCAGTGAGGTGTGTCAGAACTGATCATTTCCCAAGTCAAATAGCTTATTTTCTTGCTATTTTTAATAGGTGTGTATGCAGGTGGATGCATGTAAGTATGTACACCTAAATAACTAAATCCAATACTAATCATTGGTAGAAAGCATAATGCTTTTTAGAATCACTATAGTGTTAACTATAGACATATGAGCAATTTCTAAACCTAACTGAAGCCTTTGACCAGAAAATATTTCCCAGATATATGTATTTTAAAGACTCGCTTGCTTATAATAAACACAAAAGCAATAGTAATTATTGGAATAATAACTATAACTTTACTCTGCTGGGACAGCCACTTGCATACATAGAAGAAATATGCTAATTCAATATGTCAATGGATTGGATGATAGGAGTCCATCAAAACTATTTTTCAAGGCCATTTTAGTGCACATTAAAACTATGTATTTAAATGCTGCTTTTTAAACATGTGCCAATCTAACTTTTTCCTTTTTACAGATGGTGAAATAAAAAAAATACAACAAAAAAAGGAAGGCAGGAGGTATACACTTCCTGCCGAACAAAATTTAAGGCAATCCCCTCAGTTCTTAAGAGAGGAAAAATGCAGACCACTCAAAAGGTTGCCTTCGACACAGAGCAAGAGGAATCACTTTTCCGAGTGCTTTCTTGTGTGCCCACCATCACCTCTGTCTTCTTGCCCCCTTTGGTGATTGGTCTTGATCTTTTAACATTTCTTTGCAACTAGACACTAGAACATACAGGATTTAAACATGATGGGAAATGAGGACTATTGAGACAGGCTGAACAGCAGGGAAATCAAACAGCTGTTGAGTTGGAAAGAAAAAGCTGGATCATATTGGAGTGGATGCCATCAAAAGAGTTACAAGCTTACATGACGGAAAATTACATGTACTTGAAATATGCCTTTACCAAATGCCAGCCTGACATTAAGCTGTTTTATAGAGGTATCATGTCCTTAAATAGCCTGGTGATTATCTGTGTCCCTGGAGCGCTACTTTCTTCCCTGATTTTCTAATACCCCGGCTTGTCCCTAATAGTGTCACCAGTTTGGGAAAAAAAATCTTAAAAGGAAATTAATTTTGATTTCCTTTCACTTCTAGAGAGTTTTGTTTTTTAAATAAAGCTGGATGGGAAGCCAGCCTTCTTTCTCACAATGACCAGGTATGGCAGTTATTTCCCTGAGAATGTATGAGTCCTGGCTTGACCACTCGTAAAAAGCAAAAGTATTGTCTGTGTGACCAGTAACACATTAACCGTGCTACATGAATTATCCCATTTAATTCTCATGAAATCTGTGAGGTAGGTTATACTATTAGACTCACTGAAGTTTAAATACAGGACTGAGTGAGTTGCCCAAGATGATGCCCTGCCAAGTGAGCAGCCAAATGGGGATTTGAACCCAGCCGGACTATTTCCAGGGCCTATGTTCTCTCTCCGTGGGTTACACTGCTTTCTTCAAAGGCTGAGTTCCACTGAGACACCTAGGTTGAGAGGGTAATGTAAATTAATTAAGAAATATTTATAGAAGGGACAGGGAGAACAAGAGATAAGAGAAAGCATACTCTGACCCCACAACATTTTAGAATGTATGGTTAAGAAAACAAGAAGAGATTATGGTTGCATAAAACTAGGCAACAGGAAGTGTGAATAAGGAGCACAAATGTAGGAAGTAAAGCACTTTGCGAAGGAGGGCAGCTGGGAGTTTTCTCTCTGCAGTGTTTGTCTCAGCTCTAGCCAGTACTGCCAAGACCTCCTCAGAATGAATTCCCCAGTGAAAATACCAACATGGGAGGAAATGTCATAATTATATTTTTATTATCCCCCAGAGAATACATTAGTATGGCAGATATGGCTATAATTTAAAAAGAAAAGTGCTATGTAACAAACATAAGTGCTGATGAAATAAAACAAGCTGATTTTTCCTCCTCTGTTATTAACAAAAATTCAGAGATAAAAAAGGGATTCTTAGATATTATTCTGTGTCCCTTCTAGAGTATAACTAATTGGACAATGACTAAGGTTATTAGTTGCTCTATGATTTTCTTTCTTGAATAAACATATATTTCGCCTGTTCTGGACAATCTCCTGGAGATCAGGTTGGTAAGCGTGAACAGTCCGAAAAATGATATGGGCACCACTTCATACTAATTTTTGCAGCAAAGGAAGCATTGACGTCTGCTTGACCCAAAGATGGCTCCCGGAGGGAGCACTTGTGTGGGTACTGTGGGATTGCTAGGGCATATTGACATGGTAAGCTCTCCTCCCTTGACCTCTAGCTTCTCTGAAGTTCTTGCTTGAGATACTTGCAAGAACTTGCTCTTTCGCCAGTTTTGCCTGGCAATCTGGAATATGGGAAAATTAATGTCCTGTGGGGCAACTCTCATTCTAGAGGAGCCATGAGTTGATGCTTAAATGCTTCTCTCTTTTGTCTCTTGGGCAGCCAATTCTCAGATCTGTTCTATACATTTCCTCATAAGACCAGAAAATCCTGAAACTCATTTTAGACAGCTCTTCTTAAGATTCTAGTAGAATCAAGCACAATTGTCCATGGTGATATTCTCAAGAAAAGGCCCCTCTGCTGCCTTCGTCTCCTCTCCTGCCTCATTCTCTCTATTCTTCACTCCACTCCTGTTTCCTAGGATCATCTCTGCCCCCTCCACCCCGCACACATACCGAAACAATAAAGCCACTTGAATGCAATTCTTTACCCATATTTAGGTTCCACTTTTGTGCGGAACTTAGGCTAAGACAATACCGCATCATGAAATGTGCAATATTTATGTGCCGCAAGGTAATAGATGGCGTTTGTGCAAGGCTAGTATTGCTAATTAACATATTTTTCCCCTCTACCAGATCCCAAAATATTGGAATTCTGGATCCGATATCCTTAATCCTTTTCTCGTTTCTATCTACAATCTTAGACCATTACCCATCACCTCTATTTTGATGACTCCTCTAATTGTATTTTCAGTTCTGACCTCTTCCTTGAATACCAGCATTATTTATTCAATTGCCTACACATCACCTTTATTTGGATATCTAACAGTCATCTTTTCCATCATCTGTATAAAATAAAACTCTTACTTACTTCCCAGTAGTGCCCTGTAAAAACCCTCTTATGCCTCTAATCTTTCTTATGGCACCACCACCTTCTACCGATAGTTCAATCAAAGTAAATAAAGAAATCCGCGTGTTCTTGGTTGAGCCCTTCTATACATTTCCCAGCAAGTTCTGTCCATTCTATGGCCATCTCCAGATCAGACCTCAAGTTCATCCACTTATTTCCACCTGCACTGCCATCACCCTTGTCTTAAGAAAATGATCTTTTTTCAGGATCACCAACAAAAGCCTTCTAACATCAGTCTCTATATTGCATTAAAAATGGTTTAAACAAACACATATGTACTACTTGTCTATTTAAAACATCCCAGTGACTTTTTAGGGGACCTAGAACCATCCCATACTCCCAAGGCCCTGTATGACCTGTACATGTCAGATATAATTTCTCCCTTGTTCCCTTAGGCTCTAGCTGTTGTAACACATTTTTATTCTTCCAAGAGCCTAGGCTCTATCTGTCTTTAGGGTCTTCCATTTTCAGAACCTTCGGCCTAAATACTTGTTTTTTCTGCTTTTCATATGGCATACAAGATTCCTCCTAAGGAGGAGTATGAGATTCCACATTCCTCCAGGAGTATGGCCCTGGTGCAAATATCTCCTACTCTGCAGTCATTCATATAGTGAGCACCTGTCTAGAATAGTGCTTCCACGCTGGTTACTCTAGTGCTTCTTGTTTATTTCCCTCAGAAATCTTTTCATAAATATATATTGTGTCTTCAGCCATTTGTATTTCCTTTTTATCCCCTCAATTAGAAGGCAAGCCTGCGAGGGTAGGAGTCTCAAAAGGATTGGCACATTTGTGGAATATGTTAATTACTAGGCTAATTATTTTAAAAAATTCCTCTGGATGAGTACATGTGGGAATTTCATCTTAGCTACACTGAGGCAAAGAGCCTGATTAACATTGTCAAATATTTCCTCTGTTAATAACCCGTAAATCTCTGCATCTTGGGAACCCTAATGGGGTCAAGAGATGAGAATCAACAATAATATTTTTTGTAAATATGTGAAAACATCCTTATTTCTTATTTTCAATGGTAGTATTATTTATTAAGTAGGAAGCAAAACTAATGATTCATTTCTTAGCAATCACATTTATTGTGATTACTTGCATTTTCAACAGTCTTATCTAAATAGGATAATTATGTCTGAGAAACATGAGGTTTGTATAGGAAAGAAAGACTTCATATTCATCCAGTCTAGGATGCTTCTTTTCTTATAAATACTACTTGGCTAACTTCTACTATAACTCTGCTACACAGAGAACAAAATTCTTAGTAATTCCTAACTCCCCTTCTTCTCATTACAAATAAATCCATTCTTTCAATTCCCTTCACACACATACGCATCAAAAACTTCAATGCCTTTTAGTCCCAGCTACCTCTTTATTCTAGTTTCAATTTTCATGCCTGTTACATCAGGGTGTGGTCCCCAGCTTTCTGAGTCAGCAAAGGCTGGGTCTCTTCGCTGTGCACTGGGGGCCAAGGGCCCTGTGTTCACTTTGGTGGCCTTATTCTAAAACTTGGTAATGAACACCACAGGTGGCAAAACAACACTAATGCCTAGGCAGTAAACTTTGTTTTCTTTTTTATCTTTATGGTAAAAATAGAGGTGAAACAAGTCCAGTCCTGAGTTGGTAAAGTAATAATACCAATGACTTTTTATTATTTCTGAAAATATTTAGACATATTCCTTTCTGTATATCAAAGCTGACACTGCACTCTTAGGCAATTTGCTTTTTAAAGCAATCTTATATTACAGCATCTTGCAACTTTTTATAATTCAGGGTTTTCACACACTGGGTTTTCCTGAGGAGATGCGCATGGCTATTACTTGTGATTTAGGTTCTTTTAAAAAAAGATTTTATTTATTTATCTTTAGAGGGGAAGGGAAGGAGAAAGGGAGAGAAACATCAATGTATGGTTGCCTCTCATGTGTCCCCTGCTGGGAACTGGCCTGCAACCCAGGCATGTGCCCTGACTGGGGATCAAACCAAGATCCTCTGGTTCGCAGGCCCATGCTGAATCCACCTAGCTACACCAGCCAGGGCGTGATTTAGGTTCTTGGTGTATAATAATTATCATAGGTTTTTTAACTTAAAAAAAAACTGGTCTATAATATACACATTTGTTAATTATATCTCAGTTTGCTAAAACGATTTTATGTCTTGCACCTGATTTTCCTTGTTACACTTTGAGCATCAGAATGACTTTGAGATTTTACAATACAGAGACGTTCTGTAGTCTAACCTCAGGGTAAACTCATCATCCTCTTCATAACTACTTGATACACATGAGAAATACCTGCTCAGGGATCACTCTCATTAATGGATCTTGTCTTTTTATTTTTAATTTTTTTCAATTACAGTTTATATTCATTATTATTTTGTACCAGTTTCTGGTACACAGCTTAGTGTAGTGGTCAGACAACCATATACCCCACAAAGTGCTCCCCATTATTCCAATTTCCCACCTGGCACCATGGGTAGTCACCACAGTATCATTGACTCTATTCCCTGTGCTGCACTTTATCCCTATGACCGTTTGGTAACTACCATTTTGTACTTCATCCCTTCACCTCTTTCACCTAGACCACAAACCTCCTTCCCTCTGGCAACTGTAGTCTCTTCTCTGGATCTGTGAGTCTGTTTCAGTTTTGTTTGTTTATTCTGATCTTTAGACTCCACATATAAATGAAGTCATATGGTATTTGCTTTCCTCTGACTTATTTCACTTAGCTTAATACTCTCCAGGTAATGCATCTTGCCTTGACTGACTTGAAAAGAACCGAGAAAATGATTTGACATATTTGGTCGGTCGGTTGACTGCCCTGAGTAATGCCACCCTCTTCACCTCCTGCTTCCTGGGCCCCTTGCTTAGTGATCCAAAGCTCTTACCGTCAGTGCAGAGCAGTCCAGACCTCCTGTACGGGCAGAGGCAGACAAAGTCTGGGCCTGACTTCGGAACGCAGGTGGCACCGTTTCTACATGGGTCGTTTTCACAAGCTGCAAACTGGCACAGCTTGCCCGAGTACAGCCTTGGACACTCACAAAACCAGTTTTCACCGTCACTGAGAAGACAAAAGGAATTCTTAATCCAATCAGAAAATAATTGTTCTATTACACACATATCCACACATGCATACACATGTATATAAAACACAATTAAATCTTGTCTAAGAAGTGGAATTTTTCTTTTTTTAAGTATAAGTTTTTCTTCGCCCTTTCTCTTTCTGTGTTATTTAACTTTTAACTATTTGTGGCTGTGCACTTTGCCTTAAAAGCAGACTAACAGCTTTATAGATCATCCGAAGCCGTGAATTCTATTTTAAGCCCTCTGTTTATTTTTGATTCATCTCATCCTCTACTTCACACTAGGTGCCTTGTGGGGGCTTCATTAAATACGTGTGGCATTGCCTCAGTAAAGTGCTTCAGATAGCTATTAGAAAAAAACTGTCTTTGGCTTAAAACTCAGAGAATTTCAAGCCTGGTGATGAGTTTTCTCCATTGAGGACACTGTCCTCCAAAAGTGCCCCTGTGGTACTTGAAAAGAAAATCACAGTGGGGACTGAAATGACTCTGCAACTCTCTGGCTTAAAATATGGTTTGGAGGCGCCAGTGTGAGTGCCTGTGCAGCTGCGCTCAGGAAAGATGCTTCCTCCTCACCCGCTGGGGCTGTTCTCCACAGGGGAAAGTGGCTTGAATCTGTTGTTCTGCCTTCCTGCATCCATTCCCCCTTTTTAAAGTAGCTGTAGCCTCAGTTTCCCTTGTAGACTCACCCCTCCATTACTCCCAGCCCACACTTACAGGAGGGGCAGATTCCGACTCTTGGTGTCCAGCACAGTGATGAGTGCAGGCCAAGCCAAGGCAATTGGCTGTTTTTTTTTTTTTAACTGGGGTTGCTAAACTGGTAGCTGCTGGTGGCATCTGCTTACCCAGAGATGAAAACCTGGCTGAGAGTAAAAAATCTTATACAAAGCCACACAAATATGAGACCAGGGGAGATAGATTGCTAATGCTGTTATTTAGGCCCCTGATCCAGCTATCACTCTGCAGTTATACGAGCCAATTTAGTTTACCCCCCTTTTTTTGTTTTTGAGTGAGTGTGAGTTGGGATTTTGTCACTTGTTGTTAAATGAATTATATTTAGTATTAATGTCCCTTTCTTCCAATTTTTTTCTTCTCATTATCCTAAGTCCACACAACCTTGCCATATGTGGATCTTCAGGGTTTTATTTTTTCCTGCCTACATCTTATCTTGTAAATATGACTGTCAGCTCTTAAAGGTGCCAGGACCATCCTGAGAATTAGCAAGCTAGTATATTTTATCTTTATGACTCAGGGTCTCAATCTAGTTGTAGGTCTCATCCACACATCTCTTGTATGGGATTCTTCTCTTGTCTTTCTCATCATTCCTGTCTTTTGATGCCTTATGTACATATTTTAATCCCTTAGCCCAAAATGAATTTGCTCTCAGGAAAGTCTCAGATTCTTTCATACTAATGAATACCTGACTTCAAAATCTGAAGAGGTTTCCTTTTCCAAAAAGGTCTATACTTTTACATTAACTTTCTATGTTGATGCAGTGAAGCACTCTGGAGAACCTTTGGGTATCAGATAGCAGGTTAAGCCAGCTTTGGAGGAGTGGGAGGCTTTGGCAGCCTCAGATTTTGCTGACACATAGGGAGATTCCATAACTGAGTAGGAATTTCCTCATTTTATTGATGGCAATTTGCACAGGGCTTTGCACATAGTACACAGATGTAGAATCTTACAGGTTTTCAGAGTTGGGAATAAATAAAGGTCAATAGCACTAAGACAGTCATAAAGCACCCTGGACAAACTCTTCTGTTTCTGGGCTATAAAACAAAGCTGTGAGGACTGTCGAGCCAATGCTGTTCCTTTTTGTCTGAGAATTGTGGTAAAAGTATAACCAGACTACCTGGAAGGTACCTTCTGGTGTGACTTAAAGTGTTAGGAACGTCACGTTGTTTAGGGTCGTGGATAAAACTAATGTAACTTCACTTCCACTCACCTAACTTGGAGTCGTAAGCTCAGTATTAAACATCTGCGTTATGGGATAAAGTCTAAAAGTGCAACAGTCTTGAAAGCTGTATTCTGGAAGGACCAAATTATTCTTTTTATAGCAAAGGAGAATGCCACATGCATGAAAGTCAAATGGCTCTAAGTGTTGACTGACTGAAGTGCTTTAATCATATAGACCTAACCATATTTGAAATGCAGGAAAGATGCTTTTATGTTGAAAACCAAGGAAAACACTAATTTTAATCATGTCCTATTGATAAATCCGGCTTCATTTCCTTTTTGCTTTCATCAGGTGCTGGGAGACGTCGGTTGTAAAAAATCATGCGGATATGACTAACTGCATGCATCTGTGTGCGTCGGCAGGCGGCTGGGGCAGAGAAAAGTAGAAATTCTGTAGAAAACACTCCAAGAAAGGGGAAAATCACCTTATCTGGTCTACCAAGGGCGAGCGTCCAAAGCCCTCTGGGCCATCTTAGTATTCCGTAGTGTTCCATTAGAAGGAATCAGATTTAACCAATTGAGGTTTTGCCAGATGATGGTGTCTCTGCACACTTCATTTCAAATTTTACCTCCAAGTCCAAAAGATTTCCTGGAGTCTCAGATATTTTGCCAATAGTTTAAATAAAATCTGTTTGCCACCCACTATATAACACCTGGACCTAAAGTTTTCTCTTACTCAGATTTTACCAAAGATCCCATCACTAAATCCAAATTTCTTCAAAAGCTAGCAGGTCAGCTGTTTTTGTTGTCACTTAAGTTACTTTGGTGCCTGGCCACACTCTGAAGCAACTGGCTGTGCCAATCAAGAAAGTGGTGCCCTGAGGTTGAAGAGCCTCGTTTAAGTTCACTTTGGAAGCAGTGATTAACTGTTTCACCTTCCTTCACCCGGTTTCTTTCTTTTTAAAAAAGATTTTATTTATTTATTTTTAGAGAAGGGGAAGGAGGAAGAAGGAGAGGAAGAGAAACATCAATGCGCAGTTGCCTCTCACATGCCCAGGACTGGGGACTTGGTCCACAACCCAGGTATGTGCCCTGACTGGGAATCAAACTGGCCAACCTTTGGTTCACAGGCTGGCACTCAGCCCACTGAGCCACACTAGTCAGGGCTACCCAGTTTCCTTTAAATGTTGATACACTGCTGAGAATTTGATGGCTGCTCTTTAATCAGTTATGGGAGAATATAGTCACATGAAATAAATACCTTTTCACTTGAGAAAGTTTAACAGGCTAACCCTTCTTAGACCTGTGAACCATACAAAAAAACCATTTTGCAAATTTTTCTCTAGGTAAGTCAGGGCACTTTTCTGAATTAAAAGTAGGTATCGGAAAGACCCCAGATATTGGTGAAGTTTTAACTTGCACACCGGAGCACCATATTTATTGCCAGCGGCTGTCAATCAATATTAGCTGTGTACCCACATCACAGGCATAGCCATGTGCCATGGGAAAGAAGACTTATCTCTGCTTTTGGTAGGAGAGTCAACTAAGGTCTGTTTCCTGCACTAATGTCTGTAAGACACAACATGTGTAATGTGAATTTACATACATGTTTAGACAGTGGCGAGGACTTTAAGACCTTAAAACTGGTCTCTGGACTGGTGCCTGAGAGGATCTTCCCTGTGGCTTTTAAATGGAGGTGCTCCCCTGGGCTCCCCTGGCCCTCAGAGATTTTAATTCAGGTGATCCAGGGTCAGGCCCAAGGTTATGCATTTTAAAATTGTCATCAGTGATACGTTTGTATATTTTATTTTGAGCTTAAGCCAGCCCCCTTGAGACCAATTTTCTCACCAGAGTAAAAAGTTGATGGATATTAGTTACTATTGTGCCCTTAGAGGGTGCCGGGGCATTGTAATTTTGGGGGGGCTGCATTTTGCCTTTTGAGTACCATGTATCTGAAAACACAATACAAAGATTAGAGAGTTTTTATTTACTAGTGCCATTTATGGCCTATTGCAGTTACATTATACTTGACAGCAACATGAAATAGAAAAAAAATTCACTCATTTAAAGCTTAGTTAAAAACACACCACCTAAGTGTACGCCAACATCTGTACAATCTGGCACTGTAACTGCCACAGCATATTCGATTGCAAGTCACAGTAGGGTTAGCAGATCAAATGACTGTCATTAAATTTCTATGGGTATTAAAAATTATCTTTAGAAAATGTAACTGTTCCAAAAAATCAAAGATGTTATTGTGAAAAGGAGGCCCCCTATTTACATAACACAGCCAGGTGCCTCAAAACCTTCTAGATCTAAAAGGACTTCAGCATACATTAACTTAAAAAAATAAATAACTCTTCCTGAACTCATTGTGCCTAACGGATTATTAGCAGATTTTAAAGTTGGTCACCCACAGTGTCGAGAGGCAGCCTCACAGCAAGACAGTGAGCAGAACGAATCCTTAAGAATAATGTCTCTAGATATTTCTAAAAAATAAAATTACTATCGGCAGAAATAACCCATCTCTATGTATAGGCTGTTCTATATATAGAAACACAGCACAGGCATAAGAAGGGATGCAGATCAGATCTCCAGTAGCTGTGGTTCATGGGGACTCTCAGTTTGTCTTCATGAATTTCACATGCCTCTAAGAGTCTGCTGGCTACAAGGCAATACCTGCCTCCCCGCGAGCCTCCTTAAAATGTTGAATTCCTTTCGAATGCGTTGAATATTTCATTTTTTCTTTTTAAAAGTAGCCAATGTGAAAATAATAGAAAACAAAAGATGCAAAATGAAAAATTATCTTAAGGTGGCCTAGAAAGCGAACTTGAACAATATGGTCCATATAATAAACCTATGAACACAGAGCTTAGGGAGAATGTCCTGCTTCAGATGCTTTTTTCCTTTACAAAAAGATTTTGCTAAGGCAGACATGAAGAAGATGAAAAAGAGTAAGAGCAATAATAGCAATCATAGAATCACATGTAAAGAAATAATATATAAAACAGAAATAACTCACAAACAATATAAAATTTTTTTTTCTTGTTTTAGGATCTGTCCAATTTAATTTCATGGGTATTTTATAAGAAAAATTTGGTTTACATTATAATCTCTCTCTCCGCTTAAAACCATAGTTCATTTTACCAGAAAAAAAGAATCCCTTTCTTGGTAAAGAAAGATGATCAGAAGTTTTCTTCCCAGCATGGGAGGTCTTTAACATTTTTTTTTTTTGCTTAGTGAGCCACCAGTTTTTATGGAGTTAAATCTTTGCTCCCAATGAAGGAATCTCAAAAAACATCAAACCCAAAAGAGGGAGGTAACATGATAAAAGTGGCCATAATCTAAATAAGTTAAATGAGGGATGCATGAGCACAGTACTTGGCATCGATCAGCTGCTCATTATGTGTTAGGGGAAGGAGGTTAGCATAGGTGAAACATACAATTAGAGAAGTCTGTATCCGTTAATTGTGGGACAAGAGCAGAATGGAATCTGGGATAGCTGGAAGTGGGCTGGGAAAGAAGGAGGAAGTGGAGGGTGTTGATGGGTGGGAAAATATAATGATGAATGAATAATTGTTGAATAAATGTATCATTTCAATGTCTACACTACCTCCCTCCAATTAAAAAATATCTCAGGGCTTTAAGATTAGATTTTGTGCCTAAACAACAATTTCATAATAGACTTTCTTACTCTGTGTTCATTGCAAAATCAGCCAGTCTCCAGTCTCCTGCACTGTAAGAGCAATTTGGGAAGAATCTAATTTAACAGAATCGGTAAATGCAGTGCTTATAAAGCTTTGGAGTTCTCAGATAATGTGCCTATTTGGGCTGGAAGAGCTGGTATAAGCTTTTAAAATGCTATTTTAACTCCTACTAAAAAGAAACAAAAAATTCTCTTAAAATATTTAAGCCAACAAAGTGCTGGTTCACCCATTCCCTTGACCTCACTAATGTTCACATACATACAATTTCTACTCAGCCATTTCCACGGTATAATGAGCAGCTGATCGATTCAACTGTTGTCAGGAACCTGGAAGCACACAGCACACAATACTGGTGGTTGTTCTTCATTGATATCAAGGACTGTTCACAAAGTTGGTGTGGGGAAATTTATCCCTCACAAACATAAGGAATAGTAAATAACAACTCTTTAGAAAGATACACACTTATGAATGAAGAAACAAGAAATTAAGTGAATGTATGATTTATAATGCTAGTTGGTGTTGAGGGAAAGGCAAGTGAAGGAAAATAAACTTTCACTCAAATACCTAAAGAATTCAAAGTGCCGGTCCACTACTTACGGTATCAATGAAACAAGAAAGGTTACACTGAAGTATTTCTCCATCATGATTTTGTTATCACTGCATGGTAAGATATCCATGCATGTGGGGTCACAGCAGAGAAAGTTCTTTTTAAGCTAAAATAAATGCATACTCTTATTTTAAGATCTTTCAAATATTATATTTTGTTCTGTATATAAGTTTATTGGGGTGACATTGATTAATAAGATGATATGTTTCAAGTGTACAATTCTATAATATATCATCTGTATATTATTTTGTGTGCTCACCGTCCAAGGTCCAGTCTCCTTCCATTACTATATATTTGACCCCATTTACCCTCTTCCACCTCCCATTCTTCTTTTATTATTTTTATTTTTAAAAAGATTTTATTTATTTACTTTTAGAAAGAGGGAAGGAGACAGACAGGGAGAGAAACATTGTGTGAGAGAGAAACAGTTGCTCCTCACGTGCCCTCAGCTGGGGAGCTGCCATGCAGCCCAGGCATGGGTCCTGCCTGGGAACTGGACCTGTAACCTTTTGGTTCCCAGGCCGGCGCTCAGTCCACTGAGGCACACCAGCCAGGGCCCACTCTTCTTTTAAAAACACTATTATGTACATGAAATAACTGTTCCTCCTGAGGACTGTTTGGTTAGCTTCTTGTGAACATAAAAGCTATGACCATGAGGGAGAACTAACTGAACAGAAAGCATCCCAGCTCATTTCATACAACTGTTGACAATGACAATGATTATGGCAATGATGCTAATTCATCACAGAATGAAATATCTGGGATGAGTGCTAAGCTGGATAGGATGTCAGGGCAGCAGGAATGAACAGAAACTATCTAAAGCAAACTGGTGGTATGTATGGTTGCTCTCTGTTTGGGGTAATAATATTTTCCTCTGAGCCTGTTATATGTAAGGGTTAGTTTAATAATTCTGAAGTATAAGGGCTGTAATTTTATTTTAACTGCTATATTAACTGTCAACTCATTCTATGAGGGTTCAAATTTACATATACTTAGGGTATGGTCTAGAGTAATATTTTGTATTAGGCTGATAAAACTAGATACAAAGCTCAGAGAACAGAAAACAACTTTCCTGAAAGAAGAACTGCTGATAACACATCACTGCTTTGTTACCTTTGATGAAAGTATTCTGCTTCTTTTCTTTCTTTTTTTCTTTAATCTTGAAAGGAATCATTTGAGTTTTGAATACAAGAGGTTGAAAGTGGCTTCTGGCTTTTTCAATTAAAAGTTGAAGTTTTCAGATTCTTTGCACTGGGAAAGACTAGATCTCATCTTGGAATCAGTTGACATGACATTAAAGTGGACCGCGCTATTTCTTTGAAAGCCACTTACAATAGCCAGCCTTTGTCAGAAAGTGTTTTCTGCTAGAGGCAAGCTTCTCAGCTCAGTGACCTTATGGATGGTAAAGGACAGTTTTAAAAGGCATTCATACCTAGTTAACACATTTTTTGGACACTCTATTAGATGTGACAATTTTCTTTTATGTTAAATGGATAAAAAGAGAAATAGTCAACTTTCCCTGCTGTTTCAATAGTTTCAATTAGTTTCTTTCCCTTCAATTGCTCCATCAGATGGGCTAGATAAGATTTCACTATTTGGGGGAATCATTTTAAGCCTCTTTTCTAGCAGTTTGTTATTTTTACAGCTCCAATGATTCACCATAAAATGCATCTCCATCTGCAGGAAGCAATTCCAAAATTGCTTTACTCAACAAATCCGAAACTGCTAGGCTCACTGCAGCACAGAGAGAGGCCTGGTTTGGAAAGGGATTACCTATTGGGCTCAGGAGCTTGTTTCTGAGACAGGTTATGGCAGGGAGCAGATCCCCAAATGCCAGAGGCAACTTATTTTTATTGAGAATCATTTGAAGTTTTGCTTCACTGGTTTGAACTATTTCTTGGTAAAAAAAAAAAGTAATATTTCCTGGTAACTAACATATAAGTGTAAGTTGTTAGTTGTTACAAACTTTTCAATCCACTTCACACTGAACTAAAATTTTCTCTGCAGCTTAAAATTGTATTTAAATAGACACATACTTAAATAAATTCCCTTTCCTCAGAATTTATTAAATCTGAAACTGAATTCATTTTGGAATTCATTTCAAGTTATTCCTTCTCTCCTCACCCCTCCCCCACCATCTATGCCATATAGATACAACATATTGGTCTTCAGCACGGACAAGTCACTTCTCTCTCTCATATAATAAAGTTAAATTTTTGGCACAGATTTTTTAATCTATACTGAAGTGTAAAATGGGTTATAAAATATTTATTGTAGTTGTTTTAAATCTGAAGTAAAACAGATAACAAAAAGTATAGGTCAAGAGAGAGAGTTGTTGGCTCGTTGAATCACCCTTGGAACTACTGCCATCGTTGGGCCCCAGGGAGGTTAATTATTCTACAGGACTTTGAGAGACAGGACATAATTTATCTTAATACTATGTCAGCATTTTCCTGAAACTGATTTAGCCTTTCACATCAGAAAGAAGGGACACACCAGAACTTCTAATTGAAAAATCCTGCAGCCATTGTCAACCTCTGATATCTCAAATCAAGTTCTCGTTTTCTAAAACAAGAAGAAAAAAAAAAACTAGGTAATCTGGAAGTTGTTCAGTAGTCATTTATTACAAAAGAATTGTTAGGGACAATCCCAGTTCCTTCAGGAAACCTCTAGGTATGAAGGAGTATCGTCACAGACTATTTAAGGGATACTTGGTTTTATTACAAAGGGTGTCACTCAAGTCACCAATAAATACGTGCAAGACTTGCACAAGACTTGATGCATGAGCAGGCGCTCGTTGTGATGAAGCTGCCAATCATCAGTTGTCCATAGCTGTGGCCTTCTGAATCATCTGAACAGTTTCTGTGGAGGAATGCTCAAGCTTCATGCAAAATTTGATGCAGCTTTGTTGCTCTACTCACTCAGTCATTTCGAATGCAGCGGCTACACAGTGTGGATGCTCACTCAACTGAGTCAGCTGCCCCCGGGGAAGTTTTCATTGTTCGTGCATGCCCATTCTGGTGCACTCCCCTTGTTTGCCAGGTTAGAATGATGTCATGCAAACCGTTCTTGTTAAATTAACAACGGTTGGACTTTTTCTGGACAGACTTCATACATCATTATGTGGAATTCATCTTTATTTGTTAAAAGGATTCCTTCAGTTAGTAGTCAGTCACAACACTCCCTACCTTTAAAGCAATGACTTCCTGTCACATTTGGAACAAAATTCAGCTTTTTTTTTTATGAAGCCCCATAGCACATGACCTGGCTCTTGCTTCCCTCTCTCACTCACTGTGCTCCTGCTTCACCTACCCATTATGTGCCAGGTTAAATCCCCTTGGCTCCACTGACTTCAGATTCAGCTTCTCTGGAAAGTTCCCCAGCAACATAGACTCACTACACTCTGACACTGGCTTACCACAAGAGTGCAAATCATTTTTGCTTTGGATTCAGGACTTTTCTCTGTGGAAACACATCCTGAAAAAGCTGAGTTAATGCCCCATGGGGAAACCCTCAGCAAATGGTGGTTAAGAATGAGTCAAAAAATGCTTCCACCTTTCAGCCTTTAGTTGAATCACTAGAGATCCCAGTAGAATTATGCCCCCATCACCCAGAGCAGTAATTCAGTAACGTCCCCTTCTGCTACCTTTCTCTTGCTCTCTCTCCCTGTTTACAGTCCTTTACTCCCTTCTTGGGTTCACCTCCAGCAAGTTGGTTGTACCTAAGCCTGTGACTTAACCTCTGCTTCTAGGGAGAACCCAAGTTATGGTCCTGATCTTACTGTTTTGCAAACATTCTGTGTTTGCTCCCCATTTAGGTGCTTTGTGTTCTGTCTGGGCCCCTCTTCCTCTTTTGTATGATATTTGTGTGGCTAGTACTTTCTCATCAATGTTTCAGCTAAAATGTTATCTCCTGAGAGGAGCCTATCCTTAACCTAATGTTGTCCCCAGACTGCTCATCTCTGTTCATTACATTACTCTCAATACATTTATAAAAACTGATGACTTTTGAAATTTTTTCAGTAGATGCTCCTTGACTTATGATGAGGTTATATCTAGGCAAGCCCATTGTAAGTTGGAAATTTTGTAAGTCAAAAATGAATTTAACGTGCCTAACCTACTGAACATCACAGCTTACTTAGCCTAGTCCATCATGTGCTGATGGACACTTACATAGCTTACAGTTGGGCAGTTACCTTGAGTATCCCCTCAATAATAATTTCCTTCCTCTTCTTTTACCAGAAGCCACGATGGGGTGTGAAAGCACATAACACAATATCCAAAAAATACTGGCAATGTAGTGCACTATAGAGTATCAGTTGCTATCCTTGGGATTGTGGGGCTGGCTGGGAACTGTGCTCACTGCCACTGGCCATGTCATGAGAGAGTATCACATTGCATATGGCTAGCCCAGGAACAGATCAAAATTCACATTTAAAGTAGGTTCCTACTCAGTGTGCATGTCTTTCACGCCATCATGAAGTTGATATCTTGTAAGTTGAACCGTTGTAAGCCAGGGTCTGTTTGTATCCTCCAATTTGTTTGATTTCTGACTTACTGTCTGCTACCTAGAATATAAGCTCCAGAAGAGCAGAATCCTTACCATATTACAGAGAGTATTGTTCTCAGATCCTAGAACAATGGCTGGCATCTAATGGTTATCTAGTGAATGTGCGTTCAAGGAATTAACAAACAAAATCCTATGCATTTTTGAGGTGAGATAACAAAATACAGAATGTAATATATTTTAAGAACCTATTCCTGAAACAATCTCTTAAAGCATTCTTACTACAAAAAAGTATATGTAAAGTTTCTATCAAGTATATAAAAAGAAGACAATAGTAATTACATTTTAAGTAGAACTTTCTTTTACTGACAACTTTCACGTATTTTCAGTTTTACTAAAATCTCTTGGCTGGATAGTGATTACTTTTGTGAGAAAGCATATGGATGAGGAAGGTAAAGGGAGCATATTCAAGAGCAAGAAATGTTATACATCTTGGTCTGGGTTGTGGTTACATGGGTGCACAAGTATGTAGAGATTTACTGGGAGTTACAGTTGAGAGTCATGTGCTCTACTATATGTAAGTTATCTTTAAAAAGTCTTGTCCTGGTTTGGTTTTTGGTGAACAAAAATATAAACCAGTTTTGCAAGCATTAAGAATCTAAAGGCTTCTTTCATGTCAATTTATTTTCCAGATAGTCCATCAAATCATGATTTTTAAAATTGTGGGTGGGTCAGTAAAGAATACTTGGGATACTTTTTTACATTTAAGCAATAAAATTCACTTTATTAAACATACTGAAGATAATTTATGCTGTAGAAATTTCTAGAAAGGAGTCTTTCTTTCATAAAGATATTTTATTTTTGAAAATATAAATTATTTATGGAGGTTGAATATTAATTTAATTTATTAACAGTTATGAAAATGATGTATTTGAAATCTTTAGTGTTGGCCTTGTGAAGAAATGTTTTATTAACTATTTGGATCACTTCTATTTTTATTAAATTTGTATTTGTCTGTTTTTCCCATTTGAGTCACATGCTAAATTACAGGGCTACATTAGCACAGATTTAAGAGTAGTGTATAAATGGAAATCTAACATTTTTTGTGGTGTTATGGTGATGTACACACTCCATGAGGTACTGAGAGAACCAGGCGTAGTGATTCATTAGCTTAGGGTGGGCTTCAAGTGCTGGCCAAGCAGTCTGTTTCTTTGTGGTATGGATTGAGAGGCTGGATATTCTCCAATCCAAAAAAAGCTGCCCACTGTCCTGTAGCTGCTCCAGGAAAATATATTCTCAGTGATTATTTTTCTTCAAGTAGAGAACTAAACATTCTTCTCATACTTTAAGAAACACTTCAGTGTTGCCTTCTCAATGATATCCATGGCCAGGAGTAATTTCTCTCATCTTTGACTCATTGCTGCCACTTATCCATTCAGACATTCAATTAAATACTTATAAAGTTCTTGACATGTGTCAGGCACAGTGTCGCCTTAAGGACAGAAAGACATAGAAGACATGACTCTATCTTAGTCATGTCTTATAAACTAAAATTTCAAGATTTTAGTTTAGATTAGTAGATTTTAAAATTAGTTTTGCATCATAATTGCTATGGGAACTTGCCAAAAATACAGATCCATAGCACCCACCATTCCAAGAGGAGCCTCTGGAACCACTTGTGGGCATGGGAATTGGGAATACATATTTTTAAAAAGTTCTTAGATGATTATAATACATATCTCTGGTTACTTGGTTTTCTCCTTTCCAAAACATTTCCATGGCAAGAGTTTGACCTTGAGAGTAATAAGATAATCTTTATATTGAATGGCAACTGCCCAACTTTTTAGATATAAACACTAGTTGTAGTAGCCCTTTTTGGGGGGTATTCTTATGCCAGTGTGAATGGTATATAGTTAATATCAAATATTTGTTAAACAATAAGTGAATGACTGTTCAGATGAAACATCTCTCATAGGGCATGGCTTCAAGACAAATAAAGGAACTAAAAAGTTGGCATCTGAGATCCTGGTATCTAGGATAAAAATTTAATGCTCAGTGCTTCTTGCCATGCCTTGATTTAATAGTGTCTAAATAATCTGTACACTTTTTTGTTGAGTAAAACGAGACATCTCTTTATCTACTGACATGGGTCATCTGAAACTTATTTGATTTCAAGGAACATTGAGATTTCTTTTGAGTACATTTCTCAGGATTAAAACCTGACATATTTTAAATTTGTATTTTTAAGATATCTTATCTATAAAACAAGACCTAGTCTCCTTTTTCACTATTGAAAATGCAATAGTCTGTACGGACTAAGCAAAAAGAGAAAAAATTGCACATAAATGGTTGCACACAGAAAACAATTTGAAGTTATTACTTTAGATCACTGTGTAAAATATTTGAGTGATTCCAGAAATATTTGGGTGACTCCAGAAATACATGTTATATAAGTTGTAACAAAGCATATTTTCAAAGTGATAAACTCTCTAGGAACTTGGTAATAAGGTGATAAGAAGATGATGAGGTGTTAAAGAAGTTAGTTTCTGCTTTGATTTTTTTTAGTCCATTTTTATAGATGCTTTATAACACTTCAATCCATATAGTGACCTTTTATTCTGACTGCTACCTTAACTGTGCCTATCACACATTTTGGGGAGATGACTATAAATTATAAAAAGTTGAAAGTGCCCCCAAAAGTATTAAATCAAATGCTATAAAACTGAGTGTTGACATTTTCCAAAGGTGTAAAAAGTGCAATAGCAAGAGTTTCAGAATGTTGAATATTACCATGAAAAAAAAAACTGTACCTGAGAAAATTAAATCTAAGCATAGATGGTGAAGAAACTTTAATAGTTGGCATAAAAGGTTGTTTTCTTACTTTTTTGCTAATGGATATAATCAAGCACTTAATTGCTTCTATTCTCCTTCAAACCAGACATTGGAAGGGCAGGTAGGTCAGGACATCGTCTGGCTCATTTATTACATTAAAATGCAAACTGTTGACCTAGAAACAAATTGATGGAATAAGGGCCCACCAGTGAGACAGCATCTGCAGGCATAAGGACCCAATTAGATATTAATCTAAGCTTCAAATATGTAAATACACTACCTTGTTCTAAGGAAATGTTAATATAGTTTTATTTATGTGGAGCATGGAGTAAAATAAGAATATATCCAGACTCCTAAGAGACTCAAACTGAAAGGACCTTAACTAAAATGGGAATAAAAGGTATTTTTGTTGGCTTTTATAAAAAACAGAGGTGCTGAGCATAAATATTTATAAATCTACCTTATTTAAAATTTCGATAACATCTTTCCCCACAATTTGATAATTTCATTTTGCTGTAATTGTTAATCAAATCAACTAAAATTGTATCAAGCTGCCATAATATGAATCATATTATAGTATTCATTATTTCATAATATGAAAAAAAACAAAGGTATAATTATTGAATAAGCAGTTTAGATTTTAGGAGACACACAATATCATTAAACACCTTTTTTTTAGAGATGAAGGAATTAAGAACTATAAAGTTATCTCAGCTAATTAGAAGCAGAACTGGAACCAAAAACTGAATCCCCTGTGGATAAAAGCAATATCTTCAGGCCACAGCTAGTTAATCTGTCCCAGTCATTTTATAAATCTGCATACTTTTTGGATGACCTTAAGGCTACTGTTGAGTTTTATCTACTTTGATCTTAAACTTATTCTGTTCTCGATCTACCTGGCATTTTTCAGTAAGCTGCTCTACCAATCAGCTCATCACTGACAAAGTAAAGTCTAGTCTCTATGTGCCCTTACACACTTTTCAGCCCCATACTCTGCTACCCTAAATTAAATACTGACCCTAATTTTTTCTTCAACGACATATTGAACCATGTGCAGTTTCTAGTACCCATCCACATTTCTGTGCCTTTTTTTTTGCTGAGTTTTTCCTTTTGCTTAGCATACTGTTCCCCCAAATCTTCCTTTTCTTCACATGGATAATTCTTATTTAAACTTCAGGAATGGTATCAGTTGCCATTTTTTTCCAGAAAGGTTTCCACAAACTTGATCAGTCTTTCACTGGGAGAGTTAGCATCTTGCCTTCAGTCTTTTTGTTCCCACTTGGCTGCATAAGAACAGGCCTTTGTCCTAGAACACTTCCTTCCCAAGAGATAAAAAGCCCCACACAGTCTGTGATAGGTGTATCACTGTGTATGGGAATATCTCACCTTTGTTAATGCTCAGTGAGTGCCCTTCTGTTCTGTCTAAGCATGTATGTCAAGGGCCCTTAGTTATGCTGCAAGTTTCAGTATTTCATACTCTGTGGTGATGAGTTGGGGTTTTTCTATTGCAGCAAAGAAAGGTTTGTGTGAGCTACTGGGGTTGCGGGAGAGGAACTTGCTGGCTTTAAGAAATGAATGCACACTGATGGAGCTGATCTTGCTCTCTCCATTTCATATGGAAGAGTAAAGAAAAAGTAAAGTGAAAGTGTTGTTCCATCCAGTGTTCGACTTGTGTTTTCCTTGGTAACTTTGATACTGAAATGCAGTAGGTCAATGCGTTTGGCATTCTCCCTTGGGATGGATACTCAGTGCACCATGTTCTGCTTCCTGGGATTGATACTCTGTGCATGGTATTCTGCTCTACATCTGCCATGAACTTGGGCCAAGTGTTTCTCTCATTACCTCAAAGCACTTTGTGCATATTTTTATATTAGTATCTATTATAATACTGACATGTGTCTGTTGGTCCAACTATATTATTAGTTACTTGGAAGGCCAGGTACACTGAACTGAGACCGCTGTCCTCCATAATTCCTCAAATTCTTTTCATACTTTTCATTACTCCAAGAATTTCTTGCTTGATTATGAATCCCAAATCTATATGTTCACTTTAGGTCTTTTTTGTGAGAACCAAGGTTTTATTACCCTCTTTCTAAGCAGTTCTTCTCTTATTATATGTATCACAGTACATTGAATAATTTGGTTATAGGTTAGGGATCTCAGTGCCAGATATTGCATCCATATAATTTTGTATACATGATTCTTATGCATTAAATATAGGTATCTGTTTGCTTAGTTTATTTTAGAGAAATCTAAAGTTCATTGAAAAATTGAGCAGAAAGTACAAAGAGTTCCCATATACTTTTTGTTCCCACACCCACATAGCCTCACCTGTAATCAACATCCCACACCAGAGCAGTACATTTGTTAGATATTGACGTAGCATTATTGCACAAGTCCATAGCTTCCTTTAGAGTTCATTGTTGGTGTTACATATTTTATGGATCTTGACTAATGTATAGGGACATATATATACCACTACAGTATCATACAGACTAGTTTCACCTAAAAATCCTATGTGCTCTACCAATTTACCTCTCCCTCCTCCCTAATTTCTGCCTTTTTCTAGAATGTCATATATACTCAAATCATACAGTAGGTATCATTGTCAGATTGGCTTCTTCTGCTTAATAATATACATTTAAGTTTCCCCTATAGATTTTATGGTTTTATAGCTTATTTCTATTTAGTGTTGAGTAATATTTCATTGTTTATTTATCCACTTACTATGGAAGTGAATCTTGGTTGGGCAATTATGAATAAAATTGCTATTGCTTAGTTATTTTCATAATGCAAAAATACGTTAAAAACTATTACAATATATGGAAGTGTATACAGTAGTCAGTATTGATACTGAGTCTTTTCTCTTTCTCCTCACTTGTGTTATATTTACCACAGATGATTTCTGTCAACAGTTTGGTGCATATCATTCCAATCACCTCTTATGACAAGTTTATTGAATGAATAAACCAGTTTAAGAGTCAAGCTGTTAGTTAATTAAGTTCAAAAACATTTATTGAGTCCTCTATTAGGCTAAATAATGGCCCACAGAGATATCAGCTCCTAATTTACAGAATTTATAAATGTCACCTTATGTAGAAACAGTGTCCTTGAAACTATAATTAAGAATCTTGAAATCCCTCCCATTGATCTACCAACAGCAACCAAGGCTCAACTGCAAAAGGAGGATGTACTCAGCCCACATGAAGGGTGCACCTTGAGTACCCAGCTTGGATGATGGAGGCTGTGCCATGGGACACTACAGAACACTTACTACATTAGGCCACACTACCAAGACACAGAGTCAAAGCAGATGTACCTAATACATAGATACAAACACAGGGAGGCTGCCAAAATGAGGAGACAAAGAAACTTGGTCCAAATGAATGAACAGATCAAACTCCAGAAAAAGAGCTAAATGAAATACAGATAAGCAATCTATCAGATGCAGCATTCAAAACACTGGATAATGCTCAAGGAACTTAATGAGCACATCAACAGCATACAAAAGATGCTGTCAGAAATGAAGACTATACTAATTAAAATTAAGAACAATTTACAGGGAAACAACTGTAGACTGCATGAAGCCAAGAATCAAATCAACAATTTGGAACATAAGAAAGCAAAAAGCAATCAATCAGAACAATAAGAAGAAAAAAGAATAAAAAACCCCAGAATAGTTGTAAGCAGCCTCTGGGACAACTTTAAGAGGTCCAACATTTGCATCATAAGGATGCCAGAAGGAGAAGAGAAAGAGCAAGAAATTGGAAGTGTGTTTGAAAAAATAATGAAAGAAAACTTGCCTAATTTGGTGAAGGAAATAGACATGCAAGTCCAGGAAACACAGAGTCCAAAACAAAATGGATTCAAAGAGACCCAGGCCAAGACACATTATAATTAAAAATGACAAAGGTTAAAGATAAAGAAAGAATCTTAAAAGCAGCAAGAGAAATGAAGTTAGTTAACTCCAGCAGAGTCCCCATAAGTCTGTCAGCTGATTTCTCAAAAGAAACTTTTCTGGCTTGAAGGGATTGGCAAGAAATATTCAAAGTGATGAAAAGCAGGGACCTCCTTTGGCAGAGCCAAGATTGCTCTACCCAGCAAAGATATTTAGAATGAAGGGCAGATAAAGAGCTTCCCAGACAAGAAAAAGCTAAAGGAGTTCATCATCAACAAAACATTATTATATGAAATATTAAAGGGACTTATTTTGAAAAATATCAAAACTATGAATGATGAAATGGAAAAAAATACATATATATCAACAATTGAATCTATAAAACAAACTAAGAAAAGAAGAACAGAGACAGAATCATGGTTATAGAGAATGTTATGATGGTTGCCAGATGGGAGGGTGTTTGGGGAAAATGGGTGAAGAGGTGAGGGGATTAAGAAATACTAATAGGTACGTACAGAATAGCCATGGGTGTGTAATGTACAGCATAGGAAATGGAGTAGCCAAAGAACTTATACAAGACCCATGGACTTAAAACAATGGTGGGGGAATTTCCTGAGGGATTGGGGTTGCTGGGTGAAGTGGGGCACAGAGGGAAAATCAGGACAAGTGTAACAGCATAATCAATAAAATATAATTAAAAAAGAAACTTGAGATGGTGAGATTATATCTTGGATCATCAGGGTGGGCCCCAAATATCATTACAAACATCTTTATAAGAGAGTGTTTACTCAGACAGAAAAGAAGGCAGTGTGCATGTGTAGGCAGTGTGCCTGCAGAGATTGGAGTGATGTGACCACAGGCCAAGGAATACTGTAACCATCAGAAACTGGAGAGGCAAGGGACAGAGTCCCTCTTACAGTTTCCAAAGGAGCATTTCTGTGAGCTACCCTTGATTTCAGCTCAGTGATAATGATTTTGGACTTCTACCTTCCAGACCTATGGAAAAATAAGTTTTTGTTGTTTTAAATCATCAAGTTTGTGGTAATTTGTTACGGGAGCTCTATGAAACTAAATCAAGGTCCTAATGGGTTCCTGCCCTGGGTCATGCGGTACAGGTAAAAACACAGATTAGGACACTGGCTTTGACCTTAAAAGGTTAGGAATAGGGTCTGTACAATAGGTTGGCTGTAGCAAGAAAGGCTTTGTGCCAGAGCGTGTTCATTTCCCAGTGACCAATGAGAAGCCAGCAGATGTTTCAAAGGGGAGTGACATCATTACCTTTGTTTCTGAGGAGGATCTAGAATTAAAGACACAAATGAGATTTTCCTTCATATAAGGGTTGAACTGTGACAGTGGCAGCAAAACCAAAGAGGAGATATTTGAATTGAAGAGAGTTTTCTGAAATTTTAAGTATTGAAAATACTTAAAATCATATCATATTGAGCTAGGCTAGCATTCCTGGGTAACACATCTTGTCCCTAATAATGGTTTATGCTTAGATTTTTGGGGCTTTCTCTACCTAAATCATAGCAGTTCTAAAAAATGATATTAGTATTATTTTGAAAAATTTTATGAGATAATATTTTTTTAAAATGTGATTTTAAACATTCTTTTCCCACATTCTTGATAGTGTTTTTTGATGTGTGAATCTGATACAGGGTGCAGCCAGGGGGGCCCCCAAAAAGGATTTGGAATGGTGTCCAGAATTCAAAGTGTATGGGAATAATGGAGAGACATATAAGATGTCCTCACCGCCCCCCCCCCCCAGAAGGGATGAATAGAGCCAGGGCCATTGAGAGCTATTTTGCATAGCAACAATTTTGGAGCTAACCTCTGGAGGAATGGTTATTTAACATATCTATAACCTTTAACTGGTTTCATAGATATGTTAAATAGCTGTGGCCAAGTTTGGAGCCAGGGAGAAGGAACTGGGGGGGACTCAAGAAGGAACTAGCAGGGACTCAGGATGGGGACTCAGGATGGAACTAGCAGAGACTCAGAATGTAACTAAGGGCTGCTCTCCTGAGGTAGTGGACTGGGACTCAGGAGGATGTAACTAAGCTCTGCACTCCTGAAGGGGGAAGGAAGAAGGTTGTGGCAGGGACTCAAGATGGGAACTAAGGGCTGCTCTCCTGAGTGAGAAGGTCTTGGACTCAGAATGTAACTAGGGGCTGCGCTCCTGAGTGGGAAGGCCTGGGAGAGAGAGCCACGCGGTTTCAGCAGAGTGAGGACCCCCTCCTGGTGAGGTGAAAGAGGGAGCCATGTGGTTTTGGCAGGGTGCGGACCCCCTCTTTCCCAGGTGAAAGGGGAAAAAACCACGCAGCTTTGCCAGAATGGAGGTCCCTGCAGCCAGGTGAAGAAGACAGCCACATGCTTTTGGTGGAGTGTGGACTCCTGCAGCTTTGGTAGAAGAGGCCCACGCGGCTTTGGGGTGCCCCTTTGGCCGCGTGGCCTGAAAAGCAAGAGAGACTTTGACTGGAACTGGGTACAAAGGACTCTTGCCAGTGGACCATGAGAGGGTACCACAGTACTTTGGATTAACTCGAGATCCTGCACAGTGACACAGCTGACGGTGCCAGCGGCCTGCAACACAGACTTGTGCTCTTTTCCTGATTTACGGTACCCGGAGTTGGGACAGTGTCGGAGAAGGGAGTGCTGTGTGGGTGTAGGTGTATACCCTAAAGGACTTTGATATTTTAGTGGAGCTGTTAGGCCTGAATAGCATTAAATAAACATTTTGTTTCCTTTTCACAAATCCCTGGCATTAAGAGATGTCTTTCCAATTGGCGGCGGACAGAAGGGCCCAGTAGATTTTAGTTTTTTGTTTTCGGGAGGGGCCCCTGTTGTATAGCAGTTTTGGGCATCCCTAGGTGGGCCAAATATTGTATTGCCCCTCCCTCGGACCACCTCCTCTTGTTCGGTAACAAATCCATGAAAAATGAATCAAGAGAAATTTATAACTATACAACTTATGTCAAGTAAAGATGACTAACATCATAATTAAATTTTAGATGACCTCAAATGTCATTTTGACGTATGAATAATGTTATTGTGAATGGATATAACTACCTTTAAAAGTGTTAAAAATACCAGGGAAAAATATAAGATTAAATAAATGGCATTGTAACTATGTATTGATGAAATCACTTTGCTAGTAATCAAATAAACTAGTTAGATTAAAAAGTAATGAGTTTTTAATGCATCTTTTTAAAGGATAAATGCAATTCTCTTTCAAATGAAGCAAATAAGCATGAAGTCACTACAAGATTGCTCTGTACTAGTAATAATAGCTTTATAAAAGGTTAATAAATGTCAACTAAAACCAGCTATAACCTGTCTAAAGGTTAAACTGAAAACAGCTTGAATGAAAAAAAGAAAGCACAGATTATTACATTTATTGACTGACAGCGACACTTTAGGGAATAGATAATTCTGGAATGATTAATCAGTAATTAAATTTGAAACACACATCTTTAACCTCTAAACATGAAGATCATTTAAGAGTCTTACCAGACTCAGAGTGCCTATTAATGTACTTCCTTTTCTCCTGCTTTCTAAGGATCAGCAAAACCAGTGGCTAATTTTATTTCTAAGTATCTTCATAAAGTGTTGGGTTAGGGGAGAAGATATCCATGACTGGTCCTCCACAGCACTGGGTGGGGTGGGGCCCCAAAGGTCACTGTCTTCTCTAAATCCAGCAGGGGTCCCCAAGCACATTGGGAATGATGCCAAACACTCAGCTCGGGACACAAGAACTTTATGATCTTGCCTTATCTTCCTCTCTCTCTCTCTCCACTCTTTCAAAGTCATATGCTTCAGCCAGTAAACTACTTGAAGTTCCCCCAAATACTCCATTCTTTTGTCTATACCCAGGACACCATGTCTCTTTAAGTGCTAGGTTAATTCGTTTATACTTCAGGATCCAATCATGTCATCTCTTTTGGGAAGAATTCCCTGAGCTGTCTAGATGGATTGAACAGTACACTCACATTTTAGCTTTACCCATTCCTTCCCCTGCTCGACTGCACAGCTTTTTAGGGCACAGAAGATGATTCATACACACTAATATCCAGTTTGTCGCAGAGTGTCTGGCCCATATTGGGTGCTCAGTAAATGTCTGTTGAGTAAATAAATGGTTTTCTTAGGGATAAAGAGAGAATGTTTAATGACATGAGGCTAGACGGGTAGTCTTTCTGTTTTCTGTCTGAGACCTAAATTTTACAGCAGAGTCTGCCACCCTGCCCTTTGAAGGCATCTCTCCTCCCCCATTTACCCTGCTGCTTCTTGGGGTTTTTTTTTGATACCCTCTCCATTCTCAGTTATCTATACATTTCGTATGCTTATAATCTCTTTCCCACTAGAATGTAAGTTCCAGTAGGGAAGGATGTGTGACTGGTTTGTTCAGCACCTAGAGCAGGACCCTGGGCCCGGGCCATCCACAGTAAATATTGACAGAATGCATGAAGGAGGTGTTCTCTGCTGCAGCAGTAGCTACCAGCTGGGATAGGTTAGGGGTGTACATGGACGATGCCTCTAATTTGATCTTGCTCACTGATCATGTGACAAGGATCCATAAAAGACTGCAGGACCTAAGATATTCTGGAAAGACAAGATTGCACAAATATTTTATTTATAACACCAAATCTCCTTTTTTTTTAAAATCTATGTAACACTCCCACCCTAAGTTTACTCCAAAGTGAAGGTAACTAGACCAGTATTGCTCCACTCTTATTAACTGTTTATTTTTCTGTGGCTTTTTTCATGAATGTCTTTAATATATGAAAGAGCCCTACTTATGATTACGATAGCCAGCAGGGGGCCCACACGGGTTAGACCTTTGCTTGTCTCAGTTGTCCTCACTTCAAGGTCTTGGGGGTGTGAACAGTGTGTCTCGTCTTCCTAACCTTTTTTCCATTTCCTCTGAATGATTTCTTGATCTGTGTCTTTTCAGTTACTCGACTTGATATATTTATTTCCCATATTCATCATAATAATTCTAATAGATTCTCATTTGGCCTTACCCAACATTTTTTCTGCCTTCACACTTTGCTGACTCTGGTTACTGACTTAGCAACTGACTATCCGGCAATAGGATCTATGCCAGCTAATTTCTAACACCAGTAGTTTTAACACGTGGTTCCATATTGCTTGAAGCATGCACACTCAGTCTAAGAAAAGAGTGTCATACCTAGAACTTTTCATCTTAGAAAAAAAAAAGAAGTCTTTCAAAATCGATTTAATGGTATGGAAGAGCGTGACCTTCTAAATCACCCTCTGGAATGTGGGCAAGTATGGACTAAATTAGGAAACTTCATTGTCAGGCCAGAAAACGTGATTCTCCCTCTTGCAATTCATATGAAAGGAATTGAGGAATAATCTGCTTGAGGCTATCGAAGTTTAAGCCTCAGGGCCCCACAGGTGCAGAAGCTCCTCCCACAGAAGCTACAGGTATTTTGTGTTTGTGATTCTGAATTAACTTTTTTAGAAGCCTCCTCAAATTACAAAAGCCCCAGAGCCTTACAAAACCTAGATCCACCCCTGGAAAGAAAACTTAGGCCTACTACTGGAAGGAAGCATGATTTCATATGTGTCAAACCAGGCTAATTGGAAAGGACTCTTTTGCAAATGTGGTGGCATAAAATGTTATCATTTTAACCATTTAAAGTGTGCAGTGGCATTTAGTACATTTGCAGTGTTGTGCAACCATCGCCATCATTTGATACTAGAAAATTTTATCATCCCAAAACACCATACACATTAAGCAGTCACTCCTCATTCTCCATTGTCTCCTGCCCTTACTTATGAATTTACCTTCTATTTCTATGGAATTGCCTAGTCTGGATATCTCATAAAAATGGAATCATACTGTATGTGAACTTTTGTGTCTGACTTCCTTCACTTAGCATAATGATTTCAAGGTTGTGGCATGTATCACTATTTCATTTCTTTCCATGTAGATGGCCTTTTAAATAAAAGATACTTATAGAGAGGAGGTAGCCAATCAAATAAGAGAATTCCAAGAGTAAAATTGGACATAACAACTAAAAGACTTTGGGCAGAAATTTTTGTGTTACAGTACTGCATTTAACTCTCCAACCCAGTGAACTAGAATTCACCTGCTTTTTCTCACTTTTACACTGATTTCAGTCAAATGATCTTGACTGTCTCTTCAGCCTTTCCTGACTTAACTCTAGTCTTCTCAGAAATGATTCTGAGGTTGCCTGTCCCACCCCTTCCCGGTTTGTTTGATGCCAATCACAGCCTGTTTCATGTGGGTCAGCATCCAGATTACCCACTACAGTTTCAAAGGAAAAGACCTATTTCCCCCTGATTTTAGTGAGAGTGTTTAAAAGTAACCTGTTCTTTGCTAAATTTCTGATGCTTATTTGAATGTCTGCTTTCATATTTTAAAAGCTATGTATGTCAGTCTGTTTCTATGAGTTTGTTTCTATTTTGTTTGTTAGTTTATTTTGTTCATTAGATTCCACATATAAGTGAGATCATATAATTTCGTTTTTCTCTGACTGGCTTATTTCGGTTAGCATAATATTCTCCAGGTCCACCCACTCTGATGCAAGAGGTAGGATTTCCTTCCTTCCTTTTTTTTTTTTTTTACAGCCAAGTAGTATTCCATTATATAAACATACCAGTTTTTTTTTTTAACCACTCATCTACTGATGGACACTTGGGTTGCTTTCAAATCTTGGTGATTGTAAAGAGCACTGCAATGAGCATAGGGGTGCATATATTCTTTTGAGTTATAGTCATGGAAGACGTAGATTTGGGTGCTACCTACCTCTCCTATGCTACCTCTTGGGAACACAGGGCTGGGTGAAAAATGTGAAGGGATTAAGTAAAAAAACCCTCATAGACACAGACAACAGTATGGTCATTATCAAAGGGGGAGGAGGGTGGGAGGTAGAAGAGAGTAGGGGGGGATGTATGGTGTTGGAAGCAGAGCTGACTTGGGGTGGTGGACAAAACACGATATACAGTTGATGTACTATCGATTGCAGACCTGAAACCTATATAATTTTATTAACTAATGTCATCCCAATCAGTTCAACTAAAAAAAGCTATGGATGCTACCCACAGGTGAAAAATCACTGCCATAACATTAGGTTCACTAGTGTTATCACTCTACCATCAATCTCTAATTTGCTATAAAATGTTGGGAGATATTTTGAGTAAGACAGACACATACACAAAATTATATTCATTTTTCCCCATTATGAAGCATAATTACTTTACAAAGCTATAAAATATCATGCAGTTTTTGGTAATTTATTTATTTTGTTCACTCTACTTTTAGTTTACTGTAATGCAAAGGTTGTAAGACCTTTTATATTTTATCTGAGGTGCCATACACAAATTACTGTGCCTACCATGCAAATAATTCCTGCAAAAGAAGTCTGCATTTACAAAGGACAGCCTATTAGCACTTGGCTTTATTTTTTCACACTTCGCTTGTTATGTCTGCCCACAACTATGACCATTCTCAGTGAGAGATTAGTATAATACTCATGTTTATTCAAACTAAAAGTCTAAATATATATCTTTTAGAACTTGGCTACAAATTGTGGCCTCATTTAGTCTCCTGGAAATTTAGTCTTCTCTATTTGAAACTTACTCATTGCTTTTGAGAAGCATTTAGTTCTAATATTATATTTTAACATTTAATTTTATAGCATTTTACATATACTTAGCTTTGAAAATCTCCTTTCTTGCTCGGGTAATAAAATTAGCCTTCAAGATAATAAAATCAGCCTTCAACTGTCAAGCACATATATTCTTAACAGGGCTAGATCATTCCCAGGAGGCAAGAATTGTTTCTTAGGGGTTGCAAAAAAATCTCATTCTTTTTGTGCATAAGACACAGATATACATGCTACAGAAACAGATGTACAGTATATCCATGGTATCAAAATTTCATGGGTGGGGCAATTAGGAAAAATGTCTAAAAAGCATGTTAAGGGAACAACAATGAAAACGATGGACTGGGGAACCATGGCTGAGTGCTGTGAAGGTTAATGGTGTGTTGATATTCACTAGTTCACTTGATAGGACAACCAAGGTCACATAGCACATACATGGCAGACCTGGCCTGGACCCTGGTGTTGTCTTTTCACATCTGTGCTCCTCTAAGTGTGTGGACTTAGACTGGGGCTCTAGCAAGAGAGAAAAAGCTTCCTCAATATCTTTCGTTTCAAGACTGGTTCATAAATTAACAGAATGCTTGGCCCTCAAACTTAATGAATTTGTTCACATTTCCCCCCTTTCTGTCTACTGGATGTGAGAACTATACCTCTCCCTTGTCCTCAGTGGAGCACATACCCTTCTAGATTTACAAAGGTCATGGATAGAGAAAAGTGTAAAAACAGGACTGAGGTGTGGGGGAGTTTCTAGTGTCCATTGTCCAAGCCACTTTGGATCTATAGAACCAAGGATTCCTAAAGTCTTGAGGTACTCAACTTTTGTCTGATTTTCATCTTTCTCACTCAAGATCTGCTAAGTCAACTTCTTATTTTAGTAATATGAATTTTAAGAACCCACAGGTATTGCTCTTTATCTGCATTCCTCTTTATAATGCTCCAAATATCTCTAAGTATCTCCTCTAAAATGACCTAGATATATTTGTAACAAACATTGCATTTTTAAAACTATAATTTTCAATCTAAGTGGCAGTAGATCAGTGTTGACCTCACTCCTCAACTAAAGGCAGAAAAGGGAGCAGAATGAATATTTCTTGGAAGGAAAGACAATGTCTAGTTCACATAATTTTCTAGTAAACAAGAGACTGTGCTAGGGGAGTGGTGGGATCTTTGAAGGTCATATTTTTGGGGGAGAGGACAGAGAATACATTATGTAAACATTTGTTATTGACTGTTTACAGTATAAAATGTGAGGTTATGGAGGAAATGAAGCTGAAAATATCCCTGTGATCAAGCCAGTAAGAGAATTAATATATGGAGATGAGAAATATGGGTTCTATCTAAAGGTCAGTGGTTTTTAAATTTCCTCTACGTAGCCTTCTGGCTTTCCTGGAAGTCCTCTAGATTATGCAACAGGGGCCAGGAAGAGCAGCCAAGTAGAGGAGACTCTAGTTCATTCTGTCAGAGTAGCTCAGCTTATGTCTGCCTATCTACCTATTATCTAGCTCTCTGTCTATCTATCTATCTTCATCATCATCACCTATTATCTATCTATCTATCTATCTATCTATCTATCTATCTATCTATCTATCTCTATGATGTGAAGCTTTAATTCATATAACTTTAATTCATAGCTGGAGTATTAAACCAATGAATTCAGCAAATGATACAAATCAGACTGTGCCCTTCTCCCCCATCCTTGCAGAAAGCTGGGTTTTATTTATTTGTCTTTTATTATTGTTGTCCAGTTACTGTTGTCCCACCTTTTTCCCCTTTGCTCCCCCTGGTCCACCCCCCTCCCACAATCAATCCCCACCCCATTGTCCATGCCCTTGAGTCCTATATTCATAGAAAGCTGGGTTTTAAATGTTTAACAGCCCATTACTGCCAGTTCTCAAACTTTAGTGTACATCAGAATTATCTGGGAGGATGTAAAAAAAATCAGGTGTCTGGGTACCACCTCCAGAAATTTCAATTCAGCTGATGATAGAGGGTGCCATTTGGGCATCAAAACTATCAATATATCCCCATAAAGAACCCCAGGGAATACCACTGTTTAAGGTGTGGATCCAAGAGGAGGGAGATCTTATAGAGGCTGAAAAATGGAAGGAACAGAACAGAGTGTTACATACAGCATTCAGTGAATTAGAGAGTCCAGCTCCATAAGGTAGAATGAGACAATGGCAGGATATTTTACTCCTTATAAAAACTTTCTAACTGCTACAACTTTCTCAGGTAGGGTGGGTTATTTTTGGTGGAAACCTGGAAGCTAAATGACTAAATGTCAGTGCTGTTGTTGAAAGCATTCCTCACTGAAGGGGAGATTGGGATTGATAAAGAATCTTTAGATTAGAGGGGACCTAAAATTCATTGACTATCCAATCAGATACATGAGATTCTAATTAATTTATGACAGAATCTTATATACACAATAATCTTGTTAAAAATAATGGGAAAATAATAATTACTCAAACCTTCAGGATTATATACTATGACTCTTTGTAAATTTACTTATTTGCTTGATTTACTGTTTTAAAGTGATGGCAAATCATTTTAGATTGCAGTTGTTCATTACTCAGCATTAACTGAAGTGAAAAAAATATATCAAAGATATTCCTCAGCACAATTTCTACTTATGGCAGATTATTTGATCCTGGTTTCCCAAAATAACATGCTACATCAGTGAGAGAGGAATACAAACATATTTGTATTGAACTTGACTGTTCACAGATTATGATATTGTTCAGCCAAGCAAAAAACTGTGAGACCTAAACTGAAGTCATTGGTTAAAAAAAGCCCTAATGTAAACGCATCTGCACACATTCCAGTTGCAGTCACTTCCCCCATAAATCAGTCTTATCAGCTCCATTAGCAGTTGAAGCTGGTAAATATCTGAAGCTGACATCCCACTGCTCAGCCTTTTCAGTGTCAGAAATGACATATTCTGTGTCACAAATGTCCCAGAGGTATATGTGTCTGCTGTTTCTGATACTACTTATAATTTACTTTCCAGGATACGCATCTGTCCTTACACTCATTAAAAGTTGCTTTTAAAAATAGTAAATTGAGTAAAAAGAAATTAATAAGTGAACAGCCTGACACAGGCGAATTGCTAAGAAAAGACTCATTCAAAATACCCACTGACATCAGATTTGGCTTGACTTTAATTCATGTAATTTTCATTCATTTATTTGTTTATTTGGTCTTTTATGTCATAGTTGATAAATCTTGAACAGTAAGACTAAAAATGATCAAAACCCTAGACAATAAGACTCTGAGTCATTTCTTGCTAACTGTTACAATCATGATATTTTCCTTTCTGCATGTAAGATACAGTTTAGCATATATTCAAATTTTTTATGTAAATAAAAATATCATTTTTCCTTTGAAAAATTTTCATCATTTATTATTCCAATTAAAGATACCTTGGGGTTTTACTACTTCAGAATTGGAAATAAGTAACCTTGTAGCTGCTGAGACAGAACACAAACCAAAAAGTATGCTCTTGGCCAACATGTTCTTTCCTGCTTATTTTAAATTTAACAGGTATTTAATGAGCATTTACTATGTGTGAGGTGTGTGCAAAGATGAATAAAGCATACACTGTCCATAAGGAGCTAAGAGTTTAACAAAGAAGATCCATGTAAACTAATAATTACAATTAACCCAACCATAGCAATGTTCATAAAGTCCAAAGTTTATCTGTTTCTTTTTGCCAGTACTGTTAATGCAGGTTCAAGAGCTCTGGAGTAAGGTTTGTTTCTTGGGATTTTAAAAGTTTTAAAAATGAAGGGAGAGAGAGAAAGGAAGAGAGAGAGAGAGAAGGAGTGAGAGTGCCAGCAACAGCCCCGGCTGGAGTGGCTCAGTGGGTTGGAGTGTTGTCCCATACAGCAAAATGTCAGGGGTTTGACTCCCAGTCAGGACACATACCTAGGCTGTGGGGTTGATGCCTGACCAGGGAGCATATGGGAGGCAACCAGTCGATGTTTCTCTCTCTCCCTCGCTCTCCCTCCCTTTCTCTAAAATCAGTAAACATACTTAAAATAATTTAAAAGACCACCAGCAACAGCCTTGCACTTCTTGTTTCTTACCTTTTTTATACCTCTATTTCGGTGCCTCTTTAGTGAAGCATTATTTTTGTCCTGAGTCTTTCCATGTTGCTAGGATTTTTGATTGGCTAGTCTCATGGTACTGTTTAGTATTCAAGGTTCAAGGCCAGGGCTTTCCAATATAAATATAACCCATGCCCCACATAAAAGTTAAAAATTTTTAGAAGCAATAGTATAAGAAACAGGTGAGCTTAATGTTAGTAATCTATTTTACCCAATGTATCTGAAACATGATCACTTCAAAATATAATCAATATAAAATACTTGTTTGAGATATTTTACTTAAAAAAATCCAGTGTGTGTTTTACATTTACAGCACAGCTCAGTGGCTGCATGAGGCTGGTGGGTGTGGTGTTGGCCAGCGTAGTCCCAGGGGCGTCCAATCCGTGGCCCGCGGGCCACATGTGGCCCAGGGTGGCTCTGAGTGTGGCCCAGCACCAAACCGTAAATTTACTTAAAACCTATTTTTGCTCATCAGTTTTTGTTAGTGTTTGTGTATTTAATGTGTGGCCCAAGACAACTCTTCTTCCAGTGTGGCCCAGAGATGCCAAAGGGTTGGACACCCCTGCTGGACATTTAACTTTTTAGGAATCCTCCTTATCTCCTTAATTCTCTGTGTATATAAGAATCTCGACAACTTATCAGACAGCTTTTTCTCAGGCTGAGCCAGGCAAAACCATTTTCTAAAGTTTTTTTTCTTCTTATTGAATTTATTGGGGTGGCAATGATTAATAAAATGATATAGGTTTCAGGGGTACAGTTTTATAATACATCATCTGTATATTGTATTGTGTGTTCACCACCCCAAGTCAAGTCCCCTTCAGCCACTACTTATCTTCCCTTTACCCTCTGCGACCTCCCTCCCCACCTTTCTCTCTCGTAATCTCCATACTGTTGCTTGTGTCTATGAGTAAAGCCATTTTTTATATCTCCTCAGGGGACCCAGAAAGCAACTCTGGGAGTTACAGACAGCTCAGTTGTTTTAGCTCTAAGTTCCTGCAAGCACTAGGGAGTTTTTATATTTCCTTTTCCAAACTGTGAGCTTGCTCTAGAGACTTGGGTGTGAGTGAAGGAAGAAAGCTGACATGTGAATCATTCATTTCATATATGTATATAAACAGCTTTACTGACATGTAATTTGATATAATAAAATTCAATGCTTTTTTGTATATTCTCAGAGCTGTGCAACTGACCTGGAACACTTTATTATGCCAAATAGAAACTCCATACATATTAACACTCATTATCTATTTTCTTCCAATCCCCTAGTCCTAGGCAACTATTAATCTATTTTCAGTCTCTACAGATATGCTTAGTCAGGAGATTTCATAGAAATAGAATCACGCATTATGTAGTCATCTGTGACTGGCTTCTTTCATTTAATGTTATATTTTCAAGGTCCATCCATGGTGAAGCATGTATCAGCACTTCATTCCTTTTCATGGCTGAATAATATTCCATTGTAGGCACCTATCGCATTTGGTTTACCCACTCATCCCTTGATAGACCTTTGGGTTGTCTTCAATTTTAAGCTGTTATGAATAATATTGCTATGAATATTCATGTACAAGTGCGGACACATGTTCATTTTTATTGCATATAAACCTAGTAGTAGAAGGTGACTGCACCATTTTACATCTTCGTCAGCAATGTGTGAGGGTTTCATGTCCTCCACATCCTTGGCATCTATTTTCTGTCTTGTTGAGTATAGTCATCCTGTGGTGTGAAGCAATAGCTCATGGTTTTTATCTGTATTTCCTTCAGGCTAATGATGTTGATCACTTTCATGTGTTAATTGTCCATTTTTGTATTGTCTTTGAAGACATGTCTATTCAAATTTTTTTGCCCATTTTAATTAGGTTATCCATTTTTCTATTTTTGAGTTGTAAACAGTTCTTTACATATTCTGCATACAAATTCCTTACCAAATATGTAATTTGTATATATATCTCTCCCACTCTATAGATTATCTTTTTCATTTTCTTGATAATATCCTTGGAAACACAAAGGTTTTTAGTTTGGATGAAACCACTTATTTTCCCTCTTGTTATTTCTCCTGTTGGTGTTGTAGCATGCACTATATTTTCAACATCTTTGTGCATGAACAAAACCAGGCATTGCCTGGGTTCACCTGGAGGTGATGGAGAAGAGAAATTAAGTAATCAATGACAGTAAATCAATGAATGACAAGAAGGACAGGGTTCAAAGGGTTGTGGGTTCACCCTGCAAGAGCCATGAATATCAGATGTTGATGGTGACAGACCAGAGAAGGTTTTAGAGGGAAAAATGTAGAAACCAAGAGGTCAAGCAGGATTATTTAACAACAAAGAATCATTCTTATTTACTGTTCACAGATGTAATTTTTAAAATACTTTGAATGTGATAAAAAGCTTGGATGCAAGGTAGAGTGTGACGTCAGGGGTGTGTGTGTGTGTTTAGAGAGCACATTTGAGGATCTTGAAGCCTATCTCGGGTCGTCTTTCTGAAGGTCAGTTATTGATCTGGCTGAGCACAGAAGTGCTGGCTGACAGAAGTTGCTGGTTGACAGAATGGAAAAGTCATATAGGGGCAAAGTACATCACAGCTTGCAGTGGTTAAGTCCTTCATGCTAGACCAACACCAGCTGCAAGCAACCTCTATACTCAGAGTAATATACTGTGCTTAAGTCTTTTGAAGGCGTTGCAGTTTCCCTCTGTTCATATCAAAGAGAAATAGCAACAGGAGAAGGAACAACAGTTTCAACTTTAGCTTTTACACTTGAGCAACCCCAGCTCTTACCTCTCTTTTTTTTTTTACTTCAAAGTCTGTTCAGGTAAATGAATAACTTATCAAAAACATGGGGCAAAATTATAGGTAAAATGTTCTTAAAATTACAGCTTGTACCAAATGTCAAATGTCAGGAATCGAAATTAAAGCAGACATGAAAAAAGGCAGTAAAGGTAAAAATCAATCAAGCTGATTTCACAAAGGGCTGAGACAGCTTTTATGATGAGTCCAATTTTTAGAGTAGACAGATCCCTGGGCATCTAGCGTCCCATTGGAGTGCGTGCTTCTCTTCTGTTTACTTTAATGAGCCTTGCTAGTGGGTTGCAAGGGAAACTAGATTCTCCAGCCCTCCTTTCCTATTGCTAGCTCCAAAGCCCTGAAAAAAGCACATACCATGCATAGTTTTGGGTACTATTTAGATGAGATACTTGGCACAAAAAAAAGATTTAAAACTCTGCACAGTCTTCTTTGTTCAAATTGTTTAGGATTTCCTGTTAGTACATCAACAGCTTTGTCTTTATCCTAGGCCCTGTGGGTTTGAGAACTACCCCAAAGCAACCTGTAATGCAGATGATTTTGGCAACTAAGTATAAAGCAGAGAAAATATTGTGGTGTAAATAATACCGATGATGATAATTAACAGGTTTTCAGGCTCCCTAGCAATCTGGTGCTATATAAAGCCGTGATATTTTGTGATTTATTTGAACTAGCAGCATTACTAAAATATTTTATAGTTGATTGCTATGTAAAAGAAAAATGGTATCCTAAAATTGGGGTGGTTTATTAATATGAATTAATTGATTGTAAATTGAATATTGTGTGATGTACTCATTTTATGCAGTAATTCCTCTTGCTTTGATCACTAGTGACGGGGTGAAAATTGTAACATGGACACTATGTTGATTGATAAGACATGAAGTGAACAATATTTTGGAAAGAGATTCGTGGTGATCTCTGTGGGTGGGCGGACCACTGGGAAGCTCACCTACAGACCTGTGTACGGGACTCCAGTCCCGCAGCATCAGCAAAGGCCTCAAGGAGAGGATGTGGAACCCAGTCTTGAAGACTCACTTTGGAATTAGGGTGTTGAAGGCCAGAGAACTCATCTCCTTTATTATAAATGCTGTATGTTATTTTAATCTAAACAATACATTAGGAAGAAAATAGCCAATCAGATAGTTCTTATTCTCTTTATTAAGTCCTATAAAAGCTTTCAGAAGTGGCTGCCCTCATCTAGTCCATTCTGCTTCATTAAAATGTATAAAGTACTGCCTGTGAACCTTGCATTGGGCTTATGTCCAGGGCTATTGGGTATGTAGGGCTATAATTACACTTAACTTTAGGTGGCTACTTTTCCGAAGCTGTGTGCTGAGACCGTTCTTCTAGTCCAAGAGGACTAGTGTAAGGTGGGGTGTGCACGGGAGAGAGAAAGAAGCAGAGCAGGCCTCGGCAAAGGGCAGCAACCTCGGCTCCTGGGGAAGGCGGCCGGGATGCTGGTGGGGATGCAGGAGGAGGGAGGGGCCAGACGGGGAAAGCACTGGGGGAATCGTCAATGAAATTGGTACAGAGGCACGTTGAGGGGCTCTGAGGCGGGGAGGACATAAAAGGGGCGAGGGAATAGAGATTTTTTGGTGCAGTCCGGGAAGTTGCTGTAGTCTAAGTCCATAGAATTTAAATACTATGTTCCAAATTCTACTGGAAAAAAAGAAAGAAAAGCCCACTGATCCTTACTCAAATTGGATAAAGGTATAGTTTCTAGTCCCTTTTGTATCTAATTGAAATTGTGATTTTATTTCCTATCGCGCTATGTCAAAATTCAAAGGAGTTTGGAAAGTAGGCATAAAATGTTGTTAAATGTGACATATACTTAGTTTAATTTTCTAGGCCAGCTCTCCAGGGGGCAGGGGCGTGGGGAGCAGTGGGGAAACTGGTGGAAACTGTGGCCGTCCACATTCTGCATCCTGAGATGAGTTCCTGAGGTGCAATGAAACACAGCAAAGCCACAGTGACCGCTGGCCCTCACCATCCGCTGGCCACAAGCGTGTACTCCATCTGCTCCACACTCGGCCCGCAGCTTCCGGATCCAGCCGTCAGGGCCCGTAGTTTCCTGCGAGCTGTGGCAGTGCGCCATCCTCATTCAGCAAGCCTCTGCTGCCTGGTTGGACTGCCACATTTAGATGAAGTATGCAGTCAATTACCCACATGCTTCTAAATATACGGATGCTTGGTGCCAACTAAATTGCGTGAGTCAATTTGTTGTTGCTTGTTTGCTGGATCCTCTGGCAAACCTGCACCGATTTTATTCTTTGTCACTGGTGACCTGAAGAAAAGTAGACTGATTCATATCTATACCTATATCTATCCACTTACCTATGTATGTATGTATATATGTATGTATATATTTTGGGTGTGTATAAAACTGCTTCTAGTTTTAATAAAATGTGGAATCACTAAAGATTTGGTTAGTAACACTCCACAGCACTCCATTTTTCATAGAAAGTGCTTTTAGATGCTCAAGAGAAGAAATGTGCAGTTCGTTGTCCTTCCTGGGTCCATTCGTTCCCTCCTCTGGCTGCTCTGTGACCAGGAGGCTGACCTCTGCCAGCTCGACCCTGGAATTCCCTGCTGGGTGGCTTCTCACGGGGTTTAGTGTATGGCAGGGGGTGTCAGACTCATTTTCACCAGAGGCCAGATCAGCCTCACGGTTGCCTTCAAAGGGCCAGATGTAACTTTAGGACTGTGTAAATGTAACTACTCCTTAACTGTTAAGTGAGAGCTCAGTGCTGCCACCAGGTACAAACAAGGTGTGGGCTGGATAAAATAAGGTGGAGGCCCACGGGCCTTGTGTTTGTCACCTGTGGTGTATGGGAAACACCAGCAAGAGACTGAAGGGTGGGAGGAAAGCGACACCAGGGTATTTCCTCCTCGCTGCTCTGGGGCACGTTTACTGGGCGTGGCACCGCCCGGCAGGGTCTCCCTCACAGCCCCGGTTCTCACGGGCACCGGCAACACAACTTCCTTCCCCTGGTCCCGAGGCCGCAGCAGCCTCCCCGCTTCATGATCCCCACGTGCCTCCACATCACTGCGAGGTTCCCTTAGTGCTTGAACAGCTCTGAAAATAAAATTCATTCAAGTCTCTTGAAGCAGCTGAGTTGGATTCCATTTCCTGCCAGGGCTCTGACAGGAAGCAGAGGTATAAGGGGGCGATTTTCCAAAAATATACTCTCTATGTTTTCAGACAAGAATAATTTGTCATGCTTTTAACCATAGGGGATGTCTGATTTTGCCCTTGGTGATAGCTGGGACAGGCTGTGCAACTCAGTGTGGTGAGTGTGGGAAAAGGGAGAGAGAGAAACTTTGTAACCTTGGACCAGCCTCTCAGAGTCCTGTGGGCTGTCTTCTCAACTGCACCTGGGGGCCGACTCCCTGCTGCCTGTGGGCCTCTCCCTGGGTGACGGTGAAGAGACGCCCTATGGGACAGTAAGGCATGAAACACTATGTGGTTGCAGCTGCTCTCAGGTCATGCCACCCACCCTCACTCTCTCATAGCCCCTCTTCTACCAGCTGCTCTTTGTGATTTTGTGTTTTCATGTCACTTGTTAGTGTTTAGATTCCTGGTCTTGTTTGAATTATTTATGAATATCCTGGTAGTGTGGTTTTGGGTTGGATGACTGGGTTTGGATGTATCTAGTGGACATTTCTGTTGGTTCATGTGCTGCTTACGTATTTATGACTTGACTCTAGGGATTCTGGGGCCTGGAGTAAGCTGCATGGCCTCTGCTGAATTTCATTTTCTGTATAGAAGAAATCATAATAATATCTACCAAGCTTTCCTCACAGGGATAATGTGAAGTCATAAAAAATCATGGGAGCAGTTTGAAATCACTAGGAAAAAATATCATCATCTTGAACTCCTGTGGGTTTCAGTTTTCTTTTCTACAAAAGATGAAATATTGTGTTGGGATCGGAGTACTTAGAGGTCCATTCAAACATGAAAATTCTTTGTTTTTAAGAATCTGAATCTGTAGAGGCTTCAAGCCAAATGAAGAAAGGAGATTCATGTCCCACATTTTGGAGACAGTTTTACCAAAGGCAAATAATAGCATTAACACATGTCTTATGCTGGCACTGTTCAGAAGAGGTAGGCCTTGGTAAAGATCAGAAAAAAAACCCCCACTAAGTATAAATCAAAGATATTAAAGCAGAATCTGAGGATCAGTGTCTTCCTACCAGTAATTGTCTTCTCAAGGGAGTTTGTATGGTTCATAAGATTTGTAAGTTATCTAATGTGGACAAACCTCTCTCCTCAAAATCATATATGATCTAGGTGTGTTTAGAATCAATTAGTTGATTTGTATACCTCCCCAATCCACAGATTAAAGCTCTAACTCCCAATGTAACTGTATACAGAGATTGCCTGGACAGGTAATTCCGGTTAAATGAAGTCATAAGAGTGGGGCTCTAAGCCTATGTGAGAGATTACGTACGTGCACGTGTGGAGGGAAGGCCCTCTGAGCACCTAGCAAGAAGGTGGTTGTCTAGAAGCAGGGGAGGGAGCTCTCACCAGAAACTCACTGTGCTGGCACCCTGACCTTCGACTGTCAGTCTGGTTAGTCTACTCCATCAAGCTCTGTTATGGCAGTCCCAACTGACTCACACACTGAGTGTTATAGATTATTCTTCTTATCTGGGGAGGGAAGAGAATCAGCCATAACCGAAAACATAAAGGGTTACGCTTTAGTGAGTTCAAATTAAAATGCTAACTTCTCATATCTCACTGTCAATTGTCCCTCATAAGAACCATCATTTATTGTACTCATTGTGGAAAAATCTGTGAAATTTTGTGAATGAGTAAAATTTTGAAACAGTGATTTTGTAAAGCAAACTAAAAATGATTTTTTCCCTGCTAATCTGGCACAGGTCATTTAGAAACACTAACTTTGGTATCTAATCAGAGAAGCAGGATGTGTGGTGGAAGGCACCCAACTTGGCAGCTGGCTGACCTCATTTCTAGTTCTGTCTTGACAAATATAGCTAGCTGGCTCTCTGACTTTGAACAAGTCCTTTTATCCCTCAGTGTCCTCATCTGAAAAAAAAAAAAAACCCAGTACCTGAATGGTGCCTGGAATCCCTTTGAGTTATTACATTTTATAAATGTGTTTGCCAGTGTAAGTTTGCTTTAATTTATTAGTCTGAAAGATACTATACATACTGTTAGAGAATGCTGCTAAAATAGTGCTTATAAATCTTCTAATGATAGGCAAATATGTTCTCTATACTCTTTAATTGTTAAGTGTGTTATTTTTATTACTCCAAAATAGAAAAGAAAATACTGTGCCTTTTAAATAAGAGGACAAAAATGGGAGCGAATTCCATATGCTATATAAACAAAAATTCCTTCTCATTTTATGCAGGTGATTTTTTAAACTTGCTATTCTAGAAACAGTACACTAGGTGGGAGCAAAGAGTAAGCAAACATGTTATAGGTTAGAAAATAGTATTTTTCTGTGATAAATGAACCATAATTTTTTGGATGGTAAATGTTACTCAAATTAGACATTACATTCTTTTTTAAAAGATGCTAATTAGAAAAGAAAACAACAAATAACAATGTCTACTTAAGCCACTGAAATAATACTAAAATGGACAGCTGTTTAAGCCTAATCTTCCTTCTTATAGACTCTGGTATAAGAAATCAAATATTGAATCATTCCTCTTAATTTCTGGGAGCTGACTGATCATTAAACATTATAAAATAGCTAGCTGAATGGTGTTATTCATAAACCTTTTTTTTTCAAAAGCTTACAGGAATACAATACGATTAATTAAAAACATTTCTCTTAAGTGCATGCTAGTTTGGGCTTAGTGATGGGAAATGTACTTTATTGCATATAATTTTACATGTCACTTCTTTTAAAAATAGTATTTATTCTTTCTCCTTTCAAATTAATTGCATCTCATAGTCTTGATTCTAAAATGTGACATGATGTGATGAATTTCCTGTTTAGGCTTGTACCAAGTCAAACCTTGGTTTAATACCACAGTCTTTATGCCAAGTGAAGCTTGTTCAGCTTGTAGAGCTGAAATACACTACATGAGAAAGAAAAGCCTTTTATAGAATACCATTTTGTAGTTGTTTGAGTAGGTAAATCACAAATGACAGCATTCTGTGCGATGATAACTTCTACCTGGTGTTTTAGATGAAATCTGTGGTTTGGAGTACATGATGGCACTATTGTTCGTGAAATACCTGGTGGTAAATGCAAAGTGCACTAACCACTCCTTAACAGTGGGGAAGCTGCCACTGAGCAAGAGTCTGCCATTGAGAGAACTCTTCTGGCTGCCGTCAGTATAAGCAGCCCTCAGCAGCCTTGTAACCTTGGGGGCAAGCATTTCATCTCTATTAGGGAGCAGCCCTCTGATCTGCAAACTAGAAGGCAAAGTCAGGTGATCTGTGAGTGTCCGTGGTGACTTACTAAGATTTTAGAACGTTTGTCCCACTAAAGCGCAGCTAGAATGAATAAATTGGATCTTTTGAATTAGAATGTATTTTCTTAGCTTTGCCTGGGTTCCTCTTTGGCCCATAACAAAATGTAAACATGAGAAATAAATGATATACGTAGAGAGGTTTGGGGTCACTTCTATACTCCTCGGTTGATGCTACCACTGACCGCCTGTAGAACGGAGAGGTGAGATGTTCTCCCGTCACCCACCACCACCCACCAACAATGACAGAGGACTGAAGGCAGTCCATATGTATGTTTTGGGTTGACAATAGAAGGAGATGCTCAGGGCATACAGATTTAGTGTCGGACATCTCTGGCAACTAATATCCTTGGGCCTATATTTGTGAAATGAAGGTATCAGTGACTTAAGAAAGCAGCCCTGAGGATGCAGAGGTTCATAATGTGTCCTGTGTGTTAAGGGGGGAATTTCTGGGCAGTGTGGTCCAATACCTATAAAAAATATTTTTTTTAGACAAAATGGCAGGGCTGTAATTTATTCACGTTCTCCAGTGTCACCAGTGTTCTCTAAATGTCACCAGTCCTGTTCATAAAGAAGAAAAACAACAAAAAAAGAAGGAAAATGTAATGTCACATTGAAGAAAATGAGTACATCTTACCCATCCTGGGAAGTAGATAATTCAAAAAATTCTTACATGAATAAATTACACTCATTTTATTGACCTGTATAAAATAGTCATTCTAGTGCTTTCATTTGGTATTCAAGCACTTTCACATATTGCTAGTATCTCTTTTTCTACACAAATCATCCTATCAGCATGGGTTTGTCAACAGGTAAATAATTTCTTCAAAGTTTTCCTTAATTGTTGCCTTTTAAGATGTCCAGTTGAACTGTGGAAACTGGAAACCAGTCAATCATATCCTTAACTTTTAATAACTCTAGAAAAAAGTCATAGAACGAAAGAAACCTTACCACATGCTATGACAAGCTACACAAAGGGAAAACCGGCCTTTTCTTCTTAGACTATAATGATCTAGTAGGAAAGGCCTTTAGCATTTTTATTTTCTGTGCAGTTCATCTTATAGCACACTGTGCACAGAAGTTAAATATTAATACCACCTGGGACTTTTACAATGCAGTTAATGGGCTCAGCACATCTTCTGCTGAGTGTCTGAGAGCTGCAGTATCTCAACAACACACATAATGATGGGTTACTCTTTCCCCGTTATACAAACAACAAAGGTGAAGAAATGGAGAGGGCAAGTGGCTTAAAAATGGCCATCACTACGGAGACTAGACTGAGAACAATGGGTCTTATTTCGACAGTTAGCCCAGAAGTTAAATCACAGCTTTTTGTATCAGTATTGATGCCTATGATAGTAATAACTTCATGGATACAGTTGAGTGCTTAATGGTTCTTCTACTTGTAATGCTTCTGGAAGCACTGAATACTTAAAACTTAATAAAGTTACTTATTCATGACATTTTCATTATGTACAAATTGACAATGATAATAATGACCTACTTTCTAATTCCACTATTATATTCTTAACTCACTACTCAACAAAAATAAGATTTCAATAAACATTTGTTCAAAGAGCTTTGGAAATCAGTGTTAGCTCACTCCATGTCACAACAACTCTGAGGAAGACTGGGTGGGTGTCATTATGGTGATTTTGCCATGAAACCGGTAATGACTAGTGAAGTGAGGTGGGTGTGGGCTTTGGAGTCCAGTAACATGGGCTTTTGGTCTGGTCCTGCTTTTACTAAAATTGCAAAAATCACTAAAACTCCCTGAGCCTCAGTTTTCCCCACTGAAAAGTAGGGGTATTAACATCACACAAAGAGTTATTCTTAGGCATCAATGAGATTATGCACCTAATGCATCTAGCCTACCTAACATTACCGTGAAGGGGCCTGCATTTAAGAGACAGAGATGAGAGGGGAGCTCAGGTCTCCTGACTTGGGGATCATATGCTCTTTGCACTAATTCAGACTTAAGGTGATAATCTACTCGTCATTGTCTCAGGAGCTGTGCCCAAAGCACCTGACAGGCTTTGAAGATTTGTTATTACTTTGCCTTATGGAAGCTTAAAAAGTCATGATCATAAAACAATTAGCGATTCTGCTGATCTGGAAGCAATGTCACTTGAATTGAGATGGATTTTCTCTTTTACTTTTTTCCCCCTGTGGGCTAAGTGTGGTCGAACTGAGTTTTCTGAGATGGCATTTCTCAGATATCGCTTCATTCAATATTCTATATCCCTCCTGTGGCTGGAAATACCCACTTGCTCCTTAATTTTAATTCTGACAGATTATCAATGCGTCTAAATGGGAACCAGTCGCTGTAGAATCAGCGGCAAAGGTGATTGTTAAGCAGAAGCTAGAAGGAGATGCCAAGCTTCTGGGATAGATGCTGGGTAGGGGACACATCAGATTACTGACCGGGCTTATGGTGGCCATGTCTGGAAGTGTGGAGGTTGTGGTAGAGCTGCAGTTTTTTCTAGTCATGGCGGTTCAGGTCATCTCCTTGCGTGAATTTAAGTGAAAATATACAAAACTGTGACAGTTACAATAAACTGCCGGACTTTTATTCTTGAGATGCTCAGACTGATTTCTCTACTCTAGACTGAAGTTTTATGCATTTCCCACTCATCGGAAAACAGTATGGCATAATGGAAAAGCACACATCTCTGATAACTTAGGTGACTAAGGTTGTGTAACTTAGGTAGGTCCCTTGTCTCTTTGCATCTTTTTCTCAACTGTGTGATGGGGATAATAAGAATGCAGAGGGTGAGAAGTTCAATTGTGTTGATGTGTATGAAGTACTTTAAAAACTTAAAAGTACCAGACAATATGGGCTCATGAAATATATTTTTTTACTAGCAGAAAGAGGGGGTTTATATTGACTTTTTAAATTGAGGATGTTCCACACCTCTCCCATCATGCCAACTGTCTATAGTAGGAGTTTTATGTCCATCTGGAAAAAAAAGATACATTACCTTCTGACTTCACTCTCCACATTAGAAAGTAAGCTTCATGAGGGCAGGCTTTTTTGAAAGTTTGGGTCCTGTGTGCCCAAAGTGCTTATGCCAATACGGGGTATACAACCTGTGCCCAGTGACCATTTGTCAAATGACTGAATGATTTAAAGCAGGGAGGCACAGGCATCTGCCGTTGTTCACCTTTCCATGCTCTGTGTGTTTGTGTGTGTGTGTGTGTGTGTGTAGGGGAACTGGGAAGATCTGGGCAGTAAGTATATTTCCTTACATATCTTCCATCTCACCTTAACTGCTAAACATTTTCACCTCCTGGTTTCAGATTTTGGCTCATGTAGCAACTGCTTAAGGATCCTGGCATTCCAATTCAAGTCACAACTCAAATCCCACTAGTTCTGGTTGCTCTTGGATCAACACGTTAATGTGCTTAGCTTAATGATACCCTACCAAGCCCTGAAAGTCTTACAGAGATACACAATTACCAAAACCTACCTAGGAGGTCAGCACATTCAAAGACTCACTAATAAGATTCAAGGGGGAGCACTGATGATACAATCATTCTTTAAATGAAGAGTTTCTTGTGTCAGAGTTAAAGCCAGTCAGAGGAGCAGGGGGTGGCTTTATGATTTATACAAACCCACAAGCACATCAGTGGTAATTTGAGGCTGGCTGAAACATTGAATGTCCAATTTCTATTGAGTCCTGGAAGGATATTACCTAGATTTATCTAGGTAAGCAGCGTGGGTCAGATGGGATCCATAAGTATGTCATCAATAATATCTGCCGATCTGCTATTTAAGGAATTTTAATGAAAACGAAGTCAGATGAAGCGAACTGTTTCTAATCTGATTTCACTGCATCCAGCTAAGCCCTTCTCTACTAATCTAAAGCCCGGGGAATCTAACAAAAAACAAGTAAGTAGTGATCAGTAGACTGCAGGACAACTGCAGGCTGCAGGCCTATGCCCGCTGCTAATTTTGTGGGAGCTTTCCATTCTCACTTGCCCGGAGAGCTGTTCCGTCCCCAGGAGCAAAAGCAGCTGTTGGAGCTTTTTCTCACCTTAGGGCAGAAAGTAAAATATCTCAAGACCGGACTTGTCATCGAAAGGTATGAGTATCCCTTTAATCTCTTAGAACCATTTGCTTCTCTAGGTTACTGAACCCAGCATTTCCTGCAAATAAATTCAGGATGATTTTAGCATGAATTGGAATTCTAAAATCACAGGCTACACTGATATGATGCTCTTTCAACTGCTTGGAAAGGAAGAGAATTCTGTCATCTAATATTACTATTATTTTTTTCTCTGTTTAATACTTCATCAAAGTAACACGTTCCTAGGGTAAAAAATTCAGTAGAATAGAAGGACTCGTAATGAAAGATAGCAGTTTCTTACCCATCCTTTCCTACTTTGTGTTCATTTCCCAGAGACAGCAGCATTTTCTGCTCTTTTTATTTCTTCTGATCTTTTTCTCCCATTGTATGATTATAATGCTTTCTTTTGGTTAGTCAAATTCAGCTATAATCTATTCATTCTCTGCTAAGAAAGAGTTTAGTTAATATATACTATTATCTCCCAGTACTTGTGCCTCATGTTTGACTTAACTTACTAGTTATCTTTGTATGATATGTTACACACCTAAAACCGTTTTTTATACATCTAATATACTCAGTATTCCTTGCCTGCTTGCTTGTTAGATTAAAATATTAGTGCTCTGCCCCATTTTCTCCTCCACGGTCATTGCCAGCTTCTGTCTCCTGTCAGTTCAACCTTTGAGTGTCAAGGCCAATCACATTTGCATTCTGTTTTTGACCCAGTTTCAGTTTCATATGTTTTACTGATAGGCAACTTCTAAAAATGGAAAGCCAACAAACACTTGCTACATCATTGTATTTAAATGTGTTGCCCAAGATCTGGGAACAGCCCAGTTGCCCATCAGGAGATGAGTGAATAAAAAAGTTGTGATCCATTTATATAATGGAATACTATGCAGCAGTAAAAAAGAAGGGACTCTTATCTTTTGCAACAGCATGGATGGATTATTATGCTAAGTGTAATAAGCCAGTCAATAAAAGACAAATACTACATGATCTCATTTCTACCTGGAATCTAATGAACAAAATAAACTGATGAACAAAATAGAAACAGAGGTATGGATACATAGAGCAGACTGACAGCTGTCAGAGGGGAGGAGGGAGAACTGGATGAAAGGAGGTGAAGGGACTGTCCAAAGAATGTATGTACATGAGCCATAGACATATACAACAGCATAGTACTGGTCAGAAGGAAGGGGGCAAAGAGTTGGGGGGAGGTGGGCAAAGTGGCGAAAAGTGGGGACATCTATAATAGTGCAAACGGTAAAAATAAAAATAAGGGTGTTGGCTGCATAAATTAGCAGCATGCAAGGATTACAGTTCTTTCTATGAAGGTTCACCATTACAATCTCTGTTCAAGCTGACATATCAAAGGGTCTTCATGACTCAAAATGACAGACAGATTGCTTTCTACATAATTAATTTTTATCAACTATCAAAGCAATAATCATTTTGGACATAAAAAATGCAAAGAAGGAAAGTTTAAAGAATTTGAAAGATAAAAAAATTGCACTCCATAAAAGTATATAAAAATTTTAACATGTGTTATTTCTCAATTTGATTTTTTTATTTTTCAAAAATATATTTTATTGATTATGCTATTACAGTTGTCCAATTTCCCCCCTTTATTCCCCTCCACCTTGAACACCCCCTCCCACCCACATTCCCCACCTTTAGTTTATGTCCATGAGTCATACTTATAAGTTCTTTGGCTTCTACATTTCCTATACTGTTCTTAACCTCCCCCTGTCTATTTTCTACCTACGGTTTATGCTACTTATTTTCTGTACTTTTGCCCCCTCTCTCCTCCTTCAACTCCTCCACTGTCAACCCTCCATATGATCTTCATTTCTGTTCCTGTTCTATTGTTTGCTTAGTTTGTTTTTGTTTTAGGTGTGGTTGTTAATAACTGTGAGTTTGTTGTCATTTTACAGTTCATATATATTTTAAAGATTTTATTTATTTACCCTTTACAGGGGAAGGGAAGGAGAGAAGGAGAGAAATATCATTGTATGGTTGCCTCTTATGCATTCCCTGCTGAGAACTGGCCTGCAACCCAGGCATGTGCCCTGACTGGGAATTGAACAGTGATCCTTTGGTTCACAGGTCTGCACTCAATCCACTGAGCTACACCAGCCAGGACTTACTGTTCATATTTTTGATCGTCTTTTTCTTAGATAAGTCCCTTTAACATTTCCTATAATAAGGGCTTGGTGATGATGAACTCCTTGAATTTGATCTTATCTGAGAAGCACTTTAACTGTCCTTCCATTTTAAATAAAATCTTTGCTGGATAGAGCAATCTTGGTTGTAGGTCTTTGGTTTTCATGACTTGGAATACCTCTTTCCAGCCCCTTCTTGCCTGTAAGGTCTCTTTTGAGAAATCCGCTGACAGTCTTATGGGGACTCCTTTGTAGGTGACTGTCCCCTTAGCTCTTGCTGCTTCTAGGATTCTCTCCTTCATTTTAATCTTGGCTAATGTAATTACGATGTGCCTTGGTGTGTTCCTTCTTGGGTCCAACTTCTTTGGGACTCTCTGAGCTTCCTGGACTTCCTGGCAGTCTATTTTCTTTGCCAGATTAGAGAAGTCCTCCTTCATTATTTGTTCAAATAAGTTTTCCACTTGTTGCTCTTCCTCTTCTCCTTCTGGTACACTCATGATTTGAATGTTGGAACATTTAAAGATGTCCTGGAAGTTCCTAAGCCTCTCCTCATTTTTTTGAATTCTTGTTTTTTTTTATTCTGTTCTGGTTGAATGTTTCTTTCTTCCTTCTGGTCCACACCATTGATTTGATTCCTAATTTTCTTCCTGTCGCTGTTGGTTCCCTGCACATTTTCCTTTATTTTATTTAGCATAGCCTTCATTTTTTTCACCTAATTTTCAACCATATTCAACCAATTCTGTGAGCATCCTGATTACCAGTGTTTCAAATTGTGCATCTGATAGGTTGGCTATCTCTTCATCTCTTAGTTGTATTTTTTCTGGAGCTTTGATCTGTTTTTTTCATTTGGACCATTTCTTTTTTTGTCTTGGTGTGCCTGTTATATAATAAGGGCTGGAGCCTTAGGTGTTCACCACGGTGGGGCAACCCACATGTCTGTGTTGTGAAGCTGTATGTGGGGGAGGGGTCCAAGAGGAAATGAAACCACTTGCTTCACTCTATGTGGGCTTTCAGTCACTTCCTTTGCTGCCCACAACCAAATCGGGCCCTTCTGGTGCTGATTCCTGGGTGGGTGGGTTTGTATACATTCTAGGACCCTGTGGATCTCTCAAATGAACTCTCCTGTGCAGCTGGGAGTTTCTCACACTGCTGTCTCAACCCTTACTGATGTTTTCAATCAGAGGATTAAGGCTTTATTTCCCCTCACTGGAGCCCTGGGTTGCATGGTCTGTCTTGCTCCCCAGTTTTTCCTCCATGTTTATCTGCATGAGAATGTGGGACCACCCAGGCTGCAATCCCCGGCCTAGTTGGGTCCTTCAGCCTCAGCCTCCCTTTGAGTCCTCTTTGCCTGGCTTCCTGTCTCCGCCCCTCCTACCAGTCTAGATGAATGTTTCTTCTTTAACTCTTTAGTTGTCAGACTTCCACACAGTTCAACTTTCTGTCAGTTCTGGTTATTTTTTTGCTTTTAAATTTGTTGTTGTCTTTCTTTTGGTTGTGCGAGGAGGCACAGTGTGTCTACTTATGCCTCCATCTTGGCTAGAATTCCTCAATTTGATTTTTTATCTGTAAAAATGGTAGACTGACTGATGAATCAGATTGGCCACTCCAGTACTGCTTCAGGGCTCAGCAGGGGTGTAGTGGGTGTTCTGAATTACTATAGGTAAAGTTAAAGAGACTGCTTTCCCAAACTCAGCAATCCACTCTGGTATCCTATGCCATACTTTATTGGAACAGTAAATACCATTTGCTTGAGCCCCTAAACACCTGTGGTCATTATAGCACCATTTCCTTGTGTCTTCATATATGATTTCTTCTTCCTGCTATCTTAGAGAAAGCATGTTCCTCTTTTGCCTTGCCAGGAATTACCAAGACTATTCTAACTGGGTATATTTGATGAGTAAAGGGGCATGCTCTAGTCATTTACCTGAGGCAACAGGCATAGCTGGGTCACCCAGAGTACCCTTCTTAAGCAGGAATCACTGCCATGTGAAACTGCTACTCTTTACCCTCGCCCTTGTTTAAAGAGAAATCTGCTTCACCAGCCACCTTCCTGATTTCTCGTCCCTGTACTACCAACTGTATTTTCTTGATAGTCACAAGCAAATTCTTATAAAGATCCAAACTTTTTCCATTTCTTATCTTTTCTGACCTCTCCATGCCATTCATCATTGTTGCCTGCAGCTTCTTCCTCATGTTCCTTCCCCTTGGGTTCTGATGCTTGTTCTTTTAGGTCTCCTACTATCTTAGTCAGTTCAAGCTGCCTAACAAAATACTGTAAGCTGGGTGACACAAACAGCAGAAATTTATTTTCCCGATTTTAGGGGATGGCAAAATCAAGATCAAGGTGCTGGCAGATTCAGTGTCTGGTGGAGACCCGCTTCCGGGTTTGCAAGTGGCCACCTTCTTTCTGTATCTTTATTCAGTGAAGACACAGATCATCTCTCTAGTGTCTGTTCTTATGAGAGTACTAATCTCATTTATGATAGCTGCACCCTCATGGCCTACTTACCTCCCAAAGGCCCCACCTGAAAAAAAAAAACATCACACTGGGGACTAAGGTTTCAACATTTGAAGTTTCTGGGGGGAGAAACATTCAGTCAAGAGCACCTACCTTAGAAGGCATCCTTTTCCTTTCCTATTTCTTTTCAATTACTCTACAACTTGACTTGCTCCCTTCCTACAGTGGCCAATGTAATTTTTCTAAAAATTTCTTCTCATTTTGCTTTCTTCTCCTTCTTTGCTTCCTTTCAGTAATGACACAGTTCAACCCTAGCTCTACATAGTTGACCTCAAATCTATATGTTTGCCTTCTCCATTGTTAACATTTGCAACTGTTTGGAATAGCCCCATTTGGATCGTCACCTGACTCTTCAGGACAAAAGGCCCAAACTGAGCTCCTCTTCTTTGCTCTTCTTCCTGCCATTATTCTAGCATTCTGCTTACTAGGTTCAAAACCCAATAATCATTCCCTACATCTCCTCTTGACTTCCCTGCCTTCAGTGGATTTTTTCAATCCTGTTCCTTTTATCCCATAATATCTGATGTTCTTCTCTGTGCTCCCTGCTGCTTTGCTTTCTTAGTTCTGATTCTCAGATAATTCTAGAATAAAGATAGAATGCTCTATATGAATGCTCAAGATACATGGCATACCATCATATGATATAACGAGCAGTCTTACCTTAATCATTTCAATAACCATCTACCTGCTTTTCCCTGGGCTCATCCAGGAGCGTAGCTTTACACCCCTTCTTTACTGAAAAATATATTTCCCCTATTATCTGATTAATACAATCCAAGCTCCAAAACTAGTGTTGTTTTTATATTTATACTTCATATTCTATTATATGTGCAACAGAAATAATTGTTCAGTAGTTTGTGTGGCTTTCCCTCCTAACCCCTCACCTGGAATGAAAGCTGCCTAAAGCAGGAACTTATTGCCTGTACTTCCTGTGTTCAGGATGGAGCCTAGAATGTAGCATGTTCTCAACATGTAAAGGACACATGAATTAATTAATGAATGGATAGAATTGTCCTCACCTTGTGTTTTCTGGCCTCTATGACTTTGTAGAGAGCACTCACATTTATTGGGTGTTTGCTGTTATGGACTAAATTATGTTCTCCCCCAATTTTTATGTTGAAACCTTAACCCCTAGTACCTCAGAACATGATCATATTGGGAGGTAGGGATTTTGAAAAGGTAATTGAGTTAAAATGGGTAGAATGGGTCCTAATCCAATCTGCCCAATGTCCTTTCAAAAAGAGAAAATTTGGACACACAGAAAATGATTTATGCAGCAGGGATTCGTGTGCATAAAGGAAAGGCCACAGTGAGGTCGTAATGGAAGGCAATCATCTGCAAGCCAAGGAGAGAGGCCTTAGGAAAACCTGCAGACACTTGGATCTTGGACTTCCAGTCTCTTAAACGATGAGAAAAAAAAACCCGTTGCTTGTTTAAACCACCCAATATGTGGTATTTTGCTATGGCATCCCTTATAAAATAATACACTTGCTCTTGCCAGACACTTTGTTAAACTTTTTACATGTAATGCTAATGAAAATTCTGAGATACAGATGTTTTTTTATGATTCCCATTATACAGATGAAGAATGGAAGAGTTAATTGAGACATTAATTAACTTCTTTATGGCAACACAGACAGGATTTGGAATGTAGGCAACTCTATTCAGGATCTCCCCTCCAACTGGACCAGCCTGCCTCTCTTTTCTAAGCATTCAAACTCAGTCTGTAAAGCCAGAAGAAATGTCCTTTAATTGAATTCCTGTATTCTGGATCTGAATGTACATTCTAATAATTGTTCTTCTGTCTTATTTTTGTCTCCAACCTTGTGTAAGTGCTTGGTAGGAATCTGGGTAGCTCTTCAAGACTAGAGTTCTGCATTATTCATTGCACCCCTTTGACATTAAACCCAGACCCCTTCTGGGACAGGAGTCTGTTCACATACCTGGCCCTGACTACTGGTCGATAGGTATCCCTGGCATAAACACAGAGCAGTTGACATGTAATTATAAACTCACTTGTCTCAGAATTCCATGTTCCTATTTTCTGTCAGATGCACAGGAATCCCTGCTAGCCTGATTACATCTCTGCATCATCATTGCTGATATTTCCCTATAGCCTTTATATATGGTGTTCTACCCCTTAAATGTGTTTTTCCCCCAAATTAGAAGCTGAATCTTTCCTAAAACCTCAGGTTTACCACTAGTTCTGTTAAGCAGTCAATATCTAGGCATGAGCTGTGATAGATAATCCTTAGATCATTGTCAATGATTTGCTCATTCATTCACCTTTGCATTCTTTTGTTCTTTCATTTATCTATTGGACTAAGAACTTTTCATATTCCAGGCATAATGCCATATGGCAACTTTGGACTCAGTTTCTTTAATTTGATACTAACCATCCCCCAACCCACCCACCCAACAAGCTTTTGATGCTATTAGGAACCTATAAGAAACATTCCCCAAAGTAATCTACACTAAAATGTAATTTGAAGGTATGTTACTGATGAGATTTAGGTGTCTTCCCACGTGTCACCAGGAAGCAATCTAAAATTAAATTAATGGAAAATAAGCTGCAAGCTGGGATTCTGTAACATGTCATGAGGATATGTTAAATGGAGGAAAACAATAGCATGATGATAATGGACAACTAAAACTTCCGAGGCTCTGGAAGAAATGCTGAAAAAGGAACACTTGAAAAGAATCAGATTTGTGCTACTCCAGGCACTTCCCATGAGAGAGAAACTACAGCCAATGTTAGCATGTTAGTAAAGGGTGGCATTTTAATAGAATACTTAGGTTTAGCAAACATTTTTGAGAAACAACTATATGCCAGATAACCCTAAGAAGTAGAAAGGTGAATCAGAAATAGTTCCTGTCCTCAAGAAGGGAGGAACTATCAGAAATAATTCCTTTCTCAAGAAGGGAGAAAACAAACATTAAATCCTAACCCTCCAAGGGACAGGAATGGGGCTAGTGCAGCTCTTAGCAACGTCAAGGGTGCTATTATCTGAAGTGCATCAGGTACTGTCAGGACTGAAATTTCCTATCCTCCTTTCTTCATAAAACAAAATATTTGTTATAATTCCCAGATCTGCCTAAGGGCAGGGAACAAAACAAATAGCAATAGAGACCAGTATATTTTGATGGGTGATTGGAGAACTATGCTGGATATTTTATATTTTCCTCTCCTGTTCAAATCCATCTTTCTCCACCAGATAGGTAAAGAGTGTGTGAAATCATCAATCAGGATTTCTTGCTCCTGGGATCCCACAGGGAGAAGAAATTGAAGGGAGAAATGAAGTCAGAGTATTGTTTCCTGGCTCCTTTCTTGCTGGATTATGTTAAAATGGCTATATATCCCTCAATGGAAGCTTACCTCTTTTCACTTTCAGCTCTTCTGAATCCAAACAATTACATCATCTCTGCCACCATTTGGACTTAGGGTAGTAACATATGTGTTCTTACCAGCTCTGGATTTTGCACATTCTTTATGGTTCCCCTTCACTTGGGTTTTATCTTTGTAATTAGCTCCCATATTAAGTCTTCACTGAGTTACCGCAATATGAGAGTGCGCTCTTTTTCTACTTGAAACTCTCACTTGATTCAGGAACCAATCAAAAGGCAGCATAGAGGTAGATCCCTGAGCCTGATGACTAGACAACATGGGTGGGGTCGTCTAGAAAGATAGGCAGTCCTGGGACTTGAGTATTGTGCAGATTCCTAGCCTTTATTCTTGATGCTGTGTGAGGGACCTACTGGGAGCCTAGAATCCACTGTTCATAGGCCTAAAAGCTGGCAGTGCCACTATTTTATGTGCTTGGGACTGCAGCTTAATTCCTTATCTCATAGAGCAAGAGTTATCAGCGTTCTGGCTCTTTCAGAGTCCATGTGGGAAGTAAAACCCTTAAACAGGTGGCTGTAAATAGCATCAGCTTTCAGAACAAGTTGGAAACAAAGAATAAGACAAGTTCTCAGTTTGGATTTAATAACCTTAATGTCATTTTATTTCCTTTTTTAAAGCTTCCATCTTCAGCACACTACCTTCTGTAAAGAGGTTTCCATTGTATCTCTGCATTGACCAGCTGATAAAGTTAATATCTAATTGGAGCAATATTTCTCATTACAGAATAATGAGGCAATCTGTTTTATAAATCAATTATATTCTTTTAGATTTCTAAATAAATTGATTATCTTAAGAAGGCTGAAGATGAGAACTTAAAGTAGAAAAGAACCAGGAAACTAAAAACTAAGCAGCCTAACTGTGTAGACAATAAGTCCACACATTTAGAATTGCTTGTCTAGTAGTGGCAATGTGGGTCCAACCACAGTGTAATTGCAATTCTGGGAATGGAGTCTGTCACTGTCCATGAAAGACAGTTAAAATAACTGGTCTTTATAGGGTTTTAGAATTGTTAGTACTACACTAAAACAGAAATGTCTTCCAGTATTAAGAAAACAGGGCTCTTGGAGAGTTTTCACTAAATTCCAGAGGGACCAAAATGTTTTAACATTTAAAGATGACATTGGTCAACTTTGTCAACCATTCGGGCAGCCGCACCCTCCATGGGTAAACCCACATGATTTTCTTAACCGTGTATTCTATGATAGCTTAAATGTGATAGAGATGTTCAAATATGGTTTAATTTTCTTGGTTGTAAGAGAAAATGTAAGTGATCTATAAGTGATTGCAGCATAAATTACTGACTTTATTTGCCTGAATTTCTCTTCAATGTGTCAGGTATGATTTATTTGATCTAACCTATACCCCTTAGAATTAACACATCTGTATTGTCTAAATGTCAGAGCAGATGAGTTGGATATATAAAAATATTTGACAAACTCAGCAAGCAAAGTCAGTAAGGAAAAGCCCAATGTCTAAGGCTCACACATGCGCCCAGGAGTCCTCCGGTGGACAAGCACACATTTTACAAAGAGCTAGGCAGTTTTGGCCCTTGTTTTATCAAGGGTCGAGAGTACAAAAGTGAACTAAATAACAGAAATCAAAAGGCAAACATTGACACCAGAAGCTCACAAGACTTAGCAAGAAACACATTCTTAAAAGTCATTAAACATATTTGAAAAGAAATTCAAGCTGTGGGGACCGAGCTCTGAGATCAGAACAATAAGCTCTGTGAATTGGAACAGAGGCTTTTTGATAGAAATGTCTACAGTTTTGAAGAATGCTTTTCCCAGACAAGCTTCTTTGTGAAGGGATTTTTTTTTAACAAACATGCCTATTTTTGACTCAGCTCAGAAATGAAATATTTCAAAGTCCCTTTAAAACTCAACATCTCTAAAATTATTCCTTCGGTATGACACTTTTAGGGAAGTAAAGTACTGAGATTAAGAGGAATATCAAATTTGTAAGATGTTCACAGCCATGAGAGAGACAAACAAAAATTCTGACCTCTCCCATTAATTTTTTTAGTGGTTTAGGCAAAACAAAAAATATCATTTGGAAAAGATGACAGTATTAGCAAGACTGGAAAAATGGTTCAAAGTTCAGTCTTGGCAAAAGGAAGCATAAGACTACATTAATTTTTCCTAGGTTTAAGAGTTTTAAAAAGGAAGTTTTTAAGAGAACTATTTTTACAAGTATTATTTTTGAAAATAATATCATAATTTTCCATAACTAGTGACAATGAGTATAAATATTATTTCCAAATAAAAATAGTTTCTGGAAAAATGAAATAAAACTCAGAATTAATTTACCTAGGTAAACTACTAATGGTCTTATCTGTACATCTCATTGAGACTTAATTATTTAATCATAGTTTTGATTGGTTTGATTTTTATTATGTACAAAAAGGACAAGTGAGTAATTTACATGAGTGGGTTAGAATCAGAGAATATATTGTCCAACTTGATTCTGTGGGGAAATATGAAGAGATCTGTGAAGATGTATATTCACATGCATCTGTGAACCTGTACATTATAAATGTGAGTTAAAGAAAGTTGCTTTTTCTTGATAAGTGGTTCAAGCTTGTACTGTTCTTATTTTGGAAGGGTGCTTCTCCCTGCTAATTCTCAGGGGGTATTATTCTTTTTTCTCCACAACATTCATGGTCTCCAGCTACTGGCCCAACCAAATCACTCTTCTTTCTATGAATAAACCACATGTGTTGTTTCACCTGTCTAATTCCCATTCCTTATGTGGGTACCAGCCCAGGCTAGCCAGTCAGATCTACCTGGCCCTTATAATATTTCAATAGGAAGTTTCCCTACCATTTGATATGTGGACACAGGAAGAGAGGCTTCTTCTTTGTGAAGAAGACCATCTAGCTAGAATGCCAACAGCCTTCTTTTCTAGCTGCCTGCAGGAAAAGCTGCAGAATAAAGCCAGAGAGAAAAGCAGAGCAAAAGACAGAGCCAGGACCTAACCCTGCTCAGAGAAATGGACTCTCGAACACAACGACTCCTTTTCTGTTTTAGGTTTGTTTGTGTTGGGTTTCTGTCCCTCACAGCCAAAATAATTCTGTCTAGTTCAAAATGTATAATTTACAATAAATTATAAGACAATGCATCGTGCTCTTACCCAAACATGGCAAAAATGGGCTTTCTATGTGTTCTTACATCCACAACGAGAGAGAAAAATAAGAATTCTTGCTTCACTAAACAACAAAACAAACAAGCAAGCAGAATAAAAACCAAGACACTGATATAGAGAACAAGGGGACAGTGACCAGAGGGGAGAGGGAAGGGAATTTAAGGGGGAAAAAGGGGAGGGATTTGGAGGAACAAGTATGAAGGACACAGGGATGAGAACTGGGGCGGGGGGGGGGGGAGGAAATGGGAGGGAGGTGGGGAGCAAGGGCAGGGCTTGGGATGGGAGAAATAGACAAAAAACTGTACTTGAAAAATAACTAAATAAAATTAAAAAAAAGAATTCTTGCTTCAATATATATTGAACACTGAGGCTTTGAGTACATTTTATAAACTGTGTTAGTGAATGACATGCTTTAGTTTGCTAGTTAATTCATAAAGATGTGAAAAGAGCAACATTTACCTGTGAAAAGCATGGCCACCTTAGTAAAAAAATATATTGTTAATGACTCATATTTTTGGTTACATGAAAGAAAATCGTTGTTTTGACAGAATTACTTAATGACACAGTATGATCTGGCCATGCAGAAAGAAAGTTCTAGGTAAAGATAAAAAGTTTAGGGAGGTTAATGGCAAAAGATCCAGAGTAATCCATTATACCTCAAACCACCCCTATCTTCTCACTGCCTATACCCCCAAACACATGCAAATACACTTAATTATTGTATATTACAAATAAATATATTCACTGGGCTAAGCACAAATTTCTAGTCAATAAACTAAGAAAAGTTAAATTGCATGAAAAAATTTGGACAACTTAGATATCCATAGTAAGAAATTCTTGGATCTCCGGCTGTGTCTGTGCACCAGAATGGTTTGACTCTTTTGCCTGAATTGAATATTAGTTCAATTCCATCAAAATACTGTATTTTTCTGAACTAATTTTTTGAATGGGAAAATCAAGTAACATGAACTGCTTTGTACAAGTAATAGCACCTCAGTAACAGAAAACATAGTACAATTTATTAAATGGAATAAAGAGTTTTGAGTAAAATCCTGAATGTAGTCTAGTTTTATCATTACCATTCTTTTTGGCTTCATGAGAGAGTTGGAAGGAAATCTGTTTTCCACCACAATGAAATATCTGCTTAAAAACCGTAAAACAACAGACCTTCAAGAATTATAGACAAAAATGTTTGTGATGAAATACCAAGTGTGCCCTAGTGGTAATATTTTATTAAAATCATGAAGCATAATGGAGACAACCATACTTGGACAGCAATTAAAAAAATTCATGATTTGTACTTTGTTATTTTAGGAAATACAAGGAAATCCTTATTTTGTATGGTGAGGATATCGTACTCTGCAGCATAAATTTTAAGGAAAGTATGTTGAGCCTGAACAAAATATCATGATAGAGAAAATTAATCTATTTTAGCAGCTGAGAGCTTGCTGATAGAATTAAATGGGTTTAAATTTCAATTCCCAATTTTTTTTAGCTTATATGATCTTGGCAAAAATATTTGAGCTTTTTATATTTGATTTTTTTCATCTAATAATGGAGATAATAAATAGCTTTTTAAATTTATTTTTAGAGAGAGAGGAAGGGAGGGAGAGAAACATCACTGTGTGGTTGCCTTTTACATGCCCTGTACTGGGGACCTGGCCTGCAACCCAGGCACCTGCCCTGACTGGGAATCAAACCAGCGACCCTTTGGTTCTCAGGCCCACATTCAATCCACTGAGTCACATCAGGCACGGATTAAAAAACACTAAAAAAATGCTCAATAGATGTTAGCTATTTTATAAAAAATAGAAAATTGCTTTATATTACTTTTTAAAATGGCAAATAATTATAGCTATTAAATTGTATATTGTTTTATTTCTATTGAATTGTTTGAAGGTAAAATGATAATCTTATAGAACAAATAATTTTTCTAGGTTAAAATAAAAGACCTGTAACTTACTTATTAGTAGGGTCATACATATATGTTTTTGATCAGTCAGTGAATTCTGGGTAATGCTTTTTAAGATTTGCCTGATGTGGTTCAAAGCTCTAATCTCTTGCCTTTTCTTATTATTGCAATCAACTGTTTCCCGGATGCTAGTGGAGTCAGTGGTAAAGATGTTAAAAGTTAATACAGCAAGCAGCAGTATTGTCATAATAGCATAAGAAGCAATTAATCAGGAAAAATGCCCTCTGACAGAAAGCTATCCTTGAGTGTGTTTTGTGTTAAGCTCTTCTGTTTTGTGAGATTGATTAAATGGTTCTTTTCTATTAAATTATTGTAGAGAAAACAGAGCTGTTTCATACTGAAGGTCGTGACATATGTTATTGGTTATTTAGGCTAATATAGCAAGGTTTTCAGTAATGAGTCTTATGTAGAATGTGCACTTGAAAGTGCTTTCTTTGCTCACATTGAATTCTCCTGAGGTTTTATTAAATTGAAGTATTAAATATAGTACTAATGACTTATGAGTGAAAATGCATTGAATTAAATGATGCAAAAAATACATCAAGCATTTGATTAAAACAATGTTAAATACTTATGCACAGGCCAAAGATGAAAAGAAAATGCAAAAGGTCTTGCTTTTATATTGTTTTAGAAAGCCCAGGCTTCTCCTTTCATTATTAATCATACTTGGCTGCATAGAACACTTGTGCTCTGTCATTTCTTTGTAGTTGCTGCCATTGAGTGAAGATGGATATGCCTTTTTTCTTCCCTCTTCTCCCAAAAGATGAATTCTCAATCTCAATAGCTTCCTCATAGCATGTGCACTTATCTTTGCATTTTGTGCACTGGCAGAGAACATGCTTCTCCATTTCTTTGTCTCTTGGAAATGTACGACAAGTACCTTTTTCTCCACCTGGTAGCTCTTTACAATATCAGTTAACTGACACCTGCCTTTTGTAGCATGCAGTGATACCAGTGACAAGTAGCTAGTTCCCCACAAGGTGCTCATCTCTGTCTCTTTTTGTCTCTCTCTCTTCCATTGTCCCTCCTTCCCTCCTTTTATTCTTCTATCTGTCCCTTTTCCTTGTCTCCTGAATTACTTTTAAAAGACTAATTTGAATCCAGCTTTAATCAAGAGCATTCACTAACTTAGTTTCAAATAGAGACAACAGTGTATAATATTCTAGGGACTAGATTGAGGCACTCTTTCTGCACCTGGATATTTAAGTAGCCTTTCATAATTTTTTATATGTATACATGTATACATATACACATATTTATACACATATGCATGCTCCATAATTCTTTATGTATGTGTATGTATATATATACATACATATTCACAATAGATGCATATTTTTTGTTCTTCCACTTTGTGTGGCATATCTATCACTCCTGCACTCTCATTAGTTCTGTGTTTTCAGAATTATCCGATGAGAACAATGTGCTACCTACGGTAACCTGGAATTCTCAAAAATATATTAAAATAAAGTATTTTAAATTATATTCCTGGTATAGATAGCATACAAACATGTCTAACTGACAGAGAAATTAAGAGACTTGTTTTGGCTGGTGTGGCTCAGTGGATTGAACACCAGCGAATTGGGAATAGATGGTTCAATTCCCAGTCAGGGCACATGCCTGGGTTTTGGGCCAGGTCCCTGGTTGGGGCTGTGCAAGAGGCAACCAACTGATTTTTCTCTTTCACATATCAATATTTCCTCTCCTTCTTTCTCTCCCTTCCTTCTTCTCTCTCTGAAAATAAGTAAATAAAATAAAAAAAAGAAAATAAAGGACTTATTAATATGCACTTTTAAAACCAGACACAGTTCTGTTAGGAATAAAAATAAGAACAAAAAAATGTCTCAGTTTTAGATATTTCATTACTCCCCCATTATCATAAGCATACAATTTAAAGTCATTAGTCAGGCCCATGGTTCCTTGCTCATTAAAATCTTATTATTCTCCTACAAGTATCCTATGTTCTAACCACACTGATTGCTTTGGAATTCTTCAAACTTTCTAGATTATTTTCCTCCCATACCTCTGAGCAACTGTTGTTTTTAGGTAACTTTTTTTTTTTAATCTCTACATATTCAGTTCAGTGGCCCTTCCTTTAGGAAGAGTTCCTTCATTCAGTGCTCAGACTTGGATAGTATCTCCTATTGCTCATATCTTATTTACATTTCTTTCATCACCTTTTTATTTACTCATTTTATATATATATATAGTGGGCTATGCCATTTATCTAACTGTCTGCTGATATACCTCTCCTCCACTAGACCGTGACATCTTGTAGGTGAGAGGCATGTAGTTGATTCTTGTTATTTCTGTTACTTATGTTCTATAAAGTTTCTAAGAACACTAAGTTAGCAAATACTGAACTCTTGCTCCCCGGGGGGAAATACAGGTTAGTGTCTCACAAACCTCTGCTCATCACATTTTCATCAGCCAAAACACCATTTGCATTATATACATTTGTTTATCAATGTCCTTATAAAATGAACCAGTCTCATCAGTGTTGAAAACCTGTTCTTCCACATAAACGTTTATTTGTGTAATACTTAGTGGATGTTTAAAAAATTGTTTCACAGCCTTCCAATCTACAAAACCTATCTTGCTGGCAAGTTTAATATTTTTCACACATATCACCTTTTGAATCATGCAAATCAGCCAGCACTGTCCTGACCCTAGACAATGTGAGTAATTTTTTTGGCTTTCATCCTTATAACAATGCTCTTCACTGTGCTTCTTTTTATTGGTTGTCATCTCATGAATCTATAAATTTAGTCAATTTTCTATCTTTTTTTTTTAGCTTCACTACATAGTATAGATGTTACTTTAGTATTTTGTGGAGGAGCCTCATGTACAAATTGGTGAATTTCCCCTTCCTTTTTAAGGATGTATCATATTGTTGTCCCATTTATATTGAATTTATGCCCAAAAGCACTATAACTCATGTTTGAGCAAAACTTATCTAATACATGAACTTATCTAATTCATAAACTTAGGAATACTAGACAGCAAGTCAGCATTATGCTTGTGGCCATGTTAAATGGTAAAATTATGGACAAAAAACAAAAAAAAGTACAATTACACAGATCACAAAAGAACCCACTTGTTTATATTACAAGAGCTGAGTAAAAAGGCAGAGTGTCCCTGTTTGGCTTTCAGCTGAGTATGCATTTCAGGTGACAAATTTTTCACTATTCTGTGCATGTGGGTGAATAACTAAAAAAAATGCCACCGTATTGATTTTGGGGTTACAAGTAAATTTTATTGAGTTGATGAATTTGCAAATATAGAATCCATGAATAATGAGGATCAACACTATTTTTCTTTTACAAAATAATAGGAATTCGATAAATGTTTGCTGACAAATGAAAAGTACATGCTATGCACAAAGCTATTTCTCAAGGTTCAATGAATTAACATTACTTATTAGAAACTATATATTGGACAGTTTTATGCCAAAAGTCTGCATAAAGAAAAATCTTTCATGCATACTTTAATATTATGCTCTCATGATATTGCATGCTTTCTTCAAGGCATAGTCTAACCAGTTAACCTTCCTTCTTTGTGATTTAAAGGATTTTCTTTTCATGTAAAACCATAGGGCATATCTATAAGTAGTGATCATCTGGTAAAAAACAACTAGCAACTTTGGAGTCCCGCTGTCATGCAAAGTATCTGAAAGTCTTACTTTTAATAGAGGAAAAAAAACCAAAGTCAGTTAAAAGTCATCATATTCAACTTACATTTACCATAAAACCTAATTGTGACTAATGGAGATGTGACTTTTTTTAATGTATGATAACGCTAACCTTTACACAGAAGTCAGTGCAACCCACTGAGACACATAAACTTTAGGTTGATTTTCAATTAGCAGAGACTTTGAATTCACCTACACTCACTCTCTTGCTTGTTTCGCTTCATGTCAAGGGCAAACCTTGACGAATGTTTTCATTCTAAATGGTTGTACATCTAGTGATGTGGTCTGGAACCCTGGCTAATAGCCAAGGTAATATGCCAATGTGGGAAATCAAATCTATCACCACCACCAACTAACATGATTAATTTGCTTACTTAGTCAACAAATATTCATTGAGTGCTGACAGATATTCATTGAACACATTTCAGGCCTGTGTTAAGTGCTAAGAATAAATTCTGAATAAAACAGGAAATGTTCCATCCCCATGAAATGAGTAGTCTATAAGAAGTGATACACACTTCACATGAGAAAGAGAGATAATGGTAATGTAATTTGTGAAGGGTAACACAGAGGAAATACACACAGTGAAAGAAGAAAAGGATGGTTGTAGCTGTGTGGGGACAGATGTTAGATGAGCTGTTTAAGAGTTTCATTGAAAAAGGGATTTTTGAACTCAAATTTGACAAAGAAAAGTATCCTCCTATGTGGAAAACTGTGAAGCCTATTGCAGACATAGGGAACAGTAAGTAATATGGTTCTGAGATTGCCATGACCTTGCCTTGTTTCAAGAACTGTCAGATACCCATAGTGAGCAGGAAGATTTGACACAAAGCACTACTGGAAATTTGGCCATTGATAGACCATGCAGAACCTTGCAGGGTAGGATAAGTTTGTAGTTAGTTCTAAATATATTTGGAAGCCAGTGAAGAGTGATAAAAAGGAAAGCAATCATTATCTGAATTGCAGTTTAAAAAGCCTATGTAGGATGCTGAAGAATGCATGAAGAATTCAGGTAGAATGCAGGTTAGGACTCAGGGAGACCAGTTAGGAGCCATTGCAGTGGTTGAGGTAAGAGAAGGTGGTAATCTTGACTTGGTTCACAGCAGTGGAGGTGGAGAGAATATGTGAACTTTTGATGTATTATGAATATTGAATGAAATGGATTTACTGCTGGATTGCAGTGTGGGTGAGAGAAAGACAAGAGATAGAGGATTACTCTTAGATTTCTGGCTAGGTTAGCTGGGAAGATGGTGCTTCTATTTACAGAAGAGAAAAGGTTTCATATCTGACTTTGAGATATCCAACTTAAATCCGAATTTGGCTTATACAGTAAGGGTGGTCAAAGCCAGTATTACAAGCAGTTAGGTGGCTTTTGAAGTTATAGGAATAGATGGGATCATCTTTGTAAAGTAGGACATAATGAAAGAAGGCCTAGGAGAAGTTCAGAGGAACTTCATTGTTTAAGAGAGAAGGACCTCACATAGCCATGGAAAACAAAGATATAAACAAAGACATAACAAGCAGCATGATATAGGCACAAAGGTGTTTCTAATTCAAGTAATTGCTTGGGGGCCAGAGACTGGGCTCTAGCCTTATCTCTACCATGAACTAGTTAGACAACATGTGTTCTAGCAGAAGAATCCTGTATGTTAGAGTTGTGGAAATCTGGGCTTAGGTCCCAAGGCTGGAACCTACTGGCCAAGGGCAAGATTTTCAAGCTTTTTAAATCCATTCGGCTCCAGACTGTACCTGCAGGATTGTTGTAAGAAGTATATCCAATGAAGATAGATCTCTTAATGTGTTTAGCACATACTACGTCCTATTTTTAAATTGTAGGTGCATTTAAATAGTGTTAAATGACTAAAGAGAGAAACAATGAAATTAAAACATTTTAAGTAAAAATTTTGCTACTAAGATAGTCTTTATCAAGTTTATGTAGAATAATATTGTGAGGATGAGGCAAAGCAAGGGATTCCATCTTAGCATCGCTTTTGTTGATTTGGATCAGCTATCAATAAAAACCGCAACTTTGATTTGTTGAATACTGAGCAGTTTAAATATAACTCATTTAATCCAGGCAGCCACCCCATGGGGCATAATGGGCAATGTTACCACCTCCATTTTACAAGAAATTAAATAATTCTGCCCAAAGTCATTCAGCTGGGTGTGTGTGGTTCTGTTCTTAGACACCACCTTTTACTCTTTAGATGATCTCCAGTGTCTTTTCACAAATATCTCCATGTATAGTCTGTTAATTTTTTTCCACGTACCATTTAGACTTGACAAAAACGTAATACATATTTGTTCAAAAAAGCAAGAACACCAAGTGATACAGAAAGCCATATGGACTTCTTTTATAATAGAAAGTAACAGATTAAGTGGACTGAAAATTAAGTGCAAGAATACTACTATATACAAGGCGAAAAGGAACATCCAATTAATGGCACGCTGAGAATTGTGGGAAAGGAAGTCTGAGACACTTCAAATGTGGCTCAGGAAAAGTTACTGGGATGTGGTTTCAAGGAATCACACAAAAGTGACCTTACTTTATGCTGCCAGTGTAGCCTGTTCACAGGGCTGAGAGGAGGCATTTCTGATTCTGGGAGAGGTGGCAGCTAATTGCAAACACTGGCTGCAAATAAGGTTTGTCACAGACTGTGGGGTTTCTTTCTCTCCTTGAAACTTAGGTTGCAGGAACTGACAACTCACTGCCATTAGAAAGACACTTTTTTGAGAAGAAATGGCTTGAATATACTATTGAAGAATCTGCATCTTTTTAGTAGCTCTAATTTCATTTAAATAGAATAAACTGCAAGCACAGGCTAGTTACCAATGGTAGGGAAATATTCATTCTCACATCTGATACCTGTAAGATCTACATTCTGTGACTTGGGGATCTTTAGTGTGAACCCCAAGTTCACCTTTCTTGCTACCAGCAGACATTTTCAAAGACTTATCTCCCATCTGTAGGTGGCAGTAAGTTATTACTGTTTATGCTACTCTGACCAGTGGAAGGGGAATTAAATCCAGTTTAGAAAAACAGAATATTGTATAAAGAGAATATTGTTCTACCTTTGGCCCAATATAAAGAACAATAACTCTCAGTTTTTTTTAATGGAAGTTTGATTTCTTCCCCCATTTTAATTTTAGGTAAAATTGAAATATTTATATATTCTCACTAGCTAGATGAACCAAGCTAAACAAACTTAGAACAAGAGAGGAAAGGGTTTTATATTTAAACCAGCAGCTCAAGAAACTCACTGTTTCTTAAGGTGATGTGTCTAAGCAAGATTAGCTCAGATCTTAAAGCCTGCTGTTGTATTTATGTTAAGCAGTGGGATTTTGCTTCCAAGTATATGCATACAGAATATCAAATAATTATTCTTGCAATTCCATAATAAAAGGATTTCTGTTTAAATCACTTACTGAGCATTATTTCCATGCTCAGGGTTTAAAAGAAACAAACAATGCCCCCCACACATATACAACATACACACACAAAAAAGAAAAGAATTGTTGGATTGCTGGGGGTTTTTTTTGGCTTTGTCTCCTGCTCTGTGGTAGTTCATATGCAAAACATGCATCCTTACAGATGTCATCCACCAGTCCTTGCCATGAAGAGAAACACAGCAGGACCCAGAGAGGATTTGCTGAAGCTGAAAACTGACTTCATAATTTAGCTCTGAGTCCTGAAGCAGTGTAAGTCACCCTATAAATCAGAGCACTGGATCTGCAAATGGTCTGGAAAACAGAGTGAAACATGAATTTCCTCCCTCCCAGTTATCCTCTTGTTAGTTCAATTAAAACAACAAGCAGCTCCTTTACTGCTCGTGATTTAGTGGTCAGCCAAGTAAAGTGACAATTTTAGGCTACAGTAGACCAAGCCATAAGGAAAAAAAAACAGCTGATAAGGCGAGACGGTGGCTGTCATACTATGCCAACAGAGACTGCCAGGTTTTTGAAATGAAAGCAATCTTTCCACCTTGATGAATACTTTACACTTTTGCTTAGCTTAGCTCTGTGGAGCCTTCCTATTGGAGTAAAACTGCTTGTACTTCTGTTATCTGATTTTAGATACCTCTAAAAAATTTAACTGAGACTACAGAGATTAAGTTGGATTTTTAAAAAAAATGTGTGGAATATATATACTTAACATCTTCTTGCCCTTGCCAGCAGAATGCTTTTGGCTTATACGAGGCTTCCTATTCATGTTTTTCCTATGTATAGGGTAGAATTCTTACTTTGTACAAAACAGCTTACTATCAATATACTTTGTTCCTCCATAAGAGTGAGAAAGGTAGGGATTCTGTCACTTCCCAATCTTTGCTGTAGCAGCTGGCAGAGGAAAGGGACAGAGGCTCACCAGGCCACTTGAGGTTTAAATGCCCATGTGTTAAAAGGTAGGATTTTCTGCCCCAGCTCTCCCAGTCTAATAGGTAGTGACATTTGTGTGCCTTTCACAAAAAATCAGAATGCATTTTATTTTTGATGAGCATGGAAGGCTTCACCCTTTAACAGGTACTCAGGTAGTAAGCAGTCCTCTTTCTTTCAGTAAGAGTTGACTGGTAATGTAATGGATCTGCAGGGAGATGTGTAACAGCTTGTTTATAAGCCAGGATCTCTATCTATTCTGCTCTCCTGCATCAATCATTTTCTTATGGAGATGAGAGTGGTGGCTCTGTCAGTTGGACTGACTGACCTTGTTGGGAACCACCCTGCCTGGTTTCAGAAACTGTAAACCCCCCATGGCTAAGGCTGAGTGAGCGACCTTCGGACCATAAGTCACTAAGGAGACAAAGCTTATCTCTCTGGCAGGGGCACTGCTTCTGCTCCTTTTACTATGCCCTGCCTGGCCCCCAATACTTGGTCAGTTAGCCAATGATGGGTAAAATTCCTCAGGGAGGCATGATCTAAGACAGGAACAATCACAGGGAAGCCCCAGGGAAGGACTTGGGGAGGCTGTAGCAAAAGGGGGTGATAGATGCTCACCCCTCGGCTTTGACAAAGCCCGAGTCCTTATTCTGTCTGGAAGAAGTCTCCTAACCTCTTGGCTGCCTTACTTCCCCTGCCTGATTTAAGCCTGAAACAATGACAGAGGGTGGTACAGCCCTGTGCTGGAAAGGTGGGGGGGTTCCCCTGGTAATCAGGCCTAAGAAAGAATATGTAAAATCCTGTGAAACCTGCTTTGTTTAGAATGCTCTCGATTAAATGATAAGGGTCCAAACAGGAAGTGAGTTTGTTCCTCAAAGTTTTATGGCTTTTCAGCTATCTGACCCTGACTCAGAGTAGGCCCTCAGAGTTCTATTGTTGGATTCTTACTGCCTGACAATGATTAATGAACTTAACCTGTATTCTTGTACAAACTGAAACCCAGTAAAAACCTTTCAATACAAGGGTTGGGGTGCTCTCTCCTTGAGAGAACAGCTGTGCTGTCCCTTTTCCTCCACAGGACTTGGTAGTCCATATGAATGTCTCGTATCTCATCCACAATGTGATGGACCCCACGACTCGGGGTCCGCATCAGACCTGACTTCAGTAAAACATGAATAGCCTCCTGGTTTAGCTTTTGGACCTGCCTTGGTATTTGCAAGATCTGGGAGTATAGCTGGACTCTTCGCCTTACAGGGAGGAGTAAGTTAGGCCCAGAATATGGAGCCTATAACAGAAGATACCATGTGAAAAGAATCACAGGGATTTAGCACATTATTGAAAGAACATATGACTTAGGATTCAAACAGATTTGGGTTAAAATCCTACCTGAGTCACTTAGGTCACTTATTCTGTGTACTGAGCAAGCCATTTATTAACCTTCTGAACCTCAGTTCCCTTATTTTGTAAAGTAGGGGTTGTAATGCCTACTTTAAACATATGTATCAACGAATAGGTAAAGCACTGTTCACAAAACATGGAAAAGCACTTAAAAAGTACCTTAAACAACAGCAACAGCTGCGAGTCATGTCAGTAGAATATTGCACAGGGATGCAGTAGAGGGTGTTAGTGAAGAGTAGAGATTTAAAAACACTTCCACCAGTGGTGTGACCCAGGGTAGATTGTTTAACCTCTCTGCATCTTAATTTTGTCATTTATACAATGGAGATAACTGTAGCATGAACTGTATAGAATTCCTGTGAGGGATAATTGAAATACTGCATATCAAGTAATTGGGACAGTTTAAGTGTTAATAATGTTATATATTTTTATTATTGCCTCCCCTCTCCCAGGTGGTTATCTGGAAGGAGTATGAGGTAGCCCATGTGGTGCTGAAGGACAATAGAATATATTTTAGAAACTCTGGTATAGCCTCATACTGGCATTTTCCTGAAGGGGAAAGAGAGAACCAGTGACTTAATGCACAGCTAATGCTACCCCGTGATCACAGGAATTTACCTCACTGTGAATATCTGCATCAAAAGCGTGGATGTGAGTCTGACACAAATGGGTATTAAGCAAGACGGGAGAATATTTTTGACTTTTGATCAACTCACCATGTTTCAGTGGTTTCTTCATCTCACTACTTCAATAAATCTGTGAATATTTTGGAAGTATGGGAAATCTGTAATTAATCCCCATGGGCAGTCCAGGAGCTGCTTGTTCAAATCAAAAACAGCCTTCATGTTCTCTCCTTTTCAACTTCCTGCACCTATATAACAAAACGTTCTTGCATGTGGATGGTGCTTTGCAGTTTAAAGCATTTCCGCATGTAGCTTTATTTCACCCCCTCTTACAGCTCTGGGGAGTTGGCCAGGTCAGCAGTGGTATCTTCCTCATCTCATGAGCAAGAAATCGAGAACTTGGGAGGTGACGCGGTGACTTGCCCTAAATCACATAGCTTTTAAGCTACAGAGTGAGTTAAAAAATTACTCAGCAATATTTGATAAAGTTGACTTTGCAGCTTCGTTCTAGGTATATAAAACTGTACTGCCACAAATGCCATTGGATTTACTGTCACAGTGTGGATTTTTAAAAAAATCCTGCTTTCATTAATTATAATAAAAGGGGACCTTTCTAACACGGAGATGCGTATGCCTTCTATACTTAGCTCTTATATTTATTTGTATCTGCTATTTGGGGCTATTTCAGGTCAACATTTCTCTGCTTTTTTATGAATAGTTTCTGAAAGACTCACAAAGTTATCAGAAAAATATTACGGATGCAAAGATCAGAAGAAAGTCTTACTTTAAAATAAAGATGTGGTAGCTCACACTAGAATATTTTCCAGGGCAAATAAAATTCTTTTTGTAGTCTTGCTTATGGCTTTTTAGTCTGTATCTGAGAAACAACAAAGAATCACAGTTGGATTTTCAGATGCATCTAAGAGGGGGAAATGCAGAGGTATGTATGGAAACATTTTTCTCATATTCTAAAAAGTGAAGTGAAACATAAAAACACTTATGGAATCGAGACTGGAGCCAGAAAAGTGAGTGTGTGAAGATGGGTAACCTTTGATGTCAAGTTGATTTTTCATGTCTCTGTCATCCAATTTCAGTTTGAATATTAGCTATGATATCTGCAGTCACCTATTCTACAAGGCTGGAAAGGTGAAGTCAGCTTATCTCAGAGGATTCTCAAAACACTAATAAAAATCTCTCCTGCCAGATGACCCTTGATAAGCTTCAGTCTTCCTTTCCATAGAAAGCTTCCCAAGATGAGCTCAGAAAGGATGATGTTCACCACTATTAGATCTCTAGTCAGCCATGTTAGTCAGTGGGAAATTTTGCTGGATTTTATCCTGACTTGGCATTTTTAAAAGTTTTAGCTGGTAATACAAATTGAATAGGAGGAGAACTTGGTAGAAACACATAAAAACTAGGTGTATATTATGCTAACTATGCTTTTGGTTGTATATAAGTAATATGTAATATTTAATGAATGTGCAATATATAAAAACTGAGCTTTTGTGAAAGTATACAGAACAAAATCAATATATTCCACTTCTACTTATTTCTGCTTATGGTTATGGTCCACAATGATATATATTTTTTTAGTAGAACATCAATATGTACAGATTTGGATACCATAATGTATACATTATATTGAGGTATCCTGATTATTATATTTTCTTATTTTACTCTACCTTGTGTATATTGAACATCTATTTCTGTGCATAATACCATGGTCAGATGAAGTGAAAATCCAGAGAATACTCAGATGAGGCCAATCAGATTGACAGATAAGTCGTCCTCAATCTGGAATAGGCAGGTTAGGTTACTGGGATGTTTTTGGAGTGCAGTTCTCCAGTGCTGGGCCTGGCTGTCTGTTGTCTGGTCAATTTTACAGTGTAGTAGGGCTGAGGTTAACTTGTAGACTTTTATCAGATAGAGATAAGGATAATTTCTTTCCATTGAAAAAGTACCCTCAATGTTATAGTTTATTGTCCTATTGGACATTACCAGTTTTATATTTAATCAAGCCATCTTAATAGTGCTTCTCAAATATTCTTTAAATTAGTTTTGATGTTATACCAATTTCCTCATTAATTACTGAGTTAAATAAAACCTTGACATGCATTCATATTATATTTGCATGACAATTGTAATTTTACTGTATAAATTATACTTTATCAGAATTGCTTGTCCACTTTGCTTTACCTCAGTATTTTTATATAAAGAAAGTAGATCAAAGTAAAGAACAAGTGAGGAGAAGTTCACGATGGAGAAGGAGAAAGGCAATGTCAACTCTCTTGCCTCAGGACTGAGGACAGAGGCATTACTTCTCCAACAGTGAGATGCGCTCCATCAGCCCGTACATTGTCAGTCAGGGCCCATGCCTTGTGGGTGCAAGGCCATTGTAGCTGCACAGAGAATTATGCTCATAGGGCCTGCACTAGAAGTGTAGTGCTCTGATACTGCTTCCTTGAAATTATTACTGTGCTAACTTTCATTTTGGTGAAGTAAAGTAAAGTAAGGTGAGACAATGGAGCATGTGCCAGTGCAATGAAGTCCTGGGGGTTCACCACCTTCCTATGTCTCCAGAAAAAGTTCTCAGTCACCTGCTTTCCTGCCTTCCTGAGTGATCACTGCCATCTTCACCCCTCACAGGGGCCTAGGTGTGGGCACTGAGAAAGCCAGGGATGGGTGCAAAATGCACTTCTTGGGCTAAACACAGGTGCCTGTGCAGGTCTGTACTTACCCCGTGAGAATCCTTATACTCAAGGAAGTGTGGCATTAGATAGCAAATAAGAAACACAATAATATTGAGAAAGAGAGATGACCAAAAAAGTAAAGAGTTTTTCCCCTGCTTTATGAAGTAGGGACTCTACATTTTCATCTTGAACTGGTCCCCACAAATCATGCAGCTGGCCCTGTGAGGGTGAGGAGCTGGTTTCTCAAAATAACACTTATACTGGTTGGTGTCCAATCCCCATGTACATGAAGTGACCACTGTCAAAAGACTGAGCCAATAAATGAGTGAAGGATGGATTTTTCCACTTATCATTGACCCTCACATTTTTGTTTAGTTTCAAATCTTTGTTTTACTTTTATCATAATGATATGTGCTCAGAGAACAAAATAAATCGCTAAAACACTACATGAGATTATTTAAGGATCCCATAATAAGCACATAGAATATATAAAATTATATATATTATTATTAAGTATTTACTCTACTATTTAAGGCAGAAACTGATTGGAATACTTTTCTGCCTACAGCTTACATACTAAAAATAAAACAAAGCAACTCCCATGCTCTTAATTAAATCCAAACTCATAAAAGATAGGTTAGAAATACCTTAAATTTATTTTTTTAGGGTTTTCATCTTATAGATTTCATATTATGAAGTTATTTTTTGACAAGGAAACATTCACATCAATAAAGAATACTTACTATATACTAGCCTTTTGCAAGGCATAAAAGTAATAAAATAAATAGGTCATAAACCCTACACTCTGGAAAAATTTTCTACATATATTCAAATCAGCATGCATTTTGATTTCCCTTAATACTTAAATTAGGTGGTATACTTCTATCCTATAAATAATAGCATTGCAAGGGACTTTAGATTTTTACATATTTAGAATTAGATAGGTCTGGATGATGTTCAGTCGAATGTGAAAAAAATTCAGGGGGGATATGTGCCCACAAAACTTAGAGGCACAGATATGAGACATGAGTCTAAGTGTCTACCACTGAGCAGTCTCACCTCACTTAGAGATCAAGTGTCCATTCATGCCTACATCTCTGGGGATGGTGCACATCTGTCTAAAGGAAATTTAAGGCATCTAGGACTACCAAATATGACAATGGGTGGCATGCATTCAAGGTCAGCCAGGAACCAAGTCCCCTTTACTCTGCTCTGGTCCAGAGACAAAGGATATTCTTTTCATTCAAGAGAAATCCTGTTCTATAACTTTTCTCTCCACCATCCATTCCCCACCCCAGTTCTCTCTCCTTGGGTGCAGAAAGTGTCATTCTGCAATCATGGATGTAAATATTTATGGCTCATATTAGCACTAGAACAGCTTTGAGGCTATAATTTCTGTTTCTGTGTGGACAGGTAGATTGGGGAAAGAAATAAAATAGTCCTAGAACATTTGTGAGAGATCAAAGGGGATGGAAATTAGTCAGGTGATTATTAAGGTACAACCTTACCACATAGTTCCTATGTTCAGATAATTTCTTACCTAAACACTAAACTCCAATATTTAGGCATGATTTTCTGCCAGCCATACTGAATTTACATGTAAACTGTATTTGTTATAAGTCCTATTAATCTAGTACTGAAAAGAGAAAATCGGATGTCTGAGAGCCTGTGCAAGGGAACTCAGGTGTAAAGATAGGATCCTTATCCTATCTTTTAGTATTGGAGCATACTAAATTCAATGTATATTCCCAGTCGTTGGTGGGCAATCTTCTACTTTGAAAGTCTTATAAAAGTAGAAAAAATATGAGTGTTGCACAGTGGGTTGGGCCTTGTCCTGCAAAGTGAAAAGTCACTGGTCCGATTCTGATCAGCGTACATGCATGAGTTGCAGGTTTGCTCTTGGTCATGGCACATACCAGAGGCATGTGTTTCTCTCTCACATTGATGTTTCTCTCCCATGCTTTCCCCCTCACTTCCCCTCTCTCCAAAAATAAATAAATTAAAAAATGGGCAAAGGACCTGAATAGAAATATCTCCAAAGATGACATACAGGTAGCCAAAAGACATATGAAAAGATGTTCCACATCACTAATCATCAGAGAAATGCAAATTAAAACCAAAATGAGATATCATTTCCCACTTGTCAGAATGGCTGTCATCAATACATCAGTATGTGGTGGGAATACAGACCGGTGCAGCCACTGTGGAAAGTAGTGTGGAGATACCTCAAAAATTAAAAATGGATCTGCCTTTTGACCCAGTGATTCCAAAACACTAATTTGAAATAACATAAGCACCCCTTTGTTCATTGCAGCATTATTTACAATTGGCAAGGTATGGAAGCAGCCCAAGTGTGCATCAGTAGATGAGTGGATAAAACAATTAAGGGACATTTATATAATGGAATACTACTTGGGTATAAAAAAGAAGAACATTTAACTCTTTGCAACAATATGGATGGATCTGGAAAACTCTATGCTAAGTGAATACATTGATCTAGAAGATTGTGACTTATCCTGTCTTTATTTTCAGTGTTGAACAAATCTCTTAACTTACTCATTTTCCCATTTATGAAAAATCTAAATCTATGTTCCTATAATATTTGAAGTATTATCATCACTTGAAGATAAAATCACATCAGGACAATGCCACTACATCACTTTCCAAAGTAAAGACAGCACTTGGTAATTGTTAGGTTAATGACAATCAGCAGTGTGAATATCTGGACAATGCTTCCTTGAAGCCACTGTTGCATTTTAATGTCAGTCAACAATAACCAAAGTTATTTCCCACTGTTTTTCCATCTAGCTTTTATATTCTTAATTCTTTAGCATGTTTGAACTTTTGGCTCCAAATCACTTGAGGTTTAGGTCAGTGTGTAGGAACAATTTTTACTTAGTTTTCCTAGAATGAAAGGTTAAGCAATGGTCCTAAGTTACATAATATTCCAGCAAATGGGCCAGGAACAGAATGTATTGGGAACTTTGCCTACTGCTGAACCAAAAGAACTGATTTGTTTCCTTCCTAAATTAATTACTTAAACTTCTTGTTTTAAGCATTTTATAAACCTAAGCAAAGGGATTATGGATATTTCACATTTTATTCCAGCTTTAACTTTGTGCTGTTTTTATTTTGTTTGTCAAGCTTTTCACACACTTTTAACAGTGGCATGTCTAATTATGTGTAAAAATCATCATGATTAACACAGTTTACCAAATCATTTTTGTTGTTGTTGTACAAGTTCAATCTGTGAGTGTTAAGCCATGTAGATTTAAAACAAGGAAAAATGCTTCTGGTTACAAAACAAATAGGTTTAGCACATAATTCCCTACTAAAATAAACCTATTAATAAATAGTTTCTGAAGAGAAGAAAAGCAGTCAAGAAAAACATATTAACAGCTTATATTCTGCTTGCTTGTTCTTTGAAGTAGAGATGGAAAAAAAGCCCTTAACATTCTATAAGAAAAAGAGAGGAAAGAAAGTTTTCAGATGGGATTTAAGCCAGAGAGGTCTCTTATGCCCAGGCAGATCAATCAGGGTAAATGAGTTCTCTATGTATTATTACCTGAGGGTAGAGAAAATTGAAGATGAGATTCCCTCCCCCCTCACTTGTTTGACCTTGCTGCATAAATGTGATGTAAAAAATATGTGTAAAATTTGATAGTGGTCTTTTCCATTAGTCAGACCTTGAAATATTTAACTCTTTGAGATTTTTCAAATTTGGAGTAAATGACACAATTTCTTCCATGTTTACTCTAATTGTTCTCATTTAAATATAATTGTATTTGCAATCAAGACTTTAATGAAACTGATGTGCAGAGAACTAAATGCCTTCTGCCCTATAAAAACAAATGCTCAACCCATGTTGCTGCATTCAAGGATGGCAGGAAAAAAAGTGATTAGAAAATCAGTTTAAACTGCATTTTTACTTTACCAAAAACCCTGTGACACTTACATCGGTGAGAGTTATGCTTTCCAAATATGTGATACCCTTTTATAAGTGACTAAAAACCCTGCAGCTTCAGTCACTCTCCAAGCAAGAATAAATGACCTCACAATAATCTATTTGCACAATACCTGGCATTTGCAGAGTAGGGGAAAGAAATGAGATCCAAAAGATAGACAATAGGGGCTCTGGTCAAGATGGTGGCATAGGTAAATGTGGTATTCACATCCTTGCACAACCACATGAAAATTACAACTAAACTATAGAACAGCCATCATTCAGAATTACCTGAAATGTAGCTGAGTGGAAGTCCTACAACTAGAGATTTAAAGAAGACACATGAGACTAGGCGGGTGGGGTGGTGATGTGGAATGGGCTGGTCCTTTACCCACACGTAGCATATAAAAATTGGGGGGGGCCATCTTTGTTGAGGAGATCCCCCCTGAGGAGTGAGTGGTCCAGCCCCACACGAGGCCCTTCAGCCCACAGTTTCAGTGCCAGGAAGAGAAGTCCCCATAACTTCTGGCTGTAAAAACCAGTAGGGGTTGAGGCTGAGTGAAAGGGCTTCTGGAGTCCCAGGGGAGTTTCTTGTAAAGGGACCATGCATGGACTTACTCAGACTCACTCCCTCTGAGCTGCAGTGTTGGGCAGAAGCTTGGAAAGCACCAGGGACATACGGGAAGGGATTGATTTATCTGGCAACATGGTGGGTGCCATATCTGAATGTCCATTAACTTGGCTAACACTGTGAGTCCTACCCTGGTGATTCCCTGAGACCCTGCCCCACCCAAATTTCAGGCCAACCCAAGATGTTTCCAGTGCCTCTTGCATATGAATTGTAGGTCTTGGCTTATGCACCAGACCTTCCTAAGATCTCTCAAAGAAGCAGCATCTTCATACATCTTGCTAAGTGGCCCCAGGCCCAGGACTAGTAGCAACTGGCTTTGGTTCACAGCTTGGACTTGCCTGGGCATCTCTAAGCCCAGCACAAGAAGCAGCCATCTACAGAGCACTTTGTAGCTCATACTGAGTGGCCCTTGTCCTGACCTTGGCCTGCATTTCTTGGGTGGCCCCAGAGCCAAGCACCTGGTGGACAGCTTCAGATCACATAAAAGGGCCACCCAAATACCATCGTAAGCTGCACACTCAAGGGGCAGACTCATTAGGCACCAGAGCCCTGCTGAAGTAAGTCGTGCTCTGTGGGGTGGGCCCCTTCACAGCTGATCATCCATGGTGGTTGGTGGTCACAGCCAGTTCTTACAGCTGGTCAGCCTGGGAGTAAATCTATCCCACTGACATGTCAACAGCAATTAAGGCTCAAAACAAGAGAAGGGTATACACAGTTCACATGGGAAAGGGGATGCAGCTGAAGTGTCCAGCTTAGATGATGGGGGAATCCTATAGGACATTACATAAGACCACTCTATCAAACCCAAAAAACATAGTAGCTCTATCTAATACATAGAAACAAATACAGGGAGGCTTTCAAAAGGAAGAGTTAAGGAAACATGACTCAACTGAAAGAACAAAACTTCACAAAGAGAATGAAACAAAATGGAGGCAAGAAATCTACTAGATGCAGAGTTCGAAACACTTGTTATAAGGATGCTCAGGCAATTTAGTAATAACTCCAACTGCATAAAAAAGAACATAGATATCATTTAAAAAGTTGGATATGAAGGATACACTAACTGAAATAAAGCAGAAGAAAGCAGAATAAAGCAGATTTTTTTACAGAAAATCAACAGCAGAGTAGATGAAGCCAAGAATCAAAACAATGAATTGGAATATATGGAAGTGAAAAACAGCCAATCAGAGCAGCAAAAAGAAAAAAGAATCTAAATAATGAAGCTAGTGTAAGGAGCTTGGGGATAACTTCAAATGTACCAACATTCATAGCATGGGGGGTACTGGAAATAGAAGAGAGAGGGCAAAAAATTGAAAACTTATTTGAAAAAATAATGACAGAAGACTTCTCTAACCTGGTGAAGGAAATAGACACACAAGTCTAGGGAACACAGAGTTCCAAACAAGATGAGCCCAAAGAGGCCCACACCAAGACACATCATAATTAAATGCAAAAGGTTAAAGACAAAGAGAGAATCTTAAAAGCAGCATGAGAAAAACAGTTAGTTGCCTACAAGGGAGCTCCCATAGGACTATTAATTGATTTTTCAATGGAAACTTTGTAGGCCAGAAGGGATTGGTAAGAAATATTTTAAGTGATGAAATGTAAGGCCATAAAACCAAGATTACCGAGGAAAGCTGTGATTTAGAACAGAAGGATAGCTAAAGAGCTTCCCAGAGAAGAAATGGCTAAAGAAGTTCATCATCACCAAAAGGGTATTATGCGAAATGTTAAAGGGTCTTCTTTATGAAGAAGAAAAAGGATAAAAAATATAAACAATAAAATGGCAATAAATACATATCTATTAACAATTGCATCTAAAAAACAAAATAAATGAATGAGCAGAACAGAAATAGGCTCATAAATACAGAGGACATTTTGATGGCTGCCCGATGAAAGGAGGGTTGAAGGAATGGGTGAAAAAGGTGTGGAATTAAAAAGTACAAATTGGTTGTTAGAGAATAATCATGGGGATGTAAAGTGCAGCATAGGGAATATAGTCAATAATAGTATAAGAACTATTTGATGTGTCAGATGGGTATGAGATTAATCAGGATGATCATTTAGAAGGTTATGTAATATCTAATCACTGGAGTGTACACCTGAAACTAATATAATATGTATGTCAAGTGAAATGATAAAATAAAAATAATTTAAATACATTTTTAAAAAGTTAAAAAATAAAACAATAAGTAAAACCTATCAATTCAGTGACATTTCAGTCTATGAAGGATTGGCCATTGAAGAACTGGGTATGTTATAGTGTTGTATTTATAGTTTTAGTGTTCACTTTCATGTTTTGTTTGTTTCTAAATCTATTATTTAAATGTATAATTATTTTAAAAATTATAGTCTTTTAGTACAGAAATGTATCATTGTTTTACATATATATAATGTAATTATATATTTGCTTATCATACACTGATAATAAACAATAGTAAATAATTTTAAATGTTTTCTATTTTCATTTGGGTATCAGTTTTTTTCAGAATTAAAATGTATTCACTGTAAAAAGAAAAAAAGAAAGGTAAAAAACTCTGACTCCTAGGCTGTTTCAACACAACATTGTGCTTTATATTTATAAATGAAAAAACGCATTTTATTTGGCATTCCTTAATGCTTTACTAACCTGAGATTATCATAAGCAAAGGAGTTTGGAAAAAAGTATCATGTGCCTTGTTCCTCTTTGTAAATCCCACAGTTACCATTCTGTTTAACACAAAGGGGTACTCTGCAAATGCTCACAGTGTGAAAGAAAAGATGGGTGGATGGTCTTAAAGACACACAAATCCCATTTCAATCCAATGAACTTGGATTAAAGTAATTTCCAAATGTGAACATTATAGAAAAATCCAGAAGTTACCCAAATATTTTGCAGTAATGTGTTACATTACATTTTGTCTAAGTAACAAGGAGCTAAAACATGCCTGTGCTTTTCCTAGTTCCCTAATAATAGCATTGGCATGTTTGCTTTCCATATTGTGGAGGACTTAAATGAGTCTATGTTTCACAGTACTCTTTCACTTATGATTACCTCCCGTCTGTTACACATTAAAGAAAGCAGAGGGTAGCACTGAAGTGGCTGGACTCCCATCTCTTGGTAATGCAGAAGGTGGCTGGTGTTCAGAAAAAGTTCAAAACTGAGAAATAAAACAGAAGGATTACTTCATGTTCTTTTAATATCCTACTAGAGTATTGTCCAGTGGGCCTGCTTAAGCATTATGAAATTTTCTAGAAGAATGCATTTTTATTTGACTTGCTATTTACCATTGAATAGGCACAGTCTCTGTGAAGTTAGTAATAAATTGCAGATTTTTGTCTTATGAGGATGAGTAAATACTGGTAGAAAAGAACTGCCCCCCCCCGCCATTACATTTTATTCTTTTGTAGAAGAAGAATAATACTAACCAATTTTGTGTCTAACCTAGCAATCTTATTTCAATACTCATTCAGTGACTATATAAACCCAGTCTCTTGAATTCTCATTGAACCAGTTTTATCATCATGCTGGTTCCTTTATTAATGAGATAAATCTTTGGTATGTGTTCATTATACACCTGTATAAAAATCAGGTTTATAATTTGTTGAAAATTAACCTAAGACCCTTTGCTTGAGTTATCTTGTCAAGGTCATAAGAAGATAGTCTTTTGGCCAGAGGTGTGTATAGATTTTGGTGGCCTAAAACTTATATAGTTCTTGGTCCCGTTAGAACAAACAAGATTTAAAAGTACATATACAAAATATGTATACAAATGAATATTAATTTAGAACAAAAAGAAAGAAATGAATTATAAGGAAACTTGGATATTTGCTGTGTTTCTCCGAAATCTCTTTAGGCTCTTCATGGGAAATGCTTAAAAGAAAGTGCTTACTGACTGCAACCTGCTTTCCCCTTTGAAAAAGAATTTGAATAACCCACTGCAATTCCTAGCAAGTTCTAGGTTTTGGAAAAACAAAGGTTGGGGCCTCTTAAGCTTCATTAGCCTCAGAGTAAACGAGTTCTGCTTCTGGGTGAGGGGACCCTAGCAGATAAGGTAGTAAAGGCCTTCTCCTGAAGTAAAGGCCTGGGAGAAGGAAACCGGAGAACATTTCCCCCCTCAGACAACTGGGTCCTGTAATAATAACCCCTTGTGTGGGGTGTGGTGAAGACTCACACATTCATGTGCCAGGAGATCCAGCACTGAGATTGTGTTCAGGGAGAGCATATGGAACCAAAATGACACCTATTAATAAGAAATCCTTTGAATCTTTTTCAATCAAATCCCTCCTGCCCCAAGAGAGCCCTAAATCTGGAGAAACTAGAAGCAGAAGAGGGGTAGAGAGGCATCGGGAAGAACACATCTCTTTACTTCTCAAGTTCTTGGATTGGACACCTCCCCAACCCAGTACAGGACTGCTGACCGCTGAACTGGATATGAGATAGAAGCTTTAACTGGAGTAGGTTGAACCAGATGCTTTTACTCTGTGAACACAAAGAGAAGCCTCTGGAACCCTCATGATATTCCACTAAGGGAAAGTAAACAGTGATCCAACAAAGCATGTTTGGTATCAGTGACAGAAGAAAAAGAAAACCTTTTATATTTGCACCCCATAAAGTTTAAACTTTTAATGAATGGAATCCATTGATAAATGCCTTAAATGCCCAATTAATTAATGTGAGAGAAATGCAAAAACCACATATGCTTCTAACGTTTTACTTGAAACTTAGTTGGATATTTTCCCTTTTTTCCTTGTTTCTCCCAGAGGGGTTGCCTACAGTTGAGATGTTTGGACGCTTGGTGGAAAACTTTCACAGCTGAGAATAATCTAACTAAATACAAACGAGTCCTCTAATATAGGAGACACTTAAATGCCAGTAAAATTTCAAGGATGCTGACTGGAGACAGAAAATGTAGCAACCACGATAAAGGTTAAATATTTGAAGATGTTATTAATCTAAATATGGTGGTGAGAAATTGATCTGGAATAGGCTCCTTTTCCCCTGGTATTTAGGAGACTACAGTAGCCCGCTGAGCTAGATTATGGGTAATCTGACCTAGATACAGAAAAAGAACTGAAAGATCTCAGCAAGTGATGACTAAGTACATGCCGCTGTGAAATGACAACAAAGACAAGCGAACATTTTGTAGGGGATTGCTACTCATTGCAGAACAGATGGAAAAGCTAAGACACCATTCCCTAATTCTTTGTACTCCTTAATAATTGTTGCCATTGCAATTTCAGATTCCATTTATGGTTCCTACCTCATTTTGAATTGCTAACTGATTTGAAAACTAATTTCAGAAATCATGAAAAATGACTTTTTATTGTCAAAAATATGTTTATAGAATTAGATAATAGAAAAAAAATGGACTGAAAGAAAAGAATTAAAGAAACTAACTTTTACTTCTATTAGACACTGAGAATAATGAAAGTTCCCTGATGTTAAGAAATACATACTTTTTTTGAAATTGCTAGTTATAGTTAATTTTATGTGTCAACCTGACTAGGCCATGGGGTGCCCAGATAGCTGTTTAAACATTATTTCTGGGTGTATCTGTGGGGTATTTCCAGAAGAAATTAGTATCTGAATTGGTAGTCTGAGTAAGGCAGATGGTCCATCCTGATGTGGGTGGGTATCTTCCAATCCCTTGAGGGTCTGAATAGAAGAAAAAGTAGAGCTAGGCTGAATTTGCTTTCTGCCTGACTGTTGAGCTGTGGTGTCAGTCTTCTCTTGCTATTAATGTTTCTGGTTCTTAGACCTTCAGATTGAGACTGAAATCTCCACCAGTCTTTCCTGGGTCTCCAGCTTGTAGGTGGCAGGTCATGGGACTTCTTATTCTCCATAATTGTGTGAGCCAATACTTTATAATATCTACATTTATCTATCTGTCTGTGTGTCTGTCTATCTATCTAGTCATCTAGCCAGCCAGCTACATTGATTAATAGGGAAAATTTAGATTGAGTCAGATTTTCTTGGTCAATTGACCAAATAAAACTATTTTATCCTTCTACTGCCCTAGTGCAGTAGTCTGCAAACTATGGTCCTTAAGCCAAACCCTGACAGACACCTGTTTTTGAAAATAAAGTTGGAACACAGTCATGTATCTTTAAGGTCTACTTTGGTGTTCTGAGAGCAGAGTTGAGATACCAAGTCTAAAATGTTTGCTATCTGACCCTTTACAAAAAAGTTTGCTAACCCACGTCTAGGTACATGGAGGATCACAATGGCTGGTGATGAATGAAAGGTATGAGAACAATTAGAGGCAGAAAGCACATTCACTCACACGTGGTATTACTGACTTTTAGTGCATGACAAAATACATTAATGTACACTTAGCTCCTGCAGACTAAGTCTAAAATTCATGTCTCAATAATCAATGACTACAGTGTCAGTGACATTAGTTTTCAGGGCAGTGGTTATATAGGGTATATTCCCAAACCTGATGCCGCTTTTTAAATTATTGTTTAACCTATTTTAAAACATCTGGCACAAAAAGGAGACAGTGATTTAAATATTATCTGTTTAATTTGCTAACCTTCCTATGCCCTTTCGGAAACAGCTTGTTCAAAGTCCACAGAGATTTAGATACTCAGAATAACCCTTCTGTATCACTTTCTAAACTGAATTTCACTACAATGCAATTTGGATTTCTCTGAAATAAGCAACCACAGGGGTTTGCAAATTCTAGCACAGATTTATAACAAAATGAGAAAGATTGGACACTGCCCAGAGATGTGTGATGGTACTCGAAGCAGAATGACATTTGCTCAGTAAAGTTGCTACAGGAATACTTTCCCTCAATAGCTTTCCATGAAATTCCATGAAATTTGACTTCTTATAAGCAGATTACCTTCATGGACAATGTAGGGACAGTACTTAATAACAGTGAATTGTATCAACGAAGCTACTAAAATTAGTAATGATTTTGTTTACAAATAGTTCTGTAACTGTATTTCACTTTGTGAACCATAAAGTGTAGCTTTGTGTACTGAACCTCTGTTGACTTACTATCTTACTCTTGTTTAGAGCATTCCTTTTAAAGGGTTATCTCTTCAACCACTATTATTCTTTACATGTTGGGGAGAGTGGGCAGGCATTCGCAGGAGATAGGAATTAGAATGTTCAAGTGTATGTGTGGATTGAAAAATTTTGCCTCTCTTAAGGTTCTTATACGAGGGGGGTGCCCCCCAAAACAGCATTTATTTTACTTATAAAAAATTGGGTATTTATTCTTACATGTTTAAAATACAATCACCTTCAAAGTACTCTCCATTTGGTGCAATGCACCGATGGAGACACTTTTTTCCATTACTCAGAACAGTTTTTGAACTCATCGATTTTGATGCCTTTCAGGCTTCTGCCATTTTTTACTTCACCTCTTCCACATTGGCAAAGCATTTCCTTCTGAGGACTTTTTTCATCTGGGGAAACAAAAAAGTTGCTCGGGGCGAGATTGGGTGAATAGGGAGGGGAGTGGAGGTCATGCTGTTTTTTTGGTCAAAAACTACTGAACACTCTACAGTGTGAGCAGATGTGCTTATAAGTCACCTGTCATGAAATGGACAAACATGTTGAAAGATTCTTTTAAAAAATTATTTAATTATTGTTCAAGTACAGTTTTCTGTCTTTTACTCCTGAAAGATTCTTCAAAAAAGTTCCCTGAAGACAAAAGAAACCTCTCACAACAACGCCACCTCGTGCACTGATACAGATGGGTTTCCAGAACACTCATTTAGCAGGGAAGCCTGTATTACAAGGAGCCTCCCTTCAGAAAATAGTTCTTTTTTGGGGGGAGTCCCCCCTTGTATATCTCATTAGGAGGCATTCCCTAACTTGTAGATGAAAGTCTATAGACTATAACAATTAAGCTGTTATGAGAAATTATTTTTGCATTTTAAATAAAAGCATCATGCATGCCTGCTGTGGTATTTTTTTAAAGATTTTATTTATTTACCCTTTACAGGGGAAGGGAAGGGGAGAGGGAGAGAATATTATGTATGGTTGACTCTCATGTGTCCCCTGTTGGGAACTAGCTTGCAACCTAGGCATGTGCCCTGACTGGGAATTGAACCGCGATACTCTGGTTCGCAGGCCTGCACTCAATCCACTGAGCTACACCAGCCAGGGCCTCCTACTGTAGTATTAAAACATTAGTGTCACTTTATCTTGAGATAGGAAATTAGAGAGGGAAAAGAGTTTTCTTCACATCTATGTAATAATAATTCTTTTATTCTAAACAAAGATGGTCTATTTTTGAAAATAAAATAATAAAACTATAGACCTAAAAAGAATTCCAAGAGATCACTTTGGCCATTGCCTTTGAATGCAGAAAAATGGAATATTAATATATTTCATTTAAATTACTGTACTGTTTTGAAAGCTGTCTTGCATCCAATCTCCCATTTGGGGAGAATAGGAAAAAAGAGGATGGGAATTTAGAAGTCTTCCTGGCTTGGCTCAGGAGTGAGATCAAATCAGATGGCATCACAAAATGCAAAGATTGAGAAGGGTTGGAAGAGAGTTCAGAAGATTTTGGAGAGATCCCTTTTATGATGTGGCAGCATAAAGAGGAAAAGCAACCTTTGACTTTGGTCAATAATACATATGGCAATTGAGTTATCAAATGCATTAGTCAGTTCAGATTTCTTTGTCAAAGTCAGGATGGGGCTCAGTAGCACAAAGGACCTCTAGGTTCCTTGGTTGGAACACTGTATACCACTCACTGTAGTTTAAATATAGGTATGTTTCTGCTGGGGGCCAGGTGCTTGTCACGGTGGTGGTTCTTTGTGATCTACTTCTTTGCTCTGCGTTCTTCTTGAACAACTCCTTTGCTCTGAGGCTGCTAATGGCCTCACTGGGAGTTCCCTGTCCGTACATATCTGGTTCTCCTTTTGGGTTACTGCATAGAGTGGTGGAGTGTTCTACATGTGGCTGGGTATTGGTGTTCTACACAGACCAGGAAGGAGTGACAGATAACATTTCCATCCTGGTGATCTTTTCTGTGGCCCCTTGGCTATCTGAGCTCTTGTACTGAACTTTTGATCCCATTCATGATGGCTTCACTCTCTTGATCTCATATTACCTCTCAAAAGCTTTGCTGCCAAAAATCATCACACTGGAGATTAGGGTTTCAACACATGAATTTTGGGGAGACACAAATATTCCGTCCAGAGTACCAACCTCGAGTGGCCTCCTTCTCCTTACTTTTTATTTCTTTTTAATCACTCTACCACTCATTTTGCTCCCTTCCTCCAAAATAATGTAATTTTTCTAAAAATGTTTCCTTGCTCTGCTTTCTTTTCTTTTTGCTTCCTTTCAGTAATTACATGGTTGAGTCTTAAGGTCTGCATAGTTGACCTCAGATGTATGTGTTTGCTCTGACCATTGTTAACATGGGGGTATCCCCATTTGGATGGTCGTCTGACTTTTGAGGACAAAAGACCCAAACTGAACTCATACTCTTCCCTCTTCTTCCTGCAATTATTCAAGCATTCTAGTTACAAGGTTTGAAACCCAATAATCATTCTTTACATCTTCCTTGACTCACTGTTTTTATTAAATTCTTCAGTCCTGTCCCTATGATCCCTCTGGAATGATTATTCTTGTCGGTATTGTACTGGAACCGGCCAACTGCAATGTACTATGGTTTGGGCATGCACCGGGACATGCTGGAATGGAAGTCAGAGTTGCCAGATACCAGCATGTTCTATGTACAGTACTGCAAGAGGTAATTTATGGGAGTTCAGTTCTGGCAATGAAGATAGAAATCATGTTATTCATAGGATATGAAGAAACATTTTATTTGTAGGGTATGTGTGGGGGTGACTTTCTTCACAAGTCCCCCCAGCCACCACAGATGAGAGTAAACATGACTGAGACATGATGTGATCTGCTTGGGGAAGAGAGGTGGCCGTTTTCTCCAGAGAAAAAAGGCCATCAGCAGTGGCCAGTTTCTCAGAGGAAAAAGGCATTGAGCTCCCTCCTCCAGGGCCTTTTATTAGGTTGTAATACACAGGAATACAGGGCAGCAAGCATCAAACAGTAGATAATATTTCAAAGAAATTTGAGGGCTTAGTATGAGTCAGAGTCTGTCAGGAACAGCGTTTTAGTGTTTCCTGCTCGAACCCTTAACATATGAATGAAAGCACTCTTAGCAGAGCAGATTTCACAGGTTTATCAGGAAGTCTTTGTGATGCCAGATTTTTCCCCAGGACACACTCTAGCAAGGCAAGGAGCTGCACCCCTCCCCAACAGGTATTCAGGCTTAAGTTGATTAGAGTCAGAAGTGCTTCTCCCAGAGGACATGGGGAGTCGGGCTTTGTCCAAGATGGGGGCGGCGAAAGGGGCAAGAGTCCATTGCTCTTTGTTGCAGCCCCCCAAGTCCTTCCATGATGGCCTCCTACATGATTGAGTCTGGCTTAGGTTGCACCCCTGCTGTGAGGGGTCTTACCCGTCATTGACTTCTGGCCAAGCTTTGGGGGCAGGGAGAGGAAACTGAGGCAGTGTTTGCTACCAGAGACAAGCTTTGTCTCCTGCAGCTTGCATCCCAGAGGTCGTTGCTCACCCTTAGCCACAAGGGGTCAAGAGACAATTTCTAGAACCAGGCAGAGTGGTATACAGTAGGTATGTAGCTGGCAAGTGGCCATCCTTAGCTCCTTGCTGCTTGTTGGCTGGAGGCTACCCTCAGTGCTTTGCCACACAGACCTTCCCAGAATTGCTACATGGTTTATCAGAACCAGCATGACAGAGTGTCCTTCCAAGCTGCAGCTCACAATCCCATGTAACCTAATCATGGAAGTAAGTAATACCCCATCACCCTAATCTCTTCATTATTTTGCTGGCTAAAAGTAAACTACTGGTCCCATCTATACTGAAGTTAGAGGGGATCATACAAAGCTTGAATACTAGGAGAGGGGATGATGGGGGTTATGAAGGAGTCTGTTGACCCTATACACAGAGGGAGGAAACACAATTCTTGTCACTTCTGTAATTCCATCAATGGCAAAGCCTCATTAACAATATTTATTAAGGTTAAATGTCAAATATTTCAGGCATTAGAAAGTCAGAAGAAGTTTTTTCCCCTGTTTATTCACTTACTAGGCAAAGATGCAAGTATTCCTACAGGGTTTTGAAGGTTGTCTTGCTGGATAATTTCTGAATTATTATTTTAAAAATAATTGCTATTAATGGGCTCATTATAAAGCAGAATACTTATTAAGTAAAGCCCTGATTTTGTTTCCTTCAGAAAAGTGACTGTGGCCAAGGAAGTTATCTTCACTCTTAGCCTCAAAATGTACTCTCTTTTAAAGTCCTTTAAAACTGTATCTGTTATACTTTTTCTATATAAAGTAGGTTTATAATGCTGTTGTTGTTTTACAAATGTGTAAATCAAGTCACAGACTCAGACACAGTTAATTAGGAACAAAGGTTTTTAGATACCCTAGGAGTTGATCTCTTTCTTTTTCACTAAACCATGCTTTTTCTTCAAATTTATTATAGTCAGTCTGTGACCGTCTGGTAAATATATCCCCTCGACTTTATCATGCTTGTCAATTCCTCTGTTCCTTGTCTTTGCCATTTGGTTCTCTCTCTCTTATTTTCTATTCCAGTGATTACTTTCAGTGCCCATCTCTGCCTACCATTTTGTACCCTACTTTTTTACATAGAATTTTTCTGTTTCACACATTATGCATATAGGTGTTTACTTTTACAAAGTCATTAATGACTTGATAGCTTTCTCCTTAGAATCACTGAAGTGAATTAATTAAGATATTTCCTGTGAGATTTGGCCAATTTTCCTTGACTTGAATTATTATAATCTGTACAAATTTCTGCTTCCACTCTGTCATTACTGTAGCCCTGAAAAAAGATTTCTCAGAGGACTGAAGAAATCTGGGGATATGTTCTACACTGTCCAAATGAGACTCCTTCAGGGTCAAGTCACTTAAGACATTTGAGTGGAACAGAAAATAACTTTAATTAAGAACTTAAACATATAAGCATGATGAATCTTTGCTTTCAGGAGAAAAAATGTACATAAAATTGCAAATAAAAGGAATAAATAGATACGGGTACTTTTTTCCACTTGTAATTTTAGAGATATAAGTAGATATTTTTAAGATGAAGCAAAAAAGTACAATAAAAATTAATACATTAAAGCCATATCAATGAATAATAATCTCTCATTCATAATTCTTGAAAGCAGAACACTTTGGTAAACTTTCACTTGGATCCATTTAAAATTGTCAAAAATAGGTTCACTTACCTAGTTATGTTCAGAGGTCAGGAATTCCTTGCCATCGGAGCCACAATATTTACATTTCCATGAGCAAACAAGTGTGTACCACATGTGTGCATCAACTTGGTAATGCATGCAAGAACTTGGAGGTTCCAGACCTTTCTTTCTATCACCCAGATGACAATGCTGCTGGTTTTGTTGTTTAAAGAATTTGGAGTCATGCCATACAGGTTGGAGATCAGGGGGCTAACACTCACCTAATACAGGTGCCGTTGTTATGACATTGGTGATGAGCACACCAAGGGACATGGCAGTTCTCAATGTTCTTTCCATGTAGTGCTTCCTCAGCGATGAAGTATTCTTTGTGGTTTACCTGAAGCTCTCCGATGCAGCCCTTGAACCCATAAATAGGGCCAGTCTTCTTATGGGTCTTAACGTTTTCAGGAACATGGCCAAGGAACATTGACTCAAAATGTGCCTGTAGGAAAACATAACAATAAAAATCTTCTTATAAGATGTTGTTAAATTATAGGAGAAAGGCCTAGGATATTTTGTTCTGTAATTGCATGTTTTAATGTGTTCTGTGTTAATTAAACAGGTTTCAATTGTTGTATTTGATCACACACCTGGAATGGCTAGTTTTGTCAGTCCTACTAGGTGGTAATATAAGTTACTTTAGGAAAGGGCTCTTATTTTATATTTCTTTTCTATCTCTTACAGTAGCTAATACATTTTAGTACAAAAAAGGGGCATTTGATAAAACTTGCTGATTGATTACTTTGAAATGTATTTTCGAACTCAAGTGTTTCCATTTTAATATGAACATTATGAAATAAATAATAAATGATAAAGAAAATGTAAACTTCTTTTTTCATTATTGTTAGATATTGAATGTACCCCCCAACCACCCATTCATATGTTGAAGTCCTAAACTCCAGTGCCTCAGAATGTGACCTTATTCAGAACTAGAGCTTGTACTCATTGACCAGAATAATGATGTGGTCACTTGCGTGATGTAAATTGCTACTAAATCTCTCCTTTCTAACCCCTCAGCAACATACATAAATTAAAGTTTTATCATTTAGATGTACATAACATGCAACTTTCCTCAAGAGAAACCTATGAGCTACAGTTGAGGGCTGGATGAACTGGTAACGAGGCTGTCACCTTCACAGCCGTTGGGCATGTGATAGGGAAATGCAGCAGCATATGGGCAGTTTATATTTCTGCTGTGCTCAAACCCACGACACACTCACTCAGCCCAACCTGATGTTGAAAAGTATTTAAACTGGTATTACAGATACAATAAAATGGGAAACTGTCATTGCAAGAATTTAAAAAACTAGAGCCAAATAAGGAAGTTATGACTCCAGTGGGAGGAGGGGATAGGAGATGCCCAGTAATATCACAATATTTATTTATACTGCTATTTTTTGGTTTAATGCAAATGTGCTTCTAGAGAATAGAAGCATATGCAATTTTAGGAATATCAAAGTCTCCATGATCAAACTAATTCTGTTATTTGAGATCTTTTTTTTTTTATAGTGATGCAGGCTCTGCTCCGAAGGGCATTCTTTTTTTTTTTTTTTTTTTCTGAGTACTTCATGTAGGACTCAGATATATAGTCACTCAGAGATGACTACCTTTGGGTATAGTGGGGTGGAAGTTTCAAGGTGTATTAACAGAGCTTTCATGTGGCATAGGAGTACATCTATTTGTTTTTATATCCTTTTTCATATACTAAGTCCATTTATATCAATTACTCTAACGAACCATTAGCGGAGCTCTTTATCAGCTAAGATAAGTGACTCAGTGCTAAGGCAATCTGGGATCTATCATGAACCTGCATGCTCAGCGAATCCAAGGCTATGACCTTCTTCTCACGGAGGATCTCTGACATCTTCGTGTATTGATCACACACCTGGAACGGCAAACCGCTCACTGCCTTGACAAGTGTGCTGTCTTAGCACAAAACTGATAGTGGATGAAAGAATATCCTCCTCTTCTGTTAGCAGTAGGCAGATCTGAGGGAAAGTCTGTAGAGCTATCTATGATTTATTAGACCATTAAAATCCACCCAAACAATGGAAATAAATAGCTCTTGTATTTCTTCTGATCTGAGGCCCCAACTTAGTGGAGCCCTGAAAATGTCTAAAAAAGCAGCTGTCGTGCACTGCACATAGATAACCATTAAAATGGTTGGCTTCCTCAATCCCCAGACTCTCAATTATCCAAGAGCTGTCTTTTGTGTGTATAATCATTCCTAAGAAGACAGGCCTTAAAAGGAAATCTTTTCTAATAACTCCTTGTGAATCAGACTATGGAGAATAGAGTCTGACATCAAGATATGATCTTATAAGATAAAACCACAGAGAACAGACACGGACAATCAAGGAGGAATCATCAAGATAATGACAAATATGAATGGTGACTGAGGCAAAAGGACTCCAAATCGACAAGAACGAACCAACATTCCCTTTCCTCTCTGAGTTTCTTTTTAAAGGAAGAATATAGTGCTTCTTTGTAATATGTGGGAATAAAATGAGATAATCAAAAGGGAATAAATTTTTTAAAACTGAGGAGTGAGGGGAAGATGGATAAGAAGCAGTGGCTTTAATCTCTTTTCTGTTTTGTCTTAAATTTAGATATCAGGGTATTACATGCATTTCTGTTATGATGTCTTAATTAAACGTTTACTTTTGTTTTATATCCTTGAGTCTGTCTAAAGTTTAACTTTTTTGTGTGTTAATAAATGATAGAAAGTTAACTGTGAATGTATTTGTTTTGTTAAGATTAACTATCAGAGTGTACTTGTCTTTATCCAAGTATATAATGACAAAATTGAAAAGAAACTGAGTTTTATTTTGTGTGAGTATAGATTTTTAAAATATTACTTGAATTATATGAAGATAAACTTAAAACTAGAGACATGGAGTCTTGAAATAAAAATGAATAAGAGATTTTGGGTAAAGTATTTAGGAAGAGGATGTATTTAAATAACTTTTCATGTGTGATTTAAGTCTTAAATTCTTTAAGACTGTTTAGAGACATTAAATGAAAGGGAATTAAAGGCAGAAAGAGTATTTATTCCTTTGCTGTTAGTGTCTCTCTCCCCTCATATGTAACATGATAATTATGAGCATATAGTCTCTTTTATATTAATTATGTCTCCCTTTAAAGCTGGGCCTCCACCCTTTGGCACCTTGGGGTTTTCTAAGTCTATAGCAGAAACTTGTAAATAGGAGGTTTGACACAAATTTGTGTATGACCTGATTTATGAAACCTAATCCTGCTTTTCTTCAGTCTCCTACTTGGCTTCTAGGCCTCTTCTCCTACTTTATGCTGCCTTAGAAACTTGCTAGTTTGCCGGATTCAGCATATGGGAAGTCCCCATTGAATACTATCCAGGAAGGAGTATTAACATGGTTTTAATTCTAACATATCTCTCTATGCATATTTGGCACAGAGTATAGGGCACTTTTATGGAAGTTTTTTGTTACATATGAGATTAATATCAAATAGGTCACACAAAGAGTTATTTTTTAATTTGATAAATATCAGTGAAATCCTAACAGGTCCTATACTTCACAGTTAAACCTTTGTTCCTTAAGGCATTCTAGGCTAAAGAATGTTCTCAAATAATATCTTCTCACCTTGCCAAAGAAAAAGCTGAACTTTAGTGAAGTAGTCAATAAATTTAGTTGCTACCCTGTGAGCACATGGATATATGGAAATGGAGATACAAAAGAAGGATGTGAGATTATTCTTGTCTATAAGAAAGTTAAATGTAATCTGGAGAAATAAATTGTAAAGAAATTAAATAGTCAGAAAATAGCAGCTTTCTGGTTAGCAAGATAGCAGAATAGGAAGCTCCAGATATTCCTTCCTTTTCTCATGGAAACACTGATTCAACAATACAGTGATAGGGACTCTTTGTGAGAAATGTGTAGATTCCATTAAAAAGCACTTGCACGTTAGGCCACTGTGAAACCAGTTCTATTGAGACCAAGAGAAAAATGTGTGGTACTCACTCACCATAGCCCTTCTCTAGGTTTAGTGGGGCATGATTGAGAGAAAGCTTCCAGTTTCCAGGTTCTCTTTGGGGAACATAGAAAAGTGAAACATACATTCTTTGTGTAGACTTTCCGAGGACTAGGTGCTATCTTATCTGAATCTCAGTGCGGAGTGAGGAGAAAGAGTGCCAGGTTTGGGCCACTGAGAGGGGTGACGGTTCAGACTAGTGTGTCTTCACTCAGCCTAGTTCCTCCCCGCACCACAGTGGGAGAGAGTAGGCAACCCCCCCCAACTTCTGACTTCTCTCTGGGGATGGAAGCAGTTGGAACATGCATCCAAAATTACAGCTTTTCAGGGGACAGCGTGAAGAATGAGTTTCTGTCTCCTCTGTCTTGGAGTAGTGTGACAGGACCTGACATACGTGAGACTACTGAAAACAAAGGAGAACTGGACAGTGTCCTGCTGCTCCAGAGGGCCCAGTGGTGCAAAACACAGAAACTGATTCAGTTCGGTGGCTTCTTCCTGGGGCCGGGGCGGGGGTGGGCAGAGGAGAGTAGGGCATGCTTCTAACATTTTGGATTTTCAGCCTTTTTCCCAAGAGACTGGTTCTTATTTTGCCTGTCTTTGAGTTCCAGTGAGACCCAGCACAATCTATACACCTAGGGCTGCTGAGAAAAAAAGAAAACTGGGCAGCTTGTAGCAGCTCCAGAGAACCTGCTGTATTGCAGACAGACAGCAGAGGAAGCAAAGACTATAAGCACTCCAAAGAAACACTGGCAAATTTGTATAACATAGAATTTTCACACACAAGTCAGAGAATACACATCCACAGAAAAGGTTTAAGAGTATAATAAATTAGAAAAAAAGAAAAGGTTTGAAAGGGTCTGAGAATCTGGCTAATTAGTGTAGGTTCTTCCCTATACAAAGCCATTCCATAAAGACTGGGAGAGATGCCTGTTTTTTCAAATGTGTGGATCCTATCACAAAGTGACAAGGCACAGGAAGATCAGGAAAACATAGCCCAATCAACAGAACAAAATAAATCTCCAGAAACCAGATCCAAAGAAATGGAGGTGTATATATGAATGACCTGACAGCAAATTCACAATAACTATCATAAAGCAGCTCAATGAGCTCAGGAAAATAAATCATGAAGAACATGAGAACATAAACAGAGATATAGAAAATGTAGAAACCAAGCAGAAATTTTGGAGCATAAGATAGAAAACTGAATTAAAAATATTCACTAGAAGGGTTCAACAGAAGACTTGATCAAGCAGTAAAAGGAAGCACTACACTCGAAGACAGGACATTTTATTATTATTTTTTTAAAGCATTAGATAAGTTCAGTTATTAAAGCCTGTTTTTTTTAAAAAAATACTATTTATTTATTTATTTATTTATCTTTAGAGGGGAAGGAGAGAGGGAGAGAAACATCAATGTATGGTTGCCTCTTGTGCGTCCCCTGCTGGGAACTGGCCTGCAACCCAGGAATGTGCCCTGACTGGGAATTGAACCGAGATCCTCTGGTTCGCAGACCTGTGCTCAATCCACTGAGATACACCAGCCAGGGCGAAGACAGGACATTTTAAATGATCCACTTAAAGAAGCAAAAGGAAAAAATGATTAAAAAAGGAGTAACCATAACCTAAGTGATTTGTGATACATCATCAAATGGACAAATATATGTATTGTGATAGTTCAGAAGTATAAGAGACAGGGGAGAAAGGGGAAGAAATCTTATTTGATGCTGTAATGGTCCCAAACTTTTCATATCTGTGAGAGAAAATGGACATTCAGATTTAAGACCTAAAGTACTAAAACAAGAATGAATATAAAGAGGTCTATACCAAGACACATTATAATCTATTTAAAAATCTCTATTATAATGAGCAGAGTCAGGGGTAGAGATTTTTTTTAATAGTTAGTGTTAAAGTTCATGATTTAAAATTAAGTGGCTTCGGCTCACAAAATCCTCAGTGCTTAAATCCTTATTCCACAAATTTCCACCAGCCTCTCATTGTAAGAAAAAAGGAAGAGGGAGGAGCAAAAGGTGCACTCACAATGAACAAGTGGAGACTGGCTTCGGGAGGCTATGATAAACCATAACTCCAGGACAGGGTCTAGTCTGTGAGAACTTGAGACAGACAGCCTCCATGAGGGGGATTATAATGAGCTTTGGGGTTATATAATCACTGATGCCTTCACTAAAGGCATCAGTGATGCCTTCAGAGCATTTGAGCAGTGATGCCGAGACTTCAGAGCATTTGAGTTGGGATGAACACAAGAAGGCAGAGCATTGTAAAAAAAAAACTTTACAGAACCTAAGCACATCATCTCTTTACCACCTTAAAAACACCCCAATTTTTTTCAATTTAAATCATAAGTTCTATTTCCATGTGTTGGTCTTTGTGTGTACATACGTATTACCTGGAACATTCTGTTCAGTATTTCATTCAGTCAACCTAAAGTATGAGGGGACTGATTTGTCATAAGAACTACAGATACAACATATTTATCATTTTTGACAACAAAAGGTTATCTATTGAGCATTTGTTGAATTCTGTGGATTAAATACATGGTCCACTGATGACTATGATAATAGTATATTGTGTGTTATTTATAATAAAATATGAAGCTTTAATATAAAAATGGATAACTAAAATTACACTGAATACTTTACATTGGATTTTTTATACACAATGATCAGTGTTTTACATATTATTTACTATTTGAATATTATATGTCATGAACTAAAAATTTGGCCATCTTGGGCTGTAGCATGACTTTTAATACATGAAAACCAATTTTATTCTTGTCTAACAATCTATCTGACAGTTTTGAATCTGGGGCAGCAGCAAATGAAGAAGAGTTAATTAAGTGTATTACAAAGGATCACAAAAGTGTTGGGAATCAGAAAACCTGGGATCAAGTTTCTGTCCTTCTCATTATGAAATTTTGGACAACTGCTACTTGGTTTCCTTAGATTTGTATAAGGGAGAATCATTACTTTGTAGGATTCTTGTGAGTATCAGATGAGATAATACATGACCATAATTTGGAAAATGTACTGTGCTTATGAAAACATTAGATGTTCTTATGTGCCTCTTTTAGATGCCTGCATATACTGAACAAGAGACTAGGTAGAATAATGGAAATTAAATAAAATTTCCAATTCATTAGTGCATTACACACTGCAAGCATTAATGTGTACCAAAATTAGCACTTTGGAGCTCTAATTATATTGATTAACTCTCCATGCTGATCAAATGAACCAGAAATTCTTCATCTTAAATATATTGCTATAAAGTCATAATAAGAAGCATGTAACCAACCATATCATTAAAATGAAAAGAATTCAGCAAATTGTCTGCTCTCTAGTGGGACAGACATTTTCTCTTCTTTCAATTTAGCTTCACTGAAGTTTCTAAGAAAAATTTCCTGGCCAACATAAATCTAGAAACCTGAGAATAGACTTTTTAACAGCACAGTACAAGCACTACCATGTCCTATAAAAGGTTAAGTTTTTTTTGTATGAGTGACCCACGGACATGGACAACAGTGTGGGGATGGACTGTGGGAGTGCGGTGTGAGATGGGTGGAACAGGACAAAGGGGGAAAAATTGGGACAACTGTAATAGAATAATAATAACAAATGATTTGATAAAAAGTGTAACTTTTTAAAGCACTGTTTTGTATCTTGCTAATTTTCCCCGTTCCTGAGCTTTCTCTTAAATCAAGCATAATGTATTATATGTCAAGTTTGAGAAAAAAATCAATTTCATGCTAAATTTAATAGAACTTTTATACTGACAGGCAACATTAGATATATTTAATTATACATAAAATATCATAGATGAATATTCTGGTGTTTTGTTGGGATATTTTACAGGGATTTGTTCAATAAAAACTATGATTAAGCCCTGGCTGGTGTAGCTCAGTGGATTGAGCGCGGGCCTGCGAACCAGACAATCGCGGCTCGATTCCCAGTCAGGGCACATGCCTGGGTTGCAGACCAGTTCCCTGCAGGCCAGTTCCCAGCAGGGGACGCACGAAAGGCAACCATACATTGATGTTTCTCTCCCTCTCTCCTTCCCTTCCCCTCTAAAGATAAATAAAACTATAAATAAAAATAAAAAACTATGATTAATACAATAAATTAAAAATAAATACTTAATTTTAAATATTGAGAGCACATTTAGTAATGTTTGAAACTGGAGATGTGTATACCTACCTGAGAGGCCTGGGATATTTTCAAGTCATTCTTCTGTATTGGAGGTTTTCCATCTGCAGTCATTTCAAGCATACAAGCAACCCCAGGACTGCCAGAAGGCACTGTGAAGCTAGAAATAAAAAAGAAGAGGCCATTAATGTATGTGTTATTGCCAAGAAGAGGGTAGCTCCACACATGGGTGGTAAGTACTGCTTCACTGAGAGAGGTGCTTTCTGGATCACAATAATCCTGAAATATGGCCGCATCCAAGTGTGAACATTTTAGTATAGATAAAAGATATATTTCTTTTGAACACTGCATTTTATTCTCCTTGTCTCCTCCTGTCTTTAAATCAGGACTTGAAATGCTTTCAGAAAGTTGAACTCCCACAAAACAAAAGGAACTTTATGTGTTTAAGTAGGTATTGATAAATTTTAAGTGCTAACTGTGGTTGACATACGGTCTCACTCATGTAGGAGATTGTTGGACAAGTAACATCAATGCTAAATGATGCTGAACCCCTTAGGTAGAAATTTCCCCTCCCTGGCCTACAGGGGAAATAGAAATGGAATAATAAATGAAAGGCTGCATACCCTAGGGCAGTGAGATTACACTGTGATACAGTTATCAGAACTCAGAAAGCATGCTGCTAATGTACTGGCTGGTAGTACTGCACTTCAGAGATAAAGAAAAGTATAAGGTTAAGGGAATTTGTAGAATGAATAGCAGAAATGGCCAATACATAATTGAAAATTTATCAGAGTTACAGAGTGATGCAATCAGATGAAAAGGTACACATATTAAAGTACTTGGCATATTTTTTAAACAGAATTTTAAAAGATAATTCAAATGATATTACCCTGTCACTTGACATATGTAGTAATAGTAACTTGCACTGTTATGAAATCTACTTCATAGAGATATTAGGAAATACATTTACTAATACTAACAGTGGCGATCTCTGCACACTAAACATGTGAATGATTTTAATGCTCACTTATGCTTAGTTGTATTTTCTAAATTTTTGACTATGAATACACCTTTTTTAAAAAAGATTTTATTTATTTATCTTTAGAGAGGAAGGGAAGCAGAGAAGGAGAGAAATATCAATGTATGGTTGCCTCTCGTGCGTCCCCTGCTGGGAACTGGCCTGCAACCCAGGCATGTGCCCTGACTGGGAATCGAACTGCGATACTCTGGTTCGCAGGCCCACACTCAATCCACTGAGCTACACCGGCCAGGGCTGAATACACCTCTTTTTAATTTTTAATTTTAATCAACTGCCCTAAATTTTTCCAGGATGGTGAGAGTTCCCTGGACATGGGACATTTTATGCTTAAACCAGGAAAATTCAGTTTCAAGATCTAATCAAATTCCAAGATCCAACCAAGATCAGTTGTTAATTCTGTTTTTCTTTTTTAAAAAAATTATTTTATTGTTGTTCAATTACAGTTGTCTGCATTTTCTCCCCACCACTTCATCTCTACCTCAACCAAGCCCACCTCCCTCCTTTGCTTCCACTTTCCCCCTTGGTTTTGTCCATGTGTCCTTTATGGCAGTTCCTGAAAACCCTTCTCCTCACTGTCCCCCCACCCCCATCTGCTCTGGCCATTGTTAGATTGTTCTTAGTTTCAATGTCTCTGGTTATATTTTGCTTGCTTTTTTTTCTTTCGTTGATTATGTTCCAGTTAAAGGTGAGATTATATAGTATTTGTCTCTCACTGTCTGGCTTATTTCACTTAGCCTAATGCTTTCCAGTTCCATCATGCTGTCACAAAGGGTAGGAGCTCCTTCTTTCTCTCTGCTGCATAGAATTCTATTGTGTAAATGTACCATAGTTTTTTGATCCACTCATTTGCTGATGGGCACTTAGGTTGCTTCCAGCACTTGGCTATTGTAAATTGTGATGCTATGAATATTGGGGTCCATTGGTTCTTTTGGATTGGTGTTTCAGGGCTCTTAGGGTATAATCCCAGCAGTGGAATTGCTGGGTCAAAAGGCAGTTCCATTTTTAGTTTTTTTGAGGCAATTCCATACTGTTTTTCATGGTGTCTGCACCTGTCTGCATTTTCGCCAACAGTGCACTAGGGTTCCCTTTTCTCTACATCCTCCCCAACACTTGTTTGTTGATTTGTTTATGATGGCCATTCTGACTGGTGTGAGGTGGTATCTCATTGTGGTTTTAGTTTGCATCTCTCTGATGGATAGTGATGCTAAGCATCATTTTATATATCTCTGGGCCCTCTGTATGTCCTCCTTGAAGAAGTGTCTGTTCAAGTCTTTTGCCCACTTTTTAATTGGGTTGTTTGTCTTCCTAGAGTGGTGTCATGTGAGTTCTTTTTTTAAAAAACATATTTTATTGATTATGCCATTACACTTGTCCCATTTCCCCCCCTTCATTCCCCGCCACTCTGCATACCCCCTCCTCTCCATTTCCTCCCTTTAGTTCATGTCCATGTGTCACAAGTTCTTTAGCTTCTACATTGCCTACACTATTCTTGCCCTCTCCCTGTCTATTTTCTCCCCACCATCTATGCTACTTATTCTCTGTACCTTCTCCCCCCTTCTCCTCCTCCCAGTCCTTTGTTGCATGTGAGTTATTTATATATTTTGGAGATCAAATCCTTGTCCAAGGTATCATCGGTAAATATGTTTTCCCATATAGTTGGTTTTCTTTTAATTTTAATGCTGTTTTCTACTTTTCAAATAAAAAGTCACCTGTATTAAACACTCATTGGTAAAGGATCATTTACCAAACACTATTGGTAAAGAATCATTTATCAATCTTTTTCCTTAAAATTAATGTTGGAGACTAAGTGGAATGGAAAAACAAAGTGGAACACCCTTCTTACCCACCCCTATTCCCCCCTAAAAGAGACAACTGTCTGTAGATTTTCTTCCTTCTTACCTGGAGATACAAATCTGACATACAAATCTGATATGGTCTTGGCAATACACCATTCTGCTACTTTTTTGCCTCCACCCTTAGTTTATACCAAGGTCACTTCTAATTCTGATCAGATCACTGTTGAAAGTTCTAGAAATAACTTCTAGAGTATCCCATTTGTGTCAACTATATATGGCAAGGATATATGAAGCACAGTTACTGTCCTGGTTAATATGGGCAGGTGAACCTGTATGATACTTTACACTGGACATGGAGGGAATAGTTCTGAGGTAATGCGCAAGTCCTCATTCAGAAATAAGATCTCTTTGTTTCATTCAGAGCCTATTAAAAATCTAACCCTGAATGCAGATCTACAAAAGGAAGCCCCGCTACTCTATTTGCTTGCTGCTACTTTCTGCCTTTTTTCCTGGACTTTCCCACCAAATGGTTGTTTCTATTGTCTGCTTAGTCTATTTTAAAAATTGGTATTCTATTCTATCAGAGACTTTCCCCCACATGTATATTCTTATCATGTTCATTTTTATGTCTCATATTTGCTTATAGAGCAAATTATGTCATAAGAAACAAAAATGCTCTATAAACAAATTAGACATTATGCCACATAAATCATTTGAGGAAAAATCTAAGCACATATCCCTTATGTCTCTCAAGTATTGCTGAGGCCAGCTGAATCTAATGATTTAAAGACTCAAGGATCATATTTCGAGATAATCCATTGACTGGCTGAGTGATCGTAGACAAACCACTTAACCTTTCTTCCCTGAAGTGTGATTATCCACAGAAGAGAGATAATCATTCTTAGCTCATAAATGGTTAGTGAGAATCACGTTATTTAATGTACATAAATCATTCAGTGCTAATATTAAAATCCAAAGTTAAAGCAATTATTTGCTGACTAGATAGGGATCTCTAAAGAGATTTTTATGAAAATAAATTATACAGTCAAGTTGAAGTATTCATCTACTTCTACTAACATTGCTTGTAATGGAATTCAAAATTAAATGCTCAGGTTTTATTATTTAAAAAATTAAAATTTGATGAAACAGACATATTTTTCAGCATCCTTAACATTCTTGTTCATTAGATTTATAGTCTTGAAGTATGCCAAGCAATGTGGTAGAAATATTCACATTCGGAAGAGACAATTTATATAAAAATTTTGGAAGATCCTGCTCAAATGGGAAGTTTAGTATATCTGAAAGCAAGGGAGGAGTTGTAAAAATGTAAGCAATGGAGAGTGAGTTGGTGAACTAAATCAAGTACTTTTACATAATGGATTGTTACCCAGCTTTTAAATAGGGATTGCAGAATAATGCTTAATGGAATGGAAAGATATTTTTATAAATTATAAAGAAGATAAAGGCACTTTAGATTATGTATCATTTTTATAAAAATATCCATGGAAATTATACCAGAACTGCTTTAACTAATATTACCAGTGGCTATGTTTTCATATGAATGAGGATAATTTTTCATTTGTCTTTTTTGATTATTTGCATTTTCTAAATTTTAAGAATGAAATATATTTTAAATGTCACCTCTTAAAACAACAAATAATTTTTATAAAAATCAAATCAAGGGTTAAATAACTCAATAACATTTTCCTGTTTTCCTGAGGTCCCTGCTTTCTTTCCAGGCACATCCCTCCACCAGCCTCCTTGAGAAGCCCGTCTCCATCGGCTCTTGTGACAAGAACTTGTGGATAACAAACTCACGGTCCTATCGCCCGCAGACCGTAGTTTAACTATGTATAAATTTTACATGGTTTTTTTCTTGTAGAACTTTAAATACAGTACATGATTATTTTCTGCAATCTGTTGCTGATATGAAGTCATATCAGTTCTATCTGTTCTATTTAAAGGCTGTCCTTTTATTCTTTTAATTTTTCCTTCTACAGCTTTAAGATCATCTTTTTACCTGTGATGGTAAGTATAGGAGTGGATCCATCATTATTCATTCTTTTTAATTAATACTCTGAGTGCGCTTTTGATCTCAATAGTTATATATTCCTTAATTTTAGAAAATTCTCACCTAATCACCTCAAATATTGTTTTCTGACAATCTCTGAAATCTCTTTTTTTATAGTTTTTCTAGAACTTATATTAGACATTTTCAGGAATCCTTTTAAGTTGTTCTCTAAACTTCTTAACCTTGCTTTCATTTAAAAAACATTCTCTTCATTTCTTTATCCTGCATTTTTCCTAGGGAAAAGACTGTTTTCCCCACATGACAGTCTCTAGGACCATCTAGTCTATGTAAAGCACTTAAAACTTTAATGACTATGTCCTTTTATCCCCAATACTCTGAATCCTTTGCATATTTTTGGTGTTAATTTAATTTGCTCGTGTAATTTCTCCTTTAGAATAAATGTTGTTCTTTCACTTATGCTTCCTAGCATCCTAAAAATACTTATTTTAGTTTTTGTCAGACTTTTTCATAAAAATGATTTTATTAGAGTGATTCATTTTTCCTTTGATAACTTGCGTGGTTCACTTCTCAGTCTGGCCACGTGCCCTGATCCTGCACTGCGCAGCCTCATTTTGAGAGGGAAGTGCCTTTGTGTTCCTCTTTTGCCCACTCGTGGGAGCCTCCTCCTGTGATCTGCTGCACTCAGCGCCGCCTGCCTGGTGAGGATCCTACCTGCTCCTCTGATCTCGCTTTGGTCAGCACCTAAATTAGAATCTTGGATAATGGCTATTTGGTACTTCTGTCTTATGGTGATATTAAAAATACTCACAGGTCCATGCACAGAGCTAAAAATGATTGCTTTGTGTGTTTCTGCTCATGACACCTTGTCTGTATTGTTTTCTTTGTGCTGACAGCTTGCTAAAAGTCAGAATCCCAGTTGAGTGTGTGTGTGTGTGTGTAAATCTTTCACAAGTATTCCTGAGTAGTTTTGCTTCCCTTTGCCCTATAGAAGCTGAGCTGCCCTGTTCCCAGATGTACATCATGGTAGGCCTGCAGTATTCCTTCTTTTGCTGCTTTGCATTTTGTCTCTTGCTTGTTTTGGAAGGTATTTCTCTTGTTTTATATTTTTATTTATCTATTTTTAAAAACTGTCTCTACTCTTGCCATATGTTTGACATTAAGAAGGTATGTGCAACTGGGAAGTTGTAATCTTGACTAAAATGCCCACCTTTTTTTTTTTTCCTAATGAGAAAATTCAATTAATAAAGAACAAACTGAGTCCTTGCCTTTGAAGGGCAGTGCAAATAGAAAGTTATCGTTAATTTGTAGAGGCAGAATGAAGAAAAACTAAACAAGCCATTTGGAGGTGCTTTTATGACTTCACAGGCTTTAAATTTGGAAGGACAAAATTTTTAGCCTTTTACACCCTGGGTTTATTTTGTGCTAAAGGCATTTCAATACATCTGTCTCACACTATTTTTCAGTGGTGTATTTCAAAAGCACCTAAGTGGTTTGTTTGCCTTCTAGAGAGAAATAGGAAGTATGGATTTTTTTCTTCTCTAAGGTACCTAAGTTTGATTTGTCAAATCTGGGAGTTTTATGAGTCACTGGCATTAAACTGTAGTGAAATGAAATACTTTGAAGGACTATGGCGGTGCTGTGCCGAAGGCTCACAAAGCGTGGCTCATGCGTAACTGCTGTGGCTGCGGAGTTCTGAAGCCATGACATAACAGTAACGGCCTGGAAGCACCGGCTACTTCTAGGGAATATTGCAAAACTGATAACAACACAGAATGCTTTTCCAGGAGAAAAATACACATGTTCCTCTTGCTTGGCTCTTTTCCAGCAACGATGCTAGCCTCACTATTTTAAATTTTGAACAGGAATGAATTTGCCAATAAGTTTCTTTATTTACTTGAGCTAGACTTTAAAAGTGAATGGCAAAACAAATTCTCTATACGGATAACTTACAGAATAGATAGCAGTTAAATGAGTCTCCATATTAATAACTACTCTGACCAGTAATAACCAGCCTAATGTTTACCACACCTAAGTGTTGCTCAGAAGTGAATGGATAGCATATACATTAAACTCCAGCTTGAAAATCCCAGTAAAAGAATACTCTCAGGCTGGACTAAAGACTGAGAAGGGTTAACTTCAATGGTTAGCAGCTGTGATCTTCATGTTCAGCCTGAAGTTTTAGTTGAGTTGTGATAGCTCAGTACAAGAAGACCTGAGATGGGAGACTCCTATCAGCAGATGGCAGTAAAAGTACATGGCAGAGATGAAGGGATTGAAACGCACTCAGTCCCCACAGAGATAGAATCTAATTGATAGTGTGATTGTTTTAGCTCCCTGTTTGCAACAGGAAAACACGGGGAAATATATTTAAAAGATTATATATCAGACAGTATGGATGAAACTGTCCAGAGACATACAGCTTTCCTTACCAGTTCACGTTCCTAATGCAGTTGGCATGGCTGTGTGAGCAAATTTAAGAAGATGCTTTTTAAGGGTATGGTGTAATGGTTTTGTATAGCCTTATCAACACAGCCATGTGTGTTGAGGTTGTCAGTGCAACTCAGCACAATTTATATGTTTAAATGGTATAAAGAAGATCAGATACAAAAGCCAGAGTGTTAGTCCCTTTACCAAATAAAACAACATAAACACTCCCAAAGCATCACTTTTTGTTTAGAGCACCAAGGAGGTGATCAGCTGGCCCTACAAACGGCTTGCACAATGAATGCTGCATGACCCCTAACAGGTAATTGTCTCGAGGACTTCCTGTCTCCGAATGATGGTTATGAGATGGTCATTGTTTTTTGATCATTTCATTTAGCCTTTCCTCTGACTGACAGACAGCCCAACTGCAACTGATAATAAATTACAGAGAAAACCAAGCCATTATCCTGTGGAGCGCTGATAAGTAAGAAAGGAGCTATGATGATGCTGAGCTCTGCTGGAGCGGGAGCTTCATTTACACCCTTGATGAACCAGGGCAGTTGTCACGGGAACATCCACCCAGGGGCCATGAGAAATCAGGTCCATTCCAAGAAATGGAATTTTACACTACCCAGTTCATGTGCAATGGGCTCCACAGCATATTCTACAGACTCCAAGGACTCTTGCAAGCTCCTCTAAAAAGGGTAGATGGCTAGAATTCCCTTGTTTGCTTTACCCAGTAACATTCTCATAATGATCATTATAATTACAGAATCTGAAATTAGCACCTAGAAATGTTGTTTGTTTTTGACCTGACATCTGGTTTTAACATCCCCGAACATGATGGATGGAAGCTCAGTGGTAAGCTGGAGCAAGCTGGCACTGGCCCCCAAGAGCTGATTCTGTGCATCCCTTTCCGATGCCACACCAGTGAATTCATGCTGGTGGTTTGGAATTGGGCCATGGTGGCAGCATTTATGACTGGGAAATGGGCAAAGGAATAAACCAGATCAGCCCCTTGTCCCACCCTTTCCCTGAGAGCTGGTTGTTAAACACAAAGCACTGAATTTTGTAAATATTTCTTAGTAGGGTTTAAGTATTCACTTAGAAGAAGGACATTAAGAAAGTTATAAAAATCAACTTCATTCTTAGCATTTCCTTTGGAATTTTAGGAGAAAATCAGCTTTATTTATAATCTATTAGTTCCCAGCTCTAGATTGGATCAATTTACTCTGATGATGAATGTGGGTTTGAGAATATTACTGCTAAAACATATATATATATATATATATATATATATATATATATATTTAGTTTACAAATACCACGTAGCATTTAATTTTATCTTTCATTTCTAATACTTATTATTGGCTCTGTTGATTTGTTTTTGAGCAATTTTGGGACATATTTGCATTTAATCTGCTGAATCATCAATCCAAATTCAGGAGTTAAAAATATTTATTCCTGATCTTTTCCTCTCCAACACCTAAACTCTCAAACAAACAGATTTGAGAGTCTGAAGTTTCCCAAGTTAAAATGGCATATGGAAATACTCAATTTGGTAAGAAATAGATTATTTTACCACATTTGAATAAAAAAACCAATTCTGATATAGATATGTGGGGATTCATTTTCATTAGATTGAAAGAAACTAAAGATGAGTTTTCTTCAGGAAAAGACCATATGTATTCTTGTCACTTTTTTTGATGTGTTACAGTGAGTATTGGCTCATTCTTTCTTTTAAATTGCCTTATATTAACAATAACTGTGTAGTGTTCTTCTCTTCTAAATGTTACAGTTTCCACATGGTTTGTATTGTTTGTAGCATGTGACTTTTTGGTTGTGCATTTTAACTGAGATATAGCTATCTATATCTCTATACATCTACCTATCTATACCATAAATATTTTAATGTTAAAATAATTATATGGTATTATGTTTAACACAGTGAAGTCGCTAACAATTCTTGCTCTTATTAAAACCATATGAAGAAAGAGTAGACTAACAGATGCAAAGGATTTAAATTTCAGAAGCATTCTCTGAGCCAACACTGTAAATATTCTCATCATTCTGAGTGTAAAAAGGCTGTGGAGAGATCCAACAAGCCTTGCCTCAGATCAACAGCTCTTCGGTTTCATATTTCTTTGCCAGCTAGCATGCAATCTAAGTGTCCCTTGCCTCAGTTTATTTCCTCTGGGCAAGTACACTCACTTCTTATTCCTATCTGTAAATAATTCTTCATGATTTTTGTTGTTTTACGTATGGCACTGCCTGCCTCTGATTGTGCTTCTCACGCCCTTTGCCAAACATGGCTTCTCCAACTTTAAAATTTCTGATGGGGAAGAAGAAAGGTGAAGCCAAATTCTTACCCCAGAAAACTTTCAATATGAAGATAACTAGACAAGCAAAAATTAAAAAATTCAACCAGCAAAATAAATGGAACTGATGAATCTGTAATCTAGACTTAATGATGTATGAAGAATTACTAACCTCTCCAGAATTTTGAGTCTATTTCTTATTAAGGGCTTCCATGAAAACACTTCCAATTTACAGAGTGAGGGAAATGTAATGGAGTAAGTGATCATGATGATGGAAAAAATGCTTTGTTTTCACCCTTACAATAGAGACAATACATTCTGAAGTTGTTTTGATAAGAAAGACAATTACACTAAACGTTTTAAATTTTTTTCAGAAGATGATAAGTGAAAATACTGTAAGTGGAACCAGAACCCACACTCACCAGGAGAGGCAAATCACTGGTGGAGATGGTTTGAAGGCTTTGTGTTACTTGATACAAATAAAAAGCTAAATTATTACTAGGCTCCTGGGCCCAAAGTGACAGAGGAATATAATAAGCTCTAAAATACATAGTCTGTGTTAATTAAGACAAAGTTTTAATTCAAAAATGGTTTAAGGTAATTTTTAATATAGGTAAAATAGCAAGAAATGGAAGGAAGAAGGAAAATTTGTATAGAAAAATAAATAATAAAATAGTGTTCAGTCAAATGATCTTAAACCCAACTTAAAATGGATCTATTCCTCCAATAGGCAAATATATATCTATTGTGTATGAATGTACAGAACGTTCTTGGTGAGAAGGTCGCGGTGGATAAAGCAGCTGTCTTCTGAAAGTTCCCACATAGGTAAGGAGGAAATGCACCTCATTGTCCGAGAGGACAGTTTTCAATGAAACAGGGGGACTCAGGGTCAACCTTTGGCAGTGGAGGTCAGTGTCAATGAGAGCTGACAAATTTGTGCTACATTTTCAAGGGTCATTCAACCTGAGTTAGCAAGCAATGTCAGAAAGATTTTATTTAGAGAACGCACAGTAGGACCACTTCATTTCCAGGCCTATGAAGCAAAAGTGAAAGCAGGGAATTTGAAGAGTGCCTAGCTTTGTTGCTTATAGGAAACAAATACACCACACACACACAAAAGAAATATCTTCCCCCCCATTTTTAGATTTTTTCACTCTTCTTTAGTGAGCCCCAGTACAGCATCTGGTGCCTTCATGCTGATCTGCCCTATCTTCTATCTATTGTAAGTGACACTTAACCAATCAAGAGAGACTGGAATAGATAATTTTAAAGTGATAGAATCCTTCTCTGGTATATGTTGTTATTAGCAATGACTTCTTATTTTGGAATACAATGGAATTATTTGCTTTACTTAATAAGCACTTGTGTAGCATTTATTATAAACCAAACATTATTCCGAGTACTTAAAAACATTGAAGAACACTCACTGTATGAGTTAAGTAGAACTATTTTCCCCATTAAAGATGAGGAAATTGTGGACCCAAGGGGTTAAATAAATTATTCAAGGTCACATGGGCCATAAGTGACAAAGGCAGGTTTTGATGTGAAGATGGAGGCAGAGATTAGAGTGCAATCAAGACACACCAAAGAGTGCCAGGCAGTGACCCAAAGTCAGAAGTTGCAAGGAATGGATTTTTTTCTAAAGCCTCTGGAGGGAGGAGGGTTCTGTTGCTATCTTGATTTCACACTTCTGGTGTCTAGAACTGTGAGAGAATAAATTTCTGTTGTACTGCACCACCAAGTTTGTGACAACTTGCTACAGCAGACACAATAAACCAATTCAGAGTGAAAGTTTTTCTTTTTTAAATGGACCCAGAGGTTTGAATAGTAGAAGTGTTCAATAGTTAAAATGGAATTCAGACAGGAATGAGATTAGAATATGTATATATTGAATTGTAACTGGACACCCTGTTAAGATACACAGATAATCTAAATGATTTGGGTTTAACAAATATCTTAGCTGAGAAGCAGCTATGAGATCAGGAAGCAATATTGTATCTCCTTTTAACATTTTCGAAGTGCAGTGTAATTTGACAGGAAACACTGATATAATTAACATAAATCTATTGTAAACACCTAAATCTAGTATCTGCATTTATTGCAATTCAAATAGAGTCATAAAAAAACATTTCAACAGACCTCTGTTTGTAAAGTACAAAGAGGATTATGTTTGCTAGTTCACCAAACACTAAGGGCTTCTTGGGGTGAATACAGTTATAGTAGTGACTGGAAAAGAAATGGTAAAAAATTATTCAGCAATTTTCCTCCCTTTACCATTTGCTATTTTGAAGTCTAAAAACATCCCCCTTGTATTTGCATCTTATTAACTTTTCAGGAAGGGATTAGACTTACTGTGTACAATAAAAGAAACATTGATATTCAAAGGTTTTTATCAATTGTAGATGTTTGTTGGTAGACAATCAATCAATGTAGCAAACATTCCCATGGTGGGTTACTTTAACCTTGAATCTAATGACCACCTAGTATACTAATATCGGGGAGAATAACACACATGTTAAAATAATAGGTTCTTTATGCTAAAAGAAAGGTCTTGATATTGGTATTGTAGACAGATGGAGAAAGCCCATTTTTGTCTTTAAATATTTCAGGACTCCAAGCATTATGTGACTATAGAATCGCTTTTACATTACAGTGTGAAAACATAAAGAGAAAAACAAGCAAGCGTCCATAAGTCAGGAAACATTATCACCCTTGCTGAAGGCTCCTTAAACATCCTCTCTACCCAGAAGCATTTTCTGAATTCAGAAAGTATTCTCAATTTGACTATACATCAACCAGAATCTAAAATACCTTGAAATAATAATTTTCAAAGAAAAAAGCACTAGCTGTAATAGTAATATTAAAATACAAATATGATTAAATGATTAATTCCAAATGAATACCTAAGTAGAAGGTTATAATGATGAATCAAGTTATTTTTCTTTCTAGCACTTAGGTAAAAAACAGTAATACCCCCCTTCTGTCTTCAAGGTCTTATGCAAAACATAATACAGTGAAGTTCCATGCACTCCTTGCCAGCAGAATAGAAGTACTGATCAAACTTTATTTATTTATTTTATTTTATTATTATTATTTTTTTAACAGGCTTAATTCACTTTATTTTCCTCGTACAAAAATTATGTGGTGGCCACAGCTGGAGCTTGGGTCCTCTGCACGGAAACTCTGGTGTGGGTCTTTACCAGATGGTCAGTGAATTCCTGGTAGGGAGACTTGGTGAACACAGTCTCTTTCCAGAGGTCAGGGGTGAGATAGCTGTAGGTCTTAGAGATAGCATCGAAGGTGGCCTTGGCAAAGTTGCCCAGGGTAGCAGTGCAGCCCCTGGCTGAGGTGTAGCAGTCGTCAATACCAGCCATCATCAGCAGCTTTTTGGGCACAGGGGCCGAGACAATGCCAGTGCCCCTGGGTGCAGGGATTAGGTGCACAAGCACAGAGCCACAGCGCCCGGTCACCTTACAAGGGACGGTGTGGGGTTTGCCGATCTTGTTCCCCCAGTAGCCTCGCTGCACAGGGACAGTGGAGAGCTTGGCCAAGATTATGGCCCCATGGATGGCAGTGGCTACTTCCTTTGAGCACTTAACACCCAGACCAACATGTCCATTGTAGTCCCCAATGGCGACAAATGCCTTGAATCGGGTCCTCTGGCCTGCATGTGTCTGCTTTTGCACGGGCATAATCTTCAAAACCTTGTCCTTGAGGGATGCCCCCAAGAAAAAGTCAATGACCTCAGATTCCTTGATAGGCAGAGAAAAGAGATAAAGTTCCTCCAGGGACTTGATTTTCATGTCCTTGACCAGGTGGCCCAACTTGGTGACGGGGATCCACTCCTTATCCTCGGCCTTGCCTCCGCGAGCTCCAGGGCCTCGACCGCGACCCCGACCCCGGCCGCGACCTCGGCCCCGGATGCCACTGCCAAATCCTCCTGGAAGCCTCCTCGGCCTCCCATCCCAGGGCCCCCGGGCCCCCGGGGCCTCCGGCCCTCCCGCAGCACCGGAGTCATCCGCCATTTGGTGTTCCTTGGGAAAAAGCTGAACAAACTTTATAAAGAAGAATTTCTCAGTCAGTTAACATTCACACACCTGTAAACGCCTACATTTCTTTGTACTTAGAACTGGAGAAACTTAATAGCTGACATTATTTGAGATGCATAGTCCATTCTCCAACTTAACGGATGACGCTTTTAAAAGAATGACCTTCAGTCTCTGTTTAAACATTCCATTGAAAGAGAGCTCATTATGTCACAAGGCCATTTCTTTATGGTTTAATAGCTCTGCTATCATTTGTGCAAAAGGAGTTTGTGTGTGTGTGTGTGTGTGTGTGTGTGTGGTAATAACCCTTTATTAAAGAGTTTCTTAAGCAATTCAACATCGTATGCATTATCTCAAGGAAGTGGTTCTCAGATGAGGATTTTTGCCCACCACCTTCCCCAACCCCAGGGAACCTTTTGCAATGTCTGGAGACATCTTTGCTGAACAAAAGGAGGGGGATGCTGCTAAAATTCAGTACATAGAGGTCAGCAGTGTTGCTAAACATCCTACAATGCACAGGACAACTCCTGACAACAAAAAAGGATTCTGCCTCCAAATTATCAACAATGCCTATCTTGAGAAAACCTGATTTAAAGTAAAAGTGGGATGGATGTTTGCCAGCTAAATAAATGGTTGGTCATGTTCTCAGCACTTGGGTATCCAGAATTTGTCTGCATAAAGATGAAAACCATTATATTTTTTTTTATTGATTTGAGAGAGACATATAGAGATAGCGACGAGAGAGGGAGAGAGAGAGAGGGTAAGAGAGAGAGATCAATTTGCTATTCCACTTATTTGTGCATTCAGTGATTAGTTGGTTCTTATATATGCCCTGACTAGGGATCAAACCTGCAACCTTGGTGTGTTGGGACAACCCTCTATCCAACAGAGCTACCCTTCAGGACAAACCTGGTTTTAATTGTGGTAAAATTCATATAACATAAAATTTGCCATTTTAACTATTTTAAGTGTAAGTTTAGTGGCATTAATAATATTTAAATGTTGTCCAACTGTACCCAGTATTTATTTCCAAAATTTTCATTACTCCAAACAGAAACTCTGCACGCATTAAGCAATAATTCCCAGTTCTGTCCAATTCACAACCCCTGATAACCAAATAATGAATTTTCCTAATCCAGTTATATATTTCATGTACATGGAATCATATAATAGTGGCCCTTTTGTGTCTAATTTATTTCACTTTAGCATCAAGTTTTCAAGGTTCACGCGTATTGCCACATGCAACTTCGTTCTTTCCTGAGGCTGAATAACCTGCCATTGTACTTATTAGTCAGTTTGTTTATCCATTTATCTGGTATTTCCTAGAATTAAGTAGGTAAAACTCCTGCTTCTAATACTTTAGAATACAGAAAATGCTGGTGTTTTACAGTGTTTCCATATCCCCGTGCCAAAATTAGGTCATGCAAATGAAACCAGAGAACATGTCTGATGGATTCCTACTCTGCAAACCAAACAGGACATCCAAAAGGAAACATCAACTGCAAGCTGAAACATATGAGTATGTAAGATAATCCCTTTTATTTGTCCTGTTCCTTCCTGGGCAGATTTGTTTCAAACCCTAATTGTCCTGTGAAAAATATAGTGCAGAAGTGTAAAAAGCTGAGAATAATGAGCAAACTAGATGTGATGTCAGAATGTGTGAAATTAGACAAGTTATTTAATTTCCTGGAGCCTCAGTTTATTCATGTCAAGGACTGACAAACTTGTTCTGCAGAGTGCCACATAGCAAGTGTTTGAAGCTTTGCAGGCTACCTCCTGTCTCTATTACATATTCTCCTTCTTCCTTGCAATCTTTTAAAAATGTAAAAAACATTCTAAGACTCATGGGGTGCATGAAAAGAGGCTATGGTACATGCTAATGGGATATATGTGGCCAGACTGACTCCTGCTTGTGGGTTGCCAACCCCTGTTCTAGAGATTGTACTTCAAAAATAACAAGGTTCCCAATCAGGGGTGATTTCACAGGGAATGTCTGTCAATGTCTGAAGACATTTTTAGTTGTCATTTGGGGTGGGGGTGGGTAGCATTACTGACATCTAGTCTGTAGAGGTCAGAGATGATATTAAATATTCTATGATGCACATGAAACACTTATCTGTTCCAAACTGTCAATAGTTTCCAGTTTGAGGAACTCTTTACTACTGGCTATTTTGTCTTAATTATAAGAACAATAAAGAGATGAAATATATTTAATTTTCCTTCATTTAGGATTGCTGTTAATTTATGTTTACTCAATCAGTGTGATAGATCCGCGTAATAGTGTTGGAATAATTTAAACAGCCTCTGAGTTCCTGTAAGCTGTATGCCCTGGAGAAAACCCATAAAGACGAATTTGATGAAGATCTCTAGCTATGAGGTTAGGTGCAGTTATAGCCTTAAAAATCTGTGATTCACAGGGAGGAGAAGGGAACTAGGCAGGGACATGATAAATACTAAATTGTGGCATATCAAACATATTCAGACCACTGAGTGAGAAAATCAGAGCCAGGCATTGCAGGTACTCAGGCAATGGTTCTCTGGTGCCTGGAATATGTTTATTTTCCCCTGTTATGAAGCAGTAATATATCTTCTATAAAATCAAGGTAAACAATCATGTAAGAGAGACAACAGGATCATTGAAAATGTACAAGGGAAATCTGACATATTACTCAAAGTAATACCGGTAAGAGGGTAATCTTAAAATCAATGCTTTTAATTTTTTTTCTTACTGTGTCCTATTTGCGTTTTCATGGTATCTTAAGTGCTTTTTACTTAAAAAAATGTTTTACCACATTGCTTTTAAAGAAATTTTTAACTTTCATCTCTTTAAATTGTATTAGATTTAACATTATATAAGAAAGTGACTATTAGGAAATCTGATTACAAATTCTAAAAAATTCACTCTAGTATGTCCTATTTGAATTGGATTCTGGGTTAACCTGTGCAGTCCTGGTTTGGAAAGCACTGTTTCTGATCTGGTTGAAGGTTTTAGTTTGTATTAGCAATAAAGAGCCATGCTGCATGTTTGAAAAGATTTTGAACTAGAATTCTGATCTATAATTCTTTTTGTAATAATCCAAACAATAATCTTATTTAAGAGATCTGACATAAAAAACTCTGCTGTATAAGATACTAATGTAAAGTGGCAATTCCAATCTATCTGGAGGGTTATGTTTGTTGCTTTTCTACTATTCCAGATTAGGAAAACTCACATAGAGATTATGATGCAAAAGTAGGTGGAGATTATACATCTGTTAAGTGCGATGGAGGTGGGGTGGAGGATGAGAAGTAGTGATAGTTAATGCTGATCAAGTGAGCAGGAGTTACATCTCAGATCACTGAGGCCTTTAAAAATCATACAATGGAATTTGGGTGTAGGCTATTGAAAGCTTAATTTGGAAGAGTAAAATAATGAGATTTGTGTTGCAGTGATATTATCTCAGACATTTAGTGACATTCTTTTGGATATCTTATGGATGATGGAGTGGAGGAGCCTAGAGTTGAGACAGGAAGACCATTGAGGAGGAAACAGAAATAATGCAGAAAAGCAATAACGACGTATAAACTGAGGCTGCTGCAGTGCAAGTAAAGAGGAAGGGGCATATTAAGAAATATTTAGATAGAAGAGAGAACCAACTGTATGGGAAAACATATTTGTCAATGATACCTCAGACAAGGGTTTAATCTCCAAAATATATAAGGAACTCACACGACTCTACCTTAAGAAGACATGCAACCCAATTAAAAAATGGGCAAAGGACTTGAACAGACACTTCTCCAAGGAGGACATGCAGAGGGCCCACAGACATATGAAAGGATATTCAGCATCACTAGCAATCAGAGAGATGCAAATTAAAACCACAATGAGATATCACCTCCACCAGTCAGAATGGCCATCATAAACACATCAACAAAGTGTTGGAGAGGATGCAGAGAAAAGGGAACCCTAGTGCACTGTTGGTGGGAATGCAGACTGGTGCAACCACTATGGAAAACAGTATGGAATTTCCTCAAAAAACTAAAAATGGAACTGCTTTTTGACCCAGCAATTCCACTGCTAGAATTATATCCTAAGAACCCTAAAACACCAATCCAAAAGAACCTATGCACCCCAATGTTCATAGCAGCACAATTTATCATAGCCAAATGCTGGAAACAACCTAAGTGTTCATTAGTAAATGAATGGATCAAAACACTGTGGTACATTTACATGATGGAATTCTATGCAGCAGAAAGAAAGGAGCTCCTACCCTTTGCAACAGCATGTATGGAACTGGAAAGCACTAGGCTAAGTGAAATAAGCCAGGCAGTGAAAGACAAATACCATATGATCTCACCTTTAACAGGAACCTAATCAATAAAATAAACAAGCAAGCAAAATATCACAAAAGACACTGAAATTGAGAACAGGCCGACAGTGACCAGAGCAGGGAGCGGAGGGACTTTCACAGGAAAAGGGTGAAGGGTTTGCAGGAACAATTATAAAGGACACATGGAGAATAACAAGGGGGAGTGAAAACAGGGAAAGGAGGTAGGGAGGCCTGGGGTGTTGGGCTGGGGTTGGGGGGAAAGGCAGAAAACTGTACTTGAACAACAATAAAAAAAAGTGTGCATTATACACAGCAAAAAAAAAAAGAGAGAGAGAAATATTTAGATATTCAAGGAGTAACCAAGCTAGTCTGGACTGGCTGTAAAAGAGGCAGTAATAAAAGAGACTAAGACTCTTAGATTACTGATTTAGGATGCTTTTAAAAGCTTTACCTATCTTATCTCTTTTAATCTATGATATAAAACTTATTATATTGGCAAAGCTAGACTTTGGACCTATAATCACCTAACTTCAAAGCACGTGCTTTCAACTATTCTCCATAACCAGTAGGCAAAATAAAGGACGAAGAGGATATTCGTGACGTTAGTTAAGATAAGGAATTATGTTTTAGAAATGGGGAGCCCGGGATTGCTATGTACGAAATACATAGCTAGATCACATAATAGGCAACTAAATAATTGGAATTTTTAAAAAGATTTTATTTATTTATTTTTTAGAGAGAGGGGAAGGGAGGGGAAGGAGAGGGAGAGAAACATCAGTGTGTGGTTGCCTTTCACGTGCCCCCTATTGGGGACCTGGCTGATAACGCAGGCATGTGCCCTGACTGGAAATCACACCAGCGACCCTTTGGTTCTCAGCCCATGCTCAATACACTGAGCTACACGAGCCAGGGTGGAATTTTAAAATTTGATTGTATACTACATTTTCATATTATATTCTAGCTTATTGGATTTTACAGTGATGCCAATGACAAATATTTATATATTAGGCCCAAATCTTAAAAGACCAGTGATAATGCAAGCAAGTTCCAGAACATATTTAGAAGTAGACTGTAAAAAAGGTCCTATTATGTTTGTTATTAGTCATTTTTAACCATATTACATATCAACACTTCAGCACACTTCACAAAATAGCAATTTGGGCTTTTGCTCAACCACATTTACTAGAAAAGTGGGAACTGAATTAACTACAATCTAGATAGTGCAAAAAATTTCATGAATATTAATAGAAAACCAGACAAATGCAATATATTTAAGTTTGTATCATAAAATGTACAATTCATTCTTTTGTAGAATTGCCATTTCCAAAGAAGATAGATTGCTTTAGTCACTTTAAAAAATGTAAAATGTAAAACATTCATGGAAAAATGATAGGCTCAGATTATAAGAAATGTGATAGGTTCCTTAATGAAGAAATTAGATTTTGAATAAAGTACTCCCTTTGGCAGCATCTTAACAAGATCATACTCAATGAATATGAATCATTAGTAAACTATAAAACAATAAACACACACATCCAAATGAGAATCTAGGTTGCTATGGATTTGCTAAGAATTCCCAGGTCATTATTTTTGATTTTTTGCCTTGTCCTTAAATTATTAATATGGTATATGTAGTCACTGTAAATTGTGTGTTTGATTTAAAACACATCAGGGTTTAATTTGTTGAATGATATTTCATTAGTTCAGATGAGTTGAAAAGTAGCATTTCATTTTCTAAAACTGTATGGGCCCATTAGTAACATAGATACTTAAATTATAATTTAGGCTCCAGGAAAGTTTCATTTTATCTGAATAAAGCTGAATAAACATCCAAAAAGAACTAAAATTCATTTTACATCCAACTGACTTTTTCTGATTAGTGATGGTTCAAAATCTCCTCATGCAAGATTAATCAAAGGCAATTTCTTTTTTCTTCATTTTTATTAAATGATATGAGATTATTCCTTATTCATATAGCTATTTTAATAAAGTAAACATTTTTAATGGTTTGGTTTATTTACTTTATTCTACCTTATTTTCAAATACCTGATGAACAAATGAAAAAAATCAATGAATCTGTTGGGTACTATATACAAAACTAAAATTTTTAATAGATCATTCATTTATTCATCTGTATTGAATTCTTATTTTAAGTATCACTTACTTTATTCAAGTATTTTTGAGATAGTTACTAAAGAAGAAAGCTTAACTCTTGGATAGGAATCTAACCTGTGTCAAGTGCTGAGAAGACAGTAGAGTTTCTACGGCTATCATTTCTGGAGCAATGGGGGTTTTGGAATATAGCAAACTGTTCTCTGTTAGCTGAACAGTAATCACTAAATCTGTAAAGGTATTTCTGGTCAGAGTCACAATTGGTTGTGAACAAATTAGCATCCAGTCATGTAACACATAATGACATTTTGGTGAATGATAGACTGCATAGACGAGGGGGGACCCTGAAAAACCTAGAATTTATTTATAAAAAATTATGTATTCTTACACGTGCAAACTTCAGTCACCTTCAAAATACTCTCCATTTGATGCAATATACCTTTCAAGGCATTTTTTTCCCCACCGCTCAAAACATTTTTTTCAAACTGTTCTAAATTTTCTTAAATTTTTAAAAAAGATTTCATTTATTTATCTTTAGAGGGGAAGGGAAGGACAGAGGGAGAGAAATATCAATGTATGGTCACCTCTTGTGTGTCCCCTGTTGGGAACTGGCCTGCCACCCAGGCGTGTGCCCTGACTGGGAATCGAACTGATTCTTTGGTTCCCAGGCCCGCACTCAATCCACTGAGCCACACCAGCCAGGGATCAAAACAGTTTTTGATCTCATCAAATTTGATGCCTTTTAGTGATTCTGCTGTTTTTTGTTTCACTTCTTCCATATTAACAAAACATTTCCTTTTGAGGACTTTTTTCATTCGGGGAAACAAAAAAAGTCTTTCAGAATGAGACGGGGTGAATAGGGAGGGTAAGGCACAAGGGTCATACTGCTTTTGGTCAAAAACTGCTAAAGACTCAGTGCAGTGTGGGAAGATGAGCTCGTAAATCACTCATCAAGAAGTGGGCAAATACAGTGAAATAGTTTTCAAACAAAATTCAATGAAGCTGAATACAGCCTCTCACAACACCAGTAGTACACTGAAACAGTGTACTCGCCTAGCGGGGGAAGCCTGTACTACAAGGGGCTGGCCCTGTAGAAGATAATTCCATTTATTTTTGGGGTCCCCCCAGCTTGTATGACAATGGTCCCAGATGATTAAAATGGAACTGAAAAATTCCTATCATGCAATGACCTCGTACTTTTCATAATGTCCTAGCATAGCACATATTAAGTTAAGAAGCTATGAATGTTATTATTTTGGGATTAGCCACAATGTGAAAAATTCAGCTTTGCAGATTTCAAAGTTAATGCTAAAATAAGGCCTATTTCTGAATTCCTGCTTTCAAAGTCAAAGTCACTTCATCCTTGACTTTGTTTTTAGATAACCTCATTGCACTGGGACTAAGAGATGGGAAGAAGACATCCTCCAATGGTACTATGTCCAGCATTGTGGTTATCTCTAAGTTCTCCAGGGAAAACATTTTTCTTTTCTTTTTTCTCTTGTTATTTACAATTTTTGTCTTGCTAGTACAATTTCTAACTAAAGAAGAAAGGCTGGAAAAGAATCACTTCTATTAAAAAACGATTTTATAAAGTTGACAGTTAGGTTGCAAATGTTTTCTATTTAAAGACTTTTGGATAACAAACATTATTATGGAAACCGAAACAAAACAAAGAGAGAATGTAGCCATATGGTGTGATGAAACTTGCAAAGTTAATTTTTCTTAATTAGCAGTTTTTAAAAATTAGATATTTTAAATTAGAATTAGAAAACATTTTTAGTAAACTAATGATATTTGGGGAAGGTATTCTTTTTCAATAACTACTTTATCTTTGCAATTACCGTAGTTTGCAAATTGGGAGTTCAAACCTGCTATATTTAAATCCAGTAAAAATTTGGGTATGTGCACTAAAATCTGTGTTGTTTTTGTTCCCTGTGCTTGTTTTAACATGGTGATATTTGGAGACGCCTCAGAATTACTTGTGTTGCTATGGGAGAGGGGAGGGTTGAGGGACAAAATTACTTAACTGTCATGTGGATTTAAAATTGTTATGGGAATGCCCTTTAATTTAACGGTGAGTGTGTTTTTGGTTACTCGTTGCTTTTGAAAACAGTCAATCTTGTGAAAATTAATTAACTTCAAAAATTGTTTTAAGCAAGCCTTTAGGTAAAAATGTAAAATTTATAGTATTTGGCACATTGTTACTTCAATGTATTTTCTAAGGTTTTAAATTTGTTTCACAAATTTTATTTTATTTATCTTACTTTAAAAAATGTATTTTGTATTGGTTTCAGGTGTACAGCTTAGTGTTTAGACAATCATATACTTTACAAAGTTATCCCCTCAATATTTCCAGTACTCAGTGGGCACTGTACACAGTCATTGCAATATGACTGACCATATTTCCTATGCTGTACCAATTTACATCCGAGTGACTGTTTTGTAACTACCAATTTGTAGTTCTTAATCCCTTCACCTTTCACCCAGTCCTGCAACTGCCCTCCCCTCTGGCAACCACCAGTCCACTCTCTGCATCTACCAGTTTTTAAAAATTTTGTTTGTTTATTTTGTTCTTTAGATTCCACATGTAAGTGAAGTCATATTGTATTTGTCTCTCTCTGCTATCTTATTTCTGAGCATAATTCCCTGTAGGTCCATTCATGCTGTTGCAAATGGCAGAATATCATTCTTTTTTTATAGCTGAGTGATGTTTTTTTTTGTGTAAATGTACCACAGCCTTTTTATCCACTCATCTACTGATGGGCACTTGGTTTACTTCCATATCATGGCTATTGTAAATAATGCTACAATGAACGAAGGGGTGCATATATTCTTTTGAATTAGTGTTTTGGGGTTTTTCAGATAAATCCGTAGGTATTTTACAAATTTTAATGTGGTACATACTAGCATAAGAGACATTAATTTATACTGCAGGGGAGGGATTTGAAACCTAAGGACTGAGAGCCAAATCTGTTTTGCATAAAAGTTTATTGAGACACAACTCTATCTATTTACTTCTGTATTGTCTGTGGCAGCTCTAGAGCTACAACAGCAGAGTTGAGTAGCTGTGACATACACTGTAATGACCCCAAAAGTCTGAAGTATTTACTATCTGGCCCTTGTCAACTCCTGCCCTAGAGCTCAGGCAAAGCTGGAATTGAACTTCCTATGGTCTATAACAAAAAAAAATGGTTAAGGGCACCAGGCCGGGTGGATGGGGGGCAGCAAACAAACAAACAAAACTGAAGTTTAAATAAAAATATTCATATTAAAATTTGGGATCAGATTTCGGTCCATGGAAATGAACATAGGAAATATTTAGAATAGACCCAGGAGCAGGTCTTCATCTACATTTTAAGTTCAGTCATTGTCATTTGCTAAGTGCATAGGTACTATATTTGTAATCAAAATGACCAACGCCTTTAAGCTTTCTGGTCCCTTGCAGTGGAGGTGGTGACTAGTTTACTTCTTCCCTTTCAGATAGTGGGTAGAGGCTCTGATGATGCTGATGGGGTCATATGAACCTGCAAAATTTGAAGCCTATTCCAGCATGGATCTGTGTGTGTGTGTGTGTGTGTGTGTGTGTGTGTGTGTGTGTGTGTTTTGTGTCTGTGTATGAAAAACACATTTGTCTTAAAAGGAGAATGTTGGCTAAAATAACTGAAGTTGCCAGGAAAATAAGAATCATGGTGCACACAAATTCAAAAGTGGGCCACGAATGGGGAAAATAGATTCTGCTGTACTGAGAGTCTAAAGAACAGGCTTCACTGTGGCTCATCAGTGAACTAAAAGATAAGTGCTTTGTATGTAAAAAATGGTAAGTGTTTTGCCCTTTAAAGAGGGAATGGAAAACTATGGCTCTTTTAATATGTCTTGTAGCCTGTCCTGACTGTGAGGATGAACAGAGATGGCACTAAAAATGATAAAGAAATAAATCATAAAGCTCCAAAGTTCCTTTTGTGTCACAGGTCGTACATGTTCAGAAAGCAACAGCAATCTGCAGTACATATCAATTTCCCTCCATGGGATGGAGATGGAAGAAACTGTGAGAGAAAATACTGACTAGAAAGAAAAATGGTTTTGCCTGTCTTTTGCTTTCCTTACATTGAAACCTCTGCAGTCCATATTTAATTGGAGATCTTAATAGTTCTAACTATAAGTTGATATCTAAAGCAGAAAGGAAAAAAAACATGGGTTTGTATCTCAGCTGGAATCCAAAGTATACGTAATTATTTCTTTTTGCAATGTTCAAAGAATGTACCTTCTTTTCACTCTCTTCATGTGTTACCTGCTTTTCTTTTCATGCATTTGAAACTCACCAACTCTCCTCTGAATGATTTTCTTTTAGTGTCTAAAATTCCAGCATAAGTGAGAAAATGTAAAAAGGTATTAGAAAAATCTGTCCTTTGGAAAGTTCATCAACATATAATTTAACATATTAATGATGACTAAGAGCAGAAATTTCCTTGTAATTATAAAAGTAAGAATCATAAGGTAGCAGGTCATTTTGTTGGTTATTGATGGACTGCACTTGGGGTCATTTGTAAGTTTAATGTGGATACCTGGTCAGAATCAGGAAATAACAGTAGTTGCATGACTGTGAAAGATCTGTGTAGACCTTTACATAAGTGTTCCTGCAGTACTGACTTGTTCTTTTTTTAGTAACAGATTTGATCTATTTAGTGTACAACTTCAGGACATTAGCTGATGACTGAAAAATAAGCAATAAGGATATCCTGCTCTATTCCAAAATCATTGAATTTCAGGGCTAATTTTTAGGTAAAGTCAGGACAATCTCTGTTAGATACTCATATAAACATGAGATGCATCCTTTTCTGCGGTGTTTAGAAAACTGACAATCACAAGCTTTCTATGAACAGCCAGGTAGAACCTAGGAAGGTGGTCCTCAGCCATTGTGTCCATGCAGAGTACCCCGCCGTGCAGTTGCCTCTTTACCTCTCCAGATGTGTTCTTGTGACTGAATAGAAACCATAGTCCGAGTACCACTTGAAGTAACCTTACAGGCTTCTCTTCATTTCTCCCCGGGCTTCTTTAACAAATTTGTCTTTAATGCATCTGTTTTTTGTCATTGGACACCTACCAGTTTATTTTTCCTGAGCTTTGCTTTCAAGCTTTTCTCAACTGACTTGCCTCCAGTTAATCAACACCTCCTCCCTCGGGCTGCCCCGCACAGCGCTATAATCAGCATCAATCATTTTTAAGTACCTCCACTCGACTTTCCTCATGTTGTATAATTTTCTTGTAAAATAGCTTCCAAAATAAAATAGAGGGCCATATCTAGAGCCAGGTTGCCTGGACTTGAATCCTAGTTAGCTGAGCAACCTTGGACAAGTTATTTAACATCTCTATGCTCAATTTCTTCTTCTTTAAATGGGGATGATTATAGCACTTTTTCTCACATGATTGTTATGATTAAATGAGATAAAAATTGGGGGTAGTGGTGGAGACAGACTACGTCTGTCTAGAAGGTATCCAACCATGTAATATGAAAAATAGAGACATTTATTGAAGAAGATACAAGATACAAGAAACACTGTACATGAACCCTGGCTAGTGTAGCTCAGTGGATTGAGCGTGGGCCTGTGAACCAAAGGGTCATGGTTCGATTCACGGTCAAGGCATATGCCTGGGTTGCAGGCCAGTTCCCAGCAGGGGACACATGAGAGGCAACCAAACACTGATATTTCTCTCCCTCTGTCCTTCCCTTCTCCTCTAAAGATAAATAAATAAAACCTTTAAAAAAAGAAGCATGTACATGGGACAATGATGCCTCAGTCCCCTTCAAAGTAGGCACCTTGGGACCTTACACAATTCTCCCAATCGCCATCAGCTACCCCATTATATTTTCCTGAATCTTATCAATGATCTAAAATGTCTTCCCTTTCAAAGGTGATTTTAGTTTTTGGAAAATCTGGAAGTCATAGGGTGCCAAATCTAGGCTGTAGGGGGGCTGAGTTACCTGGATGATTTGATATTTTCCCCAAAACCTCAGTACTAAACATGATACATGAGTGGGTGAATTGTTATGATGAAGCTGCCAATCACTAGTCGCCCATAGCTACAACCTTCTGAATCATCTGAATAGTTTCCATGGAGAAATGTTCAAGCATAATGCAAAATCTGATGCAGATTCATCGCTCTACTTGCTCAGTCATTTTGAATATGATGGCCACACAGTACACACGCTCACTCAGTGGCTTCTACCACCCCCACTAACTAGTACAGTGCAGTCATCGTCGTTCACACATGTGCATTCCAGTCCACTCTCCTTGGCTGCCAGGTTACATCAATATCAAGCAAATCATTCTTGTTATATTAATAATGGCTGGACTTTTTCCAGACAGCCTATACTAAATATTGTAATATATTTCACATGTATGACATAACAATTTGATGGATATATACATTGTGAAAGGATTCACACCATTGAGTTAATTAACATATCTGTCACCTCATATATTCAACTTTTTTTCTTTTTTTTGGTGAGGATACAAGTTCTCCTCTCAGCAAATTTCAAATATACAAAAAAGTGTTAGTTACTCTAGTTGCCATGTTATATATTAGATCCCCACACCTTATTCATCTTAAAATGGAAGGTTTGTACCTTTTAACCAACCTCTCTTTATTTTTCCTACCTTCTACACCCTTTACAACCACCATTCTACTCTGTCTCTATGAGTTCAATTTTTCCTTCAATAATTCTACATATAAGTGATACTATGCAGTATTGTCTTTCTCTTTATGGCTCATTTCACTTGGTATAATATCCTGCAGGTTCACCCATGTCATATCAAATGGCAGAATTTCCATTTTTTAAGGCTGAATAATACTCATATACATACATTCATGTATCACATTTTCTTGACTCATTCATCTGTCATACATTTACATGGTTCCCATTGCTTGGCTACCGTGAATAATGCTGCAATGAACATAGTAGTACAGATATCTCTTCATAATAGTGATTTCATTTCCTTGGGATAAGTACCCAGAAGTAGGATTGCTGAATCATACAGTGGTTTTGTTTTGTGGCTCTACCAATTTATGTTACTATCCACAGTGAATGGGTGTTCCTTTTCCTCCACATTCTTATTAATACAGTCTGCTGTTAAGCTTCATTTTTCTTAAAAGTTCAGTTATTATATTTTTCAGTTTTGTGATTTCTTTTAGGTACTGTTTATATATCCTATCTTTTTGTTGAAATTCACATGTTGCTCTCCTGACCTTGGGGGACATGTTTATGACCATTCTTTTGAACTCTTTACTGAGAAAATCACTTATCTGTGTTTCATTAAGATTGGTTTCTGGAATTTTATCTTGGTCTTTTGTTTGGAACACATTCCTTAGTTTTCGTTTATGATATTTTCAGATTATAAGATGCACCTTCCTGCCCCCCGACCCCTGCTCCAAATTTGGGAGAAATAATGGTTCTTAATGCTGCTGTTGAGTTCTGTTTACATTAACACTGGTGAGATATTATGTTATTAAATATTTTGCCACATTTTTTGCTTCACATGTTTTTCTATTTTCCTCATCTAAAACAGGTGTGTCTTATGGTCTGAAAAATATGGTACCTTGACTCTCTGTGTTGGTTTCTACATGTTAGATAAAAAGGCCACCTCACATAGTGTTGACAGAGAGGCCTTGTTTAAGAAATGAACCTTGTTAATTAGCTTGGCTTGAGCTCCTGGTTTCTCCAAAGGTTATGTGATCATACAAGGTCTTTTTTTGTTCTTAGTGGTTTCCAGCAGCTGATAATGTGCCAAGACCCATCAGTGTCCCAAAGGGAAGGATCACAGTCAACACCTAAGTCAGGCTGATCAGAAGCTAAACCCTCTGGCAACAGTTAATCCCCTACCCATGAGAAACTGGGAGATGGGCATTTTGTCTATCCCTTGTGTTAAGTAAGCATGGGGTGGTGGTGCTCTTGTTCCCATTTAAAAACTACTTCTATTTTTGAAAATGTTTCATGTGCATTTGAAAAGAACTACCCTTTGCAACAACATGGATGGAACTGGAAAGCATTATGCTGAGTGAAATAGGCCAGGAGTTGAAAGACAAATACCATATGATCTCACCTTTAACAGGAAGCTAAACCACAAAACAAACAAGCAAACAGAATAAAAACAAAGACACTGAAATAGAGAACAAGGGGATAGTCACAAGAGGGGAGAGGGAAGGGAATTTAAGGGGAAAAAAGGGGAGGGATTTGGAGGAGCAAGTATAAAGGACATAGGGACAAGAACTAAGGGGGGTGGAAATGGGAGGGAGGTGGGGAGCACAGGGTCAGGTGGGCTGGGATGGGAGAAATAGACAGAAAACTGTAGTTGAAAAATAACTAAATAAAATTAAAGCAAAAACAAAAAAAACCCTACTTCTTTTTGTGTAATAGTCCTGCATGACTCATGAATGCTAGCCTGTTGGCTATCAGAGTAAGTTAATTTGGGGGGACCATATCTCATTGGCAACTGTGAAAGCTGGGGTGCCATGGATGAATAGCAGCTATTTCAAGAGAGATATTGGCAATGTGGTTTTATTGCTAGAGTATTGTTGGAGGGAAAAAGTGTCAGAAATGTCCTCCAGTTCTACTGAGCTATTTGGAGGATTGAACACACTCCCTGGATGCATGAAAATTATAAGACTGACTCTCCCATAGTACCTTATAAAATAGGCACTCAAACCCCATTCTGGGAAGACTGGTAATTGGGCATTTTCACCTGCTCCCCCTGTGCTGAACTCTAGGGGGTAGCTGTGACAAATTCTCATGTACCTGTTAAGAACTGCTTTTTTGGGAAGCCTCCAAATATCTAACTTTACATCTAAAGGAACTAAAAAAAGAAGAATAAATAAACCCCAAGTTAGTAGAAGGGAGGAAATAAATATTAGAGCAGTAATAAATAGGACAGGCTGAAAAAAACAACAGCAAAGATCAATGAAACTAAGAGCTGGTTCTTTGAAAACATAAATAAATGGACAAACCTTTGGTCAGACTCATCAAGAAGAAAAAATAGAGGGCCCACATAAGTAAAATGGAAGTAAAAGAGAAGTTATAACTGACACCAAAGAAACATGAAGTATCATGGGAGGCTGAACAACAGAAAATTGGACAATCTAGAAGGAATAAATAAATTCCTAGAAACACACAAATTTCCTAGACAGAAATAAAAATAGAAAATCTGAATAGACCAGTTACTAGTAAGGAGATTGAATCAGTGATCAAAAAATTCCCCCGAAACAAAAGTACAATACAAGATGGCTTCATGGGTGATTTCTAGTAAACATTCAAAAAAGATTTTACTACCTATTCTCAAACTCTTCCAAAAAACACTTCCAAATGTATCTCAAAGGGTCAGCATTACCCTTATACCACAACTAAAGACACCACACACACACAGGTACTCAATGACATTATAGACCAATATCCATGAAGAACATGGATGAAAAAATCCTTAATAAGATATTAACAAACTAAATTCAACAATAGATTAAAAAATCATATGCCATGATCAAGTGGAATTCAAGATTAGAAAAATGATTCAACACATATAAATCAATCAACATAATATACACAATAAAAATGAAAGATAAAAATCATATAATCATCTCAACAGATTCAAAAATAGCATTAGACAAAATTCAACATCCACTTATGATAAAAACTCTCAACAAATTCGGTACAGAGGGAACATAACTCAATATAATAAGTCTATATATGACAAATCCATAATTAATATAATACCCAATAGTTAAAAAGCTGAAAACTTTCCCTTTATTTTTTATTTTTATTTTTTTAAATATATATTATTGATTATGCCATTACATTTGCTCTATTTCCCCCCTTCATTCCCCTCCACACTGCACACCCCTCCCCCACCATTACCCCCCTTTAGTTTATGACCACATGTCTCAAGTTCTTTAGATTCTATATTTCCCCTACTATTCTTACCCTCCTCCCCTATCTATTTTCTATCTACGGTGTATGCTACTTGTTTTCTGTACCTTCTCCTCCCTTCTCCTTCTCCCACTCCCCTGTTGCTAACCCTCTATGTGATCTTCATTTCTATGGTTCTGCTCCTGATCTAGCTGTCCTCTTAGTTTGCTTTTGTTTTAGGTGTGGTTCTTAATAACTGTGAGTTTGCTGTCCTTTCACTGTTCATCTTTTTAATCTTCTTTTTCTTAAATAAGTCCCTTTAACATTTCATATGATAAGGGCCTGGTGATGATGAACTATTTAAACTTGACCTTATCTGAGAAGCGCTTTATCTGCCCTTCCATTCTAAATGAAAGCTTTGCTGGATAGAGCAATCTTGGATGTAGGTCTTTGAATTTCATGACTTGGAATACTTCTTTCCAGCCCCTTCCTGCCTATAAGGTCTCTTTTGAGAAATCTGCTGACAGTCTTATGGGAACTCCTTTGTAGGTGACTGTCCCCTTATCTCTTGCTGTTTCTGGGATTCTCTCCTTCATTTTAATCTTGGCTAATGTAATGATGATGTGCCTTGGTGTGTTCCTTCTTGGGTCCAACTTCTTTGGGACTCTCTGAGCTTCCTGGATTTCCTGGAAGTCTATTTTCTTTGCCATATTGGGAAAGTTCTCCTTTATTATTTGTTCAAATAATGTTTCCACTCGTGGCTGTTCCTCTTCTCCTCCTGGTACACCTGTAATTCAGATGTTGGAGCGTTTAAAGATGTCCTGGAGGTTCCTAAGCCTCCAGGTTTCTAATTTTTTTGAATTCTTCTTTATTCATCTTTTTCTGTTTAGTCATTTTTTTTCCTTCTGGTCCACTCCCTTGATTTGAGTCCCAGTTTCCTTTTCATTGCTATTGGTGTCCTGTGCAATTCCATTCATTTCAATTAGTTTAGCCTTCATATATTCCTCTAATTTGTGACTAAAATCAACCAGTTTTGTGAGCATCCTGATCACCAGTGTTTTGAACTGTGCATCTGACAGGTTGACAATTTCTTGTTTGCTTAGATTTATGGGTTCTGGGGCTTTGAGTTCTTCTTGAGCCATGTTTTGGTCTGTTCACACCTGTTATGTATGAGGAGTGGAGCCCAAGGTGTTCACCAGACCAGGGCCATCCAGGTCACTGGGTTGTGATGCTGTATGTGGGGGTGGGGTCAGAGAGGGACAATAGCAGTCCCCTCTGCTGCTTCCCACCAGGGGGCCTGCATGGTCTGTCTCACTGCTAGCTCCTTCACCTGGTTTATCTGCATGCGAATGTGTGACCGCGGTCACCCTGCCGCCTTGCACCCTCAGTGGGTCCACCCGTTGCTACTACACACCTGGTATCTGCCCACAGCAGCCTGCATGCCTGGGTCAGGTGCCCAGGTTGGTCCGGTGGATCTTTCCTGCCCGACCCTGCTCTGCTACTGGCTCTGCCCCTCTTACTGGTCTGGCTGAATGGCTTGTTGTCAGACTTCCGTATAGTTCAATTTTCTGTGGTTTGGCTGTGTTTTTGTTGCTAAAACTTTGTTGTTTTTAAACTTGGTTGTGCAAGAAGGCACAATGTTTCCACCTACACCTCCATCTTGGCAGAAGTCTGAAAGCTTTCCCTTTAAAATCAGGAACAAGACAAGTATGCTTACTTGTCTTCCAATACTATTCAAGATGGTATTGCAGACCCTAGACACAGCAATTAGGCACACATGCAAAAAGATAAAAGACAATCAAATTGGAAAGTAAGAAGTAAAACTGTCAAGATTTGGAGATGACCTGATCTTATATATAAAAAAAACTGTTACACTTGACCAAAAAACTCTTAGAACTAATAGATAAATTCAATAAAGTTTCTGGATACAAATTCAGTATCAGAAATTTTTTTTTGATATACTAGCAATGAACTATCAGAAAGAGTAAATGAGGAAACAGTCCAATTCACAATAAAACTGATGAGAATAAAATACCTAGGAATAAATTTTAGCAAGGAGGTAAAAGCTCTGAAAAATATAAAGCATTGCTCTGGCCAGGTGGGTCAGTTGGTTGGAGTATAGTCCCATACACCAAGAGGTTGTGAGTTTGATCCCCTATCAGGGCACATATGGAAGGCAACCGATTGATGTTTCTCACATCAATGTTTCTCTCTCTCTCCCTTCCTCTCTTTCTAAAATCAGTAAACATATCCTCAAGTGAAGAATAAAAAGGAAAAACCATAGGTATTGATAAAAGAAATTTAGGAAGAAACAAATGCAAAAATATTCCATGTTCATGGATCAGAAGAATTAATTTTGTAAAAATGTTTGTATTACTCAAAGCAATCTGAGTAACCACAAGAGATCCTAAAAAGCTAAAGCAATCTTGAGAAAGAACAAAGCTGGAAGCATCATGCCCCCTGATCTCAAACTATATTATAGAACTATAATAATTAAAATTATATTGGCATAAAAATAAACACACAGATCAATGGAACAGACTAGTGAGCCTAGAATAAACCCATGAATAGATAATCAACTAAACTGAGACAAAAGAACTAAGTATATAAAATGGGGAAATGATAGTCTCTTGAAAAAATTGGAAGAAAACTGGACAGCCACATGCAGAAGAATGAAAATGGATCACTATGTTACACCAATTACAAAAATTAGCTGAAAATTGATGGGGAGAGGGAAGAGAATTTCAGGAGAAAAGGGGAAGGATTTATAGGAATTAGTATAAAGGACATATGGATGAAAACTAAGGGGGTGGAAATGGGAGGGAGGTGGGGAGCACTGGGGGAGGATGGGCTGGGATGTGAGTAAAAGACAGAAAACTGTACTTGAACAACAATTAAATAAATTTAAAAAATTGATTAAAGACTTAAATTTAGAACATAAAACTACAAAATTCTTAGAAGAAAATGTAGCAAGCTCTTTGGCATCAGTCTTGAAAGTGATTTTTTTGGATTTAACATCAAATCAAAGGAAACAAAAGAAAAATAAACAAATGGGACAATTTCAAACTAAAAAAGCTTATGTATAGGAAAGGAAATCATCAGCAAAATGAAAAGGCAATCCACTGAGTGAGAGAAAATATCTGCGAATCAAATATCTGATAAAGAGTTAATAGCAAAAATATATAAAGTACTCATAAAACTCAATAGCAAAAATTAAATTTGATTAAAAGATGAGTACAGGATCTGAATAAACATTTCCCTATAGAAGATAAAGAAGGGAAAAATGTATAAGGGGGTAAACATAGTCTTTTCAATAAATGGTGTTGAGAAATCTGTATAGCTACATGAAAAATAATAAAACTGAACCATTCTTATACAATATAAAAATTAACTCAAAATGGAATACTTGAATGTAAGACCTGAGAGCATAAAGTTCTAGAAGAAAACATAGGTGGTAAGCTCTTTGACATTAGTCTTCCTGATATTTTTTTGGATCTGACTCCACAAGCAAGGGCAACAACAGCAAAAATGAACAAATGGTATGACAGGAAGCTAAAAAACTTCTGCACAGTAAAGAAAACAATCAACCAAATGAAAAGGCACCCTACTCAATGGGAGAAGATATTTGCAAATCATATATCCTATAAAAGGTTGATATCCAAAAACACATAAAGAACTCATATACCTTAAAATATCATCAGAACTGAAAACAAAACAAAACAATCTAATTAAAAAGTCAGCAGAGGACAGGAATAGATAGCTATTTCTCCAAAAAAGACATACAGATGGCCAAGAGGCACATGAAAAGATGCTTGACATCACTACTTATCAGGGAAATGAAAATCAAAATCACAATGAGATATCACTTCACACTGGTTAGAATGCCTAATAGTAAAAAACAAAAACAAACAACAACCTCCCTCCCCCCCAAGAAATCACAAGCATTGGTGAGAATGCGGAGAAAAAGGAACTCTTCTGCACTGTTGGGGGAGTACAAATTGGTGTTGCACAGCCTATGTGGACAACAGTACAGAGGCTCCTCAAAAAGATTAAAAGTAAAACTATTGTTAAATGATATAGCAATTCTATGTGGGGTATCTATGTGAAAAGCAAAAATGCTAATTTGAAAATATATATGTGCCTGGCTGGGTAGCTCATTTGGTTAGAGTGTCATCATGATATGCCAACGTTATGGTTCCTTAGTTAGATCACATACAAGAATCAGCCAATAAATGCAGAAGGAGTGGAAAAACAAATCTCTCTTCTCTATCTGTCTTTCTCTCTTCCTTCCTCTCCCTCTAAAATCAATCAGAAAATTTTTTAAAAAAAGTTAAAAGAATATATGCACCCCTATTTTCATTAAAGCATTACTTATAGGATATGGAAGCAATCCAAGTGCCTGTCAATAGATAAATGGATAATGATATGGTACACAGACACACACACACATAATGGAATATAATTCAGCCATGAAAAAGAATCAAATCTTGCCATTTTTCATAACATGGATGGACCTTGATAGTATTATGCTAAGTAAAATAGGTCAGAAAAATAAGACAAATACTGTATAATTTTACTAATCTATGGAATCTAAAAAACAACCCCAAACACAACTGGGCCCATAGACACAAAGAACAGACCTGTGGCTGCCATGAAAGAGGAGGGCTGAAATGTGAGTGAAGGGTTTGCAGTATCATGCACAGTAGCCAGGACATAGAAAGCAAATAGACACATTGCTAGACATTGTTGGTGAGAAGCCAATGTAGGCCAAATAGAAAGATTAAATTCTAATACAGTTCACCCTGACTAAATACATGGTGGCTGATGTGCAAAAACTATATCAAATGCCATCTAAGTAAGACAACAAAAGCCTGGAATACTAGAGAAAGATCTTTCAAAGAAAGAAAAGGACAGCTGTCATATTATTATTCAGTGAAATGTTTACAGATTGCTTTCTTTCATTAGAAACCTTAAAAATCCTTCCAAATTCATTTTTCACTGGTATAAGAATTCTTCATAAAACAGGTAATTTCTCTTTAGCTTTTCTAAAATGTATGCTTCAATATTTGCTTGATAAATAATTTATTTGTATAACATTTACTATACATTTTTCTTTTTTCTAAAATTCTCTCATATCACATTTGTCACAGCTTTAAAAATAAATATTCTATAGCCTAAAATTTAAAGAAAAGAAATGCATGAAGAGGATCAAGAAGTCTAAACTGACTGTAAGATAAACAAGTCATGGAAATGTAGAGCACAGGGAATATAGAGAATAATACTGTGTCAACTTTGTATGGTGACAGATGGTAACTGGACTCATGGCGGTGATCATTTCATAATGCATAGGAATGTTGAATCACTATGCTGTATAGCAGAAACCAATATAACACTGTGCGTCAATTATACCTCAATTTAAAAAAATCTTCATCTTTGTTTCCTATTGTCCTGTGAGTCTTGTGGGTGCAAGCCCTATTGGATTCAGAGCTAGAAGTTTGGGGGGCCCATCCCTTGGGTGGGAAACATAAAAGCTGAGGTTCTAGATGTATGGTGCAAAGCTTTCATTTCTCAGTGAGAAGCTGGGAGTTGGGTTCCCTCCCTTCCACTTTTTTTTGTGCTATGGGGGGGGTGGGTTTTATGCTAAGGGTATGCATCAGCCTTTCCTACTCCTTTTGATGTGGGTACTTTCTCATTTCCCTGACACGTGGGAGTTGCTAAGCTAGTCTGATTTCTCTCAGGAGGAGTCACTCCAGGTGTACTCAGTGTGTCCTTGGGAGGGGGTGAGCTCAGGAGCCTCTCGTGTAGCTATTTTGGTCCCCTTAGTGACAAAGTTTTTTTGTTGTTGTTTGTTTTAAATTTAAGTTGGCCTAAGACCGTCCTATGACATAGGTGCTGAATAAAAATCTTTATAAATAATGATAGGAAATATTTCCACTTAATAACTTAGCAAACAAAAAGACTGAAAACATCTAGTGCTGGTGAGGCTGTGGGGAAATTGGCACTTGGTAGCAAGAGTATAATTGGTACAGCCTTCATGTACAATCTAAAATGTGCCACAATGAGGCTTAGTAATTGTTGTGTAGGTATGCAGCATTTAAGAATGACCCCAGGTCTGCAGTATATTCAGTGCATGACTTCCTGAGCAGCACAGAAACATCTAGATTGCTTACATGTTACACATAGGTCATGAGGAGCTGGGGTTGCTGCCTGCTGTTCACCTTGTCAGCCACCCCCCACCATTAGCTCTGTGACATCTCACCTACAGAGCCTGGGTCTGATGCCGAGCTCAAATTTGGGGTTCTTCTGGGTGCTTAAAGGTTCTGCCATAAATATGCCCATTATCCTGTAGTTCCTCACTGTTTTTAAATAACTTATAGTACCACCTTCCTCCCTGAAGTTATGGTGTAGGAAGCAGAAGACCCTGGCAATCACTTCACCGATCTACTCCACACCATCTTGTTAGGTAATCCTTCACCAGCATGGTAGCCACGGGCTTTCTCTTCCTGTCACATCTCGAATTCTCTCCGCTTTAGACTTATAGTAAAAATCTCTCTGCTTTAGGCATGAAGTAAAAATCTAAGATCTAATTTGATAGGCCTGCCTCTTGATATGTTCATGGGACCTACAGGAGTTTAGAATATCCATCTCTCTCTTCCGAGATCATTTTGCTAGAGTCAAGAAAGTCATTTGGAGGTGAAAGCTGTTTAACTGCTTTTGTTCTGGGTGGGACCTGACATCCTTTTCTCTGGGCAAGAAGCCTCAGTATTGGAGGTGGATGACTGAAAGGGAATTGAGAAAAATAAAAACAGATTGCTTTAATATCTACCAGTATTATTTCCTTATAATATAAAGGGGGAACATGCAGAGTTAACTTATTGTTCCTTGTTATTTTTATACTTTGCCCTGCACCTTGCCCTGCAGTCCCTGGACCTGGGGGGTAGTTGCATCAGTTACACTAATGAGACACGAGCTCGATTAGTCTTGTTTATGAAAACTTCTCTGAAAATGTCATATTTCCACATTAAAGAATTCTCCAAGTACTTTCAAGTATCTTTATCAGCCAAAAACTTACTTCTTATAACAACTGGAGAAATCACATCTTTCGTATTTTCCTTCCATGCTGTCCTTATAACTCCCATAATGAATGGGAAGTGTACTTCACAATATTCCCCTTTTTTAAACTTTTTTACTGGATGTATTGGGGTGACACTGGTTGATAAAATTATATAGGTTTCAGGTGTATGATATTATAATACATCATCTGTATATTCTATTGTGTGTTCACCACCCCATGTCAAATCTCTTTCCATCACCATTTATATTCCCATTAATGAATAGAGAATTATGGTTACTGGTTAAATGATTTTGTTGGGTCTGCTTTTATTCACATTTGGATATGCCAAAGTTCTTTCATTATTGGCTTTCTGCCCATCAGTAACACCTCAAGACAATTCAAAGCAAAAGCTGTCTGCTTAAAAATGCCAAGAGAGCTACTATCAAAATGGCAGAGATGAGAAACTCTTCAGGGGGAATGTAAATTCACTTACAAGGTAAAACACTCATTTAAAGGTGAGTGACTGTACCCTGGCATGGTTCAAGTCAGCTCAAATTTTAGCCGAATAATTCTGTGAAGCTCCATTTGTTACTTAATGTAGCTATGAAAACATATTGGCCCTTTGGTCTTCGACATTCACCATACATCACTTAGAGTATTCACTATTCTTTTTGTTCCTTTTAGAAAAAAAGTTTATTTTCCTTTTTTTACTGTTGATATAGGATATTTTGAATGACTTCTACTTTGAAAAATATGATAGAACTTTATGGTGAGAACATATGATTTACTGTGCCACACTGTTTTGTTGATTTAGCTTTCAGATGAACAAAAATATAAAAGGGAAAAGTAAACGATTTAGACTAGGTAGGACATATTACAAGTCGAGTGAAAAATATATCTCCTGAAAATGTGAAATAAGGTGGTTGAGACTAAATTTAGACTTTTTAAACCCTATAGAGATCATCTGTGTATAGAACATTGTGATAATCTTCCGCAGAAAAATTATGCTTCATTGTAATCAATCAAGTGGAAGAGGAATTCCCTTCCTCAGCTTCCTCCTGCTGAGAGTACATAGGACACTCATAGGAACAAGTCCTATTTTTATCCCAGCAGGCACTGGCAGCAGAGTGAAGTCATCTTTATGATTCTGTGAGCATCCTTTGTCCACAGGTACTTGAAACTATTTTTAACATGGACTAAAAAGTGCCAAAGCCATGTTATAGTAATCAGATTCCATTTGATAATGGAAATTCTACCTGATTTTTACTTTTGAACAAATGCAAAACATTTTTCAGGAGAATCTTAAAAAAGTGACTATAAATATTTTTCTATTGACAGATTTATTAAAATCTCCCATTTTTTCCTCAGAACACCTAACTTTTTCATGTTTGAACAAAACAAGGTATTAATAATAGTTAAATGACATACATTTTAATACAGTTACATGCTTTAGAGATTTTAAATGTAGTTGATAACATTAGTTCTCTGAGGTTGGAGATGAGACCTTGAATCTTCCATGCCTGCCTCGCAGTAAATAGTGACAGTTCGAAGATCTAGATCTCAGAGCTGAACATAAAAGGAATCTAAGGTAAAGATTCACAAAATGTGGTTTGATATCCTAACTTTAAGAATAATTATCATCTATCATCTACCTATCAACTACCAACCATATCTATCAACTACCTATCTATCATCTATCACCTATCTACCTGCCATCTGTCAATCATCTAAATCCACCCATCCATTTGGATTCACTAGAGGGGGAATGTGGTCATCTCCCTGAGCATCTTGCTGCGATGTGAGAGGACACACGCTGGCTGGTGCCCACTCTCTTCTACATCTAAATTGAATTCTGAAGTATGAGTTTGGGTTTAAAGGGAGCTCAGAATACTATTTGAGCTTAAATAGTATTCTCTTTTTCTGCAAACAGAGACACATCAGCATTTATTTCCTTTTCTTTTACTGAAGAAAAAATTCCCCCACTTCTGAGAGTTGTATATCCAAAAAGCTGCTTATGCTTCTTTAAAAACACAGAACAACTGAATTGTAAGCCCTGTCTTTTCTCCTTACAAACTTAAACTATAAAAGAAAGTCAGCATGTCACACATTGACATTTGCATTTGATTTGGTGTGTATTTTCTTTCCACATCACAATTTTTGTTGCCTGAAAAATGGTGTCTGTATTTACAACCTCCAGATCCTCACCCAGGAATGAGGTACAGTCTGTCAGGAGCTCATGATTTCAGTGGTGCTTTACATTTTCAATTCTCTTTGAAGGGCGCAGGGCAGAGATCGACCTTAGCTTGCTAGTCACTGCAAATTTCCTTTTCCTCACAGTAAGCCATGCTGGGTGTTAATGATAACATTAGGTGCCTGCCTCAGATGCCTTGACCCTAACACCGAGGGCATTTCACCTAATGGCTTTTTTCCATCTCATTATTCTATATTTAAAATTAACCGAGCATTAAAATGAAGCACCTCTTTCTGCTGGTAAAGATGTTTTTCTGTTGCCATCTCTAATTTTAAAGTAGGTTATTATTTTAAAAACTAATATAAAATTGTGCTGCTGATATTATAAACTATTCAAGGGGGAGGAGTAGCCATGCAATCATTCTACTGCAGGATCAGAGATTGTTAAGTAAGCATGGTCTTCAGGCAGAGAGTGAGGAACACCAATATAACAAAACAAAACAAACACAAAAATGAATCATACCAACATGCAGTAGGGAAAAGGGTAAATGAGAGAGAATCTTTACAAAAATGACAACTGAAAAGACAACACTCAGATTTTAAAGTGAATACTTTTCAAAAGGCACACTTGATGAGCATTCAGAACCCAGGCAGGAACATGCCTGACAAAACAAGAAGTGTTTCTTGTCTGTTTGAAATAAATGTTAACATATGAGATGCAAAGTTTAGTTCCATAAATCAGAGAGTCATTATAAGGATTAGATTACTTACATTTGTGAAATCTTTAGCATAGTGCAGTAAACATTATAGCATACTATAATGCCATAAACATTATATACATTCCCTTTTATTATTTTTATCTCAGTTGGTCCTTGCACAAATGTATGAAGTAGATGGTGCCATTATTCCCTTTTCATGTGTGTCTCCAAAGGTTATGCCATTCGCTTGGAAAAACTATATGTTCCCACTGCAGAGTCTTAGTAGGTGACTACCCTTCTCTGGCCAATGGTTTGGGCTGCAACAGAAGCTGGTCTCCTCAGATGTGCTCTCCCTTGATACTGAATTTTATTTTTTAAAAGATTTCATTTATTTTTTTGGAGAGTCAAGAAGTGAGGGAGAAAGGGGAAGAGAAACATCTATCACCCTCAACCAGGGACCTGGCCTACATCCTAGGCCTGTGTCCTGACTGGGAATTGAACCAGTGACCTTTCAGTTCACAGTCCAGTTCTCAACCCACTGAGCCACACCAGCCAGGGCTGACTTAGAATTTTTGATAGTAATGAGAACTGTCGGAATTTGAACATGTGTTCCGAGAGAGTGACCTGGATCCCTGGAACAAACCCTGGTTTCTGTGCTTTCTGAGCCTGGTTGTTGAGCTTCTAAGTCTTGAGCTACTCTATACCTTTCTAGTACATTCTGTTTCCACTGTGACTTTGGTCCCGCATTGCTCTCTGCTTGGTGAGGGGCTGGCACGTAATGGAGGAAACTGACTGTTGTGCCATAGTCAGCTCTGCTGTGGCCTCTGCTGAGCAGGCCTGGGGAAAAGCTCAGGTGGTAGAATCCCTTGTCTTGGGAAAGGGAGGAATGGCCCTAGGACAAATGTGACACTTGACTTTCTTGCACAGTCTGAGAAGAGAGAGACTGGGGAGCTGGATGAAAGAAGGTGCAGGGAGTAAGCAAAAATATATATCTATATATCAAAAAGCTATATATATGTATATGTATCTACACACAGACAGAGTGTAGTGATAACCAGAAAAAAAGGGGGGGGCAAATGGGGATGGAAAGAGACTTTGCTTGGGGCAATGGGCACACGATGCAGTGTGCAGATGATGTCTTATTGATTTGTACACTTGAAACATGAATGGTTTTGCAAAGCAATGGCACCATAATAAATTCAATAAAAATATAAAAAATAAAATAAAAGAATAAGCAATATACAGATTCAATGCAATACCTATTAAAGTACTAATGGCATATTTCACAGACATAGAACAAACACTTCAAATATTTATATGGAACCATAAACGACCCTGAATAGCAGCTGCACTTTTGAGAAAGAAGAACAAAGTAGGAGGGATCACAATACCTGATATCGAACTGTATTACAAAGCCACTGTAATCAAAACAGCCTGGTACTGGCATAAAAACAGGCACACAGACCAATGGAACAGAGAGCCCAGAAATCAACCCAACTCTCTACAGTCAATTAATATTCGACAAAGGGGGCAGTAACATAAAATGGAGTAAAGATAGCCTCTTCAACAAATGGTGTTGGGAGAACTGGACAGCTACATGAAAAAAAAAATGAAACTTGAGCACAAACTTACACCATACACCAAAGTAAATTCAATGTGGATAAAAGACTTAAATATAAGCCGCGACACCATTAAAGTCCTAGAGGAGAACATTGGCAAGAAAATCTCAGATATTCCACGCAGCAACATTTTTACTGATATGTCCCTTAGAGCAAGGAATATAAAGGAAAGAATAAACAAATGGGATCTCATCAAAATAAAAAGCTTCTGCATGGCTAAAGAAAACAGTATTAAATTAAAAAGACAACCAACTGTATGGGAAAATATATTTGCCAATGATACCTCAGACAAAGGTTTAATCTCCAAAATATACAAAGAACTTACACAACTCCACTCTAAGAAGACATCTAACCCAATTAAAAAATGAGAGAGGGACTTGAACAGACACTTCTCCAAAAAGGACATACAGAATATCCAGAGACATATGAAGAGATGCTCAATATCGTTAGCTATCAGAGAGATGCAAATTAAAACCACAATGAGATACTGCTTTACACCGGTCAGGATGGCTATCATAAACAAAGCAACAAACAACAAATGTTGGAGAGGTTGTGGGGAAAAGGGGTCCTTAGTTCACTGTTGGTGGGATTGCAGACTGGTACAACCATTATGGAAAACAGTATGGAATTTTCTCAGAAAAATACAAATCGACCTGCCTTTTGACCCAGAAATTCCATTGCTAGGATTGTATCCTAAGAATCCTAAAACATCAATATCAAAGAACCTATGCACCACAATGTTCATAGCAGCACAATTTACAATAGCCAAGAGTTGGAAGCAACCTAGGTGCCCGTCAGTAAATGAATGGATCAAAAAATTGTGGTACATATACACAATGGAATTCTATGCATCAGAGAGAAAGAAGGAGCTCCTACCCTTTGCAACAACATGGATGGAATTGGAAAGCATTATGCTGAATGAAATAGGCCAGGTGTTGAAAGACAATACCATATGATCTCACCTTTAACAGGAAGCTAAACAACAAAACAAACAAGCAAGCAGAATAAAAACAAAGACACTGAAATAGAGAACAAGTGGGCAGTGACCAGAGGGGAGAGGGGAGGGAATTTAAGGGGGAAAGAGGGGATGGATTTTGAGGAACAAGTATGAAAGACACAGGGATGAGGACTAGGGGGGGAGGAAATGGGAGGGAGGTGGGGAGCACGGGGCTGGGGGGGGGGGGGGCTGGGATGGGAGAAATAGACAAAAAAAACTGTACTTGAAAAATAACTAAATAAATTTTTTTAAAAAAGAATAAGATCATGTTACTAAAGGTGACTCAACCTTTTTTCCTCTGATTATTTTGCATCATCAAAGTAACAATTACCTGCAGGGTCTAATGCATTTGTTTGAGTGTCTATGTTTACTTATAACTTTCTTTGCATATTTTTAAGAGACTAACCATTCTGTTTGTAAATCTGGTCTTTATTTCTTTTTATTGAGCCCAAACAGTATTCATGATTTAAGGGAAGGGACAAGGTATTATTGTGCCCATCACAACCTGCCACATTCTGGCTTTGCTCCGAGTATGTAAGGTGATCTCTGATTATTTCTCACAGGGTGCACTTACCTTGCACCCCTAAACACCTGCCTTTCTGCCCCACCCTCCATGTGTCTGCTCAGGCTGTTTTCCCCACTTGAATGCTCTCCCTCTTCTACTTCATCTTATAAAGTCCTACACCCTCAAGTTTCAAGGGCCCCTCTTTTCACACACGCCAATCCAATCTGATTTTTCTCTGAATTCCCACTGCTCTTAAAATCAGTGCCTCACTTTATCGTAATTATTTCATGTGTGAATGTTTACACTCCTACTAAAATGGTAAGATTCAGGTAAACAGTGATCAACTATTTTCTTCCTACATTTAATTATCAAAAGTTTTAAACATACAAGGAAATATTAAAGAATTTCTTGGTCTGAACAGTCCTATGCCCACCTCAACCCTTCAATTAACATATTTCCTTCATCATGTGTATATCCCTCTATTTACCCCTCAATCCATCCATCATCTTACTATATTTTTTGTGATACCCTGAAAATAACTTGCATAAATGAGTCCCATTTTACCCCCAATACTTCAGCACATCTATCACTAACTAGAGTCATTATTTTCACTGGTACTTTTTGTAATTAAATTTCTATACTCCATAGCACCCTGCAGAGTAGTGACCATATCATAGAACATCAATTTATTCCCATTGGGTTAAACTAGACACCATTTTGAAATCATTACAAACTAAAGGTGTGGAAGCCCAAATAAATGGTTTCAGAAGCACAGAGAAGTAGGTGTGTTTTATGGATTTGCAGAAGAAACTTACCTATGTGTAGCTCGTACTAGCCCAGTTTGTGATCTGTCAAGTATATTCTAGGGGCACGATCAGGCAAAGTTTCAGGAGGCAGACAGGCCACCATCTGAGTGACTGAAGTACTAACATGCATCCTGTTATACTGTGTGCTTAAAAACCAAGACAGGGACATTAGTTTACCTAAAGATATACATTGAAATAGGTGATAAAATAGTAAAAAAAGGCAAAAGTAGGGCTCGTTTGTAGCAGCCCGTAACCGTCTATTTCCCTGTACCCTGTTGGGTGGAAGCTCCACTCCTATACAGGACAGCACCCACTCCAAACAGACCATCTGGGCCCAGGCAGAGGGATCTGGAAGAAGGCTGCTCTAAACCTGTGCAGTTCCTAAAATCTTACGAGGAGAAAGGTACAGTGCTCCTTGAATTTGGTAGCACCTTTTAAAACATGTTATTATAGTAGCCATTATTTACCCCAAAGTCTTCCCTTTACTGATATAGTTTATTCATGTCGATATATACATCCACATCTATATGTATATTTATATCTACATACATTCCCTCGTTTTTCAATGACAGGCTCTTTCTTGGGCATGTGTCTCTGGTCATCCTCTCTTTGAAGAGTCTTCTTCCAACCCCTTCATTTAAAAGGAATGCCCACTCTCCCCATTGTACTCTATCTCTGCACTCCATTTCACCCGAAATTACAGTTACTCACTATGTATTAATACTTCTTAACTTACATCATATGTTTTCACTTTAGTAGGCTAAAACTTTTTGATGGCAGAACCATATTTTCCCCTTCTGCATAATTAGAGGTTATTAGAGTACCTGATCCATAGTAGACACCTAATTAAAATGTGCTAAATTGTATGCATTGAAAATACATGAATAGGGAACAAATTTGTTCCAGTGTTATTCCAAATGCCCTTGCTGTTTTGATTCCTACCTATCTCTCCTCCTTCTCCATATCCTAACACTTTTTTTCTCTCCTGGCCATTGGATTGGGGGCTGCACCCAGAATTGACTTTCTGGACACTGCCTCCATTTATGAAATCATCTGCCCCATCTCTGAAAACTCTCATTACTTTAGCATGCTTGTCTCAGCTAGGGGTTAGAGGGAAATTATATCTGAAGGAAGAAATTGACCACAAGCTGTGAGTGATGGAGAACCTCACTTAATGTGGTAAACCTCCTGAGGATGCTTACACATTACAAGGATGGTAAACTGGCAGTGTGACTAGGAAACAAATAATTTTAGGCAGTTTATGTGAAAAAGACCTAGGGATTAAGTTGACTAAAAAATAAAATTTGAATAGTCTGGAAATGGAAGAAACTAACTCATTCTTCTTTGAATGCATTCTAATTTCACTTTTGTTAAGCAGTTTTACATTACACAGGGAATAACAACTTCCATTTTCTGTGACAGATTATATGCTAGCTGATATCTTGAAGAATATTGAGAATAATTAGGATGATGAGGGTCTCCCAAATCATGCCAGTTGAGGAAGAGGTTAGGAGCTGGAAATATGTAGTTGATAACAGAAAGACTTCGGGAAGATAAGTAAACTTGCCTCATTCATTTGAAATGAATGAAGAATATTGATTGAACACATACTAAATACTAGTACTAAATTAGGTGTTGGGGAAATTAGTGATTTAAAAAATAGTCCTTTTCACATAGAGCTTAGATTTCATGTTAAAAAAATTGTAGAGGACTATTGAGTAAAAAAATATAGATTTATGCTTTTCCTTTGAGATGATTTCTGGTAGAGCAGTTTCCATTATTGTTAATATTTAGTTAATACTATCACAGTTCAAGGAGGTTGCAGATGGGACTCCATATGCATTGCAGATAGGGGTAGAGAGTCCTCCATCCATGTATTCTGTGATTGTTAGTCAAGATCACAATGTTCACTTATGATGACCAGGGAAATAAGCATAATATTTGTCATAAAAAGAAGTGCCTGAGATCAGGTTTGGGAAAAAAGGAGTGATTTGATTTGGACTTCTTGATCCTTTTACAAAGGGAACAGTAAACAGTTCTGTGGGCCTGGAATAATGAATAAACAACTGACAACTCTTTTCTTTATATGGAATAAGACTTAAAACATAAGTCACAGAGAGTGGAAAGATAAAGGTAGCAGCATGAAACCTATAAAAGTAGAAATAGAGATGGTTGCAGGGGGAAAATTAACAAATGTGCACTGAAGCTTTAACTTTCTTATTTTTCCTTGAATCGTGTGGCTCCAGTCAAGTCCATTTTCCTCTTTGGCATGAAATTTCCTCAGGGAAGAAATGAGGGCTTGGCCTACTTTATCTTTAATGCAATTTTTGGGTCTTACATTTAAATATTTTAGTCAGCATCACATATATTTTGTAAGGATGCTTGGTTAAGTATTTTGGACCATTAAGGTAACATTTTAAAATAAAATTTTCATCTCAGTGGATCGATCAGAATTATCACATATAATAAAAATACCACTTTTCTGATTCCTGAATGTGGCAATAAGTTCAACAATGAAAACTCTTTGAACAAGCACTTAGACATATTTTTGAACAACTCGCATCTAATATTTTAAAGCAAGTGTTCTCACAAATAGTCAATATTATTGTTGTTCATATACCTCTCTTCTGTTTTGTGAATAAATGTCTTAAATCTATTTCAACAAAGTTGGTGATTTCAGAGGCAATAGCAACATTATATTCTTGCTTGAGCAAAATATGAAAAATAATATATTATCAGTCTGTCAATTGTTTAATTAAAAATACTCATTTTCATATAACATCCTTCCTCGTATTAATTAGGAGGAGATTGTGTTAAACTTTCCAGCTTTTCTGGGCTTTTAAAAACATGTCCACGATAGAATACAATTGACCTATGTTGTTTTAAAGGATAAAAACATCTTTTCTAAAAGCTTTACATATAAGTACTTAGCAATAATAGCCTAATAAATCTGAAGTAACAGAATAACATGACTTTCCCATAACAGCAAATACATTAACACTTTGATTTTCTGTGAGTATAACATCATATGGTAATTCATAAATATAAGTTTATCACACATTTTGAGGGCTAAGTAAAAATTACTCTATCTATCCCTTTTGCTAGTTCCAGACCTGACAGATGGTATACTGACTCTGGTTTTTTTCCAAAATAGCATCACAATTAGAACATAATTTTCACTAAATATTATTTTGTGAAATTCCTTAAGAGAGAAAATGGTAATTGTGTAAAGGTAGAAACAGAGAAAAAGTTTTAGATTTTGCATTATTTTTACTTTTATAATAGTTGAGTTTTGAAAAACTCTTTATGTTCACTAATTTCATAAAGCATATTTTGGCATAAAAAATTTAGAGAATTTTTAATGTGTATTAAGAGTTTCATGAAATGTGCGAAGTACAAGACATTTGCCTACATTTATTGCCTATACTATGCACATGGCATGTTGGGTTATAAATAGAGGTGGACTCTGGGCTCAGACTTCTGACTTGGGAGGCTGCTGTGCGATCCGCCAGTGCCCTTGGGCTCCGTGTCTCAGTGTCCTGCTCCTTAGAACAAATGTAACAACATCTCAGTGGGTGAGTATTAAGAATATATAATTAAATCTAGGTAGAGAGCATAAATGTGTGCTTGTAAAATAGTAAAATCTTAGTTAGTGGTAGCTATTTTATTATTAATATCATCACTTAAACATTTTTATAGAAAAAATTAGAATCAATAACCTCTCCATTCAATCTTGAAGCTTCTCTACTAATGCCATTTTCTTTTTTGCACCACAACTTTTGGAGTTCTCATTGGGCTGAAGCCAATTTTCTAGTTTCTTATATGAACATTTTATTATTTGCATATGAACATAATGTATTTGCATATGCCAAGCTGACTGCCTGAATATTCTCCAAGAAAGAACCTTCCTTAGGCCTTCATCTGACTAACTGATCTGTAGTAAGATTTCCATAATGAAGTCCAATTGTTTTCCTTCAACTTGTCACATATTCTCACTGACATTCTTGCTGATACTGGGTTAATTCAGTTTCACGTGTGGTCTGGGAGGTCACGTACCATTATTAAATATTTATTGTATTTCTAGCATTTTTACAGTAGTTTAAATGTGACAGAAGGAAGAGATCTTTGTACCATTTATTGTTTGTTTTTGGAGATGGGATAACTGTCTATTCAAATAGTCGTTAGACATCAGCATACTGGGAGCTGAAGTGATGTTTTCAGTTGGGACCTGTCTAGGCTGGCTTCCCAGGGAAGGTGGGCTTGCACAAAGGGTAGTGTCCAACTGAGGGGATAAGAGCAGAAATAGAATTTCAGGGTGGAGGAAGTTGTAGCATTAGCTAAGATGAATACAGGAAAAGGTAAGACTTTGGGGTGGTAAGGATCATGGCTTTGGTGGAATGGGACAGTCCATGTTGGGAAATAGAGGAGGATAAAGATGCATAAATAAGAAGTTGATAAGGGACCTTTGTCCTTGAAATGATACATGATGAGAAAAGAACTTCTTATAAATGCTTTGATTTGAGATTATGGCATGTTAGAAATGTTTTGGGAAGAAAAATCTGGACAGCAATGACCTGGGTAGCAAGGCAGTTAAACGTAAGGGATCTAGAATTAAAAGGTCTAGGTAAAACCCCACTTCAGGTACTGGTTTCCTGACCTTAGATAAATTACTTAACCTCTTTAAACCCCAGTTTCCTTGTCTCTTAAGTGGTATCATAAAAGTAGCTACCCCTTAAAGATATTGTGAACACTAAATGAGATTGTGTTTATCATAGTGTCTGTTACATAAGTGTGAAATAAATATTGTTATCATATAGCTATTAATGGGCATGAAAAAATGCCCAATTGAGATTATTAATATGCAGGTGGAGTTTCTAGCACATCCTTGTAAATAAAATACTATTGCATATACCCAAAACTTGCTAGATATGTCCACTTCACAGTCATTTGGACAGTCTTCTCCCCTGCTGTAGTGGGAACAAACATGTTTTGGGCAGTACAGATCGTTTTGTGCCCACTTCATGATCTGAACTCATATGCTTTTTGTACTATTACCCAGAGCCTTCCTCTGATATCTCCAGGACTATCACTTTCCCATCTGTTAAGCTGTAAAAGGAGGCCAGCCTAATAAAGAATGAACTTTCTCAAAAACATTCCCACCAGACAGTAGTGGGTTAATTCCTATACTGCTCAATCAGTACTGGCCAGAGCAGTGGCTTTCAGAATAAGACACAGGGAACATCCACTTCACACAAACTACATATTAGTTATACCCAAATTTATTTTAGCAGATTTTGTAAGTCATGTTGGAGTATGTGTTATGTGATCTTACAGCTCTGTCAACAGCCTTTGCATCTTCCTGAGAAACAAAGTATCTACACTGTGCGTGAGAAGAAATTTCTGAAGAGAGATTAAAATGGACTACATGAAAGTTTTTACTTTTATCAAGCATATTGTATCTCCCTCAAACATATTCCTTAAACACTCTCTTTAAAACTTTATTTTATTTTTTATTTTACTTGTTCAAGTATAGTTTTCTGTCTTTTACTCCCATCTCAGCCCACCCACTCAGCCCTCCCCCTCCCTCCCATTTCCAGTCCCCCTAGTTTTTGTCCATGTGTCTTTTACACTTGTTCCTGTAAACCCTTCCCCTTTTCCCCTGAAATTCCCTCCCCTCTCCCCTCTGGACACTGTCAGCCTGTTCTCTATTTCAGTGTCTTTCATTATATTTTGCTTGTTTGATTGTTTTGTTGTCCTTAAACACTCTTGATGGACATTTAATAAATGTAAACTGGTATTGTATGCACTTTTTGAGACCTTCCTGTAGATTAGAAGATATGTTGCTAATAATCTATAGGAAAATTACATCTGGAGAAATATACATAATGTCTTTGACTTTCCTGTCCATGAATTGATTAAATCACATTAAATTCAACTGATAGAGCTGTTGAAAACTTTGGAGGAGATGTAGAAGATAGAGCCTAAAATAATTAAATGCTTAGGGAACAAAACCATGAGAAAATAAGGTTATTTAATTGGAAGGAGAAATATCTGCAGAAAACCTCATTAAAGTTTTTATGAAGTGTTTTTAATAAGATGTTATAAAATAAAAAGTGGTGAGCAATTTTTCTAGTCCCAGAGCAGCAATAGAAGAAATAGACTTATATGGATGATAAACCAGAACAATAATACTATACTTTTGATACTTTTCAAAGAACTTTCATATATATATGATACTCACAGAAGCTTATATAACAGAAAATGGATGCTATTATCTTTATGTTTCAAAAAAAAGGGCACAGACAGGTAAAATACTTCTTTGGAATTATACAGAGTGCTATGCTCCCTCACTATCCCATTCCCACGGTTCTGCCCTTTTGGTCCTGTGCCTTCAGTTTGAATCATAATGGACATAAAAATCTATCCTTTTACCTTTGGGCAGTGCTCTATGTTCTAATGACACATCATCGAATGACATTATTTGTGGTTCTCTATGCCCATGCTGGTGCTCACCTACAAAACTGGCATTCTGGGTTTTGATGTGATTAGTCTTTACCTATTCTTCCTAAGTGTCACTATTTCTTTAGGTTACTCCTGACCAAAATGAGTAGAAATATGTCATTAACATGGGAATTTAGCCTTTTGTTGAAATGGTGGAGGATATCATGGGTATAGCAATATGTGTCTAGTTTATCTAACAATATTAGCTTCCTTATCTGTAAATCAAGTCCAAGCATCTTGGCCTTCATTGGTAACCAAGTGCTGATGTAGTCATGAGCATCACCAGTTGCAGTGAATGCTAGGGTGTGCTGTCTGACTTCCCTGGGCTTGTGGGTGGGGTATGAAGGCCAGGTTCCCTTGACTCAATTTGCAAGACTATGAACATATCTATTCCAGAGTTCCTGTAAGGGCAGCTGAAGCCTCAGTTACAACTGCCTTCCAGTTCAGCTTCTACCTCTGCTCAAGAGTTGCTTTTCTCACTGCCCCTCAGATGTTGTTCCCAAGAGTACTCCCTAATAAACTTCCTACATGCAAATCTTTACTGTCTACTTTCAAGGAACCTGACCTAAGACACAAGTTATTATGCCTCAGTGGCTGAGAACCAACTTCTTGAACTGCACAAATTACAATTATAGAATTTCTGTCTCTAAATATTTTTAGGAATCCTCAAGACTTCTTGCACATGGGTGTCCAAGTATCAGATTTTGCTCATAGGTGGTTTCTGTGCATCGCCAATCCAAGACATCCCTCCTTCTTCTTCTTCTAAGAATTCTCCACAGAGGCTATGCTCAGCTGAAACTGTGTTTCCATAACTTTTTTGGTGAGGTCTGTGTACTAGAGGAGTTGAAATTCTTTTTCAGCACAGTCTCTACCACTTTGTCTTATTGGCAAGAATGAGGGTCACTGTTGATACAATACAAGCAGGAGAATGCTCCTTTGCTTTTTATTCATTTGGGAGATTGAAAGAGATTTTAGGGCATTGTGTAGTTCATACCAGCTGATCACATATTAAAAATTCCTGTCCTCCAAATGGTGAGAGCTTTACCAAAGTGTCTAATAAGCTCCTATGTAAACATTTATGGTATTTGATACAGACTTTATCCTGCAATCTCCTCCTCTTTGTCTTTGTTAATATTTTGTCTGGAGTGCAGATATTACTGGTTGTTAAAATTAGTCCAACTATTACAAAGTTAAAAGTAGGAGGGACCAAGGACAGAATTCAGTATACACCATAAAGTAGAAATTTATTGTCTCAGGATGCCATTAGAATATTATCTGAAGAAGTAATATAAGTCTTCATGTTATATTTATTGAGTTCAAACACCTTGGCTCAATACCAGTATCTATCTATGAAAACAACTTTCAATAAAAAAATTAGTAAATATTTTGAAAAGTCTTAAACTATTATTTTTAAAAATTTTTATTTTATTGATTATGCCATTACAGTTGTTCTATTCCCCCCTTCATTCCCCTCCACACTGCACTCCCTCACCCCCACCATTCCCCCTTTAGTTTATGACCATGTGTCATAAGTTCTTTAATTCTATATTTCCCATACTATTCTTGCCCCCCATCTATTTTCTACCTACCATCTATGCTACTTATTTTCTGTGCCTTCTCCCCCCTTCTCCTCCTCCCACTCCCCCATTGCTAACCCTCCATGAGATCTTCATTTCTATGTTTCCACTCCTGATCTAGCTGTCCTTTCAGTTTGCTTTTGTTTTAGGTGTGGTTGTTAAAAACTGTGAGTTTGCTGTTCTTTCACTGTTCATATTTTTTATCTTCTTTTTCTTAGGTAAGTCCCTTTAACATTTCATATAATAAGGGCTTGGTGATGATGAACTCCTTGAATTTGATCTTATCTGAGAAGCACTTTATCTGTCCTTCCATTCTAAATGAAAGTTTTGCTGGATAGAGTAATCTTGGTTGTAGGTCTTTGGTTTTCATGACTTGGAATACCTCTTTCCAGCCCCTTCTCACCTGTAAGGTCTCTTTTGAGAAATCTGCTGTTAGTCTGATGGGAACTCCTTTGAAGGTGACTGTCCCCTTATTTCTTGCTGCTTCTAGGATTCTCTCCTTCATTTTAATCCTGGCTAATGTAATGATGATGTACCTTGGTGTGTTCCTTGTTGGGTCCAACTTCTTTGGGACTCTGAGCTTCCTGGATTTCCTGGAAGTCTATTGCCTTTGCCAGATTGGGAAAGTTCTCCTTTATTATTTGTTCAAATAAGTTTTCCACTGGTGGCTGTTCCTTTCCACCTTCTGGTACCCCTATAATTTGGATGTTAAACTATTCTTAAATGAGTCTGTGTTAGGTAAACCAGAGTTCACAGACGTCAAATTGTAAAACAATTTATCTCAATATACAACTTCTTTTTATTCAGTGTATTGATGCTATCCTGGATAGTTTGTTGACGATGAAGCTGGCATAGTTTCTTTTAGTTTCATTTAGAAAGTTAGATAGCTGGCCATTTTAAAAAATAAATAAGATTGTCTATATTTTGACTCCACTCTGTGAGAACTGGTATAAAGAAGTTAATCAAGATAAATATGTTGACAAAGAATGAGGCCTACCACTAAAAATGAAGTTTAAAGAATTTTCACAGTAAAATATCTTTTCTGGTAGTAGTTTTAAGGCAGTAATCAAATACTATTTAACCATGATGATAGGTCCTAATTAGGGAATAGTAAGGGGCCTTAAAGAAGCAGGTTGGAAAATATGTAGAATATAAATCTACACTATTAAATCACTGCTACTTCATTTAATAAACAAATGAGCCCTTGACATTTTCTCATAAATCTTATTGTTCAACATGTTTAATCTTTTTATTTAAATTCCCTGTGTGGCAAAGTGTTCTTCGGATCTGCCAATTACTGCTTTTTGGCCTAAATTCCTATATATTCAGTTTACCCCTAAGCCTTCATTAGCTTCCTGTTACTTTCTTACATAATTTGTCTTAAAGATGATAGAGTACACACATTTTAGAATCACAAAGAGATAAGGCTGTTAGGGATTAAAGTTCATGTTGCCATATTTTCTGCCACCATGCAAGAATTAGGTAAACTTCCTCAATATTCCTTTCTGACAGTTGTGGAAGTCCATCACTAATAATAAAGGACAAAAGAATGTGAAGTCTTCTGCAGCATATGTGACTAATTTTCAAAATAATTTTTTAGCTTTTATTTTAATTTATTAGGATGTTCTGCATTAGAAATTGTCTTTCATGATGATTTGCTGAAGAGCTAACCCTTGAACTTCATGTTCTCATCAAATCCAATTTCCATACAATTTCCTATGTGAGCCATGGTGTCATTCTGCATAATGGTGTCTTTGCTGATCCTTTTCCATCTGCTGTCCCCTTGACAAATTTTTCATCTTTTTTCAAAATTCAGTTCACTTTCCATTCTGTGTTACAGCTCTACTTGCCAACTGTTATCTTTCTTTCTTCTCACTAGAGTCTTTATGGATGCTCTCAGGATTTGAGGGTTAACTAGTTCCCTGGTCTGTTGCAGCATCTCAACACACCAGAAGATGACAAATTGTGGACCTGAGTCTTCACTTTTGTAACTTTGCTAAAAGCCATTCAATTTGGAAAAAATTGATCTGAATTGCAGGTAAGAGGGACACACATGTGATTGCATAAATAAACAATCACTTGAAAAATTAAAAAAAATATCAGACTGGCTAGTTGAGGCCACTAACATATGATTCAGTGAATATACTCTGTAGTTTCAGGTTTACATTCAGATTATGATGCATTTGCTCAGAAAGTTTCATTTATTTCTGCATCAATAAGGACAAAACTGATACTTAACTTCTTTGTTCCTTAAGATATATGCAAATTTTAAATACAACTATATATGTTAGCAGAAGACTTAATCCAATCATCCTAAACAATACTAAAATCACCAACTTCTATATTCACAGAAATTCTTTAAAATTTTTCTTAATATTAACTGTAAGAAATTTTCATTTTACAGTGGGTATTCACAATGAATACAAATAAACTATACTATAACTTGCTTCCCAGCTAGTATTGATGTATATTATACATGGACATGTTATGTGTGAATACTGTCATATGTATGGATTAAGGAGCAAGAGAAATGTTTAAATTTATGTATTTACATGCATGTCAATTTAACAGCAAAGTATTATACTGCATTTCCCATTTGAGTCCTAGTTTTCCTACATTTCCTCTAAGAAATACCAGATGGAAGATGTGATGGAAACTATACAGAAATTAACATCGAACTGATGGTTTGACCTTTTTAAGATGAAAAGCTGCCAAACTTTCCATATTGACATGGCAACATTTTATGAATAAATCTAATATCTTTTAGATTTAGCACAGTTCAAAAGTCACCATCTGTTTCAAGAAGTGAAGGTTCTCACTACAACACAGTTTCTTGGTTCTAAGACTAAATGCAGACAATCCATAGTGTATACAACATTAACTATCAGGACTGTGTGAGAAACTTTTGTAGATTTTAGAATATCAGAAACATGAACATTCTCAATTATTCTCAAAATTACAGTCGATAATATATTATGAATATTCTTTCTTCCCACATAAACTTGAGTAAGTCTCCCATTCATTCTGTATGTGGAGTTATAAGTCAATACCAGCTGGGCAGCAAGTTGTAATGACAAAGCATTTATGTGGGAAAAAGGCAAAGCACTAGAATCTGATTTTGAGCAGTTTTCTGAAAGGCCTTTGACAAATTAAATATGAGTATTATAAGAAGCCGTATTTTGTTCCTTTCTTATTTTTCATAATTTACTAGTAAATCTCTTCATTTGATATAGTCAAAATCAATCCTACTCAGGATCTTTTCATTTTCCATTTTCTGAGTTTAATGTTGGTTTTGCATTATAATAAATTTTTAATCTACTTCTTTCATCAGACAACTGTGGGAAATAATAATAAGATCAAACAGGAGGTAATAATGAGTCCATTTACAAAACTCAGCAGCAGTTTTTATTAGTTTGTTTGTTTTCTTAGCCAGATATCTAAGAAGGTAATGTGACAAAAATAATTGCAATGGTTTTTACCTGATGTCTGAGTAGTGCTAGGCTTCTTGCTGCCCAGCTACTTAGAAACTTTTCTAGCTTTTGTCCAATTGGTGTTAAACCAGTGTGTGTTTCTTTACATTGACCTGCTACCAAAATGTGGCTGATAGAGATATATTCTGGCATGCAATTCTTGGCCAACATCCACTTGGTTTTGGCTACCCTATAAGCTTGTTAACCAAAATTAATTATTAGATATTAGAGTGTACCTTAGATTCATACATGGGTAACTTTATATCTCAAGATGAATCTTTGAGGAAATGATGTCAGGTGTCTGGGATGGTGGAATACATTGAAGGTAGAATAGGTTATGTGGCTTTTAAACATGCAGATAACACAGTAAATAACCTAGGGAAAAGAGCATAGGACTTCTTTAGAGAACAAAAAAAATAGATAAAGAGACAGTTTTTGTATAGGAAAGACACAAAAGGTGCCAGAAAAATGTAAACTTCAGAAACTTTAAAAACTATATATATAGTGTGACAATTTTTCTGAACTTTGCTGAAGGAGAATAACCTTTGTGAAAAGCAAGGCTCTTTCTCTGTGATCGCTTTCAAAATTTTTTTAAAATGAAAGGCAAACTGTGCATGAGTATGAATTACAATGTACCTATAGAACTATGATCTCTGCTCCATTTCATTTAAGAAGAACTTCTATCTTGATACTGAATTGACCTCAATCACTACAAGTGGTTTATTCAAGTTTGTTCTACCACTGTTATCTACCCTACAGATATAATGCAGATTTCGTATAAGGAAATAACAGACATGTTTATTCTCTGGGGCTAATAACAAAATAAAATTCAAAGACATCTTCTACATGTTTACTTTAGAACTTATTCCATTGATTTTTGAAAATAAATTCTTATCAGTCTGGCTATGGTATTTTATTAAGAACACCCAAATAGAAGAAAAAACTTCCATCAATATTCATACAGTTACAAATACCCTAATTCACAGGCTTTTCAGGGAGAAATCTATTATGAATTTGCATAGAAAGAATCTTGTTCATGAGAATTAGGGTGCTAGGATGAGCTGTAAAACCAGACCCATCCTTTTCATGTTAATTATGCCCAGTGCAGGATGAGAAGTCCTAAATGTAAAACTAGAAATCATCAAAATCCTGTAAGAAAACATAGGCAGTAAAATCTTGAGCATTTCTCATAGCAATATTTTTTCTTTTCTTGAATTGAATTTATTGTGATGACATTGATTTATCCTCCTTTCACCCTCTTCTACCTCCTCCCATTCTCCCTTCCCTCTGGTAATCACCATACTGTTATATTTTTTTCTGATACATCTCCTTAGGCAAGGGAAAGAAAAGAAAAAAATAGACAAATGGGATTACATCAAACTAAATAGTTTTTGCATAGTAAGGAAAACTATCAACAAATGAAGGCACAACCCACTGAGTGAAAGAACATATTTGCCAATGATACGTTTGATAAGGAGTTAATATCCAAAATTTATAAAGAACTCAAACAACTCAACACCAAAAACCAAACTACTTAATTAAAAAATGAGCAAAGGATCTGAATAGATACTTCTCCAAGGGAGATATATATATATATATATATATATATATATATATATATATATATATATATGACTAATAGACGTATGAAAAGATGTTACAGTAACTAATCATCAGAGAAACAGATATTAAAACCACCATGAGATTATCACCTCACACAAGTCAGAATGACTATCATCCATAAATCCTCAAATGACCAGTGTTGGCAAGTTTGTGGAGAAAAGGAACACTTGTCCTAGTGCACTGTTGGTGGGCATGCAGACTGGTGCAGCCACTGTAGAAAACAGTATGGAATTTCCTTAAAAAATTAAAAATGAAACCACCCTATGACTCAGTGATACTACTTCTGGGAATATACTCAAAGAAAGTCAAAACACTGATTCAAAAGAATACATGCCCCCTGCATTCTCTGTGGTGATACACCAGCCAAGATCTGGAAGCAGCCCAAGTGCCCATCAGCAGATGAGTGGGTACGAAAGCTGTGGTACATTTACACAGTGTTATACTATTTAGCTAGAAAATGAGGGAAATCTTACCTTTTGTGACAGTGTGGATGAATGTCGAGGGTACTATGCTAAGTGAAATAAGCCAGTCAGACAAAGACAAATTATATACGAATTCGCTTATATGTGGAATCTAATGAACAATATAAACAAAATAGGAACAGATTCATAGGTGCAGAGAACAGACTGACAGCTGTCAGAGGGAGAGGGGTTGGGGGCTGGGCGAAACAGGTGAAGGGATTAAGAAAAAATGGTCAAAAATTTACCACGTAAATTTAAATAATTTGTATTTACTACATGAATTTAAATGCTGTATGTAACAGTACTATACAATGTACAATATAGTTGTAGGGTCAGCCTTTAATACCAACTTATTGTCACCTTGAGGTCTTATAGGATATTGCCTCAAAGACAAGGCAGATTTTCATTTTTGCACCAGTAGAGATACTTGTTTTTTACTTTCTAAATTTTGGATAAAAGGAACCAAAAGACTTGGAATGTCTTTGGTTTTCAGTTTTACTAAAAGTATTGACATTTTTTTAAAAGATGATTTCAACTTCAGGCTACCTAAGTATCTGAGTGGCTTGTTTGATCTGAGGACTGTCCCATTTGGTCATCATTACTTAAAGGCAAAAAATAAAATCATTTAAAGAAAGTTTGTCCAAAAATAAAAATCATGTTGTATGCAATCAGATGTGTCATTGCTTGTATGAAATGATTATATCATTTAGAATTATGGTATTATCAATAGAAATAGCTTTTAAATTGGTGTCCAAGTTATTCAATGTCTCGTTTGCCTCTTTTTGGTGGTGGTGGGGGGTCAACTGCTAACCATGTAAGAGAGATAATCTGAAATTTTGTTTTGTATATAGATCTTAGTGTTCCCAAAGGGTGTGTCTAATTTATGAATTATAATTTCCTCACCTTAGGGTAATTTCATTGCCTTCTTGTCATAATCAACTGAATTACTCAGCCTAGATACCTTCACCTCTTGTTTGCAGACATTTGCTGAAGGAGCAACTTCCCCTCTGACATCCTGGCTCAGTGCATTAAAAATGAGTAAATATGTCCTTGCCTTTATATGGCATTTCTATTTTCTGATTGGTGTCAATTTCCTTGATTTCATTTTTGGATTGATGCAAACACTGGAAAATTTTATTTGATTTATATAACCTTCATAAGTTAGCCGAGACTCCTGCTGTTCAGACTCACTTCTCCAATTGTCATATAATATATAAGCTCAGACCCAAAATATTACTTTAGACTGAGATAGAGTGACTTTAGAGACCATTATCAATAGATTGCTATACTGATGAAGAATTTTCAATTCTTGGCTGCTATGTGAAAATTTCATTAGTAATGCGTTCAGGATGTGACCTCTGCATGTAGCCATTTCTCTCTCCTGCCATTTCTTTATTTTGAAGCCTGAATTAATTTTAAAGACTGCCTTTCCAAAATTTGTATGTTCCAGAGAGATATTTCCATTTAATATTCATTTTTTCTGTTGGATTTCCTTTTTCTGTGCAGTGTCATGCCCCTACCAACTTCTAACAGCTGTACCCTTTTTACTCGATAGATATTTTGTTAAACAATTGAACTACACTTTAACTTCAGTTGAACAACCTGACTTTATTTGCTCCATGATATTTTCCATGAAAAAAGAAATTGATTCCTTTTGTGTACAACTTGATTACATCAAATTTTATCTTAATTTAATTGTAGTTTACTCCACTACCTTGCAGACAAGCATTTGGCTTGTCTAAAACATCAACCGAAGTGAGACATTTGGCCTGGGCCAAATGGTCCTTAGTTCAAATAGCCCCAAACATTTATGTATACTTGTGGTTTGCAGGAGTAATACATATAAAATACTATCATGTTTTATTGGCCCAATAATTGTGCTGTCGCTGTGCTGCCAATAATAACCCTTCTTGCCTCAGGAGCCTCACTGGTAATGGCACATGGGTCATGCAGATGGGTTGGGGTTAGAATCTTGCAGAAAATGGGAGTTATATTAATTGTGCATGTCTTGGATAGAATCAACTTTCAAGGACATTTTGGCATGGACCAAATATCTCTGTGATGTTTTGGACAGGACAAAATTTCCACTCGTTCTCTACCAAACTGGAAAAAATAAGATTAGCAAAACAATTTTCAGATGAACCTTTTTGTGTTACTGTATTTGGGTGACTGTTTATACACATAAATAACACTTAAAAAATAAGGCTGAGCACTAGAGTTCAAAGAACTACTGTGGGGCACTTACCGTATGGTGACAGGGACAAATGCATTTGTGTTAATGGTATAATCGGCAGAAAGAGTCAAGCTATTTTGGGAACTTCCACATCCATATTTAACAATGGGCCTTCCTTCCACAAGAAATAAATGAAGGAACTGCTGTCCAAAATTCTTCTCACTACCTTTAAGAAGACAATTACAGAACATTAGAGAGAAACTTAGATTTGTTATATTTAATACCAATCTTTCATTTAACAGATATAATTTTTGGCCTCAACAACTATGTAACAGTCCTATGTTAGAAAGGCACAATAATTTCCACAGGCTGAAAACAGCGTGATGTTAATAGCATTAACTTGATATGAGATTAATGTCTCACTCTGTTCACTAATAGAGAGATGACCTTAACTATTTTGAGTCCCACTTCCTTATATATTATAATTGGTTAATTGGAGCAACTAATTTTTAGAACTACTGAAATAATTAAGTAAAATAATAAATGAAAAGTGCCTGGCACATACTGAATATTGAATAATTTGACTTATTATTATTTATATTTTAATTTCAGTATCTTTCATAAAAACAGAAATGATAAATTATACAGAAAAAAGAGAAACAGTCTCCCTTCCTCCAGCCCATCCTTCACTTCACTTTAATGCATTTTCTTCTATTGTATATTTATCCACATAAAAATATTTTTATAGTATAATTTTATTTTAAAAAATAATAAAATAATGTAAGAAATAGTTTTATTCACCTTTTTCTTTTGTTTAACAATACATTTTAGACATCTTCCCATGTAAGTAATGTTTTTTAGAAACATGCTTATTTGGAATTTAATTCATACAGAAAAATCACATGATTTAAGCATATAGCTCAGTGAATTATCAGAAAGTGAATCTGCTCATGCAAATACTATCAATTTAAGAAAAAGAATATTATTTACATAGAAATCCTATCAATCCCTACTTGTTTCTTTCCTCCACCAAAAGTAACCACAATCCTGGTGTTTAACAGCTAGGACTACTTCTGCTTGATTTTAGTCTTCGTATTAGTGGGTCATACTATATATACTCTTTTGTGTCTATGTGCTTTTGCATATTATGTTTGAGAGATTGCATTCATGCTAGAGTTTATTTCCATTGCTTTAACAATCTATTAAATAAATATTAATAATTCAGTTATTCCCCTTTTCTATAGAAAGACATTCCCCTCCCAGTTTTTGGCTACTATGAATAATGCTGCTATGACAATCTCATGTGCGTCTCATGTGTTGAAGTGCATGTGCTTCTGTTATGTGTACAACTAGGAGCTGAATTGCTGTGTGAGTATGAATATTATTAATTTAGCAGCTATTGCCAGTGTTCCAAAATGACACTTCAATTTAATACCTTATCTGCGGTATATGTAAGAGTTACAGCTGACCCATATTTTTACCATCACTTGGGATTGTCAACTTGTAGATTTAACTATCCTGTTTATTTTGTAGCTTTAGTTTTCTTCATATTAGGGAAATTGAACATAATTTCATGTTTAGTGGCTATTTTGACATCCTCTTTTGTGAAGTGTCAGTTTGCATTTCTTGTTCATATTTCTATTTGTTTATTTTTTCTGTTATTGATTGTACAGCTATCAATATATATGTCATATTTATATCTATATGTATGTGTATAGAATACATGTTCTTCGTAAACTGTATGTATTGAAAATACCTTCTCCAATTCTGTAGACTGTCTTGTCGATATCCTCAGGATGAGTTTTGATGAACATAAGTTTTTAATTTTAGTGTAGGTCAATTTATCAATTGTTTTCTTTGTGATAAAATTAATACTTTTTATGTCATCCATTGGATAAAACAATTGTATTAAAGATTTAATGATAAAATATGAGGTGCAAAGAACAGCATACAAATGGTTGAAAAACACTCTTCTGAGATCCACCTGAATGTCTTTTACTAGAGCCCATTCAGCCCACCCAGGGCTTTATCACACTTCTGAGGGTGTCCGCTGTACAACAGCCCAATTAGCCCAGTGCCTGGCAGTAGGAAATGCAGCTTCTCCCCTCCTGCCTCTCCTGAGATCCATTAGCAGTTTTTTTGACACCTACCGTTTAGTGTTTCCCTTTACTTTTCTCACGACTTCCTATCCAGGCTGCTTTTCTCTGAATTTGAGAGTATAATTAAGAACTTTTATTGTTATTTTTCACTTTTTTAAAGATGGGGAGAGGGCCTTGAGGGCAATGGGAGCACATTAAAAAACACAAACCTTTGTACCAGCATCTTCTGTTTTCTCTCCTGGGATACCATAAAGGTTCTATCCTAAAAGGGCATAAAGTTGTTTTTCATTCTTGAATTATTGTCTTGTTCTCCACCCTTATCCTCTTGGGAGAAGAAAGGGTGGTTTGTTTTGTTATGCACTAAAAGGACAATCTGTTATGCTGCTCCATCCCACCATTTTCACTCAAAAGTTTCTAATACTTAATATTTAAATAATTTCTTTATGTTACCATTTCAGACTCATATTTTTTTTTCAGGTAAATGCAAATTTATTCTTTAATTTTTTATTGTATTTTCCATTACCATTTATACCTCTCCCCGCTGCAGACACCACTCTGTTGTGTCCATGTCCATGAGTCCATTTTCCCTTTTTGCTCCATCCCTCCACTCCCTATTTTTAACAGAAGACTTAGAGATACAATATACAGAGTAGAGTAGAATAGAGCTGAATATTGAGTTCAAGCTATTGTGCCTTTTGTACAAGGTTTGTTTTCTAAAGCTTCAAGAACTGAGTTTGAAAAATTGATTATATACATTAAACAAGGTGTATGCAGTACCTTTTGGAATAAATTATTTTTAAAGAAAGATTAACCACTAAAATCTATAATAGGGATGAATATTCTTAGCCATGTATACTAACATCCTGTTATCAACCATAGCTACCCTGCAATATAGTACATGATAAGGCTGCTTTGATAAAGGTAATGGAACTGAAAATGAAAAGTCTGCTCTGTAGTAACAGGTTTGATTCATCACAGTATTTATTATAGTAATGTTATTTTTTGTATTGTAAAGGAATGCAATGTATTTTGCTGATAATATGTGACAGTAGGCAGGGAGATGGAAGACCTGTGGCTACTGATGTAGTTACATGATTTAATGGCAAATGATTCACTTCAGGGAATATGGGTCATAATTGTTTGATTTTTTTCACTTTTTAATCAATTGACTTTGTATTACAAAACTTAGATTATGTAATAAGAGGAAAGTTATGAATAAACACTCAGGAGGAATTGCTTGTTTTTCACGAATAGTACTAAAGACCATATATTTTTCAAACATAATTATAGTAAAATTATTTGATTTTAGAATTGAAAAATTAGTGCAATAGTAAAATAGAAAGAACACAAAATTTTCAAAATAGAAGTACTGATGAATATTATAAGCAATGACTACTGTTAGAAAGGTGTATGTTTTTATATTAAGCTCCGTGGGTTACACATTCACTTTAGTTCAACTCAAAGACATCAAACAAATGTTAATATCTCTCTCTCAATATACAGAGTGGGGCAAAAGTAGGTTTACTCACAACTGTAGACCTACTTTTGCCCCACCCTATATATTTAAATGTATAAGATTGTATTCACATGCACACACACATATATGGCAAATGTGAGAAGCAGTGTCTTTTTCCTTATAACAGGACTTGAAAGGTCTAGAAGAGCTCATTATTAAGCCATTGAAAAAAGTCATTCTGTTGCTTCACTGAAAAGATACTTGATGATGCATTAGTCAAGAAGTGTGATCCTATCCTTTTTTGAGATAATCCTTCATGTTTTTAAGATGTGTAGTAATTTTTTCTTTTCTTTTTTAAAAATATATTTTATTGATTATACTATTATGATTGTCCCAATTTTTCCCCTTTTGACCCCTTCTGCTTGATACCCCCTTCCCACCAGCAATCCCCCCTTAGTTCATGTCTATGGGTTGTGCATCTAAGTTCTTTGGCTTCTCCATTTCCTATACAATTCTTGGCATCTCCCTGTCTATTTTGTAATTTTTTTCAATAAATCATTATGTTGTGAGTTTTCTGAATATTTATATAGATAATATTTTGAAACTTTAAAATTTATATTTCTCAAATTTTATTTATTTTAATGAAATCATTGATTATATCTCTTTAAAATTTATTAACTTTGAAAATGCTGCTTAGAACAATAAAGAGTAATAATTACTTTCAAAACAGTATACTCTAGTTTCTAAATATCATAACCTTTTAGAAAGAAAATACCATAATTTTGAGTTGGAAATTTATATATACTATATTTATATGGGCTGGGATAAAAGTAGGCTTATAGTTGTATGTGAAGCACAGAGTTTATTCTTGTGTTATTATTTATTAATCATTGTGTTATTTTCCATATGAACAACTTTAAACTTACTTTTGCTCAACCCTGTATATAATGTAAACTACTAGTCTCACAAGAAAGGAATAATAATAAAATAATCCAGAAAGAGGGCAAAAATGATATCCTAGTCAACTTAAAAAAAAATTTTGGTTCACTTGAGTATTGCATTGGGTTGTATATTTGAAATTGTGTAAGCAAAATACCTCTCACTTTTTTGAAATATTAAAATAGAGTATTTATGATTGATATAGCAATATGGTTTACTATGTCCATTAGAAACAGTGTTTTCTACATTTGAATTATTGCAATAACTGCTCCCAAACATCAATGACAATTTGATTTGCAATCATGTATAAATAAATATTCAGAAGAGATTCATCAGTTGGTTATCCGATTGAGTTAAAATGAAGTTCAACATCATTCCTCATAATACGGATAATGATTAGTACGGATAATATATTTGTTAAATCATACACATTGATGGCCAAATTTGTAAATTTCTATAAAGTAACATGGATTTCCACCACCTTTCATAAAAGCAATAACACCATATATTTTTATGCACTTTGTATTTTTCAAAACACTTTTATATACCTTTTTTTCAAATCCTGTATACTGGGCAATAAAAATTACATTTGCAATATTTACAGTCAAACTAAAGCATAGGAAGGTTGATTTACCCATGTTGTACAGTTACCTCACACTGACTTAGGTTCAAGTCTACCCTGGGTCACCCACTGACATTTCGAGGTGCCTGTGGCAGCAGTTGGATGATCTCTTCATGCCTGGTGTCATCTTTGTGGCAAGTGGTAAAGACTGCTCTCTGAGCCTGCGCCAAGTTCCCTACTGAACACACATGCTTTTGCTGTAGCTTTAGAACTCCTCTCTCTGGGCTCTCCTTAAAGGGTAGTGTTTGTGAATAGAAGCAGTAACCCCAGTAGCAACCTTAGCAGCAGATGCTCATGGTTAAAGGAAATCTTAGAGTAACAGTGAGGTAGTCGGGGTGAGCTAGTCAGTCTGTGGAAGGATGGCAAGCAGAGGGCCTCTAAGGAAACCTGAAGGATCGTGGCAGCAGTCTGCCCATGATCATGCTGCTGTACAATGGCTTCTGGGCCAGTTTCTAAAATTGATAGACAGCATATTTTAATTTTTTCTAGGCTGTTAATTTTGTTTAGCTAGTTTTAAAAAATCTGTAATACAAGACTCTTAGGGGCAATTAATTCTCTTCATTTGGATGAAATAGATAAAATGGAAAAAATTGTACTGATTGAATCCAGGATTTTTTATAGTCTAATTACTTTTTCCTTAAATGGTATGGCTATCAAACAGGTAACACTAATGACACATTTTAGCAAAAATACACCATCCTAAACCTTTAAGTCCCAGATGTCCCTACCAGACAAGTTATAAGGGAAGAGAGATTGAAGCATTATCTGAATAAGATTTTTAGTATTTACTTATGTTGCCATGTGCCAAACACTGTTTTAAGCACATTGAATGTGTTAACTCTCTCGGTTATATAACAACTCTTTGATATCTTTGGTATCATTATTATTAATATTATTCTATTTTATAGAAACTGAGGCATAAAGACATTAAGTAACTTGTCCAAAAGGTAGAGTTGGGTAGTCCAGCTTGTGTAGTTTTCTTAATCACTGGATTATACTGTTCCTGAGATGATCATGGCAGCAAACTCAATCCTTGACTGAGTTTGTTTGTTTTTGTACCTACCTCTGCCCACTAGAAGCAAGCTTGTTCCTCATTAGGTCATTCTCTGTTGTAGTGACATCAGAAGCTCAGAAGCAGAGTTGTATCTCCCACTGACTTATTTCTTCATAAGTTTCAGTCATAGCAATAGGATCTAATTATTCTTAACACGACTGTTCTATTTCAAGAGAAGTTTAATGAATTGCGGCATTCTAAGTCAAGGCCTGACAAATCATGGCCTACAGGCCAAATTCTGCTATTGTCTGGTTTTGTAAGTAAAGTTTTTTGAAACACAGTCATATTTCATTTATTTACTTTTGTCTGTGGCTCTTTTCATGCTATACTTGGCAGAGTTGAACCGTTGTGACAGAGACTGTATGGCCTGAAAAATTATTTACTCTCTGGCCATTACAGAAAAAAATTTGCCAAACTCCTGTTCTGCTCCTGATTAAGTAGACCCAAGGAAAAATTGTCTTTGATATACACTACATTTTGACTCAACTCTTGAAATCTTATCCTTTTTTCCTACTTATCAGAGGAACAAAGTGTAACAATGTTTAACAGAATAATTTTCTAAAATAAAGTCTCAATACCTACTAGTTTTTCATCACAACCACCAAAATTGAGTACCTCACAAATAGAACTTCAAGAACTATTCTAATCAAGTGCTTACTTTATGCAAGGCAAGCACGGAGTATTGAGGCGGTTGGCAGAGTACAGATGTGAAACACAGGTCTAGTTTATGAGGTGACACTTATTTAGTCAAGACACATAAGCACAGATTCCTGGTGTAAGGAATCTCTTCTCAGCCCAGTTCTTAACTGATATTCTTATTTTAAGACCTATCATGGTCACCTTTTGCATAGAAGCATGTTCACAGTATCTCTCTGATAAATGGCGAGAAATGGGATACATACCATCTCTTATTCATCTTTGTATCCTTCACAGTGCCTAGCAGAGTGTGGTGCACTTTCTGGCACTTAATTAAAATTCGTTGAATTAGACTTTTGATCTCATAAAAAAGACAAGACAAAAGCAATCTCTACATGCCTAATGAGTAGTAATATGTGGATTCCTCATCCATGTTTTCAATCTCACTTCCTCCCATATTCACCTGGCTCAAGCTCCCTTGGGTGCTAATAAGAAGGGACAAAAATATCCCCCAAATTTTGTGGTGTGCATTGCAAAATTGATTGAAGCAAGAGCAAAATTAAAAAAAAATTTTGTTGTTCAATTAAAGTTTATATGCAATATTATTTTGTATTATTTTTAGGTGGGCACTATAGGTTAGACAGTGTGGCTAGATAATCATATACTTTACCAAGTGATCCTGCCAATAACTCTAGTACCCAGCTGTCACCATACATAGTTATTACAATACTATTGGCTATATTCTCTATGCCATACTTTACATCCTCTTGACTATTCTATAACTACCAATTAGTACTTCTTAATCCCTTCAGCAAGCTCACAAGGCTCCTCCCCTCTGTAAACCATCAGTCTATTCTGTGTATATATGAGTCTGTTTCAATTTCATTTATCTTGTTTTTTAGATTCCACGTATCAGTGACAACATGTGGTATTTGCCTTTCTCCGACTTATTTCACTTAACATTAATACCCTTACTATTTGCGACAGCAAACATTTTTCTGTAAGAAAAGATGCTTTTTGATATGATGTCAGGAAATACTGTGAGATTTCACTGACCTTGGCATAAGTAGCTAACGAAGATATTGTGTATTCTGCTGAGAATCATTTTATAGAGAAAGGCAGATGTTTGATTTTTTAGATTTAATTTGTTTTCTTCAGCAATATCAGAAATCTCTCCTTTTAGCTCTAACTAAATGAACAAAAAGGGAGGGCCCATTAATCCTACTTGTTTTGTCTATTTCCACCTGGAATAAATACTTAAAACTACTCCTTCTTTTACCTTGTTTTTTAAATACAAACATTAAATAATATAAAGACTGCTTCTGAATCCCTTCTCCCACTGGAGTTGCTCATGTAATTTGCCTCCTGTAACTTGGTCAGATGTCTGCTCCTAATTCTCAAAGATCACAGATTTCCAAAGGGCATGCTTATTTCTTTTCAAAGAAGCAGCACAGAATGGATTCAACTGCATAGTAATACATCCCATGACGAAACCTCCTGATTGATATTGCTTGCTGAAGAGAGCTCATTTTCTGAAAGTGCACCTAAAGAGTTTTGTGTGGTCTCACCCCTTCTCCTGTGACCTATTAGTAGCTCCTTTGACTGAGTTCCAGAATTCTGTATTGGTTCAGTTGCAAATTCTAAAAGCCTGCTTTTCATCCTGACTGCTGTTCTCAGAGCTGTCTCTCTCCCACAGAGCGTTCTTTTTCAAACTATCCTTTCTAAGGATTTTTATTATAACCCCATAAGGATTCCAGTTTTATGTTCCTTTTGTTCCTTTTCAACATCAATTAGTTGGTGAGGCAAACAGAAAAGATAAATCTACGGTTTTGAACTAGGAATATAATTCAAACCCGACAAGGCTTGCAACCTGCTATTTCTCTATCCTTTTCCCTTTAATATTTGATGACACAAAATAGCAATGTTCAATAAATGTTTGTGGAATGGAATTGAGTTTTTATTGAAATGTTCCAAAATAGAAAAAAATGGCAAAACCACAACAGATAAAACAAACCAAAAAAAACAAACAAACAGATAAAAATCAACTTCTAGACTCTAAAGTGAAACATCTGTTTTAATTTCCTCACTACTTTTAATTGCTCCTACACAAAATAGGAAAGAAATTAGCCCTTAAGTCAAGTTAAGGGATACCTTTTATAAAATATGGATGTCTAACTGAATCACAAAAACCTTTGTGTTCATCTGTAGTGAGGCTTCTATGAGTTTGCCAAAATCTAAAAAAGCAGCAACCCCATGACACAGGCAACTGAGGTATTCCCTCAGTAGGACTGAACAACCACTTCACAAACGAACAAAAAGAATGCTCTACAGACAAAAATATTTTCTCCATTCAGAGGCTATGAAACTCCCGTGAGTAAATAGGTTTGATATATCCAGTGCTATGATAACAACAATTACATAAGACAAGGACAGAGTTAGGGAATCATACAACAGCACTATTTTCTTAAACCTATAATTTCTAATTCACTGTTTTTGGTAGGTCAGTGAATATGAACAGCAAAAACAATCCCATGACACTAATATCATCTTCGGTTTTTATTGGTTTACATTAAAGAACCAATGTGAGCAGGAGATATGCATATAAGCTGGGCAGCTATTTCCATAGCCTTCAGAGGGAGAGGACACCAAGTGGTGCTATGGCCGTGAGCCAGAAGCAGGGCCCAGAGGGGGGAGGATTCTCAGAGGTCGGCTGCTTCTTCGGCCAAGAGCTGTTTTTACTTAGTAAAAACACACTTTCCACAAGGAAACACCTTCCAATTCTATATGACTTAAAAAATTGCAGAGCTAGAAAAATAATCTTGCTTTGTGGCTTTAAGTTATGTTTGTGTCTTTTGTTCTGTGTGGTTTTGTTTTGTTTTCCCTGCAATGCGCCATTAACTCTAAATTTCATGGTTGTCTACAACCGTTTAAGTTTTGAATATAAACACAAGTTTTCCTCTTTTAAACTTCTTCTTTCTCTTTTAACATAAATAAGCCAGACATTCTAAAGCCATCATTTAAACATGGGTGCTTACATTCCTTAGAAATAAATAATGCTGGCCTAGTTCTGACATGTTAGTTGCTTTCTAAAATGTAACATAAATTCTCAGTTTTAAGTTAATGTTCAAAACTTCTGATTGTACCCATTTTCCAAAAAAAATAAAAAGCTTCCTTTTAGGCATTTTACTCAAAGTCAAACGATAAAAAGGTTTTAATTTTGTTTGGAAAATACAGAATAATGAATCAATTTTGCAAAATACTTTACAAGGGAAGAGAAAATGATCTAGGGAGTAATGAGTTGCCCTGCAGTAGATAATCTATCCAAGAAAACATTACACCTCCAATATAGAGAATTGTTAAAACTACTGAGCATTCATTCCAAAAGAAATAAAACAATTGTCACATTTGGAATATTACAAGTAATACACTTTAGTGCTGTTTGGCCATAGAAACAAGAGGCCCATAAATTCTGGTTACAGGGATCCTTGTGAGCATATTGCATGATGTAGAAAACCCTGGATATAGAGGCATTTCCTTAAACAAATATTGTGAATAATACTTTTTTAAAAAACAGGTAATTTTAAGATAATACTAATGCTAAAGGAGTGATAGGAATTTCCCCAATTGTCAAATGAATCCCAGCTTTGGAATGCCTTTTTTCCAAGTTAACAGGTACTGAATGCAATTTACATTTAGTGATTAATATGATAAAAATATGCTCTGAAACATCTGCAGCATTTGTGTTCTACTGCTGTAGCTATGCAGGATGCTGTCAGGTTCATATGCTTGCTGTGTTTTCCCTTGCTGGTTCAGATCCTGTTTGTAAGTCATGTTCCATTGAATGACTCATAAATTAAAGGAACTTCTAACAAAGACTAGAAAGAAGCAAGATTTTTTTTTTGGTAATGCTTCATGCATTAGGCTAGAAAAGTTTCCCCATGATATTTAAATGAATAATTCAATTGATTTAATGAGGTTATCATCTGAGAAAGAAACATAACATACAGGAGGGCATTTAATACTCACTGTAGAGAATGGTTCCATTCAAAGCACTTGTCTTTACAGTCAAATAGATGGTAACAATTCTGTTCTGTTCCTTCTCCAGCAGAAATTTTAACCCATTTAAGGTCGTAAAAAAAGGCAGTTCTATATAGGAATTCCCATTGAAAGATGGAAAAATTAAACCTGCATCTAAAAAAAAAAGTCCATGTTATTATATTCTGATATATTCTATTGCTAATCAAGCAGATAAAAATATAATATTAATAGTTATTCACTTAAAAAGATAAAAACATATTTATAAATATTATTTAGGCCCAAGTTTAAGAAATTTAGATATATAAGTACAATACATTTAAAAAAATATTTTATTTATTTATTTTCAGAGAGAGGGAAGGAGAAAGGGAGAGAAATATCAATGTGTGGTTGCCTTTCATGTTTCCCCCACTGGGAACTGGCCTGCAACCTAGGCATGTGCCCTGACTGGGAATCGAACCGCGATCCTTTGCTTTAGAGGCCCGCGCTCAATCCACTGAGCTACACCAGCCAGGGCTATAAGTACAATACATTTTTAAAGTCATTGTCTCATATAATCAACCACCAGTCTAGAGAAAAAAACTTAAATGAAGAATCTAATTTTCTGTTCATGGATGAACTTTAAGGATGAATAAACACCCTGCAATTGTATGGAAAATAAATCTGCGAAATAATAGTTTTCATTATATTCTTAAAATATTCTGTAGTACAATTGGCTGGACATTAAATTATAGCCTTAAAATCAATGAACTTTATTTGATGTAAATATACCCCCAAATCTGTGACATAAAAATATTACAAAATTGTCACATTCTTTTTATTATTATTTATTAATACTTAGTGTTTTCACTGATATATAAAATATTTTATAAGGAGCATTACTATAATATGCAAGGCTATTAATACTTTTTAGGGCTCCTCTCTTAGAATGCTTAATCTTTTAATTGATTAATCTCATAAAATCTTGAGGCACATACAATTTAAAAAATATTTATTTTGTTGTCATATATATGTTTATATCTATAGACTTGGCACACTTAGCAAGTATATTATGTAAGATATTGAAAATGCAGCTTTATTTTTTGTCCCCCTCACAAGTGGGGAAGTTTCTCTGCCTCTGGGTGAAAACCTGGCAATCCCTGTGAGTCACACCTTCTTTCTAATTTATACGATAATTATAAAACTCATATGCAGTCTAAGAAATTCATCAACACTTATCCCTTCCTCAAAGATATGACTTCCCCCACCCCCTTCACCAGTCAAGGCCTGATACTGGTCCGTGTTGAAGGGCAGAAAGAAGCTGGTTTCTGTTCTTTTTTTCCTTTTTACCACCTTCCCTTCAGGCTAGCTATTGTTTTGGACCTTTCTAGTTTCAAATGGGAGAGGACAATGGGTGCAAATGTTAAATGAGAAAGGACTACAAAGAAAGAAGCGCTGTGAGAGCTGGTGATTAATATTGTAAGCAGGCCTCCTGCTCTCTATGGATAGACGTTTAAAATGGTCTGTTTCTCTCATGGTAGGAATGTCAGATAAAATACAGGATACTCAAATTTCAACTTCAAATAAACAGCAAATAATTATTTTAGTATATCTCATGCAATGTTGGGACATATGTAGACTAAAAAAAATATTTGCTCTTTATTTGAAATTCAAATTGAACTGAGTGTCCACTATATTTAGTTGTTAAATCTGGCAACCCTATGACTCATGAGGATTTGTGCAGTCTTTAGCAACCCTCTGCCAACTGCAATTTGCAGGACTTGTGCTATAGCTTGCCTTGGGTTTGTCACTTTTATCTTGGTCCCACTCTGATTTTTCACATTATATGCAGACCCTGGCTGTTGACAACCACTTCCCTGTGTCAAAGAAAAAGTTGCACACTTTCAAGGCTAATGTAATAGTGAAGAGAGGCCAGAATTCAGTCTTTGCTCAACTCTCTGAAACAAAAAGTGGTGGACTTTTTAAGAGCTGAGAAGAAGGGATCATAGGCTACCTGTTTTGCTAGTTGGCCTTACCCCCCAAAATGTAAGCTTTCTCATTTCTTCACTGCAAGAGGTAATTTACAGCTTGGAGCAAGGCACCCATTTGAAGTTAGTCTGTTGCCATTCTGTAGAGATGGGAGATAGGACCGTGATCTTTATTGATTGCACTTGAAAGAGATGGCTCCAGGTTCTGGAGAAAGACATTCCTGGGTTGCAAAACTGCCAAAAAACTTTCAAAAAGGTTTACACCTCAAGGGGTCAAAGAAAAAATCTATAACTGAAAGTTTTCTAAAGTAAATGGACTAAGAAGAGTGAGGTCAAAGGCCTAGAGTCAGGAAGAAGCCTGGCTAGCGTTCAGTCAGCTGGAAGGGGATGTTAAGGTGGTCCTAGTCACCTAACTAGTGAAACCAGTTGGGCAGAACAAAAAAATGACTCTGGGTCAAATCTCTTTTCTGAAGGGTCTCTGTCTAATTCATGGTAAACACTCCTACACTCCCAGCTCTACCGTCTGTGGGAGTATAGTTAATTTTCAGTCTCTTCTCTCTCTGTCTTCAAAATACACACACACACACACACACACACACACACACACACACACACACACACACACCGAGAAACACACAGGCTGCTTTGGCTTTCTCAGGTATGAATGTGTGACTGTTGGTCCATAGCGTTCTTTCCCAAGTGATCCAATTATAGCTATCGCCAAACACTGTCACTCGATGAGTGAGAGAGTATAAAGAGTAAGGTTGACCGATAGCTTTCTACAAAAATGTTGTCCTCAGAAGCATGTCTCTAAAATCCTCTCCTTTCAAATGCTGCCCCTTTTTATATCAAGTGTTTCCTAGTTAAATCCTGCTTTTAGATATGGCACTTCATTTTGTTTATAACATTACATCCTGGGTTGTAAAAGGAAGTTTACGTCTAACATCTTGTTGATAGCTATAATTTTGTATTATCAGATACAGATAATATAATTTAGTTATTAGCAAACTGCTTGATTCAATTTATATGGTAATACATATTAAAATTTTTTTTTTGTCCTACACACAGTCTTTAACTCCTAGAAATTTACCTAACTGGCTATTTTACTGGATCTTTTTTTCCGTAGTTTTTAGGCTTCGTCAGCAAACCTTTCATCAGTGCTAATATGCCTAGAAATCTCTGTAACAGTTAATACTTTTTATTAAATCTTTCTCCTTTCTTGTTCCTCACAACACTATACTACAATTTGATTGTCTTCTTACCTGCCCAATAGCACTTTTTCAGATTGTTCTCCCAACTATTCCATAGTGTGCTATTTCTAAAGCTCCGTCCTGGGACATAATTCATCTATGTCTTTTCTAAATCTGATCCTCCTCTATTTTCTTCCAAATAGCATGCATTCTCCCAGGCTTAGAAACTCTGCATCCGAACCCACCCATCTCTTCTCAAACTAGTTGCTGGTTCCTGTCGCCTTTTTCTTAGATGGAATCTTGCAACTTCCCTTGTGTTACCTCTGCCCTTATTTAAGTTCTCATTTCATTTCAACCTAAGTATTGGCAACAGCTTCTTTCTAACTGACCTCCCTTCCTGTAGTGACTGAGAGCTGTCATTGCTGTCATGTCAGCATCACTCATTTGTAATCATCTCAGATCTTCAGTACTACAGAATAATTCATCTGCTTATGGAGTAAACTAGGCTCTCCACGGTCTTATTGTCTGTGTTTCCACACACACATATCTACCAGCAAGGTTGAATCACATTTTCTCCTGTGGTTCCACTTGCGTTCACACTGTTCTCTTTGTCTGGAATGCCCTTCCCATAATCCCAGATACATAAGACTTTTATTCAAGGCTCACCTTTAATATTCCCCCCAAATCTGAACTCCTTATCATATTATATTAATAGCTACAACTTTTAGTGGATGCATGTTTTCCACATTACATTACAGATATAAGAAATTTGGGATAGAGCTGGTAAAATGGTAAATCTGAATCTGTTACATTGGATAAAGGAGGTAAATTAACTTCAGTTAGTAGAAATAGAATATTCTAAATAAATAAATTCTTAGAAGACATTGAGGGAAGTACGAGTTAAGAGGATGACTTTGCTTACAACATCATTAGTTTGGACCAGTTAGAGTAGAATATTAACAGATTCGGAACTGCACATGTACCACTTTTTAATATATAAGGAGAAAAATCACAGGCCCATCCAGTTAAAATGCAATAAAGGCAGCTCTCCACTGGAGAAAGTTTGGATGACAAATTTAGATGTGGCTATGGCAGAGGAAAATGAATAAGATTACCAAGAGATGGACTTGGGTTTTAAATTGGTAGAATCTTTTAATATAACTTGGCAACTATTTAAATATTGCCTATCTGAGATTCTACCATAATATGGTTTTAGCCACTGTTTCTTTCTACGACTTTTACTTTTCCTGCTTGGAGTCACTCATGTTTTCATTCATTTAGCAAATATTTATTGAGTGGCTACTCCTTGCTAGAACTGGTCAAAGGATAGATGGTGAGCAAAACAGATAAATACTTCACCCTCATGAAGCTTAAATTCTAACTTTATGGAAGAAAACACCAGGCTAGAAGTTGGTAAAATTTATTCTCCTGATGTGGTAGAATTTTTCCTGGCTCCTGGGAATATATGCTACCCTATTTGCTTAACTATTGTTACATTTGTTCTCACCAAGGGTCATTAAGCCTAATATGAGATGTGGGGTTAGATAAAAGGGAGAGTCTAACAAACACTATTCCATCTACCTTTTTATGCTCTTTATTCTCCAGTAGAAAGATCTGTGACTGATTCATCTTTGCATTTTCCTATGGCACAAACGATTTTGTATATTGTAGGGAAATATATTCTCAGATATATACAACTCTAGCTAAAACAGTCATTTGTGGTCATTTCGAAAAAAAGACAGAAAAATATTTTTATAATTAAAACAAGATAAAGAAAGACTATAGAGATTGGGTCTTGGCATTTTTTCCTGTGGTTAAGCTTTTTACATTATTAATAAATCCAAGGGAAAATTTCTGTAAGAGAATACTCTTCATATGAGGGTTCACATATGAATCAAATTTGGATTCATAATCAGCTTTTACTTATTCTGAGAAGTAGTGAAATCATCAAGAGCAGTAAAAATATAATTCAATTTGCTTAAAAATGACTTCCATGTTATTTCACAAGAGCACATCTATTGCATAATTCAGGCACACCTGCCTACTTCCTAACTCACACGCTCCTTGAACCTTGTTTTCAGAGCTGACAGGTTTTATGAAAATTATGGCAGGGAACAACAATTAGGAACAATAAACATTTGTTATTGAATTGCTTTCTAACCACATTAATTTTCATTATCATCATGTTTAGTGAATATGTTGAAAAACAGAACTGCCCTAAATGTGGAAAACAAGACTAATTGGGGTTAGGCGAAGTGTTTTCCCGCTGCTTCCAAAAGCCTCTTCAGGCAATACGATTTGAACACACTCCAGATTTGTTTCTCTTCCAGTTATAAATGGAAAAAGAAAAACCCCAGGGTTTTTATGTGAAAATATGTATTAAAAATCTTACAAAATATGTTATATAGTAGTTAATTAGTAGCTTCTAATTACAACTTAGACATATATAATATTTAACTGTCTTAAAGGGTTATATAGCCTGATTTAACTAATTATACTAACTTTTATATAGTTAACAAAATTTAAAATCAGTTCTGAGTCATGGAAAAAACCAGCAAATTAACCCAGAAGGAGAATCTTTTGAATCCTTAAATTATGTTATGTTAACAAACCTCCAAACTCTTAGATTGTCAAGGGAAGGTATAAAATAAACCACAGTACCTGAGTTGGAAGCACTTCATATTAAAAATATGGGTGAGTATAATTTTTTCACCCAAAATACTTCAGGACCACAGTCAATTAATAACAAAAACTTATTGAAATTTACTTCAGGGGAGCACCATGGAATATTGTATGATCACGAAAGCAGATGAGATTAGGACATCTACCCTGACCACAGTACAACTGAACAGCATATATTGTATTCATTCTGAATAGAAACGAACTCCTTTGTATACATTATGAATGATAATTCCCTCAGCCTAGTATAAATTCCTAGGACCTAAACCCCAAGACTGACATATTGACATGCAAATAAAGCTACAAATGTGATGTCACAAATTATCCATATACAAAGTTATTGCAATTCTTGGTACTAGAAGAAACAATATTGTTTGCTTTATAATGAAGTCCTTCATTATGATGTCCTTCTTTATAATGAAGATATATTTAACTTACTAAATAAAAATGACGAATTAATACCATTGAATTTTTTTGTTGGATCTCTTCTTGCCTTTCCCAGAAAGAACATACAAATTCTCACTAAGTTCATAAAATGTAGATAAGACTGATGCAATGTAATTATTAATATTTTGTTTTTACTTAAAAATATTTTATTGCTCATTTTATAATGCTAATTTTATTAAGTCTTGTGATAAAACCAAATATCACTAGTTAATAAATTAATGTATCCCTCTTCCTGAAGGATCATTGAAAAATAGTAAATCTAACCAATAGTACTTATAGATACAAAAGCTACAGTCATGTATATTATTCTAAAATTGTAAAATGAAGTTCTAAGACCCATGAGATTAATCTCAGACATATTAACTATGAGAAACTCTGATGTCTTAAAGATTTATATATACAGGGGTAGGCAAAAGTAGGTTAAATTAACACCATTATTACCTAAAAGATAAATGATAAGGATATAAAATAATAACTAATATTAATGAGATAAACAATACAAATAAAGAATACAATAATAAATAATAATATAAGAATAAACTTTCATGTACTCACAACTGTAAACCTAATTTTGCTCACCCCTTTACATAGTACATGTAGTATTTATACATATAATATAATGTATAGTACTATAATTTAGTATTTATAAATGACACTAAACATTTTTACCACATCATACATCTTTTGCTTATTTTAGAATTAAAAAAATATTTTAGAGGAGAGAGGGAAGATGGCGTCGGAGTAAGAGGGAGCGGATTCTAGCTCCCGCACTCGTGGGTGAAAATCCTGGCAGATCTATAGAAAAGCAGCGCACTAATCCATCAGTTATCCAGCATTTGTGAAATTTGAAAGAACAGAGACTCTGTTGGACGCTGAAACACCAGAAAGCGGCAGGTCAGTGGGGCTTTGGGGTCCAAAGTAAAGACAAAGAAGCGGCGGGGGCTGGCGCCCCAGGCCAGGTGGCCCGGGTGCTGCATCTACAGCCGGGGTCCAGAACCATCGGTCTGAGACCAACACCAGAGAGGTCTACCACAGGTGCTTGGGCACCCAGCGGCTCCAGTGGCCACCAGCGTGGGCCAGCAGCTCCCCCTTCATCCTGTATAAGCAAAACTGGATAACACCAGGCAGAGACCCGTTTGCTTGCCGGCTTGCATTTTTGGGGAGGGGTACAAAGACACAGAGCCCGGTTTAACTGCAGACTCTGGGATTGCAAGCCTGGGAGGAATCCAGAGACGCATTAGCCTCACGGGTTTGGTTGGGGACTGAGCAGGAATGAGAGACAGGATGTCCGGAAAATTTTGTTTTGTTTTATTGAAAGTGGACTGAGGTGTTCTCCTGCCAAGGCAGATTGGCTTGTTTCCTATCCGACCTTGCAGGGAGCCAAGGGGAAAGTGGAGGCTTTTGGGGACTAGCCACACGAATGGGAAGCGCCCTGCCGGTTACTCCGGGTCCCAGAAGGTCTATTGGAAGCGGAGGCCTCTGAGCCAACACCAGGGTACCGGGAAGCCCGCTGCCGGTTGCGCCAGTCCCAGAAGGACGAGTTCGTGGGCACAGAGAGTCTGGAGAGGCGCCGCAGGACAAGGACACTCCCTGACGGTTTCCTGCTTGCACCCATAGCTGGTCTCTGGCGCACACGGGCGCAGGGTTCTTTGAGCCGGGGCTACTGGTCCTAGAAGCGCCAGACGGTTTCCCGCGCGAGCGGGGGCGCAGAGAACTCTAGGCTGACGCCACTAGGGTCGGGAAGTGCTAGGGCCGGCGCGGTCCCGGGAAGTGCGCGGACCCGGGAAGTGCCCGGGCCGGCGCGGACCGGCGCGGACCCGGGAAGTGCCCGGGACCGGCGCGGACCGGCGCGGACCCAGGAAGTGCCCGGGACCGGGACCGGCGCGGACCAGCGCGGACCCGGGAAGTGCCCGGGCCCGGCGCGGTCCCGGGAGGCGCTGGTTGCACAGTCCCGGACAGCCCCGGGAGTGTGCCCGGCAAGTGCGCAGGCACCCACACCCCAATCCGGTAGCCTGGCCAGTGCGCGCGGCGGGTGCACAGGCGCCCACACCCCAAGCTGGTAGCCCGGCTGATGCGCGCACTTGCGCCGGCATCCCAGCACACAGGGAGATCCTGCTACAACCGGTTTGGCTAGTTTGAAGCCAACAAGAGACATTCCTTTTTCTGAGGCTGTGTTTGAGAGATTATTTTGGTGCTTTTTTTTTTTTTTTTTACTTTATTTTATTTTATTTTTAGTCTTTCTTTTTTTATTTACCTTTCTCCCCTCTCCATTCCTTTTCTTTATCTTTTTGCTTTTTTAAAGTAATCTGTTATTTCTTTTAAACTTTATTACTGTTTCATCTTTCCATACTTTTGTCCTCTTTTCCCGGATTTTCTGTTTTATTTCTTTTTCTTTTCTTTCTAAACTTACTGCTATTTATTCCATTCCTCTACCATTTTTTCTCTCTTCCTTTTATTTCTTTCCTTATCATTTCTTTTACCCACAAGAGTCACAATCAACTTGAAAATATAAAAAGACCAGAGCTGGACCCATAGAAGAGGCCTCCCAATAGTAGAATCAGAGAGACAAATTGCACATTGTTGTAGGAGAGAAGCCACAAGTTGCTGCATATTTGAGTAGGTGGAAGCAGAGAACAACAGGATAATCAAAAGAGGCTGCACCATTGAAATTCACAGGCATTCCACCACAAGTTCATACCATAAACCCAGGGTGTCAAAACAGATTAATCTAAGAAGCTGAGGCTAACAAGAAGAGTCTCACAAACAATGGGAAGACAAAGAAACAATCCCCAAATGAAAGGAAAGGAGGAAGCCTCAGAAAGAATGTTAGATGAAACAGAGGCAAGTCAACTATCAGATACTGAATTCAAAGCACTGGTGGTCAGGAAGTTCAAAGAGCTCACAATCAGCTACCAGAAACTACAGGGAAGTTACAATGATCTCACTGTGAACTATATCAACATGAAAAAGGAAATGGAAATTATTAGCAAGGGCCAAGAGGAAATGAAGAATACAATTTCTGAATTAAAAAACACAGTGGAAAGCATTAAAAATAGGGTGGATGAAACAGAAGATCGGATTAGTGAATTGGAGGACAAAGTAGAAAGCATCTCACAGAAAGAACAGGAAAGGGAAAAGAGGCTCAGAAAGAATGAAGAGAGATTAAGAGAAATGCAAGACAATATGAAACGTAATAATATCCGAATAATAGGAATACCAGAAGGAGAAGAAGAAGAACAAGGGATAGAAAACATATTTGAAAGAGTAAAGAGAGAAAATTTCCCTAATTTGACAAAAGAAAAAGTCACACAAATCCAGGAATCTCACAGAGTCCCATTCAAGAGGAACCCAAAGAGGCCCACTTCAAGACACATCATCATTAAAATGGCAAACTTCCAAGACAAAGAGAGAATCTTAAAGGCAGCAAGGGAGAAAAAAGAAATAACATACAAGGGCATCCCAATAAGGTTAGCCACTGACTTCTCAATGGAAACACTCCAAGCAAGAAGAGATTGGCAAGAAATATTCCAAGTAATGAGAACCAGAGGCCTACAACCAAGGCTACTTTACCCAGCAAGGCTCTCAATCAAGATAGAAGGCCAAATAAAGAGCTTCCAAGACAAAAGAAGTCTAAAAGAATTTGCTGCCACCAAGCCAGTTCTACAAGAAATACTAAAAGGTCTGCTCTAAGGAAAGGAAGGAAAAGAGACAGACAGAGAGGAACACAGATACAAAAATGGCAATGAATAAGTACCTATCAATAATAACCTTAAATGTAAATGGATTAAATGCTCCAATCAAAAGACACAGAATAGCGTCATGGATAAGAAAGTATGATCCACACATATGCTGCCTACAAGAGACCCACCTCAGGACAAAAGACCATCACAGACTAAAAATCAAAGGCTGGAAACAAATTTTCCAAGCAAACGGACAAGAAAAAAAGCCGGGGTAGCAATTCTCATATCAGACAAAATAGACTTCAAAAAAAGAGCCATTAAGAGTGACCCAGAAGGTCACTTCATAATACTCAAGGGAAGAATCCACCAAGAAGACATTAACATCATAAATATATATGCACCCAACATAGGAGCACCAAAATATATAAGGAAAATCTTAGAGGAATTCAAGAAAGATATAGACAGCAACACAATTATAGTGGGGGATTTTAACACCCCACTATCAAAAATGGACAGATCTTCCAAACAAAATATCAACAAAGACATTGTGGCATTAAACAACACCCTTGATGAAATGGACCTAACTGATATATACAGAGCTCTTCACCCCAAAGAAGCTAAATACACATTCTTTTCAAATGCACATGGAACATTCTCAAAGATAGATCACATGATAGGGCACAAAACAAGCCTCAACAAATTCAAGAATATTGAAATCATACCAAGCATTTTCTCTGACCATAAGGGACTGAAACTGGAAACCAACCCCAAAGGAAAAAACCCAAAACACCCAAAATCATGGAGACTGAACAGTATGCTATTAAACAATGAATGGGTCAAGAATGAAATTAGGGAAGAAATCAAAAAGTTTCTGGAAACAAATGAAAATGATCTCACAACAACCCAAAACTTATGGGATACAGCCAAGGCAGTCCTGAGAGGGAAGTTTATAGCAATACAGGCCTACCTTAAGAAAACAGAAACATTTCAAACAAATGAACTTACTCTACGCCTGCAAGAACTCGAGGAACAACAACAAAAACAGCCCAAAGCAAGTAGAAGGAAGGAAATAACTAAGATCAGAGCAGAACTAAATGACATAGAGACTAAAAGTACAATTCTAAAGATCAATGAATCCAGGAGTTGGTTCTTTGAAAAAATAAACAAAATAGACAAGCCTTTAAGTAGGCTCATCAAGAAAAGAAGGGAACGGACACAAATAAACACAATCAGAAATGAAAGAGGAGAGATTACAACTGATACCACAGAAATAGAGAGGATTGTAAGAAATTACTATGAAGAACTGTATGCCAAGAAATTTGAGAACCTAGGGGAAATGGACACATTTCTAGAAAAAATATAATCTCCCAAAACTCAATGAAAAAGAAGTAGAACACCTGAATAGACCAATAACAGCAAAAGAAATTGAAGCAGTAATCAAAAAACTCCCATCACACAAAAGCCCTGGACCAGATGGATTCACAGGAGAATTCTACAAAGCATTTAAGGAAGACCTAACCCCCATTCTTCACAGACTATTCCAAAAAATACAAAAGGATGGAAAACTCCCTAACTCCTTTTATGAAGCCAGCATCATCCTAATTCCAAAACCAGATAGAGATACAACAAAGAAAGAAAACTACAGGCCAATATCGCTGATGAACATAGACGCTAAAATCCTCAACAAAATATTAGCAAATCGCATCCAACAATATATCCAAAAGATTATACACCCTGACCAAGTGGGATTCATCCCAGGGATGCAAGGATGGTTCAACATTCGCAAAACAGTAAATGTAATTCATCACATAAACAAAAGCAAAGACAAAAACCACATGATCATATCAATAGACGCAGAAAAAGCTTTCGATAAGGTACAACACCCATTTATGATAAAAACACTCAGCAAAATGGGAATAGAGGGAACATTCCTCAATATAATAAAGGCCATTTATGAGAAACCTACAGCCAATATCATACTCAATGGACAAAAACTAAAAGCTTTTCCACTAAGATCAGGAACAAGACAAGGATGTCCACTTTCACCACTCCTATTCAATATAGTATTAGAAGTTTTGGCCACAGCGATCAGGCAAGAAAAGGAAATAAAAGGCATCCAAATAGGAAAGGAGGAAACAAAATTGTCACTGTTTGCAGATGACATGATAGTGTACATGGAAAATCCTATAGACTCTACCCAAAAACTGCTCAAACTAATTAATGAGTTTGGCAAAACAGCAGGATACAAAGTCAATATCCAGAAATCAAAGGCATTTTTGTATACAAACAATGAATCAGCAGAAGCGGAAATCAAGGAAAAAATCCCATTTGATATAGCAAAAAGAAAAATAAAATATCTGGGAATAAACCTAACCAAAGAGGTAAAAGACCTGTATGCAGAAAACTACACAGCACTGAAGAAAGAAATCAAGGAAGACACAAACAAATGGAAACATATACCTTGTTCATGGATTGGAAGAATTAACATCATCAAAATGTCCATACTACCCAAAGCAATATACAGATTCAATGCAATACCTATTAAAGTACCAATGGCGTATTTCACAGACATAGAACAAACACTTCAAAAATTTATATGGAATCATAAACGAGCCCGAATAGCAGCTGCTCTTTTGAGAAAGAAGAACAAAGTAGGAGGGATCACAATACCTGATATCAAACTGTATTACAAGGCCACTGTAATCAAAACAGCCTGGTACTGGCATAAAAACAGGCACATAGACCAATGGAACAGAACAGAGAGCCCAGAAATCAACCCAACCCTCTACAGTCAATTAATATTCGACAAAGGGGGCAGTAACATAAAATGGAGTAAAGATAGCCTCTTCAGCAAATGGTGTTGGGAGAACTGGACAGCTACGTGCAAAAAAATGAAACTTGAGCACCAACTTACACCATACACCAAAATAAATTCAAGGTGGATAAAAGACTTAAATATAAGCCATGACACCATTAAAGTCCTAGAGGAGAACATTGGCAAGAAAATCTCAGATATTCCACGCAGCAACATTTTTACGGATATGTGCCCTAGAGCAAGGAATATAAAGGAAAGAATAAACAAATGGGATCTCATCAAAATAAAAAGCTTCTGCATGGCTAAAGAAAACAGTATTAAATTAAAAAGACAACCAACTGTATGGGAAAACATATTTGCCAATGATACCTCAGACAAAGGTTTAATCTCCAAAATATACAAAGAACTTACACGACTCCACTCTAAGAAGACACCCAACCCAATTAAAAAATGGGAAAAGGACTTGAACAAACACTTCTCCAAGGAGGACATACAGAACATTCAGAGACACATGAAGAGATGCTCAATATCGTTAGCTATCAGAGAGATGCAAATTAAAACCACAATGAGATACCACTTTACACCAGTCAGGATGGCTATCATAAACAAAGCAACAAACAACAAATGTTGGAGAGGTTGTGGGGAAAAGGGGTCCTTAGTTCACTGTTGGTGGGATTGTAGACTGGTACAACCATTATGGAAAACAGTATGGAATTTTCTCAGAAAAATAAAAATTGACCTGCCTTTTGACCCAGCAATTCCACTGCTAGGATTATACCCCAAGAATCCTAAAACATCAATTTCAAAGAACCTATGCACCACAATGTTCATAGCAGCACAATTTACAATAGCCAAGAGTTGGAAGCAACCTAGGTGCCCATCAGTAAATGAATGGATCCAAAAATTGTGGTACATATACACCATGGAATTTTATGCAGCAGAGAGAAAGAAGGAGCTACTACCTTTTGCAACAACATGGATGGAACTGGAAAGCATTATGCTGAGTGAAATAGGCCAGGCATTGAAGGACAAATACCATATGATCTCACCTTTGACAGGAAGCTAAAGAATAAAACAAACAAGCAAACAGAATAAAAACAAAGATGCTGAAATAGAGAACAAGTGGGCAGCGACCAGAGGGGAGAGGGAAGGGAACTTGAGGGGAAAAAGGGGGAGGGATTTTGAGGAACAAGTATGAAAGACACAGAGTTGAGGACTGGGGGTGGGGGGGGAATGGGAGGGAGGGGGGAGACCGGGCGGGGGGGGGGGGAAGGGGAAAAAAATGTACTTGAAAAGTAACTAAATAAAAAAAAAAAAATTTTAGATTCTGATGGCCCATGACTCATGGACTAAATTACCTTTGTAGAAATAATTTCCCATATTAGATATTCATATTTTTATTAATCCATAAGTGTTAATCAGTTTGCTAAGTACCTAATAAGAATTATCCACAACTCTGTTGCTGCTGCTAGTTCTGCTGCTATTTGTGAGGCATCTAATTTTCTCCTCCATAGAAAAGCTCTTGAAAAATTAGGGCAGAACTAACATTTCTCCATTTGCTCACAGCTGCTTCATTTCTCCATTTAAAGCATGGAGAGAGTTTCTCTGCATCTGACCAAAGCAATACACAAGGAAACAACGTGTGTTAAAACAAAACAAAACAAAATCCTTTCTCATTCTTCATTGTCACAGCCACTCTAGCAATGCCGTTTTTCATCCCTTGGTTTCTTTGTCAAAGAACGGTCCATCATCCTGTTGAGTCCTTTGACCCTCTCAAAAATTCGAGGCTTTAGAGCTATAACCCTACTTTTGTCCTCTTACTAAATAAAACTGTGTAAAACATTGTTTAGCACATCAAAAATACCTTCCATTTGGTAAAAATAAAATTAGGACAAGAAAGATAAAGAATCATCAATATTTCACATTGTCTGGATGTGTTTTCATAATAGTTACCAATCTCTATTTTATTTCTATACCTTCTTCTCTTAGTTCAGAAATTTTTTTCTGGGTATTTCATTTGTTTCCATAACTTCAGACACTTCCTAGCTTCTGAAAATTCTCAATTTTCTATCTTTAGCACAGATAGCTTTTGACCTTAAATGTCCAGCTGTCTGTTAGATAGATCCACTTGGAAGGAATTTAGATAACCTAAACTCAACATATCCAAACCAGTTTTTTGCCTTTTCTCTTTTAAAGTTTGTTCCTTCTTCTCTTTTTTAATTTAAATTTTATTTTTCAATTAGTTTGCAGTCAATGTTATTTTGTATTGGTTTAAGGTATACAGTATAGTGATTAGATTCATCCACTTTAAAAAGGGTTTCCCTTCTTTGGGAATCTCTTACTACAGTAAGCAATTCAAAGCCTCTGGTTTTGACAGAAGCTTATTAGCCAGTAACCCAGTTCCTTTCTTTCAAAAATGGTAATATGTCTTCAAAAATGTGCAGATGTTCTGTGTAAATCTCAGTCTTCTCTTCCATCAATTTTATTTATTTTTAAAAGACAAATACAGTGGTTTTCAAACTGTTGCTAGTCTACAACATTTCCACTAGTCCCATTCAGTCTTAACATTGTCACAGCAATTTTTCTGGGTATCCATTACTATCTACAATTTAATTTTAAGTCAATTATATGCATAAGCTGTATATATTGCCTATTACTTGTGTGTCTCAGGCTTAGATAAAAATATGATAAATATCCACATTCAGCTCACCAATACAAATAATTTGATGTATCTTAAATCTGAAAGAGACAGTGTGGGGGGGATGGAGGGAGGGGAGAGAGGGACAGAATGGGGTAAGGAGAGGAAGAGGGAAATGGAGAGGTGCAATAGAGAGTGGACGGAAGAGGAGAGAGAGAATAGGAAGAGTCAGAATCCTCCTCTAATACTGGCTGGCTTTTACTGAGTTCTACTATGTGCCAGGCAATGCTTTCAAAAGGGGTATTATTATCATTTTTTAAATAAGAGACGACAGCTGAGACCTTTAAGCCTCTTTAAAAGGAAAACAATTTTCTGAATGTTGTGCAGTTAGAAATATCTGCCTTTGAGGACTGACTCTGCTACTTATGAATTTTAAAACTGAGGCTCTTAAATATGCAAATTGACTCTCAAAGGTTATGGAAGACTGATTGCAACACAGAGGTCTATCCCTGATGGCCATGTTCCCCCATGTTCCAGCTGATTTCTCCTCCTCACTAATCCTATAGCCTTGAAGACCTTATTTCTTTGAAAACCATCGTCCCTATGACATTCCTTTCATACTACTCTGACAATAGCAGTGTGTATCATGTTTTGAGCTCTCATTTGGTGTGAGAACTGTACTTAGAATTATTTTTACATGGGTAATGTATTTTAATATTCAATATAACCCTATAATTATCCATTTAGAAATGAGGAATCAGACTTCCAGCCAAGATGGAGATGTAGGTGGAAATACTGTGCCTCCTCACACAACCAAATATAAGGACAACAAAGATTTAAAAACAAAACACACAGCCAGAACTGACAGAAATTTGAACTGTATGGAAGTCCAACAATGAACCATTCATCCAGGCCCGTAGGCAGAGTTGACTGGGGCAGAAGAGAGGCAGGGTCGGCAGCCAGTGGAGAGAGGTCCCAAGAAGAGCAAGCAGTGGTTGGCAGACCCAGGTGTGGGGAGGAAAAGAGCAGACCCAGCGAGGCACAAGGCAGTTGGCTGAACACAGACATACATTTGTGTGCAGATAAACCAGGCAAAAAATGGGCAGTGAGACAGACTGTGCAACCCAGGGCCCGAGTGACAGGAAATAAAGACTAAAAGCATTGATAGAAAAGACTTGTGGGGGTTGAGGTGCCAGGAGAGACACCCAGCCTCACAGAAGAGTTCATTGAGAGACCCACAGGGTCCTAGATCATACACAAGCCCACCCACCTGGAACTAGCACCAGAAGGGCCGAATTTGCTCATGGGAAGTGGCAGAAGGTACTGAAATCCAAGAGAGCGCAGAGCAAGCACCATTGTCCCCTCTCTGACCCCGCCCCTACAGAAAACATCACAACGCAGCAATTGGGTTGCCCCACCCTGGTGAACACCTAAGGCTCTGCCCCTCATATGTTATAGGCTCAGCCTGACCAAAAAATCATGGCTCAAACAGAAGAACTAATCAAAGCCCCAGAGCCAATACTTTTAAGTGACCAAGAGATGCACAGTTCAAAACACTGGTGATCAGGATGCTCACAGAACTGGTTGATTTTGGTCACAAATTAGATGAAAAAATGAAGGCTACACTAAGTGAAATGAAGGAAAATGCACAGGGAACCAATAGTGATGGAAAGAAAACTGGAATTCAAATCAATGGAGTGGACTAGAAGGAAGGAAGAAACAACCAAACAGAAAAGAATGAAAAAACAATTCAAAAAATGGAGGAGAGGCTTAGGAACTGCCAGGACATCTTTAAACGTGCAAACATCTGAATTATAGGGGTACCAGAAGGGGAAGAGGAAGAGCAACAAGTGGAAAAGTTATTTGAACAAATCATAAAGGAGAACTTCCCCAATATGGCAAAGGAAATAGACTTCCAGGAAGTCCAGGAAGCTCAGAGAGTCCCGAAGAAGTTGGACCCAAGAAGGAACACACCAAGGCACATCATCATTACATTAGCCAAGATTAAAATGAAGGAGAGAATCCCAGAAGCAGCAAGAGATAAGGGGACAGTCACCTACAAAGGAGTTCCCATCAAACTGTCAGTGGATTTCTCAAAAGAGACCTTACAGGCAAGAAGGGGCTGGAAAGAAATATTCCAAGTCATGAAATCCAAAGACCTACATCCAAGACTGCTCTATCCAGCAAAGCTTTCATTTAGAATGAAAGGGCAGATAAAGCACTTCTCAGATAAGGTCAAGTTTAAGGAGTTCATCATTACCAAGCCCTTATTATATGAATGTTAAAGGGACTTATCTAAAAAAAAAGATAAAAAAGATGAACAGTGAAAAGACAGTAAACTCACAGTTATTAACAGCCACACCTAAAATAAAAGCAAACTAAGCAGACAGCTAGATCAGGAGCAGAGCCACAGAAATGGAGATCAAATGGAGGGTTAGCAACAGGGGAGTGAGAGGAGGAGAAGGAGAAAGAAGGTACAGAAAATAAGTAGCATAGATAGTAGGTAGGAAATAAACAGGGGGAGGGCAAGAATAGTATGGGAAATATAGAATCTAAAGAACTTGAGACACATGTTCATGAACTAAAGGTGGGGAATGTGGGTGGGAGGGGGTGTGCAGGGTGGAGGGGAATGAAGGGGGGAAATGGGACAACTGTAATGGCATAATCAATAAAATATATTAAAAATAAAATAAAGATATATTCTAAAAAATGAGGAATCGATGGTTTGAAAAGTTAAGTAACTTGTGCAAAGGTCACACAGCTAGGGAATGTCAACCCAGAACCTGTAATGTCAGAGACCCTTTTCTTAATTTCTAAAACATACATAATCTATATTATTGCCACTGCATGCAGCAAAGCCTTTACAATGGCTCCTTTATGTAAGTGGGTAATACACTGTGTTTTTATACTTTGTAGGTTTGGATATGAAGTGGCTACCTATGTGAACATTGCCCACCAGCCTAGCATTACATCTTTCCTCCTCAACTTTAAGCACATGGTACATTAGTAAAAATATATCATGGGCACATAAGGTATTGTTTTCTCCTGACCCTAATACTACCTGGCACTAAGTACTAGTCAAAGTTTCTCACTTTTCAACCTTCCTTTAGTCTTTTGTTTGATCCATTTGTCTCTGCATTAGTCCAACCTATTATACCTTTCATTTCTTCAATAACTTGCAAGTGCATTTTCAAGAATTAGACATCTATACAACAGAAAAATAATTTTTAGTCTACTATAGTCATTTGAGATCACTATTGCAATACCAATGATATAATTAGAAAGTTATCTCAAGTATGAAAAATAATCACAAATTCTGAAAAAGTTCAGGGATTACTACAAACAGTAGGGAATTATGACTATAACCACATGAACATGCTATTTTACTACTTGAAATGCCTCAAAGCAGTAAGAATTTGGACAAATACAGGTCAAAGTCTAGAGATAAACTGGAAAAGGTTCAGTAGTTTAGTTTGATAAGCTCAAAAGTGGGGGGGGGAAACATTAGAAAGCCCATGAATTGCCACCCCTTAGGTGCGTGGTCTTTTTATCTGTGGTCCATATGACAGTACAGTCTCATTCAGGTAAACTACTTTGATTCTGGCTAAGAACTATAAGTACAAAAGTACGTGAATATATGGGAAATTGCTGGGTTCAAGTGTGGGGCAAGCAATTGGTATGATAATAAGTGAAGTTTAAAAGTTCATATTGTAAACCATTTTTTCCTCTCCTCTTAAAAACTAGTGGTATAGAAAACTGTTTCCAAAGAAGCCTCTTTGAAATCACAGCCAGAGATTGCAAACATACCGTTTAGCTGGTAGGCTCACTTTGTCTTCTTTCTATAGCTGAATATAGACTTCTGCTGGATTAAGGATAAAAATACATTGTAAAGTGCTACACAGTATGAGCCTGGTGATTAATGGTATTTTGTGCACATAGAAGCTAAAGAATCTTTTTAAAAATGTAAGCATGGAAGAAATATAAAGCCCTTCTCATTCCTTCTTCTTTTTATACTTCACATCACATCAGTATTACAGAAATTGGCAGTAAAGAATGAAGCAGAATATTAAATATATATAAAACAGACATTCTCTTAGGTTACTCGATTACTCCACACTGATCTTTGATGGTTGTCAGATGTCCTGTATCTGGCACTGGGTGAATAGGTGTATAAAAACTATCGGTGATGTGTTACTAAAAAAATAAACATTCCATCGGTGATGGAATGTTACTAAAAAAACAACCCCAAACCAAAAAACCCCACAAGTATTGATGGATGCTTGACTCTCCCACAGCTCACTCACTCCCTGTCTTTGTATACATGTAGACCAGGAATTCAGATTTGAACATTTGATTGTGCTACCTACCAGAGGAGACACAGCGAAGATGTCTATATGATATTTGTTGACTCTATGGACCTAAAGTTCAGAGGTATGGTCTATTCTAAAAATAAAAATTTTAGAATTATAAACATATTGCTTGTTGAAGCTGAGCAATGAGGGTAAAAGTTATTTCTTAGGGGGAATGAGTAAATTAAGAGGAAAATAAAGTGTAAAATCAAGACATCAGGAATTGTGAGGAGGGAGAGTAAATAGCAAAGGAGACCGAGCAGGGACAGCAGGCATCGCAAGGACGTGTGACATTAGAGAAGGGGTGATATATTTTAGTAAGAGAGAACCCTCACTTTTATAAAAAGCTGCTGTGTGAGTGTCTTTTATGGCAGAACTAGGAAGTAAGGAATTAGAAGTAGTAGTCAGAACCAATAAATGAATGCATTGAGATCCCCGTGAGGATTTTATGAAATGGGCAGGACAGGAGTTTAAATGCTATTTAGAGGGTCCAGTAGAACAGAAATAATTGTAAATATGGGAAAGTGAATATGTCATAGTTTCTGTAAAGGAGAGAGAGGGAGTACCATTTTCAGTTTTTAGAGTTCTTAGTTGCAGAAAGCAAAATTTGCTCTCATTGGTTTAAGTGGAAGAAAAGAATTGCACCTGACTGGGAGGGCCTCTGCCATGTTTGTGTCCTAGTTGCAAGGTTGGTGGAAATTTGAGTCAGGTGTAATGTTATAGAGGCAAATCTCATAACAAGGGATTTTATAAAATACAGAAAGGGTAACCAAATCGATGGATACCCACTGAAGGAGAAATATCTACTACAAGAGTCAAAACATGAATGGAAGAATTGGCCTGGTCTGTAGTTCAGAAATTTTCTCTATGGTAATGGAGAAAAGAAAAAAAACAACAAATGGGTGATGATCTAGACATCTGTTTTAAGAGGGCAATAATTTTTTATGCCTTTCAAGGGCAATAATTTGTCTTAGAAAAGTGGGACATAAATTCATTCTCTGAGACTGAGGGAAATTGTGAAGGTCTAAAGTGTGAGAATGTAGATGAGATTTAAAATAGTCATTGTGGCAGCTGGGGGAAAAAGCTGAAAAAGAGAAATAATATTAATGAACTATGCAGAAAATTCAATATAGGTTGATGGCTATGGATTTATGGTGGTGCTAATGCTTCCAATTAGATGACTTACGAAGAATAATAAGTGATGATGGGTGATGACATGGAAAGAGATATCCAGGCTTATTCCAAACTTTGATTGCTATACCAAAGTCCTTCATAATGGTAGAGAAGAATGGGACATTAAAAGTATTAGAAAGATATCTATTATAGATCTATAAGTGCCAAATAATTTCTCATAGCCATAAACTGGCAGTGGGTAACATTACTGTATGAAACCTGGAGTACATTCACGCCATTAGTATCTGCACATAAGGACAGATATTTATCTCAATTATATATTCCATATGATTTAAATTGGCCTATTATTTCAGCCTGTCAAAGTTTTTTTTGGCTTTAATTCTGTCATTCCTCACATTCATGTTTCTTCCAGGCATTCTTTCACCTGGAAATTTGATAAAAAGACTACGTCCTCATCTAAGTAACTGCCTTATGACCCAACAATTCCACTTCTGGGGATTTATTGGAAGTAAACTAAACACGAATTTGAAAGAATTTATGCACCCTTTTGTTCAGTGCAACATTATTCACCATAGTGAAAATATGGAAGCAACCCAAGTGCCCATCAACAAACAACTGTGTACAAATGTGGTGGTACATCACAACAGAACATTACTTGGCCACAAAAAAGAGTGGAATCTTACCATTTGTTACAGCAAGGATGGACCTAAGGGGTATTATACTCAGTGAAGTAAGTCAGTCAGAGAAAAACAAATATCATATGATTTCACTTACATGTGGAATTGAAAGAACAAAATAAACAAACAAAACAAAACTGACACTGAAATAGGGAACAGGCTGACAGTGTCCAGAGGAGAGAGGGAAGGAAATTTCAGGGGAATTTCACGGGAAAATGTGAAGGGTTTACAGGAACAAGTATAAAGGACACATGGATAAAAACAAGGTAAAGTGGGAATGGGAGGGAGATGGGGAGGGCTGGGGGGTGGGCTGGGATGGGAGTGAAAAACAGAAAACTGTACTTGAACAATTAAAAAAAAACCCTGAACTGAAACAGACTCATAGACACAGGACAGAGGGTGAAGGTTTGGAGGACTACGTGAAAGAGGTGAAGGGATTAAGAAGTACAAATTGGTAGTTACAGAATATGACATGATGTAATGTAGAGCAGCCCTCCCAACCTTTTAGGCACTACACACAGGTTTTGAGGGTGAGGGCAGGGCAGGGCGGGGACAGGAGGCAGAGCTCCCCTGAGCTTCACTTGCTTGCCCACTGTGAATGGGGAGAAGCTGGGGGGAAGACAGGAGGCAGATTTTAGGTAAGCTTTGCTTGTGGGCCAGGTTTGTAAGAGGCCCAGACTGGTACCAGTCAGTGGTCCAGGGGTTGGGGGACTCCTGCTGTAGAGCATAGGGAATATATATAGTCAATAATACTGCAACAACAATGTATGGTGCCAGTTGGTTTATGGAAATATCATGAGGAACACTATGTAAAATACATGATTGTCTAAGCACTATGCTATATGCCTGAAACCAATAAAAATAATATTAAAAGTAGATGGTAATTAAAAACAAAAATTAAATTAAAAAAATTTTGAACAGGACAGGGCTAATTACATGACCCTATCGTATGCTATAAGGAAAGTAACTCCAATGCTTAGATATGTGGAGCTTAGTAATCCTTTTCCCAGTAATAAAATCATGGAATTTCATAGTTATCCACTCTATACCCCACCCAAATGCTTGCACAGCTGAGCAAGCTGATGCTCAAGGAGGGTAAGTGATTTTTTTCTGGTCATCAACTAGATGGTTAAAAGTTCAGGATTAGAACTGAGTTTTCTGACAACCAACCCTGGGATTGATGACTCTTCACACACTGTTTCTCCTTTCCCTTACGTGAATCAAATTCTTCTCAAATTCAAAGGTTTTCTACAGAGCAAATAAATTTTAATTTTCTATTAATGAACACAGGATAAGAATATTGTATCTTCAGGCAAATTAATTCTACACTTTTTAGTAATTTTTTTGACGCAACTGTTGCTTTGAATGAAGTCCCAGGGAGAATGTTACATTCATATAATCTGCCTGTCCCCTAAGGTCTTAGTCAGGAGATAAATATTGCATTGGCACCATGATAATGACAACGCAAATTAGACAGATTTTTGAGTTCTGTAATTATACAGCAAATTTTGATTCTGCTTTTTCCTTAAGGCTATGTTGATGGCAAACTCTCTTTTTAGCTATTGGCTAAGAGAAAACAAAATGCATTCACTGAGAGTCAACATTAAAACTGTAATATGATATCTAAGTATATCTGAAAATATTTCCTAATCTTTAAGTTGAATTATAAATAGTGTTATGGTAAATATAAACATTTATTAAAGTAAATATCCCTTTTTCCCAGTTGGGAGCAAATTAAAATTTATATTTAAGAATGTTCCATTCTTAGGTTTGAATTTCATATCTGTCACATAAAAGTTGTGATAGAGAGGGTTATGTAGTCTTTTTTAGCTACAGTTTACTCATATGTGAAACGGCCAATACACTACATGCCTCATTTGGGAATGAGAAGAAAATAACTACATAATATTTATATACTGTAAAGGACAATCTCTATTTTGTAGTATTCACTCAGTAATTGGGAGATATTTTTTTTAGTATCTAGAATAAGAAAACGTGGAAGAAGCACATGAAACCTTTTCTTTCTCTCTGGGTGGATTTTGTTGCAATGATCGATTTCACCATGGTAAGCATCTATAGGTGCATCAGGTAGAATTTTGGTATTTAGTAACTTATTTTGTAAAGCATTATAATGATTATAATGGCTATTCCTTTGTATGAGCTACTAACCGTGAAGATAGTTTCTTACAGTCTTGTTTAAGAATAACTATAAAGATGCCAACACTAATCTACATCAGGAGTTGTCAAGCAGGTCAAATCAGCATGCTTCCTGTTCGGGTAAGTAAAGTTTTCTTGGTGCCCAGTGTCCATTATCTTCCATAGCATCTTTGGCTCTTTCCTGCTACAAGGGCAGCATTGAATAGTGTGATGTAGTCTGTATGTTCTGCAAAGCCTAAAATGTTTATGGCCTTTTTCATTGAAGGTTTTCCAACCTCTGCTCTACGTGACTAACACCAGTAAGGCTGTGAAGAGAGGAGGTATAAATACTTAAATCTTTGTAGGAGAAACCAAGAGCTAGATTTGGAAAAATATTGATATAATTGGTAAAATATTAGATGTTACTAAAAGAACTGTTATTATTGAAACTTTCCCGTCTACTCTTTTAACATCTCCTATTACATCTTTTTTCTAAAAGGTACAAATGTTTCTAATGTTTACTGTTGCTTTTATTAGTTTTATTCTCCATAACGCTTTTCTAAGTTTAAAAACATATCACCTTATTTAAATAATAATTTTTCCCCTATAAAATGCAGTGTTCCTTCTAAACATGAAAACCTTTGTATATTTATCATAAAAATATTCCATTAACTACTTTTTATTATATAATAAGAATCACTTGTTTAATAAATGTTTAACATGCATATATCACTAAGTGACAGAATGATCCCAACTGAGACATAAAAAATTTTAAATAATTGTCGTGCTGTCATGTTTTCAATAAATTAAATTTTAATTTCAAATATGACTTATAAAATTTATTTTTATATTACTAAACCAATTTTCCTTAATCATTGAAGTTATATTGCCACATTGGTAAGAAACGTGAAAAAATACAATGACTTGGGCTTTTCAATCCACACATCAAAACCTTATTTAAGGCTGTTTCTCCTGAAGTAACTATTTTATAGAGTATGTTTATATAATACAAAAATAGTACAACAGAAAACTTGTTGAACAAAAGTAGAATAATTTTGACTTATGATAGACACACTAATTGACTGACTAAATTTTCTGCATCAATTTTGATACTGGGTAAGTACAGTCACTGAAAGTCACCGATGAAAATGCTACCAAGACTGTCAACTTGTTAAGTCGCATTCTTTTAAACTAAGAGAAGAATATGAAGCTAATACAATAAATCAACTTGTAACCTAACTTTGTCAAACAAGCACTTAAGCATGTTAACTTGTGACTAAAGTTTCATTAATTAAATTAATAAGCATGCATTGAGTTCAAACCCATGCCATTAACTGGAAATGCAAAAATATCTTTTCTCTGAAGAAACTCTTGATATGGAAAAACTCAGAATACAGGCATACATTGTTTTATTGTGCTTTGCTTTATCGCACTTCACAAATGTGTTATTTATTTATTTATTACAAATCAAAGGTGAAACCCTCCACCAGGCTTGTTTTATCACAATGCACACTTTATTTCAGTTGTCTGGAACATAATAACCCACAATGTATCTGACATATGCTTGTGTAGCAAAGGATGTAGACATAGTGATATTTTATTATTCATCACTTTAACTCTTAACGATAACGAAGTTGATTGTCAAGGGTGTTCCAGGTAGAGGGCACAGCATACGAAAAGCAACAAATGTGTGTGGAAATGCAACAGATAGTATTTCACCCTGGATAATGCATAACCACATTTGTGGCTGAAATTTTCAGGAAAAAAATCTTTTATTTAAATTTTTAAATTTAATTATTTATTTATTTATATTTAGAAACAAAACTGTCATATTTCAGGGTATTATTTTGCATATGGATATCATTAGTGCTTTCTAGAGGTGTACTTTTATTTTTTTATTCTTTATTTTTTTTAAGATTTTATTTATACTTAGAGAGGAAGGGAAGGAGAGAGGGAGAGAAATATCAATGTATGGTTGCCTTTCATGTGTCCCCTGCTGGGAACTGGCCTGCAACCCAGGCATGTGCCCTGACTGGGAATCGAACCATGACTGTGTGGTTCATAGGCCCATGCTCAATCCACTGAGCTACACCAGCCAGGGCTAGAGTTGTACTTTTAATACATAAACATAAATATTTATACAGATATGGAATTAGTATTATCCATGTATAATGCACACCCTTGTTTTTCCATAAAAAATGTGGGCAAAAAGTGTGAATGATACATGGCAAAATATGGTAACTGACTCTGCAGTTCTGCACATAAACCATCTCATAGGTAAAAGTGTATCATTTTTATATTTTGTTGCTTCACAGCTTTTCATTTTGGACCATTACAAAATTAACCTTTTTCCATGATTGGTTCTTTATGCCTAAATTTAGTTTAAACTTGTTTTCCAGAAAACATTTACCAAATAAAAACCTCATTATTGCTTTAACCTGAGGAATTCTACCATTATTAATATATTCAGTTATTATAAAAAACTTGTATCTTCTTAGACAACAAGCAAATAACCAAAACAAAAATAATCCAAATCTTACTAATAATGTCCCACTCATTTTTTGAGATCTTCTAGTTAAATTTTAATAAAATCAAATTAAAAAGTAGAGAAGAAAAGGATAATATAAAAATTCTTTAGAAATGCTACCCAACTGTTATTAAAACAATACTCTCTGATGGGTTTCTAAACCATTGTATATAAATTGGTATTTATTTTCAAATCTAGAAGTAGAATAATATTCAGAAGGATACATAACAATGAGACCAAGGTAGCAATTATTGCTAATACTATGTAGAAGGTATTATAAATCATTTTATAATTATTATTATATTAGCCCTCTAAGTCTGTGAGCATATTAGCTTCCTGTTGTTGCACCACCACAGACCTAGTGACTTAAAACAAGACAAATTTATGCTTTCACAGTTCACATTAGCCAGGTCTTCTGCTTGGAGCTTCCTTGGGAAGAAATCAAAGTGTTAGCAGGAGCTGTCATCTCATCTGAAGCTCAGGGTTCTCTTCCAACTTCACTGGTTAGTAACAAATTCATTTCCTCTCACATGTAATAGTGTGATCCTTTTCTTCTGGCTGGCTGTCAATGAGGGATGGTTCTCTACTCCTAGGGGCCACCCACAGCTCCTTGTCAGCGGCCATCAGAAGCAGATCACAGCACAGGTGTTTGCTTTCCTCCAAGCCTGAGTATCTCTCCAGCTTCGCTCCAGTCAGTTACAACCCAGCCTGGAAAAGCTTAATCATTGGGGTGACAAAGCCATCACCTTTGGCATTATAACATAATTCAATCAAGGAAGGACTATCTTATATTTACAGGTTCCATCCACATTTAAGGGGACAGAATTATTCAGGGCAGGAACACTAAGGGCAGGCATCTCGGGGACCATATTAGAATTTTGCCTACCACAGTGACGCACATATTATTTAAATTTTACAAATGAGGGAATTAGGACTTAGATTTAGTGATTTGCTTAAATCGATAGTGCTAACATGTGGCAGGCCATGTAATTTAAGACCGGGCTCAGAGCCATTATGTTTCCCATCCTCTTTTGGTGCAGTAATCTAACTTTCCTTATTATAGTTAATCCACTTTTTAGTTTCAATTCTCAAGCCTGTGCAGAAGACTTTCAAGTTTATATCTCTAATCCTGAAGGCTTGCTTGAGCTATAGTTTCCTATTTCCCAGCATCTTCGATAATTTTATTATTTTATGATGCAATTCAAAGTCAGTTCACCCAAAACAAATTTCAAGAACTAACCCCAAGGACTTCTGGTCAAGATGGCAGTGGAGGCAGACATGGCTCACATCATTGCACAACCACACTAAAATTACAATTCAAATATAGAACACCCATCACTCAGCACCATCAGAAATTGTGCTGAATGGAATTCTGACAACTACAGAATTAAAGAAACCACATCCATCATGACTGGTCGGAGGGACAAAGACGTGGAATGGGTGGTCCCTCATCCATATGAGGTAGATAAAAATTTTTGGGGTATATCTCAGAACTGAGGAGTCCCAGCCCCACACCAGGCCCCCTAGTCCAAGGTTACAATGCCAGGAAGGTAAGTCTGCATAACTTCTGGCTGCAAAAATCAGTGGGGATTGATTTGGTGGAAGAAACTTCTGGTGTCCCAAGCAGTTCCTCTTAAAGAATCCACACATTGACTCACCTACTCAGACTCACCGCCTGACTCATAAGCACCCGAGTAGCCACTTGAAAATCATCAGTGGTATACAGGGAGAAATTGAAGTGTCTGGCATCAAGGTGAGCAGAGGCCTTGGTCCCTTTGCTAATCCTCCTTGTTATATCCACCGGACACGAGAATAATTTTCAAAGACCTTTCAGGGTTTTGATCTTATTTTATTGGCCAAGCTTAACCTGCGCAGGGGTGAACTCTCAGAGTGTCCTGAGACACGGTGCTCACAGGGCTGCAGACGAGAGTTGCGCTGAGCACTTACAGCTAAGTCCTTATATAGGGACGAGCGAGCAAGCAAGCGTTGAACAGAAGCAGATGTGGCAGTTAGCTATTTGCTGACAGAGACCGCACATGGGAACAGGGTGGGGTTTCAAAATTCAAAACTAAACAGATTACAATCTGCCTATCTTGCTCTAAGTAGGGCACTCACATACTGCAGGATGTCTGCTCAGCCTTTGTTTGCATGCTGTTCCTTGTTCCTGTTTTGCTGTGGTCAGGCTATGTTCTCAATTTCCCAGATCTCAACACTCCTCACACAGAATGTGTAAGCAATGCCATATCTGAGACTCCATCAACCTAACACTGTTTGACCTGCCTTGGAGGTCCTCAGAGACTCTGCCCCCAGGCTTATAGGCCAACAGCTGGCTGCTTTTTCATATGAATGGCTAGTGATGGCTCATGCTTCACAACTTCCTAAATCCTATAAAAAAAGCAACAGATGGTTTTAGTAAGCCCCATGCCTGGCACTAGCAGCAGCTAGCCTAGGTTCACAACTTGGCTTCACCTGGGAATCTCCAACTCCAGCACAAGTAACAATCATTGCAGATTGTTTTATGGTTCAGGAAGGGTAGCCTTGGGTAAAACTCTGGTGGTGGCTGACCTTGGCCTGAAACACGCAGGTAAACCCAGTACCAGCACAGGCAGTGGACAGCTACAGACCGTGTTGAGCACCATCACCCTGCCCCTGCACAGCTGATCCTCCACGGAAGGTGGAGGTTGGTGGTCAGTGGACACAGCCAATCCTTGCAGCTGATAGGTCAAGGTAAATCCTTCCCATTGACCTGCCAAAAGCAACCAAGGCTTAACTACAAGAGGAGAATGTACCTCGAGTACCCCACTTGGATGACAGGGGAGGCTGTGCCACTGGACTCTGTAGGACACCTACTACATTAGGCCACACTACCAAGACATGGAGTCAAAGCAACTCTACCTAATACATCGAAACACAGGGAGGGTGCTAAAACAAGAAAACAAAGAAACATGGCCCGAATGAAAGCACAGATCAAAATTCCAGAAAAAGAACTAAACAAAAGAGAGATAAGCAATCTGTCAGATGTAGAGTTCAAAACACTGGTTATAAGGATGCTCAAGGAACTTAGTGAGGATCTCAACAACAAAAAAGATCCAGTCAGAAAATTCACTAAATGAAATAAACAAAAATTTATGGGGAAACAACAGTAGAGTGGACAAAGCCAAGAATCAAATCAATGATATGGAACATAAGGAAGCAAAAAGCAACCAATCAGAACAAGAAGGAAAAAAAAATCTAAAATATGAGGATAGTATAAGTAGCCTCTGGGACAACATCAAGAGGTCCAAAATTCACATCATATGAGTTTCAGAAATAAAACAGATAGGGCAAGAAATTGGAAATGTATTTGAAAAAATAATGAAGGAAAATTTCCTTAATTTGGTGAAGGAAATAGATATATAAGTCCAGGAAGCACAGAGAGCCCCAAACAAAATGGACACAAAGAGGACCACACCAAGACACATCCTAATAAAAATGACAAAAGTTAAAGATAAACAGAGAATCTTAAACGGAGCAAGAAAAATGAAGTTAGTTACCTACAGAGAAGTTGCAATAACTGTCAGCTAATTTCTTAAAAGAAACTTGGCGGGCTAGGGGAGATTGGCAAGAAATACTCAAAGTCACGAGAAGCAGAGACCTACAGCAAGATTGCTCCACCCAGCAAAGCTATCATTTAGAATCAAAGGGCAGATAGGAGTTTACCAGACAAGAAAAAAAATAGAAGAGTGCATCATCACCAAACCATTATTATATGAAATGTTAAGGGGGCTTATTTAAGAAAAAGCAGATCAAAACTATGAACAATAAAATGGCAAAAAGTACAAATTTATCAACAATTGAATCTAAAAAACAAACTAAGTGAACAAGAACACAGACAGAATCATGGATATCAAAAGTGTTTTAATGGTTGCCAGATGGGAGGGGGATTTGGTGGAATAGATAAAGAGGTGAAGGGATTAAGAAGTACATGTAGGTAGTTACAGAATAGCCATGGGGATGTAAAGTACAGTATAGGAAATGGAGTAGCTGAAGAACTTATATGCATGACCCATGATCATGAACAATGGTGTGGTGATTGCCTGAGGAAGTGGGGGTTGCTGGGTGGAAAGGGGTAAAGGGGAAAAATATCAGGGCAACTGTGATAGCATAATCAATAAAATATAATTTTAAAGAAAGAAATAACCCCTCCTATACTTGCAAATTCTATTATGAGCATCCCTATTTTTTTTTGCCCATATTGACATCTTTGTACCTTTTTCTACTTTCCTACACTGTGGATAAATCAAAGACTGATATTCTAGTTCCTACCATGAACGAATCTCAGCCAATGTCTGTTTTTGTTTGGCATCCAGGGCTAATTGTTTCATTTTTTAATTTGAAATATGTCTGATATCCATCTGTTTTGCTTCATTCCCATTGGCATGTTTAGTAATGATAATGTACGATTTCCACCCACCCTCCCTTTTTGGTAAACATTCTTTTGTACTCATTTAGTAAATACATTAACTGTTTTCCAAGTACTATAAACATTCATAACTCTTTCACTGCCTCAGGTAATATTTCAAATCCTTTTGATTAAAGAAGTACAATCCAGTAGTAAACGATCAGTAAATAAAAATAAATTATAGAAATATGGCCAACAATCTAAGATCAGAAAATATATTTTAAGTATTCGATTAGCATTAAATATATTTGACTCACTTTCATAGCATCATTGCATAAGCCTTTTTTTTTTTTCTGGAAGAAAAAGATAGAAAGCTGTACTTAAACAACAATTAAAATAAAAAAAAATTGCTCATGGATATACATTAGTAAAGTAACGCCTTATACTTGCTATACAGCTCTAGATTTTTGAGTACCTGTATGAACTTTCTGAGTGTAATGTGAGCTGATATGAATGAACATATCTAATATAAATAAGCATTTCCTGGTATCAAGGAAGAGCACCGGGGAGTTTGGAGAAGGAAAGCCCGAGTGTTCATCTTGTCGCCTTCAGTTAGTAGTCGTGTGACTTTAGGCGCCATACTTGACCTCTGTGTGTCCTGGCTTTTTCTTTTTTTCTAACAAGAAAAAAATAATAGCATCTACCTCACAGATATGTTAGAAAAATGAGAGGAATAAATATTTAAAGAATTTAGGAACTTGTACTTTGTAATCACTATATAAGCTAACAAATAAATTAGTATCACTATTTTGAATATTTTAAATATTTTTTCTAGACTATAGATATAGTTCTAGTTTAGGGATCTTTAAAGATGTCCAATTAAAAACCTTCCATGAATAATACAAAAAGTAATGTAAACATTTTGTTAAATATTATCAAGAAGAGATAACAGAGATGTTTACAAAGCATTTTTTTAGGAAGAGAGGAAATGAAGTGTCATACTCCTGTCAATGTATATTAAAGTTCCTATGCTATTTCTTATTATTTTATAGTATAAATTTTCTCATATAAGGTTCAACTTTCATTTGGGAGCAAATTTCTTGAATTGCTTTCTGTTTTAATAGAAAAATTTGGAGGTTTTTATCATGGTATTTACATTTCCCTCAATGACAAGCGTGGCTAAACAGCAGCAGAAATCAAATCCATCTGTACATTGGGAGAGAGGCTGTGGCACAGGAAGTGAGATACAGACTTAATCTGATCCTTTTAGCAACCTCAGGTTAGGAGAGAGACAGCTTTATTGCTCCTAACTGCCAGCTCTGTGCTTGATGTGAGCTGGATATTTTTCAGATTAAATCAAAAGGCAAAAATTGAGTCATAAATCCTATGGAGTTCTGTTCTGGGAGACACACTGGGAAACTAAGTGAGATGGCAACTGTGAGTGCCACCTCCGGGGGCTGGCAAAAACAAACCACAAGATGCAAATACAAAATGAAAATGGATGCAATTAAGTTAGAGAGTGATTTCAGTCTCAGGATCCCCATTTGAAGACTGTGCCTCTGGTTTAAAAGTTTACCCACAGCAAAATTTCTTTGCCGAGTTTCGATTTCCAGAATCCACTGAAAATTCTTTCCTTAGGCTAGCGAGGCCATGGGGGATTTGTCAGAGTTTTTTAATTTTACAATTATTAGATAAGATCATAAGGCTGCTGTGTCACTGGAGGCAAAGCATCCACTCCAGGATTTTACTGGCTTAAAGAAAGTAAAAGTGATGTATAAAACAGCAAGCTGCATGGAACAATATAAAGAAAAGTCAGGGGAAGTGTACAGATGTTTAAAGCAAGGAGTCTCGTAGTGTCTTATTCTCATTTGAAAGCAGTAGCCAGGAGGAAAGATTCACTTTGTTTTGGCAGGTTGGAAATATATCTAGTTTTCACTTTACTCAAAATAAGTCCAAGAAACACATTGATAACATGAGGTCCTTACTACTCCCTCAACCCCACATTCTGGCCTCTTCCTAACACTTGAAGCCTCCTACTCTCATTTACTTTATTTTTTCCCTGGGGGGGGAAGTTCTGAAAGCTGGCTAGGAAAAAATGAAAAGAAAGTTCCCCCTGACAAGTGTTAAATATAGTGCTCCAAGTAACCAGGACTTTGTGTATATTTGGCCTCTGTGGGGTGTGAATCAAATATTTGTTGACTGCACGATCATTTCCACAGGCCTGCATTTTATCACAACATTTAATGTTGGAGTAAATGTAGTTCACTGGAAAACAAATGTTCATGGCTATATAATTTCAAAACTATCCCAGTCTGCTCTGAGACCATGACTTATGAATTATTCAAACAGCATGGCTACCTATTTTCTTATGTAAAGGTGTTTTTAGAAGCTGTATAGATGACTATTAATGACAGCAAGTATTAGAAAGAGCTCTTTTATGATGCATATTAATTGTGGTGGGGAGGGTCAGCCTAGTAGGGGAGAGCTGTAATAGACAACTGCAATAGAAAAACAATAAAAGTAAAAAATAAATAAATAACTTTAAACATTCAAATTTAGTTAGAAATTCAAGCTTTTAGGACATCATCACAAAAAGGGATGAAAGGAGTGAGGTCATAAGAAGTGGGAGCAAGATAGAATTCGCCAAGTCTGATTTACCCTCACACATGCGGGTACTGGGGTTTGTGTCCTAGTGGATGAAAACGACTTTGGTCAATGAAAGATGATGTAGTCCTACATAAAAATTACTGTCATCAAGAAAGTGGTTAATATTGTCTCATATTGAACAAAGACAAAAATTCTGGTTTAAATACAAATATATTTTTTGTTGTCAGTCTGTATAAGCAGGATGCACTCACCCAAAATTTAGTTCCTATGTAGAGACTGATAGCACATATACCACAGGGTAATGAAGAGTTTACTACTCACATACAAAGGTCTCTGGGGATCCTAAGTCATTATAAAATGTGTTGAGAGAGCAGGGCAAGAAGACTGGCTTGGCTACCGTGGTTAGTAGCTGGGGCGGGTAGAAGGTTCCTGTGTGTGGGTCTGAGTTTGTGTGATTTGAATTTCTCACCATTTCAAAAGAGGGAAGCACCTAAGCTTTCTGATCAGAATGCCCAGATTAGGGGGTGGGAAGGGAAGAGAGGGGGCAGGTTTATAACTTGTCAACAAATGTCAGAAATTGAAGTCAGACCCTTTATTACAATACTTGGTATAAATTGCCAATTGGCGTGTGTGTGTTTGTATCCTTCCATGTCAGATGATTTCTTACATCTTTTTAATATTTGAGTGCTGCTCATTACTCCAGCATATTTTCCTAGGGACATCAACTATTTATGGTTATTTCAAGGTGCTGCCACCAAATATCATGTCTTATACTCCAGTACCTTTAAAGTCGAATCTTCTCTGCTGGTTCCGCCCTCTCCTTGTTGTCCCATCTCTACCAGCTCCTTCATTTGTCCTTCCCTGGCTATTCTTCTTTCAAGAAGAGGTTTAAGCATCCTTCCTGTAATCTTTATGTCCCTTGTCAATTTCTGTGTGTAATTTTATTTCTAAATCCCAGAAACAAATGATGGTAATAATTGTTTAATAATTTGTTTAAAAATAAAATGTTTATAAATTTATACCAGTGATTCACAACCGGTCTGTCACAAGAAATTTTTAAACAAATACCTGACTATATAGACAGGGAAACTGACCACTTTTCTTTTAGATTGTCAAATAAAAAAATGGTAACAGCCAATACAACAATGAATAAAAATTATACTTTTTTTGGTAAGATTGGAAAATATACTTTTTGGTGTACTCTAGAATTTTAGTAATTAGTTTTTTTGTGCCATGAGAATAAAAAAAGGTTGAAAATCACTGATATATACAAATATGTGTTGAGCATCTGCTATATGCCAGATGCTGTTTTAGAAGTTGTGCATAAGACAAGGATTCTGAATTATAGATAGTATAACTGGGATATGTAAAGACAACTTTTCATAATAGGAGTACAACCTTATGGATGTCTTCTTAAATTTGATATTTTGGAGTTTAATTTTGAGTGACAAATATTTATTCAAAATATTTAAGCTATCTTTTTTTATGAACATACAAATTAAAATTTTCTACTTTTAAATGCCATGCAGTTTACTATAGAACCTGAATAATAACGACTTCTGGCTAAGATGGAGGCATAGGTAGATACATTTTACTTCCTTGTACAACAAAAAGAAGAAGAATAACCAATTTAAAAAACAAAAACAACCAGAACTGCCAGAATATCGAACTGTATGAAAATCTAACAACCAAGGAGTTAAAGAAGGAAAATTAATCCAGGTGGGTAGGAGAGGTAGAGATGGGCAGCTGGGGCAGAGGACCTGCAGCAAGGCGACTGACTTGGCCAGGTGAGATGGCAGAGAGGGTGATCCCTCATTTGCATGCAGATAGGCTGGGAGGGACAACTGGGGAGCCAGACATCACAACCCGGGGTTCCAGTGCAGGGAAATAAAGCCTCAAAACCTCTGACTGAAAAAACCTGTGTGTGGCGGGGGGTGGTGGTAGTGGTGGGAGCAACTACTAGCCTCACAGGAGAGTTTGTTGGAGAGAACCCACAGGGTCCTAGAATGTATACAAGCCCACTCACCTTGGAATCAGCACCAGAAAGGGCCAATTTGCTTGAGGGTAGCAGGAGAAGTGACTGAAAGCAGCGCAAGAATGGTTCCCTCTCGGACCCCTTCCCTGCATAGAGCACCACAAGGAAGCGAGGTGGGTTGCCTCACCCTGGTGAATACATAAGACTCTGCTCCTTACAATATAACAGCTATGCCAATGCAAAGAAATATGGCTCAAATGAAAGACCAGATCAAAACTCCAGAAAAAGAACTAAGCAATGAGGAGGCAGCCAATCTATTAGACACAGAGTTCAAAACCTTGTCAATCAGGATGCTCACAGAAATGATTGAGTATGGATGCAAAATAGAGGAAGAAGTGAAGGCTATGCAAAGTGAAATAAAGAAAAATATACAGGGAACCAACAGTTCAGGGAAGGAAACTGGGACTCAAATCAATGATTTGGAACAGAAAGAAACATTCAACTGGAACAGAATGAAGAAACAAGAATTCAAAAAAATGAGGACAGGCTTAGGAACTTTGTGACAACTTCAAACATTTTAACATCTGAATAATAGAGGTGCCAGAGGAGAACAGGAAAAGCAAGAAATTGAAAACTTATTTGAAAAAATAATGAGAACTTCCCCAATCTGGCAAAGGAAATAGTCTTCCAGGAAATCCAGGAAGCTCAGAGAGTCCCCAAAAAATTGGACTCAAGGAGGAACACACCAAGGCACATCATAATTAAATTACCCAAGATTAAAGATAAAGATAGAATCTCAAAAGCAGCAAGAGAAAAGGAGACAGTTTAGCTACAAAAGAGTTCCCATAAGACTATCAACTGATTTCTCAAAAAACAAACAAACAAACAAACAAACAAACAAAAAACCTTGCAGGCAAGAAGGGGCCGGAAAGAAGTATTCCAAGTCATGAAAGGCAAACCTACATCCAAGATTGCTTTATCCAGCAAAGCTTTCATTTAGAATGGAAGGGCAGATAAAGTGCTTCCCAGATAAGACAAAGTTAAAGAAGTTCATTGTCACCAAGCCCTTATTACATGTTATGTTAAAGGGACTTACTTACCTAAGAAAAAAAAGAAGATCAAACTATAAACAACAAAATGACAACAATCTCACAACTATCAACAACTGAACCTAAAAAACAAAAACAAAAAACAAACTAAGCAAACTAGAACAGGAACAGAATCACAGAAATGAAGATGACATGCAGGGTTATCAGTGGAGAGAAGGAAGGGAAGAATGGGGGAAAAAGTAAGTGAATAAGAAGCATAAATAGTAGGTACAAAAGAGACAGGTAGAGTTAATAATGTAGGAAATGGGGAGCCAAAGAACTTATATGTATCACCCATGGACGTGAACTAAGGGAGTAGAAGACTGGTGGAAGAGGTGGGTGAAGAGCAGAGGGGGAGAAAGGGGAGAAAAAAAAGGGACAACTTAATGGCATAATCAATAAAATATACTTAAAAAAGAACCTGCATCATATATTGTTTGTCTCGTTTGTATCTAAGAGATTCAACATCAGTTACATGGAAGGCAAATAATCTACTAATTTATCTAAATGGTGTTATATATATAAAATCTTAGACTAAGTAAGTTTTCAAAAAGTAGTAACTGTAATACAATAACTACAATTACTTAACAATCGTAAAAATTATGAGAAGGGAAATTGTGAAAATTACTTTTCACTGAAGATACTTTCAAATGAAAGGCTCTGCTTTTCTTTTGTTACTGGGCCAGATTTTTCCTCTTTGTTCTTTTTTTTAAATATACAAGTTAGGTAATTTCTATTCTCTACAGATTCTTTTCATCTTATTTTCAAAACCTTTTCTCTATATTTCTATTTATTTAGAGAAAATAAACATGAAAATTTTGCATTTACTTTTCTTTATAGTTCACATAAATTAATTGTTTTTATTGAAAATCTAAACTCTAACTTTTGAAAATTATGTAAGCTATATTGATGGCTCAGAAAAACACTTTGTGAAGAAACCAATACAATGAAAACAGATGTACCAGGGGCAACACACCCAAATAAAATACACTGAGAAAAAAGGCAATGCTGAAGCAGTTTCAAAGAACCTTGACCACCATTAAAGCATGGAGATCACTGTAGTTTATGTATGATGAGAAAAAAATTAGGAAGTTTAGACCCACCAAAGAATCATGTCTCAAAAAAGGGATCTTGACATTCTGATATAATTTCAGAAAGGGTTATGAGCTATAACATATCAGAGATTGAACAGATGTGTTTAATTATGGAAATTGGTGTTAAATATTATTTGATAATATCATACAAAATCTTGACTCTCTGGGATATGCTATCTACTTATCTAGGTCAAAGGCTACTGAATTTAGGACATCTGAAGAGCTTTACTGAAAGCAGCTGACTCCAATGTAATAGTAACTTCTGCTGTATAAACAGCTTATTACATTGCTACAGGTTATCACCTGAGCAGTACAATCTTTTATTTTTAGCCCCTTTGGATGTTTCAATTGCATTTCTAAAAATAATATTTTCTTTGCAAATGCAATTTTGTGCATCATTGCTCCTAATTGCATCTTTAAAATGCATGCTGTGAATATTTAGCCCTAAAGCATACCATGAACTTTTTTAAATAGAGCATGCTTTGATTGCTCTGACTTCTTAATTTTCTCCATGAAATGAATATCCCTCATGTATATACTATGAAATGAACAATGCTGGAGGAAAACTCTATCCCCCAGATGGCCAGTTTGGTTCTAATTCTCATAACATGCATATTCAACAAAATGAGGTCATGCCTATTTCTAATCCCTAGGCAATCCCAAGGCAGTGGGAACATATGGGCTATCAACATTCCAGGATCCTGTGGGTTTGCAACTGCAACAGGGAGATTTGCTACGTTCTTCAATAAAGCTTATTTCAAAAATTCTTTATAAAGGATGCATTCCAGCATTGGTAATCTATAAAGCTCTTTCTGCAATGTTCTACTATTTTTTTTGTCTGTACTCTTAAAACCAAATAAAATGGTATTTATTTATCAGTTCAAAAGTATTTATTGAGCACCTTCTAAGCAACAGGCACTATGATAAATGCTTATAGCTGAGTGTATGCGGAGGGTCTGACAAAGAATAGTAAACAAGTAATAAATCAAATACATTATGATATGTGCTATAAAAACCAATCAACAGACTGAGATGCAGAATAATAGCAGAGTCATTAAAACTCTTTCTAAGGGATTTAAATTAGGTAGTGAAGAATTAATTATAGTTATTAGGTAAAGTATAGCTCTGGCCAAATATTTTCTACTGCCTGATTTTGTAAATAAAGTTTTATTGGAACATAGCTGCACCCATTATTTAGGTACTGTTTGTGTTTTTGCATTACACCAGCAAAATTGAGGGGTTGTAACAGAGACAGTATGGGCTACTCATTTGAAAATCATTGCTATCTGGCCCTACACACACACAAAAAAAGTTTTCTGAACCCTGGTAGAAGGTGCCACCCATTCAAAGAACAGAGAAGAAGTTTTCACAGAGATAAAACCATAGGGATAAAGACACAGAAATAGAAAAATAAGCTCATGGCATATTAAACAAATTGACAGAAAGGCAGGCAGCAAGAGGTAAAGCGGGAGGGAATGGTGGAGCCAAGTTCTCCTGTGCCTTGGAGGCTGTGGTGAACAGTTCGGATTTCCAATGTCTAACTACAGAATGCTGGTGGAGGATTTTAAAAGGGGAGTGACATGATTTGATTTATTTTTCAGATACTTTACAGCTAATTCTTATGGGAGACTTAACCATGTACACATTGTAAGTCATTTATATGTATTCAATGATGTAACTACCACATATTATGAAGTAAGTACTATTATTTTTCCTTTTTCCAAAAAAAAATGTATGGCCTGCTCAACATGATATACTTGTAAATGGAGGGGGCAGAAGTAAATCTAAGCATTCTTAATACAGAGTCTATGCTTTTAACCACTGGCTGTACAGCCTCACTTGCTGTGATGTCTGGACTGTATTGGGTGGCGTGTGTGTGTGTGTGTGTGTGTGTGTGTGTGTATGTGTGTGTATATAGAAAAAAGTAGAGCAATGAGTATCTTAGCAGACTGTGGAGGCAGCAAAGGTGTAATAAAGTAGTTGTCTTGGCTATGGAACTAAACACTAAATGAAAAATGGTGAATGACTTATAGGAATGTCTTAGACGGAGAAGAAATAGTCAGCCACGCTCAGTGATGAGGAATAGTGAACTAGTGGGTAGATTGAGAAGCGCGTCAGAGGATGTTTCAGCCCAGAGACTATGGTTCTGTACAGACACTTTGAATAATGACAGTGTACATTTGAAAACCCAGAAATGGTGCCACAGACAAATCAGGACAATTGTATTTAGGTAACCTCATACGTTTGTTTTTCAAGGAAGATAACATGCATATGTCTTAAGGATGGTAGAAGACTTATTTCTTTCTGAGTCTTCATTTAATTTTTTCCAGTCTATCAAAAATGTCAGCATAACATACTCTATTTTTCTAAACATTTCATCTTAATTTTACATTAAGTAATGTATTACTTTTATAATTAATTAAATATAGTTGTATGTTTCTGTAAATTATCTGCCAAAGAATACATTATCATACAAAATTATAATTTTTATTTGCGTGACTAGGTTATTTGCTTTCACAGGTAGGTCAAAAAAAATCATTTTTATGGAATCAGAAGTAAGGAATAATTGACAATATATATATGTTTCTTAAATATAGACAACCTGTCAGAATATACTGAGTTAGAATAAACAATAATTAAATATAATGAGTTATTAGTTATCCTGGTAAAGTAAGACCAGTTGCAATTCTCTCATTTAGGAAATAACTGTCTTCAATAATATAAATAATGTCAAATATTAATAATAATAAGTTCTAAAAAGGTAATGGGAATTGTGGAACAATCATTAGGTTAGAGAGCATAAATGGAAAATATCAAGAGTGTCTCTTCTTTTTCAAGAGCTTAAGTATGACGTTTGGTCAAAATGGCAGAGTAGGCCCATGCTGTGCTTTCTTCCTCCTACCACCACATCAAAATTTCAACTGAACTGTAGATCAGGGCTGTCAAACTCATTTTCACCAGGGGCCACACCAGCCTCATGGTTGCCTTCAAAGGGCAAAAAGTAATTTTAGGATTGCATAAATGTAATTACTGCTTAACAGTTAAGTGAGAGCTCAGCACTGCTGCTGGGTAGAAACAAGGTGCCAGGCTGGACAACAAAAGGGGGAGGACCTTGTATTTGCCATCTGTGCTGTAGACCACCATCACTGAGATCCATCTGAAGACCAGCTGATCATAATTCCTATAACTAAGAATATAAAGAAAAAGCTACAGTGAGAATGGTAGGAGGGACAGATATGTGAAAGGGACAAATCCCAGACTTATGGTGTGGTGATGGATAGTCTAGAGGGATATCTCAGATGGAAAGGTCTGCCCTGTGGTGCAAGGGGTCCCAGCTGCACACCAGGCACCCAAACCAAGTCATCAGTCCTGGGCAGAAAGGTCCCCAAAACAACTGGCTGTGAAAATCAGTGAGACTCGTGTTCCATTGAGATGATGGGCTTCTGAGGCCCAGGCATTCCTCTTGAGCAATTCACGTATGGACTTGCTTGCTCACAAACACACTCACTCTGAGCTCCAATGCTGGGGCAGGAGTGCAAAATGTGTCAAGGACACATGGGAAGGAACTGAATTGACTAGCATCATGGCAAAAGATTGAACAACAGGGGCCAGAACAGTTCTGTCTTGGGATGAAAGTTTTGGCAGGAATGATGATGAGTCCTCTTCTTACCTGGTAGGTGCAGTCAGGCATCAAATCTCTGCTCTTTATTAACCTGATTTACACTATTCGCCCTGCCCTTATGAATTCCTGAGACCTCACCTGACCTGACTCACACAACTGGACCCAGCCACTTCCAGTAGTTTTTCCACACTAGCAACCTGCCTTGGCTCATGCTGCAGACTTTCCTAAAATTTCTCAAAGGCCCACAAACCCCATATAAAAAGTGACTGGATTCTGTGTGCCCTGTACCTCTTGCTCAGCAGACCCACGCCCACCTCACGTAATGGCCAATCTCAGCTTGCCTTGTAACAATAGGTGGTCCACACCTGGTATAAGCTGAAGCCAAAGTTGGCTTGCTAGGTAGCTTCAACTAAATGGCCACAAGCCCAGCAGAATTGGTGGCTGCCCTCAGTGCACATTGTGATGCCCAGTCAAGGGTCCTAAGACTGACAGTAGTGGCAGCTAGTCTTTATTTGTAGTCTTTATTTATCTATTTATTTATTTACAGGCACCTCCAAGCCCAGCACAATGGCAACCAATTGAATATCACTTTTTAGCTCCCACTGGGAGATTCTAAGTTGGGCACAAGGTGTAGCTGACCTGGGCCTGCACTGGAGCTTCTCCTAAGAGGCTCTAGAACCAACACACTGAAAGCACTACCAGCTTCAGGCTACACCAGAGTATTATTCAACCAGCTCCACACATGATACACCCAAAGGGCAGACTCAGCTGGACCAGAGCCCTGCTGAAGCAACTCCTACTCCAGCACAGTAGCTTGTCCACTGTAGTCATGGCCAGCTCTCATGGCCAGTCAGTCTGAGGGTCAGTTCCTACTCACCGATGTGTCAACACCACAAGGCATATCTACTGGAATGCACACACAACTCACACACAGGCCACACCTAAAAAACCTGGTTCGGGTGAACAGGGAGACTATATACCCCTGGGTCTCGTAGGATACCTACAACATTGAGCCACTCTGCCAAGACTTGGAAATGTACAAATCTATGCAATACAAAAAGTACAGGAAAAGAACAAAATAATGGAAACACAGAGTTCAAGACACTGGTTATACAGATGTTCACAATGAACTTAGGGGAAGAATAGATGAACTCAGTGAGAACCTCAACAGAGAGATAGAAACTGAAAAAAAAAAGTCAGAAATGAAGACTAAAATCATTGAATTAAAGAATACATTAGAGGGAATCAACAGTAGATAGAGTAAAGCAGAGGATCAAATCAGTAATTTGGAAGATAAGGTGGCAAAAACATTCAATCAGAACAGCAAAAAATAATGATGATGATTTAAAATAATGAGGTGAAGCCCTGGCTGGTGTAGCTCAGTGGATTGATTACAGGGTGCGAACCAAAGGATCATCGGTTCGATTCCCAGTCAGGACACACTCCTGGGTTGCTGGCCAGGTCCCCCGTAGGGCGTATGCAAGAGGCAACCACACATTGATGTGTTTCTCTCTTTCTCCTTCCTTTCCCCTCTCTCTAAAAATAAATAAATAAAATCTTTAAAAAATAAAACAATGAGGGGAAATGTGGGGCATCTCAGTGACATTTAGAGCTGGGAGAGGAGGAGGGCTGGGACTAGCCATGACCCAGATAAACTCTGGACTTGCCAGAGGGTTGGACTCTGTGGAAAGCTAGGTGGAGGTTCAGAGTGGCAGTAGCACCCAAAGAGACTTTTTTCAAAAGTAGAGCTGAGGTGCTCAGTGTATAGACCTCACATGCACAGCGGCCAGCCAACAAGGAGGGATGAGTGTGAGTGTGATTTGCTTCCACTCAGTGCACCTCATGCACTGATAGAAGAGGTGCAAAGCAAGGTAGCTTTTGGACGCCAGCCTGGACAAATGTGCAGAGTGGGGAGTCCAGTCTGCACAGTGCTCTGAGGGTATGGGCTGGAGACTGGGCACCTGTAATTATTGTAGCTCAGACAGAGCCGAAATGGAGCTGCCTTCTGTCTGCAGCTGCCTTCTGTCTGCAGGGACGGGATAAATCTGCAAAACTGGATGGGAAGGCTTTTTTTTATTTTAATTTTTCTCAGGAGTAAGACAATAAGGTCAGGAGCTGAGAGAAAACCAGAGACAGATCCACAAAGAAGTCAGAAGGTGAACACCACAATTTTCACTTTGCTCTTCAGCAGAACTTGTATATTTTTTCCCTTTCTTTAGTTTTTTGTTTGTTTTTATTATTTTCCCATTTATATTGCATTTTAATTTTTCTTCTCTCACTTCACTCGTACTACAAATAACCCACTACTCTTGGTCTTCTACTTTTTATTCAGATTATATATTTATCATACTATTGTTATCCCAAAGCCCACATAGCACCCTTCCTTGGGCTTAAACCATTTCGCCATTTACAAGTTTGGGTTACTCCTATTTTCATAGTGTCCAAGAAAACAGGGAAATGGAGACTTATACATGACCTTAGAAAAATTAATAAAATCTTACAACCCTGAAGGGGAGCCCCTTAAGCTAGGAGTTCCAAATCCAGCATGCATACCAAAAGAATGGCCTCTTATTGTTATTGATTTAAAAGGCTGCTTCTTTACCATTCCCCTGGCAAAGAAGGATCGAGAGAGGTTTGCCTTCTCAGTCCCAGTACTTAATAACTCTCAACCATTAGAGAGATTCCAGTGGAGAGTCCTGCCACAGGGCATGTTAAATAGCCCCACCATCTGCCAACATTTTGTTCATCTGGCCCTTCAGCTGCTACAGACTCAGTTTCCTCAAAGTATTATTTATCATTACATGGATGACATCCTAATTGCTGCAGCCTCTCAGGAAGAGCTAAAGCATGCTTACCTCTGTCTTGAGGACAATGTCTCCTCAGCAGGACTGGTAATAGCCCCAGAGAAAGTACAGCATTATCAGCCTTGGCAGTATTTAGGACATGTCTTATTTCACCATACTGTTAGGCCTCAAATAGTTCAGATCCAAGTACCAGACCCTTTAACACTTAACAGCCTGCAACAGCTCTTAGGCACCATCAACTGGCACCCCAACCCGTCCCAGTTTGGGGATCATCACCACTGGGAAATTAGCTAACTTATTCAACACCCTTAAAGGAGATCCAGACTTAAATTCTCCTAGATCCTTAAGTGATCAGGCTAGACAGGAATTAAATTTAGTTAACCAGTGCCTTTCTTCCAGGCAACTCACTTGGGTAGACAGACAACTACCTGTCAGATAGTTTTGCTTTCCTACACTGAAGACGCCCACTGGGTTGATAGGGCAGCTGACACCCAAATTAGAAATGATTGAATGGTTATTTTTATCCCATCAACCCCAGCGCACTATTACCACCTATATTACTGCACTATGTCAGCTTATTATTAAAGGCTGTGATAGAGTTATTCAGCTTTTTGGCCATGACCCAGCTGTTATACACATTCCACTCACACAAGTGTATCTACAGCAACTTTATAATTTCAATCTTTAGAATTTCAATGTGCACTCACTGATTTTGTAGGCAATCTTAATATTCATTTATCTTCCGATAAACTTCTCCAAAACCTCCCCGCTCTTAATGTTTGTATGGAGGAATAATTAAGTGCCACTCCTATTCCTAAAGCCAGAACCATCTTTATCGATGGTCCAGGAAAAACAGGGAAAGCTGCTATCACCTGGAAAGAACAGAATGAGTGGAAACATTTTCTTTCTGGAAGGTACTCCTCCACACAGTGGGCAGAAATTTTAGGGTTTATTCTTGCCCTTCAACAGTGACCAAAAGAGCCTCTTAACTTAATTTGTGACTCTGCTTATACTGTGTATACAGTGCTTCATATAGATCAGGCTGTATTAAAGGGGTCTGTTGAGTCTCAGTTACTGAGTCTATTTCTAACCTTGCAAAATCTCTTAGATAAGAGGAAGCATTCTTTATTTGTTACTCATATCTGCTCTCATTCCGGCCTGCCTGGACCTATGGCAGAAGGTAATTCTCTGGCTGATGCCATTGTCAGCCTAGCAGATACTTTTCAATCTGTAGTAATGTCTCATCAATTTTCTCATCAAAGTAGTCAGGCCCTATGTAAAAAATTTCATATTCCAAGGGCCCAGGCAAAGCAAATTATCAGAGAATGTCAAGATTGTCAGGTGCTTTCAAAAGTGCCTCCTACTCTTGGAATTAACCCTAGAGGGTTGCACCTCAAATGATTTGGCAGACAGATGTTACTCATTCCCTCCTTTTGGAAGATTAAAGTATTTACATATATCTGTAGATACTTACTCAGGTGTTCTACATTCCACTCCTCTCTCCAGCGAGTCAGCAAAGAATATTAGAGCTCACTGGCTTAAGGCCTTTGGCTGTCCGCAAGAAATTAAGACCGATAATGGTTCAAGATATACTGCGCAAGCCACTCAGGCCTTCTTAGAAAAATAGGGAATTTGACATAAAACAGGTCAAGCAATTGTTGAAAGAGCTCACCAGACCTTTAAAACATTATTAAACAAACAAAAAAGGGAAGTTGGGAAGCATCCCCCAGGAATTTAACCATGCTAGCAATATATATGTACAATTTTTTGAATTGTGATGATAATCCGAAGTCACCCGTAGACAAACACTTTATACAAAACAAGCCTACAGGCCCATACCCTTTGGTCTTATACAAAGACCCCTTAGGGGAAGGAAAATGTGAATGCCCAGTTGAGCTATTAACATGGGGAAGAGGATGTACTTGTGTTTCAATTCCCTCAGGTCCACCACTGTGGCTCCTGGCAAAAAGAGTGAAACCATACCATACCAGACCTACCCCAACAGATGTGGCAGCTCATCAGGATTCTACAGCTTGTTCCCAAGATGGAACAGATGTCCCCAAGGACCATGGCAGAAGAATCCCACCTCCAGAAAGCACAGACTCACAGGAGCAACTCCCCAGATCAACTTTAGGGAGTAATTTGGGGTGACCTAAAAACCCTTAAGACAAGAGCAGGGCAAATGATCAAACAAGTGAGTCTGGGATGCTCCAAAGAACAGGTTCCTAGCTTATTTTTCAGTTGCTTTTACAAACTTCACCATGGTAGCCCTAATCTTGGGCCTGGTCACCTGCCTTGGAGAGCGAGGTTTAGCCTTTGAAACTGAACACATATATTGGAGCCATGTTATAGACCCACCTATGTTTAAACTCCATACTTGGTGGAATCCTGAGCTTCCTTTATCTGGTAGTGATACTGAGTGGACCAGAGGCACCTGGCTCCCTTCAGATGAACCTCTAGAGGAAATGCATCATTGGCTGTCCACTCCGGAAGGCACTGTATATGTCTCTAACCATTTGCCTGCTTGCTTTTCTGTGTTAACCAATACCCTCTGCTTGCCTATTATGTCTAAGAGGTATGTTTAAGCAATAACTAATTATACCACTCAGCAGTCTTTGCCTGCAGTAAATCTTTCCTTAGTTGGAGCATTAGGATTTATAGGAGAAAGGCAAACCACCCAATCTTCCTCCATGTCAAATAGATGGTAGATCAACCAAACCAGTTACTTGGAGACTACACTGTGATCAAACACCATCATTAATTAATATCACTAGCACCCCTCTAGTAGCAGAAAACTTGGGTGCAAAATGGAATATTTATGTCATAGCAGACTTGGCAATTATAAACCCTATGCCCTTCACAGTGTATAATAAACTTAGTTGGCATAGCAGATGGGCAGGAGCCCCTATTCTCAGAATAAAGGGTCTTAATCATACTAGCCCATGGCATACTTCTACTTGGAAGATAGGGCTCCCTTTTGTTGACCATCAGATGGGACAACTTCAGCTCATCCAAAAGAAAGATAATGCCTTTGGTTACTTCAGCATTTGGAATATTAAACAATTTGGGTTACTATATGTACTTCTCATCCTTATCTATTTGTAGCCAACTCTGGTGCACCTCAACTTGTGTGTAATGAGACCTCTACTGTATATATTTTACCACTACTCCTGGCACTATATATACCAGCTGTCTAACCCGTGAGAATGTCACTCAATTAAATCTTACCACCATATTTGTCATTCACCAACAGGCTCAGGCCTGGGTTCCTGTTAACCTTACCCGGGAGTGGGCTGACCCTAGAGGATTAAGTGCTCTCAATAAGGCCCTTGCCCATGTCACAACCTGCCGATTTATAGGCATGTTTATTGCCTCCACAGTTTCTGGTATTGTAATAATTGGGGCTGCAACTACTGCATCTGTAGCCCTTACTGAACCCTCACATGCGGTTTATGTTCTTCTCACTAATACTACTCAGCAAATGATTCAACAAAGCCAAATTGGTCCGGAAATTCTTACTCAGCTCCCTGCCACAGAATCTGCCATTGCCTGGCTTGGAGAGCAACAGGATGCTCTCACCTTAAGGCAAGAGCTTACTTGTGATCCTGGTTTTTCTAAACTCTGTGTTACTCCATTAAGGTGGAATTCCAGTCAGCATTCCTGGGCAGATATTTGTCATCTCCTACAGGGAGTGTTTTCTACCAATCTTAAAGGACAGATTAATCAGCTCCAGCTTGAACTCCACCAGCAGCTCAGTGACATCAAACGCCTAACTGAACAAAAGGTGTTCCAGACTCTTAACAGTAATCTACAATGGATAAACCCTAAGAACTGGTTTGATGGACTGAATTTACAAGTTTGGGTTATGGCAGCCCTTGGGTGCCTCCTTGTTTCAATCCTTATTTGTGCTTTACGATGTATATGGAAGTTGGTTTCTCATGATTGCATTCGAGAACAGCAAATAGGTTTCACAGGCCTAACAGCTTCAATTGATTTAACAAACAAAAAAGGGGGAGATGTTGGGAACCACCCCCCATTGATAAGGCTGAGTGAGCGACATCTGGACTGTGAGCCACAAAGGAGACAAAGCTTATTTCCCTGGCAGCAGCACTGCTTCTGCTTCATCCATCTCTGCCCCCCAATGCTTGGTCGGTTAGTCAGTGACGGGTACAACCCTTCAGAGGAGGGGCAACCTAAGCCAGACATTTGGGAGGTCCTCAAAGAAGGACTTGGGGGGAGCTGCAGCAAAGAGGGAGTGATGGACCCTCATCCCCTGGCTATTCTGACATAGTCTGAGTCCCCATTTCCATCTGGGAGAAGCACTTCCTGGCTCTAATCCACTTAAGTCTAAAAACCGATGACCAGGAGGGCAGTGCAGCCCTTTGATGGCTACAGTGGATTCCGGGGTGATTGGGCATAAGAAAGAATTCACAAAGTCCTGTGAAGCCTGCTTTGCTAAGAGAGTTTTCATTCATATTATAAGGGTCCAAGCAGGAAATAAGTATGTCTCCCAAAGTTTTTGCAACCCCCTTACCTGACAGACACTGACTCAGATTAAGCCCTCAGATTTCTTTAAAATGTTATCTATTGTTTGATCCTTGCCACCTGACTGACTGATGAACTTTACATGTATTCCTGTGTGTTACAAACTAAAAGTCCTTGAGGAAGGGGCTCTTGGTCCTTCTCCTGTGAGAGACTGACTACATTTCCTCCCCAAACAGATCATGTCTAGGTAGTTTCATTTTCATCCATGGTGGATGGGGTGGATGGGGGCAAAGTTGCCCCCACAGCCATCTTCCGGACCTTTATCACTGTTGTGTAAACTTTATTTTCTCTCACATTACTCCATGTTCCTATCACTTACTCTCACTATTTCTCCACCATCTAAGATCATAAATGCTCTTCTTTCTTAAGTCAGCTCACAATTTTTTCCTCCTCTAATAAGACTCTTATTTCTTTTCCACCTTTTACAAACAGTGGCTAATTGGGTAAAATACCACAGTTATTGCTGTACTTCTCCAAAGGAACTCCTACTTGTTCACTATTTGTTTGTACTTTAAATCTGACAGAATATTCTCTTGTTGTTTTACTCAATTTCGCCTTTCCCCTGACCCTGGTCAGTTGGGTGAGAAATTTTATTTCATTGTTTCATTTATTTCATTTCTCTTTCCTCTTTTTTCCCTCACTCATCCTGGGCTCTACTAGTTGTTTGTATTAGTCTGTTTCCCCCATACTCTTCAAATAATATTCTTTATTGTAGACATCTCATATTCAATTTTCACTTTTTTTACAATATTTTTATTTTCATTCTACCTTTATTAAACTTCATTCAGCTGCAGTTGCTATCAATCCTGCTGTAGTTTTTCTGCAATTTTACTCCTGTTGATCCAGTATCTTTTCAATTTTACTTCAAGTCTCATAGTATATTCTTCCCTTTTCATACACCAATGTTCCCATTGCCATTTTGTGTTTTACTTGTTTTAAATTTTGTTCCCTTCCTTTCTTTGCCTTGATTTTATCCCAACTCTTATCAATTTTCCTCCCTCTTATCATGCAACAACATTTTCCCCTTTGTTAGTCAATTCATATTTCCTTTGACATATCTTATAATACCCACAAATCTCTCTCTACCTTTATTAATCTTAGTACAATTGTGGTTGAGATTGCTGATGTGGTGGGGGGGTTCTTTTTGCTGGTGTAGGTTTGGTTGTCTGGTGATACTGTTTTGTTAACCAACATCTGTACAATGGCATTTAAGACAAGGTAGGAGTTGTGACTCCCAGTAAGCCCATTGGAAGAGAGAACCCACCAACAAAGAAGTCACCAACAGGTGAAGTCCAACTACAATGAGAGCCCACACAAACAGAAGAAAGCGCAACCCTAGATAATCCAGACAGGGAGATCAAAGACACTGCACCATTGAGTCCCATGGAACTCCTACCACAGAAGCTCACCCCACAAAGACTTCTGACAGAACAGATCACCTGGAATCCCAGAAACAAAGAGAGTCACTTAAAAGGGAGAGACAAAGAACCTGCAATAGAAAGGAAGAGAAGAATCCCCATTAAATGAGCTAAATGAACGGAGGCAAGCCAACTACTGGACATAGAATTCAAAAGAATGGATGGTGATAAGGATGCTCAAGGAACTCAGTGACAACTACAAGAAACTAAGTGGGAACTACAACAGCATGGAAAAGGAAATGTAAACTATAAACAAGAACGAGGAAGATATGAAGAATACAGTAGTTGAAATAAAAAAAATACACCTGAAGGAATTACAAGCAGGCTGGGTGAAGCAGAGGACTGAATTAGTGAGCCAGAAGACAAAGTAGAAAGAAAGACCCAGGTAGAAGAGCAGAACAAAAAAAGACTAAAAATTATGAAGATAGATGAAAGGAACTGCAGGAAAATATGAAAGGTAACAATATTGGAATCAAGGAATGCCAGAAGGAGAAGAAAAGGAGCAAGGGATAGAAAGCTTGTTAGAAAAACTAATGACAGAAAACTTTCCACACGAGTTTGGGAAGCACAGAGGGTCACAATCAAGATGCATTCAAAGAGGCCTATTCCAAAACATATCATGGTTAAAATGCCAAATTTTAAAGACAAAGAGAGAATCTTCAAGGCAGCAAGGGCGAAGTAGGAAGTAGCATGCAAGGGAGCTCTGATAAGGCTAGCAGCCGACTTCTCAACAGAAACACTACAAGCCAGTAGAAATGGCAAGAAATATTGCAAATAATGAAAAGTAAAGGCCTGCAACCAAGACTATTCTACTCAGCAAAGCTTTCAATTAAAATGGAAGGTGAAATAAGGAGTTTCCCAGAGAAAAGAAGGCTAAAGGAATACATTTCCTCCAAACCAGTATTGCAGGATCTGCTCAAAGGACTGATTTGTGAAGATGAAGAAAAAAGAATGAGAGAGAGAGGGGGGAACACAGGTACAAAAGGGAACAATGAATAAGTAACTATCAATAATAACCTTAAAGGTAAATGGATAAAATGACACAGAGTAAAAGTGAAGAGTGAGGAAAAAAACATTTCAAGCAAATGGGAAAGAATAAAGGTGAGGTAGCAATACTTATAGCAGACAAAATAGAATTCAAAACAAAGGCCATAAAAAGAGACACAAAAGGATACTTCATAATATTCAAGAAAAAGATCCATCAAGAAGACATAAACATGGTAAACATTTATGCACCCAACATAGGAGCACCTAAATATATAAGGAAAATCTTGGAGGACTTCAAGAAAAATGTAGACAGCAACATACTTATACTAGAAGATTTTAATACCCCACTGTGAATAATGGATAGATCTTCCAAACAAAATACCAACAAGGATATTGAGACACTGAATAATGCCCTAGATCAAAAGGACTTAACTGACATGTCTAGAACTTATGATCTCAAAGAAGCAAAATACGCTTTCTTTTCAAATGAACATGGAATATTTTTAAAGATAGACCACATGGTAGGGAACAAAACAAGCCTCAACAAATTCAAGAAAATTGAAATCATATCAGGCATTTTCTTAAACCACAATGGCCTAGAACTAGAAAACAACCTCAAGGAAAAAACTCAAAGACGCTCAAATTCATGGAGATGGAATAGTGTGCTATTAAACAATGAATGGGTTAATAATGAGATCCAGGAAGAAATCCAAGTTTCTTTTGTGTGAAGAGAAACGTGTGAAAATGAACACACAACAGTCCAAAAGCTACTGGACACAGTGAAGGCAGTCCTGAGAGGGAAGTTCATAGCAATATACGGCCCCTAAAAAATATAGACCCATTTCAGATAAACAGCCTAACCCTACATCTACAAGAATTGGGGGAACAACAATAAACAAAGCCCAAAGTGAGTAGAAGAAAGGAAATAACCAAGATCAGAGCGGAATTAAATGACATAGAGACTAAAGAACAAGTCAAATGATCAAGAAATTCAGGAGCTGGTTCTTTGAAAAGATAAACAAAATCAACAAGCCTTTAACCAGACTCAGCAAGAAAAAAAGAGAGAGGGCCCAAATAAAAAAAAATAGAAATTAAAGAAGCGATATTACAATTAATACTACAGAAATACAAAGGATTGTAAGAAATTACTACAAACAACTATATTCCAAGAAACTTGAAAACCTGGGTGAAATGGACAAATTTCTAAAAAACCATAATCTTCCAAACTTAATCAAGAGGTAGAAAGCCTGAACAAACAGATAACAGCTAGTGAAATTGAAGCAGTAATTAGAAAACTCCCAGCACACAAAAGCCCTGGACTGGATTGTTTCACAAGAGAATTTAAAGAAGAGCTAACCCCTATCCTTCTCAGAGTATTAAAAAAATCCAAGAAGTGGGAAGACTCCCGAGCTCTTTTTATGAGGCCAGCATTATCCTAATCCCAAAACCAGATAAAGATACAATAAAGATAGGAAACTACAGGCCAATATCTCAAATGAACATAGACGCTAAAATTCTCAACAAAATATTGGCAAACCACATCTAGCAATACATTAAAAAGATCATACACCATGATCACATGGGATTTATCCCAGGGGTGCAAGGGTAGTTCAATATTAACAAATCAATAAATGTAATACACCACTAAAAAAAGGACAGACAAAAATCACATCATTAGATGCGGAAAAAGCATTTGATAAGGTACAACACCCATTTATGGTAAAAACAGTCAGCAAAGTGGGAGCATACCTCAACATAATAAAGGTTATATATGAGAGACCTACAGCCAACATCATACTTAACAGGAAAAAAACTAAAAGCTTTCCCACTAAGATTAGGAAGAAGACAAGGATATCTGCTTTCACCATTTCTATTTAACATAGTATTGGAAATTCTAGACACAGCAATCAGAAAAGAAAAAGAAATAAAAGACATCCAATTTGGAAATAGGAAGTAAAGCTGTCATTGTTTGCAGATGACATGTATAGTGTGCATAGAAAACCTTATAGACTCCACCAAAAAACTACTGGACCTAATAAATGAATTCGGCAAAACCGTGGGATACAAAATCTATATTTAGAAGTTGAAGGCATTTTGTATACCAACAATGAAACACCAGAAACAGAAATCAGAAAAAAAGAAACATTTGCTATAGCAACAAGAAAAATAAAGTACCTAAGAATAAACCCAACCAAGGAGGTAAAAGACCTATACTCAGAAAACTACACAACACTGAAGAAAGAAATTAAGGAAGACACAAATAAATGAAAGCATATACCATACTCACAGATTGAAAGAATCAACATCATCAAAATATCAATATTACCCAAAGGAATTTATAGATTCAATATGATCTCTATTAAAATACCGATGACACAAAGGGTCGCTGGTTTGATTCCCAGTCAGGGCATATGCCTGGGTTGCAGGCCAGGTCCCCAGTACAGGACACATGAGAGGCAACCATGCATTGATGTTTCTCTCTCACTCTTTCTCCTTCCCCTCTCTCTAAAAATAAATAAATAAAATATTTAAAAAAAACCAGTGACATATTTTAGAGACATAAAACAAACATTTCAAAAATTTATGTGGAACCATAAATGACCCCAAATAGCCACAGCAATTTTGAGAAAGAAGAACAAAAGTAGGAAGGATCATAATATCTGATATCAAACTGTATTACAAGGCCACTGCAATAAAAACATCCTGGTGCTGTCATAAGAACAGATACATAGATCAGTGGAACAGAATAGAGAGCCCAGAACTAATCCTAAAAAAATGAGCAAAGGACCTGAACAAACATTTCTCCAAGGAGGAGACACAGAGGGCCCAGAGACATGTGAACAGTGGCTTGGCACCACTAGCCATCAGAGAGATACAAATCAAAACCACAATGAGATACTACTTTACACTGGTCAGAGTGGCCATCACAAACAATCAACAAACAACAAGTGCTGATGAGGTTATGGAGAAAAGGGGACCAAAATACACTATTCATGGGAATGCAGACTGGTGCAGGCACTGTGGAAAACAGTATGGAATTTCCTCAGAAAACTAAAAATGAAACTGCCTTTTGACCCAGCAGTTCTATTGCTGGGATTATACCCTAAGAATCCTGAAACACCAATTCAAAAGAACCTATGCATTACAATGTTCATAGCAGCACAATTTATAAGCCAAGTGCTAGAAACAGCCTCACTCAATGCCCATTAGTAAACAAATGGATCAAAAAATTGTGGTACATTTACACAATGGAATACTGCACAGCAGAAAGAAAGAAGGAGCTACTACCTTTCATGATGCATGGATAGAATTGGAGAGCACTATGCTAAGTCAATCAGCCAGGTGGTAAAAGACAAATACCCTATGATCTCACCTATAAGAAGAACCTAAACAACTAAAGAAACTAGTGAGCAAAATATAAACAGAGACATGGAAATAAACAACAAACTGATAGTAACCAGAGGAGAGGGGGGCAGTGTAGAGAGGGAATAGGAGGGGAAGTGTTGTCAAGGAACATATATAAAGGACCCATGGACAAAGACAATGGGGAGATGGATTGAATTTAGAAGGTGGGTAGGGGAGGGAGAATAATTGAGGAAAATGGGTATAACTGTAATTGAACAACAATTAAAAAAAGAAAAATCAAATAGGCTGGTGTATATGCTTACAAACATACAGTAATTATAGTGAATAAAATTACAATGTATATTTTTCTTAAAAAATGATCACTAGTTAACATTAGAAAGAAATATATTTTAATTTTTTTGTATATGGAGCTGTATCTTTGTCATTATTGTTATTGAAAGAACAATATGAAGAAATTTTTCTTCCTAGAAAAATATAATGTGATATTTTGAGGGATCTCTTGGATGACATGAAGTGTATCAACACTAACACCATAGGGGTACCAGAAGGAAATTAAAAACCTATTTGAAGAAATGACTGAAAATTTCCCTAACCTGGTGAAGAAAATAGACATTTAAGTAGGGAAAGTGCAGAGAGTCCAAAACGAGATGAAACTAAAGTGTTCCACACAAAAACACATCATAATTCAAAGGAGAGATGAGCTTACCAGACAAGAAAAAACTAAAAAAGTTCATTGCCACTAAACCAGAATTATAAGAAATGTTAGAGTGACATCTTTAAATAGAAAAGATAAAAATATGAGTAAGAATATATAGGAAAGAAAAGAATGCTAATTGACAGAGGTGGACACACTGTGAAAGCAATAGATCAACCAACTATAAAGTAGGACAAAGATTAAAAGGCAAAAGTAGAAAGATCATGTTTAATTACAATAATAAATCAAGGAATAGGTATACAAACACATAGAAAAGTAAAAAATAATAAACAAGACATAAACATGGAAAGAAAAAGTCAAAGTTGCAGTGATTTCAGAATGTGTCCAATCTTAAGCAACCACCAATTTAAAAAGAATGCTATAAACATAGCTTGTATATATGAAGAACATAGTAACCATAAACCAAAATACTATGAGATATATAAGAACTAAAAAGAATCCAAACACAATACCATAGAAAGTGATCAAGATACATGAGAAGAGCATAGGAAAATGTGAAAGGAATGGGGAAGAAAAGCAAAATAATTATTACACAATTAATAAAATGGCAATAACCACATACCTATTGATAAATTTAAATGCAAGTGAACTATATGCTCCAATCAAAATACATAGGGGGGCTAAATGAATACAAAAAACAAGAGCTATACATGTACTACCCACTGCAGATCAATAGATATACACAGGCTGACCATAAAGAAGTGAAAAATATCTTTTATGCAAATGAAAATAATAAAAAATTAGAGTAGTAATATATAATCAGACAAAATAGCCTTTAAAACAAAGGCTGTAACAAAAGACAAAGAAGAGATCAATTCAACAAGAGGAAATAACTCTCATAAAATCTATGCATCCAATACAGGAGCAACTAAATATGTAAAGCAAATCTTGATAGACATGAAGAGAGAGATCAACAATAATACAATCATAGTAGAGGACTCTAACACCCCATTGACATCAATGGATAGCTCATCCAGACAGAAAAACAATAAAAAATGTCCATAAATAACACATTAGACTGAATAAAGTTAATTGATATCTTTAGGACATTTCACCCAGAAGCAACAGAATATATGGTACATTCTTTTCAAGTGCACCTAGAACATTTTCCAGGATACATCACGTTAGGTATAACAAGTCTCAATAAATTTTAAAAAATTAAAATCATATCAAGCATCTTCTCTGATCACAATGGTATAAAACTAAAAATCAATCACAAGAAGAAAACTTAAAAACATACAAAAACCTTGAGGCTAAATAACACATTACTAAAAAAATGGGTTAACAATAAAGTTAACAAAAAAAATCAGGATAGCTTGAGAAATATGAAAATACAAACACAATTCCAAATTTACAGGTCAGAGCCAAAGCAGTTCTAAAAGGGAAATTGACTGAAATCCAGTGCTCCTCAAGAAACAAGAGAAATCTCAAACAAACAATCTAGTCTTAACATTAAATTAGGAACTAGAAAATGAAAAACAAACACAGCTCAAAGGGAGTAGGAGAAAGATCAGAACGTAAATAAACAAAAGAGTCTAAAAAATAGAAAAAATCAATAAAACCAAGAGGTTGTTCTTTAAAAAAAAAACAAACAAAATTAATACACTTTTATCCAGACTCATGAGGAAAAAGGACCTAAATAAATACAATCATAAGTGAAAGAGAAGTGATAACTGACACCACAGAAACACAAGAGTATGAGGAAATACTATGAGCAATAAATTGTATGCCAACAAATTGGAAAATTCAGAAGAAATGATGAACTTCTAGAAACATACAGTCTTTCAAGGCTGAAACAGAAAATCTGAACAGATATCACAATTTTAAACTAGTTTTGATGAAAACCAATTGCATTCTTTTATCTATGCCTCCATCTAGACTGGAAATCTCTCTTTTTTTTTTTTTTTTTGATGAGTCTGGTTAAAGGTTTGTCAGTCTTGTGTATCTTTTCAAAGAACCAGCTCTTGGTTTCACTGATCTTTTGTATTGCTTTTGTGGATTCCATTTCATTTATTTCTGCTCTGCTCTTTATTATATTCTTCCTTTCACTCACTTTGGGCATTGTGTGCTGTTTTTTTCACTTCTTTTAAGTATAAAGTTAGGTTGTTTATTTGAGATTTTTGTTTTCTTAGGTAGGCTGGTCATGTTATGAGTTTTCCTCTTAAAACTGCTTTCACAGTGTCCTGTAGATTTTGGCTTGTTCTGTTCTCATTTTCATTTGTTTCAAGGCAACCTTTGATTTCTTCCTTGATCTTATTGTTAACCTATTCATTGTTTAGTAACATATTATTTAACTTCCATGACTGTGTGTGTTTTCAGTTTTTTTCTTGTGGTTTATTTCTGGCTTCATACCATTATGGTCAGATAAGATGGTTGATATGATTTTAATCTTAAATTTATTGAGGCTTTCTTTGTGTCCCAACATGTAGTCTATACTAAAAATGTTCTATGTGCACTTGAAAAGCATATATATTTTGCTGCTAGGGATGAAATGATCTGAAGATATCAATTAAATCCATCTGATCTAGTGTGTCATTAAAGGCCACCATTTCCTTGTTGAATTTCTGCCTGGAAGAACAATCCACTGATGTAAATGGGGTGTTAAAATCCTCTGCTGTGACTGTATTACTGTCAGTCTCTCCCTTCATGTCCATCAAGATGTGCGTTACATATTTAGGTGCTCCTATGTTGGGTGCATAAATGTTTACTAGGGGTATATCCTCTTATTGGATCTCTCCCTTTATCATTATGGAGTGTCCTTATTTGTCACTTACTACAGTTTTATTTTAAAGTCTATTTTGCTTGATAGAAGTATTGCTTTGTTATCCCAGCTGTTTTTCATTTGCATTTGCATTAAATACATTTTTCCATTCATTTACTTTAGTCTGTGTGTATCTTTTGTTTTGAAGTGGGTCTGTTGTAAACTGCATACATATGGGTCTTGCTTTCTTATCCTTTCAGCTACAGTGTCTTTTGATTGGCACATTTAAGCCATTTACATTGCAAGTGACTACTGATAGGTATGTACTTATTGCCATTTTATTCTTTTAACTCTGTTCCTCTGTCTTTTTTGTTAGTTTGTTTCCTTTGCCTTCTCCTTCTCCTTCTTCAAGCAGGGCCTTAACATTTCTTGTAAGATTAGTTTGTTGGTAATGAACACCTCTATTTTATTTTTCTGGGAAGCTCTTTATATCCCCTTCAATTTTAAAAGCCTTGTGAGTAAAGTAGTATGGTTGTAGGTTTGGATCTAGTTTTGAAGCAGATTAACTTTTTGAAATATATTTTGCTTGGGATACTGTAAAATTGCATTAACTAATGAAACATTAAAGCCAAGAAAAAAAGAGTTTTAGTAGCATATTAAACTCAGTGAAGGATTTCAGAGGTTGTTTTAGCTTGGAAAATGCAATTAACAGGCACATGTGACAACTCAATGAGTTAAAGGCAGGGGTCTGCTATATTCTCAGTTTTGACTGAATCTGTCAGACTGGTACATACATATTTTCACTACACCAAAAAGTGTCACATGACTGGAATTGTGTCATAGTAAGTCAAAAAGTGGATATCATGGTACATAAATTGTTATTTCTTATTATTATTTTGTTCATGCCTCATTCTGAATATTGTATTACTCACTGGGAGCAAGGGCTAGCTTAGTTTCACAATGCCATGTTCTAGAAGTATTTAACATGTGTCTATTTGATAGATTAGAAAATAAAGGGGAAAACTATCTTGAAAGGATAAAGGCAACAGTAATCTTTCTGTGTAAGCATTGGATTTACCTTCTTCACTGTACTTCAATTTGCTACGAAGCAGGTGAAGCCCAGAGGGTGCCTGGATGCAGCTGTTCCATCTCTGCCACATCAAAACAGGGCTCTAGGATCTCTTGCTACAGCTCTTTAAGGTACAGTATTTGTTTCTCAGGTCCTCATACCCATAGGCTACCCCTACCTCCTCTGAAGCATGGAAGTCAACACTTGTTTCTGCCACTTGCTGAACCCCACTTTGCCTGCAAAGCCCATGCTCAGAACAAAAGGAGCTGGCCACATGTTGGAGATATGGGGAGGAACCACTCTTATTTCAAGCTTTCTACAATATTGAGACCAGGACCCCAGGCAGTTTCTCAATAACTGGTCCTCTTGTACATATAAAGCTAGCTAACTATTTCATTGAGAGAAAAACCTCACTGTTGAAAAGTTTGTCTTTTTATTCTAGTAAGTGGATACGTAAATTTTGTATAATTTTGTATGGAAAACTGCCTCACAAAAAATCAGTCTGTAGCTACAAAAAGATGATAAATAGGAGGGGTAAAAATTTGACAGCTTCTATTGATTAAAAAATGTGTTATTTTATAATGGATAATGTTATTTATTACCTATAGCCTAGAAATAATAATTTTTACTTTGTTTTCCTATGCTTAGTTTTAGTATTGTACATTGAGCAACTGTATCATCAGTCTAACCACAGAGTGAGAAACATTCAATAAAATCTCATTATCTCAAGATAATTAGAGGAAAGACCAACCTGAAATGCATACGCGCACAACATTTTGAAGGAAATGACATTTTGTTTCTTTGAATAAAAGCAATACTTCGATGAGACAACATAGCATTACTACAGTGCATGGAGCATAGCACTTAGAGATAAAGTATAAATGTAATTAGCATGTCAATTATATGTAAAATATTTGAACAATACTTGTCACTTTAAGTTATGTTATTTCTTTCTTGAAACCCTTTGTCAAATTCTTTCTTTAGTCACACCCATATGTGAAAAATCACAAGTGCTGAATGAATAGAGTCATACACTTCCTTTTGCTCATTTCCAATTCATTCCCCAGAATAAGTACATGCTTAAATTTTAAAAACTTATCTCTTCCTATACCCTTAAAAGAAAGTACTTCATGCATTTTTAAATTAAGATTTTAATAATTGAGGGGAAAATGAAAGGCTTACCATATGACTCCAGCCTGTATTTTCCACATAGAATGCAAAATGATATCATAAGAAGATATGTTTTTCCTTATTCCTCTTTCTCTCCTAGTCCTTCTGTTATCCGATACTAATTTATTAAGAGCCATGACCTGAGGTGGATGTATCAGCTTCAAGCTTCAGGGCCCCTCACTTGCACTGATCCCGTCTAAGAAGCTGAGAAGAATCCTAGCAATGTGTTCACATACCTTATGATTTTGCTAAGTGTTCTAAAGTAAGACAGTATAACTTCAAGTTGAGCTATACCATTTGCTTTTTCCATTCTGAAATCTTTGCTGTTATATTTCTCTTTGGGTTGCATAATTTTGGAGTGGCCAGGGGCATTTTGGGGACCGAGTTAAAGGTGAATGAGTTGATAATACATTCAGTTTGGCTTTTATGAGATATTTATGAGATTCAGATAAATATAAATCATTCACATTTATGAGAATCACATGTGTATGAAATTAGCTTACTTCCAGCTGTCCTGGGGTAGGAATGGATTTCAGGAATAATCCTGTCTTCCAATGTGCTGACCCATTTGGCATCTTCACAATGAGTTACAAGTCCTATGGTCATATAAACTATGAATGTATCACAAAGACTGTGTAAATCTGTTTAAGATTAATTAACACACTAGACAACTTAAAATGCATGAATTTTATCAAATATAAAACACCATAGACACTCTGCCAAACTTGCTATTTTCTAAATTTGTATTGTCTTAAGGTAGAAGATGAAGCAAAGGATTGTGTGAAAATAGTTTATTTGGGGGACTTCCTGTCAAGATGGAGGCATAGGTAAACACGGCCTGCCACCTTGCACAACCTTATCAAAAGTACAACTAAATTATAGAACAACCATCACTCAGAACCCTCAGAAATTGAGTCAATTGGAAGTCTCACAACTCAGAATTAAAGAAACCACATCCATCCAGACTGGTGGAGGGGTGAAGATATGGAACGAGCTGGTCCCTCATCCACGAGTGGTGGTTAAAAACTTGGAAGGGATATCTTGGGAGCTAGGAGTCCCAGCCCCACACCAGAACCCCCAGCAAAGGGTTCCAGTGCCAAGAAGATAAGGTCCCAAAATATCTGGCTGCAAAAACCAGTGGGAATTGTGTCAGTGGAAGAATCTTTGGGAGTCCCAAGCAGTTTCTCTTAAAGAACCCACATACAGACTCACTTACTCGGACTCACTTTCTCTGAGCTCCAGCACTGTGGTAGTAGCTTGAAAGGCACCAGTGGTATACAGGAAGGAACTGAGTGTCTGTCATCAAGGTGAGAGCTGAGGACAGCTTTTTGTCGCACAGAAAGGTAGGCAGAGGCCATTGATCCTTTTCAGAACACTCTCCCTGTAGATCCACAGAAATCGCTGCAGATAGGTGCCAAATCTGAGACTCCATCAAATTTGCTAACACTGTCTGCCCTACCCTTGAGATACCCTGAGACTCTTCCCTACCCATCTTACTTACAGGTCTCCCAAGCTGTTAACAGAGACTTTCCATATGAATGGCTGCTTGTCTTGGCTCATGCTTTATAACGTCTTCAACCCTCTCAAACAAGCAACAGCTGGCGTTAGTGAGCTTCCAGCCTCTATACCTCCTGCTAAGTGGCCCCAGGACAGGCACTAGCAACACACAGCCTAGATTCACAGGTTATATTCATCTAACAACCATCTAACAAGCTAACAAGTAGCAGCCATATCAGATTGTTTTATAGCCCAGGCAGGGTGGCCCTGGGAAAAACACAGGTGGGGGCTGACCTTGGCCTGTGCCACCCAAGAAACTGCAGAGCCAGCACACCCAGTGGAGAATCAGAGATCACACTAAAGCACCACCACCCTGCTCCTGAACAGCTGATCCTCCACAGAGGGCAGATGTTGGTAGTCAGTGGTCGTAGCCAGTCCTTATAGCTGACAGGACAGTATAAATTCCTCCTATTGACCTGCCAACAGCAATCAAGACTCAATGACAAGAGGAGGGTATACTCAGCCCACAGGGCACACCTCAAGTATCCAACTTGGGTGATAAGGGAGGCTGTGCCACTGGACCCTACAGGACACCTACTACATTAGGCCATGCTACCAAAACAAGGAGTCATAGCAGCTCTATCTAATACATAGAAACAAACACAGAGAGACTGTCAAAAGGAGCAAAGAAACATGGCTGAAATGAAAAAAAAAAAACAGGTAAAAACTCCAGAAAAAACCCTAAACAAAATGGAGATAAGCAATCTATCAGATGTAGAATTCAAACATTGATACCCGGTTGGTGTAGCTCAGTGGATTGAGCATGGGCTTGTGTACCAAACAGTCTCTGGTTCAATTTTCAGTCAGGGCATATGCCTGGTGAAAAGAAAAACACTGATTATAAGGATGCTGAAGGAACTTAGTGAGGATCTCAATAGCTTAAAAAAGATCCAGTTAGAAACAAAGTATTCACTAATTGAAATAAAGAACAATTTACAGGGAAACAACAGTGGAGTGGATGGAGCCTAGAATGAAATCAATGATTTGGAACATAAGGAAGCAAAAAACAACTAATCAGAACAACAAGAAGAAAATTGAATCCAAAAAATGAGGATAGGGTAAGGAGCCTCTAGGACAACTTCAGGTATTCTAACATTCACATCATATGAGTTCCAGAAAGAGAAGAGATAGAACAAGAAATTGGAAATCTATTTGAAAAAATAATGAAAGAAAACGTCTGTAATTTGGTGAAGGAAAGAGACATACAAGTCTAGGAAGCACAGAGATACATCCATCCAAATAAGATGGATACAAAGAGGAGCACACTGAAGCACATCATAATTAAAATGCCAAAGGTTAAAGATAAAGAGAGAACCTTAAAAACAAGAAGACAAAAGCAGATAGTTACCTACAAAGGAGTTCCCATAAGACTGTCAGTCGATTTCTCAAAAGAAAACTTGCAGTCTGCAAGGAACTGGCAAGAAGTATCCAGAGTGATGACAAGCAAGGACCTACAACCTAGATTACTCTATCCAGTAAAGTTATCATTTAGAATCAAAGAGTAGAGTTCACCAGACAAGAAAGACCTAAAGGAGTTCATCATCACCAAACCACTATGAAATGAAATGTTACAGGGACTTATTTAAGGAAAAGCAGAATATCAAAACTATGAACAATAAAATGGCAAAAAATACAAATCTATCAACAATCGAATCTAATAAACAAACCCAGGAAACAGGAAAAACAGAGACAGAATTATGGAGATGGAAAGTGTTTTGATGGTTGCCAGATGGGAGAAGGTACAGGGGAATGGGTGAAGAGGTGAGGGGATTAAGAACAAACAGGTGAGCAACATAGAACCACAGACATGGAAATGAAGAACAAACAGTAAAAAGTGGGGGAAGGAGGAAAATGAGGGAAAGAATGGAAAGAGTCATCAAGGAGCATGTATAAAGGATCCATGGACAAAAGCAACAGTGTGGGAAGGATTGAATGTGAGAGGTGGGAGTGGTTAGGGCAGAGGGAGAGCAATGGGCACAAAATGAAGACAATTGTAATTGAACAACAATAAAAAAAGAAGTACAAATAGGTAGTTACAGAATAGTCATGGGGATGTAAAGTACAGTATAGGAAATGGAGTAGCCAAAGAACTTATATGCATGACCCATGGACATGAACAATATTGTGGGGATTGCCTGATAATGTGGGGGGGGTGCTGGGAGGAAGGGGCAAAGGGGGAAAATTTGGGCCACTGTAATAGCATAATAAAATATAGTTAAAAATAATTTATTTGAGACATCATCCACATCCCCAGGCCTGAGACAGTAGGGGAGAAAAGCCCATAGGTTATTGTGGATTCTGCTGTAGACATTACAGGCACAATTATAGTAGAACTTTGAGAACTTTGAGATGTGTAAAATCACCAGTCTGAAGGATGGAAAGCTGGGGCAATTATTTATCCAGGATTTCTGCCCCTCAGGAGTGTTAACTTCCCTTCAACTCCAACTGAGCTCTGTGAGCTGAGCAGGCACCACAGGAGAAGTTCCTAATATGCAGAAAAGCAGGGAGATGCACCCATGGGTGAACGCAGTGACTGTACCCAGTTGTTCACCAAAATTCAGACTGAAATCAGAGATGGGCATAACAGATGGGATAGGGGAGAAAAAAGGCATCTGTACCAGGTACTATTATTCTCCATTTTTTGATAAGGAAATTAAAGTTCAGTGAGGCTAGTTCAGTTTCCTAAGATTGCACAGCACGTAGGTGATAGAAAAAAGATCTCAATGTGCTCTTACTTGTCTGATTTTAAAAATCATTTCATTTTCCATCACATCACATGGCTCCTTGGGAAGAGAGGACATGTAGGTCACTGAGTCATATGCACTTGGCAGTGTTCACTAAAAGATAATTGCTGGGAAGCTAACATGATGGTTAAATGCTGGGCTATTCCTTTTTTAGAGCCTGCTGTGGGGAGGTGAATTGTTACTCACTCTTAGCTTATAGAAAACTATTTGGCTTTGTGAACAAATCATTGATGCATATAGACCTATTAGACATCTTGGATTAGAGGGTATAACACAATAGAAAAACTCTGTTGTTAAACTCAGCCAAGGAGAATGCAGTTACCTATGTCATTTCATAGAATTCAAAGGCAGGAGGAATAGTACTCCCCTAGTATAGATGACTTAAAATAAAGTTTTATGTATTTGGCTCCAGCTAAAGGTAAAATGGGGCACAATGAACATTTATCATTTACCTCCATGCCAGATACTGTAGTAGTGACTCTACATATGTTTTGTGATTTAAATAGTCAAATGAGGCTCTTACATGATTAAGTCAGTCTGAGAGCAGTCCATGGCCTAGCGGCATTGAAAAGGCTTCTGGTTATGTCCGACAATACTAAGATTTACCAGGATTTTTTCGGTCTCTTCTCTACTTCCAGAACAAGAGGGACTATACTTTCAAAGTCATGTGACTGATTCTGGCAATGAAACGTGAGCTGAAATGATAGACGCCATTTCTAAACCAATGCATTTAATTGCTGATGCTCAATTTACCATTTCTCTTTTCCCATGACATGCACATTACGGAAGCATGTGTTTAGGCAAAGGAACCACAGAGCAAATTGGTCTGGAAGCCTGAGCCACCCTATTGAGTACAGCTGTCTTAGAGCAATAGTGACCTTTGCATGTGTGAGAAATAAACTTTTGTTAGACCAAAAAGACTATTGGAACTGCTTGGTATTATACAGTACCATGGTCCAAACTGACTGAATAAATAGCAAGATAAAGTCTGGATGCAAGCCACTGTGACTTGAAAGGACATACATGTTCATTTAAGTGCAAAATATTATCTCCTGCTTCTAGGTTATTTTATTTTTAAAATGTTTATCATATATTTGTTTATAAAAGCATTTTATGAACTATATAAACATTTCATGAAATGCACTCAAAAGAAATAAAAAGCATCTAATAGTCCCAACACAATTAAATTTTGGTGTATAAACTACTAGTCTCGTTTTCTATATATGCATACATATAAATGTTTATACTTGTAGTATTACTGCAAGTAATACTACAGTAAAATTACTGCTTTTTCCATTAAATATCATTGGTAAGTTTTGTCCAGTATCATTAGATGTTCTCTGTAAACTTATTTCCTACTGTGATTTGGTTGATAGAAGGGTATAAATAATTCCAAACCCCTGTCTCACTACTTAGCTTTCTTTTTTCCTGTTGTCCAGTGCATATTCTTTATAAACTTTTATAGCAAAAAGATAATAAATATTCTACCTATTACCTAATCCAGGAGCCTAGCCCCATATGAAAACAGATTTTGTCGCTAAATTCTATCTCATACACCAGTAGTTCAGCTGCTCACAGTTTTGTTTAAAAAAGAAACAATCAGATATTCAATTAAAATAATACTTGAATGGTTGACTGAGCTGAGCAATTGCTTGTCTTACTGACAGTCCTATAAAAACTTAATCTCATATTTCTTACCCCCAAATTTATATTATGTATATACCTTTGTTCTAGGCTTTTATTTTTCTTGCGTATCTCAGATCTGAAAAATGTTATAGCACTAAAACTCATGTTATAATGATCAGGGTAGATGAAAAATGATTAGAAGTCAAAATGCTTAGAACTCTGAACTTTCCTATCACAGAACTGACATGTGTCAGAAAAAAAATAGTTACTATAAATTTTAAATAGCAAAAAAGATTACACCGATTGCACCTTTTTTCCATTTTATGAAAAAACTAACCCAAGAGAAAAATAAATGCTGTTATTTAAGACAGTAAACAGACTGTGCTGTCCTAGCCTAGATGTTGGTGTACACAAAAGGCAAAACACATATTTAATAATTATTTTATCAGTCATACCCCAGACCTATCAATATAGTATGGCCTTTTGTTTGTTTTTTTTCTCATTTATCTGTCACTGACATGGATGTCATTTTTCAGCTTTTTCTAGGAGCACTGCTCAGTTACTTTTGCAGAAAATATAAACAATGAAATCATCTGACGCTTAGCCAGGTATAATGGTTCACCCGACCAACAAAACAAAAACAACTTCTATCCTACACTTCAAGAAAACGTGCATGAATTTATAGGCTTGTGAAAGGAGCCCTAGTAGAAACTCTCCAGGCAAAAATTCTTTATGTACATAACAACACATCAGTAGGCAGCTAGATCCCAAGTCCTCCTCATGTATCCAGTAAGTAGACACAGTGAAAAAAAGGCTGACTGCAAGTGTCTAATCCAGTCACATTTTTTCATGCGCATCCATAATGGTTAAGTGTTTCAGGGAACTTAGATATTCCTTACAGGTGGGCCCTAAGATTTTGCTAGGATATGGGGCACCTGCAGAAATTTAGCAGAATTCTGGGATATTAAGGACAAAACCAAAACAACAGTAGCAGTTACCATTTGTTTAGTGATTATCACATGATAGTCACTCTTAGCCGTACTTTAGAGGTTATTAAGCCTAACAAATGTATGAAATAGACATGCCCAGATTATAAATGAGGAAACTAAAATGCTTAGGTAACCTGTACAATGTCACACAATTAAGACATGAAGGAGACAATATTTAAAGATAGACAATATCCAAGACTCTTAGCCATTTTGTTATAGTCTTATTTTTTATATTGTCTTTTCATACGTCTGAGTTAACCACACAGATCACCTTGCCACTTATTAGCTGTGTGACATTGAACATTCCTTCAATTTCTCCTTTCAATAATTAATGCCCCGTCTTCATCAGGGGTTGATGTGGATATCAGAAGGAGTTAACAAATGTCAAAGTGTTCTGTCAACTTGAAATTCCATACAAATGTGAACTACTTTGTAGTCAGCACCATTGGCCATAGTAATTGTTTTCATAATTGGAACCATCCTGCAGTCTCTCTCATGGAAGTAATGACTCGAAGGCCTGGGATTCAAAGTATGGTCCACAGACCTGTAGTTCCAACATCTTCTGGATTTTTTTAAAAAAGAAATACAGAATCTTAGGCATCACCCCACACCTATTGAATCAGAATCTGCCATTTTAGAAAATTTCCAGATTCTTGAATATATTAAGTTTGTGTAGCACTTGTCTAGGTCAGCCCTGAAAACACAGGCTAGATTAAGGGTATTCATGCATTTAGAAGTTTTAGAGATTGGGGGTTCTAATGTAGGTGGCAGACTGGAATGCTTATAAATTGCTGAATCAGCTCCAGGGTCCTCCAGATCAGTGGGATGTCCCCACATGAATGGATTAGAACATAAGATCCAAGTATTTCAATCCTTTCCAGGCAGTTTCTAAGTAGCCCAAATTATACCAAGAGTCATAAGTATGGGCTTGCTTGACAAACTTGTTTACAAAATTTGCGGCCCTACCTAGCATGTTAATAAATATTAGCGACAGACATATATTTTATTCATGTGATTTCCAAGTGATAAGCCTCTTCTTTACTATTTTTGCTGTGTAGTTGTATCTTTTATTTTGTTTATGGTATTTTCTTTTACTAGAAAAGAAATGGCATCCTGTACACCTCAGAGCAATCTGGCAGCTGTTGGGAGTTGATATGGGCTGCAAACATCAGGCTTTCAAAATCTAATCGGGGCCGCAAGAAAAAATAGACAATTGATCTGACATCCTTGGACAGATATAGGAGACACTGTAGGATGTTTTCGAAATTCTAACAAAGGAATAAAGACAGTAATAATATTCTTTATAAGGCAATAAAAGAAGTTAAATGAGAAAAATGTGCATAGGATAAAGAAAACAGTAAATTTTAACAATGGACTTGTTGAAATTTGGCTATGGAAAAGAAATAATGGGAAAAAATAAAAGAAAGTGGTGGCCATAATTAATCTTAAAATTATTTCCTCAAAGCAATTTTAGCTGAAAAACTAGCTACAAAACTCTAAAGATAAATTGAGTAAAGAGACAGGGGTTTTAACCAAAATATAATACAAAACATGAATGCAACAATACTGGAAGCTAATGAATAAGCTTAAATGCTATCTTGTTGAAATAGTACTGGCCCTGATAATACATTACTCAGGAGAAGAAAAAATAGTGTGAGGCAAAATAGTCTAAAATGTGTACTGTCTAATTAGAATTTAAGGGGAGGCACTGTCTGGGGTTGTTAAAGAAGCTCAACAAATCACACAACTATTAGACTCATCTGGACTAGAACTTGAGTTTTCTAGCATATTCAAATATTCTTTCCAACAGTGTAGTAAAATGTATTTAGTGGGAAAACATTGGTCAGATAAAGAAAATCATAGAGAAATTATAATCTTAATGATAAATAAAAGTCCCTAAATTGTTTTCAGTAGAATAGTCTGAGACCTACAGAAGCTTGCAAGTTAATTCCAAAACTGCAGGGTTATTATTTAGCGAAGACACCAGCCAGGCATAATGGAAAAGCTTTAGTGTTTGGATAGAAATGGAATCAGATTTATGGGTAAAAGATTTTGAGAAAGTCCAAGATATATTTAAAATGATGGTAGGTTGGAAAAGGCTTAACATTTTATAAATTATTATATTATGCACGCTTGAACAGGTAGGATTTATAGTCACTGAAAGTGTCTTATGTGACTATGAATCCAAACACTAACTTGGGGAAGAGCATTAAATTATTGATTCCAGCTCCACTTGTCACAACAAGCAAGCAAACAACAACAACAAAACAATAGGTTAATGAAAGAGAGTAAGTAACTCTAAAAATATCTTTAGAAGAATGGGATGTCTATGGTGAAATTCTAAATGAATGATAATGGTTACATTCAGGAAGGGCGATTCAAAGTGGCCTTACTGGAGGTTTTAATTTTTATTTTTTATGTTCTATTTAACATACATTTTAAAGTAAAAATAGAATGGATTCTTATCCATTTGTCACAGCAAACCACAATAACAAAACAACATGTTAATGAAAGAGAGTAACTCTACGAAATATCTTTAGAAGAATAGGATGTCTATGGTAAAGTTCTTACTAATAATTATGTAATCCCCCAAATTATTTGAATATTTGAGTACATAAAAATGAGAACTTCTATGGGATAAATATACCATAAGTAAAAGCCACATTTATGCATATAACATATATACATAGAGTGTATATCATAATATATAGAAAGGCATATGTATAAATAGTAAAACATATAAAAATTATTGACCTCATTTGATGTTGAGAAAATGCAAATATAAAGTTCAGTGTGGCACTTTTTTTTTACTCTGTCAGACTGGCACAATCTTAGAAAGGCTTGATTACTTCGAACATTGACAGTTTTATGAGGCACTAGTCATTCTCATGCACTGTTGGTGGAAATACAGGTTGATATAATATATTTGGAAGTTTCTTTGGTAGCATCTATGAACACTTAAAATGATTATATTACATAAGAAAAAATTCTACTTCAAGCAAATATTTTTACATTATGTATATATATATCTTTGTTTAAATATACAAATATTTTTGTGTAATGTTATTCATGCTTTGTGGTATGAAAAAGGTAGAGCAAATTCAAATATCTATCAGTAAGGGGATGGATAAATGCATTATGGTTCAGTGATATATCAGAATGATCTGCTGTATTTACAGACAAAAACACAGTTTATACAGAGTATTTATGTGACAAATACCTGTGATATATGGTTGAGTAAAAGTAAGTTACTGAAGATATTTATATGCACACCCATATACATATTTATATGCAGGGCATGGCAAAAGTACTTTTACAGTTGTGAGTGCATAAAGCAGAGTTTATTTTCGTATTACTATTTATTAATTACTGCATTATTTCCAAACAACTATAAACCTACTTTTGCCCACCCTGTATGTATGCATACTATCCGTTTAAAATATTTATTATTATATACTTCTTTATGTATTAAAACAAGCTTGAAATACAAAAGCAAAACTGCTGAATTGGTGGTATACAGAGGTGGCTTTGAAAAGGGATGGGAAACTGTCAGTTTTAACATTATAATTGTTATATTATTTGAATTTCTTATAGCACGTAAGTAGAAGGCTTATAATGTAAAAATACAGATTGAAGTACTTCTCTTCCTGTGTCTTTATCACTTCCATCAAGGCAGTTGTTTTGTGACATTTCTGGACCTCTGCGTCCTTGTGTTGAGCGCTGCCTCTCCAGCATCGGGACTGAGAACTCTCCTCACCAGTGATAGCAGTGTAATCACAAGATCAACACTCTCAGTATTATGAGACAGCATGCTCTATTTCAACTCTAAAATTACTGATTACAACAAATTCAAGGGAAATTCTGAATAAGAAATGGTGAGAGACTTAGCTCATTAAGACCCAAATGAAACAGTGAGGAATTAGAACTGAGAAGAGCACAGCCTGTACAAGAAAGAAAAAAGTGATGACAAATCCATCCTCTTAAACATTCTCATAGCTTTTATTGATGGATAACAAAGAGAGACACATGAGTATGAATAAGTTATATGGAAGAAATGGTAGAGACTATTTTTAAAACGTGGTCACCTCTGCCTTGTTTTCGGTTTTGTGATTAGATTTTAGTGCTCTTAGGCATCAGCTATGCCATGCTGCTCCTATAATTTTCTATCCTGATCCCTCAATTTTTAGTACCTTAGGGGGCTTCACAATCAATTATAAAGGATGCCTCTGATTTTGAAGCTTTTAACCCAGCTTTTAGTGCTGGGGTCAAGGATATTATTTTGTTGCTTTGCAATCCAGCTGTAGTCATATTGTAAGATGACCATTTCTTGCTAAGATTTTGAAAAGAATATGGTTTTGTATCTAGAGATCATACTTTTCAGTCATCTGAAAATAAAAACCAATGACATTTTCAAAATATCTTTCTTTGAAAAGTTTCAAAGCATTTTCATGGTCTTCATTAAGGTTTACAGGGGAATATATGTAAGTAGACAGAAATTCCTCTGAAATAGAAAATGAAAATAGCTTAGTAGGACAAAGACAGACAATAAAATCCCATGGAGATGAGGAAAACATAATGGTTTAAAACATAACTTACATGTCATGGAGAAAGATACAAATTACATAAGCCAAAATTGCTGAAGCCCTTTCTCACATTTTAATGTGCTTAAGATGTTGTGTCATTTATAATATGCTATAAATGTTTAATGCATAGTAATAATGAAAATAATAATAACTACTACTTGCAAGGCACCAGTCTAATTTTACATCACTCATAAGCTATGGTTGTATACTTCTAACAATCCTGTTGCCCCTAGAATGTGGGGCATGGATTTATTGTTTTCCCATTTTAAGATAAGGAAACTGAGACACACTGAGATTTTAAGATTCTTACCCAAAGTCGCATATAAAAGGAAATAAATGAGGATTTGGACTTAGGGATGTTCATGTTTGTGTTTATATACCTAATCATAATTTATAGGCCACAAATGACTGACAATTGAGAAAATCAGAATTAGTCTTTGACACAGGGAAGCAGCCCAAGATATATTTAAAGGATATTGGGAAGCCAATAAGACCTTCCTTATTAAGTTCCACATTACCTGAAGAGACATTGTTAAATATTTTTATTGGAATAAAGTATTTTTGTCATTATAAAATATAGAATGTTATATAAACATGTAATTAACAGAGAATAGATAATTAAGGATTAATAGACTTTAACTTCACAAGCTATCAGTGAAATGCCAACTAAAACAATTAAGAAGTATATTTTCACATCCTTTAAACTGGCAAAAATTAAAAAGTCTTACAATATCAACTGCTGGTGATAAAATAGAGATTCAATAACTCTTACCTTCACAGGCGAGAATAAAAACCACTGTGCAGAAAAAATTGAAATTATCTAGTGCAGTCACGGATGCTTATGTAATTAGACTCAGAAATTTTACTTTTAGTTAATGACTTTAGAGAAATCTTCATATATGTGCATGTGGACACATTTGCAAAATTAAAAAAATCTTTTGCAGTATTGGTTGTATGGAAAAAATGAGAAGCATGTAAATGAGTTAAGATGAATAAATAAGTGTTACATGAATTAAAATAAATCAATTAAAAATTAGTTGACCTAAAAAAGCAGGCTGTCAACAAATATATACAAGGTGATAGGATTTGTATAATGTTTGAAAATTTACAAATTATTCTTTAGGGATATATATTTAAATGGTATAGTAATTTATAAAGAAATAGTAAACACTAAATGAATTATTTTGGTTACATTTAGGAAGGGTGATTCAAAGAGGCCTTATTAGAGGTTTCAGTTTTGTTTTTTTATGTTCTAGTTAACATAGATTTTAAAATAAAAATAGAAAAATCTGGAAATTTGTTAAAGTTTGTGGTTGGCTACTTAATATCCTCTAGGCTTTTTCCATGTAAATAAAATATTTCACAATAAATATGCATTCTTAAGAAAAATGAAAAAATAGGAATGAAATGATACCTCACTCACCCCATTTCTTAAGCATAACTTCTAAGTGCAATTTTTAATATTTGGTTTATTTTCTTATAGTTAATTTCAGCTGCTAGTAATCCACATATAAAATACGATGTGACGGTCTTCTAAGCACCACTGCCTAATTTGAAGTCTTGTGGCACTGCAGTACCAGTAGGCACATTGCATCATGGGAAACCGGCAGAAGCTTGGTGTGTTCCCTGGAGGACTGACAGGGGCCAGCGGGCCATCAGGAGGGCGTTAGAGGACTCGGTGAGGAGAATGGGCATGTGCATACATTATAGAGAGAGACTAGTTTGTCGTAGGTAAACTTAACCTGCTTTACAGTTTTATCTAGGGCTCACCCTGGAGAAGATAACGGATAAAAACACCAGACTTCATGTTATGCTATCTCTGATATAGCTTGATATCAGAAACATTGACCAAGACTTAATCTGCCATCAGTATCTGAAAGGATTTGAGCATTTCCAAGCAGCACTGACCTTTTTTGTGAAACATCCTGGTGTGACTGATTGAAGAGAGTGAGGATCCTGTGCAGTCAGGGGTGTATTTGTAAAATACTTGTAAGTCCCCAGTTCTCAGCACAGGCTCTGTGAACCCGGCTCAGCTTTCACACAGGAGGAGGCCTTCCTCCTGGGGCGATGTAAGGGGTCAATACAAAGGCTGAACTCCAAAGTGCTGGACTGACAATGGGCAATTAGAGAGATTCCTTTTGTCACTTACTAAAACACCCTATGGAAGGGCACCATTTAGACTTTATCACCTACCTCCTTGCTGTGTGGAGACAGGAAAAATTGAAATGTCAGGCAGGTCTGTGATTAGGGTGAGGTGAGTGAGGTGTTTACACACCTCACCTCACGTAAGCACAGGGTCTGATATTTTTATTCAAAATTTGGTATTTTCTTCAAAATGGATTTTTAAAATTAATTTTGATTTTACAAATATTATACAGCATTAAAATATGATTTACTTGATTACTCAGTTTTTTGGTGTCTCTTAAATTTTCTGTGAGGCGATGCCTCGCCTGCCACATCCTAGTGCCATCAGGATAAAGCAAAGTGACAGCGGAAACAGATGTGGGACTCAGAAAAAACCTTTACCTACAGCTGTGGATGATGGCGCAGGCTCAAGTATATATATAGATGGCTTTCCAGGTTGTACTCATTCTGCATCTCAAGGTGATTTATTAGCTTATTAAAAAGTTACTTTTATCGATTTCTTAAGAGTTTTTGTGACCTTTACCTAAACTTCTTGACTCCTACTTGTTTGTACCTATTAAATGAAAATAATCCTAATTCCCAATTTGTGTTTAAAAATCATATGTAAAGGATCTAGCGAGTACCCTATAGTATGATTGATTGTGGTAGGCGTTTGTCACAGTTGTCATTAAAAGTAAAAATGGAGTAAATAAGGTTGCATGCTTATTCCTTCCAGATAGCACATTTTTTTTCTTGTTCAGTTACGATTGTCCCACCTTTTTCCCCGTTGCTCACCCCTGCCTTGTGTCCCCTGCCTTAGTCAGTCCCACCCCATCGTTCATGTCCGGGAGTCCTCTACTCCTGTTCTTTGACTTGCCCTTCCCCTTCATTCCCTGTCTCTCCTGCCTCCCTTCCCTCTGGTCACTGTCAGTTTGTTCTTTATTCCATGTCTCTGGTTCTGTTTTGCTCATCTGTTTGTTTTGTGGATTAGATTCTACTTATAGATAACACATTTTAATAAACATTTAAAGCTATTGGTGAGAACGGTTATCTCAGTATAGATGTCTGTTATATAATTTCTACACATATCAAAACGGCTTTGCCCAGATATTGTTGTGGCTCTACCTCTTGCTTACTTTAAGCTGTTGCTCAGGTCTTTCCTTCTGAGTGGGTTCTACCCTGACTGCCCTGTTAAAATTGCTGTAACCTCTCTGTCTCCCTGCTTGAACAGTCCTGGTCATTATTACTCTGCTTTATGTTTCTACATAGTACCCCTCAGTTTTTAACATAATATTTAACTTACATCGTCTTCTTCTCACTGGTATGTATGTTCCATGAACACAAGTATATTTCTCTGTTACATTCACTAGTTTATGCCAAAACTGGAGTGGTAGGTACTGGTGGTCAATAATTTTTATTCTGAATTAAGGAACAGATTAATAATGGAACTTTACGTTTCTCACTTTTCCCATGTTGATGATATACGTTGATTAAGCAAACTGATATATAATACTAAAACGGAAAAAAAAAAGTTGTTCACAAACAGTTATTCAGGCAGCTGACTCGGAAGATTCCAGCTGTACCTACCTGCGCAGGTCTGGGGAGCTGACCTCTCCCTCTCTCTCCGAATTAAATTAACACATAAAGAGCGTCTCTCTTTTCCTGTGTACTTTTCTGTCACTAACTCAAGTCTCACCTTTCATTCTTTTATACATGAACAATTGTTACAGTCCCCAATTAATAATCTTTATCTACGGATTTACCCCTTTACCTTTTTTTAATACTCACTCACATATGCAGGCCATCCAGCAAACAGCAATAATTATAGTGTTTTTTGAGGGCCTTAATCCTTCCTTGCTAGCCACATACAAAATCACCCTGCTTTCTGTGTCTTTGGCACTACAGTACTTGACGGAGGAACTACAGGAACACAGGGTAAATTCACTAAAAATTCAGTCCTTCATTTTATTTACTCAACCGCCTCTTTGTGAACATATACTATAAGCAAACAGTGTTGGGTGTTTGGACATAACAACAAGCAAAAGTTGACCTTTGTGTCCTTGTGTAGGTGACACTATAATTTAAAATTATAGTTATGATAAAGTGCAGTAATATTTATTTTAACTATCAACCAATTCTTTTTTCCTACAATTTGAGGAATTCCCTTTTCTAAAAATATATTTTATTTATTTTTTAGAGAAAGGGGAAAGGAGGGAGAAATAGAGGACGAGAAACATCAGTGTGTGGTTGCCTCTCCTACACCCCTTACCTGGGACCTGGCCCACAACCCAGGAATATGCCCTGACTGGAAATGAAACCAGGGGCCCTTTGGTTCACAAGTCAGCACTGAATCCACTGAGCCACACCAGCCAGGGCTGAAGAATTTCCTTTTACTCTGTGGCTGGATTTCCTTTTTCTTTAGCCTGGATTGGAGAACATCCATAATCCCAGGAAAAGGTGATATAGCAGGAAATAAAAGCCCCTTAGAGATATGCCTGGTTAAAGGTTGGTAGTACTAAAAGAATCCTCAATACTAGATGTTGGGAATTGTTTTCCATTTGTTCAGAATAATAACATAATTTTGGTATTAAATAATTTAATCCCAGCTTAAAAATTAACATGATGTAGATATTATTATTTGATTTAAAAATTATAAAACAAGTGCTAACTGAGGCAGCTTACTTGCTGATGTTCCCAGAGCTGTTAACATGGTAGAATCAGGTTTCCAACCCAACACGTGTTGTTAAGGAGGTTTACCAATCATTGTCCATTCGATATTTGCAAGTTCTAGTGAATGAAGCTATTTAAATAACAAATTTATATTCATTTTTTAATGACTTTTGAGGAATGGGGATGATAATTTTAAATTGAGTAGCACCTAACAAATTCATAAGTACACTTAATGGATTACTGTAAAACATAGGCTATTATTTTCCTGAAAAGTTGGACCATTGGATTCAAAAGCATGAAATGTCTAAGTTAGCTGTTCATTGCCATGAACTGAGTGCATCATTTTTCTAAAGAAATTATATTGGCTTGCTATTGAACATCAAATTGGTTTTAATATTTAAGAAGTAAATCGATATAAATATTTAATATTTATGGCATTCCTGGGGACATGGAGGATAAATGAATTTGTTATTTATTCTTTGTATATGAATCCAGTTTCTTCTATAGTGGGATGACTGTTTATTCAAGATATAGTTAAAACGAACTTTTAAAAACACGACTACACTAACTGCCTGAATTTGGGGGCCACTGCTGAATTCACTGGACTAATTTAAATTTAAACATAGTTTTTAATCTTTTCAATGCAGGCATTTTCTGCTTTAATGTGATTCTGCCTTTTTGGCCATGGGACATTTCAGAATGGACGGAATGTGTGCATCTGTTTGATAGAACACATTTTTGATGAAGGAGTGTGTGTACCTGCTGGATATCCTACCTATATACTGGCTGATGAAAGGCTTCTCTGGAATGCGTTCCCTCTTGGGGACCACTCCCAGCTTTTGGTAATTGACTTCTTGGGAGCCACACCAACATGCTCTTGTGAATGATGCCAGGACTACTGTTTCATTGCCAAGATGGGCACGTGCAAATTTACAGCCCTTGGTATCCTGGGGAATAAATAAACAGAGCTATGCAGGCCTTAGAGAACATCAGTATAAATGATTTCATTCATTTCATTTAGAAAATTCATAGAAGAGAGACTCATCACTAAATATACTGTTGCTTTAATGAGCTGGCATAAAACATGTGAATCAAATACCAATTTTAGATCAACACCCCTCCCCCCCGACCGCATTTCAGAAGAACTACTGAAAATGGAGTACAAGTATTTTTTAAAGTTCTCAGAAAATATAAAGAATCAACATGTTGTTGTAGGGGAACCATGTACTACTGCTGGGTAACATGAGAGACCATGTATAAAGATATACAAATAATAGTTGTCCAAGGATTTGATTGGCCACATCTAATCAAGAAACTCTGCTGACAGTTGAGAACTTTAAGGATTTTGGGTTGCCAAATCTAAAGGGAAGCAAATATTTGTTTCCCATCAGTTGGCTGCTGCTGTCCTGTGAATAGTAAACTAATTAAAATTTCCTACAAAACAAAATACAAGTGGAATATCTTGGGGGCAATGTCTTAGTAATTGCATTAATGCAAGGTCATTTTAAACACATGGCAATTCTTCTTGGGGAACAATATCTATGAAGGAGTGATAAAGCATATTTTATGCTCACTTTGGAAGAGAGTAAAAGGCATCTGTGATTTCAAATACAAGCTAATACTGGGGATAATATGAGCCTCTAAAAGAGAATATTTTTTCATGGTGTTTTGTTAAATAGGAGGACAATTATTCCGAGAGCTTTTATTATAAAATGATTTAATAGTGAAACTACATGAAGATCTATGTGGAGGGTGTGTTCTTTATAACATAAGAAAGGACTCAGATGATCCTTAAAAATAGGTGAAGGGCTTGTAGTTGCTTAAAAACTGACATTATTAAATGATTTCCCTACTTACTGGAATTTCAAGATCCAGTCTCAGGAATACAGTTTATAATCTATATTCAAGCATGAACTACCTTTTCTCTTACTTTTACTTTTTTTTAACTCTTGCTTTTTAAAAAATTGTTGTTCAAGTACAGTTTTCTGTCTTTTACTCCCATCCCAGCCCACCCACCCAGCCATCCCCACTCCCCTCCCATTTCCACCACCCCTAGTTTTTGTCCATGTGTCCTTTATACTTGTTTCTGTGAATCCTTCCCCTTTTCCCCTGAAATTCCCTACCCTCTCCCCTCTGGTCTCTGTCAGCCTGTTCTCTATTACAGTGTCTTTGGTTATATTTTGCTTGCTTGTTTGTTTTGTTGATTAGGTTCCTGTTAAAGGTGAGATCATATGGTATTTGTCTTTCAACATCTGGCTTATTTCACTCAGCATAATGCTTTCCAGTTCCATCCAAGCTTTTGCAAAGGGTAGGAGCTCCTTCTTTCTTTCCGCTGCATAGAATTCCATTGTGTAAATGTCCCATAGTTTTTTGATCCATCCATTTACTGCTGGGCACCTAGGTTGCTTCCAGCACTTGGCTATTGTAAATTGTGCTGCTATGAACATTGGGGTGCATAGGTTCTTTTGGATTGGTGTTTTAGGATTCTTAGGATATAATCCTACCAGTGGAATTGCTGGGTCAAAAGGCAGGTCCACTTTTAGTCTTCTGAGGAAATTCCATACTGTTTTCCATAGTGGTTATACCAGTCTGCAATCCCACCAATAGTGAACTAGGGTCCCCTTTTACCCACAATCTCTCCAACACTGTTTGTTGCTTTGTTTATGATGGCCATGCTGACTGGTGTAAAGTGGTATCTCATTGTGGTTTTAATTTGCATCTCTCTGACAGCTAGTGGTACTGAGCATCTTTTCATGTGTCTCTGGATCCTCTGTATGTCTTCCTTGGAGAAGTGTTTGTTCAAGTCCTTTGCCCACTTTTTAATTGGGTTGCTTGTCTTCTTAAAGTGGAGTCATGGAAGTTCTTTACATATTTTGGAGATTAACCCCTTGTCTGAGGTACCATTGGCAAATATGTTTTCCCATATGGTGGGTTCTCTTTTTATTTTAATACTGTTTTCTTTAGCCGTGCAGAAGCTTTCTGTTTTCATAAGATCCCGTTTGTTTGTTCTTTCCTTTATGTCTAACTCTTGCTTTTTTCAAGAAATCAAATATATTTTGATCTGTGGCAATTTCCAAAAAGTATTGATAGAGCAGCTTTTTAGAGAGGATTCCCCTTAAACCCTATTCTCTTCCGCTCTACCAGCACAGAGACTGCAGCCCTACAGAGAAGGGGAAAGAAATGTGTTTTCTGTCAACCCTAGTCACCTCCAGTCATATCAAGGGATGCACGGGGAACGAGCCGGGGGAGAGTATTCCTGCGTGATTCCACTGAAGACCTGTGGATCTCACACTGCCTTAGAATCAGGGCACAGGATACTCTCATTTGAAAAATGTATCACCATTGCTGTCGTACATTTTTCTTTATGGTTAATTAATGTCTGCATTCTCATTATGAAGTTTCTATGAACACAGGACCATGTCTTTTCTTGTTTGCTATGTTTCCATGTGTCTTCAGCTTGGTCGGAGAGGAGTAAGTGATTTTGTAACTCAGGAAAGCCCAGGGATCTGTGTCCCTATCTCCACAGTTACTGGGCACTGGGAAGTCCTAGGAACTCTTGGGTGCAATATCCTTTGTCCCTTAAAAGGGAGGGTCTAGGGTAATTGTTGGCCTTGCCCTTTTCCTAAAGTGATACTGGGAAAGCTAAAATCTCTATTTGCAGGTGCATGCCAGTTTGGGATTAGGAACCAGAACTCATATTCCTCCCAACATAACTCAAAGGGAGGAAAGTAACAGAGGGTTCAAAATTTACTCTACTCTTCATTCTTCCTGGTCCTTTACTTTTTGCCATTTAGTCCAAAGAAGTTTTGGCAAGGCTATGCCAGAGTAACAGTAGCATGTTAATTTATGTCAACACTTCACCATTTGATTGACCAGTATGCATTACAATAATGATTAATTATGCTATTAAATCATTAAGTATAAATTAATTGCTAATAACATCCATGATTGCTTTAACCTTTGGTATGTTCAGTCTTCACAGTTCACAGCTAACAAATAATGTGAACTCATCCTCATTCATTCAGAAAATGTTTACTGCATGCTGTTCTGCGCTAAGCACTCAGCTTGCTCCTAGACATAGATACAAAGTGAAAAAGATATATTGTTCCTATTTAAGGCACTTGCCAGCTAAAAGGGTCTAATTATGCCAAAAGTCATCTTGTTTTGGGAGTATGAGACCTGTAGCAGTAATTAGGAGTCACCAAGAAAGGGGTTTAGATGGGAGAGAAAAAAGGGTTAACAGGGAAAAAAGGCGACTAGCCTATAAAAAGTTTTCTAACAGAGAAGAAAAAAAATCAAGCCTGAAACCACACAAAAACTAGTAGGATATTACAAAAAACTCCATTAGCATTGTTTTTATATTTTATGTTCTTGAGTTACAAAATTATCCACTCTTATTTTTAATCATTTCATTCAGGTTGGCTTCTTTGCTCTCTAATTTTTTAAAAGTTCATTCATCTTTTTTCTTTAAAAAATTTCAGAAAAAAATTTAAGCTAAAATAAGAAATTAGTGTTTTTTCAAATGTTCTGCTATTTTCGCATACCCAAAACAAACAAAGTAACTCTAATCTATACATTAAGTTATTTGCTTATTTATTTATTGCCTTGGAAATGCCCATTTCTTAGTTTTAGTATAATACAAAACTTTCTAATTGTATACACTTTTAACTCTCATACTATTTATTGTTTTGATTTTCACTAAGAGGTTTCTAGAGGAAAAATAAAGGAACCATAGCTGTTAAATTATTTCATGAAAATGAAAAATGTATATGGGAATAAATATTATTTGGTACAATAAAATCATTTTTTCACTGAATGACTTAAGATCAACTTTTCTTTAAGGTGAACATCTTTTTCTTATTAAATCTGGCACTCCAAAAAGAATCATAAAGTGAGATTTCAGAAATCTCAATTAACATAAATTCATACTTTGGAATTCATTTTAAGTTTAGGGAAGAAAAGAACACCTTGTGAGAGGCTCAGAAGCTAAGGGAGAAAAGCAGATGTGAAAGACCTACTTCAGAAAAAGAAATCTTGAACAAGTTCATAAAATGCCTGTCCCATCAGGAAAACAAGGATTTTTTTTCAAAATATTGAAAGAGGCTTTTTGGAAAAACATGTTCTTCCTGGGTGTTCATTCTCTGACCATCTTCCCAAGCATCAGAAAATGTGAAAAGTCAGCTCTTAAATGGTGAGTTTGCAGCTAAACTTTTCTCAGGTGTAATTAGAATAATCTTTTCCTGTCATCCTAGAAAATGACCACTGACTCCAACTCTGTACCTATTAATTGCTAATGGGCAACACTTAACTCTATTTCACCCAGCACATATTTGGTTCCTTGAGTTGGCTTAAAGAGTAGAATATAGGAATAAAATATATGCTTTACTAGTTTTGCTATAGCTCAGAATCTCTTTACCTGAACATGAATATTGGAAAAAATATTGTGCAATTTGTTGGATTTGGAGTTTGGCTCTTGGCATCCATCTGGACATTAAGAGAGCATTCATCGTTAAAAAGAATCTTACTGTGTGATTGAGAACAATTGCTAATGTACACCTGGCTTTAGTATGCTTACATTGTGCTTGTCACTTCATATCTGCTTGTGTTATGTTGTTACTGTCTTTTTTCTGCACTGATCTAAAAGCTTGTAGGAGCAGACCCACATCTGACACTGCTCATCAGGGCAGCCTTGGCACCTTGGATTTTAAGTAGGTGATAGGGTTGTGAAGTTTATCAACAGGGGACTTGAACTCTGCAAAAGGTACAAGGTGTTCAATGCTTTAAAAATGATTCCCCACAAGTACAGCTCCATCAGACCAAGAAACCTAAACTTCTCTTAAGGCTTTTGCAGAACCTCAACTCAGTTAGACATTTAAGCACTGCCATTATATTGGATTACTTGAAATACATGAATTTTACGAGATTGGAAAACCTTTAAAAAATTAAAATGCTGTCATGACAAAGTTGTGGAAATGGTGATGTCCACTAAATTTCTCTTAAGTAAGAATTTACTCATATTTTTCCAATTGTTCTCATGCTTTCTAATTATACTGACGTTTCTGAAGGTATGAAAAGATAATGGCTCACGAATATTAAATCACCGTAGTTCACAGAACTTCTACCAAATGGAATGCTGTTTTCTCCTTCATACCTGCATGTTCAGTCAATAGGTTTATTAGGTACTAATACAAACATTATTTGAGTGCATTAATATTATTTTTCATTTACTTTCAGAGAGAGAGGAAGGGAGGAAGAAAGAGAGAGAAACATCAGTGTGTGGTTGCCTCTCATGCACCCCCTACAGGGAACCTGGCCTGCAACCCAGGCATGTGCCCTAACTGGGAATTGAACTGGTGACCCTTTGGTTCCCAGGCCTGTGCTCTATATACTGAGCCACATGAGCCAGGGTTTGAGTGCATTATTTTTCCTGTCATGGGCACTATGATTAATCTTTCATGGTCTGTTAGTGTTGAAAAACAATTTTAGTTGCTTCTTTTTGGTTTTAGTTTGAGTGGCTTAAGAAATAGAAACTGTTTCTTTTTCACAATTCTGTAGGTTGCACATCTGAGATCAGGATGCCAGCAAGGTCAGGTTCTTGGGAGGACTCTTGCTGGCTTGTGGATGGCACCCTCTCTCTGTGGCTTAACCATGGCTTCTGGTCAGTGTGCGCAGGGAGAGAAAGGGACCTCTCTCTCTTCCTCTTCTTATAAGTCCACAAGTCCTATCTGATTAGGACCCCATGCTTAAGACTTCATTTAAGTTCACTTGCTTCCTAAAAGCCCTGTCTCTGAATACAGTCACACTGGGAGTTAGGGCTTCAACCCACAAATTTCAGGGGAACATATTTCAGTCCATAGCAATTTGGATGACGGATGTTTTTTCGTTTTTGTTTCAGTTTCACTGAGGTGACAAATAACTGATAAATGAGATTTTAATATATTTAAAGTGTAACTCAAGGTGATCTGATATATGTATATATTCTAAAAAGCTACTCGCTTTTTTTATCAGAAAAACTTTGCCCTTGAAATACTCAAGATATTAAAGTGCTAAGTGGCACAGATTTGAGCAGGTGATAAATATATATTAACTATTGATCAGATCAATAGTTAATATGTAATAATAATGATTAAACAGTAATTATCAACCTGAAAAAATACTTTTTATGATATGACTGCTGCTCATGTTGACTTAACTCATCATATTGTATTCCTATAAGCTTGCAATTTTGACTTAACTTTTTAAAAGGTGTTCCTAGCCTGCAGGGTTAGGTTTAAGTGATTTGCACAGGGTTTCCACTAACAGGAAGAAATGTCTCCATCCCCTGCGGCAGTCACACATTTAATCAAATACAGCTCATCAATCACATTTACAACCTTCAGACTTCAATCAATAGGGTGTTTTATGGTCTCTAGCAAAATCATCTGGAGAGAAATAGGAGAAATACAAGAAGCATGTATCTGGGGCCTGCTTGGGTTAGACTCTGCACTACGCCGTCATCCTGAAGGGCTCACACTGCTGATGTTAACCAAGAGGGCTCTCTCTGGAGCAGCCTGTGCGGGGCCAGGGCAGAGAGGGCGCTAGTAAAGCATTCTGGGAAGACATGGTCAATAGCACCGAAGCCAAGAAAATATTCCTACCTTTTCATCCAAGTTTGGGGTGAATTCCAAAAATTAATCAAGTAAAAGAGGATTGTGGTTGTACCAACTGGCTCCAATTTACCTGTTTCTCTGTACAGGTACCCTGGTAATAGTAATGTACTTTAACATCTCATACTAGCACAATGTTACACTTTAATTTAGTGACATATTTCTTGGATACAATAATGCACTATTCCTTTTTAACTCCCAATGTCCTAAATTTTGTGTTAAAGTTATAGAGTCAGTTTATAAAATAACAGCGAGCTTCATTTAGATTCCCTACCATGTGCACGAAATAGGTTATTTCACAAGTTTCTAAAACTATATGAGTAGTAGCAAGTGTCCTGCTGGCTGATTCAAAATACTTTTATAGAAAAAGGAAGGAAGATTTCATTTAGATAATCTAAATCTTCCTGTACTTTCAGTTAATGGTTATGTAAATCTTGTAGCAAGTGATGATTCTAAATAAGAAAATCATAGCATAAGGAATGATTCCCATATGTTTATTTAGTTGCTTCTAGCATGTAAAATGGTACCTGTGATATGAAATTAAATGACACAGCAATGTAAAGAATGATGGAAGTTTTGTATCTTGGGCAGTCGTAATGCCGGACAATGAGGACTGTGAGGGTGATGCTGGGTTGTTCTGCAGTAGCAGGGGGTCTCTCCAGACAGGCAATTCTCTGGTGGGGAGTGAGGAGCTGGTGCCCCACACGTGACAGCCCAAGCCCTGGGAGCTGCACCAAGGAGGACCCCCAAAGTATCTGTCTTAAAAAAACAATGGGGCTGATGTCTAACTAAGGGACCCCAAGTGCTATGTGAAACGGAGACTTCCTCTTAAAGGGCTTTCATGTGATCACACACCCTGAGACCCAGTTAAAAAATAAAATCCCAATAGTTTGAAAAGTGACCAGATTATCTGGGAAGCAGATTCACTTTCTAACCTAAAATGGTTGACTGGAAGGGTGAGGGCCAGTTGAAAAACTCCACAGAAGTGAGTGAGCTGTCAGACCACATTACTGAGCTTCCTACCTAACTTCTAAAGCAAGTGGTAAACCTGCATCTGGATAAGCAGGTGGGGATGGGCAGCCACAGCGGTATCTCACTGCCTTGCTGAAGCAAGAGAGCTCAGGAGCTGCAACAGTCCCTGGCTCCTTGGATGGGGCAGGCAAGTGGGGATGACCACACACAGACAGGTGCCTCTCTAGCAGCACTGCTGAAGCCCTCGGGAGCACGCGGTCAAGGCACCGGTCCAAAAGGCTGTTGGTGAGGATGTGGAGGAAAAGGAACCCTCCTACACTGTTGGCAGAAATGTAAATTAGTGCGGCTACTATGGAAAAGAGCATGGAGATCATTAAAGAATTAAAAATAGAACTACCGTATGAACCAGCAATTTCACATCATGGTATTTATTAAAAAAAATAATAAAACAACCAATTTGAAAAAACATATGCACTGCTATGGTCATTGCAGTATGTATATAATAGCCAAGGCACAAAAGCAACCTAAATGTTCTCTGATAGATGAATGGATAAAGGAGAGGTGGGACTGGAACTAGAGAGGGAGAATGTGGAATAAATGCAAATAGGCACAAAAAAAACTTTCTGGGGTGACGGAAATGTTCTAAAATTAGATTGTGGTTATGGCTGCACAACTTTGTAAATTTACTTAAAATGAGTGAAATTTATGGTATGTCAATTAAACCTAAATGATGCTCTTGAAAAGTAAATTATACTTTTAGATATTCATTAGCACTAGAGTTTCAAATTAAAATGAGCAAGAGAGCATACATTTTGAGAGCATATAAAAATTCAAAATTTAGAGAATTCCTGGAAGAAAATTCTAAGAGATTATGAATCTACAAAATTTTATCTAAAATATATGTTGATGTCTTATATCAGTTGTTGCTTTTCTTAAATTTTATGCTCTATGAGAATAGAAATCTTGACTTTCTTGCTCATTACTTTATTCCTGGCACTTAGAACTCAATCAATATTTGTTATCTGAATGAATGACATGATCTTCATCTGCGTGGTCCACTTCTGGGAGAGAAGTTTTCCATCCTCCCAGCTGTGGTTTGCAACCAGGTTTATGGACACTGATAAGAATAAATCAGAGGACCTATTCTTTTTTTTTTTTTTAAAGATTTTATTTATTTATCTTTAGAGGGGAAGGGAAGGATAGAGGGAGAGATATATCAATGTATGGTTGCCTCTTGTGAGTCCCCTGATGGGAACTTGCCTGCAACCCAGGCATGTGCCCTGACTGGGAATTGAACCATGGTTGCTTGGTTCCCAGGCCTGCGCTCAATCCACTGAGCTGCACTAGCCAGGGCAGAGGACCTATTCTGTACATGGAGACACATAAGGATGGGGCAGGCTAAACTGGGGGAGAGTAGGGATATCAAACAATTCTAATTGTAAACAGATGGCATACTTGGACAATTTAAGTAGGATTTTTTAGAAAAGGGTTATTGAAAACCATGCTGGAGATATAAAAGAATCATAAGGATAGAGCAGCAAACTGGGGCTAGCACATGGGAGGAGCTTCAGGAGAAGGGCCTAAGGTATGAGAGGGAAGACTTCCTGGAACCCAGAAGGAAAGGTTGTACAGAGAAGGCCACCTTTAAAGGCCCTGTAACCTCTGGTCAAGGTCTTAGTGGGCAATGCTGTCTCATGGAGACAGTCAAGAAAACAAACGCCCTGATCTCATTCTCCTTCCTCCTCCTGATGTTGTGGGGGCTCTTCATTGTCCAACCCAAATGAAGGTCTGGGGTGATGGGGAGAGTCTACTGAAGTGTCCATGTAACTAAATCTTCTAGAGAAACATGGAGGAGAGAGGTAGAAAGTGGATGCTGGGTGCAAACGGAAGATACCCAGTGAGCCTTGGTCCACTGGAGTCTGGGTCAGACTGGAAGGAAGAAGGAATTGAGGTGTAATGCAGAAGCTGAGGATCAACACTGGCTATCTAAATGCCTGCCTTAGTTCTGGGTGTGCTTGGGGTGTGGCGGCACTGAGCTTTCACATAAGCGACTAGTTACCATAGGAAACTGGAGGGGTGAAAGGAAGCAGGTGTTGATCTTGCCTGCACTGAACCTCACTGAGTTTATGTGTCTGAATTATGCCCCTCTCTGATAAAGCAGAGCCATTTACTTTTTTTCCTCCTGTAAGTAGAATAAATAGGCACTGTTGGGAACTGCTCTGCCTGGTTTCAGGAGTTGTAACTACCCCCCATGGCTAAGGCTGAGTGAACGACCTCCAGAATGTGAGCCACTAAGGAGACAAACCTTGTCTGTGGTAGAAAATGCTGCCTCAGCTTACTTCCCTGCCCCCAAAGCGTGGCCAATGTCCGTGATGGGTAAGGACTCCTCACACAGAGAGGGGCAACCTAAACTAGACACAATCACTTGGGAGGCCATCACGGAAGGACTCGGGGGGCTGCAACAAAGAGGGAGTGATGGACCCTCACCCCCACCCAGTTATTCTGAGATAGCCCTAGTCCCCATTTCTGTCTTGGAGAAGTGCTTCCTGGCTCTAATCCACTTAAGCCTAAAAACCTATGATGGGAAGGTGGTGCAGACCTGTGTTGGAAAGGGTGGGTTCCCTGGGTGATCAGGCCTAAGAAAGAATATGTAAAAATCCTGTGAAACCTGCTTTGTTTAGAATGCTTTCATTTAGATGATAAGGATCCAAGTGAGAAGTTTATTCCTCAAAGTTTTATGTCTCTTAGCTATCTCTCTAACCCTGACTGAGAGTAAGCCCTCATAGTTCTTTGAATGCTATCTATTGTTTGATCCTTTCCTGTACTCTTGTGCAAATGAACCCAATAAAAGCCCCTTGAGGAAGGAGCTCTTCTTGGCCCTTCTCCTTAGAGGGATCAACCACCTTTCCTCCCCAAGCAGATCATGTTTTGGTCATTTTACTTTCATCTGTGGCAAACGGGGGGGGGGGGGGAGGGAGGCTTGAGGGCAAAGTGGCCCCCACAAGGCACTAAGAGAAAATAATAGATCTTGATTTTAAAAGTTTAGGGTAAACAGGAAGCTGGGGCTTAAGGCATGATGAGTCTCCTAGGCAATCAGCTTTTTTCAGGATTAATGTATTCATTACTTAGGGCTTCTGTTAAAAATTATCACAAATGGGTGGCTTAAAACAACAGCAATTTATTCTCTCACAGTTCTGGGGGCTAGAAATTTAAAAATCAAGTCATTGGCAAGGCCATGCTCCCTCCGAAGGCTCTAGGGAAGAATCCTTCCTTGCTGCTTCTTAGCTTCTAGTGGTTGCTAGCAATCCTTGGGGTTCACTGGATTGTAGCCACATTACTCCAAGTTCTGCCTCATCTTCACGTGGCTGTCTTCCCTCTCTGTGTGTCTGTCTTTACCCAAACCTCACCTCGTTGTAAGGAAGGTATAGGTCGCTGGATTCAAGACCCAACCTGGTAGAGCATGCTTCATCTTCACTTGGTTATACCTGCAAAGAATACTTCTAAGGAAGATCACAGTCACAGGGCCCAGGAATTAGGACTTGAATAATGACAATAATATACTAATTTCACATTCACTATATTCTTTTTCTACATCAACTTTCTCTCATTTTTTTTCAAATCTCTATATTGAAAGGCAGGCGGGGAAGGTGTTACATCCTAAAACATGGATGAGCATAAAGACAGTGTGCTTTCTGTGCTCTAGTTGTCATCTGACCCTCTGGTGTCACTGGCCTTGAGCCCATCTCTTCTGCTTAACATGTAGCCTCTCACTAAATTTATTCCTTCATGGTTTAAAGTGACTGAATAACATATTAGCTACTCTGTGACATGAAAGAAATTCCAGTTTTAACTACTGGTTTAAAAATAAACATTTTTATGATACTGCTAGTTTAGTTATTGGTTAAAACCATTCAAGTAATAATAATATCAATTCATACTCTTGATCACTCCTCTGAAGTTATATAGTTATATATATGGTAAGTAAATAAATAAAATGTGATGACAGTAAATATCTTAAGTATTGTATGGATCTGTAGCTTCTTAAAACATTTTCAGTTTTGAAAAATGCCTGGGGAAGTCAATATGTAATGTTGTATTTAATAATGTCATTTACAGCCTGGTGCTCAGATTTCTTTAGGTTACCTGTGCATTTTTAAAATGTTTGTGAAATGACTGTATTGATACATTTCAATTTATAATTATATCCATTTTTTCCTAAACAATCAAGCCTTTTACTGACTTAAAACTAGAATACACTTACTTTTGAAGTACCATCAAGAAGTAAGTAAATGTAGCAAGGTCTCAAAAGGAAAGAAGTCCTCGGAACATATAATTTTGGGTAATGATCATTGGTATCAGTCAGGGTTCTCCATTGCAAATAACAGTATTCCTAACTGAAACTGGTCTTAGTTATAATGGGAATTTATTGTCTCCTGTAGCTAAAAATTTTCATAAACAGAAAAAGTTTCAGATAATTTCACCAAGTTCCTGGGTTTATTTCTTGACAATTTTTTAGCACTTTCTTCTCTTCGAATTGCCTTTTCCCTCGGGCTGGCTTTCCTGCTTGATGTATGAAGGCTATGACCACTTCTGCCTACACACTTCATCCTGCGGGTCCAGAGGGCCAGGATGCCACCTTTCCCCAGCTCTCACCAATGCATCTGAGGCTCATGCTGATTAGGGTCAGGGTGCTCACGTGCTTGCTGTGAGCCATTCCTTCTGGCAGGGCAATAAAACGTGCTGATTGCTTTAAGTGGACCAGGACCTACTCCAATCGTTGGTGAGAGGTGGAAACTTGAATATAAATTAGAATAAGTCTTAAGAAAGAAGGTGACAGGAAAATCAATAATGTCCACAATAAATGTTCACCTTCCTTTTCAGTAGTGTTTCTTGATCTCTTTTTCGTGTGAATATCTCCCCAGAAAAATGGATCCAACCAAACTTCTATACCATGTTTTCTTTTCACCCATTTTTGTTTTTCCTTATTATGGTAAGAACACTTAACTTTAGATCTACCCTCTTAATAAAATATAAGTGCACAATATGGTAACGTTAAGGACAGGCACAATGTTGTTCAGCAGAACTCTAGAATCTATTCATCTTAACTGAAACTTTATACTCATTCACCAACAAGTCCTCATCTCCCCCTCCCTTCCAGGACTGAGTAACCACTCATCAACTCTTGGTTTCTATGAGTGTGACTATTTAGATACCTCATGTAAGTAGAACAAACGTTGCTGGTGGAAATGTAAACTGATACAGCAACTACAAAAGGAAGTGTTAATGCACCTCCAAAAACTAAAAAATGAGCAGGAATTTTTTGTCTCAGGTAATTAAAAATGATTCAGCAATCCCACTTTGGGGTATATATTATGAAAATTAAAATTAGGATCTCAAAGAGAGATCTGCATTCCCATGTTCATTGCAGTATTATTCACAATATCCCAGACATGGATACCACTTGAATGTCCACTGAGGGATGGGTGGATAAAGAAAATGTGGTGTATTATTCAGCCTTAGAAATGGAAATCCTGTCATATGCAACAACATGGATGAACCTGGAGGATCTTGGGCTAAATGAGGTAAGCCAGTCACAGAAGGACATGCATTTTATGATTGCACCTATATGGAGTATCTAAAATAGTCAAACACATCTATTTCTATTTACATTTTTAAATAATTGTGTGCATCTCAGACAAAATCTCTGGCCAATGAAGGCAAGACCCTCATTCCTTCAACTGAAATAAAAAATTTTCTTTCCCTGATAATCCATAATTTCTTAAAGATGCAGATGCATTGCTTCTCTCCATTTTTGCTAAATTCCTAAGCTTATGCTAGAATTAAAATACAATTTAGAGGAATACATTTCTTCCCATTTATGCATGGCCTTGTTGAGTAAGTATTTTTTAACATCAAAGTTGCATTACTTTGGGAAATCTAACTTATTATGGTGACTCAATTTGCAAAATGTAGTAATATTATAATTTTAGCATCACTAAAGATCTTTATTAAGCATTTTTAATCCAAAGCCTTAAAATAAAAAATTTAATTAATTGGCAGGAAAATCATTTCATTCATTTATAAAGTCTTACCCTAGACATGAATATTATAACTACATTTATGACAAGGGAATTTATTCTGTGCAACAATTTTGGTTACTGTGAAGAGTACAAAATACTGAAGACAATGAAATTTATTTTTTCTCATAGGACACATGTTTAACAATTGTCAATTATTTCGTGTAAAAGATATTTATCATTAATATAAAGATATTATCTTTTTAGAATGCTTGCAATAATTTATTCTAGGGTTTACAGGAACAAGTATAAAGGAGACATGGACAACAGCTAAGGGGGGGTGGAAATAAGAGGGAGGTGGGGAGCACTGGGCGGGGGTGGAATGGGATGGGAGTAAAAGTCAGAAAACCGTACTTGAACAGCAATTAAAATAAAATTAAAAACATAAAGTCTCAAAGCTGTTTTTGACTGTATGTAATTTTTAGGACAATAAAACCACTTAAGAAAAAGATAACATATCTAGTGAATAGATAAGTCATATAACCATGAGTAAATACAGATAAGTCATATAACTAAGAGTAAATACAAACTCAAGTTGAGGTTTAAGAGTCTTTTTCTGAAATGAGTGGACTAAAGATGGTTGTGTATGTAAGGTTGCTGGAAGCTCAAAATAAAAATATTGCTTATAGGATACTGAGGGTTTCCAGATGTCTTACAATGAATATTAAAGATTTATTGCTTTGATTTCATGTTGAAGCAACAAATGGAGAAGCTATAGCACACTTACATTAGATATCTTGTGTAGGTTGACTCATGAGTAAGTATTTCCCCATTCTTTAGGCTTGACAATACATCTGATTCTTTGGACATTTTAGCATAAATGTAATTCACTCAATATTTCTATGCCTCTATTTGACATTATAAATTTACAGTCATTTAGTCAATAAACTGTCCCCACCTAGGTTTTTCAGAAAGCAGGGACTGAGACAAAACTAGCATGCTGCTGTTTTTTGAGACAGTGATATCTCAGGGAGCAGAAGTGAGAGAAGGGTAGTGAGGCTAGAAAGCAGAGCAAACCCATGCAGGGGTACACAACCAACCCAGGCTCTTCCCAGTGTCCCAGACAAGGTGTTGCTTAATTTCACATGACTACTTTCTGAGAGGCCATATAAACGATTACTTCTCCAAACAGTCTAAATAAGGAAAAATGTTTTCACTGGCTTCTGTTTCTTCATGGTGAGGTTGACCATTTCCCTCACATTCCTGGGTTTCATATGCATGGACATGAAGGGTACTGAGGCATGTCATGGTTCGGTTTCAACAGGAGAGCCCTGGAACAGAAGGTGAGGGGGCATAGGATGGGCATGAAGCAAGCAGTTGTCAGGCTGTGCCCTACAAATCTGCCATGCAAACCTGGTCACCATGGTGGAAATTGTGGACAGAATAAGGACCAAGCCCCAAGACTAGATTCCCAGAAGATCTAAAACTAAGAGGATTTAATATGGTACACATATTAAAGACTTGTGTACTATATTGGAATCTATATATACTATGTGCTGAAGAAACTGGGGATATAGCAAGGAATAAAACAGAAAATGTTGCTCTCCTGTATGTTATATTCTGACATGCAGGGATAAGCAATAAAAATGTAATAATTAAATGACCTATTGTACAATGTCTGTCCAGAAGGTATCTAGCCATATAATATAAAAAATGGAGACATTTGTTGAAGAAGATACAAGATACAAGAAAACATTGTACATAGGACAATGACATCTCAGTCTACATCAAAGTAAGTACCTTGGGACCTCATATAGTTCTCCCAATCACCATCAGCTGCCCTGACGTATTTTCCTGAATCTCATTGACAGTCTGATATCTCTTCCATTTCAAAGGTGATTTCAGTTTTAGGAAAAGCCAGTAGTGACAGGGCACTAAATCTGGGCTGAGTCACCTGGGTGATTTGATGTCCCACCAAAATGCTCTGCACCAGACATGATGCATGAGCTGGTGCGTTGTCATGATGAAACTGCCAATTACCAGTTGCCCATAGCTGCCACCTTCTAAATCTTATGAATAGTTTCTGTGGAGGAATGTTCAAGCTTTGGTGTAAATTCATTGCTCTACTCACTCAGTCATTTTGAATGCAATGGCCGCACAGTACACATGCTTAGTCAATGGCATCTACTGTCCCATTCGCTAGTATAGTGAAGTCATTGTTGTTCACACATGTACATTCCAGTCCATTCTCCTTGGCTGCCAGGTTATATGGATGTTGTACAAACTGTTCTCATTATATTAACAATGGCTGGACTTTTTCTGGACAGATCTTGTATGTTAAAAAAATAAGTGCTATGGAAAAAATTGTGCAGATGAAAGGGTAGTAAGAAATTTTGGGCAGGTAGATTTCAATTTTAAATATGATGACAAGGGCTGGCCTCATAAGAAGGTGACAGTTGAGTCAAGGCAGCCAACATGCAGTACCTGGCTATTAGAGAATGATGGAAGCTAGTGTGCCAGGAGTGGTGTGACATTGGGAACAGGAGGGGTGAAGTCCAAGATGTAAATCAGATCAGGAGGGATCTTACAAGACATTGCAAAGACCTCAGTGACAAGAAGAACCCTAGTAAGGCTTTGGCCCAAAAAGCTTTATGTGAATTGTGTATTTTAGCTTATGTCTTCTGTGTGGAGAACAGACAAGAGGAGTAAGAAGTGGAAGCAGCAGTACTAGACAAAAGGCACTTTTGTGGAGCATTCCAACTGATTTTGTAGAATTGCATGGTTTGTTAAAATAAAAACAACTGATGATAAACTTTTTGATATTTAAATATATTTGTATAGAGGTGTGTTAATTTGTATAAATTAACACAAATTATACAAATTAACACACCACGTCATCATAAATGTGTGAGTTTTATTTTGTTTTGAAATTTGGAATGTGATTTGATTATTGATGTACATAAAATAAATTAATCAAAATTTTCAAATATGGATATTACCATGGAAAATAAACTGTTGAACTCTCTGAGGATGTTGGTGTTTTAAATATGATGTTAATTTTTCTTTAAAAAATCTCTCAATGAAAAGCAGTTTGTTTCTGATAACTAATTTGTTGTTTAAAGTTTTTTGAAACTGAGTTTGAGTCTTTTGTTCCTATTCCCATTGAACAATATTTCAGCATCAAGGACCATTATTAATGAAACCCAAGAAGTAAACTTAGGCTTTTGGTGTACTTTCCATTTAGTTTGAAGACAAAAGTGAGTGAAAAATGTAAATTCTTTGTAATCTGATATAAAATAGAACGTAATATAAATTTTGAAAGATGTCCCTTTTTATTGTTGCTGTGCAAATCACTAATGACATCTTATTGAAAACATAGTTATAAATGATCAATATTGTTAATAGTTTAAATCATCCATAATTTGCATCATTATGGCAATTTCACCTATTTGAGAGGAAAACAAAAAATTATACTTTGTCCATAATTATTGAAGTTATTTTTTTAGCAACTGAACACAGATTACTGACATTCTTGAAATGTAAAATATTTATTCCCATTCTTTTTCTGCATTTTTAACATTTTTAGTTTCTTGTAGAAAAGGCTGATATTTTGAAATGAGAAAATGTCATATACTATATTTTTCTGTATTTTGTTAGCTGATTTTCCTATAGCTTTTACTTACTATTTCTCATTTCCTTTCTCTACTCTTGTTCTTTAAATAATTGTAAATTAATCAACATTAATGAGATTATATTTTAAATTATCCTTCTAATTAGTTATCCCTTTTTGAAATGTCATTAATCCCTTGAATTAATTATTTTTATATGAATATGCATGATGTATTTTTCTAGGAAGTCCATCTAATTTAGTTTGCTGATTGCACTGCTAATCACCTAGATAATTTTTATTGAGGCTGGTGTTTATGAAACAGTGCTGTGACAGGTGCTATAAGAACCTTCCATGCCTTCATCTACTATGACTCATGCTTTCTAACTCAATTTAATTTTCCACACTTCAATGTCTTTGTCCATAACCTGTTACTTTAGTTTCAGTGAAAGGGCTTTTACTGGTCAGAAGTTTCACTTCATAGTTTGAGTGGTTATCTATGGTTTATTTCCCTAAAAAACTTCCTTTTCCTTTGGAATGCAAACTTCCCTAAGCTTAGGGTACTGGTTGGCCACTCTGCTATCATAGTCCCTCTACTACAACTCTCAAATCCATACTATTTCCAGCCTGTTTATTTTGGCAGGAGATTCATTAGCCAATGGGGTGAACATATCACCCAAACTTGGCTAATCAACATTCTCTAGGTTTGTTTTCCCTTTGTTGGGAAAAAAAAAAAAAACCCAAAACATTGCTGTGAAAGAAGAGTTAAACACTACCAATTTTCCAGCTAGTGAGTGTTTCTGAATTTGTTATTTTCTCTCTCTTTTTGTATTGTTGTTCACATACAGTTGTCTCCATTCCCCCCACCCCAGGACTGCCCTCCACCCCAGCCATCCCTACCTCCCACCCTTGATCCCCCTATCCCCTTTGGTTTTGTCCATGTGTCCTTTATACATGTTCCTGAAAACCCCTTCCTCTTTTCTCTCCATTATCCTCTCCCACCTCCCCTCTGGTTACTGTCAATTTGTTCTTAATTTCAATGTCTCTGGTTATATTTTGCTTGCTTGTTTGTTTTGTTGATTAGGTTCCACTTATAGGTGAGATCATATGCTATTTGTCTTTTGCCACCTGGCTTATTTCACTTAGCATTTGTTATTTTGAAGTGCATGTGGATGCCATACATTTTAACTCAGAAGCCACTTATTTAATTTACTGGTTGCACTGCTTTCTACCCAGATAAAGGAACTGACCAGCAGATAACAACAGAATTAGAGATGTTCCATAAAAGGCATTTTTTAATTGTGTTTCCAGCTCTGGTTCTTGTCCAAATGTGCCAGTCTTTTAAATTGGTTTAGTTACATAAGATAGCAAATTACTTCTCTAAATTACTCCTGACTCAGTAATTTTCTACGAGGTTGGAATTTGTTTAAGGTCATTAAGTACTTGTGACCCTTCAGGATATAGTTAATCACGTTATGGTTTATGTGATCAAACCATGGTTTGTAAACCATGGTTTACAAACATCATGGCTTGAGTTCACGTATTGACTCTGTAGAGGCAACTGAGCTGGGATGATCTACTGCTGCATTTTGCCTCAACGTCATACCCTTCCACTAAGTAAGAATCCGAGAAACATGACCTTTGACAAATGATACTCTGTTCATTCACTTTCCCCAACTGAAGGAAGGAACTGACATAACAAAGGAATTTTCAGCACTGCCAGGAGGATATTTAAAAAGTGCTTTACACGCCATGGAAGAAAAGCACCAATAATAAAAAAGTCAAATAAATAATATATAACCCTTTATTCCTGACACGGTAGTTTTTTGCTCATGCTCCTACAATAATATTAAATCATTATTACCAGGAGACCTAAATTTATAAACCAAGTTTGGCCTTCAAGCGAGTTCACATTTGCCTTCCTAGGCAAGAATGTTGGCTTTTTTCCCTCACTTTCCTGCTTGCCTTGTAATTTAAAATTATACTCAGAGTGTGGCAATAATCTTGTTATAGTCCGTTGTTAGAATTACTAGACATTTCCTTGGCATTAAATATCAACCTCAAGCCTCAGGTATATATTGGTTCATTTTAAAGCCAACCCAATAATTTCAGTGAGAGAATGGAATGAATATTATTTTACTTAAAAACTAAAGAATTTATGTTCCAATAGTTTCAGATAATAGTTGGGAATTAGTTCCCTTGGGTATAGTTTTTAGTTTTTCAATTGTTTTGGAGTAGGAAATAAAAGAATAAGAGGTAAAGTACTAGCAGGCTTCTTCAATAAGACATCCCTTATTACTCTAAAACTACCTCGGGCTAATTCCACACTAAAACTGTCAGAGCATGAAACTCAGAAAATTACATTTTTAAAAGACCTGAAATGCCAACTCTAAATCATAGTATAAATCAGCAAAATAATGCTGGAGTTTTAGAAATAACCAAAATATGAGCTGTGATGAAACTTATGATACAAAACCACAAATTTGTTATTTTCCATGATATCTTAGATTGTCACTTGCACAACTCCAGTATATGATGCATGTCATGCCTGCCAGTAAAGGGCCTAGAACTTAGTAGGTATTTAAAAAATGTTCATTTAATGATTATATGAATGAAAGGAAAGGCATATTTCAAAGTTCATAACGTCTTCTTGGTGCAAAATATAATTATAAAATTTGGAATCATATGCCTCAAGGGCACTGATTGTTATAAACGAACTGTCCCTTCATTGCTGTCCTTGATCTACACTTGGGCCCATGTTTTGGGCAAAACCAGGCACCAGAGGTTGTGATCTGGCTTATAAAATACCTGGGACAGATTAGGTGAATGAAGGCTTTGTGAAAGCAGAAGTTTTTGCCCTCTTAGCCCATTTCAGACAATGAAGTGAGCGTGTACAAAGGAGGCTCATTATATAGCTGATAAATATATGAGTCAAGTAGGAACTGGGCATAACAAAAACATTTTCTAAATTGTGTTTAGGTGACTCAATGTATTAGGAAGACATTACAAATCTGAAATTTGAGATGAAACAAAATGAATGAGGCAAAATCTTGGATCTATAAAGGTAATAAAGTATTGGGGAAAAATTCTGTGGGCTTGGATAGATCTAAACCAGTTAGAGACTTTGCTATTATATCACTCTTGCTTTATTAAAATAGTCAGCATAAAATAAGCTTGAAAAATAACTGGATTAATATCTTTTTAAGACTTTCAAAATAGCACATTAAAGGATTCTTCCCCCCTTGTTATGACAATATAACAGAGTTTTATACTTTGTAGGCAATTTGTCAAGAATGCTTACATTTCTTACATGCCTAATCCGCCTATGTACTAAAATTACCTAAAAAGAAACATAGTTTTTTGTCTCAAATTTTCTAATATCAAGCATTATATTACCATAAAAAAGGAGTCAATAAAGTTAATTTTAAACCTCTTGTTAATAATAACAGATCTCAACAAGAATTTACTGAAAGCGTATCATTGAGATGGGTATTGCAGATATCATAAATGACGGCAAGATTGATACTGGCCCTAATGGAACATGTAATCTTTCGAAAGAGACAGAGGGAAGTAGAGAGGAAAAAAGAAAATGTTGCTAGAAGACAGAATAATGCCTTATAAAATGCTGCCCTGACTACAGACAGTGAGGATGGTCTGGCACACACAACATCCTTCATTGGATATTAAAGATTTTAGGCTAAAAGCATTGGTCTGGTTGAATCAATTTCATTAGTAAACCATTAGGTTGCAATAAGGAATCCCTTCAGTAAAGGTTCTCCCAAGCTACTGTTTAATATGTTATGAAAGCAGAGGATGCACTATGCAATGATTCATTTCTGAAAAGGTTTTAGCCTGGATGTATTCCCTAAAATCAATTTAAATTGCCTATAAAAAATAAAGGTCAAAATTTATTCTTATTTTGTGTTTGGAAACTAAAGCAATCTCAATTATTATGTGTAAACAGAATAAATATTTATTAATTTTGTTTACTTTTGGTATATTTCTGGTGGAGAAACACAGACAAATCACCTTTGAAAACAGGATCCACGTTGCATTTTCAGAGGCCGAGGAGACACGTAGCATTTCCCCAGATTACTTAATTATCAGAAAATTACCACCAACAGAATAAATGGTAGCATTTCAGACCTACTAAAAAAGATGTCTTTTATCTCTAAAATGCCATAGATGAGGTAAAAAAAAGCAATTACTTGTCAGTTTTGCAAAATTTATAACATTCAACTTACTTTAAATGACAGAGTTTTCCAAGGATTAGAAAATTAGCTTCTAAATAGGTCACAGCTTTTGCAAATAATTCATTTTTGTTAGCAACATTCTCCATTAGTTCAAAAAGTCAAACTTCTATGATGTTAACTCTGATATGTCAAAATTTAATTTTTGTCTGATTAGTTCTATTCAGTGGGCCAAAAGGTCCCTTTACTTTTTTCCATAAACTAAAAGACACATTTTTAATTTTCACCAATAACTTTATTAGGATATTTTGAGTATGTTGGCTATTTCCCACATGTTAGGACATTGATTGTTCTCAATTAATATCTCCTCTTGATCGCTATCTCATCTTCAACTGGTCTACCCAACCAGGGAACATCATCCAGCGACAAAACTTCACAAGCTACTTATGAAATGTCAGATCAGTTACAACACCTTCTCCATACATTGTACAAATTTTTTTTTTTTTGCTTTTTGGTTGCATTTTTAACTTTTTGGAAACAATAAAGCATAATATGACAAAAATGTTGCGTATTTTCTTCCATCTTCAATATTAAAATGGCTACACAAAAATTCACTAACTTTGATCTTTGTAAAATTCATGCTGATGTGACAGCTGTCATAATACAATCTAACACATTGTTTTGAATGAAGTTAAGGACAACTAAGTGCTACTAGAGCCATGATACGGAAAAATACAAACAAACTTTTTGGCAAACCCAATAATTTATTTACAGGTGCCATTCATCCATTCTTTCTTTAACTAATTGAAAGAGATGCAAGGTCTCCTTGAATATTAAATATTTGTTCCCATGGATATATTAATTGAATTTTAATATGGAAAATCAGGAAGAAGTATGGTATAAAGTAATTTGATTGTCTTGAAAATGGTTCTAATTGTATCTGTTATACTTTAGGTATGTAACCTTTTTCTGATTTTGCTGAAACTGCTTTTCAAATTTTTATTCCTATGTGAAATCGAGTGGAATAAATCTTGTATTCACACTATGTTTTCTTAGTCCTTTCACTTCCACTATCCCAGAGGGCTAGTTCATGGCTTGTCTTTCTTCAAAATTAGACCATCTGCCCTTTCATCGAGAGACAATAGCTATGAAGAGAATTCCCATGAGCCAGCCAGGCGCAAACTGCTGTGGATGGAGACCTGCATTCCTCCCTAAGGCCAACACCCTTCGAGGCCATTAGGAGTGCATCCCATCAGCACATTCATTAACATCACTCCACCGTTCTCCGCTTTCTTTTCCATAAATATTTTTCTGTTTCTGGTTTACCGTTCCCATCAGCATACAAACCTGCTGTTACTGTGCTCATCTTAAAATAAACAAAAGAAGAAAAACCTCTCCTCTTGCCCCTGCTCTCTCTGCCCGCTACCAGCGCCCACCACCAGTGATCCAACCCGTGCCTCCTTCAGTGCCTCAGCAGCTTCCCCTTATCCTCACTGACCTCGCCAGCTTTAGCGCTCCCATTCTAAGTTCCTGCATTGTGAACTGGCTTGTTTCCACATTCTCTGCTTCCAAGGTTTCATACCATCTGTACCACCCACCAGGCCACTTCCCCATACGGCCTGCCACTCTGCACATCAGTGTCCTCATCCCTACTGCTGACTGTCTCCCAGGCACCCTCCAGCTTTGGCTTGAACCTCACTGCAGCAGGGACCTGATCCTTTGGCTAGATCATGCCCTGTTTAGGGGGTGTACAGTTCTGCATCACAACATGTTCCAAGTAAATCAAGCATTCTGTACGAGCCTGATTTTTTTCTGTTTTGTTACTGCTATATCCATAGCACTCAACACAGGGCATGACCCTGAGCTGTCAGTTCAGAAATATGTGCATTTGAATGAATAAATGAAGAAAGAAAGAACTGAGGATACGCAGTACTGCTCGATAATATCAGCAGTCTATCCATCTAAATAAAGAGTTTGCAATGAAAATACAACAATTTGGTTGTGAAGCATGACTTACAGATTCTTAGATTTTACAGGCTAGCATAATTTTTAACATTCTCTTTGTTAAAATGTAAAACTACTATAAAAATTACCTACTTAACTAGATGGAAATACAATGTTCCATTTATACCTCATTTTATAAAATTATGTCATACAAGTTGACTGAAATAATGATAGGTCATCAGTGTTTGTAACAAAATTTTACAGCCTTCAAAACAAATGCCTGATTTCCTAAAAGTTTCTCTTTTATAGCAGGTTTCCTTTATTGATATAATTTTAAAAATATTTTATTTAGTTTTAGAGAAAGGGGAAGAGAGGGAGAAAGAGAGGTCAAGAAACATCGATGTGAGAGAGAAACAGTGATCGCAGCCCTTCCATCTGTGCTCCGGGGGACCATGCCCGCAGCCCAGGCCTACTCCCTGACCAGAATCACACTAGCAACCTCTGGCTTCCTGGGAGGGGGCTCAGCTACTAACTGAGCCACACTGGCTGGGGCTACTAAAACAAGTTTTAATCATAAAATTCACCTGTCAAAACTTCTCTTTCTCACTTCATGGGGAAACTCTTGTTTTCAAATAGGATAAAATCTATGAAAAAGAAAGTGAACATACTTCAACGGTGTTTGGCAGAAAGCTAGCATGTTAGGTTCCCACTTCACTTCTGTAAGTGGTAAAAAAATCCTAACTCTTTCAGAAAGCCACTTAGCACTACCACTTCTTTGAACTCTATCTTAATATAAAGTGCCTATTATGCATAAAAAAGGCCTTTGAACTACTGCCATCTTACACTTTTTGGGGTGTGTGAGGGAGGCAGGCTTTTGCAAACTACTTCAAGAGAAGTAGCCAAACTATCAGAAGACATAGAAAATACCCAGAAAATAGAAAATATGCCTCTTTCTCCTTATACAGATTTCATAATTCCGAGAATCAAAAAGAATAATTTCATTAAAAAAATTGACAACACTTTTATTTCCATCCAGCAAGCTTTCATTCATGTTCAGGCTGTTTTGTAAATGTCTGTAACTCCAAAACATAGTTTGAAATCATTGCTCACTGACACATCAGGGCATTGTTTAATGGTCTGAAAATAATTTCAAATCTAACAACAAAGTCAGCTACATGTTGACTGTCATTATTATTCAACCAATATAAGCTCTACCAGAAAGAAAATACCTTATCCAATTAATCATATTATTTTCCCATCCTGGTTTTTATTTAAACATATAATTCTCTAAGTCACCAGCCAAACTCCTGAAAAATCTCAGGATTTCACAGCAGACTCTTAATTTGTCTTTCTATTTCACAACCAGAGAATGACAAATTGATTACATTTAATTTTAGCTGAGCTTTATCATTGGCACTAAAAAGCCACTGTCTCCTTATGAATATGCTTTAAAAAGAATGCAGAGACGCAGAGGTTTACTTTATAGGAATCTAAAATCAGAAGGATCAGGGATTAATAGCCCGTGTTAGAGACAGTAAGTGCTAAAGGGCTCTGTTGTGATCAAGTTCAAACTCTTGTTCATGGGGAAAATGGCAGTTCAAACCTCGAGCAATGCTGTTGTCAACATTGCATCACCACCTTCACAACAATCCTTGGCATCAGCTTTGTCCTAACAACCACCTGTTGTAAACCTACTATGTGGCAGATATGTTATTCACGTAATGACACATTTCATTTAATCCCTATTGTATCTGGAAAGTCAATAGTTAGAGCATCCTTGTTTTCGGTGACAAGCGAAAAAATTTGTAGAGCTGGCCAGACCCAGACTCACTTCATGGTCTTCTCACTACACCAGGCTGATGAGCACTATTGTGTTTTTAGGTAGTATCCACAGCGTCCATCAGGGGTGGCAAATTCACATGCTTCCTGGGCCTAGGCTGGCCCTTAGATGTCTGAGGCCAGGGGAGTGTGAGATTATGGTGAGGCACAGCACACAAGTCCCTGGGACAGAAGCAGCCGCTATTCAGCCCCCGAGGGCTGCTATGTGGGAATATGTATCCAAATGTACAGATTTTCTGACTTTTCATAAGAGGCCGGAAACCTGGACATTCCTGTTTTCAAGCACACAAGTGCACACACACTCTTCTGATTTTTGAAGGCAATCTAATTAATACACGTTTAACACAATATTGTGGAGGCCAACTACAATATCTGGAGGTACTTGCAACCTCTGCATTTAAAGAATTCTGAATAAATTTGAATACATATAAATGAATTGGTTACCAGAGCAGATGCTGAAAACTTTGTGTAGAGTAAGACTAATTCAGCTTCTACCACCTAACTCATAATTTTGGAAAAGGATTTCCAGGTAGCTTTCTTTCTCTTTGGTTGTATGGTTTTGTGGAACCCTTAAAAGAACTCCACCAGAGAACAGAGAACCGACTAGAAAATCACTGGCGGCCTGTATGGAGGAACAGATTTGACACCCTTCTTTCCAGGATGCAAGCAACTGGAGACGGAAAGCCCACCGGACAGGACAGGGCAGCCTCCCCTCTGTCTTGGCAGGTCTGCTTCTCTCTGAGGGAGACAGCAAAGAAGCAAACAAAGCCTTTCTTAGCTCAGCTTTGACTATTTTAAAAATACGAGCACTTGGAAAGTGGGATATATTTTAAAACTTGAATAGCAAATTGGGTAAATTTTCTGAAGAAGGTGAATTATAAGTGACTGCTTTCCCTCGAAAGGCCAGGCTAGGACCCCCTACCCCCTTAGGTATCAGGCACACTTCCTTCCTGCAAGGGCGTGTTGGGGAAGGACGTACCAATCAGGCAGCAGAAAGCACTCCTTCTATGCCTCTGAAATGCTCCGACCAACTTCCTGGGACCATAGCCTGGTCTGGGGATGTACCAACTGACCACCGTTCGTCTAAATGCGGAGATATTCTCCCCATCCATTTTTAGCTTCCTTGTCCACTTCGTTGGATCGATGTGTGCATTTGTAGGAGTGCTTTCTCTCTCCATTACGATCTCTAAAATTATTCTCACTTTGTACTTTGTTTCTGACTCATCTGTGGGATCTAGGAATCCCACAGAGAAGAACCACTTTTCTCAAATCTTACCCTTTTAAAATCTGCTAACGGTGTCTAAAGCAATACAGAAAAGAAAATAATTTAATTCTTAAACTACTGTGCTCAAATTAAACTGTGTTGAAACTACTCTAGAGAAATGTTTGTAGTGATGGTAAGATTTCATGTCTATTTGTTGGAAAGCATTTGAAATACAAACAGAAATGGTTTGTATTTAAACCTTTAGTAAATGGTTCAATGAATATTGTTTCATCAACAATTGCATGTGGGAAATACCTTTTTGCTCCTTAGCACAGACATCTGGCTTTCTTCCTTTGAGTTACCATGAACTCTTATAAGACAAAGTAACTAGACAAATTGTTTTCTTAAATTTCACTTAATCTCAGTGTTTAAAATAGACTTTATTTCTTCATAAATAAGAAGACTTGAACTTTTTGACTTTGTTATATTGATAATAACTGGAATTAAAATCTTAAATACTTGCCCCTTTTGAAAAAGCAAAATAATATAATATTGGAAATATTCCTATAACATACAAAATAATGAATTAAGATGGTAATATTAAGTGCAAAGAGAATCTTATAACAATGGACATTATTTTCTACTTAAATAGCTCAAATTTGTATCGATTGATTGATTTTTATTTACATTTTACCCATTTTAAGGCTTCACCTAAACATCTGACCATATGAAGATATACAGATAAAATTAATTTAATCTTTTTTGCCTCCTCAATAACCTATAGGTTACATTCATTTCTTTATAATGTCTCCATATTTGGTTTTAGGTTGGAGAAAATTTACAGGGAATTTCAGCAGTATGAACTTGAACAACTAAATTAATTTCCTTTTTAAAAAGCATTTATTTATAGACAGAGGTGAAGGGAGGGAGAAAGACAGGGAGAGAAACATCAATGTGTTGTTGCCTCTTGCACACCCCCTACTGGGGACCTGGCCCATAACCCAGCCATGTGTCCTAAATAGAAATTGAACCGGTGACCCTTTGGTTCACAGACCAGTGCTCAATCCACTGAGCCACACCAGCCAGGGCTAAATTAATTTTTCTGAGCATCACTGTATTTTAATATAAACTGGATACAATCATTCCTCTATCTCAATGGACTAGAGTTATAAAATTAAGCAAATAAAAATATAAGTCAGCCCAATTAAAAAATGGGAAAATGACTTGAACAGACACTTCTCCAAGGAGGACATACAGAATGAATATCCAGAGACACATGAAGAGATGCTCAATATTGTTAGCTATCAGAGAGATGAAAATTAAAACCACAATGAGATACCACTTTATACCAGTCAGGATGGCTATCATAAACAAAGCAACAAACAACAAATGTTGGAGAGGGTGTGGGGAAAAGGGGTCCTCAGTTCAATGTTGGTGGGATTGCAGACTGGTACAACCATTATGAAAAACAGTATGGAATTTTCTCAGAAAAATAAAAATCGACCTGCCTTTTGACCCAGCAATTCCACTGCTAGGATTATATCCTAAGAATCCTGAAACATCAATTTCAAAGAACCTATGCACCCCAGTGTTCATAGCAGCACAATTTACAATAGCCAAGAGTTGGAAGCAACCTAGGTGCCCGTCAGTAAATGAATGGATCAAAAAATTGTGGTACATATACACAATGGAATTCTATGCAGCAGAGAGAAAGAAGGAGCTACTACCATTTGCAACAACATGGATGGAACTGGAAAGCATTATGCTGAGTGAAATAGGCCAGGTGCTGAAAGACAAATACCATATGATCTCACCTTTAACAGGAAGCTAAACAACAAAACAAACAAGCAAGCAGAATAAACACAAAGACACTGAAATAGAGAACAAGGGGACAGTGACCAGAGGGGAGAGGGAAGGGAATTTAAGGGGAAAAAGGGGGAGGGATTTGGAGGAACAAATAGGAAGGACACAGGGATGAGAACTGGGGGGGGGGTGGAATGGGAGGGAGGTAGGGAGCATGGGGGGGGGGGCTGGCATGGGAGAAATAGACAAAAAACTGTACTTGAAAAATAACTAAATAAAATTAAGATATATATATATATATATATATATATATATATATATATATATGAATCTTCTCTTTTCAGTTGACATGGAACTGTACATAGGATTCTATAATAAATATAAGCACATTTCGAGTAACAATGATATGTCTAGTCAGCTTATGGTTGTTAACTTTTTATGGTGAAGTATGTAGGAGAAAAATTTCTAGTTACTTAATTACTATGCAATTTTAAGATATGCTTTTGTTTTGTAAGACCTAACAAAATGGAACTGTTGCCATGTCTATTTCCATGATACTGGTAATAATTTTAATCTGTCACATCACTCCTACCCCCCTTCACATCCCACCCCACATGCAGTCTGCTGTTAGTGCTATGCAAAACAGCATCATGAATATGTGTAATTATGGAGATTCATGGTAATTTTTCAGGGTTATCTGATGTGACGTTTATAGGACAGCAGCATACATCAATTTAAATGGGAGTGACAAATATCCTTTATATTTCTATAGTATTTTTAATATTTTCTTAGCCCTTCTCTAGGGAGTAGTGTAAAATGGTAAGAACTCGAATAATAAAAATGTTAAACACTCAAAAAAAAACAGAAGTGATTTTTCTATAGTTTTCTCCATTGTTACTAGTTTAGTTTATCTTATTGTCAGAAATTGACATTTCCTTTAATATCTAGAGATATATGTGTATATAGTTAGCTGTTTTACTTTTTTATTTATTAGTGCCTAAAGGTTTATGATGGTCACATTAAAAATATTCACTGCATCACTTATCATGACATAGAGTCACTCTTTAATTTACTTAGGGGTTTTAACTTTAAATTCCACCTTGTTTAGTATTGATTTTGCCCTTTCGACATTCAAGTTTCCACATCAGCCACATATTTCTTTGCCCCTACTTTAATTTTTTAACTTTTACTTCTTATAAATATCAAAAAATTTTCATAGCTAGGCTTTGACTCTTCATGAGAGAATTAAGTTCATACATATTTACCCTACTGAATTAAAACATTTAATTTTATTTCCTCTATTGTGTTACATTGTTCATTTTATAATATTTCTTTATTAATAATCTCACATTTTGTTCATTTTATCAGGTTGCTAGGCATTTACATCTTTCCCTTGTTAATTTGTAAATTCAGTTTTAAGTTTACATTTCAGTTTTTTTCACTTTCTATGAGTTTTTAAATCAAGCACATATTTCTGTTTTATTTTCTTCTTAATAAAAATTTTATTCTCTCTAATAAAAATACTGCTTTCAAATCCCTGCATATCTTAAACCCATTAAATGAAACTGCTAGAATACTTTTACTTCTCTCACACCCTCTTCTCTCATTCTTTGTGTTATCAAAAGCATTTGTAATTTATAGTTTCCCGCTCTAATGCTATGGCCAGCATGTGGTTTATCACTGCCTGAAGACCAACTCACCTTTTCTCCTAGGGTTAGGGTTACAGTTAGGGTTAGGACTTTCCACCCCATAAAACTGTAAGGAAATAAGTAAATTTCTGTTTAAACCACCCAGTCTATGGTATTTTGTTATGGCAGTCCAAGTAGACTAATACAGAGACCTGTAGATTACATGGAAGTTAACTCACAATGGCTTATAAGCCTAAATGTGAACACAAAACATTAAAGCTTCAACACTTCTAGAAGATGACATAAAAATTTTAGGTGAACTTGGATTTGGTTGTAAGTCTTCAGATACAACATCAGAAAAGCACAGTCCATGAGAGAAAAAGTTGGTAAGTTGAACTACATTAAAACTAAAAACTGTTCTGTAAATATGCCATTAAGAGAGGAAAAGACAGGATGCATATTTAAAGAAAATGTTTCTAAAACACATATGTGATAAAGGACTTAGATCCATAATAAGCAAAATATTCTTAAAACTTAACAATAAGAAAACAAACAACCCAATTATAAAATGGGCAAAAGATATGAATGGACAGCTCACCACAGAATATATACAAGTGACAAGTAGGCACAGGAAAATAAGCTCAACATCACATGCCATTAGAGATTTGCAAATTAAAACAAGGAGATATCACACATACATGTTAGAATGTCTAATACCCCCCAAAAAAAACCCCTTCATAATTTCATATGCTGGTATGGATGTGGAACTTTAATACACTGCTGGTAGCAATAAAAAATGTCACTGTCACTTTGGAAAACAATTCTGCAGATTTTTACAAAGCAGAACATAGTCTTATCATATGACCCAGCAATTGTGCTCTTAAGTATTCACCCATGTGAGTTAGAAATTTATGTCCATGCAAAATCGTCTACATAAATGGCTATTGCAGTTTTTTCATAACTGCCCAATGTTGAAACCAGAAAAATAGAGGTTAAAATAGGGACTGCCTTAAAGAGATTTGGCCTGGAGGCAGAAACCACAAGGAAATTAAGAAAGAACATAGGGAGTGGAGAAGGCGGAACTACAAAACCAATGGGGCTGTACAAGTAGAGCACCACCTGTTAAAGTGTCTAGGTTAAAATTTTTCCATTACTCAAACCCCAGAAAGCTTAGGTCATGCTCGCGCCACCCGAGTAGCCAGTAGCTAACAGCCACATTTGCTTCTATACAATGCGTGCTTGCTTTAGCTCGCGTCTATAAACAGACTTAGCTATAAGTGCTTAGCATGGCTCTCATTTGCAGCTCTTATGAACACCGTGTCTCAGACACTCTGAGGGTCCGCCCCTGCGCAGGTTAAAACTTTGGCCAATAAAATAACATCTCTGAATCCTGAAAGTTTCTGACAATTTGTCTCTCGCGTTGGTGGATGCAACACCCAAAACAACCAAGATGTCTCTTAATAGGTGAGTGGGTAAACAAACCATGTATACCCATACAATGGAAAGTTATTCAATGATTTTTAAAAAGTGAGCCATTAAGCAACAACAAGACATGAAGGGACTCTAAATGCATATTGCTAACTGAGAGAAGTCAGTCTGGAAAGGTACATGCTATACGATTCATACTATGTGAAATGAAAAAGAAACTGTGTAAGCAGTAAAAACTAAACAACAGTGGCTGCTATGAGTTTATGGAAATGGGTAGAGATATAAATAGGCTTAGCACAGTGGAATTTCAGCGTGGCAAAACTATTCTATATGATACTTTAATGGTGGATACATGACATCATGAATTTGGCAAAATGTGCAGAACTGTGCAACATGGAGTGAACACCAATGTATACTGTCCACTTTAGTTAACAATAGCATATCAACACTGGCTCACATTGATAATGAGTGTACTGTGATAATACAAGATGCTAATAAAAGCAGAAACTGTATGAGAGTTAGCTTAACAAAAGTAAAAACAGCCCAGAAAAAATAAAAAACATATGTAATATATACTAGTCTGTGACAACTAAAGAAACACCAAAAAGGAACAGGGGATAGTGTGTCATCCTGTCCTATCTTTTCCTGAGATGGGAGGGAGATGGGTGTCAGCCTTCGAGTTTATTGTCATTCAGAACTTAGGGCAGCGCTCCAGTGTGGAAGCACACCGAGTGGCCTGAAAAGACCTCTGTGGCCGGGAAAGTGAAACTTCAGGGCTCCTCATTTGTAAGTGCCTCTTTCATTATTGTGCTCCTAAATCGGAATTTGTCATTTTCTACTATTTTTTAAGGCATCCTTCTCTCAAAATTACCTAAGCTTTAGTCCCCAGAAATCCTGAGAGGACAGATAAAAGAAAGTAATAAATAAATATTCTGGCCTTAGATAAGAAAAGTAAGGAGGCGCAGCAAGCACTTAATTTACACTTTGTTCATACAGGTCTTTTATTTTTATCTGCTAATCCTAGTTTTTAATGTTCTGCCAGGTGGAAACCTCTCAGATTGATCTATCTCCCTAGGAATTCACTAAATTCAGGAATTCCCTGGGATCTGAAAGATGAAAGCCAATATGATTCCGATTAAAGCAGACCATGAGCTTCTTAAATAATAATTCACAACATGTTAGTACAGCTTTTGCCACGTGATGGAGAGCTGACTTATTAATAGGTAACTTTGCAGTACTATACATTCAAGCCAAGACAGAATGTTATCTGAAACAAAAGATGAGCAGCTGTCTCATACCACCTTTTGTTTGCTTGCTTCCCTTTCAGTCCATGTGAGAGTAATTAGAAGCACTTACTATAGTATTTGAGAGAAACAGAAGGTCTATAAATACCAGTCAGATATTTTTATGAGCTTCTCTGCTTCTCTAAATGAATCATATGTGGGGCAAATGGTAAGCTATTAGTCAATATGCTGGGGCTAATGGGGCTTTAAATAAAGTGGTAACATAGCCTTAGAAACTAAATGTTTCTAAATTCAAGGCATGGTTTGTCTCTACCAAGGAAAATAATATTTTCCTGCACAGGAGTGGAATTATCAGTATGCACCTTCGCTTCCTGAGAGTGCCATACAACAATGTCTTAACCATTAAAATTAATGACCTGGAATAGAAGAGGCTTAAAGAGCCCTATTAAAATGTTGGAAAAAAAATCCTATCAACTCTCAAAAAGAGTGAAGTAGATGTTGCACTTATCTAAAAAAGATACACTTAATGGGACAAAAACAGTGCCAAGTTCCATAGAATCCAAAATGTTTTACAACTATTTTAAATTCAAAAACGTCTGAATCTTTAAGGACAGCTTCACAGGAACTTTAACGTAATAGACATGTCATTTTAAGGATCTCATTTTGCTAGTGAATATGGTCAGTGTTCAGCTAGACCAGTGGTTCTCTGGGAGTGATTTTGTTCTCCAAGGGACATTTGGTAATGTCTGGATACACTTTTGGTGGTTAAAACTGGGGAGGGAGGGCAGAGCTAGTGGTGTTCAGTAAGTAGAAGATGCTAAACAGCCTTCAATAAACAGGAGAGCCCAGACAAGGAATGTCAACAGTGCCAAGGTTGAGAAGTCCTGGGAGAGACAAACTTCTGCAAGTAAATATCAGGGTGTATCGAGAAGTCACAATGGTTTTGGATTCCCTACTTATTCATTCAAGTCCCATATAACCTCAAAAGTCCTTGCAGGCCAACGTCAGTGTGAGGACTGGATCTCCTCTGGGTGCCTTCTTTTGCTGTGTTTCTTCCACAGGCGAACTGCTCAATTCAGTGCTAGAACTGAAGGAGGCTTTCAAAATTCCATGCCTGGACTGGTTTCTGAGAAGGGTCTCTTTAAAACATGCTCTTGCAAGATGAAGGGAGTATAGAATGTCACATGAAATTCATTGTTTATTTATTAGGAAACAAACAAATAAAGTAAGAAATAACAATTTTCTACTTCAAGAACAACAACTAAAACTCGTTTTAGAAAATTAGTATCTACAACTTGGCAATATTTAAATGTGAAAATGCATTAGGCTTGTAGGAAGCAGCAGACATGAGAGGGCAGAGTACTGACAGAGCTTGCAGTGGGCTGAATTCTGGGTCCACCAGAAGATATATCTACCTGTAACTTGAAAATGTAATATTTTGAAAAAGAGCCTCTGCAGGTGTAATTAAGGTAGAATCTTGACAGGAGATCATCCTGATGAGAATCAGCCTTAAATCCAATAAATAATAAACTTCCTTGTAGGAGAAAAGAAGGGGAAAGGGCACATAGAAGGGGTCAGCAATGAGAAGGTGAAGACAAAGACTGGAGTTATTTAGCCTTAAGTCAAGGAATGCCTGAAGCCACCAGAAGCTGGCCGTGTTCTTCCCATAAAGTCTTCAGAGGGACGGTGGTCCTGCCCATGCCTTAGTTTTAGATTTCTGGCCTCAAAAACTATGAGAGAATGTATTTCTGTTGTTTTTAAGACACCCTGTTGTGGTAATTTGTTATGACAGCCCTAGTAGTCATATACTACTGAGGTCGAAGCCCTGAAAGACATAATGGACACCCCCAGAATGTGCTTTAGGTTTAGGCAGCCCTGAAAACTGTAAGAGTAGTATGTTCAATAATCCCAGCTCATTTGAAGGAATGTTGATAAAGGCAGAAATGAGTGCTTCAATGTGCTGGATGTCTGTTGTGAAGGGTAGCAACCCATGGCTGGGTGCTGTTTCATGAGCAGGAAAGCCAATGCATACCCAGTGTCTTAAGGGGCTTGATTGCAACTTGAAATAAGCCAAGGAGGTCCCAAGTGGTGGGGAAAGCTTGGCAGTAGTAATGCTCTTTGTCACATGGAGGGCATCATTGTAAGCCTGAGACTCAGTGGCTTCTGGAAAGGACCCCCATCATCAGCTGGAGTGAGGAGAAGAGGACCTATGGAAGTGTGGAACTGCTAAGTCATGGGGTAGCCTTATGTTCAGAATGACGCAGGGCCTCTGAAGCCCAGCATCCATTTTACTCATTGGAAGGCAATGTATTGATAGCTCATATATGCATGACTTCTCCAAAGTTTACTAAGTTTCTCTGAAAGTATTCAGGTTGAAAACATTATAATTACAGTTAATAAAAGATGAAAAGGCAGTGGAGGGGCAGCAAAAACAGTGTACTCTAGAAAATACTGAGTAATAAGATGAAACAATTTAAAAACTATACCAATAACTACTATAAATATATTTGCCTTGTTCTAGATCTCAGGGCAAACCTATTCATGGTAGTTGTTGGTATAGTTTTATTACCACAGGAAGCAATCCATTAATTATTATTGAATGGATAAGTTTGTGAATTAACAAGTGCTTTGGGGGAGAAAAGTTTATACTCAGTTCTTTATCTAACAAATCTCACATTAAAGCTATGATGACATGATTATTAATAACCATTTTTCTTAAAATGCATTAGGATTCCTAACATGTATAAATTCCAAGACTATTTTCTTTCTAAATCAAAAATTAAATAACATTTGACCATATATTAAAATAAATAATTTGAGGGTAAAACATCTGTCATTGAATATTTAAGACATTTAAATAATCTGCAATATGTAATCAAAAGACACAAAGATAAAAATAATTTATTAGTCTCTTATGCAAATATATGCATTAGTGTATTAACAATTCTTTATAAGATTTCATGTTATTTATATTGAAGGCAGTTGCTTCAAACCAATGTTCTTTGAGTATTTGATTTTATTTTAAAAACAAAAGCACTTCCAATCACTTTGGTAGAAGATCTGGCAGTTAAGCCTACCCCATGACTTAGCAACTTGACACTTGGGAATTTATACAAAGAAGTAAAAATATGTTTCTAAAACTACTTTTATAAAAATATCATAGTAGCTTTCTCTGTGATAGCAAAACAACAGAAACAGTCCAGGTGTCCATCAATGGGAGGGAGACGGCATACAATAAAATATTACTCCAGCACAAAAAATAATGAATTACCTGAGATGGTAAAAGTCATAAACTAACCTCAAACACATGCTGAGAGAAAAAAGCTTTACAAAACAGTATAGTACATACATACTGTATGGCTCTGAGTACATGAAGTTCAAGAACAAGTAAAACTAATTAATGATGAAAAAAAGTCGCAACAGTTGTTGCTTCTGGAGGGTGAGTGGGGAGAAAGGACTTGCTGTGAATGAATACAAGGAGAGTTTTTGAGATAATACTCTGATAGTGGTTAGCATTTTACAGGAGTATACACTTGTCAAAATTCAGATAATGTTACAACTAAGATTTGAGTAATTTATTTTTTATCTTGAAAGAAAAATGGGCAAGCAGATACTGAATTCTAATAATATGCATGTTACAGTGTTTAGGAATATATAGGGTACTGATATGTACAATTTGAAATGTATCAAAAAATAGACTTCAAGGACCGATTGAGGTTGGATAAATATGTAAGAAAACATACATGATAAATGTTAATGATAGAATCTATGTGGTGGTAATATAGGTATTAAAATTTTTCAGTTCTTCTGTAGCTAGAAAATTTTCATAATAAAATGTAGAAAAAATTAAAGCAATTTTTAAAGCTCACACTGCATTTTCTAATTAACATTCACAGTGGGACTATTTAAAAATCATTTTAGATATTTTATTTCCATAGAAACAAAATTTTGCATAATTGTATTTCTCTACAAACTTTTATCAATTTGGTTTGTCTCTTTATTAAGATTGGTCATATTTTTGCTATTCCTTTGTATTTTCCAGTTTTTAAATTCTAATTGTGCAATATGTTTTGATCTTCATAATCACAGTTAATTTTAGAAATATATACTACATTATAAAATTTATTGGCTAAATAGTTGAATCAAAGTAAAACTATTGAGTTAAAAAACTCAAAGTATTTGAGTATTTTATTGTCTTCTTTAAAGACAATATTTTATTTGAGTATTTTATTGTCTTCTTTAAAGATGTGGTATATATATATACATACACATACACACACACACACACACACACACATACACACACTATGGAATACTAATCTGCCACAAGAAAAGATGAAATACTATCATTTGAAACAACATGGATGGACATTGAGAATATTATGCTAAGTGAAATAAGTCCATCAGAAAAACCTAAGAATCATATGATTTTCCTAAAATGTGGGATATAAAATTGAAACTCATGGGCACAGACAACAGTATGGTGGTCACCAGGAGGAAGTGGGTAGTAAAGGGTAAAGAGGGCCAAATAAATAGTGATGGAGGATGACTTGACTTTGGATGGTGGACACACAATGCAATATACAGATGATGTATATAAAAATGTACACTTGGAACCTATATGATCCCGTTAACCAATGTCACCCTAATATCACCCTAAAGTTTTTCTTTAATAAAAAACTAAAGAAAACATTAACAATTTTATCATTAAAAAACCCCACAAAACTTATTTAAAATTTTTAATTTAATTTTATACTTAACAAATGGAATTTATAGATTATGAGCATACACTAATATTTGCCGTAATTCTTTAAATTTGCATAATACTACAACATAACAATATTCATGATACACTTTATTTTTCACCTTGTGTTTCATTTATCTTTGTAAAAAATATTTTTGGACTTTATAAATTTTTCCCCAAAGTCCTCTGTTTATACAGAACTGTTTAAATTATTTTTGTTTGAAGAACATCTCCGGTCATAAAACTTATTTTTGATTACCTAATTCTAACCAATCATTATGTGGTTGATATCTGCCAGATTGCCATTGGATGATGATATTTAATGTAATAATTGACTTTATGGGATTCTGTGACTTTTGTCCTAATTGCAACTTCACTTTAGAACAGATTTTCTTATCTTTAACTTATATGACAACCAGAGGGAAAGACAGCAACCCCCAAAGATGTGATTGTGATAGGTCATAATAGACAGATGTTCAGCAGGGAAGGATGACTGAGTGATCCTGTTAACTAGTGAATATGTTTACACCATGGCAACCTCAACTGTCTTATATGCTATATTGAATGTGGAAAACCCAGATCGTGTCCACTTAAATGATATATATTTACACAAGGAGGTGTTTGTTGCTATATTTCACTGTTAAATATAATTAATGTAACTGATCATGGCTGATTAGACCAGGAAGAATTTACACAATAGCTACTTAATCACTTTATCTTTTTAATTTTTTAAAAGATCTTATTTATTTATCTTTAGAGGGGAAGGGAAGGAGAGAGGGAGAGAAATATCAATGTGTGGTTGCCTCTCATGTGTCCCCTTCTGGGAACTGGCCTGCAACCCAGGCATGTGCCCTGACTGGGAATCGAACCAGCAACCCTTTGATTCTCAGGCCCTCACTCAATCCACTGAGCTACGCCAGCCAGGTCGCTACTTAATCACTTTAAACCTGATTATCTGAAGGAGACTGTATGAAGTTTAGGGAGATGTGAGAAAATACAGGGAAGAAAATGGACTATGTCTAGAAAACAGGCAGAAATCGTCCATTTTTTTTCAAATGTCACATTTATGCCAAATTTCAAATACTGTTTTTACATATTAAGAAAGCATGTAGAGATGTTGAGATTTTTCTGTCATTCTCCGAATCATGCATTCTGGGGTAAAAACCTGTTATTGAAAGACACTAGCTTTGTGTCAGCATTTTTTGTTCAGGCGTTCCACCCAGTCATCCATCTGTAAGATTCTTCTGTCAGTTTTGTGTGTGAGTATTATGTAATCAGCACTTACAGTAGAACTTTTCTGTCTGATTTCTTCCACTACTGGTTAAACATTATGCAGTGTTTTAAAAAGCCATTTATGTATTTTGGATTATCTTAAAGCCATTTTGTGGAATATTAAACATGTATTTTATTACATTATTACACAGCTAAAAGAACACATTATACTTTAGAAGTAGTAAATATTAGTACGTGAAATTAAATTCTCTCTAGAACCTCTTCACTTATTCATTAAAATGTCAGACTTTCTCTGGTTATTCTTTGAGAGAATTAGGTACAGAAGTGAGGCAAAAGAGATGGCATATTATGGTAACTTTAAATGACTTTTCAAATAAACATCTGAATTTTAGATAACCTGGGGTAAGTTTTAAGGCTAAAATTATAGAAAAAAATAGTTGAAATAGTAGTATAAAGTAAAAAATATAATTTTGGGTTACATTTGTAGCTATATTTAATTTTTCTCAATGAGGTATTTCATGTGATGTTATGAATTTGTGAAAGTGATATTGTTAATTTAATTGAGATGATATATTTGCAACCATCACTATTGATAAAAGGTGAAGGAAAGTAGGAATAAATGTGTAAAAATTACATCACACTCAGAAAAAAATAGTATTAATCTTCTTAGGTTCCCATTCCACTGGAAATTGCTCACATTAAGCATTAAGTAAATGTTTTTGAATAGGTGAATGCGTGGTTACATTGATCAATGCACATTAAGCCCTTTGGCAAGGGAATGCCTAGTTCGCTTCATGTCCTTCCATCTTACCTCTCCTTTATTATACTATGTCTATTTTCCGTTGACATTTCAGATTGAGGGAATGTTTTTACTATCTAAAAATAATTAACAAACCATGCAAATACAAAGAGAACCAAATTCTGCTTAATAATTACCATATCAATTGTCATGTGAGAAGCTACTCCTTAAGGTCATATTTCTTAAGATTCTAAAGTTATAAATAAAATGGACAGATTTGGCAATTAAGGATTAATTTTATCATTCTATAAATACATATATGCTATATAAATAGCACAAGGTTTACACTACAAGCAGGAGAAAAATGAGATATTTTAATGGTCACTTGTTGAAATTCTCTTTCCCTCTCTTTTTAAAAATTTAATCTTTATTGTATTTTGCTCCCACTACCATTTAGTCTCCTCTTATTCCCTCCCCCCAGCAATCACCACACTGTTGTCAATGTCCATGAGTCTTTTTTCCTTTTTACTTGATCCCTTCACCCCTAACCTCCCCAACCCCACCCTAGCTATCATCTGCTCTCCACTCTGAGTCTTTCCCCATTTTCCTTGTTAGTTCAGTTTGTTCATTAGATTCCACATATTAGTGAAGTCCTATGGTATTTGTCTTTCTCTAACTAGCTTATTTCAATTAGCACGTTCTCCAGGTGCATCCATACTGTGACAAAGGGTGAAATTGTCTTCTTTTTTATAGCTGAGTAGTATTCCATTGTGTAAATGTCCCAGAGTGGTCCTACCAACTCATTTACTGATGGACACTTGGGCTGCTTCCACATCTTGGTGATTGAAAATAATATTACAATGAACATAGGGCTGCTTTTGTTCTTTCTTTTTTTTTAAATTTATTTTTTTAATTGATTATGCCATTACAGTTATTCTATTCCCCCCTTCCTTCCCCTCCCCCCCCCCTCCCCACCATTACACCTCCTTTAGTTTATGACCATGTGTCTCAAGTTCTTTAGATTCTATATTTCCCATACTATTCTTGCCCCCTCATCTATTTTCTATCTGCTGTCGATGCTACTTATTTTCTGTACCTTCTTCCCCCTTCTCCTCCTTCCACTCCCCTGTTGCTAACCCTCCATGGGATCTTCATTTCTATGTTTCCACTCTTGATCTAGCTGTCCTTTTAGTTTGCTTTTGTTTTAGGTGTGGTTGTTAATAACTGTGAGTTTGCTGTCCTTTCACTGTTCATGTTTTTTTAACTTCTTTTTCTTAGATAAGTCCCTTTAACATTTCATATAATAAGGGCTTGGTGATGATGATTTCAAATTAGTGTGTTGGGTTCCTTTGGATATATTCCCGGAAATGGGATATCTGGGTCTAAAGGCAGATCCACTTTTAATCTTTTTTCTTTCTTGTGTCTCAAAATTTTATTTATTTTAAAAAATATTTATTTTATTATTAATGTTCAAATACATTTGTCTCCATTTTCTCATCACCACTTTCCCCTGCCATATCCACCCCTACCTCTCACCCTTAATCCTACTCCCCTTTGACTTTCTCCATGGGTTCTTCATACATGTTCATTTTTAAATTTTTGAGGTATCTCTATACTGCTTTCCACAGTGGCTGCACCAATCTGCATTCCCAGCAACAGTGCAAAAGGGTTTACCATTCTTCACATCCTTGCCAGCACTTGTTTGTTGATTTGGTTATGATGGCCATTCTGACAAGTGTGATATGATATCTCACTGTGGTTTTAATTTGCATTTCTCTGATGATTAATGACACTGAGCATCTTTTCATATGTCTATTGACCATGTCCTCTTTAGAGAAGTGTCTATTCAGGCCCTCTGTCCAAATTTTAATTGGGTTGTTTGTTTTTTTGCTGTTGAGTTTTGTAAGTTTTTAAAATAAATTTTGGCTACTAACCTCTTATCAGATGTATTGGTTAATATGTTCTCCCATTCTGTGGGATGTTTTTTTATTTTGTTGATGAATTCCTTTGTGTGCAAAAGCCTTTTAGTTTGATGTAGTCTCATTTACTTATTTAAAAAAATTTTTCCCCTTGCCTAGGGAGATATATCCCATAAAATATTATTACGAGCAATGTCCGATTTTGCTGCCTATGTTTTATTCTAGGATTTTTATGGTTTGGGGTATAACATTTAAGTCTTTGATCCATTTTGAATTTAGTCTTGGTGTGATATAAGAAAGTGATCTAGTTTCATTTTTCTACACTTATCTGTCCAATTTCCCGAATACCATTTATTGAATAGACTATCTTTAGCCCATTGTGTGTACTTGCTTCCTCTGTCAAATATTAATTGACTATAAAGGTTTGGGTTTATTTCCGGACTCTCTATTTTGTTCTATTGATCTATATTTTTGTTTTTATGCCAGTACCATGCCGTTTTGATTACTATTGCCTTATAGTATAGTTCGATATTAAGTAATGTGAGTCCTCCAACTTTGTTTTTCTTTCTGAGGATCACTATTGCTATGTGGGGCCTTTTGTGGTTCCATATAAATTTCTGAATATTTGTTCTAATTCTGTGAAATATATCATTGGAATCTTGATAGGAATTGTGTTGAATATATAGATTGATTTGGGTAGTATGGACATTTTAATGATATTAATTTTTCCTATCCATGAACACAGTTTGTGCTTACACTTATTTTTATCTTCTTCAATGTCTTACAGTTTTTGAAGCAAATGTGAATGTGATTGTTTTCTTAATTTCCCTTTCCATTAGTTTGTTATTGGGATATAAAATGCGAATAATTTCTGGGTATTAATTTTGTATACAGCTGCTTTCCTGAATTAATTTATCAGTTCTAGTAGTTTCTTGGTGAAATCTTTGGGGTTCTATATTTAATGTATCAGGTCTTCTGCAAGTAATGACAATTTTACTTCTTCCTTTCAAATTTGGATGCCTTTTATTTCTTCTTGTCTGATTGCTATGGCCAGGACTTCCAGTACTGTGTTGAATAAGAGAGGTGAAAGCAGACCTTCCTGTCTTATTCCTGATCTTAAGAAAGACACTTGTAGTTTTTGCCCATTAAGTATGACACTGGCAATAAGTTTGTCATATGTGGCCTTTGTTAATTTAGGTATGTTTTCTCTAATACCTCTTTGTTGAGAGTTTTTATCATAAATGGGTGCTAGATTTTATCAAGTACTTTTTCTGCCTCTATTGATCTGATCATGTAATTTTTTTTAAAGATTTTATTTATTTATCTTTAGAGGGGAAGGGGGGAAGGAGAGAGGGACAGAAACATCAATGTATGGTTGCCTTTTGTGCATCCCCTGCTGGGAACTGGCCTGCAGGGAACCAGCCTGCAACCCAGGCATGTGCCCTGACTGGGAATCGAACTGATCATGTAATTTTTTAACTTCATTTTGTTTATGTGGTGAATCACATTTAGTGACTCAGAAATATTATACCAACCTTGTATTTCTGAAATAAATTCCACTTGATCATGGTGTATTTGGTTTGCTAATATTTTGTTGAGGATTTTAGCTTGTATGTTCATCAGGGATATTGGCCTATAACTTTCTTTCTTTGTACTGTCTTTATCTGGTTTTGAATTTAGGATAATGCTGGCATCATAAAATGAGTGTGGGAGTGTTCCCTCCTTTTGAATTTTATGAAATAGTTTGAGGAGAAGTGTTAGTTCTCAGAATGTTTGGTAAATCTCACCAGTGAAGCCCTCCTGTTCAGGAATTTCATTTGTTGGGAGTTTTTTTTTTATTACTGTTTCAATTTGACTGGTGTAATCTGTCTATTCTGACTCTCTGATTCTTCCTCACTTAGTTTTAGAAGATTGTGTTTCTGGGAATTCTTATTTCTGATTGGTCTTTTTTTATGATTTCTATGTCTTCTTTTCTTGTTTTTTAATATCTTTATAATCATTACTCTAAACCCTCAAGCTGATAAATTGCTTGCCCCCATTTCATCTAGTTCCTTTTCTGGAGAATTCTCTTATTGTTTCATTTGAGGTCTGTTTCTTTGTCTGCCTCTTTGTATTTTTTCCTATGTTTTAGGCAGATTGGCAAAGACTCTGATGTAGGTAGGCCTTTGACAGATGCTGTTTGTGACTGCTGCTGGTCCTATCCAAAATCTGCAGCATGTGGCTCCCTCTGCTGGGCCTAATTATGTGCAGAAAGAACCAGGCTGATTATTAAGGCTGGATCTTTGGGTGTTACCAGCAATGAGCTCTGGGTAGGGTGACCTGAAGTCTCATAGATCTTCCAGAAATCCACCTTAGCTGTTAAACTAATCACTAATATAGCCTCAAGCTGTAATCAGCAGCCTGACTTAACCTCCACCGGATAGGGCAGAGTGATTCCTGTGGGTGGGGCTATTGCTTCCCCTCAGGCTGATGCCATTGGAAGGGGAGTGCTGTGCCTGAGAAAGATGGTCTTTGCTGTATGGGGAATGAGTGCAGGGATCTTGGTGGCTGTTCCTTCAGTTCTCTCCCCAGAGCCACCAACACTAGACTCTCCTCAAGTGTCTCTGCCCTTCCTCTGCCAGAGGCCAGGGTAAGTGGCTGCAAATGAAATTTTCTGCACTGGACCTTTAAAGAGGCTCTCTGAGTCTCCAGCCATCCTTCCCTAGCAGACAGAAATCCTGTTTCTATTCACTGCTGGATGTTATCTGGGTTTCTTTCTAGCTCTGGTGCTGTAAGCTGGGGAGCTCAGCTTGTGGTTTATATACCGTACTCCTCAGTGGGACCCAGGGCCACTGAAATATCCCTTTGGAACTTCAGCTGCTGCCCACTGGAGCCCAGCCATCCCTCTGATGCTTGGCACCCCTACCAGTCTGTGGGGAAGTGGTTCCTTCTGTCTGTTTGTGGTTATAAGGCTTCTCTCCATTAAGTGTTGGTTATTCAGAATGATTTCTCTGCAATTTAGTTTTAATTCCAGATTGGTCCTGGGAGGATGTTAGTGTAGCTTCTACTTACTACTCTACCATTTTGAATTCCTCTCTCCCTCTCTTTCATCTTTCTTAACCTCTCCTTTCTTATAGATTCCGAGAAGTGGTTGAGTTTAAATATTTGTCATAGTTACACCTGAGCATGAACTCACTATCTCATATTATAACTATATATACAATTCTCAATTCTTCAGCTAGTGGATATTTATATATTTGTAATCAATGGCCATAAACTTACATGTCATTCATGCACTTCCTCCATTTCATTTTCCATCATTAGGTTTTCTATGCTATTTTCAATTCTGTTCTCTCTTCCATATTTCTTCAAGATCTCATTTCTCCAATATAATTTTTTTTTAACAGAAAAGAATACCAGTCAAATTGGATTAGTACTTGGATTACTGGCCTAATTTTCACTTAATCATCTCCTTTTCTTTAATCAAAATTTTTTGAGCTTTATTGAGATATAATTGACAAACATTGTATGTATTTAAGATATATGGTATGATATTTTGACATTTGTTTACATTGTGAAATGATTACTACAATCAAGCTAATATATCCATCATTTCACACATTTACTATTTTTTTTGGTAGTGAGAAAACTTGAGATACACTTTCTTAACAAATGTCAAATCAACAATATATTATTATGTCAGTCACCATATTATTATGTCTGAACACATACACATACAACTGGCCAGCAGGTATGTAAAAAGATGTCTGACATCACTAATCATCATGGAAAAACACATCAAAACACACAATGAGGTATCACTTCATACTTGTTAGCATGAATATTATCAAAAAGTCCAAGATAAATGTTAGTGAGGATGTGGAACTCTTTGTACTGTTGGTACAAATGTAAACCAGCACAGCCACTATGGAAAAGAGTATAGTGGTTCTTCAAAAAAATATTAAATAGCATGTGAACCTACAACCTCACTTTTGGGTATATACCCAAAGGATACAAAATCTTCATCTCATTGCATTTTCCTGTAATGAATAGTATTCACATCCTTATTCACAATAGCCAGAATATAGAAACAACCCAAGTGTCTGTTAACAAATGAACTAAAGAAAATGTGAGATTTATATATATATATATAAATACATGAAGGTCTGCCTGGAAGAAGTTGAGCCATTGTTAATATAATGAGAATGGCTTGTGCAGCATCATGTATGTAACCTGGCAGCCAAGGAGAGTGGACTGGAATGTGCATGTGTGAACAATGATGACTTCACTGTACTAGTCAGTGGGGGCGGTAGATGTAATTGAGTTAACATGTGTACTGTGTGGCCCTTATATTCAAAAGGACTGAACAAGTAGAGCAACAAATCTGCATCAAATTCTGCACGAAGCTTGAACACCCTTCTACAGAAACTATTGGGATGATTCAGAAGGCCACAGCTATGGGCTACTAGTGATTGGCAGCTTCATCATGACGACACTCCCACTCATGCATTACACTTCCTGCAGTTTTTTTGCAAAACATCACATCACCCAGGTGACTCAGCCATGCTACAACCTGGTTTTGGTGACCTGTGACTTCTGGCTTTTCCCAAAACTAAAATCACCTTTGAAAGGGAAGCGATTTCAGACTGTTGATGGGAATCAGAAAAACACGTAGGGACAGCTGATGGCAACTGGGAGAACTGCATGAGGCCCCAAGGTGCCTACTCTGAAAGGGATGGAAGTATCATTGTCCTATGTACAATGTTCCTTGTATCTTGTATCTTCTTCAATAAATGCCTCGACTTTCCATATTATATAGCTGGATACCTTCTGGACAGACCTTGTTTCCCGTGAAATGCGTGCTTTTGTACAGTTACATAGTTATATTTCTTTCTACTGATGTAACAAAAGGATTGAAAATGTTGACTGCAGTGTGATGCACTTAATGGCACCACAAAACACTACTGAAGTTTTCTATTATTTGAGTATTTCAATAACAATGTTTTTTGCCTTTTCCCCAATTTCTGGTTTAAGGAGGATATAAAAGCCCTCACTGCTGTGGATTCCTGTGTGCAGCACAGTTGACATTTTCTTTGTGTAAAGTATAAAAGAGCCACTTAAAATTACTTCCTCTATTCAAGTTAGCATGTGCAGTGCCAAAATATGCTCCGGAAAGAACCTGTACACAGTTAACATTTTGAAAAATGCAAAGAATGAAAACCATAAGAAAAGAAGGCAAAAACATTCAAGGGGAGTTTTCTTTCTTACACATTGAGTTTATATATTTTTCTGTTTCTTTACTGGTAGAAACTTGACAACTATACACATTTGCATGTTGAATTGATTTATAATTCACTTTTTGTAGAGGTGATAAAAAGTCATTATGTATGAATATCTGAAAAGATTGCTGTGCAATCACTTGAAAATAGGCAACACTGAGAATTGCTGAAAATGATGAATGTGTGACTCTGGACACAATTAGAGTTTGTGAAATCAACCATGCCATTGTTCAGATGTTTGAACATATGTTTGGAAGCCCAGAGCATATCTGTGAAGAATTGTTTCCTATTGTAGAGCAATGTGTTCCTTTCATTTTAAACTCATTTGTTTTATTAAAAAAGAGAGATAACTCACATATATCAGGTTAATTTACATTTAGATCTTTTGAAATGCCGTCTTTTAAAATGTCTGCTACTGTTTCACTGTTTATACATTTGAAGGTATTAACATCCCACATTAATGCTTCATAAATCTCTGCATTAGAGTGTTATGCTTCTGCTTTTTAACTCAAAGGCAGAAACATCATGGTAATTGTGACCCTCACATAAGCTCTGTTTTCTCTACTCTTATACAGGTTTTCATAAAAGAAATGTACAGATTCAGTAAATATAATCATTTATACTAGTTTACAAGTATTATATACTTGTTTGGTCTTGCACATATCATGCTGATCAATTTTGTATTATAATGTATCCTGTTCCACATCACTGTTCATATATCATTATTTTGAAATTGCATATTTGCAGGGCCTTCTCAAAAGTTCTGCTAGTGAACATATTTTCATCTACCTTTAAAGTAGACCTAGCTAATTTTGCTCTTATTCACCCTTCCAAAAATTATTTTTTTTCAAACTTTAGAAGGGACACTTCTCTAGTGCATTCACACGCTGCAAAACACACTTCACAAAAACAATTCTCTATATAAGGGGTGATCCCCCCCCGCCAAACTGGAATTATCTTCTGGAGGGCCCGCCCCTTCTAGTACAGACTCCCCTCATTAGGTGACTGTTCTAGGAAACCATCTGTATCAGCGTACCAGCTGGTGTAGTGAGGCTGTGTTTGGCCTTGATGAATTTTTTGAAGACTCTTTCAATGCACTTGCCCATTTTGTGATGGGTGATTTACAAGCACACCTGCTCACACAGCACTGAGTGTTCAGCTTGACCCCTGTGCCCTGCCCTCTCTATTCACTGGATCTTGCCCTGAGTCACTTGTTTTTGTTTCCTCAGATGAAAAAAATCCTCTAAGGGATGTTTTTGCCGATGTGAAAGAGATGAAACAAAAAACAGCAGAAGCACTAAAAGGCATTAAACTTGATGAGTTCAAAAACTGCTTCGAGCAGTGGAGAAAATGTCTCTATAGGTGTATTGCATTAAATGGAGAGTGATTTGAAAGTGATTGAAGTTTTAAACATGTAAAAATAAATACACATTTTTTAATAAATAATTTCCAGTTTTTTTGTGGTTCTCCTCATATAGTTCTGATGGAAATAACTTGTCACCCTTAGTATAAGGAAGGAAATGATATCCTCCAGGCCCAGATATACTTCATTAATTGTTATTTTCTTCTGTATATGATCATTGCTTATCTATTACTATCAATTTTTACTGTACATTAGATCATCTGGAAATTTAAAATGATTTTTTGTTGGCTCTAGACATTTATGTCTCCTCTCTTGTAGTTTATGTAACTATGAACTAATCTTTATCTATTGCTTTGATATAAGAATAGATTAAATGGGTCCAAAGGCAAAGGCTTATGACCTTTCAGTAAATACTCCTTCCATCAGACAGAGACAGACAAATGCCATGTGATTTGACTTATGAGTGGAATCGGAAAAAAAACAAGATAAATGAACAACAAAACAGAAGCAAACTCTTAGATACAGAGAACAAATTGATGGTTTCCAGGGGAAGAGGGTGTTTGGGGAGCTGGGTTAAAAAGATGAAGGGATTAAGAAGTACAAACTGATAGTTACAAAATAGTCACCTGAGTAAAAACTACAGCATAGGGAACATAGTCATTATCACTGTAATCACTACGCATGGTGTCGGATGGGGATAAGACTAATCGGGGGATAACTCTGTAAGTCATGTAAATGTCTAACCACTATACTGTACACCTGAAACCAATATGATACTAAATGTCAAGTGTAGTTGAAAATTTTTTCAGTAAAAAATGAATAAATACTCCCTGTAGACCTAAATTGGGGGAGTTTTCTGTAAATGCATCTGGGAAAATTGCTCAATGTATTCTAAATACAAAATATTACCAGATTGTTCATATATTCACATATATTTGCAGTCACAGAGTTTCCAGGTAAAATATAAGATTTCTTGTGAAGAGTAATTTTCAGAATAATGATGAATAAAGTTTTAGTGTAAGTATATCCCAAGTATAGCATGGGGCATGCTTTCGAAAAAATATATTGGTTATTTGAAATTCAAATATACGTGGATAACCTGCATTATATTTAATAAGTCTGGCCACATGCAACAATTTCAAGAAGACTTTGCCTTAATATCTTAGTTTATTAGAGCTGGAAGGAACTTTAGAAATGGTTTAGGTCAGGGATCAGCCAACTTTTTTCTATAAATGACCAGATAGTAAATATTTTAGGTTTAGTGGGCCACATAAAGTTTCTTCATGTATTTTTCTGTTGTTTTTGTTTTTAAGCAACTTTTTGAAATGTAAACAGTCACTCATAGCTCAAAAGTTGTACACAAGCAGCCTGTGGAATGGATTTAGCCTAGAGCCATGCTTTGCCAACTCTTGGTTCAGGTCATGCACTCTCATTTTACATATGAGCCTAAAATGCTCTGTTAAAATCAAGAGTCAGCATTTGCGTGACCTTTCCCTGATCTGCCTTACAACTTTAGATCAATGTTAAGTTGTTAAGGAAAATGCTGGCTTCCAAATTCTGTATTCTCATCCTCTAGCTGAAAATGTTTTCTGGTATTTGTCCGAATACTAAAATCAAACTTATCCATACGTGCTTTCTGAAATTAATGCATCATCCCTTTTGGTGCAAGTTGTGCTTATCTCCATCTTCTGTTCCCCCTTACTTAATTCTGAACAGACTTGTAAAATCTCTTACAGTAATTGAACAAGGCCTGGATTCTCCTCCACACATGTAACTTTGGGTGAATCATTAATCACTTTCCCAAACGTGAAATAAGCATTCATCACTTACTTTTATAAATATTTATTAGGTATTCTCCCAAAGAGTATGAGTATGAGTATGTATATGAGTATGTATATACTCATATACATATCAGTATATGAGTTTATGAATTTAAAAATAAAATATGGTCGGACTGTTCAGGATCCCTTTCTTTTCCCCATCCCCATTTGGCCTGTACTAGTTTGTTCTTACTCTGATCTCTTAGCCTCTGAATTCTTAGATTTGTGCTCAGACTCAGACACCTATCTTAGGCTGACTTCACCACTGACCCAATTTCTTTTAATTACTCTCAGTAGCAGTTATCATATACATATCTGTATTTATAAATATACATTTATATATAAAGATATAAACACACACATATATATATACATATATATTTAAAGTGGCTACCATTTACTGAATGCTTATCATGTGTCAGACACTACTTTGTTTTAAATTTTTTATGTTGACATAATTTGGATTTGCAATTGGTGATGCTGTTATTTTAATTTTTAATTAAAGTATACTTGAATTACACTTTTATATTAGTTTCAGGTGTGCATATTCTTCTTTGGGTAACTATTTTTCTTCCTTCAGTGTCTTCCCAGGAAATATGATTTGGGCATAAAAGAGCTGCATAGGCATTTCAAGTTCAGTGACTATGTGTGATAACTTAAAGCAGACATCAATACCTATGTAATAACTTTTACAAAATTATTACTATAGTTATTGTTGATTTTGCTGTTAATTTTTTCTTCTTGTCTAAGCTTATAAGTATAAACTGCTCTAAACTCATGAGCAATTCTTGCTGTATTATCAATCAAAATTAATTATTATTTTTATTTACAGTACTTTTTCTACTTTTCCAGTTCTGAAAATATTCTCCCTGAAGAAGAATTAGAATCAAAACAAGGAATTATTTCTTCCTAGTGATCTCTTAGTACTACATTAAGTGGTAATCCATCTAATTTTAAGGATAAATAGATAGGTAGATTTAATAATATATACAAGTTCTGTGCAGAAGGTAACCAGCCATGTAATATGAACAGTAGAGACATTTATTGAAGAAGATACAAGATTCAAGGAACACTGTACATGGGACAATGACACCTCAGTCCCCTTCAAAGTAGGTACTTTGGGACCTCACACAGTTCTCCCAATTGCCATCAGGTGCCCCAATGTATTTTTCGGGTTCTTGCTGATGGTATGAAATTGCCTCCCTTTCAAAGGTGATTTTACTTTTCGGAAAAGCCAGAAGTCACAGGGCACCAAGTCTGGGCTGTTGAGGTGCTGAGTCACCTGGGTGATATGATGTTCTGCCAGGAAACTACAGGAGATGTGATGCAAGAGTGGGACTGTTGTCATGAAGAAGCTGCCAATCACCAGTTGCCTATAGCTGCAGCTTTTGAATAATCAGAATAGTTTCTGTAGAGGGATATTCAAGCTTAATGCAAAATTTGATGCAGATTTATTGCTCTCCTTGTTCAGTTATTTTGAATGTGAGACCCACACAGTACACCAATTCACTCAATGGCATCTATCACCCCCACTGATCAGTACAGTGAAGTCATCATTGTTCACCCATGTGCATTCCAGTCCACTCTTCTTGGTGGCCAGGTTACATCAATGTCATGCATTCTTGTTATCTTAACAATGGCTGGTCTGTTTCTGGACAGACCTTGTATCCTTCTACATATTCTTGAATATGTATACAGTAAATACAAACTAATATTTATATAAGTTAAAGATGTAATTAAGTAAATATGATAAAATTCAGAAAATCATAAATGAGGGAATATCATGAAAAGGTACAATATAATAAAGATCCAAACATAATTATAATCAGTATTTCAGAATAAGGTGTATGTGTTTACAGCATATTTATGGGATTCACATTTATGTAAAAGAATTCAGTATTTGAATTAGGGAAGAGTATAAGCAACAAAGTTTAAGTGTTAAGACCTTGACTCTATTTGATGTGCATGTAATACATGTGGATAATTATGCCAATAGATAGAGATAATAAGTACAATTTCTCAAAAGGTTTTAGAAAATTTATGCTGATTTCAGACATCCATCCTACCTTAAAGGATTGCAAGTCATTTAATTTTTTCCTAAGTTTTGTTATAAAAAGCTCTAAAAGATAATCTTCTGTTATTTATAATTTTCTAATAGAACTCAAAATTTAGTTGAGTTTCTTAAATTTTTTTAGAGCAATAAATGTTTATGAAAGTTAAGGGTTATTTTCAGTTCACTTAGGGCAAGAAATTCCAGCAAAGGTTCAGAGATATAACAAAAATATTTTCCCTGGCTCTTTTACTGACATGTTTTAAATCCTATGATAGCCATATGGAAGCATCCTAGGAAATTTTCCTTAGTTTTACTTCAAGTACATTTGTAAATACCAGAGTCTAAATATTTTATACTTTATCTGCAAGAGAAGAGTAAAATGTGTTATGAGAAGTTCTTCAACAAACCAAAGTTAGAAGGGCTGCCTGCATATTCAGAGCACAGATTGAAATGAATTTAAAATTTGAAAACTTTAAAAATTCACAACTAGTTCGAATGTTGTAAAAGTCAGGGATTGAGTCTTTAATTTTTTATAGAGGAAAGCAATTTTTATATATTTTTCTTTTTCCCAAATACCACACTATTTAGCTAATATATTTAAATAGCTAAGTGGTTATTATAGTTATTAAAAGTAGTTCTTTTTCAATTTAACCAAAATTTGATTTTCTTCTATATCTCTGCTATATAAATGGAAAACAGTCACTTTCCTCAATATTTTAGCATCTAGGAAGGAGATGTAAGTAAACGTACTATGAAAATACAAAGTGACTATGACAATGAAGAAAGGTATGAGGTATTAGGGGAAGGCAGAGTGGGAAGCCAAAAGCAGGTTGGGATGTGAATGACAGCAAGAAGGCTTCAAAAAGAAAGTGATAATCCACCCAGATCTTTAAGGAAGAAAATTAGCTAGCCAGATTGAGAAGAATATTGTACACAGAGGGATACTGGAGGGCATGAAACCTGACACATGAGAGCACAGGGAATGTGGAGAATTGTAAGTCCCTTGGTATAATGGGATTATAGTCTGGATGACAGGATGCTGGAGGAAAACAAAGCCAGACAAGAAAGCAGGCATCAGTCAGATCATGAATGTGCCACATTAAAAAAAAAGTATTTGGAAAGAGAATAAAGCATAGATCTTTTGGAAAATAAGTCTGTAATGGATCCAGATAAGTGAAACACTCTGTGAGGGAAAATAAATCTCTCTATTAAAAATGAAAACTTAAGTGAGGACATGAACTTCAAGATATTCTCCATAAGTTCAAACAGCTTCCTTTCTCCCAAAACCTTTTGTTTTTCAGAAGCTGTTCTATTTGTGAGTAATGTCAGGGGAAGCACATAAGAAAAGACAAATTTAGTATTCCCAGGCTGGAAAAGACCAGGATATTCCATTATTGAATCTAAAAGGACACAAAGGGAGATATATTGGTGTGGCACATGCTGTGAGACACTTGCTGTCAAATCCTGCTGCCTTCTTTTCATGTGTTCATCTTAAAAGCACTCCCTTAATAAAACTCCTGCTTTATAATCTCTAAGATTCTGCTTCTCGGAGAACTCGTCCTCTAACAATGGGGTAGCAAAGGAAGAAAACAGCCTGACTCTCAAGCTCTCCTGGCAAGGTGAAGAGTCATCCCTGATGTTGAAGCAGTTTCATAGGTAGCCTTCAGTCCACAGTCCAAAGCAATTGCTAAATGAAACCCAAGAGATTCATGTTAGAGACCTATCTGGGGGCAATACATTTTAGAGCTAACACAGCCTCTCAAATTGATTCTAATTCTGCTAGTTTGAAGACAGACAAAAGGAAGGTCAAAAGAGTCATAATTTCCTCAATACTATAGAACTACTTAAAGGCTAAGATGAATTCCATATCTTCTCACTCCTAGTCTGCTGCCTTTTTCAGTACATCCATACTTCTCAAATAGAAGTGTTCCCAGAGATTTGCATCAGTTTGTAGACCTGACTGCAGCCACAGGAAAAACATAAAAGTTCCCAGAGAATGGTTTCATTACTCTTTATATCACAATGCATATGTTGTATAGTATAAGGAGCATGTGGCTTTTAAAATAAAGAAACAAGAGACTCTCAAGATCTGTTGGATAGAGTTGAATATCCTCTGCTACTAGGGATAAATTTGTGTAAATGTTTAAAAAGAATGGCAGGAAGATATACTATTATTCCTAGATATTGGATTCTTTTCAATTTTGATTAAAATGCATTCTGGGTTTATGATTAAAATTCATTCTAGGTTTATGTTAATAACAGTACCTATAAAATGACTTTTTTCTGTTTGCCCAAAATTCTTATTAAAATCTACAAAAGTACAGACAATACAAATAAATGGTGATAATTACCTCCATTTTGAGAAAGAATTATTACATCCTGAGAGGATGCCAACAGGTCCAGCTCCCATTACCCCCAAATCTACATGAGAGAAAGCTAGAGATTTATTATATACAGATTCCTCAGAAGGATTTAAAACAGGTGTGAGCATTGTGACATATCTTGTCTCCACTCGTAACCAATGAGGAAGTCCCAAAATGTATCGCTTGGAAATTGTGGAGAGCTGGATGCATGCTAGCAGAGCTAAGGCCTTTTGTAGGAACCCCTCAGTTGTTATCTATGCAGAGTGCTCTTGGGAAAACTTGACACAGTTCCTAGAGTTGGGAGGCAAGGAATGGAGACTGGGCCATGCCTTTTGCTGGGAGAATCCAGAAAACAGTCAGCAGGCTAGAACAGCCTGCAAGGTTAGTGAGGAGAATAGTTCATCTATAGCATTATTTGCACTTCTATCAGTTGGCAGGACAGTTGGCAATTTTCTCAGATCTAATTGACAGTAAGGGAAGTGTTAGGTAGCTAGGTTCAAGTAATCTAGAGATGAACTATTTCACAACATCTACTGCATCAGGTACACCAGCCAAAAAGAGTAGAAATGTACTTCCTGCTAAAGGAAATGTTCAAGAGATCAGCTGAGCGTACCCAAACCACAGCAGAGAAATACGTTGTAAGGAATCCGCAACAAATCACTGATGTACCTACAATGACAGAATGCATTTGCTACCTACACAAATTACAATCACCTTGTGCTAAGAAATAAGACTTTGACACCTTTTCTGATTCCTTCTGCCCCTGATTTGACCCTGGAAGCTCAAAATTTAGAGAGGAGGTATAACAATGGAAGAGCTAGGGGGGTGTGGGCAACTTCAAAGTAGGTGTGCAATAAAACTCTAGTAGTTCATTAAATTGGGTTAGACTATTTCATATTGCAAGTGACCTAACAGCTATGAAATACATGCAGATTATCTCAAATAAGGTGAAGAGAAATCTGGTGAAAATACCATAAGTTGGTGTTGGGAAAAATTAAAATATATTCTCCAGTATAAGTCAAGTCATTTAATAAGCTGAATTCATTACCATGCCAATATAGATGGCATTGTCTCAATGACTATACCCTATATTTTAAGGGAGATTTTCAAGTATTGTAGAAATGTATAGTAGTTAAAAAAACAATGTTTGGCATCAAACAGCTTGACATCTGGCTTTGCTGATCATCTGCATAACCTAGGCAAATTACTTTCTCAGTTCTTCATTTTTTCAGTAGTAGGATGGTTATTGTAACAAAGTTTATACATTTTGTGGTATATTCCCAGCCAGTCATAATTATTTCTTCTTGGGTAGCTGCTCTCTGAACTGCTTCAAGATACTTTTGGCCTGACTGATTGGGTTACAGGTGGTTACCTTAGCTACATATCTGTTTTCCAGGGTCAGTCCAAGAAGAATTCAGCCTCTCTATGGGGAAAGGACTCTACAGTGGTGGTGAGTCAGAAGCCATTGTCAGCCAGGAATGGTGAGACAAGTAAAACAGGACTCCAACAGAGAAGGTAACCAGTGAAATATGTCATTGGAATCTTGACAGTAATTGCACTGAATCTATAGATTGCTTTGAGTAGTATGAACATTTTAACGATGTCAATTCTTCCTATCCATGAACACGATATGTGCTTCTGCTTATTTGTATCTTCTTCAGTTTCTTTCTACAGTGTCTTTTAATTTTCTGAATGCAGGGCTTTTACATCCTTGGTTAGGTTTATTCCTAGTATTTCGTTCTTTTGAGGTGAATGGGATTATTTTCCATTTGGTGTTAGTTCATTATTGGTTTATAAAATGAAGATGATATATGGACATTAGTTTTATATCTTTCTACTTGGCTGAATTCATTTATCCGTTCTAGTACTTTCTTGGCAGAATCCTTGGGGTTCTCTACGTACAGTACCATGTCATTCAAATGAAGAGAGTGCTACTTCTTTCTTTTCCATTGAATGCTTTTTATTTCTTCGTTTGGTCAAATGGGGCTACCTGAAACTAACAAGTTTTTTCACAGAAAAGAAAAACATCAGCAAAATAAAAAGACAACCCACAGAATGGAAGAACATATTTGCTGATATGTCTGATAAGGGGTTAATGGGTTACAAGGTGGAAGAATTGAGCAAAAAGAAAAAATGGACATGGACAAATAGTGTAGTGGTTGTGGGTGGGAAGGGGGTGTGAGGGGATGAAATGGTAATGAAAAATATAATAAAAATAAAAGCTTAAAAATAATAAATAAAAGAGATGGAGTCATTGGGGGGACTGAAGGAACTGAGAAAAGTAACCATAACATTTAGTATCTGACCATAAAACTTTACTAAATTTCTTGTGAATAGGAAAAATGGTCCCATTACAAATTTGAATAAACAGCTGAATAAAATTAATGGAAGTATCTTCTTTTTGCTGTAGCCCCATCTTGTTTAAGAAAATTACTGGAACTCATGGTTTTAAAAAGGAACTGGTAAAAAGTCATTCTTACATATTCATGTTAATGACAAGATAATTTTCCCTATATCTAGAACATTCTCCTCTCTGTTTTTCAACATTCAGAAACCTCTCATTTTTCAGTTTTGAATTAAATGACATTTCCTCTCAGAATATTTTTAAGTTGGCCTTTTTCTATTCCCACCACAGCCCAACCTTGGTCTTCTTTATTAATAGCATTCTGTTTCAGAGTTCGTATACTAGTTTAGATTATACATTTGAGTATTTACTTCTTTATTGGCATATACTTATAAATGACACAGGGCACGAAGTAGGTGCATATTTTTTTAATGCTATAAATCTCATTTACTTATTTTATTTTATTTTCAGGGCAAAACCTGATTATTTTCTTTTTTTTTAATTATTTTATTGTTGTTCAAGTATATGGATAAAACTGGAGAGCATCTTATTCATCAACGTATGGCCAGTGTTTGAGGCAGTGCTTAGTGTACAGTACATATGCAAAGACCTCGTGGATGAATGAGTTCATCTAACTTAATGGATAAGTAAATTTATATATTAGTGTAAGAATGAGAAAGATTTTTTGTAGAAGATTTATGGCCTACTTTTGTGTGAGAGGCCTTGTTTAATATCCAAATGTAATATGCAGGTCTGTCATATAGTGAAAGGTCAGGGCTGAATATATAAATTTGGCAACTGTAAATGTATAGATGGCATGAAAGTTTTCAAGATTCTGTTGGATCACCTCACCTAGTAGCAGATAGTAATAGAAGCATAGATAGTGAAGAGCGGAGAGATCAAAGTGAGTGTTCTAGAGTTTGTTAGATAAATGACCCATTACGTACTGTTAACAGTGTAATTCTGGCTCATGGTCAAGATGATAGGACTTCAGTTGCTTCCATCTTCTCACATTTTACTCTAATTAAAGCTTGTGGTAGAAAAGTCTCTTCACCTTCTCTCCATCTCAAAACTTTTATATATACAACATCATCACAGCTGTTAAGCTATTTTCCTTTGGTCTTAGGAATTCTGTAATCCAATATAGTGGCCATATACAACAACTGAGCACTTGATATATAGCTAGTTCAAATTAAGTATAAAGTGCACACAAGATTGCAAAGATAGCATGAAAAATCATTTAAAATATCTCATTAATATTTTTATGTTGTTGAGATGATAATATACTAGGATATGCCAGGCTGAATAAAATATATTGTTAAAATTGACTTCTCTCCCTTTTTCATTTTAATGTGGCAACAAAAAGTTTTAAAATCTCGTATGTGTCTTGCATATATTATTATTAGACTGTGCTTGTATAGAAGTATTAAAACAAAGTATTTTGTGATCACTGTAAAACAACTTTTTAACAATTATTACCTCTGCTTAAAAATTATCACCTTAATTTAAAGGTAGTAGTAAAAAGAATTCTAATTAACTTTTTCTGCTCCCTACTTTTATAAATAAATTTACCTTAGGAAAAATACTTTTAAAAATGCCTGTCAATTAATAGGGCCATTAGAAAATTCATGAAATGTTATGTTGACATGTCCACAATCAAATATACCTATATCTATCACGTGCAGAAAGAGCTATAAGCATGTACAATTCATTACTGTTTTTGTGTAAGGTTATACAATTGTTTATGTCAAATATATACAATTGAATATGTATTTTTTGATATTCAACTTGGAATCTATCATGGAAAAACTCAGGAGGACAGTTGTTGTGGCAGTTAAAATACTGGGTTTTAAATATGGACATTGAGTTCTAGTCCTGGACTTTTTCTTAACTAGTGGTTTCTTTGAGTTACTTCTCTTTGACTTTGTTTCCACACTTATAAAATGTTAGTTTCAACTATCATTTTAAAGCGTTTTCTAATAATAAATCATTTTGATATCCCCCAAAGATCCAAAACATATTTTTTAATAGTCTTTTATACTACAAATATGTTTCATATAATAAAGCCAGGATTCTTGAGGAATTTATCATTGAAGTGAGAAAGGTAAGATACATCATACTTTCCAGTGTGCTCATGCACATGTAGTTATAAATGTTTAGCTAGCTGGTCATTACCCTCTTGTTGAATAAGCCCAGGTCATTTGCTTTATGATCCACAATGATTGTCCCATGATAAAGTTTGACTGCATGTAATTCTATATGCTGTGGAAAGGCAGGGCAGGAGATAGTGCAAGAGAGGGAACAAGAGGGACCTTTAGTGGAACTTGTCATTTATAATCACATTTCTTTTTCTTTTTAAGATTTTATTTATTTTTAGAGAGAAGGGAAGGGGAAGAGAAAAAGAGGGAGAGAAACATCAATTTGTGGTTGCACCTTGAATGCTTCCTATTGGAGACCTGGCCCGCAACCCAGGCATGTGTCCTGACTGGGAATCAAACGGGTGGCCCTTTGCTTCATAGTCTGGTACTCAATCCACTGAAGCACACCAGCCAGGATATAATCACATTTCATACAATGCTTTTTTATTTTCATACAATAATACGTTAAAAGATATAAGACTTACTCAGGTTTGTAAATTTTTTGATAAAAAAACTAAACTACATTCTGTATAGAGAACACAGAGATCTCTTATACTCTCAAATTATTAGCCAACATTAGGGTTAAAAGAGTTTTCATCCTATTTCCTAGCCTGTTAAATTTACATTCCAATTTTCTCTCTATCTTATTCTCCAATCCACCGTAATCCTTCCTAAATTCTACTCTCGGTTTTATCATTCTGTAGCCAGCTCTGATCAGTATATCTTTTTCCAGTTGACGGCCATTGCTAATGAATTTAATATTTGTATTTTGTCATTTAGGGTTCTCTGCAGTATGAGTCCCACCTGAATTTCCAGCTTTATTTCTCTGCTGATCCTACATGTGATCTTCTCTCAACACAACCTACACAATTTTCTTCCTCTTTCTGTATTTTCTCATCAAATCTCTCAAGTCATCAAAGTATCGTTTCAGATAAGCTGTTTATGGTGTGTATGCAGGAAGAAGGGCAACAAAATTTTTTGCTAAAATATTTTGCAATATAAATTAATAAAGTCATGAAGTCAGGGAGAAAACAGAAAATAGGAGAGTGATAGACAAGAGAAGAAAAATATCTGAAGAATTTTAAAGAGAAGCACTAATGTTCAATTTCAAGGAGTGTGTGCATGTGTGTGCCTGCATGCACATGTGTGCTATAGAGATTATTATGCCAACTGAAATAAGCCAGTCAGTAAAAGGCAAATACCATATGATATTATATGTAGAACCTAATGAACAAAATAAGCTGATAAAATAGAAACAGAGGCATGGATACACGGAACAGACAAATAGCAGTTAGAGGGAGGGGGAGGGATTAGCAAAAGAACACACATGCATGACCCACAAACACAGACAGCAATGTGGTGAAGCCAGGGTGAGGGCTAGGTGGAGGTGGGAAAAAAGGGGAGATGGGGATATCTGTAATAGTGTAAACAATAAAAATAAAGTTAAAAAAGCCTTGTGTGAATGATTATATTTTTGGATGGAAATGAAGAAGAGGCCCATTGTTTGGGATCGTGGTGGATTGTATGGTCAAGTTACTATGTTAGAAGCATAAGGTAAAAGATTGATCTTGTCCCTCATTTTCTTCTCCTGCTAAGGCATTGGGCTAGCATATTATTGGGGTTTTCCCATTTAGACAATTTCAGAATATATCTTGGGACTCTGAATCTTGAGCAAGAGACAGTATGAGCCCTTATTCAGAGGTGGTTCAGCCTGTTTTTGGATGAGCCTCACTCTGCTTCTTGCTGACTGGCCTTCCAGAGTATCTTTCAGTTGCATTTTCCAAGCTGCTTCCACTATTTTTCCTCAGTTCTGTTAACACCAGATATCCATCTAATAAACTTCTTTTTCTATTCTATTATCATGTAAATCCCCTGAGGAACAATTACAGATCTGTGGTAGGCAGAATAATGGCTCTCCGAAGATGTCCTAATACCTAGGATCTATGCATTTGTTACTCTATGGAACAAAGGAACATTATGGTTACCGCTGGAATTAAAGTAGCTAATCAGCTGATACTGAGTTATTAAGATTATCCTGATTTATTCCAGTGAGCTCCATATAATCACAATGGTCCTTAAATGGAGAAAAAGGAGGTGAAAGCATAGATCGAATGACGTGACATGAGAAAGATTAGACTCACCATTATTTGGTTAGAAGATGAATAATGGGGGCCATGAGCAGAAGGTCTGTAAAAGCCAGAAAAAGCAAGGAAATTGATTCTCTCCTAGGACCTCCAGGAGAAAACAAAACAGCAACAACAAAAACTAAAACAAAAACATAGCCCTGCCAAAACCTTGATTTTAGCCTAGACTTCTCTTTACAGATCTTTTAGATAATAAACATGTGTTGCTGAAGTCACTAAGTAGTGTGACAATTAATTATGGAAGCAATAGAAGCTCACATGGGTTTAAGTCGGACACAGTTGGGAATGCCAGCTGCCCTTTGAGTCATACTTGTCCTCCTTTCTTTGCATTCCCCACTGCATATCCTATGTTAACAACTACTTGCAGACTTAAAGGCAAAGCTCATTTTTATACCACTGCCAATGACTAATTCCATGTGTTTTACAGGACAGGTGTTCAACTAGTATTTATTTAATTGATGTGTTGAATTATAGAAAAATAAATCAATGTTAATAAGGCAATAAAGAAGACAAAATATATGTCATCCTTTTTTTGATGGATGGGGGAATATATAGATTTCCTCCTCTTCCCATATGGGAATTTCTGGATTACTACCAATGTAAACAGAGACTGATGCACATCTAGTTTTTACGTAGTTACAAGCACAGGGATGGGGAAGGAGCTCTTTTTCTACCAACCAAAGACAGTGCTCCCTGCTGGAGAATGCAGCAATGATAGTAGAGAAGAACTCAGAAGTTTGAAACCGCCAGCCATGCCTGCCTTTAAAAAGAAACCCTGTCTTTGATGATAGGTATTCTTATCTCTCTTCAGACCTTGTCCTTGACTTCAATCCCCATTCATTTGCAACTTAGCATCTTAGTATTACAGCAGTTGTCATTAACTGGTAAATATGCCGCATTGCCCTCTCATTTGAAAGATAGATTTCAGACCTGGGTACAGTGTTTGAAAAGACTGACACTCATTTCTTGGTCCTTTTCTGAAGATGTGGACTATCAGTTCTTTGGAAAAGAGATAAATCATTGAAATAAGTTTATAAATGCTCAGTTTCTCTGCCTTCCTGGCTCTGGAATGTCTGACATTTAGCCACCTGATCTAAATTTAATAAATAAATAAAATTGCTCTAACATGCCTTAAAAATATTTTCCAGTATGGTAAAACCAAAGGCATCTATCTATTAAGGGAGCCTGTTAAAAATACACATATACCAAGACAAAACACCTAGTAAAATCTCTCATTTTTATTTCTAGGTTTGTAGTTTACCCAGTACAATTGATCTTTTAAGTATATATGGGATATATATACACACAGGGTTTCAAATAAAACAAAATATTTCTTGGTTTTAATGCATGGCATTTAAATACTCCTTTATGACATTATTTATAAAACTGTTTTATAGAACACTAAAAAGTATGGGGCTGTTTAAAAAATGTTAATCCTATAATTAATAGTCAGAGGCATACCCATCCCCCAGCCCAGGCACTGATATTCTAAATCTGTCACTCTGAACTTTCCAGGAGGAGACAGCCATCTGCCTGCATGCAGGCCTCCAAAACAAAGCAAGACTATATGCTCTTAAGTTTCCCCTGGTGGGATGCAGGACGGTTACGATAAAGTAGGCAACAAGGTTTAGCTCATCTGAATTAAGATAACGTGTGCCGAGAAAAAAAAAAAACAGAGCATATTAAATCAAACTGAGTCTCTAAGTCAGTGTTATTAGGTGATTGGATATGGATGATTTGATAAAGCAGAGTACATGATGTAATGCTACGTTGACAGGAAAGGTGTATAAGGATGACCCATTACTTACTCCCATTACCCTGGCAACCCTTTCTCTCTGTTACTGAATCCAGTGCTATTTTAGTTAAGAATTATACTTAATTTACACCCCCATTTCGCTGTGAAATGAATCAAAGGTGTAAAATAAAATATTTTAACAGTCTTTCAAGCTTGAGAATATTAACTTTAAATATAAAAAGGAGCAAGGTTATAAAGAAAAAATCAATTTTCATCACATCTTTACATTTAGATGTATATATCTATATATTTTTAGAGAGTCAGGTTCTTTCATCATCTATGTCTACATTTTTTTGGAATTCACATCTTCTTAATCTACTTCCTATATTTTAGTTTTACTAAACTATCCACTCAGATAGAATTCGCTTAAAGGCACCTAATAAGCTTTTAAATTTGATTTCTGGTGGTTCATAATAATGCCTTCTTCACAAAAAAATTTATTAGATCAACATTAACTTCTTTGGTTTTCTGATTTTGAAAATTTCAGTTTTTTTAAAATGTTCTTTTCTTGCTTCAGTAAAGATACCTTTTATAAGCAGATAAAAGAGGAAGAACATTTAGAATTCCACGTCATATCATCTTGTTAAATTTGTTTGTCTAGTGCAGCAATAGAACGTGGATGTTATACATGAAGTCTGAAGTCAAGCAAGATTGCTTTTAATTTCATCTGTACTATGTTCAAGCTGTGTGACCTTGAACGAGTACATGAACAACTCTGTGCTTCAGATTTCTCATTTGTAAAAGGTGATAATTTAGAGTGCTTACTTCAGCTGGGTTTTTCTGAGGGTTAACTGAAATAAGATTCATGAAACACTCAGTGCAGTGTCTGGTAAATCAGACCTCCTCACAGTGATATTATGCAAATTTCATTCCTGAAGTACAAGTTCATATAATTTAGATGTTAAATGTACTCAATAGGCACTCAGGTAAGAAATAATTTTCATAGCAATCTATCAGTAAATTCTAAGTAATTTAATACTGAGAACATAGAAAGAGAGAGAGAGAGAAGGAGGGAGGTAGAGAGAGACAGGAGAGAGACAGAGAGAGACAGAGATCAAGAGAGAAAATCTGATTGACTTAGGGATTGTTTACCCACTGCAAGATTTTTTTTTCACTGCAAGATTTTTACTGGGTAGTTGAAACACGTTGGAACTGGCATAGAATACTGTTTATTGAAATCTACTCTTAGAGATTGTGGCATCTGACTGACCGGGATAATGCTATAAAAAGTCTCATTATGGTGGCTGATTCCTGAATCATGGCCTTAGGCAGTAGTCATTACCTGTCAATCTGGATTCCAAGGTGCATGCTAGTATGAATTATATTTAGGGCATCAGATTGAAAATATAAACCTGTTATCAGCTTTCTTTATAACTGAAAGAAGAAAAGCAGTTAATTCCAATTTAGGAAATAGATGGTTAAAAGTAAATACCGAAGATTTTTACATTTAGAAATAATATTTTCAATTCTAAACATGTACATCACACCACATTTTAAATATTATATTGAAATATTTCCACCCAAAGGAGGCAAGAAGAATAAAGTTACAGGTAATACTATCATGGCTGATAATCAATGAGTCTTATTGCATGCATTTCCTTTAGAGCATCATACATCTTAGATGTTACTTGACAAGGTTTCTTTAAGAAAAACAGAATTCCTAATCAACAAAACAAAGAAGCCAGCAAAATACAACCAGAAACATTGAAACAAATAACAAATTGACAGCAACCAGAGGGGAGGTGGGAGAGTGATAATAGGGGATAAAAGGGAAAAGGTTTGCAGGAACAAGTATAAAAGACACATGGACAAAAACTAGGGGGGGTGGAAATGGGGGGGAGGGGGGAGGGCTGGGTGGGTGGGCTGGGATGGGAGTAAAAGACAGAAAACTGTACTTGAACATTAAAATTTAAAAAATTTAAAAAAAGAAAGAAAAAATAAAAGTATTGTATATTTGACAGGAAAAAGTTAAAAAATATGAGATAGAAAATGAATAATAATGTTGAAAAAATAAAATAATCCCAACAATGAATACAGAGCAGAGATCCTTTACCTGAGATAAGTTTTCTATATTCTGTCATTCCAAACACCAAAAGTAATGAAACCTCAGTCAATACTTGGATTTAACTACAAACAAACTTGAATTGCTTCTTTTCTGAAGGAAAGTATAGGTCACTGTCTGGTTATTAAAGTTACTGAGTAAAGAGGAGGAAAAACCTGGGATTTAATAGGAAAGATAAGAATTATGGCTAGAGGGTCATTTGTAGGACATACTAACAATAACTAAGGACTCCTCCTTTTAAAACATCATTTTCACCACTATCAGTAAATTTGAATTAAAAATAACATTAAAATGTCAAAATATATTTGAAGTGAGGTAAAGAGGATATTTTTCTAACACTCTACCTAGCAAGATATGAAAGAAAAAAGCTCAGAATTTAATATTTAAAATTTTTTATTGTATTTTTTCAATTATCATTTAGTTCTTTTATACTGCTTGCCCACCTGCAATAACCACACTGTTGTCCATGTCCATGAGTCCTTTCTCCCTTTTGTTCCATCCCTCCACCCACTGCCCTTTCCTAGACCTTAGCTGTCATCCTGCTCTCTGTCTGTGAGTCTGTCCCCATTTTCCTTGTTAGTTAAGTTTGTTCATTAGATTTCACATACAAGTAAAATCATATGGCATTGGTCTTTCTCTGACTGGCTTATTTCACTTAGCATAATGTTCGCCAGGTGCATCCATACTGTGGCAAAGGGTGAAATTTTCCTTTTTTGTTTTTTTACAGCGTAGTACCCGTTGTGTAAATGTCTTGTTAGTTGTATTATCTACTCATCTACTGATGGACAAGGGCTACTTCCATATCTCGGCAATTGTAAATAACACTACAATGAACATAGAGGTGCTTATGTTCTTTTAAATTAGTGTTTTGGGTTCCTTCAGATATATTCCCAGAATAGACATATAAAAAGATGCTCAACATCACTAATCATTAGAGAAATGCAAAGTAAAACCACAATTAGACACCATCTCACCCCTGTCAGAATGGCTATCATCAAAAAATCAACAAACAAGTGCTGGTGAGGATGTGAAGAAAGGGGGACCCTTTTGCTCTGTTGGTGGGAATGGGTACAGTTGCCGTGGAAAGCAGTATGTAGATACTTAAAAAATTTAAAATGGATCTGCCTTTTGAGCTCTCAGAATTTTAAATGGGTAAACTGGATTTAAAAGACCTTTACAATCCAAATTTTGTCCCTAGAACTCTTGTAACAGAATGTAATGTAAATGTTCTCTGACAGTAGCAAAAGAAAAAAGCCTCATGATGTTTACAAGCATATAAAATACTCACTCAAAAATTAAGCAATATTGACGTGTCTTCAAAAGTATTTTACAGTTAAATAATAGACTTAAGGATACAATATTTTACAATGAACATAAACACAATCTGTGTTTTCATTTCTGTGCCTTTTATTGTGTTTACTTGCTTACTTGGCTGAACATTAAAACACCCACAGCAGTCACACAAGGTCATTTAGGAAGAGGAGTTGAATAACATATACTCGTACTTTTGAATAAGATTTTGGAGGCCCCATGTTCTGTACTAAAAAAGGAGTTATTTTATACAATCTTGAATAAGTAATGAAATTCTCTGCCATCTGAATCATTATCCAATAGTAATCCTCATTGCCATTTCCCCAATTTAAAGCCAGTGATTAATTTTACATGGGAAACAATGACACTTTTCAGCTATTAGTATAGGGACATGCCGTCAGCTGCCTCATAACTTAATGTCTTTGTAATCTGCCCAGGGCATTTCTGGCTGTAGGTGCCCAGCATGTCTTTAATTAACTGACAGATTCTTAGGAGACCACTAGACATTGAAAAAGGGAAACTTTTCTTTTCATTCATAAATCGCTCCATTACAGCTAAAATTTTGTTCTTAAGCATCAAAAAATAATGTACTTTCTTGCACACCGAAGTAATTTAAATATGGAAATCTACTTATGAGAGATAAAAACAGTAATTTGATTAACAATTAAGCAATAAAAATAGTATTAGTTAGAACCTAATTATTTCTATGGTGATAAAGGATGGATACACCCCACTTTTAGAAGAAATTATGTAAATAACACTACATTTGAATTTTAATTCTTACTTGCGTGGCAATTGAAAATACATGTTGAATGGCAATCAACATTTAATTTTAAAATCTAATTTAAAAATCTTAGGTTTGCTGCTACATCATTCAGTTGAAAATGTTCTATCAGAATTCATTTTTAAGTAAAATTATACAGATGTTTCTTGTTTGTGTTAATACCCAACAATGTGTCTATAACAGGTTTCAATTCTTTTCATCCTTGTAGAGTTTTTAAAAAGAAATATGAGACTGAGCAAATAAGTCAGTCAGAAAAAGCCAAGAATTGTATTCCCCTCACGTGTGAAGTATAAAAAGAAAACCGCCTGGACACAGACAGCAACACGGTGGTCACCAGAGGAAAGGGGGCAGTAACGGGTACAAGGGGCAAATAAATGCTGACGAAAGATTATTTTACTTTGGGTGCTGGGCACACAACGCAATACAGAGGTCATGTATTATAGTAACATATACTTGAAACCTACATGACTCTATTAACCAATGTGATGCCAATAAATTTAATTAAAACATAGAACGAGGGCAAAAATATAAAACCAGAGATAAAAATAATTTGGTGTGTTCTGTATGATACTATGAGCCATTTTGTAATACATAATCACACACACACACACATGAAATATAGAGGGATTGAATATAGTGAAGATTGATTACCTTGTTCACAGAAACGGCCAGTGAAATGCAGTGGACAGTCACACTGGAATGAGAACACTCCCCCTGAGAGAAAGACGGGATGGCAAGTGCCTCCGTTGTGGCATACGTCCCCCTGGCACACGGATGGCGCTGCAGGAGCAGGGCTGCGGGAAGTCCACATGGGGCCCACCCCTTCTGTCCCATCAGAAGGGGCAACAAAGGAGGAGGCTGCAGGCAGAGCAGAATCTTGGGATCTAGATTACAAACAGGTCAGAAAACAGAATATAAGTAAAAGTACCTGACACGTAAATAGAAATAACAGAAATTTGGTTTAAAATAAGAGGGGAAAATAAAACAAGACAGTCATGTAAGATTTCACAGAGGGCAAATATGATTACCATGTTTGTTTTATAATTGTGGGGTTTATAAATGTTGAAAATGTCTGAGGCATTTCAACAAATGTATGTGACCCTGGGTGAATTGTGTTGCTGTATTCAGTTTTTGTGGTTCTGAGAAGTCAAATTAATTTCTTAAAAGTAGTAAGAAACCTAAATATGTTAGCCTCCATAAGCTTGAGTCAGTTTCATGTAAAGAAATTAAAATTTTGATGAAACATAGTTCTACTTTGTCTAATCTAAACTTCATGAGCATCAGATCAAGAAGTCAGTCCATACCATATGATCTCACCTTTAACTGAAACCTAATCAACAAAACAAACAAGCAAGCAAAATAGAACCAGAGACTTTGAAACTAAGAACAATCTGACAGTAACCAAAGGGGAGGTGGGAGGGGATAATGGGGGAAGGGTTTACAAGAACAACTATAAAGGACACATGGACAAAACCAAGGCGGGGTGAAAACAAGGGAGGGAGGTGAGGATGGCTGGGACGGGGGAGGTGAGGTTTAAATGCAGACAACTGTTACTGAACAGCAATAAAATAATTTTTAAAAAGTCAGTCTATGTAATATTTTTGTGGTAAAACTGCTTGAACTTGAATTATTTCTAGGTCGACTGCTAGAAATATGTTTTCCTCAAAGTAACTTGCATTCATTCGTACGTGGTATCCAAAAAGTATTTTAGAAATGCCTACAAATGATTCTTTTATATTTTTCACAAATTATACTCCCAGTCTAATTTTTCTCCCCTAATAAACAATGACCAAAAATAATTCCCTTTGAATTAAATTAAAATTTCTTAGTTTTACATTCAAAGCCTCTTGACAATCGAATTCTTCTCTTACTTTCCGACCTGTTTTATCATGATTCCTCGTAAGTACCTTAACTTTTCTCTAACCAAATCAGATTACTATTAAAAGTCCCTGAGCTTATCAAATGTATGAATTTGTCCATACCACTTTCTATGCATCATTGCTCCTCTCTTCACCTAAAGTGCCAAGTCGAGAACTCTATCATTTCCTTCACATAAACTTCTTGGTTGTCCCTGGCCCACCAAGATGAAATTGTTGTTTCTGTCACCTCTAAAATTCCACAAGCTGTCATTGTAACACGGATGGAATATTTCCCAGCTGCTGTAGTGCAGTCATTACTTTACACACTGACATTGCTGCCAGGCTGTGCTCCGGCCCTTGCTCTCCTCCCGCCCTCCACACACGGATGCCTCATTTCAGCAGAATTCCTCATTCAGAGTGAACACTTTGTAACATTTGTTACGTTACTGTCTGCAGTGTACCCCTGAGTGTTACACACCATTTGGGGAGCAGTGCTTTAGCAATATACATTTAATGTAATCATGAAGAGAATTACCTTGTTAATGTGAAAAACCTTCCTGCAATACAAATAATCAAAAGTTAACTGAGCAAGTTTTTATTTTGTATGTTGTCTGTTATGTATCAATTTGGTAGGATTTCGAATCTACTTTTTAGATAAGAAAGTGAAGTTGCTTTTAAGGGTGAGTGGTTTTGACCTAAGAATGAAGCTGCTTTTGAGTAAAGTTTTTTTGATGGAAGGGTAAAATGAACTGTGTCAGGAAGTTATCATCTCATCTGTTGTCACTGATAAGCACTCAGTAGCTCAGCTGCTGAGGGGCATCAGCAGAGGCTTATTGAATAAAATATGTGGAGAAGCAACTATGGCAAGAGTACATTTAGACTACAAGTACCTAGAGTCTGTGAAACTACTCCAGGTGTTCGTCCTGGGCAGGGCCACCCTTTGCTGATCTGAATAGCTCTGTGAAGACCTGTCAGGCTCTAGTTCCCACTGCGGTAAATAAAAGTGACTGTTTTACTGGCAGTCGTGAAAACCACGCAGTGGCCCTGCAAGATACATCTTGCCTGTCAACCCTATCACTGTTATTCCCCAGCAATGTGCTCTAGCAACAGGCGACTTTTCCTTTTGCATGGGCATGTACGTGGACATCAGCTCTTGGCTGGCCAGGCCATGTCTCCTGAGTCCCGACTTGTACAAAGATATACCTCAACTAAATATGAACTCTATTCTTTTAATCTCTCATTGCCTGGAGCAATATTACAGTTAATCTATTACTGTTTTGGAGTACAGGCACAGCTCACAGATGTTGTGGGTTCAGCTTTGAACCACCGCAATACACTGAGTATCATGATAAAGGGAGTCATCATATTTTGGCTGTTGCGGGGGTCTTGCCTTCGATTTGTAGAAAAACTCAACATCTGTGAATAAAGCAAATAAAATGAGGTTTGCCAGTATGTTATTTCATTTGGTTGCTTAGGAGGCATTATCCTGTATGCTATTGGCTTGTGAAATCATTATAATTCCTGCACTGAACCTGTGTTAAATAAAATACTGGGCAAAACAAACTCAGTGTGAGAGCACAATTTTGACCCCCAAAACAAAGATGAAACCTTGGCAAAAATATCAGTTCAAAGATATTTTCTGACTGACTTCAGTGAGTTATTTTTGTGTTTACTATGTATATGTATGTCAATTCATTGAAATTAAAAAAAAACTGAAGAAAATAAAATAGATTTTATAAAACACACTAACTAAATATAGCATTAATGTGCTAGTCATTCTTTTTGTTTACAATCCTTTTACAACATGAAATTCTTCTTTATGGTGTTTATCGACGGTAATAACCATATTTTCCCTTTTATAATTATTTCAGTCTGACTTAATTCTCTTCTCTCTGGACTACAGTTTCCATGAAGGATGGATGGATCACCTCTGCTCTTTTCTTCAGCTTACCCCTATCGATGTTTGACCTCGAGAAGGCTCTCCAAGAAATATTTTATAAATAAATTTGAATCATTTTTGTAAACATGCAATATGCCATGCTACTAAGAAGAAAAATAACAAGTAAAAATAACTGGTTCCATTTGGGGTCAGTTTTGTAACTCTGCTATATAGCTCTTTGGTTTGTAAATAATACAAATTCTAACACTTTTGATACAATCTTACAATCAACTATCTCTGATTTCCTTCTATTAGATTAGCATAGTTCCCCCCATTTGACAAACTCATAAGTTTGTCATTTAAGGTAACTTCTGTCAAGTTAAATAGCAATGCTAATTTGAATTACATGGGATTTATTACAGTATTCCATATCCTAATTTAATTTTCAGTTTTAGTGTTTCTGAATGATTTTATCATTTCATGTAACTCTTGCCATGGACTTCATCATAAATGCAGTCAATCATCTTTTTGTCAGAAATAAATTAGACCGAAGTAAATGTCACTACTTCTTTCTCCTGCTGTAGCTGCTCAGGGAGCCTATGTTTCACCTGAAAGAAAAATTAGAATGTTGCGTGTTTTAGTTGCCAGTGGATTACACAAAAATAATTACTATTAATTGAGCCATCAACTAAGAAATCAAGATCATTAATCAATTTTTGAAAACTTTCTATATATTAGGATCAAATTTTATATCTGATATATTATTCTTTATAGTTCTTGAGTTCTAATTTGTTACTTTCATGTTTATAAATTATTTTACCAATTTTAGAATTTAGAATTAAATATAACTGATTCAATTTATTATATGTTTTTAAAACAAAAAATATGGTTGTTAAAATTTTAATTTATTTTACATAAAAAATTTAAAATATCAAGTGAATGGGGATGTTTATTAACTACAACAAGATGGTCATATTAATATCATTGGCAATGTAAAAGGAGCATCGAAGTTGTAGTGACTTTGAATTCTAAAATCATGAACGAATGAATGTTTAGAAACAAAGCAAGACTCACAGTTTTCAAAATTGTTTTTTAAATGAACAGTATTACAAAAATCATACTTCTTTGCTTTTCTCATCTAAATGCTTGAATTACTATCAATCCGAAATGATGTGTAAACTACATGCTTGATTACCTCTTGGGTAACTTTTGTTAAGAATGAACTAGTCACTGTTATAACAAGTAATAGGCTCTCGAGAACTCTTTCTGAGTGAATGAATGATTGAATAAAATATGCTAATTTTTTTACAAAATCAAGTCTGATCTTTAGAGATAGATATTTTATTTTTTTTAAGATTGTATTTATTTAACTTTAGAGAGGTAAGGGAAGGAGAGAGGGAGAGAAATATCAACGTATGGTTGCCTCTCATGTGTTCCCTGCTGGGAACCTGCCTGCAACCCAGGCATGTGCCCTGACTGGGAATCGAACCGCCATACTCTGGTTCGCAGGCCCGCGCTCAATCCACTAGGCTACACCAGCCAGGGAGAGATAGATATTTTAAAATAACAAAAATTTCTAATTATCTTTGGGGAGTTCCAGGTGGAACAAGAAAGGCAGACACTCCACTCATTGTCTCATTCCTGCCACTCACGCTCTTTAGGGGGTTCTATAGAATCCCTGGGTAGCAGGCAGCAAGCAGTTCCCATTGCTTCAGCCCCAGGGATTTTTCTATTGTCAGCCGACCTCTGTCTGGCCCCAATGTCTTTGAAGGAGAAATTGGCTCACTTGCAAGTGTGAATGCTGGAAGCCCGGCTTCACAGCAGAGGGCAACCTTCAGAATTATGATGAAGTATTAAAAAGAAACAAACTGAGCAAGAGAAATCTTGAATTTGTGGCTATGAAAGTGAAGAGGGAAGCAAAGTTTCCAAAATCATTGTTATTAGATTTTAAAAGCACATATATTTAACCTAGAATAAATGTATTATAACCTAGGCAACAAAAGACACATTCTTGATATACAAATAATATATAAATACTCTTTTTTATAAAAATGAGAATAATGGTACAAATACATATACTCTATTCCACATCATATCTTCACCTACTAAAATATGCTATTCTACTATTTTTTTCACATAAAAATAATTCTTAGCAGGCTGCCCTATAACTAAGTGCAGTATTCATTTTCCTTTTAAAAGTTGCAGAATGTTATATGGTTTGATATACATCATCGATTCTACCAGTTTGGAATTAATATATTTAAGCAGTTTCAGTTTTTTCCCTATTATCTGGATCATAAATTCATTTAAATAGTTATATTGAGATATAATTCACTGACATAAAGGGCACCTATTTAAAGTGCAAGATTCAATAACTTTTAGTAGATCCAGAGTGTACAACCATCACCAGAGTCTAATTTTATATGTCATCCCAAAAAGAAACCTGCATTCATTAGCAGTCACTCTCTCTGCACCTCCCATCTTCAGCCTACTTTCTATTTTTACAGATTTATCAATTTAGGACATTTCATATTTAAGGAATCATATAATATGTGGTCTTTTGTGACTTAGCATATGTTTTCAAGGTTCATTCATGCTTTTGCATGTAAAAGAGCTTTTCACCCTTTTATTATTGATACATATATACCACATTTTATATATCTATTCATTAGTGCATGGTCAGTTTGAGCTGTTCTTACATTTGTCTATAATAAACAATGCTACTATAAACATTTATATTCATGTTTTTGTATGTATGTAAAGTTTTTAATTCTTTTGGGTATATACATAGAAAATAATTGCTAGATCATACACCCCATATTTAACATTTAAAAAATATTTATTTATTTTTAGAGAAAGGGATAGGGAAGGAGAGAGGGAGAGAAACATCACTGTGTGGTTGCCTCTTGCAAGTCCCTAACTTGGGATATGGCCTGCAACCAAGGCATGTGCCCTGACTGGGAATCAAACCAGTAACCTTTTGGATTGCAGGCCGGTGCTCAATCTATTGAGCCATACCAACCAGGGCCCTACGTTTAACATTTTGAGCAGCAGCCAAACTATTCTCCAAAGAGGCTACACCATTTTAGTTTTCTACCAGCAAAATATGAAAGTTCCAATTTCACCACATCATTCTCTACTAGATCTAAAATTTATGTTTGATAAGTTTCTTAAAATGCACTCTGATATGACAGCTGTCACTGTACAAACTAACAAAATTGTTTTGAATGAAGTTAAAGACAACTAAGTGCTACTCGAGCCATCTTATGGGAAAAAAACTGAATGAAGTTTTTTGGCCAACAAAATAATTCACTATTACCATGACAGTGTGATTTTTAATAGATCTTGTTTTCACATTTTCCAAGTTTTTCTCACTGAAGAAATACATTTCCATTCTCACAATCTTCTATTCTTTAGCTATTATATATTAATAGGTAGGGCTCCTTAAACCACAGGTGGTCTCACATAATTGATATTCATAGCATCACTGTGTGTTAGGTAGGACCAGCCCCCCAGGGAATTCCAATCCATTTTTCTCAGTATAAAGATATTTTTGAAAAGTGGTACTCCCTTCAGGAGAGATTCTGATTCTCCCTTCTCATGCTAGCCAGACGGAGAGCTATTCTTGATCGCAGAACATGCAAGATCTCTCCATCTTGCATTCAGAGCCAAAAGCTGGATGAGAATTAGATTATTGCTTTCTGTCTCTATGCCAAATCGGGAACTACCAGAAACCCTGGATTTCTTTGCTTTTCTTGCCTTCCATCTCTCAAATTCCAGTTTTCCTTTTTCCTTAAAGTAATAAAATGACTCCTCTACCTTTTGTCAGTTCTATGTTCACATTTCCTTGTTCAATATCTCTGACTTCGGTTCTTGTTTTATTCCTAATTCATTCTTCACCCAGCTCTTGTTCATATTACTACCATGCCAAAAATCACTCCAAATGAAAATATGCAATATTCTATGACTTGGTTTCATCTTATTTTTCAGGTTTATCTGCCTCTAATGCCTTAATATATGTCCAATACATGTACTAACCACATCTTTTCCAATTTTTTCAATATTTCATGCTTCATGTCTTTCATATGCTTGGCCTGAAGTGCACTTTTACCTTAACATATCCTTTTCTTCCTTTATGACACAGTTTCAGAGCTACCATCTCCAAATTTCTTTTGGACTTCACTTAGACATAATTAATAGCATTGACATTATATATAGATCCAACTAAAGAAATAATACCAAATAACTGTAATCTCATAGAAGTGCATAAAGTGAGAATCCTTATTCACATCCTTCTCCAAATCCAATACCACTCCATTTCCTACGGGCAATTATTCTATGTTCCTTTTTGTACAAATACATATCCAGATTATATGGGCATATAATTTAGCTTTCCTTATTTATCAGTTTTTATAAAAGTGAAATTGTAATAGTAACAGTAATGCTAGTCCTTGTAGTAGATACACCTTGAGATCTCACTAGCTTAGCAACACAGAAGCGTATTTCTTGTTCATATAAAGTGCAATCAGCATAAGTAGAAGGGAAGAATTCTGCTCCCTGTACACACTGAGTGATGCTCAGGGACTCTAATGACACAGGCTTTACCATCCTCAGCACATGGTTTCTGAGGTTGCCTTCAGTGTCATAGGCAAATTTCCAAATACCAAACAAAGTAAACAAGGGGGGAAAGAGGAAACAGAAAATTTTACTATATCTTAACCCATTGGCCAGGACTTGGTCAGCACGTGGCCAGACACACGGAAAGAGAGCACGGGAAAAACCATGTAGGTGTGTGCTTAGGAAGACACGAAGACTAGTTTGGTAAATACAGCCAGATTCTGCCATGAAAACCATGATCTGAATATTGTTTTTTTAAATAAAACTAAAAAAAGATGAATGTTTTTTCTTCACTTTCAGTTCCAACATATCTTGGGGATCTTTTATTGTCATTGTACATAGGTAAAGCTAAGAAATTTTAACGAGAGAAGTTCTTAGTGTAAATAAACCACAGTATATTTAATTACTTCCCTTATGAATGCTTATGACTGCCTATGAAAATCTTATGAATGTATTTGAATGATAAATATCTAGAGGTGAAGTTATTAGGTTAAATGAATATGCCAGATTTGTATTTCAATGTGTATGACGTAAAAGCCTGTACAAAATTAAACTTCCCAAATAGTTTCTGATTACCGAATTCCTCAGTTCCTCACCAAAATACAATATCATCTTCATTTAATTGGTTGTATGTCTGATGAATGAGAATTATGAGAATCGATAATCTCATTGGTGTTTCTTCTATAATAAATTTTATCATATCATTTGTCATTTACATTTTATCTGATTTATTTTTTTATTTTTAATTTAATCTTTATTGTATTTTTAATCATTGGAATATATACATTCCTCACTTTTGGTGCTGTTTGTTTTTATATATCAGTTTACAGGAAATAAGTATGTGATGGACATTGATCTATTTTATTTCTTTTCAAATGAGATTTCTTGGTCTTTCTGAACATTTTGTAATATTTTCACTCATGTTGTTTCTGTTGAAAATTAAGTCCAATTATCCTTCTTTTTTAGGAAACTTGTTTTTTCTTCTCCAGATAATTTTAATAAGCTTCCTTTTTCTTTGTTGGTCAGCAGTTTTTTATTGTGATGTGTTAAAAGTTTAGAATCATTTTTATTCATCTAGCTTAGGATTTTTTTCCCTGGTAAGTATTCAATTTAAAGGATTTATATTTCTCATCTATTCCGGAAAACTCACAGCCCTCATTAGGTGGCTCAGTGGGTTGGAGCATCGTCCCACACACCTCAAGGTTGTGGGTTCCATCCCTGGTCAGAGCACATACCTAGGCTGCAGCTTTGATCCCTGGTCAAATGGATCAGGCGCTTATTGGAGGCAATGGATCAATGTAGTTCTCTCACATTGAAGTCTCTCTCTCTCTCTCTCTCTCTAAAAATCAATAAACATATCCTCAGGTGAGGATTATAAAAATATTTAAGAAAAGATTGCTTTCTTATATTCACTCTGTATTTTTATGTTAAAACATATATTACATGGAACAAGTTCTCATTTTATTCTCCATATTCTTAGTTCCCTTTGCATTATGTCTGTCTCTTGATTCATAGTAATTACCAGAAATATGACCTTGTTGATTAATTCTCCTGATAACTCTGATCACTGTTAAACTTGGCCATTTGTAAACATTTAAATGTTACATTTTTACTTTTTTTAAGTTACATTTGCTTATGTTTCAAAGCACTCTAGTAAGTTTTCATGATTTTTTTTTACATATAGTTCAAATTCCTTCTTTTATTTCTTAAAATTATGAGAATAAGTTCTTATTTTTCTGTGGCAATAACAAGATCTGGTCTTCGCAGATTCAAGTCATACTCTCTTCTTTTTGTAGACTCCTCTCTCATGAGGCTTTTAATCTCCCTCCACTGATTTGCCGTTTTTTACCACAGGCTTTACACAATAAGGGTTTCCAAGATAACCTTGGGAACTGTGTCTGGGAGGACACTGTGAGGCCGCGTGTAAGGTGTCCCCACAAGGAGGACAGGTGCTTGCTTTGTCCAGCTCATGAGGCAATTTCAGCCTGTGAACATTATAATGAAATTTTTCTTCAAGCTTTTAAATAAGTAAGAATGGGCTCATTTATATTATAGTTCCCGGTACCAGGTTATTGCTCAATAAGTATTCTGAATAAATAAATGACATACATATGGGTTTGGGCCACAAACCTCTGTGTTGGGCAAGCTTGTGGTGATGGTATTATACGTCACTGGGGAAGATTTTCACCTATCCAAAAGTGAGCCATAGTCAAAAAACTTCCTAGAAGATCATTTTTCTTTTCCCTTTTTTCTTGACTTTGTTCTTCCATTTTTTATTTGGCTATAAGAATTTTTCTCATTATTTTGGCATTTTATTAGAATATTTAAAACTTTTTCTCTAGGATGTATTTATGTCTGTCTTAGAACTGGAATGTTTTTTTTTTCAGCTGCCATACTATTCAAAATAAAAGTCACCATGATTTTTCTTCAGTCTTCCAGGGATTTCTCAAAATGCATGTTTGATAACAAAATCTTTTATTGTTTTTCAACACGGATATATATGAATTTATCATGTAAATGTGCATTTGTATATGTATGAGGCATGTGTGCATATGTATGTTTTTGTATTTTCCATAATTCTAGATAGGAATAGACTTAAATATGTGTTTACAGTTTGCAGTCTTCAGAATATACTAATATTATTTTGTATATCTGTACCACAGAACACTTGTTTTTTGTTTTTATGATTATCTCACTTTTTAGGACCTAACGCCTTAAATCAACTGTATTTATTTACTTACTTAAATCCTTACTTATTTAAATACTTACTATATGGAGTTCACAGTACTTCATATAGTTGTGACAATAGTCATTGCTAAAGTTGTATTTTTTATTCTATAAATTTTCAAATCTATAGATATATCTGAGATACAACATAAAAATAAGAAAATAATTTTTCAAGTATAAAATGTAATGGATTATTATGGAAACTGAATTCTATACCACAAATCCTTATAGAAAGCTACAAGTTCACATTTCAATACTACTATTACATAGATTTATTTTAGAGAAAATTAAATTTAATATGACATATTTATAAAAACAGTATTTTTGTCTAAGAGCATATTTTTACTTAATGGCTACATTTAGATTTAGAAGCCAATGAAGTTTGAATATTTTTCTGCTATGGAGACTAAGAAATTTATAAATATGCACATTTTTAGTAAGTGATTGATGTCAAATGGGAACATTAATTATATTAGTTAAATTCAATTGATTCCATCTATTATGGAGAGATACTACTCTAGAATATTTCTAAATTAACATAAAACTTATAGAAAAAAGAATATTATAAAATATTAGTAAGTATTAAAAATGTGTGATTACTTCTTAACTGGAAAGTACATACAAATGAGAGAAAAACCAGCCAATCACTAAGGTGTCATGATTTGTTACTACTTAACCCCAGCTGTAAGAATATGCATGCTGACAAAAGCAAATGCAAATTTGTCTTCTTGTCTTACCAGGGGAGAAAAACTCTCATTTTTGAAGGCACCCCAGAATAGTTATTTCACACAAAAACCTGTTTTATAGAATCTACATCTATATATTCCCAGCCTAAATATGAAAATAAAGATGGGTCAAAAGAGAAGGCATGTCAATGAACTTAGAATTCACTTCACTTTATTTATTTACTTATTTAATTTACTTATTTATTCATTCATTCTAAAAGAACTTATAGAATTCTCTGTATGCACCAGAAACCACTAATCTAGACCATGTGGTGATCAGCAGAAACTAGGCCTTTCTTTTAATAAGCTTTTAGTCTTGTGAAGTTAAGGGGAAAAAAGGCAATTGCAAAACTGCAAAATACATCAAGTGCTAACTGTAAACCTAACACTGTTCTAAATGTTTCAAAGGTGCTAAAATAATTTAATTCTCACAAGAATATAACAACATAACTATTTTTATTTTCCTAGATTTACAGACAAGAAAACAGAGATCCACACTTCATAAGCTTCCTCAAGGTCACAAGGCAAATATATTGATGCAAGTGGATTTGAGTCTGTATTGTTGGAATCTTGACTAAAACTTATCAACATTTTTACACTCCTGGCAAGGGAAAAAATAGGATATACCTATAGAAGAAAAGAGGGCAAAAAAGTCTGTGGTGTCCAGGAGGGCACTCAGGAGGTTGTCAGTGGATGTTGCGTGTTTAAAGACAATACATACACATGGAAGACTGCAAGTGGTCTGGCATGGAGGAAGCTACTGTGTGTGTGTGTGTGTGTGTGTGTGTGTGTGTGTGTGTTTGCGCGCGTGCGTGCCAGTAGCTGAGTCTTGGGATACAGGCAGGGACTGGCTAACGGGGAGACTTGTTGGACACATTTTAAGGTGATGTGAAGTCATGGAAGACTTAAGCAGGAAATTAATAACTCATGTCTATTTTTAAATACCATTCTCGTTTTAATGTGGAGAATGGTTCGTAAAAGGAGAAGTAGCTGGAAGTAGTTGAAGTATCATAGAAGTAAAAAGAACCAGATTGGGACTGGAAGTAAGAAAATATTGAGAAAGTAGAGAAGTGAAGACATTTGGAAGGAATCTGGTATCGAGAGTTTAGCTAAACTATTCTGTAATATTACTAGCTCAACATTCATTTTATGTGATTGAGTGGCCTGCAGGGCCCTTGCGCTGATTGATGCTGTCCCCTGCCATCCGCACATGCTCTAGACAGCAGTCCACAGAGTCACAAGTAAGTGTTTTAAGTTCCTGACATGACTCCCCAACTGCCTTTGTGGTAAGCAGCCTCCCCTACTGCTCAGTGCCTTTCCTTTGTGTGCCCCTTAGAAAAGAATCTCCAGGAAGTTTACCAAAACTCCACTCTTTTTGGTCTGAATCAACCAATTTCACCTTAGCCCAGGGACCCAAAGCGCTCCCCACAGATACTCTAATACAAGCGTGTGTCCCAGATCATGCCTCTCTCTCAGCCTGCACCTGCCTTGACCACCCTGCATAGCCACTCAAGGCTTCTCTTATACTTCTTACAGGGCCTGTGAGTAATAAACTTTTCTATTTCACTGTAAAACTGCATAATTTCATTGTGCACTTTTGTTGAATCATGGTTCATCCTCCAAGATCTGGGTTTCTACTTAAGAAATACTATTTTTAACATTTAGTTTCCAAAAGGACTTTGTAATTAATTTCATGTATAATGTATGTATCAGTCAGGGGCTGTGACGAAACAGAAGCACATTCAGAAGGGGTAACTGAAGTGAATTTAATGAAGGAACTATTTCAAGTTGAGAAAGTTTAAGAGAATTAACAAGAGAAGGAACAGAATCTGTTACTAGCATTGGACCTGGATGAGAAAGCAAATGAAATAGTTTCTGTACTGTGGGCAAAGATGTAGGGACAAAAGAAACACCAACTGCAGTCTTGGAGGAAGGAATGTAACCACCACGACCTTACATTCAGCTGAGAAAGAATGGAGAAAAAGTCAACTTGGGCTCTTTTTCTTTCTATTCTTTCAGTGCCATGCCATTCCATTGGCCAAACAATGCTGATGGTCAGAGGGCAAGAGGAAACTGAGCAGCCTCCCAAGACACCAAGCAGGGTGGAAAAAGATGGAGAGCAGGTATGGATGTGAAGCAGCAAATATCTAGCCAGGGAGAAAGGGAGAAAAGCATAGGTGAATCTCCAGTTTGGGGTTTGGGTAACTGAATGAACAATACCATTTAGTGACGAGAAAGATGCAAATGTCATTCTTGTTGGGCAAAGTTCTCTTAATCTTGGTCTATCTGGATGATAGCTTCAAAATTCTTAGTAATACCTATCCCTCTTTTACTGAACCTATCTATTTTTTGACTTAAAAATATTTGGCAATTTGGGAGAGAAGAAACTTCAGTGCAGGAACTTATATTACTACCTTGCATGAGAAATCAGTAAAAATATATCATTTACATATAAACATCGATCTATCTCATTGCATTCTTGTTCAATTGGGTCATGAAATCACAACCCACTATATCATCATTCATTCGAGGGCAGCTAAAAGAACTTCAGGCAATGTGGCCAAGGAGCTATAATCATTTCTCTAAAGAGAAATTGGTACAGTTATTACAAATGCCTGTTGCCTCAGGGAAATGATTTAAGACATTTATTTTAACATATTAGGCTTAATACAATAGAGTCACAGATAGCTAAAGCAATGATGGAAAAGATGTTCATTTCAAATTTCAAAGGTTAAAAAAATATTATTGCAGTAGTTTTACTTTCACAACAAGATAGCTTACATTAAAGGTCAGTCATTGGTTTCTGACTACTGTGAAGAACCTGATAAATTAGTGTTTGAAATATTAGAAAAATGTGCACACAAAAAACTAAATTAAAATCCCATGGTTTTAAGTGTAAAAGCATTACTTAAAATTCTATTATATTACAAAGAAAAAGCTTATGCACTCAATGCCCAAATCTATTTCCATGTAAGTTCTAAGAGAACACCCAAAAGTAGCTAAAGCTTTCCTTAATTTTAGAAATGTTTGGCATACTATTTTCCCTTTATGCAAACTTTGGAACAAAAAAGAAGGCTATTTTTGTAGATTAATCTTAAAAAAAACTAGGTGACTTAAGAAAATTAGATCAAAAGATGCTGAAGCAAAGAATAGGTAGGCACAGATACTAAAGTACATTGTCTATCTCATCTTGTTCTTAAATAATATCATATTACTGAAGAAATGGATTTGGCTTCTCTGATATAAATAGCTATCCATGACTTGTCTGTGTGAAGCTGGCCAATCACTTGGCTTTAACCTGCAATATTCTCGGGACAGTAGAAACAGTTTATGCACCGTCACTTCCTATGCATTCAAACATGATGCCTTAAAATAATCTTTATAATCTTTCAGCTTCTCTCAAGAATGGGATATGCTTAGTAATTGTATCAGTGGCTTAACTTCATAATCTCTATGCACTTAACCTTTATATTCCATAGAACAACCAGGATTATTTATGGTAAGAATAAATGGACACCAGAGAATTATTGTATAGCAGTTGGCAATAACTAGTAATAACATAGGGTTTTATCTGAATTCATGCAGGTGATCTTATTTTACTGAGTGTGTTAAAGTATTTTCAGAATGCCAAGAGGAATTCACTTTTAAGAAGAACAATGTGGCATCAATACTGAGGCACAATGAAAGATAAATTAACAAGGGGACAGCGACCAGAGGGGAGAGGGGAGGGAATTTAAGGGGAAAAAATGGGAGAGATTTAGAGGAACAAGTATAAAGGACACAGGGACAATAACTAAGGGGGGTGGAAATGGGAGGGAGGTGGGGAGCACTGGGGGGTAGTGAGCTGGGATGGGAGAAATAAACAGAAAACCATACTTGAAAAATAACTAAATAAAAATTAAGGAAAAATAATAATAGTTAAATAAAAAAAATTCCCAAGAACTGTGCAAAGTGGGTTCTAAACACAGCCATTATTAAAATTAACTACAGTTAAAAAAAAAAGAACTAATTTTTCAAGTTGTTATTTCTCTTCTAGTCAAGAATGTAAGCATATAGGTAGTAAAACTCCATTTATTATTCTATTTATAAAATTGTTATCATAAGTATGTTTGGTAGAAGTAGTAAAGTGTATTCATCAATGCCATTAATATGCACTGTGTGTCTACTATGTGCCAGACAGTGAGTACACAAAGAGTATCTGCTCAGACATCAGGTGAGGTGAATAAAACTGATAGACAAATAAACTAAGTTAGGTTATGATCCAGAATGGAAGCCCTAGCCAGGCAGCTCAGTTGGTTAGAGCATTGTCTCAGTATACCAAGGTTGTATGTTTGATCCTGGGTCAGGGCACATACAAGAATCAACCAATGAGTGCATGGATAAGTGGAAGGAACATCAAATCAATGTTTCTCTCTCTCTCTCTGTCTCTTTCTTTCTCTCTGTAAAATTAATAAAAACACATTTAAAAAGATTCTGAATGGAAAGGTGCTATGACAACACACAGAAGGGAAATATTAAGTCTATATCAAGAATTTACGAAGGCTTCACAGAGAAACCAATTAACCTAAATTGTGAAGAATAGAAAAGAGTTTCCCAGATGGCTAAGGTTATCTTAGACTGAAGAAACAGCATGTTAAAAAGTAAAAAATATTTCCACGATTGGTAGAGTGGGATAATTTTACATATTTTAGAAAATGAATTTGGAAGCCGATATACAATTGCAATGGGATTACAGTTTGAGTATTCTTAAATACCATCTTTTGCACATTAAGTCTCATATATACATTTTACCTCTTTTATTGAAAAGTCCCAGTTTCTCTTCAGAGCTGGTCAGAGCCATGCATGCAACCCCGCCACTCCCTTTGGGCGTCCCACCCCAGGTGCTGGCTCTCACCTTTCGACCCCCCAAACTTCATTCTCTTTCCTGACAGCTGTCCCAATCAGCCAAAATTCAAATGAGAAATCTGAGCCTAATCCTTTTTCCTCCTTTTTCTTGGGGCCAAACATCCACTCTATCACCAGGATCTATTCAATTGCTGGATACACATCTGCGCCGCCAGTCTGCTTTTCACTAACAGCACTTCTTGCCTAAGCGATTGCAGAAACACTCCACCTGGCTTCCCTGCTTCTGGTCTTGATCCTATGTCTATTTTAAAAAATTTTATTGTCTTTTTCCATTTAACCTCCTGTCTATTTCTTTGCCACGATGCAGGGAGGGTGATCACTTTAAAACGTGAAGCTGATCACATTACTCCCCTCCTTGGAACAGTCAGAGAATCCCTCGCGCTTTCAGTATCAAATTTCATCTGATTACCATGGCAAACTGGTTCTGCCTCCTGAGGAAGCTCATCTCTAATCTCTCAGAGTTCAAATAATTTGTTCTCCTTTCCCTGATTGACTCCTATTTGTACTATAATTCTTAACTCAGAAGATGGTTCTTCTAGGAAGCTTTGCCTGACACTCAAGTCTAATTCAGACACACAGTCTATATATTTAGTCCTGGTACTTCTATTAGAAGTCTTATCACCCTATACTACAATAAGTATTTATTTATGTATTTCCCCTAGAATCCAAGCTGTATACTCTGGCATTTTATCTATTTCTTCCCTTTTTCATGTATTTCATGAGCCCACTCAGTGCCTTGAACAGCACTGATATTCAGTTTTTGTGAAATAGTTGAATAAATGTATAGGGCCTTAATCAGAAAGCGCATTACTTACCATGTTGGGAAGCTTGGACATTATTCTCTACGTCAATGCTTTGAATTGTGCACTATTAAGTATTGGAATCCATAAGATAAACATGGGGTAGTTACTGGAAACATCAATATTCCTCAAAGTTTATTAATGTATCACTTAAATAGCATAATTAATATTTTCATAGTGGAAAGCAAAACATAACATTTTAATGAAATTTTCTTTGCACTCTGCCACTAGAGTAAGGCAAATATCTGTGTTTGTTTACTCTTTTCTGCCTATAATTGCATGTAGCAGAAATTCTTGTGAAACACTGTTGTAGGTGTTTGTACGTTTTTTTGTGAAGTGGGTGATAAGCTCTGATTTAAATGTTAGTTGTTTGAAAAGTCACACGTTTTGTTGTTGTAAGTAATAAACAGCCACCATATTTTATACATCAGCTTTCTTGTGACTACAGCTGAAAAAGGCTGGCACTATTCACAGCACCACAGGTAGGGTGTCAGCCCACTGCTGTGCCGTGGCCATCACCACACACAATTGCCTAGTCTTACGTATTTCCTTAGAATTTCTGACCACTCTAGTGAGCACTAGTGTTTGCTGTTTGTTCAACTTTCAGGTCATTAAGGGAGCATTGTGTCCGTACTGAATGATCCCTCACATTACACCACCTACCCTAGTGGGACCACTGTACCTGAGCCCTGAATCCTTGGGCTCTGGTTTCCTTCAAGCCTGACTGGAGGTACCACCACGGCAACCTGCAAGTAAGCACCAGGGAGTTATCGCCAAGGGGATGGACTTTACCCAGCAGGAGTCAGAGGCAGAGAGGGCCAGCGCATGAATTCATCTCCTTTCTCCCACGAAGACTTTTTGATGATACATCGTGTATAAGCCTTCTTTAAGATGTCTCGCATGGCAGAGCAATCACCTGTGATGGTCCCTTCAGTGATAGACCCCTTCCTGTTAACCCTCACTCTTTTCTGCTTCACTCTCCTATCGCTTATTCTGAGGCTTGTATTCACTGTAAACTCTTAGTTTGCATTCTGTTTTCTAGGCAATTTGGGGCAAGAAACCCAGGGTTTAGAAATTGGTGACTGATCATGGTTCTGCTCCCGGGAGGCCCTGATTGAGCAACCATTTGGCCTTTTCCATATCACTTTCTTTTGCATCTCTGTTCCCATGTTTTCAAAGTACTATCTCACTATTTTGAAAGATTTATGACATTTCACAGAGTATGTTTATTTGAAAAATAGTGTGTGTGTCTGTTGTCTGTCTGTGTAGTTAAAAAGCAGTATAACAAAAGGGCACGCACTGTGTTCAGTCTATGCCACTATACCAGATGCTTCTGATGGCATTCCTAGGGTCTCTCTCCAGCCTGTCCCACTGAGGTCTGTGTCCAGGAACCTAACCTGACTATATCAGCAGAACTCCTATGCTCTGATTTTTGGCTTATTTGACCCAATGGGGAGTCCTAGCTGGAGTTGAGACAGAAGGAGAAGACTGAGGTTAGGATAATATTTATTCCTGTGGATACCTTTCTCTGAGATCACATCAAGCTAATTGCATCCCTAGATAGGAGCCACTGCTCCTCCATACCCTCTCTCTTTCCTTGTCCCTTTGCGCCCAGGGGTGGTAATAGCTTGTAAGCTTCTTCTCTAGGGTTTGTGTACTATCCTTTGTGGTTCTACTATACCCCTTCCATATCTGTATTATTGCCACCTACTAAATAGTTTCTGCTTGTTTTAATGTGCTGTGTATCTATTGTTGGGAACTGCCCTGACTGGTTTCAGAAGCTGTAACCCCTCTACTGTGGCTAAGACTGAGTGAGCGACCTTGGGACCATAAGCTACTAAGGGGGCAAAGCTTACCTCCCTGGCAGGGGCACGGATTCTGCTCCTTTCTCTTCACCCTGCCTGGCCCCCAGTGCTTGATTGGTTAGCCAATGATGGATAAGACTCCCCAAGTGGGGAATGACCTAAGACAGGCACGATCATGGGGAGGCCCCAGGGAAGAACTTGAGGGCTGTAGCAAAAGGGGGTGATGGGCCCTCACCTCTTGTCTTTGACATATCCTGAGTCCTCATTCCATCTGGGAGAAGTCTCCTAATCTCTTGGCTGCCTTACATCCCCTGCCTGACTTAAGCCTAAAACAATGCCAGTGGTGGGTACAGCCCTGTGCTGGAAAGGGTGGGTTCCTTCGGGCCAACAGGCCTAAAAAAGAATACGTAAAATCCCGTGAAAACCTGCTTTGTTTAGAATGCTCTCAATTAAATGATAAGGGTCCAAGCAGGAAGTAAGTTTGTTTCTCAAAGTTTTATGGCTCTTTAGCTATCTGACCCTGACTCAAAATAGGCCCTCGGAATTCTTTGTATGTTATCTATTGTTTGATCCTGACTGATAATGATTAATGAGTTTTACCTGTATTCTTGTAAAACCCCAAAAAGCTCATTGAGGAAAAGGCTCTTGGCCCTTCCCTTTTGAGAAATAGGCCACCTTTCCTCCCCAAGCAGATTATGTCTCGGTAGACTTATTCTTATCCATGGCAGCTGAGGGGGGGCCCTGTGGGCAGACCCCCCCCCCCAATCTATTTGGTTTGGACCTTGACTAACATACGTGTCAGTACACCTGCCTTTGAAGAAATGACCTTAGAGAATTGATTGAAATAAGGAAAGGTATGAAAATACATATAGGAAGTAGAAAATAGGGCTACGGGTAAAGTTTTGGAGACTACCTGATTTAAGGAAGTTTTATATAAATGATGAGTTGACCAAGCAAACAAAATAGTGTAAAGGCAAGAGTAAAACTTGGAGAGGATAACACAGAAAATCAGGCATACAGTGTTTTGAACATAAGGAAATATGAGATGCTATGGAGAGAGAGCATTAAGGTTTAACATATATTCACTTATTTTTAGCATTTAAGTCATTAGTGTTGACCACAATGACAACAATTTCAGGAGAGGTAGTTGAAACGAACCCTGGTTGTTGGGAACCATTCTACCTGGTTTCAGGAGTTGTAACTGGCCCCCATGGATAAGGTTGAGTGAGCGACTTCTGGAATGCGAGCCACTAAGGAGACAAAGCTTATCCCTGGCAGCAGTGCTGCTTCTGCCTCATCCATCTCTGCCCCCAATGTTTGGTCGGTTAGTCAATGATGGGTACAACCCCTCAGAGGAGGGGCAACCTAAGCCAGACAAAATCACTTGGCAGGCCCTCAAGGAAGGACTGGGGGGGGCGGGCTGCAGCAAAGAGCCCTCGCCCCCTGGCTTTTCTGACATAGCCTGAGTTCCCATTTCCGTCTGGGAGAAGCACTTTCTGGCTCTAATCCACTTAAGCCTAAAAACCGATGACTGGGAGGGCAGTGTAGCCCTTTGATGGCTAGAGCAGGTTCTGGGGTGATTGGGCATAAGAAAGAATTCACACAGTCCTGTGAAGCCTGCTTTGCTAAGGGTGCTTTCATTCATATGATAGGGGTCCAAGCAGGAAATGAGCATGTCTCCCAAAGTTTTTTTGACCCCCTTATCTGATAGACACTGACTCAGATTAAGCCCTCAGGTTTCTTCGAAATGTTGTCTATTGTTTAATCCTTGCCACCTGACATTGATTGATGAGCTTTACCTGTATTCCTGTGTATTATGAACCTAACCTAATAAAAGCCTTTGAGGAAGGGGCCATTGGTCTTTCTCCTCTGCAAGATTGACCACCTCTCCTCCCCAAGCAGTTCATGTCTTGGTAGTTTCATTTTCATCCATGGTGGATGGGGGGACTTTCGGGCAAAGTTGCCCCCACAACTAGTGAGGCATCAACTATGTTGTGAGTACAAGGTGTGAAATTTAGGAGAAAAAATGAGACTTACTCTTGCAAAAGAACTTAAAACACTGCATAAGAAAAAAAAGAGTTTCTGAAATGATTAGATGCTCAAATTCTTAAGAAACTTTAACTAAAATAATGTTTATCCAGTTTATCTATTATATCATCTTTCTTTTCTTCCCCTGTCTAGTTTTCTCTTTATAATTAATATTTACTAATATTATACTAAAGTGGTCAGTAAAATTCATTTTACATATGCATTACTTGTAGAGAAATATTTAGTGCTGCAAATTTTTGTACAATAATTTTTTTTGATTACCTGTGCCATTTAAAAGATACTATACATGACATTTTGATTGATTTCTAATTGGATTAAACATCTCTATTCATATAGTAAAGAGGAGCTATTGCTATTTCACCCCAAAGAACATTCTCTAATCTATTCAAAAGTTAATCTAATTATACCAGTTTAATAGGCTAGTGTGCTTGGGTAGAATGAGTGCATACATGTATATATTTTTGTGTTTATATGTGTGTATGTGTCCATGTATGTGTGTGTGTGGATAAAATTTCCTAATGTATATAACATAGCAAGTAGGTAATTTTGGTAGTAGCTTTGTCTGTTATATAAATTATTATAAAAATTTTATACTTTCTGACTTAATTTCCTCCTCTCATAAGTGTCTAGACTACTACCCTACTATGGTCTGAATGCTGTGTTCCTCCAAAATTCATAGGTGGAAATGCTAACCCAAGGTGATGATATTAGGAGCAGGGGCCTCTGGGATGTGATTAAGTCATGAGGGTAGAGTCTGAATAAGTGGCATTAGCACTTTTATCAAAGAGGCTCAGCAGAGCTCCTGAGCCCTTCCATCTGTGAGCACACAGTAAAAAGAGAGACATCTACGAGCCAGAAAGCCCTCACTAACCAGACACTAAATCTGCCTGTGCCAGGATCCTAAAATCCCTAGCCTCCAAAACTGTGAGAAATAAATGTCTGTTGTTTATAAATTACCCAGTCTGTTGTAATTTTTTATAGCAGCCTGCATGAACTAAGACAGAGTGTTTTCAGAACAGATTAGCATCTGATTCAGAAGACTGAATAAAGAAGATCCACCCACACCAGTATGACCTACATCATCCAATCCACTGAAGGCCCTAATGAAACAAACAGGTAGAGGAAGGGAAAATGCTTTCTTCTTAATCTCTGACTTCCACCCTCTCCCTTGGACATTGGAGCTTCATGTTCTCAGGTCTTCAGACTCTTCACTTTACACCAGCAGCCCCCTAGTTCTCAGGTCTTGGGACTTGGACTGAATGATACAATTGACTTTTCTGGTTCTCCAGCTTGCAGATAGCAGATCTTGCATTTCACAGCCTCCATAAAAAGCTTGAACCAATTTCCATAATAAATCACCTCCTATGGATCTCTCTCTATATATTCTATTGTTTCTGCTTCTCTGGAGAACCCTGGCTAATACATATTACCATGTAGTACAAAAAGCTCACTGGCCTCCCTGGTAAGCAGTAGAAATTCATATTTTATATATTTCTGTGCATGACTGTAAGAGTTACTAGTGCAACAGTGTTCTTTTAACTGTTATATTAAAACCTGAGAATCACTACAAGCAACAGAGTCCAAAATACTCCCCCAAGTATCATGAATATAATCATTATACTCTTAATCTGATAAAGATTTATATACAGTTAGCATTTAAAATGATACTCATTGGTATATTAAAGCCACTCAGTTTTTGCAAATAGATTCAGTTTGACAATTTTCTACTACATACCACATTTGTCTTTCATGAATTTAGAATACATGTGATTTAAATCTTTCATGGCAGTCAAACACAAACAACGGAAAAGTGAAAATCTAATCCTGCTTAAATGTATTTGCTTTTAAGACCTTTCTTATGTGACTGATCTCAGGCACAGGGCATGTCCAATTCATTGGACATGTTGGTTCATCCCAGTAGGGGATCAAAATGAATGGCTATGTAGAAATCATTTATACTGAGGAGCTAGTGCTTGATATTTCATTTAAGAGGCTCTTGTGGACTTGGCTCCAATTTTCTTTCAGCCCCACCAATTTTCTTTTTATTGCTAAACTGAAATAAACGAACAAACAAACAAACAAACAAATAAATAAATAAATAAATAAGACAAAGAAGCAGAACTAAAGGAAACTCCACTTAAGCATACTGAGGTTTGTCTGTCCCATGGCAGAGATTTTTAAAGGGTCTGTGTGACACCTTTCTACAGAGGAGCACATGCCGCCATGAACAGCAATAGTAGTGCAGAGTAATTACATTTGTCGTCGGAACTACCAAGTGCGAAGAGATGAAAGGCAGCTAGGGAACATAACCTACCATTTACAGGCTTACAATAAATGAGGCCTTTGATGCATGTGCCCAGTGGGGTCAGAGAGATCAAGGTAAGGAGAGCTATGCAGATAGCTCCGTCAGGGACAGGAGTAAGATTGAATCTGCCTTTCTCAGCTGAAAATTCTCACTTCCATTTCTCCTTTACTGCCTCTCCAGAACTTCAGTGTCATATCTTGTCCCTTGCAGGTAATTTCCTTTCTGATATCTTGTCAACTCTCAAAATCTGTTCTTTCAATGAAAGACATTTTTTTTTCTTTCAAAGCTAACTTTTGCTTCTCATTCATTCAAATTGAAAAACTTTGAGATGTCTTTGGTTTGTCTTTCTCCTCATTTCTTTCCATGCTCTTTATTTACTGCCTTATAGAACTACATCCCTCTCCGTTTGGACTACTGAAATAATTTCCCAACTGTTCTCTAATCTTTAGTTTTCTTTCGAATCCATACAACAAAGTTTAGTAAATGTGAATTTTAAAACAGGTCAAGAAATTGAGCATATTTATGCCTTGGCTTTATATCCTGACTTGAAATTATTCATCTCTCTACACAGATGATGCTATACATGTTGTATGGTTCTGTATTTAACTACATAAAATATAGAAATACCCAGAAAGGTAATTGACACCCAAATGATTTCTGTATTCTTTACTCTAGTGAAACACGTCTATGAATCATGTCTCAAACAAGTCCCACTCTCCCAACTGTGATTTTTCTCTATGGGTCCAGTTTCAGGGTCTAAGAGTTTCCTCTGTCCAACTTTCTGTGTATGCATCCCTATGATTGAAGACTCTTCTACTCTCTGAGGCTTTCAAAAATTCCTCATTAAAGAACCTTTCCTTTTCTTTACTTAGTACTTGATAGTTACTTTCTAACAGGTTGTTCTTCTTTTATGTATATAAAAGGTAACCCCCTTTTTACCCATATTTATCCTTACTCCTTATTCAATGATTAGCTTGGTTGGCTTCAGCTTCCAAGCTGATCCAAATTCTCTCCTCTGTGTCTGTCCCTACAGTGCATGCCATATGATATTGGAATAATCTTTGTTGTGTCTCTATCTCTAAACAAATATAAAAGGAGGTCCCACAACCTATGTACCTTTGTATCACCAGTGTCATGCAAAGTATGTGCACTAGTCAGTACACAAAACACTTAGTTAATTGGATAGAATTAGGTGTCTTATGTCTTTCCCCCAGTTCAAAAACAAGAAACTGCTACCTAGTATAATTCCTAACTAGAAAGGTTTATACCCCAGGCCTGCAGTAAATGGTACGGATGATGATGATGATGATGATGATGATGATGATAGCAAAGACAGTAACAATGATCACCATCCTAATTTTACACTGTGATAATAGAGGAAATTCTACATGCAGGTTCCCACGATCTTACTCTATTGTTGATAACTAAAAAGATCCTGATTCTGTCATATTGAAGGGATCCAGCACAAAATTTGGAATTTACTGTTAATTTTTCCAGCTGTCATCTTACCCTCTTCCAGCTGGTACCCCTACACCACAGGAAGCCTATTGGTATTAGAATGCAGAAGGACATGTGAGTTTAAGAAGCTACTTGTATTCTTTCCTTCATTCAATCTGCTTCACCTTTTCCTGTGGAGCAGGAATTTGGTTCAAATGCTATATTTGAAAGTAAAAAGAATTTAGTGGTATGATGATACAGTATGAAATAGGTGGTACATTTCAAATTTGAAATTTTCAGATGTTACAAGGCAATTCATTGTAAAGGGGACTCTGAGACACTCTAGCTGCACATTCGCAGCACTGAGGCAGCTGGAGAGGAACACACCCAGGCTGGCCTAATGAAAAAGACAAGAAAATCAATTGGTTGCTAATTGGAGAAGAAATGTTATCACAGAAATTCCCACACTGTTTAATGCAAATGCAAAAAGACCCTGTACTTTATCAAGCTAACTCAGAGGATTAGGTGAAAGAATGAAAACAAACATGACGAGAAAATGTGACTCTTGAATCTAGTGTTACACAATTTAAGACAAAACACATCCTACCAGACAATATAAGCATTGCCCTTTTACTAAGTCAGCCCAATTATCACACAAAGGAAAAACAGTTTAACAGCATTTATCTCAAGATATTAAATCATTGCATTAAGGTGTATAGAGATCATCCTATAAGGCAGTGAGGAAATGTCTCAGCAATTTAGCTGCTCGCATTCTGGAATGTTTTCTAATATAAAGCTTCCTATAGTCAATAATGCATGTGTAAAAACCTCTAGACATCTGTCTATATGACCTCTTCTACATCACACCCGCACAGGCACCTGACTCAGCACCCAGCACACTATTACAGCGATACACCATATCTGTATCTCTCCAGACAAATACCTGGACAGGATTCAGCTAGGTCAATACCTTATCACTTTGTTATAAAGTCATATAGACCTAGACTTCATGCTTATGGTAGTAGCATTTTATTCATATGTAATAAATAAAAGAGATTCTTCTGTGCTCTTGCCTTTTGAGAAGAGAATCCCCAAATTTGTTGGCTACTTCAAATTATCTGGGACTGAATCTGATTTCTTTGTTTTTCAATTAAATTTATTGAGATGATGTTGGTTAACAAGATCATATAGGTTTCCAGTATACATTTCTATGATACATGAGCTATACATATATTGCATTTCTTTCTCAGGCCTCAAAAGTAGTAGGAGAGTTGTCCACTGAAGATTCCTTCCAGGTATATCTGGGAACCAAATATTGTAACCAGAAATTATAAAGGCTAGAGTCTGGGGTAGCAATTTTACCATTCTATACTTCATTGCTCAACCAGCTACCACACTGCCTGCTCTTGCTTCCAGACCTGATATGCCTGAATAAAGTTATGACTAAGTTGGCTTTAATGTTCCCCTCAGCTTGAATAAACTTGAAACTGGCTTCTTCCTAACTATAGGTTTCTGACCTTCCTTTTAGAAAACTTTTTATTATAAATTCTCCCTCTGTCCCTGTGGGAGGCAATTCTTCTCCCCACCTTTCACCATTTGTAGGACCCAGGAATGTCTTTCTCCGGGACCCGAGAGTCATCCCTTGGAAATGTAGTCATCATGCAAGTGGGTGCCCCAAGTCTCTCAGTCTCTGTGAGAGGTTAGGAGTCTAATTTAGGTGAACACCAATTAGAAAACACAGATGAACTAATCATTCTGACCAAACTATTCACTGACATCTCCTAATAGTTTTGTACTGGCTCACTCCAGAGCTTGAAACTTTTTGGTGTGGGTTTTGTTTTTTTTTTTCCCAGCATAGTTGAGTTTAATCACTTTCCCCTATTGCAATAGTCTTAAATGAATTCTTCCCTGTCTGTTTAACTCTTTCAACTGGGAAAAAAATTTTTTTGACACATTAATTTACTCTTTTGCAGATACAGTTATATTTCTCTCCTCTATTGTTGTTATTCATCAAAAAAAAAACCCAAAAGAAAACATCTCATCTGCTTTATTTATTCCAGAAGCATTTCAATATTGTATCTGTTTAATATGCCTGCAGAAGAGACTTCATATTTCACCTTAATATTCTTCTCAATATTTTTTTCTAAATATTAGAAGCCACTATATATACTGGGGCATTCAGCCATCTGAAGTTCAATATTCTAGCATGATTAAGTTTAGGCCAGTGAGAGATAAGAAGTGAGATGTTCCTTAACGGAGAGGCCCTTCTCTTCATCTCTTTCACCTTGCTGCTTACTGCAGTGGAGCTAGGATAGCTGGGGCTCAACTAGTTATCGTAACACACCAGGTGACAGCAACATGGTGAGTGGCAGAGCATTGAATTGGAAGCCTGGATCCTGGGGGACCAGGATGTGCCCACTGGCCAGGTGCTATTTATATATACGGGTGAAACAAACTTCTATCTTTTATTGCCACATGGTTTTTGTTAGTTTTGTGTCATTCACAGGTCATTTGAATCCCACCGGACACTGGTGCCCTTCCTGGTTTTCCAGCCTTGCTATGGAGTAGTCCTTACACTTCTCTGATAACTGCAATGGCAACATGAGATGAAGAACAAAAACACACCTTTACTTGGTCTTCAGTTTTGAAATGGAGGTGATATTACTTGGCTGAACTAATGTAAACATCTATAGTTGATTTAGGAAGATGTAACTATTTATGATATTAAATTTCTGTATATATTTCCCCTCTATTTATTCTAGTCTTTGTACAAATATGGGCATTATCACATCAGTTTTTTATGCTTATGAACTACTTGACAGTGATTAAAGACTATTTCCAGCACTCTCTGTCCGTGGTTTCCTTCTGTTCCTGCCATCATGCCCCAACACCAGTTTCTGAGAGGACATCTTGAACAGAAATGGACCGGTTGCAAAATGCCACCACAGGAGTCCCCGATTCCTGACCAGGATTATTACACAGAGGGGATGGGTCTCAGTCCTGGGCTGCCACCTTCCTCGCAGCTGCAAGGACATTGCTCAGCTCCTCCCTCTTCCTCTCGGCACAGATGTGTGTCCCCACCCTCTTCTTGATTAATTTCAGGTCCCTCTTGTCCTTAGAGACTTTGAACAGCCCCATGGCGTGCTGCTCATCGGGGCAAAGCCACACACCCCACAGATCCTGTCCCACACTAACTTGGCGTGCTTGGCAAGGTGCCCACGGCAGCGGCCGTGCCTTGGCTTGTTCACATTCTTTGCCACTTTGGTGGCCCTTGTCGAGGCCCAGGCCATGGGGTGGCAGAGAGCCATGGCTGCTGTTCCTCAGTGGCAGCTGTGGCGAAATCCGTTTTTCTTTTCAGATAGGTCTTGTGTGCTGTGTGAGAAGATTATTCCTAGAGATTTTATGCTTCTTGTTCCACGATCAAATAGATTTTGAATTACACCAATCCTCCCATTACAGTATAAGCTATTCACTCTTTTCCCCCACCCTCAACTCAGCACCCACTTCATATAGGACTCACTTCACTTCCCAACATTTGTAAATATGATATGTTATGAAATCCTAAATATTACTCATTTATTATATATCATGTATATTAAATTTCAGATTATTTTTGTTACATGCATGCATTTTAATAATTAATAGTATATTTTATGTTTAAATGATTTAATATTAACATTATTCCTTTGAAATCTTCATTTTTACATGATGGGCACACAAAGCATTTTTTATGTGTGTTATATGAGTAGTATACTTTCTAAGATTATATTTCTATTTCATCAGTGCATGAATGAAAACCTGGCCACTATTTTTTGACACATCCCCCACACTCTTTACCATTGCCCCCTCTTCCTTTGTGTGGTTTTCTTTTGACATTTACTGTAGGAGAGAAAAATTCTAAAGCACATGCTATTTTTTGTTATCCTGAAGGTAACCTTAGTTTTGTTTTGTTTTCTTTCCTACCAAGGTTCTTATAGCAATCTAAATTTACTCCTTCAGCATAAATATTTTTTCTAAGACTTAACCTAGTATGACTCTCTTTTCGTTAACTTTGCCAGAATCTGATGAACTTTTGATCTGCTTACACAAGCCTTTTGAAAAGCACCAGCAAGTTTTATTTTTAATGTCTTGGTTCTTCAGGAAAAAGAGAGCAACAGTGTTACATTGGTGCAAAGAGCATTTTTTTCTGGAGTCAGACTGTCTCAGTTTAAATTCTAGTTTGACTATTACAAGTTCTGCAGCATAGAGAAATGTCCTTAAACGCTTTGCCTCAGTTTTCTATCTATGAAATAATGATAGTAAATAATATTACAAATATTATGATATTTTTGAAAGATAAAAAAGAAATCTGTACTATTAAAAATGAACCCAACACAGGGTAATTGCACAATATATGTTAACTCTTGTAATTATATCTCATTATAGTACCTCTTTTCCCTTTTTCTTCTTCATTTTGGGAAAGCTTCTAAAAGTTTTCTTTTTTTCCTACTGCCTTGAACTTCTCAAGTCACAAACTTTCTTCAGTAAATCCAATATGTATTTTACTCCAACTTCTGCAATTTTAGTTTTATTGCAATCCACTCTGATCTCACCCAGATCCCTTTTCATCTCAGTTTGTTGACTTTATATCTCATCTTCTTGTCCCTTTAAGCCTGCCTGTTCTTTCCTTATGACATTATTGTCTTATTTCATAGCTTTTAAAATTTGATTTAATATAGTTTTCCTGGATCCTATAGACTAGACTAGAAGCATTCTTTCCCATTCAAAGTGATGTTTGTTTCTCTTGCTTTAAATTTTTTTCATAGAATTTATGTTTTTACTGTAGTTTTTAATTTATCAATATTCATCTCCTAAAAATAAAAGCCAAGACTATTATCAGTATTTACTAACCAAGAACATATAGAGATATCGCTCAGCTCTATCATCTGTCGATGTGTTGGTTTTAAAAAAACAGTACCTTATTAGATATAGATCGAGAAGGCAGTGGGATGCCTAAAGGTACTATCCTAAAACTTAGGATGCAAAAACTGTTGTGCTGTTGTGGCTCAATGAAGAATGAATTGGTATCTTTTCTGAGTAACAGGAGCACATTGTAAAAACTGTAATTTCAAATATGCACTGTTATGAATATATTCCTGCTCTTGTCCTTGAATAAGTGCTTTAATTTGGAGAACTGTATCTACCAAGATAGATTTTATCTTTGCATTCCACATCTACATGTTTACACATTGCATAGTGAAAGCTAAAGCTTCTCAATTGGTATAGCTATATTGGATGGACATTTCAGTACACTAGTGAGTACAAAAATTAATGCCTGTATGATAATGAGGAGGCTGCCTAGTTTTCAGGTTTAAATGGAAGCTTTTGACTCTGAGTTAATTATTAGTGAATGAATTTGTTAGCTAATGCCATGTAACAAATCACTTCAAAACAGCAAACTTTAACTCAGCTCACAATTTGCAGGTTGGTAATCTGAACCAGGCTCAAGTAGGCAGTTCTTGTCTCACAGCATCTTAGTTGGGTTTTTTCAGACAGCTGCTGCTTTTGCTGGTAGATCTAAATGAGCTAACATGGCCTCAGTTGGGATAATTCATTTATATTCCATGTGTTTTTTCATTGTCCAGCAGCCTAGCCAGGGCTTGTTTACATGAAGGTCGCAGGGGATTCAAGAGAGCAATGGGGGTGTGTAATACCTCTTGAAGCTTAAGCTTAGATCTGGCATCAGGTCTCTTTTGTTGCATCACACCCACCAGATCAAGTCACGGGGCCATCAAGATTCAAGGTGGGAAACCAGATTTCACTTCCTGATGGGAGGTGCTGCTGAGTCACATTGCCAAGGTCATGGGAACAGAGAGAGATTATGAATTAAGGACGTCATTTTGAAACCAATGCACCTCAGTGGAGAAACCAAGATACATCTTCTAATATTTTCTTGCAGCAGGGCAAAAGTAATTGGAACATTTCTTCAGCCTACTTTTGTCATTCCTAAAGTAACATATGTTTCCCCAAAGTTAAGCAACAGAACGTTGGTGGTATCCTAGTTTTCTTATTCTTTATTGCCATGGAAACTTTAATAGGATAGTTTATGTCCAAAATTGACAATACATGTCTTTTAAAATCACAGCAATGGCATGCATTTTAGAGAATAATTATTTCTTTCCATGTATGGATATGTTGCTGTAGAAGTCCCACTTTTTCACAACAAATTAAAAGTCAGGAAGAAAAGACCAACAATATGTTGATAAAACAGCTAAATATAGTCTAGTTCAACCTTAGGTATATATGAGTTGATCACAATAGACCTTGATTACTTAGAGCCATATGAAGAAGCATATTACTTGGAGATATACTACCTAGATTTATCCTGACCTGATGCTAATCTATCACAACTGTGAACTGAGACTCCTCCTGGACCTAAATCTGAAATTTTCACAGTTTCTAGACATCTGGACAATAATTTATAGAACATGATACAATCTTACTTTCTTCAACAAACTTATTTTGACCAGATAGTGATCAGAAATTGAGAATAGAAAACTGAAGTAAAATTTACAAAAGTATGCATTTCGGAATGACAAAATTTGAAAAAAACAGTACATTGGAGTTAGACATGTCTAAGTAATTCTCATTACCAGTGGGACTTTTGGCAAGCAATAAAATTCTTAGACAATGGATTCCACATTTGAATGAATGAGATATGTATATAAAGTGCTAAGCACAAAGTCTAGATCATAGTGGTTATCTGCCAAAAAGTAACTACAGTATTTCATTGATCAAGGTTTCTTGGAGTCAGTACAGTTAAATAATTATAAAATTATGACCATATCCTCTTCCTAGATTCCTAGCCTCCACATCTCTGCTAGTTAGTTTAAAGGCAAACAATAATGAGTGGGTATAGTTTTTAGATTCAGAGACTTATAACATTAGAAGTGTTTTCAAAATATGTAATGAATCATGGTAGGCAAGTCAGGCTGATTCTTATTTTATCATGAACACTTTGCAATAGTAAATTTTCTCTGATTCTCTCTTAAAGAAATACTGAGATATTTTAATGCCCTGATTGGTGTGGCTCAGTTGGTTGGGCATTGCCCCCAAAAGCAAAAGGTTAGCAGTTTAATTCCTGGTCAGGGGACATGCCTGGGTTGCAGGTTTGGTTCCCAGTCAGGAAGCATGGGACAGGAAACCAATGGATGTTTCTCTCCCTCTCTTGCCCCTTCTCTAAAAATAAATACATAATATCTTTAAAAAAATCCTTAGGTACTTGAAAATAGCCTGTTATTGCAGCCTCTCCAAGTGTGTGCATACTTGCAGTACTGATATCCCATTCTGGTTAATGTGTCAAAATTTTAAGATAAGTAGTTGTAAAGCTTTTTTTGTAAATAGTAGAAATGTTATAACAATAGCTTTTACTTCCACCATCACTCATTTGATGACCAGAAATCAGATCTGTAAAATTAGTTGATCAATTACATTGATTTTTAAGATAAGGCAATAGAGATTTAGGAGTTGCCGTGATCTATATGATCTTTTGTGAATCGCTGAGCTACTCCTTGAAACAGGCTCTCTGATTCAAACCTATGCCCCTTTGGTCTACACTACACTTCCTCTTTCCATTAGGAAGCAACCAAGTTATCACCAGATTTAAAAATGTGGGGTTGGGTACTGTGTTGCTTTTATCTTCGCATTCTGAGAACCCAAAATCTAATAAAGGAATGTGAAATTAAGTAATGATGTGAAATTGCATACTTTCGCAGGAACTACAAATATGCCTAATTACCAAGTGTTTATATATAAAAACAAGAAACAAGAGAAAGTTACGGAGAGTTAATAAAACTGTAAGATAATCAGCTTGTATTATCTAATTTAATTTGTAATTTTATTTCGCAAAATTGTAAGTTCATAACACCCAGATGCTAAATACTCAATTAATTCATTAGTGAATGAGTGTTTTAATTAAAATATGATTGAGTTGTAGCTTGGTATTAATACGTAGGTAAGACTCAAGCAGGAATGTTTTAAGTTTGGGTAATATTCTGGTTGAAAAACAAAGCAATAAAAAATGCTTAGCTTAAAAAAAAATCCCACAACTGAGTAAGTAATGTTTTACCAGTCAGCAAAAGTGTAACAATATTATATTCCTCAGGGTAGAATTGTCTTCAGTTCAGTGAGTTTTCAGTTCCATTATTACAAAGCACTTTTTAAAGAGCGTTACTGAACTGATGCTGATTTAAGATCTTATATGCAATTTTGGCTAAAAAAGGCAAGTCAGTTGAGTACAAAGTCTGATAAAATGTCACAGTGATACTTCACTTCTGTACAGGTTAGATTTACGGCAGCCTCACTCATCTAGAACACAGCTGTAACCAGGGCTTTAGTGATCCAAACCTCTGTGCAGTTATGTGTGTCGGAAAAGTCACCATGTCACTCTAGAGAACATGGGTTGACCCAAATTAACCAAGTATTGGGGTGCCCAATAAAACTCTACCAAATTAGATGTAGCACAGTAGATTTGCAATCCAACAAAAATGAAGGTTTGTTTGATTGTCTCCACAAAAGCCAAACTCATGAGACAGATGCTGGTACCAAGGAAAAGAGGTTTCATTTAGGTGATGTGCAAACCAGGAGCATGGCAGACTCCTGTCACAAAGACCATCTCCTCTCTTTCTGCCAGGGGGAAAGTACAACCATGTCCTCAGCAAGGTCAAGACAAAAACCAGTGTCCAGAGTTCCTGTTCCATTTTAAAGTAGTCCTTTGGAGTCTAAAGGCAGCTGCTAAGTGGTTTTATTCTCCATCTGGGTAGCTCATCTTGTTGTTCCCAGCAGCTGCCCATTTTCCGCTCCCTCCTAGCGCCTGCCTGTGGAATCTGTATGGCCATGGGCCACCTGGCTGCTGGTGCCACATGGTTGTGTGCTCCCAGGTGAGAGAGAACAAGAATGCACAGGCTACTGTATAACCAGGTGGGCAAGACAATGAGAGAGAGATGCTCCCTCCTGGAGCGCCCTAGCAGCCATGTGGCCATGGAGAGAACAGGCAAGTGCACTGTGTGAGTGCAGGTCATGAGGAAGAGAGTTTCTTTGTTCCTCTGGGATTATATTAGCTGGGATTTAGAATGAACAGGTACTTTCTTAAATGACCAATCAACTTTGCAAACTTTCATGTGCTTCAGATGGGTCCACCTCTCAACTAAACCCTTCTTTCCCCAGGGAAAGACTGACAGGGATCTTTGGTTTCGAACCTCTTTTGCACCATTTTGACTTGTATTACACATGTGCCTGCCTTCCCCTGGTCCCACCCCCCAAGTCTGGTACCAAAGTGGGGAGAAGGCTTTTTCCTCATCCACTTATCTTGCTAGATCTTCAAGTGTTCAATGTAAGAACCTCCCCCTGTTGCCATCTTTGCCAATGGGGATGTCTCTCCGATGCTTCAACAGACTGTTTTATGGTAACAGATTGACAGCAGCAAAAGAAGTTAAAAGTCCTATGAAAATAAAACCATAGTAAATATTGGCCAGTAAATCTAGCACTGATGTTTATAAGAGAACTTTTGCTAATTGGCTGTATTTTCTGTGTCAAGAGAGCAAGAGGAGTTGAAAACGGTTACACCGTGCATGCTTTAAGTATTCAATTTTCAAAATAACCATTTAGAATGTGCCCTTGGGATGCTGAAAACAATAAGGTGCTATCTTATTTATATAGCACACTGAATTTTTGAAGAACATGGAGCTTTTTAGTCAAGTAAAGATTTTATGTATGCTCCCATGAAGTTTATTTATCCCATCTTCTATTTTTCGAGGGGAAATGTTGCGTGAAATTAACACCACAATACAACACTTGGTGAGATCTGAAATGCTCTATTGTAATGGGAATGCTACTCATCCAGCCAGTATCATATAAAAAAGTAGTGGAAGACGCCCTACTCATACATCAAAATCTGATCCTGAAGCCGGACAGGAAGGGCGGGTACCCTTGGGCTCTATGCTTCTTATTTCTGCTCTGTTATCTCCTTCCCTTCATGGCAACTTCTGTCACCCTTGTTTCCTCACCTCTCTGTCCATGCATTCTGCCCTCTGTGGATGCGTCTCCTCTGTTATCCTTGATGGCTGCCTCTCCAATGACTAGAATGAAGCCCTATTCTTTTTCTTCTCGCAACCCCATAAGATGCACCCTTACAGTACAATGATTTCCAGTAGAACTGAAGACTTAACAGAAGAAATACAGTGAAAATATGATGGCACAAGAAGACTGTCTGCACAAACCAAGTCTTAAAGCAAGAAAAAGTTTCTTAAAACTAGTCACAAAAATGGAAGCAAGGGTAAAGGGTATATAAATTTAATTCAATAAAAACTTTAATTTCTGTCTCCAATATATATGACAGAAGAGATTGATATGAACAGACTGATAAGCCAACAGAAAAATAACCAAAGTTTGAAACACAAAAAAACAAAAAAAGGAAATATGAATATCTCATAAGCTTGAAAAATTGCTTTTCTTACTAATAATTTATTATATTATTTACAATCTCTACACACGTGAACTGGTACCCTCTTTTTGGAGTTTAGTTAATTGCAAATGGTGATTTTGTATTTAAAGGTAGATATCATTCTTCCTTTATCTTATAGATACATTTGTACTTAAATGCATATATATAGTGGGTGAATTTTTAATTGCAGCATTTTTTCCTATCCCCCCACCAAAAAACCCAACAAAACAAAAGTACAACCAGCAAATCTGTCATCATGGGAATGAAAATAAAAAGTTAAATACCTCAAAAGTGAAATACTATGTAGCTGTTAAAAAGAATGTAGATCTATATGTGCAGTTACAGAAAAGTCTCCAAAAACTTTATTAAATGAGAACATCAAAGAACAGTGTATTAACTTGCTTTTTACTGTCTACATATTAAGATAACTGACATATAAAACATTTCTGGCTGGGGAGAAACTGTCCTTCCATGGACTAGTGAATTCTTCCAGACTCCACAAAAGAGTAACTTTGACATGCATACTAATCTTCCAGAACCATCCTCCTCTCTCTGGCTCCTACACCCCACAAGACAATGTCCTTTCACCATAATCTTCTCTGGGCATGGTGCTGGGCAACTTGGGAGCACTCCAACTCAAACTAGCCAATACTAAACTAGTTAGCTTGCTCCAAACTTGCCTTTCCTGGGGAAACTCCAATAAAGGCAGTTGCCTAAGCATTCTTTTTCATCTCCTGTCCTCTGCTTCCTGATCAAAACCTGGTGTTCCTCCTCAGGCTGTGTGATTAGACGTGTCCCTCATTTCCAGGGAAATTCTATGTAACAACAAACTTTTCTTTCTTTTTTTCAAAAAATATTTTATATGTTTATTTTTTAGACAGAGGGAAGGCATGGAGAAAGAGAGGGAGAGAAACATCAATGTGTAGTTGCCTTTCACGCACTCCCTGCTGGGGACCTGGCCCACAACCCAGGCATGTGCCCTGATGGAAATTGAACTGACGACCCTTCAGTTCACAGGTTGGGGCTCAATCTACTGAGCAGAACTCAGGGATTAAAGTTCAAGGAAAAGTTCAGGGCTGAACTTTTCTTTCAATGGCACTGACCTCTCTGTGTTGCCACCTGGTCACCTTTATAAATTAAGACCTGGCCCAAACCAAATATATGGGTACATTTATGAATGGAAAGCTTTAGAAAGGATATATGAGAGTTTTGGGGAATAGAAATAAAAATCTTGGACAGGAAAGAGAAATACTCGTAATGTATACTATTTTGGACAGTTTGGTGAATTTTTTAATGTATTGTTTTCATAATAATAAAAATCGATATTAAGATGACCCTGACTGGACGATGGAGACCATATACTGGAGAAGGAAGAGACCAGCTAGAATTTACAGTGTGCTCAGTAGTTAGGAAGTTATAGCACACTAGGGAGATGATGAAGAGGAATAACACATAGATTAGAGGCATATATTAGTGGTAGAATACACAGGCCTATGATAACAAAGAGGAATTAAGAATTGCTTTAGAGTCCTGACCCAAGCAATTGAATAAATTAGAGTACTGTTTACAAAAATGAGAAAAAAAATAAGGGAACAATGTTAGAGGAAATGCTTAGACAATGCTGCTCTTAGGCCAAGGAGACAGTATATGAAGATCTGCCATGGTTTAGTTCTTTCTTCTCCTGGGAACAGCAGGAATTGATAAATGCTCTCCATTGTCCCTAGCAGAGGATGCTACAGCCACACACAGCTCTTGCCAGAAGATAATTTAGCTCTGATTTAACAAAAAAGAGAATGAGAACATTCTACAATACTCATATGTCTCCCTCTGGCTGAAAAATATATATATAATGGTTTTCACCATGTGAAGTTTCTATTAGAGAATTGGGAATTGCTTTTATTGCTTTAAAAGAGAAAAATAATGTTTTAACAGGTTTCTTTCCCCCAGTTTTGTTGAGGTAGGCTAGACATACAAAACTGTATTTATTTAAGGTGAACAATGTGATGTTTTGCTATAAATACATTTAACAGACTTTCCTCATTGCCAGTCAACTGGTTTATAAAAGGGCAGTGGGATCATGGTCAGAATCAGTTTCTCTTTGAAGCAAGTATTGGCTTATTACACATTTTGACCAAGGAAACCACACTGCTTTCTCCATCCAAATGGAATGGTTTCACATTATAAGAGACCATTGAAATCAACTGTCAAACAGTAACAGTTAGGGTCTGCAAGTTATATCTGATTATTTCATAGAATAAAATCGAAGTAGAAAATAAAGGGAACATGTTGGAAAATCCTAGACTGATTCATACTATTTCTCTTCTTTAAAGAAAACCAATTACTTTTTTAGTTCTGGAAAGAAAAAAAATCTAACAATTTCTAATATTTGCAAGATACTTAAAACCAAACAGCCAACTATATAAAAAACAAAGAAAACAATGCATTTCAGGAACTGTCTTAATGTTAATTTTGTTCCTGTTAATAATAAACACCCAATTGAAGAATCAAGTTTGAAAATGGATATATATCATTTATCCAGACATGTATACATTTGTTGTTGGCCAACAGATATTTTTTATGGTACCACCTTCATTTTTCTTAATTGTTGATTCTACTCTGTTTTGCTATCTTAAATTCTAAAATTTCATTATTTTTCTCTTTACATTATGTGATTGCCTCTTAAAAGATCTGTTATGTTTTAATATATTTAACATTATCAAGTAGTTAGTATAGTCAAAAAGCTATATAAGTATATATGCTAAATACAATCAAGTTATTAACAGCGTTTATCTTTAAAATGTTTCAACAAATATATCTTGATTCTGTAATGAAAAACAGAAATCATTTCCACTCAAAAAAATCTCCTATAATCTTTCAAATGCTTTAAAATAAAACCTACTTTATTGAATGACATTAACCTACTTTGAGTAAAGTTACTCTTAGGCAATTAATTTAAGTTAGCATCCTTATTTATCTAGTTTATTGAGTGCATAATGATTGAGTAGCACTAAATATAGTCTTAGTATTTATCATAACTCCTGGCATAGATATAGCTTTACACTTTCATTCTCAATTAAACTTTTTCTAAAGAGAACAACTGTGCTATTTACAGGCAGTTTTCCATGGGCTACTCTATGTGCTCAGTTCATTGCAGCAAACTAAATACTTTGCTCTAGGTTCTTCATTTTAGTGCAATTATGAGTTCTGTTCAAGAGAGTGGCTTTGCATGTAACATCTTGTGCATGTACTCTTAACTGTTTCTGAATACAGTGCCAATCACTGTACTAGAAAGGCAAAGGCAAACACCATAAAGTGTAAGGACAAAGGTTTTTGTCCTTGTAGACCTTATAGTTACAGATTTATCTGGAGTATTGAGAGGGAAGAAGAAGGACACATATCTAATATAACTGCCTAGTATAAAAATGAAAGGTATGAATAAATGGTCAGTCAACTCATATAACTGACCACTAGAATTTAGTGAAAATGAAGCAGATTTCTATGATAACTAAGATATGTTGATAGAAAAACCAAGTGGTGGAGTAGTTAGGCTTTACACAATGTGTAACAACTGATAAAAATAGAGTTGTGAATCCATATGCAATATAAACTTTAAAGTGCAATAATAAAACAGCAGTCCTGTCTGTGAATAATTAAACAGAACATCAAGAGCAGTTAGATTTTCTCTGTGTGTTTCCTCAGTCCAGTCCCCTGCCTCATGCTCCTCTGCAAAGTACTCACTATCTTGGGCTTCTCTCTATTTGTCTTTATATTTTTCTACTTATGTTTTGCCCCTAACCTGAACAACAGAATGCTTAGTTAAACTTATTTTTAAATTTCATAAAAATAGCACATACTGTATTAATAATTTATGTTTGCTTATTTTCAATCAATATTATTTGTAGATTCATCTACATTGATATGTCTATTTCTAGTTCACCCAGTTCCATTACTCTCCTTATAACATTGTGTTACCATTTTATTTGTCTCTACTAGTGTTAGCAAAGATCTGCATTATCTCAGTTTTATAGAATTAGAGCAATGATCTTATAAACACTCTTATACATGTTTCCTCATGTTTATGTACAAGAGGAAGAACTAGAATTTCTTAGCTTAAAATATGCATTTGTGCAACCTCCTGCAATAAAAAGAAGTTGTACATTGCTACCAATAGTCTATGTTACTCTTTATCCTTATCAATACTTGTCATTATTAAACTTGACAAATTTTTGCCTATCTACTATTTGTATAGCAGAACTTATTGTAACTTCCATTTGCATCTTTTCATACATCTTTTGTCCAGTTTTCCTGGGTTGTCCTATTTATTTGTATCTGATCTTCATAACCACTCATTTATGTGTGAGCAAATGCATTCTACAAACTGTGGCTTGCTTTATGATTTCCTGTATATGGTCTTTTGAGAGACATTCTCAATTGTACTATAATCAAATGTACTAATTTTTAAAATTTATGTTAATGCCCTTGGGTTTCTTTTATCCTGAGAGAGTCTCTTACATATTCTTCTGAAGCTTTTATTATCTTTAACTTATATGGGTGTTATCTTCCTTACAGACCCCGTCTGTTCCTGGGCACTGTTAAATTCTTCCTTTAAATAGTGAAAGTCTCATGGATACTTAGTGTAGATACTTATTTTCAGTATAATATTCAACTGTATTGATCTAGTGGACTGAGCTCTGAGCTCCATCTTCCCAGATGCAAAGGCCGGAAACTCTATTTTCACAACCTCTATTTTTGTTGAAAGCAACAAAGCGATGAACACTAAAATATGCCTTTTTCTGATTCTAAGAAGACTTCAGAATTCAATTTTTCCTCTTCCAGCTAGAACCATGGTTATATAATGCCGACTTATTAACTCCCCAAGTCTTTTTAAAAAAATATTTTATTTATCTATTTATTTTAGAGAAGGGAAGCAAAGGAGAAAGAGAGGGAAACAGCAGTGTGTGGTTACCTCTCATGTGGCCCCCACTAGGACCTGGCCCACAACCCCATCCCTGCACGTCCACTGAGACACAGCAGCCAGGGCAACCTCCCAAGTCTTAGTGGCTTTTTGGTGGGGTCAAAGTTTGAGTAAAGTTACTCCTAGGCAATTAATTTAAGTTAGCATCCTTATTTATCTAGTTTATTGAGTGCATAATGATTGAGTAGCACTAAATATAGTCTTAGTATTTATCATAACTCCTGGCATAGATATAGCTTTACACTTTCATTCTCAATTAAACTTTTTCTAAAGAGAACAACTGTGCTATTTACAGGCAGTTTTCCATGGGCTACCCTACATGCTCAGTTCATTGCAGCAAACTAAATACTTTGCTCTAGGTTCTTCATTTTAGTGCAATGTTAATCTTCATAAACATTCTGTTTATGAAGGCACTGTGGTTCTTACTAGTTCTTCTTGCTTCCATTCATCATCCCATTGTATCACAATGTTTCCACTCATGTCCAGTGATTTAAAAGAAATTGTTATCATAAAATTGGTCTCTTGCTTAAAGGACTGTCCACAAATAGTAACTGTGAGGTCCTACATGATTTAGTTATATATACTCAGTCTACTGCACTCCCCACTTCATTTACTACATAACATTTATACTGGTTTTCATTCTGAACTTCAAATTTGCCACGTTTGATCATATCAAACGGCTGTTATACAAGATTTTTTTAAATTTTGAAATGGAATTAACATCTCTCTACCTTCAGCAAGCTTTCAGTCAAAATTCCAGTTAAAAAAAACATAGCTGACAAAGTAAATCCTAAGCTGTAGTTATTTCGTGATGTTAATGAATTGTTTTAAGTTTCAGTTTTGCTCTCTATACTAAGTGTAGAACCAGTGAGAACAAAAGTTTAATCATATCCATGGGGCTATATCTTGTTTTGTATCCTGCTATGTCTAATATGGGAGAGAGGCATGAGAATCATATGAGGTCTGTCCAGAAAATATTCAGCTGTATACTATGAAAAATAGAGACATTTATTGAAGAAAATACAAGATACAAGAAGCATTGTACATAGGACAATGATGCCTCAGTCCCCTTCAAAGTAGGCACCTTGGGACCTCACACACTTCTCCCAACTGCGATCAGCTGCCTTGTCATATTTTCCTGAATCTCATTGATGGCCTGAAATCTCTTCCCTTTCAAAGGTGATGTTAGTCTTGGGAAAAGCAGAATTGCAGTGTGCCAAATCTGGGCTGTAGAGGGGCTGTAGGTGTCACCTGGGTGATTTGATGTTTTTTCAAAAACTCTGCACAAGACATGTTACATCAGTGAGAATGTCGTCATGATGAAGCTGCCAATCACCAGTGGCCCATAGCTATGGCCTTCTGAATTATCCAAATAGCTTCCATGAAGGAATGTTCAAGCTTAATGCAAAATATGATGTAAATTCATTGCTCTTAGTCATTTTGAAGGTGACGGCCACACAGTACTCATGCTCACTCAACTGTGTCTATCGCTTCCGCTGAGTAGTACAGTAAAGTTTTCACTGTTCATACATGTACATTCCAGTTCAATCTCCTTGGCTGTCAGGTTACATCGATGCCACACAAATCATTCTCATTATACAAAAAATGGCTGAGCCCTGGTTGATGTAGCTCAGTGGATTGAGTGTGGGCCTGTGAACCAAAGTGCTGCCAATTCAATTGCCAGTCAGGGCACATGCCTGGGTTGTGGGCCAGGTCCCCAGTAAGTAGTGCATTATAGGCAACCACACACTGATGTTTCACTCCGTCTCTTTCCTTCTCCCTTCCCCTTTCTCTAAAAATAAATAAATAGAATCTTTAAAAAATAAAAAAGGCTGGACTTTTTCTGGACAGATTTCATATAAACTAAAAGCAAATGAAGTTAAGTCAGTGGTCTGCTATGAGTGCTGCCAACACGGAACTTGTCCTACTGGAGATGCCAGCAGACCATGAGAAAGAAGCCCCTGAAACAAAGAAAATTCCTGCCAATGTTGATAATAACTACTCATCCATATTCTTATCATTTATCCATACCATAAAAGACAAACACAAGGCCACAATCTGTACCTTGTTAAAATAACAGCTAAACCTAACATTCAGTCTCATTCTTTTCTTCCCCACAACCCGTGATTTTCCATAGAAATAAAAAGTAAATAAAAACCCAACATGTAGGATGGTAATAGGACCCCCCCTGCCTCACTTCTAAAGAGAGACTGCGGCTCTGTGGGGTAGCTCATTATTTATTCTCATCTTTATTCTTCTGCTCTATCAATAAACTTCAGGTTCTGATTACTCCACAGCTAGTGTCTGAATTCATTCCTCCAGGAAGCCAAGAACCCATGGAACACAGGACATGACCCCCTATACCTGTGCGGGTGAGAATTCACTCAGGGACATTCCGTATCATGTCCCTGAGTCTGAGCACAGTGTCTGTTCTTGTAGGTGCTCAGTCCTTATGTGTTGACTGAATAAATGAAAAACTGTTTGAATAAATATATGTCTAGTTGAGAATATTTGAGAATTGGAAGCTGAGAAAAAAGGACAGCTAAGAGTAGTGGATATAAATTCTGCTGTTTTCTTCCAGGTCTGCACTGCCAGCCTTAGCCAATTATTGATCATGTATAACATGCCATCAAGCATTCACCAACCCTCTGGTAACCTGGTTACTTCTCTAAGCATTGCTCCTCTAACTTGGTTGCTGGTAGTACTGGAATTTTCTTTTTTTTTTTTTTAATTTATTTTTTTTAAATTGATTATGCTGTTACAGGGGGGAATGGAATTTTCTAAAACTCTTTATTTTCCTCAATTCCACATTTCTCTTGGGAAAAATAGAAATATATGACATCAAGAAGCATTACTTTTTAGTTTAGTCCATATCTTCAGATATTCTTTGAAATAAGTAATATTCAGTTGGTACTAATTCATATTATATGTTCTTATAGGGCTTTCTTTTCAACATCTTGCTTATTTATGTTTAATTTCTTAAATATCTGGATGGTAGGTTATATATAAGTCTGTAGTTAAAGACATTAAGACTGGGCCATTTTAATATGAATAGGAAATTTTCAGTCTCTGTCCACAGTTTGACAGAATCAGAGACAATTACACACATTTATCATTCTTCCTTTAAAGCATATTACTTTAATAGATATATTTCAATTATATTGCTTTTAATTTTTAATGAACTGTAGTTTCTTACCTTTCTAATAAAACATTGCCCTTGGAAAAAATGCCTTTATGCTATTGGCATAATCATGGTTAAAAATTTCTTTTCTTTTCTTCCGAATATTTTAAGGTTAGTTCTAGTTCTTAGATACACCGTGAACTTGTTTTCTGTTGCCTTTGTGGTTAATAGTTTCATTACTAGGCTGAAGATTTATTGTTGGTTAACTGCTAAGCTTCTAAAAATACTTAACTAAGCATTTAACCAATATAATTTTGTACCCTTGAAATACTTCCTATAATTAAACATAGTTAACAATGTTCTTAGAAAGTCATCTTCACCCTATACCATTTCCCTGCATAAATGGGCTATAAATTGAAATATCTGTTATTACTATTTTACTCAATTCTGCAAATTAATTAAAATTTTACTATAAAAATAGGCTCCATCACAATTAAAACTTTATTCAAAAAAACTATCTTAATGCGATCTACATAATGCTATTCTTTTCAATTATTAAATATATTCAAGAGCCATGGGGAGAATTGCTACTCTGGACTTCAGTTGGAGCCACGAAGTCACTGAATATGAAATTGTAAGAATATTCAGAGAGACTGAACAAGCCACATTAGTGCCCTAATGTAAATATAAAGGAAGAGGTTAATGCTAGACAGGTAACAAAGCATATTCCAAAAAGGTCTGTAATGGTGAAAGTAAGTGCATGATTATATGCACAATACAAAGATCTCAAACACTAAAATTCAGTCCAAGTACAATACTTCCTTACCACAGAAAATAGGAAGACAGACATACTCCTTTACAATAATAATGTAGTTTCATTTTCAAAACTTAGACTTGGCCTCAATAATCTAGATTTGTTCTTATTATTGTCACAGGAATAGAGTGATAGGAACAATTCTAAAATTAGAATTTATTTTGAAAATATTCTACAAAGTATTGAACAATTTCATAAAGCAAGTAATAAATAGTACTTACAAAAATATAATGGCAGGTAATTTTACTGAGGCAGTTTTTCTCAGTACCTGTGTAAATAATAATAAAAAAACCCCAAACAAAAAAAACACCCCAATATATCCATGGTAACATTTTTGAGACATTTCTATGAGCATGGTTGGCACCTATTATTACCTGCCACAGAAATCCTCCAAATTCATCTTGTTCACACACAGAGCATTGAGGACTTATTGAAATCACTCATGTACTGAACCGAACATGAACTCTCCTAATGCCTGCCTTTCAAATAAAAATCATGGGATTTTCAGAAATAGCTTTGTGGAACACCTTATTGCACTTTCCACGGAAGAGTTCAACACACCATCCTCAATACATGTGCAGAGTCATATGTAAAAAGGCATAGAGGGATCCCCAAACAGTCTGACAATCCAATTTTAAATGATTCTAATGAGAACATTTAAATAATACAAAGGGGAACTACTCACAAAGGGGCAGGCACACTAGTGTCCCATACGCCTCTATGATAAAAATACAGAAAGAGCTGAGATTAATAAACTATTTATAGTGTAAGAGGCTTCATAGAGAGTTCTACATATAGAGGAAGAAGCAAAAGTTGGAAGTGCTGGCCCTAGTGATTGGGTAGATGAGCTAACATGAATGGATTCCACAAAATATAATTATACAGCCATTATGTTTTAAGAAGAATGATTTGCAAAAGGGAAAGTTTATTCCATATATCAAAGCAAAACTGAAGAGCTAGTTAAATATACTTTGAGGTACTAATATAACTTGCAGATATAAATGTCCAAATACTTAAATAATCAGGGAGAATGGGGAAACAAAGTGGGTTAACTCTAACCTTCTAATCTGATCTCAGACTGAACTCTCAGCAAACAGTACTCATTCTAATCCATATTTGTCAGATCCCATTTGGAAAAGTTTTGTTCTGGAAGTCAAAACTAAATAGTAAATGATGAAGTGTATCATGTCTACAGGAAGAAAGAAGATGGAACATCCAGAAATCATATCATTTGAGAATGGAAACTGTGATACCTGGCTTCAATATAGTTAGTACAGAACTAATGATCCTTTAGAAATCGAAAGGCTGGTATGTAGAAAACAATTATACTCAATCAGAAAGGCTGCAGTTGCAGATTTCAGCATAACAGCATTATAGCTCTTACAGCAGTTGAAAAATGTAATTGGCTGTCTTCTGAGGTAGTAAAGTCCACATCAAATCTTTAAGTAGAACCTGGATGGCCACCCATAAAGATTCCTTACAGAGCATTTTGAGTTAGGTGTACAGTGTAGCTATACAAGTGCTGTGTACTCTGTCAATTCATGAATGCCATTTGCATTGTATTATACTTGCAAGTGAGTACATTTCTATTATATTATACTTGTTGGACTATGACCAAAATCATATATCAGTAATATGTCTTCCAATCACATGTTTTTAAGAAGCTTTATAGCAATGAAATTATTATTTTTTTAATATTTTATTTATTTTTAAAGAGAGGGGAAGGGAGGGAGAGAAACATCAATGTTTGGTTGCCTCTTGTAGGCTTCCTACTGGGGACCTGGCCTGCAACCCAGGCATGTGCCCTGACTGGGAAGCAAACCAGTGACCCTTTGGTTCGCAGGCTCATGCTCAATCCACTGAGCTACACTAGCCAGGGTGCAAAGAAATTGTTCTTATTTGAAAATATGTACTTTATAAGGTCTGAGATATATGGCAATTATCATTTTTTAATTTTATGTACAGCAATGAAAAATTTAGGAGTTTCAGATTTTTGGGAACTCTCCACTTTTAATAAGAAATCTCTTTTTGTCCACTTCAGGGAAAACAATGAAATTGTTTACTATAATTTAGAAACCAAAGAAGGTATACCATTAAAATATTTCACTGACTAAAAGTTCAATTAAATCTTGACAATTTGTATACCAAAATATTATATCCTGATTGCATTTTTATAACATCTTATTTTTAACAATGTCCTGCTTTCAACATGTCAGGCAGTATAGTATAGTTAAACTGGCCAAATCTTTTACACAAAAAATACTTTACTGTTACAAAACAGGTTTCTAACAATCTGTTGCCATTTTCCCAAACTTTATGAGTACCTTTTAATTTGCCTATTACTGTACACTTAAAATGTCATATTTGTTTTTGCATTCAGTAAAATAATAAAAAATACAACACTACCTATAACTTCACATATATCTGTTAGCTTTTAGATTGAAAACAAACTTAACATAAAGAAACATTAATGACTTGAGATGATTTTATGAAAAAGGCTGCTGGTTTTGCTCTGCAAGAAGAATAGTTGTGATATATACACTGTTGATTCCCAAGGGGAAAAGAGAAACATTTTAATGCAATCATGAAGTTACATCAGCCTGAAGCCAACACTATACATATATATATAGTTTCCCTTAACAGAAAATTTACAGTTAGAGTTGAGAAAAAAAGATCATACATGTGAACATTATCAAATTCCTGTCTACTCCATCTACCTCCCACACCCGACCAGAGACCTCCCTCTCTGTCTGCAAGGGCAGGGGGCCAATGCAGGCTAGTTGTCTTAGAGAAGATAACAGGGGCATGGCTCCCAGCAACATTTCCTACAGTTTGGAAGTATTTCATTTCCAGATACATGCTACTATATTTATAAGTGGGACCGGAAGAGAGGGGTAGTTGTTTATTTTCTCAACCAATAATGACTTCTTAAGAATGATAATGTGGAAGAAGTATTTTTCTTCTTCACCAGATTCCAGTTATGCTAGTCCAGCATAGCTGAGAAGAGGCATGCCGTTCCTATCCTATCTTTTATCCTCGTTGTCTCTTTCTTCTCTTCACTTCTGCACTCTCTACAATCTATGTGGCTTGCTTCCCTGTATCAAGATCTGAAGACTCAGGTATTTTGAATTATAGTTCATGTTCACAACTCTATCAAATTAAAGAATTGAAGCCATCTGGGCATGGATTTATTCACTCCATTTCCTTAATTCCTTATTTCTTGGGGCTTTAGAAACTAGGGCATGATCCACTGGACACGGTGGTATGCAAAAAAGAAATGGTTTACAATCTTTCCCCCAACTGTGGCATTTTTCCAGCTTCTGAAAGTTAGACAAATTATGCTTTTTTCTCTCATGTGTAAAAGGCAGTTATTCTAAGTGATGTATTTGTTGGTAGAAATGTTGTAAGGTTTGGTTCTTAAATAGTGACATGTTTACAGTAAAAAAATAATAGAAAGCTATTTACCACTATGGATATAAAAGAATGTAATATCAACTGAAAGGCTGGTGTTAACATTCTTAGCTAGTGGTTATACTGTGCACAAAGGTACCTCTTTGGTTGTATTGTGAACCAGATTGCATGGTCGCAGGCTGGCGACCTTTCACTCAGATGAGGAAATGAGTGTGCTGGCCTACATAATCCTTAAGGTATCATCCAGTTTAAAAATTCTATTATCCTTGTGCATTCTTGAACAGGTTACATACCAGATATTTTTATTATACATATATATGTTTATGTTAATAATTCATAGTAGCACATTACATGTTTATATTATGTTAATATTATACATTTATAAATACTGTCAATGTATTTAACATCATTTAAGTCAACCTCATAGATGCGTGACTTCATTCACAACTAGAAATGCAGAAAACTCTAAATCATACTCATAAAGGAAAGCTCTATGCAAGTTCATGCAGTTTTTTTTTGTACACAACACTGTGTACAATAGATCTATAGAAAGGCATTTTAAGTAAGATAAAACCCTACAAACCATGAATATGATTCTCTAGTTATCATTGCATTAACCTTTAGAATACAGAAAACAAAGCCTGCAAGTACTAAACACTGCCTCTCAAGTTTTTGAGTCAAATAAACAGCTAGAAAATGTGAATGTGTAAACTCATCTGGCTCTAGAGGGCACTGCTGCACTGTGCAGCCACTTGGGTTTATCGGGGAAGGGTGAAGCAAGATTTCATTAAAGGGTTCTGCAGGTTTCAGATACAGAAGAAGCACATAAACTATTTATAATCAATTTAAACTTTGAGAAAATTAGGTAACTGTGTAAAATATTTATACACAGTTTTTGGAAATGAATGTTTCTTTTGTTGGTAAGAATATCTGTCTTTCTGCAGCAACTAATTATGGTTGCAGATAGGAATGTTTTTATTAACTTTTACAGTCAAGGTCTCCTGAAGGACAATATATGTTACTGTTATGAAATTATTTAGAGCATTCTGCCTTAAAATTCAAACTTTAAATACAAATGGCATGATTGGTCCCAGGATACTGCAGTCTTTCAATTGGCTCTGCTAACGCTCTGTATAATAATATCAACTCTGTGAATTGATGCAAGTCATCTTTTAAAAATAAAGAACTCAAAAACAGTGGAAATTCAAGCTAATCCCAATGGTAAGTAACCTTATATATTATAAAGCAGTGAGGAATGAGAAAGCCATATACAAAAGTAAGATCGACAGTATCATAGAATTAAGAGCATTTTAAAACAATACTTTGAGAAATAAATTAGACCATTTGAACTATTATATAGATTATGAATACTTAACAAAACATGCAAATTTAATTAAAGCCAAAATCAGGATATATAGCTATTTATACTGAGGACTGACAGGATTTTAAAAATCTGTATATGCAAGCTCAACTATCATTCATTTATTAAAGAACTTAGAAAAGTTAATTTGACATTTTAAAACCAAATAGAGGTGACTTCCAAAGGCCAAAAATATTTTAGGTTAAAATTGGAATCTTATTTAGAGTAGAGTAACACCTGGTCATTTTCCAGGCTATACGTAGATCACAAAAAGCATAATGAACACTGTATAAATAATTTAGATTTCCCCCCTCAATCACTATGCATATATGGCATGATTTTCAATTTAGATCAATTGATGTAACAACAATGTAAAGAATGAGAGATTCAGAGGGGCAACTTAGAAGACTGTGTGAAGGATTTTGCATAATAATCCTCAATCAAACTCCTGGCCTTTAACACGGAACAGAGGTAAATTTTTTGAGATACTTTACGAGATACAGTCAAGTATGTAAAGGGGCAGAGTGCTAACGTGTGGATTGACTGGGATTGTGTATGATGGTGGAGGTGCTAACTGGGAAGCGTGTTTCTATCCTGATGTTTGGCCCGGCACACAGAGATGTGCTTCTAAAAAATCACTAACATGTAACATGAAGTAAATGAACCCATCGTTTACAGTTTCCTCAATTTATTTCGATTAGCCCATAGATATATAATTTAGAATCTTATAAAAACACCTTCACTCGGAGAGTAATAACCTAACAATAATTCTTAGCTACAGAGATTTGAGGACAGGTTTTAACGCAGTTACTCAAGCAGCAATTCTGCAGTGAGCTCTCCTTTGTGTGTGTGATTCTTCCAAATCAGAGGCAATCTTTCCTATATGTTCACAAAGTCTAACAATAGCAAAGTATAGAAAAAGCTCCATGACTAGTGAAATAACATAAAATAATTTTATATGAAAGATAGGTGTTCATCCTAATCTAAAAATTCAACCTACAATTAACGTAGAATCCATAGACATGTGAGTGAACGCATGTTCAGATGACTGCAGCTGTCTGTCAGGATCGGTTTCAGTTTCTTAACATGGTGAGGAGGCACAAGCCACCTGTGTTGTGTTCTGTTAAAATTTCTGACCCACAGAATTCACGGCATAATGATTTTTGTCACACAAGGATGTCTTGGGGTAATTTGTTATGAGCCATAGTAGAACAACATGTTAGGTCAAGGCATTGCTGCCTTATGCCTCAACTACTAAGGAAATGTCCTTTGCCATTCAAACCATCAGCAAATCTACAGTTTAGAAAAATATTAATTCAATGATTTATTACTGTTCCAATGGTTACCAAAATTGTTTCCCTAATTTCATTCCCATTCCTTACAGTATATCGCAGTAGCTAGAATCACACAAATTTAGCATATATATCATGTTTCTTAACTTCTCAAAACTCACTCCATTTTCCCAGTCACATTTAAATCAAATGAAGTCTTTAATATGTACTATAAAGTCCTCAGGATAGTTTCTGTTCTAATATTCCACTACACGTTTTCTTGTCCACTTCTGCTCCAGTAACAGTGGTAGTGGAATATACCACCTTTATTCTCATGCAAGGACTTTAGTTTTAGCTGGTTTCTTTGCCTGAACTATAACTCCCCAAATACTTTTCTGGCTAGAGCCCTCATTTGACGTACGTTTTCTCAAGTACCACCTCTTCAGAGATGCCTTCCTCACGCTAACTAAGCTAAGTAGTTACATAAGGGATGCAATAATATTCTTTGATTCCTCCTTTTGCCTTTTATATATCATTTATCTCTAACAGTCAGGCCATATAATTCTTCATTTATTAGTTTGTTGCTCATCTTCTACACAGAGAATATTAGCTCTGTGGTTCATTTAGTTTTCATTGTATTCCCAGAGCTTAGAATACAACCTGTTCTAAAATATTTATAAAATGAATGAACAGGTAAATGAATAAATGATGAATCTTCCTGGGGAGGGGATAAACAAAGTTTGTTATTCCTACTCTATTAGAAGAAGTTCACAAGGTGGAATGAAATTCTAGCTCAACCCTATAGCATCTGTGTATTTTATGCATGCATTTCCAAATACTTCTTACTTCAGTTTTCTCACCTACAAGATGAAGTAATAGATGTTCCACATACATTATTTTAATGTGAAATAAAGTACTTGGCTCACTTCTGGCAATACAAGGAGATTTGAACAAATATGAGTGTCCTTTCCCAGAGGTAGATTCATAGCTCATACATCTCAGTTAGCCCTGGCTGTAGCTCTGATGTCCTACCTGTACAACTGTCATTAGCTTAAGTCCTGCCAAAGGGCATACATCTTTATCCTGAAACCTATGTGGAGTTGAAGGAGTTTAAACTTCAAATTTTTTGAATCTTCACCTGAGAACATGCTTATTGATTTTAGAGAGAAGGGAAGGGAGGAAAAGAGAGAGGGAGAGAAACATTGATGTGAGATAGAAATATCCATCAGTTGCCTCTTGTACACGCCCTGATCAGGGAAGGAACCTGCAGTCTAGGCATGTGCCCTGACCACGATCGAACCTGTGACCTTTCAGTTTACAGGATGGTGCTCCAACCAACTGAGCTACACTGGCCAGGGAAAAGGAGTGGATACTTTAAATGTTGAGGAATTTTAACACATTTCCCTAACAAAAGGGAGAAATAATATGATTAATACAGTGGGGCTTGACTTTCATTTTGTATCAGTTACCTATACTGGAAATCTTTCTCCCAGAGGCAACAGAGTATTGGTCCCATGTATGTATAGTTTGCATCAGAAAAGCTATATACCAACAGAGATCCTCATGTAGCCATGCTTCAATGTGACAAAAAGAATAATATGAAAACTGGACCATTTTTAGGTGGCCTTAAAATGCATTGATATTGCATTGATATTGCAGAATCTTCAAAAGAGAGATGTGAATAAGAGATATTTAAATTGGAAAACAGGACCTTAAATCATCTTGTCCATCACACTGTCAAGCAGGTTTTCTGTAGCAAGTTCTATGATTTACAATTTATATGTAAAAAGAGATATTCTTGACTAATATCCCTTTTTTTAGGGACTGACTTAATATGTGTTTTATTTGACATTTTTAGTACTTTCATAGTTACATAGGCCATAGTTACATTGATTGAATCTTTCAATCAGTTCATCTTTAGTGAATTCATTCTTTTTTGATATGTATACAATATTAATTTTGTCTGATTTACCATCTTGCGTGATGACCATAAAACGAAGGCTTTCCAGTACAGAATCTGGACAAGCTGGATGTTCGATGAAATAGGAGTAGCTTATATATGAAAATAAAGCCTCCAAACTTTGTTTCTATTTTAAATAATTGAAATAAAAAGTCAGTGCCAAAGGTTGATGGTGTGTTAGAAGTTAAAACCCTGTACATGAAAAGTAATGTTGAAAAGCCAGATATTTTCCACTCAATTTGCCTTAATTAAATCACTGCCTTTAGCCACTCTTTCAATGGCAGCCAAAAAGGAACTATGCAATTGTTCTCCAATATTTGTCACTAAATAATCCGTGTACCACTCAGAATGTGACTACAGTCTCATGTGACATAGTTTTATATATCTTTATATTCACACATATAAAGCTTTTAAAAATATTAAAATTATACTATATTAAATACTTAGGACTTTATTATCTAAAACTTTTAGAAGTGATTACTAGATTATAAAAATAAATATGAAATATACATATGCTATATAGGAAACAACTGAATGCTGCATATTCTTACTAACCTGTGTAATGAATAAAATCAATTTGTAACTCAGTAGACTAGTCATAACAGCTAGCAAGCGGGTGTGTAACAAGTGGGTTGCCTTGGCAGTTATAATCTTTGCAATATTAGCAATGGAGGTATATGGAGGGACTGGTGCTTCTTGAATGTCATGAGACGTGGCCACCAGCTGTGCATACAAACCTTCAAAACACCAAGCACTGTCTTTTGAGTGGATACTGTGACATCATTTTATTTAGTAGGAACATAATATCTTAAATGTCCTCCATATCTAGAAAAAGATGTCTCATGCTTAATGATAAACTTGAAAGATTACCATTTTATCATAGCTGGGTCATGGGAACTTTCAGAGTCTCCGTGGCTGGTGTGAAGTAACCCATTGAAAGTTCTAGGGAGTTAAAAAACAAGCTAATTCAGGAAGATCTTCACTGAAACTCCAAACATTTAGCAGGGGAGCTAATACATACTTTTGAATAATTGAATAAATGACTGAACTGATGTGACCCCCAAATGAAAGAGATTAATTACAGAGCACTCCAGGTAACACAGACACCTATGAAGAACACTCTGTCACTGATATATGATACTCTGCTGCAAGGAGACATCAGAACAGATAGTTGGAGACCCTCAAAAGAATCATCTCTTTTTTTTTGCTTTATGGATTGACAACTGTTAAAAGAAGTAGATGGTGCTTAGATCTTTGTATTTGACCCACTGCACTTCTCATTCCACAAACTTTCCTTAGTTGTCTTTATTCACTTTTCTGGTTTAATCTGTTATTTCTATATTTGATATTTTCAGACATACTTTTTAAATGTAAATCATTACTTTAAGCCACAAACTCCCTTATATAAGTCTGCCTGCTGGACATATGTAGCTGGAGGCTTAATTCTATGAGTTCAAATTCTGCATATCCGAAACAGAAATTTTTATTGCTGTTTATATCACACATTTATAAGCACCACTTGAGATCCCCATAGCCTCACCTGCTTCTAGAGAGTTATTCCTTCCAGCCTTAGTTGCAAATTCTTCTCTCTTGCAAAGGCAGTCATTTATGTGGCCTCCAAGACAGCACTGCGAGACCAAACCATCAGTCCAATTTACTGCCAGGAAGCATCCAGCCAGACTACACAATCTCATATAAACTCCATTCCATTCACCTTTTTTCCTCTTGATTCTTCTTAATCTGCTTGAAACTCAGTAGCTCAATCCAGCCATTGTTCTAAATAACAGATGCATCCATTCCTCTCTATTTCTGTCCATGCTGACTTGTTTTAGGAACTCACATTTTCTTGGATGACTGAAATAGCCTCCTTTCTGGTCTCCCTAATTCCAGTCTCATATCTTCACTTTCAGGTTCCAGTTTACATGGAGTAATGCAGCTGGTTCACCTAGATGCTTATTTTAACATCACCTAGATGCTTATTTTAACATATCCCTCACTCCCATTAGCTCTGACCTTTTTAATCTACCAAACCTTCATTGTCTGATCTGAGTTTACATTGGGAGGCTTATCACTCAAGCTTTCTTTCTGTCTTGCATTTATGCTCTAATACCAAACCTGCCATTTAAAAAATTTGTATTTCTTTATCTAAACTCTTCCTTTAGAACCAAGTCTAGGCATTCCTGCCTCAGTAAATCAAACACAACCTTTCCCAAGCTGAGATAGATGATTCTCTTTTGTGCAACATAACACCCCACCTATATTTATATCCATTAGAAGAGTGACTTGTGTTTGTTTTTCTTTTGTTCTGTTGCACCCAACACACTTGAGGAATGCAATATTCACCCACCAGTCTCTCACTATGGCAGGGATTCTCATGCATAGGAAGCCTCTACTTTTCCCCAAAAGTTGAAAGTTGTTTCAGATTCTGAAAGAGGGAGACCAGGCAAAGGGAAGGGAAAATGCCCAAATGTACCAAATTTTTGATTCTGATATGCCTGCAGTCTGGTACATTGGGCATTTTCCCTTCCCAGGGTTTTAGGGGTACAATTCTACAACACATTGCCTGCATATTATGTTGTATGTGTATTGCCCTAAGTTGATTACCCTTCCATTATCATTTGTCTCCCACCCCTTCCCCTTCTTTTTTCTCTCCCTACTCTCCTTCCCTCTGGCAATCACTAACTACACTGTTGCCTGTGTCCATGAGTCTTTCTTTTTTAGAACTTGATTTTTGAGTTTTATAGTCTCATAGTAAGCACACAGGATTTTCTGAGGTTACGCTTCATATAACTAATAGAGCCACATTGTCAGAGTTTGCTGAAAAATTGAGAGGTGCTGGATGATGGTGATCGAGTCTCTTGAAGGACCGGAAGGGACTGTCTACTGTTCCAAACAGTACCTGTTGTAGCTGAACACAGCCTCTGGGAATGAAGGGCAGGGCTGCTGTCTCACTGACAAGGACAGAGCCTGGCATAGGTGACTGTGTGCTACTAAGCCACACCTTGTACCTATTCTAGATGACTTTCTCTGTGTCTGTTGATATCTTTGCACCCATCACCATCACTCTTATGGCAACCAAGGGGTATTTATATCATTGTAATTGCCACTTTTATGATAATTGTCTGTCAATGTGTTCTTCCTGTAATATGCTGTGAGTTTCCAAATGACAGAAACTATTCTTTATTTATTAGCATAGCAAAGTTAAAATATTATAATACTGAGAAATGAATAGGAAAGTATAGAGGACCGGTGAGATAGAAGCTGGAAGGAGGAATGCAATCAGCTAAGGAAGAATGTTCAAGGACAAAAAAAAATCCTGATACTTTAGCTAAGTTAAGAATTTAGAAGCCTATATTAGTTTGTATAATCTACATTGCTATAAAAATAAACCACTAAATTGCAGTGGCCTAGCAGAATCATTCAATTTGCTCACTTAGCAGTCCAATGCTGGTGCTCCCATTCAACGGGATTGGGGAACGGGATTTCTCCATCAGATAATTTAGGATTTTAGGATTCTTCCATCCTGTGACTCCACCATTAGTTAAGGTCATATAGTCCTCTACATCCAGCCCAAGGTGAGGGAAGAAAACAAAGGGAAAAGAGAGAGTACAGAAGAATTGTGCATCTCTCATAGGCTTGGGTCAGTGTCATAATTCACTCCTCTCCATGTTGCATTTGTGGAAACCAGTCTTGTGGTACCCCCTGTATAAGATAGTGGCAAACATTTCCTGTAAAGAGCTAGACAGTAAATGCTTGCAGCACTCTGGGCCATTTGTCTTTGTCACAACTACTCAGCTTTGTGCTCTTAGATGAAGGATTGGGTGTGCCTGTGTTCCAGCAAAACTTTATTTATGGCACTGAAATTCGAATGTCATTTAATTTATAAGCGTCACAAAACATTATTCTTTCAAAAAATGCCCAACTATTTAAAAATGTGGAAAACCTTCTTTGTTTCTGGGCTTTGCAAGGAGGTGGCTGAAGTTAGCCTGCAGTGGCACTTTGTTGACCTTTCACCTAGAGGCACGGTAGCTGGAAAAGGCATCACTGTTTTGTCTGCCACCTTTAGTGAAAGCTCTACATTACTTTGACAGCTGGCTGTGCTTCTCTGGCCACTAAATATCCATCCATGACTCTTTTCTCCTACAGTACACCCAGTACCTTCCCAAGAGATACAACACAAAATCTCATCTAGGCTTGGCATTCAGCTGAAAGGCAGTAATTTCTAGGTGATGTCTAATCTTTTCCATTGGGTCTGGATGTAGCCTCTTAAGGTCCGAAGAGCTACAAACTCAAAACAATCCTGACCCATAATATAAACCGTTGATGCAGGGACAGGATGATTGCAAAAAAGGCCTGTTCTAAAAGGCAGAAATGGGCCTACACAGCAATGATGAAGAGCAGCTAAGTTATCAGTTGTGATACCTTCTTTCTGCTTTGGTACCAGAGAGTTCCTTGATTAGACCAATTCTCTTGGGGAGCAAGTTCCCTGTCCGTTGTCCTGCCTCTGGTTATGTCTGAAATGGGCTTTATGCGGCATGTGGTCCTTGGGGAAGACAGAGCCCTCATATAGTGCTTCATGCTGGTACAAATTTCAGGCCCTAGAGATCTTTTCAAGTTACAGTTGTTACTGTTTGTTTTTTTCTATTGAGGCCTGTGGTTTTCTTGGCAATATACTTCCATTATCAATTAGGAAGTACTGATCTATTTGCATTTAGTCTGGTTCACATTAATAACAATGTGCAGTGTTCTTTCCTTGGCCTAATTCCAACACTAGCTTTATTATCATTTTGTTTTTTTTCTTCTCCTCATATATATTTATCTCTCAATTTAATGATAGCTACTTTGGGGTCATCTGAACATGTGTTTGGAGGGGATGGAGCTTCCTTTGAATTAATCTTTGCTGTACAACTTAGTTGTTATAATTCACTGATATATATTTACTTTAATCCTCACCCAAACATTTGTTTATTAATCTTTAGAGAGAAAGGAAGGAAGGGGGCTGGAGAGAGAGAGAGACATTGATGCACGAGAGAAACATTGACCGGTTGCTTCCCATCTGCTTCCTGACCAGGAATCAAACCCACAGCCTTTTGGTGGAGAGGTGACTCTCCAACCAACTGAGCTAACTCGGCCGGGCTCACTGATATAAAATATCTTAATAAGCCCATGTTGTTCTTTTTATTATATATTCTTAATTCTTTGTTTAGGAGGGGTTCTAGAAATGATCAGCTTTTCTAAACTCTAGGAGCTTCAGTCCTATATTAGATTCTTGAAGTCCTTCACATCTAGTCAATGACAGCAAATGCTCTTCTAGACATCGTAGGGCAGAAATCAGCCACTACTTCAGCTCACGTTTCGTTGAAGAAGAATAGCTCATGAGCCCCACTTAAAATGAATGCAAGGAATTGGGGGGAGTGGAAAAGACTGAGCAAGTTTATTCTCTGCTATGCAACTGTTTCTGTGGGGCAATTCTATATCATGAAGGGGGTGCAAAAACTGTTTTGTTGCAAAGCTACTGGAGAATTTAACTTTTATTCTGAAGCTAATGACAAACATTTGGAAGACTATCATTCATTAACACCAAAAGCAGAAATTGAACATGGAATATGTCTGCAGTATTCAGAAGCCTGAGGGCAATGAGGTATATGACACCTCCCAGTCTCATAGCAGTTTCGAACGCATGACACAGCTTTGCAGAGCCATCATTAGTCATCAACACGGCTGTAAGTGCTGTTATTCCAAAATAAAGAATGTTTCTATTTTTCATAATAATAAAACATGTTATATGAGACTTCCACCAAGATGGAGGCATAGGTGGAAGCACTGTGCCTTCCCACACAACCAAGTTTAAAAACAACAAAGTTTTAGCAACAAAAACACAGCCAAACCAGGAAAATTGAACTATACGGAAGTCTGACAACAACAAACTCTTCAGCCAAATCGGTAAGAGGGGCAGAGCCAGCAGCAGAGTGGGGTCAGGCAGGAAAGATCCACCAGACAAACTCAGGTGTGCAACCCAGGCATGAAGGCAGCTGTGGGCGGATCCCAGGTGTGGAGTAGTGGGCAGACCCACTGAGGGTGCAAGGTGGTGGACTCACTGAGGGCTGACCACGGTCATACATTCACATACAGATAAACCGGTGAAGGAGCGAGTGCTGAGACAGACCTTGCAGGCCCCAGTGGCGGGAAGCAGCAGAGGGGATCACTATTATCCCTCTCTGACCCCACCCCCACATACAGCCTCACAAACCAGTGACCTGGGTGGCCCCACCCTGGAGAACAACTAAGACTCCGCTCCTCACACGTAACAGGCACAAACAGATCAAAACATGGCTTAAGAACAACTCAGAGTCCCAGAGCCGATAAATCTAAGCGATCAAGAAATAGCCAAACTTTCAGATGCACAGTTCAAAACACTGGTGATCAGGATCTTCACAGAACTGGTTGATTTTAGTCACACATTAGAGGAACATATGAAGGCTAAACTAATTGAAATGAATGGAAATGCACAGGAAACCAATAGTGATGGAAAGGAAACTGGGACTCAAATCAAAGAAGTGGACCAGAAAGAAGAAAAAAATGACCAAACAGAAAAGGATGAAGAAACTAGAATTCAAAAAAATGAGGAGAGTCTTAGGAACCTCCAGGAAATCTTTAAACGTTCCAACATCTGAATTATAGGGGTACCAGAAGGGGAAGAGGAATAGCCACCAGTGGAAAACTTATTTGAACAAATAATAAAGGAGAATTTCCCCAATCTGGCAAAGGCAATAGACTTCCAGGAAATCCAGGAAGCTCAGAGAGTCCCAAAGAAGTTGGACCCAAAAAGGAACACACCAAGGCACATCAACATTACATTAGCCAAGATGAAAATGAAGGAGAGAATTCTAGAAACAGCAAGAGATAAGGGGACAGTCAACTACAAAGGAGTTCCCATCAGACTGTCAGCTGATTTCTCAAAAGAGACCTTACAGGCAAGAAGGGGCTGGAAAGAAGTATTCCAAGTCATGAAAACCAAAGACCTACAACCAAGATTGCTCTATCCAGCAAAGATTTTATTTAAAATGGAAGGACAGTTAAAGTGCTTCTCAGATAAGATCAAATTCAAGGAGTTCATCATCACCAAGCCCTTATTATATAAAATGTTAAAGGGACTTATTTAAGAAAAAAAGATAAAAAAGATGAACAGTGAAAAAACAGCAAACTCACAGTTATTAACAACCACACCTAAAACAAAAGCAAATTAAGAGGACAGCTAGATCAGGAGTGAACCACAGAAATGAAGATCACATGGAGGGTTAGCAACAGGGGAGTAGGAGAAGGAGAAGGGGGGAGAAAGGTACAGAAAATAAGTAGCATAGACAGTAGATAGAAAATAGATGGGGGAGGGCAAGAATAGTATGGGAAATATAGAATCTAAAGAACTTGAGACACATGTTCATGAACTAAAGGGGGGGATGGTGGAGGAGGGGTGTGCAGGGTAGAGGGGAATGAAGGGGGGAATAGACCAAATGTAATGGCATGATCAATAAAATAAAAATTAAAATAAAATAAAATATATTAATAAAAAATAAAAATGTTATATATTACCAGAACCTTAAATAGTAACATTTGAAAAAATATTCATATCAAATTTTACCAAATATGATTATATCTGTATAAGTAAATCCAACAATATGTGTTTCATTCTAGAACTAAAAATAGTTTCTTATTCATGCAAGTTTTGCTTCCCAAGTATTAAAATATACTTTAAAATATAAATGTTGATGTCTTTCTATTGTGAAGGACAACATACAATACATGAAGATATGAATGAGCCAGGAATAGAACAATAGGAAGTTTCTACAGTGCAGAGAAATGAAAATATATTTTAGTTAAAAAACTTATGCAAAATAAAAAAGTTAAATTAGAATAGAAATGAACTCAATTTAAAGTATAACAAATCCTATGAATATCATATTTGCACTTTAAGTGTCTTTGCATCTATTTTTTAAAAAAGATTTTATTCATATATCTTTAGAGGGGAAGGGAAGGAAAGAGCAAGAGAAACATCAATGTATGGTTGCCTCTCATATGTCCCCTGCTGCAAATTGGCCTGCAACTCAGGCGTGTGCCCTGGCTGGGAATCAAACCACAGTGCTTTGGTTCACAGGCCGGTGCTCAATCCACTGAGCTACACCATCCAGGGCTATTTTTAGAAACGTATTTTAAATAAATTTTAAAATATTATTTAAAATATTTTTATATATTTAAAATATTATTTTGTTTATTTTTCTAGGAAAATATATGTTTTTAATGAAGGTAGCACATTTGAAGTTCTTATAGAACGCACTATTCTTTTAATTTTTGTTGAATTTATTGGGGTAATGTCACTTAGTAAAATGAGCATTATTCTTGTTAGGTGACTATTCTCCTAGATGATTGCACATGTAGTCAAGTAAACTATGCAAAGATGGCTAGCTACGGAAATGGAAGCACTCTCTGTGTCCACGCGTGGTGTTTCGTGCAATGCCATACACCACTTCACTCAGTCCTCCTGTCAATGCCATGATATGTCATTACTGTCCTTACTGTACCTATAAGTAAACTGAAGTACAGAGAAGTTAAATAACTTTGCTAAGGCTATGTCAATAAGAAGCAGCAGAGCTGGACTTTGAAACGTGGAATATCTGATTTACTTTAACTCCTTTACCATAAAGTACACCCACGCGTGGCACAAACCCACTTCCACAGAATCGGTGGCTCAGCTCTCTGTTCCCCACGTGTCACATGACAGAAGCAGTCCTAGGATTCAGTGTGTTAACCGTGTTTTTAGGATTGAACGTGTGTAATAAAATATTTTAACTTGCTGTTAGGGAAAGAAGTGTCTTTATTTGTGAAACACTAGGGTAGAACATTTAATTCTGAAAATACAGGCCCTGGGGCATGGCTCAGAACTAAAAAAAATAGGATATTATGAAAGTTAATAGCTCTTTCTAACATGACAGAACAAAAATAAATTGAGTTTCTAGAACATGAGCTGTTCAGGGTTCCCTGAATAATGAGATAAGAACAAATTCTAGGGAGGGGCACACAATTGAGAATAAGGTCCGCACTCAGACCAAGGGCAGATCTTTAAGAAAACCCTGATGTGGGGATGGTAAGGGGATTCCTAAGATGAAGAACAGCTAATATTCAAGGTTCATATTTTTGCCCTTGTTACCCTATTCTCTGAAATACTGGACCCTTTTCCCTGACATTGCCAGGTGTACTTTGGAAAAATATAGGAAGAAGTACTATGTTGACTTTTTTCATTTGAGGAAGAACAAGTAATAAACAATTGCCATGAAAACAATAGCTAGTAATGATAAAGTGCATATTCAGTATTTGGCACTATTCACAAAAAAATAAAAAGTACATATTAAATCATGCATCTCTGAGAGCAACATTGCATGTCTGGTGTGATTATAATCATCGCCATTTACAAAAGAAGGTAGCACTAAATTACACAGATAAGTGGTGCAGCCACCACTCAGTGTGTGGCTCCATAGTTACTCTTCTCACTTTTCTACCCTATTGTTCCGAGCTTTAAAATCAGAATGCAGGTGCCATCAAGGAATCAGTTTGCTTGAAGAACATAAGTAAAGAGAATATGACAAAAGGCATGCATTCAAATATGGGTTTCCTAGTGATCATGGGAGGACAGAATGTGCACATGCATAGAACCAAGTCAGTACTGAACACATCAAAGGGGATTCTGATTACACACACCAGGTGTTGCTAATGTTTTCGGAGTGGCTTCATAGCACATGTATGCATGCAAATATGCAATCAGTCACCTTATATGTTGATAAAGCCTAGATATTCAATGAGTTCAATTATTAACTTACTGGATCCATCTCTCATATATCTTTAGACACAAATCTGTGTCTAGTCTTGGGAAGCTCATGTGTCTATTCATTTCCCCACATTTAATCATAAACTTTACCCATACTCAAAACAAAAGAATCTTGAAATTTGTGATGAAATCAATCATGGAATTCTAGAGAAGAAAATGATTTTAAAGTACTGTGAACTCAATTGGAGATAGTAAAAATGTCACAAGATATAAGGGATGTAAAAAATTCAGTTATGTTTAGATATACTAACTATGCATTTTCTAAGTTTTATTTATTATTAAGACTGTTAGGATTATCTAATTGGATATGGAAAGTGTATAAATAAAAAATCTTATTTCCAAGTATATATATATATATATATATATATTCTTTTAGCCCCCAAATTTAAGATAATTCAAAGCAAAAAGAAAAAACCCCAAAATATCTTTGATATATGGAGTCTAGCTGTCTGAGAAGGTACAGTAGTCCCCCTTGTGCCCAGGGCATATGTTCCAAGACCCCTAGTGGATGCTTAAAACCAGGGAGAGTACTGAACACTTGCTATGTTTTTTTCTGTATATAAATACCTATAATAAAGTTTAACTTGCAAGTAAGGTACAGTATGAGATTAACAATAACTACTAAAATAAAACAAGTATAATAATAAACTATAGTAAGAAGCGTGAATGTAGCCTTCTTCAATGAGATAAGGGTTACTTGAACACAAACACTATGACACCTCTACAGTTGATCTGATCACTGAGATGGCTACTAAGTGATTAGTGGGCGGGGAGCTCCTACAGTGTGGAGACACTGAGCAAAAGGACGATTTGCGTCCTGGGCATAAGAGAGTGCAACATCACAAAATTTTGTCATGCTACTCAGAATGGCACACAATTTGAAACTTATAAATTGTTTTTTTTCTAGAATTTTTCATTTAATATTTTCAGACCATAGTTGACCATGGGTAACCAACACCATGGAAAGCAAAACTGTGCATAAGGGATCTATCTATCTATATATATATACACATATGTAAACATATGTGTATATATAAATATATACCATGCATATATTATTCAAGTATGTAGTAGATCATCTCTACATTTTCTCTGTGAAGCTGTAACAATGTAATTTATTTAAAATACAGTTAAAACATCTTCCATAGCATTACTTCATGAAGCAAAGTTTTCATTATAGCCTTACTTTCAAATCTTAAATGATTAAAAAATAGTTGCTATGATTTACCTCATCGTCTTTCTAAAGTTTAATATATATTCAATATAAATCTACATATTTAAAATAAACTTCAGTAAACAATGTCAGGAAAACAGGATCTCTACATGCAGAAGAATGAAATTAGACCATTATCTTACACCACAGGTAAAAATCAACTTAAAATAGGTGTAAGACTTGAAATGTAAGACCTGAAACTGTAAAATGTCTAGAAAAAAATAAAGAAAGCTCCTTAATATTGGCCTTGGAAATTGTTTTTGAATATGATACTAAAACCTCAGGCAACAAAAGCAAAAATAAGTAAGTGGGACTACATTAAAAACAAACAAACATCAACAACAATGCTTCTGCACAGCAAAGGAAACAATCAGGAGAATGGTGACCTATGAATTGGAAGGAAATATTTGCAAACCACCTGTCTGATAAGGGCTAAATATCCTACATACATAAGAAACACGCACAACTCAATAGCAAAACAACCCAATTAAGAAGTGGCAAAGAACACAGAGAAACCACCAACCCCACCTGGGAGAGAGTTGTAAGGACGCATCATGTCCACAGCCACAGCACCTGGGAGAGTTCCAGAGAGAAACTCTAGCTAAAACTGTTGGAGGCACTGGCAGGTTGTGGTCAGTCTGGGTCAAGAGAGACTTCGTGCTATTTGGGGAGGTGGGGATTGTGGAGAACTGGCCCAGGACTTTAGGGCTCAGTGCTGCAGTGAGGGGGTCACATAGAGACTCTTTTAAAAAAGAAGCTGAGGCAATGCCCAAGACTCCAAAGCGTTCCTCACGTGCTTGCAGCAGCTCTGCCAACAAAGAAAGCAGCGTGGAAGTGTAGTTCAGTCCCACTGAGTCCAGCTACACAGGAGGAGCAGACAGAGAGTGTCACCCTGAAGGGACTGTGGGATCTGACCCAGCATGGATGGTGAGCAGGGACTGTGCAGAGAGGAGAGTTCTGGCCTGCATCTTATAAAAGAGCAGCAGGCTGGAGACTGGATGGCTAGGAGCTGAACAAGTCCCCCCATAGGCAGCTGTCCCCAACCCCTACTTGTGGTACTGCAGGCTCTGCAGATTAGTGAGGCCAGGCTCAGGAACTCCCTGTTTGGGGCATATCCTCAGGGGAAAGAAAGAGAAGCTCTGACAGGGCCCTTTTGGAACCTCTATCAGACACTATGAGCTACACTGGATCCTGGGGCCCTGATCCACTGAAACCAGTGGAGCAGAAAGATGAGAGACAGGTGCAACAAGGGGTGTTCAGGGCCCTGCCCTGCCTCAGCTCTTAGACAGCTCCCACCAAACAGGAAAGAGCTGTCCCTTTTACACAGACTGGCCCCTCATAGGGAAGAGGCAGCTAATTCACCAAAAACCATACATTATTGGAAATAATCTGGGACAAACTGAGACAGGTGGCAAGCAGGCAGGAAAACACTCCTACCATCTTCCCTGAAGGCTGAACAGAAGCCCCCAGGGGTGACCCAGGGATTCTACCCTCCCAGTTTTACCAAAGGCCTTCTCTGGAGGCAGGTGTAAGTAGTACTGGCAGTGCTGGACATTAGATGAACCATTCCTAGGCCTTATGCTGATGGAAAGCCATCAGGGCAGAACAGTGAGGACCAGGCAAGCCTGAAGGAGACAGCCACAGACTATGGATTTCCTGTAGTCTCGAACAGGCTGCCTAAGACTAGACTAGGGCACCATCTGACATCATCAGCAGCGGATCCAGAAAGAGAAGACAGTGGCAAACAGTAGAATCTGTTTTGACACATTCTACCATGCTCTTCATTATTTGCATTATTTTCCTCCTACATAGCTTTTTAATATTTTTCTTTTTCTTTAAGTGTGTTCCTATTATTTCACTACTTTTTTATTTTAGTTATTTCAAACCTCATATTTTACTCCTCCCTTCTCTTAGTCCATTTTGCCTTTTTTCTTCCTCTTCTTATTGTTTTACATTTTAATTTTTCTTTTTCTATGACTTGTTTTTATTTCAAATTCTTGTTCCTCTCTACAGCCTCTCAAAACCATTTGTGCTGTTATTAGTCACCTCATTTTTTCTCATTCTTAGAATATCCTTATTCCCTCCTCACCTTTGTTAATCTTTGCACAATATGGTGGTTGTTGTTGCATTTCTTCAATTTTATTTCTAGATGTTCATTATTATTCTATTTCAAATCTCAGATTTTACTGTTCACATTTTCTACTCCATTTTGCCTTCCTCCTGCCTTTCTTTTTTCCACTTAAATGTTTACTTTTTCCCTTTCTTAGCCTGGTTTTCATTCCTTATGTTTATTATTTCTTCTCCCTCAGTCTTCTCAAAATGACTGTTCTTTCCTTTAGACATCTTATAAGTTTTTTTCTTTTTCTTATTCTTATTCCCTTTCCACCTATATTAATCTTTGCTCATTTGTCGTTGATATTGCTGTGGTAGGTGTTTTCTTTTAATTTTGTTTCCACATTTTTAGAATTAAAAAAAATTTTTAACCTCATACTATACTCTTTCCTTTTCTTACTCCATTTCGCTCTCTTACCTCCTTTTTTATTTACAATGTAAATTTTCTTTTCTTTCTTTGCCTTGTTTCTATTCCCTAATTATTTCTTCTCCTTCTACCCTCTTGAAATAATTTTTCTTTCAGTTAATCATCTCATAATAATTTTTTCTTTCTTATAATAGTCTTATTCTCTAAGCACCTTTATTAATATTTGCTCATTTGTTGTTGATAGTGTGGTTGTGGGTGGAGGTTATTGTTATGAGTGTGGGTTTTGTTTTCTGCATTGTTTCATTTTTTTTCTGGCAGCACCTGTACAACAGCATACAAGATGTGGTGTGAGGTATGACTCTCAGTCAGAGAGCCAGGGAGAACTCACCAATGACCCAACAACAACCCAAGCCCAATTACAAGAGAGCCAAAGCAAATGAAACAAAGGGAATCCCAAGAATATCTGGCTCAGGAGATGAAAGATATTGCACCACTGAGTCCCACAGGACTCCCATCACAGAAGGCCACTCTACAAAGACATGGAGTCAAAGCAGACCAATCTAATATACAGACCCAGACAAGAAGAGTCACCTAAACGGGGGAGACAAAGAAACAACACTCCAGTGAAAGAAGGCAGGAATCCCCATAAAGAGTGTTGAATAAAACTGAGGCAAGTAATCTATTAGAAATAGAGTTCAAAATAATGGTTACAAGGATGCTCAAGGAGCTCAGTGATAACTACAAGGGACTCTATAGAAGCAACAAGGAACTTACTGGGAACTATACTAGCATGAAAAAGGACACAGAAACATAAATAAAAGCCAGTAGGAAAATTAAGAATACAATTTGTGAAAGACAAATACCATATGATCTCACTTATAAGAGGAGCATAATGAACAAAAATAAACTAATGAGCAAAACAGAACCAAAGGCATGGAAACATGGAATAGACTGACAGCTACCAGATGGGAAGTGGGGCATAATGGTGGAAAGAAGGAAGAGGGATGAGTCATAGAACATGTATGGTTAACTCTCAGACATGGACAACAGTGAAATATGTCAAATAATCACACAAGTAATTCTCCTTGAGGAAACAGTCACACTTCTGCACAATAATTATTTGTGTGATGTGTAATGTGTGATGTTACACATCACACAAATAATTATTATTAAAAACCTAATAATAGACTACCATATGGTCCAGCAAGGCCTTTTCTAGCCATGTGTCCAACAGAAATAAAATCAATACCTCAAAGAGATATCTGTACCCGCATGCTCACTGAAGCATTAGTCACAACAGTCAAAATATGGAGACAACCTAATGTCTATTGATGGATAAATAAACTGTGAAATCTATGTCTATAAGGAAGTATTATTCAGTCTTAAATAAGAAGGTCCTATCATTCATGACAACATGGATAACCTGCAGGACATTATGCTAAGTGATATAAGATGGATGCTGAAAAAATGTATAATTTCATTATTAGTAGAATCTAAAAAAGTCTAATACATAGAAGCAGAGAGTAGGTAGTGATAAACAGGGTGGGGTAGGTGTTGGGAGTTGGGGGATAGATGTTGGTTAAAAGAAACAAAGTTGCAGTTATGTGGGGTGAACAAGGCCAGAGATCAAAGTACAGCATGATGACTATAGTTCACTTAATAATACCATATTGAAATCCTAGAAATTTGCTAAGAAAATACATTCCAGGTGCTAGCACCTTAAAAAAAATATGGTAGTTATGTAAGGAAATATATATGTTAGTTAGCTTGAACTATAGTAATTATTTCACTATGTATATGTATATCAAATCATTGTGTTGTATATTTTAAAGATAAATTTTAATAATAATAAGAATAAAATAAATTTTAAAGGTATAAACAGTATGATTTTAAAATATTATAGAAAAGATTATTTCCTAGAAGCTTTGAAGTAAACAAAAGACATATAATAAATGTCATAGGGCATTAACTCATAAAAGTCCTTTGATCAATTAAATCCTAAAACATCAATGCAAAACAATATATGCACCCCTATGTTCATAGCAGCACTATTTACAATAGTCAAGATTTGGAAAAAGCCTAAGTGCTCATCAGTAGATGAGTAGGTAAAAAAGTTGTGGCACATTTACACAATGGAATAAATACTATGCAGCAATAAAAAAAAAAAAAAGGAAAAGGGACAACATGGATGGAGTTGGAGACTATTATACTAAGTGAAATAATCGTATGATATCATTTATGAGTGGAATTCTAATGAACAAAATAAACTAATGAGCCAAATAGAACCAGATGCAGAGAATCATGGAACAGACTGACAGCTATAAAAGAGGGGATGGGGGAGGCAGGATTGATTGAAGATGGTGAAGGGATTAGTCAAGAAACATGTATGATTGACCCATGGACATAGACAACAGTGTGGGGATTGACTGTGGGAGTGGGGGTTCGGCTGGGTGGAGGGGGGCAAAGGGGGGAAATTGAGACAACTGTAGGAGCATAAACAATAAAATGTTTCAATTAAAAGGAAAATGTGTCAATGAACATGAAGCAATCAGTCTGCAAATTGTGGGGATATCCATCTTTATGTAAGACTGGGGTGAGTATTAATGTTAGTCTGGCATCTCAATGACAGCATCTCATTGCTATAACTGATAAAATTGTAAGCCTACAGTCCCTGAAATAAAATTCTGATGGCGTGTAGTCCTTCACTGTGGCAGTAACTATCTGTGTAGATGAGCTCTGTTCTATCGACCGTTCTATCTGACAACGGTCTTTCAGATAGTCTTTGAGGTTAAAATACATATATTTTTTTAAAGATTTTTTAAAATTTATCTTTAGAGGGGAAGGGAAGGACAGAGGGAGAGAAACATCAATGTATGGTTGCCTTTCGTGCATCCCCTGCTGGGAACTGGCCTGCAGGGAACCCGCCTGCAACCCAGGCATGTGCCATGACTGGGAATCGAACTGCGATTATCTGGTTCGCTGGCCCTTGCTCAAGCCACTGAGCTACACCAGCCAGGGCTAAAAATATATATTTTTAATAATAACACCAAAATGTTACTTGACTATTTCACTGTGTTTACATTCACAGTGATGGTACAAGGGTAATGTAGATAAAGTTGCTAATGCCTCAATATGGATACATATCATCGATACCCAATTATACTAACAGGTATAGTATTCCCCATTATAGTTGAAAAGTACTGATTTCACTTAAGAATATACTTGGGGCAGTGGCAAAATTTTTATTTTTAAAAAAGTAACTTATAAATATGTCTTTTAATAATGTGTGTGATGAAAAGGAGAATATTCATGAAGTACTTCTGCATGCTGAAGTGTGACTGTTGCCTCAAGGAGAAGTACTTGTGTGATTATTTGATGCATGAGACCAGCGACTGCTTTTTTATGTGGAACATAATTTTATTTGAAATAACAACTAACATTCAAACTATGCAACTTGAAGTATTAGGTAAATATTTCCTCAAAAACAAAATGAGTCCATCATTTCAAAGAAAATAACTTATGGTATTTGTTGTCAATGTTAAAATTTTAGCTTTTGATCAACTATTAGAATTTTGGGAAAATCTTATGCAGTATTGTGAGTTTGACAGCTTTACCATAGTTAAAAACTTTTCCAATGAGATTGGAGGGGGTATTCATAGTAGGTTTTTTATTGATTGATTGATTTTTAGAGAGAGAGAAGAGGAAGAGAGAGATAAGATTTTTTGATGTTTTAATACTATTTTTTTTGTAATTCAAAAATAAGCCCAATATTTTGCAAGTTGTAGTACAAAATTGTGCACAGGTAAAAGAGCCATTCAAAATATAGAAAAGGAAAATGGGTTTTAAGAGTGTGAAAGTTTCATTGATCAAGCTTTCACATTCCACATTATAACTAACATTTAACAATGTATTATTACCAAGTTTTGGTATAATATCAAAGAAAAACATTCCCAATTATCTGAAAAGGCTTCTTAAAAAAACCCTATAACGTCCAAATATATGTGTGTGAAGCCAGATTTCTTCAACTACTTGAAGTGGAACAATTAGTTTGCAAATATTCAATCGGAGAGATTGAATGCAGACACATATATGAGAATGAAGTTGTCTTTACTTAGCCAGACAATAAGAATATTCACAAACTATGTGAAACACTGCACTTCCAATCATTTTTATGTTTGTTAAGTATAGTTATTTTCCATATTTTCTATTTTATGTTATTTATGTTAACATGTAATGTATTTATCTTTTTATTTTATAAAAATTAAATAATAAATATACTTAAGACTTTCCAATTTTCTAAGGATAAATAAGACTCAAAACACTGTATTCCGCATTTTCTAAAAAGCTCTTAGTAGTCAACAATAATTTTTGAGAGTACAAAGACAAAAATCCTTGAGAATCACTGCATATAGTAAATCCAAAAAGGAATCTCATAATAAACATCTGTGTGAAGAAATAATCACACAATAGAACCACGAGATACTTTATACAGCAAATCTTTGAACATCTACTATTCCAGGCTTTGGGAAGTAGCATTGAAAGGCTGACAGCATCCGTACCCACAAGAAGCATACATTGCGTGGTGAAGGGGGTCATAGAAGAAACTTATGAATGAATAAATAAATACATTCAAGTAGTGACATATCTCTTAAAAAATACAAAATGTGGGTAGGGGAGTAATTTTATTTTGGTTGGTCCAGGAATGCCTCTCTGAGGAGCAGATAGTAATGTTCAGGGCTGGCTCACCTTTTGAAGGAGGGGGATGGGTAGAGACAGAAGAGGTTTCTGCAGAAGGGACAGGAAGAAGCAACTTTGGAGATGCAAGCAATATTTTCAAGAAAGGCCAGGTCAAACTCTTGACAAGAAGACAGTCCAAGTTTATCTTCTTCACAATCATATGAGGCAAGGGTTATTATTGTGATTTCATAGTTCAGAAGACTGAGAAATGGGGAACTTTTAAACCTTGCTCACAGTGAGTAATTTGCAGAATCAGGCTTTGAAAACTATATTCTAAGTCAATCCTGTATAATATCTCCTAGGAGAGGTATTATACCACCTCTCCTACCACCTTAAGTGAAAGAAGGTGGTGGTAGGGGTTGGTGAAAGGAATAGTGTAAATATTCAGAGAAATTTAATGGTCTCCATTTTTCCTAACTCTAATTACAAGCACATGACTCTCATATGTCTATAGTTCTGTTGGGTATTAGGGGGAGAAATAAGACCACTAGAAGCTTAAACTCCTAGCCAGTGTTTAAAGAACCAACATAACAAAATAGGGGTCCAATGAATGGCATTTTAAGTAAATAAAATAGGATTATATAGAAGAGAAATCAAGAAAAGACAATGTTTAGAATTGGCTTACAGATAGCTGAGATCACACAATGACTCTTCGTTCCTGTTTCATACTTATCTCTACAAACAAAAGTTAAATGTCTCCCTTTTACAAAAATACTAGTAGAAAAATGTATGTTTATCATAGCATTAAAATTAGCAGATGAATATATAAAGTATGAAAGGATTGTGTTCATTTTAACAAATTTACTACCTAGTGACTGCTTATAATTAATAACAGTTACCAGATCATAGTATTTAAGAGAGAAGGTAAAGAACAAAGAACCTAAGGGCAAAATAATTATTATAAAATACTTCTCACTGCAAATGAATCAAAATGGAGATAAAATATTTAAAAAATTAGGACTAAATGGTAAAATATAAGGACTTAACAGGTGTTTGATTTAGAAAAAAATTGCTGGGACCCATCTAGTTTATGTAATCTAAGATACTAACTTTTCATTTGATTAGAAGCAAACACACAGACAAACAAATGAAAAAGGCACCCTGCCTGCCACTGTATAGTAGGTGTCACAAATACATTTTAAATGTATCAGTACAAAGGAGAATGAATTATTTTACCTTCTAAAGTATTTCTTTAATTCTTAAATATAAGCAATTATCCCCCTTACTATCAAGGAGCAGACTGGATTTTATTCAAATATGTGGTGTTCTCATAGTCTTCTATGTTTTTTTCCTTAGCACTCTTCATAGTCATATATCCACTTAAACATTTCATCCACTACACTGTAAACTCTTAATAACAGTCACCTTTTGCCTGTTTGTTCATGTTGGACCGGAGCACACAGTAGGATTTCAGTACTTCTAAAAATTTTGGTAGAATAATTAATGTGTTTCTGCTGTTGGCAAACAGGCCTTTGTGCTGCCCTGCATCACCACTGCACCCTACCCAACTTGTGTGAACATATTCCAGTGCATTATAAGGCTCTAAAAATGATTCATCTTTAACTGTCAGGGAGTTTTTTAAAACCAATTTATACCATGCATTAATGCCTGATACTGTATTAACAGTATTATCTCTTCCTCTCAACATACATAGAGATTTCTATGGCAAGAGAAGATTATCTTAAAGGAAAGTGTCACTAAGATGGCAATTCAAGCAGAAGGACAACTTTTTGAGAGAGATATAGTGAAAGAAACAAACATTAAGGTAACCAACCATATGGGAAAATATTATACAAGGGTTTGATCTCCAAAATACATCAACTCACACGACGCCACTCCAAGAAGACAAACCAATTAAAAAATGGTCAAAGGACCTGAACAGACACTTTTCTAAGGAGGACATACAGAGAGTCCAGAGATTTATGAAATGATGCTCAGCATCATAGCTATCAGATAGATGCAGATTAAAACCACATTGAGATACCACTTCTCACCAGTTAGAATGGCCATCATAACCAGGTCAACAAACAAGTGCTGACAAAGTTGTGGACAAAAGGGAATGCTACTAGTTCACTGTTGGTGGGAATGCAGACTGGTGCAGCCACTGTGGAAAACAGTATGGAATTGCCTCAAAAAAACTAAAAATGGAAATGTCTTTTGACCCAGCAATTCCACTGCTGGGATTATACCCTAAGAACCCTGAAATACCAATTCAAAAGAACCTGTGCACCCCAATATTCATAGCAGTGCAATCTACAATAGCCAAGTACTGGAAGCAACCTAAGTGCCCATTAATAAATGAGTGGATCAAAAAACTGCAGTACATTTACACAATGGAATACTATGCAGCAGAAAGAAAGGAGCTCCTACTGCATGGGTGGAACTGGAGAGCATCAAATGCTAAGTGAAATAAGCCAGGCTGTGAAAGACAAATACCATTTGATCTCACCTATAAGTGGAACCTAATTAACAAAACAAACAAGCAAACAAAATATAACCAGAGACATTGAAATAAAGAATAAACTGACAGTAACCAGAGGGGAAGTGGGAGGAGATAATCAGGGGAAAAGAGGGAAGGGTTGTCAAGGAACATGTATAAAGGACACATGGACAAAGCCAAAGGGGGTAGGGTAGAGGGTGGGAGGAGAGGATGGCTGGGGTGCGGGACAGTGATTGGGGGGAAAATGGTGACAACTGTACTTGAACAACAATTTTAAAAAAACACTAATAAAAGACAAAGCAAGAAACATTGTAGCACCCTGAACAATATAACTGCATGTATGACTATCAGTGTGCTTTTATTTATATACTCTGATAGATAATGTTTTTGAATTCTGAATCACTGATCTTTTGTTGTAAGAAATGATGTTTGTTACACAACACAAAGAAGAAATCCATCGTAAATAAATATTCCAACATAATTGGGATATAGCTTACAAATTCTATTATCTGCAAGAAAGCAAATTAGAATGTGGCAATGTGAAGAAAAACACAATGAAAGGAATATAGTCTAGTCCTGATTAGATGATTTCAAGTGGAAATTTTACCTTTTGGTGTAGTTATTTGAACAATTATTTGAAAAATCATTAGCAGTGTTTTACCTGCAATTATCCACGTGAATTTGTTTTGCTGCCTTGGATGGGATGAAAGATCCCCAGTTATTGACTTCTATAACTTCTATGCAGCCAGTAAAATTCTCAACTGGTCCAGAAATCTAAAAAAGAGGGAGAGAAAAATGTATACAATTTTCTTCATGCTGCAAACTGGTCAGAGCATAGCATCAGATTGTAGGGCTGATTTCATTTATTCCACATTGGTAGAAAGCAATTCAACTCTTTTCACAAATCATTTCAAAAATCAGTAGGAAAAATATCAGCTTATTAAAAAATTATGGGGAGTCTGTAATCTTACTAAACGAAATACACTGTTATTTGTATATGATCAAAGAAAATGTTTTCATTATTATAGTGAATTATCATTGAGAAATGATGGAAGAGTCCACTGGGTAAATGTACCATAGTCCTTTGATCTACTCATTTCCTGTTGGGCACTTAGGAGGCTTCCAGCACTTGGCTATTACAAATTGTTTTGCTGTGAACATGGGAGTGCATAGGTTCTTTTGAATTGGAGATTCAGGATTCCTAGGGTATAATCTCAGCAGTGGTATTGCTGGGTCAAAAGGCAGGTTCATTTTTAGTTTTTTGAGGAAATTCCATACTGTTTTCCACAGTGGCTGTACCATCTGCATTCCCACCAAAAATGTACTATGGTTCCCTTTTCTCCACATTCTCCCCAACACTTGTTTTTTGTTGATTAACAGCATTATGACAAGTGAAATAAGCCAGGCAGTGAAAGACAAATACCGTATTATCTATAAGTGGAACCTAATCAGCAAAACAAGAAAGCAAAATATAACCAAAGACATTGAAATAAAGAATAAACTGACAGTAACCAGAGGGGAGTGGGAAGAGGGTCTTCAAGGAACATGTATAAAGGACCCATGTACAATGCCGAAGGAAATTAGGACTGATGGTGGGAGGTGGGGGTGGGTGGTACTGGGGAGAATGGTGGGAGGAAAATGGAGACAACTGTATTTGAACGATAAAAAAAAAGAGAGAGAAAAAAAAGAATGCTAGTGTTGCTCAGTGGATTGAATGCCAGACTGTGAAGCAAAGGTTCGCTGGTTCTATTCCCAGTCAGGGCACATGCCTGGGTTGTGGGCCAGGTGCCCAGTAGGGGGCGTGCAAGAGGTGACCACATACTGGTATTTCTCTCCCTTTCTTTCTCCTTCCCTTCCTGTGTCTCTAAAAATAAATAAATAAAATCTTAAAAAAGACACCATTTCTTTATAAAAAATGAAAATGATAGAAGAGAAAAGCTGATACACTTTTCCATTTTTTGTCTTTGTTCCTGGCACTTTTCCTTTTAGACATTAGTACCTTGTTCCATTCACAGATATAGAAACATCAAGAAACACTGCTTTTCCTGGACTCAAAGAAAACTGAGTAAGTGGCAAATACTTGTGACATCCTATGGCCCTGAAGTATTCTACCTCTCTTTCATGTTCACTTCTATGGCCTATTCTTTCTAAGAATAACCTAGGCAATACATGGTATCCAGGAAGATTGCCAAAGGGCCACAAGCAAAAAGGGAAAATAAGGACATTGGAAAACATTTGCTTTGAGGAACAAACATAACCTCTTAAAGATAAACATAAATATGATTTTTCATTCCATTCATTTTAAATATAATATATTAGTAATATGTGTCTACATACATTTACATTTGTGTAAAAAAAAGAAAACTAAGAAAGGCACATCTCAGAATTGAATAGTTAGAAATGAGCGTTATTGTTTCTGTTATGCTTTAATATTATTAACAGTTTGAAGCTAAGATGGACCAACCCATGACCAGGGCAATCACTGAACTTATACACTGAAAAATAAGTTGTCCACCTTGATTTCTGAATTAAAAATATTTACTATTTGCATTCTCAAGACTTAGTTTCTTAATGTGTGCAATATCACAAATAAATAAATGATAGGAGGAGACCTTAACCTTGTTTAGAAATTTTAGGGTGAATATATTTTATTTCATCTTTTAACTTAGTTTTAGTTTAAAAACCTTTAAATATTTTCTTCCTTTTTCCTATGTATGCTCAAATGTACTACAGACCCTCTCAACAAGTAACACTCTGTCAAGTGTCAAAAATGACTGAACTAGAAAATAAAACAATATTTCACTCACTCAGTAAGTTTACAAAGAAGTCAGTCAATTCCAAGGAAAAAGAAAAAAACATTTGGCTCCTACACACTGAGAAAGGGAAAGTATCGATTTATAATTGGTAGGTTAAAGTTTTTTCATATTTTTAAAATTATTGTTCAAGTACAGTAGTCTCCATTTTCCCCCTACCACTCCCCCCAACCCCAGTCATACCCACTTCCCACACTTGATCCTACCCGCCTTTGGTTGTGTCCTTTATAGTCCTGGCTGGTGTGGATCAGTGGATTGAGTGCTGGCCTAAGAACAAAAGAGCTGCTGGTTCAGTTCCTAATCTAGTGCACATGCCTAGGTTGCCAGCCAGGTCTCTATCTAGTACATGGGCCAAGAGAGGCAACCACACATTGATGTTAGCTTAGAGCTTTTATGAGCTTCATTAATCTTTTCAATTTTCACATTTAGTTCTTATCAGTTAAACATAAACCTAATTTTTAATACAAAAATAAAGTTACATCTACCCTTTCTGAAACATCACATTTTAATTAGTATATTTTAAGTAAAGGAGAGAAAAAATGGGACAACTGTAATAGTATAATCAATAGAATATATTTTAAAAATTAAACAAAAAATAAAATGATTTCAGAAAAATGCTTTTGATGGTAATGATTTGTAAATGTTAGAACTTTGTAACATAGTTCAATGACATAATGAATATGTGTATTTAAATATATATTTTTCATTGTTTATGAAGATCCTTATTATTTATTAAAATGAAGAGTACAGAGAAAATTATAGCTTTTTAAATAAATAAAGCTTTACCAGAGAGCTATGAAAAATGCTCCAAAAATGATTCTATGATTATTACTTTATTGGGAAAATTCTTGGAATTCTATGATTCAATCTCATTCATATATTAGGGATTAAAGTATAAATATTAATTTATTCACCTTGGATTTTAGAAATGGCCAGAAAAAATTTCCACAGCCTTTAAAATTGAATAAATTCAAATTTCTTTCTCATGGTTTCACAGACTCGCAACTCTTTAGTTGCGAGTTCTCACACATCAAATTCAGGTGGTCTCATTCAGGATGGGTTATTTGATATCATGTATCTCTTTTTCACTTTAAATATGGAAATTTCAGTTTGCAAAAAGTTAAATGTGTACTCAGAAACACTAAATTTGAATACTGAACTCCAACCTCATGGTTTTTAGAAAATTTGTGGTGTTGAGAAAAGTTTTCCCTTGAATTGGATTAATTTACAATAATCTGGTTAGGTTTCTTGGACAGGCCTCTTAAAAGTAAAAGGAAAACATAATATACATAAATGATATGACAAGTTATAATATTACAATATAAAATAGCTTCATTAAAGACAAAAAATTATACAAGGTCACCTAGATTTGATTATAGGAATGGTAAGGTTGCATGTTATCATCCTATCGAAAAGAAAAATATTGTATTTACATATGCTCCTGCAATATCTCAAATCCAGTTTTTTTTAAATTCAAGATAAATAATGAAATAATGGCTCCCAGTTATTTTTAAGCAACGTAAAATGGAAAGGTAGTATGTCACCACATAGTAACAAGTATAAGATTCATTGTACAGAGCAGTGATAATAGCAGAGTTCTTATTTTTTTAAATTTCAAACTTGGGTTGTCTCAAAGTTCTAAGTATATCTTCAGTACTGTATATTTCATTTCTCCATCACTATATTAAGAGAAGAATTTTTAATCCATCACTATATTAAGAGAAGAATTTTTAATTCTATCTCTGGGTTTCAATGGATGGCTGTTGTTGCTCTGACTCCTTTAAAGAGAGTTGAAGTTGGTGAACTATCTATACAGAATGAAGGCTCTATATTAATATTCAGTAGCAGTTACACAAAACTTAGAGGGCCTTCATGGTAATTGTTTAGACCGCATAGACAATGTTTACAATTTATAAAAAAAAACTTTAAATGCAAACATACAGTATGAGTGTTTTGAAAATTATGTGCTTAAACATTTGATGTTATATAAAAAGGTTATGAAAGTGAGGGGAGTGTTCATTTTTAATCTTCCCAACAGAATAGAGACACAATTACTTGAAGAATATATGGATTATTGGTTAATCTACTAGGAGTTAATTTCAAGGGCTAGTTTCTCATTCTTTTGAATCAGTAGTTTATAAGTTCTTTCTATTTACATTGTATTGTTCATTATGTTTTTAAGTGGTTCACTAGTATTTCTTTTTTTAAAATTTTAATTGTTTTTTGAGTACAGTTCTAATCCAACCAATTTGGCTGAATTCAAGAGACCTTTTAGTTTAGTGAACTTTGAAAACCAATAAAGGGGGTTAGGAATCAAGTAAGAGATACTCAATTGGCATTACAAAAACAATAGGTTTCCTCTATTATACATTGTTTTTTTCAATTATCTCACTTGCTTTTTGAAGGTCCTACATCACACATACCATAGCAATTTGATAAATTTTTGAAAAGTATAGAAAATAGAGATTCTTTAAAGACAGCACTACTAATTGATGAAACAGTTTTCACACTGTGTGATCTGAGGGGCCTATATGTCTCAGAAAACTCAGGGACCTTTTTGAGCGGAAGGAGAAAGGCCATGAGTGGAGTTTCTGCTCCCACATGATGAAGGAATAATTTTACTTTTATGTGTTCTATATCAACTTTCAGCATAAGATTTTCTTTGAAAAAAGCTTCTATTGCTAAAATAATACTTGAATTTTGAATTAAATGAATCACAGGAAAAATGTAAAAATATGTGTGTTTGATGTCAGAACAATCTATAGAATAAATATTATGTATAAAGACGTACATAGTTGTATATGTTTATGTACATTTAACTTACAAAAACATCCTCGTTAAACTGCTGTAAGACTTTCCCGTTCTGGGGCTGCTACGATGCTCCGTTTTCTGGGAGTTCCCCATCACTGTGTCTCAGTCCCACTCTCGCGCTGTCCACTCACTTTTGCAGTTCCAGGTTTCATTTGGCAGGAAAAGCTTGCATTTCTTATAACCTTAGAATTTCCTTTAACATTTCTTATAATGTGGGCCTGATGGAGGCATATTACCTTTTTTTTTATTTGCCTGAAAATATCATTAAGTTGAACTATTTTAAATTACTGAGCATATTTTGTTGAATTTAAATTTCTGTGTTAGATTTTTAAAAATTATTTTTATTGCAGCGTTTTAAATATTTTGTTCCATTGTCTTCTGGTTTGAATTGTTCTGATGAAATGTTAATGGTAGTTCTCTTTTTATTAGGTTGTATTGAGATATTGGATTTATGGATTGACATTTTTTGTCAAATTCGGGCAACTTTGGTCAGTACATTTCCAAATTTTTTACTTCCCTTTTTTGCTCTGCATCTTCTAGAACACCAATTACCGCTTGGTCTTATACTACAGGTGATTTTCTGTCCATTCCCACTCTCCTCCCACCACCACACACATTTTTTTAATCCCTTTCTTCAGTGTAGTTAGTTTCTGTTCCTGCATATTCAAGTCCTATGATCTTTTCTTTGACAGAGTGTAATCTGTTGGTAAGCCAATACAATCCTTCAGATATTATAGCTTACCTTTAGAAATTCTACTTGTTTCTTTAATATATTTATTTTAAAGGCTTTTTATTTACATTTATTTTCAGAGATAGGGGAAGGGAGGGAGGAAGAGAGGGAGAGAAACATCAGTGTGTGGTTGCCTCTCACATGCTGCTTACTGGAAACCTGCTTACCTGGTCTGCAACCTAACCCAGGCATGTGCCCTGACTGGCAATTGAACTGGCAACTCTTTGGTTCACAGGTTGGTGCTCAATCCACTGAGCTACACTAGGAAGGACATAATATATTTAATTTATTGTTGATTATTCTCATAATTTATATGTTTTTAATTTTTTGCCTTCAAGTTCATGTTTTCTTTCAGTCCTTAGACAAACTTATAACTGCTTTAATATACATATATGCTAATACACAATCTTTATGATTTCTTGATCTGTTTCCTTTGGATCAGTTCTATCCTGATTATACTTCTTTCCATGTCTAATAATTTTATTAAATATTGGACATTGTCTTGTTATTTTGTGTAATTTTCATGTATTAAAAATTTTTCAAATTGTTTATGGTAGTAAGGACAGTCTAGTACCAATTAATCACTCACAGCCAGATCACCTGTGTGCCTGTTTTTTATGTTTTAAATACAAAAATTCTATAAAGCTTATAACACAGAATATATAGTTCCCACTACTAAACTCTGGTCAAATAATTCTCCTACTCTTCAATACATTTATTCTGGTGTTAGCTTTTAAGCTTCTAAGTACTCACACACTTGTGTATTAATTATTCAATTTTAATATTGATTGTTGACTCCATTTTATATAAGATTACATCTATATTATACATAATAATTTTTGGCTATATAGTCAGCATTGTAGTAGTCATACATTTAGTTACATCATAGTCTGACTACAATGTTCAACATTATTACAAAGTAATTTTTCACAGGTGAGTCATAAAGTGAATGATGGCAACATTTCCTTTCCTGGGCAACCTTTGTTTTAACTGGATTTTGTATTTTTTATTGGCTTAATATTTGTGTTCTAATTTTCCTCTAATTTTCTTCCATAAATAAAATTTCTCCTCAATAATTCAAATATTATGAATACTGAAATTTTATTTTTATCTCTTTATTTAATTTTTCACAATATCTTCACTATCATATTCAAAATTCACTTTATTGCTGTCTTCTGATGAATCTGCTCTTATTTGGATTCTATGTTACGTCAGGTTTAATTCATTCCTTTATTAGCATAGTCAGTGATGATATAACCAAATTTATCAGTACCAGCTTCAAACTGACTGAAGCATCTGCACACTCATAAAGCAATATAGAGCTTATGTAATTAAGTTTCATAGTGACAAAAATAGTAGAAATAATATAAGTGATATTATGGTGAAGAAATTAATGACTTCATGAATGTTAACAAGCAGTGATTCAAACATTTAACTGTAATGGAGGATAAGAACAAACTGGATGACAACTTTGTACTGTGTAAAATGCCAATTGACACGAGTCTATAAATACCTTAAAATATGGGACTTTGGCAACATAATACCAAAAAAAAAGCATATGAGTAGAACTATTTTAGCAATACCCCAACCAATTTTATTTTGATCATTATTTATTTATAATTTTTAAATTGTGTAGACTTTGTAATGTTTATGAGATTCCTATGGACATAGTTTATATATAGAAAACAGAAAGTTAAATCTAATTTCCCAGATGAGAATAACTTTATACACTGATTCTATAAATACAATGAATTACTGTATTATTTTCCATATGAAGAACTCTAAACCTACTTTTGCATCACCTGTGTTTCTGAAGCACACCCTGTGGAGTGAGCTCACAGTCACTAAGAATAATGACTCACATTGTTCAATGAATAGAAATCCTAGCAGACCAAGTGAAGTAGAGCTTAAAATTTAATTCACATTTTTTTTTCTCCAAGCTATCTGTCTAGAAAGGTCCACTTTCAAATATGCATCCTACCCCATAGCCAAGTGCTGGAAACAGCCTAAGTGCCCATCAGTAAATGAATGGATCAAAAAAACTGTAGTACATTTACACAGTGGAATACTACACAGCAAAAAGAAAGAAGCAGCTTCTACCCTTTGCAACAGAATGGATGGATCTGGAGAGCATTATGCTAAGTGAAATAAGCCTAGCAGTGAAAGACAAACGCCATATGCTGTCACCTATAAGTGGAACCTAATCAACACAACAAACAAGTGAGCAAAATAGAATCAGAGACATGGAAATAAAGAACAAACTGACAGTAATCAGGGATGGGGGGAGGGGAATAATGGGCAATGGAAGGGGAAGGGTCAAGTCAAGGAACATGGATAAAGGGCCATGGACAAAGACAATGGGGAGAGGATTAAATGTGGGAATGAGGTTGGTATGGCAGGGGAAAGTAATGGGGGAAAATGGGGACAACTGTAATTGAACAACAATAAAAAATAAAAATAAATAAAAATAAAAATATGTCCTATCAGAGGGTTTATATTTTCTAATTCAAACAGTCAACATACTAGCTAGCACCTGTGGGGGTAAGCACTGTTGAAATATGTTAGTAGAAAATCATATAAAACTCAGTAAAAAAAAAAAGAAAGACAGTGATAGATTTCTATTTCTGATAATGACAGAATAACTGGTTGGAGTCCAGACCTATTATGAAAACAACTCAAGTAAAATTTAGATAAAAACTTGTTTGCAGACAGTTGAGATCTACCAAGGCAACAAGGACTTGAGGAGCCAATGTCTCAGAAAAAAGGAAAAAAATAAAATGTTGACATTGATGTTGTGTTCCTTCTTCTTTTAAAGTATTGGTGAATTAACAAATGTGAGATGAAATTTGAAGAAGCTGAGCAAGGGCTTCTCTAAATATTTTGGGGCTAAGAGCAAAAAAGTGAAATTTAGTATTAAACTATCATTATTAGACTACTGAGCATCTAAAGTTATGTTTATAAATTCTTGTCAAGCCAATAGGAATTGATTCTATTGACATTTGCACCAGTGGTATTGTTTGTGGCTATTTCTTCACTATAGAAATTGGCAAATCATGTTCCTGTGTAATGGCACTAGGGAAACATGAACACAACGTCAATGGCTTTTCCCTAGTTTATTCTCTCAGCAAGGCCAGACATACTCCATCCCATGAACTATATTCTGTACAGCACCTGCCCCATTTCCAGCATGCATGCATATCCTGTCAACACAGTGATATTCTGGGGGATTACCCATGGGTTTTTAAAATTATGGCAGCTTTTTTGAGATGTAGTGGGTTGCCCAAAATGTTCTTTTGTTTTCTATAAGATGGCTCTCCTCGCATTTAGTTGTCCTTGATTTCATTCAAAACAATTGTGTTAGATTGTATTGTGACAGCTGTTGTATCAGTGTGCAAGTATGCATTTAAAAACATCAAAATTGGTGAATGTATCCGTTTTAGTATTGAAAATGGAAGGAAATGAACATTATTGGCATATTATGCTTTATTATTTCAAGAAAGGTAAAAACACAATTGAAGTGCAAAGAAGATTTGTGTAGTGTATGGAGAAGGCGCCGTGACTGATCGAATGTGTCAAAAGTGGTTTGCAAAGTTTTGTGCTGAAGATTTCTTGGTGGATGAGGCTCCATGGTTGGGTAGACAAGTTGAAGTTGATGGTGATCAAATGGAGACATTAATTGAGGATGATCAACATTATACCATGTGAGAGATAGCTGACATACTCAAAATATCCAAATTAAGCATTGAAAATCATTTGCACCAACTTGGTTATGTTAGTCACTTTGATGTTTGGGTTCCACATAAGTTAAGCCAAAAGAGAAAAAAGCTTTGACCACATTTTCCACATGTGATTCTCTACTTAAATATAATGAAAACATTCCATTTTTAAACAAATTGTGAAGGGCAGTGAAAAGTAGATACTTTACAATAATGTAGAAGGGAAGAGATTATAAGGCAAGCAAAATGAACCACCTTGAACCACACCAAAGTCTGGTCTTCATCCTAAGAAGGTGGTATGTGTATGGTGGGATTGGAAGAGAGTCCTCTATTATGAGCTACTTCCAGAAAACCAAATACTCTTTCCAACAAGTACTCTTTCCAATTAGACCAACTAAAAGCAGCACTCTACACAAAAAGCATCCCGAAACAGTCAACAGAAAATACATATCCTTCTATCAGGATAACGCAAGACAGCATGTTTCTTTGATGACCAGGCAAAAACTGTACAGCCTGACTGGGAAGCTCTGATTTATCCATCATATTCAGTAGACATTATACCTTTGGATTTTCATTTATTTGGGTCTTTACCAAATTCTATCAATGGAAAAAAATTATTTTCCTGGAAGGCTGCAAAAAGGCACCTGGAACAGGTCTTTGCTCAAGAAAGATAAAAAGTTATGGGAAGATAAAATTATGAAGTTGCCTGAACAATGGCAGAAGGTAGTGAAACAAAATGGTGAATATGCTGTTCAATAAAGTTATTGGTGAAATGAAAAATGTGCCTTTTCATTTTTACTTAAAAACTGAATGAACTCGTTGGTCAAACCAGTAACTCATACATAATAAAATTTATCCATTTAACAAGTACAATTCCATGGTTTTCATATATTTACAGTTGTTCATCATTATGAAAACCAATTTTAGAATAGATTTTTGTCAACTCCAAAAGAAACAACTATCAACTAGCAGTCACTCTCCATTCTTCCTCTAATACCAGGCAACCACTAATCTACTTTCTGTCCCTATATGTTTATTATGAACATTCCACAAAAATAGAAACACATAATAGGTGGTTTTCTGTGACTGTCTTCTTTCATCTAACATAATGTTAATGTTCCTCCATGTTACAGTACTATCAGAACGTTATTTTTTGTTGCTGAATAATATTTCATTATATGAATATAACATAATTCATTTATTCATTCATCAGTTGATGGATATTTGAGTTGTTTTCAGTTTTTTCTATTAGGAATATTCATGTGTTTCTGTGTGGACATATGTTTTAACTCCTCTTGGTCATATGGCAAATCTAATGGAATTAATATGTGGATCTATTAATTAAGTGTTTTCTATTATAGCTGCTTCACTATAAATCTTGGGGAGGGATCAGTAGACAGGAGTTAACTTGCTATACTGGAAATTAATGCACCAAAATCACTTTTAATTGGGAACAAAATAAATGTCTACCTATAGGAGTCTACTCCAGTAAACTGCTAATCACTACTAACTATGAAAAGGAAGTAGGACTATCTCCACATATGACTATAAAGTGCACTGTGCTATCCATCCAGATCTTCCTTTAGGAGTGAAGGATTTCCTTCCTCTCCCACTACTAGAGGCACTGCTGGAAACTAGACTTTACACCTCAGCATTTTTTGGGAATTAGTTTAAGAGAGTAGCCTCATTCAATTTTTCTCTTCTTTCCTGGGGCAGTTGGCATCCGATGACAGGCCAACAAGGCACTCTTACAGTCTGGTCTCCTCATCCTAACTTTTGACAGCTCTGCATGGTCATTTCAGCTCCACACTCAACATGGGCTTGGGAGAAACCTGCATCTTCCTTGGGAGAAGCCTGTATTGAGACTGCATCTGATTTCAGCTTCTCCTCTGCCCAATCCTTCAGGTTTCTTCCCTTTAAGGGGTAATAATCCCAATGGCATTCTCTAAACAACCTGGATGTTAATTTCCATCTCAGCACACTTTCAAGAGAACACAATCTGCAGCAGAGTGATGACTAGGGTACATTATTAAGTTAAACAATTATAAAGAAAAGTATATATAGTATGCTATTATTTAATAATGGAGGAATATGAATATATGAGCTTGTGTATTATTTGTGTATTTATATTTAATGACAAATGTGTAAACCTTAAAGTATAGTTACTTATAGGAGGAGGGAGGAAGTAAGGCAGAGATGACAACAATAAACATTAGACTTTTTAAAAAATATTATATTGTTGTTCAGTTACAGTTGTCTGCATTTTCCCCACTGTTCCCCTTACCTCAGCCAAACCCCCTCCTTCCCTTGATTCCACCCTCCCCCTTTGTTTCATTCATGTGTCCTTTATAGTAGTTCCTTTTAGAAATATATCTTTAGATTTAGAGTTGAATTTGAACCATGTAAACATATTACATGGTTATAAAATACAATTTTAAAGAGTAATTCTTAAAACTCAAATAAAATAAATGATCCTATCTGTGTGTCTCATTGATGGCATAGGGGAAGGGCCAATGAGGAATATGTTAAAGGACATACAGACAAAGCGACAGTGGGTAGGTCTGAGGGTGGGAGGCAATGATGTGTGGGGTGGGGGAGTGTGGTTGGGTGAAAATGGAGACAACTGTACTTCTACAACAATAAAAATATGAATAAAAAACAATATAACTATTCTAATGACTTTGAAACAATAATTTCAGCATACACCCTTAGTAAAATTTTAAAAAGAACCACTGGAAATATTAAAATATTTTCAGCAATTATATGTTGGTGGTAGTGATTCAAAGTAATTCTGAGAGAGACATGTGTTGACTATAAGATAAATTGAATGTGCATTAGGATATTGTTGTCAGAACAGAGGTTTTGGCATGTTTGGTAGCAGGTGAACTATAAACACTATAGTTCTTCATTGGATTGCCAATGTCAGTATTAGCTCATATTTTTTTTTTCATAGCAACAAAAAACTTCCCTAACTTTTGAGTACTGAAAAGACTGGGAAAATGATAATACAGTGTAAAGGGTGGCTCTAGATTCCATTTATGACCTTTAAATACATACTATTTCACAACAAAGGGAATTTGGATTCTTTGGAGAAGTGCCTAATTCTTCATACAGGAAAAGATAAGAAACCATGGAAACTTTATAGTAAAAAGAAACTAATTTCTTCAACAAACTTTATCACAAAAATAAAAAATAGAAGAATGTAATATTTGAAAGGCATATTAACCAATCACAATTCATGGATATCATTTGGTTTAACTTATTTGGTGTGTTTGACTTAAACAAATTATATTTTAAAGGAAGTTATTAAAAAGAAAAATATGAAAGTAGCTGGATATGATACTAAGAAATTATTATCAATTTTTAAGTGTGATAATGCAATTGTAGTTATGTACTTTTAAAATAATTTTTACTCATTTCTTTATTTTCAGAGCAAGTAGGAGAGAGAAAGGGAGAGAATCATTCACTGGTTGTCTCCTGTACTTACCCCAACAGGGGACCAAACTCAAAACCTAGGTACATGCCCTTACCAGGAATTGAACCAGCAGCTCTTCACTTTGTGGGATGATGCCCAACCAACTGAGCCACGCAGGTCAGGACTGTGGTTATGCATTTTTTTAAATACATCTTAACTTAAAAAGATGTATAGATATATTTACAAATAAAATGTTCTGACCTCTTGAGATATAATTCCAAAATATCTCAAAGATAGAATATGAAGTATACACTTAGTAGATGAAATACGACTGGCTGTGTTTTTTATATTTGTTTAAGTTGGAAGATGACTGTAGTGAGTTCATCATATGACTCTCACTTCTGCATGTTTGAAGTTTTGTAAAAAACTGAAACTCTGTTTACCATAGTCACTCTATCACTGGTTCCACTGATGTCTCCTTGGCTTTTCCCCCAGCAGCATGACATCCCAAGCAGTTCTCCAGCTCTAGTGTATTGATGCCAAATGCCCTAGTTGTTTCAAAATCTCAACTTCTCCTGATAGTTTCAATTAGTTGGCTTGTTTCCTTGTCTATTCTTTTTGTAGAAAAAAATGTAAACTCACTGAACTGCTGTAGAATTCTCTCTCCTTTGCAGTACTCCTCCCTCCCTCTCACCTTTCAAGCTCTTGTCCTCAACAAAAGAAAATTAACCTTATCTTTTTATTTTCACCTCTCAACTTCTACTCACTGAGGAAGGTACATATTATGGAAAGGTAAATCACTTAACGTTTTAGGAAACAATATCTTGTGTTTCTATTTTAATGTTGAAAACTTTCCATCCCATTTACAACCACCAGAGTAGCCCAACAAACTAATTGTGGCTTGGCAAAGGGCTTGATGATACATTTTTTAGATACTAATAGCAATTTTTTTTAAAAAATAGTAACTGATAGTTATCGAGTAATGACTATTATGCCCTTACCCATTTGCTCCCCATAACAATTGTATTATATAAATTCTATCACTGTATGCTTGCTATTTTCTATTTACTGTCTCCATTATGGATATTCTAAGAAGAGCATATATTTCTCTATCATCATATTTACATAAAGATTGCTTTCAACCAAGAGATGGTTTTTTTGCCTTTCTTTAAACATTAGTTCTTATTTGGAAGAAGATATTATGAAAGTTCAGCTTAGGTCCTACTTTCCCCTCTCTTTGAAGAGAAGCTAACAATTCCAAATGAGGTCTACTTTCCACTACAAGTTGAGGAACTCTCTCTGAAGTTGCCAAATATCATCAGTATTTAGCTGATTATAATGTTTTATTCTGGGGCAAAATATTCGGAAGCGCATTAGTAGCAGATCTAAATCCACATCTCTAACTTAGCTATTATCAATAACAAAGCTGACAAACGTATCTTCATTTCTCTGATGTGTTATAGGTGCTGTTCAATGGGTTCTAATTTGCTTGGGGGAAGAGAGCTCTTTTAAACCTCACTGATTTCTGTGAAGTGTTGTAAGATAAGGGAATTCGCTGAAATCACAAACCTGGAACAAAGCATGGTCTAACTAGATTAGATTGCAGGCCACTGATCCTAAAGATCGTGCTCCACCTCACACCTCTACTGAGAGTGTCTGTCTTGTTTGCTATGCCCTTGCCTACTATAGATTTGGCATCGTTGAGTTGTTCAGAATATCGGGAATCATGTTTTATTGAAGGTTTCTTAACATTGCATATTTTTAACCCAAATGCTTCTGTCAGGAATTTGAATATTATGATGGGTCATCCATCATCATTATGTTTCAATATGATTATTCATGATCATTGTTTTAACATGAAGGCAGGGTATTGTGATATATCCTGCTTTAGACTGGATGTGTCCCCCCATTCATATGGGAGTACTTGGTACAGGGGTGCTTTAGGACATGATTAGGTCATAAGGGTGGGGGCATTACAAATGAATTTAGTGACCTTATAAAAGAGGTCCTGGAAAGACTCCTTGACTCTTACACCACGTGAGAACACAGCTCCAGAATGGCTGCTTATGAACCAGGCAGAGAGCCCTCCCCAGACACAGAACATGCCAGCACCTCGATCTCAGACTTCCCAGCCTCCAGAATGTGAGAAATACATGCTGGCTTTTAAGCCACCCTGTCTATAGTATTCCATTATAGCAGTCTGAAAGGGTTAAGAGAAGCATCTCATTATATTGGAATATGCATTCATTAGGGTTGGTAAAATAATAATTGCCTTGTATTATGATGTATGAATGTGTGATAATTACTTCGAAATAAATAGAAGAAATGGGGAAGAAATGTCATTAACATGCAATGTATATTAATGATGTGTTTATATAGAGGTAAGTAAAAAAATATCCTGACTAAATTCTTATTTAAACTTCATCTATAGTTAAATTGTATTGTTTTGATAAAAATTTAGGGGGTTAGAACCTAACTAATTGACAACCTATATGGGTGGATTTATTCTAAAGGTAAAGTGTCAATCACTGATAAGCTCATCAGTCAGTTAAAGAACAAACGGAGAACAAGTCTCCTTACTTATTCTGTAAAATTCAGAAGTTTTGCATGTTGCAATATATTTTTTAGGGCCAAAATTTGGTATTAATTTCAAGCATTAAAATTTAATTAGGTATGAAAGACACAGGGACGAGGACTGGGGGGGGGATGGGAGGGAGGTGGGGAGATGGGGCGGGGGGGCTGGGATGGGAGAAATAGACAAAAAAAACTGTACTTGAAAAATAACTAAATAAAAAAAATAATAATTAAAAAAATAGTTCAGGAAAAAAAAGCTTTCATTTAGAATGGAAGGGCAGATAAAGTGCTTCTCAGATAAGATCAAATTCAAGGAGTTCATCATCACCAAGCCCTTCTTATATGAAATGTTAAAGGGACTTATCTAAGAAGAGGAAGATCAAATGAACAGTAAAATGACAACAAACTTACAACTACCAACAAATGAACTAAAAGAAAGAAAAAACAATGAAAACAAAAACTAAGCAAACAACCAGAACAGGAACAGAATAGGAGAAATGGCCATCACTTGGAGGGATTTCAGTGGGGATGGGGAAGGGAGGAAAGCAGGGGAAGGTACAAGGAATAAGAAGCATAACTAGTAGGCATAATTAGATGGGGAGAGATAAAAATGATATAGGAAACAGAGGACTGGAAGAACTTACATGTACAACCCGTAGACATGAACTAAGTTGGGGGGAATGCTGGAGGGTTGGGGGGGCAGGATGAAGGGGTCTGAAGGGGGAAAAATTGGGAAAACTGCAATAGCATAATCAATAAAAAATACTTTAAAAAATTTAATTAGGTATCAGTTATATCAATTTCCTTATAACTTTACCTTGAAAATAATATTTATTGAAAGTAATGCCTTATAAAAAATCATAATCTAAGATGTGAAAAATAAAATTCTTCTGCTTTCAGTCTAAACAATCATGTAAAAGCCAACTGAAATAGATAGAAATTTGGTCTATGATATTGTTCAATATCACAGAAGAGTTAATGATTCTGTAAAATAAATAATTAAAATCTTAGATGAGAAATAAACATTATCCTTTAAATTAGAAATTCTCCTGATTTTAAATAAAAATAAAGAAATGTTGTTTAAAAGTCTTTTTAAGGGGTGGGGTGGGATGGGAGAAATAGATTAAAAAAATGTACTTGAAAAGTAACTAAATAAAATTTAATAAAAAAAAAGTCTTTTTAATTACTTTCGAATTTCAATATTCAAAAATTAAGAAACTTTTTAAAAACTTCAAACTAAGTTTGTAATTTTCTGATATCCTATTTGATAGTTGAAGAATTCGTGAAATAACAAAGCACTTACATATTGTTAAAGTGTAATATAGAAAAGGGGAAATTCTGTCTTTTCCTTGAACTACAAAGATAAAATATCTAGTTTTCTATTTGTAGTAGTTACTTGAGAAGTCAGCAGTAAAAATGAAAGTTTACATAAAATGTTGCAACTTCTCAGTTTTTTTTTTTGCAAGTCACAGTTCACGGAACATAAAATACATTTGGAAACAAGGGAGATTTTATTATGTTGACACCAGTAATAAACTCATCTTCTAGCCCTCCTCTAATTTTAGATTCAGAATGAAGCTTTAGAAAAGAAGCCAATTTGGCAAATTTGCAGATTTGTCTCCATATGGAGTCCAAGGATGATAACATTTTCTGCCCTACATAATAGTCTGCAGGTCATGGTATTACTTCAGATTTTCATTTCTACAGAGTCCCCCAGCCCTCTCAGCCATGTGAGGGTACAGTAAGAAGTCTGCGACCTGGAGGAGAATCCTTTACTGACCATGCTGCACCGTGATCTTGAACTAGAACCTTTCCAGACTATAAAAAATACATTGCTGGTGTTTATAAGCTACTCAGTCTGCACTATTTTGTTACAGAACTTGAGCAGATAGAAAATTGGTACCAAGAGCTGGGGTGCTGCTATAACATATGCCCCAAAATATAGAAGTAGATTTGAACTTTTGCTAAAAGGTAGAGGCTAAAAAAGTTTTGAGGTGTATGCCAGGAGAAGCTACATTGCTGTGAATGGAGCATTAAAAGCAATTTTGGCAGAAGCTTTGAAAGAGAAGAGGAAAGCTGTATAGAGAACCTCAGCATTCTTAGAAGATACCTACACACTTGTGAATAGAATGTCAGTAGATATACGAACAGTAAAGGCCCATTGTCATGAAATATCAGATGGAAATGACAAGCATGCTACTGGACAATAGAGAAAAGGCCATCCTTGTTATGGAAGAGCAAAGAAAATGGCTGAATTGTGTCTGTGTCTTAGTGTTTCATGAAATGTAGAATTTGTGAAAAAGAAATCGGGTATATTAAATTTACAATTTCATTTTAATAAGAATTCTATGTATTTAAGGTATACAACATGATGATTTGATCATATATATGTATATATAAATAATTACTATAGTAAAGCTAATTAACATACTTCCTCATATAGCTGTAGTTCTTTCTAAGCGAAATACTGAAGGTTTGACTTAGCTTCTCTTGAATGCTTACAGTTAAAATGAGAGAAGAAAGAAATGACTTAAAGATTGAAGCAGAACTTAAAAATTAGAAAAATTCTTAGCCTATACACAATGCAAAAACAAGAAAGCATGTTTGGAAGAGAACACTAATGGTGTGACCAAAGGCCCTTCTGATAAGGAGATTCATGAGATGTGAACTTGGGCCTTGATCAGCCACTCCGGAAAAAAAAAAAAACAGCCAATGTGCACTGATGGGAAGGATACAGAAAGGAACAAAAGAAGGTTGTGTCAGATTTTACAGGATGGGGCCATAGTGCTATTGACTATGAACATCTGATATTCTTCAAGACAAGGTAAGAAGGACACCAAAGAGGATTCAGAGATCATCAGGATGGCCTCCTTGGTTTCAAAAGGGGAGCTGTCACCTGGATTTCAGCAGGCCAGACGACTCTGGCACAGAGCTGTGGGGATAGTGCTGCCCAAGGCTGTCCTGGGGACAACTGCCAAGCCACAGGGCCATGGCTACATCCACATGGAGTCTCCCTGAGCTGTGGGGTCTGCAGCCCCGGCTGCTCCAACCACCTGCTGTGACTTCACCCTGGAAGAGCTGTCAGCAAGCAATTCCCACCCTTGAATGCTGCCACAGGGGCTCAGGGATGCTCAGGGGCTCTTATGGTTTTGGACTTGCTCATCTCTTACTCTTCCTTTTCTGTTTTTCCCTTTAGAATGGGAATGCCTGTGCTGTGCCTGTCCCACCGTTGTATTTTGCCAGCACACAACATATTTGATTTTTCAAGTTCACAGCTGAAGAGCAATTTGCCTTGAGGTGAATTGCCTTTCCCATATCTGATTTAGATGATCTATAAATGAGACTTAGGCTTTTGAGTTGGTATTGGAACAAGTTAAGACTTTTGGAACTATTGGGATGGAATGAATGTATTTAGTGTGTAAGAATGGCATGGATTTCTGGGGAGCAGGGGTGGAATGCTATGGTCAAAATGTCTGTTTCCCCCCTGAATTTGTATGTTGAAAACCTTACTCCAATGTGATGGTAAGGAGATGGGGTTTTGGAAGGCGGTCCTCCTTTGGGAAGGTTGAGCCCTCAGGAATAGGATTAGTGCTCTTATGAAGACTCCAGAATCCCCTAGCCCTTCTGCCACATGCAGATACAAGAAAATCTGAGCCCCAGAAAAGGACTCTTACCTACTACCCCTGCTGGCACCCTGGTCTCAGACTTCCAGCTTCAGTGTTACGGGAAGAACTCAGGCCGAACACTGGAGGAAGCTAAGTGGTTCCTTTATTTACATGAGTGGACCCAGAGGAGGCAGTCTCCAAATTGTGGGCCCTGATCAGCGGGGAGCAATTGCTTATATAGGGTGAGGGGCGGCCACTTAGACAGTTAATTCTGGTGCGAAAGCAAGAAGCAGCTTACAGAAGCAAGAAGCGAAATGTTATCTCCAGCACACAGGGACAATCATTATCTCTGGCGTGCAGGGACAAGCAAGAAACAAAGGGAAAAAAAGCCATAAACAAGTCATCCCCTGGGTGCTGTGCTATGTTTTAAAATAACTGCCAATTTCTTCTAATACCAGAATTTCCAAAACTAAATATTTGTTGTTACAAACTGCCCACTCTGTTGCATTTTGTTTGAGTAGCCTTAATGGATTAAGACACTTGTTGACTCACTTTTAAAGCTCCCTTTTTAAATTCTTGTATCTTCATAGAAGAAAAGAAACAGAATCATAGCTATTTTAAGAACAAAGGTTTTTGTCTTTCTTGAAAATATCATTTTATTATAAATTTATACTTCTCTCTGCTCCAACCTTCTCTGAACTAGTAGAAATTAAAAGTTTAAATTTCTACTAGTTCACACAGTGTAGGTCCTACAGAAAAACTTCTCTAAAATTTATTCTCCCACTATTATTTAGAATTAAATTCATTAAAAACTGTGCAATGGGCTGTAGATGGATGGAAAAAAAAACCATACTTTTTGCCCTAAAGTGGCTTTTAGTGCAGGTCAGAGGATAAATATGCAAAGAAATGTTTATAATATAATGTGACCAGGTGCTTCAAGAAGATAGGGACTCAACTTGACCTCTTCACTGCTTAGAATAGATGTTAAAGTATTACAGTGGTGCTGTAACTGATGGAAGTGGAGTTCTTGTGTTGTGAGGAAAAGAATTTCCTGACATGTACACGGGAGGATGGAGTTCCATGATAAACTTCACTGATGATGTAAAATTAAGGTGCACGTCTTACTCCTGACTTCCAAAGTCCCATCCCATCCATCTCACCATGGAAAAGGTCCAATCTTGTCTTGAGTAGGGTCAGAATAAAGGCCACTGCCCAGAGTGTGTGCTACACTTTACGGTTCAGCATCTGGCTAGTTTAGCATGTTTCCAGCTGCAGACCATTGCTGTGCTGTGGTCTTCAGGCTCCCTCCTGGAGCCTGCCTGTGGAGTCTACACAGCTTTGGGCCATGGGCTGCTAGGGGCGCAGGGCCATGAAGAGAACAGGCAAATGCACCATGTGAGTGCAGGTCATTGGGCCAGAAAGAGAGAGTGAGAGCGAGAGGTAACTTCTTTGTTTCTCTGGGATTATATATTTCAGGCCTGGAATAGACCAGAAGCTTTTTAAAAATGACCAAACAACTCCTCAAGTTTTCACAGGCTTTTGATAGATCCATCTTTTAGTAAGACTGAAAGGCTTCTGTGGTCCAGCACCTCCTCCTGTGCCCCACCCCCAACAATTTGGCACGGCTAAGGGGGAAGGGAGGAGGGTTAATCCCCTTGAAGGAGCAATGCTGTAATCTCCTGGAGGGTAAGGCTGCAGCTTCCTGCTGAAGCAAACAGACTCATGCTCCCCAGTTTATTAAACTCTAATTCCCTTTGATTCCCTTTCTTTATTAATAAGTAGCCAAACACTGATGGTAACAGTGGGATAGAAAACTTGGTCTAAGCAAAAGTCTGTAAAACAGTGGGAAATAAAAAAAACTTCATGAGATTTGAACTTCATATTTTATCTGAGTCCTGTGCAAATCCTATGAGTTCTGTACCTTTTAAAATATGTGGGTGTGTGTTTTAATTTCTTTCTCCATGAATACCTGTGCATCTTCCAGAATAGGCATTTGAAAGTCCTAAACATAAGAAGCAGTATGATCAAGATAAAGGACCTTTTTGTCACATGGTTGAAACAGACCTGGAGTGACTTCAAGGGCATGACAAAAATCTCAAACAAACAAATAAAACTTTTCCCTTTTGGCTTACTGATGCCAGAAAATCCCACCCTCGGAGATTTATTCTTTGGATGAAAGCTTTCAGCTTGTTGAAGTGTAAATATCCTCAGGAGAGGAAGCATATAAATTATCAAACATTTAACAAGATGCTATAATTACTTTGATCAGATTCTTTCCTGAAAACATGAACTGATGGGAAGCAGCCAGTGAAAGTGCAGGGATATTGGACCTGGGAGGCACCACTACTGGGCAGAAAGGGCAAAGGAAGATAGAGGGTGTCCTCGGCTGTCAGTTGGGAAGTTGTCCCTGCCAAGTAGGCTTTCTGTTGCCTGCAATCTAGCTTTTCCAGCCTGATGGGACAAGGGCAACATCTGTGCTGGGACTGTTGGGGTCCCACAGGTGCAGAAAATCTAGTTTATTAGAAGTGAGTTTGTAAATACAGAGAACAGCAACCAGCACTTTGAGCCACCAGAGATTAGAGTCAGTAATGAAACTGGCAAAGGCTTGCCTGAACACTGCTCTAATTGGTGGCACAAAATAGTCATTCAAACCAGATTAAGAGCACAGCGTTCCTACCCCAAACAACCAAGATTATATAGTTTCATTTATAATATGAGGTTTGTTGATATGTCTGAAAACAAAAAATCCAATATATAAAGTACTAGATACATAGTAACAATCTCCTGATTTATCTGAGCGAACACTGGCAAGGATGGATGGAAGCAAATAGGTTCAGTCAATGTCAAATATAAACAATCACATATTTTCCCCTGAAAAATAAGAATGAAATCACAATGTAATGAAAACAGCGACCCTTATTTTAAAATGACTTTCACAGTAATTAGGTCAGCAAAGCCACAAGAGGCTTATTGCCACAAGCACCATGACCACCATTTGTCTTTGCTTTTAGTTAACTTTAGATTTTTAATTTTAGATTTTTATATAGGGCATATATGCTCTAATTTTATACGCTACATATTGATTCTGTAGGTGGGCGAGTGAAAGCAAAGCCAGAAGCGTAACTTCACAGTTTGGTTCCTTATAAAGTCCAAAGGGAGCTTTCAACTAGGTGCTTTCTTTCTGCTTTAATTGTCCCTGATGCATGATTAAAGCATCCTGTAAAAATAGCCATGATTTTCTCATCTTCATGTTCCACTTACATTTTTTCTCTCTTTATGCAGCATTGTTTTTTTACCCTTAATTTGAGATATACCAATATAAAATTCATATCCTCAAACTTCCAAACTTACAGATAAATTTGGAACACTGAGATACCTGTGTAATGTGTCATTGAAGGTATTACTGTTTTTACCACTAAAGTCTCATTACAATAATGATATGTATGGATATATTTAGTACAAGTAGACACATAATACTATGTATAATGCAATTCTTAATTATAATTACATGTATACTACATAGGTAATTATGAAATCCTTTGATATTTCATTTACTTATTTTATGTATCAGAGAGGGAAGAAATCTATTCTAGTGAGTTGAAACGTAGGCAGTACTTTCCCAGCATATTTCAAAATATGGTTTGTTAGCTTCCCATCATCAGAACCACAAGTGCCTTGTGATTCCTGCTGTAGCAGAGACCCTCCTATATTACTATTTACTTCATGTGTTTCTTTAAAATAACTCAGGGCCAACACCGTTATCCACTCTTATTTTTCCTAAGCAAAAGTAATAGTGAAATCACAACTCTGACATGCAGGTTCTATCAAAGCACACTGTTTTGAGTGACAACAAATACAATTTTTAAAAAGTCCAACACTGCCAAAAATTATACAGTAAACACAGAGATAATTTTGCATATGAATTAATTAAGAGCATGGAATTTAAAGTTAACTACCTAGGTTTAAATTCCGGCCATACTTCTTGGCTATGTGACTTCCCTATTCCTCAGTTTCCTCATTAGTGAAATTGAGATAATGCAATTATCTACTTCACAGGGTTCTTGTGAGAATTAAGAGGACATGCATAAAAATTGAGGCTCATTTTATACATTGCATGATACATGTGGGGTTTTTTTTGTACAAATTTTATTATATATAAAGTAATCATTACATAGGTGTTTGTATTCATTGATTTTTTTTCCATGCAAGCATTGCCCCAATAACAGCCATTCAGCTGAGACTGCAGCACAGGTTATTTGATCCAAATGCAAGCCCCCAGCAGACTCTCTGAAGCTTCTAAAGAAGTCCAAAATTACTATCCTGAGCAGCTTATTTCCTGGGAGAATCACGCTTATTGCTTGGAGCATACATTAATCAATTCAACTTTAATTTAAATATTTGATGAGTGGCTACTATGCACAAGACAGAAGATACTAAGGAGATCCGATGATAAATCAGGCAGAGCTTGTCCCCAGGAGAATGAACAAGTAACATTCATGGAATGAACAAGAGGTGAGACCCACAGGAGAGGTCCACTCAGTAACGATGCCGTCCCAAGGAGTTCTGTGAAATGAGAGGCGATTTCTAGCTTCGAGGATGTGGGAGGTATTTGATGTGGAAATTTTAAGGTGCCAGGAATCTGCAAAACACTTTATGTGCATTGCCTCATTGACTCCTCACCATGTGCCTAAATTTCCTCTTTTTGCAAAAAGCAGTAACTGAAGTGTAACTTTGCTATAATAGTAAAGTTTGGTTCCATGTCCAACATTACAATATATTGTTACATTTATACTTCTTAAATGTCCATTATAAAAAAAAACAATACATGTGGGGGCTTGGAATTACTGTTTCATTTGTGTTCATCACACTTGCTGGCTTGCCATTCGAATGCTGTTTACTCTAGTAATTTATTTCTTTAGAAGATTAAATGGCGTATTGGTGCCCTATGAGAGTTGGCACAGCTTCCAAAATTACTTAGCCTCTTTTCCCTGAAGCAGTTCATAAATTAGAAAAATCAGTTTAATTAAGCATAGAATAATTATATTTCTGAATATTTAAATCAAATCAAAACAATAAAAATGAATATTCTTAGTTTGAGTTTAAATAAAACATTTTACATTTCACATTTCCTCAGTCTTAACTGTTGGCCCTTTGCACATTTTCACCTCTCGACAAGTTTGTTTGATCAGGAAAGAGGTGTTTCTGCAAGAGCTTCAGGTTCTGGTGTAGAGATGGCACAATTATTCAGTGTTTGCCAAATACATGCGAATTTGAAGTAATGTACAACATTATTTATGCAGCGATTTGGGGGAATGGTATTATTTCCATGTTGTCAAAATCCATCCCCACATAACCTCCCCCTTTCTTCCCCTATTGTAATGAAGGCTGCCATAGCTTAGAGCAGAGTCAGGTGACCTGTGGAAAATCTGTCAGGTGAGTAAGCTTAATTAGCCAAGAAGAGTTCTTTAGCTTTAAATCCAAGCCCTAAAGACAGATATGATTAAAGTCTATAAAAAATAAAAATGTACTTAAAATGCTATTTTGAGGCTCATTAAACTTAAATTAGTCAACATCTATTTCTGGGGGCAGAATCAATTTGCATTTATTCAATGATTCTCTTTGGCCAATTAATATTTGGGTGATCAAATTAAGCAACTTGAATCAAAACAAAGTAATTGAAATATGTATTTAAAACCATTACATTTAAAAGTGAATAAAAATAATTAGAATTCAGACTCTGGTCACTTGTTTCTTATGATGGAATTATATACACGATCGTTGATATTTTACTCTTTTTCCCCCTTTTCAGGAAATATCGTGTATAATGCATAAAGAGAAAAACAATCACCTATGCATGGTTGGCTTTTTGTTTCCAGCTTAAAGAGAAAAAAAATCACCCCTATGCATGGGTGGCAGAAATGTGTAGGATGCTCCTGAACTCAGACACATCTGGGTAACTCACCCTTTTTCTAATTTCATAGTACTGAATAGAAAGACGAGTTTGAACCAAATTTTGGGAACTTCCTGGGGAGAGAAGGGAGCAGGTTGAGGGCTAAGAGTTCTGATTTCACTTATATAATAAGGCCAAACTTTTTCCAAAAAGGGACAGAGGGTAAATATTTTAAGTCTGGAGGGACATTTGATCTCTGTAGTTGTAGTGGAAAAGCAGCCCTAGGCAATGCACAGCCAAGCAGGTGTAAATGTTCTAGAATAAAGCTTGAATTTGAAAACAGGTGGCAGGTCAGATTTTGCCTGGAGGCTGTGGTTTGCTGACCCCTGATAAAGTGTAATGCTGAGACTTGTCACATGAACTTACTCGAGGATGAATATTTTCTATTAGTTTTTCAGTTGCAGCTCTATAGGTCTATTTTATAGCTTTGACTTTGTGTATATAAAGCTGCGATTGTAGGAATCTGTGAAAATTTCCCAAAGGCCTGATGGATCCTCAGGCCATTGATGACAGATGAGAATCAATTCATCTCATCTGTTACTGGGTAATGATGCTGATCTTTTGAAATATCCTTTCTGTACGAAATACTTTCTGTGATGTTTAGAAAAGCTAAATTCGTTTTTTACTTGCTCAGGTGTTGTCTCTTCTTGGCTCCTTTGTCAATCAGGATCTATAATGGACATTTGTGCATTGACACTTGTAATTGGAAAGAGATTTAAGACAACATCTTTCACCAGAGGGTTCCAGTTAATTTTGGTCCTTCAGAGCTCTGCCTGATAGGTTGAACCTGCTCCAGGTGGCCAAGGTTTGCGGACAACATAGTGTTAAACCACATCATGGAAATAGAATAACTGCCATAAAACAGAAGTGCCCTGCTATTACAGAAAGCAGGCATGCATGCCCTGGCTGGGTGGCTGCATTGGTTGGTGAGTCATCCCATACACCAAAAGCTTGTAGGTTTGATCCCTGGTCGGGGTGCATATTGGAGGCAACAGGTAAACAGATCCATGTTTTCTTCTCCCATTATGTTTCTCTCCCTGCCTCTCTGTCTGTCTCTCTCTCTCCCCAAATTAATAAACATATCCTTGGGTAAGGATTTAAAAAACAAACAAACAAAAAACTAGGCATGCACTTCCTTCTCAAGGAGTAAGGTTTGCAGGTAGGGTCTTCTAGTCCAGAACTATTCAGTCTCCATTCCCACACTACCTACTGTCAGATCTCAGGGTAAAGTGCTTCCCCATTATTTCTGTGTCAGCCATGCATGTTGACTGCAGTGCCTTAGTGGAATACTGGCACTTGGCCACCTCACTCTCTAGGGGCTACATGTTTCAGAAAGCACTGACATGGTATTGGGCCTACGGTATACATCCATGTAGACAAGAGTAATCTGGAGTCGTATTAAATTCAGATACTACCCAAAGTATGCTAAGAATTTGATACCAGGAACTAGAAACAAAAACAAAAATCATAGTTGAGAGTAGGTGCAGTGGTAATAGAGACAGCAGACAGCACATGTCACATCAGGAGAGGAATCAAATCCTGACTGGATGGTTACTGAAATCGATGGCCAAGTGAGTCTAGTACCTTTCAGGACAAAGAACATCCATGATTTTGCCATAAAAAAAATTCATAGCTCTGACTGGTGTGGCTCAGCGCATTGGGCATCATCTTGCAAAACAAATTCAATTCCCAGTCAGGGCTTGTGCTTGGGGGGCAGTCTAGGTACCCTGATGGGGGTGTGCAAGAGGCAAGTGTTCAGTGTTTCTCTTGTGCATTGATGTTTCCATCTCCCTCCCTTCCCTTCTATATGAAAAATAAATAAATAAAATCTTTAAAAAAATTGTGTAGGATTTCTCCACTTTGTATAATATCCTGTCAATCTATACTAATGGTCACAAAGATGAAGAATCATAAAATTTGAGAGTTTTAAGATAAAATAATCCTTAGTCTTCTTCCTAGACTTCCGGATATCACAGATAATTGAAATGTCTAAAAAACACTAAGACAGCTAAGGTTGGGTTGTTAACGTGTTATTTTTCCAACTAAGAGCATTAACAACTACCATATACTGATATTATAATTTCAAATAGGAGGATATTCTACTGTCAACAAGTAGAAAATATAAGATTAAGAAAGTGTTTTTATTTTTAAACAGATTTATAAAATTGGAGAAAAATTTTATTTTACCCAGCAATGATAAAAACTAGCATTTGTCTGTTAACCAATGCTTGAAAACAATTAACCTAATCTGAACAATCTTATGATATTTACATCTCTTTGGTAAACCCCTGAAAATTTATTTGCTGGCATTGCTTAAATTTCTTTAGTTGTGGAAAAATTTGTAGCACTTGAAGTATCTCGTTTATTCTTGGATTCTAAAAAGCATTTCTGCTTCACACAGAAATCTGTCCTCCAATAACCACAGCATTAGTCCTCATCTCAGTCCACAAGGCGGTTCATAACATAATAGCACAGATGGGGTGGCTTAAAAAACAGAAATTTATTTTTGCACAGCTCTAGAAGCTACAAAATCCAAGATCAAAGTGCTAGTCAATTCAGTTCCTTGTGAGAAATCTATTTCTGGATTGCAGAGGGTCACCTTATTGCTGTGTCCACACAAGGCAGAGAGACAGACAGAGAGAGTGAGAGCACTCTAGGATCTTCTTATAAGGACACCAATCCTACTGGATTAGGGCTCCATCCTTAATCTTTTACCTCCTCATAAACCCTATGTCTAAATTTAGTTGGGGTTTAGAGCTTCAACATATATTTTTGGAGGGGCATATTCAGTCTAGAGCAATCTTATTCTGTTTCATACTACCATGTAAAACAAGTCTCACATACTTTTCACATACTAACTCTACTAATATTAGAAAAAATTTTTTTGTAACTTTCTTTAGCTACATTAACCTTTCTAAATGATTTCAAGTCTCATCAATAATTCAGACCATTCTCTGAATATAAGCTGAAAGAGCTTTATCATTATTAAAAAGGGTAACAAGAACATAAATAATGTGAGCACATATATTTAGTCTCAGCAAGAATTTTTATTCATATAGTTCTAATTTCTACTTGTATACCACTTAAAATCTAATGTGATTAGATTTTTTACAGCTACAACACAGCTACATGACATTAACATTATTGTGTTTTCAAGTATAATGAAAGTTTATAGATATACATATATAAAGTTCATACACACACACACACACACACACACACACACACACACACACGAGGCCTGTCTGGAAAAGGTCCAGTCACTGTTAATGTAATGAGAGTAATTTACATGGCATCAGTGTAACCTGGCAGCCGAGGACAGTGGACTAGAATGTGCGTATGTAAACAATGATGACTTCACTGTAGCAGTCAGTGTGTATGGTAGATGCTGTTGAGTGAGCATGTGTACTGTGTGGCTGTCACATTCAAAATGACTGAACAAGTAGAGCAATGAATCTACCTCAAAGTTTGTGTTAAGCTTGAATATTCTTCTGGAGAAACTATTCGGATCATTCAAAAGGCCTCGGCTATGGGCAGCTAGTGACTGGCAGCTTCATCACAACCACAAGTCTGCTCATGCATCCTGTCTCCTGCAGAGTTTTCGGCAAAACATCAAATCACCCAGGTGACTCAGCCTTCTACAGCCCAGATTTGGTGCCCTGCAACTTCTGGCTTTTCCCAAAACTAAAGTCACCTTTGAAAGGAAAGAGAATTCAGATCATCAGTGAGATGCAGGAAAATACGATGGGGCAGCTGATGGTGACTGGGAGAACTGTGTGAGGTCCCAAGGTGCCTACTTTGAAAGGGACTGAGGCATTATTGTCCTATGAACAATATTTCTTGTATCTTGTGTCTTCTTCAATAAATGTCTCTGATTTTCTTATTACATAGTTGGATACCTTCTTGACAGACCTCATGAATATATATATATTTATATATAAGTATATATTTAAACTTTCTCAATATGTCCTTCTATAATTTCATTCTTGTATTACTTTTTTTTTGACTCAGTTTTAGGACATTGCATTGATGATAATGACGACAATAATAATAATGGAACTAACAACAATACTCTTTCTACCTATGCCGACTTTATCTTGGGGTGTTGGAAAGTGCAAACTACACCCCTAAATTGAAGGTGGGAACATGAGCCATTACTGTAGATACTCTATACTAGCTGAAAAGTTAGCTAGGAATTCTTCCTGTGTAGTGCCATGGTCTTGACCAACATCTTGGGACAGATTTTCATTTTCTTTTTGTCTTCTTTAGAGAGGGAAAGAAATAGCAATGTATGATTTCCTCTCATGTGCCCCCTGCTGGGAACCTGGCCTGCAACCCAGGAAAGTGCCCTGATGGGGAATAGAACCAGCAATCCTTTGGCTCACTGGCTGGCACTCAATCCACTAAGCCACACCAACCAGGGCTTGTGGCTCAATCTGGGACAGATTTTCTTGCAGCATTCCATAAGTTGGAGCAGTTCCTGACCTGGTGGCAATATATGAGAGGTACTGGTATAATTTCTTGTTGTTGTAAATATATTTTTTGTCAGGTTAGAGTTTTTGGAAATTTAACTGTGAAATAACACTTTCAGTTTTCATGCAGTTAAATATGAAACTTTGGGTGGATATTAATTTCTCTTTTCTTTTTAATTGTTTTACTACAAATGCAAGCTGCAGCATTGTAAATGCACTTCTCTATTTCTACATGTAATGGGCCTGTGGAATGTCAAACAGAAACTCGATATTCCTGTTACTATAAGAAATGTACTAGCTAGTTTAGTGAATTGCAAAGAAAGTAACTATTTCTTAGAGAAGAGCAGGTTTTCAGGGACTCCATATTCAATGCATATTATATCTTGCTCTTTTGCTCTCAGATGTACAACAGAAGAAAAGAAGGCTTAGTGGATCTAGCCCTTTGCAGCAAAGGGACTCAGAGTGTTTTATCTTGAAAACCTAGGAGTAACTCAGAAATGGAAAATCAACCTCAGACAAAACCAAACATGCCATAACTTTCTTTTTTTTTTTTCCTGGAAAATGTAGTTCCAAGAATATGGTGCAACAGTATATTTTTACTATCATATTATTTGCATGAGGAACACTAAAATATTTTAAGAAATGCATTTTGTAATTTATCCAGAAAATATGTTCTGTGTACCTACGAGGTGCCAGCCCCTGTCCAAGACTCTGGGGATAGAAATGCAAATACAGCTCAATGGGTCTTCTCAAAGACCTTAACATCCAGGGAAAGGAGAACAGACTTCTGAAGAGAATGTGTGCAAGCAGCGCTATCGGAAGATAAGGCAGTGACGAATTCTCCTTATGAGTCCAAGAAAGCACTCACAAAGTCACTCAATTTAAAGAAATTACACACAATGTAATCCATATTGTATACATATCACAATTAAGTATTAAATGTTTAATCTCTAGTCAAACTCACTTTTTATAATTTTAATTACATTGTGTAGATATTTTGTAGATAATGAAAGCAACAGCCTCTCAAAACATAAATCCTCATAAATCTAACAAAACTGCTTTTGAGTTTGAGGAAAATGTAACTGGCAAGGCAATGCTTCAGTAATTGCATTTCCCCTTTTTCTCCACAGCTGCTTATATAATGCAGGACACGCATCCGCGTAATGGACCGCTCATTGTTCTGAGTGCCATGGTTTTTTATCCCTCCCTTAATTCAATGGCAACTATAATTTTAAACATAAGATAAACTCATGCATCGAAATGGCATTTAAAAATAGCCAGTGCTTTCATAGCACATATCTCCAAGTGTTTCCTCAGAAGCTTCTTTGCTTCCTTGGTCTTGGAATATGTTGAATTATATATTGGTAATTTGATGTTATTTATTAGAGTTTTTCCAGGATAATTTCTTGTCACTCTACTTGATTTTATTTGAACATTCAACTTTGATTATACCAAGTTGCACAGCAGAGGCCTTCAATAATTTGCATGCTGCCTTTCATCACCTTGTAATTTCATATGAAAGTTTCAGACTCAACAACTTCAACATCAACTGCTAGACTTCAGACAGTAAACATATATGACATGTGGAAAAGCAGTTTGTATTAACAATAAGGTCTATACTGAAAATCACTAAATGTGAATATAGAAATAGTACTAGATTAAATCCCAAATTAGTTTTAGTACAAATTCATTAAGTAATATTTAGAACACAAAAGTATATTTTCCATAATCATAGCAGTTATTTGAGTGACAGAAAAGAAAGAGCCAAAGTAATTTTTCCTATTGACGTTGAAGACTACTCTGAGAAGTAGAGGTTGCTAATTATTCATCAAAGATACTGGTACTCTGATAAGACTGCTTAAAAGCAATTTATTTATAAATTGGATCAAAATTTTATAACACATGTGGAAAACTATTTACTTGCAATATTATTTTAAAATATAAAATGAAATATAAAATTAAATTCCTGATTTTTATTATTTTACATTTAAAAATTATTAAAAAATACAATAATTAGGCAGGCTTTCATTATTAGAAGAAACTTATAGGGAACCTATCTGCATGGAATGGCAAATATAGCCCAGCCCTACTGGAAAGCCGAAATGTGCATGTTGGCACATAGGACACCAAACCCACGGATAGGTTCCCCTGTGGAAAACCAAGCCTGTGTTATACCTAGGCTGCTTTGAGGCTTGCTCTTGCTAAACCTCCCTCACCCTGAGTTGAAGCAGAAAATGCTTACTGAGTATCTTTAAAGTAACTTTCTGAAGTTTGTGCTAATTCTCCCAAGGACTGAAGTGTAACCAGACCAATGACTTTTATCATTCCCTTGCATTTGCAACAGTTTTCCCTTGTTAATCTGTATGAAGTAATCAGCAACATCCTTTCCTTTACTATCTGTAAGAAGTAGTTACCTAAAGCAAACCTGAGCATAATGAATGAAAACCTTCTTTGATGGATGCTATTAGAAAGCCAGTAGAAGCTTGTCAAGGCAAGGGTTGAGGCACTCTCCTCTTGAGAGAGTGGCTGCACCATCCCTTTTTCTCCATGGGACTTCCCTAGTCCGTGTGAATTTGTTTCATCTTATCCACATCGCCTAGGACACTGCTGGGCAAAGTCTGCATCAGAAACGAAGTTAGAAATTGACTGCTTCTAAATTTTATCTTTTTTTCTGGAGGGGGAAGAGTAGGAGGGCATAATCCTCCTTATAAATATATATAGTAACATGAAATAACATATTTTACTTTCCTTTTTACTTAATAGTATTGTCATAAATATGGTTACCATTGTGAAACTAACTTCTATTATTTCATCTGTTTTCCAAGAGGCCTCATATAATCTGTCAAAATTAAAATAATTCTTTTTTAAAGCACCTAACCTGTCACAAATCTTCCAGATATTCTTTTCTTCAATATTTAACTAATTCTGACATATTTTTATTTACCTGTGATTCTGAATGTAATTAAGTTATTTTCAATGTCAGTTTAATCAATGCAGAAAAATCTCCCATTTTTTGCAAGATGTGTATAATTTTTCCTTCATTAAACAATCCCATTAAAGTTTCTTTGTGTTTTACCATTGGACCAGTGGCAGAGTGGACTTTCCCTTTGGTGTCGATGTAACAGCTTCAACCACACATTGATGTTAAACTGAGAGGGCTCCTTGAGTGAGAGGGATTTAAGGGCGGCCCCTTCATTAGTGAATGTTTTTATGTCTTGATGACTTTTCTCCCCTGTAGAGACCCTGTTAACTGTGACTCAAGACAATTTGTTTAACATTCTAACTTTAGTTTCCTTGTTTTAATATGGAGATGATAACAGTTCTTGCCTCCTAGGGTTGTTGTGATGAGTAAATTAACTGTTTTCTGTTGTACAAAGTGGTTAATAGACTGCCTGGCTCAGAGAATATGTTCCATACACACTGGCTATTATTTTATTAGATAAGCTACCAAAATCATCATTGCTCTGAGTAGGGATAACAGCACAGTTTATAGAAGATGTCTTGGGTTAAATATAAATATAACTCAAAGTTAACTAAGCATCCCTTCTTATTTCTTACGTTTCATTTTATCATGGCTATACATCCAACAAAAATGCAAGTAACTTCACAATAACATTAAAAATATAGTATGTCTTTACTGAAAATTTGCAAAGACCAAGGCAGAATAAGGATAGTCATACAATGAGATTTTCTAAGGAGTTTCATTAGACATCCTTTCTTCCCTATAATCCCACATTCTTAATCCCAAAAGCTCATCCCTCACTCTTAACCCCAAACTCTCTCCTGATTTTTCTGACTCACAACATGTACCCCTTTTCTTTTTTCTTTAGAAATCCAGACTCCTTGTTTTCACAGTTGACACCTTTTTCCTTCTCAACCACATGAATTTAGCCTCCAGACTTTTTCTGTCTCTTTACCAGTTAGATTACTCATATCTTTCCAACAAAAATCTAGCAACTGGGAAAAGCAGCCAGGAATTCACCATACGAACCAAGAAGACAATGTTTCTTGGTCACAGGTAATTTCGGTTATGTTCTAGGCTATCTCTAGTAGCTATCGGAAATGGCTTCAGTTATTACCTCATTTCCTCACAGATAAAATGGCAGATTTAACATGATTTCTAAGCTTTCATGTAAAACTTGAAATGAGTTTCTAATTACATAAACTCTTAAATTAAGAACGCTATATATATAGAATACTTGGAGAGTAAAAATAAATGTATTATCAGTTTTACCAAAAAGATTCTTGATCAGTATATGGAAGATACATATATGGTGCTCTACACAAGTAAAAGCCTAATTTATTTCCTATTCTTTTCCCTACTAATGGCAAATGAATCTATTTTCACTAAAGTAACAGGCTTTAGAGTTTTGTTACCCTTCAAAGTGTATCTGATTATTAGAAAAATCAATCTAATTAATCCAATTTAAATGGCTCTTAGAATTTATATTAAGAAAAGTATAGATAGTTTTTCACTTAAAAAACTGGACAATTAATAAAAATAACTATTTTTAAATGTTATTTTTTATTGTCCTCATAAGTTTTTGCTAATTTTACTGTTTAAGTATCATTCAATTTATTTAAGTGTTCAGACTTAACATCAGTCATTCAGAAGAAATCGAATAAAAGTAAAGATTATGGTGAAGTCAGGAAGCAATCAAAACAGTAAAGCAATTAAAACAAACAAACGAAAAACAAAAAGTAAAGACAGAAGAAAAATACGATTTTCCACTGGCGATAGCTAGAATAACCTGAGGAAAACCAGCAAGGACAAAAGAATAATGAACTAGTGGCAAAAAAAATGGGAGAAAAACCAGGGATGTAGAAAAAAAGTAAAAAGAACAAAAGGAGGAAGGTGGTGTGTTATGCTACAGAAATAATTGGAAACGGTACTATGCGGGAAACAGCTCTCTGGAGCTTGCAGTAGTGACAACAGAGAAGGGAGAAGGCCCTCAGGCAGCAGAGAGAAGTGTCATCACCAGCACCTCACGGTGGGTGCTGTGTCCCTGCACTACTGGGCTCAGGCACGGCCCCGAGGTCCAGCAGGTCAGGCCACCCTGAAGGGGATCAGATAAAATATGGGAGTAGCCAGGGAACATCCATAGGAGAGACACGACCTGCAATTTCTGGCATCCAGTGCTTGGTAGGTGACACACAAACAATGGGGCAATTAGCATATAATCTGCAGAGTTACTTACTAAACAGTTCAGAGAACTATACTTCCTGCAAAGTATTTTGAAACATTAGTGTAAAGAATGTGATGTGTGTATGGGTATGAATTTATTTTAATCTATACTTAGAAGTATTCAGTTAATATGTTTAAGTATTTGTGGTAGGTTACATTCCTTAGGCTACAATCTTATCTCTATCTTAATTCTCTTTTTGAGTATAAATTTGCCACTTCCCCACAGATAAGTAGAGTCTATCTCTCCTTCCCTTTAATTTGGGCTGATCCAGTCACAGCAACATAAGACACAGAAGTGGCATTTTAGGAGACTAGAAATTAAGAAGGTCTGGAAGCTTCTGCTTTTGTGCTTTGGGGAAAGCCAACCACCACATAAGAAGCTTAAGTAACCAGGCAGCATTCTGGGTCTCTATCTGCCATAGACACATGATGGTCATTTTCTAACCATCTGCTATAAGACCAAAGACACATGAATGAAGAAGTCATTTGAACACATCAGCCCAGAAGGTTCCAAGTGGAGCAAAAATGATCTCTTCCCACTGAGTCCTTACCACTATTAAAGAACTGTGAGCTAATAAGTAACATCTGTTGCTTAAGCAATAAGAATTTTTTTGAATGATTCATTATGAAGCAAAAGATAAATGAAACATTATCTTAATCTAGAAATCTGCACTTAAAAGTTGGCTGCTGAATACTTCAGACATCCTTATTAAAACACAAAATACATTTTGTTATTCCATACATGGGACACTGTTAATGTTTTTTATTAAAGAAATGAGTAATTTCCTGTGGTTATTTAGAAAGATTGTATAATTAAGTATAAGAATGTGGCAGGCGCAGTGACTTTCACAAACAGCCTCATTTGTCATGCTTCTTCGCTTCACAGAAGTCACTGTCACTTGACTGTACCACAGACTGCTTGCCATCACTCTCAGAATGGAATACGTGAGCCTTCAAATTAACCTTTCATTCAAAATACGGGTTCAGAGGCCTAAAGACACTATGAGATTTCACCTGGCTAAAAGACCGAGGCACCATTTTTTAAATGTTTCTTAGACAGTATATGTTTAAAAAAATTTACCCTAAACTAGACTTGCTTTCTTTGTAACATATTCCCTGGTGGTAAGGATGTAGGTAGACATATATATATATATGAAGGATATATTTAAAATTCCAAAATATAATAGTTTTCATAGAGTACTCCATAATATATAATCTCAACTATCAGAAATAACTGGTCAAAGCACTTTCAGCACGAAGCTGTATTTTCAGCAACTGTATTTTCCTTCATGTTTACCAGTGAGCCTCATGCAAATTTAATTCTATTCTCTTGAAATTAATGCAGTTCAAAGATAAAATTAAGTTCAAATTTTTTTACTCAATATATGTGTGAGTCCCTGTAGAGCTGATTATACGCAGTGAAGATTAAAAAGCCAAAGAATAAGACAAGTCCATCATTTCATAAAGTATGCACTGAAGTGGAAGAAGACAGGAGACAAAGTGCTGACTGCATTAAAAATACGATGAGAATTGCCAGAATAGACAGACATACTAGTTGCTATGGAATCCTATTAAAAGGAAGATAACTCACACTTCTCTGTCAGGGAGAGCTGCCATGAGGAATCAGACAGGACAATAAGAACTTCCCGGGTACAGACGACGAGAGGTGCTCTTCCAGACAGACACAGGGACACATTTCAAGGCACAGGGGGAAAGAGGGCGGGAGGCAACTAATTGTACCGACAACCCTGGGCATGACTATGAAACCCAGGATAATGAAGGTCTGGGGATAAAGTTAGTGTTTGCAAACCACAGAGAAAGGAGCTGAAGAATTTCAAACAAGCCAGTGATATGATATGTTAGAAGCAGTCCTCTGACAGCCCGCAGAGATGTACTACCTGAGAATGCTAATGATTTCTGGAAGGACATGTGGGGGAAGGAGCTGTTTTGTTTTCTGAAAGGTGGTTTTTATAATTCTATGCTCTCCCCTGGTAATCGTATTCCTTCTCATTGTTTCAACTACAGCACAGAACCAGTCAGATTTCACCTTTGAGCTTCACCCACTGGCTCATGAAAATCTCAATCTAATACTCCCAGAGGCACTTCAGACTCAAAGGGACAAAAATGAATTTATCATCTTTCCCCACTGACTTGTTTCCCTGTCAATATTTTCTACTTCAGGTTGGTTTTCTCAGCTACCTCATCAGCCAGGATAGAAACCTGGCTGTTGTCCTTGATTCCACCCACTATTTCAACTTAAATCCAATTGACTTGTCTTATTGATTTTAATCCAAATATTTATAGAATCTGTTTCCTTCTCTCTAATTCTCATTTCCCTGAAAAAATGAGCCTCTTATTTTCTCTTCCCTTAACTGTTCTGCCCTTTTGTATACAATCTTTTATCCTCTGCTCTTTTCCCCAAAATACTCCCATATAGCTGTTAAAGTAATTTATTTAAAACTTAAAGTCAAAACCTACTGGATAAATTCCAGCTTCTTAAAATGACAGCCAAGGCTTTCCAAGATCTAGCTGTGGCCGCCTGTTCCATCCTCATCATTCATCTTCCAGTGATTAGCCCAGTATGTGCTTTGGGAACAATGGCATCGCTAACCCTTTCTCACTGACACTCTGATTCTTTTACCTTGTCTCTCTATAAGCACACTGGTTGTCCTGTCGGGACACACTCCTCTGTTCTCTCCTTTCTCGGCCATCGCTGCTAGTTTTCAGACCCAGTTCACTTGCTATGACCCAGCTGGGTTACAGGCCCCTCCACTTGGTATCACTAAATCCCCAGTACACACTGCTCTTGGAATAGTTTATTAAAACTGTCTCTCTCCCTTGGTTGTCTAAACTCCAAAAGAGCAGGGCCTTTTGTATTCTCTGATGATTAGTGACACTGATCATCTTTTCATATGTCTGTTGGCAATCTGTGTACGCATTCTCAAGGTTTGCATATCATTTTACAAGAGTGAAAGCACAATAAACTTGTGCTAGAGAATGAAAAACCAGTGACACTATATCCAAAGCCCAGATAAATTCAATGTAAAGTAGCTTATCGTAATGCCAAACAGTTCTATTGTAGAGCCACTCTATCCAACACGTGGCTACTCACCATAGGCTACTGAACAAATGAAATGCGGCCGGCACAAATTGAGAGGAACTATAAGTATAAGAAACACAGTACATTTTTATGACTTCTTATGTAGTAAAATCACATAATGTATCCTATCAATAATGTTTTCATGAGAATTACATGTCAAAATGACAATAAATTGAACATACTGGGTTAAATAAAATAGACTATTAGAATTAATTTTGTTTGCTTCTTTTCATTTTTTTAATGAAGCTATGGAAAATTTATACATAGACTATTTGAAATACTCCTTCAGTGATTTTCTAGATTGAGCCTGAATGTGATTACTTCATCTAGACCAAGCAACTCGGCATTGATAATGCTCATCACAGAGACTCTTAGCTGATGCCAGTGAATCAACACTGAGAGGCCTTCTGTTTGTTTGGGTTTTTGTAGGCTATGTATGGTTTTTGCTAATGAGATTAGTCATGGCAAAGACTGTGTTTCTGCATTCCATTGGCCTAGTCTCTAGCACAGAGTTCTACACAGGATGTGTGTTCCAGAAATGACTGACTGATGAATAAATGCCCTCTGTCAGGGATAATAAGGACAAGTTCACTGCTCATACACACATGGATTTTGCATATTTCACATGGGATAAGCCAGTGAGGATTTTAAGTTTAGTTTAAAATCTAGTTTAAAATTTGGTATTTCCATAATACTACTATTACTGATGATGCTACTAACTGACATTACTAAAAATACAAGGTATGGTGAATAATTTTCAGAAATGCTACGTGATGTATCCTTCTTCTTAGAGATAAAAATTAACATTAGCATAATAAAGACTGAGGAATTTTCCAGAGAAAAAAACAAAACAATATAGTCTGTGAAAATATGTTTAACTCAGTATTTCAAACTTTTCACATTAGTTGATTAATAAGGTTTTTTTCCATTACAGTTTGCATTCAATATTATTTTATATTAGTTTCAGGTATACAGTTTCAGGTGGTTAGACAATCATGTACCTCATAAAGTGTTCCCCCAAATATTTTCTAGTACCCATCTGGCACCATACACGGTTATTACAATATTATTGACTGTGCCCCCTATGCTGTACTTTACATCCCCATGACTAGTTTTAAACTACCAATTTGTACTTCTTCACCTCTTCAATTTTTCCAGCCACTCCTGTAACCCCCCTCTCCCCTCTGAAACCATTAGTCTGTTGTTTGTGTCTATGAGCCTGATTCTGTTTTTTTATTGTTCTTTAGATTCCACACAGAAACAAAATCATATGGTATTTGTCTTTCTCTGACTATTTCATTGAGCATAGTACCCTCTAAGTCCATCTATGCTGTCACAAACACTAAGATTTCATTTTTTTATAGCTGTGTAATATTCCATTGTATATGGGTACTACAGTTTTTTATTCACTTGTCTATTGATGGGAACTTGGGTTGCTTCCATACTTTAGCTATTATAAATAATCCTAACATGAATATAGGGGTGAATATATTTTTTACAATTAGTGTTTTGGGTTTTTTTTAAAAATATATACCAAGAGGTAGAATTGCTGGGTCACAAGGAAGTCACATTTTTAATTTTTGGGACCCTCCTTACTTTTTTCAATAGTGGCTGTACCAATGTTCATTCCCACAAACAGTGCACAAGGGTTTCCTTTTGTCCATATCCTCACACGTTTTTAAAAAAAACATTAAAAAACAGTTTGTTTTTGGAGACAAGTATCTAATCAGTAGGCACATAATCATTTATTTTTCTCGAATGGTTTCTTTTAGTAATAAACTGCATAGCCTTATCCCAAAGGAGTGATTCATTTTTGTTGCCATTGAAACACTGACCCCAGAAAGGTAGAGACAGGTTTTGTGACTATTTTTCACTAGTATAGAAGATTTATCAAGATGGAGCTTTATTTGATTGCTCAACAGTAAATCCCCAAACGCAGGACAACTCCTGCCACATAGTAGGTCCTATCCAGATGAATGGATGAATAGATGGATAGATGGATAAAGAGATAAACATAATTTTTGATAAAAAGATGAGTACAATTTGCTTTATATTTGTTTGCTATTATCTCATTTAAAAATATACTGATGAATTGATATGACTTTCAGAATATAAATTAACTTAAAGGTAGAATCCATAAGATAGTGAAATCTAAAGAAACACTATTTCAGGAGTTTTTACTAAATACTCCTTAGTATTTTAGGAGTTTGAATTTTGTTTGAAATAAGCATTGTATGACAAGTTAGCCATTAAATCAAACCAAGAATAATGTGGACTCATAAAAGGTGTCTGACATTGTTATTTGCAGTGAAGCAACATAATACATGCTATAAAAGCCTGGTGGTTAAATTAGGGCCTTACCTCTCAACAGCCGTGCAACCAAAATCAAGCCATTGAAACTCTGTGTGCCTCAATTCCTTCATCTGTGAAATGGAGACAGTGGTATGATCCACTTTAAAGAGCTGCTAAAAGTATGAAATGAAATAGCAAGTAAAAGGGACCCAGGAGGGCAGCATCCAAAGAGAAAGTGCTCAGTGATTATTAACTACTATTATGAGGACAATAATTTCATAAAGAAGGATATTTTGTATAGATTTGCGTGTGTGTGTGTGTATGTGTGTGTGGGGGAATTCTCTTAAATGACCTTATTTCCACACATACTTGAAATGTTTCTCCCTTGCACCCCCAAACCATGGTGATTGAGATCATACAATACAGTTAGTCCTGGAGACATGCTGCCTGCATTTAGACACTGATCCTCCTAATCACTAGTTGTGTGACCTTGAGCAAGTTGCTGGATCTCACCCTGCTTCAACTCCCTTAGCTGTAAAATATGGATCAGTGTCTATCCGGAGGATTAAATGTTATAATGATTAAATAAGCTAATATTTGTAATCAACTTAGAGCAGTTCCTAGGGGGAAAAGAAAAAGCAATCCGTGCTCCAGAATGCTTGCCTACTTGCTGAATAAATGAATAGATGAATGCCCCTTTCAGTGTGTGGATGATGAGATTCCTCACATCAGTGGAGAAGACTAATGGATAAGGGATCTAGGCCTGAGGGACAGTCAGCAGATAAGAATTAAGGTGAGAACAAGATTTCATGGAAATGCAGAAAAGAAATTCTGCTTTCTTATTCTAGAAAGGTAGACAAGTTATATTGCTTTAAGTGCCAGGAAACTGCATATTCCTTAATTCGCTTTTATAAGTAAGTGATGCAAAATAACACATATAGAGAGCACTTTAGGAAAACAAAATGGTAATTATGTTTATACTGAGTAATTCAGAAATTATTTAGTATGTGAACTGAGATCAGATTTTCATAGCATGAGCATCCATTTGTGTATCACAGTCAATTTCAAAACTTTTATTTCCAGTGTGGAATACACAGGGCTAGAAATAACTTCAAAAAATTTTAATGTTTATTTAGCACAAGGTAGAAGTAAATTTTAAGGTAGAAAAGAAACTCAAAATAAAATATTAGTAAAGAATAATAATTATTATGCCTGGATGGTGTAGCTTAGTGGACTGAGCATGGGCTGTGAACCAAAGGGTCACTGGTTTGATTTCCATTTACAGCACATGCCTAGGTTGCGGACCAGATCCCCAGAAGAGGTGTGTGAGAGGCAACCACACATTGATGTTTCCCTCCATCTTTCTCTTTCCCTTCCCCTCTCTCTAAAAATAAATAAATAAAATCTTTTAAAAAGAAAAAAATAATATTTATCAAATGTACACTTTACAGTATCTCAACCTTGCTTATTACCATCCCAAAACAGTGGCAGTCCTATTTTGCATATGAAAGAAGAGAGGAAACAAAGGGTATGTAACTTGTCTAAGGCCCATGACTATGGATCAAGGAAGCTAGGATTCATTCCAACTCCAGAGCTCCAATTTTTAAATTTGGAGCTCTACTGCCTCTTCTGGCAGTAGCGTAGTAGTGATGTTTGTAGTGATGTCACTGAGTCCTTAAGATATTATTATCTTATGTCATGGAGAATATTGTACATATAAAAACACTGAGTTGACAAAGTCTTAGCCCTAACACTTTGGGCTAAGAGGGTTGATTCTCAGTCGCCAGAACTGACTTTGTCTTACCGTGTGATGTAAATAGACACTGCTCACATTTTATCTTTGAAGGAACCAGTATAGTTACTGGTAAAGGCAGTTTTAATAACTTTTGATTATGTAACATTTTATAACAGACATTATAAAGTACTTTATTTTCATCTTAATGGATTATGTTGCAAATTCTCAGAATTCATGCTTCACTTAGTTTCCCAAGTCTCAACATCCTTAAATTTTACATTATGGTTTCACATGTGAGATCATTCACCTGAGGGCTCTGCTCTTTAGGCTTTGGCTAAATGAGACTTAAGTTCTTACATTTCACTAGAATATTATCTCTCAAGTTCATATCTCCAAAGCACTTAAGCCAGAAACTGATTTCATTCTACTTAGTGTTGAGTTACAAAATTAAATAGGATTTAAAGTTATGATCTGTATTATTAGAATTCCCTAATTAATATAAACTATATTACTTCTTGCTTTACTTTATCCACTGTCCCTTAACCACTCTGAGGAAACATTGAAGCTATTAAATCAATTGATTCTATTAAATCAATTAACATAGAAAAAAATTTGATTAATTTGTCTCAATTTTCATTTGTATTTTTTTCATGGTTTAAGCTATGGGCATGGATATGTTATTGCACAGTTTTGTTGATGAGTTTGTTCACTTCGAAATAAAAATTCTTTGAGACCTTTTACAAATAAATGAAAATTTAGGAAGGAACAGAAGGAATACCAGATGGGTGTCTCTCAAGAAGTCTCCTTAAGGATATCATATAAAAGTTAGGTGATTCTAGGTAAACATTAGATAATAGAGTTTATAACTAAGATAGTATATTTTAAAAATGTTTATTTATTGACTTTTAGCAAGAGAGAGGAAAATAGAGAGAGGGAGAGAGAGAGAGGGAAAAAGAGAGAGAGAAAGACATTAATTTGTTATTTCACTTATTTACTCATTCATTCATTCTTTCTTGTATGTGACCTGACTGGTCATCAAACCTGCAACCTTGGCATATTGGGATGATGTTCTAACCAACTGAGCTGCACATCCAGGGCAGATAGTACCTTAGTGTTTTTAAAAATCTGTGTAATTCATGCTGAAAAAGTACTGTATTATATATTATTTAGTATTACATATTATACTAAATATTATATATCTATATCTGTCTGCCTGCCTACTTATCTATCTACCTTCCTACCTACACACAGAGAAATAGTGTAGAACCACAGAATTTTTGAATTGGAATAAATTTTTAAAAATATGTAGTCTAACAACACCATTTGTAGAAGAGAACTTTGAGGCACAGAGATTTCAAGTAATAGTCAACAATGTAAAACATTATTTTTTGGTAGAGGTATGATTAGAAATCAAACATTCTCATTTCAAATCTGGTATTTTCCCCACCGATCCAAGTTGTTTCTTGAAAGAGCATATGTAAATATATAAAATATTTTTTTCTCCATGTAGGAATATTTTTCAAACTGTAACTTTTTAATATCAGGATTAGGTCAGAGAGCATTACATTATAGTTATCATGCTCTTATGGCAAAGGCAGTACTAATAGGGATAAAGATCTACTTTAAAAAAGAAGAAAGACCTAAGTAAACAACCTAACACTATATTTGAAAGAACTAGAAAAGTAAAAATAAACTATGACCAATCATAGAAAAAGAATGGAAATAAATAGTAATTAAGATATAAACCAAAGATAAAATAGTAAAATGATAGGGTATAAACAACAAAACTAAGAGGTGTTTTTTTTCAGAAGAAATTGGCAAAACCTTAGATAAAAAAGGAAAAGAGAGGACTCAGAAAATAAGTAGCATAGATGGTAGGTAGAAAATAGAAAATAGAACATAGAAAAGGGCAAGAATAGTAGGGGAAATATGGAATCTAAAGTACTTGAGACACGTGGTCATAAACTAAAGGGGGGAGTGGTGGAGGAGGAGGTGTGCAGGGTGGAGGGGAATGAAGGGGGGAAATAGAACTGTAATGGCATAATTAATAAAATATATTTAAAAAAGAAAGCCAGGAAAAATAAAAAAATAAAAATAAAATTGGAAATAAAAGAAATATTACAAATATTAAATAAATAAAAATTATCATAAAAGAATATTATTAACAAATATATGCAAACAAAACAGGTAACCTAGAAGAAATAAATGAATTCCTAAAAATACATAACTTACCATGGAGAAATAAAAAGTCTGATTAAGCCTGTAACTAGTAAGAAGAGTGAATTAGCAATCAAAAACCTCCCCTCTCCCAAAAATCTCAGGACCAGATGTTTTCACTGGTAAATTATATCAAACACTTAAAGAACAATAAACATCAATTCTTCTTAAACTCTTCCAAAAAATTGAAGAGGAGGGATATGTCTAAAGATAGATTATAAAGCCCGTCCTACCCCTATATGAAGCCCAGACAAAGCCACCACGAAAAGGAAACTATGGGATAATATCGCTGATGAACAGAGATTAAAAAATCCTCAACAAAATACTAGCAAACCAAAATCAAAGTACATTAAAAGGCTCATATACTATGAACAAATTGGATTTATCCCTACATTGCAAGAATGGTTCAACATATGCAAATCAATTCTGATATACCATATTAGCAGAATAAACCATAAAAATCACATTATCTTAATAGGCAGGAAAAAGAGTCAAAATTCAATGCTTTTTCATAATAAAAAACACTCAATGAATTAGGCACTTATTTCAAGATAAGAAGGCCATACTAGATGAGCTCCCAGCTAACACCATACTGTACAGTGAAAAATATTAAACTTTTTCTCTAAGATCAGAAATAGACAAGGATGCCCAATCTTGCTACATCCATTTATCATATTAGTAGAGGTTTTAACTAGAGCAATTAGGAAAGAAAAAAAATAATAAAAGGCATCCAAATAAGAAAAGAAGAAGTAAAATTGTCCATGTTTCCAGACAATATGATCTTATATATATTAAAATCCCCCTAAATTAAAAACCATATAGAACTAATTCTAAAGTTGTATGATACAAAAATTAACATAAAAATCAGTTATTTTTCTATACATAAACCACAGACTATATAAAAAAAGAAATTATAAAACTATAAACATTGGTGAAAGAAACTAAATAAGACACAAAAAATAAAAAGGGATTTGTGTTCATGAATTGGAAGTTTATACCATTAAAATGTCCATATTACAAAAAATAATCCATAGATTCAATGTAATCCCTATCAAAATCCCAATGGCATTTTTTTTAGAAATGGAGTAAACAGTTCTTAAATTCATATGGAACCAAAAAAGACTATGAATAACCAAGTCAGTTTTGAGAAAGACCAAAGTTAGAGGCATCACACTTTTCGATTTCAAATAACATTACAAACTTATAGTACTCAAAACAGTATGACACATGCATAATGAGAAATGCAGACTAATGGCACAGAATAGACAGCCTAGAAATAAATCCATGAATATACACTCAGCTGATCTTCAATAGGGTACATAAGAAAGAAAGAACACTGTCTTCAACAAATGACACTGGAAAACTGGATAGCTACATGCAAGCAAACAAAATTGGACCCTTATACCATAAACCCAAATCAATTCTAAATTGATTGAAGATTTAATTGTAACACCTGATGTTCACTGACATTCATCACAATATGTATTTGTAGTATACAGATACACATACTACTTTTAATATATATTTATGTTAGAGAGAAGGGAATGGGAGGAGAAAGAGAGGGAGAGATCAATATATGGTTGTTTCTCATGTGGCCCCTACTGGGGACCTGGCCTGTGACCCAGGCATGTGCCTGACTGGCAATCAAACCAGCAGCCCTTTGATTCATAGGCCCATGCTCAGTCCACTGAGCTACACCAGCCAGGGCTGTTTTTTCACTTTTTATGTTATAAATACTTTTGCTCTGAATATTCTAGACATGTCTCTTCATTTTCAAGTATAAAAAAAATTTACTAGTGTACTTTCCCATCCCTAAACAGGAAAATTTTGTAGTTTAGCATATGCACATCTTCAACTTTATAGGTGATACTATAAATGGGTTTTCAAAAACTTTACAAAAAGTACACTGTCATCCTGCAGTTGGAATTTTCATCACTGTTATAATAGGAAGCAAATGTTCTGCTAGATTCTGCCCCTTTTGCCAAGAGAAAACATTGGTTAACAGAATGCTGATAGTATCTCTTCACTCACCATCATAAGCATGAATTCAAGTGGTCTTTTTTTCTGGAAAATTTATCAATAATTTTCAGGTCAGAATTAGTGGATCCTTTTCAGACCTACTCTTCCTAGGTCTGACTTTAGTAAGGTTGAACAGCTCTTCTTGCTTGACACCTGCTCTTTTGCCTTCTATAATATTATATTTTCTCAGCTGTGCTCCTACTCCTTGCCTATTTTACTGTCAAATATTATATATTCGTCAATTATATACATTTATCATGAAAATTTTTCCTTTCTTATTTCATTTCCTCTGCCATCAAATGTCTAGACAACTATCATATTATGGTCTGAATATATGTGCCCCCCTAGGTAGGACCTTTGGAAGGAGATTAGGCCATGAAGGGAGAGCCCTAGTGAATGGTATCATGCCCTTACAAAAAAGGGCACAGAGAACTCCCCTGACCCTTCTGCCAGTGGGACTACACAGAGACAGCTGTCTATGAACTGGGAGAGGGGCCCTCAGCAGGCTCCAGTGTACCAACGCTTGAATCTCGGACTTCCCAGCCTCCCTAACTCTGAAAACAGTATTTGTTGTTTAAGGCATCAGGTCTATGTATTTTTGTTACAGCAGTCCAAATGGACTAAGTCAATCCCTGATTCTTGAAAAATTCCAATCCTGTATAGAATAGATACCATCATATATTCTGCTTTTAATATTCACATTGGACTTGAATGTGATAAAAACTAGCATCTTTCTAGAACACACTTTATGCTATCAACTTCTGTAGAAAGAAAAATTCCAGTAATAGATTCATAATATTTATGTGTACAGTTATTTTCTTTTCTTTTACAAAGCTAAGAAATTGTTAGTACCATTATAACTTGGTCTGTGTTTATTAGGAATTAAGGTTTGGTGCCCTTAAGCAATTTGGAATTAACAGCAGGAGTCTATGCACTGAAAAGTGTAAGCAATTAAAATACTAGCAAGGAAAGTGTTTTCTTACCAGCCGCCAGAGAGAGGGCATTTACTCTCGGACCCTGGAAGTTATCATATGGTCATCAGGGGATGCAGAGTTTTTCACAATTCAGGCACAAAACTGGAAGTCTCTAACTGTTTCCTTCTCTCCTCACATACTGAGCTCTGTGTGTTTTTGTTAAAGGAAACATTAAACAACCTCTCACCACATACACACTGGATTAGAGAGTCATCATGTGGAGGGGCTCTGGCCAGTACAGAAAGACATTATTGGAAACTTAGAGTCAAGAGAATAATTATATCTTAACATTTATTGGCTCAAGAAATCAGCTATAGTTCTCTTCCTTGGTGTTTTACACTGAAAACCTGTTGTTTTTAATTTTCTGAGCACTGACAACCCACTGTGCTTAAACAGCAGCTCTTAATCAGAACACAATAATTAGATAGTTAGAGCCCGCATGGTATTTCAATATTCAGAGGGGCTGCGTTGTACAGCAACAAGTTCATAAAGTTGTTTTTCCTTTTTCTCTCTGATTTATTATATGTTTTCTCTTTAGCATTATCATATGGATATGTTATAATTTTCTTGTATCAATCATTTAGTATATAGTCATATGAGTATATGTCACATACACACAATTGTACACAGACATAAAGCTGAAAAACAAAAACAGTATAATGAAAGAATAAAGAATCAATGAGGGATTGATATCAAATCTTTTAAATACAGCATATTTACCAAGGAAGGGAAAACTGCTTAATTGGTTGTCCTTTTAATTTCAAGGCAACTTCACTCATTCACACACAAGATGAATATCAAGTTTTGAATGAGATAATCTCTTAGTAAATGCCAATCCTTTCAAAGACGTTTTGGGAAAAAAAGTATTTAGACTATAGTCAATTAGTGTTGTATATATGTCTGCAACTCTCCTCTGGGAGCTGTCCTCCACAAGACAGCAACATCTTTCTCTCACTCTTTTATTTATTTAGTTATTTATTTTTGTATTTTCTGTTTTTTCTTGTTCCATTTTTAACCGACTTCTGGTAATAACATAAAATAACCTAATTCTAGGTTATTTTTATTCACCTGCTCCATTTATTCTTACTCAAAATATTACAATTTGTTTTCTGTTCTTATTGGTCTCTGAAACTGCTGGTTGACCTTTTGTAGCCTTGGCTTTGAACACTTGCACTTTTTGGTAACTTTCTCCATCTTCGGTTTTTGTGATAGCACTTTTTCCCTTGTTCTACTTCTGATCTTTCTACTTCTTAACCAGTTTTATGGGCAGTCCTTAAACCCATTCCTTCACTGCTCCTCCCCAATATTCAGCTCTTCCTTCTCTTTTTCTACAAAATCAATTCAATCAAACATTGTGGCTTCCACTATCACCTGCTGTAAACACTTTCATGGCCATATGGTCAGGATCTCGTGTGAGCTCTAGGCCCATATTTCAAAGGACTTTAATCACAGTGGCCCATTGATAGGAATGGCATACAGCAGGAACATACAGATTAAATGGACTGAAGGGTTATTGATGATGGCAAGCCAATTAAATATTAGAAAATTACCCCTGCCCAAAAGTAACTCAAATGCATAAGTGAACCTGCCATCTTTCCCTGTAAATAATCTTGTGATCCACATCTTAATTTGACAGCACAACTTTTCTACCTGTATAAGCTAACCTGGTCATTCAAATTCAAATTCTAAATTATTCATCCTTTTTTCATCTATAATTATTCACAAGTTTAATAGCATTCATAGTCATCTTCTCACTCTTATCGCCACAATATTGTTTTTTATTTAAGTATTCCTGTTACCTAACTTCACCAATTCTTGACCTGTAGTCTAACCCTCTCTAATTCTATACTTTGGCCACTATTAAAGTGAAAACTACATGATACCACTCCTTGTTAAAATTTAAATGGCACCTCCAGGCACCAGCATATAAATCTATACTATTTTATATTTCATACAGGATCCATTATTCTCAGGCTCTCTTTCCCTTTCCCAGCCTCAAGTCTCCCTCCTGCTCTGTTCACATCAAATTCCGTGTCTCGACAATAATAAATTATATCTGCTGCCACTCGCCCCCTCCTTAGCCTTTCCATTACCTAAGCCTCTGTGTGTATGTTGTTTCATCTGCCTTGAATGACAGTCTGCATATTATTTTCCTCGTAGAAACTTGATTATTTCTAGGATATCTATCTACAAACTCCATTACTGTTCCAGGCAGACCAGGTGCTTTCCTCTTCTATTTTTCTACATTGCCTCTGTATATTGATCATATTTCTATTAGAGTACATACCTAACTGTATCAGAGATATCTGTGTATCTCCTCATTTGAATTATAGCTCCTAGAGCCTTGACAAGTACTTGCATTTAATTAATGTATGCTTATAAAAATTAAATTCTATATGAAAAACTCACCTTTTATTTTGGAAATATATAGTTATATGTAAAGTATGATGGAGAACATAGTAAGGGAAAAGATTTTTAACGTATTAAGCTATTGGTACAATTTACAAGCAAACAAATTTTTTAAAGTAGTTCTCTGTAATAACATAAAATGAAGCAAAATAATCAATAACATTTAAGTTAGTATGCATGCTTTTTTATTAAAATATAGGTTAATAATGAAGACAGATTAATTATCTAAATGGAAATTTAAAAAGTAGGCTGGCATATGCACAAAACTCTGTAGAGAACACCCTTACATTATAGTCAACTATATGAAGCAGAGACTGGGAACGGTCTTCCAGTTCCATTTCTTGAGTTGTTTTTGGTATTGCGTTAAGGCTACTCTCTTGCATATCTAACAATCACTAGCATGGAAGTGAACAAAAGCCCATATGCTTAATATTATCATGAAATGTAACACAGATTTAAAGCCATATGGTGAAAAAAACAGCCCAACAGTGGCACAATTTTATAAAATAGAACAGTAAACTTTAGGTATGCTTTGCCAAGATAAATTAATGTTAGTAGAATGGCTCAAAATTTCTTTTTGAAACCATGTAAATGGTCCCGTTAACCAGGAAACTTAAATTTTCCTCTCTCTTTCCCTCATAAAATGCCATAATAAGTATATCAATAGAAATACCTGGTTTGCTCTGTGGAGATCTGGAAATCCACCAATGAAGACAGAACCCGATTCTGGCAGAGCTTTTCTAGACACATGATTGGTAGGTTCGCTTGCTGTTACAGTCCTTCCTAGAAGAGTCAGTTCAGCTTGACATGGGTCTAATTCTTGCCTGCAACAATTTAGGAAGGAATTTATGGTTTTAGTATATGCTGTGTAATCATTTGTCTGACTAATTAATTAAGCTATTAACAAAAGAAGATTTAAGTAAATAGATTACTTTACCATAAAACCAACAATGCCAGAAGTAGATTATTAATCTGTTCTAAATTAGAAACCCTTAGTGCTTTAAGTCCATAAATACAAAGTCAAATTTTGACAAAACAACAAATTGTAGCAATCATCTAATAAAATAAATAAATCCTGATAATAAACTGATCTCTTTGAACAGTGACTAAAATGTTAGAGTATAATATTCTACTTTAGTTGTTTTACATTGTTAAATTTTCTGTATCAGTTAGAAATATTGAAAAGTATGTTTTCAGTATGGTGACAGTGCCGCCCCCTCATCCACAATTTCGCCCTCCGTGGTCGCAGTTAGCCATGGCATCAAACTAAGTCCAAAAACATTAAATGGAAAGCACCAGAAATAAAAAAAAAAATCATGTTTTAAATTGTCCATCAATCTGAGTAGTATGATGAATCTCAAATTGTTATTCTTCCCTCCTGGGACATGAAACATCCCTTTGCCCAGTGTATCCCGATTATATGTGCTACTAGCCCATTAATCACACAGAGGCCACCTTTCTTATCAGGTGGACTGTCCTAGTGTTGCAGCGTTTCTGTTTGAGTAACCCATATAATAGCCTAATGGTACTTTACAGTGCTTACATTATTCACCTCACTTCACCTCATTATATAGGCATTGCGTCATCTCACATCATCATAAGAAGGGTCAGTACAGTACAATAATATATTCTGAGAGAGGCCACATGCACATAACTTTTATTAAAGTATATTGTTGCATTTGTTCTATTTTATTATCTATTATTATTCTTCTTTTATTTTGCCTAATCTATACATTAAGACTTCTCATAGACATATACATATATGGGTTTGGTACAGCCTGTGGTTTCAGGCATCCTCTGGGGATCTGGGAAGATATCTGCCAAGAGGAAGGGGGAGTGGAATAGTGAATCACGTTGACAATACATCTTTAGGCTGCACATGGTAAAATCACAATGAGTCATTAGTTGTTGTAATATAAATCATACCAAGATGTAAAGAATGTAAAAATCAAAAAATCAATCAATCAAATATAACTTAATCAGGCAACTCCCAGTAATGGTTTTCATGAGCTCATGTTTTAGAAAGATGATATAAAAAATACTTTGACAATCTTGAACATGTAGACCTACGTGTCTCATTTACCCTAGCCATCTGTCTAATCATCTAACCCAGGGACCTTTATTTATGATATAAGGGCCAAAAGTTGCCTGCCATACTTTGTAAGTAAAGTTTAACTGGGACCCCATCACACATGTCTTTACACACAATCTATGGCTGCTTTCAGAGCAGAGTAGTTGTAACAAAAATTCTAAGGTGCAAAGAACCAAAAATATGTACTACCTAATTATTTAATTAAAAATGTTGGTAGATCCCCATCTAATCAATTTATTTATTTACCTAGCAAGCAAGTAAATATTGTTTTAATCCTTTTCACGATGATGGCACACATTATAACACCTATAAAATATTTACCTATTGATATCTTTCTATATCATGAGTATGTGATATTCTGCCTTTCAAATATGAATGACACTTTCAATTGAATTATAGCATGCACGATTTAGAGGGTAAAGGATAGAGCTCTATGAAATACCTTACTGTGAACATACGTAAGTAATAACTACCAAGGTGGCATGGTAGAATATTACTAGCTCAGATCCCTAGAAATACTAGCAACACAAGTGTGCATTTTTATACCCCCTCCATCTTAATTCAAAATTATGTTTTCAATATACATCTTTGATATTGAATTTAACAGTAGTTTATTTTCAAGACATCATTATATTAATATTTCACAAATTATTTTAGATTTGGTGTGCATTTTGGTGCCGTTATAAATATCACTGTTATAAACATGCTTTGGGGGTGAGGTTATAAAATATCATTTTCTCCATCTTTTTCTTAGTGGTAATGAATTATGTTCACTGGCTTTTTAATATTGAATGCATTCCTGGAATAAATTTAACTTTGTCATAATGTATGCCTTAATTATATAACACAAGATTCATTTTTCTATATTTTAAGGAACATATATATGTATATATACACACATATACATATATGACAGATAAATAATAAATATAATTCACATATATATGTATATATATGACTAAAAGAGAGAGATTTGCCTTCATATTTTCTGTCTTGTAGTGGTCTTATAAAATTTTGCTATCAAAGTTATGCTGTCCTTACATTCTTACAGAAAGTTTATATAATATTAATTTTACATCTATTTTTTATTATATGGTAGAATTCACTAGTTCAGCTACCTGGACTTGAACTTTTCTTTGTAGAAATTATTAAATATGGATTTAATGTATTTAATATAATATAGCTATATATACATATATTATCATGTCTATTTTGTCAAACTTAATTTTTTCCTAGAAAAAGTTTTAAATCTGTACTTTTGAAAGTATTGGCATAAAATATTTTATCATTTACTCATGTTATATTTGTATTGGTATTAGAACCATGACAGTTTCTCTTTCTTGTGACATTGATAATTTGTGCCTTTTATCATTTTATTTGTTTTGTAGATAAATATTGGGAGGGATTAGTAAGTTTCAAAGAACATAGTTATGCATTGTTATAGTAACAATTCTCTATTTGTTTTTTACATCTTTAATGTCTGCTCTTAATGATTTCCTTTAACTTTCTTTGGGTCTAATTTACTCTTCTATTTATAAGGGTTTTAAAAAATATTTATTTATTTTTAATTTTTTTATTGCTGTTCAAGCACAGTTGTCTCTACTTCCCCCCACCACCCTGCCCCACACTCCCCCAGCTCACCCACCCCCACCTCCTACCCTGCATCCTGCCTCCCTTTGGCTTTGTCCATGGGTCCTTTATACATGTTCCTTGATGACCCTTCCCCTTTTCTCCCATTATCCCCACTCACTTCTGGTTACTAAATCTAAAGTGTTCTCTCAAGATTGTAAATTCTTCTCTAAGAAGTAATTTATCTATGTTTAATAAATTCTATTTTTATTACCATATGTTCAAAATATGGTTTAATTTCTTTTATTTTTTCCCTTAGTCTAAGAATTATTGAGAACTTCATTACAAATTTCCAAATATACAGGATTTTCTCTTTTTTTATTAATATTATAAAGTATTATTAAAGCTCAAATCAATTTTGTTCAAAAGCTTATTTGCTTTTAAGTCTTCAAAACATATTTGCCAGGCTATAGAGCCCAGGATATGGCCAATTTTAGTAATGTTTTCACAACCATAGAAGTCTGTAGTTAAGTGCAATATTCTATATATGTGTACCTGGTTTTAACACATACATAAACATACACACATTTAGCCACTTTTGTACTGGATGTAGAAAGGGAACAATTAAATAATTAAATCACGTCTATAGTATATGTAAGTTTCTTGTTAAAATATATTTAAAGATCCTTTGCATCCTTCTTCCATCTACATCATGATAAAAACTTCACAGAGTAAGACCAAGAATGGTATACAGCCAGTATTGAGGCCTTTATTAAGAAAGATTTGAAAACTTTTTGAAAAGATCAATGATGCTCTTTCTCTATATTAAGAACATGGGAGAAAAATGGGTTGAACATTTTTAGGATCTATTTCTTATTCTTAAACTTTATATTAAAGCAAACTAGAAGCTTTCTGGGTTAATTACTTATTACAATTAAGCTGTTAATTATGTCTTAGGGAGGATACAGCTTCCAGGAAGCTAGTCATTAACTGATAAAAATAAAAAGCAGAACATCATGGCAAAGTAAGAAGACACATTTGTATCTTTCCTTTAATCTACACCTAGTTGGACATCTATAACCCAACAACGGTTTTTCTGCTCAATATACGCCCCTGCCTGAGAGACCCACACATTGATACATTGGAAGGTGGATGTACTGAACCACAGAGGGGAGGCAGGACTAAGAAATGGACAGGGACGGGACTGTGCCTGCAGATGCAGTTTCCCAGCTACCGCTGTTGAGACCGAAACCCCAGCTAATGTGGTAGTAGTGCTGATGTCCTAGTTCAGTTCCCATGCTATGGCCAGCAGAGTGTAAGAGGGACTGGAACAGTGTCAGCACCCAAAAATCTGCACCCCTGGATGGGGGCAGCAGACCCCCCATGGCAGCAGTGGAGATATGTTTATAGTCTCTTTGCTACAGCACAGCACTCCAGCAGCCACAGAGAACCAAGTAACAGCATGGCAGGCTGATAAAACTGGCTCACCCACCCAACACTTCTCTTCACCATGGTACGGAGCCCGAGACTCTGCAACCTGGACACAGTGAGTATACCCACAACCCTAGTCACACAGGCAGTGACTCTCATGGCCAGGGTGATGACCCAACACCGTGACTCTGGAGGTGCAAGTGGCACAGGTAAGAGGAAACAAAAACTTGCACTATGGTACCATCTACCAGAAAAAGAAATCTTATTACCAACTTGCTGAACTCTTAAAACAAAAAAAAGATCACATGGTACCAAAATAACTCCTTCAAATGCCCTGGCAGGGGAACAACCCACCAAGCACCAGGAACAATGAAGGCAACATAGTAACACAAAAAGAATATGACAGTTCTCCAAAAATCAAACTCAGAGTCATGGAGGACTAATTTAAATGACAAAGAATGTCAGATTGCAGTTTTGAAGGAACTCAGTTAGATATAAGGAAACTCAGAAAGGCAGTTCAATGAGCTCAGGAATAATCTTAGTGAACAAAAGAGAGTGAAATGATAAAAAGAACCAAACACAAAGTTTGGTGTTGAAGAACTCAAAATGATATAAAAAGTGTGCTAGAGAGCTTTGGGAATAGAGTAGACCATATGGGAAAGATATTTAGTGAGCTCTAATAATTCAAGTAGAAAAAGAGAGAACCAAAACCTTTAAAAAAAATGAAAGAACTCTGTGAGCAATATTTGACTACATTAGAAAGAACAACATAAGGATAATATGTATCAGAAAGAGAAGAAATATAGAAGAGAACAGAGTATTCAAAGGAATAACTAATGAGAACTTCCCAAATCTGTGCAAGGAACTGCACATTCAAATAGCAGAACCTAACAGAACTCCTAATTATCTCAATGCAAAAAAGATCTCTTCCAGACACATTATATTAAAATTCAAAAGTTAGTGACAATAAAAGAATTCTCAAGGCAACTGGGGTGGGGGAGGTGAAAAAAAATTGTAACCTACAAAAGAAACCCTATCAGATTATGACCAGGTTTCTCCACAGAAATCCTACAAACCGTGAGAGTAGAGTAATACAGTTAATATATTAAAAGAGGAACTATCAGCCAAGAATAATATATCCAACCAAGTTATCCTTTAAGCACAAAAATAAAGGTTTTTCCAGACAAACAAAAGCTGAGGGACTTTACTACCACAAGACCTGTATTAAAAAAAATATTGAAAGGATCTTTTCTACATTAAAAAAAAAGACAAAAGTATACAGCACTTTGAATAAAGTGAAAAACCAACAAACTGAAGCAAAGAACTGCAATTCCATTTCAGAATGGGGTGTTAAACAATGATAACATAATGGTTAAAGGGAAAAAAGCTTTAAAATAACTGTAGCTACTGTAATTTGATAACAAATACATAGCATAAAGTGGGATAATTTGTAAAAATAAGAACATAAATGGGGAGGAGAAAAGGGATATTATTTACATAGGTAAATTATCAAAGATAAGAAGTTATCAGAAGAAAAAGGACCATTTTACCTACGAGACATTTAATTCAAACATGGTAAGCACAAACAAAATTTCAGAGACAAAAACATCAAAAAAGAAGAAATAAGAAAATCATAGAATACCATTAAACTAAATCAGAAAATAGAAACACAAGGGCAAAGAAACAATTGAGATAAAGAACAATCAGAAAACAAAAGGTAAAATGGTAAAAGCAAGTCCTCATATACAATCACCCTAAATGTGTGTGGGCTGAACTCACCAATCACAAGGAACAAAGCAGCAAAACAGACTCTATATGCTGCCCTCAGGTGACTCACCTTTGCTGCAAAGCAAACACGGGCTCAAAGTGAAGGGATAAAAGATGATACCAAGCAAATGGTATCCAGAGAAAAGTGGGCACAGCTGTACTTATTAGACAAAATGGATATCAAGACAAAAAAGGTAACAGAGATTAATATTTTATAATATTAAAGGAGATAATATATCAAGAAGACATAACATTTATTAATATACACACACCCAATCTAGAAACACCAAAATAAATAAAGCAATCATTCCACACAAAGGGTAAAATACACAACAATATAATAATTGTAGTAGATTTTAACACACCACACAGTCTTCTTAAGTGTACATAAACATTCTCGAGGTCAGACAAAATATTGGGACATAAAACAAGTCTCAATACATTTAAGAAGACTGCTTGAATGTGATCCCTTCTTTTTCAAGACTGCCGAGGCTATTCCGGGTCTTTTTTTTAAAGGTTTTATTTATTTATCTTTAGAGGGGAAGGGAAGGAGAGAGGGAGAGAAATATCAATGTATGGTTGCCTCTCATGCGTCCCCTGCTGGGAACTGGCCTAGAACCAAGGCATGTGCCCTGAGTGGGAATTGAACCGCAGTTTGATTCTCAGGCCCACGCTCAATCCACTGAGCTACAACAGCCAGGGTGTATTCAGGGTCTTTTTTGGTTCCAAATACATTTTTGAATACCGTTTTGGATCTGTCAAACATGCCATTGGCATTTTAGTAGGAATTCTGTTAATCTATAGATTTCTTTGGCTTCTGCATGGCTAAAGAAACCATTATCAAAATTAAAAAGTAAATGAGTGTATGGGAAAACATACTTGCCAATGATATATCTGATAAGGCATTAATCTCCAAAATATGTAAAGAAGTCATATGACTCAATACCAAAAAGACAAAAACCCAATTAAAAATGAGCAAAGGACCTAAATAGACACTTCTCCAAGGAGGACATATAAGTACAGATGGCCCATAAACATGTGAAAAAATGCTCAACATCACTGGCCATCAAATTAAAATTACAGTGAGATATCACCTCATGCCTGTCAGAATGGCTATCATTAATATGTTAACAAACAAGTGCTGGTGAGGATGTGGGGAAAAGGGAACCCTAGTGCATCGTTGGTGGGAATGCAGACTGGTACAGCCACTGTGGAAAACAGTATGGAATTTCCTCAAAAAACTAAAAATGGAACTGTCTTTTGACCCAGAGATTCCATTGCTTGGATTATACTTTAAGAATCCTGAATCTCCAATTCAAAAGAACCTATGTACCCCAATGTTAATAGCAGCACTGTTTATAATAGCCAACTGTTGGAAACAGCCTAAGTGCTCAACAGTGGATGAATGGATTAAAAAAAAACTGTGCTACCTTTACACAATGAAATACAGTAATGAAATACAAATGAAATATAGTAATATAGTAAACAGAAAGAAGAAGGAATCCTACTTTATGTGACAGCATGGATGGAACTGGAGAGTATTATTATGGTAGGTGAAATAAGCCAGTCAGTGAAAGACAGATATCATATGATCTCATTCATAAGAGGAATCTAATGAACAAAGTAAACTAATGAATAAAACATGACCAGAGATATGGAAACATGGAACAGACTCACAGCTGCCAGAGGGGAAGGTGGATTGTAGAAAGAAAGAGAAGGGACTAGTCAAAGAACATGTATAAATGACCCATGGACATAGACAACAGTGCAGGGATTGACGTGGAAGTAGGGGTTGGGCTGGGTGGAGGAGGGAAATTGGGACAACTGTAATAGAATAAGCAAGAATAAAAAAATAAATAAAAAGCTTCTGCACAGCAAATGAAAACCATCAAGAATATGAAAAAGCAACCAACCGAATGGAAGAAGATATTTGCAAATGAACTGCTGATAGATGTTAATATCCTACAAAATGACAAAAAATTAGTCTCATTGAAACATGGGCAGAGGATCTGAATAAACATTTTTTCAAGAAGACATGCAGATGGCCAACAGACATATGAAAATATGGGAAAACATATTTGCCAATGATAGACAAGAGTTTAATCTCCAAAATATACAAAGAATTTACACAACTCCACTCTAAGACAAGCAACCCAATTAAAAAGTGGGCAAAGTACTTGAAGAGATATTTCTCCAAGGAGGACATAGAGAAGATCCAGAGACACATGAAAAGATGCTCAATATCTCTAGCTATCAGAGAGATGCAAATTAAAACCACAGTGAGATACCACTTTATACCAGTCAGAATGGCCATCATAAACAAAGCAACAAACAAGTGTTGGAGAGGTTGTGGAGAAAAGGGGACCCTAATCCATTGTTGGTGGGATTGCAGACTGGTACAACCACTATGGAAAACAGTATGGAATTTTCTCAGAAAACTAAAAATGGACCTACCTTTTGACCCAGCAATTCCACTGCTAGGATTATATCCTAAGAACCCTGAAATACCAATCCAAAAGAACCTATGCACCTCAATATTTATAGCAGCACATTTTACAGTAGCCAAGAGCTGGAAGCAACCTAGGTGCCCATCAGTAAATGAATGGATCCAAAAACTATGGTACATATACACAATGGAATTCTATGCAGCAGAAAGAAAGAAGGAGCTCCTATCCTTTGCAATAGCATGGATGGAACTGGAAAGCATTATGCTGAGTGAAATAAGCTGGTTGGTGAAAGACAAATACCATATGATCTCACCTTTAACAGGAACCTAAACAACAAAACAAACAAGCAAGAAAAATATAACCAAAGACACTGAAATAGAGAACAGGCAGACAGTGACCAGAGGGGAGGGGGTAAAGGGGAGGGAATTTCAGGGGAAAAGGGGAAGGATTTACAGGAACTAGTATAAAGGACACATGGACAACAACTTAAGGGGGGTGGAAATGAGAGGGAGGTGGGGAGCACTGGGAGGGTGGGTTGGGATGGCAGTAAAAGACAGAAAACTGTACTTGAACAATAATGAAATAAAAAAACAATACAAAAATTAAAAAAAGAAAATACATTTTACATCACTAATTAGTTGGGAAATGTCAATTGAAACAATAATGAGATATCACTTCACATCTGTTGGAATGATTATCATCCAAAAGACAAGAAATAATAAGTGCCGGAAAGGATGTGGAGTAAAGGAAACCCTCGCGTATTACTGGTGAGATTATATGAGTTGATTAGTCCAGCCACAAGAAAAAACAGCATGAAGTTCCCTTAAAAATTGAAGAATAGGTCCACCATATATTCCAGCAACTCTGTCTCTGGGATTTTTCCCAAAGAATGTGAAAATGCTAATTTGAAAAGATATGTGTGCTCCTATGTCCATTTCATTATTATTTACTAGAACCAAGATATGGAAGTAACCAAAGTGTTAATGATGGATAAATGGCAAAGAAGATGTGAGTTTATATTTACATGTAATCATACATGTGATGGAATACTATTCAGCATAAAAATATGAATATGTTGTCATATATGACAACATGGATGGATCTTGAGAGTTTTATGCTCGGTGAAATCAGTCAGATAGAAAAGGACAAAAACCATGTCCTTTTCTGTGGAATATAAAACAACAAAAAAAACACAAACTAACAAAACAAAATAAAAACAAACTCATTGATATAGATTCAAAGTGGTGGTTACTAGGGGAAAGTGGGTGGGAGGACGGTTAAAATGCATAAAGAAGGCAAATATATGGCAGTGAAAGGAATCGAGACTTTTGGTGGTGAGGACACAATACAGCCTACAGATATTGAATTACAGTGTTGTATACCTCAAATTTATGTAATGTTATTAAAATATGTTACCTCAATAAAAATAAATAATATAAAAGCAAACTACTTTTATTCCTATTAATCTCTAAATTTTATTGCTTAGAAAAATAACCTGTACAGTTTGTGATATTAAAATAGCGATAATATCTATACCCTAATACTTTGTTAATAAACTAATTTCTCATATTTCATAAAGCAAATGAAACTTATTTAGATTTCAGATTGATTTATTTGGCCTTTGGCGATATGATGACTGAAAGGATAACTTAAAAATCACATATAAAAACTTTAGCCCTGGCTAAAAGTTGGTATATAGCTCAGTGGGCTGGAGCATCATTCTGTAGATCAAAGGGTCATGAGTTCAGTTCTGGTCAGGGCACATACCCAGTTGTGGGTTCAGTCCGTGGTCCAAGAGGTTACGAAAAGCAACCAATCGATGCTTCTCTCTCGTATAGGTTTGCCTATCTTTCTCTCTCCCCCCTCCCTCTTTCTCTAAAAGCAATGGAAAAAAATGTCCTTGGTTGTGGATAAAAGAATAAATAAATAAAATAAAAACTTCGCCTTTTTCTGACTACAAAAACAACATAAAGTCATTATAAAAAATAAAATAAAATAAACAAATTTATCCAACATCATTATTCATGAATTACTGAATGAAAGCGGTAAGAGTGTGAAAATTTACTCAGCTGAATTTTGTTCTTAACCATAATCAACTAAAGTAATCACACTTTGAGTCTTTATCAATTGGTTTTTACAATGATACCAAAAACATAGGTCAATAACTATACATGTGCATTAAATATTTTTGATATGCATTATTTTCTTGTATGATTATGTAATAAAGCAAAGCTATTGTTGGATATTTCATTTCTAAGATTTTGAAAAAAATAAGTAATTCTGACAATTTTTTAATCCTTACCAGAGGACAATTTTTCAAAGAGGGCAGTGAGGGAGAGAGAAAGGGGTGAGAGAGATTCATTGCTTCTAAAGAGAGTGGGGAGAGAAAGAGATTAATTGGTTCTTGTAGGCCTCCTAGCCAGGGATGGAATCTGCAACCTAGGTATGTGTCCTGACAGGAGTCAAGCCTGTGTTTATGGGACAGTGCTCTAACCAACTGAGCCACATCAGCCAGGGATTATAATTAATTCTGGAAGAGTTATCTTACTCTTATTTAATTATGTCATTAGGAAGTATTCCAAGAAGTAAATCATTAAATCATATTTAATTTTAAAGGCAATTTTAAAGATTTATCATCAAATTGCTGAGTTATGTATACTCTAGAAATTTTGTTCTAATACACATTCTTAGAGTTTTAAAAATTTTGTTCAGTTTTTCATTTATATTCATACAAGATCTATCAGTATTTTCAATATATTCTCTGCATAAAAATCCTTTCCATCTAAGAAATATTTGGTAATATTTTATGTTTATAGACAGATTGGCACCTCACAGTAAGACTTTATGTATATAGCAGATATTTCTTCATTTTGCATTTTATACATTTTCACTGAAATATTTGAAACCAATTATACTACCTTAATTATTTCAGTAGCATAATTTATTTTGATATTTGGTATGCAAAGTATCTTCTCTTATAACTCTTCTTCAAAGATTTTGACATTTTGACATGTTTATCATTTAAAATCTATTTTTATTCCAATAAATTGTCAGAGGTGTTTTTATCGAGAATAAAAGTTATTCTAGATCCTAAAACTTAAAGGGCTATACCTATAGGTATATGTACACACAAGTATGTATACATACACACACCTGCATACAAGTGTCTAACATAGATACACTACATGTGTATAGTATTTATATTACATATTGGAATATTTTATTCCAATGTGAAGAAAATTTTCTACCTTTTTTCCCTTCATTTAACCATCTCCACTATATCCTTGTTCAACTATGGTCTCTATCTTGTGGAATTACTTATTTAGAGTGCAATAATAAGTAAGAAGAAATACAGTGTATGTTAATTTAATGTGCAATTGTATGAGGTTGTATAGTACAGATTACTATACAATATAAATTAAAGTTAGAAATATTTCAGAATTGGTCCTTGAATGATAAAAATGATTATGACAGGAAGAGGGAAGAATGGATACTAATAGATGTAAGATTTTGAGTAAGGGTGCAAATTGGAAAGGAAATGAATGAAGTGGAGTTTTAAAGGCTTTTTCTGACTCTAGTCAATAAGGACAGTTCAGTTCAATACTAGATCTTTCAGATTCTCTACTTTGAGCATTGAAACATGTTACATTCTATACAGAGATTAACAGTTCCTTCATTACAATGTCAACAGCATGAGGAGAGGCCTTTGGTATGTTACTACTATATCCTCACACTTGAAACAGGAACTTGTATGTGGCAAACACTACAGTATATGTAGAATATTGAGCCATTTTACAGGATACTTTCTGGAATATATTAAATGCTTAATGAATGACAGTGTTTATATTCTGAATGATGTACATGCATTATTATTTCTAATCATAAGTATTAAAAAATATTTCATAAATTGCTAAAATATTAAAAAAATCCCATAAAAAATGCATTTATCCCAGGAAGAATCATAGTTATGATTTCATTTCATTCTAAAATTTTTATTTTATTACAGAACTTTCCCAAAATTGAGCATGTAACAAAACTTTTTTATAGTTTGTCTTCTTTGTTAATTTAATAGTATAAACATTTACTTATGTTAATATTATTGTAAACTATTAATTTTAATGAATGTATAGTGATTGTTCCTGTTTGTATTCTATTTTTTTCAATATGTGTAATCATTGGGCATGTGGGTATCTTTTCACTCTCTTTTATAAAACTACAAGGCATGCTTGTTTCATATATCCTAATACACAAATCAATTTATTGTCTTAGAAAAATTCATAGAAGTTGATTTGTAGTATATACACTCTCTCTATATTTACATCATATATTCCTAAATTTTCTTCAAAATTTTTGTTGTTAGTTTTATGTGACAATTTGTCTAAACTATAGTTGCCTGTTACTCAGTCAAACACTAATCTAGGTGTTGTTATGGAAGCATTTTGTAGATGTGGCTAATATATACATCGACAATCAGCTAGCTGACTTTAGGTAAAGGACATTACCTCCATAATGTGGGTGGACCTCACCTAATCAATTGAAAAGCTGTAAGTGCAAAGCTGAAGTTTCTCTTGGAAGGAGAAATTTCACCTATTGTTATTGCAACATCAACTCCTACCTAAAAGTTTCCAGCCTACAGGCCTTGATGGAGAAATTTTATAAAATGTATACTTGTCCAGCCACATCCAACAATTGCACAAGCCAATTCCTTAAAATAAGTCTCAATAAAAATCTTCTGCTGGGTCTATTCTCTGGTAAAGCCCTGGCTGATACATATTTTGGTAACTAGAGTGCTAAAGTATAGGTATTTGTACCCAGGGCACAGGAAGATCTTTCATATCTCACAAGTACATCAGTGAAGCAATACTCATGTTCATTGAGTATGGGATTTGATTCTTTAACTGGAGCTGGACATGATTATAGTTTTTGCTAAAATCTCAGCACATGGCTCTCTTAATCAGTGTTAACTATATGGAATTTAATTCCTTAAGGAGGTTTTCTGCATGAATGCCAATGGACCAGGTGATTAGCCTTTGACTATCAACTCCAAGACAGAGACTTACAACTGACCTTGATCTGGATTAATGAATAGAACTGTGGGTACTGGGAAAAGGTTCATCTATCATACAGAGAATTATATTTGTAGACATATCACACTTGACACTTTTCCTTGAAATTTATTATAATCTTTCTTTATTTTAGTATAATTTCTATTTATTGTCCCAGAGGTTAGACTTCTCGCAATCAAGAACATTGTTAGTATGTACTAATTCTGCAGGCTTTCATCTTGGATAAGTATGAGAATTTTCTTTCATACTTAAACTTCTGCACTGGTTATTCTTGTTTTCAAAGCTATTATCACTTCTGAACTAAATTATCCATGGTAAATGAATACAAGGATGCCATATCATCTTTTCTCACACACGCATTGCAGAGAGCTGGCATCTAAGCAGAAGGAAAATGAAAGGTAAGTATGCCTCCATTATAACAATGCAGACTATCAAGTTTTCTTTGCTGGAAATGCAATTCTAATATTTCATATAGCAGGATTATTTTATTCAAGAGACACACTTTTTAACAGCAGTCTTATCTTTCCCCTTAGGCTCATTAGTGTTGAGGCCATGCTGTTCTGATTGTGCCTGAGTGAATCTAACAGGAATTGACTGTACGTAGAAAAACAGTCTTACAACATTATTGTTTAGCATTTGCTGATGATACATTTGCCTAGCACACCATGCAGTGTAAAATTTTTCTATCAAGGCTGTTTAATGCTTTCTCTAAAATCAGCACGCAGGATGTTTTAAAGGTCAAATGAGTAGACAAACTTATTTTGCATAATTATAAATATATAGAGAACTCTGCTGAGAACTCCTGGTGTTGGAACTACCTTTAATTGTTCTTCTCCCAAAGTTGCAGTGATTGTTCATATTTTTCATTTATAGTCACATAATAGTAATCATTACCAACTCTCCACTAATTAGAACCTGAAAGAAAAGTTTAGTGTGCCATAAATTCTTTCCATTATATTTAAGTATTTGGGGTAAATCCCAGGAAAGGTCAAGCAACTGTGCTGAACAAAATAGAGACAAGCATAACCTACTGTTTTATTATTTGCATGGCTGCTATATCATTATAAAGCAACAAGTTCTAAGCTTCCACCTACATTAGCAAAAAGTAAAAAGGATACATGAATTAGTCCAATCTTATAAATAACAAAAAAGCAAATATCAAAATTCCATCATGTTGGATATCAATTCTCTCTGATTTGATCATTCTTAAGCATCGCAAAAGTCATGATTTAAAATTATGCTGGCTTCCATTTTACATTTAAGCTGTTTTTAATTGATTGATAAAACTTTGCATAGAATATGAATGTGTGTATTCTCTTTGTTGATTGCCTATTATATTTCTATATTGAAAACATAATTTAATCAGCCACAAAAATATTAAAAAATTACTATAAAGTTAAAATAATTCTTTCTTTTTAAGGAGGATTCAGACGCATAAGCTGTTTAATCACACAAACAGAAATAAAAGATAGGCATCAATTTAGATATTTGATGCCAATACACTACTTTTTATCAGATTGAATTACCCCAGATATCTAGGGATGTTTTATACTCATTTAGTTTAGAGGATATTTACAAGTTCTATCTGAAAACTGATTATTTAAAGGTAATTAAAATATATAGGTAATCTTTCTATTCAATTCCTATAATGTTTATTCAAGTAGTTTCCACAGATGACCTGAAATTAGTTGCTCCCAGCTTCCACTCCCCCATCATATCTTTGAAAAAAGTAAGATAAATCCAATTTCCTAAATTAAACCTTTGGCTGAGCATTGCCAAAAGAATTCAGTCTAAAAATCTGCATCTGGAATTCAAGCACCCACCCCTCCGGTTCCGGCTCTTATTTAATTATCAGTATCTCTGATGGCTCCCCAATGGGAATTTCTCGCTACCCTTATGTCAGCCTCCTCATGGTCCCACCTGCTAATATTATTTTTCTACTCATTTAAAGCTATTTAGAATTCAGAATTTACTTGAGTTTCACTTATTACTTAAAATGTTACTAATATTTGCAGTCTCAATGATCTCTTTACCATCTACTACCACCTATTGTGTGTGATTTATTTTTGCATTCAATTATGTACTATTTTCTCATTATACGATTGCTTGATACTTACATGTTTTGTCTCTCCAGTGAAAAAATAACCTCTCATTTGACAGTTATTTCTGTCCATGTTTGATTTCTTAATAAAACCTGCCCAGGCACTGACCTACAGACCTTAGAAATTAATTCTACATTTTGGTTTATGGCATCAACTGTGTTACTAAAAGTGCACCAACTATTCTTTTCTATTCTTAATAAGCATGATTTTTAAGGTGGCAGCCTTATCATGGATAGGAAGCCCACAAGTAGCCAGATGTTTAGATGCTACCTCCACTGTGACCAGATTTTCCCTGGTCTCCTTGTTAGGATAGAATTATCCCTTTGCTCGTGGGGCTTTGCACTGGCAAAGTAACTGTTTGCATTCATTGAGCCACAGTCAGATTTTCTAACAATTATGAACAGCTGAACGAAAAGCAGCTAAATGCTTTGAATTTAGTATTCAAAAATAGCATGCAATTGAGTTGTTTTCTGCCTAATTCTAAACGAAGTATTATTCTAGTTGATCTTGCAGGCACATACTCTTAAGAACCATGAGAGTAGCCATTTTTTCCTTTGTGTTCTTATGTGAAACAACAGTTTTCTGTATCATGTCATGATTCTTCTGAAATACCGTTCCTTGTTAAAACTTCAGCTCTTTCATTGCATAAATGAATTTCTATATATATTTTTGCATTTGCGATTGAGGTTAAATATCAATGATATGGTTACTATCCCACATTAATTATAGTGGCTTCAATGAAATTCTATTTCAGAATCTGTAAAACAATGTTCAGTACAAAATAATTGACATTAGATCATTAAATACTAAGATCATTGATTAAAATTGATCAATAATATATGCAATTATTATTGATAACATTATGAGCAATTAAACCACTTCTAGTAATATTTCCTTGAGATGAAATACCTGCTTTAGAAAACTACCACTAAGAAAACATTATAAATAAATTACTTTAGCACAAATTTTTACCAGGTATTTTATGGCAAAACTATATAAACAAAATATTTTAAAATATGATATTTATAACTTCTGAATGCTCATGAAATAAATCTGAAATTTTATTTTTCTAAATTCTTAAAAGGATAGGTAAAGAAGTAGATTAATTTTCAAATACAATTTATTAGTTTTAAAGAGGGTTTATATAGTGGCATTTAAATTTCTATTAGGGGCAATCTCTAAGAGAGTCTTGGGTTATATTGGGACTATCTCAAAACAGTTCAAGAAAACACCAGAAGTGGAAGTGGTAGAGGAAGTCTGCTTATTCATGCATGGGCTGGATCAAAAAGCACGTAAAACTACAATGTGATATGATGAAATCATGTCAGACAACCTGATTTACTTGTTTTTTTATCATTGACTCTAAAAATCTCCCCTTTGGATTACTGAGATGTTGGGGGTTAGTGTAGGCCTTACACTGCAAGTGTGTACCTCACATCCTTTGGTGGGGTGGTCAGCACCTCACACTTTCAAAGAGTGATGCCTATTTCATAATGAGAATTTGGAGATTAAGTCGCTAGTCAGATTAGTCACAAAATTAAGTTACACATGGCTCTTATTGGTGGGCATTTTCAATTCAATCTAGTTGCATTTCCACGACTACTTAAAGCTTATTTGCCTTAGAAAATGTCACCAGGGGTTCCAGATTATTCTGCTGTATTACACATCTTTTCAGGTGGGGCTGGGGTAAGAGGACAAGGGCCCATAGCACCTGATGATGAATATGCTTGTCTGGTCCCCTGAACTTCACGTTAGGAACACCTAAATTACTTCTGTTTCCCTGTCCTTCCCAAAACTGCTTTTGAGAGAAGGGTGGGGAAGCATGGACTTTGGAATCAGAAAGAATTATTTTTGACTACACAAGTTGCCATTTATTATTTAGGAGACATTTACACGTTATTTGTCAAGCAGTATTTCCAATACTGCTATGTGTCAGGCAAGGCAGTCCACGCTGGGATACAAGATCGACAAAGCAGCATTAGTGCCCTTCTGTTTTAATTAAAATCTCAAGAGAGAGGATGACATATATAAAGTATCAAGATGCTCAGAGGGGTTGGGGATTGATTTAATCTGAGATGTGTTAGAACACATTCACAAGGAAGAAAGATTTCAGATAGAATCTGAAAAATAATTAAAAATCTGTACACCAGCAGTGAGGTGAGAGTGTGTGAGGCAAAAGCCCCTGAGGGCAGAGGGTGAGAGGCAGGTGAGTTAAAGGAAAGCCTTGGCGGGGTGGGAGGTGGATGTGGAGGACTGGCTGTAGCACAATACGGCCCAGTGTGGGGAAATGTTGGTGGGGAAAGTGGGTTTACAGAAATGAGGAAGGTTACTTAACTTTTTTGATGCTTAATTTCCACATTGAAAAATTAAAATGTGTTAATAAGTTAACGGTAAAAATGCATATCTTAATCCATTCATCCCTTGACTGTCCAATAAGAGCCTGAACAAGTAGAGCAAAGTTAAATGTTCTACAAATGCTAGTTTTTGTTGTTGTTTGGCTGTTTTTTGATTAGTGCTGTTTGGGTTTTGTTTTATGTCTTTGGCTGCCATAACAAAATACCACAGACAGGGTGACTTAAATAACAGATATTAATTTTCTCACAGCTCTGGAGGCTGTGAATCCAAGATCAAGATGTCAACATGGTTGGTTTACTCTGTGGCCCCTCTCCTTGGTTTGCCTTGGTTGCTGTTCCTCTGTGTCGTCACGTGGCCTTTACTCTGTGCACCCCCATTTCCAGTGTCTCTTCCTCTTCTAGTAAGGACATCAGGCATAATGGATTAAGGCCCATGCATAAAACCCTATTCAAGTTTGATTCCCAATGTAAAGACCCTATCTCCAGATACAGGCATATCCTAAGGTACTGGGGATTAGGACTTCAAAATACGTATTTTGTGGAGACACAATTCAGTCCACAGCATTTGGTTTGTTCAGAATGTCTCTCAGTGTGAATCTGATTTTTTCTTTCATGTCGCTAGAAAATCTTTGGAATTCACTCTTTTCTCATGATGTGTTTTTTTCTCTATTATTGTTTTACTTTATCACATTTTTATTTTGTATGCAGCTGTGTGTTTTTTGTCTGTAAAGTGTCAATATACTGGTTGCTCTGCACATACTATTCAACTTTGGATGATAAAGGGGATAACCCCATAATCATATTTATATATAATGTATACAAAAGAATTTTTGGTTCTGTAGACTGAATTTAGAACTAAACAATACATAATTTAGTTTAATTCTAATGAAAAAGGGGTACATTGACTAAATATAGATTGCATACACTAAGGATAACACTGAAAAGGTAAAAGAATAATTGACTAGCTATTATGATAGGAGTTGTATTATCAACAATCAGAAAACTATTGAGGCAAAGCAAAACTGTTAAAATACCACTAAACTAAAGCAAAAAAAGATGTTCAATGAACTGTGGAAAATATACTATTCAATGAACGTCTGAAACACAGATATTTAGCTCACCCAGACATTTACCATCACCATATATTTTGGATGAAACTTATACTTTCCTCACTTACCCATATTAGATATTATTGTTAGATGTCCTATATTGCATTTTCTTATTTACTACAAACATTATTATCATCTCCATTTTACATCTGAAAAAAATCAGGGTACATGGGCTTGACCAGACCAAACGGCTTGCCCGAAGTCACTGCTAGTAGCCCCAGAACTGGAATTTCTTGAGCCTTGATTCCAAAACCCTGTTAACTTTTTTGACTTCCTCTAATATGTCAAGGAGAGAAGTAGGAAGGCAGGCCATCATGTAGATGTTAAGTAGAGATGGTGAACCTCTGCAATGTGGACATGTGCCCAAGAGTCTGTAGTTAGGAAAGTTACAGGAGACCCATGAAAATCAAAGGATAATATTTTTGGGAACTGCTGGTGAATGTTCACCTCCATCAGAAACATTCACATGCACACATACACACAGAACAGTAAAGTTTCATGAGCAATTGCACTTTATCATCCATCACTTGGAGTCAGCCAAAAGCTGACCTGGGAAGACTGGTTTAAGCAAAACTATTATAGCACTAAATCCATCATCACTATGACATCTATACTTATAGGGTCTCAAATTGCAGCAACTTCAAACTCAGAAATCACTCTTATGACCATTCTTTCAGATAACTTGAAGATGGACAATAAAACTGAAATGAAAATTGATGTTTTGAACCATAAAATTTTAGCTTTCAGTTTTATTGGTTGCATATAGCCAAATTCTCACACTCTGGTTCATTCTTAAAATGTTCTTTAAACTGAAATTGACTCTCAGAGAAAGGCTCCTTCAATTATCATGGAAGATAATACCATGATAGAGGTTCTGGAACATTCTTATATACTTGGTATTAGTAAGAGAAGTATGGATTCTAATTTCTCATCTGAGATATCAAGCCAGATGCAATGCTATACAAATATAAATTGTTTTCAAAATATATCTTTATATGCTATTCTTAATAATTGGACAAAAGCTCTTTCAAACAAAATGTTACTAGCATTCATGTATGTATATTGTCACACACACCCACATAATTTTTAAAGAGTAATATGTAACAGAATTTTAGCAGAAATTATCTTTGGAGTATGATTTCTGTTCTAATCCTTTCTATTAGGTAAAGTTTTGTGGAAGGGCAAATAGAGAATTGTGAGTTAATTGAAATGGTTTCTCATTATTAGGTGTTTGAAGCATAAGGCCTTATAGTTCCAAACCTGCAGGACCTAAAACTATACAATGTAAATATGATTGTGACTGCTCAGTAAGAGAAAATAAACATAGAAAGTCTTCCTTATATATAAATTGAGTCACCTGGAAAGTGAGAAAGAATCCCCAAGAATAATTGTAAAAAAAAGACTCTATGGCTAAATATCTTTAGATAGATGAGTGAATGTGTTATTATAACTTTTCTTTTTTGAATGAGAGGTGGTTCTCAGCAGGCCGGGGGATGTATGGATTTCAGGACTTGAGCCCAAGCTTGGGTGCAGGGATAGCATGAATTCCAAGGGAGGTGCTCTCCCAATGCTGAGCAAGTCCCTGCAGAAAGGCCCATGCAGCATATAGTGACTCTTCTGTGAGATTAAATAGAACATGTAATAAAATAAATATACTTCACTGCTATCTGGGATACATAGGATTGAGAAATTTTAAAACTTTAGTTGACTCATTCTTGAGAGCACACATACAGGGGTTCTCTCTTCCTCTTTTCTACCAGAAAATACCTAGAAGTTTAATGTAACAAAATACAGATCCAAGTCTAGCAGGCAGATTTTCTGAGTTGGGACAAACAATGGATTCTTGGAAGGAGTTAGTTACAAATTCACCATGGTAGTAGTTATTGGGATTTGGTTGAGCAAACTTAACCAATACCATGTTTTGACATTTGGGATCTGAAAAATGATCTTGTTAACTGTGGCTGTGTTGTCTTGTAACAGGTAGGAGAAAACAAAATGAGGTCTCAGTAAAGTTAGGAGATACGAGGTCCTTGTTGGGGTCAGCTGATAAGACACCTGGCCACTAGAGTAGTTTTGTGTTGATGGTTCTGTAGGGTAAGTTCATTTACACACATTGTTATAAACCTGATTTTTTTAAAAGACATGTACTATTCAAGTATTCTTGATGATGGTTTATTTTGGAGACAAAAGAGGGGAAAAAACAAGTTCATTTGCTTGAGGGTAAGCTTACATTTTAGATAGCTTGGAATTTTAAAAAATCCAACTGTCCTTTTGGAGTAACTAGTGATTTCTATCATTAGCCACTGATGAATCACTCTTGGGATAACTATAATTAGCCAAATGAGGGCATTCATAGACTCTTCAAAGTGTGTTAACCCAGATAAAAGATGACTCAGGGTACAACAACCTGGCAGGACTTAAAGAGTCTAAATTGACATATATTCTGTGGTTCTCAATAACATTTTCTCATTGCCTTCCAAAATCATAATCTATGTTCTGGGGCACTCTGATGTCTGATAGAAACTTCAGTGTTTTTTTTAAAAATCTGATTCATTGCATTTTCTTTCCATGGAATGAAAGTGAATTCTCAAATATGTATCTGAGATTGAAAGTGATTTGTAATATATACCTAGTTGCAAGGCTTTATTAATGGGAAATAAGGGTCTCAACCCAATCTTGTGATTTCTGGGATCTCTATGTCCAATGAGCCTTTTACTTTAACTAGAGCAAGACCTGCAGTGAATGGCCTCTGAGGGGAAGAAAAAGCAAATGATCGCTGCTATGGTAAGACAATTTTAATGGACTTAAATGAAATATAAACTCATATATTATTGGTTCCAAATGTCATTGTCTTTCTTTTACAGGCATATGGTATCATTTAAACCTGAAATTCCAAAGCCTTTGTTCTGTGTGTGTGTGTGGGGGGGGGGGCGGGCAGAGGGAGGGTGATAAGGGCACATTCATATTATTTTTACAAAACACAGAAAAGTCTGTCTATGTCCGCTACAATGATCTGATGTATGAAACACAGTGAAACTTTCCAGCCGGTGGGCTAGACTACAATGTTATACAGTCACTCTGATGTGTGTGTATTGGTTTTTTCTTCTTATCTGTGTACTCAAAGCTACTATAGTTATAAACTTTCTTATACAGCTCAGGGACATCTTATTTCCTCAAATAAAATTCATAATTTTTATGTTAAGTGAAAGAAAACTGAAATTTTAGGTACTCAAAATTTTTAGTTGGGTAGTAATTTTTATTTTAATTTTGGTTTAGCTACCAGGATGAAGACTAATGAGTTTTCAGGAAAATGTACACTGTTTTAAGTGTTCATATGTTAAAGATTAATGATTCTACATATTAGTGCATTTAGTAGGGGTAAACAAGGGAGAAAAAAGAATTTATTTTTAAATATTTCTAAAAGGCCATATTACAGAAAAAATAATATAATAAAGGTATTATTGAAGGTAAGGTTTATATAACTAAGTTTAATTTTGGGAGAACACAGACAATAAGTAGGAACATAAATATTTATCTTATACTTCCTTCTCCTTCAAACTTTATTTTAAAGAAGAATGGATTATACAAATAGAAAAAAAAAAGAAGTACCTTGACAATGTAATTGATGGTTAATGCCCACTAAACCAGAATTAAATAACTAGAAATGTTACTAAAATGGAAGAATTCAAATATAATCTCCAGGGTTAAAGCACAAAATACTCCTTCCAAAAAATGTGGAAGTATTGGGTTGGCCAAAAAGTTCATTTAGTTTTTCTGTATAATGGCTCTAGTACTGCTTAGTTGTATTTAACTTCATTTGAAACAATTTTGTTAGATTGTATTGCGACAGCTGTCATATCAGTGTGCATTAAAAAAAAACATCAAAATTGGCGCATTTTTGTGCAGCCACTTTAATGTTGGGGATGGAAGAAGATACACAGCATTTTTTGCCTACATGCTTTATTATTTCACGAAAGGTAAAAATGCAACTGAAATGCAAAAAAGAAAGATTTGTTCAGTGTATGGAGAAGATGCTGTGACTGATTGAATGTGTCAAATGTGGTTTGTGACGTTTCTTGGTACTATTGCCATTTTGGCTAAACAATTTTTTGCTCTGAGACTGTCTTAGGCATTGGAAGATGTTTAGCAGCACCCTTGGTCTCTACCCACTAAAAGCCAATAGTGGGAAATAACCAACACACTATCAAATCAATAAAGTTATTGGCAAAAATGAAAAATGCATCTTTTATTTTATAGAACAAGCTAAACAGAGTTTTTGACCAACCCAATATATTCAATGGTACCCCAAAATGCAGAGATGCATTTATTTTTTCAAGAGTGCTATACCTGCTTTGTTCCCTATTTTTTCACTTCATAAATTATTTTTCCCTTTGGTATAATATTCCATCCATACACAAGCATGCTTTCATATCTTTGATTTTAACAAAGATAAAACATATCTTTAGTTCAGTCTCCCTTTCCATATATTTCTTCAGTGTGAGGCCACTGTTTATATCAAAATTACCTAAGAATTGTTTCTGTTAGCTGTTTCTAATTGTTTCTTGCCCATCTGTTTTTATCGACTCCATCTGGCTTTTATGAATTTGCCCTTATCCAGATTATTTTTCCCTCTGCATGATAATCCATGGCCATTTCTCATTCCTCATCTTACTCAACATACGCCCCAGGTGACATCCTTCCTCTTGAAACTCATTCTTTACTTTTCTGCACACATTTTTCTCTTGGTTTCTACTCAATAGCAGCTCATTATCTCTAATTCTGGTTACTCCTCATTTTCATGACATCTGAATATTAGACAGCTCTTGAATCAAAGTTACCCAACTCAAATTCTCTTCCACCCATGGAGATCAACATTTTAACCTGTGAGGAACCAGAATTAGTTTCACGGGAGTGCATGTTAGCTTTGTCCCTTGAACCTGGCTGTCCATAATGCTGAGGGACATCTCGGTGCGAGCAGGTGTATCAACTACACGTTTTGTTCCAGAGGAAACCCTTTTCTTGTTCATTTAGGTCTCTAGCATAGAAATAATTTTCCTGGTACCAGTGACAGTAGCTCTGGTTGTGTAGGCTTGCTGTTTCCACTGTTTGTGCTTCTTGTTATTTAACTGTTCTTTGGTGTGGGTTTGGAGCCTCTCAACCCAACCGCCCCTCCATGGAAAATATTATAAGTTTAATCAAGAACAAGACCTATGCTGCTTCCACACCACTCCTATTGCCTCCACTCTGCCGAACAGAGTGCAACTTCTCTCTGATTACAAACTAGAATTGGCCAAATATAAACCTCCATCTGCAAAAAGGAGAGGACCACAAAGATAAGGATATTTATTGTACCAATTAAGAAAGGTTAGAGTTCCTTATTTAAATTGTGATAGAAATTGAAGATGCAAAATAAATTTTAAAATGGAAGAAGGCAATTGTAAAACAGTGAGAAGAAACATTTTGATATTAGAAAAATGGAAAAGGGATAACATAATGTGGCTAATAAATAAAAATTATAATGAAGATCTTTACACAAAAGAAGTATATCTACAAAGCTGTCCTTTGATAACCTGTTCATGAAGAATGGACTGCAGTACAGCAGACAGAATTCAAAGTAAGGAAATTATGGCTAGAAAGGACTATTGATAAAATTCAAAGTTAGCAAAGTATACAAAAATTCCTAAATACTTGTATAAATGTAGCAAACACTTGTATAAATATATAAAAATTTAACAAAATGGTTTTATTTAGAGAAATAGTCTATGTTGTTATACGAATAAATTGTTTTTAATCAATATTTATCAAGTAATAGATAAGCTAGTGAAGGTACATACGATGCTAAATACTGCATCTTATCCAAAGAAAATGAAAAGCCATATTCTCTTCAAAATTATAACATCTATTTGATGATCAATTAAAATTTTTATAAATACATTAATGACTATTTACAAAATTAAAAGAAAGTGGTTTATCTTCAAAGTCAGTAAAAGCAATTATAAGAAAGCATAATATGCCACCATAGAGAAAATGTTAAACACTCATAAATCATTAAATTACAGCAACAAGAATAGCCCATATTATTGAAATAAGTTAAAGTCTCTCAAGCACTTTAATTTTGGAGAAGGATTGATGAAAGACATATGTGACTCCCAATGACTCTGAAGTGAGCAGGCAAAGTAGATCAAACAAATAAAAACTAAAAAAATTAGGTCCTGGACTAGCATTGTATAGCAACAAAAATTCAAAACACAAAATGAGACTATTTAGGCTATGTACTTTTATAAAAGTCACAAAGTTGTTTAAATGCATAAAATAATGAATGTGCAAAGTAAAATGTTAGGAATTCAATGGAAATGCATTGAAATACAAATGTAGCCTGAGAATTTAGTGAATCATTACTAGATTATGAAATAAGTGAAAAAAGAAAATGATAATACAGAAGATTGAAAAAATATAATCAATAATGTTAAATTAAAACTTTACATATATATATAGCATATCTGACTTTCTAATGTCTATATATTATTTTTTTGTATTTACAACCAAGAAGATTTTAGTAAGTTTTTCTGAAAACACACAATAGGTATAATTATTTAACAGTATAATATTACAGATGTAGTGAAAGAGTTTAGAGCAGGCCTCTAAGATGTGCTACTTTAGCACGTGAATTATTTTTAGCTACAGTCAAATGAGACCCTGCTGTCTCAAAAGAAACTATTATATCTCCCTTACAGAATGTAAATTTGGGGCCTCACCTACAATAGAGTTATTACCAGCAATAACTTTTTATGACCTGTCTATAGGGCAGGGCAAATATCTAATTACTGATCATTGATTCTTCTTATTGTTCTGCAAATTACCCTCCTCTCCTCTGAAATCCCAGGTGTCTTACCTTATTCCTTAGTTCAGAAAGTCAAGCACACCTCATTTTACCTTTCTGTCTCAGAATGGCTTATGTATGTGGGATCTCTGACTTTCTCATGTATGTGGGGTTTTCATATGTACATATGTAATTAAATTTGGTTATTCTGTATTATTAATCTGTTTCTTGTAGATTTAACTATTAGACTAGCTAAAAGAACCTAGAAAAATAAAAACTCCTTTCTATCCCCCACCAGCATAAATCAGAATTTTTTAAAGAAAAACATTTAAACAGTATATTTAAAGGAATTGTCTTCAAATAAATTATAAAGAATGAGGACTCAGCAGATTTAGACTGAGGGGACACTGAAAGGTATTTGTCAGTATTGATTTATCTAATGCTGTGTCTAATTGAGTTTGATAATTCAGGGGTTGGTGGAGGTATGTCCTGGCATAAACAGGGGGCAAAGAAGAGAAGGCATTTGCGAAGCCAAAGGGGTTGACAATGCTGATGTTCCAAAAATGGTAAAAGCTGAGGTTGTAAGAACCTCATTTTGTTTTTTTCTTTCTTATTTAAAGAATGTCAAATGTTTTAGCAGTTAAGCATGCAGTGTATTCTCTCAGTAGAAATTGACATTGTCCTTATATCACAACTGCATAGTATTGTGGAAGTAAATATTTATTACTAGTTCTGGATAAAAATGAAAGATCAGCCTTATGTGATTATCTTCTACTGCCTTATCTCAGCAATACTCCACTTTTTTTTCTCCAACTACAACACAGTGTAAACTCACAAAGATATAGAAATGGTAGAGGACATACCAGTAGATGAAGAAGTTCAAGCATTTTTTTGAGACAGAAAGCAGATGGAGGATTGTTCAACAACTGAGCAGAGTTCCTGAAGTTCGCATGAAGGAGGATGCTACCAGTGAGGCAGCTTATGCCACAGAACTCCTGCAAAGGCTAGGCTACAGACAGTAATCAAAGATCCGGACTAAAACCACGGGCACTTAGGTTAAGGAAACACTCTCAGTTCCCTTTCTCTACTTTGTTCAGCCAAGTATTCACACTCTTCGTCACCAGAAACATAGATACTTAACATTTGTACCCTACCATAGTTTTGGCAGTGGCTCTGATCCTCAGCCTCAGAGCTGCAAGTTCTTCCAAGCTGTGGTCATACCTTCTCCTTCCTTCTAGGCCCATGTGTGTGATAATGGCTCCTTAGTCATCATTACAATCCTTTGGCTCCCTTATCCCTGACCAAACACCTGTAAGCAATCTCTTAATTAAACTCTCCTCAGTGAAACCCTTTGACTTTAAACACACCTGTCTTCTGCTAGGACCCCAACTTCGACATCAGGGATCAGAAGAAACTTCATAAAAACTAATTAAATACCACCTTCCAAGGAGAAATCAAACAATTACTCTCTTCATAAAACAATAAAAGTATCGAGGGGCAATCAGGGCACTGTGAAAATTACAAAAAGGTCTTGAGTATGAAAATACAAAGTAAAGGAATATCCAAAATAGGAGGAAAAAGGTAAAGAAATAGAAAGTAAACAAAATAATGTAAGAGATTAAGAGACCATACTAAACTGCCATGTCACAAAAGGTACATGGGGCATCCTGTAGAGTGAATTCTAAAAGAAAAACACCACATCTGTGAAGTATCAGAAGGCTAATGCTAAAGAGAAGGTCCCCAAAGCTTCCCCCAAATGAAGGTATGTTATTAAAAAGAAATAATTGAAGCTGTGACATTCAAAATAAAAAAGGTGTTAAAACAAAGGAAAAAACCTATATCTAAGAATGTAAAAATGTTACATGATAAAATACAGAGGATCTCAGAAATATGGGAAAAAAAGAAATGGAGAATACAGGAATTATGAGACTAAAAGACACAGTACTCTGGTGTCCTGCCACACAATGAACAGTCCATGCAGTGTCCAAGTGGTGGGGGACAAACAGAAAACACTAAGTATAACTTTGAGTAATTTTGGAAGACTGAAAATAGAAAGAAGAATGAGAAAAAAAATCACATATAAAGAGATAAATATCTAAAGGCATTAGATTTTTCAACAGCAAAATGTTGCTAGAAAGCAGTAAGCGATGTTTTCAGAATTCTGAGGGAAAATCACTCTTGTTTTGTGTATAAAATTCTAAGCAAAAAAATTAATCTGAGGGTGGAATAAAGATGCAGACAGATACGGAAAGACTATTACTTTCCCTGCATCCTTTGATTCCAGCAAACTAATATGTAAGACACTTCAGCAAAATGGAATACAACAAGAAAGAGGAAATGGGACATCCAGATATAATTTCATCAAACAAAGGAGAATATCCAAGAGAAGTCTCATCACTAAGAGTTGTATGGTAGATCTGATGAAATGTTTATAAAAGAATACACAGGGAGGTATAAAAGACACATAGACAAAAACTAGGGGGGTGGAAATGGGAGGGAGGTGGGGAGCCCTGGGGGGGTGGGCTGGGATGGGAGTAAAAGACAGAAAACTGTACTTGAACAACAATTAAAATAAAAAAAAAAACCCGGAAAAAAAGAATACACAGGGAAATTATTTATTGGGGAAAGGTGGTGAGGGTATAAAAAAGAGGAAAGGTAACTGTAGTAAAATATTTTCCTGTACAAAAGTCAGCATGTGCCATTCATAATAATGTGTTTTATTATTTGTTATTGCTTGCCTATTTTATTTTTCGGAGGGGAATTGCATGTTGGATCATTACTTGGCCATGCATCATAACTGGAAGTCAGTGATGGTTATGGTAATATGCATTTATTATTTAGAAGTATACAGGTAGAAATATAAAAGAAATTTTTTTTAGGTTTCTGATTCATGTTGCATTTATTTTATGGTACTAGATGAACTTGAAGAGGTTTTTTTTTGTACTTAATTTTCTAGTTACTTTGATGCAAAAAGATCAAATGCAAAAATGAGATAATTGCCATCAGATAAAAACAGGGTATGCATGACAAGAAGTAGCACACTGGTGAAGAAAGCATTCTGGGTATTGATGGCAGATAAATATTTGACATGACTGTGGCAGCTGTGCTATCTGGTGGCAGTCCTTAAGGTGGCTGGACCATACTGAGGCCCCATAATGTGCTTGCCAATAAATTTATAAGTATATTTATTTCAAGCAAGAACATAGGCTTTGTCTCCTAATCCTGAAAACATGATTTACATGAAGTCACATTGCTCCCTTGTATTTACAATTCAGCTTTTCCTGAGGTTACCACAAATCATCTGCTTCTTACTCAAAATGCATCTATATAACTTCTTGGAGTTACCGCACCCACTAGCCATGCTTGTTAAGACTAAACATCTCCCCAATTTACTTTCTCTTTTTGCTCAATGTAGGATTACCCTTGGCAAGAACATCAGTCATGTTCTGTATATATCATAGTGCTTTGCAATGTTTTATTTATGAGGCCACTTCTGAGAACACAATGTCTGTCCACATGCATTGAAGGAAAATGCTCCAGTTTACTGGGAGGAGTTCATATGTTCTGTTATTTCAAGCTTCAAAGTGTGGGCTTTTTTTTATTGGCCCATTTTTTAGATAAAGTGTGTTTATCTAGTAATAAAAATTACTAGTGATTTTGCAGTTTTCTTCAAATCTTAAGGCATAAAGCTAGCAGCCACTGTGGAACACAGTATGGAATTTAATTGTACTTCTGTATCTCATAAGAAAATACCCTCAAGTCAGCCTCAGGCAAATAGTAAAGCTGTTGACAGTTCCTTTGGAGAAACTTCATTTGATTATAATAGTGTTTTCTTTCTCTTAAATATTAAAATGAAGCAAGCCAAAGTTTCTAGGATTCACATAAATGATCACAGATCATTTTTTCTTTCTTTTTCAACATGTTAGTAAAAAATTAGTTTAAAGCTGAAAGGCTACTTTCAGCAAAGCTGCTCATGTGCTAATCCAAAGAAGAGTTCATCTCCCCTTGGAAAGGGTCCTAGAAAACTGAATTAGAGGCAGATTTGTTGGCCACCTTCACACATGAGTTTCTTCAGAGTAGTGGCAGAAATCAATGGTTTCCTTAAATAAAACACTCCAGGGACAGAAGAAATCAGAGCCTGGCTCAGTTCCTAGAATTTGTGTTTTTACTTGTATGATCATTTCCTTAGTAAGTATTTTCAAAGTCAAATCCCCTTTTCTACATTTATAATCAAAAGGGATAAGAACCTAAATTCAGATATAAAATTCTAATGCTTGAAGTAATTCTCTTCTGGGTGCTATCAAGTCTTCATTCTCTGGACTCTGATCTATGACAAGCAAACCTGTACTCAATTAACAAGAGAAGCAGTAAATCACTCAACTTCTGAGCTTATTCAAATTATTTCATATTGTAATGCACGTGGATGCATTCCAGCATGAGTTCTTTATGAGCCATATTAATTAATTCATTTATTCACACATCATTCATTCAATCAGCAAAGCTTTCTACAGTATTTAATACTCATCAGTTACCATTGCCCAATGCTAAGGAATGTGAGGTCTACTTTATTTTGACCTCTTTTTATCGAACTTTTAAAAGACACAAATAGTATATCTTAGTAATATTCTCCCTACTCTATACAGGTGAGGTGGTCTATTTCCAAATCTTATCCAGCACCAATGGGTATTACTAAGTAAAAGATAACAGTAAGAAAGAAAAAATATTAATGTTGATGATAAAATAATAATATTAATGGCTAACATTTATGAAGTGATTACTAGGAGGTTTTACATGTTTCAGCCTTTTAAATTCACAATACACCCAGTAAAAGCTTAGAATTTGTGGGACTTGCCCCACATTGCACACACAGTCGTGATGACAGCAGTAGAACCCCTGGCTGTCTACTGCAAGAACTCATGCTTTTCCAGATCACATCGTATTTGGTCATAATAATGATGGCACAGTGCTGACTGAACAGTCTTGCTTCTTCATGTTCCCAGAAACAGCAGAATCTCAATTTGAACTTGATCCATTATTGTGGAAAGTTATAAATATATTTTAAAGCAGTTAATAAAAATAATTGTGCATATGCAGAACCTTCTGCACACAAGGCACATGCAGCAGGTTTTATGACGCACACAATGACCCTCTGCAGTGGCTACTATAATTTCTTACTCTTGACAAATGAGGGAGATAGGGTTCTGAGTTGTATGGTAACAAACACCGGATCTCAAAATCAGTGGTAGTGTTAAGGTTTGCTTCTAAGTCACTTGTTTCCAGGAGTCTGCTTTAATTGGTCTAGCATCATACTTCTCTAATGTCAAGACAGGTGAAAGGATCCATGCCTTATCAAAGAAGCTGTTAAGATGATTTTTGTTGTTGAAGCAAATTGCGTTCACTACTGACATTTTCACACAATTAAAATACAGTGGAACTTATTAAAAATTGTCTTTTCAAGGATTTAATTGTATCTTAGCCATTATTTGAAGAAGGCAAAAACAATTCTGGTTTTTAAATCTAACAAAAAATGCACATTCTTTCTTGTAGCTATTTTTCTATTGATGTTATTCCAATTAAGCATTTATTATACAAAGTGTTTTTCAAATTTTTTTTCTATCATTACTTGGATTCCAGAGTGTGACTTAGGAGCAGCTCCAGAGAGGACAGGAAAATGATGGGGAGGGCAGAGTAGCCCCCCTCCTCCCCTGCCTATTGCTAACAATCCAGCTCTCAGCAGAGGAACCACACCTTAAACTGTTGTGTGTTAACTACCCAGCAAGATCCTGTTTATGAAAAGATCTCTACTGAGGTGTGGAATAGCTATTCCAGTTTTTCCTAATTGAGCACATAGTACACTACACACATACTAAGGTGGTGTTCCCTAAGAAGTCCCATGATAATGTTTTGGAAAGCATAACCTTCCTATTTTCTAACAACCTTCATGCTAACTCTTCTTTATAGGGCCAAAAGCACAGCAGAGTTTCTTCCTGCCTTTGAGTTTAAAGAAGGCTTGGGTTCCGCCCTCTGTGTGACCTAATGACCAAAACCAGGTAAAACAGGACTGTCTCACAAGACGCTGTTGATCCAATGTCATCAATGTACATGATCACAGTATCACCTGCATCTCGGCACTATGGTAAAAATCACAGGCACAGAGGGAGAAACTTTCATTAACTAGAACTGATTTTCTGCTATCTCATCAGAATGGAGAAAAGAAATGAAATGAAGTTGTAGAGAATAAAACTGTATGTTTTGTATATATGTTATTGGCTGAGATTTCTGTATGGTACATTTGGAAATGATGTTTATTTGGGGGGTTCTTTATAGTGGGGAAAAAGGAAGATTCACAATATTTATATTCTCCCACCTCTGCTCCCAAGTTAGCTTTCTTTTTAATTTGATTATGCAGTCCCTTAGGAGAAAGGTGAGGTGTTCAGTAGTGTTAAGAATGATTCAGGGATTGTGGTCCAATTCCATGGCCACTAGCATTCCTGTTTCAAAAATGACTGGGTAAATAGTGTGGGGATACCAGGGGTAGCACATGAACTGAAAAAAATGCAAGGTCAGTCAGAACAGCTCAGTTTGTGACTATAATTTTAACTTTTTCTACTGTTCCTATTTCAGTTTAAAGATCTCCTTGTAGTTTGTTCCTCACAAGTCCTCTCTCTGTACTATCATATCATAGTGGCTGTGGTTGAGGGTAAGGACAACCGCAGATGTTATTTTTCATCAGTTTAATTATTTTAAAGACCCAAGCAGAAATATGTAGGTGTTATTTTGCCTTATGTAGAAAATTTTGTTTTTAAAGTTAAAATCATTATTTTAGTCAGGTCATACTGACAAATAAAACTTTACCTTTGATTCATGAAACATTCAATGACAATCCACTTTCTAAATCCTAAACATAATCAATGTGCTATTTACTCGTCAAAAAGATTCAGAATGCACAGACTATTTGTTTCCTTTCTTTCCTCCTCCAAAGTAGAAAAAATTTATAAAATTTCTTTGCAATAGTCATTTGGAAATTACTGATAGGAGTTATGAAATAGTTCAGAAGTGTGTGTGTGTTGGTTAAAACCAGAGACACAATGCATAGGACAGCACCTTTCAACAAAGAAGTACCCCATACAATACGTCAATAATGCTGAGACTAAAAAAATCAGGTGTAGATTAGAGATAGATTTTTCCAGTAAAGAGATTAAGAAGGGTGTCCTTTCAAGAACAGACTTCATGGTTCTTGGGATATAATCCTAGCAGTGGAATTGCTGGGTCAAATGACAGATTCATTTTTAGTTTTCCTACAAAATTCCATATTGTTTTCCATAATGGTTGTACCAGTCTGCAATCCCACCAACAGTGAACTAGGGTCCCCTTTTCTATATAACCTCTCCAACATTTGTTGTTGGTTGCTTTGTTTATGATGGCCATTCTGACTGGTATAAAGTGGTATCTCATTGTGATTTTAATTTGCATCTCTCTGATAGCTAGTGATATTGAGCATCTTTTCATGTGTTTCTTGGATCCTCTGTATGTCCTCCTTGGAGAAGTGTCTGTTCAAATGACCTCACCTATACCAGGAACCTAAACAACAAAACAAACAAGCAAGAAAAATATAACCAAAGACACTGAAATAGAGAACAAGGGGACAGAGACCAGAGGGGAGAGGGGAGGGAATTTCAGGGGAAAAGGGGAAGGATTTACAGGAACTAGTATAAAGGACACATGCGCAAAAAATAAGGGGGGTGGAAATGGGAGGGAGGTGGGGAGCACTGGGGGGTGGGATGGGATGGGAGTAAAAGACACAAAACTGTACTTGAACAACAATTAAATAAATAAATTTTAAAAAAAAAGAACAGACTTCAGGTTACCTGATACCAACTTTCTTTTCTTTTTTTAAAGATTTTTATTTATTTATCTTTAGAGAGGAAGGGAAGTAGAGAGGGAGAGAAATATCAATGTATGGTTGCCTCTTGTGCGTCCCCTGCTGGGAACTGGCCTGCAACCCAGGCATGTGCCCTGACTGGGAATTGAACCACAATCATCTGGTTTGCAGGCCAGTGCTCAATCCACAGAACTATACCAGCCAGGGCCTGATACCAACATTCTTGTTTTGGAGACAGGCACTCCAATAGCAGTTAAGCAAATATAAAGTGCTGTGCCTATAAAGGTTTAGATAAGCCAAGGGCCTATCTCTCTCAGAGGGTGGATAAGAATCTTTTCTTTGTCTGGTAGCAAGAGATAGAGGTAGTGGTAGAGGGATCACACTGCTGTTCTCCATCTGCTAAGGAAGCTGACTTGACTTTGATACTTGATCTGAGCTGGAAGTAAGGAAATACTGCACTTTCTGCTGTGAAGACTCGATAGATTGAGTGCAAAATATTTTCTTTTGAATTAATTTTTTAATTACTTTATTTTTGTTCAAGTACAGTTGTCTCCATTTACCCCCCACCACTGCCCCTCGCCCTAGCTATCCCCACCCGCCTCCCCTGATTCCACCTTCCCCCTTGGTTTTTGTCTGTGTGTCTTTTATAGTTGTTCCTGAAAACCCTTCCCCCCCTTCTCTCCTATTATCCCCTTCCACCTCCCCTCTGGTTATTGTTAGATTGTTCTTAATTTCAATGTCTCTGGTTATATTTTGCTTGCTTATTTGTTTTGCTGATTAGGATCCAGTTAAAGGTGAGATCATATGGTGTTTGTCCCTCACCACCTGGCTTATTTCACTTAGCATAATGCTCTCCAGTTCCATCCATGCTGTCACAAAGGGTAGGAACTTTGCAAAACATTTTCTTGGTGGTGTCTTTGATTCCTGCTTTGCTTTCTATTTAAGAAAAACTTTGTATCAGAAGCTAATTCTCACATGATGATTATCATCACATTAATGCAATGAAACCTTATTAATAAATTTATTCTTAATGGTTCTTACAATGAAGGAGCAAGAGGTTAATAATTATGAACATAATATCTATGTTCACCTTGTGTTACTATTTGGCTTAATATTCCTGTCACCTCACAAGTGGATCTGAGAAGACCCATTATTTTTATTCATAGTGTAGGTTTTTCCTCCAGAATAGTAATGTGCCTGATAAACAGTTCATTTTACATGTGGATAGACTAGATAACATTTTATATTGTTTTCTAAAAAGTAATACTTTTTTACTAGAACTATATAGGTATATAGAGAGCTTCCTTTTCTTTTATTTTTTAAAAATAGTAATTTGGTTCTGACAATGTTAAATGCATATTTTGAAAATATTTTATTTATTTAACCAATTAATTATTTAATAAACATCTATTAATTTTTCTGTAATGCAATTTTTAGGCCTTGAGAATATAAAAGCGAATAAACAAAGTTGCTACTCTCAAAGTGCTCAGCTTTTAATTTTAGATTTTCTCTGCATGCATTAATAATTATTCATCTGAAAACTGACTGAAAAGAAAGCCAATCCAATTGTATAATCATTTTTATTTCAAGTAGGTTGTCATATGCTATCCATATCAATTTGTGGCCCTCAAATCCAGCATTAAGCAAATTTTTTCCCTTTTGTAAAATCAATGCCCATTCTAATCTCAGGAAGTTAAACATTTTAACTATAAGTTTATGCTATATCACAACATTTCTATTTAGTCTTAAGTACTGACAGGAATGTGGGAGTTAATATTTCCTCACATAAGGATTGTCATGTCTCAGGGTGATATGATAATCCCAAGAGAAGAACTGGCTGCCTTTAATAGATATGCTAAGAAATCAAGTTCCCTAGAGCCACCAGTGAGATTACTAATGACAAGCTTTGTATAGTTCTGAATGGGTTGTGTTACTTAAGGTACTTTTAAATATATTTAACATGAATCTAATCACTTTTGATTATTTTAAGTGTTATAATTTTATAGAAGACATTTATTTTAGTACTTAGCCATTCTGCATTCTTTTTTAATGCTATCCTAAAAATTTTCAACCATTTGAATAAAATTAAGTTTCTACTTTTGTGAGCTTTTCAATAATTAACATACACTTCAACTGTAAAATATTACAAGATAAACTTTGACTCAAAGTTAAGACAAATTAATGACTTCCTTTATTTAAATAACCACAGTAATGATAACTCAGCTAAATCAGCTCCATTTCCATATTGCTGGCAGCTTATAACCTAAACCAAACATGCATGCACACAGGTAAAAGAACACCCAGTAAATGTCATATTATATGTTAGAAATAAAATGTATTTTAGGATATTTGGGAAAAAAATAAGATTTAAAATATTGATCGTAGCCCTGCCTGGTGTGTCTCAGTGGATTGAGTGCCAGCCTATGAATCAAAGGGTCACTGGTTAGATTCCCAGTCAGGGTACATGCCTGGGTTGTGGTCAAGTCTCCAGTAGGGGGCAACCACACATTGATGTTTCCTCCTCTTTCTCCCTTCCTTCCCCTTTGTCTAAAAATAACTAAATAAAATATTAAAAAATACTGATTATATAAATATTGATACTATATTAAAAGCCTATAATATATCAGATTGTATCCAGAGTAGTGTAAATATTCAAACAATGTTATGTAACTGTAGGGAAAATTTTGGAAGTGTGTCTAGGTGGTTGGAGGACCCTACCCAGGTAGGCCTTCCAATTTCTATGGAAGCTCCAAACTACCTCTGTTTTACTTCACTGTAAACCCTGCTTCTTCCTAAGACAACGGATATGGCCCACTCCATAATTTCCTTCCTTCCCTGGTAATTTTCTCTGCTCTTCAACACCTGGAAACCTTTGAGATATGAAATAAGATTTAATTCCTCCATTTTGTTAATTGTTTAATAGTACTTATTAATTGTCTACTTATGTTCCAGTTTCTGTGCTAGGTGCTAGCAACATATTCACCAGGAAACAAGATAGTTCCCTGAACCCATGACTCTTACAGTCTAGTTAGAAATAGAGAATAATCAATGCATAAAACAAGGAACTACATGATTAAAATGAGTGCTGTGGCAGATAACACTTATGTGGAAAAGCTTTAGGCCCTGGCTGGTGTAGCTCAGTGGATTGAGAGAGGGCCTACGAACCAGACAATTGTGGTTCGATTCCCATTCAGGGCATATGCCTGGGTTGCAGGCTGGTTCCCTGCAGGCCAGTTCGCAGCAGGGGATGCACGAAAGGCAACCATACATTGATGTTTCTCTCCTTCCCTTCCCCTCTAAAGATAAACAAATAATATCTTAAAAAAAACTTTAGACAGTTTAGGAGAGGTTACCAAAGGCATAGCTTGTAATTTGATACTTGACTAGAGAGAAAGATTCATGGGAAGAATAACTTGAGGACAGGAGAGAAGAAAAATACTAAAGAGGAAGGCACAATATTCCAGTTGGAAGGAACAGTAAAATTAAAGGCCATAAAGCAGAAAAACTTTTTAGAGAGTTTCAGAAGTGATAGGCTGCCCAAGTGAATGGAACATTGAGAGTGGATGAAGGCTGGTGTTAAGTGAGGTAGAGAAAAATGCAGAAGCCTAGTTGTGTAGGGCCTTGTTAGCAGTTGTGAGGAAAGGAAAGGTAAGGCACCAATAATCCTTCAGAGAAGTGATTTGATGCAGAATTCCTTAAATCACCCTGCCAAAGTGTGAAGACCATTTAGAATCAGGCAATGAAGAACTGCTACTAAAAACTGATAGGCACTTGGACAGACCAGTTTCAGAGGAGACAGAGAAAAATGAGCAGATATCAGATGAAATTTTGTTGTATAAGCACCATGCCCTCGTTAACCAGTTGCACCAGGTGATGCGTGTGTGTGTGTGTGTGTGTGTGTGTGTGTGTGATGAAATACTACTCAGCCTTAAAAAATACAAAATCCTGCTATTTGCAACAGCATGCCTGGATAGTGAGAATATCATTTCATGTGGAATAAGTCAGATGGAAAAAGTTAAGAACCATATGATTTCACTTGTGAGGGATATAAAACTGAAGGCAACAAATGAACAAACAAGAAAAACAAATGATTAAAATGAAGGAGAGAATCCTAGAAGCAGCAAGAAATAAGGGGATAGCCACCTACAAAGGAGTTCCCATCAGACTGTCAGCTGATTTCTCAAAACAGACCTTACAGGCAAGAAGGGGCTGGAAAGAGGTATTCCAAGTCATGAAAGGCAAGGACCTACATCCAAGATTGATCTATCCAGCAAAGCTTTCATTTAGAATGGAAGGGCAGATAAAGTGTTTCTCAGATAAGATCATATTCAAGGAGTTCATCATCACCAAGCCCTTATTATATGAAATGTTAAAGGGACTTACCTAAGAAAAAGAAGATAAAAATGATGAACAGTGAAATGACAGCAAACTCACAGTTATTAACAGCCACACCTAAAACAAAAGCAAATTAAGAGGACAGCTAGATCAGGAGTGAACCATAGAAATGGAGATCACGTGGAGGGTTAGCAACAGGGGAGTGGGAGAAGGAGAAGGAGGGAGAATGTACAGAAAATAAGTAGCATAGACAGTAGATAGAAAATAGATGGGGGGGCAAGAATAGCATGGGAAATATAGAATCTAAAGAACTTGAGACACGTGTTCATGAACTAAAGGGGGGAATGGTGGGAGAGGGGTGTGCAGGGTGGAGGGGAATGAAAGGGGGAATAGAATAATGTAATGCATAATCAATAAAATAAAAAAAAACATGGAAAAAAAAACAAATGAACAAAAATTCACAGACACAAACAACAGTATGGTGTTTAAGAGGGAAGTGGGGTGGGAGGATAGTAAGTGGCGAAGTAGGTCAAATGCATGGTGAAGGCAGAAGGTTTGGCTTTAGGTGGTAAGTACATAATGGAATATACAGATGATGCATCAGAATTGTATACCTGTAACCTATATAATCTTACTACCCAATGTTGCCCCAATACAACATTGGGTAATGTTAATTTTAAAGAAAAGATGAAATAAGCCAGAGAAAGACAGATACTATATGATTTCACTTGTATGTGGGATCTAATGAACAATATAGACTAACAAACAAAATAGAAACAGACTCATAGATACAGAGAACAGACTGACAGGTGTCAGAGGGGAGGAGTGTTTGGGGGCTGGGTGAAAAAGGTAAAGAAATTAAGCAAAAAAAGCAAAACAAAATGTCAAGAAACTTCAGACACAGAAAACAGTATGTTGATCACCAGAAGGAAAGGGCAGTGAGGGGGCGGATAAAAGAGGGTAAAGGGGGGATAAATGGTGATGGGAGGAAACTTAACTTTGGATGGTGAACACACAATACAATATATAGATGATGTATTATAGATTTGTAGACCTGGCCAACATAATTTTATTAATCAATGTCACCCCAATAAACTCAGTCAAAAAAGATAAAATTTTGGAAAAGACTTTTTCATAGGGATTGTAGATAAAGAATAAAATGATGAGAAGTCAAAAATGATTCTCAGCACATCAGTAAATGGCAGTAATTTGCTGAAATAGGAAATACCATGGGGAGGGGTACAGAGAAATAAGGTGGGTTGGAAGGCTAGGAGACCAGGAATCTTATTTTGGAGATGTTTAGTTTAAGACAGGAATGAGGCTTTCAAGATAAGATAGCAGGAAATATAAAATTTGAATACAGGAGTTTGGAATTCTGAAGAAATTTCTAAGGTAGTATTTTCTAAGGTAATTTCTGATCTAAGAACAGAAAGAAAAAACTGGTCACTGATATAGGAGGACTGCCAAAAATGTACTCTTTAAGGCAGAAAGAGAATATGATATCAAGAAGACAGAGTGCTACTGAAGCACTTATTACGATGAAGACAAAAGATTATATATTGACTTTCTTAACATGAAGGTCAGAGAGGGTGACAACTGTCTGGTTCTGAGTGAATAGTACCCATTTCTACTAGTTGTCCTGAGATAATACTTAACAGCACCTTTTTTTTTTTTTTTTTTACTATAAAAAGATTCTCAGCATGAGGAAACTCACTAGATTACCTGGTATTAACAATAGTTGTGTTGGTTGTAGAATCCTGCAAGTCAGATTGGATTAGATTGAAGAGTAAATACCAGATAACAAAATTGAACTCCCCGTGTGTAGCACACTTTGGAGATGTTTGGTGGGAAGAGGGGCAGATACAAAGTAATACAAAGTCTGGGAGGATGTTGTGTGGCAGCAGAGATATTTTCAAGCCTGCTTTTATTTTTTTGAGAAATGATCTAACACAGAGAAAAAGATAGATAATGCAAGAAAGAAAGGTGAAGGGCGGGTGGGTGCAAATGGAGGAGTTGGCCTTGGGCAGAACTAGGTCGTCTTTAAGTAGCAAGGGGGCCTATCCTATTTCTCTTGAATGCTTTTCTTCTAACTTATGGCATTTTTTCATAAACTCTTCCTACTTCCCCTGTAAGCAACTTGTCATGCCATGGCTATTCATACTTAACAAATGGAAGTCTCCATGTATGCTTAACTCTTTGGGTTTCCTAGGATGTAGTTTTATTTATTTATTTATTTATTTATTTATTTATTTATTTATTTTACAATCAGAGAACCACTACTCCTAATTTGTTCAATTATATAAAAGAAACTTTTTACACATTATCATGGTACTGTTTCAAACATATATTAAATTCTTGTAAAAGTTTAAACTTTTAAAAAATCATTTTTGTACCTTAAATTTAAGCAAATTCATTATCATAGTGTTTCTTCACAGAAGCATAAATTAGTCATTAACGATTTGTTCTTACAGAAATAAACACCTTGGACAGGATTACTGAGGAATTAACATTTCAATGGTTCCTAGAATTTTTCTGCTACTGAATCTATGGATACAGCCTTAATGTATTCATTTCTAATGACATGTGGTGATCAATGAGGCTTTAGCAATTAAAGCAAACCACAAGGTCATACAGAGAGTAAGCCAAGCATTAGATAATTGACAAATTTAGAGAATGTTGACTTGGAGAGAGATTCGTGTGTACAATCTAAATCATATACGGACCACATTATGCCATGTGGGCTCTATGAAATGAACTGTGAAGACCCTGTTGGAAGCATGCCACACTTCCCAATTAGAATGCTTTGAAACTTAACTTTGCATTGTTATATTCGTTTAACTCGAAGCATGTTATTTTTAATATATTCAGTTAAAAAAAAGACAGTACTAGAATAAGATAATTGGCTATCCTTCATGAAAAAGTTGATGTCAACAGAAAACTGTTACATATTTTAAAACTGGTAATATACAACTAAAGAAAGCAAATATATATGTAGGTACCACATCATCTTTCAAACATATGGGGATGAAAGATGATTTGACTTTGGTTGGTGGGCATACAATACCATGTACAAATCATGTACCAAGGAAGTGTACGTATGAAACCTTATATAGTCTTAAGACTATATAACTATATAAGCTATATATAGTTATATAATGATATATATGTAGCTATATATAGCTTAGTTTTGACTTTACTGCTTGTATATAGTCTTATTAACTAATGTCACCCAAATAAATTAAATTAGCTAAAATAAATAACAAATGAAAATTAAAAAGTAAATATAGATTGGCTTTTCATTCTGAGTTCATTGCCATGAACACACAATGAGAATCCACAGTAAAGCTTGCATTAGTGATGCTATGAAACTTCTTTCTACAAAATCACTTTCAATTAATAAAAGAAATGATACTAAATAAGTAATTTTCTACTTCTATTTGTGAGAGGAGTTGAATTGTGTTAATTTTTAGAAATGATAATGATGATTATTTTAAATGTTTCTCAAAAGTGAGTTCACCTCCTCCCACGCAGTTGACTCCCGACATTTGTCCTTCCTTACGTTCACTGAGTCAGTAAGTTAAAGACACTGTGGGTGACCTACTTAAAAATGTTATAAAGATTTAAATTTGGAGTGTCATGTGTCTAGCATTTTAGACGTACCTAAGTGACTCTTTCTTAGTATTTCAAGTTCATAAGAATTTGTCATTTGATAATTGTCTTCAATATCGCAAGTTTCTGTAACTAAAAGAACACTAATCTTTGCATATGTTTACATATACATTTAAATATTTAACAGACAAGTTTTGCAAAAATGTGATTGGTATAACTTTGTTTTACCTGTTTAATAAAACCTTTTTTTAGTATCTGTTTTCTTTTATGTACCATTAAAATTATGAACCATCCACCCTCAGTTTGTTTTCAGTATGTTCATATTAGCATAGTTAATAGATGCAAAGTTAAGAGAAAATAAGGCAAATCACAAAGACAGGCCATGAGACAAGTTTATATTACACAGCAGAAATATTCCAGCAATCAGATTTTTAAGTCTAAGTCATTTATGCTAGTCTCTCTCTTAGTCAGGGGGAAGCATGAATTAACATCTAAAGCAAGGCAGATTTCAATTCCAACGAAAACATGTGTAATCCATTGTTACCTGTTGAAATCTATTTTTCTGCCAGCCTTTGTCTCCACACAAAGTTGAGCCCCTAAAGAACATACATTTGGATGGTTCAGTAGTTGTCACTGAGTTGTTAAGATTCATTCATCAATTCTTACTCATTAGCAGCAAGCATTTGAAAGAATGAAGCCAACTTAATGATCTCATTTATTTCTAGATTATAATATAATCTTGTTTTAAAAAGTGCTCAGAAAATACATTCTTTTTGAAAAGAGAAGCAGTCAGGCTTTTGTCTTTTATGAACTTTATTTTTATATCCTGCATGTGTGGTAAAATACCTGGACATAACAGCTTCCCCATAAATGCACAGGCAGACAGCTGCAGAATGCTGTCTGTGGTGCTGTCTGAACCTTCTGCTGATGATCCCATCTAAAGTACTCCAAAAATGCTGAAAGTTCAGCCGACCTCCAGGCTGAGCATCGATCAGCTGCAGAGTTTTAGCCTACCTTTCCATAGAGTAATGACAAATGCCATGCTTAAAAGAAAAACAGACAACATTCTGATGTTTAACTGTGATGTACAACTAAACTGTTTCTCTGCTTTGACAAACAGTATGAATATTAACAGTAACTTTGAGATTTATTTCAGTGATTTTGTGATAGGTAATATGTTTTCAGATGCTTAAGTAAATTATGGGAAATGTCCAACTTTTAAACGTATCATTATTCTAACTTGTGTTTTAAAATAGTTTCCAAAAGTAATTGGTAATCAACTTATTGGAGTATTTGTATAAACTGAGTTTGAATTATAACTTTAAAAATGCTTAATTTCTACTTGTATTAACTGGTCTATGTAAATTACATTTTAAAAGTTTCCTTTACGCTCTGGCTGGTGTAGCTCAGTGGATTGAGCATGGGCCTGTGAACCAAAAGATCGCAGAGTTTGATTCCCCGTCAGGGCACATACCTGCAATTCCCAGCAGGGGCCAGTTCCCAGCAGGGGATGCACCAGAAGCAACCATACATTGATATTTCTCCCCTCCCCTCCCCCTCCCCCCTCCCCTCCCTCCCCTCCCCTCCCTCCCCTCCCTCCTCCCCTCCCCTCCCCTCCCCTCCCCTCCCCTCCCTCCCCTCCCCTCCCCTCCCCCCCTTCAAGAAAAATAAACAAAAATTTAAAAAAAAAAATACACAATTAAAAAAATAAAATATTTAAATGGCAAAATTTCACTGTTTTGTGTTGAATTAATATATACAATTGGGAGGGAGAAAAAAGTAGATTTATGTTAAAGGGATATTTTGCTAGGTTTATAAATATCATTTTAGAATTCAAATCAATTTTTCATTCTTTATTTTGTTCAAGTTGAAGTAAAATCTTTATTCCATTGGCAGAAAAGATTAATGAATTAATGTACATATTTCCTTAGGGAAAAATCTTCATTTTTTAGAAAGTGGTTAAATGGCTTATTTCTTTCCTTCCCCACCTCACTGCTTCTCCAGCTCTCTGAGCCAAAGCGCTCCTGCTCTGGGTGACACATGCCAAGTCCTTGGTTTTATTATTAACATCTTCAAAAGAAGTGCGAAACTTGATGCATACTGAAGTAAGCATCTTATTGTATATATGAGAATACAATATTCTCATTGTATATATGTATGTACATATATAATTACATATAGTATATAAATAGAGACTATTAGAGCATTTATATATAACACAATGTCTATATATATGTGTGTATATATATAATAAAACATACATCAATTTATTTCTTTCAGACTGCTCTGTTTTAAATATATGATTTTTTTGCATTTTAATAATATTTTATGCCATTCAAAGAGATAAGAAGTTCAAGGTTTATGGTGTAGTAATTTATTACTTCTAAGCATTGTGAACTCATACTTTAAGTAGGACAATTATCTGTTGGGATAATTTAAGTCACAGAAAGACAATGAAATGAAATTATTTATACCATGTAATCTGATACTACATGCATTTTTGAGCAAGTTATAAATAATGAATAAACAGTATATATAAATTTCTATTTTCTTCTTAGAAGCAGTCTAATAATCTACTCAGAGCCAAGATTAAAATGAATACAAGTACTGTCATTTGAATTAAACTACTAAGTGTTATAAATTTTGTTTACTATTTTTGTCTTTATCTCCAAAGGTAGTTATCTTACTTTCTCTTGGAAATATTTCTCATCTTGTCTACTCCATATTGTTTCAGCTGATTTCTCTTCTTCCCAGGTACAATGCTAAACAAGTTTTCCTAGCACCCTTTGCCCAGCACTAATCTACAGTGAACAAAATGCCAAGAGGAGTTAGATGTGCCATTTCTAGGCCTACCCCTACTAAGCCATCCATTTGTGCTCTGCCCTGCTGACTAGAGGAGACTCATGTTTTCAGCCAAAAACACATGGCATATTTAAACTAACATAACTAGAATAAGGTTGAATAAATGAACTCTGCCCAAAGATATGGTCAAGGGATAGGAAAGCCACTTAGGATAATGTAATATTCCAAGGCCACAACATATTATAATTACTCTGAAAACATTTTATATTTAAAGGCTACTAGGAAGAAATAAGTTACCAGATCTTAGGGGAGAAGACCATCTACCCAGAGCCCAGACCCTCACTGAGTGGGCCAGCCTCTGGGACACCACACTAGGCCAGGGGAATATTGTCCTGATGGCATTTGCTTCCCTCCGTGTGTCCTCATTTCCCCTTTTATAAGGATACTGGTCATATTGGATTGGGACCCACACTAATGACCTCAGTTTAACTTGATTACGTCTTTAAAGAGTATCTCAAAATAAGGTCACATTCTTAGATATTGAAGGTTAGGACTTCAAAACATGAATTTTGTGGGGTCACAATTCAACCCATACCAGAGCCCATTAATGTAATCTACATAGACCAGTGTCAAAAGTCCAGAGTAGAGAGAAAGACACTACAGAGTGGATCTCAAGAGGTGCAGAAATTTAGAGTCTATTGTATACTCTAGCTTAGAATACCCTGTTAAGGAAAGTGAATACTTAATTTATGTCATATGCTCCCTTACTTAAAAAATCTGTAGTAGGTCAATATTGCAAATAGTATTGTTCGTAGTTCTTACCGTGGCATTCAATGACCTAAACAACCTGACTAGCATGGTTTTTGCAGAACTTATACTCACTCTTTCCTACTTAAATGGTCTCAGATATATATTATTTCCTTTTTCTCATTCTTTCATACTATTACTGACTTAAGGAAATCCTCCTATCACCATTGAAGAGAAATAATGTAGTGTGGTGCAGGCTTTGTATGCAGTTCTGTATGACTTGAGAAAATATTCATTAATGCGTGGGTTTCATTGTTGTTGGTCAGTCTTCTTAGTTCTCATTCACTGTTCACATAACCACTGTGCTAGTTTTTAAAAAGTCAACATGATTCATTGCATGTCCACATGACTATACATAAACAGTAACTGATAAATGATTCTCTCGAGAGTAACTACAGATGTTTCCCACTTGTTCTAGTTTATTTGGTTTTATACAGCTCTTAGTACAGGAGTTGCCTTCCCCAAACAAAGGGACAAACCGACAAAACTCATGAGAAAGCTCTAGGAGAATTGGTAGAGTTTATGCAATTACTTACAAATCAGGATGTAGACTATGAGTTAAGATTAAGATTGCAAATGAGGATTTTTGGGAAAATGCATGGATGCCTTTTTAATGGCATACACTAAACGAAAGACTTTAGAGTCCCGTAATTGACAAGATCAAAAAAGCCCAATTTATTTCTGTCTTTGAATTACAAACCTTACCTCTGTAAATAACCAAGTTAGATGTTAATTAGAACTTTAAATTGGGGGAATTATATATATATGTATATATATGCTCATATATTAATATGTATAATTATATCATAATATATGTGATATAATGGAAATATTCAATAATGCTTACGAGAAGACAAGAAACATGGTATGTTAATAACAATATGAGTCATGCATAAGTGTTATAAATATATCAACAAACATAGATAAAGTGCAACATCACACTGTCATGTTTGTGTCTGCCATAGAATGCACAAAGACTATCTTTATCTCTCTGGACACCTGGTGTTTACATACACCCATGGTTTTCAACAGCGGGTGACAAGTCCATACCTATTTATGTTTGCTTTGCCTGCTGGTATACTATATGCTGTTGTTCAGCAGCCAAACCCCATTGCTTCATCCCATTTTCATTTTCCCCTCGGTTAAAAGATGAGCAACAGCTATAGCTAACTTATCACTAAAGAGTTTTTAATATGTGTGTTTTTAGTATCTTCATTATGCCACTGTATATTTCACCTTATTTAAGCTCCTATTTTACTTCCTGCTTTTGTTAGGTTAAACAATCACACATTTCTTTTTCAAAAGGGCCAAGTTACCCTGCAGAACACATTGCCTTATTCTAAAAATACAATGAACTCAGTTGTTGCTCACAGAGCATACTGGTTTCACTCTTTTTGAGAAAGCTCTTCGTGGGTCTAGTGCAACCTGCTGTTCTTTTACTCAGCATTTCATAAGAGCATGTGAGGAAGGACACGTCTCCTATATTCATGTTCAAAGAGATTGTCATCTCTCAACAGAAACAAGGTGAAGGAGTACAGAGTTCGGAGTGAAATGTGCGTGTACAGTTTACCTTTACTTTAAAGAGTATGTTCATGGTGAAAAAAATTATGACCACAACATTAATTGAATTAAACTTAAAATTGAAAAAAATAAACTTGAAGTTTCTTTTCTTTTTACTTCTAGAAGTTTATTTATTATTTTCCCATTACCTTTTGTGCACCCTACACAATAAAAAAACTAAGGTTAATGGATCCTCACTCTCATTTTTGTTCTTTGTATGTGATAATCTAGACAAAAACGATTGCTAGAAATTTTCCATTACTTCAAAAGAAACCAGGACCTGTGAAGAAATATTTCTGAATAGAGATAATTTAGACTAGATATAGACAGGTTATCAGCTACTCTCTGTTAAAAATAAAAAGCAACAGTAGATATTAATTTACAAGAAGAAAGTTATATAACATAAAGGAAAGTGATATTTTTGTTATTAAATATCCTTCAAAGTGACATATGACAAGGACAGTGAAAAACAGGTATTTTTGAGACTTTTAAAAATGTTTCACATTTAACATTTCTTTGAAGAACACTCTACATAATATGTTGTCATTTTTAAAACACAAACTACACACATTATAGTGAAAAAAATATTATGTCAGGAGGCAGGAGATCTGTGTTCTAGTCATGCCCTCCCACAGGCTAACAATGTGATCTTAAGAAAATGTCTACCTCTTTGATTCTCAGCTTTCAAATGCGCAAAATAAATGTAATAGACTGAATTATGTCTCCCCCAAATTTGTATGTCCATCCAAACCCTCACTACTTCAGAATGTGACTGTGTCTGAAGACAGGGTATTCAAAGAAATAAGTTTAAATGAGATCATTAGGTGAACTTTAATACAACATGATGATGTCCTTCTGAGAAGAGGAAATTAAGACAAAGATACACATTGAGGAGTATGATGTGACGACACATGGGAAGAGAGCATCTACAAGCCAAGGAGAGAGGCCTTGGGAAAAACTATCCTGCCAATACCTTCATCTCAGACTGTTTCAGTTGTTGAAGCCACATTCTCTGCGGTAGGTTGTGACAGCAGCCTGACCTAACCAATGCAATGGGCATTATGGTTGGATACAGTCATGTGTTTGTGAAGCATGTAGCACATGGTAGTTATTTAATGTGTGCTAATTAATATTGTTCTTGCTGCTACTTATTTTGTTTGCTGGGAAGGTACTTTATAATCCTTATCTTTATCTTGTCTTGAGCATATTGCAGTTCTTTTAGGGTAGGAGAAAATAAGAGATCCAATTACATTTTCTACAGTATGGGTCATAGGGCCCATGACTTAAAAGTTATTGATAGGTTTTGGAGTAAGAGTAGCCTTGGAACACTATTGTTTCTAACCATGTTATCTTCTGTATCTAATCTCTTTACCTTTCACTTTCCATCTGGGAATGTGGATAATAATTAAATTTGCTTTTTAAAATTTTGCTTTATAAAATTATATATATAATTACTACTGGACAAAAGTGAGTGTTTAATAAACTGTAACTACAATTGCTACATTCTCATCTACTTTTTAAAGACTTTCCAACACACCCCAGGCTAGAACAGCTTTTTCCGGTGTACCCCTCTGTCTCTCCCATCACCTCTCAGGTGTCTTTTTGTTTTCTTAGGAGCCAAAAATGTCTTTTGTGACATGATTCCTACTGCTGACCCAGTGATCATACACCTGCTTTTCCTCCAGATGAGGGCAGTCTCCCTGTCCAGAGAAAAATACTACGTTGGCTAAAATAGCATTTCCATAGTGCACTGCCCCAAAACCAGTTACTCAATTGCTTAAAATGCTAAAAAAATGTTAAGGGTTTTGTGTCTATGTCTTGAGTGAAGCAAAAAAATGTGAGACTATTAAACAGGATCTCAGAGGCCTTAAAATGCTCATGTGCCTTTTGAGTAGTCAGGAGAGGTGTAAGTGATGTAGCCTCTCTCAATTTTGTTAATAATAGACTGTTTTTTGGTTAATATTCTTAAGAATCTGTATTACAAACAATATTTAAATAGTTCTGGTCTAAGGAAAGCAAAACTTCCTTAAAACCTCTCCTTTAACTCTCCCAATCTCTGCTTTGGTCTCTTTACTGTCTTCTTTATGGGCTTTAAGTAATTATTTTTTACTAAATAATAATCTATTTTCATAACAAAATAATTCACTTCAGTCTATGTATTGGATAAAGACTGTGGTACATGTTTTAAAGTATCACTTAGAGGTGGGAGAGGCAAAATAACAAAAAATCCCTAAATCTTTATTAAAATTTAAACCTTCCTAAAAATCAAAGAAAGCCAATTAAGGGCAAATGTCATTTTCATTTATCAGATTGGCAAAAACTGATGCTTGTGAGGGTTTGGGGATAGAGTCACCTTCAAACACAGCTTTTGAGAATATAATAGCAGGTTATCAATAATTATTCTAGCTTGATTGTGGCATAATAGATTATTTTAATTGCCTTATTTATGTTTCTTCTGGGTGTTCCAAGTTTCCTACAGTAAATGTACTATATTTTGGTATCAAAAGAAACACCAGTTTGTTTTTATGATTTCTGTAAGTGGAAAATAATATGAGGCTTTCATGGCTTTTTTGTAAATCAGCTTACATAAGTTTGTTGATAATATGGCCCTTACAACCTTCTCTCCCCAGTGTGAAATTAAGGACATAATAGAAAAGGCAAAATGGTTTGATAAACATTATTCACATACAGGTGCATGTGAATACTAATCAGGATAACCTTCACTCTAAAATGGCAAGAACAATACCCAGAGGAAGTCTTGCTACTTACAAGGTGAAGTGGGAAAGAAAATAAGTACATCTTACCTGATAAGCAGTGAGTACTTCTGTCCATCATCCACTTTAGCAGTAGTGCTAATGCTTCTCAATTTTGATTCACCAGCACAGGAAAAGTAGTACTATGGGAAAAAAGGTTTTTCCTCAGTGTTTTAGTGTGAATTTAACATCTTATACTTGCATTTGAATTTACAATTGACCAACATTTTTTATTGTCTTAGTGACACCAGAAGTACGAAACTTAAAGAGTGACAGCTCAAGGCATATAACCAATAGGTGCTAGAATTAAAACAAAGTATATATATAATGTTATATACATATACTCCTGTATACCATGCACGTGTACACACACACACACACACACACACACACTCACACACTCTCTCTCTTTCCATTTCTTTTCCAGCATTCTGGGGCATCTGGTCGAGAAAGGCACCTTGTTCTGCTAGAAGGAGCAAGTATTATTGGCAATTTTCCTTAGATACAGCACGGGGCAATGAGAAGCCAGTGAATATAATTCTAGAGGGTGATGCTAATGTCACAGGAAAGGAAATCTAATATTATGAGAGTTAACCATATATTCTAAGCTTTCTAAAGCTTGAGGAGGCCTTTTGTAGGATTATTGCTAATTGGACCAATTGAGTTATGGTTTAAAAAGGGCAAATCATATCTGTAACTGCAACATTTGACCAGATACCTCTGGGAATTTCATGAGAGGGCTGCATAGCCTACTTGTTTTCTAACAGCATATACCTGAATGTATATTGGTTATATTACACCTAATTTTTTTTTCAGAAAAAGGCTTTCTGCCCTTTATCATATCTATAAGATATCAGTAACTCATATGTAAGTTAAATAAAAAAAGCTGCATAGTGTTTCATAACTCCTATCATCTAGCTGTATTAAACTGAGATATCTAAATCCTCCCACATGTAGCCTCAAGGTAAATATAATGCTATATATTTTAATTTTTAATGCTATTTGGGCATTGTAAAATGTTCCTTTCCTTTATAAAATTATCTGCTCCAGGTTTGCTTTAAGAAATATTTCAAGCAATATTGAGATTTTCAAAAACAAATATACCTACAAGCACTTTATAGGAAAATAAGATGTATAACATTTGGCTATACATTCTTCTGAAGCCATGTGAAACTAAGTTAAATTCAGTGTTTGTTGACTGAATTTTTACTGCGTGTCCAGTAAACAACCAAAGTTACTTAGGAATACATTGAATAGTTTTGACAACATAGGTGATAATTTATCTGTTTCTTATGGTTAACACTTGGAAATCTGTGTTAGTTAAGACAGCTATTTAAGCTTAATAATAATGTACTGACCAACAATGTGGGTATATGTGGGCAGAACAGTCTCCTTAATTTGTTAAAATACTTCAGAAAAGTATTTTTCAGGTACTACTATGTTATTAATTTCTATTATCTTCAGGGATATAAAATTAAACACATATAAAATATTGAGTGGGCAACTCTTAATTTTACTTGAGTTTTCCTTACTATAAGTGGCTCCTTTAAAATTGTATAAAAATAGCAGCAGAATTTGCTGCTATTGATTGTTTACTTGATATCATGGATTTTTAAAGCACTTTACAAGCATCAACTGATTGTTTCCTTTCAGAACAAAAGGCAAATACAGAAATATATGAGAAAGGAATGATCTGTTTATTGTCCCCATTAAATAGAGGTGAAAGCTGAGGTGGAGTGACTTGTCCTCAGCAGGGAGACACAGTGATTTGTGACACAGCTAATAAGTTGGTGGGGAGTGGGGGGGCTGATATTTGAGTTCTGAATGGAAGTATCTATCTACTTATCCCTTGTTATTAGAAAAAGTCCAACAAGATATATTTTTAAATTAAGTTTGATAAATAAAACTTTAGAGTTTAAATTTTTAAAGAAAATTTGACTAACATTCTGCATTTCTAGAATTTAAATAGGTCTTAAATTCTAGTTGTTGTAAAAGTTTAACCACAAATATGTCTTTTTGTTAAAATTGGAAGGTAAATATATTCTGTATATGATTATACTTTTGAAATAGATGAAATTATAGCCTCGCAAATCATGGAGGAACCAGGAAAATCCTAAAATCACAAATATAGAAGAACGCTGAAATTTTCTTGAAATCATTACAGGGAATCAATGATGTGAGTGGAAAGAATGTAGAGTTTCGTATTGACAGAACAGGGTAAAATTTTGACCTACCACTCTTAGTCTGTCTACAGGATCCTTGTAGGTGCAAAGGGAAAATACCTAACCCTCACATCTGATTCATATGTCACAGGCATTCCTCAATAGTTTATATGCCGAACTTTCTTATCCATTGCACTGCCTTTACTTCACAATACTTACTAATATACTAATTTAAACTCATTGTATTACCATCAGTTTATTTTAAGCACAAAACCCTTAAGTTTTTCACAAGGTCTCGAAGCTCTTAAGGAGCAGAGCTGGGATTCAAATTCTGACAGTCTGCTCCAGAGTCCTTGATCTTAATAAACATTCTTAAGATGGAGCCTGACACATAATTCTAATTTAATAAACTATAGTAATTATTACTACAGATGTGTCAATATATAGCCTTTCTTTGTCATAAAACTTGCAAGAAACACTATACCTCTCTTTACACTTTGTATTCCACAATTCCTAAATGTCTTGGTTCAACCTGTCATAAACTTACTTTTATTCATTTGAAAGTGAAAGAAGTCTCCTAATCCATTATATTTTCACGCCAAATTCTGACAAGTCTCTGGACATTCCTCAAAATGTCTGATTGGAGATGTACACAGTGGTAGGGAGAACTAGCTGAGATAGACACTCAGTTGTGGCAGTTGAGTCAGCAGCAGAAAAACGTGCTAAGAGGAAACATTCTGAACATGACCAATGCTCAGTCATACATTTCCTTTGTAATTTCTTACATTTGGTCTCTGTATTTTTTTCTCCTCATATTAAGACTAATGGAACTTTCTGGTCTTAGTTAAAAAAATGCTGTGCAGCAGAAATCAGCAAACTTCACTTAGGTCAGACTGATGTTTAATCATTTGTTCTAGCATCCTATTTATTCTTGCTCTGGTTTCACTTGTTTATTATCATTTGTAATAAATTAGAAGCAATACAAGGAGAACAAGGTGTATTTTATTTACCATTGAATCTTCAGAACCTAACAAAGTGAATGGTGACAGATAAATATTCAATGAATGAGTGAATAAATGAACATATGAATAAAAATGCTGCTACTACTATTAACCCTTTATATCTGTTTGACATTTATTTATGGTATAAGACATTGTACTAAATTATGTATGTAAGTTACATTAAAAAATTAGAATTTCTAAAATTTACTTTAAAGAAATTAATGGCTTACCTGTAAAGTACCATTTTCAATAAATAATTGGATAAAATATCCATCTACTAAATTTGAGTCTTGCTGGATATAGAGCAGGAGTCCATAGGAGTTGAAGGTCTGAAATTCTAGGGAGATGTAATTTTGTGGATTTAAAAATATATTCTGAAATTGTAGATAGGAATCTCCATAATAACAAACACAACTGAAATCTGTGGAATCAGAAAAAAAAATGCGATTTAGTTTGGACTAGAATGTCCAAGAGCTGGGTGTCACATTGCCATTAGCATAAAGTTCTCTGAAATGGCTCACACTTGACTGCTTCCTGCCTGTTACAAGACAGGTACCTATTCCTGTGGCATAGTCACAGTGGTTTGTCATAATTTATATGTATTGAGAGATTCACGATTAAATTTCACTGCAGGGCACACATGTTCAGATGATTAATTTTCAACATTGCTTAGGTTTTACTTAGATTTTATGTTACAGGTAAACAGAAATACGAACATTTTCTGAAAATGTCACTCATTGCATACATAAGATATTGATACAAAATTATGATTTATGTTATTATTAATTTAATTGGATTAGCACTGATAGGGGCAATTGGGATTAAAGGAATTATCACCCTTTTGTGACATTATATTATGAGCTTCTTTAGAAAATCTCTCATTTTCTTTTTCCTTCTGAATGATTACATTTTAATTACCTTTAATCTTTCAAGTAAAATATGAAGATATTTTGAGCAAAATACTTTGACAACTAATTAATTAATTAATTAATTAATTTTCTAGTTCGGAGCCACACGTTGTATTTGGTTGTTATATCTTTTTAGTTTCTTTTATTCAAGGATAATTGCCTACTTTTTTGTGTTTGGTATTTATTATTACATTAACTTTTTAAAAATAAATGTATGATGTTTTAAATTTTAGCCTCTTATTCTTTTTTCTGTATTTAAAAATTTTTAAATTGTTCTTCAATTAAAGTTGTCCCCATTTTTCCCTCATTACTCTCCCCTGCCCTACCCAGCCCCCAGCCTCCCACATTCAATCCTCTTCACTCTTGTCTTTGTCCATGGGTCCTTTATTTTTGTTCCTTGACTTGACCCTCCTTCTTCTTTCCCTCATTACCCCCCACCCTCTTCCCCTCTGGTCACTTGTCAGTTTGTTCTTTATTTCAACATCTCTGGATGTATTTTGCTTGCTTGTTTGTTTTGTTGATTAGGTTCCACTTACAGGTGAGATCATATGGTGTTTATCTTTTACCACCTGGCTTATTTCACTTAGCATAATGCTCTCCAGTTCCATTCATACTGTCAAGAGGGGTAGGAGTTCTTTCTTTCTACTGCATAGTATTCCATTGTGTGAATGTACTGCAGTTTTTAGATTTAAATGCAATCTAGTTAGCTTATGTCTCTGAATAAGGTGTTAATAATTTTATATTATTAAAATTTTTGCTTGATAAATACACAATTGGTTACTATTGGTTAATATTTCTATAGCAATGGATTTGAGTATCTTCTTTCTTTCACTTTCTCCTTTCTTCTCCTCCTTCTGTGACATACATTCATGCACGTAGATACTCTCCTTCAAAACTTTCAAATTGCTTATTCTTTTTTTAAAAACTTTATTTAGTTATTTTTCAAGTACAGTTTTCTGTCTATTTCTCCCATCCCAGCCCACCCCGCCCCGTGCTCCCCACCTCCCTCCCATTTCCACCCCCCCTAGTTCTTGTCCCTGTGTCCTTTATACTTGTTCCTCCAAATCCCCCCTTTTTTCAAATTTCTTATTCTTTTATAGTTAATAGCAAAGGTTATTCATGAAACTGTGAGTTTTAGTTTGCTGTCCATCAAGGTTAGATCTTTTTAAAATCCTTAAAACTGCTATACATTTTATATTCTATAAGAAGTATTTTTGTTATTTTAATTTTTAAATAAAGCTTTAAAATACCATACTTTGCCATGTATAGTGCACACCCATGTTTTTGTGTGAATTATACCCAGGATTATTATACTCATGGTATATAATCATTATGCCTATGTATAATGAGAATTCTTATTTTCCCTCAAAAATTTGGGCAAAAAGTGCACATTATACAAGGCAAAATATGGTACCCATGCTAAATTTTCAAACTTGTAAAAAAAACCTGTAAGAAAATAATTATCTAAACCTAAAAGAAACTTTTCCCTTTAACCAGAAATAAAAAAAGCTCAAAATACTGCCAGAAAACATTTGTGCTTTGTAGACATATCAAAAGCATATGCATTTTTATCAATATTTTATTAGAGAAGGTAGGCCTAAAATTGAAAACATTAACAATGTTCTTTCAATTTCAACATTGTCATTGTTTTAGTTGGTATATTTGAGACAGAGACAGATATTTCCTCCTTGTAAAGTTTCTTTTTTTAAAGTATCACAGTGGCTTTTATTAAAGACACTTTAATTAGAAATCAGAGCCAGTCACTCACTGAGCCACTAGAATTTACATACCTATTTGTCTGTAGGCAGTAGTTCATTTTTTTAGTAACTCTTCAAAAATAAGCCATAGAATTAAAGAATATTCAAGTCAGGAACTATTTTAGGGGTCTCTTGCTCAATGCTAATCTGATAACACTACTGCAAAGATTTTGACTCTTAAATAATCCTTTTCCTTGTAAAGTTTTACTGATAATGTTAAAGGCATGGCAAAATAGAATTTCATACACTAATTTTTTAAAGTTTTAGCCATTTATTCGATTGAATTGGGAATGAAGTCAAATATTCATTTGACTTATGAGTTCAAAATGTGTTAGAGCAGAAAATATTTTCAAAAACTAATATTACAGTATGAATATACCCAAACATTGGTAAAATAAAGAAACTACTATATATTTTAAATGCTTTAGAAGAACTATATTGTCCAATCAAGAACAGCAAACTCAAAAACTTGTTTAATTTAAATTTTAAAAAATTAAGCGGCTTGGTCCTCATGTAACCAGTGCCCTGTACAAAGTCCAAACATTAATTCATTGGTCAGCTATGTGGAATCAAGAGCAATGCATATTTGATTCATTATTTTATTCCAAGTGACTGATTTTCTTAAAGATGTAAACCACTTACTATTTGTTATGAAAAATATAATTGCTTTTGTTTGAATGTACTTGGAAAATTGTATTCTTTTATGTTGGATAAAACATCAGAAAATATTTTGTATAGAGTATTAGGCTGTGTTTGTAGTGTTTCTTATTCAAGCACGTGAATACTGATCCCATTTTACATTTCCTTTCGCAAAAATCTCAAATAAAAAGAATGATGATGTGAAGAAAAGTGTAGAGACCCTTTCCAGAAAAAATGGGCTAGTGCAGTGATTTTCTTCCCATGTGCCATAGCACACTGGTGTATCAGAAGAACTTTTAAAACATGCAATACCTGACTATTTAGCTAGGAACACTGACCTGTTTTCCCTTAGATTGTCAAATTAAAAAATGGTAACAGCCAATACAACAACTGTCACTTGGTACAAATGAATAAAAAAAATTGTACCTTTTTTCTTAGATCAGAAAAAAATAATATGCTTTTGGTGTAGCGCAGAATTTCAGAAATTCTGAAATTTCAGTTAATGTATGTCATGAGGTGAAAAATTGTGACAATCACTGGGCTAGTGTAAATTAATAATTCCATATGTTTTTCATTATCCAAAATTAAATTGTTTCTACCTCTGGGTTTTCCTTTTTTAAATAGAATAACAATCTTTATTTGAATTGTATGCCCTCATATTATAATTATACCTCTAAATGAGTTTGTATGCTTATGGTACAAATAACCAGAAAGCCCAATTTTAAATAGCTTCAGCACTAAATAATTGAATGGCTTAAGTGGGAAGCTCAAGAATAGGGTGGGCTTCCAAATGAATGTTTGTGTATACAAAAGGATAGCTGGCTTCTCGGAAAACTCCTAGACTTATTCTGTCTGTCCATTCTGCTATTCATGAAATGTGCTTTAATCAGAGACTTGCTTTTCTCCTGATTTAATATAGTGGACACTGGTAATGTAAGTTACATACTTTCTCATTCATGCCCAGTTCTCAGTTTCCTATACTTTCAAAAGAGGGAGGAAGACTTTTCCTGAACACAGAATGAATATTGTCGAACAGCTAACTTGCTAGAACTGGATCACCAAGGAAGCCCTCCATTAAAGATCAGGATGGGGTCATCTTTAGATGCTGTGGGGTTGGGTCACAGTGGACCAAGTTGGTGTTCTGTTGGGAAGAATGCTACAAAATTGAATCCATATACCCCCATCCATATTTGTGAATTATTTCACAGTTAATATCTGACTGTTGGATTCAAAAACTCAGAATGCTCAATTACACATACAAACTAAAGACTTTAACTTTCATTTCCAGCTTCCTGCCTCTGCTACTCCTTCTGAGAGGTAACTTGATTTCATTTCTCATAGCACATATTGAGTATAAGAGAGTATAAAACTAAATGTTTTACTTGAAATTTGGTTGCTCTTGCTAGGTGGGCAGATGCCAATTTTTTTGACTCATAATTATTTGAATATCCAGGGCATACTTGACACGTGCACCGGCCTGCAGTGCCTGTGGCGCCATGGATGAGATATGAGAGAAATCCACATGGACTATGGAGTCCTGTGGAGGAAAAGGGATGGCATGACTACTCCCTAAAGGGGAGAGCACGCTGACCCTTGCCTAGACAGGCTTCTACTGGGTTTGATTTGTGCAGGAACACAGGTACAATTTAATCATTGTGAGGCAGTAAGGATCAAATGATAGATACCATGAGTTTATTAGACCCTTCTTCTGAGTCAGTGTCTATCAGCTAAAAAGCTACAAAACTTTGGGAAATAAACTCATTTCCTGCTCGGGCTTTTATCATTTAACTAAGAGCATTCTTAGCAAAGCAAGCTTCACAGGATTTTACATATCCCTTCTCAAGCCTGATCAACTGGGGAGCCTGCCCTTTCCAGCCCTTTCCAGGGCTGCACCACCCTTTGTCATTGTTTCAGGTTTAAGTCAGGCAGAGGAGGCAGATAGCCAAGAAATTTTTAGAGACTTCTCTTGGACTTAGGGGAATCAGGGAGTCAAAGCTGAGGAGGCAAGGGCCCATCACCCCCTTTCTCCATAGCCCCCCAAGTCCTTCCCTGGGGCCTCCACATGATCATGCCTGTCTTAGGTCATTCCCTCCATCCTTGGCTAACTGGTCAAGCATTGGGGGCCAGTTATGGATGAAGCAAAAGGAGCAGAAGCAGCGCTCCTGTCAGGGAGATAAGCTTTGTCTCAGTGGCTTATGGTCCATAGGTCGCTCACTCAGCCTTAGCCATGGGGGGGTTACAGCTTCTGAAACCAGGCAGGGTGGTTCCCAACACATACTGATCCATAGCTACTCCCACTACATGAGGGTAAAGCAAAGTTCAAAGATGTTTAATGAAAAGTCGGGAGTCAATATACTTGACCTCCTCTACTGCACAAAAAGAGGAGTTTTAAATACATTGGAAGAATACAAAACTAAACATACTTTAGAAAAAATTAATAATGCAGTCTTTAGGCAAAAATAGATATTTAAATGAGAACGAACAATATAAAACTAATGTTTCTCTTTTTAATAAAACAATACATAGAAAAAGTAAAAGATTATGAAAAATCTTGAACCATTTTTTTCATTTTTTGGTTAGAAGATCAAAAAATACTAAATAGATTTTAAGGAACATTCTTTTTATTGTTAGTGTTCTATGCATAAGGTTACATTTGAAAGTTGGAATCTTATGAGAGGATAATTGAAGAACAAGCTTTTCTACAAGCTGATAGTCTGATAATGACTCTATGACTAGATAATTTAAGTAAAGAATATAATAGTGAACCCTATTTCTAGTAGATTATTGTCAATATCAGTGTAATCCATGAGTAACTGCTGAAAGAAGAGTGATTGTATATGCATACATACACACACATCCCTAGCTAAATGTCAAGAAGTGATTCACAATTAAAATGCAAAATGGTCCTTTGTTTCACATACCTTAGAAGTCTTATCTAGGAAATAATAGTGGACATTTGTGATGTGTGTGTACACAATTTTCTGCTAAATGAAGTACTAATTTGAGAAAAGACTGTAGGTACAAATTAAATGTAATTCATATAGGCGGGTTTACTAGACTGTTCATAAGGAATCCATCAGTCTAGATTTCTGATTCTTCCAATAAGCATATCAGCAACTAAAAAACTCTGTGACTTAGTTCTCTTCATTTGTTTTTTTTCTAGAAAGAAGAGCTTGGATGTATCATTACAAAACACTCTTCAAGTGTAATACTTTATACTTTCATATTCTACCAAATGTGTCTAATTCACTTTAAAATCCAACTTTACATAACCCATTTAAATTCATCTCAATTAGTTTAACAACTACTAATAAAGCAGGATAAAGAAAGAAAATTAATATTTACCCACCGTTTTATATATGCTAGGTTTTGTTAAATACCTTATTCATGCTTCTTAACATATCAACACTTTTCCTGGCTATTTAAAGATTTATGTTATTTGAAAGTGCTTTTATAGGAACAAAACATTTCAAAATAACTTATGAAATATTTGTTTCTTCTATAGATTTTCACAGATTGTTTAGTCATAGATTGTAAGTCGATGACAACTCATAGAGCAAGTATTAATCATGTAATGCACACAAAAAGGAAGTTTACAAAACAAACAATATGGAAAAGAAAAGCCAGAGTATCCAGTTCAGTTTTAGCAGAGTCCTCAGTGTAGCCAAAGGAAATTTATAATAAATATGAGCTACAGAGGCAGACTTTAAAAAAATAGATGATTGAAAGGAAAGCTGAGAGAAAGCTAGTCAAATAGTTGAATAATTCTTTTTTCTGAAAGCAATTCATGATCTTTTTAAAAGAAGATGCAACCTATGATCACAGTATTTTCCTTTTACTAGAAAATGAAAATAATTGTCCGTGGAATTCCTTTAATAGTCACCCATAACAATAGGAAGCACCTCCTTCAAAATACAAGTCAAATCATACTACTCTTTTGCTTAAAAACATGTGTTGCTGCCCGCTGCCTATGAAATAATTTCTTCGTATTTACTCTGTATAGAATCTTTTCAAGCGTTTCTTTCTCCTTTTGTCTTTTAAAGTGCGGTTCCAATTGTTGCAGGAAAGCTCCCAGAGCTGTCAGTCATTCTTCCCATACTGATTTGCATGACCAGGTCTGTTTCCAGGATCATTATCCGATTTTTTGGGACAGCTTGTCAACCCCAAGCCAAACAAACTCTGACTTAAATAGTATAGCTTTATGATAAGTAAGTCCTGACACTGGACTGGGAAAGTTCTTCACATTCTTTCTCAGGATTGTGTTGTTTACTATTTGCCCTGTGCTTAAAAATTGGAATCAGTTACATGTACAAACATCTTATTAAAATACATAAAATTCTTATTAAAATTGATTTGAATTCCATTAGTTTTATAAAAACTAATTGGTGTATTTGTATCTGTGATACTTTATCTTCCTACACAGGGACATAGTGTATGTCTGCATTTTACTAGGGTTTCTAAATCATTTTTAATATACTTTTATAATTTCTTCATAAAGTTTCCATACATACTTTCTTAGGTTAAATTCTAGAAATGTAAGGAATTTATTGCTATTTTAAATAGTTTTTTGAAATGTTATATATCTAACTCATTATGTTAACATATTGAAATTCAGCTGTTTTATATTGAGCGACCTTGTTGAACTTTCCTATTTTTTTATAATACTAAATCACCCATGAGAAATGAAGTGGTTCCTTCTTCAGTTCCTAATAGTTAAAGTCTTCTGAGCTTATTACATTGCCTAGGACCATCAGGAAAAACAATGAACTGAAATAATGGTAATGAGATAGTTTGCCTCGTTTTGATTTTACAGAGAAGATTTGAAAGTGTTTATCTTCGAGTATAATGTTTTGCTCTTCTTTTATAAGTGATACCTTTTAACTCATTAAGGAAGCTTCCAGACACAGAAACTTCCTGGTGGTTGCCAGAGGGGAGAAGGTTGCGGATGTGTGAAATGCATGAAGAAGGTCAAAAAGTATAAACTTCCAGTTATAAGTCCATTAAGCCATGGAGCTGTAATGTAGAGCATGCTGACCATAGTTAATAATATTACACTGCATATTTGCAAGTTGCTAATGATGTGTGTATGAACATGAATTGCATTTGCCAAAAGTCATGTTTAGGATATTAACATCTATGCTAATGATTAAGATGGCCTTTGAATTTTCATTTTTCATGCCCCCCTTTCTGATTTTCATACTAAGGGTTTACTCAGTTTTATTAAATAAACTGACCAATGTGAATTTCTACATCTAGTTTCTGGAAGTGTGGAAGTGTTTTTGTTTACTTACCATCAAAATTCTGTATCAAACTATAAAATTGTGAATCGTGCATCCTAAAGCCACTACGAAGGTTTTATTTAATGTACTAATTAGAAATCAGAATGCTATGAGAGACACTCTAGTGACTCACAAGGAGATTTAGTCTTTAAGTTGGTCACTTATCAGAAGTCACATCACACTTCTCTACCTCTCCATTTGTACCGGTAAAACGAGGTATTACCTACCATGAACTTGTAATTAAAACAGATGTCATTTTAGCTGGAACTCCTGGATTTAATTATGTACCTTATCACTTAAAATCCTGGGATCTTAGATAAAGCTTTTAACCTCCTTGATCCTCTCTCAGTGTCTTCATCCATGCAATTGCAATAACAAGGCTATTCTGTTCTCCTATGTGTGGAATTGCTGGATGAAGAATTTGCTCCAGTCTGTATTGGGGAAAGAAAACTTCTACGATGAAACAGAAAAAGTTCTGCAACCAAAATTTATTTTAAAAATAGTTCTTACGTGCATATGCTCAACATTTTCCTGCAGCATGTGTTCAAAAGGTCTGCACACATGGCACTGCCGCGGTAAGCAGACCTGGGCAGAGCCCGAAGGACTCCATGGCAGTGTGTAATGATGCTGCTCTGAGATCCAGAAGTGCCTTCTGTTCCCAGAGCAGCTCACCTGTTTCCCTGTTTACAGAAGTAAAATATATGAGTAAAACTAAACTCAAGCTTTAAATTTTACTAACAATGACAATGCAACTTACATTGTCCTGTATTCGCTACCTAACACACTCACATGCATCATCTAATTTGATTCTTACTGCAATTAGGAAAATGTGTAAGGTCAATATTCTTATGAGCCCCATATGTATTTTAAATTTAATTTACTTATTTTTAGAGAGAAGAGGAGGGAGGGAGAAAGTGAGGGAGAGAAACATCAGTGTGTGGTTGCCTCTAACATGGCCCCCACTGGGACTTGGCCTGCAACCCAGGCATGTGTCCTGACTAGGAATCAAACCAGTGACCCTTTGATTCACAATCTGCGCTCAATCCACTGAGGTACACAGCCAGGGCGAGCCCTATATTTTTATCTAAGAAACTGAGGCTCAGGGAAGGTCATCTGATCAAGGTTAAAGATCTTAGAGATGAGCTTTTTTCATAAAAGACCTTATTCTTTAACACTAGTTTTATTCTGTGTGAACAGGCTACTTATCAATTATTTTAAACATAGAGTCTTCACAATTATAAGTTTTAAGTAGCCATTTTTAAGAAGTCAAGTGTGGATCTTCATATTTAATTTTTACTTCCTCTATAATGTAAGAGAGTAGTGTGATAATAAGTATTACTGACTGTACAAATAGTGTCCAACTTTCAAATGGGCTCCAAAGTGCTTATTATCTAGTTTTTTAATGTAACTTTTTTCTTAAAATTATCTATAAATAATTAGTAAGCTATTAGCTAGTTTATAATAAATATTTAATAATAAATATACTCTAAAATTAAATTATGTTTAATCTTTGAGATGACATGTATAATTTTTTCCTCTCATCTTAATTCTGTTTAATCTTGAAGAACTATTATAGGCTCTTTGGTCTTTTATAGGTAGGCTGGAAATCTACCCACTGATTAAAACATAATTTCATGAGGAAAATATATTCCCACAGAGATACGAGAATGTGGCAGCACTAGGAAAACTTCTATTATCTTCTTAAACTTTCACCCTCTTGACCAACTAGTGGACTAAGAGAAGGAAACATAAGACTCAGGATTTTTTCTGGTGCCCCAGTGCCCTTGCAGTTTCCTGAAAGTCTCTCATGCAAATTGAGAAGGGACCAATTGTTTCAATGTTGAGAAGTCCTATGTTTATTTTTTCTTATGATTTCAACAAATTATATTTCCTATTTAAATGATGAGTAATAACAAAATATGTAAAAATCTATGTTGAGTGAATATCAGTCAAGGTATATCATTGTAACAGACTTCAGGGGGCATAACTTTTGATAAAAGTAGTTGAGGCATATCATATATTCGTCAGAAGCCATCAGATTTAGATGATATGGTTGCCCATAATATATTTGAAAATAAAGTAGCAATTTAACAAGCTCTAAAAAGTAATTGCTATTATGTACCATTTCTTAATTTCCAGTAAATCAAAATACAAATGCTACTACCAATACAATCCTTTACGCAACATAACCAAATGATCTATAACAACAACTTATGTTATAATTAATAAAACAACACTTTTTCTAATTTTCCAGATATATTGCTGCTTATTTCAGGCAGGATTTCAAAAGTAAAATATTTTAATCTGTGCTTTAAAAATTGAGTAGTTAATTTCTCATTCAAATGTAATTAAATAGAATCATAAATACTTTATATTTACTCACCAAATATTCTTTCTTCATGTACTTTATTTTATAATCCACATATTACTTCAGTAATGCCTATAGTCTAATTGTCACCCTCAAGCTGTCCTGGCAATTATTAGCTTTAATTTTTTGTAATGTTCAGATTTTACTGATAGTTAAGAAGAGAAATAGAGGTGTTAATAGAGATTATCTGTATCTCACCTTATCCTAGCAATCAGTTTTTAATTAAATGTAATTTTCAACTCTTCACCTGATCTTTTAACATTGTTACAGTTTTAAGACAAATTTTTGGTATTAACCAGAAGTTGATCAAAGGGAACAGTATAAAAGAAAAACACATACTTCTCAAAATTGTGAGGGAGATAGAGGGGTAAAATGAAGACTATGCAAGTAAAAATGTTATAGATAAGATGATTTTATACTGTGAAATGTAAAATGTGAAATAAAATGGAGTCACTTATGTTAAAAGGCTTTTAAAGTGGAGCCAGGAGGCCATTAGTGAAATGGGTCTTATGCACATTCCCACCACAGAGAATGTGAACTTTTGAACTGGGCAAAACTATAAATATTCCGGAATGCTGCAAAACCACCTACAGCTCCTCACAGAGACAGGCTTTTGTTTAGGGATAGCTTTAGCAATCCCAGTTAACCAAAATCAGCTTTCTGCTGTCAGCATCAATTAAGATTCTTTGTGACTGGTGTATGGAAGCCTCTTTTGTTTGCCAGAAGGACACTGTTTGGGTTGTTACCTGAATCTGTACATCCCTGATTGCAGTTATTTTAATTACAAAGAAATATTTTGCTTTTTTTGCTTGACTATTGCCTCCAGATGATTTACATTAACAACACACACACACTCTCATATATATATGTGTGTGTGTGTGTGTGTTGGATATGTATATACACACATATCCACACACATCTGTCTGCACATAAACATGCACACTCATAGCAGTCTTTAATTTGTCACTGATGGGAGTGGTTCTCCCATGAAGATTTGCCCTCAGGTGGAGCAGGTTAGGAGACTTATCCTGAGAAGACCACCATGGCACTATTATTTTAATATGCCTTCTATTGATATAAAAGTTCACTATTTAAAAAGTCCTCATAAACCACATACACATGTTGTTTCCTCATTTATCTGTACTATGTGGCATTTTTAAAGCTGCTTCTAGTCCTTTTAGAATAAAGTATAGAGCAAAGGGAAAAAAAGAGACAATCTATTTTTCACTGTGAGAGTACAAAGAGAACGGTTTACAAGCCAAAAAGGTGGCATTCTCAGGGTGGAGGTGAGCAGCCGGGGAAGCCTGGGTTAGGAAAGGGCGTGGTAGAGACTGATACAGGTAACCGTCTTGGGGAAGGCATTAACGGAAAGTTGAGGGATAAGCATTTTGAAATACACAGTTTATTCCCTTAGGCCAATTTTGGAAATATTATGTCTTATATTCTTTATAGTCCAATGACTATGGAAATTCCAGTGGTTTAACAAAAACACATTTATATTACTAAAAAATAATCTGGTTAAGCACAGTACCTCTAATGGTAGGAATACTGAATCCAGACTCAGTTTGAATGGGGATTCATTAGTTCATTGTGTAAATCCGAGGCACAAAATGGCATCTTTGGCATGTTTTACTTTCTTTTGGGCACACGGTTTGGAAGTGTACTGTATTTTGATTTCAGAAAAATGATTTGGAACTCATACTATTGAATAAAAGAGATAAATTGTCTTTACCATTCATTTATACTATACCTGAAAACAAATGGACAAATAAACATTTTAAAAATAACTACTTGCTTATAGTAAGCCTTTAAAAGGTGTCAATTATTGGAATGTCTCAAAACTGTAATAATCACTTAATTTTTCTATTTTTCCAGTATTAGAAAAACAAACTTTACTTCACAATATTGTGCAATAGTTTTGTTAGGAATGAAATGGCCCACAAATGTTACCAGCTATTGGACCTCAGTCCTTTCATGTTGGCTAAGAAACAATTCAGAGCTAAGACTCAAATACAAGCAAAAGTTTACTTAGAAAGTCAACGAAGTAGACTAAGTGAGCTGTGGAAGAAGTGAGCAAGCTGGGCTGTGTGGGCTCAGAAACAACTCACAGAGGCCAAAGAAGAGCCCTTGGCACTTAGGAGAAAGAAAGTAAGGCTATAGGCTGCACTGTCAGTATGTGTGTGTGTGTGGGGGGGGGTTGGAAGGAGAGGAGGAAAGGCTCAGGGGTGATCCAGAGGGAGAGTGTGTGTGTGTGTGTGTGTGTGTGTGTGTGTGTGTGTGTGTGTGTGTATGGATAGGGAAAGGTGAGGGCCTACTGCACAGAGAGCCGCTTGGTTCACTAAGAGTTTTTAAGGGCGGAGATCTTAGGGAGGTCCCAGGGGAGGATCTCAATAGAATATTCATCAGCTTTCCAGGGGTGTCCTTTCATAGTCATGGTCTCCACTGATTGGTCATTAGTCATTTCGGCTGTTTCTGATGTTAGCCCTGGTGTCTCTCCATTTAGTCTGCTGCTTTTCTGGGCCAAGAACTGACACTGAGGCCTAGATATTATCTCTAGTTTGACCAAAACTTGTCTTCTGGTCATCAGATGCGAGGTTTTGTTTCTAAAGTTATTTGATGCAGGTCAGAACCTCATTGTCCTGAGGGCTTAAAGCTTAAGGGAGCGGTCATGCAAGGGCTTGTCTGGGAGTCTTCTTTTTTTATTGCATTTTTTTCAATTACAATTTATCCCACTTATACCTTCTTCCACCTCCACTGCCTGCCCACCACAATCACCACACTGTTGTCCATGTCCATGAGTCCTTTTTCATTATTGCTCAAATTCTCCATCTCCTAACCTGACTCCCAGGGCTGTCACCCTATCTATGAGTCTGTCTCTGTTTTGCTTATTAGTTCAGTTTGTTCCTTAGAGACCTGGAGAACATTATGCTAAGTGAAATAAACCAGTCAGGACAAATACCATGTGATTTCACCTGTAGGGAAGTCTCTGAGGCTATTTCCTGGCTCTCTTGTTTCTCTTCTAAGGTGTTCTACCATATGGCTGCATGACTAGACACTTTCTAGGGGAGGATAGGTCACCCTGAGGGTGAGGTCCCACCCTACAATTGACCATTGCAAGGCCCAGGCCTTTCTGCCCTGGTGTCCTTCCAATACTTCATCCACTGTCCTTGCTGTGCTCATGCCTAACTATCTACTCCAACTTCACATTGTAACTAAAAATGTATCTTTTTTATTCCAAAGTTGTGAAAGACACAGATGTATTAATTTAATTTAATTTGAGTGACATAAAGCTTAGGGAATAAATTGTAATGAAACAGGAATAAAGAATTTCCTTGGAAAAATATCTTGTCAAAATTTGAAAGTTCTGGCCATCTGGATGACCTTGTACATCTCAGCGGGCCCAGTGGGCTATGTAGGATATCCTGACATATTAAGGTTAAAAATTAGTCTGATTTCATTCAAGGACTGCTAGATGTGTCAGCACATGGGCAGTTTGGCGAAAAATATATCCATTCTAAACCACTTAACTGGTGGAATTTTTATTGTCCTTAAACTCACACTTTCTAGTCATCAAATGTTGCTATTTCCTGAGGCTTTTGTAGATTCTCTACTATAATCACCATGCTTCTTTACTGGTCACTCTGACAATTTGAGTTTCCAAATTCCCAGGTCTGTTCAATTATTTTGCAGCTTCTAAATTTTTATGCCTGTTTTCTCCTCTACCATTCCTTTGTCTTAGTGGATTTCTACCTTAGAATTTTTTTTCATGATTTGTCAGATTTCAGGAGAAGTACAGGTAAATTTATGTGATTAATTCATCATTAACTGGAATGAAAACTTTTGTTAATCTACAATTTTCAGTTAGAAAGGCTATATAATTCTTCTTTGCATTCTTACAGAATTTCTTCTAAGTATAATTAATTCTCAGTTTTAGTCTTAAAAGTATATCCAAAATATGTGTGGGCTCCGCCTCATCCTATTAGGCTTTTATTATAGTCTGATCTTTGGTTTGTTGAAATTGTAAGTTTATCGATATATTCTAGGCCTGTAGAAGCTATGCACCTTATAGGGAAACATACCACATCACTGTTCTTTTTTCCCTTAGATTATCAAATTAAAAAATGACAATTGCGAACACAATAGCAGCTGTGTGAAATAAATCAAAATTATACCTATTGTTTTGTCAAAAATATATTTCCTGGTGTGCTGCAGAAGTTTAATAATTAATTTATGTGTGCCATGAGATAAAAAGAGTTGAAAATTTCTGGTCTATACTATCTACTTTTTGCTCACATTTTTGATCTCTTACTGAAATCACTCATCTGGTTAGTTTTCTTAGTTATTTCTCTCTAGCATATCCTTCCTTCCATTCCTTATCACTGCCATATTTTTCTTTCACAACATTTTTGAGTTTTTCCTAAGAGTAGATAATTATCTCAAAGAAGTCTAAACAACAACATTAATATAACTCATATATTAAAGTTGTCTTACTGACTCTAATCCTTTTCAGTAACTCAGTCTCAAAACTCATTAGCCTCATGTGCATAATGATGCATTGTTCCTTAAAAAGGGATGAAAAGGTTTATGTATAATTGGTTCCATGTTCCCCTTCCTAGCATTTTCTAAAGCTTCTGTGAATACAGCAAATTTTGAAAGGGGGCATGAATTCTCTTTGAGCTCTATTGGAATACAGCTTCCTCATAGACCAGGGCTCTGCCTCTCTACCTCCCCTGAGATTTCTTCTGTCCCACCGTAAGAGATTAACAAAAAATTAATAGTTGTTGCTTTTTACTTAGTCTCCAAAAGATACTGTTAAAAAACAGAAGAAATAGAGAATCCTTCTCCAAAGTTGCTAGGAAGAGATTTTTAACTCATTTGGCTGGAGTCAATGAACTAATTCACTACATTCATTCTTTTCTTTTTTTTTACATAAAAAATTCTTTATTTGTTATTGCCTTAGTTATTCTTGATAGTTTTTTCTCTTTATTTTTATTATTATTTTTTTTAATTTTCTTTGACTGTTCAACTATGACAGATTGTGTGCCCACAGTGAATCAAGAATTCTCTCACCCACTTATTATTTGGAGATTTTTCTTAAAAGACTAAATGGATTTTTATGATTTGGAAAACAAATAGTTTTTCCTTGGTGAAATTTCAAATAGCTGCCTTTTTTTCCCCAGACTGTGCCCTTTGTAGTATATTCTGATTTTTTTTTAGATTAGGATACCAGAATTTACTAGAAGAGGAAACAAAAAGATTGAATGAAATTATGAGTCAGAACCAGCTTCAGACAAGATTCTATGTGCAACAAGCCTTCACTGTGGTGATTCTGCTAATAGAAGCCAAGTGAAAATGGTCCCGCTGCTGTCTCAGCCATTATAAACAATTCTGTTGGAAAGCAGTGAGGACCCTACAAGAGTTAGCTCCCACCAATTACCTGAGACTGGAATTGACACAGCTCATTACAGATTAATTTACTTCAGAAGTCAACATGAGGTGTGTGTGTGGTGATGAGAGGGAAGTTATCAGAAAAAAACATAGATCCATATTTTGTTCAATACATTTAGAAGGTTTGTAGAACAGTTTTCCCTTCACCTTGACTTCAAAGGGGCACATTTAGCTATCATCAACTCATCAGATTTTGTTCACAGGGTGGGGAAAAAGTAGTCACAATTGTGAGTACACAAAACACAATGTTTATTCTTGTGTTGTTATTTATTAATTATTGTATTGTTTTCCATTGTATTGTTACAACTGTAAACTTACATTTGCCCAACCCTGTAATTCTAGGAAATGTGAAATATAAATTTAAATCTGTTTACTGGTTAGTTTAATGGAGCATTTGGTAAACCAAGCAGACATTTCATCTACCAAAATTTTTAAAAAAGAGCTGTATTAGCTGAATTATGAGATGTTTAAATAGGACACACCAAAAAAGAGACATAATACTTCTCGAATACTAACCTACACACTGACACCCATTTTAAAATAGTACTTTTGTGAGTTTAAATGAGACATAATACAAAGGAGATAAAGGAAGAAATAGCTAAAAACCACTGTAATTTCAGGGCAGCAATTTTGAACCTTGGTTCAACCAAGCTTAATATGCCATAATGACATTCTGAAATCACATACATACTGTCCCTTAGTAGTAAAGTTTGATTAAATAATCATGCTTTTGTGGAGGAATTCAACTTAAAACACTTTGATGTCCTACACAAGATGAAAAGAGTATATTTTATGAATTAATTTGAGTTAAATTGTACTATTTAGCTTACATTTTGCCATAAGAAATAATTAATTTTAAACATTTTTCTTCTTACTATTTATTCTGATGAAAGAAATTCATGAGAGTAGTTACTATTCAGCATATATTTTATTACTGAACTTGTAGTTGTTAGGCAAAAGAAGATTTAGGAGAAATTTAAAAGTTTCTAAAATAAAAGAAGAAGATGTGATTGTAACAATAAAACTCTAGGTATATTTATCTTATTGTAACTTTATGTATTTTGGATGGTTAAAGTTTGAGATATAAAAGTCCAAGTATTGTCAAATTTGGTGGTATATTTGTTTTATATCTAAATATAAAATATTTACTCAGTGCCACAGCACATAAACTACTATTATCAGTAGATACATTAAGAGGAATAAATAGTAATTGGTATACATAAGTCAGTCAGTAATTGTTCCTCAAATGACATGCTAAAATACTAATAAAAATTTGCTAACATGAACTTTTTAGAATTTATGATTATGAAAAACATAGAAATATCTAATGTCACTTACAATTAAACACTATGACATCACAAATATAATTATATAGATTATAAACAAATTTTAACAAAAACAGTGAATAAAAGATCAGGTAGATCAAAGAGACCTCTGGGACTTCCACATTGAGATTAGTGGGTCACCAGCCAGAATGGGTCCTACATGGGATGGGACCACCTGTGCCAACATAATGCTCTACCCTTGGTAACATGACTTAGTTGTTGATTATTAGAAAACACTGTGCTGGAAAGATAAGACTATAAATGAATAACTACCTTTTGCTTCAGGGTATTGCTTCAGGTCAATTTATCAAAACCAATTATTTGTTCACATGGTCAAAATAGCTCAGTTATCAAGCAATACTTTATTTATTTCAGAGGTTACTTCAACAGTATTCATTAATTCTAAAGTATTATACTCACATTTCTGTTTACTTTCAGTTCCCCAACTTGAAAAACCCTCTCCTTCAATCATTTTAAACTCACCCCTCCTCCAAAGCTCTGTAATTATTCCACTTTAGCCTCCCCTTCTGAGAGAGTGCTAAGATCTGTCAATGTGCTATTCTCCCCAATGCAATGAGTTATAATAAATCTTTTCTTCTGTGTTAACAGACTACTTTCTGATATTTAGGTGACTTCTATGTATGAATTCATAGTTTGTTTAATGAAGGCTAGCATAAATACTAAATAATGGTTTTCTACTGTTAAAGTATATAATGAAAATATGCACATGTAACCTATGGAAGATTGCTTTCCTGTTATAGAAAATAACATAACTAGGAAACAACACAGGTATTTCCCACTCTTAGCCACTCCACCCCCAATTATTTTTCTTTGCACATGAAGATTATTACTTACAATAAAAAATAAATACAGGAGAACACATTAAAAATGGTTCTTAAGTCCTATTGGTATTCTAGAGGCTTATCAAGTTAATTATAAATTTGAACACTCCATGATGACAGGAACCACAGATCATAACTATTTTCAATTCCTGCTATTAATATTGATGGTCACAGTTAATTACCAGTTTCATCAGAATTAATTTGATGTGGTAGATTTTCATGTGTAGACTGTTTTGAAAACTGGCTTTTTAAGAAGAAAGTTGTCGTTAAGATGTAGTATAAGTATTCAAGAGGAGCAGTAAGTACATGCTTATTTCATTTTATTGTACTTCACTTTATTACAGCAAATGCTGCTTTCTTTATAAACTGAAGGCAAGACCCTGCACCAGCAAAAAGATTACAGCTTGCTTAATAAGGATACTCATTTTATTGAGGTGTTCTCTAGTAGAACCCAAAATATCTCTTATAGTGATTAAACAATTTGTTTTGTAGTCAGAAAATCAAGATTCAATTTAATAACTGTGAGATTTTTGAATGACTTACTAAAACACTGATTATCCTCAACTACAAAATAACAGAGTATTTGTGTTGTCTCAGTTATAAACTCAGCTCTGTTTGATCACAGTCAAGTACAAGTAAAGCAATCAGAACAAGGCACAGCCACAGTTTCTTTCAAGTTCAATTGCTTCTCCTGGGTCTCCTGCCAGTGGGAAAAACAGGTAAGAAAACCCAGATTTACAAATATTTTTCTGACTTGATTTTATAGTGTCATCTAGTCAGTAGTTTACTATTATGTTTAAATTACCAACGATATTCTTGTGTTCACAATCCTTAAAACTCTTTCCCTTGAAACTTTTCAACTTTCAAAAGTTGAAAAATTAGTCAACTTTTCTCATATCTATTATCTAAATCTAACATGTGATAATCCTGCAATTTTGTGCTCATTTGCTCCTCAACATACTCCACAAATATGATTTACTACATAGGTTGCTATGAATATTAAATGAGAAAAAAATTTTGAGTACTTAGCATAGACTCTGGCACATACTAACCACTCAATCCCAGGACACTATTATCATCATGATTAGATGCTAGACCCATTCTGCCATATACTAGTCCTGTTATATATAGCAAGCAACTCACCTAAATCTCCAACTCTTAACTCCTCTTCTTTAAAACAAAAAGTTATAGTAACCTTCACTTATGCCATGAGCTTCTTATATTATTATTATGAATTTGTAAATGAAACTCAAGATGACACTCAGTTCAGAAATCCTTCAACTAGCTCCCCTGAACAGAAAGCCTTAAAGCCTCCTCATTGCCCCGTAGGCATGCCGTTCTTCCTACTGCTCTTACTGCCTTAACTTGTAGATAGGTGCTTGTCTGTCTTTAATACTAGATTACAAACTACCTTAATGTGTATCACATGGTAAACTAATGTTATTGTTTAAAGTAAAATGCCTGTTTTCTGCTTCTATATTTGAAGAGCACTTTCAGAGTGATGGAATGGTACAAATGCTGCCCAGAGGGTCTCTGGGTGTACCCAGAGAGATGTAGCTAACTCCGAGAGAGTGAAAAAGGAACTATACTATTTTCTTTCTTTAATAAGCTTCTATTAATCAAATAAATGTGTTCATTTTGAACTTCCTCAGTTCCCCACTGTTTCTCATCATCTCAGAAGAGCCAATTAGGCTAGTTATTTGGCTCTATATTCATTATTGTTGCCAAAGAGATGCAAGCCAATATCAGGTTAAAATAATTTCTTTGCCTCAAAGCTATACAAGTGGGTCATAATGGAACACACACATATTTTTCAATTCATGTACAGGTTTTTAGATTTGCTGTTTAAAAAGCATACTGCATGCTAAAAATTACTATTTAGCCTAAACAACTTGCATAAGATGGAGTAAATGAGACCATTCAGTCTGTCACTGACTTGAAATGGTTTAGGGAAGGTGTAGTCGTTCTATGAAACGCACATGTTAAATCTTCCCAGGAGAGAGGTTACAGCACTATAGAGGGAATTGGAACTGATTTAGTGGAGTAAAGGAATATGATTCTCCAATATAACAAAAAAAGATAATTCTCTCCCCAGTCACGCCCTGCCTTTTCTTCCAGAAAGTCCCCAGTCAGTGGCTCCCTGAGCCCCTCACACTGGCTCCTGCTGCTTTTCCAGAGCAAACTGTACTCCTTCCCTTTAAGAGCTATAATTAATTGTACCTCTTCTGTGGGTCTGTTTGTGGTGTTCCAATTAAAAGTGATGTTTTTTTTAATTCTCTCGCATCCGAAGTGTTTATTCTTGCACTTGGATCCTTATTTTTTATGCCACTAGATGTATTTCTAACCTGCTGGAGAATAAGCTACTTGGCACAGGGGCATAATCATTTTTATTTGAAATCCCCTCCCACTACCTGCGATTATCATTTATTTTTAGTTTCAACACAATGCAATTTTATAATTGGAAACATGTTCTGATACAATCACTTTCAACACGTTTTGTGCCTGTAGTCTGTAAACAATTTGGTGGCTGACTCATAGTGTCTGATGGCAGATCTACAGATGTAACTGGAGTAATGCTTTGCTTTCCTCCGCACGTGCTCCACTGCCAGTCCCTCTCTCCTTTTTGCTCATTGTTGCTGTGTCAGAGAAGATGTATCTCTGAAGTTTCTGCTTACAATTCATAAGAGTTTTTCACTAGAAATAATGGCAAGTTATAGTACTATTCATAAATATTTCAAAAACCTTATACTAGGAGCCAATGGGCCAACTGAAACACTTACTACTGTACCAAAATATTGCTTCAAGGGGAAATGCGTGTTCCATGTTTGATAATATGTGCTTTAAAAAATCTTTGGAAATTAAAGCAATGTAGAATATCAGGAATGTTTTAGAACTATTTGTGCTCAAATCTGTGCTCTCTTATTTGTTGGCTAACTGGGTCAAAAAGGCCATGGCTTTTCAATATTAGTTTTCTTATTTGTAAAATAGGCCTCTTATTTTTGCCCTAGTAATCACTTTCTTCCTACTTATACTTCAGTGAAAGAATCACATCTCTGGAGTTGGTGTGCTCACGTTCCTTTGTGCCTGTTGTCACGCTCCCTACTTTGCTAGAATATTTTCTATGAATTGTATCCTTAGAAAACTGATTTTCTTTTTTTTGTAATCTCAACACAAATACTAAACTTGTTTATAACATCTACCATGAATTCAAAAGGCAACCTGGGCAGCTTTATCAGTTATAGTCATAGTATCCTTTGTATATACTTCCATTAATATATTTTGAATAATATTTACTTTTTAAAATTGCTCTCTCCCCATTTGAATGGAAACTTTTATGGGCTAGAACTGTGTTTTTGTTTCTTTGTAGGTCAGGACCTTGAACAATATACATAATAGATGCTTAACAAAATTAGTTGAATTCATGGAAATAAAATGATTTAAGAAAATGTTGATTTTTTCAATGTATTTAAATGTCTATGCTCAAAAACTTTAAAAAATATATTATTACTATAGTATATTTAATATTAAGTGAGCTTTTGTCTATTTGACGACTGCTTGATAGTAATGACTCATATTTATGTAGTTTACGCTATGTCAAATGATGTATGCTTTGCAAAGATTATTTGATTTAATCTCCCTTATAATCACATGAAGTACACGCTGTTGTAACCCCAATTCAAGCTGAGGGAACTAAGGCTTTGAGAGCATATACAGGGGCTAGCAGAAGTAACTCCTGCTTGAGTGTGGTTGGCGGGGCACATGAATGTCTTACATGAGATGGACAGCAATTTGGATGTTTCACCTAAAATGTCATATGGTGTGCTTGAGTGTGATAGTGTTATGTTACAGAATTACATGCTTATGTTTTATAATAAAAGATTTTGTAATAAAATAGGGGCTTTATTTGTGTTGGAATATATATATATTTATATATAAACATAGATATATAAATATATATAAAATGAAGATATATAGAAGGCATATGTAGCTTATTCTTTTTAATATGTAAACTAGTAAAGGCAATACTACAGAGTAACGTAACTGTACTAGATAAACTATTTCCAGATTATTAATATATCACTTACTAAAATAAATTTTCTTATACTATCAAAAGCAAAATAATAAATCAATACAGTGAAAAATGAATCTTTAGGTAATGTGGTATAGTAAAAAGTGCTTTGAATTAATAATTAAAAGATTGGCATCATAGTTTTTACGTCTCTAGTGATGTTGTGGCTCTCATTAGCTCTCGTTCAGGCTACTATAACAACCTATGAACCTGACCTCAAGATTCAAAATGTCTTCTAGCATTCTTCTCACTGTTGCAGAATTACATCCCTGAAACAGCTTTGATCATGTTACTTTTCTACTCCATAATATTACCTACAAGGGAAAATCCAAACTATTCAGCCTGAAATTTAAGACCTGTCAAAAAATGTCATTTACTTATTTTACCTTTCACTTTACATTATTGTCCATTATTACCAACTCCCATCAATTTCTTCGTGTAAATGCCAGCGTCACTCCACGATTCTGTTCCATCACACAAAGCAAAGCATCATCCCCTGAATATGCAAATGCTTGGCTCTCTGTCTTAAAATTCTGCCTTTCTCCAAATTTGAGGACACTTGCTTTGTTCATGAAGTTTAACCTTGCTTCAGCCTACAGCACCAATCTTATTTTTTGAGAGAATATGAGGTATTTTAAACCAGGTAAATTAAACTAGCTTCTAACATTTTAAACAGTTGTATTGACACTGCATCAGATACCTAATTCTGCCTTAGACATCAAATCTATTGGGATAAGCTAAATTATCCTTAAGTGCAAATAATAAAAAACAAAAACATCAGTGACATAATACAAAGAAGTTTCTCTTTTGCATTTTCTTATGTTGTACAAAGGGAAAAAATTGATTACTGAGATCCATGGAGAATTCTGAAAACATTTTGAGCAATAGTGGTAAAAATAGAGCAAGTGTATGGCCACTGAAGTGAGAATCTGAGGTGCCGCATTCTAAGTGAGCATTCAGATTGGTGTGAAAATCAGTTTCATGAATCCATTGGAATGTCTGATGAAAGCATGTGCAGAAATCATGGATGAGCTTCACCAAATAACCAGTAACAGTACTAACTCTAAACAAAAAATGTTATATCACTCACCCTTTTTGATGTCTACTAAATAGCACTAATAATTTATATGGTACTCATTTAAGTTTAAATAAATGTCTCATATCTCATAGATGAAATCTGCAAAATTTTCTATGGATTTTAACTATTCATAACTGCACCACCTGGTGCTATAGTAAATACCAATTCTTCATTCTTAAATCTGTCATTAAACATATCTGTTATTATATATTGATCCTGGTAATGATAGCTTTTCTGATTTAAAAGATGCACCAATAAATTTCACTTCAAAGTGCAAGCAATTTAATTGTGGACTTTCTTGTGGACTTAAAAAAACACTTTACCCCAATAATTCTAAGCCTTAAAAATGAGAAGAGCAAAGTAAAAGTTAATCTTTAAACAGTGTTTTCATTCAATAAATGTTAGAAAAACATCAAACTTGGTAGCTAAAAGGATAACAAAACATAAAATATATCCCAGAATTAAGCATTGATTAACAAGAAGAAAAGTGAAATATACAGATTAAAATGTCAGATATTGAAGTTCCCTGCCATTTCATTATCGTCGATAGCAGTAAACATTATAAATCTCAAATTTACCAGGCAGAATGTCATGCAATTTGTCAAATCCAGTTTAGCGAAAATGAGGTTTGTTGCTTACACAAACAACTTGTTAATTCAGTTGGCACCTATTCTACTGCTGCTGCATAAATCCTCAACTCTAAGCTACAACATACATTTTAATTTGCTGGCCAAAAGATTAAACAAAGACAAGTATTCAGTCAAGTGGTGTTGTAGTTGCACTGATTATTGGCATCTGATTTTCCACAAGCCTGTTTTTTGTTAAAATTTTAAAAAGATTTTATTTATTTATTTTTAGACAGAAGGGGAGGGAGGGAGAAAGAGAGGGAAAGAAACATCAAGGAGTGGTTGCCTCTCGTGCACCCCCTACTGGGGACCTGGCCTGCAACTCAGGCATGTGCCCTGTCTGGCAATTGAACCAGAGACCCTTTGCTTTGCAGTCAGGTGCTCAATCCACTAAGCCACACCAGCCAGGGCCAAGTTTTGATACAAATTAAGGTCAGACTATACTACATTTCCTCTAATAATCTTAACATCTATTATCCTCTCCTGTATACATAATCATAATTCTTGAGAAAATCCAATATTTTAGGTGAACGATTTTCCTTAAATGCGTATTTTGGTTCTGAACCTATTTAATGCTATACTTTTTAAAATTATCATGAAAAAGCCTTTTAAAACACATTACAACTTACTCTTCAACCAGAATGCAAACAACAAAAAACTCAAGTGTCAGTATCAATTTTACATATTATTTTTATGGTGAGTAAAAATAAATATAAGTAAATGGACTGACTTAAGATTTAAAGAAAAGAAACAATCTATTTTAGAGATTAGTATCGAATTATGAAAGTCAGCTCAACTTGCATGTCTTAGAATGTTAAACCTGAGAGAATATCTGCAAGCCATTTGTTTTCAAAACAGGAAACAGGCTGAGAGACTTGAATTAATTTGCTTGAAGGATTTCACAATGTCAGATAACAAAATCAAAGAACCTGGATTTACTCATGACCAGTGCTCATTCCATTATGTCTTAAGTGTAAGAGTTCAGCTGTCAGCCATTAAGGGGCATTAACAATTTGCAAAGTACTAAATATAAGTTAGTCAAAGAGCTTAATATCTGGTCTCTATACTCGGGGGTTTATAGTCTAATTTTTTTATATGCTAAGATGCTGCCTGCAGTTAGTAACCCCCCCCACAAATCTAACTCAAGTTGCATTTTATTTTTTTTTTATTTTTATTTATTTTTTTTTAAAGATTTTATTTATTTATATTTAGAGGGAAGGGAAGGAGAGAGAGGGAGAGAAACATCAATGTATGGTTGCCTTTTGTGCATCCCCTGCTGGGAATTGGCCTGCAGGGAACCCGGCTTGCAACCCAGGTATGTGCCCTGACTGGGAATCGAACCGCAATTGTCTGGCTCGCAGGCCCGCGCTCAATCCACTGAGCTACAACAGCCAGGGCTTCAAGTTGCATTTTAAACATAAGTTAACATGTATGTTCTCACACAGAAAGGACTAGGAGGTAAGATGAGCTGGGAATTGCATGGGCCAGTCCCATTTCCCTGTTAACTCTTTCCAAAGCACGAGGTTTATCCTAAAGTTAATGCACTCAATGGCTGCCAGAAGCAATCAGTTACAGTGCCTCACTCGGATTCAATGAAACAGGAAAAACAACAACGACAACACATTTTTTAGGAAAAAAAAACTAACCCACCACTTTTCTTAGCTCTTTGGTCTCAGATGACTTAGCTTGCCCATTCCCGAACCAGTCACACATAAACAAGGTAGAGTAAGTATTTTGGACTAGGTAGGTGGCCAATGCACAGTGAAGTTAGACACACAAATATACATTATCAATATTCTCAATTAACTACTACTGGTCACAATATATGTTCCCTTCAAGATGCTCTACCTGTATATGTGCAGGTTACCCCCAAATTTAATTTTTAAGAAGACAGCTTATAATTTCTCAATTATGGCACTATCATTTTTACGTGTATGATTCTGGGCAAAATACTTCCTGTGCCTCACTTTACTCATCTCTGCAGTGAAAATAATAGTAACTATCTCATATATTTTCAAATTAAGAACTATAGGTAGTATAGTGCTTATAATTATTCATGAGATGTAGTAAATACTTTATCAGTGTTATATACAATTATTGTTATAACTATCACTATTGCAATTATTGCCTGATTAATAAGACAAAAATACAAACTATATTTAACACAAAGATTTTTTAAAAAGTCTTTTTGCTTACAAATTGCATCTAGTGAGAGTTAACATTTGATAGAAAGTGACTTGCAAACAGGAGCTAATGACTTTTTTACTTTCAGATTCTTAACTATATTTTCCTCTTATATGTCACCTCATCAATGAATTTTTGCCTAATTCCTCAATAATGGGCTTTCATATCTTTCAAGTTAGAAATTAGACTTACAGTAGTAACAAACCACCTCCTCCATTAAGCAATTTAGATTTCCTATGTGAAGGCAAGAATGTACAATAGAGAAATGACAGTCTCTTAAACTGGATACAAGAAAAAAAAAGAAACTGGGCCAATCACTGACACCATATACAAGAATAAATTCAAAATGGATTAAGGATTTAAATGTAAGGACTGAAATCATAAAACTGCTAGGAAAAAAGCATAGATAATAATCTCTTTGACAATGGAATCAGCAACATTTTTTCTGGATACACCCCCTCAAGCAACGGAAGCAGAAGAGAAAATAAACCCATGGGAGTTCATTAAACTAAAAGGCTTCTGCACAGTGACTGAAACCATCGACATAAGAAAAAGACAACCTACTGGCTGGGAGAATACATTTGCAAATGAAGTATCTGATATAGGGTTGCTATCCAAAATATATATAAAGAGCTCATACAACTCAACAAAAAATATATAAACAATTCAATGAAAAAGTGGGCAGAGGACATACAGAGATACTTCTCCAAAACAGACATACAGCAGTCAACAGACACAGGAAGAAATATTCAACATTGCCTATATATCAGGAAACAAAAATCAAAACCAAACGTGATACCTCCTCATATCCCCATCATTATGATGAACAAATATTATAAAAAACTCAACAAATAACGTGTTGGTGTGAATATGCCAAAAAGGGAACCATTTTGCTTTGTTTTGGGGGACTGCAAATTTGTGGAACAACTATAGAAAACAGTATGGAGACTACTCAAAAAACTGAAAACCGATCTACCATATGACCCAGCAACTCCACTTTGGGATATTAATCTGAAGAAAAGAAAAACAGTATTTCAAAAACATATGTACTCCTATGTTCATTGCAGCATTATTTATAATAGCCAAAATATGAAAGCAACTTAGGTGAACACTGAGAGATGAATGAATAAAAAAGATGTTATACACACATACACACAAATGCAATATTACTCACCCATAAAAAAAGAATGAAATCTTACCATTTGTGACAAGATGGATGGATCTAGAGGGTGTCATGCTAAGTGAAAATAAGTCAGACAGGGAAAGACAAGTATTAATTTCACTTACATGTGGACTCTAAAAACCCAAACAAACGAATAAAAACAGACTGGCCAAAGGATGTTTGCCAGGGCTGAGGGAGATAGGGAGATGGATGCATAGGTAGAGGGGAATATAGTCAATAATATTGTGATGAATTTGCATGGTCACAGATGATTACTAGAATTAGTGGCGTGATCACATTGTATGGTATAAATATGTCTAATCACTATATTGTACACATGAAACTAATAAAATAACAAATGAAATAGTTTTTATCACCTTAAATAAAAGTAAATAAAACCCAGTTCATTAAAGAGAATAAATAAATACAAAAGACTTATTAGGTGTGCTGCTAGAGCTTCCTTGAATATGAACAAGATATATTTCCTCTTATCTAGGGTAGGGGTTGCCAAGATTTTTTTGTAAAGGTCCAGGCAGCAAATATTTGAGGTTTTGTGGGCTCTGTTGCAACTATTCAACTGTACCACTGTAGTGTGAAAAGGATAGAAGATGTAAATGAAAGGGCGTGACCATAATGCAATAAAACTTAACCAAAAAGTATGTGTAAATCCCCATGGCATGAGAAGACTGCCCTGATTTTCTCTCCTCATGAGATAAAACACATCCTTACAGTTGATCAAGAATGTGGTAAGAATAGTAGGTCAAGGGTGTTAAAAGATGGGAAATGTTGGGGTGCTAAAGAATGCTACTTTTCCCACCGTAAGTGGCTGGTTTCTTTCATGTGCGAGGAATGTCCTTAGAACTAAATTCCTTCCTTCTAATTCACACAGAGAAAGGCGAGATGGATGATTTATGAGTTAGAATGAGAAACAAGACACGTACAGTCCTTTCATTTTCTTTCCCTTTCTATCTGGTGGCACCCAAGAACAAGATTCTCCTCTGCTTCTGCGTAGGTAAACCTGTCCTGGTTTATTGGGACCAGTAACCAGGCAAGTAAGTCTGTCTGATTCCCTGGCTTGGTACTTGGTAATTCTATTGCCTTCAGATTCAAAGTACCTTCCAGTATTAGCTTACTTAGTTATAAAGCTGACATTTTTATCTTGCGCATTTTAACATGTCTATTTCTTACTTTATCTCAGACTTACATGGGAAAGGGAGGTAGGGTTTACCGAATGCGTTTTCAAACTCTAACATCTATTGCGTTGTTCAAGACAGAGCAGGAGTTAGAATTTGGTTGGGGCTTTTGGTGGAACCAGTGCTCACAGCTTTGGGCACTAATTAATTATTTTAATGAATTAATGTCTCTTTATTAGAGGGAAAACAATCCACACAGCAGGGGAGTACAGTGCCTCACAAGCCTAGAGCACTCTTCCCCAGGGTACTGGGCAAGGGCCTGTTTTATGGAGCTTTCAAAGTGACAACATGTAAACAGGACGGAATTGGCTGGGGTTAGTTCTCTGACCTTATTTAGCAAGATCAAGGAACAAGAAAATAAGTGCAGAGCCCAGAGTTCATGGCCTTTGGGTAATTTCTGACTGGCTATCCTGAGACTCCAGTTAAGGAGAGCATTAACAGGAACACAAAAGTTCAGTTGGCTGATGTGACCATCCAGGGCAGGAGTGGCTCCATCTTGGGCCTAAAAATTTTATTTCAATGATTCTACCACCACCAGTTCCTTGGGCACACAGACGGACCTCAGGTTCCTGAAACCTTCTAGCTTGGTTTTACTTCCAAGCCTGTTAGACTTGCTGTGCATATGCGGGTCCCCGTCCCTGGAAGCCTCTCCCACACCCCATCACAGTGGCCAGGACAAACGAGGGCCTGTAGCCATGTGCCACTCATTCTCCTGGACCCTGGGCCCTGGGCTACAAGAATGCGAGCAGGTGCTGCTTCCCTCAAGGCTTTAGCATTTGGGTGGAAGTAGGCTGAAAATAGCCCGGCAGATTTACCTGAACGGTGTCCAACCAGTGCAATCTTGGCCTCGAAATCTGTGGGTGAGCGGGTCAAAGCGTCTGGGTCCGAGATGGGAACCTATCTGGGGCATTGGGGAGTCCAGTGCACTCCACACTACCGAGTCACCGGCATCAGACCCGCCCTTCCTGAAGAGGAGACTCGACTCCGTGGCTTTTCGGTTGCTCTTGCACCCCACCTAGCGTCCTGGGGTTTCTACACATTAAATTTTAAAGGGTGAAAGCACGAACACACATAGCCCACAGACACTGACAACAGTGTGGTGATGGCTGGTGGGAAGGCGGGGTTGGGGCTGGCAAAAGAGGAGAAAATGGGGACATCTGTAATAACGTCAACAATAAAAATAAATTTAAAAACGTAAGTGTGAACAATTATTTTGATCTTGGTTTTTGGTAGAGATAATGTAAACCATGGAATGTTTTCTCTTTCTTTCTTTCTTTCTTTCTTTCTTTCTTTCTTTCTTTCTTTCTTTCTTTCTTTCTTTCTTTCTTTCTTTCTTTCTTTCTTTCTTTCTTTCTTTCTTTCTTTCTTTCTTTCTTTCTTTCTCTCTTTCTCTCTCTCCCTCTCTCTCTCTCTCCTCCCTCCCTCCCTCCCTCCCTCCCTCCCCCTCCCTCCCTCCCTCCCTCCCTCCCTCCCTCCCTTCCTTCCTTCCTTCCTTCCTCTTTCTTTCTTTATTGTTGTTTAAGTACAACTGTCTCCATTTTCCTCCCTTTACTCCCCCCACCCAACCACTTCCCACCGCTCCCCAATCACTTCCCACCGCTCCCCAATCACTTCCCATCTTAGATCCTACCCACTTTGGCTTTGTCTATGTGTCATTTATACCTGTTCCTTGATGACCCTATGAAACGTTTTTAAATAGACTTTTAATTACTGTGACTTTGGCAGGTGTCTTTAAAATCTGACTGGTGACCACACAGGAGTTACAGCATATTGGCCTCTATAGATTGAATCTTGACTCCTCGGAATTCATACACTGAAACCTAATGTGGTGGTATTATGATTGTGTCATGAGGGTAGAGCCCTCATGATTGATATTAGCACCCATATAAAAGAGACCCCAGGGAGCTCGCTAGCACCTTCCGACATGTGAGATTACATGTCTCACTTGTAATGCTGTCTCTACTGTGAGAGATGGTAAGTAATCCCCTTCAGAAGCAGGTTAAATTGCAACCCACTCAGCAGAGTAGGCTATCAGGACAAGGCAGGCAAGAACAGAGGGAAAAGGTACAGCAAGAATGTCCTGAGCAGCACATGACCAAAGAGCTTGTTTGCCTGCAGCCACAGTGAGCACAAACTTGGGAAACACCAGCGGCAGCTTCCTTCATGACTATTTGAGGGTAATTTCCCAGCTCAAAAAAGTGTAGACATTTCAAGCAAAATTCCATAGGTAGCATTTCCTCAGCAATAGTCATTGGCATCAGTCTCTATGGCATTGAACTGATTATTTCTGTATTTATTAATTTAACGTTTCATTAACTGGACAACCAGGGTACATTGCATAACTATTCATCGATGCATACTCAGGTGGTATAAAAAAGCAGTACTTGATTCACTTCTGTTTCTAACCTTAAAAGCTACTCACTAACCTGATTACAAGGCTCTAGAAGAAATCCAGGGATCATCTCCTAGTTTTGTATACTCTTCTCAACGATTATCAAAGATTCGTTCTGAGCTCCAAAACTGCTAACTACAAAATGTAACACATTCTATATTAAATGAAGGAGCTATTAGTAAATTTCTTAAAAATGAGAACTCAGATTAAACTTTTTACAGTGAGTCCAAAGGCAAATATGCATTAATTTATTGGGTCTAAATGATATTGAATCAGACTATTCCTAATGCCTATTATTTATTTATTCATCATTCAACACATATTTATAGTAATGCATTATAATTGTACAGATACTTAGGATTTATATTTAAAGATAATAGGGAGAACTTGAAAGTAGACAAAAGGAAATTATATGCTTGTTTTAAAGAAGTGTTAAGTTGTTTAAAATTTTTTTCTTTTTCTGTAGTAATTTACTCTGGTAAATTTTCTTTTACCTCATGGAAATCAAACATGGTTAAGCATAGTTACAAAAGTTCCCAAACTTCTATTACTATTGTGTTTTGGAATTTTAGAAATAAAGGATTAAGTACTTAATTTCTTAAACTTAGAATGCTTTGTGATATGGAAAGTTATATCAGTTGGCTCAAAGTAAAGGAATTATTTTTAAATAGAATTTTGTTAGCTAACATATTCATGTTCTATATAACTAATTGTCAAAAATTATTAATTAAACATATTTACTGCTAAATGGACAGAGGTTTCTGGGCACAGTTATTTCACTTGATTAATTGCTTACACATTTACAGAGCAGCAGGCATATGGTCTGTATGTTTAAAATACGAACTCCAGCCAGAACCTGCCCCTGGACCTGTTTCTGAGGAAAACGATCTGTGTTCCCCAGGTGATCAATTCTGTAATAAACTGAAGGTCAACTTAGAATAATACAGCATCATGCATCTCCAAGGTACCCTAAAGTGTTGTCTAATTCAATCCTCTGCTGCCTTCACATAAATCACCCAGACTTAACCAATGTGGGGAGTCTTGTAAGAGAAATACCACGGAAAGGAGAGGACCACATTCCCAGGGGGTGAAACCTTCTCTTGCATCAAGTCCATGAGTATTCTGTGGCAATTTACACTAATTTATCTTTTTCTAGTTAATAGGCTAGAGAATATAGGTCACAATAACTAATTGCATAGGCTAGGATAATCACTCCAGTTAGGAATTTGGACATTTTCAAATGAGAACATTTGGTTCAAGGTTTATTTTTTACCCTTACTCTCACCTCATGTTCCAAATGGTACAAAACAACAACAAGCACAACTAATGGACACGGACAGTAGTAATAATGGTGATTGCTGGGGAAGGGGAGAGTACAGCGGGGATAAATGCTGATGGACAGAGACTAGACTTGGGGTGGCGAATGTGCAATAGTAACAGTGCACAGACAATGTGTTGAAGAATTGGCACCTGAAACCTGTATAATGTTGTTAAGCAGTGTCACCCCAATAAATTCAATAAAAAGGGGAGAGACAGAAAAAGTAATGCCAAGGTGACAGTGTCTAGACTCTGAATCATTAAAAAAAATTATTCATCATTTGTGTATTAATTGTTTTACAGAGATCCACTGACAATAATCAGAGAGGTGTAGTAGTTACATGTTCTTTTTCATGTTAAGCAGACATAAAATTTTTGAAAAAAATTAAGATAAAATTTGATTGAGGCATCACTTTATATAACAACTTTTTACTTCCAGAATGTGTTTTACTATAAACTGCTTATGTTTCATTGAAATCATGTAAAGATAGAGTAAGCAAAAAAAGAATAAAATAAAAACAAATAATGAAATATTAAAGTATCTGAATCTTTGGGAAATGTAGTGTTGTAGAAAACTACAGCTATTCCTCTGATAATTGGATGATTTCCATAGTACAGCAGCACTTGAATTATAAGCATATTTTTGGAATTAATATTAATTAAAAATGGGTATTAAAATATCGCTTGTATTTCTTAACAAATATTATCAGTCAAGTTGCAACATAAGTGTATTAGAACTAAAGGAAGAAGACACACTGCTATTAATCCTTATTATTATTCATTTCTTATTTTGAAAATATATTTTAAATAATAGAAATAATTTCAGAGCTTTTAAATTCTTATTTACACTTTCCAGAAAATATATATGTATGTATTTATATATGTTCTTACTAAAGTTATGTAATATGTCTATGCTATATTATACAGTTGAAGGTGTATAATTTGTATCAGTGTATTTTTATGAACACCTACCAAGTGTAAATGGTGGGAGTCAAAACCAAGAGAGACATAAAAGTAGTTCTTGGCCTCATGAAATTTAGTCGTGCCTGGGTTTTCCTAGAATGAATTGTACAGTATAGGAATCTATTCTTATCTATGCATCCACTTACCATTGAGTGCAATACCTCAAATCATTGCATGGCTGTATGCCATTTTCAACTTTTAACTGTCCATGATATCTGTAAGGTCAACTCAATTGTTTCTACAAAAGTCATTGTTTATGATAGTAAAAAAATAAAATTAACTTGGTCACATCGATTCAATTTGGTTTTAAGTACATAAAATTATAAAGTTGTTTTGACCTACTTCTGAAAAAAGAAATTATTATAGAATGGGAAATTTTTAGATAGCACAGTGTTTTTTATAATGATCTCTTTTATAATTCAAAATACGAATGTATTCTCTTTCATATGCTATGATTTTTCCAGCTTCTTGGTCAGGAAGTCAAGCACACCTCAGCTTGGCCCATCTTTGGCTTCAGAATCCAAGTGGGTATGTGTCGTACAACTCTGTGCTGACAGGTGGGTTCTCTTACCTGGGGTGTGATCATAAACTCAAAGAGAGAAGTAAAAGGTGAGTCACAGTTCTGTTGTGGTTAGCAACAGGGCATGCCCAGGTTACTTTGTTGTAATAAACTATCATTGTAATTAAACAAATATGTATCCACTCTCTGTTATTTGTAAGGAACTATGCTACATGCAATGGGAAATAGATGTTTGACTAATAGTCCTAAAACCAAGTTTGAGAAAAAACTTCCATATATAAATAACTTTAGCAAAGGCAGACTGGTAATGTAATAATAAAAATAAAGGAGAGTACACATGAATTGATTTTAGAAATAACTGTCATATTGCCCAAAGGTAGTGGCCTCTTTTATTTGCATTTACTGTGACTTGACTAAGTCACACAGAATGCCAATACTTATTTGTTAGAATCAAACTGAAATCACTTGACATTTTTCTTTATTTTATTATGTACAATTGTATGAGAATCCTTTGGTCTCCTTTACTGTACTTCTTTTGTAACTTTAATTTGTATTTTTAAGTTAGAGTTTACTTTCAATATTATTTTGTACAGGTTTCAGGTGTACAGCATAGTGCTTAGACAAACCTATAATTTACGAAGTGTTCACCCTGATATTTCCAACACCTAATTGCCACCATACATAGTTATTATAATTCATTTTTTAAGAAATCATAAACAGTCTTTAAAGATAAACCAAACCATCTGCTTAAACATTACTCGGTAAAAATAAACTTAATAAAAGAAACATATACACAGCATGCCAAACCTACAGCCCCTTGTTATAGTTCCCATGAAAAATATGCAGATTTTGGTATCTTTCTTTGGATTTTATCTTCTTTTTGTTTCTTTGTAGTTGAAAGATAAAACCCAAAGCATTGTTAAGAGGGAAATTGAGCTAATCCTTGTAAAGTGATTTGCATGGTGTCCATCAGAAAGAAACCCCTCTGGGATTATTGCTATTATTAGATTTATTTCTATATAATTTGATGCTTTAATTTGTTTCTTAACATAGTGGAGCACACTTTTCATTATGTTATAGCAATTCTTTGAATGCTTTAATTGGAGATGGGTAATGATAGAAAAATTGCTGCTTCATAGAAAAACAAAGGAACCATGAAGAACCAATACTTTTGTTCTTTAATTGTCAGTGTTCACATATTATTTGCTTATAAAGAGTTTTACAAAAAAGATACTAGAGAACATGCAATGTAAAAAAAATAGGTTCTCACTTTTTACTGAAATTTATAATACATTATTGTCTATGGACCATGAAAGAAAACGTCTCACTTTATAAATTTTTCTTTTGCTAAATAGATTTCAACTCTGCTTCAGGGTTTTCAAATTCTAATTTACAAAATCCTGGTATCTGGTGGCTAGGTAATTGAACTTTTTATCGATGCACTTGTCCGTATGTGTATTGTACACATAAATGTGCCTAGTTTTTCCAAGATGTAAATAAATTCCTTTATAATTCATCTAAAATAAAAAAATGCTTGCCAACATAGCAAAAACATAAAAATCTAGTATGAAATTCTAATATAAGATCTACTTTCTAATTCTAATTCTAATATAAAATCTAATTTTTGTTTTAGTTATTTGTTAATGTAATATTTATTTTATCATCTTGAATTAATAGAATGCTATTATCTAATCAATTAGTATTTTTGTGTTTTTTTTAAAATTTAAGTTATAGGGCAAAATATAAGCCATTTATTTCATTAGAATTTTCAAGATTTGGCTCTTACTACTAACTAATTTATATTCCACTGGTTACATGTTGTATATCTCCTTAGAAAGGCTGTTTTCTTTCTGAATCCGTGACTAATCTTTGGAATACACATGCTTCATGAAGAAGCCTCACTAATAAATAACATAATGGCAGTGACTCAAGAACTCTCTGGCACAGCCAGGAAAGGCAGAATTCCAGCAAAGCTATTAATGTCAGAACTAATTCAGTTCTCAGACAATTTTGTTAATTATTAGAATGTTTATTCATTAAAAAAAATTCATCCCTCTCTAGCATGAACTGAAATTATGAATTGAGAAATGAACAATAATTACCCTTTCTTCCTACAAAAGTGGGAATATGGGTTCCGGGCTAAATTGGAATTTAGGGAGCCTGGCTAAGACAAGTGGGCTGAAGCACCCAGTACTAGAGAAATGGAGGGAACCATGTGACAGCAATTGCAAAGTCATATATAACAAACTAAAGAAAAGAGCTGAAAGGAGAATTCAGATAGGAGACATTAGAAAAGGGATTTGAAGATATTTGATGCTAGAAGATAAGGGGCAGCCTGGAGCTAGCCTGGAACTGCAGTGTACTTGTCTGACAATGGTGGGTGGGCAAAAACAGTTAAGGTGTTAAGTATATATGGGAATTACATTAGACTCACATTTCTTTCACATTTTTAGAAGAAGGAAAGGAAGAGGAAGTGCTGGAAGAGGGGGAGAAGGAGGCTATAAGCCATACATAGTAATTCTTGCAGGACATTTGGTATTGTATTGGTCCACACAAAAAGGTGTTTGATACTTGGTCCCATACCAAAACGTCCATGGACACACTTGGTCCACACCAGCCGTCTACCTAACCCCATGCATCACTACCAGCTGCTGAGGAAATCACTGGGCTGCTGAGGAAAGAAGGGCTATTATTGGCAGTGCAACCATAAAACAATTATTGGGCCAATACAACATGGTAGTATTTTTTATGCATTAATCCTGAAAAACCAAAAGTATAAATAAACGTAACGGGCAGTTTGAATCCAGGAATGTTTTCTAAGTGTGGACATGTGGGTAGGACCAAATTTTCAATACCTTCTGCCATGAACCAAATATGCCCACAGGTGTTTTGTACAGGACCAAATGCCTGCTAATTTAAATAAAAATGAAATATTAAAGCAGAGGAAGAATAGTCAAAATAAATACATATTGAGTACCTACTATGTGCCCACCACAATACCATATACTCTAAAAGTTTTCCTCCAAGTAAAATATACGCCAAGGAAATATTTTCTTTCAGACTAAATACCTGTGAAAAATGTCATGGTGATATATAAGTAGAAGTCAATAGCTAACTGCCTAATTTTACCACAAAATCAATATTATACAATACACATTGAAAGTTATTTTTCTCAGAAATGACAAAGGCAAATTCCTATAACTCTGACTCCAAATATTTATGCTTTTAACTGTTTTGTGATTGAGGATGACAGACCTTTTGCTGCATGGTATAGTGTATCTTCTTAGCATTCAAATCAGCAAGTGAATGCTTCAAGCCATAAGATCACAATAAATATTAATGCAGGAGCTTTTTGAACTTTAACACAGTACAATAGAATAAGTAAAATTATGAGAAATGGAGTCACTAGACAGATGAAAGATTTATAAATATTGATAAAAGCAACAATACTTAGACATTTTTAAGAATATGAATAAAACAATGGGAACCGAGATTAGCATTAATGTTAGAACCACAGTAAAATGGACAGTGCTCAGAAGTGCAAAGGTTTTGAAAGACTTTTATGAAGAGCATCACTTTGTATTATATATGATCTATACATTTTAGCTTCAATTATGTATCATATGTGGCAGAACTATTTTTTAAAATAACAGTCTTAAACTGTATCAGCAATACCAATACCCAAACCAATAGAAAATTTTATATTAAATTTTTTTATTGTGTTTATAGAAACCCAATAGTTTCCCCTCCTAGTGAACTATTTATTTATTAGGTTGAAGTGGCCAAAATTAACTGGTATTTGGGGTGAAGGGATGAAGTGGATATAAGTATTGACTAGAATATCCTCCAATATGAAAACAGTTTTTATAGGATTTATATCATTGTTTAGAATCAGCTATATCCTTAAACTCATAATATAACTTAGGTGTTTAACCTAATTTCAGAAGGAGGATTATGCTTGCTTATAAAGTTTTGTTTTATTAAAATAAAAAGTAAAAAATAAAACACAGCTATCTAAAATATATATTTGGTTGATATAAATTAGATTTGATGCACTTATTATTTCCTTGGGTATAAAACAAATTTCAACTATTAGGTATTTTTAAACTTTCAGAAATATTATGAATGATCTCATGGGATAAATTAAAAACAATTTTAATTTGTACTTAAATGTCTATGAAAATAAAAACTAGTAGCAAATATTTATTGAGACTTCTGTATGAAAGCACTATTCTAAATACTTTTTTGACAAAATTTATATTTAGTGGCTAATTTAATATTCACAATTTTCCCTATAGATACCATTATCTTCTCTTTACAGATGAAAAAACAGACATAGAGAGAGCTCACATGTATTGCCTGAGATAATATATCCAGGGTTCTAAAGGCATAATTTAAAACTATAGCTTATACTCTTAAACTCTGGTGAGCTACAATATGAAGGCGAATGTTCTGCAGATTTCTTATAAAAAGTAAATTATAAATTAAATATTCATGCTTAGTCATTAAATATACATCTATATAACACATGCTAATTTCTGTTCTAAGTTATTTACATATGCTAACTCATTTAATGCCAAGTGGCTAACCCTCTGTTGCTAACCCTCTATGTGATCTTCATTTCTATGGTTCTGCTCCTGATCTAGCTGTCCTCTTAGTTTGCTTTTGTTTTAGGTATGGTTATTAATAACTGTGAGTTTGCTGTCCTTTTTTTAGATAAAATTTGATGAAATTTATTATATCAACTCAAATAAAACAGTTTTTTTAAAGATTTTACCTATTTATCTTTAGAGAGGAAGGGAAGAAGATAAGGAGAGAAATATCAGCGTATGGTTGCCTCTTGTGTGTCCCCTGCTGGGAACTGGCCTACAACCAAGGCATGTGTCCTGACTGGGAATTGAACCGCAATCGTGTGGTTCACAGGCTCACACTCAATCCACTGAGCTACACCAGCCAGGGCATTTGCTCTCCTTTCACTGTTCATATTTTTATCTTCTTTTTTTTAGATAAGTCCCTTTAATATTTCATATAATAAGGGCTTGGTGATGATGAACTCCTTGAATTTGATAATTTCTATTAAGAAAATATCTTGCCACACCAACTCACCTATGCCTAGAGCACTACCTGGAGTACTGAAAGACAAAAAGGAGCAGCCTATTTTTCTGTTTTAAATTTTTATATCTGATTCAGAAAACTTTAGCACTTTAATAATCAACAGCTAATAGAGTATGAAACTGCACCAGGTATGACTCTAAACAACAAATTATATAAAAACCAAACAGCAGGACTGAAAATCAAAATAATTAGATGTAAGAAAGGCTAGAGGGACTATCCGTAAGCCCATAAAAAAGGAAATCTGCTCATGGCTAGAAAAGGGAAGGGGGTTATAAATAAGAACAAGCAAAAGCCAAACTATTGAGGAAATTGTAAGAAAATAAATGGCCAAACATTTTTTAAAAGCTGCTATATGAGAGAAATATAGAACATTTGGCTAAATAAGCAATAATTTGTTAAAAGGATAATTTATTAAGTACCTTTTATATATGCCATCACCTTTGAGAATCCCTTCCTAACCTCTTGCAGTTTTCCCACATGGAGCAGGCCCCTTCAATGTGCCACAGTATTAATGTGGCCTTTATCCCATTGCATTCTACCTTCAGGGAATTGGGTCTCAACAATCTAACTTGAGTCAAATTTCCATTAGACATGACCAAAAAAAATCCCATTTTCCCTGTACTTAATTTTCATCTCTCTCCCCAATTAATACCTGCCAAGAGGAATTGGAAGAAAAAAAGTGTTTTTCCTCCTTTCCAGAACTATCTTCTCCATAACACAATGGGCCTCTAATCAGAACCAGGACACTGGAGAAGTCAATAGTTGCCAAGAAGGGTCAGCTGTCACTGAAGGAAAGTATCATTTCAGTTGATTCTATGAGACATACAGTCAAGAGGATATTCGCTAGAATATAGTGGAGTTGAATATTTTCTTTTATTCATGTAGTGCTAGAAAGACTCAAATGTAACAGAAATAACTTCTGCATTCTATGTATAAAACTCAGTTTCTGAATTGAATGTATTTCTGTGTATTCTATCCTCATCGTTCCACTACTTGTGAAGAAAGGAAATTGCCCTTCACTTGGTCTCTTGGGATACTTCCTTGCCCATGTCTCCTCAAACCATTCTCCTCCAAACAGCTAAAGTTATCTTTCTTTAAAATGCAATCTTGTCATGGTACTCATCTGATTATATGCCTCATGAGTTCAGTTAGCTCATCATTTCCTATAGAATAAAGTCAAATACCTTAGATACAGTCATACATAGACTTTCACCATGTGTTCTTTCTCAGACATCTTTCCTCATTTCCCAGGCAAAATATGCTGCTTCCAGGACTATACCCTTCTTTTCTAATTTCTTCTTTCCTTCTATGCTTTTTTTTACTGCCATTCTACTAGAAGTTTCTTTTATCCCTTCCTTTTCCTTACACTTAGCACTTAATGGAATCCAAATAAATAGTTTTAGTTAAGTGAGTGGATGAATGGGAGTGAATGTACAAATCTGTCTGTGATTGTGGCTCGGTTATGCATATAGTCTTTAATTTTTTCATGCCTCTAGCTCATCTTAGTGTATTTGGATTGGAAAGATCACTACTCTTGAAGTTGGGACTTGTGGCCTCAAATACCAGTTATATTTTCAATTTTATAAATGTTATACTCTTTGTCTTCCCTGGACCTGTTTCCAACTTAAAAAAAGTGAATTTTCCTAACACAAAAGTTATAAGTATCAAATATGGTTAATATACACAGAAACTCTTGATAACTTATGTAAATATGTCAATTTCTAAGATACCCTGTTGATTATTTTGTTATTACTCTGAATTACTTGATCCTGATAGGATTTTTATGGCATGCTCATAAATCATTGTCACAAGTAAGGTAGTGGAAAGAGCCAGCCTACTTCTCTCAATAGGCTGAGGAAATTTTTATTTGATGCTATGATAGTGGACAGCAGATTTTCCAGGAATTCTTTTCACCCTGGTGTGGGTTAGACATGGTCCTGTGTGATGAGTTGTGTAAGTGGGGATGTAATTTCTGTGGAGTCAGGAGTCGTAAGCCAGGCAACATCTCAGCAACTTCCCCAGGTTTCAGCTCTATGCTTGCTTCTCCACATATGCTTTGAGGACACATATCCTAAAGTCACAGCCAAGTGAGGATTTCAACTTGGGCTTAGAAGGTGACAATAACATAGAACTACCTGTAGTTTAGTAGCAGGCAATTTGGGTCTTGAATTAAGCCTTTTGGAATACAAATGATTTAGATTGATTAAAATGAAAGCTATAGGGCATTCCAGGTAAGAAAAACTCTTCAGTGAATTCCATCACTGGAAAAAAGTCAATGAGATATTAGGCAAACTGTATGTCTACTATGCTTTTAACATTCCTTTATTTGCTTTATAGAACTGTATGATTAATTGTTGGGAAGATAAAGAGTACAATGGGTCAAGTTAAGTTACAGAAACTGAAATAAGCAAAGTAGATAAGACATACATATAATGAGGCACTAAAACTTTTCTTTCCCTTAAATATCTTTTATACATTTTATATATATATATATAGTATGCCATGAATCATTAAGGGTTTCCTAATTTTAATTAGTAAACATTTCTAAATATATCTGCCATTTCAATAAACTTAATTTCCATTAGAAGATTTAATAATATATGTTTTGAAACTTAGAAGATATTAGATTTTTATTTCTCCTTCAAACACTATTTTAATTGCATATCAACATGAAAAATTCATATAAAAGTACCCTACTTTTAAAGTTACTGTTCTAAAGATTTTTTTCTAAAAGAGAAAATATTTATTTTTATTGTTTTATATAAATTCATTCACATATTTATTTAATATACATTTTAATCAAGACACTGGAAAATACAAAGGTGACTAAAAGATAGACTCTGAGGCTAGTGACCACAGCTAAGAAAACATATAATATATTATTTTAATAAAGTATGAATTTTGGATTAATGTTTTACTTTCTTAATGTGATACCATGGTATATTTATAAAAACTAAAATTTGGTAAAAAATAGTATCAAAATGTATTAACAAGGGAATTATCTGTTTTAAATAAAAAATTAATACTGTTTTTGAAGTAAGAATTAGTTTTATTATGAAAATTCAAAAACCATGCTTCTTTTGCCTTTTATTCAGCTATATAAAAGTGGATACTGTTTGAGCTTGTTGGTGATATTGCAAACCCAGCAGGTAATTTTAAGGCAAAAAGGTTCTGACACTTTTTTTTCTTTATTCCACTGATTATACAAAGAATGTCTCTGTATAAAAAGGTATTTTATAATTTTTATTGAGGTTGTCTCATACTATTATATAAGCTGATGTTAAGTTTAAATAGATCTCTCTCCTTAAATGAGTCTGGCCTTGTTTGTTTCTCCCTCATATTTTACCATCTATCACATACTTCCTCTTGTCAGTATTCTTTAAGTAATCAATCCCCAAACCATTTTGGATACCTATTGTTGTTAAGGGGTTTTTTTGATGTCATTTTCAGAGGGCTTATAATATTCAATGCTATAATTATAAGCTTTCATAAAGCCAAACATATTTTTTACATATTTGTATAAATTGTGCCACGTGGTTATTAATTTCAAATTCTTAGTCAGCACCCAACAGCAGTAAGTCTATACATTGCCTTGGATTAGATTCTCTATTTTAGTTTTTGCCCATTGAGTATGATGTTGCCTGTAGGTCTCTCATATATGGCCTTTATTATATTGAAAAATGCTCCTCTATTTCCACTTTGCTGAGTGTTTTTATCATAAATGGGTGTTGTACCTTATCAAAAGCTTTTTCCACATCTATTGATATGATCATGTGGTTTTTGTTTTTGCTTTTGTTTATGTGATATATTACATTTATTGATTTGCAAATATTGAACTATCCTTGCATCCCTGGGATGAATCCCACTTGGTCATGGTGTATGATCTTTTTAATTTACAATAGCCAAGAGTTGAAAGCAACCTAGGTGCCCATCAGTAAATGAAGGGATCCAAAAACTATGGTACATATACACAATGGAATTCTATGCAGTAGAAAGAAAGAAGGAGCTCCTACCCTTTGCAACAGCATGGATGGAACTGGAAAGTATGCTGACTGAAATAAGTCAGGCGTTGAAAGACAAATACCATATGATCTCACTTTTAACAGGAAGCTAAACAACAAAACAAACAAGCAAGCAAAATATAACCAAAGACAATGAAATAGAGAACAAGGGGAAAGTGACCAGAGGGGATAGGGGAGGGAATTTCAGGGGGATAGGGGAAGGATTTACAGAAACAAGTATAAAGGACACATGGACAACAACTAAGGGGGGTGGAAATGGGAGGGAGGCGGGAAGCACTGGGGGTGGGGTGGGCTGGGATGGGAGTAAAAGAAAACTGTACTTGAACAACAATTAAATTTAAAAAAAGAAAAAAAGATTCTCTATTTTATAAATTTAAATTTACCCACATAATTTATCAATCTTCTGTTTATTATATGTTCAAAAAGATTTATAAAATTATAGAAATAATGAATTACAGAAGTACATTATTTTATTATGGCCAATAATTCCAACTATATAATTCATTCTCACTTCCACTAAATTCTGAGAAGTACCTCAAATTCTGGTTCAATCAAAAACACCATACCACTGGATTTGCTGGACACTATATCAGTAATAGCAATCAACAGGAGTATAATTCCCCATCCTCAAGGCTTGTTATTTATTCAGAGGGCCATACTATAAGAAGTTACTTGACTTGCACATGGTGTACAATGCAGGGCAAAATTTTGTCACAGGGGCCTGTGATTGCTTTGCAGATTCTGAAGGGTTCTTATGTAGTCAAAGGGATTCTGACTGTAATCTCTGAGCCAATTTAAACAGCAGCATTATTCATTTGAAATACATAGCTATTCTTCACACTTCTAAATTGAGTTGGTGCTCACTCTAGATGAATAGATAGAATTGGGGTTTTTACATGGTTGAAGAGCTATAAATGTATCGGACAAGCTGAAAAACATGAGTCCCAAAGCAGGACAGGCACAGTGTGACTGTGAGGCAACAAGGAACCCACGGGCAAGAGTGGGGTGAACAGAGAGGGGAGAAAAGTGTGATGAGGGTGTTACAGTAGAAATAGATGACACCGAAAGGTGTAAGTGGAGAGGTGACAGAGTAAGAGGACCTTGTATTGTAAATCTCCCAGTGAGTTTCTCTTGCACATTAATGAGCATATAAAAATGTAAAGAAGAAAAAATCTCACAATGAGCAGGTGTGATAGGCAAATCAGCTGGAAACTATACCATTAACCTAGACATGTTATAATGACAACTTGTACTGAGATTTGTGACTGATGTAAAAGTAACCAATGAGGGTGCTTTGTTTGTTTTCAGAAATAAAAAAAATCTCAGTAACTGTTTTGACAAAAGGAAGAAGAGAGGTGAATAAAGACAGTTATAATGTTCTGAGCCTGCTTAAACAGGAGTGGGAATGACATGCATGGAGACAATGGCACTGGGAAGTGAGTTTATTTAGAGTCTGGGTATGGTTAGAGGAATCACTTAGGTATTCATTATTTTAAGTCACTTACATCATCTTTTTAAAATTTGTGCCAGTTATTCTACCACTTCTGTCTTCCAAGCAGGGCAGCATTCACCTCTTTCATAAAAAACTACTTCTAACATTTATTAATTTAGTATTGTTCTAAGTGATTTATATGTTTTGACCTGATTTATCCTCACAACATTCTATAAGATAGTTACTAACTTATTATAACATTTTACAAATAGGGAAACTGAAGTCCAGAAATAAAAGAGAAAGGTTGGCCAAAGCCACAAGGCAAATAAATAATGAGGATAATTTTGAACCTAAGTAACTTCTGCTTTTCTCTACTGGCATGTACATCTTCTCTCATTCCAAATAGCCAGTTTACTACAGCCACTAACATCTATTGTACCTCTTGTACTCAGCCTGTTACAGCAGAATTGCAACTGATCTCCTATCCTCTAAATGCCTCCTCCTTTAATGAATCCCCTACATTAGAAAACTGGCCATGTTTCACTAGCTCATTGAAGATTACTGGATGTTATTGAAAAACTTTCAAAGACATCCGATAGTCTTTCACATAAAATCAAAATATACATAGAAGGTAAAACTATCTACAATCTGATGATTGTATGTACATCTAACTCCATTTCCCCAAACTCTCAACAAATCTGCTCTTAAGCAGAGAGACTCACTGCCACTCTGAGCTATGCCATATTTTTCAGACCTCATGGCTTTTGCATGTACTGATTTGCTTAAACAGAAAATGTTCCTGGTTAACTAGAAAACCCCTAATCAGCTTCCATGGTTGTAAAACATGCTGTGGTTGAGCCCACAGCTGTTCCAGCCTGATTTAGTTTTTGTTTTTAATGCACACTTGGATTCTCAGTTGGTTGTCATGCCATGCTTGGTAATTGAATGCACTACACCATTTCAGGAGGGTGAGACTTAATACAACTTTAGGCTCCTGGATCTTTTTTTTTTTTTGAGTCAAGCCAAAAAATTTTTCTCATATCCCCTAGCTTTTGTTTGTCTTCTCTGTGGCTTTTATTTGTACTTAAATGTGACTCTTGCATCATAAGCTCCTGGTACTATCTAAAAAACCTCCTGGCATCAAAGAGCTTTATAGTTCTCTACTCACTAATGAAAATGCCCACATATCCAATTTTTAGAGCTCTACTTTGCTTTGTAACAATAGGTAGTAACATGTTAGTGAGATGAACAAATCCCAACTACTGAGTGTTAGAAAATGTGCTATTTCCTACAGTTTAAATATTTGCTCAACTCATTCAAAATGAAAAGCTCTTTGAAAAGACTTTTGAGGGGTTATGATACTATCATGAGACACAATCATTTTGCTCCACTTTTGGAGAGGTATTCAGAGTAACTTTTGATGTGGTTTAATGACAGCAAGTCAAAGGTAGTGCCTTGCTTTTAGGTAAAGCAAGCTTGAGAGTTAGGTGAAAGAAACAGTTCACATGGAATGAGATCATTTGTTGTATGACAATAAATTTAACAAAATAATGAAAATAAACTTAATTTTTACCTGAACTTAGCCATAGTATTTTATCTTCATTTTGCAGAACATACTGTATATAGAGATACAGTATGAGTTTCTTTAATTTTTGTCAAATTGTAAACTGTAATAAATAAACACACAGTATTACTATTTTTGATTTTTAAAAACTATGTATGATGGATGGAGATAAATGTGAAGAAACCATATCCAACAGTTTGCTTTAAAGTTTGGTGTAAGAAGGCACATTACCAGAATATAAAGCTAAATCTCTCGGGAACACAGATGAAGACAGAAGGTTGAAAGTTGTCAAATTCTTTGAAACTGTATACTTTACACAGTTTGGAGGAACACAGAATGAAATTGTATTTCCTATTAGGATAACTTAATTTCACATATATTTTGGCCTAATAATATAAATTAATACTCATATTTGGCCAAACATCATTATTCGCTATTTCTTTTTTCTAACTTGTCTACTTAGAATGTGGTTGATCAACAAAAAGAGACACCTACTCACATTAGTTTAAGTAAAATAGAATTTTGTATAAATCCACTGAAACTCAGGAAAAGGTGAACAAATCAGGCCAATATAGAAAGAAGTCAGGGTGGCCTCAGAGCCTTAGCAAGGAGAGATGCTGGATTCATCCAGGCTCTAGGGCTCATCTTCTTACACATTATTTCCTCCTGCTATGGTCTGCTCTATTTAGAGAGAAGCCAGCTCTACTTTCAACCCAGCATGCTTTTTAGTTCAAGTACCTACCATCATTCACTAATTAGGCTCTATCTTTTTTAATTCTAGTGGGTGAATGACAAGAAACTGGCATTACTGTCTTAAAATTTAGAGTGCCATTTGGTTTTGTGCCACTGAGTTTTGGTTCTGGCCTTGATTCAGAATAGCTTCTTAGGAAGAGCTACTCCTTCTTAGGAAGAGCATATCCTTCTAGGATATCAATACACTTGTACCAATGTGTATTGATATCCCAGTCAATGTGTATTGACTTGGATATCAGCCCCATAACTACTATTATTAAATAACCTTTTTATAACAATGCAAAATATTCTATAATTTTATTTTTAATTGTAAGTTACAGATATACGTAATCTACATGTACTTTAGCAATTGACTCAGAAGGTTATAAACCATTAAGGGAATTTCTATTTTTAATGTGTTGTCAAGAAGTGTTAAAATAAGATGCAGAACACACACATATCTGCCAAAGTAAATCTATTGACCTTAAGATCACTAAGCAATCATAACAGTACAATAGACTACCTATCCATTTATAAGTATCAGAATTCTGTAGATTGTAACCTACAGGTGATAAACAAACTGATGACTGGTAAGAACCATTGTAGAGCATGGATAGGTAGAGCTTTAGGATGGAAGAGAGGTAAAAATATAGATGTAGAGAAAAATAAATATTTTCTACTGTTCTTACCATATTGTTATTCTGAATATGTTAATCTTATTATTTGGATTATTTGTATATTATTTTACATATAACTAATACTAATATTCATATTTAAGCCCTAGGCTGTTATGTAAAGATATATATTGTATAGATACAGAATTTAAAATGTACTTTAATGATTTTTTTTAATGACTTCAGCACCTACCTCCATAGGCTGGGGTACCTGGAAAGCAGACTCTGAGATGGATATGATTGTACAGGAGGTTGGATAGGGAGTGAGAGTGGGATCAATACCTGTGGAAGGGAAGCAAGACTAAACAAAAGAAAATAATTGAGCCATTATGTGGTCCTCATAGAAACCCCACCATAACCATTGGGGATTCTGAAGCTGGAACAGCTTTTCAGAATTGTGCCCATTGGGCCAGGAGGATTGGGTCAGTTGTATCCAAGCATAACTTAGCATAAATCGTGGAAAGAAAGAAGTGTTGAGAAAATTAACCACTCAATGAACGTGAGGCCTGACCTGGCTGAGGCAGTTCTGCCATCCCGGTAGGGAACTGACACTGAGGGGTTTCTCCAAATAGCACTCGGAGCAGCTGCAAGAGTCTGAGTTTTATTCCTAAAGTGGAAAAGACCACTATACTAATTCTTTCAAAAATTATAAATGGTGACTACTCAACTTGCAATAAAAGTCAATCCAAATATTGCATATATTTCAATGTTCAACTTACTTGTAATTTAAGTGATACATTTTTACCCATATCATATGATTCTAGTAGCTCAATAATTTTGAATTAAATATCCCAAAGGCTCTATATTTCCGTAAAACAATTAAAGAAAATGTTCTCAGTCTCTTTTATTTAATAGGCCATTTGAAAAAATTATTAATTTTGAGGGGCCACAATTTTTCTGCTTCATAGTACGTACTTATTTGCTCTTTGATCAGGACCCAGCTGCAACAAATTTATTTTTACTCTAGGTACAACAAAATCTCTGTGACATAAATCTGAAACTACATTTAAGCTAGCATTCATGTATTTGTTAGTTTTTGCAGTTTTAAAGATAGGCTTAGAATTTATATTGGACTAATTTTATTTTTCTGGGCTGTCAAATGCTCTGATTTTAAAAGGGTAATCACACATTCAAATAATGTGCAATTCTCCAAAAAGCAGCTGTGTAGATGTGGCAAAACTGTACTGTGTAAAATACTAATGGTTATTAAAAATATCCTCACCTTGCATATCAACAGAAGACTGTGGTGTTCAGTTTATTACACTGACTAGCCTCAGTTTGTTATGTTTCAGGAAGTGGGTTTCTCCTAGGAGTTAGTGAAGATGCATAAACATTTTTAAGTCAAAGGCAGAGTGAGGTGAATTGTTACTGCAGAGACTCAAATGGATTATTTTAAGTTCTCAGAGCATCCATCAGGAACAAAACTGTTTTAGAAAACCAATGTGATATGTCAAGATGATGGGAGTAAATTGGCCATGGCAAGGTTTAGTCAGTGTTTTTGGCTGTTTTCATTATTGATTGCATAACATTGATTATGTTAACTGTGCGGAGCTCCAATTTGCTTATTAAGTTCGCTAGAATAGCAGATTGACATTGGCAGGATTTCTTTTTATTCTGGTTGCTTAAGTAGACCTTATTTCTCATTTGCTTTAGGAGAATGCTAAAAAAAACATATTTTTCTCCTCCATCTTAAATTCTAGATTTAATTCTAGATTTTAACTTTTAAGCTATTGATTTCATTGCTTGAAAATTTAAAAAAAACACTTATTAACATTTTATGATTGAGTATATTAGTTTCTAAGGAAAGAATTAATAGCATAATGGCATGTTTGTTTCTAAACAACATTCAACATTAATGAAACAGAAAAATGAATGTCTATACCATTTACCTGTCATGTCGTGGGCTGTTAAGTACTGAAATAAATTATATATCTGAAAATGTTAAAGAACAGGAACAAGTTAATAGAATGAATCCTACCTAAAAATAAAAATGTCCATGGATTATTTTGCAGTGCAGTTCCATGTTCTATATGATATGTGATTATGTTACTTCAAAAAGTTTTTTAAGTGTTCTAAGAATTTTCTGATGGAAAAAGTAAAATTATTGATCAGAGAAAGGTAGATTCCTATTAACTGAATATGCCATTTAGGGAAAAAAGAAGCTTAGCCTCAGGCCTTGGTTTCCAAGCACTACACTTAGATACCCAAAGTTTGGAAAGAGATAGGCTCTGACAAGTTGTTTGTTTTTTTAAAGACTTTATTTATTTATCTTTAGAGGGGAAGGGAAGGAGAGAGGGAGAGAAATATCAATATATGGTTGTCTCTCATGCATTACATGCTCGGAACTGGCCTGCAACCCAGGCACGTGCTTTGTTTGGGAATTGTGATCCTTTGGTTTGCAGGCCTGCGCTCAATCCACTGAGCTACACCAGCCAGGGCTGCCTCTGACAAGTTTTAAGGAATTAAATCTAAATAAACATCATTGGTCACCACTGAGATGAGATGACTGTGAGAGTATATGTGAAGGCTTGAATTTCCAAGGTGTATGTGTGAAGTGATAACATCATCATAAATAGGCAAGTACACATCCTTGGTATAAATGAATAAGAATGCAAAAGTCTAACAGGGACCTCTCCTGCACTGGTAAACCTTTACCATGCATGATCGTGAAAATCCTGGCGTCAGAAGTTAAAGTGTCTAAGTGGTTCCAGAATGTTCCAGAATGCACTAGCTCTGGGACTTGGCCCTATCACTTAGTCTTTGTGCCTCAGTTTCCTTATCTGCAGAGCGGTGATAATATAGCACCAAACTTGCAGAGTTGTCATAAATATCAGATGAGTTAATATGTGCTAAATGTTAAAACCCTACTATACACACACTAGGTAAAGTTACTATATCTATGGTTATTTTATATTCGTGTTAGTGGCTCCTCTGTGGTAGGGGTAAGTCTGTGAGTAGGAGTGTCATGACTAAAGTTTCAAAACAAGTGGCAACACCAGACATAGCCTGTCCTTTATTAAAAGATAAACCTTTAATTCCTTCCATACTCATAATTCACTAATCTTTAAAATATTTTTTTATTTATATACCTAGTTTTCTTTGAAAAATGCAGTATGATGTCCTACATTAGGAGTAAATCAATATCACGTGAATGCCCCCAACTATTGACAGCTTTGGTTTTGTTTTTCAACTTCTGCAGGACTCTAGCAGGAAAGCTGTAACATTAATTAATCTATAAACAGCCTTTGAAATGATGAAAAAACCCAATTTGGTTAAAACTAAATCAGCTTAAAATAGATCTGTGATATTTCTACACAATATGAATTTAAAATCATTGCAAGAACAAAGGAGGCAGGACTCTCCTTTGAGCAGACCAAAACAATTCCTCACAGCATAAATCTGAACAGTTTTACTGCCGATCTGCATTGTAAGTCCTTAATGATCTATTGTTTTTAGACAAACTCAACTTCTCTCTTCCTACCATAATAAGGGAGAACACAAATATCTCCTTTAGATTGTTATTTCATGATCATATACTTAAAAATTCAGTTAAAATATTTCACTTTCTCAAAATAAAACATGTATCTTCTGTCAAAACTGGAATTTTTTTCTTTATTAGATATTTTCCTTAATTCAATAGTCGATATGAAATAATTTTATAAAGTGAGCCAGTTCCTTCAGGTACCTGTGGAAACATTTGGCAGTTACATCCTCCTGGCAGGCACACCAGGCAGTTCAAAGACAGATAGTCCTTGGGATATATTTTCTAAGGCAGAGGAAACTGACTTAACTTGGAGGAAAAAAAAATCCAGGTCAAATGATTCTTTCAAGCTTTTATGTTGTAAAACTCTAGGGAGTCTAAATCAAGGATTCCTCATTCTTGGGTAAACCTGATGATGCCTCTTGAGAAAAATCTTGTGTTTAAGCTTTAAAAAATGTTTCAGTGGAATCTAAGTGTTCTAGTGAATGTTAAGAGCTTCTCAGAATGGGTTCAGTGGGTTTACAGGCAACTCCCCCAGCCAGGTGTTTGCAATGAAGGCCACTGATTCAACTAACTCTTGTAGTGCAGTGTCCAAACTGGCGACCAGCATTTGTTCTAGAAGAGCAATACAGGGCACTAAGAATATATAACACTCCTTAACCTAGAGAATGACTTTGGTTCTGAATTATCATAACTCTAGTAATATTTAAGAGAGAAAGTAGAGGGCCCTCACACTCATCCTGCATATAACTCCTGGTAGATGCTGTTTTATCCTTATACCTCCTTAGATCTCTGAAAAGCTACATTCTTGAATAATTATTTCATTTCTCATTGTGAACATCCTGCTTGCTTTTATAGTTATTCTCTCAAATTTTGGAAGACTTTTACGAAGTCATTTGAAAGTTAATCTTACATTTTAGGAAATGACCTTTTTCTTTGGCTAGAATTTAGCATGAAGAAAAGGGTTTCCTTCAAAAATTGCTGTATTTTTTGTTCACTTATTTACCAAAGAAATATTTATTGACTACTTTGAGGGCTAGTCTCTGCTGGATGTTAGATATTCAGCAATGCTCATAGAAAGCTGGTCAAGTCAGGGAGACAGACGGGAAAGCTGAAGCTATGTGATCTGTGACTGAGCTTGAGGAGGGAGGGTGGACTGACTTCCTGGGAGACACAGGGAGAGGTCCACCTAGGGAGAGGTGATATTTGATGCAGAATTTAATTATGAGTGAAGTTTTGTAGCTTAGAAGAACAGGAAAGGGGCTGTTAGAGACAGACATTGTAACTTTTGCAAAAGCACAAATGTGAAAAGTAAATAACCAGAAAAGATTTGTAGGAGTAAGAGGGAGAAATTCCATGTATCTAGTAAGAAAGAGCAGCAGGAGTTGGGATGAACAGTAACTCTAGAATGATGCTGTAAAGTACTTGGGATGCCATGCCAGGGCATTCCAGTTTTGCTCCTAATGGATCCACTAACTGGAGAAAAGACACAATCCGATTTACGAGCTGAATTGTTTGTGAATTTCATGGTAGAACACACTGTTTTTCTGCTTTGAAGACTCCTGTATTTCCATCAGTTGCACAGATTCAGACAAAGAGCACATGCTTCATTATTATCTATTGCATCGAATGCTGTTATGAGGATGCCGTAAGACTTTAAGGGTAGGGATGAGAGCAGTGTTGGGCAGCATTATGTTTTACCATTGATTGCTCTTTTGAATATTAACATCCCCAGCAATTTTATTCTTTTCCTGAAAGCTAGGGAATTGAGGGCTGAACAATAATTACATGTGACCCTCACAGCTGGTATGTGCACTGCTTCTTCCTTTTTATGGCTTTTATTTTTTGTTTCAATCTAATTACCTCTTTGTGACTTATCAAAGATACCTCAGATAGGCTCAGATAATATACTGGCTGTACATAAATCCATACTTATTTAAAAATTCATTAGATTAACAGTAGTCATGTACTTCAGTCCTATTCACTCCGCAGTAAGTGTAAAGAAATTTCCCAGCCACGTAGCCACAGGCTCATGCTAGTAATGTGCCCTGTAGAGGAGACTTGCAGCCAACTTCAATAAGACAGCAAGCCATTCTTAATTCCAGAAGACTGAAATTACAAAACTCCTTCATCCTCCTTATGATGTCCTCTGGTCTTTTTAATTCTTGTAGTTTCAGAAATATGTAAGTAGTAAGTTTTCATGCATGAGTATAATTTCTAAACCAGGCTCAGAAAAATTACACACATATCATTTTAACTTGTTTGGCCTTCTGGGATTCCTTGCTAACTTTAATAATTTAGAACATATTAAACTGATAAGAATAGATAGTACACTTGATCTTAGCCAAAAGGCCAAGAAGTGATTAGGACATATTAAAGGCCATCTATGAATACTGGATTTCCATGAACTAGTCTATGAATTATAACAACACAAAACTTTGATTATCAATACTTGCTACCTGAACTTTATTGTTTTTTTAAATAATTTTATTTAGTTATTTTTCAAGTACAGTTTTTTGTCTGTTTCTCCCAACCCAGCCCCCCTCGCCCTGTGCTCCCACCTCCCTCCCATTTCCACCCCCCTTAGTTCTCGTGTCTGTGTCCTTCATATTTGTTCCTCTAAATCCCTCTCCCATTTCCCCCCTTAAATTTCCTTCCTTCTTCCCTCTGGTCACTGTAACCTTGTCCTCTAAATAGTAAGTCATAAATAGTAAGTCTAAAAGCATTGTAAGGCATTGTACAAGGCCCTTAGGATACTGGTTTGCATTAGGTGATATCACAAAGCAGGAGGCTATGATAGCTTGAAGTAAGCACCAGCTTTGAAATCACAAAATGCGGTCCTTTCAACACCATCCCAGCAACTCACTCACAGTGTAACTCACACAGTTCCCTCATCACTGAGACAGAAATCATTTTCTCACAGATTTTTGTAAAAACTGAAATAATTGTGTTTTAACATTTACTGTAGCAAAATATAGAAATTCTGGTTATGGGGCATTGCATTTAACATACTGCCAATAAGTTTAAAGTGCATATTTTCATTATGACAAGCAATGCATTATACCACTCTATGCCAATTATCCATCTTTCCTGAAATGATATCAGTATGGCAGAATTTAAATATTTCTTCGGCTATTTGGTTTGAAAATCAACTATTTCCTAAATGCGATAACTTAATAGTACCACTGAGTTATTACTATCATGTGTCAAAGTGAGAAGCATGCATAACTGTGCTTTGATGGGACAAATTTCATTATTCACATTTGAAAACTCATGTCATTGCTAGCATGATAAAATTTAATAATGTATAAATCCTCTATAAAATTCTGAAGAGTTAATACCTTGTCAAAGGATCAGTTCAAAGTAACTTAACTTCTTGGATATTTCTAATTTAAAACCGCTTTTTCCTAACTAGGAAACTTCTCTGGTTTTCTTGAGTGAAAATGAAAAAAAAATTACACATATATAATTATAGATTATCATTTTCAAGGGTTTCTATAAAAATATTATCTCCAATTTTTAAATTAAATTTCTAATTAATTCTGTTTTCTTAATGTAATTTTTAAGGTGTTTTAAAATGAAGTAGATGATGTCATGATTGTTTTAATAATTTTATTTCATTACTGAATTGGTCTCATTTACAATGACCTAAGTGAGGATTGGTCATCTTTTGTCTATTGCTTCCCTTCATTCCCGAAGTATTATTGAGGTTGAAATCTAAGAGGGAAGATATGGTTTTGGTGACAGAATATTGTATATATTGAAAGTCACATGGTCAAATATTAGCTGTCTAAAGATAGACACATGGTTTAGCAATACGGTCCTAAACACACAGCACATCACCTCACAACTGATTTGACCTGGGCAATCTTGGAGAGATTGCACTTTTTTTTTTTAAATCATGTTTGTCCCTGATCTCCATTCTACCTCCTAACTCATAGAAAGTTATTGCTGGATTTCCACCTTGATGATGCAGAAGCTCTGAAACACCAGAGTGACCATGATTTCTGTGTTGGGTGAGTGATAATTTACTGGAAACCCATTTAACATTACTCAGAACAGACAGGAAAATAAATATATTGACTGATTTTTGCTAAATTTTGGGGGGTATTTTTTTTTGTATGAGTTTGGTTTTCTGGATAGTACTGTTTTGTTAACCAGAACTGTACAAAAGAATATAAGATGTGGGAGGGGTTGTGACTCTGAGTAGTCAGCCAGAAGGGAGAACCCAGCAACAAGTGAGTCACCAGTAATCAAAGCCCAAGTACAACAACAGAGCATATATAAACTGAATAAAGGGCAACCCTAAAGCCTTTAGATCTGGAGACTGCACCACTGAGTCCCACAAAATTCCTACCACAGAAGTTGACCCCACAAAGACAGGCAATCGAAGCAGAACAACCCAAGACACAGAAACAAACAAAAAGAGTCACTTAAAATGGGGAACCAAAGAAATGACCCTCAATTGAAAGGAGAAATCCTCAAAAAAAGAAGTAAGCAAAATTGAGGCAAGCAATCTATCAGACATAAAATTCAAAATAATGATTATAAGGATGCTCAAGGAACTCAATGAGAACTACAAGGAATTTAATGGGAGCTACGGTGAACTTAGTGGGAATTACAGCAGCAAGAAAAAAGACTTAGGCTACAAATCAGAGCCACATAAAAGAAAATCTTGGAGGTCTTCAAGAAAGATATTGACAATAACACAGTCATCATAGGGGATTTTAACAGCCCACTGTCAACAATGGAAAGATCCTCCAAATAGATTCAACAAGGATACAGTGGCACAGAATGATACTCTAGACAAAATTGACTTCAGAGAAGCAAAATGCACATTCTTTTCAAACGCACATGGACATTTCAAAGAGAGACCACGTGGTAGGACACATAACGAGCTCCAACAAATTCAATAAAATTGAAATCATATCAAGTATGTGCTCAGATCCTGTTGGATTGAAACTAGAAACCAACTCAAGGAAAAAACTAAAAAACATTGAAATACATTGAAAAACATTGAAAAGCATTGAAACAATCAATAACATATTATTAAATAATGGGTGAGACAACAATCAGATCAAGGAAGAAATAAAAATTATCTGGAAACAAATGAAAATGAACACAAAACAACCCAAAACCTATGGAACACAGAGAAGGCAGTACTGAGAAAGAAGTTCATAGCAATACAGGCCTCCCTAAGGAGGACAGAAAAATCTCAAATACACAACCTGACCTTATATCTACAAGAACTAGAAGAACAACAACAAACAAAATCCAGAGCAAGTAGAAAGAAGGAAACAATCAAGATCAGAGCAGAATTAAATGACATAGAGACTACAAGAACATTTGAAAGAATCAATAAATCCAGGAGCTCGTTCTTTGAAAAGAAAAACAAAATTGACAAACCTTTAAACATACTCATCAAGAAAAATAGAGGACTCAAATAAATAAACTCAGAAATGAAAAAGGAGAAGTTACATCTAATACCCTATCCAATACAAAGGAATGTAAGAAATTACTATGAACAACTATATGCCAAGAAATTGTACAACCTGTGTAAAATGTAAACATTTCTAGAAACACAATCTTCCAAAACTAAATCAACAAGAAGCAGAAAACCTGAATAGACCAATAACAGCTAGTGAAATTGAAGAAGGAATCAATAGCCTCCTAGCACACAAAGCCCTGGACTGGATGGCTGGCTTCACAGGTGAATTTTAGCAAAATTTAAGGAAGAACTACATCCTATCCTTCTGAAACTATTCCAAAAAAATTCAGGTAGAGGGAAGACTCCCTAATTCTTATTAAAAGGCCAATATTATACAACGTCCAGAACCAGGTTAAAGGCTCAACAAAGAAGGGAAATTAGAAGCCAATATCTCTTATGAACATAAATACCAAAATTCTCAACAAAATATTGGCAATCTGGATTCAGCAATATTTTAAGATCACACACTATGATCAAGTGGGATTCACTCCAGGGATGCAAGTATGGTAGAATATGCACAAATCAATAAATGTAATATACCATTTAAACAAAATAAGGTACAAAAACCACATTGTCACATTAATAGATGCTGAAAAAACATGTGATAAAATCCAGCATCCATTTATGATAAAAACACTCTGCAGAGTGGAAATAGAGGGAACATACCTCAACATAATAAAAGCCATATATGAGAAACCTACAGCCAACATTATACTCAATGGGCAAAAATAAAAACTTTCCCCCTAAAATCAGGAACAAGATAATGTGTACTTTTTAAAAAAGATTTTATTTATTTATTTTTAGAGGGGAAGGGAAGGAGAGAGGGAGAGAAATATCAGTGTATGGTTGCCTCTCCTGCATTCCCTGATGACAACCAGCCTGCAACCCAGGCATGTGCCCTGACTGGGAATCAAACCTCAATCCACTGATTGCAAACCTCAAACCTGGTTTGCAGGCCTGCACTCAATCCACTGAGCTACACCAGCCAGGGCTAAGGTGTCTTCTTTTATCACTCTTATTCAGCGTAGAACTGGAAATTCTAGCCACAGTGATCAGACAAAAATAAATAAATAAATAAATAAAAGACATCCAAATTGGGAAGAAAGAAGTAAAACTCATTATTTGCAAATGACATCAGAGTACACAGAAAACCCTATAGTGTCCACCAAAACACTACTTGGCTGAATATGTGAATTTGGAAAAATGGCAGGATACAAAGTCAATTTTCAGAAATTGAAGGCATTTTTGTATACCAAGAATGAAATATCAGAAGCAGAAAGTAGGAAAAAATTCCATTTCCTATAGCAACAAGAAAAATAAAGTACCTAGGAATAAATTTAACCAAAAAAGTAAAACTCTACTCAGAAAACTATAGAACACTGAAGAAATAAACTATGGAAGATACAAATAAATGGAAGTATATACTGTGTTCATGAATTAGAACAATTAAACTCATTACAATGTCCATACTACCCAAAGCAATGTATAGATTCAATGCAATTCTTATTAAAATACAACAAGAATATTTCTAAGATTGTAATAATTGTAAATATTTTTAAGATTTTAGAACAAATATTTCAGAAATTTATATGGAACCACAGACAACCCAAAAAACCTCAGCAATTTTCACAAAGAAGGACAAAGTAGGAAGGATCACGATACCTGATATTAAACTGATATACTACAAGGCTATGGTAATCGAAACATTCTGGTATTGGCATAAGAACACACACATGGATCAATGGAACAGAATAGAGAGCCCAGAAATAAACCCATGTATCTATGGTCAATTAATATTTGACAAAGAGGTCAGGGGAATAAAATGGAGTAAAAATAACCTCTTCAATAAATGGTGCTGGAAGATCTGGACAACTACATGCAAAAAAAAAAAAAAGAAAGAAAGAAACTCGACATCAATTTACACCATATACAAAAATAAATTCAAGATGGATAAAACACTTAAATATAAGTCATGACACCATAAAAGTTCTAGAGAAAACATAAGCAGTAAAATCTCAGATATCCCAATCTGCTATATCTTCACCAATATATCACCTAGGGCAAGGGATATAAAGGAAAAAATAAACAAATGAGGCTACATCAAATTAAAAACCTTCTTTATGGTTAAAAAATCATCAAAATGAAAATGGAACGAACTCTATGAGGAAACATATTTACCAGTGATACCTCAGATAAGGTATTTTATTCCCCTGATCTCCAGAATATATAAAGAATTCATATGAGTCAATACCAGGAAGACAAAGAATCCAATTAAAAAATGAGCAAAGGGAGTGAGTGGTGGGGGGAAAGTGGAGAAAACTGTACTGAATAACAATAAAAAATATAAGACCCATAAAAAACTAAAAATGTAAAAATGACAAAGAACTTGAACAGAAACATCTCCAAGGTGGACATGCAGAGAACACATAGACTATGAAAGGATGCTCAGCATCACTAGCGATCAGAGAGATGCAGATTAAAACCACAATGAGGCACCGCTTCACACCAGTCATAATGGCAATCATAAACAAAGCAACAAAAAACAGTGCTGGCAAGGATGGGGAGATAAAAGGAACCTTAGTGCTCTGTTGGTAAATAGGCAGACTGGTGTGGCCACTGTGGAAAACAATATGGAATTTCTTCAGAAGACTAAAGGTCAAACTGCCTTTTGATCCAGTGATTCCACTGCTGGGATTATACCCTCAGAATCCTGAATCACCAATTCAAAAGAACCTATACAGTCCAGTGTTCATAGCAGCATTATTTATAATAGCCAAGTGCTGGAAACAGCCTAAATGCCCATCAGTCAATAAGTGGATCAAAAATTGTAGGAGATCTACACAGTGGATTACTATGCAGCAGAAAGAAAGAAGGCACTGCTATCTTTTGCAATGGCATGCATGGAACTGGAGAGCATTATGCTAAGTGAAATAAGCCAGTTGGTGAAAGACAAATATCATATGATCTCACCTATAAGAGGGACCTAATAAATAATATAAACTAATGAACAAAATAGAACCACAGGAAATGGAAACATGGAACGGACTGACAGTGATTAGTTTGTCAGTCTGGTCACTGGGGAGGGTGGAGGGGGATAATGGTGGATAGAGGAGGAAGGGACTATTCAAAGAATATGTATGAATGACCCATGGACATGGATAACAGTGTGGAAATTGACTGTGGGAGTGAGGGGTGGGGTGGGTGGGAAGGGCAATTGGGGGAAAATTGGGACAACTGTAATAAAATAATAAAAAATTTAAAACTTTAAATTTTTATATTGCTTTAATAACAGTTGCTTTAATAACAACTGTATATTAGAAAGAAAAACTCCTATTATAAATGCCAAGGTAACTTAAAATCAATGCACATACAATGTTATTTAACACATCAAAGTGAACACTAGAAGCAATCATGATATGGATTGGAAATATTTTTTCTGTTGCTCATTTTCATGTAACTATAGGCAAAGAGAAAATTGTATGCTGTCATATTTTCAAAGCCAAGTAAGTCCTAATTGTGATATGTTTTAAATATAATAGACATATCTTAATTTAAACAAATTGACCTCTATATTACTTTAATGTAACTTAAAATTTAACTGATTGTTAAGATGATTATCATATGTGAGGGAAAAGGCAACTTGGTGTTGTTTTCTCTAATTTGGTTATTTACTTTCTGCTAGATATTAGGCATCCTATCATATATTTCTCCTACCTTCAGTTTTTATTAAGTGCTGGTAAAACCTAAAGAGACAAACATATATCAGAATATTGACTCTATATCATACTAGGTTCCTGACAAAGCTGTTAGCACTATTGAAGATCACAGTAATATCTTTGACTTCCCACCTTTAATTCAATATAACTGGGCTTAATGCATTCTATTTATCTGAAAATGGAAAGTAGAGAAGCTGGAAAACGGTACCTGTCCCCATAATCCATCTTCCCCCTGCTGTGCAGTTGGGCCAGGAGGATAGATTGCATGGGAAGTCCTCTTGCCTGGAAACTGGGGGCACAGGGCTGTTCTAAAGAGTGAGTCCCAGAGGAATTGAAAATAATAAACAGTAATAGCACATACGAACACTGACCTGTATTGTAGAGAGATGCAGACCAATGAATGCCAAGTTCTCATGAATTTGCATTATATTATATTACTTTTCAATTGAAAACATCTTTTACTAGATATATATTAGAAATCAGCTGGATAAAGTTGTACTAAGTGACTCTAAAACACCAAAACTCAAGTTAGGATAATATAAAAATTTAGAAACTCGAGTAGGAAAGTTCATCTCCAAATTCAGAAAAATAAAATCACTGGTTAATTTTCTACAGAATTCGATTGGGGTCTGACTTCTATGATGACAAGATTTGTTTTTGTTTAGTTTTGCTTTGTTTTCTTTCCCTTTTTTGAAAATTGAAGAATTAATATCACAAATAAAGAGTCCAGAAGGAAAGGACTCAGAGGCAAGCACACCTCTGGGTGAAGTGAGAAAGCAGTGCCAAGGGCTCTGATTCTCAGGAACCCGAGAACGTTCCTGAATACAACGACAAGTGTTTTCTGGCCTTGCTGAAGTTAGCCAGACGACACCTTTCACTCCTCTAGTAGTCTGGGTGTCTGACTTTATGAATGTCCATATACTTTTCTGTCAGCAGAGGCACAGATGGTGAAAAAATACAAAACTAACATATAACAAAAGTCATGCGTTTTATCTTGCCTTTATAAAATTTGTTTTAAATGAGAAAGCAGCACTTACATGAAAGAACTAAGTATATTACTGAAATGCTCCAAAACACTGAACAAGTAAATTGTCACTTTGATTAAAATAACATTATAATGCCTATTTCAAACTAATATATATTATATTATACATATATAATTTCTAATAGAGCAATGTAATAATAACAAATGTATTACCTTCAGGTCAAGAATTATAAATTCTTTGTCTAATGTGAAATTCTCAGGAGCTTATATTTTCATTCTCAGTTTCTTCATCCTCAAAAATGAGTTGCTTATAGAAGAATGAGCTCTAAGTTTTATTTAAGCTCTCAGATGATATGAGTAAGAAAGAACAAGAACCAGATGATTGGCACGACTCCTTTTTCTCTATGTATTCTTTTACTTTAGGGTTGGGCTGAAGTGGCTGCGGCATTTTCATAAACTTAAGATCTTAGGTCAGTGTTTTTCAATCTTGTTGGTCTCAGGACTCTCTTATGTTCTTAAAAATTATTGAGGACCCAAAAGAGCTTGTGTTTATGTGGATTACAGTACATTACATTAAAGCTTAAGTGATCACTAATGTTAAAATCACTCTCCAGTTGTTATCTGGCTCTCTTCCACGCCTCTGCGCTCATCAGTCATTAGCCTGAATCGGGTTAATCTTCAGAGAAAAGTAATTGATTGTCCTGCTAGCACTTTTAGATAGAATATTGTGATCTCAGCGCTATTCTTATGCCTTTTTTTTTTTGCTGTTGTTCAAGTACAGTTGCCTTCATTTTCCTGTGACTACTTTCCCCTGCCCCACCTACCCCCACCCTCAATCCTACCTCTCTTTGGCTTTGTTCGTGGATCTTTTGTGCATGTTGCTTGAGGACTCTTTTGACCTTTTCACTGTCATTCTCCTTTCCTCTTCCCTCTGGTTACTGTCAGTTTGTTCTTTATTTTAATATCTCTGGTTCTATTTTGCTCGCTTGTTTGTTTTGTTGATTAGGTTCCACTTTTAGGTGAGATCAAATGGTGTTTGTCTTTCACTGCCTGGCTTATTTCACTTGGCATATAATGCTCTCCAGTTCCATTCATGCTATCACAAAGGGTAGGAACTCTTTCTTTCTTTCTGCTGCGTAGTATTCCATTGTGCAAATGTATGAGTTTTTTTTTTTTTTTAATCTACTCATTTACTGATGGACACCTGGGTTGTTGCCAGCACTTGGCTTTTGTAATTTGTTCATGTGTTTATCTAGAACTGAGAACTTTTTCTGGGTTAGTTTCAAGCAAGGCTTTCTACCTTGTCAAAACAGATCAATAAAATATTTCTCCTCTCTTACCTAATGAATCTCTACTTCCTCTGGCTGAAAGAAACTGGACATTTTTATTTCTGGCAACTTAAAAATAATAAAAATGTTGGTTTTAGATTGGGTTTATTTATAAATTATAGAAACTTTAAAGTACAAAAGATACCATTTTATAGTTGGAGCTGTGGCAAAACCCTAGTGTGATGTTTTTCATTTATTGTGTTTATTTTTCATCCTGAAATTATAAACAAAGAGACTTTTTAAAGCTTTGTAGCTTTGTATAAAGTTTAAGGCACTATATTTTGTAAAACAGTAAAATGTTTTCCTAGAAGTAATTGATTCTTCATTCCTTGTTTTCCTGATAATGTAGTAGCTTGTGCAATGTGACCTTGATTGCAGATTCATAAGACTCTTTGTGCAGCTACTGAATTAGAATTTTCTCCTCCCAGAATTCTCTTACCACCACCCTCCCCAGAAATTCTGTGTTCTTTAAAGTGTGGGATATATTTCTACTGTATTTCTTCCACTTGTGGTTGTTATAGAAACAAACTTCAATTGTAGCCTATAGATTTGATGTGATTAGGAAAATGTAGAGGCTGCTATCTTGGTTACATTAAAATAATAATCAATTCCAGTTCTACAGGGTGCACACTAATGAGTATAATATGGTGTGAAATAATTTTCCTGTGGTGCAAGGGTGCTTTGCAGTTATGGATATCAAGGGGAGAGCTGAGTCTTTCTCAGGAGCAACTGTATCATATAAAATCATAAAGAGATGGATATTTTATACTCTAGAAAATCAATAATTATATATAGGTAACATTTATAACAATGTACAGAATAAAAAAGGAAATATAATTGCAAACTTTTGTTATTGCTACTTTTGTAAAAACACAGGAAAGAACTAAGCCACTTCATAAAGATGGTTGTGTGTAATTTCCTTTCTACACAAATTTCAGTGAGGACATTATTGTTTTCTATTAATACAGATAATCAATTTTATTTAAATTCACTTTATTATTTTATTCTCCCAAATGCTATAATGTAATGCATATTTAAATCTACTCAGTAGGAAATATAGTCTAGCAGTAAATGATTACATACTTCTTTAAGAAAAAAATTTCAAATTATTTAAACCTAATAAAGGAACAGAGGGTACAATATTAAAATATCTACATGAAATTCCATGGATAGGATATTTCTCAGTAAAAATGTTTATGACTAATTTTCAGATACTATGTTACTTTTTCAAATATTAATGAAAATATGTTCTATCAAGTATATTCATGTTGAAGCTATGTTCATAAGAAGAGTGAATTTTTTAACAAAAATGTTGATATTACTTTTAAGAAGGAATTTCTTTATAAAAACCTCTAAAACTACCTTGTATTGATTTTATTTAGTGCTATTTCTCAAAATTCTATCTCTGATAAATAGATGAAACTCTTTTAAGTAATTAAATTATTTATTAATGATTTTCTTTTAGTTCTTTCTTAAGAAGAAAAAGATGTATGAGAAGGTTGTGTAATGCTTTGAAAATTCAGAGTTTATTTTTTAAATGTTTTTAAAAATTAAATTACCCCTGAATAAAATCTGACTAGATGAATATGAGTATAGTACACACACAAAAATTGCTCTAGATTCATTATAATTAAAATTATAGGTCATATAAATATGTGTATTTGCATAAAACCAAATATTGGTCAAATTATTGATGAAATTAGAAGAAAAAATTATTCAATTTTTAAATTTGTCTTGGTCTCTTTACTGGTACATTTGTGTATCACTCACACATGTGTCAGTTAAAAGAAAGTATTACAGATTATTTCTAGACTGTCAGAACCACCCCCACAGAGTGAGCACGGTCTCTGCAACCCAGCAGGCTTTCCCACCCAGGGGAGGCTGAGTGTTCAGGATGTGCGGACCCAGCCTTCCTCAAATGGGTCTTTGGACTGTTTGTTCTGTCTTTCTTCCTCTCTGCTGCTAAGCCCTTTTTTAATTGTGAGTACCAAAGACAGGGAACATTGATGGTTGATCTTAAATATCTGAACAATGTTATATAATGGGAAAAAGAATCCTGTTGAAATAAAAAATAATAATCCCGACAAACCAACAATATGTATTTCCTACGATATTGTGGGCTTGGTTCCAGACCAACTCAATAAAGTGAATATCACTATAAAGAGTCACCCAATTTTTTTTAGTTTTCCATTGTAAAGTTATGCATAACTACATTGCAGTCTATTAAGTATACAATGGCATTATATCTGAAAAACAATGTATGTACCTTAATTAAACAATAGTTTATGACTAAAAATGCTAACCATCATCTAAGCCTTTGGCCAGCAACAAGCTTTTTGCTGGTAGAAGGAGGGTCTTAACTTCAATTTGTTAAAAGCTATATTTGCAAAGAGCAATCAAGCAAAGTACAATAAAACAAGGTATACCTGTACAGACAACTGTTTGCCTTGTTCAGTTACAGTGATAATACTGAAATGCAAGATTCCATTAAAAGAACAGAAAGCAATCATAACTATATGTACATGTGTACATTAAAAAAGCTCAGCATCTGAACAACAGAGGGGTTTTTCATAATAAAAACAATTTTTATTCGTTTGCTTTTTCTTATTGGTTTGTGAAGTGTTTCTAACAAGAAATTCTCAGTATGATTTGAGACAAAGAATAATAGTGCCCATCTAAAAGGCCCTAGGAAGTATATCATTTATTCAATGTGGTCAGTGTGGTATGCAACGGAATATCCAATATGACACTATCTCTGTGTAGGTTCCCCTTTTTCAGCCTCCTTTATGTTGTGCTGCTGACTGAGAATGGAAGGATGTATTTAACTCCCAGACACTGCTGCATGCACACCGCCTCTGCTGGCTTCCTGACTGCCCTGGGTCTGTACATTCCCAAAGAACGAGGACAAGGAAAAGCAAGGACAGTGGATGGTGGCTCTCCTTGCCTGCTGATGTCTATTGCTCCTTATTCTATAATAACATATGAATTTCATTTTTGTAACTCAGCCCTTGAATCCTAAATTTTTGGCAGTGAGTGAAGGCACTTTATCCCTATTGGCGGGTCAGGCTCATCAGATGCTGGCTTCTGATGTTTGGAACATGCTAATGGGAATGTTAGCACCTACAGAGACCTTCATTCATTTCTGCTACTTGTTCTCGACTTTTCTAAAACTTGTCCTTTCTAAAACCTCTTCAGTGTTTCCCCTCAATATCATTCTGAAAAATGCTTCTTTTCTTTTGTATGAGAGTGTGTTGTATACACACATTTATACCTACATACAGACAGTCCTGGACTTACAATAGACTGATGTTTTGACTTTACTATGGTGCAAAAGTGATATGCATTCAGTAGAAACCATAATTTGAATTTTGATCTTTTCCTGGGCTAGTGATATGCAGGATGATACTCTGTCATGATGCTGGCAGTGACAGTGAGCACTGGTCCCAGTCAGTCCAGGGATACTCTGGGGGTAACAACTGATTCACTGTGTTAGAGGATTTTCCCACCTGTAGGCTCATGTACAGTAAGTGCTGAGATCATTTAGGGTAGGCTATGATATTCAATAGGTTAGCTGTATTAAATGCATTTTTTAATTATGTTATATTTGGCGATTTTACTTTTAAATATTGGATTGTTACTCTAAATAGATAGCCAAGCTCCATTCATTCACTGTTCTCAGGCATCTATGTGACTGTGTTAATTGAGTGACCAGTCTCCTCTCATAGACGGTCAACCACTAAGCTCAGAAAAATTAAAACTTCATGATGAATTCCACATTTCACTTATCTTTGGGGCTTCCCTGAGTGCCACTGAGCAACTACAAAGGAATATGTCCATATTCCTTTCAAATACAGGGGTACTAGAAGCAATTATATTTATTCATATGTTCTTTCTAATATATTTTATTTGTTAAGCTATTATAGTTGTCTCAATTGTTCCCCCTTTCCCTCCATCTACCCAGTACCTCCCATTTTCTCTGTCAATCCCCTCCTTAGTTCATGTCCACAAATCATTCATATAAGTTCTTTGGCTTCTCCAATTCCTATACCCTTCTTAACATCCCCCTGTATATTCTATACCTACCAATTTGTACTTTTAACCCCTGTACCTTTTCCCCAATTCTTCCCCTTTCCCCTCCCAACTGATAACTCTCCATATGATCTCTATACCTATGATTCTGTTTCTGTTCCTTTCATTTGCTTAGTTTGCTTTTTAGGTTCAATCGTTCTTAATTGTGATTTATTGCTAATTTAATGTTCAATAGTTATAATCTTCTTTTTTGTTAAATGAGTCCCTTTAACATTTCATATAGTAATGGCTTGGTGAAGATGAATTCCTTTTGACTTATGATGTTTTCAACTTACAATGGGTTTAGTTAGACTTAAACCCATTGTAAATTGAAGAGCATCTGCATGTGCACACACTATACACACAAACACATATGTTCTCATGTAATATATGTGCGCATTTACTAAATTGCCCAGAATTGGGTTCTTCTGGTTGTGACCAAGACCTGCATTTATAATAAAATTCTTAAGAGTTAGAATATACTTCATTTTGGAGGAGATGAGTCAATGTAAAACACAACGTTGTTCAAACAAATAATGTTCAAAAAGGATAGGAGAAGGATTTGGAAAGGATAGTATCAGCCAAAGTAGGCAATAGAGTTAAGAGGCAGGAGAGTACAAGGGCAATAAACACTGTAGTGAGAGTAAACAAAATGTAGATGAAGAAAGATCACTTCCTTTAAGAATGAAGATGGTAATCTTTGTCAGAGAAAGGTGAGCATACTGACACTCCAAGGGCAGCAGAAGGCAGTCACCTAGGCTGCCCTGTGTTGAGCTATCAAGGGAATAAGAGGAATTTAAGGAAAGAAAATGAGAAAATCAGTGGCTTTGGGAAGAAGCAGGGCTAAAGATTAATATGAAATTGATCTGAGATATTTGAAGTGAATGAGAAGATAAAAAGGCAAAGGAAGGATTTAAAGATATAATAGGTCATAACAGATGATGCAAGTATACAGAAGAGGTTAAAAGAATCTAAAAAGATTAACAGAGAGGGGAAGAATGGGTGTAGGGATTTGTCTAAGAAAAATAATAAACACAGAAGTGAGAAAGTGCAAAAAACTTTAGATTTACAGGTCTATACATTTTTAGAATACAGAATTTTTATTGTTTATAGTATTCTAAAACAATGTGTGAAATAATTATAAAAACATTCTTTTTTTAATATACTCTCAATTGTTTACACATAATTTTATTATGTTCCTGTAGTTTTAATGAAAAATAAAGGCAGCTTGAAAAAGCAATCAGTACATAACTTATAGTAATTGGTACTGTGTTACTTTGGTTCCACTTAAAAAAAACTGTAAGTAGGAATGACCCGAATATTCCTACATGGTATACTTTTTCTACTTTTACAGAAATACTTCAATGAAATTTTAATATGAGGTACTTATTACCCTAAAACCTAATTCAATGTAATTTTAATTATAAAATAGCCAGGTATACATTTTTATGATAGCCAATATAAAATTCATGGATAAGTAGATAATTGATTTTAAAAATGGATGAGTTATATGTAAGATACTTTCTTCCCTACTCACAAAAAAATATACAAATTGGTAAAACTGTCATTAAAACAGTTTTTGTCTTTCCTGTGCCAAACTATTTTTTTGGTCTTCATTAAACAACCCACTTTGCTATTTTAAACATATTCCAAGAAAATCATTAAAATGGTAAAGTGCTATGTTATACAAGGAGAAAAGTATTAATTTACTTTTAAACTCTGAGACATATTTAAACTTTGCAGCATCTGTTTTGTATATGAAACACTGAGAAGAACATGAGAAAAAATATTTTCACTGTCTAACAAATGGATACATGTTAAATGGATAGTGGATAATGGATAGCTAATGGTTCGTTAATGGATAACACTGAAGAGAATTCCTCAGACTGAGGCAATTAAGAAAGACTTTAAATCTTCTGGATATATAAAATATCAATATTTATAGGTTTATAGAAACAATTAAGATAAGTGTATTATAGGTGGAGGGCAGAATGTAAAAAAAAAGGTATTAATCCAGTAAATGTTATAGTCAATGTAAGCTTTTGTTATCCTTGAAGATTAAGAATGTTCATTAGCTCTGAGTAACACAATGGTCAGTGAGGGATACATCTTGTGGGATTTCTAAATCCAATGAGAAAGACTATATTCTACAGTTTTAATTTTATAGTTATAAAAGAGGAACAATGAAAGTCTTAAAACAAAAAATAGTGTAATTGCTGCTTTGCTTTAGAATGAATATTTTTTATGAGAAAGTATGGGATGAACTAGAGACACTGAGTCCAAGGAAGGAGCCAATAGAGGAGGAAGAATAAGAATTCCTTTTAAAATATCTTTTGCTGAATTATTCCCTTGTGAATTTGTATAGTACTCTATCTATTATTAGAGTAGTGTTTATCACATAAGAGCACAACTCATTGTTTGGACCCTCTCACTGGTTGGGAGCTCCTCTCTTGTCAGGAAAGTATTTCATTTATGACTATGTCCCCTGCACTTACTGGCAAAAGTTATTTGAAAGTGTTAACTCAGGTGTAAGTGAATATCAAGATGTGAAGAAAAAAAACTGGGAATATTAGATAACTGTAGAAGATGATAAATGTCAGTGCTCATTAGAAAGTTTAGAAGAACAGATAGAAAATTAGGAGACTACATGGCCCCACCTATCTTAGGAGAACAAAGACCTATCTTTTATTCATCTTAGATAGCTGGACTATGTCCATGTGACCCAAGCATGGCCAATTAAATGCTCCTGAATGAGACTTTAAATCTTGAGAGAATGCTACAAAGGCAAGGAGCTTAAGGTAATGACTGTGCTGTCCACCAGTGTCTAGCTGTGACAGAGCAAGTATTGATATCACAAGTAAATGTTCATGTGCCAAGGTTTTGCCTTTATCTGTCCTCTTTTGCATAGAGCTGATTCTCCAGAAATCTTGATGCTTCCAGGAGCAACTGTTGACAGGGTCAAATTCAGTTTAACCCTTACAGGAAAAACATTTTCGCAATTACGGGGGGAGTTGGTGGAGTGGATCTGAGAGAGGCTATAGGAGACTCAAACTCAGAGAATACTGACATTAAAGAGAGAAGAATGAACAAAATAGGAACAAGAACACATTAGGTAAGAAGCAGTGTGGAAAGTTTTACTCACAAAAGCAAACAAGCTGTAGGAGGAAGAGGGGAAGCAGGGACTAATTGAAAGAAGGTGAAGGGTTTAGTCAAAGGACATATTATATATGAAGGACCAATGGACACGGACAAAGGAGTGGGATTGACTGGAAGTGAGGGGATGGTTTTGTGGAGAGGGGCAAAGGGGAAAAAAATTAGGACAACTATAATGGCATGACCAATAAAATATTTTTTAAAAGAATATTACAAATACTTGAGTTTCACAAATTTTGTGCTGAACATTATAAACAAGTACAAAACTGCTCTGCCTTTTAATTGTATTTGCATATTTTTTTCTGTATTATAATTGATTTATTTGTCACACTTCATTTTCCAAGTAGGTCTACAGAATCTAGAGCTCAAAAGATGACTACTACTTGACTAATTCAACTTACTTTTAGTTGAATTAGTTACAGTTAGGAAAATAAAATTGGAGAGCAAAATTGTAAATTGATAATTAGAATAATTCATTTTGACTATATTGTTTGTTATAAGCATATATACATTTGTTTTTTAATTTTACAGATTTTGAATAATTTTTCACTCTTCAATTGATTAGTAAAGTATAGTATCACTTTCTATATGAATAAGAAAATATCTTGACTAATCCTGTAAATTAATTTATAAAAATTAGTAAAATAGAATGCATTGTTTAAGTGAGTTAATAATTGTGCACTTCATTTCACCAATTTCAATGCCAATTTAAATTTATGTAAGCTCGTTGTATTCAATTCCTTAATTTTTGCTAAAAAATTATCGTAGAACCTTGTTACTAAATTTCCACACCATTAAAACTTAATGATCTCAATTGTCCTATTTTAGATATTTGGGTATTTCTTTTTGAAGTAGATACTAATTTACATAATTGTCAAGTGCCATGAGCTTACTTACATGTTTATATTGGTATATTAAATTTAACTTGTATGTTCATGTTGTATGAACTACTTATATGTTTATCTGTATATACGCACGTACATATATAGCTATATGTTTATGAGTGATAAAATCTTTAGAAAATGTTGATAATATCAATTTCTTAATTTCAACTTCACATAATTGTTTTTAAGAAGTTAATTAAATACATATTTAATACCACCAAAAAACATAATAAAAATAGTCCTGTTTTTATTTTTTAAAAAATTAACTCTATAACTTTTATAGCTATGCCTAAATATCTTGAGAATAGTAATACTGAAAGTTTTATATGCTAAGAGTATAATTTACATTTATAGCCTAAGTTTAAGTAATTCTCATGTAATTCTATTGTATATTAACTAGGTTTCCCCTTTTATATACGTGCATTAGATTCAAACTTTTAAAAGTCACCTAAGATGCAATAATTTATAATTGCATCATACATTCTAATTTATACTCTATGCTGTTAAATGAATCTCTAATCTTGAAATCAAATATTGCGGACCAAAGACACTTAAAATATTTCCAGTTCATTAAAAATCACAAAGGCAAATGAATTACCTATGAACAGAACTGTGTAATGAATAAAGAAATTATATATTGCTTTAAAATTGTGTACTTAACTAGGAGTTGAATCAGACCTTGAATGCTAGATTCCCCAAGTCTTAAACCCTTTCCTTTATTCAAGTATGTTCCTATATTTAATATGTTGTGGCAGAACACTGAGCAAAATAAAGATATTCATGTTTACAATTGATTAAATGGAAAATTTTAATAGTTTCAGAGTTTTTTAGCCTACACCTAATTTTTTGAACCAAATATTTAATTTTAATAGTTTTATGTTTCATTTTGTTATGAGACCTAGTTGTCAATCAACACAGGAAAATAAGTTTTTAATTAACTCAATTAGAAAATATATAGGGTAAATACAATAAAAATATATTAAAACATTGTATGAAGTTATATCATATACATATGTCATTGGCAATATAAAGTTACTTTAATAGTAAATTTATCCTTTCATTAAAAATATTTATTCATATTAGCATAGTATAGCAACTATGGGTAAATTACTCACAAATTTATTAGAAGAAACTTATTAAATAATTTTCATGCTTTCATTTATAGTATTATGTACTCAACTTCCTTTTCCCCAATTTTTACTAAATTATTGGGGGGGTGACTTTGGTTAATACCATCACATAGGTTTCAAGTGTACCTTTCCATGATGCAAGATCTGTATATTTGTGTGTTCACCACCCAAAGTCAAGTATACTCAACTCTTGAAAGTCATAAATTTGGACCTATCCTTGTTTGTCTTGTTAGTGTAGTACAACAATAATTATCTCTGGGTTCAGTAAGGGGGGAGAGAGGACTGATGAGTCATGCATGGAGTCTCAGAAACTGGAAATATGCAAAAGGCAAGTATCTAGGTTACTAATGGGATCAAAGAATCAAGATGAATGACTACGTAGAGAGTTTGGGAACTCAAGAGATGTCTAACTGTGTGCTGGACAAAATGACAGAACAGCAATGGATTTTAAAAAGATTTTGGTAACCAGGCAGTAGCTAGTGGCTAGGAAAGGTGTAAATGTGGGAAGGAAAAAAAGTAAGACCGTAAATGGGTAGAGTAAAAATTAATAACAGTTTAGCAGATATTGAAATGTCAAGAACTGAATAGAAGCATATGAGACAGCATGACTCCCCAGTTAAGTAAAAAATGGAAAGTATGAAGAGTTGATGGTGAACAAGTCAGAATGGAGACCACTCTGCTAGAAATGGCTCCCTCATTTACCTTGCAAATATAATTCATGTGGGGTGGGGCACATGAATTCTTCTGGTTAATTCTCATTTTAAAACAGACCAGGTTCTCAAAATAGGAAATCAAGTAAGTGATTATGTTTACTACTATATTCTAGTACATGTGTTAGAAGAGTCAGAGCTCTGGCTGAGTAACCTAGCTCTAGAAGAGTCACAGGTTACTAACACCAGCTAAATAAAAATAAAAGAAGTCAGCCAAGCACCTATCTCCCATTGTAGACTTCTTGCCTATAGGAGCTTGGGCTGTGGAAGAAAAGAACTCATTTTTTAATGGCGTTTGAATTTTTATTATAATACTGAGTTTGATGCAAATATTAATGAATTAAGGCACTGACAAATAAACTTACTGCAGGGTATCTTTATTACTTGAGAGTAATAGAGAAAAGCCTGTTTTATATAAGTGGTAGGTGGGAGGGATCAATGTGCTGGTTTAGCTGAGAGAAAAAAGAAGATATTATATTTTGAAACTGTGTGCTGAGATTGCCATTTGTTCAACAGACCTCTTAAGTTTGCTTCAGGTGCTATGACTTTCTTCATAGTACACACAAACTTACTTAGTTTGATACAATCTTTTGCTTCGGAATTTAAAACTCTCATTTTCTAGAAGGCTGAAATATCAGTTAGGATTTGGTGAAGAAAAGAGAAGCCACTCTCTGCGTTTTAGGTATGAAAGATTTCACATGTTCAGGGAACTTCAGGCTTACACAGAACGGAGTAGTGAAGGTTGGGGAAAAGAATGCAGTACTGAAGGTCAGGCATCTGGGTTCATCAGACGGGTTTCGAAAACTTGCCTAGAGGCCACTGTGAATTTCATGACCCACCTGGTACTACCACAAATTATTTTAGTCTGTAGCACCAACAGAACTTTCCATCCTGCTAACTCAGCCACTTTCAACACTCAAATAGATGATTCAAGGATCTTGGCCATACTTCTGACCAAAGCTGCAAGCATCATGACTGCTCCTTTCACTCGACTTTCCAAAATATGCTCAATGCCTCCCACTGACAGATTCCAACACAGAACCACTAAGGGCTGAAGGATCTAAGACATGCAACTCCTGAAAATGATGGCAGTGGTCCCAAGTTCCTAACTCACCATGAATCACATCTAATTAGGCAATTAATAATTAATGTCCTTTACCTTTGACATTTCTTGTAATGGCATATTTTGCTATTTTACTCTTATCAATCTCTTATTTGACATTAAGTGTGTTGTTTCGGAAGGCAGAAGCCATATTGAGTCATTTACTCCTTCACTTATTTATTCTGCATATAAGGAGAAGGGGTTTTTAAATTATCTTTTAGTCTCTGTTACTCTCTGAGCATATGAAGATCCAGCTTCTCCTCAGAAGAACATTCTTATCCTCCACATTTATATGCACATAAGAAACACCCGCCTGTTCACCTAAAGAGTGTGCCTGTGAGTGAATAAACACCCCCGAAAGACATAAACATTCATTTTCATACATGGGGGCAGTCAAACAAATTTGTGTCTTAGACAGTAGAATGTTGTAGCTAAGGAGGACTTTGAAAAGATGTTTGGTGAGAGGTTCTGTCTTGGTGTGCAGTGTATACGAACTGAACATTTGGGAACATACATTCACAAATGGGTTAGCCTTTCTCATGCCACAGAAAAACAAGTGTTCATTTTCAATTAATGATGCTGGTTATATAGAGTCTAAGCAAATAATTTACTTTCCTATCCAGCTACAAGGGAGATACACTATATATCACATAGATGAGTAGATAAAACAACTATGGTGCATTTATAAAATGTAATACTACTCGGCCATAAAAAAAAGAGAAGGAAAATTACCCTTTGTGATATCATGGTTGGAGCTGGAGAACTTTATGCTAGTGAAATAAGCCAGTTAGAGAAGACAAATACCATATAATTTTATTCATATGTGAAATCTAATGAACAAACTGAACTAATAGGCAAAATATAGACAGACTCATAGAGAGCAAGCAGGCTGACAGCTCTGTGTGGGTGAAGGGTGAGTTGGGGGTGGAGGGATAGAGCAAAAATGAAAAGGGACTCATGGACACAGACCGAGTCATGATTGTGGGGGGGTGGGTAAGGGAGATAAATCATGATAAAAATACAGTAAAAACAAACTTTTTAAAAAGCATATATGAACCATAATTATCCCTGAGAATGCTCTATATTTACGAAGCCACACTATGTTCTAATCCACCACTTCTATCTGTAATGGCCCTGTTAAAAAGAACATGAACTCAGATTTGAATGGGCAGTAGGATGGGGTGGGAAGAAACTCTAAATGCCAACATGCAGCCAGAGCAAGAAAAATGTGCTGAAAGGCAGGCAGCCTAGGTGGTATTTAGAGAAATTCAATGTACCCGTATGGTCTTTTGTGAAACCAGTTTGACAAACAATTTACCAATAACCCCAAGGCCATCCTAAATTACTCAATTGGTTAAGTAGGTAGACAGCGGGGGACTTGCAGGGCAGAGGCTGAGCAGCAAGTGTCTGGCCCCCACTAATGCCTCCCATCCACAATGTGCTCTAACTCTGAACTGAATTATTGCTTCTCCATGTGTTCAAGTCTTCTCATTTTTCAAATATTCTTGATCTCCGAGGGTTAAAAATGCAAAGCACAATTTATAAATAAAACAAATGTCAAACGAAAGCACAAAACATCATTAAGTGCATTTGAATGTGAAGTTCTCCAGGTGACAGAGATGTGAAGTGACATAAAGATGAAAAGAAAATGGCTCAGTTACTTGGTTAATCAAAAGAATATCTGGGTGATAAATTACATATTTAAACTAGCAGACATTTCTTTTGCAATGCCTTTCAAAGGAACCAAATGTCAGGGCATGACATGTTATTTTAGTTAAGGTTTATATGCTGTTTTTATCCTATATGTGAAATGATTAACAGTTTTAGCATTTAAACAAGACTATTGGGGCTTACAACTGAATCTGCTCGACAGGAAGTTTTTGTTTCAGTGGTGATGGTTGTGGTCTGTCTAAATGCTGATTAATTAAAAGAAATATGTTCAGACAATTAAAAGTAAGAAAGAATGTCAGTAGGATTTCTAACTTTTGATAATATAGGCTATGTTAGCCAGTTCACTCCATTCTACCCCCTTCCTATTCAACCGTTTTCACTTGATTAAATCCCATTTTTACTTTGTCTTTTTAAAAAATCAGATTAGTTTCTGAAATGCATATTTAAATTCATATAAAACATCTCCCAATTGATGTGACTTTAGAGTTTTTATTCATTTATTACTATTCTCATACACAATTATTAACAAACCAAGAAATTTCTGTACCTTTTTTGCGCAAGATACTGTGTATAAATACTTGGGGTGAGAAAAGCTATGTAAGGTGAGAAGAAAAAATTATTTTGAGATGATTGGCTATAATGAAAGGGAATGAACAAATAAAGGACCTCAAAAATGAAGAGAGGATAGATAGGTCAGGTGAAATTTCCTGAATGATGAGTAGCCAAAATTCAGGTTAAAGTAGTGGTCATATTTTTTGTATTTGATGTTTAGATTGTTCAATGAAAGCTCTCCCTCCTGAAATTTTTAGGAAACCATTCATTTAAATAATGGAGCAAAACTATAAAGATTAAATTTTTATCAGTTAAACAGAGGAGATGCCCATGACTGGATAGTGTTTTTACCTGTATCCCCTTCTAGTATTTTTTTATTCTTTGTCTTCTAATCTGTGTTATTTAATTTTGCATTTTTATTACTTTGCTCTTCTTGCAGAAAACATGAGAGTTATGAAGCTAAATAAAGATCACACTTTGTAACCATAACAAAGGCTTATAAATAGCTTATTCCAATTTACAACTAGAAAAGACATGCTTTTATTCTAAAAATAAGAATATATTCTGTGGCCCTGGCTGGTGTAGCTCAGTGGATTGAGCACGGGCCTGGGAACCAAGTAACCACGGTTCGATTCCCAGTCAGGGCACATGCCTGGGTTGCAGGCCAGTTCCCAGCAGGGGACACGCAAGAGGCAACCATACATTGATGTTTCTCTCCCCCTCTCCTTCCCTTCCCCTCTAAAAATAAATAAATAAAATCTTTTAAAAAAGAATATATTCTCTGATATATATGTTTGCCATTATAATGTGTTTGTAAAATGATTCCACATATTTTCAGTCAACTATGACATCTTGAAATTTATTCAATGTTAAAGACACTAATAAGTAATTTTCATTTATTGAATTAAAATTATTTATTAAATTAAATGACCTTTTCAGATATTTAATATTAGATGATAGTCAAATGACATACTAACAATTTAACATATGTTGTACCATATTGATCACATTTTTGTATGTGTACAATATGCACAGAATCCTACATTTTTATAAAGTTAAAACTTTTGGGGGGAATAACACTACATGTAAAATTTAACCCTACTCCCTGATCATCTCTGGAAAAGAGGGTTAAAGGGAAAAAAATCTGGAAAGTAAAACATGAAGTCATGTATTGTTTTTCCTACATACTTTATATCTCAAAGAAAATGTAAGGAATAAATGGCTTTAATAATCAAATATTTAATGACCTACATGGACCTAAACCTGAGTTTCCCAACATCCAGAACTTGTTCCACAATTTATTAGTAGGGATCCTTCTGAAAGAAAGGTCAAGACTGAGCTAGATAGATAATTGTGTTGACTTATTTACTGTTTAATTCTAAGTGGACTCACAGATTGCATTTTTAGACTACCCTCTACTCATAAGATATCAAGAAAGTAGATTCCATGATGGGGAATCACAGTTTGAGGATGCCTAATCATCCTTGAGTAAAGCAAATAATAATAAATAATAATAATAATAATAATAATCTTTTGAAGTCTGTCCAATAAATTTTGAATGCATTTGCTGGAGGTAAGTGAAAATTCATAGATTAAAAGAAAGTAACTACAACCAACTCAGCAGCTAAATAAAATATAGATATTCACTGAATATTTCAACAGTCAATAAATGATCTTATATTTGAAACAGAATCACATTTAGGTGAGAGCTTCTGGGTTCAACATATGGCAGGATTCTATTGTCTGTTTTAAATAACAACCAAAAGGGGAATAGAAAAATGGAAATGAGCAAAGCAAAATGAAGTTGATGTGCCAGGCCTGGGGGCCTCTTCTGTTCCCTTTCTATGCAATGATTTTAATGAAATAAGATGATGCCTGCAAGCCAATTTCTGCAAATAAAAAAAATGCAGCAGAACTCTACAGGCATTTTTACTTCCCTGACTATATGTATTTGAAACTCTATATCATTTACACAACTACTATTGATATTTTGATACTGTAAGATGACAAGCTTTATAAACTTTATTTTTTTTAATGATGGGTAAAAGTCAATGCAATGTAACTATTAGAGAAAATAGGGTAATTAAGGAGAGAATTTATGTTGATTATTCAAATATTTTCTACACACAAAAATAACAAAGTAAGCACATCTTATTTTACATATGATATTTAATGAGAAACTAAGAACCCCAAAAAATTAAAGGAATACCAAAGTATATTTTTGGTTGTGTAACATTTTGTCTATTTCTGCAATAGAAGAGATACAAATTTTTGAAAATTTAAGTGTAAATGCAGGAAAAAAATGAAAGTTCACAAGGAGAGTACCAAGTTACTGAAAAGTTAGAACAAAGTACTGCTTGCTTAAAATTGAGAATTCTTTTCTTTTTTTATTTTATTGATTATGTTATTACAGTTGTTCTATTCCCCCCTTCATTCTCCTCCATCATGCACCCCCCGCCCCCACCATTCCTCTCCTTTAGTTTATGACCATGTGTCTCAAGTTCTTTAGATTCTATATTTCCTATACTATTCTCGCCCTCCCCTATATCTATTTTATACCTACTGTCTATGCTACTTATTTTCTGTACCTTCTCCTCCCTTCTCCTCCTCCCACTCCCCTGTTGCTAACCCTCCATGAAATCTTTATTTCTATGTTTCTGCTCCTGATCTAGCTGTCCTTTTAATTTGCTTTTGTTTTAGGTGTGGTTCTTAATAACTGTGAGTTTGCTGTCCTTTCACTGTTCATCTTTTTTATCTTCTTTTTCTTAGATAAGTTCCTTTAACATTTCATATAATAAGGGCTTGGTGATGATGAACTCCTTGAATTTGATCTTATCTGAGAAGCACTTTATCTGTCCTTCCATTTTAAATGAAAGCTTTGCTGGATAGAGCAATCTTGGATGTAGGTCTTTGGATTTCAAGAGTTGAAATACTTCCTTCTAGCCCCTTCTTGCCTGTAAGGTCTCTTTTGAGAAATCTGCTGACAGTCTGATGAGAACTCCTTTGTAGGTGACTGTCCCCTTATCTCTTGCTGCTTCTAGGATTCTCTCCTTCATTTTAATCTTGGCTAATGTAATGATGATGTGCCTTGGTGTGTTCCTTCTTGGGTCCAACTTCTTTGGGACTCTCTGAGCTTCCTGGATTTCCTGGAAGTCTATTGCCTTTGCCAGATTGGGGAAATTCTTTTTTATTATTTGTTCAAATAAGTTTTCCACTGCTGGCTGTTCCTTTCCCCCTTCTGGTACCCCTATAATTTGGATGTTGGAGCATTTAATGATGTCCTGGAGGTTCCTAAGTCTCTCCTCATTTTTTTGAATTCTTGTTTCTTCATATTTTCCTGTTTGGCCATTTTTTTCTTCCTTCTGGTTCACTCCCTTGATTTGATTCCCAGTTTCCTTTTCATCACTATTGGTTTCCTGTGCAATTCCCTTCATTTCAATTAGTTTAGCCTTCATATGTTCCTCTAATTTGTGACTAAAATCAACCAGTTCTGTGAGCATCGTGATTACCAGTGTTTTGAACTGTGCATCTGAAAGTTTTGCTATTTCTTCATCGCTTAGATTTATGGGCTCTGGGGCTTCGAGATCTTCTTGAGCCATTTTTGGTCTGTTCGTGCCCATTAAGTATGATGAGCGGAGCCTTAGATGTTCACCAGGGCGGGGCCGCCCAGGTCGCTGGGTTGTGACTCTGCTGCCTCTCGCTGCTGGGGCCTGCTTGGTCCTGTCTCACTGCTCACTCCCTCACTGGTCTACCTGCACAGGAATGCACAGTCAACCCACCACCCTGAGCCCTCGCTGGGTCTGCCAGTCGCTCACTGGGTCGCTCACTGGGTCACTCACTGGGTCTGCCCGTTGCAACCCCACGCTTGGGATCCATGTGCCTGAGTCCATCTGACCGAGTTTTCCTGTGCAACCCTGCTCCACCAGCTGCTGGCTTCGCCCTTCTTACTGGTCAGGCTGAGAAATTTATTGTTATCAGACTTCTGAAAAGCTCAATTTTCTGTGTTCTGGCTATGTTTTCTGTTGCTAATATTTTATTGTCTCTAAACTTGGTTTTGTGAGAAAGCATGGTGTCTCCACCTATGCCTCCATCTTGGCGGAAGTCTGAGAATTATTTTCTTTAAGGCATCTTTAAGAAACACATGCCTCCAAATATATCCAAGTGTATATAGCTATGAGCATGTCAGAATTTTAGTCTTAGAGCCCGTAAAAAATCAGTTTATATTGTAAAGTATAAATTCAATTACAAAGTATCAGCTATTTAAATGACTCTAAGAACACTTCTTTGAATTAATTTTTCTCAAATATAAACATTATTTGCTGTCTTTCATGGTTTCCCACGTTTTCACTTTCACTGCTTGTGTACATTTGTTGACAGGTGTTCCTGTCTCATTTCTCTCAGAATCTCTTCCTTCAGGTCAGAGTCTACCGAAGACTTTCTGGTCTGCCCTTTTCACTATCCCCTTCCTTGGCTTCAGCATCTCTAGGTACTTCTGTACCTCCTTTCAGATTACTGCATCATCTCTTACTGCATCATCTCTTAATCCCAGGCTTCCTCCATTCTTTCTCTCTCAAGACTTCACTCACTCTTAAGAACCTCCTACATTGTAAATTGTCTTACATTTAAGTTGTAACATTGCAATTGTCTCCTACAGTGTTCTACCCAGATATTAAATAGGGACTATAGGGAACCAGTCTACTTGGCAGTGGTGAATGTTGCTCAGTACTGGTTCAGAAAACCAACAGGTGCAAGGCAGCACACAGGAGCCAGGCCCACAGATCAGCTTTCCCATGGGGGACCAGGCCTGCATTATATATAGGTCGATTTGAGGCTTGCTTTTGCTAAGACTCCCTTACCCTGAATTACGACAGCAGATGTTTAATGCATATTTTTAAAGTAACTCCCTAAAGTCTGTGCTAAGCTGTTCCAAAGATGGAATGTAACCAGATCAATCACTTTTATTGTTCCCTTGCATTTGCAACATTCTTTTCTTTGTTATCTATAAGAAGTAACCACTTAAAGCAAACCTGAGCATAGTCATTGAGGACCTTCCTTGATGTAATGCTCCCAGAAAGCAGTAAAAGCCTATCTAGGCAAGGGTCAGGGTGCTCTCTCACTCAGAGAGTAGCCACGCTGTCCCTTTTCTCCACAGGATGTCTGCAGTCTATGTGATTTTGTTCATCACATCCACAACACTGTGGACACTGCTGGCTGGAGTCCTCATCAAGGGAATCAAATTCATATGCCAATATTTAATCATTGACTTTCTCCTAGACTGTGTTCTGTCCAGAATTTCCTATTTTAATTCATGGCAAAATTCTACTCAGTCATTAAGGTTAGTAATCTGAAAGTTATTGATTTCCCTTTTACTTGTCTAGTACTAATTCATTTTAGTTGAACTCTATATCTTAAAAGTACCTGCTCCTACCCATCTCAGCTCCTTGGAGAATTCTCAGCATCTCTCTCTAGGTAATTACTTCTAGGTGACTTACTAAGGAAAATACCTCCTACCAGGTTTCTTTTACTTTGCTTCTCTTAATCCATTTGTACACTGCCATTATATAGAAACTTCTAGAATACTAGTCTGATGGGACTTGGTAACATTTTTGTATTATTGTTTCCTCAAATATTTTTTACAGATATATTAACTTCAGTTACTCTAAAAAAAGAGTGTTGTCACCAAATATATATATGGAGACTTCTGCATGAAACAATAATAAACAGTTTTGTATCTTGCAGTGCTTCTAAGAACCTTTAATATATATACATGTGCCATCTTTCCAAGTGCGAGATATAATATACAAGGTCTTTCAAAATTATTTGATCCTAAAAAGCTTTTTGTTTTTGTTCAAATGTATTTGTTCTTCCTCAGAACATCATACAGTACTAATGTTCCCTAGGATACATTTTGGCAAAGGTAGGTCAGGATTAAATCTGAACTTCCTTGTATGAGATAAAAGGAAGTCAACCGAGTAACCGACACCTACCTCTTTTTACTCTGCTCATACACTTTATTCTGTGGTCTGGCCACACCAAACTCTGTAGTTTCCAAGCATGTCACACCTCTCTCTCCTTTCCTTAGAATGCCTGAATTCCTCTTAGCAGTCTACTGCATGCCTGCATACTAAATCACAGTGCATACAGGATCTTTTGATCATGTCCTGGTGCCTCTACACTTTCCTGGGAAAGGTCATGATCCTGTTTTTGTTCTCCCATATTTGACTGTGAAATGAAGAACCGAATTAGCCATCTTTGTAATCCACACAATCAAGTGGAGTTCCAAGAATGTTTTCATTAAATAAATATATATTATTAAATAAATGATTGAAGCCTAATTCAATATTTATTGAACATTTTTTAAATGCCTGGTACTAGAAAGATGAAAAGATGAATGATAATTTTACTATGTGGATAATTATAGTATTTATTTTAAAGATTGTTATGAAGATTAAATGAGTGAACATAAGGCATTTAGAACCTAGCTAGATAATTAGTGCTGAGTGAGTTTTTGTTAAAATAAAACAGGCAAATGAATACTACAACTCAGCTGTCAAGGAATTTACAAAACTAAAGCAGAAAGCACAGTTTGAAGAGCCACTGATTGCGCCAGGCAGAAGTCTTTCAGTACCGTAAAGAGTTTTGAAATGTATGAGATACAGAAGATGGGTAAATAAATTATAGGAGAGAGAATTGAGATGGAATCTCAGAATCAAGTGCTGGAAAGAAAAACAATAGAAAAAACGATTTTGTGGCTGAAAAGACAGCTTGAGAGTGACTATTTACATGAAATTCGTGCATAGATATTTTTACTCTTGAGGGAGAAAAGTAAGAACTATCTGCTCCTAGTGTTATAAAAAATATTCACTTATATATATATATATATATATATATATATATATATATATATATTTGCTTTTTGTTCAACAATGTTCTAATCTTTACATAAAATTATTAAATATAGGTGACAAACATTATTATATTAGTTTCAGAAACATAACATAGTGATTTGACATATATATATTTTATGATGTGATCACCACAACTTAAGTCTAGTAACCATCTGTCACCATGCAGTTATTACAATATTGTCGACTATATTCCCTGTGCTGTACACCGCATTCCTGTAGGTACTTTATTTTATAAATGGAAGTTTTTACCTACCTCTTACTCTCTCCCCTTCACCTTTTTCACTGGTAGCTCCAATAATCTTCCCTCTGGCAACAGTCAGTTTGTTCTTTGTATCTTTTTTAAGTCATAGTAAAATAGCATTTTTATTATTGTTCTTTTTAGTACAATGACTTCTTTTTTTTAAATAAATTACACTAAAATGAAACAAGTAAGCCACTGGTCTCAAAAGAGTTTAACCAAGTACATTAATTGTTTCAAATCCTTAATATCAGTAAAAAAGTAATAAAATATTTGGGATTTTCATTAAGTAGTTAATGAAACATTTGACTTGGGAAGATCTGATTCCAGGGATAATGGTCCATGTATTCATATAACTTAAGTTTAACAAATTATTTTTATTCCTCTGTAAATCTTTCCAGAATGATATTTCTATATTATTATATCTCCAGGCCCATTTTCCCCTAGATATATAAATTTGTTGAATTTTTTAGTACTGATTTTTTTTTTTTTTTGGTTGCAGGCCTGCACTCAATTCACTGAGCTACACCAGTCAGGGCTCTTATATCTCTTCTAAAAGAAAAAATACGCAATAAATATTTATAATTTTTTACGATCATAATATTAATACACCTTGGGTTTTATAAAATTATTTTATTGTAAAAGAAATTTTTCTCTTAAGCTAAATATTATTATTTGGTATAAAAATACTAACTAATGGCATTTTTGTTTGTTTTACCCTCTTGGTTGCAAGCTATAAGGGATGTTACAATTCTTAAACTTATAATAACCTTGAAAAACAAGAACTGGGCAGGGAGAAAGGAGTCTAAAAACAGCTTATTCAAGTTATATCATCATTTGGTGTCCTAATTTTATTTTCTCAAAGTCAAGCAAAAATCAGGACACACTGAGACTGAAAATTAAACGTAAGTGCATTCTCTCCACATCTAACTAATCCACAATTTGTCCAAGGGAAATTCTAGTTATATTATTTTTGAACTTTCTCTACTACTTCCTAGTTTTTCTGGCAAGTCACCTTTAACATTTGATATACTTGTAAAATTGGAGATTTACACACTTTTGTGATTAACTGCAATTTCAAAATATAAATGGAATTATTTCTCATGCTATACAAGATGGACCTTTCTAAAACACACAAGAAGCAAAAGGAATTAGAAGTTGTTTTTAATGGGATCCGCTATCATGTTATGTAATAGACTCTACCACTATCCTGGAAGTCAAATAAAAAAGAAAACTTAAAATCCTTGTTAGCATATAGAAAGTCTTTAAAAACTATTACTGCCATTGAAGGAATAAGAGCAAGCTAGAAAATTTACAAACTCATAGAAATAAATGAACTAATGATTGGTTTTAGTTTTGTCATAAAGGAGGAGGGGGAAATTTTTCAGTAGTCTTTGTTAAGTACAAACCAATCAAACCTTCAACAAATATATGATATCCATGCAGGTACTGGGATGAGTTAGAACAGGGGTGTCAAACTCATTTTCACCAGGGACCACATCAGCCTCGAGGTTGCCTTCAAAGGGCCAGATGTAATTTTAGGACTGTATAAATGTAAATACTCCTTAACAGTTGAGTGAGAGCTCCTCACTGCGTCTGGGTAGAAACAAGGTGCTGGGCCAGATAAAACAAGGTGGAGGGCTGGATTCAGCCCACAGGCCTTGTGTTTGCCACCTGTGAGTTAGAATGTCGAGGAACTCTGGCCATGAAGTGAGTCTAGTCCCATTCACAACTATTTTTTTCATAGATGTGAGAGTGTGAAAAGGCTGGAATCAGGACTGAGGGTTCAGAAAAATTATTTCAAGGCAATATATGCCTTCCTGGTGTCAATTGCTGTCATATGAAAATCCAAAAAATTAGGCAGAAGAGCTAAGATAATTGCCACCAGGAAACATGTCTTTCACTGCAGCAGTCTAACCAAGGACTAGAGGCAGGGATGCAGGACAGCCAGAGATCTTCTTAGGTGCAGAAAGTCTGGCAGGACTGCAATGGGAAGCCATAAGAACTCTCTAGTAACCCCAAAAGTCATCATCCAGACACAGAGCAGAGAGAGAATTTGTAGAATTTGAAAAGCTGGAAGCTATCTGTAAAACCTAGAGGTCTAGGAAGGTTTCATCTCGCTTAGATGCCTAGCACTTCTGAAAATGAAGTCTTGATATCATCTTCAAACTCTTTGAAGGCTGTGGTAAACTGAGTCTAACTTGAAACAAAGCTCAGACCAGAGAAATTGCAGGTTAGATTGACTCAACTTTTTTCCACCTTGCCAATCTAGAAAAACACATTACATTTTCTGAGGAGAAAATATTAGTACTATAATATTTGCTATTCTTACACAATATTTACAATGTCCAACATACAATAAAACTGAGTCAATAGAACATGCAATGAAATGTGACCAATGGTCAAAGAGGAAATCTGCCACGTCCACTGCCGCGTCCACTGTTGGATCCCTCTCTCCGTGACAAGGTCCTGAGAGGGGGTGTAAGACTTCAAGGAAGCAGTTTCCAACCTGGTGGACGTGGCATGGAAGGCCTTGCAATACCTATTGTGATTGTGCTTGCTTTGGGGATCATGACCCTTTTTACTTTAATCATTATGAATACCCTGGCAGTGATTCAGATAGTGTGCCTAGACCTTTCCCGGCTCAATGAACAAAATAATAATATCATACTAGAACGTCAGGGAATATAGGTACAAAGAAACAACCAGAACAATCTGAAAATTCAAGCTTAATCAATAACAGATCATTAGAAAAACACCCAAGATAAGATAGAATACTCTAGCAAATCAGGAGATGATCTCACTAATTTCTTAGAGGGAATCAAAGTACAAAACATGTCTATAAAAGAACTCCTAGAGAAACTTAAAAGAAGTACCCTTGAAAGCCCCCTGTAACATAGGAATAGCCCCTCCTTTACCTTGAATAGGAATATATATCAACTAGACAGGCAAAGTAATAACAAAGGCTAGTTAGTTATTACAAACTAAACAGTTACTAAAGAGTCAGAATTTATAGTACACAGAAAAACATTTTAAGCAAAAAAAAGGTAGATAGCTAAGTTAGACATCACAAGGGCCTTATAATAAATCTCCTATTTTCTCTACTCAATCTAGCGTATCTTTTTGCCCTATACCAAATTCTGAGAAACTTTAATATACAATAAGATACTTCTAATTGTCTGATTAATGGCTCTCCTAGTTAAAATAATCTTTAACTAAATCTATGGGAACTTTCGTACTTTTACTGATTACCTTTGTATTGATTTTTTCTGCTTAAATGATCATGTTATACTGCAAATGTTAATCACTACCTAAAATGAAAATATAAAAACCTGTTTGTACTTGCAATAAACGGAACAGAGCTTCACTGTCCTTTGAGGCGTGATGTCGTCTGTTACCCAGCGCCGACGCCTTACCCTCACCTGTGGGACCCCTTGACCCGCTGCTGCCGGACTGCGGCAGAAATCCTCAATGGAAGCAACCCCACTGGGGCTCATTTGCTCAAATTATCAGTAAGAAAGTTTTACTCCAATTAAAATATGGGCAAAGGACCCGAATAGACACTTCTCCAGAAAAGATGTACAGATGGCCCATAGGTATATGAAATGATGCTCAATATCACACTAATCATCAGAGAGAAGCAAATGAAAACCACAATGAGTTATCACCTCACACCTGTCAGAATAACCATCAACAATAAATCAACAAACAACAAATACTGGAGAGGATGTAGAGAAAAGGGAACCCTAGTGCACTGCTGGTGGGAATGCAGACTGGTGCAGCCACTGTGGAAAACAGTATGGAATTTCCTCAAAAAATTAAAAAAAGAACTGCCTTATGATTCAGTAATTCCATTTCTGGAAATACAACCTAAGAACCCTGGAACTTTGATCAGAAAGAATATATGCACCTCTATTTTCATAGTAGCATTATTTATAATAGCCAAGGCATGAAACAGCCTAAGTGCTTTGGTAGATGACTATTAACAGGCTGACAGTGACCAGAGGGAAGAGGGGAGGGAATTTCAGGGGAAAGAGCATAGAGTTTAAAAGAACAAGTATAAAGGACACATGGACAAAAACTAGGGGGGGTGTGGAAATAGGAGGGAAGTGCAGCACACTGGGTGGATAGGCTGGGATGAGAATTTTCAAGACAGAAAACTGTACTTGAACAATTAAAATAAAATTTTATTTAAAAAGCTGTGGTACATTTACACAGTGGAATTCCACACAGCTGGAAAAAAGCAGGGACTCTTACTTTTTGTGACAGCACAGACGGCCCTGGAGAACATTATGGTAAGAGAAATAAGCCAGTCAAAGAAAGACAAATACCGTACAATTTCACTTATGTGTGTAACCTAATAAACAAAATTAACTGACAAACAAAATAAAGCCAGAGGCGTGGACACATGGAACAGACCAATAGATCTCAGAGAGGAAAAATGTGTCAGCTGGAAGAGATTATCCAAAGAACATATATGCATACATGCATAGCCCATGGACACAGGCAACAATGTGGTTAAACGGCCAGGGTGGGGGACTTGGTGGAGGGGTAAAGTGGAAGAAAAATGAGGGACATCTGTAATAGTGTCAACAATAATTTTTAAAAGAAATTAAAGAGTAATCTAAAATAAAATAAATAAATAAGAGTAGTATGTTAAAAGATGTAACAAAAAGGTGCACAGCATGTGCATGTAAAAAAGGTATGTCAACAGAGGTTAAAAACAGAAAATAAATTCTGATAAATATGCTAGAAGGGAAACATATGTTGAAAGGCTTAAAAGATTAATAACAGTGGAAAGATCAGTGAATTTAAAGACACTCAATGGAAATTATGTGAACGGTCACAGAGAAAAAGACAAAGAAAATAAAATATCAGAGAAAGTGATGTCTGTGGCATAACAAGTAGTATAACTTACATATAATTATAACCAGAGAAAGAGGAGGGGAGCAATAGAGTTACTTGAAGAGGTATGGAATAATAATTTTCCAAAATTGATGAAAAGCATAAAGCCATCAACCCGAGGTGAGATACCACTACAGATGGGATAAATTCAAAGGACAAATCACCTAAATACATTAAAATCAAATTGCTAAGAACCAGAGAAAGAAATTTAAAAACAATAGGGTAAGAATACATGACATTAGAGGATCAATGATGTGAATGATGATTGATTTCACATTAGAAACAATGAGATTAGAAAAACACTGAAAATCTTCGAAATGTTGAAAAAAATCTATTGGGTTAGAATGCGATATCTATATCTTTCAAGAAGAATGAATAATAAAACTCATTCTTTAAGCAGAAAAGAAAAGCTGAGGTTATTTGTTTCCAACATACTTGCTATATAAAAATTACTAACAGAAGTTATTCAGGTGGAACCACAGAGATTCAGAAAAAAATGAGTCCCCAAAGCTGATTATGTGGATAAATATGAAAGATATTTTTCATAACATATATATATATACACATATATTAAAATTGAAGAATGGTTGACTAGTTAAACAAACATAGCAATGTATTATAGGGTTAATATCATATGTAAAACAAAATATATAATAAAAGGACCAAGAGAGATAAGAATAGACAAATTAATCTACAGTATTAGAAATAAAAAAGTTGTTTGGGAAGAAGTGGGGTTAATTGGAAAGTGGACAAGGGAGTTTTATGCTGTGAAGGAAATGTTTTTCATCCTGTTTTGTGTGTTACATGGGAATATGCAATTGTCAAAATTCATCTGACTGAAACCCTTAGATCTTTACAGTTTGTTTTATGTAAATTATAAAAGAATAATAAACACATATTAAATGTGCCCAAATTAAGTATGGTCATCACACTTACATCCTTATTTCTTTAAAAAAATATTTTATTTATTTATTTATTTTTAGAGAGGAAGGGAAGGAGAAATAGTGGTAGAGAAACATCATTGTGTGGTTGCCTCTCATGCATCCCCCACTGGGGACCTGGCCTGCAACCCAGGCATGTGCCCTGGACTGGGAATTGAACCGGCAACCCCTTGCTTCACAGGCCCGGGCTCAATCCACTGAGCTACACCAGCCAGGGCTACATCTTTATTTCTATTTTTGGTTTCAAGAAAGGTAAATTAGTTACTAAATTAAAAAAAATATTTGACAGCTTTTTAAAAATGAGTCTGTAACATCAGAGTATAGGAATACAGTATATGCTATTTGCAACAAAGAAATTAGTAAAATAATAAAGATGACTTGGTAAAAAGAAATGCTGCTTATTAAGAGTTTTTAAAATCAGATTTAGTGGGGTGACATTGGCTAATAAATTATGTAGGTTTCAAGTATACAGTTTTGTTATACATCATTTTTGTTATACATCATCTGTATATTGCATTGGGTACCCACCACCCAAAGTCAAATCTTCTTCCTATTCCTTAATAAGGTCTTTCTGTTTATATTCATCATTCAGTAAATAAAAGCTAAAATCTTAGGTTTCAATTTTTTCTATATTTTGCTTGATCTTTTTTACTTCCATCTTGCTTCTCTTAGGATTGTATATTTCTTCATTACTTTTTCTTCTTTTTCTTTCTTTCATTTTCGAATCCTCAGCCTGCAAATATTTTATTTATCTGATTGCTATTTTCAAACAACACTAAATTTTTGTTCTTTCAAATAATTTGTTTTCATTCTTGTTGGTCCAAATTCTAATATAGCAAAATTTTTATCCAATGCCTTAACTCAATACATTTTAAAGAAATTGACACTGTTTTCTTTTTTTTTTTTTAAACAATGGATCCTCACTAGGGAATAAGCATCACTAGGGCGGCTGCCATACAATGTGACTGCGAGCAGCTCTCCAGACATCCACTGCACACACACACACACACACACACCCTACCTATAGGTTCCTCAGTGCGTCTCTTTTGGATGTGCCTTCCAAATTCCCTCTTTGGTTTTGACTATGCTTAATCACTGTCGGCTTGAGATTTAGTTTATTATACTTGGTTTTACACTTGAATTTGCTCTACTGATTTCTTTTTTGCTTTTATAATCTTTACTTCAGTTCCCCTTTCTTTGCAGTTCAACCTCAGCAACTTCCAATTGTCCTGAAATATTTTTTGACCCTAATTGAGCTAAGATTATTTCTAAGCTTGAGCATTTTCAGAACAGACTGAGGGCTTCGGATATTACTGTTTCTCTTACCTTCTGAATAATAAGATTCTAAAATAATTATGTACTAATAAATGAGAAAATCTTCTACCATATCAAACAAGGAACTAAAGAAGTTATGCTGGAGAATAAAAGAATACACATCCTAAATACTGGAGTTTTGTTGCCACAATAATCTTGTGTCCAAAATCACAAAATTCAAATTTATGTTTGTTCATTTAGGCATTTATGGGTTAAAGTGATTTTTCTATAGCATTTAGGAGGTTATGTCATCTTAAGTAATTAACAATTTTCTGTCATTTTAATTTATTAAAATGTCAATATTAAACCAAAAGACCTTGAAATAGAATATTATGTTACACTCAGATTAAGTGAAGGCTTAGATCATTATACAGCTGATTTCTTTAGTGCTTAGTTTTATTTTTAATTGCTCAATGAAACTCATTGATGAGAACACAAGTTTCAAAATGGTATTGTCATTTGGAATCATATATCAGATGCATTTTATTAAGCATAACTTTACCATTTATATATCAGCAAATTATGTTAAAATCATATAAAATGCTAATTTGAGGTTATGATTCTATTTATAAATTTCCTTTTTTTGAGAAGAGAAATTAACTAATACATATAATAAATAATTTGTTATTTTGTATGAATAAGCTCTTTTTATCTGCAGTACTCTACCTGCTTCAGGAAAACTAACAGATAAAAGAAAGGCCGAAAAAGGTTTTCCTAATGATCTAAGTAACAAAGGCCATTCACTTCAACTGTCAATGGCGAGTCCTGAACAAAATCATTTGTTTGGTGACACACCTCACATTCTGATTGAAATCATAGGTATTCTTTTTTAGATGTTCAACACTGAAACTTGTCTTGGGATTTAATTCACTGGCTTTAAATAGCAAAATAAATGAATGTGGCATTTTCAAAGGTGTATATGTGGCCAACATATGCAGTGGCTTTTCATTAAAAAAATCTTTACTTTTCCCAATAAACCTACCCACAGTCTTAGTAATGTATAAAGTTACATCGTAATTGCTTATAAAGTAGATGGAACCATCCATATAATTATAAAAATTTTGATAAATATGAAAGTAAACTTAGTAACAGAAAGAAAAGTAACATTTTCACCATTTGGCACATATCATATACACATATGTAATAGAATTTGCTTTGCTACACAGCTCTACTTATATATGAAAAATTATATGTTATTATTTTTATTTCTTTACACAGATACACTTATAAATGTACATATGACTGGAAAAAGTACAGCTCTTTAGCTAGTCAGATTGAATATTTTTAATGTAACATTACTTTGCTCATCTTCTTTCTTGAATTGATACAAATTTGTTTAGTTATTAAATTTGTGTATCCCTTTGAAATATTTATTTTGCTTTAACACATATTTTAACAAATACATTTTTACTTTTTGAGTTGTATACATACAATGAAATATTATTCAGCCTTAAAAAGGAAGAAAGTTTGGGCACAGCATGAGTTAACCTTAAGGACATTATGCTAAGCAAAGTACGTCAGTCACAAAAGAGAAATGCAGTAAGATATCACTTATACGAGATGTGTAGAGTAGTCAAATCCATCGAAGCAGAAAGTAGAATAGAGATTACTGGGTACTGGGGAGGAGGAGAGACAGAGTTATTGGTTAGAGCTACAGACTTTCTGCTTTGCAAGATGAAAAAAATTATGGAGATAATGTTAGTGATGGTTACACAACAATGGGAATGTACTTAATGCAATTGAAATATACACTTAAAATGTTAAGATGGTGAATTTCTCATTATGTGTATTTCACCACAAATAAAACAGTAAATGAATTTCCTGGAAAACTGAAAGGTACTCTATAAATTTGGAAATCTGATTTAAAATTTGAGTACAGCAATCTTCTTTAGGTTTTGGGAAATATGGCTCCATATTCATGCATTTGTGATAAGACCAATTGAGACTTTAAGAAAAGCCCATGCCTCCTCGTGTGTGGGATTATTTCTCAACCTCAAGGCACATTTTCCCTTTGTTTTTTAAATTGTTGCTCAATTACAGTTGTCCTGCCTTTTTCCCCATTCTCTCCCCTACCCTCATACCCCATGCCCTCCTCAGTCAGTCCCCACCATTGCCCATGTCCAAGAACAAATCTTTTTCCTTTTAAAATAGCATTTTTATGTTCATTTTGTATCTTTCTATTTCTTTGACTGCAAAGCATATATTTTTATTCTGATTTTTTTTTACTCAAAATTTATCACTGTAATATTTAGTTTTCCTTTTTGGCTGCAATAGGTTACTCATTAGAATTTCATTTAATGTATAACTGCTTCTGTAGCGTTCAACCAAAGTATTTTTTAGAGACTCTACAATGAGAACCTGCTGGTATAGCATCCTTGAAGTATTCAAATAATTTTGTAATTTTAATGTTTATTTCTCTTCTGGTTCATAACCCTCTGCTGTAAAATTTTCTATCTGTACTAGACCTAATACTAATGTTTTCCTCTACTTTCCATTGTTACCACATCTAGAATAATTTAAAAAAAATAATCCTTCTATATCAAATAAAAATTGAGCTATTCACATGCAATAACATATTTTGACTGCATGTTTTAATAATACCTTCTGTTACTGATTATGAGAGCACAGGCACAACTGTAGCTGCTGATACATGGGCTTCAGGAATATTTATCAGAGACAATGTATCAGACCTATATGTAACAATTAAACAACCTGTGAACTGTAAAGCTGGGGTGCGTAAAAATTGGTTCAGGAAACTTTTAGTAGAAAAATTTTATTCAGCATCACTTATTTAAGGCTGTAATAAAATATGAGAACATTGGTTCATCCTCATTGTGAAATGGTCTAAGGGAAGGGAATTATGATTCAAGTGTGAGTTTTGTCTATGTCATACCCAATGGTTACTATACTTTTTGTTCCAGGAATAAAAGATTGTGATAAATTATTTTAAACTTCATTAGGAGAAAATTGTATATTAAACTATCTTCATAATTGAAGTTGAACAACTTGGAATAGTTGTACTGGATTCCGGAATTGGTTTTGTGTATTCTTCTGGAGCCAGAAAGAGGCAGTCTGTCACCGTTGGGGTACCTTCTATGTAGTTTTTCACAAAGATGGCTTTCACCGTTATTGGAAGCTGTAGAGCTTTTTAACTGTCATAATGCCCATGACCTTAAATCATGTTCGGTATGTTTATTTGAGATTGTTCTATCAGGTCAGGATTCTGTCAGTTTCAAAGACTTATTATCCTGCTAGGGTACAGAATACATTTGAAAGGCCAATGGTGGCAGTGTTTTTGACCCAGATAACAATAATAATAAATTATTTACTAGTGTACTTACAATGTGCCAAGGGCTGCAATAAAAGCTCAGTATATATCTTCTTTAACCATCATGAAAATACCTATAATGTGTTTTTATTGTGACTATGTTACAGATCTTTTTTAAAAAATGAGGCTTAGAGAGCTTAAGGAAATTACTTATAATCAAATGGCTGGTAAGCCATAGAGCTAGAATTATAAAACAGATATTTTTGAATTCAAAATCCATCTTCTTTCTACTCCACCAGGGGTAAAACTATAGTAATTGTTCTGCTAACCCGTTATGATGCTTATGCCTACTGAGCTCAGATATGATCTAAATTAGTGCCCTAATTAATGTTCAATGAATAACCTGAGGATCTTGTTAAAATACAGATTGTCATATAAGTGGAATCATGCAGTATTTGTCTTTGGTGACTGGCTAATTTCATTTAGCATAATGTCCTCAGGTTTCATCTAAATTGCAGTTTTTGCAAAATGGTTATGGAGTTTCAATTTTGCATGATAAAAAAGTACTGAAGATTGGTTGCACAACAATGTAAATGTACTTAACACTACCAAAAGCAGAACACTGAAAAATGGTTAAGAGGGTAAATTCCATATTGTGTATATTTCCCCACAATTAAAAAGAATACAGGTTTGGAGAGAAGCCCAGATGATACTGGTGCTTCTGGTCCATAAATGATCCTTGCAATGGCATAGATCTTTCTCAAGGGAGACCTCTGAAGAGCCAGTGCTATTTGATTTGAATAGGCAGGTAAGGTAAAATCTTTTAAAAGTACTTACTCTCCACTACACTGCCTTTCCAACGGATGTGTATATCCTCATTCACACTAGTAGGACCAGTGAACAAAGTGCCCACTGCTTCTCATGTCCTTCAATTCACTAGAGATTTCAAAGTCTAATAACGTCTTTGGCCTTGGAAGTGTCTTCGCCTCACTTAAACTTTTAAGATAACCATGTCGTGAAATATCTTCTGCGATGATACTTCCTGAAAAGCTTCCTCCCACCCTGACAGCTGAGAAGAGAAAAACAGTTTCTAAGCTGCTGCTGCTGCTACATATCAAAGAGCCTGTCTTTTCAGCTCCAAGTGACAAGTTGAGTGATTTTTCAGAGTTTGAGAAAACATCAGGCAAAATGTTTTCCAGATAAAAAGCTGCTGTCAGCTGCCTGCAGCTGAGAGAGCAACTTTTGATTCTGTGGGGGGAATTCCTACTGCACTCTCAGTCCCAAGCTTGCCTTCTGTCCTCCTGCTTGCTGCTGCTAAGTGCATTGCCCAAACACCCAGGCTGAGCAGTGCCTGTGGGTCTCCCTCCACTGCCGCTCCCACCTTTTCTCTGGCAGAAACCATGCTAACAGCCACTTCTTTGGGGAAGCAAGGTCCTTACTTGTTCAAGGTCATTACTTACATATTATCTGTTCTGCTTTTTAGCCCCAACATCATAATATATGATAAAGCCAATGGAAATTGGTGCCAAAGTCCATCTTCAAGATTTTCTAATACCTTATTCAAGTGACCTGGCATGACAGTATTATATTGCATTGCAATGAACTCTATCAGTTATGTCTTCTGACTTGGGACATGTGAATGTGACTCAAAGAACATTAACAAGGAAGCCGAGGAACAAAAGATGTCTGCTATTAAGAAAATAATTTCCAGAGTCACACTGACCCTGACCTGAAATGGAAGTGGTCTTCCGTGCTGGTTGAACTTTTTACTTTTCTTTACTATCCTATAAGTCTTTAAAATATATCCCCATTAACTGGAATAAACCTGAATTAATGTGGATTTCCTGCAATTTGAAGTGCCTAATACCCAATTACTTTTGATCAAGCCTTAATAACTATGGCAGATTCTGGCCCCACAAGACCATGGTCTCTGTTCCATAGGTGACTGGCCTGGCCATTGGAGATAAGGTCAGGTCTTTTATTAAGTCACCACCATAGTGTTTATAGCCCCTGCACTCAATGAAGCTTTATATTGTACTTAGAAATACTTTACTCTCCAGAAGAATCTTCGAATATTTATGTTGATTACTCTTATTATAGTCCCCCAGAAGCATTTTTAGCCAATCAAAAAGATAATTCTTGTGAATTTCTAAGCTTCCTTTTGTCTCCTACTTATTTGCTTAGAGGAAAGAGTAAGTCAGTCATATCCATCTCTGAACTGTGCCCACCACTACTGTGGTGTTAACTCATATCTCTATTTTGGTATTCAGAGATTCCTCCCTCTCTGTTGGACCCTTTCAGAAGCCTCAGCCACACCACATTTTCTATCTTTCTTCTCAGATTACTACTGTATCTATATTCTTCTGCTCCTGTATTTGTTCTCTGTAGTTTCAACTCTGCCATTCATCTTTACACCTTACTCATATTTCAGAAGAGTCCAGTTCTTTTCCTGTATACGCTCCTTACTACCATGTGGCTACTCCATCCTGTTGAGTTATAACACCTACATTTGTAAATGAGGATGAAACATAAAATTTCTACTTCATGTAGATTTACATGAATGTAAGACAGTAATATACAAGGATATGCCTTGTAATTGTAAATAAAATTTGACATGTGTTTTATATATTACTCAGAGAGCTATTTTACTTTCATTTTATATAGTCAGAAACAAATTACTAAATGGTGAATTACTCTCAGACAGAAAGATCATAGCATTTGAAAATGTGATCTTTCATTTATATTTACTCAGTCATACACCATTTTAAAGTGTCATCACTTTTTAAAATGTATGAAATATATTCTTTTTAAATCTGCACTCGTAGTTTGTTAAAATACAAAGATAAATGGAAAACAGAAAGCTTTGAATATTAGTTGTCAAAAATAATGAAACAGTCCACCTCTGAATTTTGATGAGCAAATCAATATGCTCAGTTTTCCATCAAAAAAGAAAAATAGCTGTCTCAAATGCTTTTTTCATTTATACAATCAAATTAATATTGCTGTCACTGTGACCTTTATAACGTAGTGTTAAAGTAACCTATGTAAATATCATCTACTGACATGTACTCAGAATTGTGTTCTATGCTTACCAATTTATTTTTGTACACATTCAGAAGTTCCAGTATTACCAGTTTTGTATTGCACTTCTTCCCTTAGGGAGGAAAAACATCTCGATTATCTAGTATTATTAACTAAGACATGGACTCTAGCATTTACCTGATATAAAGCATTTGGATAGAGAAGGCATATACTTTAGTGAAGACTTTGGTTGCCTAAAATTTACTGCTGAATGCTTCTCTAAACTTGATTTGTGTTATAGGTATTGTCAGAGTAACTTTCTGAGACTTGTTCCTTCTGCCATTCCAAAATACTGAGATTAAAGCAGTGCCCAGTTTACATTTAAGATGAATAAAAGTATAATTGTAAAAGAATATGTATAAAAGGACAGAACGTAATCAAGGATTTTTCAAGAACCACGGACATTCAATGAATGGATGGAAAAATATCCTTCTGAAAGGAGGATATTTTAAGTAGCTGCAGGATAATAGTGGCCATAAAGCAATTTCATTAAGAGAGCTTTCACCATCATATATTAGGAAAGGTTTTGAAGCTCAATTTCTGTTTCATTCCTATTTTTATCTTCTTACCAATAAATTTATGGATTTACAACTGTATACCATAGAAAACAACTGCTTTAGATACAAAGACCTGTCTGGTTTAAGCAATTGATGTCTTAGTTTAAAAGGGATGCTGTGATAGCTCATTAACTGAGTCATGTAATATCCATGGTTGGGTGGAATATGGCTTTCAACAGTCCTTGTTCTTTAAAGTCCCCTACCTGGCACATCGCCACAAAGAACACATCATTTATCATTTTTTAAATTACTGTTCAGTTACAGGTATCCCCATTTCCGTCCCCATTGCTCTCCCTTACCCCATCCAACCCCCATCTTCCAAAGACAATCTCCACCCCTTGAAACTGCCACTAATTTATAGTTTTAAGTTTCAGAGGAGAATAAGTTGCTATAACACACATGACCTTTTATGTTTTACCTTCTCTTTTGAATGTTCACATATCACTAAACCTTGACATATATTCAGATTTTAAAAAACTGATAAGATAATGTATATAATTAGTTATTTAAAAATAGGCTTCTAAATTAATTTTAAAAAATAGAATAAAAATAGGCTTCTAATGACTCACTGTTAAAATACAGGCTATTTCATTACTTATTTTTGGAAATATCTGCCTAATTGTAGTCACTTAAAAAATCATCTGTTTCCTAGATTTATTTGGGTCCTATTTATTTCAAATTTTGCTACCTCTGAAAATGTCTTGAAGAATTTATGACAGATGTTTGCCAGTAAAATTAATAAGGTTAATGAAATATATGTAACATAACATGAAACAACTTTACAAAGCACTATCTGCAAATAACTATACATAAATGCAATGACTTTGGAGATTCAATATCCAGCTCTCCTACATATTTGTTATTGCATTTTGAAGCTCAGAGACTAAAATAACTTATCATTTATATATTCTGTAAAATGGGAACAACAATAGTCATACTGCCTGTGAAGACTGTCCCTCCCACGTTTGTGTGAAAATCAAAGTCTGAAGAGGCTACGTGGCTCACGGTATTACAAAACAAACAAAACAAAACATTGCAGGCTGAGGACTCAAACTTCATATTTCATACTTTTAAACTCTATAATATTTTCTTCAAAAGCAGATAGCCACTTCTAAAGATTAATATTTTGTTTACCGTACTCATGACTGGAATGTGCTACGTGTAAGATGTGAATGGAGATTGCCATTGTATCAGAGTCACTGATATCAAGGGAATTGAAATGGAGCCAGGAGGCCATGTACACTTTGGTCTTACACATGTTCCATAAGCTTTCAAACTTCTCGGCCATGCCTGGACCTTCCATCTCTTCCCACCATGGCAACCAGACCATATGCATTCCTTAATTTGAAGGAGCCAATCCGTTTGCCAACTGCCATCCTCCTTTTGCATGGTGGACTCAATCAATACCCTTTACCCTAACCAGAATTCTTCATTTGCATGAAAGAGGATTGGCTCTAAAACAGTGTGGGTAACCCAAGCCCTTCCGGAGCCTGCCTTTCTTTATTTCTTTATTCCCCAGGAGCACACTTTGGGCTGCTACATAAATCTGCGTCTCCTGGTTGCAACCTCTGCACTCAAATACTTTAAAAAATTTTTTCTTTTACTGTAAGTCCCTTTCTTGTTCAACAAAAACATATGTCCTAGGAATTATTGCTAAAACTCTCTTAGAAATACTGTGCTAAAATAACTCCTGTTAGGTAATGTGTTGAATTGTAATATGTCATTCACCTGTTAATTAACACTTACAGGGTATGACCATTAGAAAGTCTGAGACAATAAACACAGTTTTCCACTTAATTTGAGAGCTTTTCTTTTTAATCTGCACACGGAGAGAATATGAGATTTGGAACGAGTTGCTGGAAACTGGAGTAATATGTTGCCTGGCTGAACTTTCACTATATCCGTCCTGTCCTAACCAGGAAAACAAAGGTTGGACAAAGGGAACTCAGTTGAAAGTTTTGGTTGAGGAGGTAAAGGAGGAGCTGAGAATGATGCAAAGAGAGCAGAGATGTTAGTAACTGCAGGGAATGCCCACCACTCTTGGGCTACAGAGGGAGAGGGAAATAACGGTGTCATGTAAAGTCGGCCCTGTCCTTGGATGGGAACTGGTGGGCCTGTTTGATGGGGGTTGGAGCCACAGAGGAGATACAACCACTTCCACAAAAAACCGCCAAGGCAGAGAGTCAGGGGACAAATATCTGAGCTTTTTTTTATCTTCCCTGCTTCCAGGCTCCAGGCAGTGTTTCCTATCATTTGACCTCACCTGGGGCTCAGGTAAAGTGGGACCCGGGAAATACAGCCTTCAGATGTCAGCCTCATTAGTTTATGATTGCTGTTCCACAATCTGCTACATGGTTAATTTCAGAAGCATCAGATCCCTTTACCCACTCATTTGATCAAAATAAAAGTTTACTTCTTCTGATAATGTATAGACCACGCATAAACTACCAGTACCTTTTGGAGCTAGAAGGAGCTGCTTACTTTTATTTATCAGCCAGTATGCGTGGTACTACATCCTGACACTGACTCACACACCGCACTCATGCACTCTAACCCTATAGCCTGATTTTCCTTTGCCTCCTAATATTACAAGCAGAAGAATCTCAATGGAAGGAGCATAAACTGACATGTTAGTATAAGATGAGAATAGTACTGCTATAATTATTCTTAATACAATGTAACAGATGTTATAGATTAAATTAATCTGTGTCAGCTTTTCTATTTCTACTTGTACACAATTAAAAACATGTTTTAAATGTGGAACAATTGCATAAAATTTATATATCTATGTATGCAAATACACAAATATACTGCAGTAGACTTTATCTGCAGACATACTTTATCTGCAATAATTCCAGTAGACTTTATCTGAAGTTAGGTAATTACAATAGGAGTTTGGAGTGTACTTTTTTGAAATGTCAGAGGACTATCTAATCACTTACTGCAGAGATAGAAAGAGTCTGATTCTAGGGGGGGGGTTAGAAACGATTTCTTCACATTTGATTATGTTGTTTATTCTTCTGAATATATGAATGCTAAGGGAAACTAGAAAAAACATCTGGAAATGTAAAGTATTAATAAGAAGTTGGCCAGCTACATATTTATTATTAATATAATGGATGATACTCATCTTCATGTTATTGTTTACTGATACCTTACATCACATTTATATTTACATTGACAGTATTGTAGTTCTTATTTAAACTTTTTTACTTTAAGTATGTAATAAAATGTGGTGATTTCTGCCCACTTCAAAGATAGAAAATCATTATTAAAACTACACGTGCCTGTAGTACATTATTTAGTATCTGAGATTTATTAGTGAAAAGGTTGTTTTAATAATTTTAGAAATAAAAATCAAAAACATTTGTGACATTTACGTGACTCATACGTGGTTACAGGGCCAATATGCACACTTCTCTAGCAATCACTACAGCAATAACCAAGTAATGGTTTTTAAACAGCAAAAGGTGGCTTTGTGGAAATCATTACAAGTATGTGCAGTTAACTCTTGTCAACAAAGCATTAATGGGTCTTTGGTTCTTTAACAGGAGGTTATTTTAAACGAAGAATGGCATCTTTGTAATTATTCATTCAAAATTTCATAAAAATATGAGCACATAAAGAAAGTGCATTCTCCAAATGCCAAGGGGTGATTGATAAACCAGTATCATTTCTATTTCCCTAATCATTTTTTTCTATGCATGTATTGTCTAGAAGTAAGACCTTAAGTCAATGCTTATGTAGCTTATTTTCATGGCTTTCCTGTAATTTTCTTATACAGATTTATTATGGAAATGAATTCACATTTTTAGTGTAATTTCTGTTTCAGATTGTGAAAATGGCATCCAAAGGAAATCATATGCTGCATTTTTCTTCGTAAAACGTTTCGTATGTTCAATTCAATCAGCATATTTTGAAAGGTGCTTAGTGCTTTTATGCATCAGGCCTCTTGAAAATTTCAACTCTCCTTAGCTCTATTACCTGGACACTCATTTTTATCTTTACCAAATAAAATACCAACATTCTTATGAATTTAAATTGTAATGCTGTTTGCATTTTCTGCTATACCACAGAAATAGCTCCCAATACTAAAATAGAGAGGAAAATGCTGATAGTGTATACATTTCTTTGCCTTTGAGTTTGAAAGAAAAATGGTAGGTTTCTTTCTTCCCAGGTTGGAGAAATGAAGCAGTGAAATCTAGGAGAGTAGGCACAACTATATGCAGTTATAATAAAATAGTTGGAATACAATGACAAATTAATTCATTGTTTAGATGATATTAAACCTTATTTTTTTTTTTGGAAAACACCTAAATGATTACACAGATTTTATACTTACTACCTAGGTATTTATCTGTTTTTGGTCAGAAAATTAGAAGAGATGGAATACTATCCACCAGTCCCCATCTAATCAATGAGAAGTGCCCGGCATTACCTGAAGGCTCCTTACAAACTGAGAAATACTGGGCTAGACCTAAATAATTTTATGCAAATTTTGCCAGTTACTGATTAACTTCAGTGTAACCTGATAGTTATTTTGACACACTAATTGGCCAGTTTGGGGTATAATTAATTATACATGCAGTTCTGCTCACTGTAAAAAGGTCCTGTGGTGAATTTTTAAAAATTCTGTACTAAATAGGATGACATCATATTTGAATCAGATCTTGTGTACAGAATTATTAATAATTAGGCAATTCTAAACCTGAATAACCAAAGATCTTCTATAGTTAATATGAAGAAATTCAAAAGCATTTAAACTCTTTCAGTATTGTGTTCTTAAAAATCCATTCTAGAGGGGTGACCTCACCAAGATTGTGACACATGTTGCTCCTGACTTTGTTCCTGCTCACAAGGAGAGCAATGGACAACTCTAATGGAAGAATCTGGAACATGAAGATGAGGCTGCACCACAGAGTTCGAGAGAGACTGAGTACGTTAGAAGCATAATAGAAGTGGCTACATGTTGATTGTATTGCCTCTCCTTGATACAGATCAGTCCAGCACAATGAGGAGAGCTCTCTTCTGAGGCTACAGTTTTTCCAGTGAGTAAAAAGTGACACAGAGGCAGACAACCAGCCCTTCCCCAGAATTACGGGCTGCTTTGCCTGAGCCCCTACTCTGATCTTGCACCAGGGGGATTACAGAGGAATTTGTGGGGCTCAACCACAAGGACAGGGGCTTAGAACAGACCTTAACAAACTGAGTTAATAGCCCAGTGGTTAAACCAATCAGTAGCTGTGCTCATTTGTAGAATCCAGTTGCGAGCATATTATAACCGGCAAAATTGGTGGGGTGCTGATCTGCTTGATTTTGGCTCTGCTAGCCCCAGAGCCTGGTTTATATATACCAGGCAAGGAGCTGAATCACAGTCATATCTGCCATCAAGAGTGTATTCCGGCTCCATGACCAGATGGGCTGGTGACAACTCTTAGAAGCTGTGTGGCCCAGTGGCACTCAAGCCAAGATGTAAGCAAGCAGAGCTGATCACCTTAAGGCAAAGCCATTATAAGGCATGAAGCATACCTATGCTAGCCACAGGGAAGGAGATTAATTCATACCAAGTTTGAGGGTAGCTCCTAATCCTCCCATCCCCCAACCAAAAAGCTTGTTTGGGAAATTGAGCACAGCTTCTTCCCTTCCTGCCCAGGCAAGGGAGCTCAGACATAGCTCCGCCAGCTGTGGAGAGTGTCTTCAGTTCCCATCTGACCAGAAGGGCTGAAAAAACAACTCCTGGGAGCTCTGTAGCCCAGTAGCACTTGAGCTGAAGAGCATGTGGTTGCAGAGCAAAGTCAGTGGACCTGTTTGGTCAGGGAAGTCAGAGTATGTGTTGGTTTGAGTTGAGAAAATATACAATGCTTTTATTGACTTTAGAGCTGCTTCTCTTCTTGCACCAAGGAAATTGGTGCATTAGCCATTAGTATGGCTAATTCATAGCCATACTCATCATTGCATAGGGCCATTAGCTAAATGAAAACAATACAAGAGCACATGGGAAGCTACACAGCCCATTTGACAGTCCTATGTGCAATGGTTCTTGAACAGAAAGCATAGTCTATATCTTTTCCATTGACAGAGCAAAACTTGGGCTTCATCTAAACAAGGAATTCAGTGTATACTCAGTCCCTAAAGAGTGAGCGATATAGGCCCAGGGTCCGGTCCCTGTGCTCTGCCTGGGCAGGAAAGCTAATTCACAGTCCTGTCTACTACTAGGTATAATACCCATTCCAGATCATTAGTAAACCTGATCAGAAAATCCAGGTCTGAAGCCCATCCTACAGCTCACTTGGGTAGGAAAACAAGTCAACTCTCCTATCCAACTGTTTTCAGCCCGTGGCACATCCCTTTGTCCTTATCCTCAGAGTTTGAACAGTTATCTCACCCAGAAATAGACCATAGAAACCCCTTCTCATTTTACATAAACAAAATGAAAAGTTAAACAAGAAAGTTAAACGACCATCAAAACAAAACACAAAAACCAAACAAACCTAGAGTTGAAAAATACAATAAGTAAACCAAAGAATTAAATAGACAGTTTTATAGACTCAGACATGCAGAAGACAGAATTAATGACCTGGAGGAAAATCACTAAAGTAGAGGAGCAAAGAGAATAGAGAATAAAAAATAGTGAGGAAAGCCTATGGGAATTCAGAACCACAGTGAAAGGAAACACTATTTGTCCTATGAAAATTCTAGTAAAAGAAGAGAAAGATGAAATGACAGAAAGTATACTTAAAACACTAATGGCTGAAAAGTTCCTGATATTGGGGAGAGAAATGGAAATCTAGATGCATGAGGCCTGAAGAAACCCATTCTTGAATAAGGCTAAAAAAAGACATATTATAGATACATTGTAAAAAGTCAAAGGAAAACAGTTTTAGGAGTAGCAAGAGAAAAGACAAGAGTTACATACATAGGAACTCTGAAAAGACCAACAGGAGATTCCACAATAGAAACTTTTCTTCATGCCAGAAGAGAATGAAATGATATATCAAAAATAATTAAAGAAAATAAATGTCAACAACCTGGAAATCTATTCAGGTTAAGGAACGGGAAACAATGGAACTACAAAATAACCAGAAAACAAAGAACCAAATGGCCATAATAACCCTTACCTATGAATAATTACTTTAAATATAAACAGACTAAATTCATTTGAAATACATAAAATGGTGACATGAATAAAAAAACAAACAAGATACAACAATATATTGCCTACAGGAGACTCACCTTAGCCTTATGTAAAACTATAGACAGAGTGAAGAGATGGAAAAAGATATGTAGGGCAAACCGTAACCGAAAGGAGTCATGGGTAACTATAGCTACACTTATTAGACAAAGTAGACTTTACACTAAAAATGGTAAAGGAGAAGAAGCCACTATATAATGATAAAGGGGCCACTATATCAAATGTGAATATTTATACAACCAGCATTGGATCACCTAAATACAGAGTATGGCAAAAGTAAGTTTACAGTTGTAAGTAAAAAAAACACAGAGTTTATTCTTGCATTACCATTTGTTAATTATTACCTTATTTCCCATACAAACAACTATAAGCCTACTTTTGCCCCACCCCAATGAAGCACATATTAACAGAAATAAAAGGACAAGTAAGCAGTACTACAACAATAGTTGGAAACTTTAATACCCCACTCTAAACAATGAATAGATCATCCAGACAGAGAATCAATAAGGAAACAGTGGATTTGAACAACACGATAGATCATATTAAGCTGACAGACACAAGCAGAACATTCTATCCAAAAACAGCAGAGTACACATTCTTTTCAAGTGCACATGGAGTATTTTTTAGACAGACCATATGTTAGGCCACAAAACAAGTCGGTAAATTTAAGAAGACTGAAACCATGCCAAGTATCTTCTCTGACCACAATGGCATAAAACTAGAAGTCAATAACAGAAGAAAACTGGAAAATTCAACAATAAATGAAAATTAAGCAACACTCTCCTAAACAACCAATGGACTGAAGAGAAGTTAAATGGGAGGTTTTTATTTTCTTCAGACAAATAAAAGTGGAAATAAAACATAACAGAACATTTTAAAAATAATGATTATATTATGTTTAATAGTTTATTTTTCATTGTATATCCTTCTATTACCATTGATCCTTCCTACACCCTCTTCCACGTCCACCCTGCAATCACCATACTGTTGTCTATGTCCACGAGTTCTTTTTCTTTAAAAAAGATGTACCAGAACTTGTGGGATGCCTAAAAAGCAGTCCTAAGAGGGAGGTTCAGAGTAATAAATGCCTACATTATGAAGCAAGAAAGACCTCTAATAAAAGACCCAACTTTATGCCTTAAGGAGCTAGGAAAAGGAGAATAAATTGAGCCTAAATTTAGCAAAAAAAAAAGAGAATTAATAAAAGTTAGGGCAAAAATAATTGAAATAAAGAACAGAAAAACAATAGAAAGGATAAGCGTTGATGTGGAGAAAAGAGGACCCTCATACACTATTGGTGGAATTGTAAATTGGTTCAGCCACTATGAAAAACATTATGGAGGATCCTCAAAAAATTGAAGACAGAACTACCATATGATCCAGCAATTCTATGCAATTCTACTTTTAGGAACTTATCCAAAAAGACAAAGACATCAAAAACACTAACTCAAAAAAATATCTTCATCTCTGTGTTTGTAGCGGCATTATTTACAATAGCCAACATGTGGGAAGAACCAAAGCATTCATCAATGGATAAATGGATAAAGAAGTCAGAGCATATGTGTGTGTGTATGTGTGTGTGTGTGTGCATACACACATATATAAATGAGGAAGTCCTATTATTTATGACAATATAGATAGACCTTGATTGCATTATAATAAATAAAATAAATTAGAAAAAAACAAATATTATATGATCTCCCCTATATGTGGAATCTAAAAACAGTGACAAAACAAATGAACAAAACCAAACTCATAAGAAGAAATCAGACTTATACTTACCAGAGGGGAGTACAGGGAGGGGGGAAATTAAAGGAAGGTGGTCAAAAGTTACGACCTCCTGTGATGAGATAAATAAGTACTAGAAATGTCATGTACAACATAATGACTACAGTCAACATTGCTGTGTGATGAGAGTTATGATGAGAGCTGTTCAGTGAAAATCCTAAGAGTTTTAATTACAAGTAGAAAATATATTTTCCCTTTTTCTTACTGTCTTTCTTTTCATTGTATTTAGATGAGAGGCAGCAGAACCTATTGTGGCAGCTATTTCATATATATATATAGTCAAGCCATCATTCTGTAACCTTTAAACTTACACGGAGGTGTATGGCAATGATTCCTCAATAAAGATGAAAAAAATTTTTTGAATAATTCAGAAGACTCAAAGAAATTCAAGATGAATGATACTTGTTGCAAAATTGAAGTAGCCATTTTAAGCTGCATAGAGGCACCATTAAAAATCAATGTGATTAAAACACTTTATTGCTTAGCTGCTTTGTGAGTACTTATATTCTGGCATCAAGTAAGAAGATCATAAAAATCATTTAAGGGCATAATTAGCATCTTGGCTATAATATCAAGCAATTATGTATTTTATACTATGAAGGACTTGCTAACCAACTTATTCTAGACTATCTGACTTCCCTAAATAGGGCTTGAGAGGCTTGTTAACTCTCCCTAAATAAATTCCTGCATCTATTCCTCCTGGAGCATGATGCATGAAAATGACCATGATGTAGCCTAGATGAAATAAGACTGGCAGCTCACAGTGCCTGCCCTGTGACTTTTAATTTTGTCTTCCTATTTGGAAATCATTGTGTATTTGCTGTCCATACAATCTCACCACAGAGGCACCTCTCATAGAGCCCTTGCCTCTCATTGTGAGCTGCTGTACAGGATGACTTTCTTTGTGCAATCAATATGTCACATAGTTGGTATTTTAAATTAGTATATCTTCACTACACCCTGAATTTTTCTGAAAATACATTAAATTTCAGGTAATTAGTTTACAGATTACAGGCAAAAAGGACATAAATTTAACTTAATGAGAAAGATGTGCAAATCTTATTGATAACATTCTGCCAAAAGAATGGATTGCTTATATTTAGTGTATATATTAAAACACAAATACCAAACTGCAAAAACATGTATAATGTGTAAAACTAGTAGATTTTAATGCATGGGAACTTATAATTTTGTAACACAAAATGGCTCAAGGATTCTACATAGATCCTTTCCTTCCCTTTTTCTTGTTTCCTCCTCCCCTCCCTCCTTCCTTCCCTCCCTCCCTTTTTCCTTCCTTCCCTCTATCTCTTTCTTCCTCCCTCCCTTTTTCCCTTCATTCCTTCTTTCTTTCCTTTCTTCCTTCCTTCTAAGTAAAGACATTTAATTGGACACTTGCTATGATTCAGGCACTTTTTCTTATTGCTGAGAATATATTGCTGATCAAAAAGTCTCTGCTCTCATGACACTTGACTTCCACTGAAAAATCAAACAAAAATTGCATGTAGATACAGATAATGTACTTTATATGAATATATGTATATTTGTATATGAATTTATTAACACTCAGTTGCATATAAGTACCATGAAAAATTAGTCAGGATGCTGATAGAGAGTGCTATCCTAAATTGAGTTCAAGTGTTCAGAGAAAGTGACCCTGACATTGAAATTAGAATAAAAATAAATGCAATCAAGGAATAAGCCCTGCAGTTATTTGGCTGAAGAGCTTACAGACGAAAGAATAAAGAGGCACAAAGATCTTGAGATGAGAAGAGGCTCAAGTTTTGAATGGAACGTCAAGTTGAATTGTGGCTGCGGATCACGGGAAGGGATGTCGAGAGGAGCAGTGAAGTAGATGTGGGTAGAACCTGTGGCAACTGCACACGAAAATGAACATTTGGAATTTTTTCTGAATGTGATAGTTTTTAAAATGATCATTTTGACTGCCAGTAGGGATGCTCATGACAGGAAATAACCATACAGAATGACCAGCCAGGTGGTTACTGCAGTACTAGAGCCACAAATTATAGCATCTTAGATAAGAATGGATTAATGGATGTGTTGAAAGGTGTTCAGATTGTGATATATTTTGAAGTTAAAGCCAACAGAATTATCTCACAGGAAGACATGAGGATGAGAAAAATAAAGGGGTCAAGAATGACTTTTCTCATGAGCGAATGGATGAATACATAATGCTATTTACTAAAATAGGGAAGTCTTGGGAAGAAATAGGCTTCAGGGGAGAATCAATGGTACTTCCACACAGATGCATAGGGATAGAGCTATCTGAATCCGAAATTTATGGGAAAAAACAGTTTCAAATGCAAAGGGGCATTATTAATATAAAAATGCTATTTAAATCTATAAAATTTGTTAAAGTCACCTGGGAAATATATGCAATGGTAGAAAAGGAGAGGTCCATGATTATAAATACACAGGTTATTAAATTATGGGTTTGGTAATCATATAAACTAAATGCTCTAGGCATAAAAATGAAAACATAGAATTGAATATATTTTAAATATTATTTTTTGTTTTTATGAATACAAATTATACTCTCAGGCTTAGGTAAAGAGATCATCTACTAAAATTTACATCTGTTGTTCCAGAAATATATATGATATCTGACCAGAAAAAGTCCCACCATTGTTAATATAACAAGAATGGTTTGTGTGACACCAATGTAACCTGGCAGCCAAGGAGAGTGGACTGCAATACACAAGTGTGAACAATGATGACTTCATTGTACAAGTCAGTGGGGAGGAGTAGACCTCTGTTGAGTGAGCATATGTGGCTGTCACATTCAAAATTACTGAGAAAGTAGAGCAATGAATCTGCATCAAATTTTGTTTTAAGCTTGAAAATTCCTTCATGGAAACTATTTGGGTGATTCAGAAGGCCTCAGCTATGGGCAACTAGTGATTGGCAGCTTCATCATGACAATGCGCTGGCTTATGCATCACATTTTGTGTAGAGTTTTTTTGACAAAACATCAAATCACCCAGGTGATTTAGCCCCTATATGGCCAAGATTTGGTACCCTGTGACTTCTGGCTTTCCTAAAACTAAAGTCACCTTTGAAACAAAAGACATTCTAGGCAGTCAATGACATTTAGGGAAATACAATGGGGCAGCTGATGGCAACTGGGAGAATTATGCGAGGCCCCAGGGTGTCTACTTCGAAGAGGGCTGAGGCATTATTGCCCTATGTACAATGTTTCTTATATCTTCTTCAAGAAATGTCTCTATTTTTCATATTACATGGCTGGATACCTTCTGAACAGACCTCATATAAAAATGCTATAAAATGATATATAGTAATTTTTCTCATAAACGCCTACATAATCATTTTGGTAAAAATGATCTCTTGATTTGACATATATCATTATATAGAAATTGAAATATTGGTTGCAAAATTTTTATGAATAACAAAGGACCTAGAATAGTCAAAAGAATTTTTAGAAAGAACCAAGTGGTAAGTCTCACATTTCCTGATTTCAGAATTTACTAAAAATATACAATTAATCAAAATAATGTGGATATGGATAAATGGCACAGAATAGAGTGTCCATAAATAAATCCACACGTATATGTTAAATTGAATTTCAGTAAATGTTCTCGGGTAAGTCAATTGAGAAGGGATAGGATGCTCAATAAGTGGCAAAGTATTGGACATTCTTGTACATATGAATCATTACCCACATTTTACACTATATACAAAAATTAAGTTGAAATATAAAAGTGTTAAAACCAAAATTATAAAACATCTAGTGAAATAAAAGGAGAAAATTTTGTGTTAGTAGTTTGCAAATATTTATATGCATGAATCATAAAAAATAAACTAGTCACCATTAATTAACATAAGACCTCTGCCTTTAAAAAAAACGTTAAAAATACAGAAGCACAAGCAGTAGTCTTGGAGAAACTATTTGCAAATCATACAGAAGATAAAGATCTTAATGACTAACTATATCAAGGTCTTTTACAAACACTCAAGAGACACAGATAGCAAATAAGCACATAAAAAGATGCTTAAAGCCACTAGCCAGTATAAAAATTAAAATCTCATTGGATACTACTACCATAACTAGAAAAGCAAAAATTAGGAACTAGAACAAAAACCCACACCATGGAAAGTGCTGACAAGGACTTGGTAAAGTTGGAATCTTACACAATGCCGGTGGGAAGGCAATGCTGCTTTCATGCTACAATGCCAAATTTGAGTAATCGTGATAGAGGCACTAAAGTCTAAAATGTTCACTCTCTTGCCCTTTTTTTGAGCAGTTTCTGCACTGTGGGCACAATGGGAATATCTGTGTTATCAAGACTATAGACATAGTCTCTTTTAACTAGGATAAATGTAGGGAAAATAAATTTTTGTAGGATAAATTAGATAAATTAATTTAAAACAAGAACGAGATTTTTTAAATTAGTATTTACTAGTATAAGGCATTGCTGATTTTTGCTATGATAAAGTTGTTTTCTTCAACTCCTGACCTTATAGATTTGGGTGACAGAGATGAAATAGTTTCATACAAACAACCCCTAAACTAAAATTGTGCATTAGTTGAAGAAAATACTTTCTGAATATTTTTGTACTTCAATTTGTCACTTGAACTAAAATATTTTCCTAATGTTTTAAACTTGAACTTTCACTTCATAAAACCATTTTCAAAAATGTCCTTATACCTCTTCTCTAAGACTAATTCTCAGATGAAGGCTACTTTGCCTCTCCAGGAAAATTCCAATATATTTAGGCATTTTTGGTAGCTGCCGTTCTCATGGGGGTAGGAGGGCATGCTAATGGCATGTAGAAGGCAGAGGCCAGGAGTGCTGCTAAACATTACAACTCATAGGAAATCCCCCACAACAAAAAATTATTCTCTCTAAAATTTGTTAATCATGCTGAGGTTGAGAAACCCTCTTACAGAGACATGGCAATAAATAATTAGCTTTCAAGTTAACAAAATTACCCCAGAATTGCTATCTCCACTTCATCATTCACGGCATACAAGGTCTGTCCAGAGAGTATGCAGACATTTATTGAAGAAGATACAAGATACAAGAAACATTGCACATAGGACAGTGATGCCTCAGTCCCTCTAAAGTAGTCATGTTGGGACCTCACACCGTGCTCCCAGCATTTCTTCCACTATTTAAAACACTCTGCAAAATCTTTTATTGGAATCACCATCAGCTTATTTTCCTGAATCTCACTGACAGTTTGAAATCTCTTCCTTTTCAATGGTCATGTGGGTTTTGGAGAAAGCCAGAAGTTGCAGGGCACCAAATCTGCACTGTAGGGGGATGAATCACCTGGATGATTTGATGTTTTACCAAAAAATTCTGCATGAAACATACTGCGTGAGTGGGCATGTTGTCATGATAAAGCTGCCAATCACCAGTTATCCATAGCTGTGGCCATTTTTGTTGTATGGCTTCTCTCAACTGATGAAAAACATTGAGTAGTACTCCTTATTAATTGTTTGTCCTGGAGTGGCATACTAATGATGGACAATACCTTCCCAATCAAAAAACACAGTTAAGGTGGTCTTGATCTTGCTGCAACTTTGTCACACATTCTCTAGGGATGGAGAACCAAGCAACTTCCATTGGGAGGATGACAGGGGCCTCATTTTACGATCATAGCCATAGACTCACAATTCATCTCCAGTTATGGCCTTATTGAGAAAACCGGGTGCAATGGTAGTGATTTAATCAAGTCATTAGCTAGTGCAGCATGATATTTCTTCTGCTCTGAAGATATTTCTTCAATAGCAGACCATGGAACAAACTGTGGTGTGGCATATTTCACACCAAGATCCTGCATCAAAATCTCAGATACTGTAGTTTTTGGAATCCCCAGATCGGCTTCTAGTTCTCACAGTGTCAGTTGCCAGTCTTTGATGATGGCAACCCACACACATTCAACATATTCAGGTGTTCTGCTTGTTATATGCCTTCTAGAACATGGATCACTTTCAACAGTTTCTTGACCATCTTTGAAGCATTTGTTCCACACTTTTATTTGTGTTGCACTCATTGCTTTGCCCTCAAAAACTTTCTGAATCATACAAATAGTTTCCACAGAGGAATGTTCAAGCATAAGGCAAAATTTGATGCTCATTCATTGCTCTACTCTCTCAGTCATTTTGAATGCAACATCCACACAGTGCACATGCTCACTCAATGGCATCTACTGCCCCCACTGACTAGTACAGTGAAGACATTATTATTCATGCATGCACATACTAGTCCACTCTCCTTGGCTTCCAGGTTACATTAATGTTTATTCTCACTATATTCATAATGGAATACTACACAGCAGAATGAAAGAAGGGACTCCCACCCTTTGCAATTGCATGGATGGAACTGGAGAACATTATGCAAAGTGAAGTAAACCAGGCTGTGAAAGACAAATACCATATGATCTCACCTTTAAGTGGAACCTAATCAACAAAACAAACAAGTGAGCAAAATAGAACCAGAGACATGGAAATAAAGAATAAGCTGATGGTTACCAGAGGGGAGGGCAAAGGGGGATAATGGAGAAAAGAAGGGGAAGGGCCAAGTCAAGGAACATTATAAGGGATCCATGGACAAAGACAACTGGGGCGAGGAAGTTTGACTATGGGGGTTGTGGATGGGTAAGACAGGGGAGAGAAATGGGGGGGATGGGGACAATAGTAATTGAACAACAATAAAAAAATTATAAAACAAACAATGGCTGGACTTTTCCAAGACAGACCTTGTTGTATATGCTAATTTCAGCATCTTCTCTTGGATATAATGACAGAAATATTTTTATAGCAGATATCATGTAATAAGCAATGTACCATTACAAAGAATATACTTTTAGAAAATTTTCAGCAAGTTCCAGAAAATAAAATAATTTTCCTGTAAACAAAATTGGCTGCTGGTATGTTGGTATTTTTATCTGTGACATATAATATTAAGGCTTTCATTTTTTTCAAGTACTTTTATATTAACATGGCTTTGTTGCTGTTCTGACTTACTTGAATTCACAAAGGCACTTGTGAGTTATGCAGAATCTCTGACCAAATAAGAAATAAACAGGTGTCTCACAACTTACTTTTTTAAGTAATAATTCTGCACAGCTTTTAAAGGTTTCTTTTTTTTTGCTCCATGTTATAATTGCCAGTACAAAAAAATTGCAAATGTTAGAATGATATCATAGATATATTCATAATTCTGTAGGTATAATTATTTATTTTTACAAATTTTTGTCAATGTTCTAATGATTTTTCTTTATAAATTTACTAGTTATCTGTAATGACTGTCCATTTATTTCCCTAGAGAGTAATTGTTCTTAATAATTAAATATAACATTCTTATTATAATATTTAGTATTAATTTATGCATTGACTGGCTAATACAAATTTATCATTAAAGGTATGACATTCATTTCAAGTTACATTTTTGTCATAACTGTGGATCTATATCTATCAATAATAAAATGTATATATTCATCTTTTATATTTTCCTATTGTTATCATGTTTGAACAGGAATTCCAATTTTTAATATTTTCTGAACATTAATTCATGTTTCTATGACATTTAGAGATTAAAAAATTTAATTGATTTCATAACTTGTTTTAAAAAAGCAATATTGCAAAAAGCTATAGTGATTCATATTAAAAATATAGGAAATGTAGGTAAAATTTTAGATAATAATTTTTAAATTATATAAATAGAATAAATGAAAGTTCATTATATAAGCAGTTCAATGTAGAAAATATCTGAGAAATTTATCTGTTACAAAATAATTTTAAAATCCTCAAAATTTTATCTAAAAGAGATAAGAGTAAATGTATTAAAGAAAAAAGTATAGGCTATTAAAATAATTAGACAAAGAAAAATAAAGAATTATTTAGGTAAAAACCATAATAGCTCTAGTAAACTCATTGTGGTAAAATAATACAGCATGGATCTCAAGTAAGTAATTTTCATCTTATTTACTTATTTTTCAAAATGTTTCTATGATGCTGTTGTAGCTTAACTTTTTCTACCCTTCCTGACTATTCCATAGATTTTATTTTTATAACTGTATATACAATATTGAATAGCTTTGAAACCAGTTATTTAAATGACAAAGGTTCTTTTATTATGTTCTATCTTTCTTTACATTTGTTATTAATTTTTAAGTTGAAATTTTTAGGACACAAATTATTTAAATGCTATAACAATAAATATTTAATGGGGATATAAGAAGATATGATTTATAAATATGTATAATTACCTTAACAATTTAGGTATTCATGCCTAACTACTAAACTTTCTTGATAAGTGGGTTTAAAATTATATAGTCTCTCCCTGGCTGGTATAGCTCAGTGAATTGAGCATGGGCTGTGAAGCAAAAGGTCATGGTTTGCTTCCCAGTCAGGGCACATGCCTGGGTTGTGGGCCAGGTCCCCAGTGGGGGATGTTGCAGAGACAGCGACACATTGATGTTTATCTCCCTCTCTTTCTCCTTCCCATCCCCTCTCTCTAAAAAAATAAAATATTTAAAAAATAAAATAAAATAAAATCATATGGTCTCTTATTGCATTTACTATGGTAACACTGGTTGATAACACTATATAAATCTCAGGTGTAAAACTTTATAACACAATATCTGTACACGGTTATGTGCTCACCACCTGAGTCTAGTCTCCTTCCTTCACTTTGTATTTGACCCCCTTTAATTCTAAATCTAAAATATGACCTTGAGAGTTGAAAGTACTCTGAATTTTTTATGACACCCATAATTGTGCCTCTTCTTGCTCTAATATAACATTCTTGAGAAATAATAACCACATTTTTTTATGAGTGTCAAGTATGTACAGTTTGGCTAAGTTTTATGAAATGATAACAAGAAGCCTTTCTTTGATACTTGTTTATTAGTGTTATAACCCTATAAAACTAGTGCTACATTTTGGTAACTTGAAACAGAATTAATAAAGTCATGCCAATATTCAATATATTAGAAAATAGATCCTTATTGTATTATACAATATGCTAACAATTGAAGGGCACCTAAGTGGCAGGCAGTTATAATCTTCATTTATTAGCAGAATTCAATTTATTATGTAGGATTATAGAATTTACTGTTTTAGAGTTATGCTTTTTTATTGCTTTAACATGTATCTTAATGATTCTGAAATTCTGAAAATCTATTAGAAATCAAATATGAAATTTTATATTTTGCTAAAAAATTAAAATATTTTTAATAACCAATATTTTGTTCAATTTGTTTTTTAGGAAAAGGCAATTAATAAATTTTCAGAGGTCATATCTATAATCCCAGAGAAAAATGAGGTTAGTAAGCAGAGATTTAGAGAAATGTAATGGATTAAGTCTAAATATTATAGAACCTTAAGTTTAAAATATGTAAAATAAGTGGATACCCACAATTCTTTAAAATTATCAATAATATTAATATTTGTAAAATCTAAACACCTGGATATTTCTATTTAATAATATTTGATTTAGAATGAATTTAGATTGAGTAAGTATCTAATTTTAAATCTAATTTCCCTCTGCTTCTAATTTATTCATGGGATGTTTAATAAGTTAATTAGAGAAATTTCATCTTTTTAATGTGAAAAACAAGGAGGTTGTTCTAGAATATCTAAAAATTTATAGTATATCATTAATATTGTATTAGTTTATGTTAAAATTAACAACTAATAACATGATTCTCAGTATATAATGCATACTGTCTTGTAAGACAATATTTACTATATCTTTGCTCCTGGCAGATACTTTTCTAAGTAGCTATTAACTTGATTTTTATATCAGTTTTAGAAATAAATAAAAGACTCCTTTTAAATTGTACAACTCTCAAAGATAAAACCCAGTATTCTGACAAAATATCAATTCAATATGTAAATGCACTATAGATAATTCACTTTGTAAAGGCTGTATACACTGCAAACATTTTAATTTTAAGTGTTTAATGGTAAAACAATAATAAAATTATATTTGGGCATTAAAGTAGCAGACTTGGGTTCAACAGAAGGAATTAATAATTTATTTGATCAAGTTGACTAGGAAAGGTCAATGACCATCTAAGTTTTCACATTTTTTGGGTTATTACTGGAACACATAGTCTGGAGTTCTGGCATTCAATATTCTGTGATCCCGAGAACTGGTTTATAGAGTTCTTTAACTTCTTTTTTTTTGCAGATGAAAAAAAGTCTTGGTTGTTAGAAAACATAAGAGAGCGTCCTTCAACAAACACTAATATGGTTATCAATAATTAAGTAGTACAGAAAAATATCATGTATTTAAAATTCTGAGACCAAATTTGACTTTAGAATCAAAAGGAACATTCTCCGTATTCTTTTTTTTTAAATTTTAATTGTTCAAGTACAGATTTCTGCCTTCTATCCCCATCCCAGCCCACCCCTTAGCCCTTCCCACCTCCCTCCCATTTCCACCCCCCCCCAGTTGTTTTTGTCCATGTGTCCTTTATACTTGTTCCTGGAAACCCTTCCTCTTTTCCCCTGAAATTCCCTCCCCTCTCCCTTCTGGTCACTGTCAGCCTGTTATTATTATAATTAGTTCAGGAAGTATATTCACTATGTTTATAGTAGTATCTAAAAAACCTTCTTAATTTTTTGCATTTATTTAAATCATTATTATAATATTTTAACTTATTTAACCAGTCTTATGAAGTATCTAAAGTATCTATATGTACTACACAATTTCACTGAGCTCTAAAACTATCATACATAGTCCATTTTCTCAAAGCATTGATAGTCTAATGAAGGATTTATGCACTGGTCAAGTAATCAAAAGAATTATGAAATATTAACTGAGCTATATTATGAATCAAAAGTACATGGTATTATATCAGAACAAAAATTTAAAAGCAAACAAAGGCTCTCAAAATCTTGACTTGCAGTTTCTTAGAAAAGCAAAAACATCTATCAGTTTTTATTTTTTAAATTTATAATTTTCCACATATTTAATATAAAAATTTAAGAATTCACAGAAATATTACATATATTATTTCAGTATAGATTGAACATTTAATTTACCCTGCTTTCAAAAATAAATTTCATATCTGTATGAAATTTTAATTCTGATTTTAAATTTCAATGTTTTTTTCTAATAAACTGTGGGTTGTTCTTCATTAAGTATTCTGCATAAGGAATATAGTATGTACAGTTAATCTGTAATGAGATAGTGCTTTATTGCATCTTACCTCATTAATAATATACTATTGACATGTCAATGAAACAAACTATGTTATCCTCCTACTAAATTTTCCTTTGTGTCCAAGGAAGAGAAATGGACTCTCTGGGAACAGGCCCACATTCAAGCCTCAAATCAGACAGTGACTAGGTGTGTGATTCTACGGTCACAAACAAACAATGCCTCTGCTGGTAGTAATCTTGAGGTAAGTGATGGCTGTTTTCATCATCATCGTCATCATCATCAATGATATAAATGATAAGCTGTATTTTCTTCCCTAAGTCTATAACAAAATACAGATTTGATAAGAATGGGCACTTCCATTATTTTTAAAGTAGTGCAAGTGGGTGTATCTTACTCACTACATATGTTAGCACATATTTAACAGCATTGGTCCACTCTTGAAGTAAAGGAAATGGTATATAAAGCAAAAGTTATAACCAGGTAGGAAAAAAGAACACTTGTAGGGAATTTACAAAACAGTTTGTAGGGTAAAAACATTTGACTTTAAGCTTTCAATTACCAAAACAAAAATAGTTTGTTTTAAGAGATCCCTTATTTTTTGAAGCTATCACCTGAAAAAATCTTCACTACAACTCCAATAGCAAAACTCAAAGAACTAGCTTTCTCAATATCCCTCAATAGTATACTTTAGAGCTAAATTAGTAAAATAAATTTTATAAACAGTCAACATTCTATGATTCAATGCTTCTCATTGTTCTGTTAATTTGACACTAGCTAAACATAGTTTTAACTCTGCATATTGAGAAGAATGGGTTGCATGTCACACATTTATGAATTTAATAATTTCATATATAGTAAAAATAGCTTTGAGGGCATTCTAGATCTGTAGCATTTTACTCTCTATTTCAGAGACAAATATGTATATAAGATTTGGTACCCTTTATCGAGAAATTTACTGTCAAGTGAAAGGGGAATCAAATAAAATAAATATAATGCAATGTAGTAAGGGCATAATCGGGAGAAAGGAGAAGATAACCTTGTAGCACAATTCAAGGACACCTGAGAAAAATGGGAGGTAGAAGAAGGAGCTGTCTGAAGAGTGACATGTAAAATGAATCTCAGGTAATTCTGTCAATAAATTAATTATTTCTGACAATGGAATTTTATTAAGGATTGCATAGAAAAAATATAAGAACTTTGCAAAAAATTAATTCACACAAAAGATATCTTAAATAGCAATATGAAATAAAAAACTAATCTTCTCTACCAGCCATAACAGAGTAACAGAGATAAAAGTTAAGTGTCCATTGTGAACAACTAGGTACTGAACAGTACACATGAAGCAAAGGTCTTAAAAAATGGAAGAAGCTATACTTTACAGCTTAATTATCCAATCACACTACCTGCAAAGAGCCTCTGGGCTCCAACATGCACTATGGGAGCACAAATGGACTATGGCATTTTCTATAAATTGAGGAAACAGTTAAAAATTCAAGGAGGTCAAGAAGGCTAGAGTTAGTTGGACACAGTACCGGAGAGAAGAGAATCACATAGACAGCTTCAGAGAGCTGTGCAGGGTTGTCCTCAAGTTTTCAAATGAGTACTAATCATTACAATTACATTACAAAAGTATGAGGTTGGGAACAAGCCTTCAGAAAACAACAGTTCAGCAAAGATCTGATAAGCTTGTAAAGCACATTGCTCAGGAAATGTGTGTGGAGGAAAGTAAGACGTTACTCATTCCGTGATTGAGAAGGACTTGCAAAGATAGCTCAAATGAAGAAGGATGAACCTATGCAAAAGAACAAGAAGTAGCATTCAAAGAGAGGGGGGGAAACTAGTGAACACAGTGCCAGGACTTCCCCCTGGTCAAAATGCAAGAGTTTTAAACATAGCCTCTAATAATTTTAAGTGTCTATAACATTTGAACATAATATTAACAGAATCAAGACATTCTGCCTACATCAGCACAAAGGCATCCATCGACAAAAGAACAGCAAGAAGATTTCCTCAGGACAGGCAATTCAATGAAGAAATTTTTTAACATTAATTTTCATTCACTCTGTGGGGTACTGTAGGGGAATAAAGACAGAAGAAATAATGCAGAATAAGTTATATGAATATCATAGAAGAATATAGAGATTGTTCTAAAAAATATGATCCCTTTTAGGGTCGGAATGCGAGGAACACTAGGGTAGCTCCTTGGGAGAGATGAAGTTTTGACATAGGCCTTTGAAACAAAAATAAGACTTCAGCAGGATTTGGGGATGAAAGTCATTTTAAATTCAGAAAGGATCTTGAGTTAAATCTAAAGTATGATGTTTAAAAAATAACTCTGGCATGAGAAGAAAAATCTTTCTTCTGGGCATATACAGACAACTATTACTTGATTTTTTTTTAAAAGAAAGTGAAAGTTTTGGGGAAATGTTCAGGAAAACCTACAAAGTAGATAGATCTAGCCCAGTAATGGATGAGAAAAATCAATGTTAAAATATGACTGCCCTGACTGGTGTGGCTTAGTAGAATGAGCTCAGGCCTCCAAACCAAAGGGTCTCTGGTTCGAATACCAGTCAGGGCACATGCCTAGGTTGCAGGCCAGTAGGCAGAGCACAAGAAACAGCCACACACTGATGTTTCCCTCTATATTTTTTCCTCCCTCTCCCCTCTAAAAATAAATTAATAAATAAGTAGATAAATAAAATCTTTTTAAAAAAAGAAAGGTGACCAAAACAAAGCAAAAGAAGTGACATAAATCACAGACACTACATCATACATGAAAATGAATCTCCTTTTTAAAAAATAATTTGTAATTTATATAATGTTTTAAGTTACATTCCATTTCTGTAAAAACTCAGTTGTGCATATTTTATTACAGGAAAAATGATTTCAAAGTTCCATGCATCTTCCTAGCAACAGAGAAATAGTTTAAATAGTCATACAATGTTTATTAATTTATGTTATATTTCTAAATATTTAGAAGATTCTTTCTCTAAAATGCATTAGACACATGAAAAGATAGACTTCATATTTGGACTTTCTATTTTTTAACCACATTGAGTATTGATATTGAAAGTAATAACCTTCTGTAGATCACTTAGCACTATACTTGAAATTTATATCAAATAAAAAGTGTAAGAACATTTATGGATTAAAAATGATGTGACTAGTTTTGAGTTATTTACTTATTGAGATTAAAGAAATAAATCAAAATTTTGCTTCATCATTCCAGCACATTGCATTCTACTTGTTACAAAAGAGTTCCAACCGACTTGATATAAATTATTTTTAAGTTGAAAAATAAAAGTTCATGTAAAGACTGTTTTTGGTATAAATGCACAGTTATGTGGCATTCCTTGGGTCTCCAGCTCAATATGCTCAGTTGCTATAGAAACCATTTCTAAGGAAACAGGAGAAAGAAGTATGGATACTTCTATTGCTGGCTGTGTGCCCAAAAGAAATGAATAGCAAACAATTAGTAATAGTTCTCTTGCATATGGGTGCTTATCAATTGAATTAATGAACTGAAGAATATATACTACCAGTTGGTAGTGTGTAGTAGCTACTAGCTACTCCGGGCTGGTTGTTTGTATAAATATATGTATAAACAAATCAAATTATTTTTAGTGTTACCTTTTATTTAATTATATATACTAGCAATTAAGAGCTAACCACACAAGCAAATGCATTGGAAAAATGACCATTTGCTTTTCATTTGTTACCTCTCCAAAATTTGAGATGGGTTGAAAGCACTGATTGGAAACATGTTATATGTTACTATTTTATGACATAGGGAAAAGTTTGTAGAAGTTTGTAAACAGAAAAAAATCTTATTCAGTGTTTCACTGTCTTGAAAAGAACCTGAGGTTAGTGACTTGCACCCAAGATATGACTTACACATATCTGAGAGTAATTTAAAGAGAACTGGATTAGAATTCAAGTTCCCAAACCTAAATCAAATTTCTTCCACCACAAAGTTTTCCATAAAAATATTTTTATAGAAACAATAAAGTGAATCAAATTTATACTGAATGTCGACCCTTGTCCTCAATACTTAAGGCTCAGAAATGAATGAAAGACAAATCTTGCTTTTAAACAACTCACTTTCAAGTGTTTGCTGAAGACCAACAGACAATTACAAGGGTTGATTGTAATAGAAGGGTCATTAGATGTAGTGTACAAAGGGTCTCAGAATCACAGAGCAACTACCACTTCTGCCTGCCCTATGTCACCACAGAACCATGAGAGATAGCTGTTAGGATAAAATGAGAAGTTAAATTCATTCCTACCACATAGGAAATTCTTCATATATTTAATAGTTTTGCAGGGAAGAGGTTTGTGTTTTATTATAAATAACATATAATTCTGTCCTTCTAATAATCAGGTTCAATCGCCCTGTTTTGGGAACCACTACCCTGTGTCACAGTCACAAACACTGTCACCAGTCTCTTTCTCTAGTTTTCTTTATTTTTTCTTTGTTACTCTTTTCTTCACATATAAACACTGGTATGCTTACCTCAGTCTGAACACTGAGAATCTACTGAGAATTCATTCACCCAGACTAGATGCAGGACAGTGGGATGCTGTCCATGATTTTTCAGCTGGAAATCTGCCTGTTGCCGTCATCTGGTTTCTGTCTATCCCTTCATGCGGCCACATTACGGTTTTCTGTATTTCCTGTGCTGTGGGCAGAATACCAAAAAGATCCTTTCAATGAACTTCACCTTTGGATAATCTCTCTTTGAGTGCCAGTGAGTCCTCTGAATGTGGTATCATTCTTGTGATTATATTGACAAAAGAAGGTTATATGGGCAGACCTAGTATAATCAAATGAGCCTTTTATTTTATGTTATATGTTATTTTATTAATGGTATTACAGTTATCCTATTTTCTCCCACTTAGCTCCCCTCCACACAACCTGTTCCCCCAATTCCATAGTCTCCTCACCATTGTGCCTGGGTGCTTCATATATGTTCTTTGACTAATCCATTCACCTTCTTTATTTTTAATTTTTTTATTGATTATGCAGTTACGGTTGTTCTATTCCCCCCTTCATTCCCCTCCACCCTACCCCCCATCCCCACTGTTACCCCCCTTTAGTTTATGACCATGTGTCTCAATTCCTTTAGATTCTATATTTCCCATACTATTCTTGCCCTCCCTCTATCTATTTTCTACCTACCATCTATGCTACTTATTTTCTGTGCCTTCTCCCCCCTTCTCCTCCTCCCACTCCCCTGTTGCTAACCCTCCTTGAGATCTTCATTTCTATGTTTCCACTCCTGATCTAGCTGTCCTTTTAGTTTGCTTTTGTTTTAGGTGTGGTTGTTAATAACTGTGAGTTTGTTGTCCTTTCAACCAGTCTCCCTTCTGCCCTCCCCCCTCAAGCAGCTGTCAGTCTGTTCCATCATTCTATGCCTCTGGTTCTATTTTGCTCATTAGTTTATTTTACTCATTACATTCCTCTTACAAGCAAGATCATAGGGTCTTGGTCTTTTACCAAATGGCTTATTTCACTTAGCATGATAGTCCCCACTTCCATCCTTGCTGTAGCAAAAGGTAGGAATCCCTTCTTTCTGCTGCATAGTAAAATGAGCCCCTTAAAGCAGAGTTTCCCCACCCTTCCACTCTGGCGACAATAGAGGAAGTCAAAGAGATTCAAAGAATGAGAGAGATTAGACACCAGGGATGTTATCTCTTGCTGAGATACAGGGTGTTATAGAGAAAGAAGTTGAGAATAGCCTTTAAGAGTCAAAGCTGCACCCAGATGAGAAAACAGGCACCTAAATCCAAAAAAGAGTATGGAAATTAATTCTTGTAACAAGTAGTGAGTTTAATGCAGACCCTAAACCAATATAAGAATTGTAGCCATACCAGAAAATCTATGTTCAGGTTATCTGTATTTCTGGCCTATATAATCTGTGAAAAAATACATTTGTCTTTTTAAATCAGCAAGATTGCAGTAATTAGTTACATAACAATAAAAAACTAAGACACCATACTGTCTTTGTAAGCTCTTTTCTTTAGCATCTGACAACTTTGAACCCAGTCTCCCACTTGAGATCTTTTATTAAGTTGATTGGGGTGATACTGGTTAATAAAATTATGTAGGTTTCAAGGGGATAGTTCTATGATGAATATTGGCATATTTCATTGCATGCCCACCACTCAAAGTTAAACATTTCATCACCACGCATTTGATGCCTTTTACACCTCATTCTACCCCCACCGCTCTGTTGCTCTGGTAACCACTATACTGTTGTCTGTGTCTATGAACTTTTTGTTTGTTTCTCTTATTTGTTAATTTGTTGCTTTAAGTTTTATAACTTAATCACATGGTTCCTGGTTTTTATGTCTGGCTCATTTTGTTTGGCATGATATTCTCAAGATTGATCTACGTTGTTGAAAATGGCAGCATTTCATCTTTTCTTATTGTGAGTAGTATTCCATTTTACATATATGTCACATCTTCTTTATTCCATCAGCTATCAAGGGAAATCTTTTTGTTTATATCAATCTCCCCTGGACTGTCATGGTTCAGCCACCTGGGCAGGGTTTAGAGTTTGAAGTTGACACATAGCATGGTTGATTTTTTTAAATGAAGAAATTACAAAAATGGAATTTTTTATTAATGAAAAAATAAGATTAAAAAAATGAGAAGTGATATTTTCAGTATTCTTCGAAGCAATTACATTATTTGGTCCTGAGTTTAATTTGGTCTCCAGATTACGTTGTCAGGGTCAATAAAGTTAATGTTCTCTTTAATTCTCGAATTTGAATTAAATTTATAATGTATGCCAATTTTCCTGTAGTTGTCTCAAGTTAATCATAACCAAGTTTAAAGAAAGTATGATACTTCTAAAAATTAGTAGGAACTGAATTCAATTCTTTCAGATTTTTTCTATATCTTTATTTTTTTATTTAAACTTTATTGTATTTTTTTACATTACTGTTTAGTCCCCTTACAGCACATTCCCCCAAGCAACCACCACATTGTGGTCCATATCCACAAGTTCTTTCACCTTTTTGCTCGATCCCTCCATCCCCTAACCTCTTCTCGCATTAGCTCTTGTCCTGCTCTCAATCTATGAGTCTGTCCTCATTTTCCTTGTTAGTTCAATTTCTTCACTGGATTCCACATATGAGTGAAATCATATGGTGTTTGTCTTTCTCTGACTGACTTAGTTCACTTAGCATAATATTCTCTAGGTTTATCCATACTGTTGGAAAGGGTAGAGTTTTTTTCTCTTATATGGTCAAGTAGAGTTCCATTGTATAAATGTCTCATAGTTTTACCCACTCATCTACTGATGGACACTTGGGCTGCTTTCATATCTTGGTGATTGTAAATGATGCCCCAATGAACATAAAGGTGCTTATGTTCTTCTGAATTAGTGTTTTGGGTTCCTTTGAATATATTCCCAGAAGTGGGATTACTGGGTCAAAAAGCAGATCTATTTTTAATTTTTTGAGGTATCTCCATACTGCTTTCCACGGTGTGGTGACTGCGTGTGTGGGGGGGTATAAAGGGACTAAATGATGATGGAAAAACTACCATAAAAAGAAATCAATGTAAAGCTTCAAATAGGAATGTATAAAAGGATAAAGGATTCAAAGGGCCCTTCTTATTAAAATTGGACATATACAACATATTGAGAATCTTACTCTCCCCTATATCCCTAGCTGTGTATAAGTCAAAAAAAAAAACTCTTCTCTAAAAATTTGTAGTATTTTTAGAATACTAGTTCTGCCCCAGAGTTATTATGCATATTAAAATTATCTCTTAAAAATCTGGGCACATATATACTTATAATTTAAACATTAAGTTTCTGTTATTGTTTATATAGCAAAATGAATAAAATAATACTAACATGAGTTTAATTTCTTGCTTGTGACTTAGTTGATTAATATGAAATCTCTTAAAAATGTCATTTTAAAATGAACTAAAGAGAAACAATGGATTATCTTTGATTCCTATTGCAGGAAATAAAGACAATTAGAGGCAAGTAATAAACTACAAATAAAAATACTTAACTTTTGAATAGACATTATAATTTAAATAAAACTCTTATCTTTTATAGTACTGAATTTACGTATGTTTAAAAATATGAAACAAATATTTTGGCTATGAATTAAACATGGGGATAATTTTGAAATAGTTTTTTCTTTTGCTTCTCTTTTCTCATAGAGGGACGGGATAAGATTAACTGATTAATTGTCACTGCAAAGATAGTAATTGCTTTTTTATTTAATACCTGGTACTTTTCTAGTAATCCTTTTCTAGTTTATGGTAGAGACTTATTTTTCCTAAAGCCTTTTTTATTTGAAAAGTACCTTCTATTGCTAATAACAATAGCAATAGAAGGTAACAAAAGTACCTTCTGATGCTAATAACATTTATTATTTATTATTATACAGGTGCTTATCTTTGAGTCATATGCTTTTTTGAAACTATTATTTTCTTATTTATGTTTTAACCATTAATAATGTCTACCACAGTCTTGGTAGACTGTGACTTAAAAAAATATAGTTGACAAAAAAAATTCATTCTCCATATCAGATGGACTCAGTTTGTCCACCTGTCTACATGTGTACTTGTGTGAGACAGAATCCCCTTTGCTGTGACCATATAACCTAGGCAGGGTCAAGAAGCATAGCAACCTTAGGAGACAAATGTAAGTTCTCTTTCATTAGTATGCCAACAACAGTCAGGTTTTCTTCACCATGTGTTTTTCTTAATTTAAATAAATGTCTTAACAGGAAATTTGTTTTACACTTTTACTGATTTTGCTGTGAAGAGTGATGATAGGTCCAAGTATCTAGGCTTCCTACCTCTAGAGACTTAGTTATACACAGTGCATGCTTTGTCTGGTTTAATCTTCACAAGAGCTGTGTGCAGTGGTCAAGACCAATTTTCCCATTGTAAAGCAAGAAGGGTGAAGTATTCTAAGATCGCACAATTACTAAGTAGATTTGGAACAGATAGTTTGGCCACAGATAGAGCCTAAATTCTAAAACTACCAGACTGTAGTCAGGACACTGTGGAAAACAATACACCAATTTCTGTTGGAGGAATAGTAAGATAGTATGAGTTTTTCACATAGATATTTTAATTTCCACTTTATTTCTGTGGAATTGAAATAGGCATTATATAATTCTTTTAAAAATAGGGGCTAATTCTTGTGGGGTTAATTAAAATAAGTATATTAAATAAGTATATTAAAATAAGTATAGTAAAACCCTGTTGGTTTATTAAAAAAAGAAGACATCTTCAAGTATAAACTATAATGCTTATGCACCTTCAGGTATAAATATTAAATTATCTAAAAAACAAAATTTCACCCTTACTTGCTTTCAGCTTTCAACATGATAAAATTCATTTTTTTCATTATAGAAAGCTTCTTAGAGCACTGTAAAGAGTGACAGAGGCAATGGTATTGAAAAAATAGATAGATTAACGCTAGAGAAAATTAAAACATACCCATAGTCTAAGCAAAATGTTAAGCCACTTAAGAAATCTTCATGTAGAATAAGAGCACATACTGAAAACCAAGTAGAAAAAAATGTAGTACATGGATATAATCTTAAATCAAGAGTTGCACTAATAATCTAAAGTTTCCAAATTATATCTAGAATTTTATCCATGTACAATTATAGATTGTATCTTCATATCTTGTTTTTAGAAGCATTAAATCATTCTTTAGAAAGTAAAATATAGACATTTCAGAGGAAAGAGAAGGTAAAGAGTATAGAGTAATAGGAATATGGGAATTAATATGTTTTCCACTCTAGAGATTCCTCTAATTCAATGCTGAGAGTTGAGAGGTTAGACATCAAGTCTAACCATCAAGTTGTGAATTCAGGATGAGGAGGCAGACAGACCCTCAGGAAGAACGAGACAGCCTCATATAGAATTCGGCAGCCCAGGGAAGGTGGTAAGGACTGTCTCAGAGCATCAGCTGTTAAATTTTATGGAGAAAGATATAAAAGTGTTAATGGGAATTAAAGAGACATAGGAAAAGCTTAGAAGCCTCTGTCAAAGTAAAATCAGGAATTTAGAAACTCGTGAGGTGCGAGAGTGTGGCTATATTCAGAAATCAAGTATCAGAATAGGGTAAATTAGTCAACAACAAGTGAACAAGTCAAAGGTAGATGAGATAGCAATAAAATCCATGGCAAGCATCCAGCTTAGATTTCAAATATTCGAAGCTTAAGAATCACGAAGGTATTAAACGTGGTTTGGGCAGTAGCCTTGAGGCTAAAGAGAGTGTATAGAGTTGGATTAAAAAAAACTGGACATTTAAGAAGAGGCTAACATTTAGGTGGCATTGTGACAGATCATATATATAGATACACACAAACACACACATATATACACACACATATGTGCACACATACATAGGAATGCACATGTGTGCATATATCTAGATATAGATGTATATTTGTGTATGCATATACATATATATGTACATGTGTGTATATGCATGCATGCATATAGATACACATATATACCTACTGGTTAATATGGATATGTGTGTGTGTATACACACACATGTATACATATTCCAAAAAAGTGACTTTAGAAAATTAGTGATAGTCCCATCTTATAGATGAATCACAGAGGCTAGTCAGATAATTTTCTAAAGACAAAAATCTGGTAAGTCATAGAATCAGGATGCTATATTTTTTTCATTTTCCAAGGTACTTCCATATTAACCAGGCAATGAAATTGTGTAACTCAGAGTTCTCAAAATTGTAGAAAAATAGCCTGGGAAATGCATAAGGATTCTGCACCAGCTTTTTGTCTTTAGCATGTCCTCATGGGAGGATGGTGAGGCACATAAGGAGAGGATCATCTGACAACAGAAGTCAGAAATTGCAGTGGTGCTGCTGCCAGCCAAGGAGTACCCAAGCTTGGCAGCCACCATCAGAAGCCAGCAAAAAACAAGAAAGAATTTACCTCTATAGGTTTCTTTGAAAGAAACAAGGGACATCTTGTTTTTGGACTCCTAGGTTTAAGAAGTATGACACACACACACAAATAAATAAATTGTGGTTGCTTTCAAGCCATTCAGTTTGTGCTACTTTGTTACGGCATTCCTATATCAAAAATATATTAATAATTTATGTGATGAGTACAAAATTTTAGCACCAATGTTATCAAATCTCATGTCTTCAGCTTCTGTCTTCTTTTTTGATATTTTGTAATTCTAGCATTTTTTCTCTCGGTAGTTGATATTACATCATTAGGCCTCTCCACTCCATATTGACTTACTGTTATATACAAACACACAAGCACATATCCAAGTTTATACACATACCAACACATACATACTTACATATATACTAGTTATACTATCATGTGATAACTTGAATTATTCAATGTTTTGATTAGTAGAGAGTTCCTACATTCAAATGAAGTCACAAATAAATTTCTGAGAATAAGTATAGATAAACATGTATTTCATGATGAACGTGACTGGTTAATTCAGGGCAGATGCAGAAGTTAGATGGTCTTTCTGTGCCTTAGGGACATAATCAGGAATGTCATTGTAAACTTATCAGACTTTTGCATTCTAGTGGATCTATTGCTAAACACAGCTTTACAGCTGATACAGTGCAAGATAGATATGCTTGTAGCATATCTGAAAAAAATGGTTTGCATAGATTTCCCTTATTTATCTTTAGGGGATGACTTAAGATAATTTGCTTAATAAAACAAGTTACCAAAATAAGTACGAACCATTGAATACATCAGCAAATCTTGCTGGTTTGCCCTTCAAACTATATTCAGAATCTTATGATTTGTCAAGACTTTATTGCTGATACCTGGTCTGAGCCATAGGCATTTCTCACCTTGACTAGGGCATCAGAGTCCTAAATGGTCTCCCTGCCCACTCCCACTAATCAATTCTCAATAGTGCAGCCAGAGTATCATCTAGATTAGGTCATTTCTCTGCACAAACCCTTGGAATAATTTTGTTTCATTCAGAATACAAGACAAGCCTTTAAAATGGCCTAAAGTTCTTGGAATCTGATTTTGTCTTCCTCACCCTATTATCAATTTGACATCATACTTTAAAAGTCTCTCTGTTGCTTACCTATTTTTACCACAATGGCTTGCTTGATGTTCTCAGGAAAAAAAATGTCAAACATACATCTACCTTAATGCAGTATTGGCCCAATTATTCTTTGTGGGTTATTTTTCTCCCTATATTTACACACTATCTTCTCCTTCAAGTTGGCTTCCTCAAAGAGATCACAGTTGATCATATTGTTATTTCTCATCCAGACCTTGTGATACCCAGCTCCTCCTAACTGGCTGTATTTGGTCTTTTATTTATATAGGCTATCACATTATATATTCAGGCTTTCACATCATATATATATACATGCACACACACACACATATATATATATGATGTGAATATATATAATATGAGAATATATATATATATTCTTTCACACACACACACAAATTCTGTAACATAACAATATCACATTCAAGCATACCATATGACATTTTAGGTGAAATGTTCAAATTACTGTCCATCTCATGTGTGACATTTACATGCCCTACCAACCATAATTAAGGAGGCATTACTTCTGCTGGGCCCTGTATAATACATATATAATATAGAAGATAAATATACTTAGGGCTGTTAGGAACATATATAAAGACATATGGACAAAGACAAAGGCAGGTAGTATTGAGGGTGGAAGGTGGGGATGATTTGGGTGGGGGGGGAACGCAAGGGGGGAAATGAAGACAACTGTATTTAAACAACAAAAAATAAAAATATAAAAATAAAAATATACTTAAGATACACATTTAAAATACTGTACATTATATATACATGTATATATATACAACTACACATATACTCTATACTAGAACTATACTATGTACACTTTATTATATATAACAGGTAATAGAGAAATGCAGGTTCATTTTTCTTAGTGTTTGCTAGAAATTTAACTGTAGGAGGACAGAAAGCATGTGTTTTGTTGAGTAGTGTATCACACTGTAAACAGAGATGAGAGCATGGTGCATCCTCCATAAAATGCCTTGCTAACTGAAACATGGTTATTACAAAAGAACATATGCTATGCTAATCTTAGATGATAACATTGTCAAGTAGTTTGAGTAATATCTTAATTATTGACATTATATAACATCTGAAAATATTGTGGATGTATGTTCATAAAAGTGACAACTTGTACTAAACTACAGGCTGCAAGTATAAATAGATTTGGGAGGCAATAGAAATATCTTTTTTTTCAACTTCCTGTGTACAAGTGACTGACAATTGTATAAAGCATTGAGAAAAACTATGTTGGTGCATAGGCAAGTCACTCGTCACATGAGCAGAATTAGATACACAGGCCCTACACAGAGACTAAAGACCTTGAGCTTCAGGCTTAAACATGCCCATTTATAGATCAAATAAATATCAACTGATTATTTTATACTTATTTTTGAAATTTTATCTAGTTAGTCCTCATTTTATCTAGTTATTTTGGTATAAGGTAGAGAGAAGGAATTCTCAAACTAACAGAATGCATTAACACAACTTATTAAATATTAAAATTTTGTTCTATCAATTCAAATCTCTCTTTTATGTTTTGTACCTATCATGCTTATCTTGATTTTCTATTCAATTTCTTTTTATATGCATCTTTGTAACAAGATCATGCTATTTTGTTACAATTTATTTTAATGTATTGCATAAAAATACAAGCTCCCCTACTGCCACATTATTCAATATTTCCTTGGATATTCTCCTCCACTTTAAAATGACTGGATCAAATTCTAAATATTATTCCATTTTAACTTGTTTGAAATTGTTGTATACTTTTCAAATATAGTGTTGATGTAGCATTAAGGGTAAAAGTCTCTTGTTTCAAATAAGGACATCATATTGCTATGTATCTACTTTTATGGTTACTCAGTAAACTTTACTTTTCAAACTTTGCTCTGTATAGTTTTAGGCAGCAGTAGTATTTTTCTGTTAATTAATTAATGTATTTTATCCTTAGATTTTTAAATGATAGGTATGAATTATATGCACATGTGTACATAAAGCATTTTGAATTACTTGAGTTTAATGAAACTTCCTCTTCTGTTTCAACTTTTAAAATAACATTGAATGCTGTGAGTCTTTATATTTTGTCATGGTTATAAAAGATAATACATAAAAAAAGGAAGATAATGTAAATCCTTATGGTAAAAATAAAATAAAAATACTCAGTAACTATATCTTATCAATTTTTTAAACTTAATGTTATGGTAAATTATATTTTAAATGTCTTAATTTGACTCATGTTTTTATTCCTGGATAAAATATCCTCTTGTCATTTACTAGAGTTTTATTAATATTATATGGCATCATATTTTAATTTAGCATTTTATGACTATGAATGAGAAAATGAACCTCAAAACTTTTTATTTTGTAAATTTTTTGTTATCCATTGCTATTAGAGAATATTTGGATCAGGAACTGGTGATTGTCTGTCACTGCCTTCCCAAGTGATTAGCAGAAAAAAAGAAAGTCATATCACTATGAGAAAACAATGTTTTTTTTCTCTTAAACTTCATTTGCCTCATGAGTTAAACCAAACCACAAAGGCTGCTTTGGTTTAGAGGATGTCAGAGAAAAACTATTTTGATCCAATTGAAGAAAGCTGTCATTATACTACATAACCAGCAATTCTACAGTTCAGAAATCACAAGAAACATATTGATACCTCCATGAAACCTCACTTTGCTTGTTACAAAAGGTTGCTTGGAGGGTCATGTTTTTCTCAGCAACTCACGGCAACCCAAGAAATCCACTGGAGTAAGGGAACTCAGAATTCCAGACTTTCTACCTTACTTATATTTTTAGTATGGTGGTAGGATGTAAGGAGGAAATGATAGTACCCAATGATCCACTTTAAAAACACACTAGGAACTCTTTGTTTATCAGTTACACACTTACTCTATATTTTGGCAGTGTCATGGAACCTTATCAAGATTTTAGCACTGCAGTCCATTCTACTGTGGCCTACCCCACCTTTCCTTTACATGAAGAGACTAGATCAGATGTGTATTTAAAGATTGTTTCCAGCTACTGAATGGGTTTGGTCCACAAGAAATGCCAGGAGGATACTAGAAGACAAGAGAGAAATGAGGTCGGGTGAATGTTCCCTGGTCTCCTCCTGGTTGTTTGGCTTCAGGTTGCCGCTGTCCTCTTCCTATAAAGGCCAGGGCTTCTGCAAACTGGCAGCTTTTCTCTTTAGATTCTGGGGTTTGAAAATTGCTCTTTACTTTGTCCCTCTTGACATAGGGGTAGTAATGACATTCTGATGCTACTAGTTCCTTTAAAATCATAATATCTCTCACCATTTTTCCTTAAATTTTATCAATATCTTTGTAAATAACTTCTCTATGGAACTCTTCCCAAGTATTCAATTGGAGTGCGCTATCTGTTCCCTGATCTGGCCCTGACCAACACCGTGGGTGAACATATTGGAAAATGCCAACATGTACCTTGTAAATAATTGATTATCAGGACTAAAATAATTAGCAAAGCAAGTAAAACTAGGAGGAGACTGAGAGAATTGGAGAAGGTAAAAAATCATCAAAGAGTGTTTGCTGTGGTAGTGAGGAGATGGGATAAATGGAATGTGACTATATTTTTTTCATAAAAAGCAAGCCTAGCTTTGATTTCTTACAAATGTAGATTTCCTGATTATTTCTAAGGGACTAATTATGTGAACACAGAAGGTGTACTCAGTTGCATTTACTAAGAAACTTACATGTGACAAGTGATGTATTTGGCATTGCTGCTAAGTCACACTGTTATACAAAAAACTTTCACTTGTAAAAGTACAAGAATATTTCATTTACATTTATAATTTGGTTGTGGGCCAGGTCCCTGGTTGGGGGCAGGTCTGAGAGAGGCAAACAAATTAATGTTTCTCTCACATATCAATGTTTCTCACTCTCTCTTTCTTCTTCCCTGTCTCTCTCTCTAAAAAAATAAATAAAATCTTTTAAAAATTATAGTTTAATTAATGTATTTTTAGAAACTTTATAAAGAAAACCATACCCTACTGAATGTACTACATATGATGATTTAGTCTTTCATATTACTGATTTGCCAGACATAAATTACACACCTAAAATTTAATAAGATATACACATTTATTCTAAAGCTTATATAAACAATCACAACAAACACATACAAAATAATTTCTCATTGAGTGAAAATTAACTTCCCTGCCATAGTTATACTTAAAATTCTATAAGACAGAACTTCTTAAAATAATGAAAAAATCTTTTTCTGCTAAATACAATTCATTAAACCTTTTTTTTTGCATGCTTCCCAATTTGATAGCAATTACAAGAGAAAATTAGTGATTTCTAAAGTGCTTTAAAGTAAGAACAGTTTTCTAAGAAAAGTGGCTTTTCATTAATTATTTCAAATTTGCACATGTAATATTATCTTGTTTCAATATTTATGTGTTATTTTGTTAAGCCAAAGACATATATTTAATTTATATTCTGAGTTATATTCATGAAGGCATCACAGCTTTGCATGAAGAAATGATAAACTGTACCATGTAGGTTGGGAAAAATCAACAAATTTCTCTTAATTGCTGCATCTTTCCTGTTAAAAAAAATAAAATACCACTACTAGAAAGTGTTATGTTGTATTTAACCTGACCAACAAGCTATTTCAAGAAACGAGAATACAAGTTATTCCTAAACTTTGAAAGATCCACTGTAATGAATTGAACTACTCCAGTTTCTGATTGCTTTGCCAGCAGTATAGCTGTCTCCCACAAACTCCTCTATTGATATGGTAGCCTTTGTGGAAGTGCATAAAGTATAACCATCTGTGTCTGGTGCAACAGCAGGTGCCATCTTCATTGACTGGCTCCTGCTCTGATTACAAAGAGGCTGTTTAGAGCACCTGGTGACTACAACAGGCTCTTTCTTCTCTGTAGAAAAGAAAGTCATTTCTGAAATTTTATTGAACTGAAATGGAGAAACTCACCAGAAACCATCAGCTGACGAGGTACTGGAATGGACTCCGGTAAAGACAAAGTAAGAGATCTAGTGGAGGGAAGCCTCTGGACTACAGCAGCAGATTCCCAATCATGCACACTAGGCTGAAGCTCCCACTGGGACCACTCTGAAGACGTTCTGAACTCTTCTTTTAAATCAGATGTTAGAGTCACATAATCTGTAAAATGTGTCCAATCTGGCATAAATACAGATGTGGGGAAAGAGGCTTGCCTTGGAAGTGACTGAGTTGGTGAAATGGTATATAATGCAACATTAGAGGTTGCTCCTAAAATATCAGACATCAAGGCTACATACAGTGGAGGGTTGTTTTTGAGGTCATTTGAATATACAGCTGCTGGGTGACTTTGTAAATTTAATTCAAAATTCAGAGAACTATCACTTGTGAGAAGTTTGAACTGTTGTTGAGATTCTTTACTTTTTTTCATGCCCAATAAATTATCTTGATTCAGTACCTCAGTGGGACCCATAGTTATACCATGTTTTCCTATTTTCAATATTTTAAAAATGTTTCTTGATGGCAATGGATCATCAGTAATCAGTTTTGAAGTAAAATCATAATGCATCAGGTCAAAAAAATCAGTTTGCGAAGGGACAATGGATAAACCAGTCTTATCCAAACATAAATCGACATCCAAATTACTTGATAGGGTAATGGCTTCCTCCAAGGATGAGGATAAAATTATTCCTTTTGTACTCTTTTCAGACAGAAATAAAGATGACAATTCTGTGAATGCCACTGGTGGTGTTATTTCAGTAGCAGAAGAAAACGAATGCCCAGAAGTGATAGTTTGAGTTCCCATTAGTGCATACCAGCTGGCTAATATCTCTGAGTTCATCCCGAATGTCTCATAAAAATGGGACTGTTTGCTATGCAAAACTTGATCTGAGAATTTATGAGAGGATTTTATTTCAGTCATAGAACATGTTGCACATGCTTGGCTTAATTCACTTAAGGAATCAGCAGTTTGTGATTTGGTGTTTGTGAGTCTCCGGTTGCTAGATGCTTCAGTAATAATCTGATATTCACTGGGAGTGGAGGCTTGTGTAGTGAATCTGTGCAGAGTTGATGAGTTTAAGAAGGCTACCTGTTTAGAGATAATTATCTTAGCAGGAGAAATAGGAGACATTGAAGAGCTCAGCAATCTCCAGTACTCTCTTCTTGAAATTAAGGAAACAGCTGAATGTTTTTCAGGATCCTCTTGAGCCCCTCTGGAGACAATTGGAGGTACGCTTGTGGAAGCAGTTGTGAGAAGGAATCTAGGGGAGAGGAATGAATGCCTGTTTAACTGAATATCAGTCTCTGGAATGCTTCTAATTATTGAACTCATTGTGGTAGCAGATAAGGCAACAGTCTGATCATTGTCAGATAATAAAGATTGTGTAGGAAAAATAAAATCTGTCAGTAAGGAACAGATGATAAATGTGGTCCTCTCCTTCCTGTCAAGGAAAAAGAATCCTGTTGTGACAGCTGAAGTTTGCGTAGGCACACATGGTACTGATGTTGTGCCTCGGACATTTTGTGTTAGATCATGAATATCAAAATTCAGAAATTGAGAAGAGGAAGCATCTGTGGAAGAAGAAAGACTGTATTTTGCAGAAAGCCGTCTAGTAGAAATCGGTACTTCCAATAAATAGTTTTCAAAGGATATGCCGATACTTAACAGTGATAAATCAGCAGTTGAGAAAATATCATGCTTGAATATGTCTGTCTCTTTTGAACCTTTGGAGAAGAAAAAGCCACATTTAAAAAACAAAGAAAGAGGAAAAAATGAATTAAAAATAAAGAACCTTGGCCCTGAGATGACTCTTCTGCAAATTACACTGCCCTCTCACAACAGTTATATGCAGACCAATGTAGATCTGTAATTCATACTGTGTGTAACACTGTCTGAGAAAGTTTAGTGACTGTACAACTCCTTATTCGCATTCCATGGGAGGGCCAATGTCAGAACAAATGGGGTTGGTAGAATGGACATATTATAAACGACATGTAAATGACTTCTTGGAATTGTAAAACATGGTAATTTACAACTCTTTGTCATTGATAGAAACAATGACTATTTAACCTATTGGGTTAGGAATGTTAGAAAATATCATTTTACTTTCTAAATAGGCAAAATATTCTGTGTATTTAAATTACATCATATTATATTTTAATTTAATTCTTAAAAGAAGAGAATATGCAGACAAACATTGAAAACAGTGTTTTTTAATAAATCGATAGGAATAGAAATTTACATATAACATTTAAAGACTATGAATAAACACAATGAAGGAAATAGTACAAAGTCATTTAAATAAGTTTTACTGATTGTTACAACAAAATGAACTAAAATTGGGTGCCCTGTTAACTACCCAAATTTATATTTCAGAATAAAGACTATTAATGAACTCCTTTGTACTCTTTTAGAAAGAGTATTTATTACCAAAGTCTATCAATATTCTTAAAACAAAACTTGAAAAGTAACATAACCAACAAGAATTCTAAGATGATTTTGTGCTCCTGATATATTATGTATCATAGAAAAATTAAAATAAGCCAGAAACACATCTTTTTCAAACACAAACATCTCCATATCTTACTCTCATGTACTTACCTTGATCAACTGAATGAGTCTTCATTATAGTCCATAGTTTTGCAGTCCTTGGAGATGGAAAGCTACTGACTAAAGTCACAGAAGAGGGCACCACACATGTTTGTGTAGAAATGGCATCTGTTCTTTGAGAGGAGGAAGGGAAACAGCTAACTCTCCTTATTTCCTCACCACAAAGAAACCCAGTGGAGCAGGCCTGCAAACAATAATCACCTTAATTAAACTCACAGTTTTCCTTCTTTTTTAATTCCTGAAAAATAACTTTTTCAGTTTTGAAGTCATTTGCATTTTTATAGTCATTAAATAGCTCAATGAATCACCTTATTTAGTTTGAAAATAAAAGTTCTACAGTAAATTTTATGTATATTTCAAAATTAATTCATCCTTTCCAATTTTGGTTATGCTCAATTGAATGGCTAAATTTGTTTTTAATTTCTTTGTTTTAAGTCAAAATACCACTTTATATTTGCCTTGAGGATATTTTTTTCAAAAAAAAGTGTATGTATGGGATTCAGTCTAAATCTAGTGGCTCTTTTAAAAATTATAAACATTTTTGGCTGTAAATGCCATATTTATTTGGAATTTTATATAAAATTCAGTGTCTACATTGTATAGCTTAAAAAGATTTTCTCATGATGTTCAAATTATTTTAATTTGTATTGGTTTATAAGCAATGTTCCCTATGTGTTTTTTTAGTTTGATGTGAATAGCCTATTCATGCCATATACTTAAAAAATAATTTTTACATAAAGAAATTCGTTATAGGAAAGAAAATTGTGACCCATGCATAAATAAGCACAAATGGATTGGGGTATTCTTCTTTAAATAGTTAAAAATTAGTTATACTATTTGAAGTAATTTAAACTTTAAGAAAATACAATTCAAATATATTTTACAATACAAATACATGCCTATTTCATAACACTAAAGATGTATTCAATAGTTATCAGGCTTCACTGTTTTACTATTAGTCCAATAGTTAGATGGTATCTAACTTGCACAAAATGTAAATTTTGCTTTAGATATTCTTTTTCTTTTTTGTTTAACAGTTAAATATTCTTTAATCACTTTCAAATCACACCTGAAAGTATTTGTGAAGTTCATAGGTGTCTTGATGGCATATAACTGCTTTAAAAATCTAACATGTAGAAAATAGTAAAAAGTGAAAGTAGAAGTGATAAAAGAAACAGCCAAAAAAATATGTCGTATGATTCCAAAGTTTAAAAACCAAGAGATTTGTCCTTTTCTCCATTTTGGGATAAGTAGCAAGCCCTGGAAAGATGACAGATTAATAAAAACACACATGATACTATGATAGAGGCCAAAATGTCAATATACTAGTTTACAATGAAAACACAGCTGATGGACAGCTCATAAGTATTTGCCTGCCACGGTCAGCATTTCCTACTGAATACAATAGAAGCTATTAACTACTTTGAGAAATTCCTACCACAGAATGAAGGGATCTTCAAAGGCCCATGGTCAAAAAGTTCTTGTATAGCATGGCTACACAAAAATCCCAGGTTTCCTTGACATGCATTAGACCAGAACATGTAAAGCTACGTGATTTGAATGCTTAAGGACATCAAGCTAAGATATTGCCATTAGAATTGTCTGGAATACGTGATGCACACTGATTAAAAGTCTTCTTATACAACTTTACATCAACACTCCCCACACTTGTGTCCATGATGCTGATGTGTTCTCTAACAGTGTTGATTATTATTACATCATTGGATATGCCGATTCATTCATTTGTCCAGGTGACAAGAAGAGCAGCCAAGAAGCCATACTTTTTCTCTTCTATGTTGCATATCTAGACTCACATAATACCATAATGAGGTATTCTTAGAGTTTAAGGCTCTTAGGTGAATTTATTTTCCTAGTTTTCAGCTTCATAAAAAATATCTTGTCATATTTCCAAGTACTATCAACTCAAATCATATATGTAATTTTGTTGGCATATATATGTATATATACATATATGCATACATACATATATAGGGGTGGTCAAAGTAAGTTTATATAATACAACTAAATACAATAATAAATAAAAATAGTACTACAAGAATAAACTGGGTTTCATGTACTCACAACTATAAACTTACTTTTGCCCCCCCTTATATATACATACACGTATATATGGGGTGGACAAAAGTAGGTTTAAAATTGTTCATATGGATACAAACATGCAGATTATGATTACTGAAATAGCTTTATTAATCCAAAGAATGTCATGTACAGCTGTAAACCTACTTTTGCTCACTACTCTGTTTATGTGTGTACATATATGTATATATACACATGTACATGTCAACACAATTTACTCTAGACAAACTTCTATATTTTCCCTTAGTTAAATACCCAGCTGCATGTTCAATAATCCCATTTACTTTTCTTTGTGGAATAAATGTCTCAGTCATTCTTGTGTTTATGTGTGACCATGTGACTTACATCTAATCAATAAAATGTGAATGGTCAGGGAATGTGCCATTTTCTGATTAATCCAAAAGAATCTTCCATGTGTAACCCTCTAATTTCTTCCCCAATGTGGTGACCCACATGTTAAAGATAGGGAAGCCATAGGAGGAAGCAGCCTAGGTCCCCAAATCTCTATCTGAAGGAGAGTAACTGAAATCAGAAGTATTCCCTTGGATTTCATGTAAATAAAAAATAAATTACATTAAGCTAGAGCTGAATATAATAAATGTATATAAATAAAATTTGGAGGTTACTGTTGCAGCATTTAATGTTGCCCTAACTAAAATATTACACTATCTTGCATGGTCTTTCTGATAATATTCTTTTTTACTGCAAGAAAATTAAATCAAAACAAAAATGATTGGGCATTTCCTTTTCCATAACTGCTTGATTACACTGAAAAAATATAGGCATTTAAAATATTTAGCTTTGATTTTATTTACTAAACTTTTAATTTTACATATTTTTTTCTTAACTTTATGGTTACCATAGTTTACTTATTTTACCAATATACCTCCTGTTTACTTATTCATTCACCTGTCAAATGTGTATTGAGTATTTACCATGAATAGCATAATGACTGACTGATATTTATTAAAACCAAATATGTGCCAAGATGATTACAGTAATTTCTATAAAACTTCATAATTTAAAAAATATGTTTTCTTTCTAAGTCTATATTTGAGGAAAATAATGCAAATAAAATCTTTCAAGGCAGAGCTGTATGAAAATATAATCATCTTTTCCATGGACATTGTGTAGCCCTTTATGTCTTCACTCAACAAATATTTATTAATTTCTAAGTGTAATTATTATTAAGAGCTAGGAGTAAACTAGTCAACAAAATAAGAAAAGTCCTACAATCACAGAGCTTGCACTTTAGTAAAGAATTACTAAATTCTTTGTGATATGCCCTTTGTGATAATTAGCCCTTTGTGAATTTGTTCAGAGTGATATTTGCCTTCTTAAACTGAAATACCATTTTGACAATCAGAAGTAACAGTTTGGATGGTTGGTATGCTAAATTTATGACATGGTGTTCCTTGAAGAATTACAAAGGAACTCTTAGGCAAATGAAGGAAGATAAAGTAATCAAGCAAGTCAGTTTCTAAATACAGGCTTAGTTACCCTATCAATTACAGTTCTTAGAAGCAATAAACTCTTCCCAGGTTCTTAGACATAAGACTTTTAAATTTATGCTAATTGGAATTATCATGTTTCATTAGGAAAGGTTCATTAAACTAAAGTTCTCTTTGAATAATCTGTTTTTTGGCAAACTCTTGCATTATTTACATCATTTTTAATTCTATAAAAATTCCACTACATAAATTTTACTACATAAAATTCTCAGAACACAAGTTACAAATCAAAGTTCAGCTGTAAGACCATTAGCCAACAGTTCATATCTAGCTTGTACATTTCTTCCATTACTTTTTGGTTGAGTAAGGGGAAAAAATTGCAAGGTGAATCTTTACTTCCATCATGTATATGGTGGGCAGAATTATACATTTTAAGATATCCCTCAAGATTTCATGCCCATCTCAACCTTCTACTCCCCACCCTCCCACCTACCAGTGCCCTGCATAACACATGATAAACTTCGTCCCAAGATTATGTTAGGCGATGTTATCTGGTACACTTGACCTTAAGAAAAATAGATGGGATACTGTAGAGAGCAGGACCTGAAGCCATGTTTAGAGTATGCACTGAAGAACGATGACTCAGGAGGATGATACAGCCCTTCCTCATGCACAGGAGAGTGTGGCAGGTAATATGTTCTTATCTGAAGGGTAACACCATCCTCTCAGAGCATGCGCAGTAGAGCAACATCAACCACATATGTCTATCAGATCTGATGTAAATATGCACCTGTCAAAGCTGATGCATACAACATGTGCCTATCGGGACTGAGGAGAGCAGCATGTGCTTATCCAAATTAAGAAAGACGTGTTTATGTGAACTTGTGCAAAGTCAACAGGACTTCCCAACCAAAAGAAGAATAAAAGCAGAGAAATTCAGACCACAGATGATGCATCCAGAGAGCAAGTCACTATGAGACATCCTGCACGTTTCAGCTCTGGAGAGAAAGCCCTACACTGCACTTCCAACCTCTGGCTCTTCCTGCCACCCCTGTTGCCTCTTGGACTGGACCTGATTTGGGTCCTGGGACTGGGTTGGTTAATCCCCCAATTTTTTATGTGGTTCTATTCTGATCATTTCTTTTTTTTTTAAAGATTTTATTTATTTATTTATCTTTAGAGGGGAAGGAGAGAGGGAGAAACATAAATGTATGGTTGCCTTTCTGAGGTAGAGGTTTTCTGAGTGATGATTACTGTTACTAGGTTGGTATGGATTTGAATTGAATCTGCATTAATAAAAGCTGAGTAAATAGCAGAGCTGCCTGTGTTTGCTCCTGTTAGTTCTTGGTGCCAGTATCGTTTGTAGGACTGGTGGTCATACAGGCTGGCTCAATGCTTTCCGCTTGTAGGGCCTGGGTCAGACAACTGAAGTAGGAATCAAAGCCTGGCTTATAGGAAGTGCCATACCGTGAAAAATGCACCTGTGACACATATACCCTTTAAAACCAGTTTTCTCTGGCTCTTCACAGGGGAGGAAGTCAGAGATTTGAGCTGTTTGAAGGATTTGAAACCTATTGCTGGTTTAAAGATAGAAGGGGTCAAACAGCAAAAAATTCAGGTGGCCTGTAGGAGTTGAGAGCAGCCCCCAGTTATAACCAGCAAGGCAATGAGCAATTCAGACCTACAACCAACCAAAGCTAATCATTGAATTGGATCCTGCCAATGACAGAACAGAGCCTGGGAGTAGATTTTCCACATCCTGCAGGGAAGAATTTTAACCCTGCTGACACATTGACCTCAGCCTGAGCGGAGAAGCCTGAGAAGTTAGCCGCACCATGCCTTGATTTTGGGCCTACAGAACTAGCAGCTATCAAATGAATGTAGTTTTAACCTGCTAAATTTGTAGTAGTTTGTTATGCAGCAATAGAAACTAATACACTGTCCTACTAGGCTCATCAATAGTAAATACCAAGAAATGGGGTCCTATCCAATTTTGGAGCCAATGCTCATCATGCGAAGCAGTGCATTAAGAATCCTATCACCAAGAGGTGGTGGCGTCTCTAATTTTTGTTTCAGTGTGTTCTGGATGTTTGTGGCCTCGGTTCCATTGCCTCTTTCTTCCTCTCTCTTGCCTTGTGTTGATGGAGACCTGACTGACTCTTCAGGCTGCATTTCCTGGGCTTTTGTATTAGCTGGCTCCCACCAGTGGAGGCACTAGTATCACAGTGAAGAGTGAAGCAAGGGAGAAAGCAAGATATTCTTACTCCTCCCTGTATGCACAGGTGATGTCTCAGACAGCATCTGTGTTCCTCTGCTCCAATCCTGCATCTTTCAGATGAGTTTTTCCCATGGATACTGTTCCCTTTTTCTTCTGGGCTACCTTGAGTGGTTTCATGCTGTTGCCGATCTCTGTTTACCTCACTGTCCTTTGTTTTGAGCTCTGCTCTTTTGGTTCTGTAACCGATTCCCTCTATTATAAATGCTGAAAATAAAGGCCAAATTCATGGGAATGGGGTGTGTTGAGACCACAGATGACAGATAACAAAAGAAGTACAATTAGTACTATTATACTTTTTCTTTGTGTCCTCTACATTTTAGGAGAGGGGTGGGAAGAGTCTCTTTTACCAGGGTTTCTTGCTAAGGAATGCTTAAACCTGATGAACAAATAGACCAGGAAGAATGGGTAAATTATTTGAAATTTTAGGAACTGGACAGTTAAGTATGTTCATAATCATTTGGTAACACCACACATACCACAGCCAAACATTTGTGAAGTAGTTCCTGGTCTCTTGGTACTGATAAAAATAGAGTCCTGAGTGAGTTTTCTGATTAGCAAGTCACTAGAGAGAGGATAGAAGCTGGTGGAAGAACGGGTCCCATTGCTCTTCTGCTTGGTGAAGTTCCAGGTGATGACTGGGTATTGAGATATGGAATATCAAGGATTCCAGATTCCACAAGGTTGTGCCCTCAGACCCCCAAAACTGCTCTGCATAGCAGCTCTGACACTTTTTAGGATAACTGTTGTAAGCCAAAGAAGACTTCTGGGGAAAATGCTCACAGGTCAACACTGTCCTCCCCCACTTCCTTCCCTTCTCCTTCCCTCTCTCCCTTGTCTTCTCTGCCTTCTCCTTCCCCTCTCCTTCCACCATCTTCCACCTCCTAACAACTCTTCCTCTTTCTTCTCTTCCTTCTTTTTCTGAGAGAATAATTCCACAGATATTTCCCTGTGATACACAAGAAGTTGAATAGGCAAGGGCAAGTTCAGAGATTGAGAGACTTCCAAGCACCTCAAAGACCTCTGCTAAAGCCCAAGTGAAGATGAAATTCCACCCTTCCTGGACAACTCCATTAGACAGGAAATTTATATTTTGAAACAGGAGGCTGGTGAAGTTGCTTAAACTTCTATGCCTTGAAGTCTGTTGATTGTTTACATGATCAAAACCTTACACAGTCTCACATGAACCTTGTGATCTAAAAAAAGATATAGCTTAGGCATTCGACATCCAAGAGAAGAAGCCTCCACATATAGTTTTCCATACATGACAGGGCTCCAGGACCCAATAGTGATAATATAAACTGTTCTGTGGGGGGTTTGAATGAACATACCTGGGGAGTAAATCTAATTTATGCATATCTTCTTTACAAAGAGTCTGTTTGAGTGGATGTATGTCAATGGTTCTCCAGATGACAGGTATCATCACTCTGCCTAGGCTATGTGTAGCACTAAAGCTAAATGGAATAGTTGTATTTATTTTTCTACCTCAAGCATCTACCAAAAAGGTGGCCAAGTTCTCAAGACTCATATAATGCTAGTATTTTTTTTATTCATGATGACTTGCCATCAAACAACAGGAATTCCCATTCCCTCAATGTGCATTTATTTCTCTTCTTCTTTTAGGAAAGATGTCACTAAATTGGCTACCCATTTGGCTACCCATTCCTTGAATCTGATGCTGCATCATCATCATCATCATCATCATCTCCCTCTCAAGTTAAAACAAATTCATCTAGAATGACTTCTGAAAATCCTTCTATTGTCCTGTTTTTATATTAAACTCTGCACTGTGATTCTATTATATTAAATCCTAGATTAGCCACAACATTCTGTCATGAAAATTTTTGAATGCTCCTTCCTATAGGAATATGCTAATGATTTATCTCTGGAAACAATGATGGTATGTAGCCAACAATCATTCAAAATCCTTTCGGGAAGGTTGGTCAGTTATAGATCGAAATCAAATAAGGTTAATGATGAGCAATAAAGTCCTAGACTGTGAACAAAAGCTATTGGTCTATAACTCCAAGAAGCCATGTAAAACCTGAGGAATGCCAAGAATCTGGAATTTTCCTCAAAGTAGAAGCACAGCAAGCATACCTAAGTTTTATGGTGTAAAGCCTGTATAACTGACATGAGCATTCTCTGGTATCTGATAATGAGCTCTCTACTTTCTTGAAATGAGGCTTCTACTTTTTTAGAAAATAACTTTATTTCCTTCATTGAATTTGGCTACCAGATTTTAAGGAGTTTGCTTCAGTGGAGATGTTTCTGAAAGAACAAGTTCATTGCTTTTCTAGACAATTCTAATCTTTGGGGACAACTTCTAGTGGACAAAGAATGGATAAAGATTTTGAGGACTGGACTGAATCAGAGTTACTTTTCTGATCTGTTCAAAGAAAGATGCTATAAAAAAAGAGGTGGAAAGCATAGCTCAGGGGAAAATCCAAGGTTAACATTGAGACAAATGTTCATACAACAGATATTATGACAGTCAATTGATGAGGCAAGAGGTCAAAAGACATTGTTTTACAGGCAAACCCTCAAAAGTAGATTTACTAAGTGCAGGATATGTGCCAGAGTTATTTTTTAAAGTAAAAAGTGTGACCAAGTCATTCTTCAGCTCAAAAAATTGTCAGTAGGTTCCAATTCTTTCCAGGAAAAAGAAGAAATGATTTAGCCTTGCATACAAAGCCACTGGTCATTTCTGAAAACTCATTCTTATTTCTTACCACCTTTTCACATAGAATATGCTAGTTCCCACTTCACACATGTTTTCTCTCTTGCATCCTACCACTGACACATATTACCACCCCAAACTTTCACAACCTAAGTACTCAACCTATTCGATTCAGCTAAACATGTTTCTGAAATCCCGTGTGTTTCATATTTTTTAGTATGTTACTACTGTGCTGTCATGAAATCTATCATATAGTGATTACTGTTTGACATATTTTACAGTTCTAGTATTCTATAGATTTTTAAGAACAAAATTAGTCCTTAAGCATCCAGCTCAGTGTGTGAGATCACAGATTAGTAAACACTCTCTTGCGAAGCTGTGGTCTCAGGCTCTCTTTGTAAGCTTGCTTCAGGTTGGGTTGAAAGAAGAGAGTAATATTTCTAATGGGTTGGAAACCCAGGAACCTTTGATTTAGTCAGCTCACATTGATTAGAAATGTTGGATTGGATCTTGGGACAAGATCTTTGTATTTTTTTCAATTGAAGATCACAGGTGATTTATTAAGAAGCCTCTAGAGTATGATAAAGTCATAATTTGAGAACCAAATTTTAATTACTAAAGGTAAAGTATAATTTAATAAATAAGTTGTATATTTCCAAGTGAATTATATGTTCAAATTGCTCAGAACAATGTACATGAACAGCATATTTCTAATATATTTATAATAAAGATATTTAAATGTTTATATTTTTCTATACTGGTAAGTGCTCCTATATATAAGACAAGATAAATTACATTTTTATTATTTTGAAGTAATACATGGATTGGATTAAAAAATCCCTTTGTAATAAACTTGCTCTGTATATTTTTCTGCTATTTTTACATTAAAAATCCTCTAAAACTCCAGATCAATTTTTAGAAATTAAACAATTCATATAGTAATAGAATGATTATATTTTGTTAGAAAATAATAAATAGGGTACCTCTAAATTTTAAGCACTTGATAAAATATCATGTGCTTAATATCATGTGGTTTCCATATTCTCTCCTCATTGGCATCAAGTATACTCAAGAGTTCCCTGAGACTGCTGTCTAAGAATTACCAGTCCTAGAATCCAGTATCTGATGCAGAGCCCTGAGTATGTAAGTGCAAGAGCCACTAAAACATTTCAGAAGTCAAACAGCCACTATTTGAGGAAGAATACATAAAAGTAGCAGATACTATAGTTCACCAATAGGAACACCTAGGATTTCCCATTGTCATTTGAGACCTGGCAAGTAGAAATTTAAAACTTTCTTACCACCGAACAACTATACATTCAGAGTATCTTCCCTCAGTCACAGAATGTTCAACTATTGTTCATGAGAAAAGACACTAATTTCATGATTCATTTCTAATTCTGACAATGGAAACAATGTCCTCATTCTCTGAATCCCTAGGATCTGTATTTGTTTATACTTTATGTGATATATTTCTTTCTGATCTGTTTTCATTGTTCCTATTTGCATTTTTACCTCCTCTTGTTTTCTTTTAATAAAACATCTCTAAAAATTCCATTAATCCAAGTTCAAAAGTATAGATGTGCTAAGTGTTTAAAAAATGTGTGATCACAGTTTAAAAAATAATACACCTATCACATTCTTCCATTTCCATTCCCTGTAAATAACTTACAACATTGCATACCTATTCTCTGTGGGGCAACTTCAACCCATACCCAATTATACTTGCCGTACTTGTCATTCAGGTGGATTCTGTTACTGGAAGTCTTTCTTAGCCAGTTCAAACAAACCAGGTTGGGCTCTGTACCTTTATTTGTAGCAACAGCATCTTTATATATATATGATGCAGAACACGACAGTAAGTATCATTTATTTACTTCCATTTCTCATGGGGCTTTTATTTTATTACAACCAAAACAGCTACAGTTGTGTGTATGGCACACACCGATAATTCATCAAAACACTGATCATTTTATACTTTACCTTATATACCACTTTACCAAATATTAAACAGAAATCTTCATTTTAAAACATTTCACAGAATGGTTTCTGAACACTACCAAGCCTGTTTTCTATTCTACAACATTCTTTGACAATCTTTCTCCCTTCAGATTACATACAGTAGGTTAGGCTTATAGTTAGGATGCTTTGAAGCTGATCTTCATCTTCTGAGAATATTCACACAATCCTCCTCTACTTGGGAAATACAGGTGCAAATAAAATGAAAAACAGTTACACAAAGTAATACAAAAACAAATCAAGTACTATGGGACAAGGAAACCATCTAACACCTCAAATAAATCAAGTGCAGGAAAAAAAACATGTCATGCTGAACATCTGCATCCCTGAGCTGCATAGAGAGGGACAAGCAACAAGTCTTGCTCTTCCCCACAGATTGACTCTTTTCTTGGTTTCATCTGTTTTTCATTAAGAACAGCAACAACAAAAACAGGTGCATTAAGTATGAATGAAAAAAAAAAGACTCCTCGACCACAAGGAAAGCACTAAAATCCTGCTGCTTCTTAGTGGCAATGCCAGAAACAGCAGGGAAACAGACTGGTTGTAATCATAAAAAAATGCAATAGTTTGGGTTATCACATTTCTTTTTGCTCCCCAGCTGCATTCAATTATTTATAGAATAAACTGGCAGCTGTAACATACACAGGTCTATTTACTGTAATGTAAAAACCATGTGAAATAAGAAATTTTGTTTTAAACATATAAGATAATTTTTGTAGGAATTATATGAGCTAAATCCTTTGTAGTGTAGAGTGCTTTTCAAAAGAAATTTGAGCATAGCTCAGAATGAAAAGATCCCAGAACTGTAGTTGAATGCAGAATAACACCTTTGTGACTTAATGTTAATGGGTCTAGAATTTGAATTCACTGGACAAACATAATTCTAACATCTCCCAGATATCGGTAAGTGTTCCCACCTGTCCAAATCTGTGTTCTTATCTGCAAAGTAGGAATAATAATGATTCTTTTGTGACAGTCTGTTTTAAACATTAAATGAAGTAATGTATTCAAAACACTTTGCCTGACAAATAATGTTTCTTTCACAAATTATGACTAATTTTAATGGTAGTTTATGGCTCAAGTTTTATTTTAAATCATTTTATTATTGTAAAAAGGAGTTCATTTTATCTTTAATGGTATATGGCATTAAGTCCAATAGCCTCTGTATTGAAAATCTGTCAAGTGATTAACACCAAAATGTTTACAGCCTCGTCCATGTTCTTGTTCACTGATAAAGGTTTATTTAGAATCTAGTATAAATCTACCAATATGTATTAACCTGAGGAGAAAAGGTAAACATGATGTGCATAGTTCCTGTTCTCCTGAATCACAGTGGAGGGGAGAGAATCAGAGCAGAGGGGAGGATGGAAAAAGGGTGGGGGTTGGTCACCCATTAAATATTGAACATACAGTTACACAAATAATTAGTGGATTACAGTTTTGGCAATTGCTATGAATATAAATTATAAAATGCTCCCTAATTACTCAAAAATTCAAAATGGCACAATACTGTGGAAGTGAATTTGGCAGTTTCTTATATAGCTAAACACACTGTTTTCATAAAGTCTAGCACTTTCCCTTTCCCTGGTATTTACCCAAATAATTGAAAACTTGTGAATGCACTAAAACTTGTATGCAGATGCTTATGGCAGCTTTATTCATAACTGCCATAATCTGTAAACAAGCAAGATGTCCTTCAGCAAGTGAATAATTAAACTGGTGAATGCAGGTATTGTAATATTTATTACTCAGCACCCAAAACAAATGTGGTCTCAAGTCACAAAGAGACAAAATAAATTTAAATACATATTACTAAGTGAAAGAATCCAACCTGAAAAGGCTAAATATTGTATTATTCCAAGTATATGGCATTCTGGGAGAAAGCAAAACTAACGAGACAGTGAGAGATCAGTGATTGTCCTGAAGTTAGAGGAAAGGGAGGTTGACTAGGTAGATTAGAGAAAAATTTTAGGTTAGTGAAAACACTCTGTAGGATACTATGATTGAGGATGCATGTCATTATTCAATGGTCAAAACAATAATTTTGGGTAAGAACACTGCTCATCAATTGTAACAAATGTACCACTTTGGTGGTGGATGTGAACAGTGGGAATGGTTATGGAGTGGATTTTGGAAGCCAGCTTATGCTTTAATTTTGAAAAGCAATTCAACAGTATCTTCTTTCCACATCCCTATCAATACCAGATAGAGATATTTATCTTAATAATAAATAAATAAAAGGTACAGTGTAGAAGAAAGAGCACCAATCTATAAGTGTAGGCATTTAAAATTTTATTTCCAACTCTCCAATGAACTAACAATGTCATCTTGGCTATGACTTAACAGTCAACTCATATACAAGCCCATTTTATAGATATGGGAACTGAGGCCCAGACAACGTTCTGGTTAACTGAGATCTAACGTGTCAAGGTTATTCTCCTTTGAGGCAATATACAACACCAAGAATATCCTAAGGTCCTACAAACACAAACATTTCTCACCTCCCACCATATCTGGATAAGAAACAGATAAATAAAGATGAGAGGTGTACAGCCATTATCCATAGTATCTAAATAGCTCTACAGAGTAGTCATGATTCTACTATGCTTCATTTACCAAGAAAAATGACTGTTCTAAGGCATTTAGATTATGCACAATATCTTATACAAATGTAACACAAGTTTTCTTCAATATTCTACTTCTGAAAATATTAAACTACACTGTCCCATTTTAAATTATGCTTATTTAATACAGATAACTTCTTTTTTGCATTTCTAAAATGTGTTTTCATTTAAATTTGTACCTTTCTTCCTCCTTAAAAGCTATCACATCCCTTCCATTACAAAATATTAAGTGACCAGGTTGCTTAGAGTGCTTTTGATACTCATCCACATTGTTTGTGTGACAGTAGTCTGAGAAACCAGTGAACCTTCTTTCTAAAGCCATTGAATATTTAGAGCCCTCATTAACAGTACTGAGTGATATTTCAGGGTAGGCTTCCAATACGAGGTGCAGATAAAGATTTAGCAGTTTTAGAAATACCTTTTTTTAACATTTGGAGAAAGTTCTTCTAATGGCTATGTGATTCAAGGTTTGCCACTTGACTTATTTTTAATATTAGTATTGGAATAATATCCTAGTTAATGTCTTCATTTCCCTCAACATACAGTTTCCTGAATATTGAACTCATTGCTGACTTCCTCATTATCCCATACACACTGTCTCCTCCACTCAGCTGAAAGCTGTCTTTGGGTAAAAAATTAAAGCACATGAGTTGTTACATTAATTTGAGGATCTAGCATAAAGCTCTGCACCCAATATATACTCAAAAATGTGAAGGCAAAGCATCAAATTTTGCCTTAAAAGGAGCATTGTTACTGTTTTTTTGTGCATTCAAGTCTTTTGTATGGATCTGACCTCTTTACCCTAATTTGAATGTAAAAACAATGCATGTTTACATTATTTCTCTATATGATTTACAATTACTTTACTATTATAAGTGCAGAAAGGATGCATTTGGACTGGCCTAAAATGTCAACTTGAGCTCAAATAGAAATAAATGTCAAAAGCAATAAAACATCACTTTGTAAAGAAATTATTGAATTTATCTCAGAATTACACATTTGCTTATTTACTCCCTACACAGAGACAAGAAGCTTTAATTACTTAACGGCATTTGAACACTGTAAATACTTGTCAATGTTTATTAACAACATTGATGACCTTATATCAGGAGAAAATAAACATTAGAACCACAGACAAACATCAAATCAAGTGGTGTATGTTGCAGTCCTGTGTCTTATTTTCTTAGGTCTGTTTTGATGATGACATTTCAAAACCGAATACTATAAATAGACTGTATGGCTTCAGAACTCAGAACAGTTTTTTCTCATTCAGAAAAAAAGTTTTTCTTTTCCCCCCATTTTGTTTAATATAAATAGAGCTTCTACACTGCATAAAGACCTGTGTTTCCTGTTCAAGAATACAATTTATACTTTCATGGACTGCTGTCATTTGCAAAACTGAGTGAGCAGGATCCCCTGACAATGATCATTTAATGTAAGGATCAATCTTGGTTGGTAAAAATTTATTTACTGAGGAAAAAATAACCTGTGCTGATCAAGTTAGAAAAGAGAGAGATCATTTATCTTAGATTTCAGCAAGTCTAGGACACTGAATGGTGTTCTGTCATTAAATTCTTTTACAGAGCATTTGGATGTCAGAATAATGTAAGTACTGTAATGTTTTGATTCACTTTTGCAATCAGGTCATCAAAAGAGAATAATCTCCGCTAATTACCAGCTTCTCAAGGATTATCACAACTCTAAACATTAAGAAAAACTCGAGAATATGGGTTTTTAATGTTATCTACCAAAAATTAATTCTCAGAAATGAGAAGAAATATTGACTGCCATCTCCGTATGCAACAGGGCTGTTCACTTCTCAAGGGACTTTTCATTATCAAAGAATCATTGTAGACACAGTAATATTCTCTAATTTCATAAACATGCAGTTTAGTTAACATTTTATAAGGCAATGTAATTAATAAGAGTTTTAAAATTCACTAAATAAAAGGCACATATAGAGAATGTGGCATCTTTCTGTAGAGCTATTTGAGGAAGAAAAATGTTGGAGGGAAGTTTAGGTTAATTTAATGTGAAGAAAATTGCTACCCATTAGTTTGGTAAAAAGCTGAATGGTTTATATTGTTTCAAGTTATAATCAGAAATACAATGCTTGCATATTCCCAATAATTTGATATATTTTATTGTCCTTTAACATAGATTATATGTGAAACTATATTATCTGGAATACTTTTGTGTGGAAGATAATTTTTAATTTTTAATTTTCTACATACTAGTGAATTAATCACCACCTAAACTGTCATATTTTAAGCAATTTGATGAAAACCTCTAGCAACTCTGAAAAATATAATGATCATCTGAGGTGAGATACCTGAGAAGCTTAAGTAAACGAAAAAAAAGATAGCTTGACAAAATTTAATTTTTATATTATTGCATACAGAATACCTCTTGATTTCTTTTCCAGCTTTATTGCGATAATTCACATAACTTTGTGTAAATTTAAGGTGTACAGTGTACGATGGACAACAGGGTGGGGATTGACTGTGGGGGCAGGGGGTGGGTGAAGTGGGGGAGAGAAATGGGGGACAAGTTGGGACAACTCTAATTGAACACAAAATAAAAAAATACATAGGAAATGAGTTTTTTAAAAGACATCAAATTTTGTGAATAAAGAAAAAATATTTTTCTTTCCATTAAATATATTTACAGGTCCTTTAATTCTTAAAACAATCACAAGACTTCTGGTTTGGTTTTGTTTTTGGTTGGGGCTTATAAATCACCTCTCCTTTCCTTAAAAACATATGAAAGGCCACACAAACTTCACATCAAAAATTCTTTTTAGATCTGTCAGAGAACTGAGGTTCCATGGCAAATTACTCCCCACTTAAACTGGAGAGGCAGCCAGGCAGATGTAGAGAATTATCAGGGCTGGAGCTCAGGAACAGAGACCACTGCTGGGGCCGGCACCAGGGTGGGAAACACACGCTAATTGACAAAATGCTGGGGGACCAGTGTGAACATGCTTGAGAGTTAAAAATTCCAGGTGGTGTTCAGTGTAAGAGGATTTTCCATATTTTCATAAGTTTTACCACCAGAGTTTCTAGCAGGTTCTCACAGTGCTAATGTGAGAAAAATCAGCTTTGTCCTTTCAACAGGGTAGCGAACAGCCATTTGAAATACAGGGGAAGGGTCAAGCCAGGGAACATGTATAAAGGACCCATGACAAAGACAACAGGGTGGGAGGGAAGGATTGAATGTGGGGACAGGGGAGAGTAATGGGGGGAAATTGAGACAACTGTAACTGAACAACAATAAAAAATTAAGAAAACAAACAAACAAACAAACAAGCAAAAAAGAATTACTCTTGGATCATTTTGTTCTTAACGGAATGGCCTGGACTCAAGGGAAATGATTTTATCAGAGCCTAATTCATGGGGGAGAAAGGAAACACGCAATTCCAACCCCCTGAAGCTTTCTTGTTGCAAATAACGGGTAAGGGTGATAAGAAGGGCATGCAAAGGTCACAGCCCAGAGGTGAGGTATAGACTTTCCGAAAGACTGAGCCCTAATCATAGGACGGTTGAAAGCTGTATCTTCCTTCACATCATGGCAACAATCTTTTCTTACCCACATCAATAGTAACAGATTACTATAGAAAGAACTGCACATCTCAGATCTATTTAAGAAGTTTGAAATTAAACACAATGATTACAAAGAGACCAAAACAAAGATATCAGAAGAAATTTACACCGGTAGCTAGGACAAACAGTAAACATGGCCTGACTCCTAGCAAGACAAAAGTAAAGTTTCATGCTAAAGGCCTATTTATTTCAGTTATTTTTATCCAGCACAGGATGTCTGGTCACAAATATAAAATTACTAGGGATACTAAAAGACAAAGAACACGGTTTGAAGAGACAGAGAAAGCACACAAATCTGACTCAGATATGGCTAGTCTAAGATTTTGTGATGATCAGATTAGGAATTTAAAATAACTGTGATTGACATGCTAAGGACTTAAATAAAACAACCTTAACAAAGATGACCAAAAATCAAAACATACCTTTTATATTCTAAGGAATACTACAATTATCCCTGCTCTTGAGGTCCTCACAATATATCAGAATAGACAGAGCAGTAGACTAATAAGCAAATATTATGTTAGAATATGCAAACTTCATGCAATGCTGTAACTCTTCCCACGCATTCTGTTGCTAGAATGCCGTGACTCACCCCTTCTGGAAGCTGTCATTTTTCTTTCCTATGCCCACTGTTTTCCTGTTCACCCAAACCCTACACGCACACTTAATTCTAAAGCAAGCCATTTACCTGTCTCTAATCCCTCTGATAGCTTTGTTTTTAGGCCTCTGTCAAATTCTGTGTCTTTCTGTGAATGACATTATTTTCAAAGAATGTAAATTTGACATTTCACCATAAGATGATTCCTATTATTTTATATCTTGTTTATCTACAATATTAGTGGGGGAAGGAGAAATCTAAAAAGCAATTTTTTCAGTGATTTTATGCATTTGCCATGCTTGCTAGTCTGTTTTTCTATTCCTTTATTTCAATATTCATGACTCCAAAACTTCATATTAATATTTCTATCATTTAAAGTTTTTTATTGTTGTTCAGGTACAGTTGTCTTCATTTTCATCTCACTACCTACCCTGCCCCCATCCCTGCCTCCTGCCCTTGAACCTACCCTCTTTGGCTTTGTTAATATTTCTATTATTTAAATAAAGACATATTGAACACCTTCTTGATTTTTTTTATGTTTCATCAGAATATTTGGCTTCTTATTTCAATTAATAATATACATGCCTTTTTAAGGATATATCTGATTTTAAATGTCTCTATACTATTATAACATTGATAGGTATAGCATTTAAATGTGAAATTCTTTTCCAATAAACTAAATTTCTCCACCTTTATCTACTCATTTTAGATTATAACCAATGAATTGACAAAAGTAGAATCCCCCTTTCTCATTGTAGCTTTTTACCTGAACACCATCTCTTTTTTAAAAAATCAATTTTAATTGTTGTTTAAGTACAGTCTTCTGTCTTTCATGCCCATCCCAGCCCACCCCCAGCCCTCCCCCGCTCCCTCCCCTTTCCACCCCCTTAGCTTTTGTCCATGTGCCTTTTATACTTGTTCCTGTAGCCCTTCCCCTTTTCCCTGAAATTCTCTCCCCTCTCCCCTCTGGACACTGTCAGCCTGTTCTCTATTTCAGTGTCTTCGGTTATATTTTGCTTATTTGTTTTGTTGTTTAGATTCCTGTTAAAAGTCAACCCCATCTCTCACCAGGGTAAGCATTTAGGTTTCATTTCAGCTTTTGAGAACTTGAGATAGTGGCTGTAAAAATATCAGTTTAAAATTAATTGCTTATATGATTAATATGTAAGATTAATTAAATGTATTAATAAAATATAGATGTATTACATCTTTAACACTTTCTTCTTTTTAGTAGACTTGTGGTTTTATAAAGCTGTATTTTCAAGATTTTTACATTTTTGACATATACTAATAGGTTTATCCTTCAGAATTGATTTTTTATTAAAAGAGATAATTTGAGTATTAATTGACTTGTATGCCAATATAAAAGAAAATATTCTGGGAAATTAACTATTTAAAGATATTTTAAGAATATTTGGCAGTTAACTTTTTTGTGTTTAACAAAAACGTACAAAATTATCATTTATTTATAATTACTTGTATAACTATGAATCTAATTATTTACATTTTTACATATCAGGCTTCATTGGTAAGAGAATACAATGAAATGAAGGATATATTTCTGTTTTTCCTTTCTCCTGCCAATTTAAGGAAGACATTATGGTACAATCTGAGGTGTCATAAAATTATTTATTGGCACCCCCACTGAGGTGTCAGAGTGCCTGAAATTCTCACTCAAAGATCATCTCTCTAAGACCACTAATAGAAAAACAAAATGAAACCAAACAATAACAACAACAATGAAAAACTTTTCCTAGGGAAAGCCAGGGTTGTAGAACCCTAAGAGAAAGGAAAGATGATGATGATAATTCCGTTTTATCAGATAGATGAACCTTGGGAATACCCTTCAGAGGAAAAAGTATCTGACTTAAGCCAAAGCTTTCTTAAATTTTTTTGTTTAGGTGACAAGTATTGACAATTTTTCTGTTTAATTTCTTAACCACCTCTGGAGACTCTTGCTGCTGACCTTTCCTTTCTGTTCTTCCAGCTCTGAGGAATGTCTTGTGCTCCTTTCACACATATCCATCTTTCTTAGGAACTGGCCAGACCTCACCTTCCCTTGAAGTCGGATTCCTTAATCATGCACTGAGTCACCTGACCGTATTATCTGTCTAATTCCTTAGTTTTAATCTGTGTTAAGACTTGTCTATCTATTAATGATATTAGTAAATATCCATTTAAAATTCCTGACATTACATTCTTACCATTGGTATTCCATTACTATGTTCATGTGCTGTGACAAGCTCTAATTAAGAATTGTGGCAAAAATAATTGGGGTTCAATAGGGACATATTTACCAATTTGTCTAGTCTAACATTAATGGAGTTTAGACCAGTTCAAATTTTCCAAGGAAGCAGATTCATTCTCCCTGGACTCACAATACTCTGAATCCAACATGGGAAGAGGTGCTATGTCCTTTGGCAAAATAGAGGTTCTGCCAAGACTGTGACAATATTAAATAATTCCTTACTGGCATTCTCTTTCCAAATGCATTAAAACATTAGAGGACAATACATTAGGTCACTTGCACCTTATTTTGGGTCAATTAATGAGCATGCTTTCCTGTCCAAAGGAAGGGCTGAGGAGGGTTCATGCGAGGGGCGGACAAGGAGGCAAGAAGATGCTGAGAAAAGTAGACTATGCACAGACAGACAGGAGAGCAGCACTAACCTCAGTTAACTTGTCCAACCTTACCGTTCACCATACCACATTCTATGCATTACTTACAGTATCTCAAAGACAACGTAAAGTTCCATGACAAAAGCCTATAGTAATCTTTACCTCATACAAGTACACATAAACACATCAAGTCAAAGCCAGGTTTATTTTCTATGCATATTTCCTGAACACATGAGCTCGGAATGCAATCATCAAGTCCCTTTTCACAGTGATGCCCTGACCATCCTATTAAAAACAATCACAAACGGAAATTAAATATTTAACAATAATAATGATAGTTTATATATGTGTATATTTGCATGTGTATATGTACATATGTATATATATATACTCTTACTATGTTTATAATTATGATAGGTTCTTTACATATTACCATAATTTATCTTCATAATCATTCTATACAGTTACAACTATCTATACTTACTAGATGAGACAATTAAACTCAGAGAAGATAAAAAATTTACCTTGAAAATACAAAAATGAAACTAAGAGTACATGAAATAAAGTTTCAGCTTGTACCACCTATGGTGCCATTCTACATTACCTGTTCAAGTGTATTTATATTTTTAATCTGGTAATAAATACACAGAAGGCAGTGGGATAAACACAGCCCATACTAGCCTGTACTACTTTAATACAATTCTTAAATACAAAGAAAAGCTATCACTACAGGTTTCTAGATATCTGATATTTTCTTGTAATATTGTACTTGTAGCATTTTAGAGTTAGTACACCTTAAACTGTGGTTCTATAAAATATAAATATTATTGTTCCTACTTAGCACTATATTCTTGTGGTTTTTCCTTGATAAATTGAACAAGGACAACTAAATTAGTATTCTGGGTGTTTAGCAATGATTTAATGAAATACTGCATTATAAAAATATACAGAACAAGTTTAAAAGACTTGGCAGCATCCAGATCAAACCTAGAAGCAGCTGCCAAAAGACTGCGTTTACCACATGCCTGTCCAAGACTCTTTCCACTTTGTAGTGCTCTTTCATGTGCTAAGATGATTATGTAGCCAGCTCTGCTATAAACTGTGTTGCAGAAGAGACAGGTTTGCAGGGCTTGTGCAATATCAGTAGGACCAGACATTAACATGGTTGAATCTCACAAACATATAGCTGAATATAAAAGCATAGTCCATAAAAATATATTTGATAAGTATTCTTATAAAAGTGAAATACATACAAATGTAATAACATCACTTAGCGATGCATATGTATAAAATAAAACTCTAAGGGATTCTAAGAGGATGTTGAATATAAAATTCAGAATAGTTAGTGCAGAGTTGGGGGGCAATAATGTGCTCAGGCAGGGATACAGAGGAGCCTGAAATTACTGCTAATATTCTTTGAGGTAAATGGTAGGTACACAAAGGGTCATTATATTGTTTTATGGAACAAATCTATATTAATTATATATTCTTTTGATTGAATAAAAGATTTCACAGTATATTTTAAATAATTTAAAATAGCAATAATGTAGTTTTCTTCTTACTTCAATTACTATAAAGGACATTACAAAACTAAACCATAAGATAGGAACTGTGAAAGAAAAAAATATTCACCATACCATTTAAAAAAGAGAAGGATGACTTATTTTTTAAAGAGTATTATAATAAGAGAGAAAGGCTATTTGAATAGGGGAGAGAGAATGAATGAACTTCACTGAACCAAAGGTGGGAGGGTATTTAAATGCTGGGGTGAGCTACTGGAAAGGTTCTAGAAGATACTGGACTGGGAGGGGCAGGCCCACGTGCTTAGGCCATCTATGTTTGTTAATTGTCACTTATTGACATTAGGCTTCTACTCTTCCACAGAGAATGGAAGAGAGGGGCAGTATCTCCTATGATTGCATTTCAAAGGGATGGATCCCAGTTCCCTGATAAAGACATTTCTGGGCTTTGGAATTGTCAAGAGGTGGCAAGAAGGTTTACATCTCAAAGGAGCAGAGGAAAAACTACAATCATATATTTTCTAAAGTAAATGCTGGAGGTCAGAGACCTGGAGTTGTGAAGAATCCTGTCTAAGGTTCAGCTAAGATGCAGTAAAATTTAAGGCTGTCTTGATCAAAAACAACAGACTAGGATAAAAAAAATAATTTAATCAGACTTCTGGCCAAGACAGAGACGAAGGTAGACACACTGTGCCTCCTCCCATAACCAAAAAAAAAGACAACAAAAAATTAAAAAACAATCAGAACTGACAGAAAATCAAACCATATGGACGTCCAACAACCAAGTAGTTAAAAAAGAAGCATTCATCCAGACTGGTAGGAGGGGTGGAGACGGGCAGATGAGCAGACAGGACTCATGGCAAGGCAGCGGATGGCAGACTGGGCAGTCCCACATTTGAAGACAGATAAACTGGCAGGAACAACTGGGAGCTAGGCAGACCATGCAACCCAGGGATCCAGTTCTGGGAAATAAAGCCTCAAACCTCGGACTGAAAACACCTGTGGGGGTTGAGGGAGCAGTGGGAGGAACTTCTAGCCTCACAGGAGAGTCTGTTAGAGAGACCCACAGCATCCTAGAATGTACACAAGCCCACTCACCGGGAATCAACACTAGAAGGGACCAATTTGATTGTGGGAAGCAGGGGAAAAGACTGAACACCGGCTGAGAGCAAAGCAAGTGCCATTGTTCCCACTTGGACCCCTGCCCCACATACAGAGTCACAATGCAGCCACTGTGAGTTGCCCGACCCTGGTGAACACCTAAGGCCTCCCCCCCTTACTAGGTAATAGGTGCACCACAACAAAAAAAAATGGCCCAAATGAAAGAACACATCAAAGCTCCAGAAAAATACAACCAAGTGATGGAAGACATAGCCAACCTATCAGATGCACAGTTCAAAACACTGATAATCAGTATGCTCACAGTTGGTTGAATTTGGTAACAAATTAGATGAAAAAATGAAGGCTACACTAAGTGAAATAAAGGAAAATATACAGGAAACCAACAGTGACAGGAAGGTAACTGGGACTCAGATCAATGGTGTGGACCAGAAGGAAGAAAGAGACATTCAACCAGCAAAGAATGAAGAAACAAGAATTCAAAAAAATGAGGAGAGGCTTAGGAACATCCAGGACATCTTTAAATATTACAACATCCAAATCATAGGGGTACCAGAAGGAGAAGAGGAAGAGTAAGAAATTGAAAACTTATTTGAACAAATAATGAAGAAAAACTTCCCCTATCTGGCAAAGGAAATAGACTTCCAGGAAGTCCAGGAAGCTCAGAGAGTCCCAAAGAAGTTGGGTCCAAGGAGGAACATACCAAGGCACATCATAATTACATTACCCAAGATTAAAGGTAAGGAGAGAATCTTAAGAGCAGCAAGAGAAAAGGAGACAGTTACCTACAAAGGAGTGCCCATAAGACTGTCAGCTGATTTCTCAAAAGAGACCTTACAAGCAAGAAGGGGCTGGAAAGAAGTATTTCAAATCATGAAAGGCAAGGACCTACATCCAAGATTGCTCTATCCAGCAAAGCTTTCATTTAGAATGGAAGGGTAAATAAAGTGCTTCTCAGATAAGGTCAAGTTAAAGGAGTTCATCATCACCAAGCCCTTATTATATGAAATGTTAAAGGGACTTATCTAAGAAAAAAGAAGATAAAAAATATGAACAGTAAAATGACAGCAAACTCACAGCTATTAACAACTATACCTAAAACAACAACAACAACGACAAAAAACAAACTAAGCAAACAGCTAGTACAGGAATAGAACCACAGATATGGAGATCACATGGAGGGTTATCAGCAGGGGAGTGAGAAGGGGGAGAGGGGAAAAAGGTTCAGAGAATAAGTAGCATAGATGGTAGATAGAAAGTGAACAGGGGGAGGTTAAGAATATTATAGAAAATGTAGAAGCCAAAGAACTTATATGTATGACCTATGGACATGAACTAAAGGTGGGGTGTGGGTGGGAGTGGGAGTGCAGGGCAGAGGGGAATAAAGGGGGAAAATGGGACAACTGTAATAGCATAATTGATAAATATATCTAAAAAAATAAATGATACCACAAAAAATTTAGTCAAGTTTCAGCATGGAAAACAGAAACCCCTCTACATGTGTAAGGAAAAGGGGCTTTAATATCAGCTCACAAAGTTATTAGAAGATTGTGGAAATAACTCCAAGAACCACAGATATGACTGTGAGAATGCTCTCCCAAGGTAGTGAGATATACAAAAGCCACCATTAGAATTACTGAGTTCCAGAACCCACTGCACTAACCAAGGGAAGCAAGATTACCAGGAAGCCTCCACCACAATGTCCCCAGCTGCCTCTCCCTTCTTTGAGGCTGGTGACTGATGCAGGACGGCAGTCCAACTGCCCTGCCCCTGGCCACCACTGCTTTCTAGTACAAAGTCAGTGACTCAGTGAAATCTGAAGCAGAAAATCCCACATGTCCATGACCTTCTTCACCGGATGAAACAGCTACCATGCCTTTAAATGAACTCCACCAGATCCTGCAGATTTCAAATATGTTTATTATTGGTGGAACTCAATGTACAGCCACAACTACAGCTTCAAGGGAACTAGATGTTCTAGATTTTTAAATTTCTTTGCTTCTGTAGTAGAGAAACCACAATAGACAGGAATGGATATTGAGTGCTAATAATACCCATAAAAAATAAATAAGATAAATGTCCTTGTACTATTGTGGGCAAGGTGATAGTAAGAAATGGGAACAGCCCTGGCTGGTGTGACTCAGTGGGTTGAGCATCATCCTGTGAACTGAAGTGTGGATGATTCAATTTCTGGCCGGGGCACATGCCTGGGTTGTGGGCTAGGCCTCCAGTTGGGGGCATTCGGGAGGCAAACAATTGATGTTTCTCTTCCTCTCTTTCTCCTTCGCTTCACCTCTCTCTAAAATAAATAAATACATAAAATTTAAACAATATAAATGGGGACAAAATATAAGAATAAAAAACAGGCAAATAAAACCCAGAAGTTAAGGTTCTATTTTTTTTAAACAGGCTCAGAAGCAGAAGGAAAGGAAACATCTATAACAAGGTAACCAGATACTTAGAAAATACTGTTTGGCGATTAAAAATAAATAAGCCAAATGAAGGTATAAAATAAAGAAGACATTAGGTATCAAATTATATTACTAATAAAAATAACAAATTAGACAAATTGTTAAGTTGATAAATAAATCATTGAATATATCAATACATTCGACTAAAAACACTGACAGGTTTTAATACCACCATTCTGTGCTATAACAGCAGTTATAATACTTTGAGTTTATTAATGAAAATAAAAGTCACTATTTTCAAAATTTATATGTTTTCCTTTCTTTTTATTTTCCCTCTTAGCACCAATTTCCATCTGATAAGAGGAAAATAAAATAAAACCTAAATCTAAAATAATTCTGTTCTTCTTGCTAATATATTATCTAGTAATTGGATAACATGAATTAAAATTGTTTTATTGGGTTTAGTCTAACTGTAGACTATATAGAATTGATTTTTATACCTAAATCTTCATGAAAATACATTAGTATAGACATTTTATTTCATAGTAAAAATTATTTCATTTTTAATGGGTCTTGATTAAAAAGAAAAATCATTCTGTATCTTTTCTGTTCTAAACACAAAAGCTCTATCCATGACTTAATAATTGTGAGCAGTACTAGCAGATATTACCTGTTCCTCTGCTTCCTTGACCCAAGGACAATGCAGCGTCTATGCTTCAAAATGAATAATGCTATTTTAAGAGCAAAAAGTGTATCTGCACTTTATATTATCCCCTGTATAAACACCATTCCACTTCTCTGGAGTACAAGAAGTGGGCACAGTGACTGCCCCAGGGATTGAGAACAAACAACTCAGAGTGAAGTATGCACATGTGCAGTGCAGAAGTTGTTTCCTCCACTTACAATTCGCAGATAATGGATAAACTGTGTTTTCACTTACTGAGTGTTAAACATTTTTGATATAACACTATAAATGGAACTATTTGGGTTAAAACAAAAGTAAGTGCATTTAATTTTGTACAATACTCTGAATGCTTGCATTGATACTTCAGTGGAAATGAGTTCAGCATCCATTGCTTCACTATAAAGGCAGAGGACAGGCTCTGTAATCAGGGCTGAACCGAATGCTGTGCAGGTTTTACCCTGCATGAAGGTCTCCTACAGAGGACCAGTGAGATCTGAGATCCAACCTGTGCTCTGCTTGCCCAGCACTGTACCTTGTTAGCTTGGAGGACAGGGTATAACCGTCTAATTTGTCTGCTTCTGAAGAGGGAGATGGCTTTATGCAAACTACAGCCCTGTCTGATTACACAACATTTGCCAGCATCATAAATGAATTGTATTTTTTCAATATGTGCTAAGCAATTTGTGAGAATACACTGGAATACAGCTCCCCGGATAGGGTTTGATGGTATGAAATTAGATAAGATGTAGAGTACCTTCTAGCTCACTTATATCCAGTTTAAATTTCCATTGTGTTTTGTAGCTATACCTGGTGAGGAAGTGATTAGAATTGGTAACATCCAGACTAAGGCAACACACTGATGGGTCGTATTGGTCAAGTCATTTTTTTGTAAAATGGCTCTCAATTTTGTTTTTTCTAGTAAAACATTTAACATGACATCTGTTTTTAAACAACTTTTTAAGCATACAATACAATAGTATTAACTATAAGCATAACGATATACAGTGGATCTCTAGAACTTACTCATCTAGTTTGACTGAAACTTTGTGGAAGGTTTTACTTCAGGAAAGGCTGATCTGTGGGGAACATGAGAAATGATACGTACACAGCACTAGCTCAGAAATGCTGGTTATAAATATGAGTTTTGCCTACTGTGCTGTGGAAGATTATCCAAAGACTCATTGGTAAAGTGAGATAGTAATGCCTCTTTCACATTTGGCTCTCAAAATCTAAAAATTTAGAAGATGAGAAAAAGAACTACTAAACAGGAGGTAGAATTTCCAAGGACAAAGATGATAATAAAAAAGTAGAATTATATAAAAATCAATACATGTTGGGGGGGGAAAGGACGAACTACACAGTGGATGCACGAGTACAGTTTGGCGCCGGTGGTTACGTGACTGGCTGTGGTGGTGTTTACACGAGTATTTACACACTTGTCAAAACTATGGAACTTTATAACAGAGAATACATTTTACAGTATGTATCTTAAAAAAACTTGAAAACATAACAGCCAACTATTCCAATAAAGAAATGGGCTAGTCAGGAACCACTATAAAGGACACATGGACAAAACCAAGGGGGAGGGTGGAAGCAAGGGAGGGGTGAAAATACAGACAAGTGTAATTGAACAACAGTTAAAATAAAATAAAATAAAATAAAATAAAATAAAATAAAATAAAATAAAAAAATAAAATAGGAAGGGATAAAGGGTAACCTGCCAGATCAAAATTATTCCTAAATAACTTCAGAGGAATGATGGGCTGGCAGTAGAGAGTGCCTGGGAGTAGATCTGGAAGGGTGCCCAGAGCACTTTCGAAAAATTTTTTTTTGGTTTACTGCTTATTTGGTTGTTGCTCTTGGGACTAGGTTGTGAAGACTCTAAGTCTTAAGTGAAAAGTGCCAGAAAGGACTTAGCAGCACCTCACAACACAGATGGGGGTCATTTTTGAGGCCCTTCGTGTCCTCTGTGGACGATGGGCAGCATTCAGAAGGGGCCCCCTCAGAGGGGCTGCATGCAGCTGCTTCAGATGGCTCCATGCTTCCAAATAGATCCAACATAAGGGGGTTCATAACCTGGAGCATCAAAACTAATCTTGCAATGTAAATATAATAACATAGAAATGTCAGCAGTAGAAGATATAGCAAAATTATTGATATACGTGTTTTGCTTCTTTATTTCCTAAAATATGTACAGGGTGGGGGAAGTAGGTTTATAGTTGTAATGCAAGTAAATGATATAGTAATTGATAAATAATAATACAAGAATAAATACTATGTTTTGTGTACTTATAACTATAAATCTACTTTTGCCCCATCCTGCATTCATTGCTTTATGGTAGCTTTCATAGCATTTTATATGTTCAGACCTCAATAAAAAACATTTTTGCTTAAAAGAGGCAAAACTTTCACAATGACATGTATTTCCTATATCAGAAATTATAATTTCTATTCTACTTCTTTTATCTGCAAGAGTTACAGTTTTATGTATAGGTGGCTACTAAAAAATGTAGGAGCAAATGTCTCTCCATAATCTGTCTGACCGGATCAGACATAGTCTCAGTACTGAGTGTGCCAAAACACAGGCAATGTTGTGAGTGTTGTGGAATGTGAACTTGGAAACAGCATGTTGCAGGTACTCAGTCAATAATTTGTACATCATCATATAAACGATAGGAACCATAAAGTCCATAGGTCTGCTGAAGGGAACCAAAGTTTTGCCTCCACAAAATGTGCTGTTTGAGATATTGATTTTAAGCTGATTTTTAAGAAACAAAAGACTCAGAAAGAACCTTTGACCCTCCTCCTTTCTTGCCTAAAAACCTGCTCCTGGAAGAATTTTATTCCTTGGATAAAATCAGTTTACTCTGCTCTTCCATCTCTGTACTAACCATCATTGTACATAACAATAACGTCAATATTATTAAGTGCTAACATTTATTAAGGACTTCTTGTGTGACAAACACAATTGATAGAGATAAAAATCAGGGAGGTGAACTTTACATAAATTTAGAAAATACCTGTAGTAAGATTTCATATTTTAAATATTAAGATTTCTTTTTTTTGAGATTTTATTTATTTATCTTTAGAGGGGAAGGGAAGAAGAGAAGAAAATAGCAATGTATGGTTGCCTCCCATGAGTCCCCTGCTGGGAACTGGCCTGCAACCCAGGCATGTGCTCTGACTGGGAATCAAACTGTGGTCGTGTGGATCGCAGGCCCGAGCTCAATCCACTGAGCTACACCAGCCAGAGCCCTAAATATTAGGATTTCTTGATGGTAGTCTAAGTGATTGCTTACTGGTTCACGGAATTTCCATTTGATGTTTTTGTTTTCTAAGTGTGGTATTTACTTAGATATTGGTTGATAGTCAACAACATTATTGGTGAGTGGATTGTGAAATAGTATTATACATACACACATGCACACATATATAAACATATAGATTTTGTAAAGATATATATGTATATATAGGATGCATGATTATTATATTTTCAGTAATTACCTTGTTTACATTTGTAAATATATTCACAGTTGTGATCTTCACAGTTTGTACCATTTAGATGTGATAAAGAAACATTCATTTATATTAATTTTACAAAATTGACCAGAAAGTCTTGGAAGACCTCTAAGAAAGAAAAGTGAAAAATATTGATGAATCTGTATTGTAGAGTTTGTATTCATCAAAGTAAGAATAACATTAAACACATGAAATAGTCATTTATTACAGTTGACATGTGAAATATAATTTAGTTGATATTTTCACCAGCATTTTAGTTGATATTTTCAACTAAATTTTAGTTGAAAATATTTTTCAACTATAATTTAGTTGATATTTTTGCCAGCATTTTCAGTTCACTAGCATTTACTTGATATTTAATTTCATTGAAATTAAAGCCACCTGATCTTTGCAGATGTAACTAAGGATCATGAGATGCTATCATCCCTGAATACGTGGGTTAGTCCTAAATCAAAAGATAAGTGCTCTGATAATGAGATGAGACACAGGGACACACAGGGGCAAAGCCCATGCAAAGAAAAGGCTAGAAATTGGTGTCCTGCAGCCCCAAGCCAAGGGATACCTAGAGCTTCCAGAAGCTGGGAGAGGAAAGGTAGGATTCTCCCTTAGCACCTTCAGACAAGTGTGGCTTTGCTGATACCTTAATTTTGGATTTCTAATCTCTACAACTGTAGCCAAAAAAATTATTGTTTTTTAGTCACCAAGTGACTGAAATTACCAAGTTTGTGGTAATTTGTTATGTCTTCTCTAGAAAACGAATAAAAGCAATGGCAATGTGTGCACATGCTCACATGCTTCCTCTCCTTATTTTCTCTGGGCCCATGCTTTATCGCTACATTATTAAAGGCCTTTTTTAATATTAAGTGCTGAAAATTAATGAGTTATCAAGCTATTAAAAGAAATTTAGAAAGCTTAAATGTATGTTACTAAGTGAAAGGAGTTAATCTGAAAAGGCTAAATTGTACAGTTTCAATTATATGACATTCTAGAAAAGGTAAAACTATGAATACAGCAAAAAGAGCACTGGTTGTCAGGGGTAAGAGGGAGGGGGATGAAAAGTCAGAGCGCATATTTTTTTAAGGCACTGAAAATATTCTGTATGGTATTATATGATGAGTATATGTCATTGTGCATGTGTCCAAGCCCATAGAATGAACCACACCAAGAGTAAGCCCTGAGGCATATTATAATCTTTGGGTGATTATGATGTGTCAACATAGGTTCATTTGGGTAACAAATGTGGGGTTCCGGAGAGTGATGTCAATGATGGTGGAGGCTGTGCGTATGTGGGGGCAGGAGGTATATGAAAAATCTCTGCACCGTCCTCTCAATGGTGTTGTGAACCTAAAACTGCTAAAAATTAGTCTTTAGGACAAACTAGTAGATACTACTAAATTATGAAACTCTCACATTGGGATTTTAACACAAACTTACCTACAGTACTGAGGGAAGGGACATAAAACACACATAGATTCTGATGCATAGCAATTAAATACAAATGTTAGAGCAAATTTATTTTAATTAGAACTCAGAATAAAAGTTCAGATAAATCCAACCTCATACTTCCATTTGAGTACTTGATAACAAAAATACTTTAAACTGCTATTAGCAGTCCATGTGTCCTTTAAGAGGACACATGGATAAAACTAAAGTGGGGTAGGGATCAAGGGTGGGATGATGGTGGGGTCGGGGGGAGTGGTGGAGGAAAAATGGAGACAACTGTAATTGAACAACTATTTTTAAAAAGTTTAAAAAGCCCTGCTATTAGCAGGTGGTAGGAGCCACCCTTAAATGATTACTCAGATGGGCAAGTACTGCTTTTTTGTCTGTTAGAAATCAATTGCAAATGGAATCATTTAATGTGGTTTGTAGCTATTTTGTTGACAACTTCACTCAGTCATATTTCTGTAACCAGTGGAGTGGTCACCACCCCTTCCATCAACTGTTCCTGCAAACCCTCCTCTAGATTGAAGATCAATATTGTGGTATTTCTTTTCCATTATATTTATTTGTTTTTCTTTAATAAAAATAGTAAAGCCTAATATGTCTCTTATTAGTTTTGAATATAGAATTATCTATGGATTACCTACACGAAAATCACCATTTGAGGCATTTATCAAGTTAAATTATAAGGTACATAACAAAAAAAAGTTACAAACAACTTATTAAAAAATAGTGTCTTGTATCCTACAATTAGAATGAGAAAGCCTAGGTAGTATTCAGACTGAATTTCCATCCCACACAATTTTATTCAGAAATCTTTTTCTTTTCAGTTGAGGTGTTGAAATTGAGACTTAATTCAACATATACACATTCATTAGACTCTTATACAACTTTGAAATTTTTATTTTCCAGTTAAAAAGGAATTTAGTTGCAATCTCTAATATTTCATTTGCCCAAATTTGATAGCATAATGTAGTAGGATGTAGTTTCATAACTGTTAAGGAAAAAACACATTATAGCTTACTTCTTTCAGTTGCATCAACATTAAAAATATCATCTTTAAATGCTCAGAAGCTAGAGTGATTATTTATTATTGGGATTTTTGCTGAAGCCAATAATTCTTAAATTAGAATAGCTAAAAATATCACATTTGTACTGTCCCTTCATACAGTTTCAAAGCCTCCCAGTTCTTTTTTATAATCTATTTACTTATTCCTTTCATAATTAGTGACTACAACTGTACATAATTTAATTTACTCTAGAGTATATCAAAACATGAAGCGTTTATCCCCCTGAATATTAGATGCATCCTTTATTGGTAACTGATCACAGTTAGTTGTGCGTAGGAATCTCCAATTAGGACTCTACACACCTTGAACGTAACTTCTACTTACTTTTGTTTATTTGCTTATATTTTAGTAAAAAATTCACGCCTTCTAGAATTTTGGCTTATTTTCAGGTAGTAGCCAAATTAGTTATACCTCCCTTATCATTGTAGTCTGATCTCTTCTGTATCCTGGATGACATACCAGATAAATAACCTGGAACCGAAATGGTTGTGCACCTGATCCAGGTCATAGAATCCAAACATGTTTACTTATGCTTACATTCATGTGAATGGCTATGAATTTGCAACACTGACTTTTTATTTTATCTTATTGTTTCTATAGACATTTCCATATTGTAAACTGCCAGTTCCCTGGGAAACACAACAGGGGCACTGGATTGATAAATTGAAAATATCCTAGTGAGCAGGCAGAACCAATGACCCGACCAGAATGGTCTTGATTACCCGTTCTAAACATTACATCACATTATATTACTTGTCTCTCTCTGTTCTAGATTATTCAAATGTTCTCATTATAACTTCTAAATCTTTAAAAACACAGGTATTTTAAACTCATCAGAATCTAAATTAGTATATATATTTTCAAATGTGTAACTTAATTATGTTATAGCCTTAAGTAAATTGCATAAAGTAGAATCCTATTTAATATGTAAAATAAGTACTTCTATTAACATTGCCTAAATTATGTATGTTAAAGGCCATTTTTAATTTAACATTTTTACTTTTATCCCAAGTAATTTTATTATCAGTTTAATTTTGCATACACAGAGGAGAATAGTCTCAGAAGACAATTTTTTAACATAAATCTAAGTTTCTTGAGATTACTTTATAAATTGGAATATTGTCTAAATAGCTGTTGAAACTATGTTAAAGACAAGCAAAATAATTTAAATAAAAGGGTTGTGATAATAACCACAACTGTCTCTATGATTAGGAATATACAAATCTCAAAAGGAATTCTTTTTTTTTTGATATAATTTCATGTTTCAGTAAAACTTTGCTTTAAATTTTGATCTTGAGAGTGTTTAAGTTTCAGAGTGCTAAGCTGTTTTGGTTTGGAATATTTCATATGCCATGAGACTGGGATGTGAGACATGAGTACAAGTCATTTACTTGGGCGGAGATGTAAATAAGCCCAAGCGAAGGAGTGGGAGAAAGGGACGGGGAAGAAGACTCAATGAGAAATGAACTATTTATCTTTGCCACCATGTGTACCTGGAGTTCACTGAATTCCAGTGCAATGGTTTTGAAACTCTTCAATACATTTCAAAAGCCTAATTCTTCTCTTATTTGAGAGTAGGTTGTACTTAGTGATTCACTGCTAATGCGTTGACTATGGTCGATGTATGACTTCCTTTTCTTTGCTTTTTGATTCTTTCAGACAAGCCAGCTACTGTGTCATGAAGATAAGGGATGCAATGAAGAGGGCCCCATGAAGAAGAAATAAAGCCCTTGACTAACAGCCAGGATGAACTTGGAAGAAGATATTTTAGCCCCATGTAAGTTTTCATATGACTATAACCCAGCTGACATCTTGGGTGCAACCTAATAAAAGATCCTGAGCCAGAATCACTCAGAGAAGCCTCTCCTGCACCCCTGAACTACAGAAACTGAAATACCACAGGCAGTCCCCAACTTGTGATGGTTTGACTTATGATTTTTCAACTTTACAGTGGTGTCAAAGTAATACACATTTAGCAGAAACTGTACTTTCAAATTTTGAATTTTGATCTCTTTCTGGGCTAGTGATATGTATAATATACTCTCTTGTGATGCTGTTCAGCAGTACTAAGCTAAAGCTTATAGTCAGACACACTATTATGAGGATAAATAATGGATACTCCGCAGTGTCCTGTGCTGCCAAAGTTTTTGAATATTGTGCTTTGTTTTCACATCTCATTATGTCTATATAATGCCCATCTATGTCTCCAGCTTCCAGTTAGGAAAGTAATTACTCTTATGATAAAACTCAAGAAAATTGTCCAACTGTAAGCTAATGTAAGTGGTCTGAGCACATTTAAGGTAGACTTTCCTAACTTACCATGTTCAGTAGGTTAGGCATGTTAAATGTATTTTTAACATGATATTTTTCATGTAATGTGTTTATCAGGATGTAACCCCATTGTAAGCTGGGGAGTATGTGTACATGCTTATTGTTTTCAGCCATTAGATTGTGGGGATAACTTTTATACTGCAATACTATGCATTCATTGAGAACCTTATGAAAATCCGTGGAGAAGGAACATCAGACATTTCCCTTGGACTGTTCGAGAAATGGAGCGATTGTCCACTGGCTCTTGTCTCCCTTAGTCAAGGCTCACCTTCATATCCATACTTCTTTGCTGATTTACAAATGGCCTGTGTGTATATTCAGTTAGATTCTTCAGCTTCTAAAAAAGTTAACAGCATAGAAGCAGAGGTTTTTAAAGTAGGTTACAGTCAACATGGTTAGAAGCTGTCCTGCAGGCCAGGGACTGGTTGAACAAAGCATCTGCTGTCCAATCACCTCACATGGAGCCCCAACCTACTCTCTGTGTTAAATAACTTCTCAAAAAATGCGGGAAAGAATTTAATATATTTAAACTACACTGAGATATTCTATGTAGAGAAATGTTTTCAACTATAGTCTGCTTTTAGTAATAAATCAATTAAAATTTTTAAAAGGTAGACTGTTACTCTGAGGATTATTTATAAGACATAATAAGCAAAAAACAGAACCAACCTAGGTAATGAAACTTACCTCAACCTATTGTTACTTCTCACTATGTCTATTGTGATCAGCATAATTTTCTCAAGGTAAAAATGCCTAATTATTGTTAAGAAAGTCCACATGTTGCCCTGGCTGGCGTAGCTCAGTGGATTGAGCACGGGCCTGTGTACCAGAGTATCGCGGTTCGATTCCCAATCAGGGCACATGCCTGGGTTGCAGGCCAGTTCCCAGCAGGGGATGCATAAGAGGCAACCATACACTGATATTTCTCTCCCACTCTTTCTCCTTCCCTTCCCCCTCTCAAAAAATAAATAAATAAAATATTAAAAAAAGGAGAGTCCACATGTTTATAGTATGTTGCTAATATTCCAGTCAGCAAATTAACATTGTATAGTTAAGGCAGGATGGGTGGGTGGGGGCAAAGGGAGAAGATTTGGGACTAGTACAATAGTATAAACAATAAGATATTAAATTATAAAAATATTTTAAGTTAATGGTAGATAAATTTTCTACCTACGTACAACACATTTGTCAATCCTCAAAACTCAATCTTAGATAATATAGTTAGCCCACCTGTAGTTGGGGTTCTATACTGGTTTGTGTTTAAATGAAAATGAATCCATTTGGCAGGCACAATTTTACGAGACTCTACTGTAAACCCAGTGCTCCCCATGGCAAGAGTGGGTCCAAATCCTGATCCACTCATGTACTAAGGTGTGAAAGAAGTTTCTGATGAATTTTGTTTAAAGCTTTGTTTTATTTAAATGTCCAAAATTATAATGCTAAAATTACCTAAAGAATATATATATATATATATATATATATATATAGAGAGAGAGAGAGAGAGAGAGAGAGAGAGAGAGAGAGAGAGAGGAAGGGAAGGAGAAAGAGAAGGAAAGAAACATCAATGTGTGGTTGCCTCTCATGTGCCCTCCACTGGGGACCTGGCCTGTGACCCAGCCATGTGCCCTGATTAGGATTCAGACTGGCAACTCTTTGGTTTGCAGGCCCATCCTCAATCCAATGAGCCACACCAGCCAGGGCCTACATAACTTTCAAAAAGGAGTTAGTTGGATTCCTTAGAATCCTTTCAGTTGAAGAACTCATGACTTCCTAGGCTGAATCATTGCAGTTTTCAACAGCTCTATGAAAGCAGATGACATTGAACCATCATTATTTTTCAAACTGGCAAAGTGTCGTGTATTTTTTAATAGTGTTATTATAATGATATTACATGTCTTTTTTACTTTTCCCATCCATTGGATAACATCTTATTAATTGCAGAAATCCATGAACATTCTAATCTATCTTTTAAGTGCTTGAAATACTTTTCATTTTTGTCTCAAAATCTTTCCATTTTCATAGGGAACTTCCCAAGTTTCATAATCCATTCTTTATAAAGCATATTTTCTAGATCTCTGTCATAACTATACATCCCTAAAGAACTGGTTTCCTCCAACAACCAGATTTCTGTCCTACCTTCTACCCCAATATTACATTTAGTAGATATATTATTCTTTTTTGGACATTTGTCTATGTATGTGGTCACATATAGATGTGTTTCCAAAGATATTACTCTAACAGAGAAGTAGGTTTTATACTACATTTTTTAAATTTCTGTGGATAAACAGTAATTATGTGAGTAATGCTACAGTCTGTTATAGGGTTCTAAGATATATAAAAATTACTTTAAAAAGGGACCAGAATTTTATACTAAATGGAAAAATCTTTATTTTTAAATATTAAAAACATTAAAACTAAAACTTTTCTGAAGTTTGCCTTAAGTTTCACATAAGTATATTTAAAACAATGAGTTTTATAGTTTTTGACCTGTCCCCAAACCCAACATACACCATACTATCTTATTGTATCCTTTATTTCTCCCTTGACTATATTTTAATGGAATTATTTAAGCCTACCTCAGATTTCCAAAATGTCTCTCTAAATTTTAATATACAAACTATTATACTGGTCTCTTCACTAATCATTTTAATCTATTTTCTCTTCCTCAGTTTCAACCACTCTGTCTAATCTTCAGTGGTGTGATGTATAATTGAAGCAATTTTCCAAGAAAATGTTAATTGTGTAAGATCCTGCATCTTTGACAAGATTGTAAATTTTATTCTTAGTTGACTTCCTTTGTATTTATATTATAGTTTTTGCCAGTTATCAAAGGACAGATTCTAGATTCTTCAATGAGTAGGTAGTACTTAAGGAGCACATGTCAGTTGGGATTAATATTAAAAGGGAAACATTTTTATTTCCTATACAATATGATAGTAGCAAGCTTTAGAAAATATGCAGGGAGGAAAAAAACTCTTATATTTAACTAACAATATAACATGCATTTTGAAAATCAGTTTACTTCTGTGGTTTTCTTCTTTTAGATATATGGCTATGTTAAAAGAGAAAGTCTGAATCACGGCATTACCATGTTTTCATTTGCCACAGAGCATAGCGGAGTTATGGGAATGGAAAAAGTATAATTCTTTCTAGATAACTGCTATTTCCGCTTCTCGTGTCTTCATATGATCTTTCCTCTGCTCATGTCCTCATTTTTTCTTCATATGTAGATATCAGTCATATAAAATTAACTTCCACTCATGACCTAATGTTACCTTAAGTAATTCTTTAAATTCCCTATCTCCAAATACAGTCACATTCTGGGGGTTAGGACCTTAAAATATGAATTTTAAAGGGGCATGATTAAAAACACCCCTCTCGGATGGAGGGCCAAATCAGGGGGGGCATTGTCTCCCTCTCTCCTTCCCTTCCCCTCTAAAGATAAATAAATAAAATCTTTAAAAAAAAAAAACACCCCTCTCATAGATAAACCAAAAGAAGTCAATTGGGTAACGATCAGAAGAAAAGTTGTAGGAAGAGAGTCACATGAAAGAGAAGCAAAGACATGAGTTTTGAAATAAAACTAGATACTAAAACATGTCACAGCCTTTAAGGCAGGTTTTAGAAACTGACCAAAAGCTTTTCTTAGAAGCTTCATAAAACTTTCTATTTTAAACACTGCTATTATATGCAAAAATAAGTATCTTGGTGAATATTAGAGATTTTTAAAATTATGTTTAATTATTTGTACTATAAAATACTTTTCTTATATATTACTACATCAATCTTAAAGGTGGAATGGAAGTTTATGTTATGAAATGAACATGCCATAAATTACAAAGCCCTCTGCATCATTTTGGTGCAAGGCATTATAGGTGAAGACCCTACACTGAAGTTTTAAATTCATGCAAATGATCGAAAAATAGGTACCATTATGCTACTTTAAGAAGACACAAATAGCATATCAATCTTTCCTCCTATTCTTTGTAATCACTAAGCACATTTAGTGTCTCATCTTAGATAAATAGCTATGAGACCAAAGCTCAAAAACCATGAATAAAACCATCCACATATATAAAGGACCCATGATCAAAGACAATGGAGGGTAGGATGGAGTGAGTGTGGGAGGTAAAGGTGGATAGGGTGAGGGAGAGTTGCAGAGGGAAAATGGGGACAACTATAATTGAATAATAATAATAATTAATAAATAATAATAAAACATCATACAAAGAGTTTGAGTCAAAGAAAGAGAAATAATTTCTGACCTGAGTCATCCCTGCATCTAGCTATGACTGAAATCAGATTTATAAATTAACTTCCAAATTTTATGAGTCATAAAAATTATAGATATGCTTGAAATTGAGTCAGTTTAGTTGTTTATATCAAAGTGCCTTTTAGGCATGCATACTCTTTGAGACAGAAAGTATATTCATTAGAATTATTATACAGCTAATAAATCCTCAAGATGTATACTTATCATTTACCATTGTAAATATACTGATATCCAAAGAAGTGGTAGGATATTATATTATTATAGAAATATAACGACCAGGGAAATTATATATGTATGGAAGTAATACATTTTGCAGACCAATTCCTAATTTTAGCCTATCTCAGTTGATTAAATATACATTTTTATGTGATTAATATGGTGGTCTGAGCTCCCCTTCCTTGCAGTTGCTAACTATATTTCATGTCATATTCTTTTTTAAAAAAGGTTTTACTTATTTTTAGATAGAGGGGGAGGGAAGTAAACAATCCACTGAACCACACCAGCCAGGGTTCACGTCATATTCTTAATCTTAGGACAATCATTTACCTGGGCTAAATAGCCCTGGATAAAAAGAATGCATATTTATGAGATGGGAGAAATCTCTTTATGAGGCGGCAGGAAGTAGCATCAACATGCCAGATGACTGAACTCCACTATTGGTTGTTCTTTGCTATGTAAAGCTTTTATTTTTTAATCCCTAATCATATTTAGTGAGCAAATAATTAGAAATAATCATTTAGGATTCTGTTTACCAGAACATTTTTATTTTACATCAACTAAGCCTTTTTGAGATAGCTGGATTTTTTCAAGGAATAAATTCTATTTTCCATTTCTCTTCACTGCCCATTTAATAGAAAGTTTTAGATCTATCTCAGAGTTAAAGCCCAGGCTGAACACTAAGTGATGAAGAGATTTTAATGAACACATCATTATCCAAGCAATGAAACACAGAAAACCAGACACCAGAACAGCCATGTGTCTGAATCAACAAGTAGAACAGTTATGATTTAAATGATGTGTTTAAATAATTCAAAGTAGAACTATTTTAGACAATTTACAATGTTGGATTCTTTCTGGGAATGTCAGTCCTGTTCGTAATTCTAGGTCTGATATTCACTCCATGGAGAGCTCTCCAGATGAACATTTTTAAATTTAACAGAAACAAAGAGAGCAGCGTACAGATTTTAGGGTGTGCTATATTAAGAACTAAAGCTTTGAAATTCTTGACATAGAGATGACATAGTGCTAAGTAAGTTCTCTGGCAGTTACCAGCTCTGTGACCTTGATAAATGACATACATTTTCAATTGTAAATATCCATAAGAAATTGTCATCTACAATATCGGGATTATATTCAAATTAAAATAAGTTTAAGAATTAATTTAAATAGTAAATGTAATAGATAAAAATAATTGTAAGACTATACTTACTGGAATGTTATGAAAGGGGGGTGCTTTTTAAGTGCTAGTGATTTTTTAGTGCTCTCATTTTACTATTGTTGTGATTATTACTACTTATGTTAAATGAAAAAGCCACAATGTTGAGATGAATAAGTTAAATTCATACCTCTATGTACTTATATTCTCTAGAAGAAACTCTTGCTATTCTTTAACAAGCACAAAAATACATTAACTGTGTGCTATAGTTAAAATAATTAAAATAGTAATAATGAAAAACTGTCCTATAAAGTAAGGATGATTTTGGGATCAAAAGAGTAGGAACAATGATGACTTATTGATTACAAAGAGCCATGAGTAAGGGTATGTTTCATATTTTTTTTAAATGAAAATGTACTGAAGATCTTCAAAAAATATGTTGGCGTAATTATATTGTGGCTTAAAAATAATAACAAGACACTTGTTTTCAGAAATAAGGAGAACTAGATAGCCTAAGAACCCTTTTAGTATAAAACATTTAAAAATTCTAAACAAATTTATAGTCTGTGTGCACGTACATGTGTGTGTGTACCCAGACAGAACTCACCTTGTTTTGTGGGTGGAAAATTGTGGGCCACTCTTCAAAGGATGCTAAAACCGAGGAGTGAAGATTTAAATGTGAAGAGTTTCAAAGTTATCTTCTACTTAACTAGCTAAAGGAGGGAACTAATAATTTTCAATGAAAAATCTGACACTAAGTGATCCAAGTTCATGCATAGTGGGGTGAATCAACTTCAAGTACCTGCTGAAGGACAAAGCATAACCAAAGAATCACCACCAAGAGTGCCTAATCTAAACTAAATGATGTGTGTGAGTGGGTGTGTATATAAAATATATATATGTATATATACATATAATATATACACACATATATGTATATAAAATTTTACATGTACATTAATTTTACCTTTCTATGTCAAGGTGATGGCTTGTGCTGATCAAAAAATAAAAGTTATGAAAGAAAAAATAAGGCTGACAAACAAATCCAGAATGTATAAATAAATGCCTTCTAGGAAGAATCCTGAAGAGGACAGGGGAGTAAATGAATTACTAAAAATTGATTTGAGATAATTGATACAGTCTGAACAAAGTTTGTATATCAGATACAAGTATTATATGGAGTTTAATATCCCATTTTAATAATATACTATGACTATATAATTGAATATTCTTAATCCTTGGAGGCACAGAAGTGTTTAGGGGGTAAAGTGCTATCTGCAAGTTTTCTCTGGTGATTTGGGGCCAAATGTGCAGGTGCATGTGTGTGTGTGTGCAGTTTTTTAATGTTGTGATACACTTCTGCTACTAGGGATGCACTAATATACAGACAGGTACTCCATGCGTATTGGTAGGAGTGAGAATTAGACTTTAGCAGTGTGTTTTAAAAGCTTACATAAATTTACATTTACTCTGAGTTAGCAACTTTCCTGCCAGGAATTTATTCTAGGAAAGTTTTCATCAAAATGACAAAGGTTAACTAATGAGAATGTTTCTAGTAGGCAGAATTGTTAGATGATCCACAATCGTGTACAAATTCCTCTCCTTGGATATAGGTGAGACCTGTGACTATGCTGAGCTATCACTCTGTGATTATTTTAATTCATGGCCGTAGGGAGATTGTCTGGCGTGAGCCCAACCCAATCCAGTGAGGTCTGTAAGAGCAAAGAGTTTTTTTCTGGCTGGTCAAAGAAGACTCAGAGAGACTCAGTGGCAAAATGGAGACTATGTACATAGCAAGAACCAAAACAAAAGAGGCATGTAGGAGCTAACAGTGTTCCCCAACTGACAAGAAAATGGGACTTCAGTCTTACAACTATGAGGAAATGAATTCTGCCAAGAACTAGTGAGCTTTGATGACCCCAAGCCCCAGATAAGAGCTACAGTCCTGGTATTAACTTTGATAGCAAGTAACTGGAAATGACCTGTATGACTTAGTGATAAAGACCAGGTAAGCAAAATATGTTACAGTGTACAGTAATTAACTTTTATGTTTGCAAAGCCTATGTACAGCCTGTGTCAGAGCTGTATATAAAATTCTATGTGTGTACATTTTTACATATAGTTCTATATTTTATATAAAACGGGCAAAAGTAGATAGCACTGTTTGTAAGAAAAATAATACAATAATTACTAAATGATAATATGAGAATAAACCCTGTGTTCTGTGTACTCACAACTGCAAACCTACTGGTGCCCAACCTTTAGTGCACATTGTCATGGGTTGAATTGTGCCTCTCAAAAGGGATATTTGAAGAGTTAACCTCTACTACTCCAGAATGTGACCTTATTTAGAAATAGGATCTTTGACAGATATATCCAAGTTAAGGTGCAGTCATTAGGGCCCCTAATCAAATATGACTGTTGTCCTTATAGAAAGGGAATATTTGAGACTCAGAGACAGACGTGCTCAAAGGGAAGATCATGTAAAAATACAGGGAGATCCGCATCTGCAACCCACATAATGTCTGAGGCCACCAAAAGCTGTAAAGTGATGTAGGACATTTCCTTACAGTTCACAGCAGGAAACAAATCTGCCAACACCTTGCTTTTGGATTTCTAGCCTCTAGAACTGTGAAACAATAAATTTCTGTTGGTTAACAACAAATTTCTGTTGTTGTTAAATTTCTGTTGTTTAAGTCTGTTGTTTTGTGCTACTTGGTTACGGTAGTCAGGAAATAAATACTCATCCTTATATGCTCATGTTGATTAAACTACAACAAAATTTAAGTGATTATCTCAGTAGTTAGGAACTATAGCTGTTCAATAAAAATGAATAACTTGCAAAATTATTTTCTCTCTTAATGTTTCTTTTTCTGTACTTAATCTCATGTCTTCTTTGTGACATTTTATAATTTATGCATTATTTGTATATATGTCAAGTTTTTATAATATTTGATACAAGCATGACTAATAACAGCAGATTTCTGTTTCTTCTGGAGAAAATTAATGAGATTAATATTGAATAGTCAGAATATGCATTCAAATTTTATTATAAAACTTTCATTCTCTAAGAAACTAATGATAGCTCTCGGTTTTCAACTTTTTTTATTTTAAAGATTTTATTTATTTATTTTTAGAGAAAAGGGAAGGGAGGGAGAAAGAGAGGGAGAAAAACACCAATGTGTGGCTGCCTCTTGCATTCCTCCAACTGGGAACCTGGTCTGCAACCCAGGCATGTGCCCTGACTGGGAATTGAACCAGCAACCTTTGGTTTGTAGGCCCTGCTCAATCCACTGAGCCATGCCAACCAGAGCTATAGTTCTCACTTTTGCAAAGAATATCTATATCTGCTAATGTTGATTCAACGATTCAATGATCACATAAGTATTCAGTAAAAACTAAAAAATTGCTGCAGAACATGCTCGTGTAATCTAGTGAGGAAAACAGGCATCAGACAAGTGATTATAAAAATATATGGATAGTCTTATGATGGAAAATTCACATGGCTTATGCAGAACTAACCAAGTCAAAGGCGAGAAAACTCTAAGGTGAAGTCTTCTGATTTATGCAGGACAAGTGGGAACTAGCTGCAGAGAAGGCTGGGGGTTGGGTTGTACAGAGTGTTGATTACAAATAGAACATTTATCAGTGGATATAGTTCTGTGATCTTGGTTAAAACACCCAAAGAATGGTTATGATGCCATTGTCCGTTAAATACATGACTTCTTTTGACATCAATCTTGATTTTTTAAGACATACTTTTCAAATCTGCATTTTCTGTCAAGAATAAATCTCATTAACTGCTCCACTCCAAATGGCTACTTCTGTCACTGCAAATTTATATTGGGACAGCTATACATTATTAACAAGCTATGAAAAGTCACTGGCTGAATGTCACCGAAGCTGAGATATAGCTGCACCTTGGGATTCATATAGCAAACAGTTTAGTTTTAATCATCTTGGACCACAAGATATCTTGACATTTGAGCAGCAACTTTTTTCTCTTTAACTTGCACTGAAATCAAACCTCTAATATGTCAGCCATAATTTTCAGTTTAACTGTGATAGAAACTTTTACTTTTTAAATTAAAAATGTGAAAAAAAATCAATCCATCAAAGACCTTATCATTCATTTAATCAATGCTTACCTGCAGCCTTCTCCTCTCCTCCCCACTCCTGCCAAAAAAGTTAACAAGGGCAGCTATAAAATTCCAGCATTTTTAAAACTGCCAGATTTTTTTTGTGCACTAACTGCCTTTCTGTTCCATTAATACCTATGAGAGATGACCTTGCTCAACTACATTAAGATAGACAATTGATTTTACTGTGGTGTTTTTTGATATTGATAAAGTACATAGGTTTCATACTTTAAAATATACATTTTAATTTTTCTGCTCACTATCTAAAAATATCACAAGAGCATTGATCTATGGTACCCCCCAAATCTATATTTATTAATAGTATTTCATTTAAAATATCTATCATATAACATTATTAATTTAAATTCTGTTAAGATCTATTATTTTAGCTTTTATTATAAATCTGTTATGAAATAACAATTCTCTAAGTTATTAATAATGAGAAAAATATAAAACAACATATCAATAAAAATGTTCATAGATAAAATTTTATCAAACATAATTCAGGTTAATAAACTGGATTGCATACATGTGAGATAACGTATATGCCTGGTGTCTTTCATAATTTTACTATATACATAGGGTAGTAAGCTATGGATTAGCAATTATTAGAAATAATCAACTTGCTCCTCTAGTTGCAAATTAGCAGAGCATAGATACATTTGGATATGAACTTTGGTTTGTTTCTTGTGCATTTCATTATACTTTAAGTAGGTAATACACAAACAACTGCAGTCTCCAGAAAAATGTAATCATTCAATAACAATAAATAATTAGGGGCTCAATATCCTAAAACTACCTAGATTACGCAACTGAAATCAAGAAGACTCCCCTCACAGAGGTGTTAGAAATCTAGAAATATAAGTTCATCATTCTTTAGTAGCCTGTGAATGGCTGTTCTATTTTCACAACTAAAAAAATATAATGAATGTTTTATAAGTCTTTGTTAGTTGCCTCTCATTATATTTAACATATATATATATGATAAAGTCAGTTATAACCACTATGATACTGTCAGATGTGGGAATGAAAGTAGATGATGGCATGCAGCACTAAGCACAACATTGATTCTCAACTCTTCTATGAATGTTGTCATGGCAATATAAATTAATGATATTTTACTTTTATTTTGTCTATGGTATTGCCTAAGAAGTTGCCTATGGTATTCTTTAGCTCTCTGAGAAGTTGAAACCACCACTTTAATGTTTGCTTTTATTCCCTCTTCTTTACTGACTAAAGAATACTCAAGTAATATTGTCTGTAACCTATTATGTATGGGACATTGTATTGGGTTATATACAACAATGAGCCTAGTGGACACAATACCTGCATAAATGATAGTCATATGGCAAGAGAAAATAAAAAATTGCAAAAAAAATGCTACTATGTTCTACAAAGATGTCTGATGGGAGATGCAACCTAATTTGTTGGGTGGTTAGAAGGTAGAGAGAAAGGCTTCCCTATACTTTTTTTTTTTTTGATAGTGGGTAGAGAGACAGTTATCCTGGAACAAGAGGCTTAATTCAGATTTACCATGGGATGTAGTCAAATAGCCCGACAGGTCTCACTGGTTCATGGAAAATATGCAAAGTTCTGAAAATCTTTCCAGGCCTGGGGTGTCTCGGTTTGGATTCTCCAGAAGCAGATCCTGAGCAGACTTTCAGTAGAAGTAGTTTTGAGGGAGATGTAGAAAACACTAAGGTGGACTAAGTTAGTAGAGGAAATGAAGTTTGTATTACTAAATCAATTACTAATGTGGATGATTAGAGTTCATTCCTCTGGGAAAACTCTGGTCAACCATGAACAACAGACTTCAGAATTTTGTCACATGATGGGGTAAGAAAATTATGGTACTGACAGCCACTCCCATCAGCTCTAATGGGCTGCATCCTGGACCTGTGAGATGCTGAGCTGGTGAAGAGTGCTAATTCCTCAGAATTTTTAATCTAGTGATGTTATCCTTAAATGTACTTGTTAAACTGTCTATATTGCCCTGGCTGGTGTGGCTCAGTGGATTGAGTGCAAACGAAAGGGTCCCTGGTTTGATTCCTTCTCCTGGCACATGCTGGCCAGGCCAGGTTCCCAGTAGGGGGCCTGAGAGGGGCAAGCACACATTGATGTTTCTCTCCCTGTCTTTCTCCCTCCCTTACCCTTTCTAAAAATAAAATCCTAAAAAAAATAAACTGTTTATAAATATATCACTGTTTAAATAGTCTATGAACCAGTCCTAATATCTTTTAGGTTCTCTGATTAATTAATGAGTTCAGTAAAGTATTTTATACTTGTTCATTTTATTTTGCATTGGAAACCTACTTATACTTTGAAAAATATAACTTCATCAACCTGTGGCACATATTAAGTACTCTATACTCTCTTCATGTTTTGAGAGTAATTGCTCTAGACATATTCTTATAGGAGCCGAGATTTCTTCTGTTTAAACACACCACTACTGAACCACTGTGTACATCTAAGCAAGAAAAAAAATTCTTTACTCAGGAGAGAGAGATATATATTGTAATTTTTAAGAGTCAATTAGAGCAAAAAAAAATGGTGCTTTTCCAAAGACATAATATAACTAGGCTTTCTAAAGTTACTAAAATTATCTTACTAAAAATTCAAATTAACCTTAAATATAGTAGTAATTGTATATTCCTGTAAACAAACAAAACTCCCTATATTCTGGTGAAATATACAATCACTAATAAGGGAGAATTTCTCAGTTTTCATTTTTATGAAGTCACACAAAAACCTGTGTGAGGAAGTCATTAAGTTCATGCAAATTTTCAAAGGGCTAATAAGTGAATTGGTCATGGCAGGCCAAGTTATGCTGTCCACATCTCAGGAGGCTTAGACGCACAAAGGCGTATTTCTTGCTTATGAGAGACATCCATCAAAGGTCCCCCAGGGCAGCCCTCTATCATTGTTCTCACTCTGGGCCCAGGGAGGGGCATCACCAGTAACCGTATCAGCAAAAGAAGTGAGCTCTGCAAAGTTTCACACTAGCATTAGTATTCCCTGCAAAGGGACACATAGCATTAGCAGCCAAATTCATTAGTCAAAAACGGTGCTGATTCATCCAAACAGAAGTACAATTAAACCACGTGTCTGGGAAAGAGGAAACCTGGAATATTTGACAAAAAGCACACATGAGTACCACAACATAAAAGGAGGCGAATATACCTATATTTGTTTCTGTAATCTCTATCTATTCCTAAGTATATTTCCCTGTGAATCTGAAAAATATAGATGAAAAAATTTAACTTTGTATATATACAGAGCTGAGAGTATATAAACATGTTACATCTGCAGTAAAATAATGTAAACTTAAAGCTTTCATAAATGACACACTGTCTTTTTTCTAAAACTCTGATCATTTTAATGTTTTGGCATTTATAAAGTACTACACTTGGGCTCTTCGTATGATTAATGAGTAAACTCATACATATTTTAATAAAATTATAAAATATACATTTGTGGGTTAAGAAGGAATAATCTGAGAAAAAATAAAAGATTGAGGGTGAGATGGTAAGAGCAAGCCATAGTTAAATTATAGTAAGTGACTTGCATAAAGGCTTTATCCAAAATTGGATTTCAGACTATTGTTGTTTAAATCAAATTTAGCTTTACTTAGCTTGGAGAAAAACTTACTTTCCTTTAGACTGTATTTGAGGTCCCAGAATTTGTATAAAATTAGACTGAAACAAATAGCTCTAGTCACTATTAATATTGTTATCCTCAGTTTTTGGATGTTTGAAATTTATTATTATTCTAAAAGCACATTTATTTTATATCTAAATGTCTTAAACTAATGACTGCTAATTAATTGTGTATAGAAATTTAAAACAAATCTGGAAATACGTTGCTGACATAAGATGTATATTTAACATCTTCATGCTTTAAGTTACCCACCTGTTATCAACCCTCTCCACTCCAGGAAATCTTCCCTTTTTGTCCGTCCTGCTCTCAGTCCCTGGAGCTCACAGGAGGCTGTGCTGTGACTGTTTTCTAAAGTTAGGCCACCGATCTTCCCGCACTTACTAATGTCTTATATAGTCAAGTCTTTCTCTTCTGAAGACAATGATTCCACTACTTATTACCCTATATGCTGTTTCCCTTTGTCATTAAAGTAATTTGTACTTATTGCTTTCATTTTTTAATTTTTTACTTGCTTCTCAATCTCTGACCACTTTTATCTGTAATTCTTAGTTGAAAATGCTCTAGTAAATAACCAAATCTAATTATTACAAAAGTTAAGATTATCTTCTAAATTATACTTCTTTTTCAGATTTGGTGAAACAGATCAGTTTTTTCCTTCAACTTCAATTCTCTGTTCATCCCATTGCAATACTTTACTGTAAGTTTCTTTTCTTTCATTGTTTCTAGTTCAGTTACCTACATCTTTTTTAAAAAGATTTTATTTCTTTACTTTTAGAGAGAGGGGAAGGGAAGGAGAAAGAGAGGGAGAGAAACATCAATGTGTGGTTGCCTCTAGCATACCCGCTACTGGCCCCCAACCCAGGCATGTGCCCTGACTGGGAATCAAACTGGCAACTCTTTGGTTCTGAGGCTAAAACTCAATCTATTGAGCCACACTAGTCAGGGGTCAATCACCTACTTTTTAAATGTTTAAATGTTGTTGTGTCATTGGGCTCTAGGGTCTGTTTTCTTTTCCTTTTCTAAAACTTCTTGCTAAGTGACATTGCCTCCAAATAAATGTCATTTATAACCAACATGACAAGGATTCCAAACTCGTGTTTTCAATTCATACTGCTCTCATTGAATTAAACCTATATGTTTATTTATCATTTAGTTATCTTCAGCAGGATGGTGTACATGTTGCTGGTTCTGTCAGAGCTGGGGAGACTAATAGGGGGAAATGCAAACAATGTAATTGAATAATAAAAAAAAGGATAGTTTACAGACACTGCAAAATGAACTTTTATAACACCTAATTATCATATATTTTCTAACCTAATTCTATCTATTCAACAGGCTATCTAAAATAATTATTTTCTTATTTTTATCCTGATCAGTCATTTCAGAGTGTCTGAAATATTTCTCAAACCTAGTCCTAATTCTGCATACTTACTACTACTAATATTCTTTTTCCTGGAACACATTAAACTTTTAATCTTCTCTCCAGTTTTCTGTTTTTTTTTTCATTCCATTTTTCATCATCTACACTTTATCTTTCTAAATACTAGATTGTATTATGTCACACCTATTCTGGTTGGGAAAAAATACAAAAAGACTTCTGATGTCTCCCCTTTTATGGAAAATCAGCATTATATTACTCCCAGTAACCAAAACTGTTAATTCAGTAGACTACATTAGAGCATTTATAATCAATAAAAGGACCAATGCTAGAATGCAGGTCCCTTGACTTCTAATCCCATGTAACTTAACTTTTTAAAATAAATGTATATATTTAACTTAAATTTACTATGGAATTTTTTTTTACCATCAAGAGATGACATTATCTTATTCCTACACATAATTATTTTCTTCAGATCCTTCCCTCTTATTTTTTTGACATAGAGATTTCACTGGGTGAATGCAGAGAATATTTATACTTCAGTCTGGAAAGACACCAACCTGAACCCTGGCCCTAATCCTATTCATGTACTGCTGACTTCACAATAGTGTCCTCTGCAAATTAGAAATGTACTCCTTGCTTCTGGCTACACCCCAAGAGGTAGCCCTACTGAGATGGAATATAGATAAAGTGGATACCAGTGGCTGAACTGAAACTTGTGAGATATTTATTAGTGAAGCTAATACCTAGTAAGAAAGACAAAATAAATCATAGCTAAGAAAAAATAAAAATGCATCAACCACAAAAGCACTGCTAGATATTATTTTGCAGCATGAGACAGAGTTCAAATTTAGATACCAAGATAAAAGATAAGACAAGAGGAAATTATGGGATGCATTTGAGGTAGAATACAAAAGGACACTATATAAACAGAGTTTAGCATTAAGGTCAGGGATGATTCAAGAGTATTTAAAGATCATTTAGTTTCTTTTATTGTGGACAGAATACTCTAGATTTAATCCTCTCTTGTTTTTCTTCTAGATCTAATTATATCTGCATGTATTGATATTGCCAAAAGTTTTGGTAGATACTGTAGTTGGGTGAATACAGATACAATTTTATATTTTTTTCTTCCATAAGTTGAGAGGCACAACTAATTCTATTAAAGCAGGAGAAAATATTTGAAATAATAAAAAGTACAATATGAGAAAAAAAGTATTTGTTGGCAAAAGACACTCCCAATATCAGTGATATCCAAGTGAAAGTAATTATATTCCCTGGGAATGTTTGACAATGTCTGGAATCCTTTTTGCTCATTACAACCAGGGAAATAGACCAGGGATACTGCTAAAAATTCTTCAATGCAAAAGACATATCTCACAACAAAAATTTATCTGGCTCAAAATATAAATATAAAAATTTATCTGGCTTAACTGTATAATTTTGGGCAATTCACATAACTTTAAAATGGATGTGTAATATTTTCTAGTGTCCTGTATTAAAGATGATAACAAATGTAATACAAGAAACTAATGATAGATAAATAGTAAGTTCCATGGGTGATATTCTCTATTACTGCAATAACGTTGAAAAAAACTTAAAGCCAAAAATAAATTAAAATAAACTTATAATAAACAGGTGAATCAAAAATTATCACATATACTTTAGAATACAATTAAATTGGAGATAATAAATTTGAGAACTTACAGGATGTTGTTTATACTCAGATAAATATTCATATAGTAAAATACTAGTAACTTCAAGCAAAATCAGATTAAATAATGAATCCAAGGTAAGAAGTTTGAAAAGAAAATTCTGTAGAAGCCTAGACAATTAAACAATAAAGGTAAACACAGCCATTAATGAAGGGAAGGGTTTAAAAGAGTCACACTTTAAAATATGTGCATGTTGTTATTCACAGCGATGAAGACAGGCTCACAAAAATATGTAACATTCTGATAAATTAAATTAAATAAAAAAGGAAACAGAAACAGGCAAATTAATGGATGGACTTGGAATGGGAACTGAGTTAGATGTTAATTGTAATAAGCGATACATATACCAGGAAAACACATTTAAAAAATTGTATTGATTATGCCATTACATTTGTTCTATTCCCACCTTCATTCTCCTCCACCCTGCACATGCCCTCCCCCACCATTCCCCCCTTTAGTTCATGACCACGTGTCTCAAGTTCTTTAGATTCTGTATTTCCCCTACTATTCTTGCCCTTCCCCTATCTATTTTCTACCTACCGTCTATGCTACTTATTCTCTGTACCTTCTCCCCCCTTCTCTTTCTCCCACTCCCCTGTTGCTAACCCTCCATGTGATCTTCATTTTTATGGTTCTGCTCCTGATCTAGCTGTCCTCTTAGTTTGCTTTTGTTTTAGGTGTGGTTGTTAATAACTGTGAGTTTGCTGTCCTTTCACTGTTCATGTTTTTTTAACTTCTTTTTCTTAGATAAGTCCCTTTAACATTTCATATAATAAGGGCTTAATTTGAATTTTTTATTATTGTTCAATTACAGTTGTCCCCATTTACCCCCATTACTCTACCCTGTCCTACCCTTCCCCCACCTTTCATTTTCAATTCTCCCTCCCCCCACCATTGTCTTTGTTCATGGGTCCTTTACCTATGTTCCTCAATGACCCTTCTCCTTCTTTCCCCTGTTATCCTCCTCTCCCCACCCTACTGGTCACTGCTAGTTTGTTCTTTATTTCCATGTCTCTGGTTCTATTCTGTTTACTTGTTTGTTTTGTTGATTAGGTTCCACTTATAGTTGAGATGATATGGTATTTGTTTTTCACGTCTGCCTTATTTCACATAGCATAATGCTCTCCAGTTCCATCCATGCTGTAGTGAAGGGTAGGAGTTTTTTCTTTTGACTGTGTAGTACTCCACTGTGTAAATCACCACAGTTTTTTGATCCATCCATTTACTGATGGGCATTTAGGCTGTTTCCAGCACTTGGCTATTGTAAATTGTGCTGCTATGCACATTGGGGTGCATAGGTTCTTTTGAATTGGTGTTTCAGGACTCTTAGGATATAATCCCAGAAGTGGAATTACTGGATCAAAAGGCAGTTCCATTTTTAGTTTTTTGAGGAAATTCTATACTGCTTTCCACAGTGACTGCACATTTTCTTAATAAGCAATAACATCTTTTGTAAGGAAAATGTCACTTCTAACATTCAACACTTGTATTTTTTAATATATATTTTGTATTTGTATTACATTGGGTAAAAATTACAAATTACAATTATATATCAGTAATAATAATGTATATTTTTCATGATTTAAATAAAATATTCTTAGTATTTCTGTGTTAAACTGTACATATTTCTTTTAACAGAGTAACTATATTAAGCTAAAATCATATTTTTTGTTTCTCATTAGCATTTCTAGATGATTTTGTTTTGCTGTGTATTCTTATCCTTGTGATTATTTATTTGTAAAATATGATAATCATGGTTTCTACCTCATAATTTAGCTTAAGAATTAAATGAGTCTATATTTAAGATGCTTATAACAGTGCCTAATAATATATTAATTATTGAATAAATGTTTATTTACATAATGCCAGTGTCATTGACTATACTGAATTTATTTCTACATTTAAAAATATTAAACTATTATTCCATCTTTAATTTTTTTATTATGATACATAATGAAGAAAAATTGTCAGTGTGCAATTGAATTTTATTATTTAAAATTTTATATCCATAATTGTTTTTGCTTTTATCTTCATAGCTTAGTTGACAAAGGAGATAGCTCTAGAACAGAAATGCAGAGACTTCTATATTTCATATGCTCTAGATCAAATTATATGTATGAGAAGCAGCTGCTACAAAGCTTGAAATCATTCATGTAAAATTCTCTTGACTTATGCTTTTTGGACATAATATTTTAAACTTTTTTACTGTCTTTCATTTTTATATTCCATTCAAATAATATTTTGTCTGTAAGGCTAACTTTTTAATTTATATTTTTCCTTAGTATTGAATATTTTCAGAAATTTTCCAATATTTAACTTTTTTTTTACTTTATTGTAGACTAAAGGTGTTCACTGGTAACTAAGTACAATAAAATAATCTACACTAAAATATGCCATCATAAAAGTTCCAATACCTGTGTATAGGAAAACCTCGTAAACACTCTGGAAAGCTACTAACAAGTTAAATGATTGAAAGTAAGAATAACATCTGACTTGGCAACATAGTACTTTACCACTATTATGAGGGAAATGATTCTTAAACTGGGAGTACTCAACCAAGTGATGGTAAGGATGTACTTACATGTCAAAGATTAAAAAAAAACAGATTCATAGCATCAATTTTTATGGCTGCTAATGGAGGGAGGTCAGAAAAAAAAGAAATCATAATATCCAGAAACCAGGTCATCCAGCTTTTGAGTAAAATTTTGATTGGATGATGAAGGAGGTGGTAATAAGAACTGCAAATACTCAGTGTTCTAAACTCTTGAATCTAGACACTAGGCTCATTCTAGTGTAATGAGGATCATATTAAACATAAAAACAAAGTGAAAAGCACTTAAAATATTAAAATGTCAAAAAAGAAGAAACTGTCATGGTAAAAATAGCAAGGAATTTAACAATAACCAGAGGGGAGGGGGGAAGGGACAATGGGGGAAAGGGTTTTCAGGAACTACTTATAAAGGACACATGAACAAAACCAAGGGAGAGGGAGGAAGCAAGGGAGGGAGGTGGGTTTGGCTGGGGTGGGGGGGAGTGTTGGGGAAGAAATGTAGATGACTGTAATTGAACAACAATTAAATAAATAAATATAAAATAGGAAGAAAAAATTTAAATGGAGAGATAAAAAGAAGTAAGTAAGGAATAAGGTCAAAAGTAACACTGGATTTCTGAGTTTCCTAACAATATATGTAAATATAAGTCACAAACCAATGAAAAGGTTATTGTTCAACAATATTTTGTATATTCTTTATAAAGGTTACACTAGAGACTTATATTGTATCATACACCATAATTAAATCCAAGAATAAACTAAAATGTAAACCTAAAGAAACAGAATAGAACAGACCTGGAGACATTTTACTGCTTTTAAAATATGAAAAAACTTTTAAGTGTAAAAAGCAATGAAGGTGTCACAAAGAAATGCCTAATAGATTAGAATAATACTTTTTTATGAGGTGGTATATAAAATTAGGTTTAAATGCCAAGTCAGTGATATTGGTAGAGAAGTTCTGTTGCATTAAAAGAAGAGATACCAGGCTTAATTAGAAAATTATAATGTATTGAGTTAGTACATTTGGGTAAAATAAGAAGTTACAGACCAAAACATTCCGTGGAAAGACAGACACAACAGGCAGAGCCACAATCACACAACCACAGCTTACAACCACACAAGTTGTTTGAGGCCAGCGTATTCAACTAATTGACAGTAACTTTTCAGTAGAGCTGAATCACTCAGGCACTAACCCATCTGGTCTTGAAATTACAGCTTCACCAAAAGATAGAATTGACTTAATCAAACTAATTGAGAAAATAATATGAAACATTCTTAGAAAAATATAAAGAAATCATTTGAAATCATATTTTTGAAAAATATATTTAATGTAATGTTATTTGGAAAATATAGGTCATAACTTCATCTGATTACCTTTTTTTCTAAAATATTGAGTATATATGTAGAAAATCCTGGAGAGAAGCACACCTATATATTAACATTTTTGATTTGCTTATACTGAGTTTATGATTTAAGTTTAATCTTTGTTTTCCTGCAACTGATCAGTTGTCATAAGATATGTATGTGTTGCAAGAATAGGAATAACAATGACAACAGAAACATCTGAAAGGTTACTTTTAACATAATTTCTTTAATAGTGAAGAAGTAAAATAATATTAGCATCATCAGTTCTGTATTTGCTTGATTTTTAATCAGTATCTTTTATTCTTTTATAATTTCTGGTTTACCGATTGATTTTGCTAACCTGCCATGACATAGTTCTCAAACTGGGATGTTAAATTGGACTTTACCAGTCACCAAGGCAGACACATGCTCTTCATTGATGGCTTATTTTAAACACTTTTGTTAACATGTGCTACAAGGAAAATTTGTTCATAAATTGATTTACATGTATTATCTTTCCCTATTATCAGCATCTGTGCTTGTAAAACAATAGCTACTCAATACTAATTTAGATCTCATTTATAGAACTACTTTTTTCAATTGTACTATTATTTCCTCAAGCCTTTAATCATTGCCCTCCATTATACGATACTATCATATTTAATTGCTCTATGAGAACAGTATAAACTACAAATATGGATGTCAAGTAGATTACCAAAAATCCTCTTTTTACATGCAAGCTTCAGAAAATTGGACTAACTAGTTCTAATATCTTTATCTCCCTCCACCACCCACTCTCATTTAGTATATGTCAAGAAATTTGTGTGTTTGAGGTTTAATTTTCCTTGTAAACTAGCATGTGAGTTTATGACTGTCTAATAATGAAAGAGGACACAGGACTTTGGGGTAAGAGACAGAAGACTTCAGCAAAGACAATAGCCAGAGTATCAGCCTTTTCTTGCACTGATCCCCAGATCTCCATTTCCAAAGAGTAATGTAAAGAGAATAAGAAGGTACCTCTGTTTGCAGTGCAGAAATCCTGAGGTTAGGAAACTTGCCTCTTTTGCAATGGGCAGTGAGCGTGCATGTCCTATACTCAGGTGAGAGAATCTGTCTTCCAAGGCCAGTTGGTAGACAAATATCTTTAAAATGATACTTTAGAGCAAAGAAAATCATACCTCTGCTAGAAAGGCATGCCAAAACTTAAGAAATCCATACAGAAACATCTCCCAGATGTATAATTATTACCCCTGGATTTGTGCCAAAATGCCACAAAAAAGGTTGTTCTTAAATGAAATCTCATAATGTAACACTATACATTTAGACAAAATGTTTTTCCCATTTTGTCAATTTCAGTTCTACATTATTCCTAGTCTGCAAATTTTTGGACCATAAGATCCATCTGATTTCTCAACAAAAACATTTCAGGCCAGAAAGGAGTGACGTGAAATAGTCAAGGTGATGAAAAACAAGGACATATAACCAAGGCTACTTTATCCAGAAAGACTAGCATTTAAAATTGGAGAAATAAGGAGCTTCTTAGACAAGAAAAAGCTAAAGGAGTTTGTTAATGTCAAAGATTAATGCAATGAATGTTAAAGGGCTTGCTTTAAGAAGAAGAAAGAAAAAAGAGGAAAATTGTCTAACAATAAAATGGCACTAAATATGTAACTATCAATAATCACCTTAAATGTAAATGGCTTAAATGCTTCAAGCAAAAGACAGAAGGTACCTGAACAAGAAAACAAGACACATATATATGCTGCCTCCAAGAGACCCATTTCAGATCAAAAGATACACACATACTAAAAGAATGGAAAAAGATATTTCATGCAAAAGGAAAGGAAATAAAGCTGGGTTAGCAATACTTATATCCAACAAAATAGAGGGTTTTTAAAAAAATTTAATTGGTGTTCAAGTACAGTTCTCTGTCTTTTACTCCCATCCAAGCCCATTCCCCCCCAGGCCAACAAAATAGAGTTTAAGAAAAGGCTATAGTAAGAGACAAAGAAGGACACTACATAATGATAAATTAAATAATCCAACAAGAGGATATAACCCTAGTAAACATTTATGCACCCAACATAGGAGCACCTTATATGTAAAGCAAATACTGATGGACATTAAGGGAGAGAGTGACAGAAGTATAGTGGTAGTTGAGGATTTTAACAACCCATTGACTTCAATGGATAGATCTTCCAGGAAGAAAATCAACAAGGAGACAGTGGCCTTAAATGCACACTGGATCAAATGAATTTAATTGATAACTTCAGAGCATTTCACCCTAAAACAGCAGAATATACATATTTTCCAAGTGCACATGGAATGTTTTCAAGGATAGACCACATGGTAGAACACAAATATATCAAGCATCTTTTTTAACCAGAATACTATAGACATAGAAATCAATCACAAATGTACACTGATAAACACACAAAGACATAGAAGCAAAATAACATGCAATTAAACAATGAATGGATCAACAATAAAAAAAATTAAAAGATGCATTGATACAAATGAAAATGAGAACACAACAATCCAAAGTCTATGGGACTCTGGAGAGGCTATCCTAAGACAGAAATCAATAGCATTCATTACAGGCCTATCTCAAAAAAGCAAGAAAAAGCTTAAATAAACTAACTTTACACTTAAGGAACTGAAAAAGAGAAACAAATAAAGCCCAAAGTGAATAGAAGAAAGAAAATAATAAAGATCAGAGCAGAAATAAACAAAATAGAGTCTAAAAATGAAACAAAAGATCAATGAATCCAAGATCTCATTCTTTTAAAAGATAAACAAGATTGACAAAACTTTAACCAGACTCATCAAGAAAAAAAGAGAGAAGGCCTAAATAAATAAAATCAGAAATGAAAGAGGAGAAATAACAACTGATACCAAAGAAATGTGAAAGCCATTTTTTGAACACATTGAAGTAAGGGACAAAATAGAGGAAGACTCACTGATAGTGGGTTGACCACTAAGGGGTGGGAAGGTTGGGGCTGGAGGGACTGAGCAAAAAGGAAAAAGGACTCATGGACATGGACAACAGTGTGGTGATTGCTGGGGTATAAGGGGGTATAAGGGGATTAAATGGTAATTAAAAAACACACAAAAAAAGAGAAAAGAAAACAAGAAAAGATCCTGTTGAGGTAACTGTCATCTAATCTCTCCTCTATTTGTAACCAATCATGTCCATTTTCCTTGCATAGTGCATGTGGGGCCGCAGTATCTCTCTTTACAAGACTAACACTCCAGAGCAGTTTTCCCTGTTTCACTCTGGCGAGGAGAGCTAAGTGGTCTTTCCAACTATAATCTCTTCAAATAAATTTCCTGTAGCACATCCAGGTTAGTCTTCCTAAATTTTTTATCTTGTTTTCCCTTTGCTAATGAATAGTAGGTCAAAATATTGATCGACGGAGGGTAAAAGCAATGTGAACAGGACTACGCTTACTTTATATCTGTAAGTAAACAAATTTATAGTTGTAATCTTTGTGGATTATAAAAGTTGGAGTGTGCTTAATGTGATGGTGAGTCACATTATAACATTTGTTAAACATTGTGATTGTTTTACTATAAGGTAAAGGTACTCTATTTTTTATTCTCCTAAATTCAGGTAAATATGATATTCTGTCAATAAAAATCTTTAATATTATAGTGTCATATTTCATTCATATAAAAGTAAAATATAGAGAGGTGTCTTTAATGCTGGAGAGTTTGACAGTTACAAGTCATTTGAGAAATATTTAGGTACACTAAATATTCTCTGAGAGGAAAAGAACCTATCTGAGGAGACATGAAGTCATCAGTTCATTTAGTAAAAAGTTAACATTAGCCCTGGCTGGTGTAGCTCAGTGGATTGAGCGTGGGCCTGTGAACCAAAAGATCGCGGTTCAATTCCCAGTCAGGGCAGGTGCCTGGGTTGCAGGTCAGTTCCAGGCAGGGCAGGGGATACATGAGAGGCAACCATACATTGATATTTCTCTCCCTCTCTCCTTCCCTTCCCCTCTAAAGATAAATAAATAAAATCTTTTAAAAAAAGTTAACATTAGTCCTGCCTTAATTATAATTTGCTAGGTTCTTACGTTTTGTTTTGGTTTTCTCAGAGACCAATCAGCAGACAGCCAAATGTTATTGTAGTAAAATCAGCCCACTCACCATGACAGTCCACAAAAGCATCACAGAATTCCAGCAGAGTTCAGTAGTTGATGTTCTGGAACCCCAAATAATTTCCCTATACAGCTGACTCATGAACAACAAAGGTTTGAAGTATATGGATACACCTTTAAACAGTTTTTTAAATAAATGCTATAAATACATTCTCTCTTATGACTTAATATTTTATTTTTTCTATCTTACTTTTAGAATGCAGATTAACATAGATATAACATACACATATGTGTTAATTAACTGTTTATGTTATTGCTAAGGCCTCCTTATCATTAATAGGCTACAGTTAACAGTAGTCTACTAGTAGTTAATTATTTCTTGAGTCAAAAGTTACATGTAGCCCTGGCTTGTGTAGCTCAGTGGATTGAGTGCGGGCCTGTGAACCAGACTATCACGGTTTGATTCCCCGTCAGGGCACATGCCTGGGTTGCAGGGCAGTTCCTAACAGGGGCCAGTTCCCAGCAAGGGATGCACCAGAAGCAACCATACATTGCTATTTCTTTCCTTCTCTCCTTTCCTTCCCTTCTAAAGATTAAATAAATTAAAAAAATATTTTAAAAAAAGTTACATGTAGATTTTTGGTTGCATGGGTATCAGATACCTGTTCCGTCTTGTTACAAGGTCAACTGTATCTGCCTTCAGTATTATCTGCTTAATGAAATGTGTAAGAACACATAGAAATTAATAAATGGCCCCCTAAAATGGTTAACATTTAGTCATATCAAATTTTCAGTTTAAAAATTAGTGTCTCGATTAGTACCCCCAATTGCATGAAGACACCAAACACAAGGGACTTCCCACAATGTTGTGAGAGCAGAATTCCATGTAGTTACTTTGTGGATGGAGAGAGCAGATACCACTAATTCCTCTTTCCCCATTTGGAGGAAACATGCAGATAGTACCACAGTCACTTTGAAGTTTTGGATAGATTGCTGTAAATGACATTCTGTTAAACAAATATTTTAAATGATCATATGGGAACTAATGACTTTATTGTTGACTAATTTTCTTATTATATTTTATGACGAACTTGTATGTAACTTCATGAATATTATTATTTTAAATTTCCCTGAGGCATATTTATCTTTCTTTTACTTTTTGGGAACATTATAATTTAATGTCCTAGAAATATATTAGGCATATTCCTAGGTATAGATTCAGCACCCTCAAAATAGTATTATATTTTGTAGAAACACTTAAAATGAAAGGTCAATTACATAATATTTTAAGATTTTTTACCATTAGTGAAAAACTTTCTAGTAATTTTATACACAAATGAATAAATGCATATACAAAGATATGATAATGAAAAATACTCTACAATGGGGCTGAGGCAGCAAGAGGCTACATAAATTCAGCTAAATAGATTGAATTTCCTTTTTGTAAGTAAATAATTTAAATCAAAGCACCTGAAACTTGAGCATGCATTGCAATATCTGGAGAGCTTATTAACATACAGCTTGCTGCTCCTCACCCTGAATGTTCTAATGAACAGGTCTAAGGTTGAGCATGAAAATTGACGTATGTAACAAGGACTCAAGTTAGTCTTACGCTGCTCTAGGGATCACATTTTGAAAATGACTTCTTAAGTAAAAAAAAAACATCTCTATAGAATGTCTAGAAAGAATTTGTTAATAAAATCAATCTGTATTCCTAAAAATAGATAATAAAGATAGCAACATTAATAAACTCCCTATGTAAGTATAAATTATTTTAATGCTATTGAAGTGTTCAGAATTAATTTTCTCAAAATGTGCTACTTTTTGGCATGTCAATAATTTTGAGCTAAAGGCAATCAAGACTTGGCAGACTCAGGAAAAATTTTTATCTCTCTCTTAACTACCTAAAGGAATTTAGATAGGCAGCCTGGCTCAGAAAGAAAGCTATTACCATAAATAATTTCTATCCAATTGACCAATCTGTATGTCAGGGCAAACACCTAATTACCAAACAACTATTCTCCTTATCTACCTGTGAATTGCCCCCCTCCCCTCTGAAGCTCTAGACCCCTATCCCCTTCCTTAGCTCAGGGTGATGCATTACCCTCAATTGCCTGACTTGTTCTTGGGTCTCATCGTCTTGCTTGGGCTCCCTTACATGCATAATCAAATTTGTTTTTCTTCTGTTAATCTGTCTTATGTCAATCTATGTATTTGACCAGCCAGAAGAACCTAGAGGCATAGGAAAAAATTTCTCCTCCCCTATACTACTGTTACTGGACCCCTTTCTGCGTGGGGGGGGGGCTGGCCCCGTCTGTCACAGTGGCACCATCCAGACCTTTCTCTTGTCAGGCAACCTCCAGGTCCTTGACTGGCCTAGCAAAAATTTCACAGACAATCCAAAGTGAGAACAAAGCATGGTTTATTCAGGTAGAAAAAAAGAAAGGCCAGGTCATGGGTGCCACTGTGAAAGAAGCAAATGGTACTTATCTGAGTGGACATGGGCTGACTTAAGAGGGAGTGGTGACTATGGTTCATTAGTTCTCAGGGTTTTATATATTACCAAGGGTGAGAGTTTTCTCCCAGCTTTGTGGTGCAAAATTCTGACTCTGCCTTCTGGTTGGGAGGGGACTTTGTTGTTGTGACTTCCAGGACCAGGTAGGGGATTCATGCTATTAACTGCTTCCTCTGATTCTTGCCCAGAAGTAGGGGCTCTGGTGAAAGGATGTTAGCTTCTACATCCTCATTCCACTGGGGATTTTCCCTAACTTCTTTACATCCTGCCTTGCCAGCATGCTAGAAAGACTAAAAGAGAATAGTGGGTGTTTAGTTATGAAAAGAAAACAAATTTCATTGAAATGATAAGTAAAACAGAATCAATCATAATCTTTTTTGGTTATAAAAGCGCACAAAAGTACTAATTACTATCAACATATTTCACAAAAAGCACCCTAGGTTGTAGGGGTTGGCAAAGATTAAAATAAATATATACTATAAATGCATATTCTATTTGTTTCTTGAAACTACTTTTGATTGAAATGCTTCCTCTCTGGCCTTCAGGCTGGCTAACAGCTCCTGCTGTAGATATGCTAGTTGACTAGAGGGATTCTGCCTGAGACTTGAGCAACCCCTTTGTCAGAGAAGAGGTGGGGAACTGGACTCAGATCAGTGGAGGTCAAAGGACCAACCAGGAACAAGCCGATTTAGAAATTTCAAGATTTTCCTTGGATTTTTTTTAAGCTCCTGTTTGTCTACAGCCCCACCCACCACTTCCTCACTCATCTTCCTTCCCCTGATATACAAAAAGGTTGAATTTGAGGCTCATCGAATATGGATTTGAGCACTATCTCTCCCATCTTCTCAGGCTAGGCTTCTTGACTTTTGTGCTCCAAACTCTGATCTGTTGAATATCTTTCTTTCTAATCACTGAGCACACAAATCTCATACCTTAGATTAAAAGTGTCACATAACACTTTTGTGTGACATGACTCACTCTCCTTTTTTACTGTCCTCTTGGTATTGACAGCCCAGAGTCAGATTCCCAGCTTCCAGGCAAGATGACAACAGGAGAAAGCATTACACTGAGCACATGCAAGGCTAGTGAGACAATTAGATGGGGCAGGGAGGCCCTCCTACCCACTTCCAGTATGTGCTTGCAGAGTGGGACCAGGGGAGGGTCAAGGTATATGTGCCACAGAGGTCAAGATAGTGGCAGGGGGATATACTGTTAATCAGAGACCTGTTAGTCTAACCTGGGGAAAAGAAGGGATTGATTGGGGGCTGGATCCTCCCAAAGCTGCAGAAGTTTAGGCTAAGAAAAGCACCTGGTCCCTCCCACATGGGAAACAAATATAACCCCAAGGGAATGAAGGGAGGGTGTCTTTATCCACATCCAGGACCTTCTCATCTTGAAAGCCATGTAGCCAATAATGGTGCTGGCCCCACACAAGGACTTTGAGAAAGAAGCCCAAAGCCAGACTGTGACTGGGAACAACCTAAGCCACCTGGATGAATGCACAGCAGCCCCCCTGTGGTTCCCACAGGATGGTAAGTGTGAGAAGGGACCCTGGATGCTGCCTTTGGTTTTGGTCTGGCTGAAAGTAGCTAGACTTTCCTCTGGGTTCCCAGAGAGGATGGGCTTTTGAAACAAGAGTTCCATTCTCCCAGATTGTGCAGCATTTGAATAAAGACCTCTTTCATTTCTCACCAATCTCTACTTCTGAATTCACCTACTGGTGGTGGCAGACAGCTGAACACCGCTTTGATTCAGCAACATTATGTCCCTATTTGTGGAACTACCCCTCAACAAGCCTTCCAGCTAGAGTCATAATTTAATTATCCAACACTCAGTTTTACTGTCACTGTTGAATCTATTCATCTGAAGTCACTTTGGTTATTGTAATTGGAGATTTTATATGTATTCTTTTTCCTATAGTCTCCACCCATGCTTTTACATGTCTCCCTTTGACCAAGGAAGAACAGAATTTGCCACCTCAAATAGGCCTCTTCGGCGTTAAGGGTATTTCAGGCTGATTATTTTTAATAGACAGGAGATGTAGGAAAAGTTCTGAAAACTGAGTAGAAATTATCCTTTTGTAATAGACATGCATTAGTAAAGGGGATCTCTATTTTTTTAATGTATCTTCCTACCTGTATCAGAAATAGAAAAATGACTAATTTGCTAGAAATTCCTATCCATGAAGAAGGTAATGACTTAAATCTGCATAACAACCTTATCCTTCTTACTTTTTTTTTTTTTTGGTAACCACACATTAACAGGCCACCCCCATTCCTATGTTTCTTTTGTCTTCAGCTGAAGATGGTGTTTAAGTGATGGCTTGGGCCACTTTGGAACTTTCCTGGGTATATTCCCTGTGTTCAGGAGGTGAACTGCTATTATAGTAAAGCAGTCAGACAGACATGAGCAGAGTAGGAACAGCGGGCTAGGTATGGAGGGTCACCAGATGGAAAGTCTGGGTATCTAGAAAAAGAAAATTGTAGGGTGGGGCTTTGCCCCCAGGGTGACATTTACTCCCCTAGCATAACCCTGGTCATGTGATTCAGATCCCCTGACCTTTTGTTTTGCTTTTCATGTGGTTCAGACCCCTCTCCTGCCCTTTCCTTCCCTGGGGTGTTGCTAGTCTTGTGGGTCTTGACCCCCTTACAGGAGGAACGAGGGGGCCAGAGAATTGCTTCATGTGACTCCCTTGCATGACCACTTACTCAAGCACTAAGCTCTGGAGATAACATCTAGGTCTCAGTTGTGTTTCAGCTCCAGGCCTAGAAAAGCAACAAGGCCAATGCTGACATTGGGACTGGCTGCACAGACTAATGACCCTCTGCCCTGGAACTGAAGAATCAGTAGACACTAGAAACTTCAGGGGGCACACCTAGAAAGCTGATAAATATTCTGTTGAGATCTTCCCTTGAGACATTCAATAAAAGCCTGGGGGACTCTCTCTCTCTTTCTCTCATGCCCATACATTTCTACATCCCCTTCTTTCCCCAGGGCATTCTCTCTTTCTCTGGAGCATGCTCCAGCCTTATATCCTATCCTTTCCCCAGGAGTATTTTCTTTTTTTTTTTTTTTTAAAGATTTTATTTATTTATCTTTAGAGGGGAAGGGAAGGAGAGAGGGAGAGAAACATCAATGTATGGTTGCCTTTCGTGCACCCCCTGCTGGGAACTGGCCTTCAGGGAACCTGCCTGCAACCCTGGCATATGCCCTGACTGGGAATCGAACCTCGATTGTCTGGTTCGCAGGCCCGTGCTCAATCCACTGAGCTACACCAGCCAGGGCTCCCAGGAGTATTTTCTTTGCCTTGCCTTCTCCTAAGCTCTGAGGGCACAGCTGGCTCATTTCTTCCATGGCCCAATTCTTTCTCAGTGACTTTTTCATTTGAGTCTTGAAACCAGTTTCATTCTTAGCCAAAGCTCAAGGACAGGGATGCAACATCTGGTGCCGTTCACCATTAACACTATTAAACCTCTATTTGTTTTGTGCCTATTACTCTATCTTTTATTACAGGAGGAGTCTCAGCCAAGAACTCAGGACAGAGGCAAATTTATTTTTCTTACCCTATAGCACACAATGGGTTATACCTAATCTATGTGTTAGGATTATTTTATATTTACCCTATATTCATATCTCCTGGTCAATTATTTCACATATAACTGTATTTTTTTAAGAATAGGCCATTTAAATTATTTATTTATTTATTTATTTTTAAAGACAGCAGAAAGGAGGGAGAAAGAAATGGAGAGAAGCATGAATGTGAAAGAGAATCACTGATTGGTTGCCTCTTGCAGGCATCTTGACCACACCCACAAGCCAGGCATGTGCCCTGAGTAGGTTTTGAATCTTTCTCTTTGTGGGACAATGCCCAACCAACTGAGCCATAACAGTCAGGGGCACATACAACTTTCTTATAAAATTCACTGAAGGAGTAAATGAGTGAACAAATGAACTGAAAATGATATTATAGTGGTATTACAAAGCAATCTTTAGTTTCATTCCATGACTATCTTTGCCATAGTATAGACATCATATTATACACTGGGGATATTAAAAATAATAACATATGTCTCCTGCCCTCAAGTAAATTACAGAACCCTCATAGTATCTTTTAAATTAGTGTAAAAATGTGAACTCTCATATTGTAACATAACCTTCATGGATTTACTGATTGTATTTCATTTCTTAAAAAAGCCATGTGAAATGCATCAGCTTGTTTTTGTTTGAAACATGTAAGTGAACCTTCCCAAAGAGGATTAAAAATAGTAGCAGCTGCAGCAGAAATTTAGGTATCATCTATGTAGCAATCTGATATTATTTTACAGGTTAGTCTAAGATGCTGGGAGTTGCAAAATACTTAAGTCTTAAGATGCTGGGAGTTGAATGGATATAACATGTACAGAATATTACCTGTACCTGAAAAACATGAAATTCACTGTTGAAAGTAAGAAAGAGAGAGAAATAGACATAATATTTCAGAGGGAAGAAAAGCAACTTAAGAGAGAAAAAGTGCCAGGGAGTGAGCATTTGTAAGAGTTTTGCAGAATTTATTGATTGATGGTCTCTGGACCAGCACTGTAAGTGGGAGAATTGAAGAGAAAGGGGTTTTGGAAGTGACTGTGTTCATAATAAAATGGACCTCTTCTAATGTTCTCTAAGAAACACAATTAAGTGTTGCAATTCCTTTTTAATTGCATAGAGGCACTGGTCCATGCTTTAACAGATGCAGATCTCTGCAGAGTCTCAGTCATTGGGGCCTAGGGATTTCTAAAGGTTACATGTATTGCACTTATTTTCAAAATGCCATTTATCTTGGTTTTATGCCCTTTCAGAAAGTTGAAAGTGGGAGTGAGAAATACCTTCAAAATAAGAATTAGGTATTAATAGAAAAAAAGGCACATACTGTGATACTCAGATTTGCAATGTTACTTAATCTTGTAGTATTTAATTTTGCATTCTGACCAAGGCATCCTTAATGTCTCCTTCGATTGATGAAACTTTAGAAAAGTTCCTCCTTGATTCTAGGCCACATTTTTTTTTCAGAGCATTTAGTTTAGAAAATTTGTAGTTATATGTTCTTTTTTGCTCCTTTGAGATGTAAATTGTTTTAAAAAGCCTCTTGCCAGTTTTGCAATCCAGAGCTACACTTCTCAAGGACCTGGGAAACTTCTCTTTGAAATGTAATCCTCTAGGAGGGCAGAGCCCCTTTCTCCCAGTCTTTGAAGGAAGGTAAGAGCCCCACTGCAGCAGGTGTCTTGCTCCCACTTAGCCATTCCACTGCCAATCACTCTGACACATCACCTTGCCAGCAGTGATGAAGCCCCATCCAGAGTGCAGCCTTCCAGGACTCATCTGCTTTAGCCTACCATGCAGAAGGGCAGCACCTTACAGCTGCTACCCTGCACACTCTTCCTGGTTTTTTCTTCCATGCACTCTGTATGCCTTGATGACTTTGAAAACTAAACTTTCTTTCTCTTCTCCTAGACTAAGGATTCTAATTTAGGTATAATGAGATTTGAACCTCCCTCAAGCCTTTTGAAATATTCAAGGGAGGCATAAAAGAAATAGCAGAGAGACATTCACTTTTTATTACTCTGTATGATGAGGATATTGTATTGCACACATACTAATGTAAATTCCCTAAAATATATAATTTCCACCCTTTTATTCTCTCATTGTTCCTTTTCCACAATCAATTTGAATTCCTGAGATCTTACACGACTGAACTAAATAGCTTTTCTGAGGCTGATGTGCTTTGCTCTTTTGAATTCAGTAGCAGCACACTAGATAGAAGCTATAAGTAATAAATTTTTCCTTGTGACTGTTCCTGACAACAAGAAAAAACATTAATTTAACTTCTCTGGTTGAACTTAAGCCAAGGCCTGAAAAGTAGATAAGAGTCTTAAACTATTTACTTTAATCCATTTGCCCTGTAACCCTTACAAGGAACGAAATATTGCCAGTATCCTAAAACTCAGGTGAAAGAAGAGCTTTCTTTCATAATTAGGAAATCTTACAGATACATGCATTAAAATTTAGAATTATTGAATTGGTGAAAAAATACATCTAACTTTTTTTCTGTAAAAGAAAACACATTTTTATTTTTACCAATAACTTGATTTATTTGGGTATATTTAATATGTTGGCTTTCTCCCACATGGTATAATATTGACTGTTCTCAATTAATGTCTTGTTTTGATCATTATCAACTCATCTGGTCCACCTGACTGTGAAAATCTCTAGCACAAAATTTTGAAAACCACTTTTGATGTGTTCTGTTCAATCACTCACAGACCCTACTCCATACACTATGCAAATCTGTTTTTGCAGTTCACTAGTGTTCTATCTTTCTTGAAAAATAAAGCACAATATGCCAAAAATGTGCATTTTCTTCCTTTTTCGGTATTAAAATTGTAACATAAAAATTCACTAATTTTGATAAGTTTTTTTAAATGCATGCTGATATGATAGGTGTCACAATACAATCTAACAAAGTTGTTTTAAATGAAGTTAAAGACAACTAAGGACTCCTGGAGCCAACTTATGGCAAAAAATAAATGAAGTTTTTGGCCAATCCAATATTCCTTTTCAACTTCTGCAAGGCTTCTTGCTTAATATTTATTCTTGTTCTTTGTAAAGCTATATTAGGGGATGTATTTTAACTTTAGAATCAAGTTCACTCTTCTTTTATTATTTTAAACAAACAAATAAATAAATAAATAAAAAATTAAAATGCAGGCTATGCAAAACCAAACTTAAATATTAGAACTTCAGATCCAAATTATTCTTACATACATCATTATCCTGATAGACTCCTACAGGCCCTCCTCAACCACTCACCATGCAGGTAAAGACGGAACAGACCAACCCAGAACAGAGAAGTGACATATGAGATAAAAGATGTAGATTATTCATGTTAACCATAGACACTGCACAGTATGACTGAGTTATGGTAATGCTAACTCCATCATGTGAGCAGATGCTAAGAAGCAACACGTTCAATGATTATTAGAAGATATTATCTCTTTCTCTGTTTTTAATAAATATCCTGGTGCCACAATTTCCAAATGACTTGAAATTTTGATATACTAATTCTAGGAGCAGTGGTATAAAACTACAGAAATTTAAAACTACAGAAGTTTTAAGTCCCTAATTCTTTTGTCTCTAACAAAGAAATACTTTTGCTGGTAATTGGAGTGAGTTAATCTTATACTTATTTGCATATTTATGATAAAGTTCTCTCTTCAGGATCCTTAAAAATATATCAACATCTCTTTGATGTGATATTCACTAGAAGTTCAGAAATAATCAGGGGTAATGATTTTTATGTCATTAATCTCAGTGCTGGTTTTAACGATGCCTCATAGCCTGTGCCTCAAATCACATTCATACAACGCTGCAGTACAATATTCAACACTGCAAAAGGTAATAACTGAATAAAGAGACCTGTACATTACCTAGTAGAAAAATTCATTTGTTTTAATAAAATTAGCATGCAATTAAGAAATGGATATAATATATGTTCTATATCTTGCTACAATTCAAGGACTTAAATGTGCTGAGATGTAACTAATAGAAAAACAACAAAGCAGGCCATATACTTCAAAGAATAAAAAAAACTTATCAAGAAAAATGCTGATGACATTTCTGACTAGTGATACAGAGAAATGTCCTATAAAAGTTGCATAGAGGCCTATGAACTTCAATAAATATTTAAAATCTATTCTCATTGGTATCATGAATTTATCCATCTTTTTTATTGGCAAAGGAGAGCAGAAGTACAAATAACCTTGGGAGGTTTGACCTTTTCAGCAGAGGGCAGCCGATACATCATGTAGAGAATTGTTCAGTAGGTGCTCTGAGAAGACAAAATGTTCCTGTTTCTTTGCAACTTTATTCACTAATATTTCAGTTGGGCAAAGTGTGTCCTTTTTTTTGTGATGGGAGAGAATTTAGAACTTTATTTAATAAATTTGAAGTCTTTGCTTATACAGAGAAAGCACAATTACTGTCAGTAAAATGTAAGTTCTCTCTGCTCAGTCAGCGGCGCTAAATCAGTTCACGGAGTTTCTTGAAGCAGAAGGTTCAACACTTCAAAGGGATGGAGAATACTCTTTACCCCCAATTCATGGTCTCATATTTACTATTATCTCTAATATACAAAACACTTAACTGCCTAAGAGATAGAAAGTTTTTGGATAATTTTTTTCTCTTGTCTGCATAGAATATCCCTTAAAATGTTTTCATCTGTCATCTCTGTCATTGCTGGCACACACGCAGACACACATGCACAGGCACAATGACCACATCACACATGTGAGGCCTGTGCAGAGAGTGTCCGGCCATGTAATATGATAAATTGAAACATTTACTGAAGAAGATACAAGATACAAGAAACTGAGACAATGATGTCTTAGTCCCCTTCAAAGTAGGCACCCACGATTCATCTCTGGTTATGACCATCTTGAGGAAATCTGGCTCATTGGTAGTGGTTTGAATCAAGTCATTAGCAACTGCAGTACAATGTTCCTTCTGCTGTGATAGCAGAAGCCGTGGAACAAATTTTGCCACAACACGTTTCATGCCAAGGTCCTGTTTCAAAATCTTGCACACAGTTTCTATAATCTGCAGGTCAGCTTCTAGTTCTCACACTGTCAGTCACTGATCTTTGTTGATGTACCCTTTCAACATTCTTAGGTGTTCTGCTTGTTGCGGGTGTTTCAAAACATGGATCACTTTCTAGATTCTTGACTATTTTTGAAGCGTTTGTGCCACAATTTTATTTTTGTTACATTCATAATTGCTTTGTCCTCAAAAGTCTTCTGAATCATACAAATAGTTTCTACAGAGGAATGTTCAAGCATAAGGCAAATTTGCTGCAGATTCATTGCTCTACTCTCTCCTTCATTTTGAATGCAACTTCCACACAGTGCACATGCTCACTTGATGGTGTCTACACCCCCCACTGACTAGTATAGTGAAGACATCACTGGTCACACATGCACATTCTAGTCTACATTCCTTGGCTTCCAGTTTACATCAGTGTTACGTGAACTGTTTTTGCTATATTAACAATAGCTGAACGTTTTGGGGACAGGCCTCCTATAATTAAAGACAAACAAAAGACCCAAGCAATGTGTGTGTGCATGTGTGTGTATCTACCCTGTGGGGGGGAAACTGAGTTAAGTATTTAAGCCTTTCCCCAAATGCCATTTCTGATATATTATGGAGATTCCTTCCTTTTTACAGCCTCAGTTGTTTGCTATGTTGATGACACTCTAACCTTAATCTGACAAAGTGCTCACTTCGTAATAACCCACACATGTCAAAATCAACATGTCCAAAAATAGTTTTATTGTTACCTGTCCAAGAATATCTTTAAACCTTATATGAGTTTTAAATAGTGACAGAATTTTATATATATATAATATATATATATGTTATATATATAATATATATATGTTATATACATATAGTAAATTGGATTTAAACTTTAAGCAATTTTTTGACCAATTTTCCTTCAATTTGAAATTTTGAGTTATGTATAGTCTACATTCAAAAGGGGAGAAAAAAATGGGACAACCGTGATAGCATAATCAATAAAATATACTTAAAAAAATAAAAAAATCAAAATGTCTTGGGCTTCTTACCTTCACCTTTACATTCTGGGTACCTCTAATTGTGTATTATCTGGTGACATTCACTAGATTACTATGTATTTTAACTATTATATTAAGTATGTAAATATTTTAAGGATCTCTTCCTTGACTTCAATTCTTACTGAATGCTGTGGCAAAATAAATGTTCCTAGACTGATCATGATCTGATTTAGAGAACCCCTTGCATATGGAATTAGTTACAAATTCCTCAACCTATCAAGAAACTTACTTGCCTATCCATTCACATTTGGGGAAAAAAAGAAAAGGAAAAAGAACCTTACCTGCCATATGGCCTTTTATTCTGAACACTTACTCAACTGCTTAATGTATCAGTTCCTTTACTTCTAAAATAAGAATAATGATACCGAATTTTTACTTAGGAGAATTAAGTTATACACATATACATTTTAAATAAATAATAAATTATGGTTAATTTTTCTCCATGTTATGACTTCCTTTTTAAATATTATTTGCATTTTAAAAATTTTAATAATTTTCCTTATGAATAATTCCCAACATATAGAAAAGTTGAAAAAAAACAGCACAGCACATGCTAGTATACTCTCAAGACTCAATTATTGTTAACATTTTGCTATGTGTCTTTGTGGTCATATGTTCATGTGTGAATACCTATTTTTTGAGTCTTTTAGGCTAAGATGAGACATTTTAACACCTTATCCTTAATTATTCCAGCATACATCCCCTAGAAATCAGGATATTCTGCATATCACCTAGACCATTTTCATAACTAAGAAAATTATTAATAAACCACTTATTGGAAAATTATAATAAACCAATTATTAATAAATATTGGCAGTACTCATCTCCTCACAATGGTTTAGTTTAGTTTCATTTCTTAAGGTCTAACTTTCAATTCAGCAGAAATATGGAGTTTAGAAAACTTAGTTAAAATTAGTAAATACATAATGTTAGATTTTCTTCTATGAAGTAATTGATAGATTTTATTTTTAAGTAAGTAAAGTTTTTCTAGATTAAAAATTTATTAAGGCATGTTATTGACATACAAATGGCTGTACATAATTCATGCATACTACTTCATGATTTTGTAGGATAGTGTATACCCATGAGTCAATCAGCATAATCTATATCATAAACATTCTCATCACCTCTAAAAGTTTCCTATGACCCCTTTGTTTATTGATTATTATTATTATCATAATTATTATTTGGTGAAATGAGCACAAGATCTGTACTATTACTAATTTTTTAAAGTAAACAATACAGTATTAACTGTAGACACCATGATATACAGTAAATCTCTAGAATGTAATCATTTTGCATAATTGAAACTTACATTCTTTGACTAATGTCCCCCTGCTCCCTCCTCCCCCTAAGCCTATGGCAACTACCATTCTACTCTTTGCTTCTATGAATTGGACTATTTTAGATTTCTTATTTATTTGGTATCATATAGCATTTGTTTTCTTGTCTAGCTTGTTTCACTTTGTATAATGTTCTCCAGATTCATCCATACTGTTTCAAATGGCAAGACTTCCTCTTTAAGGCTGAATAGTATTCCACTGTATGCATATACATTTTCTCTACCCATTTGTCTTTTGATGGGAAATTAGATTGCTTCCATGTCTTAGCTATTTTTGAATAATGTTGTAATAACCAGAGGGATGAAGAAGTTTCTTTGAGATACTGATTTTAATTTTTTCCCTATATATTCTAGAAGTAGGATTGCTGGATTAAATGGTAATTCTATTTTTGAATTTTTGAGGAGCCTCCATACTGCTTTATATGTAATTTAAAGTACAATATTCAAAATATATCCCCTAAGATAAAAAATAAAACAAGGATGTCCATTCTTCATTTTCTATTCAATATTTTACTAAAGCCTTAGTTGCTATAAACATGGAGTCAATAGAAAGAAATGAAAATATCTATATCCACAGAGAATGAGGTAGTCTTATAAAAATCTTATGGAATCTATAGGACAAGTATAAGAACTAATAAGTGAGCTTAGTGATTTTTTAGGACACACTTTCCATATACATAAGTCAGTTTAAATCTATGTACAACAGAAACAAATTTAAAATGTAGTTTCAAAATGTATTTTAACTTTAAAAACTCACAAAATAGATATGAACTTACTTTTTATAAAGTGAAATAATTCTACCATAAAAAAATGACAGAATGTTGATGAAAGTAATTTAAAAGATCTAAATAAATATAACACTTTACCATGTTCGTTAATTGGAAGACTCCAAATTTTTAAGATTTTATTGTTACCAAATCTATAAAAATATTCAATATAATCTGATATAAATTACAGCATTCTTTAAAAATATGGAAATTGCCAAGCAAAAGTAAACCATTTCTGCAAGTTTTTTACAACCCTGGAGTTGTCAATGGTTGCTAATTTTAAGATTGTAAAATATTGTCAAGACAGTGTCATATTATAATAAGGACAGACTAGTGCAACAGAATAGAGAGTTCAGAAATCAACCTACACTTTTATGGTGAGTCGAATTTTTTGCAAGGATGCCAAAGTAATTCACGAATTGTTTTTAAACAATGAAGAAAAAAATGAACCATAAATACTAACTCACACCATGTGCAGAACTAATGAAAAACATTGTACATCTTGTGCTGGCTGGTGTGGCTCAGTGGATTCGGTGTTATTCCCCAAACTGAAAACTTTGCCAGTTTGAATCCAGGCCAGGGCACAAGCATGGGTGGCAGGTGGGCCATGTCCCCATTTGGGAGTGTGTGAAAGGTAACTGATTGGTATATCTCTCAGACATTGATGTTTCTCACTCTTTCTGCCTCCCTTCCACTTCTCTAAAAATAAGTAAATAAAAAACATCTTTAAAATATCTTGTAGACCTAAATATAAATTTTTTAGTGAAAATTAAAAAAATATCTTTATAACTTATTGTTGGTATATATTCTTAGGTCATGAACAGCATGTCCATTAAATTAGAAATTATAATAAGTGACAGTTTATAAAAATTAAAATTTTCTCTTTGCCAAAATATATCCTATATAAAGTGAATTCAAAATACAAAGATGGGGAAATATTTAAAAATGTATATCTGTTATAAGAATCACATCTAGAATGTGTGTGTATATACATATACATATAAATATGTGTATGTGTAACATTCAATACATAATGGTATATCTCATAAATAATAAAGCAGTACACTATAATCCAGTATTTTTTTAAATAAGAGAGGACTTGAATGGAAACTTCATAATTATTCAAAAAACTTACAGATTTATATCAATAAACTAAAGTTTGAAATCATGTTCTAATGTCTTTTTTTTAAATAAAAACTTTCTCCTTTTTAAACTCAAAGTGAATAATTGTAGATGAAAATTAAAATTAAAAAGCATATGGCCCCAGCCAGGTAGCTCAGTGGGTTAGAATATTGTCCCAGTGCGCCACTGTTGCAGGTTCAATCCCTGGTCAGAGCATATACAAGAATTGATCAATGAATCCATAAACAAGTGCAACAATAAACTGATGTTTCTCTCTCTTTCCCTTCCTCTCTCTAAAATTAATAAATAAAAGTTTAAAAAATTATACAGATTTTTCACTCATAAATATGTTCAACTTTGTTGAATTTGATTTGGTATTTCTAAAAATTACCTCGAGAACGGAATGTACATCATCAGCTATCTAACAAAGTAAAATGAAGTGCAGCTTTTACCCTTGTGCTCCCATGCAAATTGTATCCAAAGTTCTTTCTGTTGGACACTGGGTTCCTCAAGTTTATACTGTCATGGGCCATACAAGGAACAGCTTAATTTGACTAAGTTATTCACAAAATAACATTTAGTTATGTTTATATGTATCATTAACTAGATACAGTTTTCTTGAATCTTTTATAATGACAAAAATACCTGAACTTATTTCATTCACCAACTTTCAGAAAGATGTCAGTGAGTGCATATTAGTTTTTAAAGTAAAAAATAAAACACAAAAATAATAAAATAAAGTAGAAATGTTGCATATATGCTAAAAATTGCCCACCCCACAATCTTTGAGAAGTATCTATGACATTAATAAAATTTAATCTGGAAGGACTCTGTATGAGAAGGCACAATCTTCCCACTTGGAAATGCAACATAGTGTTAAAGACTGGTAGAGGAGATCCCTGAAGAGTCCAAAAGCATCATTTTCTGGAGAGGAAAGAGTAAGAGATGTCAGACCACACAAGGGTGGAGTATCTGACTGCAACCCATGACCCCTCTTGAGATTAATGGTGGACAAACGTTATGCTTCCCCAAACTGTTTCCTCTCGTGTAACTCAGCATCCTGCTAAAATGGACAAGATACCAAAATAAGCCCACTTTTCATTTACAGATGAAAAATACTCATGACAAGAAGAAAATATATGCTGGCCTTTAGAATTAAAATTAGGTAACTCACATTTTAATAGAGAAACTAGTTTCACTTTAGCATAAGGGAATAAAAAACCCACAAGGATGCCCATTCTCACAGAGCTGCTTTGCTCCCAAATCAACAGAACTGCCTACTGATGTAGAGGGCTTAAAAAATAAAAGAAAACAAAACAAAGCTATAATAAGATAAAGTATTATTATATCAGACTCAAGTATTCATCATCTATCATCTGAACTTTTTCCCTAATTTGGGTTGTTTTAATGGATAAATAGGCTATTTAATCCATACATATCTGTCTGTTCAGCTAACATTATTTACTTCAAATTATTGTCTGCTGAAGTGTAAGGAAATTCTAAACTATTCTACCAGCATTATTTCTCCTTCTTCTCCTCCTCCTCCTCCTTCTTCTTCTTCTTTCTTGCAGAAATAGCAAATGCAAAGATGATTAAAAGTAATAATTTGCTAAAGATATATTGTACCCAATATGCATAAAAAGCATTGTTTTGTGTTACATAAAAGGAGATAATATCTTATTGTTTTCCTAAACCCTTAAATTAATTGAAGAAAATATAATTTCTATGAGTGGGAATAAAAATACAACAAAAATAAAATTGGGGGGTTTATTTTGATAAAAAACAATGATATTCCAGAACTTGAAAAAATTATCAAAACCCACTCCCAAGAAAACCCAGAAAAATGAACACCAGATCAAAGAAACCTCATACAAAATGGAAAGAAAACAGATGAAAATTATTTGAGACAAAGAGGTGAGTTATTTATGAGAGAAGGAAAGGTGATCTAATATATGGATCCTCTTTTGTTTTCTTTGAAGAAAACAAATGGAAGACAAAATTCATTCATGGGAATTATAGAAAAAACTTTTACGAAAGCATTAAGCATCTGTAATTATTTATAGCTATAAGCACCAGCAAAATAGTATACCTGTATTAATATGCACAGAAATTTATTAGTTGTTAACATTCAAGAATAGATCTTATAAATTACCCAGAGAAAAAATTAGACCTTAGACCTATTATAAAGATGCGTATATACACACACACACACATATATAAAGGAAAGTATGTGTGTATATATATATATATATATATACACACACATATGCAAGGGTAAGTATATATATATATATATATACACACACACACACACACACACGCACACAAACACAAGGAATATAACCTACAGTTTTATCTTGCATTCATAAGATATGAAAAAATTATCTTTCTATCTTTAAGGGTAAAGATGTTTGAACTTTATCTTTATTTACATAAAATAAATAAAAAGACATCTCAAATATGCACACATTCAGAATTATAACACCTGTGCCATTCCATAAAATAAACAATTCAATTAAAACATAAATATTGAGAGCACATTCATAACTCAAGAATTCTCATTGTCCAAGTTCTTACAATGAGTATTGATGCATTTGAAAACATAACCCCCAAATGTGGTAATTATTATTATAGCAATATAAATGATAGATTATAGAACAAAAGCAACCATTAGAATACATATTTTAATTATGTATATGTGGAAATCAATTCTACCTGACAAGTAAAGTGAAACAAAATAAAACTAATTAGTTGGTAGTGAGTAGGTGGGAGAAAGTAAGAAGGCATTAATCCTTTGTTCTTCCCCAGCACAGAATACATGGAGGAATAAACACCAAAAGACATCTTTTTAAAGAAGAGCTCGGGTGTGATTGCAATGTGGCTTGCAATTTTATTTGACTTACTATGCTAAATAAAGAAAAATGTAGACAAATGAGATCTCCCAATTTTGCTTATGGGTTTTATTAAATAAATCAGATCAGAACAACTTAATCCTCTTACTCCCAATTTCCCATTTTTGGTGAAGGCTGTCTGATCTGCTGAGCTTTGTTAAAATTAAATCCTTGTGCTGGAAGACAATCTTCATGGGTCTCTTGTGTTTCTGCAACATCAGAGACATTGACAATTTTGTTCTGGACCTTCTTTACAAGAATGTCTGCCTCCTTTCAAAGTAAAGAGCAAAGTTGTTTGCTATTGACCATGACAGGAGTCAAAGGGATAATGCCCAAGATCCCCCTGCAGGGCAAAAATTGGGCAGGTTTGCTAGCAGCCCCTTTGTAATAGACTGAGATTTTTTAACCTTGGATTTTTCCAGCTATGACGCAATCCCACTGCATGTACAGCATTCACCTAGGCCATGCTGTGTTGTCCCACAGGACTGAGAGAGGAGGAGAACCTAAATAAACATGCCACTCCTGATACCTGCTGCACCATCAGGCATGTTGGTGTCTGCGACTCTGTTGTCCCTTGAACTCGGCCAGCATTTATGAAGTTGGGGCCATCAGACTTATCAGTTGGCAAGCAGAGTGAAATCTCAGATTCTTCACAGTTCTTGACATCTCGTGATTATTCTCAATATCGTACATGAGTTAATTCATGGTCAGGGAAAAGATTATGCATGCAGTCACACAGCAGTATGCAACACACCAAATAATCTTTTTCTGTACCATTGGATAAATATATAGACACATATATAATACTAAAATATATATCAGGAAAAGTAAGTATTAAATATGAACCATGGTTATCTTTGTGTGTTAGGACTTTTCTCTATTAGGCTTTTTACTGTATCATTCATCTTTTCTAATGAGCAGCCTGTATCCTTGTATAGCTATTATCCCATTTGAAATATATAAAATTTATATGACAGTTCATTAAAAAAGTTCTACTAATCATCATAGTGTTTTTAGAAATCAAATATTGCAAAGGGTTTTCCTGGATAAATACAAATATTTTAGATATAACCTTTAGCCCCTCAAATATTAGTCACTGGCTAAAGCTTAAAAATAACATTTGATGGAATACATTCTGAGTATTTTTCTATTTAGTTAGGTGACATTATTAGCTTATTCAGGTAAATATTTTCTTCTTGGTTTTTACATTTCATATATTTATAAATTTACCTCTACTTAAAACATTTTATGTAAACAATTTGTATTCAATAAGCTTCTTAATTATTTTAAACAACATCTTTGTTCATATGTATACCTCTCTTAGGAAAATCAAAAGATTATTTACTATAAATTCGCTTTTAGGTGAAAAATACAATGAAGATACTAATGTCAATATTGGATATAAATGATGCAGACTGCAGAAATCCGAAATGAGAAGCTAGATGTGTGAACAAGCCAGATGCCAGGCATGAAACTTGACCTAGAGGGGTGTTATGCAGCAACACATTGTTCTTATTAAAATGTGAAGTATTCATTAATATGATGAACTTTGCTGCATAAAAATTAATAAATCATGAGCTACTACAAACTGGTGATCTTGCTCGTGGCACTTATGTTGGGCTTCTTTCCAAAATGTTTATAACGAGCCTTTTCTTTTTCCTTCAGCTAACAATTGAGGATCTACTGTGCAGTTTATGATCATTTTTTTCATACTTGATACATCCAGACTTAAAATACTAAATTAGTCTTCTAAAATATGAATATTTTGTAGGAGATATACTTCCAAAGTACATTTTTTAAAAGAAGGCAATAAAATAAGCTAATAAGTACATCTGATAAAAAGTGACAATTATTCTTTTTATAATAACTAAATTCTCATTGTAAAAATGAGAAATCTTAGATATAGAAAAATTAAGTAATTTGTCCAAAGTTGGACAGCTAATGATTATCTAGGTAAAAAAAAATCAAATCCACCCTCTTACACCAAACACAAAAACAAACTCAAAATAGATTAAGGACATAATGTAAGATGTGAAAACAAAGGGGTAAGTCCCTTAACATCGGTCTTGGCAATGAATTTTTAGATTTGACACCAAAACCTAAGCCAACATAAACAAGAACAAACAGATGGTACTACATCAAACTAAAAGCATCTACTCTGCAAAGGGAGCCATTAAAAAAACAAAAAGATAATGTATGGTATAAGAAAAAATATTTACAAGACAGCTATCTGACAAGGGGTTAATATTCAAAATATTCAAAGGAGGCATATAAATCAATAGCTAAAAATAAATAATTGATTTTAGAAAATGGGCAGAAGACCTGACAGACATTTTTCCAAAGGCAACGTGCGAATGGCAACAGGTACATGAAAAGGTGCTAAACTTCAATAATCATAAGGGAAATGCACATCAAAACCACAATGAGAGATCATCTCCCAACTGCTATCATGGTTATTATTAAAAAGACAGGAGATCAAAAATAGCAAGCCAGGGGGTGGAGAGACAGGAACATGTATACTGTTGGTGGAAATGTAAACTGATGCAGATGCTGCTGTAAACATCATGAGGTCCCTAAAAATATAAAACAAAACAAAACAAAAAAACCTACCATATGACAACAATCCCACTTCTGGGTATAAATCCAAAGGAAATGTTACAACGATCTTAAACAGATATCTGAACTCCCATGTTCAATGCAGCATTATTCACTACAGCCAAGGTATGAAAAGAACCTCTCAACCCTTTGTTGACAACCTTGTCTGTCAACAAATGAATGGATAAAGGGGATGTGACTGATATACATACATACACGTGATGGAATAGTATTCAGCCATGAGAAACAAGGAAACCCTATCTGAAATCACTTGGCTAAACCTGTAGAGTATTATGCTAAGTGAGATAAGCAGACAAAAAAAGACAATGACTTGCATTGTCAGTTATATATGAAATCTAAAAATGAAAGTTGAGCTCTTAGAAACAAAGAATTGAATTAAAGTGGTGGTGAGGGTGGGAGAAATAGGGAGAGGTTTGTAAAAGGGAACTGATGTTCAGAGAGAAGATGAGTAAGTTCTGAGGATCTGGGTATAACATGGTGACTATCTAAATGCTATATAACTGAAATTTACTAAGATGGTAGAACTGAAATGTCACTTTTCACACACAAAGCTATATAAGAGAGGTGAAGAATGAGTTAACATTCAATATATATTGGAAAACTCCAATATAATAAATCACTTTGTTGTACATTTTACATATTTTATAATTTCACGTGTCAATTATACCTCAATGAAGCTAAAAATGCCAAATCCATGTCTTCTCTTTCTGTACATATCTCCCACATGCATTACAGACAGAGCAGTCATTTTCATGTCCATAGTACCTTGTGTCTGCTCTTAAAATACATTAATATTCAGCCCTCCCTGGTGTAGCTCAATGGATTGAGCATGGGCTTTCAAAGCAAAGGGTTGCTGGTTCAATTCCCAGTCAGGGCACATGCCTGGGTTGTAGGCCAGGTGCCCAGTACAAGGCACATGAGAGGCAACCACACATTGATGTTCCTCTCCTTCTCTTTCTTCTTCTCTTTCCCCCTCTCTAAAAATAAATAAATAAAATCTTTAAAAAATACATTAATATTTTAATACTTTCACTTTGTTTATGTGCATCTGCTCATACACATAAAAGAACATTTAATACAGAAAGCTCATACCATTGTTATATGCACAATACCTAAAGTTGGGCTGAATTTTAGATTAAAATAGAATATGACATATTTGTTGAATGTAAGATAAAGTGAGTTTATAAAATCAGTTTTCTATATAGCTCTACTTTATGTAAATCCATACATATAAATACACATATACATATGTGTATTTCAAGCAATGTGATTGAAATACACATGCTCAGTCTTCAATACATGTGTCATGATACGGAACTATCATAAAAGTTTAATGGGAAATTTCAGTCAGAACAGGTATTGCTAATTGCTCATTATAACCAGAAAAACACAAACCTAAGAATATAGCCATAGATGGTTTGACTTTCACTTGTTTCTTGCACTGTATACCCCAGACTTGAAGCAGTTCAGATAAGACCCTGAAATAGAGTTTTCCAAAAACTCCTGATAAATAATGAGTCAATTTTTGTAACATCTGAATTATATTTGAAAGAATTGTCTGTTACATGCTAAGTTTATTTGCAAAAGGTCATAGCTACAGAATTAATATGTATTTGGTAGAGTAAAACTGAAGCAGAAATTAACTATGCATAATCAAAATAGAATCTGCAATTCTACAATTATTAATAGTGCAGTTAATGGGTGAAATGAGGTTACTAGATGGAAACTGGGTTCAGTCCATTTCTCATTTTTTTAAACAGAAATCTTATCACTGTTTTTACCAACTTGCACTTAGAACTTTGTAATTATCATATATTCACTGCTATATGGACTTCTCAAAGATTATCTTATTTATGGTAATTCTCAGTACAATCCTGTGCATTGTGTGGTATTATTATTTCTACTCTTTAAGTGGAAAACTAAGTGACAAAATAATTCAGTAATTTGCCCCAAATCAAATTTAATGGTTATTAAATACAGTGAAGAATTTCAATCCAGGTGTTCTTTCTGTGTGGCCTATATTTTTGAACATCAGACTATATGGTATCTAGACCCAAGCACATATTTTCCCTTTGTATTTAACTAAACCCTATGTGCATACCTCAGTGCCTGCTTTGGCTTTGTTTTGCTCTTGTTTTCCACGTGCAAAAAGGTTCCTTAGAAACATTATGTATTTCATGCCTAGCTAGATCTGTTTCCTTATAACCACCATCTGAGTAATATGAAATATGCTAAGTAAGCTGTAGGTGAAATTTAGATACAATTTTTAAAAATTAGATAAAACGTTTAAGTTCAGCTTCCAATTTTCTGCCCATTTTCTTTAATAAAAATTACATAGGTTTGATTTAGCATATTTTGTCATCTTTAAGGGGGTAATGGGTACAGGTACCTAATTCAGGAAATAATGAAAGACAAGATTGATTGAATTAGTAAAGACTTGGAAAAAGAGAGATGTGAAGGTTGTGAGTTATCCAAGTAGAAGCCTTTGAGAAGTTTGAGCAGAAAAGCATGGGAATAATTTGAACAGTTTTTATGCCATGTCAGATTTTGGGCAGGGTGATGATGACGAATTACTGAAATTGAGTTTCAGAGTATGATTCTCCATATTCTGCCACTTTCAGACAGTCAACAGTAAAGATTCATGTGCTCCTTCATACTGCTTGTGAATTGTATTTATATTACTTCACAGAGAAGCTATGTTGTGATTGTTGTTAAGGAGCTCAACTTTATGTAAGCACAATAAAGAATGCTGATTTAAAGGATCGAGTGACATTCTAAATAGCATTTAATAGGATGTAAGAGCATTCTTAATTTAATGATAATTAGGCTCCAACCTAGCATTAGTCTTATATCTCAAATACAGATTGACATTTATATGAAAGGATACTATACAATATGAAAAAGAATTATACTTCCTTACATAGATCCCTCCAGGACACAGATGGAGAGATCACCATTTTTGACGTTACCCCTTTGCTGTGGAACATCTATGGAGGTGTTTGCAAAAGTCTTGAGGATGGCTTGAGTTTCAGTCAGAACAACTTATGTTACAGTTCACAGGCAGCAGCCTGGTTTTCACTTTATGAAATAATAGAGCCACTGTCACCCCTAAGTTCAGGAAGGTGTTTACACAAAGATTTTGTGGCCCTAATGCCCAAGGACAGAGAAAAAGTATCACCTTAAAAATATTGCATTGTAAGGTGTAGATTCAGAAATTTTGTAGAAAACACAGTTTTCTATCAAGGTCATCTCATCTTGGCAAGACACATCAGGTGTTAACTCTATATTTCGATGCTCCATTATTAATGATTAAGAAGGTATTGTTTACTTCCACAATTAATAGCAACAGTATTTGCTTTACTCAAAAATAGATAAGGGCTTTGAGACAACTTCTCCAAGTGAAAAACTACATTGCAGTTTAATAGTTGAACTTAGAAACACCTATTTTCAGAAAATGGAAAGTATTTCTTTGTATTAAGACATGATATTTTTTAAAAGCATTTTGTTTTAAACTCCCAATTTTATACATTATGACACATGTATGTGTGTGCACAAACATTTGCACAGGTTTGATATTTTTATGAAGTACCCTTATTGAGGAAAAATAAGGGAATTATAACCCTTGGGCTTATATATTTTACACATGTCAAGATGCAAAGCAATCAAATTTCATCTAATGATCTACCAGGATCATGACTATTAACCAAGAAATATTGTATTTGGCATAGTCTTAGGTATTACTGAAAATATAAAGAATAAAATGTATCAGTTCATTGATCTTAAATTATAAAATTTAATGAGGGAGATATTCAGGCACATCTCTATCTTCCAATATATAAAGTGGCATGGGAATAATAAAGTGAATTGGAAGAAGAGCCTGGGTTAAATATTTCCTCTTGTGTCTCTGAGTAGATGCGTCAGCCAGAGAGGGTACTATCATGGAAGTCTTGTGGAATTACTTAAAGCAATTGTGCTCTATTTATTAATTTACCCTTAGTTTGGAGCTCAGGGGCATAGATCATTACAGGTAATTAACCACTATGATAAATAAATAAATGGATGCATAAATAAAACAAGTTTTAAGAATAAGTCTAAATAGCTAGTTAGGTGAAAAGATGTAAACATTATTCTGAATATTCTATTCCATAGCTTGAAAAAATTTATGTGTGAACGTGTGTGTGAAAAAAGGTGTGTGTGAATGAGTACAAGAAACTTTCCGAACTTGGCTCAACTAGAGTTTACATGGGGACAGTAGCATATGAGGCTCTAAGTGTAGGTCGTTCCTGCATCATAGAGAGCCTTGATCAAGGAGAGAAGAGGGTTGGTGGAAATATAACGGGTGAATCTATTCCAGAGATAGCTCCAGTGGCAACGAGAGAATGATTTGATGGTGGTGATGATTAAGGGGAGAACGCAGGCAGGAGTCGGGGTTATAGGAATTTCACATTGAATATATTAGGATCCTGCACACACACAAAAAGGAGTGATAAATATCAGAACTATGACAGTATTAAAAAAGGGGGAGTTAGAGAAATATAGAGATTCACAAATAAATATTTTGGAAAGGGTGAATAACCCCAGGGGAATGTATGAATCTTTTGTATATTTATCAGAAAATAGCGCCAACCATGCAAATGCATTTACTCCAAAAATTTGCAAATTCCAACAGAGCAACTCCTTCATTACTAGTGTTACTCGTCTAATTACAGTAATTTTCTGAACAAACAATTTATTCTTATCTCTTGGAACTTGCTTGAGAGAATGGAAAGCCTGAATTATTTCAGAGCCAATGCCCTAGAAAATAAATGCGAAGGCTCTAAGGTGAAACTGGAGGCAAGCTTGTGACTACAGAGCCAGTTCTCCCAGTGTAGCACAGTTTGTTTCAAAGGATCAGATTCATAAAGCCACACATCAAAACAGCTGTTAGAACAAGGCTTTATGAAAGCAGCCCCAGTACCGCTGACACTCACAAAATATTCATAAACCAAAGCAAACCAGGTTCAAGCACCCACATGACCCTATCAATCTTTTGAAGTGTAAAACAGCCAAGGGGAATGCATTTTAAAAATGAGTGCACCTAATATGACTTTGTAAAGTAACTTTATGTTCTAAAATGCTAGTATTATGGGCAATAAATATAAAATCAAAGCAGTTAATATTCCTTCAAATGTACTGAAACATTGAGCAGCATTCCCTTCGGGTTTCAGAATAGGCTTTCCAAAACTGCAGCAGGAAAAAAGACTCACTTTGACTCTCTCCCTCTACGAGTTTAACTTAAGCTCATCTGCATTGGAACCATGGCCACCTGTAGTCACCGCGTGGAACGGGACTGCATTCAGAATTCTTTTTCAGGATGCTGTCAGTGTGAAAGCTCTCAATTATGTCCCAAGCTTGGTCTTTAAATGGTCCTATTTTTTAACAGAGTTTTGAATAAGAGAAAAATGTATTCTTTCTCCATTTTTCAAAACAGGGAGGTTTTCTTCACATATTTCCAAAATTTTAGGTATTAATTAATTATTCAACTAATAGAGGTTCCTGAAGGCAGCTTGCAGAAGGAATCTTGGGGGAGTACAGGGGACTTAGATAAATGAAATATGAACCTACAATTCTTTTTTAAAATTTTTAAATCTTAATTTTATTGTTGTTCAAGTATAGTTGTCTGTATTTCCCCCCTGCTACTCTCCCCCACCCCAGCCATCCCCACCTCCCTCCCCTGATCCCACTCCCTTGGTTTTTTCCATGTACCCCTTATAGTTTGAACATACAAATCTTATGCACATGTTTACTGATGGGCAACTCTTGTGGATGGTTGCAGGTAAGATGAACAAACCTGCAAAACTAATGCACCTTTGTTTTTTTCCTGTGACTCTGTAAAACCTAGGTACTAGCTACTTAATATGTGTATTAAAATGGTTTCTATGAAATTTCTTCACATGCTAAGCATGAATTTCCTGTACTTCTCATCCAGAGTTCCTGGAAGGGGACTCTTTCACTTTGGCAGAGCTCCATGAAACTAATAACCTTGGGAAAACGTGCATACAAATGTATTACTGCAGGCCTTATGTTCCAATATAAAAGATTCTCTGCTTTCTTTGCTTTTCAAGGGCTCACAAAGGCATGTGCTTTAAGAGGCCTAATTGCATTCATTTATTGCAGATTTCACAATAGAAAGCTAAATTTGTTGGTATTTTGGAAGATGAATTTGAAAACGTAGATACTGAAGAAGCTTGTCTCTCTTTCAATAACACAGTTTGAGGTGATAGAATCTGTATTAGAATGATGGTAAAAAAAAAGGGAAGACAAAAAGATCCTCGAAATGCTTTAGTAACCAATAAGAAGTGGTAAATTATTGCATGCGGTGGGTAAAGATGACTACAAGATTTTGGGGCATGGGTAACTTGATCATATTAATAAGAATGAGGACTAAAAGAGGAAAGCTAGTTTGGGGGAATAAGATAACAGGTTAATTTTTATATTTACTGAGCTTGGTTTACAAATTCAGACAAGGAAAACCAGGATAAATATTTCATTTTTATTGTTTAAGCCGAGACTACAGTGTAGAGGCAATGTGATATAATGAACTTCATTGCCAATAGACAGACATGCTTACAATGTTATTAACCAGGTTACCTCAAGAAATTTAATAAATAAATAAAATGCATTTAAAATGTTTTCAACTTCCTCATCTTATAAGTAAGTGTGATGTGAGGAAATTGGGGAGAGTTACTTGATTACTTAAGATTCATATTCATGCTTATAAAACAAACAAGTTAATAAAACAATTACCCCCAGTTGTTGGGAAAACAAAATTAGGTTGTGCATAAAGTGCCTAAAACTTATCGAGCACTTGAAAATGATCAACTAATTTCACCTCCTACCCCACTTTCCTTATAACTGAGTTCAGGGGTAGGTAACCAAAACAAATTGCAGTTCTATCTGTTTCCTTCAAAAAGAGTATTTCAAATGGAAGTACATACTGTAAAAATTATGTTATGAAGCTTTTCTTAAAACTTCGTCATGTGATGGCTATGGGTGTTTACATTGAGGCTTCACACTGAGGCCAGAAACTGCTGTGGAACAGATTTCACAGAATGCTGCTTTTGCGCAGTACTATGAGAGCCACTACCTTAAAAAGTCTTGATAAAGGAGCATAATATATGTTAAACTTCATTTTAATGCAAGAATGCCTCAAAAGTATCCTTTTAATGTATTTTTCATGTTGTCTTCTTTGGCGATTCAGTGTGTGTGTGTGTGTGTGTGTGTGTGTGTGTGAACACACATGAGTTCAGACACTTAAAATGCCACTCCTCTGGACTCTCCTGCCTCTCAGTACAGTTGGGTCTGCTCTAACACTTGTTTTGTAAACACAGATTTATTCCAATGTAATTGACGTATTGCAGAACACTTTGAGCATAATGTGAATTTTGTGTTTGCTTATGCATGAATTCATCCCCGAGAAACACTAGATGACTGTGAAATACTGCACTCAGCTGAAAGAACTCATGTAGGAACCCACAAAATGCAAACATAAGCACACTCACCGAGAACACCTACAATGTAGTCAGTACAGCAAATGTGTTAGGAGCTGCATGCATTCATCTGCAGTGACAACTGTCCACCTGATTTCAGATAACCTTCCTTCCACCACTTCACAACTACTTACAAGCTGAACTTTTCCAAGGTCCTCTTCTAAAAGCAAACAGGGTTTTTTCAAAGTGCATACTTCATGTAATTTTGATACATTTATTTATCTAATGTATATATAAGTGTACTAGCACTCTTACCAGTTACTTATGTTTTTAATGTGTCCTTGACAATGATGTTGAATTCTGTGCCCTTTACCATGTATGTCACATAAGGCTGTGGTTTTTATCATGCAATTTTGCATAATGCAGTATTTTTTAGTAATACATATTCCACATAGCAGAACTGACTGTAAAACTGACCAGGTAACACAGACTTCTCTAACAACCTATTTCTTTTTCTGTAAAAACAGAAAAGTAGTTATAGTGATCTCATAGGGCTGTTGAAGAATTAAAAAAAATAATGTGCAGCGAGCATTCAGCACACCCATGGAATATCATAGCCCTAAATATATGCTACATATGCCATATTACACATTAGTGTGAGGTGCCCTCACAATAACCCCTGGAATGTGAGGCTATCTTATGGTATGTGGGGAAATAGACTGTGCAGGGGTAATTAAGATCTTGGACCTTAATGTAGGGACATTTTTCTGGATTATCTAGGTGAGGATATCCACATGACCATTAAAAGCAGAGAAGTTGTTCAGGCTAGAGTCAGAAAGAGTTAAAAGGAGAATTCAGAGAGACTCAAGAGAAGCACTTGGCACACCTTTGGTGATCTGAAGATGAGCGGTGATGTGAAGTGGAAATTCAGGAGGCTTTACAGAGGCTCAAGACCGAATGTCAGCCAGGAGGAGGAAGCCTCAGCTGTAGAATGCAAGGGCTTGCATTCTGCCAGTAACCTATCTGAGGTTAAAAGCAGATTCTGGAACCAAATAAACTCATGAACAAAATAGAAACAGAGACATTGATGTATAGAACAGACTAACAGTTGTAGGAGGAGAGGGCGAAGGGGGAACTGAAATAAAGAGGGAGCAGGGATGAGCCAGACTCCATTTATGCACGACTCATGGGCATAAACCACAGTGTGGTGACGGCTGGAGGTGGGGGCCAGAAGGGGCTGAATGAAGGCGGGCAAAGGGGAAAAAAGTGAGGGCAACTGTAATCGCTTAAATAAGAAAAAATAAAGGAAAAAAAAGCAAATTCTTCCCAGACAGCTGACAACTTGATTTTGGTCTTGTGAAAGCTGGAGCAGAGAAACTGAACAAGCTCATACATACATTCTTCTAACCTACAGAACTGTGGGATAATAAAGTGCTAAGTTGATAGTAATTTATTGTGGCAACCATGGAAAACTAATACAGATTTTATTATTACTATAGGGATTAAGTATTTACACATTGGATTAAGAGAAGAGCCAATTATCACTGAATAAGAAAAATGCCATTTCAAACTAAACTATATTTACTAAACAAAACTTTTTCTAGGGTCATGCTTTTTAAATTTTGGCTTTGGATAATATATATAATCTGGATTTATCATAAAAATCTGAGGCATGTTAACATAACATTTGATAAAGAAGATTAATATTTCTGGACATGAATGATTCTTTCTATAAAATAGATTCCTTAAACCTGAATTCCAACCTGAATATAACATAGTCAGTCATATGTTAAGTTTCTAAGTTTAACTATTCCATCATCAATTAATTACTGAAGAGCAGCAGGAAAGGAGCGGGAAAAGCTCCAGAGAAATGAGCCTTGAGTAGGAGGGGAAAAACACACAGGTGAACTTTGTTTGCCCCCAAATTAGTTTTAAGCCAGTATTTCTCACTTAAGTTTGACCATGTGGCATTAATAAATCCTGAATTTTGTGGCTGGAAGGAGTGTTAGATAAGATAGATAGTAAACTAAGTCAGGGAGAAGGAGAAAGATATGTCTCACTTACAAACTCAGCAGTCCTGAGCCTGGTCCAATAATATGGCCAGATTTCCCAAATGTCACGAGAAACACCATAATAGCACAGGAGAGGGGGAAGTCTTGAAATTCTGTGTACGGTTTCCACTATCTGGGAGGAAGCCTTTGAAACTATTCATCCCAAGGTGTAGAAGGTGAAGAGGATTTGGCCCACAGTGCCCAAAGAAAAGCCCATACAATAATTTTGATTAATGGCTTGCTTCTGGTCACTGTTTTACGAGGGGATTCCTAGTGCTTACAGAAAGAGCCCATAAATAACTCTGGGTAATGGTCTCAACTTTAACTGTCTCCTGTCACATATCTGTTTCACAACAAGATGAACCAATATGGTCTGGAGCAAGATAAGAATTCGGAGAAAGAGATCTCCACACATACCCTAAACTTAGGTGGTGACATGAGTCCCTCGGGGAAGCTACCATTCATTTACCCACCAATCTGCATGCAACACCCTCACTTCCATCCCTCAAACTATATAAATCCTCAAGTCAAAAGACCTGATGCTTTTTCCCAATCTTGCTTTTGCCACCCTTGCTTTTTGCTCTTTGCCTTGCCCTGCCCTTTACCTACACTTTTCTCTCCAGCCCCAGAAAGGCCCTTTCTCTTCCGTAAGAACCTATCACTAGTAACCTTTGCCTGTATACTAATCAGCTTGCTGATCTGTAACTCTTTGCTGTGTCAGCAAGAAGAACCAACTTTTTCCCATAACAAGATCATAAAATATTTCAAGTCTACGTAATAGTGTTCCGTTGCTGCTACACCATCAGTGTTTTAAAACAATATAAATTTACCTTTTGGGTACGGAGATCTGATGTCTGGTACGCGTCTCACTGGGGTAAAGTCACCGTGCCCACAGAGCACAGGGTTCCTTCTGGGGGGTCTAGAAGAGGATCTGTTTCTTCGCCTTTTCAGCTTCTTGAGGCCACCAACACTACCTGACTCATAGACGCTTCTCTATCATTAAATCAACAGAGTAGCGTTTTCATTTCTCTCTTGCCTCTATTATCACATCCTCTTTCCTCACACTAACCCTTATCCTTCTCCATCGTAAGAACACTTGTGATTATGTTGGGCCCACCTGGATAATCCAGGAGACTTTCTTCCCACTTCAAGCTCCTTAACTTAATGACGTTAGCAATGTTGCCTTTGCCCTCAAAGTAGTGTGTTCATAGGCTCTAGATTATCATGAGAACATCCCTGAAACAAGTGTATTTCTAATAAAATACATGGGTTTCTAACATAATTGTAATTGCAATAATGTTTTGCAAATAATTACACAGTGACAGCTCAGTTTCTCCTCTTAAATCATGTTTCCTTTCAGCCTCCACTTCCTGGAGTCTTTCATGATTCATGAGTAGGTAGGAATGTTTAGTAGGACAAATAGGTAGACAAAGAAGAAAAGCATGTTAGTGGGGGGGGGGAACAAAGCAATGTATTTCTGACACTTTCAATATAATGCTAGTTGTATCATTAACACTACACACACAAACACACACATCTATGTTTTTATCTTTATCTTTCTAACTATTTACATAAATTATTTTGAAAATTATTTTGTTGTTTTCCTTGGAGACCTATTTAGGCATCTAAATGTACAAATATTTGTTTATTTTGATGACAGCGTAAGTAATGTAGGGTGAGTTTATTTCATATTGTTAAGCACATTTTAGATGTCTAAAAACAGTGAGCATTATGTAAACTGAGAGAAATGTAATAGATTGTACTTATTTCTCTAAGCCAGATATTCCAATTTATACTTTTATTTCACAACTACTTACAAGGAAGTGCCAGGCCCTGTTCTCAGTATTATTGATTCAGGAGTATCACAGACAATAACTACAGAAACAAGAAAACACAGACACACACCCATCTGTTTTTATGGAGCTTACACTCCAGTAGGCAGCTGGAAAATAAATAAACAAAAATAAATAAGTAAAATCGATCAAATAACTAGAACTGCTAAAGGAGACGGGGAAAGGTCGTGAAGAGGAATGAGGGGCAGGTGGTTCCAGAGGAAACTAAATTTAAACGTGGTTGTCATAATAAAAGTCCTCACTGAGAAGGTAACATCTGAGCAGAGTCCTAGGGGGAAGAAGTGCAATTTATTTTATTTTATTTTACAATTCTAAATAACATTCAATATTATTTTTATTAATTTTAGTTGTACGGTATAGTGGATAGACAATCACATCCTTTATGAAGTGATCACTCCCTATATTTCCAGTGCCTACCTGGCACCATGCATAATTATTAGTTCAGGGAGTGAGACTTTGAGAACACTCGTTCTGTCTTTCAGCCAGTGTCACTGACTGCCTTAAATGCATCAGCCAGTAATATAGGAACTGGGGATACATCAGTGAGTAAAACCAATTCTCTTTCTTTACAGAGCTTACATTCCAAGAGACAGCATGACTTTCTTTCAAATTTATTTATTCTACCATACCCATCATTTTTGGGAATGAGGAAAAATTATAAACCATGTTATTAAAATTTCCCTATTTATGAAAAAAGAATAGGTTGCTAACCTCAAAGGGATACTTTAGATATCATTTATCTAAAAATATAGAGTACTAAGACATTTTTTAATGAGTATGCTTCACTAGTATAATGATCAGTTCACTTATTGTTAGTTCGCATTTTGGTTCCATTATATGTAGGTCTTAGATTTCTAGGGCCCCTCATTTGGAACCAGGTGACATTCAGAACAAAACAGATTTTACGAAGATGATTTTCTAGAGTCTAACAACCAATAAACGTAGTCAGTTTATTCAATTGTTATCAGTTTCCAGAGCAAGTGTGTTATAGACATACAATAAATCACAAATTTAGAGAGAAGCTAAAGTGTTGTCAACTGGGTTGTAAATGTTTCAACATAATAAACAGAATGGAACAAAAAGAAGCTCCGCAGTTGAAGATTTCAGTTTTGACGGAAGGAAAAACTACCTGCTTTAGGTGGGAAAGGAAGCAGCACGGTGTTCAATTTTAACAATGGAGATAGTCTAAAAGAAATAGCATGTATTAAGATTGTCAGAGTGACAGATGGTTGGACTGTACATAATAAAGCCAAAAGATATTTTGACGAGAAAGGGGATGGATCTGACGGTTCCCAAATCAGAATCCTGGGCAGCACAAATGAGAAAATATAATTGAATATGTGCTAAGCTGATGCATAGTTAATTTCTCACAGCTCAAGGCGACAGAGTAGGGCAATGGACAGGAGTGTTTGCAGGTTCGATAGAAGAAAGAGACAGGAGGGATGCAGCAAATAAAAAGAGAAACGAGGCAACAATCCATCACCTGCACAATATTATTTTCAACAACTTATGTAAAAAACTAAACCAAAACTTATCATTTCTGCATTCAAAGTTATCATGTCAAACAAAACAAGGCTAGATTTAAATACTATCATATATTACCTAAAAATATAGTCTCTCCTATTGGAAAAATGAATTCTGTCATAGTTAAGAGAGAAATGCATTTCAGTAACATTGTTTCCCAAAATAATCTTAGGAAATAAGGTGTTTTCAACAGCACCAGCTTCTCTCATGACATAAGTATTTGAATTAGCCTTTCTTTGGCTATTTATATTAATTTTAATTACCACTATTTTAAGACACATGTCCATTTTAAGCAAATTTGAAAATAATGGATTTCTTTAGAAAGTGAATAAATTGAATAAAGTATTCCCCATTTTCCATTCAGTAAGTAATAACATTCATTATTTATCTAGTGCTATATGAGGTTTCACAGGAACACAATTTCAATTTTACGTTGCAAATAACGTATGCCCTTCAAATTCTAAATACCTTAGGTCAGTATATACATAGCAGCTACTTTTTATACCAAAACTTAGAAAGAGTAAAATGTAACGGCTCCAGAGTTGAAGATTTTAGAGGCAGGGTCTCTTTCCTCCTAAGAAATCAAGCAACTGGTTCAAGAACATGCAGTCAGGCACTGCCAGAGGAAGGATGGCATTCTACATCCACAGTCCATACTTTAATGCCCTTGCTGTTCTGACTCATAAGCCATAACTGTGAAACCTCACCCACTCATTCATTACTCTTGTCAGTCACATGTACATTGACGATAGAAAAGTGACACAGATGCCAGGACTCTCAGAAGAAACCCAACAGTAGAAATGGGCATGTGTAATAACCTTTGAAAAATCAGGAGTGTTTGCACATCATCTTTGTAAAGTAAAGAATGCCCAGAGATGTTTTCTGTTTAGAGCTGCAACTAAAGATAGCATTGGTAGATGCTTTAATAATCTCTATTGCATCATATTTGTAATATTACACTACATTGCTGCCATCTGTGGTGATTCATAAATCACATAGTAATAACGCCTCTTAATAAGTCTTATGCTCTCTCTTCACATTATTGATCCCTTTTATTTGCTGGTGCAAGAACTGTTCCATATGTTGATCCAGCATCCCTAATCTATGTATCATAATACTTTATGTCTAATATTATTTTCTGTAAGTCAATAGCCTTCCTCCTTGAAGATGGCCCTGCAGAATGAGTTTGTTCCAGCATTGCTGGACATTTGGATGTGTGATACAGTTTGGCATTGCTTTCTAGCAAATTAGTACGTGGTGGTGTGGCCCTTTCACAAGTTTTATCACAGCCTCACCCTATTAGCTCTGTGGTCCTGGTGAGCAACCATAGCAGCTTTTTACCAATTCCTGCACTGTGTCCAATGGTCAGCATCTTATATCTGAGCTTATCACCACTATCGCTCTGTGTGGCTACTTGACATCCTTCTTCACCAGAACCTCATAGTGGTTCCAGTTCTGTCACACTCCATCTGCTTAAAAATCAACCATGAGGACTTATCTGGCTCTTATGATGTTCTTATTATTGTTGCTTTTGTTAATTTTTTTTCATTTGTTTTAAATGTTTAATGCAAAGGGCTATGCTGCAGAAGGTACTTAATGCTGATTTAACAGTGAACTTGAGGAGCTGATTTTAAGAGGTTGGAGGTGAAGTTAGACATGGGCCAGTTCTCCAAGCCATCCAGGTTGAGACTCCTACAGGAAACAGCACCAGCAATGCTTACATTATATTTCTTTTGCCTGCCAGCCACTCAGAACATGTGCAGTTTTGACAGAATTTCTGTTGCTTACCTACTATTGCAGGCCTGTGACAGTACTTGGCCAAGAAAGATGAATTCAGATTGCTTTCAGCTTTCTATTTTGACTATAGATTTTTTATTTTAAGCAGAAAGTCCATGGTGCAAACAGAAATACATCTCCTTTCATATTTTAAAGGCTCAGTTTAATGTGTTTTTGATGTGGTATTATTTTAAATCAATGAACTTATGTGCTGCTCAAAAATCATAAAACCTACAATCCTATTTCTCAGTAAGGCATAATTTATACCTTAAAATTAGATCTTTTTGAAATTTTATATGCTCACTTAAAACATTAATAATTAATGGAGAAACCAGATTCTTTAGCAATATGTCAGAATAACATCACTAATTATATATGTGCGTGCATGCCATCAGAAACGCACTTGAAATATAAGATCATTTTACAGAGGTTAAATTACATTTTTTGTGAATTTATAAAAATATTTAAATGACAATGAATCACCTAATAACACAAATATACCACTTTTAAGTAAAGTAAATTTTAAGAGGTAGCTTCAAATTTTGTTAGAGAAATTATTGAGAAAGCAACTGTAATATACCCAAGTAAGCTGAGTAAATTAACACTCTCAACACCAGGCCCTTAACCCAACCAAAACAAACAAAACAAAACAACAACAAAAAATACAGAATGAACAAAAAAGTATATATATATATTTATTGGGTATAATCAAGAAGAAAGAAAAACAAAATAATAGCGCCAAATGTTTCTTCTTTCTAATCTCTCATTTCTGGTACCAAATAGGAAAACCTGTGAGGTGAATATGACTTATAATAACTGAGATATTATCAGTCCCCCTTAGGACTTGGTTTTACTGACAATCTTCATGTATATCCAAGTGGAAACTCATTGTGGTGGACATGGGTAAACAGGTGATGTCTAGCTACACGAGTAATGCAGTATATTCAACTCACTGGGAGAAGCCATTAAGGCATTGCCATTTTCCCACAGCCCAACCCACCCTCATTCATCAGAATGGGGTCTGATCACCTAAGGCTTTGTATCTCATTGGTTTATTTACTTCTCAGATTTATTCAGAAATCGGCAATTTAAATCATTATTAGTCAGTTGTTTTATCTCCCTAGACAGATAAAGTGCATCTAAAACAAAAATTAAAACATTCTTATACCTTTGTTATTATTAGTGCAATATTAAATCTGACTCATTTAATTAGACAAATACATTTTTAAAATACACTGTAAGTCATTATTATTTTTGTTTCTCCTTTTCTCGATTTGAAAAGAAGTAACAGTAATACCATAAGGAATTTCTCACATAAGTGGTCAGAATGATAAATTATGTGTGTAAGTTATTATTTATGTAGATTCAGTTTTTCTTTTAGTATTACATTACCCATATTAAATTTATATCTCTAGTTTTTTTTTAAATAAATTTAAGAATTTTGTATGTCCTCTCTACTTTTTTCCAGAAGTTTTTAATTTGAATTTTCAGTCTCTTTTAACCCTAATTGTTCCTTCCCTTTTATATATTAAACAAATGATCAACATTGTTATTTCCTACAGTGGCCACTTAGGAATCTAGGAGGAGTGACTTCCTCTTCTCTCTTTATCCACCATCACTTCTAGGCCCTCCTACATACACACAACTTCACTACATCTCATTTCAATGTAATCTGATTTTTTTCCCCTTCATTGGTCCACTTAAAACTCATTAAAGTTGATTTTCATTTTCAATACACTCTAACTGCAACCTTAGTAGCATTCTCTTTTTTCCCTTTTTTAAGGTATTATTTATTTATTTTTAGACAGAGGGGATGGGGGGTGGGGAGAAAGAGAGGAAGAGAAACATCAATGTGTGGTTGTTTTTCACAAGCTTCCTACTGGGGACCTGACCCAAAACCAGGCATGTGCCCTGAGTGGGAATCCAACTGGCAATTCTTTGGTTCTCAGGCTGGCCCTCAATCCACTGAGACACACCAGCCAGGGCCATTTTCTCTCTTTTTAAACCTCTTTTTTAAACTTAAAACTCGTAACTATCTCTTTGCCTCTTAAGGCTTTTATCCCTTTAACTTCTAGCACAAAATACACTCTTGGGTCTTCCAATTTTTCCTGGCCACTCCTTTTTCCTTTTGCAGGCTCACTATCCACTCACTATCTATATTTACCAGGATTTTATTTTTACTTCTTTATATTCTTCCACTTGAAATATCATTCATTCTCAAGTAACTATCGACTCTATGCAGACAGCTTTCAAGGTTACATTGCTACTACCCGTGACCTCACTTCCCAAACTGCCAGTATGACTTTTCAGTGACCAGGTGGATCCTGCAGCTTGATGTCTTAGCAGAACCTTAAATTTGACCTGCAAACAAGGGATTTTTAATTTTCAAATGCGAATGTAACATGATATCTCAATCACATTCTAAAAATGTTGGTTTCTTTTCTTTTAATTTAATCTTTATTGTATTTTTCTTCCATTACTATTTAGTCTCTTTCCCCCCCTTCCCCCAGCAATCACCATATCCTTTATTTTATTTTATTTTTTAATATTATTTTATTTAGTTACTTTTCAAGTACATTTTTTTTTTCATCTATTTCTCCCATCCCACCGTACCCCCCCACCCGGTCTCCCCCCTCCCTCCCATTCCCCCCCCAGTCCTCATCTCTGTGTCTTTCATACTTGTTCCTCAAAATCCCTCCCCCTTTTTCCCCTTAAGTTCCCTTCCCTCTCCCCCTCTGGTCGCTGCCCACTTGTTCTCTATTTCAGTGTCTTTGTTTTTATTCTGTTTGCTTGTTTGTTTTATTCTTTAGCTTCCTGTCAAAGGTGAGATCATATGGTATTTGTCCTTCAATGCCTGGCCTATTTCACTCAGCATAATGCTTTCCAGTTCCATCCATGTTGTTGCAAAAGGTAGTAGCTCCTTCTTTCTCTCTGCTGCATAGAATTCCATGGTGTATATGTACCACAATTTTTTGATCCATTCATTTACTGATGGGCACCTAGGTTGCTTCCAACTCTTGGCTATTGTAAATTGTGCTGCTATGAACATTGTGGTGCATAGATTCTTTGAAATTGATGTTTTAGGATTCTTGGGGTATAATCCTAGCAGTGGAATTGCTGGGTCAAAAGGCAGGTCAATTTTTATTTTTCTGAGAAAATTCCATACTGTTTTCCATAATTCACCATATCCTTGATGTTCTCTCTGCGTGGACTGAGTGGTACTTTTAGTCTTTCCCTGTGTCCTTTTCCAGTCCCATCATTGTTCATCTTCACCAGGATTTTATTTCAGATGTGTTTTCTCCTAAACAAATCCATCTTTTTTTATCACTACTTTGGATATTGTCTACACTTTTATCTCCAAACTAGAAATAATTTCAAACATTAAAAATGTTTCTTCTTGATATCTCTAATGGATATAGTTTTATGTACCAGCATATTAAAAACTAAGGTCACATCTATGACCTGTTCCTCTGTTATTTTACAAAAAAGCTGCATCATCCTCCACCAAGACCTCCAGCCTAGAAGTTTAATATTGAACCCATTTCATCCTACAAATTCATCCTATAACTATGTATTACTTACCTTCAGAACTGTTTTAGTCAAACTCTCCCTTCCCCTTTTCTTTTTATACTCTACAATTTCCTGGGAACTATCCTAGTAAGATCTGAAAGGAGTCATCCCATTACCTTGATGATCCACATTAGGTGGCTCTTCAATATCTACAAAATTTCATTCAAACCCTTTATCATAATGCAATATAAATTAATGTGTTTCAACAATTTTCATTTGTGATCAACACTTTATGCTACAGATTCTTCTGTTCCTTCTTTATATATATAATCCTTCTTTTGTTGTTTTCTCTGCCAAACAAAATTCAAATGATCCTCTAGGACCCAGTTCAAATCTCACTCCTTTTTTTGTGAAACTTGTCTTAAAGCATTTCTTTCTCCATGTCATTAGGAAAAATTAATGCTTTCACTTTTTAGACATTCGAATTATTTGGTTTCTCCGATGTGTGAGGGATGTCTATTAACAATTTATCTGCTTGCTTGCAGATGAGTTTCTGGAGAGCAGAGACCATCTAATTCATCTTTGAACTCCTAGCATTTAATGCCGCCCATCACTCACCTTCATAAATCATTTTAAATTAAGTAAAATTCTCTAACCATTTCAATATGCAAACATGGCTTTAGTACCTTATTTAAGTAAACATATTTTATGACTTACTGATTATGAATAAAATTTATATAACTATTTTTATGGTCAGTCATACTATATTTCTACCAAAAGACTGAAGCAGGAAAAGAAGAGATTCATACTGAAAATGTCCTTGGAAAGGGCACTTTTCTTCAATGGTAAATGTTAGAATACAACCCTGACTAATTCAACCACAGCAAAATTCTTTTATAGAATTTAATCCTGTAACTCTATTCATTGAAGTAAATGGTTGTTTCACATGAGTTATGGTGATGTATTGAGATTTGAAGAAGGGTGTGAAAGATAACACAGCAGAAACTAGATGTAATATTTAAAATATAATTCCACCAGAATGGAAACAAAATCTATAAGAGAAGGCTCCATAGAAGCATAATGTTCCAATTCAGACTTTCAAAACAGATTTACAAATGAAACATTTCATAAACAATGAATAACATGCTCTTAAAAAACCTCGCACAGAAGAAAATTGCCACTGAGCATGCATAATTTGCACTACAGTAATCTTATTTTCTAGCGAAAGCAATGAACACTGTCACCAAATGGTGAGCAAAGACAAAGTAATGGGATGCACACCATGTTCCTAAAATTCTCTCCAAAGAATATGATTGTGATGAGTTTTGTATGTTTAATTCTTAACTGGCAATAAACAAATAATTTGAAGCTTTTTTCATCAAGGCATTGATATGTGGCTTAGAAGATTAAGGTACTTATAAACCTGAATAATTAAACATATTAAATACTGTATCATTCTGGGGAAAACATTTCTACATTGTATAATTTTACATATTTTTACAGCATTCCATTTTCTCCAGCTTTCTTACTTCCTTCAAAGCATGAAATTCTGGGACTTAAATTTATTATATTTTTAATGTGTTTTCTTTATTTGCATGTACACAAATCATAGGGCAGCCAGAAGATTATAAGCTTTCTTATGAATCTCAACTCTCTTGCCTCAGACTGTCATCAAATAACAAGCAGCCTTATTATCTAGGGGGCTGTTAGGGAACAAAGTTATCACTGCTATTGCTCTCTCTCTAACTGTGCTATAATAGTAAACTATATAATTATTTTCTGAAAATGAAGTGGAATAAATCACCAGAAGTCTTGGGAATGAAGATGCAAATATCTGCTTAATAACATAGTGGAAAGTAAAGGTGAGATTGAATAACATAATAAACTAATGAGATATAACAGACATACAGAATAGTCTACCCAATAGCAGAATACATATCTTTTCAAGCTCATATGAAACATTTTCCAAGATAGACACTATTTTAAGCCTAACAAATGAAGCGTGAATAGATTTATAAAGACACATAATATTCAAAGTGTCTTTTCTGACTATAATAGGATAAGTCAGAAATCAAAAATTAAAAATAAAACTGGAAAATTTACAGATTTGTAGAAATTTAAAAAATATTTGTCTCGTTTATTTATTTATATTTTTAAACATATTTTATTGATTATGCTATTACAGTTGTCTCATTTCCCCCCTTCATTCCCCTCCATCCTGCACACCCTCTTCCACCCACATTCCCCCCCTTTAGGTTCATGTCCATTTGTCATAAGTTCTTTAGCTTCTACATTTCCCACACTATTCTTGCTCTCCCCCTATTTTCTACCTACCACCTGTGCTACTTATTCTCTGTACCTTATCCCCCTCTCTCCTCCTCTCACTCCCCTGTTGCTAACCCTCCATGTGATCTACATTTCTATGGTTCTGTTCCTGTTCTAGTTGTTTTCTTAGTTTGTTTTTGTTTTTGTTTTAGGTGTGGTTGTTAATAACTGTGACTTTGCTGTCTTTTTACTGTTCATATTTTTTATCTTCTTTTTCTTAGGTAAGTGCCTTTAACATTTTATGTAATAAGGTCTTGGTGATGATGAATTCCTTTAACTTGACCTTATCTGAGAAGCACTTTACCTGCCCTTCCATTCTACATGAAAGCTTTGCTGGATAGAGCAGTCTTGGATGTAAATCCTTGTCTTAAACAATCAATGGATAAAGGAAAAAAAACACAAGAAAAATTAGGAAATTCTTAGAGACAAAGGGAAAGAAAAATGCACCATGCCAAAACATATGGGGCACAGCAAAAGCTGTACTAAGGGGGAAATTTATTTATAGATTATTAAAAAAAGAAAGATGTCAAATCAACTAGTTAATTTTATAACGTGGAGAGAAAGTGAAACAACTAAACATAAAGCTAGAAGGATTGACAAACATTTAACTAGCTGGACTAAGAAACATGAAAAGACTCAAATTACTAAAATCTGAAATAAAATGGAGATTTAACTACTAATTCTCTGGGAATAAAAACAATTGCAAGAGACTACTATGAACAACTGTACACCAAAAATTAAATAATTTACACAAAATGGACATATTATAGAAACACAATACCTACTAGACAAATAGAAAATCTGAATAGCCTTATAATCAGTAAGGAAATGGAATCAGTTATCAAAAATCTCCCAACAAAAAAAAGCCCTGGACCTCACTGATTGAGCAGCAAATTCTACCAAACACTTAAAGATAACACCGATTTATTTCCATCTTTTTCTAAAAATATTTTAAGAGAGGGAAACACTCCCTAATGCAGTTTGAGTCCAGCATTACCTTGATAACAAAGTCAGATAAAGACACCACAAGATTGAACATCAGTATTCAATACACATCAATATTCTTAATGAGTAGAAACACAAAATATTCAACAAAATTCTAATACACCAAATTCAGCAGTATATTAAAAGGCTCATACACCATGAACAAGTGGAATTTATTCTTGGAATGCAAAAATGGTCCAAAGTGTGAAAATTGATCAATATGATATAACTCACCAAAAAATGAAAGGGGAAATGAGCAGGGTCATATCGATTAATTTAAAAAAAAGAACATCTGAAGAAAGTTCAACACCCTTCCATAATAAAAACACTCAATGAACAAGGAATCAATAAAAATTTTGTCAACATAGTAAAGCCATAGATGAAAAACTTATAGTTAACATCATATTCAAAGGTAAAGAAATGAAAGCTGTTCCTCTAAATCAAGAGCAAGGTCAGAATGTCTGATTTCACCATTTCTACTCGACACAGTACTAAATGTCCCTGCCTGAGTAATTAATCAAGAAAAAAGAAATAAAAGGCATAAAGATTGGAAAGGAGAAAATAAAATTATATCTGTTCACAGATTATATGATTTTACATACAGAAAACCTTAAATATTACATGATATACTGTTAGAATTAGTAAGTGAATTTAGCAGGATATGAAGTAAATACAAAAATCAGTTGCATTTCAGTATACTAACAATGAAAAAGCCTACAAGAAAATTAAGAATACAGTTTCATTTACAATAGCACATCAATAATAAAATACTTAAAAATTAATGTAACCAATGAGGTCAAAGTTTTGTATAATGAAAGCTAACAAATATTTTTGAAAAAATAAAATATAAATACATAGATAGACATCAATGAGAATGTAAAATGGTACAGACACTGTATAAAATAGTATGATAAACCCTGAAATAATGTAAAATAGAATTATCATGTGATCCAGAAATTTGACTTCTGGGTATATACCAACAACAATGAAAATCAGTATTTTGAAGAAATATTTTGTGTACCAGTGTTCATAGAAATATTATTTATAATAGCTAAAATTTGGAATGAACACAAATGTCCATTGACTGATTAACAGATAAGCAAAACATGGTAAACACACACAATGGAATATTATTCAGAATTAAAAAATAAGAAAACCCTGACATACCCTATAAAATAGATGAACTTTGAGAAGATGCTAAATGACATAAGCTACCCACAGAAAGACAGAGCCTGTATAATTATACTTATTTGAGGTACCTAGCATAGTCAAATTTATAGTGACAATGAAAATTGTGTTTAGCAGAGCTGAATAGAGAAATTAATGGGAAGTTATTATTTAATATATATAGAGTTTCAGTTTTTTAACTCTATTTGAATATTGAATTGAAATCATCATCAGGGGAGTAGAGTATCATGAAATTCACCTGAGTCACTATTGCTTAGCAAATATTTATTCTCTATTTTCTTACATTAGAGGAATATATCTCTCTGCCAAGTTTATCTTGTACATAGCTATATGACTCCCTTTGTCTACTGAAATGATAATGAAAATGATATGAGCAAAACTTGAAATGTAATTGCTTGATTTGACTTGGCCTCTTGCTCTTGCATTTTCATCTTTTTCCGTAGGAAACATAAGCCTTGGTTGAAGGTGGAGGATGAATGAGAAACAAGTGAATGTAGTTCACAGCTAGGAAACAAACCCAACTGTGTCAGTTCTAGATTAGCTGAACTCATGCCAATCCACAGATGAATAAGAAACAGATGGTGGTTCTGCATGCCATTGAGTTTTGGTGTGGTTTGTTACATAGTGTTACTATGGCTATAACCAATTAACACTCTAAAAAATAAAGACATTTCATCAAAACACAAAGATAATCAAGATTTTAAAAGTCCCTAGTTTGTGAGACCATAGTAGTTTAACTGCATGAAATAGTTTTTTAAAAAGGTAAAAAAAAAAAGTTTAGTTTTGCTATGCATGTAAAGAAAATGACCAAAAGATGGAGTAAGTAGTAAAACAATTTTAAAAAGTAGCAAATATAGCTAAATCTTAAGAATTTTATTGGTAAATGGAAGAGAAGAAATAAAACTCATGATAGAAGTGGTGTTGGAGAAGAGAGGAGGCTTTTTAATTTTGTTTAGTTTTCTTTAAAGAAAGAAAGGAACTTTCTTTTCTTATTATACAATTATAAGAATTGTAATCAATGAAGCAAAAGAATTAAAATAAAAGAGAAGGACTAATTGACTGATGTTAAACAAAGTCATAGATCAGTTTGTCTGAGAATGACATTCAGCACACTGTATAAGACAAGAAAAAATTCTTACTCTGAGGCAGCAGGAAAGGAAAAAAGAGGGATGTTGCAGAGAAATTCTAAAAGCATAAGGAAATCATGTGAAATGAGAGTAACAATGATGGCATTTGTGCAAGAGGGCTTCTATTTGCCATTGTGGGACAAGGGGATTGGCTGAATGAACACTTTCAATTCATGCGATGACTGCTAGTGACTTTTTTGGGAATTTTATTATCTTTTAAAATATACATACAAGATGTTTGTTGAGAAGTAACAAAAGCCAGTCCACAATAAGTGAATTTACATTAAGAATTGGGTTGAAGCCATAGTTTGAAGACCAGAAATGGATAAAGCATGTTCGGAAAGTTATTTTGGTTTGAAGATCTGTTAGGTTCAGCTTCACTATTTCCTTCCTATCTTACATCTTACTAACAGATTCCAAAACTTTAATGGCACCCCAGCAGTCAAGTGACAAAGTTCACTTTCTTAGTGTGATGCCTTAGATCATAATTCAGCAAATATTCATAGTCACCTCACCAATAGGAGGAATACACTTCTGTCTTCGTTTATAGAATGAGTGATTTTCCAACTTTCTACAATATTTCCCCACTTATCTGAATGTAGCTATCCCTCGATTGCCTTTAATATTCATCTTAATTCTAACTTCTTCCGAAAAGCTCTTTGATATCTTTATCTTCTCTTGATTCCTTATACAGAATTATACGGAATTGTTTACTTCTTAACACAAATTTTTATTGTTTCTTTTTTTCTGTGAATGTACCCACCCAACTTTCTTCTGACCCCAAATAGAATCACAAGCTCTTGGAGCCAGGGTGTATTGATGACACTTTTATTCTGTGCTTAGAAGTCAACTATGCAGTTTTGTGAATCTCAATACCCATTTCTGTCAATAGCAAACAAAATAATAACAAAGACAGAATTTCAAAAACTTTGACATTATTCAGATTATTAGATATCACAATCTCTTCCACTTGATAACATTTATTCTAAAATTTGAACTTAACTAAAGATCCCTCTGTTTTAAAAAAATTCAACATCTTGGGACCATTTATTTGTACTTTCTTGTTTTCAGTGTACAATAAGTAACAATTTAACTTGGAAGGAAGAGAATCAAATGGAATTGATCAAAATAGTTTCATTTACATGAAAATAACTATTTACTTTATTTTGCTAATAAGGTGCAGATAGGACAAGAACATAAATTATATGAGTTAAGCTAATTTATTTTTAGAGAGAATGACAGAATATCTTTTTAAATTAACAGTATATGATACCTTCAGGATGGTGCATTTAAAATAATCACCAAAATCTTGAGATGAAAGCTACCATTTCTAGTAACAATATCGTATTTTGGTACTAACCCAATCTTCAATATTCTGTCCCCATTGCTTATACTTTAGGGGGAAAATACAAGCTGCTGGCTATATAAAAATTCTATTTTTAATAAAATAATATAATTCATAAAGAACTTTTTAAGAATTAAACATTTTGGGCCTTCACTCCCAAAACATACTTGTTATATGCGAAAGTTATCTGTTGAAAAATAAAAGGTTCTGACACTTCACTTTTATTTTTCCTTTAAAGTTTTGTTTGAAGTATTTCTTAGAAATTTTATTTATAGAAAAAAGCAGATATATAATCTATGCAATAGGAATGTTTTTTAGTTTGCATTTATTTTTTTTGCAGCTTCTTTTCTGGAAGCATTTCTGTAAAAGCAAAGAGATCAGAACAAGTTAAATTAATCTCCTTAGTGAAATTTTGAAGGTTTGTGTAGACAACCTGTTGTAAATTGATTTTCTATGTGACCTTTTCTCTAAGTATTTCTGTAGTCTATTTATGAATTTTTGTAGAAAAAATGAGGCCACTCTCTTTCATTAACTCTAAGTTTTCCCTCAAGAAAGAGATTGATTTTTTTTAACCTGAAATCAACTCTGCTAAAATGTGTGTGTGTGTGTGTGTGTGTGTGTGTGTGTGTGTGTGTGTGTTGTGAGCATGGAAGCTAGAGACAAAGCGCACACAGAATATAATGGGTATAAATAGTGTCCTTTCAGATTTATAGAGCTAAATCAAGAATACTGAATTTTTTATTTTAGTAAATCTTTGAATATTCACATGTAACATTCTTATTAATTATGATCTAAGGAAATAAAATTGTTAAAAGTCTATATTGATTATTCCTGTATTGTTCCTCTAATTTATGACCAACATTGCACAAATGTATATTTAAATGAATTTAAATATATTAATGAGGTGATTAAGTCATGAATTTATAGGATATATTCTATTCAAAGCCTAGAATATTGAGTCTAAAATGACTTAAGTTGTCTGCTTTGTACTTATATTCAAGATTGAATAACAACACCATTGATCTTGAAATTGTATTGATGAACTTATTGCAACCATTAATCACATGAGAAAACTACACAATTTAAAAAATAATAATTACATTTTCAACTTATGCTTGTTCTTATTAACTGTTTCTATTTTATAGCAATTAAATGATAAAATGGTTGGCTTTCAATTTATTAAACAAAAAGGAAAATGACTGAACATATTTTAATGATTTCATATATCACTGAAACCTTAATAATATGAAATAGAAAGATTTATAATGGTTATAATTCATGGGTAGGGCCTGAAGAATGATTTATTTTTCTTTTTGACATAAGTTTGAATATCATAAAGTCATAGGTAGCATTCTTAGTAATATATACATGTATATATCAATTCACATTGATATTCTGCACATCAATAAAAATTTCTATTTCATGTTATGACAGAAATAAGTAAAAATACAGAAGAATCATAATCTAACTTCAGAACCTTAAAACAGAAGCTTATATTATAAATAGATTAATTCTAGGTTCTTTTAGGGTTTTATGTTTCAGTTATGATCAAATTGCCAACTTGGTCCTGGCAGTTGCATAAACATGAAGTAAATTTAGTATTCATAATTGGCTGTGTGTGCAAAACTTAGCTCCTGAAGATCTCAAGTTTATTTTGTATTATTACAAAGCTTTTTTTTCCTGGCAGCTTATACTACTGATTAATAAAAGTTCACAATAAATGCCTCTAAAAGTGCTTATTTGACATTGTTTAAAATATTCAAGATAGATTTTGAATTTATTATTTCTGGATGTGTTTGAAGAAACTTGTACAACAGTTTATTTTTATCAAAATAAGATGTTTCCACAAATCACAGATAAATATAATTATGTTGTTAAAAATAAAATTATACTTAAAAGCATTGAATGAACAATGAAGAAGTAACTGACTTCTCAGAATAGTTAACATAAATTCAAAATAAAAATCTATAAAGAGTGGTTAAATAAGTAACAGAAAATGTTGACTTCCTAAAACCATTTTCATTCTTTTAGTGTTATTACATTAACTCTGACTCCATTACAATAAAACTACTTTGAAGTATTTTTCTCAGAATCATTAAGAGGTATTGATTACCAAATCTTTTTCAGACTCCTTGGCCCATTATTGTAATTGTTACTATTCCACCTCTTCTGTGAAATTTTTCCAAGCCAAATTTTTTTCTTAGTAACTGCTTTTAACATTATATCTCTTTTGTAAAATGATTCCTTCATTAGGTATCTTTGTATTTCCCAGTTGGTAATAATTACTAAGTAAGTGTCCTGGGTCTCACCACTGTGTCAGACACTGAATCAAAGATGAACAATACAAAAGTAAGCAAAATCAGCCAAGGGGAGCTTACCACTGGGTAAGACAGATTGAAAAAAATGAAAAAATGCTAAGGAATGTAAAATTAGAATTTGTGGTAAGTCTTACAAAGAAAATTTTCATGATAGTCTGAAGAATTTATTGCTCTCTTTTCCTGATTCAATAAAATCTAGTATTTTCACTTTGTGTCCTACTCTGGTACAAGACCAAGGTTTAATGATTCAAGTATAATTTATAGTTATACAAAAGTCAATTTTGAACAAAGTGGCAACCATGTTTTGATCTCTTAGATAAAAAGAATGGTGATTTATTATATAAAGTTTACAGTGAGCCAATGAATGAGATTCTATTTCATAATGCTGTGTGTGCAAATTGCTTAATTTTCTTGGTCATGTGGGGCCCTGGGCAGGATTACCCTATTGCCTAGGATTACCCTGGGCAAATTGACTAATTTGAATTAAAGGTACTCAACAAGAAGCCAAGAAGGGGCTGGAAAGAGGTATTTCAATTCATGAAATCCAAAGACCTACAACCAAGATTGCTCTATCCAGCAAAACTTTCATTTAGAATGGAAGGACAAATAAAGTGCTTCTCAGATAAGATCAAATTCAAGGAGTTCATCATCACCAAGCCCTTATTATATGAAATGTTAAAGGGACTTATTGAAGAAAAAGAAGTTAAAGAAACATGAACAGTGAAAGGACAACAAACTCACAGTTATTAAGAACCACACCTAAAACAAAAGCAAACTAAAAGGACAGCTAGATCAGGAGTGGAAACATAGAAATGAAGATCTCAAGGAGGGTTAGCAACAGGGGAGTGGGAGGAGGAGAAGGTACAGAAAATAAGTAGCATAGACAGTAGATAGAAAATAGATGGGGGGGCAAGAATAGCATGGGAAATATAGAATCTAAAGAACTTGAGACACATGGACATAAACTAAAGGGGGGGTAATGGTGGGGACGGGGAGGTAGGGTGGAGGGGAATGAAAGGGGGAATAGAACAACTGTAACAGCATAATCAATAAAAAAATTAAAAAAAAGAAGCCAATGCAAGAAAGGCACGTTGATTGCTCCCCTGTTTTCTTGAATGAAGAAAGTAAATCTCCTTTGTGAAAGACATGAACCTCTTTTCTACAAGGGAGCTGACAGAGACACTCCTGTCACTGAAGTTGAAAAATTCAGAGCTAAGAAGACTTTATAAACAAACTTTACTATTTTTTACAATTTACTCTCCAAGCCCTCTCTGTTTGGATTCCTTACTAATAAGCTCCCAAACCTGTTTCTTTGTTTTGTCAAATATTCACAAATTTATTGTATCTTTGTTTAAAAAGTATTAAAATATATGTTAGTTCATATTTTTTTCTGAGTATCATTTATGATCTTCGGTGTGCATGTATTAAATTGATTTTCCCCACTTCATTTGGTCTTTTTCAATTTTATTATTCATCACGCCAAAGAAGTTGAGGATAAAAGAAGGACTCTTCCCCTTCCCAACAGCCATATTCAATTTGCAGATGGGGAAAGCCTGGCTTTGTTCAGTGACTTGGATCAACACTGAGACCATCCATTACACATGGAAAGCGTTGATGCTTTGCAATTGTTAACTCAAGGCCTAGATTGAGATCTATTCAGTGCAATCACCTTTGTGTCTCTTTTGTTAATGTCTGTTTCTTTGAGGAGATTATGTTAGGGATTCAGATGAGGAAGAGAAAGAAAAGGTATTTTGAAGCTATGAAGAAAGAGGAACCTCAAGACAAGAAAAAAAATCAATGAGTTTTATGAGTAAATAACTACCAGAGATGTAAAGGACCTTAGAGGGAATATCTTGATGAGTCACACAGGGAGGCTATTCATGGGCATCCAGTTTTCTAGCTTTCTCAAAGCTTTGCAGACTCCAAGTTAAGTATGAAAGATGCAAAATCACCAGTGATATAAGAATTATGTACCCAGGACAATTGGACAACTCAGTGGTAAGTATGGAACTCTGATGATCTGAGGACTTACTCCCTTTCCTCCAACATTAGGCTGTTTTCTAAGATTTATTTCTTGCTTTTAAAGAAGAGAGGGGAAGAGTCAAAATGACCAGAGCTGAATTTCCTTCCAGCTAAGTAAGATGGAAGTTGAAAAAAGATTTGCATTGAGGCTTCATAAAGAATTGCAATGTACCTGAGTTTATTGTATTAAGACTAATATGTGTTATAATGTTTATTTCAAAAGTTTACATTGTTTATACATATAGATTTATAATTTATTGGACTCTCAGTGGTAATATCTATGGAATGATAGAGTAGTAATTTCATAAATATGATGTGTAAGTTAGAAAAGATCAAATTAATTAGGTCCAACCTAAAATCTAACCAAACCACATAATTGCTACACTTATGCAAATAAAAATCTTTGTCAAATTTTATATAAGTTTCTTTCTTCCACTTACTATAGAGTTTTAATATATTTACTGTTACTCTTTCATCTTTAAAATGTAGTATATGCCTTTCTTAACAACTGATATTTTAGAACGTTCTTTTGACTAACTGGTCTATCCTTAGTGTTCTGACTGCTTTTCGAAGGAATAGTAGTGATTTCACAATAAAATATTTTTATTTTATGAGATCAAAGGTCAAATAGTTTATGGCTTTTGTGGCAAACATGAGTGTTAACTATTTATTGTTTCAAATAGCAACAGTGCTCTAGAGAAATTACTTGATTTTTAAATCTGAAGTCTTGATCTTGAAATACTATTTACATTCATAAGGATAAAAATATTTAGAGTCACTATAAAGAAAAATCATAAAATAATTAAAGAACTCTCAAAAAAGCACAATTTAAACTAAAAAAAGGTTAAAAGATACCAAAATATTACTTTTCTACAGTAGAAATATAAGTCCTACAGTACTTTAATTACTATCATATCACTTTAACAAGTAGAAAACATCACATATTTTTCTAGTTCTACCATAAGATAATTTTTATAATGCATAGATGGCTCTCTTTGCACATTTGGACATGTATCTTCACAGACTGAAAATCCTGAGGGGAAGTGTTGCTAACGGGTTGTATTTGATCACATAGGCTTAGGATGTAGAATCTTATTTTCTAACATTTAGTAAGTAAAAAATATTTTACAATTTGGTGAGTTTCAGAAACAACAAAATCTTAAGCATATTATCTGGTAGCATATTTGAATCGCTTTTCCAGTTGGCAAAGAAATCAGGAAATGAGCTGAAAACCACTAGGGCCACATACCACTAATCTACAAATTGAATTTTCCAGTTAAAAGAGATTTAAATCCCAAACTGGATAAGACTTGGAGTGAAAAATAGATGCTACTTGTGTGTGTGTGTGCTTCTCATCAGATTTTGGAACTCCAAAGGCCACATTTAAGTGACATGATCAAGGCATCTTGTCACCTGGCCTGGTTGCGTTACTCTGGATGCTTGCTAGGATGGTGCCCAAGGGCCCACAGCCCACACAGTACCTACAGAACAGTGTCATTTCCTGTGGGTGACCAGTGCCAGAAATTATGGAAGTGGACTAAAAGTTTTTAAATTTCTCATGCCTATGGACATAATTATTATAAAATAATTTATTAAAATGAATTGAAAACAAGGCAGCAGCCATCAAATGTATGTGTGTAAAAATGTATTTACATTTTATCTGTGGATCGCAAGAAATACTAGTTTTAGAATACACATCAGGATAAAAGAGGTCTCTGTTTTTTGAGGAAGGAACAAAATATGACTTTTTTGCAATAGACGTTATTTAAAACTCCAAAAAATGATAGGAAATTTTTTTCTATTTCTGTAAAGTCAAAGTTTCTGAGGCAATATAAGGGGAAACAGTGCCAGTAATCCAACTTCCTTTCTGTCCTCATGGAAAAACAGAATATACACATCATATTTGGTAACAGAGTCCTAAAATGTAGAAAAGGAAGTTGGTTCATTTATTTTCTTTTGAGACACCTCTCAGTTAATTTGTTTTCCAAAAAGTTGGGGAAAAGTCATCTAAGTAAGTATCACAATGGCTGTTTGGAGAGATGTATATACAAAAATGCATGCTATTAGTAAGTAGGTGAGAAAACAAGGATTTAAAATGTAGGTAAATATATGTCAATATAGTCAACATCAACCATTTATGAGCTTAGTAGGAGGACAGAGATTTAAAGTGTGAAAAATAAAAATGAATGCACTTGTTTTGTTAAGAAATCATGTTAATTTTTACAATTTAGGTGAAATTTATATAACATAAAATTAAGCATTTTAAAGTACACATTGAAGCGATATTTATTGCATTCATAATGTTGTACAAACACTACATCTATCAAGTTATATAACACTTTTATCAACCCAAAAGAATACCCTGTACCTATTAGGAGATTCTTAACACTCTAAAACTTAACCATTGAGATACAGAAAAAATGTACCATTATGTTAAAAAAAATCAGGAGAGAGAAACTTCATATAATTTTTTTAATGCTATGAGGAGCCCTGGCTGGTGTAGCTCAGTGGATTGAGTGCAGGCTGCAAACCAAAGGGTTGCAGGTTTAATTCCCAGTCAGGGCACATGCCTGGGTTGTGGGCCAGGTTCCCAGTGGGGGCCACATGAGGGGCAACCACACATTGATATTTCTCTTTCTCTTTCTCCCTCCCTTCCCCTCTCTAAAAATAAATAAATAAAAATCATTAAAAACATAAATGTTATGAGGACTCTACATTGACAAATTCTTCTGCTTTCACCATATTTTCAATTTCAATGTCAATACATATACTGTGAGTAATTTTTGGTTGATATGGTATGTGAGAGGGGGCCCCCAAACTGAGAATTTATTTATAAAAAACTGTATATTTCACCTTTTTCATATCAGCAAACCATTTTCCTACAAAGACTTTTCTGATGTGGGGGATAAAAAAAGTCACTGGGGCAATATTTTGAGATTGAGTGAATAGGGAGGGTGGGGCACAGGGGTCTTGCTGTTTTTGGTCAAAAATCGCTGGACACTAAGCACATTGTGGACAGGTGTGCTCATAAATCACACATCATGAAATGGGCAACTCTTAAAACATTCACTGAAGTTGAACATAGCCTCTCCCAATGATTCCAGCTGGTGCACTGATAATGATGGGTTCCTAGAAAACACTCAGCAGGGGAAGCTTGTACTACAAGGGGCCCACTCTCCAGAAGACAAGCCTATTTTTAGCTCCCCCCTTATATAATTTTTTAAAAAGCTGTAAGTAGGGAATAGTCAAATTTAACTTATTTAACTCAAAGCAGAGGGATATTTATTGGGTCATCTGATCATCTCATTCCTTGCTATTGCAAGTGTCACACACCCGTAGTCAGTCCTTGGCACTAGCCTTGCTGGGGTGAAGTGGAACCCTCAGGGGTTGTGGAAAAGAAGGCACTGGGTGTGAGAAAGAAACATTAGAACTTAACTCTTTTTCTTTTACTGCCTCTAGAGAGAGGAAAAAGAAGGGAGAAAAAGAGAGAAACATCTGTCAGTTGCCTCTTGCACCTGCCTCTACCAAGGACCAAATAGAAACCTAGGCATGTGTCCTCCTGGGGAATTTAACCAGCAACCTTTTGGTTTGTGGAATGAAGCCCAACCAACTGAGCCATATCAGCAGGGCAGAGACATTAGAACTTTTAATTCTCATACTTTTAAATTTGCATTTGTGGTACATTTAAAAAATATTTATGATATAAACCAATAACAGTTGAAAGATTGTGATTACATAATTTGGAGCCATTAAATTCCAGTAGAGCATCATGCTGTTTTTATGGATAACTTCTACACATTTTGATCTGTTCTGCTTCAAGATTCATTATTAGTTATCTTCTGTCCAGATTGTATATAACAAGTTAATGTGGTTCCTATATGGACAAAGTAAATTTGTTGACTCCTCCCTCACTAGTCACTTTGATTCTAAATCCTCCTGCAGGTTGTCCGATGTCCTTGTCACAGTGGTACTATGCGCCTACTCTGGTAAAGATTATACTCAGTTGGAAAATTTGATCTTTTCAAATTTGCTGTGGCTTTCTAATTCTGCCACGGTCCAAGTCTGGTGTTGGCAATGGGAGTACTCAGCATATTTTTGGCTGCTAAGCATTGTCTTGCCTGGAGCTGTTTTCCTCAAAGCAACATTTAGGGAACATAATTTTTCTCTCTACAGCTTCTCTGCAGGCCACCACTCTGTAACTATCCTCCAGATAAAGCCATAAAGTAACAGACTGCTTAGTTTCTGTGAAGGCAAAATAAACTACTTTACAATTGGTGAGGATCAATGAGAACTTCTACTCAAGGGTCATACATTCTAGGTCCCGGATAACTTTTTCTGGCTCTTCAACAAGACAAGACTTGGGCTGAATATAACTACCTTCAACTTCCAGAGAGAAATTATTATTTTTTTGGTAATTCCAGTGTTCCTTTGAAATGTTTTCTGTAAATTTTTATTTTTGATAGTCTTTACTAAAGTATCATTTTTGACGCTGTGGTTCTCAGAATCTTTTAATATCTTCCTCATCCCTTGTGGTTGTCTGTTTGAACTGTCAATGTGTGTGAAGCAAAGACCTAGCATATTAAGAACTTGCAATGGGAGCCATCTCTCTAACAGAGTCCCTATTCTCTCTTTCTCCTTTAGGATTTGCATGGGAGGGATTAGAATTATCTTCTTTTTTACCAATTCTATCCAAACAAGAACACATGATTGGGAGGAAGATACGAGGACATGTCACTTAGATTGTCCTGTTCTCTGTGCCTGCTGATGAGCTCTATCAGCTGTTGGTTACTTTTCTTTGATGTTCTCCAGATACTATCTATTTATACTTATCTATAATTTATATTAAGTGAGAAGTAGTACCAAACAAATACCATTAAGAATATGGCACCAATGAAAATGCTGAGAACATAGGTTTTTATTGACTTAGTAGTTAAATTATATTGTGTGATAATCACAAAGTAAAGAAGTATTTTGAGCATAACTTTTATTTTGGGGCCACATCTTATATTTAAAGGCATGTGATTTACTAGGGAATACTTTAGCCATGCTTAATCATAAATGCAAATAAATAAATTTCATAGACTTTGGCATTCCACTTAGTTCAAGAAGGAAAATTAGAGTACTAAGGAGTACTGCAATATTTTCAAATATATGTTGGTTATCTTGGTTATAGTGTTCATCTTTGTCTATTTTATGGAAGGAGGAGAAGGCAGACATAAAAATATATGGTCCATAGGCAATATGCATTCTTTGTTTATCATTACAGTACTAGTTAGTTACAATTTCTCAACGTTTCTTTTTTTTTTAACTAGAGACTTATTTACTAGTTTTTGCCTATGAACTATAGTAAGGGTAGGTCACATTGTTCCTCCAATCAATTCCTAATAAAATATTCCCTACTCTAAAATCTTTCTGAATTTTCAGTCTACAAATTGGCTTTTATAGCTAAATGTTATTTACACTCTAAATATATCACCAAAGAAAACTGTGTTAGCCTTCCCAACAAAATTTACTTTTTATGGTGCTCTACAGAAAGAAGGGCCTCCATAAATCCTATGGGGCCAGAGAAGACAGATATTGAGGAAACACAGTAGATTTGAAGCTTCCAGATATTTTAATTACCGAAGTGGACATGGGAATGCTAATATGTATAATGCAACATCTTTAACTTTTCCCTAAATATTCATGTTTTTATAATTGTAAAGTTCTGTATGCCACAGATTTTATGTGCACATATCTTTACACTAGCTGAAATCTAAAATTTTATTATCAAAATAAGATATACGATTAAAAAAACATTTAAAAAATGTAATAGATGCCCTGGCTGGTGTGGCTCAGTGGATTGAGCGTGGGCCTTTGAACCTAAGGATCGCAGTCTTATTCCCAGTCAGGGCACACTCCTGGGTTGGGGACCAGCAGAGGGACGCATGAGAAGCAACCATACATTGATATTTCTCTCCCTCTCTCCTTCTCTTCCCCTCTAAAGATAAAGAAATAAAATCTTAAAAAACATGTAATAGACTATTAACATAGATTGTTTTGATCACCTACCTATAAGGTTTTTGTAATACCAATTTCTTTATTTAATACCTGGTAACAATATTAAGAATTTCTATGAATTTTCACTGTCTTCTAACATCAAAGAACATGGAGTTTGAAGATATTTTACTTTATCTTCTTTTTAAAGAGTCTGATCTGAACTCAAATGTTTAAAGAACAGTGAAGTAAAAAATTCCTATTTGCTAGCCAAACACTGTATTGTAAATGACATACTGGACCCTTCATACATTAGACCATAAGTAGTAGTTTTGTGGCTATCACAGATAAAGTTTCATAACAGTACATGCACGTTCTTGACTGAGTGCTGGTCTTGTGCTTTGCTCTTTGTACTAGCAGTCCATTGATGGAGCTCCCAGGGAAGACCCTGTTCAGCAAGCCTGGACAACCTTGTATGGTACTTGCCTCACTGGCCACTATGCTTTCTCCTGAATAAGTTGAAACCTTTTTTATTTATTTATTTATTTATTTATTTATTTATTTATTTATTTAGAAACCTTTTATGTCTTAGAAGCAAACTGATGCAATTGGATTATAATGCAGGGGCAAATGCTAACACCAAAATATAAGAGTCTGTTGAGTTTTTCCCAGTAAATTGAAATGTTTATATTTATATTTGGATCAATGATCAAATGACCTGAATAATAAGAAATGAGTCTATGACACTCCTTCCTCACTGACAACCTGGGGAAACCAAATTTATACTCAGTCTATACTATTTTTATTGTGCTTCTGGAAACCTAATAGTGGAATTACTTTTCTTGCCCTGACTTGAGTACACAGACCCAGTTTCTTTTTTCCTTGCAATGCAGTGTGTGCCATTCCAAGACTGGGAAGAGGAGAAGCTGAGACATACCACACATTTCTGACTCAAATATGTATATAATATTTATATATTTATATATTCACACTGGGCTAAATGAAAAATGGGGGGATGGAGCTATTCCATTTGGAGGGGGCAAAAAGAAAGCACTCTAACGTCTACCTAATATTGTAGAAACTTAAAGTATTTGTTTGTAATGAGATGGGTAGCTATTAATAGAGTGGGTTCGATAAGATAATCTTTGTTTCAAGTAAGACATTCTTTCTGAGTCATCACTGAACAGATAAATCATCCCATAGATTCAGTACCATGATGAGTAAGTACTCATCACTATTTCTCTTAGACTGTTTTCACTCAGTACAACTATGTTATTTTTACACACTGAAAAACATCTGATCTAATATTACAAACTACCACAGGTATAAATTTTAAAGAAATGAAGTTAGACTTTAGATAAATATCTTTATAGGTATATTTCAATTGTACTTGATTAAACTCTTGGCACTGTCTTCAAATAACAAAGGCCCAGAAAATATTAGCTAGGCTAAGAAAAATGTTTTGAAATCTGAACATTTTGTAAAAAAAATTGTGTTATCTATTTTTAAAATGCAAAAGTATTCTAGCACAAAACGAATCCTTCTAGATGAATAAAAGGTAAGAGGTAAAAGCCTCCATCACTTGCTCTCCAATCATATGACCTTCAGACCTGAGATGGTCCCCTTCTTTCTCTTTCTCCTTCCTTTCTTTGCTCCTTCCCTCCCTCCTTTCTTCCTTTCTCCTTTCCATGGGAAGATATTCAATATGCTTATTCTATTGTTACAGAATTAGCACAGAACAATATTATAAGCACAGATATTCACTGTACTCATTCTATTGTTACTTTCATACTTTCCCTTCTATAAAAAAGTAAGTTTAAGAAGATTTCACAGATAAAAAAAATTAGATGTATTTTTCATTTTCTAGTCTAATACATTCTTATTAATTAATCTTTTCAACATAACTTGAATATTTTATTTTTGTAACATTAATTGATTTGAGTTACTTTTCACTGAAATAAAAAAAAGAATCAGACAAAGGAAGAATTTACTCCTAGAGAAAGAGAGTATGGCTAGTTAGGTAAAAGGAAAGCTAAGAAGTCAAATATTTTTAAAATACAAAGCTATAAATATAAATGGAAGGAGACTTTAAAATTATATGTAAGATGATATCATTGGGGTATTTAAGAAGAAACTATGCTCACATGAGCTGCAAATACTTATTGCTAAATCAGATAAAGGTAAACTTACATTTTGAATGGGTAGGTATCAGTTGAAGTAATGTAATATTACCATTATTATAATAAAATAAAGTTTAAATAAACATAGAAAAATAAAAATATTAAAATTGCAATTTATTAAATAATTTTTGATTTGTATATTTTTAATATGAACATCTCAGAATATCAGAGCAGGACTATCATTTAAAATATTTTGTTATCAGTTCATGTGAAAGTTATACAAATAATTTTTTTTCACATGGCCGTTGAATTTATTTGATTGAACTAAAATAGCCCTGGCAAAAATTAGTTAACCAACACTGAGACACTGTAATGAAATACTAAATTTTAAAATCCATGACAAATGATAGAAATTAGGCTTACACAAACAAAAAGAGACTTCCAATACTGACAGCAAATATAAAATTAATGTAATATGACCAACATGACAGCAAGAAGGTTTTTAAACATTTATATTTGATACCTGACTATATTTTCAGTTACCATGATATCATTTCTCCAGGTTAAAAAAATAGTATGCTGATTTCTATAACAATTTTTTTTGTAGAAAACTCAAATAATGGCCAAGAAGTTACAACACTGTAATATGTAGAGGGAGCCAAAGAATTTATATGTACATCCCATGGACATGAACTAAGGGCAGGGGATGTGGGTGGGAGGTGAGACAAAGAGAAATAAAGGGAGGAGAAATGGGACAACTATCATAACATAATCAATAAAATATGTTAAAAAACACATCAAACAGGTGCTGAAAATAAATACTAACTAGGAGGAGGAGGAGATGATAGAGCCCCCCTGGGGGCACTATTTCTGTCACCTTGACTGTGTGTCTTCACAGCCATGAGAGCTGACCTACCCATGGTGCCATTTATTTGGGCAGAACAAAGCGAGTCTGACAAATGTACCCAAGAGTTGATTTCCAGAGCCCTCAGGTCACCAGAAACTTGGCAAAATAGCTTGTTTTAAATAGAACAGTAAAATTCCAGAAATTTCATACTTTTTAAAACAGAAAATTGAAAAACGATGATCCTGATACTGATTTTTCATAATGCCTTTGTGTATATATTTAACAAAAAGGATGTCCACACAAAGGGGCAGGTATGGGAAAATTGAATTCTATTTTAGGAGCAATTTTGAATGGTTGAAGAAGAACCTTATGATAGGCTTTGGTTCTTTTGAAAGGTCAATTACATTTTTGGTCTTTGTAGAAAAGTGTTAATGAGGAATTCTTTCTATAGGGGTCACCAATGTGAACCTTTTTCCGTAAAATGTGTCCTTGGTCATATCAGAAATTTTTATTATAACTTCAGGGTAGCTCTCTGGTAAATTGATAAGAACATCTTTAAATATATGTAACCATAAAATATGCCCTTTGTCCATAAAGTTCAGGGGTAAACCTTTCTCTTTAAAGTGGTTTGAAGTTTGAAGAAAATGAGCCTGCTGTGAACCACTTTAATGAATGAGGGCATGAGTGCTGGGCCACCAGGTACCAACAAATGACGTTCTGTTTATGACCTTATCTTCTCTCTGACATTATTTATGCCTATAAAATATAATTATAGTATTGATTTTTTTAATTTTTAGATTGTGATCTACCCTTTTAACCTGTGATCTTTAACAAATTTTAAGTGCACAATGTAGTATTGTTAACTACAGGCACAATGTTTTACAGTCACTCTCTAGAATTTATTCATCTTACATGACTATATGACTGAAATGTATACCTGTTGAACAACATCCCCCAATTCCCCCCCCCCCAAGTCCCTGGCGACTACCATTCTATTCCTTGTTTTTATGAGTTTGATTAATAACACTGAAGGCAGAGGAGATCATGAGGCTTTGTCAGGGCAGTGATAATGAAGATCCTATGTATCTGACATGGATGATGGCTGCAGGAATAAAGTGTTGCCAATTGCCTGTGAACTGAACTAGGCTTGTTCTGTTGCTTCCTGAGTCATCTAGTGGCTTGTTTATGGCACATCAAGCCATGGAAGCAGGTCACTTTGAAGTTACTTCAAAATAGACCTGATTCTGCAAGAGGAAAATAGAGCTTACACTACTTTCTTTAAGACTAAATATTTTATTTTTAAAAACACTTTTTATTGTTGTTCAAGTATAATTGTCTCCATTTTCCTCCCACCATTCTCTCTTCCTCCCACCCTTGATCCTACCTTCCTTTGGCTTTGTCCATGTGTCCTTTATACATGTTCCATGAAATGTGCCTTTTTAATATTTGTTTTTAAGATTTTTGTAACAACTATTCTTAACTCATGGGCAGTACCAAAACCAGAGATCTGGCTGGATTTGGCCTGTATAATCTGTTTATTGGTGTTGTAGCCAATCTAGTAAAGATAGATACCTACCATATGACTGACTAGGTGATTTAAATGTAGCTTAATAAATATAAGATAAAAAAGAACAGTATATAGTTCTTATCATCTAGAAAATATGTATAGCCTGGTATTACAGATTTAGGAAAACCTGCTGAAGAAGATAGGAATCAGAGGCAGAGTCAGAGGCTGAATGCATGGACGAAAGGTATGCAGCTGAACATAGGGATAAAGTGCAGATGAAGTCAAAGAAATAGCATAGTTTGTGATTAAAGGGAGTAAAGCAAATTTAAGGACTTAAGAATATTGAGGTAGAGCTGAACTAACTTTGTCATGTCCTTATATATTTAAAATGTAAGCTTCTGTCTTGTATATTTATAAATGTATGTTTACTCTTGTTGAGAAAATAAGTTGCTTTACTTGTGTCCTTGGATTCCTTTACATGAGGTTTGATAATAACTTCGGTGATGAGACACAGCTTGTTATTGGTTGTCGCACTGCCTAGTAGACCCTACAAATGATTCCTCAGCAGCAAAAAATAAGGAAACATATGGTAGACATTTGAGAGATTGTTTGGGATCAGCCCTATGGATGTTTTTTTAATATCTCTTAAAATAATTATATAAACATATTTTTGTGGGAAGAAAATATAGATATAAAAGGAAGAGAGATAGCCTGTAAAGAAATTAGGAATTATTTTTAAAGTGATCACATTAAGCACTACATTTTGCCCACTGATAAAAAGAACGAGCATTGAAAGTTATATACTTATATTTATCTCTCTTCAAACACTTGCAGTCAAAAAAGTCAGACAATCTATTTATTCTCAGAGAAGTTGGCACATCACTACTTGTTTCTATAACATTGTAGTTTTTGCATGGAAAAAAAATGCCAAAAGGACCTACAACATAGTAGAACAGATTAATTTACTACAGGAGTTGAGTGAAAATTGTAAGCGTATTAACCCATAACAGGGACTGGGGGTTTTGAAGTCCACTGTTCGATACATTTTTTTTTTTTAATGCAGCACCCTGATCAGAGTCACATGCTATTTAAAATACTTCATTCATTCATAAAGGATTCCTTAAATCAGCTTATGTGTTTATGTACAGAACTTTTTAATTGCATAAAGCATTTTAAAAATTTAAAGTCAATGACAATGGAGCCTGACAATATCACCAACAGCACTAAGCCCATAATCTTCCTGAGGTAATTTATTCTGAGACACAAGAGAGGCTGACTTAGACTCAAGTTTGTGCATTCTCAGGAGCCTGTAATTTTTGACAACACTAAACACTTTCCTGCATGAATGAGTATAATACATTACAATTCAAATAACTCCAAATTGCCAGATCCAATTGTTTCCCTGAACCTTCGTCTATGTCAACTTTCCCTGATTTTTAACACTGATTAGCACTTCCTTCTGTGAGTTTCTATGCCTTTGCTTCCAAGATTTCTCTCATTCCACAGTCCCATTTTCTTTGACATCATTTCAAACTTCAGTTATTCTTTTGTTGTATATCTCTTGCACTTCTATATGAAAACCAACCTTTCATCTAGTTATTTTAAATTTTTTGTATATATTTACATATTAGGGTTTATTTAACATTTTAAAATTTCTACAGTCAGATTCACTTTCTCATTGCTAATATTCATTTGTGATTCTCCTCTCTCTGAATTGCCAGTTATTTGCCTATTTTATGAAACTTTAAAGAATCAGATTGCATTTTTTGTGGCTCAAATCTATATTTTTGTTGTTGCTTTATTTGTTGTTGTTGCCATATTCCATAATATTGATATGAATTTCTTCTATTCTGATCAAGGTCTCCCTTACTTATTTCTGGATTACTTTGTATCTTTTTCCTCTTTTAACTTACTTATGTTAATTCATGTATTTTAAATATTATTAAGTTCTATTATAGGTATCTAGGGCTACATATGTTCAGTTGTATATCTTTGTTTACCTTTGTTTATCTTAGGTTTTAGTATGTAGTGCCTTATTACTCTTCATAGCTTATCATTTCAATTTTGGTTTCATTTTACCCCAGACATTTAATTCTTTTTATTTTATTTCATTGTTGATTTCATACTTTTAAAAATTGCTGTTAAATACAGTCTGGTACCTTTCTACCTTATAAAATTTATTAATATTGCCTTTTGTTTTCATGCATGGTCATTGTTCCCTAATTTATGAATGTCATTAAAGAAGTCTCATTCTGTTTGTTGCGGGCAATGTTCTAAATGTTAAGATTGAGTTACCTCACTGCATTATACAAATATTCTATGTCATTATTTCTTTTCATTCAATTCAAAATTTATATTGTAATTGATATTGAATAATTATATTGAATTGCACTTTAAAATTTTATTCCTCATTTATATAGATACAATTTTATTATTTTTCAAAACTTTAGTATAATGTATAAAATCATTTAATTTAATAGTTTTTACATGTAATTCTGTTTTATTATTATTATGTCTTAATCCACAATATATTCTATACCAATATCTTTTTTAGTTATTGAGAAAATATATTATTGAATTTTATTTTATATATACCAGTCTAACAATATCTCTTTATTGTTAAAATATATTTTTTATTTCACAAAATAAATTTTGGTACGGACTCTCATATAGCCTTTTGTATATCAGCTCTCCTATTTATTATGGTCTTCCTTTCCATACTGATCTTTCTACACAGTTCTGTGGTCATGTTTGTATTTAGTTTGGGGTACAAAACCTTGCTGATTAGTGAAGGCAGCTCTACCAGGTTGCTCAGTGGTGTGTACATCTTGCCAGGCAACCTGTGGCCTGGCTAGGAAGGTTTCATCAAACTCCTCAGTTGATGTGGCAAAGTACATTGAGATTATATGAATACAGTAAGAGAAGTCAAGGTGCTATATACTTTCCTAACTTTTAAACTTATGAGATTTTACTGCAAAATTGGAGCACTTCTATTTATTTCTCTTCTTGTCTCCTTCTTTCATTTTTTCCTTTAGCCTTTACTTTGGAGATCCAGAATTTCCTTAATCTGTGATTTAAGTGTTAGGCCTCTTCACCCATACTAATAGACTTCCCATGCTGATAATTCCATTTCTTCAGAGCAGTCCTGGGGTTTTGCGTGGGACCAGGATTGCCGTTGCCTGACACAGAAAAACACAAGGTGGGTAAACTGGCCTGAAATTTCACTGGTGTCTCCTAATCATCTGGATTCCCCTGGACATGGACCCTCTTCCTACTCTCTCTACGTGTGCAGTGAGCTTTGGTTATTGCTGAAACTGCAGTTGCCCCTGAACCAGTCTACTAGCTTTCACTTTGTGGGCTTCTCTAGTTATGGTTTGCTTTTAATTATTGCCATTTTGTTAGTCATGTTTTTCTTCTAGATTTGGCAAATGTCTTGGTCACCACTATTATTCTTTTCTAGTTGCTAGTACTATCAAATTTTATCCTAAATAAATGGGTTTTGATTTTCAAAGATTGTAATTGGAATAAGATGTAAATGCATATGGCCAGTCTGTCCTTTGCAATGCATCCTCCAATCAAACCTCTTCTAAAACAATGTTTTATTATTATAAGTATACATTTTATTTTATAAAAATATAAAGCATTAATAAATAAAGCAACAACTCAATAAATAATTCTACCCATAAGAGATAAATACATTTCAGACTTTGTATATATGTGTGTGGGTCTTTCTTTTTATATCTGTTTAAGCTCATATGTAAGGTATAGTCTCTTAGGCTATAATATTTTACAATTGCCATTTTCACCTTCATATTGTATTTTAACACATCTGCAATATAAAAATATTCTTCTATATCATATTTATGATTGCATATAATTATTCTGAATACAGGAGAAATAATTCAGACAGAGTCTTCCAGTGAGAAAGATAGGTTATAAAGAGAAAATAATTTAATAAGTCAGTATTGCCTGATTACATACCTAAATGTATAAAACACATATAAATGTATACATACTCACATACATTTATGCATATATGTATTCAGTCACTTATTGTTGGATATATTTTCAATGTTTCCATCATGAAAAAATTACTATTGTACATTGACACATACACATACAATTATATGAACTATCTTTCATGTTCTTATTTATCTATTGAATTATAGAAAGTGGTATTGCTGGATTAAAGTCTTTGGATAGACCTTGTCTAAAAGACCCCCCAAATAATATTCTTTGCCATTTTTATACACAATCACCATATAATAGTATCTTATATCTTGGCTAAATAAAGAGGATTCAATTACTTTTTAGTTTTTCATATATCAGCACTTTTAAGTAAAATTTTCATTGAAAAGTTTTGCCCTGGCTAGTGTGGTTCAGTGGGTTGAGCATGGGCCTGTGAACCAAAAGGTTGCTGGTTCAATTCCCAGTTGGGACACATGCCTGGGTTGCTGGCCAGGTCCCCAGTAGAGGGCACATGAGAGACAACCACACACTGATATTTCTTTCCCTCTATCCCTCCCCTTCCCTCTGTCTAAAACTAAATAAATAAAATCTTTAAAAAAGAAAAGTTATAATATATTTATTAGCATTCATTATTTACTCCAGCATTTAAATTCTCACATTTTTGTTATTGGAATATTAATAGTTTTCTTATTAATTTTAAACTTCTTTGCTAATTGATAATATGTAAAAAAATATTTGTCACCTGGTTTCTAATTTGTACTTTGCTTTTATTTTACAAAAATTTTACAGGTTTTATTTATTTATTTTTAGAGAGAGGGGAAGGGGAGGAGAGAGGAAAAGAAATATCAATGTGCGGCTGCCTCTCACACACCCCCTACAGGAAACCTGGCCAGCAACCCAGCCATGTATTCTGACTGGGAATTGAACTGATGACCCTTTGGTTCACAGGCCAGCACTCAATGCACTGAGCTGCACCAGCCAGAGTTAATTTGTACTTTGGTTTAAAAGTTAGTTTTTATTGTATCTTGATATACACAATGTTTAAAATTTTATGTAGTTAAATTAATCAAAATTTTCTATTTCTTCTTCACTCATATCATATTTCTAAAGACACTCTCATTTTCACATATATAAATACCTACCTATATGTTCTTCTAATGGCTTTAATTTTTATGTAGCAATCTTTTAATCTACTTGAGATTAATTTATTGAAAGTAGGTGGTATATATATAATCATAGTCCTCAAATTATAACCTTTCATTAAGATATATTTTATTAAGTACTTTATTTTTTATGTATATTTGAGATATCACCCTTTATATATAATAAATGTCAAATTTCTGTGTTTATCATTTTTGGCATATTGCTATTATAATCATTCCAATTATAAAGTTATTAGATATCTAAAACTGTATACTCCACCATCTCCCATTATATAGCAGCAATCCTATCTTCTTATGATAGCAGGTTTGATTACCCCTGCCAGGATAATCACTTCACTCCAAGTGTGTGGGACAGGAGGAGCCAGGTATGACTGCCTAGCATGGAGAACTCTTTGGAGATAGATGGACATATATAGTCTATGCAATCTTTCACTCTCAGTTCCCACTGCTAACTGAATGGTCATCACCATATTCTCCCATTTAAATTTCTGAGAATGGAAATCTGATAGTCCCTAATTCCTAATCCATGCCACTGACTTGAGTCAGTTGCCCAATTAGCTGAGGTCAGAGGGGTAGGGAGTCACTAATAATATTTTTCAGGTATAGGACTATCTCTGCAGCAGGGGTTTACCCCCCTTAAAAGGGGCTGCAGGTGTGGCTGGCAAAATATGTGACATATTTTGCACAGGTGTGGTAGTCCTAAAGGGCAGCTTTTTGTCAAAAAGCCTTTCTAGTCATTCAGTTAGTTCATAATTAACTTACAGCCTACTGAACCTAGTTTTCTAATTGATATAGTAGGTGGGGTGGGCCCATGAAGATCCCTTTGAGCTCTAAAATGCCTGATGACTGCTTCTCCCTTCAAACTTTAGTGCATAAACTTTTGTTAAGCCAGATTTCCTCCATTTTATGCTTTTATAATTTATATTTTGAAAACAAAATATCATTTTATATAAATGCTACCTGTTATTATTTACTTTTAAGAAAAAAAAAACTATACATTCATGTTAAAAATATCACCTCGTTAATAATCTCCAAGAGAAAGACATCTAAATTTCTATTAAAAAAACCCTAAAAGATTAACATTTTCCATAGACTAGAATAGAAAATACAAAAGCAGATTCTTTTAGTTAAAGTATCACAATAACTCATTGGAAATAAATAGATTACTCAATGGTGTTGAAACATCTATGCCAAACCTACGAGAGTACAATAGAGAAAAATTTAGATTTCTATTTCACATTAGTTATACCTAAAAAACTGATATCTCATCGAATATTTATTAAGTTTAACAAAATGAAGTGACTCTCATACATAGGTAATTATTTGGTAAAGATACTCATTTTCAAAAGAACTTTTCAATATCATACAGGAAGTCCTAGACAATGTAATAGGACAAGAAAAGGAAATAAAACTTTGTTCACAGGTGACATGATTGCCTTTGTAGAAAAAGTCAGAGAACTAACAATAAAACTGAGAAAAAATAATTAGTGCAAGATTGCAGAGCATAAGGTTAATATACATAAGTCAATGGACTTTTCTGTATACTAGCAACTAGCAATTAGAATTTGAAATCAATGACATAATGCTATCTATGTTAACAACAAAATATTGAAGTACATAGGTATAAAAATCTAACAAACCCATACATGAGATTTATGTGAGAAAAGCTATAAAATTCTGCAAATAAACCAAGGGAGAACCAAATTATAATATGGAGATATACTCTATGTTCATAGAAAGACACAATATTGTAAAAATGTCAGTTCTTCCCAGCTTGATCTGTATATTCAATAAAATCAAATCCAAATACCAGAAAGTTGCTGCATGGTTACTGAAAAACTGATTGTAAAGTTTATAGGTAGAGGCAAAGAACAGCAATCCAATATTTAAGGAGGAAAAGACAAATTTGGACACTCACACTATCCATCATTCAGACAAGTATGAAGCTACAGTAATTCAGACAGTGTGATTTTGGTGAAAATATAGACAAACAGATCAATGGTACAGAATAGATACAACAGTAATAGACTCACACAAATGTAATCAACTTATCTTTGACAAAAGAGCAAAGGTAATTTATTAGAGAAAAGATGATTTTTCACAAAAACTATGACGTTAGAAAAACTAGACATCCAGGTATCAAAAATGATCCTTGACACTGACTTTACACACATTATAAAATTTAAGTTTAAACTGATCATAGACCCAAATGTAAAACATAAAACTATAATACATTTAGAAGATAACATAGTATAAAATATTAATAACTTTGTATCAATAAATTTTAAAATGCAACACAAAAGGTACCATAATAAAAGAAATAGCTGGTAAAATGTTCATCATCAAAATTAAAAAAATCTCTGGTCTGCAGACGACAATGACAAGTGAATGAGAAATAAGGTACATACAGACTTGAAGAAAATATTTGCAAAATACATTTCTGGTAAAAGACTATCTTTGCAAATATACAAAATACTGTTAAAACTCAACAATAAGAAAATAAACACAAGTAAAAAGTAAGTAAGATTAACAGACACCTAACCAAAGAGAATATAAAGATGAGAAATAAGCATATGAAAAGATGTTCTACAAAATCAGTCACCAGACAAATGCAAATAAAGCAACAATGAGATACCCCATTCATCTATTATAATGGCTAAAGTCCAAAATACTGACAACACCAAATTCTGGCAAGAATGTTGAAAATTAGAACTTTTATTCACTGCTAGTAGGAAAGAAAATGTTATAGAAGAAAACAAAAAAGCCAGTCTTTAAAGGCTGCATACTATGTAATTCCAACTCTGTGATATTCTGAAAACCCAAAATGCTGGAGGAAGAAAAAGATCAGTGGCAGCCACATGTTGGAGGAGGAAGGGAGGGATGAATGCGTAGAACATGGAGGATTTTTAGGACAGTAAATATTCTCTGTGTAGTAGCAAAATGATAGATACATGTCAACTTACATTTGCCTAAAACTGTGGAATGCATAACATCAAGAGTGAATCATAAAGTAAACTGTGGACTCAGGATGACTATGATGAGTCAACGTATTGAAAGATTCATCAGTTACAACAAATATATTGCTCCTGCTCCCATGGGGATTGTTGACAATGGCAGAAGCCATGCACGTGAAATGGTAGAGGGCACATGACAAATCTCTATATCTTCCCATTTTCCTGTGAATCAAAAACTGTCCTAAAAATGGTTAAAATGAATCATTTATGATGTATAAGAATACAGCATAAAGTCAAATTATACATATATACTGTATTTTACAAATTATACATATATACTGCATATGTACGTATTTACATTGTAGAAAACTATTTAAAGAGACTATCTCTCAGCGTTTTCTGATAAAAAGTTTAACAATGTAGATATAAATCATAATAATATGGGAAAAAGCAAAATGAAACAAAATAAAATAAGATACTTGTCTTAAGTCTTCATTATGGTAAGCAATTAATCCTTGATCATGACACTAGATACTGAATTATGAAAAACCAGAAATAATGTTTATGATTGAGGTAATGTGACTTTTAGAAGAAAGAAGGGGTAATATTGTTCCAAACCAAATCAGGCTTTTCAGTATGATCTGAGCATTGCCAGGTAGGCATTGCCATGGGCAACACCTCTATTATATCTGATATGAACTAGGAGCAACTTAAGCAACCATAGATGCCTTTATTTTAAAATCATGCACTAAGTTGTAGCAAAAGCCCCATGCAAACTTAAGGACTCAGAAAACCAAATGACAAGAGTCCTCTTCCCACCAGCCTTTGCTCTCTCCTGCTACAGATCTCTGAGTGAGCCCTGCTACACCACACCCAAGCCAGCTGTAAAAGGGCCCTGGGTCTCCAGGAGTAATCTCCCAAATGTCATGTTGCTACCTGAAAATCCTGCTTGTAGTTCTAAGATTTCTCCAAGGTAAGGTTCAGGGAGAGATTCCAGAAACTAAAAGTTATTGCCAAGTTGTCTCCTTTAATCTTTGCTTTTAATTTCTCTCTCTCTCTCTCAAAAAAGGGAGGAGAAAAGAAAAAAGAAAAAAGTTTAACATAAGTCCATGGTCATAAGTCCATGGTCATAAATCCATGGTCAAAGCCTTGTAATTGGGTTATTATTTAATGTTATTTTGCACTCCTAGATTCCCATAGAGAAGGGAAATCATAAAGACACCTCAATTTACTTATGTGACTGCTTAGCATGTTAGCACTTTAATTAAAATTTAGCACGCTGATTTTAGAATTAATTTTTGTTTACCTCTCTATACCAGTTTCTTAAAAACCAGGGCCCCATCCTGATTTTTTATTTAAACCCCTGCAAGGGCTTCATTTTCTGTCCTTAAATCTCAGTCTGTAATATGTGAAATGAAATTCCTAAAATTGAATATTGTGATTATATGCACCTTCCCCTTAGTTCTCAGTCAGCCCTAATCTGGCCTATCAAAAATCAGACAGAGTCTCCTAATTTCTCACCTTCATTTGAAATTTCCCACTATAAGATCTATTCATCTTAGACTAAATTTGTTCCTATCTATTTCTTTTTCCTCTTTTGATAAACTCGATACCTTTTATCTGATGCATTGACTTTATGTGATACCAAGTTTTCCTACCACTAGTTATTCCATCTGGTGCTAAATTAGAGTGCTATAAATAATCTAGTATTTGTAATTATTTAATATTTACCTCCCAGGCTAGTTTTTTTTTGTCCCTGGGAAAAAGTAATTCTAATATATATCAGAGTAGACATCCTATAAAGTATGGAGTACAAACTCCAGTGCCTGGAGATGTTCCTGAGAGCTAATGTAAATAAACGAAAATCTCTTCAGGTAAAACAGCAGGGAGTAGGAAGGCTGAAAAATTTCACAAATGCTCAAGAAATTTAAAATTCAATCTAAAATTCTGTAAAGTCCAAGTCAAAAAACAAGTAAACAGACAAAACAGGTGCTGTCCACACTGCCTGCCCCGTTGCACAGCCATGAAACTTTTGTGCTACTATTAAGACATTCCCTTCCAGTCCATGTAAATTTCTCCTACCCCAAGGCTGCATCTAGTCATTCGGTGACTTTGCATTTTCTTTACAGAAGTACTTATGTGGTCCATTTAAAAATAAGCTTAAAAAATAACTAAATAAAATTATTGAGAAAAAAATTAAAAAATAAAAATAAGCTTTAATATCAATAAAATCATCCATTATTTTAAGGATAGTTAAAATAAATGATGTGAGATAGACCTCAGTCCAAACCTCAGTTCTTCCATTTAAGAGCTGAATCACCCATTGAGTATATTTTCTGAGGTTCAATGTTCTCTGTTATAAATAAAATGGGCATACTCACTTGCATATCAAATGGTTGTTTGGAAGATTAAAGATAAACTAATAAAGAGATTCTAAGACAGAAATCATGTTTCCTCACTCATACAAGCATTTCACATGTTGTGTATTTTAAGGCATATTACAAATAGCTATATTAGTGTTTTTATATAAAACTCTTTCATGAATTCTTGTTAAAATTATAAAATACTACAAGTATATAGAAAAAAGAGATCAATGGAAAAGCAGATTATCTAAGTTTGAAAAAATTATGAAATATAATTGCTAGTTAATTTGTGTCTTTTTTCCTAGGACAGTTATCTCTCAGTGGTGCTGATGTTTTAAAAACAAAACATGTATCAGGTGCAAGCTCTACCCACCCTATACTCTACTATTAACTTGCAGGATTTATCAGCAAAACAGAGCCTTTGCAGAACTGCTGTTGTCTATAAAAATGCAAATGGCACTAAACCAAAATGGGCTCCTGAAAAACTAAAAATCAAATATCATACAAATTGCCCAGCTGCCTGGGCTTAGAAAGAGAGAATTTGAAAGCTCACATGTGGACTGATACTGCCAATTGCCATACGCTGTTGTTTTAAGCAAACCTTTAACAAATTCATTGCTTGAGCAGACCTAACAAACCTGTGTTTTTAGCCAGAGATGCTTTTCCTATTTCACTGGCTCGTGAAATTTCATAGGATAAATTCTAAATTACTCTAGAGATAGCTATAAGTTATTTTATTTACACCATAAAAAATACCCTGTCTGAACCAGAGGGTCTGTGCCGATATGTAACACTACACCAAGATCTATTTATTTTGATGCAGGTTATATAAGCAGCCAGTTCTAAAACACATATATCTTTAAAAGTTTCCCTTTATATTTAATGTAAATATTTGCATTATTGACTATGGCAGGCTGTCCACTTTTTAATAGAGAATTTTCATTTAATTCTTTGCTGACTATTGATGTTTTTGTGTAATACATAAAGTTAGCAGATATACTAAGGTTGTCTAAAGTCAGACTGTTTTAAGCTATCAGCATATATACCATCATTAACTTTCCCTTTATTTCCAAATAAAACACAAAACAAATATATAAATAATTATATGTGTGTGTGTGTGCACTTAACAAAAAAATACCACTTGCTATATTGTCAAGTTGATATTACAAGCTAAAACAGTTAGCTCTTGCTAAAATTTTTTCTATGTTTTGTTAGATAGATTAAGAAGTCAGACAGGAATATTTCTGCAATTAGGATCATTGCTTGACTTCAGTTGTTTTCCTTTATGTAGCAGATTGTGATATAAAAGAGGCAAGGCAGACTGTGGTATAAAGTGGACCTCTGGCTTCCAGATAGTAACATGATTTTACTTATTTTTCTTTGTACTTTAGACTCTGAAAGTATTTGACTACCAATAACCCCATATGGTAGTGAATATGCTATTGGAATATTAAATCCAGTAAAGTTAAATAACCAAAAGAAATAAATGGCATCAAAAAGATGAAAAACCAAAAGGTGTTAAAAGCTGTGCACTTCTTATTTTGCTTTGTTTATAGTGCTTTAAATATCATACTCTAAGACATAATGAACAGGTCCTGAGCTTTTTCTTAAACATGTTTTGCGCTTGCTTTATCATTAATATATTGATTCATTTTCCTAATGAAATCACAGCAAAGTTGTTACTTCTAAATAAAAGCTTTGCTACGGGTTGCAAATGATGAACACTATAAACTATAAGTACTACAATACTTTCAATGTCTTCCTTTTTGCTTTAAATCATTAATATTAGTCCTTTGGTCCATGTACAGAGTCTTTGGGGGGAATTAACAGCCTTCATGCTGTGATTTACTTCACCTTTTACTATAAACCTTAAATTCTAACAGTGAAAGCTATCTTAATCTGAAAAAAAATGCCCTAAACTTGAAAATAATCTCAAACCTTGAGAGAATTAATTAGAAAATGATACTTTATTTATTCAAAACCAGTAGACAATATTAAAACATATAGAAATTAAGGATACGAATGTTTAAAAATAACATATACACTTCAGTGAGATTCCAACTCAATTAAATAGTCCATTGTGTTTTCTCTGTAAATTAAGTAGTTGACTTAATTTCTTGCTTTTGAAAAAGGATGATAAGAGTAATTTCAGTAATAAAAAACATAAGATCTGATTGGTGCTACAAATGCAGCCTGCATTGACCCACATGTCTCAGGTGTCAGAAGAACTTGGAACAGAGCTGATGTCTTTATGGCTAGTGAAGAATTAATCTTGTCTTGTCTGAGAAATCAATTGAACTTCTAGTAGTGGTCTTATTTCTTGTCTTGAATTTGAGAGTACTAATGATCATGAAAAGGAAAGAAGCCACATTTGAATTGAGCGTTAGGTAGGGTAAGATAATGCTTGTTCTAGATTCAAACAAATCTGTAAAATCTTGGGCTCCAAGTGCTAGTAAAACGAAATCAGTACAAAATATTTACCTGGATTATACAGCAGCCCTCTCACCTTGTCTATGGGGTACACATTCTTAGACTCCCAGTGGATGGCTAAAACTGTGGATTATATGAAACCCTGTGTGTACTATGATATTTTTTCTTATACATATATGCCTTTTCACTTAAAGGAAACTTTATATCTTCTATGTGGCATATTTGAATGTCAGCATCACTACTCTTGTGCTTTAAGGCCATTATTAAATAATAGTTGGGTTACTTGAACACAACTACTGAAATAACCACAATCTAAATCACTGATGGGTGAGTAGAGTGCATTTGCTGAAGAAGGAATGATTCACATCTCTGGCAGGACAGAACAGAATGGCAAGATATTTTATCACACTAATCAGAAGGGTGCATAATTTAAAACATATAAACTGTTTATCTGTGCAATTTTCTATTTAATATTTTGACTGAGTTTGACCAAGGGTAAATAAAACCACAGAGAGCAAAACCAAGGATAACTGGGAACTGTTGTACATACCAGAGGAGATCTTCTACTCTTAGCCTTTCTCTCTTCCTTTGCAACCCAGATCCACCCAGTTCTGATGGATTACAGTTAGAACTTCCAGCTCCTTAGCTGCGTCTCTAAGGACTGAATGAATCCCTCACTAGAAATGTCACTTGGTCAAGAGAAAGAGAGGAGCCATTGACTAAGAGAAAATATCTCCAAAAAATATATCAAATAAAAAACTGGTATCTAAAACATACAAAGAACTCTAAAACTCAAAAATAAAAAATAACCTAATTAAAATATGGGCCATATATTTTTACAGGCATCTTACCAAAGAAATCATACAGATGGCAAATAAAAGTACTAAAAGGTGCTCAACACCATCCATCATCAGGAAAACACATTAAAAGATGACATCACTACACACTTATTAGAATGACTAAAATCCAAAATCCTGACAAAACTAAAGAGTTACAGGATATGGAAGAATAGATACACTCATTCTTTGCTGGTGGGAATGCAAAATGGAACAGCCACTTTGGAAGATATTTTGGCAGTTTCTTAGAAAGTAAATATATTATTTCTATGTGATCAAACGATCACACTTGGAATTTCCCCAAATGATTTGAAAATGTGTGTCCTTAGAAGCAAACCTAAATAAACAAATAAATAAACAAACCTAGAGACAAATATTTGTAGCAAATTTATTTATAACTGCCAAACCTTGGAGGCAACCAAGATGTTCTTTAGTGGTGAATGGATGAATGAGCTATGATGTATTTAAACAGTGAAATATTTTTACATGCTACCAAAAAAATGAGCTAGTAAGCCATGAAAAGACATGAAGGAACCTTAAGTGTATATTGCTAAGTGAAAGAAGCCAATCCTAAAAGTCTATATACTCTATTGTTCTAACTATATGATACTCCGAAAAAGGCAAAATTATGTAGACAGTGAAGAGTAGTTGTCAGGGGTTTAGGATGCAAGGGGGGAAGAATAGGAATAAAAGCAATATTTTTAGGGAAGTTAAAATATTCTGTATGAGATTTTAATGGTAAATACATGCCATTCATACATTTCTCAAATTCTTGAATAATAACCTAAAGTGAAATATGGGCTTTTAGTTAGTAATAATGGTTCAATGTTGGCCCAGCAATTATAACAAATGCAATATGTTACCCATATTGAGACAAAAAACACATGATTACATAATGGCTAAAATAGTACCACATTTTTCATTATATATAGTGCTACTACATAATACTATAGTAAATTACTACATTAGTGTACATTACTATATAACTAATCATATAATAAGCAATTCTGTCTAAAGAAATTAGAAATGAACCAGTATAAAAATACTTAATTGTCATAATTTATGGGAAAGTAAATTTTGTTTACCTGTCTTATCAATACTCAAACATGTTCTTTACAAATGTAATGAATAATGTGTTATTTATGGCTCACAAAATATTTTATAATTTATACATTAACTTGCAGATTATGCACACATACATATATATACACTTTTGTAAATAAAATCTTGTGTGTTAGAGTAAAAGTCTTAAATGTGGATTAATTTAGTGAGCTATGCTTTCCACAAAGAAGTATTAAAAACATGAAGACCTTTCCTCATTAATATTAAGTAATTGTGTGGGAATAGTAATAGTAGAATACTGGGAAAACTTTTAGATCCTCCTAAAAATCTTTTTGCCCTTCCCCACTATTCAGTCAACAGATTCTCTCATCAAAAATAAGAGACTCTTTTCAACATTTAATTAATTTTTCTCATCTTTTTATTTTTAAACACAATCAGAAAAAACATTGTACAATTATAATTTTTAACCGGTGTCACCCCAATAAATTTAATTAAAAAGAGCAACATTGTATCTTGTAACACTGAATATTTTATAATTTTTCTCAACTCATATTCTACATGATAAATTATCAACAAATTAAAATTAATTGCATATTTGACCTTTCCAGGGCATTTTCTTCTGCTTTCCTGTTGCTCTGCCCTGCTAGCTCCTATTTTACAGGCAGGTTACATTAAACTGTACTTTCAATGTAATAAAATGCCTGGTAGGGGGTCTATGCTAATTTAAGAGTTTTTTGGTCAGTGGCCCTAGTAAGGCTATTTAGCATTCACATCAACTAAATGACATAGGTTGGAAATGATATCTTTCCAAGCACATTTGTTAGGAGTTTTGAAGAAAGGATGTCATGATTTCAATGCCAGATAATTTTAAAATTATTTCCCAAATGAAAGGCAACTCTGATTCTAATCTTACCTGCTTGTGCAGAACAACTTTTATTCCTACATAAGGGGAAATTATTGGAGGACAGAGGTGGGTAAGCAGTAGTAATTAGTCAAGTATCCTTGTAAAAATTAATTTGGTTCAATTAAGGCACAGTTAGTTTTATGGCTCCAGCTCATTCTTACCAATACTCAGTAGTCTAATTTAGGACAATAAACTCAAAATAAATCTGGAGCTTACTATTCACATAATTTAAAATGCAATTTTAATGTAAGCTGTATTATTACCAACATCAAGGCAACACATTGTGTAGTCTCTAGTGTCTTCCTACTTAAGCTAACAATAAAAGTCATGGTTTAGCCACCTATGATAATTGTGCAGTGGACGCCCCAAACACTCCAAAAGAACAACCTTCTTGTCATTTTGTCATATTTCCTGATTGTCACATATCATCGCTTCTCTGGCATAGGTTCCACATATCTTCTGAACATTAAGTTAGAAGCTGATTTTCAATAGCAAATATTTCCCTTCTAGCAGTTATGTCAGAGGAGGGTTTTTTTTGGGGGGGAGTGTTTAAGTAGCAATAATCATAGTAAAAACTCTATGCAAATACCCCTTTGGGGCTGATTTGCGGACTTCCATGTATTTGAAAAGATATAAACTGGTTCCCTATAAAGGTTTTAACTAACAAATGGGAAAAGGCACTGCACTAGCAATTTTAGGTATGAAATATCTTTAATTTGAGTAACTTCAAGTATTCTGGCTTACTGCTTGCAGTTTGGTGATGGAAAGTTAGGAACTTTTACATAACAATAAATATTCCATATAATCCTAATAAAGAGTCTGATAAGGCAAATTTTTCTCCTACCCCCTCTTTACATTTATGGCATAGTTTCTCAGCTTAAGCACCATCTACATTTGGATGCAGGTAGTTCTTTGCTTTGGTGGTCCTTCTGTAAATGGTAGGATGCTCAACAGCAACTCTGTCCTCCCCTCATTCGATGCTAGTAGCAACTGCCTCTATCAGTTGTGACACCATAAACGTCTCCAGACACTACCAAGTGTCCTCTGGTGGCAAAATTGCAACCAGTAGAGAACCACCTTTTTTATGGGATAACATGAAATTTATTAAGTCTTTCTTATGTTATAGGATGGACTCTAGATTTTATACTTAATAAGTATACAATTTTTCTTTCATAATTTCACCTTTAGTTGTTGTCACAATTGTGTATTGTTTCTCCATTGGGAAATTATTTTACTCTTAAGAAGTATATTACAGATGTAAGAGATACTTAAGATTGTTCAGAGAGTAAAGGAGCTAAATAGGAGAAAGCATCAAAATATGCTGAGTTTTGAAATCATTATGTAGTTTATCTCAGAAAAATTAATAATTTCATGGTTTCACTGTTATCAGCATAATAATCATTAATGTTCCAAATGACTCTGATACATTGTAATATCCTCAAATGACTTTTGAATAATCAAAAGTTAACTTATGCCCAGGCATATATATTTTCTTCAATTTGTATTTCATCACTTATAATTTATTGGCTATTTCCTATATGAAAAGTTATGTTGGACTGTATAAATAAACGAGAAATATTTTCTACCATCAATAAATGTAGTTCTCAGCAGAATTAGGTTTTATAACTTAACAATGTAAACAAAGTATGGTTATCTTATGAAGACATGTTATGGGAATTTAAAGGAGATAAATACACATTATTTTTTATCCATAGCATTTTATTCTTAAGCATACCTTAATGTCAAACCATTGAAGATAGGAGGTGTTAGCACCAAATAGTTTCATATTATCACAAAAATTTGAAATCATAATTAAGAGTAAACCTATGCATTTGCTTGTTTGTGGTATTTAAAGTGCTCTGCTCTGCTACTATATGCTATGCCACTATAAACAAAGCAAAAGAAGTACACAGACTTTAATACCTTATGGGTTCAATGATTCTCTCTCTTAACATAAGGATGATTTATATTAAGAGGAAATACACATTACAGCTAAGAGCATAACCATCTAAACCATAGAGAAATTTGAATATTTTTCATATTTCCAAAGAACTGGGACTGTTGTGATGTGACTAAAATCATGGTACACTGGATAGTGAAAAATTCAAGGTGAAAATTGAAATAATGAAAACACGCTTAAATAAGACATTAGACTTGTTCTATAAAAAAATTAGAAGACACTACATTTTTTAAAATGGTGATTTAGTCAACATCTCTAATTTTTTTTAACACCAAATGGGGGTAGAGGGGAATGGGTGAAAAGTTGAGGGAATTAATAAGTGCAAACAGGTAATTACAGAATAGCCCTGGAGATGTAAAGTACGGTGTGAGAAATGAAGTAGCCAAAGAACCTATGCATGACTCATGGACACAAACAATGGTGGGAGGATTATCTGAGGGAGTTGGGGGTACCAGGTGGAGGGGGGCAAAGGAGGAAAAATCAGGACAACTGTAATAGCATAATCAATAAAAAAAATACATGACTGCTATTGAATGATTCTAAGAAGGAATGATGAGGACATAAACTTAAGAAAAAGATCTACAAAAGAGGATATGCATGAAAGATGGTGAGGTAGGAAGTATGTATATATGTCCTTGGTTGGATTTCCTAGGACCAGACCTGTAGGCAAGAAATACTTTGTAAGTTTACTGAGAAAATACTCTTAAGGGAGACTGATAAGGAAGTGGAAAAGCAGACATGAAGAGGAAGATCAACAGGGGATGATATCAGACTAGATTTAATATAAGCACTATGTGAAAGGAAGTTTAAATATATGGGAATAAGAGATATGAAATAGGATTAGAAAATAACAGAATGAATTAAATACTCAAAAACTGGTTTTAGAACTGCAGGCATTATGCAGCATATTCAGTGTTATTTTTCAAAGTGTATATTATTAATCTACACCTAAAACAATTTGAAATGTATTTACCAGACTATTATAAATGGTCATCTCTGAGAAATATGATTATGGATAACTTTCTCTTTTAAATTCATAATATGTTACTTGTTTATCATAAGCATGTAATTATGTTTTTGGTTAAAACTAATTTTTAAAACTATTCACAGCCTCAGTTACATTTTTAAGTCAAAACAGAGTAGAATTATCCAGCTTATTGAAATTTGAGAAATCACAGTCAAGAAATGAATAAAGTTAAAATAAATTTTAACAGGCTTAGTTAAAGATATGGAAAGATCCTAAGTTTATTTTATAAAACAAGCATGAAACTGAAATGGAAATTTGGTATTTATTCTCATTTTTACAGTAAAGGATAAATCACCTTGGATTGATTTATCCACATGAATACTATACAATTTACTGACAGACACCTAGGTTGCTTCCAACTCTTGGCTATTGTAAATTGTGCTGCTATGAACATTGTGGTGCATAGGTTCTTTGAAATTGATGTTTTAGGATTCTTGGGGTATAATCCTAGCAGTGGAATTGCTGGGTCAAAAGGCAGGTCCATTTTTAGTCTTCTGAGGAAATTCCATACTTTTTTCCATAATGGTTGTACCAGTCTGCAATCCCATCAACAGTGAACTAGGGTCCCCTTTTCCCCACAACCTCTCCAACATTTGTTGTTTGTTGCTTTGTTTATGATAGCCATCCTGACCAGTGTAAAGTGGTATCTCATTGTGGTTTTAATTTGCATATCTCTGATAGCTAGCGATATTGAACGTCTTTTCATGTGTCTCTGGATCTTCTGTATGTCCTTCTTGGAGAAGTGTCTGTTCAAGTCCTTTTCCCATTTTTTAATTGGGTTAGTTGCCTTCTTAGAGTGCAGTCATGTGAGTTCTTTGTATATTTTGGAGATTAAACCTTTGAGGTATCATTGGCAAATATGTTTTCCCATACAGTTGGTTGTCTTTTTAATTTAATACTGTTTTCTTTAGCCATGCAGAAGCTTTTATTTTTTGATGAGATCCCATTTGTTTATTTTTTCCTTTATATTTCTTGCTCTAGGGAGCATATCAATAAAAATGTTGCTGCATAAAATATCTAAGATTTTCCTGCCAATGTTCTCCTCTAGGACTTCAATGGTGTCATGGATCAAAAAATTGTGGTACATATACACAGTGGAATTCTATGCAGCAGAGAGAAAGAAGGAGCTCCTACCCTTTGCAACAGCATGAATGGAACTGGAAAGTATTATGCTGAGTGAAATAAGCCAGGTGTTGAAAGACAAATACCATATGATCTCACCTTTCACAGGAACCTAAATAACAAAACAAACAAGCAAGCAAATTAAAACAAAGACACTGAGATAGAGAACAGGGGGACAGCAACCAGAGGGGAGAGGGGAGGGAATTTAAGGGGAAAAAGGGGAGGGATTTAGAGGAACAAGTATGAAAGACACAGAGAGAATAACTAAGGGGGGTGGAAATGGTGGGGAGGTGGGGCAGGGTGGGCTGGTATGGGGCAGGGTGGGATGGTATGGGAGAAATAGAAAACTGTACTTGAAAAATAATTTAAAAAAAAATTCTGATTATCATTAGCAAACTGTTCATTACAATTGCATAACAGGCACTCAAAATTTAGTTAGAATAATTAATTTAATTATATTCTCATGTTGGTATTCTTAATAGGAAATGTAACTCCCTTCTATGAAAATTAAATTTTAGAATACAATAAAAAAAGAATACTATAAAATTCATTTAAAAATTATTATCTTGCCAAAGTCGTTCATTAAAAAAAGAGAAAAATTAAACATAGAAATTAAAATCTCTTTCACTTCCTTTCACCAATGCTTCGAAGTTATTTTCTAAGAAAGAATTTGTAGGTAAACAAATGAGTGCTTATTTACTTCTCAATAACAGTCTAAGTTGAAAAATAAAGGAAGGAAAAAACATGAGAATAAATATTTTTAAGTTGGTATTTCTTCAGGTCACAGTTGATTTGTAAAATCAATATGCTTTCTATTAACTGGTTCTCATGTTGGAATCCTTGTCACAGAATGTACTTTCTCACTGAAGAAGGGGTGGCCCCAAGGTAAAGCTGCAGGTGTAGCAAATAAAATACAGGATGTTCAGTTGGGTTAGAATTTCAAGTAACTAATGAATAACATATAATTATTTTCCAAATTTGCATATACTTTTTATATTGATATCTCAGCCCCACTTCAGACTTATGAAATTAGAATGTTGAGGGGTGGGGACTAAGGCATTCATTTTGCTTAAGGTCCTGGGTGATAACGACATGAATTCAGGGTAGAGAATCACTGTGCATGGTGATTATTTATTAATCAAACCATCTATATGATATTTACAATGTAGCTATGTAACCACAGGCACACAACAGTCTAGGGATGAATAAACCTCAACTCTTGTGCATCCCATTACATGATAATCTCTGTTGATTGAGGATTACCATAACATTACCTACCTTACCCTTTTCTCCACTCCAGCTTCCTTTTTCTACATTGAAGAGCGGCCTACAAGTCCTATCATTCATTTCATTTCCTCATGCTCAATTAGATGATGTATACAATAATGAAAATAATTTCTATTACAAACTGTTTAATCAACACATGAGAAATTTCCAATACAATGGGTATTATGATTTATCTCATTAAACATGAGGTGGGTGAGAATGCTAAATGTGGCAGAATAGATAAAAAATTGATTATAACAAGAAACCAAGCCATCTGCTCCTTGCTATGCACTTGAATTCTTTAGGCCAGTTTCTTCAAAAGTAAAATTGGCACTTTGACTCAGTGACTGTCTAGTTTTAGATTTTTTTAAATCCTCACTTGAGGACATGTTTTAAATTATTGACTTTTTTAGAGAGAAAGGAAGGTGGGGGTGAGAGAGAGAGACATCTATGTGAGAGAAAAACATTGACTAGCTGCCACTCATAGACATCCTGACAGGGATCAAACCCAAACCAAGATAATTGCCCTGACTGGGAACTGAACCCTCAACCTTTTGGTGTACTGGATGATTCTCCAACCAACTGAGCTACCTGGCCAGGACTAATTTTAAATATCTTCATGATCTAGTGTTTAAAATGTTTCTTGAAAAACTAAGATTGGCATACATATATTTTTAGATAATAAACCTGTTTTGACTATTATTATCAGAGGCATATATTTTAAATAGAGTGCTGTGGAAATAAAATAGATTATTATAGGTATTTATGTTCAATACTTGTCATTTGGGAAAACTGATATATAGTTAAATATAGATTACAAATTTGCAGTCTACAATTGATACTAATACTGTGAACCTTCCAAAATATTCAAACTCAGTTTCAGAAAAAATAAACATATTTTGCTTTTAGCTCACTTGCAAGAATAATCAATGGCCCATTTGTATTTAGGGTCATGAAGTAGGAACTACAAACATTCATGAATTTTAGTTGCAATTTAGCTTTTCCAGTGGACACAAACATCTCTTGACTACTATTCAACTGTTAGCAACTTACATTTCCTATAAATGAGCAAAGTGAGGCTTTTCTTTTTAATAATATTTTAAAGGCTATTAGTCATTATTTTTTTCTTCTAATGAATGCCCTGGAATAAGTACATTCCACATTTTTATTTATTTTACTTGTTTTTTAACTTTACTATAAAGATAGTAATGGGTGATTATTTTCCTTAATTTCAAATCTTTGGGATCTGCCTGAGATTTTACACATATGTTTGATCAAACACATCAGAATATATTAATTTTCAAGATGACATAAATGTATTATTAATAGTATTTATAAGAGAGTAGTTATAAAGAGGTGAGCTGGGCCAGTTATGAACATTATTTTGTTCAACATTCAGAAATATAAGAAATCAGTATGTTCATTATCATACACCATCATACACATAGTATCTTTAGTATTAATGATTCAAGTACATTATTTAATTTATTTCTTCATTATGCACTGAAGGAAAATCAATTTTAAAAATGTCATGTAACTTTATTTATGCCCTTTTGCATATCTAAAACTAGTATACACATTGTGCTGATACATAAACACAAATTATAAATGCATTCTTTGTAGATGAATATTGAAATTCAGCATCACTTCAATAGCTGTGCCACTTAAAAATATGTGTGTGGTCAATGTCTACAGCAGAAAACACAATTACTGTAATTTTCTATCTAGCAAGACTTTTGCCTTTCACTAGACCCATTGAAATCTATCAGCGAAGTTAAAAACTTTAATAAACTAATGTGTATAATATCCCAAACTATTAAATATTCCAAAGGTAGGTCTGAACTTTCTGCATCTGTACTATGCTTTAGAAACCCAAGTTCAAATAGTAGTCCTCAATGGGTAATTTTATTAAAGACATAAACTCCTATTTGAGGATAAATATTATTTTTGTAACAAATTTAAGTACAATATTAATTTAAAATATTCTCAGCATAACAAAGAAATCACATGTGTATCTCCTTCCAGAGATTAGGTACATATTTTGATTTTCATGGGAAACTTTGGTTTTATTTATTTGCTGACTTTTAAATTTATATGTATAATATCATGTCATCTGCAAATAAAGGCAGTTTTACTTCCTCCTTTCTAATTCCAATGCCTTTTATTTCTTCTTCTTGTCTGATTGCTGTGGCTAGAACTTTCTGTACTATGTTGAACAAGAGAAGTAAAGGCCTATATCCCTGTATTACTCCTGATCTTAAGGAGAACACTTGCAAATTTTGCCCATTGAGAATGATGCTGGCAATGGGTTTGTCATACATGGCCTTTATATGTTGATGTATGTCCCCTCTATTTCTACATTGCTGAAGGTTTTTATCATAAATGGGTGCTGCATTTTATCAAAACCTTTTTCTGTGTCTACTGATATGATCATGTGATTTCTATCCTTTATTTTGTTTAGGTGGTGAATCACATTTATTGATTTGCAAATGAGTAGCAACCTTGCATTCCTTGATCCCACTTTATCATGGGGAATGATCTTTTTGATGCATTGCTGTATTAGGTTTGTTTATATTTAGTTGAGGATTTTAGCATTTATGTGCATCAAGTATATTGGCCTATAATTTTCTTTCTTTGAGTTTATTTATCTGGTTTTAAAATTAGAAAAATGCTGGCCTCATAAAATGAGCTTGGGAGCCTTTCCTCCTCTTGAATATTGTGAAATAGTTTGAGAAAGGTGTTAGTTCTTCTTGAGAGGTTTGGTAAAATTCACCTGTGTAGCCATCCAGTCCAGGGCTTTTGTTTGCTGGGAATTTTTAGATTACTGTCTCAGTTTTACTAGGTATAAACTGCATATTCAGATCTCTGATTCTTCCTGATTTAATTTTGAAAGATTGTATGTTTCTAGTAATTTATCCATTACATCCAGGTTCTCTACTTTGTTGGCATATTGTTTTTTATAATATTTTCATACAATCCTTCATATTTCTTTGCTGTCAGTTGTTATTTTTCCTCTCTCACTTCTGATTTTATTTATTTGGGTCCTCCTTTTTTTCTTGATGAGTCTAGCTAAAGGTTTGTCATTTTGTTTATCTCTTCAAAGAACAAGATCTTGAATTCATTGATCTGTTGTATCATTCTTTTCTTAGACTCTATTTCATTTATTATAGCTTTATTATCTTCTTTCTTCTACTCATTTTTGGCTTTTTTTCTAGTTGCTCTAAGAGTAAAGTTAGATTGTTTATCTAAGCTTTTTCTTGTTTTTTTGAGATAGGCCTGCAATACTATGAATTTCCCTCATAGAATTGCTTCCTCGGTATCCCACGAATTTTGGATTGTGGTGGTCTCATTTTCATTTATTTAAAGATATCTTCTGATTTCTTCCTTCATCTTGTCTTTGACCCATTCATTGTTTAAAAACATGTTGTTTAGCTTCCATGTCTTTGTGTATTTTTCAGTGTTCTTCCTGTGTTTAAGTTCTAGTGTTAAAGCATTTTGGTAAGAGAAGATGCTTGATATGATTTTAATCTTTTTAAATTTATTGAGACTTGTTTTGTGTCCTAACATGTGCTCTATCCTAGAAAACATTCCGAGCGCATTCTAAAAACTCCACCAAAATAGTACAAAACTGATAAATACATTCAGCAAAGTAGCAGAGTGCAAAAATTAATATCCAGAAATTAGTTGCATTTTTATATACCAACAACAAACTAATGGAAAGAGAAATTAAGAAAATAATCCCATTCTCAATTGCTACAAAACCAATAACATACCTAGGAATAAACCTAACCAAGGATGTAAAAGACCTATGCTCAGAAAATTATCAGGCACTGAAGAAAGAAACTGAAGAAGATACAAATAAGTGGAAGCACATACCTCATTTATAGATAGAAAGAATTACCATCATTAAAATGTCCAAACTACCCAAAGCAGTCTATAGATCCAATGAAACTCCTATCAAGATTCCAGAGACACATTTCACAGAACTAGAACAAATATTTTAAAATTTATGTGGATACATAAAAGGCCCCACATAGCAACAGCAATCCTGAGAAAGAACAAAGAGGAATCAGGCTACATACTATGAAACTATGCTATAAGGTCATTATAATCAAAGCAGCTTGGTACTGGTATAAAAACAGACACATAGATCAATGGAACAAAATAGAGAGCCCAGGAATAAACCCAAACCTTTATAGTCAATTAATATATGTGACAGAGGAAGCAGGCACATACAATGGGCTAAAGATAATTTATTCAATAAATGGTTTTTGAGCCCTGGCTGGTGTGGCTCAGCGGATTGAGCACTGGCCTGCAAATCAAAGGGTCATGGTTCAGTTCCCAGTCAAGGCACATGCCTGTGTTGCAAGCAAGCTCCCCAGTGGTGGGTGAGGGGGGTGCTTATGAGAGGCAACCACACTTTGATGTTTCTCTCCTTCTCTTTCTCCCTTCCTTTACTCTCTCTAAAAATAAATAAATAAAATCTTTAAAAAAATAAATGGTTTTGGGAAAATCGAACAGATACATGCAGAAAAATGAAACTAGATCACCTTCTTATACCACGCATAAGAATAAATTCAAAATGGATTAATGTTAGACCCAAAATCATACACATACTAGAAGAAAATACAGGAAGCAAAATTTGGGACATTGTTTGTAGCAATATTTTGTCAGGCAAATCTCCCCAGGCAAATGAAACAAGAGAAAAATAGACAAATGGGACTACATCAAACCAAAAGGTTTTGCACAGGTAAGGAAAACATCAACAAAATAAACAGGCAACCCACAGAATGGGAGAACATACTCATCAATACATCTGACAAGGGGGTAGTATCCAGAATTTATAAAGACTTACAAAACACAATACCAAAAACAAACAAACAAAAACAACCCAATTAAAAAATGGGCAAAGGACCTGAGCAGACAATTCTCCAAAGAGGAGATAGAGATGACCAATAGACATATGAAAAGATACTCAACATTACCAATCATCAAAGAAATGTAAAATAAAACCACGATGAGGTATCATCTCACACCTGTTAGAATGGCTGTCATCAATAAATCAACAAACGACAAATGCTGGTGAGGATTTGGAGATGGGGGACCCTTTTACACTATTGGTAGGAATGTGCATTGGTGTATCTGCTGTGGAAGACAATAAGGAGACACCTCAAAAAATTAAAATGGAACTGCCTTTGACCCAGTAACCCCACCTCTTGGAATATATATGAAGGAACCCAAAACATTAATTCAAAGAATATAGCATCCCCTATGTTCACTGCAGCATTATTTATGATTTCCCAGATATGGAAGCAGCCCAAGTGTCCATCAGCAGATGAGTAGATAAAACACCTTGGGATATTTACACAACAGAATGCTACTCAGTGGTAAAAAAAGAAGAAAGTTTTACCCTTTGCAACAGCATGGATGGACCTGAAGAACATTATGCTAAATGAAATCAGCCAGTCAGAGAAGGACAAACACTATATAATTTCACTCATATGTGTGATCTAGTGAAAAAAACTAAACTAATAAGCCAAATAGAGACAGACTCATGGAGAGAGAGCATGATGACAGCTAGGGGATAGAGAGATTTAGCCAAAAGCAAAAAGAGATGCACAGACATGGACAACAGTGTGGTGATTATGGCAAGATAGTGTATAAGGGGATTAAATGGTAGTAGAAAAAAATATAATGAAAATATTTCTGGAAAAATAATTTTGTGTGTAATATTGATTATATCAGCACTAAAGTTGTTTTTAGCATTCTTAATATTATTTATAATATTTTCTTAATGAATTTCTGTTTTGCCTATTTTTATTGAATTACTTTTTGTCCTTTATTTTCTATATAGACAATTTCTACTTCTGTTGTTTATTACTTTTACCATTCCTTTAATGTCTCTAAAGTTAATCCTTATTAAAATTGATTTAAATGCTTAGTTTTCTAGTTGTTATACAATTTACATTTTGTGATATGTGCTTTATAAACTTAATTTTAATTTTCTATAAATATTGATTATCTATATCCCAAAAGATATAAAGATACTATAATTTTTTATTTTGTGAAACTTTAATAAGGTATTTTTTAGTTCTTTTTTTGTTATTAACATTATTACTTTGTGGCCAATAATGTGGTCTATTTACCTATTTCTTTGGTTTATTATTATTTCTCTCTTACTACAATATAGTCTCCCTGAGTGCGAGTTTCTTTTTTTTGTCAGTTTCGTTCATTGCTCTATCCTCTGAATCAAAAAAGAACCTGAGACATAATAAACCTTAATAATTACCCATTGAGTAAATGATTAATATTCTAGAGGTTTCAGCTATTGTGGATCAGTTTCAGAATTATTAACTTTCTTGCTTGTGACCCTATAATAAATGATGGTGTAAATTCAAGCCATAAGATACTTTTTGCGCAGAGCAGGGTTTTTAATTTATCAAAGTTTTTTTATCCATTTATAGTGTGGTTTCGAAGGTAATCTCCTTGATATTAATAGTATTCAGTTTTGGAGTTTAAAGTAGTTCTAGGGTTTCCTGCACGATATTCAGAATTCATGTAGTAGTTTAGTGTTAAACCTATATCTGGAGTTCCACCAGGTAAGGGTTTCTCTGCTGAATCACACATTCTTCTTTGTCATCATAAAAATACTGTATTTATCCAAATCTAAGAGTGTTCTTAAAGGTCAAAGATGAACATTTCCCCTTCTTTTAGTCTTGACAACTAATGTCACATCATACCCTGTGACTGTCAGTATAGCAAAAACCCAGGTCCTTGATAACACATTTTATTCAATAAATAATCGCTGCACTTTTACTATTTGTCACACTATTTGTTACCATGTGCTGTACTAGTTGTTGGAGGCACGGAGTTAAATAAGATACACAAAGTCAATGCCAAGGTGGATTTTATTTCCTAATGGGGAGACCATTACAAAGGGCAAAACCTGGTTCACAGACATAACTAAACCCTTCAATATATCAATACAATTTCAAGAATTCCTTTATAGTCAAGTGCTGCAGTGGTCAATAAAGTAAGAACTCCTGCTGTGTAGGAAGAAACACATTGAAAGAGTTAATCATTAAGTAAAAACTACACATGTGGAAGAAACCCGAAACACTAATTTGAAAGAATATTAGCACCCTTATGCTCACTGCAGTGTTATTTACAGTCACCAAGATATGGAAGCAGCCCAAGGCTCCAACAGTAGGTAGTGGATAAACAACTATGGGACACTTACAGTGGAATACTTCTTGGCCATACAAAAGAAAAAAAATTTACCCTTTGCAACAGTATGGAGAACTTTATGCTAAGTAAAATAAGACAGTCAAGGAAAGACAAATACTGTATGATTTCGCTCATATGCCAAATCTAATGAACAAACTGAACTAAGAAGCACATGAGACAGACTCAGATACTGACAGTTAGAGACACATGATGACAGATAGAGACGGACTAGAAACTGAGAGCTCTGGGTGGGGGGCATTAGAAGTTGGAGGAATTGAGCAAAGGAGAAAAAGGACTCATGGACAAGGACAGCAGTGTGCTGATTGTGGGAGGTGGGGGAAGAGGGTGGATGGAGGTATAAGACTGTATAAAGGAGATAAATGGTAACTGAAAGGAACACAATAAAAATGAATTTTTCAAAAAATCTACAGGTGTGGAAAACAAAGGCTGAGAGAATAAGAGTGTTTTAGAAATTCTAACACAATAGAATCAGGCCTTCACAATGACTATATCTTGCTACTTTTGATGTTTCTTCTCGGCTAGACTGGACATTTATCTTGGGACTTTGAAAATTTTTACTAGGTTAATTTTCTGGCAAGTTTCACTCTATTCCTATTAGTGATCAACACTGAGGCACCCAACAGATCATCTTAGCTGACCTCTATTTACTGCTACTGATTCTATGACTTATTCCAGGCTTACCTCTTGGTATGCTTGGTCCATGTCTTACCTATGAATTGAGAATCCTCCTTCAGTACTTTAAATGTTTTTATCAACATGATTTTAATTTTACCTGCTCTTTTCCGAGGACCCTGGCCTTGGCATGGCGGAGTATGCCTCAGTTGTAAGTTCAGCCTTCTCTGGCATCGGGCTACTCTAATACTAGAACTTGGAACTGGTTCCCAGGTTTCTCTAACCTCCCTTTGAGGAAATGAGGCCCTTTTTTTATATGTTGCCAAAAAGATTTGCTGACTTTCACTCTTGGCTTTCAATTACTGGTTAATCACACTCAGCTTTTTCTTATCCATTTTTCAGAGGTCAATAAAGTTTTCTGGCAGCATATAACTCAATTGCCCTTGACACTAGCATTTCTCTCACGCTTTTTAACATTGGACCAGTAGGTGGATTCCTCCTTCACTGGTATACCATTGAACAATAGTTCCCCACCATGGAAATTTAGGTAATGTGACCACTGCCTTGAGCCTAGGTTTTCTATCTCAGAGGGATGGAATCCTCATGGCCAGCTGTGCAGTGGGTAATTAACTAAAATGCCATCCTACCACCTATTTTCTCAGAAAACTCCTTACACAAACTGTCACAGTGTGGGTCCTTTAACTGATTATCAGACTGTTTGCTAGCTTGGGTGGTATAAAATTACAAAGTCATTTTTTCTAAGATTTTAAAGTCATTCTTCCCTTGACTTATGACTTCCAATATTATAATTAGAATTTTTACTGATGCTTCACATATTATTTTAAAAACTTTTTAGAAGTATTTTTCTTCTATCTCAAACATTTGAGACCATTCTTCTACTTATTTCTAATTTTCTGAACATTTTAAAAAGTCTTATAATTTAACTATTTTTTCCAGGCCCTTGAAACTTTTCCAATCTACGAATGCTTGGACTTCAGTTGTTAATTTTCTACTCCCTGTTGTATCATTCTGAAAGTACCAAGAATCGAATGTGGGATCACCTCGGTTCTTTATTAATTGTCTCATCTTATCCTCTCATTTAACATCTGTGTTTTATTGTGTTTTCTGGGAAAATGTTTTAATTTTGTCATTCAAACTTTTTTTCAATTTCTTTTATTATTTTTATATTTTTAGTTTCTGAAAACTGTTTTAATTTTTTAGAATTTATTTATCTTTAGAGGGGAAGGGAAAGAGAGAGGGAGAGAAATACTAATGTATGGTTGCCTCTCATGGGTCCCCTGCTGGGAACTGGCCTGCAACCCAGGCGTGTGCCCTGACTGGGAATCAAACCTTGATCTTTTGGTTCCCAGGCCTGTGCTCAATCCACTGAATTGAGCTACAGAAGCCAGGGCTAAATTTACTTTTTATAGCATGCTGTTAGTGGGTGTTTTAAATGGAGGAATATCTTGCTCATTGCTCTAAGGGTATTAGTGATCTAATTGAAGCTTTTTTTCCCCCTGCTTTCTGCATCGCTTCAAATTTCTATGATTCCTTTAAACTACAGGATATATCCAGATGTCTAGTGACACCTCTCTGTCTAACCCTGCGGCACTAAATTTCAGACTGAGAGTTTGTTGAGCAATTGAAGAATTTTAAGGGTCAGGTATAAATGCAGATGACTAGTGAGGGACATGGATATTTCATTAATGTCTCCAACCGTTAATATCTCCTTTCCCAGGGAGGGAACATTGGTGTCATCTGTCACCTGGAAATTATAAGTCTGAGTGTCTGTGATCTGCCAGCCATGTAGGAGCAGAGGTTTGGCCCTTGCGATTCAATGTGTAGACATTCTTCATTCCTCAGTTCCAACATGGTACTTTCAGCTTTAGTCATGCTTACTGTCACAATTTCAAACTACTTCAGTTAACCTTTCTAAAAAGTAGAGTTTCAATATTTTGCTTAGGTGTGTGTGTGTCTATATATGTTATATGACAGAGGGTTAGAAAGAATAACTGAGTGCTTGTAAAGGGGGGTGTGTCAAGGTGTCTAAATATTTCTAACAGTGACATTGAAGAATTCTTTTTCAGATCCACCTTCTAACCCACTTTCACAGGGAGCAAGTTCCTCCAGTCTTTGATCTTTTTAAGGGCTTTTCAATGGCAGTTTGACTACTTTGTTTCTCTCCACAGCACCTATGTTCTCTTGTCCACAAAGGTAACAACAAATTAGAACATTTCTTCATTCAATAAACATTTTGCTCTTATAAAATCCTGTCTTTGTCCCTTTGCTTTATGGAATTGTGTCTTTTGAAAATTCCTTATATAGTTTTTATAGTGCTGTTTATGGAGTTTGCAGTGGTAAAGATATGCTTTCAATCTACTTGGTAAACTCAAATGCCTCTTGAAAGATGACTGCAATGTAAGTCTCTCATCAAGTACTCATATCCAGTTATCCAGTAAGTGCTTCAGTTCAATCACAGGAATATGTGTCCACTCAGCCCACTCATCTCCATTGTCAATGCTACTGTGTAACTTAAAGGCACTATGATTTTTCACCTGAGTTGCATTTCTAATCTTGCCCTAACCATTATTTGACTGCAACAAACGTATTATCTTTCTAAAACATAAACATGACTACCATCTTCTTTCTTACTAACTTTTCAACAGTTTCTCAAACTCCTAAGTTTAAATTCTAAAGGTCTTAGTGATGTACACAAAGGCACCTGATAATCTGACTTTCAGCCACTTCCTACACTTGTATTACATTCAAAGCCATTCCGCTGCTTTTCCCAATCAGAAGTATCTATGAACGCAGGGGCACACACACACACACACACACACACACACACACACACACACACACACAGAGTGTGCTTGTGCTCCTTCAGTATTAAGCTATTTGCATTTCGATAAATGGCCACACATTTTTTCACACTAAACTACCTACTTCCAATTCCACTAATCAAAAGCATTTCTTTCTTCTATTCTTTATATCATCGCTTAGCTGCAAGCTCTATGAAGACATTTGTTCCTGATTCTGTATCACAGAATATGTCTTTATAGTACTTTACAGTTAGATCAAACTGTCATTTACCATGTAGCATTTATTTCTCTGTTTTCTCCTCTTTCTCTAAACCACTCGCTGTCTGTGTTCCATTCCCAACATGGCAAGCTCTTTAAAGTTCTTGTGTATTTTCCTTAATTCAATTTTAATTCCTGCCACACTACTTGGCACATAGCTGATGCTCAGTAAGTACTTGATAAACAAGTATACAAAGACTACTATAAATGACATAAAACTAGGGGACTGTGAATAATCTTTGTTATCATTAGTTTATTGGCAGAAGCCACTTGTCATTTGATTTGTCCTTTATATTTTAATGAAGCAGCTATAACAAAAAAATCCTGATACAAAACAGCAAATGAATCATTGATTATCACATTGATTTTCTCATTCGATTTTTTTTTTAAAGAAAAAGTTTATCTTCTGGAAGGAACAAAAGAGACATTTTCACTTTGCTTTAAAGGTTTTGCAAATAAAAGTGATAACAGGAAAGATGCAGATTTTATGTTTACAGTCACCCAAAGCAGTGGAAAAATATGGCAGAAACAATGGAATGGCCTTTAAATATATTCTCAACTTCAAGAGTGTGAAACTATGATAACTTTTATAGTATTTAAATGATGATCTCAAATGTGAATTATAAATTCACAGTTAGTTTGATCATAAGACATGAAGAAAACTACGAGTGAACCTCATTATCAACAGCAATCTTCTAATAAACTACTAGAAAGAAGATAGTTTTTTCTCCTATATTTTTACAATTCAATGATTTTAGTAAATTTTTATGATTCTTCTTAATGTCAAACAAGTGTATTGGAAAGGGATATGTTTAGAAGCATTTCCTAATAAAGCTTTGTGACAATGAAACCAAGACAAATTGCAGTAGACAACTTCACTGCAGATTTTAAATAACAATAAAGTCGTTCTACTTCAACATCACAAAGGCGACATGCAGCTAAAGAAAACAAGAACACTGTCATATTTTATTCTCAGCTAATTCTCACCACTGTGTACAGCTAAACTAATAAAAAAAGGGTTATCATTTCAAAGGTACAGTTGATGGTATCATTCTGAAATTTAAGAGAGAAAAAAATGGCACATTATTCAGAAATATTTTTATCATTGCCTTTTATTATTTCTTAAATTTTGTCCTGCATTAAAAAGCAGAAGTCAAAAAAGAAGAGAAAAATGATATTTCTACTCAATTTGAAAACATACTCTGTTATGTTTTTAGAATTTATTTGCAAATTTAGAACCAATATTTTATATGTATTTTAACATGCTAAAAATCAGTTTTTACTTATTTCTTTATGTTTAACTCTTATTTCCTATAAATAAATTTTGAATCAATATGTTGAACACCTAAAACTAATTTAAATTTTTGTCAACTATATTTTAATGAAAAGTTAATTTTTTTAAATTAAGTATTTTCTCCTAAATATAACCTAAAGGGAGTTTTCATGGAGTAAAGCTTTTCCCATTCCCCTTCCATCATAGTTTGTTGTTTTGGATAATGTACAAAAAACATAATGAACACAGTTGATTTTAGCCCAAGTCCAAGAGAAGCATATAAATTTTACAAGTCCAGCGGGGACCTTCAAATGTCACTCTGCAAGAAAAAGACACTGTTCAAAAGCTTTTAAGTTGGTGAATAGGTGTTATTAAAATAATAATAAAGTGACCCACTAGGTGCTCATTCATTAGGACTGAAAACCTACTGTTTGTGCACTTCCTTATTCCTACAGAAAGAACATCCAGAACTGTGGGCTGTAAATACTTTCTGCTTTTTCTGAGAAAAGTAACATTTTTAAGAGAAAACTTCATGACAGAATAAGAATCAACTATCTGAAGCAACATTTTCATGAGTTATATAAAATTACTTCTATATCTTAAGCAGGTATTTGGACAGGAATGTGTGATCGAAGAGATTTAGGAAATCTGTAACTTTGAATCGGTGATGAACTAATTGTTAACAGTAACTGCAAACATTGTGTTTTATTTTTTGTTAATTGCCTAAATCTAAACAAATGTAAATTAATAACTATAGTTAATTGCCTCAGATACTAAGTCGAATGTTAAGCTTCAGGCCTATTTTAAAGGAAACACACTATTCTTATATTCCACCATGTTGCATTGAATTATTTTTAGAAATATTTAAATAAGAGTAAACAGAAAACATGTCAGAAGCTGTCGATACTTGTAGTTTTTATAGAACTATATGACCAGAACAAAAACTTAATACTCACAGTTCTGTAGTACTCACAGAACTACAAAACCAATGAAGTTTAAATTAAGAGTAATTTTACACGAATGATGACTTAGGCTGCTAAATTGTACATACTTCTCACAACATGACTGTGCCAATTATTCATCATCATTTTGCATATTCTGCAGAGCTTGGCCTGTCAGTAACCCCCTGTGCCTTACTGACTCAGTTCTCTCACATTTTTATGTATTTAAATTACAGTGAAATTTTCATTCATCCTGATGTGATGTAATGTCAGGTGGATATCAGTTGGCTCCAATTCCAATTCCAAATATACATATTAAGTACGTCCAAATTACTTCCCATTAACCTCTGATGATGAAAGCAACATTACTGAGCCTACAATGTAATAGGGAACAGAAAGGTGTATGTAAACCATAACATTCTGTTAGTACTTAATTATACATTCACAGTCCAGATAATTGGGACATAATTTGGGTTCTCTGTGATACTGATAAATGTTAAAATATAAAATTAAAATTGTTACTATAGAGTATTTTTTGCCATGAAGTACATGTCCATGGGTCCTACTGCAAAACAAAACAAAACAAAACTATTGAAGACGTATTATCAGAGTTAGATCTTATCTAAAGTAAAGCAATATAGAAACATGATAAGAGTTAATTTTTGACTTTACATTACTTTTTAGTACTAGGTAAGATTACTCACTTTTGAAAAAAGAAAATAACATATAGAATTATGGCTAAAATGCCAAAATGCAGAGATTTTCAAATATTGTCAGGAGTCAAGTCTATTTTCAACTCAGCAAAATTAGTGTACACCCTTGAACAAATAATTTATTTGGCATAGTGAGCTATTAAGTGTAGACCATTAGAACAAGGAGCTCCAAAGAATTTCTCTGTAAACATATATGCATCAAAGGATCTCTCTCTCTCTCTTTTTGTCTTTCCAAAAACACAAAGATATTTTTAACTGTAATCTAAATGTCTAGAACATGCAGAGATCTAGAGATCTGTAATAACACTGAAGCAAAAATTTTTTTCCATGGACGTCTTAGAACTGAGGTGTGGAAGTCACTTAGCTAATCTGACTGATCTTTCTACATTTGATTTGCTACTTTTCACTGTGATATCTTAAAAAGAATGTCAACTCCTAAGTGCTAGTTTTGAAAATAAATGGTATATAAAGAATGAAGAAATTGGTTATTTACTAGAAAATATCCACATAAATGGCTTGTCTTGTCTTCAACCTGTATAAAATAGTTAATTCTAATTTTAACTATATTTTACTCCTTTCTTGGTTTAAATTATATAAGAATATTTGCAGATTAAATTTACAAAATGTGGCTTGATATGGTCTCATAAAATTTCAAGAAGTAAATATGACCTAGGAATACCCTGATGTGAAGAATCTCAAGTGGTCAGCACCTAATATGAGAGCACTGAGCCACTTCAGGGGCTGAAAATAGTTTTCTAATGTATTTTGACAATTTTGCCTAAATGTGGTTTTAATAGAAGATTATAAATATGCAACATCTAGAGCAGATGTAACTAGACTCTGTTCTAGACCTGATCAAAAATACATTAACTTTGAGCTATTTTTAATTTTATTTATTGTCTCAAGTTCAATGATTTGAGTTTAAGGAGTCAATATTGCAGTGAATGTCTTTGCTCACAGTTGCCATCCAATCACCAGAATATCCCAGGATTGAGATATAAGGCTACTGGGATGGACCACTCATTAAGAGACATTTAGGTTTACTGAAGAAAGAGACCACAGAATAGAGAGGAAAGAAACATCTCAGTGGTCACTCATCCGAGTGCTATTCCCAGGAAGGAGAGACTGGTGGTGTGTTTCTAAAACCCCACCAAGGGGAGATAATGTGAGACAATGCCAGTAAAAGTGAAAGAGAGAAACCAGAGATTTGTCAGGGCAAACAACAAAAAGAAATTTAGTGTGACCCCCAAGTTATCTGATACGAATTTGAGTTTCAGGTTCTGAGAATAATAGAGACCTACTCCCACTTCCTCCAAGTCCTCTGGAGAAATGACAGAATTATCGAGGCTGATACACGCAAAGACTGTATTCTGAGTTGGCCAAGCTTTTAATTCTGGACAAGCCCTTTGCAGTTGAGTTGAGCAAGAAAAGCCAGAATTCCATTTTCTCAAATTAATGATGTAAAGTTAACTTTGGACACTTGTAATAAAAAAGAAAGAAAGACTGAGAGAGAGAACTAGAGCGAGAGTAAGAAAGGGGAAAAAAAGAGTCATTTACTTGTAAATCCTAGATATCATTTAAGCCCAAGACATTTTTGTGTGCCCCAAGATTATGTAACAGATGACAAAACACATTAATGAAATCCTATCTAATACCACGTTTGTGATTTGGGGCTTGATGTTCATTTATTTTAATTTTGACAAATTATTAGTATTTCTTGACTGGGGTATGGTGAAGGAAAATTCAAAACTGATTACACTTTTATTGTCAATACTCTCCTTAATAGTCAAAAATACAATTACTTCTATAAAGCATTGTAGGCTTTCAGACAAGGAGAAAAATCTAATGGAGTTTGATTCCTACCTATCAAATCCCAATTAAATGAGTTATTATCAGCCAATTCTTTCTTCCAAACACCAAACATTGTGATGTGTGCTATACAGGGTCTAAAGGCAGACAACCAGCCAAAAGAAGAGGTACTAGATTCAGATGCAAAAAAAAAATAAGGTAATATGATTCTAAGGATAGCTTTAATCTTCAAGAGATCAGGGTAGTAGAATTAATTTTGTTAAGGGACAGAGCACTTAAGTTACAGAAATGATTAAAAAAATCTCCACAAATAGCTTCCAGTTCAAGGTTATTAAATTAATATTCACAGACATCTGGTATACCAAAGTTTATCTAAAGACATTTCATGAACTTTTGCATTTGGAATTAAATGGATGATTTTCAGAGAAAACCTAAGTGGAAAAGTAAAATCAAAATATAATGGTGAATGACATCTATAGATAGTATACCTAAAATCCCAAAACATACTAATATTGTGCCCCTAAAATAAAGAGTTACATAAATGGTATATTTACTATCTCATATGTTAACATCTCATGAGGGTGACCAATCGTAGGAGATAAGCTTATCCACATATTTTTCTCAACATGGGTTTATGTTCCTAAAGTTAATATTAATCATATAAGTTATACAATGTAAATAGTATGTTTTTACTTTCTATAAATAATTCTAAAAAGATATTTTAAATGTTTCAAGTATAGTGTATGGATGTAAGTCCTCGCATTTCCCAATCCTCCATGAACTGTAAATCTTAAAGCAATGATCATGATATGTCTAAAACCATAAATACAAACTGTCTATTCATGTTGCCAACAAGCCAGATAGCATTCAAACTTAAAAAAAGGAGAGCTTTTTCAATAGTCATATAATGCCTGCTTACTCCAATTATTAGATACTCAAAAGAAAGTACAAGTACACTATGAGATTTAATATCTTATGCACTAGGTAACTATTATGAATAAGCTAATGATATGTACAAATGGAGCAAAATTAGATTTACAGTTGTTCTGAATGAAAATAATATAATAATGAATAAATAATAACACAAGAATATACTTTGTTTCACATTGTCACACTTGTAAACTTACTTTTGCCCCACCCTGTATACATGAAATAAAAATAATTCTTTCATTCATTATACTCATAATTTTATTTATAACATGTAATTGATATTAGTAATCCTGAAGTTATGAAATAGATTACTTCTTTAAGGTAATTTTCTTAAAGGAATTTAAGAGAAATCTTGCCATACTTACATATTCTGCACAGTGATTTGCAATAAGTATTTAACCTAGAGTATTACAAAAGTTGTTAACTCATCAATTATCCCATTAATTTTATGAATTCTGAAGTTATGTTCTCATACATCCCTAAGAATTTTTAAGTGTCCACATCTTTTGTCCATAGAAATATTAAAATATAAATAATGACATGATGGGTAATTTCAACCCATAGGAATTGATATACCGAACAGGTTTGATAAACTATGTACAGATCAGCAGTTCTTTCCATAAATTTTGTTATGTGAACTTTTATTTCATTAAAATAATTAGATTATTCTAGTTATATATATATAAAGGAAGACAGTATATGTGAGAGAGTCTGTCTTATTTATATAATTCCAAGCTTCCTATTTCTAAAACTGACTATGTTCCTCAGTCAACAGAACTGATTTGAAGAGTCATCTTGGCTGCCTCTTTTGCATTGTTTAAGCTAAAAGACTTTGGGCTAACAATTCATTGAGCTATAGAGTTACATAAAGGCAAGGACCTGGGATCTGTTCCCACTTGGATTAGACTGATTATCATATAAATGGTCAAGATAGTTTTACATTTGAATTCATATAATCATCAAAGCCTACAAAAGTAGAATTATCCTTGACACTTCATTCTACCCTCACATTCACTGAGTATCAAAGTTTTTTATTTTTACTTCTCAAATCTCTCAACCTGACCCATCTCCTCCCTTTTCATGGTCTTTGCCATCAAGCAGTACTTGGCACTTTATTTCCTTAAGAAGATAAATTGACCCCAAAGCTTATTTTCTAAAATATGAATTTGATCCTTTAACTTTTCAACTGACAAGCTTTTAAAGGACATTCTCTCATTGCTTACAGTATTACACCTTAAGTCCAACAAGCATTTTTACAAGATTCTTGAGGGTCTGGCTCCTTAGCATCTAAATAACCAAATTCTGTTCAACTATATTACATTTTTAATTTAAATAACAATGAAATTCTTGTAATCTGCCAGTCTGCATGCTGTTTCACCCTTTCTTGCTTCATTTTTTTCTTATTCTGATTATTTTACCATATAAATCAGTGTTTTTAAATTGTACGTTAAGACTGAATTAGAAGGAGGACATCTCCTTTTGAAGCCTTATAGGGTCCATAAAAATAGCACGTGTTATTTTTCTATACTATCCCTTCACTGTAACTTTTTTCAAGGTTTTATTTATTTATTTATTTTTAGAGGGGAAGGAGACAGGGAAAGAAATATCAATGTATGGTTGCCTCTTGTACGTCCCCTGGTGTGAACTGGTCTGCAACCCAGGCATGTGCAGTTGCACAACTGGGAATCGAACTGTGACCCTTTGGTTCACAGGCCCACGCTCAATCCATTGAGCTATGCCAGCCAGGGCCCTGAAACTTTTGATTCATAGTGTTTTGACCTTACACACTGAGTTACATTTCTTAATGAATTTTCTTAATAAACTGTGTTTATTCATTTAAATATGTATCTAGTTTATTTCCATGTCTTCAGTATCTGCCAGACTATAAACACCTAAATATAAACAGATGAGTTAATTTTCAAATATATTTATGGAAAATGAGTAGCTCATATGTGACACAGAACATACCCATGCTGTTCTGAATATATGTAATGAGCAGATATAAAAGCAAAATCAATAGCTTTCTATTTCTCAAGACCTGGGAGATATTAATAATTTGCTCTCTGTCTCTCTCTAATTCTCTTATACACATACCCTACACACACTTTCATACTCATATTTCAATTCCAATTACTCTTAAAATAATCTTCAAAAATATTTGGGAGAAGCTTGCAAAACCTTTATGGATAAGGACAAATCAAACTCTTGCTTTTAAAACTAGAAAACAAGAAGAGTTCTCAGCTGTATACACTGGTTTACAAGAGGCATTGCTAAAGAACTAATATATGCTGTAAATGTACTGATGTTTGACCTGTGAAGATACAGCAACTCCACCGACAGTCAGAAGTGTGAACAATCTGTTTGCTCTCCTTACTGTCCAATGTTTTTTGACGGAAAACTACTATCAACCTAGACTGCAGAATGTGACATTAAAATTTAATTTTATCCAATCAAGTAAACAGAGATCAAATTCTGACACTGGTGTTTATTATGGGAAAAATTGGAACTTTCTGAAAGCTTTTTAAACCATTGCAGCAGACCACAAGTATGTGAGAGCCAAAAGGAAATTATTTCCAACTTTAATATATTTCATCATTTACATATTTGTATAAGTATAATGTAAAACATAATTGAATGGTTTACTTGACATTTTTTACTGAGGAAGTTATTTATTTATTACTTTTTTTTAAGTCTAACATTTCTCTTTTATTTAATTCTATAGATTCTGGCCAATCTTTGACATTAGTACTTTTAATTTATTAGGTAATCCTATGATATATAAGATAATTTGGTTCATAATGAAATTAGGCTTATTGCCATTTTAATATTATTTTGAAATTAACCGAGTATTTTCTTGAAAAATAGAGCACTATTAGTATACTTTATGTCTGTAATGCTCTTTAACATATGTAGACTTAGTAGATCAAAGAAGAGTGGTCTTGTTTTATCCTCTATAAATGATAAAAATTAAAGTTACCTTAATTGTACCCCCAATGGAATAAAAGGTCATATGTATTTAAAGCTTAACTTGGACTGTGTGTTTTATAGTTAAAAATATATTGAATAAATAGGCTGTCTCTGTCTCTAATTTAAATTTACTGTTTAAGACAGTGATTTTCAACATTTTTCACCTCATGGCACACATAAACTAATTACTAAAATTCTGCAGCACACCAAAAATATATTTTTCACTGATCTGATAAAAATTAGGTATAATTTTGATTCATTCATACTAGACAGCCATTGTGTCTGCTGTTTTTATATTTTATTTGATAATATAAGGAAAAAAGGTCATTGCCTCTAAGTGCCAGGTATTGCACGTGTTAAAAATTCTTGTGGTGCACCAATGTGCAATGCATGGTGTGCTGGTTAAAAAATCACTGGTTAAGAAACAAACTTTTTTTTTTTATTTACCATTACATTTGATGTCTTTGATATTGCTTTGTGTTTAAAATAATCTAAGCTTTTCATATTAGTGTTTTAGATTTCTTCTGATAAACACTATAGGATTTCACTTGTATGTACAATCTACATAATAAAATAAAAGCACAAGAAAAGAAGCAACGAACTCATAGGTAAAGAGAATAACCTGATGGCTCCTGAGGGAAGCGGGTAGGAGATAAGCTGAAATAGGTGAAGAAGTTAAGAAGTACAATTTGGCAGTTACAAAATAGTCATGAGGAAGTAAAGCACAGCTTTAGGGCATATAATCAATAATATTGTAGTAACTATGTATGGTATAGGGTAAGGACCAGACTTATCAGATGTATCACTTCATAAGTTTATATACGTGTCTATCCACCATGCTGTATACCTGAAAGTAATATCATGTTGAATGTGAAGTATAATTGAAAAATAAAAATACATTTATAAAGAAGTTTATACCTTAAAAATAATAATATAAGCTTGTCTTTTAAGAAAGTAATGATTATATTTGACAGGTATTTTGAAAGAAAAACTACAATACAAGTGCTCACGACTGATGATATATTTTTACTTATTTACTTACGGGATGGCAGAGAAAACCATTTATTATAATAGCACTAAACAGAGAGAAAAATGTAATGCATTATGTTTAAAGTAAAAATAAAATTTGGAAATATGAAAATTTAAATTCTTCTTTATGTTTTATTATGATATTTACTTAGTAAAGTTATATTGTAGACTGATTTAATTTTTTAATAGTATTTGGAAAATATGAAATTAAATATTAACAGTGGTTCAACTTACATTGGATATTCAATTGTAAAATGTGTAATAAATATTTTGAGAAAAATGGAAATTCTTTTGATTGTTTTTAAAGCATGAACATTGAAAATTATTTAGTGATTAATTACAAGGAATGTGATGATTCCTAGTATCATCAAAAAGCACACTTATTATTATGAAATTAAGTTGAAAATAAATAAGAAAAGTAATTTTACATTTGAATATAGAAAAGGCTTACTAATTTGATAAATAATATATATAATTTTAAATTAAATTATATCATAATTATTAAAGTAAGACTTTATGACAAAATAGGTTTATATTTTATTTTATTCTTTATCATTATCAATATATGGTTTATTTAAAAAATTTTTTTTTCTGTTACAGTTGTCCCATTTTTCGCCCTTTTCCCTCTTCTGCCCAGCCCATCCCCCATTCAATCCCCACACTGTTGTCAATGTCTGTGGGTCATTTATACAAGTTCTTTGACTAGTCCCTTCCCCTTCTTTCCACCATTATCCTCCTCCCTCCACCCCTCTGGTCACTGTCAGTCTGTTCTGTTTCCATATCTCTGGTTATGTTTTGCTTGTTAATATATTTTTGTTCATTATGTTCCTCTTGTAGGTGAGATTATATGGTATTTGTCTTTCCCCACCTGGCTTAATTTCACTTACTATAATAGTCTCCAGTTCCATCCGCACTGATGGGAAAAGTAGGGATTCTTTCTTTCTGCTGCATAGTAGTCCATTGTATAAATGTACTACAATTTTTTGACCCACTCATTTACTGGTAGGCACTGAAAGTGTTTCAAGCACTTGGTTATTGTAAATAGTGCTGCTATGAACATTGGGTGTATAAGTTTTTTGAACTGGTGTTTTGGGATTCCTAGGGTATAATCCCAGCAGTAGAATCACTGGGTCAATATGCAGTTCCATTTTTAGTTTTTGAGGAAATTCCATACTGTTTTCCGCAGTGGCTGCACCAGTCTGCCTTCCCACCAAGGGAAAAATTGCCTGGACCAGGATTTCACATACTACAAAGAAAACAAAGTAGTATTGTGTCTGAGTGCATTGCTTTATAAACCATTTGCTACATTCTTTAATGATCTACATGGTACTGTTACAGAACAAGAGATCCAAGGGAGGGGGGCAATATTTGGCCCACCTAGGGATGCCAAAAACTGCTGCAGAACAGGGGCCCCTCCCAAGGACAGAATACTAATGTCTACCGGGCTCTTCTGTCCACCGCCAATTGGAAAGACATCTCTCAATGCCTGAAAGTTGTGAAAAGGAAACAAAATGTTTATTTAATACTATTTAGGCTTAATGCCTCCACTAAAATATCAAAGTCCTTTAGGGTATACACCTACACCCACACAGTTCCTGTTTCTCCCACTGTCCCAACTCCGGGTACCGTAAATCAGGAAAAGAACACACGTCCCTTTTTCAGGCCACTGGCATCATCAGCTGTGTCGCTGTGCAGGATTTCTAGTTAATCCAAAGTCCCGTGACACCTTCTCATGGTCCACTGGCAAGAGTTCTTTCTACCAAGTTCCAGGCAAAGTCTCTCCTGCTTTCCAGGCCACGCAGTCAAAGGGGGCACCCCAATGCCATGTGGGCCTCTTCTACCAAAGCTGCAGGGGTTCGCACTCCACCAAAAGTGTGTGGCTTTATTCTTCACCTGGCCGCAGGGATCTCCACTCTGGCGAAGCTGCGTGGTTTTCCCTTTCACCTAGGCAGTTATCCCCTCATGTCCCGGAGCCTGTCTTTTCCAAGCTCTCACACCAGCCTCTCCCTCAGGGGTGCAGCCCCTTGTTACATCCTGGGTCCCAACCACTCCCTTCTTCCTGGCTCAAAACTCAGCCACAACTATTTAACATATCTATGAAACCAGTTAAAGGTTATAGATATGTTAAATGACCATTCCAGAGGTTAGTTGCAAAACTGTTGCTATGCAAAACAGCTCTCCATGGCCCGGCTTCATTAGTCCCTTCCCCCTGGGGGGGGGGAGGACATCTTAATGTTTCCTAGACACCCTGAACTCTGGACTCCATCTCAAATCTTTTTTTGGGCCCCCCTTGGCTGCACCCTGTATCAATATCAGAGAATAACAGTTATCTAAAATGTTTTTACTTATTCCTGTAGACCTCTGCTGTGTGATTCTAATTTGGATTTTATTGTAATTTCAACATAGTTTTTATGGTTTAATAAAACTTGCACATATTAAAATGCTATTAAACTGTTACACATGACTGATAATACTTATAGACTTCTGAAAGCAGCTATTATTAGACTGAACAAAGTCTTTAATATCTTTAATCTTTGCACCAGGATACAAACTCCAAAACAGATGCTTAATTGCATCTAGAAAACAGTCACATTATCTGACTATATGTTTCTTCTTTTTTAAACTATATTTACATATGTTTATTGTATTTTGTATTTTAAATAAAAAGTACTCTAATGACAATGAAACAGCAGTGCATTGAATTCTAGAATGGGCTTTTACACTGATCGTGAATTTGCAGACAGTTGACAGAGTACAAATCTCCCTAGACCCTTGCTTCTTCATCTATGCAATATGTAGATTCCTAAAGGTGATTATTTTAATTTGCATCTCTCTGATGGCTAGCGACATTGAGCATCTCTTCATGTGTCTCTGGATATTCTGTATGTCCTCCTTGGAGAAGTGTCTGTTCAAGTCCTCTTCCCATTTTTTAATTGGGTTAGATGTCTTCTTAGAGTGGAGTCATGTGTATCCTAAGAATCCTAAAACATCAATATCAAAGAACCTATGCACCACAATGTTCGTAGCAGCACAATTTACAATAGCCAAGAGTTGGAAGCAACCAAGTTGCCCGTCAGTAAATGAATGGATCAAAAAATTGTGGTACATATACACAATGAAATTCTATGCGGCGGAGAGAAAGAAGGAGCTCCTACCCTTTGCAACAACATGGATGGAACTGGAAAGCATTATGCTGAGTGAAATAGGCCAGGTGTTGAAAGAAAAATACCATATGATCTCACCTTTAACAGGAAGCTAAACAACAAAACAAACAAGCAAGCAGAATAAAAACGAAGACACTGAAATAGAGAACAAGTGGGCAGTGACCAGAGGGGAGAGGGAAGGGAATTTAAGGGGGAAAACGGGGAGGGATTTGGAGAAGCATATATGAAAGACAAAGGGATGAGAACTGTGGGGGGGGGGAATGGGAGGGAGGTGGGGAGCATGGTGGGGGGGGGCTGGTATGAGAGAAACAGGCAAAAAACTGTACTTGAAAATAACTAAATAAAATTATTGAGAAAAAATAAAAAAATAAAGGTGATTATTTTAATTCAAAAATTTTATGAGTCAACAAAAACCATATATTTGATTTTAGGAATAGAAATACAGTCAGAAGTCACTGCATATTCTGAACAAAATAATATTTTCCTTAATTTTAAGTCTGTGAATTTTAAGTCAGATTTAGTCTATGAATGGCAAAGACTGAAAAATGTCATCAATTATCAAACATGATTTTTTTCTCATATTAAACATTTATACTGTTCTTTTGATACTTCTTTATTGGGCAATATAAATTACATCAGTGAACAGTTTGAAATGATAACACATAAATTACTAAAAATAAGTTTATATATTTGAAATGCCCTTTCGCTTCTCCAGCAATTATGGTTATATCATTAAAATGTCCATACTACCCAAAGGAACCTATATATTCAACACAATTCCTATCAAAATACCTATGTCATATTTCACAAAACCAGAACAAACATTCCAAAAATTTTTATGGAACCACAGAAGACTCTAAATAGCTTCAGCAATCTTGAGAAAGAAGAACAAAGTTGGAAGTATAAACTATATTACAAAGTGATATAATAAAAACAGCATGTTATTGGCATAAAAACAGACATATGGATCTGTAGAATAGAATAGAGAGCTCAGAAATAAACCCGTACCTATATAGTCAATTAATATTTGGCAAAGTAGGCAAGAACACACAATTGGGTAAAGACAGTCTAATCAACAAACCGAGCTGGAGATATTAGACAGATGCACGCAAAACCAACCAATCAACCAAAGAAACAAACCAAACCAAAGAAAACTAAACAAAAAACTAAAGCCAGACCACTTTCTTACACTATACACAAAAATAGACTCAAAATGGATTAAAGACTGAAATGTAAGCTTTGAAACCATTAAACTCCTAGAAGAAAACATAGGCAGTATAACATCTGAGATTTCTTTTAACAATATTTTTCTGATATATCTCCTTGGGTAAAGGGAACAAAAGAAAAAATAAACATATGCGACTAATTAAAATTTAAAAGGTTTTATACAGCAAAGGAAATCACAAACACAAGGAAAACACAACCTATGAAATGGGAGAACATGTTTACCAATGATATATCTGATAAGAGATTACTATTCAAAATCTATTTAAAAAACTGATTAAAATCTGATTTGACGTGGACAAAGGACCTAAATAGACACTTCTCCAAAGGAGATATAGAAATGGCCAATAGACATATGGGAAAAAATGCTCAATGTTATTAATTGTCTGAGAAATGCAAATTAAAATGTAGTGATATGTCACACATATCACAATGGCTATCAGCAATAAGTCCACAAACAATAAATGTTAGTAAAAATGTGGAGAAAAGGGAACCCCAAGGATTTTTGATGAGAATGCAGATTGGAGCAGCCAATTTTTGTAAGTTCCTCAAAAATTTAAAAAGTGGGACTGTGTTTTGATGCAGTGATTCCACTTCTGAGTACTTATCCAAAGAAACCCAAAACACTAATTCAAAAACATATTTGCATCCCTGTGGTCATCACAGCATTATTTACAATAGTCAAGATACAGAAGCAACCCAAGCCCTCATCAGTGGACAGTGGATAAAAAAGTGGTGGTACCTATACACAATGGAGTATTACTCAGGCATAAATGAAGGAAATCTTACCATTTGTGACAGTACAGATGGACCTAGAGGGTATTATGCTCAGTGAACTATGCCAGTCAGAAAAAGCCAAACAGCATATGATTTCACTAATATGTGAAATTTAAAGAACAAAATAAACAAATAAGAGAGAAATAAACTCATTGACATAGACAGCAGACTGGTATTGCTAGAAGAAAGAGATAATGGGGACCTGGGTAAAAGAGGTCAAGAAATTAAGAAGTACAAGTTGGAAACTACAAAATAGCCCCAGGGATACAAAATACAGCATAAAAAATATAGTCAATAATATTGCACTGGAAATATAGGGGAGGCCTTCTGTAGTATATGATTGTCTAATCACTATGTTGTATACTGAAACCAATATAAAATATATACTGGAGCAAACAGTAATTAAGAAAGTAAATTGTGGTTATAGAATTACTTGAATATTGTATGTTGCTGTGCACCTAACAGTCTAGTAACTGTTTATTTAAACTAATCCTAACTTATTTTGCTTGAAATGGTTAACCCATTTACTCTATATCCATATTCAAAGCAATATCACCTATGTATTTGTCCACAGTAATAAGGAAACTAGCTATGTATTTTTGGTTTATTAACTTTATAATATTCAAAAATCATATTTAAACTCAGAATAAAATACATCCTTTTTTTACATTTTCTTTTTGCATTTTTTTCTATTTAAAGGTTCTACTTATGCCTTTCAAAATTTTGCTACAACTTCGGGAAGATGAAAAAAATAAACTAGCTACTCTTTAAGGTTTTATTGTTGTAGTTATAAAATGACCTAAAACAATCAAATGTCTCCATGAGAAAAATCAGCTATGAACAAACTATTAATTTGACATACCTCATACCTAGAGAAGTCCAATGTTCAAAATATAAATTGGAAGGTAGAGATATTTGAGTTCGTGTGTGCTCAGCAATGTCACCTTGAATCTAAGTGACCACAACACACAGAGTAAAAATAGTCTTTCTTGGTTGTGACTTTGCATTAATGCACGCTTCTATTCCAGTCCTGTAAATAGGCAGGCCTGTCATTAAAAACTGTCTCCTGCATGCAGAAATAATTTGATAAAAAAGAGTATATGGCCAATGCAGTTAAAATATAAAAGTGATCTTACGAGACATCTGGGTAACAGCAATAAAGATCAATAAAGCTGGCATAACAATGTTAGTAATTGAGACTCCAAGTCAATTAAAAAAATTCTGTAGCTGAAAGAAGACAAGCCATGGTATAAGAATTTTGAGAAAAAATTAAACACTTGAAATAAATTACTTTGTAAACAAAATATAATAATATGGTTTCTTACATTTGCAATGAAAAAATACTTACTTAAAATGCATGTGTATTAAAAGTAAAATAGAATAAATAATATTCCCATAAAATATTTTTTAAAAAACAGACAAAAGTTTGAGTGTAAAGAATTAAGAGGAAATTTTTAAAAAGAAATAAAAATGGTATACAATGTTACATGCAAAAAAGATAGGTTTATGTGATTTACAATACATAAATGATATTAGTACCTAAAGTAGAATGCAGAGTTAACACACAAAAGAACAATAGAATAATAAAAGAAAACTTTTCAAATGTAAACAAATAAAAAAGAGAAATAGATAGCATCACATAGTCTAGTTAGATGCTTACATTTCAAAGATAAAGCGAAAGAAAAATAGTTATACTCTACTTGGCAGTCATTGGTATAAGTATTTTATATTTTTAATTAAAAAAATGAAAGTTTTGTAAGTGTCCAATAAAAAGTAAATGAACTGCATCATGAAACAAAATGTTCATGAAAACAGGCCATTCTTTGATTTATTATCTGCAATAATAGAGAGGAAAGCAAAATAATGTCAACTGCATAATCCTCAGTCAATGATAAGATCTAAGAAGTTCGTACTTCACCAAGTTCTAAATCGTATGTGAAACCACAGACATGACCAAAATTTTAGGCTGGTACTTTCCAATTTTCCACACAATTTGAAAGGGAAGATACTGTTTCTTTCTTTTTTCTTTTTTTAAATGGGATGCCACATGAGATTGCAGTTGGAAGAAAATTTGTACTAAAATAATAAGAAAACCAGTAGTATAGAATGTTTACAGATCATAGAAGGCTGAAATCATCTGATAGGGAAGTTTTCATCAAAAATAAGACTTTAGGACAAATACTCTTATGGTGGAAATTTTATAAACTTTATTATTGATTTTATTTATGGATTTTATCTATTTATCCATAAATTTTATTTATAGATTTTATAATTATTTTCCCAATTAATATCAAACAAAATTTATAAAGTTGATGTATAAAAATTCCAGCAGTGAGAATGGACACATTGACTTTAACTTTGATTTGTATAAATTTTGGAGGAGAAAAAGCAAAAGAAGACAATAACAAAATATCTCACCACATGTGAAAAATGACATGAATGGAGCCATTTTAACGGAGTGGGAACATCCCCTCTAGAAAAACTATGTTGCTTCTAGTGTTCTTTGTACTTTTGCACTGGGCCAAATCTTTGAACTGGTCTAAAGCTTTGGACTGAGATAAACCACAAAACAATTGTGTGTGTAAATTCAGAAGTAAAGCAGACATCCTGAAGACATGGACTGATTATGGACCTTGTATAGGAAGACAGAATCAGTTACCAATCATGTATAGGCAAGAGTAGCTTAGGTGGCAGCAACAGAAATATTTTTTTCATGTAATTAACTTTTTCCTTTTTCTTCAAACCAAACCAAACAAACAGATGCATAAGAAAACAAACAAAACCCTCGCTTTCACCCTGTAATTGGAATATCATTTGGGTTTCTCCCCAAATTACTAATGCTTTGAACCCAAATAAATACTTGTTGCCTCTCATTTTGGCTTTTTAACTTTAAGTTGATCTAAATTGTGAAGATTTGTTATTAAATTTTAATGCAAAATAGGGATCAAAACAATAAGTTTGATATGATTTTTTTCAATAAAGAAACAATTATTTGAATAAGATTTAAATAAGTATATTACAGATTAATTCTTGGCCCAGACAAAAATCTGAGGATTTTACCTGCAGAGCTTTCCCTTCCATAACGAGCTTTCTTTTAGAAATAAACTTTCTGAGGACTGTGCTAACTTGGTACTGCTGCCTCTGATGGCTCCTCCCGGTCATTCTGCTAGTCCCCTAGAAGCTGAACCTCTCAGCATTTACCATTCAGAGATTTTCAGGAGCAATGAATCAGCAGTGGAAATTTTGAAGACAGTTGACCCTTATTTAAATACAATTTGAACAACCCTGTAGCAGCAGTGGGTGCCTACGCTTGTCCCTGGGAGATATTCCAGGAAAAGAGGCAGGTCTCTTCAGTTTGAATCCCACTGATTTAATGCTTTAAGAAAGGTCAGCCTAACTATGCCATGGATAACATCCTCTAAAAGAACAGTCTATAGAGTAGCTTTTATAGTGCTTGACTTCACAAATACTATCTCGGGTGAAAAAACATACATTTCAGTTTTAGGTTCACTTATTTCTGTTTTTCATTGAATTTATTGGGTTTCCATGAATAAAGTTTTGATTTATAACTTTGTATCTACCCTGAGTAAATATTCAATTTATTGTTGCTTACTTAATCCAGGCACTGATTTATTGGAGGGGTCCTCACAGTGCTCAAGTGATCGTGATACAGGGTGTAGCCAAGAGGGGGGGCCCAAAAAAGATTTGGAATGGTGTCCAGAACTCAAGGTGTATAGGAATATTGGAGAGACATATAAGATGTCCTCACCCCTTCCCCCACAGGTATGAGTTGGGGGAAGGGACACATGGAGCAGGAACATGCAGGGCTGTTTTGTACAGCCACAGCCTTGCAGCTGTTCCATGGCCTGGTCATTTAACATATCTATATCCTTGGGTGGTCACTTGGATATGTTAAATAGCTGTGACCAGGCTTGGAGCCAGGGGGATGAAGTCACTCCCCCCAAGATGTAACTGGGAAGGTCCCCTGAGTTACAGCACCTTCATGGGAGCTTGGAGAAGATTGGCTCTATGACATGGGGCCGTACCTGCCCAGACTCATGATGGCAGCCCAGTAAACCTGTAATAATAAACACTGGCAGGTGTAACTGATTGTGGGAGGAGTCAGAAATAGGCGTACAAAGGAGGATTGGTGCAGGGATTTAAACCCAGACACAGCAGCCATTGAGGAGAGCCACGAAGTTTTAGCAGAGTGAGGAACCCCTCTTGCCCAGGTGGCAGGGGGAGCCACGCAGCTTTGCCAGAGTGGGGACCCCTGCAGCCAGGCAAAGAAGAAAGCCACACACTTTTGGTGGAGTGCGAACCCCTGCAGCTTTGGTAGAAGATCCCACAGAGTTTTGGGGTGCTCCCTTTGGTCGAGTGGCCTGGAAAGCAGGAGACTTTGCTTGGAAAAATGGGTACAAAGGACTCTTTGCCAGTAGACCATGAGAAGGTGCCACATGACTTTGGAGTAATTAGAGATCCTACCTGGACTGCAACACAGCTGATGGTGCCATCGACCTGAAACATGAACATGTGCTTCTTTTCCTGAGATATAGAACCCTGAATTAGGGCAGGGGGGAAGGAAGCGCTGTGGGCATCTGTGGTTATCCTTAAGGACTTTGATATTTTTGTGGGGACATTGGGTCACTGCTTTAAGTTTGTATAGCTTTAAATAAACCTTTCCTTTCCTTTTCACAAATCTCTGGCATTCAGAGATGTCTTTCCTCTGGCGGCGGACAGATGAGCCCAGTAGGTATTAGTATACTGTCCTTGAGAGGGTCCCCTGTTGTTCTGTAGCAGTTTTTGGCATCCCTTGGTGGGCCAAATATTGCCCCACCCCAGACCTCTCTCTGTAACAATCGCTTTTATAAGTTTACTCTACACAATTAATATTGGTATTAGAAACATGTTTACTTTTTATACTTTATCAGGCCACCAGAGTAAAATAAGCAAAATCCATGCTCAAAAAATACAAAATACAAGAGAGCTCTCACACACAATCATACACAACTACACATACACATATAATATTACAAATTAAATGGGAAAACACTCATGGACGTGTACAACAGTGGGGTGATTTTTAGGGAGAGGGTGGGGCAGGGGTAGATGGAAAAGGATAAAGGGGCATAAATGGTGATTGAAGGAGATTTGACTTAGGGCGGTAAACACACAATACAGTGTACAGATGACAAGTTGTGGAGTTGCACATCTGAATCCTACATAATTTTGTTAACCAGTGTCACCCTAATAAACTCAATAAAATGAAAAATTTAAAAAAAGAAAAAAGGAATGGGACATTAGGCAATATGTAATAAATAATGATAACTGTTCATAATGATAACTATACAGTCTGCATGTGCTAAATAAAAAGATCATCTTGTGCTTATGTGAAATCAGCATCTGGGTGTGTGCTTTACTACTAGATATATACCTCAAAGAAAATAATGCACTACAGACTAAAATAAATAAAAGAACAAAAATATGACATAGATGAACAAAGAAAATAAGGTCCTGGTGTTACCGAACAAGAGGTCCGAGGGAGGGGCAGTACAATATTTGGCCCACCTAGGGATGCCAGAAACTGCTACACAACAGGGGCCCCTCCCAAGAACAGAATACTAATATCTACTGGGCTCTTCTGTCCGCTGCCAATTGGAAAGACATCTCTCAATGCCAGATATTTGTGAAAAGGAAACGAAATGTTTATTTAATGCTATTCAGGCCTAACGCCTCCACTAAAATATCAAAGTCCTTTAGGTTGTACACCTACACCCGCACAGCGCTCCCTTCTCCCACTGTCCCAACTCTGGGTACCGTAAATCAGGAGAAGAGCACACGTCCGTGTTGCAGACCGCTGGCACCGTCAGCTGTGTCACTGTGCAGGCAGGATCTCTCTCTAGTTAATCCAAAGTACTGTGGTACCCTCTCATGGTCCACTGGCAAGAGTTCTTTGTACCCAGTTCCAGTCAAAGTCTCTGTTGCTTTTCAGGCCACACGGCCAAAGGGGGCACCCCAAAGCCACGTGGGCCTCTTCTACCAAAGCTGCAGGTGTCCGCACTCCACCAAAAGCACGTGGCTTCTTCTTCACCTGGCTGCAGGGATCTCCGTTCTGGCAAAGCTGCATGGTTTTCCCTTTCACCTGGGTAGTTATCCCCTCATGTCCTGGAGCCCATCTTTTTCCAGCTCTCACACTGGCCCTCTCACTCAGGAGTGCAGCCCCTAGTTCCATCCTGAGTCTGAAGCCACTCACTTCTCCCTGGCTCAAAACTTGGCCACAGCTATTTAACATATCTATGAACCCAGTTAAAGGTTATAGATATGTTAAATAATCATTCCAGAGGTTAGCTGCAAAACTATTGCTATGCAAAACAGCTCTCCATGGCCCTGGTTCTATTTGTCTCTTCCCCCTGGGGCGGGGGGCGGTGAGGACATCTTATATGTCTCTCCAATGTTCTTATACACTTTGAATTCTGGACACCATTCCAAATCTTTTTTTTGGGGTCCCCCCCTTGGCTGCACCCTGTATCACTGGCAGTGTTAATTATAAGACAGAAAACATTAATGATTTAAAGACAAGTGTGATAAAATATGTGATAGAAATAATAGATATGATTTTCTAATAAGTAATTATGTATGAAAGTATACTGCAGGAGATCATTCTGCATCATGTGGACCCAGCTCCCACTGGGAGGTGCACAGGCCCCAAGCCCATGGATAGGTTCTCCCGTGTGGGGTCAGGCCTGCTATGTACCTAGGCCACTTTGAGTCTTGCTTTTTGCTAAAAACTCTCTCACCCCGATTTGTGGCAAATATTTACTGCAAAGTAACTGCCTAAAAACCACACTAAACCTTCCAAGGACCAGTGTAACTGATTCAACAGCTCTTACCTTTTCATTTGCAAATATCCCTCTTCTGTGAAGTGATTACCAGCATCCTCTCCTTTGTTTTCTGTAAAAGGTAACTACCAAAAGCTAATCTGTGCATAGTAAATAAGGACCATCATGTAATGTGCCAGAAACCTAATAAAGGCAGGTCCAGGCAAGGGCCTCAGCTTTTGCTCCCCTTGAGAGAAGAGCCATGCCTGCTTTTTCCCTCCACAGGACTCATTAATCCGTGTGAATGTCTCATTTCATGCATAATGACATGGACACTGAGGGCCGGTGTCCCCATCAGTATACATGGTTAATTTATTAGTTAGTTAAGATATTTTGACAGAAACACAATTGTTCACAGATTTTTAACTTAATGATAGCCTCTTACAAATGAGACTAAAATAGAAAAAAAAAGTGTTTTTTTTCTACTTAATATGCAGGTTCAATTAATGTTTTGCAAATTGAACTGATAATGGCTAAAATTTTTCAAATGACCAACCACTTATATTTATTATACAATCATAAAAAACAAAAGTAATGAAAATTCATCTCCTAAGAAATTTTAAAAGGTTCCATAATAATAATTGGTTCAAAAATATAGTGATAGATGAATTTGTTTTTGTGAATCTTCATAAAGAAATTATTTGTTTTTAAGCTCTTAGATACATACAGCAGTAACGAAAATAAATATCTGCTTAAAATTATAATATAAATATGAACAATTTATAAAACATTTACATGGTAAATATAGAAGAAAATGAATAAGAAACCAGTTTTGGAAGGGAAGAGAGATATGAAACAAATATAAAAAATAAGTGATGGTTACATTTAGGAGACCAGCATGGGATTGATACAAATACATGGTATTTAGAAAAATATAAGCAATGCTTTCTTAGAATTATTGATTTCAAATTTGTGGTTACATGACAAAAACTTACTTAACAACTTAGTATCTTCAGAGTGCATTACTAGAGGGATGTTTATAACCTTTTCTAAATATATATCTAGTTAATTGTAATAAAGAAACACTAACCTGAAGTACAAAGTGTGTCCAGATTCACGAACACAAAGCCCTCCTTTAGGACAGAGATCCAAATTCAGTTCAGGCTCAGCACGACTACCGATATTTACCTTACAACATGCACCAGGACATCCTCTGGGGCAAATGCAAGTGAAGCTGTGGTCTGACTTCTGGCGGGAGCCTTCTTTCATACAAGGGGTTGATGTGCAGCCCTAAATTCAGAAATAGAGAATCAAATTTGATTACTAGTGTTAAGTCTAATAATTTTATAATACCCAGAAGTATTATTTCTGGGTCATATTATAGTTATATTTTTAATTTTTTGAAGAGAGGAATGTCTATACTGGTTTTAATAGTGGCTGCACCAGTTTACTTTCCCACCAGTAGTATATATGTGTTCCCTTTTCTCTATATCCTTGCTACCATTTCTTATTTCTTGCATTATTGATAATAGACATCTTAGTAACCGTGAGGGAAGATGTCATTGTGGTTTTGATTTTCCTTTTCCTGATGATTAATGATGTTAAACACCTTTTTATATACCTGTTGCCAATTGTGTGGTTTCTTTAGAGAAATGTCTATTCAATCCTTTGCCCATTTTTTTGACTAGGTTATTTGTTCTTTTGCCATTGTGTTTTCTGTGTCTCATATATTTTGAATATTAACTCCTTATTAGAAGGTGGTATGCAAACCTTTTCTGTCATTCTAGAGGTTGCCTTTACATTTTTTTAAAGATTGTATTTATTTATCTTTAGAGGGTAAAAGAAGAAGGGGGGAGAGAAACATCAATGTGTGGTTGCTTCTCATGTGTTGCCTTCTGGGAACTGGCCTGCAATGCAACCCAGGCATGTGCCCTGACTGGGAAGCAAACCGTGATCCTTTGTATCACAGGCCTGTGCTCATGCCTTTACATTTTATTGGTGATTTCCTTAGCTGTGCAGATTTTTATTTTGATATATATTTCATTTATTTATTTTTGCATTCATATCATGCATCAAATGAAAAATTAGAGGTTTGTCAAACTCACCAGGTAGTTTAATTGTTATTATTTCTAATGGATTGTACCCTTGAGTATAAAGCTCAAGTCATGCTTGGAACCAAGGCAGTGGTCTTTTATATGAATTCAAGTGATAGAGTTAAATGGATGTTTTCATTAATATACCATTCTGATATTTTCTCTACCTTGCTGAAAATGCGAAGTCCTTAATCATAACCAAGGACATTTAGTAGACTTTGTGCAGTTATTTTTATGGAATGTAAACATAAAAATTCTACAAGCAATGGCCTGGAAACATGTTTCTCTCTTACCCTTATGGTTGAGTATATGTAGAATGATTTATTAGAAAGCATTACATACATTAATTGAATTATATCTCCTATGGAAAAAAAATAAATAGCTTTTGGACTGCCAAAATTTCTGTCTCTAGGGTTTACAAGAATCTCTTACTAAATTAATTAGAAGGCTTAATGGGAAATACAAAAACGATTTCTTTAAACAAATCAAAGTGTCAAAGTTCTTGATCTTTTCTGGTTCAAAAATTAAAGAGAATGTCTTTCCTTTTGTTCATGATCATTTATATTACTTTACTACACCCTATTTAATATAATAAAGTGCTTCCCAAGGGGAAGTCACTGATTTAATTTTAAAGAAAGAAAGAAATGAAAAGCCAGTGTGTTTAGAGAAAAAGGAGGAAGCCGGGTGTAATGCCACAGACCACAGCAATCTAGACAATTAACTTAGACCCCGATGCTACATTTATCCAACTCATATTCAAAACACCACACCAGGGAAGGACCAGAGTGTGAGAGTGAAATACCGGTGACATATCCATTGTGGACTGCTCAGGCAGAGCAAACCACCAGATTAGCTAGTAAACGTGCCAGTTAGCTCTCTGACAATTGTGTTCTGTTTAAGGTATATAGTTTAATTCCAAAAATTTGTCCTGGGATCTCTGAACTTCCCAGCATAGTAGAAATTTATTCTCTGATTTTGTCTTTACCATAAAACATTTCTTTTCTAGAATCATATGATTTCTTTTTTAGAACTACCATTTTTAAAGTAGTGTTATATTTTCTTCCAACACAATCTTGGAAAAACAGAATATGTTAAACAGAAAATTATGTAACTGTTTTATCTGAAGAGGGAAATAGGGTAGCTGCCCATTAAAGCCTATCCACTCTCAAAACTTGTTAAGCACCAAAGAATTTTTCAAATTTTGTCTGGTTCTGAATAAAAACTATTACTATAGTCTGTTCTGTATAAAATTAATTTGTATATTAATATTTAAACTTATTAAATTGCAGATTCAAATTCAATAATAGGTTTGGTGTGGGGCCTGAATTTCTCTATTCCCAACAAATCCCCTCATGCTTCGAGTGCGTGTACCAAACAGAGAGTAGCAAGAAGGTAGCCCAATAATTTCAGTTTACTCACAAGGATGAGGACAAGCCCCAGGGTGTTAGAATGACCTACCAAGGTCGTAAAACAAAGTGACAGCAGAATAAAATCACATGCCCTGAAACGAAATCCCCTGAATTCCAACCTAAGGCTCACTGTACCAACAAGCATTACTTTTTATTTCAAAATATTTTCTTGGCTACATAATTGTACAAATTATAATGTATATGATAAAGACTTAATGTTCCAAATGTTTACTTATAATTTTCATTTTGCATTTTTTTCTTTTTCAAATCTTACATGGTTAAATATAGAGATAGAGTAGTTAGTAGAGAGAAACTTCTGTTTGATAACAAATTTAATCTGATTCATGGTGTTTTGATATAAAGGAAGTAACTTTGTTATTAAAAAATCAAACAAGATTCTAAAATATCAAAATAAGAATATTTGCAGTAAATATCATTTTTATTTTTTATTAAAATATATCTGGCATTACATCTGGGAAAGAAAGCCACTGAAATACAAGAAAACAAAAACATTGTCTCAGAAATAGTCTGAAATGCACAGATGAGTCAAACAGTAAAGAAAATATATCAGGATTGAAACTAGACACAATGCCAAATTCATGAAACAAAGATGAAGATTTTTAAAAGGCAATATAGAGCTCCAAACACATTTAAAAATACACACTCCTGTATCCTCAGATAAAAGAATATTTCAGAAGAACTCTAAAGTTTATATTCAATTTCTAACTTGGCAAAATGAGGTGTCGAATACAGACAAGCAATCCAAAAGATGAGAACATTGTGCTAAGGAGTCTGTAGCTTTGTAAGGGACCTGGGCTGGTGTCAGTGTTCAGAAGCAGCCTCAATCCCACCTGTTTTGCTCTTCTCATTCAGGTTTGAGCTTACTCTTGCCTGAAGAATAAAATAAATCTGCTTGTAACTTAGAGATTCAAGATTTATGGACAAGAGCAAATTAAGAAATCGAGAAAATATATAGGAAAATAGGTAAGAAAAGATTCCGAATAAATATACAAATATGGTGGGAATGGAGTAGTCTGTGAGGCCAAAAGGAAACAGACACAATACACACAAACACATACAAATGAGCAGGAGAGCATTAATGATAATTTTCTCAATGAAATAGTGTGTGATTAACTCAATTTTCTGCATCTAAAATACATAGAACATTTTTAAAAGCAATATATTTAAATATCTTGAATCACCATCGATAGGATACTGATCAAATAAAAATAATACCTCACACCATGTAATGTTAATCAGAGTAAAGTAAAACTATATGTGTTAATGTAGAATAATCTGCAATGACAGATTAAGTTAAAAAATCAAGGTACTCTATGTGTGTGATAAAATCCCCGTTTATGAGATCGCCTTTATTTTAGAGATGTGCTTTCAAGCAGAAGGTAGATATTCTGTACAATGTCTTGTGGGAAACAGCTGATCATTTGCTGAGGAATTCCAACTGAAACCTTGCCCACCGAAAAGCATTCTGATGAATCCATAATTTATTACAAATTAAAAGACAGTGAGAAAAATACTAGGAGAACTTTTTGGCTAAACCCCTTTCAAACTTGTTACTAGTAACAGAACCTTTATAGGAAATCTCAGTAAATCTTGTTACATTAACCTTTTTGATGTCAGAATCCACTGTGTATTGATTGACATGAACACAAATAGAAAAGCATGTATAATATAATGTATATGATAGGCAAAAGGTAAATAATCTTATTATATAAAAAGACCCGTATAAATGGCAGTTGACATTTGATGAAATACAAATGCATATACACACATTATTTTCTTTAACCATTGCTTTTCTGTTTCTAGAACTGTCTTTAGTGTTCCTTTATATTAGATATGGTGGTGATAAATTCTTAGTTTTCCTTCATTCTAAGATGGCTTGATTCTGTCTTTTATTCTGTAACCATGTCTTCTTCCTTCACTTTAGCATTTTCATGTATTTATAAATTGCTATAGCAAACACAAGACTGCTCCCTTGCAGAGGTTATCCTCAGTCCCAACATGATGGAGAGAAATGTTTGCTGTCTGTATCACTCTCCTCTCTTTTCTTTTATCTCTCCTTTTCTCTGTGCCTATCCCCAGAGTTCAGTTAATAACATGTTGCAGAAACACAGTATCCATTCTATACCCAATCATGAGTTTGTTTTTCTTTAGTATTGATTCCAATTTTTAAAGCTTACCTCAAATTTTTAGATTGGCAGAAAAAAAAGTTTGCTTGCATTTTTCTCCCTACAGAACTAACACAAACTTTGTTTATTTACTCTTTAAGAAGCTTCAATATAAAACATCCTGCTCTGTAATGATCTAAGTGTTCTTTTCAATCAGCCCATGTTTCTCCTTTGCTCTTTTATCTTTAGCCTGGAAAGACAGACTTGGACATTAATCCAACAAACCCTTTGGAGGCTGCTATCTGGGCATTGCAACATAGAGCTACAATAATTAGGTCAGCTAAGTAAGATACATATCCACACCTCCAAATAAAACTGATTGTGAGGAAGTATGTCAAAAAATCTTATATCTTGGTTTCTCATAGACATTGAATATTGAATATTTGCAGAACAAATGAAATTACATTTAAAGTTTACTTAAACTATTAGTAAAAAGATTCTTAAAAACTATTGAACTATAATAATTCATATAGATGGAAAAGTGAGCTTTTAAAAGGCAGGAAAACAGAATAGATATTTTTAATACTAGGTATAGGAACTAAGAGCATAAAATATGAGACATTTCAAATCATTAAAGATTTGAATATATTTTTTTTAGAGAGAGAAGGGAAGGGAAGGAGAAAGAGTGGGAGAGAAACATCAATGTGTGGTTGCCTCTCATGTGTCCCCTACTGGAGACCTGGCTTGCAACCCAGGCATGTGCCCCGACTGGGAATTGAACCAGTGACCCTTTGCTTCACAGGCCTGTGCTCAACCCACTGAGCTACACCAGCCAGGGCTGGTAATAGTTCTTGAAAGAATTAATTATACTTTTGAAAAACAATCAAATTCCTGTCTTCTTTCATTAAAACAAATATTCACCATGAGTTAAGGTATTAAAAGTATTGTCAAGCCTAAAATCGTGGTAGATGAAAATGTAAGAAAATGACTTAAATAATGCTATATGAAAGCACTTTCTAAAGAGGAATGAAAACGGAGTCTTTAAAAAGGTTAAAAAAAACCTGAACATTTTACAATTTACTAGTTTGATAAAGTAAGAGTAGCCAAGCTCTAGACAAGATTTGCAATTTTGCAGAATTTAGTGGATTTTATTAAATATTTTCAATAATATGTGCAAACCAAGGGAAAAGGCAAGCAAGCCCAAATAAAACTACTATTAATTAAAGAATATGCATAGACAAGGCATAAAGAAGATATATAAATGGGAAATAATTATATGGAGAGGTGTTAAATCTTTATAGTAACCTAGGAAAATATAAATTAAGATAATCACATGCTATATTTTCTTCATCAAATTAGTCAACACTTAAAAATGTTTACTCATTTTGTAAGATCTAGGAAAGTTGGTATGCTGGTAGTCTCATTAAATAACTACAGTTTTTTTGAAATCCTTTTATTTGGAATTCTCTTTAGCTATTAAAGGGACTGTGCCAGGGCTCTATGGATTATAATGGAATGTTCCTAAGATATACAAAGTGATATAAAAAGTTACTGAATAAGGATAATCAGATCATTTTCCTATACAAAAAAAGAGAAAAAATCTAGGCAATTTTAAGAATTGTTTCCATAGCACTGAATATAAGTATATATATATATATATATATATATATATATATATATACATTTATTTATAAAAAATATATTTATTTAGGCCTGGCCAGGTATCTCAGCTGGTTAGAATGTCATCCCTACATGCTAAGGTTGCTGTTTGATGCTGGGTCAGTGCACATAAAAGAATCAACTAGTAAGTGCATGAATAAGTGGAAAAACAAATTGATGTCTCTCACTTTTTCCTCCTCTCTCTCTAAAAATCAATAAATAAAAATTTGAAATGTATATTTACTTACATATTTCATTCTGAAGAAGAATGCCACATTTATACTACCAAGAGATAGTTTTTAGAGGATACTATAGGCAATAAATGCAACAGTACAAACAAGATATACGCTTCATCTACCAGGCAATTTATTAATTAAAACATTTTCCTTTCCACATCATGTATGGCTTTCACTATCTAGAACCAAATCAACATAATATCAACAATTTAATTAAGCTTTAAGAAATAATGTATTATAAAAATGTTCTAATTTATTTATATGCATTTAGTTTAATCCCTCAAACAGCCTAAGAGGTGGTTACTATGATCACTTTAATTGGCTAGCTAAATGATGATTTTAAAATATAAGTACAGAATTTATTCAAGAACACACAACAGGTAAGTAGAAAAATAGAGGTCAACCCTTTTTCCCTCTAATGCATTTAACTACCTCATCACTCCCATTATTTACTGAGTAGCTACCACATCTTATATGATTCACCATACAAAGACACTGTAATGTATGAACTATATTTTACTGAGAGACAGGAGGCAGAAGAGAGGCAAATGGATTTAAATAAAATATCTATAGTCTTACAATGCTAAAGGCTGTTTTTAGTCCCTATGCTTCATTCCTTTAGCATGTAACTCTCAGCCAGGGAGGATTTTGAAGAACTCTTGATTACTGAGGAAGTCTCATGAGGTTCTCATCCACCAAGAAAAGTGTCAAACTTCAGGTAACCAACATTTCTACACAGATGAGTCATTCCACATAGAATCCCATATGTCAGTTAGAATACACCAGACTCCTGAAGATCGAAAGACAGATACTGAGGGTATTTATAGGTGTGTATGTTTGCTACATGTACCCACCTCTTCATGCATCTATCTAGTATTTATTTTCTCCTGTGGTATCTGGATTATTTATTCTCCTTTCATCCCTACATATGCACAAACACTTGTGCATTCTAAGACCCGAGAGGGGGAATTAGGCGGCAAGTCATAAGCCTTCTGAGGTCCTTTTGTCAAAGACCAAACCCAGAATTTAGTTTAATGAGGGCTCTAGGTTGCAGAAATTTATGATAACAAAAGAGAGAGTGGAGGAAGGCAAAAAGAGGTTGTTATTTTTGTTTGGAGGAGCAGAAAAATTCCTAAACAAAATGGTGAGGGACAAGGTAGTTAAATAATTAATAATCAAAGAAGTGACTTTGAAACCTACAGCAATTACAGGGTCTGGCACAGATAATGCCCCCTTTTTATTACAAAATCATAAGCATGTAATTCTGTAACATAACAATATCATACTCAAGTACATCATATGACATTTTGGGTGAAATGTTCAAATAAGTGCCCATCAGTAAATAAATGGATTAAAAAACTATGGTACATTTACACAATGGAAATCTATGCAACAGAAAGAAGGAGCTCCTACCCTTTGCGACAGCATGGATGGATCTGGAGAGCATTATGCTGAGTGAAATAGGCCAGGTGGTGAAAGACAAATACCACATGATCTCACCTACAAGTGGAAGCTAATCAACAAAACAAACAAGCAAGCAAAATATAACCAGAAACATTGAAATAAAGAACAAACTGACAGTAACCAGAGGCAAAATGGGAGGGGATAAAGGGGGAAAAGGTGGAAGGATTTTCAGGAACATCTATAAAGGACACATGGAGAAAACCAAAGCAGGTAGAATCAAGGAGGTAAGTGGAGGTTGCTGGGGTTTGGGGGTGTGATGATGGGGGAAATAAAGACAACTATCCTTGAACAACAATAAAAAATATGAAAAAACCTACATATCATTACACCCATATTATTACTGTACCAACCCCACTTAAGCAGGCATTACTTCTGCTGGACCCTATAGTTTGGTTTTCTTTTAAACTACTTCATATTTAATCAAAATATCAAAATTAGAAAACTTACATTAATCTTGATCTCACATCTTGAGCTAGTCCATTCTGTATCACATGAACACTGATATTCATTAATGAGATCTGTGTACCTGAAACAGACAATGGAAATTTAAGTAAGACATTAAAGCATAAATTCATTAGAGTTCAACTATGTAGAATTGCTCTTTTCCAGTTTAGCTTAAGAAAATAGATACACATTCCCATGAATAACAGACTAGTCAACCTTCAAGGTTAATGGACTGAAAAACAAATCAATTTTTATTTTTGCCATCTTACCCATGGCAGTGAAAAGAAAGAAGAGTTCTAAAAAGTCTACAGAATGTCTAGGCCTTATGTAGGAAACTGAAGTCAGCTATAGCCAAACTCCATTGCAATGAGCTATCCATCTTCCTCTGCTCTTCCCTGCTTACATTGTGGCAGGATGACAAAAAAAAAGTAATAATAATGCTGTAAATACAGCTTGATGCATCCGAGAGCCATTCTTTGCCACTTGCATCTCCTAGAAATATCCTCACTCTGTGTTGGCATAAAACAATTTTCTACCCATTAGCAGAAGTTATTATACAATTCCATAAGGAGAGCCACAAATTCCTTACATGCATGTAGGGATGAAAACACAGTTTATTTAGGAACATTTTAAATACTAAGTGTGTGGTATCATCCCTCCACAGAGCAGATAATAAAATCTCTCCTCATCCTACCTGCTACCTCTATTACTTTGAGTAGTTAACTTTAAGTATATTAAGTCCACTTAATATATATTTATTGATTTTTAAAAATAAGTATAAATAAAAGAAAAGCAGAGAAAATATATCAGTACATTCTATTAAGTAGAATAGGCAGTGTCTGTCATCTTAACTGTACTTAACTCTAGCATTATGAAAGACTGTAATTAAAATTAACTTTACTTGCCCTTGATATTGTCTTAAATACTGAATTAAATTTACTTTCTTAGATTAAATAATGGAAAATAAAAATAGCTACCTTCCACGCAGACAAGGATTAGAGAGGCAATTGTTTGCATTTGTTTCACAGAGTATTCCAAAAAAGCCGCTCTTGCAGTCACAGATATAATGATTGACAAGATCAATACAAGCTCCATCATGGAGACAGGGCTTTGATACACATTCATCCATATCTACTTCACAGTTGATGCCTATATTAGAAGAGACAGGACAAGATGAAACATAAGACTATTTAAATGCAAAACACAAAAACTTGTTCATTATGATGAACATCACCAAGAAATCAAGACTCCTTTCCCATAAAGACAATTTGACACCCTGCAGAAAAAAACCAACCAAACAACAACCCCATGTTTTAAGCTTAAAGATGTTTAGGTATGAATTCTTAGACTACTAATTTAATGGGAATGAGACATACAAAGCACAAGCTTAACCTACTTAAAAATTTATTTTTAGTGTGAAGAATTATTTATTGAAAATACTAGTGAAGTAATGAATTATGTCAACTTCTCACTATATATATTAATTTATATATTTCTGTTATGATCCTTGAAAGTCAAACATTTATTACCTACAGGAAATAAGTTTGAATTTTTCTAAATTTGGTCCTGGTGAGTCTATTAATGAGCTATCTGAAAGTTCTAAATTTGTCTAACTTTGGCTAAATCTTTAGTATTTTCAAAGGCCAAGTTTTGAATATTTATTAAGCACCTAACATGTGCTATCTTTGTGTTCAAGTAAAAGTACCAAAAAGAAAAAGAGAACGACCCTGCCAATCCAGATGCATGTACACAATATTTATAAATAATGAGAGAAAAGAATAAACAAAGCTTAATGGAAAGCCTGGCTGTGTTTCAGGATTTACATGTTAGAGATATTAGGAAAAGTAGAGAATCATTATAAAAATTTTAGAGTGATCCATTTGTTCATTGTGCCTACCTGTTCTGTGCATCTGTGAATATAAACTATCATTACTAGTGTGCCAGGCCCTGTGCTAAAGGCTTCACATACATTATTTGTAACTAATGCTCATCAAACATGGATACAGATAATAATTCCAACCCTCTCTATTGTGTAAACAGGGTTTGGAGAGTTTAACTTATGCTCTCAGATCACATAAGCCATTACAGCCAAAAAGGATTCAAATTGTGTTCTCCCTGACTTACCCTTCTGATCATAGTTTGAACGAACTATCCTGCACTACTATGATATGTTCATAAATTGTTTTGCTGCATAGTATGATGTACACTGTTAAAAACAAGCCAATAGGCCCCAAATGGAGTCACTTATGCTAAGCCTCATGTCACCAAACTGACAACTATAGTTTAAGCTTTCTCAGAAATAGAGTCTTCGGACTATATTAGTCTTCAGACTCCATTTCTGGGAAACCAATCAATCAGAAATAGACGGATCAGGACTACTTAGATAATCTGCCTGATAGACAGATGCCATTCCCTAAAGGAAAGTACAGGCATACCTGGGAGGTATTGCAGGCTTGGTTCCAGACCACAGCAGTTAAAGGAGTATTGCAATAAAGTGAGTCACACAAATCTTCTAGTTCAGTACATATGTTATGTTCACACTCCAATGTAGTTTATTGTGTGCAATAACATTATGTATAAAATGTAACAATGTATATATGTAATTAACATACTTTATGCTGAAAATGTTAACTATCATCTGAGTCTTCATCGAGTCTTAATCGTGCTAGTGGAAGGTTGTACTTCCATGTTGATGGATGCTGAATAATCGCGGTGGTTGTTGAAGGTTGTAGTGGTTGTAGCAATTTTTCAAACTAGACAACAATGAAGTGTGTCACATTGATTGATTCTGTATTTCATGAATGATTTCTCTGTAGAATGTGATGATGTTTGACATTTTACCCACAGTAGAACTTCCTTCAGAATTGGACTCAATCCTCTCGGACCCTTCCATAGTTTCATCAACTAAGCTTATGTAATATTCTCAATCTTATTGTTATTTAGATTATCTTTATAGCATCTTTACCAGAAATATGTTCCATCATCGGAAACAACTTTTTTTGATCATCAAAAAGAAGCATCTCCCCATTCATGAATGAGAATGCATCATCCTCATCATGGGACTGCAGCAATTTTGTCACTGTTAATTCTAGTTCTCTTGCTATTTCTACCACATGTGCAATTACTTCCTCTATTTAAGGCTTAAACCCCTCAAAGTCATCCATGAGGGTTGTGGTCAACTTCCACCAATGCCTATTAATGTTAATATTTTACCTCTTCCCATGTATCACGAATGTTCTAAACGGCACCTAGAATCATGAGTCCTTTCCAGAAGAATTTCAATTTACTCTGCCAGGATCTATCAGAGAAATCACTATCTATGGCATCAGTTGTCTTACAAAAAGCATTTCATTGATAATAAGCTTTGAAAGTTGAAAATACTCTGAATGGATGTGGTATCAGCAAGCATCAAAACAACATTAATTTCACTGTACATCTCCATCAGAACTCTTGGGTGACCTGTTGCATTGTCAATGAGCAGTAATATTTTAAAAGAAAATATTTTCAGAGTAGTAGATCTCAACGGTGGCCTTAAAAATATTCAGTATATCATGTAATCAAATGTGTTGTCTTTCAGTCTTTGCTGTTCCATTTGTAGAGCACAGGTGGACGGGTAGAGTAGACATATAAAAATTCTTAAGGTCTTTAGGATTTCAGTATGGTAAATAAGCATTGGCTTCAACTTAAAATAACAAGGTGCATTAGCCCCATACATAAAAGTCAGCCTGTCTTTTGAAGCTAGGTACTGACTTTTCCTTTCCAGCTATGAAAATCTTATACAACATCAGCTTCCAATAGAAATGTGACTTGTCTACTCTGAAACCCTGATGTTCATGTAGTCACCTTCGTTGTCTTAGCTAGATTTCTGGATAATGGGCTACAGCTTCTACACTGACTGTACCTTTCACTTTTATGTTATAGATATGGTTTTCTCTTTAACCCTCATGAACCAACCTCTCCTAAATTCAAACTTTTCTTTGGCAGGTTCCTCACCTCTCTCAGCCTTCACATAACTGGAGAAAATTAGGGCCTTTTTTTGGATCCGGTTTTGGCTTAAGGAAATGTTTTGGCTGGATTGATCCATCCAGACCCCTAAATTTTTCTCCACATCAGCAATAAGGATGTTTAGCTTTCTTATCATTCGTGTGTTTACTGGAGTAGCACTTTTAATTTCTTTCAAATACTCTTCCTTTGTGTTCATAGCTTGGCTAATTGATTTAATGGGAATGATGTGTGACCCTTCCTTTCACATTAACACTTACAGGCCATTATTGGGTTATTAACTGGCCTAATTTAAGTTGTATATCAGGAAACAGAAGGTCCAAGGAGAGAGACGGGGGAACAGCTGATCAGTGGAGGAACCCACATACCTTACATGGGCACAGTTCGTGGAGCTTCTAAACAATGACAATAGTAACATCCAAGATAACTGATCACAAATCACCATAACAAATACAATAATGAAAAAGTTTGAAATATTGCAAGAATTACCAAAATGTAACATAGAGACATGAAATGAGAAAATACTGTTGGAAAAAATGTGCCAATAGGATGTGCTCCATGCAGGGTTGCCAAAAAACCCCTCCATTTTATAAAAAGAGCCATATCTGTGAAGCACAATAAAGCAAAACACAATAGATCAAGGTATTTCTTTAACTTAGCAATAATCAACCTACCTTTTTGCTTAGTATAATTCCTTATTCCTAATGTCTTTTGGCTACAAAAATCATTCAATCATATAGCTCCCTCATAGCTCCTATTTATCTGCTAGATTGGATGCCGCCCAATTCAAATAGTTTTTTGGTCAAGTAAAATCTTATAATTTTTAATATGCCTAAGTTTATATTTTAACAGATCCAGTCAGAAAACTATGTTCTTATTGCTAGGGACATAATATCTGATTGGGAATAAAGATAAGCTTATCAAAGAATATACTATTACAATGCTTATAAAATAGCTATACAGCAGCTAGGTTGAAATAAAGATATATTTGTAAATAAATACTTACTACCATGAAAAATAAAATAATAATAATAGTTGATATTTGGAGACCTTATTATGTGCCAAGTACTATTAAACACTTCATGTAAATCAACTCATTTGAACTTTACAATAATATTCAGGTGTGGAAATTATTTTCTCCACTTTATGGAATAAACAAAATGAAACATAAGCTCACAGCTAGTAAATGGCAGAGCCCACATTGTTAGTCAGTCTCTGATACCATCTTTATACAATTTAACACTGACCCTGTGTGGTATATGTCCTGATGAGAGAGCAAACTGAATGCATTAGCTGTTTAAAAGATAAAGAAATAAAGTCTGTATATGAGCATATCATGAAAGTTTTAATGATCACAGAGGAAAGAAACCTGAGTAAATTTAGTAAAAGAGTTTGAAAGAGTACACTGGTATTATATGTTAGGTAGACATCTTAGTATTTCTTTGAATACCGGGAAAAGAGTTGGGGGATGGGAGTAGGGGCAGATAGGTGGCCATTTCACAAGGCGATATCATAAATTAACTTTACTAAATTATACCATGGCAGAGCTGTCTATTCAAGTGAATGTTATTTAGAGCAGTCACACTAGGAAAGTCTGTGATTTATTACAAATGAAGCTTCCAATGCAAAAAAAGAAATAAAATTCTCTTTAAAGATTGTCAGTTTTCAAGTCATAATTCAATTATTCACTGCTTATTTTTTTGCCATAATTGTTATTACCTATCTAGAGCTTTGCACATTAATAATACTATAAAGAAATAGTGTTTGTAAATTGGTCAAATCTGCAGCTATATTTAAAAGACCATCAAGATTTAGGTATAGGATGTGATGTAAACAAGCATAATAGCTTAGATTAGGCTATTAATAATAAAAAAATAAGGAACCCCTTTCCCTGAATGTTAGTGGAACATGACACACAGGTTTATCTCCCACGCATGCTCTAAGCCAAGGTGAGTCACAGATGTTCTTTATCTTCATTCTGGGACACAGGTTAATGGAGCATCCTCCAGCCGGGTCACGGCAAAATCACTGGAGAGGGTAAGGGGCCCATGGCAAAATCACTGGTTCCTAAGCCTCCCACTAGTATTTCATTTGCCATCTAAATTACATGGCCAAGCCCTACATTTACTCTACCAGGAAAAGGCAGATATTTGTGGCAATGGTAGTATTTAGTAAAGACACATTAAACATTTAAGCTTCTCATTTATAAAGGAGGGTTATTTATTAGTCCCTCTTAGGTTTATTGGTATAATAAATTAAAACCATGTATATCAAACAACTAGCCCATGGCCTGACATATTTAACATTTGATTAGTATCAGATTCCTGTTAAAAATATCACAACTACCTTATAGTAAATGAGTAGTTGTCCATGTTTTTAATTAAGAAAATGAATGAAAAGTATTTATAGGACTGTGTAGAGTGCTGGTAGAATACCGATAAAAAATTTTGTTTAAAAACAGATGGTTAATTTACCATAGAAGTATAGGGACCAGGGTAAAATAAAAGAGAATGGAACTGGTTGCTTGTGCTTCTATTTAGAGGTGGGAGACTTGACAAGATACAATCAAACCATTCTCCATAGGGGCCAGCCTGTCTCAGTTTTAACAAAAGAAAACATTACCAACATCACCTTAGGAGGTTTTTTTTCCTAATGCTTTATTCATTAGTTAAATTATGGTTATAATTCGATTCCTAAGTAATCTCCAGAGAGAATAAGAATGTAACGATTAGCTGATCTGCATATTTTGGTCCCTGTAAACCAGTATATTTTCATTTTTAACACTATAATCCTTTAGCACAATACAAGGAAGTTTTCCTTTCTTAGCTTTTTAACTTCATTTTATTCTACCCTCACTCTTGACTGCTTTGCTGTAGTTACACTGACCCCTTGGGTTTTTTCTCAAAAACTTTGCTCCTCTTCCTAGAATGCTCTTTTCCCAGATATCTACATAATTCATTCTTTCATTTTCTCAGGTCTTCATTCAAATATCATTTTCTTAGTCGGGCCTATTGAAGCACACTGTCTGAAATTGCATTCTATTACTCATCCACCATTATCCAGTTTTATGTTTTTCCCTATTGCAAGTAATTTTCTTCTAGCATTTTATGAAACTTACTCATTTATCTGTTTCTCTTTGCCTGTCTTCCACATTACAAGCTGAGCTCCCCAAGGGTACGGATTTTGTCTGTCTAGCTCATGCCTCATTGATTCAAATTTTTGTTAAATAAATAAATTATTATTAAATCTGTGTGTGTGTTTATATTTTGTTTTACACACATTATTGATTTTGTTTTTCCTCAAAGTCTTCACTCCTTCCTGAACAAGAACAAGACAGTTATTCAAAATCAGGACAAACTGTCAGCCGTTGCCATGTGAAAATCTGAATTTGGAATGAGGTGTGCCTTCTGCGGTGTGTGCCTGAGGGCTTGTGTTGTCTGTGCAGCCAAGGGGAACCACTTTGTTGAATCCATACCTTTTCCCCTTCAAGCAAAGCAACTTCCATAGTTAGAAAGAAATAAATATGAAGAGGGTGATAGACTTTGGTTCAAAATATGTCCCATATGTAATTCCCAACCCTAAAAAAGAAGGAAATACTGCTGTTTGTGAAAGCATGGACCTTGGGGGCACTGAATGAAGTGAGCTGAATAGACAGAGAAAAATACTTCATGACAGTGTTACTAGTATGCAGAATCTGAAAAAGAAAAAAAAGGTCAAATGCATAGAAACAAAAAGGAAAAAACCTTTGTTGTCAGGGTCTCTGAGGTGAGGGAAATAAGGAAAAATCGTTATACACACTTTTGGCTGTAAGGCAAGTAAGGTTTAAGGAACTAATGTATAAATTGGTGACTATAGTTGCTGATATTGTATTGCATAATTGAAAATTGTTAAGAGAATAAAACTTAAATGTTCTCAAACAGAAAAATAAAAAGATAAAAATTCTGAGGTGATGTGTGTTAATTGACTAGATAGGAGAAACCCTTTTATAATGTATACACATACATGACTCATTATGTTGTTAACTTTAAATACCTACAACTATACCTTAATAAAGCTGAAGAAATTGTATATGACCCCAACAAATAAATCTAGCCTTAATAAGGTAGAAGAAGCAATAGGAGAGAGACTAGGCAGGGATGCTCTGGCTTTCTAGAAACATTATAAAAAGAAGTGAAGCCAAGTCAGGTTGCTGTGAGCTCCCTGGGAAGTCAGAGAAAAGGGGGCCTTGGAGACAGGGTCAGAGGTAAGCCTGGAATAAACTGCCACTGTCTGCTGCTCGCCCATTTGCCGGTATTGTGGGGTCACTTAGAGTTTAGAAGAAAAATCTAAAGATGCTTTTCTGAGAAGGAAGAAAGGCATGGGCAGGATCTAGAGTCACCCTGAAGGCCACTCCTTTCCTAAGCAAAGTAGACAGCTACCTGTGAAATCCTGGGGACTTTCCATGCCTTGGCCTAAGTCAAAACCCTCTTTACCAGATTGCCTCAACATCTACCTCTGTATGGCTGTTTTTCTCACCAGATGTTAAAGAATCCTTTCAAAAATAAGCCATTAAAGTATATAAACTGAGAAGCATGATCACTACAATATTTATATGCATCAATAACATAATAGGAATGATAAACAAGGTGGGGCAAATGTAGGTTTATAGTTGTGAGTGAGAGTTTATTCTTGTATTATTATTTATTAATTATTTTATTACGTTCCATAGGTACAACTGTAAACCTAATGTCATCCCATCCTATATGTAAATAAATATACCTCTATATGTATCAGTCCATCATCTATCTAAGTAGCTTTTCTTCAGCCTCTGCTTCTTTTCTTTCTTTCTTACCCCTCTTTACCCAACTTCTCCAAACTGGTCAGTTTTACATTTTGGACATGTTTTCCAAAATGACTTCTCTGATCCTTTTCATTTTTCATGTGTTATCCTAACAAAATACTTTGTGGACTCTCTATTGCTTCCTGAAATAAATATAATCTCCTTAGCCTAAAACTAAATACTCTGGGTCAATCTTGCCTTTCTTATGATTTACCTGACATTATCAACTATTCAAGCCCCTTGATTTACAAACCTGATTGAATGATAGAAATCATCTGTGGAGTTTTTAAAAACACAGATTTCCAAATATGAACCTCTGAAAAGTATTTTACAAAGTTTCTCAAAATGATTCTAAAGCACAGGTAGGTACGAGGATATGAGGACCACTGCTTTTAATATTGTATTTGTTTACATCTATGGCTGCTCTTATAGTTCTGTCCTGAATATCATTTCCAAAACACTGCCTATTTAAAGCCTGTTTTTTATTCAGGTCATACTAAAATTCTAACTCATTTCAAAATTTCCTCAGATATTATCTAATAAAAATTAGCTAACTACAAATTTCATATTATCCTTAAAGTATATTTATAACTTTTTGTGCTGTCAATGATCATATAGTCTGCTTATCTGTAGTTGAATACATCTAAATATTGGTAACATTTTGAAAAAGATTATAACTTTAAATAATGGGATGATACTTATGCATTACCTAATCAAATTTATAGAGGTACAAAATAACCACATAATTAATAGGTTAAGGAAGTAAAGACTGCAAATTCAAATGGATACTTCTAACCCTACTGAATTATAAAATAAAATAGTATAACATGATCTTCTTTAAATGAAATTGAGAATTTTATAAGATATATTTTATTATATAATAAATATGTACTATGATAAATAACTTTTTATTAACATGATAAAACAATATTTTATTGTTTACAATACTTAAATTTAAAATAAACTCAACTATTATATAAAATGTTTCCAATTAGGCAGTCCACCAAATGCCATTCTTTAAGGAATAATGTAGGAAAACTTGCAGTTTTGTTATTTAAAAATAGATCAATAACAAATTATGAGACATTCAACAAAAGTAAGAATAATCAAACTATCAATATAAAAAATAGTGAAAGAGTTGGACATTCATTGGACAGCAGCAGTAGGTTATAGCTGGTCCATCAGGAATCTGGTGAGGGTAGACCAGAGATTATGCGTAACTTCACTCCCGTATGAATGACTCTCACAATATCAGCTCTCCCTCAGTTAACAGTATGACTGTATGGCGAAACCCCTCCCCCAATACCATCTGAAGGAGAAGAATCTGAACTTGGTTCATGGATGGGTTGACTTGGTATAGAGATATATGCTTAAAATGGACTGCTGCTTCCCTGCAGCCACTTAGAGGTATACCAGGAAGATAAAGGTAAAAGGAAATTCCCCCAAAGGCAAATCTTCTGTTAGAGAACATCTTCATCTTTCGATAGAAATAGAAGTGAGCCAAAATTTGAATATACATGGTTTTATAGACAGTAGTAAATAACCTTGTTGGTTTATCCCTGGGCTGGAAGGAAAATCCTATGTCAATTTGGGTCAGGAAAATTTCAGAAAGATACATACAAGTTAACTAATGGAAGTGAGCATGAAGGATAAATGTCTCCACAATGCGTATAATGTTCAACACAAAATATCTGCAACAATACATGGACTAAATAATACATAGAAAGAACTCAGCCAGTTAAAATCAGTCATATGTCTTCAGCAACTAAAATAGGCATAAGCAGAGTTTACAGAGTAGCAGATATGGAAGCCATGCATGAACCCAATACATGGGTTCTTATGTACCAAAATCGATCTAGCTAGTAATAAAAATCAAAGCTATCAGTCAGTTGGTAGATGGCAGATTACACTGGACTAAAGCAACAGTGTGATATATTTTGACTAAAATTGGCACATGTTCCAGTTATTAGAATATCTTTTTTGTATCTCCTATCAACAGGGTTTCCAGTAGCCAGCATTGCTACTTAAGGCTTATGTACTGGTGATCCACCAATATGAAATATCTCATAACATTTCAGTAGACCAACAAAGGTTTTTTTTTTTTTTTTTTACAGGAAAACATGGCAGTGATCATAAAACCATGGAATCTAATGGTTCTATTACATACTATACCGTTTGAAAACTGCTAAGTGCAAATGAGGTGCCAGCTTAGAGATGAGAGCTTGCAGGCATGGGGCATGATCTTATAGGATGTCATATATATTCTTAATAATCATATGAATGTTCTGTCTCCAGTAACCACAATATATGGAACTGGGAACCAAGGCATGAAAGTGAGAAATGAACCACATACTTAATCTCTGATCCATTGGGAAACTGTGCTTTGCATTCCCAAAAATATAGCCTACACAGAATTAAATGTCCTGGGGGACCTATTTTAAGAAAATAAATGCTTGCATCAGGGGACACCAAAAGAGTTTCTTTTTAAATTCTGTGGCTTCCATCTAGTCATTTTGGTGTCTTTGTGCTAAGAGAGAGTCAGGCAAAGGAAGGAAGTTGCTAACTTTACAGGACTTGCTGATGCTGATCATTAGAATGATGGAGGGTGCTGTTATAAAATGGGGCAAGGATGAAACCATCTGGCATCAAGGTGACCTACTGGGGCATGCTTTGATACTTCTTTATCTAATATTGTGAGAAAAATGGACAAACACAGCAGCCATAGCATTTCTAAGATATTTGAAATTTGGGGCATAATGTTTTAAGTTTATTTCACCAGGTAATCCACCAATTAGCACATCTCATAGCCAAAGATGAGGGTAACATAAATTGTGTAGGAAAGGAGGATTGTGAGTATCAGCTGCAGGATCTAGACCTGATTCAGTGACAGCAGTTGTAGTTTTCCCCAGTAATCACTACCCTTTTATACCTTTATTCAGAAAAGCAGACAAACAAGAATTTAGGGAAAGCAGTTTCCAGATGCAGTAAACTCATTTTTTAAAGCAATTGGGTCTGAGAGCTACAAAAGGGTGACTATCGTAGATGAAGTGGTGAGTATCCCAGATCTCCATTCAGAACAGAAGAACTTATTTTTCCTGCTGTGGAAGAGCTACCTGCCACAGCTCATAGGTGAATTCTTTCCCATGAATTGAATTGTCCTTGGCTGAAGGATGCTGCTTTGCTAAAATCTAGTCCTCACTGGGTCTGTGGGGTATTTGAAGGTGACTTAATGTGGGCAAACTCTAAAGGGTCACTCCTACTTCTGAGTGCCCTTAGTCATTAAATAATGTTTCTCTTATATCTTAGTTGAGCATCTGTTTTTTTCCAGCTGTGCACCTGTTTCACCCTTCTAATCATAGCTATTGAGAGCACTCCTCAATAATTTGCTTGCATATAAATTTCTGCCTCTTTCTTGACCAGCCTGACCTACAAAGAATATTTTAGGAAATGAATATTTTCCTTAAGAATCTTGCTTAAGTTTGGTTAGAAATAAAAATAAGTTGAGCCCTGGCTGGTGTAGCTCAGTGGATTGAGCACAGGCCTGCGAATCAGAAGATTGCAGTTTGATTCCCAGTCAGGGCACATGCCTGGGTTGCAGGCCAGTTCCCAGTGGGGGATGCACCAGAGGCAACCATACACTGATATTTCTATCCCTCTCTCCTTTCCTTCCCCTCTAAAGATAAATAAATAAAATCTTAAAAAAATAAGTTAGAAGTAGGTAAATCATAGTTATTACAAAATATAAATACTACTACAAATATAATCATGTGAATTTAGGCTCAAATTTTTATTCTAAATGCCACAAAACAAGTATAACTAAATTATATACATTGATCTCAAGAAGCATTCCATTGTGGTATATGTTGAATTGGCAGTATATAAATACTGGGTTTATTAAATAAAGAGTTAACCAAGCATGGGTTAAACATTTAATTAACAATCACTTTGCTAATATTATCATTGTTTGGTAAGATTTAATAAAAATATTATGCAACCCATGTATATTATCAAAAACTCTCCAAGAAATTTTTTGTAATACTTTATTTTTTATTTATAAATATTCCAAAGATTGGACAGTGGCTTTTAAAATTCATTAGAGTAGTCCTTAGAGCTTTGGTCAAAGGGCAAATATCAATAAATGTTCAATGATAAAAATGATGATGATGATGATAATGATATTCATTTGAATCTTGTCTCTTTCATCTTTTCATGCTTCTTATGTGAAAAGAATGGGGGCAACTCTACAAAATCAGGCCAGGATTAAATGAGGGCTTCTCGCTCTCAGACTTCATTACCACAGAAATGTGGCCTGACATTAGGGTACTTCATAGTTCATTGGAAATGTCATAAAAACAATTACTATAACATTAGCAGGAACCTTTGAAAAGAAGCCTCAAAGTACCCTTCACAAAATTGCTATGACAGGTAAAAACAATATTCTAATTCATGTATGTTGGTTCCTTATTGTTTTTAGATCACATGAAATGAACAATTCAAGAAAAGCAGATGAAAGAGGAATGTGTTTCATTAGGCAAACTATGCTGAAAGCTTTGGAAAACTGAGAAGTTGTTCAAGGTATGTATAAGTACATAGTACATACACCTGTCAGTACAAATGAATATATGAGGAAACATTAAAAGTGGAAGATATCAGTGTTAATATTTATAACGGCTTATAGATAAGTCAGGGTCACATTCTAATAACCAGGTAATCACTTAGGACTCTATCTGTTGACTATAGTAACATGTTAATATAGTTCAGAACTTAAGATACTCCCACATACATAAAAATGCAGGTGTCATAATTTGATTCACATTAATACTAATAAATTCAGTTATTTTTCTCATGTAATGTTATGCAGAAAATAACTTGCTCTCTAAAGAATCACTTACTTAACATGTTCTAAAAATGAGAAACGAGATCATTAGGATTAATTTCATGGCTTAATTCATATGAAAGTGGGGATGGCTGGGGTGGTGGTAGGAAAATGGAGACAACTGTAACTAAACAACAATAAAAATGTGGGGAAAAATAAAATAAAAAAAATAAATATATGCATACATTTCTTTGTTTCTGATTATAAATAACTTATTCATTTTATCATAACCTTATCTTGTCTTATATGTTTATCAAAACCTTTACTACCAAATAAAGTATTTCAGTATACAACACTAAATACTTTAAAATAGCAATAAAAAAGTTTGGAGAAGTGATTTTGTAAAACAAATTTAGTTTTAAGCTACTTGCATTTTATTTAATAATACAGAACATTTTGATATGCTTAAAATTTGAATATAAGACAATATGAATTTAGATAAATAAAGCTGACAGTCAATATAGTATACTCTCATAACTACTGTCAAAATATTGAAATATCCTTGTACTTAACCATCAAATGTAGCTCACCTCTCCTAGATTCCCCAGCCTTCCTCCTGTGACTGTCCAGTCTTTACCCCCAGGAAGTAAGAGGTGACATGTGACACAGGAACATTAGAGTCTGCTTAAACCAAGTAAGTCATCACATACTTTTATTTTCACCTCTGGAGATAAATGTAACAAATACATTTAAAAAAGCATCTCATATCTACCAGGTTAAATTTTTGAGACTCACTAGATTATAACTTTTAGCCTTGATAACAAGCACAAAAGAATCATTTAGTCTTTACAGTTCAAGTTATACTTCTAAAGGGAAATACACCTTAAATACTTGATATTTTTCTTTAATAATTAAAAATGTAAGATTAAAAGACCTGCCATTATGTGGCAAGAAGCTGACAAATGAAGGAACTTTATAAAGTCCTGGGCCTCTGAACAAATTGTGTGACTTTTTTTTTTACCTTTTTTTTATTGTTGTTTAAATACAGTTGTCTCCATTGTCCCCACTCCACTCTCCTTACCTCACCCATCCCTACCTCTCACCCTCAATTCTATCCTCTTTGGCTTTGTCCATGTGTCCTTGACACAGGTTCTTTGATGACCCTTCCCCTATTTTCCCTCAACATTTTGCAATGTATGTTTCTCTCATTTCTGTCAACTACACCAAGAACTTCACTAAGGATATCAATGAAAGTTTTTATTCTTCATTTCAACTGGCCCTAAATCCAGGGTCTTGATGAGATTTAAAGGTTTTGTTTATCCCCTATCCTCTAGGTTATGTATGGACACATTCTGACATGAAGACTTATTTAGGTTCAGTGAATCAGAGGAACACATCAAAGAGATACTAATAAATGGAAGCATATACAGTATTAATGGATAGAGAGAATTAACATCATAATGACATGAACAATGATGTGGCGATTGTCTGAGGAAATGACAGTTGTTGGGCGGAGGGGGAAAGGAGGAAAACTGGGACAACTGTAAAAGTTGTCAATCAATGAAATATAATTTTAAAAATAATTAACATTATAAAATGTTCATACTAACCAAAGCCATCTATAATACCAATGGCATTTTTCACAGAACTAGTATAGATGATACTATAAAAATGTGCACAGAAGCAAAAGGATGCAAATAGTGACAGCAGTCATGAAAAAGAACATGGTGGGAGATATCATGCTAGTTGATATCAAACTACACTAGCAAGCTATAGTAATTAAAATAGCATGGTACTGGCATAAAAACAGACACATTAATTAATGGACATCCAAGATAAAAGCACACTTATATGGGCAATTAATATTTGACAAAGCAAAGCAAGAAAATACAATGCGGTAAAGACAGACTATTTGGTAAGTGAAGTTGAGAAAATTGGACAGATATGTACAAAAAATGAAGGCTAGATCACCTTCTTACACTATTTACAAGAATAAATTCAAAATGGATGAAAGAATTAAGTGTAAAATTCAAAATCCTTAAACTCCTGGAAGAAAACATAGGCAGTAAAATCTTTTAGACTACTCTAGCAATATTTTTTCCTGACATATCTTCTCAGGCAAGGGAAAGAAAACAAAACAAAAAATAGGACTATTTCAAACTGAAAACTTTTTGCACAAGGGAAACTATCAACAAAAGAAAAGACAACCTATTGAATGAAGGAACATGTTCATTGATATATTTGATAAGGGGTTAATATCCAAAACTTATAAAGAGGTCATACAACTCAATACAAAAAAAATTTGAAAAGTGGGCACAGGACTAACTTGGGCAGACACTTCTTCAAAGAGGACAGACATACAGATGAACATAGACATATGAAAACATGCTTAAAAAGACTAATTATCAGAAAATAAAAATTAAAACCATGAGATACCACCTCACAATGGTCAGAAAAGTTATCATCACTGTCAACAGACAAGTGTTGGCAAGCATGTGACTATCGATGGGAAAGCAGATTGGTGCAGCCACAATGAAAAAAATGTGGAAGTTCTTAAAAAATAAAAACATAACTGTCTTATGAACAGAGATTCTACTTCTAAATAATCCCAAAACACTAAGTCAAGAGAATGTGTGCACTCTTACGTTCATTGCAGCATTATTTGCAATAGACAAGATGTGGAAGTAATATAATGGCCCATCAATAGATGAGTGAGTAAAAATGGTAGTATTTACACACACACACACACACACATACACATACACACACACATGTACAGTGGAACATTACTTGGTGATAAAAAAGAATGATATTTTACCATTTGGGACAGCATGGATGGACTTATAAGATATACTAAATGAAGTAAGTCAGACATATAAAGATACATACTATATGACATCCTTATATTTTGAATCTAAAGACAAAAATAAATGCAAACAAAACTGAAACAGACATAGATACAGAGAACAAATTAACAGAGACCAGAAGGGAGAGGTACATGTTGGCAAATAGGATGAAATAGGTGATAGAATTAAGAAGTACTAATTGGTAGTTACAGAGTAGTTCCAGAGATGCAAATTACAACATAGGGGACATAGTCAATTATATTGTAATAATTATCTGTGGTGCTAGCTGAACACTAGAATTATTGTATGGAGCACTTTGTAACCTATGTGAATGGCTATACCCTCTGTTGTACACTTGAAACTAGTACAAAATGGTGTTGAATATATACTGCAATCAAGAATAAAATAATAAACAAAAAAGAGAAACTCATTTTCTAAAGACTAGGCAAACTGACTAGTCTCTCAACTCAATCTGTAAACCAAGATAAAGTAGAAAATAAATGGTCTGATTGGAACTAGAAAAGATTACAATGTAATTTCTCTTTTTCTACTATATATCCCTAATTCCACAGTTTACTTAAAGTAGAAAGAGCACATGAGCCAATTTCATCATAGAGACACTCAAGTCAATTTTATCATAAAAATCAATTATTAAAAATATCCTGTGAACTCAGTGCTTTCAAATTTAATATCCCAACATTAAATGAATTTTATCTGAAGTGCTTGTTCTAATCCTTAAATCAACAACATAATTATTTCACTTGCACAAAGTTACAAGCAATGACTTATGAACTGTATATCAATTTGTAGTTGGGTAAACATAGTCCTATTTCTGAAATGCCATTTTAAAAACTATAATAAGCCTCTAAAAGATTTAATTTTAAAATCTAGTTAAAATGAAATGTTAAGTGACAACCATGGCACTTTCTTTCTTTATTGAAATTTATGACTTATAAATTAATTGCATGTGTTCATTTTATTACCCTTTAACCGAATTGTCAAATTAATGCTATTCACAGGAAAAAGTGGCACAGTTGTTCCTGAGTGACTTTGTCCTATATCAAATAGTCATGAAAGTAAGTTTCAAAGTGACATCTTCTCATTTAACATGAGTAGTCCCAATGTGTGTTATGTGGGAATCAAAAGGGTTTAAAGGGTAAAGATAATAGTGGTATTATGGTAAATGTTTAACTGAGTTTCAGGAGAAAAAAATAAGGGGGAGAAGGGCTTATTTATAGCATTATATAATTCCTCCTGTTCAAATCATCTGAATTTTTTTATTTCAATGTACCAAATTATGTCGAGCAGCTCAAAAATTCATAAAAATTTAAAATTCTGTGCTCAGGAAACTTGGCTCTATCACGCCATTGGAAAAGTGCTTTTCTGGTTGTTATTTGAGGTAGATCAGGATCACAATAGTAGAAAAATAGAATGTGTGAATAACAGGGATGGGGAAGGGCAGCCCAGGCAGTTGGCTGGGGAGCTGGCATGTGGCAAAGACTGGTCCTCAGCACATTATCGGGTAATACAACCATTAGTCAGCATAACAGGGTTGAGAAGTCAATGGTAACTTGAGGCAGGATTTTACAGCACTGTGAGTTCCAAGGTGATAACCATAATATTATTATTGACATTCAGTGAGTCTTATGTACTAGGCAAGCACCATGGTCACAGCATGCCACCCAGCTTGGGCACTATTTGTAAGCTCAATTTTCAGAAAATAAAATGGAGTCACAGGCTGATCGTAACCTCCCCAAAATCAGGCTGTTGTTAACTGGAACAGCTGGAATTCAAACACAGGGAGTCGAATACAAGCATCTTCACTGTAAACATTTAAATAATTTTGTGAATAATATATTAGAGATATTTTAACTTTCTTTTGTAAGCATGAGAATAACTATTGAAAACTCTATGTCAAAACTAGAGACAAGGGATGTAGTAGCAAAGTGACAGTTTTATCAGTTCAGTTGTTAATTAGTAAGATTTGAATCATGGTGATGATGGAGGCAATAAAATTGACACAGAACAGGCAACTCCATTGTGTCTGGGCTCATCATCAAATTCCTCCTCCTCCTTCCTTTTTATTAAAAAAGCATATTTATTGTTTTTAAAACTATATAAATTTAAATAACAAAAACAATCACTCTGATCCCATGATTTTACATATTTGGTATATTCCTTTTTTACTTTTTAATTTTGTCCACATGTATCCATCCTTCGATACATTAGCACTTCACACTGAAAAAAATTACTTTCTACACAATTTAAACATGTGGTAATTTTGGGGGTCCATTCTCTACACACACTTTGGTCAAACTATTTTAATTGTGGAAAAACATTACATGAATATACATATCTATTTAACTATTTTGACAATAATGGTCTTTTTGTATCACATTTTACTAATATAAATAATTAATAAAGATATTTATGCATATAGACAGATATATATACCTTTTGGATTATTGATAATTTATACAGGAACATATTTTTTCTAAGAGAAATTATAATGTCCAACGCATGAATATTTAACTTCCCTAGTGTTTACCTCATTAGTAAGTAGTGACATGCATATTCAAACAGTGAGGCGTATATTTTCTCCAAACAAGTAATGATTATTTTTTTAAGTAGCAATGACCAATAATGGTGAATGTGGAGTCAAATAAGCACCCTCATACGTTCTGATTTGTTTGAAATTTGTACAACCTTACCAAAATGTAGGAAGCAATGTAATTTAGGAAACAATTTAGCCAAGAGTTGTAAATAATTTCCTCAGATGTGATTAAAGATCAAACATGCCCAATGTATTTTCTGCAATAGAAATGTGTCCCAAAGAAATGTTCAGGAATGTTTTAAAATATACCTAGAGTGACAGTTATTGCAGTATTTTTGATAAAAGTGAAAAATTAGAAAATATATAGATGTCTATTATTGAGACTAATTATACTATGTCCTTGGGATAAAACTGTAGACATACTAAAAATTATGCTGCGGAAAGTAAATTAATAACATGGCAAAAATTTAAAAACACACTGTTTCTAATTAAAACTTCATGTGACCAAATATGAAGTTTTAATATTTGGCACCACATAAAACTGATACAGGGTGCAGCCAAAGGGGGCCCCCCAAAAAAAGATTTGGAATGGTGTCCAGAATTCAAAGTGTATGGGAATAATGGAGAGACATATAAGATGTCCTCACCCCACCCCCACAGGTGTGAGTTGGGGGGGAAGGGACAGTTTTGTACAGCCAAAGCCTTGCAGCTAATCCATGGCATTGTCTTTTAACATATCTATAGCCTCTGGCGGTCACTTGGATATGTTAAATGGCTGTGGCCAGGCTTGGAGCTAGGGGGATGAAGTCACTTCCCCCCAAGATGTAACTGGGGGCAGGTCCCCCCCAAGTTACAGCGCCTGCGTAGGGGCTTGGAGAAGATTGGCTCTAGGACATGGGATGATTACTGCCCAGACTAACGATGGCAGCCCAGTAAACTTGTATTAATACAGAATACTGGCAGGTGTAACTGATCTTGGGAGGAGTCGGAAATAGGGGTACAGAGGAAGATGGGTGCTGGGATTTAAGAGCCAGGCACGGCAGCCATTGAGAGAGAGCCACGCGGTTTCAGCAGAGTGAGGACCCCCTGTTGGTGGGGTGAAAGAGGGAGCCACGTGGTTTTGGCGGAGTGTGGACTCCTGCAGCTTTGGTAGAAGAGGCCCACGCGGCTTTGGGGTGCCCCCTTTGGCCGCGGGGCCTGAAAAGCAAGAGAGACTTTGACTGGAACTGGGTACAAAGGACTCTTGCCAGTGGACCGTGAGAGGGTACCACAGTACTTTGGATTAACTCGAGATCCTGCACAGTGACACAGCTGACGGTGCCAGCGGCCTGCAACACAGACGTGTGCTCTTTTCCTGATTTACGGTACCCGGAGTTGGGACAGTGGGAGAAGGGGAGCGCTGTGTGGGTGTAGGTGTACAACCTAAAGGACTTTGATATTTTAGTGGTGGCATTAGGCCTGAATAGCATTAAATAAACATTTTGTTTCCTTTTCACAAATCTCTGGCTTTAAGAGATGTGTTTCCAATTGGCGGCGGACAGAAGGGCCCAGTAGATTTTAGTATTTTGGTTTTTGGGAGGGGCCCCTGTTGTACAGCAGTTTTGGGCATCCCTAGGTGGGCCAAATATTGTATTGCCCCTCCCTCCGACCACCTCTTGTTGTTCGGTAACAAAACTAATTATAAAACTAGTTCTTACATGCTCTCCAAATAGTGCCTTAGCATTGCACAACTGTTTGTTACTGTCTCCTTCTGGTAAAAGGTATTTTGTGATCTTTGCTGGTTTTGAATTTTTTTGTAACTTCCCTACTTATATCATGAAAATGTATGGCTTTTTAGTAAGAAAAATATATTTTGATGGGTCAAACTCTCAATTAAAAATACAATGAATATTTTCATGTCATTTATATAGAACCAATTTGTTTCCTAAGAACCACACTGATTTCCAATAGGAAAATTGCTCCTTGTGCTTGCTTTAGTTTAAATTTATTGATGTATTGTTGCTCAGTCTTTTATTTTTAGTGTTCCTGTGCCATTTAGTTTTATGCTTGTTTTGTAAATGTAGCTTTGCTGGGATTTTGTTTTGAATCTGCTCCAGCAGACTTTGGTTTTTAAGAGGGCAATTTAAAGCCATTTATGTTTGCGGAAGATTTATTATATCTGTTCCTGCATCTGACAGCCTTCCTTTAATTTTTTTTACTGCTTTTCTCCTCTCCCGTCCCTTCCTCTTCTCCCTCCATACTCCTCTTCCCCTCTTTCCCGCTCATTTTCTTTCACATTTGCTATTCAGGTTTCTCACTAACCTACATGGATGGTTAATAATAATAGGTTAATTATAAAATACAACATTAAATAATAAATAATATTATAAGAATCAGCTCTGTGTTTTGCTTACTCACACTGTCCATCTACTTTTGCTCACACCTCTATATATTCCTTGAAAGTCAAAGACTCAATCTTCTATCTTTGCACCAAACACACAAAACAAATCAATAAATCAATGCTCTAATAATTCAAATACTTAATTGTCAATTCTGTCACACAGTAGGAATCATCTTAAATTTTATTCACATTAAACCAACTCATTTTGATATAAGTTGAATTCTAATTTAAGAAATATAGAAACCAGATATAGAGCTGTTATTAAATACCATTCTTTTACTTTCTCCCTAGATATAATAGTAAAGTTTTGATCAAAAACTTTATTTCATTTTTGAAAAAAATATTATGCTATCTTATACTATTATTTTTTAAAACAAGAAATTGCATTCCTCAATATCAATTTTTTTGTTTAGTAAGATATTTGCTTATATCAATAACTGCATTAGGCTTAACCTAACGGGTTTTTTTTCCATGTCATTAAAATTCAAATTTCTCTCTCTCTCCCTTTCTTTTTTAAACTGGCAGTGATTTTCTCTATGTTTCTGATGCATCTGCCTGTTTTATTTTGCAGGAAAGAAAGGTACTTAGCTAGCATGTGCTTTGGGACCATAAATCTGATCTTCTCAGGGAAATGGCTGTCTGGATTTTATCTTTTTGATACCAAATGTTATGTGACTCACACATCATTGTCTTTTATCAGTTATTGAAGAGGAGGATAAAACACAAAGCCGTGATGATTTTAACTCTTTTGAAACAGTTCTAGTCAGAAAGAAATTCTGGGGAAGCTGATGATATAAGACTAGGTTCCCATTCCTCATTTGATTTATCCATTTGATGGAAACAAAGATTGAGAACTGACTTACAAGAACAAGAAAACAAGATAAGTTTTGGCCTAATTTGATGATTGTAATGCCTGGTGTTCCAAGCTATTTACATTAATTTCTCTTGTGAAAACCTAAGTCCAGGTGACTATGTAAGTAGCTTTTTAGGTTGTGGTAAGTTGTCTATATACTCCTTTACATAAGGATTCTGGTGATAGTCAATTGGGGCTAAAACAATTTATACATGTGTGTGAGATGGGTATCTCTGAAATAATCCAGCCATCATTAATATAAGAACAGTTTGTGCAACATTGATATAATCTTGGCAGCCAAGGAGAGCGGACTGGAATGCACATGTGTGAACAATGATGACTTCATGGTACTAGTCAGTGGGGGTGGTAGAGGTTTTTGAGTGAGCATGTGCACTGTGTGGCCATCACATTCAAAATGACTGAGTGTGTAGAACAATGGATCTGCATTAAATCATGTGTTAAGCTTGAACATTCCTCTGTGGAAAATATTCGTATGATTCAGAATGCCTTTGCAGATGATGCAATGAGTGCAGCACAAATTAAAGTGTGGTACAAATGCTTTAAAGATGGTCAAGAATCTGTTGAAAGTGATCCATGTTCTGGAAGGACTGCAACAAGCAGAACAACTGAGAATGTTGAACGTGTATAGGCTGCAATCAATAAAGGTTGGCAACTGTCAGTGCAAGAACTAGAAACTGATCTGGGGATTCCAAAAACTACTGTGTCCAAGCTTTTGACACAGGATCTTGGCATGAAATGTGTCATGGCAAATTTTGCTCTGCACCTTCTGCTACCAGAGCAAAAGGAATATAATGCTGTAGTTAGGAAAACTGTGTGAGGTTCCAATATGCCTACTTTGAAGGGACAGAGGCGTCATTGTCTTATGTACAATGTTGCTTGTATCTGGTATCTTCTTCAATAAATAGCTCTATTTTTCATATTGTATGGCTGATTACTTTCTGGACAGATCTCTGTGTGTGCATGTGTGCGCGCGTGTGTGTGTAGTTTCTAGGATTGCAGATACAGTAAAATTTCTATCTTTAGATACTATTTTACTTTGGAAAATAAACTTGAATATTTAGTAAGACTAAAATAACAATGTCGACTATTATGTAGTGGGTCTTTCTCTCTACACATGCATGCACACACACCAAGATATTTTTTGAAATGTACATTGAATTACAGTTTATATGTCTTTAATTCATTAAATAAATGCTTATAAGAATTGCCATTCCTCATCTTTACCTAGATATTCTATAGATATATATGCATGTGTATACGTACACATATATACATTTATATATGATAAGAGAAGTTAAATTCACTTGTTTTGTTTCCTTATATTTATGATATTTTTCTTTAATGCTTGAATTGGTTTGTATTGACTCTCTATCTGTATTATATTTCTTTGCATTTTATATGTAAAGTATAAGCAACTAGGAGGAGCTACAGCTCCATGGTATTGCCTATATTGTAATCTGTACTCGAAGAGCATCAATTATGAGAAATAACTTAAAGAAAACAAATATATATATATGTACATATATATATATATAATTTAAGTTACTAGGCATAATTTTATCACCTTCCAATATCTTACCAATAATGTATTCTATTCATAACAAATGTTTTGTCATTATTATTGATGATAACACTTTGTAATTAAAAATATTTTGCTGTGCTTTCTAGATCTTTCTTTACTTCAGCTGTATTGATCCAATGCAATTATATCGAATTAACTTTTCTTGAGTAGTTCACTATGAATACAATGAAAACCCATTATTTCCTTTAGAGAAGTTAGACTGGATACATAAATGTCACTAGTCATTAGGTAATTGCCAATCCTGCATACTTTTTTACAGAGCCAATTAATTAAATAATATATACGTTTTTAGTTTTAGTATGGCAAAAATACTAAAAAATTACCTCACTTGGTCTTTTAGATTTTAGGTGCTGTGCCTTTAATACATTATACTATATATGACAATGTTCATTTATAGTAAAAATAGTTTATTTAGTAACTGGTGTTGGGAAATTGGAAAGATACAGGCAGAAAAATAAAACCTGACCACCTTCTTATACCACACACAAAAATAAATTAAAAATTAATCAATCACTTAAATGTTAGACCAAAAACCATAAAAATCCTAGAAGAAAACATAGGCAGCAAAATCTCAGTCATTGCTTGCAGAAATCTTTTATTGGACATATTTCCCAAGACAAGGGAAACAAAAGAAAAAAATAAACAAACAGAATTATATCAAATAAAAAGTTTTCACACAGCAAAGGAAGTTGTTGAAACCAGAAAAATAGGGAATAAAATAGGGACTGCCTTAAAGAGACTTGGCCTGGAGGAACAAGGAACTTAGAGCAGAAACCACAAGGAAGTTAAGAAAGAACATAGGGAGAAGGCGGAACTACAAAACCACTGGGGCTGAACAAGTAGAGGACCACCTGTTCAAGTGTCTAGGTTAAAATTTTTCCATTACTCAAAACCCAGAAAACTTAGGTCATGCTTGCGCCACCCAAGTAGCCAATAGCTTACAGCCACATTTGCTTCTATACAATGCTTGCTTGCTCGCATCTATAAACAGACTTAGCTGTAAGCGCTTAGTGCGGCTCTCATTTGCAGCTCTTATGAGCACCATGTCTCCAGACACTCTGAGGGTCCGCCCCTGCTCAAGTTAAAATTTTGGCCAATAAAATAACATTTCTGAATCCTGAAAGTTTCTGACAATTTGTCTCTCCCGTTGGTGGATGCAACAGAAGCCATCAATAAAATAAAAAGATAACACGTATATGGGAGAAAATAATGGCCAATACAGCTGATAAGGAGTTAATAAAAATTTTATAAAGTACTTACAAACTTAACACCAAAAAAAAACATTAAAAAATGGGCAAAGGACCTGAATAACACTTCTTCAAAGTGGACATACAGATGGCCAATTGACATATGAAAAGATGCTCAATGTCATTACTCACCATAGAAATGAAAATTAAAAGCACAATGACATACCATCTCACACCTGTCATAATGCCTATCATCAATAAATTAACAAACACCAAGTACTGGCAAGGATGTGGACAAAGGGAAAACCACTTGCACTGTTGGTGGGGATGTAGACTAGTGCAGCCACTGTGGGAAACAGTATGGAGATACCTCATAAAATTAAAAAATGAATCTGCCTTTTGACCCAGCAATCCCACTTTTGGGAATATATCCAAAAGAACCAAAAACACTAATTCAAAAGAACATAAGAACCCCTTTGTTCATAGCAACATACAATCACCAAGGTATGGAAGCAGCCCAAGTGTCCATGAATACATGAGTGGGTAAAACAACTATGGAATATTTACACAATGAAATTCTACTTGACCATCCATACAAAAGAAGAAAATTTTACCCTTTATGACAGTATGGATGGATCTGGAGAACATTATGCTAAATGAAATAAGCCAGTTAAAGAAAGACAAATATCATATAATTTAATTCATATATGAAATGTAAGTAAAAAACTGAACTCACAAGCAAAACAGACAGACTCATAGATGGATAGCAGTTCACAGCCAGTGGTAGGGGGAGGTTAGCAGTTGGAGGGATTGAACAAAAAGTAAAAAGGATTCCTGGACATGGCCAAGAGCATGGTGATTGCTGGGGGGTGGGGAATATAATGGGACTAAATGGTAATGAAAAAAATACCATAAAGATTACATAAAAAAATTACAGTGTACATATGCTGGTATTTAAAAATTACCAGTAACAAGTAACTTATTTTAAATTATTTTTTCTTAGAGGATTTGATTTATAATAGTTATGAGTTTAGAGTTTGTGGCTAATTCTTTTCTGCACTCACACTTACCTTATATTCTCACATATTAAGATCATTTTAAATAGTTGGTTACTGCCCTGCCTGGTTTCAGAAGCTATTGCCTCCTACACCCAAGAATGAGTAGAAAGGCCTTAGGGATATAAGCCATTAAGGAGACAAAATCTATCTCCTCTCTCATATCTCCCTGTTTGGCCTGGGCAGGTGAGTGGTTAGCCAATGATGGAGAAGATTCCTCAAGGGAGGAACAACTTAAGACAGGCACAGTCACAAAGGAACCATCAGAGAAAGACTTAGGGGACTACTGAAAATGGGTGATGGACCTTCACTCCTCGGCTTTGTTATAGCCTGAGTCCTCATTCCACTGCAGGAAGTCTCCTACTGTCTTGGCTATTTTGTTCCCCTGGCCTGACTCAAGCCTGAAAGAATGTTAGCTGAGGGGGGTGTACAGTCTTATACTAATACAAGTGGTTCCTGGGGCCAATCAGGTCTGAAAAAGAATTCATTAAATCCTGTGAAACTTGCTTTGATAAGAATGCCCTCAAGTTAACATATACTAAATGTTTAGGGTCCAAGCACAAAATGAACTTGTTTCCCAAAATTTTACGACCCTTTAGCATCACACTGTCTAGCAGATGCTGACTCAGAATAAACCCCTATAGTTCTCTGAATGTTATCTATTAACCATATCTCCCTTCCTTGACCATTACTGCCTGACACTGATTGATAAGCTTTACCTATACACTCTGTATAGCTGTGCAACCTATACCCAATAAAAGCCCAGGGAAAGAGATGCCTGGGGATCTTTTCCTTTGAGAGATTAGCCAGCTTTTTCTCCCCAAGCAGATCATGTTTTGGCAGTCTTATTTCATCCATGATGCTCGGGGACCCTGTTAATCACTATTAATTTTACTTGCATGAAGAATACCATTATATACCTATGGTTTTCAACACAAATACTGTATTAAGTGAACCTGATTCAGAATATTATTTCTGCTACTTACTAGTATATATGACCTTAATTTTGCTACACTTCATCTGTAACTCAGTCATAGTATCTATTTTACATAGTGATGCTGTAAGATTAATTAGCATGGTGCTGAAAAATGGTAACATATTGTTACTAGAATTGGGTAAGAAAATACTAATATTATAGGTCATGATCTTAGACCATATGAAATCAGATGAACTATTACAAACTGAAACATATAAATGTAACTTGCAGTCTTTGATTTCTGCATGTTTTGTAATTTAAGTGAAGATGTTATGAAAATAAGGAGTAAAATATGGACTTTGAGAATTTCTCCCTTTCTGCATTTGAATCAGTGGGTTGGTTCACAAATGAGAACAACTTGATTACAGGAGGTCATTATAGATTCCTTCATATTCAGAATATTTTCAGTTTCCAATGGGAAAATGGCAAGAGATTTCCCACCTAAAGGACAGCCCTCAAATTTGTGATTTATTTGTTGTGGATTAAATAGGATCCTATTATCTTTCAAAAAATGAAAGCCAGTCCATATATTATAGAATCAAACAATAACTGATATAAAATACTGTAGTATAAGAAAAAATTAGTTGGTAGAAACTATTAAATAATTGCTTAAATAATTTTTTTTTCATGATTGACATTATTTGTCTTTGAATCAGTTTTTTTTTCACTAGATAGAGGTGCTCTGTCCAAAACTGTAGCAATATGGTATGTAGCTATTTAAATTTAATTAAAAGCAAATGTACTTTAAAATTCAGTTCTAAAGACATAGTAGTCACATTTCAACTGCTCAATAGCCAAATATAGCTAATGACTAATGTAATGGACAGCACACACCAGAACACATAGTCATTCATCCTAACAGTGTTTGTTTTACAGTTAACACTGAGCTAACTTTCATAAAGATCGACAAATTTGTAAGGAGCATTTATTTACCTAAAGGCCATGTCAGATTTCCCTGGTCTGGGACAGAGAAGTGTCATGGCAAATAAATGCAAGAGCTTGACCTGGCATGTCACTATTTTCTTTTCTCTTCTAAACTGAAGTTTTCTTAACAAGGTCATTGCTGATTATACTGGTGCCCCTTGGTCTCCACATATCATGAGAACATCATAGACTAGTGCATGGTAATTTTGTGCATATTATGATTGTTTCTATATTTTTCTCAAAATAGTATCTTAGTAATCTGGCAATATGAAAAATGAATAATGATAAATCAATGAGAATCAATCAAACCTCTAAAAAGAGGTTTCACATTGTTGTTGCTGTTGAATAGACCTATAAGTTTAATGCTTAATACACAAGAGCGAAACATTCCTCAAAATACATTCAAATAACACCAGTTAGAAAAGTGAATTCCCCGAAAAATGTTATGTGGTATTACTAGGTGTTAAGCGATTTCAGAGCAAGTAAATCTGTTCCCTACCCATGTGAACTATCTTTTTTTGCAAATTTAAACTTTCCCTTAGGCTGACCTTTCTCTCAGCTGCTAATGCTAACTGAAACCTATTGAGTGTGCTTGTCTTCCCCTGATGACATAAAAACGTTCAAAAGAACCCACCATGGAAAGCTGCTCTTTCATTTGGACAGACTCAAATAAACAGTAGAAAGGGGCTAGCAGAGTTTGTGTCCTACTTCCAGACATTTATTCTAATGCAACTATTTAACATTATTTCCCTTTGGAAATTGACTCATTCAGGGATGCCATCTCCTCCAAACCTTCTTGCATGATTCTAGCCACTATTTGGGGTGAATTTCACATCAAAATTTTAGCCTCTTTCACCTCACATGCTTTTTTAATGACTGCCATTACAGCCATCTACTAACCAGCCCTACGCAGATGCACACCTTTTGGAAGTTAACATTGTCAATTGTTCTCTAAAAAACACCTAGTAATTTCTTTATAATTACAATCCATTCTCAACTCTTGGCTTATTCCCCTTTTGTATGATAAGCATACTGTATTTATTTGGTTCTAAGATGCACATATTGGCCTTGGAAGTTTTTCTTCCCTTTTACGATACATAAAATAACGATGAGTCTAACTGGTGGGACCTTAGATTTACTTAAACATAGTTGATTTTATTTGTTTCTTTCAACAGACAAATTTATCTTTCTTTTGTTTCTGCCTACTCTTAGTCCTTTTCTCCCTTGTTTCTTTTTTTCTCATCCTTCCTCTCCACTTCAGAAGTATCTTAATTCCTCATGCTTTTTATACAGGTAATTTGCAAATATTCGCCTGTCATCCTTTATTCTTTCTAAGCCTCATAACCTCATTTTGGATGAATTACTTGAAGTTTCCACACAATTTTACTTTTTTCAAGTTTAAAATAAAATTCACTTCCATTACTTCTTTCTTAGTAATATCCCACTCTCATCACTCAAAAAAGAATGCCAAACAAATTTTCTGCCACCCTTTTAAAATTTATTTTTTATATAAATTATCTAAGGCACAAAAATGGAGAGGTACATTCAATTTGTAAAACTTTTGTATGTCTGCTTCATTAGGTAACAATCCCATCCTTTCTATTTCCACTGCCACACACCAAAATCAGGTCCCCATTTACTTTATATTCAAAAATCACCTAAGAAACTGTTTTTCTTCAACTTAATTTATACTTCACAGATTTTTTAAAATCAATCATCTTAGAGGGGCAGTTCCTGTATTGCTATTTCCGGACTCAAAGACTTTCAATGGCTACCTGCTACCAAGAGTACATTATAGAACCCTCATTTCTTCATTCTTACTGGTAATGAAAATCAAAGCTTGTCCAACCAATCATAAGCTTTATGGAAAGAAAAAAAAATAGACATTATCACAAGCCTTTAATTAAAGCATCGTGATGTGAAAAAACAGCTAAAAGATGTGCATTCTACAGAAAGATTAGAGACTGGCAAAAATTATTTGGAGTTCAGGTTGTTCTTAGCATTAAGCACTGCTCATTTCTCAGCAGGTGTAGGGAAAGTGAGGATGTGTTAATCACAGAACAGGATGCAGGAGCAGCCAGGCTGGGGTTACAGTTTAGTAGCAAATTTAGCTAAGTGAAATAAGTCAGACAGACAAAGACAAATACTGTGTGATCTCATTTATATGTAAAATCTTTAAACAAGAACATAACTGAAATTCAGGAAAAGAGGTTAGATTTGTGGGTACCAGAGAAGGAGTAGAGGATGAAAGAATTGAAAGTGGTCAAAATGTAACAAACTTTCAATTATAAAATAAATAAGTACTGGAGATGTAATGTAATGTACAACATAATGACTATCAATGACTAGTTAACACCGTTGTATAGTATAATTGAAAGTTGTTAAGAAGTCAAATGTAAAAGTTCTTATCTCAAGAATAGACATTTTTGAAAGTATATAATACAATGAATATTAAAAATTTTTTGAGTGATGTACATTACTTTGGAAACCTGAAATACTCTTCAGACAAAACACAATGCCTTCAATCATGTCTCTCATGTGGCTTACAGAGAAAACTGAAATTTTGGACTAGGGAAGGGGACAGCTTGGGGAAAAAATGCTAGGATCCCCTCACAAGTGCTCTTCAGCCAGCTTATCAGCTTTTGCCAGAGATTCTTCAATAGGTCCCACCATATAGGAGGCCTGTTCTGGGGGATGGTCATATTCACCTGTCAAAATCTGCTGGAATCCTTTGATTGTCTCCTTCAGGGGTATCAGCTTCCCCAGATGGCCTGTGATGACCTCAGCAACTTGGGATGCAAGAAACGCTGTATTTTCTGTGCATGGGATTCAGTCAACTTGTCTTCCTCAGAAAGTTCATCCATACTCAGGATGACAACAATGTCCTGAAGGGATTTGCAGTCCTGTAGGATCTTTTGCACCCCATGGACAACATCATAATGCTCACTACCAAAAGGGTGGGAATCACAGTGCAATAGGTGGAGTCCAGAGGATCCACAATTAGGTTGATGCTCAGTTCAGCAACAGCACAGGACAACACAGTAGTAGCGCCCAAATAGGCAAAGGTAGTGGCAAGCATAGGGTTGGTCAAGTCATCAGCAGGCACATAGATGGCCTGTCCAGATGGCCCAATAGATTCCTTCTTGGTGGTGGTGGTCCTTTCTTGTATGGTACCCTTATCAGCCAGGAGAGGCTGATAGCAGACAGCAGAAAGAATACTTCCCCAAAAAGCAGACACCTCTGAGCCAGCCTGGGTGAAATGGAAGATGTTATTGACAAACAGCAGTACATCTTGACTTTCATGATCTCTGAAGTATTCAGACATAGTCAGTCCCATCAGAGTTACTGCAGAAGCACCGGGACGTTCATTCATTTGACTGTACACCAGTGCCACCTTGGAGGAAGCATCTCTTAAGTTGATAACACCAGACTCAGTCATTTCATGATATAAGTCATTGTCCTCATGGGTTCTCTCACCAATACCAGCAAACACAAAATAAGCACCATGGACTCTGGCAACGTTATTGACTAATTCCATAATTAGTACAGTCTTGCCAATGCCTGCACCACCAAAGAGCCCAACTTTGCCACCCTTGGCATAAGGAGACAGGAGATCCACAGCCTTGAGACCAGTAACAAAAATTTCCTGCTCAACACCCATCTCCTTGAATTCAGGAGCCTCAGCATGATTAGGAGCAAACTGTTTTGTTTTGATGGGGCTCCTCTCATAATACACTCTGCAGTCACATTCATAATTCTGTACAACGTCTTAGGACCAACAGGAATTTTGATTGGAGCACCAGAAATCTAGGACTTTCTGACCTGTTACAAGCCTTCTGTACCATCCACTGAGGTGGTTACTTATTTCTCAGTAAGTAACCCTAATACTGGGCCACCCCCAAAACAAACCTAGTCTCCCTGCCTTGCACCTCCAGGGCATTTAGGATGGGTGGTAGTCCCTCATCAAACTGGACATCCACCACTACACTGATGACAGCTACAATGCCCCCAGTGGTGGCACCTGCCTTTGGCAAAGGAGATGTTTGGGAGGCATAGCCTCTGACAGGTTGGAGCACTGCCAGGGTGGTCTGTATTAAGAGCTGAGCTTGGAATAATGGCACCGAAGGGCTGAGTCCCCACATGGCCCCAGAGGCTGAGACTGCAGCCACGCCACCCACAAGACCCAGCATGGTGGAGTCCAGATGGAGAGGGGAATAGAATTAAATTTATTTTGGTAATCATTTTACAGTATCCGTAAGTCATTGCTTATATAATACTATTTGTCAATTATATCTCAATAAAACTGGAAAAATTTTTAGCTCAAGGAAAAATATTGATTTAGATACAAACATATTCACAGATATAATTACTATACTTAAACAACTACAATGGTAAGAAAATACTTCCTTTAGTTACTATGGATTTACTTATATTTCATCTCTTCATATTTACTTTTCTATTCTATTCAGGGACTCAAATTAGAAAAGGCTGGATTATTAATGAATTCTTTCATTTCATATCCAACTTTTCTACAATAATATCTTCAATATCCATCTCTTCTCTATTTCCTTGACAACTGCCTTAGCTAAGAGCATTGCTGTGTCTCAGCTGTGTTTTTAAAAGATCTTATTTCAACAATCTTGGTATTGACACTAACCTCTTCCAGATCTTTTCTAGTTTGTTTTAGAACTTGTTTTCTAAAGTACAAATATTTTATATGTTTTTCCTTATAAATTTCAATGACTTTTCCTTTTCTTTATGAAAAAAATATTATCTTAGTATAATAACCTTTTAAATCTTCTCTACCTCATTAGCATCACTGTAAATCACTTGCAGAAGAGAACTCTAATCATATACCTTCTCCCTAACTGGAAATGCCTTACCTAAGGTACCATAGTTTCCCTTTTCCTTTCTACTGCAGTTGTGAAAGTGTATTTTTATTAGGCTTTGCCCTCATATGCCATCATACCTTTTGGCAATTTTCTGATACATTTAGATGTATGGCTCCTTCCTTTGTCAGTATATATGTCTGTACAGTTACCACATTGAGGCTAATTACATATTTGCCACACTCTGAGTTCATTAAAACTTCAATTCTGCTGTCTCAGTACCTGGTACCAATGCCTGGCCTGTTAATTTCTTTTTAAAGTATACAAAAATAAGTTTGATTCTGATCATTTTCATTTGATAATTTGGTGATTTCCTAGATGACTTTCCCAAATTTCTTTTTAATTGCTTCATAAAATTAAGAAGGCTCGTATCATGATTTTAAAATAATTTTAGTGACTAAAGTTATACTTTGATCATTCAAAGACCTAGTGTTTGTACATATGTTAGCAGTTTCTCTCGAATCGTGCAGCAGGTAAATAGCAATGACCCAGAGGTTTTTAAAATGCATATGAGGAGTTAAAATTGCTTTTATACTAAAGCTTGTGAAAGTAAGAAGCACTTCTGGGAAAGTCTTTTCAGCTTACTGCTAGGAGATTGAAGAGGGAGATTTATAATGATGGGTTGATGTTTTCAAACAATCAACAGACACAGGAGACAAAATTATGACAAATAGCCTTTTTCCAATGAGAATGCAGGGAGGGAGTACAGGAGATCAGGTGTATGAGCTGGAGGATAAATGTCTTAGTTGCTCTGAACAAGAGAATACAGCTGGTGTAAATAGCATGACCTGGGTAATAGTACACAGAACAAGCGAAGGAGAGGATGATAAATTTAGAGATTGTCACTGTGGATCAGAGTGTGAGTCCATCTAGCGTAAAATTCTTCCTATGGCAATAACCGATATTTAATGTTCCAAAGGAAGATGAAAGCTCATAGGCTGTACCTAGGCGATTTATGCCATGTTATTTATCAGGTGAGAAATTTCTCTATCAGTCCAGTAGGTAATCATTAAATATCTTGAGTTATGAAGTTTGAATACCCTTTTATTGCTGGCAGATTTGCAAATAGTAGTGATGGACATAATGATAATTTTTAAAATACTCTCTCTACACTGTTATAATTATTTTAATTTACCATTAAAATGCAATGGTCTTCCATATCAGGTAGAACATATTCATAAGTTGCATGTCATTTCCACAATAATCTCGGGTAACAGTACATTTAAAAAACATATAAAAGAGTAATGTATTAACATTCATCCAGCTGATACAATACCAGCCATCTCTCTGAATCTTCAAATTTACTCTTATGTTTTTATATTTATAATTTTAAAAACACTATTATTTTTAAACCTCTGAAATCCTTAAAAAACACACAATTTGTTATACTATATACTCCTACTAAAATAAATAAAAGTGGGCTTTATCAGGGTTACCACAGTCAGAGAAAATGGAGTGAACAAATAGCATATATTTACCAAGTATTATGCTACTTGCTGTTGAAAACATTCGAGAGAAATGATGAAGCAGAAGTACTATGAGGAGCCTGTGTGCCAGGAAGATGAATCAATAAGAAGGAGAAGCCATGTTAAAAACTTAAAGATGCAAATATACACAATGGAATTCTATGCAGCAGAAAGAAAGAAGGAGCTCCTACCCTTTGCAACATCATGGATGGAACTGGAAAGCATTATGCTGAGTGAAATAAGCCAGGTGTTGAAAGACAAATACCATATGATCTCACCTTTAACAGGAAGCTAAACAACAAAACAAACAAGCAAGCAAAATATAACCAAAGACACTGAAATAGAGAATAGGCTGACAGTGACCAGAGGGGAGAGGGGAGGGAATTTCAGGGGAAAAAGGGGAGGGATTCACAGGAACAAGCATAAAGGATACATAGACAACAACTAAGGGGGGTGGAAATGGGAGGGAGGTGGGGAGCACTGGGGGGATGGGCTGGGATGGGAGTAAAAAACAGAAAACTGTACTCGAACAACAATTAAATAAATATAAACCTACAGTAATTAAAAATAAATGAAAAATCTAAGATGATTATAAATATTTGCTATTTTAATAATAAAAGTTTATTTCAGTTCAAAAAAGAAACTTAAAGATGTAAAACAAGTAACTCTTTCATTTAAAGAGTACTTTCTACCATAATCTTCCTTATTATACAGGCAGTAGTAGTCAACTGTTAACTAAGGCATTCAATATACTTGTAAATACAATTATTATAATTCAATTACATTCTTAAAAAAAGCTCCCTATATGTTCACACAACATTTAGCCTTAGTAACCAACTATGGAGTTTATGGATAATAACGTGGATTTTATCCAAAGAACATATGACTTTTTATTTTAATGAGTTTCTTGGAGAAAAGTTAGCTTCAAAGATTACAGTGACTGATATGGGAATAAATGTTAAAATTCAAGAGGTCTGTTTGCCACTTCATAGTTACTAATGAAGAACTGGTAGGGCAGTTTTAGAAAAGCTACTACAGACCTAAGTGATGAGCTATGCATTCATAGTCAGCTGTATGCTAGATACTCTTGGAATAACTAAAACTAATTCAATGCAGTTCCTATATGTCAAAGCTGTGTTGTTTGAAGACAAGTTAACAAATAAGAGAATTAATAGAACTCGGAGCTGAAAATAATTATTTTTAAATTAAGATGAAAATCAGGCATAGTGAAAGAATAAAGCTAATGATTATATGACAGGATTAGAACTTGGGTTTCCTAAATGCAAACTGAAAAATTTTTGATAACATGTTGTTTATAACTCAAGGGAAGAATATATAATTCTGATCCACCTGCATTGTCTTTGTTGCCTCTTTCTTTCCCCTAATAGATTTGTTTCATGCTGTGGGTACAGTTGAGGACAAAAGTAATTAGAGATTTGAAGCCAGAAATGTCTTCACCTTTAGTCCTACCTTTGTCACATTTTTAGACATAAGATCTCTATGGAGTTATTTATCCTTCAATAGGCACACTAGTTTGTTATTGCTGCATATAAAATTGCCACAGATTTAGCAGCTTAAAAAAGCATGCATTTATTAGCTCACAATTCTGTAAGACATGGGTAGGGTGGGTAGAATGAACTACAGGGTCTCAAGAGACTGAAATCAAGCATTTACCCGACTGGAGACTCTGGGGAGAAACTGATTTCTACATTCATTCAGGTTGTTGGTAGGATCTATTTAGTTTCTTTCTCTGTAGGTCTGATATCCCCATTCTCCTGCTGGGTATCAGTCACAGCCACTCTTTAGAAGGTAAAATCCATACCTTCTAATATAGTCAGTCCCCTTGATCCTCAATGACAGCAAGAACAGTTTAAATCCTTTCCACACTTTGAATCTCCTGGACTTCACATTCCGCTCACCAGATAGAGAAAACTGTCTGCTCTTACATTGCTCATATAACTAAATTAGGTCCATTGAGATAATCTCTTTTACTCCATATAAATGAGCATAAGTATGGAAATGCTATCATATTAGTGTTTCAGTCATATTAAAAAGGAAAGAGATTATGCTAAGAAAAGGTTTATGGGGAGTCATTGATAAAATTTTTTCTTATCAAAATGGATTATTTTTTATTAGCAAACATTGAGTTTAAGTATGTCTCCCATGCATTTGTTGGCAGCAGTAAAAGAGCTACTTTTTAACAATCACATCATAAATAAGTTTATAAACTAGAGTGTATGCTAGAACATTATATATTAACTTAAAATATGTTTGCCTATTATGCTCCCCTTCTTTTCAAGTCAAAGAGCTTTTATGTACATTTTCATTCATTCTATGGTACTGAATTAACATTAATAGCATTCACATTGGCTCAAGACCTGTATACCAAAATTCCGTCCAGCTTTCAGAATGAACATCAATATTCAATTATCAATGAAATCTAAAGGTTTTTTCCCTTCCCTTAACAATGCTTTCTCTATTAAGTTCTCTATAAATGTCTGTATCCATAGCTGTTTTTTTTTTATCTTTGAAGGCAGAAGCTCTTCCTTAGGGACTACTTTCATTATTATAGTCAAATATTCATGTACTAACAGGAGCAGTTTTCATCTCTGTATTTTTTGTAATAGTGACACTTTAACTTCTTTTGAGTTTCACCAAAATTCCTAACTTTTTGTTAGCAAATCATATAAAATTAGATTCTACTATTGATGACATGCATTGAGACTAAGTGGTTTATAATTATTTGTGTATATTCTATAGCTTTTTTATCTTCGATTATCATTTGTCACACAATGCACTTTTCTGACAACTGACATCATTAGACAAGCTTCACTGGAAGCATCATTAATTTTGATTTCATTTATTTAATAGAACCCTGTGGTAATTAAAATCTGGTGAACAGTGTAGAAAAAGCTCTGATACCATAGGCTGTTCCAATACTTATATTATTTGTAAAGATAAAATGGCATATTTTGCAGTACCTGAATAATTGCCTCTTTTAAAATGGGTGGGGAAGAGTTATGGAGGAAAACTAGAGACAACTGTACTTGAACAATAATAAAAATTAAAAATAAAATAAAATATATAGTTAGTACCATTTTTATCTTAGTTTAGTATTTTTATATTTTTTAAAAATTATCACGGTTTTCTGATATTACCATTTATTTCTTAAATACTTATTAAGCCCTTTTAATGTGTCAAGCATTATTTTGAACTTGTGAAGTATATTAATGCATACACAAAAACATCTCTGTACTCATGTTCATTTTTCTTATTTTCACTATGATAATCCATTATTACTTATTTGAAACATACACACATATTACTAACTACAGAAAAAACCACATAAAGTTAAACTAAATATAAACTACTTGTTTGCTACCTTTTTATTACATATGAATAGAAAGCCATTTTTTCAAAGATAAAGCAATCTTTCAAATACTATTTTTTTATAACTGCTTGGACAAAATAAAATACATTATAGAGAAAAAAATCTTTACTCTCCTTCCACAGAGAAAGCAAAAGTATAAAAGAACTCTGTGAGTTGATAAATAAAGATATAACTACATCTGCTCTCTCAGAGCCAAGATTTGTTTTGAAAGCAAACACAAACACAATGCCAAAATGCAGATCGACATCACCAGAGCTCCAAACGAATGTTGCAAATACATCTTTGCTTTGTTTTATACTTCTTTGAGAAACTTCCTTGAGTTCTTACAAGTGTTAACATTTTCCTAAACAAAAATTTTTCTTAGAAAATTTAAATTGCAATCATTTAAAGACAGAAAGGGTCTTTCCATTATGCTGCTAGAGGATACGCAAGTCAAGTGATGATAAAGAGTACAAAAGACAAGTGATGATTTATTAGCCAATAAATGAGTAGCAGACTGAAAGGTGAATGGAAACATTTTCATGTGGGCGCAGAGAGAATTCTGGACTGGAACAGCAAATGAAGGGGAGTGGAGGTGCTGAGAATGAGGAACCTTGTTTTTATGGTTTTCTGAAAATTTGGTGGTGGCAAACAAAGGTCTGCAGTTGTCAGGTAAATAGCATGAATAATACCTGTTGACTCAGGTAAAATGGAGAGCATATGCCCCATCTTAAGCAAGCAGTCACTCCTCAGAGCCAACCTATTGCTTTCAAAATAAAAAACATATTCCAGGTGTTTCCAGGTCTTAAATTTTCATAAGAAGCAAAAATGAAGAGTACTATGACTTATTTTAATTTTATTATATACCTTATCTATGTAAATTCTGTAACTCACTGAAATAGAACTAGATTCAGCTTGTGGGTCACATTTAGCAAGGTGCATAATAATTAAATGCTAGAAAACCATCGTGTAGAAAGTCAAAACCCAAATCTTCTGAAGGTAAAGGGGAACTGGCGGAGGGGATGGCCTTATTTAGATTATGGATCTAGCACAAAGTCTCTGGGCCTGTGCAGAAGCTGGTAGAGGTGAAGAAGGCTGAGACTGTGTGTTATGGGTCCTATACCTCTGGGGAGAAGAACTTGGCTCACCTGTGTTTAGAGATGAGAGAATAATATCTCATCTTTCTTTAATTCTTGCCTGTTGTTAAGTCTCAACTGAAATTCATAGTTCTAACATCGTCAAGATTAGACCGTGTGAGTAAATGTAGGAAATCTTGGGTTCTCTCAGTGTCTCACCAGAATATAAACTGCAGGAAGTCAGGGAGTCTAACCTGTTTTCTGCACTTTTTGAAGCACCTAGACAAGTTGGTACTTTGTAGGAGTGCAGTGAAGGATCTGAAAGAATTATTAGAGTTTGGAGACTGCAGTTACACTTGCTAAAATGTGACTGGATAAAATTGCTTCATATAATTAGATATGTGTTTTAGTGAGATAATGCTGATAACTGTTATGAAAAAAAGATTTAGGAAAAAAGATACTTGACACAAGAAAACAAGGTAAAATAATGTCTCAGAGAGGGAGAACAGCAACTAAAATAGAACAGTGAGATTGATTACCCATTGAAGTACCAGAAAAAAATTTCTTTCAAAACACAGGAGACCCATTTTTCTTCTCTGTACCTTGGAGTCATTGATGTCCAGATTTCAAACCACAAATATCTCCAAAGAGCTTTGCTTTCTAATGTGTCAAGTTTCTATTTATTTCTCTGATTAAAAGCTAGCATTAACTGTTCTAGTAGTGCTTCAGTATTTTCTCTTTAAAAGACCTTCAACATTTCATAACATTTGGCTGTATTGCACAGGACCACAGCACATTTCAGTTAAATAGACAACGTGGGAAGGCACTATTTTAAAAATGAAAACTATTGACTTTCTTCAGAAGTCATCCAGAGTCATTTACCAAGTAGGGGAATTCTTAAGTTTCAGGAATAAAGGTATTATCTCCCTTATAGGCAGCACATTTCATTTTAGATGGCTGTGGGTTCATGACTGGTTCTTGAGTTTCCATAGGGGAAGTCAATTCAGATTCACTTACTGTAAGGGGCACAACTGATATAAATATTTACACTGAATTCTCTTTTCTTCCCTTTCTAGACAATTAAAGGAAAATTTATTCATCAAACAGTAATGTCTCACACACCGATGTCAAGAATTTCCATGCTTCCAGATATAGGAAATATGCTCCATGCCTGGGTTTTGGGCCGCTTCATTTGATTCCTGCTATGACCTTGTAAGTCTACTGTTTTACTTGGCATTATGCTAAAATCAGAAGTAGTTATGATGATCCAATTTATTCAGGAAGAGATTCAGAACATAAGAAAGAATGAGTGTGGAGCCTGAAACCAGAGTATGATTGAAAGTTGGTAGAAGACCTAAATGAGATTACTTTTGCAGGCAATCCCATTGATAGAAGTAAATAACATATAAGCAGGATTATTTACTTGAAGAGAAGTGACTGGACTATTTATAAACTGCCTTCATCTTCTATTGCTTGAAGAGGGATTTCAGGACACTTTTTCCTGTATTTTGATCTGCACTTGCATGTGAGCTAAACTGGCTCCATGGTGTATAGCAAGACTGGATGTGGAGCAAAAAGACTCAGAAAGCATTTGACTTGGGGAACTGTCATGGGTCGATCTGTGAACGCTCAGCACTACTCACTCAAATGCAGCTGAAATCAGAGGCTGGTGAAGAGGATGTGACCTGAGTAACAGAGGTATTTGCTTTCAGAAATACACCTGTAGGCTTGCCCTATTCCACGTACTTTCTGATCTTCACCAATTGTTGACTCCAAATCTTACAAGAAACCAGCTGAGTAAGTCTTAGTTTGATTCTGCCTTTTACACCCAACACTTGTGTACCAAAATCTTTGTTTCTCATGGGGAGATTGTTAGTGTTGTAATGTTCTTTCGTGGAATACAGGGTATATGCATCTTCTTCAAACTGGTTTCTCCAGAAAACTCTGTACTTTGGAAGGTGTTGGACCTTCATAAATAACCCTGGTAATTTGATCCACGCTTGTCTTTTGGGGGCTTACACTTGGTTAGGACCCCACATGAAAGAAGAGTGAATGAAGAGGAATCAAAACCACTTCAGTGCCCTTCAATTTGAATTGTACTATAACTATTATTTTTGTCGCTCACTGGTATTGAATATCATTCTGGTATTTGATTGTATAATAAAATATGTCCTAATCTTAGGATAAAAATGTATTTCAATTATAATTATAGCATTTCTGTAGGTCCATTTACTCTGTAAAATATCAAAAGGACACATTTATGTCATATAAATATCACTGCCCTAGAAAACTAAATATGAATGGATAATGACCTATAAATATCTGATAAGTGATGGGCTTTAAATAGGCAGTACATCATCTCAATGGTTATTTTTAGCATTTTATTTTGCAAGATATAAAATACTAACTACTTCACAATTGTTATATATTATATAAAGAATCTCCAGTGATAAGGTCACTATGCTTAATTTGCTACTGGTGTTCATTTAAAAAGATTTAGTATGGGTTAATGAGTAATATAAAAAGTCTAATTTTATATTTTAGGTCACTTTTAATTTATTGCATAGAACTATTTCACTTTGTAACATCATATCAAATTATATTGCTCCTGAATTTAGAATTGGTGTTATGTATTTGCATATATGTGCCTTTAATTCACAATGAGCCAGATTCACAGAGTTATGATTTTCAGCACACAGACACAATATAACCTTTTGAATGATTTGCCACAGTATCAATTAATCAATATTACAAAGATGAGAATTTTATTTCCTATTGGTACAGAGACTTAAAAATGTTTTTAATGTCATTATGAAGAGAAAATGAAAAGAATAAAATGCTTAAATGAAAATCTATAATTATCAAAAAGTTCTGTAAACATGTAAAAAATTAAATAATTATAACTGAATACTATTAAAAAATAAAATTGCCTGAAAAGTAAATGTTTCCTCTTCAAATAAACACACACACATATTTGCAAATGCCTTAAATGTCTTAGGCTCTTTCTAGACCCTGAGATATAAAATCAAACAAAAGATAGAAAAAAATCCTTCCCTGGAAGACATCCAATTCTAGTAGGAAGAGATAAAAATAAATAAATAATTTGATTACGTAATAAACATAGCCATCACTGTTATGAAGGGCCAAAAAAAAAATAGGTGGAAAGAAGAACACAGTGTTACTTTTGTGCAAAGTGACTAGGCCTGTAAGATGAATTCACATTTGAGACCTGATGAAATAAGAGAGAAAATCCTCTGATGAAATAAAATGGAAAATGCTCATATCTGAGGGGAGTGAATCGCACCCAAATGGGACAGCAGGGGTTCAAATGGGGAACCAGGGACAATGCAGTAGGAAAGGAGATCAGAGAATTACCAGAAGCCAAATTACAGAGGATTCAACATGTCATAGTAAGAAGGATGTGTTACACTCATGCATCATGAGAAGTCCTGGAGGATTTTGTGATTGAGAGCAAAGGGATCCGTTTAATACATTTTTAAATTATTTTATTGCTGTTTAATATTTTTAAATGATCACTCTTGGTGCTGGATAAAGAATATATTTTCATGTGACAAGAATAGAAGACAAGCTAAAATGTTATAGTTTAGACAAAAGATGATGGTGGCTTAGACTAGCATGATAGAAATGCAGAAGTGGTTGAGCTAAAATATATTTTAAAGTGAAACCAATGGGATTTGCTGATGAACTTCATGGTGATGTGTGAAAAGTCAAGAATAATTCCATGAGTTTGACCTGAGAAACTGTGAACAATAATGCCACTCACTGAGGTGAAAACTACCATTGGTGGAACAGGGTTGAGATAAATTCTATATAAGATGCCATGTGACCCAAGTGGATATTAACACTTAAATGCTACTAATAGTAGTATAGTACTGAGACAGAATTTTATGTTGCAGAAAATAATTGTGGATGAATATCCTTTAATAATATGTAATAAAGGATAGAACCAGCTCACCATTTAATGGTTAACCATGGACAGAGACACGGACAAACAAAAACACAGTGTATGAGTGCAGATCTATATGGATTATTAGTTGTTAGTGGAAAGATAAAAGTAGTTCTCATCACTTTCATTTTCTCAGGAATATAAGAAAGATATAAATTGAAATTTCAGCACAAGGAATACTGATGGGAATATAAAAAGGAAGAACAAGCCCTGGCTGGTGTTGCCCAGTGGATGGAGTGCCAGCTTGTGAAGCAAAGGGTTGCTGGTTTAATTCCCAGTCAGGGCACATGCCTGGGTTGTGGGCCAGGTCCCCATAGGGGGTGCACAACAGGCAACCACACATTGATGTTTCTCTCCTTCTTTTTTTCCCCTCCTTTCCCTCTTTCTAAAAATAAATAAATAAAATATTTAAAAAATCTTTAGGATATTGGGAAATAAAACCGATTACAGAATAGTAGCACCGTTAGACATCATCAGCTTCTTTGAGGCTTGTGGTGAACAAGTCAAGGCAAGAACACCTAGCATATCTGAATGAACAAGTGTGTGTTTGTGTGTTTGTGTGTGTGCACGCTTGTGTTTTCCCTCATCCTATGCAACCTATGTGAGTGAAAAATATATGAGAAATTGGAATTAACATTAGGATTATGAGTTTTAAGGTAAGAATTACAGAAAGAGAGCAGTGCAGGATAATGGAAAATAGAGAATTATTATAATTATAAATTTTGGAATTTAGGTTAGGAAAGAGGAAACCAAGGATTTGAGGAAGGGCCAAGAAATAGAGGGGAAAAAAGGGTGGTCTAAAAGTAGCATTAATCACCAAGAATTATGAGGAATTTGCACATTCCCTACTCTCTCTTCAGCTAAATGATGCCAACTTCTCCTTCATCAGGGTCCCTGTTTCTCACTGCTATGCCCTGTGCTACAGAGTGAATTATCCCTTTATTCCCCCAAAGTTCAGTGACACACAATTACTTTGTTTCACAAGGTATATACATCTTTGAATTAAGACGTTTGAAGCAGTAATATAAAGCACAGTAGAAAAAGTAAGTTTAATTGTATATATTGTTCTAAGATATTTTTAGGTATTTCTAAAAATCAAAACTATCTAACTAGACCTTGGATTCTGGTTTACCAAAATCTTACCAAACATCTATCCCTGCCCCTTTCCTGGAAAGAACAAGGCCACCAATGATGACATTTCACATTTCTCCAATGAAAAAGCTGGTGTTCATGCTCATTTACACAAAGGAACACAACCACCAGACAAGTGTTCTCACTCACTCAGAGTTTTCAAGTAGTATTTTAGCAGTATTTTCTTAAATATTAACTAAATCCAAAACTATTTGAGATTACAGAAATACTTCTAAATACAGAGATATATGAAGAAAGAAAAACACATATATAATGAAATGAAATATGGAGATTAAGAAGATGCAGGGACTCAAACATACAAAACACCCTATAAATATTATAGAAAATGTTTTATTAATTAAATTTACAGAATATACTACAACATATTAGAGAAGAAGAGCTTTTAGAAATTAAAAATACAAGCTAAATGTCCTTCAACAATACAAAAGCATTGGCATAAGTAAATCTTTATCAAAATGAGCAAGAATAAGAAAATAAGAAAGAAAAGCTTATTTGGCTATAATAACAGTTTGAATAATAAAAAGTTTTGATACAACTGCTTTAGAAGCAAGTACTGAGGAAAAGTGTGTATGTGGTGGTGAATACAGATAGTGGTAACAGAGTTAAAACCTTATTTTCCATAGGAAAAATTACTTAGATATTGTTCAGAATAAAAAAATACATATAAAAAATAGAAGTATGTTATTTAGAAATATGGAGTTATTTGCCAGAGAAATATTTAAGAGTATTGAAAGAACTTGCTTTCTTTGGAGAAGGGTTGTTTTCTATTTTTGCTATAGAATGTTATCCCCAACTCCTCACCCTACTCTTTTCAAACAAATACACAATTTTTCTGGTGTTATTGCCAGTATAGTACATCTTATAAATAAATGTTACAACACCACTTCTCTATTAAGAAGTAAAGGGAAATGGAATCACTGCTAAGCACAGGGACAACGTTACACATAGGCGTGGAAATGAAAGCATGTTGCAGAATCTGTGCATCTTCAAAATTTGTAAAACTAGATTAGTCTTTGCAAAACACCTGCTTTGTTTCCTAATATAGAAAACTGATAAACTGCCAACTACAGCTAAAATTGTTGGGTATTTCTCCTATTTGATTTGTGATGTGATGATGTTTTATGTTTATTTCCCATACAACTTTATGGATACATTAAGCCCCTAAAAATCTAATAGCCCCTAAAAACATCAAAGCTTCTTGTTGCTTTAACTCTTTATGGTCCATTTATACAAACATATAAATATCTGTTATTAGGCAAACATTCTCATTTGCATAGGTGATTAAGTATAATTTCGGTTCTTGATATCTCTGTGTCTCTCATTACCGTTTATCTACACACATAGGTATGTGTGTACCGATACATAACTGGAATCTCAATCTTGAACCAAAAGAATTTTTCCATGGCCTTCCCTGACTTCTCTATTAAATTTATGTCCCCAACTCCTAACCTTATCCACCTCCTATAATCATTTCTCTACATAATTTTTATCAATGGCAATTAATATCATCTGCTATATAATAAAGTTATGGTCTATCTCAGATATATCTATATTAAGGAAAATAAATCTAAATGAATTATATTTTTAAATTATTTTATTATTGCTCAATTATAGTTGTCTGTATTTTCTACCCAACCCACCCCAGCCCTTCCAAACCCACCTCCCTCCCTTGCTTCCACTCTGCCCCTTGGTTTTGTCCATGTGTCTTTTACAGTAGTTCCTGAAAACCCTTCTCTCCACTGTCCCCTCCCCCCTCCCTTCTGGCTATTGTTAGATTGTTCCTAACTTCAATGACTCTAGTTATATTTTGTTTGATTTTTTCTTTTTTTGATTATGTTCCAGTTAAAGGTGAGATCATATGGTATTTGTCTTTCACTGCTTGGCTTATTTCACTCAGCATAATGCTCTCCATTTCCATTCATGCTGTCACAAAGAAAGGAGCTCCTTCTTTCTTTCTGCTGCATTGAATTCCACTGTGTAAATGTACCATAGTTTTTTGATCCACTCATTTGCTGATGGGCACTTAGGCTGTTTCCAGTGCTTGGCCATCGTAAATTGTGCTGCTCTGAACATTGGGGTGCATAGTTGTTGTTTTTTTTATTGGTGTTTCAGGGCTCTTAGGGTGTAATCCTAGCAGTGGAATTGCTGGGTCAAAAGGCAGTTCCATTTTTAGTTTTCTGAGGAAATTCCATACTGTTTTCCACAGTGGCCACACCAGTCTGCATTCCCACCAACAGTACATTTTTTAATGGCTAAAGCTTTCTAGTAAAACTATACAAAATTAGTTCTCCAACCCTTCAAGGAAGAAGTTAGCAAATTGCCAATCTCTGATACATCTGGCCTGAAATGATGGCTAATGCAATTTGGAATTGACTACATACATCTAGAGAGATACTCTGGTTTTCCTAATTACTGCCTAGCAAGTTTACTTGAGGGTTCTTACTATGCCACCAAAGCAAATGCAAAAGTCTCTCTTCACATAGCATATAAGTTGGACTTTTGTAACTTTCCAATAATTTTTTTTGTAATTATGAAGAAAACTCTTTTATTTCAATATGAGAAGCCTGCAATAGAGTTAGCCAAGAATCAAGCAGAATTTTCTGAGTTCAAAATTTAAATTTTCTATGGAAAATATGCCAGACAAATTCATATTTAGAGATTGAAAAGTTCAAGAACACTCTAATCCTTAAGCGGCCTTGCCATTAATCAATTACTCAGTATGTGCTCCCTGAGTGTCTGTTTATGAGAGTATTGTTCCAAAGTTTCCTGATTTGTTCCTCTGCTTCTATTATTCAAACTCTCCAGTCCATTCCCCAAACAAGAGTGAGAGCCATTTAATAAGCATGTAAATTAACAAAATTTTTACTTTTAATCTCACTATTTTCTCAGGATACTGCCCATTTCTTGTTTCCATCATTTAAAAAACTTACTTTAATAAATTGTGTATAATCACTCTCAATGATTTAATTTCTTACATTCTCTTTTAAATTCCCTTCAGATAAACTTTGTACCCATCAATTCAGCAAAATTGCTTCTTCGACAATGTCACCCATTACATTTGCATTGCTAGCTTCAATGGTTAATAACCTTTATTTTGTTTTCCCTCCTGTATCACTGACAACTGTTTTCAATTTCTTTTGCTCATTCGTCTTCCTCTCCTGGGCTCCTAAATATTGCAGTATCACCAGGCTCGGTCCATCCTTGGTCCTTCTCTATTCTATCTACATTCACTCCTTTTTTATTCTACCCAGTATTACAGTTGTATATCTAAAGACTCCCAAGTTTATGTTTTCATTGCAGACTATCTCATACAGCCAACTGTGTACTCAACTTCTCCACTGGGGTGTCTACCTGGTGGTTCAGTCATAAATTGTGAAACAGTGCTAAGCACCATAGCCTGCAAGGAAAATAAAGAGGCCGTGGGAAAAAACATGTTGATCCTTCAGACTTTAAGATGCATTTACAATGCCAGAACAATATGTTATATCAAATAATTTTACAAAATGTGTTTCTCACTTCCACTGAGTGTAGTGTGTCATTTCTTACTTTAATATGGTGAGCAACAGTAGCCATAGCAAAACAGCATCATGGGGAAATGCATTGCTAGTTGGGTTTCTGAAGTCCCAAAAAGAAATCTCAATAATTTAAAAGATGATGGGCAATATGCAATTTAAAAAGAACATTATTTTATAGGAAACAGGCAATGTTTCTTATTTATGTAAGAAAACCTGCAGGTATGGTTTTTAATTATTTTGTTTTTAAATTTAAGATGATTTTTGAGTATGAACTGATTGTTACCAGGGTAATTTTCCCTGAAGACATCAGGATTCAACAGGAAAGAAATCTGTACATTCTTTGTTCAGGTCACTGAAATTACTCTTGCCTTTTGATCACTTATCCACTAATAGTATTTTTAGTTATTTATCAGTTTTGCTTTCCAATCTCATTTGTATTTAATTAGTGTTTTTTACTCCTGTGAGAAATCTAATATTAAATGTAATTAACTAATTTCCCTTAGAAAAAGAACCCCAAAGATCTCAGTGGTGTGGTATTCAAACATTAATAATTTGCAATTTAAGATTTTAATACATTCTTGCTGGGTATACCAATTAATATTAGTATACCAAAACACCAAATTTTTGTATTTTTATATTTGATAAGTGCAATTTCTTAGCAGAAGTTTAGAGGGCTAATGCTTTCATCAATTTTTAAGTTCCTTGGTGACTTTTGTGTCTATATTTGGGTAGAATTCATGTTGTGGAATAATTAATATTTGCACAGCCAACTCCAAATCATATTCTTTTGCTAGAACTTCAAATTCACAGAGGCTGCTTGAGTGATTTTTAGTATATAAGTATATTTAAAGGAGGTAAACTTGTACTTTTATAAAGTAACATTTGTGCAATTGATATGATAGTATTATTTCTCTTAAATTATTCTTCAATAAACATCTATGTTTATTTCCTGTATTATAACCATACAAGCATACTTCAAAAAATTTCAAAAAGTATAAAAATGTAAAACACCTTCAAATATAATCTATATATTTCTTAGTCTTTAGCAAATTATAGACTACAAAACATATTTGGTTTTATTCATTTCTTTTACAAGATAACAAGAATTTTCTTGATTTTTCTGTCCCACTTGATTGTGACAGGTTATTTGAGGTTTTGGAAAGTAGTATGAAGTTACCATTTATTTACAGACAACAATAAGTTCTCATAGGCAGGGCAGATTGAGGTTTACCTGTGTAACCACGAGCACAGAGGCAGTTGCATGCTCCAGTTCTGTTGATACAATTTTCTCCATCTGGACAAGGTGAGATTTCACATTCATCCATATCCAGTTCACAGAGAAATTCATAGTACCCATGTTCACAATCACAAAAAAATCTAGAGAAACATAGGAAAATGAGAAATAACATGTAATAACAAAAAAAACATTTCACTATATACATAATTCTAATGTACATATTAAACTTTACACATTTGACTTAAGTTAAATAAATGATAATATTTCCATTTTCTTTTTTTTTGAAGAAAATACAATTTACTTATTTTGGTTATCAACCTCAAGAGTTCCCCAAATGAAGTTCAAAACTGGTCCATATGCATAGAGGGCAAGAAAAGCCTAAAAAAGAGGCAGACCAACTCAGATTGGTTGGTGCAGGTTTAAGAAGCAAGGGAATTTACATCTCGGGGAGCCATAAGATTAGCAAATCTCCACCTCCACACCTGCCCACCAGAACCTTAAAACCACCTGCCACCAGAAAACTTAAAAGTTCATATAGACACCCACATGAACCTTAAAAGTTCATATAGAGTCCTGGACCTTAACATGGTTCAGTCACATGTACAGCATTATAGTCTCAATAACAGCTGTAGTCTTAACAACAGCTTTCTCTCTCTCAGCCAATTCTTAGTCCTTGAAATGTTTCCTAGTGCAGGAACAGTGATTGGAATGGACAGTGGAGTGGGTAAGGAGTCTCAGATCACGTGGACACAGGCAAAGGTCAACTGTCAGTCACATCATCTCCATAAATTCTGCCAACAACTTTTCTAGAAGGGTTTTTCCCCTTAAATATTCTTTATGTGAAAAGTTGAAGAAATGAATGTGTTTGGCACATGCATTTGCCAACTAATTAATGGCACTTTGATAAATACTATTGAGCCTACTTCTGTAACTGTACTAATTTTATTATTATATAAATACAAATTTTCATCTGTATTGTTGTTGAAAAGTAAAGATTATTCTGTCTATAGATTGAATTATGTTTTTATGATATTAAAACCCTCCTGTTTATTGGCAGATTTTGAATAGATTGGATGCAATTCAATAATTAAATATCAGGTTCAAAGTAGCACACACTTCATAGAGGGAGTGACCTTCAAAAGCTTTGTCATTAAAAATGGTTCCCAGAAACTTTATCCGAACTCCCTTTCATTGTGCAGCTAACCCCAATTTACCATACTCATCAGCCTCAGAGGACTCTGAATTGCTGTATTCAGATTTGTCCTCCAAGACTTTTATTTGGAAGAGCTTCTTTGCTCCTATGTGAGTTTCTTTTTTATTGATTCAGACTTTGTCTCAATTGGTCTTTAAATTTTTTCATTTATAATCTCAGCTGTGGCAGCTATATATATATATATGTATGTAGCACAATATATATAATATGTTATATAATATATATAACTATATGTCGCAGAATTGCCTTGAAATTATTTTCAGTTTATTTATGGTTATTATACTGACTATGTCTTTGTTTCAACATCTAGTCAGTCTATATCTATTGCCAGAAGATAGAAGACCAATTCTCCTGAGATAAAATTGTGATAGTTTTAGTTTATGTATGTGTAAATTAACATCAGTAAAAGCAACAGCCAATAATCGACACTAAAACCAAGAAATATATTAAAAAGAAGAAAAAGATAATTTAATCTTCTCTAACTTTACTTTTTATGTTCTTAAAATATTAATGAAAACATGAAACTGATTTCCACAGATAAAATTATTTTGAAAGAAAAGGGCACTTAGCAAAACAAAATCTCCATAATTGTGGTTTTTTCCCTCTTGTAAAAGACTAAATAAAAAGAAGTTTCCTTGTTATGCATTTGAGACAGATTTTAATTCCACCTTTGCAAAAGAATTCTACCTAATTAACTTCAGTTTCAACATAATTATAATTACAATGAAAACATAACTGATAGAAATCTAACATGTCCACATTCCTCTTTTATTCATTCACCACATTCATTGTGTGCCAGACTTTAGTCTGGTACCCAGATCCAAGTGTAAATAAGCCTTAGATTTGCTTTTGAAAATCTCAGAGAGAAGTCAGGGACATAATCTATAAATCACTAAAGTATACATATTCCATTAGAGAAAGTTGTGAAGTCCTATGAAAACACAGCTAACTGCTAGGGAAGGTGACAGAAAATGTTTTACTGGTTAATCATAAAGAAAGAGTGGAATCTTTGTATCAGTTGGGCAGAAGGCATTAAAGCTGAGAAAGGTCACACTGGTACAAAAGAGAATTGTATTTCTCAGAAGCTCTACACATGGCTAGAAAATGGACTATAATCTCATTGATGAACATTATTGATGGGCTGAAATCTCTTCCCTTTCAAAGGTGATTTCAGTTTGGGGAAGAGCCAGAAGTCACATGGCACCAAACCTGAGCTGTAGTGGGGCTAAGTCACCTGGATGATATGATCTTTCCTCAAAACATTCTATAGGAGATGTGATGCCTGAGTGGGCACATGGTTATGATAAAGCTGCCAGCAGCCAGTTGCCCATAACTACAGCCTTCTGAATCATCTGAATGGTTTTTGTGAAGAACGTTCAAGCTTAACACAAAATTTGACACAGAGTTGTTTCTCTACTCTCTCAGTCACTTTGAATGCTGTAACCACACAGTACACATGCTCACTCAGTGGTGTTGACTGGCCCCAGTGACTAGTACAGTGAAGTCATCATTGTTCATACATGTATATTCCAGTCTACTCTCCTTGGCTGCCAGGTTACATTGTTGTTGTGCAAACTGATATTATATTAACAATGGCTGAACTTTTTTCAGACAGACCTTATACCCCCACTCTTTCCCCCAACTCTCTCTCTGTCTCTTCCTTTTTTTAAAATATTTTATTTATTTATCTTTAGAGGGGAAGGGAAGGAGAGAAGGAGAGAAATATCAATGTATGTTTGCCTCTCATGGGTCCCCTATTGGGGACTGGCCTGCAACCCAGGCATGTGCCCTGATTGGGAATCGAACCATGATCCTCAGGCCCGCGCTCAATCCACTGAGCTGTCTCTTTCTTTTGTTCTCTCTGTCTCTGTCTGTCTGTCTCCTGCCCCCACCCTTACTGCCTCTCTCAAATAGCTGGGGTAATCACAGCATTGCACATTCCCAAATTGTTCTTTCTGCACCAGGCTCTTCAAACCCTTAAAAAGTATTAACTTCACAGCTTTGTGCAGTGGCAGTATCATAGCCAATGAGGTTTATCTGAGGCGTGATTATTGCTAATCGAAAAGTATTAACTTCATTAAGGTGTATCTGAAAGTATCCTCTGCCTATTCCTCTTCCTCCTGGCCTCTGGCTAAAGCAAACAATCTCTCCTTCAGCTTTGATGTATTTTTCCTTCTCTTACTGCCTGTCGAGTGTCCCATCACGACTTTAGCCAACCACATCTACCTTGGCTAAGAGAAAAAATAAAAGTGAACTTTGATTTTTTACTAGAGTCTTAGGTGATCCCGTTAAGTTTAGAATAATCATTGTATTGAATATTATAGGTTTCTGAAATATTTCTTCCTATTGATGAAATCTTATTTAACCATTTTAAAACACAAATATGCATATTTAAAAATGTTTGAAATATAAAAATACTTTACTAGGATCCCTGGCTTTTTTAAGTGGAGACAGATATTTAGATATTATGATAACATCTAAGTTTATGTGCATACATGTAACCTGTTACAAAGGAGTAATTATCATTGTAAAAATTTTAATATATATTTAATAAAATAGAAATTTCTAATTTAAATGCAAGGCCCTTTTGAGTTTCAGTGAAACTCTACTTAAATAGCTTATCGAGGTATTAAATATTTTTGTTTAAATTTAAAAACATTTGATAGTGATCTAAATTTTCAAACAGGTTTTCAAGATACTTTTCCAATCAATAAAATGCACTTTAACAGGTGACTTCTGACAAAAATTCAGTACACTAAAATAAAGTACAGATAATGAAGGGTAATTATAATTTATATAAAGTAATATTGCCTTAATGAAAAGAGATGAAAAAATATAAGATAACCACAGGGGCTTACACTCTAAAATAAGCCCCTGTTTTACCTGATTCTTTACATTATTCTTTTATCTACTTTTCATCTTGGCTCACATGAGAAAGGAAGTAAAAAGAAGAGAAATTGTTTTTAAGATTTTAAAATTTAAGTATTTTAATATATAACCACGGTGTTGATTAAAATATATTACAACATCTAAGACATAGATTTTTTAATGAGTTGTGATTTAAAAATGTATTTGTAATATTAAGATTTAATATATATTTCTTTTAAGAGATCACTTTATAAAAATGTACAGTCAAAAGAAAAAATAAACTATAAACTGGGGCTGATGAAAGCTTATAATTAGAACTTCTTAGTCTGTTTTAGCAATTAAAAAATTCATAGAATTTATAGTACATTTAAAGCAATTTAAATCTTCCTCTTGTGATTCTATAACTGCATTTCTGAGCCACGATTCTTTAAATTAATAATTTTTAAAATGAGAATATGAACAGGTAAATATTTATAATATTTACCTGTAATATTTGCAACATAGGTAAAGTTTCTTATATTAAAATTTTATTAAAAATAAATACTTTAGATAAATTATTTTAATTTTTAATTAATTATAAAATAATTAAATTTGTTTTTTTTATTATTTATTTTTTATTGATTATGCCATTACATTTGCTCTATTCCCCCCTCCCTTCCCCTCCACCCTGCATACCCCTCCCCCACCATTTCCCCCCTTTAGTTCATGAACATGTGTCTCAAATTCTTTAGATTCTGTATTTCCCCTACTATTCTTACCCTCCCCCCTATCTATTTTCTATCTACTGTCTATACTACTTATTTTCTGTACCTTCTCCCCCCTTCTCCTCCTCCCACTCCCCTGTTGCTAACCCTCCCTGTGATCTTCATTTCTATGGTTCTGCTCCTGATCTAGCTATCCTCTTAGTTTGCTTTTGTTTTAGGTGTGGTTCTTAATAACTGTGAGTTTGCTGTCCTTTCACTGTTCATCTTTTTTATCTTCTTTTTCTTAGGTAAGTCCCTTTAACATTTCATATAGTAAGGGCTTGGTGATGATGAACTCCTTGAATTTGACCTTATCTGAGAAGTACTTTATCTGTCCTTCCATTCTAAATGAAAGTTTTGCTGGGTAGAGCAATCTTGGTTGTAGATCTTTGGTTTTCATGACTTGGAATACCTCTTTCCAGCCCCTTCTTGCCTGTAAGGTCTCTTTTGAGAAATCAGCTGACAGTCTGATGGGAACTCCTTTGTAGGTGACTGTCCCCTTAGCTCTTGCTGCTTCTAGGATTCTCTCCTTCATTTTAATCTTGGCTAATGTAATTATGATGTGCCTTGGTGTGTTCCTATCCGGGTCCAACTTCCTCGGGACTCTCCGAGCTTCCTGGATCTCTCGGAAGTCTATTTCCTTTGCCATCTTGGGGCAATTCTCCTTTATTATTTGTTCAAATAATTTTTCAACTGGTGGTTGTGCCTTTCCCCCCTTCTGGTACCCCTATAATTCGGATGTTGGAACGTTTAAAGATGTCCTGGAGGTTCCCAAGCCTCTCCTCATTTTTCTGAATTCTTATTTCTTCATTCCTTTCTGCTTGATCATCTTTTTCTTCTGTCTGGTCCTCTCCCTTGATTTGAGTCCCAATTTTCTTTCCATCACTATTGGTATCTTTTGTATCAGCATTCATTTCAATTAATTTAGCTTCCATATGTTTCTCTAATTTGTGACTAAAATCCACCAGTTCTGTAAGGATCTTTATAACCAGTGTTTTGAACTGTGCATCTGAAAGACTGGCTATTTCTTCATTTTCAATTTTTAAACAAATACAGGCATATTTAAGTATACTATATATAATAAAATTATAGTCTTTAAAATTGCACATAAAAATAAAATTTAATATTCACCTAAAAGAGTATTACATATGCTAAGATATGCATAGTTTACTTCATTTATTTGAATTTATTTAACATCTTTAAGATGCTGTACTTTAAGGTTTTCTACATTCTGTGTACCCCATGCAGAAAGAAAAAAGTATTTGCTCCAGGAATTATTATCTTTAAAATAATCTCTGTATACTGTTATTATAATTTTTACTGTATATGAATATGGATTGAAACAAGGGAAAATCTGAAACAATGGTGTTATGGAAAAGTATTCAGCAGAATAGAATTAATTGAAATTAATAACTGGTTTCTAAGCAAACGATTTATAGAAAAAATGTACAAAATTTTATCTTTTGTTTAAATGTACATTAACTAATTATTTTTAACTTTATAATGGTAATGAAATATTAAACTCATAAACAACAAAAACTGATAGCTTACAATATTCTTGTTGAAGTTTGGTTATAATAATATCAGACAAGTATTTGAAAATTTTTTCTTCTATATTCTTTGACTGGACTGGCCACTGTTATTGTAATTGTTCTGGTAACTTTTCTATTTAGGTATAAATTTTTAGTAGATCAATATTATTGTCAGTGACACAAGTGAACTGATGACTATGGTTCAAGAAGCATTAGTTCTTTGGGGTAATATATGTTATCAAGTGTCATGAATGTCAATGCCAGTGTCCAACTTCGTAACAGCTCTGAAAAGGAATGGAGGCCGTCATCCAGATGCTGTCATACATCAAAAAATTCGTGGTGAAACGGTGCCCTTATGGTTTATTACTAATCATTGCTGGTCTTCAAAAACTAAAAGTGAATAAAACAGATTTAAAAAATGGATGTAATCATGAAGTTTATTAGGTAATAGATATTGTTTTTAATATTTTATTATTTTCTGTAGTTTAATTTACACTAAATATACAATTGGTATTGAATTGTTAAATTATTTCATAGATTTCTAATGGGTAAGTGAATATCAATATGCTAAAACAAACCAAAGAAAATTATTTAATCAAAAAACACATTATTGAAAAGTGGGATATAAAATTGTGATTATTCATTTTTCAGTTGTTTAAGGAGTTTTTTTGAAGCATTGTCATTCACTTAAAATGGCTTTTATTAGAGCAATTTAAACAAAGTATTTTCTGAGATAGAATAGTCAATGCTCATGCACCCCTCATCCATATTTTATACATATTAATATTTTTCTAGTTGTTAAATAATTTTTAAGAGAAATGTACATACTGAATATATTTGAAACCCCTTTTTATATTTTCATATATATGGAATTATTCTTCATTTGTCTTTACAAAAAGGAGATCATTATTCTGAGGGTAGTATGCATTCTTCAAATATGTTTTAATATTTCATTAAATATTACTATTAGCCCCCAAATTAAATAATTAGTTATAAATCTAATAATATCTGCACACAACTCATATGAAGAAACTACAAAACTCTGGTGTACAAAATCAAAGAAAAACTAGAGAGATATTTTATGTTCATGGATAGAAAGACTCTATATTGTAAAGATATCAATTCTACCCAACTTCATCTCTAGACTCAGTGAAATCCCAATCAAAATACCAGCAATTTATGTTGTGAATATTAACAAAATGATTCTAAAGTTTATGTTTAGAGGAATAAGACCTAGAATCCAATGATGAATGAAAAATAATATTAATAAGAACAGAGTTGGAAGACTGACATTGCCTGACATTATTATTAAAACATTAGATAAATAGATTAATGGAAAAAGTAGAGAGCTCAGAAATACACACACACAAATATTGTCAACTGAGCTTGACAAAGGGGCAAAGGCAATTCCATACAGAAAAGATGTTCTCTTCAAAATGGTGCTGGAACCTCTAAATGTCTACATCAAAAAAAAAAAAAAAATAGACACAGACTCTACACTCCTTTATATAAATTAACTCAGAATGGATCACATACCTAATGCAAAATGAAAAATTATAAAATTCCTTGAAGATAACAAAAGAGAACACCTAAATGACCTTGGGTTTATCATTTTAAATATAACACTGAGGGCATGACACATGAAAGAAATAATGCATAAGCTGGACTTCATTACAATTAAAAACGTATCTGTTCTGTGACAGCAAAGGTCAAGAAAATGATATGATAAACCTCAGGCTAAAGGAAAATATTTGCAAAATACATTCTGATAAAGCCTACTATGCATAATATACAAAAAACTCTTAAAAATCAACAGGAAAACAAAGAGGTCAATTAACAATAGGCATTAACAGACAGACACCTGAACCAAGAGAACATACTGATCTAAAATAAGCATATGAAAAGGTGCTTCACACCATATGTTAGCAAGGAAATGCAAATTAAAACAAGAGCTATTACCATATATCTCTTGGAATAGTCAAATTTCTATAACACTGACAATACCTAATGCTCATGAGGATGAGGAACAATGGGAACTGTCATTCACTGCTGATGGGAATACGAAATGATACAGTCACTATGGAAGATACTTTTGCAGTTTCTTACAAAACAGTTTTTCTAAATAATATGTTGCATATATTATTCTGATATTTTCTTTTTCCATTCATCATAATTCAGTAAACATTTAAGCAGTATATATTCCTACAGCTTATTCATAAGAAAAATATGTAGTTTTCTGCTTATTGTATCATGTTTTTGTTAATCATTTTGTTATTAAATTTTTACCTTTTTAAACATGACATGCACAACCTTATACATATATCTGTGTCCATATTTGAGATTTTCATGTATATACACAAGAAGTTAACAACATTCTCCTCAGAGTAATTCTTCATCTCATGAGCAGTGGATACAATTCCACTGGGCCTTGGAAAGACGGATCTCACTTTATTTTTGGTTTCCTAACTGTTTACTGACCAGTGAAATTTCCTTCTGCTTGAATGGCTTGTTCATCATAGTCTTTGCCTATGTTTCCTTATATCCTCTTAACCTTAAACTGGTTTCAGCAATGTTTCGTGCACATATTTTTGTGAGCATCTATTCAGTTATCACTAACTGCTATTGTCTCAAACACAATCCACAGGGAGTTTGTCGGGCCCTACTCAAGTACAGATTGAAAACACAAAGGCTGCTGTGTTGAAGGCATTTCTAAAAGACTTTATTTTTTTATAATAGTTTAAGGTTCACAGAAAAAGTAAGCTGAAAATGCAGTTTCCATATAATCCTTCCCCCCATACTTGCAAAACTTCCCCCATTATCAACACCCCCCACCACAGCAGTATGCTAATTTTTTTAAAAGAATTTGTATTGTTGATTGGGTAAACACATTTAGTCATGTCTGGAAGAAAATTATTAAAAATAACCCAGTGCAGTGATGACCATGATAAAGAATAATGACTAATCCTTCCAAATAAATTGACCATTGAACTTTTCTTCCAACTCATGTAATACAAATTTAAAATAAATCTCACTGTAAACACAGATAACACTGTGGTGATTGTGTCAGGGAGAGAGGATGGGTGGAGGTGGAAGAAGGTATGGGAGGACAAATGGTAATGGAACAAAATATAATAATAAATGAACCATAAAAAATAAATCACACAAATTAGTAAGAATTATATAAGAATGGTGAATATAAAATAAATGCATGCCTTTTTTATTCTATTTACATGTAACACAGCATGTATCCTATCTTTAATGGTTTGCATAGGACTGCAAAAAAAGTTTCTGTATAAACAGGCAATATAGAAATACTCTATTATTAGATTATATATATATATATTCATTGACAGTGTCAAAGTCTATAATTAAATCTAACTGTGTGTGTATATATATGTGTGCATATATGTGTGTGCATTTCAAGTGATGAACCTATACTAATATATCATCGCCCAAAGTCTACAGGTTACATTAGAGTTTACTCTTGGGGTTGTACATTCTTGGGTTTTGACAAATGTATTACACATGTCCACCATTATAACAGCACACAGAATGGTTTCACTGCCCTAACATCCTCTGAGATCCACCCGGATATTCCTCCTTTCTCCTAACTGCTGGTAACCACTAATCTTTTTTATCGTCTCTGATGTTTTGCCTTCTCCATAATGTTATAAAGTAAGCCTTTTTAGATTGGCTTCTCTCATTTAGTAATAGGTTTTTAAAATCACTTCTTTTCATGACTTGATAGCTCATTTCTTTTTAGTGCTGAGTAATATCCCATTATCTGGATGCACCACAATTTATTTACTTACTGATGGGAATTTGGTTTATTTCCAAGCATTGAAAATTATGAATAAAGCTGATATAAACTTCTCTATATAGGTTTTTGAATGGATGGACATAAGTTTCCACTCATTTGAGTAAATACCAAGCACTGCTATTATTCGATCATATTGTAAGTTTTCTACAAAACTGGCAAACTATCTTCCAAAGTGGCTGCCATTTATTTTTTATCTAGAGGTAGATTGCCTTGGGGGTGCCAATTTCTTCTGTTTATTGTACCATCATCCTTAAGCAGGGGACACCTCCTGCCTTCCTTACCTTTATGATCTCTGGGGAGGGCCAGAGATCAAAGGCGCCAGCACTGGGTAGTGCAACACTAATCAGATGGTCAAAAGTCATATCCAGAGACTTCCAGCTTCTGTTTCATGTCAGAAAGAGTTTCTATTTCAATCATGGTTCGGTCAGTGCATTGTATTGGCAGAAGTTTTTCTTAAACACGAGTTGGGCTTGAAACTTAATACTCACAAAAACTCTTCAGCAATCTGCATGTTGGGCTGTCAGGTTAACCACCATTAGTAGTTGGTTATTTTCCATTAGCTTTTTAGATTTTTCTCAGTGTGGGAAGTCCTTTGCTGCCATGAGCTGGACTGAAGAGTCAGTATCAGTCCTATAATCAATTCAGCCCTCTGTAAGTGAATTGATATTGTATTCATGAGTCATGAACACACCACACACATTCTCTTTTCAGCCAAGGGCATGTGGCCTGGTTTCCTCCTGCAGCTCTTTGAAATTTCATAGTGAAACTTGGGGAAGTAGTCTTCAGAAGCCATATAATAAATTCATACAAAAAAGTCTCTATTTGGGTTTCTAAGGTCATTTTGGTTCTACTATTTATTTCATGCTAGTCTCTGACTCAGTTATCTCTTGGGTCACATGCAGGGCATACTGAAAATACTGGGCACTTAACGCCCCATACTTCAGTCTGCACGTTTTCTGTTGGCTTATTATCTGCTTACTAATCCTATCTTCTCTTCTATTGATAGCATTTTTTCATCTTAAATCTTTACCACTGTTTTTCCTAGCCAGAGTTGCATCTCAAGAAGAGTACCTATTTGCCCCACTCTCATTCAGGTCATGATTCTGATTTTGGACAGCGACCTATAAATAAAGGAGGAAATGCGCTGTTACAGAGCCTAGTGATTAAGAGGGTTCACATGCTCCTGCTTATTCTCTTGAACCTCTGCCACTTCGTGAGGAGAACATGGTGACCCAGTAAGGATGAGATACAATTGAAACAGAGCCATTTTAGTTGACATAACAGACCTGTAAACACTCCTCCCTCCTCAGCTATGTGCCAGAGAAACCAAGATGAACTCAACCTGTTATTAATTAGCCAAGCTGCAGTAAACCACTGATGTGAAAATAATAATAAATGATTTCTATTTTTTAACTACTGAGTTTTCAGGTCTTTTGCTAAGCAACAACAGCAGACCAATATAGTCTGTATAGTAATTTTAAAAGAGTTATTGTCCGCTGTAGACTGGAGAAAGACATGACTAAGGAACTTAAATATGTGTATTTACTTTAGTCTCCCTTCCTAGCACAGGAAAAATTTCTCCTGTCTTAGGTAATCGGTACTGCTCTGCATACAAACCTTGTTTTAAATACCACTGAGAGAACCGACTTACAAACTTGCCAGTTTTCCCTGGCTACTCCTGAACACTTCTCACTGGGTGTAGCCCATAAAAACAATTATATTCCACTTTTGTTAATGAGAGATGGAAACCTTAAGTAGGGACAGATAGCCTATACACTAAATGAGTTGTATAACTTCCCTAATTCCTATTGTCGCAAAGTTGGGTAGACAAAAAGGGAATCAACATAAGACTTAAATGAGCTAACCTTTTGTCATAGATGGGGAGAGAAGATCTAATATGAGCATCTGAGTGTGGTGTTAGATAATGACACCTGATCAAAAACAGGACTTAATTTTAGCTTAATTTTAGAGTAGTGAGATAGAGGTGTCAGAATTTACCTGGTAAATATTAGAGGGAATAGTTCCTAGGCTCATGGTTATGGAACTATTTGAATGAATCAATTATATGGAAATCGTTCAGGTATTTTTTAATTTTTATCCTCAGGAAATAGAGGAGAAAATTGCAATCACTTAGGAAAAAGCTCCATTCATACTGGAGTGTGCTCATTTCACCAACATAAGAACAGGAGTGATGAGGATGCACTAGTGTCTGTATAAGCTCTATGGTGATTGTTCTTTACAGGCTGGAGATAACACTGTAGGATCCTGCAGTGAAGTTGGGTTCTCTGATATGAGTTAAAATAATGGGGTCCAAGAACATATCACGCTTGTTAAATATTGCTTGCCTATCAGATAAAAAAATGAGCAAATAAGCACATAAATCAGAGAGACAGATTGGTGATTGATGGATTGAATCACAGACACCTTTGTCAGTGACTAATCAGTGATGCGTTACTAAAAAAATTTATGGACAATCTGTTATGGTGTTACTTTACATATTTACAAACTTAAATTTAAAGATCTACAGGACAGAAGCATGATTGAACTTGCCTTTGTAGAAATTTCTAGGCTCTTACACAACTTCAGACATAAGCTATTACACACAGTCCCTCAAATGAAGGATAGAAAACACCTTTGAAGTATAGTCCCATGTTACATTTATCTTACTGAAGCCTCCTCAGAAAGATCTGAGGTCATTTACTGGTATGACTTCACTGATGAAAGAAAGAAGCATAGACCTTTTAGAAGTTATTAGATAATAGATCTGAACTTCACCTTATCTTTGAAATACCACTGCTCTTCCAGTAAGAATACAAGATTATTTAAGTTTGGTAGCTTGGTCACAAATCTAAGTTTTGTATTGTTTTGCTGTGTTTTACTTTCCCCAACAGTCTGAATATTTAGTCTAGTCAATAGACTCAGTAACAGAATTTCCACATTGGAATAAGAGATACTACAAAGGAAAACCCAACTGAAAGACTTTGAAACACCTCTTGATGCCCACTCAGATTTTAAACTGAAAGCAATTCTACATTCCTGTGAGACCTGTACTGATCAGTGTCCCCTAAAAGGCTTGAGAGTTGCAGAGTAGTGATTCAAAGCATAACCCCATTTACTTCACCAGACTGGACAGTGCCAACACTATAGAAAAGGATAGAAATAACAGAAGATTACCAGGAACTTAAGCAGGTCGTGATGCAAATTTTAACAGCAGTTCTACATTTGGGATCTCAATTAACACAAACATAGCACTTAGTACTTGCAGAGCAACTGTGAAAGGGCAATTTTTTTATTCCAATCAGGGAATGCACAGGTGAATTGTCCAACTGTTTGTTTTTTTATGGTTGATACTATCATAGATGTTGTCCATTTCCCCCTCTTTTTTAAAAGATATTTTAAAAACCAAACTGCCAATATAAAGAAATATCAATTCTTCTCAAATTGATCTACAATTCAAAGAAATTCCAATTAAAATTTTACTTGGTCTTTGTTTGAGAGATGTATAGATTTATGCAGAACATAGTTGATTGTAACAGAAAAAATGTCAAATAAAATAAAGCTTCCTAAAGAAGATTTAAAATATTGGATGTCTTGCCCTACCAGTATTGAGATATTTCAAAGGTAAGTAATTAAGATATATGGTACTGGCATGTAGATGGCTAACTGAACTAAGAAACAGAATAGAGGGTGAGAAATAAACATGTATGGAACTTAATCTGCAACAAAGAAAGCATTGCAGGTCAGACTGATTTACTCAATGCATGTGGCAGGCACAATTGGTTATTTATATGAAAAAAAAGCACTCATATTTCTCCTAATACCACACATAGGATATTCTAGATAGATTAGGATTTAAATAAGAGTGGCATGATTATAAATATTTTGAAAGAAAATAGAAGAAACATCTTCTTCTCTAAGGTAAATACTTTTTATTATACAGTGGTACCTTGGTACTCATTGTTAATTCATTCTAGAACTAGTGACGAGGGCTGAAAGTGGTGAGTACTAAGCAAGCAAATGAGTAGTGAAGAATTTTCTCTTGTGGAGAGGTGTCATGACTCATAGAGGTTCTAGCAAGCCCTACGAGTCCTTAGTGCTGAATTTTTTTTCTAGTCAAAATTTGACACATACAGGGCTTGATGAGTTCTGAAGCCAAAAAGTACTGAGGCATAATGGTATTTATTGGGGTGACATTGGATATTAAGATTATATAGGTTTCAAGTGTACATTTCTATAACACATGATCTGTATATGGCATTATGTGTCCACCACCCAAAGTCAAATTGTCCTCTATTACCACATATTTGACTCCCTTTACACTTTACTACCCTCTCACTCCCTTTCCCTCTGAAACCATCACATATTGTTGTCTGTGTATATGAGTTCATGTTTGTTTGCCTTTCTTGTTTATTTATTTGTTGCTTCCAGTTTTATATCCCACGTATGTGTGAAATAATATAGTTCTTTTTTGGTCTGATTTATTTTGCTTAGCATATTCTCAAGGTCCATCCATGTTGTTAAAAATAGCAGGTTTTTTTTTCTTGTGGCTCAGTAGTATTCCATTGTATGTATATGTACCACATCTTCTTTATCCAACCATCTATCAAAGGACACTTCAGTTATTCCCGTGTCTCAGCTATTCAAATAATGCTATAATGATCTTAGGGGTGCATATGTCTTCGTGAATAAATGTTGCAAAATTTTTCATGTAGATACCCAGAAGAGAGGTTGTGGGGTCATATGGTAACTCCATTTTTAATTTATTGAAAAAGTTCTGTGTTATATTCCATACTAGCTATAAAAATAACCATATCAAAGGAGAAGTAAAAGGTGAGACCAAGAGATGGTATAGAGACAAATGACCATGATGATATGACAAAAATTTTGGGATACAGCAAAAGCAGTAATATGAAGAAAGTTTATATCATTGTAGGCCTATCTCAAGAAACAAGAAAAATCTTAATAAACAACCTAAGATTGTATCTTAGAGAATTAGAAAAAGAAAAAAAAGCAGCCTAAAGGAAGCAGAAGAAACAAAACAATTAGAGCAGAATTGAACAAAATAGAGAACAAAAGCACTATACAAAAAAAATAATACAACAAATAGCTGCATCTTTGACAAAAATAATAACATTGACGACCCCCTGGCTAGACTAACTATAAAAAGAGAAAATACTCAAACGAAATCAGAAATGAAAGGTAATTTACTACAAAAATATAAGAGATCATACTAGAATACTTATGAAAACTATATGCCACTAAATTCAATAACGTAGAGGAAATGTATAAGTTCCTAGAAATATATAAATAACCTTCCTAGACTGAATCATGAAGATCCAGAACATCTGAATGGACTAATCAATAGTGAGAAAATTAAAACAACTATCAAAAACCTCTCCAAAATTAAAAGTTCAGGACCAAATGGTTTCGCCAGTGAATTCTACCAAAGAAAATTTGGTACCTATCCTTCTCAAAATCTTCAAAAAAATTAAAAAGGCAATATACATCCCAGCACATTTTATGAAGTCAAAATTACCCTGATACCAAAAGCTGGCAATAATAAACCAATAAAACTATTGACCAATATCTCTGATAAATGCAAGTGTAAATATTCTAAGGTAAGCATTTTAAAAACAAGATAAAAAAGTAAACATACAAACTGGTTCATTCAATTATATTAAAATTAAGTTTTAGTACTCAAAACTCATTATAAAGAAGGTGAAATGATAAGCCACAACCAGTACAAGATATTTTCAGCACAAAATAACTAACAAAATAATTCATAATTAGAATATAAAAAAAGATTCTTACAAATCAATAAGAAGAAAACATTAAGGGACAGGTGACATAAAAAGGCATTTCTGGATAGAAAAAGTAAATATCTTAAAATGTGTGAAAAAATAATCAACCTCATAGGTTATCATGAGCATACAGAAAAAAAAACACAAGTCTATATAATTTTACACATAGGTGATAAACTCAAAAGGAATAATCTGACAATGCAAATAGAAATACTTTTTTCTGAGTGTGAATGTTCCATTTTCAAAAAGTGAAATGAAATAAAAAAACATGACATAGTATATGTAAAAATGTCCATGTAGTGGCTCAACTAATCTATTTTAAGGTACAAAGACTAGACTATCACTGGTACTTATGTATTTGGACAAATATTTGAAAGCTTAAATAGTATTATTATATCTAAGAAAGGAGAGGTAGATAACCCCCAAACCCATGAACAGAAGAATAATAAAAAAAAATTTGGCATATATTTAAATGGGGTATCCTATAATAGTTAAAAATAAACAAAGGATAAAACTGCTTTATTAGATAATACAGAAACATCAAGTTCAACAAAATAAATTCAATATATAATATACAGAAGACTATATACAATACTAGTTCAGATATATTAATATACAATATTAGTTCAGTTATATACAATATTAGTTCAGTTATATTAATATAAAAACTAGGCTGTTTTGTTCAAGCATATATGGAATTAATACTATATACTAAGGGTAAAGGTGGTAAGCATAAAATAAGAATATTCAGTGTAATTGGATGGGAGAGTGGAGGAGTACTTGGGGACAAACACAAGGACATTGGTAATATTCTGCTTATAAGTTGAATAATAGGTGCATATATGTTCACTTTGTTATTAAATTTTTATTATGCCCTGGTTGGTGTGGCTTAGTGAATTGAGTGCCAGCCTGTGACTCAAAGGGTCACTGGTTTGATTCCCAGTCAGGACACCTGGGTGCAGACCAGGTCTTCAGTAAGGGGTACGTGAGACACAACCACACATTGCTGTTTCTCTCCCTCTCTTTCTCCCTTCCTTCCTCTCTCTCTAAAAATAAATAAATAAAATCCTTTAAAAATGTATTAAATTGCAGGTATAAAATAATTGACTCAGGAAAATATAGCCCCTAACCTGTGTGTCAGGTTCACGCACACAGGTTGCTTTATTTTTGCATGGGTCAGTGGAACACTCAGTTTCTATTTCACACAGAAGTCCAGAAAACCTGTATCTGCAGACATACCTTTTAAACAAGAAACTTAACAATTTCATTGATCTAAATGTCTACAGTCAAAGCTTCAAATAATGGTAGCATGGCAAATTGTTTACAATAAAAAAACCATTCAATTTGTCTATTGAAATTATAAAGGTACACACATTTAGATACATCTAGATGCATAAGTATGTATCTAGATTTTTGTTTTGATTTGCTTTCTCTACCTGCAATTGATGGTCCCACCTTCACAGTCACCGTAGCTCTGACAAGAGAGGGAGAAGCACATGTTCATGGTAATTTCATAGTGTTTCCCTTTAAATCCTGCAAACAGAGGTGGGGAAGGCATGGATGAGCCATTGTCATTTCAGAGTGTAAATCACAATCAGCGAAATAGAGTCTGGAGAATTTACTCATAATGGAAGTTAAGAAATAAAAAGAGAAAACACCTCATCCCTGGTTTCTCATACAACTCTATTTTATGGAATGTATAAATAAAGCTATACTAGTTTCTAATTAATGAGTTTAAATAAAGGAGTCAAGGAAGAAATGCTTTAGTGACTCTCTGGGGAAAGTACAGTTATTATTAATGTCACTGTTTTTTAAGGTATTTAAGTGTTTGAACAAAAAGAATTTAAATAATCTGAAAAGCAAATGAATTAATGCGAGTAGCAATAAAAAACAGCTTCAATGATCAAATTTATTCAAGGCAATTAGAAGATGAAGAAAACTATTTAATTGTTTTTCATATCCAAGTGACTCAAAGAAAACAAATTATTTTGATTCACAGCTACATAATCAGTCATCCATTTAAACACATGCCAGTTATATTTTAAAATAATGAAGAACATTAAAAAAACTATACAGCTATAATTACTGCAAAACATTTGTGTCAGAAAAAATCACCATAATTTTCATTTTTAAAAATACATTAAACATTTTAATATTTATGATTAACATTTAAACAAGTATTCCCATGGTTATATGTTAACTAGGTATAATAAATTATATACTTACATTTATTTTGTCTTGCTTACATTTTTCTATACTAATTAAAAATATAAGAAACAAGATTTTTCTTTCTCTTAATTTTTAGCGATATTACAAAGAAACAAATAATTGCAGTGACATTATATAGGTCAGTGTCTACAAAGATTTTTGTTACTTTAAGAAAACTAGATTTATTACTGGCTTATAAAAAGATTGCAAGGGGAATTCAGAAGCATTAAAAAGAGACAGTGTTTCAACTACCCATGAATTCTTCTTCCCCTAGTACCTTCTCATAAAGTCTTTGCTTCCCTACAAATGACCGCTGATGTTCCAAGTTTCAAAATATATAATATTGGCATGAGGATGACATAACACACTTTCCTTGGGATATCTCTCTGCCACATGACCTTTTGGCTTCAGCATCTACTGCTCAGGGGAAAATCCTTTCCATGTTTCCTCACTCAGATTATTGTGAGACAACACGAGACTAGTCTAATTTATCTTCTCACATCACCCCATGAGACAAGTCATTGTCATTCTCTGTGACATCTACCATGAGGTCAAGAGCCAAACCCCCCTCTAGTTGGGGTTTGGGAAGTTGGTATTACATCTTGTAAAATCTGGCTGCCTCTTTACCAGAAAATGCTATGTAAATCTAAAAAATTAGTTAATCAATGGAAGAGAAGAAAAAGAAAAATCAAAGTACATATGCAACAAGAAGAAAACAAATAGGAGGATGGTTAATAGTATACTGTAGAATTTAAGAGTCTAAGTTCTGAGTGCAGGCTGCCTAAACCCAAATCCCGGATCTGTCATTAGCCAGACATATGACATTAGGCAAGTTACAGTACTTCGCTTTGCCTCAGTTTTCCTCTGTAGAATGGGCATAATAATAGCATCACTTTTTCCCCTATCCTTTTGGGTGACAAGAAGTTCTTCTGCCTATTTGGAGGATTTCCCATGACCCTATCTGAAAAATTTTCACTGTGTTTGCTTTATATTTATCTACTTCATGACAGAAAAAAAATAACATCTGAAAACTAATCATGCTATGTTCTATGTTTTAATCATTAATATTGTTACTACTACTACTATCACTTTACTGAAAAATGCTTTCAATCATGGAATCCTTACCATTGGTAGTTTGGTAAAAAAAAAATTGTGGATTAGGTTAAATTTTAAAAAATAAATAAATGCACATGTATCAATAATAATAATATATTAAATATGATATTTAAAACCACTTCAATTAGGCAGAAATAGACTAAATGGCAGAACCAACTGCATGATATTTAAAATAAATTCAAAATTCACTTTAAATATAGAGACAAGTATAGATTAAAAGTAGGAATGTAAACTAAAGATGCATCATGAAATACTAATTATAAGAAACCTGGACAGACCATGTAACAGATAGACCAGGTAGTGTTCAGAACAAGCATCATTATTAATTTGTCCTATTTTTTCTTACACAATTATCAGGAACATGAAGTTGGATGCTAATAATTTTAATTCATATACAAGAGATATACCCTCAGCATTAAAATTAAAAATAAAATGAGTTACTGCTAACTTAATACAGTTCTCCTAATTTTAGGTGAGCAAGTTATTATTCAGCACACATTCCCATTCCTCGGTCACTATTGCTATTATATAAACTGTACCTGTCATAATATAGTTATAAATAACATAACAAGCTTTTTCTTTACATATTTGCTTCAAATTAAAATTTTCTACAAGTTAAAGATTTAGAGAGTCAGTGTATCCCACAATTTATACTTCTAGTATGACTAGCTTTGTCTGGGAGGCTGGGCATATCGACAGTAATATGTTTCCTAGAAATATTCTTCTGGCGCACTGCAGCTCAGGGGCACAGACTAGAGAAATGGCAGTGTGCCTCCCTGAGTTCATCCAGACTGATGAATCAGAAGAACAGGCAGGACCTGGGAACTCAGACAGCTCACAGGATAAACTTATTTTCTGTGATTTTACCTTATTCATTTAGTCTGACATTTCTGAGATGGAGCTTTGTTACCAACTAGCAGCAGATGTCAATGGACTGCAGAAATTAGATTACTGACATGCAGTAGACATTTGGAGAAAAAATAAAGTAGATACAGATTGAATTTAGAATAAGACAAAACTTTGCTGAGAAAGCTTATGTTTAAGAGATTTAAAGGAGGGAACTGTACACTTAGTCCCAAAATAAATTTTCCATCGTCCTTGGTGTGAGCAGTTGATGTTTATTCGTGTGAAAGGTACATGTGGTGACAGCTAAAAGTCTGTCAAAACTAAAAGTCCAGTAGATTAATTGTGTTGTTCTTCTCTTACTTATCCCCATCCAGAACGGCTCAGCTATCTCTATTAACTGAAGTAGAGTCCTTCACACACAACTAATGAGTTTTTCTCAGACTGATATTCTCTTAATCCTTGTCTCAGTATCTTACCTAGGTACTGTCACACCAAATGCATGTGACTGGTTAACAAATAATATTACATTTCTCCACTCCCCCAAAACATATCATAAAATAAGTGACTAAACCTACTGCTAATTTTTCAAAGATTTTATTTACTTATTTTTAGAGAGGAGGAAGAAAGAGAGGAAGACAAAATTTAATGTATGGTTGCTTCTTGCACATCCCCTACTGGGGACCTGGCCCACAACCCAGGCATGTGCTGTGACTGGGAATAGAACCCTCCCCTTTGATTTGCAGGCCAGTGCTCAATCTACTGAGTCACACCAGCCAGAACAGTACTACTGCTAAAATTTTGGAGAAAAATCAATTTGTTAATATTTTCTCATTTCCAACAAACATAGTCTATTTGTACTTGATTCTCTAGATGATATTGCACAGAACAAAGTATGCCAAATATAAGTTTTCATAAAACCATTTTAGTAACATTTTATCATTCAGGGCTATAACTTGAAACCATCACATAGAAGTTATATCACTTGAAGTGATTAAAAATGAAATACTTAAAGAAAACCTAGAGTATATCTTTCAAGTATGCAAACAAAGCCATGCCAAAACCATACATTTTTAAAATAAAAACTAAGATTATTAAAAGTTAATTATTTTCAAAAGTACTAAAGTCTACTTGTATTTCTTCTTATTTAAAAATTAATATCACTTTATTTTAAGATTTTATGAAACAAAAAAGATTTTTCTCTTCACAAGTCAGAAAATTCTATAAATTCTCTTTTCTTTTATCTTAAAACAATATCATACAAATATTAATCTTTTCTTTAAAATTAGCCAATAGTTCAAAAATTGTTGAAGATTTAACTTTGAAAGCTCTGAAAGATACAACTAATATTTTCAGTAAGTCCTATTAAGATTTTTAACACTAATTGTAAGTCAACTTTTAAAAAAATTAAAGCTAATATTTTCCTTTGATTTTAGTAATAAATATTTGACATGTTTTAAAGGTAATTGAGAACAATATATATTTTATTTGAATAATATTCCTGTTGTAAATTTGCAAAGCTTTTTGAACTTAGTAGACATGTGCTACTACATGAGCACCTGTCTTTAACTGTCAAAAGAATATTTTTTTTAATTTACACAAATTATTTTATCAAGTGACATGTTTACTCGGTGCTTGGAATTACACATCATGGTCAATGTGGCATTACCATAATAATAGTATATATACTAGACTAATAGGTACATTTAAATGCAACTGCTTGCTTCCTCTGGTGATACAAACCCATCAAGCTTAGAACGCCACCAACGGTACACATCAATGATCTGATTCTTCCATTCACTGCATCTTACAAAGAGTCTTTTACACAATTTAATATTTTGTAAAGTGTCATTCATAGAAAACTTTTGATCTTTTCACCTTAGAGACATATGAAGTTGCTAGATTAGAAAACTAATCTCTTTAAGTTAAATTAAAAGTATTTAATAGGCTGATGTTCTTGCTTATAAACTGAGGCATTATTTTAAGTAGAATCTTTCCTAAAGACAATATTAGAAAATAAATATATTTAAGAATCAAGAAAAGAAAAACAAATGGGATCTCATCAAAATAAAAAGCTTCTGCACAGCTACAGAAAACAGCATTAAAATGAAAATAGAACCAACCATATGGGAAAACATATTTGCCAATGAAACTTCAGACAAGGATTTGATCTACAAAATACATAAAGAACTCACACAACTCCACTCCAGGAAGACAAACGACCTCACTAAAAAAAAATGGGTAAAGGACTTGGAAAGACACTTCTGCAAGGAGGACATACAGAGGGCTCAGAGACATATGAAAGGATGCTCAGTCTCACTAGCCGTTGGAGAGATGAAAATTAAAACCACAATGAGATATCACTTCACACCAGTGAGCATGACAATCATAAACTAAATAACTAACAAGTGTTGGAGAGGATGTGGAAAAAATGAACTGGTACAGCCACTGTGGAAAACTCTATGGAATTTCCTCAGAAAACTAAAAATGGAACTGCCTTTTTACTCAACAATTCCTCTGCTGGGACTATACCCCAAGAGTCCTGAAACACCAATTCAAAAGAACCTGTGCAACCCAATGTTCATAACAGCAAAATCTACAATAGTCAAGTGCTGGAATCAACCTAAGTGCCCATTAATAAGTGAATGGATCAAAAAACGATGGTACATTTACATGATGGTACATTTCTTTCTATGCAGTAGAAAGAAAGAAGGAGCTCCTACTCTTTGTGACAGCATGAATGGAACTGGGGAGCATTGCGCTAAGTGAAATAAGCTAGGCAGTGAAAGACAAATTCCATATGATCTCACCATTAACAGGAACCTAATCAACAAAATGAACAAGCAAACAAAATACAATGAGAGACATTGAAATTAAGAACAAACTGAGAGTAACCAGAGGACAGGAAGGAGGTGATAATGAGGGGAAAAGGGGAAAGGGTTTTCAGGAACAACTATAAAGGACCCATGGCCAAAGTCAAAGCAGGGTAGAATCATGGGTGGAAAGTGGGGATGCCTGGAGTGAGGGGAAAATGGGGACAACTGTACTTGAACAACAATAAAAAATGTTTTAAAAGAAATAGTTCTAATTTATTAAAAAAGCCCCAGCATCTTGTTTTATGATTACGTTAAATAAAATAACACAGCCAAATTAGATATGCAGCTAGTCTTCTCATCCAAGAGAATAAATAGTGGAAGAGAAATAAAATGATTTTAGATTTCTCACTATATTCACACACAATAAAATACATAATCTACTGTATTAGGATATATTTATCTACACAGGTTTATGTGTATTTAATCTAAAATCATTTTTACCTCTGTAACACTCAAGTCATTTTTACATATCACTGTTACCAGCCTGAAGTTTAATTCAGTTTACTCAGCCTTTGCTACTTAACTAGTTCTTTCCCTTCACTATATGCAGTAGACATTGCTTCTTTTATAAGAAAGTGCTTTATTTTTTAAATTCTTGTTTATTAGATTACAGTTTTCCCAATTTTTCACCTTTGCTTCCCTCCAACCAGCTCCCACCCCAGCTCACACAGTCCATTCCCACACCATTGTCCATGTCTATGGGTCATTCATACATGTTCTTTGACTAATCCTTTCCCCTTCTTTTCATCATATCTCTCCTACCTCCTCCCCTCTTACAGCTCTATTAGTCTATTCCATGTTTCCACGACTCTGGTTCTATTTTTCTCATTAGTTTATTTTTGTTCATTAGATTCTTCTTATATATGAGACCGTATGGTATTTGTCTTTCACCAACTGGCTCATTTCACTGAGCATAATAGTCTTCAGTCCTATCTGCGCTGTTGAAAAGGTAGGAATTCCTTCTTCTTTCTTTGTGCTGCATAGTATTCCATTGTGTAAACATACCACCACTTTTTAATCTTCTCATCTACTGATGGGCACTTAGGCTGTTTCCAACATTTGACTATTATAAATAGTGCTGCTATGAACATAGGGGTGCATAAGATATTTGAATTGGAGTTTCAACATTCTTAGGGTATATTCCCAGCAATGAAATCACTGGTTCAAAGGGAAGTTCCATTTTTAATTTTTTGAGTGAATTTCATACTGTTTTCCATAGCAGCTGTACCATTCTGAATTCCAACCAACAGCACACTAGGGTTCCCTTTTCTCCACATCCTTTCCAACCTGTGTTGTCTGTTGATTTATTAATGATGGCCATTCTAACAGGTATGAGTTGACATCTCATTATGGTTTTAATTTGTATCTCTCTGATGACTAGTGATGTTGAGCATCTTTTCATATGTCTGTGGGCCATCCATATGACCTCTTTGGAAAAGTATCTATTCAGATCATTTGACTATTTTTTAATTGTACTTTTTGTCTTCCTGGTGTTGGGTCATACAAGTTTTCGATGTATTTTGGAGACTGAACCCTTGTCCAATGTATCATAGGCAAATATGTTCTCCTATACAATTAGTATCTTTACAATATACAGTTCTTTAGTCATGCAGCAACTTATTTAATGTAGTCCCATTTGTTCATATTTCCTTTTATTTCCCTTGCCCTAAAAGATACATTGGCAAAAATATTGCTTGGGATATCTGAAATTTTACTGCCTATGTTTTCCTCTAAGGCTCTTATAGTGTCATGAATTATATTTAAGTCTATTATCCATTTTAAGTTTATTGTGGTGTATGGTGTAAGTTGTTGGTCCGGTTTCATTTTTTGGCATGTACCAGTCCAGTTCTCCCAACACCATTTGTTTAAGAGACTGTTTTTACTATATTGTCCCTTTGTTAGACATGCTCCCTTTTTCAAATATTAATTAGCCATAGAGGCATGAGTTTATTTCTGGGCTCTCTACTCTGTTCCATTGATCTATGTGTCTGATCTAATGTCAGTACCAAGCTGTTTTGATTACAGTGGCCTTGTAGTATAGTTTAATATTAAGTATTATGATCCTTCTAACTTTCTTCTTCTTTCTAAAGATTGCTGTAGTTATTTGGGATCTTTTTTGGTTCCATATAAATTTTTGAAGTATTTGTTCTAGATCTCTGAAATATGCCATTAATATTTTAGTAGAAATTGCATTGAATCTGTAGATTACTTTGGCTAGTATGTACATTTAGATGATGTTAATTCTTCCAATCCATGAACAGGCTATGTGCTTCCATTTATTTGTGTCTTCCTCAGTTTCTTTCTTCACTGTTTCATAGTTTTCTGAGTACAGGTCTTTTACTTCATTGGTTAACTTTATTCTTAGGTACTTTATTTTTTTATTATTTTCTGTTCCTGTAGTAAATGGGATTGTTTTCTTAGTTTATCTTTCTGATAGTTCATTACTGATGTACAAAATGCCATCAATTTCTGAATATTGACTTTGCATCCTGCTACTTTGCCTAATTCACTTATTTGGTCAAGTAGTTTTTCAGTGGAGCTTACAGGGTTTACTATAGACTGATAACAACTAGTGAAATTAAAGCAGTAAAGCAAAAGCTACTGACACACAAAAAAAGACTAGGACCATATGGCTTCACAGGTAAATTTTAGCAAACATTCAAAAGAGAACTAACACCTCTCTTTCTCAAACTATTCTAAAACTACAAGAAGATAGAAGATTCCCTAACTTTTTTACTAGGCCAGTATTATCCTAATCCCAAAACTAGATATAGAAACAACAAAGAATGAAAATTACAAGATCAAATTCAAGGAGTTCATTGTCACCAAGCCCTTATTATATGAAATGTTAAAGGGACTTACCCAAGAATAAGAAGATAAAAAAGATTAACAGTGAAAGGACAGCAAACTCACAGTTATTAAGAACCATACCTAAAACAAAAGCAAACTAAGAGGACAGCTAGGTCAGGAGCAGAACCATAGAAATGAAGATCACATGGAGGGTTATCAACAGGGGAGTGGGAGAAGGAGAAGGGGGGAGAAGGTACAGAAAATAAGTAGCATAGACGGTAAGTAGAAAATAGATAGGGGGAGGGCAAGAATAGTAGGGGAAATACAGAATCTAAAGAACTTGAGACATGTGGTCATAAACTAAAGGGGGGGATGGTGGGGGAGGGGTGTGCAGGGAAGAGGGGAATGAAGGGGGGGAATAGAACAACTGTTATGTCATAATCAATGAAATATATTAAAAAAAAAAAGAAAATTACAGGTCAGTGTCCCTGATGATCATAGATGCTAAAATCCTCCAAAAAATAGTAACAAAATGGATCCAACAATACATTAAAAAGATCATACACTGTGATCAAGTGGAATTAATTCCAGAGATGCCAGGGTGATACAATATTCACAACTCCACAAATATGATACATCACATAAACAAAATGAAAGACAAAATTGCATGATCTTATCAATAGATGCAAAAAAAGCATTTGAAGAAATCCAGCACCATTTATGATAAAAACAGTCAGCAAAGTGGGAATAGAGAGTATATACCTTAACATAATAAAGGCCATATATGAGACATCTATATCCAGCATCATATTCAATAGGAAAAAAACTAAAAGTGTTTCCTTTAAGATCTGGAACAAGACAAGGGTGTTTGCTTTCACCACTATTTTTTTTTAAGATTTTATTTATTTATCTTTAGAGGGGAAGGTGAGGAGAGAAGGAAAGAATATTGATGTATGGTTGCCTCTCATACGTCCCCTGCTGGGAACTGGCCTGCAACCCACACATATGCCCTGACTGGGAATTGAACCATGACATTTTGGTTTGCAGGCCTGTGCTCAATCCACTGAGCTAGGCTTTCACCACTCTTATTCAACACAGTGGACATTGCTTTTTGATCAGATGCAATATTAGAAAAACAAGCAAAAAAATCTTAGACAAGGAATGGAATTTATTGGTAGCCTAGTAGTATGGAAAATTTAACAAGGAACTATAGGAACTGCCAGGACAAGTTCTTTTTCAAGCATTTGTTCTACTGCATATACATTTCCATGTGAAAGAAACATGGTGGGTTCTTGGCTGCACCAACTGAAAACTGACAAAAGAGATAGCTTCTCCTAAGCACCAGTTCTGAGGAAGAGATTTAAATGGCAATATTCCAGTCACATGCCCAGATCATAACTGATCAACTAATTATGATCAATCAAAATTGCCAGATGGATGTATTTTAGCTTGAGTTCTTCCAAGCCAAATTATTAGGTAATAATTTGCAAACAAGTAGCTTATTTGAGAGGTAATCGCAGGAATTTATGCAAGGGAGTAAGAAAATAATACAGGGAAGGGAGTGGTTTAATGAGCAGGCTATTGTGGGCAACTAATGCTCCAGGCTACTGGAGAGCACCTTAGAAATCTTGTGAGACAGAACTCAGAGTTGTCACCCTAAACAAGAAAGCTAGAGTATAGCCCTGGCTGGTGTAGCTCAGTGGATTGAGTGCTGGCCTGTGAACTACATGATCGCGGTTCCTAGTCAGGGCACATGCCTAGGTTGCAGGCCAGTTCCCAGCAGGGGATTCATAAGAGGCAACCATACATTGATATTTCTCTCCTTCTCTCCTTCCCTTCCTCTCTAAAGATAAATAAATAAAATCTTAAAAAAAAAGCTGGAGTATACATCCACAAATTCTCTTTCCACGTGTATATCTCCATATTAAATGTGAATACTCTTAAAACATTCTACGTTAATGTTTAGTTAACTTGTGTGTCTCTCCTTTGTACTCTAAATTCCTTGAGGGCATGCCTTTGCCCTGTTCAATTTATCCCGAATTTACCTCAAGACAGGACACATGGTAGAAAAATTAATATATACTTGTCAAATAAGTTAATAAAGAATATACATTTCAAGTTTCTAGAATACTGACAACATGCATTTTCAAGATTGGCATGTGTTGTATACAGAGCATAGCTTAGAGAGGCAAAAAATTATGTGTATTACAAAATAAATTTTGAGCTGTTTAAATTGATCACACACTAAATCACCAAATCTAACACTATTGAAATACCAAGACTGAAACCTATTTGTTTCTAAGAATTGTGTGAAAATTTGTCTTTCTATGTCATATTTTAACATTTATTAAAGCACTAATTTTTATCACAAAATTTTAAACAAATAAGATTATATGTAAACCAAACCTGTATTAAATTATTATTGTTACATATTTATCTGTATACCTATTTTCTACTAGAAAATATTTAATGTCATAGGGACCAAACTAATGCAACTCAGTTCTATTCAGAAGACCTGAGTCTTACTCTTAACTTCTCTTACAAATGTCATCTCAGTATTTTTGAGGCTTTACTACATTTATAAATTTTCAGTTGCTCACATTGAAATAGATTAGTTTTGACTACAAGTTTTAATTACATTAAGTGAAATAGGTTTCTGCTGAGCCATCAATTTAGCATTAATCAAATTATTAGTTATTGTACCTGCTGGTCACAGGGTAAATTTTAATGTCATATATAATTTGTCTTCTCTGTAGCCAAATTATTATTCTGGTTCTGGGATTTTAATTATAATCATATTCAAATTGTGGTAGAACTTACAGACAGACTAAAAAGCATTAACACAATTTCAGAAACATGCTCAACTCTCAGATCTTACCCTTAAATCTCTTTTCTCCTGGGCTGCTATATTCTAGTCACTTGGTGAACACCAACGACTCCCACAGTTCCAGCAAAGCTTCCAATCATGTATTTGCATAAGATGTTAAGTCTTGGAATTATTTATGATTTTAAATTTTAAAATTCTTTAAAATGGAATTTGACCAAACTATCTTCTTTAAAATGATACAATGGCCTTGACACAGGCAATATTTTAAATAACTATTAAAGTAACTCAGGGTATAATATCTAAAATATTTCTGTCAACATCTTTTTTTTTAAATATTCTGAGGTATTTTTTAAAAGAATGTCAGAGTACTTTAGCTACAAAGGTAGAACTATTAAAGGTAATATAAAGTGATAATTTTACAGTAGTTAGACCTCATTTACGGAAACTTACTCCTACAATTTCTTAAGTCTAGAAATTTTTTTTTATCATATGTATGCACACCTACACATATTGTGCCTACCCGCCACTCTATTTATTGATTTTATATCCACTGATTTTATTAGTCACATTTCCCTGGAAGCCTTAAGTAGAATGACAAAGTTCCAAGAAAGAAACACAGGATTTTGCTTATATACAATGTTGAAATCTAAATTGTCCACAAGCTATTTCTGTGTATGCTAAAAGATGGAAAATCTTATCATTAATTGATAGGTAGTAATAACATGATATGTCTGAACTTATTTTTCCCTCATCCTTCAATAGGAGAGGAATCTCATACGATTTTTAAAATTTACCAAATGTATTTATGAATTGCAAATGAATTATAAAAAGCATCATTTGAGACTTCTGGTCAAGATGGCGGTTTAGTCAGACATGCCTTACCTCTTTGCAAAATCACATCAAAATTACAACTAAAATATAGAACAATTATCACTCACAATCATCAGAAATCTAGTTGAATAGAAGTCTGACAAGTACGGAATTAAAGAAACCACATGCATCCAGACTCATAGGAGGGGCACAGACACAGAACGGGTTAGTCCCTCACCTATGTGTGGTGGTTAAAAATGTGGGAGGGATATCTCAGGAGCGAGGAGCCTCAGTCCCACACTAGGCCCCACGAACCCAGGGCTCCAGTGTCAGGAAGATAAGCCCCTACAACTTCTGGCTGCAAAAACCAGTGAGGATTGAGTCAGTGGGAGAAACTGCCTGAGAGCCAAGCAGTTCCTCTTAAAGAACCCACACATGAACTCACCTACTCAGACTCACTTCCTCTGATTTCCAGCATCAGGGTAGCAGCTTAAAAGGCACCAGTGGTATACAGGGAGAAACTGAAGTATCTGGCATCAAAGTCAGCAGAGGTTATTGTCGCTTTTCTAAAGGCTCCCCCCACAGAACTGGCAAACTTTTACCATCTCTGAGATTCCATGAACCTGGCTAATACTGTTTGACCTGCCTTGCAAATCCCCAGAGACTCTACCCCACCCACTTTACAGACCCAGCCAAGCTACTTTTCCATATGAATGGCTGGTCTTGGATCCTGCTTTACAACTTCCTAAATCCTAGCAAATAAGCAACAGCTGGCCTCAGTGAGCCTCAGCTTGGCAGTAGCAGTAGCCAGCCTAGATTCACAGCTGCACTTCGTCTGGGAATCTCCAAGCCCAGCACAAGTAGGAGCCATCTCAGATTGCTTTACAGCTCAGGCAGGGTGGCCCTGGTAAAAACACAGGTGGGGGCTGACCTTGGCCTGCACCACCTGGGACACCCCCAGGCCAGTGCACACAGTAGACAGCTACAGGCCATGTCAGAGGGGCAGGTTGGGTGGTCAGTAGTCACATCCAATCCTTGCAATTGACTGGCCTGAGTAAATTCCTTCCACTGATTGTCCAACAGCAACCTGCAATAGGAGGGTGTACTCATCCCAGAAGAAGAGCACGCCTTGATGACCAAGTTTCCGTGATAGGGGAGGCTGTACCACTGGACCCCACAGGACACCTACTACATTCGACCACACTACAAAGACACAGAGTCAAAGCAGCTCTACCTAACACAGAAACAAATATGGGGAGGCTGTCAAAATGAGGAGACAAACAAACATGGCTCAAATGCAAGAACAGACCAAAACTTCAGTAAAAGGGCTAGAAGAAATGGAGAAAAGCAAACTATCAGAGGCAGAGTTCAAAACCCTGGTTATAAGGGTGCTCAAGGAACTTAGTGAAGACTTCAACAGCATAAAAACGATCTAGTCAGAAATAAAGAATACACAAACTGAAATAAAGAACAATTTACAGGGATATAAGAGTAGAATGGATGAAGCTGAGAATCACATCAATGATATGGCACATAAGGAAGAAAAATACAACCAATCAGAAAGACAAGAAGAGAAAAGAATCCCCCCCAAAATGAGGATAGTATATAGTATAAGGATCCTCTGTGACAACTTCAAGTGTTCCAACATTTGCATCTCAGGGATACCAAAAGGAGAATAAAAAGAGTAAGAATTGGAAATTTATTTTTAAAATTAATAAAATAAAACTTCTCTAATTTGGTGAAGGAAATAGACATGTAAATCCAGGAAGCACAGAGAGTCCCAAACAAGATGGATGCAAAGAGGCCTCATGCCAAGACACATCATGATTAAAGTGCTAAAGGTTAAAGATAAAGAGAGAATCTTAAAAGCAGCAAGAGAAAAGAAGTTAGTTACCTATAGGGGAGTTCCCATAAGACTTCTAGCTGACTTTAAAAAAAACTTTGCAGGCTAGAAGGGATTGGCAAGAAATATTCAAAATCATGAGAATCAGGGACCTACAGCCAAGACTGCTCTACACAGCAAAGATAACATTTAGAAAGGAAGGGCAGATAATGAGCTTCACAAACAAGAAAAAACTGAAGGAGTTCATCATTACCAAATCATTATTATATGAAATATTAAAGGGACTTGATTAAGAAAAAGAAGATAAAAACTATAAACAATAAAATGACAAAAAATACAAATCTATCAATTGAATCTAAACACCAAACTAAGCAAACAAGAAAAACGGAGATAGAACCACAGACACAGTGAGTGGTTGATGATTGCCAGATGAGACGGGGTATGGGGGAATTGTGTGAAGAGGTAAGGGGATTTAGAAACACAAATAGGTAGTTACATAATAGCCATGAGGATGTAAAGTACAATACAGAAAATGGAGTAGTTAAAGAACTTACATGCTTTACCCCTGGACATGAACAACAGTGTGGGCATTGCCTGACAGAGTGGGGGTGCTTCGTGGAGGGAGGGCAAAGGGATAAAATCAGGACAACTGTAATAACATGTGTTGCCACCCTTCAAGGCCAGGTAGGTTCATGTGATTCGTGCAGACAGAAAAATATTCACAGAGCTGTTGGGATGTCTGGCCTGCCTTTATTCATGGGTGGGCAAGCCACGCACACTGCAAGTTGTGTGACTATTTGCATGTCTCATGTCATGGCCCTCGTTCCCCAGCATGGAACCCAACATGGCACCTGTCACAGCCTTTGTGTGTCTTTCACCATCATTGCCCACAGCAGGGAGTCCCTACCTGTTTAAGTATTAGAGGAGAGGAAAAAAAAACCAGAAAACTGCCAGAACATAACAATATAACATAACATAACAAACATAACATAGCATATATAACATAATTTTGCACATGCGAGCTCACTTCATGTTATGGGAGCAGTGTATCAGACTCAGGCTCAAGACTATGAGAACACTGTTTATCAGGCCCCTCCAAGGATATGGGAACAGGGCTTCCCTTAGCTGCATAGACACCTGGGTGGGGAAGCCAGACTGCTTCCACTTACTCTATATAACATAATCAATAAAATATAATTTAAAACGTATGAATTCAAAAACCCATCTCGTAGGTTACCTGTTGAAAACAGAGTTTTTATTAAATTGAGAAAATAAATTGCTACTCCACAATAAATATTTATATATTAGTTACATTCTGATAATATATTAGTAGAACAAGTAAAGCACCATGGAATAATCCTGCTGAACAAAGTAGCCTGATATTGAATAATTTTTCTACAACACTTATTTAAATTATGTACGCCATAATTACTGAGGTTTGCAGGGCATCAAATGCTCTTCCTCATATTTCGTCCTAACTTGCTTTCCTGCCTTATTCCTGGAAACATTTATGCATAAGCTCTATACGCCCACATTATACCTTTTATACCAGTGTCATTTTTGCAAAATAAAATTACCAATAGCTTTTAGTTTCTAGTTACAGTCACTTAGGAGGTCCAGAAGCTCCTGTCGTATATATAGGTACTAGGATTTGCCTCTATATTATTATAATAGATTACCTGATATAATCAGGAAGTTTTAACGGACTTATAAAAATAAAGACAAATAGATTTGACTAAGATAACCAGTTAATTAATGTTGTCTAAGCTAGCCTTTTTTGGACCAATACTTTTCAGAGTGAATTAGTGTTGTCCTTATCTTTAAAAGACTCCTATTTTAGTAGAGCCAGTTACAAGGAAAGAGACATGAACCTGTAAGTGAGTATTAGGAAATAAATAGTAGTTGTACACCTCTAAACACAATGTGATTTTTATATTGCCTTTATGGCATGTTCCAGTTACAATAAAACACCTATGATGTACTAGTCTTATGGCAGAAGTGTTACTGTGAAGATGGTAAATAGATTTTGTGTAGTCAGCAGTACATGAGCAGTGACCTTTTACCCAGACTACTTGTGCATTAATCAGGTCTCTTTTAATTACAACTGAAGAGATCCCAATCAAGCATCTTTAATGATTACGAGTAAAATTATTGGCTGATGTGACCCAGAAAACTAGCAGTATCCTGGCTTCAGGTATGGATGGACATAGGGGTTCCAATTGGTCCTGAGATCTGTTTAATCTCTATCTCTTCCCAGAGTTCTCTCTCGTGGTACAAAGTAGCCACCACAGTCATATAATCCTATTTTAGCAATCTAAGCAGAAAGAAGTAATGTTTCTAATAGGTCCAGGAGAAAAAGTAACAGTAAAGTATTTGATTACCCTAGACCAGCTATTTATTTTCAACCTCTTTCATCTCGTGACACACACAAAATAATTACTAAAATTCTGCAGCACACCATTAATATATTTTAATTTGGCTGATATGAAAACTAGGTATAATTTTGATTGATTCATACAAGGCAACTAGTATCCTATTGGCTGTTGTTATTTTTTTTAATTTGACAATCTAAGGGAAAAGATGTAAGCGCCCCTGACTAATTAATTAGTCAGGTATTGCTCATTTTAAAAGCTCTTGTGGCACACTAGTGTGCCCCTAGTGGCACACCTGTTGAAAATCACTGCCCTAGATTAAACCTATGCCCATTTCTAACTAGCTGCTATCGTTAGGAACAGGACACGGGCAAGATCACTCAGGAAAAAGAATCTGTTAACAAAAAATGAGACAGAATTTCTGAGAGAAGGAAAAAGAAGAGCCCAAAGCTACAAAGTTTCACCCTATTCCCTTTCCTCTATTGCTATGTAAGTTAACTTTTTAAATTATTCCCCCAATATGTTTGGATTTGGAGTCAGATACTCCCCCCAACCCCCAAGGTATATAGGTTTTCTCTCACCCATTCTTAAAAAGCTGTCATCCACAGAGAAAACAAAACAATACAATATTAAAACAAGTATAAGCTCTTACCTTCTCTACAAATACAATAATGATTTCCATCCACCAAAGTCAAGCATGTTGCATTGTTTCTGCAAGGGTCAGTGAGTGGATCACTGGGGTTATAGTGTTGATGGCAAAATTTTCCGGTATAAAAGGGTGGGCACAGGCATACAAACTGCCCGGGGATGGTAGATTCATGACAAAGAGCTCCATTCATGCATGGGTCAGAGTCACATTCATTTATTTCTTCAGTACAGTTTTGTCCAGTCCATCCAGATGTACATTCACAGCTGAAATAAAATTTTAGGAAATGTGAACAATGCTGATTCAAGTTTATTCTTTGCATTTTCCATGTAATTACTACCTTGCATTAATAAGTGGAAATTTTTATTTATGACAAAACTAAGAAATTATACATTCCTTAAAATATTATTTGCCTAATTTCTTGAGACAATTTAATGTATATCACTATAAAACTAACTACATTGGCTGAAATGCAATTTAAGAAGCATTTGGTAAATTGCTAACAAAAGTAGGTCTCTGAGACATATCAGAGACCACCAGTGCTACCAATTTCAACTTCAGCAACTATTGAGCTGAATTACCAATTGAGAAAAATTTCTCAATTATTTCTTTTATGTAAAACATGTTTTATCAATGAGATTGTTGTTTATAAGTCTCAGATGATATTTAATTTAATGTTTTAAGAACATATAATTCTTAATATTACCAGAATATTTATAATAGGGTGCTTCTTTATGTTTCCATCTTTGTTTCCATTTTGTATGCTTTAATAACATCTTTCCTATTAATATATGAATAATGTGGAAAAACTGAAGAGAAAATAAACAAAAAGTAAGGCCTTTAGATCTTGTCTATGTATAACAGACTTTAGCTCAGGTCAATCCTCAGCTATCTAGTATCTGTTATTCTCTTAGAAAATTTTCACTTCAAACAGCATTTTAGCCAAACATCTTCTATCAACCTGGGCTACTACTGAGTTCTGCTACTGAAAGTAGGGGAATTCTGACAGGTAACACAGGAAAAGGTGTTTTCCACTTAAGTATTATTCAAATAAGGGAAATGGACAATAATGAAACCTGCCAATATGGGTAAAATATGAGGATCATTAATCAACTGGCTGAGTGGAAGTCAACCCAAAACTGTGGGCAGGTTCAGAGACAGAACTCCTGTCAGTCTGTGGCCAAGGCAGAGCTCCAAAACTCAAGTAAATACACTATTTGGCAAGTAATAAATCATGAAACAAGGCATAGAGGACATTAGAAGTATTATTTTCAGAAAATGATTATTTTACTAATAGATTAGATAGTTAAGATAACTTGAAAAGAATATTACATTGCTGAAACATTTACATAACTTGAGTCATGATAGGTGATGTTTTGCTAAAAAAAAGGAGGAAGAGGGAGAAAAAGAAACAAGGAAGAAAGAAAGAAAGAAAGAGAGAAAGAAAGGAAGGAAGGAAGAAAGAAAGGATAAAAGGGGGAAAAGAAAAGAAACAAAATTTAGTCTTATGTGTCAAAGCCCCAGGAGTACCCAGCCCATTCTGTTTTAATAAATATAGAGGATACCAATAGAGTGAGTGGAGATAGTTGAATGATTGGATTATATCGTACTTGAAATTCTAAGTAGATATGGTACCCACTGAAATTAAAGCTAAAATAAATAGGGAAAACAATGGCTTTAGGATGATAATTCTGATAAAGCACCAAAGATGACTAATGATGCATTTAGTAGTTCCATAAGATTGAACCCAATATTAAAAAAAAAGATAGATTTTACACTTTTTTTTTATTTGGTAGTTTGGAGACAATGATTGCTACCATGCAAATTGAATATTTTCTTATAAGGTATGTTTGCCAAAGAATTATTTCTACAACTGAAATAATTTATACCTTTGAAATATAAAAACGTTTTAGGAATATACTATTTCTTGAAAAAATGAATAAAAATTCTTGGTATTTTCATTTTCTTTTCTAAAATATAATGAGACTATTTTGATGGCTGTTCTCTCTAGTTTGCCTAGATGGACCTGCTTTAGGCCTACCTTTCCGGAAAAAAACTTCCTATGGTGTTAACTGTTCATCTTTGATTATCTCCAATATTCCAAAATTAAACTGAATATTGCCCAAAAAAGATTATATTATCACTTATTTACTAACCCTGAACATGACTTCACCTTGCTCTCAAATGTGCTTGCCACAACCTTTAGGAAATCATCATGTATACTATCTTGCATTATAAATATTTCCATGGTTTATTCCTACTATGAAGCTTACGGCTCCTTGATATATAAGAATTTTCCATTTTTTATTCTCATGTATATAATATGCATATGTTAAAAATATATGTATTGATTATTATATAATTTTTAGTCAGAATCATATAGACTTACTTGAATTTTTTCTTTTGGAAAATTGGTGACCAGACAGCTTAATAAAATTGGTAATCTCAGAGAATTATAAAAATTAAATGTGATAATGAATAAAAAGTATATGTAGTTTCTGACATCATAAATGCTTAGCCACTTATAGTGGTTACTACATGATGCCAAAGAGTTTTTAAAAGCATTTGTTACCCTGTTAATGCCTCAATAGATTATACATCACAATAATGGATATTGCTTCAACTTCTAGTGGTACTTTTCATTTATTTGTCTAGTCCTTATATATTAAACTGTCAAACAGGTCATCCTATTTGATAATTCTGATAAAGCACCAAAGAAAGAAGAGATTCATATTCTTTACAGAAGGAATAGCTGAAAGTGCTGAGCCTAAAAGTAACATACCCATTGTCACGTGGTTAGCAAATTTGAGAACTGAAACCCAGCATCTCTTTCCCATTTTCTTCCCTTCCTTTATATTTTTCTATTTTGCAGAAGTCCATTGTACAACTATCTAACATTTTGTGAAATAATGTTAAAATTAGGAATAACAAAATCCCAATAACATAGCTTCAGTGCACATATTTTATTTGCAGTCAATTTACTTCTAAGGGGTGTTGTGTTAATATTTGTTTTCCTTTTTCTCACATTTGTTCATGAGTATATAATTTCAACCAGACTACTTTAAAAGAATTCCTTGTTAATAACTGACGATGCTCGACTATTTAGCATATGTGCTGAAGATTTTCTTTATCTTCCCAAATAACAGGTGGCCTGAGATTTCATGTGGTATCCTTACAAGGATCAAATCCTCAGGAAGGCATCTGGCCATATGTCAATGGGACTAATGATGCCAAGATGAGGCCTATGGAGATGAATGGATGTTTTGTAGAAAATAAAGTTCCAAGGAACAAAGTCACTACTAGTAACTAATCAGATCTACACATTTATTTATTTGAATTTGCCTTTGTACATGTCAGAGAAACTAGTTTTTGATGGATGCAAAAACATATTTTATATGAGAGCTTCAATCTGTTTTTTAGTTTGTACCATTCAGGATTCAGCGTGATCTAGCAGGATTTTCCAAACTCACAGCTAGAAGCAGAATCTTTATGTATTAAAAAGAAAACAACAATAAGAACAAAAACACAACCATAACTTTTCAAGTGTGTAGTTACCAGTAGTAAACACTTGAAAACTAATTGAGTATGTGCTTAAAGTATATTTTAATTTGCTGTCTTCCCCAGTGAGGGAACCAAAAATTCATTAGCATAAAATACATTGAATATCTTCTGAGTAAGAACAACATTTCAGTTTTTAAGTGTTGCTTTGAAGTACCAAAGCTAATAATAAAAAATAAAGTAGAAAACAGTGTTATAAAATAAGAAGAAAAAATAAAATTCCATAAAAAATCATTATCTTCAAAAAACTTAGTAGATTCCAATTTAACTACAATCGCTCTCTCTGTTTACTATAAATATTTATATGTGATAAAAATATTATTCAGCAATACTTACCTATGTTTGAACCTGCTTATCTATACTTATCTATACTTTATGTAAGTATGCCAGGTTTGTTACAAGCTACAAACCTGTAAATACAGGTCTAAAAGTATACATATCTTTAAAGACCTCTTCTTATAAAAATTAGCTCACTTATTGTTTGTTGCATCCATTACTTGTATGCAAAATAAAATTCCAACCAAAACCAGGTGAAAAAGACATTATACAATAGTAAAAACTAGGTGAAAAAAGACATTTTTATACAACAGTAAAAACTAGGTGAAAAAAGACATTATACAACAGTAAATCACAAGGCAGTATTACACATTTAATGTCTTAAAAAATTAGGAGCACAGAAAAAGGAAGAAATAAAAAATATGGGTCACTCAACTATGTCATTCATTCTTTATGTTATTGTTTTATTCATTATAAGATAGTCACTACTATACTTTTAACCACTGAAACTTTCTTGGATAAAAACATGGGGAAACTCCTGACTTATTTATATTGAAAAAATTTATTTCAAATAAATGATTTATATTATTAATATACATCAAAAGTAGAAAGTAGTACTAAAAACCACTCTGAAGAACACCATGAAAATATTAAGATGTAAAAACACACAAGAAGATTGAGGTGTGGAGTAAAAGGATGGAAGTGACCTAAAAAATTACAGCAAAGCGAGGTGAAAAAAATAGCAACAGCAGTTAATCTAAGTTATTTTGCTTCTACCCTTGAAAATGTTTAAGGCTTGCTGTTTTTAAGTATGGTAGTAACAGAATCAGATTGTCATAAAGTAGAAGATGGATTATAATAGGGAGAGTTTGGTGGCGTAGAGATCATTTAAGGAGCTATTGTTTTACTGCTGATGAAAGATTATTAGGGTTTAAACAAAAGCAGTAATTAGGTATATCATATTTGATATACATTTCTGATGAAGGCTTGAGAAAATGTGAACGATGACCAGTATAACCTGATGAGACAGTAAGTAATGAGGAGGACTCTGGATTTGAGTTTCAGTATTGGCAAGTGGTGCCACCAGGTAAGGTAAGGAAGACAACAGTGAGGATGGGCTAGGAAAAGAAAGTACCAATGCTTAATATAGTGACTTAAATTAACTGCGTGATTTAAGATGCTGTCCTATACATAGTAAGAAATTCAAATATAGAATTCTGTGGAAAAATTAAGGCTTGTGATAAAAATTTAAGGGCCATTTTAACAAACACTTCCAAGAATAATTTAGCATCAATTAAATTTAATATTGGCCCTTTTTAAAAAACTAAAATGTGAAGTTAATTTATTAAAAATATTGAAGAACCTCACTGCATGATACAATATATTCTTAAATGTTTGTAGAATTTTATAATCTTTGGGAAAGTATAGTAGAAAATCCTGCTAGTGACATTGTCTACAAGCACTTGATTAATAGAAAACAAATCTTCCTTTTATGGTTTTGTAAGAATGAAGAGCAGATTATTGAGTATATATTCTAAATCAATTTAAGAATTTCTATTTTAATGTTAATAGAAAAAGCATTTTTTCTATCTGGTCTATTAATCCTCATTATATTTATGCTTTTCCAAAGATATATTCTTTCTGTATAATTTAGGAGACACTATTATTTACCTATTTATAGGTAAAATCTATGAATCATTTATATATATACTGAAAAATTAGTTTCAGTTTTAAAATATTTTATTAATTTATTTTTAGAGAGGAGGACAGGAGGGAGAAAGAGAGGGGAGAGAAACAATGATGTGAGAGAGAAGAATTGATCAACTGGTCACGCTCCCAACCAGTGACCCGGCCCATAACCCAGGCACGTGCCCTGACTAGGAATTGAACCTACAACCTTTCTGTCTGCAGTACAATGCCTGACCCACTAAGCCACACCAATCAGAGCTGCAAAATTATTTCCTATATTTTTAAACAATGTGATGTAAATGAACAGTTTGGGTATATACTTGGTATAATTCTATTTTAATCATCTATGTGTCTCCACTATTTGCCAGGATTTAATCTCCTATGCTGTGTGAAAAAACAAGTGATCAATAGATCTTTTTCACAGCAGTTGAATTTAAGCTACTCTCTAGACAGGTCTGCATCTCTGGAAATAATTCCAGGTTTTTCACAATTCTGATGACTCCTCATTTCATAGCAGTAAGTTGAAGTGCTGGACAGGTAGAGGTAGAAAATACACTGGGTCGGCCCTCTGTTACTCACATTTAAAACCCAAAGTAAATCTGATGAAACTCATGCTGTATTTTCGAGAAAACTCAAAATTCAGACACTTGAATCTGGGACTAGAACATTAGCACCAACCAAATTCTGGATGGTAAGAACAGTTGCATATTTATGCCATTATGATCATAATATGGAAACCATAAGAAAGGGGCATTTCACCACTGAGACAGCCACAGAATTATCTCTCTCTATCCTCCAAAAGTAGTAATATATATCAGCAATTAATACTCATTACTAATTATGATCTTTATGCATATCATACAATTTATTATGAACTTGAGGGGACCAAAATTCTGCCACCCGAAGCTGTTTTGGGGATATAAATTTTAAGGTGTTCATTGGAAATGGAGGATTCAGAACCTTTGACCCTGAGCTTCAGAAAGAAAAATCTGCTTCTGGAAGATCTTAGCATGCTGCCTTAGCCTAATTTGAATTAAATATGGTAAACAAGAGGACTTCAGGCCGGTGCCAGTTGGCTGGATACCCCTGGTGTCTCATTGTTTCTGAGTAGCCTAGCAAGGATTCTCCTGCCAGCTATGTTCTGTTCTTCTTCAATTACCTGTAAGTCATCCATTCCAGCTTTCAAAATCTAATACCTCTTGTTCTCTGTCCCTTTTATCTTCTATCCAAAATGTCCTATATATCTAATGTTGCCTCACTGACTTTGGGGATTTTTATGGATTTATCATGTCTAAGTGAATTCTTCATGTGCATGCATTAAACTTTGATTTTTGCCTGTTAATATCTCTGTTAACTTGGTTATTAGTGCAGCCAGAATAACTTAGAAAATGGGAGGAAAAATATTAATATCTGAGCCCCCACAAACTGCAGCATGATTTTTGTTTTCACACAATATCAGAAATATGTGAAAATAAAACTACTTATGAAATAAGCTAAAAAGTATTTAGAGATACAGAAATTATTATGGGCCCATTACTTCATTAAAGTTTAAAATTAGCTCCTTTAGAAAAAATCCAAATAAAACTCACAACTGCTTTTCGTTTTGTCAAAGGAGATATGAGTTTATAGGAAGAAATATGTGAAACATGAGGAAGAATGAAAGAGGGTGAAGGAAGGTAAGGCAGAGAGATCTCTTGTAGAAATGTAGTCAAAGGTCATCTGTCTCACAGGACCTAGATGGAATGTACTTAATATATGTATCATCCTATTTCATATATTTCACATCCTGAATGATTCTTCCTACACTTGGTTAGTCAATTCTTAAGAGCTTAGAGAAATTGATGGTCCATGTGAACCAGAATAAATAACAATGATTATAATTAAAATTTAAAAAAATCAAAAGCTTGGAGAAATGAGCACACTAGAGTACATGCTTCAAGTAAGGCCACAAAACTGACCTTACTCTGCAGGAGGGAGGGCCTGGAGATCACCCTTTTTATCAGAGAGATGATATATGCTTTTCAGAGGGGCACAAACTTCACTGAGAAATTTACTATTGATCATCCTCTACAGGCCAAGACCGATTATACGAGATTCTGTTACCAAAACTGGCCCCACATAAGCAACAGTGATGATAGAATTTTGGAATTTAAGAAGACCAGGTGGTCTTCTCAATAACCTTTCCAGTAAGAATGGCCAATTATAATGATCACCAAGGTTACAGAGACAGTAAGGGGGCCCCTGGTTCTCCAAGAACCAAGGAGACATAATAGAACACATTGTCTCTAGAGCAGAATAGATTAATAGAAACAAAGATATTTCTCAATTTACACAATCAAAATATATCAACAATGAATATTTTTCTTTTTTTATTGTTGTTCAAGTACAATTGTCTCCATTTTCCCCCACCATGCCCCTGACCTCAGCCATCCCCAACTCCCACCTTAGATCCTACCCTGGTTTGGCTTTGCCCATGGGTCCTTTATACATGTTCCTTGATGACCCTTCTTTCTTTTCCCCCATTATGGCCTTCTACCTACCCTCTGGTTACTGTCAGTTTGTTCTTTATTTCAACATTTCTGGTCATATTTGCTTGCTTGTTTGTTTTGTTGATTAGGTTCCAATTGTAGGTGAGATCATACAGTATTTGTCTTTCACTGCCTGACTTATTTCACTTAGCATAATGCTCTCCAGTTCCATTCATGCTGTCACAAAGAGTAGGAGCTCCTTCTTTCTTTCTACTGCATAGTATCCCATAATGTAAATGTACCATAGTTTTTTGATCCATTCACTTATTGGTGGACATTTCGGTTGCTTCCAGCACTTGACTATTGTGCATTGCACTGCTATGAACTTTGGGTGTGTAGGCTCTTCTGAATTGGTGTTTCAGGACTCTTGGGCTATAGTCCCAGCAGTGGAATTGCCAGGTCAAAAAGCAGTTCCATTTTTAGTTTTCCGAGAAAAATCCCATACTGTTTTCCATAATGGTTGTACCAGTCTGCATTTCCACCAACAGTGCACTAGGGTTCCCTTTTCTCTACAACCTTGGCAACACTTGTTGTTTGTTGATTTGTTTATGATGGACATTCTGACTAATGTAAAGTGATATCTCATTGTGGTTTTAATTTGCATCTCTCTGATGGCTTGTGATGCTAAGCATCCTTTCCTAAGTCTCTGGCCTCTCTGTATGTCTTTTGTGGAGAAGTGTCTGTTCAGGTCCTTCGCCCATTTTTAATTGGGTTATTTGCCTTCCTGGAGTAGAGTCATGTGATTTCTTTATGTGTTTTGGAAATCAAACCCTTGTCTGAAGTTTTATTGGCAAATATATGTTCATGTATGATTGGTTCCCTTTTCATTTTTCTGATGTTTTCTTTAGTTGTGTAGAAGCTTTTTATTTTAGTGAACTCTCATTCGTTTATTCTTTCCTTTATATCCCTTGCTGTAGGGGATATATTGGTGAAAATAATGCTATGTGGAATATCTGAGATTTTTCTCTCTATGTTCTTCTTTGGGACTTGTATGTTTTCATGGCTTATATTTAAGTATTTTATCCATCTTGAGTGTATTTTTGTATATAGTGTAAATTGGTGCTTGTTTTATTTTTTTTTTCATGTAGCTGTCCAGATCCCCCAATATCAGTTGCTGAAGAGTCTATTTTTATTCCATTTTGTGTTTCTGCCCCATTAGTTGAATATTAATTGACCATAGAGACTTGGGTGCATTTCTGAGCTCTCTGTTCTGTTTCATTGACCAATGTGTCTGTTCTTATGCCAGTAAAAAACTGTTTTGATTACAGTGGCCTTATAGTACAGTTTGATAACAGGTATTGTGATCCTTCCTACTTTGTTCTTCTTTCTCAAAATTGCTGCACTATTTAGGATCATTTATGGTTCCAAATAAATTTTGGAATGTTTGTTGTATATCTGTAAAATATGTCAATGGTATTTTTATAGGGATTGTATTGAATCTATAAATTGCTTTATATTTAGGAGGCTGGGGGAAGCACAACTAAAATTAATGAGCCTTTTACAAGTGTTTAGACCCCAGACTCACTGGTGGAAGGAGAGGCCAGGGCCAAAGAGAAAACATGCTATGACACCATGGCAATCTATGGTAATGATTCCACTAACAGGACCTATGGTCATTTACTTCATTCAGGAGAAAGGATGCCAAACATTTTGAGGTGGTTGGACATGAACTCATTTTGACATTGACATCTAGGTTTCTGAAGCTTCATTTCCCTGATTTTAGAATGGTGCATATAAAGACAATACAATAAATGTATCTGACCCAGGTGTAGCTATAGTGGTCAATTGATTCCAGTCATCATTTCCCCAGTTCCTGAATATAAACAAATTCACACTTGAACAGCAAGGGTTTAAAAAAGGCCAAGGATTTATGCGATCTGAAGAGAAACCAGAGTATAAAGAGCAAGGGTTTAAATTGCACCATTCCACTTATACTCACATTTTTTTTCAATAAATGCAATCTGCCCAGAAACAAGGTAATAAGTGTACCTGACCCAAGTGTAGCTCACAGTGGTTCTACTTGTTTCCATATCATTTCCTCAGTCTCAAAATAAATAGAGTCCACCCTTCAACAATATGGGTTTGAACTAAGCTGGTCTGCTTATACCTGTAGTATGTTCAGTAAATACAGCCAGTCCTTCTTATCAGTGGTTGCACATTTGCAGATTCAACCAACTGAAGGGAAAAATATTTTCAGACTTCCAACCATAGTTTTGTTACCATGGATTGCCAACAGAAGATGGAAAATGAAGTTTCAATAAGGATTTGGTCGAAACCATGGATGCAAAGAGCCAACTAAAGTTAAGTTTTGGGGGAGTCAAAAATTATACACAGATTTTCAACCCTTTAGTTGGTATAATGCTCACATCATCTTCCACCCCTTTGGCATAGAAATTAGAACTATAGAGAATGCAATTTAGAAGACACAATCTGTCTCCCCACGAAATCCCCACCCTCCAGTCAGTAGTATAAATTAAAAATAATGAGCACCCTAGGGAAAAACATAAATTGGTTGCACCTTTGGGGACAATGAGAGGACCTGCTATAATTTCATGGCAAGCCCCAGCTGATAAATTATAACATAGACTGCTAGGGTAAGAGCAGGACCAGCGAGATCCTAGTTGATGGTAAAGGGAATGTGAGGTGGGTAGTGGAGGAAAATGATGAAGTTTATTAGTTATAGCCTGTGGACTAGCTGAAGGGGTAGGTGCCATAATTCATTGTATTAATCATTTTCTTATAATTTACTGGAAGAAAAGAGGCTAACTAGAATTCTAAAGTAGCATCTTACAGAACTTGTAAGAAGCAAATAAATCTGAGGGGACAAGGTAGGGTTTCCTTTATTTATTTATTTACCTTTATAGATGAGTATGGTATTAAGAGAGATAATTGCTTTGTACAAAAAATTGCACACTTTTAATGAATACATATGAATAAAGTTGGACATGTGAATATACCTGTAATGTCATCACTGTCAGTAACATATTGATGTTACTGACATCAGTAATATATGATACAAACATATCAATATGTTTACCTTTAAGGTAGACATATATGATGTCCTTCAAAACTGTCCCTGTGTTCTTGTGTATATGTGCATATACATGTGTGAGTATATGTGTATGTGTCGTGGTTGAACACTAACATGAGATATCTCTTAATATATTTCAAAGTGCACAATATTGTGCACCTATATTACCTATAGGTGATAGTGGATGCGTTCAACCTAGGACTGAAATCCTCATTCCCCCAACTCCTGCGAAAGTTGGTGGCTGATAGCTATGAAAATTGACCTCAGCTGGAAAGAGGCACTTCACTCAAAGTCACTTCCTTTTTTCTTGTGATGGCTCACACCCAATGCTTGGTTGATGCAGAGACACAGAGAATAAGTCCCGTTCCTCAGTGTGAGACCCCTGGACTAGTCATCCCTTCTCCAGAGCTCCCAGTTGGGGTGGGGAGTTTCCACTGTCTGTCTACTGTAATCCACCTTCTCCTTCTGCCTCATTCAGCATCTTTAATTCTCCCACAGATGTTTTCTTTTCTTTTTCAAAAGCTTTATTGTGACATAAATAATATACAAAAACACTGCACACAATTCAAAAGCACTCCACAGTAAACTTCCAGCATGCCAATTTTCACGTCAGAGTTTGAGTCCTGGGGAATTAAGCCTATAATGCATTCACCATGAGCGAGTGCCAAATGCTTTTATTTTATTTCTAGAAATATATACACACAAGAGCACAAACATATGTCTTCAAAATTCTCTGCTTCATTGCTTACAATAGCAAAAATTCAAAATGAACATAAATGTTAGTGATAGGGCAGTGGTTATAGTATCCGGAATAACTAAAATAAATAATATATTTTAATGTAATGAATTAGAAGAATACTCATTTTAAAATGCTATTATATAACTTATAAACTATAATATATGAACTTGATTTCAACTGTGTTGTAAGTTTGTATATACGCACTTCCATATATATTTATATAGGACATCTTTGGAAGCACAAGACACAGTAAGGTATATAGAGAAACACATGTACTCAGAGGGTCAGGTGTTCTAGATTCCAGCGTCTTATAGTCACTGTGTGAACTTGAGCAAGATATTTCTTAGAGTGCCAGTTTCCTAAATATGGGGGCATTAAAGGAATTTTCTCAGGAAAGAACTAAATTAACTACTACCTATAAAATGTTTAGAGAAGTGTCTGGATATAATGAACACTTTGATTAAGACTATTATTATACACTATGAATATTGAAAAGTGGAAGCTGGAAAAAATGTATTTTAATATAATTCTGGAGCAGTAACTTTTTCACTTGAAGCATGCAATATCCTTAGAATAAAGCTTTTTTTTTCAGACATTGGCTTGCTTTCTGTTTTCATTTTGAAGGCTCCTTTTATTCTGTAGCATGAGTTAGCAGTCCATGGTTCTCTTTTATTTGTTCTGCTTCATCTTTTGTTTATACTGACCTGTCCAAGCATGGTGTCTGCCCATAAAGAATACGAGAGTATTTCCTTTGGATTTTTCTCATGTCTACCTGGTAGATGTTCAATCATTTTAACATCATTTACTGGGAGTGTGATTAATATACATTTCATTTTTTTTCTTTGCAGGGCACCTCAGATTGGTGGCAGTATCCCATCAACTTACTTTCTGCTTAGTTTAGCATCATCACCAAAGAGTTTATATGGATGTGCCCACCTTTCTCTCTGGCCTCTCTTCTTTGGTAAGAAAAGTATTGCTGCACCAGAGATAACCCCTTTCTGTCCATCAGTTTTCTCATGGAATAAGTTTTGCATAAATCCTGAAGCTGCATAATATCAACTTCTAAATGCAGAGGGTCTACAATGGTGGAAAATATTTTTGCTTCTAGCCATCATACTTCTAAAGTAGGAGATGAGGTTAGTGCTTCTCCAAATTCTCCACTATTATGCTAAAAAGTTTTTTATGGCATACATATTCTGTATGGTGATTTCAGGGGAGAGGGAGGTATAATGGGGATAAATGGTAATGAAAAAATACACTAAGAAAATATTTTTAAAAAATAATAGTTGTTCCAACAGCAGGTATTGTGACCATCATAACAGCAATAGAGTTTCTCTAACACTAATGACAATTTTAGTTTACTATATTTTTTCATTTTTATTTTATCTGAAGTTTTTATTAATAGAAAATACAAATATATTGAAATTCTCAATGTTTGCTTGTTGTCCCTATTTTCATATATAAATCTATAAAGCATTATAAAACATTTTAGAGTCAAATTTAATCTAATCTATTATATATTAAATTAGATTAAATTTATAGTCATTGATCACCTCTTAAACTCTAGATATATAACCTGATTTTCCTATGCCAAAGTCTTTTGATTTTTAATTTCAGATTAAAGATGCTATAACATTGAACTAGGAAAGTGGTGTGGATGTCAGCACCCATTCTCCCTTGCCAGTTTCTTCATATGACTAATTTTATTCCAGTATCTACACTCTCCACTGGATTTCACACACTGAATGGAAAGTTAATGCTATGCTGATACTCCATGCCAAAGGTGTGTCTGATTGCTTTTAGATGGTGAATTTTAACTTTAGCTACACATTAGAATTGCCTATTAGCTTTTAGAAATCCTGAAGCTCAGATTGCATCTGAAGCAGATTAGATCTGAATATCTCAGGGTGGGAAAGTAGGATTAGCATTTTCTAAATGACTGCAGTGTACAACCAAGTTTACTGGTCTCTTGAAGTGTCTTGTTTAGGAACCCACAACTAACTAGCAGCTATTAAGCATGGGAATTTGATACAATGCAATAAAGAGCTGTTGCTGAGGTCTTGTAAGACGTATCCTTTCTCACATGAATGAGGCAGACTCCAGAAGTGAGCTAGCTCTCTTTTATTGGATGCCATGGGGTTCACATGTAAAGCCACGGTGGCCAATGTTCATCTGCCACCATGAAGTAGTTTGTTGACACATTTGTACATTCAGCATACAAAATATGGCACAATGAAGGTGGTAATTTAAGATGCTATAATGCGTAATATTAATCAAATAAATCTAATTGCTTTTTTACTTTCAATCATTTTATTACGTGGTTATAAAGCAATTAGACTCATTTGGTCCATATTATATTTTGTAGCATCTGAAATATAGATCAAAATAACTACATTAAATGTGGGATTAAATGTGTTCATATTTCAGACATTTCAAGTGAATGGAAGAGATCAGACATAAATAGACTCCAGTACGGTCTGTGGATGGCTTTTATGTCTACAAATTGTGTTGATTCTAGACTTAAAGCCCCCTCTTTTTATAACAGTAAGTTAAGGGATACATAAAAGCATTCACAAACAAAATAAATAAAGAATAATGACAGAATGTAAACACAAAGGGTGAGTAAAAATGGTAGTAATTTTAGAATGTGTTCTATCTTAAGTGACCATCAACTTAAAAGAGACTGCTATAAACATAGCTTGTTACGTATAAAGAACATGGTAACCACAAAACTCTACAAGGGAGCTACAAAGAAATCCAAGCACAACACTATAGAAAGCCATCAACATATAAGAGGAAAGAACAAAAGTAAGAAAAAATACAAAACTACAAAAACAATTTGGAAAAAATTAATAAAATGGCAGTAACTACATGCCCATCAATAATTACTTGAAATATAAATGAATTAAAGTTTCCAATCAAAAGATAAGTGGATCTAGAAGGCCTGTGGTGCATATACACAATGGAGTATTGCTCAGCCATAAAAAGGACAAAATCTTACCATTTGTAACAGCATGGGTGGACCTAGAGGGTGTTATGCTAAGTAAAATAAACCAGACAGAGACAGACAAATAACATGATTTTCCTTATATGTAGAGTCTAAAAAACAAAACAAAACAAAACAAAGAAGCAAAACTGAAGTAAACTCATAAATAGAAAGAATGAAATGATGTTTGCCAGATGAGGGGGTATTATGGAGCTGGGTGAAAAAATGAGATTAAGAAGTACAAATTGTCAGTTACAGATAATCATGGGGAGGCAACCCACAGCTTTGGAAACATAGTCAATAATGTAATAACTATGTATGGCCTCAAATGGGTGAAACTTACCTGGGGAAACACTTCCTAAGTTATATAAATGTCCAACCACTACGCTATATATTTATAACTAAATAATATTGAATAAAAACTGCCATTGAAAAACATTTAAAAATAAATAAAGGAATTAGAGAAAAGAAATGTTATTCTTAAATTACTTAAAATTTTTAATGAATCCCTGCCCAATAATATTTTTTATTATTCCTTCAGAAAGAACCACTCACTACCTTGAATTTTGCTTTATTATTTCCAAATAGTTCTTCTAAATTTATCTATGTGTGCATTTTTTTAAATCCTGTTTTTTTTTGTTTTGTGTTTTGCAGGGGTTAAAACCTTCAATATCATCAGATATGGTCTTTCTTAACTTAAAAATTTATGCACATATTCTTGCATGCCTTTGTATTTGTTTTCTTATAAATATCTCAAGATATATGAAACCATAGGTATTTTTTCTTTAATACCTTTTTTTAAAGATTTTATTTATTTATCTTTAGAGGGGAAGGGAAAGAGAGAGGGAGAGAAACATCAATGTATGGTTGCCTTTCATGCATCCCCTGCTGGGAACTGGCCGCAAGGAACCTGCCTGCAACCCTGGCATGTGCCCTGACTGGGAATCGAACCGCAATTGTCTGGTTCGCAGGCCCACGCTCAATCCACTGAGCTACACCAGCCAGGGCTCTTTAATACCTTTAAGAAAAACTACTCTCTTCCAATGTCTGCCAAAGTGAATCTTATGGATGCTGGCATTATGATGTGTTACTATACTCACATTAATTAGCAAGTAAGACTGGATTTTAATTCCAGCACTTGTGACAGTAATCTAGGCAAATAACGCCTGCAGATAAACTAGGTTCTGCTGACAAAGGGTAGTAAAAATCCCACTACTAGAGAGTTCTGTATCTCCCTCAATTTGGCTAAGTTCCAAGGAAAAGGAAGGGTTTTTGAAAATTTGCAGGGATAAAATTATGTATGGGAATGTGGAGTAGAGAAAGTAAATATTTGTGAATTCCTACATGCAAAAAACAGTGTACTAGGAACCATATACATATTACTTCAACAAGACTGAAAAACAAATACCATTTTTCTTGATTTAAAGCTAGTGAGACTGATTCTCAGAGAAGACTCCAAATTGCTCAAGAACACAAGCAAACAAACAAACAAACCATAAACAGGGTTCAAAACAGTTCATAGGTTTAAATGTAAAATGCAAAACTCTACAACTTCCAGGAGATACCACTGGAGAAAATCAAGGTAGCATTTATTGGGTTTGGTAATGACCTTTTAGATAAAAACACCACAAGCGTGATTCATAAAAGAAAATATTTATAAACTTGACTTTGTTAAAACTAAAAACATCTGCCCTGAAAAGAACACTATTAAGAGTATAAAATGACAAAGCAACAATTGAGAGAAAAATCTCTGCAAAACATATATCTGATATTTCCAAAGTACACAAAGAGCACTTAAAACTCAACAAATAACACAATATAAAAATGTACAAATATTTCAACAGATACTTCACCAAGTAAGATATACAAATGTCAAGTTAAAGGAGTTTATCATCACCAAGCCTTTATTATATGAGATGTTAAATGGACTTGCATGAGAAAAATAAGATAAAAATATGAACAGTAAAATGACAACAAACTCACAACTATCAACCAAACCTAAACAAACAAAAACAAAAATGAACTATGCAAACAACTAGAACAGGGACAAAATCACAGATATGGAGATCACATGAAGGGTTATCAACAGGGTACAGGAGGAGGGAGAATGAGGGAAAAGGTACAGGGAATAAGAAGCATAAATGGTAGGTACAAAATAGACAGGGGGAGGTTAAGAACAGTATAGAAAATGGAGATGCCAAAGAACTTGCATGTATGACCCATGGACATGAACTAAGATGGGGGAATATTGGTGGGAGGAGGGTATAGGGTGAAAGAAAATGAAAGCCAAAAATGGGACAACTGTAATAGCATAATCAATAAAATATTCTTTTTTTTAAAGATTTTATTTATTTATCTTTAGAAGGGAAGGGAAGGAGAGAAGGAGAGAAACATCAATGTATGGTTGTCTCTCGTGAGTTCCCTGCTGGGAACTGGCCTGCAGGGAACTGGTCTGCAACCCAGGCATGTGCCCTGACTGGGAATTGAACCGCGATTGTGTGGGTCGCAGGCCCGTGCTCAATCCACTGAGCTACGCCAGCCAGGGCTTTAAAATATTCTTAAAAAATAGAAAATAAGATACAAATGAAATGATGTTCAACATCACATGCCACTGGGAACTCCGAATGAAACACAGACCCACTAGAATGACCAAAATTCAAAATGCTAACAAACCCTAATGCTGGCAGGGATTTTGGCAACAGAACTTTTATTCATTGCTGGTAGAAATGTGAAATGGCACTCTCACTTTGGACAACCATCTGGCAGTTTCTTACAAAGCTAAACATGCATAAGCTTACCATAATATTCAGCGACCACTCTCCTAGATATTAGCAAAAATGAGTTGAAAACCTAGGTACACACACACCATAAAAACTGTACATGGATCTTTATAGAGCCCTATTTATTTTTATAATCAACCAAGCTGTCCTTCAAAATCACCTGTGGTATAACTATACAATTGAGTCTTTAGTAATAAAAATAAATGAGCTATCACTCTTCACAAAGGCAGAGGAAACAAATGCATATTGCTAAATGAACAAGCCAGTCTGAAAGAAAAAACAAACTACGTGCTATATGCTTCTATCTATGAGACATTATCATTGTTGCCAAGGGTGAAGGAGAGGGGGATATGGAAGATGGGCACAGAGCATTTCTAGGGCAGTGTAACTTGTTCTGTATGATAGTAAAATGGTGAATGCATGAAATTATTCATTTGTCTTGCATTAGACAAAGAATGGAGTCAAATGTAACCTTTGAACTATAACTAGTAATAATGTATAGATTCAATTATAATGAATGTAACACACTAATATAAAATGTTAATTTTAGGAGATGTGATGTTAATGAATTTGTTTAATAGCTGGAGAAACTATGTATGTGAAGAGGGAAGGTAGTTATATGGGAACAATTTGAATATTCTGCACAATTTTTCTATAAACAAAAAGACTACTTTAAAAATAATCTATACTAAAAAGTATTTAGAAAAAAATGTTAGTTAAGAATTTGAATCCAGATCAATGCAAGCTTATTGAGAACAGAAAACCTAAGATTGAATTAAACTAGAGAAGAAATAATCCACCAAGAACACATTACAATAAGAAAGAGTGAAGCAGAAGCAGAAGATGCAAATTAGCAAAAGAATGTGGGATTCTCCATACAAGTGAGGAAAACTACAGGTTGTAAGCAAAGGAATTTCAACTTGATTTTAATAGTAAAGAAGGGCTAGATAAGAATAATTTTTCCTTTTTAAGGATTTGTTTCTCTAAAAGAAAATAACCGGCATCAAGTCCATTTAAATAAAATAAAGAATAATATGTATGTGACTGTTAAAAATTAGAGCCAGAGAGGAATTTGTTGATTGAAAATAATAAGAAAAAGGTCTAACAATATCTTAAAAGTAAGTAAGTTTGTGACAATCAGGACAACAATATTTAGTAGTTGTTAAAAAACTTTAACCTATTTTTTAAATGACTAGGTATATACATATCTTCGTTATAATACTAACAGAATGAAGAGTAGTTAATTTCTTTACTCAACAAAACTTTGTCAGGTGTCTTGAAGCATGCAGGATGATTGAAGCATGCAGAATGACTGGTAAAATACAGCACTTTTGCCTAAGTCCTGCAAGAGAAATGGACCTAAAATAAACCACTAAAACAAAACTGCAATTACAAGTCTAGACAAAAATACATAAGGGATGGTGGATTGGGTGATAAGAGAGGTTTCTCCTAGGCCACTTTAAGCTGATATCCAAGTCATAGGTAAGTGGTATTCTAGGCAAAGGAATAGCAAAAAACATCCCAAACAAATCAAAACAAAACACAAAACAAAATAAACCTCTGGTATGTTTGAAACATTGAAAGACTGACAGTACTAGGTCTGGTGTTACATAATCCCTCGAAGAATTAGAGTTTCTTTTTCCCTTTAAATTAATTTTCAATTGAAAAATATATTGAGAGCCATTTGTATAAATTTTCATTCCAAATTTACTGTAAATGCTAAAAGAATAGCTGTATTCTCAATCATTATACAAAGCAAGGAAGGATTAATGACCTGCCACAACACCATATACTCCTAATCTCCAGTGCATTGTAAAGAAAAATAAAGAAATATTTGGGATCCTTATTTATATATTTTAAGTGAGGGAAACCCAAAATTATTTCTTTTGTTAAGCATTTTATACAATTTCTCAAAAAATTCAAGTCCCTTCAAACTATGGGTACAGTCTTGTTCAGAAAAAAAATTAAGTACAAACATAATGTTTAAAAATTTTGAAAAAGAAAAAAAGGTATACTCTCAAAAGCTGTATTTGTAATGATTTTGTATAATAGGGCTTTCATCAATTATGATTTCCTTTAAAAATCAAGATACATGCTTTACAATGATTTTTCTATCTACTAGTGCTTTGTCTTTTTATCCCCTTAATAGTTCCCTTTTCAGAGCAGAAGTTTTTAGTTTTAACAAAGTCTAGTTTATTGTGTTTTTGTTATAAATCATGCTTGTGGTGCTTTATCTAAAATATCATCACCAAATCCAATAAATATTACCTTGATTTTCTACATTGGTATCTCCTGGAAGTTGTAAAGGTTTTTTCTTTTCTTTTTCTTTTTGCATATTGCTTTTAAATCTATGAACCATTTTGAAACATTTGCATGAAAACTCTTTGTTAAGATGAACACAATATGTAAATACTCATCTATTTTTGTATGGAAAAGCGAATGTATTGGTATTTTTGAATATTTTATTCAGAGTTGATTACTAAAGTATAATATTTAAACGACCAATAAATAGCAAGAAGATGGAAGGAAATACACTATGAAGGGGCTCAAGGAAGTTTTCCATAATAATTGATATGCTGTGCATCTTGATTTTGGTAATAGTTTCATGGATGAATTCAATTGCCTAAACTCCCCTAAATGTATATAGATCTTTATGTTTTATTCTGTGAAAAAAAAGCTTAAGAAAAATTAATGACTTCTGAAGAGGCTGCCTCTCTAAAGATACTTACCTACTTCACCCCAAAAATGAAAAAAAGAAAACAGTACAAAAAATAGGCTTATTAGAAAAAAATGAGAAAATTGCAGTCTTTGTGTTCTTGATTATACCATATCATTTTAAAAACTAAAACCATGTAATTTGGGTTGATAATAAGTTCAGAAAATTGAAATACAGATTTCATTAAATAAACATTCACATTTACATCCTTTCCCTTTTTGTGCAACTGTTTTTTACCATTTTCTCATATTTTAATAATTAGAGTCTTTTTCAGGAAATTTCATACTGTTTTCCACAGTGGCTGTACCAGTTTGCACTCCCGCCAACAGTGCACTAGAGTTCCCTTTTCTTCATAACCTTGCTAGCAATTGCTGTTTGTTGATTTGTTTATGATGAACATTCTGACTGGTGTGAAGTGGTATCTTTGGCTTTAATTTGCATCTCTCTGATGGCTAGTGATGGCTAGTGATGCTGAGCATCCTTTCATATGCTTCTGGGCCCTCTGTATGTCCTCCTGGAGAAATCTCTGTTCAGGTCCTTTGACCATTTTCTAATTGGATTGTTTGTCTTCCTGGAGTGGAGTAGTGTAAGTTCTTTATATATTTTGGAGATCAAACCCTATATCATTGGTAAATATATTTTCCCATATGGTGGGTTCCCTTTTCATTTTGCTGATGTTTTCTTTGGCTGTGGAGAAGCTTTTTATTTTGACGAAGCCTTATTTGTTCATTCTTTATGTCCCTTGCTCTAGGAGACATATCGGTGAAAATATTGCTGTGTGAAATATCTGAGAATTTCCTCCCTGTGTTTTCCTCTACGATGTTAATGGTGTCACAGCTTATATTTAATTCTATCATTTATGGTTCCATATAGACTTTTAAATATTTGTTCTATGTCTGTGAAATATGTCATTAGTATTTTAATAAGGATTATGATGAATCTATAAATTTATTTGGGTAATATGGACATTTTAATAATGTTAATTCTTCCAAATCATGAGCATGGTTTATACTTCCATGTATCTGTGTCTTAATTTTTTTTAAATAAAATGTATCATGGTATCAGATAAAACTGCATTTCAGTTCACCTCTTTCCTTTCTGCTTTCAACACAGTTTCAATGAAGTAAGAGAGTTCATTTATTCATTCAAAAAATGTGTTTTAAATATTTTAGATTATCACTTATCTTCAAATAGTATACCATGTCACAAGTAATATAAAACCTCTCACTAAGAAATGGCGATTTTCTCTTCCCTTCTTTTGCACTATTCTATAAAGTTTTTTTTATTTAATCAGTGAATTCTAAAGCCTATTTCTAAAGTTATAATTGGTCATAGGATGTATTAATCTGTCAAAGAAAGTATACCACTCTTTGACTTACTCTTTTCAATAAAATTGAAACTATGCCAAGTTCCAACTTTTTAACTGAGAGAAGGCTACGATTTAATCGTTCATACATCAGTCAGAGCCACAGTAGTGGCTCCGCCCCCTAGGGACCTGAGACGGAGTCAGTGGCAATATATGAATGATTTTATGTGAAAATCAAAACCAATTAAAAGTGATCTAAAACCACAGATTTGGAGTCACATAGACCTTGGCCTGATGTTAAGATATACCACTTTCCAACACCAATTTTGTCTTTGCTGCTGAAAATATCTAACTTTTGCCTCTCGCATATATAAAATGGGCATATATAAAGCCTCACTAAGAGATTTTTGTCCTACCACAAAGTGATATAAACTACAAGTGTTTCGTATAAGTAGTCTCATTACATGCTTCTGTGAATATAATATTAAAGTTGTCAAAAGATAATTCGATAATATCTGTCCAAATCTTGGATGTGGACATACTACGATTCATCATTGTCACTTGTAGGAATTTATTGCATAAATATACAGGCATATGCATGTAAACAGGCACATATAATTGATTTTTGAAAATAATAGTTTATAATTGCAGAATATTAAAAATTGCCTCAGTGGCATTGTATTATGTCCATAAAATAAAGTATGGTGTAGCTCCCCAAATGGGAGGGGAAAGATCCACATAATGATTTGTATGTTGTTCAGAACTCAGCATGTTTGTTTATAAAGAATAAAACCTTTTATTTGCTAAACATAAATATTGGAGCATAGATTGTGTTCCCTGAATTATAATTCTGCAATGATTTACTTTTATATTAGTACTATTTTACTTTTATTATTATCATTTTGGACATTTTGGGCTCCATGCATCAAATAAACAAAACAAAAAGAAAAAAAATAGAATATTCTATAATGCACCAGAATTTTGTGGTTTTCATTCAATATGTTAAAACACATTTAGATAACACAGGATTTTTTTCACTTATACTCATTAAATTTGAATCTTTTGTCAGTTACAGCCATTAAAAATTTTTAAACATCCTTGGAAGAAGAATAAAAAGTGCTAATATAGAATTTTTTGTTATTTAAGGCATGTAGGAAAACTTCGCATAAATTATAAACCGAGGAAAAGAAACACAATTCATGTGGTCAGCTGGGGGCAAACGGTCACGCTGTCTGAAATTCTGCTTTGTAGTGTCCCATAAGGAAAGGCAGCCAAAGTGTCTACACGGATGCCAATTACACAGGCAGCAGAGGAGTCAGATGCTACTGGCAAAACATGCTCCCGAGTGTGGCATCTGGGCCCTTTAACTGCCATACAGTGCCCCATCTGTAGCTGAAGCTGTTGACTCTGCTTTGGGGGAAGAAAAACCAGAAATAAAGAAGGCAGTTAAATTCTAAACCATGCCAGGGATGGCAGAAGGCAGGTTGCAGTCAGCATTCAAATTACAGCCCTAGCCTAATTTGCTTTTTAGTGTCTCCAAACTATGTAAACACTAAACTATGTTAACTCCAGTAGCTTAGGGATGAGTTTAGTGATGAGAGTATATATATAGGTAGTTCAGTAATTTAGGACACACAGATCACCTTAAGGGACTTGAATTTCCAGTAAAAATATTAATTTTCCTAACATTTTTCTTCTCAGAATGTAAGCATATGGTCAGTAAAATACAAGTTTCATTTACCATATTAAAATATGCTGTATCAATAATTCATTGTGGTATATAATGTGAATACCCTCAAATAGTATGAAATTCAAGAATTTTCTTTTCAATTTTTGATGTTTTCTTTAGACAGACTGTTCACAAAATGAAATAAGGTATTCATTGTATTCTTTACTGCAACACCTGAAATTTTTGCCCAGTGGAAATTTGTGGGAAAGATTTAGAAAGCCCTAAAATTTAATCAATAAACTATTATTTAATTCAAAAGAATAAAGTAATTTATTATAGTGTTCTTCATTTGCTGTACTTATAAATATACAGAATGGGATGAGTTATGTATATCACTCCATGGGCTCATCATTTGTAAGATACTATTCAAGTCTTATTTTACATATACTTTTGAAAACAAGATAGATGGTGGAATAATAAAATCTAGTGTTAATGAAGAAATAGACTCATAGATGCAGAAAACAGACTGATGGTTGCCAGGGAAGAGGGGTGTTGGGGGCTGGGTGAAAAAGGCAAAAGGATGAAGAAGTACAAATTGGTAGTTATGAAATCACCAAAGGGATGTAAAAGCAAAGCATAGGAAATAGAGTTAATAATATTATAATAACTGTGTAATGTGCCAGGTTCATGTTTGAGATATCAGGAAGAACACCTGTAAAGTATATGACTGTCTAACCACTATGTTGTTTACCTGAAACCAATACAAAATGACAGAATGTCAATTGCATTAAAAGATAAGATTTTAAAAGTTAAAAATAAAAACTACTGATATTTACAGTTTACTATATATGAAATAAAGGAGCTAAATACTTTGTGTGCAGAAATCTATTGAATTATCATCATAATGCTATGAGATATGTTTAATATTACTTCTACTTTCTGGATAAGGAAACTGGAAGCTTAGGGATTTAGTCAAATTTTATATGGTATGTGCAGACATTCTGACTCTAGAACCCATGCTTTCTCTCTCATTTTTCCCCACTCTTTTTTTTTCTCTCTTATAACTAATAGTATAAAATATAATTTGGTATAGTCACTTCAGTAATGTTGAAGAAAAAGCTTCTAAAAATCTACTATTCTACTTAAAAAACAATGGTGACAATAACAACAGTATATTGATCCCTTTGTAATATATGTAACATATCAAATCTCTGTTATATACCTGAAACTAATATAATGTTATAAATCAATTATACTTCAATAAAAAATCCACAAATGAACTAAAAAAAGAACACTGACAAACATGGTCAAAATTAACTTTTTCAGAATTCTGGAAGGCTTGCAGAAATCAGATTTTATTCAAGAAAAAATGACTGAATCTCATATGCATAGTCGGTTTGGTGGTGGTTCAATTTGCTATATTCTTATCCCCCCCCCCAGCTCTTTAACAGCCTTGAAAACAACAGCATTACAATAATGGCATTTGTAAATCCAGCAGCCTTGCAGCCACTGAGGGGGCAGTTCAGGTTTAGAGCTCAGACAAAAGATTTTTCCCTGGGAATGTCACTATTTCATTGGTCTGGCAGCTGGCTGAAAAGTTCCATTCTCAGGAATTGCTGTATTTGACCTAACTCAAACCTAACTATTTAAAATGCCTGTGAAGATTCATCAACAACAATCAGAGGCAATTGCTTAACCTTGCAGCTGCTTGAGGTGACAATTCCTGTTGAGGTTAACAAGAGACCAATTAATATGATTAAAGGTAAAAGCTGGGAATGAGATGTTCATAGAGGTCTTAGAAGAGATAAAAATATTCCTGGGAAACTAGACAGCAACACAAGATCTAATCACAGGCCTAAGAAAGACATGGAAACAGCAGAATCTCTTGTGTCTGACCGAACCTGAGGCTTAGTGTAAGCAGGCAATAAAGAAGAAGACAAAGTTATAACCTGCCTGGCTGAGTGTTGAATACATTCCTTCATGTGGACAAATTATTCCCTGAGAGGAAGCTGGAAACTTATTTGTTAAAGGAAATTAATAAAATATTTATTAAATCATTAGCTGACAAATAGGGTAGCCAAGCAGAGACTGCAATTTCCATATTTGACAAAAAATATATAATTTATAGAACTATTCCAGTATTCCAGGGAAATCACTAGACAAACAAACAAACAAAAACAGTAACGGCTGGAAAGTAGCAGGTTCTGATTTCCAGATTTGCCACATTATATTACGTAAAAGATCAAGTGTTCATAAAAAAAATACATCATGTAAAAACAGAAAATTATGTCCCACACACCGGAATAAATGCAATAAATTGAAACTGTCCCTTAGGAAGCCTGGGTTACTTGATAAAAATTATTAAATTGGATATAATACATATGCCACTAAATTTAATAACCTAGAAGAAATGGACATGTTCTTAGAAATACATCTTTCCCAGACTGAATCATGAAGAACTAGAAAATCTAAATAGACTAATCAACAGTGAGAAAATTAAAACCTCAACCCCGACTAGTGTAGATCAGTGGATTTAGTGCCAATCTGTCAACCAAAGAGTCACCAGTTAGATTCCCAGTCAGGGCAAATGGCTGGGTGGCTGTCAGGCCAGGTCCCCAGTAGGGGGCGTGTGAGAGGCAACCACACACTGGTATTTCAATCCCTTTCTTTCTCCTTCCCTTCCCCTCTCTAGAAATAAATAAATAAAATATGAAAAAAATATATACAATAAAACAACCTTAAAAAGCTCCCCAAAAGTAAAAGTCCAAGACCAGATGATTTTACTACAGAATTCAAAGAACATTTAATACCCATCCTTCTCAAATACTTCCAAAAATGAAGGAAAATCAATACTTCCTAGCACATTTTGTGAGGCCAACATTACCCTGATATCAAGACCTAGCAAGGATAACAAAAAGAAATAAAATTACAGACCAATATATCTGATGAATACAAATGAAAAAATCCTTAACTAAATAATAGCAGATCTAATACAATAATGCATTAAAGGATAATACAAAAACAATCAAGTGGGATTCATTCCAAGACGAAGGAATGATTCAACATACACAAATTGATCACTGTGATATACCACTTTAACAAAATAAGGGATACTACTTGACTTCAAATTATACTGCACAGTGACAAAAATCAAAGCATCATGGTATTGGCAGACAAGACACAGACTAATGGAATAGAATTGAGAACTGGAAATAAACCGTACATGTATCGAAAAATAATCTGCAACAAAGGAGCAAAAAAACATACAATGATAAAGGAGGTCAAATATATAGTGATGGAAGAAGATGTGACTTTGGGTGGTAAAGGCACAAATATAGTATAGAATCATACTCTTGAAACATATAATTTAATTAATCAATATTATTCCAATAAATTTAATGAAAAAGAATATCCTAAGGAATCAAAAAAATTATCACTAATAAATGAGTGTACCAAGATGACAGAATACATGATTAATATATAAAAATCAGTAATATTTCTACACATTGGGGAAAATCCAAAAATGGAATTAATAGAAAATTCCATTCATAATTAACATCAAATGAATCAAAATCAAAATGAATCAAAATGAATGAATTCAAATGTATTCTTAAGAATACATTTAACAAGAAGGCCATACTTACATATTAAAAACTATTAACATGGTTAAAAAATTAAAGTCATAAATAAATAGAAAGATATTTCATGAACATGTATTGAAAAACTTACTATTGTTAATATGGAAATGGTTTTGAAATTTATCTCCAGATTGAATGCAATCTCTATCTGAACCCCAGTTACCTTTGTTTGTGGAAATTAACAAGCTTATATTAAAATTTAGACAGAAATACAAGGGGATCAGCAGAGCCTAAACAATCTTAAAATTAAAAATAAAGAAAATGTAGGACATACTTCCTAATTACAAAATTACTAAAAGCTACAATAATAGCGAGTGGTATTTAAATAAGGATAGACATAAATCAATGGAATGAAATTGAGAGTCCAGAAAGAATTTCACACATTTCTGTTCAAATGATTTTTAAGGATGCCATGACAATTTAATATGGAAAGAATTATTTTTTTTAGGAAATGATGCTGGAACAAAATGATATCTACATGTAAATACATTAAGTTGGAGCCTTACAACATTGATTAAGCAGTAGTTTGTTAGATATGACATCAAACACAGTAGAGCCAAAAAAAGAAAACAGATCAACTGATTTTCATCAAAGCTAAAATTGTGCTTCAAAGGGCATCATCAAGAAAGTGAAAACAACCCACAGAAGGAGAGTATATTTGCAAATCATATTTTATAAGCAACCTGTATCCAAAACATGTAAAGAAATTCTTACAACTCAGTAATTAAAATACAAACAACCGAATTCATGATGAGAAAAATTTAAAGATAGATTTCTTCAAAGAATATATACAGATAGTGAAGGAGTACATCTTAAGATGGTACATAGGAAGATGGTTAATATCACACTAACTGTGACAGCTGTAATGAAAAGACATCAGTGAGTATTGACAAGTATGTAGAGAAAAAAATTCTCATACATTCATTGCTGGTGAGATTGAAAATAGTGCATCCACTTAGGAATAGAGTTTGAAGGTTCCTTAAATGTAGAATTACCATGTGATCCAGCAAGTCCACTACTATTTACACACTCAAAATAACTAGAAATGTAATTCATAGGTATACCTGTACACAAATATTTATAGTAGTATTATTAATAAAAGTAAAAAAAAGGGAACAATCTAAATGTCTATCAAGAGAAGAACATATAAACAAGTGCATTATAATCATACAATGTAATGTGATTTGGCCATAAAAATAAATGAAGTATTAATGCTTGTTGCAACATAAACTTTGAACACATTAAGTGGGATAAGCCAGTCACAAAAGACCACATATTGCATAATTCCATTTATACAAAATATCCAGAATAGGCAAACCATAAAGATGGTTTTCAGGGTCTGTGTGAGGGGAAAGTGGGAGGAACTGCCAGTGGGTGTGGGTTTCTTTCAGGGTGGTGAACATGTTCTCAAATAAGATAGTGGTAATGGTTTCACATCTCTGTGAATATATTAAAAACTCCTGAAGTGTACCATTTAAAAATAAATTTATATAACATGTGAATTTTATCTCAATAGTGATTATAAAGAAGATAATTTGGTAAGGAAATCCCTAAATAATGATTCATCATATATATATATCACATGTAATATATAAATTATTATCAACTCACTGATAATTTACTTAATTAATTATCTTCTTACGATCAAGTAAATTCAATGTTAATATAACACTTATATTAATACATTATCTTTAAAATTACAAAGAAACACAATCAGAAAGCCTATTTCATCTAGGCTTCTATTTTTACATCCATAAGATATTCAATACTTAGTTTCTTGGAAATAAAATCAGTAAGTTATCAAAAATTTGAGGAATAATAAAATGGTTAAGAGAGCTTGTGTTAATTTAAGTGGCAAAGTCTTCTGACACATTTATAAATTTGTAATTAACAGATCATGATTAGTGATGTCAGAGTTACCTAGAAAGACTGATTATGTCTCATGAATATTAAAGTATATTATAATTAAGTCTTATAGATATCTTTGCTTTTTTATATCTTTAAGATTTATATAGTAAATGTCAATATATGTATATAAATATAAGCACTGTAATATTAGATAATAATATTTGAGTCCTCTCTGTTATACATAATGAGACTAAGATATTTTAGACAAATAGATGGGCTAACAATAATGACATATTTCACATAAATATATACATAAACATTATATATATATTATATATATATATATATATAATGTGTGTGTGGCATTGTATTTTAGGATAAACCAGCAACTAACATCCAGGACATCCAAGAGCTATCAGTACTAAAAGTGAGGTTTACAGCTAGGACTTGGTGTTCTGTTGACATTTCAACAAATAATTTCACAGAATAACAATATGAGACAAAGTTATTCTGCAATCCTGATGAATCATAGTGAAAACATGTCTACCCTATAATCGTATCTGTATATGACAAAAACATGAACAATCCTGGCTAGCATAAATGATTGCTACCTCTTCAAAAATTTAGGCTTTCACTTCTGTCTAGTCTTCTATTCTTCTAGATAAGATTTATAATGAACCCAATTATAGAATTTTTTCACTGCCTGACAATATCTTATCTAAGTCAGGATCCCACTTCTTTAAACCCTTCCTCAAATTATAGCTCATAAACCCATATGTCTAATTACTTTCCAGCACCTTTTTAGTGAGATGCCCCATGGATTTACAGAGTGTGTGTCTTCCTCTCGATAATGAACTATAATCCCAGTGTGTACAGCTAAAGGTGTGTTGCTGCTGGTGTTGGTCTGGATGTGATTGGCAGTGTGAGTACACACATACTGAAATGCAAAGATGAATTACTTTTAGTCATTAAGAAAGATCTTACTATTAAAATAAATGTATCAGAGTCTCTGACAACAAACAGGAAATTCAGATTCTATACTGTAAGTTAAAATTAATTAAAGTTAGTTAGGAAAAATAAAATAACCATAGATATCTTTGAAGCTTTTCCCCCTAACCCAACAAATGTTGATTCTTTCTCTTACTGCATAGACAAGCAGTTAATGTTAATTTGTGACATATCAGTATGTCAATATCACAAAAATAGCTGTGTTTTTAGGTTTTTGTGTATTTTAAACTAATAGTAACTCTTAGCATTGTGAGATTTTTTTTATACTACCAAGGTTTTTCATTTGTTCTTCCTGCCATTGAAATGTCAATCTGAATACTGTCAGCTTTTTCAGAATTATTCTTTAATGGAATAAACTGAAAACTATTATATTTCTAGTCTGGGTTTTAAATCTCATTTCAGTCACCAAAAGTGAGAAATATTTCTAAAAACTGTTACATGCTTCATTCAGATGATCCAGAATTCTCAATGGTAATCACAAAGCAAAAGAAAGTTTATGAGTTACTTTGGAAGATATTGTTAAATTGCTTTGATTTGTCTCTAAAATCATCTATGTATACTTGTATTAATTTAATCTGCTCTATGACAAGATTCTATTGCATTCCTGTGTCAATACATCTGGTTTTGCATCCCTTTGAGAAACACTATGCATACTAAAAAAGTCAAAGAATAATTTAACTAATACATATTTGGCTATTAAACTTTTGAAATATCAATAGCTACCCAGAATTTATATTTAGAGTTTCTTTAAACTTCTCATCTAAAACCTAACTAATATAATTTAATATGAAAATGTGGGCTATCTATGTTGTAAAATGCATTAGTAACTTGACTAAAGCAATCCAGCCTCACTACAATCTCTAAGTAACAAACTAAAAGTGTAAATTCTCCAGACCTACTAAGGAGTCATATTGTGGTACTCGCTTAGCATGGATGGAATGGAGTAAAACAAGGCTGAGATGACCAAAAAACATGTTTTGAAGAAGTAAATTGCACTTGTCACATGTGTCACATCTGGAAATTGAATTTACAAATTAAAATGTGTTTCTTTACTATTTGAGATATATTTAATGTTTTTAATATATTTAATAACATTGTATAAATTTAAATTATACAACATATTTATTTTATACATTTAGATATTGTAACATGTTTGACATTGTAACATAATTATCCTTCTATCATGTCACATAATAATAATCATTTATTTTGTGTGCTAAGAATAATTCAGATCTAGTATCATAACAAGTTGGGTGATGGTAATAAAATATTGTTCTCTATATTCACTCTACTGTACATTAGATCTCCAGGACTTATTTATCTACTATTTGCAAATTTGTAACCTTATGCAACATCTTTCCTACCCGCCCAACATCCTGCATCTGGTAACCACAACTTTACTCTCTCTTTTAATGTGTTTATTGCTGTTGTGACCTGACATTCGGACTTCAGTGTATGTAAATTTCATATGAAGGTGACACTTTAGGGTCAGAAAATGGTTCTTTGTTTTGTAATAGTTATTTTAATTAAATGGGTGTAAAATAAAAATCATATCTGGAAGCAACCCAAAGACATTGAACACACCAAGTAATTTCATGAAAAAAGTGATAAATACATTACTCACCGGTAGCTATTGTGAAGGTCAGTACAGGTGGAATTGTTCTCACAAGGATTCATTTTGCAGTCATTGGATTCTTGTTCACAAAAATTTCCTTCCTCACCAGATAGGCACATGCACTGGTAGCTCTAAGGGAATAATATAAACATTATATAACCTTAGGTAATTTTTACTATTAAGCCTGAAATCCAGATATTACTCCAGGCTATTTTGATCTGTCAGTCAATTTATGCCATTTGAAATTTTTATAGAATGCCAATACTTCTCTCAAGTTACTTTCACTATAGTTTAAAAATCGTGTAAACAGTATTCAGTAGTATATAATCCAATAAAAATTTGCAGTTTATCAATAAAATATACATCAAATATTAAAATATTTATGAATTATATGCAGAACAATTGACTTTGTTAAATATATTAATATAAAAAGTAGTGTATCAGTGACATGAGAGCAGTGATTGAAATTAAATCATGCATGCAACTCAGCCACTAGCTCGCAAGCTTAAAAAACATAACTTCAGCAAATGAACCTTCTGTAAATTTTATGGCATTACTTACAAAAAATCAACTTAGGTAAGTTCAGTACTATTGGATTATTCAAATTGTAAAACTGTTCATATTCTTCTAAAGTATAGAGTTAACCTATAACAATATTCAAAAACTATCAATGAAATTTTGCTTTTCCAGAATTGGGTAAACAAACACACAAACAAAAAACCCCTCAAATTCTTATGGGGTAATAACATATATTAAAATGTTTTTGAAGAATACTGCTCTTTGTCAAAACAGTAGAATTTGGGCTCTTAACATTTAGAGGCTCTAGATTTATCATTATGAAATGTATTAAAAATCAACCACACTCTTGATCTTCACTGGTAATACAGTAGCCACTAGCTCCACATGGCTATAGGGTGTTGATGTGGCATGGATGACAGTTGAGATGCAAGTATAAAATGCAGATTGAATTTCGAAGGTTTAGTATGAAAAAAGTGTAAAGTATCTCACTAATAATTTTATTACATGTAATGATAATGAAGAGTTAAACACACGCTTTACAATTAATTTCATCTGATTTTTTTAACCTTTTTTAATGTGGCTAACTAACAATTTTATCACACATGGGTCTCATTACAATTCCATTGGACAGAGCTATACCAGGTTATGCCTACCCGGAGTCCTCATTTGGTGATAGAGTTAAGACATCTACATAGTTATATAAACATACATGCAGAGCAGAAGTTCCCTGAGATTAGAGAATGTGTTTAGTTTAATACATTCCAGCATCTTGAGGAGTCCTGGCAACCTGGAGATACTTAACACATGTTTATTGAACTAATGAAAAAGAATAAATATGATAAGAAAAAAAGGTAAAAGCCGCAGTTAGTATCCAAAACAGACTATACTAGAGATGGATAAAAAACTTATTTAAAATATTATATTAACCAAAGAAACACATAAATTCATGTTTCATGTATGTACATTTGGGTTACAATAACTCAAATGTATAAGAATTGCTGCTGAACACCCTGCTTTGGTTTGACAGGGCCAGATGACTTTCTATCCTTGTGAGCAGCTGAAAAGCAGAGGGATGAGAGCCACCACACTGGTAACCCTGGCCTTTGTTCCTGACACATGGGTTAATTTTCCCCTCAGAGTGCTCAGTGATAGCACTCATAGTTTGCTGGATTTTAGGAGCAATCTTTTCACACACTGTCATCCTGTGTGGTTAAATTTCTCAAGCAGGGTGGTAACGTTCCCAAAGATCTTCTGGGTTGTTTGGCTTTTTTCTTTCATTTCTTTTCTGTAAGTATTAAAAGAAGACTTACATATAAATTAAATGTAGTGATTATATTTCATTTTATGAATCTATGTAAAATGAAAGTAATTCTATAACAGGCAAGACAAGTGTACATTGTGATGAATGGGGGTAACTACCCAATTCAGTGATGGACATCAGGGAAGGTTAGGATGGATGGCCCGTATGTGGAATCTGTGGGAAAGGTTGAGGCACCCTTTAGTTATGTTCTGATAGTTCATTTTCTAAGTGAATTGTATGGATGTTCTGTAAAGACAAAAGCATGAGTTTACTGCTGGTTTTTATTTTAACATCTCAGTAATAATTTGAAAAGAAATTGAGTGATTTAAAAAGTCAAATTTTTCCTATTAAAGCCATATGTTGCTTAAAAGGTAATAATTGTTTTTATGTATTTTGATGATTTAAGAATTAGGAGAAAATTATCATCAATTTAATGGCATAATTATCATTAAAGTGTCAGATATCACAGCAATAATTCCAGATATGACCAAATCTACATGAAAAGAAAGCATAAGAGGATGAGGGAAATAGATTTTTTCTAACCTTAAATATTAAAAAATATAAATGTTGAAAAGAGTAGAAATGAATATTAGCTAGAACTAACCAGAGTTCGAGTGTTTCTGGTCATTTGTTGCTTTCTTGATTCACAAGCATTTTTCTGAGTGTAGATATTTTCAGTGCAAAGCATTTTCCCATTCAACATTATAAAGTTAAGTCAAGTAATTTTAAATAATAGTTTAAGGTAAAACATTATTTTTATATTACATTATCTTACATTAAATAATTAAACTATACTTTGACCTAAGTGTTTTGAGAAAGAAAATATATTCAAAATATATTTATTTACTGATATTAGTAAAAGTTTGCATAATTCATGAAGTTGGAGCCACACATGTGGGGGCAACTTTGCCCGCAAGTCCCCCCATCCACCATGGATGACAGTAACACTATGAAGACATGATCTGCTTGGGGAAGAGAGGTGGCCAATCTCTTAAAGGAGAAGGGCCAGGAGCCCCTTCTTCAATGACTTTTATTGGGTTGTAATACACAGGAATACAGGCTGCAAGGATCAAACAGTAAACATTTCAAAGAAATCTGAGGGCTTAGTCTGAGTCAGTGTCTGTCAGGAAAGGGGGTTGCAGAAACTTTGGGAGACATACTCATTCCCTGTTCAGACCCTTATCATATGAAAGCACTCTTAGCAAAGCAGGCTTCACAGGACTTTGTGTATTCTTTCTTATGCCCAATCACCGCAGATCCCGCTCTAGCTGGCGAGGGGCTGCACTGCTTCCCCCACCATAGGTTTTTAGGCTTAAGTGGATTAAAGCCAGGAAGAGCTTCTCCCAGAGGACATGGGGACTCGGACTATGTCAGAATGGCCAGTGGGGTGAGGGTCCATCACTCCCTCTTTTTTGCAGCTTCCTAAGTCCTTCCATGATGGCCTCCCAAGTGATAATGTCTGGCTTAGGTTGCCCCTCCTCTGAGGGCTCTTGCCCGTCATGGACTATCCGACCTGTACTGGGGGCAGGGGAAGAAGCAGAGACAAGCTTTGTCTCCTTAGTGGCTCGCATTCCAGAGGTTGCTCACTCAGCCTTAGCTATGGGGAGGGCAGTCACAACTCCTGAAACCAGGCAGAGCGTTTCCCAACACACACAATTTTTACCTCTTAATATGAAATCAAGATTGCTATTCCTGAAAAATTCAGATATAACATTTTTCATAGTTTGAAAATATTTAGGTAAGAAATGATAGAAGAGAATCCAGAACTAGAATAGGAAACTACACAGCCAGTGAGACAGAAGACAAAGCAGTCAAGTCTATTGAGTGCAATAGATTAAACTACATAGTGTTTAGTTTTTGTTTTTTTTAGGTCAACAGCCAGATATTTTAAATGTCTGTGATCAGTGAAAAATATTTTAAAATAAGTAGGATAGAATAATTTTGAATATTTAATTGTGAAGTCTGTGAGATAAAATTTGAAAATTATTGTTGTTTATTAAATTTCTAGACATGTTTGGAATACTAATATTCTCTTGCTGCATCACAAATTACCACAGACTGAACAACATTAAGCGACATAAATTTACTCCCTCACAGTTTATATTGGTCAGTGTCCAAGTATGGTTGTTTAGTCCTTTGTTTAGAGTCTCACTAGGTTGAAACCAAGGTATTAAGTGGGTTGTGATCTCATATGAGATGTGAGGTAATTTTCTAAATTCAGTGGTTGTCAGCAAAATTAATTTCATTATAGCTATAAAACTTAGAGAAATCTAACTTAAATTAGGTATTTAACTTAATTCAGAAATGAAATTGAAATCTTCATACTCTTGCTAACTGTGAGGCACAGACCATATTCAGCATCAAGACGGTATTGTTAGGTCCTTGGCATGTGGCCTCATCTCCTAGCATGGCCTTGGCTACTTCAAGGCCAACGGGAGAGCTTCTGCTGCTGCAACTTGTCTCTTTTAAGGGCCCATCTAATTAGGTCAGGCCCACCCAGAATAATCATACATTCGATAAATTAAAGTCAAGTGATTAGGAACCTAGTTATATCTGAAAAATTTGTTTTCCAAGACAATATTAATGTGGTAGCAATATCCTATTGTATTCACACATCTTATATTTAAGGGGAGGAAATTGTACAGGGCATGAAATCTTGGGACCATCTTTTAATTCTGCCTACTACATCTACTAACCTACTTAATTCTTCTAAGTAACTTATTTAAATTTTCCAAATCTCCATTTCCTTTATATGCAAAGAGCCAAAAATATCTACTTCATAAGCTTATTTTGAACATTAAGTGCAGTGATGATTGTAACATGCTTAGCTTAGTGACACATAATTACTACTAATTAATAGCAGTAATTACCTCTAGGCATACCAGTCTAAATCTGATAAGATCAATGTAAAACTTCAGAAAGTACTACAACTGGATCAGAATCATCCATTGTTATATTATTGTTTTGCATGAACAATTCAAGCTACCTACTAAGAGGTAAAGATTATCAGACTAGGGGAACAAAGACAAAAAGAGGAGGAAAAAGAGACTCTAGCAATGTGTCAATTACAAGACACAAAGATGAAGTGAACAAATTCAGAACATGTAAATTAGGAAAATTAATCATGAAAATAGAATATATTATTAAACAAATAAACATTTTATTTCTTAAGATTGTATTTATTTATTTTTAGAGAGAGGGAAAGAAAGGGAGAAAGAGAGGGAGAGAAACTCTCATGTGCCCTGTACTGGGGATGTGGCCCACAACCCAGGCTATTCCCTGACTTGGAATCAAACTAGTGACCCTTTGGTTCCCAAGTCAGCACTCAATCCATTGACCCACACCAGCCAGGGCTAAACAAATATACATTTTAAAATGCAACAACAAAAAGGAAGATTGATGAATACATAGACTGAATTAAATTATGTCCAAATCTTTAAATCCCCTTTTATGCCATGTAGATGTGAAAGAAAGAAAGAGAGAGAAAGAAAGAGAGAGAAGGAAGGAAGGGGAAACTATCCAACTTGTTTTTGAGGCTAGTAAAATCTACATATTAAAACCTGGCAAGAACATAATAAGAAAAGAAAACAGCCAATGTTACTTGAGATAAAAAAAAATAAAATAGAAAAAAATAAATTTAACTAATTGAATCTTACGGTGTCTTCAAAATATGGTCAATTATAAACTGTTAGTTTCTCCTTCCTTTCTCCAGAAATAAAAGTATGTTACAACATGAGAAATCTATTTAAAATGGTTTAATCATCTTAGATATGGAAATATATTATAGAATTCAACAAATACTTTTCTTAGCAAATGAGAAATTAATGAGAATGCCCTTATACTAATAAAAAACTGTTTACCACATGTTAACAAAAAAGAAATTCTACCAAACACTATTTTAGCAAACACAATTAGAGAAACTGAATAAAATATGTAAAGCAATGGTTGAATTCTTGAAAAAACAACCAAGGCAGACTGAATCTACTAAGTTGTAGAGAGAAGGGAAGCAAAACTAAGGTAAGATCACACTTTACTATGTTTTACCAGGACATTTGCCTACTTAAATTCAGGTAAATAAAAGCATTTCTACTTCTGGGTAGTTATCTGAAAGAAACAAAAACCCTAATTCAAAAAGATATATGGCACCCCTATGTTTATTTCAACATTACATACAGTAGCCAAGATATGTAACCAACCTAGGTATCCATCAGTAGTTGAATAAATGAAGATATATATCAGATATATTTGTGTATATATATGTATACACACACAACTATATAGACAATATATATACATATATATAGACACTCAAAGGTGTTTATGTGTATAGACACCATTAGTGAGCATGTGTACTGTGTGCTATTGCATTCAAAATGCCATTGAATTGAGCAAGTAGAGCAAGGAAACTGCACCAGATTTTGCAATGAGCTTAAACATTCTTCCATGGAAACTATTCAGGTAATTCAGAAGGCTGCAGCTATTGGAAACTAGTGACTGGCAGCTTCATCAAGACAATGTGCCCACACATGTATCACATTTCATGTATCACATTTGGTTAAACATCAAATCACTGAGGTGACTCAGGGTGTGTGTGTGTGTGTATGTACACACACACCTATCCTAATTTGTCCAGAAGGTATACAGCCATCTAATATGAAACATTTATTGAAGACACAAGACACATTGTACCTAAGACAGTGACATCTCAGTCCTCTTCAAACTAGGCGCTGTGAGACTTCATACAGTTCTCTCAATCACCATCAGCTTCCACATCATATTTTTCTGAATCTTATCAGCAGTCTAAAATCTCTTCCCTTTCAAAGGTAATTTTAGTATTGGGAATAGCCAGCAGTTTCAAGGTGCCAAATTCAGGCTGTAGTGGGGCTGAGTCACCTGGGTGAACTGATGTTTAACCAGAAAACTCATGAAATGTGATTCATGAGTGGGCACATTGTCATGATGAAGCTGCCAAACACCAGTTGCCCATAAGTGCAGCCTTCTGAATTACCTGAATAGTTTCCACAGAGGAATGTTCAACCTTAATGCAAAATTTGATGCAGTTTTGTTGCTCTACTAGCTCAATGGGATGACATTTTGAATGCAATGGCTACACCATACACATGCTCACTCAATGGTGTCCACTGTCCCCACTGAGTAGAGCAGTGAAGATGTCATTATTCATTCATGCACATTCCAGTCCACTCCCCTTGGCTGCCAGGTTACATCTGTCACATAAACTGTTCTCATTATATTAACAATGGCTGGACTTTTTCCATACAGACCTCTTGTGTGTGTTGGCATCTTATTCAGCAATAAAATATGAAATCTTCCCATTTGCAGAAACTGGATGGGCCTAGAGAGTATTATGCTAAGTGAAATATCACAGAAATATAAATACCATACGGTTTCACTTAAATATGGAATCTAAACAAAAGAAAATGAAGTGAATAAACCAAATAAAACAAAATTAGACTCATAGAAAAAGAGTCCAAAGGTATAACTGCTAGAAGGGAAAGAGATAGAGAGAGGAGGAGAAAGGTAAAGGGGGATATAGTCAATGATATATACGATGTTTATACAATAACACAATTACCAGGATTAGTAGGATAATCACATTGTAAGATATAAAAATATCAAAATACCATATTTTTAATTGTTTTTCAAGTATAATTTTGTCTTTTACATCCCAGCCCACCCACGCAACCCTCCCTCCTACCTCCCATTCCACCCCACCTAGTTTTTGTCCATGTGTCTTTTATACTTGTTCCTGTAAACCCTTCCAATTTTCCCCTGAAATTCCCTCCCCCCTCCCCTCTGGACACTGTCAGCCTGTTCTCTATTTCAGTGTCTTTGGTTATATTTTTCTTGTTTGGTTGTTTTGTTGTTTAGGTTCCTGTTAAAGGTGAGATCATGTGGTATTTGTCTTTCACCACCTGCTTTATTTCACTTAGCATAACACTTTCCAGTTCCATCCATGCTGTTGCAAAGGGTAGGAGCTCCTCCTTCTTTCTTTCTGCTGTATAGAATTTAATTGTGTAAATGTACCATAGGTTTTTGATCCATTCACTTCCTGCTGGGCACCTAGGTTGCTTCCAGCACTTGGCTATTGTAGATTGTGCTGCTATGAACATTGGGCATAGGTTCTTTTGGATGGTGTTTCAGAGTTCTTAGGATATCATCCTAGGAGTGGAATTGTTGGGTCAAAAGGCAAATTCATTTTTAGTTTTCTGAGAACATTCCATACTGTTTTCCATAGTGGTTGTACCAATCTGCAATCCCACCAACAATGGATTAGGGTCCCCTCTTTTCCACAACCTCTTCAAAACTTGTTTGTTGCTTTGTATATGATGGGCATTCTGACCACTGTGAAGTGGTATCTCATTGTGGTTTTAATTTGCATCTCTCTGATGGCTAGCAATACTGAGCATCTTCTCATGTGTCTCTGGATCCTCCATATGTCCTCCTTGGAGAAATGTCTGTTCAAGTCCTTTCCCCATTTTTTATTTTGGTTGCTTGTCTTCTTAGAGTGGAGTCATGTAAGTTCTTTATATATTTTGGAGACTAACCCCTTGTCTGGGGTAGCATTGGCAAATATGTTTTCTCATACAGTTGGTTCTCTTTTTATTTTAATACTGCTTTCTTTAGCCATGCAGAAGCTTTTTATTTTGATAAGATCTCTTTATTCTTTTCATGTGTTTATTCTTTCCTTTACGTCCCTTGCTCTAGGCAACATATCCGTAAAATTGTTGCTGCATGAAATATCTGAGATTTTTCTGTTTATGTTCTTCTTTAAGACTTTAATGGTGTCACAGCTTATATTTAAGTCTTTTATCCACCTTGAATTTATTTTGGTCTATGGTGTAAGTTGGTAATTGAATTTCATTTTTTTTTGCACACAGCTGTCTAGTTCTCCCAACGCCATTTGTTGAAGAGGCTATTTTTACTTCATTTTATGTTGCTGCCCCCTTTGTCGAATATTAATTGACTATGGAGACTTGGGTTTCTTTCTGGGCTCTCTGTTCTGTTCCACTGGTCCATGTGTCTGTTATTAAGCCAGTACCAGGCTGTTTTTATTACAGTGGCCTTGTAATACAGTTTGGTATCAGGTATTATGATCCCTCCTACTTTGCTCTCTGTTCTCAAAATTATAGCAGCTATTCAGGGTCGTTTATGGTTCCATATATATTTTTGAAGTGTTTGTTCTATGCCTGTGAAATATGCCATTTATACTTTAATAGGTACTGCATTGAATCTGTAAATTGCTTTGGGTAGTATGGACATTTTGATGATGTTAATTCTTCCAATCCATGAACTTTCTTCAGTGTTGTGTAGTTTTCTGTATACAAGTCTTTTACCTCCTTGGTTAGGTTTATTCCCAGATATTTTATTTTTCTTTTTGCTATATTGAATGGGATTTTTTTCTTGATTTCTGCTTCTGCTGTTTCATTGTTGGTATACAAAAATGCCTTTGATTTCTGGATATTGACTTTGTATCCTGCTGTTTTGCTAAATTTATTTATTAGGTCCAGCAGTTTTGGGATGGAGTCTATAGGATTTTCTATGTACACTATTATGTCATCTGCAAACAGTGACAATTTTGTTTCCTCCTTTCCAATTTGGATGCTTTTATTTTCTTTTCTTGTCTGATCGCTGTGTCTAAAACTTCCAATACTGTATCAAATAGAAGTGGTGAAAGTGGACAACCTTTTCTTGTGTTGATCTTAGTGGAAAAGATTTTAGTTTTTGCCCATTGAGTATAATGTTGGCTGTAGGTCTGTCATATATGGCTTTTATTAGGTTGAAGAATGTTCCTTCTATTTCCACTTTGCTGAGTGTTTTTTTTTATCATAAATGGATGCCGTACCTTATCAAGTGCTTTTTCCACATCTATTGATATTATCATGTGATTTTTGTCTTTGCTTTTGTTTATGTGATATATTACATTTACTGATTTGCAAGCTTTGAACCATCCTTACATCCCTGGGATGAATCTCACTTGATCATGGTGTATGATCTTTTTAATGTATTGTTGGATGTGGTTTGCCAATATTTTGTTGAGGATTTTAGCATCTATGTTCATCAGTGATATTGGCCTGAAGTTTTCTTTCTTTGTTGTGTATTCATCTGGTTTTGGGATTAGGACGATGTTGGCTTCAAAAAAAGAGTTTGGGAGTCTTCCATCATTTTGAATTTTTTCAATAGTCTTTGAAGAATAGGGGTTTGCTATTCTTTAAATATTTTTGTAGAAATCTCCTGTAAAACTGTCCCATCCAGGGCTTTTGTGTGTTGGGAATTTTTTGATTACTGCTTCAATTTCTTCTGCTGTCATTGGTCTTTTCAGGTTTTCTGCTTCTTCTTCATTGAGTTTTAGAAGATTATATTTTTCTAAAAATGTGTCCATTTCCCCTAGGTTTTCAAATTTCTTGACACAGTTCTTCCTAGTAGTTTCTTACAATAGTTTGTATTTCTGTGGTGTCAGTTGTAATCTCTCCTCTTTTATTTATGACTGTGTTTATTTGGGTCCTCTCTCTTCCTTTCTTTTTTTTTTTAAACTTTTTTTTATTGATTATGCCATTACATGTGCTCTATTCCCCCCTCCATTCCCCTCCACCCTGCATACCCCTCCCCCACCATTTCCCCCTTTAGTTCATGAACACGTGTCTCAAATTCTTTAGATTCTGTATTTCCCCCTGCTATTCTTACCCTCCCCCCCCATCTATTTTCTATCTACTGTCTATGCTACTTATTTTCGGTACCTTCCCCCCCTTCCCCTCCTCCCACTCCCCTGTTGCTAACCCTCCATGAGATCTTCATTTCTATGGTTCTGCTCCTGATCTAGCTGTCCTCTTAGTTTGCTTTTGTTTTAGGTGTGGTTCTTACTAACTGTGAGTTTGCTGTCCTTTCACTGTTCATCTTTTTTTATCTTCTTTTTCTTAGGTAAGTCCCTTTAACATTTCATATAATAAGGGCTTGGTGATGATGAACTCCTTGAATTTGGTCTTATCTGAGAAGCACTTTATCTGTCCTTCCATTCTAAATGAAAGTTTTGCTGGGTAGAGCAATCTTGGTTGTAGATCTTTGGTTTTCATGACTTGGAATACCTCTTTCCAGCCCCTTCTGGCCTGTAAGGTCTCTTTTGAGAAATCAGCTGACAGTCTGATGGGAACTCCTTTGTAGGTGACTGTCCCCTTAGCTCTTGCTGCTTCTAGGATTCTCTCCTTCATTTTAATCTTGGCTAATGTAATTATGATGTGCCTTGGTGTGTTCCTTCTTGGGTCCAACTTCTTTGGGACTCTCTGAGCTTCCTGGATTTCTTGGAAGTCTATTTCCTTTGCCATCTTGGGGAAATTCTCCTTTATAATTTGTTCAAATAAGTTTTCCACTGGTGGCTGTTCCTTTCCCCCTCTGGTACCCCTATAATTCGAATGTTGGAACATTTAAAGATGTCCTGGAGGTTCCTAAGCTTCTCCTCATTTTTCTGAATTCTTATTTCTTCATTCCTTTCTGTTTGATCACTTTTTCTTCCTTCTGGTCCACTCCCTTGATTTGAGTCCCAATTTTCTTTCCATTACTATTGGTATTCTTTGTATCACCATTCATTTCAATTAGTTTAGCTTCCATATGTTTCTCTAATTTGTGACTAAAATCCACCAGTTCTGTAAGGATCCTGATAACCAGTGTTTTGAACTGTGCATCTGAAAGACTGGCTATTTCTTCATCACTTAGGTCTATCGGTTCTGGGGCTCTGAGTTGTCCTAGAGCCATTTTTGGTCTATTCGTGCTGTTAAGTGAGCGGAGCGAAGCCTTAGTTGTTTACCAGGACGGGGAGACCCAGGTCGCTGGTTTGTGACGCTGTGTGTGGGGGCGTGGTCAGAGAGGGAGCATTGGCGGTCCCCCTCCGCTAGCCCAGCGCATCCAGTCACTCCGCACGCCTGGGGTTTACCCGATCGGAATTGTGCGAGCCTGCTGCCCCGCGCCGGCTTCCCTTCTCATTGGCTTCTCTGCACGTAAATGCGCGAGACGGACTGACCGACCGACCACCGCGCCTCTTCCCTGTGCGCTCCGGCAGCCAGCTCGCTCGCGATCAGCGCCCTCGGTTGCCGCCTGCGCGCACCGCCCCAGGAATTTTTTCTTGCTAACCTGCTCCGCTGCTGGCCTCGCTCCTCGTACCGGTCCAGCTGAGTATCTAGTTGTCCTTTGGACTCCATATTGTCGATTTTTCGTGTGGCTTGGTTGTGACTGCTGTTAAAAATAGTTGTTCTTAGATTTGGTTGTGCACAGAGGCGAGGTCATTCCTCCATCTACGTCTCCATCTTGGCGGAAGTCCCTCTCTCTTCCTTTCTTGATCAGCCTGCTTAAAGGCTTGTCAATTTTGTTTATCTTTTCAAAGAACCAACTCCTGGATTCATTCATCCTTATAATCGTGCTTTTCATCTCTATGTCATTTAATTCTGCTCTGATCTTGGTTATTTACTTCCTTCTACTAGCTCTGGGCTGTCTTTGTTGTTGTTCTTCCAGTTCTTGTAGTCATAGGTTGAAATGTTTCTCTCTCTCTTTTTTTTTTTTTGGTAGGCCTGCCTCACTCTGAACTTCCCTCTCAGCTTTGCTGTGTCCCACAAATGTTGAGTTGTTGTGAGTTCATTTTCATTTGTTTCCAGAAACTTTCTGATTTCTTCTCTAATTTCATTCTTGACCCATTAATTATATAACAGCATGCTATTCAATCTCCATAATTTTGAGTGTTTGCATTTTTTCCCTTGTGGTTTCTGGTTTCAGTCCCTTGTTGTGGGAGAAAATGCTTGATACATTTTCAATTTCACTGAATTTGTTGAAGCTTGTTTTGTGTCCTATCATGTGGTCTATGTTTGAAAATGTTCCATGTGTATTTGAAAAGAATGTGTATTTAGCTTATTTGGAATGAAGGGCTCTATATATATCCGTTAAGTTTATTTCTCCTTCAGCTTTGTTCAATGTCACAACAAAATATCTTTGTTGATATTTTGTTTGGAAGATCTGTCCATTTTTGACAGTGGGGTGTTAAAATCCCCTACTATTATTGTGTTGCTTCCATATATATTTTTTTTAAATCCTCTAAGATTTTCTTTATGTATTTGGGTGCTCCTGCATTGGGTGCATATACATTTACAATGTTTTTTGTCTTCATGGTGTATTCTTCCCTTGAGTATTATGAAGTGACCTTCTGGGTCTCTCTTTATGGCCCTTTTTTTGAAGTCTATTTTGTCTGATATGAGAATTGCTACCCTAGCTTTTTTTCTTGTCCATTTGCTTGGAAAATTTGTTTCCAGCCTTTCACTTTTAGTCTGTGATGGTTTTTTGTCCTGAGGTGGGTCTCTTGTAGGCAACATATGTGTGGGTCATGCTTTCTTATCCATCCAGCTATTCTATGTCTTTTAATTGGAGCATTTAAGCCATTTATGTTTAAGATTATTATTGATAGGTACTTATTCACTGTCATTTTTGTACCTGTGTTCTTCTCTCTCTTTCTCTCTTTCTCTCCCTCACTTTCATAAAGCAGTCTTTTTAGCATGTCTTGCAGAGCTGGTTTGGTGGAAGTGTATTCTTTTAGACTTCTTTTGTCTTTAAAACTCCTTATTTGGCTTTCTATCTTGATTGAGAGCCTTGCTGGCAAAGTAGCCTTGGTTGTAGGCCTCTGGATCTCATTACTTGAAATATTTCTTGCCATTCTCTTTTGGCTTGGAGCATTTCCATTGAGAAGTCAGTTGCTAACCTTATTGGGGCTCCCTTGTGTCTTATTTTCTTTTTCTCTTTTGTTGCCTTTAAGATTCATTCTTTCTCTTGGAATTTTGTCATTTTTATTTTGAGGTGTCTTAAAGTGGGCCTCTTTGGGTTCCTCTCTTGATTGGGATTCTCTGTGTTTGCTGGATTTGTGTGACTTTTTCTCAACAAGTTTTCCATCATTTCTTTTTCAAATAGGTTTTCTATCCCTTGGTCTTCTTCTTCTCCTTCTTGTCCCTATTATTCAGATATTATTATGTTTCATATTGTCTTATTGTCATATTTCTCTTAATCCCTCTTTATTCTTTCTGAGCCTCTTTTCCTTTTCTTGCTCTTTCTGGGTGTTTTTTTCTACTTTGTCCTCCAGCTCTCTGATACAATCTTTTGCTTCATCTATCCTGGTTTTGGTTCCTTCAACTGTGTTCTTCATTTCAGAAATTGTGTTCTTCATTTCAGAAATTGTATTCTTCATTTCCCCTTCGCCCTTGTTGATAGTTTCTATTTCCTTTATCATGTTGATATAGTTTGTAGTGAGTTCATTGTAGTTTCCCTGTATTTTTTGGTAATTTGCTGTGAGCTCATGGAGCTTCCTGATAACCACTGCTTTCAACTCAATATCTGATAGTTTAGTTGCCTCTATTTCATTTAGCATTCTTTCTGAGGTTTCCTCCTTTCCATTTGTTTGGGGATTGTTTCTTTGTTTCCCCCATTGTTTGTGAAACTCTTCTTGTTAGCCTCAGCTTCTTAAATTAATCTGTTCTAACTCCCTGGGTTTATGGCATGAAGTTCTGTGGTAGAATACCTGTGAGATTTAGTAGTTCAGTCTCCTTTGGGTATCCTGGTGTTCACTGCTTCCACCTACTTGTCTGGTTTTTCAATGTCTGCTACAATTTTTGGTCTCCTATTTTTATATATGCTGTGGTACCATTGGCTGTCTGCTCTGTTCCTCCATTAATCAGCCAGGTTTGTCTCCTGTGTGTAGGGAGAAGTGGAATCTACTCCCTCTTACCTAGCTGCCATTTTCTCTCCAAAATACCGTATTTTATACCTGATATAATATTGTATACCAACAAAGCTTAACTAAAGAAAAAAAACTGTCACAAATAAAGTAAGCAAACAGAAGTACCTGAAGCTTTCAGCTATCTCCGTAGAATGAAAATAATATATTGGCATTTAGCTTTGTCAAGGAGATAGGCCTGTGAAGAAAAGAGAAGAGAAGCAAGCCCAAACTTTGTGAGCAACATTTTGGAGAAATTTATTTCTCAGGGTGTAACTACCCAGTGCAAGCAGAAAGCAGCTAAACTGAATAGCAAAGACTCAGCAGTCTTGTAGTGCAGGAATGGTGAAGTTGGAGTTTACAACCTGCAAGATGGAATGGTCCTGCTAAACACTTCTGACTTTCTGTAAGAACTTAAAAGGCCAAAATCTAGAAATAAGAACAAATGAGCAAAAACACCAGCCCAGGTCATACTAAAATCTTCTTAACTGAAATGAGGTAATATATCTGTACTCTATTTGTCTACCAGAGAAAATAAAGTGCTTTTTGGAGGAGGATAACAGTAAGTAGAATTTTTCAATATCTGGTACAAAATATGTGGCATTAAATAAGGAATTAGAAATGCTAAGGACTAAAATTCATGAAAAGAAAACAACAGACAGTACAAATAGACTTATCTAGATTTTGTGGTTATTGAATATTTTTAAATAGCTCTGATTGGCAGATGTGAAAACAGAAAGCAAGATAAGAAATATCACTAGAAACTTGATATAATAGAGACACTCAAAGACATATGATAAGTTTTAAAAGGATAATAATTGAAATTTAAGAATTTAACCCATTATTTATATTAATCCAAGATTAATAACATACATTATATCAAAGAAGATAATCAGTAAATATCCAATCAAAGTGCATCAGAAAACAAAATAAAAATAAGGGAAGACGTGAAAAGAACCAATAGATGTTTAATTGGTATAACAAAAAAGAAAGGAGAGATTGAATAAAAGCAATAATTTAAAAAGGACTGCCTGAGTATTGTCTAAAGATAACAAAAGACAATAACCATTGATACAGAAAGTTCTCCAGACCTGTGATGGATTAACACAAAGAAAAGATTAGCCAGCGTAGAACTGCTGAGGATGAAAGATAAAGAATAAATCTTAAAGGCAGCCAAAGAACAAAGAAACATTGCCTTCAAAGGGATATCAAGACTGATAACTTACTTCCTGATGGCGGAAATAAGAACACATAGAAAAATATTTTAATAGAATAAAAGATAAGAACTACAAACCTAAAAGTTTATGCTCAGTATAAAAAAATACATTTAATTTGGAAATGAGAATAAAAATATTTCATTCTCACTTAAAACTTGAAAATTTACTGAAGATTTTAAGACTGTGGAGATTTTGGTAACAGAGAACCAGGATTCAAACTCAATCTCCATAAATTATTTGCTATATAATTGTATTCATCTTCCTTTATCTCAAGGAACATCAGAAATAATGGCACCTGGTTGATGAGTGTGTGGAAATTGAATGAGTACTTAATATAGAACCTCATTTGATATCTGACTTGGAGTAAGATACCAGTAAACTTCATTTAAAATGGTCTTTGATTCTGTGATTTGTCCATGTAATCTCAACTACTCCCCAGTCTCTTGTTTCCTGATTCTTTGATATTCCTCCACCTGGAATACCTTTGCTTACTTTTCCCAACCTCTGCCCCATTTTTCCAAATTTTATCCTTCTTTCAAGGTCAAAATAAATGTCATGTTCTTCTTGAAACCTTGAACATTTTTCTGTGGTATATGTTCCTTTATCACAATTATTATTTTATCTTTTATGAAAAAATTAGTACACTAGTTACTTGTATACATATTATATATTTTACTATTTACCATATTTCAAGATATATTACTTATTTTATTGCTTATTTTTCTAACTTATAAAATAATAAAATCTGGGAGGGAAGAGACTTAATCTGTTTTGTTCACTAAATATCCTCAGGATCTATAATACTGTCTGATATTTGACTGAAATAATTGATGTTGGAGCATGAAATATATATCATAACAATTAGTAATAATATAGTCCTGGAGAAATATTATTTATAATTTCCAAGTATTTAAGCATCTCATTCTAACAAGAAAACATATACTTCAGAATACCTTTAAATAACCCTTCAATTACAATCAACTAAAACCAGTTCTATAAATGAGGACTGAAAATCCAAATTAAAGAAAAATTATATTGTTTCTTTACAAAAAGTATTTACATATTAAGATCATCATATATGATTCAGTTTTAGATGCAAAGTGTATCATATAAAACATATTCTATGAGACTTACTTTTAGAATCCTGAAAATATAGATATACACTGAAAGAATAAAGCAAATAAAATTTTTAATTGTGTTTTTTTCTGATTCATTACTCATGATTATAGGAAGAAGGGTAATGATTTCTTTATTTTTTAATAAAATAAAAAAATAAGTAAAATCTATAGTGAATTCTGTTTTTGTAAAAATAAAGGATTACATTCTGTCTTATTTTTTAAGTTATTTTAAGTATTAATTTAATTTATAAAGACATAAAAGTGACCATTGGCACAAAGATTGCCAAATACTGGATATAATAATATTCAGGATTAAAAATATAATAATCTTTATTCTTCATAACAAACAAAAATGTGTTAATATAATTTTTTTCAGCTGGAGAAATGATTTAACTTGGTATTTTAAACTTAAAATGAAATAATATAAATTATTCTGACAGAAAATTAATGGAATATTTAAAAACAATTTCTGTAAAAAGTTATAAATGCTGAATTTCATTAAACATATATTGAAATAAGAATAAAAATACGTTAGACTGAAGAATACATTCAAGGCAGAACTATTTTAGAAAAATACAATTTCTTTAACATGGAAAAATGTAATATGAAAACCATGAAAAACCACATTAGATGTAGATATCATAGTGTATAAATATTCATAGTGTTGGTACCTTTTAAAAACACTTTGTAAAGGAAATACAAACCTTTGAGAAACTTAGTCACTGTTTTCATGTAAAATGTTTTTTTGTTAGTAGTAAGAAGAGCAAATTAGTATTTTAGTGTCTGCTCTAAATGAAGAACAGTAAGGCAAATTTCCACTAGATTTATTTTCTGTCTTCCAGGCAATCTATGAAAAACATTCATATTAATATTACATTTTTCAAAATAATGTCAGCTGTCCATTATGTTATTTTCTACCTACACTCTCTATTAACAATTTATTCCTTGTTTTTTAGTTGTCTTTATTGCATGTCCTACCTTCATAAATTATTTGTGACTCTTTCCAAAGGGTCTCTTACCTTTAGCAGTTTCTCTTTTCCAGAAAGGGTTTAAAACCAAAATAAAGGGGTTTAGAATACTAGTACTGAAATCATATTTATTACTAGTAATATAGCTATCATAAGAAAATAACTCATCAGCCATCAGTGTTTACTCTTCAAACACATTTCTTGTGTCTTGAACAGTGATTTCCTTTGATGTTGTTTCAGTTTAGCCACTGGGGATTTAGTCTATTACCCAAAGTTTTATCCCTGGAACATGTGCAATACTTTAGAATACAAACATACAATTTTCTGAGAGACTATCACAAACATAAAGATGCCAGAATATTAATACAACCCTGCTGCAGATAGTTTAGATGTTTGGGACAACTACTTTTTGGTCTAAAAGTCAAATGATAATGAAAATACAAGCACAGGATGGAGTAAAAATCACTTTTACCTCCCCATCAGGTTTTTTCTAAAATACTTTGCAGAAGGATGCTATATGGTTCATTTTCTCGTACTTTGTTTTCTAACATACTAGAAAGCTCATAGAATTGTAAATGCTTTTTATTGTCAAAAGCTGTCTTCAACATCAGACTATGTGGTCTAGTACTTTTAAAATATTTGTCTTTTAATTTTAATTAAGAAACCCTTACACAAACACATTTTCCCAGGGTGCCTAAATGCATAAAGCAGCTTAAAGAAGATCGGCTCTGACTGAGCAAGGGAATAAAGGCCCAGAAAGCTGCCGCCTCTCAGCTCTTTTTGCCACCCTCCTTCTACAGTCTCCCTCCCTGAGACACTGTCGCTCCCACCCCCGCCCCACCAAGGCTCAAAACACAGACTGAAAATGACTGATCCACCCCACCCAACTTTATTTTATTAATTTTTGAAAAGATTTTTATTTATTTATTTTTATAGAGGCAAAGGGAATGAGAAAGAGAGGGAGAGAAACATCACTGTGTGGTTGACTCTTACACACCTCCCCACTGGGGACCTGGCCTGCCACCCAGGCATGTGCCCTAGACTGGGAGTCAAATCAGTGACCCTTTGGTTCAAAGGCCAGTGCTCAGTCCACTGAGCCACACCAGCCAAGGCCCAACCCACTTCATTTTATAACAACTAAATATTGAACCCCTGGAGGTTAAGTAAATTGCTCAAGCTACTATAACTAGTTAATGGTAAAACTGGAATTAGAATTCATGTCTCTTGAAACCCTGTCCAGTATTCCCAAATGAGCTTTAAAAAAATCAATAAGTCCAGAAATACATTAGCTTAAATATACGACTTTGACAACCTTAAAATTTTGAGGTAATATTCAAATTATGTGCATTAAAATTTTGCTTTATATGTGAATTCCTGTATTTTTTCTCTGTATATAAGAAAGTTGCTAGATGGTTCAGTTGACACCAATAGTATTATCCATGATATTAACAATATAACCAATATTAATCACTTTAAAACTAATATTATAAATGTGAAGATTGAATATTCTTATATGCATGCATTCTTTTCAGTGTATCTGAAAGTTTTTAAATCACAGTACAAAACTCTTTCTCTGGCATAATGACCCCAAGTAAAACCATCATCTATAAAAGCAGAGAAATAAGCTAGGCTTTCTAATAGCAGCAGTAGAAGCACTAAACAAATAATGTAATATTTGCCTCTTGTATTAGATACTACTCAACACCTCCTTACAATAGATCATTTGGCCACTTGGTGAAGTAAAATAAAATAATGAATATTAGGTAATATGAAAATACTTTGAATATGTCTTTAAACCTGGTTTGACTGTTTTATGTTCTTAAAGCTTATGGCTCTTGATCATATTTTAAATTAATTATGATTTTTATTTTAAATGCTATAGGATTAAGTAGAAGTTTTCTTTAGGTTAAATAGAGAACATTTATGTGCAATGCTATATGGACATATTACATATAATTATAGATATATCTAGCATATAGAATTACATATGCATACAGTATATATTATGGAACTTCTACATGAATTATTATATAAAAATAAAATTCAATTATGTTTGACTAAAGCTAATTATCAGGGTTAAAGAAACATCCTTCAACAGATGTTACATATTATAATATTTCTTTATATTTTCCTTTTTTTGGAACATAATTCTTTCCTAGCAATTGCCAAGAATTCTAGCTAGGAGAATACTGATTAGAGGGTCAGGGTCATAGCATGAACCATATTTGTCTCTCACAACCATAATTATTGGATGCTTGGTAATGCTGTATAAGTTCTAGTTCTCTGATGGGTGGACTGTATGGTCTCATGGTTAGCTATCACGATTTTATTACAGGCTAATAAGCTACCTTTGAAGTGGAAATCAACAGTGATAAAGGGGAATAACTTCGCCACAGGTGTTGTAAGCAAGAAATCAGCAAGCATTGGGTGAGAGGGGCTAGGAAGACATAACAATGCTTAGAAAAGAGTGAACTACAATTTCTAATCTCTCATCATCAGCAAGTTGGAATTGATGAACCCAATAATAATTCCAAGAAGGAAATTTGTTAATCTCAAATTTCATTCATTATGAAAACAAATCCTTCTATATGTGTTTGCCATTCTAAAATTTAACATTACTGATTTGATCAGTACTCCTCTTTCCTTAGGATAATAAGATGTAGGCATTCCTTTCTTGCTTTTTTTTTGTCTTTCTCCCTCTCCTCTTCCTTCTCTCCCTCCCATCCTTCTTCCCCCTTTCTCTTTTTCCTCCTCTTCCTCTTCTTATTGTGGAGTCAGTCAATGAAGGCTTGTGCCTTTATTCTATCCATAAGTAAATATTTTTACATATATTAAACCACTTGCATTATTGATTTAATATAAATGGAGAGATGAATAATATTCCAAGAAGAGTCAGGATAGCTGATTATTTGATTGGACTAGAGTACATGCAGGCTGTTGAGTGACTCACCTAAACAGTCATCATCAGTCCTAACTTTTAAATCAGTATATTTGGATTAGGTAATCTCTACTAACTCTTACAATCTTAAAATTATCTTTTTTTTTTTTATTGCTCTACCTGTAATTCCTAGAAGAGCCAGGTGTTAAGAAGGAAAAACTATTTGCCAAGTGTTCCCACCAACTTTCAAAAGCATTCCTAGAGACTTGTGAATTCTCATTTAATGAAATTATTTTCTGAAATGACAGCTGGGAACACAGTAAGTGGTTTACAATGTATAGTTCTTCTTGGAAGAGCAACTGTTAAATTTTCCTTTGTTTCTAATCCCTTCCTCCAGTTTGTACGGCAAAATATTTTTGAAAACAAAAACAAATGCCTTATGTCATAATAATTAATATTTATTCACCAAACACACAAATTGGTCTTGATGTATTTTAATTGAACAAAAACAATAAACGTTGTGATATATATATATATACACACACATCTATGTAAAGGAAACAGGCATTAATGACTAAAGTTTGACTTATAATTTAAAGTTTACGAGTATGTTTGGGGTGAAATGCTCTGAAAATGATATTCGCAGATACCAGAGAGGCCCACCACACTTTCTGCCAAAGTCAATTTCCTAGTAGGCAGGAAATACCAGTTTTCCAGTCTCCTCAGAAATCAACCAGCGCATGTCGCCAGAATTTTCCCAGAATAACAAGAGGGATAAACAGCAAGGGGAAATTCCTCTGCTGAGGCATGCATAGTAGAAGCCGGATGATGAAGCAGAACTTTGAAGCATGCGTCCTAGGAGCCAAAACGGTGACCGTAATTGGGAGGAAAATCTGGCCTGGGAAAATCTGGGAAAAAAGATCAGACAGGATCGGGGCAGTAAATCCCAGAAGGTGCAAGAAAGAAATTGGTTAGGGGGAAGCACCAGCACAGCCACAGGAAGAGCCAGGGAAGAGATCGGATATTTTGAGAGGAAGCCTGCTCTCTTCCAAGCCCCAGGAAATATAACCAAAGATTACCAAAGGACCAAGTCTCACTTGCTCTCTCTATTTAGCAGCTGCATGGGTAGAAACACAGCACAGATTGCTAGTCCGATGGGAACAGAGACTGTGCTGGACTATTGCAGCTTCAGATTCCAGGCTAATGGCATAGCAGCTCTGGGTCCAGTCCTCCTGAGTTTGGTGAAGTCAAGGGCAGGCCTACAGCCACAGAGGCTAGACTTCTTCTAGATGAAGATGGAGCTGAGACCCCTATTCCTGGCTGAGGCATCAGGTATGGTGCACTTTGGGGCAGTTCTTTGTTTCACTTCAATAAATTTCGCCATGATACCTCAAATCCTCCTATGCACGTATCCCTGGAATGCTTTTCCTGTGATGCCATGGAGGAATCCTATTTCCTCTGGCAATAATTTCACTTCTGGGACTATATCCAAAGGAGCAAGAAACACTAAATCAAAAGATTATATGGACTTCTATGTTCATTGCAGCATTATTTACAATAGTCAAGACTTGGAAGCAGCCTAACCATCCATCAGTAAATGAGTGAACGAAAAGGCTGTGGAACATTTACACAAAGAAATCCCACTTGGCAGTAAAAAAAAAATAAGCTATTGCATAGATGAACTGGAGACTATTTTGCTAAATTAGTCAGAGACAGACAAGTACCATATGATTTCATTCATATATAAAATCTCAACTAACGAAAAAATAGAAACAGACTCATAGGTTCTAGAAAGAATGACAGTTGTCAGAGGGGAGGGAAGTTGGGGGCTGGGTGAAAAAGGTGAAGGAATTAAGCCAAAAAAACCCAACTCATAGATATAAACAACAATATAGTGATTACCAGAGTGAAAGGAGGTTGTTGGGAGGTAGAAGAGGTAGAAGATAAAGGGCGATGGAAAGAGACTTGACTTGAGGTGGTGAACACACAATATAATACACAGATGCTGTATTATAGAAATGTATGTCTGAAACCTACATAATTTAATCAGCCAATGTCACCCCAATAAATTCAATAAAAATTAAAGAAAATAAAGTTTACTTGTAGTAATGAAGTAATACAAGAATAAACTCTGTGTTTTGCATTCTCAAATATAAACTGACTTTTTGCCCACATTGTATATGAGCTTTTTAAGAATTCATAAGGATATATATATATATATATATATGCAAAGCATTTGAGTCTTAAATATATTAAATTTTAAAAAATAGTCTTAAGGATCCAAATTGGTTCAGAAATTATGTACACTACATCCTAAATCACAAGCAACAGAGATAGATTCTGAGTAAGTTAACTAAAAGAAAGAAAAATATGACAAATTATAACTTAAAGATTAATATGTTAACATACATAAATTAAAGAAAAAAAGGCCTGATAATGTCAAATCTAAAGCAACTCCTCTGATCTCAAAAGGCCACTTGATCAGAATCACTGAGGTGCTTGTTACAAATGGATCCCGGGGCCCAGCCCAGAATTTCTGAATCAGCATATCTAGAGATGGCCTCTCAAAATCTTTTATTTAACACCATCATGAAATATATTTATACCCTTTAGTATTTGCCATTGAAGTGATTCTGCTTCAATATTCTATTGCTATTTTTTATGAAAGTCAAAAATTTCTGGAAGAGAGAATTATGCTTTCTTTTTCAACATGCAGAACATTCTACACTTTTTTCTTCTATGATACATATTATTCTCTATTTTAAAATGCTAAGACTTGAGAAACATCACTTTATAAATTTTCCCATAATTTGAGAGCTTATTGAGGCTTACCTAATTATTATTTTTTGAGTCTGTATATATCCCACTGCAAAAAGAACAAAACCTTTCAATATGTACCATGAGTCTTTAACAATTATGAATTGAATTAAATAAAATTGACTTCACATACAAAGGTGATAGTTTTATGGGTGAGAGTACTATGTTGAGTTAACATTTTGGCATGTGTATTGCTTTAAAATTGTTTAATTGTAAAGTTTATTATTCAGTCTATTTAACATAAGGAAAAAAATCATCAGGCTAATAGTTAAACTTACTAGAAACCAGTTTTCCAAAGAATATAAAGCAGAATTAATTATTTCATCTTTCATATAATTTTGTAAAATATGCCAAGGACAAATCATTTAATTTCTCTGAAAGTGGCATTTGAGATTGGGTAGGGAACGGCACACACTTTATCATCATTTAGCTACTCACCCGAACATCTATCTGAGCTTTCTAAAGCTGATTAAAATTGTACCACTTATTGAATAAGACATAATGATAATTTTGTTCCTGACAATGCCCATGTGTATTAGTTTGTGTACAAGTATCAACTTTCCTTATAAAAAGGTACATGACTAGAAATAATATATCATTTAGGACTCAAAGCAACAATTATTCTATTCTGTGAAATAACTTAAGGCATATATCCCAAAAGGAAAACTTTCTGATCATTTGGAAATGGTATGTTTCTATATGTGAGATAGAGATGTCTATTAAGATTCTCTTTATTTTAAAATATTTTCTATTGTTATTGCAATTCTAACTTTGCTCACATATATCACACTCACAGGAACAACTTTCCTTAAAAAACAACACAACACACAATAAAAAACAAAACAGAACTAATCATTAACAAATGGTCATTTACTGCAAACATGGTTAATTTAAAATAGGTATTGCATGTAAATAAAGGACTGATGGAATCAGAGAAGTTTCAGAATGAATTTCTGTAATTATCTTTTGTTGGATGAGCTCCTAAAATCCTTCCTTTTGATTTTTCTATTTTGTAATTTTAAAAAGTTTATTAAACAGAGCATAATCATTCAGTAATACTTATATTTCAAGTTGATTTTTTGCTAAATAAATATTTACTTAATTGGACCAAGTATTATATTAAAACTTGTGGAATGTTTATATGTTATTGCAACCTTTTTTAAAAACAAATTGAATAAAATATTTTAAGCTATATTTTAAGTAACGTCTATACATATAATTATATTAAGATCAAGTAATATTTTAAAACAAACTAAAGTGAAAATAATATTTGTCTATCATGACACTTATTACATAAATTATAGTGACACATATGCAATTTTTAAAGGTTTCATTTAATTTTATTTTTAGAGAGAGGGGAACAGAGGGGGAGAGAGAGTGAGTTGGGAGAGAGAGAGAGAGAAGCATCCGTCAGTTGCCATCCATAAATGCCCTGTCCGGGGACCTGCAACCCAGGCATGTTCCCTGACTAGGAATCAAACTGGTGATATTTCACTTTGCAGGACAACATCCAACTAACCCAGCCATACCATTCAGGGCACATATGCATCTTTAAAAGTGAAAGAATAATACAAATAATTATTACTGAATATCTTGTGATGGTAAAAGAAGCAGTCAAATTGGAATGTTCGGTTTGTAACGAACAACTGCTTTTGGGGGGACATTTCTTGGCAGAGGTTTAAAAATCAATATGTGAATATAAAATGAGGCATGTTCAAAGTGGCATGGCATATCATTTTATAGTATTGGAGTATTTTATAATGCAAGTTCCTGATTTTAGCATAGTTGTATTTATCAACTAGCCTTTATTACACATTATGAAATCCATCTCCATTCATGGGCAGATGAAAGAGAGTTATAATTCTCTCACTAATGTGCTTCAATAATTATATGAAATAGCCAATATGAAATTAAAATGAGATTAAAAATAAATGTCCCCACATATATCAATAAAGCTATGTTACTATATTAGTTAATAGCACGAGTCCCAAACTGTGGTGAACTTAGCAGGACTAATATAAGTAGAGAGTTAGGTGACAATTTTCTTTGGAAAAAGGGGGAATCAAAATGACTTCTTTATTGACATCTAATAGATTAAGTCTGATTATGAAATACATTATGCTCTGGATTTTATTTATTTATTCATTTATTTGTTTGTTTGTTTGTTTGTTTGCCTTTCAGGGCTAAGAATTTAAAGGGAGAGTACATAAATAAGGAATGTCTCTCTGAACCTTGCCTGAGAAAGACTGAAAGCTGGACCATTAGCGTTAACCTAAGGTCCTCGGAAAGAATCTACTTTAAACGTCATCTTCACTGGCAGTATAGAGTAGTGAAGAATGCTGACTATTGACAATATTTGATAGCAAAGAATCCCGCGGTGGTAAAGGTGAGAACATTGCTTGGATGCAGACAATGTCAAATTAGTGCAAATGCAAATGAAGAAATCAAAGCCAAGACCAGTGGAGATGGGAGAATACTTTTAAAATTGTAGGTGACATAAAAATCTTAATGGCTGTGATTTTCAAACTTTGTTGATAATGAAATTATGTGGAAGGCTTAAGGTTTTAGGACCTTCCTCCAGAGTTTTTGATTCAATAGTTCTGATGTGGGGCCTGAGAACTGGCATTTCTGCAAAGGCCCCAGGTGATTCTAATGCAGCTGGTTAAAGGACCACATTTTGCCTTATGGGATATTACGATTTCATTAATGAAAGCGAGAACGGAGATAAAAGTAAAATTAATGTGTCTTCCAAAATTGAGGTAAACATTGTATGTACGAGGACTGGAAGTGCTAACACCTGCTTGAGTGTGGTTGGTAGGGCAACAATATGGGTGTAATAATTTATAGTCTTAATTTGAACATTTCACCTAAAATGTTATATATGTGCTTGGGTTTGATATTGTATGTTGCACAATGGCATGCTTATGATTTTGTAATAAAAGAATTTGTAATAAAAATGGGCATTTTTTGTGCCAGACCTTATACATATGTCATGCCACCCACTGTTGGAGAGGTGAAACATAGAAGGCAGAAAATTAGGAAAAACTAATTATTTGATTATCAAAAAGAAACTTAACAGTAGACCTTGGCTCCAGTTGTGAGCTTTTCAAGGTTTCCAAGCACAGCTGGACTAAGGTACGTACCCTGAAGACATCTGAGTGTAGTTAAGAGTGAAAGCAAAGATCAGTTGTAGACGGATAGGTCTTGGCAGCTCAATTATACCAGAAATATTATACGATACATTAAGGGAGATGCGGAAAAATAATTAACCCATGAAGACCAAGGTCAAAAAGTTGAGCAAATAGTTATTGTTTATAAATATATATTATAATATACATTATAATATATTATATAAAATAGCATACATTAATATACACAGACCAATGCATATATCATATATTAAAATATACAATGCATCAATATACAATTACTAATATATTATTGATGCATTATTCATTAGTTATATATTAATATATGATAACATATAAATATATAATAAAATAAAGGACCTCTTTTGTTATACAATATAAAATGTTTAAGCAATATAATCACTGGGGTATTAAAGAATATTTTCAAAGATATACAATTACCTAGATTAAAATCATGGATTAATTATAATTTTGAAATTTCCTAAAGCTGCCATGTTTGGGCCATAGCAATTATTTTCAATCGATGATGAAGTCAACCACGTTGTAGACATTACTTTGACATGTCATCATAGTAAGAGCTACAGAGTCTTCAGGGACACCACCAAACCCCTACTGTCCCAGGTGATTCTACATTGTCAAAAATTCTTCAAGTAAAATAAATGACACATTTTGTTTAATTTTTCATTGCTGAAATTTAAAAAAAATATATGGGGAGACTTTCTACTGTGGGATGGGCAATAAAGGGAATATTCTGTAAGCTTATTCTTTCCCTCCACTAAAATATGGCAATGCTAAATTTTATTATTTCAACATGCTACCATAATATGCAATGATTATGGAGAAATGATCTTAGTTTAAATCCCACCTTAATCCCTCAAGGCACTAAAAATAGTGTAGAAAATTTTCAAAGGAGATCAGTAAAAGTAGGTCATAAATAGAATATATTGCTATTTTCAAGAACATTATTTTAAGTTAGTCTGTAGCCTCAAAATAATTCTCCCAAATGCCACAATAAATATATAACATATTCCTTTATGTGATGTGTTTTATAATACATTTTTAATGGAACATGAATATTTAATACATATTTTAATAATTAGTGGCTGAATTCATATTACAGAATATCTGATGGTAACTAATATAGTTGCTTTTATGTGGCTGAATTAATGAATACATTTAAAAATGTCCCTATGTCCTTTATATTAAAAAGAGGTATAGGTTTATATGTAGTATATGCTATATTAAGTTTTATGAATTAGACAATTTAAGAATATCAAGATAAAAAACAGTTGCAAGATTATTAGCCATGTCAAATTGGGAGGAAGCATTTTAAAGTTTTATAAAACTAATGACTTCTCAATAGGCCTAAAGTTTTAATAATTAGGAACTAGTTTCTAGTCCTCAATTTCATTAAAGCATACATGGGAAATGGCCCATCTGAGCAAGTTAAGCCAAAAATTACTTGAGGCTCGCAATACCCTTAATTTAGAACTCGATATCTTGAAAGGGAATAAGACTTTATAGGTAGATACAATTCTCATTGCAAAAACAAAACAAAACAATCAAGACCCAGATAATATAGGAGATGCCATTCTTTGCTCATAAAATTAAATAAAGAAGTTTTGATAAATAAATCGATCATTATAGTATTATCTTAAAGTCACAGAGCCAATGTTTCTGAGGAAAAAATAATACCTCCAGATTTACTAAATTCCACAATACAGCCCTTTCTTCTGCACTCAGCTGACTAATTCAGGACTGAGTGGTTTTTCTTTTTATAATTAATTTCTTCAGCAAATAATTATTGAGTACCTATTTTAATCCAGGCAATATCCAACTCTGTAGATTCAAAAAATGAATAATTAATAGTTCTGTTCCTAAAAGAGCTGCGTAGAGAAAAAAAACAGATGAACCCACTGCATTAGAATACCATGTTTTAGAGCAAAGAAGAACTAAACCCCAGGAAAAAATAGAACTTTAGTCATATTTTGTCATACTTCTGTTCAAATCCTTCATTGCCATCTTTCCTCTTTCAGACTCAAAACACAAAGTCTTTCTGATAGTCTGCCAGGACTATCATCATTTGCCTTTCTACCTTATTTCTGAACTCATTCCTTCTTCCATGCTGCCCTTACCTCCTCTGAACTCGTTCCTATTTTGCATGCTGCCCTTATCTCCATTTTTATCTATTGTCAGTTCAAACGTGCTCTCCCTTCAACCATTTGACACATGTCCTTCCCCTGAACTTGACCAACCAAAGATACCCATTTGGCACATTCCCTCATATTTTTTTCAGATCTTTACTTAAAAATCACCCTTTGACTTTCCTGATTATCTCATAAAAATATCAAGTCATTCTATTACAATGTCTATATATTTCTTCATATCGCTCAGAAAACTGAAACAAAATTCACATAATTAGTCCAAAGTTATAGTGCTTATACATGGTTGAGACACAATGGAATATAGCTTTGGATCTTAGATCTGAATCATTTTATTTTACTGCCTCAATAGAATTCAGAGAAAAGGAAGAAGTATTGCAGATCAGTTTAAAGAGATCCTCTCCAAGGTTTTCCTCTTTGGCTTCAGGCTAGAAGAGAGTGACAGATGCATGCATAGGGAGTAAGGGAGGTATTGTGAGTGGCAGAAAGAAGAGAGTAACCTTGAGAAAACTGTTGTCAGCAGTTACCAGAAGTGTCTCCAAAAACTTAAACAAACAAACCTCCAAATATAAGAAGAGTTACCTTTTTAAAACTAGGCAACTATGGATTTCAGTAATATAAGGCCACAGTTGTATCTATAGCGAAAGAAAGGGGAAAAGACAAGAGGACCAAATCAGCAGCAGTTCCTGCCCTTTCTCCCTGTAGGATATGCATACTTAGTGTGTAGGGTTGAAATCTAATTATATCAATTTAGTATCCACAAGCAATGCTATGTCTGTATGCTTTATTGATGTTTAACTATATACCTATTCTTATACATCTTTTTAATCTTGCTCTGTCATTAAAATCAAGTTTTTTTTTAACAAGGTGAAATTAGAAGTTGACTTTCCAACTACTATGGCAAAATTCAAGAATAATAAAAGGAATACAGCATATTTAATTACATTGTACTCATAAGTCAGTTATAATAACTTTTAAATAAATAAAAATTTTAAAAGACCAATAAAATATAACATTTTAAAAAGTATGTTTATATACTGTATTACATTTATATTTTACATGTATATTTTTATAATTTTATTACTAGGATAAATCATCCTCATAATTTATAAATAATACTATACTTTGAAAGTATATGAACAAAATGTTTTATTAATAGCAATCAAAATTAAAGAAGTTTGAAGAATATTAGCAAAGTTTTGAATCAGTAAGAACATGGATATCTATTGTAATTGAATTCTAATGTTGATTTGTATATTTGTATGATAACTGACAGATCGAACCCCTGTAGGTGCATGTATATATATACACACACACACACATATATATATGTGTGTGTTATATATGAGGTTGTTATTTTTTACACATGTTAATTCTAGTCCATTCTCCTTGTCTGCCAGGTTACAACAATGTCACACAAACCATTCTCTTTACATTAACAATAGTTGGAGTGTTTCTAGACAGATCTCATGCACACATACTCCTCTGAGTCTACACCAATACCATATATATATGTGTGTGTGTGTATATATATACACATATATATAAAAGGGTGTTAAACACTTTTATTAAATATTGATAATTCACTATAGATATTATAAATTAGAATAATAATAGCTTTCTTGCAAATGCTAAATTTCTATTTTGTAATTTATACAAAAAAATTCTAATTTTTTTGTTGGATAGTATTTATACTTAATAAATTAGCAACTTTTCAGGCAAATTCATAAATATAATTAATAATAATGCAGATAATAATAATAATAATATGACATGCAGCATCTTCATTTTTCAGCTCTTCAGTAACAAAATCTAAATGTATTTGAAAAATCTTAAAAAAAATTTTTAAGACTCTTACCATTGCCAGAAAAATTGATGTTAAACATAAATCTATTAAATAAATAGATATTTTGTATTAAATGATTCTGATTTTATAACATTATGAAGTTCATGTCACTTTTATTTTTCTTTCACATTGATATTCTGGATCCTTAAAAAGATAAATGGTTCACATTACACTTCACCTTTTGATTTACTTACAGAGTACAATGGAATAAGAATTAGCTTTGAAAGAGGTCATCCATGAGCAAAATGTCAACAGGACTGTTATGCTGCCTAAACAGAATAATTTATAATATGAAGTAAGAGTGAATTGACAGAATCTGTCTCAATAGAGTACACTTCTTTCTCTAGTGAAAATATAGAAAACAGATAGATAACTGCATTGTGACAATCTATTCATATTGCAGGATAAATATATGAGAAAGCATAGAAGCTATTTGTATCAGGATAAATAGATAAAACATATATATGAGGTTTGTCTAGAAGGTATCTAGACATGTAATATAAAAATATAGAGACAATTATTAAAGAAGATATGAAACACAAGAAACATTGTGTATAAGACAATGACTCCTCTGTCCCTTTCAAAATAGGTACCTTGGGACCTCACATAGTTCTCCCAATAGCTGCCCCATTATATTTTCTTGAATCTCATGGATGGTCAGAAATCTCTCTGCTTTCAAAGGTGATTTCAGTTTGGGGAAAAGACAGAAGTGTCAGGGCACCAAATGTGGGCTCTAGAGGAGCTGAGTCACCTGGGTGATTAGATGTTTTGCCAAAAACTGCATGAAACATGATGCATGAATGGGCTTGTGATGAAGTTTCTAATCACCAGTTGCTCACAGCTGTGGCCTTCTGAATTATCTGAATAGTATCTGCAGAGTAATGTTCAAGCTTAATGCAAAATTTGATGCAGATTCATTTCTCTACTCAGTCACTTTGAATGCCAAAGCCACACAGTACACATGCTCATTCAATGGAGTCTACTGTCCCCACTGAGTAGTATAGTGAGGTTGTTATTTTTTACACATGTTAATTCTAGTCCATTCTCCTTGTCTGCCAGGTTACAACGATGTCACACAAACCATTCTCTTTACATTAACAATAGTTGGAGTGTTTCTAGACAGATCTCATGCACACATACTCCTCTGAGTCTACACCAATACCAACATTCTCACACACAAAAAAGTACTGTACTTTAGAGGGTTCTAGTCATAAAAGGTGACTCTTCCAACATAAAAAGAATAAAGATTGCTGCCTACAAATTTTAAATCATTATGTAAAAGTTATCCTGATGTTACTATGAAGCTATATTAAAAGTCCTTCTACTGGCCTGACTGCTATAGCTCAGTGGATTGAGTGTGGGCCTGCAAACCAAAAGGTTGCAGTTTAATTCCCAGTCAGGGCACAAGCCCAGGTTACACGCCAGGTCCCCAGCAAGGTGCACATAAGAGTCAACCACACTTTGATGTTTCTCTCCCTCTTTTTCTCCTTCCCTTCCCTTCTCTTTAAAAATAAATAAATACAATCTTTAAAGAAAAAAGAATCCCTCTACTTTTTCTTCCCCTTGTATGGCTATGTGTTAATGAGTTTACTATATGAGGGACATTCTGATTTTCCACCAGGTGAAGAACATTTTCTTATTTTCTTTTTTCAAGTTTAAGACTCTATATTGGGGTAGTTTCTCACTGTGTGAGGCTGGACAGGACAAGCTCTCATTATTGTGTAGTGTTTAGATACCAGCCTATTAGGCCCATGATAGAGGCCTTCAGGAGTCAGAAAACTGAGGAAGCAGCAAAACAGCTACATCTACTGCATGTAGAAGCTACCAGCTCCAGGAACTTTTATATGTTACAACAGGCCTGGATTTATACAGAATATCCTGATTAGTCAAAAGAAGATGGGTATCTTGTTTCCTATATGAAATTTTTCTGATATTAAATTTTGAAAGATAATTCAAACAAATTATTACAGACCAATTTAATTCCTAGGCCTCCAGATGAGTCATTCTTGGCTTACTTTTCCAATCATGTAGAAAGAGAGATGACTCCATTCTGGACTGATGAGTCTACTGGACAACTTACTTTCTTTTTAAAAAAAAAAATTATTTATTTATTTTTAGAGAGAGGGGAAAGGAAGGAGAAAGAGTAGGAGAGAAACATCAATGTGTGGTTGCCTCTTATGTGGCCCCCACTGGGGACCTGGCCTGCAACCCAGGCATGTGCCCTGACTGGGAATCGAACCATGACCTTTTGGTTCACAGGCCTGCGCTCAATCCACTGAGCTACCCCAGCCAGGGCAGGACAACTTACTTTCTAAATGAGCAGATCCATTTTGGACTATCAATAAAAGGTATTGAAAACTAAAAGGTATGAGATATGTGAGAACATTTTCCACAACAGTTTTGTGAAGCAGGATATTCTGGTTACATTTCTTTTGGTAGTAAGATAGCTCACCATTCTATAATGGTGAGCTATATCACTCAAATAATTATAATCAATTATAATATACAATTAAAAGAAAATTAAATTATTTGAAAACATCAAAAATGTTTAGTATAGATTGTTGTCAGAAGAGGCATGAGTTTAAGTTGGAAATCGATATGCTTTGTTAGAAACTTATTTATAATGGATTGAGTTTTTCTGATGCAGTGAGGCTTTATCCTCAGCTATCCACTCCAACACTCCTATTGTAGCAAAATGAGTTTCTGGGAACAGAAAGTTTCTTTCCTAATGTATGCAAATTTCAGGCTTTCAAGAAGTTTTGAGATTCTGTCTCCATTTAAAAACAACAATATAATAGATTTATATTTTTTAATTCAAGAGATCCATAACTTTTTTAAGATAAAAAATGAATATATATTGGGTCCTCCCTTGATAGCATACTTATTAATGTTCTGGCATTCTCTTTTTCATATATGTGAGAAGAATTTTCTTATATTTTATGAATATGCAGGACAGGTTTTACATAAATTGGTTCCAAGGTGGCAACTGATTTGATGCCATCCAAGGTCAGGGCTGAGAACAAAAGCAGACAGCCACTAATACAACCTTTATCAAGAAAGTGCCTGGAGCCTGTGAAAAGGTCTTAACTATACCAGTGGTATGACTTTACTTGGGGCCAGGCTTTCTTTGTTCATTCATTGCATGAATAATAAGAAGTAACAGCTATTTTAGGTTCTGACTAATGAAGCCTATCAGTAAGCACCTCAGGCACTAGTCCTATTTGTTTGGTTAAATTGACGGCCCAGAGGGTGGGAGAAATGCTCCTCTTATTTCATTCTTGTCCTCAGGATTCTCCGCTCCCATCTACAATCTAAGCAGTTCCAGAAGAATTTACTTGGAACAATGTTATCTTCTTTTCTCTAAATTAAGCCAAATTCCTTATCTAAGGGAGGAATAAAGGGTTTGCAGGAACAAGCATAAAGACGGGGGGGGGGGATGGGGAAATGGGAGAGAGGTGGGAAGGGCTAGGAGGTGGGCTGGGATAGGGGTAAAGGCAGAAAACTGTACTTGAACAACAATTAAAATAAAATTTAAAAAACAATTTTTTTAAAAGATAAGAACATTTTAGTAAGCATATATTGATACATAAGTTTCTCTAAAATTATATCTGTTATATTGGGGTTTTTAGATAAACTACTAGACACCAATTTGAAGTTCAGGTAGTGATTTTTTTTTTAGTATAAGTATTTCCCATGCAATATTCAGACATCTGTATTCTTAATTGCTGCATCTGTCAAACCTGGGCTGAATTTATGTTCTAGACCAAGTTAGAGCAAATATTTTCTAAAGTATATTTTGAGAGAATTTAGATAACAACTAACTGTAGAAATCTGCCCTAACTCATTGAACATACTCCAGTTCTGTCTAATTGTCCAGCAGTCTGTTCTCAGTTTTTCCTATTTATCACATCTCCCAGAATCCAGCCATGTTCTGGGTCATTGCTTTTCATATCCATATCATCTCTGTTTTTACTAAAGCAAAGTTTTTAATTTTTATTTGTTGTTATTATATGAGAGACTCAATCTATATCAGTTTTTTCTAATCTGCTAATATATTTTCCAAGATTCAGACAAATAGAAAGCCTTGTCAATCTAAATTCCTACCCACAGTGGAGCTGAGGCATATCTTAATATTCTTAATGATATTAAAACTTCTGATGACATACTTATGATAAAAATCTTTATTAAAACATAATATAAAGATAAAAAGATAATCTTTGTAAGTCAATTCTAGGCTCATTATTCAAGATAATTGTGTTTCATTTCTTCTGCTTCATCTAACTTTTTTCTTAAGTTCTCCTTATCACATATTCAAAAAAACATTTACACGCTGCATAAATACCACATAACATTTTCTACATTATATTAATAAATTAATATGGCTGAGTATATCTATAGTCATCACTCACAGAAAGTAGAATGGCAATGCAGTACCAAATAAACCCACTGCATTAAAATTATTTTTGAAGATTTTCTTACCGTTATTCTATGACAGTTGTCCCAATTTTTTCCACCTTTGCTCTCCTCAGCCCAGCAAATCCCCCACTCCCACAGTCAATTCCCATACTACTGTCCATGCCCAGGGGTTCATACATACTCTTGGGTCTCCTCTGGGCTCTGCCTTAAACTAGAGAAAGATACTTTAACATGTGCATTGTAAATACAGTCCTCTGTATATATTTATTTATTTACTACTATTTCATGGTAATCCCTACTATGTGCAGATATCTATACAAAAATAACAATGACATTGATTATAGTTCAGTTTTGAATTGTATGAGTTAGGGCCTTTATTCGTTCAGTTCTTTTTTCTCAGGGATAATAATTAGAACCAAATTATACTTGGATACTATGAAATAAATTGAAAATGTTTTTGCACATGCTATTACTTTGAAAATTTATATTATCCACCTTAAATTTTGTTTTAGGTTTAGTTAAAATTTACTGATTTTAAAAGTGTTTATTTGGAATGCCAAAATATACAAAAAAATAGACCAAAATTTTAGTATAACTGCAGATATATTTATTTAAATTAGTCACACAAAAAAATCAAAGAAAGACTGGGTGAACAAACAACAGAAATGCATTAATTAAGCTTTTTGGATGGGCAAATTTTAAGAAAAGGTCTGTGTGATCTTTATGTTAAGAACAAACACCCTGATAGTTTGAGTGTAGGTATTAGTGTCACTTGAGAGAAGTGACCAGTAGTTCATATCCTTACAAAATGTTTCAAAGCTTAAGATATGTTTTATGTCTGATTATCAGTATATTTTAACATAGTTCCTAATAATGCAAAAGAGGCTGTGGGGGACTTGTTTTTCTCTTATGATTTTTCTTTCTTGTTAAATTGATTTTTTTCTTCAAAATTAAAAATTTTTAGTAAATTTTTAGTTATTATTTTTCAATTTAAACAGTTATTCACTTTTGTATATATGTGTATACATACATATATGTGTGTATATATATATATATACACACACACAATACATTTCATAAAGATTCTTAAATGCCAAATTTTCAAAAATGTTATTTTTTTAAATTTAAAATGTAAATTTTATCTTATCTTCACTAAATAGTTCTGGCATTTAAACTTCAATTTGTATAAATAGGTTTTCATACTGTCACCTCAGAAATTTCTGGATTGAAGTCATTCACTTGATATACTCCCAGTCATCTGAAGGATGGAGGATGGAAATTAGACTTCTATAATCTGTAGCAAGGCAATATATATCTGCTCTGAGAGTTGTGGGGCAGCAATTACCAATCTGCAATGTAAATCTGAATATTTCCTCATAGACTCCTTTTACCTCTTGTTATCACAACCAATTCTCATCTTTTTTCTAGTGCCTATTATTGCTAGAGTCCACCAATTTCACGAGGGTATTTTATACCCCATAACCTGGCTATTTCTGATTCTGCCCCTCTCTCACTGACCAAATGCAAATGTCATACCAAGGTCTAAATTGTATTTAACCACCATTACAGGGAGAGAAATCAAAGCTCTATTCTAGTTCCACAATCAGCATTAAGCAGTTGGATAAATTGATGCAAGTTTTTAAATAGTTTGAATTCCCAACTTTTATTATAGCTCATTCCAGTTACTATAGTCATTAGTTTCACATTGAATTACTTGGCCAGGATGAATATTCTATCAAAGAGGAAAGCTGCTGAGCTTATAAGATTACAAATTATTTTCCATACCTTATATGTAGTTCAGAAGTACATTATGCTCTAGTAACCTGCTTATAAGCCTAAGGACTAATGTTCCTAAGAGAGAAATTTCACTGCCTCTCTTAGATCCAGTGCAAATGTACCTAGATGCTCTAAGTTTCCCTTATTGCATTTCTCCTAATGAAATAACTGTCTTTCCTAACCAACATTCCCTTTGCAACTCTGGTTCCTTGCTAAGCTTTAGCAATACCACGGAAGGATAATTCTTAGCCTATACCAGGCTGCTTATAGCATTAAGTTTCCAGTTTATCTTGGATATAATTAGTACCTAAAACTCTACCCAAATCTTAGAGAAAATTTTCAGCTGGCTAGCAAGAGGTTGGCATGATACTCTTAAATTTCAACTACTTTAACAAGCATTACACCATAATTTAGTAAAATTTGCATATTCTGAAAAAAATCTCTAAGGCCCTATTTTGTTCAATAGCCTTTCAAATCATTCCTCAGCAATGTCCCTTGTGGGGTCAGCCTGTTCTTTCTGAACCAATGTCGTCTATAATAGGCATATATCCTTGATGACTAGGACTGCTGGAAGTGCTCATCAAAACTAGCTGAGGATAGCACTTATTCCTTGAAAAAGTTCCCACTTGAGAAGGAAATGTTTAGCATCCTACCAATCTTCATTCTAAATTTACTTTTTATAATTCTAGCTATAAATTCTCCTCAGCTCCAGTTATGATGCACATGAGAGCCCAATGATTAAATTTTAGTCACCTGTTGATAGATCATTCCCTGAATCAACCTGTCCTCCTATCACCTCCTAGGATGCCTTTCAGTATAAGCTTCCAGTACAGATGAGCGTTGGCTGAGCACTCAGGGCTCCGTACTTGAGGCCTATGGTCATGAACTTACACTGTGCCTGTGAGTTTCTACAGGCAGCCTCCAGTAAGTGTGGGTAGCCTAGTATTTATGCATTATGGTTCTGCTTGGGAATCTGCTGTGGAGTATTTTAAAAATACAGAGACGCAGCCCTCATGTCCTATTTACTAAGTCAGAATTCCCAGGAGGTAAGTTTAAAGTAAACATGTATTTTTAGGAATGACATAGGTGGTTGTGATTTATTATGGACTCTCTGAAATACTGATTTACTTTTGAGATCCTTGTCCTCTTCAGTTTCTTGAATTTTATGGGCAACTGAACTCAAGCTCTGATATTCTCAGAGATGCAGTAAGGTCTAGGACCAAAAAAGAATCCTGAGAGGCGTGTGATCTGCAGACCTGTCTTAAGGCATAAATATATGTGTGTCTATAAATATATGTGTATATATATACACATATATATGCGTATATATATTACTGCATGACCATAAGAAATCTGCTTCATTTCTATGAGTCTTATGTTTTTCTTTACAAAATGCATCTTCTTTGATGTAGCAATGAACAATAAAAGAATCCTGGAAGACACACAACACCACGGAAAATGAATAAGATCCACATTTTCTGACAATTAGCTCTGGATTGTATATATTTAAAAAATACAGAATCAGAAATATTACTCTAGTCATATATATATATATATATATATATATATATATATATGTGTGTGTGTGTGTGTATACACATTTTAATTTATGTTCATGTACTCATTCACATATCCATGCCAATCACATTGGTCTCTTCTGAGTTTTTGTTTCAGATTTCTATAACTATAAAGGGTGTTTTTGTGTCTGTCCTTTAAGCCTAGCAGTTAGGTGGAGTTTTTCCTTCTCTGAGAGGGCAGAGATGGCCAATTTAAATCAGATAAGATTTGGGTAGAGTTAACCAGATTAAAGGTTTGCTGCCTGAAAGATAGAGATTAGGCTAAAGTGTTTTGCTTGGTGTCTGTCAAACACAGAGCCTTTCACCAGACATGGAGCACAGTTTTAAAGTGTGGCTCCAGAGCCCCAACAGCCTGGGTCATGTAAAACAAAAGTTACCACCAGCTGTTGAATCTCTAGGATCTTGGCATGGGTTTCTTACTCCTGAGAAAGTCTGGCAATAGTTAAAGAGACATACATACAGACTTGAGTATTAATTCATTTATTCTTTCTTTCATCCAGCATTTCCTTTCTCTTTTTCCCTTTGTCTATCCACAATTGAATCATCATCAACATCATCATCATCACCATTATCAAATACTCATGATCAAACATGATATATGTTTGTTAATCATATATGGCAGGCACTAGGTTAAGCATTTTAGGTGCATCTCATTTAATCTTCATAACAATTCTGCAAAGTGGCTGCTATTGCTTTATGCATTATGAAAATGAACTGACTGAGGCTTAGAAAGATTGACTCATATAAGATTAAATGATTTAACACTAGTAAAGGCAAAAGCCATCTTTCTAAAAAGCCCATCCCCTTTTGAATGTGCAGCCTTTTTGTCTTAGACTGCATGGGCATGCAACAAAATTTCACCCTACTATAATCAAGGTGATGCCACAGGCCACTCTGTATTATTCCAAAACAAAGTTGTCCATCAAGTTATAAATGAGAAATATAATTGCTGGCTTTAATCTGTGTATATGTGTATCTATGTGTGTGTGTGTGTATGTATATATATACACATAGCAATTAACATGGATTCCAGAACTTGATTTTTAGAAAGCTCTTAATTTCTGTTTAAATCAGGGCAATTGACAGAGGTCTATAGAAAATAGACAGATTCTCTTTTCTTGTATGTATACACATATGTGCATGAACATTTGCACATATGCTTGTTTCCACAAGTATATATATATATATATATATATATATATATACACACTTCCATTTCCTAATTCAAAATTTTCTAAAATTTTTACTGTTGATGAACTCCTCACAGACAACCAGGGAATTGGCATGATGTAAAGTTCAAAGAGATGACATAATGGCATTATTAAATGATGGAGGTGAGGGATTGCTCTCCTTGACCCCTGTTCTTGTCAGTTAAAAAATTGTTGAAGAAAACTTGTTTTTCTGAAGGAAAATGTGGTTTTTCTCTTATCATCTTCTTAAAAACAATATATGAACACAGTATAGCCATTTTTCAGAAAAGTCTTATATAGACTTAATCAATAAAAAATACATCTATTTAAACAGCAGAAAGAACACTTTTTGGAAAAATATAAAATTACTGTGGACTGAACTGTTCAATAAATTCTCAGAAGTAAATTGGGAAGCCTAGAGTTGAGTTCTAGTTCTAGTTATAGAAGTATACAAATAGTAATGTAAAAGTACAGTGTTTGTATTGAAACAAATTGAAGCTAAATTTGTCTCATAAATCTTTGAAAATAAACCCATTTGTTGATGTATGTTGGCTGATACTGACAATGGAAATGGTACTCAACAAATTCTAAACATTTTTAAGCTTGATGATTTCTGGGAACTGTCCATTTTTATTAGTGAGTCTCATAATAAAATTTCTTTCACCAATCTGTTATGTTCTCACACAATATTTATGAAATTCAATACTGCCCTATAGATTTCTTAAACTTTAAAATTCAGCCATCTGTAAATCTCACTTCTCTATAGTGAAGAATCTTATAATAAGAAAGAAAGGACAATGTATCTGAGCCTCAAGAATAAATTTTACAAGTCCAAACTACTAATCAAACTACTAATTTCTTTACTCAGGTGGATCAACAAATCTTTCTCAAGTTCTGTCTACTTTTACTTTGCATGTAAATCTTTAAATTTTGATTATTTGCATTAAGGATGACCTACAGTATTATAAAAAGGATTAGTGGGGAAAAACTAGGTACTTCAGAAAGACATATTAACTGTTATCAAGTAGACAATTGAGTATAATACATTTAAAGAATTAAATAGGTCATCAGGTGATGAACTAAAATTCTATATTAGTCATGGATTATACAAGAAAAACAAGTTGATAATCTGTATTGTAGAACAGATAGAAAGTTAACACCCATTATAATAAACCACTTTCATAAATGTAATGTTAATTTACTTCCAATAAATTCTGAAAGTAAGGATCTATTCTGAAAAGTAGAGATTCTGAAAAGTAGAGATCTGGGTAATAAAAAAAAGTAGATTTTATTCTACAAAGACAAAAGTAATCTGTTTAGAATGGACAGGATGAAAGAACTTCATTTTGTCTTACCTAATTCTTGCAGCATCTCTATTATCTGGGTTTGGTTATTAGCTCCTACATCACAATTAAGATTAAATTTATGTCTACATATTCAATACCAAAAAAGTTGCAATTCATAAGTTTAATCAGAAGACTCTATCGAACCTTTGGGATATCATTACAATCAATCAATAATTGATTATTTTTAATACTATCAAAATGATATGAACCATTATATGAAAAGCCTCTATGAAAAGCTATAATTTCATGCAAAGATTTTCTGATTAGAAAATGTCAGTATATAAAGAGAGTGATACTTCACTAGGTTATTACAAGTGAGGAAAAATATATATTATTATCTCCCTCACAAAAGGATTGGAATGGGAAAGTTAGATTCATTTCCTTTGTGTTAAAAACAAAAGTCCTGAAACAGATGGAAGAATCCAAAAGAGAACAATACTTTTAATAGAAGATGCAATGAAATGTGCTGCTAAAAACCTCCAGGGATAAGTTGTTCAGTTTTTCATATCATCTTTTATTTCTCTTTTAAGGTGATAAATTGCAAGTAATCAGTATGTATGAAATATGAACCTGGGTTCTCCACCCCCAATATCACAGAAGTTTAGAGCCAGAAAGTGCTATCTATTGTAGATACCTAGTGCAGTGATTCTCGAATAGAAGTACACATTAAATCACAAGGAATTATAAATTACCCAGGTGTCCGAATCCATCTACTGAATCAGAATTTTAAGCATGTGTACTTTTAAAGGCAAACTCCTAGTTAAAAACAATTAAGTCCAACTCTTTCATTTTATTGTAGAAACTGATCACCCAACTTAAAAAAAAAACTTGCTTATGTATATTTTGATACTACAATAAAATGGAAAGCTATCCTTAGATAACAGTGCCATATATTATTAATTTGAATGAATATTTTAACAATTCTTCATTTTATATTTTCAAGAAGTTTAGTGACTTGCAGAAAGTCATAGAACAGATCCATGTCAAAGCCAGACAATCTCCAATGGTCTCTCTAGTGTTTTAAGTGGATAAAACTTAACAAGACCTTTAATCTAGCAAAGTTAAAAAAATGAATAAGAAAAAAATCACTTTTTGAGGTTCACTATTTCAGATCATACGGTAGAATCTATAGGACCTATGACTTAAAAACAATTTTGGTATGTATAAAACACAGCCATAGTAAAAGTTATATGTAAGAGATAAGACTTTGAGGATTTAAAAATTTTGTCATGTTCCTCTGTAATAGAGATTATTGAGAATAACATCTGTTACCATCTTCTTTTACTACCAAAATGAAATTGTATTGTTCAATTAAGAAGTATTTAGACAATTCTCTGTGTTTTGAGAATTCTGAAGTTCCCAAACTCTGAGCCGAATCAGATTCTCTGTATTAATACCCATCAAAGGACATTAACATTAAGTACATCTTCATGAAGGGGGAGGGTATGAAAGGAATGAAGCCTTTTGTATTTGGACAGAGAACAGTGGGACTGAATCCACACTGATTATTTATTTATAACCCTACAGACAGAGTAGAACCTGAGGTTTTAGTGGTTCCAGTTGGGTATGCAGAGTGGACAACTGGGGCCTCATCACTGCTTAGCTAAGCACCATGAAGTTGAGAGATGTATAAGATCCTGGGAGCCAAATATGGTATGAAAATGATTGGAATCATTTGGCAGATTAAGCTATCTCTGAGAAGAGCATGGGGATGACACAACAAGCATTTCAGCAGCAGCCAAGATGAAGTGCGAGCGGACTATTCCCTCATTATCCAGCTTTTACTCTATAATCCCACAGGGAGGGAATGGGCAACTCTCAAGTGATTGACATGGATTTTTCAACCATATGGGTGGTGAAAGCAAAGGAAGTTCTATTTTTTACTAGAAAGCATACCAATTCAGTTTGGTTATTGGCACCTGACAGTTAAGGAGAAATTTTTGTGTGTAGTATACCAGTACATATAATATATATAAATTTAACATAGTTGTATATAAAAAAAGCTGTTCTTTCCACATGTGAGTTGTACTGCACTATTTTAGTATCTCCTGCTGTTATCGAAATTAAGCATTCATTATTCATATAAGAAACAGGAAAATGAAAGTAAAATGAGAGAGATAATACCAGAATAATTTGATCATACACATTTAAATAACCACAAAGAGATAGTTATTCACAAATACGCTTAAGAAGTTACATACAGGAATAAATGTTATCCTATTCATTCTTAACATGTGTATCTCATTTTGTGCTAAGCATCAGAAATTTCCTGTTTCTCATTATTTTTGGGGGTTTAGTGAACTCTAAAGAAAGGAAAAAGACAAAACTAGCTCATTGTTACAAAATACTTCTCATTCCGATTTCCAAATCTTTTGATTTTTTGCTTTTTATTTAAACTCACATTCATGATGTCACATATAATCATAAGAAAATGCTGCAAATGTGAGGATGTTAGTTTAAAGCTGCACCACACCGAGTTCAATGAAGAAGCAAGCCTGGTGTCCGCGGTATTACCTAGACTGGTCTGGAGAGTGCCACCTATACAGACAGCAGACTGCTGACTCTTGTAGCCAAATGCAAGTGCCTTATAGGCTGAGGAAAATCATTTTTCTGTTTATCACAAGATTTTTCCAGAAACATCATACTCCACACCTTTCTTTTCTTTTCTACTTCAAAGCCTTAAACATCTCATGGTTTGTGTTTTACCAATGAGTTGGTGAGAGAAAGCAAATAATGACACTTAAATTGGGCCTTGCTTTATTTTGAAATTATGACTTTTTGTTTTGCAATGATTTTTGTTCCAATTTATTGTTATACGGCGCATTATTCGTCCACTTATGCACTACTTATTCCTATACAAAAATGCAATATTCATCATAACATCAATTCACTACTTAACTTAGCAGGCTTAGTACTCCCACCCTACATATTCCAAAGGCAGCACTGATTTTCAGAAGGTAACCTCTGAACCTCGGAATATCCTGACGGCTATCAGTGTGCCTAATCCCTAACACCCTGGACTATGCCAAATGGTTTATGTTAATGATATGATGTACAGTGAAAGCCTGTTTTTTAAACCTGGGCTTTGGACTGTACTTGCATCAGTTTAAACACTGCAGGAGCTGAAGCCACATTTCCTAAAATTCATGCTCTATGAAGGACCTGAGTAAAAACCCTGGACACCAGGGCATAAGTGAGCTTCCTGATTGTCAACACTTCAGTCGCGTTGTCCCACATCATGTCTGAGAGAGTTAAGTGCTGTGTACAAATCTCCGTGAGGGGGAGACGCCTGAAGCCTGTAACGAGGCTCATCCATGTCTGACCCTCATGCCTTTCTTTCTGCTACTTTCAATCTATCACAACAGTGTGGCAATTCCAGGGTGGGGCGAGGAAGTGGGAGTGAAAGTAGGTGTAAGGGGAATAAATGGTAATGGAAAAATCAATAAAAATAAGCTATTAAAATAAAAATAAATAACTTCCCATTGCTGTAAACCCCAAGTATGAATTTCCTGACTCCTAGTTAATCATACAAACTGAGGGGAACTTTCAGGCCCCAGACATAATACCTACAGGCTACCAAATGCTTTGAACATTCTTTAACTTTTAAACATTTCGTTGTTTCCATAACATCTTTTCTTGGAAGTATATCACTAATTCAATGATATTTGTCTTGTAATTAATATGTAAATTATGGTTAAGAGTTAATTAATTTCAATCATCTCCTTTTATATTATAGTATACTTAAGTCAATTAATAAAATATGATAATCTAGTTGGTGAATGTTATTTAGAGATTTCATTTGCTTTTCAACCTTGCTGCTTTCAGTTTTGTTGCTTTATTCTTTCTCCTCCAGCTTTATGGAGGTATAATTAACAAAGTGCACAAAATGATTATTTCACATATATACACATTGTGAAAAAAATTTCAACTAAATATGAATATTTAATACGGTTAATTAATACACAGATCACCTCACATAATGACCTTTTAGTGTTTGTCATGAGAATGCCTAAGATCTACTCTCTTAAAAATTTTCAAATATACAGTAGAGTATTATTAAGTATAGTGACTATGCTGCCCATTAGATCCCCAGAACTTACTTATCTTATGGCTGAAGACTTGTATCCTTTGATCTACATCCCTATTTAACCCAAACACCAGCTGCTGGTAACTTCTGTTCTATACTCTGATTCTATGAGTTCCACCTAATATTAATTCTTATTTTTAATCCCTATTATATAATTTTTGAAAATATGAGGCAAGATTTTAAATGAATACTAGTTCAAAGTTAGTCTGAATAAGTTCTTAACTTCTTACAGGCAATTTATAAAAATGGATAAATGAGAGAATTCCATACTTGGAAGCTTTATTATTTGAAGTTGCAGCCCCTAACTTTTCAAATGATTGGCATAGTGTTACTCAGAGAAGTTGTGACAAGGTCAGGGTTAGAACCTGAGTCTAATAATTCTAGGTATAAAGCTCTTTCTGCTATAATAAACTCCTATTATTGCTGAAGTTATAGCTGAAATCATAGACTAAAATGAAGTTTAATCACATTATGGAAATTAGATGGTTTACCTGAAAGTAAAAGGGACTCTAATTCAAGCCATATTTAAATATTGGCCATAAGTAATCTCACATAATTAGATTCAAAGGTTGGGCAGGCACCTGGGGCAGGGGTCTGGTTAGGGGAGAGGTTCAATCAGTTCAAAAACTGATCAAGGGCCAGGTTTCTTCTGTCCCTCAGCTTTGCTACCTTCAGTCACTGATTATTAAGCAGCACTTCACTCTGATCCTTAGACTCTGAAAATAGCAACAGCAATTACATGTATAAATTTCAAATATTAAAAGGTTACTATTTTTTCATTACATCCTACTTGCTTTCCTTAGAAATGACTCCAATCTCATCTCAAAAAACCAGCATAGGGTCTCATACCCATTCCTACAGAAATCCCCAGAAGTGGATGGGACTAGCATCAGTGACTTATACAAAGCATCTGGTATGAATTAAGATGAAGCATCAGGGCCACTACACATATCGAAGGGGTGGTTGGATAACTGATGGACCATCTCTGTTTCTAAACACAGCTATCCAAACATTATTTATAATTCTTCATTTAGGTGTCTGCCTCCCTTGTGGGAAAGACACAATTTGCCACAAATGACACTTTCATTGTAAAAACAAACACTGACAGTACACTGATGGTCAAAACAAATACATGAAAAAATAATCTGCTTTGCAAAGCATTTTTTTCTAACTTCAACTAGTGCAGTCCTTTTGTGAAAATGGGCCCAGTTGCTGAAGAATAAACTACAAACCTGTACTAGCATTGCAGCATTAACCTGTGTTGTCGGCCATTTATCTTCTGAAGCCAGTTGGTGAATCCACCTTGAGTAGATGTTTTTTATGTCAGGCTTTCTGAAAAATGAGGAGCCCAAGGGGATCCCATTGATTTGCCAACTGTGTCAGTCTATTTAAGGCAGAGTGGCACATGCTTATGACAAAGGCAGTGACAAATGGATATGTACTGAAGGGACAGCAACAGCACAGAGAAATGAAGAAAACAACGAAAGCATGCAGCATGAGATGGAAATCAAAATAAAATTCAAGATTATATATCTGTGTGTGCACATAATACCTTAAGTTAGGTAAAAGTAGATACCTATATGAAAACAGCACTTTTCAGAATAATTTCTGAAATATTAAAAAAATTCAATATTACCAAGGGTTGTGAAATAAGAGGGAATGATTCATTTTATTTACATCAACCTATGTATAAGGGTGAATAGAACAGTTTTTATGACTAAGTAAAAAAATATTGCTTGAGCTTCCATTTTCTAATCTTAACAAGTATTTGCATGTACTTACACATATTAAAAAGCCACCTAGACCACAGTTAACTATATCGGTAGCAGTTAATTTACACTAGCACATATTAAGGAATATTAATAATATTCATGGGTACTAACAGGAAGCGGGTCTTTGCAGGGAGGATTGTGCTCACAGGCATTCGGGATGCAGCCGTCAGGGTCCGGTAGGCACAACCGGGGATGGCACAAGCAGGGAAAGCCAGCAACCACTGAAAACAACAGAAGGGAGAAAACACTTAGCAATTTCTTTAATCATGATATAATTAATACTAATTGCTCTGAAGAATGTCATGCTCATCTAAATGCATTTCACTTGCAATTTTTAATTGAAAAATTGTGAGTTCTTATATGGAAGACGCTATTACACAATTCTCTACAATATTTTCTAAATAATACTCAGTTCTATTTAACTTAAAAACTTCAATGATTTACTTATTGATTTATTGTGTGTCAACTATTTGTATTTATTCTTTAAATTGTTTTTGTTGTTAATTTATTAGTTTTCCTAATTTCTCCCCTTTCGCCCTCCTCCACCCACCTCACCCCCTGCTCCCACAGTCAATCCCCACAGTGTCACCCATGTCCCTGGGTCACTCATGCATGTTCTTTGACTATTCCCTTCTCCTTTCTCCCCCACCTACCAAATTCTCACCCCCCCTTGCTTCTGGTCACTTTCAGTATCAGAATATTCACAATGAACATTTGATAACAATTTTCAAAGTAACAATAAAAGCATCTAATTTTCTTTCTCTTTCTCTTTTTTTTGTCAGTAAATAAATCTGTGATCAATAGGTTACTATTGTATCAATTAACTTTTTCCCAGATTGTTTTAGGTTTGATAAACAGCAAGTTAAGTGGTGGTTGAAGCTCCTTGTGTGACAAGGTACATTAAAGTACATAGAGATCTGAAATTTGATCTTGAACCACTTAAGCCTTTGTTCAAAAGAACGTTCACATTTCATCATAATCTTTTAAAAGTAATGGTCAGAATATGTCCTCTATTTTATCATCAATGGGATGGAAAAAGAAGAGGCTCTGAAGCACCTCAAGGAAATGGTGACAGCATGGATTGCCCTCAGAACAGGCGTAGATTTGTAGCTCCTCTTAGTTAGTCCCTGGGTTCTACTTATCCCTGAGATTTAGCATCTGATCTACACCGCCACCCTGGCTCTGTGCAAGTACCAGCTATTACTCTCATTAAATGCTTAGATCCCTGGAGGAAAGACCATTTTCAATGCAATGTGAGGTACTGAGTTGCTTTCTAGGTTTCTGCAGCCATGCTTCTGTATAGCACAGGGAACTGGGGCCCCTAAGGAGAATGAGCCAGCCCACAGCCCTCAAAAACAGAGAAGGGAGACAAGAACTGGCAGCTTTTTAGACAGGCTTTTGTTTCTGTTTTGCATTTTTCATTTAGCATCCATTTTGTTTACACCTCAAATGATTCATTCATATGTAGATATAGTTGTACATAAATTAATGATAAAATTTTATCAGTTGGTGCATCTTTATATTCTCTATAGAATTCTGTGTATCAAAAAATTAAAACTAAATGTTATACAATATGTGATAAAGATATGATGGAATCACATCAATCATAATGATATTTTTTAAAGGTTTATGACTACAATTAAAGTTTGGATATTGATGCAAATTGGCAAGGAACAAACCACATGAGTCAAATTAAATTTCAATATAGATACAGACATTCTCTATGTAAATCAATGATAAATTATTTTAAAGTAAATATGACAACAAAATATAACTTTGAATTAACAAAGGGTCTGATGGACAGAGATTGGTGTTAAAAAATAAAGCATTTTTTAATTTTTTTAAAGATTTTATTTATTTATCTTTAGAGGGGAAGGGAAGGAGAGAGGGAGAGAAATATCAATGTATGGTTGCCTCTTGTGTGTCCCCTGCTGGGAACTGGCCTGCAACCCAGGCATGTGCCCTGTCTGGGAATTGAACTGCAATACTTTGGTTCACAGGCCCATGCTCAATCCACTGAGCTACACCAGCCAGGGCTAAAAATAAAGCATTTTAAAAAAATCAACAAATATGCTTTCTGAATGTTAACTCTTTAGTATTAGGAAACTAAGAAGTAAGCTAAATTCCAAATAAGATCCTTATGAATAACCCATACTACTTGTTTCGGATTAAAATTTTCATCAGTTAAGCTGTCTATATATTTAGATATATTATTTATTCTATACTTAAATATACACCAAATATCATATATTAGTTATACTGAATCAAAGTTGTTGACACAATAAGTTTATTTTGAAAATATAGAGGTTAGTATTTGAACAGTGTGGTGTATAACCACAAAGTGTCTGAGATTTACATATTCACATACACATACTAATAATTGTTTCTTATATATAGTTATATAACAAACACTATTAACTTTGCACCCACATTTTCTCAGGCACCTTGCCAGGTAGCTCATTTGCCTTACTGGCCCTGAGGTTGATTCTGGCTGGTCGGGTACCACTCACCCTGAGGTTGATTTGAGCCACATGCTTGCACTTGACTCACACTGCTTGCCCAGAGGCTGAGTGGTGCCATGGCTAGAGGCTGACTGGGGCTGCTTGCCCAGTGGTAGGCTCTGGCCAAAGTGGGCTCCTAAGTGAGCAAGGAGGAGGTGCACCACATGGACCTCATCACAACTGGTGAATTAAAAACTCAGGCCTGGCACAGATGGACGGTGGAGGCCTGGCAGCTTACAGAGGACCTGGGCCAGAGGTTGTGCAACTGTTAATATTTCAACCCAGACCTGATCCTCATCCTCTCAAAACTATAGGAAGGTTGAAAAGCGAAGCCCAGCCCCACTCTTCCTGTGGCATCCAGGAAGCCAGCAGAACTTGCTCAACGGTTTTAAAGTTAGCAGGAAGCTCTTTTTTTTTCTTGCCTCTCTTTTTTTCTTCTTCCAAGTGAGACAATAAGAAGTGGAGTTATGAAAGGTCCAGAGACATATTCAAAGGGAGAGCACAGGGCTAATCCCCAAAACTGAAAAACTGAGACAAATATCACTTTGCTATCCCATGTAACAGGCAATTTATTGTTTATTTGTATTATTATTATTATTCATTATTTTACCACTTTTATTAGTGTTTTTTTATTTCTCTTCTTCTTGTTTAGTTTTCTTCATTTTATTTCTCTGTTTAATTGCATTGTTTCCCTGGTTTTCCTTATTCTCTCTTTATTGTATTTTAATTTTCCTCCTTTTATTTCACTCATGTGCCAATAACACACTACTCTTGATCATGTACTTCCTATTGTGGTTATCAAAATCATACATTTCTTGTCATATTATCATTGTTCCAGTACTACTGTAAATAATTGTTGTCCCATACAATTATGCATACTACACACAACCCTTTCTGACCTTAACCCACTTCACTTTATTCCTGAGCTTTGTTATTGCTGTGGTTAACCCTACTCTCTCACACACTAAGCCTAGTTTCTATCCCTTAATCTCACTCTATCTCATCATCTAACCTTGCACAAGTACTCTTGTTTTCTGGATTCAGCTCACAAACCTCCTCCCCTCTAATAGGAGTTTTATCTCTCTTTCACCTTTTACAAAAAGTGGCTAGTTGGGTGAAATATCACAGTTAATACTATTAGACTTATCCAAAAAATCTGCTATCTCTTCTCTACTTGTTGGTACTTTAAATCCCATAGAATACTCTCCCACTGTCTTAATCCTACCCCCTGCCTTTGATCACATACAAAAATAGGTGACAGCTGCAAATATCAGTATATCCACTGGAGGAGAGAAACCATCAAAGGAACCACCAAAAAGACACAAAGCCCACACAAACAGAATAAAGGGCAAACTTAGAGCATCCAGACAAGGAGATAAAAGAGACCACACCACTGAATCCCATAGAATTCCTACAATAGAAGTTTACCCTATGAAGATAGCTAGCAAAGAAAAACATCCAGAAGCACAGAAACAGGCAAAAAGAGTCACCTAAAATAAAAAGACATTTAAAAAAAATATGCAATCAAAAGGAAAGGAAGACTCCCCACTAAAATAAATCAATGAAATGGAGGTAAACAAACTATCAGATATAGAATTCAAAATAATGGCTATAAAGATGTTCAAGGAACTCACAGACAACTACTAGAAACTGAGTGAGAACTACAAAAGAAAATATAAACTATAAACAAAAATCAAAAAGAAATGAATAAAATATCAGAAATAAAAACACACTGGAAGGAATTATAATCAGGCTGGCTGAAGCAGAGGATTAAATAGTGAGCTGAAAGACAGGGTAGAAAAAAACACCCAGAAAGAGCAAAAAAAAGAAAAGACACTCAGAAAAAAATGAAGAGGGGTTAAGGGACACGCAGGACAACAGAAAACATAATAACATTTGTATAATAGGGATACCAGAATGAGGAGGAGAGCAAGGGATAGAAAACCTGTTTGAAAAAGTAATAATGGAAAACTTCCCTAATTTGATGAGAAAAAATGTCATACAAATCCAGGAAGCACAGAGAGTCCTAATCAAGAGGAACCCAAAGAGGCTCACTTCAAGACACATCATAATTAAAATGGCAAAATTCGAAGACAGAGAGAGTCTTAAAGGCAGCAAGGGAGAAGCAGGAAGTAACATACAAGGGCACTCCAATAAGACTAACAGCTGACTTCTCAATGAAAATGCTCTGAGCCAGAAGGGAATGGTGAGAAATATTCCAAGTAATAAAATCTAGAGGCCTGCAACCAAGACTACCTTATTCAGCAAGGATCTCAATTAAAATGGAAGGCCAAATAAGGAGCTTCCAGGACAAAAGAAGCCACAAAGAATATACCCACTCCAATCCAGCTCCACAAAAGATAATAAAGGGTCTGCTTTAAGAAAAAGGAAAAAAAAAGAGTGAGAGAGCAGCACAGGTATGAAAAAATGGCAATGCAGAAGTACCTATCAGTAATAACCTTACACATAAATGGATTAAATGATCTTATCAAAAGACACAGAATAGCTGAATGAATAAGAAAGCATGACCCACACATATGTTGCCTACAAGAGACCCATCTCAGAACAAAAGACCTACATAGACTGAAAGTGAAGGCTAGAAACAAATATTCCAAGCAAATGGACAGGAAAAAAAAGCTAGGGTAGCAATCCTCAAATCAGACAAAATAGACTTCAAAAAAAGGGTCATAAAGAGAGACCCAGAAGGTCACTTTATAATACTCAAGGGAAGAATCCACCAAGAAAACATAAACATTGTAAATATATATGCACCCAATATAGGAGCACCCAAATACATAAAGAAATTCTTGGAGGACTTCAAGAAAGATATTGACAGCAATGGAATTATAGTAGGAGATTTCAACACCCCACTGTAAAAAAATGGATAGATTTTCCAAACAAAATATCAAAAAAGATATTGAGGCATTGAATAATGCCCTAGATCAAATGGACTTAACTGGTCACACACACACACGCACACACACACACACATATATATAAAATTTCATCGTAAAGAAGCTAAATGCACATTCTTTTCAAATGCACATAGATCATTTTCAAAGATAGACCACATGATAGGACACAAAACGAACCTCAATAAATTCAAAAAAATTAAAAATATATCAAGCATTTTTTCTGACCACAATGGACTGAAACTAGAAACCAACGTCAAGGAAAAAACTCAAAAACACTCAAATTCATGGAGATTGAATAGTATGCTATTAAACGACAAATGGGTCAATAATAAAATTAGGGATGAAATTAAAAAAGTTTCTGGAAACAAATTAAAATGGAACTCACAACAACCCAAAACTTATGGGACACAGCTAAGGCAGTTCTGAGAGGGAAGTTCATAGTGATGCAGGCCTACCTAAAAAAGATAGAAACATTTCAAACAAACAACCTAACATTACAGCAACAAGAACTTGAGGAACAAAAGCAAAGACAGCCCAGAGCAAGTAGAAGGAAGGAAATAGCCAAGATCAGAGCTGAATTAAATGACATAGAGACTTAAAGTGCAATTCTAAGGATCAATGAATCCAGGAGCTAATTTTTTAAAAAGATAAACAAAATCGACAATCCTTTAAGCAGGCTCATCAGAGAGGACCCAAAAAACACAATCAGAAATGAAAGAGGAGAGATTACAACTGATGCCATAGAACTATAAAGGACTGTAAGAAATTACTATGAAGGACTATATAACAAGAAATCTGAAAACTTGGGTGAAATGGACAAATTTTTAGAAAAATATAGTCTTCCAAAACTGAATGAAAAAAAAGCAGAAAGCCTGAACAGACAAATAACAGCTGATGAAATTGAAGCAATAACAAATTAAAAAAAAACAACAACACACAAAAGCCCTGGACTGGACAGTTTCACAGAAGAATGCTACAGAGCATTTAAGGAAAAACTAACTATCCTTCACAGACTATTACAAAAAATCCAAGAAGGAAGACTGTCAAACTCTTTTTATGAAGCTAGTATCATCCTAATCCCAAAACCAGATAAAGACACAACAAAGAAAGCAAACTTCAGGCCAATATCACTGATGAACAAAAACACTAAAATTCTCAACAAAATAATGGCAAATCACATCTAGCACTACGTTAAAAAGATCATACACCATGATCAAGTGGGATTCATCCCAGGGATGCAAGGATAGTTCAATATTCACAAATCAATAAATGTAATACATCACATAAACAAAATGAAAGACAAAATTCACATTATGCTAGCATTAGATGTGGAAAAAGCATTTGATGAGGTATAGCACCCATTTATGATAAAAATACTCTGCAAAATGGAAATAGAAGGAGCATTCCTCAACCTTATAAAGGCCATATATGAGAGACCTATAGACAATGGGCAAAAACTAGAATCTTTCCTGCTAAGATCAGGAACAAGACAAGGTTGTTCACTTTCACCAATTCTATTCAACATAGTATTGAATAGAAGCCAGAGCAATCATACAAGAAAAAGAAATAAAAAGCACCAAAATTGGAACAGAGGAAACAAAACTGTCATTGTTTGCAGATGATGTGATAGTACACATAGAAAATCTTATAGAGTCCACCAAAAAACACTTGACCTATAAATGAATTTGGCAAAACAGCCAGATACAAAGTCAATATTTAGAAATCAAAGGCATTTTTGTATACCAACAATGAAATATCAGAAACAAAAATTTTAAAAAAAACCTTTGATATACCAACAAGAAAAATAAAATACCTAGGAATAAACCTAACCAAGGAGGTAAAAGACTTGTAGTCAGAAAACTACACAACACTGAAGAAAAAAAATCAAGGAAGACACAAACAAATGGAAGCATATACCATGTTCATGGATTGGTGGAACTAGCATCATCAAAATGTCTGTATTGCCCAAAGCAATATATGGACTCAATGCAATACCTGTTAAAATAGCAATGGTATATTTCACAGATAAAAAACAAACACTTCAAAAATTTATATGAAACTATAAATGACCCCAAATAGATGCCGAAATTTTGTGAAACAAGAACAAAGTAGGAGGGATCAAAATATCTGATATCAAACTATATTACAGGGCCACTGTAATCAAAACAGCTTGGTACAGGCATAAGAACAGACACATGGACCAATGGAACAGAATAGAGAGCACAGAAAGATACCAAAGTCTCTATAGTCAATTAATATTTGACAAAGGAGGCAGAAGCATAAAATGGAGTAAAAATAGCCACTTCAATAAGTGATGTTGGAAGAGCTAGACAGCTACATGCAAAAGAAATGAAACTTGAACACCAACTTACACCATACACACACAAAAAAATTCAAGGTAGATAAAAGACTTAAATATAAGCCATCACACTGTAAAAGTCCTAGTGGAGAACATAGGGATGAAAATCTCAGATATTCCACACAGCAGTATTTTCACTGATATGTCCCCTAGAGCAAGGGATATAAAGGAAAAAAATAAACAAATGGGATCTCATCAAAATAAAAAGCTTCTGCACAGATAAAGAAAACAGCATTGAAATTAAAAGAGTACCAACTACTTGGGAAAACATTTTTGCCAATGACACCTAGGACAAGGGGTTGATCTACAAAATATATAAAGATCTAATATGACTCCACTCTAAGAAGACAAGCAACCTAATTAAAAAATGGGCAAAGGACTTCAACAGAAACTTCTCCAAGGAGGACATGTAAAGGGTCCAAACACTTATGAAAAGATGCTCAGCATTGCTAGCTATCACAGAGATACAAATTAAAATCACAGTGTGATACTACTTCACACCAGTGAGAATGGACATTATAAACACATCAACAAACAGCAAGTGTTGGAGTGATTGTGGAAAAAAGGGGACCCTAGTGCACTGTTGGTGGGATTGAAGACTGGTGCAATCACTGTGGAAAACACTATGGAATTTTCTCAGAAAAGTAAAAATGGAACTGCCTTTTAACCTGGCAATTCCACTGCTAGGATTATATCCTAAGAACCATGAAACACCAGTCTAAAAGAACCTATGCACCCCAATGCTCATAGCAGCACAATTTACAATAGCCAAGTGTTGGGAGCAAACTAAGTGCTCAACAGTAAATGAATAGATCAAAAAAACTATCGTACATTTACACAATGGGGTACTACACAGCAGAAAGACTGAGCTCCTGCCCTTTGAGACAGCATGGATGAAAATGGAGAACATTATGCTAAGTGAAATAAGCCAGGCAGTGAAAGACAAATATCATATCATCTCACCTTTAAGTAAAACCTAATCAACAAAACAAATAAGCAAGCGAAATATAATCAGAGACATTGAAATTAAGAACAAATGGACAGTAACCAGAGGGGAGATGGAAGGCAATAATGGCAGGAAAAGGGTGAATGGTTTTCAGGAACAAGTATAAAGGACACATGGATAACTGGAATCAGGGAAGGGAGGTGGGAATGGCTGGGGTGGAGAAAAAAAAAAGAAAAAACAATAAAAAATATCACTACTGCCTCGAATTCAGAAAGTTTGGCTTCGGAAACTATTTTATTTTAAAAACGCAATGCCTTAGATCTATGCTGATATTAGTTTGACATGTACAATTTTAATTTTTAATAAATATTTTGGTTCTCTGCTATGTCATTTCCAAATTACCCCCCCCCACTTTGGCGGGGTCCAAAATATACTGTAAATAATCAATCATATTAAGAAATATATCAATATATCAGGTATGTAAATTTTACATTTTTCATAATATATTATATATGAATTTCAAAAATTAAATAGAGCACTGCACTATAGTAACATATTTGGAAGTTGCATTTTTATAATATAAGGAATTATGAATTATAATATGCATAGAGACCTAATAAAATTATATGAACATATATGGATACATATACTTACGGATATATACATATATGTATACACATACATATATATATATATCCTTCACTCAGAATGCATCAGAGGTGCTCATATATAACCACTATCCTAGGTCTACCTAGATGTAAAAAGTTGCCAACTTTTCAGAAATACTCTCTGCCTTCCCTAGTTTATAGTGAGCACCAGAAATTTGAGAGGCATTCAAAACATCACCAAACACCTGTGGTTTTAAGCTCAGAAGTAAGATAATAGTGACTTATTTCAAGGTAATTTCAAGGTAATTACCTTATTTCAAGGTAAGTAGAATTTCACAAATTTTAAAACCCCAATCTCTAAAGTGTTGAATTCTGAAATAAAACAAACAAACAAACAAACAAAAAAGCATGGTTTAAATCAGGAGTAATAACAAATAGATGGCCCACAAAGTAAAAATATGTTTTGCTTAGCTAGCACAGTATTAGAAAAATATTCTGTATTAATAACTATGCAGCAATATTAGTTTGCTAGGGCCCCAGCACTACCTATCATTTTATTCCTAGGCTGCTCCATCCAATCTTAAACAGTTTCCATTATGCTCTGGAAGGACATGCATTGCAGAACACTGGTTTAAGGAAAAGAATGCATAATTTCAGTTAAATAATATCCATTCCAAATAAAATGACTGTCAACCAAAATGTGCTATTTCATACATTGCATTATTTTGACTATTTACCCATTTACTCAGGGACCATGTAGAAATACATTTGAAAGGAGGTAAAATAAAGCAAAATAAGATGGACCAGGTATTTTCCTACATCTTTTTAGCTCTCTTCCTCCCTCTCCTTCTTTGTTTTTATTTTTTATTTTTGTCTTTTTCTTTTTATGTCTCTTAATCCTATCCATTTCATAGGGTTATTTCATATTCTGTTTTACTGTGTCTGAAAAATTTATTATCCAATATTCATCTTTCTTCTATTTCTTCTTTCTTTGTTAACTACCTTTTATTTTTTATTTTTTCCTACCGTCTTTTTTTCTCTATAATAACATATTTTTTCAGGATCATGTATCTCAGTAAGAAGGAGTGTGTGTGAGAGATAGATGAACTAAAAAGTGAGTTACTTTAAATCAGTGTAAATAACTTTTTTCTATATCTACAATCAAATGTTTTTTTAATCTATCATTAAAATGAAGAAAAATGGTTAATTCTGACATCAGAACACAGAAGTAACATTTTGTTAAAATTGTTCATTTGCTACTGTTATGACTCACAGAAATATAAAATAAACTTATCAGACATCAGGATTTTTTTAAAACAATAATTGGCACTGACTTTGATATTCAAGGCAGGACAAATACAACCAAGCTTTGGGGGCGGGGAGAGGAATTGAGGCAGCGTTTGCTACCAGAGACAGGCTTTGTCTCCTGAGGCTCACATTCCAGAAGTCGTCTCTCTTGCCCTTAGCCACAAGGGGTAGAGATACAATTCCTAAAATCAGGCAGAGTGGTCTACAACACTTTCCACACTGGCACTCCTACTCCAGGGGAAACATTTCCTGAGCCATTTTCTTTCTAAACACAGCTCCATTCTCACAAGGATTACTAGCCCCACAAGGCCCATATTCACTGTAAGGACTTGAAAGGAAAGACACAGAGAATCAGTGCTTATATAATAAATCAATCTTGCAAACTATGTTGTCAATTATCTGGCCTAATTCTGCATAAATGCATTCAACTAAGTTTTCAGTTTCTAGACAAAGACTCACAATTCTCTCCCATGTTATCATTGTGATTCTCTCTCTCTTTCTCCATTGCAATTTAAAAAAGAAATGTTATTTTTAGGGTCTTTAAAAATTTATCTTTAGAGGCGGAAGGGAAAAAGAGAGGGAGAAAAACATTAATGTGTGGTTGCCTCTTGCATGTCCCCTGCTGGGAACTGCTAGGAACTGGCCTGCAACCCAGGCATGCCCCCCGACTGGGAATTGAACTGTGATCCTCTGGTTCACAGGCTGACGCTCAATCCACAGAGCCACACCAGCCAGGGCAAGAAAGAAATGTTATTTTTGATTTCCATGTTTCATCTAATGAAGAACCAGCAGGCAGAAATGTTAAGTGACAGTATTTATTAAAATACCCTTTTATTTCTCTATACTTTCAATTTTTGTTCAACAATATTCCCTGAAGACATTGCAATTAAGAAAGAACATGATTAATTAATGATTTGATGCTCCCTGTGTTTTCTTTCTGGTACCTCAGAAGTTGCTATCATTATGAGCTTAGCTTGATGGATTTCCTGCTATTCTCAAAGCAGGTAAACAATGAAAAAAGAAAACTTTAATAAGTCTTTAATATTAAGAAAAACACTTCATATCTGAAACTTCGTTTTAATTTTTTACTTATAAAATGTAACTAGGTAAAGTGATGGTCACCAAGTGAAATGAACACATGTATTTGGATGCAAAAAAAGAAGACTTAACCCAATGGAATCCATACTAAAAAAGTGAAGTGCTAACATGAAATTGTTTATCAAAACAAAGTCAGTGTTCAGGTGTCAGTTTTCCAGGCATAGCCAAAGATTTGGATATTAATTGTCTGGAAAGTATTTAAAATTATAGCATTCATTCACTAAAATGTATAGTATATATGTACAAACATAGGTTCTAAAAGCACTTGGCTAAATACCTCAGAGAAGAAAATGTCCAGTAATCAAGTTCTTTAACTGTACAGGTTTTCTCAGTAATGTCACAATTGTAGGAAGGATGATAAAAAAAATTGGAATACAGGGGAAAGTTTTCAAAATGTAGAAGTACAGTTATAGTTAGAGAAAGACTAAAACCTCAGGATCCCCCTAGTTTTTCCAACTCCAATCACAAGGAAAGAAAAAGAAAACAGTAAAAGAGCCCTAGAAACTGCTGAAGATATCAACAATGTACACAGGGAAGAACCCAAAATGATATAGTTCGTGTCCATAAAATAAGAGCAATAGAAACTGAACTAAGTTGAATAGATACCTAGACTTCATGTTTCTAAGAATGGTAAAATAAATAAATAATAAATAAGCAAAACCACTTCAAAAGAGCATAGAAATAAAGATTTCCCTCAATTAAAAAGATCTATTAATAGCTATTTTTTGCTAAAGTTATGATAATAGTATGGAGAATTTAAAAACCAAACAAGGTCAATTCTTTGTCCTTAAACCATTATGAAATTGAAGTGTATTCCAAATGCTATATTTCTGGATATTATTTTGTTGTAATAAAAGTATATATTTTCATAAGAGAAATTACATTGAACATCTACCAGAAACACATAAAATCTTGTCCTTAATGACAGTTTCCATGTGTACCCTTTTTTCCTTAATTACCTACCTATAAATATTTAATTGTGAAAATTAGTATTTTGCTTTCTTAGTGGGAAGTTGTTTTAGCTTATCTCTTTATATAAAATTCCAGGCATATGATCCATGAGGTTGCTGAGCAATAATTCACAGCCATATTTGGAAAAACACCCACGATATTCTATTTTACACAGTATATATGAGTACACTGTCCCCTCAATACCATGCTGATTTGTGTATTAATTCATCATACAAATATTTAATGAGCTCCTGGTCTATGGCAAGCAATGTGGCAGATGCTGGAGTTATAAACAATAGGGGGTTCAAATAAGCAAGTAAATCAATGTAGTGTAATAAGGAGTAAATGTAATCAATTTTTTAAGCTAATGAGTCACTGTTGTAGGGAGAATGCTGATATAGGCACCATGACTCCCACTCCATGTCCATGGCCTGTAGAACACTCTCTCAGTGTGGGTGACATTTGTGAAAATGATGGAATAAGCCTCCTGTGATTGTGTTATATTATACTGTAGAAGGGATTTATGGGTATAATTAAAGTCACCTGACCAGATGACCTTCAATCAATCTCTTGGGTAACTCTGACCAAGCCAAGTGAGCCTTTGAAAGAAGTCAAGGGCATTCTGTTCACCTGGAAGGAGCAAAATGAAAGCTATCTCCTAGAAAGTGCCACATGGCAGGGATTGGCATGTGACATCAGCTGCTGAGAACTGCTGGGTAGATGGCCAGTAAGGAAGCAAAACCCTAATGCTAAAACCACAAGGAACTACCTACTATCAACAACTAGAGAGCTCAGAAGAGGAACTTGGGTCTTAGACTAGCTAAGTCCTGCAGGACCATGAGCAGATAATTCAATTGAGTCATGCATGCCTAGACTTCTGACCTGCAGAAATTTGAAATAGTAAATGAGCTGTTTTAAGCTGCTGAATTGGTGATAGCTTGTTATGTAGCATAGAAAAGCAATATAATCAAGTATAAGGGGAACAATGGCATCTTAAAATGGACAGCTTCCCAAAGGAGATATATTAAACATGAGTCCTAAAGAAGTGCTATATAGCTCTGGCTGGTGTGGCTCAGTGGACTGCAAACCAGAGTTGCTGGTTTGATTCCCAGTCAAGGACACATGCCTGGGTTATTGACTGGATCCCTGGTAGAGATCGTGTGAGAGGCAGCCACACATTGATGTTTTTCTCCCTTTCTTTCTCCTTTAAAAAAATTAAAAAGTATTTTAAAAAGTGATATATATTATTAAGGGTAGGCATGTGGGGTATAGAAAGGAGGGGAGGGCTTTCTAACAAAGATAAAGGCTGGAGATGTGCAAGTCCAGGGAACTGAAACAAATCAGTATGAATGGATCACCATACAGGAAGAAAGGAGATATATGACCATACTGCATTGATTATAACATGCCACTGATTTCAAAAGACCCCCCCCTTTTTTAAATGTATCGTTGAGAGTAGTGTGGTAGATTGAATATTGCCTCCCTGGAAAGAAACCCAGGCCTTAGTTCCTGAATGTTACCTCGTATTACAAATGAGAATGTGCATTGTGGTTAAGTTAAGGATCTTGATATGGTGAGATTAGCCTGGTTTATAGGTGAGTCTTAAAGGTAATCACAAGGGTAAACTGAGAAATGCAAGAAAGTGGAAGTCTTTAGAAGGTATGAAGCACTGCCGACACCTTTATTTTATATTTCTTGCCCTCAGATCTGTGCAATCGATGCTGTTTTAAGTTTGTGACAATTAGTTATAGCACTCTCAGAGAACTAACAGATGGGGCAAGAGCTACAAGTTAAATTCTGACAGTGATTAAAAATATCAATATTAAAAAAAAATAAGTCCCATTGTCAAAAATGTAGATGATAGGAGTTCCAGCCAAGATGGAGCCATAGGTAGAAACACTTCGCTTCCTCACACAACCAAAAGAAGGAAAACGACCAATTTAAAAATGAAAAACAACCAGAACTGCCAGAAATTCAAACTACATGGAAGTCCAACAACCAAGGAGTTAAAGAAACATTCATCTAGACTGGTAGGGGGGCTAAGATGGGCAGCTGGGGTTAAGAGGTCAAGTAGCAAGGCAGTGACAGTGGCCACCAGCAAGTTGGCAGCTGGCAGAGCAGTCAGTCCCACATTTGCATACAGATAAAAGTTGGTAAGAACAACTGGGGAGCGAGACAGACCGCAGAACTCAGGGTTTTAGCACAGAAATCTAAAGATTCAAAACTTCTGGCTATAAAAATTTGTAGGGGTTGTGGCAGTGGGTAAAACTCCAAGTTTCACAGAAGAGTCCACTGGAGAGGCCCACAGGATCCTAGAGCACACACAAGCCCACCATTCCAGGGAAACATGAAAGGGCACAATCTGCTTGTGGGAAGTGAGGGAAGTGACATAAAGTGGTGTAAGAGCCAAGCAAGTAGCATTGCTACCTCTCTGACCCCTCCTCCACATACAGCACCACAACACAGCAAAGAGGGTTGCCCTGCCCTGACAAATACCTAAGGCTTCGCCCCTTACTGTGTAACAGGCACACCGAGACAAAAAATATGGCTCAAATGAAAAAACAAATCAAAACTCCAGAAAAAGAACTAAGTGGCAAGGAGATAGACACCCTATCTGATGCAGAGTTCAAAACACTGCTAATCAGGATGCTCACAGAAATGATTGAGCTTGGTCACAAAATGAATGAAGAAATAAAGGCTATACAAAGTGAAATAAAGAAAAATACACAGGGAGCCAACAGTGAAGGGATGGAAACCAGGATTCAAATAAATGATCTGGAACAAAAGGAAGAAATAAACAGTCAACCAGAACAGAATGAAGAAACAAGAATTCAAAAAACAAGGTGAGGCTTAGGGACCTCTGGGACAACTTTAAGTGTCCCAACATCCATATCATAGGAGAACCGGAAGGAGAAAAGGAAGAACAAGAAATTGAAAACTTATTTGAACAAATAATGAATGACAACTTCCCCAATCTAGTGAAAGGAATAGACTTGTAGGAAGTCCAGGAAGCCCAGAGGGGCCCAGAGAAACTGGACCCAAGGAGTAACAAACCAAGACACATCATAATTATTGTACCCAAGATTAAAGATAAGGAGAGAGCCCTGGATGGTGTGGCTCAGTGGATTGAGTGCAGGCCTGGGAACCAAAGGGTCACCGGTGTGTTCCCAATCTAGAGCACATGCCTGGGTTGGGTTGCAGGTCAGGTCCTCAGTAGGGGGCATGTAAGAGGCAACCATACATTGATGTTTCTCTCCCTCCTTTTTTCCCTCCCTTTCCCTCTTAAAAAGTAAATAAATAAAACCTTTTAAAAATTCCTTATTATATTAAATGTTAAAGGGAATTAGGAGAATATAAAAAAAACTATGAGGACTTTTTTATATTAACAACTATTAACAACTGAAGCAAACTCACAACTATTAACAACTGAATCTAAAAAACAAAACAAAAAAACCGAAGCAAACAATAGGAAAGGAACAAAATCAGAGAAATGGAGATCACAGGGAAGGTTATCAGTGGGAAGGAGAGAAGGAGAATGAGGGACAAAGGCACAGGAATTAAGAGGCATAATTGGTAGGCATAAAATAGACCAGAGGGAGGTTAAGAATAGTATAGGAAACAGAGAAGCCAAAGAACTTATATGTGCAACCCATGGACTTGAACTAAGGAGTGGGGGATGCTGGAGGGTGGGAATGTACAGAACAGAGTGGAGATAAAAGGAATAAAAAAATGGGACAACTGTAGTAGCACAATCAATGAAATAAACTTTAAAAAAATCAAAAGAAGTTGATGTTCATATATCATGATGTTAGCTATTATGTTAATATCTGATTAAAACTAAGGAGGTGCTACATTAAATTCACCAATTTGAAACAATATCTCTGTAGTTTGGTTGTAAAGATTGTAAACAGCTTTGTGATCTATAGGACTTGGAATTGTACACACTGAGAATCTGTTAAAACCTTTCCTTAAAAAGTGGTGATTAAGTATACATGGCCTTCTCCTACTGAGAATCATATTTAATTTTCAAGTTGTATTTTAAAGAGATCAAATGTTTATTTTTATAAGGTTTGATTTTACTGAAACCTATAGTCCCTTGATGCAATTTAACATTGAAAAAACAGAGTAATATACATATTACATATATACATAGGAAAAATTAAATATCTATTTTTGTTAGTTTCCTATTACAACTATGTAATCAATTTACAAAAATCACAAATTCTGTGATTCCCATTGAAATTGTATTGGTAGTAGAAAGGTGCATTTAACTGAACTATTTTACCTCCAATTGCAATTTGCATCAGTCAGATTAGTACGGTACTTTTCAGTGTATGAAATAACTTTAGTATCAAGTTCTTTATGATAACATTAAACTTTTTAAAAGGTACTGCTTTTAAAGCTCTCAGTGTATGTAGATATCTATAAAACTGTAACAAGGCTAAATATAAGTACACATTAGTCCAGTAAATTTAATTTTTCTTTATGATAATTTAGATAAAGAAATGTGCTTTTTAAAAATTTTAAATGATAACAGAATTCAGAAATTTATACAAATATTGCAATATTGTAAGTTAGTAAATAACAGGTTGTGGGCAACATTTCTGTCAGGAGGTGTCATAGAGGAAATGTAAATGACAGTAATAAAGGCATTCAGTAGCATCTGCTATAAGGATAAGTGGGTTGGAAATTGTCATCTAACTTCTACAATGTGCAACAAAAACTTGAAGGGATCAGACTAGACACTATAAATTCTATCTCTGTAGTGAGACGGAGGAATATGTATTGGTAAACAGACTAGTTCTTCATGAAGTATATGTCAAAATACTAAAGATACACTCTTTATAGCCTGTTAAAACCCATTATGAATCATTCAGATACTTATAAAATAGACAATGCTTTCTAATAAACAGAAGAGTTAGATGGCACAGATCTTTAACAAATATCAGGTGGTTATATATATTTGTGCACCGTGAATAACCAGAGAAAACTGCTATTATCTATTATTCAAAAATTTTATGCAGAGCAATGGAACAACGGCAATTGAGCAACAATTTTTAGAGAGAGAGTATTTCTCTCTCTCTCTCCCTCTCTCTCTTTCTCCCCTTCTGTCTCTTCACTCCCACCTCCATCTCCATCATTTCTCTCTCTTTTTTTCAACACCCAAATACACATCTTTCAATTATATTATCAAAGTTTGATTTTCTTTCCTTCAAATCTAGTGATCAGCTAGAGAGAGAGCAATGACACCTCCCCCCACAATCCTTACAAGTGCCCTCATTTAATTTTTCCATGGCCCTCATTTGCTAGTGGTAAATAATACAATTTTTTTTTACAAATGTTGGTCATATACTAGAATTTATAAATTTTAAAATAAATTGTATACAATTAGGGTATATAACATGATGATTTAATATGCATACACACAGTGAAATGATTATTATAGTCAAGCTAATTAACATATCTCTTAACATAGTTACCATTTTTGTCTCCGTGTTGATAGCACCCAAAATCTACTTAGTAAATTTTCACTATTTAATACAATCTTGCTGTACATTGCAGCATGCTGTAATGTACAATATGCAATAAAGTCATGCTGTACATTAGATCTCTAGACTTATTATGCATAAGTGTTATTTTCCATTCTTTGACCAACATTCCCTCCTTTCCCTAGTCTCCAGGTCCCTGGTAACCAATTCCACTTTCTAATTTTTGTGTTTCACCTCTTTAGATTCCATATGTAGTTGAGACCATGCTTTTTATTTTCTGTGTCTGGTTTATTTCAGTTAGCCTACTGCCTGCCAGTTGCATGCATATTATTGCAAATGGCAGGATTTCCTTGAATTTCAAGGCTTAACAATACTCTACTATTTGTAGTTTATATAATTATGTGTTGCTTAATGGCAGGGATACATTCTGAGAAATGCATCATCTGGCAGTCGTAGGAACCTAGATGGTGTAGCCACACCTAGGCTATATGGTGTAGTCTATTGTTCCTGGGCTACGAACCTATACTGCATGTTACTGTACTGAATACTGTAGGGAACTGTAACACATGCTACATATCTGTACATGTAAACATATCCAACAGTAAAACCATGGCATAAAATATAAAAAGTGGTACATGTGCATAGGGTACTTACCATGAATGGGTTTGCAGAACTGGGATTTGCCCTGGGAGAGTCAGTGAGTCAGTGGTGAATGTGAAGACCCAGGACATAACTGCACACTACTGTGTACATTATAAATACTGTACACTTATGATTAGGCTACACTAAATTTAAAAATACAAATTTTTTCTTTAATAATAAATTAACCTTAGTTTACTGTATCCACTATATAAACTATTTGAATTTTTAATTTTCAACTTGTAATATCACTTAGCTTAAACATTTTACAGTTGTACTATATTTTTTTATACAGTCATTATTTTATAAATTTTTTTCTATTTCTGATTTTTTTTACTTGTTAAACTTTTTTGTTAAAAACTAGGACACAAATATACACAGGGTCTGTGTAGAGCCTAGGCCTCCACAGGGCAGGACCATCCATGTCACTGACTTCCACCTCCACAACTTGTCTTACTCTTAAGTCTTCTGGGACAATAACAGGTACTGAGCTGTCATCGCCTATGACAATGCCTTCTTTTGGAATATCTCCTAAAGGACCTGCCTGAGACTCTTCTTAAGATGTAACTCTTTTTAGAAATCCATCCATAGTGGTTTGCCTGGTTCATTTCTTTTTTTCATACTAGATTTGCTTATAATCAGATAATGAACCATAAACATTCCTTTATTAATACAAACTTTTCAGTATTGGGGTCCATGTTTTCAAACTTTTACAAGAGTTTTTGAGATCTGTAAGAGCTTCTGATAAACTCCTTAGTGTGAATTTTCTTGGGTTGTCTTTTTTTTTTTTTTTCTGTACTTTTCTTTTGCCTATTCTTCAGCTATGGGTTCCTCTTCCAGTTCCAACAACTCATTTGTCAATTCTTCAGGAACAGCCTCTAGGAGCTCCTTGATGTCATCCTCACCCACAGCCAGGTTAAAGTCATTTGTCATCTCAACCACAGCCTTGTTCAGTTTTGTAGCCTCCTCATCTTTATAAAATCCTTTGAAGTCACAGACAATATGTATGAGTGTCTTCTTCCAGTTGCCATTTATACAGTCCTTGGTGATATCATCTCAAGACCTAGTGACATTCCTGATACAGTTGTAGATTCTGTAATCCTCCCAGAATTGCATCAGTCTTCTCAGTGTCTCCCTCAGTTGTGGCATGACCTGGGCAAAGGTCCTCCCCAGGTAATAGGCCTTAAGACCTGCTATAACTCCTTGATTCAAGGAGTTAATCAAGTATAAGGGGAACAATGGCATCTTAAAATGGACAGCTTCCCAAAAGAAAAGCTGAAATTAATCAAGGAGTTATAGCAGGTCTTAAGGCCTATTACCTGGGGAGGACCTTCCCTCCTTGGTTGGATCAAAGAGGTGGTATTTGGAGGGATAAACAGAACCTTGACAGTGGGGTGAAGATCACCTATAAAAGGATGATGCCCAGGAACATTATCAAAATAAAAATATCATGAAAAATATATTATTCTCCAAAGAGTACAACTCCATTTCACTGGTGCAGCAATTCAGGAGGGCATCTTGGAAGAGGATCTCAGTAATCCATGACCTCCTACTGATCCCATAGCACACTGATAGTGTGTGTTATCACTATGCCTGAAGGCCCCAGGGTTCTTACTGTGCCAGGTTACAAAGGGTTTCAATTTGTAGCTTCAACAGTGACCCTAAGCAAGACCACATCCTGTCCTAAAATCTGGCATTGACTTTGCCTCTTTATGGATGAAATTCCTTTCAGGCATCTGCTTCCAGAATAGGGAGGTTTCATCTATATTGAATATGTGCTTTGGCAAGTAATTTTGCTCCACAATCAGCTTAATTTAGAGTTTCCCAAAATTCTTCAGCTGCCTTCACATCAGCACTCACAGACTCACGATTCACTTTCACATTATTATGTAATGAATAATGATTCTTGAATCCTTTAAATCACCCAGTGCTAGCAGGAAATTCTACATCTCATAGTCACACTGAACACTGCACAATTTTTGCTCTGGCTGTGATAATCGTGGTACCAAGAGGAATATGCTTCTGTGTCTGTTCTTCATTCCAGATCATTAGAAATTTCTCCATGTATTATATGGGTCCTTCTTGATAGTCTCATTGCCTTCAATGAAGCAGGTCTTTTAATAGCTTCCATTTTTTTGTTTTTGTTCTTAAAGATTATAACTATGGTGAAATGGGACATGCCTGACTGGGAAGCAATAACTATTATTAATCTTCCATCTTTGCAGTCTTTAATCACTTTCCTAAATTGAATTTATCGGAGTGATGTTGTTTCACAAAATCATAGAGGTTTCAAGTACACAACTCAATGAAACATCATTTGCACATTGCACACGCACCTATCACCTCAAGCAAATTCTCTTTCTATTCCATTCCCCCTCTTTGCCTACTTCCACCTCCCCCCAACCCCCCTTTCCTTCTAACTATCACCACACTGTTGTCTCGTATGGACATGTTACTTCATTTCATTTGCAGGTCAACTGCTCAGCGTGGCCATTCACTGACAGTGGATTTTGTATACTTAGGGTCCATGATAAACAAAACAGCATGAGATGAAGTCAAGCACAAGAAAAAATGATTCAGTGAAGATGCAGTAAATAAAATATGTATGACACTCCTGCTGGAGCAAAACAGTGTGTGATTTTACAGCAAACTCTTTTTTTATAAGTAGAAAAGCACACACTAACATAATGATAAAAATTGTAGCAAATTCATAAACAAGTAACATATTTATTATCATGATCAAGTATTATGTACTGTACATAATTATATATGCTGCACTTCTATCCAACTGTCAGTGCAGTAGGTTTCTGTACACCAGCATTAACACAAACATTTGAGCATTTGTGTAGTGCTATGATGTCATAAATGACAACTATGACATCACTAGGGGTAGGAATGAGTTGTTAAAGGCACAGGTTATTTCCATACTGTGGCTATTGTGAATAAAGCTGCAGTAACTATGGAATGCAGATCTCTCCTTGAAGTACAGATTTCATTTCCTTTGAGTATGTACCCAGAAGAAGTACTGTTGAATCATATGGTAATTCTATTTTTAGTTTTTTGAGGAGCCTACATATTGATTTTCATAATGGTTATTCCAATATACATTTCATCAGTAATGCATTGAAGGACACCATATTCTGTATATCCTTACCAATACTTTGTATCTTATATTTTGATCATAACCATCTAAATATATGTGAGGTGCTACCTCACTGTTGTTTTAATTTGCATTGCCCTGATGAGTAGTGGTGTTGAACACTTTTTTTATGTATATTTAATGGCCATCTGTAGTCTTCATTGGAAAAATGTCTAATCTTTTCCCCGTTAAAATTTGACTGTTTCTTTCTAATGAGTGAACGAGTTTCCTAAATATTTTGGATGTTATCCTGTATGATATAAGCTGTATGATTTCCCACTATTTTCTCCCAATCCATATGGTTCCCTTTTGTTATTTTCTTTGTTATAAAGAGGATTTTTAGTTTTACAAGTACTACTTGTTTATTTTTTATTTTGTTGCCTAAGTTTTTAATTTAATTTAATTTTTTTATTTAAGAAAAAATATGGTTTCTTCAGGCTGAATTAAAATTTACCAACTCAATTATTTTTAATTTAATTTTATAGTTTACACTGCAGAAAATTTTGATTATTCTTTAGAAATAGCATTCTTTCAAGTAGAAATATGGACAGTTATTTTTCTCTATTTGTTATTAAGTATATAACAAATAAAAATATTTTATCACCTATACATGTTAATAAGATATCCTGTGAATAACTGACATGAGAGAGAACAGAGTAACTCTAGACCGATTCTGGCTGTGATGAACTGGCTCTAAAATCTGGCCTTGGTGTTCTTTTGTTGAACATAACTAATTTCATGGAACACCAATATCAGAGAAAGTTTCTCTGTGTCCATGAAGAACCAAGATAAAAATAAGGTCATTCCACACTCATGTTTGTCCAATTACAAACTAAGAATACTGTCCAATAACAAAATGGCTAAACTTTCCTTCTTCCTGACTTTTCTGCTGTTCCTTTACCAGTTACAGCTTTACCCTGATCTGTTTCTCCCATCTTCCAGTTAACAATCATAAAAATATTACACTCTAATAACACAATGCAGATGAAAACCAGACTTTCTTGCAAGCATCACCAAATTTAGTGAACAAAAGCCCAAATCTTATGTCAAGCGTCTGTTAAAACCCTCTCATCAAAATGGCCTATGGTGCTTTTTCTTTATTGTGTAGAGTCAGGAAATTCATTTTTGCTCAATTACAGGTGAATTTCTGGTGGTCTTTGGAAGTAAGGGCATCAATAAAAAGTACTTGTACTTTAAACTAGAAATGAGAAACCATTTATGTCCCTTTTCATGATTGAAAAAATACACTATGCTACCACAAGTGTATAATACTTTATATATTAATTTACTAGGGCTGCCATAACAAAACATGAAAAATTGGTGGACAAAACAAGAGATGTTTAGTATTTCATCTTGTTTGTTTTAGTATTTGTTCTGGAAGCTAGAAGTCCAACATTAAGGTTTCAGCAGGCTCGGTTCCTTCTGAGTGCTATGAGAGAGAATTTGTTTACATGCCTTTTTTTTTTCTTTTCTTTTAGGCTTCTGGGGGTTTACTGGCTATCTTTAGGATCCCATCACTCACAGAAGCTTACACTGGTCTCTACCTTCATATTTCCACGTTAGGCTCCCAATCATTAAGCATATCAGCCCTAGCAGAATAGGGGGTCTACCCTACTCCAGTAAAATCTCACATTGCGCATATTTTCTGAATTAATTGCATCTGCAGGAACTCTATTTCCAAACAAGGTCACCAGAAGTTACCAGAAGGTTTGAATGTCAATGTATGAATTTCTTGGGGATACATTTCAACAAAGGACAGAGTGCTTTGATGTGAATGAGGGTTTAGAAGCTTTTCTAAAGACTGTTCTACTCCTCTACTGAAACTGTTTGGTTCAGGATGTATTTCCTCTAAACAGGTCTTTAATTAAGCTGCTCTGGGTATTTCTATCCACGACTTCTTTGATCATTCACATCATGACAAAAGACTTTGCTTCTCCCTGTGTGTATTGGTTATATGTTTATTTGTTCTGAATTCTAATTTTAAAATTGTAATGCTAATTTTTCTTTTTGAAGTCTTGGCTTAAGTTTTAATTTAAGAAAGCATAGGTACAATAAGTAAATTTACCTACCTGTATGAATATTAACATAAAAAGAGGAGTCTTATTAGATTATCTCAATGTATACATACTGAGGAATAGAAAAAGTTGTATACTGCAGATACAAGATAGTGAGAACAAACCAAGAAAGGACAAGTGGCATATTTCTTTAACCTTATAATTTCTTTGTTAAAATTTTATTTTATTACACTATAATTTTTTAGATAAACAATCCATTGATAATAATGTCAGACAAAAAGGCATATTTTCAATCCTCTATAATAAAAATTTTGTGGAGTTATTTTCCCAACAGAAGGATAGACTAAATATTTTTACCCTCTTTTTCTCTTTTTCTAGTGTGTTTCTAAAGAAATGTAATTTAAAATCATATTTTTAAATGAGCCTCACCATCACTTTCCAGTGTTTTTGTCTGGTCATTTTTTGTTCCATAAATTTTACAAAAAATTTAGCCATCCACACAATATAGTATATGGTTATGAGTATAAACACAGAAATCAAAATCATATACTAGAAAATATCTATTTTAAACAAAAGGAATACAGTAATTGAGGACAGTGAAACAAACAAAAAAGAGATAAGACATACTTACAGAAAAAAAAAAAGGAGAATAACAGGCATTTATCCTGCATTATCAGTAATTGTGCTAAATGAAAGAAACCAGTTACAAAAGATCAAATATTATATATTGCCATTTATATTAAATGCCCAGAATAGGCACATCTTTAGAGGAAGAAAGCAGATTGGTGGTTGCCTAGGGTTGAGGGAGGGAGGGAGGGAGATGAGGAGTGATGGCTAAGGGAACAGGGTTTCTCTTTGGGGTGATAAACTGTTCGTAAATTAGGTTGCAGTGATGGTTACTCTGTGAAGTCTATGAATATGTTAAAATCCACTGAAATGTACAGGTTAAATGGGCAAATATCACAGTGTGTGAATTATATCTCAGGAAAGCTGTTACAATATCATAGGGTAATATTTTCTTGTTAATAACATGAACTGACATGCCTGTTGAGTCTCAGTAGATCCTTGTTGATATAAGGTGGCTGGTTATTCTCAGGTAAATACCAACCACCTTATGTTGTCAAGGAACACAGTACCATTAATAGTCAAGCCTATTTTATATCCTCCGTAGCAATAGGACCATCAGCAATATGTTAAAACCAAATATAAAAGAAAGTTGTTGGTCTGCAAATTTACATTTTTAGTACTGTCCATTTTGATTCCAGAATACACATGGCAAGATTCTGACTTAGAGTTTAATTAGGAGCAGTCAAGTTTGGAGGATGGCAATCCGCTAGTACTTCCCATTGCTATGATACATTGCACACTATTGGGTGGAGAGTCATTTTTTTTAAGATTTTATTTATTTATCTTTAGAGGGGAAAGGAAGGAGAGAGGGAGAGAAACACCAATGTATGGTTGCCTTTCATGCGTCCCCTGCTGGGAACTGGCCTGCAGGAACTGGCCTGCAACCCCAGTATGTGCCCTGACTGGGAATCGAACCACAATTGTCTGGTTCACAGGCCCGCACTTAATCCACTGAGCTACACCAGCCAGGGCTTGAGAGTCACTTAAATATAATATAAAATTGTAGCTGCACAGAAACTTTGATTTATTAGTATGACTTTTTTCTTAATTCAAGCTACTTTTGTCCAGTTCGATAGCACCATTACATACTACATGTCTATCCCTTTAATTATTCAGCCCTTAGGACATCAGGTTCTGGTCAGCATCAAACTGTCTTAAGAATTAAGCCTCAGGTCTGTTGATCAAGAGAAGAAAGTTTTGTGCTGGCTGGTGTAACTCAGTGGACTGAGCACAGACCTGTGAAGCAAAGGGTTACTGGTTTGATTCCCAGTCAGGGCACATGCATGGGTTGCAGGCCAGGTCCCCAGTAGGGGCTGAGGGAGAGGCAACCACACACTGATGTTTCTCTCCCACTCTTTCTCCTTCCCTTCCCCTCTCTCTAAAAATAAATAAATAAAATATTTAAAAAGGGAGAAGAGAGTTTTGGTCAAACTAAAGATAACCTCTTGATATCAGTTGCATTTCAGTCTCAGGCCTTTAAGAGCAGACTGACCCTGTGAATGACCACCTCATAAATCTAGACAGAAAGATGCCAGGTGGACATCAAGACCCGCTGCAATAGTCAACTACACCCTATCTGGCACCCACCCACCAGACCCCACAACCCCAACTCAATTAATGATTTTTCCTGTATGTAATCTATTTCCTATTTGCCAATGGGGAACCAGGCTCTAGACACTAGCACACCTGTGTCTCTGGGCTTGGTGTCATTTCCTTTAATAAACATCTACTTTCTTTACTGCAAACTCCTGTTTGCATTTTATTGGTCTTTGATGCACACAGGGAAACAAATCCCTTTAGTTCAATGACAAAATCTTTTGCTTTATAAGTAGAACAGTTAAGTGTCCACTGGGGAACACATTCCACGAGTTTCTCCTAGATCCTTATTGTGTCATTTCCCCAAGCACATGCTTTAATAACTCTAATAGAATGAAAATTTTCAAGAATTTATCTTCCGTGATATTTAAATTAAAATTTCAGATGAAAATATGGTACATAGTAGTTCCATAAATTAAATGATCTTAATGAAAGAACAATGGTTGGTGAGGTTAAAAGTGAAAACCAAAAACTAGTCAGGACTGGAAAAGGCTTCTCCAATCAGCCTCGTCTTCTTTACCATCAACTCTACTCTCCCAAGTGGCCTTGCTTTGTTACCACATTGTATAAAACTAACTTTAACTTTGGAAAATAGGCATAAATGTGAACCTGCAGATTCTGTAAACTTCTACTCAGAGTAAACAAAGATAGCAATGTAATAAAAGTATTTCTTTTGTGTATATGTTTAGGTATGCATGTTTTGATTCTCTAGTGGGGCATACAGAGTCAGTATGAGGCAAATTCTAACAGATGTGTTAGATAATAATAATAACCACTTGGAATTAAAACACACTAGGTACTGTTTTAAATGACTTTTCTATGCTGACTCATATTATCCTCACAAAGAACCTGTGAGTAGGTACTGTTATTTCCATTTTTAGGTAAGGAGATTGAGGCATGAATTGATCATATCAGTCAGGGGAGCCATGCCCCTGCCTGGCCTCCTGGCACAGACTCTGGGAATCCAGTCTCAGTGGAGTGCTGCTCCTGACACTGTTCAGTTTTTCTAAACTTCTTTTTAGTGTACAAAGTTTCAAGTAGCTTTACGTAAATAATCTTAAATGAGAAATTCATTTTTGCTTTATATTTGATCTCTGAGTTGCCTAACAGTGGAAAATAACAAGTTTTGATGGAAATTATCACTTTGTTTAACCCATGTGATTCTATACAAGCAGCATATATGCCTGCCTTTTGGTAAATATCCCAAATATAAAGTTCTAGGACCTAACATTCACTATGTTTAAATGTGCCTCAAAATGACTTTTTAATAACCTTGAGAAAGTTTAGTTACAGCTCTAAGCATTCTTTGAGTATTATCAGTCAAATGATTGGTTTCAGCAATTTCATGGGATAAATCCTTAAGAAGGGTGTTTAAAAGTAGTGAATTCAGATTGAGGCTTCAAACTGAATTGAAGCAAATAAACTCCTATATCTCATTTTTAAATAATAAAATTATTTTTATTCTTCTTATATATAAAAAACATTACTATATTTTGAGAAATATTAAGTCACATTTAAATATATAGAAAATATATTCTGAATATCATAGGGGTTGAATTATTGAAGAGATTTTACAGTATATGTCTGTGCCATCATGACATTGAAAATCAATATGCATTACCCACAAAATGTATACTGGATAAATCAGATTTAGCCATAGAAAATTGTGAGGTTTTAGTCCTGTGGAGTCTATTATATTAAATGTATAAACCATGAAATGCCAAAGATAGAACAATTACATATCACCTATTTAAAACAATGTAGAGGAAAATACATTTCCTATCTACTAAAATCTCTGCAATATTTAATTTTAAATGAGTTTAAAGGAATGTAAAAATATGAACATTTCCCCTATTGATATATGTGTGACATTTGACCCCTATCTTTTTATCAATTTAGCCATTATAAATTTAGGGAATATAAGTTATTCACATGAGAAACAGAATTCTTTTATTCAGCAAATAGACAGTGAATGCACATGGTATAAGACTGGTAATCTGGTGGAGCCAACCATTCCAGCAGGTAAGAAGAAAAAATAATTCCAGGCCTCATGCAATTTTAAATAACATGTCAGATACATGTTCATGAATAAAATGCATGTTTTAATGAAACTCTATAAAGGGTACAGTAAGGTACAAAGGAAGAGTCATTATAAAAGACATTCCAGGGCAGTGACACTTCAAAACAAGTGTCTCAAGATTAGTAGAAGTCACTTGTATACAAACTATATTTCAAAAATATATTATTTCTCTACTATATTACTAGTAGATAAATAGAACATTCCAAATAGTTAAATTGTCCCCAAAGTACTTTAGTTTGTCATATTCATTTTTATTATGAAATCCTGAATCACTGTCTCTAATTTTTCATCAGTCATTACCTTTCTATGATCATCTCATAATTTTCCAATGTCTTTCCTTACAGGGATGGAAAAAGACTTCTTCAAACACTTATTTCATTCAAAGTCTTACCAAATATTTTCTGAATTTACTTGATTTATATTATTTAATTCTATCCTTTGTTGGTTTATTAAATGAAACGAATAATATTAGGTGCATTATAACTAATTCAGGTAAATTGAATAATGTAGTTTTGAAGTCCACGGTAGGCATCTAGGAAAAAAAGAGTGAGAGAGAGAGAGAGAGAGAGAGAGAAAGGAAGGAAGGAGGGAACAAAAAGGGAAAGGAAGGAAGAGGAGAAGGAAGGAAGGGGGAAGAAAAGAAAGAAAGAAAGAGAGAGAGAGAAATAAAAAGAATTTAGAGTTTCCAGGTAAGCGAGACATATGAGCAAATGAGCAAAGAAACAGTGGTATGATGTAGGTAGATATGTAGAAAGACATTTGTGCACAGAAGGATAGACTAAAAATAAGAACCTATTTTATGGGGCTATGTTGTGTCCCTGTATCTATAGTTGAAATTAGGACAGCACAGTCCAAAATGTCTACCTAGAACTTTGAAAAATGCTATCCGAAAACAAGGCCTAATTCAGGTATCTCTGACTAATCAATAACCACAGGAATTGTTCTAGCTTTTCTCATTTATTTTTGTTTTTTATTTATGTTTTTCTCTGACAATAAGTAGCTTGGTTCCCATTATCTACAACTAACTACTTGTTCAACCCTAGTTTACATCAGTTTCAGAATTGCTATCTTTACCTCTGTTAATAAAAATTTACTGAACAGAATATAATGTCTTTGTACAAATACTATAACACAGTGGTCCCCAAACTTTTTGTACCAGAGACCAGTTTTTTCATGGATAGGGGTGGGGTGGACAGGAGGCAAAGCTAGGGGTTGTCAAGAGGCAGAGATCAGACCAGCTTCACTTGCTCTTGCAGCTCACCTCCTGCTGTGCACTGGGTGGGGGCCAGGGCAAAGACAGGAGGGGGAGTTCAGGAGAGCTTCCCTCATAGTCCCACATACAAATACCTGTCTGTGGCCCAGAGGTGGGGATGCATGCTATAACAAGTCAAAAGTCTGTTTTCCAAATTTACTTAGGTACACTCCATTTGTTCCCACTTGATTTTATTGAGGTTACATTACACATTTGTTATGAATTCTGTGATTGGACCCTCTAATATTCTGCTTGATTTTGTTTTTTTTTATTTGCTACAGTAATGTATTGTATACTTCTATCAATTTTTACAAATGTGTACATTCATGCATTTTCCATCAGAATACCATATAGAAAATGATATCACCCTAAAGATTCTCTGGAATGCCCCATCAAAAATACTCCATCCCTCAACTTCCTGGCAAACACCAATCTGCTTCCTGTCCCTGAAGTTCTGCCTTTTCCCAAATATGAATTGAATTATATAATCTTTTGTGTATGGTTTCTTCTACATAGCAAAATACAGTTAAGTTCCATTAATATGTGTTCATCAATAATTTATTCCTTTTTATTGCTGAGCAATTTACCACTGTATGGTTATACCAGAATTTATTATCAGTTGTCCTGTTGAAAACCATGTTGGTTCCTTCCAGGTTTTGGTGAACATTAAAAAAGGTGTAAACAGGCATGATAAACATCTGCATTTAGGTTTTTGTGTGAACATAGTTTTTCATTCACTAGATATATGGTATGTGCATGTTTAACTTGTAATAAACTGCCATATTATTTTCCAAAGTAGATTTACCATTCTTGCATTGCCGGCAGTCCCAGGGATGGTTGTTTTGTTGCTCTACCTCCTTAGAAGCTTTCAACATTGTCACGTGTTCATTGTCTGTTTCATTCTACCAAATATGAGTGTGTGGCAGTAACCAAGTAGAATCAATATAAATTTTTAACTTTTTATTTTAATATTGTTTAAATCTTATAGAAAAATTTTGAAATATGAGTAGAAACTCCAATACATTTTGTTGAGTTACAAAATGCTTATATTTTGCTATACTTGCATTAATATTTTCTCTTTATATTTATTTATCTATATTACATACATTTCTATAATATATTACATTATCTATATCATAGGAATTTCTTTTTGTAAACCATTTGAGATAAATTTTTAAATATTATGGCCATTTACCCTTAAGTAATGCATTGTGCATTTTCTAAAACAATGTTATTCCTTACACTGTCACAGTAAAGTGGTTGAAATCAAATACTATTATCTAACTCTTAGTCCATTTTCACATTTTACCGGAGCCCCAATAAAACCCTTCACTGCTAATTCACTCCCATCTCCCTGGTCAGAACCAATTCTAACAGTCAATTCTGAATTTAGTTGTGATTCTCTTTATTCTGGAATAGTTATTTATCCTTTGTTGTTTGTTTCTGGACCTTTGTAGCAGACCACTTTGCCTAGTTTTAGGAATTGTATCTCTACCCCTTGTGGCTATGGGCGAGAGATGACCTCTGGAATGCCAGCCGCAGGAGACAAAGCTTGTCTCTGGTAGCAAATCCTGCCTCAGTTCCTCTCCCTGCCCCCAAAGCTTGGTTGGAAGTCAATGACGGGTAAGACCCCTCATAGCAGGGGGGCAACCTAAGCCAGACTCTATCACTTGGGAGGCCTTCATGGAAGGACTGGGGGGGGGGCTGTAACAAACAGCAATGGACTCTTGTCCCCCGGCTTTGACAAAGCCTGAGTCCCCATGTTCTTTGGGAAAGGAGCTTTCTGGCTCTAATTCCCTTAAGACTGAATACCTGATGGGGAGAGGTGCAGCTCCTTGCCTTGCCAGAGCATGTTGTGGGGAAAATGTGGCATCACAAAGACTTGCTGATAAACCTGCAAAATCTGCTCTGCTAAGAGCACTTTCATTCATATGATAAGGGTCCGAGAGGAAATGAGTACCTCTCCCAAAATTTCTGCAACTCTTCTTGACAGACACTGACTCAGACTCTGAAGCCCTCAGATTTCTTTGAAATGTTATCTACTGATTGATCCTTGCCGCCCTGTATTCCTGTGTATTACAACCCAATAAAAGGCTATGGAAGAGGGTGCTCGGGGCCTTTTTCTCCTCAGAGAAACTAGCTGCTGCTGGCCTTTGTCTCCCCAGACAAACTGGCCTCAGCCCACGCTTTCATCTCCAAACAGATCTCATCTTCTCTTGGCCATATTTATTCATTCATATATGTCCGTGGCACTGGGGGACTCAAGGAGAAGTCACCCCAACAGACCTTGACATTTTGCAGATCACAGGGCAGTCATTCTGTATAATGCATGCCAATTTTGGCTTATCTGATGTCACCTGATTTTAATTCAGGTTTTATGTATCTTTAAAAGTAATATAACAAGGTAACATACAGTATCCTCAGTACATCATTTCCTGGGCTCTTTGAAGTTTTTTTCCAATATTGGTAATGTTATTCAATGAAAACTTATCATTCGTCTCTAAATTTAAGCAGTTTTTGAGAGCTATTTTGAGACTATGTACATGTCATATTTCATAAATCATTCACCAATTAGTTCTAGTAACCACTGACAATTTTATAACTCTACCTGTACTTTCATATATGTTAGCTGATATTCTGATATAATAAAGAACTTTCCATTTGTGCTTCCACTAGTACTTTCCTACTTTCAGTTCATTATGTATTTACATAAGGCATCAATTATTATTATTCAATAAATAACTTCATTATTTATTTTAATACTCAATGTTTTAATTTAGCTAATGGAAGTTATTTTCAGGCAGATCCTTTCATATCCATTTGATAAATTCTATTTTTATTTGAGTATTTTGTTTTTAATACAATTTTTTTTATGGTTTATCTTATATTTTCCCTTCCTCCGGCTTGACATTTGTCTTTTCTCTAAAAAACCACATGTCCTGTAAGAAAAAAATTATATTTGGATATCAAGATCTGGGTAATAACCACTGAGCCTTTTGGCCAAGATCAAGGGAAGATCTGGGTCATAAAACTGCTCAAATATCAACGGGCAGACTTAGGAATTACATGTATATGTATTCATATACATAGATATATGTAAATATATATGCACACACATATATTTTGATATCTGTACATAGAGATGGATATATATACAGACACAAAAGAATAAGTTTCATGTGAATACATGTAATCTCATCCAATTATGCAATACCACTGGACACATTCTAATATACTATAGTACAGTATGTATAATAAGTACATGAATATACATATATAGGTATATTTATGTTTCTCTGTTTACTTATTAAAAACAAATTATTTCTCATACCTCTGACCTATAGCTAGTAAATTTATAGTTATTTCCAATCATATTTATAAACTCCTTCTCCAACAGTGAAAATAGTAGATGCACAATTCATAACATATTCATTAATTAGCTTAAGGCTCTCATACACAGAAACATGTTTTAGAATTGCTAACCAAATAACTGCAGAATGCAAAACTACCAATGTTAAATTAAGTAATAGGTTTTATTTATTTTTTTGGTAAAGCTTTACCTAAAATAAATCTTGAATGTACATCGGATGGGTTTTTACAAATGTACACACTTTTTAACCCACACATACTCATTTAAGATTTAGAATATGTTTATTATGTCAGACAACTTGTCCATTCCCTTTTTGATCAATGCTACTCCTGGAAACTACCACTTTTCTGATTTTTTTGACTATTTGATAACTCACATAAGGGGACTCTTACAATGTACTTGCCTTTTTAACCCATCTTTTTTGTTTAGTAATTTTTTCTCAGATATTTTTGTGCCTCAGTAGTTTGATATTTCTTATTGCTGAGTAATAGCCCAGTGTATATACATATTACTAGTTATTTTTATAATTTCATGTTGGCAGACATTTGGCTTATATCTAGGTCTTACTTACTATGAACAAGATTGTTATAAACATTCCTGTAAGTGCTTTTTGTAGACAAATGTTTTTAATTCACTTGCTTATATTCCTACGAGTCGATTGCTGGCCTTAGATATATGTTTAATTTTAAAAGTAAGACAGCTGGGGGATGAAGTGGGGGTGGAGGGATCAAGAAAAAAAGGCAAAAAAAAAAAAGAAATAACTCTTGGGGGTTGGGAGGTACATGGTAATAGGAAAATACAAAAAAAAATAATGAAAGTAACTTCAAAATTGTTTATCATTGTTTTTCATTTTTTCCTGTCAACCAACTCAACTTTCTATTATTAATGTGTAAGAATTTTAATTACTTTACATTTTAAACAACTTCTTTTTAATTTTATGCACATTGAAGTATTCATTTTTAGTTTTATTTTGCTTTACACTGATAATTAATTATAGCAAGAAACTTTTATTTGCTTTTGCTTATCTTCCTTAATGAATATTGGTTTCAGTAATTTGTAGATTATTTTTAGAATTTTGTTGTTTTCATATTATTAAATTAAGGTTGCTCTACATATATTCTACTTTTAAGTCTTTTGTCAGATACATGTTGGCTTCTGTTTTGTTTTCTTTCATGCTTATCTATTTTCTTAATGGTGTCTTGCTGAGCAAATATTTTCCATTTGATTAATTTGAATTATTTTTTTCTTTTATGTATAATGTTCTCTTTGCCTTCTCTAATAAATAAAAGCCTCTGCCTAGATTTACAATAGCTTCTCTCATGTTTTCTTTTAGAAGCTTCATAGCTTTAACTTTTAAATGAAGATCGATGATCTAAAATTAATGTTTTGTATATGGTATGAAGTAGAAGTCAATGACGATTTTTCCTACATAAATATCTACTTACTTCATTATAATTTGTTGAAAAGATTTTAATTTTCCTATTAAATTGCTTCAGATTCATTTTGCAACATAAACTAATTATATCACTGTGGATCTATTTCGATCGATCAATTGTTCTATTGATTTATTTCTCTCCCTCCTGCCCTTCCTTTCTTCCTTGTTTCCAATAAAACATTTTTTGATATTAAGTTATGAAGTGCAATAGTACAACTTCTCTAAATTTGTTCTTTTATTCAGAAGTTTGTTTTTGTCATAAGTTCATATATATCCACCTTTTAAATCAGGTCATCAATTAAAAAAACTATTCTTATTATAATAGGTATTACATTGAATTTATAGATTATCTTAACCATATTTATTCTTTCAATGTATGATGAGGTTATATTTTTCACCTCTGTAAATCTTTTTTCATTTCTCTCCAAGATGCTTTATAATTTTTTCATAGGAATATTCAACTTTTACTTTAACCCTAAGTTTTTTATGGTTTTGCAGCTTTTGAAAGAAAGGACTTTTTAGAAAGTTTTGTTTTCTGATTTCAACACCATCCTGATGATTTTATGGTCTTAGATGAGAGTATGTATTTTTCATGTAGATGAAATATAAATAAGTTGTGGCCCATATGGTAGACAATAGCAGACAAAATAACTACAACCCTTCTTCTCAAATCTGGATGAACCCTGTGAATGTTTGCTTAATGGAACAAAGCAAAAGTGTTTCTTTGTCAATTTTGGAGCACAGATTAAAAAAAAATTAATTGTTGTTCAAGTACAATTTTCTGTCTTACCCCCATCCCAGCCCACCCCCCAGCCCTGCCCACCCCCCAGCCCTCCCTCCCATTTCCACCCCTGCCTTGTTTTTGTCCATGTGTCCTTCATACATATTCTTGCAAACTCTTCCTTTTTTCCCCTGAAATTCCCTCCCCTCTCCCCTCTGGTCACTGTCAGCCTCTTCTCTATTTCAGTGTCTTTGGTTATATTTTGCTTCTTTGTTTGCTTTGTTGATTAGGTTCCTGTTAAAGGTGAGATAATATGGTATTTGTCTTTCACTGCCTGGCTTATTTCACTTAGCATAATGTTTTCCAGTTCCATCCATGCTGTCTTAAAGGGTAGAAGCTCCTTTTTTCTGCTGCGTAGAATTCCATTGTGTGAATATACCATAGTTTTCTGATCCATTCATTTATTGATGGACACTTAGGTTGCTTCCAGCACTTGGCTATTGTAAATTGTGCTGCTATGAACATTGGGGTGCATAGGTTCTTTGGGACTGGAGCACAGATTTTTAAGATACTGGGAGTTTCTAGTTTCTTCTTTTAGAAATACTGGCTCCAAGAGAAGGTTTCTCAATATCATCAATATTGACATTTTTACCAAGTACTTTTTTTGTGGTATATAACTTTTATTCATTAGAAGGTGTTTTAGCCCTGGCTGGCATAGCTCAGTGGATTGAGCGCGGGCCTGCGAACCAGAGTATCGCAGTTCGATTCCCACTCAGGACACATGCCTGGGTTGCAGGCCAGTTCCCAGCAGGGGACTCATGAGAGGCAACCATACATTGATATTTCTCTCCCACTATTTCTCCTTCCCTTCCCCTCTCTCGAAAAATAAATAAATAAAATATTAAAAGAAAAGAAGGTGTTTTATAACATCTTTTGCTTCTACCTTGTATTAGTTTGCTAGGACTTCATCAAAAACTTGATTGCCTAAACAGCAGGAATTCATTGTCTCATAGTTTTGGAGGTCAGATGTCCAAGATCAAGGTGCTGACAGGGTTGGTTCTTTGTGAGAATTTTGAAAGAGCATCTGTTTCATCCTTGCCTCTTAGCTCCCAGTGCTTTGCTGGCAATCTTTGGCATTCCATACCTTTTAGAAGCATTGCTTTTCATCTAGCACATTCATCCTCACACTATGATCTTCCTCAGTGTGTGCCTGTGTGTAAATTTTCCCTTTGGATAAGGACCACAGTCATATTAGATTAGGAGCCCATCATACACCAATGACTTCACATTAACTGCTTAGATCTGAAATGACCCAACGGTAGTGCTCCAATTCTGTGGGAGGTATTTTCTCAGACCCCCAGTGAGCCTGACACCATGTATAGTACCTAACACTACATATATATTTTTCCTATACATATATATCTGATAAAGTTTAATTTATAAATTAGTCACAGTAAGAAATTAACACTAACAATAAAAATACAACAATTACAACAATACATTGTAAAAAGTTACAGGAATGTAGAATTTTTAAGTAAAATAATGGTTACTTGAATACACATATAGCAATACTATGATATTTTGATTTGATAACCAAGATACCTAGAAGACTAATAGGTAGCATGTATTTATACAGTGTGGATACACTGAACAAAAGGATTATTCTCATCCCAGGAGGGATGAAAGAGAGAGATTTCATCACACTACTTGGAATAGCTTGCAATTTAAAACTAATGAATTGTTTATTTCTGGAAATCTCCACTTAATATTTTCTAAATGGAAAGTGAAACCATATATAAGGGTGACTATTCTATTTCCAAATAAGGTCACATTCTGAGGTACTTCAGGTTAGGACTTCAACATATGAATTTTGGGTGGGTATAATTCAACCCATGATATAATCACTAGATATACCTCTCATCTCTCTAGTCAGGACAACAAAAACTATCTCTAGACTTTTCCAAATATCTCCTGGAGGGGCAAAATCATCTCTAGCTGAGAACAACCACTATTAAAAAAACATCTGACTTAAAGAAAAAAAATCTAATTACCCTTGAACGACCATGCTGTGAGGAAGTCTAAGCATATGGACAGCCACATGGACACAAGCATGGTTAACTAGCCCCGGCTGACAAAATCATCATCATCATCATCGCTGGCCATTTTAAGATAGTATGTAAAACTATTCTCACTATAAATCACATCCCCTAGGGGAAAACTCTTTACCCACAAATGCTTTGTTCTATTAGAATTAGCTGAAAATATAGGCTATCATTATTTAAAGTAAGTCCATATGTAGAAGAGTCTACTTGATTATAATGCCTCTGTTTTAGTGCTTGGGTATAGCTTTTCTTGATTCAAAGATCTGCAAACTAAAGAGACCACTTATCTCCTCACTGATATTGTTAATATACAAGGCTGAGGCAGAGGCAAGGACACTGCAATGGACACACATTCGAAAGGGGGCAGAGGCAGGAAGATACATAGTGATGACTGGCCTGTGGTGCTTCTATGATGCCTATTCTGAAAGCTGTAAGTAATGGCTCATGTTTACAACTGAGTGATTTTCTCAGCTTGCTTGCTTCAGACTCACACTTTTCTTTGAATTATGCCTTTTCTACCTTGGCATGTGAGTTAGGCTACATGCTTCAGGTTTTTTGAAGGATTTTTGTTTAGCTAAATTAGTGTCTACATGCCTCTGCTTTAAATTATTCTATAGTCCGAACAAAGAGTATAAAAGCTCAGCTTCCAATGTATTTCCCATGTAGCTCAGTTTTACTGATAATTTTCTGGGTTTGATCATTGCTTTGAGTCCACTTTGAAAGTCTTTTGCCAGCTGCAGAGTCTAGAAATAACAATCACATTTATTTTCTAACACAGCAGTCTTGGGTTAAAAATATATTTCTAAAATCTGTTTGAAAAACAGTCTCATCATTAGTCCTCTCTTTCTTCTCCTATTTTATCATAGGCCACGAAATGAAGCTATTTGGCAATTTCAACATTTTTCCCTAATATCTGTCATGTCAAGTCTATGAGGTCATGTTGTCTATCTTCCATGTCAACACAGGTGAGTCTCCAGGTTTTCGGTCAACATGAAGCAAGGTTCTCACTCCTCTAGCCTCTAATAATGATTTCCTGACCACTCTTCATTAAAATTGCCTCACTATCTTTGCATCCTATTCCTCAAATCATCCCGATGCCACATATGTTAGGTTTTAGTTACAAGAGACTTCACTTTTAGATAATTTCAGTTTCAATTATTTTTATGTAACTAACAGTTAATCTACATAAAGATTTACAACAATCTATTATTATTTCTCATGGATCTGTGTGTTGACAGGATGATTCTGCTGCGCTCGATGTTGTTGGCTATAGTTACGATGAATTGACCTATTATTACTTTGATATTTATTTTCTATTTGGGGCCCTGAATATATTTTTTTCTCCTACAAATTCAATTTTATCACATTTTTATGGTTTTAAAAATGGTATACATTTATCTTTTCATTACTGTATTCATTCTTTTATATTTGTATGCATTTATTGAGACAAAATAAAGTTGGGTTTTGTTTTTAATTCTATTGAATAATGTAAACCTCAGTTGGATTTTGTTTTTGCTCGTGACATTTAATGTCTATGCTGTGGTTATTGTTTGGCTTTTGTTTTCTATTTGTCCTGTTTTCTTTCTCTCTCTCTCTCTCTCTCTTTTTTTGCTTGTTTATTTTGGTTTTGCTTCTATATATTTTCTTGTTTTCTTTTTGGTTAGTTAAATAATTTTCTTATTCTATTGATTTTAACTGTAACCATATCTGTTTACATTATTTTTATTGTTGCTCTTTAGAATGTCATTTATATAGTCTAGATTTATTTTATACTATTTCACATAAGATATTATACCTACAGAGTTCCATTTACTGTACTATTATTGTCATATGTTATAGTTACTTATGTTATAAATCCAATAATTATTACAAAGTTTGCTTTAAAACAGTTGTGTTTTAAATAAATTAAATAAATAGAATTATTGATTGTATTTGCCAAGATGTATCCTATTTTCAAGGCCTACATGTCTTTTTATGAATTAGAATTTCCATTTGGTACTATCTCTCATCACCCTGAAGAACTTCCTTCAGTGCAGACAGAAGAGACCCTCAGGTTTACTGCCTACTTCTCTCACTCATTTTTACGTGTTCAGTTTGCAGTTGTCACCTGAGGAATGCTATGTCTATGCTGTGATTCCACTGTTACTAGGATCCTTTAGGATTAATTTCTGCCTTTTTCCTAATCCCTTCATTCCTATTCAACTCCATGCTTCTCTCATGAACCAATTTCTCATTGCTATTGTCTTCCTAACCTTGTTGTCTTAACCCTTTCATAATAAACAACCTTCCCTATACGTAGTGAACATTCCCTTCCCTATATTTAGTGAGCATTCTTGCCTTATTAAAACACTCTCCATTGTGGTTCTGTCTTACTGCTTTTAGCCCTCTTCAGGGCAGCAGTTTTTCCTAATTGCTGAAACTCCAGAGTCAAGAAGTGGGACTGAATTTCACCTCTTATCCAATGGCACCCAAAACAATACCATTTTCTCTGTATATCCTCAGTTCTGGATTAATGCAACTTTCTCATTCTCTCTGCTCCTCTTCTGCTACTGCATCTACTAAACTTCAATACTGCCTTAGTTTTTTATAACCTATGGCCCCTTTTTTTGAAAAATGAGAGAGAACCCCAGTAGGATCAGCACTGGTACAATGAGAATACATTGCTCAAGCAGCAAACCACAAGCATGCCAAAAGTTCAGCCAGCTTAGGGCCATTAGGTACATATGCCATGTTTGTCTATTTATCTCTCTTTAGCTCTCCATATTATCTTTCAGTTTATCTCTATCATTCTTCAAATGATTTTCCCCCAAGTTGAGGAGGGTTGTTTTTTTTGCCAGTAGTTGTGAACTCCTATTTTATATTTTCAAAGCCAAATAGTGTCTAAGTTGCATTTTTACAAATTCCTCATTCCAAATCCCAAGAATGGTCTCTGATTGCAGTTTAGTAGACGCCCCCTCTCCTCAGCATAGCAGCTCCTGTGGGACAATGTGGCTAGAACCATCATTTTCAAAAAAGTCAGGATATCTTAATCTTTCAGGAAAATGTATATTCAATTAAATGTGAAACAATTTCTAGTCTCCTCCAATTCTCAGTCCTCTTACTAATCCTGCCATTCACAGAAAATAACTACACTTCTGAACTCCAGGGAAAATAGATGTCATCAGATAACTCCCCCAATTCTCAACTAATTCTCTAGATTCTCAAACATATCTTCATTTATCCTTCCATTTAGATAATTTCTTTTAAAATGTTGGCCTGTCTGTCCCTCTTCCTGTCTACAGCTAACATTATCACCAAATTTCTAGATCTATCTTACCAAGTGCCATTGCCCAATCTAGTAACTCTTCTGTTTCCTGTAGATTTAGTCTCTACTCCTATACTGACATCATCCAACAAGTACACAAGGATTAACTAGTGTTACTGGATCCTGACAGGAGTGAGATGGCACACTTGAGGAAACCTGAGAGGTTTTTATTATGAGACTACTTATAAATGTGTAATAAGTTTACTGACCCCAAAGAGACAGAGTATTTTTTAAATATTTCATTTATTTATTTTTAGAGAGAGGAGAAGGGAGGGAGAAAAAGAGGGAGAGAAACATCAATGTGTGTGGTTGCTTCTCATGCACCCCCCACTGGGGACCTGGCCTTCAACCCAGACATGTGCCCTGTCTGGGAATCGAACCTCGGTTGTTTGGTTCGCAGGCCCGGGCTCAATCCATTGAGCTACACCAGCCAGGGCAGAGTGGAGTATTTTCTTCCATTCCCCCTGAAGGTGTTGGATAAGCTGGTATGAGAACCTGAAACTGTGTGAATACAGAGAGAGGCTGTGTGGAGACCACTGTCTCAGGGAAGGTGTGATAATCAGTAAAGGAACACACCAGCTTGTGGTAGTCCACAAGGAGAATTGAGGAAACAAATATCTTGTGTACTTCTCTTTTCCTCTTACTACACACTAGGATCTCATTTGCCAAACTCCAAAAGAGCACGGAAAAAGTACACAATTAAGTTTAGTTCTTTGACATAGAGTATATTTGGAAAGGCAAGTGGAAGCTGTCCATATATCCCATGAACCACTGGAAATTTCAGAGGTTTAGATCTTTCTCTTATCTCACATTCCATCCTTTTAAGCTTCTACCTTCTTCTTCTTTACCTATTAAATACTATCCATGGGTATCATTGATACCCATTGATACTATCAATTTAATCTTGCTACTTCTCCTTCCCAATTCCATCTATATATTCCCTACCTTCCCTTCAGCTAAATGAACTACTAAATTTCACTGCAAATTTTACTAGGAAATTTTCACAATTTTCATTGAGTCCTCTTTAATAATAATTTTGGACCATTTTCACACTAAATTGTACTGGACTGCTCAAGAATATTTGATACTTTCTTACTATTTCTTTCTAATCAAACCCCTTTTCTTGCCTTTTTCTTTGTTCTCATTGTATTCCCTCCTCTATTCATTCCTTAGATTTTTTTCCTCAGTGCTATCTTGATCACTTTTTCTTTTATCATCCTATATATTTCTTCCTAGCTGATGTCTTAGCAAACTATACTCTTTCCAGGACTCTCTCCCATGCTTCAGATGCACAAATTAGGACTACTTAAGGGAGAGTTGCACTTTAATAGCATATAATCTGACAAGCTCAATATATCTGAAACTGTTGATTTCCCTTTTTATTAAACAGGCTTCTTCTACTGCTGTGGCCTCAGATTGATAACTTAATTTTTCACCATGGGCATCTGAGCATGATTTTTCTTTTGCTTCACACCACACAACTGAATATCTTACAGCTTAACCTGTTTGGTTTGTTACTTAAATATTTTCTGAAATCATCTCATTACCTCCAAACTTTTCACCATATCTTTAAACAACAGCTTGAATATTGTAAGCACTTAACTTTTCCTCTACCACCAGTAGGTAATTTCACTCTAAAGAATAACAAGAAATCAAGTTCTATTTTACAATGTAGAATAATCTCTCAAAGTGTACATTTGCTTATGGCTTTTTCAGATCCATGGTTTTCCATCTCCCCTGCTATTCCTTAGATAACATTTCTGATTTGGACTGTGTTTAACAGTCCGAAGGCATTGCTCTCAGGGTAATTCTGGCTACACTGAACATGATTGAGCTTTCGAAGTCACATGCTTTCTCTTTTCCTGTGCTTATCCTCTTTTATTTTATTTTTAATTTCTTACCAGAACATTCACAGTTCTTAGATTTGCATGACACTTTAGAAATTTACAACATATAATTTGTTCCATTTGAAGGGAAAAGACCATTCTCCACACAATGGGGAAGAGGTGGTTGACATGTGGGTAGGTCTAATCAATCTGAAAAGCGTAGACAGTAAAAAAGTAGAGAAGTAGAGGACAGGGTAGTAAATAATAATAAAAATTAAAAGTGAGTAATAATGGCCTGGAAATCAAGGAAAATGTTAATTTATAAAATGATATCCATACCATCACTTCACAATTTTACAGAGTTCACATTATTATAAACACATTGCAAACTAATCATCCTCTATAATTTTAAACTTAATTATAATCTTACCTACATGATAGAAAGTCAAAGGTATATTATTTCCTGTTGATAATGCAAATTAAAAGTGATTAGTATAAAATGTAGCTTATAGTTAGTCATTCTCTGAACCTTCCAGATCTGTCATTCTATCACTGCACATGTTGAGTCACTCTAATGAAACTAGACCTACTGTGTCTTGTTGATGAAACTCTATAGCATGCTCAATATAATATATTCATACTTATAGTTACTGACAGTACTTTTTCACTTGATATGCTATTTTTATAGATATGCAGTCAAATATAATTACCTATGCAAATGGAGTAGTCTATAGATTATTAAAGAGGCAAATTGATAAATATTACTTCTGATCCATTAATAAGAAATACATTTAAAACTATGCAATTAAAATATTTGATCAAGATATTAAATGCCTAAATGATACAAATGGAAGGAAATTAATAGGAGAAGAAAATATACTTAATTTGGATTATAAATGGTACAAAGAGATATACATATTTTGTGCTGTCAAAATAGCTTCAGTTTCTAAGTATCTATATTGAATTAAAGGTAATGATATAATCTCCAAGAAGGTGAACACAATACTGATTCTCAAACCAATATGTATTACATGCTTTTTGTTTTATTGCAACGCAAAACAAATAGGAGTCAAAATTATCAACATCAACAATTAAATGGCTAGGTTTTTTTATTGGAGTCTTATTATAAACTCAGAACTTTTAGTTCTTCCAATTAATTTGACCTCTCCAAAATAATACTTATACTATTACTTTTACTAAAAGAATTAAATCAAATCGACACTTTGTGAATACATTCAATAAATATGTGGTTGATTTTTTAAAAATTCAGAGCATTAGAGATGGTTATGTGTATAGTACACCCAAAATATTTTGTCCTCCAAGAATAAGTGGAACATTAAATTACAGCATCTGTAGCTCTCCATTGTAAGTCAAGACAAGAATGACTGAGGTATGTCCTGGAAAGGCTGGAAAACTAATTGATCTATTATTCATACTCTAGTCTTTTCCACTTCAGGGGCACTTAAAATATGTACTTAAATCTGCTTTCTAATTACAAATCCCCATACAGAGTGTCCCAACCAGAAGATGGCATTATTATTATTATTATGGCTTTCAACACATTTAAGCATTTTTATTTGCTGAGAGTTTTCTTTCTCCTTTCTTTCTTTTACAAACATTTTTAATGGCTAATTACCATTTTTTCCTTTTTATCTTAATTGCTACAAATTTAGGGACATGTGCCATTAAAGCTTTAGCAGATTACACATTTGCTCAAACAATATTTCTATTTTACTTGCACATATGTAGCCTTATTAAAATGACATTCTTATTAGTTTATGCATTTATTTTCTTGAGAACTAAACAATAATTTACATCAAAAGTCTGTTTTCTTTGTACTAGATATTGGAAACCTTTATATTTTAGAAGAAAAGGGGAACAATTTATTTCCGACTACCAAAGTGTGATAGAAATACAAAGACTATTTGCTATAACAATGATACGGACAACATCGTTCTTTCCCAGGATTCCATTATCTAATGGAATACAATACAGAAGTGGTTCACTTTATGAATTCTAAAATTGTCAGCAGCTTAGTTATCCCTAGCTAATATACATTTAAAAGTTTAGGTTTATCAGTCATAGTTTTCTATAGAGAACTGCATTAACTAAACATAGATTAAAGCATCACTGATGTGTAATATGCAATTTGAAAATTGTAGTCATCTTCATATACTAAGTAAACACTTCAAACTCGGAGATAAACTTGGTCTCATTAGGTGCTTCACTGGTCAGGAGAACCCTGCCTAAGCCTGTCAGGAGCAACTTTTTTATACACAGTCATCCTATCCACCTTTTCTTCACTTCCATTATCTATCATAGATATCACATTTAGAATTGAAAAGTGTTGATGGGGAACTGCTAATTGGCATTGATTATATATATATATATATATATATATATATATATATAATAATAACTAGTATTTGTAAAACATGACCACATACACAGTCATACTTAATTATTCAGGAAGATGATTAAGTGTACTTAAAAACAGATATGTATGTGTGTGTCTGCATAGTTAATGTTTCTTTTTTTGCATTTCATATGTAGAAAATATATATATACATTGAGGCTTTATATATTTCTACTTATTCCGTACAAGAAAACATAAAAAATCCTACTCAGTACACTGTGCACAGCAAAATAAGTTGATATTTATGACTAATTTTTAGAAGTGTTGGGCATAGAGGGTGACTGCATTAGCAAAGATTGGCCCCACCAACTGACAGGTTAATGAAAATATTGCTCATTGGGAATGACTAACATCTCTCTTGATTTTAATTAAAATAAAAAATTGTGTTATCCAAACATGTATGTAGTACATATCTTATTTCATAAAAATCATTAGGTTTTCTTGAAAGAAATCATAATAATTACATCTATCAGGGAAGCTGAAACCCATGTGTATTTATTAAAATTCTGTGTTCACAGCTAAAGAAAAATTCATTTTGTTGTAAAAAAATCCCTCAAAAGTAATAGTAGTTTTAGTTTCAAAGAGTAGAATTTGGAAAGGAGCCTAGATTAAATCAAAACTATTTTCTAACTCCAATGGATGAATACCACATGGGAAAAAAACTATATTGAGGAAATTATTTTCTGTATTTATTTGTTCTTTTTTAAAAGAAGATTCTACAGATTTCAAAAGATATGTAGGATTAATAAAATTATATGTGAAAGTAATGCTATTTGTGAAGGATCTGTAATTATAGTGCTAATAACTATAATGTGTAAAAACACTGCATTATTCAGGTCTCCAAAAGTAGTTATATAAATTTTTTTCTAATTACTTTCTATTGTCCCCATAAATTGGCTTTAAAATTACAGTTCATGTTTTAATAAATTTCTTCTTCTAGCATATGTTTTAATAAGTTGTAACTAAGAATGCAATATAAACATTCCAAATGACACACATTTGAACAAGAGTATATTCTTAAAATACTCCTAGCACTATATCTTACAAACTCACATGTGTAAAAAGCCACTGTAGATACTTTTTGAATTTTCAAAAAAAAGAGCTTATAAATTCACTCTTCTCCAACACCAATTTCCATAAAGTACTGTTTGAAAGGCCATCACTATGTGTAGCCCAGACTTTAAAGGTGGAGAGCAATGTTCCATCTCTAAAGTGCAGTTTCTATATAAATTTTTTGAAATCATTCTGTTTACAAAATGTCTCTATTGTTCCCTAATTATTTTTTTCCATGAATTCTTTTTATTTATTTATTTTAATTATTTGGACTTTTTTAGAAAAAGAGGAAGGGAAATAATAATTTGTTGTCAACCATTTAATTTTATCAGTATGAACTCACTACATTTTGTGTAATAATTAAATCCTCCTTTATTTTCTGGCTCAAAATATTCTCGTTTTGCTCACTGGAAGGGCCTTCCATTGGCTCCTGCGTCCCTTTGACACACAGTCATGGCTTCCTTTTTTGAGTGATTCAATATCCAAATTGATTATATTTAGTTAAAAAGTATAATGGTTAGTTAATTTTATTAGTCAACTTGACCAAGCCATTGAATGTCCAGATTAAACATTTTTTCTGGGTGTGTCTATGAAATTGTTTTCTCGTGAGATTAGTACTTGAATCAGTGAACTAAGTAATGTAGCTTGCTCTTCCCAGTATCTTTGGCCAACGGCCACATTTGAGAGGGTCCGACTAGAATAAAAAGTGAAGGAAAGGAGGATTTCTTCTTTCTTGCCTGCCTACTTGAGCTGTGTTAGTTTTCTTTTGTTTTTGAACTTTTACTTATACCATTGGCTTCCTCTTGTTCTTAGGCCTTTGGACTTAGACTGAAATTAGACCACTGACTTTCCTGGGTTTCCAGCTTGCAAAAGGCAGGTGGAGGGACTTCAAAGCCTCCATAATTGTGTGACCCAATTCCTCATAATAAATCTCCATAAAATATATATAATATCTATAAATATATGTGATCTTTCATTGGTCCTGCTTCTCTGGAGAACCTTGACTGATATACTCACTAACTGACACAGTTTTCAAATTCTATGGCTTAGAAAAAGTTACTAAAGTTTAAGGAAGTACCCAGTGTTTTTTACAATCTAGTTTGCATAGTAATTTATCAAAATACATGTTTTACCAGGCAAGCATAAATTTATTTAGCTTTTGAAAAAATTACAATTTCTTAACTGAAGGTAAGATGTATGAGCAAAATTGAAACCAAAGGAAAAGTATCTGTTCATGGCTGATTATATTTTAAATTAAATATATCTACTTTCAAAAATTAAATAAATGATTAGATTATAAGGTAAATTTTAAAAGACCTTCAATTTTCAAGAGAAATTAAGTAATAAGAAAATACATTAAATATGCATATAACATAATAGTTTGCTAATACATTTCTTACTTTTCCGGATATCATTTCTTACTTCTCAGGATATCATTTGTAATGGGGGAACTTTCTAATAAAAATAAGATTAATTATTTTAGTGGCAGAAAAACAAAGTTCATTGGTTGGTCACTTTAGACGGTGGCTTTAAGAAAATGAAGGACTAACAATGTTGTTGGAAGACTGAAACGAGTTCAGATAAGGGAGAGGGATGCTTTTCAATTATGTTTGCTTTTACTTCTCCCTTGGAATCTTACCCTTCAATGGAGCCTCACTTCGGCCACAGTAATTGCCAGAGTGGCCAGTGCAAGTAGCTCCATTCTTGCAGGGACGTGAAACACACTTATCTGCATCTATGTCACATTTTGTATCTTTGGAAAATAGTATTATGTGTTTTAAAAGCAAGCAGGTACCAGGTTATAATTCTCAAATTTGCCCAAATATTTTAGTCCATTTGGGGTGATATCTAAAACTAACCTGGGCACATAAGAGGACCACATATGTTAGTGTCAGAATGAATTTATTTAACCTGACTACAAACTGCAACAACTTTTCTTGAAATTATATAATGCAGAGTGATCTCCTCTAAATTGGTAGACATTCAAAGTGTGCTCAGATGTGAACTAATTTATCCTCTGCTTTGCAGTCTAGAGATGGAATAGGGTGATTCAAGTTATTGGGATACAAATAAAATGTTAGGTTAAAAGAAATAAAATAGGAATGAAAAGAATATATTCTGAATCAGTAATTTCCTGATGTATGTCCCTCAGGGAAAATGTTCTTTACAAAGCACAATTGTCAAAGTTACTTACCAATAAAGCCAGGGGGACACATACATTTGAAGTTATCCATGAGCTCTGCAGATGTAGTGTTATAGAAACTGGGTGACAAATCAAATTTCTTTTCATTAATTTCATAAAACAAGCCTATATGGAAAAAAAGAAAAAGAGAAATGTCTGTTAATTATATAGTCTTAACATTTTTAACTAGTTCTGCAATGCAGATTTTCCATCAATGCTCCAAATATGAATTGTGCTGCCATAACTAAACTTTTATATTATAACCATTTGGATTGTTTTTTTTTTTAATTTGCAAAAAGTTGAAAACAGTCTAAACCAACACCGAATTAAGATTTACAACAGCTTGGAACCAGAGACTATTATGCTAAGTGAAATAAGCTAGTCAGCAAAAGACAAATACCATGTGACCTCACCTATAACTGGAATTTAATGAACAAAATAAACGAATGAGAAAAATGGAACCAGAGACGTAGGCACATGGAACAGACTGACGGATGTGGAAGGGGAAGAGGACGTGGGGGTGATTGTGGAAGGAATGAGAAGTGATTAATCAAAGAACATGTATGAATGACTCACGGACAGACAACAGAGAGGAGATTGACTGTGGGCTAGAGTGGTGGGCTGGGTGGGGGAGCAAAAGGGAAACTGGGACGACTCTAATAGAATAAACACTAAAATAAATAAATAAAAAGAGAAGAGAGCTAATTTTAATATATTTTTTAAATTTTTGTTTATTTATTTTTTAGAGAGGGGAAGAGAGGGAGAAAAGAAGAGAAATATTGATGCGTGGTTGCCTCTCCTTCGCCCCCTACTGGGGACCTGGCACGCAAGCCCGGCTTGTGTCCTAGACTGGGAATCTGGCCAGTGACCCTTCGACTCTCAGGCCAGCACTAAACCAGTGCGCTATACCAGCCAGGTCATTTTTTTAGAATTTTTAACAAGAATAGAAAAATTTACATTGACACATAAAACATTACACATACAACTTAGATAAGTAGAAATTTTTCTTCATATTCTTAATTTTTTCTCTAAAATGGTGAAATAAATATGGGCTGGAGAAAAATTAATGTAATATACATCTAAAAAGAAAGGAGCATGCCTAATAAAATAGGAAATCTATTTTATTACTATTATCACTGACAAAATGATATATTCAGTGAAAATATGAAATTAAAATCTTAGGTAAAACTGAAGAAAAAGTGAAAAAGATAATGTGAGTGCATAAATACTTTGTTTAAACCTTAAAAATATCTGGTAATTTTCCTTATGAATCAACATTATGAGAAAAATGGCACATATAAAACTTGGTGGGGTTTTTTGTTGTTTATAGATGGGGATGGAAGCCCTGGCTGGTGTAGCTCAGTGGATTGAGCAAGGGCCTGCAAACCAGAGGATCGTAGTTCGATTCCCAGTCAGGACATATGCCTGGGTTGCAGGCTAGTTCCCAGCAGGGGATACATGAGAGACAAACATACATTGATATTTCTTTCCTCCTCTCCTTCCCTTCCCCTCTAAAGATAAATATATTTAAAAAAATAAGAAGAATTATTTAGATGGGGATGTAGTAAAATATATCTCTCAAAAAGATCTTTATTCTCTCTGTCATATAATTTTAAGAAATTAAGCTTTTGTTGATATTAATAAATAAACAAAGTTTTTATAATGGCCACATATTTTCTGGAGATGATCATTCTTAAGAAGTTTAACTACACAAAACCAGTCTTCCAGATTTAGTAAAAAAAAATCACTGTTGCTTCATTATTTTCAAAACAAATTTTAGTTTCTTACTTTTTAAACAGAAGGCAGTGTTTTTATTTATCAATCAATTTTTATATAGAGGTAGAATTAGGAACAGTTTCTTTGGAAGTTAGAATTTGTGTAACATTTTGATTTGTAATGATGGCAATTTGATCATACTTGCTTGCATCTTAGGAAAGTTTTGAGAGTCCTACAAATTTTACTAACCTTAGAAAACAAAGATTTGCCTATTACATTTTTCTCTAAATATAAATTGCCATCCATATTTTAAAACATGACCAGCTTCTTATCAAAATAAGTCATTTATCTTGATAATGGTGACTATAAGAGTTATCATAGTAAAAACATAAAATGTAGTATAAAAAGAAATATTACATGTTTTTAACAAAAGTGTACTTACTGGCCTTCAAGTTTTTAAAAATTTCCTAAAAAAACACACTGATACATTTACAAAATCAAAATATTCGTTCAACAATAAATATACCTGTTTCTGTGATGCTGTGAAGATAGTAAAACAATCTAAGCAGATACTATATATTCAAAAGTTATTTTGAAAAAATTTGATTTTCATGTTTATAAGATAAATCATATCTTCTAAAAATAAAGAGTTATTTCCACCTCAAATTATTCTTTAATTGTCATAGGTTGTTCTGCATGAGTGCCTGCCTTGAAGTTCATTCTGACACAGGAAGTTAAAGGTGTGGTGAAGACCAACAGAAGTGTGCCCTTTGCAAAGGCATCACTTGGGCACTTGTTCACCTCAACCTCACAGTTACTACTTAGAAAAAAGAAAAGGATTCATTTCATTACAAATGTGTTACTTGATGCAATCAGCAACTAACTCTAAGATTATGTTTAGAATATATGAGATTTTTCAATGTGTCTGCAAAAAAAACCAACATATTGCCTGACACCATCAACTAGGTATCTGCTCTGTTTTAGATTTTATGTGACAGCAGCTGTGGCTTTATTCTCATCTCAGTGAACCTAAATGAATTCAAAAGTTTCATTATTTCTTTAAAATTAAACACATGCCTGGATGTTTACATGACTGTACAGTGTTAATCAAATTGACTTTATTTGCTGCCTTTTCCTTCAAAAATTGTATGTTATATCCACTTGGGTCCTGCCTACAATTCTTTTAAGTCAAAAAGAAAATCTAAAAATCTTTCAGCTCCTTGTTTTATTAAATTACTATTATTTTGCAAATTGGCCCCCCAGATAGATGGAGGCTGGACGAGAAGAAGTTGAAGAATGAAACAGGCCACTCTACGTAGGTGGCAGGTTTAATAAGCAGGGAAACTTTCATAGAAGTCTGGTCTTGGGTGACTGCAAGAGGAGTAGACTCCCCTAACTGCCCTCCAGGACTTTAAGTGTGTAGCTAGAGGTCTTAAATGGGTTCAGTCACTGTCCTGATGGTCTCAATGACATCTTACTCTCTCAAAGTCATGTCCTTGAAACAGCTCCTAGGGTGGAAATGCCAGGTGGAACATACACTCTCAGGATGAAGTGTAAGGTGGGGGAGAGATGGGTGAAGAGTGCCCAATTGTTATAGTTTTCTTGATTTATTGATCATTTTGCCATCATGAAATTTTGCTCTTGGTCTCTAATATTCCCTGTCTTAAAATCTGAATTGTCTAACATGAATTATGCCTAATGGTTTACATGGCATATCTTGTAAATATTATTTAAGTGTTAACCTATTTGAGTCTTTGAATATGAGTACATAATTAGACTTTTTTTATCCAGTCTGACAAATACTCAGCCCAACCTCCCACCTATCCTCTTGAATTCCCAAGTGCTAACATCATATCTTATTTTTCCTCCCTGCACTCTCCACATTCAGACTTTACTTATAATCCTATAAGTATATTCCTCATATTCATAGTTCTGGTTCTGACTTTTGACTGAATACCCTGTGCCTGTTTCAAATTTACCCTTAGTTAGTCATGTTGTTATCACAAATTAAACACCTTAGAAAACTGTCTTTCTCCAATTAAAATATTATTATCTGTGACATAATAACTCATGTATTCATCTGCTTACCGAATTCTCCTCAGGTGCAACATTTAGAGTTCATTTTTGATTATTTATTCCATATCTGATAGTTAGGAAGTGAAAGTATTAGTAATTATAATACATACAAGTAAATTTTGTTTTTCTAGGAAGCTTATTTATATGCAATTCTATTTACTACAATATTTGGTATGTCATTGTCACATTCTACACTGTATACTTTATTAAGAGTCATATTTATAATTTACTTTAAAAGTAGTTTAGCAAAGTTACAGGAAAATAAGTCTCATTTAAAGACAGATGAGGGAAATGAAGCTATATAATATGAATATGTATATGTTATTCAAAGTGAACAACATTCAAATAAAAATAACATAGAATTTAAGTAGTTTTTTAAAGAAAATAATGTTTATATAGTTTATTTAGTGAAAAAAACTATATAACTCAGGATAATTAAAAAACATTGTATATTTTTCTACATATGTCAATATTTAGATAAAATTTTAAATTCAATTTTGAATTATATATGTATATATTTATATATATACATATATTATATTGTTATATTTTATAACAAATTCCAAAATATTTTGAATAACTTTTTCCCATTTATATGCATATGTATATATGCATATTAGTTTTCAAACACATTGAAAATTTTACTGTTTTTTAAAATTATTAAAATTGATTTTATTATTTTAAAGGCATTTATTACATATGCTGAGTTATAGCTCTATGTTGTACAATTAGCCTAAACATTTATCTTTCCATACTCAAGAAAAGTCCTATAAATATAGTAAGGAAAAAGAAGAGACTGGGTCTTCAAGAGTGGATGTCTGGATTAGATTGGATATGTCACAAGTTTGAAGTTGATGAAAACTGACAAAAGTAAGATAATGATGAAACATAAATCCAGATTAGGAGGCAATGGAAATAGAGTCATCTTCTTACTTGAGTCCCAGAAACAGACCAAGAACTCTTAAAATTTAAAGAAAGTTCAGTTGGCAATAAATACATTAAAAAAATTTTTCCCCAGGGAAATATGGAGAAATATTAGTTCTACAAAATAAGAAGATAGCCTATAAGAGACATGAGTTGTTATATAAGAGCTAAAATATGTATAAATAAAAGATATACACCTGGTTTCATTATTATAAAATTTCAGAACATCAAGTATATTAAAAAAATGTAAATGTTGCTAGAGAAAAAAAAACATTCAAAGTAATGAAAATAATAAAAAATATCTTTCCAGTATAATCTTTCTCATAAAGTTACTTTAAAATGTACTCTGAATAAACCAGAAGATAAGAAAAAAAAAGAAATAGTATAGGTAAGTATTTAACTTAGGAATTCGCTAACAATATATTACACGACAAGTGGAAAACATCATTGATCAAATTAGAACATGAAATCAGTGAATACTGAAAAATTCTTTTTTCAAGCATAGTTTTGGGATCCATCACACATGTTTTATGGACATGAAACTATCCTATATTTGTTAAATTTAAATAGGAAGAAAATAAATTCTTCTTTAAATATAAGAAGTTAATAAGAAATTTGAGCAGAAATTTTAAAATCTTCAAAGAAGGAAATGGTCTAAATAAACTAAATTTTGACCTAATTTGAATTATTGATTCAAGGTAAAATAAAATACATTACTTGATCTCAAAGTCAGAGAGATTGTCCTTCAAATGAACTTGGGTTGAAACATAAGAAACTTCAGACATGGAATCTTAGCATTACTATTTCCTAAAGAAGCTTGCATATTCATTACAATGTAAATGTTGATTACTTATTTTCAACTATTAAAAATCAACTTTTAAACACAGCAGACCACTCAATTACAGTTACCTTAATGTATAAAATGGCAATGCAAAAAAATATGTGATGCAATTTAGTAGGTGGAAAGGTTTGGAAAAGAGAAGAACAAGGGCACTAATATACTTGATTTTTATAAAAGTCAACATAGGTTGTCTGAATTTGATTTTAAAAAGATAAGCTTAAATGTATTATTTAACAGTTAATATAAGAACTGAACATAATATCTATTAATAGAAAGTTGGAAATAAATGGTGGATTGGGAAATTAATGAGATCCATCTTTCACAGTAAAGAACTAACAACACCTGTAATCAACTCACAAAAAAATGCAAAAGAACAAATACAATTTTTGCAGGAGCAAATAAAGGCAATAACAGAAGATGTGAAAGAAGAAACTATTTAAAAATGTTTGTCTCTGTTTAGTGGCATGAAAGTAAGACTCAATCTAAGAATCTGTTATTTTTATTAGCAGTGTTTTTTATTTTATTTGCTTTGTTGGTGGGAATGTAGGCTGGTGCAGCCACTGTGGAAACAGTATGGAGTTACTTCAAAAATTCATAATTAAATTTCTTTATGACCCAGTGATTCCACTTCTTGGAATTTATCCAAAGAAACACAAAACACTAATTCAAAAAAATATAAGTACCCCTATGCTCATTTCTGCATTATTTACAATTGCCAAGATAAAGAAGCAGCCCATGTGTCCAACAGTAGAGGAACAGATAAAACAACTGTGGGATATTTGTGCAATGAAATACTACTTAGACATTAAAAAAAAAGAAAATTTTATCATCTGTGACAATATGGATGGACCTGGAGAATATTATGCTAAATGAAATGAGCCAGTTAGAGAACACCACATGATTTCACTCATATTTGGAATCTAATGAAGAAACTCAACAAGTGAAATAGAGACAGAGTCAGATAGCAAGATGGCAGCTCTGGTCAAGGTGTGGTTATCTTTCTTGATGGTTGCTTTCAATGCGGTGACTCCCAGGTTTTTACTTGAGATAACCTTGGGTTGTAGAAATAAGAGGAGGCTTTGAAAAAAGATGTACACTTCAAAGGGGCAGAGAAAGAATTGACAATTGCAAGTGTTTTTGAAGTAAATGCTCTGTGAAAAGGGAGGAGAGGAACTCTGGTTAGACTATTTGGATTCTGTAAAGGGAATAGGATGAGTAGAAAGACAGGAACAATCCTGTCTAAACTTCAGTTAAACGAAGGGAAACCTAACGGCTATCTTTGTCTTAGTCTTTGACCAGTAAGACAGTTTGCAAAAACCCCCATAGTTCTGTGGTTCCCAGAGGAAGAAAGCAAATAATAAAATATTAATTTATAATCTTAATATGATATTCTTCTCAGTTGCTGGTGAAGCCCAGTTAACATGGGACTTAGGTCTTATCTCCACATTAAATGAAATAAATCACCATGTCCTCCCTCAGCTAAATTCCTGTATATGACTCCAAGTTATCTGATTCTAAGTTCCTTGAGTGCTGTACTGCTACCAGCTTATATTTCTAAAGACAAATATGATGAAATACCCTACAATCTCAATCTTCAATTGTTCCCCATTCCTCATTCAGATTTCTAAAACTCAACTACTAAAGCAGTTGCAACTGATAAAGATATGGAATTTATGATCTCAGACATCAGGAGGGTTTGATGAGATACCTGTAAGTAAGGTATTTATTTCTTTTGTTTTGTTTCAAATTTGGCGCTTTTGTTTTAAAATTCATGTAAATCTTGAATATTACACTATAGTTTATCCCTCCTATGATATATCTCATTCTATACTGCAATGCATATCTATATTGAAACTTGACAGTCCATGATGATGCTTCAATTACTCTTGTGACTCTCACTGAGCTTTATATAAACAACATCAGAGATTACTGCACTAGCCTGGGACATATGGAATTACAGGATAAAATGAAATGCTTACAACAAAGTCCACAGAAACATCAACACCTGCACCTGGCTTGCCTTTCTGGTACTATCTCTCTTATTTTGCCCTTTTCTCATGCATCCTCTGCTCTAAGCAACACAGTAACTTTTAATGCCTGCAGTTTTTGTCAGGTTCCTTTTTAAAACCTTTATCCCAGGTCATATTGGGGAGCCTTCATCTATTCTTTCCAGGTACAGGAAGTCACTTCCACCATCTAAAGTATTTATGTCCTTCTCTGTAAGTAGGTGCTTATATATCCATCTTTTCCTTGGAAATGTAAAAAAGTAAAAAAAAAAAGTAAATATTCATTCTACTATATCTGGCACTTAGAATAGCTGCTTATACATATTGGTGCTCAAAAATTATATCTTAAATAAACAAAAAACTTAACACTGAGTGAGTGCACATAAATGAGAATAGTATTGTATCTTTTAAGGACAGATAATCATATCCAATCCTAATTAGGACAAATCATTAACAAAACACTAAAATTTTTGGTAATGTAGTGAACATCATAATGATTGTCAGAAAGAGAATTTATGATTGACTCTGTTTGATTTCTGAATATGTTCCGCACGATTTGACAGTAAGCATCATTCAAGCATCAAGGTGTGCATATATGTACATTATTTCAGAGCTTTCATTGCCAAATGTAAATGGAATTTAAATGAGATTTCTCATTTGATTCAGTGAGCTGTATTAAAAATCTCTACTTGTTTGACATATAAGTTGTTAGGCATAGCCAGCTGAATATATTCAATAAAATAGTATTTATGTATACCTTTAGTTTTTGAGTTTCTGGATACACAAATTACATAGTGAAACATCCTATATCTTATTTTAAAGTAAGTTTTAAATATTAACTTCTAAATTATCTCCATTTTTAGGTCTATATTTTAATTCTGTCTAAAACACACAGAGATTTAACTTAGATTTCCTTTTCCATGCTTAGATACTTTTTTAGTGATATTTTTTCATGCAAATTTCTTTAATTGTTTGCTCCATCTGAGCTAAATCTCACCATGATAGGTTTTTCCTTATGGGAGCCATAAAGGAGGAATGATACACTGACCAAAAAGCCACCTCAATAATCAGAGCCCGATTTCACATGCCATAGCTATTGTACACAGTTTATGCTTTCTTTACTTTGTCTTTTCAGGTCCTTATATTCCCTATTTCTTTAGTGGTTTGCCTAGATTCTGAAGTTCTTTCCTATCTTTCCCTGCCTATTGGTTATTGCTTTCATTTTCTATTTATTCTTCCATCCAAACATGCATTTTTCTACTTACCAAGTCAGTTAATTGAAAATATCAACTGATGTATAGAAAATACCAACCATGCCATGACCTTTATGTGACAAGGACTCCCAAGTCAACGTCTCCAGTCATGACTGGAACCCAGGTTGCACAGCTAATTAAATAATAGCTGGCAAGACCAGTTGGCTATTCTGTAGCCATCAGTACTTCAACATGGACAAAATTCTCTAAGCTGCTCTATCTCATTCTTCCTTATTAACTATGATCAGTTACAAAATCTAAGAGTTTTTATTCCTTCCTGTGGTCATTGAATTTGTCAGCAAGTCCTGGTGACTTTGTCTCTGAAAATATCCTAAATCTGTCTCTTTATGTCTATCTTAATTACCAATACCCAAGTCTGTCTTAATTATTTCCTTCCCAAATAAGAGTAATAATCATTCTAACTGGATTTCTTGTCCTCACCCTCCCTCTACTACAGTCTGCATGATATCCAGGGTGATTTTTAAGTATATAAGTACAATATTTAAATCCAGTATGATGGCTTCTGGCAGTGCTTCAAAGACTACCCAACCTATTTTCCTTATGTGATATGGTCCCTGATAGCTTTTCAACATACAACTCATTCTACTCCTTTCTTGCTCATTCAGTTTTCAGACATGTTAGATTCCTTTAGCTCCCTATTCCTTTTTAACTGAGGGTCTTAGACCAGAAGTCCCTAAATCCAGTAAGTCCTTTCCCCCCACTTCTTCAGATTTTAGTATAAATGAAAACCCCTTGAACAGATTTATCTAGACCATCCAAACCTTCCTTCACATAACCCTGTTTCATTTTCCCTTAGAGAATGTATTATAGCTATCTCATATACTCTGTGTATGTGTTTCTTGGCTTTTTTGTTTGTTTGTTTTTCCTCTCAATGAAAAGTTAATATAAGAACAAGGGTCTTGTCTGTTCCACCATTAACTATTTCTCCAACAATAAAAAACTGTTTGTAAATTAATTAATTTCTGGAAGGCAGAGTCATTATTAATACATTAGATATTTCATAGATGTGTAATCATGTGATAATATAGAAAACAAATATTAGAATAAGTTTGTTTATTTTTAGTGTATTTTTCTGAAATTACACACAATATCCCTTTAATTCTCCACAAAACAGATTAATGCTAGCATTATTAATCTAGTCATTAATTATTAGTTTGAAGACTGAGTAGTTTGCTGTTTATCCTACTGAATTTGTTTTTTATCAGTTTTGACTTCCTGTTTATGTATATATGGTTTTGTACATGGTTAATACTAATTTATAAACTCTGAGTTTACTATAAATAATAATCTCATTATATAGCATGGTGAATTAGGATTTTTTTAGGTAAAAGAGAGCGAGTTAAGGCAATTAGTCCTATCTCTATTTGGATAGTAGAGCAGAATCTGGTGAGGAAACTAGGAGGGAATGATCCTTTCATTTCAAATCAAATCAGAACTATAGCTTTTTCATTTAAAGCCTAGATCCAAACAAGTGCTGGTGAGGATGTATAGAGAGGGGGACCCTTCTGCACTATTGGTGGTAATACAGATTGGTACAAAGATTGTGAAAAGCAGAATGGAGAAACCTCAAAAATATTAAAAATGGAGCTGCCTTATGATCTAATGATTCCACTCCTGGTAATTATTTAAAGAAACCCAAAACAGTAGTTCAAAAGAATGTAAACACCCTTATGTTCATTACAGTCACCACGAAATGGAAGCAATTCAAGTGTCCGTCAGTAGAGGAGTGCATAAAACAACTATGGGATATTTACACAATGGAATACTACTCAGCCATGAAAAAGAAGAAAAGTTACCCTTTGCAACAGCATAGATGGACCTGGAAAATATTATGCTAAGTGAAATAAGTCAGTCAGAGGAAAATAAATAGCATATGATTTCATTCACATGTAGAATCTAATGAACAAACTGAACTAACATGGAAAATGGAGGCTGATTTGTAGATGAAGACCAGGATGACAGCTGAGGAGGGAGGTTTGGGGGTGGAGGGACTGAGCAAAAAGGAAAAAGGGCTCATGGACATGGACAATAGTGTGATGATTATGGAGTGGAAGAGGTATGAGGGGATAAAAGATAATGGAAAAAATAAAATAATATATATTTTTAAATTAAAAAAGAAAATGTCTAATAAATAAATAAGTTATATTTAGTATCTACTATAAAAAATAAAACAAATAAAGCCCAATCAGAGTTAATATACAAAAGGTCTTATTTGAGCAGTCTAAAAGGAAAACATTACTTCTACTGATGAAGGATTTAAATGAGGTAGAAACCTTCACTTAAAAGAAATGTCTCTTTTATTCTCAGTTTCCCTTTAGAGAAACTTTGCCTTAAACTCCTGTCCCATTTGCTCCTCTAATTATCCTTCCCCCAAAACTGTGCAAAGAGTTACATTTGTGGTATAAAATAGTCATTGATTTAAATTTCTTAGGTTAGACGGAGCTATTCTTTCAAAAGTACAGTTGGCTGAGACTGGATCACTGTCTTTGCTGGTACTGGTAGTAAGCAATGGCCTAAGTACTCTGTACTACAAACTGCAAGTGCCATTTGTATCTCATACTAAACCATATCCTTCTACAGATTAAAATTAATCAATTCAATATTCTGGTTCTCTGTTTCATGGATGTATTATTATTTATCATTATTTCAAACTCATGAAAGAAGAATAGGTTTAAGGGTGGTCTATGTGTCTGTGCTACCAGGCATACACTTTTACAAGTAGTATTTAGTTATAGATTCTACAAAGGGAAATTGGAAAAAATGTTTAGTCAGTATGTGAACTGAAAGCCAATAAATTACTACTTAAGATCTTGGACAGAGGGATTAAATGGGCCAAATAACCCAGCCTGTGAGGTCAAAATTAAAGGCTGCTGTTTACCTTAATGTCCATATAGAGTCCGCCACAGTCCACGCACTAGGCATGGAAGCAACAGGGTACCTTGAAGATTGATTCCTTGTGTGAGTAAGTCCCAAGGATGCCCCTACACCTTTAACTTAGGGTTTGCACCCACTGAACCTGCAGGTATTTAATAACAACATGTGCATTGTGAGTTTACAGAGCAAGTAGAAACTAATGGACATGTATGAAAAGTTTGGAGTGACATAATAAGATTACCACAGGGGTATCCTTATGAATTAAAAAAAATCACTCATAACTGTGATACATGTTTTTGACTAAAATGTTTACTTCATAGATTATAACCTGCTGATGGGTTGGTTTACCTTAATTAAATTTTTTAAGTCTTAAAAATTAAACCACTAGATATATTCATTTAGAAATCATTTATGTTGGAAAGCAAAAGCTTTTAAATAAAATTACACAAAAACTGATTTTTAGTGATTCCTCTTTACAGTGTTGCCACACATGCCTAGGAAACATTTAGAACTGACAATAGGCTTTGTAAACTCATATTTTGGGGAATGTACAGAAGAATATGAATCACATATTTTAGTTTTCAATTATCACTTTTCCTACCTTTTTTTCTTATTGCCATAGGACCAATCTCATTAGTATCAACTGCATTTGCTCTTTGGGATATTTAAAGATAAATTTAGTGGCATTACTACAAAATAAGCTTATTGGCTATCTTAAGCTTTTGATATCTTAATGTCTCACTTTAATTGATTCAATGACAATCAGAAATATCAAGTGGCTAACTATGTCATTTATTGAAGGCAGGGTATTTTCAAAGCTTTGGAATCTTAACCTGAGTTAAAAGCTAGTCTTCTTACTCTTGATCACTCAGAGTGTCCTAATAATTAATGGACTGTTAATATAACAATATTGGTTTCCAAATTTAATGTTAGCTCTTTTAACTGCCTCAAAATAAATATTGTTATTAGATTATAATAAAGAAAGAAATTATTAAGTTTCTTAAAGCTCTGAGCCACCTAGATGTTAGAAATTATCTCTGATTATACTATTAGCAATTTTGAACCTATTTCCAGGTCATGAACAATTGGTAATAACATGACTACTCATGATAATTATACACTTGACGATTTCTTAATAGTCTATCAGGTGGAATAACAATATGGAAACCCATTTTCCTATAATGCTCAGTCTCAGAAATGAATATTTTTTTCTGTATAATGAATCAGGAGTTTATTAGGCATACTATCAGAGTTGAAAGGAAAAGTACAACAGACCTATTTCATGGTACAGCGGACTTTATATCAGAGAGCATTTCAGAAAGGAGACATTAGATTTGCAGAAATAATCTTGTTTCAGTTTTTAGTCAAAATTACAATGCATTCAAAAGTCTGAGTATAAATTGATTCAAGCTTGAATTCATCGGGGAAGCTATCTAAATTGGTTAGATTTTATGCTTCCAAATCATTTCATTTCTTAGTAGATACGTGCTAATCATATACTAATCTCACTGCCATGAAAGTATTTATTCATTCACAAATAGTTACACATAGCACTATGAGGATACTAATGAGATACACTGTATGCAACAATTGGGAGATGAACTATACAATATCTGCTTAACTATGGAGGAATAGCAAATGGAATTGGTCATTCAAATATGATAAGTCAAATTTAGCATGTAGAATTCTTATTCTTGAAAGGCTATCATACAGAAAGTGGTCTATTTCCTAATTTACTTTTAAGTAGTTTATGAAAATGACCTTGTTAGGAAAAAAATAGCAATACATTTTCTATGAATTAGATATCTACTTTTATTACCACTGATACTTATGATATTTTTCTGTTGGGTCAGAGAAAAGGAGAGGAAAAGTAGACAGTGAGAAAGTTACACATATTCAAAAAGGGACAAAGAGTTATACATAAATAGTTTAGATGGAAATTTCAACTTACATTGTATCTCAAAGTCCCCCACCAAATTGTTTCAACACCAGGATTCAAATATGTATGTCTAAACCAAGCCAAGATATTTCTCCAGAATATCTAAATGTACATAAATATTTATATGTCTATAGTCCCCAAACATGTAGTAACTAAGAGAGAGACTAAAGAAGAAAATTACCACCATATTTAAGAACTCTAACATGGCACAAATTGTTAGATGCACCACAAATTGATAAACACCCAATCAATATTGGACTTTCTCTGGTTTTAGAAAGGATAAAATGTGAATAGACGCAAAAAGCATGCTTTAGAATGAATGAAATGCTGTTGTAGCCAGGTATAAATGGCTGCTATTATAGATATATCAGTCAAAGTCCAGCCAGGAGACTGAAACCACATAAGTAATTTGAACAGGGAATATTTAATATAAAAAAATCATGAACTAACCAAAGTCATTAACTACTAAGAAGAGTAAAGAGACTTTTGAAAAGTAGCAGCATTAGAGTATTCCTGTGTGTTCTAATATCCATGATGGCACGAAACACATTAAAATGCATGGACAGAATAATGCAAAAAAGTGCCATGGAAGAAGACTCTTCTCACCCCAAATTATCATGCTTTCTATTAATTTGATGTCAATACCACCCATTTTTGATAGTTTTAATACCTGTGTTGCATGCTATGGAGTTAGCATAAAGCAAACTAATAATTTTCTCACAATTTCAGTAAAGTAAATACCTCTTAAGGAAGCAGCTGTCCATTCTAGCACAAAAATTTAACAGTGTGAAAACAGGGTTAAAATCCTCAGTCACACTGCTATTTCCTGACTGTTCATAAATATTCCTGTAAAAATCACCACAGTGGTAACTTAATGTAATTAGTTACCATTATGTTTTGTATCCTGATTGCTAATGTTTCTCATCCAGTTAGAAACTTCTCTTAGTGTACTGAAGAGTTTATTGCATGAGCAGTCTTCTTTTTTTTTATCCTATTTCCATTACCTTGGATAATGGCAACATCCATTGGGCCACCTATCATATCGGTGGTGCCTCATTTCCTTAACATTCTATACTCTGGTGGCCTTCACAATGAATTCACATCAGTTGTACCATACTCCAATGGCTAGGGCACAGATATGCCCTCACCATCGCAATGCTTCACATCTTAAATAACATAAGACAATCTGCTGATATATTGTTATTCAATCAGTGATGATCATCTACATGGCTTATCCTCGTTACCCATTCTCAGTTTCTCTCGATTTCCCCCAGGTCTCTGTATATTCTTTCTTCTATTCCACAAAAGCATTCTTAGAAGTATTTCAATTTCCTTGTTGTTTTTCTTAGTGACATTCACCAGAAAGTAAAGGTTGGTCAGAGCTTTCAAACTTTGGGTCAATGTGCCAACACAGGTCCCACATGAGCCTAGATATTGACCCCAGCTATCTCTGCCTTCAAACAGCCTTATCAGTATATATCACATAACAAATTTTTATATAGACACTGAAGTAAAAAAAATGAAGAAAGAATTGATAACCACAGCTTTGAATTAATGCAATAATCAAATTTGTTTGTGCTAAACTCTGCTAATAAACTCTATTCTCAGGTATCTGTAAAATTCTGATGTGGTCCATGAACCATTCTTAGGTACAAGGTATACATTTAAATTTTTCTATACTCCTCTAACCCCTACTCTTGTTAGTGAAGCACCCTTTTAAAAGAGGACCTGAGCTCCACCACAGACACTGAGTGTTGACTCACATAGAGGTTCCATTCCAGATCCTAGACTCACCTGCTCTTCTGTTTGTTCTCAGATTGAAACCATCACCTGGCCCCATGTGGTGGCTCCAGAGGAGGCAAGAGGCCCTGTGTGTCCAGCCCTGCACCTTGGGGTGCCCATGGATGTCCCATAGGCTGTCTTCAAAGGTCAGATGTGAAAATCCAATCATGAATTTAACCAAGGCCCCGTAGACTGACCTAAAGGTTCATTTATCTCTATTTAGCCTACCAAAATGAGAAATGAAAAGAATTTGCCAAAATATGGAGTTTCAATGTGAACATAAGAGTGATGATAGATGACAAATTATTAATAAAAATAAGTGCAAAGTTGAGAGAGAGAGAAAAAGAGAGAACCTAACTTTTCACCACGCAAGGAGAACAGCAGTCATGGGAAAATGCCATCAAATTAGGATCTTTCATTCTCATGTTTAACCACATTTACTCCTGTATTTTTCTCATACTTTTTTTTCCCCTTAAGAGACATAGCATTACTTTTACACATGTGGTCATTAGCCTTCCCTAGTTTGGGGGATCTTCCACTATAATCTCTTCCCTCATCACTTGACTCTTCAAAATTCCCCCTTTTACCATTTTCTCTTATCAGCAGACATGGAAGCTAACTAACATATTATTAAACAATGAATGGGTTAACAATGGGATCAAGGAAGAAATTTTAAAAATGCTTTGAAAATGAATGGATACATTTACACAATGAAATATTACTTGGCCTAAAAAGAAAAAAAATTACCCTTTGCAATAGCATGGATGGATCTAGAGAACATTATGCTAAGTGAAATGAGCCAGTCAGAGATAGACAAATACCACAGGATTTCATTCATATGTGGAATCTAATGAACAAACTGAACTAATAAGCAAAACGGAGGATAGAGGCAGACTCATAGAGAGCAGGCTGACAGTTTTGGGAGAGGAGTTTAGGGGGTGGAGGGTTTGAGTAAAAAATATGAAGAATTCGTGGACATGGACAAAAGTGTGGGGATTGTGGTAGAGGGAGATGGGTGGGTAGAGGTGGAAATGGGTAATGGGGGAATAAATGGTAATGAAAAATACAGTAAAATTAACTATTTAAAAAATACTCTGCCTTAAAACAAAGCATACAAACCCCCCCCATAAACCATCATTGTTCATCATTTTCCAATTTGTTCTTTCCCTACATTTGTAGCTAAGCTTCTTAAAATATTTATTTACACCCATTTCCTTGTTTCTACTCAGTTTCAGTCATACAACTACTAAGTTCTGGCCCCCTCTCTGCAGAAGTTGCTCTATACCAATATTATAAGGCATCATTAAAGATAGGTTCAAGTTGTCATCTTTGAGTCCCACCTTCCATGATTTTGAGGTGGCATTTGCTAGTGTACATTTCTGTGTGACTTTCATTACACTCTTCTCTTGGCTATACTTTTCACTGTTTTTCTGCTTTGTGAGTCTCCTGATCTAGTTCCCTTATTCTACTGACATCTTGAATACTGACATGCCTCCACTTTTGTAATGGACCCTCTATACATGTCCCATGAATACCTCAACTTTAACACATTCCGAACTAAGACTTCATCTATCTGGCCAAATCTTTGCTTTCTAATTCTGTTTCTTGTGAATGATACCAGTTCTATTGAGTCTTCAGCCAGAAACATGACATTTCCCTTCAGCACTTCACTTTCAATAATTAAACCAAATGCTTAACACATTGGGTAATTTCACTTCGATTTTTATAAAGATATGAGGTCAGAACAATTCTTAGATAACTTTCTAATCCACCTCCTCTCTACCCACCACTGCAACTACCTATTTCTGACTGATATCAAATCTCTTTTCAATACAAAAACAGCTTTCTAACTGGCCTCCCTGACTTGGATCTTACCCACCTACCAATTCATTCTGTCTCCTAATGCCGGATTTATTTTTCTCCAGAAGCAAATGTGAGCATACCCTGTGTGGTATAAAATGCATGCATGTGTCTCACCTGCTCTTAAGATTAAAGTCCAACTCCCTTAACATGTGTGGCAAGGTTTTAGAAACACTTTACCCTGATTAAACCTCTCACCTATGTCTCATCACTCCCTCTCTAGCTATACTTAGGAGCCACCCACATATACACTCACAGTCCCCTTTGGATTCTACATAAAAAAATTATTTAAATATATTAAATATTATTCTCACTCTTGTTTCTATGCTTTTTCTCATGCTTTTTCCTTAGCCGTAAATAAGTTACTAATATTCTGGCCAATTCTTATGTCTCTGTCTTAGCCTAGATGAGACTTATTTAAGAATCCTCTTTCTGTAGAAGGAAGTCTAGGTTAAGTCCTTTGCCTTTGGGTTATCACTTTTTTTTTTTTTTTCATTTAATGACCTCAATCTGTTCTATAGGTTTCCTTTTTTCCCTGAGATTTTTTTTGAGGTTTAATTTACAAATAAAATTGTATATATTTAAAGTATACAGTATGATGAGTTGATATATGTATATTGGGTAAAAAGTTGACCACAGACAAGCTAATTAAAACATCCATCACCTCACAAAGTTACTTTTTGGTGAAAATGTTTTACTCTCTTAGCACATTTCAAGTATACAACATTATCCACTATAGTCACCATGCTGTACATTAAATCCTCAGAACTTACTTATATTATAACTGAAAGTTTGTACTTTTGAGCACCATCTCCACTGTACCTAGCAACCACCATTCTACTTTGTTTCTTTTTAAGAAGTTTAACTAATTTTTCAAAAGAATGTGCAAATAAGTGACATTATGAAGTATTTGTGTTTTTTTTTCTTCCTGGTTTATTTCACTTAGGATAATGGCCTTGAGTTTCATCAATGGTGTCACAAATAGTAGGATTTTCTTCTTTTATGGTTACATAGCCTTCCATTGTAGCATTACTCAAAATAGCTAAGACATGGAAACAACCTAAATGTCTGTTTATAGGTGATTAGATAAAAAACAGTTTTTATGTACAATGGATTACTATTCTGTTGATTTCTATAAATTTCTGTAAGTCTCTGTTTACCTGTCTGTATCTCTCACTCAGTTGTTAAATAAAAAACCCTTTTTTCTATTGTACACTCTTTAATTCTCTAGGCCTACCACCATTCATGACTTAGTAAATAATTATCAAATGTGGCCCTGGCTGGTGTAGCTCAGTGGATTGAGCGTGGGCCTGCGAACCAAAAGATCATGGTTCTATTCCCAGTCAGGGCTCATGCCTGGGTTGTAGGCCAGTTCCCACTGGGGGACACATGAGAGGCAACCACACACTGATGTTTCTCTCCCTCTCTCCTTCCCTTCCACTCTAAATATAAATAAATAAAATCTTAAAAAAAAGAAAAATAGAATGATTAAAACATAGTAATAATTACTGAATGTATAATTATAATAAGGATAAAATAGAAAATAATATTTAAATAGGTGGTGTTCTACATTACTGAGGAATTATATAAATATCTATCACTTCTTTATTTCACAATTTGCAGTTAAAATAACATTTATTCTCTTAGTTTTCTTATCTAAGAAAAATAATAGCCATTTATGTAACACTGTTGGACAAATGGTTTACTTTTTCATTATAACAAAGTTTTTATCATAGCCACATAAAAGAAATACATGTGTTATTTCTTTAAATTATAGTGATTTTACTTTAATATGCCTTGAATTTGATTATTTTGTCTATATTTTGTGATCTTTTCATGTAGTTTCAAAACACTTTTTCAGCAAAGTTTTCTTGACTTATAATTTATAATGTATTTTGTTTCCTTTAACTTTGTTTTATTTTCAGGGAATCCTTAATTCATACGTTGAATCTTCTCTGCCTAGTTTCAATAATTGTCTATGTCCTTCAAATTCTTTGTATCTGTCTTTAAATTTTCTTTTCATTTAATATTTTTCATCTTTTAATTATACTAAGAAATTATCTGTTGTTTCTTTGAAGAAGAAAACATTTAAATACTTAACAAAACAACGTATATAAGAAAAATAAGAAAAATATAAGCCAAGGATTTATATGAAGCAAAACTTACTCTCAAGTGTAAAGGACACTAATCTACATTTATCAACATGCAAGAATGCAAAGATTAATCCTTTGAATTTTCCCTGAGAAATCTCTAAAGTTTAAGCTCTAGATAATCAATGTAACTGGAGAGACATCAACATGATAATAGGTGGTAATTATTAAACATATACAGGGTAGAGCAAAAGTACATTTACAGTTGGAGTGCACAAAACACAGTTTATTCTTGTATTAATTATTACTTACTGTGTATTTTTATACAAATAATTGTAAACTTACTTTTGCCAGCTTCTGTATGTACTTATAGAAATAAGACTAAATGAGGAATAAACATCAACACACATCTTGCACACATGGTCAGAAGTAGGCTTAGAATATAAAGACAGAGCACAAACAATTGCCAAAGATGGCAGTGGGACCTCAATACATGTAAATACAAAGGAAATATTCATACAAGTTTGCTCTAATAAGTAAGACACATTAGCTAATAGTGTCAGTATTCTCTTAGGAGAAATAAATTGAAGTGGTATTAAAACCTCATGATATAATGCAAGTAGTTACTGTGTACAATTATACTTAAAATCACTGCTTAATAAAATATATATAACTTTCATTTCATGCAATCTTCTCATTATTTTTAGTATATTTGTGGAAAGATTTAGAAATTACAAACATGAGTTCTTTGTCACCCTTTCTGACATTATTGTCTCTTTTACATTGTGTTTGCATCCCACCAGGTGTTTCGGTGCATTTGTTAAAAACCAGGGCTTTAATAGTCTACCCATATTTACAATTCAGTGATTTGATGCTTTGGCAAAACACTGCCTACATGCATTCACACATATTGAATTGTTTTAATATCACAAAGCTTAACAAAAAAACTTCACACTTTTAAAACAATAAATATTGTTTAGAGAATAAAAACACTGTATAAACATTTAAGCTATGTGCTTTCATCTCTATATTTGAACTACCTTTCAAATAATACAATAAGTATTAGTTAATGATTTATAGATTTTCCTTTATTGTCTTACTTTACTAAAAACTATTTTTAATAATAAAATAAAAATAAATACTTTATTAAAATCTCAGGAAATTTAGGTTAATTAATGTTTAAATAAACTCAGAGGATTATACTGTAAAGTATATACAGTGCATTGTCTACACTGTATTTTTTAAGTCCTTGTTTTAATTTATTTTTTTTAACTTTTTTTATTGATTATGCCATTACATTTGCTCTATTCCCCCCCTCCATTCCCCTCCACCCTGAACACCCCTCCCCCACCATTTCCCCCTTTAATACCATCTGTATAGAACCCTACTTGCTGTATCTATGATATATACTTAGAAAATTACATAGTAAAGTAGAATCTGAGTTTTTCAGAGTCTAATATTTCTACAAAGAATTATATCAACTGAAGAATTATTAACACATCAAGTCCAACCCCTAATGAATTGAAACATTTTATTTGAAATGAAAATCCATTTGATAGGTCTAAAATATATAAATATCTGGTTGTTTATCAGGCAGATAACTTTAGAGAAATCTGACACTTAAATCTTTACAGGGTTTAGAAGCACATTCATCAATGTCTACTGTAGTTTATATCTGACAGAATAAAAAAATCAAATATTAAAACAGCAAATCAAGTTGAATTTGAGGAAACCAACTTGCTTTACAGTCCAAATGACAACTATATAATTTAACTATAAGAGGCTGGTACCACAACATTTTATTTTTACTGGACAGTATAAATGTAGAGAAAATAGATCATGATTGTTATACAAATTAATTTATCCAAGGAAAAATGTCTATAAAAATTTAAAATAAATTCAGAAACACATTTTGACATTTTTATTATGGTACTTCAAGAGCCTCTTTTATTATGGTACTATTAGGGAATGATAAACTGAATTGTTTATATTTTATTTCTATTATTGTTCAAAGTATCAAGTCACAAGATAATATTTTATTTTTCTCATATATGCTGATTGAGTAATGATGAACATTAGACAGGCTGAGTCAAAAAGGCATGTCCGGGCATAGTAAAGTGATTTGTTTCTGCAATAAGTTGGCATATGTCATGGATCATGTATATTTTTATATTATAACAGGTACAGATGCTATATCCCTCATATCATATGGCTGATTAGTATTATTTCTATCAGGCCACACATTAAAAAAAAACAATTTCTTCATTTTCTGATTTGCTCTAAGCATGCTAAGTATAATAAACTATGCACAAAAGCTAAAAATGGAATGATTGAGTTCTGTGTTCTCATACAAACTTATATAAAATTTTTTACATAAAAACTTATATAACACTTCAAGGACAGGTCTATTTACTTTTTTTTCCATAGAAAATGATCTCTTTTTCAGGTGGTAATAGTGACAATATTATTTACCATTAACTGAACCTTTATAATGTATGATGCATCACTCTAATTGCTTCATACATATTTTCTCTTTGTACTTCAAAACAAGTGTGTGAAAAGCTATTATCATCATAATTTAGAGATGGAAAACCTGAAATTCAGAGAACTAACTTATTGTTCAAGTTGACATACCTAGAAAGGAATAAAACTAAGATTCAGTTTTAGTTTTGTGAATCCAAATTTGTGGGATTCACACTTGTGGTGAACACCCAATAAGCAAATTGCTCATCTCTCTTTCTCTCAGCTCTGACTAAAAGGCATGCTGACTACTTCTGGTGTTAGCTACCTGTGAAGCAGTAGGTAGACTGCTGCTGCTAACCGTATCTGAATAAATAGGTGAGAGACAGCTGCTAACTGTATCTGAATAAATAGGTGTTCCTCGAAACTATCAGAAATGGGTTTCCCCATCCAAGAAACCCCTCTCAGATAATCAGATTGCCCTTTGGGGCTCAGCTCTAAACCAAGCTGTAAGTTGAACTGGGAGTCAAAAATCAGGAAACAGGGGCCTTAAAAGAAAGAACAGTAAGTCTAGTCAACTCTAAAATGAGGTAGACAGAGAGATAAAGCCAGAATGATCAGTGAGTATCTGGGTTACCTACATTCACACAGAGACATATGTGATGTCAAGCACAAAGCAGAAGAGTCTCTCACAACTCCTGGGGACCTTCTTGTATATTGCTAACAGGCCATGGTCTGTTAGCCCTGGGTCTGAGTGTGAATAAAATAATAAGTAACTAATAATTTAAGAATCATCTCTGTGTGGTAGTGGCCTCTGCAGAATGACATTTGCACAAAAGGTTCACATTTTTAGTCAAGGGATGCATTTACAAGATAGCTGCTTGAATTAAGGTCTTAAATGTGTCACCATTAAAGAGACAGACTATCGCACAGGAGCTCCAAACCCAAACTGGGGAGCTGCTTAAGTGTTTGTGATATTTGAAAACAACCACCCATAGGACTAGCAGATGTGGACATGCCATTTATTAGTCACATTACAGGGAGTGCACTGACAGACAGGGTGTGGGAGTGGTGCCAGGGAGACTGCACCTCCTCCAGTCTAAGTCTCATTGTAAGGGGTCCCAGACAAAGGAGGCACATGTCTGATGCATGACTCTAAGGTACATTATCTCAGTGTGTAAAAGGTCATGAAGCAGTCACAGGACAAGAAGCTGCTTGCAAAGGGAGATAAAGAGGGAGTTATAGTCCATTCCCAAGACAATACTCAATCCTTCTGGCCAGTGATCCTCTGACTAGCCCTCAGTCATGGGAGGGGGAAGGTCATGTCCATTGATACTACAGAGACAAATAGGAAATAAAATATTCACCGCTATGCCACCGGTTGCATTAGTACTTTGATTTAACATTTAAGCTAACCATGCACCAAAGAAAATATTCTTGGTTTATGGATAAAATTGCATGACTTATAAAGAAGAAAATATAAGAGTAGCTAATAAAACACATGGATAAATCATGTTAAGTAAGTTAGGTATATAATAGGAATTTTTAAAGCACAATTACAACTTTTTAACTTTCCTAATTTCTTATCAAAAGTAAAACTTTGTAGTATTACGAAAGAGGCATATAGAACATAAACAAAAGCCTTGTCCTTGATAAGACTATATTCTTTTCTAGATTAAACTCCCATAAAAATTGTCTTACAAACATATTTTTTCAGAAGTCTCAACAACATGGCAATCGTTTTTTATTTCCTCGATTCTACCTCACACTTAGAGTGCCTATTGAAAGTTGAAAAATGTGCCATTCTCTATTTACAAGAAAACAAGTTCAAATTAATTTTTAAAATGCTTTGATATAATTTTAGGGCTTCTGGAAAAAAACAAATATGTTTTTCCTTCAGATGATTGCGATTGTACTTTCCTTTATAATTAAACAAGCAATGCTTAATAGTCACAGATGAAAAGCTGTCAGAATGTTATGCCATCAGATTTCCTGTAAACAAGGCACTTTTGTAAATTTCTAACTGATTGAGGAAGTGGCATTATTGAACCATAATTGATTTTCTCTTTTCTATTTTGTGCAGCCCAGTAGTTGTTTTGTGTGGTATATTACTCTAAAATGATTCCTTAATTTAATTTTTTTTGGAATCAAAACAGCCTTACTGTAGTCTAGCTGTCCTGTGTATTTATTTGCCTGTATGCACTTGATGTCTACAGTCCCATTTGGAATTTCATCTCAAAGTGTTATTTCATCATTTACAGTAAACAAGTTCCCAAAGTAAAACAGTAACCGATCAAAAATGTTACAGTATAAATTAAATAAAAATGTATTTGTTAAACCATCTTTCTCTATTTAAGATATTTTCTGCAGATCAACTGTTGACTGGGAAAGTTATATTACATGATAGCAAAATGGAAGATGCAGAAGCAAAGCAAGACTGCCAAGGAAAAAAAGAGTGCTATTTAAATAATGCTTTGAAAACAAATTGGAGGTCAAGGGAGTGTGAATAAATCTGATATTTAAATTGACCTAACTCACTGAGGGTATTCATAGGTAAATGAATGAAGTTCCAAGTGTGGACTGGCTATAAATCATAATTAATAATTACATTGGTTATATTACACAATGCATGGAGTACAGGCTGATTGGTATATATTAAAAATAACTGAGGGTACAAATCTAGGTATTTTATTGCTCTGTAAGTAAAAAATAATTATAAAAAATAAGTTAATTTGATAACTAAAGTGGTTAGAGTGGGGTTCATTCAATTGTTTTGATGTCAGGAAGTATGGTTTCTTATGAAAAACATATTTTATTTAATACAAACTATCAGATATGCAATGTCCAATATGGCAGCCACTAACCATACATAGCAGCCACTAACCATACATAGCTGTGGAGCACTTTAAATGTGGTTAGTATAAGAGCAAGTAAATTTTTTATTTTACTTAATTTAAATTTACTAAAATTTAAATTAAAAAACAGGTCTATTTTAGTTACTTGAAGTATATAAGCCTATATTTTCAATCTTAAGATTTTATAAAATGCAAACAGAGATTGAGTAATTCCATAGAAATATGAGTATTTGAATTAAGGTGCTCTCTAAATGAAAATACATATCATGTTTTAAACTAAAACCTGATGTAAATTAGAAAAATGTAAATATCTTAAATATTTATTTATATATAATGTTTTGGATATATTGGTTAAATAAAATATAAATATTAATTCAATTACTTCCTTACCTTTTAATGTAGCGATTGAAAAGTAGAATTACATATGTTGCTCATGATATATTGCTATTGTATGGCACTAAGGGAGAATAGAAATTTTAGCATAGGTAATGTACATATATTGTTAGGAACATATTTTAGGATAATCTATTTTAAATTTACTTACATTTTTCTCTCATTTCCATGATCACTTTTTTCCCACATTTTTCCCCAACAAACAGAAATTCTGATAATTTACATACTTCACAGTGTTGTTTTGATGGGAATAAAAAAGCATTATTAGGATGATAACACACAAAAAAGAGAATGGTAGAAATACCTTAGACTTTCCTTCTATTTTTATTCCTGTCATTATTAACGGCAAATGGCAATGATGATAGGTTTTTGAAATGGGACCAGTGAAGACCCAAAATAAAAGGAGAGTATGAGAACTTTCTCCTTATGCACAGGTGGGTGAAGAAGCCATCTGTGCATAAACTCCATTTCCCACTGGTCTTTGCAAGGCTCATGTTTTGTCCAAGGAGGCTGAGAGACTATCATCGCATTGTCATTAAGAGCAGAATGAGGGAAGGGGCCCTTCAAAGACCAAGATTTAGCCAAGCCAGGCCCACAGCAACAAGGCATTGCCAGAGAGGTACTGGTGAGATTAGGGAAAACAAGGCTGTCTGTGAGGACAGCGTGCGTGATCCAGAGAGTAAAGGGGAAGCTATACACAATATCAACAGCAAAATTGGCTTCCTTACCTGCCAGGAGTTTAGCCAACATCACCCTTAACATGATTTTTTCAAAGTCAATACTAATTTTAGCAATACTTATTTCTTACTCAATTCTGTTCTTATCAGTAGGCCAAATTCCCTATAAATGTACTAAAGATATACAATTTTTACAATTTCCTTCTTACTGCTGAAAGAATGACTTCTTCTACTTAAGTATGAACATCAGGTATGATAATTTGGCACTGCCTCAGTGCACTGGGGCTCACTGGAGAGGTCACAGAATCTGAGTTGCATCAGACAATATTGAGAAGAACGAATTGATTTTCTTGGGTCTATAAGTCCCCCAATATCTCAAAAATATATTAACCAAATGGCATTTTTTTGTTTTTTGTTTTTAGCTGTATATTGATTTGAAAACTATTAGCTGAGTCCTAACCTCTTAAGCGGATTAAAAAAATTAGAATGTGCTATCTCAGGATGAATGATAATATGTTTTAATAGTTTAAAATTACCAAATTTTACATCTCTTTACACTTACTACTACCTTAATTTCTATGATTTATTTGAATTTTTTCAACAACTGAAATTGTTCATCTCTATTTGCAAATCCATCCAATCAGTGGAGCCCAAAGGCAAACAATAAACCAGGCTGCACTAAACTCTAAACAGATAGAATTCTCCCACTTAGACTACAGCCATTTCCCAAGGTGGAGTCAAGGTTATGGTCCTCAAATACTATCATTTTAATAGCAAAGTATAAGATAGTAATTTCAATATTTGTTTTTTCATAAGTACTACTTTAAATCATCAATATATTTTTATTAAGTAACATTATTATCTTGAAGTGATAATAATGGAAATACTTTACGAGTTCACTGTGTATCAGGGAGCAAAATGATCAATTTCATTATCTCAGTGACTCCTTAGAACAATCTTCTTGCTAAATTTACTATTATTTCTATTTCAAAGTTTACAGAAACAAGCTTAGGATAAATAACTAACCTAAGGCAACCACTGGAACATTGGGAACTTGGACTTCTCCAAACCTGTTTCCAAACCCATGACCTTGCCCATTATGTTATTCTGACTCTTAATATCTATTACTTAATATTTTCATTGTATATTTTTAATATTTTATTTTATCTTACAAAAGACTGTATGAAATTGAAACTTGTCAATATTTCTTGGTTACTTAAAGACATTATTTTATAAGCACAAGCTTTATATTTGCTTTTATCCTATCCTATGTTCATTAAAAAAGAAAAATAATTCACTGATAAATGTCACTTAAAGATAATTAAAAAAAACTTTTATTTCTTTCTTTTTATTTATTTATTTATTTATTTATTTTTACATTTTTATTTAGTTATTTTTCAAGTACATTTTTTGTCTATTTCTCCCATCCCAGCCCCCCCCGCCCTGTATCCCCCCTCTCCCCCATCCCCCCCGCCCCAGTCCTCATCCTTGTGTCTTTCATACTTGTTCCTCAAAATCCCTCCCCATTTTTCCCCTTAAATTCCCTTCCCTCTCCCCTCTGGTTGCTGCCCACTTGTTCTCTATTTCAGTGTCTTTGTTTTTATTCTGTTTGCTTGTTTGTTTTATTGTTTAGCTTCCTGTCAAAGGTGAGATCATATGGTATTTGTCTTTCAGCACCTGGCCTATTTCACTCAGCATAATGCTTTCCAGTTCCATCCATGTTGTTGCAAAGGGTAGTAGCTCCTTCTTTCTTTCCGCTGCATAGAATTCCATTGTGTATATGTACCACAATTTTTGGATCCATTCATTTACTGACGGACACCTAGGTTGCTTCCAACTCTTGGCTATTGTAAATTGTGCTGCTATGAACATTGTGGTGCATAGGTTCTTTGAAAGTGATGTTTTAGGATTCTTGGGGTATAATCCTAGCAGTGGAATTGCTGGGTCAAAAGGCAGGTCGATTTTGATTTTTCTGAGAAAATTCCATACTGTTTTCCATAATGGTTGTACCAGTCTGCAGTCCCACCAACAGTGAACTAAGGTCTCCTTTTCCCCACAACCTCTCCAACATTCGTTGTTTGTTGCTTTGTTTATTATGATAGCCATCCTGACTGGTGTAAAGAGGTATCTCATTGTGGTTTTAATTTGCATCTCTCTGATAGCTAATTAATGAATTTGGCAAAACAGCAGGATACAAAGTCAATATCCAGATATCAAAGGCATTTTTATATACAAACAATGAATCAGCAGAAGCAGAAATCAAGGGAAAAATCCCATTCGATATAGCAAAAAGAAAAATAAAATATCTGGGAATAAACCTAACCAAGGAGGTAAAAGACCTGTATGCAGAAAACTACACAGCACTGAAGAACGAAATCAGGGAAGACACAAACAAATGGAAACATATACCTTGTTCATGGATTGGAAGAATTAACATCATCAAAATGTTCATACTACCCAAAGCAATATACAGATTCAATGCAATACCCATTAAAGTACCAATGGCATATTTCACAGACATAGAACAAACACTTCAAAAATTTATATGGATTCATAAACGAGCCCGAATAGCAGCTGCTCTTTTGAGAAAGAAGAACAAAGTAGGAGGGATCACAATACCTGATATCAAATTGTATTACAAAGCCACTGTAATCAAAACAGCCTGGTACTGGCATAAAAACAGGCACATAGACCAATGGAACAGAACAGAGAGCCCAGAAATCAACCCAACTCTCTACAGTCAATTAACATTTGACAAAGGGGGCAGTAACATAAAATGGAGTAAAGATAGCCTCTTCAACAAATGGTGTTGGGAGAACTGGACAGTTACCTGCAAAAAAATGAAACTTGAGCACCAACTTACACCATACATATTTATTTCTTTTTAGACAGAGGGAAAAGAATGGAAAAAAAGAGGGAGAAAAACATCAGTGTGTGGTTGCCTCTTGTGATCCCCACATCGGGGAACCTGGCCTGCAACCCAGGCATGTGCCCTGACTGGAAAGCGAACCAGTGACCCTCTGCTTCACAGTCTGGCACTCAATCCACTGAGCCACACCAGCCAAGGCAAGATAATTTTTAAAGATCAAACTTGTACATTGTCTTCCTTGGCCTTGATTGTTAATATAACTATAGGATCTGAAATGCTTATTTAAAAAAATAACTTTAGTTGATTTGTAATCTGCATTCTTCTATTAATTTTGAGACCACTAGACATTGGTCCTAACATCAAGAAACATGAACTCTGGGAATATAAGGTTTCTTATGCCAAGAACTGCTGAAAACTCTTTACTCCACATTTGACATTTCATGCTCCTCTAAATATATTCTAATGCATGGTCACGCCACCAAATGACTATCATTAGTGCTGTCACAGGCCACGGCTGTGGGACGAGCATGACTAATGCTAAGTTATCAGCACTATGGGTGCAAGGTGTATTCTCATAATTTCTCAAACTGACCATGGAACCAATTTCCACTGATCCCTAAGTCATAAAACTTTACAATTACCCTGAGTTCATTAATAATGTATTGCAGTTCTCATTCTCAATCAGAGTTTAATCAGATCCATGTCTCACAGGAAGGTTGACAAGCAAGCCACAAAATTATCCATATAAATGGCAGGATTTATTTTCCTAACATAAATGATCTAACCTAGTCAAGCATAGTTAATAATAAAATCACTCTGAGATTAGCATTCACCCTATTGTCATATCAATTTTGGCCTTAAATCTCAACCTCTCCAATGGTGGAGGTAATGGATATGGTGTACACAAATAAACCAATTTATATGAGACATGTTCATTTTTCTATTGAAAAATACAGGACTCTGAATACACATAACACTGCTTATTACTTGTTTGCAATATGCACAAAACCAAGTAGTTCAATTTATTTCATGTTTATGAGAAAATATTAATAAGGAAAATATATAAAAGTAGTAATTTTAGTTACAAATATCAAAACCAAAACCACAAATTTCTACTTCAAGAGCAGAATCTCATGTATTAAGACTCTTTAGAAAAGCTACTGCACTGGAAAATAAACAACTTGCCTTTACACTGCATTTTTCCCAGAGTCTATTAATAAAGTTATTTGGTATTTTAACAATAAAGTATATATATAATAAACAATTTCTGAATTCTTGCAGCTGTCTCTTCATTGTTATATTATCAGCTACTCATTTTCGATGTACTATTTTTTATCATGTTACAACCTGAAAAAAATACTTGATTTTTCTCACCAAAAATGTATAAATTCTTAGTTCTTTAGAAAGGTAACACATTAGAGAACTAACTATACAAATTTTATTAATTTAAGAAAATATATGCAAGATGTAGTTTATTTGTTTTAGGCAGATTGATGGAGATAAACAGATAAATAGATAAAAATAAATGCACATAAGATTTCAGAAAATATATTTATAAGGGAAACACTAGATTTTATTTCAAGGCTGCTAGTAAAGAATTTTATCTTCTGCCAATTTTTTTATACTGTTTGTATTAATAAAAGCACGTTGTTTAGAGTAGTTTTCCTTCTGGGCATAAACAAAGCTGTTGACACAATTCTGACAGCTGCATTGAAGCAGACAGAATTGCATTCATTTATTTAATTGCCTTAGTATGAAACTCACACACCTTTCAAAGAGGCAAAAAAACTTCTTTAATAAATAATTAAAACCAAGATATCAAGTATTATCTAATTTATTACTTCATTAAGGTAAATAAACCCATCTGAATAACAAAAAAATTAAAAATCAAATGTATTTTTTCTCAATTGACTTATCTTAGCTAAATAATGAAAACTTCATATTTCCTAAAGTCAAATTGACGATAGTGGTAGAAATCCATATCATTCAATCTATGACTCTTTACATGATAATGTAGAAGTTTTGATATATTTAATGTCATTATTAGTAAAATTATGTACATAATAATATATTTACTATCTTAGATGCATTGACTTCTATTAAATGTTTTAATAGTAATAGGGTAAATAAATATATATATATTTGACATCATAAATGCTATTTTTTAATATTTTTAAAAGATTTTATTTATTTATCTTTAGAGGGGAAGGGAAGGAGAGGGAGAGAAACATCAATGTATGGTTGCCTCTCATATGTTCCCTGCTGAGAATTGGCCTGCAACCCAGGCATGTGCCCTGACTGGGAATCTTTTGATTCACAGGTCCATGCTCAATCCACTGAGCTACACCAGCCAGGGCTTTTTATATATTAATGACTACTACTTATTCAACCCTCTTTTCCTAAATATCATGTCTTATTATTAATTTTATCTATTTTTTCTCCAACCATGGCAAATACTTCAAGATATATTAACCAATAATATTGTGATTTCTAGTAAGAAGTATATATTTGGCTTTAGTCCAAGCTCTGTCACCAAGCTCCTAAAATCCTTGGACTTTTCCGTGATGAGAGTGACAGGGGTGTCTCTTGATGCTAATGAAGGTAACTTCTGGAAGCCACGTGAGGAATGGGTTTGTTTGCCAGAGGAGCCAACCATAAATAGAGTGAAACTGTCAGTCCCAGACACTAATTTCCAGGGAGGGAAGAGGAGCTGGTGGTCAAATCAATCACACCTTCAAAAAGAATCCTCCACAAAAATCCCCAAAGAAGAGGGTGCAAAGATTTTCCATGTTGGGCAACTAGAATGTTTCTATGCGCCACCTTGCTGGGACCCATACTGTATGAGGGCAGTAGTTTCTTAGTTGATTTACATCCTTTAGAATCCTTTGTGATAAATCTATATAATCTAGTGAGTTAAAAAGGTTTCCATGGGCAACTCTAACAAGTTAATCAAACCTTGGGAGGCGATTGTGGGAACCTCCAATTTATAGCCAGTGAGCAGCACCGGTAACAATGTGGACTGGTGATTGATATCTAAAGCAGTATCTGTGGGACTGAGGGGACTGAGCTTTTTAACCTGCAGAAGTTGCTGCTGTCTCCAGCAAGTTAGTGCCAGAATTTAGTTGAATTTTAAGGACAACCAGCTAGTGTCAGAGAATTGCTTGATGGAATGTCCTCCGACACACATTGCAATTGGATGCAGAGCCCAAATAATTTCTAGCCAAGAAGGTCTTCCTTTTCTAGAGCCTGGTCTTTTAAATATGCATTTTTTAGAGATTTTATTTAAAGCTTATTTTATATGGGGAGGTCATGGACACATCCCTTCGCTCTCCCATGACTGAGGCCTGGTTGAGGGGCCCTGGCTAGAAAAAATGTACATTGTTTTGGGAACAGATTGTAACTCCCTTCTTATCTTTTTTTGGGGAGCAGCTTCTTGCCCTGTGACTGCTTCTTTACCTTTTACACACTGAGGAAATACAGTTTAGAGTCATGCGTAGGACATGTGCTTCCTTGGTCTGGGACCCCCTATAATGAGCCTCAGCTTGGAAGAGGAGTGGTCTGTCTCTCACACTGACTGGCCAGCATCAGTGTGCTCTCCTGTAATGTAATAAATAGCATGTCCACAGCAGCCAGTACAAATGGTGGGTTTTTTGGGGAATATCACGAGTAGCTCCCCATTTGGAGTTCCTGTGCTACAACAATATAACTATACTTGTATATACTTAAGTAATATATGCTAGGAGATTTGATATTTCTAGTATTTAATCAGAGGCTGATATTTATCTAATTGTGTATTACTCTAAGCACATGCCAATGTGTACTATATCCTTTAAGTATAAATAAAATATATACTGGCAGGCTTTAATAAAGACTACATACTATTAGAAATATCTTTGCTTCTAATAAAATTACTTACAAGAAAAAGTTACATTTGTAAACTTTGCTTCGTCATGGTAAACATTAGTCAATATTTCACAGTTAATTCAGGGCTCAGCCCAAATGACATACAGAACTGTCCTAGCAACAGGGAAGATGGTGACAGTATTGAATGCTGGTCTTCTCTGTTCTAGTCACTGGAAAGATTCCCTAAAAGAGCACACTGAGTCACCATCAACCTCTGAAAACAGGTTTTTTTCTCATTGCAATGCAAGCCTGTTTGCTGTGATGATGGCTGTTATATGACTATGATTTTTTCAGATGTAAGTCCATAAAGTCTGATGATTCATGCTCAAATGCTGAAAACAAATAGATTGTGATTAGTAGGTGAGGCTGCACTGAGAATCTACGCCCTCATTCAGATCATCCACATAAGTGGGGGCTTGCTCCCACAGCAGGGAATTCGCACCCAGACTAGGAAGGTAAAACCTCTGGGAAGAGAGAGTTCCTTAAAGCCACTTTTTAAAATATAAACTTGATCTGCCCTAGAAAATACTTTGTCAAAACTTTCCCTTCATTCCAGTGTATTCTATTGTCTGGTATTCAGTTTTAAGCCTAATGCCTCTTACCTGACATGTAATCAGTATACTAGGTCTTTTTCCTGTTTAAACTAATACCTTCTCTAATTTAAATATTATAGGAGGGGAAATAATAATTTGCATCAAATTTTTTAAGCCTCTTGAAATACATAGACATTTTATTTTCCTTTAAGCAACTATACTTTAAATTTATTTTTTTCTGCTTTTTAAATTTGTCAGTATTTCTATGACATTAAAAGTAGGTCAGTGTCTCTAATCATATGAGTGTTGTGAAAGCTTCAAAACAATTCTCAAAATAAAATCTACAGCACTTAGCACTCTAAAAGTAGAAGGAATGTGAATCAAGAAAGTAAGCATACAGTACCATAAGCATCATTCAAAATTAATAAAAAGGAGTGTGGGTTGCTGGAACCAAAGAAAGATTAGGGCAGGCTTTCCAAATCCCAGGCTATATTTCTAGGGCAGGCATACAAGAATTTTTCCTTGTCCTAGAATTCTGAGTAATACTGCACTGAAACATTAGAGATGTTAATTAGTCTAGAAAATGTCATTTGACTTTTCAGTCAATGGAGAGAAGACAGTGGTAAATAAACAATTACTAGAAAAGCTGACAGTCACGACAAAGACTAAAGGTAAAAGAAAAACTGGAAGGTCACTGTGGCCTAGGCATCCTCCAAACTGACACAACTCAGTTGCTGAGATTGCATTCATGCTCCACCTGCACTATAATTACCACGTCCAATCAGAGGGTATCAGTGACTCGAGCACCTGTCAGTGATCTCCTATGAGGAGCTCCATCTATTTCTCAACATTCTTATTCGTTTACTTTTCTTTTTCATGTTTTATCCATTAATTAACCTTTGAATCCCCTTTCAGTGGAAGACATATCCATGACCCCACAATTTTCCATCTTAAAAGAATATGTTAGATTTGATTTTGTATTTTCCATAGTGGAAAGTAGAGAGCCTACTTACTTAGGAAATATTAAGTAAAAAACATAATAAATAAATGAAAACGAAATACAAGTAAAAAGGCAACTCATGACAAAGGCTGATGGGGCCTCTGAAAGTGTGTCATAAACCCAGATCATGTGAAAGACATTATAATGTATGGATCCAGAACACGAAGCTGTTTTCCTCAAGAAATTTTTCTTCTACTTACTTTTAAATATATTTGGTGATTGACTTAACATTTTTGTATTGTTGTTTTTTTCTGCTTTTTGGAATTGGAAATAATGACTCCTTATAAATTATGGACAGTAATAAAACGTTTTATAGACACAGAGGAGAGCAAAGGGCCCACCATGCAGTAAATGTGCCACGGCATGTATTTATGTATTAGCAAAACCTACTTGCAGTTGCTCATATAAAATATTCTGTGCTAAATTTTTTGTACTTAAAAATAAATTATACATGATTAAACATGTATTTTTAGAGTATAAGAAATAAGTGAACCCTAACTTAGATTTTAATATTTTATTTTTCATATTCTGGATTAACAAATTTAATATTTTTCTCTTAATTTTCAGTTTGCATTATGAATCAAGAAAAACTTAATTTAAAGGGTTAGAAAATTAAAATATATGTTGTGATTAAAAAATAATCTGAGGGCTGTTGAACTTTATATAGTATTTAGGATCTTGGTTTCATAGTTTCTTAAAACAACAATATTAATTTTCAGAATTTGAGTTTTTATTTCATTTTGATTTTGCTTTTTTTTTGGTTAGTTAAAGATTGACATAGGAAATTTTATTTACTCTGTTACTAGTTCATTATTTTGTTACTAATTCACCTGTATTTATTTTGTTACTAATTTATATTTGTTGTCAATTGTTTGATGTAATCTGTCTAAGAATATACATATTAGAATACAACCAGGCCATTGCCAGAAGAAAATAATATACTATTTTGATCTTAAATGTGTTACACAAACTCTAAAAATAAAATTAATAAAACTATATTTAACATAGTCAGCTTTGAATTAATGTAAAATTTGTAGTATTAAACAAATTTGCAAAGACCCATTTTGTTAAAACAGAAACTTTGTACATTATGTTAAAACAGAAATGTTTTAGAGATAATTCAATAATGAAATTCCCAGAAAGACAGAGCTGTCTTGCTTTATTAGACTATTCTAACATTATGATTTGTTGTAACATGGAGTACAAAGTGCTTATATATTTACCACCACTTGTAATTATTGTATAACATGAATTATCATCATAGTATATAACTATGCAAGTGTAAACACATAATTTTTCAATATGCTATTTTCACATAAAAATCAGTTTACTTCCTGTTTTTAATTCCACTAATTTATTTTAGTTTTATCTTTGTTAGTTTCTTTAATTAGGCTTTGAATAATTAACCTTTTGAAACACATTGAGGCACAATCCCTTAGTTCTCATTGTATCATATAGTTAGTTATCTTCAGCCTGAACATTTTGCTTTGTATATCCACACAAGTAAGTGATAATCTTTCTGAATGAACTGACAAATAATTTCATAGACAAAACATTAAAGTTACTGCTCTATTATTATAATACACATCTAGATATTTTAAAATATTTTAAAACTAGCATAACTTTGATAGTGAAGTGAGTAAGAACTGTGCTTATCAAATCAGCTCTAGCACTGCCTTGGCCTAAGCTAAGCAGGACACAGTCCAGTAGCTTAAAAAATGACTAAATTATTCAAACTCTCTGTGCCTCAATTTTCCCATGTGTAATTTGAATAAATGATAATACTTAATTCATTGTTACTGTGAGCAATAATTGGACAATTTATGTAAATACTAAGTTCAGCAGTATTACTTTATAGTCAAACATAGTGCTTGTTATATTTCAATCAATAAAATATTTATATTAACAGAAAAGTGATGTATTTTATAATATGTACATAAACTTATGAAATTTATTGCTAATTATAAAAACAAAAGAGGTTAATTTGATTGTTTCCAAGTACAAATAGCTCAACATTAATTTAATATTGCCCCGAGATAATTTGAGACCAAGTGTATTAATTTCCTGAGCTGCTGTAACAAACTGCCATAAACTGGGTGGCTTAAAAAAAATGAAAATGTATTGTGTCACAGTTCTGGAGGCTAGAGCCAAGTCGAATAGTCAAATAGTTTGATTATAAGGGAAGGACCTGTTTTAGACTTCTTTCTCAAGTTTTAGAGGGCCATCTTCTCCATGTGTCTCTTCATATGTCTTTGCTCTATTCCTGTCTGTGTCCAGAATCTCCTATTCTTGAATGGACCCCAGCAACGTTGGAGTAGGGTCCACCCTAATTACCTCATTTTAACTTGATTATATCTGTAAAGAACCTGCCTCCAAATGAAGTCATGTTCTGAGGCATTGGGGCTTACGACTTTAATGCATGCATACATTTTGTCCGGACTCCATTCGACCCCTAACACGAAGTACATAGTTCTTGTTTTTCATTCCACTGACTGATTCTTTGTTACCAAATACATACATACATACACATATGCATACATAATTTTATAATAAGAATGATACCTTCAATTTATGGAATATTATGTATATTGCAATATTTTAACATTCTGGTGGATTAGTCTGTATTCCATCACACTGCTTCTCAACTCTGTCACATGCTCCCCAACTTGAACTCTCCTTTATTTCTCTCATTTTACCTTATCTGTAGTTTCATTGCCTCTCTTCCACTACCTATAGTTAAGCATACATATTCCCAAAGAAATCCTTCCTTCTTTTTAGAGAACTTATGTGTCATATATCATGCTAATTCACACTTTTGACTTCAACTCATGGAGAATAAAATTTAATTGCTTATGAAATCTATTTAATTGCTTAGTATCTATGAGATACTAAGTGTATCTATCACTTAATGACATCTATCATTCCATAGGAATTTCAAATGTAAGATGCCCAAATGGGAGTCTCCATCCTTATTCTAATAGTATAATTTAAATACAACTCAGTTAAAGACATCAAAAATACCTAGTCACTAAACAGAAGTGGGAAAAAGTAGGTTTATAGTTGTAAACACATCCAGGCTTTGACAACTGTTAATGCTTGACTTCTTAAATTTACCTAAATCTTTTGAGTATTAGTTTACTCACATAACAAAGTTATTGTAATAGTCATAACCTGAATGTCTTTTTCTATATGAACACTATAAACCTACTTCCCACCCTACCCCCATCTTCACCTTATATTTTAAAAGTTGATATTAATTTCTCTCTCTCGTTCACCTAAACTGGTCATAATAGTCGTTCAATATTATTTAAGGTGCTTCCCACATTTAGCCCACCCCCTTTATCAACACTATTGCTTCCTTAATCCTAGCTCTTAATATCTTTCATTCAGCATTATGCCAGTCTCTTTAAACGTTTGCTTCCCTACCTCTTTTTTCATCCATTCTCTTCTCACTTTCTCTATAATAAAAGCAACCACTCTTCTCTTTGCCAATGTATTTTGGCTTTCCAACATTTGGCTTTACCTAATTGGTAAAGTTAAAATTAGTCACATCGTTGTACAAAGCATTTCACAATTTAATTCAACTTATCTTTGAGCTCTCTGTGTTTCTTCTGCCTCTCTGCATTAATTGCAGTTCCCCAGCCTCGCCAAATCGTTTTTTACTTCACTATTACAGGCATGGATGAGTATTACCTTTGCTGAGTACTCTTTCTAATTCATCATTTTTCCTTTCCCTACCACCTACCACAATTTCTTCTTACAGAATTTCTCTTTAGCCTTCGAATATCATCTCATATATAATCTCTTCCCTTGGCCTTTTAAGACTTTCAAAAAAAAAAAGAAAGTTTCTCTGCCCTTTGTGTCCCTCATAGCTCTTTTTCTCTGTCAACACATTGCAGATTGTGCTCAAATTTACCTTCATGTAATTATAACTTTGATACTAGACTCTGAACATCTTGAGATGATTATATTATGATGATTAAGAGCATCAGAGACACCTGATTTCACATCCAAGCTTTGACAACTGTAAACTGTCGCCTTCTCAAATTTGCATAGATTCTCTGAGTGAGATTCTCATAGATTCTCTCACATAAAAAGGACACTAAATACATATATTTCCATTTTAAGGGGTAATTAAAGTAGATACTATACAAAATGTCTAGTGCCTTCAAGTATTATTATAAGTGGTAGTAGAATTGTTGTGTTTATTGCAAATTCATAATTAAGTAGTGTTAGGTGCTCAAAAATAAGTGCTTTATTATTTAATGTTTTCACAATAATTTAATGAAACAGACAATAAAACCATAGGGCATCTAATAGATGAGAAAACAAGTCTAAAAGTAGGTACATTTTTTTGTCCAAGCACACATGGTTAATGATTGGCAGATCTAAATTTAGAATACAACTCCTATGACTTTTCATGTTTATTTTCAAATATGAATTTCATTTTTCTAGCTTATAGGGATATAATTTCATAAACACTTCTCAATCCTAAAGAAATGTACATTGCTCAATCTGTCACACATACCTGTGGCATCAACTGAGAAAATAAAATACTTCTACTTATATAAGGTAATTTTCTGTAAAGGGACTACAACATGGTCAAACTGAGAATAATTAATAAATGTGGTAAAATTGAGCTTTCCAATAGAGTATAGGGGTTTAATTATATATACAAACAGAAACGCAAGGAATATCCAAATATGTAATATTTTTCTTTTACTGGTAGTTTAACTATAAAATAAGTTTCAGAATTGTTTCTTTGAAGATAGTGTTATTTGAAATAGATATGTATAAAGTAATTTATTCTAAATTCCTATGGTATGCTAGATTAGTGAAAGGAGCTAACCTTTATGAATTGTGATCCTTTTAGTTAATTCGGTTCCTACGTTTTATTTCATCACGCATAAAATCCAGCAGTAATACATTCATTCACACATAAATCATTTACTTACCACCCACTCTTTGCTGGTCAGGCAAATATTTATTCAGTCAGCCCTATGACAGCTGCTGAGGATAAGCAAACGAACTAGACTGACAAGGATACTAATTTTTTAAGAATTTAAATCTATTGGCAACCTAAGGTAAATTTAGTTGTTTATCAAAAGTTTTGCAAAATAATTATCAATTTACAAATAAATTTATTTTTAATGATTAAAGAATAGATAATTGTAAGATCAAATATCATACATTTTTAAAATACAATTTTCCCTGTAAGGTATTATATTGAGCCAATATGATGTTAACACAAGCATAGTTTTTATTGTTTTTTAATCTCCACTTTTAAATAGGATTCTTACCAATTGCAACTAGTGTTTTGTGACTTCTCAAAATGTCCTATATATTGTCTCTGTGAGGTATTATTTCCTTCTAAAATGTAAATAAAATATGATTTAAAAAGATTCTAAAGAGGCACAATATAAAAATTATTTTCTTTTCCAATGTACTTATAAAGAATATATAACTGGATATAATTGCCTCTGTTTAGAGGTATAAAAGTAATATATTGAAGTCAGTAAATGCATTTTCTTTGAGTTTTTTGGGGGGCTTATCACATGGACATTTGCAACATTAGAAATGTCACTGTTATAGACCCAAAGCTTTAGAAGAAACTTCTGTGCTTCAAGATGAAGCCAGCTGAGGTTCTGTTTCCCTTTTATATGAGAAAGAATGACTAATAAATGAAGACTTAAAGTGCTTCAGTCAGCTCTGAACTAGTCAAGCTGAAACTAAACTTTCATCTTACCTAGTAACGCTCTCACTGCCAGAATGTTTTCTGGTTGTGCAGGATGAATGAGAATATGTATGAGCAGTAAATGGGTTTATATATTGGACCAGAAGGAATACTGTAAGTGGAAGTTAAAGGCAAGTTTTGTCAACTCATGAAATAAATATAACTTGCAAGAAGTCATACACATTTTTAGCGTTAAAAATAGCCACTGATTATGTAGGAATTACATTCAATGTTTTTTTACCACACTTCCAAAAAAAAAGTTTCATTTTGATTTGACCACAATCTATTTTACTCCTTAAGCTAAAGAAAAGTGAAACATTACTTAGAACTCCTCTGACTACTTCTGACTTTTTAAGTGGAGGAAGAACTGAAGGCAAAAATTCCACAAACAAAAAAGACTAAAACTAAAATCTACAACTGAATTATAATGAATGTTAAAAGGAAGATATAAATTTACTCATATATTAAATTAATAGAAGTCATATTTACTAAACACCATCAGCTAAGCCAATTACAATGTTAATTTTAATTAAATATTTTATAGACCCCATGGAAAATAAAAAAATATTTAATTCAAATAAAATATACAAGTTAACTACCTATTTACTTAGTGGGCTATGAGATAAACTTGTGCATTGAACAAATTCAAACACCTTTAAATAATCTATCATTTTAATTGTGTTTGATGCAGTTCCCAGTGAATTATGGATGCACAAAAGTACTTTGAAGTAACTGAATATCTACAAATATGATAGAGTGTAATTTTCTTAAAATATGTTCTAATAGTAATGACTATTTTACTATTTACATTTCTGGAAAAAATAGAAATTGTCACCAAGATCACACAGGGATGTTCATTCTGTGCTTAGATAAACAATAGGGTCTAAGAAACAACATTGTATAACATAGGGAAAATATTTGTTCAGGTGTCTCAAAGAGAAAGAAGAACAATTAAAAGGAAGTGATAGTGTGCTAAAGCGAAGACTGTGAACAACACCAGTAAGAAGTATACTATACCTAACGTGCAGAGGTAATGGGCTTAAAGAATGGAGATGGGAGGCATTGTAAAATAAAGTTTTAGTTTAAAGCAATAGATTCATATGAAATAACTAGGAAGAAATTGTTAGCACCATGGAACATAAATAAATGTAGGATTATAAGAGTTTTCAAGTATAGTTAAACATGTTGAATGAACATGGAAAAATAGACCAATTTAAACAGATACCTACTCAAAGGATGTGTGTCTTATTACAGAAGATGAAATATCATTGCATACCAATATATCTCTAAACTACCATCAGAGTTAGATAAATATCACTAAAATATACTATCATAGATTAAAAAATTGAGAAATTATAGGTGTTAAGAATAAAACTGAAACTCATTAATCAACACCGTATGACAAATGGGAAAGATATAGTTACCAAAACATATGGTCATCCGATTATCTGTTGGCATTCTCATTTACATAAAAACCAAGTTTTAATCAATATGAATATGATATATCCCCTTCCATATAGATCAGACATTTTAAGTTAAATTGTAAGCAAATAGTAATTATTTACAAAAAATCAGATATGAAGGAAACCTGAGAAAAAAGCAACCATATCACCACCTCAAGTGGGAACCAATTTAATACAGACATGTATGACTCAAATAATGGTAAAGAGTTCTGAAAATAAAGACTAAAATATTAGGATTTCAAGGCACAAGATTGTGGATCTTACAAAGCTATGGGTCAGTTTTTCACATCCCTCATTGCTTTTTTTATTTAGTAAATGAATTAAAGAATTATGAGACAAGCATTTTGTTAAATCTAAAATAACCCAAATATCCAACAATTAACTTATAAATTATTCTAATAAAGAAAAGAGAGTTATTCATAGGACACTTTAGGGATTAAAAAGACATATTCAAAAGTTTAAAAAAATGGAATCAGAACCACATATCGCTATACTTGAGTTTGATTATAATTTAAATGATTGTGTAGTTAATGCATCAAATGAAAAGAGGTTTGAAAAAAAATTCGAAGGGTGATAAAAAGGGCAACAACACTGTATTGCAGTCAGAAAAGTATTCTGGAGTTAAAGACATTTTTTGTTATTGGTTTTGTTTTGTTTTATTTTGTGGTCTAAGGAAACTGTCAAATAACTTGACCAGAATCACATAGTAGTTCAGACACAGAGTTGAAAATCCATTGCTGACCCTGTTTGTTCCACCTAGAAAAAACTGCCTCTTTTGAGAGGCAGTTTTAATTTGGTAGAACAAACAGGGTCAGCAATGGATTGTTCCCAGGTAGAACAAAAATTGATAGAGCCCCAAGGTATATCATAGGAATCTTAAAATTTCTGAAGGTTGACATGAGGAAGACATGTTAATTGATCTTGTTTTTAATCACTCAAGCAATGTAATTAGAGAGGTGGAATGAAAAGATAAAATTAGGCCCTGCTGGTATGGTCTAGTGGATTGAGTGCTAGCCTGTGAAACAAAGGGTTGCCTGTTTGACTCCCAGTCAGAGCACATGTCTGGGTTGTGGGTCAGGCCCCCATTAGGGGGGGATGTTCAAGAGACAACCACACATTGATGTTTCCCTCATTTTCTCCCTCCCTTACCATCTCTAAAAATAAATAAAATCTTAAAAAAAATAAAATGAGAAGGACATAGATGAAATTAGGAGTACTTATATTCATTCCAAATATGAGTGCATTTTCAAAGTGATTATTCAAAGATGAAATGAGGTAACTTTGGAAAACATTGAGTATTTAGTGGAAATGCTCATGTTTAAAGGGGATAAGTATAAATCACAAGTGCTGAGTTGGGATTCAAGAATCAGGGAGTTGGTTAGACTAAATGAAATTTTATTTTTTATAAGTCTATACTTATAATTGTATGCTCAGAATAATTGATTTTTAGGGAGTAGAAGCATTCATTGGCCTAAGTCGTAGCTGAATTCTCTAAGATTACAAACTATTCAAATAAACCTGTGTATTAAGGTTGAAGGATGAGGCAACATATTTAAATATATTTTTACTTCCTTTACATGAGTTAAAGAGTTATTACAAATTACAAACCATGATGCATCTGATAGCGAGTGCTAATTAAATAGATGACAGAACAAATCCAGGTTCTAGAAAAAAGAATGAGAAACAGAGTTGTCCTTCCAAATCACTCAGTGCTTTTTCACTCTGACTTCCTCAACAGCCTTCCTTCCACTATGATTCTTGATTGACTGGTTTTCACTTTCATTGCTCCACTTAAAAATAAGAAGTCCACTTCAGAATGGCCATCATAACCAAATCAACAGACATAAAGTGCTGGCAAGGTTGTGGAAAAAAGGGAACCCTAGTGTACTGTTGGTGTGAATGCAGACTGGTACAGCCATTGTAGAAAACAATACGGAATTTCCTCAGAAAACTAAAAATTGAACTGCCTTTGGACCCCTCCATTACCCTGCTGGGATTATACTCTAAGAATCCTGAAACATCAATTCAAAAGAACCTATTCATCTCAATGTTCATAGCAGAACAATTCACAATATCCAAGTGCTGGAAGGAAACTGAGTGCCCATCAGTAAATCAGTGGATCAAAAAATTATGGTGCATTTACACAATGGAATACTACACAGCAGAAAGAAAAAGAAAGAAGAAAGAAAGAAAGAAAGAAAGAAAGAAAGAAAGAAAGAAAGAAAGAAAGAAAGAAAGAAAGAAAGAAAGAAAGAAAGAAAGAAAGAAAAGAAAGAAAGAAAGAAAGGAGCTCTTACCCTTTGTGACAGCGTGGTTGGATCTGCAGAACATTATGCTAAGTGAAATAAGCCAGGTGGTAAAAAAACAAATACCATATGATCTCACCCATAAGTGGAACCTAATCAACAAACAAGCAAGAAAAATAGAACCAGAGACATGGAAATAAAGAACAAAGTGACAGTAACCAGAGGGGAGGTGGGAGAGGATGATAGGGAAAAGGAAGAAGAGTGATCAAGAAACATGTATAAAGGACCAATGGACAAAGCCAAAGGAGGGGGGACTGAGGGTGGGAGGTGGGATGTCTGGGATGGGTGGGAGTGGTGGGGGGAAAATGGAGACAACTGTACATGAAAAACAATAAAAAAGATAAACAATAAATATAAATAAAATAAAAAATATATATAAAGCCCAGTTCTACAGAGAGTTTGGTTTACATACATATATAATTAAGAAAGGTAGAAACAGCTATATCTTAACCACTATACTATCTAAAGATGGCAAATAGTATGTATTCAGGGTTCTGTTTGACCTTCCTGTACTTACTGACTTCTTGGTTTTGTGAATTGATGACTGATTGCTCAAGTATCTTGCCCGGTATCAAATTGCAGAGCCATTTGCCTAACTTGTAGCTTGGAGTCTCAGTTCATCCTGACCTTGCTATTTGTCTAAGTATCAGATTGGGTAATGACCCTATTTTTTGCTATATTTCAGACATTAATTATCCACTTGGCGTTTATGGTCAACTTTCCATTTACAGCCTGATGCTGACCTATTCTCCAGACAATACTACATGGCACTCATTAGCGTTAGCCCTCTCTCTCCCGCTCTGAAATCATGGTCTAATATAAATCCTCCAGGTTTCCCAGATACAATGTACCGTAAAATTCCTATGAACTTGAAGCAATTTACTACAGAAGTAATTGTTTTCATCTAAAATTATACTGCAAATTATGTTTGAATAGATGCTATTTTCTCATTAAAAACGACATGTTTTCTTTCAAAAGAGAAAGGAAAAATAAAGTATATTTTATTGTGTTTACAAGAGTAAATGACAATGTGATGTACAGGAAAATATTATCTTTAAACATTGTACTACAATTATAATTATACAAGTAGCTCTGGAAGGATTTTTAAGATTCAATTTATTTTCTATATCTTTAATGACTTTGAGAAAATATATGTAGCTTGTGCAAAGTGACTTTTATTAATATTTATTTGAATCTCCTGAAGCATCTTATTTATTTTCAATAGAGTATTATGCACCATCATCATGTTTATTCAATACTGATTTTTAAAAAATGACAACTCATACTCCAAAATCAATTAGTGATTAAAATGTAGTGAAGGAATATTAGTCAAAGCAAGATATGTCTTTTCATTTTATCTAAACAAAAGCTTAAGTACATTATTGTCTTTTCTGTTGTACTTGCTAATGTAGCTATAAACAATACTCAGAATTTGTAGGCATATTTCATTTTCTTTAATTAATTTTATTTCAAGATCCCAATTTATGTGTAAAATACAAATGTAAATATACAAAGTCTAGCCCTGACTCAAAGTGTAGCTCTGTTGGTTGGACATCGTCCAGCAAAGTGAAAGTTCTCTGGTTTGATTCCAGGTCAGGGCACATACATAGACCATTGGCCCACCCAGGTCTGGGCACACAGGACAGGCAACTGATCAATGTTTCTCCCTCACATCAATGTCTCTCCTTCTCTTTCTCCTTCCATTCCCTGTCTCTAAAAATAATAAAGTCTTTAAATAAAAATATATACATATATATACTGTTTTTGGAAATGTTAAAACTAACCTTTTATGAAAGTGTAGCAGTAACAAACTTTAGCTCAAATTTGATTAATCCCTACATTCAGTGTTATTAGTGATTTCATTGCTTTCTCAGGTGGGAAAATATAACTTAAAATGTTGTGACTTAGGCCTAACACCATACAACTAGTTATTTAAAAAGCTGGAGACTTAAAATTTTTCATTATAATAAATATTTTAAATATATGTAAACAGCTGGAATTTGCAATGGGCACTTGAAAACCTTGTTATAACCAGAGTGATTCCAAGGAGAACAGTGTGTCACTGTTATTCCTTTGGAAGAAAAGACTCTACATCTTTGGAGATATTTTATATTTCTTAGAAAATCAACAATAGTTTCCTTAATTACTTACACATGAATTAAAAATTGAATGAGTAGGCTAAAGTTAAAAATCGTGATTGCTGGCAAATTCTGACAGCTCTTAAGCATTTCTGCCTTGAATAAGATTATGATAATTAAAGCCTATTGCCAGAATACCAAGACATATCTTTACTTCAAAAAAATTTTATGCTACTAAGAATATGGGTCTAAAAATTCTATGCTAGCTGAGTATATGGGTTTGACTTGTTCTATTAGGATATGATTGTTCTAACAGGACTCAGTTCATAAATTATTTTTTCTTTAAACTTATGCAATTGTAGATGCAACATAAATACTTAAATATGTGCAGTTTAAACATTGGGAGTTCACATTATTAAGCAATGTTTTCCTGTTGCTGATGATGCTGGTGTTTTACCACTACCAGTGGTTCTCAAAATGCGACCTTTGGGGCCAGCGGCATCACCATCACCTGGAAATCTGTTCAGAGAAGCAAAATCTTTGATTCCATCCTAGACCTACTGAACCAGTAGCTCTGGGATGAGGTTAAGCAGTGAGTGTTTTTGAAGAAGTTCACCTGGTGATTCTTATACATGCTAAAGTTTGAGAATAACTAACCTGGGACTTTTCAACTGTGATAAAATATAAAATTTTCAGATGAGTTAAAAAATAGATGTATAGCTCTCATCTTATGCCAGTTAAAATAAACTGTCTGTTGAGGAAACAAAACTTGTTAAAGCACCTGACTTTAATGCATAGCCAGAAAGCTTACTTCATTCTTGTTTCACTTCAATGGGTCCGAGGCATGCCTGTTCTTTCACTGACCTTTTTTTTAAGTAAAATTTCTGAATATTTTTAAATTTTATTTTTCATCACAATTTATCCCCCCCATACCCTCTTCCACCTCTACCTACTCCCTCCCCTCCACAATCACATATTCATGAGTCCTTTCCTTTTTTCTCTTGTTTTGTTCAACTTCCTTGCCCACACCATAGTTGTCAGCCTGCTCTGTCTGTGAGTCTGTCTCTATTTTGTTCTTAGTCTGTTGTGAGTCTGTAGTTCATTTTGTTTATTAGATTCCACATATGAGTGAAATCATATGGCATTTTTCTTTCTCTGACTGGTTTTATTTCAGCTTAATAATCTCCAGGTCCATACATGCTGTCGTATAATTTAAGAATTCCTTCTTTGTTTTTAGCTGAGTAATAGTCCATTGTGTAAATGTACCACTGCAATTTTATCCATTCATCTACTGATGGGAACTTGGGCCACATCCAAATCTTGGATACTTTAAATAACACTGCAGTGAACAAAGGGGTTCATATACTCTTAAAAATCAGTGTTTTCAGGTTTATTTGGATAGCTGGGTCATAGGAAGTTCTATGTTTCTTTTTTAAGTTTAGTATTATCCTTATTGTAGTTTTCCATTCCATTTAGTCTTCTTACAACCCCCTCACCCTGGAATCACCCCACTATTGTCCATGTCTGTGAGTCCTTTTTCCTTTTAGTTCAGTCCCCGCTATCCCTAACCTCCCCCCATCTTTAGCTGCTGTTCTCTTCTCTGTCTCCAAGTCTGTCTCTATTTACCTTGTTAGCTCAGTTTGTTCATTAGATTCCACGTGTGACTGAAATTATATGGCATTTTTCTTTCTCTGAGTGGCTTATTTCACTTAGCATAATGTTCTCCAGGTCTATCCATGCTGTCCAAAGAGTAAGATTTTCTTTTTTTCTATAGCTGAGAAGTATTCCATTGTGTAAATGTTTCATAGTTGTTTTATACATGCCTCTACTAGTGGATGCTTGAGCTGCTTCCATATCTTGACGATTGTAAATAACACTGCAGTGAACATAGTGGTGCTTATTTTCTTTTGAGTTGTTGTTTTGGCTTCCTTCAGATATATTCCCAGAAGTGGGGTTGCTGGGTCAATAGGCAGATATGTCCATTTTTAATGTTTTGAGGTATCTCCATAGTACTTTCATAGTGGCTACACCAATCTGCATTTGCGACAGTGCTTGGGTGTTCGCTTTCACTGTATCCTCGTTAGCACGTGTTTGATTTACTGATGGTAGCCATTCTGACAAGTGTGAGATAGTGTGTTATTGTGGTTTTAATTTGCATTTCTCTGATGATTAACAATGTTGAACATTTTTTCATATATTTATTGTCTATTTGTATGTCCCCTTTGGTGAAGTGTCTATTCAGTTCCTTTGCCCATTTTCTAATTGTTTTGTTTGTTTGTTTTTGGTGTTGAGTTTTGTAAGTTCTTTATAAATTTTGTGTATTAACTCCTTATCAGCTGTATCAGTAAGTATGTTTTACCATTCTCTGTGTTGTCTTTTAATTTTGTTGGTGTTTTATTTTACTGTGCAGAAACTTTTCAGTTTGACATCTTTATTTGCAGATGACATGATACCGTACAAAATGGATTTGAGACTATATATACAGAACCCCCAAAATTGACCAAAAAAACTACTAGAACTGCTAAATCAATTCAGCAAAGTAGCAGGATATAAGATTAATATCCAGAATCAGTCACATTTTTATATGCCAATAATGAACTAACAAAAATGGATATTAACAAAATAAACCCATTCAAAATTGTGTCACAAAGAATAAAATACCTAGGAATAAACCTAACCAAGGACGTAAAATACCTGTTTGTATTCAGAAAGTTATAAGACACTGAAGAAATTGAAGAAGATAAAATTAAGTAGAAACACATACTATGTCCATGGATACAAAGAATCAACATAATTAAAGCATCCATATTGCCCAAAGCAATGTATAGATTCAATGCAATTTCTGTCAAGATTAGAACTAGAACAAATATTTCCAAAGATTTATATGGAATCACAAAAGGCTTCATATAGCAAAAGTGATCCTGAAAAAGAAGAACAAATTTGGAGGAATTATGCTACCTAATATCAATCTGTATTATAAGGCTATAGTAATTCAAAACAGCATGGCACTGGTGTGAAAACTGACACATAGATCAATGGAACAGAGAGCCCAGAAATAAACCCACCCCTTTATAGACATTTAATATCTGACAGAGGAAGAAAACACATGCAATAGGCTAAAGATAGTTTGTTCAATAAATAGTGTTGGAAAAATTGGACAGATACATGCAGAAAAATTAAACTAGATCATCTTATACCACACAAGAATAAATTCAAAATGGATTTAAGATGTACAGTTTAGACACAAAATCATAAAAATCACAGAAGAAAACATGGGCAGCAAAATCTCAGACATTGCTTGTAGCAATTTTTTACCAGATGTATCTCCCCAGGCAAGGGGAAAAAAAGATATTTAAGTGGGGTAGTTCTATTTTTAATTTTTTTGAGGAAACTCCATACAGTTTTCCACTGTGGCTGCACCAGTCTGCATTCTCACTAACAGTGCACAAGGTTTTCTATGTGTCTAACATACAAGATACACGGAGTGGATATAGGGTTGTGTATAGTGTGTAATGTGAATTGAATAAAACTCTTCCTCTATTCTCAACTGTGTACTATAAAGAATCATTAAAGACTTAATAAAATAATGTCATGATAAAATTTATATATTATATAGATGGTAATGATAACTCTTGTCACAGCATTGAAATAAATTTGGGTTGGTGAAATTGAAAGATAGAAGTTCATCTAATGCTGTAGAAGAGTGATTATGGAAATCTGAGGCACAACCCTAGCTGTGGGTAGCAAACCTTGAGATTGCATTGGTAAAATATGGCAGATAAAATTGATTGGGCTTAGCAGCTAATTGTAAGTGAAATGAGGGGTATGAAACAAAATCAGTCAAGAAAAACTCCATGATTTGATAATCTTTTGTAATTTAAATAGGGAAAATGAAATTTTTAGAATTGAGGATTTAAAAGTTTCATTTGGTCTTTATTGAGCTGTATGCTTGTGTTGTAAATTATGATTTCTCACATCAATTAGAGACACTAAATAATGAACAAAACAATATATTTTTTAAACTATTTTTTGTAATTTCATCATTATTATCCCTTTCCTATCTGTAACTTAATTCTTCAGGGGTGCATGTGTGTGTGTGCGTTTAATTCCTGCTTTGTTTTTATCTCCAAATTCTTGAGAAATCCTCTTAGCAATATGAAGGTAAGATCTTGTTATTCTTCTTTTTTTCTTGATTCCTCAATTATTTTCTCACAAATATTTATATAATTTGTGCATATTTCACATCCTGAATTTGGACTAACTGCTAAAGTGGTTTCAACATGTAGTCTGGTTGCTTAAACTATTTATTCTATACCCACAATGCTCATTATATTTTCATCTTATACAAAGCTTCAATCTGAAATTCAAGCTTCTTGTTGCAGTATCAATGTAAGATCTTTTACCCTCTACTTAATTTATAAAATAACCAAGATTTCAACAACTTGTCCAAGGCAAGCCTAAAACCATAGGACAACAGGTTTTCTGACAAACACATTAATGTGCTTTCAAATGCTTTATGACTATTCAGAGATCAAAGACTTGTTGCTTGTCATTTTATTTTCATATATTTTTGAAGCTTCATGCTAATAATCATGAACCTCCTTAATTAGGAAAAATAATTATATGAGCTGGTATTTATGTCCATAGTCATAAGTAAAGTAAGTTAAATAAAGTAAGTTAAATAAAGCAAGTTAAATAAAGTTAAGTATAGTCCTGAAAACCATCTTTATGATAGATTTTCAAAGCTACCTAAGAACTATTGCCTGATTTACTGTAATGATAATCAAAAAAATAAACTACAGTAAGAGATAAAGCTTTCATCCTATAATTTTCTTTCTGTAATCATGACTTATCAACTCATATGGTAAGAACATGAAGATGTTAAAAATTAAAAGCAATTAAAAAATTAAAAATCTTTTGCATCTCGGGGGTGGTGGCGGAGGCTCTGAATTGGGTATATGTAACATGTGAGTACTAAGACTCTAATATGTAAGTAAGTAATTCTAAAAAGAAATTTAAAAAATGAGAGAAAAAATTTAGAAGCTCTTTCCAAAAATGGTAAAATGACCCATAAAGTTAAGTAATATTACATATATGACTTAATAAATAACATGCCTTACATTATAAATTCCTGTATCCCTATATCAAGTTAATGGCCAGTGATTCAGTGAAATGAATACAATATAAAAGGAGAAACTTCATCAATAATGTAATGGTACAGTTCTTAGATAAAATATATGACAACATTCATGGTCACTTGCTCAAACCTCTACCAACTTCAGTGGATACTGCTTTATGAACTTTGCAGTAAGAAGCAAACATAAGCTCAGTGAAGCAGCTATCACTCTACTAATGGCAGATAATAAAATACTTTACAGTAAGTAGTCATTTATATTACATTTAAGTTGTTCTTTATAATATACTGGTGATACATATATATATATATACACACACATACATATATATACATACATACATATAAATATATGTAATGTGTTTCCACTCTTATGGCATGCAAGTATAATTATTATACATTTTACTGAAGTGTTCAGCATGTTTCTATAAATTGGTGAAAATGAATTGTGATAGCATGCAACATTAATATAAAATGCCAGTAAAAGTGCCCACACAATACAACTTTTATATTATAGGATTTAAAAACCCCAGTCTTGCTGTTGCAAACCTCTTCAGGTCATGCACATAAGTAGAAAGATGAGATATTAAGTGTTCTATCTCTTTTGAAAATGACATTTTTGTCTAGGGATCAAAACAATGCTGCTTGGCAAAATAATTTCTATAGATTCAAAGAACAAAGTACTAATTTCAGTTAAATCTAACTCTATTGCTCTATAGCTACTGTAATTTAGGGGAAAAATAAGATTCTATGAATAATAAAATGAGAAGTTGATGATCTATCTGGTATATATAGCTATTCATTTCCCTTTCAATTTTGTATAGTGTATTGAGTCATAAAAAACTGAGGAAAGAAAGAAAATTGTAAGAAGTTATCATTGGGAAAATACTGACAGAATTGAGTCATATTGTAATACTTTTGACCAACGGTAGTATTCAACTTCAGCTTTTGAATTTTAAGAGCTTTTCAGACAGAAAACCTGTAATCATTTGCCCAAAGTGTTTATTTACTAGTTTTGCCCATATGATACTCTAGCTGACCTATTAAGCAAACTGTGGAACCAGATGATATGGGTCCTTAAGACTCTTTATAAAAATACAAGCCATAGAGCTCCGAAGGGCAGTGTTTTTCCTAGCTGGCTTGAAAGGAGAATTTTTATTTAGGGACAATAAGTTATTTGGTGTCATTTTTTAACTTCTTTTCTTATTTCAAGTCCTAGACTATTATGACTTTAAATCTTAATATAACTAAATGAAAAAAACAAACAACATTATTTAGCTCTTTGTCCTACTGTGAATTATGGGGGAGAGGGAACAATTTACTGGCTTTTTAAAATTTCTTCTTGTAACTAGTTTATTCCTGCAAGTAGCTGGAGGCCAGTGGACCCTTGTTACATGATTGTTAAGACAGGAGACATACAACAACCAGTCTCTTCTAAAACCACACTCTCCTTTCTAGGTGTGATTAAAGAGGCAGCAAAATGGCAGCTCTGTTACAAGATACTCTTTGTTTTCTTTCTTTCTTTTATTGTTGTTCAATTATGATTGTCCCCATTTTCCCCCATTACTCTCCCCCTCCCTACCCACCCCACCTCCCACATTCAATTCTCTACTGCCCACCGCCCCCATTGTCTTTGTCCATGGGTCCTTCATACATGTTCACGTTCCTTCATGACCATTCCCCTTCTCTCCCTTGTTATCCCCCTCTCTCCTTCCCTCTGGTTACTGTCAGTTTGTTCTTTATTTCCATGCCTCTGGTTATATTTTGCTTGCTTGTTTGTTTTGTTGATTAGGTTCTACTTATAGGTGAGATCATTTGGTATTTGTCTTTCACTACTTGGCTTATTTCACTTAGCATAATGCTCTCCAGTTCCATCCATGCTGTCACAAAGAAACCTAAGAACTATTCTTCTTTCTTTCTGCTGTGTAGTATTCCATTATGTAAATGTACCACAGTTTTTTGATCCACTCATTAACTCATGGGCACTTAGGCTGTTTCCACACTTGACTATTGTAAATTGTGCTGCTGTGAACATTGGGGTGTGTAGGTTCTTTTGAATTGCTGTTCCAGGATTGTTTTCAACTGAGTATGGTGCTCATTTGAAAACAAAGGATGGTGCTCTCACCTGGAAGTGTTTTACAAGAAAAAGCATGAACATGGAGCTGGAGAGGATTGAAAAGGATCAGCATGACAATCTTTGCTCTGCCACTTAGAAGTGTCCTTTGTAATATCTCCACCCACAAAATAGTAATAGTAAAACATGGAAAATAAACATGAGGGTTATAATTACATATATAAAGTTATGTAAAGAATCATAAACCTAGCAACATTCAATGGTGAAACAATGGTAGTTTTACTATTACTGAAATGATGGTATATTTAATATTTCTTCACTAACATAAATATAAAATAAAAAATGCTAAACACATGAATTAAAACACATGGATATAATAAACATAGTGACCTTTAAAAAACAAAACAAAACAAAATTTATTTTCTTTGGTTTATATTTTATAGAACTTCTATATCAACCTAAATCTTCTCTTTCCTTATTCTTTTTTAAAGATTATTTATGTATTTATTTTAGGGAAGGGAGGGAGAAAGAGGGAGAAAAACATTGATGTATGAGAGAAACATCAACTCCTTGCCTCTAGCACGCCCCCAACTGGGGACCTGCCCTGCAACCCCAGTATGTACCCTAGCTGGGAATCAAATTGGAGACCTTTTGATTGACAGGCTGACACTCAATACACAGAACCATACCAGCCAGAGCACTTTCCTTACTCTTAAATCTCATAATTAGGTCAAAAGAAACATGGTCTTTGATTACAGAGTGTCTTGAACTGAAATTCAGGTATCCTAATTCTGGAAATTTGGATAATCCCTCCAAGTAATTTTTTTAACTCTAAAATGATATTTCTGGTTGGTTGTAAGGATTGCATAAAACATCTCATAGTTCTGCTTGGTACATAGTAAGCACTACCAAATGTAGTGATAATTTACTCTATTTTCCTCTCTCTGTATTAATAGTAATAGAGAGGCAAGACTGTTCTTGGAGCTTATTTTTTGTCTTCTTCATGGGGGCTTTCCTCTGCCTTCAAGTTTCTCCTCCCTCTGTGATCACTCTAATTTGCCATTCATACTTGCTTCTCCAAGTGATTTCGTCCATTATTCTTATTTCACCCACAATGTTAGCCTATTATAAGTTGATGGCTCCCAAATTCCTATCTCTACCATAGACTTGTACTACCTACTTTAGATTTCATCAAATTATTACTCCCTCTTTTTTGCTTATATTATTCATCACCTTTCCCATAAATATCGATCACATCTTGGTGATTCCCATTACCCTAGAACACTTACTTTTATGCTCCAAAATCCATGTTTACTACTTTCTCATATCCTACCAGTTTTCAAAAAATAGCTAGTCAATTACATGCAATCAATAATCCAAGCTGTTTCTATTTTTCTGCCTGTTACTCCGACTTCAGCCTTCACTATCAATTACCTGAAACACTTTACTAAGGGTGTCTACCTTTAACATTTTGGCCTGCATATCCCATAAATACATAGTCTGCACAGCTATCAGACTGAACAAAATGTCGTGAAGTCTGACTGTATAGCTCTCATTTAAAAAATTCTAAAATGAATTTCCATCAAATCCAAAACAAATTTTCATGTACCTTTCCATGACAATTAAGGTTTTCAAAAACCCATGCTTCTTCTGCCGTCCATGTTAATTATCTACTCATTCCACCTGTCTGTGTTCATTTGCAAAACCCACTGTTTTGCAGTTTTATTTTAGCTATAGCGAACTGCATCTTTTCTCTATGCGTTCACTCAGGTTCCATCTTTCTGAAATTATTTCTTGTCCCTGCTTCACTTAATCCATTTCTACTTATTTTTGGTGACTAAGATTAGACTAGCTAATAATTTTATCATATGTTTTCAATAAAATGCTTGACATTATGCTAAAGGCAGAGAGAAAGAGAGGAACACTGAAATCTATAGATCACATATTCTATTGTATTACATTATATTTATATTCTAGTTATGCAAATAATTTATTTGATATATTATATAAAACTTATTGGATATATATAATGAGAGCATGATCAGCATTTTATACATATTATACCACTTAATCTCTATACAGATTATGTCAGGAATATACCAGTGTTACACAGCAAAAGCCACCCATGACATGACTCTTTGAGAAAAGACATCTCCTTGTCCATAATGGTTCCTCAGAGAGTAAAATTAAGATTTACAGTGTTTATGTCACTTGTAGAACAGCACACAGCTGAGTAGTGGATCTAGGACTTGAATTCAAATGTCTCTGAATTCTAAAACTTTGTAACAGTGTGTTTTCCCATCTCTCAGTGGAATAACTATGGGTATCTATGTTTCAGTCTGTCTGCATGTACATTTATCCATCCATTCATCTCTCTATATATTCATTTATGACATTTTTCTGATGAAAGTTTAAATACTAGATCAATGGGTACAAAACTGACACTAGAAAACACTAAATAATAAACTTTGAAAAACGTACCAACAGTGATTTATTCTCTCCCCACATTCAAATTTAAATAGTCATAAAAACACAAAAAAATCAATGTATGCATAATTTTAAATGCAACAGAAACTAATAGCTCAAAATGTACAAAACAATGATAAAATCAGTATGACCCTATTACTAATTCTAAGGGCCTTTATCTTCAGCTCAACAACAAAGTTAAGAAGTCATCATTTTTGCATTGTCCTAATTAATGCATTAACAATGCAAATATAATGTCCTAATTAATTGTTCTAATTAATGCATTGTCCCTTCATAGTATCTTGCAAAGTGAGGCATGGAAGCATGATATATTGAAGATGAGTAATTTAGCCCTGTAAGGTGTCTTATGATAAGAATAATGGGAAAAGGGGATAAAACTGCAATGAGGGGATTGCATCAGAGGTAGCTACATATTCCTAGTGGTGGCGGCCTGCATAGAGGGAGGCCCACTCCAGCACCAGGGCAATGACTAGTATCTGGAGCCAGACGCTAAAACTTTGAGCCTGAAGATGGTCTGGTTATGCTGCTCTTTACCCATCAAGGGTCTTTCTGATCTAAGCCCTTGAAGAGATAGGAGAGAAAAATTTTTGAGTCACAAGAATGTCACTGAATTCAGTTTTAAATATCAATGCTATAAAAAGAAAAGATGGCTGAATTTACCCCTAAAGTAATCTACGTCAAACAAAATGGGATTTGTTACTTAAATTGTTAAATATAAGTGAAAGGTACATTTTTTGTGAATAATCTGTTTGTGATTATAAAATTTGGATCTGTCACACAGGAAGGTATTTCCTGCAGCCCCCCCCCCCATACTTTCTAGTTCTGCCCTTTCAGGGTCTTAGAGGCCACCAGGAGCATTTCAGCCCCTCCCCAAAAATCCAGTTCTCATTTCTCCCAGGCACGTGGAATGATAGCATTTTTATATTTCCTTAAAGTTAGGTGTGGTTAGTAGTCTTGCTCTGGACAGTCAAGTGTGAGCGGAGTGATAAAAATCACTGTCAGACAGGTACACTTAATTATCAGCCCTAAATTTACCTGTGCTTTCTTCTCCAGCCTAAAGGCTGTGGTGGAAATATGGGTGAGGAGAGATACCAAACCTTCACATGAATAATAACATCTATGTGAGTTGTTTAAACCCACGATGAACTTCATGCAAGCGAGTTATTTCTCTTTACTGCTTTAAGCCTCTTAGGGTATGGATTGTCACTATGGCATCACTTAGCATAAACCAACTGATTCACAGGCCAAAATTCTTTTGTAAATTCTACTTCCATTATAGCTGGAGCTCTTTCCAACATCATTCCAAATTATACAATGTGCCTTCTGAAGATATTTGGGGATTACCATTTCCAGAATTAAAGCAGGCGTAGGTAAAAAGTGGGTAGGTGATGGTCTTTGCTGTGATGACATTAGGGCAGAGAAGAAAAGTAAGGCATTGAAGGGGAATTTGATCATCAAATGCTTAATTCTTTGACTCTTTACTTGGTCATTATGCAGACTGCTTCACATTACTCAGAATACCTGCTCCTCTGCTCAGTTAATTGAATAGATCTTTCTAAGAATTCATCCCTCCTCAGTCTACATGAATGACAATAAGAAACAGCCCTGGCTGGTGTAGCTCTGTGTCTTGAGTGCAGGCCTGCAAACCAAACAACCATGGTTTTATTGCCAGTCAGGGCACATGCCTGGGTTGTAGGCCAGTTTCCAGCAGGGGATGCACAAGAGGCAACCATACATTGATATTTCTCTCCCTCTCTCCTTCCCTTCCTCTCTAGAGATAAATAAATAAACTCTTTAAAAAAAAGAAATAAACAGCAATTATTTAGTATAAGAGAATTTGGCCAAGCAATATAAGCACCGAAACACTTTCCTTTTAATATATGGCAGTTTAAAAACAAAAATAATAATAATATCAGGAAAGAAATGTATTCATAATCACAGGAATCATGTTTAAGCAAAGCTTTAAAAAAGCTAATTTTCTCCATAAAACAGCTTAATTTAAAAACAAATAGGAAAAGCAAAACAAAAAAAAAGTAGGAGCAATTGAGAGAATTTCCAAGGAAGATTTGGGTATACAAAACAGAATTATTAAATGCCTTTCAGTGTTCGGGGCACTGTTCTAGGTGCTGGAGATAAGAGTAACACCAGGTCTCTTTTTTCTTACGTCATGAAGTTTTGGGAGGTGGCAGAAAAAAAAATGGTAGAGTATTTCATCCGGGATGTGGAAAGAGACAAAACAATAAAATTCAGTGAAGGAAAAGTAAAACATGAAACATAGAATTATAAACAATATTAAGTACAAGGAAGAAATGAAGCTGATATGAGGGAGATTGGAGGACTGGGTCATTAGTGATTTAGAATAAGTAGATTTGAAAGACCTGAGCTGAAAGTTAATTGAGACTTAAATAACATGGAGAATTCAGGGTTTTGAGGTTTGTGCTCTTTGGTGAGATCGGGTTTGTTTCCTTTGATGTATAGGACACATTCTAGTTACCTGGACTGTTCTGTGCCTGAAAAGGATTGTAGGAGATGGTGTGGGAGACTGGGTTCCTTTGTGACAAATGCTGGTAGTCATGTGATGAGTCACTACTGAGGCTTCGTTTAAAGAACACAACCAAATTATGAACTATCTATTGATCCTAATAAATTTTAAACATTCAGGTATATTTTTTAAAGTTAAATATAGATCTTATTCATAGGTTATGTGTTAATGAATGAAAATTACCCATCTTTGTTTCTCTATAAAGATTGTTAAACTGTCTCTGTTAATCTACATAGAAGGAATCTAAGACCATTGATGTAGCATGTGTTTCCATGTCTTCACATAAATTCAGTATTCTTCCCCTGTTTGCCTTATAGCTCTATCTCAGTATCAATGACCTCTGTGACTTGTGTCATCTGCATGCAGTTCAATAACCAGCTGTGTATATACCAGAAAGGCTAAATTAGTAGTTTCTGTTTTATTCTGACAGATGGAGAGACACAAGAGAATTTTAGCTATGGAATAACACATACATCTATATTTTAATGAAACAATTTGTCGTTTTGTGATAAATGGATTACTAGAAAGCAAAATTTGTAGCAGGGTGACTAGTTTGAAGGTTGTTGTAAATATTACAAATAATCAAGATTCACAAGGGCTTTAAGGGAAAAAAATAACTCAAAATCTATGCCTGACCATGTTGTTGCTGAGATAAATATACCAGAATATGTGCTGAGATATAAAATGTTTAAGTTAAATGCAATTTTAAGTCTTAAATAAAATGTCTACTCTGAAATTAAGCTTTACACTAAAATAAAACCAGGAATAATGGGGATAAAATAAGGAAAGAAAAATACCAAATCAAGGTAAACTCTCAATAGCTGATTGTTCATTTTTTTACTAAATTGTATGAAGACTAGTTTATGTATTAGTTCTTGTAAATTTAAATCCCTTAGTTAAGAAATTCCTATTCTGAGATTCAGTGAGTAAGTGCCAGTGAACTTCACTATATCACTTAGGGTCTGGAACACGGCACACGCTTGGGAGTACTATTATTTGTGGGAAACTGGGAAAGTTCAAAGCTTCACATTTGGGAGACTCTGCCAGTAAAAGTCATTATCTTGTACCAAGACAAAGAACCACCAAGTGAAAATGTTATTAAGAGGGACAGCAGTAGATCTGGTGCCTGAATTACCTCAGAAACCAACAAAATCAATCCCATGTGGTTCCAGTCTAGTTCTACCTGCTGTACTGTCCACACATTAATGTCAATCACCCAGACAGACACGCCATGACTTTTCCAGTCAACATGGCGTGCCCAAGTGTTTGCAGGGTGGTCTCCTAGGACCTGATTCCCTTTGATTAAAAAAATCCCATTTTCCCAATTTCTAAAATTTTTACTTTTTCGTCTTTGCCTGAAATCAGTGGTTTCAACCCCCCAGATGTACATTGTAATCACTCTTGGATATTTAAAAAAATATATAGAAATAAAATCAAGCAAATGAAATTTTATCTCTGCTGTACACGAAGATCAATTTAAATAAGAAGCTGTAGCAGCAGGGCATGAATATTAGCATTTTTAAAGCTTTTCAAGAGAATAAAATGTGGTTCCTTCTAAGGAAGAACATTTAAGCACAGCTTAAAAAGAAAGCTAATTTTCTTCAGAGAAAAAGCCTCTTTGGTTTCCTTAAATCAAGGCTCTTACACATCAACATATGTCAGAGACAGGAGGCCGAGTAACTGTTCTCACACTCATTATCAATGCCTCCAGACGTGGCTCCTTCTTTGTCCTTTAAAAGAAAAAAAAAACATTCTTTGATTCTTTGAGGCGCATATTGTCTTTCTGTACCAATGTGTCTCAAACTTTAATTAACTCATATGGGGTTCTTGTTAAAAGGCAACAACCTGGGATTTAGTAAGTCTGGAACAGAACCTGACATTCTGCATTTCCAAAATAATTCCAATAAAACTGTGCGCTGCTGGGCTAGGGAACACATTTGTGAAGCACGGATCACGCTCATCCTCTCCTCTGGTTCACAACCTTTCTTTCCTTTCTTTTCCACTATCCTCCATCAGTCCCAGTGCTATTGATATCTATCTATCTATCTATCTATCTATCTATCTATCTATCATCATCATCTGTCATCAGCAAAATAATCTCAACTTTGATTCTTTCTTTGTGTCTTCATCACCTGGCATTTAATGATCTTTTTTTTTCTTTCTTTTTTTTTTACCTCATACTTTGTACTTTATCCATAACAAACAATACTAGTCTCATATCTCTATTTTATTTATTTATATTTTTAAGGACTCGACTAAATTCTAATCTTTTGACTTAAGACACCAGACCTAGTATCGATATTTTAAATATCTATCCCTCATCTTCTCACCTTCTGCTGCATCATTATATGTGCCTTTCTCTTTACAGTTCTGAGTTTTATGTTCACTGTGATGATTTCTTGAATTCATCAAAACCATGAGCACTTTGACACCCACTGCTTTCTCAGAAGCACCCTTTATAGTTTCACATTTCCTATTGTCATTCCTGGTAGGAAGTACAGGCAGGAGAGAATTCTATTCTGTATGGTAACTACAGTGAGCAGTCAGCCCAGTGAACACTGATTATATTTCCTGTGGCTTTTTTCAGTTGCTAGAATGTCTATGGACATTGATCCTGATGGACTCCCAAACTGTGTATGTTCAGTTAGGGAATAATAGTCTCTGTTTGGATATTGGAATTGGACTTATATTTCTGAAACAAGAAACATGGATAGAGAAAGAGTGGGGAATGTTTGAATCTATTTTTCTTAAGATGGAATTAAATAGTCTATTACTTAAATTTTCAGTGTTGTTCCATGAAAACCTAATTCTAGTACTAGGCTAATTAAATTTTCATGTGCTATATATTTTCATCACTTTATTGTATTTTCATGGGTGTTTATTAGAAATTTAGAGAAAAGCATGTCAGTGCAAGCAAGGTATACTTTTAAGGCAGAGGTTAAAAATAATTTAAGACAGCTTTTAGGAAATAAGTGATGAGTGCACACTCAAGTGTCCATCTCTGGTGCACATTCATTTTACCAGGATCTAATCCACAGTGGCCTGTCTGTTTATTAATATATTGCTTTCTAACTGTGTTCCATGGCTCTGCATTTATAAATATACAATAAATTACTGTGGTGATTTGAAATGTTAAAGGTAATTCAGGTTGTAGTCAATGTATCTCAAAGCCCCTAGCTAAAATTAAAAGCCAAACACAATTTACTTAGGTTATTTTCTTTTTCTGTCATCTTACTTTTACTCATGTCTACTTATTAGGCTTCCTGGTTGTTCTATTTAGCTGTTTTATTTTCTCTTGCAGCTTCAGAAGAAAAAGAAAAACACCAAAACCAAACTAGAAAAAATTTTCTTGCACCATTCCTTATATTTAATACCCTTAAAATGATTTACCCTACTACAAATACACTTAGGAGAAAAAACAGTCACCTGCTTTTTAGTTTTAAAGAATTTGAAAGGTAATTGTGAGTTTGTTGTCAAACCTAAAAACAAAAACAAAAACGAACTAAACAAACAACTAGTACAGGAATAGATTCACAGAAAGAGAGATCATATGGAGGGTTGTCAGTGGGGAGGCATCTGAGGACAAGGTACAGGGGATAAGACACATAAATGGTAGGTACAGAATAGACAGGGGAGGTTAAGAACAGTATGGGAAATGGAAAAGCCAAAGCACTCATACGTATATCCTATGGACATGAACTAAGGTGGGGGAATGATGGTGGGAGACAGGGTATAGGGTGGAGAGGAAGAAAGGGGAGAAAAAATGGGACAACTGTAATGACATAATCAATAAAATATACTTTAAAAAAGAATTTGAAAGATAAGATGTTATATGTGGCACACATGATACATTGAAACATTTTTAAATGTATCTCATTTTCAAACTGGAACTAGGACAGACATTAATATGTCAGAATACAAAAAAAAACACTTCAATTAGTAATATATTAAACAAATAAAACCCAGGGTAACATATGAACAAACTGTATCCACCAGAAAAAACAGGCAGCTCAATCTTAGTCCAGAGTGATTTAGTTTACTCAAGATAACAAAAGGAATACACCATACTTGAAGAATCCATTCCTGTGTTTGTCCTTGTTATGATTTCCAGTGCTTGATTCCTTCCTGTGCTACTGTCTTATTTATTTTGTTTTTATGTGTGATTTTATTAGAGTCATATGAACCACTTAATTAATTCATTTTCTTACTTCCATAGCTACTCGCTATGGTTGCTGGATTTAAAATTGTTCCCTTCCTCCTGGCACACAATTTATTTTGCTCTTTGCTCTTTAAAAAGAATTTTTTTCATATGGTTACAAGGTCTCCTATGCAATAATAATTTTTCTAGCAAGGACTAATATGTTCCTGAGTTTCAGAGTCTGAGGCACCGGGGGCAGTAGAATGGCTTTCTCTACCTATATATATATGCCTGGAACAGCAGTAACAACAGTTCTAAATTACTTAGGAATTAACTTTAAGTAGATGAGAACCCATAAGAAAAATATTCTAATTACAATAAAATACAGACATAATTTGAATAAATCAAGAGGCATTTAAAGCTCTTGGATAGAATTTCTTAGTATCATACCTGCCCCCTGGATCTGCTCACAAAAAGCACTAGATGATAATTACTGCTCATTAGAATGAGCTAGTTGGATTTTAGTTGGATTTTTCTGATGATCACACAATTTACCCTAAAACCTTTATGAAGCTATACATTTTTATGAGTAACTAAAACAATTTAAATAAGCATTCATGTGAGAAGACTTGTCATAGCAAATATTGACACCTAAATATATGTTTCGTGATAAAATAAAAGTGTAGCATCATCACAATAATAAAAATATATGGAAAAATACAGAGCTTAGAGACAGACCTATTAATGCTATTTTAATACACAATGAAGTTGCTCCCACAAAACAGGGGAGAAAACCTGCATTTAATAGTAGGTGTTATTGAATGAACTGCCCCTAACTATGTGGAGGAAAATTGGGTCCCTACCCAACAGCACATAAATTAATAAAATACAAATGTATTAAATACCTACATATAAAATTATGAAGTTAAAGTTAAAATGAATTGAAAATTAAGAAATTATCCATTTCACCCAGAACAGTGAATTTCTGAAATCATGTGAACTTGATTATATTATCCTTAAAAATATCATAATGAGCAATGAACACCACTGACAGAAGACTGATTGTGATAAATATTCCATTTCTTCATTGACAATGTATTAATATGTGAAGTAAAGCATTACATTTCTGCATCAATAATATATTAATATGTAAAGTACAGCTGTAAAGAAGGTAGAAGGTGGTGATCTCAGTGTAAAAATGGGCAAAAATAGAAATAGGCAACTTACAGAATGCAAACCCGTAAAGCCTATTAGATTATAATATGATATAAAAACTATTGGTAAATGAGATCGGGATGAAAATGAAATAATATTTATAATAGAGAGAGGATTAAATAATCCAGTGAAAATATAGTTTCAAACACTGAATATATGGCTAACTCAGCCTTCTTCACATGAAGGTTTACAACATGTGACTCAGAAAATGAACACACATTGAAATGTTGATAACTCCAGATTCCTCTATGCCAAGATCCTAGAAGCAGCAAGAGATAAGGGGACAGTCACCTACAAAGGAGTTCCCATCAGATTGTCAGCAGATTTATCAAAAGAGACCTTACAGGCAAGAAGGGGCTGGAAAGAGGTATTCCAAGTCATGAAATCCAAAGACCTACATCCAAGATTGCTCTATTCAGCAAAGCTTTCATTTAGAATGGAAGGACAGATAAAGTGTAAGATCAAGTTCAAGGAGTTCATCATCACCAAGCCCTTATTATATGAAATATTAAAGGAACTTATCTAAGAAAAATAAGATAAAAATATGAACAGTGAAAGGACAGCAAACTCACAGTTATTAAGAACCGCACCTAAAACAAAAGCAAACTAAGAGAACAGCTAGATCAGGAGTGGAACCATAGAAATAGACATCACATGAAGGGTTAGCAACAGGGGAGTGGGAGGAGGAGAAGGCGGGGAGAAGGTACAGAAAATAAGTAGCCTAGACAGTAGGTAGAAACTAGATGGGGGGAGGGCAAAAATAGTATGGGAAATATAGAATCTAAAAGAACTTGAGACACGTGGTCATAAACTAAAGGAGGGGTGATGGTGGGGGAGGGGTGTGCAGGGTGGAGGGGAATGAAGGTGGGAAATAGAATAAATGTAATGGCATAATCAATAAAATATAGTTAAAAAGATCTATTTTTACCTTCTTCTATGTTTATAATTGGGCCTTCTATAACAAAGAGCATCTTATTACTAACATATGATTGGCATTTATTCTTTTGAAATCATTGATAAATCATTCTTGAAAAAAATAGTCATAAATTGGTCTTTTGGTTGTATTGTATTTATTTCCTTAGAAGCAAAAATGCATACTTTTTAAAAATAGCTGTATGATTTCTTATTAAACATGTTAAGACACAGCTATCTTTCTTCTGTGTGATTTTTTGACACAAGATGAAGAAAGTATGTTTGGTTTGATATTATTCCATATAGAAAAGCATATTTATGAATACTGATGATCAGTAAATATGAACTGACCTAAAATATGGTCTTCACTTCTTTTAAGTATATTATTTAAGAAATTAGGTTAATGTGAGTAGAAAAATATTAAATTTTGCTAGTGATGAAAGTAGTGACCAAATATGTTAAAAAATCAAATCTTACTTTCACATAATTGCCTTGGAGATGTTTATAGTTTAGCAAAAAATTTGTTATTTTGGATGAATTTGAGATAAATGTTTTTGGTTTACCCAACAAATTGGTTCATGATTTTTACTCAATAACAATTTTGAAATTGTTTCAATTCGAAACAGCAATAGTAATATTTTTATTGCTTAATTGTGCTAGATATAATACATTTACATAAAGTAATTCACCTAATCTCAAATAATTTTTATAATAAACACTTTAGTTCATTATTATTATTTCCATTTTACAGAAGAGGGTAGCTTATCACATTATATTAAGGTGAAAATTTTTATTCAAAAATTTCCCAAATGATTTTCTGTTTATTATTATCTATTTATTCTATATACATTTTCTTTAGAAAGAAAAGGCTGTATAGCTACTACGGCACAGAATTCTTTCACTAAGAATACCACCTAGAAGTGTAGGGAGAATAAATGCAGAAAGATGGAAGAAGATAAATGACTATCAGCCTAAACCGAACTAGAGGATACCCTTTAGGTCATGCCTAAAATAGTCACTCATTATATTTTCTTTTAATAATTTTTTCACTGTTTTGTCTCTGAGAAGATTCCTGCTAATTAATACCATTATGATAGATGTTGGCTGTCAAATTTCTCCCCCAAAACACCAGAAAAAAAGGTGCTGATGAAAAACAAGCCAACTTAATTACTCAGGAAAACCACTGCTTTGTCAGAGTGTTAGTATTGTCTCAAATGGGAAAGGCAGGCAAAGATATATTTAGTATTTTAGGGGCTTTCTGGATGTTTTAGAGGTAGGTCATCTAAGTCAGGGGCCTAATTGGTTTTGGGGAACATTTATGACCTTAATAGATTTGGATTAGTAGACATAATAAGGTGAAAGTCCTGAAGCAAGTGTTAATGAGAAAATTTGATGAGTTAATCTTGGTAAGTATGTAATCTATTTTAGTTGGTTTGCCATCTTATCTCACAGAAGCAAGTAAGTGCCTTATTTTTGCTTCAACTCAGTACAGTCTTTCATAGAGAAAGTCAATGCTTGGTTCCAGCATTGTTTAACAAAGAAAAGGAAATGGTGATGACTTCTGTTCTCACACACTACTGAGTCATTTTTTAATTTGATAATTTGAGATTATAACATGTGGGCCACTTTATTTAATGTTTATTAGACTTATAAACAATGGAAACATATAAACAAAATTATTTTTGAGACAGGCCTTCACAAACTAAATGGATTCCTTCTCTTTCTTTGCTATTTAATCTTGAATACAGCATTTAAAATATTTAAGCAATACAATCTTTAAGCAATAAAATCTTTAAATTTTAGCAAGACTAAATGATAATGATAATAATACTTTGCATATTTAAGTATTCAGTAAATTAAAATGCAATAAAGTATTGAGCTCAGTGCCTCACACAGTCTTCATTCATTCATTCATTCAACAAAAACTGCAATGTAGTATACTATAATATAGACAATATGGACATATAATGAATTAGAAACAATTATTAATTCACTGTGATATATTAGAAAGTAGTTAATGCCTATTAAAATGATTATTTTATAAGTACTTATAACTAAGCCACATCTAAATCATTTTTTAAAGATACATCAATCAGAGAAACCTTGAACAAATATGCTTCTTAATGTTCAATCCTTATGCAAAGCTTGAGCTACTGTATTCCCAAAGATATATATACTGAAATAAATTATGAATCAGGAAGAACAAAAACATAATGTATTCTACAAAATAGTTATTGTCTTGCTTTGGATCTAAGTTTTTGCTATATTTAATATGTCTTATTAGAAAATAAAGGAAGCCACCTCACAATTTTATAAATAATAAAAGTTGTACACAAATGTAATTAATTGATTTAACTTGAGCATATAAAGGGAGTTCACTTTCCTACAGGAAAGCAAGTAATTTAAGAGTCCTTGTCATAGAGATTGATGTTTTAAGACAGATTGTGATATGGATTGACTGTTCAAAGCTATGAAATAATAGGGGTTGGGGGAACAGTACAAGAGCAGGGGATGTACAAACCAGAGTGTATAACAGATAAGCATTGCTTAATATCATCTTACAAAAAGTAGAAACTATGGTGGAAAACTTGTAACCCATGACTGTCTCCTGACTTTCTTAACCTTTCATTTACTGACCTAAAACACACATACACACACACAAACCAGCTTAGTCTAAAATGAGAAAGAAATTTCTCCTGATTTGCAGCCCAAATTTTTCCTAAAGCCTACAATTCTAGCTGGTGAAAACTTTCATGTTATTAGAAGCACATTCCTACTGTTAAATTGATCATTGGAAGCAAAGAGAATCTCATAGACATCTGTGCACGAACGTGACTGTGCAAACTGGATTTTGGCACTTGACGCCTGGAATTTACATGACTTCATGATTTGCGTTGAAGGAAACAGGTTTTTATGAGCAGGGTTTGAATCTTGGGGAGGCTGAGAGGACTTCTGTGTGAAGCCCTTCTTTTCCACAAGGCCCAGACCTTCCCTTGCTTCCCAAAAGGCTACAGGGCAAAATCATGCTCACAGGTTTCCCATTTTTCTTATTTGTCCCTATGCTGGTCACAGAAACAAATCGCCATCCTCTTTGGAGTGTGCACTTGTGGGTTACAGAGGCACCATTTTATTTCAGCAGCTTTTCCTTTTGCATCTAGGGTGTGCTGTCCATAGTCATCATGTAGAGGTTCAGGAAACCATGTGTCTTTTCACTCTGTCCCAGAGGCTCAAGCCCAGAGAGCCGAATATCTCTGAATGGGGCCCGAAATCTGGGAGTAGGCTCCCGTCCTTTTCTGGGTCTAAGCCCTGTGTCATCTGGTCCCAGGAGCATTCCTATCCATGTGGGAAGTAGGACCAGTGGTCCAGAACTTCTAAAAACTAAACACCCAGAGGGAAAGAGCTTGCACCAAGCTCCAAAGTCCCATACCAAGAGCCTTTGTACCAAGGAAGTGATGTCCTTCAGAAACACAGAAGTATGCAGCTCAGCATTCCTGGTCCCAGTTCGGCTTCAAGTACTTCTTCTAAGTCTGGGTTCACCAGCCGAAGTCCTTCTTGCAGCATTAGTTTCTTTCCTCAGGATCTGCCTTTACTTTAGCCATTACCAGTGTGTCTATGTCTTCAGCCAGGCAGGTTCCCTACAGATTTGCCAGCTCTGCAACCATCTTTTATAGGCGGACCCCCAGGTGGACCTTCAGACCTCCAAAGAAAACTTCTCTTGTTTCTTAGACCCCTCCAAATTTAAATGCTTGGCTTAAAACTTCCTGTGTGGCCAAATATCTGGCTCCTTCTATGGTGTAATAGCGCCCACCATTTTTGTCAGCTTCCCAGTGTCTGTGACCCTTTTCAGCTGCCATTTTTATTCAGAGCAAAAGTTTTTAGCCACACACAGGCATCCAGGGTGGGCATCCTTCCACAGTTTCCACAGGCATCTTGTAAGGTTCCTCCTTAACCCCCACCACTGCCCCCACTATGTCATGAGTCCCTTTGCAAAGTCATTTTGCTGATGCACTGTTCTCACAGTCACCTATGCAATTTGCCCCCAGGCAGCTTCCACAGTTCCTTCCTTCAGGAATGAATGGGCCAATAATTTGCCTTTGATATGCCATGTGCCTTCAATGTTGTACTTTTCACTCTGTGGGTATTCCCTGCCTACCTCTTCAAGAGTTTTATAAAATTTGGGGAAGATGGTAGGGTTCTCCTATTTTTAGAGAGACCCATACTTTGTCCCCATTACATGGAGACATACATGATAGTGTTAAATGTTTCTGTTATGTGTCACATTCAGAAAAGTTACAAATCATTATTTCCAAATAGTAATTTGATGCAGTAAAAGTCTATGTATACTAAAGAGAAAATGTGGCTTGGAATCAATAGTCTTTAAAATTGGTTATATTGAGTAATTATATACATATAATTCCTATGAATATACATACATATAATGTATGTATATACATACATTATTTAATTTATATTAGTCCAATAAAAAAGAAAAATGAAATTTGTACATATATTTCAGTTTTTATCATTTGTGATCACAACTTAAGTCTCACATATCTAATAAATTTATATACATATGTATGTATGTGTATATATATGTGTATATATATATATATACACACACACACATACAAACTACTTCTGTTGACTATCAATCCACACTAAGTCATAGTGACAGTTTCGTTAATAGCTAAATGTAAAAGCTACCTTGCCTGAAGGAGCAGCGTTTGTTAATCAGAATCACACAAACCTCATACATCTCCAAAAACCACACTGACCAGGCACTTAATTGTTTCTGTAAATGCTCTGTGCAGTGTTTCAATAGGTGTCATTTATTCACTTAGAAATTTCCACCACAGATGGTCTCACCCCCTCACAGGCCTCCTTCATATTCAACTATGATTTAAAGGTTTCTTGGACAAAACTAGTCCCAGCCAATTAAAAAACAAATAAATAGTCACAGTGGATGGTAAATTGCCTTCTTCACCTTCATGAAACATGTGTGCACAAGTAAGATAAGATGTTGTCAATCTGTTAAAATCTCAGTGAATCCATTCTCCTCTACTGCTAGCAGCAGAAGAGCTTTAACACTTTGAACAACTGCGGAGGGTCACTGGTCTAAATTGTGGCAAAACCTAAGGGGCAGAAAGGCCATAGTATTTCTTGTGACACATTCTTCTTGGCTTTAAAATAATGGAAAATGTTCCCAAAGAAACACTGTTGAACACACTTTATTTGTGGCTTAATTCAACCTCCTTTTCCCCTTTCAAATATTTCAACTACAATAATACAATATGTTTACAAACATGACGCAAAGCAAATGGCATTTTAGTTGTTCAAAGTAGATAGTCTATCTATTCAGTCTTGATAAAAACAGATGCTGATATGTTTCATGTGACTTACTGCTGTCAGTGTGTGTCACTCCCTACCCTCACCAATCTGCAGTTATTTAGAAATTTGCTTCCATTGTCTAGAACAATAATGGATATTTTGATTAAAGCATTAAGACAATCATGGGTATTGTGACTAAGAAAATGATGGGTACCTTAATTATGCAGTTTCATTTTAATTTAGTTTAAGAATGTATGTCTATTATTTTTATTCTCAATTATGTGTAACCTTTTAGACTAACACTTTTATAATAAGAATTCTGAACCAAGTTTTTGATGTTTGACGGCTTTTAAGGCTCTTCTCCCGGCTGCATTCAGCCTCACATCTGAGAAAGCCGGTGAGAAAGCCTGTGTGCTCTTTCCTGGGATGCAGGTGGGAAAATTCAAACCATTGGAGCCCCTCCCCACACAGGGAAACCCTTCCCCTCCCCCGCATTCTCAAAAACAAAACACCTCTTAGGATTTCTATGAAGTGCATCAAGTGTAGAAATACTAGTAATATATGTACTCCAGAGCATTGGGAAACTCTAGAGCAAAGAGCTATCATTTATTGTACCAAGTTTTCTCCCCTACTGGTGTAACCCAGAATGTCAACTGATGAAAAAGCTCTGCTGTTACAGAGAGCTTGAGGGTGCTATGCTCAGAGGCCCCTGTTAGGAGCTGCACTGGGTTCTCTTAACTTGAGCCTTTCAGCTAACAGATAGCATCCTGCTGAGAGCTGCTGTCCTGAGGCTCTTTTGGATTGTAGTAAGAGCATGAATTTTGACTCATCACTCTGGAGAATCTTGATCTGAGGCTATTAGCTACGTACCTGATCTTGGCAATTGATAGGAGGAGCACTGTGCCTGAGGAAGCTTGACACAATGGAAAAACATCTCCAAATTCTGTTTATACCAGCACTCTTAATTCTAGAATTATCCAACTATAAGTACATTCTACTGTGTAGGAGAATGAGATAAAGCTATTCAACATAGTTCTACTTAGGATGTTCAGTAATCTAACAGATTCTTTTACAAAGCAACAAAGGGACCATAGAAGTATTTAGATAGCATACTGAATACAGAAGAATATTTGACTTCCTAGAAGTATATATTTATATACATAACAAAAATAAAATAGACTTCACAAAATACCCCCCTTAGTCAACATAAAGAAATCTTCCTTTTGTGCATTTTCAGGGAAAAAAAAGAAAAAAAAACTAATCTCTAAAGCAAATTCTAAATTTTAAATGTAGACCCAAAATATAATCAGCAAATTATGTGAGAGCAGATAATCAATATAATAAATATCTGCAATGTTTTCAACTGTATTGTAATCATAAATTGAAGAACACTAAATGATTTTAGCATTTTCCATGTGAAAATATGTACTAATTATATAACAGCATGATTAATGGCATGTCTTGTGTAGTTATTTATAAATTAGGGGCCACACTTTTAAACTTTTAATAATTAGTGATGTAAAACTTTTATCAACACATAAAGTTTAGTTTATTTCCACTAAGAAAGGTCCATAGAATCATACATAGTTTGTGTAATAAGAATATGTTCTCCATTCAGAATGCCACTATATAAGTTTTATTGATATAGACATACTATTTAAATATATATATTTATACATAATCATATAATAACTGTATTGTATAATATTATAAATTATTTTAATGTTCATGAAAATTTCATCAAAAGGAAGGACAAGAACTGGCAAATTAGAGAAGAGTAAATGTTTAAAAAAGCAAATATAAAACTAAAATTAATTAAGTAAAATTCTTATTAAAGAAGAACAACTACAATGTGCATCAGAACATAGAAATTCAACCTAGACAACCTCGGTCTTATAATTGACACTAGGCCCTTCTTTCCTTGCTCTGGAGACAGGCCTCATCTTTACTACACTGGGTTGTAAACACACCCGTCCTTTGCTCCTTGCCCTGAGAGAAGACACATACTCTGTATTCCAAGGCTGCAGCACACCCATCCTTTGTCCCCAAGGGGCACTATTTCTATTTCTAAGATTGTTCACCATACAAACACCCTTGAAAAACATGGTTTGGGAAAATCAGCCCAGGTTTCTGCTCACAAGATATCCAGAAATCCGAGAGACTTATGGAGAATCATCTCCCAACAATATATTAAAACACTTATGTTTCAACTATTTGCAGTGCTAATCATGTAAAATTTCTGTAGTACTATTGATATAAATAAATTATAAACCAACATGTCTTTCTTAGATTGCAAAGTGACAATATGTATGGAGAATTCAATAGTGTCGCACACTTTAATATAATAGTTTCACTTTAAGGAAACTGTGCTGAAGAAATAATAAAAAGTATAAAAAATTTTAATAGCAGAAATTTATCGTAGCCTTGTTTTTTAGACAAAACAAGAAACTTACACATCTAACAATAAGGATAAATTGTATCATGTGTAAAAACATATATATTATTCAGGTATTGAACAGGTTTGCTTACACTTTAATGAAGTATGTGACAGAATGCAGCTATCCTCTCAACATCTTTTCCATCTTTTCCCAAGCATGTGATCTCCTAAACGAAGTCTGCATTTCCTAGCCAGAGGGTTCTGTAGGCTAAGTTCTAGGATATTAAATACAGGCAGAAGAAATGAATGCTACGTTCCTCTTACTTGTTTGACAAAAAATTGCTTACTCTGACTTCCTCTGTTTCCCCTTCCCGTAAGCAAAACACACACATAACAGAGACTGAGTTTTAACATATAAGTAATAAAATCAACTTCACTGATGTCAGATCACAAAATGAAAGCAACCATTTTCCTGTATGACATTTTTGGGGGTAAATCTAGTTTGTCAGTCAGAACTCCCCATGTATACACTATTAGGAGAGAAATAGAACAACTGCATGGACACAGTCAGCAATGTGGTTGTTGCCAGAGGGAAGGGGGTAGGAGGTAGGAGGAATGAGGTAGGAAGAGAGAGGAAGGTGGAAGGGGCCTAATATATGGCAGCTGTAGATGGTCTGACTTAAAGTGGTGGGCAAACAGTGCAAAATAAGGATCATGTATTATAAAAATATACACTTGAAACGCATATGATCCTATTAACCAAAGTCACCCCAATCAATTTATATATATATATATATATATATATATATATATATATATATATATATATAAGAAATAAACTTTTTCCTTGTCCAATTCATATTTTGGGGTCTAATTTTTACAATTCAACCTTCACCTTATCTAAATAATGAAAGGAAGGAGAGTGAACATAATATTCAAAATTATGTTAATGATATAATCTACAATAAACATGAAGAGCCAGGGAGAAGGGAGAGAATGAGGAAACTAATTGTTAATAAAGATTCATTTGGGAAATAACTATAAGTAAATATTATTTTACTTTAATTAAAAATATTTTTTAACTATGGGAAAACAATATTTTTAAAAGTATACAACAATTGAACATGATTTTAAAATTAAAGCTGTTAAAAATAACTAAACTTTTTTAGTGTACTCTCAAAAATGTTTTTTGTAAGTGGTAAAATGCAATTATACTGATTTAAAATGAATGAAAATATGTGAAGAAGGTTAACTTATTGGCAAGAAAAATTAATGTTATTTGGAAATGAAGTAATATTTTGTTTGAATATTAAATAAGCATACAAAAATTCCAAATGAGAAAAAGAAAAGTAAAGATAACTTCAATCTTAAAACTGAGATAAGTTTTAAGAATGGCAAATGGTATTCTGAGGTTAGGTTACTATGTGTATCAGAGTATTTTGGAAGAGGATAATAGAGCCAATTGTAGGACACTCTAACAGTTGTAGAGAGTTGAGAAGAAGGGAAGTTGTTGAGGAATCTGTGACAGATGAGTGATAATTGAGAAATTTATAAGTTTGGAAGCCAGTATATGTTTACCTCAGAGATGATTTGGGGCTGAAAGTTCTGCAGTGGCTATGGAAGTTGAAGGGTGAATAATGTCACATTTTAGTAATTTAGATCCATGTATGTCTATCCCTTATTTCAGAAAAATTTTATTTCCTCAGGCAACGATTCATAACCTGTATGCCCCAAGAATTTTTAAAACATGCAGTACCTTACTATTTCTTCAGGAGCATGGACCTCTTTTCCCTTAGATTTTCAAATTAAAAAAAATGACAACAGCCAACACAACAACCATTGGTGTGGGTAAATCAAAATTATACCTATTTTTTGTCAGATTGGCAAAAAAATTTTTGGTGTGCTGCAGAATTTCAGTAATTAGTTTATACGTACCACGACATATAAAAGATTGAAAATAACTGTCCTGGCAAGGGTTTGATCTCAAAAATATATAAAGAACTCATGCAACTTCACTCTAGGAAGACAAGCAACCCAATTAAAAAATGGGCAAAGGGCCTGAACAGACACTTCTCCAAGGAGGAAATACAGGGAACCCAGAACCATAAAAAGATGCTCAGCATCACTAGCCGTCAGAGAGATGCAAATTAAAACCACAATGAGATACCACTTCACACTGATGAGAATGGCCAGCATAAACGAATCAAAAAACAAATGTTAGAGAGGATGTGGAGAAAAGGGAAACCTAGTATATTGTTGGTGGGAATGCAGACTAGGAAAACCACTGTGGAAAACAGTATTGAATTTCCTTAGAAAACTAAAAATGGATATGCTTTTTGACCCAGCAATTCCACTGCTAGGATTATATCCCAAGAACCCTGAAACACCAATCCAAAAGAACCTATGCACCCCAACGTTCATAGCAGCACAATTTACAATAGCCAAGCATTGAAAGCAGCCTGAGTGCCCATCAGCAAATGAGTGGATCAAAAAAACTATGGTACATTTACACAATGAAATTCTACATAGCAGAGAGAAAGAATAAGCTTATACCCTTTGCGACAGCATGGATGGAACTGGAGAGCATTATGCTGAGTGAAATAATCCAGGCAGTGAGGGACAAATACCATATGATCTCACTTTTAACTGGAACATAATCAACAAAAGAAAAAAACAAACAAAATATAACCAGAGACATTGAAATTAAGAACAATCTAACAATAGCCAGAGGGGAGGGAGGAGGGGAGAGTGAGGAGAAGGGTTTTCAGGAACTACTATAAAGGACACATGGACAAAACCAAGGCAGAGGGAGGAAGCAAGAGGGGGAGGTGGGTTTGGAGGATGTTGGTTTGGAGGGGGTGGATGGGAGAGAGGTGGGGAGAAAATGCAGACAACTGTAATTGAACAACAATAAAGTAATTAAATAAAAATAAAAATAAAATAAATAAGAAATAAAGAAAATCACTGTCCTGGGGAAATGACAGAGAAAATCTAGTATTTCTGCAATAAGTGGAATTTCTTTATTTATCTTATTTACAATAGCTGAAAGAATAAAATAAACCACATAGATTTTTTTCCCTTTTATGTAGTCAGATACTTTCCATTTTTATCCTCAACTAAAAATGGAACATTTTAAACAACACGTTCATTTTATGAAACTCTAGTTTTTTTAGTTAAAAACAAATGTCACTGAGTTAGGTTTTTTTTCCATTCTGCATCTGATTTAATATTGTTTGCCCAAAAATTGCTTGTAATTAAGATAGAAGACCTGTTATTTAAATGCTCCTTCATTCGAGACACTTGCTTATGAAAACAGGACTGTGTCAGTGGTTTGGAGATAGATATACACATAGACATTTTTACAAATTTTACTTAGCTGTATTTTAGCATAAAAGTTTTCTGCAAAACAATTCCAAGACTTTTAAATAGCCTGTTGGTTTTCATTAAAGTGGTAAATCTTACTTTTTTTAAAATCTAGAATCAGAGTCCATCTGTTTAATTTGGCATTTTGGCACTAACTGTTATTTTTTATTTTGTTTGATATGTTTGATTTGGAATTTAAGTACTAACCATTAATTGTGGTTTTATTGGATTATACACAGCTCTCTGGGATGCTTGCCGGAAAACAGCTTTGCAAATACAAATTGTCCTATGTTTCTTAGTTACTCTAAAATTAGTTTTAACTCTTTGCAAACTGTGGGGCAGTAATTCAGCTTATTGAAGTCAACATTTTCATAATGCATAGCCTATAACAAAAGTACCTTGAATTTTGTACATGTGGATTTAATGGAAACATTAATTTACATGGCAGAAATACATATGTAGATATGTATTCTAAATAATACTTCATTACATCAAAATTAGAAATGAAAGACAAATCTTCATTTCCTTTCAAATGGCCTTCTCCTTGAATCAAAAATCAAATATGCTATACACTAAAAATTTTGTACCTATGTTTCTAGAAAACCTTGACCACTAAAATATTCTTCATGAATAGAATAAGGTAGCATGGAGATATATAAATTAGATACATGTAAAAGTATTAGGTAATATATATTTATAGTACATTATAATTAAATCGGAATACATTTTCTTAAAAATTACTCATTTCCAAGTAGTATTAAGTTGTCATTGACATTTGTAATCAAAGTAGATTATTACCATGGTGCAAATCAGACTGAAAACGACAGTCTTTCTCTACTTAAAGTTTCAAGATTAGCAAAACATCTTCTTTAGTATATAACTTCAACATTTCAGTCTACATCACAAGCATTTTATTATAGTTAGAATTACTTCTAATGTGGAAATGCTTGAGTTATCTTGACAAAACTACCAAAGTATATCCTGAAATACTTCAGAGATGTAATATTTCAACATGAAATAATATTTATCCTACATATCCCATATTTGAGGAGATGGAATTACTGTTACAACATAAAGAAAATACAATAAGCAGAATTAAAGGCAATTGGGAAAGTAAATTTCTAACATACATGATGCATATAAATATCCTATGTACATATCTAGTACCAAAACCATGAATATTGCAATGTGTTACCAGACACAAATTACAAAACAATTATTTATTCCTTCATTAATTCAACACACTGTTATGAGTACTGAGTACGTGTCACACATCATATAGATATTAAAGATTCTCTGGTGAATGAAATCAAAGAAGTCTTCTGACCCATGACCTCACAGAATTAAGAGTCTAGGCAGGGAGATAAACATCAAGCAAGTAATCACCTCAATAAATAAAGAGAAAAATTATAGATGTGAATAAAGAAGAAAAGCTATATGGCACCATTAGATAGAATGAAGGAATCATTCCAATCAGATTTTTTGAGTAAGCAAAGATTTAGTTTTGAAGCATCAGAGTGACTTCTTTAGGCCCAGAGTTAGAGAACGGATGGTGCGGGAAGACCATTTCAATCACGAAGAATAGAATAGTAAATGGCTAACAGAGGCTGTTGGAGGAAGTGAGAGTGAGTGAGCCAGCAGCTCTTTGAAGTGGGATAAAGAGATCTGACCATGCCCAGACTAGGGACTTTGTTAAAAACAGACTAGTTTATGTTAAGGCAGTAAGAAGACATTAGAATTCTTTAAGCCAGAGATAAAGTAGAGAATCAGTGAGAAGATTAGATTGGTGTTTCAGAAAATTCTGCTTTCAGTATACAAAAATAAATGTCTGAGGACAAAGGAAAGTTATGGGAATCAGGAATCTGCTAAATTTGCACAGGTGAGTGATATGGCAGCTTGACATGTGATGGAAAGAAAGGGAGAGAAGTGAATAAAATCAAGAATTATTTAAGAGGAAATATAGGATTACTGATGAATTTAGTAAGATTTATGAGCTGAGGAAGAGGAAGTTATTATAGAGGATATTTCAAGATAATCAAGTTATCCAAGTTGAGCATGTGTTTGGTAATAAATATGTTGAGTTTAAATATATTTAAGATATTCACTTGAGAAACATAAGTAAATATTTTGATACAGAGGCATGGAGCTCAAAAGAGATAAAATTCTGTGAGTCTACTATATACTGCTGGTAATATGATGCTATGGTTGGAGGAGGAATTGCCTAGAGAGAAAATGTAGTGAATGAATGGAAGAGACAAGGGTACGAAACTGAGAAACTCTGAATGCAGTGGTCATGTATAAAAACAAGAACTACTGAAAAAGACTGAGAAGGAGTGATCGTAAATATTTCACAAACTCTAGAAGATAATTAATGCAAGATTAATGAAAGATAATTTTTCAAAGAGAGGGAGGGTTCTGAGAGTTGTTGATGAAGGTAAAGGGAAGATAGTGATGGAAGGAAACAGCTTGGGCTGGTAAACACAGTACGATATACAGAAGATGCTTAATCAAAAACACATGTATATAATCTCACAAAAACTCAGACAACAGAGTGGTGGTAGCCAGAGGAAAGGGGTGTGGGGTTAAGTGGAGGTAGCCAAAGGGAGAGGAATGGGGGCAAAAAAGAGACTTTGCTTGGAGCAATGAGTGCATGATGCAGTGTGCAGATGATGTTTTATTGAACTGTACACTTAAAATACTGTGGTTTTGTGAACCAATGTGACTCCAATAAATTCAATTTTAAAAACCCTACAATATACAACAATGTACTGTACAGCTGTATACCTGAAACCTGTATTTTTCAATCTCACTAATAATCACAGCAATTTAAATAAATATATAAAGATATAACTTCAAACCAATAACAGCTAAGTTATAATAAAGACTGTTCATAAAATAAATATCATACTCTTCCATATATCTATTGGTTTTTAATATTTTTGGATGCCTAGTAATCCATAAAATGTTATTCTAAAGATGCAATGAGATATCCATAAAGGACTTATTGTAAGAGATTTTTGAGGATAGTAATTTAAAAATTGAGATGTGTTAAAAAGTTACACATTGTTCTGGACAAGGATGGAGTAGATGCATTTTTTTCCTGTTAACCCTGCCAAGTACAGATAAAAAGCTGAATATTACTTATCAATCAAACATTAGAAAGATAAAATGTGTTCCAAAGGTCTTATTTCTATTTTATATACACCCAATACCCGGCACTGGAAAAATCATTTACCTTGAAATGCCAACAGGAGCAAACCAAAATAGCCAAAGACCTGGACAGTGATAATCTAGTTTAAATGTATTGTAAGGATCCCTTCCTTTTCTCAAGTGAATGTTTTGTTATCTAAGGCACAGTATCTCTCCAGATCATCTTCCCTGCCAGCTCCCTTAAACACTTCTCCTGTGTCTTCCATCTGAATCCTGTAGGGCTTATCGATCACGGTATAACCTCTTTATGTGTCCCTGTCTATTTCTATTACTACATTACTAATTCCGTTAGGCCAGATAAAGTATTTATCTTTATTGTTATTGCTGTACCTAACACACAATTATGGATTAAGTAGAAAATTCCTTCTTCCTTTTTCAATTATTGTACAACAGTGAGTTCTCTAAACTGGGTTAAAGAAGGAGTCACAGCTTTGAATGTCTGTAGCACCCAGGTAATATAAATGAGTGAAATAGGATGAATCAAATAATTTTTGGATGTGTAGCAAATTGGAAAGTTTGTCTACCATTTAAAAAATCATGTGTTCCTTAATGTCTTCTAATTTTTTGTTATGTAGGAATATGAAGTGAGCATTTCAGAACTTCAGATTACGGCTTCTAGAAATATTAGGGTTTTTTTTTCTAATATTAGTTCCAACTTTACATATTGGCTAAACACCTAGGTCATGTACATTACAGCTTTTTTCTAGATTCTGGTCAGAGAGACACCAGTTTGTAACTTCTGCTATGGAAAACTCCTGTTTTCTAAGAAAACAGGAAATAAAAGCAGTATATTAGAAGCTTCTCATTTTGTCCATTTAGTAAGCTAACATAATTAGTGTTAGTGACAATTTAGGGACTGGATAATGCTTAAAGAAAATTTTGTAATCAATATATAATGCTAAAATATTCAAGCTTTTATTATTTTAAAGATTTTATTCATTTATTTTTAGGGGGAAGGGAGGGAGAGAGAGCGGAGAGAAACATCAATGTGTGGTTGCCTGGCACACACCTCCAACTGGGGACCTGACCCGCAACACAGGCCCCAGTTCCCTGACTGGAAATCAAACCAGCAACCTCTTGCTTCACATGAGGGCACTCAGTCCATTGAACCACACCAGCCAGGGCAAATATTCAAGCTTTTAAAAATAAAATGTCGCAATTAAGAGAGTTAAAACTCAAGTGAGTTTTGTCCCACTGATGTAATATTTCATAATATGCAGGTTGCTCTTGAGATATTTATGATTTCTTATCTTTCTTGCCAAATTTTCCAAATTTGTCTAATGGGAGTTTTTCCCTATAGAAAAGCATCTCTAGTTTTATAATGGGTGTGGGTATCAGAAGAAAATAAGCAATTTATAACCAAATAACTGAAATAAATGCATCTATTCCATAAAGAAAAATAAAAGTATAACTAAATTCACATTTTATTAGGATTAATTATTTTCTTTCTGGTTATTCTTCTTTATTAAATATTTAAATAGTATTTTTCATATTTATTATTATAACCTAGAAGTATAGTAGTAATAATTTAGTAATTTTGAATCCAAGTTAAACTTTCCTCTTTTCCTCTGCCTTCCCAGCTCAAAATAAACCAAATGTTGGTACGAAAAAATGTTGACTACTTTGACTATATTAGTTTTCATATTTTTAGGACTTTAAAATAGTTAAACCACTATTTTGTCAAGTTTAGCAGATAACACAGGTATTTGAAAAACAACATTTTTGAGCCCTGGCTGGGGTAGCTCAGTGGATTGAGCGCAGGCCTGCGAACCAGACGATCGCGGTTCGATTCCCAGTCAGGGAACATGCCTGGGTTGCAGGCCAGTTCCCTGCAAGATATTTCCCAGCAGGGGAAGCACTAGAGGCAACCATACATTGATGTTTCTCTCCCTCTCTCCTTCCCCTCTAAAGATAAATAAATATTAAAAAAAAAAGAAAGACAACATTTTGAAATTTATTTGAAAGACAGAGTTTTTTAAAGCAATATTTAGATTATTAGTAGGAAAAGCATGCATCCAAGTCAAAAGTACAAAATCATTTCACACAGAAAGCCACTGACATATGAAAATCAAAAGAACAATATTAGTGATTATACATTGAAAATAATGATCTTACATTAGGGATAATATACCTTTCAGAGTTATATTATCACTTAACTCTAATAAATAGTAATAGAGTTATATTACCATTTGCAATGGTAAATGAGAAATACATGAGATCTTGATGTGAAAACTAATGAAATATGCTGGTTATTTTTTCCCATTCTTCCCGAATATAACCAATACTCATGGACTGCTTTTTTTATGCACCAGGTATAACACTAAATTATTTTTATACATTTTCTCAACTAATACTTGCTATGAAACCATCAGACAGTGAAAACTCTTAATCATTAACCAATCTTTTTTCTACTAATTTTTGTAACAATTCTGATATTTTGCAAGGAAATAATTTCTTTTAGGTTATCATTTATTTAGGTAGTATTTTTCTCATCTGTTTCCATATTCTTATTCTGATCAAATTTAAAATTTTCTCTTATTTTATTAATGAGATTCTGTAAAGGTTGGTCTGCATGATCGTCTTTTAAAGGAAAAAGGTTCTGAAAATATTTATCCTTTCTACTATTTGAAGGGTTCTCTTTATCAATTTAAAATTTATTTTTATTAATTCTCTATGATTTAAAAACATCCTCAAATAAATAAAGAAAATTTGTTTTTTCTTTGTTCTAAAGTGGTGACATCATTTAATGCTACAGAATTTCATGTGAGTACCACTTTTATTTGGTTTCATGAGTTTTGGTAGTGGATATTCTACCTTTTGTTGCTTTGTAGATATTTGTAATTTTCTTACTGATTTCTTCTTTGTTCTATGTTTATCTAGCAGTGTGTTTCTTTTGTAAATGTAATTAAATTCTCAGTGACAAATTGATTAAATTTATTTTATTAGAAATTACTTAAGAAAGTCTCATGAGAATGTCTAATTCCTTTATATTTATAGAGATATTCTTTGTAGACAACACCATGGTGAATATTTGTAAAATGTCTCTGAACACATAAAAATATGTATTATCAATTTGAAGAACATATAATTAAACAAATACATACACATATTTTCTTTATGTAAATATTAATATAAATATAACACATGATAAACCATTATTTTATTATAATTATTTACCTATTTTTGCCAGAGTTTTTACTTCTTAAGGAGCTTATTTAAATTTTCCACAACTGTATTTCATCAATTCATCTTTGCATTTCTAAAACTGGTATTTCTTTTAGATCATAATTTGGTAAATACTAATTTATTATTACTGTTCATTCCTCACATATTTTTATCAGTACATATTGTTCCCCTTTGTCTATTTAGAACCTTTAACTTAAATCCAATCTTATTATTATATAAACATCATCATTGCCTGTGCTTGGTCCACCACTATTTTCAATTTTCTTGCCCTTTATTAAATGTGCTTCTTTTAAGAGCAAGTAGAAGATAGGTTTTGTTTCTAGGTCAAACACATTATTCCTTGCTGTTTTGAAAAAAAATATATAAGTCATGCACATTTATTTTTGCCAAGATATCTGTGCTCAAATTACTTCCACACTAACAATGAACATTTCAAAACAAATAACTCCTCTATGTATGTGTCCCACACTATGTATATTATGTTAATTTTAGACTACCAGTAATATTTCTCTTGTTTAGCTAAACAAAATTTGTTTATTAATTTTCATACTTTCTTATTTAATAAATCAAATATTCAGTGCTCTGGCTTCTCAGTGCTTCTTTGGCAGTGTTTGGTCCCACTCTGCAGAACATTTCCCCTGTTAATGATCCTCTGGAGAACTATTTGCCTTTTAATTCTCAAGCTACATAGAGTGTATCTTTCAATATAACATTTTTGGTAAATGCTTATATAAGAAAAAATAAATTTATCACTTGTCTCTCTACCTTTCATTACTACCGTTCTAGGTTGAATTGTGCCCCGCTCCCCCACTCAAATCTGGATGTTGAAGCCCTAGCTGCTAGTAGTCTAGAGTGTGACTCTATTTCAGCAAAGGTTAAAATTAAAGATGTGATTAAGTTAAAATGAGGCTTTGAGGATGGTCCTTATCCAATATGACTGGTGTCCTTATAGTAGAACCCACAGACACTGAGGGATGAATGTACAGAGGGAAGACCGTGTGCAGAAGAGGCCACAGAGTGGCCTCCTGTAAGCTAAGAAGAGAGGCTTCAGAGGACACCCAGGCGTTGGCACCTTGATTTCGACTTCAAGCCAATAAAATGACTGGGAAATAAATCTCTGTTGTTTAAGCCACCTACTCTGTGGAGTCTTGTTATGATAGTCTGAGCAAACTAATGTACCTAGTGAAATGAAGAGTATATCTGGGTCCTTTCATAAACTTTACCTTTTCTTTAATGGTTCAACCATAAAATAAGAGAATAAATTATCGATAGTAGTTACAATGTAATATTAAAGAATAAATAATTATCTTTATGAAAATATTAAGACCATTATTTATATATTAATAAATATCTTCCTTTGCCTTTAGATTACAGACTAAATGCTGTTTTGGTCAATGGCAGACCACATATATGACAGTGGTCCCATAGACTCTAATGGAGGTAAAAATTCCTATGACTTAGGGATGTCATAGCTGTTGTAACATTGTAGCATAACACGTTACTCATGTACAACATGTTATGAACACGTTTGCTAGGAACAAAGTTAATGTGCTATTAGTTGTATAAAAATACTGTATGCTATATTTTTCCTCTTTTATGTTTAGATATACAAATATTTACCATTGCATTACAATTACCTATATTATTCAGTACAGTAATATGATGCGTAGATTTATAGTCCAGGACCAATAGGCTATACCATATAGCATAGGTGGGTAGGAGGTTATACCCTCTAGGTTTGTGTAGGTGCACTCTGTGAGGCTTATACAATGCCAGATCACCCAAGAAAGCATTTCTTGAACATACCCCTGTCCTTAAGCTACACATAACTGTACATGTAATAAGTTCTTCACTGCTGCTCTAGCAATCATTTACCAACAATCCACTTTATATGACCATTCACAAATAAAGATATATAGTCCCCCTGATCTGTGGTTTTACTTTCTACAACTTCACTAACCTACAGTCAACTACAATCTGAAAATATTAAGTGAAAAATTACAGAAAAATCCCTAAGTTTTAAATCCACGATGTTCTGAATAGTGTAATGAAATCTCACGCTGTTGTAATCCATCCTGCCCAGGACAGGAAATCTTCCCTTAGTCCAGTGTATCCACACAACTTGCTTCCCACCCATTGGTCACTCAGTAGCCCACTCAATTATCAGGTCTACAGCCCCGGTATCACAGGGATCGTGTCAAGTACCTCTTACTTTACTTAATAACCCCAAAGCACAAAAGCAGCAGTGTGCAGTTCAGATGTGCCAAACAGAAGCTATACAGTGCTCCTTCCAGTGAAAAGGTCAAAGTTCTCAACTTAAGGAAAAAAATATGCTGAAGTCACTAAGCTCTATGATAAGAGTCATTTTTATTCCATGAAGTTGTAAAGTAGGAAAAAGAAATATGTGCTAGTGTTTCCTGCATAACTTAAACTGCAAAAGTTTTGACCACAGTGCCTAGGAAGATGGAATGGGCATTAAATTTGTGACTGGAAGACATGAACAGAAAACTTCCTGTTTTCAAATTTGTATTCACTGTATTTTATAAACTTTCTGGGGGAGTCTACTAGCTTACATAAACATTTAAAAAATATTGCTATATTTTAGGCAATTATAGCCTAAGTGATTTTGTTAATAAAAGAGTTTAGGGTTTTTTTTTCAATTTATATTATTAATATAATGTTTTAAATGATAAAATATGAGTTAATAAAGATAGGAGAAGCTCTTAAATTTTAGACATTATTTAAAGTTTCGGGGTTATAGCTTTTAGTGTAGTGACAATAATGTATCTTGTCTAACCTTATACCATGATGAACTATAAAACAAACTACATTTTTTTATATTGATTACATGGTCTCTCTTTGATAGTCATTTAAACATAACAATTTAAAATTTATTTTGAATAACTGAGTTGGCTCAAGAGAGGGATCCCTATTTAATTAATACCTTTTCAGGGCTTCCCTATGTTTACCTGTGGTATTATTTTAGCCAGCCATTAGAAAATTGCCATGCATTTTTTAAACTTTTGACATGGTCTTTAGCAAGCAAAGAAATGTGGTAAGCAGATGTCTATACTTCCAGATATGTGACATATAGTCTTTATTGCTACTTCAATCTTCTGGGATAAACTGAAGAAAAAGATTCTAAAGGCAATAAAAAGAAATTGCTAGTATAGTCTACTCAATACCGACAGAATACAATTAATAGTTAATCCCTGGGTTTTAGTAAGTAGGAGGTATTGTTAATTGTAACTATTTTTACCATGTCTATCACTCTGTCCAATGGGAAAAAACTTTCAAAGCAGACCATATTTGGGCAATTATTTAACCAAATATGCCAAATAGAACATGTGCAGTGAAGAATGCAATTTAGAAGAATGTGAAATAATGTAAGATATAGTATGCAATGTATTTTGTATTCATTGTATATAAGAAATATGCAGATTATATAAAGGAATCATTATTTCTGGTGCTAATTGGATACTTTTATATAGCATCTATTAAGCAGTAAATCTCCTTAGGAACAAAATTTTTTCAATTCATTCTTCACACCTTTATAAACAAGGATAATGACAGTATGCTCTAAATAATTCCAGTGGCAGGCAGAATTCTAACATGGCTCTCAAGATTTCCACATCCTTTGTATATGCCTTTATAATCTTCTCCCATTGAGAGCCAAAAGAACATAAAAGTATGATAGGACATCACATTATGAAGAAGAAATCATGTTATAATATAATTAAGGTCCCTAATATAGGGAACCTGTCCACATAGAATGGCAAATGTAGCCCAGCCCTATTAGAAAGCCCATAGGCATGTGGCAGCACACAGGACGCCAAACCCATGGATTGACTCTCCCGTGGGAAACCAGGCCTGCATTGTACCCAGGCTGCTCTGAGGCTTGCTTTTGCTACAAGTCCCTCATTCTGAGTTGAAGCAGGAAATCTTACTTCGTATCTTTAAAGTAAGTTCCTGAAGTCTGTGCTAATTCTGCCAAGGACTAAAGTGTAAACAGACCAATTACTGTTATTATTCCCTTGCATTTGCAACATTTTCCTTGTTAATTTGTAGGGAGTAATCAGTAACATCCTTTTCTTTGTTATCTGTAAAAAGTAATCACCTAAAGCAAACCTGAGCATAATGAATTAAAATCTTCTTTGATGTATGCTATTAGAAACCCAATAAAAGCCTGTCAAGACAAGGGTTGAGATGCTCTCCTCTTGAAAGAGTGGCCGTGCCATCTGTTTTTCTCCACGGGACATTGGTAGTCCATGTGAATTTGTCTTGTGTCATCCACAATGACATGAACACTGCTGGCCAGAGTCTGCATCATCCTAATCCCTTAGCTTTGAGTTAAAGAGGTATCATCCTGAATGGACTTGACAATATCAAATGGGCAATTAAAATAATATTCTGCGGGCCTTGAGGAAATAAGCTAACATGTTGTAAGACATCCAATGAGGGCATCATGCGGTAAGAACCTGAGGGCAGCTTCCAAGGGCTGAGAGTAGTTCCTGGCTGACAGCTAGCTAGATACTGGGGATGTTAGTCTCACAACTATACAAGACTGCATTTTTTCAATCAGCATTGAGCTTTGAAGGGTACTTGAGTTTCATGTGAGATTGTATCCCCAGCTGATATTTTGAATGCATTTTGTGGGGTCCCAAAGAAAGAACTCAGCTAACCTATGCCCAGACACCTGAATCATGATATAGTAAATTTGGGTAGTGTTTAAGCTGGGATGTTGTGGCAGCTTGTTACACAGAAATAGAAAAGCAAGCCGCCATGTGCCAGCCATGACGTGGAGAGGGCCATGAACAATGAGTGGAGGTGGCCTTCAGCCAATAGCCAGTTAAGAACTAATGCCCTTGGTTCAGCAGCCTGTATGGAACTAAAGGTTCCCAAAACCTCAAGGGAGCTTAGAAGTGGATCCTTCCTGAATTGAGCTTCAAATGAGCTCACAATCATGGTCAAACATCATAATTCCAGGGAGACCCTGAGACAGAGTACTAAATAGAGCTATGCCTGGACTCCTTACCCACAGAAGCTGTGAGATAATAAATGTATGGTTTTTCAACCAATAAACGTGGTAATATGTACCAATACCTAACAAATTAATACCTTTCTTCAAATATTATATGAGGTTGTTTGTTAAATATTTTAGGTGATTGGTCTGCACTGGTGACCAGAAAAAATATGCTTAATTCAAGACCTTACATTATTATAGAGAAAAGTCATTCTCTTGTAAAAGCTATTCTCGATGCTGCCATGTTTTTATCAATAGTATCATTTTATTTCTAATATCAGCTTTCTGTGTTCACCTGTATAACTCATACTGTAAAATGACAAGGGTGATCAGAGAGATTTCTGTGTAAAATCCAATAAACAAATTGTGAAGCATATCTCTAGATTGTTTTAAGTACAGTGTATTCATACAAAAAAAACTTGTTATAGTGTTAATGACATGACCTGTTGTATTTTGTAACCTTTTTTACATGCATGTCACTGTTAAATAGCTCTGGTCTTCTCTTTAATGATATTTATATTGTTTTTCACCATTACACTTTTATTTGAATGCAATATGTGGGACAATTGACCCAAAGGGCTGATATTTCCTAATTAATCTGAGGCCACAATAAAACAAGCAACAAAATAGTATTTGGGATGTTGGTTTCTCACCCTTATCATCAAGACACACTGCCTACCATCGTCCATATTTATTGAGCATTTACCATAAATGAGGCACAATAGAACATACAAGAAAACACTGTCCCTGGTTTGGGGAAGCTTACAGTTTAAAAGAAAATAAATATACCTCTTTATTTCTTTATTTTTTAAATATTGAACAAAGAAATCTATAGGCCAATATGGCTGATAAAAATATATTCTAAAATCCTTAACAAAATATTGGCAGACCAGACCCAGAAATACATTAAAAAAATCATACACCATGACCAAGTGGGATTCATCCCAAGGATGCAAGGAGGGTACAATACAGGCAAATAAGTAAATGTGATATACCACATAAACAAAATGAAAGACAAAAGCTAAATGATCATATCAATAGATGCTGAAAAAGCATTTGGTAAAGTACAGAGCCCATTTATGATAAAATCACTCAGCAAAGTGGGAAAATAGAGAGCATACCTCAACATAACAAAGGTCGTCTTCTAGAAATCTACAGCCAATATCACACTCAACGGGCAAAAACTAAAAGCTTTTTCCTTAAGATCAAGAACAAGACAAGTGTGTATACTTCCATCACTTCTATTCAACATAGTATTGGGTGACTTAGCCACAGTGATTAGACAAGAAAAATAAATAAAAGGTATCCAAATCAGAAAGAGGAAGTAAAATTATCACTGTTTTCACATGACATGATAGTATGCATAAAAAACCCTACAGACTCCACCAAAATACTACTCAACCTAATAAAAAAATTGGCAAAGTAGTGGGATACAAAATCAACATTCAGAAATTGAAGGCATTTTTGTACAGTGACAATGAAATATCAGAAACAGAAATTAGGGAAGAAATACCATTTACTATAGCAACATGAAAAATAAAATTTTTAGGAATGAACTTAATCAAGGAAATAAAAGACCTGTACCTAGAAAACTACAAAACACTGAAGAAAGAAATAAGGGAAGACGCACACACACACAAATGTTTGCATGTACTGTATTCATGGATTGGAAGAGTTCACATTGTTAAAATGTCTGTATAACCTAAAAATACACCTTCTTAAAAATGATACTTTTATTTTGTATTTTTGCAAGGTACTGAGAAAATACTCTGCAGGGTGAGCTTTGGGTATAACGTAGCCCTATTATTTAAAGAAAGAAGGAAAAGGAAAGATTTTAAAGGCAGCCAAAGACAGTCTTTTCAGAATAGGTAGGAATTTCTAGGGAGGTAATACAGTCTCATCAACTAAGGAGAGATTTGCTGAAATAAATAGGATGAGGGAAATAGTTTGTGAGATGCAAGCAGAGAAAGTAGGATATCCTTAGACATTGAGTGGGGCCAGAAAAATCATGTGACTTTGTGGAGGCAACTTCCGTAAGTCTCCCCAAGTGCCACGGACACAAGTGAATATGACCAAAATATGATGTAATCTGTTTGGGGAAGAGAAGTGGGCAGTGGCCAGTTTCTCTGGGGAAAAAGGCCAGCAGCAGCCAGTTTCTCCAAGGAGAAAAAAAAGCCTTAAGCCCCGTGCTCTAGGGTTTTTATTGGGTTGTAATACACAGGAATACAGGGTGGCAAATCAAACAGTAGATAACATTTCAAAGAAATCTGAGGGCTTAGTCTGAGTCTGGGTCTGTCAGGAACAGACTTTTAGGATTTCCTGCTCCAACCCTTAACATATGAATGAAAGCACTCTTAGCAGAGCACATTTCACAGGTTTATCAGGAAGTCTTTGTGATGCCAGATTTTTCTTCAGGACACACTCTAGCAAGGCAAGAAGCTGCACCTCTCCCCAAAGGCCTCCCAAGTGATCGAGTCTGGCTTAGGTTGTTCCCGGCTGTGAGGGGTCTCACCTGTCATTGACTTCTGACCAAGCTTTGGGAGCAAGGAGAGGAAACTGAGGCAGCGTTTGGTACCAGATATAGGCTTTGTCTCCTGTGTCTGGCATTCCAAAGGTCGTCTCTTGCCCTTAGCCATAAGGGATAGAGATACAATTCCTAAAACCAGGCAGAGTGGTCTGGAACATGACTTTTTCCCCAAGTTCTGTCTGCTTCCTTCTAAAATTTACAGTCAACCATTTGTTATCCATGCTGTCCCACAAATAGTTTTTATTAATGCTTTATAGCAAGGTAATGTTGCTTTTTTGACTCTTCATATTTCTCATGTGGTTTTTATGTTTAACATTAGAGGATTAGAGCCAATTAATATTTAGGTAGTTATGTTTACATCTTGAGGTGGCCAGTATTGGGATGTGGAATTTTTATACAAGTTATAAATGTCTGGTATGGTATTTTTGGTAAACTGTGTCTTCACAAGGACCACTGCTAAAATTGCTTCTGTGTCTAAGCAAAGAAAACTGCCTGCATATTGGTTTGTCCTGGTGGGGCATAAGAGCAATAAATGGTTTCAGTCACAGATGTAGCAGTTGTGGGTACTTTAAGTTTTGGAGCACTTAGAAGGCTGTGATGGAAATGGATGCCCCATGGAGCGTACAAGCTGAACTGTGTGTATCTGTGGAATACTTAACATGCACATGTTTGACAGCTGCAGAAGTATTCTGTAGCTGTGATTCTTCATATTATCTTAAAACACATCATCACCTGATATCAGTCTAAGTATTTCAATTTATTTTATAACAAGATCATTAGAATGATTGGCTAAAACAATCTCTTCTTTTCATATTAACTTCACTTTGTGCCACACAGCAGTTATCTTAGATTGCTTTAAGTTGAATATATTTTTGTATGTCTTAACTTTTCTATAGTATATAAGCTCATGAAAAATAGTATGTAGATCTCATGTATTTCTTTCAAACCACATAGTGACAACTCCTGTAAAGATACATCTAAATAAATATTTTCCTTTGCATGATTATATGATTGATTATTCAATAGTTCATTCTACTCAGAAACCCTAAAGCACATTATTTATTTTTTTAAATAAGTTAAAAATCAAGTAAGGCAAGGGAAAATTAAAGAATAAATATGTTTAAAGTGAGTGATAAATATAGGAAATATAAAAAGAAATGAGTGTGCAAAAAATAAGAAAGAAAAGAAGAAATCAAGGGAGGGAAGGAAAGAAAAGAGGAATGATAGAAGGAAAAAGAAGCATAAAGAAACAAATGTCTTAATAGTTTCATCCTCTATAGTGATATGATTGGTTTATTATGGCTAATGCCAAAGTAGACCATCTGTGAATAAGTTTTTTGCTGGATAATTACAATGACATTATATATAGAGCAACTTTATAATGATGTGTTTAACACTTTTAAAGATTGTAATATAGCCTCTGTCACTGGATAATTATTAATATATCTTTTCTAAGCTATACAGTTAAATGAGCAAAAGAGGAATGAGGAGAGTAGGAGGATTTTTAATACTTGGGCTAATCTTTGAGTAGTCCCTTGACTAAGCAGCATTTAATTATATCTATTAAGTATACCCAATGCTTACTAATGAGAGCAGATTTTTTATCCAACTGAAATATTTAAAAAATGGACATCAGAGCCTGCGATTTACCTCATGGTATCTAATTTTATTGCTTAGTGAAATAACAATTTTCAAGGTGATTTCATTCTATATTTAAATGAGACAAACTACTCAACCAAAATTAATAGTTCATTAGAATTAAATGGATCACATTAGCCCAAAATTAGAATATTATTTTGTTATATCGTTTCACTACAGGAATGATGAAGGTGCCATGAGTAATTGACATATGCATTTATAAATCAAAATAAGCACAAAATTACATCTTAAAACAGAGACAGGCCGCACACGTATGCTAGATTTTCTAAGTATATACATTGTTATACGTAGAAAATGGACTGAGGAATTCAAACTCATTTTGCATCTTCATGATTGCAGCAAGGTACCATGTCTTTGCAAAAAAAAAGGGTGGTTTTATTTCAGACTGCATTCTTTCAGTGTTTCCACTGACAGTTCAGTGTTACCTGAATTTTATCTCGATTAGGCCTTGACATAACTCTTTCATCAGAGCTACAGCCCTGACATGTAGGTGGCCGATTCTAATGGAATTGATAGAAAGAAGACAAAGGACAGGCTGTCTGGCCCCACCAGCAGCTTGGCCACCCAGCAGGTACTATTATTCCCTCTAAAGCTTTCAAATTTGACATCGAACAGGAGGTTTCACCAGATACACAATCCTGGAGTAATTGCCATTGCTGAGCATGCCAAGTGCATTAGTAGAATTTTCTCCCAGATTATTTCTCTCCAAATGGGGGTTTGGAGAGCAAGTAGATCTTAGAAACATCTATGGAAATTCATGAATTAATATTTTGGCTAGCTTTGGAGGCACTGTCTTATATATATTAACTTTAATCAAGGGAATATCTTGTGAGTTGATTTTCTTTTCTGTTAAATAATTTTTACAAGATTTGTCCTCAGATATTTTAGTGAAAAGATTCAATAACCATCATTTATTCAGTTATTATGAAACAGAGAGTTTTAGTCTACTATGTCAAAGCCCAGCATTTTACATAAAAATTAATCAAGACAAAATAATATGGAAGACCTTCTGAAGTAGGAGAGGTAAGTAGATAAATAGATAAAATAAAACATGATGCATCTTAAATAAAGGTTGAGCCTAGCATTTCCAGGCAAATTCAAGACAGGTAATAATTAAGCCAAGTCTGGAATATCACCAAGAAGGCAACTGAGTAGAGAAGGCCTTTGAGCAAAAGGATGTTCTGAACTATTAAGACTTGAGGACTCCATCACATTGTGAGAGCTACAAACAACTTACTAGTGTTAAAGTGAATAACTATGGAATACAGCATGAAATGACAGCAGAAAGTTTCTGTATCACGAACACCCTTGCATTAGATGTGTAGGTAATTCTTGGGAAGAAGGTTTTTCCTTCTTTCCAAACTAGCCCAGAGAAAATGGTAAATATAAGAGGAAACATTAGTGAGAGATATAATTAACAGGATTTAGTGCCTAATTAGATTTTGTTGCAGTAGAGGAGGACATTGTTAATGATAATGATAATTGAAATAACAACATCAATAATAGACAGCTCCTGAGACCAACCTTTCCTTCAAATCACATTGTATCACAGAACACTTAAGCCCTTAAAGATCCAAGTCCGTATCATTCAATTCCTACCCACTGGTACTGAGACTGTTCCTTGTATAAATTGTGTCTCATTTAACTTTATGTCCAGTTCTTGTAATACTAGGTTTCTGACTGTATTTTTTCCTTATTTTTTATAATCTCCAAAAGAAAAAGAGACAAAAGTGTCTTTACTTCACTATATTGAAATCTGAAACAATTAGAAATAAGATTGGGGACAGAGGAAAAAAATATAAATGTGTCACTTTATTATCTTGAAATAAACAATTGGAAATTATAGTAAGGGATGGAGTCTGAAGATTTAACATGAAGGTGACTGATTGGACCTAAGAAATGAGTGATAGACTTCTAAAACACTTCTCACTACTGTCAGTATTTCTGGAACAATTATATTCTTTATGTTACACCAACATTTTTCTCAATTTATTTCCTATAGATCAATAAAAATCCAATAGAGTTTTTTTTCAAAACAAATAAGAAAATTGTGGATTAGAGAATATAAAATTTGGGGAGCTGGGTTCAAGTTTCAAGTTTGTTATTATCTGGTCATATAACCTCTGGCTTATCCCCTCTATTCTCTCCATCTCAGCTCCAAATTCTGGGTATAAGGAATGCATTAAACAGCAGTTTTTTAAAGTAGCATCTCTATTTTTTTTACTGTTCTAGATACTTTACATTTTTTAAATTAATTCCTTTTAAGCATTATATTATAACTGCTATTTCCTTTGATTTTTGCAGAAGACTCTGAGACAAAAATTGCACAAAGCCACAGAATTACATATGACTAGATCAATAACCTTCAAAGTCAGGAACTCTATTTTGTTTGACTACCTGGCAGTGCTGACCACTACCATGTTGGATTCTGTGTCCCTAATTCTTTTCCATTCTTTTATTTTTTTCAAAGATTTTATTTATTTATTTTTAGACAGAGGGGGAGGCAGAGAGAAAGAGAGGGAGAGAAACATCAATGTGTGGTTGCCTCTTGCATGCCCCTAACTGGAGACCTTGCCTGTAACCCAGGCCTGTGCCCTGACTGGGAATTGAGCCAGCATCTCTTTGTTTGCAGGCCAGGACATAATCCACTGAGCCACACCAGCTAGGGCATTCTTTTCAATATCCTTTGTAGATATGTCTGATGTTTACCTTTAAATATCAATATTCTTAAGGGTCTTTTTTTCAGTTTCTTTTGTGTGTGTGTGTTAAATATGACATTTAGATAAATTGTTTATTCTCCTTCAATAGTCTTTTACATGCCTCTATGTCCCAAAATAAAAATTCTATCCTAGGATTCTCAGATATGCCCAGAACTTATATATTTAAATCTCATCTCTCTGTGAGTATTTCTAGAAATTCAGATTCAAATGCCTCTGTATTAATCACATGCCTCTCAGAAACTACCTATTCCTGTTTCTGGTTCCCAAAGTTCTAATTGCCAGAATCTCCGGCCTTCGGGTTGTAGTCTCAGTACCACAGTTACATGGTGACTGGTCTCACGGCCTCCTGTGTCTTCTAATTCAACATCTACACTGACCGATTTCCTTAAACTAACCTCCATCATGGTGTAACCTGTTTAAAATGTGTCAGTGCCCTGGCCATAAATTGTAATGTACATTTAATACTATCTTGATTATTACATAAACCTTGTATTTTCTGTAATTCACATTCTGGTTGCTTTCTATTTTACCCCTAGCATGCTGGTTAATATGAGCCACAGAACTTTTTTTTTTTAGTTCTTAAATATATTCTAATCTTTCTTTTTTTTTCCATGACATAAGGTTTTTTCTTTGTGATATTCCTATGACCCATCTTTTAAAATTCAGCTCAAATGTCATCTATCACAGAAACATTCCTTTGAATGTTGTATTTTATGTGTTTGTTGTAAATTGTAATTTTTATTTACAGCATTTTTTGTATTTATTGAAACTTTCTTACCAAGTAGCAAATACTCAACAAGAAATTTTCAAAGAGCCCTAGCTGATACAGCTCAGTGGATTCAGTGTGGGCCTGCAAACCAAAAGGTCACTGGTTCTGTAGGCCAGGTCCCCAGTAGGGGATGCATGAGAGGCAATCACATATAGATATTTCTTGACCTCTCCTTCTCCCTCCTCTCCCTTCTCTTCAAAAATAAATAAATAAAATATTCTTTTAAAAAAGAATTTTCAAAGAAAGAACTAGAGAACAAGGGAAGAATCAAATTTGAATAGTGAGTTATTTCTTAAAAAATCCGAAATTGTCTTTCTTTTGCATTGTTGCATTACCAGTCTCAAAGAGTTGCCATGGCACTGATAAAGTACGTAAGAAAGCAATTTACAAATATAAAACCATAAACATTTACCAAAAAATTAATGCAGACACCTATTGGACAGGTAACCTATAGTGGTAAAAAGCTTGATAGTTGAAGCTAGAAAGACAGAGATCAAATCTTAGGATCCTTCATTTATGTCGGAATGTTCTTGCAAGAAAATCACTCAAACTCTCTAAAATGTTTTCTGAATAAACTGAGATGTTTTAATTACCATGCCTTCTCAAATTATTCATGTTAACCTTGAGTGATGCATGTGAAAGTTCTGTTAAATTGAAAAGCCCTCTACAAATATAACTTATTATTCATAGTTAACTCTTAAAGATTTTTTTTAATTTTAATTTTTCTTCAAGTACAGTTTTCTGCCTTTTACTCACATTCCAGCCCACCCTCAACCTTCCCCACCTCCCTCCCATTTCCACCCCTGCCTTGTTATTGTCCATGTGTCCTTTATACTTGTTCCTGCAAACTCTCCCCTTTTCCCCTGAAATTCCCTCCCCTTTCCCCTCTGGTCACTGTCAGCCTGTTCTCAATTTTAGTGTATTTGGTTACATTTTGCTTGTTCATTTGTTTTGTTGTTTAGGTTCCTGTTAAAGGTGAGATCATATGGTATGTCTTCCACTGCCTGGCTTATTTTGCTTAGCATAATGCTATCCAGTTCCATCCATGCTGTCAAACTCTTAAAGATCTTATATAGGTAAATCACTGTGCTATCCACTGCAGGGAAAATGAATTAGCAGAAGAAAGTAGGGTTTGTTTATATTTTTAGTGGAAAGATAGTGGACTTTCAAATCTAGCAAGCTGAATTCTACCTTAGCCAATTACCAACTGAGTTTGACTACAACACTTGGTCTTTAAATCGCAGTATCTTCATGTATGAACAGTCGTGATAACACCAGTGCTGTCCAATTCTCAGAATTGTACAGGGGGAAGTGGATCAGATTTGTGACAGCACTTAAATTCAGTGAAGCTCTGTGTAGATGAAAGGTAAGACTTTTATCTTATCGAGTTTGAAATTCAAGAAAAATTGGGATATAAAGGATATTGAGGAAAACCTTGGTGACCTAGCAATAAACCATTCAAGTTTCTATTTTCCAATGGAAAGGTCATTTCTATTTGGCTTTTGTCACCAGCTTCATGCCTGTGACTACAGGTCTAGATTTTGAACTGATATCTCAGCATTGATAAGCAGGCACACACAAAATATGTGTTGCTTTAAATATTGTTTTAGATTTTAATATGCTACATTATGATAACTATAGATTACTTTTATTTTTTTCCCCTTAAATAGTCCTCCTTTCAAGAAGTGGAAGGCAATGATAATTTTTAAGTTGTTCACATAGCTGTTCCCTAAAGCTAAAAATTCAAATGAGATATTAAGTGTAAAATGAGATGCGTCTTCCTGAAGGCAAGCCAGCATCTGGAAGTAATTAAATCTGACACTCTGTCATCCTTGGTCTATGTAGACTTAAATCCATTGTCCTCACTGCAACGTGACCTCCACCTGGGTTTATTTTTTCCAACCCAAACCAAAAATATTATTTTATTACTTTATTGTATTCTTTATACTTTTTAATTTGTCCAAAACATACTTAGGTTATCAGCAATCTAATGCCTTCCAAATTAAATTGTTTCAATCTAAGGGTCAGGCATCAGTCAGTGCTGCAGCCACAGTCACTTCTGGTTCCAAAGATCTCATTGGTGTTTCTCGACTCTAATTTTCAAAATCTCATTTTGTACCTTTGGGCCCTCCAACATTTTAGTGCTTTTTACAGTGTTTATTTTATTTTTAGCTGACTTTAACTGCTTTTTACCAGTTTTTATTTTCTCCTATGCATTTTAAAATGTGTTTTTATAACAGATAAGAGACTCTCTTCTTTTGAATACATATAAATATTTTGTAGAGTTTAAAAACATTTCCATTTAACATAAAGTATTTTAACTATAAAAAGAAAGTAAATCAAAGCTGAATTACCATTTTTATAAAGTTAAACAGTCTAAAATGAAATTGAACACAGATTTACAATTACGCACATGTTTCCCATGTGCAAAATATGAAAATTCAGTCTTCTTATTTTGCACCTCTAAAATTGGAAATATCTTTGTTACCCTTACAGAAGGACTTCCTGGGCAGGTGTTGAGTAGGGTGAAATGAATGTATAAGGCATGTCTTTAGTGCCTAAGAGCAATTGCCACTCATGTAGGTAGAGAAAGGATGAGCAAACCGCAGCATGTGGGCCAAAGCTTGCCTGCTGCCTATTTTCAGCACTGTCTACGAGCTAAGAATTATTTTAACATTTTTAAATAGTTGAAGAAAGAAACATCAAAAGTAAAATACCATTTCTAAGACATGAAAATTACATCAAATTCAAATGCCATTATCGTTATAATTTCATCCCTAGAAAAAAAAACAAAAAATAAAAGTAAAAACATATATGTACAGAAAAACTTTTACCTGAATGTCTATAATTCAAATGTCTATCAACTGGTAAGTGTATAAACAACTGTCTTCTATCTATACAATAAAATGTTCTTCAATAGATTTCTTTAAAGAAATGTCATACCTTTTTTAAAGGTTTTATTTATTTATTTTTAGAGAGAGGGGAAGGGAGGGAGAGAAACATCAATGTATGGTTGCCTGTCAGATGCCCCACAGTGAGGAGCTGGCCTGCAGCCCAGGAATGTGCCCTGACTGGTCTTCAATAGATTTTAAGAATGGTTGATATATGCTACAACATAAATTAATCTTGAAAAAAATTATGCCAAGTGAAAAATACCAGATATAAAAAACCACATATAATATGGTTTCATTAATATAAAATACCCAGAATAGACAAATCTGAAGAGTCAGAAAGTAGCAAAATAGTTGCCAGAGGTTGAGGGGAAGAGAAACTGGAATTTATGAAAATGTTCTGGAATTAAATAATCATGACAGTTGTATGACTTTATGAATTTACTACAAAAAGCTATATTGTACATTTTAAGTGAGTTAATTTTATGGTATTGGAATTATACTATAAAAAAGATTTTTTAAAAATTTACTTTCTCTTAGTTTTTAGCAGTGGAAATATCTAGGGACTTTTTAATAGATCATACAAGTAGCTACATAGAGCATACACAACAACACATAGATAGTACAGAAATGGAGGGACAGAGATGAACACAGGAACTTGAAAGCTTTCTTCTGATTTATATGACTTCTTGAACTAATTTGAGGTTTACCTTTTTGGGGCAGTCTTTATTATCTCTCCAAATATTGCTTATCAGCCATTTGTTATCACCTTTCCTTTCAAATTCAAATATCTGCATAAAATACCTTTTAAAAATATTATACATATATATCATACAATCTTACATATTCCTAACAATTCACTGTTTGAGCTTGATTCTGTATTGTTTATTATGAATTATTATACCTATATCTTTGACTGCTTTATTTTATGTTTCATTTCTATATTTAGTTTGATTTTTTCTTCCAATTTTGAAATTTTCACTTGATTTTGTTATAGCTTCTCAGTCTTGCCACTATTTTTCTGAACAGAGAAGGCATACTTATTTAAAAGTCTAAATCCAATAGTCAAGTTCCTAGAAACTATCAATATCTTCCTCTATTTTATTTTTACTCAAAAAAAGTTGCCTGTCCTTCTCATGTCTGTGGATATTTATGAGTCAATACTGGCATCATATTGTCAAAATTGTTGTGGACATTATGGGAGGCATGAATGACAGTTACCTTTCAAGTTTCATACGTTTTCTTCTGGAAGGCCAGTAAATTCAGGAGCACTTAGCATCATGATAATCTCATTTCAAGAACTGAGATAGTTTGAAGTGGGCCTACAATCCATGTTAAGGTTTATCTATTTCCAAATCAATCTTCCTCTTGAAGTTTGAGCCCATTTAAACGAGGGATTTTACTCTACAGTCTTCTTGATTCAGTATCAGGCAGTGGCATTTCCCAGCCTTTTGAGGCTGTTATAAGTGCTTCTCAGTCTCTTAAGCTTTACAGGTGACATCTTCAAGGCTGACAAATGCCCAGAGCGAATACCATTGCCTATCACTCTGGATATCTGCCTTCTTCAATATTTTGGTTTGGTGACAACCACTGCCATTTTACCTTTACTATATAATAAAGCATATTTTAACAACCTTTCAGCTTTTTCAGTTGCTCTAAGGAAGAAGGTTGATCTACAATTTGTCTGCTGTTCCTAAAAAGTAAATTTCTCTTATGGGAGTGAAAATACCCAATTTTAGTCTCACTAGGAAAGGATTATACTAGCTATTGCAGATTCTTTTCTTCTGTGACAAACTATCTCTCTGAGGTGGTAGATACTAATTTAAATTTTTAAAAAAACAAATATACATAGCAGCTTATTATATGAATGTTTCTTTTAAACTTTATCCTCATTGATAAATGTTTCTGTGCCTTTTTTGTCTTTACAATTATTCCTGAAATAAACATCACTGAACATATATTTATGCACTAGTATACTTTAGTTGCTATGAAATGGAGTCGAAGAAGAGAAGCTTTTGGGCAATTCATATATGATTTTTCAATTATTTTCCAGACTGAATCATTCTTTATATAAGAAAAAAATTACACTATTAATTTGGCTAGTCCGTTGCCTTATTCTTCATGAAGTTAGGAGCTGACCAAGTACACTAGCTGCACCAGGGAGAATGCTCAATGTCTATGTTAATTAAGCATTCCTAAGTTCTACATTCTACATGATGCATAAGCAAGTTTGACCATAGTTTAGTTAATGGCAATGGTAAATATTTATATGAATATTTATTAATGTTTAAAATATGTGTATTGTGTTTTTAAATATTTACATTTTAATAAAAATATAGAAAACATATTATAAATTTATTTCTTTTGAGTATTTCTTTTTCCAGACAGCATCATAGTAAAACAATTACCATAAGACATGTCTTTCATTTATGATTATTTCTTACCAGTATTAAAACAACTATTTTCTTGAGAACATTATGCTGAGTGAAATCTATCAGAAAAAAATAAGAACCATATGATTTCACTCATATGTAGGATATAAAACTGAAACTCCTGGACACAGACAGCAATGTGGTAGTTGCAAGTTGGGGTGTGGGAGTGGAGAGGGGACTAATACCTGGTGATGGAAGAAGGTGGCGGGCACACGGTGTAAATATACAGATCTTAGATTGTAGAAATGTACACTTGAAAACTACAAATGTACGCTTGATCTCATTAACTAATGTCACCCCAATAAATTTAATAAAAATAAAATATGCAGGGATGCCAGGAAGATGGCAGATGGCAACAGAGTAGGATGGAGTGGATTCTAGCTCCCGTACTTTGTGGGTGAAAATCCTGGCAGATCTATAGAGAAGCAGCACACTAAACCATCAGTTATCCAGCATTTATGAAAGTAAAAGACCAGAGATTGTGACAGACACTGAAACACCAGACAGTGGCAGGTCACTGGGGTCTCGGGGACTGGAGTAAAGACAAAGGAGTGTCGGGGGCCAGCACCCCCGGCCAGGTGGCCCCAGTGCTGCTTCTATGGTCAGGGACCAGAGCCATCAGTCTGAGACCAGCACCAGAGGTGTCTGCCACAGGAGCCTGGGCACTCAGCGGCCCCAGTGGCCACCAGCGTAGGCCAGCAGCTCCCCCGCTCCCCGTATAAGCAAAACTGGACAACAACGGGCAGAAACCTGTCTGCTTGCCTGCTTGAATTATCAGGGAGGGTTACAAAGACAGAGGGCCGTGTTCAACTGCAGATTCTGTGGTTGCCAGCCTGGGAGAATTGAGAGATGCACTGTCCTCACTGGTCTGGCTGGGGACTAGGCTGGGCTGAGAGAATTGACAGGTGCATTGTCCTCACTGGTCTGGCAGGCTGTCTGGAGAGTTTATTTTAATTTATTTTTATTTTTTTGAAAGTGGACTGAGGTGTTCTCCTGCCAGGGCAGCTTGGCTTGCTTCCCACCAGGCCTTGCAGGGAGCCAGGGGGAAAGCGGAGGCATCTGGGGACTCACCACAGGACTGGGAAGCAGCCTCCAGGTTTCTCGGGTCCCAGACAGCCCCGCGGGCGCCAGGGGACCAGGAAGCGCCCTGCCGCAGGTTTCGCAGCTCCCAGAAGGCCTGGCGGCTCGGAGACTTAGGGGTCGCCACCGCAGGACCTGGAAGCACCCTGCTGGTTTCACGGGTCCCCGAGGGCCTGGCAGGCGCATGCAGGTGCGGAGGCTTCTGGGTCCCCGCCACAGGGCCGGGAGGCACTTCAGGGTGGGAGACTGGTTTCTCGGATCCCAGACAGCTTGGCGGGTGCACGCAGGCGCAGAAGCCTCTGAGTCCCGCCATAAGACTGGGAAGGACCCTACCAGAACCCCTGGGACCCAAGCAGCTTGGCGAGTGTGCGGGCGCCCACAGAAATACAAAAAGAACTGCTTTAAGGAAAAGAAGGAAAAGCGAGAGACAGAGAAGAACACAGGTACAAAAACCGCACCGCTTTGAAATGGCCCGCACTTGCGCTAGCATCCCAGCCCACAGAGAGATCCTGCTGCAACCAGAAAAACCAGTCTGGACAGTTTGAAACCAACAAGGGAAGGATTTTTTTCTTGTTGTTATTATTGGTTTTTTCCCCCCTTTTTTAGTAACTTTTTTGTGTTTGTTTAGTAATCTTATATATTTTTTAAATTTTATTATTGCATTATCTTTCTATACTTTGTTCCCCTCCTTTTTTTCCCCCTGTTTTAGTCCTTCTTCCTTTCCTCTCAAACTCATCACTTTTGCTTCCCTTCTCCTGCCTTTTTGTTTGTTTGTTGCTTTGTTTTCTTTTACCCACAAGAGACACAAACAACTGGGAACTGTGAAAAGACCAGAATGGGACCCAAAGAGGGGGCATCTCAACAGTAGAGACAGAGAGACAAATTTCACTTTCCTATAGCAGAGAAGCCATGAGTTGTTGCATATTTTTTTCATTATTCTCACTTCCTTTATATTTTAATAGTATCTCTGTATCCCTCCTCTTTCTGTATAGGCTTCTTAGTCTTGAGTGGTTATATTGTATTATTAGACAGGTTTCCCCTGTTCTTTCCTCCACAGTGCTTTGCTAATCCTCTATACTCCACGCCACTTGTTTTCCTTTAGCACACTGCCTAAAGCTCTATACCCCCTACTCAGACAGATCACATAGAGTTTGTTATATGATTGCTACACTAATATTAGTGTAAATAATAGCTGACCTATACAACAGTAAATACTTCACAACACATCTCCTGGATCTTAGCCCATTGTACAGGTCCCTGAATTCTATTGCTGTAGTGATTAACTCTATTTCCTCACACAGTACACCTATTTACTGTTCCTTACACTCATCTTACCTCAAAATCTGACCATCTGCAACCTCACTGCTCTCTGGTTCCAACTAACAAGCCTTCCCTCCCCAACAAGAGGCTTATCTTTTGTCCATCCTTTCGTAAAAGTGGCAAGTTGGGCTGAAGAATACAGTTAACACTATATATAGCCTAAAGATCACCTATCTCCTCTCTACCAGCTGTGACTGTAAATATCATAAAATGCTCTTCTGCTATCATAAACCATTTTTCCTCCCCCTTCAGTCGATTACACATACATGATAAAAGGAGTATGTGGAAACGGAGAACATCAAGATACCTGAAGGAGTCTGCACCACTGAAATTCACAGGTTTTATACCACAGAAGTTCACAACATAAACCCAGGGAGTCAGAACAGATCAATTTTAGAAGCTGAGGCTAACAAGAAGAGTCTCACAAACAATGAGAAGACAAAGAAACAATCCCCAAATGAAAAAGAAAAAGCAGAAACTTAAAAAAGAATGTTAGATGAAATAGAGGCTAATCAACTATCGGATAGTGAATTCAAAGCACTGGTTATCAAGAAGTTCAAAGAGCTCACAATGAGCTACCAGAAACTACAGGGGAACTACAATGATCTCACTGCAACTATGTCAACATGAAAAAGGAAATAGAAACTATCAGCAAGGGACAAATCAGCAAGGGACAAGAGAAAATGAAGAATACAATTTCCGAATTGAAGAACACAGTAGAAAGCTTCAAAAGTAGAATCCATGATGCGGGGGATCGGATTAGCGAGTTGGAGGACAAAGTAGAAAACATCTCACAGAAAGAGCAGGAAAATGAAAAGAAGCTCAGAAAGAATGAAGAGGGATTAAGAGAAATGCAAGATAATATGAAATATAATAATATCCGAATAATAGGGATACCAGAAGGAGAAGAACAAGAACAAGGGATAGAAAACATATTTGAAAGAGTAATGAGAGAAAATTTCCCTAATGTGATGAGAGAAAAAGTCACACAAATCCAGGAATCACAGAGAGTTCCAATCAAGAGGAACCCAAGGAGGCCCACTTCAAGACACATCATCATCAAAATGGCAAAATTCCAAGACAAAGAGAGAATCTTAAAGGCAGCAAGGGAGAAAAAAGAAGTAACATACAAGGGAGCCCCAATAAGGTTAGCTACTGACTTCTAAATGGAAACACTCCAAGCAAAAAGAGAATGGCAAGAAATATTCCAAGTAAAGAGATCCGGAGGGCTACAACCAAGGCTACTTTAGCCAGCAAGGCTCTCAGTCAAGATCGAAGGCCAAATAAAGAGCTTCCAAGATAAAAGAAGTCTAAAAGAATATGCCTCCACCAAACCAGTCCTACAAGAAATACAAAAAGAACTGCTTTAAGGAAAGGAAGGAAAAGTGAGAGACAGAGAGGAGCACAGGTACAAAATTGGCAATGAATAAGTACCTATCAATAATAACCTTAAACGTAAATAGATGAAATGCTCCAATCAAAAGACACAGAATAGCTGAATGGAAAAGAAAGCATGGCCCTCATATATGCTGCCTACAAGAGACCCATCTCAGGACAAAAGACCATCACAGACTAAAAGTGAAAGGCTGGAAACAAATTTTCCAAGCAAATGGACAAGAAAAAAAAGCTGGGGTAGCAATTTTCATATTGGACAAAAAAGACTTCAAAAAGAGGGCCATAAAGAGAGACCCAGAAGGTCACTTCATAATACTCAAGGGAATAATCCACCAAGAAGACATTAACATCATAAATATATATGCACCCAACATAGGAGAACCCAAATATATCAAGAAAATCTTAGAGGACTTCAAGAAAGACATTGACAGCAACACAATTATAGTAGGGGATTTTAACACCCCACTATCAAAAATGAACAGATCTTCCAAACAAAATATCAACAAAGATATTGTAGCATTAAACAACACCCTAGATGAAATGGACTTAACTGATATATATAGAGCCCTTCATCCCAAAGAAGCTAAATACACATTCTTTTCAAATGCACATAGAATATTTTCAAAAATAGACCACATGATAGGACACAAGATGAGCCTCAAAAAATTCAAGAATGTTGAAATCATACCAAGCATCTTCTCTGACCACAAGGGACTGAAATTGGAAACCAACCCCAAAGGATAAAACCCAAAGCACCCAAAATCATGGAGAATGAATGGTATGCTACTAAACAATGAATGGGTCAAGAACAAAATTAGGGAAGAAATCAAAACATTTCTGGAAACAAATTAAAATGAACTCACAACAACCCAAAACTTATGGGACACAGTGAAGGCAGTCCTGAGAGGGAAATTTATAGCAATACAAGCCTACCTAAAGAAGATAGAAACATTTCAAACAAACAACCTAACCCTACACCTGCAAGAACTCAAGGAACAACAACGAAGACAGCCCAGAGCAACCAGAAGGAAGGAAATAACCAAGAACAGAACTAAATGACACAGAGACTAAAAGCACAATCCTAAGGATCATTGAATCCAGGAGTTGGTTGTTTGAAAAAATAAACAAAATAGACAAGCCTTTAAGTAGGCTCATCAAGAAAGAAGAGAGAGGACTCAAATAAACACAATCAGAAATGAAAGAGGAGAGATTACAACTGATACCACAGAAATAGAAAGGATTGTAAGAAATTACTATGAAGAACTGTATGCCAAGAAATTTGAAAACCTAGGGGAAATGGACACATTTCTAGAAGAATATAATCTTCCAAAACTCAATGAAAAAGCAGAAAATCTGAACACACCAATAACAGCAAAAGAAATTGAAACAGTAATCAAAAAACTCCCATCACACAAAAGCCCTGGACCAGATGGTTTCACAGGAGAATTCTACAAAGCATTTAAGGAAGAGCTAACCCCCATTCTTCACAGACTATTCCAAAAATCCAGAAGGATGGAAAACTCCCAAATTCTTTTTATGAAGCCAGCATCATCCTCATTCCAAAACCAGATAGAGACACAACAGAGAAAGAGAACTTCAGGCCAATATCGCTGATGAACATAGACACTAAAATTCTCAACAAAATATTGGCAAATCGCATCCAACAATATATCAAAAAGATCATACACCATGACCAAGTGGGATTCATCCCAGGGATGTAAGGATGGTTCAATATTTGCAAATCAGTAACTGTAATACATGGCATAAACAAAAGCAAAGACAAAAACTACATGATCATATCAATTGAGTCAGAGAAAGCTTTTGATAAGGTACAACACTCATTTATGATAAAAACACTCAGTAAAGTGGGAATAGAGGGAGCATTCCTGAATATAATAAAGGCCATATATGAAAGACCTAAAGCCAACATCATACTCAATGGGAAAAAACTAAAATATTTTCCACTAAGATCAGGAACAAGACAAGGATGTCCACTTTCACCATTTCTATTCAATATAGTTTTGGAACTTTTGGCCACAGTGATCAGGCAAGAAAAGGAAATAAAAGGCATCCAAATAGGAAAGGAGGAAACAAAACTGTCACTGTTTGCAGATGACATGATAGTGTACATGGAAAATCCTATAGACTCTACCCAAAAACTGCTCAAACTAATTAATGAATTTGGCAATACAGCAGGATACAAAGTCAATATCTAGAAATCAAAGGCATTTTTGTATACTAACAATGAATCAGCAGAAGCAGAAATCAAGGAAAAAATCCCATTTGATATAGCAAAAAGAAAAATAAAATATCTGGGAATAAACCTAACCAAGGAGGTAAAAGACCTGTGTGCAGAAAACTACACAGCACTGAAGAAAGAAATCAGGGAAGACACAAATAAATGGAAACATATACCGTGTTCATGGATTGGAAGAATTAACATCATCAAAATGTCCATACTACCCAAAGCAATATACAGATTCAATGCAATACCCATTAAAGTACCAATGGCATATTTCACAGACATAGAACAAACACTTCAAAAATTTATATGGAACCATAAACGAGCTCGAATAGCAGCTGCACTTTTGAGAAAGAAGAACAAAGTAGGAGGGATCACAATACCTGATATCAAACTGTATTACAAGGCCACTGTAATCAAAACAGCCTGGTACTGGCATAAAAACAGGCACATAGACCAAAGGAACAGAACAGAGAGCCCAGAAATCAACCCAACTTTCTACAGTCAATTAATATAACAAAGGGAGCAATAACATAAAATGGAGTAAAGATAGCCTCTTCAACAAATGGTGTTGGGAGAACTGGACAGTTACCTGCAAAAAAATGAAACTTGAGCACAGACTTACTCCATATACCAAAATAAATTCAAGGTGGATAAAAGACTTAAATATAAGCCAGGACACCATTAAAGTCCTAGAAGAGAACAATGGCAGGAAAATCTCAGATATTTCACCCAGCAACATTTTTACTGATATGTCTCCTAGAGCAAGGAATATAAAGGAAAGAATAAACAAATGGGATCTCATCAAAATTAAAAACTTCTGCATGGCTAAAGAAAACAGTATTAAATTAAAAGGACAACCAACTGTATGGAAAAACATATTTGCCAATGATACCTCAGACAAAGGTTTAATCTCCAAAATATACAAAGAACTTACACGACTCCACTCTAAGAAGACAAATAACCCAATTAAAAAATGGGAAAAGGACTTGAACAGACACTTCTCCAAGGAGGACACACAGAAGATCCAAAGACACATGAAGAGATGCTCAATATCGTTAGCTATCAGAGAGATGCAAATTAAAACCACAATGAGATACCACTTTACACCAGTCAGGATGGCTATCATAAATAAAGCAACAAACAACAAATGTTGGAGAGGTTGTGGGGAAAAGGGGTCCTTAGTTCACTGTTGGTTCCATAATTGGTACAACCATTATGGAAAACAGTATGGAATTTTCTCAGAAAAACAAAAATCGACCTGCCTTTTGACCCAGCAATTCCACTGCTAGGATTATATCCTAAGAATCCTAAAACATCAATTTCAAAGAACCTATGCACCACAATGTTCATAGCAGCACAATTTACAATAGCCAAGAGCTGGAAGCAACCTAGGTGCCCATCAGTAAATGAATGGATCAAAAAATGTGGTACATATACACAATGGAATTCTATGCAGCAGAGAGAAAGAAGGAGCTACTACCCTTTGCAACAACATGGATGGAACTGGAAAGCATTATGCTGAGTGAAATAGGCCAGGTGTTGAAAGACAAATACCATATGATCTCACCTTTAACAGGAAGCTAAACAACTAAACAAACAAGTAAGAAGAATGAAAACAAAGATACTGAAATAGAGAACAAGGGGACAGTGACCAGAGGGGAGAGGGACGGGAATTTAAGGGGAAAAAAGTGGGAGGGATTTGGAGAAACAAGTGTGAAGGACACAGGGACAAAAACTAAGAGGGGTGGAAATGGGAGGGAGGTGGGGAGCACAGGGTGTGGTGGGCAGGGAGGGGAGAAATAGACAGAAAACTGTACTTGAAAAATAACTAAATAAAAAGTTTTAAAAATGCAATACCTAAGTATTTATTCAGGAACACTGGCCTTTTTGCCCTTAAATTGTCATATTTAAAAAAAATGACAATGCAAAAAATAAAACAAAAAAACATTTTTTAAAGATTTTATTTATTCATTTTTAGAGAGGGGGGAAGAGAAGGAGAAAGGGATAGAGAGAAACATCATTGTGTGGTTGCCTCTCATGCACTCTCAAATGGGGACCTGGCCTATAACCCAGGCATGTGCCCTGACTGGGAATTGAACCAATGACTCTTTGGTTCACAAGTCTGTATTCAATCCACTGAACTACACCAGCCAAGGCCAAAAAGTGTATTTTGAGTTAACAACAACAAAAGTGCCTGAAACATAAAAATTTATGGCATGTTCTAAAAATAAGTATTATTTTGAAAAATTAGCAAGCTCATATATACTGAATTCTACCTAATTATAATATTCAAAGTTATTCCAAAGAAAGTTATTCACACAGTATAATGTTTCTCAAATTTTAGTACATTTACTTCTATCTTCTTGATTTTTTTGTTATACTTTTAAGAATCCTTCACTAAAGAAATCTAACAGTTGAGACAATTTGCTTTGCTGGTATGCATACTGAAAAGTGACGAAATAGAACATCCTGAAACCTAACTCTGAAAAAAAAGTACAGATACAATGTCTATGGCCTTGAATTGTATGCAGTGAAATGGAAGAGAAAAAGCAAACATCATTTTAGTGTATTTTCTAAAAATCAAAAACTTCCTTTTATCTTCAGGAACTATTTTTGTAACAAGCAATGATAATAAAATAATTATAGGGATATTTTTGTAATATGAGTGACTTAATTCAGAGAACAGCTAAATCAATCAGTTACCCAAGAGCCCCACTGTGAGGTGGTAAGATCTTTTAGAAGCTTGAGAACACAAATACACACACACACACACACACACACACACACACCATCACTTATCTAATAGAAAATAATTATATTTCTTTAATAAAAGGTACATTGGGCTGTTATCATGTAGAAAAAAAAAGTCAGTGTTTTAAATAAACTAGGATTTTTATACAGTGTAGTATAAAAGCCATTTCCTGGATCAAAAGGAAACTTATTAAGGTAGAAGTTACTGTAAAAGCACTGTTAGATACTCTAGAAATGCTAAAATTCTTTGATTTTAGGTGGTGATTGAAAGTTCTAAGAATTTAGTGTAATTTCTTTAAATAGGTCAGTTTAATGAACTGGAATTTACCAATTTAAAAGGTCATAAAATAACTACCAGACCTATTGCTACAAGTTTACCAAAATGTCTACACCAATAGCTTCAATAGCTCAAGTACTAAAAGTGGCTTCTTTCCTCATTGAAACACTGTGAAACTACTGGTAATATGAGGAATGCAGTTATGTTTTAATACTTGAGACCAATACTAAAGCAACAGAATAGAATTACCTACTCCAAAATATCAAAGGTATCAAAATCTATAAAACATTTAATGCAGAAAATTGAGAAAAATATTTATAGATTTTCTATCTAATATTTTCACTTATTTTTAAAGTTGCATCATAACCTTTGTATAGCTAATAATTATGGCAGAAATTAGGAATGGATTTTAAGACACAATAAGATTCACCAAAGAATAAAACTCTCACCATATTTTTTCAATAAAATATATTTTAAATAGCAAATCTCTCTCTTATGAAACTTTCAGCTACTTTCTCTCCTCAAGGCAACTCCCACAGACAATGAATAATTTAGTAATAATTCTCATTAAAAACTGAATAGGAGCCCCACAGTATGTATGAGTTATAAGGCAATGCCACTAATTATTTACTTTCATTTATGGTCTGAAATAGTTGTGGGCAGCTTCTAAAATGTATGTGTAGAATTAGCAATCCAGACCAAACCAGTTTCTCAAAAATACCATTGAGCTATTACTGATTTCATAATTATTGGGTTTTATGCACTTTTCTAATTGCCTTTACAATTTATACCCTTCCCCCCTTTTCCAGAAAAGTACATTAACAACAGTTGTGGATTATTCATAGCTGCCCTATTAAATAATCTTCATGATATCCATTCAATATAATAATAATTATTGTATTAATAGCTGATCTTTTTTGGGAACTACAATTTAACCTTTAAGTTTTTACTGCATTCATTTCAAATTATATACCACAAAGTCTAGTGTGCTACCCATGATAATGACGTTAAACAGAAACAGAAAGTATTTCACATGTAAGACTGCAATGTCAGATGTATATTTCTACACATTTGGCAGAAGCCATTATTACCTTAGTTTTGCATTAGGCAATTTCTGGTACTGAAAAGGAATTGCATGGAAATACTTTACACACACACACACACACACACACACACACACACACACCCTTGTCACCCACTCCCAGGACAAGACAGAAAGTGATCATTTGACCTTATTCACACACCCAATGTTCATGAAAGTGATAAAGCTAAAAAATTCCACCCAATCAGATTGGTTAAAGATTTACCTTTAAAATGTTGCTTGACACACTGTAACTTTGTATATCCATTTCTTATCCATTTAAAACCAATAGATAAGAAAAGTACTTAATTACTTTAAAAAATTACATTTTTATTAAAAACAGTTCTTTTAGTTTATTTCACATTAGCTTAAACTCTTATACACCATGATCATTAAGAGTTTAAAGAACTGTATCAACTTGGAAAACAATAGCACAATATCAGAAAAACATGACAATAGAAATTTGTCATATTCTTAAAACTCAATTATCCTTTTGAGATAAATTGTATAGACAAAGCAAATAGAAAACTGACTTTCAATTCAGTCTCTTGTTTGTACATAAAGCCCCAGTAGTCATTGAATTTTTGCATAATATCACAGCTGAGTTGATAATTTATTTTTATAAAACTTTGTACTTTTGATTAAAATAATCCCAAGGTAAATTTATTAACTCATAGAAGGTAAATTGAGTTATAGAAAATATTTATCCAGGCTCAGCCTTCTAAAACTAAGAAGAAATAGAGAAAGTTGGCTGATATAGACAGATGCACTGAGTAACATCACATTAACTTCTTGCTCTAGTACAATTTTGAGTTTCTAGTCCTAGACTGACAAAGAGGGGCAGATACATGCTCATAAGAATATTTATTACAAATTGTCATTTGGATATTCCAAACACTAATAGTATTGCTGATTCTGCTAACTGAAAAGGAGAAAATTAACTAGGATATACCTACATTTTACTACTACTTTAGTTGTTGAGTTACTGAAATAACATATCTATGATATTTATGTTTTAGTTGTTTTAAAAATATTCCATACTTATATTAAATTATTTCATTACTTTATATTCCTAATACAACAGCTTGTCAAGAAGAGAATAGGGAGGAGGATGTAGATGAACAGCTCATAAAATCTAAAACAATATTTTTAAATTAATTGTGCAATATAATTGATTGAATGCTGCCACCACATTTTAAGAAAAACGTAAGCTACTTCGGTAAATCTCTGAGATTAGCCACTGTCCACTCCTTTCGTATGAAGGAGAATTACTTTCTGTTGTCAATTATGCAGGTTGGACCATGTATGAAATAATGTTTGCAATTTTGGTTCTTAAGAATTTATTGAGAAAATATTGAAGGGCACTTACGTGAGGTTATAGTGGCTCTGATAGATCTACTTTATGATTGTTCCAAATAATATATTTAGGATATTTTCATATTTAACTTAGGAAGAGAATAAAGTCTTTGACATTGCCATAAAACTTAGACAGCACAGAATTTATTGAGTGTGTTAGAACATAAAATAACACAAAATGTGGTCAGTCTCAAATTTGTATTGTTAATGTAAATAGTTTGTATAATTAGTGAATTAATGCAAATTAATTAAGTAATACAAATATGTTATATTGTTTATGAAAGCAATGCAATTCCTAAGCCTGGAAGTCAGAAAATTTTATACTTTTATATACAGCGTATGTAAAGGAATATTAAAGATGGACCTGAAGAATATTATGCTAAGCAAAATAAGCCAGTCAGAGAAAGACAAACATGTACTATAGATGTCACTCATATGTGGAATTTAATGAACAAAAAAAACCCCAGAGCATGGATACATGGAACAGACTGACAGATCTCAGAGGGGAGGGAGATGGGGGGGACTGGAAGGGATTAGCCAAAGAACACAGATGCCTATACTCAGAGAATAGGACACAGGCAATAATGTGTTTGAAGGCCAGGGTGCTGGGGCTTGGTAGAAGAGGGGAAATCAGGGACATCTGTAATAGTATAAACAAAAAAAATTGAGAAAAATAGAATATTTTTAATTGAAATGTCCTCTACTATATTTTGCTGCTTTATAATAGTGAAAGAAAAAAGAAGGGAGAGATTGGCTGGCTAGGATTCTTGCAGAGGACTCCATTGTATTAACCTACATATTACAATAAATAATCTCATCCTTTGTTAAAGTAACATGATGCTGTGATAGCCTTACGGCTTGTTATATTATAGAAAATGCTAATCTTCATTTACTTTTTCCGTATCTTTGGTAATTTAGAACATGCTTCTTAAAAATGTGATGGTTTAAAAATAATATTATGTAGAACTGTAAAACACTTAGTAGAAGTCAATGAAACACAAAGAACTTCTTGCTACTTCAGTGTAAATCTACAAATCTCCCAAAATATAAATCATAAAAAAAAATACTGTCATTCTTATAAGGGGGGGTCACTTTGTAAGTTATACAAATGTCTAACTACTATTCTGTACACCTGAAACTAACATAATATTGAATGTCAGCTCTAATTGAAATTTTTAATTAAAAAATTGAAAAATTCATTTTATTTCATAAAAATGAAATTCTGACATAAAAAAGAATAAAATACATATTAAAATAGAATAGGAGACTCATCAAACCAAGGTTAATAAATGCTAGGTACTATTATTAAACACTAATAATTCTTTCTTCACATCTAGTATTAGCATTAAATTTATTAAAATAATTCACTAAAATGCAATACATATGAAAACCCATTTCAAACAATTATTATAAAAATACAATAATGGTTTATATAATAAATCTTTCATTTTCATGTAAGAATATAAATAATTTCAATTATTGTTTTTTAATTTTATTAAAGACATTAATGAATATTGCATCCAGATTTAACCCTGGCAAATCATAAGAAATAAAACAATATTCTATCAGTAAAATTAGATATGTAATTTTGTATAATGAAAATTATTATATTCTTGAATGAATTATGTTGCAATTATACTACTTAGTTTTTATTGAAATTTAGCTGTATCATAAGGCCAAATTTAAAGGCATATGTTACAATTACATTGACAGATTAAAAGAGTTTAACTAAAATTTCATATATATCCTTAATTATACCATTGAGCAATTACAATGTATACAAATAACTTTTTAAGAATATATCATGGATTTTGACTTCAAAGGGATTGGATAATAATATGAGAAATAGTACACACCCACACATATGATAAAAAATAATAAAAGCTGTAAAACAGAAAATTCTATAGTTTGGGTATTTTAAATGCTAAAATTCACCTCAAAAGAAACAGATAGTATATATCTGTTTACATGTCAAAATAAGTCTCTGAAAGAGAACATAATTTTATATGAAACATGCTCACATTAGATTAATATGACTATAAACATCACGTAGGAGGCTTTCCATTGTCCATCATTGTTTATAAATACCTCCTTTCCCCCATTATATGAAGCAAAAGATGAGTTGTAAATAGTTCTAGAAAGAAAATTTCAAATATAATTGTCATTGCTCTTTCCACCTTCAGAAATGAAACTGCTGCCAATTTCTTTTTATTTTGTTTTACAAATTTTATAAGTCTTTGTGAACAGAACAGAGTCTTCCATGCTTGCCTAACCTAACCACTAACAATTTATAACCTTTTGAAATTAAATGATATGTCAACATAATCTGAAAAATCTTGTGGATTTTACAAGTGACAAGATCTCTTAGTGGGTGTTTATGAGATAATTTGATCTTCTAAAACTTTATCTGATAAATTTAAAAGAGAAAAGAACTGCTTTTCTTTTTGGCAAACTTCTGTTTTCTATGTTCTGTAGGTTTGATTGATTAATACAATTGTTGCAGATCATCTAAGCGGAATTCTAAGTAGAATATGAAAAGTAGAACACTGAACATTTTCAAGATAAAAAACTGTGTGTATATTATAATAATATTACATATGCAAGAAGCAGCACATTTAAATCTTATATAGCAACTAAACATTGGCAGATGTTTTGAAAACTTCAAGCATGGGTTATTAACAAAATGAAATCTATTTTTCTTTAAACTAGTTTATTTATTTATTTATTTAAAAATTTTTATTTTAATTGAGTACAGTTTTCTGTCAAAACATTTATTTTTTACTCATGGATATACATTAAAATGTTATTTATTTATTTTAAAATATATTTTATTATATTATTACAGTTGTCCCATCTCCCCCCCTTACTCCTCTCCACTCCCACCTGCATTCTCCCCCTTTAGTTAATGTCCATGAGTCGTACATGTAAGTTCTTTGGCTTCTACATTTCCTATACTATTCTTAGCCTCCCCCTGTCTATTTTCTACTTAACATTTATGCTACTTATTCTCTGTACCTCTCCCCCTCCCCCATTCTCCAGATGATAACACTTCCTCTGTGATCTCCATTTCTGTGATTCTGTTCCTGTTCTAGTTGTTTGTTTAGTTTGTTTCTATTTTTTTTTAGGTTCAGTTGTTAATAGCTGTGAGGTTGTTGTAATTTTATTGTTCATATTTTTTAATCTTTTTCTTAGATAAGTCCCTTTAACATTTCGTATAGTAAGAGCTGGGTGGTGATGAAATCCTTTAACTTGACCTTATCAGGGAAACACTTTATCTGCCCTTCCATTCTAAATGAAAGCTTTGCTGGATAGAGCAATCTTGGATATAGGTCCTTGTCTTTCATGACTTTGAATACTTCTTTCCAGACCCTTCTTGCCTGCAAAGTTTCTTTTGAGAAATCAGCTGATAGACTTATGGGAACTCCTTTATACGTAACTGTCTTCTTTTCTTTTGCTGCTTTTAAGATTCTCTTCTTATCTATAATCTTGGGTAATGTAATTATGATGTACCTTGGTGTGTTTCTCCTTGGGTCCAACTTCTTTGGGACTTCTGAGCTTCCTGGATTTCCTGGAAGTATATTCCCTTTTCTATATTGGGGAATATCTCCTTCATTATTTTTTCAAATAAATTTCAGTTTCTTGGTCTTCCTCTTCTCCTTCTGGCACTTTTAGGATTTGGATGTTGGAACTTTAAAAGTATCCTGGAGTTCCTATGCCGCTCTTTTTTTTTTTTCTTTAATTTTGTTTCTTTATTCTGTTCTGGTTAAATGTTTCCTTCTTCCTTCTGCTCCAAACCAATGATTTGAGTCCTAGTTTCCTTCCCATCACTGTTGGTTTCTCATAGATTTTTGTTTATTTTGCATAATGAAACTTCATTGCTGCCTGGGTCTTTTTTATACTATTGAGGTACCCAGTGAGTTCCTGGGGCATCTTTTGAACTGTGAAACTGATAGGTTAGCTATCTGTCATTTAGTTGTGTTTTTCTGGAGCTTTGAACTGTTCTTTCATTTGGGCCATTTTTTTTTTTTGTCTTGGTGCACCTGTTATGTAGTAAGGGGTGGAGCCTTAGGCATTCACCAGGGCGGGGCAACCCATGTGGCTGTGTTATGGTGCCATCTGAGGGGAAAGGGTCCAGGAAGGAACAGTGCGCCTTGTTCCACTCTCTGCTGGTTTTTAGTCATTTCCCTCACTATCCACAATCAAATTGGACCCTTCTGGTGCTGATTCCCTGGTGGGTTGGCTTGTGTACATTCTAGGACCTTGTGGGTCTAATGAGCTCTCCTGTGAGACTGGGAGTTTCTCCTGCTGCCACCTCAACCCCCACAGGTTTTTTCAATCAGAGGTTTTGAGGCTTTATTTCCCCATACCAGAACCCTGGTTTGTGCAGTCTGTTTTGCTCCCTAGTTGTTCCTCCCAGTTTATCTGCATGAGACTGTGGGACCACCCAGTCTACCAGCTGCCACATCATTGAGTCTGCCAGCTGCTGCCCTGCCACAAGTCCTCTCACTCCCAGTTTCTTGTCTTTGCCCCTCTACTTGTTTGGATGAATATTTCTTCTTTAACTTCATGGTTGTTGGACTTCCATACAGTTCATTTTTTTGTTAGTTCTGGTTGTTTTTTGTTTTCAAATTTGCTGTCCTTTTGGTTGTGTGAGAAAGCATAGTGTGTCTAGCTATGCCACCATCTTGAGAAGAAGTCCTAAATTAAAATTAAAAAAAAAACACTTTTTTTCTTATGGAGAGTTTCATTAAGTTTACAAAAGCCAGCCTGAAAATGATGTCAGAAATGAAAATGAAAAACTTTTAGCAAAAAGAAAACACTTTTGTTTTTAATAATAGTGTTACTGAGTTATCTTAAAGGGTATTATAGAGAATAAGAAAAATGTTTTTACACTAAACCAAAATGTTAAGGTCAAATCCATGGTGAGTAAGAAAGATAATATTGGTCATTGTATTTGAATTTAATGGAATTTAGGCACACAGTATTTGAAACATGGATAGAATGTTCATCTAAAAGAGGTTATCAAGATTTGGATATGCAAGATAAATCAAGGTAGGAGTTGGGCTTCTGTAACCCATAGCACCGATTATTGCACAATTTACAGGCCATTGTTTAAGTTATAAGATAATCATGATATCCCAGGTTACAAAAAATGGAGAAGGGAAAGGAAAGACACTTGAAGGGAATATACATTTAAGTAGTATGAGGAATGAAAGAAAGGATGGAAAAATCTGGTATTAAATAGAGGTCTCAAAAAAGAATAAAAATAAATAAAGAGAATAAAGAATGAGAAGAATCTTGCTTTTATGGTGGTAAATGGCTAGGTAGTGAATTTCTAGTAGAAGATTTCTCACTGGCATTTACAAATAAGTAGCAAATATGGATGAACAGGATCACCTCCTTAAACCGGAGATTATATATAAAGATGAAGATCTTGACAAACTGAAGTTTAAGTTTTACCATAAATTCAATATTCACTCTGAACATCAATATGTTAATTTTTGAAACTAGAATATTTAATTTCTACATCTAAGGCTTTTGTCAAGATTAAGTTAGTTGATTGAAAAACACCTCACAAATTATTTCTTTTCCTGTGTTAGTTCATATATTTTCTGTAACAGAAACTTGGGTATAATATTTGCTTGCTTTTTAATATTATAGGTCAGTAAATAAAATAATTTTCCTCAGATATTGGCCATGCTGAATGCATTAATTGGTTATTAGCGCTGTATTAGGTAATTTAGTATGATCAACTTCCTTTCCAAAATGCTTCTTTTGAAAGAACTTTATTTAAACAAAAATTACTCCCAAATATTTAATGTGCATTAAAGAAATGTATTTCTGGCAATTTGTGAAGCTAATTGAAGCTAACATAGAGGGGGCGGAAACACAGTTCAAAAGAGGATTCAGTACTTCTTGATACGGAATTTTTGGGAAAAAATCAGATTACTCCTCAAGCATGCAAACATTTAAAGTAAGATAGTAAGGGCAGTAAGTGAGAGCATGTGGTATGTCTTAGTACACTGTGTGCTTTTACATTATGCTTGAGTCACTGGTAGCTCTACAGGTACTACAGCTCTTCACTTTGGGGACTCATCTCTGCATAGTGACAGAACAGGAGGGAGGGACTCAGAGTACAGTGACGACATAAATGAAATGGTGCAAAGATACTTTGGAAGGGAGATGATAGAATTCACTATACATTAAGGATCATTTAAAATCAATACACACAGTTATCTTCTTAAAAATGTACTTGTCATGGGAATTACATCTTTTAAAATATTGTTCTTAAGACGAGGGGTTTGGGCAGGATAACCACTGGAAATGTAGTATAACCTCCAGCTTCTGAAGGCATTTTTTAAAACCAAATGGGAAGGCATTTTTTTAAACCAAACTTTTTAAAGTTTCATAGTTGTTCCCATGAAACTTTAAAGTTTGAGAGACTCTTGTCTCTCCTATTGATACTGGATCCATCCCTTAAATTCTGCCCCCAAAATCCAAGTTTTATTTATATTGAAAGCATGCCTAGGCAAGTAGCCCTCCTTTCTGATATTGTTACATGTGAAAATCTCCCTCAGCATCTTTAACAACAGCATTCATCTCTGTCACCTTGAGGGTGGAGCACATGCAAATAGGTTGTAAATGGGGCAGCATTTGGGACTGTATGTTAAAGTTTAGACAATGGCAGTCTGGCCACATAAATTTTGTGATTTAAAAAAATTGTTATTTAAATATATTCTTTATGTTGTCCATTAGAATTGCATCACATTTATCCTGAGCAATACAAGTTTCCCCTACTATTTGAAAATAAAGCATTTTTATGAAGCCTTTCATAAGACAAAATGGCATAAACAGTACATCCCCCACTTTCAGAAAGTGCATGACATACCACTTTGCTTTTACAAAGACCTACATTAGCGCTTGGCTTTTTACATAAAAATGAAGTGGTGCAAGGTGAACTTCCAAAAAGCAGGGGATACATTTATAACATTCTATTCAATACTCAATTTACAAATAGAATTCATGTGATTGCTTAGGATAGTTTTTTGAGGTTGTACATTAAGTAAGATTTAATACCTTCAATCAAGGAATAAAGCCACCAAAGATGGATGGGGACAGGGTAGGATGAAAGAATAGAGGTGATATAACTTTCTCTCTATTTCAACTTATAGTTTTTATGTCAATTATTTAAATAGCATGTCAACTGTTTTTCTATATATTCTAGGCTCAATTGCTACTGGTAAGAAAAACTCATGCCAACATGTCATTTTACAAACACAGAACAAGAAATAAAATAACATAGCCAGAGTAACAGACATTTTTTGCTAGAATAAGAATAAATTCAACCCTTTGATGCAGCTATAAGTTCTATTGAGGTATAAGGGCTTGTTCAGTTGCTATTTTGTGTTTGCTATACATTTTATAAATGTTGTCTGTCAAGTAATTAAATAAATACCATTCTCCATACTATGAATCTTGAGCAATAAGAATAAAAAATAACTTAGCTTGAAAGAACAAAGTCTCCTTAATCAGTTAAGAGATATGTCTATTGAGGATAAGTTTTTCCAATCTTGAAAAACAATTCTGTAATGACAGCTACCACTTACTAGGAAAACCTATTGGGAATGATGGTATTCATACATAAATATTACAGATTTTATTCTTCATAAATTAATTTTTGTATTTGACATTAACTTAGTTACTTAAAATTAATAAACTGCTTAGTTTTCCCCTTCTCATTTTGCTATCCTTATATATAACAATGGCTTTTCACAGTACACATATGATATATTATAGAGTTTTATAGTTGAAATCTATATAATTTTTAAATCAATTATCACCCCAAATATTCAATTAATATCACAGCTTGGTGTATGTGATCATATGATAACCACAAAATAAAATCAATAAGAGCTACACAAAAATAAAGAAAAAATCTACACAAGACATTATAGAAAGTCATCAACAAACAAAAGAGTAAAAAAGGAACAGAGAACTACAAAAAAATCAGAAGACATTAATAAAATGCTAATAATAATATATGTATATGTATACATATATATACACATACATATAGATTTCCATTAAATGTAAATATTTAAATGATCCAGTCAAAAGGCAGTTTGGCTGAATGGATTAAAAAAAGAACAAAAAGCAAGACCCATACATATGCTGCTTATAAGAGCCCCTCTTCATATCAAAAGACACTCAGACTGAAAGTAAAGAAGTGGAAACTGTTTTTCATGCAAATGGAAATGAAAAATTAAAAGCTAGGGTAGCAATACTTATATCAGGCAAACAGATTTTAAAACAAAGGTTGTAATAAGAGAAAACAAAGGGTATTTCATAACAATAAAGGAATATTCCAATAAGAGAATATAACTCTGGTAAACATGTACACACCCAACATAGGAGAATCTAAATATATAAAGCAAATATTGATGGACATAAAGGAAGAGGTTGACAATAATATAGTCACAGTAGGGGACCTCAATAGATAGATCATCCAGACAGAAAATCAATAAAGAAACAGTGGCCTTGAAAGACACATTAAACCAGATGGATTTAATTTATGTTTTTAGGACATTTTACTCAAAAGTGGAGCACATGGAACATTTTCTGCGAGAGACCACATTAGGTCACAAAACAAGTCTCAATAAATTTAAGATTGAAATCACATCAAACATCTCCAATCACGGTGGCATAAAACTAGAAATCAATTACAAGAAAAAAACTAAAAAATACACAAACATGTGGAAGCTAAATAACATGCAACTAAACAATAAGTTCACAACCAGATCAAGGAAGAATCAAAAGATAACTTGAGACAAATGAAAATGAAAACACAGAGGCCTAAAGTCTATGGGATACAGTCGAAGCAGTTCTGAGATAAAAAATGTATAGCAATACAGGCTCGCATCAAGAAAAATATCAAAGAAACTAACTTTAGACCTAAAAAAAGCTAGAAAAAGAAGTACTAAAAAAACTCAAAATGAGAGGAAGAAAATAATAAAAATGAGAATGGAAATAAATGACATAGGGTAATTAAAAAATAAAAACAGTAAAGATCAATGAAATCAAGAGCTGGTTCCTTGAAAACATAAAAAGTAAATGGATCGGCCTTTAACCAGATTCATCAAGAAAAGGTAAAGAGCCCTGGCTGGGTGGCTCAGCTGGTTGGAGTGCCAACCTGTACGCCAAAAAGTTGTGGGTTATTCCTGGTCAGGGCACACAGATAGACTGCAGGTTCAGTCCCCAGTCCAGGCGTGTGTAGGAGGCAACTAATTCTATGTTTCTCTTTCACATCAATGTTTCTCTTTCACATCAATGTTTCTCTGTCTCTCCCCACCTTTCTATATATCTAAATTCAATAAATGTATCCTCACATGAGTAATGGGAAGGGAGAAAGGAAGGAAGAAGAAAAGAGAGAGGGACCAAAAAAATAAATAAAATCAGAAATGAAAATAGAGAAGTAACAACCAACAACACAGAAATTTAAAAAAAAAGATTATAAGAATATACTATGAACAATGATATGCCAACTAATTGAACTGGAAGAAATGGATAAATTAAAACCTTCCAAGTCTGAAGCCAAAAATTTGAACAGTAATAAAAATAAAAGAGTTCCAACAATGACAAAAAAAGCTCTGGACTACGATGGCCTCCAGAAACTGAGAAAGATAAGACAATGGATCATCCCTTAGTGCCTCCAGAAGGAACACCACCTAGCCAGTATCCTGATTATCTCACTGAGACACATTTCAAACTTCTGAGTTACAGAACAGTAAGGTAATAAATTTGTGTTTTTTTAAATCACTAAATTTGTAGCAATTTGTAAAGACAACTACAGAAAAAGAATACCCCATTTCTGAGTCTGCATCTATCTTAATTGGGTAATTAATTAAAAATTTCAAAACTTATTTACAATGCAAGCCCCTAGAAAGTGTAAGCAATATAGACAGCAAGTGCATAAAAAAAAAGGCAAATAAAACAGTATAAAAAGAATAAGCAACTAATACCCTAAGCCTTTCTTATGGAAGAATATATATAATATACAGAGTGGGGCAAAATTGGTTAACAGTTATAGGTATAGATAATAATACAATAATTAATAAAGAATAATACAAAAATAAACTGTATTTTGTATACTCACAACTCTAAATCTACTTTTCTCCTACCTTATATATGGTATAATATATATTTATAATAATAGTATTGCAATAATTTAGTATGTTTGGAATAGAAGTTTTAATATACCAGTCTAAATAATCATTGCAATAAAAATAATCCTGATCAAAGATAGTCTTGAATGTTGTAAGTCAAACACACACTGTTCACTATTTTGGAAAACTTATTTCATAAGTTTTATAGGCTGATAATTTATACTTATTTGCCATTTGCTCCTATACTATCAAAAGAAGTAACAGTAGCCACAGCGTGTGTCACTCTGTGGAACATATTAATACAGTTCTCGGGGTGCATGTTACTCGGTGCTTCCTTGTAATAGCAGTTTAATGTTAGTACACAATGTCGAGTCATTAAAGCACCGAAGGGAATAAAATAAAGCAAAATCAGCACAAATAAAATTCATTAATTGTGTATTTGCTATTGAACCTGTTTCCTTTAAGTTAAAGAAGCTTAAAATTGACAGGCACATATACTGGAAATGATGGTGTTGCTGCTTATTCCAGGTTGTGCTGCTTCCTGGATCACAGTTGGTTAGTTATTATTACTTAATGTTGTAAAGTGCTCTGAAGCTGAAATCACTCCCTAGGTGCTGAGTAGGATCATTGTGCCTGAACAAAACTAATGCTGAAAAGGCATGTGTTATGATTTTCTAAGCTTTTTTTTTTTAGGAAAGTGAATACATTTATCATCAAAAAAATGAAACAAGCAAGTAAACAGGAGAGAAAAAAAGTTCAAAGAAGTTGCAGACCAATTTAAAAAGAAACAAAAGTACGCTTCTTCAGTTCAAGCTCCAGTGACTGGTCCTACTGTGCTAACCACAAGAACCAGACACCCAGGGGTACCTGCCAGAAGAGGTCATACAGTTCCTGCAGCCAAAAGAACATTCTGGTAAATGGGACAGCTCTAGGTAGTTGAGGTCTCATGAAAACAGTTCACCATCATTTTGCTATTGTCCTGATACAGTAGTGCATTCACTTACGAGCAGCAAAGCAAGTGATGGTAAGTGTGATTCTGCCTATGGTGATGGAAGAGCCATGTGAAGAATATTTATAGGTAGTGAGTTACATTATTGGTACTATTTTGTCTAGATGATATCCCTTATGTTTTGCATAAACTCTCACTACAGTTTTAGTGCAAGGAAATATGGGTCATGGGTCTAGTAAGATTGTTTTTACCCAGTGTACATGAGGGACCTAAACACAATGTCCAAAGAAAAAGCAAAAATGAGAATGAACCCTAATGAGGCTAGTAATGATAGACTAAACATAGTGGACTTCATCATATAGCTGTATGGTTTTATGGGGGCTTCATTACAAGTTTTGTGGAACCCAAATGTTTTTATATATGTGGGTCCCTTCCTTTCTCGCTCTCATATGTTATATGCAAAATATATTACATATGCAACATAATACATACTATATGATTAATATTGTAGGCTATGTGCATTATTTTATATTCATTATTATGTATCCTTATCAGACTTATTTTTCTTTGGTTTTTAAAATAACTTAAAATTAAAGCTTTTTCATGGGCCCATGAGCCCAGGCGCTATTCTTACCTGGTCTGATGCATAAGTTGCTTCTGGTTTATAACTATCTACTAATGTTTTTTTGTTCCTTTATATTCTCCAATTCTATATCTTTGATAACCAAATTTACCTTGGTAGTGATATATGGGCAAGCTAACTACTTCTAATTCAAAATATGAATGGATTAAGAATGTTATTTATGAAGGAGGACCCTCCTCAACAAAACAGAATTATCTTTTGAAGATCTGACCCCTTATAGTACAGGCTTCCCTCCACAGGTGAGTATTCTAGGAACCCATCTGTATCAGTGTACCAGCTGGCATTGTTGTGAGAGGCTGTGTTCAGCTTCTGTGACTTTTTTTTTGAAGACTCTTTTAACTAGTTTACCCATATTGTAATGGGTGATTTCCAAGTACGTCTGCCCACAACTATGCTGAGTGTTTAGCAATTTTTTACCCAAAAGTACATGACTCCCTCATGTCCAACCCTCACTATTCATCCAGTCTTGCCCCATGTGACTATTTTTTGTTTTCCTGGAGGAAAAAGTCTTTGAAGGGAAATATTTTGCTATTGTGGAAGAGGCAGAAGCACTAATGAGGCATCAAAATCTATGATTTCAAAACCTATTTTGAGCAGTGGAGAAACTGTCTTGATAGGTGTATTACATCAAACAGAGAGTACTTTGAAGGTGACTGAAGTTTAAACCTGTTGGAATAAATACACAATAAATAAATTCCAGGTTTTTGCCTCCAACATACTTGTTAAAGCCATTCAATTTTATCCTCTCTCTTTATTTGAAGTGTATGAAAATGTGTTTGAACATTACAAATATATATTTCATGAAAATATTCTATAATCTGCATGTTTCACCTCTAAATCAAACAAGTGAACATTGAAAATGAGTCTATTAGTCAAGGCAAGTAATACATGATAACTATAAGGTAAGGATATTACTTCCCCATGTCACCCTGTAGGGTATGAATGAAGAGCTGAACTAATGAAGAAGACACCTCATATTCTTATCTGAAATGTTTGCACTGACAGTAATGGCTTAAGATTGAACTGACTCCATCTCTGCCTTAGAAAACATTCCCTCCATGTGATATGTTTAGGTAAGTTAGGTAACTAGAAACTCTTAAGGGTCTAGTCTTCACTCTAAGACAAAGCAGTATTCTCAACATTTTTCTCTAGACTAAAAATATTTAAAATGATGTGTACTTTTGATTTTAGTGTGATTTCAGCCTTACTTTTTCTGAAATAAAGTGAATATGTGAGATTTTGTTAAATGTATATATTTAGGCTTGGCAAAATAATACTTACATCCTAGAAAATTGTGAATGTGATAAGAATATGAAATATGTTAAATATAATTTGACCTAAGGAATACTGGTTTTGTTGTTGACAGAATACAAGATGGGATGGGTATTTTAAAGCACAGTAAAAACTGTTCTGACACTCAGATAAATTACTATTATTTGATTTTCAGCATATTGCCTTCCTTTCAAGGAACTTAGAGAAATATGCTCACATATCACCTGAGTAAAAAGGAACAATTTATGTTCTTTCAACTGTGAACACCAATCACACACAGACATTTGCAGATTTACATGAGATGGAAAACAATTTCAAGGCAATCAACTAAACCACAATAAAAATTACACATGCATCAAAGCATTGGGAGAGGAATAAAACTGTGACTTACCAGAAAAAAAATCAGTGTATACATAACTATGCCTGAACAATACTAGGGCTCTGAACAACAAAGAATTATCTCTAGACCAGAGACACAGGAGACTAGACCGATGTGCTCACTACATCTGCAATAGGAACATAAGTGTCCAAGGACACAGTGCTATAAAGAAGTGCTCTGACCCTGGGGAAATAGGTCGCTTGCATGTTGCTTGGAGCCATTTCAGAACTGCCAAGTAGAAATAATTTGGACTATATTCAGCAGTTAATTTAAGGGTAACAGAAATTGTACTCAGCTGTACTTTCTTTTACCAAATTTAAAAGACTTCCAACATATAAATTGCTTTTAAAATCTAGTCAAATGGCCATTCAGGTTTACAATCAAAAGACCCATTTAAAGGAAAAAAATAAAAAACTCAATATTGTTAATTGGCCACATTAATATAGAATCCAGTTCCTCTGTGGTAGGAGTAGAGTACACTTCAAGTGTTTTTATGCTTAGGCTTTTGTTTTTCATATTTTTAAGTAATTGTTTACTCAGGGTTTGTTATTTAAGAAAATATAATAAGGAATTAGAAAAAAATATGTACCCTTGGCTGGTGTTGTTCAGTGGATTGAGCACTGGCCTGCAAACCAAAAGCAACTGCCAAGCTTTTATTATTTTAATTTTACTTTTTTTATACCTTAATAAATACCTTATATTTATATATTTAATACTCCATAGAAGATATTCTACCTAATCAACCCAGTAACCCAATGAGGTATGTATATTTTTATCATGTTTTATAGATGAGGAAGTTAAAATACACAGATTTTAAGTAATTGCTCAGGTTAACGGAGCTGGCAATTAATGTATTCAATATCTGAACCTACATAGTTTTTGTTAAAGTATACAGCTACCACTAGTTTAATAGAACATATCTTCTTTTGTAACCAACCCTGAAAGTCACTTATGAGAAAACTTGGATATTCCTCATACTTGCATGCTTATAAAAAGGGCAATGGATTAATGTGTTTTTTCAGAAAGATGGTGTGAAATCATAAGGCCAAAGAAAGACAGATAAGAGTGAGGACGTGATAATTTTTCCTGCTGAACTTTTGAAATGGCTTGAAAATAAGAATAAATTCCATATAATGTAGAGAAGTGCTTCCCAACATTTTATCCAGTCATTGTTTGTTCAGCAAATATTTATTGAGTGCCCTCTTCATGCCAGGCACAGTTCTGAAAACTTAGAGTATATCCAGAAACCAAACAAAAATCTCTGTCCTTATCTAGTTTATATACCGGAAGAACAGAGAGCAAACAGTCTAGTATATAAAAGGCTTATGTGATAGTGCAGAAAATAATAATAGTGAATACCCTAGAGAAAGATGTTGAGGCTGCTCATAACGTAGGTCTATAGGTGTACCCAATATAAGTACCTGAGGTAATGCAATTGACTTCTCAGAACACCTATGGGCAGACTAAATTAAGATGTATGCAATAATACTGCATTTTAAACTACTTCAGAAAACAAACATTTCCATTAAAGGTTGTTTTTGAAGAAATTTTACTTGTTCTTTATGAACAATTAAAACTGGCTAATTGGAATTCATTAAAAATTTTAGCCTAATAAAATAGGATTGTTTCCCCCAAATTTTGCACTAAGTATGGCTTGGACTAGTGCCTAAATCGAACCAAATTCTTGTTGTGGTAAGTTAAGAATATGTTGAAATGTATTCTTTAAATTGACAATATCTGAAACACAATTTGTCCATTTAACTTTTTAGTTTAAGAAGACTTAGTCCAGTTTAACTTTTTAGTTTAGTTTAAGACTATAAAGGAAATCAACCCAACAGACAACAACAAATATTTTCTCTTTTTATTTTACTGTTGATAAATTTTTATGTCTCCAGTGGTTTAAAAGTTAAACAAAACAATGTGTGAAGACAACTTCTAATCACATAGCTAAAAGTAATAACAGAGTATTTATTATCATATTTATTTCATGTTAATTTTAAGTGTTAAGATTCTAATTATTAATGCTTGCAATCATATATAGATACTTTATTACACTGATAAAATTTGATACTAATTTAGATACAAATTTGTGTTTTATTCCTCTTCTCCTCCCCTTCCTTTCCTCCATTTATGCTGGAAGCAGGCTCTGTGCTCCTTTGCAAAACCAGAAAGTTGTGGTAGAGTTTCAAGAAGAAATCATCATTATTTAAACATGTTTCTCACCTTCTGATTAAGCCTTTGTCCAGTAGTACTCTTGCTGAAAGGGTGAGGAGGGAGAGTTCCTCTGGGAAGAGTCAGGTAAGCAGGGAAGATTTTCATAACGCTAGAGAGAAGATCGGGTCCAGTGGAACTGAGGAGCAGGAGGGACCCATGCCTTTGAAAATGGTCTAAGGTGTTGGTACAACTTACAAAACCAGTGAGGATCTAAAGCTTGTCCAGTGTTCTTTTTAGACTTGTGTTGCTGATGGAACTCTACACAATTTTATACCTAGTTTAGGTCTTGTTCTCTTGGGTGGTCTAAGTTTACAGTGTTTTCCCCTATTTCATTAGATTAAAATAACCATATTAATTAAATTAGTGATTATAAAATATGGTCATAATGCTATTTATGGAGGAATTATTTCTAATTACTTACATTTCAATGGTATTAGATGTAACTTTAATTTTTTTTCCTAGGATGGGAATTGGATTTGAATATATGAAGAGGGAACCCCCTCCAAAAATATAATTTATGTATAAAAATTGTATATTTATTCTTACATGTTTAAACTTTAGTCACCTTCAAAGTACTCTCCATTTGATGTCATACACCTATTAAGATGGTATTTCTAATACTCAGTTTTCAAACTTGTCAATTGTGATGCCTTTTAGTGCTTCTGACATTTTTTGTTTTACCATTTTTTGTTTTATGGTAAATGAACTATCACCAAAATAGTTCCTTTTGAGGACTTTTTTCATCCAGGTAAACAAACAAACAAAAAACATTGCTTGGGGTAAGATCTGGTGAGTAGGGAGGTAGGGCGTGTGGGTCATGCCATTTTTGGTCAAAAACTGAACACGCAGTATATTGTGGGCAGGTGTGCTTATAAATTACCCATCATGAAATGGGTAACACATTGAAAGAGTCTTCAAAAAACAAAATCATGGAAGCTGAACACAGACTCGCACAACAACTCCAGGTGATACACTTATATAGATGGGTTTCACCTAGTGGGGGGAACCTGTACTATAGGGTGCCTGCCCTTCAAAAGATAATTCTAATTTTTGGGGTGCCCCCTAATACATGATGGGTCAAAAGTAAGTTTATAGTTGTTCCTATGAAAAATAATACAATAATTAGTAAATAGTAATATGAGAATAATCTCTGTGTCTCATGTACTCACAACTGTAAACCTACTTTTACCCCATTCTGCATTTTATTATATTAAGGACGTGTCCTTCTACTTCTTGCTTGCTTTAAAAATTTGGAATGAATTTTTAGTATTATTAACTGACTTTTATATATCTTTTGAAATCACCATCTATGTTTTTTCTCCATTTGACCTATTGTGATGCTGCATTAATTAATACAATTACCTGACAATTCCATCATAAACTTGTAAATTATTTTGCTGGATATTATTTGTTAAAATATTTAATATAAACATACTATTTTCATAAAACTCATTAGATGATGGGTTTTGAAACTCATTTATATTTTCCCATATACTAATATGGTTTTATTTTTGTAGCTACATGTGAATATTTCATAATTTAGATATTATTTTAAGATAAAAAGCAGTAATCAAGTAATCATACTATTAGATCTGCATATTTCATGCTTTTCTTTTATCCCTTAGAGAAGACTTGTTCATAATGCTATAGCCATATCTGCAGAAAGCGGTAAACTGAAATTAGATTAAGAAATTTGTGGATACTTAAGTATTAGAATGACATTTTACTAGAAATATTGAAGGGAGTCAAGTGAGTATTTTACCATCTTTCTGAGCACTTACTTGTCTGAGAGCGGCCAAGCCGTTTTTCATTTTAGTTGTGAGTATAGTGTGAGCACATCATATCCTTGTATCACAAAACAAAACCCTCTATTATTAATACCCACACAGGTATAGAGATCTACTTTATTTTAGTATTAGTGGAAAAATATTTCATACAGAACAAAATTCTGTCTCTCTGTCTAAAACAACTATGAAATAATAAATCACACAATGTGAATATTTCCAAAATAGACTTCTAGGATAAAAATTGCCAATGTCACAGACTAGCTCCCAGGAACGTCCACTAGCCAATCATCCATCTAGCACGCAGTATAAAGGATATCATTTGAACCTACAGTGGATACCAAATGCTTTAATATAATCTATTTTGAAAGATAATTGGATACAATTTGCTAAACAGATGTACCATATGTAGGTCAATAAAACAAATCATGTTATTCCACTAATATATTTTTGCTTTTCAATTTTTGTCAGTTTGCTAGAATATTGTTCACTCCCAATGGTCCTATTTCCCAGAAAAGTGCTCCTGGACTTTTACATGAGTTCTAAAAAAGGCAGATTATCTGAATTATGACTCACTAACCTTCACTTATAAAGAAATACACTATACTTAAGAAATATATTATATATTTTATATTCTCAAGCACAAATAAGATTTACTAATCCCATTGTCTCATATTAATTCTTACAATCCCCACTTATAATAAATTTAATAAAATGAAAATTTGTATATGTGTGTGTATATATATAATTATTTAATAGTTTATTCTACAAACATTCACTAAACTCCTAATCTTCATTCATTTAATCAACATTTTTGAGAAACTACCTTGTGCCAAACACTATACTAGGTGCTAGGAATACAAATTCCCCACCCTTTTGGCATTTATATTTTAGTGTAAAGATTGAGAAAGCAAACACATTTATTTAATGTGTTTAGAGCTACTATAAAGAAAATTAAAGTGGCAAGAGGATAATGAGTAAAGAAATTTTTAGTGATCATGGTAGTAGTAGTAGTAGTAGTAGTAGTAATAGTATTTTTCAAACATATTCATCACAAACCATCTATCTGTTAAGGTTACATTAAAGCAAGAAAGTGATCAATGCAACTTTTACATTTACAGAGCAAATAGCAGAGTATGCTTAGTATGCTGGAGGAATAACAGCCCAGCAGATTTACCAAACTAGAGTCAACACTGGTGTTTGTAATGGGGTTAGGGTAGTAAATTTCTCAAGTGAGAATAATATCATGCTCCATAGAACTTGCTTTGGTAGAACTTTGAATTTAACTCCATATAAATTGCATTTGAAACATAGATGTTTAAAAACATCACTGATAATTTTATGGAGAATAAATGCAGTTAAGGCCATGAGAAGCTCAATACAGTATGTTTTTGAACAAGATAGACAATGACCCCCCCTTTCATAGAACTTACAATCTAGTGTGGAAACACATGAGAAAGTTAAAGTAAATACATATAAATGATATACAAGGTAGTGATAAATGACAGGGTGACAATTAAAAGGAAGAGTGTGATGAGAGTGAAGACAGAGGGTACTACTCCTCTATGGAAAATCCAGGATCTAACGCAGAATTATACTTCCTCTGAGACCAAAATGTCCTGAAGGAGATCACCATGGAGACAGCTCATAGAGAATTCTGGAAAGAGGAACAGCATGTGACCTCAAACTTATGTAAGAACAAATGAAGATCAGCGTTTTGTGATTAAAAAGAAGTAGACAGAAGTTGATATTAAATGAGCAGGATAGCAGAGGAAAGATGGCATTGCAACTTTTATGCTTCAGTGAAGAGTTTAGCTTTGACTAAAGAGAACTGAGAAAGCCACTGGATACTTTTATGCAAAGAAAGTAACATCAGCTAATTTTTATATTTGCAAGATCAACTATTTGGAAAACTGACTTTGGTGGAAGGGAGTAGCAGGAATGGAGGCAAGAATGCCATTTTGAAAAGCTACTTAATTAGTCCAAGAGGGGTGTTTGGTGATTTAGATTAGATGATATCTATAAAGATGAAAAAAATGAATGAAGTTGAGATGTATTTTGGCAGTAAATATTATAGGACTCACTGCCTCATAGATACAATGCACAGATGGGGGTGAGGTTGGAGACAACAAAGATGCTTCCTTTGTATTTGGTTTGAGCAAACATGTGAATGGAAAACCTATGAATTGAGATGTGTAAGACACAGGTTTTAGTAATTGTGGGGATGGCATTATTTCTCTTTTGGGCATAGCAAACTAGAAATACAAATTAGACACACAAAGACTTGTATCAAGTAGACAGTCAAGCAGGCAGCTGCCCTACTCCAATTTAGTCTGAAGGGACATTTGCAGCCTACTTGAGTGAAATACTTTAATTTTATTGCACTAAAAATTCTATGCTGATTTTATATCAATCCCCAGTTTCTATCAATATTCTTGCATTTAGCATGGGATCAAAATATTTCCGTGGCAGTATTTCAAATTTGAGACCAACATCAAAGTTTAAGGGTTCCAATGTGGACTTGACATTTCAGGTTCCATTGTGATTTGTTTGACTAGAGTGGGTTTTACTCCCATACTCAAACCCAGGCTAAAACTTCAAGACATTGGCCTGACCCCAAGTGGCTACTTCAAAATCACCTTTCTCTGCTAGAAGTTTAAGTACTTCTTCTATAGGAAAAAAGCAAAGTTTTCTGTCACTTGCACAGGACATATTTTTTGAAGCTTCCAATATTTATTTGATATTCTTTCCAGAGCAGTGAAGCACTGTATTAAAAACTCAACAAGGTCTAAGACTGTAAGGCGCCTAGAATTTATCTGGAAATCAAACCATGTGATGGCATATTATGTGACATATAAATGGGAGCACAAATATGGGGGACTTTCATTCTGCTGAAAAGAGTTAAACAGGTAATAGGGGTTGGAGCATATGAGTTATATCTTGAAGCAAAAATAGTAATTTCTAAGAAGAAAATAAAAGAGAAGTGGTAAGTTGAATATACAGGAAAAAGCTACGAGCAAAAAAGAAAAAGAAAAATAAACTGATATTTGCATTACAGCTCGTCATTGAAAGGTACCTAGGATGCATGAAAGGTAGTTACAAAAGGTAAGGTGGAAAGATTAACTAGGCTAGACAGTGAAAGATGTTGGAGTCTTATAGAAAGAGCTTGGGCTGTGACTAATAAAAATAAAATGAGAGTAACATGATCACATTTGGGTTTGAGTGTCTATTTTTATATAATCCCTGATTTATTTGACCAAATTTATTTTATAATTGCACATATATGATGAATTATATTCTTTGTCTTAGTAACTGATATTTTTAAATTGAATTTATTGGGGTGACATTGGCTTGCAACACCATACAGGTTTCAAGTGTATAACTCAATAAGCCATCATCTGCACATGCGTCATACATATTTGGGTTTTAGAAAAAAACCTTTGTTACTTCATTTATAATGCAACAGAGAAGAGCACAAAATTTAAAGAAGAGGTGAATGAAATGGCTTACGACAGTAATAATGCATGCTATGGACTGAATGTCTGTGTGCCCCTGAATTCATATGTTGGAATCCTAACACCCAAGGTGATAAGATTACGGTTTGGGAGGTGAGTAAGTCATGAGTATGAAACCCTCATGAAGGAGATTTGAGCCTATAAAAGAGGTCCCCAAAGAGAGATCTGAATCCCGTTTATCATGTGAGAACACAGCCAGATGGCACTATCTGTGAACGTGAAAGCAGGCTCTTAATCAGACACCAAAACTGTTGGCTCATTGATCTCGAACTTCCCAGTCTCCAGAACTGTGAGAAATTAATTTATGTTGTTTATAAGCTATTCAGTCTATGGTATTTTTTATAGCATCCTGAGTGGACTAAAACAGTGAGATAATAGAGAACAGGATAGAATTATTAAAAAGTCTACAGAGCAACAATTTTTCACAACCTAGACAGTAAGTTGGTGTGTTTTTAGATGAGGGAAAGTTAAGTGTCAAAGATGATTCTGAGAATCTCTTCAGCTGGGACTGAGGGAATAGTAGTGTTTCCTGACTGAGAAAGAAAGTCAATTTGATGTGGAAGAAGTGCTGTTACAGAAAGAGTTCAGTATTTGGAAATATGGTAAAGATTATCAGTAAGCAGATGGGAATAAAATGAGTTGATCAAGACAGAAACAAAGCTTATATCCAAAGAACTGAGAGTAATTATCAAATTAAAAAAAAAAACACCTAAAAACTTCTGGGCTCTATGAATTCAGTAGAATCTATTAATTTGAGAGGGAAACCAAGCATGAAACTATAGGGAGCCTGGACTTTCAAAAAATAGGCAGAGGAAGCCCAAGTCAATTAGAGAGGACCTGCTACAGACAAAGCAGGGGCAAGAAGAGAGATAAACCAAGAGAACAGGAAGGTGAAAAAAAAACAAAAGAGGTAAGAACCGACCACAAAATAAAGTCACCATGTCTGAATGTGCACTTACTAGATTTATTTTCTTTTCTAATTTTTAACATTATTATTTGAGAATTCTATCTATTCCTCTGTTCTTTCTATCTCTAAAACTCCATGTGCATTTCTCAAATCCTGAAAAACAAATCTACCTCTTTATTTCCTATTATTTGTATTTAAGAGAAAACTTAAATACTTAGAAAATCAATAAAACTGCATAAAAGAAAGAAAAAAACTAAGACTCAAAAGAGAAATAAAAACTCTGATAATTCATTTTTTGAAACTGAAAATAAATATATATCTCAAATGTTTTCTATCCTTTTTATGTCCAAATGACACTTTTAAAATTCTCTCTAGAGGCTCTACATATAAGCTAGATTTTAGAATATAGTGGTGATTTATTTGGGGGAGGAAGCATTTTATATTGGGTAATTCAGTCATTTCAAATATTATATTGATCATTAACTATTTACTATAACATTGACTAGAACTGGGTGTGAACCAGAGGATATCCTCAATGCAGTGGAATTCAGCTGACTATAATACATGACAGGGGAGATCTACCCCTTTAAGAAGTACACATAAAGATCTAGAGTTTTCTGGAACAAAGTTATCTGAGCTATAGGAAAGAACACTTTATGTAACATTACAATTAAGTTAAAAGTAAATGCTCAATTTAAATATATGAAATATTATGTGATGTACATAATTGTTCATGCTATGCCAGTGATTTTCAAATTCTCATCTCATAGCACACATAAACTAATTACCAACATTCTATAGCACACCAAGAAAAACTTTTTTGCTGGCAAAAAAAAATAGTATAATAATTTTGATCTATTTGCAACAGATGGCTGTTGCTGTGTTGGCTGTTTTCATTTTTTTTTTAATTTGACAATCTGAAGGAAAAGAGGTCAGTTACCCTGAAGTCAGGTATAGCATGGCACACCACTCTGCCTTATGTGGCACACAGGTTGAAAAATACTGTGCTACGGTTTTAAACAATTGGAAGCACAATAGGTTTATTTAGATTACAATGACTACAAACATGTGCAAATGCGTTGTGTCAGGATGTTTGAACTGCTGTGATGTCACTAGACAATAGGAATGTTTTGGCTCCATTATAATATCATAGGACCACCATCATATATGCAGTCTGTTGTTGAGTAAAATATTGTTATGTGGTAAATGACTGTTAAGTGAATGAAAATCTTTTAATCACTTTGTACTTTGTTCCAGAGGGTTTCATTATACAAGGAAATATACACAGTACATGAGAAATACATATGATATATTTTAATGTCTCTAACTTCTTTTTATACATTAATTTCATTGTAGTTTTTAATAGTCCTCTTAATGTACTGTGAGTGGATATTTTGTGGTCAGGTTACTCATTAGAGTCTAACACTGCAAATTAACACTGTCTTTCACTTCTTATAAAAGCTTATAAAACTTCTTAAATGATATAATTCTTTTATTTTTAATACTCATGTATCGTTTCTACTCAGTGCAAGATACCAATGAATTTATGTAAACTTTAATGTTAATTTTATGCAATGGAAAAAGTATGTGTTCTTTGATTTGGTTTGCTTTCTTTCTATAACAAGCTCAAAGAGCTAATATGGCCCAGAAAGATAATGATGTCATTCTTTATGCTCCTTGTGGCAGGAACATTACATTGTAAACACTTTCAGGCTTGGTTTACATTCTGTGACATACTTAATACTAAAAAAAAAATTTGGCATGCTAATTCAATTTAAAAATTTTAAATTTCAAATAAAAGATATTTCAAAACAGATTAGGAACAATATAGGTTGATATATAACATTTTGATATTTATTCTGTTAGCTGTTACTTATTATCATAATAAAAGCTGGTACAAAATAATTTGTGAATTCTGGATATATATGTGTGTATATATACATGTATATATATGTACATGCATATATATACACACACACATATGTACAAATAAAATATATAGTGCTTCAAGAACATCGTGTTTGGTTGTGTTGGCTAGATTCATAACTTTTACAATAATAGATTCATGCTAATCTAAGGGCCAGTGAATGAGTAATTAGTAATTATTCAGCAGTGAGAAAAAACATAAAACTAATTCCATAATCATGAATATTTGTACTCACACATGATGTCAGATAAATTATTTATAATACATCAGAAAAGTAGGACTAAGAATAAAACATGAGCCCCAGCAGGTAGGACATATTTACAAATAAGATAATGGCTGACAATTAAGTTAGTGATATTTCAGTGTGTTACTACAGGGAATCAAGGGCTTCTGAAATAAAGCCTTACCTCTGTGTCCTTGGGCACATTCTGTAATGTAGAATAGCTTTATAACCTATAAAATAGGAATAATAATTTTCATATTTTTCACAAAATGTTTGTGAAAAGTAAATCAGATAGTAGTATGAAGGGTGTCATAAACAGCAAAGCCTGATACTTATGGAATTTATTATTTTATCTGAACTTTTATGGTTCCATTTATTACTTGACTCAGTAAACTGAACTAATCTTAATACTCAAAAACATCCCACACTTTTCACAATATTTTAAAAGACAGAATATGAAATAAAAGAGATGGCAATAAATGTTATAGCATTTAGCTTGTTGAATGCCATGTTTCTTTCCTTCTTCCTACTCCCATGTTTACGTCCACTAATAGTTACTGCTTTACTAACACAAAAGGGAGTTATGAAGAAGACAGAAGACTCATTTATTTTTATATTCCTGACCTCAGCTTGATTCTCAGGTCTAATTAAATTATATATTCATTTATTAAAAATATTGATTTACTTAATTTCCATTACATGTCAGGCACTGTTATTGGCACTGGTGATACAGCAGGGATTAGGCAGAAAAACTCTCTCCCCTGCCTGATGGAATGTGCATGCTTGTGAGAATATGACACAGAATCCAAGAATAATGTATGAGGTCTGTCCAGATGGTATCCAGCCATGCATACTGAAAAAGAGACATTTATTGAAGATACAAGATACAAAAAACATTGTGCATGGGAAAATGATGCCTCTGTCCTCTTCAGAGTAGGCACCTTGGGACCTCACACAGTTCTCCCAAGTGCCATCAGCTGCCCCATTGTATTTTCCTGAATCTCATCGCCAGTCTGAAATGTCTTCCCTTTCAAAGGTGATTTTAGTGTTGGGAAAATCTAGGAGTCACAGGGTGCCAGATCTAGGTTGTTGGGGGGCTGAGTCACCTGGGTAATTTGATGTTTTGCCAAGAAGCTGCACAAGATGTGATGCTTGTGTAGGCACCTGGTCATGGCGAAGTTGCCAATCACTAGTTGCCCATAGCCATGGCTTTCTGAAAAACGTAAATAGTTTCCTGGGCCCTAGATGGTGTAGCTCAGTGGATTGAGTGCAGGCCTGTGAACCAGAGGGTGGAGGTTCAATTCCCAGTCAGGGCACATGCCTGGGTTGCAGGGGACACACGAGAGGCAACCATACATTGATATTTCTCTCCCTTTCTCCTTTCCTTCTCCTCTAAAGATAAATAAATTTTTAAAAAATTTTAAGTGATCAAATCCTTAACAGAATGACTCACAGCTCTTGCTTTACTGTCATATAATTTTCTTCTACTTTTATGACATTGTGTTTCTATATTTTGATCCATAATTAGATTTTAAATCCAAAATAGAACAATATACAAATAGTTAGTGAATAACAGAGCATTGAGTCACCTACATAGATTTAGCAACCATATAATAAAATAAATGTATTGATGCAATTAGTGATGCCTTCCCATGTAGGCCCCTCCCATTCCCCTTCTTGTTAATGTTACTTCAGAATGCTGCATTTGTCTCATCTAACAAAATAACATTGATGCATTATTATTAAGGTTTGAAAAAAGTAAAATAAGATGGAATAACTTATATCACAGGTTTTTAAATGAAGCTGGGAGGCAATTAAGGAGGTGGACCATACGCACATCCTTACCAGGAAGACTGGACCAAACCACAGATATTTCAAAGACTCGGCAAAGAACGCTTTGCTCAGTGATAGCCTTAAGTAACCACCAATCAAAACTCTTTGTAAACAAATTATACATTCTTTTTCTTCCTTTTAAAGGCCCATGACTTCTGCTCCATAATTGGATAGTATTTGGATTGCTGCCCAAAATTGTATACGCTGATATGCAAATCTTTGATGCCAAATACAAGCTTTTACTTGATTATTGCCTCGTCATAATTTTTGGTTAACAAGTTCATACCTAGTTCAATTTTGCATAGGATTTTTTTTAACCAAATGTCCTTTTTTATTCTAATATCCCATCTAAGATACAACATTACCCTTTATCCAAATACATCACATTCTGAGGTACTAGATGTTAAGACTTCAGCATATAAATTGGGAGGGACCCATAAATCTGATAATAGCCCCCAAAGCAACCACTAATCTATACATCTGACTATTCTGGACATTTCATATAAATGGGTATATATATGTGTGTGTGTGTGTATATATATACATCTGCATATGTAATTACACATAGGTATATACATGTCATAATATATGTACATATATTATATATAATGGTGTTTGCAACTTTTTCTGTCACTTACAACGTTATTAAGACACACACGCATTGTAACTATGTCAGTACTGTTGAGACCCTCTAGTGAATTTTTCATTTCTATTATTAAAATTTGCATCTATAGACTTCCCATTGTGTCTTTTTATATCTATCTTTTGATATTCTGTATTTGATAAGAATTGTCATTATGATTTTTTTTAATTAATCTTAGTCCCCTTTGGTTCTTGGAACATATTTAGAATAGCCCATCTGAGCCCCTTGAAAGACAGTTTTTATTTTTTGCCTTTTTTCTATGCATGGGTCACATTTACCTACTTATTTGCATGTCTCATTTTTGTTGTTGTTGCAAAGTGGACACTTTTGTTAATATAATACAGTACCTGAACACGATCCCACCCCCAAACTGATGGCAGTTATTGTGTTGTTTGCTTGGGGATATATTTATTTAGTGACATGTATAAATTAACTCAATAAAGTATATTTTCCCTATTATGTTGACCTTGCTCCTATTATTGATTCTCTGTTTTTATTTTTAGCCCAAGCTACCCAGGGATTACTCCTGGGGTTGTGGGAGTGAGGTATATGTGTTAGTAATTTAGTGGTAAAAGGTTCTGCTTAAGTCCTCTTAGCCAGTTAGATTTTTCCCTTTTTACTGTTGGATGTGTTTGTAGCTTGGAGGCTACATCCTTCAAGGAAGGTAAACATCCTTCAAGGAATTTATGCACCTTTGCTTCACATTGAATCAGAGAGTATTATCTCAAATGTTCCCTCTCTGATTGTTCCTCAGAGGGTGCAACTTGGGTATGCACACAATCTTCCACGTTGGAGGGGGATAAGTATTATTTTATTTTTAGGCTGGACTCTTTAAGAGTAACCCCTAGGACAGAGTAGCTAATTGTCTAGTCAGTGTTTCTTTAGCAGTTCTATTTAAGCCCCTTTCTGCCCTGTGTTGACAGATCTGCGGGTGGCTTGGGGAATGTATTTAACTCCACCCTACATCCCGCCCTGATTGCTGTGAGTGGGTGCAGCCCTGCACATGCATACGGACTTCTCAAACCCTGAACTTGATCCTGATTCCAGCAGGCCTCTTTTGAGCAGTCTTTCTTCCTGAATCTGTTAAACCTCTGGCTTTTTGTTTTCCTTGTGTTATGAACCTATTAGCCTTTTCTTAATTGCTTGCCACCAAGATCTCCATTATTTTTGACAGTACTCTTAGGAATGGAATTCTCCATTCTCTGTCCCAACTAAAGTCAGTACCCTCGGGCAAAGTTGCAGAACTCTTTGTGCTACATTTCCCCTTTCCCATAGGCAGAACCCCTTGCCAGTGCACCAGAGCTGGAGGAGGAGCGCACTTTCTCAGAGTTGTACTCCTGCTCTAAGACTGGGTACTGGTTAAGGGAAGTGAAGTGGTCGCCCCACATCATTCTGGCTTGCCGCTTCCTTTACCACTGAGATGGGTCCTAAGCAATCAAGGCCTCAGCTTTCTGTCATCTGTCAGAGCCCTCCCATCCAAAGGCACACTTCCTCCTCGGGGGGCTGTGTAGAGGATGGTAGACCTGTTATTCTCTGCGAGCTACACCTGCCTGGAATAGAACTTTCAAAACATGGGGCTAGATAGTACGATGAGAAACAAGGGCAGCCTGCCTCCCCAGGGCTGAAACTATACTTCTTCCTTATGAATTGGGAAGAGAATGAGCCCAGGCCTTCTTGGCTATACCTGCTTGGAACAACATGTTTACAGTAGAAATTCTGTAACACAGAACTGAATGGTAGTGAAGGTGATGGATAGAACAGGTTATATCTCAAATTCTTGCTGTTTCTATCAAGATTTAGTAGAACATTTAATAAAGTATGTCTTTATTTACTGCATAGTAGAATATTTCTTTATTTGCTGAATCTTTTTTAGGACAGTTTACAGAGTTTAAATGATTGCCTTCTTATAATTTTCATCAGCTTAATGGTTATTCTGCAGGGGCTAAAGCTTCACTGAGCTTCTTGTTCTCCCATTACAGAAGGCCCAGATTTTTTTTTCATTTGTTTGTTTATGTCCTTAATTTAAACAACCAATCATTCATCCCTGGTCCCAGACTCACTTTCCAATATTTTTTTATCTTGTTATTTACTCTAGAAACATTCGACTCCTTATTTCATTAATTTGTTATTTTCAGCTCCTTCTTTCTCTATGGGTTTTCCTGTGTTCTGCTGACTGCAAGGATCTTTGTGTAAGATCTACACCTCACCTTATTACCTTCTACTCAACCTTCAGCTCTTCATTTAAACAACATTCTCTGGCCCAGGCTAGGTAAGTCATGCCCTTATGACTCATGTTTGCAACTTTTTTTTCTTTTGAATAACAGCCTTGATTTATTCTTTGTGTTAGTATAATGACTTCTGTTTTCTGGGAATAATGATAGCTCCCCTAAGATAAGAATCTCCCTACTCCCCAAATGTGGGCCCTGGCCCATACTGTAGTCCTGTAATTCTGGTCTTTTCAAATACCTAAATCTAGTAGAACCACTACCTAAATGCAGTGAGTACCTGAGTTAATGTGAGCCACCATAACAAAAACAATATATATGTGCTATCCATCTAGCTCTTGTTCCCAAAAGGACAGAGGTGAAAGATTTATCATAAAAGCCTTATCCATATGGGCAGATAACAGAGAATTCCTCCACTGGAGCCTGATGGAGAGTGAGCTCATCCCTACTGGTATTTAAGCTTGGATGAACAACCTTTAGGTGGCCACAAACTATAGGGGACACAGGCCAGTTGGCAATAGTCTTCTGAGAGTCCTTTACTGATCTGCTGCATGGGCTCCCCTCAGGTCTGTCAGCTAATCTCAGCATTACATGATTCTGCACTTTAAAGAATTCCATTTTGGGATGCTGCTTACTGCAGTATAGCAAAATATTGCTGTATTTACTAAATTAATTTTAGATATCTACTCAAACCTGAGGACATCTTGAGTTATGATATACCTTTTATACACCATGATGAAATTCACCTATATTCTATTTCATCTGAACATTGCTCCATCAATTTAAAAATTGATTTAAAACAGCAAGCCTGGCTGGTGTAGCTCAGTGGATTGAGTGTGGGCCTGTGAAGCAAAGGGTTGCAGGTTCGATTCCCAGTCAGGGCACATGCCTGGGTTGCAGTCTAGGTCCCCAGTAGGGTACACATGAGAGGCAACCACACATTGATGTTTCTCTCTCACTTTTTCTCCTTTCCAACCCCTCTCTCTAAAAATAAATAAATAAATATTTTTAAAAAACAATAAAACAGAATTTCTAAGAAACAATAATAAAATAACTGTTGGCTTTATTGTGTATCTTTATATAAATTCATGATTGAAACATTTTTAGACACCATTAGTTTCTACTATAAAAACTGATATAACTTGTAAGATCTAGGTTCAAAATTGCCACAATTTTTACGGCATAAAATATTATTCCAGTTTGAGTTAGATTACTTAATTTATAAATTTTTGTTTAACCTCTTCTTTCTAACAAGCATGCTATTAGGCACTTGAGAAGCCAAGGCACAACATTTGAATTCGTGGGGTTTATATTTTGATGCAGCACATATGTATAAAACCAGATAAACTATGTGATTTATTTGGTCAGTAAATAGGGATAGATATGTACAAAACATTGGTATAGTATGCAGATAACTATATAAAATATTTTGAAATCAAAAGCAAGCCCATGATTGGACTTCCATGAGTTAAAGAAGGCATATTATAGCTAGTGACATTTGATATGTTTTAAAAATTATACAGATGTTCATTAGAAAATTGGTAGTGGGATGCATAGAATTTTTTGCAATTAACAATATGAAATGAATAAAGTCACAGAGGACTTTGGAGCCTGGTTTATTAAAATAACTAAAAGTAGATTAGCATAGCTGAAATAAACATTAAGTGTGGGTTAAGGATATTTTAAGGAGCTTAAAATCCATCTTTGTAGAAATAAAATTGTCATAGAAACCAAGATTGCATTGCAAAGAAATATTCAAAAGATGAGTTTGAGCCAGACCTTCTGCCTTAATGCATTGCTGAAGAATTTTATCACTGTTATTACAGAGCATGTCAAGATTTCATTCTTTAACATGGAAAATAAAATAACTAATTTACATTGTTCAAGTTTCTCTTAAATATGCAGAGAAGTTGTCATCCACAGTTGTACTGTGGCTGAGGCACATTTAATCTGCTAGAGGTAAATTGAGATAAATGGAATATATATGACACTCTAAAGAGTGGAATGCATAAATGTGCAGTGAAAACATGTGGCTAAACTGCATGATAAGACACCTTAAGGGAAGAAGCCATAAGAAAAGTAGCTAGTATGAAAGTTAGGCAATTTTTCTACTATAGTTACTTTATATGTTACAGCTGTTTTATATAATTAATAATGCTAAGGGGTTCAAGCAGAGAGTGATAGTAAGAGAATTATAAATTAAGAGATAGGGGTTCAGTTCCCAGTTTCTTCATCACAATTTTGTCACTTCACACAATCTCTAATCTTCAGAGTTTGAGCTTTAATATGATAAAACAGAAAAATCATCTGATTCTGAGTAGTTTATATTATAGATAATTTAGCAAAAATGTATTTGTTGGTATTTCAAATATGTGTATACCTCCTAAGAGAATAAAGCAAGATATTAACTTAGTATTTTATAGTAAATATATTTATTAATGAGCTAGTAGACTATATCAATATTTCTTTCATATGAATAAAAACTCCTTAAAGGGAAAAAATTCTTATAGACCCAAATTGTTGATTTAAATTTTCACAATGTTACCAAAATTTCTATGGTATAGTTAAAATGTACATAAACAAAATCAGGCATATGTTTCTTGGGCTTTCAGAACAGTCAATTCAACCATAAACTAAAATAAATTTACAAACTGACCTGGCTAATGTGTCTCAGTTAGTTGAAGTGTTGTCTTGTGCACCAAAACAGCATGGGATTGATTTTCACCAGAACACATACATACTCAGGATGTAAATTTAATCCCAGTTGGGGGAACCTACTACAAGAAGCATCTAATTGGAATCTCTCTGCCTCTCTCTCTCTTCCCCTGCCCCTCTCTCTAAAAGCAGTGTTAAAAATGTCCTCAAGTGGCGGGGCGGGGGAAGCTGGGATGGGAAAAATAGACAAAAAACTGTACTTGAAAAATAACTAAATAAAAATTTAAAAAAATGCCCTCAAGTGAAGATACAAAAATAAAAATTAATATGACAAATTGAATATAAATCTAATAAAATGAAAATTATGACCAGAGGGGAGAGGGAAGGGAATTTCAGGGGAAAAGGGAATGGTTTACAGGAACTAGTATAAAGGACACATGGGCAAAAACTAAGGGGGGTGGAAATGGGAGGGAGGTGGGGAGCACTGGGGGGGTGGGCTAGGATGGGAGTAAAAGACAGAAAACTGTACTTGAACAACAATTAAAATAATTAATTTAAAAAATAAAATTATGATAACAGCATTGTTTTTGCAGATGATGGTTAGTAGCTATCAAATAATGTTAACAACACCCATGTGGTTGTTGATGTCAGGGATATAGCTTCTCTAAATTTTAATAAGTTGACATTTCATGTGATATAAATAGGGAAACTTTCCCTACTTTTCTCAATGCAAACTACTATGAAAGCTTTCTTCACAAAGCGAGTTGGGACACTTTCAATTTTTCCTCATGCAATCTAGATTAAATCATCCTTTATTTTTAATTTTTTCTCATACGTGACACACTTGTAACTTTTTCTGCTAAAGTGAATAATCATAAACATAAATTCAAGTGAATCATGAAATTTAATAAATTGTTTATAATGCAGGCACTCTGAAGATCCAAAAGAAGAAAGCCACACACATTTTCCTCAGAGGGGAATGGCTCATGGATGGGATGCCAATGGCAAAACTGAACTGGAAGGCTAAAGAAGACAGAGTAAAAGACAGCCCAACTGAAATCATAGCCGTAACTCGTGAAACTGTGTTGAGGAGACTAAAAGAGCTCTACTTTTCATTGTTCTACTCGCTCAGTCATTTTGAATGTGACAGCCACAAAGTACACATGCTCACTCAATGGCATCTGCCACCCCCACAACTGGTACAGTGAGGTCATCACTGTTCTTGCATGTGTATTCCAGTCCACTCTCTTTGGTGCCAGGTTCATTGATACTACACAAACTGTTCTCGTTATAATAACATAGTTGGTCTTTTTCCACACAGACCTCATATATGGTGCTGGAAGATGATTTGATTCTGGTAGGCACACAATGCAATATATGGATCATGTATCATAGAAATGTACACTTCTAAATGAATGTACACTTAATATAATCTTATTAACCAATGCCACGCCAATGAATTTAATTTAAAAATAAACAAAACAAGAAACCTTCAAGAAAATGTTAGGGGTCTATATGGTATACACTAAAAAACTGGGTTATCAACAAACTTTTGCTGAATCATAAAAAAGAATGACATTTTTAAATTTAATTTTTAAATTTATTGAGCAATATCTGTTATTAAGATTAACCACTCTTATAAGGGAATAACATTTCTTGACATTACTCGATTATTTATTTCTTTTGATATGTCAGAGGACAAAAGAACAACCAAGGACATTATTTGGCTTTGGACTTCTATTTAGTTTCTATCAATTATTATAATTATTTCTATGAGGAGTCAGTCTGCCTAACAGAAGCTTGGTGGTCAGTGATAAAATACCCCCCAGCTATATAACATTTTTTTATTTTCCTCCTTTTTGATTACCTCTAACATCCCTCATTTCTTCGTATTTTTTTTCTGAATGTAGCTGAAAGTACATTTCATGGTCGTCTTCTGGCATCTGTGTGGGAGATTCTTGCACCTGCATGTGCACCACACACTCACATCTTTCTCAATGGAAACTTTTAAAACTTCAGAGAACTCTGGATGAGCAGGTGACCACTTTCAGCAATCACCAAAAAGCCATTATTTTAGTTCTTTCTCTTTTTATTCACTGTGACAGCATATTTTTATACATTTTTCGTGTTACAGAGAGATAGCCAAACCAAAAGCCAAGAATGAATTCTGAAATGAAGAGGACTAAAGATCTTCACTATTTCAGGTATTGTTTTCTCAAAGCTAAGTCTTGTGGAAGAACAGGAAGTGATGAAGTATAAATAAAATAAATAGTTCACAGGGTGATTTTACATGTATTCAAAAGCAGATTCAGCATTATTGTAACTGCAACCTGTGAGTAGGGTTCACACAGGACAAATAAATAAGCCCTGTGTGAACCCTAATAAATAAATAAAATGTGGATGAATTTTCCACATTTTAAAAGAAGAAATGGTCTATAGTGAGGAATACACTGGGAGTAACTGCCTCTGCCTTTCTTACAACCTCAGAACAAAGTCCTTAGAATGATGAAGCATTTAGTAATATTTGAAAGTTGGAACATTTAAAATTCAGATGGTATTTTCAATACATATTTTTGCTAGTTCTTCTGATAAATCATTTAAACAAACTAAAATATTCTAACTAAAATTCAAGTACTTGTTTTTGGTCTATATTTGTCAATATTTTAAAAAAGCACTCAAGAAGGTTAATGAAGATAAAGTAACATTATTATTGAAACACGAATTTTATTTTTATCCTTAAGCATTAGAAAAATTCTCAGTACAATTTATTATCAAACTCCAAAGAGCTCTATAGGGGGCCATGCTATTAATCAATAGGGCATAAAAGATTATTAATTCAGCTTATTTTATTATTTTTGAGATCTGAGATAGAGTATCTACCATTAGAACCTGTTAGGGGTGCTTGGTCATTAGGTCATTACATCATTTCATTACTGTCAATTTAAAAAATTCTCTATTTTGAAAGAAAAACAATGGATATGCATGCTGTTATACAAATCCTAGTTTTTCATGAATCTATATGACATAAAGAATTGTGTTAATAAGTATTTTACTTCCATCAGCATAAAATATATGCATCATTTTTTGTGTAAACCAGTTCTAAAATTTTTATTCACAGTGCCTAATTTTAATGCCTATTGGTATTATTAAAATTGATCTAAGCATATTTAATATTAATATTTTTGAATATTATCTTATATGTATATAATTACTTGGTACTTAAATTCTAATTTAAATTCTCTATACCAAATCTCATGGAGGTATGGTAAAGGTGATTTTATAGATTTACCAAAAACTAGAGATTGCTTTAGAAAATAAGTTTTGCAATTTGGGAGTATATGGTCAGTATGAGTAAAGAAAAATGCACTACTTATAAAACATTTCATGGGGACAATTCATTATGTTAACTTACGTAATATAGTTGATATCCAGCTTTTTGAATATAGGCTTAAAATTCTGACTTTCATCAGTAGAATAAAGATAATAGTAACAATGATAAGACCCATAGCAGCAATTAATGTCATATAGTACCACAACCAGTAACATTACTCCCACTTCACTGCTGAGAAAATTTAACCACAAAGACCTTAAACAACTGTCTTTCTCCTGCTCCCTCCCCAGTTACCCTCATTAACTAAGCATTAAAAAAAATTTTGTCTTCTGCCTCATCTCCATTTCCCTTTTTTCTGTGATGTAAGCTGTATATAAGAGGGTGATGGTTTCTTTGTCTCCTAATATTTGGGGACTATTGCATTTATGTAACAGGTTGTCTCTTTTGTCCCAGCCCTCAGAGAACTTGGGAGATGTGCACTTTAGTTGTGTCATGCCTAATTGTGGTAATTTTCCTATTTCATTGGAGATACTGTTATTTAACATGTGAATTAGAGCATCTATAATTGTTTCCTTGTTTCATAATAAAGGCTAAATTACTTACAATGGCCTCCAGGAGGTCCCCTACCTCTCTAACCTGTTTTCCTACCATTCTTGCTCATTTCTGTTCAAACATAGAATCTTCCTTGAAAGTTCCTGAACAAAACCACATGTTCACCTGCCTCAGGACCCGAGCTTTAGGGGTCTGGAATTCTCTTCCTCCAGATACCTATTCTCTTATTTCTTTCATATTTCTTTTTTTTTTTTTTTTTCTTTTTTAAAAAATTTTTTAATTGATTATGCTGTTACAGTTGTTCTATTCCCCCTTTATTCCCCTCCACCCCTCATCCCCAATTACCCCGACATCTTTTTCCCTTCTTGCCCCCCCTTTTCTTGTTCTATTATTTCTTTTTAATGTCAGCTTGTCTGAGATGCCTTCCCCAACAATCCTGTATCATATAGGACTCCATACTCAAGCCATCTTATTGTTTTTTACTTTTTAAACAGTGCCTTTTGACTCCTAATTTATGATGTTTGTTATTTTGTTCACTGTTTGTCTTCACCCTAAAGTAAAACCTCCATTAGGAACCATAACCATATAATATCCTTACATTTCCAGTGAAAAGAACATTCCCTATGATATGGTGAACATGAAAATATTTGAAGAAAGAATGAGCTAACTTTGGAAGACTACATTTTCCTTCAATAACTACATTATGTATTTTAATATAATTACCAGACAGTGGCAAATATGTAACCCACTGAAGAAAATAAGAATATTTTCTTTCTTTTGTATCCTTATTTTGTCTAGAACCACTCCAAACTATTTTTGTCAATAAGCCATATATCAATTTTTTTTCCTGTAAAACTCACTTGTCAATATTTTGTTACATTGGAAATAAAATATTTTTAAAAATCACAATAAAATTTTACCAAAATTATTTTTTATATTTTATAACTATATTAGGGAGTAAAAGACAGAAAACTGTACTTGAACAACAATTAAAATAAAAATTTAAAAATTAAATAAAAATAACTATATTAACTAGTTTGAAAGATTTTCATTATGCTTGTTTTGATAAAAAAAAATTACATGTATAGCCCTGGCTGGTGTAGCTCAGTGGATTGAGCATGGGCCTGTGAACCAGAGGATTGCAGTTTGATTCCCAGTCAGGGCACATGCCTGGGTTTCAGGCCAGTTCCTGGCAGTGGATGCATGAGAGGCAACCATACATTGATATTTCTCTCCCTTTCTCCTTCCGTTCCCCTCTAAAGAGAAATAAATAAAAATTTAAAAAATTAAAAATTACAGGTATTAGAAAATCTATATTAAATATCAAGGTATTTATCTTATTGATTTTCCCTTATGATGTCTTCATTTTTTACTTTTTTAATTTATTGATTTTAGAGAGAGGAATGGTGGGAGATATGTATATATATATATTCTATGTGTATACATACATGTGTATTTATACACATATATATATAGAGAGAGCAATTTATTGTTCCTTTTATTGTATTCATTGGCTAATTCTTATATGTGTCCTGATGGGGGATAAAACCTTCAACATTGGCATATGGAATCAATGCTGTAACCAACTGAGCTATCCAGTCAAGGCCTGTATGATGTACTCCTAAAAACAAAACAAAAAAAAAAAAAAAAGAAAGAAAGAAAAGAGAAAGGAGAGGAGAGGAGAAAGGAAAAAGGGGAAAGGAAAAAGGAAAGAAAAGGTCCTATAAGATTATTATTTCCCCTGCTGGTTTCAGCAGCTCAATTTTAGCACTCCCCAAAGAGCTCTCAAACATTTTGTGATTTAATGTCCTGCTATTACTAAGCCAGAGATACTTTACTTTATTTTATGTTGTGATTGCCATAACTATTACATTAACATTTGAATAAAAAGCAATATCGCTGAGAATGTGTCAATGTATCTCTTAGTGAATTAATCTATATCCCTTGACGAGGACTTGCTCTTTGGCACATACTACATGTAGTAATAACAATGATAAGTCATTAGATATTCTGGCAGAACTGCCAGTGAGGGGTGGTGGGAGGAGGTGCATGGAAATGAGCTTGTTAAGAGACAGTTCAATGCAGGAGAAATGATATGCATCATTTCATCCCACAGTGAGATATGGGGATGGTCTCTTGTCAGCAATGTGTGCAAGTCTGGCATGATTTGAATCTCTGGTTGTGTTTCTGCTTACCCTACATAACACAATAACAATGGATCATTAAATCAGTTGTCAAATACCACAAGATGTATATCATCTGGAATAAAAAAGAGAGAAAACAATGTGGAAAAAAATAGAAAATACATTTCCCTGTAAATCAAATCTTCTAGCAGTCTATAAGGAGTATAAAACTTAGGGTAATATATTCCAGGGAAGAAAAAAAAATTGTATATGTATAAAAAATATTAAAATCTCTCTTTATATGCATGTTTATCTAAATATAAGAAATAATAGCATATTGCCCTAAAATTTAATATTCAAACTGACATAGATATGCTCATTCATTGCTTAGAGTGTACATGGGGCATGTTTTACACCCAAAATACCCTAAAGGAAAAAAAGGGGATCCATAGTGGCTGCTAAATACCTCTGTGGTACCCAGATTGGTTGTTGCAGTTCAGTGCACTGTGATGCCTTTCATTATTAAGGAGGATCAAATAAGTTATTCAGCAAAAAAGAAAAAAAACTCATGGGCACAGACAACAGTGTGCTTATTGCTAGCAGGGGGTGGGGGGCAGGTCGAGGTGGGAGAGGAAATACAGGAGATAAATGACAATGGAAAAAATACAATAAAAATGAACTATTACGATAAATAAGTAAATAAAAATATTTTATGGATTTAATAAAATGTAGTCTTACAAAATTGACAAGCAGGCATAAAAACAAAAAACAAATGAAACAAAATATCCCAACTGTAGAAATTAACAGTAATTAGAACACAAGTAAAAAATAAAATGACATTGCTGATATTTCTCAAATTCTGACTTTATCAGCCATATTATGAGTTAAAAATAATATTCTAATGTAATTTGATTCCCAGTTCCTCTAAAACTCAAAATTGCCCCAATTTAAGACATATGTATTTGTCTTTATAGCATGTGATACATAATGCTTTAGGGTGTTTACTGATAAACTGTATAGAGCAATAAAAATCAGTAAGTAATATGAAAACTAGGCATCTTAAATGAGAAGATAAACATCTTGTATAATATTTAAAATCATGTAACTTTCAGTTCAATATTTTATACAAGTTCATCCCAAAATCCTATAGACATAGAGTTCTATTTGTAACTTCTCACTTAATAACAAATCCCCCAAATTTCATTTGAAAAAAATATATATACGTTTTATGTTACAAATACTATTATAAAAACAATAAAGTGACAACTAAAAGTTGTCTGTAAACAATGTCAAGAAGATGCATAGAGACATTGATAAAATTTTGTAAGATTAGCATTAAAACAAATTTCTCAATGTTAGTGACTTTTTAAAAAATGTGGTTTTAAAATACAGCTACTTGGGACATGTTTTGCTTCTGGCATAATTATGGAAGACTGCTGAGAAAGATAGCTACTGGAGAAGATATATTCTTCATAATAAATTATTTCCCTATAGAAAAAGTTGTTGACTGTTTGCTTTACCAGCGTGAAAAGAAAGGGCCAGATCACTGAGATACCCCTACATTAAAGGATTTCATTGAATCAGTAATATACAAGCTACGTAGACTGTTGCAACAAAGAAGTTGATAACTGAAGGACATCATTGGAGATATGTAGTTTTAATGTTTGTATAATAAGTAAAATGATCCCTTGGGAGAATCATGCAGGAACCACACACAAAATGTTCAAATGTCAGGCCAAGGATTAACAGAAGCAGAAGAACATGTCGGCATTCAGAAATATTTGAGATGGAAAGCTTTAAGTTGTGCCTCACCAGCTAAAATATCTAGAATAGGAATGACCTTTCATAGTGATGAAGAGACAGATATCAATTCTCTGGTACAATCTTGGTTGAGTAATTAACCTCCTAAATTTAGGAATAACCTTGAAAACTGGATTGGAGATTATTTTGAAAAAGACTTACAATGGGTTCTGAAGCACGGTGTCTCCTGGAAATCTGAACATAAAATCATGTCCAAAATTTACCAAAGAGGTTTTTAATTGGGTGTGGAATCTCCTCCAGACTCTCACAAACCAATAGACCCCTACTATGACTTGAGTAAAGGACAATTAGCATCTTGGAAGTAGTCTGAAGAAGACATTCTTGAAGGAGTTTTAAGATTGATGAGTATGTTTGATATGTCTTAGGTGAGCATAAAAAGTTTTCTTGCAAAAAGAGGTGTGAGAGAAGACATAGCAACTATCGATGCACAAAATATTTTGAAGGAAGTAAGAGAGTATTGAAGACCTTCTTTTTAAAAATAAAGAATCTTTTAATCCAAAGAGTGCTAAGCATGGCAATATTTCAGCTCTTCCTTTGAGTGCCTGGGTTAAAATGAGTGTACAATATTCCTACGTCTTGGAACAAATTCAGCCTTTGGAAATTGAATGAGCAGGAATGGAATCAAATTTGAAGAAAACTGAAAACAGAAAAAAGGAAACTAGAAGAGCTTTTTAATTCTGCTAATCAAAAACTATCAGAACTAAAACAGAATTTCAGAGGAGGACTTCAGAGTAAGCCAAGCTTGAAACTGAATTAAGCAAAGCATGAGAAACAATTAAAGCTGCAGAAGTCTTAATCAATCAGCTTGATAGAGAACAGAAGAGATGGAATGCTCAGGTTGCAGAGATAACAGTTGAATAAGCTACTCTTCCTAAAAGAGATCAACTAACTGCTGCATTTATTACATATCTTTCTGCTGCTCCTGAGGGTCTGAGAAAAATCTGTTTGGAAGAATGGACCAAGTGAGCTTGTGTTGAAAAATTTGATCTAAGGAGATTTCTTTGTACCGAAAGCGAGCAGTTAATTTGGAAATGTGAAGGCCTACCATCAGATGACCTTTCCACAGAGAATACTATTGTTATCTTACAAAGTCGAGTATGCCATTTCTTTTAGATCTTTCTTCCCAAGCTACAGCATGGTTAAAAACACATTCAAAAGGCTTGTATTTGGAAGTTATTAACTGCATGATAGTAACTTTATCACCACTCTTGAGTTGGTAGTGCATTTTAGGAAAACCCTTATTATACAAGAGATGGATGGTATAGAAATTGCCTTTTACCCACTATTAAGATGAGATCTGGTTGCTCAAAGACCATGTTACATGGTACAAATAAGTGACAAAATGACTGACTACAATGAATAATTTCAGCTTTTTTTTTTGTCAACAAGAAACCCAAATCCCTTTATTTCACTGGATGCAGCTTCCATTATTACTAAGGTTAACTTTGCTACAATAAGAAGAAGATTATGAGGACAGCTTTTGGCTTTAACTATTCAGTGTGGAAAACCTGATTTAGAGGAACAGAAAACAAAACTATCACAACAGGAAGAAGACAAGGAAATACCATTAGTCAAGATGGAGGAATCACTTTTAGAGACACTTGCCAAATCTCAAGGCAATATTTTGGAAAATAAGAATTTGACTGAATCTTTGAACCAGACAAAAGGAAGCAGTGCACTTATTCAAGAGTCACTTAAAATCTTACAAATTCCAAATTTTTCTTGATCAAGAGTGGGATGCGTATCTTCCACTGATAGAGGGTGCCAGTAGGAAGTATGTCACTATCTCTGACTTGCCCAAAATTAATAACATGTACCACTTTAGTTTTGGTGCATTTCTTTGACTTTCCCAGTGAGCTCTGCAAAACAAACAGGATTCTGAAAACACAGAACAGCAAATTCAGTCTCTTATCAGCTCATTAAAATATGGAAAATGAATATGTATGCTGTTGTCTATTTAAGGCTGATCAGTTGATACTTGCTTTATATTTTGTTTGAGGCATGCATCTTGAACAATTTCAAGGAAATGAATGTGATACGGTTCCTAGTGTTGGAGACATGTTGCGGAAAGCTGACTCACCAAAGAGTACATGATCAACTTCCAACTTGGATAGTTAAGAAAAGAAGCTGGGCAGGGGCAACATTAAAAATTGCTCTCCCCGGTCTTTATCAGACCCTGTGCCTTGAAGATGTAGCTCTGTGGCATATTTACTATCATCATGCAATGTGTGAGCAAGAGTTTTCACCTATTCTTGCAAAGAAAGTTTCCTTATTTCAGCAGGTTCTTGGGTTAAAGGGTCTCAGAACCAGGCAGACTGCAAAGTGTCATAGCTATATTTGCATGTAAAATCCTGAGAATCAAAGAGTTATTCCCACTTCCTCTAAATCTCAAACATTTGTACAAAGAAACAATAGAAATTGAGCCCATCTTGATAATTATTTCTCCAGGTGCTGATCCTTCTCAGGAACTTCAAAAACTTGCTAATGCTGAAAGAAGTGGAGAGTGTTATTACCAGGTTGCCATGGGTCAAGGTCAAGCTGATTTAGCAATTTAAATGCTAAAAGAATGTGCCTACAATGGAGATTGGCTCTGTTTGAAGAACTTACATCTTGTGGTATCTTGGCTGCCAGTTCTGGAAAAGGAGCTGAATACCTTTCAACCTCAAAGATACCTTTTGTCTTTGGCTCACTACAGAAGTTGGTCTCAGCTTTACTCCTATTTTATTACAGTCAAGTTTGAAGATAACATATGAGTCACCTCCAGTTTTAAAGAATTAATGCATGCTTATACTTATGAATCTTGGACCCCTGACCAGATTGGCAAAAAAGGTAATATACATATAGCCCATGCTCCTTTCAGTTTTGCCTGTGTCATGCTGCATGTAAAGAAAGAAGAAATTATGTTCCACAGTGTTGGACCAAATTTTATGAGTTTTTCTTACCAGAACTTCAGACTGTGTACCACATTACTGAAAGGCGTACCGCAGGTGTACAAAGAATTTGTACATGGTTTACCTAAACATGCTATTTATTGAGGACATATAGATAACTGTTTTGACCTTAGAGTTCTTCCATCATGTCTGAAACAGTTTTTTTTTAAATTCTGTAACAATCGATGCATTTAACCAAAAGAACAAGAAAAGTGTTGTTCCATATTCCCTTTCTCTACCGAAGTCCTGCATCATTTTGTGCTATTGTGCTGTCATTGAAGAACTTCCAGAGGATGACAGACCTAGTTTCCTTGGTCTGCCTGCCACAATTGCTCACTCATCTCAGCACATGATCAGTTCTCAGGTTATTTCACAGTTGAGGATCGTGGGCAGATCAGTAACAGCAGGTTGCAAATTTAATAGAGAAATCTGGTCTAATGAACTTTCTCCTGTCTTCAGTCTCTAGAAGAAACTAAACCAGAATTTCAACCTGATTCATCAGAAAGTGACTCCTCTTAATGACTGACAAGAATCTCCACTATTGTCATTCATCACTCTTGAACAATTTAATGCCATTTGCTTAGTACAAAGGGTGATATATGTGATATAAATATGTCAAAGTTGCCCTGACCAGTGTGTCATGTGTCTCAGTTGGTTGGAGCATTGTCCCATAAACTGAAAGGTTGTGGGTTTGATTCCTAGTCAGGCCACATGCCTGGGTTGAAAGTTTAGTTCCTAGTTGGGTACCTACAAGAAGCAATGGATATTTCTCTCCCTCTCTCCTTCCATTCCCCCTCTTTAAAAATCAATAAGTGTGTCCTCAGGTGAGGATAAATATATATATATTGAAAAGTTATCCCTATTAAATGGGATACTATCCCTGAGTACAGTTGCATGTAGAATCTTAAATATGATCTTCATATAATTTCCATTTTGATATAATTATTCCAAACTTGGTTTTAACTGTTCTTTCTTCAGATTAGGTAACAACCCCCCGCCCCCAAAATACGAAGATTACTATGTGCAGAAAACTTAATGTGATATGTTTAATATTTGTAAAACTGTATTATACATACACTTAAAATTTTATTAAAATAAAAAGGAATCCTATGTAATGAGTAGTAATATCTCTTTTTTAAAAAGAATAAAAAATGCTTTGAATAGAAAGAAAAATACCCAAATAAATTTTCAATAACATGTTACCAATCTAGGCTGTGTAGCTTCACATTGAATTTAAGGCACATATTTTAAAATTCTATGTGGTTTTGGACTTATTGATATTTGATATAATTAACAATAGCTAATGGGATTTTGTAGCCTGGTAGAGTATGGGTTGAATGTCTTATGGTGGTCTTTTAATTTACTGGGGAAATTCAAAAAAGTAAAATAAAACCTGGAAATAAAGAAGTCTTATACTGTAGCCATATTGCCACTTTCTATTAATTGTACCAGTTTTCTCTCAGGAAGCTCGGAATTATTTTGGTATTTCTTATAATATTAATGTAGGACAAGTAGAAAAAGGAGAAATATACCAATCTATACAGTGAAAACAATTGGAAAAGGAGTAAACTGCTTTACAGAGATTATTGTCTCTAGATGAAGCAAGATCAAAACCCATTTCTCTAGTAACTACTTTGGACCAGAGTGGTTGAGATTTATGCTTATATTTTAATTGCCATTTGCTTTTGAATATTCTGCAGTGTACAAATGAGCTCAGCATAAATGATAAGTATATCAATGCAAATATCTCATGTAAGATGAATTTATTTGGTCATTCCCCTTGAGAAGTAAATTTGTACTAGTTCTGATGAAATGCTGCTCATCTTCCTTATTACAAGATGGTTATTTAATATAAATACTTGACCTTTAGAAATCTAGTTCTGCTGGAGAAAATCCAAGATGTGCATACAATTAAAACCAATGTTGAATATTTTGTGTTGCCAGATCACTAATTAAATTCATTCACATAACCTTTTTCTTCCTGAAATGCAACATTTACTAAATTATTTTCTAATTATGCAAACATTGTTTATATAGCTATTGCATTCTAATGAGTTTAGGCGAAACCACGATTTAGAATGAAATCAGAATCTGAAGAAAATATGTACCTTAGCTAAATAGCTGCCATCCAGTCATATTAACACGTTACTTTCAGTGATGCTGCAACTACTTTGCCATTTTAAAAGTCACATATTCTGTGTTTAACTTTTGTTTTCCTTTTTTGGAAGAAGTTTAAATAAACCCACAAAGGACAGATAAAAATCTTCCAGAGTGAAAAAAAAAACTAACTGTCCTCTTTCCCTTAGCTTTTTCTTTAATATAACTTCTCAGATATGTTTCTATTGTTTCTGTCTTCCATTTGGTGCGATCAGCCCTCAGAAAGCTCAAGGCCCAAGGACCACATGGGCAGAAATATAATTCCTGTCATCATTCCCCTGATTTCAGGAGAATTTCAACCAGACAATGAATAAAGAGAACAGTATATTATTTATAGGACTAATTATGCAATAATCATTAAATAAAAGTAGATTTTTATTACAGAATAATTATCTCAAAATATTTGAATTTGCTGATTTATTAAGTGTTTTGACCCTATCTACATTTTTGGTTCCTCAGAAAATAATCAGTATACAGGAACCTCAGACTTACATATGAGGGACTTCACTGAGTAAAGAACTAGAATGAATGGCTCAAGTTGTGGCATAAATTATGTGAAATAGTTGGTATCTCAGTTTTCTGAGCAGTTTGCTAAATCCTCTGTACCATGATACATATTATAAAATAATATAGAATCTGATCAATAGAAACCCAAGATATATATATATATATATATGTATATATATATATATTACTATATATTTTTTATTTTATATATATATATATATATATATATATATATATCATCACCAAAGACATACATCTTTAAATAGATGGTCACCGAGGCATATAACTTGTAGTTACAGTTCCTTAATTTCATTTAACTCATTTACTGATCTCTTACTATAAAATATCTTTTAAGTGTAATGATGAAGAAAAATATATTTCAATAGAGCATGGAGAATTCTTCACATCAGAAATGCTTTAAAGGATATACTAAATGGTGATTATCATACATTTGGTAAAATAAACTTATAAACTTGGAAATGTAGGAAGGAAATAGAAATAATAAAAAATACATTGTGGGTAAGTCTAAGTAAACACTGGCTGTATCAAATGATAACAATAATGGCTTCTGTAGCCTTAAATATATGCAAAACAACCTGTACAAAAATATGCACATATCAGAAGGGGTTAAATATGGTTAAAGTGTTTAAGATCTGTGCATTGTCTGGAATGTGATATAAGAACCAATTACTATTAAGATATGTGGACTAATTACAAAATGTTGTAAATGTAGGGAAAACACTCAAGGCATTCGAATAAAATAACAAGACAATCTATCCAAAAGAATATAAGAAAGAAGAGAAATAGAAAAGAATACATGAAAGAAAAGACAAACAACTAGAGAGTAGAAATGTACTTAAATTCAAATACAAAACAGTTATGTTAAATATAAATGATCTAAAATCTCCAAATAAAAGATAGAGGCAAAAGTAATACCTGATAAAGGAGTATCTTACCAATAGGTAAAAAAAGGGAAAATGTGTTTATTTTATAGCAATAAAGATTATGAGACAAACTGAAGATTTTTTAAATATATGCTAAAGAGCATAACTCAAACTTCAGTCCAAACTTTAGAAGAATGAGTTGAAAATTATTTAAAAATTATAATTTCATGAGGGCCTTTCATGTATTTACACAGTGTGTGTATGTGTACACATTTATTTATGTGTATGTTCATACTTATAAAATAACATAGGCAAGTGACTAACATTCTACTTTGCATCAAAGCCACATGGGAGATTAGTGGGGTGTCCAATCTGTGGCCCGTGGGCCACATGTGGCCCAGGACTGCTATTAATGTGGTTCAACACAAAATCATAATTTAATTAAAACATTATGAGATTTTTTTTTAGTGTGGAATTATATCACAATGTAGTTAATGTGTGGCCCAAGACAACTCTTCTTCTTCCAGTGTGGGCCAGAGATATCAACAGATCAGACACTCTGGCACTGAAACATAATTGTTCTTAAACACTACTTTTACACATTTAGATTTGTTACATGTGAGGTGGCACTTAAAAATCTATTATTCCCCCTCTACCCACAAATTGGGGCCTTCTTGTGCTGATTCCCAGGTGGGTGGTTTTGTGTACATTCTAGGATCCTGTGGCTGAGAGCCAAGCAAACAGCATTGTTTCCTCTTGGACCTCTCTCCCACATATAGCATTGCAACTCAGCAACGTGGATTGTCCCACCACAGTGAAAACCTGCTCCTTACTATGTAACAGGTAGACAGAGACACACAAAAAAATGCCCCAAATGAAAGAACAGATCAAAGCTTTAGAAAAAATACAGCTAAGCAATGAAGAGATAGCCAACCTATCAGATGCACAGTTCAGCCACTGGTAATCATGATGCTCATAGAAATGGTTGAGTATGGTCATAAAATGGAGGAAAAAGTAAAGGCTAGAAAAATGAAATAAAGAAAAATATACAGAGAACCAACAGTGATGGGAAGGAAACTGGGACTCAAATCAATGATTTGGAGCAGAAGGAAGAAATAAACATTCAACCAGAACAGAATGAAGAGACAAGAATTCAAAAAATAAGGAGAGGCTTAGGAGCCCCTGAGATAACTTTAAACATACCAATAACCAAATCTTAGGGGTGCCAGAAGGAGAAGAGGAAGAGCAAGAAATTGAAAATTTAGTTGAAAATATAATGAAGGAGAACTTTCCTAATCTGGCAAAGGAAATAGACTTCCAGGAAGTCCAAGAAACTCTGAGAATCCGAAGAATGTTGAATCCAAGGAGGAACACAACCAAGGTATATCATAATTATATTACTGAGATTAAAGATAAGGAGAGAACCTTAAAAGCAGCAAGAGGAAAGGAGATAGTTACCTACAAAGCAGTTCCCAAAGACTATCAACTGATTTCTCAAAAGAAACTTTGCAGGCAAGAAGGTGCTGAAAATAAGTATTTGAAGTCATGAAAGGCATGGAACTACATCCAAGATTACTCTATTCAGCAAAGCTATCATTTAGAATGGAAGGACAAATAGTGCTTCCCAGATGAGGTCAAGTTAAAGGAGTTCATCATCACCAAACTCTTATTATATGAAATTTTAAAGGGATTTATCTAAGAAAAGATTGAAAATACAAACAGTAAAATGACAACAAACTCACAACGACCAACAACCAACTGAACCTAAAAAAACAAAAATAAAAACGAATAAAGCAAACAACTAGAACAAAAACAGATTCGCAGAAATAGAGATCACATGGAGGGTTATCAGTGGGGAGTGGGAGGAGTCAGAATGGGGGAAACATATAGGGAATAAGAAGCATAAATGGAAGGTACAAAATAGATAGGAGGAGGTTAAGAATATTTTGGGAAATGTAGAAGCCAAAGAACTTATATGTATGACCCATGGACATGAACTAAGGTGGGGGAATGATGGTGGAAGGGGAGGTACAGGGAGAAGGGGAATAAAAAAATGGGACAACTGTAACAGCATAATCAATAAATCACATAAACAATAAAAAAGATAAAAATTTCTCATTCCAAAAAACCTCTTGAGATTATTCTTATCCCCAACTTGATATGTAAACCATTGAAAACATTTTAAAGAATTTTCACTGACAATGTATATTATTTTCAAATGACCAAGTACTAGTATTTAAAAGACTTGTCATATGCTAAATCAGTAATAGCAGATGAGCTAATTAACCCAACATTCCTTACTCTTTACTTCAATGCACAAACTGCTAACACATTAAAATACTATTTTTAAAAAATGTTTTATTTATTTATTTTTAGAGAAAGGGGAAAGGAGAGAGAAAGAGAAGGAGAGAAACATCAATGTGTGGTTGCCTCTCATGTGTCCCCTACTGGGGACCTGGCCTGCAACCCAGGCATGTGCCCTGACTGGGAATTGAACCACCAACCCTTTTTGCTTCACAGGCCTGCGCTCAATCCATTGAGCTATACCAGCCAGGGCTTAAAATACTCTTTTAGCTTGATTTTAGAGTTTTGTTTTTTTAGCATGTTTCCCTTCAGTCCCCTAATAGCCACCAATAACCTTCTACAGTTAAAAATTGTAAAAAATAATTTCACTTCTCTGTATGCTTCCAAAATAAAAATAAAACTTTAGCAAAAAGCAATTATTGATGATTATATTCTGTGTTAATGATGCAGTGACACCAGAAACAAATTACTAAAGAATAAAGAAAATTGCCAAGTTACTTAGAAATCTTATCTTAAAATCCCATGTTGACTTATAAAATCAAGCCTGAAATAGCAGTCTATTTAAAGAAGAGTATACATAAGAAAAATGTATATCACATTTCTATAACAGTCAGAAAATACACAGAATAATTATATATATGTATATATATCTCCAAAATTTTTATTACTAAATAACAAAGGAAACAGCAAATTAGCTAAGAGTTAATAATCAAAAATTAAACAAAGGACAAGACATTAACTCAGATAAAATTATTACTCTATGACAACTAACATTTTAAATGCCAAAATGATATTAATACTTATCTCAAGTAATACAATAATTACTAGGGTACCCTGGAAGGTGTTGAGATTATAGAAGATCTATTCTTACTAAGAGTAATAAACAGAAATGTTTGTAAATTATTAGCAAGCCCTAAGGAATGTTTGCATTTTTTGCAAGCAATTTTATTTTAAATATTTCAGACTACAGATTAAGAAGGAGTATTTTCCATGTCTTTGTATAAAATAAGCCTAAAACTCTGAGGTTGAAAATAAGTCTTAAAGTAAATAAAGGTAAATATCACTGTATTAAGTGACTATTATGCCTTCCCCCTCTATTCCTATTTAAAATGTTTCAAAATAGAAATGGAAAGATTTTATATTGTTTATTACCTAGTTAATATGAAGCCAACCTCATGTTGAACGGTAACAAAATCTAAAGGTTCATGAATTTCAAGGACGAGAAAAGGATTGCCACTATCACCATTAGTACCGTACTTTAGTCTAAAAATTTGACCGAATGATATTAAATAGCACCATAAAACCAATTAATATTTGAAGGTAACATGTGAAAGTATCTTTACATTATAAATAATGCTGAGAAGATGTACTTTCCAATAGAAAAAATAATTGGTGAATAAAGATCTCATAAAATTATTGCAAGTAAAAGAACTTCACAGTGTAAATACTCAAAGCAACCTTTTTTAATTACTCTAAGAAATGAAAATCAAAATAAGATAAAATCTTGAAATCAGAATAAAAGGAGTTAAAACAAATTGTTGATATAATGAATGTGTGACAGAACAGTACTCACACATACTGCTGGAGAATGTATAAGAAAGAGTAAATGTTTGGTTGTACAAAACAAAAACAAATAAACAAACAATAATCCACATGTATTTCCTTTGACCTAGCAATTCTATTTCCAGTTCAGTCCATCATCAAGTAAATACTTTGCAGCCACTAAAAGTAAGGATATATATCTTACAGTATTCCAGTGATGTTCACAATTCATGTATAAGTTTTAAAAAGTAGGTTGTAAATATATATACAAAAAATAATAAAACCCTTCTGGACTCATCTCTGGGAATTGAGGATGTTTGTTTCAAGCTACACATTTTTCATTATTAAATAACAAGATAAAAAACAATAAATTAACTGTGCTTATAATTGATTATAAAAAAATAAAGAGAGACAAAAATTATCTTTGGTATCTAGGTTCTAGGTTTAATAGAAAAACAATTAGAGAAGAAATGGGCATCCTATGACCCCAGTGAGCTCCATCATATAGAACAGACTCACAATGTCTTATGTACCTCATATTGGAATATGATCTGAGAAACAAGGGAACATATTAGAACACTAGTAATTAGGCATCGCTCTTTGAGAGTATATAGTGGTAACAGAGTTCCAGCTACAGTTCAAATTTGGTTGAAACATACTATTGAATTTCTATAAGAGTAGGAGTTAACAGATGAAAGGGAGAAAAATAGGTCTGTGAAAAAAATTGAGATGCATGAACTTGAAAATGTTCTTCATGCCAAGGTAACTTAAATCTTAAAAAGAGAAGAATAGTATCTAGCTAACATATGTGAAAGTAAAAACCACAGAACTGTGTGGGTCAAAATTGTAATATATAAGACCATATCAGAGAATGAGTTTGCTTAAAGATAGGAGTATTCATTATGGGAATCATTTGAAAAAAAAAAAGGCAGTATATTAAGCCTATTCCAAATAGGGAAAAGTTGGGTGTAATTGTATAGAATAACTTGGCTCCTCCCACTGGTCAAAGAAAACCTCCGTAGCCTCTTCCTATTATCAAGAAAATAGTCACGGGAAGAGAATTGTTACTCAAGTCAAGAAGCAGAAGAAACACTCGTGGATGAAAACAAAAACACAAACAAACAAAAACAATTCCAGGAGAAGTCAATTTGCAGGGTGATCGGCTCATAAACTCCCAACTGGGCAGGTCATGGGGGTAGTCATGTCCCAGGCATACAACTCCTTTACTAAAGGCTTATTTTTGCTTAAGCAAACCCTGTATATTGTTTCTGTGCATCTGGGTTAACACACCTTGGACTCCCTCTTTTCAGGCCCTCCCTCTGAGACATAACTACACTGAAGAGCAAAGTACCTTAACTATCCTATAATCCACTTGCCACCTTGCTTTCTCCCACCTTCATGTAATGTTCTTTACATACCTTCCTTAATTTCAAATAAATAAAAGAAACCACAAAACTCTTATTCTCTGTAGCATTTGAGATCCTACTTCCCCAGCAAGCTTATGGTTTCATATTGGCTCAAACAAACTCTTATAAATATTCTATAGAGGTTGAGTGCTTCTAGTAGTATAGAGCTCTTATATTTACTGTAAAGGATTTTAGAAATGACAGTGTTAGAAGTGTCAAATGACAAGTGAAGAAAATTAACTAAAAAATCAAATTTGCATCCATTACTAAAATATCATAAACATGGATTATATGGTCATTCCAGAAAGGCTGTGGCTTGAAAACATTTATTGGAATTATTCCCAGATCATTAAATATCCAGGGAATCTTATACAATAGCACTGGAATCAAATTTAAATCATACAGGAATCCATGCAAGTATATGTCCTTACCATATGATGGCATCACCTTCTGATTGCCAGGGTTAGTGTTCTCTACATGAGATGGTAGACCAGATGAGTTCCTCATCATCTGCAGAATGGTAGTTTACAGTTGAAGTTGAAAGTTAATTTGTTTTATCCACACTAAGCTCTCTTCATTAATATAACTTAATGGGTTAGAAGAGTAGTTCTCAAAGTTTGGCTCATGAAGCTGCAGCACCAGTGTCACCCAGCCTACTGAGCCCCAGAACTACTGAATGAGGAACACTGGGGAAACAATCTGTTTCATCAAGATCTCCAGGTGATTCTCGTGAGCACTAAAGGTTGTGATGCTCTGGGCTAGAGACCCATAGACCACAATTTGATTGTAAAGTAAAAATCCCCCAAAACATGATGGGGATCAACGGTGAGGTGATAATACCTCTGAAAGGCATGGAAACACCATACAAATCTTTATAGGAAATATGCAAGTTCATAGATGGACATGAAAACAGATTGAGAGGAAAAAAGACAGGGGTTAGAATAGAAATCAGGTGGGATGGGAACAAGGGGAAAGAGGTGAAGGAAATGAAAGGAGGAAAAACCAGGTGGAAGTGGGAGACTGAATCAAGTGGAATAATCCAGAAAAAGGTGGAGAAAACTGATGGAGAGAAAGAAACCAGGTAGCAGGAGAGAAAGGGGTCAGGGGAAGAGAGGAAGAGGAGCATCAGTATTAAACTGCACCCAAAATATTCTGCTTTAAGTGTAATTAACTCTGCATCTTTGGGAAAATTCAAATTGATCAGTTATTTTACATTTTACTGTGTGAAGTGTTGAGAAGTAGGACTGAATACTTTGAAATATGGACACATGCAGAGTTCTTTTCTATTCCAGGGAAGCAGACCTCATAGAAAATACCAGCCTTCCTGATAATATAGGCTGGTATCTTTTTTTCTACTTTGTATTGTTATGCAATTACAGTTGTCCCCACTTTCATGCCCATGACTCTCCTTTGCTCAGCCCACTCCGTCTCCCACGTTCGATCCTCCCACCCTGTCGTCCTTGTCTGTGGTTCCTTTATACATGTTTAGGATGGTATATCTTCAATTGGGGAGTGAGTTGTACCAATTTTCAGTTATAAGCCAAAGGTAAGTACTGTGTATGTGTATGATTTAACCATATGAAAAGTGTATATGTAACACATATTTAATGATCATACAATATATAACCAAAAAAGTCTTGATATAAAAGTGGTAGAATGCTCACTGATTATATATTTATACATATATTTAAGCATATGTACATATAGTCCATGAAAACATCAAGTGATTTTTTTCTCGTACAAGTGTTATTAAGAAGAGTTAAATTTAATCTAGTCTATTTGTGTATAGCTGCTACTTAATGTTATATTTTCACAGAAATAGAAAGGGGGTACTATGTTATAAAAGCAAGTGTGTATATATGTATATATATATGAATATATATATACACACACATATATATACATGTTTTTTCTAAGGCAATTACATATATTTCAACAATTCTAGCACATTTTATATTATTTTATTCTTACTAAAACCACATTGGAAATGTAAAATATCACATACTGTTACCAACTTTTTAGCAAACTTGCCAAAATTCATGCACTTAAATATATTTTCATCTTTGAAAAGCTAATCTGGATGGCCATATGTTTATTCCAATGATATCACCATTTCCATTTTCTGAACTTATCTTTTTAAATTGCCTCCAAAACCTTCAGCATATTACTTTAAATATCAAATAGAAAAAAATAAGTTTCTTTTTAAGATGAAAATCCAAAATTGGGTCAGTTCAATAAAATGAAATATCAAACTTGTAAAAATTATTTTACTGAAAATTAGTTGTGATTTAAAAGTGACACAAATAATTTCTTCCTGCATGGCCTCTGTGTTGCTTTCAATAGGCAATTATAATAAAGAAGTTTATTATGATCACTTCAATGGAACACCAAGCATAAAATTGCAAGTAACATAAATTTGAATGGTTAATTTCTTATATTTTTATATCAAAAGTTGCTTTATTACTATGTAGATGCTGTGAGTCTTATTTATGACTTTAAAGAGGAGATAGTATGTTTGTGATTTTGTTTTTATTTAAATCTTATTAATGCTGGGGTATAAAACTGACGTAGAAAATACAAAAACCAAGTTTTATTTTCAAACTAAAAAAAAAAAATTGGCCCTCAATGTGCTTAGGCAGCCACAGAGGAGGTTGAAGGGCAGTACTAAAGCTGTTTAGGAAAAATGATTGGGAGGTGGTAGCAGCCTGTGTTTTCGTCAGACCTTTGACATATACATCATTTTCTTAATGGTAGAGCCTGGCCTTATTAGCCTCATTTTCATGAGCCAAGGCCCTCTAGTCAGCAATGTAATTGTCCAAAGAAGCAATTCTATTACTCCAAGTGAAGACATTTTTACTTTGCCAAATGAGAAAGCGGAGTATAATGCCAATCATTAGACATATATGAGATGTTAAATATATTATAATTTCCACTAGATTATTTGATTTCTCAAGGAATACTTGCCTCTAAATCCAGGGACACAGGTGCCGAAGAAATAGCCACTTAAAATGATACCAGCCACTCCAGTTTTGCAGGGCATAGATTTACAATCTTCAGTTTCTGTTTCACAGATTTTTCTTTTATATATTTGCAGACAGCTACAGTTACAGCTGTGCAAATGGACTCCGCAGAGGCCATGTGATGATGTACTCCGGTTTCTGAAGCAATCTCCAGCGTTGAGAACACAGACTCTGTCAGTGTAACTGAGAGAACAGCTGCATCTGAAACATGCAAAGACAAAAACCCAATTAGTCTTAAAGATAACATATGTAAAATATTTATCTCATACTTACTCAAATACACAGGATGAGAAACATAATAAAGATGGCTGTGGGATTAAAAAATATTCTTGTAGAAAGCATCCATATTTAGCAAAGTTTAATTTTGCATATTGTGCAGAATATTGAATGAAAAGAAGTTTTGCTATAGACAGACCTAGATTCAAGTACAGGTTCTGCCACTTAATTGCTATGTAACCTAGAATAGTATGGTGTTATTAAACCTGCTGAGGCTAAATGACAGGAGGTATATGCATTTCAGGATTATTGTAAAGATATGCAGTAAAGTTTTGTAGTGAGTGTTTGACAACTAGTCTTTTTTTTGTAATAAAAGTGTTCTAGACCGCCAAGGCAGCTGCTTCACTGACCTTTATTTTTAATAAACAGATTGCCAGCTGTATAATCAGATAAAGAACCAGGCTGCACAGCCCATGAAGTTCCCCTTTTTAGAAAGCCCCAATTAACCTAGATAGCTGACTTTTTATGTCACCCCACTTTTCCCTTCAAGCTGTTAAATTTTTCCTCTTCTCTTTTACAGTCACAAGAAGAGTGAAGCTGGGAAAACTCAGGCAACCCTCCCCACCCTCAACTCCAACAGAGGTGAATCCCAGGTCTGCTCTCTATCTCTTCACCTAAGATGGGATTGATCTTGCCAAGTAGCCCAGCATGCCATGTATTTTCCAGGATTTGAGGTGATAAAGCTTGTGGTCTCAAAGTCCCCTGGTTGTCCTGAGGTTCATTTCATAATCATAGTAAGAACCACAAGGGCCAGTCCCGGGCCTACGGGAGAGCTCCAGGCATTTCTCACCAATGGCATCATTATCCATAGATAGAGAACTGCAGAAAACAAGTTTTAAATACCTAGTCTCATGCCTATAAAAAAAGTTTTTAATCAATAGTAGGTTCCATTGATAGTATTTATTCATTCATTTCTATGTTCATCATATGAATATGTATTTACATTTTCTCTCTCTTTTTTAAGATTTTGTTTATTTTTCTTTAGACAGAAAGGGAATGAGAGAGGAAGAGAGATATCAATGTATGGTTGCCTCTTGTGTAGCCCCTGCTGGGAACTGGCCTGCAGCCCAGGCATGTGCCCTGACTGGGAATTGAACCACCATACTCTGGTTCACAGGCCCGTGCTCAATCCACTGAGCTACACCAGTCAAGGCTCACATTTTTTTAAAAGATTTCTTTCTTTATTTTTAGAGGCAGGGGAAGGGAGGAAGAAAGAGAGAGAAAGAAACATCAGTGTGTGGTTGCCTCTCACACACCCCTAACTGGGGACCTGGCCTGCAACCCAGGCATGTGCCTTGACTGGGACTCAAACCTATGACCCTTTGGTTTACAGGCCAGAGCTCAATCCACTAAGCTGCACCCAGTATTTGCATTTTCTATGTGATTAGTATTGACCTAAGTGAATTGATACTGAGATAAAAAACAAAAAACACTTCTGGTTCTACTTTACTTCAAAAGGTATGCCCTATATCCTCTTCTTGCCCTAACATAATGCTAATACATTTTATTACAAATGCTTGAGTATCTCAGCTCTTCAGTGGCCTATAATGTAAGTACTTGGAAGGCAGGAATGATGGTTGTCTTATTCATACTGAATCCCTATCACCTCTCATATATGCAAATAAATGTTAGTGCCTAGCATAGAGAGAACCCAAGTGAATGTGTTCAATGAATAATAATAAAATAAATAAATGAGGTGCTAAAAGACACTTAGAATTTGTGGGGGGAGGGAAAGAGGGAGGTGATAAGTATTAGAATGTATTAATACCTGAAGTTAAATTAAATACAAATATTCTGGGAATTCTTAAAAGGAAATAAACCTTAACCTGACATGATGAAATGATGAGGCAGGAGGAATCTTATAATATATTGTTTGTGTATGTTATTATACACAACACTCAAACTTAACTTTTTACTCAGTGTAGTTATTCATCTAAGATAAATGTAGGGCAAAACCAAATATTTTTGGATACTATTTTAGAAAGCTATATTGCTTTGAATTTTGAAGTATATCTATCCTTGAATACATGAACACAATCCATAGATTTATTTACTTTTAATTTTTAATCATTGATTTTAATTAATTCTAAGATCCTGATGAGACTTTGCTTTAATAATCACAAAATTAATTCCTATAGTAATTCTAAGTTAGCTAATATTTTTTAATATTTTATGCATTTTTCTCTATTATAAAATAGACTATTTTGTGTAAATGTATTTGAAATAGTTGCAAATTTAAAGGTGTTAGCCAGACTAGCTATCAACAAGAGACGAGTATTTTTCCAGAGTTAGAGAAGCACTAGCTTTTAATCTATTTTTCATTTGATTTGTACACACACAGCTTTTCAGCACCTCAGTTATTCATTAAATACATTGAACAAACATTCTTGGGTCTTCTCTGCATTCTAGGCACCACCTCTAGGTATTATGGGTTATTCATTTTAATTTGATTGTACGTTATCTAACATACATATTTATTCCTTTCTACATGGCACCTATATGTCAATAAAACATATGAAAAACAAAGCATAAGGTAATAGAAATAACTGAAATCACAATGATAATCTTTGGTCCAAGTAATTTTTAAGTATCTTTTGCCAACTATCCAAAGGGCACTTAAGATAATTATGTAAACATGTCAATGAATTGAGAAGAGCAATGTCAAATCACTTTGCTTGTTATTATTAATGAAAATTAACCTACTGAACCTAAGTCTTTACACTCATAAATTTATGTGATGGTAGGTGTTTGGAGTCAGCTAGAATGTTAAAGGTCTTTTAGTTCAAACCTTTCTTCTTGTGTTTGCAAAAAACTTGGCCATTTAATGAAACTTGCCAAAGATCGTTGAAATTAATAATGGCAGGCAATAGAGTTAATATTTTTATATATTCAAAGCACTGGCCTTGGAGAGGGAAACTTGGTTCTAATTCTTCTCTAACTTATTTCCTAAATAAGTTTCTCTGTGTCCTAGTTTTCTCATCTGAAAATTATTAGTACTACATCTATTTCACAGAATAAGATTATATTTATTCATTACTAAGCAGGTAATGGTGACCAGCCAAACAAAATGTGTATGTTTACCTGAAAAAAAGTTACAGAATACAGTTTCTTCCCCTCAATGACCTCTCGTTTGCTCTGCCCACTCCCCTCAAAATCAACAATGACAAAATCTAGGTAAAGTATAAACAACTGTTACATGGCATATAATTCTGCCTGTTTCATACCATGTTTAAGCATACTTTGTAGAACAATTATTAATAGTGTTCATGTACTTTAAGAGCATTTGGGTTGGAATGGTAAATTACATAGTGTCCTACATATATTACTAAGATAATTATGTAGCTATGTGCCTCAACTATACCGATTTAGTCATAGTACGAGTTGTTAGTCCATAAATATAAAAAGAAAATGAAAGTTTTCCTAAATGGACAAGATATTCTGTGTGAGAATCAAAAAGGCCTATCATTTAATTCTTCCTAAATTAATCTCTAATTTAATGAAAGCTCAATAAACCAGGAAATAATGCAGTGATTCAAAAATATATGATCATAATGAATGAGTAGGAACCTTGTGGATGGTGAGGAGTGTCCATTCCAGCATATATTTTGAAAAGATAATTTGCCATATTTACTAATAGATTAATGGTAAGATATAGGAGAGGAAATTAATTTAGAATGACTACTTCCCTTTAGGTCTTAGAAGTTTGGGACTCTAGTACCTTTTATATTGAGAAAGATTTAGTAGAAACAATTTTTCAGATCTAGAAATCTGCATTTGGCCATAAGAAAGTTGAGAAAGTTATTATACATATAAATCCATATGTCTACTAATCAATTGGAAATATAAGTCAGTATCATTATCCAGTAGTAGGCCCAGAATGGATGGACAGTTTGCCTATAACCCCACACCCTCAAAACCTTCAGTCTGTGATTCCTTACCATCTCTTAAAGAAACAAATTGCATCAATATTTTTTGTTTATAATATTTATGTTATTGTAGTACTCTCTTTACTTCATACAATAGTATTTATAGGCATAGCCTGTCTACACAGGCTACAGTATTTCCAAATATTTTGAAAAGTCAAGTTAATGACCTAACTGTAATACAAGAAGATATACAAATATTAATTGTTATTGAATGCATCCATACATAAAAATATAAGAATACATCCTTTGTGGAAATGACTGAACTAGAAGATACATGCATGTGGTTAGCCCTTGGCATTTATACACAGAATTACCATGATTGTAGTACCTATAATAGAGGCTGATGATAATAGTTAGTTAGAAATTCAAGTAGGATGATATGATTTTCTAATGTAGTTAACAAAGCCTAATAAATTTTTGAATAAAACATCCACTTGATTAACATGAAAGTTTCGTTTCTAGTTAATCCAAGGATTATTAATTTTTTTGTGAGAGTATTTTGTGTCAGTACATTAAGTGAAGTTCTTGGCTCGGATATTTATGAAGGGGTTTTATATTTATATTGTATTAATGTATGTGGGAACTTTTTAAATCATGCAAACCTTGTAATACTTTTTTTTATCACTGAACCAGTGTGTGCATTGAAGGATTTACTACATATATCACCTACCACTCACCTCGGAAGTGCCAGCTGTTTCCATCAGTTCTACTGATTAGAGAGACAGCAGAAATTTCCAAATAGTCCCTAAGATGAAAGTATAGCCCTTTGAAAGCCATTAATCTACAATAAATTTCTCCGGTTTACTAAAGCACTCACCACTTCTTACCCTATTATATACCAGGTTGCCAAGCACTTTTTCATCATAACTAATAATATTCATTTAAATGCTGACAGAGTCCAGTACAAATAATGTCCCTGTTTGTTTTTAACAAAACTTTTTATTACAATATTATAAACATGCAACTCTGTAATATAACAATACCACACTCAAGCACAACATATAACGTTTTAGGTGAAATGTTCAAATTAAAACTATAAATTATTATACCCATATTATTACCCCACCACCACACTTGGCAGGCCTTACTTCTGCCAGACACTCTATATGTGTATATGGATACCCAATGCTAAGATAAATTGATATTAAGTTGAAAGCAATTCAGTGACAAGTACATCAATTTTGTAAGAAAAAAAGTCAAGAAAATTAGAGTTATAGTGATCTGCATACAGTGTGGGATGAAATTACGTTTACAGTTGCAAATACATGAAACATATTTTTGTATTATTATTTATTAATTATTATATTATTTTCCATATGGACAATGATAAACCTACTTTTGTACCATCCCGTATAGTATTAAAATTTTTTTAATATCCTTATAATTTAAAAGACAATGAATGTATTATTACCTTCATTATTAATTATCATGTTGAATTATACTTAAATTTGAAACAAGTGAATAATATAATTGAAAGGCTAAAACAAAAATGTATTAGGTAAAAGTCTAAGTTGAAAATATAGTCTCATATTTAAATATTGCAATTTAACTTTTATCATTTGTATTTTTAATAGAAAAATATTCTAGGGATAGAAGAAATTAAACATATTCCTTTATTTATTACCTTAAATTTTAATATTATAATCCATATGCCTTATATGTGGTCAATGCCCATTAATATTGTTTGACTATATAATTATCCAATTTATTTCAAAATTGAGCTATTCTCTGAGAAAGGTCATCTTAAAGGTTCTGAATAAACAGCTTCATGACATTTCAAGTCAAAGAAGATAATTTGAAAAGCAATTCATAAAGGTTAGGCCTATAAAAAGCTATTTAGATAATATCAAGTAAAGTTAAAATCTGGCCCAGGTACACAAAATCATATAACATGCATAAAATTTTTGTTTGATATATAAATTTGAAGTATAAAATCTCATAAAGCCTGAAGCTATAATATAGTCAAACCTTCACTTTATGTGCATAATACATGTATTGGGTCATATCCAAAAGAATAAAAAAAGCTACATGAGATACAATATTTAATACATTAGCTATATTTCAACTTATACTATAATGTAAGCTGAAAATTAATTTCACAAAACTGCTTCTTTTTCTGAGGTTTATTATAATTAATTTTCAGCATGTATATGGATATTATAATATCTACTTTAGAATTGTTTAAATGGATTAAGTAAGTAAAGGCCTCTGTATCATTTTACTATAAAACTTAAGGAAGCAAGGTTATTTAAGTTTTTCATGGCAAAATAAAGAGGAAAATCATACAACAGTACATGAAAATGAATAGAATATAAGGATCTGGACACTAAAAAAAAAAGGTCTCTTAATAGTATTAAGACCATCCAAAACCAAAAATACACCCATCATACACACACAGTCCAGTTTCCTTTTGTTTTTTTCTCAAAGTAAAATGTAACCCATAACTTTTACCAGGAAGGCACAAAAATTTGTGTGGCACATCCAAAATTTAAAATATAAACAAAATAAGAAATTCAGCTTCTTAAAAATGTCACTAACATCATGGCAGAAAGTATAATGATCTGGAAATTCATAATTATTAGAATTGCTGGTTCAGAAATAATTTAAGAAAACTCTGATCAAAGTATATTATATTTCAGTGACAAATTCACATAAAGCTGTATTAATACAAGCCTCCCAAGTCTACAGAAATATATTTTGTAACTAGATTTGAATTTATCATGGAATTTGAGATTTTACACTTCAAAACAGACTTCTTACTTATAAATGAATAGTGTTTGGGTTATATTTAGCTTTACATGGCAAATGCAAAAGTACTAAAATAGCCCACAAAAGAAACATTTAATTTATAAAGAATCCAGAAAGTAAGTCAAAAAATTCATTGCTATAACACAAACTACTTGTATGTTTAGGAAGTAAAAATAATAGTTGTTCTAGTAATTTAAAAAGATGTAGGCTTTCTAAATAAAATGAAATAACCATGAAATATGTTTTATGGAAAATATTAATTTACTGATGGATGGTACATTGCAAAGGAACAGAAGTCAGATCTCATTTCTACATTTTTTAGTTAGAAAATACTCAAATGCTTGATAAATGTGTGAATGAAAGGATATTCTTTTATTTTGATATATCTAGTAGTAGGTAGGAATTAGTGACTTGAGCATAAATCAAAAGCTTCGTAAGTGTATTGGGCAACAAAAACCTCACAGTCTAGTGTTGAGGAATTACAATGCCATACTTACCAAGAACTATCCTATCCTGAGTGAAAAAATGGCTGGGGAACTCTCCCTCAACCCCTTTAAGGTTATCCAAATTCTTCAGAAATATTTTTGAACATTTAAGGCAAATATGCAGTAATAGGACTCAAACCTTTGTAAAATACTTCATTTATATTATGTCCTTTAAGCTACAATAATAAAAGTATACTTCAATAGAAATATGTTTAGGCATTAATTATCAACTGGTAACATTATTATTACTTTTGTCATTGTTACATTGTTATAACATTGTTATTATTGTTGTTAGTATCTTTCATTCAGAAGAATTTAATGTTATTACATTACTCTCATTGTTTTACTTTATGTTATACCTTGTTAGTTTAGTTTTAAAAGTTCTCCATTCCAACCCTCTGGTCCCTTTGCCATTGAATCAGATAGGACACCGTCTTGGTGGTCATAAAAGGAGGGAAAGTAACACTGAAGTTGGCCTCACAGCTCTGTAGCATGTGGGCTAGCTTTAAACAAGGTTAAAAAAAAAGGTCTCCATTCTAAAACCAGGGACATTTTCCAACATTTCTTTTAGTTACATTTTAATCTTGCTTTTAAATTATAAGTCAAATTGTTTCTCTGGTATCAAATGCTACAGCATTCCATATATTTTTATTAAATTACGGACAAAAATCTCATATCAAGATCCCATATGTATATGGGTTTTCTCAAAGCTCTCTGTTAGTTATTCATTTTGACAGTGGCACCATATGAGTTTTATAGTTGGCATACCAGATGGTACATGAATTCCCATCCCATTATCTTTTATTAAAAAGATAACTTAGTTCTTTATAAATTATTATCTTTTTATAGTTTTTAGAACTTGTTGATTCATTTCTAAAATAAAATGCAATATTTTGGGTATAGCATTCAATGTGTGAATTATTGAAAAAATTGATCTCTTGGCCAAATTAAGGCATCATAACTAAATGCATGGATTATATTTTAATATAATCAGAACATCCATTAATTTTCTATTTTTGTTTGATAGGCTAATAAAAATTTTTATAGAGAACCTGAGCATATTTTGCAAGTTAATTATAAGATTTTTCATTTCTTTTGTTATTATAGAAATATAATAATTTCCAGATATTGTGACTGATATAGAGAAACAATTTTATATGAACTACTTGTATGGGCAATCTTTATAAGGCTCTACTTTAAATATTAATTGAGACAATGTCAAGAGCCATAATGAATTGATAATTTTAACTATAAAAATTCCAGGAATTTCTGAATGTCATAAAAAATTACCATAAACAAAGAAATAAACACAAACTCAGGTATAACAGTTATACCACAGAGCAAAGGAATATTATTTTAGTAAACAAAAATATCCTAAAAATCATTGTGAATTAAATAAATATTTATTGACTTCTCCTACATGCATCATTTGTGACTGGTATCCTTCCCATAACAAAATATTTTATAGATTCTTTCATGTTGTGGCATATATTAGTAATTCATTCATTGTCATTGATGAATAATATTCTACTGTGTAAATATAGTAAATCTTATTTATTTATTCATCATCAGTTGACAAACATTTGGGTTATTTTAGTTTTTTGACTACTATAAATAAAACTATAAACATGAATATTTTTGTGTGAACATATATTTTTATTTTTCTTGAGTATATACTAGAAATAGGAGTGGCAGGTTATATGAAAAGTCTATGAGTAAATTTTTGAGTAACAGACACTGTATTTTTAAAATACCTGTATGTACCATTTTACATTCCACCAGTCTGGTATAAGGGTTCCAGTTTCTACAAATTCTCACTAATGGAAATATATATTAACATTTTTTTATCTCTATGTGGATATAAAGTTATATCTAATTGTTTTCATCTGCATTTTTGTTTTTTATTATTAAATGTAATGCTATTTTTTCTGTTTTAATTTAAATATTTTTATCAGGTTGAGAAAGGTCCATTGTATTCTTTATTTGCTGATTATTTTTATCATGAAAGAGTATTGGATTCTTGCCAAATAATTTTTTCCTGCATCTATTGAAATCATTTTGTGTTTTCTTTCTTTTTCCTCACATTCCATTGATGTAGTATATTATGTATATCCATTTTAGGATGTTAAACCAACCTTATATTCCTGTGATATATCCTATATGGTCATGGTATGTAATCCTTTTTATGTGCTGGATTTGTTATGCTATAATTGCATTGAGGGTTATTACGTTCAGACTAGTAAGCTATATTGGTTTGTAGTTTTCTTGTGATGTCTTTGGCTTCATTATTCTTGTAATATTGGCCTCACAGAATAAGTTGAGAAATGTCCTCTCCTCATTTATTTTTGGAAGAGTTTGCATAAATTTCTATTAATTTTGCTATAAATGTTTGTTAGTATTTGGCAGTAATGTCTTTTAGGTATAGACATTTCTTAGTGTAAATATTTATTTATTTGTTTGGTAAGTAGTGATTTAATATATTTAGTTGTAATAGATATATTCAGATTTTCTATTTTTTTTTCAGTTTCTTTAAGTCATTTGTATTTTTCTGGAAATGTACTCATTTCTTCATAGATATTTGGAAACACAGTTGTCTCTGGTGTTTTCTAATACTCTTTTGCTTTCTCCAATTTCTGTAATAATGTCCTTTCTCATTCCTGATTTTAGAAATTTGATTCTTGTCTCTGTTTTTCAAAGTTTTAGTAAGTTCCACTCATTTTGTTATTTTTTTCAAAGGATAGACTTTTGGTTTTACAACATTCTATACTATTTATACTCTAACTAATTTCACACTGCAGTGTATGATTTTCTTCCTTTGGCTGGCTTTAGGTGAAATCTCCAATGGATTGCATGTATTAAGGTGAAAATTTAGGATATCAATTGAGATTTTCCTTGTTTTTTAACACAGGCATTTATAGCTATATATTTTTTTTATTATAAGCACTGTTATAACCTATGTCCCATGAGTTTTGACATATTGTGTCTTTATTTTAATTAACCTCAAATAATTTTGTAATTGTCTTTGCCATTTCTTTTTTATTTATGCACATTGGTTTATGTGAATTGTTAATTTCTACATATTTGTGAATATACCAAATTGCTTTATTGTTTTGGTTTTTAATCAAATTCATTGTGGTCAGAAAACACACTTTTTATTATATTGCAGCTTTTAAAACATACTGACTACATTAAAAAAATGTTGTTGTGCATTTGAGAAAAATGTCAGTCTGATGTTGAATAGAGTGTTCCATAGCTATCTGCTGTAGTATAGAGCTATCTGCTAGTTCTAGGTAGTATATAGCATTGTTCAAAGCTTCTATATATTCATTAATCTTCTGCTGAGGGTTATATCCACTATTGGAAGTAGGGTATTGGGGTCTTGAAGTATTATAATTCAATTGGCTATTTTCCCCTTCAATTCTAACATATTTTTAAATTATTTTATTGTTGTTCAATTACAGTTATCTACATTTCCCCACTCCACTCCCCCCACCCCAGCCTAAACCACCTCCCTTGCTCCCCCCTCTGGTTTTGTCCATGTGTCCTTTATAGTTGTTCCCGAAAACCCTTTCCCCCGTCGTCTCTTCCCACTTCCCCTCTGGTTATTGTTAGATCATTCTTAATTTCAATTACTATGGTTATATTTTACTTGCTTTCTTCTTTTGTTATGTTCCAGTTAAGGTTAGATTATATGGTATTAATTCCTCACCACCAGATTTATTTAGTTTACCATAATGCTCTCCAGTTCCATCCATGCTGTCACAAAGGGTAGAGCTCCTCCTTTCTCTCTGCTGCGTAGTATTCCACTGTGTAAATGAACCAGGGTTTTTTGATCCACTCATTTACTGATGGGCACATAGGTTGCTTCTATCACTTGGCTATTATAAACTGTGTTGCTATGAACATTGGGTGCATAGATTCTTTTGGATTGGTGTTTCAGGTTTTTTAGGATATAATCCCAGCAGTGGAATTGCTGGGTCAAAAGGCAGATCCATTTTCAGTTTTCTGAAGAAATCCATACTGTTTTCCATGGTGGCTATACCAATCTGCATTCCCACGAACAATACACTGGATTTCCCTTTTCTCTGAATCCTCTCCAACACTTGTTTGTTGGTTTGTTTATGATGGTCATTCTGACTGGGTAGAGATGGTATCTCATTGTGTTTTTAATTTGTATCTCTCTAATGGCTAATGATGCTGAGCATCTTTCATGTCTTTGAGCCCTTTGTATGTCCTCCTTAGAGAAGTGTCTGTTCAAGTCCTTTGCCCACTTTTTTAATTGGGCTGTTTATCTTGCTGGTATGGAGTTGTGTGAGTTATAGGGAAACATATTTGCCAGTGACACCTTGAATGAACAATTCTAACATTTTTTGGTTCATCTATTTTGGGTCTCTGGTGTTTGGCATATATGTTTATAATTGCCACATCTTATGATGGATTGTCTCTTTTCTCATTATAAAATGAAGTCTGTTTTGCCTAGTAACCATTTTTTCTTTTAAAATCTATTTCATTTCATATTAATATAGATAATCTGGCTCTCTACAGTTATTTGAAAGATACTTATATCTTTTCTCAATCTTTTACTCTTAACCTAATCGTACATTTAACTGTAGAAGGTGTCTCCTATAGATGGATCATATTTGTCTATATGATACAGGGTGCAGCCGGGGGGGGGCCCAAAAAACAGATTTGGAATGGTGTCCAGAATTCAAAGTGTATAGGAATATTGGAGAGACATATAAGATGTCCTCACCTCGCCCCCCCCCCCAGGGGGAAGAAAGGAATGGAGCCAGGCCATTGAGAGCTGTTTTGCATAGCAACACTTTTGCAGCTAACCTCTGGAATGATTATTTAACATATCTATAACCTTTAACTGGTTTCATAGATATGTTAAATAGCTGTGGCCAAGTTTGGAGCCAGGGAGAGGTAGTGGACTGGGACTCAGGAGGATGTAACTAAGGTCTGCACTCCTGAGTGAGAAGGGCTTGAGGACTCAAGATGAAACTAGGGGCTACGCTTCTGAGTGAGATGGCCTGGATGGGAGCTTGGAAAAGACTGGCTCCAAGACATGAAGGGTCCTCCCTTGGCCAGATGGGAGAGAGAGCCACGCGGTTTCAGCAGAGTGAGGACCCCCTCTTGGTGAGGTGAAAGAGGGAGCCACGTGGTTTTGGCGGGGTGCAGACCCCCTCTTTCCCAGGTGAAAGGGAAGAACCACGCAGCTTTGCCAGAATGGAGATCCCTGCAGCCAGGTGAAGAAGACAGCCACATGCTTTTGGTGGAGTGCGGACTCCTGAAGCTTTGGTAGAAGAGGCCCACGCAGCTTTGGGGTGCCCCTTTTGGCTGCGGGGCCTGAAAAAGCAAGAGAGACTTTGACTGGAACTGGGTACAAAGGACTCTTGCCAGTGGACCATGAGAGGGTACCACAGTACTTTGGATTAACTCGAGATCCTGCACAGTGACACAGCTGACGGTGCCAGCAGCCTGCAATACAGACGTGTGCTCTTTTCCTGATTACAGTACCCGGAGTTGGGACAGTGGGAGAAGGGAGCGCTGTGTGGGTGTAGGTGTATACCCTAAAGGACTTTGATATTTTAGTGGAGGCATTAGGCCTGAATAGCATTAAATAAACATTTTGTTTCCTTTTCACAAATCTCTGGCTTTAAGAGATGTCTTTCCAATTGGCGGCGGACAGAAGGGCCCAGTAGATTTTAGTATTTTGTTTTTGGGAGGGGCCCCTGTTGTATAGCAGTTTTGGGCATCCCTAGGTGGGCCAAATATTGTATTGCCCCTCCCTCGGACCACCTCTTGTTGTTTGGTAACATATACTCAGAAATTATGTGGACTGAAAATCTCTTTTATTGAATATTTAATCTATTTGATTTTTAATGTTATTATTAGTGTAGTTGAGTTTATGTATGTTATTTTCTTTTTTGTTTTCCTTATGACTCATGTCTTTTTCATACCTATAATATTCTAACAATGCATTCTTTTATATTACTTAAATATTTGTAGAGCAAAATTTTAATACCTATAATGTTATTTTTACCAGATTAGGTAAGTTATTTTCTTAATAATTGCTCTGGGGCTTATTATATACATCTTAATATATGAGACTCTACCACTATTTATTTACCACAAATACTAACTTATGTTTAGGATTATATAGAAAAATGATTTCCCAATAAGTCTATGCCTTTTCCAACTATATTTTGCTCATATTATTATACGTGAAAATATACATACTTTATAACTATATAGGTATATGTTTCACATAAAAATCCCAATATACTGAACAAAATGATTATTAAATATTATAAAATAATTCAATTATAGCTTCTCAGTACAATTAACTTTTTTATAAATAAGAGGTAACCTTTGCTGAAATAGTGCATAAATACCTGGATACATTAAGTTCACCATGAACAGCTTTAGGTTGACACCCACTTTCTTGATAGTCAGTTGTATTTTTCTGATTCATTTTTCTAGGCCTTCTATGAATACACAGACAAAAATATTCTTTACTATCTTCCTCAGTCAAACAGCTGCATCCATTTGCACACATCTATAAAAACAAGAAATGAGAATATTTTATATCTCCATCATACACTAAAATGTTAAAATTATTTCAATCTTGAATTCTATGCTTTCTGTTATTTATTAAATTATTGTGTTCCTTTAGCAAAGGTGAAATAAATTCAGTTTTGATTTATGTCAAATTCATAAATCAAATAAAAATAGTCAGTGTCATTCATGGCATTCAAATTATGAAAGAAATATATAAATTGTACAAGGCTAACTAAATAACCATCATACAATTGTTTTTAAAATATTTTTACATTTTTTGTTAATCATGTGTTTATAGGAACTGCTCATATGTTAACTGATATGGTGGAAATAACATATTCAGGCCCAGATCCATGGAAAATCTGTATTCTGTATCACTAAACAGTTTTTACTTCTTCAAAGTTATTTGAATTCACCTGTGAATTGAATATAACATTTTACTGAATCCTATATTAAAAAGTAATTAAATAAAGATTTTAACACATTTATTTTATATTTACATAAAGTCATAATTTTATCTTTTTAAAATAAAAATAATTATCTTTTAAAATATATTATGTTTACTATTCTGCAAGTCTTCCACAGTTATGTCCAATGGATTTACCCACAGAATTAATTATTTGTCAACAGAGAAGTGCACCTCTTGTGGAAAGCTTAAACCCAGGCATATATTTTCCTAGCTCTCAGAAATGAATTCAAAACATCTGTAGAATGTTTAAATAACATAGAATGCTTTGATCTCATTTTTTCTTTCTGATACTTTCACATTTCTGGGGGGGGTGGTTTATTTGTATCCAAAATTTATCATCAGTGACAACAGTGATTAGAAATTTGGTTTCATGTTCTGATCCTCTGATGATAGATGAATGATTTATAGAGATCTAGTTAGCCTCTGTTGGGTAAAAGTTAACTAAGAATTTGTTTTTTTCATTTTTCTGTTTGGTGGTCAAGTCAATTAAGAATTTGAAATCTGTTAGAAATTAGAGCAGTTCTTTCACATGGGCAGATGAGTTCTTTTTTCATATGTTATTTACCCTTAACCCATGGCTAAAATATTATAATTAAATCTATAAGCTTTCTATATGTTTGTCTGTATGTCTATGTGTTTGTAGCTCAGAAAATTCTTTATCCCTCAGTGTTTAAGCATGTTATCATTTTTTTTTATTTGCAGAAGGTATTCATTGTAAAGTTTCTTAAATTAAAAGAGCAATGCTATAATTGGATTACTAAGTAAGCACTTTCACAGGAAGCAACAAATATCTATGTTTTATGATACTGTTTTATTATTCTTTCTCCTTATACATATGTAAATACATATAAAACATATTGTTATATTTGTTTTATGAAATTTGTGAATGTATCACACTTTATCCCCAATTACTTTAGTATGTATTAAAAAAAAAAACAGAATACTCCACTTCCATGAAATTATCAAATTTAGGAAATTAATTTTGATCCAGTACTATATTTCATAACCTATACACTTTAACAAAATGTTCCAATTATTCACAAATGCTATATTAAAAAATCCAATATATACATTCTGCAACTTCAACATGACTAGAGAATACAAAATACCAAAACTGCAAATTAATCATGAGATGATATGTAGAAACCTGGATTATTAGCAAAGTATTAGAATAAAATTGCACCAGCCAAACCAAGCTAAAAAGTCAGGAAGGACTATTCAAGGTTATTGTAATAGAGATGAAACCAGTACTGCTGAAACAAAGACAGGAGGGTTTTTAAGGGCTGTCACGAGCTGGTAAAAAAGTTCTGTACAAAGTTGTGGGAGAGATTGATCAATAAGAGGTATAAGGTGCATTGAATTATTCCTGAGTTTGCAAAGGTTGTGCTCTGAGTACAGGCCTCCTGTGTTTGCTAATTGGCACCCCTGTCATGTGGACTAAGAGCCAGGGGTGCTCTCTCTTTCAGTATTTACATTTCAAAGAGCTGGTTCACAGGTCCCTGAGTTTAAACCTGCCAAGAATCTCAGAGAAGATTTCCATACATTTCAAAAAGGCAGAGAAAGATTTTACAATTGAATGTTTTCTGTAGTAAATTCTCTAACCAAAAGGAGGTTGAGTTTTAGAGTGGAACAGAAATTTACCTAAAGGTTAGTCATGGCAAAGGAAACATCAAGAATATCTCTTTCACATTCTTAGCTAAATAAAAATAGTTATGTACCACTCAGTGGCAGAAATATGTTCTGAGAAATGCATCACTGGGCTATTTCCTAGCTGTGAAAACATCAGAGAGGGCCATTATACAAACCTAGATGACATAGTTTACTACTAACCTAGGCTATAGGAGAAGAAAATTAATTTTTTCTGTACCCTTTTTGGTTCTTGGCTGAGACATCCCTGACATAAAAGACAATTAACAGGAGAAAATCTAACAGAAGTTTAGTAACATATATACATTCTATATACATGGGAGAAAACCAGGAAAACTGTGTAACTCACCAACACGGCTAGACCCACCACCTTAAATGTCATTTTTAGCTGGAAGACAAAAGAAGATATTGGGATGGGTGGAGTCAATTAGAAGGTTGACAGGAAAAGTACAATAAAAACAAGGGAAGGTTGTTATGCAGATTTATGTCTTCTTCCTTTGCATCCATAAGAGTTTCTAGATAAGAGGTCAACCCTTCTTCCTCAGGCCTCCAGGGAGAAACAAATGGAGATTTCCCTTACAAATGTAAATGTCTTTTTACAAAGGGTCACTGCCACTTTATTTTCAGGGCTTCTCCCATGTCTGCTATTTCCTTCAATTAACAAGTCTAAAACAATCCCTATGACAAAGAGACATATTTAAGGATGACAAATTCTCTCTTCCTACAGCTCCTAAGTTACAAATATGTACAGCAGATGACTGTACTAAATGCTTTAGGTAATTGTAATGCAAGAGAAGTGTGTGTATGTGTTTCACTAAGACTACAATGGCTAAGGCCACTAGGCGATAGAAACTTTTCAGCTCCATTATACCTTTATGGGGCCGCCATCCATCATCATGGGGGTCATGATGTAACATACCCCAATGCGAGCAAATGTCGGAAGCCTTCAGGAGTTTAAGATGGAACTTTATTGGCCAGAGTTTCAAAGTTTTACCTGCGCAGGGGCGAACTCTCGGGGTGCCTCCGGAGACACACGAATGCCAAAATGGCTGCAAATGAGAGTCGCCCCGAACGCTTACAGACTAGGGTTCTTATAGAAGCGAGCAAGCAAGGGATTTCCAGAAGCGAGAGGTGGCCGTTAGCCGCTGGTCAGGGGCTCAAGCTAGGGCCCGTGATCTTGCTGATGATTGGCCTGCAAGGTGCATGAACAGCTCGTGCTCAGGTTAGCCATTGGCCTAGGGGCTCATGCTCTACCGACTGAGCTAGCCGGGCTCACGCTAGGGGGTTAAAAACTTCCAGGAGGCTATCCGCTTGACTAGTTCTTATTACTTCATTGTTCTTTTCTTAACTTCTTAACTTCCTGGAGTATCTGCCCGAGGTGGGGTGTGCGGTTTCCCCCACCCAAGCTTGAGCAAGCAGCTAAGGTTGAACAAACAACTTAGTTTTCTTAAGACTATTTCCCATAGCCCCTAACAATGACTGATTGTATGTTGAGATGAATTAAAGTTCAAATTTACATTTGAACTTTATATTTACAAAAATAGGTAAAATTTGGTAGAGGTCTTTCCCATTCCAACTTCTAGTGTCCCTTTGTCTCTTCCGTGTTATTTCAAAAACATCCTCCATTCCTAATAACTGAAGACCGGGCACTTTTAACCCAAAATGACAAGAGAAAAATTCTGAATTATCCTAAACTAAATTATAGTGGTCCAGAGAATAAGGGAGAGACAAAAAGTAATTAACCAGTTAACATCAACGAACAACTGTGAAAGATAGCTCACATTCCTGAAAGTATGTTGGAGCTCAATCAACTTACAAGCAGCTATCTGACAAGAAGCAGCCAACCACCAAACAGAGATGCACCCTGCTTATTCGTGAACTTTCCAAACTGCTCCCCACAACCAATCAAAAGTAGAAAATATTTCTTCTGTGTACTTCCTTGGACTGTGTACCTAAAACCACCTGCGCTTTATATTTTCCTATTCCCTTATCTATAACCAATGCAAGTTCTTTCAAAACAACTTACATCTTTCTTCCTCAAAACATAACATATAAGAGAACTGTCAACTCCAGGTCACTGGATATGTTGACTTCCCCATTAACCCCATTGCTGGGGTTCAAACTGTATGCCCCAGCACCTGGTCTCTTTACTCGCTGCCATATGGCTCAATACACACATTCTTTTACAAAAGCTTTCAAGAATAAATTTTTTAATTTGTTTTGTTTAAGAAGAGAAATGAAAGTATACTTTTGAATGTTCAGTCTTTGATGATGAAAACTGAAATAAACCCAACTTCCTTTCTTATATTAAAAAAATACTGAGAAACAGCAAAAACATAACTTACTCTTTGCTTCATGAAATCCTTGCTCCTAAAAGTAAACTGAGAACTAACTAAAATAAATTATTTACCAAGCCTAGCAATTTACTCATCAAACTCACTTGAAGATTATCATCACATTGTGTCCACTAGAGCGAAACTTTATAAATTCTTATCAGTCCTTAGCAGTAATCTCCACCTCCTGCCAACCAAGGTTTTAATTATCTTCCCATAACTCCTCCCTTCTGAGACATTAGTAAGATTCTGTGAAGATGTTGTTTTCCTTTATTGCATTAATCCATGAGGATTATTTTCTTGATCAATGGAATGTCTAGTAGTTTTTGGAGGGTCAACCATAACCCAGCACGCATTTATGTAAAGATCTAGTTAAGGCGCCCTTACTACCAAACCTGAGGACCTCAGACTGCAAACAATGCCCCACTGTGAGACCATTAAATATGCTTCTTTCCAACTATGACCATGATATATGAATAGTATCAGGTCTGAACTCCAGTGTCTTTTCATCAAATCCCTAGTTACTAAGTTTAGTTGGTTTTCTTAAGAATAAGAAAATAATTTAAGAAGTATTTGATTATGTGAGCTAGTTGAATCTACAGAGACAAGAAATTTCTGTCAACTTCACTTCTTCTGGTGATCATATAAGAGGCGATCTGCTAGGATAGGGCAAGCACAGGTCTTGAAACTCCATCATCCGGTTGACCTCGGTAAACAGTGAGTTCACACAGTGACATCAGCCTGCATTTCTTGGAAAAATTTTTTCTTGAGTCATCTTTTCGAAATCTAGTGCACACTTTTGCCAGGCCCCTAGTTGATATTGACTGCTCTTTGAAACAAGACATGGCATTACACAAGCACCTGTAGAAGTTTTCACGCAGTCCTCTCAGCCTCACAGGCTTTGACACCACTCATTCCTTCCTTCATGTTGTAAGTCATGTACACATTTCTGTAATTGCTGATTTCTCAAAGGACAATATAAAATTGTAGTGACTACTCTGGGGAAGTTTTAACAAGAGACAGGGTTGTTCATTTAACAGATGTATTAAGACAGAAAAAGAAAAACTCTCACGAGGACAGTTTGTCTGTGTGTCTAATAGTGTTTAATGTATAAGAATCTCTCATTTTCATACTTCTAGGGTTAATAAGCACTAGATTTGTAGTTATGTAGCTCTACTTAATTGTCAATTTGTGAATTACTATTTCCCTTCCCCATGTTAATGTTACCGAACAAGAGGTCCGAGGGAGGGGCAATACAATATTTGGCCCACCCAGGTACGCCAAAAACTGCTATACAACAGGGGCCCCTCCTAAGGACAAAATACTAATATCTACTGGGCTCTTCTGTCCGCCGCCAATTGGAAAGACATCTCTCAATGCCAGAGATTTGTGAAAAGGAAACAAAATGTTTATTTAATGCTATTCAGGCCTAATGCCTCCACTAAAATATCAAAGTCCTTTAGGGTATACACCTACACCCACACAGCTCCCTTCTCCCACTGTCCCAACTCTGGGTACCATAAATCAGGAAAAGAGCACACGTGTGTATTTCAGGCCGCTTGCACCATCAGCTATGTCAGGCAGGATCTCGAGTTAATCCAAAGTACTGTGGTACCCTCTCATGGTCCACTGGCAAGAGTTCTTTGTACCCAGTTCTAGCCAAAGTCTCTCCTGCTTTCCAGGACATGTGGCCAAAGGGGGCACCCCAAAGCCACATGGGCCTCTTCTACCAAAGCTGTAGGGGACCGCACTCCACCAAAAGCATGTGGCTGTCTTCTTCACCTGGCTGCAGGGATCTCCATTCTGGCAAAGCTGCATGGTTTTTCCCTTTCACCTGGGCAGTTATCCCCTCATGTCCCAGAGCCCATCTTTTCCAAGCTCTCTCGCAGGCCTTCTCACTCAGGGTGCAGCCCCTAGTTACATCCTGAGTCCCAGCTACTCCTTTCTCCCTGGCTCAAAATTTGGCCACAGCTATTTAACATATCTATGAAACCAGTTAAAGGTTATAGATATGTTAAATAATCATTCCAGAGGTTAGCTGCAAAACTATTGCTATGCAAAAGAGCTCTCAATGGCCCTGCTCTATTGGTCTCTTCCCCCTGGGGGGTGGTATGAGAACATCTTATATGTCTCTCCAATATTCCTGTACACTTTGAATTCTGGACACCATTCCAAATCTTTTTTTGGGCCCCCCCCCTTGGCTGCACCCTGTATCATTAATAACGTATTCTTTCTGGGCAGGTGGGTGTGTTTGTAAAACTAATATTTTCTGCAGTTAAGACTTTATACTTTGCAGTGAGGATGATACAGGGTGCAGCCGGGGGACCCCAAAAAAGATTAGGGTTGGGGGCCAGAGTTCAGGGTATCCAGGAAATATTAAGATGTCCTCAGCCCCGACCCCCACCCCCAGGGGGAAGAGACAAATAGAGCCAGGGCCATTGAGAGCTGTTTTGCATAGCAACAGTTTTGCAGCTAACCTCTGGGATGATTATTTAACATATCTATAACCTTTAACTGGTTTCATAGATATGGTAAATAGCTGTGGCCAAATTTTGAGCCAGGGAAAAGGGAGTGGCTTCAACCCAGGATGTAACTAGGGGCTGCACTCCTGAGTGGGAGTGCCTGTGTGGGAGCTTGGAAAAGATTGGCTCCGGGACATGAGGGGAGAACTGCCCAGGTGAAAGGGAGAGAGCCACGCAGTTTCAGCAGAGTGAGGACCCTCTCTTGGTGAGGTGAAAGAGGGAGCCACGTGGTTTTGGCAGGGTGCGGACCCCCTCTTTCCCAGGTAAAAGGGAAGAACCATGCAGCTTTGCCAGAATGGAGGTCCCTGCAGCCAGGTGAAGAAGAAAGCCACATGCTTTTGGTGGAGTGTGGGCTCCTGCAGCTTTGGTAGAAGAGGCCCACGCGGCTTTGGGGTGCCCCCTTTGGCCGCAGGGCCTGGAAAGCAGGAGAGACTTTGGCTAGAACTTGGTAGAAAGAACTCTTGCCAGGGGACCGTGAGAAGGTGCCACATGATTGGATTAACGAGGGATCCTGCCTACATGGTGATACTGATACAGGGTGCAGACAGGGGGCCCCCCAAAAAAGATTTAGAAAGGTGTCCAGAATTCAAAGTGTATAGAAATATTGGAGAGACATATAAGATGTCCTCACCGCCCCCCCCCCCCCAGGGGGAAGGGATGAATGGAGCCAGGCCATTGAGAGCTATCTTGCATAGCAACAGTTTTTGGAGCTAACCTCTGGAGGAATGGTTATTTAACATATCTATAACCTTTAACTGGTTTCATAGATATGTTAAATAGCAGTGGCCAAGTTTGGGGCCAGGAAGAAGGGAGAATGGAGTAGCAGGGACTGAGGAGGGAACTAGGGGGACTCAGGATGGAACTAGCAGGGACTCAGGATGGAGACTAGGAGCTGCACTCCTGAGGGAGAAGGTCTTGGACTCAGAATGTAACTAGGGGCTGCGCTCCTGAGTGAGAAGGGTTTGGACTCAGGAGGATGTAACTAGGGGCTGCTCTCCTGAGTGAGAAGGGCTTGGACTCAAGATGGAACTAGCAGGGACTGAGGATGGAACTAGGAGGACTCAAGATGGGAACTAGGGGCTGCGCTCCTGAGCGAGATGGCCTGGGTGGGAGCTTGGAAAAGACTGGCTCCGAGACAGGAAGGGTCCCCGCTTGGCCAGATGAGAGAGAGCCACGCGGTTTCAGCAGAGTGAGGACCCCCCTGTTGGTGAGGTGAAAGAGGGAGCCACGTGGTTTTGGCAGGGTGTGGACCCCCTCTTTCCCAGGTGAAAGGGAAAAACCACGCAGCTTTGCCAGAATGGAGATCCCTGCAGCCAGGTGAAGAAGACAGCCACATGCTTTTGGTGGAGTGCGGGCTCCTGCAGCTTTGGTAGAAGAGGCCCACGCAGCTTTGGGGTGCCCCCTTTGGCTGCAGGGCCTGAAAAAGCAAGAGAGACTTTGACTGGAACTGGGTACAAAGGACTCTTGCCAGTGGACCATGAGAGGGTACCACAGTACTTTGGATTAACTCGAGATCCTGCACAGTGACACAGCTGACGGTGCCAGCGGCCTGCAACACAGACATGTGCTCTTTTCCTGATTTACGGTACCCAGAGTTGGGACAGTGGGAGAAGGGAGCGCTGTGTGGGTGTAGGTGTATACCCTAAAGGACTTTGATATTTTAGTGGAGGCATTAGGCCTGAATAGCACTAAATAAACATTTTGTTTCCTTTTCACAAATCTCTGGCATTGAGAGATGTCTTTCCAATTGGCGGCAGACAGAAGAGCCCAGCAGATTTTAGTATTCTGTCCTTGGGAGGGGCCTCTGTTGTTCTGTAGCAGTTTTTGGCGTCCCTTGGTAGGCCAAATATTGGCCCCTCCTTGGGCCTCTTCTTCTGTAACAAGGAAATAATTAACTTTCAACTTTCATGATTTCACATCTGCTTAGAACTAAGTCCCTCTCATTTCTTCATTTTTTTCAATATTTTTTTGTTTGGGAAAGTATAAAAATTATGATATTTTCTCTATCATTAGATGCATAATGTAGGACCACTGTTTGGGAAGCCAAAATACAAGAAAAAGGAAAATGATTGTGCTTTATTTCTGTTTGTATTTTTCTAAAAACTTAGCAAAGCAGAAAATGTGAATGGGTAAAGTAATTAGTCTTCTAGCTAAAAAGAAAATTAAGTCTCTAGATTTTTGGCATACACTTAAAAGTCTTGATTTTTTAAAAAAAATATTTGAACATAAGCATTCACTTATATTAAAAAGAGCTTATGTAATTTCCCAATTTAAAAAAGTATTCTTTATGCAAATAAGAATTATTAAATTTAACCTTGAAAGAACTATTCTATATAGTTATTCTATTATAACTATTCTATTATAGGTTAATGATTTTAAAAATATGAAGTAAAATAATTGACATTTTCATAATTGACATAATTTAAAAGGTTTTAATCTTGTGAATTTATTGATTCAATTACACTGATGAACTAGGATGTTTTATTGATGATACTGTTACAGAACAGGGCCAAGAATGGGTATGATATACTATTACTGAAAGGACCCCCCACACACTAGATTAGCTATGTCTGCCACCACAGGAAAGATATCTCTCAATGCCAGAGATTTGTGAAAAGGAAAGGAAATATTTATTTAAAGCTATTCAGACTTAAAGTAGTGACCTAATGTCTTCATTAAAATATTAAAGTCCTTTAGGATACCCACAGATGCACACAGTCCCTCCTTCTCCCTCTGCCCTAGTCTGGGGTACCGTATCTCAGGAAAAGAAGTAGAAGTCCCTGATTCGGACTCCGGGCACCATCAGCTGTGTCACTGCCAGGATATCCAGTTAATCCAAAGTCCTGGCACCTTCTCATGGCCCACCAGCAAGAGTCCTTTCACCTTTTTTCTTCCAGGCAAAGTCTCCCCTGCTTCCTAAGCCACATGGCAAAAGGGAGCACCCCAAAGCCACATGGTCCTCACTCTTACCAAAGCTGCCAGGGTCCCCACTCTGCCAAAACCATGTGGTTATCTCTCTCATGGCTGATGAGTCTGGGTTTAAATCCCTGTGCCAACCTTCCTTTGTACCCCAATTTCCAACTCCTCCTACAATCAGTTGCACCTGCCAGCATTCCTGTATTATTCCAAGTTTACTGGGCTGCCATCGTGCGTCTGGGCAGGTGCAGCCCCATGTCATGGAGCTAATCTCAAAGCTCTCATGCAGGTGCTGTAACCAGGGGGAGCTGCCCCCCAGTTACATCTTGGGTGGAAGTCACTTCCATCCCCCTGGCTCAAAGCATGACCACAGCTATTTAACATATCTGTGAAACCAGTTAAAGGTTACGGATATGTTAATTGACTGTGCCAGAGGTTAGCTGCAAGGCTGTGGCTGTACAAAACATCTCTGCATGTTCCTGCTCCATGTATTCCTTTCCCCAACTCACACCTCTGTGGGGGAGGAGTGAGGGCATCCTATATATCTTTCTAATATTTCCTGGACACCTTGAGTTCTGGACGCCATTCCAAATTCCTATTTGGGGCCCCCTCTTGGCTCTAACCTATTACAATACTACACATTGTAAGGACTTAACACGATGCTGTAAATTTTAATTTCCAAATCTTTGGTTAATATTAAGACCTACCTAACACTGATATTAAAATGAATTAGTAAATTATCTTTTAACAACTAAACAATTTTTAAGAAACATATACAAATATTAGTATATAACTATAGTTTAAAATTACCTCTTTCTTACATTAAAAAGTTAAGGCATGCAAATAGAATTAATTGATGGGTAGTAGTAGACAATAGTACATTTAGAGTTGTATGTGAAACAAAATCCATTTTTAAATAAAATATAAAACATATTTTTATTTAATAATTATTATATTATTTTCCATACAAACAATATAAACCTACTTTGGCCCACACCTGTATATTTATGTTTGTATTGATACATGCATATTTATGGTTATTTTGCTTAAAATAAGAGATGTAAAAGTTATATAAAATGGGGGATTATGAAAATATAAAATAGCTAAAACACTATTAGATTTCTGCCTTTGTGTTTTCTCAAGTGTAAAAAAATCAAAGCTATTTTCTTTAAGGTTGGTAATTATTTTCAAATAAGACAAAGGTATATTGATATATATACAAGATAAAATTTGCTCACTTGTGCTGTATGAGAAAATATACAGTTACTTAACTGGTAATTTTAATATAATATATAATGTTCTTTAATATGTTGATAAAGTTAAGTATATTCTAAAGGTCAAATCTTTAGTCATCTATGTGCATAGTGTTTTATGTTTCATTGGCTAAATGCATATATGTCAAAGTATATTAAACTTCATATATATGTTTATAAATTTTAAAAAGTAGTAAAAGATGTATTTGAGGGCATATGTGAAATTAAAAATTGTGAGGAATTTGAAATCTGCCTATATTTGTAATTCCTCTCAAGTTGGTTCATTTTAAAACAAACAGTATTTTTAAAATAAAACTGGCTTAATGTTAATGAATTTATTTATAATGAATCTTTATTCATAAAGACTCATAATGCATCCTTATTAAAATTTTCACATGAATGACATGGCAAACATAAAATTAAAATATGCTTTGGTTTCTATAAATTAACCAAATGAGTTTGTGTTCAGAGAAGAGAAATTACAAATATTCTGCTAACACTCTAAACTGTTTGAGAAAATCTTGAATAATTTTGACAAACTATTCATTATTTATTTAAAATAAATATCCTAAAGTTTTTGTTTCTTATATTTATTTGTTTAAATTATTGCCCTAATGTGTACAAGATGAAGGTTAGATGGGGAAAAAAAAAGACAACTCTGTATTCTTGCACTAGGCCTGATGACTGTTAGTGGTAAAATTGCACAGTATTAGAAATCTTCCAGAGATTTAAATATATCCAAAAAGACAATGGCAGTTTTTACGACCTGTAAACAAAAAGATGGCATAATTACAACTATGTCTGAGAGGCTTTATTTAGTCAGCAAATTATAACATGAATAGGACCCAAAAAGACTAGAAATAAGATAATTGTTAATACTCTTCATTACCTTTCTAAATTACAAATCTAACAAGTAAAAAAGGTTTCCAAGCAGTTTGTTGAAAATTTGTTTATGAAGTTCTATTTAAACTATGTATATGTTGAACCTTGAATTTGTAAACTTAACATTTCTAACATTTTTTTCAAATTAGACAATTAGGAGTTAAATAGGAATATGAAAAACTAGAACATATATTTACCTACCTCCTTTGGCTCTTCACATTGAAACAAATGTAGGTAACCAAGGTCTTCAGATTTGTTCATGTAGACTGCATCATCAGTACAATTTTCAGCATGAAAGGAGTAAGCATCAATAGTCACTTCATATTTTTCACCTTCGAATACTTTCAAAGAGATTAAAAATAACTTCTCGCAAGATTGAACTCATATAGAATTACTAAAGACAGTTGTCAAATTACCTGATAAGATTATTTTGACAGCACCTATCACAAAATTAGGTTCTACATCTACAGCTACTAAATATGAAAGAGACATAAAATAGAATCATGCCCAGTCCTTTCATTGTAAAAATAGCCTGAGAAATAAAGCATCAGAACAAGACCAAGCATCCAGACCAATCCATTTTTTAAAAAAATAATGAAATGTCAAATAAATTTTCAATTAATAATTAAAATAATGTAATAACCATAAACAATATATTTTATAAAAATACCCTTTTGTATATTATACTTGTATAGGTAGGGACCACTTCAAAATAAATATAAAAATTCTTTAAAATATTTGCAATAGAAAGATAATCAGGCCTAACTGGTTTGGGCCTCAGTTGGTTAGATCACTGTCCTGATATGCCAAGGCTGCAGGTTTGATTCCCAGGCAGGGCACATATAAGAAGCAACCAATGAATGCGTAAATAAGTGGAACAACAAAAATCTCTCTCTCTTTCTCTCTCTTTAAAAATCAATATTTTTTAAATGTTAAAAACAAAAAGAAATAAAAACAATCAGGACCTCATCCTCATTTTCTCACAGGAAGAAATAAAGGAAGGGAATATGTGTTTGTGAGTATGTGCAGGTATAGACACAGATATGCATATGCATATATATATAATATATAATTTACCTACTTCACACTATAATATTAGATATATTTGTGATACAATAAAAATAATAATGCGAAAAAGCAGAAGAATATGACCTATATTCAAGAGGAAATTTGGTAGACATACAGATGATCTTAACTTAGAATTATTTCATTTCATGAAAACTATATCTATGATAAATGTGTTGAAATATCTATAGAGAAATATGAATATAATTGTTAGACAGAAAATAAATTAGAGAGTGAAAACCTTGGAAATGTAAAAACACAAAATCAAATGGAAATCCCAGAATTCTGGGTATAGTGAGCTAATTAAGCTGAACTGAGGACCTATTATCTTTCATTAATGGATGTAATATTACAGGTGATTAAAGAGCATAGGAGACCTGATAACTAAACACAAATAAACATCCTAGAAAAATGATATTTTGTAGGGAGATATTATTCATCCTCAGAATCCTATAGTTAATACCTCTATTTTAGAATAGTTTATGATTAACAAACCTAAAATCTATGGTTCGTGAAGCATGACTTCCTGAGAATACCATATGAGCTATGCAACTTACAACTGAATTGTAAAGTAGAGATGGTTTTAAGCTGAACTCTCCCTGCTGTGCTCAGACCTTGTTTAGAAATCTCACATATCACTCTGAAAATAAAGGAAGAAGCTAGGAAGCCATACATAATGTTCCAAACCTTTTCAACCTGACCAATGTAATCCATCTCCTTAAAATCTTAAAAGTATAGAAAATTATTACTATATTGGTAAGAAACTAATCAGTGTATGAAACTATTATAAATGAGAACAAAGGAAATAAATTATCATTAAATTTAATATTGATAAAAATTACATCTTCAATGCGATCAGAGAAAATAATTTAAATATAGTATACCAGTTTTATATAATTGATTGATGAATGTTTCTCTGTTTTCTGGAGGAATTCAAGTTGTATTATATTTAATTCTTTGTTGAATATCTGGAAGAACTTGGATAGAAAACTATATATTTTCAGTGTTTTTTCTTCCTTGAAAGATTATTAAAAGTATATTATTCAGTGATTTTAGAGCTTATAGGATGATTCAAATTTTATATTCATCATTGAATCAGTTTGCCAAATATAATTTTCTAAGAATTTATTTATTTTATTAAATTTGACCTATTTATGACTTTGTTCATAATAATGTATGTGATTAAACATTTGACTTTAACTGACATATTATTGACCCTTCCTCCCAGAGCCTCAAAAAGAGGTATTAAAAATTCTTTAACCCATAGAGATTATGCAAGGGAAGATAATAATGAAAACATATTTTTAATACTTTTAAAAGCTGAAAAGCAGTGGTTATTTTAATTACAATTACTGTGGTAATCATTTTATATACTAACTAATCATTTGACATACTAATCATTTCTATATTTACTTATATATAATCATATTATTGCATATCTGAGGCTCCCATAGTGTTATATATCAATAACCCACCTGAATTTAAAAATTAAATGTAATCCCTGAACATCCCAACAGAGTGATATTTTAGAACACTAGGGCAAAAAACATAGAAAGAGCCTTTCAGAGAGATAATCACAAGTTGAGTATAAATAATTAAAAGGCAGCTTATTGCATGTGATTCTACATTATTTCATGCCTTCCCTTACTTTTCCCTTTATCATATGCATGATGTCATACATATGATAAAGGGAATGATAAAGGGATTCTATGGTATCATAGGCATAATACCATACATATGTAACCATATGTGGTATAACATATACATATACATATATGTACACAATTTTCCACACATATACTCACCACACATATACCACACATGGTATCACACATGATGGATGATGTGATATATGATATATGGCATGCATGGCACATGACATATGGCTACGGAATACTGACACTATTGATAGGGCATTGATTGCCCTATCAATAGTGTCAGTATTCCACAATCATTTGTACATCTGAGTTTATTCTTTTGTTCAAATAACCAAAGATACCATGTGTAATGTTGTATGTATATTACTCAGCATGCAGATGGTAAGCACGTGTGATGGAAAATCTAGGTCAAACAGTATATACATTTGTAATATTGCCCTGCTCAGATATTAGAGGGAGGTTACATTGTGCCTTCAATGGATAAAATCATCAAGTTTTCAAACTCTCAATTTTTTGCCAGACTCATAAAAGATGATATATTTATGATTTAAATTTTTTTCTTTACTCTCATGATGAGTAAAGCTGAGCATTTTCTCATATATCTAGAAATACCTTCCGTTCACTCTGTAGTTTTCTTTTGCTGTTTGATGGCTTCTGTGACATCTTTTACTAGCAGACATTTTTGTGTCTCTTGCAGTTAAATGACAAATCTTTTCTTTCTGATATCTAATTTTTTATTAAAAGTTATAAAGGTCTTCTCAATTCAAATTTATATAGCAATTCTATAACATTTTTCTGATAATTTTTAATCTTTAAAACTTTTGTATATTTGAGACTTTTATTTAATATGAATTTAACTTAGAGTATGTTGTAAGATACAAATCTGACTTTACAGATGATTATTGACATCAAGTATTGAATAGTTCCTATTTTCTCTAATGATTGAGATGGCAATTCTGTCACCTGAATACTTTCTTCATGATTTAGATTTGGTTTTGAACTTTGCATTTTGCATATTTTGGATTATGATTGCAAGTACCAGGTTTTTCATTATTGAAGCTATATAATATACTTTAGTATCTATTAAAGCTAAACTCTATCTCATGTACCCACACAGTGCACTTTTTGAATATACCTTGTGTTATTTTATTTAATTTTCTATGTAGACAATAAAAACAAGCATAAAGGCACTCCTGTTATTTTATTAAAATCTTTTTTTTAAGTGTTGTATTCTTTTTTTTCAAGATTTTATTTTATTTTTATTTTTTAGAGAGGGGAAGGGAGGAAGAGAGAGTGAGAAATATCAATGTGTGGTTGCCTCTCACATGGCCCCCACTAGGGACCTGGCCTGCAGCCCTGGCATGTGCTCTGACTGGGAATCGAACCAGCAACCCTTTGGTTTGCAGCCCGCACTCAATCCACTGAGCTATGCCAGCCAGGACCCAGTATTTTATTAAAATCTTAATAAATATATGTAATAATATGGAGATGGTAAATTTTTAATACATCTTTTCTCAGACAGCATGGTTTATCTTAAGAATTTTTTCAGATTTTTTGTATTTGTAACTATACAGTGGCAATGAAGTTTTCCCAATTTAGAACTTATATGTGTTTGTTCATTTGAGTCCCAAGCATTATAATATTGTAACTGAACTGCTATTTTTATGATTTTTTTTTGTTTCCATTATGTCATTTAATTTGTTCTTATCTATATATAAAAGCAATTCATTTCCATTTAGTATATCAACAAAATTTTGTTACTGGAAAAATATTTGAAAACATTATTATGTGTAGAGTGTAAAAAACTAATATACACTTTAAAACTTTTCTTCTAAACTCAATGTTTTTTAACCTTGAAGTTAGGCCCTTATGTTCTAAAGAGATAGAAAAATAATAGATGGTATTAACAAAAGAAGACTTCAAAGTGCAGCAGTATTGTAAGAAAAATACTTTTGTTTAATAAACAAAATAAACTAGGGAGCAAAACAGAACCAGAGGCATGGCAACAAGAAACAGACTGACTGTGGCCAGAGGAGGTGGGAGTAGGGATGAAGAGGGTAGAAAGAAGGGGAAGGGACTAATCAAAGAACAGGTATGGGTGACCCATGGACATAGACAACAGTGCAGGGATTGACGGTGGAAGCCGGAGTTGGGATGGGCAGAGGAGGGCAAAGAGGAAAAAATTGGGACATCTGTAATAGAATAGCAATAAAATATTTTTTAAAAAAACAAAAATACTTTTAATAAAAGTATTGATTTGGGGGTGTGGGAGTTTCTACTCTCACAATTATTATAACATTTCAAAGGTAATTTATAATGAATAAATTGTAATTAATACCTTATACTATCTTCTAGCAAAAGTATTACCCACCATTTTATTTTTAAAAAGAAAATTTAAATGATATTGGTTTACAACATAATTCATAAATGTAGCAATCACTATTCATTTAGAAAAGAAGTTCACCGGCACATATGAAATGTTTAAATGTGTATGTTTAATTTAGTCAAGAAAACTGTAATAATCATAAGCTTTAAACAAAAAAAAGGTGTTAAAAGAGAACTTAACTCTTTTTTTGCTATGATTTTGTCTTTTCTTAACTATAATTCATATTCTTATTTCATTTCACAACTCATTATCCAGTCTATCAGGATCTTCCTTTTTCAAACCTAATAGTACATATAATGAACATAGATGATGACATTGAAAAGAAACAGTGCATGTCAGCTCTTTCTCAAGTTCTGCACTCTAGACCAACTGTCCTTGAAGGGGCTGCTTCTAATTAATTACCATCCCTTTTTGTAGAGCAATCATATTGGCAAGAATTGATTGGGCGTGTGAGTCACTCATTTAGTTGGTAGAAAATTATCTTAATTAAAATTATTTTACTGCTGATAAAATTAATGCACCACATGCAAACTTACCAGCTTGATTTTAATGTTTCTCTTCAATGATATTTTATGAAAAAAATGAAAATAAGATCTCAACAGAAACAACCAGAAAAATGAGAATTACATAAAGTGTGTCATTCTATTTACATATTCCTTTCCTTTTTCACTTATCCTAAAATCTGTTTGTTTTTTTTTTAAATTTAACACTACTGAAAGTGTTTACAGTGCTGAGTCTTTGTATTAACATTAAAAAACCATGTGGATGGCTCTACTCAAACATTTGTTGACTATTGAGCTGTATTACACTGACTTCTTTTGCTTGGACAGCCAAATCCTTTAGAATCTCAGATATGAAGGTCACATAATTCTTATTTTTGTAATAATTAGCTATGTTTATTAAGGTCTGACCATAGACTCATGAACTTATGTTGACTAAATATGGTTATATTACTTTGATGATACTTGCTCTAAGCTGATTTATCCATGAGCAATTTTGACTTCATATTATCCCCATCTCCTAGGAATTATTTTTTTTATATTACTGTCATTCATAAAATTAACTCTATTTGCTTAGAGATCATTTATTCATGAGCAATTTTATTCTCTATTTACTCCTATTTTTCCTAAAAAATACATTTACTATTTTATTGTTGTGACTATGTTATCTTTAGCCATTTTTAGTTCTCAAAGAATTTTAATGCTTACCATTAAGTAAATGTATACATACATTATTCCTACTTTGAGATAAATAGAAATCAAGCATAAAAATAATGTTGTCCCTAAAGTCCGTGAACTGATTTGGCTGGTAAGAGTATATTATGTTTCTCAATCTGCACGTTGAAAGCATTTGGGGAGACTTCACAGATCTCTCATGTCCACCTCACTACAATTGATTGTTCTGTACTGGAGGTCACATGGTAAAAACCATTAAATGCTCCTCAGGTGACTGTAGCATGTGGCCAAATTTTAAAACAATGGAGCTAACACAATTGCTAAATAGTCCCTGAGACCAGATGTTTGAGGTAATTTCCCTAAGCGTAGCTGTTCTTGTTTGTTTTGCTCCTGTCATTTGTGAAAGAGTAGTAACACTGTCTCTGAAGTTCTTTTTCATCACTAACAATGTAATCAACAAGCCATTGCTCTCTTCTACCACGTTTGGTCTTGTGTGATTTGCTTAATGAACCAATAACTATTTCTGTCATTAGGGGTTGTTAACTCTCCTGAATACCATTTTATGAGCATGATGGAATAAATTATCATGCCTTCTCTTTAAAAGACTGTTAGATTACTTCCACACTGTTTTAATGTAATAGTAGTCTTGTAAGTGCAGCTGCTGCCAGTTGAACATAATAAGCCATTATTTGAGAACAGACATATCAAACCATTTAATTTACTGATTGTTGATAAGCTGTAATGCCAAACTATCACTGACAGAGGAAATATTCTCTGACAGAATTAAAATTGGAGTACCATACATTTTTAAGAATGTGGATTAATTTGCATAAGCTAAATAAGAGTATTCAAAGTGTAAGCAAAGACCAGAAAATTATGCTTATCAAAATTGATTTTGAAAATAAGAACTTCCAGATTATAAAACAATAAAGTATATATTTAATAAATATGTATGAGAATTATTTCATTTAAAGTTCTAAGCCAAACAACTGGAATTCTTATTGACACCTCTAATCCCTGGCTCTCCACACACAATTCATGAACGAGGACTCCCAGAGTCTCACGATATGATTACCACTGACGATGTGGTTTCTACCCTTGCCTGCCTATTTCTCCACTCGATCTGTTAAAAAATGTGTCAGACTCTACCATGATTTCATATTCATTTTAGAATAAAATATAAATATTTAAACCAACATTTAATTGTAGCATTGCCCTTTCCCCAAGCTCTATTTTTACTCTTGCCTTCCGAGTTCTAGCCAGGCCTTCAGAGAATTCATCTCTTCGGTTTTGTATTTTTGGTTTGTTTTGTTTTTCTACTTGTTCTATTGGAGATATGATTGATATACGAAAATTGTTGATGTTGAATATATGCAACTTGAAAGGTTTAGACAGAGGTATTCGCCCATGAAATGTAATCACAATGATTACCAAAAAATTATTTATCATCTCCAAAAATGTTTCCCAACCCTTTTGATTCCTTTGTTTGTTTTAATTATTTTTCTTTTGTTTTAAAAGCATAAAACATAAGGTCTATCCCCTTAGCAATTTTTTGTTTTATTTTTTTATTGTTCAAGTATCGTGTGTCCATATTCCTCCCACCACAACCCTGACCCCAGCCATCTCCACATCCTATCCTAGATCCCAGCCCCCTTTGGTTTTGTCCATGTGTCCTTTACCCATGTTCCTGACAACACTTCCCCCTCTTCCCCCCATTATTCCCTCCCATCTACCCCCCCCCCCGTTACTGTCAGTTTGTTTTTTATTTCAATGTCTCTGGTTATATTCTGCTTGTTTGTTTTGTTGATTAGGTTCCACCTAAAGGTGAGATCATATGGTATTTGCCTTTCACTGCCTGGCTTATATAGCACAGTATTAATCATAGGCCCATGTTATACAGTACATTCCCAAAACTTATGTAACTTGCATAACTGAAACTTCGTATCGTTTAAATACACACACACATGCACAAACACGCGCACACACACACAAAGTTTAATTTCCTCATTTCTCCCACTCCTCTACCTTGGCCTTATTCTCCAAATCTCTATTCAAAGGTCATTTTATCATGGAAACCTTATCTGACCTTCCAACTTACTCTCCCAATTTCTCCTTCCTTCCTTCCTTCCTTCCTTCCTTCCTTCCTTCCTTCCTTCCTTCCTTCCTTCCTTCCTTCCTTCCTTCCTTCCTTCCTTCCTTCCTTCCTTCCTTCCTTCCTTCCTTCCTTCCTTCCTTCCTTCCTTTCTTCCTAAAAAAATTTCTTTACTCACAAGCAGTCATGGGAGGATCTCCTTCTGTAGGAACATTTTTACTTCAATTTACAATTATATCTTTATCACTGTATTTGACCAACAATGTCCCTCTTAAAAAATAGATCCATGAGAGTAGGGAATAGTTCTAGTTTTCTTCACAATTGCCCAGGGTAAGGCAAAAGTAAGTTTATAGTTGTGGGTACACAAAACACAGGGTTTATTCTTGTATTATTATTTATTAACTATTGTATTTTATTTTCATAAAAGAACTGTAAGCCTACTTTTGCCTCATCCTATAGATCTTGAGACAAGTGGAATTTCTGAGATGTAGTAGGTGCTAAGCATGTGTTTGTTAAGGGAACAAATCAGAGAATAAGCCTATTAAATTCATGTAAATGTTAAAGTGGTTCAAGCAAATAAAAATAAAAAATAATATTTTATTACCTGTAAATCCCAATTGCCATACATATTTAAGTTGAAGAGAATGAGGAACTTCTGCCTGGCAAATATCATGGCTGATGGATCCACAGTAGCAGGGGTACAGATAAATTAAGCAAATATTCTTCAGAAACCAACAAGAATTTCTTGTGCAGGCATCCTAGAAAAACAAAGTAAAAAGAAATAATAAATACCTTACTGCAATATTTCTGTATATACTTTGGCTTATAAAATACACACCTAAATTCTAAAACCACCAATTAAAAACAAGTTTACAGGACACACCTTTTATTTCATATTTTATATATTTTATTATTTTGACTTGTCTTTCTGTACCATCTGTCACCATTTTTATATTCAAAATGCCTATATAAAATGTTTTGGGCTTTGCCTCACTTCTCAATCGATAACTATAGTCTACAGTCTTCTGTTTGCTGAGCTATAATTTTTTTAATCAAAAGTAACTGTGGTATAAATGATCAGCCGCACTACCTAAAACATGTATGTCCCAGTAGGATTAGTACAATGAAATGCCAAGGTACTATTTGAATTTGTTAATATTTAAATTTTAAATTAATATTTTAATGTAATTAGGGCATATCTTCTAACAAGATGATACATCTATGGTAATCTTTATTATTTTAAAAAACTGAATTGATCACTGGTTATACCCACAATTAAATTAATTACATTTAAATAATTTCAAGTCACGCTTAAGCCATCACTAATTTTAAATACAGGGTACTCTACTGAGGTTTTAGGATGAAATAAACCAATAAGACAATTTTAAGCTCTGGACATGGAGCAAGGTTACATATTCTGTTTAGAGCATACTTGAAAATAATTTCTGCTTCTCTGAGTTTCCAGTGAGCAAGTTCTTCACAAATTTGGCAGAGGGAAGCACAGCTGAGTCATGAGGCACAAGGAGTCAGTAACGTCTGACATTTCCTTTAATGCAATTACTACACCATTTAAACTTCATTCTAATTGTCTGAAGTCATAACCTTCTATCTGGATTCACAATACGATTTCTTAGTGGATACACAAAGTTAAAGTCTGTCTCTGTTAATTAATAAATGACCATATAACTAACTGGAATCAACTGCTAAAGATTAGAAACAATCAGAAAAAAACATTACTTCATTATATTGAATGACAACAAAGAGTACATTTCTATAATTTTTTTAAGTCTCAAGGTTACCAAGAGCATTAACCTTGTAACTTTTATACTAAAACTTAGAATTTCAGTTTTTCTAATGGCATCCACTAATCTTCACTGTCAGTGAACATTGTGTCTTACATGATTTGTTTATTTTTTGAGATAAATATAAGGTATACTATATTGGAATTTATGACTGCACAAAATAAATTTATCAAAATAGAATGTTATGATAGAAATCTATAGAGTCATCTCTTCCCTTCAAACCAAACCAAACAGAGGACCCGAAACACCTCAGTTTAAAAGTCATCTTTTAGGATTTGTTTGTTTTGTATTGTTTGGTTTGTGGGTACGTGTTTTAAACTAAGAAAATCAGAGGCAGCTGCACTGAAGATATACAACCCTCATTTTTGTCTGGCATACTCAGGAGGACGGAATCCACTGAGAAACAAAACTTCATACATTCTCTAGCAGCTCAGGGGGAGATGGAGCAGTATGAACTAGGTACTGACTAATGGTGATAGATTCAAGGCAAAATGACAGGAATTATGTTGGTTCCTGCTCACTGTGGTGTGATGGTGCTCATGTGGCTAGTTTGAACATTACTTGGAGACAAAACAGGTTTCTGACTTTTCTGAATTAAAAGAAAAGTCCCTCACACAATAGGCTTCAAGATAAGTCAAAATAATATATCTGTTATCATACCACCCTATCTTGAATGAGGAGTCTGAAGGTATCCTGACTTAAGACAGCCTGGATTTGCAGGCAGTTATTTGGGATGGGCAATTGAAGGTCTTGTTACCATTTACAAATTATGGCAATACCACTGAATTGCCATTGATTTCAAACCTGTATGTTAGGAGCAGTTTATTTCACTAGACCATATGCAGAAGTTATACGATGCAGGTCTATTTCCGAATCTGACCTCTCATTTATGACTTGTGTGTTCACATGAAAATTCAGACACATCCCCATGCTCCACAACAACAATAAGAAATGTGAAGTACAATATAACCTTTAATGCAGGTTAATAAAACATGAATAAAGTAAAATAGTGAGATGAAAGGGTAGAGGCTTTTGAACAAGAAAACGAAAACCTCATCTTTAAATAGCTCTAAGCTTTTTAGCAGCCAAGGAAAAAGAGAAATCATGAAAATATAGCATTATTCTTTGTATTTATTAGTTTTATTTTTTATTCATTCTAGTTTATTGAGACAATCATATTTGTAGACAATATTCCCAAGAAACAAATGTCATATTGTGAATAATGTTAAACCATTAATCATGAAATGATATTTATGTGGAAAATTATGTGTTAAATTGACCAGAAATTCATAGAGTTTTCCTTGAACAGTGTTACATATTAGAAAACTTAACTTTGAATTTCAATAAGCATTTAAGAGCATAAATTTGGTAAGAAAGTAGAGAAATTAAGACAATGATGAGCTAGTTTCACAATGACAGTAAAAACAAGCAAGAAAATCTAGAAATTTGTTCATAAAAAGAAAAGTAATTTATTTCTTATATCACATGTCAGTATGTGTTATATTAGAAAGGAGCGAATTTTTCAGCACCGACATTCTGTGACTTTTATTTGACACAAAATACCTATTCATAACAAACTTATTACCCTGATTTAACATATCACATGCTGAATGTGTTTGATGATGCTTTTCTCAAGGGTTTTCTTTTTTATAAGGGGCAATCAATTTTGAAGGACAGTATGAAAAAAATAAAAAAAAAACACTGGATGATTAGTTCTTATTTTAACAGCTTCATTTCTGAGGCAAGAAATGGTATATTTTAGATAACCAGCTTCTCACGCTGTATTAAGCATCTTAAACTCTCTCTCAAAGAAACTCTCCCTAAATCATGGCCTATACCTATCATTGCAATGTCTATTTGAAAATGACTCTATTTATATTCATTTTAAGCAATTACTAATTTTTGGGAACTGTACAATAATATGTAGAAATATTTTCTTTTATATAATGAAGATATTTAAAATAGGAATAAGGGATACCTCATCTCTCTCTTTCTCTCTCTCTCTTCTCAAATCCCACCTCTCTTTCTCCCTGTGCATGTATTTGGGAGAGAAATACCATTTTAACATATACATGTGTGCATACATACATATACATATACACTTTATCATTGTTCAAATGGGTTCAAAAATATTATTTTCTTTAATTTTTTTCATGTGAATTTTCAACAGCCTTGAAAGAATTAGTCATATTATATTCTATTCCTTAGTAGATTTATTCATATTATACTTTATCTATTAGATAAAAAGATGACAGTTATGAGGTTCTTTATTCTTTTCTTAAGTTTATATACCTCAGTCTTTACAGGGCTAGAATATAAATCTATATACTTAAGATTGAAATGTCATCATCTTTTACTTTATCATTGTTTCTTCTTTACTCTTAAGTAGAAGTAGTACTGGTGCAAGTGTGTTAATTGATTGACAGAACTAATATTTTCACTAAAAATAGGAAGTATAAAATCTTATAAATCTGAAGTTTGATTGTTTTTCTGACACCACATTTACATTGTCATTTATTTTCACTCATCATTCTTTTTTTAAATTTCTATTTATTTATTTTTTTAGAGAGAGGAAGGAAGGGAGAAAAAGAGCAAGAGAAACATTAATATGTGTCTTGTGCATCCCCTAATGGGGACCTGGGCTGCAACTCAGGCACGTGCCCTGACTGGGAATCGAACCAGGGGCCCTAGGGTTTCCAGGCCTGAGTTCAATCCCTTGAGCTACACTAATCAAGGTCATTTTCACTCATCATTCTTGAGTTAGTACTCATAATTAACATTTTATTTATTTGTAAAACATTTTACCTAGTTAAAAAACTTAATAATTTTTGAAAAAACAGTAATTATTAACCCACACAGAAGAAAATTAAAACTATTTAATTAAGACTCAATTAAGTTTGAAGAACACACATAGACTGAGAGCAAAGGAGTGGGAAAATATTTTAATCAATAGGAAAACAAAAGATAGCAGGGATAGTTATCCTTATATCAGACAAAATATAGTTTAGAAATTTAGTCAAAAAGACAAAGACAGGCTATAATAATAAAAGGATCAATCCATCAAGAAGGTATAACATTTGTAATTTGCATTTAAATTTGGAGCATCTAAATAGCTAAAGTAAATGCTAAAACTATTAAAAGGATAAATGAATAGCAATGTGATTCTACTTGGGGACTTTAATACCCTACTCACAATAAGGAATAGATCAATTCAGAGAATCAAGAAGGAAACAACCGTTTTGAACGAAACTATAAACCTAATAATGTTAATAGTCATACAGAACACATTCTATCCAATAGAAGTATAATATATAATTCTCCAAAGCAGACATGGACATTTTCTAGTACATTTCATGTCCCCTAAACAAAGTCAGCAAAGTCAAGAAAAATTATATTGAGTGTATTTTTTATCACAGTGGTGTGAAGTAAAAGTAAATAACAAGAAAAGCCAAAAAATCCATAAATATATAAAAGTTAAACAACAAACTAATGAAGAACTGATGGATCAATGACAAAAATCAAAGAAAAAGTAAATATATCTTAACACAAGTGAAAACAGAGACAAAGCATTATAAAATGTATAGGATGCAACAAAAGCAGTTCTAAGAGGAAAGTCTGTAGAGATAAATACATACATCAAGGAGAAAGAAATATCTCAATTAAACAAACTTTGTACCTCAGAAAACTTGAAAGTGTGAAAGACCAAAATTAGGAGAAGGGAAGAAATAATAGATCAGAGCAGAAATAAATGAAATGGAGAATAGGAAAATAATAGAAATGATTAACAAAACTAAGATTTGGTTCCTTGACAAGGTTAAGCAATATTGACAAATTTTAGTGAGACCAACCTGAAAAAAAAGATGATGCAAATAAATTATGAATGAAACATTAGATATGTCATCTTATACTGAACAAATAGAAATATAAGAGACTACTGTGAATAAGTGAACATAAATTTAATAATCTAGAAAAAATGAATAAATTCCTAGAAATATACAACTGCACAACACTAAATCATAAAGAAATTAAGAAATCTGAACAAAAAACCCCAAAAGATAAGGGGATTGAGTCAATAGTTAAAAAACCTCTTAATAAATATATTTCCAGAATCAGATCATTTTACTGGTGAATTCTACCAAATATTTAAAGAACTAACACGAATCTTTCTCAAACTCTTACAAAAAATAAAATTAGGTCAGTATTACTCTGATACAGAACAATATCCCTGATAAATACAAATGTAAAAATTCTCCACAAAAAATTATCTAACCAAACTCAATACCATGTTAAAGATCATATATTATGATAAAGTGAGATTTAGCCTTAGGATATAAGAATTGTTCTGTGTATGTAAATCAATACATATATGCCACATTAATAAAATAAAAGATAAAATCATATGATCATCTTAATAAGTTCATAAAAAGCATTTGACAAAAACTCAACATCCATTCATGATAAAAACTCAGCAATTTGGGAACACAAAGAATGAATGCTAAAATAATAAAGAGCATATATTACCAGCATATAGATAACACCATACTCAATGGTAAAAAGGTTGGCAGCTTTTCCTGTAAGATCAGGAACAAAACAAGGGTGTCCACTGTCATTACTCTTATTCAGCAGACTACTGAAAATTCTAGTCAGTTCAATTAGACAGGAAAGATATTCCATTTAAAAAGAAAGAAATAAAATTTTTTCTGTTTACAGATTACATAATCTTTTATAAAGACTCCACAAAAAAAAACTATTACAATTAACATTGAAATCAGTAAATTTACAGGATATAAAATCAACATGCAGAACTTGATTGTGTTTCTATACACTGACAATGAATTTCCTTAAGAAATAAAGAAAATTTTATTTTTAATGGCATTAAAAATACTTAAGAATTAATTTAACTAAGGGGATGAAAGATCTGTACATTGAAAACTCTTAAGACATTGATAAAATAAATTGAAGAAGAAAAACTAATCGAAACATATCCTGTGTTCATGAATTGGAATAATTGATATTAAATGTCCATACTACCCAAAGCCATTTATAGATTCAGTGCAATTTATATCAAGATTTCAGTGATTTTTTTTTACTGTACTAAAAAAAGTTTCTAAAATATGTATGGAACAACAAAAGACCCCAAATAACCAATGTAACTCTAAAACAAAATATAGCTTAAAGAAAAAAACAGTTCTTGATTTCAAACTATACTGCAGAGCTATAGTAATCAAAACATTATGATACTGTATATGTGTAAAGAACTCATGGGCGAAGCCAAATGGAGGAAGGATTGAGGGTGGCAGTTGTTGGGGCAGGGGAAATGGTAGCAGGAAAATGGAGACAACTGTATTTGAACAAAAAAAAAGATAAAAAATAAATGGAAAAGAATTTGAGATCCCAGAAATAAGCACAGGCTGTATATATAGAAATAATTTTTGACAAAGGAGTCACAAACATACAATTGAAGAAAGAAAGTCCATTTAATAAATGGTTCTTGGAAAATTGGATAGCCAAAAAAGAACCTGCAAAAAAAGAACCTGACCACTCACTATTCATCACCATAAACAAAAATTAATTCAAAATTGATCAAAGACCTAAAGAAAATTAATGCTGTTTTTCATGGTATGGTCACTCTTAGTTAATACTGTTGCTACCCCAGAAAGACTAAATCAGGCTAAGAGTGGCTTAAATACCCTTTTTTACTTGCATAAGTTATTAAATTTTAATACAAATTTAGTTATTGTAGCATTTTCTTAAATTACTTCAACTCATCTGTAGTTGGCATTTTGCCATTAAACTAAATATTTAAATTAAATATTGTATTAAATATCATTTTCATCTTTAAAAATATACATTAAACTAAATCTTTATCCAAAAAAGTCATATGATTTTCCAGTATCATTTTTGCATAATCAATCTTTTACCACACTGATTTCAGTTTTTACATGTAGAAACTTAGACCTTGTTTTGTTTCTAAATAAACTCCTGAATATTTTTCTTAACCTTTAGAAGCTAATTCTTAAGTAATTTCATTAATGTCACATGAATTCTAATTTTTTCTATATAAATCTCTGCAATGGTTGGTTATATCTTTTAATAAATTACCATTGAAGTAACATGATTTTCCTCAGACTAAATTTACTTATTTTGTTTCAAGTCATAGCAGGCATATTGAGGCAGTCTCTTAAATGTAAATTTTCTGAATTATTCTTAATTGAATTTAAAAATTATTTAAAGCAATAACTAGAAAATTTTCTCACATGAGTAATATTTAAAAATAGTAATATACAAATTCTATTAGTCATTAAGTAGAAAACAATTATAGATTTGCTAAGTTATTAGTACTGAAATGCAAAAGGAATAAAACTTTAAAATATGGTAATTTGTCATTAGCTAAAATAGCCCACTTTATTGTCAGCTATGAGCTTAAGGATTTAATTTTAGGCCATCATAAAAGGAAGTATGTTGGGTTTTTATTAAACATATTAAAATTCACCGTGATATTCTTCTCAGGGGTGATTGTAGGTAACTTTATGATTTCTTCAGGTCTTTCTTATATCTACCTTTTATGTCAGGAGTTTAATGAGGAAATTAGGTGATGGTATGCTTCTAAGAGTCAATTAGGGTCATTTTAAAATTCAGATCATTCACTCTGGATAACACCACCAAGCTCTTACCATCATTATTAAAAAGATAGAATGCATATTAAAAATATGTCTTGGCCAGTTATAACTTTGTGGCATAAGAGGAGAGACACCTAATTTAAAAAAAACTGAAATTTAATTTGTTTCCTAATTTCTGTATTTACTGTTCAATAAATAAGTGTCATTTTAATTTTCTTTATATACAAATTTAACTGAGTGATAGTGCATAGCAAGCTGTTTGGTACAATGATCTAATTAAACTTTGCACCTCACTGTAAAAAGTTCTAATCATCAAGATATTGTCAGGAGCAAGTGCATGAAAGTTGAGACAGAGTGCTTGCAAAAGACATATTAACTCTCATAACAGATGGAAGAATAATCAGGGAGTGACCCAAATCTGCTAATAATAATCCTATTCAAAATACAATAGCAACAACCAAAAAACAAAATAAAACAAAACAAGCAAACAAATAAATAAACAACAATAACATCTGTCACTTCTATTCTCTTTCTGGACCTACATTTCTCTAGGAGCCGTCCCTCCATCTGCCTGTGGCTCTAAATCCCTAAATCCCCAGACCGTTCAGCTCAAGCACAGATTGAGCTAGAAAAATGTCATGAAGAACTACAAAAAGGAGGCAGAAAATATACTTGCATATATTTAAGTATACTGAAATATATGCTTAAATATTTGTTTTCCTCCTGTCTGTCTTTCTTTCCCTTTGTGTCAATTTGAGGAAACAATCCTTCCATGTAATAAGTGGACACTATTATTGAACCTAAACTTTGAGTGACTATTACAAAGCATGAGAAAGGATCCTGGTCTGTCTTGTTCAGCAATTTGTGTCTGGGGTACAGTTTCCACAAGGTTTTTCAATAAACTTACTTTCAATGAGAACAACTAGTGATATGGTATAAATAAGTAAGCAAAGACACCTTAGAGATTAAGAGCAAAGGATAGAAACATTTTGCATAAAGGTACCTGACAAAAGATTTCACCAACAGTTATGAGGAAGAAGGAAAATTAGTTAATCCATGGGACTCTTTAATTCCTGTGAGTACATCTGTAATCAAGATGCTGGCTGTATAATAAATTATACGTGGTTCTCTCTTTGCAATGTGCATTGCTTCGTTTTTAATAAATGCCTTCAGCTGGTCTCTTAGAGGACCAGGTAAAAACATTCACTTATAAATTGTTAAAGATAACATCAAGGACATTGAAAATTAATAAAATTGGATATGCATTTTGGAAAGGACAGCAGTTTAACTATGCCTGATGTCTAAACCAAATCTAGTTCAATACCTGTTATACCAACCAAATAACTGGTAACGCTTCTTTTCTCCAATATATCATGTGTGGATGATAAATAGTAAGTCATATATACATTTAGGATATGGCATCAGCAGGACCAATTCCTGTCTGAGTGATCAATAGGAGACTAAAATGTTAAAGGACCACATCTTACTTTATAAACATGGGTGCTGCTTCCCTAAGTAAGTGACAAATGGACCCACCACAATATGCCCACCATTGTAAAGCCAATGGGGAATTTTAACCATTGAACGATGAGACTATTCCTTCTTAGATACAGAACTGAGCAATCATCCTGCTGCTTTTCTTTTATTCTGACCTGTTCTAATGCTCCTGTGTCAATTAGTACAGATGGCCTTAACACTCCAACTGGAAATGGCCACTAAGTGTGTTTTATGAATATCTTTTAAAGAGGAACAAACACCATTTTTACCATCGAATTTATGTGTTCAGTTTGAGAGCTTCTCTAATCACTTAAATCAGAAAATGTATTTTTGTGTTAAAAATAAAATTTCCTGAAATCTCTGTGGATGTGTTCTTTTGCTGCTGTAATAAATTACTCATATTCTTATAGTTTAAAACATTCCGTGTATATGTGTTTCTTGAATTCAGGAGTCTGAAATCACTCCTACTGGGATAAAGTAGATTTCAGGAGGGCTAGTTGCTTCTGGAGCTTCTCAGAAGAATTGATTTTCTTTGCCTTTTTCAGCTTCTACATGTATTCCTTAACTTGTGGACACTTTCTGCATCTTGAAAGGACATCACCCCAATCTTTGCTTTTGTAATCACATCCCTTTTCTGTCTCTGACTCCTTCCACAGCCCCCTTACAATAACCTTTGTACTTACTTCAGACCCATCTAAATAATCCAGGCAAAGAATCTCATGGTAAGAAACTTGTTTTGATTATATCTCCATTCTCTTTTTCCACATAACATTAGTAGGGTCTGAGGATTAAGATAGGAGCATATCTGTGGTGCCATTATTCAGTTAACCATACTCTAGATTGCCAGAAATGGTTTGTGAAAGTTTGCCTTCAATTTATTTAACATTTACATTTGACATCTCTTCTTAGGTCTACAGCCTTAGTATTATAAGAGATATTGTGGCTTGAACTCTTATTAATGAGCTTCTGGGGGGGGATGACAACTCAAAGATCCAAAACATAATATGAATGACATTAACATAAATAACAATTTTTATAGCTTCACCAGCAATTTCTCCTTAATTATGAGTCAAAGTTTTGAATTTTTAAAACTTCTGAAGGCACTTTTTATACTATTCACTCTTTAATTTCATTATTAATAAAGATATTTGTCACCTTTAGTTTCCCTAAGGCATTTAAAGTGTTTATATTTGTTTCTTTTAAATATGAGCATCTGAACCATTCACAGGGATTACATTAATTTAGATAAATTAAGCTGTCACTTCTTATACTTAAGATGTTTACTTTATTACTTGATATAAATATTCTGCTGTCATACAAAAAATTCTGCTGAAAATAAGCAAATAAATAATTAAACATAATGAAAATCCTCTCCATTCTTACTCATACATGAATAATAGTATCAAGTTACTATTATTCTAAATTAAATATAGAAGATATGCAAAAAGTTTCTAATCATATTCATCACTTAAAATCTTTCTATTATATAACTAGTACTAATTATTACAATCAATCAAAAGAAAATATGTGGAATTATAAAGTACTCCTTATTATATACTCATTAATTTCTATGCATTGCATATGGAAGTGACTTTGACATAAGCACTAATCCCTGAGGGTTTTTATTGTTGTCCTAGATTCTAGGACATGGAACTACAGTTGAATATAATTTTTGCATATGAAATCCCTGACATAAATTGGACACTGTGCAGTAACCTTAATTTCCATTAAGCCTTTAATTTGAGAACATCTGTTGCTTCATTACTGCTTGCTGTTTGTGAAAGAAAAGTCAGAAGGACCCAGATAATACTATGGAAGTTTAACTTTAAAAGAAGTTCCTACCACTTTTTGTGAGTAATAATTGTGGGATAATAAAACCATTTAAGAACTGCTTAGACATGAAATCTAGGCAATATTTTTTGTTTTTTTGAAAAAATTATTCTAAGTCAAAACATGCATTAGTTTGCTGATTTACAATATGACAATGATTCAAATGATTAAAATAGATCTAAGCACTAAAATTGAGATATAACATAATACACATGAAAAAGACTTATATTCTAGTGTGAAGATGTTATTCTCTTCCAAACACTTTTAGGCAGAGTCAGCTTTCCTACCAAGACCCTGAACAAGAGCAGTATAAATAATTCATTTAACGAAGGAGAATCAGAAAACCATTAAGAAATATGTCCATGGAAAACAGACAGGAGCGGAGGAGTAACTACCTAGGACCGTAAGACATGGGCTAGGAGATTATTGAAGTGGATCCTGATCATATGGCATCACTGAAGCTATTTCTAGAAGTTCAGTGACTTTTTAATTTACCCACTTTATGCTTAATAAATCTGTAATCTTACCTCCTCCTCTCTTTAAAAAGAAGTGGAAAGAGTTTTCTTTCACTATTATACTAGGTCATGCTGCCTAAAACAACTTCTCCAAACTTTTCATGTCAATGTCCAATAATATAAATAAGGAGAACAAATCCAAGTGCCTTTAATATAAGTGAGTATTTCAGAGAGAAGAATTGAGAAGCAGAGTTCTTGTGACCTAGCAGCATAAACCTCTTTTTCTGAATTGGATGTACACAGTCTGGTCTCAACAAAGGAAGGAAAAATAATGTAAAAGCAACTTGACTTAATCAATTGCATGGACATAACTCTGAGACCACATGTACCAGTCAAACAAAGACTTCTCAGCCTTGGGTTCACCTTATGTTAGAGTCTACTTTGAGACAAGCTTTTCCTTTTTTTTTTTTTTTTTTAAGATTTTATTTATTTATCTTTAGAAGGGAAGGGAAGGAGAGAGGGAGAGAAACATCAATGTATGGTTGCCTCTTGTGTGTCCCCTGCTGGGAATTGGCCTGCAGGGAACCAGCCTGCAACCCAGGCATGTGCCCTGACTGGGAATCGAACCGCGATTGTCTGGTTCGCAGGCCCGCGCTCAATCCACTGAGCTACACCAGCCAGGGCAGAAGCTTTTCTTTTTTAAAAAATTGAGATTCTTTAAACTTTCACAAAGTATAGTTTCTTGTTGGGAACTGCTTTGCCGGGTTTCAGGAATTGTAACTACCTCCCCCCCCCCCATGGCTAAGGCTCAGTGAGCAACCTCCAGAATGGGAGGCACTAAGGAGACAAAGTTTGTCTCTGGTAGCAACACTGCTTCAGCTTATACACTGCCCCCAGTGCTTGGTCGGTTAGTCTATGACAGGTACGACCCTTCAGAGGAGGGGCAACCTAAGCCAGACACGCTCACAAGGGTGGCTCCTCCCTTGGGAGCCTATCCCAAAGAGGGAGTGATGGACCCTCGCCCCCAGGCTATTCTGACATAGCCCGAGTCCCCATGTCCTCTGGGAGAAGTGCTTCCTGGCTCTTAACCACTTAAGCCTGAAAACCTATGATGGGGGAGGCAGTGTAGCCCCTTGCCAGTTAGAGCAGGATCAGGGGTGATTGGCATAAGAAAGAATTCCTAATGTCCTGTGAAGCCTGCTTTGTTTGCTAAGAGTACTTTTATTCATATGATAAGGGTCCCAGCAGGAAATGAGTGTCTCCCAAAGTTTCTGCAACCCCCTTACCTGACAGACACTGACTCAGATTAAGCCCTCAGATTTCTTTGAAATGTTATCTACTGTTTGATCCTTGCCACCTGTATTCCTGTGTATCACAACCCAATAAAAGCCCCTTGAGGAAGGGGCTCCTGACCTTTCTCCTCTGAGAGACTGGCCACCTCTCCTCCCCAAGCAGATCATGTCTTGGTAGTTTCACTTTCATCTGTGGTCGATGGGGGGACTTTGTGGGCAAAGTTGCCCCCACAGTTTCTCTCTGTGCACAAGTTTTGTGATTTTCTAACTTCCATGGCCTACCTTCCTCTAAGGCAGGTTTTCTTAACCACAGCATGTAGATATTTTGGAATTGATATTTCTTCATTGGAGGCTGTTGTGTTATTGTAGAATACTTAGAAGCAGACTGAGCCTCATATCCACTAGGTGCCACTTGCAAAACCAACCCTAATTTGTAACCAGACATGTCTCTGGACATTGCTAAGGATCCGCTAGGAAGCGCAATCACACCTGGTTGCTCCAGTGATCTTATACTTGACTTGAACAATTCTTTTTTTTCAGAGATGTCTGTGTAACTGAGCACAGACTATGGCACTGCCCAGCCATTTCTTCACCCTGAAGAAAGTGTTTCTGAGGATTGATAAAAAATGGAAATATCAGTGTGTTTTTCTGGTTGAGGGTACAATTAGAAGGGGGAGCTTAGAAAGTATTTCTTGCACCAATAGGAGATAGTTTCTGCTTTTCTGTTAAATTTAGGCTTTGGTAGCAGATCGTAGTATATATTTTTTTAAATTTTGTGTATATGTGTAAACTAGTATTTTCTGTGTTCATAACATACTAAGTTAATCCAATCCCCCTTTTTGGTTTGTTAACTTTTGTATTTTTTTTTTTTACATAAAACACATTACTGATGGGTAATTTGTGCATAATTCTTTGTACTTTTCACCAAACACACCTCCTCCAAATTCCATGTTAAGCTAGCTCCAACTACCTCATTACTAAGAGAGAGGTCACCTGGTGGTCAGTTTTTGGAGTCTGTGCTTGTTGTACATAGAAGTATCCTTCCAAATAGGTTCTCATCCACTATATCTGGCATAACTTGTCATTGCTGGAATTTTGTGGACTTCTCTAAAAGGTTATTACTGTACAAAGAAACAAATGTATCTACCTTCATAGAACTTGAATTTTGGCATAAGATAGTCTCATAGGCAATAAAAAATACATGAAGAACTACTTATATTGTTATCTGGAAAGCAGGATGGCAATAGATGTCAACATATTCAAGACAAAGGCTATGAGGCAGGAGCATGCTAGGATTCCTCTAGGACTGTCCAAGAGCGCACTGTTGCTGTTTTAGGGTGACCTAGAAGGTATGTAATTGAATCGAGTCTGAGGTTAGATGGTTACCTGGTCTATCTAGCCCCTGGAAGGTCTAATTATGTAAATTGTGTGTGTGTGTAAGAGACAGAAACAGAGAGATTCTGTTGAGATTTACTGGTGTTTCAGATAAAACTCTAAATCCTATCCCAAATGCAAATTTCACTCATATGGAATACTCATTTGAGCTTACTTCTTTTAGCGTGAGTTTGCATATAAGTCACGCTTGTTGAAAATAATTGTTAAAAAATTAACTAGAGGATGGAAATAGAAGAGAGAAATAAAACAGATGGCAAAGTTAAACTAGACGGATTTTCAAGGTTTTTTTCCCTGCTGATTCCCCTATGAAGACTTTAAAAGATGAGATAAAACAAAAACTTCATTCTTTATCTGTGTCCCTGAACCAGTTGAAAAGGAAGAGAACCAAAAGAGTTGTATATAAAGCTCCCATTGCATTTTCTTTGATGATAATAAAGAGAAGCAGTCAACAATTCTAAGTCATAATAACATCAGGAACTTATAAAATATTTGGATTGACACAAACCATATATTGTGGCTCCAACTATGTGTATTATCCATTAAAAATAAAATCGAAATATTAGTAAATCATTAAAACTCTAAGGAAAAGAAATCTTGAATCCCTGCTGAGGTGATGTGAATAGTTCTTAAATGCATAATATTTGCTTTTTTACTTTATTATGTGCATAACATCAATTGTGTTCTTTATTTTAGTGGCTGTCATTTATTCATTTTTATAAATATGAAATGACACTAAGAACCTTTTGCCTTTTTATGCCATGAGCTCTTAATTTCTTTAATGATTTATTCTTACATGCTGGTTACTAGAAATCTGACTCTCATTTGGGAGCTGACAATTGTTTTATCATGGGCACCATTTACATTATTAATGTTGAGAATGCAATTGACATTGTAAAGTGTTGATTAGAAATTCCTCATCACAATTTCAATGAGAAAGTTCACCATTCTTATGCCACTTTTATTATAAAGAAAATGAATTGAAAATAGAGAAATTTAACTCATAATGAAAAGCATGGCTTAGAATTAATAAGGTTTTGACCTTCAGGGTTTTCTTTTAGCTGCTAATGTTGTCTAGCCTGTTATATTTACTGTATACTCTTAACCTTAAAGTCATTATAGAGCATGTTTTATTTTCATATTATTTCAATTAAACATACATTTAAAAATATTCTTCTGATTATAATTTTAGTCTAATCTTATTAAGAGGAGGAAACAACGGTCAGATTGTTGATTTGCTTCATTTTAACCTGTATAAACACAGGCCCCAAAGGCCACCAAACTCTGATTAACCTTGGGGTTAAGTTAGCTCTGACTTCAACTCAGAGCTTCTCTGGGATTTCTGGAGCCCTTCTTCCCCATGACTGTCTCTGGTGCTCTGCTTCTCTGTTCCTTTGTATATTAATTTGTGCCCAGGTCACAAAATTCATATATTTTACTGCTTCCATAAAGTTATTGTGAATATATTAAGGGCATGTTATGTCAATTAAAAATCAGAAAGCCCTGAATGATTATAGTGATGGATGTCAGTTTGTGTTATATGTATTGTACAGTTCTGCTATTAAATGTATCATTTCATCTTATCAGTTGATCCCGTTATGTTTATGAAATAAAGTTATTCCTCCTTGTTATTTCCTTATGTTGAAGTCTTCCTTATTAATAAAGCTACACTGGTGTTCATTTCACTTAATTTTTATGTGATATCTTTCCCATGATTTTACTTTCATTATATCTGTATCTTCTTATATGACGTGAGTCTATTTTTTAAAAATATTTGCCCTGGAAGGTGTAGCTCAGTGGATTGAGTACAGGCCTGCGAACCAAAGGATCTTGGTTCAATTCCCAGTTAGGGCACATGCCTGGGTTGCAGGCCAATTCCTAGCAGGGGCCAATTCCCAGCAGGGGCCACATGAGAAGCAACCATACATTGATATTTCTCTCCCTCTCTCCTTCCCTTCCCCTCTAAAGATAAATAAATAAAATCTTTAAAAAAATATTTTATATACTTATAGAGAGAGGAAAAGGAAGGGAAAAAGAGAGACAGAGAAACATGAAAGTGAGAGAGAAACATCAATCAGCTGCATCTCCTACATGCTCCTATCAAGGACCAAGTCTGCAACCCAGGCGCCCTGACTGGGAATCGAACTGGCCACCCTTCATTTTGCCAGACAATGCCCAACCAACTGAGGCACACCAGTCACGGCAAAAATGAATCTCTTTTAAAAAAAAATATTTGATTAAGTCTTTCTTTATGTGCCATTAACAGTCTCTGTCTTTTAACTTATATGTGTAATCAATTTATATTTACTGTGATCTTGGATATAGCTGGATTTAAGTGCATCATATTACTATTTGCTTGTTTTATGCCCCCTCTATTTTGTTTTTCTCTAAGTGTAAAATATATTTATCTAAATGGGAGAATGAGTAGTTTACACCACCTCCTAAAATATTATAGCTCATCAAATAGTCTCTTTGAAATCAGTTGACATATTCAAAAGTTAATAATATAAATATCAACTTAGAAAAGCAAATATTAGTTATAGAATTCTAAAAATATTATAACCTATATAAATTCATGTTATATTTACATGTTAAAATAAATTCATTATACAACATTTTATTTTATTTAATATGTTACATTACTTAAGTATCATGAAGAATAATAATTTCTGTCATGTACAACCATCATATAATTTGAAAAACATATTTTAAAATATGCAAACACTTTAATATAAACTGTATGTATAACTCAATACAGGTAAATTGTGATGATGAATTAATAGGAAAAACATACTTTTGATGAAATATTATAAGTTAAAACATTTATTAATGTACATTATCATTATGATCCCCTAAATTATAACCAAATGAGAAGTCTGATAACAGTCCTTTTTCACTAATATTTAATCCACAGGAGTTAGCAAACTTAAATTATAATTTTTTAAAAAGTCTGCAATGTGATGAAAGCTCCAGCCATACTCCTTAAAATGGAAAGTCAAATGGGTTATAGGGTCCATACATTGTTGAGGCAGTGGTTGATATCTCCCGGGGAAAAGTGTGATAGAAGAATAAAAACTTGAAAATAAAATCAAAGGTAAACACTCAGAGACCATCCTGAAATGGAAGAGAACTAAAAACAAAAACATAAACAAGATAACATAAAATAATTTGAAACCAAAGTTATAAGAGACATTTCAATTAGAACATTTCATATTAAGGATAGATAAAATTTAAATGGAAAAATGGTGGCATATACTTTTTATTGCAAATAGATATGTGTAGTACTTTGAAAGTATGTATTCTGGGGTCATACAGAACAAGTTTAAATCTAGGCTTATTTATTGCTATTGATGTGTGTAAGCTGGAGGAAATATTTCAAAAGCTCGGTGATTATTTTATTTTTCTGTAAAATGGAATGGGATTTATGTGCAGGTCAAATAAGGTCATAACCATAAATTATAAGGTCATAATCATAAATGATAATTTCTCCAATAGACATATCTAAAAATGGAATCTCTAAGTTGTCGGACATGCTGGACTGTGTGTAGTACACACACCATATTTGACAGATTATTTTAAAAACTATCCAGCTAAAAAAGTATATTTTTATATTCTGACTAACAACTACCATACTAATTTTATGCCCCATCTAGTTTAAGAGCTTAAGGCATAGTTACTGTGGTCTTACATAAAAAGAAATATATCACCAGTACTCAATTAGCTATATTCATATTATGAAATATAACACTGCCTAGAACATGTATTAATACTCTCTCAACATAATTCTAATTAGTTAAAGATCTCTATTACTAAATTACATATACAGGATGTTTATAATATCCATATAAGGATATATTTCTCTGGCTTAGAATGATATAAGCATTCAAAGTACAGAGTGCCTGAAGCTCTTGTGTTCTGACATGCTAAATTACTTTGCCATGTATTAAATTACTTACTCTGAATCTTCCAATTATATTGAAACACCATTCTTCATTCAGACAGTTGATGCTGAGCAGTCTACAGTGGTCAATTACTTTCTCACTGTTCTTTCCAGTAAATCTTGGCATACAACTGTAAATACATCAGTGTAAATAAGAGAAGTTGCAAATTAAATATTTTAACTAAGGTCCATTAACGATTTGCGAAAAATAATGATGCTTTGTTTGAATTACGTTCAACATATATTATTACATGATATATTCAACCATTAATTTTGTCCGTGCATACTTGTGCTCTTAGCAAGGGAGAAAAGATTTGTCTATTTAAGGGGAATTAGAGTGAAATACGTTTTCATTGATGGTGTTCATATTGTCTTTTGAGAACATAGATCAACTTTGGTCTAACTGGATAGTAACAATAAAATATAGGTTATAGGAAACTTCTGAAATAAAGGAAACCATTATTGAATATAAAGAAAAAGATGATGAATGAGACTTTTAATCTTTATTGGAGCTCTTGGCTACAGATGACACACTACCGGAAACTGATGGCCCGTTGGAACTTTAGACAGTGTGATGAGTAACAGTGGAACACAACAGTATGGCCATGTTTAGGCCTACTGCGGAGTTTTGTTTATTGTCAATTTTACATTTTTTAAATAAATCCCTCTTGTAGTGTATGTTCCTGATCATAAGTTGTTTTTTTTTTTTATTGTAATGTAAGTGCCTGACTTTAGGCTTTTGATTACTGAGGCATCCATTTCAAAGACATCCATTTTGATCAAAAACACATAGAGAAAGGTCTATGAGAACTACTAGCTATACAGGGAGATAAGCACCCAGGCCTCCCCTACCCATGATGTGTCCCTTTTAGAAAGCCTTGGACAGCCTGGATAACAGATCACTTGAATGACTCTGCTATTTTCTTCCCACTCCCTAATTCTGCCCTTATGTTTTAAATTCAGTAATAAAGAACTTAAGACACATGGACATGAACTAAAGGGGGGGAATGTGGGAGGAAGAGGGTGTGCAGGGTAGAAAGGAATGAAGGGGGAAAATGGGACAACTGTAATAACATAATCAATAAAATATATTAAAAAATAAAATAAAGTGTGAAAAAAAGAGTAAACTTTCAAAACCTTATGTATATCACCCTCAACTCTAATAAAGGCAGAGCCCCAGGTCTGCGCTCTCTCACTCTCTTTCTCTCTCCCTGTACCTAGCTGCCTGACCCTTGGAGCTGCTATTTATTTCCCAGGGCCCGTGAGTAAGAATCCTCCCATTTTCAAGTTCCCTTGTGGCCGTTGCTGTGCTTCTCCCAATCATAAGAACCACAATGGCCAGCCCAGCGACAACACTGGCTCCAGTTGGAAAGATGCCTGTGGAGACTCACCACAAGCAGTGGGGCCCAGGCAAGTGTCCCAGGAGTTCCTAGACTGATAGAGCAGAAACGAATTGGATTTCTGTTCATTAGCTGCAGTCAATAAGGTGCTGAAGAACACATGCCACTGTCATGACTTCTTTTGCCCTCACTCTCATTAATTTGTGAAAAAATATTCCGGTACTTTAAATCACATTTAGTAATCAAATGGAGGTCCAAACTAAGGGAGCTCTAAAGTAAACACTAGAGAATAAGGAGCAAAACTTATATTTGTTAAGACTACATTGTTACAAGCTGACTTAGTAATAAAATTAATGATACTATATATTTCTTACTTTAAATGTCTCATAAAAACAAAGAGATAATTTTATAAAAAGAAAAAAACAAAGGTCATCTTAATATAGTTCAACTGAATAGTATCAGTAAAACATTTTTGCAAATGACCTTTCCTGATATTCAAGGCCCAACTTTGAACTTCCATCTTATAGAATTAAATCATTACTTCATTTATATCAGTAATAACATTCATTGTTTTCAACACCTATTATATGCCAGCCACTAGATTAAGTTTACACAATTTATTAATTGTTTCATTCAATCCTTATAAACACCATGTAAAATATATCATTACCACTATCTTATAAATGAAGAAACATGTTCTGAGAAGTTAGTTGCTTTGGTCACATCACTAGTTTTATAGCTGGTATTAAAGTTAAATACATTCTGACTTTACATGTATTGTACTCTAGATACTCCATTGATGAAACCTGTTAAGATATGTTTGCCTAACTTGTCCCATTCTGAGGGCCTAACCAGTGATCTGGAATCATTCCAAACACCACTCTCTTATAAAAGGTGCATTCCTATCCTTTCTTTCTTGTGGTAAGAATGGCGGGAAGAAGGAAGCACTAGAATGTCAAACACCGGTGAGTTGTGGTTCCCATACCTCGGTGTTCCTTTTGAGTAGGAATGAATCGAATTGGCCTAGACTAACTAAGGACATGCATGGAACTTGGGTTTATATTATTCTGGATTCCAGTTTCCAAAGATGGGGGAGGGCAGAGCTATGAATGAAATGAACAGCTAATATTCAGTCATTGAGGACATCAGATCAACAGGTTATTGGATGAGATTAGGCAGCAACAATTCTGAGAAGGATGTTTCTAAACGGAGCATAGTTTTCTGGTCATAAAAACTTGGGCCAAAGTATTAGCATTTTCTCTACACACTAAGGAGGAAGCCCCAAAACACCATCTGTGACACCTGGCCCAGGAAGGTTTAACCCAAAGTTTAAACTATGGAGGAAACTATAGTTACAAAATCTTCCTGTTGAGTCATAGGCTATCAACCCTCCAGGCATCCAGTCCTACTCATAGCTTGAAATCTAAAATATACACAATGGAATTCTATGCTGCAGAGAGAAAGAAGGAGCTACTACCCTTTGCAACAACATGGATGGAACTGGAAAGCATTATGCTGAGTGAAATAGGCCAGGTGCTGAAAGACAAATACCATATGATCTCACCTTTAACAGGAAGCTAAACAACAAAACAAACAAGTAAGCAGAAAAAAAAACCCCAAAAAACAAAGACACTGAAATAGAGAACAAGGGGATAGTGACAAGAGGGGGAGAAGGAAGGGAAGTTAAGGGGAAAAAGGGGGGAGGGATTTGGAGGAACAAATAGGAAGGACACAGGGACGAGAACTAAGGGGGGGGAGGAAATGGAAGGGAGGTGGGGAGCAAGGGGCAGGGGAGGCTGGGATGGGAAAAATAGACAAAAAACTGTACTTGAAAAATAACTAAATAAATTAAAAAAAAAAAAAGAAATCTAAAATAAGCTCCTGAAATACATCCATAAGACAAATGGCATCCTATCAATTCAACTGCAGTGAGGTAAAGAGAAGGCTTAAATAGAATTCTTGCCACTGAAGAATTTAAACCAGAAAAACAAAAACAAAGGGGGGAAAAAAAGCAAATTATAGAACAACATGGATCCTTTAAGAAGTTCTATTACAAAATTTTTCCTTTGTAATTTTCATTTACAATAGTAAAACTGAGACATTTATGTGGGAAAAATACCTAGAGAAAGAGAAACATTTTAAATAACATCAATATTTGACCCAATGAGTTATACAGATGTGATTTTTATAAAATACAATATAGACAATAATATAATAAAATAATACTTAAAAAGGGGTGATTTAGTGGCTAACAAAATTTTGAATGGAGTCAGATGAGTTAAGAAAGAATTATTTAAAATAACAGTAGATTAAAATAATTTATTCAATGTAAGCAATAAAGTCAGAATTATCAGCTTAGCACCTTCCAAACATCAAAACATGGTGTACAATTTATATTTGAGAAAATATAACAGAAAGTGGGAGAAAGTATGAAAACTAACATTTATTTATTTTTGTCTTTAGTTTTTATTAATTAATTAATTAATTTTAATTTAAAATAGTTAATTAGACTATTTTAAAATTGATAAGGGTAAAGATATATTTTATGAGAACTTGTCTGCATAAATATCAGAATCTAAGAAGCTCTATAATTAAATTTTGAGGATTAAAAAATTCTATACCACCCTGGCTGATGTAGCTCAGTGGACTGAGCATGGGCCTGTAAAGCAAAGGGTTGCCGGTTCGATACCCAGTCAGGGCACATGCCTGGGTTGCAAGCCAGGTCCCTAGTAGGGGACATATGAGAGGCAACCACACACTGATGTTTCTCTCACACTCTTTCTCCTTCCCTTCCCCTGTCTCTAAAAATAAATAAATAAAATATTTAAAAAAATTTATACCTTTTATTTTGGTTTTCCTACTCTTTCTTAATTCATATTTCAAATTTAATAAAATAAGCTATATTAATCTAATATGCTACTGATTACATTACTATAGTTGTAAATATTAAATGTAAGTGATCTTTTTTAAAAAAGAAAGATTTTCTTTTCCAGCACATATGCAGTGCCCAATACTTACATTTTGAATGAATACTTAATACAATATTACATTGACTACAATTCATATTAAGAGAAAGGTGCTACAATTAAGAAGGCCACATTCATTTTTACAGAGAGCATGAGGTAGATAGTCTTCTGGAATCATAATTTTAAAAAATTAAGAAAGAGAACACAGATATACAAACATAAAAATGCCAACAGGAATACGAGGAAATTGAGAAGCTGATAATATTAGATATTCCAATGTATAATTATGCTAAAAAGTTTATGTCAAAATATAAATTGCCAAAATTAAATTAAAATAAAAATAGCTGAATAAAAAAATTTGATGGAAAAATAACTCTAAACCATGCTTGGCTCAATTATTTACATGCATGAAGATTTCAAATTTCTATGAAAGAAATGATTTTCATTCTGTATAAGTATTAAGCTAGGATAATTTATGCTACTTACTTATTACTTATAAGAATCATTAGAATTTTGATGTGAAATTCTCAAAAACTACAACAAAAATAGTCACGACCAAACTTGTATTTGAAACTAAAAACAATGTTGTATCCATTGACACAAATTTTTCTTCTAGGAATTTTTCCGGAAGATATAAGATATAATAAACATAAATTTATATCCACATTTACCTCATGATATTACAAATGAAGTATCTATAGGAAGCAGACATCACCTGATCTTAGCGGTGATCAATTCTAGTCTATCATATTCCCACCTGTAGGGTAAACGGAGTCAGTCTGGCTCCCTCGCCCACAGTCTGGGGAACTAAGATAAGCAGTATTCCCACAGCCTTGAGAGGGCCCGCATGTCTAGAATCACACTGTGTGATACAATATTTTGGCACCCTGCTGGCTTTGTGTATATTTAGTATATAAGAGACTCAGGGGCTTCCTGCTGTAGGACACATGACTTGTGGTATGTCTAGATCGCCACATCCTAGAAAAAAAGTACATTGGGTCTCCCAACAGCTCCATCTACCGCAATCCCTGGTGAAAACTTCCACCTTGACAGGCTGCAACATGCCACCCATACTGCCAAGAATCCAAGGCCACTATAAATAAGAAGATAATTCCTTTCTGAATTGTCCATTCTTTTGTAGATGCTGTGGTTATCAAATGGGACCATATTCATGAATTTGATTCTATTGTATAAGGAAGAATTTACATTATATAACTAATTTGATTATTTTTTCTACAGAGTATAGATTTTATATTATGCTATTGAAATGAAAAGAAACATGCTGTTCTCAGGCAACTGCAAGCTGTTCTAAAAGACTAGAGTTCAAAGCAAATGATGAGAATGGCAAAAGATGATAATAAAGAGCCGAGAAAGAGATTTGTAAGATACACCAAAATTCACCAAGTATTCAAATCCTAGGAGTAAAATCCAGGGGCTCGGAACTGCAGAAGGAGAATTAAAAAAAAACAAAAAAACAAAACGAGTATAAAAAATGTAAGAAACCTATGTGAATTAATGTTAATGTGCCATTAAACTGAAGACTATGATAAACTGAAATCACTACAACTAAAGTTTAAAACATGAATGAGAGTAAAAGGCGAGACAGAGAGACATCAGCCTATCAGATTAACATTTGGATCTGAAGTGGAAGTGAAGTGAAATTTGTTCTGCTTACTTTAAATCTTCTGTCCCCTTCAATTATCTGTCAATCTCTAGCATACCTGGGTTCCCCAAAATCCTCAGTGCTACTCATATTCTACTTTCCCTGGCACTGTGATCATTTCATTATTTCACATTCTTCAGGTCTGGAATTGCAGCACCAAACTTTCATGCCGGCTCTACTGAGATAACTACCACTCTGCCAGAAACATTACGCACATTTTGCTGCTTACATCTTCACACTTACTCTACTCCAACCAACCATGCCTTTCTCCTCTTCATGATGATCCCACTGTCAGTCCAAGCTGCTTTGCCTTTCATTGCCTGCAGCTTTTCTGACTTCACTGAAAACATCTGTTACTCAAACTTCACCTTTAAGGTAATTAGAGAATTGCTCTACCACCTTGGAGATCTGTGCATATGGAAGATTCCCACAGCAGGGGTCTACATATTTAGGTCCTTTTGGTCCACGCATTCTTTACAACCAGGAGCTCTGTGGATAAGCCCAGGCAATGGAGCTCATTCCCACCCTTGAGATTAATTCTTCTTCAGAGAGATTTAGGTTTCACAAACACTTTCTTTTTTCTTTTCCTTTTCTTTTTTCTTCTTTCCCCCTCCTTCCCTCCCTTTCTACCTTTTTCCCTTCCTTCCTTCCTTCCTTCCCTCCCTCTGTTCCTCCTGCCTTGCCACCTTCTCCCCTTTCTTATACATTTTCCAGTTCAACATATATTCCATTATACGCATCAATGTGTGTAGTCATGTTTGCAGTTAACCTTGAACAAGGTCTATTATTCCCATTAAAAATCAGTAAGTGCATATGCATACTTAATTCCAGTTTTGCTTAACTTCAAATCAGACAACTACATAACAACCCCAGCACCTGCAGTATATTTGACATGCACATTTTTCTGGATTTCATTTGGATTTGATCCTGAAATGTGGTGAAAGTAAAAACAAATTGAAATTTTTAGTAGTATGCCTAGATTATTCATAATGAGTCTGGCATGAAAATGGAGGTTAAATGTTTACAAGACTATGGTTTGGCGACTAAGCAGGGGACAATTACAGCAATACAGGATAAAAGAGATGTATTCTATAGCAGGCCAGAGAAAAAAATAGAAGACATATTCAGGAGGCACAGTGAACAAGAGGATGAAAACTTGTTGACATTAACAAGAAGGCAACAATGAAGTGTCAATTACTGTTTGCTAATTTTATTCATGTCTTTAATAGCTCTCATATTTAATAATTTTATGTTGTTTCTTTTCCTCTGGTTTAACTTGCTATTTATTGCACTTCCCTTCATAATATGGAAAAGATACCAAACATTTTTATTCCACTCATGGTATCCTTCTCCTTCCCTGATATATAATAAATTATATACTTTACTATTTTTTGCAAACAAAATTTTAATTATTTTACCAATGTAGACACATAGTTCTTCCTTACAGACAGCCAGATTTCTTCCTCCCAATGTTTCCTTTTTTTCTCCTTCTCACTACAAGTCTTGAGGCATTGCTTGAACAATTTATTTATTTTAGTTCTAGATCCTAAATACAATTTCCTCTACTGAATATCCCTTTTGTTTCAGGGCCCCTATTTTACCACCTGTGACACACACACACTTAATACATATATAAATGTGTGTGTATATACATATATATACACGCACAATACATTATATTATATATATAATCACATGCATCTGTGTGCATCTATGCACATGTATGTATGGACACACACATTTTTCCTATTCTAGTCCATTTTATATTTAGTAGAAATATGTTTTCTTTATATAGAGATCTGTATGATGGATTTTCTTAATTTTACATAGACATAAATATTTTTCTCACCAACCAGTATACAGTATAATATTTGGAGAAGGAAGTATTTTCTCTCAGTAGCCTACAGATGCTTCCCACTGTTTCTGGGGCTATAAATGCTATTTCACTGTCTTCGAGCTACCTGTATTACAAATAAACAATGTGGTGCCACACTGATTATTTTTTCTTTGTAAGTAAATTGTCATTTCTTCCTTGAAGCTTGATAGATATTTCTCTAGCAATCAATCTAGCTTGGATACAGAGCCTTTTTAATATGCAGACTCAGTTCTTTCTTCAACTCTGAAAAACATTCTACAGTTGATTAATTATTGCTTTTTCTCCATATGTTCTTGTTTCTCCTAGAACTGCTATCATTCACATGGTAGATTTCCTTGATCTATATTCCAAGATATGCAATTTCTTCATCATGATTCAATAATAAATTCATCCCTTAACTCCTCAACAAATAATTCTTGAGCCCCTATCATATAGTTATTTTTTCTAGGCATGGTGGATATTTCAGCAAACAAATGCCTTTCCCTCATGAAGTTTATCTTTCAGTGGGAGAGTTCATGGTAAAGTGGGTAAGTAGTTGCTGTTTTTCCAAAGTTTTCCAGGGACAGCTTTATGGGCAAATTACTACTTTATAAGTCCAGAAGAATTTATGCACATGGAGACAGAAGCAGATCCTCATTTCTTCATTTTAAAATATTTTTTTATGAACATACTCTAGATTTCCATAATTTGAGACAGCACTTCCTTTCCACTTTTTCAACTAAATTATTTCATCAAAAGGTATGTTTTCTAGCTGGATTCTTGGTGTGTAGGTAGGTATATGTGCTCTCTTGAGTCTCTTATTTTGACTATATATATCTCCTTTTTTAAGTGTTTGTAGGAGCTTTATTTATATTGACAAAATCTAGGAATAACCCAAATGCCCTCAAACGGGTGAATCATTAAACAAGTTGTGACATGTATACATTTCTCAGTAATAAAACAGAATGAACTATTGATACATACAATGACATGGGTGATTCTCAAAGGCCTTATGCTAAGTGTAAGAAGCCAGACCAGACAGGCTACATACTGTATGGTTCCTTTTTATATGACATTGCAGAGGAGGTAAAATTATAGAGACTATAGGGATGGAGAACAGATCAGCAGCTCCAGGGCTGAGTGGGACAAGGGGTTGGTCACAAAGGGGCACCCTGAGCGAATTTTTTGGTGTGATAGAACTGTTCTGGATCTTGATATTAGTGGTGCTTCCGTAACCACATGCATTTGTCCAAACTTATATAACTATGTACCACAGAGTGAATTTTGCTGTGAGCTTTTATTTTTTATTTCTCTAGAAATAAAAATATATATTCATAAATTTTATTTCTAGAAAAATAAAAAATAAAAGCATATGTTATGTGAGCTTATTACACCCTGATATTTTTTCTTAAATCTCTCAGATTTTGAGTGTTCAAATTTCTCTAGCATCAGCGCTTGTCAGAAGTAGATATGAGTCTGTGTATGTGTGTTTCTGTCTGTCTCCCAAACTCCAGTTTCCAAAAGAACAGAAATCATCCATACTAAATAATTCCTCCATCTCTGCCTCAGCAAGTCACCTGCATCTATTTGTTTCATAGTTACCTAAGTTGTTCTTTCTTTCAGAGATGCTAATACCTTCAAGTTGTATCTGTTTTGTTTTCACTCTATTTCTTTACTGAACATCTCTAGCTCGAGATATTTTTCTCTGCTAGCTCATCAGGTCTCAGGTCTTGTGCTATGGTGTTCTAAATGGGACATTCTTCAGTGAAGAGAAGGCCAGCTGGGCCAAGAGAGCTAAAGCAGTCCAGTCCCCAGTGCCCACCTGAGGGCCATAGACCTGGCTTCTGTGCTCCATGACATCACAGAGAATAAGCCCACTCTCTGCAGCTGAGAAGCTCTAGTCCATAATTTAGATAATTCTTCCAGGCAAATAATAAACAAACAAACAAGCAAATAAAAATAAAACCTTAAAGGGTTTTTTTGACTTTGACTTACCCTCAAATATTAAAAGTATTTATACTGATTAAGTATTCACTATTTTCTGTTTATTGCTCTGGTATTCCTTATGCTAGTTTACAAATGTTTGCTTAGCTCACAAAGCAAGAACAATCTGCATAACTCTCTTTTGTTGAGACTAAGACCTAACTCATTTAAGATATTCAAGGTGTCCAGCAGTAATTTTTGTCAAAATAGTCAGCAATTTTAAAAACAGGAATAGCTGACAACTGTAATTGAACAACAATAAAATAATTAAAAATAAAAAAACAAAAACTGGGGTGGGGAAAATGCTGTTTAGATAACCATGTTTCTTTTATATCTAAATTATAGTAATATTTCTATAAATAATTATTTTTATAATAAGCATGAAAGTATTAGTAAATCAGGAATGTTTTTGTGAGACTGGAAGGTAAGAGGGACTTATATAATAGTGTTGTGTGTGTGTACACATGTATGTGTATATACAGACATATGCACATAAATACATACATATGTATATATATACATACATATATATATAAAATGTAGAAAAGCAGAGAGGACCTGAAAAGGTACATATGAGGGAAGAAAATAAAGATAATGGGAATAATATGTTAGCAGAAAAGCTATGGTAAAACATTTTCATTATGTCATTTTCCCCCTGTGAAATTATTTCCTGTAACAGCCTTAAATTTCTATGATTAGATTGGATTTTATCAATTTGCCAATATTTATTGAATGATTGGGTTAACACTATTTCTTGGATAGAGTAGCATAAACTTTGTTCAGTGACTTATAGAATACATGCCCCTGATTTTAACAAGAAGTGTCAGTCTCTGTTGGGGACATTGCATTGTACAAAACAGAGTAATGACAGCAATACCAGAACAAAATTTTATAACCAGCATTTTGGTCAATATAGTACATGTAATGCAGAAATACAATATTATTTTTAAAGTACAGAGAAATCACAAAATAAAATGCAAACCAGTGAAACTAAACATATATTTTAAAATAATTTAAAAAATATTTTTCAGAAAATGAAGGAAACCATAAATTTAATAAAATTATACTATAAATGATTGCTGGAACATTATTAAAGTAATGCACTAAAATAATTAAGTAACCATCCTCAAGGCAAAAGAAAGTGGGAATTGAAAATGAAATATATTTGATTTTTTGAAAGAGCTACTTCAAAGGTAGTATGCCAACAATATAACTTTTGGATACAGAGTATATTCTTGCTTCAAGTTTTCCAGCTGCTGAAATAGCTCTTTCAAACACTGTACTATTCTAGGAAATGAAAAGGACATCATTACAAAGTAACTTCAAGTAGTTTTCTCTTAGTGATTTCGTTATCTTGAAATACTCCTATCACTTGTTTGAAGAGTTGGAGGGGTTTTTGGTCCTTTTTTTGTTTTTCCAGAACTTGAAACACTCTGAGTGAGTTATAATTTTTATCTTAATGAAAGCTCTGCAGTTTGCTTTGTTTTGTTTTGGTTTTCTTGTGTATAGATGGGGATTCTGATGCAGTTAAAATTTGTATCAGTTTCAATACTGTTGAGTGCCCATTCCACTTCTTGGGAAAAACAACTTTTGAGGCAAATAAGGACTCATCCTTCCAACAGAAGCTTTGCAATGCCACTATACGCTGACTTACTGCAACTTGCATGGACATAGATGAATGTCTAGACTTAAAAACTACTCATCTCATCAATTTATCTTTTGTACATTATCTGAGCAACTGAGTGATCATCTGGATCCCAAGAGGTAAATGAATTATATTTTGTAGTTCTTTAAACCTTAAAATTAAATGAGTAGATGAAAATAACTGTATTTTTGGTATTAACATGATATACTTTGATTTTAGATTAAAGAAAGCCAAATTGAAAATATTAAAATAGAAAAAATTGTCTCCTAGTTTACATTAGACCATGGGTCAGGATGGATTGTAAAGACATAAAAATATAATAATAAATAAGTGCTATAAAGTAAATAAATAAAGTCACATTAAAGTGGAGAGTAACAAAGAAGAGATATTTAAGGAATGTTTATCAAGACTGACAGAAAAGATATCTTTAGAAGATTTTTATCTGAGCAAAAGCCTGGCTGAAAATAAACATGGAATTGTAGTTTCTGCCAGAAGTTGAATAATCAGAGGGGATAGAGTAGGAAGTTAGAGTGGAAAGATAGGCAGGAACAAGATATGGCTACACTTGTAAGCATTTGTAATGCTTTAATTGAATTTAAATGTTATAGGAACAAACTCATTAAATGGTAGTAGACTGAAGTAACATGATTTTAAAACATATACACTTTTTGTGGGGAAAAAAGATGATAAGGAACAACTCATTTCAAATTTTCTTTTTTTTTAAATTTATTTATTTATCTTTAGAGGGGAAGGGAAGGAGAAAGGGAGAGAAACATCAATGTATGGTTGCCCTTTGCGCATCCCCTGCTGGGAACTGGCCTGCAGGGAACCGACCTGCAACCCAGGCATGTGCCCTGACTGGGAATCGAACTGCGATTGTCTGGTTCGCAGGCCTGAGCTCAATCCACTGAGCTATACCAGCCAGGGCTCAAATTTTCTTTATCTGCAGTTTTCATTGTATACGACAATGACAGCTAGAAGACCATGTCTTCTAGTTGCTCTGGCCAAAACTATAGAGACATTTTTATAAAGAGAAAAAAAAATTTATTTTATATACATTTACCTATTTTTCTCTTTATAGTATATATATATTTCTTCTCTTTAATCCATATAATATAGCTTTATAAAAATTCCCCTGTATTGGATTATTCCATTGATTCCACTTTTAAAATATATCCACAATTCAACCACTGGTTACCATGTCTTCTCTCCTATCTAGATTACTACATTATCTCCTAAAAGGGTTTTTTTGTGCATTTATTATGCATCTCTACAGATTTCCTTTTAACACAACAGCCAAAGCATCATTTTATAATATTGAATAATACCACTAATTTGCCAGAAAACAGAACAACTCTGCCTATTTCACTTGGAATAAAATTCCAAGACATTCAAATGATATGTGTGATCTGCAACTGCCCTGATCTCTGCTTCCTTCTCCATCCTGTCTGATTCTCTCTGCTTTCTTCAGACCAGAAACACAGGTCTCATTGGAATGATCTGACTAGGAGAGAGGTTTTGCGTTAAGAGCTCTCTCTGTCATAAACATTCCCCCCCCCCCAGAGAACTGCATAGTCCACCATCTCCCTTTAATCATTACCCAAATATTAGCTTTCTCAAAGAGGCTTTCATTCACTATTCTACCTATAACTTGATGAGTCAAAGCAAGGAGGTCAAGTGGAGGACTATTGAACTCTCCCAGATGGTAAGATTTGGTGGCTTGGACAAGAATGGTCTCTTCATAATAATAAAAGTGTTTATATCCATGATGTATATTTATGGGAGAGCTTGAAGGATTGCTGATGTGTAGGGAACTGCTTCAGAAGTCATGGGAATGTAGCTAAGCACCCACATGGAAAACCAGTGGGCAGTGAGTTGGTACTCAGAACCATGCCTGTGAAGAAATTCTTCTGTGGGAAATCAGGCCTGCATAATTCCCAGGCTGCTTTGTGACTTGCTCTTGCTAAAACTCTCTCACCCTGAGTTCAGGCAGAAAATGCTTACTCCATATCTTTAAAGTAACTTGCTGAAGTCTGTACTAATTCTCCCAAGCACTGAAGTTCAACCGGAACTTTGACTTTTATTGTTCCTTGTATTTGCAACATTTTTTCTTGTTAATCTGCAAGAAGTAATCAGTAACATCCCTTCCATTGCTATCTGTAAAAAGTAATTACCTGAAGCAAACCTAAGTATAATGAATGAAAACCTTCTTTGATGTATGCTATTAGAAAGCCAATAAAAGTCTGTCAAGGCAAGGGTGGGGTACTCTCCCCTTGAGAGAGTAGCCATGCTGACCCTTTTCCTCCACGGGACTCAGCAGTCCCTGTGAATTTGTCTCGTCTCATCCATAATGTCTTGGACACTGTGAGCCAGTGTCTGTGTCACTGATGGACAAGAAGTAGGTGGAGAGAGAGACAAAAACTTAAAAATCCAAGGAGCACTAACAAAAAAGCAGGTTTATTCAAGGATTGAATATCAACCATTAATTTGGAATATATGAAGTTTGAGATGCCACATCAGATATGCATGATAAACATAGGTGTACCTGGTGGGATGCAGAATTAAACCAGTTTGGTGTTTTCAGGTCAATAGAACATAAGAAGAGAGAAATAAGTTTAGAGTGAATATAAAGGTATGTTTTGTAAAAAAGGAAAATGAAGACCTACCAAGGGTGAGGGACAGAAGTGAGCAAGAGCGTCAAATAATTAGGGGTGCTCTTTGGTTACAGAAAAACATTACATCATTTTGGCAATAGAGTATGTGATTGAGTGAGCTCAAAATACATGAAGTCTTGATTAGAGAGTAGAAATATTTAAATCGAGATACTGGAGGGTGTGCAATTATAGGTCATGATAAATTATAATATATGACCTTGAGAAAGAGATCAAGAATGAGAGAGGGAGAAAAAATAATTTTAAAATTATTGTCAGAGTATTTAAGAAACCAAGGTGGGTGGATTTCCGAGATGCCAAAACCATCAGTGGAGAAGAGATAGGAATTGAGAGAAGAAGACATAGTTGAAAGGGAGCATTGGGAGGGAGAAACAGTGTTAGAGAGAGAAAGATAGCTGCTGTCATTTGCTAAAAATGAATAGACTTTTCTGGAGCATGAAGAAAATGATGTAGATATGGTAACAAGAACATGGCTCTCTGTACACTTTCTCACCAGGTATACACAGGTTGTGGAAAGGGAAAAGGTATACAAAAGAGATCGTGGTATTGGAGAACTGGCTGCTGACAAAGGGAGATCCTGAAGGTACAGTGGAAGAGTGCTGGATATTTGGAAGTGTTAGAAATTGTAGGGAGAATTATGGGGTTGGAATTCATACGATTAGTTATGTCCTTGAGCACTTAGAGATTACATGGTGTTAATTCAACCTTTATGTACGTAGGCCTGTACTAAATTCTGCCATGATGTTTTATTCTTTATTACTTATAAGAAAATACCCTGAGACTGGTATAGCTCAGTCCCTGGCTGATGTAGCTCAGTGGATTGAGCGCGGGGCCTGGGAACCAAACAGCCATGGTTTGATTCCCAGTCAGGGCACATGCCTGGGTTACAGGCCAGTTCCCAGCAGGGGACGCACAAGAGGCAACCATACACTGATATTTCTCTCCCTCTCTCCTTCCTTCCCCTCTAAAGATAAATAAATAAAATCTTTAAAAAAATCAACAGGCTCAGGACTCATGGGAGAAAAGTTATGCTAATGCGAGCATACATTGTCAAAGTGAAGCAGTTGGGCGATGAGATTTGAGGATGACTTCTGCCAACTCTACAGTATCAGAAAGTATTATATGAATAGTAGCAGAAGACACTTTTGATGAAGTAATGTCAACAATGTCCTAGATATATTCAATAGTATATAGTTCACAACCAGAATCTCAAATTATGAAACTATATTTAAACTTTAACAAGGTTTTTGTTTGCTAAATTTTAGAATATTTATTCGAAAGGGAAAGTTAGTCTTTAAATAGAATTATGAATTTCAAGGAAAGAAAAATGTAACCACTCAGCTTTGACATAATTAACTCAAAGAAATGGAGGTGTCCTGTTAGTTGAAAATTATTGAGTGACCAAATGGACACATTTAATTAATTATCAAGTTCCTCACTCAAATGTGTGATTGCTATTTTTAAAAGCATTTTTTCAAAATTAATGTAAAATATAACTTTATTATATGTTGACCTATGTGAATTCTGTGGTGCAATGTTCTGTTTCAAAGTCACAACGCCTGCCTAATTAGGTTTACTCTGACACAAGCTGAAAACCTTGACTCTACTCATAGCGAGACATCACACAGACTAATGAAATGTTGAAACTGACTTGAGAAAAATAAAGTATGTTAATGCATTGAAATGACACTTAAGCAGGGGGAAACTATAATTGTAATTCAGTCACTAAGAGAAGAGAAAAAACAGCAAGATGACAGAATAAAATAGAACATCACTTTCCCCTGAAATATCTTAGAATTTGAATAGAGAAAATAAAAGCTTTAGAAGTAAAAATGTGCGTATCACAAAATTTCAGTTAAGATATTTATATTTTTTAATATCCAGTTTTTGGTGTTTTATACAAAGATAACAGTAAATATTTGTTAAACCATTGATTGGAAAATAAAATGTTGTAAGAGAAAGACACTAGCTGTTTTTAGTAACATTTAGCTCCTGATTTGCATTTTCCTTTTTGAATTTAAACACTCAAAATGTGATCATCTTTATGTATAGACAACATTACCCATTGCATTTGTAAATATTAGAATAGATGTGTACATCTGTGCATGGATGCATTTGTGTGTATGCAATATTAGGAGTACAGTTAACTGTAGTCATCAGAGTCTTCATGTGGTCTTGGGTTTTGTGGATTGAATACTTCCTGCTGTAGTGTGTAATGAAGAGCTCGGAAACCTGCATTTCAGGTCATAATGCCTCTCCCTCCACTACCCCTGTGCCTCCATCAGATGGGTGGCCAGGATCCCTAGAAAGCTGCATTGGAGCTCTCTTCTGCTGTGTCCTGGATATTACCACCCATAAAAATGAAGTGGGGCCCATGGAGACCTGCGGCTTCAGCATTGCCTTTGAAGGAGTTTTCAAAAATTATCCATTAGCTCTATGACCTCCTGTCAATCCCTCACACCCATAACTTAATGCCAATACTCGTGGCTGCCCCCTGTGATCTGCCTTCTAAGCCATCATGGTTTACCCCGGTCACTGTTTACCTCAGACACCCAAGAAGCCAGGTGCTCCCAGGCCATTCAGCATGATGAGGATCTTTGTACCCACCCAGTTCTGGAAAAACTGTTTCCTTTTGACTGCAATCTCTTAAGTGGTGGCTACTCTTTCTCCCTCACCTCTCACATTTTAGAGCATGAATGTTAGGTAGGTGTCTCTGTTTTCTCATTTGTGTCATGTTTTTTTCCTAATAAATCTCAGTCATTTGAACTTGGTGCCATTATACCATGCCATTCCTATCTCCACCTGTTGTATTCATAGCTAACACTTCCTGGGCATCCCCTTTACTTCTACTTATTTAACATGTAACACCTGGTTATTATATCTGTCTTTTTTTTAAAATAATTTTATTTAGTTATTTTTCAAGTACAGTTTTTTGTCTATTTTTCCCATCCCAGCCTCCCCCACCCCTTGCTCCCCACCTCCCTCCCATTTCCACCCCCCTTAGTTCTCGTCCCTGTGTCCTTCCTATTTGTTCCTCCAAATCCCTCCCCCATTTTCCCCTTAACTTCCCTTCCTTCTCCCCTCTGGTCACTATCCCTTGTTCTCTATTTCAGTGTCTTTGTTTTTTGTTTTTTGTTTTTTTCTGCTTGTTTGTTTGTTTTGTTGTTTAGCTTCCTATTAAAGGTGAGATCATATGGTATTTGTCTTTCAACCCCTGGCTTATTTCACTCAGCATAATGCTTTCCAGTTCCATCCATGTTGTTGCAAAGGGTAGTGGCTCCTTCTTTCTCTCTGCAGCATAGAATTCCATTGTGTATATGTACCACAATTTTTGGATCCATTCATTTACTGATGGGCACCTAGGTTGCTTCCAACTCTTGGCTATTGTAAATTGTGCATAAAAACAGGCACATAGACCAATGGAACAGAACAGAGAGCCCAGAAATCAACCCAACTCTCTACAGTCAATTAATATTCGACAAAGGGGGCAGTAACATAAAATGGAGTAAAGATAGCCTCTTCAACAAATGGTGTTGGGAGAACTGGACAGCTACATGCAAAAAATGAAACTTGAGCACAGACTTACACCATACACCAAAATAAATTCAAGGTGGATAAAAGACTTAAATGTAAGTCATAACACCATTAAAGTCCTAGAGGAGAACATTGGCAAGAAAATCTCAGATATTTCACGCAGCAACTTCTTTACTGATATAGCTGTCTTTAATATGATCTCGGCCACACTTAGTTATTTTAATATTTGCAGAGTTGATCCACTTAAAACTTTGGCTTCTCTAAGGAGTAGACCATCTCACCACAAAAATCTTAATCTTCATTCTAACTTTCCAACTGACTCCCATACTCTCATATCATCATACCTAATTGTATTCCTTCCACAACCATAATTTCTTTTTTAAATGTATTTAATTGTTGTTCAAGTAAAGTTTTCTGTCTTTTACTTCCATCCCAGCCCACCCCCTCCCATTTCCACCCCCATTTAGTTGTTGTCCATGTGTCCTTTGTACTAGTTCCTGTAAATCCTTCCCCTTTTCCCCTGAAATTCCCTCCCCTCTCCCCTGTGGTCACTGTCAGCCTGTTCTCTCTTTCAGTGTCTTTGGTTATATTTTCCTTGCTTGTCTGTTTTCTTATTTAGCTTCCTGTGAAAGGTAAGATCATGTGGTATTTGTCTTTCAACACCTGGCTTATTTCACTCAGCATGATACTTGTCAGTTCCATCCATGCTGTCGGGTAGGAGCTCCTTCTTTCTTTCTGCTGCATAGAATTCCATTGTGTAAATGTACCATAGTTTTTAAATCCATTCATTTACTGATAGGAACCTAGGTTGTTTCCAACTCTTGGCTATTGTAAATTGTGCTGCTATAAACATTGGGGTGGATAGGTTCTTTTGGATTGGAGTTTTAGGGTTCTTAGGATATAATCCTAGCAGCGGAATTGCTGGGTCAAAAGGCAGATTCATTTTTAGTTTTCTTAGAAAATTCCATACTGTTTTCCATAATGGTTGTACCAGTGTGCAATCCCACCAACAATGGATTAGGGTCCCCTTTTCTCCACAACCTCTATATTTTAAATAACTTATAGCCTGCCTATAGCTTCATTTTCCTTTCCAGCTCACTTATTCTAGTTACTTTTTCAACAATAATTCTTCAACCTTACAAGTCATTGACTCTAGCAATTCTTTAATTCCCCATCTCCATCATATTCTTACTTCCTTACTTACCTGAATTATATTGCATGGTCCATTTCCATACTCGCTTCTTGCATACATCCTCAAATCAGCTAGCTCTCTTTCTCTATTATTGTAGCCTGGTTAAGACCAAACCCTAGCTTAATTTAATATCCAAGCTATTACTTGTGGGCATATGAGTAATTATACATGGTTTGAGGATGCCTCACTTTATTGTACATTGAACTCACTTCAAATTAATGTTCACTAACTTTTAAGAGACCCTTATTGCTATATATTAATAATACTGAATTTCCCTCCCACTTATCTGGATTTCTGTTTCACAGCTTCTCATCTCGTCTTGCTTATTTCTCTGAAAGAATAGAAGACACTTTCTAAATAATTCAATACCACCTATTCGAAACACATATCAGTACAAATATTCTACTTTTCTCTCCTACTGTAATTGATATAATATCTGCCATCTTATTTAACCAACTCTTTTGCTTGTATACTACATCACATTTCATCTCTCCCACAGTTTAAAAATGACTTGTTTGAACTTTCTTCACCTGTCATCCCCTTACTCTGTATTTTCCTTTTAAGAAAAGCCCATTTCTTTCCTTCTATTAACTTGCAAATTGGATCTCATCAATATTTTCCCCACGGTTCTGTCAAATTTTTCTTTTCAAGGACACTCTCATCTTTAGTTTTCAGTTGCAAAGATCAACTTTCATTTTCCTTTAACTAGATCTAGCCACATTCTTGAACTAGTACAGCATTGTCTTAATATGATTAAAATAATCCATTGTTTCTATGATGATGCTCTGTATTTTTCTCCTCTTAACTCACTGATTCTTACTTTTTAATTTTATATTCTTATCTTCTAACTCTCGGCTATAAGAACATCCAAGGCGCTAGTGTACCAACCTTTCACTTCCCTATCTAGCCTCACTCCAAGGTAATCTCATCAGTTTCCTGGGTCTCAGTGCCATGTCCATATTGCTGGCTTCCAAATGTACAAAGGTGGCCTCTTCTAAAATGGAAAATAATGTACCTGAACCTCTACCTTATTATTTCCATTTCTCTGTATTAGGTGTCTCAGTTAACATATTCCAAACTGACTTCTTGATTTTCACCCTTTTCAGTAATGTTTCTTTTCATAAATATTTCCTCATTTTAGAAAATAATATTCTAATTTTTAGAGTTACCCTTGGCATCCTATTATCTCTTGATTCACATCAATTTCTTCAGCAAAAATTGAAAATTGAATCTTCTTTAGAAACATATTCCAATTTGAGTCCTTAATTATCATCACCATTAGGTTAATAGACAAAAAAATATTCAGAGGATTCTTTAAAATAGTATGTAGCTAACTTCTAGAGTGTAAGTTTCTTGTCCTTCTTTTTTTCTTTTTTGGCCTGCTGCTATATAAGAGTTCCTATGATAGCAGAAATGTTTCTGAAAAAGCAGGAACTCAAAAATTTATCAGTAAGTTAACAAGTGAATAAGTTATTTCATGTCGCATCCAGTCAAGACTTTTCATCTTATTCAGTAAAATTTTTAAAAAATGTTTTGAAACAAATTAAATAGTAAATAAACTCTTGGTACAGTAATCTTGCATTACACAGTAAAAGGCTCCAGAGATACAGAAATTATTAAAACACTGTCATACTCTTAAGCATCTCACAGTAAAATAGACTTTCATAGTAACTGAAAATATTTATATATAAAATTGTCAACTGAATTGTAGGGATATTTTGGTTTATTTTACTAGATAACTAATAACTGGTTAAACAATAGAACAATTATGACAAAAGGTCATTTTAAGTAAGTGATAAAATAAAATTATTTCCACTGTATGAATGAAGATATTCAGTTCTAAACAACATAATCTCAATTCAAACACTGAACTGGTGGAGGATTTATTAGCTCAAGGTCAAACTGTTTAGGGAAGACCTTGCTCATTGCTTCTATCTCTTTTTATTCCTCTCAGCCCTACATTTATTTGTATTTTGGCTTTGTTCCCTTTTTAGATTTCTTCATGGTTACAATATGGCCTCTAGTAGCATAGCTACTTACTTCAAGACAGTTTTTTTGTTTGTTTGTTTCTTTTCTTTTTTATATATCATTGTAGAGTTTGATTGTTTTACTTTTTCTTAAAACCTCTGGCAGGAAATCCAGTATTACTCAAGTTGCAAAATTTAGCCGCATATTTTCTTAAGGTATCTAAGAGTAAAAAAAAAATAAAGCACCAAAAAAACTTAAAACAACTTCCTGTGACTAAATAAACAAAAAATACGAGGGTGGGGAAATTCTCTCCTCTTTCCATTTAGTAGACAGAAAACAAGTGATGGTAGACAAGAGTGAGAAGAATTCTTTAGTTTCTATTGCCCCATCTCTGTGCCAGCTGTGGTGCAGGAAATGCACAGATTTCTGTACCCCAGGATCCACCGCGAATGACCTTCCTGTGCAGGAGAGCTGACTCTTGAGTTTGGGCCATCCTTGTGGTCATATGATTGTATAGCTCGTAGGTCCCTGTGCATTTGCAAGTCATAGAATTCAGACCATGGTCTTCTTATGTCACCATATTTTAATTATATTTAGACTCAGAGTTGCCTTCTAGAAGATAGATCAAGGATTATGCTCCTCAGGAGCTTATAGACAGGTACAGATTCATCGCATTTTCATCTCTGAAAATATCTCTTCTCTTTTCACACTCTCTTAATACACCGATCCTTCCTTCCCCCTTCAGCATAATCCCCTCTAATGCCTTATAGCTTTTAATTTATTAAATTTATCTCCCATACGTTGCTTTGGCTACTAAGTGGTCTTCTATAGATTCTTTCTCTCCATCCTTCTCTATCCTGCACTGTTTCTCAGGATGCTGAGCAGTGGCCTCCACCTGGTGTCTGCTAATGTGGTGCACCAAGCAGAGGTCAGAATAGGTATGTACCATATTTAGTTCCTCTAGTGCCAGGTTGTAGGTTGGCAGTAACTGTGTTTATCTACATTAAGTTAATGGTTAATGTCAGACCGTTCCATACTACAGATACAGTTCTTATTTCTATTAACTACATGCTTGGCCTGCCCTTTCAGCATACAGAAGGGAAACAGCCCCCTCCCGCTCTGTTTCTAAACCCAGGATGATTCATCACACACTTTTGGTTCTTTTGGTTTCCCTAACCTCTCCCACCCTTTAGTATTTTCATTCAACTCCTTCAAATTTCTCTGAGTAAACCATTCTTTTCCTGGCAGAAGCTTAGCTGATTCCCTTTGGGTATTAAGATAAATTCTTCAAGCATTAAAAATAATCTGCAATTACTTTATCTCACAAATTTTATTTAATTTTAAACCATTAGCCAAAGTATTGTCACTCTCAACAAAACATCACTTGGTAATTTTAGAAAATCACCAACACTGGGCTCCACCTGTCTGATTTCCTCCAAGGCCTCAATGGTCTATTTTCCCTTCCCACCAGATTCCACCTGGGCTGCACCTGCTCCCAGCAATGCCACACCCAACACTTCGCCAGTTATTTACTGCTCTTAAAAATAGCATTTGTTTGGCAAATGTCCGTAGACACCTCAAGTTTTCAGTTCTCTAATTGTTAAAGGAAATGCTAATTTGTAGGCACATGTAAAAATTAACTCCATTCTAACACAGTTTTGCTGTGGTTATTAGGTATCAAATAAGTTCTCATAAACATTGTTTACTGATTTTCTCAAAGGGACAATTTTGCTTCAGTTACTCTCTCATCGAATAAGGGGAGTTTAGATCAAGTCTACATGTTAAGAAAAACTGATAATGTCATCACCTTCCTACTCTCCTCTCTTTATTTTACTCTATCCCCAACCCCACATTTTTTTCCTCCCAAATTCAGAATAGAAAATGCTTGGGTTGAGGTGTGTGGGTGTGGTAGGGGAATCAGAATAGAAGGATTTTCTGCATCGATATTATTTGAACTTAACTTGTCTTAATCCAGAATCCTCAAAGTATGGTTTCAGATCAGCAGCATCAGCATCACTTGCAAATTAGTTAGAAATGCATGTTTCCAGTCCCCATCACAGATTTACTGAATTAGAAATTACAGGGCAGGAAGTAACTATCTGTGTTTTAAGTTAGACCTGCAGGAAATTATAAAAATTTAACTTAAAGGCATTTAAGTCAATGGGCTATTATTTTTCTTATTATTTTCAGGGATTCTCTTAATCAATTTTGAGAAAAGAAAAATAGACTTTAAGACTAATTTTTTCATTGTTTCAACTTCATGCTTTATTAATTTATATTGACTATATATCTTTACTTTATCTGAGTCAGAAGTAGTAATTTTTTGACTGTCGGTGGTTAGTTTAGGGACTGGGAGTCTGAGGTCTAGAAATTTCTGCTTTTTCATTTAAAACTTTTTCCATCTTCTTATTTGTTCATGAGGCTCAATTTTATACTCAACATTCCAATTAGGCTATGTGCTATGTCTGCCCTTTTGAAGCAGTTGTTTAACTTTCCCTATAATTTACCCTCTATTATTCAGGGATCTAATTTACCCAACAGAGGGGACAATGTTTTCAATGAGGTAGATATGAAATGAGCAAAACATGTGTGAGACTCTTAAAGAACATGGACAATCTCAACAATGAGAACATGTACAGTGGCTCATATCAATTTCACAAGTAAATTTACATCCAAGTTGCTACAACTAACATACCTATTGGACATATTTCATTCATCTTTAGGGAACCTACCTTGAATTTCTACAACATTTGCCATATCTAAAACATGCTTAACAAAGATTTCTAGATTAAAATCCATCACTTTAAAATGGAATCAATTAATTAATAACAGAGCAATCAACTGAGGGATGGCAACAATGCCTTGGTTATCTAGTTTTCCCCTTGATGATGACATTTCAAAGAAAAGCCTTCTAGATGACAGAATATTGCTATTAATAAGAACCAGTAAAAGCATCATACTTAATCAAAACAAAATAAGTAATACATATGAATATATTTTCACCCATATTAATATAGTTCTATACCTATTTTTAAAGGTTGACCTTTTTTTAAAGTACATTCATTAAAACACTAGCACTATAAGGCTTAGAACAGAAGTTATAAATTAAGTCAGTATTTTTAAAAGGATAATAGTTGAATTTATTTGTAAGTTAATAGATTGCATATACAAATTTGACTAGATGAGTTAGATAATACAATATCTTCATATAATGATGAAGTTCCATTCTCTTTTGAAAATCACATTTTAAAATCTTAAAAAATATATATTTTTATTTATATTTAGAGAGAAAGGAAGGGAAAGAGAGAAATATCAATATATGGTTACTTCTTGTGTGCCACCAAGTGGGGACTTGGCCTGCAACCCAGGCGTGTGCCCTAACTGGGAATTGAACCAGTGACATTTTGGTTCACAACCCACGCTCAATCCACTGAGCTATATCAGCCAGGGTTGAAATCTTAATATGCTTTTTAAACCTTATATTTATATTTCTTAAAACTGATGAAAATACTATCCATTGTGCATCTATGATGTATACGCATGTTCTAAGTTTCTTTTCAATGTGTTTTAAGTCTTTCCTGTACAACAGCTTTTAACCATATTTTAAAATTTAAGCCTGTTTATTGCCTTTCAGGAATGCCCAACTGAACTTACTTTAAGCAGACAGCTAAAAGTCAAGCAAGTATGAAGAGTACAAATTACAATTCCTAATGGTGTGAGGAAGTACCTACAAAGTTATTTATGATGGATTAAAATTATAGGCCCAGATAACCAGGTCACTTCTGTCATTTATAAATTGATAATTTTTAAAGAAAATTCTTATTTAGGTAAAGCACAGTTTCTTAAAAAGTTTGCCTGAAGACCCTAAACGACATTCTTAGCTGAGGTCTGTAAATTGAAGGAAGAGATGGTCACTCTATACTTTCACAATATAATATTAACATGGTATGTCTACAATGGAAATAGTATTGTGGGGACTTACCTTTATCCCTTTTTCTACACCTTCAAATATTATTCAGTTATAAAAATCACCATTATAAAACAAAATATATGTTATTTATAACTCATGTCCAAGTTATGTATGAGAATTCCTTAAATATTTATTCAAAAGCAATACCACAATTAAACAACTCATGAAAACATTTAAAACTTTTTACTTGAACTTGAAGTGATTTTTAAAATCTGTGAATCAATTTTGTTATTGTTGTGCAAGTACAATTGTCTCCACTTCCCTCCACTACTCTCCCCCACCCCACCTACCCCCACCTGCCACCCTCAATCCTAGAATACTATATGTCATTAAATAAAATTTAAGTTTCAAACAGAACATGTCTTTAAAAGCCATGGATTTAATCAAATAGGAAATAAATCACCTATACCTGCAATGATAATCTTTCTTATAGTTCACATATGTGTCATTATTATTGCAAAGAAATGGATCCCATGGTGTTTGAAGTCCCTTACAAAGCTTGTCTGCAGATTTTGGTGAACAGATGCATATAGTATCCTAGGAAAGATTAAAATTTATTTTTATTAAAAATTTTAAGATCTCGAAAATAATGAAATAATTCTAACATGGAAATTCTTTTTATAAGCATGTAGTTTAAGTTTTCTCTGTGACATTGTGGGATATTTTGTTTTCCAAAACATCACAGCAATGTCTCTCATTTCAAACACCTTTCCTAGCTGTGTGAATTCCACACTCCTCTAAAGGAGACCTGGGGACTGTCCGTCACCCACTTGAATGTAAGAAATCGCTGACAGAAAAGAAAATGATGCTCTGTTGTCTTTCAGAGCTATGTTTAAAAGGCCACATAGTGTCAGTCTAATTATCTCGAAAGTCAGTCTCCAGGACATACAGGAGAGTTGGACTTGGGGTTCTGACTGACAGCCCAGCTGGGGTCGTAGACCACAGCCAGCACACCTGGCACGTATGTGAATGCAGAAGCCTTTAGGCTTCAGGTTGTGAATTCAAATGTAAATATTATCAAAATAGACAGCTAGTAATTGTGGGGACTACTGAGTATTTATCTAATGTTATTTATTTAAATGTTACATTTAAAAGTTGAAATATAAGAATATGCAATATTCAGATAACTAAAAGAATTAAAAAGTGATTCATAAAAAATGTCTGCAAAATTACATTGTTTACAACAGAGAATGATGGTGCAAGAGCAAGAAGAAAACTGAATGATGCACTTGAAAGTGTGGTTTCTATTTAAAACGGGAAAACTTAGGCAAGTAGATTTCTTGATTTTCCTGACTGAAATTATAATAAGTTAATGAAAACTATAATTATTTGTACTTTGAAATAGTACGATAATTGAAAATGTTTTCAAACCATTTTCTTGTATGTAATATTCAAACTTACATTTGAAATGTCAATGTGGTCAGCACCGATCTGACATGGTATCCATAAACACTTACTGACACCAGTTTCACAGTTTTGATTGGGAAGTCCCTCTGGGCACACACAAGTGTAAGCAGAGCTTTCATTTTGGCAAATTCCTCTTTTCCAACCTGATGGAGAAAAACAACATTCCACTGAGTCTTCACAGAATGGACCTTAAAAAGATCACACAGACAAAAAGAAAATATAAATGTATATATGTAGTAAATCTTACTGAAAAGTATATAGAAATTATGGAATGTTTTAAACCAGATTTTTCATAGTATAATTTATATATCATAGGATTAATCCATTACTAGTCAGTTTTTAGCACATGGTCATGACCCTCTTTTTGGTCGGTCACTCATTGTCTCCAACTCCAGTGCCAGTACATTTGCTTTGTCTGGGCATTTCATGTAAACAAAATGGTACAATGTGTTGTCTTTTGTGATTGGCTTCTTTTGCTGAGCATAAAAGTTTTGAGGGTTTTTGATGTTGTATCATGTATCAGAATTTTGTTACTTTTATTGCCAAAGAGTAGCTCACAAAACACATTGCTTATTCCTTCATCAGTTAATGAACATTTAGGTTATTTCCACTTTGTGCCTTTTTGTTGAGATATAATTAACATTTAACATTATATTAGTTTCAGGTTGTACAACATAAAATGTAAATATTGAGAAATGATCACAAGTCTAGTTAACATTCATTACTATGCATAGTAACATTTTTTTCCTTGGGATGAGAACTTTGAGATTTATTTGCTCAGCAACTAAGTTTTATAAATAATGAATTCAAACACAAATATTTGTGTGGATACATATTTTTATATCTCTTGGACAGAGTCTTAAGGGTAGAATTGCTGAGGTGTATGGTAAATTATGTTTACATTTTTAAGAAATTACCAAACTGTTTTTGCAATGTGGCTGTGCCATTTCACATTTGAACCAGAAATGAAGGAGATACCCTGTTCCCCATTTTTACTAACATTTGATATTGTCTATCTTGTTTTGTATAGCCATTCTAGTGGGTGTAAAATTGTATATCCTTATGCTTTCAGTTTTCATTTCCATAAGACTAACACTTTTGAGCATCCTCTCATATGTTCAATACCCATTTGTACATAATCTTCCAAAATTGCTATTTATATATGTAGTAGAGCATTTTAAAATTGTTGTTATTTTCTCATTATTGAGTAGTATTCTTTTTATTCTAAATATAATTTCTTTTTTTAAATTACAATATATGTGACTTGCAAATATTTTCTCCTCATCTTGCTTTGCTTTTTCTATTCACTTTCTTAGTAGGTAAATTTTAGGTAAAAAAGTTTTATTTAAGTCCAAATGATCAATGTTTTTATTTTATTAAATTCAATTGATAACTTTCTTTTTGCATATCCTGCTATATCATGCTTTTTATGTAACATCAAAGAAAGTTTTGACTAACCATTGGTCATAAAGAATTTCTTTTGTTTTATTAGAAATTTTATTATTTTAGCTCTCACATTTAGATCTCTCACATGTTTGAGTTAATTTTTGTGATTAGAGAAAGTGAAGAGGCTGCAGAGGGGGCTGCCCCCCTTCTCCTCCTTTCCTGTGGATCCTGTGTGGGGGAGCAGACCCATGAAGCAGGCATCGTCTCCTTGGCAGGACTCTTACTAAAATCTGGAGAGTCTTCCTTCTTTTGTGGACAGTGGCAACTCCTAAGGAAAAAGTGATTGCACCAATTGCAGAAGAGGCAGCAATCCCAAACCGTAAGATCAATGCCGTGGGTGTCGGACAAGTTGTTGTGGCATATGCCATCAGCGTTCTAGGAAAGTCTCTGGCTGATGAGCTTGCTTTTATGGATGTTTTGGAAGATAAACTCAAAGGAGAAAAAATGGGCGTGCAGCATGGGAGCTTATGTCTTCTGACACCGAAAATCGAGGCAGACGATGTTCACTCTGTGACTGCCGATTCTGAGATTGGGGTGGTGACCACAGGAGTTCCCCATCAAAAAGGAGAGAGTCATCTCAGTCTAGTGCAGAAGAGTGTCAATGTCTTCAAAATCATTATTCTCAGATCTTCAAGTACAGCCCCGACTGCAACATAACTGTGGACATTCTCACATATGGTACCTGGGAACTAAGTGGATTACCTAAACATTTTGTAACTGAAAGTGGGTGTAATCTGGATTCGGCTAGATTTTGCTACTTTATGGCTGAAAACTTGGCATTCATCCCAGCAGCTGCCATGGGAGGATATGGGGCGAACATGGGAACTCAAGTGCGGCTGCGTTGAGTGGAGTGAATGTGGCAGGCATTTCTGTTTAGGAACTGAATCCAGAAATGGGAATGGACAATAACAGTGAACATTGGAAGGAAGGGTATAAGACAGTGGTTGGAAGGGTCTATGAAATTATCAAGCTAAGAGGTACATCAGTTGAGCTTATCTCATTAAGTCTGGCTGATTTCATTGCATTAATATTGAAAAATTTATCCAAGATTCATCCAGTGTCAACGATGGTGAAGGGGGTGTATGGCAGTGAGAATGAAATCTTCCTGAGCCTTCCATGTATCCTGAATGCTTGGGGATTAACCGGGGTCATCAGTCAGAAACTGAAGGACGATGAGATTGCTCAACTCAAGAAAAGCAAAGATATCCTTTGGAACATCCAGAGGACCTCAAAGCCCTGTGACTTCAGGCTTCTAAGCTGTAGAAATGTAAAAAGTACAACGTGAATGACCATGAGCCTTTAGTTTCCATCCATGTGTGTGGATCAGAGTTTGCTTTTATCTTCCTATATATGAAATTTGGGCTCATAGAATCAAAGCCCATGTTTAGCTTAATGCTTGAAATATGAATCCTTGAACAAATAAAATGAACTATTACACTGTAAAAAATTTTATGGTGTGAGATAAGGATATGATATTTCATATACAATGTGTCTGTGTATTTGTATATGCACAGACACACACATATATATGCATATATTTCTTAGATGTTTATATAAAAGTGTCCCAATACAATATTTTGAAAGAAACTTTTTATCCATTTTATTTATTTAATTGTATTTTTTCATCACCATTTATTCCCCTTTATAAACCCTCCACCCCACAATCACCACAGTCTTTGTCCATGTCCATAACTCCTTTTTCCTTTTTGCTCAATTCCTCCACCCCCAACCTCCCACAGTTTTCATCCTGCTCTCTATGAGTCTGTCTCTAATTTGCTTGTTAGTTTAGTTTGTTCATTAGATTCCACATACAATGTTCATAATGTGGTATTTGTCTTTCTCTGAGTGGCTTATTTCACTTATGTGAAAGGTCCATGCATGTTATTGCAAAGGGTAAAATCTTCTTCTTTTTTACAGACAAGTAATATTCCATTAGGTATATGTACCACAATGGTTTTATCCATTCATCTACTGATGGACGCTTGAGCTACTTCCAAATCTTGGCTATTATAAATAATGAAGCAATGAACACATGGGTGCTTATCTCCTCTCAAATTAGTGTGTTGGGTTTCTTTGGATACATTCCCAGAAGTGGGATCGCTGGGTCAAAAGGCAGATCCATTTTTATTTTTTTGAAGTGTCTCTATATTGCTTTCCATAGTGTCTGCACCAATCTATATTCCCATGAAAAATGCAAAAGTGCTACCCTTTCTCCACATCCTCAATAGCACTCATTTATTGGTTTATCACTGATAGCCATTTTGACCAGTGTGGGGGTGTATTACGCTGTGGTTTTAATTTGTATTTCTGATGATTAGTGATGTTGAGCATCTTTTCATATATCATGATCTGCATGTCCTCTTTGGAGCAGTTATCTATTTAGGTCTTTTGTCCAATTTTTAGTTTGATTGTTTAGTTTTTGGTTTTGAGTTTTATAAGTTCTTTATAAATTTTGGACATATATCCTTCATCAAATGCGTTGGTGAATGTGTTCTCCCATTCCATGGGATGTCTTTTTACATTTTTTATGGTCTCCTTTGTTGTTCAATTTTTTTGATGTAGTCTCATTTGTTTATTTTTTCTTTTGTTTCCCTTGTCCAAGGAGATATATTAGAAAAAAAATATAGCTACCAGTGATGTCTGAGATTTTACTGCCTATGATTTCTTCTAGAATTTCAGTTCTAACATTTAAGTTTTTAATCCATTTTGCTTTTATTATTCTGTTTGATATAATGAAGTGGTCCAGTTTCATATTTGTATATGTTCAATTTCCCCAACACCATTTATTGAATAAATTATCTTTAGCCCATTGTATGTGCTTGCTTTCTCTGTTTAATATTAATTGATACAAATATGGGTTTCTATCTGGGCTCTCTATTCTGTTCCATTGATCTATGTGCCTGTTTTTATGCCAGTACCATGCTGTTTTGATTGCTATGGCCTTATAGTATAGGTTGATAATAGGTACTGTGATTCCTCCAACTTCATTCTTCTTTCCTAAGATTGTTGTTGCTATTGTGTGACATTTTGTAGTTCCATGTAAAATTTTCAAATATTTTTCTAATTCTGTAAAATATGTCATTGGTATTTTGATAGGAATTGTGTTGAAGCTCTATATTACATTGGGTAGCATGGACAGTTTTAAGTTGTTAATTCTTCATATCATGAACATGGTATATGCTTCCACTCATTTGTATTTTCTTTAGTTTCTTTCTTTGATGTCTGTCTTATAATTTTCCTAATACAAGTCTTTAACGTTTTTGGTTAGATTTATTTATAGCTGTTTTATTGTTTTTGAAATGATTGTAAATGGGACTGTTTTCTTAATGTCCCTTTTTGATAGTTCATTATTGGCATATAAAAATACTACTGATTTCTGGACATTAATTTTGTATCCTCCTACTTTGCTGAATTCATTGATCAGTTCTAGTAGTTTCTTGGTGGAATCTTTGGGGTTCTTCATGTATAGTATCATGTCATCTGCAGATAAAGAAACTTTTACTTCTTTTTTTAATATGGATGCCTTTTATTTCTTTTTCTTGGCTGAGTGCTATGGCCAGGACTTCTAGTACTATGTTGAATAAGAGATATGAATCAGATATCCCTGTCTTATTCCTGATCTTAAGGGGAACAGTTGCAGTTTTTGCCTATTAAGTATGATGTTGGCAGCAGGTTTGTCACATGTAGTCTTTGTTATGTTTACATGTTCCCTCTCTTCTCACTTTGCAGAGAGCTTTTATCATAAATTGGTGCTGGATTTTATCAAATGTTTTTCTGCATCTATTAATGTGATCATGAGGTTTTATATTCTTCATTTTTTTATGTGACGAATTGCATTTATTTACTTGTGATTGTTGTACCAACCTTGCATTACTGAATAAATCCTACTTGGTCATGGTATATGTGCATTTTGATGCATTGCTATATTGTTTGATAATATTTTGTTGAGGATTTTAGCACCTATGTTCTTCAGGGATATGAACATAGTGCCATGTTCATATGGTTTCCTTAATGTTGTGCCCTAGGAAAGTCACTTGCCTCCAAGTTCTCACTTTAAGATCATGTGAATAGAATAAGTAAAGTAGTGATATCAAGACCCCAGTCAGGCAGGTCCACTGCAGCTATCATAAAACTTAGATCAACATGATTCATTGCAGACTTAGTCAGATTGTGTTCAATATGTTGTCATTAGGCACATTGTAGCATCAATAAAAATACCTATAGTAGTGACCTGATATCCCTTGTTGCTTCTGTTAACTCCTAAATTTCCAAAGGAAAACATACTCTTTTAGTTTTTGTCAGCCAAAACAGGGCTTTGGACAATTCATATGTACGTGTTGGGAAAACCTGAATGGGGTAATACATGAATTCCTGCTAAAAATGACAAATTGTTCTCCAAAACTTATCTACAGAAATTTATTTTAAGGTCTTTGTACTTAAAAGCCATAAACTTGTCAAACAATTTACTGTATAATCCAAGGCTCAGAAGTATATGTGCTTATGGAAACAGAAAAAAAAGTTTATATAAAATTCACCATTATTATATGAACAGGAGCATCAAGAAAATTAAGCTATAAAGAATTAAGCTAATTACCAATAACATACAAGCCAAAAAAATCTCACTTAAAATATATAATGTTAATTGATTTGAAATTAGAATTTTATGCTAAATTCTAAAACATAAAGACATAAAGGCAGCATAAAATGTTGAATGACCACACCATTGACATTATTATATTAAAATAATTTAGCCTCTAATTTCAGGATATTAGTACTTGAATAATTATTTTGATCACACAAAGAAGAATGAACATGTGCTTCTCACGATTGTGCTACATTAGCATATTATGTTATTAAATAATTAAATATAGATAATATCATTCAATTGTATTTAAGATAAATATTAGCATCACGGTAAGATATTATTTGAATGATACTACTTTATAGATATGTAATGCTTGACATTTCCATGACACTTACATCCATATTAGAAACTAGGAGCTCCTACAAATTAATACAAAAATATGTACATTATATATATTAGCCAGTTTTATATTTGAATTTTTTAAAGTAAAAAGCTAATTTTACTAGAGGTTAAGCAATTTGCAACATATCACATGGTTGGTTAATTAATGCCAGATTAATAATAAAAATTGGTGCATCCCACATAATCCTATAATAACTTCATACTCTTCTCAGTACAACATATGCCCACGAGATCAGTTCCTTATAAAAGGTAGAAGGCACAATATCACTTGATTTTTAGCATTAATACAATATTCCTGCTTTAAGTTACAACATTATGTTGTTGGCATTAAATTTAGAATACAAAGAAGACATAAAAATCAATAAAACATTTATTTGGCTTTTTCTACAAAACCCCTCCCAAATACTCCCAATAGAGAAATATACCTTTACAGATATTTGTTATGGCAGTATTCATTGTGATCTACAGAGTGAAATGGTGAACAGTGATGTGCATTTTTTAGCATTTATTATGAAAGAATTCACACAAAGTTGGAAAAATAATATTAAAGTTTCTAGGTACAGTTAAATCTTGTACAACTATATAATAATATCAAAACTAGGAAATCAACATTAGTACAATGTGTGGGTAAAGTCCTATATCATTTTATCATGTGTGTAGATTTAGGTAACCACCACCTCTTTTAAGATACAGAACAACTTTATCATCATAAAGATTTCCTTCATGCTATCCCTTTATAATTTTTACTTATCCCTTTTCCCTCTGTCATTTGTAGGCAGTGGTATACATTACTTCTCCATCTCTATAGTTTTGTCATTTCAATATTGCTATATAAATTGAACCATACAATATGGGGCTTTTTAAAAGTGCTTTTTTACCCCCCCCCTCCAGTTACAATGTCCTTGAAAAACCCTTAAGTTCATATGGACTTAGACAATACAAAGTTGCACAAAGTAGTATGGGGTAGTGGCCCAGAATCAAAGTGACCAGAAATAATATATCAAATAAAAAGGAGTTGACAACCAGATAGCTGTCGTCTCACTAGTGACAACAGACTGGTTTTTGGAGCCCTGCAGCAAAGATGGGAAAGCTAGCCTCTATTCCAAAGCCTGCCTGAACTTCCATTATGTGGCACATATGTTCTAGCTAATGGGATCTTAGTAGAAATATTGGGTGTGCAGTCTGGGTCAAAGCCTTTTAGTGCTAATATTCTTCCATCTCTAACCCTTTCACTGGCCATGTGGAAGTCTTATGTTCTATTTGACTTATGTGAACTATTCTAGCAGACTGGACTCTGGAGTCATTACTTGGAAAAAATCTACAATGCAGAGGTACCAGATTTCAATGACTCTTTTGAGAGTTAGAAAAACATTGAGTTAAGGTTTATTTGTTCACTAAACATAATTGAGCCTAATATGACAACTATGAAATATTTTACCAAAATTGGAGTTGTACCATAAAAAGAACTTAACACTTACAAAATTAGATTACTGAGTGGTGGACAATGGGAAAACATAAAAGGCTGAAAAGATGATGATTCACATTATAATATGTCACTTGCTATATGTAACTGAGAAAAATTTGAATCAATGTTTATTAGCCAGCTATAGCAGAAGGGGTGAGAAAACAAAATTAGCAGAAGGTTTCAGTTGCTATTACTGTTTTGACGAGACAATATATAAAACAGATAAGTGGGAATATCTACAAGCACAAAGAAAATAATATATATAATTAGCATATTACTAGTGTATTTTATTTTTATATATCACATATATGAATTATTATATACCAATATTAGAAATAAAATGAAATATAACTCATTATGGTCATAAATTGGTATGACCTAGAAAATATGGGTTCTGTTTCTATTCATTTTGTTGAAGTAGTTGTACGACTCACCATGTGAAAATAAATCTTTTTATATCAAAATATAGGGCAGATAAAATAGCTGTTCAATATAAAAATAATTGCTAGAGGGTAAATTCAAAAGTCAGTGATAACATCTTTCCATTTTAGACTTCTTAAAGCACTAAGGCACATAGTTACTCCCAGTTAATGATGAATCTGACTAAAATGCTAAAAGAAAGCATAGACGGTAGGTAGAAAATAGACAGGGGGAGGGCAAGAATAGTATGGGAAATATAGAATCTAAAGAACTTGAGACACATGGTCATAAACTAAAAGGGGGGAATGGTGGGGGTGGGAGTGCAGGGTAAAGGGGAATGAAGGGGGGGAATAGAAAAACCGTAATGGCATAATAAATAAAATAAAAATTAAAAAATAAAAGAAAGCATAATATTATAAATATAATCTCTAAAAACACTACTTGGAACAATTAAACAATCACATTTTTTAAATAATAAATTCAATAGCTCAATAGAAGTTATTGAGAAAGAAAATAGTTTAAAGTTAGCATCAATAGTTGAGCTTCTTCAGTTTTTTGAAATTCTCACCTGAGGATGTGTTTATTGATTGTATATAGAGAGGAAAGAGCAGAGAGAGAGAAACATAGATGTATGTACCCTGACCCAGGATTAAAACTGAAACCTTTTTGTGTATGTGATAACACTCCAACCAACTGAACCATCTGGCCAGGCAGATTCTTCCGTTCTTTTTTTGTTGGTGTTTGTTTTTTTAAAAACTCAGACTAGTTATTTTTATTCAATAAAAATTAATAAACTTTAAATTCATTATTAGAGAAAAAGAAGTAAAATATAAGTGAAAATGCAAAACTTTGAAAACAACAAACCAGCAGTTTTTACACAATTAACATGATGAGATACTCTTTCTAGAAAGTGTGGTGTACAAACAACAAATGATTTCATTGTGACTGATTTGCATGTGGGCATCTACTCCATCAATGCATTAAGTGTATCATATATGCTGTGCATTTTAATTTATATTTTTAAAAATAAAAGTGAAATGTTCATATATTTTGTATTTACTCTGCAATAAAGAATGTTATATATCTGCTATAAATTATATTACATATATTTCTCATTTGAATATGATCTTGCAAAATTGCCTGATCACATCAGTTGTTCCTTTCAGTCTATCGGTTGATTTATATATCTGGGTATTACGCATGTGATGTTGATGCTTCTCTTGTTACTGTTTGTATTTAGTTAGAAAAGGGAAGCAAAGAGATTTATACGTTGAGTTCAATAAATTTGGGAACACGAGCCTCTCTGCTTGCCAGCCAGAAGCCGCAACTTCGCAGTCTGGGGATTACAGCATTTCTCCAAGGGGACTGACATTCTTTCCTTCCCCCCTCCAGGACCAGATTGCCAGGTGGGAGAAGAAGAAGGTGGCCACATGCATGACGGAAGTAAAAATGGCACAGGAGAAGGTGTTGAACCAAAGAGGCCGGCCAGTGTATACTGGGGAAAGAAGGCATTGGTTGGGAAGTGGACCAACCCTAAGTATGTCAAAGTTTTGGAAGTTGATTGGTCATTTTGAGAAAGCACATGTTAATAAAATTCCAGGCAAGCAAAAAAGCTTGTCTGCTGGTAACTCGTTTGCCCATTTACTCATGTGCTCTCTCATGTGGAAGCACTTGACCATGTGGGTTTAGCAGCTTCCAGGCCCAAAGGAGATGGCGTGGCCTCAAAAAGGACTAAGCTTTCTCCCCTTTACTTGTGACGCATACTCACATGGTGCACTCACCTGACCTCTCCATGTGACCCTAGCAGCCATATTGCCCATGGCCATACAATTCCACACACCAGCTGATGCTTGCACTGGCTCGCAGTGTCCACGGTGTCATGGATGAGACATGAGACAAATTCACACGGACTACCGAGTCTTGTGAAGCAACAGGGACAGCGTGGCTACTCCCTCAACAGGGGAGTGCCTTGGAGCAGCCTGGCAACTCTCTCAAGGGGAGAGTGTGCTGACCCTTGCCTAGGCAGGCTTTTATTGTTTTTTTTGCACAGGAGTTCAGGTACAACTTCTAATTATTGTCAGACAGTAAACAGTAGATAGTATACAAAGAACCATTAGGGCTTCTCCTAAGTCAGGGTCTATCAGTTAAAAGGCTACAGAACTTTGGGAAAATAAACTCATTTTCTGCTCAGGTCTTATTATTTAACTAAAAGCATTCTTAGAAAAGCAGGCTTCACAGGATTATTAGGGATTCTTTATGCCAGATCACCCTGGATTCCACTCTAGCCAGGCAAAGGGCTGCACTGCCTTCCCCATCACAGGTTTTCAGGCTTAAGTGGATTAGAGCCAGGAAATGCTTTTCCCGGAGGACATGGGGACTGGACTAAGTCAGAATAGCCAGGGGGCAAAGGTTCATCACTCCCTCTTTGTTGCAGCCCTCCAAGTCCTTCCATGATGCTCCCAAGTAATCGTGCCTGACCCCACCTCTGAGGGGTCATACCGGTCATCAACTATAGAACATGCTTTGGGGGCAGGGGAGGAAGCAGAGTCAGCCTTTGCTACCAGAGACAAGCTTTGTCTCCTTGTGGCTCGCATTCTGGAGGTTGATCACTCATCCTTAGCCATGGGAGGTGGTTACAATTCCTGAAATCAGGCAGAGCATTTCCCAACAACCAGCTCTAGGAGAGAGCATGAAATGGAAACACACACTAAGCTAACCAGATGCTGGACTACACTGTACTTTAATATGGAACATAAACTCTAGACACTTGCTTTTGTGTTGGTCTTACTGAAGACAAGATTGGACTTTCTCCATGGTGAAATAGAAGGAGATGGGCCATTACAAACCCAGAGGCAGCTTCCATCTCCACATGAATAAAATCATGCCACACCATGATCTCTTGTGTGTGGATCTTTGAAATACCTTTATCACGATCCCACGGAAGGACCTAAATTCCCATTGACAATACTTTGATCCTTTTTATAAATTTCCCATTGTTTTGTATTTACTTGAGGTTGGTCGATTAAACACTTCTAGAATTTCTAAGTAATTTTAGTACTTTAATGAACATGTTTTTAGAATATCTTCTCTTTATTATTAATCATGCTTAATAACTCTCTTGACTTTTGTACCCTACTCAAGTCTTTTTTCTTCAGAGCTCATCTTTTTTCTTATACTATTTTTTATTAGTGAATACCCTCCTTCCCATTGTTGCTTCATTCTAAACTTTCTATTTTATAAAAGCTGGTACTTTTGCAACTGTCATCTATGACACAAGTTTCCTCTTGCTTTTCCAGTTTGTAGTGCTTGTTACATTTATTTTAAACTTTGGGAAAAACTGTCCACTCCATCTTTTACTACTCTAGTAAATATACATGCTACTTTCAGGCCATATATGTGATTCTTAAGTGTGTGATCATGAATTTAATATCCAAGAAATATGACATTTTAAACAACTATCATAATATCCTTTTGAATGCACCTAAAATATTGAACTTTTCTTCTTTTTCCTTAATTAGTTCAGCTTTCTCTGTTATAGTCTTTACCTATGTTGAGTTTAGAATTTATCCTCGAAGTGTCAATTAATGTAATTCCTGTAGCATGTTTCAATTTTCTGATCATAAGGGAGGCATGCAATGTACAAATGAGCAGACATTTTGACACCTGACCTTCTCAGGGTGAGATCCCATAACTTCTGGCACCTTAAGTTCCATGAAACTCTGATTAGCATCACTATAGTCTGTACTTACTTGAAGGTTTTCTTTTGTCAGAAGCTCACAAAAAGCTTCTGAAATCTTTTTCTCAGTTCCTTTTTTATGTCTTTATTTTCTCCTCTAATTTCTCCTTCCGTAGTATTAACATAACTTTGAATTATCTTTGATTTTCTCTCTACTCTTCTTGCTCACACTAATACCCTTTCTGAAATAATTACCTCAAATATTCTTACTGGAGTTTTTAAGTTAATTTTCCAAAAGATTGCCCAATGACCCATCCTCACAAGTTGACATTGACCTTTGAATCTCTCCAAGATTTCAAAAAGGGAAAAATTGCTCTTTCTGCTGCCAAAGCATTTTGTAGTTCACCTTTAAACTGTGACTTTTCTCTGTCTTGTCATTTTAATCTAACTTACTCTAAATTTTCCCAGAATTTCTGAAAAAAGTCTGATAATGGTTGCCAGTTTATTCTTCGTCAGCTCTGTGGTTTTTCATTTTAATGGAATAATGTTCTGTGCAATATATGCATGTATGTTAGATCCCAACATTAATCAAGGTATTAGACTTTTCTTACTTAAAAATATTCCTCCCCACAAAGTGAGTGAAATAACACTTTGATACATTAATTCAGATTAATGCTGTGTTCACCAATACTTACTGTGTGACAGAGAATATTCTAGGTTCTTGTGTTATAGCAACATACAAAATAGATGTTCATGAAGACACAAGTTATAGAAAATAAAACATATGTAAAAGATAAATGGAATAAATATATCATATGCTTAGTGGTAATAAATGCTGTGGAGAAAAATATAGCAGTATATCTGGACAAAAGTTTCTGAAAGGGGTGATACTTGTGTAGAATGGTCAAGGAAATGCTCAATGATGAGGGCAACAACAGATCTGTAGAGAATAAAGAAGTGTTATAGATAACTTGATGGAGAGTAATTTGAACATCCAACTCCCCTAACATTTCCGTAATTTTCATTTTTAAGTACCTTCCAAAATAATATGGGGTCTGTCCAGAACATATCCAGCCATGTAATATGAAGAATAGAGGCATTTACTGAAGATGATACAAGATACAAGAAACATTGTACATAGGACAATGATGCCTCAGTCCCTTTCAAAGTAGGCATCTTGGGACCTCACTTAGTTCTCCTGGAATGTCTCCCTTTGTACAAAACACTGCAAAATTTAATGTCAAAATCACCAACAGCTGCCGCATGATATTTTCCTGATCCTCATCAAAGCCTGAGAGCTCTTCCCTTTCAAAGGTTTTGGGAAAAGCCAGAAGTCAGAAAGCACCAAATCTGGGATGTAGGGAGGCTGTGCCACCTGAGTGACTTGATGTTTCACAAAAAATCTCTGCACAAGACCTGATGCATGAGTGAGCACATTGCCATAATGAAGCTGCCAATCACCAGTTATTCATAGCTGTGGCCATTTTTGTTGTATGGCTGCTTTTAACTGATGAAGAACATTGAAGCAGTACTCCTTAATAATTGTTCAGCCTGGAGGAACTTAACTGTGGTGTACAGCACCTTCTCAATAAAAAAACACAGTTGACATAGTCTTGATCTTGCTGCATTTTGCCACACCTTCTTTGGGCACAAAGAACCAGATGGCTTCCATTGGGACTACTGGGCCTTTATTTCTGGGTCATAGCTGTAGAACTACCATTCATCTCTGGTTTTGTTCTTCTTGAGAAAATCTGGATCATCAGTAGCAATTTGAATCAAATCATTAGCAACTGCAGCATAATGTTCCTTCTTCTCTGATAGTAGAAGCCACTGAACAAGTTTTGTCACAACACATTTTTATGCTAAGATACTGCATCAAAATCTGGGACAGGATATTTTTTTAAATCCCCAGATCAGCTTTTAGTTCTCACACTGTCAATCACCGATTTTTGTTGATCACAGCCTGTATGTATTCAATATTCTTAGGTCTTCTACTTGTTGCAGGCCTTCCAGAACATGGATCACTTTCAACCGATTCTTGACCATCTTTGAAGAATTTGTACCACACTTTAATTTGTGCTGCACTCATTGCATCATCCCCAAAAGCCTTCTGAATCATCTGAATAGTTTCTGCAGAGGAATGTTCAAGCTTAACACAAAATTTAATGCAGATATGTTTATCTACTCATTCAGTCATTTTGAATGTGATGGCCACACAGTGCACATGCTAACTCAATGTCATCTCCCACCCCTACTGATTAGTAGAGTGATGTCATCATGTTCATGTATGTGCATTCCAATTCACTCTCCTTTACTACCAGGTTACATTGATGTCACTCTAACTGTTCTCATATTAACAATGACTGGATTCTGTCTAGACTGACCTCCATATATATTATAGTTTTGGTTTATGTTTATGACCATTCAAATGCAAGCTCCACTCAAGTAGGTTATTTTGTCAGTTTTGCTATTTTTCCACAAGTATATGAAACACTGCTGCCTGACAATACTTCTTCATAAATATTCAGGAAGGAATGAATGAATCAATCAACAAAGAGCATTTCAGTAAAGAAAAAGAAAAGCAAGTGCAAAGATTTTGAGTTGAGAGTATGCTTAGGGTATCCAAAAGCAGGAAGAAAGCTAGAAGACCAAGTTGAGTCAACAAGGAATACAAAAGGATTTCATAGAATGAAAGTCAGAAAGAATGCAGAGTGAGCTACTTCAGAGTCTTAGGCTTTCAGTCTTTTGATTTTTAAAATTGTATGGAAAGTCATGGAACAATTTCAGTCAAGGTTTGACATGATTTTTAAAAGATTGCATTTGAAGTAGATTGCAGATGGCCAAGAAGAAAAGTAAAGAGACCAGTTTTGGACCTTGAAAAAAATTAAGTTATTAATTTATTTGAGAGAGAGAAAGACTTTTACTAATACAATATTTTAGACATAGAATCTTTCAGACTTGGATTCGGTAATAATAAAAATAAGCAAGAAACATCAGGCTCTATATGTTGAAGGCAAAGCCTTCTTAATTTTCTGATTAATTTAAAAGAGAAAAAAGGAATAAGTCAATGTTTTTGTTTGTTTTGTTTTGTTTTATGTGAGCACCCAGAAAATGAGGTTTATTTATTTTTCTGACATGAGATAACTGTTACACATACAAGTGAAGATATCTTATAGACAGTTAATCATAGTGATCTGGACTTTAGAGGTGAGATCTGACCTAAATATTGTTGAGATTTTCCTGCATATATTGATATATAAGATTTACAATCAAGGGATTATAAATCTGATATCCAAAGTCATAAACACAGAGAAGAGGGCTTTGGAATTTAAATCTCAGTGCATGCTAATGTATGGTAGGAAGCATAGAAATAAAGCAGTACCTGAAAAGTGACTGAGAAGGGACAACGATGGAGTAAGGGAACAGACAGAATAAGAGTGTGGTGTGCAAGAAATTGAGCGGCAAATTTTTTTTTTAAACACAAATTGTACCAAATGCTGCCAATAGCCAAAGTTATATAAGGAATTAGACTGAATTAATTGGCCGTTAGGTTTAACAAGGGAGATTTAAATCCTTATTAGTAGTGATGTTTCTTTACAGTGGTGGGGATAAACAGCTATTTGCATGAGTCCAAGAAGAAATAAAAAAAAATGTATGTAACCCTTGGCTTTCAAAGTGTTGTCCCTGAACCAGTAACATGATTTTACCTGATTGATATCTCACTAGATGTGCAGAATTTCAGACCTCCCTCCAGACCTACTGCAGGAGAACTGATTTTATCAACATTCTCAGTGATTCCTATATCAATTATAGTTTCTGAAGCACTAATCTAAATGTCTCTTATGTTTTATTTTACAAAGAATAAAAGTATGAAATAACAACTAAGGAGGTGTACAGAAATTGTGAGAGCATGTTTGTGAATAAGTGGGTGGAATGATTTAGAGTATGAAGAGTGAAAATCTAGGCAAGAAAAAGATAGTTCCTAGACTAGTAGAGTAATAGTTTGCATAGGTGAGAGAAAAACATGAGATCCTGACCACAGGAAGAGAGATTAGCTGCAGGTAGGAAGAATTAATGCAACAGGAGAGAACAACAAATTACATAGTTCGAGATCAGTGGTATGCAGGCAGACTCCCTCCCTGTCTTCTCTGTCTCTGTCTATATCTCTCATCTCTGTCTCTATCTCTATCTCTCTTTTGATTGAAATGTGAAAGACCTCTGTGGAGGGTGATAAAAAGGGGTGAAGATCTGAGGAAAAAAAGGTATGAAATGATTGTCAAGGATATTGAAAAAAGGTACACATTTTAGAAATTTACTAAATTACTGCTCAATTCATAGAAATTTGTTGAAATTAGTTGATTGTATTTTAAAAGAGACCAGGAAGCAGAGTTACATGAGTATTTTACTGCAAACAAACAAACAAACGTCACGAAGGGATTAGGTACTGGTACGGAGTAAGTACAGACAAATATAAGAGGTGTGGGGTTTTTCAGAGGAGGTATACAATGGAGAGAGGCAGCAATAAGAAATCTGAGGGGAAGGGAAAGTAGTATAATGATGGGCCATATACTTCAATTGCGTAAGAAGGAAATGATGTCATAAGGAGTTAAGAAATAATAAAAATATGATAAAGGTTCAAAGTATTTTGGTTCTTTAAAAAGTGAAGAATTCATACAATGTGTAACCCTAGAAGCAATGAGAAATATGGGAATGGGAATAGAATGCTCTAACATAGTGATGAGATCGCTCTTATCAGCATGATAACTTTTTTTTATGTAGTGAGAGAACATATGACACATTCAAATAAGTAGCTATTTTTAAGGTGTTCATAATAAAGTAACAATATTCTAGGTTTGAGTAACGTAGTACATAAATCCTCAGAGTTTGTCTTTTTTTTTTTTGTAATGCAGTTGCCTGATACAAGCTTTGACTGATGAGGCATCCACTTCAAAGACTTCTACCTTGAATAAACACATTGTCAGCCACACAAGTAAACAAAGAGCCAGCCCGCCTCACACAGTCACAGAGGCTCTTTTGTTTTGGAGATCTTGGTCATTTCAATAATGGGCCATTTAGGCCACTTGTTTTTCATTTTCCCAGGCTTTAAATACATTTAAATTTAAATGTATTGTTTTAAATTCACATGCAAAGAGTGAGCCTAAAGAACTCTACCCTCAACCTCACTAAAAGCAAAATCCCAAAGCCCTGCACTCAGGAGAACATAGCTCTCTCTCTCTCTCTCTCTCTCTCTCTCTCTACCTGTGGCCTAGACCAGGTGTGATATGTATTGTAATTTCCAGATCCCATAATAAGTAGTGTCTTTAGTATCTTTACTTTTTCAAAGTTTCCTGATAGTTATTGGTGGAGACCATCTTTTAATTATGATAACACCAAGGGCCCATCCAACTATTACATTGGTTATTGAAAGGCTGAGACCTGCACAAACTAATTATTGTTTTTATATCAAAAAATAAAAGTATCATATACACATGGTCATACTAATATAACACACATAACTCACATAATTTAAACTGAGAATTTTAAGCAGAAATATTATAAAACTGTAGTAGACAGCTCTGCCTAGTTTTAGGAATTGTATCTCTACCCCTTGTGGCTAAGGGCGAGAGACGACCTTTGGAATGCCAGCCCCAGGAGTCAAAGCCTGTCTCTGGTAGCAAATGCTGCCTCAGTTCCTCTCCTGGCCCCCAAAGTATGGTCGGGAGCCAATGATGGGTAAGACCCCTCACAGCAGGGGGCAACCTAAGCCAGACTCAATCACTTGGGAAGCCTTCATGGAAGGACTAGGGGGGCTGCAACAAAGAGCAATGGACTCTTGCCCCCACCTCCCTGGCTTTGACATAGCCCAAGTCCCCATGTCCTCTGGGAGAAGCACTTCTTGGCTCTAATCCTCTTAAGCCTGAATACCTGTTGGGGAGGGGTGCAGCTCCTTGCCTTGCTAGAGTGTGTCCTGGGGAAAAATCTGGCATCACAAAGACTTGCTGATAAACCTGTGAAATCTGCTCTGCTAAGAGTGCTTTCATTCATACGCTAAGGGTCCAAGAGGAAATGAGTATGTCTCCCAAAGTTTCTGCAACTCTCTTCCTGACAGACACTGACTCATTCTCTGAAGCCCTCAGATCTCTTTGAAATATTATCCACTGTTTGATCCTTGCTGCGCTAAATTCCTGTGTATTACAACCCAATATAAAGCTATGGAGAAAGGCTTGAGGCCTTTTTCTCCTTGGAGAAACTGGCCGCTGCTGGCCTTTGTCTGCCCTGAGAAACTGGCCACAGCCCCCTCCTCCATCCCCAAACAGATCTCGTCTTGTCTCAGCCATATTTACTCATTCACACATGTCCGTGGTACCGGGGCGGGGGGGACTCACGGAGTGGTTGCCTCCACATAAAACATCTAAGTAAATTTTACTTAAGTGAAAATCATAATGGGACTTCCAAAAAACAAACTAGCTTTGCTATCCTAACAAGGTGCATGTATCCATAAAAAAATCAAAATGAATAATAGATCATTTTAGACCTCCATGCTTTAATATCACTTCAGCAAGTTCTTTTGGTCAATCTTTTAATGGAGTGTTGATAATTTATAAAGCAATTCTGAGTAAAATAATGCACTGCAGTCAGTCAAATATTTTATTCATGCAACTTCACTATAGTGTACTTTCATGCGAATGTGAAGCTATTATACTGGAAGGACAGCCAACACAAAGAAACCCCTGAATAGGAGCGTAATTTGCCTTTCATTCCTATGGGAAGAGAGAGATGGTTGCCGAGAGCACTGCTCAAGGACTAGAAAAGTGAAATAAGCAGCAAACACAGGAAAATTAAAGAAAGACAGCTGTGACTCATGTTTGATTACAGTTTTAAAACTTTGTCAAAATGCAGAATTGCTTCAAAATAGGAAAGGATATTTGATACAAATACTTAATATTTCAGAAAAATAAAATGACTATTTGACGTCATTCTTTTTGTATACACTTTAACAAATACTGTTTTGGAACACACTCCCATGTTACTCATTTAATTTCAACCACGCACGGTGTGAAATTTTCACAGTTAAAAATATTGACTTTGTTAACTGCCTAATGTGTGGCTCTCATGACTCTGCTCTTCCACTCAGATTCGCAGGATTGAGCACACGGTCTGTTGTAAAGGACACGGCTGCCTAATATTTTCTTGTAGAGCAGCAGTCAACTTTTTTTTTCCTCTAAAGAGCCAAATAGTGATTATTTTAGACTTTGTGGACCACAGGGTCTCTTGAACTACTCAGTTCTACTACTGCATCATGAAAGCAGTTGTAGCTGTATATGCAAATGCACAAGAATGACTGCTCTTATTTTGCTTTCTCATTATGATGAAAAGCAGACAGTTCTTTAAACATTTTATTAGAATTGATGTAGCAACTTTATGGATTATATATTGTCATTATGCCCATTGATATAGGCTAAATTTTTGTGCCTCCCCCAAATTTCTGTGTTGAAACCCCACCCCCAGAGTAATGATTTTAGGAGATAAGTGTCTATGAGGACTGGAGGAGGTAGGAAGGTGATGACCTCATAAATGGCACTAGTATCCTAACAAATGTCAAGAGAGATCTTGCTTCCTCTCTCTGCATTCTGAGCACAGCATACAAAAAGGACACCATATATGGATATAAGAACAAGTCAGTAATCTACAACCTGGAAGAGGGACTTCACAGAACTTGACCTGGTTGGCAACCTGATCTTGGACTTCCAACCTCTAGAACTGTGAGAAATAAGTTGTTTATAAACCACCCAGTCTGTGTTATTTTTGTTATAGCAGCTCAAGCTTAGACATTCATTATAGATGAGATAACTGAGGCCCATGGAGGATAGTTTAAGAAGTACACCATCCTTAAATCACTCATTAGAAACTTTTAGGTGAGGAATATCTGCGAGAAGCACAAAATACAAGACTGGATTTAGGAGTTTATTTAGAGACTTGTGCATTATGCTTATAACAACAACCAAAAAAAGTACATGAGAGTAAGTGAATATGCCACTAAAATGAATATGCCACCACACATTCACATCCTCAAGTTCCAAGTAGCCGAAGTGAGAAATTAGGAAGGCTACGTTAGGGTATGAGTGATACAGGGTGCAGCCGGGGGGGCCCCCAAAAAAAAAGATTTGGAATGGTGTCCAGAATTCAAAGTGTATAGGAATATTGGAGAGACATATAAGATGTCCTCACCCCCCCCCCCCGCCCCGGGCGGGGGGGAAGAGACCAAATAGAGCAGGGCCATTGAGAGCTGTTTTGCCTAGCAACAGTTTTGCAGATAACCTCTGAAATGATTATTTAACATATCTATAACCTTTAACTGGTTTCATAGATATGTTAAATAGCTGTGGCCAAGTTTTGAGCCAGGGAGAAGGGAGTGGCTTCTACCCAGGATGTAACTAGGGGCTGCGCTCCTGAGGTGAGGGCACCTGTGTGAGAGCTTGGAAAAGATGGGCTCCAGGGCATGAGGGCAGAACTGCCCAGATGAAGAGAGGGTCATGCGGTTTGGGCCTTTGCCAGAATGGAGATCCCTGCAGCCAGGTGAAGAAGAAAGCCACATGCTTTTGGTGGAGTGCGGACCTCTGCAGCTTTGGTAGAAGAGGCCCACGCAGCTTTGGGGTGCCCCCTTTGGCTGCGGGGCCTGGAAAGCAGGAGAGACTTTGACTGGAACTGGGTACAAAGAACTCTTGCCAGTGGACCGTGAGAGAGTGCCGCATAACTTTGGATTAACTAGACATCCTGCATGGTGGTACAGCTGACGGTGCCAGCAGCCTGAAAAAAGGACATGTGCTCTTTTCCTGATTTACGGTACCGGGAGTTGGGACAGTGGGAGAAGCAGGAGCTGTGTGGGTGTAGGTGTATACCCTAAAGGACTTTGATATTTTAGTGGAGGCATTAAACCTAAATAGCATTAAATAAACATTTTGTTTCCTTTTCACAAATCTTTGGCATTGAGAGATGTCTTTCCAATTGGCAGCGGACAGAAGAGCCCAGTAGATATTATTACACCATCCTTGGGAGGGGTCCCTGTTCTGCAGCAGTTTTTGGCATCCCTAGTGGGCCAAATATTGCCCCCTCCCTCGGACCTCTTGTTCGGTAACATGAGAAGGAATGTGTGGTGCAATCCATGTAAGACAGAAGAGGTATACCAAAAAGGAAGACATAAATTGCCTATCTCAATGTATAAATTTAGGTTAGGAGACACAAGGTTAAGTACGATCCATTAACCAAATTCGAGCGCACTGGAGGGCTTGAGAGTCACTGGAGGGCTTGTTAATAAATGCAAAATTTTCTGGTAGAGAAAATAAATTTTAAGTTAGAGAACTAATTGTGAAAAAAAGCAAATTGATATAAACTAAAACAAGCAGGAAGGGGACCTGCCATTATTACTGGTAGTACCTGCCTCAGGGTAACAATTTGTGTTCCACCAATCAGGTGAGAGAACAATACCTGTTTATATTTAATTTTTACTGTTCATTAAAGATTGGAACAGGGATCTGCCTAATCTCTGTCTAAAAGCACCTCAGTACTAAGTATTAGTCACACAGATATTTCTCAACGAGATTGAAAAAACAGAGAAAATACCCTACACATATGAAAAGAGTATTTCAAAAGAAGAGTTGAAAATAGTTCAAACACTAGTGTCTGTAGCAGAGATACTACTAGAGGGATAATTGGGTAGAAATCTAGTTTATGAATTAATAAATCAAAGCTTGTGATGTTATTTAAAAAAAATAAGATTTCAAGACTGGTAATACTTATCAAAAAGTAAAAGAGCATATTCACTTGATATTTAAGAATTAAAATGGTGGCATAATGTGTTTAATTATATAAATTTAAATGTGATTAAATACATAAGAAAATACTTCTATGCTAGTAAAAATTTAAAATGAAAAAAATGTACCAAAATATTACAAATAATTATAGAATAGTTAGAAATGCCAGTATACAAATATAATTAGTAAAAAAAAATCAGAACTATACTTCAAAAGGGTAATGAGACTGAATTTCTGAATCTTTAAAATATGTAAAACCTGTACAATTTTTTCATTATATTCTAGAATGGCCCTATTCAACAGAAATATATATTATATATAATTTTAAATTTTCTAGCAGCCATGTTAAAATTCTAATTTTAGCCCTGCCTGGTGTAGCTCAGTGAATTGAGCATGGACTGTGAACCAAAGGGTCACTGGTCCAATTCCCAGTCAGGGCCCATGCCTGGGTTGTGGGCCAGGTCTCCAGTGCAGGGAACACATGTGAGAGGCAACCGCACATTGATATTTTTTCCCTCTCTTTCTCCTTTCCTTCCTCTCTCTCTAAAAATAAATAAATGAAATAAAAACACACATTCTTTTTAAAAATTCTAATTTTAATATTACATTTAATTTATCCAAGTAGATCTAAAATAAAATTATTTCAAAACATTACCAATATAAAACATTGTTAACATCATATAATGCATTTTGTACTAAGTTTTTCAAAACCAAAGTTAGAAAGTGTATATATTGAACTTGTAGAACTTGAAGTAGCCAAATATCTAGTGCTCAATAGCTGTAAGTGGATAATGGTCCTCTACAGAAGAGAAAAAAAGTAAAGTTTCCAATCTCATCTCACAAAGCTATTTGAAACTTGAGAGCAGATACTTTACAAGCATATGTTAAATTCCTATCTAATGAATAGAAGCAGCTTAAATAAAATATAAGCAATTAGTAATAAAAACCACCTAGTTAGGTTTATTTGAAGACTAAAACTATTTAGATATGTATAACAAGTCATATCAAAGGAAATAAGCACCTACAAATCTGAAGGGTAATGAAGTTGCATTGTTTTAAGAGTAGTCCTAAGCCCTGCCTTTACTCTTACAAAACAGTCATTATTTAGTCACATTGTAAATTTAAGTGCAGAGGGTGAAAAATTTAGAAATAGGATTTCTTAAACATAAGAAATCATTAAATTTCATAAAAAATAAGACCATCTTTTTATTTGAGACACCATTTAGAGAGTGATAGCCATGTAAGAAAATGGATCAAAATATTTTAACACCTATAAGTAGCAAATACAGAGCATATTGGAGCTAGGCACTTCTACAGATTAATAAAACATGTAAATTATGTATATTATATATGAGAGTATATGTAGTATAAACACATATGTGTATATCAATTTAATAGAAAAAATACAGAAAAATTAGGCCCTTCACAAAAGATTTCAAATGCCCACTAAACATTCAGTTTTATCAGTAAACGTAGATATAAAATTTTATCTAAAATGAAATGCTACTATATACTTGCCAGAGGGGCTGAAATAAAAAACGTATAGCTAGAGTGTTGTGTGCATATAGAAAAAGGTAAGTTTTATACATTGCTAATAAGATTGCAAGTTGCAATCCCTTTGGAAACAGTGTGTTCTTATTTACTAATATTTAACAGACATATAAGCCACAACTAGAAAGTCCATATATGTATCTATACATTCTTGTGTATATACTCAAAAAGGCAATACAAGACAAATATGAAAAGCTTGTAGAAGCATCATTCATAATAGACACAAAGTAAATATTGCCTACATGATGTTCATTATTATCAGAATAGTTATGTAATTTTGATATGTTTACGCAATCAAAAACACAACCATGTATTTAGCTAAAACTAAAATAAACAATAATATACCTGACTCACAAACTTAACATGAATAAAATAAAATCTATACAGAATAGAGAACACACTGTAAAATTACATTCAGTTACAGAGCAACTAAAGAAACACAAATCAATTATATAAAATTGGGATGGTCTTTATCTGGGAGAAGGAGATGGGAGTTAGTTACTGGGAAAAAGTGGGAAGAGCATTTCTAGGACGATGGCTATATGTTATTTCTTGCTCTACATCATATATGCAAGGGATTTTCTTTGTGGAAACTTCGTGTTCAAAGAGTTAAATGCATTTTAAAGTAATTATTAAATCTATGCATAAAATTAAAAGGCATGTAACTGGTTAAAAATAACGTAGTAGATTTGACAGGAGGTCGTTCTTCCTTGTTTCTTTCTAGGTGTTTGCTATGTCATTGATAATGGAATGTTAGCTAATCTCAGAGTCACTGGAAGGCTTGGTAATAGATTTCGGGAGCTCATTTCCAATGCTTGTGGTTCAGTGGGTCTGCCCTTTAATACCAAAATTGAGAATTTTTATTTTTAATAATTCCCAGATGATGCTTATACTGTTTATGCAGGACCACAGGTTATAAACCTGTGGTTTATAAACCAGGTTATAAATCACTGATGTTTGTTATTCTCTGAGAAATAAACTTTCCTCCTCTTGTTACTAACTCACTCTTACATTCAATCCCAGTTCCAGCAAAGCCACGCAATAGAAGCTGTCCCTGCCCCCAACTGCAAGTATGACCTTTAGGGACCCATTTCTGTACTTCCATAATATTTTTTTTCTTAGAAACATACACATATACTTTATATTTCTGTCTAGGTATAACATACCTAATTCTCCATTATAATTTCTCTATTCCAATTTCTCCATTATATGTGGCTTTCTTCAGGGTTTATTTTACCCACTAGAATGTTTTTTAAATTATGTATGTTGAATATAGAAACAAATCCCATTGTGTTCTCAGTTTCTGCATGGTTTTTGCATTTTTCCTATTTTATAGCCAAATTCAAGCCTAGATTTTTAAGGGGCCCTTTCTTCTGTATCTTTAATGTGATGGATTTAAGATAAAACTTGTATCCTGACAGTTTCCTGCTTAGCCTAAGACTGCCAAGGAGTTTCTATATGTGAAAATTTTACCTGCATCTTTCCTGGTAGGGTGCACCTTTTCCCTCACTAAGCTGCTGGAAGATGAACAGTCCATTGCCCTCCTTTTTGTATGGCCACCAGCAATTTTATTTCTATTTTCTTTCTCCGTTTTCCTCATCTAAACTTGCTCTTAAGATGTTCTGATGGTCTGTGAATTATCTCTTTTATTTTTCTCTTTCCAATTTTGCTTTCCACAAAAACACTTTCAAAGAAAATAAGTATCTCCTGTTTTTACCCTCTGTTTTCAGAAACAATATTTCCTTTATCATCCCCTTTCCCAAATCCTTCTGGGTCATCAAAATTGCTTTTTCATACACAATAGTCAGTAAATGCAATCATCTTCTGTGCTTAAAAATAATAGGTTTTCCATGTTTAATGAAAAGTGCATGTTTCATATTTTACTAAATATATATATATATATTTATCAATCAGTACACAATTACATTTTTAAAGATGTTTGAAGATAACTATCTTAAATGTATAAATGTTTTAATATGTTGTTTCAGTCACTGACATTCAATTACTTTGGTATTTGGGTGATATGTTATATATTAATTTAGGAATGTACAAGTAATGGATTCCTCACCTCTGATAATGGTAAAAATATTATGTCTCCAACTACCTTCACACCTAGAAGGTATTTTAGTAAAGTCAGGGAAGTTTTTCTGTCTTTCAAAGTTCAAATACAAACAATTACTCTACATTTTCTAGTCAAATGAAATTCATGCCAAGAAGGTAAACCATAAGTAAAGGTACAGGGTTTCTTTTCATTTTTTTGTATCTTTGTGTCTAAGAGTTTTATTCCAGACTTTTTATAACCAATGAATATTGAACAGGTAATTAAACATGCAATGCTTTTACAAAACTCTCCTTTGACCAACTACCTTAGTCAGTCGCAAAGTCTTTAGTTATATAAATATGTATTTGATTACAGAGGTAATGTTGAATGCTGTGGTTATTCTTTCAAAAGGGCAAGAAAGCATTATTTTTGTATGTGAATAATGACTGAAAGTGATGCATCACAAAATCTTGAATGACAAATTAATCTGATCTATGTTCTCAGTGAGGAAATTTTACATAATCACTTTAAGGAGACTTAGTACGAATGTAAAAAAAAAACAAGTAAATTTTAAAATATGGTTTCTGGCCCAGTCAACACTGTGGCCTCCACCGGTATTTTCTTCATCGTTCGGGAGCACACTAAAAGGACAGCAGTACTCGTCTCGTGTGTTAAGGAGTGCCCGGGATCTCCGGAACCGTGACAGCAGAGCCTGCGTTGGTAACTTTGTTCTTTACATTGTTTCGGAAAACTTTTATACCTTGTAACAGAAGATAAGCTACTCTGCAGGTCTGTGTGTTTTAGAGGCATAAACAATGTCTAATGGGTTTAAACAAACTTGGTATAATTTAATCTCTCCTCATGAAACTTTCCTTCTTTCATAAGAAATTTGAAAAGTGAACAGAGGTTAAGAGCCTTTTTACTTTTCATAAAATTCTGGCTTTGATTGGCAAACCCTACTCTTATACACCAGCAATTCCAGTGCCCAGAAGATTGAGAGATTTATAATATGAACTCTGAACAAGAAGGAACAAACGTTTTGGCAATATGGTGATCTCAATATCAATAAATTTGACATATTGTATATATTATTAGACTAAAACCAAAAAGGATGAAATATAGTAAGAAATGAATAAAAATTCCAGGCCTTTGTATTCAATATTTATGTAAGCAATGGCTGGAGCCAGTATGGACTGACAGGTGATTCTGTGAGAAATCCAAAGCACTAGAGAAGTCCCACAACGTTGCTGTGGAGTAGTCAGTGTCATTAAACTCCTTTTTTAGAAACTTTGTGATTAGGTAACTACCCAAGTTAGAACTGGGATTTATGCCAAATCTACGCTCTTTTTTCATCTCTAGCCTCCATTTTAAACTATGAAGAGGCAAGATGGTGAACTGACTGCCTCAGAGCATAAAATTTTATTTTGCCTCACATTTCATGCATGTTTCCAGGTCTTCAATAAAATAAAGAAAATTATATAATATAATGTACCTTAATAAATTACATTATATAAATACAGAAGTATAGAGAAACTCCTGCCTCATTACCAGGTACCCAGAAATAGTGAAGACTTTCTTTCAAATATAATGTGATTTGGGACAAATTGCTGTAAAGATATGAAAACCTCTCAAATGCATCGGAGAAATGCCTTGATACATTGCAAATAAATCCCCTGACTGAGGCAGCAGGATGGAATTTCAGCCTATAAATAAAAGATGTTCTGGCACAAGACTTTTGGCAACAATTAACGTGAAGAGAAAGAACTTGGGTCCAGAGCATGGTGAACAACCAGAGCACACCACTTGGAATTCGCTTTTAAAAGCCATTAGAGCTCAACAGCTTTGGGAAGCAGTTCATCCAACCAGCCTTTTCTTCCACAGGGTATACAAAGTTAAAAAAACAAAATCAAAAGAAAAAAAAGGAACAAAAGAAAACGAGTGAGACAAAATGAGATGACTCATTGCTCAGCAGCCATGCAAATGAAGTTGTGTGCAATCAAAGAGAAAGCAAAGAAGTAAAATCTGACCTGTACTATTTGAGCTCCACTGTTCAGAAAGAGAAGTATCAAGCAATGAAATACCCTTTGTAGGATGCTCACTTCTGATCGCAGACTCACTCTTCATCTGTTTATTCACCTTAGTATCAATAACACTAGTTTGCCACCTAAGAAGGTGATACAGGCCCTTAAATGGACAATACAATGATCCAAAGGGGATACTCTGTGTCGTCTACAGAGTAATACCAGGGATAAAAGGTTCTTTTTACTTAATAATGAATATCCAGAAAATAAGTAAAAAGGATTTGAGGCTAATGACAATATCCTGGAAAATAAGTGAAGAAATAACCCTAGAGACAGAGAAAATACTTATTTTAGAGAGTATAATAATATTAGTTAATACTTTATAGTAGTGTTTTGTGTTTACTATGCTAGGCTGAGTTCTGCTAGCTTTACACAGATAGATGCTTTAATCCTCCACTCTGTCAGATAGTATTGTTATTCCTATTATAAATGAGGAAAATGAAGCACAGTGCAGTTGGGAAATTTGCTTAAATTGACACAGCTATAAATGCTAAAGTTTTGGGTGAGACCCAGGGGTCTGTCTCTATGTCCTGTGTTTAATGAGAGGTCATATTATATTTTTCTTGTACCTTTCTCAAGTTACTGCCTTAACTTGTACTGTTCATATTAAAATTTCTGGAAAGAATGCTCTATACCCACTGTCTCAAATCTGTAATTTTCCACATCATTCCAGGTTGTGGGCATGATCACTGACAATCATCATACTGCATAATCCATTAAACACTCTCAATGTTTTGTTAATTGACCTGTGGGCAAAACAAATTAAAATGTAGATTGGCCTATTTTTTAAAAGAATTGAGCACTTAACATGGAATGCATTTAAAGAACACTTAACATGAGGTGTACTATCATAATACATTTTAAGTGTATAGTACGGTGTTATTAACTATAGGCACTATATTGTACGTATATAGTATCTTGTATATTGTATATAGTATATGGTATATTGTATATTGTACATATATTATATATTGTAGATCACTGGAACTTGTTCGTCTTATGTAATTGAACTTTTACAGCCTTTGGGAAAATTTTTTCTCATTACCTAACCTTGGCATCCACTATTCTACACTATGTTTCTATGAGTTTGGTTATTTTAGATAATATCTTCTAGGTTCAGCCATATTGTTCATTCATGGCTAAATACTATTCCATTACATATGAATACCATATTTTCTTTCTCTATTTATCCATCAATGGACGTTTATATCGTTTCCATATGTTGGCTTTTGTGAATAATTATGCAATGAACATGGGAGTAAAAATACACTCTTTGGGATCTTGATCTCAGTTCATTTTGAGGCATACTAAGTAGCGGGATTGCTAAATTTAAGTAGTTCTATTTTTAAAATAATTTTTGAAGAGCCTCTATGCTGTTTTCTATAATGGCTACACTGTTTTACTGTTTCATATACAATGACAGGATTCCAATCTCTCCACACACTTTTAAAACTTACTGCTTTCTGTTCTTTTCATAATGTTCTCTCAATGGAACATTGTCTCTCAATGTTCTGCATTGGTTGAGAGATACAATACAGCAAAAATGGCTGCAGCTTTGGGCAACTGGTGACTGGCAGCTTTATCATGATGTGACCACTCATGCATCATGTCTTGTTCAGTTTTTTAGTGAAACATCAAATCACTCTGGTGAAACAGTTCACCCAGCCAAGATTTGGTGCCCCAAGACTTCTGGTTTTTCCCTAAACTAAAATACCTGCTGAAAGGGAAGAGATTTCATACTGTTAACGATATTCAGGAAAATACAATGGGCAGCTGATGGTGATTCCAACAAAGGATTTTACAGAGTTTTTTTGGGCACATGCCTGGGCTGTTTTGCACAGTGGAAGAGATGCTGGGAGAACTGTGTAAGTTCTTGTGTGTACATACTTTGAGAGGGATGGAGGAATCATTATCTATGTACAGTGTTTCTTGTATCTTGTGTCTTCTTCAATAAGTGTCTCTATTTTTCATAGTACATGGCTGGATACTTTCTGGACAGGCCTTGTATACCTATTTTGTTGACAGTTTTAATCGTGAAAAAGCATTGACTTTTGTCTGTTGGGATGATTGCGATTTTTTCACCCTTCACTTTTTTCATATTTTGGTTGAACCATACTCATATTTAAGGAATAAATCCCACTTGCTCATGTTGAATTAAGTTGGCCTAGTACCTTGTCAAAATGTTCACCAGGAATGTTGACCTGTGGTTTTCTTTACTTGTGGAGTCTTTGCCTGGCTTTGGTATGAGGATAATTTTGACCTTGTAAAACAAGTTTGGATGTGTTTTTTTCTTGAAATTTTTTGAAAGATTTTGAGAAGTGGTAATAATTTGTCTATATATTTGCTTTTATCAGTAAATTTTATAAATTCATGCTCCGGCCCGCGGAGCAATCAACTGGGGCTCGACCACCTACCTAGAACAAATGAGTTGGGGGGACAAGAGGCGCGAAGAATGGCAGCAAGACAAAACATTCTGATCAAGCTGCAAACTTTATTTTTCTGAACTGGGTATATATATAGGGGGGGAGGGAGAGGAAGGAGATTAGGTTGCTTGCTATTGGCTAGCTTGAGACAAAGAAGGGCCCACTTATTGATTATTGGGTGCAACTGGTACTCGTGGACACCTCATGTGCCTGTAGCCGATTGGCTTGGGGAGCGCATGCACACCTCATTTACCTGTAGCCGATTGGCTTTGTGGAGCGCACAGGTTCCTGTAATCAATGCAATGTTTTTAGCTACAAGCCAGGTGTAAGGTTCCCAACAAATTCATATGTTTCATTGTTGCTGTTTAGCTTTCTTTTTAACTTTAAAAACTCCCTTGAATATTCCTTTAAAAATATGTTATTTATTTATTTATTTTTTAGGAAGGGGATAAAGAGAGAGAGAGAAATATTGATGCAAAAAAGAAATATCATTTGGTTGCTTCCTTTATACACCCTGACTGGAGACCAAACCCCCAGCACAAGTAACGTGTCCTGACTGGGAAGCAAACTGGTGACCTTCGCTTTACAAGATGACACACACCCAGCTGAGCCACACCAGCCATGGCTCCCTTGAGTATCACTTTAATGCAGTTTTAGATTTAATAAATTCTACTTCCTTTTGTTTTCTGGGGAAAAAATCTCTTACTCTGCTTTACTGTCGAAAGACAGTTTTTCCAGGTATGGTGTTTTTGTCTGGTCGATTTTATTTTTCCTTTTAGTACTTTGACTATTCCATCCACTCTCTCTGGCCTACAAGGTTTCTTTTTTTTTTTTTTTTTTAAGATTTTATTCACTTATCCTTGGAGGGGAAGAGAAGGAGAGAGGGAGAGAAATATCAATGTATGGTTGCCTCTCGTGGGTCCCCTGCTAGAAACTGGCCTGCAACCCTGGCCTGTGCCCTGACTGGGAATTGAACCGTGATACTCTGGTTCGCAGCCTCGTGCTCAATCCACTGAGCTACACCAGCCAGGGCCTGACCTACAAGGTGTCTGCTGAGAAATGCACTAATAATCTTATGAGGACTCTCTTGCACATCATTAGTAACTTTTCTCTTGCTGTTTTCAGAATTTACTTTGTCTTTGACCATTGTACCTAAGTGTATACTTTCTGTTTTGTTTATTCTAATCTTTTGGGCTACATAAATATGGTGTCTACCTTCCTCATCTCCAAATATGGAGGCACTATTTTTTAAAGTAAGCTCTCTGCAGTTTTCTCCCTCTATTCTCCTTCTGGAAGTCCCATACTGTGCATCTTTGTTCATGTGGGGTATCTCACAATTTCCTTAGGCTTCCTTTACTCTTTTTAATTTTTTTCTTTTTTATTTTTGATTGAATAATTTGAAATAACTTTTGTTTGAGTTTATTGATTCTTTTGTTTGATCAAGTCTGGTATTTAAGATCTTTATTGAATTTTTTAGTTTGATTATGATATAATCCATGTCTGAAATTACTGGATTTCTTTTGCCTTCCATCTCTTTATTGATATATATTTTTTCATGTATTATTTTTCTGATTCCATGTAGTGACATTACTCTGTTCTCTTATAACTCATGAGCTTCTTTAACATGATTATTTTTATGTTTTAGGCACTTCAAAAATCTCCATTTGTGTAATTTTTATTACTAAAGATATATTTTATTTTATTTTCCTTGTATCATATTTCCCTGACTGTCCTTGTTCCTTGTAGATTTGCATTCATGTATGCACATTTGTAGAAAAAAGATCCCTCTTTCAGTTTCAATAGACTGGCTTTGACAGGGCAAGATCAACACAGAATCTCTAGCTGGACTAATCCAGCTAGAGATTCTGAACACCTGTCAAGTTATTTTCTACGGGTTTGTGTGCTCCACTTCTATCTCTTCTTCCTGGTGGAGAAGTCTTAGAGTCACGTACCTTCTATTCTTACAGAGCTGTACTTGCCATAGTAAGCTGTCACTTCCTTTCCTGAGGTCAGTGCCCTAAAATGCCAAGAATTTTGGGTGCATGCTCCACTCTCTTTCCCCCCAAGGGAGAGGTCAGGGGCCAAGGTAGTCTCTCTTGGCACTAAGCTGTGTCAATTTGGGAGAGGGGCTGAAGTAGGCAAAGTGTTGTTCTTTTTACTTGTTTCAGGTACTCAGTTTTGCCTGTTCCTTTGTTCTCAGTTTTGTGTTCACCATGGGTTCTACAGCTTCAAGTGGGAAGTCTCATTTTATTTACTCATTTATTTTGATTTATATAAAGTACTTTCATTTTTCTCCTAAAATCAATCAATACCAGAGAAAAAGCACAGCAATAAAAGAAAAAAAGAAATCCCAAACCGAGTTACAGCTTTGTTTCCTTTCTTCCATTTAATATTTAAAGAAATGACAGACATGTTATGTTTCACATAAATAACTACAATGAGCAAAGAAGCATCTAGTTGATTAACAAATGAATTTTCTTTGTTACTCATAAAGGTATTTTAATTCTTATGTTGTTAAATCGGTGCCACTATTGGAGGACAAGGACTTGGACTTCCTATTCTGCCATGTCTTTAAGTCACTCCCAATGCCCTAACTTTGAATGCTGATTTATTATATTTTTCTAAAGATAAAATAATAGAAATATTTCAGAAGTTGTTATGAGAGAAGGACATTTTCTAATGAAAATTATTACCAGAGGGAACTTCATAATGACTTTTAAAATCTGAATATACACCTACTTTCTACTTCAAATAGACTTGAATTTGTCTTTTCAATTAATTTCACTTACTTTTAATTTTTGTTTTGGCCCAGAGGCGAAAAGGAACAAGTTGAAATGCCAAGTTTTGTTTGATTTTGACACTCAGACCTAAAATGCAAATTATACCTCCTCTTCTAATCATTTCAGGAGTTCAGACAGTGATACCACAGACTTCTATTTCCCTTTGCCTTCATCACAAGTACTCTTGAAAATCTAACTTTCAACACAATCCTGGCTGATTTCATCCTCTTTTCTTTAAAACTGGCCACTTTGATCACATAACACTTCAGTGAAAATGAAAAAGGGTCAAGTAGCTGGGGAGCACTCTGGATGGTTGGGTGCTGGGGGCCCTTGGGGGCCAAGCTCTGTTAAATACCGTGGGCCTTGTGGAGGACATCAATCACTATCCAGAGATGGTGGGAACCATGAAGACGGCCACATAATATTTTGCAGATAGAAGGGGCAATATTAAAAATCATATATTTGTGGCATTTTTCAAAATTTGCATGGGATTTTCACATAAAGAAACAAACTCCTTAAAATATATCATGTTAGAATAGCTATACAGAGCCCAAATTTCTCCCCTTCCTCTTTCATTTGCTGGATAATACACATACTCCTAGAAACAATGGCATGTGCTGCTCCTTGAATCTGGAATGTCCCCTTAATAAAAAACCTATATCATAGTTAAAACCTTTATTTGTAGTCAAACCTCAGTTCTCAAATGTTTCCCATTTGAAATAATTTAGTTCTCAATCAAGTTTTTCATGAAAAAATGTTTCAGTTGTCAAACAAACATTTCATACTGATATCCGCATTTCTAATGGAAAAAAATGATTTGGATTTTGAACAAATCACTGCTTGAACAGCCTTCTGGAACACATTAAGTTCAAGAACCAAGGTTCCATTCTCTTCTACTTATTTTATTCCAATCAAGAGGTTCTCTTTCTTTTCTGTACTTTTATAACTCAATTATCTCATTCATAGCATGCATAATATTTATTATACATATATTCTTGGAGGCCAAAGAGCTAATATTCTATAAATTTTGCATTCTACATGTTGCTGGGTCAGTCACTTGTCTAATAAATGAATTAATAAATTAACATCACATCTGAACCTAAATGCACTAAATGTTATGTTTAAATAATGAAAATATTCTCACTGATTTAAGGAAAAATTGAAATACAAATTCTTATATGAATGTCTTTCATCAACTGATTAGGTTAGAGAGCTATAAAACAAAAATGTACCAATATTTTTTAAATGTTACCTATATTATAAAATGCTGTGCTTATGCTACAGTAAATGAAAATACCAGCGTAATCTTAATTATTTATGAAAGTAAGGGCTTAATGAGACTCGAAAGCATTTTGGTAAACCAAAGAATGTAATGCTTAACATTTTACTATTTGTTATTTCTGAGTGCTATTTTCATTGTTTTTTAATTGAATTTTGTTTTATATATGTAAGATAGATTTATATATATCATATATATATGTACATATATATGTGCTCATATATATGAGCATAAAATATACATCCATCATTAAAGGCTAAAGAACCAGGAAAAACTCAAAGTAAATATTATATATAACTTTTATAGTCACTGACAGAATGGCTGAGAAGTGGAAAGGGGGACACAGTTTAAAATTTCAAGTAAGTAGAAAACTAGATGAAAGGTAAGTCAGATTTCTATGTAGTATTTCTTATAACTGCATGAGTATCTACAATTATCTCTAAATAAAAAAGTAATTAAATATGCTCACCAAATATAACATTTCAGTCAAAATGCATTATGATCAAGAATACAAAAAGAGTCAACTAAAAAACAAAAACCATAAAATCATAGAGATATTCCTAAATCCGGTAATGGATGTTTACTAACAATGAACAACACGCTGTTTTTAATGGTGAATCATTATAAACATTTTCTTTTCAAATCAGGAACAAGAGAAGGAAGACTGCAATCAATGTATCTATTCAATGTTGTACTAAATGACTCAGCCAGAACAATATAATGATAAAAAAAGAACAAATTATGTTAAGATTGTCTTTTCAGTCCTCCCCAACACTTTTCATGTAGGGATACACAGAAATCGCTAAAGGAATCAAATCAGTATCTTGCCACAATTGCAACCCATTTGTGACACAGCGGTATTCCTCAATTGCCTGTTCAGTATTTCCCAGCACTTGTCATCTCAGGGGATGTACAGAAATTGCTAAAGGAATCAGATCAGTATCTTGCCACAGTTGTAACCCATTCACGACAAAGCGGTATTATACAAGCGGTTAATAGATCCTATTCTATGTAATAAAACACATTCTTTTTGAAGAAATTGTTCACTTAGTTTACAGGATAAAATATCAATATACAAAACCAATTTCTTGTATACATTTAACAAAACAATTTGAAAAAATTATTTAAGATACATATGGAAATAATTATCCCTTATAAAATCAAAAAGTACTTATATGTAGAAGTAGAGATGGATACAATATTTAATATTTAAAGAAAATATCATCTCAAAAGTTAATCTACAAATTAAATAAATTTCTAATTAAATACCTACAACTTGATACTGAAAGGTAATGTCAGAAAGAGCCAAGAGAACTTTGTAATAAGAAATGGTGGAGACAGATCTTATCAGACATTTAGAGTTGTAAACTTCATAAATCTACAATAATAAAGAAAGTATGGTATTTTGTTATAAGATTGGCTGAAGGTCAATGGCAGAATAAAAAGCCTGGGTAACCTTAGAATAAGGGTGAGAAAATAGTTTCATTGATCTTTTAAGCAATTTCTTGATCTACACTTTACTGCATACTGTTATATTCCAAACATTCCTCAGTGGAATGGGAGTGTTCTATGGATACAGTTTTCCAAGATGAAATATGATTAAATTCTTTGCCAAATTCAATAACATATCTGTACTTTGACCAATTTTGGAGATTTGGAGATTTACAACATGTGCTAGTATGTAAAATCACCAGGAAGAGAGCTTCAGTAAAAGAAAAGGTTTGACCTTAATACATTTTCTATACTTTTCAGGAAATGAACACATATCCCATTTGGAAAATCTATGATTACACACATACCCAACACACACATATTTATCCCAGAGAAAATATGAGGTGGAAGAATGAATTCTTATGATGTCTTTATATCTTTTATACTATGGTTCACATTGATTTTCTCTACTCTTGGATGAGCTTTGCCCACTTCTCCAAAAGCATCCTTGTTAAGCTGATACATAAAGCTGAAATTTGTTATTGTGTTTACAATATATACCCATGCACCAGAAGTAGTTATACCTTTAAAAAATTTCCTCTAAATAGTTCATTACATTATTTTATACTCCTTTGCCTCACCAGGAAGATAGACAACAATTGCCTATGGGGCAATTCTTGTTCATATATATAACCACAAAATATGTAAGAAAGTGTTTAACATAGCATAGGCACTAAATACATGGTTTAGAAAGAATGATATTAATTGATTACATTACTAACAAGTTAATTATTTGTATTTCTGAGCCGAGCAGCAGTACAAATGCATCCTTTCTCATCATATCTTTGCCACATACTATTTTATTCATATTTATGTGTGTCAAATTTTGATACATAGTGTGATATTAGGTTTTATAAGATTTATTCATTGTACATTATTCTTTAGCACATGCAATTTTATATTTTATTAGCACATTTAACATTTATCTTTGTGTAAGAAACATACTTTTTAACATTTTCACACTGTATTTTGACATTATATGTATTTATTATAAATGTGTTTTATTTATGAAAATCCATGAAGAGATTTCTCCAAATTACTAAAAGTCTTATTTGAAAATATACATGAAAAAAGTCTTATTTTAAAAACCATGGACACAATGCAATAGAATAAAAAAACTTACCAGTATTTACTATAAAATGAACTAAACTAATTTAGTCCTTCAACAGTTCTATATGCTGACAGACTACTGCAGACCAAAACTGTTTAAATTCTGTTATACTTTACATATTTTGAAAGATTACATTCCTACAATTACAATGCATAATATCCTGGGGAACACCATTTCTTTTCCTTAACATGATTTAAACATAATATCTATGAAATAAGGTTAAATAAGCAAAATATATATATGAAAAAAACCAGTAAAACTGGAAGAAACTAAGTATACATCTAGCCCAAACTCTGTTGTTTGTAGAGAGAAGGGCACTGAAACCCAGAGTAACGAACTGACTTTTGCAAAAACATTCAGAAATTCTATTTCCTGACTCCTGCACAGGCAGAGTCAGCAACGGTCTAGTAAAACCAAGGCAAAAATCACACATGAAGCTCTTAAATCTGATTGCTTGAAGACTAATTATAATTTCGTCATAGAGGCTCTCATTGAGATTGTTTTTCTCTAATGTCACATAATTCATTTTCAAATACTATTCCCCTGTAACTAAAAACCTGGTTTCTTTTCCTTATAAACCCAGTAAGAATCTTCAATTATTTTATTTCCTTTTTGCTTGCTTTTAGACAGAGAAGTGGTAATTTTCCCCATGAATCTGACACCTCTGTCAGCGCAGGTATCCTAACTCTCTGCTCTCCACTTTACCTCTGTTACCGGTGCCTGGAATAAGCATGATAGGAACAGAATAAATATTAATTAGAGGGATGAATTGATGAATGAGAGTTTCTATACACTCAGTGTTAATTTGTTTATCTTAATGTTTATAATTAAAATATAATTAAAACCTGCACACATGTATTTTTTTAAACCACAAAGACCACTGTGTTTTCTTCTTGATCCCACAGACTATAATTTGCCTAATTGTGAAAGTTCCCTGTTACACCACCTAGCTCAGCATTCTCAGAAAGGTTCATGAAGCACCTGATGCTCTACTGTACATCTGCATATCTATATTTTGCTACAAATTATCAAATCTTCAAGTCAATTCCTGAAACTTTCTCCTTATACTCATAGGATCAGCAGAAATTTTAATAATCTAAACTAGAGAAAATAATAACAGTAATAATTGATTTTAATAATATTCATAAAAGTAAACATTCATATGTCTGGGTCTGAAATTTAATAAATGTGACTTAATTAGAAGGCCACTAATTCTATGAGTATTACCGAAAATTGTGTCAAAGTCCACGGAGCCTTCTTATATGAGAGAAATAAATGTGCTGCTTAGAGAAAAGGCCAGTTTGGGGAATGGGCTGATGTTGTAGACTGCTCTGCCTAGTTTTAGGAATTGTATCTCCACCCCTTATGGCTAAAATCTGGCATCACAAAGACTTTCTGATAAACCTGTGAAATCTGCTCTGCTAAGAGTGCTTTCATTCATATGTTAAGGGTTCGAGCAGGAAACCCTAAAACTCTCTTCCTGACAGACTCCGACTCAGACTAAGCCCTCAGATTTCTCTGAAATGTTATCTACTGTTTGATCCTTGCTGCCCTGTATTCCTGTGTATTACAACCCAATAAAAGGCTATGGAGGAAGGGGCTGGAAGCCTTTTTCCCCTGAGAAACTGGCCACTGCTCAGTTCTCCTCCCCAAGCAGATCACATCATGTCTCTGTCGTATTCACTCTCATCCGTGGCACACTTGCAACTTTCTTCCCAAGTCCCCCCCACAGGCCATATTTGAATCCTCTCAAACATCAACTAGGTAACTAACTCTAAGCAAATTATAAAATATGTGTGACTCTTTTTTTGTTTATAGAAAAAAAGAGAATAGTCTCACTTAGTGACATTATTGTAAGGTTTGAAGGAGATGCTTTAAGAAATCACATAAGCCCTGGCTGGTGTAGCTCAGTGGATTGAGCATGAGCCTGCAAACCAGAGGATCGTGGTTTGATTCCCAGTTAGGGCACATGCCTGGGTTGCAGGCCAGTTCCCAGCAGGGGACACACAACATGCAACCATACATTGATATTTCTCTCCTTCTCTCCTTCCTCTAAAGATAAATAAATAAAATCTTAAAAAATAAATCACATAAAACCTGAACACTTATGTTACATAGAAAATTTCACAAAATATCCTCTATGATTCCCTATATATTTAGGAAAACATTTTGCTGGGTAATCAACCTTAGGTATTCTATGTTAGGACTTTCTATTCTAGCCAATATTAATATTTTAGTATAATTCTTATTAGTTTCAATTATAAAGTGTTCAGCTATTGAGTTTACTAGACCATTTTTCTCAATCCCTTTGCTCCAAAGCAAAGTAATAACATACATAAAATATCAAAATATATAAACTATTTGATTACATTTATCCTGAGGTATCAGAACATTAAATGTATATTCATATGATATATATGTGTGCATATATATTTATATATGTGATATATACAATGGGGCACCAAAAACTGAGAATTATCTTCTGGAAGGTGGGCCCCTTGTAGTTCAGGCCTGCTCCACTAGGTGAGTGTTCTAGGAACCCATCTGCATCAGTGTACTAGCTGGCGTTGTTGTGAGAGCATGTGTTCAGTCTCAGAGTCTCTTTTTTTTTCAGTTATAACATAGTAATTTACTAAGATTTAAAAGAGCATATTATTTTTTATTTGACTGATTATGCCATTACAGTTGTTCTATTTCCTTCCCTTCATTCTCCTCCATCCTGCACCCCAGCCCCCACCATTCTCCCCCCTTTAGTTTATGACCATCTGTCTCAAGTTCTTTAGATTCTATATTTCCCATACTATTCTTGCCCTCCCCCTATCTATTTTCTACCTACTGTCTATGCTACTTATTTTCTGTACCTTCTCCACCCTTCTCTTCCTCCCACTCCCCTGTTGCTAACCCTCCATGTGATCTCTATTTCTATGGTTCTGCTCCTGATCTACCTGTCCTCTTAGTTTGCTTTTGTTTTAGGTGTGGTTCTTAGTAACTGTGAGTTTGCTGTCCTTTCACTGTTAATATTTTTTATCTTCTTGTTCTTAGGTAAGTCCCTTTAACATTTCATATAATAAGGGCTTGGTGATGATGAACTCCTTGAATTTGATCTTATCTGAGAAGCACTTTATCTGTCCTTTCATTCTAAATGAAAGTTTTGCTGGGTAGAGCAATCTTGGTTGTAGGTCTTTGGATTTCATGACTTGGAATACTTCTTTCCAGCCCCTTCTTGCCTGTAAGGTCTCTTTTGAGAAATCAGTTGACAGTCTGATGGGAACTCCTTTGTAGGTGACTGTCCCCTTTATCTCTTGCTGCTTCTAGGATTCTCTCCTTCATTTTAATCTTGGGTAATGCAATTATGATGTGCCTTGGTGTGTTTCTCCTTGGGTCCAACTTCTTTGGGACTCTCTGAGCTTCCTGGATTTCCTGCAAGTCTCTTTTGAAGATACTTTTAATGAATTTGCCCATTTCATGATGGATGATTTACAAGCACACCTGCCCACTCTGCATTGAGTGCACAGCAGTTTTTGACAAAAAATGGCATGACCCCTATGCCCCACCCTCTCTGTTCACCCATTCTCATCCTGAGTGAATTTGTTTTTGTTTCCCTGGTGAAAAAGTCTTCCAAGGGAAACTTTTTGCTGGCATGGAAAAGGTGAAACAAAAATTGGCAGAAGGACTGAAAGGCATAAAAATTGACAAGTTCAAAAACTATTTTGAACAGTGGAAAAAATGTCTCAATAGGTGTATTGTATCAAATGGAGAGTAGTACATTGAAGGTGACTGAAGTTAAAACATGTAAGAATAAATACAAGATTTTTATAAATAATTCTGTCTTTGGCCTCCCCTTATATGCTATATACCATCAATATATCCCTTCTCTTTCTGAATAATATATTAAATTATCTCTCTCTTTACCTGTCTTCTCTGGCTCATTACCTGTGTACACCTAAGGTTTTGTCTTACTTAACAATGTATGTTCTGCATACCACTTGTATTTTAAACTGACAAACAACTTCAAGAATGAGTTATATTTTAGAAATTGAAAATGAATTTAATTCCTGCAAATCAGTAATTGAAAAGTGTCTGTCACTCTTCAGGTGTTTTATATGGTGGTTGTTAATATTTTGATCATTATTTGTATTAAGTTTATTTGGCTTCTCCTAATAGAAATCCATGGGGCCAGTTTTTGCTATCCACTGTGTTTAAGTATTTCTTTCTTCTTTAGGATTTTATTTATTAATATTTAGAGAGAGGGAAAAGGAGGGAGAAAAAGAAGGAGAGAAATATCACTGTGTGGTTGCCTCCCACGTGCCCCCAACTGGGAACATAGCCTGCAACCCAGGCATGTGCCCTGACTGGGAATTGAACCAGTGACCCTTAGTTTTGCAAGTTGGTGCTCAATCCACTGAGGCACACCAGCCAGGGTAAATATTTCTCATAACCTAATTAACTATGTGAAAAACAATCACTTTTATTAATCCTATGTATTAATGACATGGAAAATATTTAAGGCTTGCTTTTCACCAGACCACAAGTATAAGTAAATTTATTATGAATTCATAATAATATTTTCTATTTCATCTTAAGTTTTCTCATAATTATATAAAGAGAAGAGAGCAAAATATTTTAATATGTAATTTCATCACTCATTTTTTATAAGAGCATAAAATTCAATTTGCTAATATTTTAACACTTTCAGCTTTTATTATTTTTTTGCATCTCTTGGTTTTCTCTTCTGTATGTATTTAGATTCACTTAAAACTGTGTTTTTGATTAGAAAAAGTCTTGCTGACATAAACATATATTTGAAAGGACTGAAACACTGCACAATTATAGGTTGATCATGTGAGGTACACTAAGCCACAGCCTTAAGAATTCAGTAATAGAGTAAGAAGAGGGAAGATGGCGGCAAGGTAGGAGGGAGAAGATTTCACTTTCTCCTACACATGGGAGAAAAACCTAGCTGGTTTATGGAGGAACAGATCAAACAGACAACAATACCCCAGCATATATGAAGATAGGAGACCAAACATTGTAGTAGACATTGAAAAACCAGATGGTAAGGGGAGTGCTTCAGGACAATAAGGGCCCAGGGACCATGGCACCTGCAGCCCCAGGCCCAGCACACCGGATCTGCCACAGGGCTCTTGGGAGAGAGCTGGGTCATCTGTTCCCTCCCCAGCCAAGCAAGGTCTGAGCAGCACCAGGAAAGACCCGGTTGCTTGAAGTCACAGAGAGGGGAATGAAGAGTAAGTGTCAAACACACAGGGGCTGTGAGCACCCACAGAGTCTGGATTCCGCTGGGGAAAGTAGAGAGCTGGGCCATGCTGGGCCCTGACCCCGATAGTCCCCAGACTGGCTGGAGAATTGGGCTATGCAAGAGGCCAGCCTGCTGTACAGAGTGGCAGGCTTGAGTAGGAGGAATTTCTCAAAAAGACAACGTGAAAAAGAGACACTGTGTGGCGAATTCTCCTGCAGCAGCCACTCTGGCCTCCTCCCCACCCAGCCAGGCAGCATTCAGGAGGTAGCATGGGAAGCCCTGTGCACACTCATAGCCCTGGGTAGAGTGCACACCCTAACCGGAGGAACCAGAGGCAGCCTGGCAGAAAGGAGGGCCTGGATCCCACACACAAAGTCTTGGGGAGAGGCGACAGACTAGCTTGGATCAGAGTGTGCAGCTAACCTTGGGGAGAGGGGGGCCCTGAGGCTGACTGAGTGCCGATCAGGAAGGGAAAAAAGTGCAACCAGTCTCCCCTCAGCCTGCTACAGCCAGGAAGATCAGCAAAACCAGTTTGGTCAGTTTGACAGCAGCAAGAGGTTTATTATTTTTTTAAGTAACTATTTATTTTTTATTTTTATTATTTTCTTACTTTTCAACTCCTCTCCCCTCTCTCTCCCTCTTTCTTGTTTTATCACTTCTTCCTTTCTTTCCAGTTTTATCTCTTCTTTCTTTCTTTCTTTCTTTCTTTCTTTCTTTCTTTCTTTCTTTCTTTCTTTCTTTCTTTCTTTCTTTCTTTCTTTCTTTCTTTCTTTCTTTCTTTCTTTCTTCCTTCCTTCCTTCCTTCCTTCCTTCCTTCCTTCCTTTCTTCCTTCTTTCTTCTTCTTCTTCTTCTTCTTCTTCTTCTTCTTCTTCTTCTTCTTCTTCTTCTTCTTCTTCTTCTTCTTCTTCTCCTCCTCCTCCTCCTCCTCCTCTTCCTCCTTCTCCTTCCTCCTTCTTATCTTTCTTCTTCTTCTCCTTCTTCTTTAAATTCCCACAAGTGAGAAAAAAAACAACCCTGCAACTGTGAAAAGACCAAAGCTGGACACAAAGAAGGTGCATCCCAACAGCTGAGAAAGTGAGACAAATTTTACTTTGCTATTAGAGAGAAGCTGCAAGGTATTGCATATTTGTATTATTATTTTTTAATTTTTCTTACACCTTTTATTTTTATAATATTTTTGTATTTCTCTTTTTCCTGTTTAGTCTTCATTGTTTGGTGGGTTAAATTGTATTGTTCAACAAGTTTCCTCTGTTCTTTCATTCATAGTGTATTGCTAATTTACTGCCCTTTAGTTCCCTTGTGCTCCATTAGCACACTTCTCAAGGTCCTATACTCCCTATTCTTGTTATCCAGATCACATAGATTCTGTCATATGATTGTTGCTCTATTATTATTATTATAAATAATAGCTGTTCCATATATTGTAAATACTTTATGAACTCAATTACCGTAGTGGTTAACTCTATTCTCTCACACACTACAACTATTTACTATCCTTTATTCTCACCTTACCTCAGAATCTGACCTCTCGCTACCTCATTCCTTTCTAGATCCAACTCAGAATTTTTCCCTCTCCAACAAGAGTATTATCTTCTTTCCATCCTTTCTAAAAAGTGGCTAGTTGGGTGGAATATCACAGTTAACACTATACATAGCCAAAGGATCTCCTATCTCTTCTCTACTGGCTGCTACTGTAAATATCATAGAATACTCTCTTGTTATCTTAAACCATTTTGCCTTCCCCCTCCAACTGAGTATAAAAAAGAGTAGGTGGAAGTTGTGAACACCAGGATACCTGCTGGAAGAGGAAACCCAACAACAAAGGAACCACCAAAAAATAACAACAGAAGAAGGTGAAGGAGAAAGTGGAAGCCACACTAACCTCAATCTAGGACCTATCTGAAAATACAACTGAATAGTGGAGAAATTAACCAGAACAAACAACTGAACAAGAGCAAAAGAGAATCCTCAAAACCATGTACCATGGAAGAACCAGCTTCAACACAACCTGCCCAACCCAGCACAATAAAATACGAGAGGTAGTGGACAGAGTGACCCTCAGTTAACTAGCTGGTGGGAAGGACATAGCAAAGGCAGCCCCAACAACAATCAAAATCCAGACAAACACAGAGGCAACTTAAATGACAGCCCAAGACCAATGAGCTTGGGAGATCAAGGAGATGGCACCACTGAAACTCACAGGTATTCTACTGCAGAAGTTCACATCATAACTCCAGGGAGCCATAACAGATCAATTTAAGAAGCTGAAGCTAACAAGAAGAGTCTCACAAACAATGGGGAGACAAAGGAACAATCCGCAAATGAAAGGAAAGGAGGAAGCCTCAGAAAGAATGCAAAATGAAATAGAGGAAACTAAACTATCAGATACTGAATTCAAAGTGATAGTTATCTGGAAATTCAGTGATCTCACAGTGAATTACCAGAAACTACAGGGAAACTACAATGAACTCACTGCAAACTATATCAACATGAAAAAGGAAATAGAAACTATCAACAAGGGCCAGGGGGAAATGAAGACTACAATATCTGAACTGAAGAACACAGCAGAAGGAATCAAAAGCAGGACTGATGAAGCAGAATTTGGATCAGTGAGCTGGAGGACAAAGTCAAAAAAACACCCAGAAAGAGCAAGAAGAGAAAAAAGAGGCTCAGAAAAAACAAAGAGAGATTAAGAGAAATGCAGGAAAATATGAAATATAATAACATCCATATAATAGGGATACCAGAAGGGGAAGAAAAAGAGCAAGGGATAGAAAACCTATTTGAAAAAGTAATGATGGAAAACTTTTCTAATTTGATGAGAGAAAAAGTCACACAAATCCAGGAATCACAGAGAGTCCCAATCAAGAGGAACCCAAAGATCAAGACACATCACCATTTAAATGGCAAAATTCCAAAACAAAGAGAGAACCTTAAAGGCAGCAAAGGAGAAAAAGGAAATAACATACAAGGGAGCCCCAATAAGGTTAGCTGCTGACTTCTCAATGGAAATGCTCCAAGCCAGAAGAGAATGGCAAGAAATATTCCAAGTAATGAAAACCAGAGGCCTGCAACCAAGGCTACTTTAGCTAGCAAGGCTCTCAATCAAGATAGAAGGTCAAATAAAGAGCTTTCAAGACAAAAGGAAGTCTAAAAGAATATGTCTCCACCAAACCAGTCCTACAAGAAACACTAAAAGGACTACTTTAAGGAAAGGAAGGAAAAGTGAGAGACAGAGAAGAACACAGGTACAAAAATGGCAATGAATAAGTACCTATCAGTGATAACCTTAAACGTAAATGGATTAAATGCTCCAATCAAAAGACACAGAATAGCTGAATGGTTAAGAAAGTATGACCCTCACACATGTTGCCTACAAGAGATCCACCGCAGGACAAAAGACCATCACAGACTAAAAGTGAAAGGCTGGAAACAAATTTACCAAGCAAACAGACAAGAAAAAAAAAGCTGGGGTAGCAATTCTCATATCAGACAAAATAGACTTCAAAAAGAGGGCCATAAATAGAGACCCAGAAAGAAGGCCACTTCATAATACTCAAGGGAAGAATCCACCAAAGGAGCTCCTACCCTTTGTGACAGCATGGATGGATCTGGAGAGCATTATGCTAAGCGAAATAAGCCAGGTGGTAAAACACAAATACCATATGATCTCACCTTTAACAAGAACCTAATGAACAAAACGAACAAACAAGCAAAATATAACCAAAGACACTGAAATAGAGAACAGGCTGACAGGGATCAGAGGGGATAGGGGAGGGAATTTCAGGGGAAAAGGTGAAGGGTTTGTAGGAATAAGTATAAAGGGTACATGGACAAAATTAAGATGGGGTGGAAACTGGAGGGAGGTGGAGAGGGCTAGAAGTGTGGGCTGGAATGGGACTAAAAGGCAGAAAACTACTTGAACAACAATTAAAATTTAAAAAATAAAAGAAAAAAAACAGAATTCTGTAATAAACTAAGAAAGTATTTTTATAAAATATGTGCATTAATATAGAAACATTATGTCATTACTACATATATGTCAACCTCTGGAATCTTTACATTAAGTTCTGTTTATTCTATCCATATTCCGTGAAATTTATTTCTAAGCCATAATTTTTAAGAAGTTACCATATTAATTGATTAAAGGACTGAATTATTGGCTACCAAAATTTTATGACATGATTAAACAAAAATTTACAAAAAAATCTTCCAAATAGCTTATAATATCAGACAATTTAGAATTACTACTCATAATGTATGCAAAATAAAACCATAGGTACAAAGCAGTAGAGTTGAAAAACTCACACACAGTATAAATAACAAAGTTTTACCCTCAAGGGTTGTGAATCAGTCATGAAGCTGTTTTTGTTGTTGTTTCTCCTAAGTAGCCCTCTTTTAATTCAATTATCACCTGAATCATCAAACATATATCAAATTTATAGTTCTTCTTTCATTAAAAATCTATTAATATACAAGATAGTGCGTGAATATTGAGAAGTGAACATTTATAGCAGTGAGTTTAGAAAAACAATAAAAATGTAATACACTTATAATCAGGACATGAATTTTTCTTTAGCAAAGTAACCTTCAAAAGTTATGCCTAATTAACACTTTTCATCCAGTAAAATTTCATCAGGTAATATGTTTAAAGTATATTAACTACAAATAAAAAATTATCAAAACCAAAAAGAATTTTCTAAGTTTGAAAGGTTTAATATTAGTTATTGAATATATATTTATATATTGTATAAATATACAAATATAAATTTGTATAATTTATATTTGTATAATTTATGTACTTATGCAAATATAATTTGTACAAATTATATGTAAGTATATGTATTTGAGTATGTATATATACACATTTTTATATATAACTTTTGTGTGTGTGTATATATATATAAGGTTATATGTGCATGTGTATATATATATATATATATATGTATATATATATATATATATATATACTTCTTGATTTGAAGAGGTACCATTCTCTGTTTCCATGACTGATTCTTTGCTGTGTAGACAAAGTTGAACTCAAGTTAAAACTGAGAGTTATGGTAGCTGTTTACAATGATTAATGGTAAGAAAAGATATCAGGCATCTAAGAGTTCAGAAACTATTAACTTGGGAGAAAGCTGAAAAAGCCAGAGGGAAATAATAAAAAAAAACACACTAACAAAAGGGTAATGAAAAAGCAAGGCAATGTTCTTGATTGCATTTTGATGTATTCCTGCACCCATCCTAAATTATCAAAAGATATTTTAAAGTAGTTTTCATGTGGTCTAAATCTAAAGTTGCCTAGGAAATAGAACAAGAAACTAATACATCATTACAGAAAAAATTAAGAAATGAGACATGAAATGTAGTAAGTGCATTGTCTATATTTTTGGATATAGAAAACCTTAAGAACATTTAATTCTTAGAATCTCTAAAGATTTTTAAAGTTAAAACTTTAACTTTAAAAGACATGTTAATTATGATATGTATAGCTCTCACATAATAATAGTTACCAGTTATTAAACACTGCCTATGTTCCAGAAATTTTCTTAGGCTTTTACAGAACCTATCTTTATCCTCACAACATAGTCAGCAGTTAGGTTTTTGCTTAACTTTATAAATATTTTGTAGATATCATAAATGTTTTAAACTGAAATACAGAAACATTAAGTACTTTTTAAAGGTAGCACAATTTAAGCACTGAATCACAATTCAAATTGGTAATTAAACTTTGTTTTATTTACTTACTTACATCATCTGCATTTCCCAATAGTATAATATTTGTTAAGGTAGGTCTCAGACTATATATTTTTACTACTTAATATCTAGAAGCATGCCCAGAACCTGCATGAGTATATAAAAATTAAATATGCATTTAATAAAACAACTTGAAAATCTCTTTGTCTTTTGTACAATGTTAGTCATTTCTTTCAAATAATAACAAGTTATTTAGATACTATTTTCCCAAGCTATAAAAAAAAATTAGTCCAAGGGGTTGACTAAGAACTTAAATTAATCTCTGGCTGGTTTGGTTCAGTGGGATGAGCTCTGGCCTGACGACCAGGCCAGGTCCCCAGTTGGGGGTGTGTGAGAGGCAACCCACTGATGTTTCTCTCCCACATCGATGTTTCTCTCCTTCTCATTTTCCTTCCCTTCCCCTCTTTCTAAAATACAGATAACATCTTTAAAAAAGAACCTGAGTTAAAATTTTAAAAATTGGGGAAAATTAAACATATTACCACTTTAAAACATCTATAATCTTATTTTGGTCTACATATTTTATGAAAATAAATGTAAAACACTGCTATTCTATTTTTGTAGTTTCTTTTGGAGTTTAATAAATTATTATATATATTTAAAATATGAAATTCAGTATACTATAAACAGTTTTATATTTTTCTGTGCCGTTCCAAATATAATGTGATATTTCTTTCAAGGCAGGAGCACTTTCCCAAACCTAACTGAAATCTTCCTGAAATTTTCATTTGCTTATTTTTGCATATATTCATTCACTCATTCACTTTCTGTCTCTATTAGTTTTCAGTTTTCATTAAACATTCATTGGGTATATAATAAACACATACATTTAACTATACTGAAGTCTCCATATGCAAAGATAAATATGAAATACTTCATTATTTAAAAACAACGATCTGAAAACATGTAAAGCACATTGTAGGTGTACACATAGCATCAGTGGAATGTTTTGGGTCTCGTGCATGTGGAGAGGGAAAATAAATAATGAAACACAAGGGAAGCAAGAAACACTTTGTTGAGAAGCAATACATGGGCAGAAATTGGAAAAATGAGCTAGTTGCCCAGGGAGTTGAAGAAAAGAGTAGAATTTCAGGAGGGGTAATGGCTTATCGAACCCCATGTTAAAGAGAATAGGATGTTCAATTTGCCTGGGATGCTGAGCATATAGATTCGAATGGCTGAATTTAGATACAGTCTAATCAGATTCTAAGTATTTTTTAGTATTGGCACTACTGGCAAATTGAGCAATTCTTTGTCGTTCATGATAGTTCTTTGCGGAATGGTGAAGATCACTGCCCCACCCTTAGTAAATTCCAGTAGTACTCCCTTGTCCTTGCAACAAGATCAAACTACCCCCTCCCTCACTCCAGTCACTTCTACAGATGACTTCTATGGGAACTATGGTCCCACACACGTACATGCCCCCTGTCACTGTGGAGAGCTGAAGAATTTGGATAGTATTTAAAAAAATAATGATAAAGATGTTAGATAACTAACATTGACCTCATGTGATATCATCTCTGACATCATACCACATGATTGTATTATGCTTTATAATATTGAAAGCATAATTCATATATGTGACAAGTAGTTGAAATGGTAAGAGAAAATGGAAACCGTCCTTAAGTTGTAAAAACTTTTATTATTATGCTGAGTGAAATAAGCCAGGTGGTAAAAGACAAATACCATATGATCTCACCTTTAACAGGAAGCTAAACAACAAAACAAACAAGCAAGCAAAATATAACCAAAGACACTCAAATAGAGAATAGGCTGACAGTGACCAGAGGGAAGAGGGGAGGGAATTTCAGGGGAAAAAGGGGAAGGATTTACAGGAACTGGTATAAAAGACACATGGACAGCAACTGATGGGGATGGAAATGGAAGGGAGGTGGGGGCATGGGGCGGGGCTGGGATGGGAGTAAAAGACAGAATACTGTACTTGAAAAATAATTAAATAAAAACTCTAAAAAAATAGAAAGAAAGAAATTGTATTAGCACAAAAAAAACTTTTATTAAGATTCATTAAGAATCTTGTTAGGGAATGTGCTGGTTTTTAGGTTATAAGAGTTCAACACTTGTTGATTGCTACATCACTCACACAAAACTGCACTGGGGATTATCTTTATTTTATTAATGACTCTTCATGGTACTCAAAGATAAACATGACAGGATATTTAACTCATGTACATACATACACACATGTATATCACACATGAATTACATACATACTCACAGACTCACACACACTGCTGTATAATGCCCCCACAATATAATACTTACAAGTAAAAGTAATCTCTCTGAAATGATTTTATAAGTTTTCTTATCAATTTAGCAATTGTGAATACAATGTTTTCAGTAACTGCATTATGAAAACAATAACAACTTATGCCCTGTTAACACAGTGGTCAAAACAAACTTAGTTATATCTCAAATTATTTCAATCAGTGAAACTGTGTGCACAACATATGATTCTTTCAACATTATTAGATAGTTTGGCTCGATGCACATCATGCTTATGTCTTCTGCACCGTGACAGGTGGTGTGTAGTCTTTAAGATCTGTTATCAGTGATGGAGCTCTGTAACAGGTTAGAAGGGTAGAAGACACGCACCTCTTTTTTCTTCAATATCCTGTTATACAGGTTTTTCTTCTCTTTTCTTTTCCTTTTTCTTAACTATCTGGAGAAAAGGGGGTTTGACTCAGTGCTGTTCGCTCCATTCTCTCATTTCTACTCGTCATTAGCATTTGACTGGAAATCATATGGTGTATTATCTGGAAGCAATAGAGCTTGACATGCTAGTTAGAAACAACAGTTCTGACTAAATGTTAGGTTTGTGAATTTGATTTTCACCTTAGGAAACGAACACCCACATCCATATGCACCAGTTAATTCGTTCCCAGTGTGTTTGCTTTCTATCATAAGCTCTGGCCTAAGAACAAAAATAACCTAGTCCAAAAGATTCTTGGGGCCATCTGCTCCACTTTGCCTTATGAGACTTCTGTTGTTTTTCTTCACTAAAGCATGGCTTTGGTGATGTTCTCAATGATGTATTGTTTTCCTCTTGTTATTTTGGCTTTCTTTCTATAAGGAATTTGAGAATTGTCTCCAGCTTAGATAGCCAATTATACAACTTTAGCCTATTGGGTGCATATGGGATATGCAAAGTAGTTTTTAATTAAAAAACTTTCAGTTATCAACTCATAAAATAAAATAATTTCCTACAGGATTTTTCTACAATTTCATAACCATAAAAATGTATTGTGTGGTTAACCACTTTCTTAACTGTCTCCATTCGTACTGTAATGGGTGCAATTTAAAACAAATCATTGGACAACAGCGTGGTGATTGCACTGGGGGAGGGGAGAAAGGGGATAAATGGTAATGGAAGAAATAAAATAGAAAAAAAACAAAGAAAAAATGAGGGAGATATTGCTATCAGGAATGGTGTCTTACCTTAGACTGTCCCTATTAAAATTGCTATTCTACCAAAATAAAATAATGGTAATAGTAATAATAATAAAAATAAACAAAGCAAAAATAAAACTAAAAGTTGATATACATTGTTGCCTATAATTATTAACCATTGAAAACAGAAAAAAAGCCACTTATTTGAATTTCAGTCTTTGTTTAGATTCAACTGTGACAAAATAAAAAGAAATACAAAATTCAATCAAATAAACAGAAAATATTTTGTAGAATCTTGTTTGAAAGCAAAGAAACAAAAAATAAGAACTTTCAAAGAATGAAGTTTGTGTATTTCTTTTCTTTATTTTCCTCAAAATATTTTGTTTCTTTCTTTGGTTTTTCTCTTCTACCACCTCTGGTCCTTCATTCTTCCCTCTTCTGCTTCAAAGTAATTTTCTTTCTTTACTTATGCCCCTCTTTTTCTTGTTTTTCTTACAGCCTTTTTGGAACCTCTTCCTCATTTTAGATGCTAATTAGCACTTGCTAATTGAATTTTAAAAGCTGAGTATTATAAGTACTTTAGCACTTCACAAAATTCTGTGATCATAGGCAGATTTCAAAATAGTTTAATGTGTAAAATACAAGATGCTAAGGGCTCTACTGTCTTTTAAAGAAAGTGTGAAAAAACAGGATATGTGTCTAAATTTTACAGTTATTTTATTTTCACAGTGCATGTCTAATTCTTCCATTCTTACATAGTTTGAAAACAAACCAGGCTTTTACTGGTTACTGGTGTGTGTGATTACTGTCTTCAGAATCCTGGCCTATTAGCTCCTTTAAAGCACCACTTATTGAAGATTTTTAAATATTCACTCGAGATTCCACTATACCTGTGCTCCATAGTTTCTTACAGAATATCAAATATGTATAAACATAATAACAATCCTAGGTCCAGGGGGAAGAAGTGACCATTCTTAGGGTGCCCGACTTTATGTGCCATTTTTCCAGTTAAATTGTATTGAAAAAACATTATAGGTTGGTTTCTCTGGGGGTGAGCTGTTGAGGCAGAGCTTCATGTGTGGAAGGGAGGAGGGAGGGAAGTACCCCAGATAGAGGTAGAAATGGAGGGCCATAAAGTGACCAGAGCCTCTGCCGACCCAGGGGTTTCCGGAGCTGAAAATGGCTGATCAGCGTGGTCCTGCTTGGAATGGAAATGGCTGGGTCTTTCTCCTCCCTTCACGTGAAAGTATTGGATATGCTCTATCTTGTGAAACAGCGTGATGTTTATTAACTCTTCCAGCTGCAATGCTCTCTGAGGTGGCCGTCTGCTGAGGCCTGCAGGTTATCAGCACTGCCACCTGTCAGCTGGGTCCCTCCTTGGGTGACTTGGGTGATGCATCTCCACATCCAGCACCTAAGAATATTTCAAACCTCTGGATTTTTGCTGATGAATGTTGTTAAAAAGCCTGACATGTTCTTAGCTTATCATTGGAATAGAAATTTTATTTCACAGACATAGAACAAACACTTCAAAAATTTATATGGAACCATAAACAACCCAGAATAGCAGCTGCACTTTTGAGAAAGAAGAACAAAGTAGGAGGGATCACAATACCTGATATCAAACTGTATTACAAGGCCACTGTAATCAAAACAGCCTGGTACTGGCATAAAAACAGGCACATAGACCAATGGAACAGAACAGAGAGCCCAGAAACCAACCCAACTCTCTACAGTCAATTAATATTTGACGAAGGGGGCAGTAACATAAAATGGTGTAAAGATAGCCTCTTCAACAAATGGTGCTGGGAGAACTGGACAGCAACGTGCAAAAAAAATGAAACTTGAGCACAAACTTACACCATATACCAAAATAAATTCAAGATGGATAAAAGACTTAAATATAAGCTGTGACACCATTAAAGTCCTAGAGGAGAACATTGGCAAGAAAATCTCAGATATTTCATGCAGCAACTTTTTTTACTGATATGTCCCCTAGAGCAAGGAATATAAAGGAAAGAATAAACAAATGGGATCTCATCAAAATAAAAAGCTTCTGCGTGGCTAAACAGTATTAAATTAGCAAGACAACCAACTGTATGGGAAAACATATTTGCCAATGATACCTCACACAAAGGTTTAATCTCCAAAATATACAAAGAACTTATACAACTCCACTCTAAGAAGACACCCAACCCAATTAAAAAATAGGAAAAGGACTTGAACAAACACTTCTCCAAGGAGGACATACAGAACATCCAGAGACACATGAAGAGATGCTCAATATCGTTAGCTATCAGAGAGATGCAAATTAAAACCACAATGAGATACCACTTCACACCAGTCAGGATGGCTATCATAAACAAAGCAACAAACAACAAATGTTGGAGAGGGTGTGGGGAAAAGGGGTCCTTAGTTCACTGTTGGTGGGATTGCAGACTGGTACAACCATTATGGAAAACAGTATGGAATTTTCTCAGAAAAATAAAAATTGACCTGCCTTTTGACCCAGCAAATCCACTGCTATCATTATATTCTAAGAACTCCAAAACATCAATTTCAAAGAACCTATGCACCACAATGTTCATAGCAGCACAATTTACAATAGCCAAGAGTTGGAAGCAACCTAGGTGCCCGTCAGTAAATGAATGGATCAAAAAATTGTGGTACATATACACAATGGAATTCTATGCAGCAGAGAGAAAGAAGGAGCTACTACCCTTTGCAACAACATGGATGGAACTGGAAAGCATTATGCTGAGTGAAATAGGCCAGGTGTTGAAAGACAAATACCATATGATCTCACCTTTAACAGGAAGCTAAACAACAAAACTAACAAGCAAGCAGAAAAAAAAAAAAAAGACACTGAAATAGAGAACAAGGGGACAGTGACCAGAGGGGAGAGGGAAGGGAAGTTAAGGGGAAAAAGGGGGAGGGATTTGGAGGAACAAATAGGAAGGACACGGGGATGAGAAATAAGGGGGGTGGAAATGGGAGGGAGGTGGGGAGCAAGGGGCGGGGGGGGGCTGGGATGAAAGAAATAGACAAAAAACCGTACTTGAAAAATAACTAAATAAAATTTAAAAAAAAGAATTAGATCTAACTGTGACTTACTTACCATTTATATATAATTATTTTCAAATCTGTAATCCAGTAATTAATTCTTATATTACCTAAAATGTTTTATAGACATGTTATATTATTACATAATGTAACCCTATTGTAAATGGTAATGGTATCATTAACTTAGCTTGTTTTACTTATTTAGTGACTGTTTGTTCTTAGTTTACAGTTGGTAATTCCCTTTATAGTATGACTTGTACTGGGAAGTAATAAAACCAGATTTCTTTATATAAAAAAAAAAGAAATTTTGGGTATACTCAAAATTGACACTTCTTTGGTATTTCTCCTTTTAAAAAATGTATTTTAACTTTTACCTATGGGTCAGATACTTTTGTACCTACCTGTGTTTTTTTTACAATGTTTCTAAATATTTTTTCTTTTTTCTTCTTTGAAGTTCTTATAACTACTAGTAATAACAACTTATAAGTAAATTGTTGTTGTTATTCACTCTTTACTTTTCATGTGTATTTTCTACATTAATTTGGGAAAAACACTTTCATATAAATACTATAATCAACTCTATATGAGGAATAATAGGGTCTTTAATTCTGGCACAAAATAGAGAAAGATAATAAAGATATATTTATATTGTCATTTGAATGTTAACCCTGTTGTGAGTTTTCCCATTGCTGCCTCCACAGGGAGAAAGTTCTTATAATTAGAATTGCTTCTTAACTGTAGGTAAAGAGTTCTACCTTTTCTCTCTTTTAATTTAAATGCATATTCTACCTTTATAAAAAGTAATAATTTCAAATCAACTCTTCATATTATTTTAAAATTTACTTATGGGTATGATGTCAATAAATAAATTATTCATAATAATACATTTAAAACAGTCTTACATTTTTACCTATTTAAATGTTTAGAGAAAAATAAATGGTAATGGAAAAATACAAATAATTTTTAAATCATTCACAGAAAGTTAGAGAAGCTTACTAGTCTGACTTTTCAATATATATGCCATCCTTAATAAAATTTGGTAATAATAATTTATCTAAATATAATATGTCTATAACAGTGTCTGGTGGTTAGTGTAAAATTAAGTCTTCTTAACAAATAAGTAAACAAAAAACTAAACAGTGTGATAAAGCTTATCGGTAATAAAACTGACCAGTCAATTTCTAAAATTTAAGGAGTATTTTTATCCTTTTGATAGTAAATGAAAGGATTTATTGTACTCAAAACTATTTTGAGTACAATAAAATAGAAATCATTAATAAAAAACCAGAAACAAAAACCTAAAAAGATGACATTTTATAAAATTAAACTTTTCAAAATTAAATGAGACAAGCTAACATTGGACAAGATTGATATGCTGGAAATAATTAAGTTTCTTAGTGTATATCAGACATGTATATATTTGTCTGAGGCAAGATTAATTACATTACATCTTATGTATCACTTCACTCAAAATAATAATATGTAATTAGTTGAATTCAGTGGACATGTTCAACTCTTATTCCTAATTTAAACATTATTATATAATTGAAACTGATATCTGTCTACAGTCAAGATGTCATCTGGAAGACTTGCAGACTACTAGTAGAGTCAATGAGTTTACTCCCAAGTCAGCCCTAAGACAAGTGTTGCAATGAGGAGCCCTATGCCCCATTGTTCTTTCCTAAGGGAATTATGTGTTAGCAACTATCATTCCTATTCTAAGATACTGTGAGACACTGGTCTTATACATGACCATGCAATAAATTGCACTTAAATATATAATGTACCTGGTCCCATATCAGTAATGGTAGAAGATCTAAATCTATTGGGTGCAAAAGTGAACAACCATCCACTGAAACACAAACAAACTCTCACAAGCAATCAGTCTGATGATGGGCAATTCAAAAGAGATCTGCTTTTAAAGAAAAATTTGAAGCATGTCAAATCACATACAAAATCCACAGGCCCTTAAAAATAAATTAAGCTACAAAGCCCAGGAAATCTTTACAGATATTCAAACTGGGATTAATAACTTGTTCATTCACATTTTCCCAGTAACACAGTATAAGCACAATCTGCTATGAAATAAACTAAAAATGCAAAGAACAAATTTTCAAAAACATGTTTGGTGGGCAGAGATGAGTCAATGTTTAAAGCCCATATGCATACATAGTATACATTTAAGTACTCAAGCAAACTACACCCACTAATTGTACCATTTATAACAACTAACTAGTAAGTTTATACACAATTTTGCATTTATCCTCAAATATTAAAACAACATCAATGTTTTCATTTTATGGATAAAGAAACTTAGGTACAGCTGATTTTGAAACAAGTATTTCTGACTTCAGAACTATTGAAGACATTAGTATTGTTTGCTCATATTTCCGGTTCTCTTTCTGAGCAGTGAGGACAGATATTAAACCTCTATAACTCTTCGAGGTTAGGTATGACCTTGTGATTGGTTTTAGCCACAGAAAACATGCAAATAGGGTAATTAATTGCCAGTCAAAGCTTTCCTAGGGCTCTCTTTCCATGTAACAGCAAAGTTGGTAGAGTGGGAACATGAGGCTGGTCTGTGCTTTGCTCTAGAACGGCAGCTAAACTTGAAAATGTGCTTGTATGAGTAAGAAGTAAATCTTTCTTGTTCTAAGTCACTGCTATTGTGTGTTTTATTTGTTACTTTGGTATAACATCATATTCTGATTAATAAAAACAAATTCAAACTTACTCCAGTGTGTTACAATGTCAGTGAACCAAGATGAAAGTCATTCCAGAAAATGAATATTTTCACCTTAATCAAACTTAAACATAGATCTTTCTCACCTTAGCTAGGATTGCACAATCTTAGAAAAATTCTCAAATATCAATCAATTCTTCTGAATGAATGGCTCTCAGTGTCTCAAACTCAGCAAATACAAAGTGAGCTCATCATTTCATTTTACCCTCAAACCTGTGTCATCTACCTAATTATCTCAGCAGGGAACTGAGAAGTAATCCTGCTCCTTTACCCTTTTGCACCCCTCACCTACCAATACCAACTACACAGCAAATTACCTTGATTCTTGACATGTACCTGCACCATTGTTTCATTCCCATCGGCAACACTTAATTCAGGCTTGCATCTTTGGATTTTAATAACCAGGTTTACTCAAACCTCTCAAACTTCAGATTATCCTTTACTCAAGTTGATTAACATATTGTTCTGAAATTCAAATCTGATCATGCATAAAACACTTTAATGAATACTTGTCATTGAACCCATGAGCTTCTGTACCTTTGCACTACATATCTTTCCACTGTAATTTGTTTAAACACATCCTTTGTCTTTCTCCACCAACCTGTGACTTGCCCAAAGGCACAGACCACAGATTAATTTTTTCAATCTTAGGTATCATTTTATCCCTTACTCTCTCACCTGTGTCCTACTTGCTCACCAGCCAAACCTCAAGGAATCCTGGCTGGCAAGTGAGGGTGAAAAAGTAAGAATCCCTAAAAATAAATAATTCATACTGATCTGAATAATGCACCCTCACAAATGGTTTCAAACCTTGACAAATTTTCCAATTACAATTTATCACTTCAAAGATGAAAAAATGTTGCATAGCTTCATTAATAGAATGCTTACAAATTGGGATAGTGTTTTTAAGTTCAAAATTTGTATAGCCCAATTAAGTACATATAATACATTTAAAAAAACTAGAATTAGGGCACATTCACTATAAGCAATATTTTATATTTGTCCACAAAACACAAATATCTTAATATGACTCTTGAAAAATAGTTTGGGCAGACAAAGAATATTATTTTTAAATGCATGTTAGCACTATAATACTTTGCCAGCCACTGAGAAGGAATTGTAAAAATTCAAGTTAAAAACCATTTATAGGGCTATTTTGAAATTAAATAGCACCCTATGAGGTATTCTTACTTATATTTCCCTAAATATGTGTATAAATTAAAACTGAAACAATAGAGAATTTGCTAATTCAAATTTGTGTAGTAAGAAAAATGTACTTGCAAAATGATGACCAAAATTCATTAAAGAATTTTAATAGTGTTGATGTTTGAGAATATGTTTTCAAAAGTTGTATTTCTTTAAGAAAATCAGAAAAAACTTTATGCTATGATAGAATTATATACACAGTTGTCAATAGCTGATAAGATGACCCCTGCTAAGTGAGCTCTTTTAAAGTTAATTGAGGAAGATACATCTACATGTTTGAAAAGGCATCTGTAACAGTACATGAAAGAATGAGAGAAGATGTGCTGAGTGCATATGTCACAGAGATTGGGGATATTAAATTAATATTTCCACTTATTAGAAAAGATGAAGCAGTTGATGTTACTAGTGATATTAAATGTGAGGGACATTAATTTGAAGTAATTAGTCTCATTATGTTTATTATTTTGCATAAGTAAGCAGGTTGAATATAGAGACCTTGATAATTTAAATGTGAAACAAAATGACTAAAGAAACAACTATAATATCTTTTAGTATCAATATTAAGGATATAAAATTATTAAGATAATTAGAATGTTTAAGATAATGAAGATAATGAGATATCTTAAATCTTCCAGTATAGTATAATAAAAGGAATAATAAAATTAAAAATTCTTGATGTTTTTTTCTCAAAAGTGGTAAACAAGAAGTGCCTGATACATAGTAGATGTTTAATAAATACCTACTAAGTTAATGAATGAACAAAAGACTCTCAAATACTATTCCAAAGATCTTAAACATCTTTAGAGCTAGAACTTAGTTAAAAAAACAAACAAATATTTAAAAAAACGAATATGATTGAAAATATCTTCATAGTTATGAGGTAATGAGAGTATAAACATTTAATTTCTAATTTCTAGAGAGTGATCACTATATTACAGTTAATTCTTCCTTAGATTCTACCTTAGTGAATGGTTTAAATTTCAAGGACTGCTGCCATATTTACTTTCCTTTTTTGTATATGCATTTTTCATTTTTATGTATATGTGTACATGTAGTCTCCCTTTATCTGTGGGTGATATATCCTAAGGCCCCCAAAGGATGGCTGAAACCACAGATAGTACTGAACCTCATGTATATTATGTTTTTTACTATGTACGTATACTTATAATAAAATTTATGAGTTAGGCATAGTAAGAAATTACCAACACTAATACAAAATAGAAAAAAATGTTATACTGTAATAGAAGTTATGTGAATATGCTCTCTTGCTCTCTCTGATCACTGATCTGATAGCCAGGATGGTTGGTGACTAAGAAATGGGTAGTTTGTACACTGAACAAAGGGATGAGTGACATCCGGACTAGATGGAATGGAACAGTGAGAGACTCCATCATGCCACTCAGAACTGCGTGCAATTTAAAACATTAATTCTTTATGTCTGAAATTTCCCATTGAACATTTTTAGACCATAGTTGACTGCAGATAACTGAAACCATGAAAACCAAAACTGTGAATAAGGGGGACAACTGGGACTATTGTATATACATAGTTTTTTCCTCCCATATTAATACACTTCTCAAGAATAAAGAAGGAATGGCAAAAAGAAAGAGAGAGAGAGATTAAAATATATATTGGTCTTGTTATGCTATCCACTAAACTCCTTCATTCTCATCAAATTATGTCTTACTGGAAATAATCCCATCTTTCTAAATTTACATCTAACTAGGTAAATCCACAAAGTAAATAAATAAAAAAACACAGTTCATTTTATGTATAAAATATACATTTATACTTGCTATAATATAGATATTTACATTTTAAAAATGCAAAATGAAAATGTGACACTAAAACTATAAAGACATTAGGAACTTCTAGGTCTCCATCTTGATCATTATTTTTCTCTGTTTTCTACTGAAAGGAAGAAAAACTCCCCATGACTGTGACATTAAATATTTGTTTTGTCTCATGAGACTCAGACATTTGTATGTAATCACCAGGTCAGTTAGAAATAATTGTAGTGTTATAATACAGGGAAGGACGTTAACATAAATAATTAGTTCTTTTTATCATTTTTAAATGAATGTTTGGATACAGTTGTCTCCATTTTCCCACCACCACTTTTCCCACTGCATCTACTCCTGAATCCCACCGTCAATCCTACTCCTCTTTGGCTTTGCCCATGGGTGCTTTATATGTGTTCTTTGACCACCCTTTCCCTTCTTCTCCCCCCATTATTCCCTTCCCCCTCTCCTTTGGTTACTGTTAGTTTGTTCTTAATTTCAATGTCTCTGATTTTATTTTGGTTGCTTGTTTGTTTCATTGATCAGATTCCACCTACAGGCGAGATCATATGGTACTTGTCTTTTAACACCTGGATCGTTTCACCTAGTATAATGCTCTCCAGTTCTATCCATGCTGTCAAGCAGGGTAGAAGTTCCTTATTTCTTTCTGCTGTGTGTTTTCCATTGTGTAAATGTACCACAGCGTTTTTTTGGATCCACTCATTAGTTTCTTTTACTCATATTTACACTGATCCAGAGACAAAAGCTTGTTCCAGTGTACCCAGACCTCCCTCAGTCAAATCTCCAAAAATTTATTCTGGTGCTATCTAGTGATATTTTGCCCCATATAGATCAATGGACTACTACAAATGACTCATAGATGTAAAAGTAACTTTCAATATGTATCAATTAGCTGCACATAGACATATAGATTTCTACAGACTTAAACTATATTACTAAACTGACAAACTATTCCATCAATACAATGCATTCTTTCTACAGACTTTGAACATATTAATTTCTTAGCAAACTCCTAGCTCCACTTCTAGGTAAGAAAGTTTCTAAACAATCTGTAATACCATTTTGCATATGAAGGTCAAATTTTGTTTCTATATCAAACATTGGGATAGAAATTACCCAAAAGATGTATTTCATTTTTCTATCTTCCAAATTTAGTTTCTCCAAACATTAGTAAAATGATTTCCTTTTCTACAGAAAGACTATTACATAATTAATGATTGACTGAATCAAACATCCTTGACAGATCTATTTCCTTATGTCATATAAATGAACCAAAGATGGCCTCTTCCGTATGCTGTTCACTTTCCAGCAAAGTGGGACCATAAAGTTAAAACCTCACCACTGCCAAACTCAAATTTTTACACATCTAATTGATTTACATATACCCTAGTAAGCATTATTTTTAGCATATTAGAGCCTGCCTGTATTACATGTGTAGCAAAACTTCATCCAACAGGCTAGCCATATATAAAACATACTGGGACTACCAAAGACCCAGGCCTGTGCTTAGGAATTCCCTAACCTGGAGACTCCCAGCTTCTATTACCTAGGCACATGAACCTCCTTCCCATTTCCTCTCCCCTGGAGTTCCTTTGCCCTCTTTGTGTTCTGGGTGGTTTACTCCGAGCTCCAGTCTCTGAAAAGTCTCCTAGGATGAGGGGATCTTGTCTTCTCACTTCCAACATCAATCTAATTCAAGCTAAGCTCACTGTGTGCTAGTGCCACCCAGTGATTATGGCTTTTTCCTTGATTAGTCCTGAAATCCTGAAAACCACTACACCAGCTTGTTTCAAGACTATTAAATAAGTTTTAAATATGATTTAAAGAGATATCTTGCACAGCAATGAGCTACTGCTACACCCATTTTAGAATGGCTAAAATAATATAAATTAAAGAAAACTTAACAGGGTTCCAAGATGGTTGTGGAGTAGGTGGAAGCTATACTCACCTTTTCTGGTGCCAAACTGGATTTAGAGCTGAATTATAAAAGCAACTGACCTAAATAACCAACTGAAGGACAGCTGAACAGGATTATTATAACCACAGATTTACAGAAGAAGCTACATAGAAACTGGTAAGAAGGTCATAGATGCATAGGTCATAGATCCATCCATGTGCAGTGGCTAAGAAGCTGGAGATATATACCCAGACTATAAAAGTGCCCCCCTGAGAAGCATGGGCTCTCAACCTTATACCAAAATCTGTAATTTAGAGGATTAGGGCCAGGAAGAGGAAGTCACATAGCATTTGGTAGTAAAAATCAGCAAGGACTCTTGTTTGCCTGAAGAGGAGGGAGTCTGCTAAAAACTCAGGTGTCCTCATAAAGAGCCAAGATGCAGAATCTTGCTCACCTCCTGAAAGCCTAGCCAGCACCACTCCTACAGGAAAGTGTTTTGATCTGCCCTCCTCCTAAGTCCTGGTGGCCTGGCCTGCTGAGCTCAGTTCCATGGGGGAAGGCAGTGATGTTTAGAGCTGGGACCTTCAGACCACAGGAGTTCAGAGACTCTTGTCCAGGATTCAGATGGGTGCTGGGGTGTGCAGCTGCAGAGCAAGGAGAGGCAAAGTTCTTGTTCCCCTCTTGCAGGCCCTGCAGGGACCACCCCAACCAGACACATTTTAATCTGTCTTGCCAAGTCCAGGTGGCTCTGCCCTGCTGAGCTCACTCCTGCAGTGGGAAAAAATGGAAGGGTATGGAGAAAAAGGAACCTATGTTCACTGTGGTAATGCAGGTTGGGGCAGCCATTGAGGAAAATTATATGAAGTTTCCTCAAAAAATCAAAAATGGAACTGACTTCTGACCCAGAATATTGCACTTCTGGGAATATATTCAAAGAAATTCAAAACACTAACTTGAAATAATACATGTACCCCTATGTTTACTGTAGCAGTATTAAAAATAGCCAGATTTGGAAGCAGCCCAATTGCCCATCAGTAGATCAGTGGATAAAAAGCCATGGTACAATTATGCAATGGAATACTACTCAGTTGTTAAAAAAAAACAACTTACCATCTGTGACCACATGGATGGACCTAGAGTATTATGCAAAGTGAATTAAACCAGTCAAAGAAAGACAATTACCATATTATTTCACTAATATGTGGAATCTAAAGAACAAGGTAACTTAACAAACAAAATAGTAATGGACTTATAGATATATAGAACAGACTGACATCTGTCAGAGGGGAGGGGGTTAGGAAGCTGGGTGAAAAATAAATAAAACAGACATGGAACACAGTATGATGATTACCAGAGGTAAAGGAAAGTGGAAGGAAGTAAAAGAGGGCAAAGGAAGGATAAATGGTGGCAGAAAGAGAATTTGGTTGGTGAGTACACAACACAGTATGCAGATGAGGTGTTCTAGAGTTTTACATTTGAAACCTCTATGGTTTTATTAACTAATGCCACCCAATAAATTTAATGTAAAAAAATGAAATGATAAACCATTCAACTGAAGCTAGAAAAAGACATATGTAAAAGTGTGTAATAATGGCCGGAAGACAAGGATAACATGGACAGACCGATGACTAAATTTATTTTTATACATTTCTATATTTATGCAGATTTCCTACAGCTTGCCAAATGAACCAATTATGTTTCCCTAAAGAGACAATCCTTTTATTTTATTATTTATATGTACTCCAGTATATGTTTAACTTTAATTACATATATATTATAAGAAGAGAATGAGAGGTGAAATCACAACAACTGTATCTCAAATGAAAACTTATGCTTTGTTTTTCAAAAGAAAAAAAGTTAAGAAAGAAAAAGAAAAGGAAACTAGCAACACCAGTGTTAGTGAAAATGCTAAGTAACAAAAAGTCATACACTACTGGTGGGAAGAGGTGATACAGTATACTCACTATGGTACACAGTTTGGCATTTCCTTATAAAATTAAACACGCATTTACTATATAACCTAATAATGCTACTCTTGGGTATTTCTCATAGAGAATGGTATCTTATTATCCTAGAGAATGAAATATAAATTTTATGAATAAATGTTTATAACATCTTTATCCATAATCATCAAAAAGTGGAAATAACTCAAATATCTCTAAATGAGTGGGTGTGTATAGAAGCTTTTGTACATCTACATAATGGGATACTACTCAGCAATATAAAGGTATGAATTATGACTACATGCAATATGTGGATGGATTTCAAAAGATATGCACAATGAATAACACCAAATCTCAAAAGCTTATTAATATATAATTCTTTTATATGATAGTCTCAAAAAGATGGATTACAGTGACAATAATTGGTTGATGGCTGCCAGAGACTGGGGCAGAGCGGAGTGTGACTGTCAAAGGGGAAGTGTGAAGAAGGTATTTGTGATGGAGCTATTCTGTATCCTAACTGTAACTGGTGATTATCTAAATCTGTACGTGGTCAAAATTCATAGATTTGCAAAACACACAAAAATTCAATTTTATTATATGCTACTTTAAAAATAAAAATTAGAGGCAACTGCTGGCCAAGATGAAGGCATAGGAGACACACTGTGCCTCCTTGTACAACCAAAAGAAGGACAATGGCAATTTTAGAAATAAAAAACAACCAGTGGCAGCAGAAAACTGACAACCAAGGAGTTAAAGTAGACACACTCATCCAGACCTGTAGGAGGGTGGAGTTGGGCAGTCGGGAGGAGAGAGGTCCCAAGGAGGTGGCTGGTGGGCCCAGTGAAGGGGTGGATTGTGGAGGGGTGTGACACAGAAGGCAGCTGGCGGACTGGGTGGTACCACATTCACCTGTAGATAAACCAGGCGAAAATGGGGAGCAAAACAGACCTCGAAACCCAGGGTCCCAGTGCCCAAAAAATAAATCCTCAAAATACCAATTGAAAACACCTCTGGGGTTGAGGTGCCGGGAGAAACTCTCAGCCTTACAAGAGAGTTTGTTGGAGAGATCCACAGGGTCCTGGAATGTACTGAAGCCTACCCTCATGGGAATCAGCACCAGAAGGGCCCAATTTGTTTGTGGGTATTGGGGGGAGTAACTGAAATCCAGCAGAGAGCGGAGCAAGCGCCGTTGTTCCCTCTCAGACCCCTTTCCTAGGTACAGTATTACAACCCAGCCAGGTGGGTTGCCCCACCCAGGTGAACACCTAAGGTTCTTCCCCTCACTACTTAACAGGCACATCAAGACAAAGAAAAAAATGGCCCAAATGAAAGAACAGATCAAAGCTCCAGAAATAATACAACTAAGTGACAAAGAAATAGCCAGCCTATCAGATGCATAGTTCAAAGCACTGGTAATCAGGACACTCACAGGATTGGTTGATTTTGATCTCAAATTAGATGAAAAAAAAATGAAGGCTATGCTAAATAAAATAAAGGAAAATGTACAGGAAACCAACAGTGATGGGAAGGAAACCGGGACCCATATCAATGGAGTGGATCAGAAGGAAGAAAGAAACAATCAAACAGAAAAGAATGAAGAATCAAGAATTCAAAAAAATAAGGAGAGGCTTAGGAACCTCCAGAACATCTTTAAACATTCCAACATCCAAATTATAGGGGTACCAGAGAGAGAAGAGGAAGAGCAGTAAGTGGAAAAGTTATTTGAACAAATAATGAAGGAGAATTTCCCCAATCTGGCCAAGGAAATAGACTTCAAGGAAATCCAGGAAGCTCAGAGAGTCCCAAAGAAGGTGAACCCAAGGAGAAACATACTAAGGCACATCATAATTACATTACCGAAGATGAAAGATAAGGAGGAAATCTTAGAAGCAGCAAGAGAAAGAAGACAGTTACCTACAAAGGAGTGCCTGTAAGACTGTTAACTGATTTCTCAAAAGAGAACTTACAGGTAAAAAGGAGCTGCAAAGAAATATTCCAAGTCATGAAAGGCAAGGACCCACATCCAAGAGTGCTCTATCCAGCAAAACTTTCATATAGTATGGGAAGACAGATAAAGTACTTCTCAGATAAGGTCAACTTAAAGGAGTTCATCATAACCAAGCCCTTATTATATGAAATGTTAAAGGGACCTATCTAAGAAAAAGAAGATAAAAAACATGTACAGTAAAACAACAGCAAACTCACAATTATTAACAAGCAAACCTAAAACAAAAATAAAAACAAAAACAAACTAAGTAAACAATAGAACAGGAACCAAACCATAGAAATGGAGATCACATGGAGTGTTAGCAACGGGACTGGGAGGAGGAGAGAGGGAGGAAAAGGTACAGAGAATAAGTAGCATAGATAGTAGGTAGAAAATAGACAGGGGGAGGGCAAGAATAGTAGGGGAAATATAAAATCTAAAGAACTTGAGACACGTAGTCATAAACTAAAGGGGGGAATGGTAGGGGAGGGGGTGTGAAGGGTGGAGGGGAGTCAAAGGGGAAAATGGGACAACTGTAATAGCATAATCCATAAAATATATTTAAAAAATTAAAATCACTAAGCTTAAAAAGTATTTATTGCCTTAATAGGTATTTTAAATTGTGATTTACATGCCTCACACTTTTAAATACGTATACTTTGCATAATTATTGTCAGTACATATGTCAAATTTTAACCAGATATACCCTTTTCAATCTCTTCCATGTTACAGTTCATTTTGCTGAAAGTTTTTATCCTATGATTCAATAATTAAGCGTTTTTCCTCTTGATTTAAAAATATTCAAAATAATTTCTTTCATAATTTTTTTCTCATCTGGATTACTGCAGCATAATTTTAACTGATTTCTCTGCTTCTCCCATTGTCCTCACACCTGGTATATTTCTCTAACCCCATCAGCCAGAATGATTCTTTCAGATATGTCATGCCTTATTACTCCTCTGTTCAAAATTCTGTCATGTCTTCTATTTCAGGGTCAAAATTAAAATCTTTAAGGTGGCCTCTGATAGTATAACATTATTTTTTTCTGTTTTTACTCTACAGAACTTTTACTCTTCTAGCTACACTGCAGGTACACTGCTATTTAAGGGATATTGTATTCTGTTTCTTTTGCCTAGAACTTTCTTTCCCAAGCATATGGGAAGTTGCCTTATCAATAAAATATTTTCTCATGTATCACTTTTCTGGTGATACCTTTCCTGACCATCTTGTATAAAATTGGTATGCTCACTTGCTCAGCATTTGCTGATATTCTCATGCAGCTTTGCTATTTTCTATTTCTTAGTCACATATCACTTATTAATACATTTATTTATTTTTCTTATTTTAGTTATTATTTTTCTTTCTGTCCACTTGAATATAATCTCTATGAGGATTAGCAACATGTTTCAGTTTTATTCACTGATATTTTCAAGTACATAGTATGGTGCCTAATACAGATGCCTGATAAATATTTGCTCAGTTAAGGTGCAGAATGGATGAATTAACTTATACATTAAGTATTTTCTATCTACATATAAAATACAATAGTTTATGATCAAATATTGAGCAAAGATTTTATAAAAGTAAAAATAGTTTGCTTTCTTAAAATATTAAATATTATAAACATTTGTAGTTTAAAATACAAAAAAGTATGGTTAGAAACATAAAATCACACACAGGATTGTTGAGTCTAAAGTATTTAGAATATACTTCAATTACCTTTTAACCGTGTAATATATTATTTTAAAGTCTTTCATTCCAGGCAACTATGTAATTGCACCCATAAATGGATATAAATTGTCCTCTAGACTAATTTATACAATAATCCAGCTTCCCTTTATTACATAGAATATTCAAAAGTGCACCTATGATGAATTTAAATGAAATTTTATATATACAACCAAGAACATGGGAGGCATGGTGTTATAAAGCCAAGAAGAATTTTGATACCACTTGTCAGGTCTCAACACACAGCTATACAAGGCAGATACTTTTAATAATTTCCTTGACTATATCACTTATTCAGTTGTGTAATTTTATAGACCACAAAATAGTAAATTGTATTATCTGACTTAAAGGATATCTGAATTGTAATCAGTACAGTATCTCTCAAACCTGTCAAATACACCTGTGAAAACTGAAATAAGACTATAATTTAGCACAACTAAATTGCATAGCTCTATTTCTACAAACAGCAAGGTTAGTGCAACCAGAGGAAAAACAATATCTTGATATTGCCTAAAAGAAGATAAGAGGTCACATCATCCATTTTTTAATGTCTGCCCTTAAATAGGCAAGCCAAAGTCTATGCTTACAGGTGACCTTCTAAGAGATCAGAGAACTATCTCTACCTAACCCCTTCCTCTCCCTAATCTTGTTTCATTTACCCAGAAAGAGAACTCTTTGCAAAACTCTATGTGAGCGTATGGGAATATTAACATTGGAGAAGAGCATGAGAACTATGCAAATCAACTAAAGTCAAACTAACTTAAGTTGGGGGCCTGCTACGAGCTACCTGACATGGAACTTGATGGGCTGGAGTTGCATGAGTACCATGAGGAGTCTCCAGAATGAAGAAAATTTCTGCAAAGATTGATTAATAGCTACTTATCCATACTGTGTCTTTTATCCATAGCATGAAAGGAAAACACAAGGCCACAAAATATACCTTGTAAAGGTTAAAGTTAATCCCAATTTTTTCCCCATACCAGTTTTAATAATACCATGGGAACCTCAATACCATGTGATCTCCCGATGAAATGTCAGTGACTTTTCTGTTGGATTTGTACCACAGAGGAACTAAGGGTAGATCAGTAACATTAGAGCCATGAGTCTTCCTAGGACATTTTCCCCTTACCGGGAAGCCAGAAAATGTTGTTTCTGGAACCTTAAACAGGGAGTGTTGGCGAGAGATCTCTTCTCCTCCTAGTAATCCCTCCCTTGTTTAAGAACCACACCCTTTTCTTTCGGAATTAAAGCTAGGAAGAGGGAAACTGACGTCCATGTCCGACTTCTTTTTTTTCCCTTTCCCAGCCTCCTTTTCATGTTTTCTAAGGCAAGAATAAGGAAGGTTTTCTATCAACTTTCCTATAAGTATCCTTTGCCCTTCCCTGTGGTTACTACCAAGTTGGGCTATTCACAGATTATTTAAGGACCATTCAGTACACTAAGGGAGAAGTCTGTGATGTTGACTTAGCGCATGATTTACAGGTTTTTAAGGTTATTCATTTTCTTGATGTGAAACTTTGTTTTGTATGCCAGAAGCTGAATATAATCTTTCCCTTTATGACTTGCCTGTATTCCAATCTCCTCTGAAATAGTTGAATAGTTTGATTTAATTAGGGCAAAAGTGACCTATTCAGAAAGCAAAAAACCACACATCTACATACATATGATTGCAGTGTGGATTAAGTACTATTAGAAAACTGAAGAGGGTTACTTCTGATGGACAAATTTCAATTGTGATTGCCAGGTTTCAAGGAACACAAACCAAAACCAAAAGTCAATTCTTCTCGAAAGTACCTTATGCAGATCCCTGAAACATGTGGTTAATGTCCCACACAACTGTTGAAACTAAAATTCTATGTGACAAGACATCAGGAGTATTTTAGTATTTTTATCCATTTAATATTTCTGTGCTTTAGTTGGAGAAATAAAACTACTGCAGTGATCTAGAAGGCCTCCGTTTACTTCTTTGATCTAATTCACTTTCCTCTGAAGCAAAGAAGAAACAAAATCAAAATTCAAATTTCATTCTATGGTGCCAAATATATACAACACACCATTAGATTTGGATTTCAGATAAATACATTTTTTTTTCAAAATAGGTATGTCCTATACAAAGAAACAACAATAACAAAATTTCATAGATACAGACAACAGAATGGTGGCTACCAGATAGGAAGGCAGTGGTGAGGAGGAAGAAGAGCTTAAAGGGGGTCAAATAGGTGGAGACGGTGAGGCAGGATAATAAGGCAGGAAAACCCCTTGGCGAGTAAAATAGGGACACTGAGACAGAGAGTTTAACAGTAATTTTCACCCATCTAGTAAATCCTACCTTTTCTAGACCAAGGACACTTAAGAGTAAACGGTTTTCACTTTTCCTTCCCAATCAGAGGGTATGTAGCTTAAGTCGCCCCTATTAAGGAAAATTGATAGCAGATATCCTACTAGTGCCATATGCCAACCATATCCACAGGCAGATGAAGTTAGGGTATAAATCTCACTTTGGTACATCAGCATAAAACAAATGAATATTTTGCTGAGATTCTCCCCTACACTCACAGCTTTTAAAGCTTCTCAAAATGCATACACTCTCCTTCCTAGGAGAACACCTGCACATTTCCCCTCACCCTCTTCTCCCATAAGCACATATCTCCTAAACTCTAAGGGACTCCTGGGGTCTTGCAACCTGGGGGCAATGGGCAGCAGCAGGTCTGTCCCAGGTAACCCCCTGAACCTGACCCTGTCTCCCCTTTTCTCTGGCTTCCCTTTGAGCCAAAGCAGCCTAGTCCAGGTTTTTTTCTTTCATCTAACCTTCCTAGAGAGCTAGGCTCTCCTGCTGCTTCCACCATCCCAAACCCTTCCTTGCTCCACTGTCCCCAAATTTAATAAACATACATTCGAAAATCCCCTACACTTGTGCTATGAGACCTTTTCTGCACAAAGTGAAGACCCCACACACACTACCATCCAGCCCTAAGCAGACAAACTCAGGACCCGGTCCTCTTTCTGGTAAAAATGGAAGGAGATTAGATTTGGGTGGTGAGCACACAATACAGCATATACATCATATTATAAAGCTACACAGCTAAAATTTATATACTATTAATAATCAACATCGGCCCAATAAATATATTTTAAATGTATATTTTAAACTGGCTTTTTTGTAATTTTATTTGCTAAATTTGGAAAACCTAATAGACTTCAAATTTAGCAAGTCCACAAACTCCACTAAGTGTTATATTGCAAGCAGTAAAGTCTCATCAATTTTTTGATTCCTCAAGTAAACTATATGAAAATGGTGCAAATATTGTAAGTAGTTTGATATACAGAGTCTAAGGAAGTATTTTTATTTCAATGACATCCTTTCAGTTACACATTTTAATTCTTCATAAAATATTGAGTTAGCCAAAAAGTTTGTTTATTTTTCCTGTAAAATAAAAGATATTTTTTTTTCATTTTCACCAATAACTTTATTGATTTGGATATTTTGAGTATGCCGACTATCTCCTAGTTGGTATAACATTGACTATTCTCAGTGAATGTCTCGATTTGATCCCTGGTCTATCCACTATTTGATCCCACTATCCACTGGTCTGCCCCACTGAGGAGCATTGTCCAGCAAGAAATCTCCAGCATAAAACTTCACAAATTCTTCTGACATGTTGGATCAGTCACAGCACCTTCTCCATACACTGACAATTTAAAAAAAATTCATTTGTGTTTTTATCTTTCTTGAAATAACAAAGCATGGTATGCCAAAAGTTGCTTATTTTCTTTCACCTTCAATGTGGGTACAGAAAAGTACCCACATTGTGTACCCACAAAAGTACCCACTTAAAGTGGGTACACAAAAATTCACTAATTTTTATGTCTTTAAATGCATGCTGATGTGACAGCTATCATAATACAATCAAACAAAATTATTTTGAATGAAGTGAAAGACAACTAAGTGCTTCTAGAGCCATCTTATGAAAAAACAAACTTTTTTGTCAAACCAATATTAAAACATTTTCAATATAGTAAATGTAAATATATCTATTTTTTCTTTGACCTTTTCAAAAATATCATATTCTGTGTATCTTATTATTAAATGTTTTAGGTCAGTAAATTTAGAAATATGATTTAAAAAGAAAGAAGGTGAAAAGAGTAACCAAAAAGCATATATACATAACAGACACAGACAAGAGTATGGTAATAGCCAGAGGAAAAGGGGGTTGGGGGATAGATGGAGGTGGAAAATGGCAGGGTGGTGTACGGATGGAAAGAGACTTTGGGGCGGGGGATTCATGATACAGTATACAGATGATGTTTTATTGAGCTGTACACTTGAACCAATGTCTCCCTAATACATTCAATTAAGAAAAAAAGGTCTAGGTAGATTTGGTTAAGTGTGATGAATAGTGTTAGCATGAAAGTAATTTAGGGAGATTTTTACGTTTAATGATATCTGAGGCAGATGAAAACCATCTATTTTGGTTTTTTATATAGCATAAAATTACAAGTGGTAAAAATTTTTATTAAAATTATTGTGCTGGAAAAAACAAAGCATGAAAAATATGTGCTTTTGAAGACTTGTCGGTCAAATAACTTTCTGGGAAATTTAAATATTTTTTCTTTTTAAAATCATTCTTTTTATTTTGCACTTTATAATACGAATTTTCTTCGTATTTAACAAGGAAAGAGAGAATGCTTCCATTAACACTTGTGAATAGCACTCAGAATAAGAAAAAAAAAGTCCTGAAGAATTCAAACCTCAACAAATCCTGAAGAATTCAAACCTCAACAAATCTCTCACTGTCCTCAAAGAACTTTCTTCCTCAGCTATACATAGCCATCTCTTCTGCCAAGCATCTGTTGAGGAAATGATGTAAGTAAACTTCCAAAGATTTTTAAATCCCTAACTTTAGCCTAAGTTTAGAAATCACCAGATTGTACTGAGACTTAAAATCTTATCACAGAAAAATGCACAAGCTTTTTCCATTTGGCATTTAAAATTTTACATATGGATTTTAAAAATTATATATATTAGAGGTTGGATATAAAAATAACACTTTCTTAGGAAATACATGTTTTTAGAGCCCATGTTTCTTTAAAAATACCTGCATTAAAAGACTAGTAACAAGCAACAGAAGGGTCTATGTAAGTAAATTAAATGCTATCTCCAACTGAGAATTAAGAAGTAGAAAACTCTGTTAAATATTTTTAATCTTCAAAAACCTTCATCTACCACTAACTTGCTATGGTTCTAAGAATATTTTAAATTCACGAAATTTTTGATAGCTTCATTTTCTCTAATAAACATAATAGGAAGTATAATTGTACTTATTATGTATAATATTGTTTTGAGGATTACATGTAAATAATGTATATAGAGTATGGCCAGTATGCATTAAGTAATAACAACTATTATTTTTCATTATTATTTATTCTACATAAGTTTAATATCAGATTGGTTTTAAAATTGATGAAGCTTTATGTCCTTTAAAAAAAACTATAATTTTAATATGCATTCAAGTTATTTTGCATTAAAAACAATATTCATTTAAATGTTAGATGTTAATATACAGTTAACATTATGTTAGACAGACCAGAGGCATAAAAATAATTTGAAATTGGTAAACAACTGAGTTAAAGATTGATGTCATATAAAAATTGATGGCATAATAAAAGAGAGTAAATCATAAAACTCTAGCATTTGAAGAGTCATCGACATGAATGTAAAGGATATAAAGTGTGCTATCACTAAGGGAATTTGTTATCTTGATGCTAAATTCATATAGGAAGATGGATAGATATATAGTGTGCTGTTCTGACAGGTAAGGTAGAGATGTAAATAGGATAGCATAAAACATTGGCAGAAGCCTAAAAAAAGATACAGAAGAATACGGATGAATGTCAGAAACATGGTTGTAGACTGAACTGGTAGAAGGGGGAAATCTGCAGGTTTTAAGTCTTACACAAATTGTTTAGCATACCATCACTCACTCTTCACTAACTCTGCTCTGATATCATTGTCATTTATGTTGAGATCTGTGATTCAGAAAAAACATTTACTCCAAAATTGGAAAAGTTCAGATATTGCCCCATTATTGCTAAAGTCACAGCAACTAGAAAGAAATAAATTCCTGAATACAAGTTAAAGTGCCATGGAAAATAGAAGTTGACTGATTTTTTTCTTCTACATTGTATCAGGGTTTTTTGTTGTTGTTGTTTGTTTGTAGTTTGCTATTAGTGGAAATGAGGTTATTATATAAATTACTATTATATTTCTAGTAAAATATATTAGGATATTTTTAATCTCAAAATGCTGTGGTAATGGCATGTTACTTAAGCAACTTATACTACCTAATGTTCCTTATCATTTTAACTCTGAATGAAAGATAATTAAAAACTAAATATATGACCTAAATGATAGGAAAGATTTGGATGATTTATGTTATGTTTTATGCTGTTAATCTTTCTATAGATGGTTTGAATGTAGATAATTATACTTATTCACCATATATCTTGGCTTCTCATTATTCAGTTAATAAATAAATAGTACATTATTTGCACAAAATTTAATATTATATGCAAATTTTCATATAATTATATATTATATAATATTATATTTCATATAATTATAATTTCATACTTTTAGGGTAATAAGGGACATACTGGAATATGTCTTCATTTAATTATTTCTCAAAAACAAAATCCCAGACTTGGGTGATCTTTAGAAAGAAGTAGTATAGTAAATATGGAGATAAAGTACAATTTCATTTTTTGTCTAATTCTGAATGCAGTCTAGATCCAATAAAAATAATCACCCTGGAAAAATATAAGTATATTTAAAAGATCCACATTATTCTTGAAAGATATTATACAACAGTGATCAACTTGTATGTTCTATATCTAAGATGAACAAGTGTTATCATTACATTTTCAGAAACATATCCTTACAGGAATGTTTCTGAAATTTATTTTGATTTCAAAATTTCAGTACAAGTGCTTACAAATTATAATAAACTTTTGAATAATATGACTTGAATATTTTGAAAAACACTTCATTGATTATAACTTCTTCACACTTCTTTGAAATTCATTAGAGTATAGTGCTTAATCACATAACACATAAGTGGAAATATAAGTTATCTTGTTCCTATAAGTATCTGATTTCAATTACAGGCAAAACTGACAGAAGGGACACAGTCCACAGAGGAGAACAACAGCAAGCACTAAAGAACTAACTGTAGTGCCCTGGACAGCAGTCACTCCATTCCATTAAGTGATTGATTTTAGTTTTCTTTTTCACTTAAAATGTATTACTTTTTTTCCTAGATAATTCCAAGATTTGCTATTATATGTTTTATCTTTTATAACACTGTCTTTCTCCTAGTCTTTCTCCTTTATACTTTCTTAGTAATCTGCCTTCACCTGGTATTTCTTCTCTTATATGACCCCAAATCAAAATACACTTGCTTGGGCCCAAACTCCTACAAGCCTTAGACTATGTTTTGATGAGTAATGGCAAGAGTTTATCAAGTAAAATAATTTCTTCTCATCAGTAATCAACCCGCATCGAGCAAGAAAACTGAATTGAGCATAATTCCCTTAGAAGTAAAAATGCATATCTAATAATACATCCAACTTGGATAAATGTAAATTTTATATTACACTGTATGTAGGGGGAAAATTCGGATCACAGTGGTATTATGAATAGACCCATAAATGTAAATACAATTAAAGGAAAGGAAGTGAGGAATTACATGGGTAAAATTAAAAAATAACATAAAAGTTGATGAATATCATACTGGATATGTATTTTCCGTGTAGAGAATAAAAATCTGCTGCATGGATATGGGATGAGCGACACACTAGGAAAGAGAGGTTAAACAAAAAAGTCTGAGGTGTCAGGAAAGTAGCAGTAGATAAACAGAGGTTCCTGTTTATGTACCTAACAGAAAAAGAAGGTTAGCACTGAGAGTGCTGTTGAGTCTGAAGACTACGGATATGTTGGGAAGCCACACAAAATAGTGAATTTTTCTCCATCAGTGCTCAGTAACCTTGAAAAGGAACAGGAAAAAATACAATCTGAGTAATGCAAAGCTAACTATATGCATCATAGCTCATAATGGAAGTGCAACATCTGTTTTTTAATTAGTTATGGAAGAACAAAACAATTTACACAAGGTAACTGACAATAATCTAGTGCCTTCTGGATTCTAGGAACAGTATTTGTATTTTACATACAAGATCTAACTTACACTTCAATTTTAATTTTTTCTCAACTATTGTGTGTGAAGGAAAACCTTAGCTTTGGAAAAGTTAATGAAGGGTCTTGGTCAAGATTAGTAAACACCCAGTATGAGATCATATCCAAGTCTTTGAACTCTAAACAAAACTATTTTTCTATCAAAACAAGTTACCTGCTCAGGGAATTTTTCCTTGTTAATCTGAGATCAAAAAAGAAATGTAGAATGATTCATAAAATGAGAAATTAAAGGGATAACAGTATCTCAGGATAATGACAAGATTCTTGGCATTTTGTGAGTGGGAGTTGCTGCCGTGAAGTGGTTGTGATACTCCTTGGAGTTAAGAAAGTCGAAGATTTGAGATAAGATTTTAAAATGGTGACAACAAAATGTGTCATGGATAGATTATGAATGGTACTAGTTCTATCAATTAGTGATGAGGAACCAAGAAGACAGCAAATGGCAATGCTAAAAGCAGTAGCAAATCTGATACAATGTGTCATGAAGTTCAAAGGAGAAGATTTTGAGACAAATAGCTAAAATAATATTTTGGTAAATGCAGTTGTTGGCTAAAAGGAAGCAATAATGGCCTCATGGTGTATGTCACATCAGAGAATGAGTAGATTTCTCTAGAGCATGCTACAGAAGAAAAAGGCTCAGAATGCACTACATTTAATAGTATGAAAGATTTTTTAAAGTTTTTTTCGTAGATTATAAAAAATGACCATAGCAATATTTTCAACTGATAGGGTCTTCTAGAATACTCACTCTGCCCTGCAATCTGAGTGAAATTTTATAACAACCTCAACAAATAGAATATAGGAAGAATTATTTGATGTTACTACCAAGGCTAGGTCATAAAAGGTAACAACAACTCAATCTCCTAATTGCTTGATGTGAATCCAGTACCATATTGTGAAAAACAATGTCATCCAGAGAGGGTACAAACAAGCACTCTGGCTAATAACACCAACTAACATGTCAACTAAAAGTCTTGTATTTTGTCTGAGAATGGAAAGAGTATAGATCAAAGGCACAGGGAAGAAAATATGCTTGTGATAATGACCAGAAAACTGTTCAAGCTGTTGATAAAAGTCAGACTTTTTTCAGACTCAAATCTTTTATAAACATTGAAAAGAAATATTGCTGAGAGGTTACAATGTCTATCTTGGAAGAAGTAACCACCTCCCAGTTAAGAACTGTGAAGCTAACTTTCTGAATATGTATATGTTTACAGTTGTGAGTACACAAATCTCAGAGTTTATTCTTGTATTGTTAGTTATTATTGTATTATTTTCCATATGAATAGCTGTAAACCCATCTTTGCCCCTCTCTGTGTATGTATCTATATCTATTGATCTATCATCTTTCTATCTATCTATCTATCTATCTATCTATCTATCTATCTATCTATCATCTATCTATTATCTATCTATCCACCTACCTACCTATGTATCTTATTAATGATAATTATATTTATTTCTTAATAGAGTAAGTTTTAAGAATTGGATGATATCTACATAGGGAAACATTGTACAAACATCAAAACATTTGACAAATATAATGAGGACTTCTTGAGTTTCAGTCACAAATACAGACTATCTCAGGTTACAATTAAAATGGTGCCTCTCTCAGTTTGTGGATGCTAGTCTTATTTAATCTTTCTGCATTGGTCTTCTTTACATACACCCAGTGGAAAAACAAGTTCACATAAAAAAATGTTTCAAAGTTCTAAAATAAACTTGAAAAGTCAAAATTATATGGATAAATTTATACATAATGCTGTATTATCAAAATTCTATAAGGGATAAATATATGCATTTAAAAATAAATTTACATTTCATTGATGATATGTGCCAGATAGTAAATTTCTTATGAGCAAATGCAGAAAAGAATAGGGCAAATTTTTTAATTTAACATCTTAGATTTGATCCAAAACATATTGGTATGTGAAAATAATTCCAAGACATATATTGTTACAACACACTAAAAGTTTAGACTCATTTTATAAATTTTAGTGTCCCCACATCTCCCAAATATTATATTAATTGAACTTATTCAAGCACAGTGACCTTGACTCATAATGACTGGTAACTTTGGAATATCGTAGAATTGGTTCCATGAATTCAGTAAGCTAAAATGGATGTTTGCTCTGCAATTCTCACCCCAGTAAATAAAACTCTGCATTACACAAATATAATGCATGTTCATAGTAGTGATGTAAGGAGCAATTGTTCAGGGAAAACATATTAGGATTGCCAACTTGCAGCAGCAGGTGCTGCCCAAGAAGCAGGCACAATAGAAATAGTGAAGCTTCAATTCTTTGCAGCCAGCACCTGAAGGGAAATCTCAGTCCTGAAATACAAAATGGCAGGTGCATCTGCCATGATGCATGCTGTTTGAATTCTTTTTGAAACAGAAGAAAACTCCATGAGAGGTGCCCCTTAAAAGTTCTAAGTTCAAGTATATCCAATACATGGAGTATAGCCATTCATTTTGATCTTCCATTGACAGGTAGATAGATGGCACCATTAGAATAAAATCTAATGCATAAGTGACAGAAAAATAAATTGCAGTTGACCCTTGAACAACGTGGGTTTGACTTGCATGGGTTCACTTATACACAAATTTGCTTTCAATTGATATGTATTATTTTAAATATATTTTCTTTTTCTTATGATTATTTTAATAATATTTATTTTTCCTAATTTAATTTACTATAAGAATGCAATATATAGCCCTGGCTGGTGTAGCTCAGTGGATTGAGCGCAGGCCTGCGAACCATACGATCGCAGTTCGAATCCCAGTCAGGGCACATGCCTGGGTTGCAGGCCAGTTCCCAGCAGGGGACACATGAGAGGCAACCATACATTGATATTTCTCTCCTTCCCTTCCCTCCTAAAATAAATAAATAAATAAATAAATAAATAAATAAATAAATAAATAAATAAATCTTTAAAAAAAAAGAATGCAATATAGAATAGGTATAGCACAGAAAATATGTGTTAATTAATTGTTTATGTTATTGAAAAGGCTGCCAGTCAACAGGAGGTTATTAATATTTAAGATTTTGAGAGTCAAAAGTCATGTACAGTTTTGACTATATCGGGGACAGCATCTTTAAGCTGTATTGTTCAATGGTCAACTGTATTTTCTCTCCACACTTACTTAATTGATAATGTCATTTAAATGTTCATCTTAATTTAATTTATCATCTCATGTTATTCGCAGAGGTACTTTGGATTGGTGATGAATTACACTGAATTATGGCACAGCGTCATATCAAAATGTAATAATTTATTTGCAAATATTTGTCCTGAATCAGGAAATGATAATCTACCTCAGGCATTTTCAGAAATTATGTACTTCTGAACCTATAGAACGTGAAGTTGATAGAGTTGTTATGGTAAGCTTGTCCATAGTGAAGTAGATTTTTAAAAACTGGGATTTTTTATCACTGTAATCAAATTAGCATACTAATGAAATCAAGTATGATCATATCTATTGAAATGGTTGTTTATAATGACACTTTAATGATTCTTACATTGGGATTTTATAGCCAAAATGTGAAACTAATATTATTGAATAACAAAGACAAAATAAAGTAAAACAAATACCTGTAGGATAAAGGTAAAACATTTGGTAATTTCAACGTTCTAAATTTTCATTTCTTTTTTTTTCATTAAATGAAAGTAGAAACCATATGTTCAAAGTGTTCTTTGTCTGAAAAATAAGCTTATGATTTTGCCCCATAAAACACATTTCAAAGTCCCAAGATGAAGTAATTAGACAGTTTCTGCCTGGAATTCTACAAATTGTCACACCTGTTCAATTGAACAAAGAATGAGAACATGCAGACTTCAGATTTCTAGGACTCATTAAAATACACTACACCCACAGAGATTACTTAATATAGGAAACAACACATAAATCATTTTCAGGCAGACATCAAATGATTTTTAAGTCACTGAAACTGATGAATCAGAAGGGGGGAATCATTACAATTGTATAGGCAGTATTATTGCAATGTATAAAACATTTGTCACTAATGATAGCCAATTCTAAATTTTACAGACAGAGATAGTGCACTCAATATTACAAGGCTACAAGTAGCTATTATGTGTTTTTCACTTTAAAATATTTTTTATTGTTCATTCAGTATTGCCATTTCTCCACATTGCTCTCCTCTGTCCTGCCCTTCACCCCTTGCCCACATTTAATCCTCACTCCATTGTCCTTGTCCATTGGTCCTTTATACATGCTCCATGATGAACCTTCCCTTTCTTTCCCCTGTAATCCCCCCTGCCTTCTGGTCACCATCAGACTGTTCTTTAATTTCATGTATCTATTTGTCTCACTTGTTTGGGTTGCTGATTAGGTTCAACTTATAGATGAGATCTTACGGTGTTTGTCTGTCATCTCCAGTCTTATTTCGCTTAGCATAATACTCTTTGTTTCCATCCATGCTGTTGTGAAGAGTACGAGTTCTTTCTTTCACCTGTGCAGCAATCCATTGTGTAAATGTACCACAGTGTTTTTATCCACTCATTTACTGAGGGGCATTTAGGTTGCTTCTAGCACTTGACTATTGTCAATAACATTGCTATAAACATTGGGAAGCATAGGTTCTTTATGATTGGTGATTCAGGATTCTTAGGGTATATAATCCCAGCAGTGGAATTGCTGTGTCAAAATATCATTCCATTTTTAGTTTTTTGAGGAAATTCCACACTGTCTTCCAGAGTGGCCACATTCCCACCAATGGTTCCCTTTTCTCCACAACTTCAACAGCACTTGTTTGTTGATTTTGTTATGATGGCCATTCTGACTCATATGAAGTGGTATTTTATTGTGGTTTTAATTTGATTTTCTCTGCTGGATAGTGATATTGAGCATCCTTTCACTTGTCTAGGGGCGCCATGTATATGCTCCTTGGAGAAGTGTCTGTTCAGATCGTTTGCCCATTTTTTAATTGGATCGTCTATTTCCTGGTGTGGTATCATGTGAGCTCTGTATATATTTTGGAGATCAAACCCTTGCCCAAGGTTTCATTGGCAAGTATGTTTTCCCATACACTTAGTTCCCTTTTTGTTTTGCTGATATTTTCTTCAGCCATGCAGAAGTTTTTAATTTGATGAAGTCTCATTTGTTTATTCTATTCTTTATGTCTCTTGCTATACGGGACATATTTGGTGAAAAAATTGCTGTGTGAGATATCTGGAATTTTTTTTACCAATCTTCTCCTCTAGGATCTTACTTGTGCCATGATCTGTCTTTAAGTCTTTTATCCATCTTGAGTATATTTTGGTGTATGGTGTAAGTTTGTAGTTTAGTACCCCCTATTCAAATCCCCTCTGTTTGAATAGGGGGTAGGCACCCAAAAATTATGAACTGACCATAGAGATTTAAGTTTATTTATAAGCTTTCTATTCTGTTGCATTGATTAATGTGTTTGTTCTTATGAGAATACTACTACACTATTTTAATTACAGTGGCCTTTTAATATAGTTTGATACCAAGTATGCTGATCTCTGCTACTCTGCTCCTCTTTCTCCAAATTGCTGTAGCTACTTGGGGTTATTTATGGTTCCATATACATTTTTGAAATGTTTCTTCCATATCTGTGAAATATGTCATTGGTATTTTAATACATATTGTGTTGCATCTATAAATTGCTTGTGTTAGTATGAACCTCTTGATGGTGTTAATTTTTCCAATCCATGAACATAGTATATACTTCCATTTTATTTGCATTTTCCTTGATTTCTTTGTTCAGTTTTGTGTAGTTTTCTGAATACAGGTCTTTTACCTCCTCGGTTAGGATTATTCGCAGTTACTTCATTTTTCTTATTGCTATATCAAATGGAATTTTTTTCTGATTTCTGTTTCTGATATTTCATTGGTTGTATACAAAAATCCCTTTAATTTCTGAATATTGACTTTGTATCCTGCTGTTTTGCCAAATTCATTTACAGGTTGAGTATTTTTTTGGTGGAGTCTATAGGATTTTCTACATACACTATCAAGTCATCTGCAAACAATAACAGTTTTGTTTCATCTTTTCCAATTTGGATGCCTTTTATTTGTTTTTCTTTTCTGATTGCTGTGGCAAGAACTTCCAATACTATGAAAAGAAGTGGTAAAAGTGGGCAACCTTGTCTTGTTCCTGATCTTAGTGGGAAAGTGTTTAGTTTTTCCCCATTGAGTATGCTGTTGGCTATAGGTCTCTCATATATGGCCTTTATTAGGTTGAGGAATGCTCCCTCTATTCCCACTTTTCAGAGTGTATTTATCATAAATGGCTACTGTACCTTATCAGAAGCTTTTTCTGCATCTATTGATATGCTCATGTGATTTTTGTCTTTCATTTTGTTTATGGGATTTATTACATTTATTGATTTGTGAATATTGTACCTTACTTGCATCCCTGGGGTGAATCTGGCTTGATCATGGTGTATGATCTTTTTAACATAGTGGGGGATGTGATTTTCCAATATCTTGTTGAGGATTTTAGCATTTATGTTCATCAGTGATATTAGCCTAAAATTTTCTTTCTTTGTTGTGTCTTTATCTGTTTTTGGGATTAAGATGATGCTGGCTTCATAAAAAGAGTGTGGGAGTCTTCCATAATTTTGGATATTTTGGACTAGTCTGTGAAGGATGGAGGTTAGCGTTTCCTCAAATGCTTTGTAGGATTCTCCTGTGAAACTGTCCAGTCCATGGCTTTTGTGTGTTGGGAGTTTTTTTGATTACTGCTTCAATTTCATCATTTGTTATTGGTCTGTTCAGGCTTTCTACTTCCACCTTATTCAGTTTTCTAAGACTATGTTTTTCTATAAATTTGTCCATTTCACCCAGGTTTTCAAATTCCTTGGCATATGGTCATTTGTAGTAATTTCTTGTAATACTTTGTATCTCTGTGGTATCAGTTGTAATATCCCCTTTTTCATTTCTGGTTTTATTTATATGGATCCTCTCTATTTTTTTTCTTGATGAATTTGAGTAAAGGCTTGTGGATTTAATTTATGTTTTCAAAGAACCAGCCCCTGGATTTATTGATCCTTTGAATTGTTCTCTTAGTCTGTCATTTAATTTTGCTATGATCTTGATTATTTTCTTTCTTCTATTCCCTCTGGGCTTTGTTCATTGTTGTTCCTCCAGTTCTTGTAGGTGTAGGGTTAAGTCATTTATGTGAAATGTTTCTATCTTTTTTAGGTAGGCCTGTATTGCTATGAACTTCCCTCTCAGGACTGTTTTCTGTGTCCCATAGGTTTGGGACTGTCATGTGTTGATTTTCATATGTTTCCAGAAATGTTTTGATTTCTTCCTTTATCTCATTGCTAATCTATTCATTGTTTAATAACATGTTATTCAGTCTCCACGAATTTGACTATTTTTGAGGGTTTTTTTACTTGAGGTTGGTTTCTAGTTATAAGCCATTAGAATTGGTAGGAAAATTTGGCATATTCTGAGTCAGAGACTAGCAGCTTTTTATATTATGTATATGACTATTTGTCCCAAGATTATATTTTCTCATTTTTAAGAAAGGGTGTATTTTTTTCATTATTACTTCCAATGTCCTAATAAACACATACTAAAACTAATTTTTTCCTTTCTATACATGGCAAAAGGATTGTACAAAATTCAAATATAACCCTGTTACTACAGAATGGAGGAAAAAAGATTGCTTCATACCTATTCAAGGGTACAGCTGTCAGAAAATAGTCATAATTGTTTGAAATTTCATTAGGATTAAGAAAAACTACCTATCTCTGATTTTTGTGATTATGAAACTTTTATTCAGTACCTTACATTTATTACAGAATGGCACTATAAATTTGAGTAGATAATAGGCCTTCCTGTCAAGGACACCATATATCAGCAGGAGGAATAAAAGTAATTAATTTTGGAGAAGTAAAGAAAAGGAAGAGAGATTTTATTCTAAAGAATAAAAAAATTATGAGTACTCACAGAGAAATGTGAATGTGTAAGACTTGTTCATAACACAATTACTAGAATTGATTGTTTAGAGAAATAATGAAAAATAAGTTCATAAAAGTAAGTAGAAAACAAATCTAAATACTTGAATGCTAAAGAAATGAGGAGTCTGGATTTGATTATATTAGTTAAACAGAAGAAATAAATGATAGATGAAGGGTTGTAATATCACACAAGCAAAAGTAACAACAGCTACAATAATTTAATGTTCAGTATGTATCTGCCATTTTTACCAAGTATGTACTTAACATGGACTGTTTCATCTAATCCTTATAAAAACCCATGAGATGAGTATTAAAAATTCTCAAAATTTTACCAATCAGGAAATTAAAATTTAGAGAGCTTAAATAATGTTCTAAAGGTCATAGAGCCAGGGAGTTGTAGAGATTGTCTTGGAACACAAGTCTGCTTAACTCTAATAGCAATACTTTATTAACCACATCCACAATGCATTTCTTATTTCATTCATTTTACAGAGCAAGCAATAAAAGTGTGCTACATTTTCTTCACATTGTAGTTAAAGTAATTGAAGATTAGATAACTAAAATTCATCTATAACTGTTGTAGAATCTAATAACCAAGCTCACATAACTCTAATATCCATCTTTATGCTATGTAACATAAGAAAAGGGAAAGTAATTAGAGTGTTTTGAGAAAGCAGTGTCAACAAAGACATATTTAGAAAATAAAGTTGGTTGTACTAAATAAAATTATTTGGACAAGATTTGTATTTATTAAAGCTACTCAATTCTCTTTCCACAATAGTTCAGCATTCTGAGAGTGCTTTACACACTGAATCTGCCTCATTTATAGTAGTATCATCTAAAAATAATTACCATAGTAGTTAAAGTGAAATTGTAATCTCTTTGCCAAAACTAATATTTATGCCTAATTATAGATACTTGATATTTCAAAGTATATGTATCTATTTGAAGGTCCTTGTTTAGGTTCCTTGCAATTTTACCAATTTCAACATATACTTAGAAAACTCTGGAGATTAAAGAAGAACAAAGCAAAAAAAAAAAAAAACAGTATTGAGTGCAAAAGAAATACTGACATTTATGATCATGTTACTGGTGAAATAGTATTTTTCTTTTTCAGTGGAACTGTCTCATAGAAAGCACAAAATTTCATTTAAAACAGATATAAACACAAACTACACAAAGCCCTTGAAGAGTCGATAAAATAAACAGAATCAAAAGCATCTAGTAAATTACAAAAACAAATATGAAAAAGAACTAATGTGAGGAATAGAAAAAGGGAAAATAATTAAAGTAAAATAAATAAAGACAGAGAGACAAGGAGGAAAATAATGTGTTTATCATATGTACAATTATAGAAAGAAAGGAGAAAGTTTTTGGCAGTAAAACATAATGTAAAATAATGGCTTATACTATTATTTTAGAAATACTTTGTATAGCTCACAAATATTTTGAAAGCATTACTTTACACATGCTGGAAGGCTGGTAGTCTTTAGGTAAAACATATAAAAAAGAAAATCAGTGCTAGGGAAAGTTAGTCAATATTTAAAATATAATATTAAATCAGCTGGGTAAAACATATCAAAGAATAATACATAACTTTACCTGACTTTTTTAATGAGAAACAATGAAGTTTGCAAGACAGTAATGCCAAGTAAATAAATTATCTTTATGCTAAAAGCAGAAAACAAGATTAAGTTAAACCCAAAGTAATTGAAGAGAAAAAATAAGTAGAATCAGTGAAATAGAAAGCAACAGAATGCATTTGTTAAGCCAAAGTTTGTTACATTGAAAATCAACATTATGAGGAAAATCTTCATAAGACTAATAAAGTAAAAAAATAAACCAAGAATATATATCTTAAATAAAATAATAGTCACTATTATAATTTTAGAGATATTAAAAGAACAATAAGATAACATTATGAACATTATTTCAAAATTTAAACCACTAATATGAAATAAACAACTTTCTTGAATAGCTCAGATTCTGAAATTTGACAAGAATTAGAAAACATAAATTTTCTGTATCTCCTAAAGTAATTTAATATTACAAGAACCTTCTAATAAATATATTACAGACAAAGCACTTTCATTAGTGACCGACATAAAACATTCATATAATAAAATAATACAAAATTTATACAATCTCTTCCAAAAGTAGATTCTAACAGATCCATTACATCTACCTTAAGAAATTATTTTCAGAAAACTATACAATAATATTCAACATGAGTATAAGTGAAAAAGTTCTTAAATTATTTAACTGGTAAGTATATTACCAACTAAATCCAGAGCATACACAAATGATAGTTTATCACACTCAATTAAGATTCACTCAAGAAATGCAAGGTCAGACTAGTTATAAAACTCTATAATTGATGAATTAACCAGATAAAGAGACATCATAAGATCATTTCAACTGGTGATGTAAAAATACTTTACAAAATTCATCTTCCAATATGGATAAAAATTTGCCACAAACTATGACTAGAAAGAGTCTATCTTCATTTCACAAAGGATATCTGTGTAAAACTTACAGATAGCATTGTATTTAATGATGAAATACTAAATATTCTCCTTTTAACATCAAGAAAAAGGGAAGAATGCTCTTTTATTATTAACATTGTATGGAGGGTCTACCCAGTGCAATAAGACAACCAAATAAAACAATAGGAAGAATATTAGGAAAAAGTATATAAAAATAAACTATATTTACAGATTATAAATTTGTTTAGATAAACATTATAAGGCATATGGGGAAAATAAAAAAAATGCATTTATCGTGTAGTTAAGGTTTAATATATAGAAATATGAACTATATTTCTATATATATAACAGATGATTACAAAAGAATTTAAAGACAATTATATTTATCAAAAGATTAAAATACTTAAAATAAATTGAACAAAATATGTATAATTCCCCTCCATGAAAACTATAAAACATTGGTAAATGGGATTAGAAAAGATCTACAGAATTTGGAGTCATGTTTTCATGTTCACAGATTAAAAAACTGAATATTGTTAAATGGTCACCCTTCCAGCATTGAATGGTAGATTGAACACACTCTGAAGTAAAACACTAGGAGTAAAGTAAGTTTTAGATTAATTAGCAAGTTTATTCTAAGACATATAGAAATGTAAGGAATCTAGAATAGTCAAACAAATCTTGATAAAGAACAAAGAAGTTTAAGAATTCATACTACATGACATCAGGTTTAATATCAATCTATACTAAGTAAGAGAAGGTATTATTAGCTAAAGGAAAGACAAATAACTCAGTGTAATAGAATAGAGTATGGAAATAGACATACACATACACATAATATATAATTGATTTTGACAAAGAAAGCAAGCAAATTCAGGGGTAAATAGAAACTTTTCTACAATGATGTTGAACAAATCTTGCTCCCTACCTTATACAAAATCACAAAAGTTATCTTTGAATGAATCACCAACCTAAACAGGCTAAAACAACACATTTACTAGAATACATAAGAGAATATCTTTATGATTTTGGAATGTGCAAATGTTTCCTAAAGAAATGTACCCACTAGACACTAAAAGAAAAAAAAAAGATAACTTGAGCTTTATCAACATATAAAGTATCTGGTTATCAAAATACATGGATTACTGCATTTCAAAAGGCAAGCAGCAGATAAAGAAATATTTTCAACACACATATATCACTGATTACTTCTATCAAGGACATATTAAATAATTTTCTATAAATCAATAGAGATAGATAAAAATAGCCAAGTGGGTAAACTGGACTGATTTTGAAGGTCTTTAAAACATTATCAGTGTATACAAATATGCACTGACATTATCTCATTATTAAATATTTAATTAATTTGTCACTGAATAAACTAGAGACATAACACTGCATATTGGTTTAAGATCAATTATCACCAGAGTTAAGAAATTCAATATATAATTTCATTTCCATTAATTCTTCAAAAAGTAAAATAGGACAATTTTTACTATTTCATGAGCTTGTTTTCTGATAAAAAGGTACATAATAAGTAGTACTTAAGTATTTTATTTGTTGAATAATAATTGAAAGGCTTAAATTGGTATGTGTATATTTTATAACTTAAGCAAGATTATAGGCTTTATTGAGCATTTAATTCCTTAAATCTGTATTCAATTTATGCTGTCATTTGTTAACAAAAACATTCATGATCATTCTATGATCACATATTTATTAATAATTACCATTTATTAAAAGAACAATATATACTACATACTTAGTAGACATACAAATTACCTTGAGACAATTTATGGTGGGATGGGGAACACTTGGATGCATTGTTTTGTCAATCAATCAAAGAAGGATTAATCACAATGGAAGAAAGACTAATCAGAAGGCACAAAGGAAGCTTCAGTTATTTGTCAGAATGGAGTAGGGCAGCAAAGGAAATCACTAAGATTGTTGTTTGGGTACATAATCTGTGACTGTTAGGGTTATATTACTGTGGATCACACAGAATTTAAAACTATAGATTATCACCAATGCTGATAATGATCATAGTGACCAGAGAAGTAAGAAAAAATAGCTTAAAATAAGGTTTGACAATGTGGAAATAACAATTCAGAGAAAAGTACATATTCTTTCCTAGTTGATGCCTAAAACATTTATGTACAAGATTAAAAGTATTAGGTTAAATTATTTAACTATTTGTCATAATTTTAACTTTAATTTTAAATTTATTTTTAAATTTTAAATTATATTTTGTTATGGTATTATAGTTGTCCCAATTTCCCCCCTTCTGCTTCTCTCCACCCAGCACTCCCCACTCCCTCTGGCAGTCCCCATACCATTGTCTATGCCCATGGGTCAAGCATATAGGTTCTTTGGCTACTATATTCCCTCTGCTGTGCTTTTATATTCCCATGGCTATTCTGTAATAACAAATTTGTACTTCTTAATCTTCTCACTTTTTTAAATTTTTTTATAATTCCCAATTTTATAAATGCTAAGCTTCAATGTTGATCTTACACGTAATGTGCCTGTTGGCTCCTGTAAGGTGATTACTCACAGTACTTAACAAATTACTCTCAGGAGAACAAGGAATGGTTCAATCCTCTAAATGGCAGTGTTTCGAGCTGGAGTTGAACTGACTAGGAAAAATTTTCCAACCTCGATCAGAAGTGAGTTTCAAAATAGGATTAAAGTGTAATTATTAAAAATGAAAAAAATTATTATCTGATTTAGCTCTTTCTAACATTCTATTCCATGGGCAAAATACTGTTCTCCATAAATTCTACTCACTGATAAAGATTTTTAAAATGGAGAAATCAACTTTCCATTAAAAAGTATTCTGCCTGCCTTCTGATTTAAACAGCTGATGAGATAAATGCCTTACACTCTTCTCTAGTCAAATTGGACCTCTGGTTATCAGTCCAAATGATACTCGATTTTATCACATCCTGAAAAGTAATTATCCTCAGTTCATGCTGCTCTCTCTATCTCTCTTTCTGAAGTTTGTATTTTTAATTTTTTAAATTTTTATATTTTTAGAGAGAAGGGAAGGGAGAAAGAGAGGGAGACAAACATTGATCAGTTGCCTTTTCTATGTGCCCTGACTGGGGACCAAATCTACAACCTAGGCATGTGCCCTGACAAGAAATCACACTGGCAACCTTTTGCTTTTCTGAATGATACCCGATCAATTGAGCTGCATTAATCAAGGCTCTGTGGTCTCATTAAATTATTTTGTGGACAGAGATCCCACCATGTCTTGTAAAATGAACCTTCTTGAAACTTGGAACTAAAATTAATTTTGTAGCTGTCGGTCTTAAACTAAAACTAAAGAGTTTATTTTCTGACAATCACTTGCTCCTATATTAAAGTCATATCTGAAAAGTTTTGACAATAAGTCAGAAACTGACCACATACAGAATGAGAATGTTTATGGTTCAAGGAACTGCCAAAAATACATTATTTTTCCATAAACCTAATGAAGTTATAAAATTAGAGTAAATCATTTTATAATGGATACACACATTTTACATAACATTTTCAAATTTAGAATTACAATGAAGAATATATTTCCATACAGTTTTAGATTAAACCCTTTATTTTTAATTTTACTGTTATAATAACTGAGACTGCAGTTTGACCTCATTGCTAATTATTCTCATTCATACTCCTTCACAATATTTGAGGTATCTTAAAAATCAGACTTTTTTTTCTAAAGGCTCATTAGTTTTCAAATAGGATTGTTGTACTCTACACCTTATTTTTTTTGCATTGGATCATTAAACTGTTTCTAGCATAATAGCTTTAATTTCTCAAAAAATATTGAGTTCCAAAATTTTCAATTTGGAGTGAAAGTTAAGAGCAAAGGAAATTCGACATAAAGGATAACTTATGTAGTAATCACTGTTTGATAAGGCACTGGAAATACAAAGTTTTCGGACTTGTAATATGACTCTGAAACATTATAATCTCAATTTATTTATGAACCCTGTTCCATGTATCATATAATACATACTTATATGCATAGATCATCATAGTGGGCAAAAAAATTATGTATGTATTAGTTCTTGAAGGTTTTTGAAGAAACCAATTGGAAAATACACATAAGATAATTGAATAGGTCGATGGCTATATAGATAAGTGCATGGACAGGTGGACAGGTAAATACACAGATACATAAATACATACATACTTAAAAGTTTTTAAAATGTAGTGTTTCTTGTACATTTTTGGCTAAGGCTTCATGCCTCAAACTTGTACAATAGGTACCCCAAATATTCCAAAGTAGTATAGTTACTAGATCTTCCAATATGGTCATTATCCTAGTTTGCCCATAATAGCGCCACTTTATGCTCATGGAGTACAAAACAGAATATTGCTAAGATGTCACTTCTGCCTATTTACGACATTTCCATTTGCCCTGAACTTTCTAACCAAGTGCAGTTATTCAGAGTTGAATTAAAGTAAACAAGGATGTGTTTAACTAATCTCCACTTTGTTCTTTAAATTTTGCCATGAACCTTTCTAGGAGTGTGGAAGATATATAAACAGTGAATTATTATTATTATTTTTAAGGATTTTATTTATTTATCTTTAAAGGGGAAGGGAAGGAGAGAGGGAGAGAAACATCAATGTATGGTTGCCTTTTGTGCATCCCCTGCTGGGAACTGGCCTGCAGGGAACCAGCCTGCAACCCAGGCATGTGCCCTGACTGGGAATCGAACTGCGCGATCCTTTGATTCGCAGGCCCGTGCTCAATCCACTGAGCTACACCAGCCAGGGCCAACAGTGAATTATTTTAACATGAGGATAAACTAGCAAGTTAACCAGTGATAATCTACCTCTCTTTTCCCAGTCATTTCCAGATTCAAAATGTATCTGTCATTTAAGGAGAGCTTGTGGGATTTTAAAGACCCAAGCAGCCACAAAAGGCTGACTCCTGTTCTCAGTTGGCAGGGGGACGAGGGTCTGACGCTGCTGCCCTGAGACTGGAAAGCTGTCTGCCGGCAAGTAGGCTGCTGGGTCAGCAAGAACCACAGAAAATTATAGGTTATGTCTCTGTTTTATATCAGAGACAAATTGAGGCCAAGTAGTCCTACCATAGAATTTATAGGGAGTTGTCTATATGTTCCTGCTATTGAGATTTGGTCATTTATTGTATGATATAAATCAGGGGATGGTACATTATAACTGTGAGCCAAATATAATCTTCCACTTATTTTTGTAAATAAAGTTTTATTGGAACCTAATAAAATTTATTTATTTATATATTATCTATGGCTGTTTCATAGTACCACAGCAGAGCTGAGTTATTGCAGTTGAGAACATATAGTTCTGAGAGTCTAAAATAGTTACCATCTAACTGCTTACAGAAAAATATTATAAAAGCCCTTGGTATAAACATGCTAATATTTACATATTGTATTGTATGCTGACATTTATTTCTTACTTCAATAAATATTTAATGTGTTATAAGATCAAAAGAAACAATCTACAGTTTAATAAAAATATTTTAAATTTGTTTCACTATAAATTTGATAGTAAATATGTAGTTTTTACCTAAACTATGTTACTCTTCATAATTTCCATAGTGTATTAGTGACATCACTGTTTATATGAAAACTAGAATATACACACTAGTTAAAGATTCATCAGCATGTATTTTAAATATTATTTTAGAATACTGCTTGCCAATGCTGAGTTAGTTGCACATGCAAAATGTATTCTTCCATTATATCACACTGTGAAGCATGTCTTTTTATTTAATTTATTTATATATTTTTTATTGTCATGCTATTACAGTTGTTCCCATTTTTCCCTCTTTGACCTGGTCCATCCAGCTCACCCCCTGCTCCCACAGTCAATGCCCACACTGTCGTCCCCATCTATGGGTCACTCGTACGAGTTCTTTGACTAAACTCTTCTCCTTCTTTCCACCATTAAATCAAATGATGGTCCCAAAATTATTTCCCTTAATTTCTACTGCATGTGTTTTTACATACAAAAATTAAAGTATCCTTATAAATGTGTTGGCTCCGAGGATAGAATACATTTGCCTACAATTTAAACATGTTACACTAATGCTAGTAAAATCAGAGGCTTTGAAGAAATAATGTTCATTTCAATAATGGTTTGTTTTTCCATACAATTTATTAAAAAAAAACTACAAGTTTATTTGGTTGAAGGTAAGATACCTGATAATATTAGAAATGCTACAAAAATATAGTAAAAATTTTCAAAGATAAACTGGTTCTTGTGTTAAAATTATATATATATATATATATATATATATATATATATGACATTATAAGTACAGGATCAAGCAGATAACAATATAGGTAAATAATTTACAGTTTTAATTTCAACACTTCACCTAAAATGCCATGTGGTGAGCTTTAGTGTGATATCATTATGTTATAGAATTACATGCTTATAATTTTGTAATAAAAAGGGTATTATCCATGCTGAACTCAATATATTATAATATTCACACAATTGAAAATAGAATCTAGAGCTGAAAAATCCACAAATAATTTTAAATATTAACAACATAGGAACACTATTAAATTTTTGTGACAAAGCAGATACTAACAAAAAAATGTAACGTGGCAGAATGTGTTTTCTCTCATTATTATACATTAACATTTAGATTTTAATAATGTTTAAACTTCTGAATGATGGCTATGAAAATAAACCTAAGTATTTCAGGGATGTCTTCACATTTTAGTGAAATAATCCCGTAAATTTTAATCGTATATTGTTGAAAATCAGTTACAATAATTTAATGAAAACCAATATATTAAGCACAAAAATATTTATGAAAGTGTTAGTCAGTTGTACTTATTTTTAAAAAGACATTAAAGTGTATTCCTGCACAATGCAATGAAGACAATAAACTAATTCACTATGTTCAGAAGTGTACAAGATTATAAGCATTATAATTGTGCTTTGGAAGAGCTGGGCAAGGGTGATCCTGTACTTCATGGATAGATCTATGTGCTAGTACAAAATGGAAGTAAGTTGAGAAGGCTGAACAGGGGTGTCCAAGCCACTGTCCACAGGCCACATGTGGCTCAGGATGGCTATGAATATGGCCCAACACAAAATTATAAATTTACTTAAGACATTATCGGCATTTTTGTGATTATGTGTCACAATATATTTAATGTGTGGCCCAAGACAACCTTTCTCCCAGTGTGACCCAGAGATGCCAAAAATTTGGATACCTTTGGACCTTTGAAGTACCTAAGTTTCGCCAAACACTCAATGGAATGATGAGAATTATTTTTGAAAGTGTTTGTCAAAGAAAATAATTGTGTCCTGACTAAAATTTTAAATTAAACTTTCACAATGGCTACTTCTACTTCGTCTTGATACAATTCTATACCTTACCCAGAGATAATATATATAAATAATTTTTAAAAATTTTAGCAGCTTTCTTGTTTTCAAGCAACCTGACTGGTTAGACATTTCCAATTTAGAGATATATTAAATAAGCTCCCAAACTGCAGCTACATTGAGGAAGATATAGTATTAGTTGTTTAGAGTGGTTCTGGAATGGCGGCATGTTTTGTTTTGCTTTGATTTTGCTACTTTGTTTTCCACTGAATAAGTTTCCTCATAAATACAAAGCTGACAACAGTAAAATAAAATAAAATAAAATAAACCCTACAACAACCCTAGGAAAAAAAGAAAAGAATTCTGAAGAAAGTAAAATAGGGCTCTGATGAAAATATTTTTGAATAGAGTAAAAATAGGGTTCTGGTGGAAAGATTTCATGTATGTATTTTTTACAAAAAGTAGCACTGAGAATATTTTCCATTTAGATTTTCCTTTGAGATTAACAGAAAATCAATGAGTATAATAAATATTGTTTCAATTAAGAAGGGCATAATTAAGAAAAGAATTAACTAGAGGCATTAATAATTTTAAATTTATTAATCATAAATGCAACATTGAAAAGGATATAGATGATTTTATGAAAAATTTAAATAATAAGATCATATGGAAAACATACTAATTCTTCAAAAATATATTGACAACATGCTATTTGAGGTAAATGGCTAAACATAGTTTCTGCTGATACTATTTTACAATATTCAGAAAATATAAAATATGTTTTATTTTTCTTTGATTTATAGATATAAAGTTATTATTTTCTTTGAAAGAATTTTATTTAAAAGTAATTTTTAGATAAACTACTTCATAGGTCTCCCTATTTAATGAAACAAAATTACCAATCAATAAGTAAATGTTTCAAATATATAGTTGTAACTACTTTTAGCTACCTCTTTTGCCGAAAAATGCCAGTTTGAAAGGAAAATCATATGGTTACTATATGTATGCAGAACAAGGTAAGAGACTTTAAAACATTTTTCAACTCATAATGAGTCTCAAGGAAACAAAAAATTAAAGGAAACAAGGCCTGAAAAGACACATTTGAATAGAGTAGAGTTTCTTTCTTTCTTTTTTTTCAATTTAAGGTTTCATCTTTTTTTTTTAAGTTTTGTCAATTGACATTCAGTATTATTTCATAGTAGTCTTAGGTGTAAAACATAATGTTTAGAAAATTATATAATTTACAAAGTTATCCTCCCAATAATTCTAGTACCAACCTGGCTCCATACGTAGTTTTTACAGCATCATTGACTATGTTCTCAATGCTGTACTTTAAATCCCCATGGCTATTTTGTAACTATAAATTTGTACTTCTAAATCCTTTTACCTTTTTCATTCAGCTATCCACCACCCTCTCACCTGGCAGCCCTCAGTTTTCCCTGCATCTATGAGTGTGTTTCAATGTTGTCCGTTAGGTTCTTAGGCTCTGCATACAAGAGGAGTTCTTCCTGCCTGCAGTTACCATCCCCTCTTACTATGAGCAATGGCAGAGGTACTCTACCAGAAATTTCAAGTCTTTCTCAATTTAATTAGAAGGGCCTGAAAGAGAAATACTGTGGATTATCACCATTCTCCATAGTTTGGGAGCCAATCATATTTTGTTTCACTTCCAAAAGAGGAAATTTTAGGATATGTATCTGTAGCTAAATATACCACTGCCTAAAGATACTTTGAAGTAGGACATATACACTGATATTCATCAGCTACATTCCCTAGAGAATGGAAAACTGTAGAAGAGTTCAAAGGTATAGGTAATCGTTTAAATACATTTTCATTGTTAAAGCATTTAATCAAAGTTAAGAAACTGTTGGTTTAAACAATTATTTCATTTTACATCTTTAAATTCATTTGAAAAATAAAAAAGTTTATTCCTCATAAAATGGGATTTGTCTGTAATGGTATACCTAAGGAAATAAATTAGATATGACTATGCAGTTATCAGCAAAATATGCACTATTTCTAAAAATATTTCAGTATTGAAGAATAAAATATATTTTATCATAATATAAAAATACGTCACCTGGTATCCAAACTCTGCTATATTATAGAATATTTAACAGGATAATTAATCATTGTTAACCTAATAGATTTATTAATCTTATCCCTAAAATAGGTCAGTATACAAACTCTAAAATTATATTTTTAGTAATAAATGAAACATTTTAATTTAATTTAAACTAAATAAAGCAAAATAACAACTATTTGCATATATATGCATGTTTTTACCTGAATATGGTTCATCACACTCAGAAATGAAACTTTTTGCAGTAATATTGCTCCATTTCTCATGGAAACAGACATGTAGTTGATATTGCTCAATTACTTCTGAACAATTTATGCCTGAAAAAATGAAAGTAAATTAATTTCTAACTAGGTTAAAATGTTTCCCTTTTATATAAAGTTAATTATAGTCATTGATTTTTCTCAAATTTGTTAATGATAAGTAATATGAACATTTTGACAAAATGTAATTCTAATTAAGAAATATTGTTCCATGATGATGTATTTAAATGGAAAGAGTTTCAGTACACTTGAACATAAGTGTTTCCATCTCCTGGCCCTTATTATACTATCAAATATTTTTCAGATTGTTGATATTGGACCTTCAGTTAATTTTCATGATAATTTGAGTTTGCTAATCACGTTTTGAAAGTGGATGGCACATATAACTACCAGTTCTTCAATGTACATTTACAAAGGCCACCAGTGTAAATGTGCACTGGTAGCATTTACAAAGTGATGCATGGTATCTTATACATACCACCTAGTCAGGGTCACACTTCCAAAGTGAAAAATGGGAAAAACATTATACCATTTGAAGAGGAACCAGGGTATGAAATTTTAGTTAAGCAAGATACATAAGCTCTAGAGACCTGTTGTATAACCTTTGACTTATTGTTGACAATAATAGTTTATGCCCCTAAAAATTTAGGAGGGTAGATATGATGTTATGTTCTATCCACAGTATAATAACATCTAAATTAAGAGAAAAAAAGAGAAAAGGCTGCTTGGATTCTCAGAAGCTACACACAAAATTATAGATTCTATACTTTCTTGCCCTTGTTTTTATATCAAGTTTTCCAAATCTTACTTGTATAAAGTATTATGGTCTTACTATATCACATAACATAAAGTTGCATAGCATGTTTTTCTATGTAGTTAATCATCTCATAATATCCTTCATGAGAATGTTCCTAGAAATATATATTGCATGGCAATTGGAAAAATGTTACTATACAACAGTTAAGATAATTTGGCAAAATACTCCCCACCCCCTATTCTAATGAATTAATAATTTAATTTTAAAAGTTTATTGTCATGATCAATGACATCATTCATATAGCTTATAAACTGATATTCTTGCCTCAGAAGTCTTCTTCATTGACTTCCAGATAACCTCCAACACAATGAAAATATAAATACACATAATTGTGTGCCAAAATATTTTCATACATAAAAACTAAATTAACAGTATGATGTTTATAGGTCATGTCCTATTTCCATCTTAGGGAGTATAATGGGCTAAACTGCTACCACCTGTTTGTGAAATTCTAATTCCCAGGGCCTCAAACTTTGACAATATTTGGAAATGGTTTTTGGAGAGCAATAAAGTTAAATGAGGGCATTAGTGTGGGTCCTAATCAAATAAATGTGATGTCCTTGTAAGAAAAGAATATGTGGACATGAACACACACAGAGGAAAGACAATGTGAAGTCACAGAGAGATAGTGACCTGTGGACGAGGAAGAGGAAACCCATTCTGCCCATTCTGCAGAAAGCTTGATTTTGAACATTTAGACTCCAGAACTCCACAAATAAACTTAGGTTGGTAAAACCACTCAAACTATGCTATTTTTTTATGGTAGCACTAGCAAACTAATACAGTGAACATTCTCATGGACAACAGTGTAATGATTGCTGGGGGAAGGTAGGGTTGGGGAAGGATGAAGAGAGTATTGGGAAGAGAAATGATGATGGAAGGAGACTAAACTTGGGGCAGTGAACAGACAATACATGTAGTTGATATGTTGTGGAATTGTGCACCTGAAACCTATACAATTTTATTAATGAGTGTCACCCCAAAACATTTAATTAAAAGGAAAAAATAAGCAAATAAAAATATAAAAAATCAATAAAACCAATAAAATGGAACAATAATAACAAAAATATTTTGGTGATGATACATATTTCTGTATCTTATGAAACTTAAAATTGAAGTAATTATTAATAACTAAACTAGTATAATAGTACATTGTCAATGTTTTACAAAATAAATAATATTATTAGGTAATTTTATGGTGTTTAAATTTAATGACATAAATTATCTATGGTTGTGTTTCTAACAAACAAGTAAGCATTGGGTAAGAAAAAAAATCACCCTATACATTTACAATAAAATTATTGAAATAATGGTCCATGGCATAGGATTATATATGTCAACATTCTGATAGATGATAGAAACTTTCTGATCAAATATTCTTTAAAATTCTTTGGGAAGTTTAAAATGTATGCATAATGAGTAGAATGTTTTAATTATTTTATTTTTTCATTAATCTCAAATAAGCAATTTGAGTGTTTTCATTTTTTTCTTCTAAACTGCCTTAATTAATTTATTTTTTAAAGATTTTATTTATTTTTTAGAGAGAGGAGAAGAGAAGGAGAGAGGGAGAGAAATATCAATGTGTGGTTGCCTCTCGTGTGTCCCCTGCTGGGAACTGGCCTGCAACCCAGGCATGTGCCCTGACTGGGAATTGAACCTCAGTTGTTTGGTTCACAGGCCCATGTTCAATCCACTGAGCTACACAAGCCAGGGCTAAACTGCCTTAATTTAATTATGTGATATATTCCAGAATAGGTAGGGCGACATATATTTTATCACCAGGACAGTAGAGTCAAATGAGAATTTGTTCCCAGTTATAAGGAATGATGTTCAGTAGATGTTAATAAGCCAGGATTAACTTCTCAAATAGCCTTGGTACTTCCCTACCATAGAGACTAACCTCCATGAAACACTGGCTTCGATGAATTTTAGAATTTACAATGGCTCACTGAGTTCTTCCATCATATTTTTTTTTGCACAGCCTTCTCATATTTGGCTCCAAAGGCATAATCCCATGCTCCATGGAAGAAAGACTTTGTTGAAATCTCCTAAAGCCTGCCTAACAAAATTATAGTTGTATCCCTAAACCTAATCTACCTTAATCATCTTTACTGCTTCCACCACATGCAATCTTGTGACCAACATACACTACTAATTTGTGATTTGTTTTCTCATAGTATCATTGCCAGGCATACAAAGTATTTCACCTTGCTAGATCATTCTCGTTTTATCCATTATCCTTGTAATCAATCCTCTACTCTGTTTCTGAAACTATCATTTGAAAGAAACTCATATGAAGTCCCAGACTGGACATGTTCCTTACAATTCTCAATGTTTCTCTTCACTTTCCTCTGATGACCCCAATTCCCTAGGAAACTTTCAAATAAAGATAGTTTATTTTCTCTCAAATTCCTCACTTCCGGCTCAGTAGTATAGTTTATATTATTTTTAGATTACCCTTAATCTACTGGTTTCATCTACTCAACAAATATACTTTTACAACCTCATCAGTGCTTCTCACTTAGCTTATGATAATTAGTTATTAATTATATCATGCTCTTTCCTTCCTTAGTAGTACCTAGCAATTATTTATAGGTGCCACACTGACATCCATTAAGAACATTGTTTTGGTTCTTAATTATCTTTTCATCTCCAACTCTCCTGAGCAACTCCAGTGCCTCCCCTGCAACACCACATAGTTCATTATATTCCTCAACTCAGATTCACACTTCATTTCCACATCATCACCCAGAGCTTTTTTACCCCAAACAACCACATGCTTGGAAATTTTATTGAGTGACTAAAACATGTTTTTCTGATCTTATATTTTTAGTGAGAAATTGAGTTAATTTTGAGAAAGATGTGAATATAGGTATTTCAGTATAAAACTTATACAGTGTTTTTAAGAAATCTTAAATTAAGCAAAAAGCTTATTTTAGACACTGATATGATTTTTCTATATTCTGAATCCAAATTTATTTATTTTATTTATTTTTTATTGATTATGCCATTACAGTTGTTCTATTCCCCCCCTTCATTCCCTTCCACCCTACCCCCCGTCCCCGCCATTCCCCCCTTTAGTTTATGACCATGTGTCTCAAGTTTTTTAGATTCTATATTTCCCATACTTTTCTTGCCCCCCCGTCTATTTTCTATCTACTGTCTATGCTACTTATTTTCTGTACCTTCTCCCCCCTTCTCCTCCTCCCTCTCCCCTGTTGTTAACCCTCCTTGAGATCTTCCTTTCTATGTTTCCACTCCTGATCCATCTGTCCTTTTAGTTTGCTTTTGTTTTAGGTGTGGTTGTTAATAACTGTGAGTTTGCTGTCCTTTCACTGTTTATGTTTTTTTAACTTCTTTTTCTTAGATAAGTCCCTTTAGCATTTCATATAATAAGGGCTTGGTGATGATGAACTCCTTGAATTTGATCTTATCTGAGAAGCACTTTATCTGTCCTTCCGTTCTAAATGAAAGTTTTGCCGGATAGCTCAGTCTAGAAAACTGAGAATTAAAAATATATGTATGTAGCAGTTTGTAAATTCAGTTTATTTTTGTATTTTAATAAATAGAATATGTTATTTTTTAAAGTAGTCTTACCTGTAAATGGTGGGTGACAGACACATTCATATCCTCGCTTGTTCCTTTTTTCACTTTTATTAATGCAACTGCCATTATTTTTACATGGTTTATAAGAACATGCATCAAGTTCCTGGCAGTACTTTCCAGAAAATGGAGGCTCACAGTGGCAGTTGTATGTCTTGCTCCAAATTTCAGTAAGACATTTACCATGCCCTGAGCAATACTCAGAACTCAGATATTCCTGGCAGGACTGCTCTTTCACTGTCACATTTAGTCGAAGTCCCAGTTGACAAAGCGATGTACCACTTGCCATTACTGTGATAAAATAATGTGTCCCAATACTCAGCCACTTAGAATTAACAATGTGCATTCCTTTCAGCTTGCAACCAAAAAGTAACTGCTCTTCAGTTGTGGTGTTCTGCAGACAGTCAATGAATGATGCTTCAGAAACATTCATCAAATTTATTTCTGGAGATTGAAGAGATGGTTCAGATGAAATTACAAGAATATCTCCAAATTGAATTTGCAAAGGACAAATCTGGGGAAGAGATTTATTGCCTGAAGTACTCATTTTAGAATTTATGTCCTCAAACCAGCAATCTCCATAGACATCCATGCAGATGTTTTCGGATAGTGTCCAATTCACCACATATGATGAGGGTTGTGTATGCCATTCTTTCACCAATTGCCATCTACATACTGTTTTTCCATGTGTATACATGCTATGAAGAACCAACAGGCTTAGAAGCATAGCTGACTTGCTAATCATTATAGGAAACAGTATTTTATAACCTATCATAAAAATGATTGCTCAACATGGGATTTCAATATTGCTGGATATTTTTAAGCAGAGATTTTTTGTTCAGAGAATTCCTGGGAACTGGCTTTTTGGTTTTCTTTGTTATTCCCAAAATGCAAGTGAACTTGATGACTAGATATTGATGAAGAATCAGTAGGTTCAACCGTTTTAAATATCCCTTTAAACAGAAAGATACAACATTGTTAGTGAAGGTTTTCCTAAATTACTTAATGATACAAAAATGTCTTAGCTGTTTTATATAAGGACTGTGTCACTAAGAGCTAGGCACCTCCTTTGTGAAACAAGGCCAGGGGAAATGTGATTGTTACGTTGTATCTCATCCTGCCCCATGTAATCACCTGATTATGAAAAAGTTTGGTATCATCACATAGTTAAATTAGCAGCTTACTGTAGTCTTTTATATCAAGCTTGAATACAACTGAAACACAGCAAAAATTAAGATTCTTTTTTGGGTGGATTTTATTTCCTTCAGAAATAAGTATCTCTCTCTGATTAGTTTTAGGAAAAAAGTTTTTAGAAGACAAAAATATGAATGTAATGGTTTAAATATAATGTTCCTATAATATTTTCATAAAAATATTAGTCCTGAGGTATCTGTGAGTGACAAATCATGTTCTTCTAGTGGTAACCCAGGAGGTGGAAGCTCTCACATATATTAAAGACACGCAATTGTGCTGTACAAATGACTAAACTTAGAATGAATTGTCATTCAACTTCTGAAGGAATGGTAGAAGCATGGTGTGCAAAAAAGGGAAAAGAAGATGTAAAGTGGTGGAATGGAAGGATAATGAATAAAGGTAGTATGGTAGGAATGCTCTCTCTTCTATCACTCACCACTGGTGTGAAAGGGGGGTCAGGAAATCAAGTCTTTCAGAAGACATCACTACTCCCAGAAAGAAGGCAAGAAACTGAACTGGGATTAATGTATTCACCCAATTAAAAAGTAGTAACTACTACTCATTGAGGTTTTTCTCTTTTTAAATCACTATATTTAGAGATTAACAAAAATAAACTATGAACCTCACAACGAAACTCAAATTCAGAGAGGAAAGATAAATGACATAATGAAAATATATATTCTTTTATGTTATTATTCATTCTATTATGTTATTTGTTCATTCTATGTCCATAGTCCACATCAGTTTTAATTTGCTTTACTTTTATACAGTTAGGAACATCTTAAATATATTAATTTAAAGACACTAACACAGCAGTGTTGAATTAACAAGACAGTACTGAAGACTGAATTAGACTATTCAATAAATGGTAAATGGTACCTTTTATTATTGTCCAATTTAACAGGGCAATTAAAATTTACATTGGTCAGATTCAAATATAGATTTTATCCCAGCATTTCTATTACACCTGATTACCAATTAAATGTTGTTAAAACATTTTTTTTACCATTATAATGTATAGTTATTTGATATTAATATTAAATATTTATGGTAAGTCCAATATCTTAATGGGTATTTTAGATCAAGTAGAAATTAAATTTGAGTTATAAATTACCTCTTTGAAAATTTAGTTGTGGGTATTAGAAATCTATAAAAATATGAAGTTGCATATGTAACATATTACCTTAATGTACACAGAATAGGTTAAATTGTAACTTTCTTAAAACTAAATTTCTGTATGATTATGTTCATTTAAAATATATTAATCATAAATTCTGAATTTAGAATAATTAGCTTGCTAAAATGTAAAGAATATGCAAAACAAATCTATTTGATTCTAATCTATATGCGTGGAAATGTTCTAGGTACTATGAATTCATCAATAACCAAGTGAAATTAAATATCTATATAAAGAACTAAAAACTTAATGAAGGAGCTAGATTACTAAAGAAGGAACATTACCAATTTGTTATAAAAAATGGTCTAGAGAACTCTAAAAACACACAGGAGGTACATTTAATAGGAAAAGGGGTAAAGCTTGGACCATGAAATGGAGTCACCTGGGAAAATCGCTCAGGAGGAGAATGCCAGGAGAAGAGGTCTAGCTAAAGATTTTGAGATGAGTGTGATACTGGGTATGTTTGAAGAAGATAATTTGAGCTTTTAATACAGAGGGAAAATAAATTATCATAAAATATAAGCTTATGATTTTGATAGTATATCAAGAGGGGCAAGCATTGTCAGTAAAGGAGCTCACATTTAATGTTAGGGCAATGGAGAACTTGAAGATTTTATGTGGGAGATTAACAAGAACACTATTTATCTTAACGGCATCTATTTACTTGCAGAGTGAGGAATGTACATACTAGTAGGTACAGTTGGGGGAGTTGAGACATGTGGGGAAGGCAATAACACTTACTAATCTTGAAGGCTGTTGACCTAAGGAGAGAAAGAACCCCAGGAGGAACAGGTGAGAAACAAATGATAAGGGAGATTGGATATCAGAATAGCACATGCATATATGAAATTTGAAGCCCTTCTGAATGATTTTCTTATAGAAGTACCCAGATATCAATGGTAAACACACAGATAAACATAGATGAGAAGCTGAGCTGGAACTCTAAATCTGATCATACTAATCATATATTTTTATATTTCAATATGTATGTAAAGTTGTTAGAAATGTGTCCTAAAATGTGAAAGACTTTTCTTTAAATAACAAGCAAAGGATACATAGGGATATCACAAGTATGGGATAACATAAACAGCAATGAACACAGTGCACAGTAGGAGAGAAGAAGCAAGATCATTGTAGACTATTAAGGTTGTGACTTCGGAACTTCAGGAATTTATCATATGAGGTCCGTTTTCACTATGACATAGGCGGTGATTGGTAAAGATGGTGAGTTTCAAGGGAAAAGATTGGACAAGATTTAAAATAAAGAGTGAAGAAAATATGAGAGAATGTTAATTAAGAAAAAATAGAAGGATCACTAGGCAATATTAAAATACTTTTGTGGCTGTTAGTCACAAAATTATAGTAGTATCAAACTGCACAGTGCATTATTTTCCCAGCAGCCTAGTTGAAATGACACAATAAAAAATTAAGTAATAAATGGGTTTAAACAAATACAGTCACAAATTTATGTCCACATGAAAATGCTAAGAAAAAATTACATTTGTATTGAAGAATTAGGTCTGCGTAACATTTTTAGACTTGCTGCAGATGTGAGCTCATATTCTCGAGTGGCTAATCCCACGCTTCTCAAAATTCTCTGGGTCTCTAATTATTGTGCATTTATATTTTCTAAGAGAAAGTGACTTGAGTTTTACATTTCCATCGCAAGGAAATTTAAATAAATAAAAAAGAAGAGAGAAATAAGAACCCAGAAAGTTTCTACAAGGTCAATTTGCATCTATACATGCTGAATAAAAAATGCATTGAATTTTATTAGAACAAGATTATTATAAGCATCTCATACGGATACACTGGAATAAAAAGCTATAATTTGGACCCAAAAGATAAGTATAATAATTTGTAACTCAAATTTTAATTTACAAAGACATTGTTCTACATCTCACAAAGTTCAATAAGTTATATTTTAATTTCTATTTAGTTTAAAATATTTTTAAATTTGTCTTGAGATTTTTTCTAATTGATGTGCTATTTAATAGTGAATTGCTAAATTTCTAAATATTTGAACACCTATAAGTATCTTTCTGATACATAATTCTAGTTCTGATCCATTGTGATTTGAGAACATATTTTACATAATTTACAACTTTATAAATTTGTTCAGCTGTGTTTTAGGGCCTAGAATGTAATCTGTCTTGGTGAATGCTCCATGTATACTCAAAAAAGAGAAAATGTGTATTTTGTTGTTGGAAGGGGTATTCTGTCAATGCCAATTAGATCAAACTGCTTGATAGTGCTGAAACAGTCAGCCATATCTTTATTAGGTTTTTGCCTGTTTGACATAACAATGATTGACATGGGGTATTTGATGTCTCCATCTAAAATAGTGGGTTGGTTATTTTTCCTGTCAGTTTTATCAGTTACTGCCTAAAATCTTTTCACATAGTGTCCTTAGGTACATACTCATTAAGAATTAGTACGTCTTCTGGGAGCATTGTCTTCTTTATTATTATCTAGTACTCTTCATCTCTGACCATTTTCCTTGCTCTAAAGACTGCTTTTTTCTATAAATATAGCTACTCCAGCATTTTTTGAATTAGTGGCAATATGATACATTTTTCCAAATCTCTTTACTTTTAACCTGAATCTTTATCATTTAAAGCAGATTTTTATATACACAACAAATAATGTGCTGAGATAAATGGACTTTAGTGTGAGAATCTATGGTAATCTGACTGGGGCATGGGTGAGTAGTTGTTGTACCTGTGGGTATCAGTGGCTTCAAATTCCTTTATTGCCTTTGTGTTTTACTTCCTTCTTGATTTTGGATTTTCATAAGTACTTATCCCCAGAAACATTCGTCTCTTTCACCCTTTTTAGCTGTAATCTACTATTCTCCTATTGAAGTCCTTGTATCTTTCACCCCTTTTTAGCTGTAATCTATTATTATCCTATTGAAATCCTTGTATCTTTCACCCTTTTTAGCTGTAATCTACTATTATTCTATTGAAGTCCTTGTATCTTTCACCCTTCTTAGCTGTAATCTACTATTGTTCTATTGAAGTCCTATTGGTTTGGGGTAAGTGTGGACAAGCATTCTCTACACTTCAAGTTAAATCTACATTTTCTAAAGGGTCTGTGTCTCCATGCTGTGGCTTTTGCAAGTGATCTTTCTCATATAACTTCCCCTCTTAGGTGAGAAAGAAAGGCTAGAGGAGTCTGAAGTATGAAGAATGTCCTTACTCATTGTTCTGAGACAAGATCCAAGTAAAATTCCCATTGGTGAGGAAGATTTTGTTATAAAGAAAGCCTGCATTTATTTCAAAAGGATGACTCTTCCCATCCTTTTGCCTGGGTCCCAATTGGATCATTGTCAGATTTTTACTATAAGAACTCTGTGAATGTTCTCAAATTAAAGCCCATGAATATGTGGGGGACAAACGAAGCTGTGGCTCCCAGGAGTTCTCAGCCCACATTGCCTTCAATAATTCAATGAAATTCCCATTTAAGTGTTCATATCAGCTTATGCCTCCAGTGTTTTAGCTTCAAGATATGTGCTATGATTCTCTCCATTCATCTCTCTCTCCAGGTTCCAAGGTACCAGTTTGCCCTGAAAACTCAGTTTTCTGTGGGTTTAAGAAAAGCCATTGATTTTTATTTTGCGCAGCTTTATCTTGCAATGAGATGAAAATTAAAAGTTTCAGGTTCTTCATATGTTGGAGTTGTAACCCAAAGTCTACATTGAATTTTACTGATTTTTTACTTGCTTTTTTAGATATATTGGTCACTGTCAACTATGCAAAAAAGTGATTTTATGTACTTTTACTATAAGTAGGTCTACTTAGTACTTCATTATATGAGTATACCAAAAATTGTCTATCCATTTACTTGATGATGGTCATTGCTGCTTCCAGGTATTATATAATATAAGTAAAGCTCCTGTAAACATTTAATTAGAAGCCTTTTGTGGATTACAATTTTATTGGTCATATCTGGATTCCTAGGAGTAAAATGAATGATTCATAGTAAAATGTATGACTCAGATGGCTGGTGCATGCTTACCTTTAAAAAAAAATACTGCCAAATATTCTCCAAAGTTGTTTTTGCATTTTATATTTCTATCAGCAGTTTTTTGAGGTCCCAGGTATTTCAAATTACCTTCAAATGTTGGTAGAAGCAATCTTTTTATTTCAGTTAGTCAAACACGTATCTTTTATGGTTTGATTACTAATGATCTTGAGCATCTTTCCAATTTTTTTTTTTGCTATCTGTGTATGCACTTTGGTTAAGTGTTTCTTCAAAAGTTTTGCCTACTCTTAATAGGACCCTTTGTTTTCTTATTATTGAATACCGAGAGTGCTTTCTATTTCTAGATACAAATCTTTTGCTAGATATATTATGTGCAAATATTTTCTCCCAGTCTATGGCTTAAATTCTCATTTTGTCAATGAGAATTTAATAATCTTTTACAAAGCAGATCTTAATCTGGCATGTCCAATGTATCCACTTTTTTCTCAAAGCCCTTTAACTTAATGTAAAAATTCCACTGGGGATTATATCCTAAGAACCCTAAAACACCAATCCAAAAGAACTCCTATGCACTCCAATGTTCACAGCAGTACAATTTACAATAGCCAAGAGTTGAAAGCAACCTAGGTGCCCATCAGTAAATGAATGGATCAAAAAATTATGGTACATATACACAATGGAATTCTATGCAGCAGAAAGAAAGAAGGAGCTCCTACCCTTTGCAACAGCACAGATGGAACTGGCAAGTATTATGCTGAAATAAGCCAGGAGTTGAAAGACAAATACCACATGATCTCACCTTTAACATGAAGCTAAACAACAAAACAAACAAGCAAGTAAAATATAACCAAAGACCCTGAGATAAAGAACAGGCAGACAGGGACCAGAGGGGAGAGGGGAGGGAATTTCAAGGGACAAAGGGGAAGGATTTACAGGAACTAGTATAAAGGACACATGGACAACAACTAAGGGGGGCAGAAATGGGAGGGAGGTGAGGAGCACTGGGGGGTGGGCTGGGATGGGAGTAAAAGACAGAAACTACACTTGAACAACAATTAAACAAAAAAATTAAAAAACTGAAAATATGGTGAAATACAAGAGATGCTTTTTGTTTGTTTGTTGCCTCTCTGTAGACTTCCATCTTAGATCTCTGCGATCTGAACTGACTTCTTTCCAGATGGGAGCCCAGCTTTCCTTTTGGCACTTTCTATCACATCGTGTTGCCTTTCCCATTTGCCTCGCTTTTCTGTTGCATCTTTGTTTCCTGAACCGTGCATGTTGTTTCTGAATGTGATCCTTCATTTTTGTGGAGAACATTTTCCAGTAGGTCTCTCAGCAAAGGTAAATGGAAAACAAAATTTAAAAGCTCAAATGTCAAAAATTATCATTAGATTCATGCTTTTGATTAATATTTTGAGTATAAAGTGCTGGATTGAAGGTTATTTTCTTACAGGAAAAGCATTATTTCATTTCCTTCATTTTTTTAATGAAAAGTCCAGTGTAATTCTTATTTTTAATTGCTTGTATATTACCTTTTACTTTCTTTTTTTCCACTCACAAATCTTTTTCTCTGATGTTCTACATTTTTCAGTGATTAAGACTTGAAGTGTGGCATTTGGCACTCTTTAGATGTACCCCAAAAAGGTAGGGGTGTGTGTGTGTGTTTGAGTTATTTAGAAATTTATGTTATTTAATTGTAAAATGATGTTACTCAAAGCAATTATTTCATTTAGTGAATGATGTATTTATTCCATTGAGAAATATGATTAAACAGTATTGGATGATGAACATGATACTCCCTATTTGCCGCTTTTCTTCATGTTGAATTATAGAACACTTTTTAACTGTGCTTGAAATACTTAAATGCTAGTGTTTCTATTTGTGAGTTAGAAACACTTTTGTTATAATTTGTTAAGGATATGATTTTAACTTCTTCTGTACAAAGATTACAATTGCATTCTGGCAGTCATTAAATGAAATTGACAAACAGTAATTAGACTGTGCTGCTTTCATTTTTGTTTTTTGTGATAAAAATATATGATGCGTGACATTACTTAAAAGAACTACAGGAAAATAACACACCTGTCTATTTTTCTACTAACAGTAAATGGCATTTTTATATATTAGAGAGAAATTTAACTCCAACTAATCTACAAATAAACATATCTTGAAACAGATAAAATTATTAATTAAAATTACTTTTTAATGTCTACTTACTGCATGTATTTATTACTATAATTCATTATATATATTTAGAAACTACATGTCATAAGCAGAGTAGGGAAATTATTTCTAGTCTTCACAGATAGGCATTATTTTTCCAATCTAAAGATAAAAAAACCTGGTATCAGCATTAACAAATAAGTCCTTTAAGAGTCCATAGCTTGTATGTAGGAAGCTGAGTATTCATAACCATTCTAATATACTGGTTACCTTCAGGTCTATAACCTGTAAAATTTTCACTCACCTTCCCTTGGCACACTTAGACATTAATATCTACAGTAACCTGTCATGCCTTATAGATATTTTTATAGGTATAAATATGAGAAATTAAATACATTGCAGGATAATTTTAATTATAGGAATATTTGTAGAAGTATTCTAAAGCACTTGGGATGCAAATATATTACATTGTAAATGTATTACATTCCCTGACACATATTAAGGCTGAAAAATATTTATGGAATCACTATAGAAAAAAGGCAAAAAGAAAAGAAAGAAGGAACAATGGGAGAAAGTGAGAGAGGGAGAAAAGAAGGAATTAAAGAAGGATGGAAGATTTAAGACATTACTATACTGAAACCATTCAATGAGATGATATATGATAAAATCTCTAGCACAATTTTGGAAAATATTATTTAAATTTTAGAAGATGTGACATGTCAGATGTGTATCTGCCCACAAATATGGGGAAATATTATATTTATAGACATATACATTCTAGATGTGAAAGCACATGTTTCTCGTGTACATGTGTCTACTTCTAAGCAGTTAGGCCTACAGTTAGGCAAGAGTCCCTGAAAATTCAGACACACACTAAAGCACTTTTAAGTATGGTGAATTTAAGGTTCCTAGAAATATGACCTTAACAATTAAAAGGGAAATTAGGGCATGCAAGCAACTATCAGAAGTATCATGAATGATAATTTGTCTTTCAAGAGAAAATGCAAAGATAAAGGAAAATTAGAATCCCAAAACAGAATGAAATAATTTCTTAAAGTTATCAGAATAAGAGTTAACATTTAACTGAAGGCTTAAGCCATAAAGTTTTTCAAGCTTTGTTCTTTGAATCTTCAACCTTTAAAATTAGCACAATTATTTATCTCCATTTTATACATGAGGGTATGAAAAAGTACATGAATGTATGTTGTTACCACTTCCTCTTTCACCATAACTTCCTTAAAATTCTTCCACCAGAACTAATATTTTGGAGGCAATGTAATGTAAAGGAACCATGAGTTAATGAAACAAACAGTGGAACTAGATTCTGGTCCAGAACCTGCTACCTACAAGTCAAAGTACCCCACTTACTAGTCAGAGAATTCATTATTTTACTAGGAAAGAAAAAAGTTTAGATTACAAGATCTTCCATGCACCTTTTAGCTCTAACACTATATGCTGCTGTCATGCTTTCTATAAGATAATCAAAGGCAATATTTATGATGGCTAATTTTGTGTGTCCACTTGAATGGACCAAAGAATAAGCAGGTATCTTATTATTTTAATGTGTGACTGTGAGGGTGTTTCTGAGGAGATTAGCAGTTGAATTAGTACAAGGAGAAAAACAGATGTGGGTGGGAATCATCCAATCCAAGGGGCCCCAGAAGGATATGGACACTAAATATGTGAACCAAATCTTTTTTTTTTCTTAGGTGAAGCTGGGATCTAGCTACTCTTTTTGATCTTATGGTACTGCACCAGGGATAGGAACCTGGTGAGAGGACATCCCAAATCTTTCCTCCAGCTTCAACAAGTCTAGTTTCACATATGCTTGGGTACAGGAGCCTCTACAATCATTTCTGAAATTTGCACAAAGATAAATTGTCCATGAATTGTTGCTGAATTCACATGTTTTTGTGGGGAAGGAGGGTCTTGGTTTTCCTAGTCTGTCATTTTTCTGATGCAACACTTTATATATTTGAATTCTGTTGGATATAAATCACTATCCCCTAAATATTTTGTTTTAAAAAAATTAAGACACACAAGTGATTCATAATAAACAAAAGGAGAGAAATCTAATGTAATTTTTACAAAAGACATGGATGTAGACATTTAAATATAGTATATTTTTATAACAATAATAAGAATATGGTTAAGCTAGAAAGTCATGGGTTGGACAAGATAATTTTCTTTAGGATGCAACAAGAAGCTTACACACATACACACACATACTATTTCATACACACATTGGTACACAATAGACAAGAAGGATGAACTCATCACAGGGTTATTGTAATATCTAATCTACTCATAGTATTTCTAAGCAAGTCCAATTCTTTTGTTTACAAATACTTATCCTATCCCCTTGTTATTATTAGCATGGATCACCAATTTTACACAATGATAATTTCATTAGACAAAGGGTATTCTGGTTGTAGTACTAATTGCACATCAAAATATTCTTAGACATAACATATTACAGTCTTGCCATTTTCTCCATAATTCGATGTCATTTCTTGATAATTGGAGAGACATTTAAAGATCAAGGACGACATGCACCATACTCAGGATCAGAGATTTGGGGACACAAATAAAATGATTGCTAATGATGACTAGGATCCATATGTTCCAATTTTTGCTTGCAAGAGTTACCACTTTTTTTAATAACTCCTACTGTAAAGTATATAAGAATATATGCTGCAAAAAAGAAAAATATGATCTGTTCATGCATATTTAGATTTGAGTCTCTTATCAAAGTTTTCTGACATAAGACAGTAAAAAAGGCTTTCATTTAATACATGTAAAATATGACACAGAATGACTAGCTTTTCATACATGCATGTGTATTGCCTAAAATATGTAGTACTTAAGCACAGGAACTCTGGAATCAAATGCCCAGTTACAAATTTTGGTTTAATCTCTTTCTGCCCTTTCTACCTTCCCCATACTAGACAAATTAAAACAGTTTTTTCCACCTGTGAAATTAATGTAGTGATTGTTTTATCCCATATAGTTATTGTGATAAATAAATGACATAAATTATAAAATATGTTGATACGTATGACCTTTCAAATAGAAAGTCAGTGATATTTTTGTTTTGTAAAATAGTATATATAAATTTGGAAAAGTCAAATAACCCAATTTCTTTAAAATTATCTTTATTGTGCTTTTTTAGGCTAATTTATATAGTCATATGCATCTGCAAGTTCACATAAAATATCCATATTGAAGGCCAAAGATGGCAGAGGAATAATCAGAAGCTACACAAACCTCCTCCCAGGACCAATTTGGAATTAAAACTAAATTGTAGAGAAGTCATCCTGAATAACCAACTGACACTAGCTGGAGAGAAGCCTTATAACTAAAAATAGACAGAAGAAACCATTTCATGACACACGACAGGTAGGGAGTACAGTGGAGGTTGCAGAGGCCTGGCTAGACTCTCTCAGGCTTCGGCTGAAGTTCTGGAGGGATATTTCCATGACATGGGGTCTAATCCTCAAGCTGGGTCCCCAGCCTATAGCATCAGAGATGGAAATGAGCTCAGATAACATCCAGTGGTGAAAAGCAGCAGGGTTTCTGTCTGCCAGAGAGTGATGGCTGGAGATATGGAGAGCCTCTTAAAGGGTCAACACACAACATTTTGTTTGTAGCCACTTACCCTGGGCTCTGGCAGAGGGAAGGCAGAGTGGAGTAGAGATGCTTGAGGAGAATCTGGGGTTGCTGCCTCTGAGCAGAAAACTGAAGGAACAGTCACCAGGTTCTCTGTGCTGATTCATCTATGACACTGCAGAAGCCATCTTTCAGAACATCCCTCTGCAAGTGGCATCAGCCTGAGCAGAAGCAATAACCCACCCAAAGTAATTATTCTGCCCTGCCCTGTTGTGCTTATGACAGGCTTCTGAATTCAGTATGATTAGCTTAATGACTGATTAGTTTAAACACTAAGGCAGAAAGTATAAAGATACAGCCAAAACAGAGAGAGAAAGAAACAGACCCCAAATGAAAGAACATGAGAATTCTCCATAGTGCTAGATGAAATGAAGAAAAGTGATTTATTAAATAGAGAGATTAGAGCAATGATTAATAGGATACTCAACAACATGAAAAGAGACATTGAAACCATAAAAAAGACCAGTCAGAAATTAAGAATAAAATATCCAAAATAAATAATACACTGAAAGAAATAAGCAGTAGGTTAGATGAAGCAGAGGATGAAATCAGTGATTTGGAAGATAAGGTAGAAAACATATACCAATCAGAACAGCAAAAAATATAATAATTTAAATAATGAAGAAATGTTTCTTAAGAAACATTTTAAGAACCATTTTGAGCAACTTGAAGTGTAATATCTGCATCACTGGATGCCAGAAGGAAAAGGGACCAATCAAGAGAAGGAGAATCTATTTGAAGAAATCATGACCACAACTTCCAGTATTGTAAAGGAAAAAAAAATGCACAAGTCCAGGAAGCTCAGAAAATACCAAGCAAGTTGGACTAAAAGAGGCCTACACTGAGACACATTATAATTAAAATGATAAGGCTTGAAAACTAGAAGAGAATCCTAAAAGCCAAAAGATAAAAGTAAGCAGTTACCTACTAGGGAGCACTAATTAGACTGTCATCTGATTATTTGACAAAAACATTTCAGGCCAGAAGGGAGTGGATAGCAATGAAATATTCAAGGTGATGAAAAGCAAGGACCTACAATTAAGGCCACTTTACCCAGCAAAGCCACCATTTAAAGTCAAAGGAAAAATAAGGAGCTACCCATACGAAAAAAGCTGGGGGAGGTTTTTGGGTGTTTTTTTTTTTTACACGAAACCAGTATAGCAACAAATGTTTAAGGGAAAGAAGAGGAAAGAAGGAGAAGAAGGAAGAGAAGGAGGAGAAGGAGGAGAAAAAATAGAAAGAAAAAAAACAGAGGAAAGCAGTCTAGCAAAAAAAATGGCACTACATATGTATTGATCAATAATCACCTTAAATATAAATGGCTTAATGCTCCAATTACAATACTTAGGCTAGCTGAATGGATAAAAAAACAAGCCCCATAAATATGCTGCCTTCAACAGACCCATTTTAGTTTGAAGGGTACACAGAGACTAATGTAAAAGGATGGAAAAAGATATTTCAAGCAAAAGAAAAGAAAAAAGTGGGGGAGCAGTAGTTACTAGTATATCCAATAAAGTACTTTAAAACCAAGGCTGTTTTGGTTTGACAAAGGACGACACTACATAATGATAAAGGGAATAATACAAGAGGCTATAACCCCAGTAAACAATTATGTACACAACATGGGGGTACTTATGTATGTAAAGCAACTTTGATGGACATAAAGAGAAAGATTGGCAGAAAAAAGTCATAGCTGGGGATTTTAATACCCCATTGACTTCAACTGATAGATTTTCCAGACAGAAAATCAACAAGGAGACAGTGGACTTAAATGACACACTAGATTGAATGAATTTAATTGATATATTCAGAGTATTTCATCTCAAAGCATCAGAATTTTTAAGAACACATGAAATATTTTCTAGGATATTTAAATATCCTAGATAAATTTAAGAAAAGTTAGAACCACATGTTAGGACAATTAGAAGTCTTAATAAATTTAAGAAGATTGAAATAGTATCAAGCATCTTCTCTGACCACAATGCTATGAAACTAGAATCATAAGAACACTGAAAAATTCTCAAAGATGTGGAAGCTAAATGACATGTTATTAAACAACAAATGGGTCAACAATGAGATCAAGGAATAAATCAAATATACCTTGAAAAAATGAAAATGAGGACAAACAATACAAAATCTGTGGGATACCGTGAAATCAATCCTAAGAGGGAAATTCATACCATTTCAGGCCTATCTCAACAAACAAACAAACAACAACAACAAAATGAGAAAAAGCTGAAATAAACAATCTAACTTAACACTTAAAGGAACTTGAAAAAAATGACAGACAGCCCAAACTGAGTAGAAGGAAGAAAATAATAAAGATCAGAGTGTAAATTTTTTAAAAAGTCTAAAAAAAAGATTTAAAAGATCAATGAACCCAAGAGCTGGTTCTTTGAAAAAATAAACAAGATAGACAAACCTTTAACAAGATTCATGAGGAAAAAAAGAGAAATGATCCAAATAAATATAATCAGAAATGAAAGTGGAGAAATAACAACCGACAATAGAGAAATACAAAGGATTGTAAGAAAATATTATGAGCAACTCTATGCCAACAAATTAGACAACCTGGATGAAAGGGATAAATTCCTAGAAACATACAATCTTCCAAACTAAATCAGGAAGAATCAGAGAACCTGAACTGATAGAATACACCTAGTAAAATTGAAGCAGTAATCAAAAATTTCCAATGAATAATAGCCCTGGACCGAGTTGCTTCACAGGTAATTTTTACTAAACATTTCAAGAAGAACTAATACCTGTCCTTCTCAAACTATTTCATAAAATTCCAGAGGAAGGGAGGCCCCAATTCATTTTATGAGGCCAGAATTACCCTAAATCCAAAACCAGATAAAGATATTATAAAGAAAAAATTATGGGCCGATATCACTGATGAACGTAGATACTAAAATCCTCAACAAAATATTAACAAACCGAATATAGCAATGCATCAAAAAGTACATATACCATGATCAAGTGGGATTTATTCAGTAACACAAGGTTGGTGTAACATTCACAAGTCAATAAATGTGATTCATCACATAAAAAAATGAAGGATAGAAACCACATGATAACATCAATAGATGCAGAAAAACATTTGATAAAATCCAGCATCAATTTATGATAAAAACTCTGCAAAATGGGAAAAGAGGGAACACACCTAAACACAATAAAGGTCATATATGACAACACACTGTCAACATTATACCAAAGACAAAAACTACAAGCATTCTCCTTAAGATCAGGAATAATAGAGGGATGCCCACTTTCACCTCTCTTATTCAACACAGTACTGGAATTCCTAACCATAGTAATTAGACAAGAATGAGAAATAAAAGACATCCAAATTGGAAAGGAAGGAGTAAAACTGTATTTAGTTGCAGATGACATGATACTTTACATAGAAAACCCCAAAGAGTCTCCCAGAACCTACAAGAATTGATAAATGAATTGAACAAAGTAGCCAGATACAAAATTAATGTCCAGAAATCAGTTGTAACTTTTCATGCTAATAACAAACTAACAGAAAGGGAAATTATAAAAATAATTCCATCCACAATTGCTTAAAAAAGAATAAAACAACTAGGAATAAATGTAACCAAGGATATAAAAGATGTGTACTCAGAAAATTATAAGACAAGATTGAAGCAGATACAAGGAAGTGGAAGCACATACCATGTTCATGGATAGGAAGAATGAACATCATTAAAGTGCCCATACTACCCAAAGTAATCTATAGGTTCAATGCAAGTCATATCAAGGTCTCAGTGACATATTTCACAGATCTAGAACAAATACTTAAAAAATCTATATGGAACCACAAAAGGCCCCACATAACATTAGCCATGCTGACAGAGAAGAACAAAACTGGAGGTAATACACAACCTAATATCAAACTATAATGTAAGACATAACAATCAAAATAGTATGGTACTGACATAAAAACAGATATATGAATCACTGGAACAGAAATAAACCCACACCTTTATAGTCAATAAATATTTGCCAGGAAGCAAGCACATACAATGGGCTAAAGATAGTTTATTTAATAAATGATGTTAGGAAAATTAGACAGATACATAAAGAAAAATACTAGATCACCTTCTTACACCACACACAATAATAAATTAAAAATGGATCAAAGACATAAATGTTAGACCCAAAACCATAAAAATCCTAGAAGAAAACATAGGCAGCAAAATCTCAGACTTGGCTCATAGCAATTTTTTAACAGATGTATCTCCCCAGACAAGGGAAACACAAGTAAAAATAGACAATGGAACTACATCAAATTAAAATTTTTTGCATAGCAAATTAAATCATCAACAAAATAAAAATACAACCCATATAAAAGTAGAACATATTCACTGATACATCTGAAAAGGGGTTAATGCACAAAATTTACAAAATATTAACAAAATTCAACACCAAAAATTAAAAATCCCAATTAAAAAATGGGCAAATGACCTTAATAAACACTTCTCCAAAGAGGACATACTAATGGCTAGTGACAGGTGAAAAGCTTCTCAATATCACTAGCCAAGCCCTGGCTGGCATAGCTCAGTGGATTGAGCGCGGGCCTGCGAACCAGAGTATTGCGGTTCTATTCCCAGTCAGGGCACATGCCTGGGTTGCAGGCCAGTTCCCAGCAGGGGACACATGAGAGGCAACCATACATTGATATTTCTCTCCCACTCTTTCTCCTTCCCTTCCCCTCTCTCAAAAAATAAATAAATAAAATATTTTTAAAAATATCACTAGCCATCAGAGAAATTAAAGTTAAAACCACAATGAGATATGATTACTGGCTATCATGAATAAATAAAAAAAACACATGTGCTGGCAAGGATGTAGAGAAAGGAGGGCCCTTTCACACTGTTGGTGGGAAAGCAGAGTGGCGCCAGCCACTATGGAAAGCAATATGGAGGTACCTCAAAAACTTAAAAATGGATCTGTCTTTTGACCTAGTAATTCCACTTCTGCAAATATATCCAAAGGAATCTAAAACGTAGTTCAAAAGAAAAGAAGGATCCCTATGTTCATTGTGTTATTTACAATTACCAAGATATGGCAGCGATCCAAGTGTCCATCAGTAAATGAGTGGATAAAACAACTATGGGGCATTTACACAATGTAATACTAATTGACAATAAAAAGGAAGAAAATTCTACCCTTTGAAACACTATGGATGGACCTGGAGAACATTATGCTATGTGAAATCAGTAAGTCTGAGACAAATACTGTTTGATTTTACTCATATGTGGAATCTAATAAACTACTGAACTAACAAGGAAAACGGATTCAAAGATACAAAGCAGAATGACAGCCAGTGAAGGGGAGTTTGAGAAGTGGAGGGATTGAGCAAAAAAAAAAAAAAAAAAAGGACACATGGACATGGGCAAAAGTGTGGTGATTGCTGGGGGGAATGGAGTATAAGGGAATTAAATGGGAATGGAAAAAATACAATAAAAATTAAAATTTAAAAAATAAGAAATTTAGAAAATACACTGCCCCACAACAGAGAAAAAATGTCCATGTTAGAGAAAGTGAATAATTTATATGTGTTAAAAGTGATTAACTTAACTAAATTTACAGTATCCACTTCTTTCAGTCTTTCAGAGTATGGTATCAACTGAATGTGGCCAAAACTGATATGTTGCAGTCCTAAGTGCTAATGGGATGGTATTTAGAAATGAAGCCTTTGGGAGATAGTAAAGTTTACTTGAAGTTGGAGGGGTAGAGCCCTCTTGATGGGATTAGTTTCTCCACAAGGAGAGGAAAAGGCAAGATAATGCTTTCCAGTGCCCTCCTGCTCCCTGTCAAATGAGGATACTGTAAGAGGACGGCCATCTGCAAGCCGGGAAAAGGACTCTCAATGAATCTGTCGCACCTTGATTTTGAACTTCCAGCCTCCAGAGTTGGAAAATTAAATATTTTTTAAATGACTCAGTTTATGGTGTATTATTACAGTAGCCCAAACTCACTAAGACATGGTACTTATCACAATAATTATTAGAAGATTATAAATTTTTTTTTGTTTAATGCCAGTCTGTTCCCCAAAGTCCTCAAGTTATATAAGGGTAGAGATTCTAATCTGTCCTCTTCATCTAAATATGTTCATGTTTCCAGGGTCTAGCAGTGTCCTTGATATATAACAGATGTTAAATAAATATATTTAAATTTAATGAACAACATAATAAGTGAATGGATAATAATATAACTAACTTTTTAGTTATTAATTGAGTTTACTGTATAGAATTTGGGACAAATTTACTTCTACATTTCTTTCAAGTCTTCTTTTTGAATATATAATTATAACTTTTAGAATAATTTTATCTAATTCTATTACTATTTTATACTTTTCTTAGCACTTGTACAATTGTTACTCAGGAATCACCTATAAAATAGGAACTATAAATCTACAATCTCAGCTTTAAATTTTACTATACTTAAGTTATTTATCTGAAGCTTATAGTGATTTTCTGGTAAAGAGAATATAAAAATCTACCTATTCTGACCTCTGTGAGAAATTATATTACCCTACAGAAACAGAACATCTGTTTTTATAACTATCAATTAAATTAGTGAAATCATTTTGTGGGCAATGTTCTTAATTTTTGAAATATAAATGCATATATATGTATCAAAACACATGATAACATATATATTTTAAGAATTTATACCCCTTCTGCTTCCAAAATATATAATTGCTAATTTTTATTATCTAATATGCATATTGCATATAAACAATCCAAACTTCTTTGTGAGACTATTGAATATGTATTTTAGATAACTTAATCTTTACTTGTAGTCATTCTCACATAATTTTCACACCTTTTGTGCAGCATGTGCTGTAAAATCTAATGAATTCTGAAATTTTCAATAGGAACTGAACTTTTCATATTCTATCAGTAATTTTTTTAAATCTTTCCTTAGATCTTCCAGTTATAAAAAATTTGGTGTAACATTTAAAAGTGTAATATTTCAAAAAATAACAACATAAAAATCAAAGTTAAATCTAGCACCTTACATTTCACATTCAAAGTCATTTCAAACTTAGTTTGATTACTGTTACAACCTGGGAATTATGTTTCAACCAAATGTAAATGGAATTTTCAAATATGTATACTTAGAGAAGGAAAAATATCATTTGTTGATATAATGCATCAAAATCTAAGTACCTGTCCTATTAGATTTTCTATTTTTTTAATTATTAGAAGACAGGTAGCTGGCAATTATTTAGATAAATCAGGGGTAGTATACATTAATAGGTAATAAGCTTTATATTATGAGAAATTTGGTAAAAGAAGCTAAATGTTCCTCAACAATGTTATAAAATAAATTACTACACTGAATGTTAAGTCCAACTTGGTGGTTTCTACAGCTTTCTATTTTAAATGCAATATAAATATTATTAACCTATGATCTCTGTCAATAATATACCCAGTTCTCTGATGATATGTGCATTTGATTCTCCAAACCCCACTAGGAAACTTTCCGGTGACTATGAAGATGAGGGAATTGTAATCTCCTTGTCTAGTGGATGGAGATTAGTTCTGACATCAACAATTTGATTTCCCTTGTGTTTCCTTTTCTATATAATAGTTACAACCTCCACCCAAACTACAGGTGTTATAAAAATAAATGTATCAATAGATGAGAATATGTTTAGAAACAAAAGCATTTCATAATTATATAATGTAACTATAAGACCAAAAACACCTTAAAAGCAGGATTTGTGTCTTTGTAATCTATTCTTACTCCTCAAACTAATTGCCTTTCATCCATGACCAAAAGAAAAAAGCTCCCTTTGCCTGTAGATCATATATTAATCCCACATTTACAGGATAACATTTATTCTCCTTAGTACCTACTTCATCCCCACCCAGACTGTCTCTAGACTGGTAATTCATGTCAAGTAACTAACTTTTACCCCACTAGGCTAGTACAAATGCCACTCCTCCTCCCAAAAAGCCTGTAAACCAGAAAGTTTCAGGATCATGTTAATGTAGATTAACAGAGACTAGAATATGAAGAAGTGGGATGTAAAGAGAGGTCTTTGAGAATTTTCATTAACATGGGAACATCTCCTTTAATTTAGCAATGCTACTTTGGCAGGTCCTAAGGGGATAACTCCTTCTAATCGAGAATCGACAATAATTGAAAGGAAATTAAATAAAGATTTGGAAGTTTTATGAAATAAAGGATATCAGAATGAATCCAATTTGCAACTGAGACTAAAGGACTGACCCAAAAATCTGAGAACAGATGACTTGGCTAGGATATTCAGTTTACTGAAGCAATAAAGAATTTCATTTAGAGAGGCACTGTAACTGTGAGCTGGTCAGCTGTGGCTATTTCTTAGTTTATGCCTGTTTGGCAGATTGGGGAGGATGTCATGGAATTTTGCTTTCCTATTGTTAAGTTTTGGAATATAAGAAACCAGGTAGGTCCAATTTATCTGCCTACCACATTTATAGTTATTTCTACCAATACAAAATATATACCAGAGAAAGACATATTGAGCACCTGGCAGAACATTTATATGAGTCCGTTATGGATTATGAATATTATGAAAGGAAGAGCCAAGAAGAAACCCTTGTATTTGTCCATCTGCATATCAAGATGAGAAATCAGAAGAAGTGAAAAATACTATGATGATTACTAATATCAAATCCACAAACACATTCACCCGCCTGGTCCTTGCACAAACCAGCTAAATCATTGGAAATGATGGGGGGAGTAACAGAATAATTCTAAGTGACAACTCTAATTAAACAGCTGATGTGTACATGCCACATGTGGCAGCTGCGAGAATGCACCTCACATCAAGAGCAGGAAGCTTAACTGAACAAAGGCAACAGCCTCTGGGTTCTAAAATATTTCACTGCAATTTTACTAAGGCCACGATCCCCACAGGGTCCTCTCATCCAATAACTGAACGTGGCAGAAACATTAAGGCAGGTTCATTCCTGAGAGACACAGCATTCTTCCAATGGCCAACTGTGTCTTGAGAATTCCCAGATGGCCTTGCTGCATCTTATATTGATTCAGAGTGATCTAGGATGCTTTTGTTTAATCTTTATTCTCTATTAACATCTGTTTTACTCATCATTCTCCTTAGAAACAGAACCAGTAGGAGGTATATCTATATTTATATTTATCAATACCTCTATCTCCATAGATCTACATATCAATATACCTATAGTTGTAGGTACATGCATATCCAAAAAAGTGTCTATTCCCATAAGAACAAAACAATGTCATTTCCATCATGGAAGTGGTTCAATGTAAGCAATCTGCCATCAGAGGTCTGCCTGATCACCTAAGGGAGTGGTGCTGTATCAGGGACTCAGTGTCAATCTCTGTTGCTGTTATATTAAACATTCACCCATGGCTATCTTATCCATTCACCAAGGTCAATCTTAGTGGAAGCCTGTGCTGCAGATCTTGTGGCAGTATACACCTATGGGGCCATGAGTGGAGCAACTGGGCAAAGAGGCTGAGTGGCATCCACAGAACAGGTCATCTTATCTACTAGATCATTATAATCATCCTTTGCAGGTTCACCCTTTGGTGAACACACATAGGGCACAGAAATATCTTTGCTTCTTCAGAGGGTCTATCCACATAACTCTTTACCAAATATTCTCGTCACCAATTTTTAATAATTTTCTATGTCCCTGACCATCATCAAATGGTCAGTTTAGATCATGATCTGACAGCATTCTCAGCCTTCCAAACTCTCCTCCAATTATTGCCATATATATTTTTAAAGATTTTATTTATTTATTTATTTATTTTTAGAGAGGAAGGGAAGAAGAGAAGGAGAGAAATATCAGTGTACGGTTGCCTCTCGTGAGTCCCCTGCCAGGAACCAGCCTGCAACCCAGGCATGTGCCCTGACTGGGAATCAAACTGCAATCCTGTGCTTCACAGGCCCACACTCAATCCACTGAGCTACACCAGCCAGGGTACCATATTTTTTAATAAAAATAGCTTCATGTTTTAACCTATCTTTTTGTATGTCTCTTACATGACTCAGACTCACAGTGATATCTTTCCTGGAGAAGAGAAGTGGAGATTCTAGTATTTGATATGAAGCAACTAACTAGTGAATCTTTTGTTATTAATAACTATAAACTAGAAGAATCAGAAGTAGTTCAAGTTTCTAAGACATAGACGACAATGCATCTTAATACTCTTACATCAGGGCTGTTAATTCTCCTAATTTGGCTCATAGTTGTCTGCAGAAATCTTGATTTTTGGCATTCCACAAAACAGTACTCTGGTCAATTTATGGATTATATTTTTTCATTAGATTGTTTATAAGTAAATAACAAGCATCCTAAAATTATAATAATTAAATGCATGACAGAGAGTGGCAGGGGAAGCCTAAAGATCCAGGGGCCAACTATTAGTTAAATTTTTTGGAAGTCCATCTGAGTTACCTGGGAATATCTTTTTCCTGGTAAAGGACATCATTATTTTCCTTACCTAATGGGTCTCTTTGGATTCGTAGTCAGAAAACACTTTGAAACACTTGTACAAATTATTTTTCAGTTGACTCAAACATCTTCTTATTTTGAGACTGAGTAGAATCCCAATGAAAAAAAAAACACCTCATAAAATCCAGGTAGCTATTCAAGTTTTCATGACACATGGGTTAATTTATTGACATATTTTATGAAGCTAAAGGAATCTGTTGAAATAGAAGTGTGTGAGTCATTGGAAAATGAAAATAGTTTTTATAGTTACGATTCTAAGTTTCTGTAAGAAGGCCAACCCATTTTCTTTTCCTTAATACAAAAAATATAATTTCATGTTTGTTGTTGGACCAAACTAAGTGCCAGACTATGGGACTCAGTGACTTTTAATGAGGTGTCTTTAGTGATATAAAATCCTGAGGTTGGGTAACCTCAGCAGTCATCTGTTTGGGATAGTCTTAAAAACTCTCTATGGAATTTCATCAGTAATAATCCAATAAGAACACAATTACTAAACGTTCATGCCCTTAAGAGATGGGGTTCTTGATTTCTTTTGCAGACAAGCTTCACAGAAAAGTTTAAATATTTCCTCAGGTTTGGGAAATCCAGAATGGGTGTCCAGGAGGAAGATGATAAAAATTAATTAATGCCTCAGGAGACCTAAGATGGTGGGTTATGCAATTCAGTAAGTCAAAAAAACTATAATTGAATGGAACAAACTGACCAATGGTATACAATACAGAGAAAGAATAACTAGTAAATTCCCTATCTCTTACTTTCTCCAAGAAAGGCTCTGATGCAATGGTTTCTTCTCTGTCCCTTCTCCAGAGTTTTCTTGTGAGCCCGAAATGCATTTTATTTATGAAGGAGTAAGCACCTTGGTAACATATCATTCTGTGTTTGGTTTCTTACCATTCCTGCCTTGCTGAATTTTCCTCAGTCTCACTGCCTTGGGACTGTGTCTTCCAAAAGTCTTTAAAACCTAACCTCTAACTTCAGCTTCTGCTGTTTACAAAGGAACTAAGACAAATATAACCAGGTTATCAGCAATTGTCTCACCACCTGCCTGTTAATATTTAAAATGAGAAAATGCTGCAAGTGATATTATGTGGTAGGCTGATTAATGCAATCTTCTGATAGCTAGATTTCTCAATATCCATCAGATTTTAAATTCATAAGATATTTGATCCAGTTCCAAAGCAGAAGTAAGAAATCTATGGCCTACAGACAAAAACAAGCCCATTTGTATTTGTACATAAAGTGTTAAAGAATACAGCCGTGCCTATTAGTGTGCTTGTTATCTATGGCCATTTTTTTCAGCTACATCAGAGTTGAGTAGTTGTGAGAGCAACCACATTGCTTACAGAGACTAAATATTTACTATCTAAACTTAACAATTAGCAAATCACTGATTATCTTTTAAAAAGGCTTATAGAAAAAGAACTTTTTTTTTTGTCACTGCAAGAATTAAATTGAATTCATATTCTTTGTTTCCCATGCCTCATTTTTATTGTTCTGGTAACAAAATATATTTGCCATCTTAATAGAATCAATCTCAGCCATATTATTTAATTGTTTAACACCTCTGTTTCTGTGTGTGTGTGTGTGTGTATGGAAAAACAGCACATGCTTCCACTGAAATCTAAAGGAGATTATGTATGTACAGTGCTTAAACAAGAAAAAAATTAAGAACAGCTTTGCATCATTTTTGTTCCTGTGCTTATATATTATAGGCACCTAATGTCTGCTCCATATTTTTACCTTCAAAACTTTCAATAAATGTACTTCCTAAATAAATAAGGGAACTAGATAGCTTGCAAACTTTCAACATGCTAGTTAAGATATTGTCTGTCATTATTAGAAACTCTAGTGAACTATACAATTTTTATTTTTTGTTAGAAAAATAAAAATAAATTTCCCCTTTCAGTAGAAATATATATGAGAAATCTTTGTTTCTTCTGGCAAAATGAAAAGCGTGGATAACCTTACTCCAATTTAATTATTAAGGTCTTTAAAAACTTTTAGGTGCATGATATTTTATTGGTCCTTGATCAGAAAATAAAGAAGAAATGTCCACAGAATTCATGATAGAAAATCTGATAGAAATAAAAATTCTCCATACAAGAAATAATGGGCAGTGTATCTACTATAGAAAAGGGCTCCAGGAGACATGGGGTAATGACTATGCTGTCAGTATTGCATCTGCTACATTTAATGTGGTGAATTACGTAGAGGATGCCATAAATATTTTTAATAACTGAATGATCAAGTGAAAAACAAGGAAAGGATTGAGTTTAGCATTCAGAATTCTGTGATTAATTGGAACACTATGCAAACAGAAAAAAAATGTAGTGGATTAAAAATCTAACAGAACCAAAAAGGTGTAGGTAACAGAAGGCATGAATTAAATATGTAAATTACATGGGAGAAAATATTTTAATTCTAGTAAGCACATAGAAGAATTATATCATAGTTTCAAATAGGTAGAGAAATTAAAATAAATACTAAAAACTAACATAAAGACTAAAGCCAGGTGAGAGTCTAATTATTCCTGATTTTATGCAGGCTGCTCAGTACAAATAATGTTCCACTATTAGTTTGATGTAGTCCCATTTGTTTATTTTTGCCTTTATTTCTTGTGCCCAAGGCAATATATCAGGAAAAATTATTACTATGAGAAATATCCCAGTTTTGCCTGCCTATGTTTTATTTTACATTTTTTATGATTTTAGGTCTAACATTTAAGACTGATTTATTTTGAGTTTATTCTTGTATATGGTATAAGAATATTGTCAATTTTTTTCATGTGTCTGTCCACTTTTTCCAATGCCATTTAGTGAATAGACTATCTTTACCCATTGTATAGAGTTTCCTCCTTTGTCAAATATTTGAATATAAAGATGTAGATTTATTTCTGGGCTCTCTCTTTAGATTTAATTATCTACATGTCTTTTTTATGCCTGTATCATGTTGTTTTGATTAATATGGTCTTATAGTATAATTCGATATTCAGTAGCATGATACTTCCATCTTTTTCTTCTTTTTGAGGACTACTGAGACTATTCAGGGTCTTTTATGGTTCTATATAAGTATTTGGGATAGTTTCTTCTAGGCCTGTAAGATATGCCATTGATATTTTAATACAAATTGCTTTGAATTCATAGATTATTTTGAATAGTATGGACATTTTAATGATGTTAATTATTTTTATTCATGAACATGGTATATGTTTCCACTTATTTGTATCTTCTTCAATTTCTTTCTTCAGTGTATTATAATCTTCCAAGTGTAGGTATTTTACATCCTTGGTTAAATTTATTCCTAGTTATTTTATTTTATTTTATTTTATTTTATTTTAATTTTATTTTTAAAGCAATTGTGAACAAGGTAGTTTCTTAAATTCCCTTTCTATTGGTGCATAAAAATGCAATTGATTTCTGGATATTAATTTTGTATTCTGCTACTTTACTAAATTAATTTATCAATTTCTAGTGGGTTCTTGGTGGAATCTTTAGGGTTTTTTATATACAATATCATGTCATTTGAAAATAATGACAGTTTTATTTCATCTTTTCCCATTGGAATGCATTTTATTTCTTCTTGTTTGAAGAAGACAATCAACAAAATGGAAAGCAACACACTGAATGGGAGAGCATACTTGTCAATAATACTTCTGATAAGGATTTATAATCCAAAATTTATTTTAAAAACTTAAACAATTCAAAATCTCCCCCCCAAAAATCCAACTTAAAAAAATGGACAAGGTACTTGAACAGAAACACCAGTGTGGTGTCTGCACAGAAACATCAGTGTGGTGATTGCCAGAGAGAAAAGGTGGTAGGGAGAGGTAGAATGGCGTATACAGGGTGTACGGGGTATAGGGTGAACACCAAATACAACATACAGATGATGTATTATAGAATTGTATACCTAAAAGTATATAATTTTATTAACAATGTCATCTTAATAAAGTCTATAAAAGGGTAAAAATGAAAAAGAAAACAACAGAAAATAGTCACTATTAGAATCAAATGATATATTAACCTCTTGTTTCATCAGGAAGATTTAGATAATCTGGATTAAAAAATTTTTACTTTATTTTATTTTTTTTAAATATCTTTATTTATTTTTAGAGAATGGGGAAGGAAGGAAAAAAGGGAGGGAGAGAAACATCAATGTCTGGTTGTCTCTTGTAAGTTAACAATTGGGAGCATGGCCTATACCCAGGCATGTGCCCTGACTGGGAATGGAACCAGGGACCCTTTGGTTCACAGGCTGGCATTCAATCCACTGAATCACTCCAGCCTGGGATTGATTTTTTATACAGTTAATTAACCTAATTAATAAGAGCTGCTTTGGTGATGTCATTTCTCAATACTAGACTAGAATCTGCTAATGTTGTGTAAGTTGCTGTGTGATGCATTAAATGTTTTAATACATATAAAATGCTTAGAACTGTACAAGACACTAAGTGCTTATAAATAATTGTTTTTATTTTTATTATTATCTATGGAAAATTTATAAGAAATAAAATTAGAGATTTTAAAGACTTTTAAAAAGTTGTTCTTTTAACTTTTTATGGAAAAATAAAAATCAATTAAATGCACTGATATATACCTACTAAGTTATATATAATGGCATGCTTAGGAAAACCTGAACAATTTAAAAAATAATTTGCAGGAAAAAACTCTGTGATTAGAATTAGTATTATAATGCAAGATACAGGGGAGTCTATATTTATTATGGTAAATAATTTAAGACCTCACTATACCTGTTAAATCTGAACAGTCTAAAGACATAATATTACTTCTTGATCCTAAATTTTTGGTACCTCTATTACATGTACATGATGACAGAAATCTTCTTTCCTTTTCTCTGCTACGGTCTGGTGAATTAATTATATCTAACTCTTCTTGTTCTGATTTAGACTTGCTTCAAGATTGTATCAAAACATGAAGGATTACAGCTACATTCCCTGATGCATTAGTTCAAAAAGTAATGTAATATGACATTTTCATTTGTTTTCTCAAGCTATGTATCAAAACATTTTACAGTTAAATGTGGAAAAGTGAAAATCCCAGCAAAGAAGGACCAATTTCACAATAAGAAAATCAAGATCATTTCCTCAATTCTGCTGCCCTAGAACACAGGTCTAACAAACAGGAAAGATTATAAATTATTCTAATATATCATTTTCTAATAGTTTCTAGACAAATATGCATTAAAAACTTTAAAGTATCAATGTTACCCACAGGTAAAATAGTATCAAAAGTTTATTTTTAATGGGCAAAAGACTTGAACAGACACTTCTCCAAGGAGGACATACAGAGGGCTCAGAGACATATGAAGAGATGCTCAGCATCACTAGCCATCAGAGAGATGCAAAGTAAAATCACAATGAGATACCACCTCATCCTGGTCAGAATGGCCATCATAAACAAATCAACAAACAAGCATTGGAGAGGATGTGGAGAAAAGGGAACTATAGTGAACTGCTGGTGGGAATGCAGACTGGTACAGCCACTGTGAAAAACAGTATGGAATTTCCATAAAAAACTAAAAATAAATTTCCTTTTGACCCGGTAATTCCACTGCTTGGGATTATATCCAGAGAAACCTGAAACACCAATCCAAAAGAACCTATGCACCCCAGTGTTCATAGCAGCACGATTTACAATAGCCAAGTGCTGGAAGCAACATAAGTGCCTAAGCTCTAAGTGGTAGAGATCTGAATCTCTTGCTTTCTTTGAATTGATCAATATCTCACAAGTGAGAGAATGACAAAAATGGATGACTTAAGAAATTAAATATAAGAACAGACAACAACTAAATCATGTATAAATATGTAGCTCACAAATTCAGGAAGCCAAACAATAATCCCACAGAAATTAGACAAAAGTGACCAAAAGTTTATTAATAGTAATAGTTTTTGTTTTTTGTCCCTGATTCCAATTTAGGAGCAAATGGAGTAACCAAATTTGTACCCATTCCCAATCACATTGCATGACCTACTTCTAGTTAGCCTACCTAAAGCCTCCTTGTGCCAACAGTATTCAATCAGGGCATATATGAAGCCTTCCCTTGTCTGCACTATAGATCATCTCCACTTCTCTGCCTGTCTTTAAGTCTCTGTCAAATGCAGTGGATGGTTTTTGACTCCCCTGCTATATAACATGCTCCAAATAAATAGCTTCCACCTGCTGCTTGTTCTCATTTGGGAGGGCTTTGTTTATTTCCACAGTCATACTTGATTTAGTTGCTTCTGGATGATATGATATTCCTGTTCCACCTTTCAGGTCTCCTTTCAAATAACTCATTGGTGAAATAAAAGTAATGCTTACAAGAGAAACTGGGGAATAAGGTTGTATTAGTCAAAATTTTCCAGAGAAATAAAACCAAGTATGTCTCTGTGTGTGCATATATATATAAAATGCTTTACTAAAAAATCCAGTGCACATGATTATGGAGGCTGTCAAGTTCCAAGATGTGCATGGTTAATCAAATCGGAAAGTTGGACACCCAAGAGAGTTAATGGTCTACAGTTCTAGTCTAAGTCTGAAGTCTGAAGACTTGATGTTATAGTTCTACTCCGAAGGTTAGCAGGCTTAAGACCCAGAAAGAAAAAAATGTTTTACTTTGAGACCCATGGCAGTAAAAAAATGCAAACGTCCCAGCCAAAAGGCTATCAGGCAAGATAAATTTTTTCTTACTTTGGGTGAGTCTTTTTGTTCTATTCAGTCCTCTATTGACTGAATGAAATCTACCAATAACAGGAAGTACTATTAAGTTTTACTCAGTTTACAGATTTAAATGTTGATATCATGCAAAAACATTCTCACAGAAACACCCAGAATAATGTTTAACCAAATATTTGGGCACCTCATGTCTCTTTCAAGGTGACACATAGAATTAGCCATCGTGGTAGCATACAAGGTTTCTAGCCCCTGCTTTATAAGAGAGAGTAGAAAAGGTTTTGAGTATGCTATTCTTAAATTTATATGGCAAAGCAAATGAACTAGAATTGTTGAAACTAAACAGATGGGTATAGATTTATATTACCACATATCAAAACACATTATATAGAATATAATGGCATTCCAGTATATTCTTATTAAGATGAACCACACCTTAAAAACCCTAAATATTCCCTAAAATGTGTGTGTATGTGTGTTTGCAAAAAAAAAAAAAATCTAGAAGAATAACACCAAACTGTTAAGACTGGTCTCTCTGAAAGTTCACTGTTTTGGAAGTGGGATTGAAAGGAACTCTAGTTTATCTGTAGTATCTTATAACATGAATGTATTATTATTTGGAAAAAATTGAAAAATCATTTTAAAAAGAAACAGGTATTGAATAAGCAGACATCCTATGCTAACAAATGTTTTAAGAAAGTTGCCCCTGAAAGAAAGAGAAAAAGAAATGATCTGCTTAACAGGAAAGATTTACAAATATGCAGAGTATGAGAACGAGTTTGAATATTGATGGGAATGAGCATTGGAGAGAGTGCACTGAAGACACAGAAGATGAATAATGGAGAAGTCAAGATCCAGGAAACGTGAAGAGGGATTAGACTTTGCTGGGAGCATGAACCTTGCAGAGAGTGCTCAAGCCGCTAGATTTTTAATTTGTATTGAGAAGGGAATGATTAGCATAGTGATACTTTTTGGGTGAGACTGTTAGAGTCTGAATTTCCTGCTTCGACTTTTAGTAGCAGCGCGACTCTGGGGAGTTTACTTAACACCTCTGTGTGTCATGTTCCGCATTTGTTTAGTAGCAGTAAAAACAGAACTTCATTTAGAGGAATTTTTTTAAGATTAACGAAATGTATTTTGAACAATTTTTTTAGCACAATATGTGTTTAATATGGGCTGGAAACTACTACAATATACATATTTTATTCCACTAAGAAACTTGTGGTAAAATTATCAGGAATTGTAAAGGTTTACGTTTTGGGGAGAATTAAGAAAGCAAGATAAACGGCCGAAGAGCATAAAATAATAGAGAAAACAATGATTGTTAAAGTGCAAGAATCCATTAAAGGTTGGCAATTATGATTTTCTAGTTTAGCAAGCTGTCTACATACACTTTCTCCATACCGTAATACATGAAGAGATGATGTACAATTATCCAACACACACATGTTTATATTTAGCACTCCCTTTTACTAATCACTGTTGTTAAGCACTCATTACCTCATTTAATTCTAAAAACAAGTTGCTATATAAAATCAAGTAATTCCAGCTTTCCTTCTCTACCCTATATGATAACATTTTGAGAAACATCCCCCCAAAACTATATTCTTAAGCAGTGGACTCACCATCATTCGTGCTAACATTAAAACACAGCTGTGCTCTATTTATGACACAGAAGCCATGGCCATCTTTTCAAAGTATGAACAGATTATATCCTTTGTTTTGTTTCAAACCCTCCTATGACCTCTCCTAGGATTAAAAATGCCATACCTTAATAAGCCTTAAAGGCCCTTAATGATTCATTATCCTGTTAGGTCTATAAGATCATACCACTCTGCCTTCTATGACTTGAGCCACATTAGAATCTTGCTGCACCTTGATTATTGTAAGAATATGCTCAAACCTCAAAAACTGAAAACACAGCCTATTTTTATCATTCTGGCAAAATGTGTAATATACTTTAAGAAATAATTGAACAGAATAGAAATTAATAAAAAGAAATATAAAACTTACTGAAACAATTTTATGTTTAAATTCAATTATTCCTCCTCATAATTAAAATGTCTCCCTATTATTCTATTGTGCTGAAAAATATATACTCTGCAGGTTATAGATTGCCTAAGAGTGTGTTATTTCTGCTTCTTTACCCTCATAGGGGAAGCATAAAAAATTATGGCAGGTGCATTACTGAGGAGATGCAACATTTTCTTAAATTGTTTGACCTCAGAAAACATGTCATGGGAATAATGTTTCTCAGAAAATATTTTGGGAAGTGCTGCAGAAGTGCTTCTGTCTCTCTGTATTTATTCTGACTTGGAATTATATCACTATACAAGTTAAGAACATGGACCCATTATTCTGCAAAATTTTCTGTTCTAAAGAAACAAACAAGCAAACAAACTTACAGCTTACAGAGGAGTGGTTAATTAAATAATATTTTTTGAGAATGCCTGAATAAATGTAATGATTTGTGATTAAAAATGTTGCAGACATAAGAAAAATTAACTAATTCAAGGCATTAGTTGGATAATCATTTTGAAACTTTTAATCTATTCAGACTAAATGGTTACTGTAGAAAAAAATTGACATATTAAGATTATAGGTTTCAAACCATGCTTATTAAAGAATGAATCATTTAGGCACTACAGTAATCAAATCTAAACAGGTCAATGTACACACCCTCATGACAGAAACTACATTTTGGCATTAAATCAACTATGATATAATATTTTGGTTTAATCTTCATTAATATGAGTTTTCATGAAATGATGTGCTACAAATCAAGTCAGGGCTGATGAAAAAATTTCATTACCTGTCTGTGGGTATTTTTCCATCCTTGACATAGGTAGAATCAGAGAGAGACACCAGCAGTTGGAAGATGTATTAGCACTTACATAGTCCATACACCTCGTGGTACAGATGAGGAAACTGAGGCTTAGAGAATTAAAGTGTTTGGTTAAAATGAAAGCCTTTACTTGTGCTCAATTCAGAAACAGAAGCCATATCCTTTAAACCTTCCCTAGTCTTCTAACTTGTGCATATTTAATTCATATTTTTGTCTTGAATTATACAAATACACACTTTCTGTTTTAGAGTCACGCCTTTCAAATTCAAGATGAGAATTCCTCAATTATTTTATGTTCTTTATTTTTTATTTTCAATTTATTTTTAAATTTTAATATATTTTAATTGTGTTTCTGTTGCCATTTATCTCCTTTATTTTCCCCTACCCCCACAACCACCACATTGTCAAAATGATAATTCATATGAAAAAATAGTGAAACACTATACAAATGTAGTCTTTTTCATTTTGGTACTTTTGCTAGGGCAATCCTGTGTGTTGGGATCCTGGATACCCATCTGCTAACTGGGTGTCCTTTATAGGCATTTTGACCATTCTGAGCTTCATCCTCATCAGTTTAACATATCTTTGAAAATCATAATGCGCAGTGCAAATATAATAGACTGAACTATAGAGAATAATGATTGAAACCAAACAAAATAGTAACATATAAAATGGTTTAAAATAAAATGTATTTGCAAATCAGTATAATAATACTTCAGGTCATCATGTTAACTTATATAGACAGTCATATATCATTACAGTTCTGCTCATATGTACCAGGTAAATATTGTCAGATGTGAGCGTCTCCACTTACTAGGAATAAAATAATGTTTAAAAATATAACAGCTGTCAATAAAAATAGCAACTGTCAATAACAGTTTGCTATAAAAATCAGTTAAAAACTATGTTCTTGAAGTGCAATGGACTTGAATTAAATTTTAATTCTTGAAAGTATTAACAATATTCTATTAATTCAATATCTATTGATTCAGTTCTCTCTGAAGTATAGTTCTTCAAATACCTTCTGCCAGACATTTGATTCAACCTCTTATGTAAGTTCCAGTCAATGAAAACCAAAGGGAAAAAGCTCATAAAGCTTTGTAGCCACTATAGAATACCGCCATCTGTGAAGACTCATTTCAACATAATTGCTTTAGTGGGTATACATCTTTGCATAAGGAAGTTTGGATTAATATATTCCTGTGTGTTTGCACATACTACACATTTGCATTTGTAAGGAAGGGGAGTCCTATTTTGGTCTCCAAACAGTTTTATTCTCATTATAAATCCAGAAGGGACACAAGAGCAGAAATGGGTCTAGAATGAAACTTTCCTGCTCCCAACTTTAAGTTCTTTTCCAATAAGTCATTTTTCCAATAGTAGTATCTCAACTGTGTTTTAAAAGAATGGATCAAATTTGCTAAGCTGCCCCAACATCTAATTTCAGTGGTGTAAATTCTCTGTGACTAACAAAGAAAATGAGCTAAGGGAGGTAATAAGAAAAGGTTGGGGGCTCAATTTCAGATGTTTTTGTACTCCTCAACTATTCCATATTCAAGTGAAAGTCAATTCAAACATCAAATATTCGAGCCAATTTCCACTTCTAGAATTGAGAATAGTAGAGTTCATTGATCTGAATGATACCATATTTAGAAGAAAATTAATAATTTAAATTGATGCCAAATATAAGTAAAATTCTAAGTATGCCTATTACCCGTAACAAAGAAAATTTAACAAGCACATATTTTTGTATAGCAGACAGCAATAATCTTTAAAGATAAACAAGATAGTTTAAAATATCTAGTAACGCAAAATTGAGATAAAGTTTCATTAGGATTATTTTTATTTAGTGCATGTGTTTATTTTTTTACTCTAGTAAATATAATTGCTCACATGGTTTACATAAATCTCTCCATAGGCTCAGTCTCCCCCCCAGTTGTTTTCCTTCTGTTGGCCTCATATTTTTTGTGGGGGGTGCATATTTTCTAAGAATAGATCCCTGAAACTTTGGTGGTACTTTCTGATCACACATGCATTGAATAGTTTAAAATAATGACTTGTTTTTTTAATATATGTGTAATAAAGTCAGAAATTCTACATCAATTTTAAAATTGTCACTAATGGTATATAACTACAAATGAATGAAACCCTTTTTTTAAGTAAAAAGGTCTTAGTCTCAAGGATTATGAAAAGTTACTTACAGTTGTTGATAAATAAATATTAGGCTATTAGACAATTCATATTTTTAGAAGATAATCAAGTTGAGTTTTAGGGTGATATAATTAAGTGATTCTGGATCTTTTGTATTTGAAAACCACAAATAAGTCACCTATTATTTTTTATACTCCATGTTATATTTTAACACATCTTTCAACTTAATTGCTCATTTTATTTGAAATTTAAATGATGACTTTTCTGTCAGAAAAACTTATCTGCCTTTTTAAGATTTAATTATCAGATACATCACATTTAAAATTTTCCCCAGAGGTGGGTTTAAGCTGCCTGCTAAATGAGTGTGCTCTTGTCCCACAAGGACAGTGGTGCATGTATTAGACATTGCAGAAAGCATTTGGTTTGGTTGTAGTCCAACGACACTTCATCAACTAAATATATAATCTCCTTTCTCACAATGAAACAGTATACCCAAGAGATCCCTTTAATGAGTACTTACAGAACATGAAAAATCACAAGGTATTAGCCAAGGGCTCACTGTTGTGGAGGATGAAACGCAATTTCCCTGGAACCTAGATAGATAGGACCTAGATATTCTAATAAGCTATCAGTCTGGTAGAATATAAAATATGAAAGACAAACATGGCTGGAAGGCTGAGATGGAATTTACATAAATCAATAATATATCTATTTGATATAAATATTCTTGATAAAAATACATTTATGTACTACAAATTATACTACAGCCTTACAGATATTTAATGCTGTTCTGAATATAGACATATTTGACTATCTTTGGCTGTTTTGATTAGCTGTAAATTGTAAAATCACTTTCAACTATCTGATTTATCCAGACACTTTTTTATTCCCAATCAGTCATAAATAAATTACAAAAATTATCATTTTTGTTTCTGTAAATGTCGTATTTTTTTTATTGTTGTTCAGCTACAGTTGTCCTAATTTCCCCAACTCCAATACTCAATCCTACCTCCATTGGCTTTGCCCATGTGTCCTTCATACATGTTCCTTGATGATTCTTCCCCTTCTTTCCCCCATTATTCCCTTAACCTCTCCATTCTGGTTGCTGTCAGTTTGTTCTTTATTTCAATGCCTCTGGTTCTGTTTTGCTTGCTTGTTTGTTTTGTTGATTAGGTTCCACTTACAGGTGAAATCATATGGTATTTGTCGTTCACTGCCTGGCTTATTTCACTTAGCATAATGCTCTCCAGTTCCATCCATGCTGTTGAAAAGGGTAGGAGCTCCTTCTTTCTTTCTGCTGCATAGTATTCCATTGTGTAAATGAGAGTTTTTTGATCCACTCATTTACTGATGGTCATTTAAGCTGCTTCCAGCATTCGGCTATTGTAAATTGTGCTGCTATGAACATTGGGGTGCATAGGTTCTTTTTTATTGATGTTTCAGGGTTCTTAGGGTATAATCCCAGTTGTGGAATTGCCAGGTCAAAAGGTAGTTCCATCTTCAGTTTTTTGAGGAAATTCCATACTGTTTTCCATAGTGGCTACACCAGTCTGCATTCCCACCAACAGTGCACTAGGGTTCCCTTTTCTGCCCAGCCTTGTCAGCACTTGTTTGTCGATTTGTTTATGATGGCCATTCTGACCAGTGTGAAGTGGTATCTCACTGTGGTTCTAAGTTGCATCTCTCTGATGACTAGTGCTGCTGAGCACCCTTTCATATGTCTTGGGCCCTCTGTACGTCCTCCTTAGAGAAGCGTTTGTTCAGGTATTTTAACCAATTTTTAATTGGATTGTTTGTCTTCCTGGAGTAGAGTCCTGTGTGTTCTTTATATATTTTAGAGATCAGACCCACGTCCAAGGTATCATCCGCAAATATGTTTTCCCATACAGTTGGTTACCTTTTCATTTTGCTGATATTTTCTTCTTTTTATAAAAAAAAAGATTTTATTTATTAATTTTTAGAGAGAGGAGAAGGGAAAGAAAAACAGAGGGAGAGAAACATCAATGTGTGGTTGCCTCTTGCAGGCCCCTCACTGGGGAACCGGCCCCCAACCCAGGCACGTACCCTGAGTGGAAACTGAACTGGCGACACTTTAGTTTGCAGGCTGGCACTCAACCCACTGAGCCACACCAGCTACAGCTGTTTATTCTTTTCTTTATGTCCCTTGCTCAAGGGGATGTATCAGTGAAAATATTGCTGTGTGAAATATCTGAGATTTTCCTGCCTGTGTTCTCCTCTAAAACTTTCATGGTGTCATGGCTTATATTTAAGTCTTTTATCCACCTTGAATTTGTTTTTGTGTATGGTGTAAGTTGGTGGTCAAGTATCATTTTTTTTTGCAAGTAGCTTTTCAGCTCTTGGCTATTTGTTGAAGAGGCAAAAATAATTTCATAAAACCAACTAGATATAGAAAAGTCATCTGTTTGCCAATAATAACTAGTATCTCATTCAGATTTAAAAGATTATAAAGTATTTTAAAATTATCACTGCACTTATATTTGAGTCAAATTCTTACAATTATTGGACCATATCTCTTTTAAAAATATATAATATACTTTGCCAAATAGTAATTCATGTTGATAATTCTCACAAACTGTAGTTATGTAACAATGAAATGTGTGCAAAATCACATTTTGAAACCTTGAGTATATGCTTCAACACCAATAATATGTAGACTATATTTTAAAAAAGAATAATTGGTTTCAACAATAGGTTTGGTTATATTCTATACTCTATTTTTATTAATATCTTTTAAGAAGACTAAAAGCAGATTAACCTGATTTTAAAGAACTTAAGGGAAAGTGCAAAGTGTTACTACATATATATATATATATATATATATATATATATATACACTACATTTATATATATAGTGTGTGTGTGTGTGTGTGTGTGTGTGTAAAATCTGGGGAAGTTATGCATCTGGGGACCATAGAATTAATTTTATATATTTTCTAGTGTTTTTTGTCACAATGATTTCAGTAGACCTGTGAACATAGAAGTTTCAAAACAATGATTTTTCTCTGTCATCACTTGTATTATACAAATTCAGATGAGGTTCTAATTCCAATACAATACTACTGCATTCTCCATACCAAAGTGCCGGTTTTTCTAGTGTTTTTTTTTTTGATGCTCACCTGAGGACATATTTATCGATTTTAGAGAAAGAGGAAGAAAGAGAGTGGGAATCAAACCCATGACCATTTGGTTTGCCAGGTGATGCTCCAACCAACTGAACCACACTGGCCAAGGCTGTCAATTCTTTGTTTAAAATAAACAAATATAAAATAATGGACAATTTTATTAATATACTTTCTTAATATTGTGGCTTCATTTTCTTAAACATCTTACTGTTGAGAGGACTTTGCCTCTGGTCAGTAATCTATGGCTCAGAAATCCTCACTATCCTATATTTCACGAATATAAGTGCAATATAAACTGACAATTTGGGGGGTTACTGTTTTAATTTCCAACTTTAGCTAAGATACAGAAAAATACATGAGAATTATCATAGTTTTAGAGTAAATTAATTTTAAAAATATTTTGGACCCTTGTGAGAAAGATTCTAAGTTCCAATTTATATGACACCTAACCACCTCATTGATTCTATCCATCTGTCTGGGTGTTAAATAAATTAACTTGCCAGATAAACTGCATCTGTAAGTGATTAATGAACTGGAGTATTTCAAAATATGTATTTAGCATCATCTGTGTATATAGTTTCATTTTGGATATATGAGAATGTCTGCAGGCCTTCAACTATTACCTACTGTATTAATAGTTCACATACAGTTTAAAAAGAAAATGTCAATTAAAAGTAAGATTATTTAAGATCATCTGAATTATCAATCTAATCATCTCTGTTATGTGAAGTATTAGATGATTTTTTAAAAAATCAGGTGTTAAAATGGTTTTAATGATTTTAAGAGAACAGTGTTAAATTCTCAAATTTATATTTGAAGGAGTTCTACTTCTCATAATGATAGATACCTGTTGCTTAAGAACACTGAAAAAAATCTCCAAAATGCAAAAAGCAACCTTTTTAAAGACAGCAGAAAGCAGCAAGTAGGGATATCTTTATGGTGCCATGGAAGTTAAGAAGACAGAGGTAAGCCTGGAATCTGGATCCACTTTTCATGATCAGGAAGGTACATAGAGAGACCTAACACTTTTGACAATGTTAGGGGGTAAACAGATCTGGCCGTACAATGTAACACTCTCAGTGTAAAATACAAATATTGGGCTGCTGCTAAAAGTGAGGAAATCAATCTCCCCTACCCAGAGGCTCTCTGCCCCAACTATCTGTAAGAGGGATTTCAAACTGGAGCCTGTGAGTGCTCCATACTAGGATGGGGTAAGTGAAAAGCCCCTGCCTACCCCTTGTCAAATGCATTGTGGTGCTGCCGGCCTGAGGGAGAAAGGTTGCCACTTTGCTCCTCTCCGAGCCTCCTGAGGCCTGTGCTAGAGCCCAAACCTCTTATTCTCAAGACCAAGCTCTCTCGATGGTGGAACATGGATCTCCTGACCAAGGCACCCCTGCCAGTGTCCAGGGTGGAGGACAGGTGGCAGCCCCTGAAGAAACAGGACCATCAAGGAAGAGGACCAGCAGTCAAGGTTGGCAGGGAGCCCCTGTCCAGAGAATCCTGCCTTGGGGGAGAGACAGGATGCAGACATGTACTGTGCACCAAGCCCCTAGCGTATTGTCGATTTTTCCAAAAGACCTCTTCACAAAACATAAATCCAAAGATTCTTTTTGAGAATTTTAGTACTGTGATTGCAGATAATTGAACTTTTAAAGGCAAGCCATTTTTGCTTGGAGACCTGAGTGACAGACCCCACCAGTTACAATCCCATGAAGACAGTCCTGGGAATAAGGTGTCTATAGAAGACACTAAACTTTGCTTTTGTGCAACAAAAGCAGCCATAGACCACAGTAAATTATAAGATGTGTTAGTCCAGGAGTATCTGCTTCAGAACATCAAAGGCCCTTCCTTCCTCAGTTGTAGACCTGGATTTGTTTTTGAGCTGGGTTTTGGAGGCCTCTCTGTGTATTTGTGACTACAAAGGGATTCAGAGGAAGACTTGCACAGGATTAGTTTAATACTTAGGAAATTCTCTCCTGTAGAGCAGCAGAAAATAGAAGTGAGATTCATGAGAAAAAACATAGTCTTTGAATTATCAGGTCTAAATTGGCAGAAGTAGAATCGTGGACAAAAGGTGGAGTTAAGAGCCTGGAATCAGACAGATATTGCATTTTTGTGTTTTAGTGAATTGGTGACAAAGGAACAGATTGCATAATTGTGGGAAATTCCACTGAGTAGTTCCTTGTCAGCTTAACATCATAATATAAAGTAGGTACATATCTTTTTCAAGAGGCACTCTACTGAATTTATAGAATTCTGTAGTTATTATTATGAAATAAGTTGGTTAAAAACTTTGACTTGTTTTATTTTTTATATTTCCACAATACTAATAATTGGAAAAAACTGACATAATTAATTACATAAAACAATTTTATAGAATTTAGTTTCATTTTAGGTAAATGGAACTTATGGTATGAAACCACAATGATGAAAGAATATTTCATTTCTTTACACAAGTATCTTTTATCAGTAAATTCTGAATAAAGTATAGTGATGTTAGAAAATCCCTTGAATATTTTTATTGTATAGTTTTTAACAGTAGATACAATAGTATTTTTATATTTTAAAATAGAATTAATAAGGTTATGCCCATAATGTTAGATACTTTAAGGTGGAATAGATAATTAGATAATATTTATGGCATTAAATTCTCTAAACGAATCATTAAATACATCTATTTTTACATTTGAAAAATATAGACTTACATTTTATCATTCTATTTAGAATATAAAAAAGAAAGCTAATAACTAGCAATTTATGTGCTTTCTAAATGGTCTTATCTTTTATTTATCTAATGGCGTAATATGGTTTAATTTCGGTTCTACCGAGATTTCCATACAACTCCTGTTATGTGTCCTTGATACTCTGGCACTGAAAAAAAAACTACTAATATATATGCGCAATAAAATATCTTATTAAATTATTTTATGAAATAATTTTATTTTAAACTTATTTTAAGTAGTTATAATAAAATAGAATAAAATATAAATACTATAAACAAAATAATTCAGAATAACTACATTCTTTATTTTTAATTTTTAGTAAAGTCTTTGAAAGAATCAGTAAAGAACTAGTTGTTAGCCACTGCATTCTGACTGTCTAAACTCTTTGTCATGAAGGGGATCAAAGGATACCACCCTAAAATAAGTCTCTTTGGCCTAAGGATTATTTGAACTCATTATTAAAACAAAAACAAGAACAGAGACTGAAAAAGCTATGAAAACTGAGTTATAGTTATAAGAAAATCTGTATTTGTTATGGTTTTTCTCTGTACCAGGTAGAAAAGAATGACTCTAAATCTGTGGAAATTCCTATGGACAGGGAAGACAAGGACTTAAATCTGTACAAAAGTTTTATTCTTGTTTACTCTGCTTTGCCTGGCAACCTCATATAATGGGGCTCCCCCACAACATGTTACTTTATCTTAAGCTGAAGTGGGTAAAGTGGTGACTTGGGCCATTATAAAGAGTTACTAGGTTTTCTTGGGTCTCTCCAATGTATACAGGAGGTCTATATGCTATTAAGCTTCTGTTTGTTTTTTCTTGTTAATCTCAGAGGATTTAGGCAAGGAAGCTTGAAGAGTAGAGGGAAATCAGTTTTTCTCCCCTATAGTTACTTGCCTGTTAGTAACTTTCCCTGAATCATAATGTGTGTCCCTTATTAGATTTTAATTCCCTTCATGATAACAGACACTTAGATCTCTATCTCCTCCATTCCTGTGAGTCACTGTCAGGTAGCCCTTCCATTTTTACTGTCTTTCACAGTATGAGTCTGAGGTTTTAAATTAGGTCCTGTTAGAGTGAATAAGAGGAGGTCTCACTCTCCTTCTATGCCTTTCCTCCAACTCACTACCACACAAACAGACAGCATCATCGGGCTGAATCAGACTTCACTGAGGTGCTTCATGAAGACAGACAGTTCACTGTATAAGAAAGAAATACAGAAGGTAAATTTTTCTTCTTTTTTAATGGCCAAGTAGCTTCCCATTGTATAAATGTCCCATATAGTTTTATGCAATCAATTAATGATGGACATTTTGGCTGCTTCCATATCTTAGCAAGTGTAAATAATGCTGGAATGAACAAAGCAGTTTTGGGTTCTTTTTTTAAAATTAATTTATTTAATTGTTCTTCAAGTACAGTTTTCTGTCTTTTACTCCCATCCCAGCCCACCCTCCCAGTGCTCCCCACCTCCCTCCCATTTCCACCCCCCTTAGCTTTTGTCCAGGTGTCCTTTATACTAGTTCCTGTAAACACTTCCCTCTTTCCCCTGAAATTCCCTCCCATCTCCCCTCTGGTCCTGTCAGCCTGTTCTCTATTTCAGTGTCTTTGGTTATATTTTGCTTGCTTGTTTGTTTTGTTGTTTAGCTTCCTGTTAAAGGTGAGATCATATAGTATTTGTCTTCCACCGCCTGGCTTATTTCACTCAGCATAATGCTTTCCAGTTCCACCCGTGCTGTTGTAAAGGGTAGGAGCTTCTTCTTTCTTTCTGTTTCATAGAATTCCATTGTGTAAATGTACTATTGTTTTTTGATCCATTCATTTACTGCTGGGCACCTAGGTTGCTTCCAGCTCTTGGCTATTATAAATTGTGCTGCTATGAACATTGGAGTGCATAGGTTCTTTTGGATTAGTGTTTTAGGGTTCTTAGGTTATAATCCTAGCAGTGGAATTGCTTGGTCAAAAGGCAGATTCAATTTTAGTTTTCTTAGAAAATTCCATACTGTTTCTTAGAAAAATCCCGTATTGTTTAATTTTCTTAGAAAATTCCATATTGCAGAGTGGTTGTACCAGTATGCAATCCCACCAACAGGGAACTAGGGTTCCCTTTTCTCCACAACCTCTCCAACACTTATTGTTTGTTGATTTGTTTATGATCGCCATTCTGACTGGTGTGAAGTGGTATCTCAGTATCATTTTAATTTGAATCTCTGTGACACCTAGTGATATTTAGCATTTTTTCATGTCCCTGGATCCTCTGTATGTCCTCCTTGGAGAAATGTCTATTCAAGTCCTTTGCCCGCTTTTTAATTGGGTTGCTTGTCTTCTTAGAGTGGAGTTGTGTAAATTCTTTGTATATTTGGGAGATTAAACCTATGCTGGGATATCATTGTCAAATATGATTTGGATATATTCCCAGACATGGGATGGCTGGGTCAAAAGGCAGATCCATTTTTAATTTTTGGAGGCATCTCCATATTGCTTTCCACAGTACCTATGTCAGTCTGCATTCCCACCAACAGTGCAAAAAGGTTCTCCTTTCTCCACATCCTCACCAGCACTTGTTGTCTGTTGATTTATTGATGATAGCCATTCTGACGGTTGTGAGATGATATTTCATAGTTTTAATTTGAATTTCTCTGATGGTTAGTGACATTAAGCATCTTTTCATATGTAGATTGACCATTTGTATGCCCTTTTTGGAGAAGTGTCTATTCATGCTCTTTGCCCAGTTTTTAATTGGGTTGTTTGTTTTTTGGTGTTGAGTTTTGTACGTTCTTTATAAATTTTGGTTATTAACCCCTTATCAGATGTATCGGCAAATATGTTCTCCCATCTTTTGGGCTGTCTTTTTATTTTGTTGATGATTTCCTTTGCTGTGAAAAAATATTTCAGTTTGATGTATCTGTTGTGATAGTATGGATGGACCTGAAGAACATTATGCTAAGTGAAAGAAGCCAGTCAGAGAAAAACAAATACCATATGATTTCACTCATATATGGAATCTAATGAAGAAACTAAATTAACAAGGTATATGGGGACACACTCATCGATGGAGAGTAGCTGCTAGTGGGGGGTGGTTAGAGGGTGGAGGGATGGAGCAAAAAGAAACAAGGATTCATGGGCATGGCCAGCAGTGTGGGGATTGCTATCAGAAGGGAGTATAAATGGACTAAGTGATAATGGGGAAAATGCAATGAAGATTTTTTAAAAGAAAGAAATACAATTTTATTGATGAGAAATTCTCACCACTATTGCTTTCAAATGTATTTTTGAAGCTTCTTAAAAATTTTTTTTTCCCCCCCCCCGTTTCCCTTTTCTGCCAAAACCCACCCTTTTTTCCCCTTAAATTCCCTTCTGACTTACTATTCTAACTTCCTGCTGCCTTTTATTGTCTCCTGAAACCCCTAACTCCTAATAACTAACACCTAGTGGAGTTCTTACATATAATTTGTTAGCTTGGTTTTTACATTCCCATCTAGAAGATGTTCTTTCACTCCCTACTGAGGTTTTTTCTAAAAAAAAGGGTAGTGTTACTGGAGTAAAAAAGAAAACAGTAAAAGGACAATATTGAACCAATAAGAAAGGATGACTTCATTATAATCTTGTAATATACCCCAAACACAGAAGAGTACCTCAAAATGATGCAGAAACAAAATTAAATCATAAGTGGATATTAAAAAGCATGTGTAATAATATTTTCAAATAAAAATATGCTGCTTAGGTAAGGAGGCACTTTATTTTAAAAAGCTAATGCAATAAGGGAGATAGGACTTTGTAATAGGAGGAATGAGACTCTTGTATTAGGAAGAATTCTCTAACCATAAGACCTATAAATTTCACTAAGGCAGGCAACAAGAAAAAGACTGTCCATTTTTAGAAGAAGCAAGCAAGGCTAGAAAGACTGTGTGTAGGTGAATGGGATGAGTGGGTGGTGAGATAGGATGGTTGATGGTAAATAAAGGGACATTTTTGACTGAACCTAATTCTGACTAATATTTAGTCATATATATATATGAGTATTTATATTTATATCTCAGAATGGCTTCTAACCAAAAATATTAAACACACAATTTATAAAAATTATTTCTCTTCCTCTTTCTCTTCATTCTATTTAAAATATTAATATAGATTTCTTTGACATTTATATATTAAAGTTTATTTAAACTGACTTTTAATATTTTAAATATTATTTTAATTTGAAGCTAAATTTCATAAAAATTATCTATGCAGATCAACTCTATAAAATGACTTTAATGATTTAATTCAAAAATTTAGTTAATAACTAAATATGAAATTTTAATGTATAAGTATACCTAGTTCCTATTAACCACCAGGCATGTATTCTAGCTAAAAGAGCTTTCATTTAACGCTTAGAGGCAAACTGTTTCTCCCTAATATCTTGTAGTTTCTTTAAACTACTGCATGTCAGTTGTCTCTTTTCTAATTTATGTTTTCCAATAAAGCATAATGTATTTCTTCTCATTTCTTAGGTAAAATTAATTCAATGCCCAAGCAGCCTCCATAATACATTTTAATAAAACATTTGTTTTTCCATACAACTCGCAAACATTATTAATAATTTGCCTGATTATCCATTTTTTATTTATTCTATAAAAAGATTTTTGAAAAAATATACATTGATTAGCATGACGAAATATGTAAAGATTACAGTTGTTAAAGTATTATGTTAGCTATTTTTTGCCTAAATGAGGCACCAAGAAAAAAATTTATCAAATTAATTGGATTTCTTACATGAAATCTCACATTTAAAAATTTTAATAGTTTTTCATAGTTTCATGTACATGAAACTTTAAAAATAACTTGAGCCAAAGTTATTTATGAGGCACAACTACTACATTAGAAAACATACATTATAAACTGACAGACATTCTGCAAAGTAAAATAGAGTTAAATGAATTTGAAGAAGAAAATTTCTGGTATGCACTCTACCTGCTCTCGTAAGTAAACCACTTATATAAGCACTACCATAAAATATAAGGCACTACATGTAGAACACATTTAATTTCCAAAGCAAAATCCACATATGAAAAGAGTTAAATTTGAAAAAGAAAAAAAGAAAAGGAAAAGTTTTACATGATCTGCCAAATAGCATTTGTTAGTAAGTCATATCTTCTCTCTCCCTCCGAATAATGAATGAAAGTTTGATTCATTGTTCTCACTGCCATTTTCACTTCCTATCTGAAGCTAAGACTATCTCTACTATGGCCTTATATCCACCATGGTGGGGAGAGTTTACTATATCCACCATGGTGGACAGTTTACTATTTGACACAGCACACTTTTATAGAGCTGAGGTTGCTCTTTTCAATGTGTTATTTTTTTTCTAGAAAATAGCAAGTCATTAGTCACAATATTAAAGCAAAAGAGAGGCATGCACAAGGTTTGTCCAGAAGATATTCAGCTATGTAATATAAAAAATAGGGGCATTTATTGATGATACAAGAAACATTGTGCATAGGACAATGATACCTCAGTCCCCTTCAAAGCAGGCACCTTGGACCTCACAGTCTCCCAGTTGCCATAGGCTGCCTGGTCATATTTTCCTGAATCTCACTGACAGCTTGACATCTCTTCCCTTTCAAAGGTGATTTTAGTTTTGGGAAAAGCCAGAAGTTAACAGGGAGTCAAATCTGGGCTATAGGGTGGCTGAGTCACCTTGGTGATTTGATGTTTTGCCGAAAAGCTGCACCAGATATGATGTGTGACTGGGAACATTGTCCTGATGAAGCTGCCAATCACCAGTTGCCCATAGCTGTGGCCTTAAATCATCTGAATAATTTCAGTGGAGGAATGTTCAAGTTTAATGCAAAATTTGATGCAGATTCATTGTTCTATTTGCTGTCATTTTGAATGAGACAGCCATACAGTACATGTGCTCACTCAATAGCACCTACTGCCCACACTGAGTAGTACAATGAAGTTGTCATTGTTTACACATGCACATTCCACTCTCTTTGGCTGGTAGGTTGCACTGATGTCAAGCAAACCGTTCCCCTTATATTAACAATAGCTGAATTTTTTTCTAGACAGACCTGTATATTAAATAAATTAATCCAGAAAAGTATATAGTAGCATGAAAGAGATTCAGTTATCAAAAACAATTAAAAAATTTCACCATAGACAATAAAAGATCAGGGAAATGTATCACTATGAGGTTCTTTCCATGGGATATAAGTCATGCTATTTTTCTCTATGAAGAAAAACTTTAAAACTGTGAAAACATGAAAGTAAAATGATTAATAGGAAGCTATTTAAAACAAGAACTTGGACTAGGTTCATGTTAGTACTTTTGTATAAAGTGAGAATTCAATGATTTATATCTTGGAATGATACAGAACTATTGAGTGAAATCATGTTAATAAAACCAAATAGTTTACATATTTGTTTTTTTGCTGTTGTCCATTTGACTACAATTCATCGATTACATTTATTTTTTAGATTCATGTTTTAGAAATCTTGCTTAAAACACTTAAAGCAAAATAACTAATAAAATTTCTCTAAAATAATATAATTAATATTTATGAGAAAGTTATGTGAAATTATGTACAGTTTTTAATGTCTGTTAATGAATTAACATAGATGATACTCCCTGTTTTGAAAAAACCTGATAACCTAAAAAATTTTAACAAATTTTTGCATTTGCTTTATGCAAAATAAATTATTAAGTACCAATATAAATTAATCAAAATACATAAAATATTTGAAAAATATGTGAACATAAAGGTACCCTTCTTTTTTCCACAAGGGTTTTCCAGTGATATGTTATCCACTGGTTATTCAGTAACATCTTCATCACCTACCTAGGAATTCTTTTACTGTGTCTTTAGCATTACATCTTTGAATATGCAATTCAATAACCTCCCAAACACCTATCCTTTAAACTCCCTTATTTATTTCTTGGTCTACCTATAGTCAATCAAGAGGATATCATTTCCTTTAGGGATCCTTCTCTAACTCATCTTGTCTGGGTAAATGCCTTTGCTGCCTGACCCCTCTCTTTCAGCTTTAATAGCTTTTTCACACAATGCCATATTTGTCTACATATGCCTTCCTTAGTAATTACCATGTTCGATTTGTCCTCTCAGTCCTAATCAACACTTTCTCTTTGGCACTTAACTGAGTACCTGATCTATTACTGTTTTGTTGAATAGATGAAGTCCCTAGTTTATATAGTAATGCCCTACCTGAAAGATTATCAAGTGAGTAATAAGTGACTGATTCCTGTTTTATAAAATTGTATAAAGGCAAAATATTAAAAGCAATGTCTAGCCAGGAAGGAACAGAGGATATTAAAGTCAATTCAAAGAGAATACCACAGTCAATCTTGGAAATGTTTTAGTTTTGACTGGTGTCAGTGCCCTGATCTCAGCATCAGCTCACATGAAAGCTCTCCAATTTGCACGTCCATGCATTACTATGTGGCTTTGAATTTCTGCTTTATTCTACAAATACTGGTTTTGTTTTGTATTTTTGCAGAAGAGATTAAATTCAAAATACATTTAGTGTAATTATATTCCAAAGACTGGTACAAAGCAAATTTCAGAGTGGTAGCACAAGATAGTCATCAGACAATAGAATTTGTTGGTTATAGTCACTATCAATCAAAAGTAATAAAAATGATTTCTAACTGAATAGTAAAATTTATGTTTTCATTATCTTTATGGTACACCTAGAATGACCATGCAATAAATTAATTCATTTTTCTTTATGGGATAAACTGAATTTATTTCACACACCATCACTAGCAATTCCACTTTAATAGATTTATAAATTGCCAAATAACATTCCGGAAGAAGTATTCAGAAATAAATTTACCACCTAAGGTTTTATATCTTCTCCTGTCTCGCCAGGCCTATTATTGCTTAAATGTTTTATTTGTCTCTTTATTTTATAAAGTTATTTTGTAATATATTAATTTACATCATTTAGCAATAGATTTCCTATTATCACATATAATGTATTCCAAAAAGGCATTCTTATATAATTAAATTTTACTTCAGATAAAAATACCTTGAGACTCTATATTTTTTTGTTTATTTTTATGGAAGGAGACTTTGGGTAGTGAACACACAATGCAATAGACACATATGTATTAGAAAATTATACACCTGAAACCTATATAATTTTATTAACCAATATCATTCTAATAAATTCAATCAAACTTTAAAAATTGTAAAAACTATATGGAATTTTATTAAAAGCATCTACACTGTAATTTAAAGTAATTAATTTGCGAAGTTGTGATTATCCACAAAAGTTGTTTTAAATATTTTTATCCAATCTAAAAACATTAATACCATATTATTACCTTATAAACTCTTCAAAATTAATAACTATTTCATATTCTTATAATTAGTTGTTACTTTTTCAATCAGAGCTGTGCAATAATAGTGCACTGAGCATTGTTCAGATTGAGATATGTTAAATGTTAATATATAGAATTTTGAAGACAATAAAAAAATAAAGAACAATGCAAAACATCTCATTAGTAATTGAATAAAAAGTTTTGACAGAATGAAATACATGTTTAATATTAATTTACTTATTTCTTTTCACTTTTCTCTTTATTAGAAATTTTAAAATTGCATACATGTCTTGCATTTCTGATTAATACTAGATATACACTATATATTTTTAAAAGATTTTATTCATTTATTTTTAAAGGGGAAGGAAGGGAAAGAGAGAGGGAAAAATATCAGCATGTGGTTGCCTGTCACACACCCCTACCAGGGACCTTGCCCACAACCCTGGCATTTGCCCTTCCTGGGAATTGAACCAGCGATCCTTTGGTTTGCAGGCTGGAACTCAATCCATTGAGCACCATCAGCCAGGGAAGATATACATTATATTTCTACTGAACAATGCTGTTCTAGCTTTCACTCAATTACCTTTCTGCACATATTTTTATGAATGTTCCACAATTTTTTTTCCTCTGAAAACTTTCTAAAAATTGTCATTTCACTTTCTTGGTACCAACCTAAAATAGTGGGTCTCTTAAATTCTGCCTAATATTTTCACTATTTGATGAGGAGATGAGGGTTATTGATTTCATATGTGTGCATGTCTGCATGTGTCTACGTGAGAGAATTTTGAACATTTAACATGTCGGTCCTCTTTTTGTGATAGTATGTGAGATGTCTTATTTTAATCAAACAAGATCCATTATTATTTTTATTCTATAAATGAAGAATCTTGGGGAAGATTGAATAACTTGTCCAAGCTTAATTTTTTTAAGGAAAACCTTTTTTTTAATTGAGAAAACTTTCATGTTGCAATACATAATAGCTATTTTTGGAAAAAATTCTTAGTAATATTAGACTCTTGAGCATTATAAATTTCTATATTCAAAATGTCCTTTTACTAAAACCATGAGTAACCAAAGTATCCATAGTTTTATCAGGTATTCCTTAACTTGTTTCAATATGAATCATCTAAGGCTATGCTACTTTGATTTCATCCATTTTTATTTTATTTATATAGGCTTTTAGTGGATTATAAAGTACATCCGGAACTAAAAAGCACTAGTATTCAGCCTGAAGATTTTTCTTTAAAAAGGTAGTGGTCTTTTTTGTTTTGGATTGATTTTCTTATTTGTTTGTTTTTACCTTTAAAAAAATAATTGCTGTATTTTATTTTAATGGTTGCTACCTTAAATAATTCATAAATATTCTCAAATTAGACATTATTTTGTAGCTAGAGTGACTCTTAGTCTTGCACATATTAATCAAACATGTTTGAGAAAAGCCTAGAGTATCAATGTTATTTTTCTTTTAAGATCACTGATCGCACTAGCATGGACTTTTCTACAGGCAGGTTGAGGTCAATAGTTAGCTTAGATGTCATCCATAGGCAGAGATCATTTACAATAGTCTATTGAACATTTTCATGTACTATTATTATAATATTGTCTTGTAAATTGTACTACTAACATTGCACAGTCTATAATCCAAAATTTGCATAAAAAACTATTCCCACTCAGCAATAAACTTTCTTTTTTCTTTTTTAAAATTTTTTTAAGATTTTTTATTCAGTTATCTTTAGAGGGGAAGGGAAGGAGAGAGAGAGAGAGAGATATCAATGTATGGTTGCCTTTCATCTGTCTCCTGCTGGTAACTGGCCTGCAACCCAGGCATGTGCCCTGACCTGGAATCCAACCTTGATCCTCTGGTTCACAGGCGCATGCTCTATCCACTGAACTGCACCAGCCAGAGCTAATTCTATTTTAAATCTATTGAAATACATGCTTTTTAATCTTGAAAGTGCTGGTGCATATGTAAATATGACTTATTCAGTGTTAGTAAACAGAATTTTGCGTATATATTTGATAACTTTTCATAAAAAAGTAATTTTTAAAATTATCTGGTAACATAGCCAAGCAACATAGAGTATTGCTAACACAAATACTTTACATCATCCTAGTTTTCTCACCTAGTTTTTTCACTGTAATTTTTCCTTCTATTCTTTTCTATGCCACATTATTTTTTTCAGAAAATATACAAAGGATAATCATATACATGTATAGCATGCACATTTAATGGAAACAAAATAATTATTAATGTACTATCTGACCACCATCTTTCCTCTGAATAAGCTATCTTTGTTCAATAGATAATTTAAAAAAATATTGTCTTAGCAAAATGTTCTCAGTTAACATCAGAAATGAACAAGAAATGTAAGTGCAAACTAGCAGAAGAGAAAATGTCAAGTAAGTATGTCATCCCAACAGTAAAATCTTGTAGCAGTGTAAAAATGACCCATTGAGGGTCACAGACAAAGACTTTGAAAATGAAGGATTAATATACTAGTATTTGGTTGTCACCTGTAACTTATTGTAATATATTCCATACCATTGTCTATAATCCTTATGGAATGTAAAGAATTAAATAACTGAAGGAAATAAATACTAGCAAAATTTTATTCCCATAGCAAGACTATCTAGAAATATTTGGTTGGGGTATTTAATTTCTCAACATATGTGAGTTGAAGTTTGAAACTATTTCATTTTAAATTTCAAGAGACAGAGTTCCCCCAGCAAACATTGCTGAGACATAATTCACCTGACCTAAACGACAGGGAATAAATACTATTTTGAAGTTATTCTCATTTCTATAGTCAGCTGTAGAAGTTTTCTTTGGCAATCTTAAAAATAAAATGTGTTGTGATTTTAACAGTTCTCTGCATGAAGTACAGTTTAAATACTTAATTTTGTAAAAACATGTGATATTAATTGGCTAAGATTGCCAAGGCAATTTAATATCTGTGGGTGGTTTGAAGCTGATGCTGATCATTGATGCTTCATCAACTTTAATAAAATGATACAGCTATTTTTTTTGCCTGAGTAAATTCTAAGCAAATGAAGCATGTAGTACTAGTATTTCAGCAACACATCAAATTCTTACAATGTTAGTTCTAGAAGGATTTACCCTTTGATTCACCTTCTTCATTTTACTGGTAGATAAATTGTGGTCTGGAGAATTTAAGTTAACTGTCCAAACATTTTCATAACAAGTCCCAGCTGTACAGAGAGACTTGAATTTATATCTCTAGCTTTCTGCTATAGCCCACACTCCTTTTATAGCAAAATACTGCCTATGATTCAGTGAAAAAGATAATAGCAATTTTATTTTTTACTAATTTAACAATGAACACAATTAATCAAAACAATATTTTAGTAATCTCATTTGGAATAGACATTGTATTTCAGAAAATCAATAAAATATCCAATAATATTTAGGAGTATATTAACTAGATATAAACTTAAATATAAGATATATAAAATAAGTATTTCAAAATTATGTTATATGTCACTTTTTATTAAATTTAATGATTACAATATTCATGAAAACTTTCATGTGTGACTCAAAATTTATTTCTTGTAGAAAATTACTCAACTTCAATAATACTTCATAAAGCATAGTATCTCTTTTTGAAATACATAACAAATTAAGACCATTGAGAAATATTAATTATTAAGTTATTTCCTTAAAGAAAACTATATTTTTAAATTAGTGTCCATAATAATCTGTGTATAGGGAATATGGAAATTTGGTCAAAACATAATAATTAAAATCTTGAATGAAATTCAAACTTTGCAAAGCAAGAAGAACAGAATACTTTAAAAACTAAAACTATTCGGGATTAATTTTTATCATCTACAAAGTAAGAGAAATACACATAATATATCTAAAGTTTTCATCTCTTTTTACTTATTTTTATTCATTTTTAAATGAAATTTTAAACTATTTTATTTATTTATTTTTATACAGAGGGGAAGAAAGAAAGAGAGGGGGAGAAACATCAATGTGTGGTTGCCTTTCACGTGCCCCCCACTGGGGACCTGGCCCACAACCCAGGCATGTGCCCTGACTGGGAATCAACCAGCGACCCTCTGCTTCACAGGCTGGCACTCAGTCCACTGAGCCACATCAGCCAGGGCTAGATCCCTCTTTTTTTAAAAAAAATGCATTCAGCCATTCTATGTATTTGATTGGAAAATTTAATAAAATAAAATAGAAGTATAAATATTTCAAATTTTAAATAAATATTTTTAAAACATATATATATATATGGTTTAGCCATCTAAACATTATAGTTAATATGAAAATAATATATAAATATTTGCACTGTTTTAAATAAGGTCAGAAGATAGCTGCATATTTTCCAAAATGCTACTGAATTATTCCTTATTAATCCCCAAACAATCTCTTACTTAAGCTTCTATGAAGTGTATTTTTGTTTGATTTCGGTATTTTCACAGAAAACATCAGTGAGTTTTCAGCTCACTGACGTTGCATTTGGGACCAAATAAAATATATTATATTGGGTATAAAAAGATACCACAAAAGGGTTTAATGTTCTTCAGTGCTTTGACCGGTTTCTTACTAACCTAGCCATCTTTTTTTTTATTTACTTATTTTTCAAGTACAGTTTTCTGTCTATTTCTCCCACCCCAGCCCACCCGCCCCATGCTCCCCACCTCCCTCCCATTTCCATCCCCCTTAGTTCTTGTCCTTGTGTCCTTCATACTTGTTCCTCCAAATCCCTCCCCCTTTTTCCCCTTAAGTTCCCTTCCCTCTCCCCTCTGGTCACTGTCCCCTTGTTCTCTATTGTAGCCATCTTTTTAAATAGTCTTTAAAATATTTTTTGTAAATTTCTGTTGTATTTTTTGATGATCTTATAAATACCTATCTGTTGACCTCATTAATTAATAAGTTGAATGAACCCTTTAGTTAATGTTTAAATTTTTTGAAAATTATATTTTGGATAAAATAGAAAACAGCAACAAAGCATAATATGCTTATATCTTCCAAGCAGCTTTTGTTTTACAAATGGTTCATTTACTTATGTTTCCTTAGGAAAAATAGGTTGAGGAACAATGTTATGTATCTCAGTTGATTTTTTCTAATTGTTGACCATATTTCTTAAGTTTAAGTAAGATTTTTTTGTGACTCATTTTAAGAATAATGAATTGAGCACCTGGCAGGGTAGTTTAGTTAGGTGGAGCATTTTCCTGATAAAACAAGGTTGGGGGTTTGATCCCTGGTCAAGGTACATTCAAGAAGCAACTAATGAATGCATAAATATGTAGAACAACAAATCAATGTTTATCTTTCTCTATCTAATTCTCTCTCTTGAAAAAATCAATAAATAGATTTATAAAGAAAGAATAATGAATTTGAAAATTAGAGACAAATGAATGCTAAGCATTTCTAAAAACATATGGGAGAACAAAAGAGTTTGGGAGAGGCAAAAGGAGTCAGGAATAGAACATACCATATTTTTCAGACTATAAGACACACTTTCCCCCACATTTGGGAGGAAAAGGTGGGTGTGTCTTATAGTCCAAATACGGCTCACCTGGCACAGTGGGCCAGGGGAGCAGTGGCAGAGTGGGGTCACAGGAGACAGGAGCAAGGTCGTCGCTTCAGGAAACTTAGGGAAGCAGGAGTGGGGTGATGCTGCGGTCCCTGGGCTGGAAGGAGGGTGTGTCCCAGAGGGTGTGAAGCAAGAGAGGCAGGAGCAGAGACTCACTGAGGTATACTGTAGTGCTAGAGAGAAGGGTAGAGATGGTGCAGACACATTAGGAGAGGAAAGCCTGTGGCTCTGGTATGTGCCCCCATCATGTGACTGGTCTGTCCCCCATTAACATTAACATAGGCAAATTCCACTGCAGGGTCACCTGTCAACGTGGCCCTGTAGCTGTTGCAAAATTACAACTCCCACCATGCTTGGACAGGTTGGAATGATGGGAGCTGTGATTTGGCGACAGCTGCAGAGCCACACTGGTTACATCACACTGCTGTCCCCATACAAGAGTGTTGTTCAACCCATGGCCCTCGGGCAGCACATCTCCCCATAACAGTGTCAGCAGAAGATTCCCCCATAACAGTGCATCATTGACTAATGTTCTCAGCTACAGTGCCCACATAACTATGAAGGACACAGTGCTGGTAGTTCTGTCATTACTGCATTTGGCTGTAGAAAGATACAATAGCATACCGTAGTCTCCCGCTGAATTTACTGTAGCTGTGGAAAGATGTCAAAGGAGAAAAAGATTTCATATAAAACCCCTTTTAAACTGGAGGTAGTGAAGTACACTAAAGAACATGGGAACAGAGCAGTGGAGATACACTTTGGGCCACCTCCTAACAAAAGAAATGATATGGGAATGGAGGAAACAGGAGGATCAACTGCAAAAAATGAACAAAACGGACCAATGTTTTCTTGGTCATGCTGCAAAATGGCCACAGTTAGAAGTGGATATGAAAGAGTGGATCACATGTCACATGAACAATGGCTTTTCAGTATCTACAAAAATGATCATATATGAAGCCAAAAATGTCTTGCTGCAGAGAAAGGCATCGAGGACTTTGTTGAATCACCATCAGGGTGCCACAGATTTACCAAGAGATGTGGCCTTGCTATGTGCACCAAAACTAGGGTTGCACAAAAAAAATGCCTACAGAATATGAATCCAAGATTGTGTCTTTTCTAAAATTTGTACTGGATGCAAGAAAGAGGAATGGATTTGAAATAAGCCAGATTGGGAACATGGATAAAGTCCTATTAACCTCTGATATTCCATCAAACAGGATTGTTGATGTGAAACCATAACTGTGCCAAAAACATAACCATGAAAACCTCAGGGCATGATCAAACCCATTACACGGTTGTGTTGGCCTGCTGGGCAGATGGCACCAAACTGCCACCAATGCGGATTTTCAAGAGAAAAAAAACATGCCAGAAGAGGCAATCCCAAGAGGAGTTGTTGTTCATGTTCATGACAAAGGATAAATGGATGAAAATGACATGAAGATATGGATAGAAAGAAATGTGGTCCAAACGTCCTGGAGGGCTTCTGAAAAAACCTGCTCTGTGCTTGACGAGTTTAGGGTACATATCACTGAAGCCACAAAAAAGAGATTTAAAGAAGAGAAAACCCATCTAGCCATAATTCCTGAGAGCTTCCCAGACATTTGAAACCTTTGGGTGTTTCCATCAACAAGCCATTTAAAGTTTTCATGAGAGAAGAGTGAAACAATCGGATGGCTGCGGGAGATCCTGACCTGACGCCAACTGGACAAATGAAGAGGCCCACGATTACCCAAGTTTGTGAGTGGGTGAAAACCTCATGCAGTCAGTTAAGAATGAAACTGTTGTGAGGTCCTTCAAAAAGGTGGCATCGGCAATGCTTTAGATGGCTGTGAAAAGGACATCCTCTATGAACAGAGTGAAGACAGTAATACTAGTGATTTTGAGAAACTGAGCTTCATAAATGTGGACAGCAGTGATGAGGAGTGCTGGGTTCCCTGATGATTAGGGGAGTTTCTGTAGTTGAAGCTTCAAGTCAGTACTAATTGTTGTTAAAGCTGCTGTTGAGCTACATTTACACTGGTGGAATATTATGTTATTCATGTTATTAAATATTTTACCACACTTTTTGCTTCAAATTTTTTTCTATTTTCCTCCTCTGAAACCTAGGTGCATCTTATGATCCAAAAATACAGTAGATTCAAATATTCTAAGGATCAAGTGTTATTTCAACCTTAATGCATGACGGTATGTTTTAGACTCTCAGAAAAAAAAGTTGTTTTCCTCTAGTGAAAATGTAAAAGGGATAAAAGAAAGTGAATTTTGCTCTTTAACGCTGCATACATAGTTGACATTACTGAAAAATTTCCCTATGTACCAATTAATTAAATATGCAATGAATGAGCTGAATCTAGACTACTCTTAAGAATAACAATAAACTGGAACATATTTTATGAACTACCTATGTAGAAAACATGCTAAGTTATGCTAAGCAAATAGTTTTTTCATACTCCTCAATGATTTACTAGGGCCTTTTTTTGGGAACTCATCAGCAAATCATTTTGAAGTTATCATGCTGTGATTAACTGCTGTGCCTCTTTTCCCCTCAAAATTCATGAAAAATGCAGACTTGCTACCAATTATGCCCATTGTATGAGTTTCACATCTGATTTCATCATGATCTCTCACGCTGGGTTTATAGATTGCTTGAACTGGGGGTGAGAACTCCTGCTGGTACTGTCACAGAGCAATGCAGTCATGTTCTCCTAAATGAGTCTGTAAAAGCTGTCAACAAGTTGCAGCCATTAACTTGGAAGATAAACAGAGATGGACACTTTCCTTTAATATATCTAGAAATGGGAGTTGGAAAATAAAGTCTCAAGTAAGAGAGAAGAAAATTTTGTTTTTGTTTCCTTTCCTTCCATACTATTTTTTATATTGCTGCTTGAAATAACCACGGTCGGGGGGGAGTCACTTTCTTATCATCTGATTGCCTTTATTAGTTTAATAGAAAGTAATTGAAAATTTTTTGGCTGTACTTTTTACTTGTTTGTTTATACTTTAAGAGAAATTTATTTGTGGACAATATATTTTTAAAAATTTAATTATACATACACAGTCTATTCTTATTATTCTCAGCAGTTATTTTCTATTAAATTATCAAAAATTATAAATTAAGCCCTGGCTGGTGTAGCTCAGTGGATTGAGCACAGGCCTGCGAACCAGACAATCGTGGTTTGATTCCCAGTCAGGGCACATGCCTGGTTTGCATCCCCTGCAGGCCAGTTCCCAGCAGGGGACGCACGAAAGGCAACCATACCTTGATGTTTCTCTCCCTCTCTTCTTCCTTTCCCCTCTAAAGATAAATAAATAAAATATTTTTAAAAATTATAAATTAGTAAACCTGAAAATTGCCCTTGAGGAACATATACACACTCATGCACATAAATAGATTATAAGTCCTAAAAACAACTTATTTTGACAGATTATAATATTTTAATTTAGAAAAAGAGAAAAGAAGTACTAAGTGACTTGCCTGAGACTGCCCACTAACAGGTGCTAAGACAGATTCAAACCCTATCCTGCTGTCCTCAGAACCAGAGCTTCTAACACTGCTCTGAACTGCCATCTCCCCTGGTCCTGTCTGCGAAGGTGAAGCAGGAATTCAGATAGTCACATCACCTTGCTCAGCTTCAGCTGGGAACATGCTCGTAAGATGCCTCACATGTTTTGTTGCTCTGCTCATTTCTGCAACTGACCATGAAAGCACTGCAAATATTTCTTTGGGGTTATAAATACCTTTTAACAAATAAAATTAGCTAATTGGGAATTAGCAAATAGTGCAGATTGACTACAGTTTATCTAAATGGTCCAGAAAAAAATCATATAAAACAACACCCACTAGGAGAGAATAACAAAAAACTCTGAAATTGTATTGTTTTCCTTCCTAATGTGGTTTACTAAAGGTCAGGGAAGATGCCCTATGAATCTTTGGAAACAGTGCTTATCAGAGTGATAGCTAGACTGTGTATAACTCAATTGGACAGTGACTCTGTGTGTGTGTGTGTGTGTGTGTGTGTGTGAGAGAGAGAGAGAGAGAGAGAGAGAGAGAGAGAGATTTACTCTACATCACATGGCAGTGCTGTAATTGAGAATACAAAATCCAGAGTTGCTTTGAAAGCTTTTTAAAAGCAAATCAAAACCATAATTCAAAGGCATTTATTACAAATATTTTAGAAAAATTTTGTTCTGTTAAATAGCTATTTGTTAATTAGCATCATATATAGAAAAACTGGTTTTGCATATTTGAACTAAGTGGAGTTCAACACATACTAATACAGGGAGATATTCCCTCAGCAAACTGGCCTTTCATCAAGTTTTTATATTGATCCTCCAGATTTAGGGTTTGAAGTGGTTTGATGAATAGCTGCTTATCAGATCATTTTGTTGCCTAGCTCTGTATATAATCTTACTAACTAAAATATACACTTCAGGAAAATTGATATCAAGATGAACAAAACAACAGATAATGAGAATTTTTTAACATTATATCTGGATAACCAACTCGGAGATAATTTCTGCAAGTGTATTTACCTAGTCTTTGGCTTGCCTTTGCTTTTAGTAAAAGTATCTTTTTGGGAAAAAATTTTTTATTTATTTTTTATTAAATAAGAGCTTTTAAAGTTTATGATCTTGATGTCATCTTTAAAAATATGTCACTATTATAAAAATATTAAAAAGTATCAAGAAATAAAATTTCTAAAAATTATAACAAGAAAGGTTACAGTAGAAAAAGGAAGGTGAACAAGCCCTGGCTGGTGTGGCTTAGTGGACCTAGCACTGGCTTGCAAACCAAAGGGTTGCTGGCTTGACTCCCACTCATGCTACATGCCTGGGTTGTGGGCCAAGTCCCTAGTAAGGTGTGCACAAGAGGTAACCACTTATTTGATGTTTCTCTCCTTCTTTTTCTCCCTCCCTTCTCCTCTGTAAAAAATAAATAAGCAAAATATTTTTTAAGTAAATTTCTTAAAAAAAATAAAGCTGAACGAAGGAACAAAAACAATGTATACAAGTGTGTATGTGTGTGTGTTCTATCCCCATGTAGAAAGCTTAGCAAAATTACTCCATAATATTGCTGCCTCAGCATCCATTTGTGTATACAAGATGTATATGGGGTCTTGAACTGTAACACTAGCTGCATCCACAATCACATGTTCTAGACAGTAGTCCACAAAGTCACAGGTAAATGTTAAGTTCCTGACATGACTCCCTGAAAGGACCTTATGACAGAAGTCTCTCCAACATCTCAGGGCCTTCCCCTTGTGTGTCCCTTACATAAGATTTCCATGAATTGTAAAAGAAAAAACACTCTTTTGGGTGTTTCGATTGACCAATCTGGCCTTTGCCTGGGACCCCTAAAGCACTCTACCAGCAGACCCTAAGGTCCTGCTGCCTGCCCTCTACCTGTACCCTGTGTTGACTTCCCCTTGTGATTCCTTGGGGCACGCCTGCTACATACTCCGGGGCCTGTAAGTAATACATTTCTTTGTTTGAATTCCTTTGTGATCCTGTGATGCACTGGGTCTCACCATCAGATACCCCAGGGCTTTATTTAACAAATGTTAAATTAACAAAATCAAAATACTCCTTTAAACAGTCAAAATTATTTGACAATTTGTATAATTTTGAAACTATGCAGTATAAGTAATACTCAAAATTTTTATAATTAATCAATGTCTAAAAACACCAGTGTCTTGAAAAAAAGATTAGGATGCCACATAGATCAATTGGACAGAATTATTCTCTACAAAATTTGAGTGTCCCAATTTACACATATACATCCATAATAGTTTCAGTTTTCCTTACTTTCTTTAAACAGTATTATATAGTTTTCAGTAAAGAGGACTTGGCCTTTCTTGACAAGTTTATTCTGCATTTCGTTTCCTGATACTGATGTAAATAGATATTTTCTTGCATCCTACTCAAATGTTATTTGACTCCATAGATAAAACCATATAAAATTAGTGTTTTGAACAAAATTAATAAACCTAATATCAGTATTTGTTATAGTAATGAGGAACAAAGACAGTAATAGAACTATTACACCGATATACTTTGAAACACTTTAATGACTCTAAAATGTCAAGTTTATATTTAATGCTACTGTAAATGCCATTTTATATTTCATTTTCTAATGGTTTACTGCTAACATATTGAAGTAAATATATTTTGTATATTAATTTTGTAGCTCATGAATTTGTTAATTTTATTTACTATATTTAAGTTGTTTTCTAGACTTTCCATGATTTCCAAAGTATACAATTATTTCAGGCACAAATAAAAGTAATTTTACGGTTTTATTTTCCAATGCTATGTCTTTTATTTTAACATTTTCCTTACTGTACTAGATAGAACATCAAGTAAATATTAAATTTAATTAAGGGGTGCCAAGAGATAATCTTGCCTTGCTCTCAATCTTAGAATACATTTACTTTTTTGATTCTCAAGATATGCATCTCTTGCTCTCATCTATTAGATCTCATCTATTTGCGTAGGCCTTGTGTTGTAGCTGTGGATGATAGGCAAGAGTAATAGATACAGACCTGCCAGGAACTGCCGTGTAGTAGGTCAAAGTGTCTGACGTGGCACTCAATATCTCAGGGAAGATACATGGGATGGGTCTGCTTTGTGGGACCTTTTGGACACAGAACCGAGCAGCACACCCTGTCAAAGATGAGGAGCTGCATCAGCTGTAACATAAGATGGAACAATATTTTCTATGAGCAGACACAGAATTTCTTTAGGAAGAGGAGCAATAAAGTACATTTGTAGGAGATAATCCAAATAGCAAAAGTAAGTGCTACTCTTTTAAAGGGTAGTGAAGGCATAACTAATAGAGCCTTTATTAAAATATAATATTAATGTTTTAAAATAAACAGGATTATATCTTAAAAACAGAAAAAAAACCATAATATCCAAGTTCCCCAAGTGTTACAAAATTGTATAAGTTTATAGCAGGATATGGCTAAATAAATTTTAGCTCAGCACAGTGTTTTCACTTACTGGAAAGAAAAAATAGACTTTTTTTTTTAGTCAAATATTTTTATATTTTAATTTGGACAATAAAATTTGCATTTGAGATACTACCCCTTTTGCTATAAGAAACTACTGCCTCTTTCATCAAAGTAGGTGTTTAGGACCTCAAATATAACAAAATATTATAGTTCCTATCTCAATATTTTATGTGGATCAATTCAATGAAATCTATAATTAATATTATAGAAAAGTATTATAAACAAATGTTCTCTATAAAACTTTTGTTATTACATTTTCAAGGCAGAACATAATGTGTAGTGTGTATATATACTATACAATTTATATATAATATATAATATAATGTAAATATATCTTACATAGAATTGATATCAAGCTTTACAATTCAAGATTTTTTATCCGTTTCAGCTAGAAATCATAGGTGGCAATTATTTCATTCCAAGCAAGTTATAACATTTTATATTTATAATAATGGTTCTGTTATTATAATTTCCCTTAACTGAGCCAAATTTCCTCACTATGGAGTAATCATTATTTCTTAAGTAAAATTTTTCTAAAGTACAGAACTATTCCAAGGATAGTATTTTTAATCAAAATCTTCAACATGGCATAAGTGTTTTAACTACTGTGTAAAAAGCTTAATTTATCAGGGAATTAACAGAAGAGATAATATTCTCTTTACTGGAGAAAAAATTATAATATCTGAGAACTTACATTTAAAATAATTTTAATTTTGATAGCATTTTAAAATACTACTTTATTCAGATGTCTTCAGTTTTGTGTCTGAATATAATGTTTTAAATAATACTATAAATTATTTTAATACAGAGAGAATTACAGGTACCTAGATTTTTTAATATTATAAATGGCCATTTATTACACAATAAAATTTGTCTCCTCATTCACAAGTAAAATTGAAATAAGTTACATAAGAATTTATGAAGAAAATAAATTTGGAAGAAATAGATCATAAATTAAAATTATGTAAATTATTTAAATGATTGCTATTTACTAAAGTACAATTATGTACTAAAGAAAATATGAATATGTTGCTTATGTTATTTATTATTAGCACTATAGATTATTTATATTAAATTGTAGATACTGACAATACTTTATGTTTTGTTGATCCATGATCTCTAATCTGGCAATGGTAACAACTTTAACACAAGACACAGTATCTCCAGCACAAAGATTCATGTGGGACTTCTTCTTTCACAAATTCAAAGATCTCCCAAATCTGATTAACATTTGCTTCCACAACTTTGAACTTCAGAAGGCTAATTAGCTATTACTTAAAGAATATGTCAGATAATTCATATTCAATAGAAGTTTCTTTCTTCATAATGATTGATCACCTCCTGAATATTTCATCGCATCTGTGAATAATACTATTCTATTTATAGTCTTATTAAAGCATTTAATTTCTATGTAAAAGTATGTTCCTAATTTGGGATCATAAAGTAGGTTTAATTACTATTATTTTGATTGAGTGTTTATAGAACAATATAGAAATCTTGGCTTAATTACTATAGTCTGAGGATTGATTTTTTTGGGGGGAAGAATGTGTTTCCTTAAAATACATTTTGAAAAATTTGAACTCCTGATTGTGCCAGTCAATTAATTTGCTTATATGATGCATTAATTTTCTATGTATTTCTTCCTGGCATTTTCCCCCAGTTTTTATCTTGCCTGAGGAAGTGAAATGACATCTTAAATTTCATTGGTAAGAAAAGGCCTTTCTACTTAGATTTGGAGCTAAGAATGGTAAATATCCAGAGTTTGGTTCCATGTACTTTATTTAGTTAAGGCTATTCACCCCGCCTCCAGTTTTAAAAACTGTGTTTTATATTTTCCCCAAATATTCAGCATATATCATCTACCACCAGGTAACAATACCATCAACTTTCTATCACCGAAGATCAATATGACTTATTTCCTCATGCATTGTTATTACAACTGAGGAATTATACTCTGGATCCCAAGTTCTCACTTTGTATTAGTAACTTCGGTCTCCCAATATTTCTCATAATCTTCCTTTCTTTCCCTCCTTCAATATTTAAACATGCTCATGTCTCTCTTACATTTTTAACAGATCGATTCTGACTCTGAGTACCAACCACTAGTTTTCTTTACTTCATTGTTAATCCCCTTCAAAGACTTCTCTAATTCTCCACCATTGGCGTCTCTTCACATTGCTATAACTTGGACTATTCTTGCACTAATTTTCATGCCAATGCTGTTTTATCTTTCTGCTCTGAACTCTATGGTTATTTTTCAGTCATTAACTAGTATTTCTGAAACAAATTATCTCCATTGCTTATACCCTTTTATGTGAACGCTCTCTTATCTACCAAAACACATTGTCTTAACCTTTCTCCTGCTAATTTGCCTGCTACTTCTCCCTTGGCTTTGCATAGTCAATCTCTCCAGATGTCCTTAAATATTGAGGTATTCTAGGGCTCGGTCCTGTTCCCTCCTCCGTTCATATTTAACAGATTTACTCTGGGTGATGTCAGTTACTTCTATGGCTTTAATTATTCTCCATATACTTTCATGACCCTCAAATCTAAAACTACAAAACAAACCTTGTTTCTAACTTCCTGATCTTGATAGCCAATAGAATACTGAAGAGGTCTACTTGATTATGTTGCAGGTATTTAGAATTCACCATCTCCAAGTATCGGAAGGTAGCTTCAAACATATAAAGCAAAATTGATTGGCCCTCCAGAAAACTGAAAAACAAAAATGCTAATAAAGAAATTCAAAATAATATCTCAGTGTTTGATAGATGAAGCAAACAAAAAGTCTCAGTAAAGATAGATTTCATCAGCAAAATCATCAAATTCATCTAACAGATTTAGAAAGTTGAATGAAGTTCTTAATATACAGAGTGGGCAAGGATAGGTTTACAATTGTTGGTATGGAAAAAGACATGCAGGTTATGATTATTACAAAAGATTTATCAACTCAAAAGACTATCATAATGACACAGTGCACTTATATACCATCTTTTAAGTGCTCCAGTTGCTGGCATTCATTATTTACACATTCTTGTAGTCTATTTGATATACTCGAGCACTCTTTGGCAAACAGTCCTTATCTACTCTGCCCACACTGTACAACCTATCAATCACACATGGGACACTTACAGAACCTCTCCATAAAGTATGCCATAACAAGTCATGTCAAACAGTTGGTGTTCACAGATCATTAATCTCCAATTGAAAAGTAGTTCATTTAAAATAAAATATATAGAGAATAAAAATCATACTTTTAGAAAACACAAAATATTATATCTCAAAGTAATTATAATGGAACTTAGAATATACATATGCCTAAACAGGATTAAAATTATTGTGTAACAAACTTGTGGGTTGTGGTATTCAGGAGAAATGCGTGGTTTTATATGTTTATAATGGAAAAAATGGATATTTAGTGAGTGAATATCTAGCCTAAAGTTAAAAAAAAATATATATATATATATAAAATAAGCACAGCTAAAAATAGAATAAATTACAAAATAAATTACAAAAACAAATAAATAATGGTGTTGAAAGTTGGTTCTTTGGAATATGACATAACACTATATATATATATATATATATATATATACACACACACACACACACACACACACATATATATATTTATACATACAGGTACATATATATATATAAAATGTGTGTATATATGGTATTACAGAAATATATAACTGAAACCATTAATTTTATTAACCAATGTCATCCTAATAATTCAATTAAAAAACTATTTGTTGAGTTTGATAAAAAATCATAAAAACAATGTTGAAAACTTAAAAGGGGACTAATCTATACAGAAAAGAGAAAATTGCATATAAAATTATATTTTAAGAAAGAACAAAAAGAAACAAGATTTTTCAATAAGAAGTTTTAAAAAATAATCAAATCTTCAAAAAATTGAACTTTTTTATATTTTAATTCTGATAACATCACGATCATAATTTACCTTAAGTAAATTTTTTTAATCAGTGGCAAAAAGAGGCATACTCAACTCATTCAATAAAGCTCTTCAACAATAGATTCTAGTAGTCACATAAAAACAGCATAGAAAAGGAAATTAAAACTGAATTACTTGTAAATACTGATCCAAAATTCTAAGCAAAATATAATGAGTACAGCAAAATATACAACCATAAAATAGATTTACCTCAATAATGCAAACTTATTTAATGTTAGAAAAATATGTATTTTGAATGCAAAATCTTGAGTATAAATGTATATTTTTAGAGTTCAGCATCTATTGAATAAATGTACATATAAATGTAAATATAATTTGGGAATGAATGAAAATCTTTTAGGTGGATAAAGGTTATCTGTAAGAATCCCATAACAATAGCACTTAATGGTGAAATGTTTTTAAGTGGTAACATTGAATAAGAAATAATACAAGAAAAGCTGCAATTATCACTTCAATTCAATTTATTTTATGCTCAATCCAGTTATGAAGAGAATAAGAGTAAAAATGTTTAAGAACTATTAAGAAAGAAATCATAAAATACAATTTTCTCTGTAACCTAAGAAGGAAGTACATATATACTATAATTAAAAGATTTTAACTAGCATCCTTGGTAAAAATTCAATATGCAAAGACCAACTACATCTATAAACATCAAGGATAATAAACTTTTACGAATATTCTTGACAAGAATATATAAATATAAATACAAACTATATACCAGACCTTTATGTAAAAATAAAAATAAACTATAAGAAGCAGTAATAAAGATCTAAAGCAATAAAAATATATGAATACTGACAGATAAAATGGCTAATTCTAAAGATGTCAATTGTCCCTAAATTGAAATATAGATTACAAAAAATTCCAGTCACATTTTCAATTGGAATGTTTTAGAATTTGAGAAGCAGGTACTGAAGTACATATGGAAAGGCAGAGGCCCATGATTAGGAAAAAATAAAATGTTTTTTTAAAGAACATTACCTAAGAAAACAAGGGACATTTGCCCCAGCAAATATCAAAACATAAGCAAGATTTTTTGTAAGAAAATTCTAATATTACTCCAGGGAATTCTTTCTCAGGACCTACTGAATCAGAATACAGAGCTCTATTATTGAATAGATATGGCAGTGTAGATTATTAGAAAAATTATAGACTATTCAATAATTCATGGGGAGAAAATGTGTATGTGTGTATATATACACTAGAGTCAACCCCTGCAAAGTTTAATATATAGATATGAAATGCAAGATAGACAAAATATTTTAAAGTATATGTATTGATTATAGATAGAAATATTTCTTTTTAAAAAGCATAATAACATAAAAGAATAAGAAACAATGTTGTTAAATTGCAACATATAGAAATCATGGCACAGCTAAAAATGACCAGTTTCAATTGGGAGAAGATACCTTTACTCATATAGGAAAAATATGGGAGAGAGATGATAAGTTATAGTTATATTTATATAGTCATATGTATGGGGAATACATATATTTTAATTTTTAATATTTATCCCATATTATTTTTAAGTTTATACACAAAAAATTCATTTAAAAATAGCAAAGAACATGAACAAATATTTCAAAATCAGTATCCACTTATGATTTATAAAGAATAAAAAGTTGGATTTTTCTACATGGAGCTCATACCTGCTATTCTAGTAGCTGCAAACAAAGCAATGAACAATTTCCTTCAACAAGTTGAGGAAAAACATTTGGGTGAGCCCTTGAAGATTTGATATGTGTTTTTCTGAAACACATATAATTTAGCCCTTATGGTTGTTTTAGTACTGGCTTTGAGGGTCAAGAAAAAACAATGAAATATTACCATTTGTGACAACATAGATGAACCTAGAGGGTCCAATGTAAGTGGCATAAGTCAAAGAAAGACAAATGTACATGTAGGATCTAAATAAAAAATAAACACATAAATAAAATAGAAAGAGACTTATAGATAACAGAGAGCAGACTGATGGTTGCCAGAGGGGAGGAACATTGAAGGATGGGGGAAAGGTGCTGGGATGAAGAAGTACTAATTGTTAGTTATGAAATAGGCATAGATGTAAGGTACAACATGGGAAATACAGTCAACAATATAATAAAAACTCTGTATGGTGGCAAGTAGTTACGTAAAATGTCAAGGGAACACTTTGTAACATATATGAATGGCTGTCTTCTGTGCTATACACCTAAAATTAATACAAAAGAGTGTTCAATGCAAACTGTAATACGAAAATAAAATAATTTAAAGTGTGCTGTGGATCAAGCTCAGAGGCACACTTGAATCTGGTGGTTGCTAAGGCTTTGTTTTGGAAAGATCATTTACATGTAGAAGAGCAAACGAGAAAAAAAAGAAAAGAAAAGAGGGAGAGAAATAAAGAAAGAAATAAAGAAAGAAAGAAAGAAAGAAAGAAAGAAAGAAAGAAAGAAAGAAAGAAAGAAGAAAGAAAAAAGAAAGAAGAGAAAGATGGGAAGAAGAAAGAAAGAAAGAAAGAAAGAAAGAAAGAAAGAAAGAAAGAAAGAAAGAAAGAAAGAAAGAAAGAAAGAAAGAAAGAAAGAAAGAGAAAGAAGAGAAAGATGGGAAGGAAGCAATAGGGGGAAGTGAGGGAGGGAGAGAGGGAGGAAGGAAGGAAGGGGAAGGGAAGGAAAGGAAAGAGAAAGGAAGGAAGGGAAAGAAAAGGAGAGAAGATAAAAGGAAATAAGATAAAAGAGAATAGAAAAAAAAACAGTAACAGAAAAGAAAAGAATAAACTGGACTCAACTCCTACACATTTAATTTGGGTTTTCTAACAACATAGCCTCATTATAAATGTTAGTATAAATATTTAAGTGATTATCTATAGGATGTTCTTACATATTATCTTTGCTTGTAAATAAAGAAGCATAAAAATTACAATGCCATTTTCCTGTAGTGGTACAGAATTTAACTGGCTGATTAAAATCCAATTTATTTCTGTTTCTAATTCAAGTAATTTTTCAAAGCCATGTAGATTAAGTTTAGCACAATATCTTCACTTAGTTTCTCTTGTTCTAACTGTATTATACTTTCTTTAAACATGGCAGTCATCTAATCATCACACACTCAATATTGACTAATCAGAATGTTGTGTCTTTTTTGTTTCTTCTTTCATCTACTTAAACATAGAAAATATAGATACTGAAAGTCTGTGTCCCTCTAAAATTTAAATTTTGGAGCTCTCACCCTAAATGTGACTGTATTTGAAGATAAAGACTCCGGGAAGTTGATAAAGATTAAATTAAATAATAAGGGGAGGCCCCAGTACAATAGAGCTGATGTCCTTATAAAAAGAGAAATAAACACTGCAGCTCTCTCTCTCTACCATATGAAGACACAGTGAGAAGATGGCCATCTACGAGCCAGGAAGGAAAATATCATCAGGAACTGAATTGACAGACACTTTGATCTTGGACTTTCTAGCTTTCAGAATTGTGTAAATAAACTTTCTATTGTTTAAGAGACCCAAGCAAACTAATATAGCAAGTACTTAAACAAATGGAGGTAAAACTTATAATCATCATATAAACTTGAATAAAGCAACAACATATACGTTGAAATGAAAAGTTTACAAAAGTACAATCTTAGTAGAAAAATATGGAATAGAAACCATATGTCTATATTTGCAGAGAAAATTTATAGAGGTCTGTTCTGAAAAACTCCAACCATTATTAATATAATGGGAATGGTTTGTGCACAATCATAACCTGGTGGCCAAGGAGAGTGGACTGGAATGCCCATGTGTGAACAATGATGACTTCATTGTACTAGTCAGTGAGGACAGTAGATGCTGTTGAGTGAGCAGGTGTGGCTGTCACATTCAAACTGACTGAGTGGGTAGAACAACTGCTCTGTACCAACTTTTGTGTGAAGCTTGAACATTCTTCCTTGAAAACTACTCAGATAATTCAGAAGGCCACAGCTAAGGGTAACTGGTGATTGGAAGCTTCATCACAACAACACACCCACTCATGCATCATGTCTCATGCAGAGTTTTTGGTGAAGCATCGAATCACTCAGGTGACTCAGCCCTGTTACAGCCCTGATTTGGCACCCTAAAACTTCTGGCCTTTCCCAAAACTAAAATCACCTTTGAAAGAGAAGAGATTTCAGATCTTTGATGAGATTCAGGAAAATATGACAGGGTAGCTGAGGGCAATTAGGAGAACTTTGTGAGGTCCCAAAGTGCCTACTTTGAAGGGGGCTAATCATTGTCCCTTGTACAATGTTTCATGTACCTTGTATCTTCTTCAATAAATGTCTCTATTTTAGTATTTAGAAGGTATCCAACCATGGTTATTACATGGCTGGATACCTTCTAGCCAAAACCTGTATATGTCACTGAAAGGTTATACCAGAAACTTCATTAGGTAGAGACAGGAAAAAAAGAAGAGAGAGTTTTTCATTATTCTTCTGTAACTTCATTTTTTCCATTCAATTGCAAAATTAGCTTAAATTAGTAAAATGTCATGAAATTAATATAAAATAATTTATTTTATACACACAAACATGTAAATATTAAGGATATTCATCACTGTTGTTTTATTAAATAATATGCCAAAATATAATAGATCTATTAACTACATTAAATAGACATAAGGCATATGCACCTAACTTTTTTAGGTACAATACAAAAAATCAGGCACAAAATTTTTTTAAATCTATATTGTCAAGAACAGTCCAGTAGAATATTATTCAAAGTTAACAAGTAAATCCTAGATTAATTTATCAAATGGAGAATGTATGTAGTGGGATGTCAAATATTCTATCTGAGAAAAAGATTGGTGTGAGATAAAATTAATTAGACTCAAAGAAAATCAATTCTAAATATTAAGTATATGATCACTGTCACTTTTAAAATAAGGCTGATGAACTTATCAAAAATTTAGAATAAAAAAAACTCATTGGATCTAAAAAATGTACTAGTCTGAAGTCAATGTGATTTAGAGAAAAAAGCTATAGAGCCATGAAGAAACTAATAAGATTTAGGATAATAAATATAGAACCTCTTTTTATCAAAAGTCTAATTCTATATAATTTTAAAGTGAAACAATACAGTGCTAGAAAAATTAAAAAGAGCATTTTAGTCTTCACATTGTATTATTAGAAGAAATTATTAATGATCAAATAATATCTTATACAGCCCTCTTACTAGAATGTTATAATTCTGTATAAAAATAAAACTAAATGAGACACAATTCATTCAAAAAGGTATAATGCATAATTGGATACAAATTTAACCTCGACTCTATTACTTTATACAGAGCTACTATTTCAAATTAATATAGCTAATGTGCTAACCTAGAAATTTATAGTGTTAAATATACTTTGACCTAAGATTTTAAATGTTATGCTTCTCCCCAATAGAGATAATAGAGAACATTTTTATTCTGAGGTATGCCTGAACTACAGATAATACATTAATATTCCAATATTTCAACCTGTAAGCATTAAAATGTCACATAATGAATTTTGTGGTTAAATATAATTTGATATATTTTATTCATTTGCAATGAGTAATTTTGGTACTTTGTTTCAAGTTTTTGAAAAGTGAGTTTTCAAAAAAGATCACTGAAAGAATTATCTACCAACATAATGGGAAATTAACGCATGTTATTAATAGTTTAATCATAGGATTGTAAATTGATATGGGACTTCTTTGCAACTGTACTGTGGGTCCAATCAATAATATTTCACTTACCCACTACCTTCTCTCACCCAATCCTTTAGTATATAGCAATCCTTAAATATATAGAAAAAGGTAGCTCATGTGGGCTAGGATTGGTTAAAGAAACAAATTCACAGATAGAGAATGGGGCTGATAGCTCTGCAGGAGAGGTTAGGGGCAAAAGGATCAAGCTAAAAAGAAAAAAGATTCATGGACATGGACAACAGTGTGGTAGGGGTGGGGGGTGGAGGGTGGATGCAGGTGGAAGAGGGTATGAGGGATAACAGTAATGGAAAACTACAATAAAAAAGAATGTGTGATTGACAAAGTGACAGAGGAGAAAAGACATAAAAGTAATACCTCTGGTTTATTGTGCAATGGTTTTACTAGAAGGTGCTTGGAACTTATCTATTAAAATAGAAATCAAGGCCCTGTTAGTTTTCTTCCTTTACAGTCAAAATGTAGTAATAAACAGATCTTTCAAATTTATTGGCCAGAATTATTCTTAGCAGATGTTGGAAATGTCAGAGTAAAATTTCTGTTAAGGAAATATAAAAATTAACAACTTGCAATGCTAGATGTGCTAGTCAGTGAGAAAAATATAGATGTTTCACAGCAATCTCTTGGAATCTTTAATGTTATTATTACTTGATTTTTAAAAATCCTATGAGGCTAATTTTTAAGAGAGGCTCCTATCAATGAAAATTATGTATTATTTATTAAAGTAAATAATTATATTTACCTAGACAAAAAACTTTGTATACACTATGCTCTTATTAGCAAAGTTAGTAAAAAATAATTTATTAGAAGTAGTAGGATAAAATTGGTCAATACAAAAATATTTTAGAAGCAAAACAAATCTATCGTATGTCTGTATTTGTGTATATAAAGGTCTTTAGTGTATAATTAATGTTTCCTATTGTTAATTTTTCAAAAAATTCAAAATCAACTTTTTTTCTGAGTATACTTGATTTTTTACTAATATTTTGATAGAAAAGTAAATATGAAATTATTTTATTTGTAGCAAACACTTTGTTTTCTCATTAACTTGTAGAATTATATATTAATACATCACCCTCATCACTAACAATGCCTACCAGGGAAAACAGAAGCTTCAGTTTTAAGATCATTCAATGAATTTATAAATTCCCCTTTAGTTCTGCTTATAAATGCTTAGGCAGCTTAGGTTTCAAAAGATATAGATCAAGAAGTTTAATGTTAACTGTGTTCATTTTTGCATACAAACTTGCTCTATGGAAATGTGTGAAGCTAGTCTCTACTTTTAATTGAGAGAGCTAAATACTACTTTCCTATCATTGAAAAGAATAATAAAAATTACTTTTTTTTACCTTCATAAAATACAAATACACTCTCCCGGCAAAATCAACATACCACCACAAGTCAGTACAGACAAAAGTCTATTTAGACTTTTCCAACAGAATATGTTAATTTATGAAGTACTTGAAATATTACAGCCAAGTAGTTTGCAAAACTAAGCAAAAAGCAGATTATATCTAGAATAAAGGAAAGAAAAAGAAAACTGAAAAATGTAATACTTATCTTTATTTTATGGACATCACTTTTTTTTTTAATTTGAAAGACGTTTACTCCTACTATTGAACTTGGCAACTTCTTTTTCTAGATCAAAATCTAGCTTAAATATTCCAGATACAAGTGGAGAGTCAACTTAACATATTTTAATACTGTTTTCTTTTACCTGATGTAATTTGCCATAGAGCAATTTTTAAAGGAGTATTAAGTACAAAAGTTCAGAGGGTAGTTCACATTAATGACATATCGGTGTTACATTTTCAGTAAGGCCAATACTTTGCTTCTCTTTCAGTGTGTATTATTTTCCACTAAATGGCCATTGTCCAGCTATTGTGTATCATGGTGACCTACAGGAGGAAAATCCAAAAGTAAAAAGGCAGGTCTGATTCACTGTGAAGCTGAAAAGCCTTTTTAATCCTGAGGTTCCTTTTTACTTGAATAACCTTGGAGCCCCATTTATATTAATCTTTCATTTTAAAATATAAGCCTGTCAGTGAAAGACAAATACCATATGATCTCACTTATAAGAGGAGTTTAGTGAACAAAACAAACTAATGAGCAAAATAGAACTAGAGGCATGGCAATATGGAATAGACTGACAGTAGCCAGAAGAGAGGGGGCAGCAAGGGGGATAATGGTGGGAGGAAGGGAAGGGACCATTCAAAGAACAGCGGTGTGGGGATTGACTGTGGGAGCAGGGGTTGGGCTGGGTAGAAGAGGAAAAAGGGGGGAAACTTAGGACTATTGTAATAGAAAAACAATAAAAATGCATAACTACACAAAAAGAGGAAATATCCAACAACTAGCAAACCAGCAACTAATATATTCATAACATACACTCATGGCCTTTAGTGGTCACTATGTTCAATAAAGCAATTAATACAATTGGACCTCAATACCCTTGTCTTGGAATAATTTATTTAATTTTAAAATACAAGTGGATTTCTATTCATGTTCAATGTATAAGTGGGCAATATTATATTTGGGTTTATAATTTTACACAAAGGGATGTTTTGATAAATCACTAATATGAGCATGTTACAGAGAAGAAAAGCATAATTTCAGACTCAGAAAGTAAAAATGGGCCAGAAACTCTCTTGATCTTAGAGATCTATTAAACTTAAGTGAGAAATGTGTTTCAACCAGCTATGCCAAATAGGAAAAAGGACAGTGGACAAGGAACCACAGCCACCTCCATTCACCTCTAATGAGTTATGTTAATTTAAACAGTTCACTTAACATCTCTGTATTACAGTCCTACAACGTACAAAATAGGGAAGTTGTTTTAGTGATTTTCTGGGATGATTTTGCGCACATGAGATGTTTACTGGAACTGTTTTGCCTCCATGGGACATTAAGCAATGTATGAAGACATTTTGGTATCACAGTGGGGTTGAGCAGAGAAAGGGGGTGGTGGTAGGGGTGGAACCCTAAGACACCCACATTTAATAGGTAGAGGCCAGAGGTGCTGCTTAACACCCTGCACTGTGGAGGTCAACCTCAATCAACAAAAAATTATCTGGTCCAAAATGTTCATAGTTTTGGGGTTGAGGGACTCTGGATTAGAGTTGTTTATCTTCTCCCTATCAACATTTGAACCTGGATTCCTTAGAGTTACTTACACAGCATAAGGGACAGCAAACAGCTTGCCCATCTCTTTAACAATTAGATTTTAAAGTTTGAAAAATAACTTTAAGATCAAAATGTTTTTACCAGAATCTGGCTATAAAATATCTTTAAGTCATTCTTGTTTGAATGTACCATGTTGAGGCTAATCTACTTTCCAATGTGAATATTTTTAATATTTATAATATTTATTTATCGTTTTGCATTTTATAATGCATTTTATATCACTGTAGAATTATAATGTAACTAATATAGATGGTATATGTAATTTTATTTTAGAGAAAGACTGATGTGAGAGAGAAACATTGATCAGTTGTCTCTGGTACCTGTGCAGACTGGGACCTAACCCACCACCTAGGCATATCCCCTAACAAGGAATCAATCCTGGACTTTTTGGTTTACAGGACGATGTCCCAACCAACTGAACGACTGGACCGGGCAGTATGTATGTTTTTATAATCCACTCTATTTCTAAAGCATGAATAATGTGTATATTTTAAATATATATATACATATACACAATACAACTCACATTTAAACTTAAGAATTCAACACTGTAGGGATATATATATGTATGTATGCAAATGTACACATATGAATATATATTTGTTAAGGATATGTAAACCTACCCTAGCCCTTTTTAAACTTTATACACACACACACTCACACATGACCTATATATATATATATTTTATTTCATTCTCTAATCTCTCTGTCCCCTAAATATTTAAATTATAATATTCAATCAAAATATAATTTTATTCAAATTGTATTTATATTTCATGTTTCTGTTCACAGCTCTTACAGAATATTTTTTTAAGCGGAAAGGTGATCCCTTGGTATTTTTTTACTGAAACACTAAATTGTAAATAGCATTAAGACCATTAAGGAGAAGAAAAAATTGCCTGTAATTTCTTGCCAAATATCTAGAATGAACCATTACTTTCATAATTCAAGAGTGCCAAAAGGTAAGTACATGAAATAGCTCACAATAAAGAATAAATTTGTAAATGCAAAAAGCATCACATTTGATTATTTTCAGTATTTAGCACTGTTATAACTCTTGCAAAGATTATTAATAGTTTATTCATCTCTGACAAAGTACAATTATTTATTTAAATGAATGACAAAGTAAATAAACTGGTTTGTTTCCATGAATGAGGAATTTGGAACTTGCTTCGATCATGTTCAATTCATGAATGTATGCTGTATAAAGACAAGTTGACAATGGTAAAAATTATAAACAATATGTATTAAAATCTTTGCACAGTAAGTAAAACTTTTCATGTAAAAAATTTGAAGTGATATAAAAATGTTAAAAACAGAAGTAAATAATACAATGAAATTTAGTATTATTTTAATTATAGCTCTTAATGTACTCTATGAAGCAGAAATATAACATTTTTTCTTATGATTACTCATGATTATAGGGCAATTTTAAACATCTTTTCAGAAAATTAAGGTTGTCTCACATATGAGACTACATTCATATGATTGTGTATTTTAATGATGAATGTGTTACCTAGGAAACATACCTTATTAATGGCAAGTTTAAGAAAACTGAACTATCTGAGTCTTATTATTTAGCATTCCAAGTACTAAAATAAGACTTTTACTTCATTTATGAGGGGAAAATGCTAAAAGATTTAATACTCACTCAATGTGAATTTGCCTCTAAAATCTTTTCCTAGAAGAACAATCAATATTTAATTAATGATTCATCATTATGCTGCCAATTCATTACTTGGTGATTTTCAGGCTCTACTTTGGAGATATCTAGAGTTTTGTGGTGACTCTGCAGATGTGTAGATTGGAAGGAATTAGGAGAGATATTATTTATTTGGATGCAAGTGATACAGCCTACTTAAATTATAGCATCTCCTCTTATAAATTCTGAATTTCTGAAGATTATGACTAAGCAAAGAGATTTGCAGGGTAACAACAAAAACAGAGAGGTAGAGAATTTAGAACTAATTAATGGTATGCTCTACTGTTAAAATGATTTATTGGTATGGTCATCTAAACCAAGAAAAATTAAAATTTAAGTTATTAAACTTTATAAATAATTACATAACTCAAAGGAGCAACTTTTGAAATATTGAAAATAAGGATGCTTTATGTTAAGCAACACAGCCAATGTGGAAGTAAAGGAGTACTTTTAGTATAGAATGTACTTATATTATTTCCACTTATTAAGGTCCACATTAGAGGTAAAACTGATCTAGCAGAACTGCAGTATACTTGAGCAGTAATGTACGCTTTATGATAAGTGGTTAAAACAACTGAAGAAAAGTCCCTAGAAAAATGTGTTTATTCTCTCCATATGTGCAATTCCACCATATAGCAATTGCATTCAGACAGTTAAGGAAATACAGTATTGATAGAAAAGTACATATTACCAAGAAGGTTAAAGAACATTTCAAGTAAAAGATAAGCCAATTGATGTATTCAATGCCTATGTGTATATCCCCTGTCAAATTCTATTATAGGCAAATCTAATATATGGTGATTATAATCTCTAATATCAGCAGGTTTTTCTGTAAGATAAGCTTTTCCTTTCTACTAAAATGCCTTCACAATTTTAGTGCATTTTTTCCTTATGTTTCCTCGACATCTTTTAAAATTCAAGTTCTGGTTTATTTGATTTGAAATATGTGCTTTTCTTTTATTTTCATAGCTTACAAGGTGATGATTATTAAAATCCAAGTGCTTGAATACACAATAGTTTGAAGTTTGTAATATTCCATATTACATACTTCTATTGAGAGCACAATTCTAAGAATTTGCTCTGAGTAATGCTGCCACGCCTCAAACCATTCTCACCATCTATCTTACAAATAATCCTTGGACTAAGTTCATCACTTATTGCAGAGCTCCAAAAAGGACTATCACAAATTTCAATGTGATAGTTTCAGGGCTAAACTAAATCTTTCTATTGAAATAATATCTAGAACTAATAATTAAAAAGAAGAATTGAGTAGACTAATGACAAACCTTCATTCAAAGGTAAACTGAGCCAATATTTTAAATTGTACCTATAATCATATTTTTAAAGTGCACTATAAGTTTGCAATCAGATATAACGGACCCATATTTTACAGTTTTATAAAGATGTGGATAGAGTTCCAAGAACTTGAAATTATTCAAGTTTCATTATCAAAGTTAATATGGCAGAGAGATGGCTTAATCATTTTAGGCTTGATGTATATACATAATTGAATGAGTGGGGTCCAGCTGGTGTCTTCTTTTTCTCTGAGACTTTTGAGAAAATGGTGTTAAAACCACTATTAAAAAGATGTTCAGAGGAATAATTTTGTAACAATAATTAAATTCTAAAAAACTTGATCCAGAAGGGTATTTTATTTCCACAATGAAATTGGATAATGAAATTTCCTATTGTGTATCACATGCCACCTTATTGACTAGTCTTACCTCATTTTCTCTAAACTGTATATTGAGCGTGTTTTCCTTTTGTGTGTCATAAACCTGTACCCAATTCATTTAACATTTGAAGGTACAGTTTTCTCCCACAAATTTTTATTCTTTTTATGCCACATGCTATAAAACCACAGAAGTTAATATGAGAAAAGTCATGTCACTCTGTCCTTGAAGACAAATCCAGATTTGGAACCATCATGTCGCTAAGAGGCTATCTGCTGAGCCTCTAATTATAGAAATGGTAGAAGCAGTGTTAAGCCTGCAAGATCCTAGCAAATTGGCTTCAAACATACTTACTTGTCTGTTTCCTTGGTTATTTTTTTCAAGCTATTTTGAAATCTTCCTTTTGTTCATGTGATGCCTTGGCATTTTAAATATGACCAGACACTCAGGATTGTGCTAAAAAAAAAACAAAAAAAAACAAAAAAAAAACGGGAAAGAAAAAAAAAATCTACTTACAAGAAAATAACAACACAATAAAAAGTTCTTGTTTATTTTTGACACAGTAAAGAGCTCTCCCAAGAAGCCTTTCTGAAAACTATACTGACACATTCGAATAAAAATAAATGAAAGAAAACTGTACTTGAACAATTAAAATAAAATAAAAATAGGGATTCAAACAAAAAAATAAATGAAAGAAAATTCAATGTAATTGTGTGTCTCTTACATGATTCTATGACCCTTAAAACCTGTAATCTACATCCGCTGGCTGGTGTAGCTCCGTGGATTGAGCACAGGCCTACAAACCAAAGGATTGCAGTTTGATTCCCAGTCAGGGCACATGCCTGGGTTGCAAGCCACTTCCCAGCAGGGGATGCATGAGAGGCAACCATACATTGATATTTCTCTCCCTCTCTCTTTTCCTTCCCTTCTAAATATAAATAAAAATCTAAAAAATAAATAAAATTATTAAAAAACATAATCTACAGATAGCATACTAACTTATTGAAAAGCAATGTTATGTAATTTTGATATCATTGACATGTTAAAAAGTATATAAATTAGGACACCTTTTTAAAGTAAACACATATGATCTGGATAGTAAGTAAATGACTTTGCAATATTTAAAAATCCTGTTTACTGTTTTCAACCATTAGAGCTCTTTTCTTAGATGACAGTCAGAACTTTCTACTTCTATTTTCATCTCCTGATAAAGTTTACTTTGTCTTCTATCACATTACTTGAATTTCCAGTCACCTCCTATTTGACAAGTGGAATGGCCTTCTCTTGTTCCTCATGCCCTTTAACTCCTCAGCAGGATTTACTCACAGTGACCATTCCTGCAAGAAAACTATTTATCTCTGATCCTGAGATTGTAAGGACACACCCCAGGCACATTGCACTCTGCTTCCGACCAACCCTTCAATGCCCCGGGCCCTCTCTCACATTGAGTCCTGACTGGAGTACACTGCTTTGAATTTACCTCGTGTGACTCTCTCCCTGCCTTTTCTCAGTGCCTTCCTTCAGACTGTTTACACAGTCTGCAATTGTTCCTTCTTTTTTTTAAAAATATTTTATTTATTTATTTATTTTTCGAGAGAGGGGAAGGGAAGGAGAAAGAATGGGAGAGAAATATCAATGTATGGTTGCCTCTCATGCATCCCCTGCTGGGAACTGGCCTGCAACCCAGGCATGTGCCCTGACTGGGAATCGAACCGCGATACTCTGGTTCACAGGCCCACGCTCAAGCCACTGAGCTATGCCAGCCAGGGCCCAATTGTTCCTTCTTTATCTCCTGTATACAATCACTTCTAATCCAAAATATGTAAATTCCCTCTGCTCTCTCCACATTTTGAACAGAAATAATTGATTCTTCTCTTGAATTTGGCTTGTATTCTCACAGAGAAACTTATAAAGTGTGTGTGTGTGATTCTATTATATGTATGAATACTAGACATATGCCATATATGCTGCAATATATATATGTATGCATATTACATATATGTGTTACAGTGAGTTTTGAAGGACACCTTTACCTACAACATTACTATTTCCATAGCATCTGGGGATGTGTTTTGGTTGCCCTTATAAAAAGTACATATCAACTGTTCAATATCCTTTTTTAATGATTTCTTAAATCAGCTGTAATATATAGCACGTAGAATAGCTTGAGAGAAATAAACCACTGAAGCTGATGATATGTAAGGTATACTCCTTGCTTACTTTACCAGTAGTCACTAAATTTTCTATTCAAAACAGGAATTATGGGTGAAACCTTTAACTGGAAATGCCTAACTGGGTTTCTTTTGTCATTGTATGTGTGTGGGGGTAAGCCTCTGTCCCTGTTTTTCTCTCCCTTTCTCTTTCTCTGTCTTCTCCAACTTAGACTGTTTGAGTTCAATTTTGTTTATCATTGTCTGATCAAGCAGAACATTCTAATCATGTCTCCCATGGGGCACTAATTTTCTGAGTCATGAGCCTTATTATTTTTAAGGCCATAATTGTTTTCTGGAGATTTATCAAAGGTCATATTAAATGGAATATTTTTGAATTGTATTGCTTATGGTGCTTTGATTCCCTCCAATTTACTGTGAAATTTTCCACCATTATAATTCACTCATTACTATGGAATAATTTTCTATTTATGTTGCCTATACAGTTCTATCTTTCTGTATTCAGTAGCCTATGTTTGTATTAATCATTGATGTGCTTTAAAAAAATGCTCTTAGAGCTGCAGACATGGAAAAAGAAAGTTCTAGTTCCTGACTAATGAAAATCCATTCATCCATTAAGCAAAGGCATATACCATGATGCATTCTGCATAACATTATGAATTACTCCACAACTGAAGGCACTGAAGGGTTTTCTTGTGTAATGATTTCCTGTTCTGTCTTGGTTACTCAGACAGCAATTGTATATCATGTAGAATTTGAATATGAGTTCCAGTCCCAGGACTACTTCTTGTTATTGCTGCCTCTGACTTTTTTCTCCACACCAATTGTCATTTATTGCTTGAGCTAATGAAGTTAACTGTTTGGCATCTGACCTTGATATATGTTTAATATAAGGAAAAACTCCAAACTCTGTAAGTAATCAAGCCAATGAACTTCATGATCTGTTGTTTTACTCTGATGGCATTGATCATGGGTTTAATTATCATTAATATTTTATCATAGTTTCCAATATTTTATATTAACATTTATATTTTTGAGCAAATATATGGTATATGTCACCATCAGTATCCTTCACTATAATTATTTACAATATTAAAGTTGAAATATTAATCCCAATAAAAGTTATTTCATTCTTAATGTTTGTTTTAATTGTTCTAGGCATCTGATTATTTTTCTATTGTTTGTATTTATTAATATAGGCTTACAAATCAAGAATTTGCTTGGTTTCTGAAAAAATCAAGATTTTCCACTGAAGTTCAATATATAAACTACATGTGGATTTACTTTCATATTAAAGGCCTAGATTATTATTTTTTGAAATCTACTACTATTCTAAAATGCCTAGAAAAGTGAACTAGGCTGTGTACTTTTTATCATTTTAAATAAAAACTTTAAAAGCACATAATAGTAACATTTCTATTATTTCAAATGTAAGAACACTTTTTGCTAAGATAACATGTTACCATTTCTCAAACAGTTCAATTTTTAATGTATCGGAAACTCTTTTTAGGACTTCCAGTCAAGATGAAGGCTAGACTAGAAGGTAAACACAGTTTGCCTCCTTGCAACCACAGCAAAAATTACAACTAAACTACAAAACAACAATCACACAGAATCATAAGGAAATTGAGCTATATGGAAGTCCAACAACCAAGGAATTAAAGAAATCACATTCATCTAGACAGGTAGGAAGGGCAGAGACATGGAGATGTGTGAAAACACATGGAGAGGTGCAGAGGTGCAGAGATGCAGAATGGGCAGTCCCATACACATGTGATGGATGAAGATTGGGAGGGATGCCTTAGAAACGAGGAATCGCAGCCACCTGCCAGACCACCAAGCCCAGGATTCCAGTGCCAGGAAGTTAAACCCCCATAACATATGCCCGTAAAAACAGTTGGGGTTGGGGTGGCAGAAAAAAATGTAGGATTCTCAGGCATCTTCTCTTAAAGAGCCTGCAATAGACTGAGGACTTATGCAGACTCCCTCTGGGCTCCATCACCAGTGCATCAGGTGGAAGAGCACCAATGGCATTAAGGGAAAACTGAAATCACTGGCAGCAGGGTGAATGCCAGGAGATAGCTTCCTCCCAGAAAAAATTCTGGCAGTGGCCAATAGTGGCCAGGCAGCAGTACTGTTTTCTTTCTGAGCTCTCCCCAACACAGAGCCACAGAGCAGTGGTACCATATTGGAGACTCCATAAACCTGGTTCACAGAAGTTGCTTCACCCTGGCAATTACCTGTGGCTCTGACCCATCCAACTTACTGTTGTCCTCTTCTACAATAGGCCACACTACTAAGACAGGGAGTCAAAACAGCTCTAACACACAGTAATAAACACAAGGAGGCTGCAAAAATGAAGAGACAAAGAAATATGGCCCAAATGAAAAAACACAATAAAACTCCAGGAAAAAAAACCCAAAACAACAAGAATAAAAAAAAAGAAAGAAAAAGGAAAAGAGGATAGGCTAAGGAGCCTCTGACAATTTCAAATGTACCAACATTCAAATCATAAGGGTGCCAGAAGGAGGAGAAAAATAATTAAAAAGTGAAAACTTATTTGAAAAAATAAAGAAAACTTCCCTAATTTGGCAAAGAAAATAGAGATATAAGTCCTGGAAGCACAGAGAATCCCTAACAAGATAGACACAAAGAGGACCACACCAAGACATATCATAATTAAAATGCCAAAGGTTAAAGATAAAGAGAGAATCTTAAAAGCATCAAGAAAGAAGCAGATAGTTACCTACAGAGGTGTTCCCATAAGACTATCAGCTGATTTCTCAAAAGAAACTTTTCAGACAAGAAGGGACTGGCAAGAAGTATTCAAAGTGATGACAAGCAAGGACCTACAACCTAGATTACTTTATCCAGCAAAGCTATCATTTAGAATGGATGGGGAAATTGTTTCCTATACAAGGTAAAGCTAAAGGAGTTCATTATTGCCAAGCCCTTATTATATGGAATGTTAAAGGGACTTATTTAAAAAAATAAGATCAAAACTATGAACATTAAGATGGCAAAAATTCACAACTATCAGTCTTTGAATCTAAAGAGCAAACTAAGCAAAAAACAGAACAGAAACAGAATCACAGATATGGAACTCATTTGCAGGGTTATCAGTTGGGAGGGACAGGGGAAATGGGGGAAAACACGCAGGGATAAAGAAGAAAAAAATGGTAGGTACAAAATAGACAGGGTGATGTTAGGAAGAGTTTAGTAAATAGAGAAGCCAAACAACTTATAGGTATGAGCCATGGACATGACCCAAGGGAGAGGATTCCTAGAGGAAATGTGGGGGACTAGGTGGAGAGTGGCAAAGCAGGAAAAACTGAAACAATGGTAATAGCATAATCAACAAAATATACTAAAAAGTAATACTTGTTAAAATTTTCTTGGATGATAATGGTCCATTGAAAAAAAAAACTTTACCTTGAGGTCTATTCATTTATATCACTTTTGGAATCAGTTATTTTAAATATATCTTATCAGAAAAATTAAAACATATGGGTAAAACAAAAAAATTGTCAAAGTGAACTAAAAGTAGGTTATGAATTTTTAAAACATAAGGCAACAAAACAAATTATGTCACTGTAGTAGAGACCATGACACTTATGAAAAGTTCTATTTTTTCTCCCACATTTTCACTTGCTGTTGAGTAGGGTCTTGAAAATGATTCTGAACAAGGGCTATAAGCAAACAGGATAGAATAAAATCTAGGCATAAGCAAGGGAAAAGCAGATAAAACTTTCTCATTTTCTCTTCCATCACCGCAGTATCCCAGAAAGTATGGTATTGCAGATGGTAGAGCCTCCCTCAACCTGAGCACAGTCCCCTGCTGGCCCACAACAGACATAAACATGTCAGCAAAGAATCTTTTCTTGTGTTTTTCCCAAACAAACTTAGAATATCTTGGTTTAAATCACAGCATATTTTCCCCCTCAGTCTTGTCAAGTGTACCTTCTAAATCTATTTGAAATTATCACCTTCTCTTAAGCAACTATTTTTCTCAGCGTGCCCAACCCTCTTAGTCCCTAAATTGCACTGAATTCATAAACGATGCAACAAAGAATGAGCAACCAAGTTTTCTGCAAAAGAGAATCCTTATTTATCATCTTTATTGCTGACACTAGAAACAGTATGGCTTGGCAACAATGTAACATCACTGTTACTGATTTGAACAGAGAAAGTGTGAGAACAGATAACAAGATCACCCATTTATGCATAATATATAATCCTCCCTTTCCAGTGGCCATTCCTTGCCATGGCAAATCTTCCCCACACATTCCTCCCCAGATTTCTCCACAAGGTGAAACTAACTGAATCTACATGTTCCTACTTATAATTGCTATTTACTTGTTCTTTGTGTGTATTTTGCTTATCAAAAAGTCTTTTCTTAAGGTGAGGGATTATTTTGGGAGAATTCCTAGAATTAGAGTCAGTACAATCCTGCTTTGACCAAGGCCTTTACCTACATATCCGATTTATTGTGAATCCTATTCTCACTCTTGTAGCTGAAAGAATGCAAACGATTTCATAGTTTTACATTTCCTCTCCTCTCCCCCAACTTCCCTCTCCTCTCCTGTCTCCCTTCCCCTTCTCTCTTCCTCTTCTTTCTCTCACATGCTTGTTTTATTTTCTTGCCTCTTAATCTAAAGCTTTGACTAATGTTTTTGATTTCCAAGTGATATAAAACAATTTCCATAATTTTACTAATTTAATCTCTTTGGTTACATACTCTCACAGTTCCTTTTGCCTGAAATATTTTCCCTTGTTTTTGCCAGGCTATGTTCTACTTATTCTTCATATCTAACATAAAATATCCCTTTATGGTAAAAAAAATTCTAAATTCTATCTAAGTCCAGAAGTTATATGCACTTCTGTAATTTTTCATTCTTAACACTTAACAAAATTAAAAATACAATTACTAGTATATTCATATAAGGAATTCCTGTAACCATTATTAAGTCATAAGTTACAAAAAAAGCCACATTTTAATTGCTAACATATCTCCAGTAACTACCAAGCATGGTGCTATTATGAGCACATAATAGGTCCATACAAGTATGTGATAAATCATTGTAGTACTTCAAATTAATTTTGAAAACCACACATTTATTATAACACCAGCACCAATGTGCCATTTTGCATAATCGTACTATTGTTAGCTAACCATGCTTATTGTTTTCCAACTATATTTTCATTCTATACTTTTCTAAGATTAATTTTAAAAGTTTTCAAAAATAAGAATATATTTATACTTAAAATGAATACAACTATCTGTTTATAAATGACATGACCTAATGTAGAAAAAACCTAAAGACTCAACAAAGAAAAATTCTTAGAAGTAATAAATACTTCAGTAAAGTTTCAGGATACAAAAATCAACATTAAAAAAATCAGTTATGCTTCTGTACACAAACACAAGTACCTAAAAATAAAATTAAAAAATTCCACTTACACTTGCAACATAAAAAATAAAATACCTAGGAATAAGTTTAATCAAAGATGTGAAAGACTTGTATACTGAAAATGATAAAATGATGATAAAGGAAATTTCAAGAATACACAGATACAAATATATTCTATGTACTTAGATTAGAAGAATCAATTATAAAAATGTCCATGCTATTGTAATCCTTATTAAAATTCCAATGACATTCTTTACAGAAATAGGAGAAAAATCCTAAAATTCATATTAAAAGATGGAAGACCCTGAATAACCAAAGAAATTTTGAGAAAGAGGAGTGGAGCTAAAGGCATCACATGTCCTGATTTCAAAATATATTACAAAGGTACAGTGTGCAAAACAGTATGTTATTGGCATAAAAGTAGACACACAGACAATTGGAAAAAATGAAGAGACAGAAATAAATCCACATAACTACAGTTAACTTATCTTTAACAAAAATTACAATGAGGAGAAGATAGTTTCTTCAACAAATGCTCAAGGAAAGATTAAATATAGATATGCAAAAGAAAGAAACTGGCTCTTATATCGCATGAAATTGAACTCAAAATGAAATAGACTTAAACTTAAGACTCAAAACTGTAAAACTAATAGAATAGAACTATTGGGGAAAAGCTTCTTGCCATTGGTCTGGCCAATTTCTTTTTTGGTATGATGCCAAAAGCACAGACGACAAAAACAAAAAGTGAACATGAGGGATAGAAGTGATCTTCTGAACATCATAGATGTTCAGAACAGCATAGAAAACACAGTGGAAAGCAACCTGTGGAATGTGTATAAGGATCACAAACAACTTACTTGTATAGAGCAAATGATCTTATTAAGAAATGGACAAAGGAACTGAATAGACATTTCTCCAAAGAAAACATACAGATGACCAACATGTATAAGAAACGGTGCTAAACACCACTAAATATCAGGAAAATGCAAATCAAAACTAGCCTATTTGTGTTTAATTTAATCAAAACAACAATGAAATATCACTTCATGCCTATTAGAATGACCATTATAAAAAGACTCAAGATAACATGCATTGGCAAGAATGTTAGGGGGTGGGGGGAAGGGACCCTGTACACAGGTGGTGAGAATGCCAATTGGTAGGGCCACTATGGAAGACATTATGCAGGTTTCTCATGAACTAAAATATTAATAGAATTATTATATGATGTAGTAATCCCAATTTTGGATAAAAAGCTAAATGAAATGAAATTGGTGTCTCAAAGAGATTATGTAATTTCCTATGTTCACTGTAGCTATTATTCACAATAGCCAAGATATGGAAACAACCCAAATGTCCAGGACAAATAAATTGATTTTAAAAATGTGATATATACTCATACATACTATATCTTAATATATATCACATTATATAGATATAATGAAATATTTATTATGAGAAGAAATCCTGCTACATGCAATAACATGGACGGATGAATAACCTGGTGGATATCATTCCAGAAACAGATATAAGCCAGAAACAGAAAGACAGAAAAATGAATACTGTATGATTTTACTTATATGTGGAATCTAAAATAGTCAAACTCAAAGGTGCAGAGAATTGAATGGGGTTAGCCAGGAGGTAGGAGAAGAGGGTAATGGGGAGATGTTGATTAAAGAGCATAACATTTTAGATCTGCAGCATGAGTAATTTCTGGAGATCAAATGTACAGCAATGTGGCTATATTTAACAAAACTCTATTGTATACTTGAAATGTGTTAAGTGAGTACATATTAAGATTTCACCGACACACACATGAAAATTGTAACTGCAATAACTTGATTGTTTCAGTTATTTCACTATATATATTGCATATCAAAATATCAAATTGTATTCTTTAAATATATACACACACACAATATTTATTTGTCAATTATACTTCAGTAAAAATGGGGAGGTGGCACTTACAGGCTTGGGTCAAAGGCAACAAAATTTAATTGATTAAGATCAGTTTTACTTAAGTTGATGCATGATAAATCATAGCATAGTATATGCCTGAATTTTATATATTTATAGTTACTCTTTAATTATAAATTAAATTCAATGCATATGAAAAATGTATAAATTTTCTAAATTTTAAGAACACATTAATATTTTAGATAGGGTAATTTTTAGAAAACTAGAATTTTTAGTTTCAAGGTTTTAATGTTTTTGTTTTAATGCATATTACACCATTTACCTGAAATACAGGAATCTTCAGAAGAGAATGTTGTCCTTTCTCATTGTCAGGAATGGTGCAGGTGATTGACCTTCATTATCCCACCTAACCACCAAAACTACCCAGCTGAGTAAATGTTGCTATCCTCATTTGCACATTAGGAAATTATAGTTATAATTATGTATTAGCTACTCAGTAAGGCACCTAAATGCCCAAAGTATTCCCATGATGCACCACTACTTCACTGAATAAAACACAACTTAACATTAAATATAAATACATATACTTTATAAATATAAACATATTTATATGTATAAATATATACTTTATAAGTATAAATATACATATACACTTCATAAATATCATTGAAATTTATCCATGGAGTGAAGAGAAATTAGGAATAATTTGCTGTTATTAAAACCTCCTTCCCAGTGTTATTAACTATGTCATGTTCATAGGTAAAATTAGTGAAAGTAACACTGGCTTTAGCATCCTTCTCTGCCACATACATCTGATATATATGCAACAGCATGAAAAGTGAGTCAATTCTGCTCCCCATTTCCAGTAACTACAGAGATAAGAGTAAATGTTGAAGATATTATGTAAATGAATCACAAATTAATGCATTTAAATTAATCCCTAAGTGTGTTAGGAAAGAGCATGAGTTATTTTAACACCCAGTCCAGTAAATACTTTATTTCTACTTTTGCTATCTGATGTACAAAACCAAAACTTGAAGCTTACTAGAAAGTTCTTACGTAAAATTTCTAGAGATAAATGTCATCTACCTTTTTACCAACTACTTTAAAAAACAAACTCCTGTTAACTATTTCCTCATATTTTAGTAGAAGTTATTAGTTACACATAAATGAAAAAAATCAATATTCTGCTGTTTGTTGCAAACTAAGGGTTCCTTGGCAGAAATCTGAAACTGCTCTCCCCACACAGAGGTGCAGGAAAGACCAAAGGAAGAGGCAGATCAATAGGTGGCAGGTTTAATAAGCAAGGGAACTTATCTGCAAAGCTTATCTTGGGGATTCACAAAATGAGGAGATGCCCATGTCTGTCACCAGAATCTTAAAAGTCTACGCAGAGGCCCTAACCAGGTTCAGTCACATATCCTGTACAGATGGTCTCAGTAACACGTTTTTTAAATTGCTCCTTGGGCAGAAACATTGGGCAGAGCATACATTTCAATGACAGGACACCTAAGGAAATTTTATCACTTGGGTTCAGCTTGTGGGTTAACTCGTGGCCAAATCCTCTCAATGACCTCCTCCAACACCCACAGAGACCATCTCAAAAGACCAAATTAAGATCCATTGCTTCCCTACTATATTATTTCTGTGGCTCCTCTTCATTTTCTCCTTTGTGCTATTCCAAGTGAATCTAATGAAGCCAAGAGTACAGAACAAACACCATAGGGCACTGGTTTTCCACATTCCTATACATTAAAATAACCCAGTGATCAATAAATAACGAAGGCTGTAAATAATCAGTAAATAATCATGAAGGCCAGGGCACTATTTCAAAATATTTAAGTTAAATAGGCATTCTTCAGCTATATTAAGGATTTGGTTCCAGATCACAACAATGAAGCAACTATCACAATAAAGTCAGCCACAATTCTTGTTCGTGGAAGATCTTGTCTTCAGTTTGTAAAAAAGCATGTCTGTGAAGCACTACAAAATGAACTAACTGTCTGTAATTGGATAGGGTGTTTTTAGTTTGAAAAGTTTTCCATGTGCTTCTGATAGGCAGACTCTGATGAAAATTATCCTTAAGAGGTGATGAATCACAAACCTCTCAGTTTCCCCCCAAAGTATGTATTATTCTAAGTCAGTCATTTCAAATGTAAGCACACATTAGAATCGCCTGAAGGGCTCATTTAAACACAAGTTTCTCTGCCCCACCCCATGTTTATTGTTCAATAGGCAGGTAGAGGAGGCTAAGAATTTGTATTTCTAATAAATTCCCAGGTGATGCCAATAATATTGGTCCCGAGACCACAGTCTGAGGACCCCTGTTATGTGACATGTAATATTATATTTGGATAGACAGATACCAACTGAGGGCGAGATGAATGAGTCAGTCCCAGTTCACCACCAACATGGTGTGAAAGTGAACTTTCTTTTTGGGGGAAGTTTCAGTGCTGTTTGGGGGGAGAAAATGAGGAAATAAGTGTCAGACAAGCAAGACCAATATCCAGTAAAATTCTGTCTTTCTCATTCTGTTTCCTCTCACCAAGCATAATGTCATTGTGTTATGGTTCAGAGCATCCTGCTCCTGCCATGAGCATGCTGGGGTTTCGTATGTTGGCCATTTTATTTTGCCACCCTCTGACTAAAATAACATTCTTTCTGAAGTCCTGTTTATCTGCATATTCCCTTGTAGGAAACTCCATGTGTTTTCCACAACACCATTTCTTGATTTTCCAAGCGATCATTTGGACCCTTGTTACATTTGGTCCTTTCCTTTGGCTGTTGTATATTATGGTTATTTTACTTTCATAATTAAGATAAAATAACATTTTATGTTAAAAATTAATTAAAACTTAGGATACAAAAGATAATGTCCTAAGGACTTTTAAAATACTGACTCTTTAAAGAACTTCACACAGCTATGTGGTTGTATATGATTTCCTTCATTTCACCCTGATCACATAATATTCATAATATTCTTGAACAGCCCTGTGAGGTGGAAATTCTTATTATCCTTCTCCAGTCTCCCAACTAGTGAACAGAAAAGCCTGACATCCAATCCACATTCAGGATCAAGGGGTGTTCCTTATTCATTTTGTATCCTGTGCAAGGTTTAGTATACTTTTTCTCAAATAATGGTCACTTTTTATTAAATTTTTACATATTTCAAATTTAAGTATGCCACTTTATGTAACTTAGAGGTAAATTTAGTTTTATTTTTTTTTAATTTGTTTCTTATTTAATCTCCTAACCTGGAATACAAGAAACAAATGTCAAGCAGTAATGTAACCGTTCATTTCTCAGAGGAAATGTGAAAGTTTTTCTCTCTTGTTAACAATTTACAGTTGAAACATAATTGTCTTTTCACCAAATATAGAAGAAATATATGTATGGTAGGCAGCTTCTAAAATGGTCCCCAATAATTACTGCCTCTTGATTGTGTAATTCTTTCCCCTTGAGCTGAATTTAGACAATTGCTTTTAATGGATGGAATATAACAGATGTAATGGGGTTTTTCTTTTTAGAATCCATTCTAAAAAGACCATGGCTTCAGTTTCGGCAGCTTAGCCTTATTAAACCTTTCTGGAACCTGTCTTTCATTGGATACTAACAGCCATGTTGAGAGCAACCCTTTGGGGAGCAACTACTAACCCTCCCTCACCTTTTGGGAGCAATTGATAGCTCTCGCCATTAGCCAGTGAAAGCTGGAGGCTTAACTTAGTCAGATTAATGAGTTTGGAGGAGGATTTTCTGAGGTCTATCATCAGTTATATTGGTGAACTTGGGTGTATGGATGATCTCCAAGGTAAACTGGCACAAGACTGTGGTCAACAGATTCTCTGGAATCTCATGAGAGACACTGAGCCAGAGAAATCAGCTGAACTACACCCATAGACTGTGAGATAGGTTTCCTGTCAAGGAACTTAGTTTTGGGATAATTTTTTAAAAATTTTATTTAGTTATTTTTCAAGTACAGTTTTTTTTGTCTATTTTTCCCATCCCAGCTTCTTTAATATCTCCTTTGTAATATCTGTAAAATTAATTTTGAACACTGGTATAAACTTCAAATAGAAACTTACACAGCTACAAGAGAAAAAAACCATTTTACTGACTATTTGGAGAAACTTAATTTTTGCATAAATATCCCTTATATACTGACGAAATGTGGTGACTGATATGAACCCTAAAATGAAAAATAAATGCAGACACTACAAATTATCACTGATAATTTATCACTGATGTGCAGTGATATTTACTTCTCTCACATGGGCAATTCTTCAACACACATTCTAGATAGAATAGTAGGATAATAATGCTTGATAATTATGTTGATAACACCAAATATGTTAGCTGGTTTTCAATAAAGAATTCAAGGCATTGCATTATTTTCTTCTTTTATATTCATAAAACTGGAAATATACTTTGAAATAATTTTCTATTCAAAAATTGATATGGATGAAAGAATTGTTAAGATCTTATTCTAATTATTTAGTGGTATAATCAGGTTTTTGTTTTAGTTATTCTAATAGGACACAGACATTAATTAGAGAAATAATAGTTCTTCAAGACCAGTATTACAATGATGACAAATGAGGGATGATCTTACGTATTTTACTTCAAGGGGTTTATTAAAAGTCACAACAGGGTAGCGATCACCTTTGTCCAGTCATATTGTGTCCCAGCACTAAGCATAGAACCTAACAGAGGAGATATCACCACTAACTTACTGAATAAACAGGTAGATGGTACATAGATAGATACTCCAACAATATAAACTGGAAATATAACAATATTAATAGTTGAGAAGAGGACAAATATTTCTTGTTCTATCCTTTTCCCTTGGAAGTGGTTTCTCCCTACTCCAACTACTCCACTCTTCTATCCAATTGCCTGCTGGCATCTCTCTCAGAATCAGCAGGTCTAAAACAGAAACCATCTTTTCCATGTCTTGGATTTACTGAGCCACAGACTTGGATGTCTGATGCCTTCTTTACTCTCATTAGCTAATTTGGTTACCTAGTCCTTTTCAGTTTTTCCTTCATTACTATTTCTCAAAACTGTTCACTTCTCCCCTACCGCTCCACTGCTAACTCCGTGTATATTTGTCTTCCTCTGGGCACTTGGGCGGTCTTTAAATGGTCACCCTGCCTCCATTGGCTCTATCAATCGGTACTCATGGACGCCAAAAGGACCTTTCCAAAATACAAACACCAAGCTTTAAATCCTGAAATGGTTCTTCTAACTAGGTTAAACTTTGAATAAAATTCTGAAGTTGTCAGAAAAAAATCATCTATATGTATACACGTATTATTTCCAACTGTAATTTTGTTTCAAATAACGCTGTTCTTTTTGCCAAACACAATTTTAATTTTGAAGAGTTTTCTTCATGGGTTAATTTTGAAGTGTTTTCTTCATGGGCGATTTATGAGTGTACCTGTCTACATTGTGCTAAATGTTCGGCAGTTTTTGATGAAAAATGGCATGATCCCCATGCCCCACCCTCTCTATTCACCTGATCTTGCCCCGAGTGACTTGTGTTTGTTTCCTGGGATGAAAAAGTCCTCAAAGGCAAATGTTTTGTTAATGTGGAAGTGGTGAAACAAACAAACAAACAAACAAACGCAGCAGAAGCACTAAAAGGCATCAAAATTGATGAGTTCAAAAACTATTTTGAGCGGTGCAAAAAATGTCTCAATAGGTGTATCGCATCAGATGGAGAGTACTTTGAAGGTGACCGAAGTTTAAACATGTAGAAATAAATGCACAATTTTTTATAATTAAATGTTTGGGGGGCCTCCCTCATATTTATAGGGCAAGAAACACATTGTTAATTTATTTGGAGCTTCCTTCCCTAAATGTCAAAATTCAGGGATCTCTATTAGTCCTGCATCCTCACCTAATCCACTTCTTGGGAAGCTTCCCCTTAATGACAACTGGGGTCTCTCTCCATGCTTCTGTCAACATCTCAACATATCTTCTCATCTGTTATGACCACACTGAGATTGCTTCAGAAGTTTGGAGGCTTGTGTAACAACTCATGAAATCAGGAGAAGGATATTTAAGAATAATCTATCATGATCATGCTAATATGAACATGATTCAAGATCATTTTGGGTTTCTTAAAAGCTGGTGTTCATGCATCTTCCATTTTAGAGGCAAGTTATTGAAATCATTATAAAAACTGGTAAATGCAATTTCTAAGGCTCAGCAGCCGAGTGTGAAAAATTTTTACTACCTCCATCAAGCCTGTCACAGTGTGGTTGGTGAAAAGAGATTCCTGATATTCAGAAGACTAATAAACAAACTCAGTTCCCTCCTGGTAATTGTTATCTCTTCTCTCAAGAAAACTAGTGTAATATTTTCAAAGGACAAGGAGAGAAGATAACTTTAGGTTATGTGAAGAGGATGTAATTCAATAATTTCCAATCATGCTTTATGCTATATAGCTCCAGGTAAGGGCCAATAAAAGGACATGAACCACATAGTCACATAATATCTACACTGATGTGCTGCTTACATGCAATAGATATATAACTCAGCAAAACATAGTTTATATATTCTTTGTTTATTCATTTAACCAGCATACTACATTAATTTTTTAAAACTATCTCAGATATTTCACAGAACTTCTTTGTAAAAACTGCATCCTAGCTTCTGTTCAGTATTTGAGTAAACTGTAGGCTTCCAGGGTGTACCAAAGGTGACCCAAATCTGGAGCATGAGGACTAGTAGTGTGGTAGCTAGGGCATGGTATCTGGAACAAAACTACTTAGGTTCAAATTTCAGCTCTGCCACATACTGGCTTTGTGGCCTTGAATTAATTAACCTTTGTAGTTGTTTAGTGTGTCCTGAACACATTTTTTAATGTTTAGTCTCTTAGACACACCTTTCCTTTTCTTCTTCTTCTCTCTAAGATAGTACGTATTCAGGGAGGGAGGGAGGATTGATCTTATGAGGTTCCATGGTAGTGAAGAAATTTTAACCAGAGACATTGAAATTAAGAACAAACTGACAGTAACCAGAGGGGAGGTGGGAGGGGATAGTGGGGGAAACAGGGGGAAGGGTTTTCGGGAACTACTATAAAGGAAACATGGACAAAACCAAGTGGCGGTGGAATCAGGAGAGGGAGGTGGGGATGCCTGGGGTCAGGTGGAGTCATGAGGGGAAAAGGCAGACAACTGTACTTAAACAACAATAATTTAAAAAAATAATGGGCTTGTCTCCACTCTAAGAAGACAAGCAACCCAATTAAAAATGGGCAAAGGACTTGAACAGACACTTCTCTAAGGAGGACATACAGAGGATCCAGAGACACATGAAAAGATGCTCATTATCACTAGCCATCAGAGAGATGCAAATTAAAACCACAATGAGATACCACTTTACACCAGTCAGAATGGCCATCATAAGCAAAGCAACAAACAAGTGTTGGAGAGGTTGTGAAGAAAAGGGGACCCTAATTCATTGTTGGTGGGATTGCACACTGGTACAACCACTATGGAAAACAGTATGGAATTTAGTCAGAAAACTAAAAATAGATCTGCCTTTTGACCCAGCAATTCCACTGCTAGGATTATGTCCTAAGAACCCTGAAACACCAATCCAAAAGAATCTGTGTACTCCAATGTTCATAGCAGCACAATTTATAATAGCCGAGATCTGGAAGCAACCTAGGTGCCCATCAGTAAATGAATGGATCCAAAAACTATGGTACATTTACACAATGGAATTTTATGCAGCAAAAAGAAAGAAGGACCTTCTACCCTTTGCCACAGCATGGGTGGAACTGAAGAGCATTATGCTGAGTGAAATAAGCCAGGCAGTGAAAGACAAATACCACATGATCTCACCTTTAACAGGAAGCTAAACAACAAAACAAACAAGTAAGCAAAATATAACCAAAGACACTGAAATAGAGAACAGGCTAACAGTGACCAGAGGGGAGAGGGAAGGAAATTCCAGGGAAAAAGGGGAAGGATTCACAGGAACAACTATAAAGGACACATGGACGAAAGCTAAGGGGGGTGGAAATGGGAGGGAGGTGGTGAGCACTGGGTGGGGGTGGACTGGGATGAGAGTAAAAGACAGAAAACTGTAATTGAACAACAATTAAAATAATTTTAATGGGTTTGTTGAGTGAATGCTATGTCCCCAGTTTACCATAGTTTCCAAACTTATATTCCAAGACTGGTTATATCTTGCTGACACCTGCTAATGAATACTGCTAATTCTGCATTAGGTATAAACATCTCAGATTAGAAAAAGTGTAAAATTATCATGGACTCACTTGGCTTCACCTCAGCTTCTACTAATGCCCCTGTCACTCAAGAGGTCTGGCTATGATCTCATTTCCCTCCAGCTGGGAGAGGTGGGTGGTCGTGCCACAGCTTTCTGTGCAGGGAACCTCTGACCTCCTACAATGCCCCCATAAGCTTCTTACTGAATTCTTAATCACTCTGAAAATTGTAGTTCAAAACATTTTAACTTAAAGCTTCTTTTCTTCCTAACCCTCTTGTACTGCCTAGTAAAAATGGCTGACCCCACAAAGTTTAAAGTACACCTGGAAGGATATCCTCAGGTCAGACTCCTGGACTCTGGGAAAGAGATTTCTGCACAGTGTTATTGCTTCAATGAATCTAACATATATTATGGATGTAAATTGCCCTTATATTCATATGTAGTCTTAAATTTAATGTCAACAATTAACTATTATCTCCAGCATCATCTTGGTATTTATTTTCTTCTAACTTGTAGGCCAAGCTTCCAACCCTATTCCCAAAGAGAGTAACAGTAGCACATGGCATGTGCTCAGAAATGCAAATGTTGGATACACATTGCCTCCTCACATATGTGAAGGCCAAGTTCCTGGAATGGTCTAGGAGCAGAGACAAATCCCTATTTCAAAGAGGAGGCGAGAACTTGACATGTAGCACTTTAAAATATTGTATTTGAAATTTGTGTATCTTACTTCAAAATTTAAGAAATATATATTGGTATTTATAAAAATATATTAGTTGTGCTAAGCCTATTCCTAAAATACGATTCTGATCAAATATATAAAGAAAGCTTATCAATAAAAAAATAGTAGAAATTCTATCAATAGCATTATCTACCCTGATTGGTACTTGATGGAATTTTCTTTTTGATAAGCCATCAGAATTTTTTGTTTTGCAAAGAAAACAGTGATACTGGGGTTTTAGTGTCACCTAAGTTACATGTCTATCTGTATGCATGAACTTGTGATTTATTTTCAAACCTTAATCATTTAGATATAATAATATAACAAAAACATGACTAAACACAAGTTATTTGTCATGAATAACAAAGTTAAGCAATTTAGAAGTTACAAATTGACCCCCAGTTTAAAATTAGGAGGTATATATAGCTCGGTGGATTGAGCATGGGCCTGCGAACCAGACAATTGAGGTTCATTCCCAGATAGGGCATGTGCCTGGGTTGCAGGTCGGTTCCCTGCAGGCCAGTTCCCAGCAGGAGACACACGAAAGGCAACCATACATTGATGTTTCTCTCCCTCTCTCCTTCCCTTCCGCTCTAAAGATAAATAAACAAAATCTTTAAAAATAAATAAACAAATAAATAAAATAAAATTAGGAGGTATATATAATGTCACTTGTAAAGGTGTGTGAAAACAAGTGTATTCATGCTTATCTGTAAAGTACAGTCTAAATACATTAAGATTCAATACCTTTCTTTGCAACTCATTGATTTTAATTTCATGGTTGCACACTTGAAATATACCTTTGGTTTTGCAAATAAAAGATAGCATCAGGAACAACACTGAACCTAATAATCACTATTAAAAATAAGTTATATGAGATCAGCACCAAGAAACGATGTAGAAAATTCTCATAACAGTCTCTGTTCAATTGTCCGAATCCCATGGCTACAGTCAATTATATTTCTTTTTACACAGAGACACCGTTACCAGGAAAAGAAACCAATTTGCTCTGCCTCTTGTGATTTTTGCTAATCTCTCAAAATATTAAGAAATGGGCTCCATCAATGCGCTTAATAGGTACTGATTCCATCCAAGAGATATTAACTTTTTTTCACAGTGAGCTTATCGAATTCTTGATATCTAAGATGGAATAATAGCTTGAAATTAATTTCTCCATGAAATAAAAATAAAATAAAACTTGCTGTTAATCTTCCTTGAAATACAAATTTGTAAAACTGCAGCTGGTTTCAGAAAGTGACTATGCAGCTAAATGTCAAGTGTGAGACTTTTTTCTTTCTCAACCAATGCGAAGTAATAACATGTCAAGCAATGAGAATAATAGCATGGGAAATAGTGACAGTTATTAAAACTTCTAACATGGGAAGATGAAAACATATAATTAATTAAAAAATGTAAATTAATTAAATACAAGTATCTACTTGTGTTCTATTCTGCTTTCAGAGTGGGCTAGGATGTATAATGTTGACGTAGAGAAAATAACAATGCTATGTTGTTACAGCCTCACCACAAAACAGGACAGAGACACCCAAATGTTACATTTTCCATTGGTCTGAGTCCTTAGCTGTGGGTGCATAATTTTGGGTATAAAATTGAATGTATAGTTTCCAAAGACATAATTATCACTTTCATGGGGAAATTCAACTAATTTTAAAATTTTGCTGTATATTTTCATTCTTTTTAAATAGTCACTGATTTTACAAGAGAAAGTATTTCCACAAGGATAAAATATAAACAAACTGTTACAGTTTGGAAAACTTCCATCATTCATGATTTACTTGAACTAGTTACATGTTCTAGTTGTGTTATAATGTGAGCTTTATTAAATTATAATAAAAATATGTCTACCTTGCTCATTAACTAAAAGTGATTAATTAAATTTCATCAATTATATTTATAAATAAAATTATCATCAATTAGTTAAATAATTCATGAATCAACACATTTCTGCATATCCTCCATATGCTATGCAAAAAAATTCATTCATTCTTTCGACAAATATTTACTGAGTTTCTACAATGTGCCAGACACTGTTCCAGGAAACAATAATACATAAATAATTAAAAAATTCCATAATGTGAGACCCTGTGGTACTCTTTCGATTGAATGCACTGCACATGAAAAGTTAGACCTCTTTTGTTGTTAAATTTAGTCTATGGGGAAGCAGACAATAAATTAGTAAATACATAGTAAGGAGGGTAACAGGATAGTGATAGTGACAACAGGAATCAACAGATATGATACAAAGTAACAGATGTAGCAAAAAGGCGAGGTTCTCTTAAGTGAAAACTCTGTGATATGACACACTCCTAAGTTTGCCTAGGAAAGCTGCTTTGTACCCTTTTCCTGACATTATGTCTCAGGAGTCTGTTCCCCTCTACAAATAACGAGGAGAATGGTTAAAAAAGGAGACCACTTGGAAGCATTCAAGTTAGTTAATATAATCTACACTGGGTCTTGAGTGATAGTAGCCACAGTTAAAGAATGTAAATAGATATTATAAAAACACAATGAAGAAGTTTTCTTCTTGTCTATATGTTTAAGCCATTTATCTATTTAAATATTAAGTAATATTCAAGATTTAGAAATTCAAACAAGAGAATGATCCACCATGTTCTACTTCTGGGGTTATAGCCCATTAGAAAAGGAGAAATGTATAAACACATGCATACAAATTAGGGTTATGGAAATCCCAGTGTAATTGTCAGTGGGGAAGTGGACCATAAGAGGAGGTGAGGTCATTTCTAACTATGATGGGTAACAAGAGGATTCAGAGTAATTGAACGTGCACACTGGATTTGGAAGCAAATGATGGTCATCTGAAAACAGGGATGACATTTCTTCAGGCTTATGAGTTTTTAACACTGATGAATTAAAAATAAAATTCCCTTTATACATTATTTATATCATGTTATCCTATGCAATTAATTACATTTAAAAACTTCATATGACAACACATTAAATTTTTTAAAGTAAAAATATTTAAAATGCAAAGAGTTCAAGCCAATACTAAAAATTTGCTGAGGTTTTGGTTTTAAATTATATGGCTTTGTCAAAACCCAGAAAGTGCCCTGGCTGGTGTAGCTCAGTGGATTGAGCACGGGCCTGCAAAACAAAGGATTGCAGTTTGATTCCCAGTCAGGGCACATGCCTGGGTTGCAGGCCAGTTCCCTGCAGGGGACACAGGAGAGGCAACCATACACTGATATTTCTCTCCCTCTCTCCTTCCCTTCCCTTCTAAAGATAAATAAATAAAATCTTAAAAAAAAAACCAAAAGTAGCTTAGGTTTGTACATTTCCTTGTATGTAAATTTAACATCAGATAAAAATCAATATGAACTATAGTTAATTAAATTAATAATAAGGCATTTAAAGGAAAGTATACTGATCTCTGAGATAAATTTTAAATTACATCTAAAATTAAGATGAATTAACCTATAGATAGGGTGAATATTATGTAGATTAATAATATTCTATAGCACATTTAGAAAAATATTAATGGTAGAATGTAGGTGGTTGAACAAAACTGTCCACAGAAATAGAAGTTTAACTTTGCTACATTCTAAATTTTCATAATAAAATATTGAAAAAATAATTTTAATAAATATTATAATACAACTCATTCCCAATATACAAATAGGTAAAGGGTACCAGTAAGAAATTTAAAGAAAAACACAATGGACAGTAAACATGTAAAAAAAGTGTACAACTTCATTACTGATTTGAGAAATACAAATTTCAAAACATGATGTTAGTTTATTCTAAGATTCTGGGGAAAAAAAGGTAAATTGTAACCGTGCTTGTAAAGGCCGGGTGGTGAGAATTTTATATAAAGTCAGTGTACGTGTAAATTGACACAACCTTAGAGAAACACTCTCTTTTCATGTGAGCAAGTAAATTTAATGACATTACCTTTGATTCAGAAATTCAGATTTGAGAAATGTACTTTAATAAAACAATTGAACACAAAGATATGTATCCATGAATTTACAGTTATCATATTGAAATTATAAATCTAAATTTTCAGCAAAAAGTATAGTTAAATCAATTTCATATATAAACTTGAAGTTGCTAATCTTATTAAAACAATAATATATAGTTATATTATTGACATGAAAATATATGCAATACTTAATTTTGAGTGAGATAAATCAAATTAGGAATAGCTACATATACATACAATTTATTTATATATATATCTATAAATATATAGATACATATTTATATATCTATATCTATATCATCTATATCTATATCTATATCTATATCTATATATCTGAAAATCTAGGATAAGCCCTGGCTGGTGTAGCTCATTGGATTGAGCGTGGGCCTGCAAACCAAATGATTGAGGTTTGATTCCCAGTCAGGGCACATGCCTGGGTTGTAGGCCAGTTCCCAGCAGGGGATGCATGAGGGGCAACCAATACATCGATATTTCTCTCCCTCTCTCCTTCCTTTCCCTTCTAAAGATAAATAAACAAAATCTTTAAAAAATGGAATAAAATGAAATTTGCTATCTCTAGAATGCTGTAGGATTAGCAATGTTTACTTGTTTCATATTTCTTTTTATACATTTCAGTATTCTGAAAAATAAAAATAAACAACACAATAGATCTGAAACTGAGGGACTATTTCACATCAGATATGATAAATGATTCCTAATATACACAGTCCTTATAATTCAAGAAGAAAAACTACTAACATTAATATTTTAAAAAATATTTATTTTGATGACAAAGTTGTAGGTTCTAGGAAAAACGGAGAACAAAAAATTTGTAATTCTTGTTTTCAGGTGTTTTAAACCCGAATTCAAAAACATTTTTAAAAAGCTTCTTGACTTGTCCTAGAAGATACATTAATTTTTCTATGGTCACAAGTGTGAAAATAATCATAGTAAAGTAAAATCCTTTACTGATTTATATTTATTTTATTATGCATTCAAAGGTATACCAGAAATTGCTTAAACTGTTCTTATTGCCTAAAGGAAATGTACAAGAGTATGAATAAATACCATCTTCCTGAAGTCAATTCTGAGATAAATCTGTTGTTATTGTTTTGTACAAGAGATAATTAAAAGCATTTATTAATATATAATATCACCACCTATTAGTTTGAAAAAGAATCGTGATCTCCTTTGAGTGCAGAGCCATTCTGCAGCAATTAGATCAGTCTGGACACTGTAGAGCCCAGTTAATTATGCTGCACGTGGTGAGGGGGTGCTACCCAAACCTGCCTGTACAACTGCTGAGCAGTTCAATGCACTTAAAGTAGGTTTAAATGAGTGAACAGTATTAAAATACAGTGTTAACCACAACTTAAATCAGCCTAAGAAGGCCGACCTTTTATATCTAAACATGGTGAGTTACAGTGATATTACAGCTAGAAATCTAACCACAGAAATAGGCAATTTTACCTGTTTACAACTTTCTTTTTTTTGAAAGGTTTTATTTATTTATTTTTAGAGAAATAGAAGGACAGAAACATCAACGTGTGGTTGCCTTTTACACACCGTTTACTGGGTACCTGACCTGGCCCACAACCCAGGTATGTGCCCTGACCTGGAATTGAACGAGCAACCCTTTTGGTTTGCAAGCTGACACTAAGTCCACTGAACCACACCAGCCAGAAAGTTTACTGCTTTCTAATGCCTGACTTAAAGCAAGATAATTTAATGTATTTTTTTAGCAAATTTGAATCTACTGATTAATTTTTAATAATTGAAGAAATGACAATAAGCTATATTAAAGCAGATACCGCAGGAATTTATAGTACTCTAAGAATGGGAGTAAAGTACAAGAGATTCAGTTATGATGATTAAATAACTAAAAAGATGATCTCAACAAATGCAATTATTTTAGATTTTCATTTGTTTAGTATACTATGGTTTAATTCCTTATGAAACTTTTGTTATTAATATATTGAGAAACATTTAAATTCTCTCTCAATGTCTTGCAATTGCATTAATTTGTTATCAGGCATGAATGCTGTTTAGACTTGCTTCCAGAATCTGTCATAAGGTTTCACCCTGCATCATATTTTAGTTGCTCATGAAAAGTAGTCTTTGCACAAAATTATTAAGACAAAAAAATTTGTTTTCATTCCTTCTCTTCTGTTGATTTTTAAATGTCAATGGTAATAGAAACCGTCGTAATTTTTTTCTATACTTATTCTTTCTCAATGCTTTCCAGCCTTTGTGCTCTTGAAAACTCTTTTGTAGATTTCACTGTAACACAAGCAGGACTAAGACTCCTATTGTAACTTTACTTTCTTCTTCCCATTTATTTTATCCATTTACTTAAGCAGTAATTTCTACAATAATAGAATTACCCCATGATATTATTGTGTTCCTTTTCATAATCTGCTGAAAATTGAGGAATTTCTTATTTAAAGAGGTCCCTTGTTTCAAAGCTCATTTTAGAATTATTTAATTTTGTATACCCTAAAATATACATCATGCTCTGCGATAATTTATTGAAAATATGATAGAGGAAAATACATCCTTTTAATATTTATATTCTCAGGTAAAATAGAGATTCAATTAAGGATATTCAGAAGCACACAACTATACCCTGGAGACTTTTAAAAACATTGTAGACGATGTGTACACTGAATAAATGTCATGTTTATAGTTCAGTTAGGAATGTAGTTATTAGAAAATTATTTATCATCTTATAAGTCAACCTCTCAAAGGAAAATTACATAGAAAAACAAACTGGGTTTTCCCTAAAATTGGAGAAAGTATCAAATGAAAGACACTTAAAAAATATACTGACATGGAAAACAGTGTGGTGATTGACAGTAGGAGGCAGATATAAGGGGATTAAATGGTAGTGGAAAAAATACAATGAAGATTAAATTAAAAAAAAATTGGAAGACACAAAAAAGCCCAAGAAAAAATTAAGCATTCATAATCTTATCACCTAAATATTACCAGTACAGCACTTTGAATTTATATATTTCCTACATTTTAATGCATAAATATATTTTTACATGGAATCATAATGTAAAAAAATAAAATAAAAATGTACTGTTGTACTTATATTCTATATTTACTTTCCTAAAAAATAAGAACATATCACACTATTATTTAAAAACTTGCATTTGGTGATAAAATTACATTCTATTATATTTAGGATGATAGATATAGCCCAGAAAACTTTAAAATCCAATATGAATATTTTAGGAACTATATAAAATTTAATGTTAAATTTCTATGAATTCTTTCAATAGAGAATAACCTCTTCATTCTTAATGTCCTAGTAGAATTTCCTCTTTTTTTTCAGGTGATAAAAAATATGGTCCCAATTTGGTGTCATCCTTATAAAAAGTGCCCATTTCATTTATTCCATTACCTCACACACTTGGAAAGGTTTGAATTGCCACCTGGTAGAGTGTTATAATAGTTTAAGTTCACGCTTTATCAGATATCTAACAAGGCAATTCAAGTTTATATTTTTTGCCAGCAAAAGAGCAGCGTCAAAAACTTTAAGAAATCAGGTTTCTAAGGATATTCTAACTACATCTCACTCTTCTGAATCAAAAACATATTATAAGGATGCTTAATGTTCATAAATAAGTACATAAAATTAAATGTTTATGCCAGTAAATATATAAGCATTATATAATATTTATAAATGTATCATTTTAATGCATTGTATTTCAAATTTTCAAATATAAATTCACTGTTACATGCAATAAATAAATCCATCTTTTAAAATGTAAGAAAGTATTGACATCTCTTAACTCACATGTTTCATTAAATACATACACTCACCACAAAATATTGTTAATTTTTTTAAAGATTTAGTTTATATATTTTTAGAGAGAGAGGAAAGCAGGGAGAAAGAGGGAGAGAAACATCAGTGTGAGGTTGCTTCTCATGTGGCCCCCATTGGGGACCTGACTTGCAAACCAGGTATGTGCCTTGACTAGGAATCGAACCAGAACACTTTACTTCACAGTCCAGCACTCAAACCACTGAGCCACATTAGTCAGGGCAATATCTTGTCAATGTTAACTTCTATTATGTTAATGCCAATTTCTATCATCATTCAGCTCTTACAGATCTCAAAATGCTGTTGCTAATATTATTTCAGTAAATTCTTATGAAATTCTCTGATGTAAGTTATGTGATGATTAAATCACATTTTTCCCCAAATATTAATGAATGGCAGTAATATAGATAAAGCTAGTGATTTTAGAAGTTAGACTTTGTTTTAAAAAGAATAAAATTCAAAGAATAAATCTTTTTTTAAACACTGGAAGAGGGGGACATTTATTACTGCTTACAGATAATTGTGTATCTGAAAAATAAAAAAAAAACAACCCTCAATTATAAATCTGTGGCAAACAAAATAAGAACTTATGAAATGAATGGGTACAATATTAGTTTGTAAAAAGCATTGGCTTCATCATATAAACAACAACCAGTTGGAACACATAATGATTATAGGTCAATTATACTTTAATTAAAGAGAAATAAAGAAAACCATAATAGAAATAAAAACCCCAATTGTATTAGCAAAAAAGAAAAATACTTGAAAACAAGCTGAAAAAATATTTAATAAAAATAACATTTTTAATTAGCAGCCCGGAGAGGGCTACTGAAAAGTTAACTTTTATGCATGTCTGAAATGCTTTTACTGTGCTCAGACCAGGAGAGTGACACTGGACAACTCTACATAGGAAGAAAATTTCCCTCAGAATGCTGAAGATACTGTTCTGTCATTTCCTTTACCAGTACTGCCACTGAGAAGTTCAATATCAATCCACTTCTTGTCTGTTTGTATCTAATATTTTTCTTTAATTTGGATGCTCTTTAAAAAGCAAAAACACAATCAAATCATTTAGTTCTTCAGAGTCATAGATTTGAGCAGAATCCAAATACTGTGAAATCCGGGAGAACACAAGGGTGTTGTTCTCTGCATCACATCAGAGCAGGAATATTTTATGTTGGAAACGTGCGTACTGGATTCCTAAAGGTAGATAGATCTTTTACAGAAAAATGCTGTTTAGGTTATGGAAAATAGCACAAACTTGGTAATAGCTAGGTAGTTATTGTTTTGTTATGTTAAGAGGGAAGAGCTGAGATAAATAAGGCTTATTTTGCAAGAAAGCAAAGAAAGTACATCCAATATACAGAGCTAAAATGCAACAACCAGAGATCAAGAAGCCAAAAGATGAAAACATTCACATAGATGGTTAAAACCTAGTTCCTACCATTCTCCATTTTAAGCTGTAGTCACACTAATCTAGCTTCCCTTCGTACATACCACATACATTCTCATCTCAGGGTTTTTGTACTTTCTTAAAAACCGCCTTCAGCTGGTGTATAGCTTGCACCCATTCTCCTATTTACTGCAGTCACCTGAGTAGAGAACATAGTAAGTGCTCTGTGAACTGCCTGCTGGGTGAGTAAATGACTTTTCTCAAAACCACATCTACAATAGAATCAGGGCTCCAAATCAAATCTGTCTGTCTGAGAAGCCATCTGTTTGAATAGGAAGATCGCTAAGATGAATGTTGGCTTGAGCTTTGTCCCTCTTCACTTGACATAGCAGAAGCTGTGATGAGACAGTTGCAGGTAGTTAGTACACCCAGAGTAATCACAGGGGGGTGAGTAAGATAGGTAAGGCAGAAAGCCAAAATAGTCTAACCTCACTCAAATGTGCCCACCAACAACGTGAAAAATCCACAAAGGTGTCTGCTACAACTTCCTCATTATTTAGACATATTTTATGTCTTAGAGTTTCCTCCATAGCAACCCACAGAAAACCCTCTGTTTTGTAGATTAAAAAATTCGATGGCCATAAATTTTAGCTTTCAAAATTTTAAAACCTATTTTGTATACCTATGGCATGCTACATCCCATCCTTTATTTTCTTTGTAAATAAAATTATTATGATGGTTTGAATAAGTACATTTTATCTAGGTATGAGTGGATAAATAATCTTGTTAAAAACTGATACTAAGCTATTTGTCACTTCTGACTAAAATAAAATTCAGTTTTCAATATCTAACTTCTGAATTAATTCTGCATTTATTTATTGTGTATCTACTCTATACCAGACACTACAGAACCCCAAGGTTCAGCATGGGTTAAACAGGCAACATTCCAATTCCAAAAAATCTCAGGCCTATGAAACTATATTTTACACATGGGAGTCTGTCTATTCAGGTTGCTGAATGACCTAATTTTTCCAAACCTATGGGTGCACAGGGATTATTATTTTTTTATTAGTACCAATGGCCAACAATGAAATCAAAAGTGGTGGGGTCACAGAGAAGGACATTGGTATAGACCTTGTTCAATCATTTAGATTTATTTTCATGTTTATCATTCTTTACAATGAGATTTTAAAGATTTCTAGAATTATAAATCTCAGACCTTCTACCTCCCTCTATGAAGTTCATTTTCCACTGTAAATTCTCTAACCTGTGTACTGTTAAATATAAGAGAGCACTATATATCAAAAGAACGTCCTTCCATTCACATTTTCCATTATCTGTTCTGTGACTGACAATATCTAAAATCATGCTAATTGTATTTTATTTGAAACTCCTGTATCTTTTGCAGGTATTAAAGGACAAATTTTTACAAAATTATTATGATGGTTTCAATATTCAGATTCCATATAAAGTCATTTACAATTCCCCTATTTACACACAAGCATACTAATTACTTTTTAAAATATTATGCTTGTAATAATCAAAATATGTCTCTTTGTAATTTATTCTTTTTCCTAGCAAAAAAATCTCATTAGCAGTCATAGGACTGAATAATGTTATTAATCCCAGGATAAATGATACAAAAGATTCATTATCTTTAAATCACACTGGAATCATTGAACTGAATCATTTTATATCATTATAATTATCTTTTAAACAATGTAATCCTATAAATTTAAACTAATGCTAAAGTGGCCTATTGACCCAAAGGACACTTCTAGTCTCTAGCTTGATAATTTAATATATTAATGCCCAGGAAATAATGCATACTTTTTATTGCTTAGTTTCCTCTCTTCTGTTCTGAATCAAATGGTCTAATTCTAATCAAAACAATTAGAATTTTGAAAAAAAAGGTTTATTTTTTCATTGGCTACTCTTTCATTGTGTATACATATCTATACTTGTTATCATCAAGAATTTAAAGGATTCAACCTACATAAGTCCATTTTTTTGTAAAACTGTAATACTTTAAGCAAAATACTCCCAATAAATTTTGGTGACTTTCTTTATAAAATATAAAATGAATTATTTTAAAAGTTGTGTGTTTTCCCACCTTGACTACACAAAAAAATTAGCAATAGAGCTTCAAAATATTAATACATGGACCTCAAACCCAATAATTTCCACTTGCTTAGGGTATTGCCTACTCATTAGGACAGCGAAAAACTCCTCAAGTGGTTGTAATGTGTAACAAAACAGCACAAGTTTGGTAGATACTGCTCAGAAGGTAAATGAAGACAAGACTAGAGTCTAAACAATTGCAAACTAGACATTCCCTTTACAGATGCCAAATTCATCAAATTTACTCCAGTGATGCAAAAACCATTATAATCATATATGAAACACTTGATAAAGACCTTGATGAAGCTAATTCTTAATGTTACTGATAAACTCAAGTAGAACACTCATAATGCTATAAAATACACCATTATTTAGGTGTACCTTTCCAGGATTATAAACAGCAAACAGGATGGCAAAATGATTGAATGCAACTTCAACTGGATTGGATGCTTCTTTGGATATTGCTTAAACCATGTTTTGAATATATATATTCCATGTGTGTAATGTACATGTATTTCATATACATGAAACAGTTATATATGGTCATATATTATAGATACGCTATAAAGATTACAGTGAATATATAAGACATAATCTTATATCACTATAATCTTTTTTTTTAAATTTTTTTATTTATGTTTAGAGGGGAAGGGAAGGAGAGAGGGAGAGAAACATCAATATATGGTTGCCTTTCGTGCATCCCCTGCTGGGAATTGGCCTGAAGGGAACCAGCCTGCAACCCCGGCATGTGCCCCGACTGGGAATCGAACCGCGACTGTCTTGTTCGCAGGCCCGCACTCAATCCACCAAGCCACGCCTATATCACTATAATCTTAATCAAAAGATTGTCTAAAACTCATGACATTTAGTGAATTGAAATTTTTTGATACTCATACAAATTGCTATATGGTTCATCTTGCTGATTACTACTCAAGAATAAAGAGAGAAATACTGTATTTATTATTCAGTGACTAATTTAATACCTTTAACTATAATCTAAATTTTATATTAATAACTGAGCAGAAAAATGAAAAAGTATTTCATGTACATTTCTGATTCTATGAAAAATTAACAGTATAATCTTAAATGATTGAATTGGCGAGTTAACTAACAACTTATGAAAGGTTAATATAATTTAATTAAAATGTATTGTGATGGTGATATACATAATCAATTATCTTTCTAGTATCAATCATGGATGTTTTCTTTAAAATTTTTATTAAATGTATTGGGGTGGCATTGATTAATAAAATTAGGTAAGTTTCAAGTGTACAATTCTATGTACAGCATTTGTATACAGTATTGTAAATTCATCACCCAAAATATGTCTCTTTCTGTCACCATTTATTCCCAGTTTACCCTCTTGTATCTACAGCTACCTCCTTTCCTCCTGGTAATCATCATAATGTGGTTTGTGTATAAGAGTTTTTTTTTTTCCTTAATCCCTTCACATTTTCACCCAGCCACCAACTCCCCTCCCCTCTAACAACTGTCAGTCTGTTTTCTTTTCATGGACACTGTAGAAGATGATTAATGTTTAGTCTGCTGTACTATTTACTAGAACTTCAAATGTAAATTATTTCCTAAAGTTAAATTTTTTATTTTAATTTATTAGGGAGAAAAGCTTACTCATTGTACTTTTTCTTTTATATTAGTTTCTTTACTCATGTAACATTTTCCTGTTAGAAAGAAAATTCACCAACTTTTACCAAAACTACTAGAAATGTTTAGATGAGGGTTCTTCTAGAGTTTTACAGCATGATAAGATCAATATGCAAAGAAAATAACAATCTTAAAACTTAAAGTTATTTATTTCTCAATATCCCAGAAGTCCCTTTAAATGAAGTAAATATAGAGAAAGTTCAGATTAAGAACAGTTTTGGCTTTGAGTAACAGATTCCAAGTCCTTAGCCATTTCCTTTCATCACTTTCATTTTCTTATCTTTATTATTAATTATAAAAGTACGTGCAAGATAATATTACTTAAGGTTTTCTGAGAAATAAATATGACAAATGCCAGTGTACAGCATATAATAGATATCTAAGATATTAGCTCATTTCCTGAATTAATTAATTCCCTTATTTAATATGGTAAAGACATCAATGGATGCAGTGGGAAACCTAGTTGAATCCTCTTCATGAATATTCTTCAACCAGTCTTGTCAGTAATTTTTCACCATAATGATTATAAATATTAAACAAGGAGAAGATAACCATGATGTTAAGAATTTGCATTTGAAGCATCATTTTAAGCCTGGTATGTCTGGGTAAGACTAAGGGGGGAAGTGAGCAGAATTAAACTCAGGAAGAATCTGTATGTTTACCTCACCAGGAATTCAGATACATGATAAGATTACTAGTCAAAAGAAATTTTTAAAAATCAGTTCTATGGTAAGCAAGTTTACAAGACTGTGTAGTGCTGTCTAGGCACTGAAAAATGCTGACTAAAACTGGCTCTGACTGTAAGGACCCTGAAGGTTCTGTTTCTTGCTCGAGAACTTATTTTACTTTTAACAGATGATGATAAAGCGACTGGCTACTTGAGTCTTCACATAACACAAAATGTATTTGCACTTTTATTTTATTTTATAACTTCCCATTTGTGTTTTTTTTTACATTTTTTATTCAGGTGGATTATGGTAACTAAGCAAAAATACTTTTAGTCTATGAAATTAAAAAGCCTAATTAACAAATTCAATAATATTTGTGGACTTTTTTGAATTAGAAAACTGAAACACATGGAAAGCAATCTAGTCAATAAAGGTGGCTTGGAGTCCATACTTAGTGGAAATCTAATCATTAGTAAAGTGCCAGCCGTTAACACATCTTTAAATTTACTTGTCTTAATTGAGAGTACCTATAATGTTCACCATCATCAGAAATTTTACCTAAATGTCCATTATGAGTTGTTTTTGGATATATGGACCTAAAAACAGATGTGACATGCTAAATAACTAGATGATAATATGAAAATGTTTGTAGCTGTAGTTGTATATATATATATATATATATATATATATATATATATATATATACACAACTACATAGGTATATACCTATTATACCTATGTATATATCTATATATATACAACTACATATATATATATATATACCTATTTAAAAATTCCAGTCTAAATTAATGAATCTTAGTGTATGAAGTCAAAGCTTCCATTCACTTAATTGTTATATATTTGGTGAAAATGAAAATATCTAAAAGTATTTCTAGAAAATATTGCAATCTGGCACCATCCCTGCCTGTGAAATGATCCAGAATAGCATGCATTAGCCAATCAGGTAGGAGTTGGTTCAACTCTGATGACTATCAAGACTCACAAGAAGCTACAGCAAACCATACTACCCTCAGATGATCTTTATCTCAGTGAAAATACATTGGTAATAAAATGCAAAAAATGAACTGGATACAATTAAAATTTATTTAAAGGAGGTTTACTCTACTTGGCAAGTAAAACATTTATATGATTTAGAGGAGTGATTGTATCAATTAGAGTCAATAAATGGCAGTATTTAGTTTTGATCTGTCACTAACTCTGAAATCCTCCATTGGCAAAATGGTTAATGAAATATTTATTAACCCACACTTCTGTCAGCATTTTAAATACAATCCATAAATATTCAAGTATTCTCTACTAATCTTTAATGATTATCCAGAAAGATTTTATATAAACATGTACAAACGTGCACACTCACAAATGTCCTTGAGAAAGAAAAGAGTTAGGTACATTGTTTCTCATTGTTCATTATTTATTCAAAGCCACACGATCATCTCTGTGCTGTATAGAATCATAAACAAAACTCTCCAGAATATACTAAAGGTGAAATTCAATATCCTACTAGTTATTTCAAAAATCTTGAAAGTGTTGCTTAGTAACCAGATTGTAGATAGTTCGCTTTAATGAATCCAATTAGTTATTTTAAAAATAAGTGTTGGAAACTACTTTTCTTGTTTTAATTTTATGCCTACATTATGGATCAATGCTGTGTTTGAAACAGTCTAGGTTGCTTTCTCTTTTTGTATTTCTTGCACAGGACTAGGCAAGTGATAGATGTTAAGTGAATACTGGCCTATTTGAATAAAGACTCTTTATGAGGAAATAATTGATTCCAATTTTAATGTTCAAGTCTGAATTCATGAAAAATGTCTGGAGAATATATTCTGAAAATATATGTCTGTAGAATATATTCTGAAAGTATATGTTCTGCATATGAATACAATGTTAAACAGTATTTGCTCTGTCATATTACTGTCTTTTGGATAATAATGGTATTTAAAATTATTTTATTTTATTTTTTAAATTTTTAATAAGATTTTATTTATTTATCTTTAGAGGGGAAGGGAAGAAGAGAGGGAGAGAAACATCAGGGTATGGTTGCCTCTAGTGTGTCCCCTGCTGGGAATTGGCCTGCAGGGAACCGGCCTGCAACCCAGGCATGCGCCCTGACTGGGAATCAAACCATGATTGTCTGGTTTAAAATTATTTTAAATTACATCTTTTGTAGATCACATGTATTCATTTAATTTTTTTAATCTAATTTTTGCTAGGACATTTTTACAAATAACTTCTTCAACATGATTATTTAGAGAAAAATGTCCCATTCTAGTATTTGCAGAAATTAATTTAATATAAATTCCTTGACATAAAATTGTTTGGGTTTCAATAAAAAGGCAATGCTAATACAGTAGCATTGAGTGTTAGAGATTTATTTTTACCATCTTTTTATTTATAAATAGCCAATTCTAAGATATTATATCATGAAGGAAGGTTAGCATCTAGTGTTAAATGCCAAATTTTCTGCTTTTTTCCCCTTGTTTTTCTAATTTAATAACACTTTTTCTAGTGATAATTGCCATATAAAATGTTTCTACTGTGCATTTATTTATTAATTCATTCCTATGTTTTGATCTTTGATTTTGTTTTACTTCACTTGGAGTTATTTGCTCATTCTCCAGAAATTCATTACTCCTGCAAATAATTAGACCAATATTTAAGTCAATTATTTGTTAATCAACCTTATTGCTTCAAATAATGAAACTACAAGTTACATAGATTTTTAAAATAACTTTACTAAGAGCTAGAAATTTTAATACTTTTATTAATGACAATTGTCTCTATAGTTTATCAAATAGATTTTTAAAATAAAACTCTAGGAAAAGAAACATATTTTTATAAGTTCAAATTTTAAATTCAAACAAGCTGGCTAATATGACTGTGTAATACATATTGACATCTAAAATATTATTATTTCATTGGTTTAATTATAGTTCATTAGTAATTATATGTACTAATGTAATTATATTTATTAGTAATAACCATTAAAACAAACAAAAAGTAATCATGTACAGTTCTGAAAATAATTTTTAATATGAAGATATGAGGTATTTTTAATGAAAACAGGTTTTTACATATACTTTGAACTTCAGTTTAAATGATTATGAGTGAGTTTAGTGAGTGTGGTTCTGCAGATACTCATTAAAAATCAAGGGTGTTATAAACCTATGTGTGACACAAAATGAAGAAAAGGAGAATGTTTTACATCTAACCTATATCTGATGTTAAATGAGCAACCTGAGGATGGAAATTAAGTACTTATGAACAAAACTAATAATTTTTTTAGTTTTTCTATATTAAATTACCTGTAAGTTAGGGTACCAACTTAAAATATCTTGAAGTGTACTAGCATTTATTATTTCCCTGACTTCAAAATTACTTTTGTTATTTTATTCAATTGTCCTTAGGAAAATCTTTTATTATTGTTATTTTATTAAAATAGTAGTTGCAGCTGTATTCCTTTTAAATACCTTTATATTTTTTTAATGTTGATCATTTTTTCTTTAGACTCTAATAATAGTTTTGTGAGATATTAATGCTAAAATGATCTTTCCTTGAAATTATAAGAATAACTACTCATGATACCTGATTTGAATCATGATACTGAAGAAAAATTCCCTTATCAGTAGGTCTTCATTGCAAGATTGTCTCAGATTTATCAATATGTTGAGTTAATCTGAATGGGATTACATTTTTAAGATGGTCCTTATTTTTTTAATTTTTAATATATGTTATTGGTTATGCTATTACAGTTGTCCCATTTTTTCTACCCTTTATTCCCCTCTACCCCCTCCCACCATCATTACCCCCCCTTAGTTCATGTCCATGGGTTGTACAAATAGACGCTTTGGCTTCTCCATTTCCCATACTATTTTTAATCTCCCCCTATTTTATACCTACTCTTTATGCTTCTTATTCCTTGTACCTTTTCCTCCATTCTCCCCCCACCCTCTCCCTATTGATGGCCCTAATTAGTAAGAAATAATTCTTATGTTCTCATACCTTAACTGTGAGATGATGGCAAGGCATGAAGTACACCTTACTTTTGACTACAGAACTGGGTGAAAAGGAAGAATCTGAGTTCTGGGCACAGGAGCTGGCACAGCAGATCTTCTATAATCCCCTCCCTCAACACTAAATAACATCCAAAAACTTGGGCGTATTCTTCAGTGTCCTTTTTTCACAGATAATTAGAGGGAAGCAAGGGAGAAACTGAGTCATTGTCTAGGAGGAACAAAAAGTGTTACAGTGATGTTTAGCCAATTATTAGTAAAAGAAATGAGAGCAAAGGGACACAGACACTGAGTTTAAGAAATTAAGGAGCCTGAGTCTGACTAGCCAGGAAGCTCCAGCCTCACATCCCAGGGGATAATGGTGTTGCTACACCAAATGGATTAACAGTCCTCTTCCCAGCTCAGGTACCAGTGATTGTGGGGGTGCAAGGGGGTTGCTTCACTAAAGAGACCTGTCAGCTTAACCAGGGGATTGACATATCCGAAGCTCCAGAAAACTTGACAAGTTGGTCAATCAGTTTGAAAAAGCTCCTTGTCTTTTCAAAGCCCAAACTAATATAATCCCAGAAGAAAAAAGAAACTCTCTCTCTTTCTCTCTTTTGCTCAGGAACCTGCACGTACCCTGTGCCTTTGCACATCATCTCTCTGTAGCCATTTGGTTTTAGCAGCTAAGTGGCTGACGGTGGTGCAATTCCACAGGTATGTTCCTGGCAGGAGCCGGAAACCTCAGCACATTAACAGGTGCAGCTGGAAATATATGCAAAGCTAGACAGTGGCCTTTATTCTGGTCTTACTAAAGACAAGATTGGAACTTTTCCATGGCCTTCTATCCTTTTCCATGGATGTAGATGGGACATTAAGAAGTCAGAAAGGGAACCCCCCTAATTTCACATCATCCTCCCATGTGGGTTTCAGGAAATTCTTTTCCTCACAACACCACAAGATCTCCCCTTCCACCAGGAACAACAGGAAAGGCACTTTGTAGTCTTAAAATTTAAGAATTAATGTTTAAGTCTCCTATATGTAAATTAATTATTCTTTGGAAACAGTAGTCTCGAAATTTAATACAGATACTTCAGACACTTTTATATATCAAAATAATTAGAACAATTTTTCCACTTTAAAATAAATCCATTTGTCTTTGCAGCATAAGTTACAAACATCATTTTTATGACTTTACATTTATGGATTCCTAGTACAGGGTCATTGGGCCTAGAAGACAATTTGACATATAACAGGTGCTCAGTTAGTATCTTTTGAAAGAATAATTGGAGGAAAATGAGTTTTGGTGCCAAAAATCCTCATTTCACCACTTAATTAGTTTATGATCTTGAATCTGCACATTTGATTTATGGTAGACAAAATGTGTAACTATCCTCTGCATTAAAAATAATCTATATTAATTTCTTAAAATATGTCTAGCACCACTGACATTCAATGAGCACTGAACAACACATTTATTTATGAAATGGAGTAAGACAGGGGTGGATACTTTTGTCCATTCCTTGCATAAACTAACATAATTCACCTTTCTTGAACATAGATTATATGGACTAAGAAGAAAGGACATAATAGTAGTTCCCTTAAGAAAATATCCCCAAGAGGATAATAACAACTTGAAAAGATGTTCTGCTTTCAAGAATTAATGGTTATTATTTTTAAGATATTAACTACAGGTTGATGAGTGATATCATAAGGTAGATAAGATATAGGTATTTGAATACAGATAGCAATTAAAGGAAAAAAGGAAAAGTTAATATAAAATCTAAAACCTTATAACACAGTTTAAGAATTTGAGAAAATATTTGCAATAGGGTAATTTTAGGCACAGAAGAGAGATGGCTGGCTATACAGACATCTCAAACTCATAGAAAAGTCATGAAATGTCCTCTAAGAGATGTTATTGGTAATTGTAATATAAGGTTTAAATTAAACCCAAATATATTTTGGAGTGTTGTTTTTGATTGGTATTGTATTATTTAGGAGTTTGGTCTCCTTGGAATTTACCTCTTGATATTTGTTACTCCTGTGAACAAGTCACTTTATATGGCAAACAGAATTTTGCAGTAGTAATTAAGTGCATGAATCTTGAGATGGGGAGGTTATCCTGGATTATCTACATGGTCCCAATTTAGTTACATGGGCTCTTAAAAGAGGAAAACCTTTCCCAATTAAAGTGAAAAAAGTTGCCATGGAAAATGTAGGAAGAGGAGAGATTGAAACCTGAGAAGGTTTCAGCCTATTGTTGATGGTTTTGAAGATAAAGGAAATGAATGTGCCAGGAGACAAAAAATGCTGGCAGTTTCTGGAGACTGAGAAAGAGCCCAGGCCTAAAGGCAGGAAGAAAACAGAGACCAAAGTTTTACAACAGAATGTACTGAAGTTGGCTCACAATCTGAATGAGCAAGGAAGCATACTCTTAGATCTCCCACCTCTGAAGAATGCGGCCCCTGCCAGCGTCTTGACTCTCACCTAGTGAGACTCAGAGCGGGAAACCAGCTGACCCACTTACTTTCTGACTGACAAAATAGTAAGAAAATCAATCTGTGTTGTCTTATGCCACTATATTTGTGGTACTTTGCTGTGGCAGCAACAGAAAATTAATACGGACATAACAAAGAATTCAATTACACAGTTCTACTCCTTTTATTTGCTTTCTTGCAGATCCTTCCAATATGAACAACAGAAACATGTTAATAATTTTGTGACTTTTCTCAAAAGGAAAAATCTTGGTGTAAATATGTTAATTAGTATAGCACATATTTAGGCAAAATAGTTGTAAAATATTATTATATAATTATAATATATTTTTATATTTACTGCAAAAATCCAATTTAGAGTTAGAGGTAAGTTTCTGAACATTAAACACAATTGCTAATATGCAAGTTAAAATGTGCATAATTAATTGAATCTACTTTGTTCTGTTTTAAATTTGAAATTATTCTGACGCTGACTTCTATTTAACTCACTAGCAAAGTGTTCAAAGAACTGTGAGACCAAGGTTTGTGATTCTGTTATTTTGGATGTTGGAGTCCCAGGCATAAAATAGAGTAATGGATGAAAAGGAAAGCTAGATTGAGTGGCTAAAATCAATGACTACTTACAATATGGCTGACACTGTTTGATTCTCACAACATAAGGACTTAGACACGAAAAGCTTATGGTAAGCAACATGTCCTAAGTCACACAACCGTTATGTACTTGAGATGGGATTCAAACTGATTTCAGAGCCTTAACACTTACTTTCTACCTTCATATAAAACTAACCAACCCTGAAAGTTCTAGGGCAGCAACAATAAAAAAAGAGCAGAGTGAGTTGTAAGTCAATAATAAGGAGGTTATAAAATTGCCTGCTGCAATGTTGAATGTAAAGTGTCTGTTTACTTTGTACTTATCTACTTATCTGGACGCTTTATGGATACTAGTTTTTCTCTGCTCCTTCACCATTAGGCAGATGAATGATTTTGATTTCTACTTGGCAAATTAATGCATTCTGAAATTATAAAGAGTAAAATGAAATTCAAAAATAATTGCCTATTAATTTTTTCAGTTGTATATTATGAGATTCCTTGGTACAGGTATGTATATTATTGTTCATATTAATATGAGTATTTTTAATCATATTCTACATTTTACTTTATGCAGTTAGTTGGCATAACAAATGCTATTCTCAATTTTCACTGAAAAGTGTTGTTGTTTTGCCATTTTTGAGAGAAAAAGCTATGCAATCTGAGGGAAATATTAGATATATATTACGTGATTCATTAATTATTTGTTATGTTGTTAAATCACTATAAGAATATAATTTATACCACCAAGAAGTCACATTTTTTGAAGTAGAAACACACCATAGAAGAACTAGAATATATCTTATGATATCCAGTTTAATTTCAGCTTTCCATAAATGAAGAAATTGATTATAAGATAAATCAAATAAATTTACCAGAGTTTTAAAACATATTAAGAAATTGAGTATATTTAGGATCACAGCTGAGGATCCCTAAGTCCATGTCCATATGGCTATGTATGTTATGGCTACATTAGTTATGGCTATATAACTAATACAACAAAAACTTCAATGTTAAAAAGGAAAGTATTTCTTTTTTTTTAAGATTTTTATGTATTTATCTTTAGAGGAGAAGGGAAGGAGAGAGGGAGAGAAACATCAATGTATGGTTGCCTCTAGTGCGTCCCCTACTGGGAACCAGCCTGCAACCCAGGTATGTGCCCTGACTGGGAATCAAACCGGGATTGTCTGGTTCGCAGGCCTGCACTCAATCCACTGAGCTACAACAGCCAGGGAGGAAAGTATTTCTACTTATAGAAATTCATTGAACACATTTTAATAGCAAATGATAGGTCAAAAAGATCTGCTAAATTAAAGATACCATACAATGTATTTTTCTTCTAAACTATGATATAAGCATTACACTGTTAGAGTCATGTCTTCTCTGAGTTATTATGACAAACTTTATATATTCTTATCTTTATATTTTTCTCACTTAGATCTTCCAATAATTCACATCTGAGTTCATTTTCCTCTCCTTACTTGCCTCAGCAGGATGAGTGTGTTATATTTCATTTTGTAATTTTTTTAAAAAGATATTGAAAAAAATGCTCAGTAGACTTGACAGAATGAATTTGGGGCCTAGCTTATAAGGGCCATATACTTGTAAATACTACATGGTTTTCAAAAGAAATTTCATTTTGTTTCACATTGTTTCATTTAATTTTCCCATCAATCTGTAATGATAGGCAAGGCAGGATTTCTTGATGAGAAAATGTGGCATTGGAAGGGTAAGTGCCTCACCCAAGGTCACATTAGTATTAAGTAGTGGAGCTAAATGTAAACCTGTGTTTCCTATTACCCAGTACTTTTTCCCAGTAGAGCTTACTGAGATCATCAATAGCTACATGGAACATAGCCTATAACATAATTACTCCCCTTCCCCTGAGAAAGCCACACACAGGACCTTTCTCATTCTTTAAACTCTGATAGAACAGGGATCAGCAAATTCAGTGAACTACAACCCACAAGCCAAAGTTGGAATGCTGCTTTAAAAAAAAATGTTATTAAAACACAGCCACAGCCATTCATCGAGAGAGTATCTACGGCTGTTTTTCCACTATAGTGTCAAAGTTGAGTAGCTAGGACAAAGACCACATGACCTACAAAACAGCCATATGTAATATCTGGTCATGTGCATTAAAAGTTTGCTGATCACTGTTGTAGGGAATTGAAAGCCAGAATACATTTTCAGACTTTCTTGTCACTAATTTTTTAAGAAGCTGCAGAAATCTATATATGGGAACTTCAGAAAATAATTTTAAAAGGAATAGAGTTGACTGGCATGACTATTGTTTCCTTTTCTTTCCTGTACATTATCTTCCTACCTATATTATTATACTTGGAATTGCAAGTAGTTACTTATATCCTTGAAGTGACCAGCATAAGGACAAATAATGATTTGGTAGGAGGAAGAAAAAGCTTGGTGACTGATTGCATTATGCAGCAACTTCAGCAGCAGCTCTGGACTTCTTGGCTCTGTGAAGAATTCCACGTCTTCAAGACATTGTTAGTGAGTCTTTGGTGTTTGGCAAGGAAAACATTTCTAGTGGTTACATTAACATTTACCAGAACCATAATAATGTGTTACCTGCTACATTAATACTGAATCACTCTAAGGTCAGCATCTTGATCCTTCTATTTACTCTGTCTCTGGGTGATCATATCTAGTCTCATAAAGATACACCTTTTGATATAATTATTATTCTCAAATCCAAAGACTCAGTCATATACCCAAATTACTACTCAGCAACTCTATGTGGATATTCAACAGTATTTCAAACTTGACAAGTCCAAAACCTGGTCTTCTTGAGGATTTTCCCCATTTCAAATAATAGTAATTTTATATCTCCAGTAGTGAAAGTGAACAAGTTTGGCTTCATCTCTTTTTCATTCTGCATTCAACATTTTAGAAAATTTCATTGACATCCAGTTAAAATATATCCAGAATTTCAGCTCTTCTCAGCATCTGCTCATTACTACCCTTATTCAAGCCACCATCATTCTTTTGCCTGGATTATTGCAATAGGCTCCTAACTCTTCTTTTTGTTTCTACTCTTGACTAATCAAGTCTGTTCTCCATACTACAGCCATAGGATCCATTAAAAAAGAAAAGAATATGATGTCACTTTTCTGTCCTGAATGCTCCAATGTTTTGTTATTCTTCTGAAGTAACAGCCAGTATTGGCAATGACCTACAAAATATTTTACAGTCAGCCCCATCTCCTATTCCCAAGCCTACATTGTCATTTCTCTGGCCTTGTCTTACACTACATTCTTCTTTACTCACTGTCTTCTGGCTATGCTGGTTTGCTTTCTGCTTTTCTAGAATATGCTATCATTCTCCTGCTTCAGAGTCTTTCTTTGCTCTGGCTCTTCTCTCGAGTCACTTCACTCTGTACTCAAATAGTCACATGGATATCTCCCTCTTCAAATGTCTGCCTAAATGTAACCTCAGTGATATCTTTCTTAATTATTCTGTTTAAAGCTGTGAGCAACTAACCACCAAATCTGTGGCAAGTATGGCCTACATTCTCCATCCCCTCCATGCTTTCTATTTTTTGTCACACATTTTTATTTAAATTATGTGTAATTTCTATACTGTAGAATATATTACTTGTAGTTCTTTTTTATTTTTTAGTATTTATTTCTTCTATAATACTTTATATTTCACTGTTTTAAAATTGTTAGTATTATTAATACCTATACCTGACTTGACTTGAATTTAAGCTCATAAGGCAGAAATTTTTATTTATTTTATTCACAATCTCCTCATCTTTGAACAAATGCCTGGCAAAAAATGTTAATGTGTATTTTTTCACTTAATCCTTAGATGTTGGTGAGTTAAATAGTTATTGTTCCTGTTAAAATAATAAAGTGTAACTTATTATGTTACTTGCTATTAACTACATAGCTAGTAAGTAATTTTGCCAAAATTTTAACTTAGGAATTGTGAATTTACAGTCCTCTTAGTTATAAATATAATTCAGGCAACAAATGTTATATTTCCACAGGCATGGTAACAAATTGATGTAGATTGGTAGGATGTTGGAACAAGTAATGTGAGACAATTTTAGAGCAATATACTCTTAGATGTTAAATTCAAGAGGAATCACATGATAAAACATAGAGAACAAAAAGTTGAAAAAATATAGTTGATATTATAAGGTGATATGAGAAAATACTACATTTAAAATTAGTTGTCAGTAAAAGAAAGTGTAGGAAAAGGAGGAAAAGAAGAACTATAATATGTGAAGTTTCAGGTAGAATTCCCTAATTTGGAAAAATAAAAGAAGTTATTCAGGAAAATATTAATGGGCCACTTTTAGAAAAGAAAACAACCTGTGTATGTTTATTTATTCAAAAAACATTCACTCACTTCCATACAGAAAGGATAGATTAACTAATCCAACCTATTTCTTTTCTTAAGCTTCTATAAAATTATGGCAAAGTAATACCATCAATGTGAAAATGTACGGAGTTGTGACAGCAGTAATGAAACATTTCAGCACATTTTTAGAAGGTCTAAAGTGAGTTTAGAAGACAGTTGCCATTTAGGAGAATGGAAGAAGAAGAAATCTTGGGATTCTTTAGAGTTGAATACTAATGGACTGTGAATGGCTCTGAATCAGAAAACATATGCCATGGAAATCAGGGGATGAGGCAGGATTCTGAAAACAGAATCTATTTAATTCCTCAGGATGATTATCCTTACCTCAAGTACATAGATTCATTCGCTCTTGAGATCAGTGGTTTATTTTCTAGACAAATAGAAAGTAAAGATTTCAGACTTGAGTACCTAAGTATGCTGACCGTGAGAGAAAAAGGTTAAGAACAAGGAGACTTAGTTCTGTCCTGGCCAGTTTCTCTCTCCATATCACCACATTCTGTTTCCACAGTCTATTGCCTCCTTCCAAACTGGCAACTGCCCTGCACTTAGCTGTAGTTTAACATTTGGTCTGTGTAATAAATGAAAGAAATAACAAATGGAGTGGTAATTAATATTCAAAGTAGATAGCATAACTTTAAAAAGCTCTTTGAAAGCCTTTCATAAAAAAGAAAAATTCTAATAGTGATTGACATCAACATTCCACAACAAAAATAAGTGTAAGATCAAATAACAAAACAATACATAGCTATTTATAGAATAATGTATTTCCATTCTTTTATTTTCCATTCTATATTTTAAACATATGATCCCTGAAAAAGGTCACACTGAAAATATTAACAAAGCCTCAGCAGTTACCAAATGGTCCACAAAATGGTTTCAACATGGCAGGAATCCTCTAAAATTATACAGAAAGTTGTATTTGTACTTTCAGAGTAATAGTTCTTATTACAGTAAACCTAAATTAATTTCAAGAATAATTTCTGCAAAAAGAATTATGGTAGTGTTTATTTTTAGGAAATTTTTGGTAACATATGGTATTTATGGAACAAATATATATGTATATTATATATATACATATATATAATATATATAATTGTCATTGAAAGTAACATCAGCTCCTCTTTTGTTTGTCTGAAAAGTATTTCACTTCATCATCATTCTAAAGAGATACTTTTCACAGCATATAGAATTCAAGATAGTTTTGTTGTTATTGTTGTTATTCTGTAGTTATGCATTCTTTCAGCATGTTTCAATAATCATTTTACTCTTTTCTGTTTTTTATGCTATTGACAAGGCATCTTTCACTTTAATATTTTCCCTTTGTTCTATTTAATAAATATTTAGATATCCCATTCTGTATTTGATTAGCTACAATTTCATTATGATGGTCCTAGTTTTGGATTTATTTTAGTTTCTCTTTCTTAAATTACTTAGAACCCTTGAATATACGTGTGTGTGTGTGTGTGTGTGTGTGTGTGTATCATTGAATCTTTTTTCTTTTTCTACTTTAGGGACTTCAATTTAAATCATATTATATTTTGTCACTCTGTCAGTTATATTTTTCATCCTTTCTCTATATTTCCCATCTTTTATTCCCATGCTTACAGTGATTTTAATCACTGTTAAAACTTACCTAGAAATATAATTTTTATGTTTGCTTCCTTTTATGTTTCCTGGCTATAGCTGACCAAAGAGAAATTGGTACAAGACATAGAAGGCAGAAAGAAAGCAATAACCATCATATATATTAGCTATGTGGCTATAAACTATGAAAAACAGAAGCAGCAACTCCCAAAGAAACAGATTCAGCATTGACCACTTTTCTCTCCCTCTGCATTCACTTTGTCTTCTGCTGACTCCCTGGGCCTGTTGATGGACAGTGATCTCTGCTGTCCCAGAAGCAGGAATCACGCTCTCACCTGGACTTCTCAGCAGTGCTCCTTCCCTGTTTTATTCTGGTGGTAAGACATAGCTAGTTTCCAAAATTCTGTGGCAAGTATCAGTGTTCAGTTGCCATTGGTTCAGACAGGAGGTTAGTGTTTTTGGCCAATTCTTTCCCTCACCTATTTTGAAACTTACTTATCCTGTGTACTCTGCAGTTTTGCAAAGTTTTGCTCTTATGGTCAAATGTTATATCCTTTTACTCATAATTGTACTAATTCCTTGATAAACCATAACTGTACTGAGTACTATTTTTCTGAACTTTTAAAGTCATTAATGCTATATGTAATTTGCTATGAGGTCCATTCACTGACTTCTTAATTTTATTTACCATTTTTTAATTTATTTGGGGTTCTACATGTTCTTTAGGTTTCTATTTTTCACATCAGTAATGTCACTATTTATATTTTCTTGTTCTTGCAGATATACTCAACTATAGACTTTGTTCTTTTAATTTAAATTGTGTAATTGTTATTTCCCTGATCTACTGGGTTCTAACAGTTTTTCTGGATCAGGATTGGTCTTATGTAAGCTTCTAGAGTGTCATGATGATAAGTTTAGAGGCAGACAAAACTGTTAGAATCTCATCTTTGCTCATTGTTTTCCACCTGAGACCTTGGAACATTTCATGAACAATAAGTTCTTCTCCTAAGAACCTAGTAGGTACTTTATAAATATTTGCTGATTAAATAAATGACCCAAAAGTATAGAGCTTTCTCCTCTGTATCCTAAAATTCCATTAGGAGGCAGTTCTTGGTCTGTTCATTTTGTTACTTGTATTTTTGCTGGTTCATGCTTTTCATGTGCTTTTATTTTGTGTACTATTTTTGATGTACTCTACATTACATTTAATAAAGTATTTATATGAATAATTTGAAGCCTGAAATGAAAAAGTGCCTTTCTCTAGAGAGGATTCGTATTTGCTTCAGTCTACCTTAGAGGCATGACCTGTCCTTAGCCACATTACACATTGTTGAACGCTTAAGGTTACTTGAAGGAACCAGGCTTTTAAAAAATAGAGCATAATTCTGCAAGCAGGTCCTTTCTAGTTTATCTTTTCCTCAAGGTTGTAATTTTTTAGTTCAATTTATTGTGAGAAAATCTCCTCTCAGATTTCTTCCTCCTGAGAGTCTGGGCTTTCTTTTATATTCTTTACTTGACAGGTCTGTCAAAAAATATTTACATTTTCTGCAGTTCAGAAGTCCCTCTCTTGGTTCCAAATTTTTCTTCAATTTTAGCCTAGTAATTACTTTTTTTCCTTGTAAGATATTCAGTGCTTTTAAGAATATTTTTCAACATATACTTTGTCCATCATTTTAGACATTTTTAGCAGAAGGGTTCATCCAAATAACCTGACGTATCATTATGGGAAACATTTGAGTCTACAGAAAGTATCTTCAAAAATAATTTAGATTATAAAAATTGACATCGCTTGCAAGGGAGTATTTTCTATAATTTTTGTTTTTAAAATTATAGCATACATTCTTTTTGAAAATGTGTCCAATCTTAAAACACACACACATACACCTTTGCACATATACAGATATGTTTATAATAACTAAATTGAACAGAAGCTGATTACTAGGAACAATAAATATTCTTGTTTACTGTTCATCAAACATATAATATCATCAAACATCCATTAAATTATAAATGAAAAGAGTTTCACAAGGTAAAACTGATGCCAGGAGATGTATGTAAATACTATTCATTTACTAGTATTTGACAAGTTCTGGTTTAATCTGTGAAATACTAATGCATACAATTTTAACTCTGTTTGATTCCCTTAAAGTAGTACCTTATTCTTTCTTTTTGGAGTACTAATGAATTCTCTCCTTTCTCCTGATCAGAATAATTTAGTTTCTCTCTGTGAGGTTTTAAGAATTTAAGATAAAGCAATAATTGTTTTCACATTTTAGTTGGTAAATAGTTTTAAAAAATATTTAGAAAGAACTACATTTTTAAATTATTTTTTATGTTTTTTATTATTTTATTTTTCTTCAATTATAGCTGTCTGCATTTATCCCCCCACTACTTCCCACCCCCCATCCCCACCTCTCTTTCTTGCTTCCATCCCCCTCCTTGGTTTTGCCCATGTGTTTTTTATAGTTGTTCCCAAATCCCTTCCATCCTTCCCCCTATTATCCTCTCCTACCTCTCCTCTGGTTTCTGTCAGATTGTTCTTGATTTCAAAGTCTCTGGTTATATTTTTCTTACTTGTTTGTTTTGTTGATCTCATCTCTGATTAAAGGTGAGATCATATGGTATTTGTCCCTTACCACTTGGCTTATTTCACTTAGCATAATGTCTCCAGTTCTATCCATGCTGTCACAAAGGGTTAGAGCTCCTTCTTTCTCTCTGCTGCATAATATTCCATGCTGTAAATATTTTATATAAAAACTTTCAGTATTATCTGAGCATTCTAATTTCTTAAATAACCTTTTTTGAATGAAGGAAGACAAAAGTACAGGTAAAAGACTCACTTGTATGTGTGTGTGTATATGTTTGTGTGTATCACAGAAAATATAGCCCTTTACTATACATGTATAAGTCAAATAAGAGATTCTCCCAATCAGCACACAAATGTCTCTGATGTTTGAGGATGTAAAGCTATATGTATAACTGATGCTCAGCCTCACAACAAAATAAAACATAGTCTTACAGAGATCAATACTAATTCATACACATGCTAGTTTATAGCACAATATCCGCACATTTATTACATTTTACCTTGATCCAAGGCCAGATACTAAGTGAGCTGGAAATATTACAGAGATTACTGCTGAGCACTTGGCTTGGCTTGATTATTATTGTGTTAAAGGTAAACAGGACACTATGTTTGACCATAGACATCAACAGGTTAATCTCAATGAAATATTCTTGCTTCTCTGTTTTTGCATTGTGAAATAATTTTGGTTGAAGTTAAAGTCTGCAGGAATTTGGAGAAAATGTTTTCTGGGGAGAAGACAAAGTTCCTAACAGTCCAGGATGAGGCAGAGTATAGAGCAAAGACAGTGCTACACACTGAAAGTCCTGCATGTCCTCTCTCATTTGGTCGACCATTCTTCGTTATTGTTTTATTTCTTTTATAAGATTTTATGTCTGTAGAATTGTTCTGTTAAAATGAAACTATTATTCTTACACAGGGATCTAACTGACTTCATTATCATTCATTAACATCTTAGTTGGAATTGTTTTATCACACTAGTTTGCTTCAGAGAGTTCAGCCTCAAGGAAGTGAACTCAGCCCAGATATGTTTTGAAAATGAGAGTACTTGACAGCACCATAAACATGTTCCCAACAAATCTGAATATAAATACTCATTTTTATATAACACAATATGTCTGCATGACTGTTAAAATATATAAACAGCAAAAAACTCTACTGAGATTTCTTCAATATTTTCAAACTAGCAATTACAAATTGTATTAGTGAGAGCCACTTCTAACAGGATGGAAATTGGAGAAACTGATCATTTTCCTAGTAAAGGTCTTGCATACCTTTACCTAAAGAAGCTGTTTAAATTGTTACATCAGAAAAAAACAGCAGAACAGACTAAAATATGTGTGCTGTTTTAATTTTCTTTGAATACTGTTTATAAAATACTTTCTATATATATATGTGTATGATGCTAACTTTCATTATCTCTCCATATCTCATCTTCTGAGTCCCAGGTCTGTATTTATTCTTTTTTTTTTTGAAGATTTTATTTATTTATCTTTAGAAGGGAAGGGATGGAGAGAGGGAGAGAAATATCAATGTATGGTTGCCTCTCGTGGGTCCCCTGCTGGGAACTGGCCTGCAACCCAGGCGTGTGCCCTGACTGGAAATCGAACCGTGGTTGTTCGGTTCCCAAGCCAGTGCTCAATCCACTGAGCTACACCAGCCAGGGGTTGTATTTATTCTTATTCTGTGTCTGTGTGTATGTCTTACAGGTATTTCAAACTTATACTTTCAAAAATATAACTCATCATTTCTCCTCGTAAGTCCTAAACCTATCCTTGTTTGTTTCAGATATAAATAGAATAAATAATACAATAGAATATAAGGCAGAAATTTGGAGGTTTTTCCTCTATTTCTTTATTTCAAGTCTTTGCTTTTTAATTTATTCTTAAATTTACCCACCTTTCTTCTTTCTGTAAAAATTACCAACGGTCAAGCTTTACTAACATCCAATTGGAAATTCAGCTCTGGGAGTGTAGCCAATCTCTCTAACCACATTCTTACTTTCCCAAGGTCTATTCTCCATGTTATGTAAAGAGTGGCTTTGAGAAAATAAAATATCATTTTTATTTTAGTAAGAGATATATAAGAACAAACAAAAATGGTTTATCATACAATCATTTAGACATTTCTTGTTTCTAAAAATATTAATTAAAATTGATATGTGAGATAATGCAAACTACAAAAACATAAATGGGAACTGAAAGCTTCCCTTGAACCACTCTTCTGATCATTTCACTCCACAAAGGGGTGAATACCCTGTCTCTGTGATTTCTGGGCTGTCTGGATTTAATGGTGACATAGTATTATCATGTTATTTTATAATTCCCTATTTATTTCTCTTTTTTGCTTTATTTTAATTGTTATTCTAGTGCAGTTTTCTGCCTTTTACCCCCATCCCAGCCTTCTAAATGCCCTGTGGTGGGCAACCTCTTAACTAGCTCCTCATGGTTCCAGCTTCCCGAGTATTCACTCTTCACTCTCCCTGCTGATCGTTGGCTGAACCTGATGACTTGCATCTAATGCAGAGAGTTCAGTAAAAATAATGATATCATAACTTCAGAGATTAAGATATGAAGGACCATGACTTCTGTCTTACAGGACCTCTCTTTCTCTAGTTCTTTTGGTTTGTTCACTCCAAAAAAGATGGCTGCTATGCTGTAAACTGCCCTCCATATAAATCCACATATCAAGGAATTGAAAGAGGGAAACCATTCAATTCAAACTGAGGCCTCGATCCCCAAAACCCATGAGGAACCGAATCCTTCCCATTGCAACATGAATAAAAATGTAGATCCAGTCAAGCCTTCAGATGACTGCAATCTTACGAAAGACCCTGAGACCGGAGATCCACTAAAGTGAACTTATATTCCTCACCTACAGAAGCTATAAAATAATAAATCTCGTTTAAAGCACTGTGGTTTGGGATACTTAGTTATGCAGAAATAAAGAATAATATATTACATTGCAAACCCTGTAGAGAAAATATATCTATCTGTTTTACGTGAAATCCCTAGCACCCATCTCACTGAGATAGAATTAGGCAAAATGTTAATAGAAAATTAGTATTTCTTATTGGTATATATAGAATTCAAAAAATCAAAAGCAAAATATATATATGATTAAAACAACTATTAAAATCTGTGGTTTCAACAGAAACTGAAATGCTTTGAGAAAGTGAATGAGAAATTATTGTAAACTTTGATTCATGTGATATGGACAGAAAAATAATTTTTGCAAACATATCTGCTTTCTAAAGTGAGTAGATTCTACCAACACAATTAAATGTATACAATTTTGTATTGTAATTAATATAATTTTGAAGCAAGTCACCAGGTTTAGCCAACACTCAGCAGGGAGAGTAAAGAGTGAGTATATACATTCACACACACATATATATATATTTCTTATTTCTGCACTCTGAACACCAATATTGTGTTGTGGATACAAAGCTCGTTTTATAGTGCACTTTGGAAGTTGCATTAGTTAGAGGATAGAGGGAAAGAGATATTTGCTGAGGCAATTTAGAGGGAAATGTCTAGGGTCTTTAAAGGAAGAAGGAATCAAAAAGCAGTTCTGTATACTAACATGAGCTTAGTTAAATGAATCATGATACTGTCTTATGATAAATCACTACATTTTTTTAAGCGTTCAGGACTACCAGAAAAGTAGAAACCACTTCACACATTTTCAACAAGATGACTTTTAATCTGGTTACAGAGATAATAGAAAAGTTAACAATCAAATAATTGGATATTTCTACCGATCCCAATTAGGATAAATAAAATGAAGGGGAGGTTTAACGCAAGCCAGAGACCAGTGTTAACAGACAAAAATCTATAATCATATAAATATACACTTAAATAATAGAAACTACAAAAGACACACAGATACTTGATTCTGCTGAATGAAAAGAAGAAGTTATAAGTGGAGGAGGATACCCTGTATTCCATATGTTTTCACTGTTTCCTGTGCCTTCCATTGACCAAAACTACCCAGAGCCTGAGAAGCCCAGGGTTAGCAACCCTGCCACACAGAGTAGAGTAAGGAAAGAACAGAGAACAGTTTGAACACATCCAGGTTGGGCACAACTTATATGTAAGGAGAGCAAACTCATTAAATAGATTAATAAAAAAAAGTGATTTTGGAAGTATGAAATAAAAATAAAGATAAAATTGTCACCACGTTTTTTTCCTGAGCACAGGCTTTGACTCACACTCCAATTCTGAGTTCCCTTAGGATGCCAGTGCTGTTAATTAACACAATTAAATTTGGGGATCTATTTAATTCTTTGTAGGTACCCACTTCAGCTCAGGTCACATAGCATCGCTACATTGCTCATCTTTAAACTGAATTTGGAGCGGACTAACTTTTAAATCTGATTTAATTACATGAGAGAGAGTCTTCTAGATATAAAATTACCCAGTGTCGAACTGAACTGTGAACTGATTTTCTTATTCCAGGATCTGCCTATTCTCAGGACTATATATCAGAGACAGGCAAATAGAGTCATACATTTGAATAGCTGCCCCATCTCCTGTGTTCTGCAAAGCCTCCTAATATCTTTTAATGGTTGGGTGCAATCGGAGATCCCCCACCACACATTCCCTCTTGGAGTCAGTGAAAATCAAGAAGGAAACTTCCAGCAGCAAAAATATGTATGTATCTTTCCCCATAGCCTTAGTGGTCGATACAGTCACTATAATGCAAGAGCTCTCTTCTTTATCTCCTGCCATGGACATTTTACACTCAAGAAAAATAAAGTCTCACACTCAAGAAAAATAAAGTCTCATTAGTATTAAAAGTCACAGGATGATTGGTATTAGTTATATTTATTTCTGTTTTTAGTGTTCCACTAAAATGCTTGAAAGTTTTCAGTCATAAATTGACTTTATCTTCTTCATATTTATTAGTTCTGCAAATGATTTTTATAAAATGTAAGTTTATAAAAAAGATAGAATGAAAACTTTTTTCAGCTAGAAATAGGCCAATATGTGATGCTATGTGTGCTCTTATATGTAGACCTGAGCTTCAATAGTTGGCTCATTGTATAATTTAGAATAATTAAGATTTTATACAATGTCCTTTATGAGAATGTAATACAGCTCTTGGACTTGGCTAGTACTTCTTGAAAATCCAAACTTTTTCCTAATGATGAAAAAATACACTATTTTCTTATTTACTCTTGTGGAAAACTTCTTTTCTGGCCTTTACAGTAATGACTGCTTAGTTCTTGACCTGGCTGCTATAGGTTTGAATTCATTTTATCTCACAACTGATATATATTAGAAATTCTATCAAAAGTGTTAAAATTTCTGAGCTACATAGCACTGGGTGTCAAAAGGTTATAGCAACATCTCTATACAAGGTGAAAGTCCATTATTAAGGACACACTATTCTTTTTCACAACTGTTGTTCCCTGAGTAGAGTCAAGAATGCTCAATAGAAGGAAATGAAAGAAATTAAAGTTGTTTCTAACAATAGTAGATCACAAAAGGAATGATTTAGGACCATATCACCTAGAGACATAAAGTTGTGCTAGGGCCCAACTCTTTAAGTGTATGATATGGTTATTTTTTAAGATGGGTTTTAAAAAGACTAAGTTGAGGATACTTCCATACGCATAAATATGTCCAGATTAAAATATGTTTATCTAAGACTGATAAATGAGGGACAAAAGATTTCCACTTCCCAGATGTGTTTCCGTTTTTCCTTTTCCAACCCATTCGGCTGCAGCCTCCTTTCATTCTCCCTCCATTTAGATCACTTTGTTTTTGTAGCTAATTTAAATGTCTCAGCTTCTCTAATTTATAGCCACTCAATCATCAATCTCCTGAACAACTTTAAAACATTCCTTTAGATTTGTCTTTTGTAAAAGAAAGAAAGTTATGTAGATAATGTATCTTGCTTGCTCTAACATACAACATATGCTGTATACAGTAAATTATTTTGTATATTTTTAGGATTAAAAAATAAAGCAAACATTGCTTTCAATAGTCCACTTTTATTGTAGAAATGTTATTTAGTTATAGAAGTTTTTTAACTCAAACTACATAACATTCAGATATTCAGTGCTCTATGAAAAAAAATACAATAAAATACCACAAAGTGAATTGTTGACATTAAGACCATGTATTCCACATTCAGTTGCTGCCTGTGGTGATTTCAGTGATGGAGGTCATAAACTTGAATTTCCATTAAAATTGAAAAACTTACCATGAGGTTGTTGAAGAATTTACTCCTACTGTATGTGTACACTCTACCTGAAAATTTTTAGGGGCATCTGACCTTCTAGACATAAAAAAGAGATAATGATAAGACCTCCTTTATCTCCATAACTTCTCAGCTATTATGCTTCCTATTTCTAATGCAGTGTCCACAGGGGTCTGCCTTACAAGTAAGTTTACTGGTACAGCATTCTATTTGTTCTGTTTTATCACTAAAAAGGGAATAATTTACTTCCTTTGTATGATACTTAGATTCCTGATTAAACAATATATATAATACTATGATTAATCAAATTATTATAGGCAAAAGTTTGAATTACATAATCATAAGGGCTTTTGTGAATTCACCCCTGGGTATGGAGGCTGTTTCTGAATTTTGAAAAATTTTGGCCAACTACAAACCAGCATCTTCTATAGCTGGGTTTAGGACTGGCTACATAATTAGCAGACCCTAGTATAATATATATTTTTTAATGTTTTGAATTCCAAATTTGGAGGAAAAAATATATTTTTTAATGTTGAAGGGTGCACACACACATACACAGGATTATATATTTTAAATATCTTATATGGTTGAGTTTAACATGAAATAGCATAAGTAAACAATGTTTATGAAAATTTGATATTAATTTACTGGTACTGGGGTTACCTTTATTTCCTGGTAATTAAGTCTATTTGTACGTGAAATTTTATAAATGTTTGTGTTTCAGAATTCAATGAGGTACCTATAAAGAACACTGTGTCCTTCCTTATTACTTTGGAACATACTGAATAAGTCTAATTGCTTTAATGCTCTACTATCAAGCACTAGAGTGGTAATAATTATGATAATGTTGAGGGTGGGAGAGATATTTAATAACAAATTAAATCTTGAAAAAAATTTGACACAATCAACAGAGCCCAAATATTGGATACTAATTCTAAATGCTTACATTTGCAAAGAAGAAGGAAAAAACTCCATAAATATGTGGAGATTAAACAATATGTATTAAAAATGACTGGGTCACAGAAGAAATAAAAGTGATATCAAGTGATAAATAGAGAGAAACAAGAATGACAATACAACATATCAAAATTTCTGGGATGCAGCAAAAGCTGTAATAAGAGGGAAGTTTATATCATTTCAGGCTTATCTTAAGAAACAAGAAATCTCTCCAGTAAACAAACTAATATTACATCTTAAAGAACTAGAAAAAGAAGAAGAAAAACAGTCCAAAACCAGCAGAAAAAAAGAAAATAAAAATGAAAAAATTGAATGAAATAGAGAACAAACAAATACTATAGAAAAAATAACACTTGATCTTAGTCAAAAGGCTGAGAAGCAATAGAGTATGCAAAAAATTAATACAACAAATATCTGATTCTTTAAAAAGAGTAATAAGCCCTGGCTGGTGTAGCTCAGTGGATTGAGCACAGGCCTGCAAACCAGAGTATAGCGGTTCGATTCCCAGTCAGGGCACATGCCTGGGTTGCAGGCCAGTTCCCAGCAGGGGACACATGAGAGGCAACCATACATTGGTATTTCTCTCCCACTCTTTCTCCTTCCCTTTCCCTCTCTCAAAAAATAAATAAATAAATAATTTTTAAAAATCCTAAATAAAATATTAGCAAATCAAATATAGCAATACATTAAAAAATAATACATCATGATCAAGTGGGGTTCCTTTCAAAGACAAAGGATGGTTCAACATATACAATTGATCAATGTAATACAGCACATTAAAAGAACAAAAGAAAAAAAAACATATGAATTTATTAATAGATGCAGAAAAGCATTTGATACAATATTTGTTTATGGATAAAACAATAAAATAGGTATAGAAGAAAAGTACCCTTAACATAATAATAGCCATATATGGCAAATTCTCAGCTAATATCATACTAAATGGTGAAAAAACTGAAAGCTTTTTTTCCAAAATCAGGAACAAGAAAAGGATGTTCAGTCTCACAACTCCTATTCAACAGACCACTGGAAGTCCTAGTCATAGCGATAAGGCAAGAGAAAGAAATAAAACTATCCAAACTTGGAATCAAGAAATAAAAGTGTCATTTTTTTTACAGATGACATGACCCTTTTTATAGAAAATTGTAAAAACTCCACTCCAAAACTATTAGAAAAAATAAACTAATACAGTAAAGTTGCAGGATACAAAATCAATGTATAGAATTCCACTGCTTTTCCATATACTAAAGATGAAATTTCAGAAAAAGAAATGAAAATAAAAAGCAAATTCCTTTTGCAATAGCAACAAAAATAACAAAATACCCAGGAGTAAATTTTAAAAAAAGATGTGAAGGATGGATATACTAAAAACTACAAAGCATTATTAAAACAGATTGATCATTTTTTTCCTCCTTCTGGTCCACTCCTTTGATTTGAGTCCCAGTTTCCTTTCCATTACTATTGGTTTCCTGTGCATTTCCCTTCATTTCAATTAGTTTAGCCTTCATATGTTCCTCTAATTTGTGACCAAAATCAACCAGTTCTGTGAGCATCCCGATCACCAGTGTTTTGAACTGTGCATCTGAAAGTTTGGCTATTTCTTCATCACTTAGATTTATTGGCTCTGGGGCTCTGAGTTGTTCTTGAGCCATGTTTCAATCTTATTATATGAAATGTTAAAGAGACTTACCTAAGAAAAAGAAGATTAAAAAGATGAACAGTGAAAGGACAGCAAACTCACAATTATTGAGAACCACACCTAACACAAAAGCAAACTAAGAGGATAGATAGATCAGGAGCAGGACCATAGAAATGAAGATCACATGGAGGGTTAGCAACAGGGAAGTGCGAGAAGGAGAAGGGGGGAGAAGTTACAGAAAATAAGTAGCATAGATGGTAGGTAGAAAATAGGGGGAGGGCAAGAATAGTATGGGAAATATAGAATCTAAAGAACTTGAGACATGTGGTCATAAACTAAAGGGGGGGAATGGTGGGGGTGGGGGTGTGCAGCATGGAGGGGAATGAAGGGGGAAATAGAACAACTGTAATGGCACAATTAATAAAATATATTTTAAAAATTAAAAAAAAAACAGATTGCAAAGGATGTGAACACATGGAAGATATCCTGGATCATGGATTGAAAAAATCAAAATAGTTAAATGTTTATATTAATAAAAGTAATACACACACACACACACACACACACATATATATATATATATATATATATATATATATATATATTTAATGCAATCTCCATCAAAATTTCAATGATATTTTTAAAGAAATAGAACAACAACAAAAAAACACATCAGATTTGTGTGGAAAGTAATCCTTAGAAAAAGGATCAAAGCTGGACATATCATTCTACTCACTTCAAATTATACTACCAAGCAAAGATATTCAAAACAGCATGGTAAAGGAAGAAAAACAGACACACAGAACAGTAAGGCAGAAGTGAGAACCAAGAAATAAAACCACAAGTATATGGGAAAATAATTTTTGATAAAGGAGCTAAAAACATACAATAGAGAAAAGAAATCCTCTTCTATAAATGATGCTGGGAAAATTGAAAAGCCACATGTATAAAAATTAATTCAAAATGAATCACAGGCCTAAATATAAGATCTGAAACAATAAATTATGTAGGAGGAAACATAGGTACTAAACTTATGGAACTTCATTGTAGAGAACATTCTATGAATTTGACCTCAAATACAAGACAAGACAAAAATAAATGAGTGAAACTATAGCGATCTAAAAAGCTTCTACATAGTAAAAGAAACTGATAGAAATGCAATAAAAAGGCAATCAACCAGATCAGAGAAGATGTTTGCAAACAATAGCTCCAACAAAGGGTTAATATCCAAAATATACAAAGAACTCTAACAATACCAAACAAAAAATCTAATTAACAAATGGACAGAGAAACTGAACAGATGCTTCTCCCAAGAAGGCATACAAATAGCCAGCAGATGTATAAAAAGATGCTCAACTTCACTAGCTATTAGGAAAATGCAAACCAAAACTATAATGAGATACCACTTCACACCTTTTAGAATAGCTATTATAAACCAGAAAAGTAATAATTAGTGGTGAAGAGGTTGTAGAGAAAAAGAAAGCTTCATTCACTGCTGGTGGGAATGTAACTGGTACAATCACTATGGAAAATAGTGTGGAGTTTCCTCAGAAAATTAAAAATAGAGTTAACATATGAACTAGCAAATTTCTCTTCCAGGTATCTAGTAAAAAACTTTGAAATATATGTTCAAAAATACATATTCACCCCTATGTCCATTGCAACATTATTCAAAAATACATATTCACCCCTATGTCCATTGCAACATTATTCATGGTGGCCAACACATGGACACAAGTGAAGTGTATTTTGAGTGATAATAGGATAAACAAGATGTGGTACATATATGCAATGGGACATTACGTAGGACAATGACAACTCAGTCCCCCTTCAAAGTAGGTACTTTGAGACTTCACATAGTTCTCCCAATTTCCATCAGCTGCCCCAAAGAATTTCTAAGAATCTCATTACTGGTCTGAAATCTCTTTCTTTTCAAAGGTGATTTAAGTTTCAGGAAAAGCCAGAAGTTTCATGGTGCCAAATCTGGGCTATAGGGGGACTGATTCACCTGGGTGATTTGATGCTTCACCAAAAACATAGATGCACAAGATATAATGCATGAGCGGGTGTGTTGTCATGATGAAGCTGATAATCACCAGCTGCCCATAGCTGTGGCCTTCTGAATCATCCAAATAATTTCTGTGGAGAAATATTCCAGCTTAATGCAAAATTGGATACAGATTTGTGGCTCTACTCCCCCATTTTGAAAGTGATGGCCACATAGTTCACATGCTCACTCAGCAGTGTCTACTGCCCTCACCACTGACTAGCACAGTGAAGCTGTCATCGTTCACACATGTGCATTCCAGTCCACTCTCCTTGGCTGCCAGGTTACATCAATGTCACACAAACCATTATTGTTATATTAACAATGGCTGGACTTATTCCAGGTAGACCTTGGATGATATTATTAACCAATGTCACACCAATAAACTAATTTAAAAAAGAAATGCTGATTTAAAAATAAAACAAAGTGCTTACAATGGAAAGATAAACTGCCTTAACAACAACAACAAAATAGTATATACTGTTCCAGACCTAGGGAAGGGAATGTATCATAATTGCCAAGAGCTACACTTATCTAACCATGTATAGGCGATATATGTAGTAAAACATTAAATGGTTATACCAGTGGACACCTTGTGAGAAATTTTCAGGTTCTACCAAAAACACTTTAAAATTTTGGGGTTTGTGTGTTTTTTTCTAGTACCTCTTAGAGATAATTGCCATCAATACACTCACAATGAGGCTTAAAGAGGTTATGTAAACAAGTTAAGCTTACACAAGACTATGCTAAAATAATATTTGTAAGCACTTTACACTTCAAAATGCACTTTCCTCTTTAGCTCACTATAATAAACACATATTTAGCAGTCAATCTTAGAGTCTAATAATAACATAATTCTGAATTAGATATTTTTTCTGTCACCATGATGCTTACTCTTCATGAAAGAGAAAGGAAAAGAGAATGTACTATTTCTGTAATTGAAGTACAAATAAAGTGTCATGGGAGAAAAGAGGGTAAGGCAAATTCTATTTGAACACTGGGATGGTGTCACAAAAAGTGCCATTTGTACCAATTTTTCCAAGCTATATATTAGCATTATACAAAAAAGCTATGAAGATGGCACTCTTTATGCATACATAAGAAATAATGCATATTCTAGTTTGGTTAAAAGATAAAATACAAAGGAAATAAACGTGGGAGTTAAACCTGGAAATTGTGTATTAGAGAAATTAATAAAATCCTTTAATTCCTATTTATGTATATGGGATCTCCATAGTAGTGGTGAATGCAAAAATAGTAAAAGACAAATACCATATGATCTCACCTTTAATAGGAATCTAATCAACAAAACAAACAAGCAAGCAAAATAAAAACAATGACACTGAAATAGAGAACAGGGGGACAGCGACCAGAGGGGAGAGGGGAGGGAATTTCAGGGGAAAAGGGGAAGGGTTTACAGGAACTAGTATAAAGGACACATGGACAATAACAAGGGGGGGTGGAAACAGGAGGGAGGTGGTAAGGGCTGAGTGGGTGGGCTGGGATGGGGGTAAAAGGCAGAAAACTGTACTTGAACAATAATTAAAATAAAAATTAAAAAAGGTCCTGGCTGGTGTAGCTCGGTGAATTAAGCATGAGCCTAGGAACCAAACAACAGCGGTTTGATTCCCAGTCAGGGCACATGGCTGGGTTTCAGGCCAATTCCCAGCAGGGGATGCATGAGAGGGAAACATACATTAATATTTCTCTCCCTCTGAAGATAAATAAATAAAATGTTAAAATAATAATAATAAATAAATAAATAAGTAAAATAAAAATGAAAGTTGGGATAGGCAAGAATATTACTTAAAAGACTATAGCTAAGACAAAAGTTAATAAGGACTAGTCAAATAAAAACATAGTGTAAAAAATTGGCTACCATTCACAAAACTCATTTCATAATATTTTGGTTACATAGTTGGACCATTTTATGAAACTCTTAAAATTAATATTCAGAGAAATAATATAAAAATTGCTAAGAGATATTTGTCAGTGTATACAATTTATTATTTTAATATATCAACAGAAAAATAAAAAATACAAAACACAAATTCTGAACATTTCCCCAAAATCACCATCAAATTTTTAGAAACGTTTTATTTGATGCTAAGATTTGGTAAAGAAAGAAGTTTACTGTGGCTTAATGAAATGACTTATCTCCAAGGCAATGTTTGATGTTTCATTGGCCAAAATATGGATGATCATAACACTTTTTCTCACTCAAAAACACATTAGCCTTGCAATGAAATATTTTTTTTCCAAAATCAAGGGGATGGCATATGTTGAAGAAAAAAAAGTTCAGGAAATTTATTTTTTATCACTAGCAATTTGGAGAGTTGAATTTAAATATTTATTTTTAATTTTCTGTAGAATGACTTATAAATAAATTTCTTTTAAAAATAGATCCTACATCTATCTTTTTCCTCATATTTCAGCTCTATATCCATATCCTAGGTGATCTTAGAAACCTTTCATCTAAGATGACAGCATAGCTGAGAATCTGAGTGCCTTAATGAGTACACATTTTGGCTTCTGTCACCAATGAGCAGAACTCCTTTCGGAAATTCAGTTAGTGATTAATGAATATTTATCATTTTAAGCACCAAGGTTTTGTGGGTGATCTTTAATATCTACTGGTATTATCTTGAATATTCAAAAGCATTATAGAAAGAAAATAAAAGAGATGATGAAAGAAGCATAGGAAGTTTGTCAAAGTGCTTTTTGTAAAATGTGAGAAGATAAAGATAAACATAACCAAGATTTTGCTTCTAGATAACTGGATCATGTCATTGCAATACCAAAGTTGGGGAGAAAAAGAAATAATAAGAGTTTACTTTGGAATGAAATGATAAGCGATCTAAATGTATTTTTAGGGTTTAGTGGGAAAGATCCACCAAAACATAAACAATTATTAAAATAATACTTTGAAAGTATTTTTGTTAGTTTATTGAAGCAGCAAAATAGTCTTCCTATAGGAGTAATTACAATTTCTCTTATCCATTATATGTACTACACAGTTTAGTACCATTTATAATTTGTATATTTGGAAGGCATATTATTTCCAGTGTGTAGAACTGCTAGAAGGTTCATGCTTGCCTTTTTAAGAATATAACTATGTTCAAATGCCTAAAAAAAAACAGGTAAAGAATTTGGATATAGTCTTCAAGAAACAATTCTAAAAATGTAACTCAATGTTGTCAGTGGAAATCAGGTTCTTCCATTGGACTACTAGAAAAGCATCCCAAGGACCTACATGTGGGAGATTGTGATGTGGCAAGGTTTATTTGGGTGGAAATCTGCTCCTGGATTTCCAAAGTCATATCTTTTTCTGTGCCACCATGGAAAAAGTCCAGCTGTTTCCTCAGAAAAGCCAAAACAAAGGCTAAGGCCCAGAATTTCTGCTTCATAGTAAAGTTTAGTCCTTTGAGGTCCACACCATCTTCTGGGGATCCTGATAGTTGTTAAACCCATAGGGTCACGTGCTCCCAGTCAAGACCTTCTTTATTCCCTTGGGATTACATTAGCTTGTGTTGGGAGGGACCAGTTGCTTTTCAAAATAACCAATCAACTTCCCAAACTTTCATGAGCTTTTTTATGTGTCCACTCCCTAGTTAGACTGACAGGCTTCTATGGTCAAGCACTTTTGCCTCTATTCCCCAACAATCTGGTACCAGAGAGGGGAAGGGAGAAGTGTTAATCCCCTTGATAGAGCAATGCTATGATCTACTGTGGTATGAAGCTATAGCTTCCTGGTGAAGAAAACAGCTTCATTCTCTCTAGATTTTTAAGTTCAATTTCTAATTCCCTTTGCTCTATTTCTTAGTAATAATTAGCTAACTACCTATTATACCAACAGGAGTCATTTTTCAGAAGGAATTACTAAAGCCCACTATTTGCAGACTCTCTGAGGACACAAAATGTAAGAGTAGAAAGTCATCAGGCTTTACCTTTATTTTGCAAACAGGAACCATAATTAGCAAAACTATTGTAGTACATGGGTAGGAGCTGAAGATGAAAAAAAAAAGAAGCAATAGATAGCAATTTCATTATCTTCTTGGGACACATTTATGTTTATTCCCAGAAAAGACACTTTATGTTTGCCATTTACTCTTCTTAGTATTTCTGGAGAAAATGTACCCCTAGAGGTGCCTCAATAAAAAATTTTAAGGGGCACATATTTGGGAGAAGTTAAATGTAGTGGCAAGATTTATTGTAGTGAAAAGAAATAATACACCCTCTAGGATGTGGAAGGTGGATAGGTTCTGCTGCAACTGCCCTCAGGTCTTTGCTAATTTTCCACACATTTTACCGGTTTTGGAAATATGCAGGCTGTCTTTCAAATTGTCCAACCTGTGTCCTAGGTTTTCCTGGGGCAGTGCTGGGCCCCAGGAAATATCCAATCCCTTCCCTTGGTTTTCTGCCCTTATCCTAGCCAACCTTATCCCCAGATTTTCCCAGGCTAGACTCCTCCCCTTTATGGTCACAATTTTGCTCCTACTGTACATGCAACCAAGTTCTACTTCATCATGCAACTTTTGTTAAATATGTTCCCAGCAAAAGAATTTTCCCTTTACTGTTTTAGTCCTCCCCATGGTAAGACAGTTGTTTGTTGGGGAGAATCTGATTCTATTGGCTCCCTTCTTTTGTTAATAACTAACTACTCACTATAATACTCAAAACTGTAAAATTGGATTTTAGCACATTTTGTTCTTCTTATAATTCAGATCTTAACCCAGTATTGTCTACTTTCAGATACCTAATCAAATATAGTTTACCCCCTTAGCTAGCAGCAACCCTTTCTATCACTATTAGTCATAACATTCTTGTGTTGGCTTAACAGTTACTGCTCTCTGAAATTCTCATGCATTTTTTTTAACCTGTTGGTTTCAAGCTCCTTGAGACCAGGATTGAGCTTTACCATTATTGTATTTCTAGCACCCAGAGCATTCTTTCCTAAATGATTTTAACAAAATTAATATTATTTAATGACCAAGTAAAAAGATATGAATTAAAGGAGTAGATTGTTTACAGGATATCATCAGTAAATTTGAAATAAAAATGTTAGAAAAAAATATTCAGGGTTAATGAGTAGGAGGAGAATATGTCATCCTTCACAAGTTGAAATGTATTGTGCAACAAAAATTTAAAAACAGTAAGTGTGGGTAGAAATATCAAAAATATACACAACTGCATTAGTGTAAATAGTACATACTACCAATGCATCACAAAACTGTATAGAAATTCTCCTGTAGGCCTCACATTTGGTCCTCTCTCTGGATCCGCTTTGATTTATTGTATTTTAGGCTATCACTGAACCTCCTGTTTTCCCTTTAGGTAATATTTTAAAAATAGGAATTTTACTCTTGCTTGGATCAAGGATCAGTGAAAATTACTATGCTGTAATCAACATGCTTATTCACATGTTGTATTCAACAGTTTCTTAAAATCTATTTTTTAAGTAAAAGTCTCACTTTGCTTTTAAAAACGTCTTTCATAACTATTACATCATCACATGAAATAGTGGATAACTTAATATTTTATTATTTAACACCCAAGCTTGGAAAACTAAGGCTAATGAACCAAATCCAACTAGCCAACTGCTTTTCTAAATAACAATTAATTGATTTACAGCCACACCCATTTGTTCACATATCTTCTATGGCTATTTTAGTGCTATAATGACAGAACTATTGCAACAGACTCTATATTCTACAAAGCCAAAAATATACATTGTGTGCTTCTGTTTAGAAAAGGTTTCATCATTATTGCATTTTATCATTGTGTTCTAGAAATTAAAAGCTATATACAGTTCAAATAATTTTCCTGCAGCAGATTTACAAAGGCAGACTCTTTCTGCCTCTTTCTTTCCCCATGCAGTATAAAGATTATCTCTCAAGATCTCCTATTAACCTTTAAACACTGGCAAGAAGACTTTGCTTCATTTTGACTAGGTTCTTAATAAAACTGTTTATTGACAAGTTAACTTGTTTAGAAGAAAGCCAATAAACCGCAGTGCAGGTCCATAGATTATACTATTTTAAGCTTTCAAAGAAATAATTAGTTTCTCTAAAGGGTTGGGAGATTGCTGCCATTGCTAAATAACCTTGTATCCAGAAACAAAGATCTTTAATTTGTTGCATACGGCTGCAGTACACAGCCTGTTGAGTCAATATATGCAAAGTTAAAATATAAAGATTATGTTTTTAAACTTTATGTTTTTAAACATAAAGATTATTATGTTTATATAAAAACATAAGGTTTTCATATTTATCTGAAATGCTTTTATAATTAATTCCTTAGCATATCATCACTCATGGGGGAAGTGAGAGCTGTCACTTAGCAAAGAAAGTTTTAAGTTTTGATCCACATGGTAAAGAGAGTCTTTCAAGCGCCCTGGTCCCAAACTGTATCTGAAGATGATGAAAGTGTTGATTTATTAGTGAATCCCCATATATAAATGAAGTGACTGATATAGTCATGCTAAAATTAATTTAGTTTGAAACTATGGCACTTTTCCAGAGCATAGTACTTATCCATATAAAAGCACTTAAAGAAATTAAAGGCTCCAATCTCTCTTTATAGCAAGAATTACAAAAGACAGACATTTTCCCTTTTCTAATAGGGTTTATGGCCCCCTCACCCCTTCAAAAATATTAGCTAAGACTTACAATAAAAGAAAAATAATATGAATTGCCAAAGATTGCTTTGTCCTTCATGATATCAATAACCATGCTTCACTGGTAACTGAATTCTTCTTGAAACTTCCTGGCTACTTCTCCTGTGCCCACAAATAAGCAACCATGATTTGCAGAACACACATTTCATGCTTGGGGATATAAGTACTGCATTATAATCATGGTCATCACCATCAAATGAATCTTTAAATGGGAAGACATCTTTGCTCCATTTTTCAGTCAAATTGTTCCTTCCCTAACTTCCAAAGTTATTTGAAAACTATGCAGCAAATTACCAACCCTATTGAACACATGTAAGTCAACCTCAATGTTAATCTCTCTGCTTCAAAGTTTTCTTTTTTGGTAAAGTTATGATAATGATAAAACCTATAATAAAACTTGTGAGCGCATTAATCATACCTAGAATAGAATTATCCCTAATAAAAAGGCATTATTGTTACCAGGATGTCCTCTGTCCCCCATCGTCATCCCCATCATTTTGAATCACTAATCGATTTGCTACTTTTCCATCCAAGAAAGTAGAACCAGTTCACCAAGATTAACCCTGTACCCTATGTCTTTCTATTTCACATGTTTCACAGAGGAGCTGGCTTCTTCTTATCTAAGGCCCACCTCTCTCTACCTTCCAGTCTCTATCCCTTCCTACAGGATGCTACTCATTGTCCAACCATTTGCTCTTTTCTAGATATTTCTGGGAATAATTCAATATTTTCTTATTAAAAACAAATTATGGAACTACAGAAATCCAATTGCATGGCTCCTTTTGCATCAATCCATGTTTTGGTTCCCCTTGCCCCTTTGGGGTCATAAGGGTTTCTTACCTCTGTGAGTCACTGGGTACTTCACCATCCTGTATAGATTTTCTCACCCTGCTCACACTTATGTAAATACTTTTCTTCATTATAATGATGTATCTAAACCCTTGCATGTGTGCTTCTTCCTTGTGCCAGGATTATGACTGACACGGATGCTTGTGAGTTTCATGAAGTCACAAAAGTTACAGGGTAACAGTTTTGAGATGATCTAATCAGGTGAATTTAGTACATGCAAGGTACTAAAAATCTGAATCACCAAAAATAAATAATGACTAAAACCTAATAGAAAGTATATGATCAGACTAGCATTTCACAAAAAAAAGTTTGCGACAACACAGGAACTAATGTCTTCTCTTTTCCATACTAAACACTGTATCCAAACCTTACTTTAATCTCAACACTAAAATATTTATACTTTATTAGTACATGTTTAGCAACAATATTCATTAATATATAAAGGGAACAAATAAAATATCCTTATGTCCTTGGCCACAGTTATAGTTATCCCACAGTGGAACCAACACATCACGTTTGAAAAACACTCAAAACTATTTCACTAAGACACATTTAACTCATATTTAGAAGCAGAAAGGAAGCATAAGATCATAGGAAACATATCTTTTAAAATGTTGGTATAAAATATTGTCTGATAATTACCTTATGGGAAAGTCCTTAGCAGTAATTGATACTTAAGTTTTAAGATACTATGTCATATTATATTTGAAATATACGCATTACTTTCTTTTTTCTGTTCCTGACTTCTACATCTTACAGCATCTGTGTAGATTAGAAAATTGCAATGCCAGATGGCAATGTGATCATTGAATTCAAATCAATTTCATTTCCACTTTAATCATAAAAGAGAATGATCCATTTTGTAAATGTTTCTATTCTGTTTATTATTTTTTTTACATGAGAACAAAGAGTTGGACTTTTAAAACAACTTTTATATCTGTGAATTACAGTATTTTTTCCTCTACCAAACTCACAATTAAGGTTCTAAAATTTGATTAGCTAAACATCTTCTTCTCAGACCAATGTATCAAAAAAGAAGATAAATAGCCTACACTTTAGCAGAAAGAATAATATAAAATATTATATTCTGTATAATTTATTGACAACAACTTTGAAGGAATTATTTTCAATACAAAAATAAGTAAGAATATAAAATCCAGCTAAATATTGCTTCTCATTGGGAGATGACATCAGCAAGATGGTGGAACAGCAAACTCCATACCTTTCTTCCCCAACCACAATACTAATATAATAATACATGGAACAATTCCCATTGCAAGAAATCCAGAATTCAATTAAGAAGCTCCTGTATCCCAAATGAGCACAGAACTTGATACAGCAAAGATGATTAAAAAAAAGAAAAAATTCTGGCAGTCACTTGCCAAAACCTCTCTTCCACCTTCAGTGGGATATAATTAGAAGGAAACTCTAAGCTCCCAGATTCTACTTTGCAAGGAAAAGTGAAGACTGGAACATGCACAGAATAGTCAGACTCCTTAAGGGGCTATCTGACACACTTGTTTTTGTCTTGACTGAATCTAACTTCTGCATTAAAAAAAATACCATATTAGGGAGCACTCAGAACAAAAGCAGTGGTTTGAACTAGCATGACACTTACTCACAATTGTGCCTCCTTCAGGCTCAGTGCTAAGTCTTGCCCAAATTAGAGCACTGCTAAGGCCTGGCATACTTAGATTCCTAGAGACAGGTGTACACAGGCATATACACAAAGCTTCAAAGGACTTATGGCTCAGTAAGCAGAGGCTATAGCTTGGTGGCTTCTTCTAGAAAGGTCAAAGGTAGAGTGTGCAAGAAGAAGAATGGATTGTATATCCAATGTTCAGGTGTTTTGGCCTGTTACTGAGAAACTGGTTTCTGTCTCACGTATTTTGAAATACTGATGGAAGTCAGTATACTCTACATGCCTGGGACTCTAAGGACAAAAAGAACTGAGCTGTTGATGTCAGCTCCAGAGAACCAGCAGTACCGCAGGCACCATAGAGTAAAAGACATACAAGATCTAGAAACAGTACACTGGGAAAACCTGTATTTTTGAAATATAAATACACACATTTCCAGAAGAGTCATCCACTGAAAAGGATTTAGAGCCCCCCGGAATCTCTAGTTGGACTGACTGGTGAATACCTTTCTCTCTATAAAGCAAGTCCATAACTGTGAAAAAGAACTGTTTTCTCAATGTGTGGAACCTGCCACTAAATAGTAACACAACAAGACACCCAATTAAGAAATAAACGAATAATTAAATAAATTAATTAATGGATGAATAAATTAAATAACAGAGAGAATTGTGGGCCAACTAAAAAAAATAAAATAAATTGCCCTGGCAGGTGTGGCTCAGTGGACTGAGTGCCAGCCTTTGAACCAAAAGGTCGCTGTTTCGATTCCAAGTCAGGGCTTATGCCTGGGTTACAGGCTAAGTAAGTCCCTGGTGGTGGGAGCACATGAGAGGCAACCACACACTGACATTTCTCTCCCTAACCCTCTTTCTAAAAATAAATAAATAAAATCTTTCAAAATAAAAATAAATTAAAGTAAAATAAAATAAATTGCCAAAAACTGAAACTAAAGTAAAGAAGGTATGAGTTTCCTGACCAACGAAATAAAAAAAATAGCCATTAGTAAAATGGCAAATTACCTCAAGAATATAATAAATAAAGAGAATGAGAATGTCAACAGAAAAAAGATGAAATATTAAAAACAAAGAAATTTTGGAGCTGAAGAATATAATAACTAAATTGAAAAATTTACCAAAGGAGTTAACTCCTTTGAAGTGACCAAAAGAGTTGAGACCAAAGTCCACAGAACTGACCAACAGAAGACTGATTCAATGAACTGTATTCAATTCAATACAGGTCACTTAAAGTTACCTAAGTCATAAAAGCAAAAACAAAAGGGTTGAGGAAAAGTGAAGAAAGCATGAATTACTGAAAGAACACAATAAAGAAAGTAAAATCTATACTGGTATCATGAGAGCTTCAAAAGGAAATGCGAGAAATAATGGGGCAGGAAGTTTATTTAAAGAAATAATGGCTGTAATCTTTCCAAACTGTGAAAGGAAATGGACATTCATATTTAAGATGCCCAACAGACCCAATGAGGATAAACTAAAATCAAACAAACAAAACAAGAATTTAAGCCAAATACATAGAAATGCATTATGATCAAATTGTCAAAGGTCAAAGTGAAAAAGACAAATTGGAAAGCACTGAGACAAAAACAGCACATAAAGAGCCCCCATAAAATTAACAAACCCTTAGCAGAAAACTTGCTAAAGGGAGTCCTTCAAATTGAAATGAAAGTTTGCTGGATAGCAGTGTGAAAACACATGAAAATATAAAGTTTACTGACAAAGGTAAATGAATAAACAAATAGAGAATACTGTGTTGATTGAATATAAATTGGTTTTACTGGTAAAGAATTTAAAAGGCACAAGTATAAAAATAGCTATAACTATACAATATGTTAATAGATACACAATATAAAAACATGTAACTTTTAAAATCAATAATAAAAAGTATATGAAGAGAAAAAATAAAAACAGCTTTTTTGGTATGTGATTGAATTTCAGTTGTTCTTAGCTTAAAATAAATTGTTATAACTATATGATATTTAGTGCAAAACTCATAGTAAACAAAAAATAACATATCTAAATAAAGATGTACATGAGTTTTTGGACAACAGTGTGGCGATTACCAAGGACAGGGGTATGATGGGAGCTGGAGGAGGGGATGGGTGGATAAATGGTCTTGGAAGAAGACCTGACATGGGGTGGTGAATACACAGTATAGTGTACCGATGATATGTTGTGAAATCGTACACTGGAAACTTTATAATTTTGGAACGAGTGTCTCCCCAGTAAATTCAACAAAAGGGAGAAAATGCCAAAATATGGTAAAAATAAAAAAATCAGCTCCTTCCATGTCAATAATAATAATTATTATTTTTAAAATATTTTATTTATTTATCTTTATTGGGGAAGGGAAGGAGAGAGGGAGAGAAACATCAATGTATGGTTGCCTTTTGTGCGTCCCCTGTTGGGAACTGGCCTGCGGGGAACTGGTCTGCAACCCAGACATGTGTCCTGACTAGGAATCGAACCGCGATTGTCTGGTTCACAGGCCCGCGCTCAATCCACTGAGCTACACGAGCCAGGTCAATAATTATTTTTAATGCTTATAAAGCATTAAAGCATATAAATGTATCAAGCTCCCCAATTAAAAATGTGTAATGGCTGAATAGATGACAAAAGCATATCCAACTATAATCTGCCTGCATACGACTTACTTTAGATTTACAAAAAAACACAAAGACTGAAGGAGAAAAGATGGAAAATGTTATTTTATGCAAATGTTAACCAATAGGGAACAGTACTTATCCTACTTGTATCAGACAAAAGGGACTTTAAGTCAGAAACTCATGTAAATCACAAATAAACTATTCCACAATTAAAAGGGTAAATTTACCAGAAGGATGAAATTATGAATATGCACTCAGCATCAGAGCACCCACATGTATGAGGCAAACATTGAGAGAATGGAGAATAAGCAATACAATGAGTGTAGAAAATTTTTAATAGTTTATTTTTGCTATACATTTTTCCATTACCATTTTCACTCTTATAACCTCTTCCACCTCTACCCACCTTGCACCCCCACAATCACTACACTGTTGTCTATGTCCCTTTTTTGCTTTGTCCCCCCATCCCCAACCCCTGAAAGATATCAACCTGCTCACTATGTGAATCTGTTTTTATTTTGTTTTTTAGTTCAGTTTTTTCATTTAAGTAGGAGATTTTAATATACCACTTTCAATTATGATTGAACCATCAGACAGAAATCAGTAAGAAAACAGAGGACTTAAACAACCCTGTGTAAAATGTAGGCCCAACTCCAATAAACAGCGATGGAATAAATACTCTTCCCCAATACACACAGGACATTTTCCATGATAGATAAATATAGATTCAGTCACAAAACTAGAGTTAATAAATTATGAAAGTTTAAAATGCACCAAATATGCCAAATATTTTTTCTGAATACATGAATAACAAAAGAAATCAAAGCAGAAAGAAAAACTGAAAATTCACAAATTATAGAAATTAAGTGACATAATTCTGAACAAAAAAGAAGAAAATAAAGAAGAAAAGAAAAATACTTTTAGTAAAAGAAATAAAAAGAAAAACATTTTTCTAATTATCTGAGAAAATATCATGAGACAAATAAAGATGAAAACAACATATCAAAACATGAGTAAATGAGAAGATTATAGTGGTGAATGCTTGAATTAAAAAAAAAATCAGAAAAACAACCTAACTTTACATCTCATGGAACTAGAGAAAGAATAGACTAAGCCATAGTTAGCAGAAGAGAGAAATGATAAAAATTAGAGCACAAATGAACAAAATAGAGGATAGCAAAACAATTGAAATATTTAAAAATTGAGGTGGTTATTTAAAATTGACAAATCCCTAATTAGATTAATGAAGAGAGAAAGCTCAAAGACAGAATTGAAAGGAAGCATTATAACTGATGCTACAAAAATTTTTAAAGAGATCATAAGAGATTATTATTAAAAATTATATACCAAATTCTATAACCTAGGATAAACAGATAAATTTCTAGAAACATACATCTCTATAAGATCAAATCATGAATTAATAGATTATCTAAACAGACTAATAATAATGTGATTGAATCAGTAATCAATACCTCCCAACACAGGAAAACACAGGACCAGATGATGTCACTGGAGAATCCTACCAATCATTTAGGTGAAACAGTTTTAAACTCATTTCATCATCTCAGTATCATTATGATGAGAGCAAAGTGTGACAAAGACTGAAGAATAAACAAAACAAACAAAAAACTAAAGAACAATATTCCTGACAAATATACATGCAAAAATTCTCTAAGAAAAAACTAACGAGCCAACTACAATAGTGTATTAAAAACATACCTCATTATCAAGTAAGATATATCCATAAGATGTAATAACCATTTAAACTACCAAAGGAAAAAGAAAAAAATAGAACAAAGGCCAGTATATCTGATGGACATAGCAGATGCAAAAATTTTCAACACAAATATTAACAAACCAAATCCAACAACACATCAAAGGATCACATACCACTACCAAGTGAGATTTACTCCAGGGATGAAAGGACGTTGCAACATCTGAAAATAAATTAATGTGCTACACCATATTAAAAAAAAGAAAAAAATGATTAAATAATATTATAAAATTATTAGATGTAGAAAAACATTAAAAAATTCAACATCCATTATCCATTTATGATAAAAAACTCTCAATAAAATTGGTATAAAAGAAAGTACCTGAACATGATCAAGGCCACATATGACAAACCCACAGCTAACAACAGTTACTGGGAAGAAAATATAAAGCTTTTCTCAAAGATCAGGAACAAGACAAGAATGCTCTTTCTAGCATTTCAACATGAACATTGGCAGTCCTAGCCAGAGCAATCTGACAAGAGAAAGGAATAAAAGGTGTCCAATTTAAAAGGAAGATGTCTTTATTTCTATGTCTGTGGTTCTATGTCTGTGGCTCACTTGTTTGCTTTATTCACTAGGTTTCACTTATAGGTTGGAAATGAGGAATGGATTGACAGTGACCAGAGGGGAGCAGGGAGAGGGATAACAAGGGAAAGTAGGAGAAAGGTCTAGTTAAGGAAGATGTATGTATAATGGACCCATGGACATGGATAGCAGGGTGGGGACTAACCAAGGGGTTGGGGTAGGGTGGGTGAGACAGGGGAGAAAAATGGGGGGAAATTGGGACAACTATAACTGAATAATAAAAAAAGAAAGATGTCTAATGATATACTTGAAAAGCACTAAAGTCTACCAAAAATCTATTAAAACTAAAAAATAAATTCAGTAAATTTTCATTACACAAAATTAATATATAGAATTTAGTTGTATTTCTATGTATTAATAATGAGCCATGAGACAGAGAAATAAGAAAAAGAAGCTCATTTAAAATTACACAAAAAGGAATAAAATACCTAGGAGTAAATTTAACCAAGGGAAGTGAAAGACCTGTACTCTGAAAACTATAACACATTGATGAAATAATTAAGTACAACACAAATAAATAAATAGATATACCATGCTCATGTTCTGGAATAATTAATACTGAGCACAGTCTACAGTACTGATTCAATGCAATCTCCATTAAAATACCAATGGCTCTTTTTTTACAGAAGCAGAACAAAAAATTCAAAAATTGCCTGGGACCACAGAAGACCCCGAACAATTCAAGCAACCTTGAGAATGATGAACAAAGCCTAAGGTATCATGCTTCCAGATTACAAACTGTATTACAAAACTGTAGTAATGAAAACAGTATGGTACTGACACAAAAAAAACAGATATAAATGGAATAGAATTGAAAGAACCCCCAAATAAACCAACACATATCTAATCAATAAATCTATGAAAAAGGATGTAAAAATATACAATAGGGAATATTGGTCTCTTCAATAAATGGTGCTGGAAAAATTGGATAGTTACATGCAAAAGATGAAACTGGGTCACATTCTTAAGCCATATAAAAATAAATTTTAAATGGATTAAATACTTAAACATAAAACCTTACCATAAAACTCTAAAAAGTAAACATAGGCAATAGGCCCTTTGAGATCAATCTCAACAATATTTTTAGATCAATCTGCTCAGGCAAGAATAACAAAAGCAGAAATAAGCAAATGCAATTATATCAAATTAAAAAACTTTCAGAGTTAAGGAAACAAGCAACAAAATACAAAGCAACCTACTGAATGGGACCAGATATTTGAAAATCACATGTCCAAATAGTGATTAATATACAAAAAAAGATAAAGAAATTACAGAAACTATATCAAAAACACAAACAACCTGATTTAAAAAATGGGCAGAGTACTTGAATAGACACTTTTCCAAAGAAGACATACAGATGGCCAACAGGCATACAAAACAAGATATTGTCTATTCTGACAATAAGATTATATTTTATTTGACAATACCAAAATGATATATCACACCTGTTAAAATGGCTATTATCAAAAACAAAACAAAACAAAACAAACAAAGTAAAACAAGAGTTGCCAAAGATATGGAACAAATGGAATCATTACACACTGTTAGCGGAAGTGTAAAATGGTGTGGCCACTATGGAAAACAGAATGGGGGTTCCTTAAGAAAAATTAAAAATAAAACAACTGTGTGACCCAGCAATTGCACTGCTAGGTATTTATCTAAAGAAAAGGAAAACACGATCCTAGGGGATATGGCTCAGTTGACTGAGTGTGGACTTGTCAACTGAAAGGTCACCAGTTTGACTCCTGGTTAGGGCACATGCCTGGGTTGGGTCTTGGTCCCCAGGCAGGGTGCATACAGAAGGTGACAAACTCATAAGGTTCTATCTCACATTAATATTTCTTCTCTCCCCTTCTCCCTCCCTTGGCCTCCCTCCCTCTCTAAAAGAAGAGAAGAAAGAAGAAGAAGAAGGAGAAGAAGAAGAAGAAGAAGAAGAAGGAGGAGGAGAAAAAGGAAGAAGAAGAGGAAGAGGAGGAGGAGGAGAGAAAATACTAATTGAAGAGATAAATACACACCTATGTTCATTGCAGAATAATTTATAATAACCATGATATGGAAACAACCTGTGTCCATTAATATATGAATGGACAAAGAAAATGTGGCACACACACAAATATACATGAGGGAGTAAACTCAAACATCAAAAAAGAATAAAATCTTGCCATTTGCAACAACTTGAATGGACGTAAGGTATATCATTGCTAGTAAAATAAGACCTGAAGAGTATGACAAATACCATACAGTTTCATTTAATGTGAAATCTAAAATTTAAAACAAGTGAACCAAATGAAACAAAAGCAGACGTAGGTACAGGGAACAAAATGGTAGTTATCAGAGTATAAGGGGTTAGAGGAACAAACAAAATAGATAAAGGGGATTAAGAAGTTAAAACTTTCATTTATAAAATGTGATAAATATAATAGTATAAGAAATATAATTAGTAATATTATAATAATTTTTTTGTGGTGATGGACTGTAAATAGACATTTTGTTTTATATATATATATATGTGTGTATGTATATATGTATATATACACATATATATATATACACACATATATATACATATATATATACACAATCGTTATTTTGTACACCCAAAACTAACAGGGTATTAAATGCGAATTATATGTCAAGAGACAAAAAAAAAGAAAATAAGGAGAATTACACAAATGAAAAATTGTAGTATTTGAGCAATGGTTTTCAAGTTGGCAGTATAATTTAAGGAACAGAAATAGGACTCTTTTCTTACCTCTGCCACTGGCTGCTTTCAGCAAGTCATTTACTTCTTTGTACTATTAACTACAAGCACTATTTTCTTCATGATTACATTTGAAAGAAATGACTCCCAGGTCTTTGAGAAAGATAATTCCTGGGTTGTAAAACCTGCAGTTCGATTTTTGACACATCTAAATCCTTCGGAAGCAATGAGGATAGTCCCAGGTGGATGCTGCCTAGGATTGTGAGTTTATGTCATTGCTGAGAAAACAGAAATTCATGAAGCCCTAAACTAATCTCTAAAGGAGATTGCCAGCAAGTCTGCCCAACTCTCATGAAGAGTGGGAGGAAAATATTAACTTTATTATCCTGGTAAAAAGACAAACTTGCTTTCTGACTCAAGGTTTGATCCTATCTATCTTCCAGGGCTTTTTGCTATCCCAAAACATAATTTTCATATACATGAGATTATATTCACAATGCATATATGTATAATCCATTCATGTATAATCTTTTGAAAATATAAAAGTGTACTTATTTATAATATGATATAAATGGAAGTAAATTTTATTATTTAATTGCTTATTAATGCATTTTATTATTCCAATCATGCATTCAACATTTTTGATTGCTTAGTATCTGTCATAAAATGTGAGTAAGTTTAGTAAGTTTAAAGTACATTAAGAGCATGTTCTCCAGGAATTGTAATATAGTTACTAAATAATTAACTTGCTAATTGTGTACCATATTCAAAGAAGTCACAGATACACAGTGAAAAGACAGAGCCAGATTTTTAAAGAATGAGGGTAAAATTTTCAGGAAAAAGTGAAATGGGCATATCTATAGGGAAAAATAAGATAAAAAAGATGAACAGTGAAAGGATGGCAAACTTACAGTTATTAACAACCACAACTAAAACAAAAGCAAATTAAGAGGACAGCTAGATCAGGAGTGAACCATAGAAATGAAGATCACATGGAGGGTTAGCAACAGGGAGTGGGAGAAGGAGAAGAGGGGAGGGGGGAGAAGGTACAGAAAATAAGTAGCATAGACAGTAGATAGAAAATAGATCGGGGGAGGGCAAGAATAGTATGGGAAATATAGAATCTAAAGAACTTGAGACATGTGGTCATGAACTAAAGGGGGGGAACAGTGGAGGAGGGGTGTGCAGGGTGGAGGGGAATGAAGAGGGAGATAGAATAAATGTAATGGCATAATCAATGAAATAAAATTAAAAAATGAACTTGAAAAAAAGAAAAGAAAAAAGTTGAGGTGGAATTTGTATGGTTTATCTGGAACACAGCAAGTACTTATGTGGGAGTGAGAGGCTGGAGTTACCAGGAAAAGTAAACGGGGTTATATTAGAAAGAAATCAATACATATAGCTAACATAAATAATTTGGGGCTTTATTTATACATGATGGGGCACTATATAATCATTTTAAGCAGGGAAGTAGCATAATTAGATTGGATTTCAGAAAGTTTTCTTGACTATGGAATTAATTAGATTGTAAGAGTCAGTGTTCTAAGTAGAGATTATAAATAAAAACCACCCGCACCTTGATGGAACTCCAGTAAATGTAAAATTCCAAGCCCTCTTTTCCTGTAGTACGTCATTCCAAATATATATTGGTGCATTTTATAACTCAATACATATTGCCAAATTATTTTCCAAAAAGATTGTACAGCAGCATGATAGTTAATCAAAGTTTATTTCATTGTCAGCACATCCAATAAAAATTAAACCTAATGTCGAAAATTACTTTTGTAAGTTACTGAAAAAAATGCCATTTTGAAGACCTACATTCTGGCTTTCAAAATGTACACTACTGTTTTCCCCATGTTGAAATAAAATACTACTTCCTCAGTAAAATATCAGATAAAGTAGCAGGTTTGCTTAGGGTACATATTTTGTTAAAGTAAGTCGTCTTTTTAAAAACTAGAAGCACATTCAGTGCCGAGCAAGGCGCACAGCCTGAAGGACATGGGTTGAAACTGACAAAGATTGATGAAAGAGCAGATTCATACTTTCTTCTGCAACCCACTGGGTCTGAGGCACATATTCAGTAGAGTGACAAGCAATATTACTGACACCATTTGAATTTATCCACTCTCTCTCCTTCAACCATGTACTGAAACCAAGTAATTTAAAATCAAGTGGTGAAAATCAACTGTACACAGGCCTCAGTTCCTTTTCTGTGCAACAATGACAGTTTCACTCCACATGTTTTGGCAAAGCGTACTGAGAGGGATCAAAGTTTACCGCCCTTAAATATGTCCTTTGGAATGTTGATTTTCAGCTGGCAATTTTTAAGAAAAGAAAGACCGAGGAAAAACTGTTGATTCCCTCAACTGTCTAAACGGAATTTAGGTCATTCTTCTTCAGGAAAGGAGATATAACAGATAAGTACAGTGTTATATAACTAATGTGTGATAGACAGGAAACTAACAAGATATGGGCCGAAGCCCTGTGTGTTAGAGGGCCCCGAAAACAGTTATTTACCAAACATTTGCCTTTTCATCTCCATGTGAATTGCCTTTCTGCCCCTTAAAGTCCTAAACCAAAACCCACAACCTCCACACACCCTTCTGCTTTCACTCCAGAAATACATACAAATCTCAACTTTCCCATCTGATCTTTGGTCTCATATTCTATGGCATGTACATACAAATTAAATCTGGTTATCTTCTTTTAATCTGTCTTTGTTAATTGGATTACTATCTCAGAGGGAAAAAACTTGGAAAAGTAGGAGGGAAATTATATTTTGCACCCTTAATATATTATAATCATTAAATAGAGAGAGAAGGGTTGTTTAGGTTTAGAGTTGTATTAATTCAACAGTGAGTTATCTATTAATATTCATTGCCTTTGGATGTATAAGGTCATAATATTTGCAAATCATTTTGTAGACATAATTTGTTTTGTGGGGATGTAACAGGATATTGAAGGAAACAAGCATCTATCTATTCTAAAGAATGGCATAAGACATTCATGAAGGATTTATTAAAAATAACAAACTCTCTTGCAGTGATTCTCAGCTCTCCGAACTATATCAGAAAATATTGGAACTTTGTATAGCTTATTTAAAGGGAGTTCATAGGCTTAGAGAAAATTGTGGCATTTCCTGTGGGAGATAAGAGACTCAGGACACCTCCTTTCTCACCTAAATGGTTGATGAACTCCAGAAATATATGGGCTTGAAATCTCACAGAAATGGAATATGATATGCTAGTTCCTGAGAAAGTTTGGTTTGTGTTCTGGGGAACTTAGTAGTGTACATGAACCTAGAGACTATTTTTTACCAGAGAAGTCTGGAGACGCTTCCCACAGCATGGTAAGGAGAGAGGGGTCAGCAGTTAAACAAGTGTCTCCAAATCATTTGTCAGGATAAATGTGTGATAATTACAAAGACCATCAGGACATTAGAGATGATAATTTTCTTTCATGCTACCCTGCTCTGAGAGAGCCAGAATTGGTCTACTAATACAAAAAATGGGGTTTTTGGACAGCTCACTGCATGAGCAACTTTTTATCAGGCAACTGGGTAGAATCAAAATCCCACTAGGACCTCTAAAGAACAGCAAGCACCATACATAAAGTAAAGTCTTCATCGGGTGATGGCCACATAGAGGCATCAGTGGCCCTATTTCAGTATCATCCATGATGTAACTCCCAAGTCTCCTTCTGCTAGTCCCTTTTGTCCTCACCTCTGCAGATCTATAAGCCTAGAGTCAAGGATCAAGCCTGCATGTGGGGATGGAAGGAAGCTGTGAATATGATGTCAGAACTGAAGTTTACTTTAGCTGAACTAGATTTTAATAACCAAATGTGTCACAGTTACCTTAATAAAATGTTTCTTATGATTGAAAATGTTTGGAAAGCCATAAGATATACTCAGAGTTGAGCAAAAGGGGTTTAATATGACCGAAGGACAAGTATGTGACAAAGTACAGTTAGTTTCCTATTTTTACTGCACAGAGTTCAATCCCCTCTCCATTTCAATAATTTAGTTGCAAGAGGAATAATCACTCTACATATTTGTTTCACTGTTTTTTCCTGCTATGTTTTTAACCTCTTTATTAAGGGTATATCAGAAGAACATGTGTGTCCACATGTACATGAGAGGAAGCAATTAATATGTTCAAATATTTATACTTTGTAATTTATCCTATATATTTAATTTTCTGAGTGAATCATTCACAGTCTATAAGTAAAACAATGTTTGCAGTACATCCTCTGTAATATTTCAGTGCTCAATATTTTATTCCTTCCATTCACATTGACTAGTTTTGGTGACTGCTCTAAGGATAGTGGACCCTGTTATATGCTTTCCTGTACCTTCTTTCAGATTAAAGAACTTAATTTCCCAAGCTGCTGGAAGTGCTGCAACAGACAGCCTTTGACTGTTACCCAACTTCAGGAATTATTCCAGATGAAGAGTGTTGCCCAGACAAGAAGTATTGACATTCTAGGCAACAGCATGCATCTAATGATGGGTAGATGCAGATGTAAAAATATGCCCAGCCCTCTCTCTACTTAAAACAATTTTGAAGGATATTTTTACAGGTCATTATTTAAAGTATAACAGAGCCCATGTTCTCTGTCTACCTTGTTCTGCTTTTCTGCAACTTTCTTTCCTCAGGAGTTGATCCTAACAGCCCTTAATGTATACTAATAACTACTCCGCCTCTTGAATCCAACCTATGACAGAAAATATTTGAGTTAAATCATCCAAGATAAGTAACCACTTATTACAAGTCAATTTATTGAATGATGCTCATCTTCTCTTGGCTTTATAATGGCAAACTGATCATACACTAAAGAAATCTATGTAATCCACTCAATGTGATTGTGTGATTATATAGGTATATCAACATGTGTGTTTATGCTTGTTTAAACACATGTGCACACACGTACAAATGGGGAGGGTAGCAGAATTCATGTCTTTGTTAAAGAAACCAGAAAATAAAGGATAAGTCCATATTGTAAGCAATCTACTATAAATGTCATTCTAAGAAATTTTGACTTATACTTTAGGTAACAAGGTTTTTTAAAAGAGGAAAGAACACCCATTTTTTAAAATTTTAAATAGGAAGCAGTAGCAGTGTGGCATACATATCAATGAAGCTTAGAGCTTATTATAGCAGATGAGGTACAGAGGGTGAATATCTGAAGTAAGATGTTGGCATTGGTGTTGTGATGAGGGAATCATTTAACAATCTTGTAGCTAGAATGGATGGAACTTGGTATTAACAATGAAAAGTTAAAAGAGAACTTTTATTAATGTTATACACTGTATAAACACATTTCAAAAGAATCTATATTTAAAAATACAATAAATTTAAATTAAAAAAATATGACCCAAAGCATTATTTTAATTTTAAACATTATAAATATACTTACTCTACAAGATAAAGGGAATAATTTATTTTTAGTCACACATTTATGCCTAAGCTGAAACACAGATGAGTGATAAATGATGCATTAACCATATTATTGTTATTCTTGTCCTTCAAAAATGATGGAATATTAAGACAAATTTACACATCTTTAAGGTATTAACATTATAACTGAATAATTTATGAGCTGTAGTACTAAGACGAGTTAAAGAGAACACAGCATGATTTGAAAAGCTAATCTACTAAAAAAATGCAAGGTTAGGTAATAAAAATTAAGAGATAAACTCAAGATTATATTTCAGAATCTATACACAGAACAGTCCTGTTGAAAATTTCTAGCATTATGTATGACATGCTGAAGTAAATCCCAATAGAAAAATATGAATTATTGAGGTAAATATCAAGGTCAAATACCCCACAACTTTTCAGCATTTTGTAATAAATCTCTAACTTGTTTTCTCAACAGTAATTAAAGCTATTTCTGGGGAATATCTAATTATATAAAAGTAAAAATTGTTTTAAAAAATTAAATTAAATATAAAAGTAGGAAAACATTCTATTTTAGTTTGGTGTGCTGTGATATGTATTTATAAAAATCTTCAGTAATAACATATTTTATTAGTTCATCCTGTATCTAACTTTATATTAGTTATTAGTGATCTTTGTTTAGAAAATTCATATCTAAAAATCTAATATGAAAATTAATATAAATAATGAAAAATATTAATCAGAGATACTTAGTTTGTTAAAAGAATATGCTATCAAATTGTGTCCTAGTATCAAGTGAAGGTGGATATACTTTTTATTATGTTATAGTGAGATATCTGTGGAATAATAAATATTCAGATAAAAGTATAAATTCATAATTAATTATGCATAATAATGTTTCCATAAAGAACTATAGAGAAACTGAACAAATATAATTATTCAGCACTTAGAAAATCTATAATATTTATAATCATGTAGAGAGATCTAGTTCTGGTGATACAAAGTATGTTTTATAATGTTCTTACAAATTACTACAAATTCTAAAAACGTAAGTAGAAGAATTGTTTCTAATGCTTTGTATGACACTAAGCATTTTAAAAATATATAATTTCTAATTTTGAACCATAGAAAAGCTTAATGTTTTACTTTTAAAGTTTTGTATATAATAATCACACTGTTACAGTGTAAGATTTCCTTCCCTCCTTTCATATGAGTCTGGGCTCTTAAGATATTTAGTCTCTTAGACATCTAATAATAAATACAATAGATACCAAGTGAAATGGTAAATGTTAGCAGAATATGTAGCAAGTCAAATGATCTCACATAAGCAGCACGGTGGAAGAGAAGAATAGAAAGCATTTTACAGATTGCTAAAGAAAAAAGAAGAATGTGGGGCTTTAAGGAATATTTGTTTTAGTGCCTTTGTAATTTTTAAAGTGAAGTTTCAGAAAAAATACATAAAACTGTAGAACTCACATTGTAATAATTATTACTAAAGAAGTATTAGAATTTGATAAATTGTGAGAATTAAGTACAAAGATGATGAGAGATAAAATTAAGAAAAATAATAGGCGGCATAAGGGCATTTTTATGCATCTGAGTTTAAAAAAGCATTTACTCTTAAAAAAAAGGATGCTAAATAAATCCAATAGCATCTAGGCTGTTCTGCACTTCCTGTGTAATATGGCTAACAGAACACTAGGGAGATGGTCAATGCATGAGATGAGCACTGATCTCAGCTTGCCCAGTTTACGTTGGTTGTCCCTACATGCTGGTCTTTAATTGCTTTAGTACTTATTAGTGTCTTACTTTAAAAAATGTCCTAATTTGAATGCTATTGTTAACCCAATCAACATGGAACTCAGAATTCTACAAGGAGGAGGAAAAAGGAACATGATAACTAAGATCAGTACAAGGAGTGAAGCTTTTATTCTACAGCTAAAAAGAACTGCTTAAAAAGCATGTTCAATAAAACATGTACTTCACATATATTAGTATTTAAATATTTTTTAAGTTAGTAAATTTTATGGAGTTTAAGTACATTGCTATTTGATTATTCACAATATGTTTTGTTTTTTGAAGGTGTAATGTAAATTCACTCTCTCTAGTTATTGCTAAAGGAGATCTCTTCAGGTGTTTTTATTTTGCTTTATTTTTTGGTTATTTTAATTGTTTTTCAAGTACAGTTTTCTCCCTTTTACTTTTTTTAGGTACTTTTTTAAATAAATGTTTTTATAGGAGAGACTAGAATGGTGGTTGCCAGGGGTTGGAGGGAGGAAACAAAGAGGTATTGATTAAAAGGTACAAAGTCCAGCTATACAAGATGCATAAGTCATAGAAATCTACTGTACGCTGTAGTTTCTATAATAAATAATGCTGTATTGTACACTTAAAAATTTCTTAAGAAGGTATATCTATGTTAGGAATCACATGTTTTTATAACAAAGCGTAGAAGGGAACATTTGGAGGTGATTAATATGTCTATAACATTGAATGTGATGAAAATTTCACCTGCAGTACACTTATCTCCAGACTCCTCAACTCTTGCACATTATATATGTACAGCTTTCTGTGTGTTAATCATACCACAGTAAAATGTTTAATAAAAGAGAGGGAGAGAAATATTTGCACTTGACTAACTAAAGTATTCCTTTTTGGTCTTAGTTTTGAGAGAGGGCTTACCCTTGGATCATCGGTAGTACTGAGGTAGTACAGTCTGGTAACCAGCTCAAAATATCGATAAAAGTTCACACTCTGAGTTAGCCTGACTCAAAATCACAGTTCTAATACTGACTGGTTATTTGACCATCTACAAATTGACAAACTTGTACAGAAAAAAATTTCAACTACTAACTAGGTAAATCATTAAGTGTTATAAAAAATTTTAAAGGTGTATATTGTAAAGCCCTTAGATACTTATAATGTGTTACCATTTTATCCTCCTATGTCAGATTGGGAATACAAAGGAGAAAATGAACTCCCTACTCTCAAAGGGTTTAAAATCTCAGGAGGAGACAGAGTCACATGAGAAAAATTACAATATAATATAAAACTTGCTATAATGACAAGTAAGTTAGCTCCCTGGTAAAAACTGAGAAGATTTTTGAGTGAAGAATTACCAGTGGAAGATCTGAAAGCTTAGAAACAATTGAGAGAGAGTAAAGGCAGGGACTTGTTCAAAATCTGGGTTTTATAAGATGGGTTATAATCTGGGTTGTAGCTTCTGGGAAGCTACATGTTCTTCAATAATGCTAGATTATAACATGTAAGAGCAAAGAGGTTGGACAGGTACATAGAAATAAGTTTATATTCAGTTACTTATATGACTAGAGACCATTGAGGAATTCTCAACAAGAAATTCATGTGTGTATTTATTAAAACATCACCCTCTCAACAACATAGAGCATAACATCATTAAGCATAGACTGGCAAATTAGAAGAAAAGATACAATGTATGGTATTTATCACTTTGTTTCATGAGATTACAATGAAACATCTTACAGTAATATCAATTTTATGTCCTGAAAATCTCAGAAGCTACATAGCCAGCAGGAAATGGTGTTAGAACACTAATCTATCTTTCTGAACTGCAGACCTCATGTTCTTTTCTCATCTGTCCATATAGTCAGCCTCACTCCAGGGGTTCTAAGAAGTTCAACTACATTTGTTGAATTCTGATTTAACATGTGCCTGAGAAATGTTGTAATCTTTTAGCCTTTATTCATGTAATAATATGTCCTGATATCATGGCATAACAGAGCTTTCTGTGGGAAAACAAGAAGGCGATAGAAGTGAGTAAGGGAGATTGGGGCAAGATGGCAGTGAAACAGGAAGATCTGTCTCACAACATCTCTCAGAAATAAGCTGGAAATAAAAATAATGAGGGAACAACTATATGAAATAAATAACTTAAGACTACCTGAAGAGGAGACCCTTAACCAAGGACTGGCAGAAACCACCTTGAGACTGGTAGGAAGGGCAAAGGTGCAAAAGGGTCCCACATCATTCCATGGGGGCAGACTGAGCTTGTGGCAGGCTGTGGGAGCTTCCTCCTTAGAGAAGTGAAGCCTGGATCCTGGACAGCACTTCCAAGCACAGAGTACCAGTCACCATGTATTATCCTGCAGTGAAAGGCAAAGGAGTTTCTGTGCTCCAAAGCCCACTGGAAACAAAGGCACTATTTTTTTTCTAAGGGGCTAAAGTTGGGTTTGTTTTTAGCAGCCACTCATCTTGGGCTCCACAGAGGGAGGGTGGTATGAACTGGAGTCTCCTGAGAAGAGCTGAGAGTGGGAGGTCTGAGGAAGAAACATGGGGAAGAGACAGCTGCTGTGCTCCCTGTGCTGGGACATATCTTGATATGATGCCATAGCAGCCATTTTTCTTGAAAAGAGCAAGCTTCTCCCAGGGGGAAATAATCACCCCACCCTCTGGAAACCTGCTCACCCCACCTTATACCTTTTTTTTTTTTATATTCTTGGACCCTGCATCTTAACCCCTGCTGAGGAGATAGCAAAACAGGCAGACTCAAGCAGTGCCAGAGACTGGCTGTAGGGTGCAGACATTCCAAACACTTTCTTAGGAACCAGAACGGCACTTCCTGCCCATGGGAGAGCTCTATAAACACAATTTCTGGTTCCTGGCAGATCCAAACTCTGGGCTTTGGAGGACCCACCTGCATTCCTACTATGGACTTCACCCTACTGAGGTCAGGGAAACAATCCAGGACATACTCAGACTTGTGGTGTGGGGATAAGAGAAAGCACACACCATCTTTCCTAAAGTCTGAACAGCACCTCCCATGGTACATCAAAGGGTCCCATTCTCCCAATTACATCAGAAGCCCTCTAGGAAAGCCCTTAGCCCCTAGACTAAGACTGACAACAGATCAGTAGGCAGAGGCAGTTGAAGGTGGGTCCTGTGGTGCCCAGGGATCCACCCCTGGGCCCTGTGGAGATCAAAGCCAGCCTTGCTGCACACAAATACCCATCCTGGATGTAGCCAAGCAAAGAGGGGACAGGCAAAAACTGTGGATCATTTGTAACTTTGAATTGGCTACTGAGGGAAACATACACATTCTTCTCAAGAGTACATAGATCATTCTCAAAGACAGACCACATGGTAGAACACAAAATAAGTTTTAATGAACTCAAGATACTTGAAATCTTAGTGAGCATTTTCTTGTATCATAATAGCATGAAACTAGAAATCAGCCTAAAAACCCTAAAAAGCATTCACATACATGGAAACTTACTGACATGTTATTAATTAATGGGTGGCTCATCAATGAGATCAAGGAAGAAATCATAAAGTACCTGGAAACAAATGAAAATGAACACACAACAACCAAAAATCTATGGGACACAGTGAAAACTGTCTTGAGAAGGAAGTTCATAGCATCACAGGCAAGAAGAAAGAAAAATCTCAATAAACAATCTAAGCACACATTTAAAAGAACTAGGAAAACAACAAAACAAAACCCATAGTGAGTAGAAGGAAGAAATATAATCAAGATCAGAGTGGAAATAAATGACATAGAGACTGAAAAAAAACAATAAAAAAAACCAATGCATTCAGGACATAGACCTTTGAAAAGATAAACAAAATTGACTAACCTTATCAACAAAAAAGAGAAGAGACCAAATTGATAAAATAAAAAAATGAAAGAGGAAAAGTAATAACTGGTATCACAGAAATAGAAGATTGTAAGAAAATAGTGCAAACAACAATATGCCTTGAAATTGGACAACCTGTGTGAGATGGAAAGTTTCTAGAAAAATAATATCTTTTAAAATGGAATCAAGAAGAAGGAGAAAACCTGAATAAATTCATAACAACTAATGTAATCAAAACAATAATAAAAATTCCAGTAAACAAATGTCCTGGACCAGATGGCTTCACAGGTGAATTTTACCAATCATCCAAAAAACAAACATCTATCCTTCTCAAACTATTCAAAAAATACAAGAAGAGGGAAGACTTTCAAGCTCCTTTTACAAGGCTAATATTATCCTAATTCCAAAACCAGATAGAGACATAACAAAGAAAGAAAAACTATAGGCCATTATTCCTGATGAACATAGATGATAAAATCCTCAACAAAATATTAGCAAAGTGTATCCAGCAATACATAAAAATGATCATACACCATGACCAAGTAGAATCTATCCCAGAGATGCAAGGTTGGTACAATATTAACAGATCAATAAATGTGATACATCACATAAGTAAAATGAAAGATAAAAATTACATGATCATAATAGATGAAGAAAAGGCATTTGATACAACCCAGCACCAATTTTTGATTAAAAAACATTAAGCAAAATGGGACTTGAGGTACCATACCTCAACATAATAAATGCCACAAATGAAAATTCTACAACCAACATCATACTCAGTGGGCAGAATATAAACACATTTCCTTTAAGATCAGAGCTAAGACAGGGATGTCCACTTTCACCACTTTTATTCAACATAGTACTGGAAGTCCTAGCCACGGTGATCATAGCAGATGAAGAAATAAAAGGCATCCAAATTGTAAAGGAGGAAGTAAAACTGTCATTATTCACAGACAACATGATATTGCACACTGAAAACCTTATGGGCTCCACAAAAGAAAAAACCTCCTAGAACTAATAAAGGAATTTGGAAAGTAGCACAATACAAAATCAACACTCAGAAACCCATGGCATTTTTATACAATGAAAATGAACTACCAGAAAGAGAAACTAAGAAAACAATCCCATTTACTGTTGCAATATACACACACAAATAAAGAACCTAATAATAAATTTAACCAAGGAGGTAAAAGACCTGTACTTGGAAAACTACAGAACACTGAAGAAGGAAATTGAGGAAGACACAAATAAGTGGAAGCATATACCATGTTCATGGACTGAAAGACTTAACATCCTTAAATGTCCATATTACCCACAGCATCCATGGATTCAACACAATTCCTATTAAAATATCAATGGCATGTGTACATATCTAAAAAAAATTCTAAAATTTTATTTGGAAGGAAAATGACCCTAAATAGCTTCAGCAGTCTTGAGAAAGAAGTACAAAGTTTAAGGGATTGCAATACCTGATATCAAACTATTCAATACGCCTACCGTAATCAAAACAGCCTGGGACTGACATAAGAACAAACACATAGATGGGTGAAATGGAATAGAGAGTCCAGAAATAAACCCACACCTTTATGATCAATTAATATTTTACAAAGGAGGTGAGAGCATAAAATGGAATAAAGACACTCTCTTTAGTAAGTGTTTTTGAGAGAGCAGAACTAATACTGGCAAAAAATGGAACCAGACCACCATATTACACATACACCCAGAATAAACTCAAAATGGACCACAGAATAAAATATATGTCATGATACTTTTAAAATCCTACAGGAAAACACAGCCAGTAAAACTTCAGATATCTCATGTAGCAATATTTTTTGTGTTATGGTATCCTAGGGCAAGAGAAATAAAGGAAAAAATGGGACTACATCAAATTTAAAAAGCTTCTGTACAGCTAAAGAAACCATCATCAAATGAAAAGGAAACCCACTGTATGGGAGAACTTATTTGCCAATGATACATCAGAAAGGGGCTTGATCACCAAAATACATGTATGATCTACACGACTCCATACCAGGAAGACAAGCAATCCAATTAAAAAATAGGCAAAGGTTCTGAATAGGTATTTTTCCAAGGAGGACATATGGATGACTCATAGACATACAAAAAAATTCTCAACATCACTAGCTATCAGAGAGATGCAAATTAACCACAATGACATACCACTTTACATTTACCAAAATGGCCATCATTAATAAATTCATAAGCACTAAACTCTGGTGAGGATGCTGGGAAAAAAGGAACCCTAGTGCATTGTTGGTAGAAATACAGACTGGTGCAGCCACTGTGGAAAACATTATGGAATTACCCCTCAAAAAACTAAAAATGGAACTGCCTTTTAACCCAGCAATTCCACTGCTGGGATATATCCTAAGACTTCAGAAACACCAATTCAACAGAATATATACACACCTATGTTCATAGCTATCTCACGCATAATAGCCAAGATTTGGAAAGAGCCTAAGTGAGTACAAAACTGTGGTACATTTACACAATGGAATACTACACTGCAATAAAAAAGAAGGAATTTTTTTTGTTGGTGACAGCACGTACAGAACTGAAGACTTTTATGCTAAGTGACATAAGCCAGTCAATGAAAGATAAATATCATATGATCTCATGAGTGGAATCTAATGAACAAAATGAATTAATAAGCAAAATAGAATCAGAAGCATAGAAACATGGAGCAGACTGACAGTTGTAAGAGGGGAAGAGGAAGGTTGGGCAGGACTGACTGAAGAAAGGTGAAGGGATTAGTCAAAGAACATTTATGTGTGACACACTAACATGGACAACAGTGTGAGGGTTGCCTGTGGGAATGGGGTGTGGGTTGGGTGGAGCAGAGCAAAGGGAGAAAAATTAGGACAAGTATAACAGCAGAAATGATAAAATATCTAAAAGAAAAAATTGCATAATGGGAAGAAAGAAGTGAATGAGGGAGGAAGAGAGAGTATTGGGTAATATCCATATACAATTTGTACTTATTAAGAAGTGAAGAAGCCCCGGCTGATGTGACTCAGTGGATTGATTGAATGCCAGCAGCCTGTGAACTGAGTGTCTGTCAGTTTGATCCTCAGTCAGAGCACATGCCTGGGTTGGGAGCTGGGTTCCCAGTTGGGTGTGAGCAAGAGGCAACTGATTCACATATCTCAGACATTGGTGTTTCTCACCCTCTCTTTCTCCTCCTCTTTCTTTAAAAGTAAATTTAAAAAGTAAATAAATAAAATCTTAAAAATAAATATTTATATAAGAAAAATGAAGGGGTTATTAGAGATTATTCTTCATAATTTTCCACCCTACCTAAGCATCATTAGATACAAAAGTGAGTATTTTATAAAGATATCTGCACAAATGTTAAGGCTCTATCAGCAAATTGATTTTTATGGAAAACTATACTCCATAGTCAAGCATGAAACTATATAAACATAATTATATAATTAGAGTGGTACTTTGGCTAGACTATGTTCTATGAATATTCAAACATATAACTGAATTTATTTTTAAAAAGTTTAAAACTGGTAAATTAAATAACAATGTGGCACCTGATTTTAAATTTGGTCTAAAATATTTATCCTAAACCTGCTTAAAATCCTAGATTTCCCCTGGGATAAGTATCATAAGGGCCCTATTTTTCAGTTTATAAATGCTTTTTCTATTTTCCAATGCATAGCAGTTATACTGGAAGTGAATGATCTATTCTATTTTGGCAGACACATTTTTAGAAGATGGCCTAACAGGTCTCCTTCCAGATCAGCAGTTCTATAAAACAAGGGTTCATTCTGCCTGCACTAGTGAAACTGGAAATTAAAGTGAGAGATTCTATTGTATTATTGAAAACTTTTGACCTGGGTTTCCTGGCCAACGTACCTGATTTCATCAAACACTTGTATGGAAATTCTCAGAGATAGATTAAAATATGCTATGCTACTTGTAAAGAAAAAGATAAAACTATGCTGTTTATCTGAGTATCTTAATTTATAATTACCATATTTTCTTACAAGGCAAACTGATATTAAAGTACAGTTAACCATCTCCTACATAGTACATAAAAATGCCAAATGACTATTATAAAATTCTTAAAGGTTGTTAATTAATTTTGACCTGACTTCTGTATACTGTATTTTAAGAGTATTCTTGATTTTCTTAGATGTAGTCAGTACTGCAAACCATTTCTTCTGTTTTTGATAAATTAAATAATTAAATGAATAAAAATTAGTAGAAAGCATGTGAAGAATGAATATCAAAAATTTTCTAAATGTTTAATAATTTAGAAAAAACGTAAGTGCCATGTAACTTATCTTATTGTTTACTGTAAAGTGATATATGAATCTTGCACATCATAAAATTATAAGAGAAATTTTCACAATAAAGTAATTAAAAATAATTTTGGAGTCTTTGTAAATACAATTTGCAACTTATTTTAACATGTATTATTTACAATAAAAATAATTCGAGAATTTAAAGTGTCTAAGAAAAACAAAAATAATTTCTCAGACTGATTAGAATATAGAATTCTTATTTATTCTCTATACTTTTCTAAGATTCAGTTCTGATGAACAGTGTATGTCTTTATTTTGAAGAGACCAAATTGAATTGGTAAATTAGGTATGGATTATGTTAGGGTCACAAAGGCATAAAAAATTATGTAGCTCAGAAATTCAAACTGCAGCAAGAATATATGCATCAAGAATATATACACATCAGTGAATTCAGTTTGGATTAAAAAAGACAAGTATATTTTTAACCTCTTGTTTTTTTAATTATTATGATTGGCAATTGCTAATAATTTTAAAAGTACATAAAAATGTTCCAACTATATTTGATATTATGAATAGTTGTTTCATCACGTACTTTATTTTTAAAAAGTATCTTTTGCAAACCAATATTAAATTCAGTTAAGTGTATTTTCACACCAAGGTGATTTTTACAGTAAATGTTTACTATAGACATGATTTATTTACCATGTGCATGTGATCATCAGTGACCGACTGGATTCTGCTCTGGTATTCTGTTTGCTCAGGCAGTTTCTCAATAAATCTGACATTGATCATCTGTCAATATGATTTGCTAATTTGATGAGACTCATTGTAAACAAAATAAGTAAATGTTTGCAAACCCACAGAGACAACATTACAGCTATGAATTTAAGTTCTGTTTGACATAGTATTCTTTTTCATCAAGTTTAAAAATAGAAGCAAGTGACAATATTTTTTCTTTTTTGAGTTCTTACCAGATAATTGGGTTTTAAGCTTTTAGAGTATAAAAACAACTAATCTAAATGGCAGAGTAGCTTAGCTTAGCTTGGCAAGTCATAAAATTAGGCAATGGAACCAATAGCAAGCTTGTATCAAGGAAGACGTGAAATTACTATTTCATTTAATCGGTTAGTCAAAACCATTAAGTACACCTGATGCCTTATAAATCATATCTTAGCCCCAGTTGCTAAGGCAAAAGAATATACATTTTAAGAACCTGCAAATAAAGCCAATGTGTTCCATTTCAAAGATAATGCACTACCATGATTAATGCACAAGATAATAAGAAATACATATGCCATGCGGTTTACAAAGAGCGACTTAAAGCTTTTTCCAACAAATGATCTTGTAACAGCAATGCGGTGACGTAAAATGTGTGTGTGTGCGTTAGAGTGGGAGGCTGGTACGTAAGCCATCGTGTGGGGAGGGACCCTAGCCTACCAAACATTTCACCTAGAAAACAGCCATTGTCTGACAAAGGTGCAACTGCATACTCATTTACACATAAAGAACATGATTGCCTTCCTAAACATGGAGGCCAAGAAGCAATAGTTATCTTTCGTATATAAGTAGATGATTTGCATTCAAATTTAAAGTTCTCTTATTGGTTTCATGAGAAAGTATAATCTGTTATAAACAAAAAATGTGTAGATCTAAGTTTGTATTTGTCCTAATGAACTAAATATCTCCAACTTCTCGTGAATAATAGCATTCATTGTATTCATTAATATAAATAAAATTTTTGTTTAATCAGTAATATATCTTCTTTTTAAATTATAAACTTAAAGGAGACATAAGCTAATGAAAATTATCCAGTATACCTGAATGAAGACAACACCTCTCATTTTGTGCTCCACCTCACCCAAATTAAGTCGCACGATGATGCTTGTCTCACATCTTCCTGGGATTGCGTTCCCAAAACTGCTGTAGTGCGTGCTACTGCCCTGTCAATTTCACTGCATGTGCTGGGTTCTAGCACCTGGAGTGGTAAAGCATTTACCAAGCTGCAGATATTATTTTACTAAGGAATGTTTACTGAAATATGTTATTCTTTCACTCTTTAATATGCATTTCCTCCTTGAAATTCTATGATCTTTGCATCAGCACATTTTTAGCTAGTTAATTCCAGAACTTTTTTCTTTTCAAAAATCCCCCACAGAAAGCATCAAGCATGAACTGTTTCATCATAAAGAGCACTAAGGAATGTCTTCTTGATAGTGTATAAAACAGATTACTTCTTATAAGTCATTTCTTAAACTGAGACAATATAATAGAAAGTTCTTCAAAATAGTCAAGTATGTCAAACAAAATCAACCAGAGTGCTCACCTGTGATAAATCATGTCTTATATGCAGTTCATAGATGAAATTCACTTCTTACCTAAGTAATATTTCTATATTTTTTCTTATCTTTTAGTTAATGTTAACAACTGCACTTGATTTAGGCCATTGAAGATCATCTGAATTTATTATATTGTACTCACATACTTATTCATTTGACATCATGCTTCTATTTTTCTCGTTTTTGTTACTGTTATGGTTTGAAGGTAGGTTGGTATGATTTTATAGGTGCTTATCTACACTTATTATGAAGTTGAATCTTCACAATTTTATTTCTCTAGTAATTTATTCCTTTCAAAAATTTTCCTAAGTCATAAATTATATTTATATCATTTTTCTTTCACTTTGAAAAATTATTTTAATAGAATATTATGAATGTCTTTTACTGAATAAATATTTATTGAGTTCTTCTTTACATTATGCATCATACTAGGACCTGTAATTGCAAGAAAATAAATCCGATACATACCTTGCATTGACGGACTTCTCAGTGATGTGGGAAACACATGAGCAAACACTTATGAGCAGTAGTGAGACCCCAGTTTCACAGATGAATGTCAGGCATGAATGTGTAGAGTAGCTGCAAACAACCTGCTCTGGATTATATCTTTTTCCTAAGATATTGAGATGTTTTAATTGTTTGGTTATAGCCAGTGAAGGGTCATAAGGGTAAATATCAGCATTCATCAGTAAAATGACAAAACTGTAAAAGAGTTGCCATGGCTGGAGAAGAGAGGGCCAAGGAAGTAAATGGTGAGCTATGGGGAAGGGATGCTAATAAAGATCAGATAATGAAGGTCATGTACTCACCAAACTGAGTTTGGTTTTACACTTGCGGCAGTGTATAAACATCAAAAGAATTTAAGAAAAGGAGTTATAATCACATTTGCCTTTTTGAAAATGTACTACAACATTATGACTGCTGACTAGACTAGCCCCTGTAAGGCCAATTAGGAAAATCACTGTAATAATCTAAATGAGAGACAAGAAAGCCTTGTACAAAGGGTGTGCTTGTGATATGAATAAAGAAAAGAAGACCTTTCAGTTATAGATATTAGAAGACAGAGTCTGCGAAAGCTTATGATGACTAGAAAACAACAAGATCCAGGTTTAAAGAGAAATAGCCTGAGCTTAAATAGGGCGGCCATGACCACATATACGTGAACTACTCCATGTCACATTTTAACTTTTAAAACATATATATATACATTTTTATGGTAATATTGATTAAAATGCTCTTTCTTATATTTCTTTCACATTTTTCATTGTAGCTCCAGTACCTAGTATTGAGTGCAATATTTACCACAATTCATTATGCCTAGGACATACTTTTCCACATTTGTCATGTCTGATATTGGAATACATCTTACATTTCTCCTTACTGTAACACATCACCATCATTTCTCAGTACAAGACCTAGTTCACGTTTTATTTTGTGCCTTATTTCCTAATCTCCACCTCATTGTCTTCTTGTCATAGAAACCATTTGTAATGTGTTTCATATATGCTCCTAAGCATCCTTGTAAAGTATGGGGTCATTTTGGGGTATTTTTATTCCATTAATGGTTTTGTAAATACCAGTCCTGTCCTAGTTTTCATCAGCTTTCTTTATGGATTGACCCTTTTCACACATCTAGTCTACAGCTTGTTATTGCTGTCTAATATTTCACAGTGTGATTTACTGCATTTTATTTATCCATTATTCTACGGAAGGATGTACACGTTCCTTCTAGAGAAGGATATTCTAGAGAACGATAAAAGAGTTGCTTCCAACTCCCTGTTGCTATATACACTGACCTTGTACGGATTGTTGCAAGAATTACCCTGAGGTGTGTATCCAGGAGATGAATCCCTGCCTATACTGTTTAAATTATTTTTTTCTCAAAGATGACTAAAAATTTTCTTTGATTATGGATGTACAAATATTTAAAATCATCCTTCCATTAAACAACGAATTATAAGGAGGCCATAGGCAATCTGCAAAAAAATAAGATGTCTATTTCACTCCTAAAAGGAAAAGAAATTTTACATGGATAAAAATGCAAACACTTAGAAATACTGAAGTCATGTTACTACTGGGAAAAAACATAGAAGCAGCTAAAAAGATCTGACCTCTTTTCTAACTCTCATACCAGTCTCCTTTTTTCCTTGCCTATCTCTCTGTAATCCATTTTCCTTATGAAGGGCTAGAATGATGACTTTTAAAGGACTGGACGATTATATACCTCCTCTGTTAAATACATAAATAAATGAATAAATAAATAAAGATAAAAACACTTCTCCAAAGTTTTCCTTTGCCATTACAATGCAATGTGCATTTCCTACAGTGGGGCAGCACAGGCTCTGACTCCTGCCTTCACTTCAAATGCAGTTCAGTACTGCTTTCTCTTTTGCAGTCTGTGTTACAACTACATAGCATTCCCCTTGGACTTTATCAAACTCTGTCCTGCTTCAGGGTATTTGCACTGCTTGTACCATTTGTTCGCGGTGTTCTTCTCTTTGCTGTTTGGATGACCAATATACTTCCTCATTATTTTGATCTCAGACTACCCCATATATCTAAAGTCCCCAATCAGGCAACGGAACCTCATTTAATTTGAATTTGTGTAGTCTTTATTATTAACTATTTTCTTTGTTATTTATATTTACTTTTTCTGTTCTTCTTCAGAAATAAAGGCTGAACAAGATATGGAATGTTTCTTATAAATTAATTGCTCAGAGCCTAGAACAGTGCTGGGAAGATAACAGATGCTCAAAACTTCTTACTGAATAAGTAAATAAATGAATCAAAGGATGTGTACATATCTAGACAAATATTTTTTGTGCCAGAAAGCTTTGCAATTTAATTACAGTTTAGGGATAGTTTATAATGCATTTAGTTGCATTCCTATAATACTTAAATACACTTCCCTGGCTCCAGTGTAAATCCACAAATGCAATACTGAACATTTAAAGATCAAGCTGAGGCCAAATTTAGATTTAACAAGCTAATCTCAACATGTTGTGCCCTACAGGCTAATGACTGACATGTGTTTAAGAAGCTGTCATCTCCACAGGTTAGCCAGAAGATTGTGAACAGTTTTCTCCCCATGTCCCCATTGGCTTTCAGTTGTTTGTGTTCTGGAGGAAGAATTTCTTATCTTTTTTGTGTATTTTCTCCAAAAGAAAAAGGATCTTTTTTTCCTCCATTTAAATTTATTTACTTGCATTTACTGGAACTTCTTAATTTTATACTAAATTTTAATCCATTTCAAAATTAGGTATAATTTATAAACAAAAATATCTTTAATGTGAGTTTATGGACTTAATATTCATGCTGATTTGAAATGAATAAATTTATTATTTTCTGTAATAACCAAAGACAGATTAACATATCACAAATATAAGGCAATGTGCTTATATATATATATATATGTATATGTACATTATATATATATAATGTATGCATTTGTGTGTAAAAATTTTGTGTTATCTTTGCTAGACTATGGTACCCAGTTTGGGGTAAACACGAGTATAGGTGTTGCAACAAAAATATTTTTAATGTTATTATATATAAATCAGTGGACTTTGAGTACATTACCATCCAGAATGTGGATGGGATTCATCCAATCATTTAAAGGCCTTAAGGGAGGGGAAAAAAAGACTAAGAAATCCCAAGGAAGAAGGAATTCTTCCTTCCCATTGCCTGAAGACACAGAGCTGAAATATTAACATTTCTGTGCCCCTATAACCTGTTAGATTGCCTACAGATAAATATACACAACTATGTATGTATGTATATATATATACACACATGTGTATATACACATATATATGTATATTCCAGCCATTGTTTATATAATGAAAGCTGTTTGTGCTACATTGATGTGATCTGGCAGCCAAGGAGAGTGGACTAGAATGCACATGCATGAACAATGACAATTTCATTCTACTACACAGTGGGGGACAACAGATGCCATCGAGTGAGCATATGTACCGTGTGGCTCTCACATTCAAAATGACTGAACAGAGCAACAGATCTGCATCAAATTTTGTAATAAGTTTGAACATTCCTGTGTGGAAACTATTCAGATGACACAGAAGACCATAGCTATGGGCAACTGGTGATTAGCTGCTTTATAAGGACAATGTACCTGTTTATACATAATGTCTTGTGCAGAGTTTTTTTGCAAAATATCAGATCACCCAAGTGACTCATCCCCCTTACAGCTCAGGTTTGATGTCCTAAGACTTATGGCTTTTGGGCAAACTAAAATCACCTTTGAAAGAGAAAAGATTTCAGAACATTGATGAGATGTATCATTTTCAATAGGTCTCTATTTTTCATATTATGTGGCTGGATATTTTCTGGACATGCTATATATATATATATATATATATATACACACACACATATATATACACAGGCATGTACATATCATATATGTACACACAGGTATGTATATATCTACGGTAAATAAGAAATTATTTGGCTTATTTTAGGAAATATTTATAAATTTATCTGTGTTATGTGATGCCTTCCAAATTTATATCCTAAAATTCAAATGAAATATTTAATGAATCATTTAAATAACATATGTTAACATTCAAATAGATTAGATTTACTACTAAATTTTATTGAGAGTATATTCTATATAAGAATTTTAAGAATCAATATGTATTTGTTCCATCTGTATTTAATTTCTCCACATAAAATTGAGTATTCACTCAGATTTAAAAACATAAAAATGAGCCATTTGTTATCTATATTTAACTTAAAATCCTTGGGATGCCAAATTATTACTTTAAACATAACAGAAAAAAGTTCTGATATCTGATAAATATGTTGTCTAAAATTGTGAGAAGCTGACATAATTACGAGTATAGTATGTTACTGATAATGGGAAAATTTAATGAGGTTCTCCCGAAGTTTGAAGAGAGAAAAGTGAATTTCCTTCTGATCATTAGGTGCAAATTTGCCATGTAATAGATTGACATGGAATTACAAAGTCACTTTAAGGGTGTTTTGCAAGGCAGTCAGATCTGGCTGTAATCTCGTAACAGCCATAGTAGCATGTCTGGAAAATGACTGAGTGAATTAGATGTGGCTGTCTTTGAAAAGGAAGCTGAGAAGAAGCTATGGAGGCAATTAGGTTCGAAGAAGGGGCAAATTCTCACCTAAAAACGCCACAGGTAGAATCCCAGAGTTCAATAATAAGTATTTATTCTATTTTATTCAAAGATGAAAATTACTTCTTTAGCATTATTTTAAAGAAATAACTTGTTATCTTTTAAAATAGAATTTATGCTGAGAAAAAAACAGTTTTGTGAACTGTAAACTTATTTTCTGATTTTTGAGCCTTAGTACATAGAGATAAGAGTGAAATTAAGCATTTACTTATATTGGGTGGGGTAGAATGTAGCAAAAAAATTAACATTTCATTAGACTGTCGCTAAGATATGCCATCACCACGGAGGTTTCTGAAATACCTGACAAGCATACATGATTTTTATTAAGATTATTATTAGATGATTAGCCTCCTGACATCTTGGGGTATTCATGGAGAACAATACACATTTTGGATGCTACAATTTAGAGAAAGAACCAGGTAGAAGTCAATGAACCTGGTCTCATTAAACAAAAATGTATGCTTAGAATTGCAATCATTTAATATGCTCAGGGCTTGCTAGTAACTCTCTAGCAGAAAAATTTAATTCCTTTCTTTTTTTTCCCCCTTTTTTCTCTAAACAACACGTTATTGTTTTCAGGCAACTATCAAAGTGGAAAGTTCGAATGACTTACTATAGCTATTTTATTTTTAACCTGCTAACCCAATATTTGCTGAGTACTTCTCAGTGATGGGTTTGGTGATAAGTTCTGAGAATTCAGGAGGAGAGAGGAAAGTTGTGGTTGTTCCTTTTACTCACAAAACTTAATCTCTACTTAGTTATAATGCAGAAAATCTTAGAAATCTGTCCTTTGGCTAATATTTGTTTTTTGGCTGCTGCAACATAGAAGTTTCTTCACGTTTAGTTTTTGTGTTCTGAAACACTGAGTAAAATTTATTATTAATAATTATAAAACTCTTTTAGTTAAGGTTAAATCAAGATCACTTATTTTTCATTTCAAAAGAGAAATAAAGTGGTCTGAACATCTCCTTAGTTTACAGAGCCACTTTAAGCCAATTAAAATTTTAACAACACTCTAGAAGAGTAAAGACTAAAGGAGTATCTTAATCATTTCTTAAATGTTTGAATTATTAAAATCTGCAATTTATGTTGAGACTATAAACACATTTAATTCACTAGTAATATTGCATTTCCTAAATTCTGTTAATAATATAAACTTGCAACATTATTACTTAAATGTTGTTTTAAATATAAATACCCATTAGAGTTTTAATATAGCATAACGGTGCATTAAAATACATATGTATGCACCCATATTGATTATCATATGTATTTTATGCCATTCAATATCTAGTAATTTTTAGGCAGAATAAGAAACATTGCTTACATTAGCCCCCATGACAATATTTTGTAATATTGTGACTGATTTTGAAAAATAAGGGTATCTTTAGTTTAAGAAATAGTCATTTTATATCATATCCTAAAATAACAAGTAACTCAAAACACATTATTTTTGTAATATGTCAATACTTAATCACTGATTTTAAGTTAATTAAAATCGTAAGAGTTAACTAGTACTGATGAGTCCTATTGAGCCATAAATCACCAAAATGATCAAATAAGATTGACAAGGTGTTAAGGTAAGGGTGTTTAAAATTTAAAACACTTTCACTGTTTGTTTTTAAAACTTAATTACTATATCTGATAAATTATAGAAAAAGTTAAATGAACAACACCAAAAGAAAATGCTGTTTTTAGAGTCTCACCGAGGGAGGGAAAAACTAGTGAGCATTAGCATAAAAATAAAAAAACACTTTGAGAAAACTGGTTTGTGGACATACATTTAACATCTTTTATCTACAATGTGTAAAAAATGATACAATTTCTTTGCAGTTGACATTTCACAGCATTATATATGCAGGGGAACAATAGGGAATAACTTTAAAATCTCAAGCTATCCTGAGTACTTCATGATCAAATAAAGACTCTTTGGCAATACCCAGATCCTATTCCTATTCCTCAGAGGAGATGAAAATTATTCCTCAGAGGAGATGGAAATTATAATCTTTGTTTGCAGATCAAAAGAATATGAAGCAATTATATTTGCTTGGTTCAAACAGAATGACTATCCTTAAGCATATGACAAAGAAAATTTTGTAAAAAGGTTTTTTAAAGAGCAGGTAAAAAAACTTGGTCAAAGAAATATTTATAATAGCTAATAGACATCTTTGTCATCAGAGTGTGCTAGGCAGTTGTCATCTTGTACATCTTGTACAAATAGAAAAGTAATTTTCACGTGGAATCAAGTACCACTTACCCCTGATATTCAACCATTAGTCAAGGTAGCTTGCAATTCTGGGATGCTCCTGGTTATTGTTAATGTCTGCACATGCCTAGCATGTATCTCTTTGTTTCTTAGGACCCTTATCAAATAAGACTTCTATTATATGTGGCTTTTGAAAAGAAGCAGTGCAAACCCTAACCTGTTTCAGTAAAAGGTAAACTTATTAAAGCCATGTGCAGGCTGACATAAGGCTTGGCCTTTATTTAGCTAATCTGGAGATGAATACGGAAAGCCACCATCTGGAGCTTTGTATAAATCCATAAGCAAAATACTGCTCTATAATTTAATTATTTCCAGTTTCATTTGTAACTCACCACTTTTATTGCTAACTTCATGTGTCTCAGCCTGAATGTTTTCTTATGTTTTCAGGGATTAATACAAATTGATTTTTTCTTTAGTTCAGATACAGGCAGACAGAGAAAGAAAAAGGCCTTGTGTTACTAGGGAAACCTAACGGTGGAGGTTTAGTGACAACCTTAGATGGTATTGTACAGCAAAGGCTGTCAGGATAAAAGAACAGAAAGAGAGCTTGCTGATGCAAAAAATGAATTTAGAATGTTACTTATTGATTCCATGATGATCTTTATAAAAGAAGTAATGCAGACCCTGTCACTTTCTAAAGAAGAATTATGGAACTATAATAAAGATGGCCTCAAGGAATTTATATTGTTGAAAAGTAGAATAAATGAAATCTGACCTCCATCAGTGAGTTTATGGACAGAAGAGAGATTACTGGATAGTTCAGAAATTTGTCTAATTGAGATTCTATTAGTATATCCTGAACTTGGATAGGTTTCACTTGAATACTTGCCTTACTTTTATCTTTATATTTTAAATGACCAAATTAAGCATAAGTCATTTGTATTATACCTGGTGTTGCAGTATGTGAAATATGTATTTCATTAATCTTCTAATGAAAGAAATGCTCTTTTAAAATAGTAAAACTAGCCCTGGCTGGTCTGGCTCAGTGGATTGTCTGATGCCCTGCAATCCAAAGGGCTGCTGGTTTGATTCCACCAGGGCACACCCTTGGGTTGTCGGCCAGGTCACCAATAGGGGGTGTGCAAGAGGTAGCCACACATTGATGTTTCTCTCTCTCTGTCTCCTGTCCTTCCCATCTCTCTAAAATAAATAAATAAAGTATTTAAAAAGGAGAGACTAATACCTTTAAAAAATTGTAAAAGTATACTACAAAGTTATTTCTATTTGTAGTGATAAATGAAATTACAGATATAGGTATATATTTATTTTATAAAACTTGTATATTATGTATAATTTATATGTTTTTATGTGTATATTATTAATGAAGTAAGATGCTATTATAATTTTCTAATCCAAAGAGAGGAAATGTTGGGGACACTCAAGGAAATGACTTACTCATTGTTATATGGAGTCTTCCATAGACACTGAGCCATTTATAATTACATCATATTATAATTCACGTAGCCACTAATATCTAGAAAATACTTTTGTGTATTATGCCTGTTAGTATTTTTGGACTATAAGACACACAGCCCAAAATTTGGGAGGAGAATGGGGGTGCGTCTTATAGTCCAAATATAGCTTACTTGGCTCACAGTGGTGGTGGGGGCAGCAACTTATGTTATTTATGTTATTAAATATTTTGCCACATTTTTTGCTTTAATTTTTTTTCCTATTTTCCTCCTCTAAAACCTAGGTGTGTCTTATGCCCTGGTGCATCTTAGAGTCTGAAAAATTCAGCATGTCTTGTTTTTCATTAGACTAGTAGAAAATTAGTTCTAATTCTTTTGATAAAGAGGTAAGCCTTTGACACATCTGTTTTCCTCCTTTCCTTCTCTCTTCGCTCCCCCCTCTCTGTGACCTTCCTTGCTTTTTCCTTTTAAATGATTGGGGAGGTTTTCCCTGATAAGGTGACATTTGAGCAAAATAAATGGAAATATGGGAGGAATTGAACTACGCAGATACGTAGGTATATATACCTGGGTAGAGATCGCTGGGCAGATGAAAGTACTAATACCCTAGCGTGGGCTAGAGAAGAATGAAGCCGAAACAACAACTGGAAGAGAGGCAGGCAGGAGAAAAGCCTAATGAGTTTAAAGATGAGTTAGGCCAATATGTCACTGTTGGTCATTTTATAAACTTGGGCTATTTTGTTAAATATGATAGAAAACTTCTGGAAATTTGGAAGAGAATGACATGACTTTGAAGGCTGTGTTAAGAAATCAATCTAATTGTTGCAAGGTGACTGGAGTGAGGGTGAGGTGAGGGTGGGAAGAAGTGCGGCCATATAGGAAGCTATTGTATTAGTGTGGGCACAAGCTAAAAGCAGCTAGGATGAAGATGGGAGTAGAGGTGATTTAAAAGGTCAGACTTTGGATATAATTTTAACACAAAATTGAAAGGTGAGTTGATAGATTTAATGTGGGGCATGACAGAAATATATTCCAAATCTAACTACTTCACACCACTTCTACTGCTATCAATCTGGTCAGAGCCATCAACGTTGATCACAAGGGTTAATTCAAAGCCTTCCAATAAACCTCCTTCTTACTACTCTTGTCCACCCTCCTGTCCCATGATTATTCTCAGCAGAGTAGCCAGAGTGATTCTTTTAAAACTTAAGGCATATGAGGTCTTTCTGGAAAAATTTCAACTATTGTTAATTTAATGAGAATAGTTTTCAGGACATTAATATAACCTGGTAGCCAGGGAAAGTGGACTGGAATGCACATGCATAAACAATGACTTCACTCTACTAACAATGGGGGTGGTAGCACTGTTGAGTGAGAATGTGTACTGTGTGGCTGTTGTACCCAAAAATGACTGAGCAAGTAGAGCAATGAACCTGAATCAAATTTTGTGTTAAAGTTGAACATTTTTCTGCAGAAACTATTCAGATGATTCAGAAGGCTGCAGCTATGGGCAACTGGTGATTGGCAGCTGCATCAAAATAAAGTGCCCACTCTTGCATCACATCTCCTGTAGAGTTTTTTGGTGAAACATCAAATCATCCAGGTGACTCAGTCCCTTACAGCCCAGTTTTGGTGCCCTGCATCTTCTGGCTTTTCCCAAAACTAAAATCACCTTTGTAAGGGAAGAGATTTCAAAGATTCGGGAAAATACAATGGGGCAGCTGATAGTGATTGGGAGACTAAGTGGGATCACAAGGTGCCTACTTTGAAGGGGAGTGAGGCACCATTGTCCTGTGTACAATGTTTTATGTATCTTGCATCTTCTTCAATAAATGTCTCTACTTTTCACAGTGTATGGCTGGATACTTTCTGCACTAACCACGTATAATGTCAAGCATTTCATCAAACTGTACATTGTTTACCATTTTACTTAGAGTAAAAAGCCATAGTTGTTCTAATGACTCTAAAAGGCCTTCCAAAAGCTTTCTGTTACTTTTTTGGTTTTCTTTCTTTTTTTTTAAGACCCTATTTCAGATACATTTTTTCTTGCTATTTTTCAAAAGTGACAAACGTATTATCTTCTTAGATCCCTTCTCTCTTTCTCCCTTTTCATAGAACACTGTTCCCCCAGCTACATTAATTTCCTATGGTGAACAGTCTAACTGCCAAGTGTTTCAGTTAACACCTTTTCACCAAGACCTATCTTAACCTTCCCATAAATACTACACCTAACTTTCCTCTTCCCAATGTGCCTCATCCTGCTTCATTTGTTTCCAGTGCTTGTCACCTTTTGATACTACATTATCTGCTTATTTGTTTTTGTTTTATTTACAGTCTATACTCTCCTTCTGGACTGTAATCTTTAAGAAGGAGGGACTCTTGTTTTTTTTCTGCTCTTGTACAATTGCAGAGCTTTGTTTTTTCCACTGGTGTACAATTATAGAGGAAAATATTTGGCACATAGTAAGTACTAAATAAATTTTGCTGAACAAGTAAATGAAAGAATGATGACTAAAAATTTTATGATATAAATTAATGGAAAATGAGCTTTATTTACTGGGTGGGAGAGAATGTGGAAAAAGCAGTTTTAAGGTGGAGTACAGAAGGGTATCAAGCATTGGTTCTTGGCACTTAAGTTTCATAGGACTATTATACATGCAAGTAAAGAAGCTGAAGAGACAGTTAAATTCCATGTTTGAAGGTCAGAGAAAGAATCCACACTAGATGTATACACTTAGCAGTCATTAGCATATAGATCACCCATAAAACCATGGAACTAGCTGAAATCTTCATTTAAGGGTCACTCTAATAAGTATAAGATGTTGGAAATGAAGAAATCAAAAACCGAAAATGCAGAGGGATTATGAGTAAGATGACAGGAAAAACAAGAGGAAAGTCTCGTAAGGCAGGTGAAAGAAGCATTTTTTTCTTTGTAATTTATTTATTTTTTATTTTTTAAATTTAATTTATTTATTTTTATTGATTATGCCATTACAGTTGTTCTATTCCCCTCTTCATTCCCTTCCACCCTACCTCCCCATCCCCATTACCCCCCCTTTAGTTTATGACCATGTGTCTCAAGTTTTTTAGATTCTATATTTCCCATACTATTCTTGCCCCCCCCATCTATTTTCTATCTACTGTCTATGCTACTTATTTTCTGTACCTTCTTCCCCCTTCTCCTCTTCCCACTCCCCTGTAGTGGAAACATAGAAATAAAAGAAGCATTTTAAAAAGGAAAAAAAGGAATGGGAATTAGTGTTATAGACTACAGACTCCTCGAATTATCTTGACTTTCATCCATACTGAAGAAATGGGAGAGAATCACATCCTGACACAGAAGTGCAGAGGCACATACTCTAGTGGTCACCTCAGGGCTGCTCCGTTCCTGACAGCTGATAGGGCTGTCTCTTCTTTATGTTCTCCTTGCCTATGGGATAGGAAGCTATCTTTCAAAATTTTTCATGAGAATAAGCTCAGTATTTTTTATTTGTAGTTCCCTACATTTAAAAATCAAGTGATCATCTTTCCCAATTCTTTAAGTCTGACAGCAAGGTAAAAGGGAAAATATTCTTTTCTAATTATGACTCTTTAAAAATTATCTCATATATAATTGAGACTTTAAAACTCAATAGCAAAATAGACAATAAAATAACTCAATTTAGTAATTTGTTTCCCCCACTGATTTCTGTTATAGATATTCCATGTAAGATGAATCAGAAATTGGTGAAGTCACAGTATTAGATTTTGTTAACATACTGTCTGGGAAAAATTAGCCTTCCTGCAAAAATCATATTGTCCATAGATTTCACATTTGGAAAGCAAGCCCCAAACCTCATTTTTACCCCAAATTATTCTCCTTCCAAATCATTCAGAATAGCCACTCATATCTGAAAATTTTCTCAGTCATGGGGCATTTTTTAATTCCATGACCACCCCGGGACAATAGTCATCAGGTCAAGTATTCTCTTCCTAGTGTCTGCATCTCACAGAGGCACCCGAGGAGACCAGCAAAGAACCTGCACTCTGGAGGCATGAGACCTGGAATCTACCCTGTCTCTTCCCATTACCACTTTCAGGACCTTAGGCAAATCACAGAGTTTCATTTCTATAAAATTAATATTATAGTGATACCTAGAGTTGTGAACTGTTAAGAGGATTAAATGACTTAATCTGTCTGACACACAAAAGCAAAGTCACTTAGCACATAGCTAGTATTCAATATATGTTAACTGGTAATAGCCAGAGTTCATATCTAGAGCTTTGTACATTTAAAGCAACACAAATGATCTTATTGTTTCTTGATAGTGTAAGATGAAGATGTGTCTCTTTTTTTTTTCTGTCTTCTTCTACTCTTTGCTCTTGAAGGGAATCAAAGTTTTGCCACCCAAACCTGCCTTTGGGGATATTGATGTAAGCTGGTTATTAAAAGAAAAAGACTCAGTCAAAGGGAAGTTCCAGTTTTAGTTTTCTGAGGGAATTTCATACTGTTTTCCACAGTGGCTGCACCAGTCTGCATTCCCACCAACAGTGCACTAGGGTTCCCTTTTCTCCACAACCTTGTTAGCACTTGTTTATTTATGATGGCTATTCTGATTGGTGTGAAGTGGTATCTCGTTGTGGTATTAATTTGCATTTCTCTTATGGCTAGTGATGCTGAGCTTCTTTTAATGTGTCTCTGGCCCTTTCTATGCCCTCCTTGGAGAAGTGTCCCTTCAGGTCCTTTGCCCATTTTTTAATTGGGTTGTTTGTCTTCCTGGAGTGGACCAGCTGTTCCACAGCAGAGATTACTCCGTAAGAGCCCTGAAACAACAATTCAGAAGAACCTATGCACCCCAATATTCACAGCAGCACAATTTATAATAGCCAAATGCTGGAAGCAACCTAAGTGCCCATCAGTAAATGAATGGATCTAAAAACTATTACAAGATGGAATACTATAGAGCAGAAAGAAAGAAGGAGCTTCTACCCTTCATGACGGTGTGGCTGAATCTGTAGAGCATTATGCTAAGTGAATAAGCCAGATGGTGAAAGACAAATACCACATGATCTCACTTCTAAGTAGAACCTAGTCAACAAAACAAACAAGCAAGCGACCAGAGACATTGAAATCAAGAACAAACTGACAGTAACCAGAAGGGAGGTGGGTGGGGATAATGGGGGGGAGGGGAAGGGTTTTCAGGAACATGTATAAGGACACATGGACAAACCCAAAGTGGGTAAGATCGAGGGTGGAAGGTGGGGAAGGCTGGGGTTGGAGGAAAGTTGTGAGGGGGAAATAGAGACAACTGTACTTGAACAATAAAAAAATGTGAAAAAATATTTTAAAAGACTTAGAAAGTATGTTTGATCCTCTACCTTTTTTGACTAAATGATTCAGATGGAAAACCCACTCAAGGAAAAATAACTTATTCATCTTAGCATAATTTGAATTAAGAGTGGAATAATAAAAAGGTGCCAAGCAGAGCCTAATAGCTAGGCCATCCCATGTCCCACTGAAGCAATAGTTCACTTTCCATGATTGTTCAACTCTTCCTCAGTTACCTGTGAATTACCTACTTCCCTTGAAATCCAATCACTGCATCCCTACTCCTTTCTTCTTTGTCCAAAGTGTCATATATATCCAATTTCATTTTACCGTCTTTGAAATTTACAACCAATTTGAATTCCCCGTGGGCATGTATTAAAATTTGGTTTTCTCCTGTTAATCTACTGTATGTTATTTAAATTACTGTCCTGATAAGAAAAAATGAGAAAATAGGAAGAAAAGTATTTTTCACCCCTGCAATCTTGTATTTCTGTAGTTATGGCTTGAACAAAGCAAAGGCCTGGGTCTTTGCACACACACAGGAGAGATTCAGGAATGGGACGCCACCTAGGACAAAATTAGCCTTTACCACATGAGACAGCTTACTTATTTCTTAGCTGTCTCAAAGATTAGCTTTCTAGGGTGGAACCATTACCTAAGCATTCAAACAGTTTTCTCCAGAACAAGGGATACCTTTGGTCTCAGAAAAGAAATCAAGTTCTCAGAAGAAAAAAAAATCAAAATAAACACTGTTTAAAACTAAAATAATAGACCTCCCACATTAAAATACTTAAAAACATTTTAATATGTATAGTTCAATGATCAGCTAGTGAAATGCATTGATTGTGGAGTTTTAACATTTGTTCTTAAAGCTTTCTTTTTTGCGACCTTCCAACTAGTGATTTTAATTCCTTCCATCCCTGGAAATCTCCCCTTTGACACAGTTAATCCCTTGAGTTACTTATCTTTGTCCGTTCTTTCATGAGACTTGAAAGACTAGGGCTCCATTTTCTCACTATCTGCTCACTTTCTAATCTCTTTCAATCTGCTTTATGCTTCCACAACCTTCCCGAAATAACTTTCTTGATGATGAGCAGTAACATGCTTGTGACCACTTCAAAAGGCCTCAAAGTATCCCTTTCTTTGAAATAAAAATTAAAACTTAGTTCTATATTTTACTAGTTGTATGACTTTGATAAACTATTAAAATTTTGTAAATCTCAGATTTTTACATCTCAGATTTGTTGTATAGAAAAAATTCTAAAACATATCAGAAAACACCCAAAACAATAAAATAGCAATAAATATAATTTTCCTTTCTGACCTTGTCCATCCTGCCCTTCTTTCTCCTACCTAAATCTTTTGATTCTGGCCACCTCTGTGAGAATCTCTGTTCTCTTGGCTATGATACTGCACTCTCCTACTGCCTTCTTTTTTCACTGATCCAGTTCTATTTTCCAGCCTCTCAAGTGAAGTGGATTCATATTTAATGACACTGAATGCTTCAGTCCTCAGTTCTGCCCAGTCTCTCTTCCACTGGCTTACTCCATGCTAATGAAAATACAGGCTTGTAATTCCAAATTCCACATGGCTCCAATGAACTTCTTCATCCTTGTTAAAAAATCAATCCTTCATTTTGTTATTTCCACACAAGCCTTCGTTGTGTATCTTTCAGTCTCTTTCTTGCCACAATTCTAAGCATCACCATGACCAAGGAGGTCATTATTTGATCAATGGCAAATGTCACAAAGTTTTTGCCAACTGATTATTTTTTTCAGTAGGTTAATGTCAAATAGTTTCACACTAAAAAATAGTTCTGATTGGTTCATTCCCCACATCTAAGACTCCAACTGACTTTTGAAACCTAAAACTACTGATATTACTTAATCACCTGCTTAATACCTTTTGTTCCATTAAACAATATACAGATGCTATCATATTTATAGACCAAGATAGCCAAAGAAAGTGGGTATCCTCCACCATTTCGCAAATGACTGTCAGAAAATTTAGGCAGACCATATAAGAATACAAGACTTTTGATTCATTCCCAGGAACTAGAAACTCCAAAATCTGTGTTCTTCCTACCCTACTATATCACTTCCAAAGTCCATAAAGTGGAGCTACCTTGTCTTATGTCCCTTGAACCTTGTTTCAGTTTTATTGTCTATCCATGTTCAAATACTATATTATTCTTGAGTAAAACAAACCTATGTGTATGATATTCTGGAAAATGAAAAAAAACTTATAGAGACAAAAACAGAGAGGGTGACTACAAATAGGCATAGGAAACCCTTTGTAGTCATGGAAATGCTCCATATTTGGATTATGATGGTGGTGATGTGACTGTATTTACTTATCAAATATCATGTAATAGTACCTATCATGAATACCTTGATAAGTATGACAGAAAAGTTACTTAAAACACTATTTTATTAGTCAGTGTTGTCCAGAGAAACAAAACCAAGTATGCACACACACACACACACACACACACACACACAGAGGATGGGTCAAAAGTAGGTTTACAGTTGTTCATATGGAAATAATACAATAATAAATAAATAAAAATACAAGGATAAATCTCATGTTTTGCATACTTACAATTGTAAAACTACTTTTGCCCCACTCTGAGTGTGTGTGTGTATATACAAAATGTATTATACAAAATTGGTTCATTTGATTATAGAAGTTGACTAGCTGATTAGTTCCAATATCTGCTGAGTGAGCTGGAAACCAGGATAGCTGAGTGTGTAGTACCAACTCTGGATTAAAAGGCCTGAGAAGACAGCTGATGGTGCAGTTCCAGTCTGAAAACTGGCAAGATTCAGAGTTAGGAAGAGCTAATGTTTCAGTTTGAGTCCAAAGGTAGGAAAAATGTCCCTACTCAAAGGCAGTGAGGCAAGAGGAATTCTCTCTTATTCAGGGGAGGTAAGCCTTTTTGTTCTGTTTATGTCATTATCATTAGTTCCATACCCATTAAAGAGGGCAATCTGCTTTACTCAGTCTACAAATTTAAATGTTTATCTCATCCCAAAATACCCAGAGTAACATTTGACTAAATATCTGGACACTCTGTGGTCCAATCAAGTTGACATAGAATTAACCATTATAACCATTCCTATTCATAATCTTAAATATTAAACATTTTACTTTTTACTATTTGTGCCCCATACATGTCAGAATTTTCTTCTTATCATATATATTCAAATTAACTACATTTGTTATAGTCCATCTAATATTTTTATTTCTTCTATAGATACTTTGATTATTGGATCATGTGTCCACTTTCTCATTCATAATTCTCCATTTTTAGCAAAGCCATTTTCCCTTTTGCTGAGTCAAATATTGACTCAAAAATTCATTTTCAAGACCCGGTTTCAGAATTACTGACTTCAACATATGAAAAAATTATCTATATATTAATAACTATAAAATTTAGGAGAGTGATTTCAGTAAAAATTATATAATTAATTGAACCATTCTAATTAATATCAGAAAGAGCTAGAAGAAATTTATGTATCTTAAATTTTTTAAATATGAAGTGGCCAAGAGTAAAAAAGACAGGACAAATAATAAAATAAATAATTTTGAATACATGATTTTTGTTATGCTGATGTTAGCATTTTCACAGGATATACTACATTATCCTCACAAGAGCTTACATACTAAGTATTAATAATAAGACTACAAATGAATAATCAGACACATAGACCCTAAATAGTTCAAAATATAAGTATTGACTAGATAATCATACCCAGTTTTACAACATGGATTATGGACTATTCTCTTGTTGGCAATACCTATGTTGCTTAGGAAAGGTTTACAGTTACATCTAAGACTCAGTCAGACATTGTTCCCCATATTTTAACATATGCTTACTAATAGTTACTAATTATCATGGCCTGTATTTGTCAGATTCATTTATGCACTATTTGTTTTTCTTAATGGGTTATTGGTAATACCAATAACATACATGCCTATGCATTGAGGTTTAGAGGTATATGTACTTCAGTAGAAACTTATTATCTATTAATTAAATGGGTAATCTTTAGAGACCAGTTTTTAAATATTACCTTTAAATGGGAAACTAGGGACTTTAATGATAATTATGTATTTTTTTGCATTTTCAGTAGAAAGATTATTATACCTTGATAACCTGAGTGTAACTACATAGAAAGTGAATATCAGGGCAATATACATGATAAACCTATAACTATAACCTTCATGATACCAAAAGCACCTGTTTCATTTTCTGAGAGATAACTAGAGAATAGTAATAAGAAAATGACATTGAGAAAAAGGAAAAATGACTCATGGACATGGACAACAGTGTGTTGATTGCCAGGGGTAGTGGGTTATCAGAACTAAATAATAATGGGAAAAATATAATCATGGTTACATTTAAAGAAAATAACGTGATTTAAGGCAGACTTTCAAGATCAGTTAATTGAAAGCAACTTGTAACATATATATATGCAGAGATTAGGAGGCATAATTTGTAGGTACAAAATAGACAGGGTGATGTTAAGAATAGTATGGGAAGTGGAGAAGTCAAAGTACTTACATGCGTGACTCAGGGACACGAAATAAGTTGGGGAGGTTGCTGGATTATAGGGGAGTACCAGACAGAGTGGGTTAAAGGGGGGAAAGTGGGACAACTGTGATAGCATACTCAATAAAATATACTTAAAATAAAATAACATGTATAAGTGTGTGCATATAGATCTCAAATTATCTAAACTGTAATTGACCCAGAGTTGAAGAATAAGCAAACTCACTCTAAAAATATTGATCAAGATGTAATAATTGTGGCTTCCAGTCAAGATGGTGGTGTAGGCAGACATGGCTCGCCACTTTCTACAACCACAACAAAGTCACAAATAAAATATAGAACCACCATCACACTCAGAACCATCAGAAATCCAGTTGAATGGAAATCTGACAACTAGGGAATTAAAGAAACTGCATGCATTGAGACTCATAAGAAGGTGCAGATGCATAATGGGCTGGTCTCTCACCCAAGTGTGGTGGATACAAATTTGGAAGGGATATCTCAGGAGCAAGGAATCCCAGTCCCATACCAGGCCTGCAAACCCAGGGTTCCAGTACCAGTAAGATAAGTAACCACAAATTCTGGCTGCAAAATCCAGCAAAGATTGAGTCCGTGGAAGAAACTGCTTGACCCCCAAGCAGTCCTTCTTCAAGACCCTACACATGGACTCACCTACTCAGACTCCCTCCTTCTGAGCTCTAACACCACAATGGCAGCTTGAAGGACAGCAGCGGCACACTGGGAGAGGCTGAAGTGTCTGGCATCAAGGTGAGCAGAGGCCATTGTTCCTTTTCTGAGCCCTCCTGGCACAGAACCATGGAGCCAGAAGGCTGGTGCCATATTTGAAACTCCATCAGCCTGGCTAACATTGTTTGACCCACCTTGGAGATCCCCAGGAGATCCACCCCACCCAACTTTTGGCCCCACCTAAGCTGCTTTCCCATATAAATGGCAGTCTTGGCTCAGGATTACAATTTCCTAAATCCTCTTAAATAAGCCACAGCTGGCCTCACTGAGCCCCAGGCTAGGCACAAGCACGAGCCAGATTAGTTTCATTGGTTGGCTTTATTGGGTTATCTCCAAGCCCAGCACAAGTAGCATCCTTCTCAGATTACTTTATAGCTCAGAAGGGCAGCCCCAGGCAAAACACAGGTGGGAGCTGACCTTGGCCTGCACCACCTGGGAAACCTCAGGGCCAGTCAGTGGCCAGCTGCAGATCACTTCAGAGAACCACCATCCTGCCCCTGCACAGCTGATTCTCCACAGAGGGTAGAGGTTTGTGGTCAGTGGTCACAGCCAAACCTTGCAGCTGACTTGCCTGGGTAAATCCCTCCAATTGATCTGCCAATAGCACCCAAGGCTCAACTAAAAGGGGAGGGTGTGCTGAGCCCATATGAATAGCATACCTTAAATATGCAGCTTGGGTGAGACGAGAGGCTGTGCCACTGGACCCTATAGGACACCTACTCCATTAGGGAACACTACCAAGACACGGAGTCAAAGCAGTGCTACTTAATAAATAGAAATAAACACAGGGAGACTGCCAAAATGAGGAGACAAAGAAAACATGGGCTGAATGAAAGAACAAACCAAAACTTCAGAAAAAGAGCTAAATGCAATGGAGATAATCGAACTATCAGGTGCAGAGTGTAAAACACTGGTTATAAAGATGCTCAGGGAAATTAATGAGGACCTCAGCATCGCTAAAAAGAGCAAGTCAGACACAAAGTATTCATTATTTGAAATAAAGAACAATTTACAGGGAAACAACAATAGAGTGGATGAAGCTGAGAATCGAATCAATGATTTGGAACATAAGGAAGCAAGAAATAACCAATCAGAACAACAAGAAGGAAAAAGAATTTTTAAAAAATTAGGGTAGTATAAGCAACCTCTGGGGCTACTTTAAGAGGTCCAACATTTGCATCATAGAGGTGCCAGAAGGAGAAGAGAGTCAGAAATTGTAAATCTATTTGAAAAAAAAATTATGAAAGAAAACTTCCCTAATCTGGTGAAGGAAATAAATATGCAAGTCCAGGAAGCCCAGAGAGTCCCAATTAAGTTGAACCTAAAGAGGACCACACCAATATATATCATAACTAAAATGCCAAGGGTTACAGATAAAGAGAGAATCTTAAAAGCAGCAAGAGAAAAGTAGCAAGTTACTATAAAGGAGTTTCCATAAGCCTATCAGTTGATTTCTCAAAAGAAACCTTGCAAGAAGGGGCTGGAAAGAAGTATTCAAAATGATGAAAATCAAGAACCTACAACTAAAATTCTATTCAGCAAAGCTATGATTTAGAATGGAAGGGCAGATAAAGTGCTTTCCTGACAAGGTAAAGCTAAAGGAATTTGTCATCGCCAAACTATTGTTACATGAAATGTTAAAGGGACTTATTTAAGAAAAAGAAGATCAGCCCTGGCTGGTATAGCTCAATATGAGTGCAGGCTTGCAAACCAGAGGATTGTGGTTCGATTCCCAGTCAGGGCACATGCCTGGGTTGCAGACCAGTTCGCAGCAGGGGACACACAAGATGCAACCATACAAGATGAAACCATACATTGATATTTCTCTCCCTTTCTCCTTCCCTTCCCCTCTAAAGATAAATAAATAAAATCTTTAAAAAGAAGATCAAAACTATAAGTATTAAAATGCCAACAAACTCAGCTATCAACAAATGATGATAAAAAAGAAAAACAAAAACAAACTAAGCAGATAACCAGAACAGGAACAGAATCATAATTATGGAGATCATCTGGAGGATTATCAGTTGGGAGTTGGGAGTTGGGAGTTGGGAGAAGGAAGGGGAAGAAAGGGGGAAATGATGCAGGGATTAAGAAGCATAATTGGTAGGAACGAAATAGACAGGGGGATATTAAGGATAGTATAGGAAAGGGAGAAGTCAAAGAACTTGCACACATCACTCATGAACTAAGCAGGGGGATTGCTGGAGGGCAGGGGGGAATTGGATAGAGTGGGGGGAAAGGGATAAAAACATGTAACAGCATAATCAATAAAATACACTTAAAAAAGAAAAAAAAGATTTAATAGTTGCAAATTACCAATTTAATTTTATATCACTACCATATTCCATTGGAAAATCCCACACCCAAACCTTAATATCATATTTTTAAATAACCTGATAGTTGATTAGCATCAAAATATTAAAGAATGAATTTTTAATATGTTTAGTCAAAGTATACAATGGTATCTATAGTTCTGAGCACGGAAAATGTTCTAAGCTTCAGGTGACTCTAACATTGGAAATGGGTCTTATTCATCTAAATATTGTTGCATTAATTTATTTCTTTGTGCATAAAAACAAGCATTGTGTACTTGGAATACCAATAACTACTTTTTAACATTCTCTGTATTATTTTAATAATCTTTGTATATATGAATAATAAAAATCATAAATATTTTTGCAGATTTAAAATTCATCTGGTCTTGTGATATGCAAATTTGAACTAAGCTTTTGAAGTGCTTTTAATGTCAAAACCAAATGACAAAACCAAAGTTATTTGCATTTTTATTTGAAAGTGTGAATCAATTGCTTGATTGTAGGAATAATGAAAAATGATTTAGAAAATTTCATCACAGTGTATAATACAGATATGGACATAAAAGTGAATATTAAGCAAAAGAAATAACACTTCAAGTAAAATTATTTAATAGTTTTTATTTTAATAAGCAATTGATATTTCAGAAGTGCCTGTGAAGTTTCCCTGGAATAAATATACAAAATAATTTACAATTCAATTTTTTGATACTTTTTAATTAAGATAACATTAAAAGCTATATTATTATTTTCCTTTCTTAGAAAATTGTTTATTCCTGTCCTGGCTGGTGTGGCTCAGTGGACTGAGCACTGGCCTGTAAACCAAAGGGTGACCCGTTCATTTCCCAGTCAGGGCACATGCCTGGGTTGCAGGCGGGGACCCTAGTAGGGCACGTGAGAGGCAACCACACACTGATGTTTCTCTCCCTCTCTCTCTTCCTTCTTTACTGTTTAAAAATAAATAAATCAAAAATATTTTTTATTTTTATTTTTTTAAATATTTTATTTATTTATTTTTCGAGAGAGGGGAAGGGAAGGAGAAAGAGTGGGAGAGAAATATCAATGTATGGTTGCCTCTCATGCATCCTCTGCTGGGAACTGGCCTGCAACCCAGGCATGTGCCCTGACTGGGAATCGAACCGCGATACTCTGGTTCGCAGGCCCGCGCTCAATCCACTGAGCTACGCCAGCCAGGGCAAAAATATTTTTTAAAAAGAAAGAAAATTATTTATTCCTGCAAGAATATTTTTCTATAATATTTTGCATTACATATGGAGAGCTACAACTATTAGTCATAAGATCATTAAACTTCAATAAACAAAAAATATTATTCCTAAAACTATGTATTGAAGTCACTGATTGTTCTTACTGTAATCCATTACATATGCATAGTTTGAATCAAAATTATCAACTGCCTTTAGTTACCAAATTTCAACTAATGGTTTTATTCTTCTTTCTTTAAAGAGTGTTAGAACTGCTTGAGCCATCATGCACTGGAAATACAAGCACATGCTACAAATTTTTTCTGGGATTATTGGGAGTGTGAGTGGATGTGATTCCTTGTGGTTTTTCCTTGTAACTCCCAATTCCAGTTTTTTTACCTCCACTAAACGTTTCATCTCTTTTCTTGCTTCCTGCTAGTCTTACATTTTCAGACCCTATTGATTGCCAATGGATGTTATTCTAATTTCAACTTTTCAACATACCATTTAAATGAGGTAAGAACCAACATTTCACTAAAGATTAAAGGAAAATGCAGAAAACTAATAGCATTGTTCTATATAAGCAGCAACTAAAAGCTGAATACTAGCCATCATCAAACTACATTTTATTGACCACTAATCACTTTGTGTTTCTTACTGACACCTCCTTCCTCCATGTCGCACGTTTGATGCAACTGCTCATGTCTCCTGCTCTCTTTCCACCTCTTTTCTGCAGTTTCCCAGAGATGCCCAAATCTTATTTTTAATTACTGTATTGAGCTTAATCCCCTTAGTATCTTCTAAATACAATGACAAACATGTTTTTTCCTATTAATTAAAATATAATTTATGCTATTGCCTAATTATGCCACATTTTTAGATGAGTTGTATACTTTTAGTAATATAATTCCCATTGTATTTATATGGCAAAATCTTTGAATTTTATGACATGCACTTCACTAGGAGTGAATTAGCCTTCTATGTATATAATTTGAAGACTTAACATTCAATGCAATTTTATTAAATATTTGATCTTAAATCATACATCATGATCAAGTGGGATTTATTCCTGTGATACAAAGATGTTTCAACATATAAAATTAAAAGAACATGATATGCCACATTACCAGAATGAGCTATAAAAAACATATAATCATCTCAATTGATGCAGAAAAAGCACATTCTCAAATTTTAAGAAATTACTTTACTGAATTGATCATATGTGTTTTCAATCAAGTAATGGAAAGTAAAAGAAAATAGTTAATAAAGTGAGCTTTATGACATAATTTAAAGTACACTATATGATACTCAGTACAGTGTACTAAGAGTACATAGACAAAATAAATTAAATACTATAATCAAATTAAATAATGTAATTTCTACCAAAAGTATAAAAAAGATAAATTGAACATTGTATTCTTCAATAAAGAAAAAAATGTTTTAAATGATGGAGTGATATTAAGGTTTTGGGGTCATATTATAAAGGCATTTCTAGTTTTAATGTGCTTATTTTTATTGTGCTTCACAGTTATTGTTTTTTTTTAAAATTTTTTTACAAATTGAAGGCAAGGCACTCCACCAGCCAAAAGGTTACAACTCATTTTATCGTAGTACTTCTTACTCTATTGTGGTAGTCTGCAACCAGACTCACAATATCTCTGAGATATGTCTGGAATCTAAAGAACTGAATCATAGATATCATGATTGAAGAGGAGGACATAATTCCAAACTCATTTTATTATCAGCATTACCCTGATACCAAAGTCAGATAAGAACACAATAAACAAATAAACACACAAAAATTCCAGACCAATATCTCTGATGAACATAGATGCAAAAGCTCTTAACAAAATGATAGCTAATTGAAATCGAAAGAGTCACACAACATAAGCAAGTGAAATTTATCCCTGTAATATAAGGATGGTTCAAAACATGCAATTAAATAATCATGTTATAACACATTAGCAGAATAAAGAATTAAAACCATATGATTATTTCAATAGATGAAAGAAAAGCATTTGACAAAATTCAACAAACTTTTTGTGAGAAAAACTCTAAACAAATTAGGTATAGAGGAAATGTACCTCAAAATATTAAAGGCTATATATAACAACCCCATTACTAACATATATTCAATGATGAAAAACTAATTTTTTCCACTAATATTAAGCCTCAAAGATGCCCACTCTCACCACTTCTATTCAACATGGTACTAGAAGTTCTAGCCAGAAATATTAGGCAAGTAAAATAAATTAGGGACATCCAAATTAAGAAAGGAAGTAGTTAAATTGTTTGTGTTTGAAGATAATGTAATATTTTATTTACAAAATCCTAAAGATTCCACAAAAGACTGTTAGCACTAATGAAATATTTCAGTAAAATGTGTAGAATATAAAAATCAGTATATAGTTCTGGCCATTGTGGCACAATTGGTTGGAGCATTATCCCATAACTTAAAGGTTGTGGGTTAAATTTCTGGTCAGTTCACACACCTAAGTTGCAGGTTCAATCCCCATTCCAAGGGCACACAACCCTGGTGTACGTGTGTGTACCGAAAGAAAACAGTTGCTGCTTCTCTCTCATACCAGTGCTTCTCTCTTTCCCTTCCTCTCTCTTTAAAAGCAATGAAAAAATGCCCTTGAGTGAATATTTTTAAAAAATCAATATATAATAATCTGCTGTGTTTCTATACTAACCATATAAAAATCCTATTTACAATAGCATAAAAAATAAAATACTTAGGCATAAATTTAACCAAGGAGGTGAAAGAGCTGTACATTTAAAAGTATAAGACACTAATGAAATAAATCTACAATAAACAGAAAGTGAAATCAGACAGGGGGAGCATATTTTATGGGATTTAAAGCACAACAGTGAACAAATGGAAGTTCTGTTGGAGTAGTATAGCAATGACCATGATGTTTCACCAAGGTGGCCACTGTTTATAAAAGGTGGAAATGGAATAAAACTCTTAGAAGAGGGGAAAAAGAATGTGAGTTGACTTAAGAAAGAAGAGTGCTTACGCGAGGTTATATGGAGAAGAAACAGTGAGAGTAAGGGATAGAACCTTGGTGTAATGTCAGAGAAAATAAAGTTTACAGCAATAGTAAATATAGCTCAGGAAGATGATGAAAAGGATTAAGACCAAGGAGGCTGCTGTGCGGGACTTGGGATAATAAATCATATCATAAAAATATATAATCTGAATAAAAAGAGTAAAAAGCCAAAGACCAAGAATAGTGTTATTTGAAATACAAGCAAAGTGGAAGGAGAAAAATTAAAATGTAATATGAAGGGAGGAGGAAAAACAAAAGAAACAAACAAAAAATTAAATAAACAAAAAGAAAAAAGAAATTAAAAAAATATGCAAGTTCTAATGAAAAGCAAGGTGAAATGTGTCTCAGTCGTCGGTGTTCATCTTCTGACTTCTTTCTGGATCTGTCTCTGGTTTTCTCTCAGCTCCAGGTCTTACTGTCTTACTCTTAGGGAAAAAAATGTCCTCTGCTAGTTGTTCAGCCATGTCAATATGCTCAGTTAATATTTGACAAAAGGGGCAGGAGCATAAAATGGAGTAAAAATAGACTCTTCAATAAATGGTGTTGGGAGATCCGGACAAGTACATGTAAAAAAATAAAATAACTTAAACACCAACTCACACCATACAAAAAAACAAACCCAAGAGGGGTAAAAAACTTAAGTATAAGTCATGATACCATAAGAGTCCCACAGGAAAACATAGCAGGAAAATTTCAGATATCCCATGCAGTAGTATTTTCACCTATATTTCTCCTACAGTAAGAGATATAAAGAAAAGAATAAACAAATGGGACTACATCAAACTAAAAAGTTCTTGAATGGCTATAGAAAACATCAACAAAATGGAAAGGGAATCAACCATATGGAAAACATATTTGCCTGTGATACCTCAGACAAGTTTTGATCTCCAAAATATATAAAGAACTCACACAACTCCACACCAGCAAGACAAGCAATCCAATTAAAAAATGGGCAAATGTTCTGAACAGACACTTCTCCAAGGAGGACATATGGAGGGCCCATAAACACATTTAAAAAAAATGCTCAACATCACTAGCCAGTAGGGAGATGCAAATTAAAATGACAATGAGGTACCACTTCATACTGGTCAGAATGGCTATCAATAATAAGTAAACAAACAATGAGTGCTGGCAAAGATGTAAAGAAAAAGGAACCTAGTACATTGTTGGCAAGAATGCAGACTGGTGAAGCCACTGTGCAAAACAGTATGGAATTTTCTTAGAAAACTAAAAATGGAACTGCCTTTTGACCCAGTGATTCCACTGCTGGGAATATTCCCTAAGAATTCAGAGTCACCAATTCAAAAGAATTTATGCACCCCTGTGTTCATAGCAGCACTATTTACAATAGCCAAGAACTGGAAACAGCCTAAGTGCCCATCAGTAAATGAGTGGATCAAAAAACTGGTACATTTCCACAATGGAATTCTACACAGATGAAAGAAAGAAGGAACCCCTACCCTTCAAGTCAGCATGGGTGGAACTAGAGAGTATTATGCTAAGTGAAATAAGCCAGGTGATGAAAGACAAATACCATAAGATCTCAGCTTTAAGTGGAACCTCATCAGCAAAACAAACAAATGAGCAAAACTGAACCAGAGTTTGGGAATAAAGAACAAACTGACAGTGCCCAGAGCAGGAGGGGGAGAGGCACAGTGGGAGAAATAAGGAGAAGGGGCAAGCAAAGGGACACAGATAGAGGACTCATGGGCACAGACAATCAAGGGGATTAACTGTGAGTGTAGGGGGACAGGGCTGGGGTGAGCAATGGGGAAAAAGGCAGAACAACTGTAATTAAAGAACAATATAGTTTAAAAAAGAGAAAGCTACCCTGTACTCATGGACTGGATGAATTAATGTTGTTAACATATCCATACTATTCAGTGCAAAATTTAATGCAATCCCTTTAAAAATTTCAACGTCATTTTTTCACAGAAAGAGAAAAAAGACAACTTCAAAGTTTTATGAATCCAAGAAGACCCCAAATTATCTCAGAAACCTTGGGAAAGAAGAACAAAATTGGAGGTCCCACACTCCCTGATTTTAAACTGTATTACAGAGCTATGGTACAGAAAAAAGTATGATGCTGGCAGAAACAGACCAATGGAACAGAACTGAGGGACCAGAAACAATTTCACACATCTACAGTTAACTAATATTTATCAAAGTTTCCAAGAATACACAATGGAGAAATGATAGTCTCTTGAATATACAATGTTAGAAAAAATGAATATTCACTTAGAAAAAAATTGAAATTGGACTTTTAACTTGCAGTTATGAAAAAAATTAACTCAATTTGATTAGTGAATTAAATGTAAAACCTGAAACTACATAACTCCTAGAAGAAAATATAAAGAAAACATTCTTTGTCATTGGTCTTACCAATGATTTTTGGAGTATGATAAGAAGAACACAGGCAACAACTCTGAAAGTAAAAGAGCAGGATTACAGCAAACTAAAATCTCCTCCACATCAGTGGAAGCAACCAGCAAAACAAAAGGCAACCTATGGAATAGGAGAAAATATTTGTTAACCATATATCTGATGAGGGTTTAATAATGAAGTTATAGAAAGAACTCATGCATCTCAATAACAAAAAATAAAACAATCCAGTGAAAAATATAGACAAGGACATGAATAGACATTTTCCAAAGAAGACATACAAATAGCCAACAAATACATGAAAAAACACTCAACATTATAGTAATCATAGAAATGCAAATCAAAACCACAATGAGATATCACTTCACATCTGGTAGTGTGGTTATTATAAAAATAACAAGAGATAACAAATGCTGTTGAGGATATGGAGAGAAGAGAACCCTTTCATACTATTGGTGGGAATGTAAATCACTACAGATGCTATCAACAACATTATGGAGGTTTCTGAAAAACAATTAAAATAGAATACTCATATGATCCAACAATTTCTCTTCTGGGTATATATCCAAGCGAAATACAATCAATATATTGAAGAGGTATTTGCACTCCAAGTTCAGCAGCATTATTCATAATAGTCAAAAAATGACACAACCTAATATATATAGTTGACCCTTGGACAACATGGGTTTGACCTGCATGGGTTCACCCACATGTGAAATGTTTTCAATAAATACTGTAATTGTAGGAATACAGCATGAAGTATATATTAATATACAAAATATGTTTTAATTGACCTCATGTTACTTGAAAGGCTTCCAGTTAACAGTAGGCTATTAGTAAAGTCCTGGGAAGTTAAAAGTTATATGTAGATTTTTCACTATGTGGGGTTTGGCACCCCTAATTATCACATTGTTCAAGAGTTCAAATATATATATATATATATATATATATATATATATATATATTTCTATATATATATTTGGTAACTAAACTGTTCAAATAAGCCAGGCAGTGGAAGACAAATACCATATGATCTCACCTTTGACAGGAAGCTAAATAACAAAACAAACAAGCAAGCAAAGTATAACCAAAGACACTCAAATAGAGAACAGGCTGACAGGGACCAGAGCAGGGAGGGGAGGGAATTTCAGGGGGAAAGGGGAAGGATTTACAGGCACTAGTATAAAGGCTACATGGACAAAAACTAAGGTGGGGGGTAATAGGAGGGAGGTGGGGAGGGCAGGTAGCATGGGCTGGGATGGGAGGGAAAGACAGAAGACTGTACTTGAACAACAATTAATAAAATAAATTTAAACAAAAGAAAAAGAAGATCAAAACTATGAACAATGAAATGGCAATAAATAAATAAATAAATAAATAAATAAGTAAATAAATTAGTCATATGTTAGGGAATTAGGGCAGAAAGAAAATAATGTATGCTATATAATTCCATTTATATGATGTTCGCTTACTGAAAATTTATTCCAAAATTATAAAAGTCAGAAAAAAATATCAATGCAATTCATCATTTTAACAGATTAAAAAAAGAAAAAATCATATGTGGTCACATCAATAGAGGTATACACACACACATGCACCCCACAGCTACAACAGCAAAACATTTTAAACAAACATGTCCATGACAAAAAATACCAGCAATCAATGTGGAAGGGAATTTGTAAAATCTCAATGGACATCTGATACATCCTACAACTAGCATCATTGTTAATCATGATGAAATACTGAACTTCTCTCAAAGACTAGCAGCCAAGTAAGAGTTCCTGATTTTACTATTTTTATTTACCATTTTACTGGATGACCTTGTAGCATCCACCAACTCGAGCAACAAATGGTCGGAAGCTTTCAGGAGTTTAAGATGGAACTTTATTGGCCAAAGTTTTACCTGCGCAGGGGCGAACTCTCGGGGTGCCCGGAGACACGGTGCCAAAATGGCTGCAAATGAGAGTTGTGCCTGGCGCTTACAGCCTGGGGTTTTTATTGGGGTGAGCAAGCAAGCAAATACAGAAGCAGATGTAGCTGTTAGCAATTGGCTATCTCGAGAGAACACACATGGCTATATTCTCTGCTTGCAACAATGGATACTTTCTGCAAAGACAAGGTCATGCACAAGGCGGTTTATCTTGTTCAGCACTCTTTGTACTTTCTGTACTTTCTATCTTCCTTGCTGAGACAGTCTGGAGCCTGCCTCGGGTTCCTCTTGGCTACTTTTATCTAATTCCGGTCCTAACAAACTCACCACTGCAATACATTTAAAAAAGTTTTAAAAAGCAAAAGGATACAGATTGGAAAATAAAGAGGTAAAACTGTAATTTTTAGGTGATCTGATTATGTATGTAGAAATAATTTTTTAAATCTACAAAATTAGTCTTAAATAATAAATGAAGCAATTTTACAAACTCAAAGTCACACAAAAATTAACTGAATTTCTATATACCAGTAGCAGACGTTTAGAACATGTAAATAAAAGTTGTATTCATAATAGACTTCATTTATCAAAGAGCATGCTAGGCCTCTAAGATGAAAATAATAAAACATTGCTGAGAAAAATTTAAAATACACAAAATGCTATGTTTATGAATTGGAAGGATCGATATTGTTAGAATTCTATATGTCAATTTTTCTTAAATTGATCTGTAGAATCCACACCATAATCAAAATACCAAAATCTGTAGAATTGACTATTTGTTTTTTAAAATTTATAGGTAAATGCATAATAACTGAAACAAGTAACTTTGAAAAGTTGGAGGACTTGTACTGCCTGGCTTCAAGGGCTGGTTTAAATTACAGAAATCAAACAGTATGGCACAAGGATCATCTGAAGCAACAAGGCTATCCATTGAAGTGCTCCTCATTGTAGGCTAGTGTTACTACCAAGTACGATTTAGTAACTAAAATTCCACTTCAGTTGTGAATAGTTGTGTTTTTCCCCCTAAAGGTGAAGCTATATCATTGTAGAACTTAATGGTAAAATTTAGTGTGGTTCGGTCAAGTTGTTTATAAAAAATCCTCACCTTGAATGTGCTATTTTCAGAAATGCCTTCTAAAAGGAAGTGGTGAACAAATAGTAAAGCTACCTGATCACAATGGATATTTTTTCACCTAAAATCTATAGTTCATCTTAGAATATGAGCTTACTGCATATATAAGTCAATCGTGCAAGGAAACTGAGCACATGAATACCTTTCTCTTTCAGATGATATTGACATATTTAGTAATCAAAATGCTGAGGAGCCCTCTAAGATACACACTTTATTTTTGCAGACCTTTTTGTGGTACCATATTCCATAGCATATGAGCATGATTTGTGGAGCCCGACTATCAGACATCTGATGCTGAAAGCATGACTCCAGTTTGATTTTAGTTTCTGTTGCTATGTAATAAACTACTTTTGACTCTATCAGCTTAAAACATTTTAAATTATGCTCTTGAGTGTAGTGCTTCATAAAATGTAACCTAGATTACCTTGGCTATAGTGATAATCTTTCATTAAAACACCAAAGACATTATCCAAGAAACAGATAATTGATACATTAGACTTCATTACAAAAAAAATCTGCTGTATAAAAGTTAATATCAAGAGAATGAGAAGACAAGCCACATCCTGCAAGAAAATATTGTAAAAGAAACATCTCATAAAAGACTGTTATATAAAATATGCAAAGAATTCTTAAATTAAAAAAAACGATGAGAAAATAAACAATATAATTAATACATGGGCTAAAGATTTAACAAAATCTTTACCAAACAAGATATCAGATAGCAAATAAGTATATAAAATATGCTCTACATCTACATCATGTATCCTCAGAAAAATATAAATTAAAAGAACAATAAGATACCACTACATACCTATTAGAATGGTCAAAATCCCAGAACACTGACACCATCAAAGCTATTGAGGATGTGCAGCAATAGGACTCTTATTCATTGGTAGTTGGGATAAAAAAATGATACAACTATTTTTAAAGGTCATTCGGTAGTTTTGACAAAACTAAACATATTTTTACCATATAAGCCAGGAATTGTGCTCCTTTGTATTTGCTAAAAGTAGTTGAAAACATATGTCCACACAAAAATCTACCCACCGGGACATATAGCAGTTCACAATTGCCAAAACTGGGAAGCAATCAAGTTGCCCTTCAGTAGATGGATGGATAGATACATAGACTGTGGTACATAGACAATGGAATATTATTCAACCTTAAAAATAAATTACCTATTGAGTATTTCATGACTGAAGTTTGTATCTCTTATTTATACATGTTTGTATCTCTTATTTATAAATGTTAATTCACTATTTTGTACTTAATTAGTCAATCTAAAAAGGCCACATACTATATGATTTCAACTCTATTACATGGCTTCTGGAAGAAAGAAAACTATAGAGACAGTAAAAATATCAGCAGTTACCTGTGGGCTGGTGTACAAGAAGGATGAACAATAGGCAGAGCACAGTAAAATTTTATAGCAGTTAAAATACTCTGCATGATAGCATAGTAATGGATATACAGTGGTATCTTGGTACTAGTTGGATTCAGAACTAGTTGAACCTGGTACTTGTTGCATTTGGATGGGAAAAAATGTTTCAGCCCTCTGTTGCATTTGTTAGAATTTGTATGAGTCATGACACCACCCACAAGAGAAAATGACTAATTTTTGCTTGCTTGCCATGCTTCAGAATGAAGTAATGACAGGTATAGAGGTACTGCCATGTGTAACTAACTATATATCAGTCAGATCCACAGAATGTAAAACACAAAGAGCTAACCATAATGTAAACTACAAACTTTGGGTGGTCATGGGATCTCAGTGTAAATTTATCAACTGCAGCAAATGTGCCACTCAGGTGGCAGATGTTGATAACTCAGGAGCTACGTGTGTGAGTATGTTGGGGGGCTTCTCCAATCATTCCTGTGTCCTTCCCTGAGAGCACATTCATTTTGCATCTATTCCTATCTATTTCTCATAGTCAGTATCACTTAGTAGTCCTGTAAATATCATCTCAGATGTTAGTGACTTAACACATCTATTTTAGCTTCTGAGTCTGTGGGCCTGAAATTTAGGTAGGACTCAGATTATTCTTCTGACCTCAGCTGTGCTCCTCGTATATCTGTAGTCAGCAGCATATCAGGTTTTTGCTTCTTGAGACATTATGGCTGAAGTATAGGTTGGTGAATATATGATGAATATTACTGAGCTATACATTTCTCATCAATCAGATTAGCTTCTGCTTTTATGCATGTCATCCAGGCAAGTTTCCAAAAAACAGAACAAAAGTAGTCAAGGTTTTTGAGGCTTTGGTTTGGAACTGGTTTTTTTTTTTTGGTCATTTTCACTTAATTCTATGGATCAAACTATATTAGAAGCCCAGCCAAGATCATCATGTTTTGATGCCAGGAGCTGCAATGCCATGTCGAAAAAAACATATTTATGAAAAGGAAAAAAATGCAGTCATTTTTGCAATCTACAATAGCCCTCAGTCTGCTGCAATTCATTATGTTACTGGTCAAAGCCCTTGCGCCTGATACTTTAAAAAGCTCAAATTTAAAACATCAGAGTTTAGAGAAAGAAAATTTTACTGATCAAGAAGGCACCAACTGAGAATATGAAAGACCTTATCCTCAAATTCATCTTAAGAAATTACAAAGTTCAAGGTTTTTTTTTCTATCAAGGGGAGGGGGTATGGAGGGGAAAGAGATAATTGATTGCCACAGATATCTAGGCATCCATAGGGGTCTGAGGAAGATTGTGTTTGCTGACGAAAGTTTGTCAGGAGGTCCCTGCAAGCCTTTGATAAGTCATACATATATCTCAAGCCAAAAGTAGAATTTCTATAATCATTAGCATGACTACATACAAGATTAAGAAGAAGCTATTAGTCTGAAGTCCATGTGAACAAAGCATGCTTACAGCAAGATGTAGCCAGAGAGACCAAGCATTTCACTCTGTTACAATGACATTATTTCTACATACAAAATATACTTACCCACTCTGAGAACCCTAAATGTCTCCTACAAGGCTGGCATCATACTCAAAGTCCAAGATCTTGGTGTAATATTGTTTACACCAACAAGAGTTTTAAAAAACTCTTAAAATTCATCCTTTTAATTCATAGATCTTTGAAATTAAAATACAATTAATCTTCATTCTCACATGAAATGGAAAGCAAAGGAAGCATAACTACTACACATGTGCCCATTCCAAAAAGGGGGGATGGAAGGTACAAAGCCATTATTGCTGCTTAGCACTGCTGAAAACCTGTTAGATATGTAAATTGCTAAACTCCAGGGACAGTAAATAATCTTAATCATGGCCTTGTTCTGCCCTCTGGAACTGAGTCTCAGTTTTGGCTTCTCTGCTTCTGTATGGGAAAGACTTGCCAGTCCATTTTTTCTTACTGTTCTCAGGAAATGGGTTTTTCTATGCTTCTCATTGTTTTTTGTTTTTTGTTTTTTTTTTTTTTTGTTCTGAACTCCCAGCTCTTGGTTCTAACCTTTGCTCTTTCCACCCTACTGCATACTAAAGTGACCCAGGTAAGCAGCTGAATACTCTCAAACTACTTCTTTCCTGTAAAATGTTTAGGAATCAGAGACCTTTTGGTATTTGAACACTTTAATTTGCTCTAGAATGGTGGTGCTTTCGCTGGTACAAATCCCTTAAGTATACATTCAGACCTTTCTAGATTAATTATTTTTGAGTCATGTATTTGTCTACAGCTACTTTTGGCAAGTCACATTGAAAAGAATCCAGAGTGGGGAATTATTGCAGCCATTATTGCAAACAACCAACCACATGATTCATGTTAAACTCAAAAGGGAAGCGCTTGTTGATCTTCATCCCTTTTCTCTTAGGATATCGCTTTGATCCTCTGCCAAATTATACCACTCTCTGGAGAGAACAGCTTGCACATTCTAAATGAAAGATTTCCTCATTAGACAAAATAAAATAACAATGATGTTAGGACATAAGAATGAAAGGAAATAATTCCATGAACTTGAAGAGAAAGTAGAGGGTGGGTTGTATGACAAGACGGTATAAACACAAGTGATATAATTGTACATACCACATAGTATGAGTATAATATTGAATGTGAGCTTATGAATATAGAAGGACATTCACCTGAATTTTTTCTTATGTTTTGGAAACTTAAAACCACAGAGCACATGAAAGTCATCAAGGGGAAACCCTGAAATTTATGATTATGGTAGGAAGGAAATGATTTATGAACTTAAAGATCTCACACTGAAAGAGGCATCCAATTGAAAAAAAAGACATATTTTATTATAAGTATAGCTGTATCTCTTTCTATGCAATAAATAAAATTTTAGTTTATTTCATTATCTAATAATTGGCCAGTGACTTCGTGTATTTTTGTCATCTCAGGGAAAAAAAGAACAAAACATGTTTAATTATTATATACCTGTTTTATTTTTTGATAATTCCTTGGTTAGCATATCAGGGAAGTCACTAGAATATTTAAAAAATATATGGTAGGTCATAATCGGTTTATATATTTGTGATTATTAAATTATAATCTAATATCTATAGCACTGAAGCCAAGTAAGAAAATCAAAAAGTATTTTGCATTTTACACTTTAAAGTTAAAAAAGTATGTTTTGCTTACCTAAGTGGTTTCCTTATGTTATTGGTTTTAATTGACCATTATTAATAAAGGCATTTTTTCATTTCTGAATCAATTAAAATTTTATGTCCTGCTTGCCTTTCTCACCAGAAAGTTTACTTGAGAACTTGATATAGTGATGCATTTTATTAAAGCAAAAGCATAACACTTAACTTTAGCTAACCAAATTAGTTTAAAAATAAAGTGTTTATTTTCCAAGGTAAATTAAGATTTTACACTAAATAGATATATTATTGTGGTTGTAACACTCTATCTTTGCTTATTTAAACATGATCTGGAGAAACTGATGTCTACTTCTATAAATTTGTGAAATTGTTGTAGCTTCATAACACTGGTAAGTTATTCAAGTTCGTAATTGCTACTAAATAAATTTAGCTTAAACTTTTACTTCAGTATTTGATTGTTTTCCACAGCTGTTTTTCAGTCATGTATGAAATTTCATTACTATAAATCTTTGGTTCAATGACTTTCATTGTATTCAAACAACTAGTTCATGCCAGTAAAATTTCATACCAATGAAGAAACACTTCTGACTCATGATTGTGGTTACAACTGTGAAAGAATGTTTAAATTTTGATGCTATTTTTCTATTTGTTAGAAATAAGTATAGTTTTCCCATATGAAATCCAACTTTGTTAATCTTCAATTTTAGAAGTATAAAATATATATCTAAGATATTAAAATATCTAAATTTTACTAAAACATATGTCAAAATAAATAATTTAGCAAGCTTCTTGGTATAAAAATTTTATTTTTTAAGTAAATTTCTATGTTATTAGGATGAATAAACTGGGGTGCTAAGAGCAGTTATATCTTGTGATTTTACCTTTTCTCTTGTTTGTTTTTTTCATTTAATTCATAGAAATTTGGGAAAAAATAAATTTTTATTAGAATTGTGTTGTTTTGGTACAAAAAATAGGTATATTCATATACCTGGGTTCAGGTCATGAATCCCCCATTGACCTAAAGCAAAATATTCTAGTTCATGCATAATTCTCCTCATCATTTGTAAATAATGTGTTAGATTAGCATATTTATAAAAACTCTTCAAATAGGAATTTAATATATTATTATTTTAAATGTAGATATATTTTAAGAAATATAACTTATTTTTATTCTTAGAGATTTTCTCCTTATAAATAAATACTATTATAAACCTTAGGGTTTACAGTAGTATTTACAAGTGATTATACTGACACATCATAATCACTCAAAACACATAGTGTTTTTTTTAATTGTTTATTTATTTACTTTTAGAGAGAGGGAAAGGGAGGAAGAGAGGGAGAGAAACATCCATGTGTGGTTGCCTCTTATGTGGCCCCCACTGGGGACCTGGCCTGCAACCCTCTCATGTGCCCTGACTGGGAATCCAACCGGCGACCCTTGGTTCACAGCCTGAGCTCAATCCACTGAGAGCACATAATTTATCTTATGGTTCGTTCTTGGTGTTGTACATTCTATGGATTTATTCAGCTATATAATGACATATATCCATCAATATAATATCATACAGAATATTTTTACTGTCCTAAAAATCTCATATTTACCTCCCCCTTACCACTCCTGGGTAACCACTGATCATTTTTGGAAAAACATTATTATATTTATGGGGATGATATTGTACAATAAGATTACATAGGTTTCAAGTGTATAATTGTATGGCACATCATCCGAATATTGTGTGTTCACTATCCAAAGTCCAATCATCTTCTTCCACCATATGTTTGAACCCTTTTACCTTTTACTACCTTCCTTCCCCTCTTTCCTCTGGGAACTACCATACTGTTGTCTATGTCGATGATTTTTTGTTTCTTTTTCTTTATTGTTCATTTGTTGCTTTCAGTTTTATAACATGTGTGAGAGAAATCGTAGGGTTCTCAACTTTTTCTGATTTATTTTACTTAGCATGATATTCTCATGATCTATCCATGTTGTTGCAAATAGTAGATCTTTTTATTGTCTCCATAGTTTTGCTTTATCCAGAATGTCATATACCTGGAATCATACAGTTTTTAGCCTTTCTAAAATTGGTTTCTGTCTCTTAGCAATATGCACTTATGGTTCCTGAATGTCCTTTCATGGCTTGGTAGCTTTTTTCTTTCTTTAGCACAGAGTAGTATGTTTTATCCATTCACCTACTGAGTACATACATCTTGATTGCTTCCAATTTTTGCAAAATATAAATGAAGTTGCTATAAACATCTGAGTACAGATTTTTGTATGGACATACATTTTAATACCTTTGGGTAAATAACAAAGAGCACAACTGCTCAATCATGTGGTGAGACTGTGTTTAATTTTTGTGAGAAACCGCCACACTGTCTCCCAAAGTGGCCGTGCCATCTTGCATTCACACTAGCAATTTGTAGGAATTCTGGTGCCTCCACATGCTCATTTGCTGTTGTCAGTATTCCTGATTTTGGCCACTCAAATTGGTATATAGTGGTGTAACTTGTTTTAGTTTGATTTTTCTGATGACATAGGATGTGGATCATGTTTTCATGTGCTTATTTGCCATCTTTATATCTTCTATGGTCAAGCATCTGGGAGGTCTTTGGCCCATTTTCAATGGGGTTCTTTGTTTTCTTATTGCTGCATTTTACAACTTCTTTGTATATTTCTTTTTTAAAATAGTTTTAAATTGTTGTTCAGATACGGTTGTCTCCACTGTACATTTCATATAACAGTATTTTATGAGATAAGTCTTTAAAATATTTCTCCCAGTTTGTCTTGTCTTCCCATTCTATAATATTGTTTGTAGAGCAGATTTTTTTTTCATTTTAATGAAGTCCAGCCTATCCATTATTTCTTTCATGGGTCATGTCTTTGGTATTTATCTAAAGATAATTTATTTACCTCTATGTCAATAGAATAGCCAAAATTAGGAAACAGCCTAAGTTCCCAACAGTAGGTGAGTGGATAAAAAATACATGGTACATTTACACAATGGACTGATTGTGTAAATCACAGAAGAAAAAAAAACCAATGAATTCTTGCCTTTTGTGACAACATGCATGGTACTAGAGACTTATCAGTGAAATAAGTTATTTGGTGAAAGACAAATATGACCTCATTAATAAAAGGAATCTAATGAACAAAGTAAATTAATGAGCAATGCACAACAAGAGGTATGGAATCATGTGTAGACTGATAGCTATAAAAGAGAAGAGGGGAAGTGGGAATGATTGAAAGAAGGTGAAGGGATTAGTCCAGGACATACATGAAGCACCCATGCACATGGACAACAGTGTAAGGATTGACTATGGAAGTAGGGGGGTGGGCTGGGTGGAGTAGGCAAAGGGGGAAAATGAGAAAATTATACTAGCATAAACAGTAAAACATTTAGCTAAATAAATAGCATTGCAATAGCAAGGTTATTTAGGTTTTCTCCTCATATGTTGTAAGAGTTTCATAGCTTTACATCCTATATTTAGGCCTGAAATCCATTTTAAGTTAATTTTTTAAGTGTGTAAAGTCCATACTTATATTTTTTGAATGTGTTAGTGACTAGAAATTCCAGCATAATTTGTTGAAAACACTATTTTTCTTTTCATTGTATTGCTTTTTATCTTTTGTCAACTATCAATTATTTATATTTATGGGGGTCCACTTCTGGGTTCTTGATTCTCTCCCACTGATTTATTTGTCTGGTCTTTGGCCAATACCACACTGTCTTGAAATTGGGTAGCATCAGACCTCCAATTTTTTCTCTTCCTTCAATATTCTGTTGGCTATTCTGGGTCTTTAGGTTCTCCATATAAACTTCAGAAATAGTTTGTTAAAATCCATGAAATAACTTGAGAATTTTGATTTGGATCACATTGAATCTATAAATCAATTGCAGAAGAATGGAAGTCTTGACAATATTGAGTCTTTCTATTTGTAACTATAGATTGTCTCTCCACTTCCAGTCAGTCTGACTACAATTTGCCCATGTCAACATCCTCCAATCAAGAAACAGCTAAAGGCTTCCATGATTTACACTATAAAGTTTTCCCATCCCTCTGTCTTACTTTCAAGGCTTTGCCAATCTCAGGTGATAGTGACTGACTCCCTTGCCATAGTGGGCTCTGCATAAATAGGCTTTGCTTGTTTTTATCTCACAGGTGTTCATTTACCTGTATAAATCTTTAGAACTAAATTCTATACAATCATTAAAGAGCTTTCAGAGAATGTATTTTATCAGGTGGTCTTTCACTTACTCTGTCATAACTGGTATAAATTAAAAAGTATTCTTTAGATATTCTTTAAATATGTCTGTTTATGATATTAGCCAAATAGATACTAAAAAAATAAAACCTACACTTATCTAATTTTTAGAAATAAATCTAAGATTTACAGAATCAACAATATTTCTTTTGATTTATTTTCTCTGGTTTAATGATGTAAATGAGTTGCTAAAGACAAGAATGTTAATGTTCAAAGTTTGTTCAAAGTTGAATTAAAGTAAGCTCAGTCAAGATACAATACTTTTTAATTTATCACTCATTTTATTCACTGAATTATTTGAATTACTTTGAATAAGCTTTAGTTTACAATTGTGTTTCCAGATAATCCTTTATTCTTTAATTTGCTTTTACTAATTGTTAAAAATTCCTTATATTTTTCATATCTTAGGATAAGAACAAACCTGACAGAAAAAAAAAGTTGAATCAAATAACAATGATGAACATTAGGGCCCTTATAAGTGTTTAGAGGAAAAACTTGACTAGTTTTGACTATTGTGCTATGCCTGTAGTTGCATTACTAACAGCAGCAATCTCTAACACCAGGTGAATTATATAATAATTGGGGTTTTAATGATCTCAGCATAAGTTCTCAGAGTCAGTTTTTGTATTATGGCCAGTTTTCCATGGAGTAAATAATAGCTTACATTTAACTAAATCTAAGGCTTTGGGGGGTCAAATTTTGATTTGCTGTAGGTTCTAAGAACACCCAGGAACATAACTTCTTCAGGACAGGTTCTAGTAATTCAGGTAAAACTGAATTATTATGAATGCATTTTTACCCCAAATAATATCACTCTTCTTTTTCTCTGGCCGTGTGCTCTGGGTTGAGCTTGGCTGTGCAACGCATGGTTCTATTCCCAGTCAGGGCAAATGTCTGAGCTGCTGGCCAGATCCCTCGTAGATGGTGTGGGAGGGGCAACCACACATTGATGTTTCTCTCCTTCTTTCTCCTTCCCTTCCCTCCTCTCTAAAAATAAATTTAAAAAAATTAAAAATAAAAAAGAATAAAAAGAAAACTTTTTCTAGCAAAAGCTTTCAGAATAACTATATTCAGTAAATTTCTCCCCTTTTAGATTATAGATTGTTAGTTTCTGGCTCAGGGTTTTGCTACATTATTTTTTTTCACATCTCTAATTCTACATCTTACCAAATTTACTTCTGTTCCTACCAAATGACCAAATGCAAAAATCAAGAATTTAAAAAGTCATCTTTTTAATTTTTTTATTTTTATTTTATTATTTTAAAATATATTTTATTGATTATGCCATTACAGTTGTTCTATTCCCCCCCTTCATTCCCCCATCCAAGATTGCTCTACCAAGCAAAGCTTTCATTTTATTTATTTATTTATTTATTTATTTATTTATTTATTTAAAGATTTTATTTATTTATCTTTAGAGGGGAAGGGAAGGAGAGAGGGAGAGAAATATCAATGCATGGTTGCCTCTCATACGTCCCCTGCTGGGAACTGGCCTGCAACCCAGGCATGTGCCCTGACTAGGAATCGAACCACGATTGTTTTGTTTGCATGCCCGCACTCAATCCACTGAGCTACACCAGCCAGGGCAAAAAAAAAAAAGTCATCTCTTTTTATTTAAAATAAAAAGAGATTCAACTGTATGGGAAGACATATTTGCTAATGATACCTCAGACAATGGTTTAATCCCCAAAATATGCAAAGAACTTACATGACTCCACTCTAAGAAGACAGGCAACCCAATTAAAAAGTGGGCAAAGGTCTTGAACAGACATTTCTCCAAGGAGGACATACATAAGATGCAGGGACACATGAAAAGAGTGTGTCATGATCACTAGCTATCAGAGAGACGCAAATTAAAACCACAATGAGATACCACTTTACACCGGTCAGAATGGCCATCATAAACAAAGCAACAAACAACAAGTGTTGGAGAGGTTGTAGAGAAGAGGGGACCCTAATCCATCATTGGTGGGATTGCAGACTGGTACAACCACTGTGGAAAACAGGATGGAAATTTCTCAGAAAACTAAACATGGACCTGCCTTTTGATCCAGCAATTCCACTGCTAGGATTATATCCTAAGAACCCTAAAACATTAATCCAAAAGAACCTATGCACCCCAATGTTCATAGCAGCACAATTTACAATAGCCAAGTGCTGGAAGCAACCTAGGTGCCCATCAGTAAATGAATGGATCCAAAAATTACGGTACATATACACAATGGAATTCTATGCAGCAGAAAGAAAGAAGGAGCTCCTACCCTTTGGAACACCATGGATGGAACTGGCAAGTATCATGCTGAGTGAAATAAGCCAGGTGTTGAAAGACAAATACCACATGATCTCACCTTTAACAGGAAGCTAAACAACAAAACAAACGAGCAAGCAAAATAAAAACACAGACACTGAAATAGAGAACAGGGGGACAGGGACCAGAGGGGAGAGGGGAGGGAATTTCAGGGAAAAAGGGGAAGGATTTACAGGAACTAGTAGTATAAAGGACACATGGACAACAACTAAGGGGGGTGGAAATGGGAGGGAGGTGGGGAGCACTGGGGGGGGTGGGCTGGGATGGGAGTAAAAAACAGAAAACTGTACTTGAACAATAATTAAATAAATTTTTAAAAAGAATTTAAAAAGTCATCATTGAGGAAAAAGGAAAGATAAATAGTTAAATGATCAATTAATATATGAATATATTATTAAGAGAAGTATAATTAATGAATTGATTTGATAATTAAGAGAACATTGAATATCTAATAGTTTTAATACTGTAGTTTTGAGATGGAAATATTACTTCAATATCTTTTGTTTTATTTCTAACATTCATATTCTCTTTTATTCTTTTTTTCTCTTTCTCTCTTTACTTATATCATCTTTTCCAGCCTTATTTTTCATCCATATACCAAAATATGTAAGACCTTGGGGTACAATGGAGTGAATTTTTTAGGGGATGTAGATATTGTCTAGGAATCTGATTTACTTCCAGTAGCAAGACTTGATTATTGGGAACAAACAACATATCTATTCATTGCAAACTCCGTAACCCTATATTTCTGACCATTGATATGTAAAAAAGGGGCTGGTCATTCACCTAAATCATTCTAGTGTATTCAAATCAATACTGTCATATTGTCATATCATTTCCTGGTAGAAATCAAGTCATGAGTAGGCATCATTAAAAGAGAACCTCAGTCTGACTTGCCGTACACCTATTTGTGGACACCAATTCTTGATCATTTCCTGTGCAGTAGCTAGTGGAGGATGTGTTGTAACCTCAGATTTCTTATAATGCTCCCCATACTGTTAAAACAACATAAAATCTTTATTTCCAACCTATTAGAATATCATGTTTTCTCTTCTATGAAAAGAGAGAACATGCAACTCAGCGCTGTTTCCTGATAGTGCCAATGTTCACGTTATGTTTTCAGTTAAGATCATTTTCTCAGCTGTTAGATCTTTTAAATTAGTTAGAGAGTTTACTGGTAGTTTTCATCTTCAAAAATAATTGATTTTTTTCTCTGTGGAAACATTTGGCCTGCAGGCTACTTTCTTATTTCAGGTAAACAAAAATTTAACTTCTGTTGACTAGGACAAAATGACAACAAACAATCAAATGTGAAAATATTTTATGTCCTTCAAAATCTCTTTTGAAATTTAAAGCAGTTGTCATTTTTAAGTTTTTCTTAATACATGTGTAGCAGTGAACATAATGGAGGTAGGTGGTATAAAGGTACTTAATAGTAATAAAAAATACAATAAAGATTAAATTTTTAAAAAGACGCTTTTGAGAAATAACTCAAAAAATCATATGGGTTCTTTCCAGATGAAAAAAATTAAAGTCTGAGATGAAAAATGAGGTACTCAATATTATCAGTTTTGTTAGGGTTTAAAGCTATGAGGAAATCAAATTTCCTTGACTCTTGATATATATCCAGCTATTTTATAAGTTATAGAGATCATCAGGTACATTTGCTTTCTTAAAAAAAAAAGGTCTCTATAAAGAAACAATATCACATAGTTACATTTAAATTTATTTTCTCCAAAAAATTATAACATTTTGATAAAAGAAGACCTGAAAAATATTTTTACCTAGGCTGTCTATATTACCAAGCTATTTGATATCAATTTTTAATCAATTGGATAGCTCATTATTATGTAATTATTAACAATTTCTATGCACCAACCAACTCCTTATGTCATAGAATAGAATGATAAATAGAATATTCAAGATTTGGACATCTCTGAAAGTGAAGACAGGCTATAGACATATATAGAAATGTATATAGATTGAGGCCTGGGCATTATTTCATTCAACAGTCCTCAACATGAAGATACTATGTAATGAACTAAATTGATTCCCACAAAATAACTCATCTAGTAAAAATGACAATGGGATTCATAAGGCTATTTCTTAGTATAATACAAATGGTTTTCCTTGAAGTATCTGGGATGAGTGAATAGTTTAATAATTCATAGTTTGAATTCATATGAGATGCCTTATTACATGATTTTTAAAAATCTATTAAAGCAGGCAATAATGGCCATGCTTAAAGAAAAACATATGACATAGTTTAGCTCAAATTGCACAATATGTATGATACATGTTGTTTTCTAATCTCATTTTGAACATCAGAGTAACATTTTGAGTGCAGTTATGAAATTCAATGTGGTAATCATGTTGATGTCATTTTTGGAATAGATGTATAATGTATACTGCCATTTCAAGTCAGTCAGTATACTAATGTGATTCTACCTAAATTGGTACAATAAGGAAAACTTTGTACTTATTATTCCCATGTAGGAATTGATAACTTTTACCTCTGTTTTTCTAGTAAAATGTAATGTCTCCTTAAATCTTGAAATATCATTTTACAAAGTCTCTTATATTTTGTTGTTTGATAAAAACTGAAGATTTAACCATGAAATAGGGCCTTAGTATCATACAAAGGTATAAAATGTTTTGCTAGAACTTGTTCTTTCTATTTTATCACTGGAGGAAACTCTACTTTGCTATAAAGCCACCTAAAATGTTACCTGGATAATAACTCTATTTCTAAATATCATAGATAAGTAGTAAATTTACACTTATAATTTACAGTATATAAAAAGAAGTAATTAAAATATAAGATATCTAAGGATGATTTTTTAAGAAAGAAAATTTTAGACATTATTGTGTGAGGAAATTGTAAGTAGTAATGCATGTGTATATAGCCTCACATAAACTTGAAAATGTTTGATGTTATGGGTCTACAGATTTTATACATTCATAATTTTCTGCAGATTTTCATATAGATGTGTTTACATATATAGAAAGATATATCTGTAGATAACTAGAATCTGAATTTTATAAGCATACTGTAAAATATTTTCCACATGATATTCAGTTTCACTTTACGAAGAGCAGCATAACACAGAATACATTTCAAGACAGCCCCAAATCTAATCCTTTATCCATTAGTAAGCCTCAGTCTCTACCTATGTTTTATTATAGGGCTGTCGTAAATATTAAATAAAATGAGTGTCTCTGATCATGTCTGCTCATTAATTGCCAGTTTTTCTTTCCTTTCTCTATTAACATTCATTTACTCGAAAAGCGTCTGTTGGAATTCTAGTCTGTAATCGCAGTCTAATAAACCTGATGCATAGACATTTTCTTTAGTGCTGAGAAAAACAGTAGATACAGAGTTCATGAACACATGATTAAATTATTTTTAATTATTCTGCAATTGGAAATGTTATTTAGATAAAACAAAGATGTAATGTTATGTGAACTTAGCAAGCCAAGTTCACAGCAATATTGTTTTGTTTGCTATCCGCCATAGCCCAGTAGTAAGTTGATGGCAAACAAATTATTCATATTGATGACAATTTCAAATGCATTTTGTGAGTTTGGGTACTTTCACAAACAGACTCAAAATCAAACATTCAGTTCAAGCAATTGATGGGCGATGCTGGGGAGATAAGGAACCCAATGCATGGAAGGAAAGGCAGCAATCGTGGTGGCTGCAAAGAGGAATGTGGAAAATAATCCCAAGAAGAAAAAGATAATGGCACACGTAAAACAAACCTCAGTCTTACTAGTTAATGAACCAGTGATTCATTTACTGATCAGTGATTGAATCACTTATTTACTAGTGATTACTAGTAATACTAGTAAATGAATCAGTGATTCATTCACTGACCATTTACTAATGGTCAGTGATTAAGCCTTCACCTCACAGAAGCACATCCAGTGACCTGAGGACAGATCCAGAGAAAAGGTGTCGATTTTGGCTCTTATAAACTAGGCTGACATCACACATGGAAGAGTTTAAGTGTTAACTCTGTAACATTGACAGCAGAGTTAGACAGAAAGTTTAATTACTCAAATATTTGAAGAAAATATACATTTTATATATTAAATTAAGAGAATAATAATTGTTTTTATTATAAAACAGTTATATTTTATTTCATAAGAATTAGAAGATATAGACAAGCAATATCAGAAAATTAAAATGTTTGAACATACTACTATAGAGAACCACTATTAATTTTTTGAAGGCATCAATATTTTCCTAATATATCTTGTATTGTGAACCATAATGAATTTTTATTCTTATATATAATTAATATCTATCCTATATTAATAATAAGTATTTAATTTACATACAATTTTACTTGTCACAACATATAGCTCAGAATTTTTCAATGTTTATTATCTATTTAAATAAATCAAATTTAGGAGCAATCATAAACTATCTATTACATGCAAAACCTTCTGCTGAAAGCTGTGAACATAAAGTCAATACCAGATAGGTAAAGTACAATAGAACTAAAATACTTGCACAAAATTAACTATAAGGCAAGTGGGGATAAATGAAGAGTTCTGATGGAGATTTCAGATCATAGTGTGTTAAAGGAGAAGAAATGCTATTTTAGTTGAGATTTTGACAGACAGTAAGGAAAAACACATTCAGGTCGAGTGAGTATATTAGTCAAGGAAGTCAGTGAACTCTAGAGCCATTAATAATAGACCTTTAGAGTGTGTGTGCATGTGTGAGTGTGTGTGCATATTTGTGTGTACATGGTTCTGCGTCTTAACTCAGGTGTATCTGGTTTCTCTGGTTCTTTCATTGTCTGGATTCTCCCACATTAGACAAGAGTGCATCCATAGTAAATTAATGCACACAAGTACACTGAAGAGAGTATGAGCAGCTTCTCTGTATAGCCTAATAAAGAAAAATGCTAATGATCTTTACCTTATTTAATTTATTTAAGGCCAGACTGACATGGATGACAGAACTATATAGTATTATTTGAGTAAGTACCTAATGTTTACTTGAAATTATGGTGATTTTATCAAATTTAACCTTACCAGAAATGTAGATGAAAATAACATTTGTATGGGTGCTTAATATGACATGTTAAGCATTTTACATAAATTATGTTTTTTTTTACATAGCTTGGCTCTCAGATGTCTCACTCAGGTTTCAGCTATAATCTTTTATACCAAATTTATATCATTATTTAGTTCTTTCCTCATCTAAGTAATTAGACACTTAGTATAAATTGACCTGCCTTTTGACCCAGCAATTCCACTGCTAGGATTATACCCCAAGAATCCTAAAACATCAATTTCAAAGAACCTATGCACCACAATGTTCATAGCAGCACAATTTACAATAGCCAAGAGTTGGAAGCAACCTAGGTGCCCATCAGTAAATGAATGGATCCAAAAATTGTGGTACATATACACCATGGAATTTTATGCAGCAGAGAGAAAGAAGGAGCTCCTACCTTTTGCAACAACATGGATGGAACTGGAAAGCATTATGCTGAGTGAAATAGGCCAGGCATTGAAGGACAAATACCATATGATCTCACCTTTGACAGGAAGCTAAAGAATAAAACAAACAAGCAAACAGAATAAAAACAAAGACGCTGAAATAGGGAACAAGTGGGCAGCGACCAGAGGGGAGAGGGAAGGGAACTTAAGGGGAAAAAGGGGGAGGGATTCTGAGGAACAAGTATGAATGACACAGAGATGAGGACGGGGGGGGGGGGGGAATGGGAGGGAGGGGGGAGACCGGGCGGGGGGGGGGAAGAGAAAAAAAATGTACTTGAAAAGTAACCAAATAAAATTAAAAAAAAAAAAAAGTATGTTTGTGACCAGAGATAGTGTATCAGTTAGATTTTGATGACTAACAAACACCTCCAAACATAGTGGCATATAGAAATAAATATTATTTCTTTCAAAAACTTTGACAGATGGCTCTTTTGTTGTGTGCCAACCTATCAAAAGTCTGTTTTGGGCTGGTGGCTAAGATAAGACAATGTTCTAGGATGGCCTCACTTATTATATATCTGGCATTTGGGAAGTCATTTTACCTAGCAGATCTTAAATTAGGGTAGTTTGTCTTTGTCTCATAAGATTTCTCTTCCACTAATAGGTGAATCCATGCTTCTTCACTTGATAACATTAAAGTTCCAAAAAGCATCAAGAGAGAAAGCCCCAATGCATGAAGACTGTTTAGGCCTGAGCTATGTCATAATTGCTTCTGTCTCATTGGACAAAGCAAGACACAAAGCCAGCCCAACACGGCTGCGACAGGGTGCAACTGAGGGGCATGAATAGGGAGAAGGGAAGGAAATACTGTAAAATACCATGCCATACAAATTCAATAAAACATCTATTTTCAAGAAGCTCAGAGTTTAACTAAAGAGAGACATGAACATATTTTTAAAAATAAATTTAAAAAAGTTACAGGAGAGTAAAATTATTGAAACTGGCCAAAAAGACTTTACCATTCTCCTTAGCTTGACTAAACGTGAGACCGACTTCTCCCTTACTATAAGCTTCTGACCTCCATTTTCATAGAGCATTTATTTAGAGAACTTGCAATTGTAAATGCTTTCTCTGTTCCTTACAGATATAAATTTCCTCTCAGCCTCTTGCCAGTTTTCCCAAGGACTGGGAAATGTAATACTTCTTTGAATACTTCTTTGTAATACTTCTTTGAAATGTAATAATCCAAAAAGATAGCCTCGTTATCTTCTGCTCTCTGTGGCAGGGTAGGAGTCTAAATTCCATAAGCACCAATTAGCAAATACAGGCAGCCTAGTGATGTTAACTAATCTTATCCTTACTTTTCTCCAGTGCTTTTTCACTGCTTACCCCAGTGCTAAAGAATGCTTCCCATATTTTGTTCAGTGGAGTGAGATCAATTTTTCTCCTTGATTGAAATAGTCCTCCTTACCTGTTTAACTTGTCCAGTGAACTTTTTCTTTGACATAACCAAGAAGGGAACTTTAATCTGTCATTGATGGAGCAGATTAGGAATTAGGAAAGATTTCTGGTGTAAGTATTGCCTGAGTTTATTGCTCACACTTCTGACTTCTGTGAAAATAAGATATGATCTCTCCCATGAAGAAGTCTACTAGATAACATGTGGGTTTTTATTTTTCCTGATAGAGAAGCATATGATGTAGATTTTAAATAAAATATTGCCTAATTCTATTTCAATACCTTTGCTCAAGCCATGTAAATTATTTTGCATTTTCAGAGGTATCTTGATACTAGTAATTATGTATCTTCACCAGGGGATATGCATTTATTTTCCTCAATATATAAAATTGGACACTTAGACTCTGACTTTCTAATCAGGCTACAATGAATTTTGATAATAAGAAGAGGTTAGAACCATGACTCAATAATCCCAGCACAGCAGACCTTTAAGAATGAGACAATGTTTCTTGAAACTACAAATCCATTCTTTAATACAAAGTTAAACCTGTTTTCTTAATATATATTAATTTTGAAGTTGGAAAAATGTGCCATATTTCAATTGCTAAGAGATTGCTATGGTCTGAATTTTTGTGCCCCCCTGCCCCAGTTATATGTTAAATCCCAATGTACAGGGTGACTGTATTAGGAGGTAGGTACTTGGAAGATGCTTAGGTCATGACAGTAGAAGCCTTATAAGTGGTAATAGGGCCCCTAGAAAGGACAAGCTATTGAGTTCCCTAGCCCCTATCATCAAGTGAGAACCCAGTGAAAAGGCACCATTTAGGAAGTGGGCCTCATCAAACACTGAACCAGATGGAACCATGATCTTGGACTTTCCAGCCATTAGAACTGTGGAGAAAAAAATTTCTGTCGTTTATAAACTACCCAGCTGTGGAATTTTGTTATAGTATCCTGAGAAAACTAGGACAGAAGTGTTTTTTTTAATATTAATGAGCTTAAAAGCAAATATATGTGTTATATTTTATCTACTACCTCTTAAACATATACTAAAATATTTATATTGTTTCTGTTTGACATATATTCACACTCACAGTTTAGTTTTGCCATATTCCTATATTCTTGAATTAAATCCTATTTTTGTATGATCTATTGTAAAAGAATATTTTAAAAGTTTATTTCCCAGTGTTACATTTTCATATTTACCGAAGTATGTAATTTTTATATTCATGAGAGTATATAATTGGTTTATAATATTTTTTATATTAAGTTTCTTAAGCTTTGAGTCTCAGTGCTAGGCCAACATTGTGAAATACGTGGAGAAATTTCCCATTACTCTCTGTGATGATAAGTCATTTTCAATAATTAATAGTTCTTTTAGAATATCAGGGTATCAAAAATTTATCTAAATGTGGATACAGCAATTTTAGCCTTTAAAACATTTCCCTAACTTTCCCCATAATTATTATCCTATTATGTTTGTTTTCTTTATATTTATTAAATAAATTCTGTTAATATGTATTTTTGATTAAGTAGTTTTTTCTATATCTCAGTGCACACATCCTACATGTATCACATATTAGAAAGGAAAATAAATGAACCATCATCTCTCATATCTAAAATTAAAGAGAAGATATGAATTTTTATTACACTCAATTTACATATAATTAAGCAATCAAACCAGGCAGAACCATCCAAAGGATGTAATGGAGCAGACAGTGTAAACTTTATGGAGAGAGGAGAGGGCAGTAGAACCAACGGTGGAAGTATACATGTGAAAAACACCAAAAATTTCCCTACATGGAAAAATGCTGAAAACTGTTTTGAAATGTAAAGATTAAAACACTAAGTTCTTTGAAAATGAATAGCAATTTTAAGAAGGTTGCTATTTCTAAAAGGAGGAAAATGGGGAGGAGATACATTCCCTGAAGGTAAAAGATAAAAAGGAAGAAATAAATAAACATTAAGGGTCTTAGAGAAAGCAAAAAAAAATCAGAAAATCAGAAAAGACCAGACCCTCTCTCTCTACAAATCTTTAATGTATTAATTGAACTGCTCATCATTATACATGCCCATAAATACTGTTATTAATCAAGGAAAGTATATGACATTTTACAATAAAGAGAACATATTGGGCAATATCCATAAAAAGATACAGATTTTTAAAAAGTGAGATAAAAGCGTTTCAGCTAAAAAATATACTTCCTAGAAAGGCAATTATGGAAAAGAGCAACAGTGTAGCATAAGATAATTTGCAGAATAATAAAAAAAGAAATTTAAACTCAAGATTAGAAATGGACAAAATGCTAGAATATTTAAAAACAAGAGTTGACTAAATTCATGAAAAACATTGGGGAGGGGGAGCAAAAACTCACCCCAGAAATGAGACTAAAATCAAAGTACATAACGAACAGTAGTTTCTACTGTAAATATAATGAAGGATTTTGAGGAAAGAAAATATATAATTGCCAAAAGGTAAAAAAGTATAATATTGGAATTAGTATAAAGAATTAAGGAATTAGTGTTAGATTTAAATGATTGACAAAGAAATTCCAGAGAATTTCAGATTAACATCTCTGAAAAAATAAGATGACAGATATAATATTTAAAGTAAAATGAGAAAAATTTTGAGAAATACAGGACCCCCGAATCTACCAATAAAATAGGCTCATTATATAACTAAAAAGTCCTGATTCCCAGTGTCTAACTATAAGACATATACTATTAAAATTATCTGAATTCAGGTAAAAAGATCAAGAAATTGAAATGGAAAGAAAACCACATTGGTGCAAAGTGCTCAGAAAAAGCATATAAGTGATACAAAGTAGACCAAGTTAAGATTTTCAAAAATCTCAAATGAATTTTGAGCCAAGAGTTTTATAACGAGCAAAGCCATTCTTCAAGTGCCAACGGTATTATACCAGGATTATAAAAGTGAAAAACTGCAGGAAATATCACACATACAGACCTTCCAAATAAAACTGCTGGAAGAGCTTTACCCAAATATGATATTACTTGGGAGACCTTTGCTGAAGGTGTGATAGTAAGCAATGAATATATTGAATATATACAGCTGAGACAAAAACAAAAGCAAAATAAGTGCAAAAATAGTATGTCAAAATATTGTGCTCCGATAGAGTAGAAAAAACATAGTTAAACACATTGGAATGGAGAGAATGGAAAATGGAAGTCACTGATATAATTCTAAGAAGATAAATGGGGAAAGTAGCATTAAATATTAAAAAAGAAAGCTAAGTAACATAAATTATGGATAAAATAGAAAGTATAATTATAAAGGAAATCACTACTAGATTGGAATGCAAAGTAAGAAATAGAAGCAATATAAAAGTAATTTTTAAAAAGTCAGCAATTCACATAGGAAAACCAATACTTACACTAATCTATACAGTAAATACAATCTAAAAATAATGTCACAGAACTGAACCCAAACATTGCGGTCACATCAATAACTTTAAATAGATATAACCACCTATTCAAATAATTTCCAAATATCACAAAGCAAAATTCAACTCAAGGCTATGTATAAGGTTTACAAACAAAGGAAAATGAACTTATTGAGGAAAGCTGAAAACAAAGGTATGAGCAAAAGTATAGCAGCAAATACAAATTTTAAAAGCAAGTTTGGAGAGTTAGATTTACCCTACCTGAAAGTAAACAAGTTATCTTGCCAGTTGCATGCACACTGCAAGAAGACAATCAACTCCTGGGTCAGAGGAAAAGGACACTGTTAATCACGGGTCAGCTGGGCATCGATTCCCCTAGCCTCTCAAGTCCTACAGAGGCTTGGTAGAGAACCTTAGTGGATGCTGCATATGCAGCGGTTGTGTATCACAGCCCAGAAACCTTAATTTAGAGAACTAAGACTTTTGCAATCAGCTGCAAACAAACTGGTCTAACCTTCGCCTTGTAAAGAGACACATTCATTACAATAGACAGGAAACTGACCAGACCTTTGTTCCATAAATAGAAACATTACCATTCAAAGCTATTTGATACAAATGTACTGTTTTAATTACATTTTGGTGAGGGAGGGATTCTGGATCTAGGAAGGTGGGGTTGACCAAATGCAGTTCAACACTGAACAATCCAATACTTAGAACAATAGCAGTTTCTTAGCCACATTTAGTCTCAGTTTATGGGAGGACAAGCATGGCACGTGGGGCCACACAGGGACTACAGTCAGAAACAAAAACAACAAAAGGGGTTGCGAAAGGCTGACTTTGTAGCACCCAGAGAATGGATTAAACCCTGGTTCCTGCAGGAGGAGGTGATTGCCCCCCTGGAATAATTGGGTGGGCTGGAAGAGAACTGAGGCCTCTTCATTCAGGGACCAGCAGAAACCGGGCCAGGTCTCCATGATAAAGGAAGTTATTTGGCTATGGGACATTTTTTGTGGAAGTAAATGAAAAGAAATGTGGAGTTAGGACATTTGAGACCCTCCTCTTTTTCCCTAGATCTCATAGTAGAAGGTAACATTGGGCTTTAATTTTAGGCTTTACGTCCCACATCCTTGAAAAGGTAGTCCAGAACATGAGCCCCCAAGTAGAAACTTTGATTGCAAGACTACAAAAAAATAAAAGCCTTGGCCTTAATGATGTTCCAAAGGGATCACTATCTTAAGATAAGAAGGGTTAAAATTCAGATCCCAAAGCATTAAGAAAATAAAACATTTATCCTCATAAACATAGTCAATTCGTCTTTGATGAATGGCAAAGGAGCTAAGGTAATTCAATGGATTAAAGATTGTCTCTTCAACAGATGGTGTTGGAACAACTACACAATTCACATGCAAAGAAAAATGACTTTAGACAAAAACCTTCCCTACACCCTTCCAAAATATTAACTCAAAATAAACTGCAGATCTAAGTGTAAATTTCAACACTATAAAACTCCTGGAATATATCATAAGAGAAAACATAGATGGCTTTGGATGTGGTGATGCCTTTTTAGATACAAAACCATATATACGATTTCTGGAACAAATAATTGATAACTGGATCATTAAAATTAAAATTTTCTGCTCTCTGAAATACAGCATCAAGAGAATGAGAGGACAAGCACCAGACTAGGCAAAATTATTTGTTAAAGACACATCTGGTAAAGGACTATTATCCAACATATACTAAAAATACTAAAAACTGAATAAGAAACTTAAAAAAATAATAATAAATGGGCCACAGATCTTAACAGATACCTCACCAAAGAAGATATACAGATAACAACTAAGCACATGAAAACATGCTCCCCACCTTATATCATCGGGAAAACACAAACTAAAACAAGATACCACTGCTTACCTATGACGATGGTCAAAATCCAGAAAGCTAATAACATCGAACACTGACAAGGATGTGAAGCAACAGAAACACTAGGACTTCGCTCGCAAGAATGCAAATGATACAGCGCCTCTGGAAGATATGTTGGTGGTTTCTCACAAAACTAAAGATGCTCTTACTGTATGACCCAGCAACTATGCTTTTTGGAATTTACCCAGAGGAGTTGGAAACCTACATTCACACAAAAACTTATGCATGTATCTTTATAACAGATTTATCAACGATTGCCAGAAGTTAGAAGTAACCAATATGTTCTTCAGTAAGCAAATAGGTAAACTAGAAAATGGGATGTTATATACGTTCATAAAGACACGCACTATCAAGCAATGGGAAAATATAAAGAACACTTTAGTGAATATTACTAAGTGAAATAAACAATTTTATTTTTTATTTTGAAATTTTTTGTCGTTCAATTACTGTTGTCCCACATTTTTTCTGTTGCTCTCTCCTGCCCCGCCCACACCCACCCTGCTTCCACGGTCAATCTTTACCCCATTGTCTGGGCCCATGGGTCCTTCATACATGTTCTTGACATGCCCCTTCCCCCCATTACCCCCTTCCTCCCTCCACTCTAGTCATTGTCAGTTTGTTCTTTATCTCCATGTCTTCAGTTCTATGTTTCTCACTTGTTTGTTTTGTTGATTAGGTTCCACTTATAGGTGAGATCATATGGTATTTGTCTTTTACCACTTGGCTTATTTCACTTAGCATAATGTTCTCCAGTTCCACCTATGCTGTCTTGAAGGGTAGGAGCTACTTCTTTCTTTCTGCTGCTGCATAATATTCTGTTGTTTAAATTACCACAGTTTATTGATCCAGTCATTTATTGATAGGCACTTAGGTTGTTTCCAGCACTTGACTATTGCAAATAACATGGCTATTAACAAGGGGTATATAGGTTCTTTTGAATTGGTATTTCAGGATTCTCAGGGCATATTCCCAGCCATAGAATTGCTGGGTCATAAGACAGATCAATTTTTAGTTTTCTGAGGAAATTCCATACTGTTTTCCACAGTGGCAGCACCAGTCTGCATTCCCACCAACAGTGCACTAGGGTTCCCTTTTCTCTACAACCTTGCCAGCACTTGTTGTTTGTTGAATTGTTAATGATGACCCTCGCACCCAGTATGAAAGAAGTCATTTTGAAAAGTCCACGTGATTCCAACTGTAAGACATCTGGAAAGGGAAAAACTGAGATGGTTACTATACAACTAATGGGTGGATAGCATATATAGTGTGGATTCATAGACAGAGGGATGAATCCCATCCTGGGTACAACCAAGTGGGATGGCATGGGATTTCATCACATACTCTGAAGACTGCAAAATTAAAAACTTATGCATGATTTACTTCTAGACTTTTTCATTTAACATTTTCTGAACTCAGAGTACTAAAACCTGGAAAAGTAAAACCATGGATAAGGCCAAGGGTGGGGGGGTCACTCTAAGTGCCAATGAGGGTAGGATTTCTTTTGAGAGTGCTGAAAATATTTTAAAATCAGCAATGATGAGTACAAAATTTTGTAAATATACTGAAATTCAGTAAATTTTACACATTAAAAGGGTGAATTTTATGTTATATGCATTATATCTCAGTAACTTTTGTACACTTGTATATTACAGAATTGTATGATAGATAGAACAACAAATAGGAATTGAAGTTTTGTATCAGTTTCTGCAGTTTGAAATGACATTTACTCAGTTTCCATGTTCTAGGACTTCTGAGACCAAGGGTCTCCCCATTGAAATGGAGTCCGGGTCTGCTTGTAGAAGAATATTGCAAAATCTCCTCAAATACATGAGGTAGATATTCACCTAATTATTTTCCAAAGAACTTGACATTGTTTACCAAAGTAACTGGGTAGTAGAGAAAGGGCAATGCCAGATTTTGAGGTATTGCTGCAGAAAGTATCTCTACTTATGCAATATTCCCATACGGGACCTTTGTTAGAGTCCTGGCCCCAGTCTACTGTACTGTTCATCCACTGGGGTCTGAACTTTGTTAGTTTCTTAAACCTGAATTGGAATGAAACACTTAGCAGCTGGTAAGGGGGCAGACAATGACCCTTTGACCTAAGGAGAGTTTATGTAGAGGGAGTCAAATAGAAGTCTCTGTCCTTAGCCAAGATTGTAAATTAAAAAAAAAAAGTACTGTGTCCCTGGTAGAATTACATAGATTAACATTTACTCTAGATACAAAGGATAAAGGAGTGATGATTTCATCATTTCCACAATTAATTCACAGGTGTAGTCCCTGTATAGAGCCAAAAATTTGTGGTGGATAAGGTATACTCCTTAAATTTGTACTCATGCACTGTCTTTAGTGAAACAGACCAAGTCTTCTGGCATTTAGCATTCAGTCACTGAACCAAAAAAGGTGTTCTTTTCAATATCCATCATTAAATAAGATTTAAAAAATCCCTTTTATGTGGGAAGAACTGAAGTACACACTCACCATCTTTACTGCAGAACCATGGCGACTCCTCTGTTCTCTGACATAACATAGTCCCAGAGGTCTTGATTATGTGGTTATTCCCTAGACTTTCATGTTGGTCTTATATTATTGATATGACACCGTCGAAGACTATAGAATAGGAAATAGAGTAGCACACTAGATGACCTCAAACCTCTGTGCCTGCTACAGCACTGATGATAATTTCAATGTCAAACACTGAGGATAATAAGCCTCTTACACTGAGGCAGGGTTACTTTGAGTCTTTCCTATCAGGAGATCAGCAGTCCAGTAGAGCACTGAGTACCATAAGGAAGAACATATTTAAACCTGATCACTTCTTTCTCCTCTAATTTGTTTCATAAGACTGGCAAAAGACACAGGTTGAGTTTCAGTAACTTTTCTGTACCGATAACAACTTGTAAATAAAATACAGCAACTCATGCTTTATGTACCATTTTCAACCCCCTTCTCTTTCTGTCACCTCTTCCAAAGGAGATCCAGCTAGACAACCACAAATTGCCCACTTCTGACTCAGCTCCTTGGTGAAATGGTTCCTATGATTTCCCTGGAATTTTCCCTTAAATAATCCAAATTCTATTGAGGTTCTTAAACTTAAGAAATGTAAAACTTGTTACCTGGAGAGGTCAGAATGTCTTTTAAAGGATAATTTAACTACAGATTATGAGCATATTATCAGCATAGGGGTCCCAGGTTCCAATGCCGAAGTCCTGGCTCTGTCCCAGGTAGTCATCTGAAAATGAGAATGATAACTCCTTTGTTTATGTGCTACAAGGGAAATATGTGGCATAAATAATTTAATAGAATTTAGTAATCTGTAAACACTATAAATTTGGTGCCTACTATAGAAGTGTAAAGTAGCATCCCTTCTAATCTCATCCTTTAACATAATCATTATTTTAAACTATATCTACTAAATTACATGTAAATGAGTAGTAACTGGTATGCTTTAACTGTGCACCTTTGATTTTAGCATTGATCTTATTTTAATATTTCTCTACCTGGAAAAAAAAATGAGAAAAGCAGGACATTAAGAATTACTGTTTTGGGCCTGGTTGGCATAGCTCAAATCCATAGTGGATTGAGTGTGGGCTTGCGAACAAAAGGATCGCGGTTAGATTCCCACTCAGGGCACATGCCTGGGTTGCAGGCCAGTTCCCGGTAGGGGACAACCTGGAGAGGTTGCCTCCCAGGAAAGGCAACCACACATTGATGTTTCTCTCCCTCTCTCCTTCCCTTCCCCTCTAAAGATAAATAAATAAAAATCTAAAAAAGAATTGCTGTTTTGATTGCACGTACTTGCCCACATCATTCATCATCCTCATAAGTGTGTGTATGTGTCTCACAAGATCATCACATGCATTTAGCAGTTAGTTATTACGTTGTGTTATTACTGGAATTGTTCTTTCTTAAATTACTCGTTTGTAAAAGGTCCCTTGCTCTCTGTCTTATGTTTTCTTATACCTATGCATTTCGCTTCACCAGTAATATGTTCTGTATATCACACTCCATCACTTCTAGTGCTGGTCATGTTGAACTCACTCATACCACGTCACCCTTACTTTCTTTCTCTGACTCCACTGTCCTTTCCTTCACCTCATCTTACTTATGTTCTAAAACTACATACACCTAGGTCACAGCCCTTGGGAGTCTCCACATTTCACAGAGTCTGTACTCAGATTGTAACCACATAGATCCTTAACTTCAGGGTCACAGCTCTCAATTTTCCTCTCTTTGTATGATGAGGGATTAGAAAACCATACATCTACAACATTACAAATGCACTCCTATGCTTTCCTGGGAAAATGCTGCTGGAAAGATTATCCCTCACTCTTTTTTTTAACCTTCGGTACTCCGAGAACACAAACCACACAAATAGTTACTTTTACTAGACTTCTCATTTACTTCACTTTAAATTTCTTCCTCCCTAACTCCAAACTGACAGAGATATGTTTACTTCCACCAAGGGAATCAGATAAAAACTCTGATAGCTCCTGGCTCAGCCACAGGGACCAGGAAATGATCAAACTAAAAAGTAGAAGGGAGATCTAGCCCTGAAGGGAGAAGTTTAAAATAAATTGTAAAGGAAAGAACATAGTCAAGATATTAAATAACATGCCATTTTCACACTTATAACTAAAGAAGTAAAATTGGTTACCCATCTTTAAGATATATGAATACTGCTACAGAAAATAATTAATTTAATTTCACATTAAAGGTTCACCATGGAATAGCCTCAAATTATTTTACCGATGTTACCTGTAATTACCTTTCATCTCATGTTTCTGCCGAAATGATTTTTTCTATACACTCACCCTACATGTAACTGTTTGTCTTTGCTCATCTGTTCTTACTGTTTAAAAAATGCTCTGCCTTCCTGTGACCTCTGCATATCCAAATCTCCTCGCTTCTCCAGGTGTCTTCATTTTTCTTTCCTTTACAGATTCTTCCTGGCCCTGGCGAGGAACTGAGTTCTCTCTCCTTTGATGGCCTAATGCATTTTATGTGTTTCAGTTTTGAGCTTTTATTTTTATGTGGTATTATGCGTGAACTTAGATAATAGCTGGTCCTATGTGTTTAGTCCTACATGTCTTTGTTTCTGCATGTAGAGGATTTGGAGGGGTGATAACTATTGACAGACTGGACATATAAAACAATGATTCCATTTAATCTGCTGTATAATGTCATATGCTTAATAGTAGTGGTCATTAAATGTGATTTGATGGTTATGGCTAAATGTACAAAGACAATTAGGTGAAATTTCCATTTCTAAACTGTAAATACTATTTCCTAATCTTAATAGTCGGCTTCTCAAAAGAAGGACACCATCCTTCACATCTTATTGTATAGCATAACTTTAATAAATTGGTATGATTCATATAGAAAGTTACTGTTCTAGTTGCACTACATTACCTCTAAATATGTTCTGTATGACAGAGCTTTAGTTACAACCTTTTCTGTTCTCCAGCAACCTCATGTATTATGTATTTCTTGCTTCCCCGAGAAACTTGAAAGGAACTTGGACTAACTGACACTCTGTCTTGCTATTTCTCTATCTCTGTTTATCTCTTAGTCTCTCAGCCTGTCACAAATGCTAGAAAACAAGAGTCACAGACAGGCAACACTTCACAAACATGGGCTGGAGGAATCCCAAATGATTCACCAGTGGCCCCGGCAAGCAACTGAGGCCGAGTCCAAACTGCAGTCAGTCAGGCCTGAGGAAGATGGTGCGAGAAGAGAGTGCTGGGCTTCCATCTGTGGCATGTACAGCTCCTGCATCCACTTTCTTTGCACAGGAGCGTTTCCTTGCATGGGGCACATCTTACTCCCTCAGTTTACAGTCCCAGTACATTTCCCACAACTGGCACTAGGCCGAGCAGTGCAAAGTGGGTGGGAAATGTGTGCCTGTTGCTCCTCATACTTTCAGGCTTGGGGGATACAAGGTCAAAGGCCGCCTAACAGAGTGACCTGGACTCACAAAACCTCCATATGGCTTATGAGACAGCACAAGAATATGCAAACCATGGGGAAGGCCTCTGAGAGACTCAGTGTGCCCAGTGAGAGTGGAGGACACCAGATTAACTGGCTGGCCTATTATTCCCCAAGGCCCTCAGAGCTCTGCAGGGGATGCAGCACCTGAGAGCAGGAGCACCTGATGCTGAGAGTTTGGGTGTGTGTGCACCCAGCCTCACAGCTAAGCCACTGTCCCAACAAATGACAGCATAAAGTCAGGTGTAATTTCCAGAAATTTATTGGAAATGTGATACAAATTGATTAGTAAATGATGTCCACTTATAGACTGATAATACACATTGTATCACTTCATGAATTCACTTCATTAATTATCCTGGGAAACACTCATGGCCACTGATGCATGGCCTAGGTCACTGTTCTCTGGCAGAGAAAACCAAAGATTAGGAGAGAAGTGGGAACAGGTGGGCGAGTAACTGGGACACAGCTTTCCTGAAGGGCATGCTGAGGTAGGGCTGCTATATGGGTAAATGCCACCAAAGGAAAACAGGAACAAATCTTAAGAAGAAAACCTTCCTTCTTCCCTCCCAGAAGAACTTTTGTTTCTAATTAGGGTGTAAAAGAACTCACAAAAACCAAGGGAGCAGCTCCTCCATCTCCTTTAACTGAGGCAAGGAACAGCATGAGGCATGAACCAGGCTCAGACCTGATACAGAGCAGACAAAGGCCACACATATCCTGGCATATGTACCTTTGGACCCACTCCTCGCCCTCTCAGGCTCTGCTTTGTTTTGTGTGGTAGGGAGCTGACTGTTGCAGGCTGCCCGGCCCAGGCCCCAAGGTAAGCTGACTTCTAGGTGGGTGTAGCTAACAAGAGGCACCTGTAGCCCCAGCTGGTATGGTTCAGTGGATTGAGTGCTGGCCTGTGAACCAAAGTGTTGCTGGTTCCATTCCCAGTTAGGGCACATGCCTGGATTGTGGACAAGGTCCCCAGTAGGGGGTGCACAAGAGGCAACCACACAGTGATGTTTCTTTCCCTCTCTTTCTCCATCTCTTCCCCTCTCTCTGAAAATAAGTAAATGAAATCTTAAAAATAAAAAAGTCACCTGTAGACATCTGGAAAGCACAAGCTAGAGAGAAGCCAGTCCAATTCTCCTTGTCTCTGCTTGGGGATTGTTTCTGGCAAGGACCATGCCTCCCTGTGGCTGCAGCTCCCACTAGATAGGCCTTCTATGGTCCCAGGTTCCCCTCAGTGTCCCTTTACTGAGGGAGCTGCAGTAACATGCCCTCCCCCTGTGTCCCACCAGCCTTCCAACTAATCTCTGGTTTGCTCCTTGCTCTCCTGTTTGGCCTCTCAGCTTTTCTTATTCCCATGCTAAGCTAAACAATTACCTGGATTAACACACCTCTGTGTGTGTGTGTGTGTGTGTGTGTGTGTGTGTGTGTGTGTGTGTGTATATATATATATATATATATTTATTTAATGAAGATCAAAATAGCAATATTTGAGTCATATTAAAATTTTGTTGATCCCTTTTATAGGATATTTAATACATTTATATAATGTGAAAATCAATATAATATGAAAGTCAAATATGAAAGAGAATAGTTTTATAGATATTGAACCTGGATGTTTAAGCTGAAATACAAAGCAAATTGGAAGGCAGCAACATTTGGGAGGGGAAGAAAACTATGATAATGAGACCCAGGTTGTAGAAATGTTGAAACACTTGAGTGTAAGTTCAAGGAGTGGGAAACCAACAGACCCAATGTCTGTGTAAACTCAATCGTTGTATTCAAGTGATAGATTATTCAGAAATGAATTTCTGTGCAATGGCAAGTCTTCACTTCAAACAGATTGCCAGGTACTGTTTGTATAATGCCTATCCATGTAAACAGAAATGAAGGAAGTGAAGACGGCATTGTAAAGACTAAGTCAGTGCATTAGCACTGTAATAAAATGATCTCTGGTTTAGAACTGGTTCAGCTATGACTCAGATCTGAAATTCAATTAGATTACTGAGATGGGATCCCAGTTGTGTCAAACAGTCAGACAAAACTGGCTTTAGAAATGATGCAATTTAGAAGAGATGGAAGTTCCTTATCTTTCTTAAGAAAATCAATTCTCAAGAAATATAACGGGGCAAAACATAAAACTCATTCCATCTGGGTATTTTCTCAATGTATGAGAAAGCTATTAATAGAAAGCTGTTATTAGCTATTAATTAATACATTTTGTGTAATGGCTTACACAAAAGCTATTAATACTCATAAACACACATATTAAGGCTGTAGGAATGAAAAATCAGTGTGAAAAATCCATTCCTATACCTTATGTTTGCACACTGACAGTAAACTCTTTGGAAAGAGAATTAAAAATAAGTCTATTTACATTAGCATCATAAAAGAATAAAATTCTTAGCAAGAAATATTTAAAAAAGGCAAAACACTTGCACACTGAAAATAACAAATCACTAATGAGAGTAATTATAGAAGACATAGATATATGAAAAAATCTCATGCTCATTTATTTGAAGACAGTTTTGTTAAAATATCAATACTACCCCAAAAGCAATCCTGAGAAAGAAGAACAAAGCTGGAGGCATCACATTTCCTGATCTCTAATATATTACAAAGCCATTGTAATTAAAACAGTATGGTACTGGCATAAAAATATTGAACAATGGAATGAAATAGAGAGCCTAGATATAAACCCATGCATGTATGAGGTCTGTCAGGAAAAAGTCTAGCCATTGAACTTTTTCTTGTTAATATAACAAAAACAGTTTGTGCAATATCAATGTCACCTGGCAGCCAAGGAGAGTGGACTTAAATGCACATGTGTGAACCATGACAACTTCACTGTACTAGTCAGTGTTGTGGGGGGGGCAATAGTCACCATTGAGTGAGTGTATGTACTGTGCGGTTGTCACATTCAAAATAACTAAGTGAATAGAGCAATGAATCGGCATCGAATTTTGTGTTCAGCTTGAATGTTCTTCCACAGAAACTATTCAGCTGAATTCCAAGGTTATAGCTTCATCACAATAATGCACCTGTACATGCATCATGTCTCATGCAGAGTTCTTTGGGGAAACATTGAATCGCCCAGGTGACTACAGCCCAGATTTGGTGCTCTGCTACTTCTAGGTTTTTCCAAAATGAAAATCACCTTTTAAAAGGGAAGAGATTTCAGTCTGTTGATGAGATTCAACAAAATATGACAGGGAAGCTGTTGGAGATAAGGAGAACTACGTGAGATCCCAAGATGCCTACTTTAAAGGGGACTAAGGTGTTACTGTCCTGTGTGTAGTGTTTCTCATATCTTGTATCTTCTTCAGTAAATGTTTCTATTTTTCATATTATATAGCTGGGTACCCTCTGGACAGACCTCATATAGTCATCATCTTTAACAAGGTGACCAAGAAAATACAATAGGAAAGGACAGTCTCTTTAACAAACCTTGCTGGAAAAACTAGATATCCACTTGCCAAATAATGATATTAGACCCTTATACCACACACAAAAGTTAAAATACATTAAATATTTAAATATAAGACTTGGAACTATTAAACTCCTAGATGAAAACAAAATAAAAATTCAATGACATTGGATTTGGCAATGACTTCTTGGATACGACTAGAAAAGCACAAACCACAAAAGCAAAATTAAACCAGTGGGACTACATTAAACTAAAAAAAAATCTTCTACACAGCAGACAATAATCAACAGAATAAAGTAAAACAAAAGAAAACAACCTACAGAATGAGAGAAAATACTTGCAAACCATATATCTGATGAGGGATTTGTCATGGACTGAATGTGTTCCCTGAAGCTTTTATGTTGAAACCCTCCTCTTAGTGTGGTTTAGAAGGTGGTCTTTTGAAAGATAATTAGAATTAGATGAGGTCATGAGGTTGGAACCCTCGTGAATGGAATTAATGTCCTTATATGTGTCCCAAAAGAGCTTTCTTCTTTCTCTCTGCAGTTTGCCATGTTAGGATCCAGTGAGAAGTTGGTAGTATATAACCCAGAAGAGGGCTGTCAATAAGCCAGACCATCTTACCCTTATCTTGGACCTATCACCTCCAGAACTGTGAGAAATACATTTCTGTTGTTTATAAGCTGTGCAGTCTAATCTATGCTGTTATAGTAGCCCATACTGACTAAGATCAGATTAATATCCAAAACACGAGGAAATCTTACAACTCAATAGACATAAAACAAATAAGCCAATTAAAATTGGGCAAAAATCTTGATAGATATTTCTCAAAAAAGAACATAAAATGGCTAAAAGGTATAGAAATTGCCGTTCGACATCACTAATTGATAGGAAAATGCAAATCATAAACACAATACAGTATCACCTCATGCCTGTTGAGATGGCTATTATCAAAATTAACTAATGTTGGCAAGAAAAGTGGAGAAACTAGAACTCTTGTACCTTGTTGTCATGAAGGTAAAGTGCTGCAAGCCCTGTGGAAAACAGGATAGAAGCGTCTTGTCCCTTTGCAAGAGGACTGTGGCATGCACACAATGCTGTGTGCTAGATTTGTGCCTGGGCTCCTTATGATACATTTTAAATCTATACAAACTTTGACTTGATTTGTTCAGTGTTCTATAAATATCTGAATTTTGATTCATGCACATTAGGGTCTTGAAGTAGTTTCTTTAAAAGTTCACATTACTATTAATATTACAAAATATATTCTTAGTCAATTTGAAAAGTAAATTTAATCAAACTAAGCCCTGGCTTGTGTGGTTTAGTGGATTGAGCACCAGCCTACAAACCAAATGGTTGCCAGTTCAATTCCCAGTCAGGGTACATGCCTGGGTTGCAGGCCAGGTCTTCAGTAGGATGAGAGACAGCCACACATTGATATTTCTCTTCCTCTTTCTCCCTCCTTTCCCCTCTCTAAAAATAAGTTAATTTAGTAAAATTAACAAAATTGAATCAGACTGACCAAAACCTTAATGCATTATATCCAAACTCAGCTAAAGAATCTATACATTCCAACTTCTAGTATACTTTTATGGAAATTCACTTATTATTTTTATCTTATGCAGTAAAAAAATCTTATTTTGTATTTAATACAATTTAAAAATACCACTATTAGCTACATATAACAAACAATTTGTGATAATATGTTATAATATATAAAGTATAATAAAATAATATAACCAGGTAATATATAGTGTTCATTAGATAAATGTTAATATATAAATCTATTATATAATATTGATCCATATGAACCATTATATACAATACTATATTATAGTATTATTTATCACAGTATATCATATACTATAATATACTATAATATGTAGCACTATCCTTTGCTAGTCCTTTTTGTTTATAGATTATTTTTACATATACCATTTTACATTTTCTACTCACAACTTCATTAGTTAAACAAAAAACAACCACGGTGGCATCTCCAGTGAGGCATCTACTCAATAACTGATTCATATGGCCTTTGGCTTTTGATTCTTTTTTAAGATGAAGTGTTTGGATTATGAGAAAATGAAAATTTTAAGGTGTAGGGGCAGAGAAATCCTCACCGTTCCTTCAGTCCCATGCTGTCAATCCAGTCACATCACTGAAAAACAAAAGCAGGGAATCGCAGCCCCTGTGAGTGGTACTGGGCAGGTGGCATTTTAGTGATGAACTAATTATAGCTCAAAAATATTTACAATAAGTTGCCCCAAATTTCACAATCATTAGCAAAGTAATAAAAGACCTAAAACGTCTTTCTTAAGGCTTTCCTATGGTCAGTTAAGTCAGATAAGATATGTGGGCAACATTGTTACAAAGTATATTATGGTGTGGAATGGGAAAAGCTCAGAGGAGATGAGAAGAATGCTGATAATGTTGACAAGTAAAATCTCACAGAGAAATAAGTGCACTAAATCTAATTTTTCACATGTTATCTACTTTTAGGACGCTGAGTAGTGCTGAAGATCAGTATCCTCCTCCTTGTCTTGCAGCATGATGTAGGAGATGTCATAGAAAGTAATTTGGTACTGGATTAAAGAAGCAGTTTTAGCCCTGGCTGGCGTAGCTCAGAGGATTGAGCGAGGGCCTGCGAACTAGAGTATCGCAGTTCGATTCCCAGTCAGGGCACATGCCTGGGTTGCAGGAGAGGCAACCATACATTGATATTTCTCTCCCACTCTTTCTCCTTCCCTTCCCCTCTCTCAAAAAATAAATAAATAAAATATTTTTTTAAAAAAGAAACAGTTTTAATCCAAAGTATTATATGAATTAGAACATTATCCATTTTATGAGTATCATTTTCCTTTTCTCTTTTGTGAATAATAAGCCTCAGAAGGTGTTTGAGAAGATCTCGTGACTCATTGTCCCCACAAAGTGCCTGTCGCAGTGCGGATTTCACAGGAAGAACACAACAGTCTATCTGATGGTGATGGTGACATTCAAGATGGTGACAATAAAAATGATAAGTGACTGTTATGACAACTATCCTTACACAACAGTTAATAACATCTAAAATAGGATAGAAAAGTTCTCAAAGTTCAGGTGACTAGTGTTTTTTAGAATTAAACTTTAATCTCTGTTTCGAACTTTACATGCTATTGCTCTTATTACATTATTACAATGACCTTTTGTTTCTGGCCCAGTCTTATCGATTATATTTGGCAAACAAAGCCTTCATTTGGCTTAAATTAACCGTGGATTATAAGTCTGCTGATAACAGACACTTCAACAGTCCAGTGGTAGTATGTGCAGAGGAACAGTGTGTGTAGTTGGACATGCGGGACAGTGAGTTAGGCTCTGTGATGGGAATGATTATAGCCTTGGATATGGTAGCAATGGAACCACGACATTTTCCTTCTCAGTTAGATAATGGAATCATGTAATGAAGGAACCAGAATCTATGTTGTTATACACAAGACTATAACAAAACTCACTCCTATTTATTCGTGTACTTTGTTATTGTTATTTGCCTATTGTCATGCCCTAGACAGGGCCTTAGCATTAACTATCTTAGATATTTATAGGACATAAGATCTCCTGTAGGATGTAAGTAACCGCTTTTAAATTTACCATATGTATTTTTTTCTATCTCTCCTCTTTTAAGGGTCAGAAGATAGCAGCACATATCCTGGATAAAACTGCCCCAGTAGGCACTGAAGAATGGGTTTAATGCTTCCAACCATACAGTTAACAGATGCTAGTGCTGTGATGTCCCTGAAGACATAATTAACCGGCACAAATACTATTATGTGGATTCTGCATTACTAATACTTTTCTAAGAACCCATAGTGCGTTACGTCATTATCCATAACAGTCAGATCAGTTACCGACAAGAGTTGTTAAAACTCTCATTGGTTAATCAAGCGTGCCCAAATATCCACACACAACACCACATTTACCTCAAAAGCTCATACATTCATTGTCACACAGAACAAGTTCTCATTATGAATCTATAATCACCTAAAAATAGACAGAAACCCATTCTGGTTAAGAACAGCATTCACCCATCTATTTCCCTAGACAAGCATGTTGGCATCAAGAAATATTCATTGAGACAGAAAACATTCATTCATTTTTTTCTTAGGATCAAATGGAATGAAGATCTGAAGTCACTGTGCAGATGATTCATGGAAAAATGTTGTTATTAATAAAAATTATGCTTTTAATGATTACATAATTCTGAATAAACTAGGCATTACTTTATAAGGCAATGATTACAATTTTTCTTTGCTTCAGTTTTTGAAGTTGGACTGGAAACCTAAATATATTCACTTATACAGTACATTCAAGTTAATTATTTATAGTTTCATTGTCCTTTAGTGTAACTATTTGTAATTTTTACATTACAGTATATATAAGTACTTATATATATGCATATATATAGGTATAAAGCTTCTTTATACCTATATATTTAATCCTCACCTGAGGATATGCTTAACTGATTCTAGAGAGAAAAGGGAAGAGGGAGAAAAGGAGAGAGAATGTGGAATCAGCAAACTTTTGATGTATGAGATGACTTACCTCATCAACATGTGAATTTCTAGCATAAAACTAAATGTATATTTATGTATTTAATTCTCAAATGTACATATATACATGTATACAAACAATGCACATTGTACAATATGCCAACAAAGTAAATTAAGAAAATATTCAATCCACTGAGCCTTTTTTAAAAAGAATTTTATTTATTTACGTTTAGAGAGAAGGGAAGGAAGGAAGGGAGAGATACATCAATTGTATGGTTGACTCTTGAGCACCCCCTACTGGCGACACATCCTCAACCCAGGCATGTGCCCTGACTGTGAATGGAACCAGTGACCCTTTGGTTTGAAGGCCGGCACTTAATTCCACTGAGCCACACCAGCCAGGGCTGTATTGAATGAAAGTACAACAAATAAAAAATACCTACACTTTATGTCAATTACTGTCTTTGCTTATACTAGCAAATATTTGTAGTTGGAATAATAACTATAGAAAGAACGATCATTTTTGTGCAGGTGTTTTAAACACATTATTTATTTTTAAAATATTTTGTATATTATTTATAGAGAGGGGAAGGGAAAAAGAAAGGGAAACATCAATGTGTGGTTGCCTTTTGTGTGCCTCCTACTGGGGACCTGGTCCATGACCCAAGCATGTACCCTGACTGGAAATTTAACCAGCCACCCTTTGGTTCACAGGCCAGCACTCAATCCCCTGAGCTACATGAGCCAGGGCTAAATACATGGTTTTAATAAACTCTATGGCAAAAATGGGTGTGTGGGCCATATGAAAGAAATGTCTTGTTAAGTATAAATGTCATAATAGACATTTACATTCATATCTACCAATAATGGAAAAGTTATCTTATAATTTAGGTGGCAAACTTCCAAGCATTAAAAAATCAGTTAATCAGAAGATATAGCATGCTTATATTCAATTGTATTCTTTACATATGGAAATATAAGTTTCTCTAAAAAATCATGTAACAATAAAGTAGTGGCCAAAGGACCTTTCTTTAATAGCTTTCTCTTTAGCCAGTGTCACTTTTGAACATTTTAATTTATAGATTCATTGTTAAAATGTCCACTTTACTTTTAAGAGAAATATTGAGGATGATGTTTAAAGTATGTAAGTAGGAACTCAACAAGTATTTGGGAAAGAATCAATAAAATCAATACAATGTTTTTTCTATTATATCAAAATGATTTTTTTCTATTTTTATTGTTGTTCAAGTACAGTTGTCTTTTCATTCATTGAATCAAATATCTTTTTTACTGTCTATTTGATTTACTGTGTTCTACTGTTTTTTTTAAATCAAAGTATACACGTAGTAGATTCAGATAAGAATAACTCCTCTTGTGAAATTTCCTTTTATGTGGTCCAGAATCATATTTGAAGTGTTAGGCACATTTTCCCCAAAATGGAATGTAAATTTAAAAAGTTGTTAGTTAAGTGTTAATTTGAAAGTTAAATTGCCTCTGTGTATGTGGGACATATACACATGTGTGTATAAAACTGTAAATGCTATAAGGTGTTTTCAGAATTTTTTCCCAGATTTTACTATACTTGCAGTTACCATTACCTAAAAATTTTAAAGGAAAAATGTAGTGATTCTAAACATATTCTTATTTCATTATGTTTTCTTTACAATCTCTAATATAATCTTTCTTCTCTCTGGCAGCTCACAATGTAATAGATTCATTGGATTACTTTTTAATATTTGATTCTCACTTATTGAAGAAAATTTGAGTCAGGACAACTCTTATTTCTAATGTACTAATATTGAGATCTATCCAAATCTGCCACATAAATATTTTCATCCATTCATTGCTTTTGTATATATATATGCCTGACATGAGCTCTATTCTATCCAGAATGAGTGTTTTCTCCATGTGACTCAGGGATTCCATCTTTCTGTCTCTGATCCGTGCTACTCTGCTATGGAAAAAGGGTTTTATAAGCCCCTCTGCCATTTTGTTAGAGAGGTAAGTATCCACTTATTCAGAAGTCACTGAATTTAGTCTCTTCTCTCTCTCTCTCTTGTGTTAGCAAATGTTGCTCTTTGCCTTGTTGGTTATAACAATCAGAGCTTTCTATATGTTCTTATCTCAGAGTGAATAGATTTAGGACACATGAATCATATGAAATGTCACTGAGAATTCCAAGGAAATTGAATATTTTGTAAATCTGACTTTAAACAAGTTATTACTTTGATGTTAGAAAATTATTAATTTAAAAACTGGTAAAAACATTGCAAATTTATTATGCAGTGAAAAAAGACTTACTTAATAAATATGCATGTATTTCCCTTTTTCACTTAGGAAAAGATCTAAGGAATTCCTTTTTCAGAAATCTGTTGGGGTTCTGTATAGTTAATACAAGATGGTTGATAAATGCATTTCTATTAAAATGATTTATTCTCATTATATGTATCCATGGTATTTTGTTTGTTTTGTTTTTAGGTGCATGACCCTGTTATTCCATATAAGGTATTAGATCATTTAAAGTATCAATTTATTTATGGAAGTTTGCCTCTCCATAAATGATATCATATGATTTCCATAAAATATCATATGATTTCACTCATGTGTGAAATCTAATGAACAAACTGAACTAACAAGCAAAACAGAGACAGAATCATTGATGGAAACAGATTACAGCTAGTGTAGGGGTGAAGTGAGGGGGTGGAGGGATTGAGCAAATAGGGAAAAGACTCATGGACATGGACAACTGTGTGGTGATAGCTGGGGGAGGGGAGTAAAAGGTGACTAAATGGAAATTGAAAAAAATATTAAAGATTAAATTTAAAATAATACAAACTTTAGATTATTTTTTAAATAAAAGGATAGAATTGTGTTGCTGTGGCTATTGTTTTCCTTCAAGTTCATAAATGGAAAAAATAATAAGACAGGGAATAGTATTAGACTTTAGAAAAAGATAACATTGTCACTTTTTTTGCTTCAATTAAGGAAATTAAAAATAAAGCATATCATTTTCTAAAAATAAAATAATTTAAACCAAGTCAACTTGTCTTGACAACAGAATTCAGGTCTCTGGAGGGGAAAAAGGTAGAAAGGCATTTTGCCACTACATCAAATACTGACAGCATGGTAAGAGAGAAAATAAATAGATAAATGTTCAAACAGAGAAAAAATATAAGACAAGGCAGACACCATAAGCATTGTCTTTTGAATTGACATTTGTATTTTTTATCGTCTTCAACATATCTGTGTATATATCATTATAGTCCATTTAAATCTGTCTGTGTTCAAATATTATTTCAGTGTGTCTTTTTCATACTACATACTACATTTTAAAGATGTTTTTGAAGGGAACTATTTCTTCTGACTGAACTCCCAGAAGGTTTTTATTAGTATCAACAATGTGTTCATTTGTCTCTACCATTGTTCTTTCCAGTCCTTATATCCTTAAAGCTGAGTTTTAAAATAGCTTCATTGAGAAGTTACACATTATCACTATCAGTACGGTTTGTTTTTTTCATATTTATTTATTTACTTAGACGTGATGAGTTAATGGGGCCATGGCTATATGGCGCAAATGAAAGATAGAGTAGAATAACTATAGTAGATGATACATGCAGTTGTTGGTTTAGACTTTATTAATTAATGTGGAAGAGCTAAAATAATGTAATTTATGTGATGACCTGTGAGAAACATATTTAGGAGAGGTATATTTAGATTTAAGTCAATTATAAAATTGTGATGAATTCTAAATATTTGTTTACTTCTGTATGTCATTTTATTTGTATGAAGAGATGAAATAAAAATAACTTTTTCAGGTGACTAGTTATTTTGAAAATTCATGATGAAAATCTAGTAAGCAAATATCTTGTTTATATAATTTTAGCATAAGTTTGTATTTGGAATATACTTATGTATGTATATGTGTATGAATATACATATTTGTATATAAGATATAATTTTGTTAGGTTGAAACTGTTTTCTAAAGCATTATATTCATTAACATAATGGGAATTTCATATTCTCACTCCCATACATTGCAAATAAAATGAGTTCTCATAGAAAATGAAAGCCACAGATAAAACACTACACTAAAAAGATTATCAGTATATATTTTGATAAAAAGTGATATAGTTACAAAATAATTAAGAATAATTTGTATGCCTGATGCTTGATAATACATATTTGAAGCTACAATTTTTGTGACATTTTAATATTTTGTTCAGGTATCTATCAGCAGGTAAAAATCAACTCTATGAGCTATAATAAAAACCAGGATGTAAATAGAGTATAAAGTTAAGCAATATTTAAATGAGTCACCAAAATATATCACTTTATATGGATGCATATTCATTGACTCAGATCGCTAAATCCCATGAGTCTTAAATAAGTTATTTACAAAGGAAATCATATAAAATATATGAATATTTACCTCTTAGAAGTTTGCTCAGCTATAAAATGAGCAGCAGATTTCAATTTCCTCCCCTGTCATCCCATGAAAAATGAGTTTTATTATGGGAAGTGTTGTAAACCTTAGCTTACCATTTTAAAATGCATATCTGTTTGCATTCCAAAATATAAAGTTCCCATACTTCAAAATACTCATTTCAAAATTGATAATACATTAGTATAACCAGACCTATTCCTGAGTTCAACAAACATTTACTCAATCTACAATTTCCCAGCACTGTGCTAGTTTCTGATAGTAAAATTGTATTAGTTTTAAACAATATTTTAAACTTTATGAGTCCATTTAAACCTAAATATTTTAAAACTATTTATTAGCCTGCACATGAGAACAATTTGATTGCAATTTTATCTTGACTCTTTGACTGCTTTTGTAATGAAAAAGTATTTTATACTAATAATGTTAGAAATATGTACACATCTATAAATTAATTTCTGCATTAATACCTATAGGTATGGATAGCTATATTAACACTTACATTTTAGTATTTTGTAATAGAAATATAAATTATTCAGAATATACTTTATTTTAAAGAAAAAGATGTTTCAAACTGAGTATAAAAAGTAGGTTTTATATTAATAAAACAACTGAAGTTTATTGTTTAATGAGACTGTAACATTTTTTTTATTAATCATTGTTGTTACATTTGTCTTCATTTTCCCCATTACGCTCCCTGTCCCCCAACTTCCACATTCAATCCTCCCCCCACCACAGTTGTCTGTGGCCATGGGTCCTTTATTCATGTTCCTTGATTTGATCCTTCCCCTTCTTTCCCTCATTGACCCCTTCCCCCACCCTTCTGGTCACTGTCAGTTTGTTCTTTATTTCCATGTTTCCGTTTCTATTTTGTTCATATGTTTGTTTTGTCAATTAGGTTGCACTCATATGTGAGATCATATGGTATTTGTCTTTCACTGTATGGCTTATATCACTCAGCATAATGCTCTCCAGATCCATCCATGCAGTGACAAAGGGTTAGAGCTCCTTATTTCTCTCTGCTGCATAGAATTTCATTGTGTAAATGTACCACAGTTTATTGGTACACTCATTTACTGATGGGCACTTATGTTGCTTCCAGCACTTGGCTATTGTAAATTGTGCTGCTATGAACATTGGGGTGCAGAGGTTCTTTTGGATTGGTGTTTCAGGATTCTCAGGGTATAATCCCTAGCAGTGGAATGACCTGGTCAAAAGGCAGTTCCATTTTTAGTTTTTTAAGGAAATCCCATACTGTTTTCCACAGTGGCTGCACCAGTCTGCATTCCCACCAACAGTGTACTAAGTTCCCTTTTCTCTATATCCTTCCCTTGCCTGTACTTATTGTTTGTTGATTTGTTTATGATGGCTATTCTGACTGGTGTATAAGTGGTATCTCACTGTGGTTTTAATTTGCATCTCTCTAATGGCTAGTGATACTGAACACACTCTCAGTATCTGTGAGCCCTCTGTATGTCCTCCTTGGAGAAGTGTCTGTTCAGGTCCTTTGCCTATTTTATCATTGGATTATCTGTCTTCCTGATGTGGAATAGTGTGAGTTCTTCATATAGTTTGGAGATCAAACCCTAATAAGGCATTAATTTTAATTAAACAACTGAGTAATGTTTTCATATTTGTTTAAATATAGATTTGAACAATTTATATTTGTATTGTTTTTATATTGTTATAAACATATTAATGTGTTATTATAGTATATCTGTTTTAAAATTGATTTTTATTGTATAACTTCCATTACCATTTATCCTTCTTATGCCTTCTTGTATATTTGTAAAGCACTATCCTATATCCAGAGTATTTTAATTTTAATTTCCTAATTAATATTTAAAAGAGGCTTGCGATTTAGATAGTATTAATACAATTATTCTAACTTTTTATCCAGTGAAAATAAGTGGTCAATATCATTTTGCTACTAAGAGTAAATTATGTCAAATATCTAGCAGGTGCTGGGAACAAAACTAAAGTGCACAGTTCTTTAGTTCCTAGTGGATAATTATTTTTCTTAAAGCACTGTGTCATGTAGTATAAGGCATGCATTGTGTGTATATCATTGTACTGAAATACACAAAACAACCTCTATGCGCTCTGAAAACAGTCTACAAAACAGGTTTTTATTTTTCAAAAGTAAGGTGTAATAGTTTTATCTACACATTGTAATAGGTTTCCCTTTTATTTAAAAGTAAACATCTAAAACTTTTTTTTTCTATTATACAAATTATTATATTTTGTTGCTGTTCAAGTACAGTTGTCTCCATTTTTACCCCCACTCCACCCATCCCTGCCTCCCACCCTGGAACCTACCCTCTTAGGTTTCGTCCACATGTCTTTTATCCACTCTCCTTGATGAATCTTCCCTTTTACCCCCCATTGTCCTCCCCTCTAATTTAAATTTAGAATTTAACTAAATCTAAAATCCTCCAAGAAAAAAAATAGCCATAGTCAAGGCAATTAGATAATTCACCTGTTAGAAGACATGTAGTGAAAAAATCAGGGCAACACCTGGGACAATTGCATTTTTTTCTGAGGAAGTCAAACCAATCTACATAAAGCATTTTAGCACAGAACAAATAGGCAAATTAATAATAGGACTGTATAATATTTAAGTACATTTTGACCCTGTGATTCTTGAATGCTATTCAAGAAAATTATTGTGGAAATTACTGAAATATGGATGTAGTCAATCTAATCAATAATAATTGAAAAAGATAATTATGAGTACATGGCAAACAAAAAAGTATTTGTGATTGATTTTGCAGTTACAAATCAAAGTCTTAGTTGGGGAATTGTCTTTTTTCTTTAATATTGTGTATTATTGTACTCCAAATTATATTATAAACACAGAATGTTGCAGTTCTGGGATAGAACTCTTTTAGACAAATACAATTTTCTACCAGTAATATACTAACATAATAAAGCAGTGCGAATTAATCAAAATTATTATTAATAATATATAGTATAAATAATGACATATTTTTAATTAAACATGTTTTTATAAAAAGAAAATTGAACATATAACTTTGCTGCAAGGAAAAATATGCTCAGAAGTCATTGGCAGATTAAATATACTATGATAGAATGGTATGTTTGATTTGGGAAAATAAAATTACATTAAATAATCATATAAGCTTTTCTAAGCATTAAGTAGGATAAATACAATCTCTAACTAGTAGTTAAAAATATCAATACCAAATCAGAAATGAGAATTAGTACATAAGATTATTTTTTAAATATTACAACTTCATACTATATGTTCATTAAGCTAGAAGTTTGAACCTAAGCAAATTGTTATATATTATGAATATAGAAAAAGACCAAAATTGAACTTTTAAAGATTAAAACTATAATACATTAGATTAGTGTGTGTATGTGGAGGTACATATATATATATATATATTCATTTACACATATACATATATACCTATAAATGCACATACATATGTGTCTGTGTGTATGTATATATACATATATATATAAATATATATATATAGAGAGAGAGAGCAAGCCACAGGAAAAATTAGTGATGAAAAATATCCTAAATGAAACACACAGAGAAAAAATATTGGAGGGGTGGAGAGGAACAAACTATCCAAGATCCAAGGAAACATCAGTAAGTCCTACAAACATGTAAGTGAAATCACAGAAGCAAAAAAAGAATGTGAAGCAGAGGAAAAGATGTTTGAAAAAATGTGTGCAGTTTTGAAAATCTGATGAAAAGTATAAACCCACGAATCCAAGAGCCTCATTATATGCTAAACACAGAAACTTGAAGAAAATGGCACATAATTGTCAAGTTGCTTAAAACCAGTGATAAAGGGAAAATTTTTATAGCAGCCAGAATAGATAAAACATACTAGATAAAGCAAAACAAAAAAATAAGAATGATTGCAGATTTCTCTTTAGAAACAATATGTTAGAACATAATAAAACAGTTTAAAGTTCAAGGAAGATGAAAACATAATAAAGATGAGAAGAGAAATCCAACAACTAGCAAAAAGAATACAATACCATATGATCTCACCTATAAGTGAACCTAATCAACAAAATGAATAAATGAGCAAAATAAAACCAGAGACTTGGAAATAAAGAACAAACTGACAGTGTCCACAGGGGAGGGGAGGGTTATAACAGAGGGAAAAAAAAGGAATGTTCAAGCAAAAGAACATAAATAAAGAACACTTCCCACCAAGATGGGGATGTAGGTAGATATACTGTGCCTCCTCTCACAACCAAAAGGACAACAAATTTAAAAACACAAAACACCAGAACTGACAGAAAATTGAACTGTATGGAAATTGGACAACCAAGGAGTTAAAGAAGAAATACTCACCCAGACTAGTAGGAAGGGCAGAGACCACCAGCTGGGCTGAGAGGACTCTAGGCAATTAGGTGATTGGAGCATGGGGTCAGTTGAGGTAGCAACTGGCAGGCCCAGCGAGGCAGTGAATTACAGACCAGGTGGTCCCACATTCCCATGCACATAAACTAGGAGGAACAACTGGGGACTGAGACAGACCAAGCAACCCAGAATTCCAGCGCAGGGAAATAAATCCTCAAACTTCTGGGGGGTTGAGGCACAAGTGGGAGAAACTCCCAGCCTCACAGGAGAGTTTACTAGAGAGACCCACAGGGCCCTAGAACATACACAAGCCCACCCACCCAGGAATCAACACCAGAAGGGCCCAATTTGCTTGTGGGAAGCAGGGGGAGTGCCTAAAAACTGGCTGAGTGGAGCAAGCACCATTGTTCCCTCTTAGACTTCTCCCTCACATACAGACTCACAACCTAGCCATGTGGATTGCACTGTCCTGGTAAACACCTAAGGCTCCACCCCTTACTACATAACAGGTGTGCCAAGAGAAGAAAAAAAGGGCCAAGTGAAAAATTAGATCAAAGCTCCAGAAAAAATACAACTAAGAGATGAAGAGATATCCAACCTATCAGATGCATAGTACAAAACACTGGTAATCAGGATGCTCACAGAATTGGTTGGATATGGTTGCAAATTAGATGAAAAAATGAAGGCTATGCTAAGTAAAATAAAGGAAAATGTACAGGGAACCAACGGTAATGGGAAGGAATCCAGGACTCAGATCAACAGTGTGTACCAGAAGGAAGCAATAAGCATTCAACTAGAACAGAATGAAGAAGCAAGAATTCAAAAAAAAAAAAAATGAAGAGAAACTTAGGAACCTCCAGGAAATGTTTAAGTGTTCCAATATTCAAATCATAGGGGTACCAGAAGGAGAGGAGGAAGAGCAAGAAATTGAAAACTTAGTTGAACAAATCAAGAAGAAGAATTTCCCAAATCTGGCAAAGGAAATAGACTTCGAGGAAGTCCAGGGAGCTCAGAGAGTGCCAAAGAAGTTGGACCCAAGGAGGATAACACCAAGACACATCATAATTACATTACCCAAGATGAAAGATAAGGAGAGAATCGTAAAAGCAGCAAGAGAAAAGGAAACAGTTACATACAAATGTGTGCCTGTAAGACTGCCAGCTGATTTCTCAAAAGAAACCTTTCAGGAAGGAAGGGGCTGGAAAGAAGTATTCCAAGTCATGAAAGGCAAGGACCTATATCCAAGATTGCTCTATCCAGCAAAGGTATTATTTAGAATGGAAGGACAGATAAAGTGCTTCCCAGCTAAGGTCAAGTTAAAAGAGTTCATTATCACCAAGCTCTTATTATATGCAATGTTAAAGGGACTTATCTAAGAAAAGGAAGATAAAAAATATGAACTGTAAAATGAGAACAAACTCACAGCTATTAAAAACCAAACCTAAAACTAAAACAAACTAAACAAACACCTAGAACAGAAATAGAATCACAGAAATGGAGATCATATGGAGGGTTATCAGTGGGGGCGGTAGAGGTGGGGAAAGGTGCAGAGAATATGTAACATAAATGGTAGGTATAAGATAGACGGGGGACATTAAGAATAGTATAGGACATGTAGAAGCCAAAGAACTTATATGTATGACTCATGGACATTAACTAAAAGGGGGGAATGCGGGTGGGAAGAGGTGTGCAGGGTGACAAGGGATTAAGGGGGTAAATGAACAGCTGTAATAGCATAATCAATAAAATATATTAAACATGAATAGAGGACTCACAAGCACAGACAATGCAGGAGATTGACTGTGGGAGTTGTAGGGGGCCTGGGTATGCATGAGCAATGGGGAAAAAGGTGGAACAACTGTGAATGAACAACAATAAATTTAAACTAAAAGAATCAATTTAATATTAAAAAAGGGATATAATAGCAATGGTGTCCAACCTTTTGATGTCTCTGGGCCACACTGGAAGAAGAAGAGTTATCTTGGGCCACACATTAAATACATTGCAAAACATATTCACAACATATTCTCATAATTTTTAACTAAATTTATGATTTTGTGTTGGGTCACATTCATAGCCATCCTGAGTTGCATGTGGCCTGTGGGCCACAGGTTAGACATCCTTAGAATAAAGAATACAATATGACTTAAAAATGGACAGATTTGAATTGATGTTTTTCCAAAGAAGACATACATGTGGCCAATGAGTATATGAAAAAAATGTTTAATCATCAGAGAGATGTGACTCAAATCACAAGGAGATATTACCTCACAGCTCTTATAATCACTATTAATAAAATAAAATACTCTTATGGAAGAATAAAACTTAACAAATTTCTAGCTAATCAAGAAATAAATGAAAACACAGATTATCATTTGTAGGGATAAGAAAAGTGGATTTACTACCTAATCTCTGGATGTTAACAATAATATGTACACCTTGACATCAATAACATGAAAAATTGTATTTTTAGCTTGCTAAAGCAGTTTCCTCACTAATTTAGTAGCATCAACCTACTCGGTGACTCTTTTCAGCCTTATTAATAACTTTCCTCACTGCTTTCAGAGCTTCTCTCAACTACCCTTTTCAAGTGTTTCAAAATTTTTTGTCACACAACACCCCACTTTCAATTTCTGTGTCATTCTACTTATGCTCCAGACCATAACACTAAGCAAGTTTAAAAATGACCATTATTTTCTCATGATTTAAATATTTTGGTAGTTTTTCAGACCAAGTCAGTGGAGGATGGATGGGAGGTTGGGAGCTGAGATGTCTGATCTTAATCACTTGTCTGTGGAGTTGAACTGAGATATATGAGAAGACTAAGACTTCTCTCATCCTCCTAACCCAGACTTCATCAAATGGGAGAAGGGTTTTTATCATTAAGATATGGCACATACCAGTCCAAAAGTAACTGTCAAGTCCTAGTATGTGTCAAGTTTTATATTTGCTATTGGCCAAATCTAATCAAAAGTCATTCTACATTTAAGTAGTAGAAAATCAGAATCCACTTTTAAGTGGAAAGGTAAAGCTATGATGCATAAGGGCTTGCATATAGAGAGGCAGGAACACATTGGTAGTCATTATTGAAATATATCTAAGACAGTTGTTATAGTTGAATCATGCTAAATCGGGTCTTTTGTACTTTTATGCACATGGATTAGGACTTGTTCTCTGAGCAGCTGATAAGTCAAATGCAGTAGTCTTCTTTCAGAGACTTTGTGCTATTTACATCTTTGTAAAAGAACCCCTTTGCTATGCAATGACTATTTATGTCTTTGTAAAAGAATGACTTACACATTGCACCCGCCCAACTATGGTGTAAATGCAAGTAGAACCAATTATATTCTCTTGCTCAACAATTTAAGAGACACCGGAAATAAGACTTAGGTTAGATCAATGTCAGATGAATAAATGAATGTTCACAAATTCCATTTGCTTTTCTTTTTTCTTCACTTCTTGATTCTTTATTCATCAGTATTTTCTGTTTCATTGAAATACTTGAGTACTCTTTTCATAAATATATCCTCAGTGTATATATGTGTGTTTGCATAATCAGAATAGTTTGCAATATCATTCTGATGCTTAGAATTCAGAATCTTAATTAAGGAAATGACCAGAGTTAGTAATTAGAGACAGGTATGTTTGATTTTAAAGTCTGTGCTCTATCTACTGAACCATGCTGCCTCATTACACAATAATCAAATAAAGGGTTATTAAAATTATTCCCTCCTCTGCATCCTTCTAAACTTTGCTCCTGAAGAGAGGAGGTGAAAGCAGAATTACCTAAGACTGGTGTGACAGAGAAATTGATCATAACATGTATTAAAGAAATAATTATCGGTATTTATGATTATGTTCTTACAAGTATTTTACTACTTAATTTTTTTAAACTTTGCTTTCTAGCAAAGAGAATCTACTTTGGCCTTCTCTATATAAAGATTCTTCATCATTTTTAATTGTTATTTTTTTAGCCTCACTGCTTTGAACCTTATTGCTTTTAGAGAGAAAGTAAGGGAGAGAGAGAAACATTGATGTTTCTCTGAGAAACATCAGATGTCAGAGAGAAACATCAATTGGTTGCCTCTGGTACAAGGAAAAAATAATGTTCTGGGCAATCTTGCTAAGAAAATAGACAATTAAATTTAAGGATCAGAGTAGTGTCTGTAAAGTTTACTGGGTATACTTTTTAAAAATATATGACCAGGAACCTTTTTGAAAAGTACAAAAACATCTTAGTGTATTTTTAGAAGACATTGGGGTAGCTAACTCTGGTAGGGGCAGTATTAACATTATAGCTTACTAGGCCATGGATATTTCAAATAAAATAAAATTTCTTTCCCAATCTATTGCTAAAATATGCAAAAGTCCTCATGCAGTTCCTCATAGAAAATAGGTACTTACCAGTTATATTTTTTCACTAAGAAGAAATATAAGTCCTGAATAATACTTAGCTCTATTAATAAAAAAGCTGAAGTTCATGACACTACCCTGTTTTTATAAGCTTTAGGGTCTCTGCCATGCAAATAATTCTCTCAATCATGATTATATTGTTAGTGAATATACCCACCATCTGAAGACGTCAGTTTTAGACTCATTTCTGCAGCCCTAGCAATAAATTTTAATAATATTTTAATAATCTCATCTGGGATTTGTTCCAGTTACCACAATTAATAATGCTATACAATGAAAAATAATTCAAAAGTTATAAGGCTCTTTGTCCAATAGGCTCTATATCAATGATTCTACAGCAAACATTTATTGAATACATACTCTGTGATAGAAGAGAGCATCAGCATTTTCTAGTGTGAAAATTATTGTCCAAAATAGGGTGATAGATAAAAGATACCTTATTGTGTTATTCAAGACCATCATCATCATCATCATCGTCACCATCAGCAGCCGCAGCAGTAGAGTTATAATACGTTTTATAAGTACTGGAAAAATAGTATAATTTTTCTCCTGATAAATACTCTTCTCTATATCCTCTAAAAATTAAAATAAAACATTTCCTTTACATAAACTGAATTATTTACATTATGTGAAAAATCTACTTGTATTATAAATGAGATACTGTAATATATTTAATTATCATAGTACATGAGAAGAATATAGTACCTAAACATAAAAAAATCTAGAAGAAATAATGGAGAAGTTATTTGTACTTAAAAACACATTAAAAAAAAAGAGCCCTGGCTGGTGTAGCTCAGTGGATTGAGCATGGACCTGTGAGGCGAAGGGTCCCTGGTTTGATATTCAGTCAGGGCACATGCCTGGGTTGCAGGCCAGGTCCCCAGTAGAGGACACAGGAGAGGCAACCACACGTTGATGTTTCTCTCCTCTTTCTCCTTCTCGTCCCCTCTGTCTAAAAATAAATAAATAAAATATTTTTTAAAAAAGAGTTTGTGCTAACTATTTCCATCTTTGTGGAAGAGTCCCTTTGCTATGACACCAGAGGCTATTTATGCGTCACACCCACCTAACCGTGGAGGTGGGTGGTTTATTTAGAAATAACTGTAATATTACTCAGTAGGTTTAGAAATAATTAAAATGAATGTATTATTGTATGTACAATGTAATAAGTTGTTAGAAGTGCCTATAGGATTAGGGATTTATACTGAAAGTCTTTATTAGTGTTCCTGAGATTCGGAAAGAAAGTTCATGTATACAACTTTACTATGTTTTTGAAATAGTAACAAATTTAAGATGCAAAATTTGTAATATATAACATGGTATATCCCAATAAAATTATTTGTGATTATAAAAATTAAAAATTTTACTTTACTAAATTATGAAGAAAAACTTTCTAAAGCTGTTTGTATATGAAATACTACATAAAATTAATTTGTGTTCATTTAATAATATAATAAAATCATTTTTATTCTGATATAGTTCTTTCATTCATCTGAACCAAATAAAACAAATTTGATATTGAGTACATCATAAAATGCTATAAAATGAATATGAGTTATTTTTTTAATTAATCCTTTATCAAATATATGGTTTGCAAATATTTTATTCCATTCTGTTTCCATTAAATTTGTTGCTTTCTTTTCTGTACAGAAGCTTTTTAGTTTGATTTAATCCCACTTGTTGTTTTTTTGCTTTTAGTGTTATACTTAAAATATACTTGCCAAAACCAATGATGAAGAGATTTTCACTATTTTTTCTTCTAGGAGTATTGCAGTTTCAGGTCTTATAAATCCTAAGTACATTTCAAGTTAATTTTATAAGTGTTCTAATATTATGATTTACAATAATTACATATTTTGGTTTTCATCCAGTGTTTCTGGCTCTAGCTCCTTAAACCCTTGGAGTTTCCTAAGTAATAGAGCAATGGAAACTTTTGTTATAATATTTGATCTCTTGTCCTCAGTTATTAAAATCACTTCAGAATCAAAAATATGAAATGAGCATCTGGTTATTCATAACAAGCCCCTTTCGACCACAAATCAACTTATGTTAGTGAGGACACCTTTAGCTAGTTGCCAGTGGAAAACCTTAAGTAGAGGTTTGGAGCTTTCAGTCTTATCTCTTGATTTCCAAGAAGTAATGGGGCTAGAATTTAAATTAATCACCAATGGCCAAGGATTTAATCTAGCATGCCTATCTAATGAAACTTCCAGATAAAACCCAAAAGGATAAAATTTGGATAACTTTCAGGTTGGTAAAATAAAATGTTTTCACATGCCCCCCATGCAAGACCCCAAGTTCACAGAAACAGAAGCTCCTTTGGGACTTCACCCTATGTACCTCTTTATCTGGTTATTGATTCATATTTTTAATATCCTTTGTAATAATAAACTTGTAATTTAGTGAGTAACCTGGGTTTGTTACTTCTAGCAGACTAATCAAACCCAAGGAGATAGTTCTAGGAATCTTTCATACAGCCAGTTAGAAGCAGAGATTACAACGTGAATTTGTGATTAGCTTTTGAGATTAGGGCACTCTTCTGGGATTGAGTACTTAACTTATGGAATCTGATGCTATCGCCAGGTAGGTAATGGCAAAATTGTGTTAAATTGTAAAATTAAAACAGCTGGTATCAGATAATTGCTTGGTGGTTCGGGAGAAAATCCTACACAATGGTGATTGGAATTGGATGCAGTATCATTAGTGGTATAAATAAGGGTCCAAATTTGTTCCTTTGCATGTGATATCCACTTTTTCCAATGCCATTTATTGATGATACTATCCTTTCTGCATTGAGTATTCTTGGCTACCTTGTCAAATGTTAGTTGACATATATATATATATATATATATATATGTTTATTTCTAGGCACTCTGGTCTGTCGTACTGCTTGGTCTATGTTTCTATGCTAGTATCTACCCTACTGAATTACTATAGCTTTCTATAGTTGGAAATCAGGAAATGCGACGCCTCCTGTTTTTTGTTCTTTCTCAGGATTGCATTGGTTATTCAAGGTCTTTTGCAGCTCCATAGATAGGTTAGGGCCCTTTTTCCTATTTCTATGAAAAACATCATTGGAATTTTGATATGGATTGCATTGAATGCATAGGTGGCTTTGGGTAGTATGGATATTTTAATAACACTAACTCTTCTAATATATGAACACTGAATATTTTTCCTTTTATTTGTTTATTTGAGTTCTTTCATTGGTGTCTTACAGTTTTTGATGTATAGATATTTCCATTTTTATTTATTTCTAAGTATTTATGTTATAAATAGAATTTTCTTTTAAGACTTCTTCAAATAGTTTATTGTTAAGGTATAAAATTGAAGCTGGCTTTTGTATGCTGATTTTGTATGATGCAATTTTACTCAGTTTGTTCACTGGCTCTTACAGCTCTTGTGTAGTCTTTAGGATATCCTATATACAAAAATATGTCATCATAAAAGTTTTATTTCTTTCCTTTCAATTTGGGTGGATTTTGTTTCTTCTTTTTTTTCCCTGGTTGCTCTGGCTAGGGTATTCTATACCATGTTTGAAAAAAATGTTAATAGTGGCACTTTTGTCTTTATTCTGATTTTAGAAGGAAAGCTTTCAACCTCTCACCATTAAGTATAGTGTTGACTATGGCTTAGCATATATGCCCTTTGTTACATTGGTGTATGTTCCCTCTATACCCACTTTGTTGAGCATTTTCATCACCAAAGAACGTTCATTTTTTTCAAATTCTTAATGTAGATCTATTGAGATCTAATTTTTACCTTTTAACTTTACTACTATGGTATATCCCATTTATTGATTTGCATATGTTAAAACTTTCTAAACTTTCTTGTGTCCCAGAGGAAAATTCCACTTGGTCATTGTGTATGATTCTAATGTGTTGTTGATTTTTTTCTAGTATTTTGTTAAGAAATTTTCATCTATATTCCTCAGAGATATTGGCCTGTAACTTTCTTATATTAACCCTGTCTGGTTTTGGTATTAGAGCAATGCTGGGATCATAACATGAGTTTGTGCTTTCTCTTCTGTGATTTTTGGCAATAGTTTGAAAAGGGTAGTGTGACATTTTCTTTACATGTTTGGTATAATTCATCTATGAAGCTGTGCATTCCTGGGCTTTTCTTTATTGGGAAGCATTTGATTATTACTTCAAACTCCTTAGTTGTAACTAGCTTGTAATACTCTCTCTTTATGATTCAGTCTTAATAAGTTGTATGTTTCTAGGACTATTATCAACTTCTTGGTCGTCCAATTTGTTGATATGTAATTGTTCAGTAGCCTCTTTTGATCCTTTACATCTTTGTGGTATCAGTTGTAAATATCTAGACTTGAACTGTACTGTAGCCCAGATTTATAGATAGCATCCCATTCAACAGCAGAATACACATTCTTCTCAAGCACACATGAAATATTCATCAGAATAGAACATGTCAAGTCATAGAACAAGTCTTAGAAAATGTTAAAAGTTTTAAATCATACCAAATATTATTTATAAACATACAGAATGAAAATAAAAATCTATAACAGGACAAAGGGTGGAAAATTTAAAAATATGTAGAAATTAAACAACACATTCCTATAAAACCAATGAATGAAAGAAGAAATCAAGAGGAAATAAAAAAATCTTGCAAAAGACAAAATTGAAAGTACTAAATATGTAAACTAATGGATTGCAACAAAAGCAGTTCCAACAAGGAAGTTTATAGCACTAAATGACTATATTGAGAAAAAAAGAAGGTCAAATAAAATATCTAACTTTACATCTTAAGGAACTAGAAAAAATAAACAACTAAACAAATTGTTAGCAGGAGGCAGGAGATAAAGATGAGACCAGAAATAAATGAAATAGACAATAGAAAAGATAATGAAGCTAAGAGCTGTTTTTTGAAAAGATAGACAGAATTTTAAAAAAATGTTTAACTAGATTTACCAAGGGGAAAAACAAAGAGCATTCTCAAATAAAGGTATAAATGAAAGAAGATAAGTCGCAACTGTTTCTGTCTCTTTTGCTCTGCTTTTACATCTGCCCTTGAATGGACCTCTGCTTTTTTCTCTAGTATCACCCAGCCCCAGCTTTTCTTCTGCTCCATCCTTCTGTACTTCCCCTGATATTAAAGGGATTGACCTAAAACTGGATTCAACTAGAAAACGTTATTAGGAAAATGAGCAACCTTGAAATGCAGAGGATATTTAAAATGATGTAAGCCTTTTTCAAAGTCCTTTCTTTTTTATTTTTTCCCCTTATAGAATCAGAGGCTGCATTAATCTGACATTAACTTTCCAAGTCTAGGCATCAATTGTTGTTAGGAAAAAAGTGTCCCTCTGCACCTTGGGAAGAGGGGTCCATTTTGGTAGTTTGGAAACAGTAGGGATATTAAGCTTCTTGAATAATTAAGTAATTTTCTAGGGCACTGCCTTAATAAAGTTATATAATAAAACACCCAGTAATTTCAGCCTAATTCCAGGCCTAAGTCAAACTATTAAACTCTTAGAAACAGAACACAGATAATAATAGTACATTCCTCATTAAACTGCTATTTTCGAATGATACAATCTTTTAATGTCATCCAGGACCCAAAAAGTGTCAAAAGCATTAGATATTATTGTTGATTTTGTTGTTTTTTATCACTTTTTCAATCTTGCCTATTGTTGCTATTCTCAGTCTCACGCATTCAGAATTCTGAAATGTTCTTCTATGGATATCATCTATGAAAGCAATATATTGAGTAGTTAAACATGTGTTAACCACCAAACTTTCTACTTGTTCTATAACAGTGTCTTAATAAATAATTGTCAAGTAAGTAAATGAGAATGTAAAATAATTTTCTCCATAATTATTAGTGGGAATCCATAATCCCCAATACCTAAAAAAGCTCAGCTTCCTAAATATCTGTTTTCTCAATTTCTTGGAGACAGTCTTCTGTGGATCCTTTGTATTTCTGAATGTCCTCTTTGCTGAAGCAGTTGAGCAACTCTTGTTCCAAGCTGCACTTTCAGTGAAGACTCCATAACATGCATCCTAGTGTCTCTTTTCAAAGCAGAAGGTGAATTTGTTTGTTGACCAGAGCAACATTTAAGATTTGCTTGCATCCACTTTAAAAAAATTAGGTTGTTCTTAACTGTTAGCTCAGGATTCCTCAGCTGTGATGCAAATTCATTACTTTTGTACAGCAACCACTGAGTCACTTTGACTCTGTGGGAATGGGAGAGTAAGTAAGAAGGACCAAGGCAAACATGAAATGCATGCTGCCTGCTGTGATTACTGAAGTGCTTTGTCTCTGTCCCAGGAGTCTCATGCATTCGGCCAGCATCCATAAAAGTTTAGCAGGTTTTATCATTAGCCTGTCAGCCAGGAACATCTCAGATCATTCAAGATTCTTGATGTTGATAAGCATCTTGTGTAGTAAATTATGGAAAACGTTAATGAAAAAGATGTTTATTTGATCCATGAGAACACTGCAACATGAATATCTATTTTCAAAGTTAGTGACATTTGAAGTTTCAGCTGAGGAAGAGATAAATGTTCATTTATTCATGCAATTAATATCTTTTTCACATTGTAAATCAAGCATGTATATAGGTTCTTAGGACAACTATATTACTCCAGCTAGGTAAAAATGAACTGTAGTAAACAAATTCACCCCAATGTATCAGTGGATAACAACAACAAAAGTAATGTATCCCTCATTCTATAGATTTACTTAGGAACCTAGATTAACAAATGTTCTTATTTCAACACACGTTCCCCATGATGATGATTCCAGGGAAGGGGAGGAATGTTTGCAGATTAAACTCATAGTCAGAAATGTCACTCAGATATTTTTGCACAGAAATAATTACATGGCTGCATTTTACAACATAAGAGTTGTACGCTTTTGTGTATCCACGATGGAGAATTTAGAGAGTAAGTTTTGGTGTACCATAGTTTTGAGTCATATTTTGAATGGGAAGATATATGCTTCTTGCCTACAAAATTATAGTAGTCATAAATTAGGAAAAGGGTAAAAACAAGCAACTATAATACAGGATAATATGTTCTGTAATTGCTGTACTCATTGAAAGCAGGTAATCCAATTCAGTGTGTGCTTAGAGGAACATTCTTAAAAGGGGAGCATCTAAGGTAAGACACGTATGATCACCAGGTATTAGCCAGGAGAAGCAGACTGCAAGGTTAACCAAAATTAGTAATACATTTCATTGTTTTAGTATTATATACAATTGGCCATAGATACTTGGTCTTGATATCCAGTATTTCCATCCTCTCATTGAGAAGGAGACACACATCAAACAGTACAGGTCTCAGGTTAAATCTACTTTTTATTTGCAATATAAATATACATGGAAATACATAGAAATCACTGTACAATTTCAGTATTCCCAAATTGGATGACCTAGTTTTTCAAGGTGCAAGAATAATCTTCTTTCATAATGCATGTAAATATTTATTCACAACATGGTCAACCTTACAGCTAAACACAGCATTTATAAAATTAGACCTTTTTTTTTTTATTTAGATAGTGGTTTGGGTCTTAACTATAGCTCTACAGCAACTGGAAAACAGAATTGTATTGAACATGGAATCTTCAGTTTAGGCCTAAGGCAGTTCATTTCTTGAGGTCTGAGAAATAAAAACATTGACATTAAATTCCTGCCATTTAGCTTAGGACTCAATGACACTGAATTGTCTCTGTCTTTTCTTTCTTTGAGTGTCTTTTGGCACAGAAAAAAATCTGAGGATATACTGCAATAAGTATGAGAATAGTTAAAATTTCTATCATTTAAAAAGTTAAACTTAGGCAAAAATTAATCTGAGGCTAGATCCAATCCAATTATTAATGTTAAATTATTACCACAAAATTTTACATGGTCTGTTTTGTGTTAAACTCATCTAAAATGAAAAGATATTTTTTATAAGAAAATAGCAGTCTATCTCAGTTTAAAGGGTATATATGAAATTATGTTTAAATGTAATTTTTTAAAAAGTCATCTTTTAGCCTGCCTATCCTAGTTTTCACAGTGCCTACTGGGGCAAAGTGACATGCCAATTCAAAATTTACTTCTAAAGGGCTAAATAAAGAAATGTTCCAAAGGAACAATAAGAATTGCTTAGTAAATGATAATCACTAATGCCATTGAACAAACACGTTAATTGACAGTGGGAATTTGAGGCATTTTGCATGTCGTTTTCTGATAAAGGTGATAATATTCCTCATTTTTTCCTTAACAGTATTCACTAACCTGCCATATGGGAGACAATTTTCCTATCCTGAATCTCTCCTTCTGTGCACTGAGCTCATTTTTATATCACATAACTCTAAATGGAGACAGAGGTCCGTGCCAGACAGTAATGAAACAAAGATCTACTGAGTAGGAAGATTCTTTCCTGTTGGATTACTTCCTAGTGTTAAGCATCAGCTGTTTTGTTTGATACCAAAACACCCTAACTGATGGCAACAGTCTCAAAAACTATGTATAACTTGAGGTCTTCCCCTCCCCCAATATCTCTTTTAGTCTTCCTTATGTTTAAGAGTAGCCCACCTCCTTCCACCCAACTGTCAAGCCATAAAACACAGTCACTGTCACAGCCACCTACCTCTAAGTTTTTAACCCTGTCAGTTCATCACTAGATCTTACTAATTTTACCTCCCAATATATTTCAAATCTAATTTTCTTCATTTTCATGCATTCTAATACATATGTTACATCATAGCCTTAATATATCTCAAACAGAACTGAAATTCTTACCACTCCAGAGGGTAGTTAATGCATATCTGATAATATCAGTTGGTTTCCAAAACCTTCTGAGGCATTTATTCTGCATTTAAAAAACAGATAATCCATAGCTCAATTGACAAGGTTCCCAATTATTTTCTTTCAATCTGCATCTCAAAACTTGTCCTTTACATTAGTTATTGAACACTCTTTTCTTCTTTTTTTGCCTATTTCTAAGGAAATCAAATGCAATTTCTTTAGTGAAATCTTCACCAGGCTTCCATCTTTATTATAATTTTTTTCTGAAAAATCTCATTTTTAATGCAGCAATATTATAACTATGAATTTATTTTATGTTTTTTACTAAATAATCTTTTCCCCATTAGGTTATAAGGTATATGTCTGTAGGAGCATTATTTAATTAATTGAACAACTTATATCTTTAAAATATTCTAAAACACATAAAATATCCATTGAATAACTGAGAAACAATTTTGAGATGTTTTTCTATTGTACAACCATAATCAAGATAAAGCCTGCCCAATCTGCCACTTTACCTCTAAGTTTTCTGCTTCAGTTTAGTATTCTTGTTACCTTAAGGAACAGACTTTCATGAGCACTTTACTCAATCAAATAATCCTCGACACTAGTTTTATCAGAAACTATAGTTTTATTTTTTAAGTAGGTAATATATTTATGTGATTCCAAATATTTTATTTGGCATGATGAATAGCCTCCTACTCATGCCCAGTCCCCAGCCACCCAGTTTTTCTCTTAAGAAAAAACTCATCTTAATGGTTTCTGGTAGATGTATCAGAAATATTCTGTGCATTTATCTGCAAGTATTTTATAATAACTTCCTCTTTTTCTTCCATTCTCAAATGTGAACACATGTATCTTTATTGTGTACCTTGGCAATACATGTAAGTGGTTCTAGTGCAATATGTATATTTAATTTTAATTTTCTATTTTAGAAAATTTCAAACATACACATAGTAGAAAGTAGAGTGAACATCCAAGTAATCATTTTCCAGGTCAACACAATTCATTCACATTGTGTCATGTTTTATTTACGTAACTTTTCTCACTTGTCTTATTTTACTAGGGTATTTTAATGCAAACCCAGGAATTATAACATTTTGCTTACCTTTGTGCTTATAAATATTTCTATTGTGTCAATAAACATAAGAATATCTGGGGTAAGTTTTTACTTTGATATAATGTCATCTTATCAAGAATTTCAAGAATAGTGCAATGCTTCTTTCACTTGTTAAAATAAGAGAAACTGATAATAATTGCTAACAGTAAATGAACACTTGCTACTTTCCTGGCAAGGTAGTAAATGTTTATCACTTATTACATTACTTTGTGGTTAATATAAATAATTCAGGAATCTGTATGTGAAAACTGGAGTTGTATTATTGACTCGTTCATTAGCTGTGCATGAGTTTCTTATAATTTTTTTATTTGTAAAACTGCAATAAGACTCTCATCCACAGACTAGTCAAACTCACGTCAGTCATCCTTTCTTATGTGGGCATCTTTGAGTAGGAAATGCAGGGGAAATTTTTTGAGATTAGGAAAATATTCCTATAAAGCAGAATGATAAATGATGCAAACCACATAATTCCATGTTTCAGTATAGATTACACTACCTACTCTGGCCTCTTCATTGGAGTGTTCTAAAGTTCTAATCACTTAATATATTGGAATAAATTTTTCAATTTCAAAATGGTAAAACTGTCAACCATTTGTACCATTTCAGCTTTATGTCTCTCTATGTGTATACTGGCCACAAGTTCACTTTCACAATATTTTTTGAATAACTGAGTTATTTTCTTTTTTATGACTTTCTAAACTTCACATCATGGATACTCTCTTCCAATAAAAGGAGAATTTAGTTAAAAATCAATATTTCAATCATAGTGAACAAAAGTAATAAAAATAAATGGCAAAATATTTAAGAAGAAAAATGAGAAAAGTGTAAACCTCTTGCTTATTCTTAGTTCTATGAGATGTATCCTATGAACTCAGATAGTATTGACACTTCACTGGTACGGGGAGTTTAAGCAAAAGGAGACAGACAGTTTCTAAACTGAGAAGAGAAACTTATTTAGGAATAAATCAAGGGAATGGAGAAAGGAGAAAAAAGCCTTATCGCAGCTGGTGGGACCAGCATGTGCAAAGGACTGAATGTAAATGAGGTGCTGGAATTAGCTGGACGTAAGTGAGGGCTTTGCTAATGGAGGATGCTGCTACTGCATGTTGCACACTCTAAGGTGCGAAAGATTATTTCCTAACAGCTACATTAAATACCCTGTCTCGGGATTTTAAAACATGCCTTCCTTTGCTGTATCAGTGCTTTGAGAAATAATTATTGTATAAGCAACTGTCTTTGGTAAATGTTTAGAAAGATAAACAAAGTGAAATGAGTTCCTATCTTTAGATAAGCGTTCAAGACAGAGGAAGGTAGTTGCAGGTGAGAAAAGAAAATAAGTATAGAAAGTCAAATGTGTAAAAAAGATTTTGTGTAAGGTGAGTAGGTCATAGAAGATTAGAAAATTTTACAGGTGAGCTGAAATTTAGGTTTCTGAGTATGAGCTTCTCTCTCTCTATGTGTACATGTATTAAGAAGGTAGAATACACTATTTAAATATGTAAAGTGTGTAGAATAAAATTCAACTAATAAACTGCAGAAAATGTTTCTTCTTTCAATGAAAAATAAGTCTTGAAAAATAATGATAAATAAAAATAGAAATAAATCTTGAAACAGTTTTTAGTAGAAGTCAAAATGTATATTTTATTCTATGTCACTTTTTAAATTAGCTAAATTATTTTTTACAAATATATTACCACAGATACAAGTGACTGGTATGGAGCGAAATGTGGAACTTTAGACATTAATTTAACCTTGGAGTGAGAATGGTTAGATGAGTGTTTTCTGGTGCAGTGACTGAGCTGGTACAGTGATTTAACTTGATTGAACAAATTCATCTCTTACAGATGGCAGAACTGAAATGGCTTGAAGTCATTTGGGCTGACAGCATTGAGATAGAAAAGATCCTTGAATTTCTATTGTGGAAATGTGCTATTCACAGAAGTAGCTTTCAAAGCAGTTCAATGGAAAAAAGTTGTTCAGTCAAATTCAGGGAGAGTCCATTCTTTCTCCAAAGTGACTATAAAAATTAGGGTCATGATCTGCTGGATCGGTCTATGTCTGAACTGATTTGAGCCAGCTCAACCTGCTTAAGGGAAGTGTTCTGATTTGCTGATTTGAAAGACAGGGATGGAAGGTGGCAGATCATTTATATCTGTGTCCACTGGCAACTTTCATCCTCAGTAGAGATTTCTTTCAGAGGAATTCTTAGTTGGAAGTGGCATAACATGGACCTTAATTGCTCTTCCAAAAGAAGGTGATTTCCCTTAGGTAAATTCTAGTTCATCTTCAAGATAAAATAGCATTCTTAAGGCAAATTATTAAAGTTCTCTAAGTATAACATTTAAAGCTTCAGTCTTCAAATTTATAGCCATGAAGTGTTTCAAGTATATCTGAAATTACAATTTTCTTATTTGCTCTTATGATTTTTAAAATTTGTATATCTTTCTATGGGCTAATAGAGGCTTTGCTTACTCAACAATACTAAAAAAGGATAATCACTTTGAACCAAACCAGAATGAGCAGGATTATTGAGATAATTCAGGATTACCACAGGGAGTCCCAAATGCCTAATAGAGTTATCTGTTGACATGCAACTACTTAATGTAAAAAGGAATTTTAATTCTATTTGTGTTCTATTCAGTGACTTACAACAAAAATGTATATTAAAAAGTACTATAAAAATCATAAGTTATTTATGTAGCATTAATCCTTATTATTACCCTGAGATGTCTCATACAAAATTAGTACCAAATTACCATTTGAAGTGTGTTACATTTAATTATCTCCAGACCACTTAGATCATTCTGTGTAACCTCAGTTCCAAGATATTATATATGTACAACTATTTACTGGGCATCAGACAGGTAGTTTTACAAAACATGCTCAATTCTGAACAAACTCAGTTGTTCATAAAATGCCTCCCTAAATCTGGTATAACTCCTGTACGCCCGTGCATGTATTCTATCACCTAAGGCGGAGTGATTCCCTTGACTTTTCACTTCACTTACAATCAACATCCAAAACAACTGTTAATTCATTTTGATTCTACCACTGACTTAGCTTTCATATTCATCTACTTGCCTCCTTCTACAATGTCATTAATTTATTTTAGTACAGTATACCTTCCTTTCTTATCAGAATGATTACAATAGCTTTCTACTTGGTCTCCTCCTCTGTGCATCTCTTTACCATCTTCAAATTAGAGAGTGATTTGTATAAAATATCAAATTATGATTCTGACCTAATGTAGTGTTGCAATAATTCTCTTTGCCTTACCTTGCATTCTCCCAAAAGCAGAACCTGGAACAACAATTTAGAAGCAAGTAGCTTATTTGGGAGGTTATCCCAAGAGACAAATGTAGAATACTGAGGAATAAAGGCAAGAAAGGGAAGGAAATTAATAAAGATTATGTAGAAAAGGCCTGAAAGTTTTCTCAGCTAGGCAATGAATAAAACATATTGCTTCAGTTATCTATTACTGAATTAGACACCACTCGAAGTTTAAAGGCTTAAAGTACCTCTTATTATCATTTTATTATTTCAGAACACTTTTTTTTTCAGCTTTACTGAGGAATAAATGACAAAGTTGTAAGACATTAAAGTGTACATCAGGTTGATTTGATATACATACTCATTGTAAAAAGATTCCTTCCATCTAGTTTATTAACATATTTATTAACTCCCTTGTTTACCCTTCTTGTGTGCATAAGATCATTTAAGTTCTACTCTCAGAAAATTTTAATCATACAGTGTTATTATTTTATAATGTTCATTAAGTTATAAATGTACAAATTCTATCTCGTTTATGGTAGAAAGAAGTACTCTCCTTCACTCTTCCACACTCAAATTTCTACTTGCCATATCCATTTTTAAATTATTCAACTATTTAAAACTATTCTGTTACATTTATAAATAATTTAATTATATTATTATTATAAATCTTTCAGTTTTAGATATTAATCATTAAGTTCTCACTACAAATCATTAGCTATCCTCCCTCACTTACCCTCACCTGCCCCCTCCTCTCTTTCTAATTTGTATGTTGCAAGACTATTCAATACTTATATTATTATGATTACATGAATAACACAACTACGTTATAAATTCTGTTCACATTTCCATTTTTAATAGAATATTGTTTTTATATATGTTCATTTGCGTATTTCACTTGCCCCCTGTGAAGTAATTCTTCCCTGGGACCAAGAATCTCCTTGAAATACACTTAAATATATTAGGTAATCTCTCGATTTTATACCCTTTAAAATGCCCTTTCTGAAGGCTATGCTCTCTACCAGCCTACTATGCAGATTTATGCTCAAGCTTTCTTCACAACTTCAATCATCCTGAAGATTTTCTTTCCTGAACTGGATCCAATATTTTGTGGATCACAGATCTACTTTATTAGATGCCTCCCTTGCTTTGGTGAAACACTGTTTCTAGTTAAGCAATGGAATGTTATTGTCTTAGAAGCTCACGCCTGAAAACAATCCTTCTAATCTCACTTATAATTGAAAGTTTGGGGGGTAAATTTATGTTGAAATAGTTTTTATTTTGAATTTTGAAGACATTTTCACCATTTTAAGAAAAGATTTCTGAGTCATTGCTCTATCTACTGTTGATTTTTAAAACTGGGTCATTTCAGTAGCTATAATTTTTTTCTTTTTTTCATAGGCAATTTTTCCCGAGAAATCCCCATTACATTCCTGTATAAGGTGCATGAACCCAGTTGCTATTGTTCTCAGAATCAAGTTGGAAAATGGCTTAGTATTCTCATCACTTAGTAAATAACCTTTCACTCAAACTACCTATTCTTAGCATAGTACTTATATTGCTTTTGGCTAAGACTAGTATTTCTGAGTTTCAAATTTATCTTGTTCTTCTGGGTTAGAGGAAGGAAAATTGCCCAACTCTTCAGGGTGGGTAGAGAGTAAGGGAGTGTAACTGTTTTATCTATAGACTTTAATCAAGACTCTGGTTCTGCACCTTAACTGTACCACTACTAGTTTCAGAGGTATTTTTTGCTTCCAATTCTTGACTCTGAGGTTCTACTGTTTAAGTTATGTTTGCAAATATTTCCCAACTTATAGCTTAATTTTTAGCTTTCCCTGGCCTGCTTTGTCTATTTCCTATTGTCTAGTTTTATAGTTTTCCAACATTTTTCATTGCATTCTCCTTTCACATTGGTTTATTTTTAACTTCATCTTAGTTATATACATATATAAAAGTGTAAAACTTCCACACTTAACTAAAGCCATGCAATTAACTCTAAAATTGTGTGGCAATTTGTTAAGGTTTCACAGAAACATTCTCATTACCCCAGTGACTGAGTCAGATGTCCTCCTACATGATATCTGACCAGATTCCGTTGGCCACCTGACCATCTCTGCATCCCCAGGGGACTGCAGCCCCCGGAAAAGAAAAATGGTGCTTTTCGCCCCATCAGATCCTCAGGTCCTGACACAGTATCCAGCATAATATAGGTACTCAATAAGTACATGTTAAATATTGATGGTTATAATATGATGCAAATATTGACCCACAACAATCTTAATCCTTGTGCTTTTCACCCATTTATTAGAACAATAGTTATTCTCATCTGTCATATCTTGAAATATAATCAAATCTTTTCTCATACTATTATTAATAAATTGTCACGATTTTCTGTTAATTATTCAAATATCAACAAACATGCATTAATCAGTCACTTCTTGTTCAGCAATTATCCAGTAAAACTATGAAAAAAATGGCTGTCTTGGAGTGAAATTTTTGTAAGGGGAATGAAGCACACACATAAATAGCGACAATGCTGTTCATTTAAGCTCCCAATTTTTCATTCATTTAACAGGTGAGTGTTAAAGGCATGCTCTGTGCCCGGCATTATTCTAAGTGCTGAGAACGCAGTGGCACACACACAAACATACAAATGCAACATATTTAGCAGAGAGAAACAGAATGAACACATAATAACTTAAATGATTACCTGTCTTATGGAGAAATATACAACAGGTCAAGGTACAGAACGTGGAGAGGGGACGGCTTCCTACTTTATGCAGGCTGGTTTATGAACTTCTCATTGATGAGGAACATTGAGCAGGAGCTGAAAGAAGGAAATGAACTGTATGGATCTGAGAAGGAAGAGCATTCTAGATACTAAGAAAGCATGTGCACACTGAGCCGGGAACACGTTTGGCTTGTTTCAGAAATGATAAGAAGACCTTTGGCTAGAGACTAGGAGACAGGGTAGCTAAGGGATGAGTTCAGAAATGTTATGGGGCCTGACTGTATCAGTCCCACAGATAATTGAAAGGCTTGACCTTTTCACCGACTTAAATGAGAAGACTTCAAATGATTTTGAATAGAGTCACACAATGAGACCTCTTCATGCTTTGAAAGGATAACTCTTTCTGAATGTTGTAGGCTTGAAAGAAGGGAGGGGCACAGCTGTGGAAAAGGCACCAAACCCTGCTCAGGCCAAAGAAAAAAAAGCTTCAGCCATTCAGGGAAAACAGCAAATGTTACCATGTTCAAAACACAAATGAAAGTAGAGTTTAAAAAAGTAAGCAAATTACTCAATGCACGTTCAACTTCTATAAAATCTTGAGATTATGTCTCCATGGCACTCATTTTTCTAAAATGTCCAACTTTCTTGAGTCCAGGGTCTTACAGAATCCATGAGACCAAGTTTTCTGATCCCTAAGATAGGGGAAACATTTGAAATTTTAAGGATTGTGGCAAAATGTTTATCTAAAGGTTAGTGACCTTGCCCATATGTAATATCTGAAGATTTCTGTATACTGGTTCCAGGTTAAAAACAAAGGTAATTATAGAAAAAAATGATGGTTGTCTTAACATCTTAAAACTGTCATAGTCTATTAAGCATAGAAAATACTTGAAATTTGTTATTAATTCCCCTTTTTTTTCTGTTGGCTAAGAAACCAAACATTTTCATACTAATGTCCCTACAAATTCTTACTCAAATTTTGAAACTTTTATTTTTGTAATACTTTTAAACCCATGTGATTACATAGGTTTTACAGTCTAAAATTTAATGCTAGAGTAGTTTAGCATCATTTATAAATGTGGAAGAATGATCCAATTAGCATGGAGTTCTGAGACTTTGAAAACTTAAAGGAGAGTGATTGTGTGTGTGTGTCTTATACATTTTTTGGTAACTAACTTTTAATTTGTTATGTTTTATAGGGCACCTACTTTTTTCTCACTTTTTAAAACAAACTTTGAAAGTGAGTGTACCCAACAATAGTAGGGATCAATCAATGTTGTTCGAATTCTTGTCATATTTTCAAGAAAACGGATATTCTTTTAATTTCTTGCTTTTTGTATTCATCAGGCCACCTCATGCTATAAATAGGCACATACAAAGCGAGTAGTTGATTCTCTCTCACTTAATATGTGTAATTTGTGTAATTAACTGTGGTTTAAAACACATAATAATCGTCTCATCATTTTCTCGGCGCTATTGTCCCTGTGCACCCACTGATCTTAACAAGCCACAGAAATCGCAGCATTATGCTCTCAATATAGATCTACATTACCCTTCCCATTATAGGCCTATTACCCTTGAAACATAAATAAATCTTTTTCCCACACACAAAAAAAGGCCTCTCTGAAATACTGACAATCCCACATAGAAATACCTGATGTTCAACAGTGACACAGAGCAGTATTTATCTGTTTACTCTGAGTTCAGTAACAGATGAGACTGCAGATTCCAAATGAATTGCCTTATTTTATGACTTACCCACTGCAGCCAACTCTGTATCGAGGCTAATTTGCTCATCTGGTTTTAGTCTGGTTCATATAAAGTGAATGGTGTATTTTATTTCCAAATGGGCTATTTAGCTCTGCCCAGAGAAAGCCATCCATAAGATGCATTAAAGCTGCAGCCAACCATCTTATAGATATATGCATGTGGTCTAAGGAAATGAGATTAAAATATGAGAATTATGACTAAAATTGATTGCACTATTTTCTTTTTAATCATTTTTATTCTTATTCTATTACAGTTGTCTTAGTTTTCTCCCTTTGCCCTCCTTTGCCCATCCCAACCCCCACTCCCACTGTCAATCCCTGCACTGTTGTCCTTGTCCATGGGTCATTCATACATGCTCTTTGTCTAGTCTTTTCCCCTTCTTTCCACCACTGTTGTCCTCCATACTTCCTCTAGTCACTTTTATTTTGGACCATGTTTCCATGCCAGTGATTATATTTTTTTGTTACTTTATTTTGTTCATTAGATTATACTTACAGGTGAGATCATATGGTATTTACATTTCACCACCTGACTTATTTTACTTAGCATACTATTCTCTTTTTCCATCCATGCTGTTGCATGAGGTAAGAGTTCCTTTTTTCTTTCTGCTATTCCATTATGTAAATGTACAACTTTTTTTTTGATCCACTCATTTACTGATGGGCACTTAGGCTGTTGCCAGAATATGACTATTGTAAATAGTGCTGCTGTGAACATAGGGGTGCATAAGTTCTTTTGAGTTGGTGACTTGGGATTCTTAGTGAATATTCCCAGCACTGGAATCAAAAGGCAGTCCATTTTTAGTTTTTTAAAGAAATTACATACTGTTTTCCATGGTGGCTGCACCAGTCTGCATTCCCACCTACATTACTAGGGTTCCCTTTTCTCCACAACCTTGCCAGCACTTGTTGTTTGTTGATTTATTAATGATGGCCATTCTGAAAGGTGTGAAGTGGTATCTCATTGTAGTATCTCATTTTAATTTGCATCTCTCTGATGGCTAGTGTTGTTGAGTATCTTTTTGTATGTCTCTGGGCCCTCTGTATGTCCTCCTTGGAGAAGTATCTATTTAGATTATTTGCCAATTTTTTAATTGGCTTGTTTTTTCTCCTGGTGGTAAGTCATTGTGAGCTCTTTATATATTTTGGAGATCAAACCCTTGTCTGAGGTATCATTGGTAAATATGTTCTTTCATATAGCCAGTTTTATTTTCATTTCCATGATGATTTCTTTAGATATGCAGAAGCTTTCTAATTGGATGTACTCCCATTTGTTTTTTTTTCCTTTATATTTCTTGCCCAATGAGATATACTGGCAAAATATTGCTATGGGGGATATCTGAAATTTTCCTGCCTGCTTTTCTTTAGGATTTTTATGGTATCACAGTTTATATTTAAGTCTTTTGTCCATTTTGAGTTTATTCTGGTGTATGGTGTAACTGTGATCTAGTTTTATTTTTTTGCATGTACTTATCCAGTCCTCCCAGTCCTTCAATTTATTAAGGAGGCCATCTTTATTTCATTGTACTCTCATGACCCTTTTGTCAAATATTAATTGACCATAGAGGCTTGGGTTTATTTCTGGGCTCTCTCTTTTGTTCCATTGATCTATGTGTCTATTCTTATACCAGACTGTATTGATTATAGTGACCTCGTAGTATAGTTTTTTATCAGGTATTGTGGTCCTTCCTACCTTTTTGTTCATTCTTAAGATTGCTGAGGCTATATGGGGTTGTTTTTTGTTCCATATAAATTTTTGAAATATTTGTTCTAGATCTGTGAAATATGCCTATTATACTGTTTCTATGTGACAAGATCTATTCTGACTTATAGAAAAAAATTATGCAGTAGTATCACTAGTGATAATTTGCATAATAATCCAATCAGACATTATTGGAGTAACAGAAAGGTGTCTATTGATACCTCATAGGAAATTATGGAACATCTCAAGGTTACACTAAAAAAAGAGTCTAAAAAGGCATACACATGCACATATATAAACATGTATGCACACATATATTAGTCAGGACTAATTTATTCAAAAGTGTAAGGCAAATTGCTTCAGCTGGTTTAAATAAATGAGGAGATTATATTTTTTCATACTTTAAAATCATGTAAAGTCAGGTATGATGTACAGAGACATGGAGATATAACGAGAGACTCGTATTCTTCTGAATTTCCTCACAAAAAGTTCAGTGAGAGAGGATATATTTTTAAAATCTGTTCTAGTCACTGTTTCATTCTTAGTATAGCAAAAATACTATTGTGTAGCTAATAAAACACTTATCGAATGAATGAATAAACTCTCTCTGTAAAATCCATAGAGTGGTATTGCTCATGCTATTGTTAAGCCAATTATCATGTTCAAAGAAGTAAAAAATTAGAAAAATACAATTATCCCAAGATCAGTTATCTACCTTCCCCTAAGATCAGGAAGAAAGCAGGTTCCATTATTGAAAAAAAAGGTGGAAGTGAGGCTTAGGGTTAAAACCCATAAAATCAAGCAAGCAAAAAAATAACAAACAAAAAAGGGCAGTTCCTTAGTTGTCTTTTTGGAATTGGCTTTCATAAATAAAAATTTTTATATATTCCTAAAAAATCCAATCTTACATAAAATAACATCACTGCATAAAACTGCAAATATTTTCCTACTCTTCCCCAAAATATACCCATGCCCGGCTACTTGGTATAATTCTGAGTAGAAAACTCCTAGATGAAGAACACTGAGTTCAGTGAAGTTTAGATGGGTCACCTTGTAAAACACCCAATGAATCTTGACATAGCTGCTTAGTCTACTGACAACAGTGCAAACCTGACCCGCAGAAATAACAAGTGGAGCCCTATAAACCTGGATGGGTCACTTCATGTAATCAGTAAAGCTCATTTCCTGGAAAAGTCACAAACAAGTAACATCTCATCCCAGGCTTGGCACTTGGGTCACATGTTATCAGCCAATCTGCATCACTCAGAGTTTTTGTTTTCTACACATGAAAGAGAAATTGTTCTCTGCCTTTAAACAATACTTTCTTCATTTTACATAGCTTAACCTGGGTTTACAATGTGACAATAATCCTTTTTCTCAGCATTGTATCTTGGGACCCACAATCTTTGTTTTCTTTTGACATGGCAAACTGTTCAATAAATGAAAAAAATTGTCTACTTCATAATCAATGATAATCACAGTAAAATTTTTACATATGAAAGGAGAGATAGAAAGCAATATCCAGTGGTCACTAGCAAGAAGCATATTCCATACACTGGCAGTCAGGATGTGAGTGTACATCCATTTTTAATCATATTCTTTCAGGTAGGGAAAGGCTCTTTGTTGCTGATTCTGTTTTACTAGCTAGAATGTTCTTTTGTGTACTTTTCAAATGACAGTAAATAGAGCAGTAGATTCTTATTTTGATTGTGGTACCTTTTAGATGTCTAACTCCTATTGTTGTAGTTGTACACCTAAGGGATCCTTTAAACGTTGAGAAACTTTCGGCTAATTTTTGCCAGAACTGGGTTTTCTCAATACTGGTTGCTTATCCCCCTAGGTGGCCATCAGTCATTTTCAGAGTGAAGGACTCTGCCACCTCAGTATTAGACTTCTTGTTAATTCAGTGAAATTTAAGTCAGCACACCGATCTTGTGGTTTTCCTCTTTCCAATCAACCAGCCAGCCCTCAGATCAATGGCTTGTGCCTTCCTCTCTGCCTTAGACCAACGAGAAACAGCACACTCCATTGAGATGTAATACAAATTATTTTTCTGACAGGACACTTCTACATGGCTTTTCTTTATTGAGAGGGAAATACAAAAGGAAAGGTTTAAAAGGTCTGGAAGAAGTAGGTTTCTCTCCATCTCTTCAGCTTTCTCAAATATCACCATTTCTAGTCTGCCTACTTATCAGCTGCCTAAAAGCATTGACTGGAAGTATAAAGATCCTTTGTTATAAAAAATATATAACTCTGTTATTTTTGCTTTTAGATGGCCTCCTTAAATTGCAGTTTGTTGTATGCCTGTAGTACATTAGCGCAGTTCATAAAGAGTAGCAAACAAAATTCAATAGCTGCAGACTTTTCTACCAAGTCTTCTAAATACACATCCTTTTGTAATTGATGTGTAATAATGACATAAGTAATTCTGTAAAGCTCTATTAAAGGAATAAAGGAGGAACTGAAGAAATAGAGAGAAAACCCATATTCCTAAGTGAGAATATTTAATATTATAAAGGTTTCCATTTTTCCCATAGGAATTTATAAATTCAACACAAAATGCATTTTAAAGAAATTGTCAGACTGACTCTAAGATTCAGCTAGAAGATAAAATGTTAAGAATATCCAAAAATCATGAACAAGAAAAATGATGGAGGAGTAGTCATACCAGGTTTAAATATCTATGTAAAATGCACAAGCATAGATGTCAAATTAAAATATGCAGTAATTAAAATGATTGGTGTCAATTCAAGACAAGAAAAAGGGATACATAACACAAGATTAAAAAAACCAAACAGACCTAAACATACATATTTAATACATAACAAAGTTGGCATTTCAAAGACATAGCACTACTCTTTAACAAATACCGTTAAGACAATTACTGCCATGTAAAAAAATGGGTTCCATTTTATATATAAATAAAAATATATAGTTGTTTTAAAGAGCTACAAATATCATTAAAATAGTATAAAAAAGAATGAGGACAAAGGTAAAGTCTGTGCAGTCACTGGTTTGAGCTCCTTAAAAATAAAATTTGCTAAAAATATCCTTACATAACAAGAAGTCTCTGACTACTCACAATCTTACCCTTCTCAGTGCCTCAGATCAACCAGTTTTACATTTTAGAGTCTGTCTCTTACAATATTGCTCAGGCTTTTAAACTGCAGGGTGGAGGGAGGGGTAGAAATGTTATTAAGTAGCAGTTATTAAATAAAAGTTATTAAGAATAACAGACTTCAGCAACTGAAGCTCCTTTTTTTCTTTTTTGTAATGTCTGCTCATCCCTTTGCATCAACATCATCTTCTTTTACTGTGGCTGCCTTTCGCTTTACGCCAACAAACAAGAAAATGTGCATGTCTGGAATTTTTCCATTCATTGTGGTGATCCTACATGCTAAACAATTATTTTCCTGTGTTTTAGGATCTAAAATGCCTGATAAAAACTCAGATTTGCCTACTTCAGGTCAATTATCTGTAGATTAATTTATTGTTGAGAGCTGATATATGGTCTGGATATAAGATATGTGCACGCACACACATGCACACACATATGTATTTATATGTGTATACATATATGTGCATGTGTCTGGACATGTTCATGTGCGGGCATGCATGCATAAATGTGTGTGCTTGTGTGTATATATAAATTGACTGTAGTCCAAATAATGATGCATAAAAAATAAAAATCATAGAATGAATCTCAATAAACAATAATCTTTTATTTAGCTTGTAAGTCTGAAAGCCAGCTCATCTGGTCTAGTCAGGTTAACTGTTCCATGGACGTAATCTCTCATCCTCTTTCTGGCTGAGAGTGCTCTTTATATGGTGATGACAGGGACACAAGATGACAAGAGGAAACACATAAGTCTTCTTTGGGCCTGCATTTCACGGTAGTACACTATCCGTCTGTCTTATTTTATTACTTAAAGCAATTCACATGGTCAAGCCCAATGCTAAGAGACGGAGAAGAAGAAATGTGGCACTTCTTTCAGATGCCTTTCAGAGAGCTGATAGATCACATGGCAAATAGTACAGATCAGGGAGGAGTAAAGAACTGGAGCTTGTAATGCCATCAATTGTAGAGAATAATAAATATCTCAGTGGAAATTCATTCTCACCCCCTTAGTCTAAGAGAGGGGAGCTTGTGGAGTTAATACTAACATGGGCTTATATAAGACCATGTATGACCATATATGTAAAAAAAGATTCTATTTAGTTTTATAAACAGGTTTAACAAAAGTAATATACAATTTTTAAAGAAGAGAGGTACTTTTATTGTTAACATGTGCAGAAGTCCACAGCTGCCCAATTCTCGACTTATTTCTTCTTTATTCTAGATGTCAGAATGTCCTATTCTGAGGTGTTAGAACTGAGTAAACAGCAAATACATAACCCGTTGCAGAGAGAATATTGAAAAGTATTACCCAGAAAATGCCATAGGGTTTATATATCTATCAAGCTACCTGAAACTACAAGTTACTTTTCTCACTGATGGAGAAGTAGTATAAACTCTTCTACTACAGTGATTGCAGAGAATACAGATGAAGAAGAAATGAGAGAATAGGTGAAAATCTGTCTTATCACAAAAAAAGAAAAAAATGTCTTATTTCTCAATCATTATTAGTTATAGCTATTTAAAACTGTTCATAAATTCTAAAAATATAGTAGAATTAATTTTAATCTACATCATTATATATTTTTGTAACAAATAACAGATAATTAGTAAACATTTTCTCAATAAAATGTGTAGAGTAACGTAGAAAGAATAAAAACCTAACCCAAGGAAATTAACCCCTAAATAGAATTGTAAAACCAGAGAATAGTGGGGGATGAACAAATAAGTAACAATACATCTTAGGAAAAATATACAGAAATAGACACTATATTTCCTGAATGTAAATAGCTCAGACCTAATATCAGCTTCTGTTGTAACACAGTGAATTATGTATATATACACATATATGGCTTTGAAGCCATCTGATAAATTATTAAATCATCAAAAATTAAATTATAGTCAAAATGAATATCATTATTAGTAATAACTAAAGAGTTTGGTTAATGAAAATGAGAATAAAAAGGAAGAAATAATAAAAGAAAGTTCTCTCACATCTTGCAGAAATAAGATCTTGCATAGCTTATTATACGAGATATATTCGATAAACAGAACAAGGCTCTTAGTTATAATTTCCTACCACATGTTTATGAACCTATACATACCATGCATACATACTCTGGATCTTTCCAAGATGTCATATCATTTTAGCTATGCAGATAGTTCAGTTTCATTAGTGGTTCAAAATTTAAAAAAAAAATAAATTCTTTGTGAAATGCTTTCCCATTTATATAGGAAATGCTACAAGCTCTCACAGAATGTTTGATACATTATTCCTCTTCCCTGAGCTTTATACAAGATGTAGAATTCCCAACACACACAGTATGTATATATCTATGACTTCCATACATGAAGAACTACCCATACAAGTCTCTACACAATCTGTCCCCACCTACTTTTATAACATCTTTGAAACTCTGTTCCCCTATAAACTATATCCATATTGGTTCACTTGTGCTGCACTCTATTTTGGATTCATTTCACACATACATAAAATAAAGTCTTTATTTCACCTGATTAGAAAAACTTAGGTCATGTGAGCACTATGTGTGCTCTGATTGACTATGTTGGGTAAGTCTCATGTGGGATAAGTCTCATGTTGGAGCTCTGAGTAGAATTATCATAACCTGTGACCAGTTTTTGCATGGTGTCAGGGTTAGACTATAATGACTATTGTTATGCTGAGATGGAGTAGGAGAACAGTGGCTGTTGAATGGGCAACCAAAAAATATGCAATTTATATCAGTCACTTTCAACCTATTGCTTTCTGTCAAAATTCTTTATTTTAGACTCTTCATAATATTGACTAATATTTTTGTTTACTTGTTTTATTTATCATTTATACCCCTATTAATTATAAGCCTCATCACAATTAGGGAAATATGCTGTGTTCACTGCTGTATCTCTAGATATTAGAATAGTGTTGGTTCATATTACACAATCAGTGAATATTTGTCAAATCAATGTATCTACTTTTCAATCAGTTAATGAGCAAACAGATTTGTCCAGAAAAAAAGAGAACAAGGTAAATAAGAGCATTGTTATCTTATATTCTGATGATATTTGTCTTTGTGTATATGTGCATTTATATGTGTTTAGGTTTCTATATAAATTAAAGGTCCATAGTTCTTTCTTTCTAAGCATTCTTTTTGTGGCTGGTAGGTAAACTTGGCTTTTGTCAGTAACTAATCATGAACTGCAAAATTTGTGTTGACTCAAAAATAATTCAGTTCTCACAGGAATAATTTATACAGTAAGATAACTGACTACATTACGAGATAATTTCTTGGATTAATGTGAAACTGTCCCTGATCACACAGATGAATGAAGCCAATTTCCCTACATTGTATGCATATGTTAGGCATCATATTGTCTTCAATGCATTGAATGAAGAGGAAAAGATTAATGTAACTCTAAAAATGCACTATACATTCTGACCCAAGATATTAGATGTTTTAGATTCCACCAGGGAAAAATAATAAAACATAAATAAAAATAAAATTTGGCATTATTTAATTAACTGGGAAGTTCAATGTGCTCTAGAGACAATTTGTTATAATAAATAGAGCATCTTATCCTTGCAGTGCATTACAATGAATATAAATTAAGGATTTTTTTTTACTCAAAGAAAAATGTTCACCAGTTCCTTACCAAGTGTACCTAAGGGCCTCATTAGATTAATACTTTACTAGAATGCTTCTTTATCTTGGCAGACTTTTTGTTATGGGACATCTCTGCCACATGTGACTTTTTGATCATTCACTCCTATTTGAAACACTCTTTTGGTTTGCAGGAGATCTTTGTTCTTTGAATCTCCTCATGACTTTCTAAACTTTTCTCCTCAGTATGGCTTCTTCAATACCTCTTTACTGTTGAGAGTCTCAGAGTTTTCTCCTCATCATAATTATCTCCAAGCGTGACATTGTGGGGGCAACTTTGCCTGCAAAGTCCCCCCATCCGCCACGGATGAATGTGAAACTACCAAGACATGATCTGCTTGGGGAAGAAAGGTGGTTGATCCCTCAAAGGAGAAGGGCCAAGAGCCCCTTCCTCAAAGAGCTTTTATTGGGTTCATTTGCACAAGAGTACAGGTAAGGATCAAACAATAGATAGCATTCAAAGAACTATGAGGGCTTATTCTCAGTCAGGGTCAGGTAGCTAAAGAGCCATAAAGCTTTGAGGAACAAACTTCTTGCTTGGACCCTTATCATTAAAATGAGAGCATTCTAAACAAAGCAAGTTTCACAGGATTTTTACATATTCTTTCTTAGGCCTGATCACCCCAGAAAACCCTCCCTTTTTAACACAGGGCTGTACTGCCTTCTCCATCATAGGTTTTCAGGCTTAAGTAGATTAGAGTGAGGAAGCACTTCTCCCAGATGAAAATGGGGAATCAGGCTATGTCAGAATAGCTGGAGGGGTGAGGGTCCATCACTCTGTCTTTGTTGCAGCGCCCCCTCCTAGAGTCCTTCCATAATGGCCTCCCAAGTGATTGTGTCTGGCTTAGGTTGCCCACCCTCTGAGGAGTCTTACCCATCTCTGACTAACCGACCATGCACTGGGGGAAGGGGATGAAGCAGAAGCAGTGTTTGCTACCAGAGACAAGCTTTGTCTCCTTAGTGGCTTGCCTTCCAGAGGTCGCTCACTCAGCCTTAGCCATGGGGGGCAGTTACAACTCCTGAAACCAGGCAGAGCGGTTCCCAACATGACACATTCAAAAAGTATATCATCATTTCTCCTAAAACTACTTTTCTTTCAGTGATTGACCCATCATTTGGTGGTGTGGCCATTCAGTCTGCTGCTAAAGCTGGGATACTTGGATACCTGTAACTCATCACTCTCCCTTTATTGTCACAGCCATTTAATCCAAAACCTTGCCCTGTTTATTATTACAATTTATTTCAGTTCTATGCTCTTCATCTTAATCCTACTACCGATCTAATGAATGCTCTCATTTATCTCTACTTTGAGAAGCCTTGACATTCTTCTAACAAATATTGCATCATTCCCCATACAGCCAATGGACTGAGAATGTCATTGAAATTCATTTATGCTGTTGTTTTAAAAAATGTCTGGAACAAGATGGAGTAAAAATTATGAAATTAATTGATTAACTGTGTCATAGTCATGCTGGGTTTTTGCCAATGGTTGCATACACTTTGGCTAGACCTGAAGAATGTGAAAAGTACCAAATTTTAGATGGTAGACATGTTCAAAAATAAATTTTTGTCACATCTTTAGAAAATAACAATAAATAGAATACAATTCACAATACAGAAGAATAATATAATACCATGGCAATGCTCAATTCTTCACACGTGACTGATAATTTTTTTTATTCTTTTAAAGAAATGTATATTTTACCATATGACTCAAGTACTCGAAAATTTCAGTTATTCTTTTTTCTAATGTCATGTCCAAATAAATAATTCAAATTGCAACTTTGCTGCATCCTCTCTTTAAACCACGTATTCTACTACTTCCCCAGTAAACACCAGATTTAATCAATGTCTTTTTTTGGAACACCCAAAATATCAGGCATACTTTTTATTTTGCACTTCTGTCATTTTAAACCACTTTAGCACATGTCATGTGGCCACCATCCAATTTTATCATCCAAATCCCATGCAAGAACCACCATTTCCCATGAAAGAGTCATACCGGAACTCTTTAGTTCCCTGAGTCATCTCTCTCTACTGAACTCAAGAATTATAACTTTAAATTTTCATTTACTCACTAATTGCAACTGGCACATTCAATCTTTAACTATTGATTATATTTTAATTTAAATATCATTTTCACTATGTCACTATGCTTTGTTCCTTAGGGCAGGTAATATATTTCTTAATTATTTATAATGTATGCATTACCTTCTATATTATATAACAATTTTAATTTGATTTTCAAAATAAAGATTTAATTCAATTATGACACAACTGAAGTTCTTGTCTTCCCATATTTTATTTATGTCCCAATAACACAAAAGACAAGTTTTTAAAATTTGTAGATTTAAATTTGTAGATTTTGTTTAAAAACATATTTGAACAGAAATTAAAGGGGAAAGTTATGTAGCACCTCCACATACCAAATTTTTAAATATGATTTTGTGCAATTATGAATTTTCGCTATGTTATCTTAGTAAATTGGTTTAAAACATTTATGAAATTCTATTTAGGTTGTTTCCTACCACTCTTGAAATATTATAGTGTTCTTTTTTTTGAGACACTGAAGCAAAATGCACTAATTTTCTGCAAAAAATAAAAACTACTTTAAATTTTTATTCTAGATGTAAGCAAGATGATCTGATCTGTATATGACAATATAGCCAGAAAGTGAAATATACAAAATGAAGTATCACAAATCCATCTTTCAACTAGGCAAAACATCAGCTGAAATAGCCTCCTCATAATTTAATGAAACACTAAGGCAAGATGCTCAATAGAATGTAAAACCTTAAATTTAATTTTAATTTTGAGAGATAACAGTTTGCAGAAATTTCATTCTTCATTTTTAATAGTCTTGCATGGTTGGAAAATTGCAGCATTAATATAATAGGCAAAAAGCAGTACAATATTATTTTCTTCTTTTATACTTATAATGAGTTATAATGTAGATTTGTTAAGCTTATTAAATATCTTCTTACTTTCCAGGCCACTTCCATTTGCAATACAATAAAATGGTTGCACTTGAGCTATACATATTTTTTTAAATTAGCAGGATACAAGGCAGCCCTGATATTCAGACTGTTTTGTCACTAAATTCTGTAAGACCATTGTTAAGTAAAATTAGGAAGCTGGCTAAACAGGAGGCATTTAATGAAACTTTATGATGCACAATTATTTTTATTTAAATGCACACAAAGAGATCCAGATATAGCACTCTGATAGTGTAATTTATAAATTTTTCAGTTACTAAAATATTTTTCTAGGTTATTTTCAAAACTACAGTTTCTCTTTCAAAACTATAAACATAAATCAAGAAGTACTAATACCATTTTTCTTAGATTAATGAGTTACTCAGAATTTTTGAAACTAAGCATTGATTATTCATAGACTTTTTAAAAGCATTAAAAATTGTTTTATGAAAAATATTTGAATACATTTCCAAAGAGTAATTAAGGTATTCTGATAGAAGATCTCATGTATCACTGGACAATCTCCGTAATGAAAAACATCAAAACTGATACAGACGAGGAAAATACTTCCTTCTGTGGGAAGCCTAAGAACTAAACTGACATGATGGATTAACAATAGAAAAACATACAAATGTTATTTAACAAATTTTACATATACAGGTAGCAAGCACAGGGCAATGAAGACCAAATGTGACAGCACTGAACCATCAGCTGCCAATGTTCCCAACAGATTTAGAATGAAAGTTGCAGTCAATATGTGGGGCCTGAGATTGCCCTGAAGCAGCCACTAAAAGGAAGACAAATCAGGGAGTTTGTATCCTGCTCTGCAGAGCTTCTTGATGGGAGCAAGACATCAAGGAATCATATGAATGATGCCATTTACCCAAGGAGTAAAGAACCTGCAGAAAGGGAAGAAAAGAGATCCACAGAGCCATTCTTGGCCTGAGGACGAACCTTTGGCTAACCATGAGAAAGATATTACAGGGAGTTCCACAATACCCTAGATACTGCAGGATTATGATTCTCTTCAACTCTTACCAGGAATACTAAAGTCCAGAGATCTGATCTATTCAAACCCAGCCTCCCATTCTTAGATTCTTACAGCTTGATTCCAGATTGTTCACTGACCTTCAGTTTTCCTAGACCTCTGTACTATGCTTTATATTGCATTCATTTTAAGATTTGCTCCACTTTCGTTTACAGCCATGTATCCCTGAGGGTACATCATTGTGTCAGTTCCTGAGACTTGCCTTTTCATGGTGTGTGTCTGGTTCCAAGTTTCTGGCCATACATCTCATCCTATTGCTTATTCAACTTTCCCCCTACATTAAATGTAAGCTGAAATATAGATATATACTGTTTGTCTGTCAAGGTAGAAAACTTATAACAATTTTATAATAATATTATTTCATTTGACCTGACAATTTATTTAAGAACATAAATTGCAATAATGGTTACTGCTTTTTAATAAAATATACAAATTGCATTTTTAAATTAAAAAAAAAACATTTTACTTTTTCCATTACCATTTAGTCCCCTTATACTCCCCTCTTCCTATAATCACCACACTGCTGTCCATGTGCATGAGTATTTTTTTTATTTTTGCTCAATTCCTCTACCCTGTGATCTCCCCCCACTTCTAGCTGTCATCCTGCTCTCTATTTATGATTCAGCCTCTATTTTGCTGGTTAGTTCCATTTGTGCATTAGAGTCCACCTATGAGTGAAAACATGTGGGATTTGTCTTTTTCTGACTGACTATTTCTATTAGCATAATGTTCTCCAGTTTCATCCATGCCATCACAAAAGGGTAAATTTTTTTCATCTTTTTATGGTTGAGTAGTATTCCATTGTGTAAATGTCCCATAGTTGCTTTCTCCACTCATCTACTGATGGACACTTGAGCTGCTTCTATATCTTGGTGATTGTAAATAATACTGCAATGAACATGGGGGTGCTTATGGGCCTTCAAAATATTGTTTTGTGTTCTTTTGGATATATTCTCAGAAGTGGAATCACTAAGTCCTTTTAATAATTTATATCACAATATATTCAGAAATAAATGTTCAAAATACTATTTTTCAATCTTAATATTTCCCTATTTTAGTAATCAGAATAATATTTTCTATATCTAGACCTCTAGCACGCCATATAGAGCTTGTCCATTCTCTGTGATTCCAAAGAATTCCAACATAAAATTTTATGAATAACTTTGGAAGTGACTACTATCTGCTCATCAAAGTACATGATAGTCTCCTCTTCTGGAATGGAGTTTTAGTCAATACAGAGTGAACAAATATGATATGTGATATAGTGGGTTAACCCTGTCTTCCTAGGGCTGCTTCTCCATGTCTTCTCCCCTTCTGATTAACTAGAGTGGTGCTATCCCTCTTTCTAAGTGAGTTACTCTAGAAACATGGGTCTGAAGGCAGAAGAATCTGTTAGCCCAGAGCTCCAAATTATTATGTGAAGGTGAACTATTCTAACAATCACTTCAATCATCCAGAGATGGCTCATGAACAACAAGTTAGAAATACAATCACACATAAAGTACTTAGAAGTTTTCTGTATTTTCAGCTTGGATTGTAAAAATTAATGAACTGTCAAGTCCTGCTATTCATCCATTTTTGCATTTTCCTATTCTTTTAATATTTAGTTCAAAACCTCATAACTTTTTGTTTCAATAACTATAGAGACTTACAAACTAGTTTTCAAAATACTGGATCCCTCCCAGAAAATCCACTCACCACAGTAGTCATTATGGGTCATCCATATTCTTTTTGAGCCCAAATACCCGAATGCTTTGTTAAATAATATTTTCTATTTCCATGATATTGAATAAAGGTAATCAAATGCTAGATAATTGCATTTAAATAGAAGAGAAGTCACAAGGTAGATATAGAAATAGATGTGAATATGAAGGATTCTCTACAAGTGAATCTTTGAGATCCATAACAAGAGATTGCTTCTAGGTATTCACCATCTGTTCCATGGTCCTTTTTCATGATCTAGTTTCATTCACAGCTGATTGATTACAAGGCTAGTTCCTTTAAATGCTAAAGTAGATTTATCAGTTTGTTGGTGTGTTTTTTGAATGGGGACAGGAATGTGTCATTTAGATACAACATTCTAGTGGGTTGGAGATTTCTGGCCTGTTACGGATTTCACAACATAAAAGTTGCCTAGTTATTGAGGGCAATTACCCTACAAATCAAATGATCCATTCATGTGGCAATAAAATAGATCAGAAAAAATGAATAAAAACATAGAGATGAAAGTGTGAGAGATTATTCACCTCTGAAGTATGGAAACAAACAAGAACTTTTTTAATATTACTCCAAGAAATATCCCCTTAACACAGATAAGAAAAATAATTTCCTTGTGGGTCATTTTTCTTTTGTGTTCTGAAATTGTCAGTTAATTTTCACTTTGTCCTTGATGAAACTATGGCAGATAGATAAATACACATGTGAATGAAAACCTGAAGAATGTTGTTTTGTTCAGAGGCCCCCCAAAAATGGAAGAGATCTTAAAAGAACTCCATGTTTTATAAGTTTGATGTTAAAAAACTGAATGTTTCTCCATAACCTGGATTAAGACCAACTATTGCCAATTGCCATGCAATAAAACACCCACTGGTAGAAGTAACAAATCAAGCAGTCTCAGTCATACATGTAAATGAACAGGTGTGGGCAGCAAACCATAATTAGTCAATACCTAATGTAGACAAACAGAAAATAGACAAAGACAAGACATAAAAAACTCCTTATAATGCTTTGAAAATGTGATCATGCAAAACTTATTCTATAAAGACACAAATACAGTAAGACCTTCTGACCTTATCAGCCCTTGGAACTATCTTGAAGGACAGACTTTCTTATGTCTATCCCTACTCTGTCTTAATGAGCTTCTTTTTACAGACTTGAAACAAAACAGTAACAAGGACAGACAGACAAACACTATAGTGTTGCTACTAAAACTCACACTTCCACCAGTGATAAGAATTTTCAATTCATGAGCAAATGATAAAATGATTTGTAAAAGAGGGGTTGCCATTCTCAGGAGATAAACTCAGCATTTAGGATCTAGACAAGAGGTCAGAAATCTCATTCTCTAAAGGAGTAGGTAGGAAATATTTCCAGCTATGGTGATCACACTGTATTAGTCCCAATTACCCAGGTCTGCTGTTGCAGTGGGGCAGAAGCCATAGACATAATGAATAATTATAGTCTGCAGGCCACAGCTTGGCAATTCTTCATCTAGACATATGGAAGTCAGAACTCAGACCAAAGGTGGAGCATATCTTCCTACAGCAGTCAAAGAGATTCCTGGAAAGGAGGATATTTATAAGGCCATAGAGGAAGGCATGGTTTCTGAATAAAGGTTCTTAAATCATGCCAGAAAGAAGATATTGGTGGTGGGGCTTTGGGGTGATCTTAGAATGGCATTTATAGTCTCTCTCAGAGACCACCAGAAAAATCTATTGACTAAATAAACAAAAAATGATTAATGCTGCGATGACAGAGAACACTACCTTGATACTGTTTTAGTGCCTCAAACAGAAGAAGTTAATGAAGATTATTAATTCTCAGTTCAAGGAGTTAAAGTGTGTCCTTTGAGGAGGGGAGCTTTTTAGACTTGAACGGTTCTTTTATACAATTGTATAAATCAGTTGGTAGACAAAGTGAAGTGAGTATTTTGAGGTAAGTTTTGATGGAACTGTTGTCATGATAAGTGAGTGGTTTCTCCAGGTGCGAAAAATATTATCTGATGGCTATTTGCTCAGATGAGCAAATTGTTTTCTCAGATATCTTTGTGGCAACAACTTTATGAAGCAAAGAGTGAATTTATATGGATACAGGTGCTTTCGTTTCTAAGGTAGGAAGAGGCAGCAGCACTTTTCAGAAGAGAAAGGTGCCAACCAAATGATATTACAGATGTTCACCTGTATACTATTTCTTATTGGCTGATTAGTTCTCTTTTCCTCAACTAGTCAGTGGACTCTTTGCAACCAGATGTATGAATATTTTAATATTTAGATACCTAGTGATTATGACTATTAAAGATACTTTTATTTGAAAGAAAAATATACATAAATGGTAAATATGGTGGATACTTTAATATGGCACTCAAATGTCTGTTATCAAGTGGTGTTATCAGATTATTGTCCCATCTACAGAGAGTGTTGCCAATTGACAGGCCTTAGGTGTAAAGCTCAGCTGTAAGAAATCTGCTTTTCTCGCTGCCATGCTCCTTCTGTGGGAAGATCCCTCCAATGATCTATTACACAGGAACATAAAGCCCCTCCTCCCAGCTCAGGACAAGTTTCCCATGCCATCTTAATTCCAGAAATCCCTGTGAAGTTAGCTGAAGCCTTAATTGGGACTGCATTGACTCAACATCTTCCTATGTCCAAATATCTTCCTTTCTTTCTCTTTCAAGAGTGTTGTTGATTCCAAGATTAAGTCCCCATATATGGCACTCACGATTTGCTATAGTGTAGATTATGCTTCCTGTGGAACCCAATTTGAATGTATTGGGAATAGGAAGGGTCAAAAAATTAAGATGATATTTTGGAGTTGGAACACTTGCTGCCTTGAGAGCAATGAGAATCCTGTCATTGGATGTAGATGAAGTATAGATAGTACCTAACAAAAGGTATCTGTATAATTTATAAAACTTTCACTGGTAGTAAATCAGTATACTATATTGTGAAGGGAACATATTCACTGACCCAAGGAATGAAATGTTTAGATGCAAAGTATAATGAGAGAAACAGTAGCTATAAAAACAATGAAATTGGTTTTTTATTGCTATGCTTGCATTGCATTGTCAAAATAATCTGGGAAAAACTAGAAAACTGAGAATCATTATTTACCAATTTAAAAATAAGTGTAAAATAAGTGGATGTCAGATAACTGAAAGGACTGTCAATTTTACTTTATAATAAAAACAGTACTAAGTGCCCATCAGTAAATGAGTGGATCAGAAAACTAGGGTACATTTACACAATGGGATACTATTCAGCAGAAAGAAAGAACTCCTTTGCAACAGCATGGGTGGAACTAAAGAGTATTATAAAACAAATTAAGTAGTGAAAGACAAATACCATATGATCCTACCTAAAAGTGAAACCTAACCAACAAAACAAGTGAGGAAAATAAAACCAGAGACATAAAAATAAAAAAAAAACAGCTGACAGTGACCAGAGGGACAGTGACAGGGTTACGAGGGTAAGAAGGGGAAAGGTCAAGTCAAGGAGCATGTATAAAAAACCCATGGACAAAGGTATTGGGGGAGGGTTGAACATAGGAGTGAGGTGGGCAGGGAAGAAGAGAGCAACAGGGGAAAATTGGGGACAACTGTAACTGAACAATAAAAAAATTTTAAAAAGAAAATTAGTACATTTCGCTTCAAGTTCAGGATTTTCCTTTTTCAAACTTTTTGCATAGCTAAGGTTATAGAACAAGAAATTGGCCAAAATCTAAAATAGATGTCTGTTGTGAGAGAGGAGATATGGGTAGAAGCAAGTGGACATCAATAAGAAGATTTCTGACAGAATAGTTAAAAAATTGGTAAACCCTGAATGTGGCCTTTAAACATTGATACGTAGACAGAATAAATCTGTGTCCTGGGGTTACAGAAATTGAGCAAGTCCACATACTCCTGAACCTTGTTTCTGCACAAACTCCACTGGATACTTACAGTAAAGATCAGAAAGGGTCATAAGTCTTTACTGAGGTACAACTCTGGGGTAGGACAACAGTAGATGTGCAGAAAATGCAAGAAATTTCACTTCAATATTTCTCCCCCTACCTACACTGTGAAGCAAAGCTTTAATCTGTGTATTTAAAGACATAAAGCATTGCTGCCTTTAGGGCTTAGGTAAAAACTCATTGTATCTGGACGGATAAAGGTGAAAAGAAAACTGCTCCCGGGACAAGGGCAAGAACACACATCTGTCCACAATTACATTCACTGGAAGGTGAGAAAAAATTAGGACACATTCTTCAGTCCCAGGAACATAGTGCACACCTAAGAGTGAGGTTTAATTACAAAAATTGAGTTCTCCAATTATCTCCCTTGCTGTCAAGCTAACAAACTTTGGATAATAAGCAATAGCAAATTACTCCTGAAAGAAAGGCAAGGGAACAAGAAAGTGCTAACAACCTCCCATGAGACATAACACAGCAAAAACCTAAAATACCCCCTTCAACGAGATTGCTGTGAAAAATCAGTCTGTTCCCTAAACACAAGATGTGTCTACAGAAATCTGAAACCCATGGTCACTGAAGGTACCCATAGCAACCAAGAAAAAAATGAAACACTCAAATTCAACCCTACTCATTACATAAACTTAACACCATGCATTAAAAGTTCAACAGAAACAAAGAAATACACACTTTCAGACATAACAATATTTACCTCAGTCTCTACTATTGTAAACCAGACACATGGCTTTAACAACAAAGAGACATAAATGACAAAAGAAAGGAGGTCTTCCAAAGGATACAAATCAATAATCAGAACCATACACAGGCAAGAAAAGGACATTAAGCTATCGGATGAAATTAAAAATAACTATAATTAATATATGAATGTTGGTGATTTTTAAAAAGAGATGAAAACTTAAAAAATAAATAAAATGGTATGAAAATGTAAAATATAGGGAAAAATGTCTTTGAAAGGTATTTCAGTGGACTCAACACATCCAAGAAAAGAATCAATGATCTTGAGGATGAGTCATTAAAAATTACTGAATCACAGTGAAGAAAAGGTAGGGACAGACAAAACTGTATAAAAATTAATAAGAGCTATAAATCAACATCAATATTGTAATATGTGTAGTTCAGTCCATGAAAGAGAAAAATAAATATTTCAAGACATAATGGATGAGGATTTTCCAAAATTAATGACAAAAAAGCAAACTACAAATCCAAGAATCTCAGAGAAAGCTAAGGAGGATAAATTCCTCCCCACCAGTAAAAAAAGAACCAAAAAAACAAACAAACAAAAAAAAAACACCTAGATATATCACATTCAGATCTTACAAGCATATGATAAAGAAAAAAACATTGAAGGAAGCTATTATGCATAATTATATTATGCATTCTGCAAAAATTTTCCATTATGCATAAAGGATCATTTTTTAAAAATACAGAAAACTCCTTGTCTGAAACTGTAAGTTAGAAGACAATAGAGTGATATCAATAAATAGGTGTAAGGGTGGGGGGACTGTCAAGCCATAGCTCCAAATTCTATCCCTATCAAGGAAAAAAGAAGTTGAAAATAAGAATAGAAGAAGATATACCATGCAAGAAGAAGACATAAAAGACCTGAAAAATGACTAAATTAATTCCATCAAAATAGGATTTAAAATAAAATATGCTACTAGAGACAAAATAAACTTATAATGATAAAAGTGTTAATTATTTTGAAGATATAAAATTTGTGCAAAAAACACACACATAGAAACCAAACTCAGAAATATGGAAATACTAAATACTAGTGTGCAAATAGTATTTTTTTGCACAGAACCACAAATTATAATTCTTGTTGAAAACAACTGTATATGTTGTTTCATTTCTATCTTTTTTTGAAAGAAACTATGATATTTATTAAAGAAATTACCATTGATGCTTTTAACAGTTGAGAGAAAAATTGAGAGAAAATTTCGGAAATATGATTTCTCTTATGAATATTTTTTCACAAGGTGATTCTGAAATATAAGAGGGGGTACTTGAGTGAAGAGCCTAATTGATACTTGTTTTTTTTCAATAGTAAAAATCTTGTTAAATAAAATATGGCAAAGTGGTCACTTTTTAAAAAGGTGGTCAAATAATGGTCACTTTGGAGGTGATCTGTAAACAGATTTAAAGGCAGGAAGGAAGGAAGTTACTTGGATAACCAAAAAAAAAAAAAAAAAAGAATGGCCCAGAGTGGATCAAAGAACACATGTGAAGAACTCTGTAAATTACTAGATTGAATGTAACATATCAAGGCTAATATTTTCTAAGTTTGTACCATATACTTGTCCTTTTGTGTGTGTGTATTTTTAAACTAATGTCTGTTCTATTTCAGTACCATGCAAGATATTAAATATTCATATACCATAAAAATGTACTGCCACATGAAAAGCATGTAAATCTGGGAACTTTAAGTTCAGTAACAAATTTTTATTTCATGCATGTGTTTCATTTATATACCACCTAATTCACAGACATATAGAATTGTAACTATTTACAGTCTTTTAAAAAAAAGAGAACACTAATTCAGAAGAAGTTAAGCACTCCTATGTTAATTGCAGCATTATTGTTATTTACAATCTCCAAGATATGGAAGCAGCCCAAGTGTCTATCAGTAGATGAGTAGATAAAACAAGTATGGGACATTGACACCATGGAATACTACTTGGATGTGAAAAGGAATAAATATTTTACCTTGTGTGACAACATGGATGGACCTGGAACATTATGCTCAGTGAAATAAGCCAGTCAGAAAAAGAGAAATGCTGTATTATTTTCACTCATATATGGAATCTACTGAACAAACTGAACTAACAAAGAAAATAGAGAAAGACTCATAGAATGGAGAGCAGGATGTGAGCTAAGGGGGTAGAGGTTAGGGGGTGGTGCAATTGAGCAAAAAAGGAAAAACAAGTCATGGACATGGACAACAGTGTGGTGATTGCAATCAAGGATATGAGTGCAGAGGATCAGAGAATATGAAGGACTAAAATAATGTAACAAACATAATAAAAATTAAAATGAAATAAAATAATAAAAATGCAACAAAAAGCTAGATAAATTTTCTTCTCTAACTGATATCATTCATTAATAATTTATCATTATAAAACATGTTTAACATAATGAGAAATAAACTAATTATCTTTTAGGAATTTTTCCAGCTCTTTTAAGTAGGGAACAGTTTGAAATAATGTAATAGAACATTATAATACATATAAGTATATATTTTAAATTTTCTGCTCTGTGTGTGCATAAAGAATTTTTAAGTCATTTAAAACATAGTTTTCATGTTCACATAATTATTTTTTACTTTAAAGTCTTTTTAAAAGACTCATGTTATTGTTATCAGTTATATGTCAAGAACCATATCAAGGAAGAAGAAACAGATATAATTATTTGGAAAAGAAAATGGTATATTAAATATATAAATTTACTATATGAAATAGTATTGCAAACTATGTGGGACTTTCATTTTATATATTAACTTTAATTTTTAAAATGACCAAAATGAGGATAGTTAAAATTATATAGTACTTGAAAATGCAATTATAGAAATTAGAAAACATTCATTTTGGCATGGTAAAGAAAAAAAAAGATTTAGTGTAACAGGAAATACTAATCTTAACATTGTATATATTAGCTAGCATTAAACAAAGAGACTCCATGCCTTCAACTTATATTCTGAAAGTAAATTTTTGTAGAAAATAAGGAAAATAATATTTGCTTTAACATCATATTGTACATATATAAACACTGAAGCTATCAAATTTATTAATGATGCTACTCTATGAGAATGTTTTTTATCATGGTGCATTTCATTTAAATGTGTGTTATATAAAAGTATGAAAATGTTTTATTTATAATGTTATAACATTTTCACAATTTAATTTAATCTTAGGGTTTCCCATAGTTTAGTGGCATGAGTCATTAGGGAAAGATTATCTATAGCACTTTATACAGTATCTAATTAAAAACATAATACTTTATAAATGATAAATATTTTCCATGTTTCCTTTATCTCATACCCTTTCCTGCCACAATGTTGCATAGTATACATATGATAAAATGTGAACTTCTACTATTGTGACAAATAGCAACAGAAAAACAAGTAGAGCATTTATAATTTGGAGTTTCCATTACACATTTTCAACTCAGAAATTTGTTTTTGGAAAAGGTAAAGAATATGATTTTGACTAAGCAACTACTAAACACTTAGCACTACTAGGTGGCAAAGCTAAAAAAAAAAGAAATTGTTTTTATAACTTGAAATACCATTTGAAATTCACTTTAGAAAAACTATTTTATCAAAAATATTTTTAAATAAAATATATATATTCTTTGTACTGTTAACAATTAAGAATGTGAACCCCTTAGTCAGGCCACCTGAATTACAATCTAGATTCCAATACCTAACAGCCATACAAACTTTAATAAGTAATAGTGTTTAATATAAATTTGTTAGATAGATTAAATTACTTGATACTAGTAAACAGTGGCACAAAGTATATGCTGCTTAAGTGTTTGTTGAATATGTATGTGTTTTCTTTTTTGAAAATGAAAACCATACCAACCATGCTTCAAAAGTATGATTGGAAAGGAGTTGTGATTCAGGTGGGAAATCATTATAAATATCTGTAATTTTTCCAGAGTCACTTTAAATATAAATATAACTATAAATATAAATATGAGACAACAGACTACTCATAATTTTTATTATTGAATGTCTGATATAACTAACCAGAACGTAATGATCTGATTCTTTGAACCTCAAGAAATATATTCATAAATACATGAATATGTAGACATTAACTTTAGTAAATTTTAAATAAGAATCTCTCTCCTAGTGTTTCATGTAAAATGATTATTGACATATTAACCTATGTAACTTTAATAACTCTATCATGGTAGAAATTGGAAATATTGTGGACCATACTTCACCGATGAATAAAAAACCTAAGAGGTTTGTAGCAAGTTAGTAGTAGATCTCACCTAAAATTCCCTGTAGTTTTCTTCATAGCACCATAACTATTTCACTAATATGTTACTTCTCAAAATGTATGCTATTTTGTTCCAACATATTTCATGGAAATCAAGAGAGGAAGAATGGTTGAATGGACAGAATTTCATTATGAGAGAAAAATTAGGTTTACCTCACTTGAATACTTTAAATCAGTAGTGATAAATAGAGATCTGAATGTGAAGCAATGAAATGGAAGAATAAATGAAAGCCAGGGTTGTTTTGGAATCTCCCTGATCCAGTGGTTTTCAACAGGGGAGGTGCAGTAGAAAGCAGTGAGAGAGGGGGCAGCAGGACATGTCCTGAGCTGTCAGGATGCGTTTTTGACTCTCACATGAGTAGAGGTAGAATACAGTTTTAATGAGTGAAATCCAGAAGGGTTAAACTTCCTGGAGTGTTTAGGGCAACTCCTAACTACGATTTAGTGTCTCACACAGTTTCAAGAATACATCAAAAATGATGTTTTCTTTTTCACATATTTTTGTTTTATTATTTATTTATTTTTTGTTTTATCATTGTTCAGTTACAGTTGTCCCACATTTTTCCCCATTGCTCTCTCCTGCTCCACCCTGCCCCCTACCCTGCTCACCTACACATGGAACCTAGTCTACAAAACAAACAAACAAGCAAAAACAGTACCAGAGACACAGAAAAGAGGGACAAACTAACAGTGACCAGAGGGGTGGAGGGAGGAGCATAACAGGAAAGAAGGGGAAGGAGCAAGTCAAAGAACATGGATAGAGGTCCCTAACATGATTTAATGGATGTAAATATTTCATGAATAGGAGTTTCATAAAAAAAGTATTCTACCATTCATGCTTATTTATTGCATTCTTCAACCTTTTTGTAGCTTTTTATTATTCCCTCATACTTTTCATAAGGAAGTATGGAGCATATGGCTTAGGATTTAATTTCCTCGGAGTTCTGGCAACTACAATAACTGGCAACCCTTCTTTCCTAACGATGGTGGTAGTTGAAATAAGTAAGCTTACAAACCATAAAGGGTCACACTGGAAAATTACAGGATTCTGTGAACCTATAATCAGAGCAATTTTTAACTGAGTGACCTCTCTCAGAGTGATGTATCAATGTGTTAGACTCTGAGTAACAGAAACAAGAAAATAAAGCTTAAAATAAGATAAAGACTCATATTTCTCAAATAATGATGTGTAGAGCTGGCTTTTCAGGCCAGCTCAGTGAAGTAATTGACTGCCTGCTAGCTTCCCTATGTGTGCTCTACCATCCTTAAGCTTCCATCCTCACAGTAATCTCATGCTTTTCAGATAGTCACTAAGTCTCTCACCTTACCATTTGCTTTCCATGCAGTGAGAAAAAGGAAAGGCAAAATGACATATGCCAGTTGACTTCAAGCCCTTCTTCTTTTGAAGTTTCAATTTTCATGAAGAAAAACTACTGTTAGAGCTAATTGGCCGGGACTTAGGTACAGGCTACCCCTGTTTGTACGAGAAACTGGAAAAGGCAGTTTTCTTTGCCAGACATATTCCACTCACAAGAAAATCTGCTTTCTGTTTGTGAGGAAGATGAGAATCAATAAAGAATAGGTAAATAGCAGTTTCTGTCACAAGGATTAGGATAATAATTAGATAATTCAGAGGAGGTGATAAGGAAAAAGAGCTCATAAGAGGGAGTAAGAATCACTGGGTCCCTTGACACGGAGCTCAGGCCTTTGAACGCCAGGAGGCCGGCAAGCAGGCAGTGAGTGGGCAGGTCTGCCAGTGTGTTGATATGGTCCCAGCAAACAGGATACTTTGTACCCTCTAGGGTACACTGGCTGTAGAAAAAATCATGTCTGTGGTGCTAATTGTGAAATTTATATTTATCTATAACAATTATTTTATTTTCCACGAAGCCAGCATACTTTGGAACACTTTCTTTAGTTAATATATTAAAACTACTATTACTTTAAGTTGTAAAGTAATAAGCATTCACTCTGTAAAACATTTTAAATAAAATAATAGATATATATGTGTATCACCACTACTATATGTGTGCCTGTATGTATACACACACACACATATATATTATATATAATATATATATATCCCCATGACTCAGAAATAATCTTTTCCTCTTCCTTACCTTTTTTTACATATTAGAAATATTACCACAAACACACAATTACTCAGGGGATTTCCGTATTGCCATAGTGAAACAGTACTGCATTTCATCATTTAGAGAAAGAATATAAAATTTTCAAAAACACTACATCTTGAATACCCTACTGGAAAATCTCTATTACCTGTTTGACACTAACACACCTTTCAAACCACCTTCTGAAAATAAATTTATTTATTTTCAGATAAATAAAATCCCCCATCTCTTGCTGAGTCTTGCTTAGTCTTGACCCTACTAACCTTTCCATCACTGATAACCACAAAACAAGCCTTGCATGGTAAACATACTCTTCCTAAAAGAGAAAACAAATTCTGTTTTTTTCCCACAATATTAGTCAACTCAAAAATTTAATCTTAATTTTTCTTTTCTTCACCCTCCATACCAAGGTCACCATAAATCCTATCTATAAGGATTATGTCAAGTTGGCATATATTTCTACACTTTCAGTGCAAGCCCTCAGCTCAGGGAACCATTATGTCTTACATAAATTTTGACAAGAATCTCCTCTTGAAAGTACATACCCTCCTAATCTCTTCTCATTCAAATTTTACTTCTTTGCTGACCATTCAGTGACTCACTATTTTGTACAAGAAATAATATGTCAAACACATTTTTACTGCCTTTGAGGTTCCATATGTCTGACTGTCCCCTGTCTCTCCACACTCATCACACACTTAGTTTAAACCACTTAGCTCTTCTCTCAATTCTTCAAGGATGCCACAGCCTTACTGTTCAAAGACATTCCTCAAAGCTTTGGATTTTTTTCTCTTCCTGAAATTTTTCCTTATTTTTTTCAGGACCAGCTTTTCCTCATCGTCCAGTGTCAGCTTACACATCATCTGCTCCCAGAACCATTCCTGATCATCCTCCCTATAACATGTCTGTCCATTCCCACAACTCTCCGTTTTATCTGCCTTTGTGTTTCTTGTATAATGTTTATTTAATTACTAAATACTGCATTACATTATTATTTTAATATGTCTCCCCAAACTGAATGCCTCTAAGTTCCCCGAAGGCGTTGCTTGTTTCTATCTTGTTCTCTCATGCCTGTCTAGAGGCAATCATAGTGCCTACCAGATAGTTTTCTTACTAAATCATTTTCGAAGAGATGACTGAACAAATGAATACTTCTAATATGTTTTTGTTTATTATTTCCACATTTTAATTATATTTTATTGATTATGCTATTACAGTTGCCACAGTTTTTCCCCTCCACCCAGCAACTCCCACTCCCTCAGGCAATCTCCATACCATTGTTCATGTCCATGGGTCATACATATTAATTTTTTTAAGTTTTGTGGTAATAAATGTCTAATATATGTTCACCTGAAATATTTATTTTTCTCAGTGAGGAAAAAAGAACAGATGGAAAAAAAGCAATGAAAGGACGTTATTTCTGACTCCTGATTCTGTACTTCAGCTCATAAAATGAAGCTCTTCTAAACTTCCTTCTCTCAACCAGTTGATGTTCAAATCTGAAACCTATGCTGGCCTTGAGCATCATCAGATCACACTGTTTCAGACCCCATCTGTACATGGCTTCCCAAACTGGGAGGAGCAAGCCGTGCTCCCCCACTCTCAGCTTACTTTTTCCTGTAGAACAACTTGAGAGGAAAGAAGAATTTCATAACTGCAATCATAACAGAGCGTCCATTCATTATAAAAACTTTTGTTTGGGAAAAATAATTTGATTGATCTTTAGAAAGAAGTGAACTAAGTTGGATGACATAAATTCAGAATGGCAGCTTGGACTCCTTTATTTTGGTCTTTTCAACTATGATCCTACAGAAATACATTGTCTATACGATGAAGACTGGGGATTGCTTTTGTTTTTAAAATAAAACTGTAAATCCAGATGTTTCTTTAATGGGAGAAAGAAGGGGAAGGGTCAAGTCAAGGAACATATATAAAGGACCCATGGATGAAGACAGTGGGGTGGGGGAGGAGGATTGAAAGTGGAAGGTGGGGAGTGTGTAGGGCAGGGGAGAGTAATGGGGGCAAGGGGGAAACTGTAATTGAACAACAATAAATAAAAAATTGGTATTTTATATTATTACTTTTGCTCCCCATATCTTTCCTCTGAAGCAGAAAATCAATGTTAGAAAAATTGCATGGGCAAGTTCTCTTGCCCGCGTGAAGGCCAACTAGAACTTTTTTTCCCTTTGGGGACACTGGTTTTTGGTTTTTGGAACCCTTAAGTCTCTGGCAGTATTGGACATCCAGAAGTTTCTTTGGCATACAGAGCTAAAATCTCCATATTCCTGAAAAAAGGAATCTGTAGGACTGCATCATAAGAAATAAAGGCCATCTCCTTAGTTCTGGTTCTCCATCATCTGAGGGAAGCAGAGGGGGCAGATAGGCGCAAACCTTAAAGTCATCAAACCATTTCTGGAGAAGGTAGCAAAGCAAACCTAGAGGCTGCCTGGTGGCCTTTGTGAGAAACAAAGTGCCTTCTTCTAAGTAAAGGCTTCCTATCTGAAATCTAAAAAGGATGCTTTTAAGGACTTATCTAGACCAGTGAAAATCAGCTGCTCATTACATATTATTCAAATTTAGATTTTCTACTTGATTATTCACACCAAATTAGGCCTTAAAAATAGAACGAACTAGACTAGAATGTGACTATTTAAAAGATCAGAAATTACAGGATGCTTATGTAACTTACCAACATAGCACTAGACCCAAGACTCCATTGATATACATATTTCCAGATTCCTTTGTGTTTTAACATTAAAAGAATGGATCAAACAAAGACATGATTACAGTTTCTAACTGATTGAATTACACTACTTATCTTAGTTACTAATCCGTTGACAGTTTGTCCCATTTTCTACAACCTTTGTTTTTTTAAAACATCTTTAAAATTTTTATATTTAAAACACTTTTTAAACGACAAATACTTAGAGGAACAAGTCTTATAAATTATTTCCTTTGGTTACTTTGGGCAAGTGGAATGATTCATGGAGTGATTTCTGTGGATTTTAGGTGGAGTGTCCAAGTACTTCCATGGATCACCTTCTTTCACAGGCTCAGGGACAAGGGAAGTTGTAAACTCTTTTTTAAACATATCAGCAGAATAACACAATTCTCTTTAGTGTGAGAGCCTTCCCAACACTTTTTGCACAACAGTGATGATCCCATCAATGAACACAAAAGCTAGTAAGAACCTCCCTCATGTCACTGTGTCCACAATGTATTTCTCAACCTTGTTTGTGTCTCCCCACACACTTTCTCCATTGGGTGACTGGTCACCACATTTGGGGTGGTGGTGCTCTGGCTTTCTTCCTGGGTATGGACTGTGCTTTCTAGGGTTGGCAGATCCTCTGTGTGAATGTCCGTCATACTCTGTGTTGGTTGGCCCCAGAACTGTGAAGGCAGCAGACTCATGGGGATCCTCACTGGCACCTGGAGTCACCATGCCATTGTCCACAACTGGACTCATGACATCATGTTCTGGCTAGATTGTGCTGGCCCTTCTGTCAGGACCCAGAGCCATGTGCTTCTCAAAATGAAGAACAGAACTAGCACTTCCACGTCTTCTTAGTTGATGTGTTTTCCTTATGGCCCAGCAGCTAGCTTCTGTGTTGGCAAGATAATAAAATGTTCTGCAGGCATAGGCTGTAGCCTGGCAGAGTGCAAAGGTGTGGGAGCTGGAATGTGGGGGACAAAATCTCCAGTGCAGAAGGACTCCTCAGTTCCCCTCATCTGCAGCAGCTGGAGGGGCAAACTTTACAGCTGGGTGCTTTCAGAGCAGAGTCAGCATTTATCTCTCCCAGAGAAGGCAAAGGAGCATTCAGGAGCCTTCTGGTCTCAGTCTGGAGTCATTAGGCCTACCCTCTGGCTCTGTTGTGCTAGAGTGATAAAGGGCAACTTCAGGTCAGATTTAAAGTTGCAGGGCTGTACGGAGACAAAGGGCACCAGGATAGGTGGAGGACCCTAAGCCCTGGCAAAACTGGCTTTTAGTCTGCTGTTCCCCAGCAGGAGGGAAAAGGAGGTTCATGAAATAAGTGATTTATTTAAAAAATTAAACATTATATTAATTGTTCTTTTTTGTTTCAAGAGTAAGGCACAAACCTAAGTTTTTCTTGTTATGAGAAGTAAACTATTTCTTGTGCTGCTGTTACTGAACAAGAGGTCCAAGGGGGGGGCAATATTTGGCCCACCTAGGGATGCCAAAAGCTGCTACAGAACAGGGGCCCCTCCCAAGGACAGAATACTAATATCTACTGGGCTCTTCTGTCCGCTGCCAATTGGAAAGACATCTCTCAATGCCAGAGATTTGTGAAAATGAAACAAAATGTTTATTTAATGCTAATTAGTCCTAATGCCTCTACTAAAATGTCAAAGTCCTTTAGGGTATACACCTATACACACACACAGCTCTCCCTTCTCCCACTGTCCCAACTCCGGGTACCATAAATCAGGAAAAGAGCACACGTTTGTTTTTCAGGTCACTGGTATCGTCAGCTGTGTCAGGCAGGAACTCTAGTTAATCCAAAGTACTGTGATATTGGTCCACTGGCAAGAGTTCTTTGTACCCAGTTCCAGTCAAAGTCTCTCCTGCTTTCCAGGCCCTGCGGCCAAAGGGGGCACCCCAAAGCTGCGTGGGCCTCTTCTACCAAAGCTGCAGGGGTCCGCACTCCACCAAAAGCATGTGGCTTTCTTCTTCACCTGGCTGCAGGGATCTCCATTCTGATAAAGCCATGTGGTTTTCCCTTTCACCTGGGAAAGAGGGGGTCTGTACTCTGCTAAAACCACATGGCTCCCTCTTTCACCTCACCAAGAGGAGGTCCTCACTCTGCCCAAAGCCGCATGGCTCTCCCTTCACCTGGCCAAGAGGGAACCCTTACCTTGCTGAAACCGCGTGACTCTCTCTCCAATGGCTGCTGCGTCTCAGTTTGAATCTCTGCGCCCATTCTCCTTTGCAGCCCTATTTCTGACTCCTTCTACAATCAGTTACACCTGCCAGACTCCTATATCCTCCCAGCTTTACTGGGCTGCCATCATTAGTCTGGGCAGGTGTGGTCACATTGCATGGAGCCAATCAATTCCAAGCTCTCACGCAGGCCCTGTAACTCAGGGCACAAGCCCCCAGTTACATCCTGGGTAGAAGCCACTCCCTCCTTCCTGGCCCAAAGCAAGGCCACAGCTATTTAACACATCTATGAAACCAGTTACAGGTTATAGATATGTTAAATTACCATTCCAGAGGTTAGCTGCAAAACTATGGCTGTACAAAACAGCCCTGCATGTTCCTTCTTTATGTGTCCCTTCCCCCAACTCACACCTGTGGGGGAAGGGGTGAGGACGTCTTATATGTCTCTCCGATATTCCTATACACTTTGAATTCTGGACACCATTCCAAATCTTTTTTTTGCCCCCTCCTGGCTGCACCCTATATCACTGCCAGTAATTTTAGAACCAAATATGGATTGCTCTTGTTACTACTGAATTTGATGGCTTAAATGAACAACAACAACAAAGAGAAAAACTTGATTTTCCTCATCTGGGTGGACCAGAGACTGCTTGTGATGGTAAATGCACCCTTTTCCAGGGGAATGTAGCAGACAGGCTCTGGCGGCTGCCCAAGAGAGAGCTTGGCAGACTCTGTCGCTTTGGTATTTTGGAAAAATAGGCTGAGTTCAAGTTCCACCTCTCCTGACTTTGGATGAAATGCTGTGATACTGGGGCCAACAGAGTGACATGTGCAGATGTCCATATGCCATTTCTGGCTTGAAGGCAGAGGAGGTCACATGAAAGGACCAGAGTGGTCTTTGGGAACTGAGAGTGATCCTCAGCCGATGGCCAGCAAGAAAATGAGGACCTCATCTTACAACCGCATGGAACTGAATTCTACCAACAGATGGAATGAGCCTGGAAGTGTTCTTGTCCAGAACCTCTAGATAAGACCCAGCCTGGCCAATGGTTTGATTATGACACTTTGATTATGAGACCTTTTAAGAGAACACAGTCAGTCCTGCCTGGCCTATGATCTATAGACCAGTGAACTAACAAGTGGATCTTCTTTAGGCACCAGATAGATAATTTGTTAGGCAGGAACTGAAAACTAGTATAGGCATCCTGGCTCTGCCTCTTGGCCCCAAAGCTGCAGCTTCATTTAGAAAAACCTCAACAGCCTAGGCCTTTGGTTCAAGCAGATAAGTCATGAAGTAGGGGAGGGAATGAAGGTGAGGTGAAGGATAGACCAAAATGGACTCAGATTACCCTGGTGTGAAGTAATAAGAAATACACACACACAGACATATTCATATAGATTCTTATAATAATAAGATGCATATCTTATTATATATAATATTATAACAAGATATATTTTTTAATATATCTTATTTTATTATATATTGGCCCCTGTTTCTGATTCAGCTCTTAAGTCTCCTTGTAACTAGGATGCTAGGAGAATCTTTTAACATTTAGACTTTGATCCCAGTTGCTGATGTGGAGCTACTAAGACCTTTGTAATTCTTGAATGGTAAGAGCACCAAACACTGAATTCCTGTTTCCCTTGGGTTTTCCTGGGTTGTATTATGTTCTAATGCAGTGATTCTTGATAAGATCCTAGACAGGGGCTGGTCAAAAGAAGGCCAAGGCATGGTTAGAAAGTTGGGACTTTCAGATTCCCCTCTTGTTCCCATGAGAAAGGAGAGGGGCTATAAATGAAATTGATAATTCATCATGCCTATGTGATGAAGGGTCCATAAAAACCCTCATAGTATGGGGTTTGAAGACCTTCTGAGTTGGTAAACACTCCATGTGCCAGGAAGTATGGCATACCCCAACTCAACAGGGACAAAGCTCTTCTGCTCAGGAACTTACGTTACTCTTCATCTGGCTGTTTGTCTGTGTCCTTTACCATATCACTTATTAAATAACAAACTGGTGAATATAAACAAAAGTAGTGCCCCCATCTCCTAAGAGGAATATTGAAAGACTTGAACATATATCTCTCCGTCATGTTTATATTTTTGTTTTTATTTTTAAAAACACTTCTGTGCAGCCATAAATGCTTTCTGTACAGACTTCACCTGGATAAAGGCATCTCCTAATAGGTGGCCCTGGTTATTCAATACAGTGTGAATGTTGTAAGTTTGAATCTCCATGAAAAACTTCCCCAGAGAATCCAACATGCCCTCAATTATGTCTGCACAGGAAGGACTTCAACTACAGGAAAGAGACCACACAGTCTCTAACATTTGTAGGGGGCAAAATTGTTGAGGTTGCACTAGAATAACAGGAAGGATTGGAGTGGAATGAGAAAGGCTGAGGAAAATTGATTCAGAGCCTGCTGAACTTCCATTGCTATGCTCCTGAACAACTCAAGGTCCTTGTGCTTTCTTCCTCATTATGTTCCATGTATATGCTTCACAAGCAAAGAGGACAAAGTATCCCCTTGTTGGTTAGGTGACAAGGAGGATGTCTTTTTCTCCCTAGTGTCGGGGTAATGTTGTCCAAACAAGGCCACCACGTTACCAGCTGAGGTCATGAAAGAGAAATCCACATGTGGATTTCCTTGGAGAAAAACTGGGACACCTCACTGGAGGCACCACTACCAACTTGAATATAATCTTTACCTGTTTCTTTGTAAACCTCAATGAACTGAGTTTCTATGTAATGTTTGTGCTTCTATAGTGCTAGGTGTCTGTGCTCCTCATTTAAAGATCCTAACAAGAGCCTAACAGGGTCTTCATTCCTTCAACCCTGGGTGTTCAGACACAGCACTGAATCTCCTTTGGCAATATTGAGCCCTTTGAAGAATTTCACAATATCTTGATGCAAAGATAGCCATATAAAACCCAGAGCCCTGATTACAGTGTCATTATCAATAAGTTCCTTTTTGCTGCAAGTGCCACTTTCAAATTTGTAATTTACTCTCTCTGAATCTAAAAATTTGTGATTATAAGGCAAAATCAGAGCTAAATTATGTTCCCTATATCTGCAACTTGAGAGGTTCCACACAGAAAGCTAAGTTATTCTCAAGATTTAAACACTCATTACTTGCAGCATCCAGGTTTATATCAGGTATGGATCACAAAAAGTAATAGAAGCATGCAGGCAAAAAATCTTAGAAGCATTAGGACGCAGGATTTGCCTGACATGAAGTACATCAGTACAAAGACAAGAGGAGCCCCTGCACTTCATTTTGGTACATTGCTGGCTGGTTAAGCTGTCCAATGGCTGTGATACCAGTACAGACATTGACCTTAACTTAGTTTTCTTCTTTACAGTCCTCTGTCAGTTCCCAATGATCCAGTCTAACAATAATTCATGCAACTACCCCACCTTCATGGCGGCCAGGTTTATGACTTTCTATAACAGTAGGATCAGCTACTTCTCATGAAACCCAGCCTGGCTCCAATGGTCCCAGTAATGATTCCAAAAAAACACTGCCAGGTATTCAAGAGAGACAATTGTGATGGTAGGTGGGGAGTGAAGCAGGATCAGGAGGTGGTGGGATGGGGTAGAAGTGAGAACAAAAACATTTGTGCTAATGTCTTCCAAGAAACAAAGAAAGTGACTGCTTCACCCCACCCCTTTGTCTAACCTGGTCCAGAAAACAACCACCTGCCCAAGTTTATACTGGTCCTACACACCCTGGGCAGGAAGCATACAGCTGCCAGCATCAGAGGGCCTGTGCCAGATAGAGCACATGGCACAGCTGCTGGAGTAGCTATCCTCCTTCCAGCAGCTCAAACCACATGCCTCCATGGGCTTCCTCAGGCTCACCTGCCCTTGCTGATTCATCTTCCCAGGCAGCCCCATCCTCTACTTCACAGTACTGATTAATGGCAGCTCAAACCCCAAGTTGAGCTTCTGGAAGCTGGTGCAGCACCTGGACTCAGTAGACACAGTGCTGGTGACTCACATGGACACAAACAGTATCCCCAGTGTCAACAGTCTGCTGCAGTGCATGCAAGCTGGCAAGCACATAGGCACACCAGGGAGGAGAGGATTCACAAGCTCATCTTACCCAAAATGAGTACAGTGTTCCCCCAAACCAGCATGAGTGGCTGCATCAAGGCTGATGTGAAGTGAGGACTAGGGAGAGCAGACCTGAGCCCACTGAAAAGGCTGAGCATCATGGCCCTGCCCCCGAACTATGGGCTGCTGCTGCTCAAGCGCACCATGTTCCTGTAGTGCCTGCAGGAATCTGCCATAAACATGGCATGCAGACTATTTCCTTCACAGCTATCCACTACCCACAATCTCCTTGATGGCCTGGTCTACCTGCAACATATGAGATTATTGAAGGAGCCTGTGTTGATACCCCATGTCCCCAAGGCAGGCCAAGCTGACAGGGCCTCCAGGTTGTATCCAGAAATCCCTGGCCCTCCTCAACCCTGGAACTTTCACTCTCAAAGACACTCCAGTGACTGCTGCCAAAATTAGAGGGGCTGGCTGATGGGGACAGTAGGCCACTCAGCTCCCAGAGCCATACCGGTGACAATGGCGATCAACTATCTCTATCGAGAAAGTCCTCGGTTCCTTCGAGGCCCATCAGCAGCCAACCATGTGGAGCTGCAGCCCCAACCAGCCTTCCTCTCTCCAGCCTCTTCCCACTTGGCCTAGGTAGGAGCCCTGTTCTCCTGGTGGATGAATAATTATTTTTCAGGCATGTGCCTTCTACTACATCATCAGCACCTGAGACCAGTGCCAAGCCTGTGCACTGTCCTAAAACTGCTTGCATCCCTCAAGTTGCAGTGGGACTGTAACCTCCAGGTGACCCTGATCCCCACCTTCAGGTGGTGCCCAAGGTGATGCCCAAGTGGTGGACACACACTCCCCTCACCATGCACATGGCTGAAGACACACTCCCCTCACCATGCACAGGGCTTCATTCATGTACGGTATAAGGCAGTGATAACAGGGGTACATTCAGAGTGTGACCTTCTCCACCTGAGAGGTGGAGTTCTAGCCCTGAAACCCAACCTTCTGCCAGAATCTGTCACTATCTTCAGATTTACCTGTGTCAGCAATAAAGCAAGTACTCATGTGGAAGAGAGAGGATAAAGAGAGAATGAGTAATGTCTCCTGCCCCAAAATGCCCACAGATCCTACAAATGTGTTCCCCCATTAAACCCTATATAGCAAGAAGGACTTTAAAAGTGTAAAGAAGGTTAAGAATCTTAGTATGGGGAAACTATTCTGGATTGGTAAAATGGGTCCAATCAAATAAAAATAGAGACACTTTCCTGGTTGTAGTCAGCCAGAGAGATATTTGACACCACAGGGGGAAAAAAGTTTATGTCATTGGAGGATTCTCTGCTAGGGCCTCCAAAACGGTGTGCAGCTGGGAGAGAACCATGGCATACTCCTGTCATACAACACTGAAATAAATGAATTTTAATTGTTTTAAACTGCTAAATTTGTGGAAATTTACCACAGCAACAACAGGTGTAATTTGGCCATGGTCATCAGGGTCTGCAACACAACTGAGTTTGGTAGGGAATGCAATGGATGTGTATGATAAACACTGAAATATACTTTATATTAGAAAGTACAGGGGCATAACTAACATTGCACAGAGGAGGAGAGGACATATGGCAGCTGAGCTTTCTTCTCTTCCTATGCAGCATCTGACTAGTCTGGACATATACAGGGAATGTTGGTTATAGGCCCTGGCTTTCAAACATAAAACACTAACTGAGGACAATATGCATCTCCAATGAATCAGGATTCATTTGGAATGAATAGGGACCCAGAAAACACTAAGTAAGCAGTTCCGGAATGTCTAGATCTTCTGTATTACAGTAAATTTCTAGTAGGTGAAGTCAACCTTAAGCAGATTCTTGGATTTATGGTGTTTCCTTAACTTGTGCCCCATTCCACTTCTACAGCTGGTTAGCTAGGTAATATATTCTATGAACCCTCTGATAGCAGTCTAATAATTTTTCAGTAGAAATTATTTTATATTGTTTTATATTAAGAATACTAACTGGTACATATCCTCCCCTATTTAAATAGAACTCCCAAATCCTTGTTACTGTACTATCCCCAAATTCAGGGTGGGTGCTAACTTATTTATATCAATAATACATCTAGGATATACTATGTTGGTTGGTCAGTGTATGGGCGTGTGGTCCAATTTGGGCCATTGAGATGTGAGCAGCCTTTTTGAAAGCATCTGTTTCATTTTTGGTATGACCAATTGTGTTACCTAGTTCCATAGCACTGTGAAATGGTAGAGAAATTTACTATTAGAAATTTAGAAAAAAACATAAAATATCCACCACTGAATACTAGAAATAGAATATACATAACTTTATTTTGTAGGCAGAAAATTCTAGATTCTATACTGACCAGTATTCTAACAAACAACAAAACATTGTGTCTATGTGTATGTGTGTGTATGTGCATGTTTTATACTAAATAGTGACAGATATAATAGAAAAACTAAGCTGGAAATGGGAATAGGAAGTGAGAGCAGGATGAATTATGTATTTACAGGACAAAACACTAGTCACTAGAAAAAAATAATAAATGCAAAAAAGTGTATTTTTAAAGACATCAGAGACCAACAGAAACACTGGAAACCAAGTGCAACTTCTAGAGAGAGGAAAAACCCATTGAAAGAAATTAATAATTGCCAGCTATTTTATCATATAAAAATAATTTAATTTGAAAATTTGCAGGATATTGGCACAAATTGTTTCCATTGACCCTAGTAGACAGATTTCACAGGGGAATAAAGAAACAGCAGAGATGTGGACCATCTTATGTTTCCAGAATTACAGACTAGAAACTAGATGTTCTGGTTATACATTTCTCTAAAACAAGTCATCCAAACTTTAGTCTTAAATTTAGATTTAAAACAACAAAAAATCATTTAATTTTCTTATAATATTTGTGGGGCATGAATTCTAGATAGTATAAGCTGGGTAATGCTAACAAAGAGTCATCTCTGAAGAGGTTGTAATAAGATGTGACTGGGGCTGGATCAGTAATGGGAAGGAATAACTGAGGGCGAGATGGATCCATCCCTCTCTCTCTCATTCTCTTCCTCAGTGTGTGTGTGTGAACTTCTCTATGTAATTTCCATGGAATGTCTTGGGCTTCTTCACAGCTTGGTATTGTCAGGGCAATTGAACTGTTAACATGGAAGATGAAGGATGTAAAAGTGAGAGAATTCCAGCGAGAAAAGCAGGAGCTGAATCACCTATTATGAGCTAAACTTGGAAGTCACATTATGTTGCTTTTGTCATACTCTATTGGGCAAAAGAAAATCCTGTGTAATTTCAAGGGGAAGGGACATAGATCCCAACTCTCAATGGAAAGACTAGTAATATTCTAGTGTATGTGGGACACATAGCATGGGGTGTACAGTTGTGGTCATCTTTGGGAAGTACAATCTGCCCCTAGCCCAGACACATAGTGACTTTTCAGTAGGAGACATTTACTGAGTTCTGAGTCAATGGAAAAAGGACAGGGACTAGGCAAAAAAAAGTGGAGTGAATTCTCGCCTAGTCTCAAAGTGCTTTGGAGACAAGGTCTAGCTGTAAGGAAGGGGCCTACAACAAACCCAAGATTGGTCTCCTCTAAGTCACTTAGCCTATTGTTAAACTGATTGACATGAGGTTATAAATTCAGTTCAGAATTTCGGATGGGTAGAGGGAAAGAACCTCTAAGCTCAATTAAAAACCTGGAAGGGCCTTGCCTTAGTTCTTCTAGGCTGACAATGAAATATCACAGACTGGGTAGTTTATAAACAACAAACAGCTATTTCTCAGTTCCAAATGCTGGAGGTTCAGGGTTAAGGTTCCAGCATGGTCAGGTTCTACTGATCACTCTCTTCCAAGTTGTAAACTGCCAACTTCCTGCTGTGTCCTTGCATAATGGGAAGGGCAGCTAGCTTTCTGTGGTTTCTTCTGATAGGACACTAATCTCTTTCTGGAAGTATCTGCCCTCATGAGCAAATGCCATCCCCTCCTTCCCACCTCCTAATACCATCATCTTGGGCATTAGGTTTTTAATATATGAGTATTTTCACTGACTCTTGAGCTATTGCCCAGAAGGTTGGGTTCTTGCTTTGTCTCTCACTTGGAAAACTCCAGACTGGTATATTAAAGACACCAATCTTGGGAGATGTATTAATATATGGTATATACAAATCATGGCTACTAATCAGATTCTCTGGATCATTCACATAGATGCTCATAGTAAGGGCACCTTTATCTGAAAAGTTGTATCTGAAACTTAACTCTAGTTATAGAGTCGAGTATCTAATCAAGAGACTTCTATACCCAGATTATCAGCACTACTGCCTATATTCATAATTGTACCAAACATGACAATGAAACCTAGCCTGAACACAAAGCATGCAAACTTGTTTTAGATGCAGAGGTTAGTAAAGTGTGCCAGATTTGTGACTCTTACCAAAAGCTGGTCTATTTGTCTCATGACAACATGGTGCACATTATGGCCCCTGCTTATTCTGGACATACTGATTGTACCAGAACTTTGACCATTCTAAGAGCCATTTAGCAGGACCATGCCAAATTTGACACTTGTCATGTTATGTGCTGTTGTTGCAGTGTGAACAGCTGACTTGGGCCACATTTATTATGACTATTGAAACTAATCTGTTATTGTCTGTTCAGCTTTCTGGACAATCTTCTATATGATAATGATGCATCTTTCTTCACAAAGGCCACTCAACAATGAGCTGGCGATGTGTGTTTTTGATAATCTTTCCACATATTTTAACATCAACAGGCATTTTGTATCATTTAGTATTGAAGTATCCCTCCCAAAATACACTCAAATAATTTTTGACTCTACATCCCTAGTCCACCCACATTGGTAAGGGTTTCATGAATGAATGGAGCTGTCTTTAAAGAGGAAATATCTCATCTCAGTCACCCTCTACATAATGATTAGAATAAATAATGTGGGGTTTTATACATACCTATTTTGAAAATTTGGTATTTTGTCTTGCTTGTTCTTGGACACAAGATTCTTTCTCTTCCCCAGATACAATCCTAGGCTGGACTGGTTATAAGCTTCAGTTTTCCACTCAGCTACAATGTGGCAAACAATTTTGGTTCAGTTACCTGGATTCTCTCTATGGCTTTATATGATACTGCATAATAAGGAAAATGAAATCTTGATCATGTACAATCGTTGCCAAGTCTCTCCCTACTGTGGTCCACAAAGTAAGTAAGGGACAAAATAAGTGTCTTTTAGGTGAATTTTATTAAAATTTTATTCTTTCTCTTGCACTCATGCTTTCAGATGAAATAACTGGTTTCTAGTAAGTGCTGGTTAAAAATACATAAAACTACGACTACTGGAATGGGACGTGAGGATTGGAAAGTATTAGAAGAAGAGCACCAATCCTGCTACTTGGAGAGGAAACGCCTCCTAAAGGTATGGAAGAGTGAGGAATCCATTCATGATCTCTGTCTTTAATAATCATCCCTGGAATCTTACTCATGATGGAAAATGCCCTTGTGTGGCTCTCCCAAACCACTGCCAGATCCTTAAATGTAACTGACTGCTGAGTCTGCCATCCCCAAAGAACTCTGACCAGAACTGATCACCATTTCCCTCAATTTAACACAGATGGGCATTGGAAACAGCAAGAGATGGCTCCAGAGCCTGCACACCTTGTGTGAACTACTTGTCAGCACCTCCAGTTGTATTCTTCACCCCTGTTCCCATAGCCATCTCTCAGGCATTCTATAAGGGAAAACAATACTATGTTGTGGGTGATGTGGACAAATAGGAAAGGTTAACATGAAGGGCCTCAGGCAGTCATTCCAAGGACTAGACTCAGCCATTTTAGCTGAAATGGGACCTATGAAGGTTACCATCTGATATGAGAGATACTTTGGAGCATTGTCTGTTGTGGACCACTATTCCTGGTTTTAGAAATTGTAAGTCGACCCCCTGTGGCTAAGAGCCAACAAAGACCTCTGGAATGCAAGCCACAGGAGACAAAGCTTGTCTCTGGTAGCAAAGGCTGCCTCAGTTTCCTCTCCCTGCCACCAAAGCTTGGTCTGAAGTCCATGACGGATAATACCCCTCACAGAGGAGAGGCAACCTAGGCCAGAGATGACCACTTGGGAGGCCATCATGGAAGGACTTGGGGGGCTGCTGAAACAAAAAGCAGTGGACTCTGTCCCCGGCTTTGACAAAGCCGGAGTCCCCATGTCCTCTGGGAGAAGTACTTCCTGGCTCTAATCCTCTTAAGCCTGAATAACTGAAGGGGAGGGGTGCAGCTCCTTGCCTTGCTAGAGCATGTCCTGGGGGAAAATCTGGCATCACAAAGACTTCCTGATAAACCTGTGAAATCTGCTCTGCTAAGAGTGCTTTCATTCATATGTTAAGGGTTCAAGCAAGAAACCCTAAAACTCTTCCTGACAGACTCTGACTTGGACTAAGCCCTCAGATTTCTTTGAATGCTATTTATTGTTTGATCCTTGCTGCCCTGTATTCCTGTGTATTACAACCAAATAAAAGGCCCTTGTAGGTGGGGGCTCAATACCTTTTTCCCCCGAGAAACTGGCCACTGCTCAAGGCCTTTTTTCTCTGGGAAACTGGCCACTTCTCCTCCCCAAGCAGATCATGTCTCAGTCATGTTTACCCTCATCTGTGGCACACGGCGGGGGGGACTTGCAAGGAAAGTTGTCCCCACAATTGTCAACTGACCCTGACTGATATAGGGCCCAAATGGGGTTCCCAAAAATTTAAAATTTTTTTTCTGGTGGAACCACACATACTCTTGGGACTGTATTTTCAACATGGATACAAGCATTAACTTGCTAAAATATGGTGACTTGCATGTCATAAAAACTTATTTGTATTTAAGGAAATGTCACCAACAATACACTGTGCATTCCTCAGATGACTGTGGAGACCTCTTCGAAATGAAAATAAGCCGCCCTTTGTAGGTAAACCTGAGCCTCTCCCTCCCACATCTTCCAAAATAAAAATCTTAGAAATAATTACTTGAAACTTAAAACACATTTCCCATAAACACAATGTTATTAAATAATAAAAAAATGTAAGACATGTATCTTATGATTTAACTGGATCTGTAATTAATACCAGCAACTTGAATTAGGGGGTCAAAGGGTCTATGTCACGAAGGAGAGAATGAGCTATCATTAGTACTTGGGGTTCAAAAGTGACCACTGAAAACAATTCAAAATGTGTACAACTCATTTCAGGAACTCAGAACCAGGACAATAAGGCATTCAGATTGTACATAAAATTTAAGAAGATACTAAAGAACTCAGGCAATAAATACATAATTTAATGCAATATTTTTTATTTAAAAAATACCTCAATTTGACAAGCTAATGCCAGCAGACTGAAGCTGGTTTTCATAAGTAAACTTTACTGGGACACATGCATAGATTTTTTTTCTCATCCCCTGGAAACCAAATTCTTTAAACTTTAGCCTTTTATATTGCTCTCATCTTCCCTCTGGGCAAAACTGTTTGTGAAAGAGATGGCTGAGTAAAAAACTTTTTAAGAAGTGGGTGCACTCACCTGAATATCTTGTTCCTTGGTTTTGACAATAGATTAAAGTGAGGTACACATTGTAAGGCCTTGTCAAAAAGAAACTGATGTCCTCAAGGCCTGTGAAGTTTGTAGGAGTATTTGAATTAAACTCCCAGGGAAATCGGCTCTTCCACAGAATGAAGAACTCTTGCATCTGTAACTGGTTCAATGCCTACATTTAATTATTGAGGTTCTTAATACTTCCAAGCTGCTTTTCCAAAAATCACACATTTTCTGAAAACTTGAGTTTCTGTGTGAGTCGTTACTTTGTTTTTATAGCATTAACATGACAAAGGCAACAACAACCTTTTTGCCATGAGGAATGAGGGGGAGGCCACCATATGAATGATGGTTGAGGATAGCTATTGTTAATTTAGGAGTTTCTCTAGGTAAGTCCTATTTACTCTCTATTTTACTGTGATCCATTGAAGATGAAGGAGTGTGAACTATTGAATGGGAGATTCCCTTGGTGTTACTTATGCACACAGTGTTGTGGTTACAGGTTCGATGCATAGCATTTTTAATTATAAAGCCAAAATTTCCTCCATGGGTAATGGCACAGGCTAGAGATCTCATGAAATGCTGCTTGGTAAACAAAACCGAAAGGCCTAATATTTTTCTACTACTAAAGATTTGTTATTTTTAATACTAAAAGTTACTACATTAGTAGTAGTAAAATAATACCCTTGTGAATCCTTGTTTCTAAAATGGTGACAATTCCACACATTCCTACATTATTACATTTACATTGGATTGTAAAATAACCATCCTGGAGATAAGTGGTAAAACAACTTTTAAAGTGAGAGACTTATATTGCATGTCAAGCAGTTGTTTTCATGGAACAAAAATCAAATTCTGCTTGCTGTGCAGCAGGGTGATATTTTATGATAACAGAAGATACGAGCAAACAAGTCTTAGTGAACTTTAAAAAATTAGACAGTGCTCTACCTCTAAACATTACTTTTATAAATGATCCATCAGTGGCTGCTGCCAGCATTCTTTCTTCACACTTATTTTCCCTTTCTCATTTTCTTTTGATTCTGGCTGCTTATGTTGCTTATAAGAACTAGAGATGCCGCAACTTTTTGAAGCTGATATATTTAGAATCACCAACTAGAGTACTGCACATGCTTGAATTGAATCATTTTGTCCACCCTACTCCAGGGGCCAGAAGAATAATTCTCCATTCATCTTTATAGTATAAAAACTGTAAACTGAAAGAAAATAAGCCCCAACTCTAGAAAACACAGAATGATTCATGTGAGAGAGTCTCCTGACCATGGAGACAGAGTTTCCACATGTTCCTAGAAACTAGGAACTTGTACAACACTACAACAATATTAAATAATTAATGTAATTAGAAAATATGAAAGAAGAGAAGTGCTATCCATATATTAAAATGAAACGGTAAAATAAGTGAAGTATGGCCTGGGAAATTCACCCATGTCTAACTGAGTTACCATGGAAGTAATTAACAGAAAATTCAGGGGTGGCTTCTTAAAATGAGGAGTAAAAGTGAAAAATCAGGAGGTAGCCTCAAGAAGCAAGGTGAACGGTCAGGGTGGAACCACCAACATTAGCTTCATTTCAGGACTTGGAATTAATGCAGGTATGACTCAGTCTCTCATTTTTTAAATCAAAAATGACAAGATTGATAAACCTATAGCAAGATTTAAAATTGATACATTCTTTAGAAGCAGAGGGCTTCTAAAATATTTTGCATTACATTAACCAAATTCAGGTCTAGAACCACAGTTGACTCAGAACGTGGGTGTATGTACTCCCTTTGGCTCTTTGGAAAAGCACTGAATCAGTCTTTGAAGACATGTCTATAGCAGAGGGCACTGAACATATTGCATGTGATTCAAATTGTATGGAATCCACATTAAAAATGGAAAGAATATGGCAAAATTTATAGAAACTTACACCTGTTTCTGAAAAACCTAAATACAGTCTATGATTCAAAATTCTGAACTAGAAAAAAATCAAAGGCATATGTGCTGGAGTGTTAAAAAATATAAAGACAAATTTTTTTTGGAAATGTTTATTAACGTGAAGGGTACATATATACGTTGGTCTTTTAGATTGGGATTCTTACAATATGCATTTTCTACTTACATTTTAAACCATTTAATTCTTTTTATTATGACTATTATTATTTATAAATCATTTTGAAACATTAAATTGTTTGTCTTCACCCTTCCTTTAGCATTCAACTCAATAGAAAGGTAAACTGTATTTTATAATTGCTATTTACTTAATTCAAATAAATACCTTGTATGCCATCTACCTCTCTAGTGGAATTTGTATATATATGAAATTTTCACATCCATAGTTGTGCATAGTCTAAAAAACAAACTAAACGAAGTTACAACTATAAGAAAACATTAGCTCAAAAGTTTAAATTTTGAATAATTCAGTGTTGAGGAAAAGTGGCATTTTATTCTTCTGGGTAAATAAAATTTAGATAACTACAAACCAAAGGTAATATAATTGAGGCAAAGAAAACCTCAGTCTAAAATCGACCTAAGCTGCCATCTTGCCACAAAGTTTCTCTCTCTCTTTTTTTTTTAAGCTGGAAGGATGAATGGCTTTTCAACCTATCCAATTAGGAGACTCCAGTTGAAATGCTGCATGACCACGGATCCCGGGGCTTTACTTTTCTCCTTCAGTAACAACTATGAGGAAACAGCTGACAGATTTTCAAAGCCAAATGTGTGGTGTGATATTTGTGCCATTTCTTGTCTGTAAATTATTTCATTTTCGGTTTCCTATATTTTGTGTTCTGTTGGCTGATTTTTAATTTATGGAAGCTCCACTTAGCTCCACTAATGTTCAATGCCATGAAACACTGCCTGTTTTCTATAAGAAATGATTCTATAGGATGTTTCTAGTATTCTATAGTGTTTTTAAAACCCATAGTTAGAAATCAATATTCTTTAATCTGCATTCAATAATATTTTGCTCTACGTAAAAATGTCTGCTTCTGCAGTTTTTAAAATTTGTAGTTGGAATAAGACCTTCTTATTTTTTGGTGAAAAAGAAAAAGAAAACCTATTATCTTTAATAGAAAACAAAAATCCAGAAACATCCTTAATATGGTCAATGATTTCTGTAGCACAGGTTAATAATGAAGAGAAAGTCATGAATATAGTTTTGCTATGACCTTAGAGTAGGTAATTATGTATCTCCTTACATAACTATTTATTTTCATGACTACTGAAGTCAATATATAATATTCACTCTTTGTTAATATTAAAATTATAATAATAATAATAATAAGATATATATAATAGGAGGCTCAGGAAAAAGATCATGATTTGTGTTTCATAGTCCAAACGTTTCTTCTCATTTCTTTCTATATTTAGCAAACAAAATATTGATGTGAAAAACAAAACTTAGCAGCTTTCTGTAAAAGCTTTTAAGCACCAAATAATCTAAGTTTTAGAAAGATGATGTCAGTATAGGAAGATGGAGTTGGAGCATGATATATCATTTATCACAATCCTCCTACATTTGCTATCACTATGTAATTAATGTTTTCAGTGCAACGCTGATTAGGTAAGGAAGCTCTGCCCCCACTTTCAGAGTCTTGCCTGAGCAGCAGCTTCCATCAATACCCCAAAATATCACTGAGGCCAGGCTAAAAAAATTACTTGCTTATTGAATGTTAGGAAATAATAAACAGCGATTAGGGTCTCTAAGAGTTAGATATTTGGCAGACAGTATATAACCTGACGTTTATGTCTCAGAAGATGTCATTTATCCTTTGGGACTCCAGACTGTATCCAAATTGTGGTAAAGATTGGCTTTTCTCATAGTGTAGAATTGTCTTCAGAAATAGGGACCAAACATGGACTCTATTTCCAACATTTGAATCAAAACAGGGCCATTTAACCTAAGTTAATAGGGATTAGTTTAGTTAATAGTGATTGAGAAAAAAATAAATGTGCCACTTCCAGTCTTGGACTCACAGACAACTGCCACACTGCTTTCAGTTGTCTTCTAGTCAATACCTTCCTCAGTCCATTCATACATTCTTCTAATTAGACACAGCACACTGCTATTTCCATGCCAGTGTTTCCTTGTGTGCTTACTTCATAACACCATGAGAGGTTTGGTGTCCTCCCTCTATCTTGTTCATTCTTCTTGAAGATCAATACAAAATCAAAGGTATACAAAATTTAGTAAGCTTCTGTGATAGAAAAATATTTATATACTAAGAACTGAATCTTTAGTTCATGTTGTAATGTAATATGAAGATATAGTTAATTAAAGCATCCTCTTTTTCACTGCCCTATACTTGTGATTCTGGTAGTGTGTATGTGTGTGTGCACGAACACATGAAGAGGCTGCTTTGCCAGTCTGACCGTCTTCTCTCTATACACATATATGCACACACACATGCACTGTTGACCTTAAACAAATAGCCAGATATTTCTCCAGAAAAATGAAATCAAGAAATTGTAATTTGGGATTAGTCAGTACTTTCTGTAAGTGATGGGTGTGTGAGAGTTCTCTCTTCTGTTCATTAATTTTCACATTTCATTATTTGATCAAGATCTTTCTCTGAAAGCATTGTTAACCAACAGTCAGGTTTTTCCAGATTCAGTGGTGTTTTGTCCCTCAATATCAGGGAGGACATTTTCTTGGGTGTTATGTCCCACTTCAGAGGGAAAGTAGAAAGGAAAACTATGGTGGCCATTTTTGAATAAGCAGAGGCGGGAAGGAGATTCTTAGGCATTGCCAATCTAAGTCCGTATCTAGAATGGTGAAAATGGTAGAAATGAAAGAATTAAGTGAGAGCCTTGGGAAGACAGTACAGAAATTAAACATGAAGCAATTAAATAGCTTAAGTAGCGTTGTTGTTTCAAAATAAACTGTTGAGAACAAAACGGTGTCAATAATTCAGCTTCTAGGTTGCAAACTCAGATACTATGAATTTGGGTAGTAATCCAGTGTCAGTTGGTACACTAGAGGAAAGAGAGACTTCTGTGAATTATAAATCCTCTAATTGGTCTGGGCTAAACATCTTGGGAAAGTTTTCTTCTCAGATGTTATCTTCTATTTCAGGAAATCTTCATCTTCAGGTCCCCAGATGATGTGTATGTCAAATCAGGTTTAGGTGTGTTCTTTAGATATATCATGTGAATCTAAAAGTCTGATCTCTGGGATTTGGCAGCATAAGGGGTTGGTTGCAAGTACTAATCAGCTCCTTTCAAATGAGGTTGATATCAATACTTCTGGAGGTGTCTTTTCCAACTGATGAAACATCCAAGTTGAAAAGTGTGTTGCTTAATGGTTTATCCTCCTGGAGCACACTGTGAAAAGACCAATCCACCAGAACATGGCTCATTTTGATAGAAACAATTAGACTTTTACAGTACTGAAGTACATCTCCTTTTATCAACTGATGATTAAAAGAAGCAGAGGCCAGGTGCATTGGGCTCCTGTCACTGTCTCAAAGGGTGAGAACATATGAATTCCAAAGAGGGTGAATCTGAGATTTAGAAAGACCAACATCAATTATGACCAAGGTGTTTGGAGGGTGCCTACGAATTTTGCCAATGAGTCTGAATAATGCTGTTAGTGCGTTCTCTTCAACTTTGAGTTTAGAGGGTGATAAAAGCAGTCAGTGAAAGTGCTGTAAAACTGACCAAACAGCAAAGACTTTTCAAGGTGCCTAACTGGTAAAAAGGGTCTCCCAATCACTACGGAGTTCAAAAGAGGTTCCCCAGGTCAGTATAAACTTTACCAACAGGACCTTTATTGGCCACAGAAGAAGCAGTAGCTTTCCTACAAAGGAAAGCTCAGTCCAGTGAGAAAACCGATCATTACTAAAACATATTTTTATCCATAGGGGAGGTGTATGAAGTCCATTTGCCAAACCTCAAGTGGTCCATTAGGCAATTTAGAATGTTCAGGAGCAATGTGGACAGTCTTCCCTGAGTTATAATTTGGATAAGTTGGACAAGTGAGGTAGGTGTTTTTTTGCAGCCATATTAATATTTTTCTCACCAATATTGATTCACGAATGTTATTATTTTTTTGGTGAACCAGTGGTTTAATTCATGTGCAGTAGTTAGAAGAGGGAATTTTAAAGTCTTTTGTAAGATCAGGTCATGTTTAACCTGAACTAAATAAAGTTTTCTCTTTATCAAACCAACAATTGTTGAATTTTTAACTTTGTTATTCTTTCTTTGAAGTCAATTTTTTGATATCTCTTGCCAGTTTTTCCAAGGTATCATATGGAAAAGTATCCCTTTGGGCAGTAACAGATTGGGTTTGACTACTGTTGATTCCTTAAAGGGTAACATTCCTTGAGAAAGTGTCAATAAGGTGATTTCCCTTATCTTCCAGAATTGAGTTTAGAATGCCCTGGGATCTTAATTATAGCTAAAGCAGCAGGTAAAAGTCTAGCATACAATGATTCTTGAAAATACTGCCCATTTTAAATTTCATTTCCATTGAAGTGAGAAAACCCATTACTTCCATAGCACTTCAAAATCATGAGCTACACTGAACACATATTTACTATCAGTACAAATGTTGGAGGTTTGCCATTGCCTAGGGTGCAAGACCCCCTGAGCCCATAGAATTCTTGTTGGACGACAGTAGCCAAAGGCAAATGTGCCTCTTTGGTTAATCAAATAGTGTTGATATTTCATGTCCAGAACAATATTTGTCACTATCACTTTTTAAACAAGAATGAACTGTCAAGGAACGATGAGAAGTAGGCATTACTCAAAAAAATTTTCTGCAGATAATAGCCAGGGGTGATCTGTCAGTTAAGTCCTCAGGAGAGGATTGATTGGTAATGAAGGGGAAAAGAGCATCAGGGTTAAAGTCATTACAACAGGAAATAGTTATATGAGGAGTCGTTAACAAAAGGATTTCAAAGGATATCAGGTGCCTGACTAAACAAATATGTGTGATGAGATTTCAGGAGGGCTTCTACTGCATTGGGTATAAAGTTGGCTAAAGGGGCCCCCATAGCAAATTCCTCCATGGCCTTAATCAAAAGTTCAGTGCCAGTAGTGACTCTAAGGCAAAGACGATATCTTCATGCCACAGGCCCAGTTGCTGACAATAATATCTTATGGGTTTAAGATAGTCCCCGTGTTTTAAGGTGAGTTCCCCAAGGGCATTTTCTTTCTTTTCTTATACAAAAAGGAAAAAGGTAATCTGACAAATTCAATGTCCAAGGGCAAGTGGGTTCATCAAATTGTCCTGTAAGGTTTTAAATGCTATTTTCCATAAGAAAGGCTGTTCTTTCCATAAAATTGGATTATGTTGTTCTTCAATACAATATACTTTTACAAAAGTTTGGCCATGAGGAGAGATTTGGGATCCAATTTTGTCAGTAACAAAATAGCCCAAGAAAACCTCACAGCTGATGCTCAGTATTGGAGTTGGGAAATGTAGGACACTATGGAGCTTATCTGGATTTACTACAGTCCTTGTTTTGATATCAGATACCCTAATATTGGACTTGGTTTTTGGCAAACAGCTGTTTTTTCTTGGAGACCTTATGTTCCTTAAAGGCTCAAAAGCTTTACCTGGTGGATGCTGTTATCCTATGAAAAGACTTGGGAGAAAAAGCAAGAAGCAACTTATCCATATACCACAACAAAATAGAACCCTCAACTTGGAACTTTAGATCACCCAAATCAACTTTCAGGACCTGTGAGAAATAAGAAGGGTGCTAAGAAAAACCCTGAGGCATTATGTCCAATGAATTGTTTCCTTCTCAAATAAAGGCCAGTAAGTATGGGCTAGCTTCATTAACTGGAACATGAAAGAATGGAGTGCATAAGTCAATTAGAGTAAAGAATTTACATTCAGTTGGAATGGATGTTTGTGGTGTCTGGGGACACCACAAACAAGGTTCAGGTATATCAATGCTGTTTATTGCATGGAAATCCTGGACAAATCCCCACCCTTGACCCTTGAGTGTTTTCACAGGTAACATAGGTATATTTCAGGGACTGGTGCAAGGGATAATGAAGTTCCAAGTCTTGTAATCTTCTATTAAGGGCTTTAAGTTTTGAAGAGCTTCTTCACTTATGGAGTATCAATTGATTCTGGAAAGTGCTTTGAGGAATCTAGTTGCATCCTGATAAAAAGTACACTGCATATTCTGCCAATATCTTCCAATTGATTTTGCTGGTAAAGAGGGTGGTTGGTGATCCAATAAAGACAATCAATCAGTGCACCCAGATTGAGCTACAATGCTTTTGGAAATGGAGAAAATAATCATTGTTGAAGGGTCATTTAAATCTCCTGATTAGCTATTTTGATGTCTACTGTCAAATTCTAGAATTATCTCACTTTTTTTGGAGAGAGAAATCCAGGCATGATACTTTTTAAAGAAGTCTTGGTTTAATAAATAGATAAGGTCAGAATAACTAAGGAGAAAAGGTATCTTTGAAAGGACTGAAACCAAAAGGAGTAAGTTCAGAGATAGGAACCTGTTGAGGTTTATTAGAGGTGCTCACTATTTAAACTAGTTTAGTGCTTTGAGGCAGGGCCTGCTGTATAGCAGTGAGGTTGAGACCTCTGTGTGTAGCTATGGTATCAATAAGGACAGAGAAAAATTCCATCCAAAACTCGAGAGTGGTTTTTCTGAGCCATTGAGAGGGAGGATTGGGAAGAGCCCATGCAGTTCCTTACAGCCCTGTCTCTGGGACTTAGGAGGGCATTGGAAGGACTGGTCAGAAGGCTCAAGACATCCGAAGTGCTCAATTTTGTGACAATCTTTTCCAATGTTCTGGCTCTTTGCAATTATAGCAGACATTGAAGGCTTTGGTCGCATACAGAGACCATCATTTGCAAGAGTTGAAAATCATAATTTTAGTGGTTTTCATTCAGGTTCATTTAAGGAGTGAGAAAACCGAATTGCTAAATTGACCAAATCCAGAGTAAACATAGTATCTTATTCCATCCTGGTTCTGTTAACTAAAAGAAAAAGTTCTCATCTCAGCCTTTAACAATCAGAGTTAAAAGCCACTTGAGTTGAATCGATATCTGAAGAAAGGCCAGAATTTTCTTTGAAAATAATATAAAGTTGAATATAATGGTCATAAACAGGCTAATTCAGATTGCTTTTTGTGAGCAATCCTGAATTGTGTTCCAATGAACAGACTTTGGGGAAGCCTTAGTAATTTCCTGACACTTAGTGATTGCCCCAACTGGATCATGTAATTCAGTGGGCTGGTCTTCCAGTTGTAATCTGGAAGGCCGAGGGGCCTTTTAGGATATTCCCAGTCAACAGTTTTCATCCACTGCTGAACCTAGTCTCCACCTACAAACATATGAACTGGTTAATATAAATCAGGGAAAGCTGATTGATAAGTCTGAATGATTGTAATAAATTCCCCAGCAAATCTGTGGTGTCCTCAATTACTTTAGGAAAGTTCTTAACGATAAATCACAGTTCAGCTTTAAACGAAGGAACATATGAAATTAGGAGTTTGGTGTTTTGATCCTCCGAAGTCTTAATTTTAAAAGGACAGCTTCTGATAGGTTCATAGGAGGAAGGTATGGGGAGAGCTTCAGAGGAGGAGTAAGATGACTCTGGGGGCAGAGCTGATATAAAGCAGCAGGGAAAGAGGAATATGAGGCCTTGGGAGCCGTATTGACTTTCCTTAATAATTTGTTTGCCTCAGTTACCCTTAAAATGTTATTTTACAAAAAAGCAGTTTTAGACTTAGGTAACATTTGGAAGCCTCAAAATGCCAATTGAAATAGGCTTTCCATTCAGTACCGACAATTTTAGAGCTAGGCTTGTCTAATTTGATTTTAAGAAAAGTAAGTTCAGGGATTTCAAAAGTTTCCTATAATGGTCATTTGTGTTCTAAATTACTTTTAATCAAAACAGCCCATTTGCTTAGAAACACACATGAGTTTCTAAACAGAAAGTCGTCAGGATCCCAGAGGGAAAATGCACTCTGAAAGTGTTTTGATGACTGGGATTTCATTTTTTCACAGGCTTTTACTATAGAGCAAAAGTCTAAGTGGCCTGCAAGCTGAGTACCAGCCCCATTTCACTAGGACCAGTTTGATTTGAAAAAGTAGGGCCAAACACTGAAGAACATGGTTCCAGTGGAATAGCCTGATTTTAAAAGAGGCCAGTCAAGCTGCCAACCAAGTACTTGTCGACAAAACAAAGCTTCAACCAGAAAGGAGGAAGCCTTAAATTAGATTCTGAATAGAATCTAGAGAATTTCTAAATGCAAAGAGAACAGAAGCTGAGATCTAGGAGAATGACTTACCCTCCAAATCCAGGGTCTGTGAGGAAGCAGTGAGTTTAATGGGCTCTTTGGACACCACACCCGTTTATCCATTAGCCACAGAGCTATTGGGGATCTTCTCCAACTCCTCGAACAGGCCACCAAATAATACTGAATTTAAACAAACAATCAGCCAAATATTTGTCCAACAAAATAAGTTTATTCAGGAGCAACAAAGAATTTCGTTTCTGGACTTACAGTCTAATAACGAGTCATGAAAAAGTCTAGAGAAATAATAAAGTAGGGGTGTTTCGGGGATTTTATGGACTCAGGAAGAGCTGTTGTAAACAAAGGGTTCATTGCAGGAAACTGAAAATTCCAAGTGTAGTGACTTTCTGTTGGCTGAGTTATGATGTCTCCCAGGCTGAGCAGTAAAGTGGACAAGAAGGATCTTTTTTTCCTCCTGTCAAGGTAAGAAAGTCATATCACTTCCTCTCAGAGGTACAAAGTCAGTCTGTTCTTGTAGTGGTCAGTAGTGTGTGTTGAATGGCATATGAGTAAGAATTCTCTCTTCTAGCCTCCAGACTCTATTTTAAATTAGAGCTCCAGTTTATTAATTTTCACAATATACATATATGTTTTCTAATGTGAACATTCTAATATTTTTTATATTATAGCAGATATCATTTCACTACCCCAACCACATACCAATTCCTTGTCATTACAATCTCTCCATTAAGATAAAGTGAAAGTTATTTTATAAATTTTCATACAGCTTTGTAAGTCTTGGTGTTTAAATACTGAGCAAAACAACCTAGAATCAAGACTGTGGTCTTTCTCTCTTACACACTCACACACACAGTAAAGTTTGAACATGAAGACATCAACACTGATCATGCAAACAACACTGTTTACACAAAGATTGCTGGGAAAGGCAGTAAGGTGCAGGTAATCTTTCAATCCCCACTTGGCCACATAAGGATGGGTCTTGAGCCCAGAACCCTTCCTCACCAAGAGATAGGGAGGCTACTCAGCCTATTCCAGGCTTCTCGTTTTCTATAGGGATATTATTCAGACTCAGTGTATGTTCCTTTATCCTGCTCAAGCTTGTGTGTAATATGACATGTGGCCCAACCCACTGCACTATCCCTTCCCAAAGTAGAAGAAATGGGGTTCTTTATCTACAATATGATGGGGGTTGGGGTATGCTGATCATCATTACATGTGGGCTGGGAGAGAGACCTGCAGGCAGAGGGGGACCAGTGCTCACTGTGAAGACTGGCCGTTCTCTGCCTCTTGTGTACAGGAATAGAGCTTTGCTCCCTGCAGTGTCTGTGTCAGTCTTATCTTTCTTGGTGGCCCTGAACCATGCAGTGGGCTGGCTTTGCTGCTCCTGGTGCAGTTGGACTCTTCCGGTGGAGGTGATAACAAGTGTCACTTGCTTAATAAGTAGTCAATTGCCTATTCTTGGAAACAGGCATTTTCATTCCCAATGTACTTGCCAATATCAGTAAAAATTTCACTTAAAAAAGTCAGATATTCTTAATTATTTGGCACAGTGTACTTTCACATCTTCCTTGGGTGGTATCTGGTTTCTTGTTTATATTTTAGTAACTCAGTTAATAATATTATAATTCTTAGGAGAGAAAAAATACTAAACTCCTACAACAATAAACAGAAGAACAACAATGCCACCAACAAAATTAATAAAGCACAAATACACACACACAAAGTGACTTCAGAGAAAATGGTTTGTCTAAATATAATAGAAAATGATACCAAACCACAGCAAAAGACTGTTTCACTTCCTTGAGGCTAAATAACACTCATCACACACAAAAAATCAAGTGAAATAAGTGATACTTTGGGTTTTTAGTTTCTGTTTACATTATTAAATAGCTTATACAAGTAGTTTTCACAAACTAAGGGAAGTATCTAAAAAACAATATTCAAGTTCTTTCTCATTTTATATATGAGAAAACATGCTAGCCACAGTGAAAACAAAACAAGAACACAAAGTTGTTTAGATATCAGCATTCCCATGAAAGCTTCAGAATTCCTAGACATGCTCATTTTGAGGCAACAGTTTATATTTCTGTGAAATCAAACTCAAAATGAAATATAATTTACCTTTCTCATCATAGTTTCTGCCATAACTAAGCATCTCCTCTATGAGGCCCATGAAGTCTATTGGGAAGTCACCATCAAAGGTCTGAGGTAGCCTCATTTCTCCTTCATTTTCCTCTTTCATAATATGTTGAAAATGACCTAAACTTTTCCCGCTTCACTCTGACATGTGTCATAAATTGAATGTTTGTGTTCCCCCCAAATTTTTATTTTGAAACCTTACCCCCTGATGTGATGCTATTAGCAGGCGAGTTTTTGGGGAGGTGATTAGAATTAGATGAGATCATGGGGCGAGAGCCTTCCTGCTTGGAATTGGTGCCCTTAGATGTCATGAGAGAGATTGCTCCCCCCTCTACTGTCCCCCATGTGAGGATACAAAGGGACATCTGCCACCTGGAAGAAGGCTCTCACCAGAACCCAATCGTGTTAGTACCCTGATCTTGGATTTTCATCCTTCAGAACTGTGGGAAATAAATTTCTGTTGTTTATAAACCACCTACTCTATGATATTTGTTATAGCAGCTTGAACAGGCTGAGACAATGTATCAAAAAGTTTTTTACAAAGTTGTGCTTATATTCTGAGACTGATATCACTCTTCAAGGGAGTATTTGCAAATTATTTTGGATCAAATTTTATAGCCATTTGCTAGTGCAAATTGAGGCAATTCTTTGCTTCCCTCCTGCTTTCCCATATTGTTCCCCTACCACAAAAACTTTATTTGCATTTCTTAGGTCATCTTTTCTGCCTCTAACAAAACTGAGCTTTTATTGGAGCTTATTCCTGAAGCAAATGTCACAAAATGACATTTCTCTCACGGATGTGTTCAATATGGTTAGTTTCCCATTGAAGACCTGCTCCTTTGATGCTTTGAAACAAGTCATGTTTTTGATTGTTTGTTTTCAGTGGGTTATTATCATATGGAGTTCCCAAGAAAATAAATGTTTAAGATGGGATTCTCTCGTCTTCCTCAGGGTGACTTCCTACCTAATTGTGACTTTCCAACTATAATTAGATTATATGTGCTTAAATTTATAAAAGTGGAGAAAATTATAGAAGAAAAAGGTGGATTATGCTGAGTTTATTCTGGATGAATTAGTTTCCAGTTGCTGCTGTGAAAAATTACCACAACTTCTATGGCTTAAAACAATGAAAATACTTTATATTACAGCCAGGGAAACCACAATTTTAAAAACAAAGGTTCCTGCCAGGCTGCATTCCTACTGTGGATTAGAGAAGAATCTTGTCTTTGCTGTTTATAGTTTCTAGAGATGACCTACATTCCCTGATTTTCAATGCCTTCCACCAGTGGCATCTCTATGATGTCTGCTTTAGGACACTTCCATCTCTGACCTTGATCCTTCCCGCTCCCTCTTATAAAGAGCTTTATGATTTGCATTAGGTACACCAGAATAATCCCTGATAATCTCTCAGTATCAAGATCCTTAATTTAAACGCAAACACAGAGTCCCTTCAGCAATATAAACTAATTATAGGTTCTGGGGATTAGGATGTAAACATCTTTGAGGGGGCTGCTATAGTTTGAACTTTCGTGTCTCTCCAATACCTGTGTGTTGAAACTCAAGTGCCCAAAATGATGATAAAGGATGGTAATTTGTTAAGTGTTTAGTCATGAGGGTGGAGCCCTTGTGAATGGGATTAGTGCCTTTGTAAGAGAGAACTCAGAGAAGTTACTTGTGCCTAATGCCGCGTGAGGACAGAGTGAGAAGTTGGCATACAGCCTGAGAGAGGACCTTCACCAGAACCCGTGCTGGCACATTGGTCTTGGGTTTCTAGCTTCCAGAACTGTGAGAAATAAACTTTTGTGATTTATAAGCTACCCAGTGTGTGGCATTTTGGTATAGCATCCTACATGACAAAGACAGGAGCCTTCATTGTATCAACATTCTGGGGAATTGATTTGTTAATATCTATTAGACATCTGGTAGCTATGCTGAAAGGCAGTTTACTGATGAGATCGATATTAGAGTTATTAATATGGAAAGTATAAGCACATAAGTGATATTTATAGTTATAGGGATAGAATCTGATTGTCCTAAGATGCAAGAAACTAAAATGGTTAAGAGTATTTTTACTTAACCAGATAGTCTTGGGGTTCAGATTCTAGCTCTGGCATTTATATACTATATAACTTTTTGTGACCCATTTTTCTATCTATGAAAAGGACATAATTATATTAACTACCTTATAGTGTTAGAGTTAAAATAAAATATAAGTACTAAGTAAAAGTTTTTATTTTAGGGAGAAATTATAGCTAAACTTTGGATTTGCAAAGTATGTAGAATCAGCAAAGAAGAGTGAAGCAAGAGGAAAATTATATAAAGAGTGATCTCCTGGCACAATAGAGAGAAAAGAGTTTCAAAAGTAGAGAAAGGAAAACTGCTCTCAAATGATGTTTTGAGAGTTAATCTTTCTTTGCTACAGGGAGATCCTTTTAAAGGGAAGGTTTCAAAGGAAAGATGGGAGCGAAGCAGATTAAAATGGGTTCTAGGGGAAATGGGAGCTCAGGAGTGGAATATAGAACACTCTCATGAAGACTTTCATTTTCAGCAAAGCAAAAAAGTGAAGTAGAAGCTATAGAAGATAGGATTTATTTATTTTTCCTAAAATGGGGGGAGGTGTAAAAGAATGTGTTTATGCTGCTGTAACAGTGGGAATTTTAACTGGAGAATTATAACCCATCCAAACATTATTTCACATTTTATTTTCATAAACACTGACTCTGATTAATATGTAGCTTATAGATGAACAGCTTATTTGTATAATAATCCTAGGAACTAACTTCACAAGATAAAGACTCCTACTTTCAGGCATCCTAGCTTGGACCATGGAGCCAAGACAAAGTGATGTCAGAATGATGTGTAAACCAGGATGATACACAGCAGACCATCACTTGCCATATAGGAATGGACTGCACTCGTCTGCATGTACAGAACTTTTCTATCCCCTCTCTTGATCTCTATTCTGTTCCCTCCCCCTCCTTATAAAAATGTCTGCCTTCACTGAGAGGTAGAGATAGTCTTTGTGACATGTGATCCCCATTTTCTCAAGGAGATAGGCTTTTAAACATGACTCCCTCATCTTCCAGATGGATTTTATCTTCAAATAAACCACTTTCCTTTACCTGGGCACCTGCCTCTAGTGTGCTGGCTTTTAAAGATGCAGGCAGCTGGACCTGCATTCAGTTATATGGCTGTGGGTCGTCTAGTAAAGAGAGAATGAATTGATTATTTGGGAGGGAAAGTGGGTGACTTCAAGGGTAAAAGTCATGGGGATCAAGTGTTCAAGTAGAAGGACTGGTTGTAGGAACACAGTCAAGTTCTTGTTATTACCAGAGAAGAGACAGAGTATGGGTGTCCAGATACATGGAGTTTTCTAAAAACAATAGTGGGAGCATGTGGAACTTCTTGTCTTACAGCTTTCATTTCACACTTATTTTGAGAAGAGAGGGGAAAGTATGAAATGCTATTTAGAGAAATGGAAAGTAAATTGTCTGTAGATAGATAGATAGATAGTCCAATAATGAAGCATAGCAGAAAACTCACTTGAAGTTGTGAGCATAAAAGTTAAGCTATTTAGCAATGTTGACTGTTTCTTTATCAGACAAATTCAGTTTTGAAGTTTAGTCACAGAGTACAAAAAATGGGATTTTGTCATGGTTGAGATTTTCAAATGCAATAAAAATAAAAAGGAATCAAGGAGGGCTGTACAAGAGTAATTATAATGATGTACACTGAACTGAGAGAAAAGTAAGGAGGGAAATGATAGGAATTGAGTGATGGATGGTGGAAAAGTGGTAAGGTCAAGGGCTTTTAGTTCCGATTTGTTTTGAAAAACTGTTGAATAGTCATGATAGTCTCTAATCTCTAGGAATATTAGTGGAATTCTAACTCAACTTGCTACTTCACTGTTCTCTGACCCTGCTGGACTTTGGTCACTATGATGTTGATGAGAATACCAGAGAGTGAACCCTGAGTGTAATTTTGTACAAAGCTTATTTGTTGCTGTTTTACAAGACTTATGGTTATATCATTGTTTCCAAAATGTTTTCAAACACTAAAGAAAAACCTGTGAAACAAACATATTGCTGACTTTTACTTTTGTTACTTTGTTGTACTTTATTTCCCCTCTCAATTCATTCTGCTGTATTAAATTATGATATTTTATTCTTGGTCACATTTTCTTATATCTTTGTTCTCTCTTGTCCTTGCTACCATGTGATCTATTCTATGCCTTTAAGAAACACCCCATTGTTTGATTTTTAAATTGCATTTCCAACTTGTAGCATTCAACCTACAAATTGTACTGTTTATACTGTACATAAGTATATTACTTTTCTCCAATCTCATAGAATAAGATACCTCTCTAAGCCATGAGAAATCTTATTTCCTGGTTCTCTAAGAACTTATTATATCAGTCACCTTATATACTCACTTGTAATATCTTTCTCTCATGATCTTTACTCTTCCATCAGTAAACACGCTGTCTTTCTTATTTCTCTATCAATTTTTTGTTTCTTCCCATTTTTATCCAAGTCTCACAAATGATTAATTTTTATATTTTGACTTGACTGCCCTTTCCTGTGACTTCTGCTACCTTCTTAGACAGCAACTCAGTGGATATCTTCTACTTTCATCATCTACTAACACTATGTATTCAGTTCCATGAATTTCCTTCTTACTGCAAATAAAATGGATAATTTTTAGTCTCTTATGTTACTTGAGTCCTTTAATATACATGTCAATGTTCATGTCTACTTTAAACTAATTTTTCTTGTTGGTCTTTAACTTCATTCACCAGGTGCTTCCTTTACCTTTCTGACCATCTATGATCATCATCTTTTGTGGAGATCAAGTCCTTCTTTGGAGCTTTGTGGTCCTTCATGTTTGATCCTGGCCCACTGCCTTTCTCTCCCCATTCTCATTTTGGCAATCCTTTGTAGTGAACTTATTTTAACTCCCAAAGATTTTCAAATATATCTCTAGTCTTGACCTCTTCCTCGATCTTAAGATATATATACACAGATGTCTTTTACACAGACCAATTTGGAGAACTCAGAATCCTTAATGTTCTTATTACTTATGCCATATTACATATATGTAATATATTGCTCAATAGTATAAATAACCAATAATATAAACCAGAAGTATTAAGGATATCCATGATATCTTGTATTCTTTCCCCATGTATTCAACACCTAACATTTTCTGACAGAAATGTTTCATGATTATTTCTTTTAATGTTTAAATGTTCACTCTATGTTTATTTCCACTGTTTTTGTTCATATCTTACCAAGTTTTCAAAACACTTCAATTGCCTTTTCAAAACAAGTTCAACTTTTTAAATTATAAAAAGTTCAACTTTGTTTCCATAAAGAGAGGGGGTGGAAATGGGAGAGAGGTGGGGGGCACAGGGGGTGGGCTGGGATGGGAGTAAAAGACAGAAAACTGTAGTTGAAAAATAATTAAATAAAAATATTAATAAAATCATAAAATTAAAAAGAGAGTAAAGCCAAGCTCTTCAACAAGAAAGTCAATACTTCTACAACCCAGTTCTTAGCTCTGTCTCTGTGCACATTTGTTATGATTTCTGCTCCAATGATGCTGAATTCTATGAAGTTCATTCACACACCGTTTCTCATCTACTACATATTTTTAGTCATATCTCCCAGTTCCTCAAAGAGATTCCTTAACTTCCTTTACTTGGCCAACTTTTTTATTGTCAGTATTAGTATTACTCAATTCAAGTAACATCTGCTTCAGAAATTCTTCCCCCCAAAAAACCAGTTAATGGTAAATGCTTTACCAATTTCACATAGAAATGTCCCTTTTCTTCTAGTTGTATTCATATCTTTATGACAAAACCACATCACTTCTATATGCACTGTCGCTACATAGCATGGTACCCGGCACATTGTATGGGCTAGCAGTCACCCTAAGTGAATGACTATGACTATTGTGAGACATCTCTGTGGGTAGAGATATATCTTATCAGCTGGCAATTATGTTATTTCTAGTTATGGTGATCATTATTATGTCCTGAATATTTACTATATGCCAGACTCTTAGTTCTAAGGGTTCTTTTTTTTACTTGAATTATCTCTAAAAAGTGTTTATTATTATTATTATCTTCGTTGCCCCTATTTTTTCATGTGAGAGAATAGAGCACAGAGAGGTTGAGGTACTTAACCACGATTGCAAAATTGTGAGTGGCAGAGACTGATTTCAAAACCTGAGTGTTATGATCCAATATGGTATTTTAAATCTCTATCTCATTCTTATATGGTGGATTTTCACCTTCAACTTGATAGCATGTGATCAAAAGAATATATATTATTTTTATTTACTGTCTTAGAAGTCAAAATGAGGTAACTGGTAGACCTAAATTTAGCTCTACATACTGCATGTTAATATTTATATTGAAAAAATAGTGCTATGTATCCATAAACAGATAGAATAATAATGATCTTTACACTTGAATTTAAAATACATTACACCAAGTAATGTGTGCTTAAAAACAAGCACCGTGGCACTAAATGGTTATTCAGCTACAGCATCCCAGCAGAGTCAGTAACACATCAATGCTCTCACATTTCATTGTTGTTAAATGCAGTAAAATGATATCTGTTGTAAGCTGTTTTAAGATCTGCATGAGGAGAAAACAAGATGGTAGGATCCCAAAATGACTGGCACAGTGACAAAAGAAAATCAGGGTGGGAAGGCAGATCTAAAGGTATTTAAAAGAGGAGATCTGAAAAGACTCAGGCACAGAAGGACGGGCTTTTGTTACGCATTGGAACGTGTGGGGATGCTCACGGCAATGCCCCGGATTCAGTATAATCCTTTTAATTATGAAAGTTATTATGGTTTTAAATCAATCCTATATGGGGATTCCTTTTGAGCTTCTAGGAAATTTCAACCATTCAAACTTAATTTCCTTTAGGGAAACATTACTTTCCCTTCTTAAACAGACATCTTCTGCCACCCGATACACATACTTGAAATTCATACTTTATTTAAGAGTAAAGGCAAGCTATAAAAGTCAAAGAATAACATTTAGTTTAGAGTTTGGAAATAAAACAAAAACCAGACTCTAATATGTGTGGGGTAAACCTTATATTCATCCAAAGAGCATTTTATTTTACTGCAGTGATAGAATCTAGTGTTGCTCCTGAATTGTGTTCTCTAAGCAGAAACCTGTAAAATTACCTGCTGATAAAGAGAGTCATAGAAATTTAAGAACAGGGAGGTTGAACATGCTTTGGAGAAAGTTGAAAAGTCATTGGCACCTGGTGTATCAGCCTTCAAGCTAAAGATCCCTAGGAAGTAGGCTTGAGGAACTAATAATGGCATCACAACTCCTAACCCCATTCCTTTCAGCTTCTGAAGCTGTTTCCTCAATCTCCTCTACACAGTAAGATTAAAATCAAAGACCCAAAGAAGCCCTTCCCAGTGAATTTTGAAATTGGAGTTTAAGAAATGTCTCCTTTCGTTCATTCCGGCTGACTGAGAAATGTGAAGCCCATAAGGCATGAATACCCACCCACTATCTTCATTAAAAAAAAAGAATGCATAGAAATTCTCTTAATTGAAAGTTTTCTGTATTGAAAATACTGGGTAAAGTAACATAACATTATGTTTTTTGGTTTCTTAGGAAAATGCTTTAACTTTTTAACTAGTAAGCATGGGAACAGTAACTAACCAGCAGTGACCATCTTCAAATCCTAGTCCATCTCTTCTTCATGAAAAGGGATAAGACTGAAAGTGATTTGTAATATCTGTTTAATTTCACTGTTATGTTGCTTAGCGCAATATCCTCTGCATGTTTTTTTAAATACTGTACATCAAGTAATAGGTGTATTCTTTTATAAGATTGTATTTATTTATTTTTAAAGAAAGGAGAATGGATGGAGAAAGAGAAACCTCAATGAGAGAGAAACACATCAATCAGTTGCCTCTCTCATGAGCCCTGACCAGGGACCAAAACTGCAGCCTAATCTGGTGGTCTGACCAGAAACTGAATGGAAATCCTTTATTTTGCAGGTTAACACCCAACCAACTAAGCCACAAGGGTCAGAGCAACAGATGTATTCTTAACAAAACTTTTTAAAGGGATCTATACACGAACATTTTTATTTCTTAGCTCACTAAATGCTTATTGGATACCTACTATGTAATGAATTATAATACCTGGAGACTTTATCATGATTGTTCCTCCTTTTCATCTGAGTGTTATTGCTCCAAGTCACCTTTTGTATTAAAAAATGACAATGGCAATTATGGCAATGTTGAAAATCATAACCAGGAACTGAATAACCTAGTAAGTGCATTTAGCGAAGAAGATACAAGATACAAGAAACATTGTACATAGGACAATGACACCTCAGCCCCCATCAAAGAAGGCACTTTGGGACCTCACATAGTTCATATCACCATCACCTGCCCTGTATTTTCCTGAATCTCATCAGCAGTCTCAAATCTCTTCCCTTCCAAAGGTGAGTTTAGTTTGGGGAATTGCCAGAAGTCACAGGGCACCAAATCTGGACTGTGGGGGAGGGGAACTGAGTCATCTCAGTCACTTTGGTGACCGAAGTGACCAAAGATGATTTGGTGTTTCACCAAAAACTCTGCATGAGACACAGTGCTTGATCAGGCACATTGTCATTATGAAGCTGCCAATCACCAGTTGTCCACAGCTGTGACCTGAATCATCTGAGTAGTTCTCACAGAGGAATGTTCAAGCTTAATGCAAAATTAGATGACATTCGTTGCTGTACTTGCTCAGTCATTTTGAAGGTGATGCCCACACAGTATACACATGCTCACTCAATAGCATCTACCACCCCCAATGACTACTACAGTGAAGTTATCATTGTTCACACATGCACATTCCAGTCCACTTTCCTTGGCTGCCAGGTTCCATCAATGTCATGCAAACCATTCTTGTTATATTAATAATGGTTGGACTTTTTCTGGACAGACCTCGTATATTATACCACTAACATAAGCATATTTTGAACCTTACAGAGGTTGTGTATCTTTCTAATCACAAAGTTAGTTTGGGGGCTAAAAATATATTTTCCTTTCACCTTCTAAGTTCTTCTCAATGGGCAAATAGTCAAATGAACAGAGACAGGTTACCATGCTAAAATCAAAGTTTCAATGCATGTCAATGGGGAATTCATGTAAACATAAAAATTCTATGAAAATTACAAAGCCAATGAGGCAACATTTGGATATATAAGCCATTTTGGACAAAGGAGAAAAAGGGGGATATGGGATATTAGATTTCAGACATAGAAATGGGTACTTTACAGATAATTGAGGAAGAGCAGAATACATGGCAGGAAAACCTTTGCTGTGCTGCTCAGAAACAGTGGGGCACAGGGGTATCTAGCTAACAAATCCCTGCCTGCAGTCCTCCTGTTTACCATACTTAATGCAAATTAGGGTAAGGAGGCATCCTAAGACCTTCCTGAAGCAGGTTTCTGTGTCTGAATCTCTTGGGCAGGAAAGTTGGGAGAGTCGGCTTATTTCTGAGTCTCATTTCTTAAGACACAGCTTAAAATCACTATCTCAAAAAGCAGCTTCAAAGTGGCGATACTTTGCTTTCCTTCACTAGCTAGCTACAGAGTAAAAATCCAAACTCAAGCAGTTTGACCTCAAACTAAACTTTTAACTATTGTGAAAATACATTTATAATTTCAAACTCCTTTCCAAACTTGATAAATTCAGGTGTTTCATTTGATCCTTTTATGATTATCTCATTTTTTTTCTTTCAATTGATCCCATTGTGATTTTCTTTTTTCTTTTACTCCCTTCTCTAATAGCGTGAATATAATGTGCTATTTTTAAACTTCAAAATTTGTCATTGTGTATGCTCAGGACTACTTGCTTCCTTCTTTTCACCTTTCTCTCTTTTAAAGATTTCACTCATTTGTTTTTAGAGGGGAAAGGAGACGGAAAAAGGGGGAGAAAAATATCAATGTGTGGTTGCCTCTCATGTGCCCCCTACGGGGGACCTGGCCTGCAAACCAGGCATGCGCTTTGAGAATCAAAACTGGGAATCGAACTGGTAACCCTTTGGCTGTCAGGCCAGTACTCAATCCACTAAGCCACACCAGCCAGGGCCAAAAGAACATTTTATCTCTTCAAAAAAGCTTTAGTGTCTCTAGGTGCTGGTTAGTCTCAAAGTCCCAGACACTTGGCTTATATTTGTATAGCAAAAGATTTGAAGAGAGAGAGACAGAAACATTTCTTTCAGTTTGCCCATCATCAGGAAGAGGTAAGAAGTCAGACTTTCAGCCGGGGGTGCGCTAACTCTACAGGATTCTCCCTCTTTAGAGCTCGCTCAGCTTTACTGCCCTGGAAACAACAGCAAGGAGATCATTGTGCTTCCTGTCAATCCCCCAGATCTAATAAAATAAGAAAAACAAAAGTATCCTCAGGCCCTGGTGAGGTAGCTCAGTTTGTTCCTGATATGCCAAAATTGCAAGTTTAATCCCAGGTCAGGGCAGGTACAAAGATCAACCAATGAGTGCATAAATAAGTAGAACAATAAGTTGATTTTTCTTTCTCTTCTGTCCCTTGTTCACTCTCTCTAAAATAAATTTTTTTAAAAATCTGCAAAAACAACCTGGGGCTGTATAGCAAGATGTCGTCTAGCCTGAATTATTTAACTGGTCAGGAAATTTTGGGTCAAGAGTTTTCTATAGGGTGCAGGATATGAAAAGAATCAAAGCAGTTTCTGTGTCACCGTCAAAGGTGTGTACTTGGAGAGAGGGGTGCCTGTTAAAGAGGCAGAGCCATTGGGCGTTAGGGCAGTGCAGCCCCGGGAACAGTGCCGACACCAGTAGATAAAGACAACAATAGTGAATCGGTAACTTTAGTAAAAAACAATAGTCTTGGGAAGGCATTAGCTTGGTGGCAGCAATGTCTCTCCAGTGTGGCATTTGTCCTTAGCATCCAAGGCGGGAGGCTTTCAGAAACTTCATAGCTGCAGCACTCGACTTAACACCCTGGACTAAGAGACAATGTGGATGTGAAGGATCCTGAATTTACCATATTTACCCCCTCTCTTTTAGAAGTAAAATTTGAACTAAACTACTTCTAGCTGATACTAAGGTATAGTAGAGAAGATGCATTGCTAAATTTTTACCTCAGCTCTACATTCAGCCTGACGTAGCCTGAAAGAAAGCTGAACAAAGCTGTTGTAACTACAGATTAAGTTTACACATGTTTTGAATGTATTTATGCATACAGTTATGTATATTTGTACATTTTGTTGTAATCATAACAATACTTCATTTATTCAATAAACATGTATTGGAATCTTATTATACTATGAGTCAAGTATACCTTGGCATTATGTTCCTTGTCTTTATTGAGTTTGAAGCCTAGAAAAGAATCAGAGTAAATGAATAAATACACAAGCAAATATACAATTACAAGTTGTGTTAAAATGAATGAAAGAAGTGAATAAGATAAGAGGGAATAGTGATGATGGGACGAGTGGAAGGATGTACTTGAACAACAGGATGAGGGGAGTGATCTTCAGGCTGAGACCTGCCTGATGTGGGAGAAAGGCCCACAAACTACTCAAGGGGAGAGAATGGTGGTCACAGCAGTTCAAGTGTTCTAGGCAGAAGGATTAGATTAAGGGCCTGAGTCATGAAAGGGGCTCAGAGTGTTTAGGAACAGTAATGAATCTGGTAGGGTTGAAACATACTGGACAAGGGGAAGAAGCAAATAAGAGAAAGATGTAAATGTAGGCAGAAGCTAGATCATATGGATCCCTGTAGTCCAAGAAAAAAATGTAGTGGTTCAGGGCATAGGCTGAAACCAGACTTCGCGGATAAAATCTAGCTTCTAGTGCCTAGTAGCTGTGTGAGTTTGGAGAAGGTACTTAACTTTTCTTTACTTCAGATTTTCACCTGTAAATATGGGGACAATACTATTGTTAGTGTAGGTAGCTAGATATTAATAAAGGAAGGGGACAATAGAGATCAGATATGATTAAGCATAATGAAGCTTACTTGCTTCACCAGGAAGTTACAGCTTCACACACTCCCCAGGGATCCACCAGTCCATGCCCCACAGATCACTGGGGGGAGGGATAAAATAATAAAGGGAAAGGTAAGCGCATGTGCATCAGGAGCCAGGAGGCTGACCATAGAAGCCTGCCAGTCTAGCTTGGGGAAATGGTCTGATTGGATAAGTAACAAAACTCCAGACCTAGAAAATAAATTGGTTAGAGGGTGGACTGACCCATCATCAGAAACCTGGAAATCTTGAGAAGTTAATTGTTTAGTTTAGAGAAGAGTCTGGTCTATCCCAAGCCTGAGATGATACAACCTGAGTCTAACAAAGACAAAGCCCTTTTTTGCCCTCACTTCCCCCACAACCCTTCCAAAACAAGTGTTAGGTACCCAAAGCTTAGCACTTAGCAACCATGTGGCCCTAGCAGGCCTGGCCAGCAGCCCAGGTGGGCTCCAAGCTCAGGCTCCTGAGTACAGCAGCACAGCAACAGGTCACAGCCAGGAACAGCGCTAAGCTCACTGGATGAGGACCAAGACTGCTGATGCAAGACCAGTGGTACAGAATTTTGGGGCACTGGCCTTTGTTCTGAAAAAGATGAAGCTGGACTTTTTCCAGGACTGAAGGAATGGAAATGGGTTACTAGGAACCCAAGGGCAGCCTTCTCTTTCCATCATGATGACCTTTACCACTAAATCTCAATCCGCCTCATGCGAGTCTCCTAAAATGCTTTTCTTGGGACCACGTGAAAAAAACACAATTTCCACTGGCAGCAGTGGCACCTACTCAATAGCGTTGTTTTGAATATTTGAGTTTATAAATGTAAAGTAGGTAAACTAGAGTCTTACACTGTGTGTGTCTGTGTGTGTGACTCAACCATCGCAATCAGAAGAGTAATATGATCAGAGTTATGTTTTATGCATATAATCTTGCCTGTTGGCTGGAAAATGGATAGGGAAGTGGAGAATAGACATGGAAAGTGCACAAAAGTGATTGTAGGGGCTTAATAAAGTACTTTATTATTTATCAATCTTGCAGTATACTCTAGTTTGTACTCTCCATTTTCCCTGTTACTCTTCTTTTTAAATACCTTTAACTTTCTTGAATATTTAATAGCAGTCACACATCATACTAATAATGTAGTAACAAAATTATTTTGAAAAGCTATGTCTTCTCTAGAAAAATACTTGTACATTCGAATATTTATATTACTGAGATGAAAATATTGGGTATAAAATTGTTTCTTACTAAGGCACTTATTTAGCAGATATTTATTGAAAATGAATTATACAATTAGACATTCTTCTAGGCATTTAGAATGTGCAACAAACAAAATTCTGCATCATGATAATATTTTTTGGCAAGGCCAAGTAGTGACCTGTAATAGGTAAAAATTCTATACCTGAGACATAGTTACTAAAAAGCATAGAAATAAATATTAATACTAGTTCATGTATTAACATTCCCCTTACCTTGCCTAAACTTTAGATAGACTTCTGATCTAGACCCTGACATCTTTTTTCTTAGATTATGTTCTTGAGAAAACTTTTAACTTTGAATTTGTTATCTGCCTCTTTTAGTTGTAAACAAACTGTCATAAAACTTTTTTTTGCCAATTTTACAACCCAGTAATGTCTTTCTTCAGGACCCAGGAGCCATTTCTTTGAAATATAATAATCGAGGATAACTGTGCCCCTCTCTGGCAGTCTGTGTGTGAGGGCAAGGGCCTAGTTTTTGATGGATCCCAGTTAGCAGCATAGGTGGCATCATTGTTACCGAACAAGAGGAGGTCCGAGGGAGGGGCAATACAATATTTGGCCCACCTAGGGATGCCCAAAACTGCTATACAACAGGGGCCCCTCCCGAAAACCAAAATACTAAAATTTACTGGGCCCTTCTGTCCGCCGCCAATTGGAAAGACATCTCTTAAAGCCAGAGATTTGTGAAAAGGAAACAAAATGTTTATTTAATGCTATTCAGGCCTAATGCCACCACTAATATATCAAAGTCCTTTAGGGTATACACCTACACCCACACAGCGCTCCCTTCTCCCACTGTCCCAACTCCGGGTACTGTAAATCAGGAAAAGAGCACACGTCTGTGCTGTAGGCCGCTGGCACCGTCAGCTGTGTCACCCTGCAGACAGGATCTCGAGTTAATCCAAAGTACTGTGGTACCCTCTCACGGTCCACTGGCAAGAAGTTCTTTGTACCCAGTTCCAGTCAAAGTCTCTCTTGCTTTTTCAGGCCACGCGGCCAAAGGGGGCACCTCAAAGCCGCGTGGGCCTCTTCTACCAAAGCTGCAGGAGTCCGCACTCCACCAAAAGCATGTGGCTTTCTTCTTCACCTGGCTGCAGGGATCTCCATTCTGGCAAAGCTGCGTGGTTCTTCCCTTTCACCTGGGAAAGAGGGGGTCCACACCCTGCCAAAACCACGTGGCTCCCTCCTTCACCTCACCAACAGGGGGTCCTCACTCTGCTGAAACCGCGTGGCTCTCTCCCAGGCCTTCTCACTCAGGAGCGCAGCCCCTCGTTACATTCAGAGTCCAAGCCCTTCTCACTCCGGAGAGCAGCCCTTAGTTCCCATCTTGAGTCCCCCTAGTTCCATCCTGAGTCCCTGCTAGTTCCATCTTGAGTCCCCATCCACTACCTTCTCCTCGGCTCCAAACTTGGCCACTGCTATTTAACATATCTATGAAACCAGTTAAAGGTTATAGATATGTTAAATAGCCATTCCTCCAGAGGTTAGCTCCAAAACTGTTGCTATGCAAAATAGCTCTCAATGGCCAGGCTCCATTCATCCCTTCCCCCTGGAGGGGGGCGGTGAGGACATCTTATATGTCTCTCCCATATTTCTATACACTTTGAATTCTGGACACCTTTCCAAATCTTTTGGGGGGCCCCCCTGGCTGCACCCTGTATCATCATCACAGGGAAAGTACACTTGCAAACTCAGGAATAACTCAATGTGCGCCACATGTTCTATGATTAACGTCTCTCCCAACAACCTCCAGGACTGTCACAAAAGCTCCCAGCACTTGTTTCATCACAGTTATGTTTAGACAGTTTTCTGGTCTCCCTTCTATATGGCTCTAGTCCAAATAAAGTCATCCTTATTAGTTTAAATTTTTGGTGCAATTTTTGCTTTGACATAGCTATGTAAAGGTATATAGCACAATCATAGATGATTATGAAAATGCAGTTTTGTCGAGAACTTTACTTACCCAAAAAGTGGTGAAATTGAGTATATCTGTATGTGTCTGTTTGTAATATGTGTTCAAAGGAATATCAGTAGAAGCATTATATAAAATTTCAGAAGAAAAAGTACTTCATGAATCTTTAGTATCTAAAATATGATGAAAAAATTCAATTAAATAGGATGAAAATTGTTCCAAGAATCATTTAAAAATGAATATAATGATATCTGACAATAAATGACCAAGAAACCAAGAAAAAATTATCCAAAAAGAGGAGGGTTGTGACAGTTAATTGCATATGTGAAGTTTTTGAGCAAATTTTTGTTAGAATTATCATCCGAGATGTCATTGTACACCATAGCATACTGGAAGTGTGCTGTGTAAATTATGTGAGTCTGGGAATAAAGTGTCTCTAAGTAATGAGAGTACTTTTAAATCAATGCATTTGTCCAACAAGTAGCCAATGGGGAAATTTAATTGTGAGATCCATGGTTATTATCTTAACTTAAAATGAATTCTATCAACTAGTTTGAGCCAAATTACCATATATATTAGACTCTATTCACACAGTAGACAAAAATTACATTAATTTGTGCTTTGGGAGAGACTTTCAAGAACTGACATTTTAAGCTCAAGAAAGAAAAAAAATGCACACACATAAATCATAGCCTGACTGATAATGAATAAATAAATTTCAGTGTTTTGTAGAAAAAAATCTAAAGCTTATAATAGTACCCATTATTTTATACACCCAGGTAGTTGAGATTCAGTTGACATTAACTAAGGAAACAAAAATACACAGAGTCAGGAGTCGAGTTTTATCTCTTTTGAGCTAAATGACATGATGTAGCAGCTGACATCAGTGATTTAATATCTCACATATATTGCTGTAGTACCAATGATGTATATCATATATCACTGAAGAGTGGAAAAATAAATATACATTATACCTGCATGGCACTGATAACCACACATCAATTTCTACATCTATAACTACAGTGGAAAGACCTAGTGAAAATGAAAACCAGGCATTTATTTAGGCTAATGCGCCTGCAAATATGGAATTGTCATTTAACTGAGATTTTTCTATAAAGACTTTGTGGATTGAAGTATAATGTATAAACTTTTTCAAATGTTTGTACCTTGAATAGTTAGTGTTCTGGTGTTTAAAGAGGATTTAAAAGATTGGGTGTTTATGAAAGGCAAAAAAGTATGACATCCTAAACAAATCGCATCAAATTAAAAATACATTTTAACAGATTTTAATAAGGTAAAACTAAATATAAAGATATGTATAAATGAGAAAACCAAGAGAAATTATTGGTGCTTTTCTATTGTCCCTAATTGAATCTCTCAAGGCTGGTATCTTGTTAGAGTTTGGCAATTTTTTTTCATGCTTAGTTTAAATTAAAATGTACTAAGAAGAAGCCCAATCATAAATACCTCTCCTTTTATGAATTACCTACAGTGATATTTAAAACTCTCAATAATCTCCTTTAGACCTCATATGATAAAACTGGCTCTGAGTTGCATCATTTAAAAAATCATAGATCTAATGAGCTGCACAGAAACTAAAGCTAGTTGTATTAGTTGTAATGTAGAAGAGGGATAGAGGAGGGATGGATTGAGAGAATGGAGAGTGGACGCTTATGCCTCACTAGGGAAAAGGTTGTAAGGGGTAATGGAGAGGTGGGCATCACTAAATCAGCAAGGGGTGAATGGTTTGGTGAGACTGAAATGATTCACAAAGGGAGATGAAGGAGGGCTTCGAAGATAAACAGGGTTCTCAATAGTCTTAATCATTTTCTCAAGGTTATTGTCCAGTTATTTTTAACTTTCTTATTTATGTTTGTATATTCCTGGGAGTGAATATATAGTTTATCAAACAGATTAAGAACAACTGGCTGTGTAATCTCTGCCTTACTGACACAATGGGGAAATGTAAATTCCATAATCATTAACACATGGGATAGAAGCTGCCTTTGTTTTTTATTTATTTATTTTTTTTTAAAAGATTTTATTTATTTATCTTTAGAGGGGAAGGGAAGGAGCGAGGGAGAGAAACATCAATGTATGGTTGCCTTTCATGCGTCCCCTGCTGGGAACTGGCCTGCAGGGAACCTGCCTGCAACCCCAGTGTGTGCCCTGACTGGGATCGAACCGCGATTGTCTGGTTCGCAGGCCCTCACTCAATCCACTGAGCTACACCAGCCAGGTGCCTTTGTTTTTTACAGAAGGAAGTGTTAGAAGGAAAGAGTTCTCCCCAGGAGCTTACATATATTATGATTGTTATTTGTGTGGCTGGGAAATCCCAGATGGATGAATTCTGGATAGATTTCAAATGGGGATGAATTATGTAGTATAAACATCTAAAATGTATAAGCCAAGCTGTGCTGGTGAAAATAGACAGTTATGTTGTATTTTCCTTATGTTATATTAATAAGTAAAAATACGGTTGGAGGAATGAACATTGTTTTTGGTGGGTCATTTGTTATTTATTTACTCTTGTTTTTTAAAAGTTAACTCATGTTTCAAAAAGGTACGTGGTGTCCAACCCACAGCCCATGGCCTCCATGTGACCCAGGATGGCTATGAATGGGTCTCAATGCAAAATTGTAAATTTACTTAAAAACCTGTTTTTTGCTCATCACTCTTTGTTAGTATTTGTGCATTCAATGTGTGGCTCAAGATAACTCTTCTTCCAATGTGGGCCAGAGGCAAGAAAAGGTTGCACACCACTGGATAATGATTTATATAAGTATATACTGTGAAATGACTATTACCATCAGTTAATTAACACACCTAACACCTCACAGAGTATAGTGAAAACATTTAAGATCTGTCTGAGCAAATTTCAAGTATACAACACTGTATTATTTCCCCCCCTCTTTTTATTGTTCAAGCACAGCTGTCTCCATTTCCCCCCCACCACTCCGCCCCACCCCAGACATCCCCATTGCCCACCCTGGATCCTACCTTCCTTTGGCTTTCTCCAGATGTCCTTCATACATGTTCTTTGACAACCCTTCCCTTTTCCTTGCCTCTGCTTACTGTCAGTTTGTTCTTTATTTCAAAGTCTCTAGTTAAAATTTGCTTGCTTCTTTGTTTTGTTGATTAGGTTCCACTTATAGGCAAGATAGTATGGTATTTGTCTTTCACAGCCTGGCCTGTTTCACTTAACATATTGCACTCCAGATCCTTCCATGCTGTCTTAAAAGGTAGGAGCTCCTTCTCTCTGCTGTGTAGTATTCCATTGTGTACGTGTACCACAGTTTTTTGATCCACTCATTTACTGATGGGCACTTAGGTTGCTTCCAAACCCTAGGCTATTGTAAATTGTGCTGCTATAAACATTGGGGCGCTTAGGTTCTTTTGAATTGGTGTTCTGAGGGTATAATCCCAGCAGTGGAATTGCTGGGTCAAAAGGCAGTTCCATTGTTAATTTTCTAAGGAAATTCCATACTGTTTTCCAGAGTGGTTTTACCAGTCTGCATTCCTACTAAGAGTGTTCCAGGTTTCCTTTTCTCTACAACCTTGCCCACTTGTTTGTTGATTTGGTTACAAAGGCCATTCTCACTGTTATAAAGTGGTATCTCACTGTGGTTTTTATTTGAATCTCTTTAGTGATGCAAATAGCTAGTATGCTGAACATCCTTTCATATGTCTATGGGCCTTCTGTATGTCCTCCTTGGAGAAGTGTCTGGTCAAGTCTTTTGCCCATCTTTTAATTGGATTGTTTGTCTTCCAGCATGTAGTCATGTGAGTTATTTATGTATTTTGGAGAGCAAACCCTTGTCCAAGGTGCCATTGGCAAATGTATTTTCCCATACAGTTGGTTCCTATTCATTTTGCTGATGTTTTCTTTAGCCATGCAGAAGCTTTTTATTTTGCTGAAGTTCCTTATGTTTATTCTCTCCTTTATGTCCCTTGCTCTAGGGTACTTAGTGGTAAAATTATTGCTGCTTGGGATATCTGAGATGTTACAACACTATACTATGAACTATAATCACCATGCTGTACATCAGATCCCATGGACTTATTCATCTTATAACTGAAACGCTCTATATTTTGTCCAGCATCTTTCCATTAAACTCAGCTTCACCCCCATCCACTTGGCAGCCACCATTCTCCTATTACTATGAGTTCAACTTTTTAGATTCCACATATAGATGACATCATGCAGTATTTGCCTTTGGTGTATTTCAGTTAACGTAAAGTCCTCCAGATTCATCCATGTTGCTACAAATGGCACTATTTCCTTCTTTTTTTATAGCTAAGTAAAAAAAAATATATATATATATGTATATATAATTATAGCAAATGTATACACATATATAAAACTCTCCTTTGAATATAAATGCAAATAATTTTCATAATGTTCCTTTGCCAACAGCAACAATGTTGTGCCAATTAATTATTTATGTGAAAAGCAATAAAACAACTTATAGTTCACGTCAAACCGAAGAGTCATTTCCACGGTTTAGAAACCTAACTGTGAAAATATAATATAGAAGAATATCTCATGAATTTGTGGTAGAAAAATAAGTTTTATAAGACCAAACATTTTATATAGTACAATTTATTAACCATACAATAGTATAATTTATTACCCATAATGTGTATAATATATTAATACCCACAGTTCTGTTTCCCCAATACACTGTTAAAAAGGTAATAAATAAGGCCCAAGTATAAAGGAAGAACAAAAACTGACAAAGGCATTGTATCCGGAATATATAAATGAATTCCTAACAAGTAGCTATTTAGCAAGATCTGTGTGAGTTTTGGAGCTGTGGACAAGACAAAACAAACAAATGTGGTACAAATTTTCAAAGAGCTTAATTCAAACTGGATAGTCCACAAGACCAACTATTTACACCTGAAACTACTACAATATAATATTAAATATAAACTGTAATTGAAAAATAAAATTTAATAAAAAAACAAAAACACCAAGAATTTCTTGCACTGATTAAAAATTATTATTAATAAAGATTAAGAGGGGTTAGTCCCTCACCTTAATGAAAGAATATTTGTTTCCTTGAATGCTTCTATTAATCAGTTTATTTAACCTTGCTTTCTAGCAGTTGTTGGCCAACATGTGAATCATCAAAACATTTATATTTTAGCAACTGCTTATTGAGTACCTTCTCTATGCCAACACTGTGCTAGGAGTTTGAGAGGCAATGACGAGTAAAAGACACAATGTTTTCTCATAAGGAGCCTACATACTTCAAATCTATTAATACGTGTATGCATGCAGACATGCTTACATTTAAAAAAAAGAATTAAAATGTTTTATAACAAAAACAAAGTACTATAATTAATAGTCTTAATAACTTCTTAAACTGGTACTTTTGGATTTTCATTCTGTGAATTCATAGAATTCATATTCTCCTTTCTTGACTAATCTCCAAATATAGAAAAGGTATTTTTCCTGAATCACAGAAGTCCTCAAATATTGACATTATTCTGAGTCTGAAGTTTAAATCTCAGTAAGTCTAATTTAATTAATAGAAGCATTTTCAATTCAATTTTTCTTATCAATGAATAATATATGCCAAATCTGTCAACATCATTTTGCTCTTTAAGGTGGTCACAAGTAAGATATATTCAAGGGCTTTGGAGAAATATTTTTGTTCATTGGTTCACTGTTTTTGTTTTTGTTTTTTTTATAAAACCACAAACACCTAGGAAATGACTCATTTATTTTTGTGGACATTATATCACCATGTGATTCTCAAAACTTTTCAACTTTCTGGGTAGAGACCTGAGGGCAAAGTCAACACATTAAAAGAAGTTTGGAAAGATAAAAGGAATCGGGGATGTATGGTGTTGCGCAGCTGTATGTACCAATTTTGATATACTGTGGAGTCAGGGTTACTTCTGTTGGGAACCACCCTGCCTGGTGTCAGGAGCTGAAACCCATGATGGCTAAGGCTGAGTGAGTGACCTTCGGACCATAAGCCACTAAGGAGACAAAGCTTATCTTCCTTGCAGGAGCTCTGCTTCTGCTCCTTTTTTCATGACTGGCCACCAAGCCAATGCTTGACCAGTTAGCCAATGACGGGTAAGATTCCTCAAGGGGGTAATGACTTAAGACAGGCATGATCACATGAAGGCCCCAGGAAAGGACTTGGGGGACTATGAAGAAAGGGGGTTCTGGACCCTTGCCCCTCTGGCTTTGAGGAAGCCTGACTGACTCCCCTGAGTCCAAGGGAAGTCTTTGAAAATCCCTTGCCTCCTCTGCCTGAAACAATGACAGAGGGTGGTGCAGCCTTGTGCTGGAAAGGGCGGGCTCCCTGGGTGATCAGGCCTGACAAAGGATATGTAAAATCCTGTGACGCCTGCTTTGCTAAGAATGCTCTTACTTAAATGATAAAGGCCCAGGCAAGAAATGAGTTTGTTTCCCAAAGATTTATAGCCTTTTAACTGATAGACCCTGACTAGGAAGAAGTCCTAATAGTTCTTCGTATGCTATCTACTATTTGATCCTTACTGCCTGACAATGATTAATGAGCTGTACCTGTATTTCTGCTCAAATTAAGCCCAACAAAAGCCTGTCTAGGCAAGGGTCAGTGTGCTCTCTTCTTGAAAGAGTGGCCAGGCCACTCTGAGGCACTCCCCCCTTGAGGGAGTAGCTGTGTAGTTAAAACTTGAATGTGTGAACACATTTGTATTTACTTATCACATACCAGCTTCAGTACAGAAACAGGCCAACAATGATCTTTAAATGTTTATTTTCTTTCTTTATTATAGCTAAATAAAATATATACATATACACATACATATAATTATAGCAAATATATATGTATACATATATAAAACTCTCTTGAATATAAATGCAAAAATTCTCATAACATTACTTTGTCAACTTCAATGTTGTATCAATTAATTATGTGAAAAGCAAGACTAAAGACTTGCTAGAAGACTAAAAAAATAAATGTGCTTTAAAATGTTTGATGAAATACTTTTTTTCCACAGTGATCTTCCACATTAATTCATTTAGCTTTACACATCTTTGTAAATAAACTTTTCTGATTACTAGGTATGAGAGAAAAGTTCCCTTAAATCTGAACTCATACTAGCATGTAGGGAAATTTCACAAAAGTACCCCATGGATTCCTCTGCTTGCGTAATCTTGTTTTCCAGCTATTTGTTTGTCAGAGTAGTTGACAAGAAAGCATCTGAATATAAGATAGACATCTTTATATGCACTGTTATAAAACTGTGGCTTACTCTAGGGCCTCAGTCTGTGAATCCATTACTTTATTCTCACAATAAAACTACTGTGTTCTACATTTTTTAAAATTGTCGTTCAACTATAGTTGTCTCCATTTCACCCCCATTACTCTTCCTTGCCATACCCAACCCCCACCTCCTACATTCAATGTCCCCCATTGTCTTTGCCCTTGGGTCCTTTATACATGTTCTTTGACTTGGTCCTTCTCCTCCCCCGCCATTATCTCTCTACCCATCCCTTCTAGTTACTGTCAGTATGTTCTTTATTTCTATGTCTCTAATTCTATTTTGCTTGCATGTTTGCTTTGTTCATTATATTCCACTTATAGTTCAGATCATATGGTATTTGTCTTTTACTGCCTGGCTTATTTCACTGTGTTCTACGTTTTTAAATCAACTTCTATTCTAACTCACCCAGTGCCTGTGAAATGGTTAACTTTGCAAATTCTCATTAGAGTATACATGGAAGTTTTGTGATCCAGCTAAAAAAAGTTGGTTGAGTTGGGAGAATATTTAAGTTTAATGAGCTATATGTATGCGTTGTATAAATCACTTCTATGTAAAAACAAATTATCACTGGCTGTCCTATTAGAAAAATATTGATGCAAATAGACCAATTTGACAGTAGTAATGTGAACTCCCGTGATCCTATTTATTGCCTAGGGACATAAGCATGTGTTCCCTAATTGCTTTTTTCTAGAAAGGATAATTGACAATATATCTATCATGTTATTATAACTTCTTAAAAATCATTTTTCAGAGAAATGGAGATTAGATTCTATTATATTCATGCAGACTTTATTTTCCTTATTTGTTATAAGCAATACAATAGACTATCATTTCAGCATTTCTTCTTAGTAATCATAACCCTAATGTATTTCAATAGTCTGTCATTTTAATTTGGAAGGATAAGGAAAAATATTTTTTCTTAAACTACTATTTTGAGGTAGAATTTGTATGATATCAATTTCTAACTCCTGAACTGCCCTCTTCAATTAATAATTTTGACTATTTTTATCTATAAAATTACCAAGTAAATCAAGGTATACACACCTTCATTACCCAGAAACTTCACTCAATGCCTCTTGCTCCCCCTAATAAATGTGTTCACTGTTTTCTCCAAATGTCTCATCATAATATTATATGAGATCATTTTTTTACAGTGGGTGTCCTGTAGGCAGGACTTTGTTAGAGGAGACCACGGTCATAGTACCTTATTATCTAAAGCAATTCTAAATATAAATGTGGAAGCCCAAGTCCTATTCAGGATTTGCAGCATCTCAGTAAGCCTCATAATTTAGAGGCCTATGAACTAAGAAGACTGCCATACTCCCAAAGCATAAGGGTGGGAAAGCTGCAAATTAACAGCAAGAGTCATCCTCACTCAATAAAGAAGAGAATGAGGGCACACAGTAGTCATTGCTCAACAGCGATTTTGAAATTTGGGCAGACATATTTGTCCAGAGCTCAAGGAATGAGAAGTACTTTTTATTGAATATCCAGTTTATCACCCTAAGGTTGTCTATTCTTTGCACTTTTAGGTCACCATCTGAGTCACCTGTCCTTCCTTTCCATAAAATATGTCCTATGTTTACAACCTGGAAGGTTTATCAGCCTGATCCCCATCTGTAAGTATTCTGTCAATTTTGGTTAAAGTTTCTTTCTCGTGTGAAACAAATATATGTTGCATTTTGGGTTGAAATTTTGTTAAGTTTCAGATGTATTGTTCAAAATGCTTACTCGCTAATTTTGCATTAGAATGTGTGTGTGTGTATTCCAGCAATTACCCAAAAAGATGTGTTTTATTTTAAAAGAAACTTTTAAAATCACTTTAAAAACCTCTAACAATAGTTGTAGGATTTTCTGTATCTTATATTAATTTCCTTAACATTTTGTTCCAGAATTATGTAGGCTATGTTACAAGGTAATTAAAGTTTTGGGATGGTATACTTTTCTGTTAAATTGACTATTTTATGCTTATGAAATGCTCCTCTTCATACTTACTAGTATTGTTTTAAGTATGGACTCTGTGTATGACATTAGCATCTTTCTTGAGGTTATAGTTTGACTGCAATTCTGTTTTCCAACCTTTGTTTGGAAACATGCATTGTTCATAGATTCAGGGTTTCTTGTAAGCAGCATACAGTTTTTTTTAAATCAATTTTGATACCCTTAAATTATAATTAGAGTGTTATTTTATGTGTGTTGAGTGAAATTGTAGATTTACTTGGGTTTAACCAGACATCCTATTATCTTCTCGCTTATCTCTTCTTTGAACTCCTTTCTTCTCCTTTCTCTCTCTCTTTTTTTGAATTAACCTGTGTTTTTTTCTTTTTTCCTTTTACTAGCTCATTAGTAAACATGTTTTTATTATTCATTTAATGGTTACTCTATAAATTTCATGTCTGTAACTCAGTGAAAAATACGCTTCCTTAATTTATTCATTTTGCCACTTTTCGGACAATGAAAAAATGTTTTTCCACTTAATCTTATCTTTCACTCACTTGTGAAATTATTGTCATGTTTTCAAATCTACATACTTCCACCTCACCATGCTACTATTATGGCTGACAAAGCCAATAATCACTTCAAGTTATAAGCATACTCTCAATTTCTTTATGAAAGTCCATGTTTTTATCTGAAATCATTTTGCTCCCATCTAAATAGCCATTTTTATAGTTTTTCATAGTGCATAAATGCTGATGTTAAATTCTTCCATTTAAAAAGTGTACATTAAGGTTTTAAACTTTTATCTAGAGGTTATTTTTATGAGTATATAAGTTTACATTGCCAATAATCTTTCAGCCTTTAAAGGTGACTTTTAATCGCATTTTCTTGTCATTTTTTATCTTCAAAAGTCATTTTTGGGGCTTATTATTGAGTCATTGTGATACAGGGTGCAGCCAGGGGGGGCCCCAAAAAAAAGATTTGGAATGGTGTCCAGAATTCAAAGTATATAGGAATATTGGAGAGACATATAAGATGTCCTCACACCCCCCCCCCCCACAGGGGGAAGAAAGAATGGAGCCAGGGCCATTGAGAGCTATTTTGCATAGCAACAGTTTTGGAGCTAACCTATGGAGGAATGGTTATTTAACATATCTATAACCTTTAACTGGTTTCATAGATATGTTAAATAGCAGTGGCCAAGTTTGGAGAGGGGGGGGGAAGGTTGTGGCAGGGACTCAAGATGGAACTAGCGGGGACTGAGGATGGAACTAGGGGACTCAAGATGGGAACTAGGGGCTGCACTCCTGAGTGAGAAGGCCTGTGTGGGAGCTTGGAAAAGACTGGCTCCAGGACACAAAGGGTCCCCGCTTGGCCAGATGAGAGAGAGAGCCACGTTGTTTCAGCAGAGTGAGGACCCCCTCTTGGTGAGGTGAAAGAGGGAGCCACGTGGTTTTGGTAGGGTGTGGACCCCCTCTTTCCCAGGTGAAAGGGAAGAACCACGCAGCTTTGCCAGAAGGGAGATCCCTGCAGCCAGGTGAAGAAGAAAGCTACATGCTTTTGGTAGAGTGCGGACTCCTGCAGCTTTGGTAGAAGAGGCCCACGCGGCTTTGGGGTGCCCCCTTTGGCCACGGGGCCTGAAAAGCAACAGAGACTTTGACTGGAACTGGGTACAAAGGACTCTTGCCAGTGGACCATGAGAGGGTACCACAGTACTTTGGATTAACTCAAGATCCTGCACAGTGACACAGCTGATGGTGCCAGCGGTCTGCAACACAGACGTGTGCTCTTTTCCTGATTTACAGTACCCGGAGTTGGGACAGTGGGAGAAGGGAGCGCTGTGTGGGTGTAGGTATATACATAAAGGACTTTGATATTTTAGTGGTGGCATTAGGCCTGAATAGCATTAAATAAACATTTTGTTTCCTTTTCACAAATCTCTGGCTTTAAGAGATGTCTTTCCAATTGGCGGCGGACAGAAGGGCCCAGTAGATTTTAGTATTTTGTTTTTGGGAGGGGCCCCTGTTGTATAGCAGTTTTGGGCATCCCTAGGTGGGCCAAATATTGTATTGCCCCTCCCTCAGACCTCCTCTTGTTCGGTCACAATTGCAATGTGTGTATATACACACAGAGAGATTTATTATGAGTTCTTTATATTTCCCTTGAATTTTTTAGTTCAGCTTTTCAAAATGTATTTGCTAGTAATGTATTGAATATTAATGGGCTGGCTTTTTTCTTCTGTCATAGTGGAACTCCAAATGACAAGAATATTTAACTTTTGCAATATTTTCCATATATTTACAATTTATTAACACATTTTTATCAATTTTATTTTTGCTTCAATCTGGATAATTTATTCTTACATTTTTCAGTTCAATCTTTATTCCACTGTGTTCCTTCTGATTCAAAAAAAATTTAAAGATTTTATTTATTTTATTTTTAGAGAAGGGAAGGGAGGGAAAAAGAGAGGGTGATAAATATCAATGTGTGGTTGTCTCTCATGTGGCCCCCACTGGGGACCTGGCCTGCAACCCAGCCATGTGCCCTGAATGGGAATCAAACTAACAACCATTTGGTTCGCTGCCCATGCTCAATCCAATGAGCTACACCAGCCAGGGTTTGATACAAATTTTTTTTTGTTTTAGTATGTTTTGTTTTTAATGCTAGCATTTTCATTTTATTCTTAGAAATTCTGGTTCTCTAGCAAAATTTATTATATTTTAAAATATATATTTAAATATTAGCCATATTGTTTTAAGTTTGTATGTAATAACTATTCGTATTTAGATCTGTTCCTATTGTTTTTTAAAATGATTCTAGCCATTTAGTTCAATGGTTTTGTGACTCTAATAACATTTTTAATTAAATATAAGGTTTTGTGTATAATAAATTGCAGATACTCTGGATGAGGTCATCTTCTTTAAAAAAATAATTTCTTTATTAGGTGTCCCTGCAAAAGTCAGGGAGGTTTTACCCTGGGGCTATTACTGATGTTTCATTTACTTCTGGGGCGTATGCGGTCACAGGGTCTCTTTAATGACTTTGAGCATCTCAGTGAAAGCCTGAAGTGTTTACCTGGGGTGATTTCCTAACTTGCAGCATTCTAACACAGACTGTTGTGTTCTCAGTACTGTACAAATGCTGAAATCTACACTAGAAGTTGTATCTTAGTTTCACAGAGGCTGGTTCATTTATGTGCAGCATATTATTTGCTTGATGTCTCAAGGAGACATTTATTGCAGATTTGGGGGGTCACTTGTCAGTGGCTTTTTTTTATAATCATTGCTGTAGTTAAGACTCAAACTACATTTTGTTCCTCCCAAGTCCAGTGAAACTGCAGAAACTAACATGCAGGTTTTTTATTTTTCTGTTAGGTGCAAATACTGAGTATAGAATCAGCAAATACTGTTAGGACAAAATGCTGAAGTGAGTTTGGCTTTGGTGAATGAAGTTCCCTTATTACCAAGATCTTTGCACCTTAAGTCCTGACTGTCTTTGAGGACTCTTTGATGTTTTCAAATTTTTCTTTTATGTTTTTCCAACCTTTACTGATGTTTTATGAGAAATCAATCTGACAACAGTGATGGAGTTCTGTATACAGAGAAGTGCTTATGAAGTACTAGCCAGAAGGGGACAAACTCAATACATTTGTAAATATTGAATAAATAAAGAAATGCTTTTACTAGTAAAACCAACAACAAAACATGAATGTTTCAGTGTTATATTTGCACATTGCTACAATGTGCTGCTATCTATACTTTAATATATAGCCTTATTATTTTTTGCTACTCATCTAAGTTTTTGCTGCATAACTAATTAAAAAGGTAAGAGAATATGTCTATGTAGTCACAGATGCCAAGGCACTTACAAACACTCTTCACAAGAGTCAATTCACTACCTAATTTATACCACGCCAAATTGTTCTTTAAAATAATAACTATAAAGCTAATTATTTTTGTATAGTACATTTATATACTTTCAAAGGAAACTGACAAAGAGATAATTATCTCTTTTTTGAAGAATCTTAAAACATCTTTAATACATTTTTATTTATTAGTTCTATGAAAAGTTAAATTTATACTTAATGGACCTCTGGACTATCTATAGTTGTATGCGTGTTTGTTTACATGTAATTCCTGGATGGAATTAGAAAGCTGTGGATCTACATTTCTGTGAATTTTTCTAATTTGTTATCACTAGATTATGTTAAGAAACTCTAACAGGTGAACAAATGAATTATAGGAACTAATGGTGAGTATATAGATTAAAAATACATTTTGTCATACTTGTCCCTGTACTCACAGAATATTTTGGATGCAGTTTAAGAGAGACAGCTTCTTGTGTATCTCATATGAGGTGTAATAGTTACGGAATTTCTCTCCCTGGATAGCTTCTTTCTCAATCAGCACCAAATTACCATATTGTAACAGCTGTGTGAGATAACCAGAGTTGTTCTTAGAGCAAATGGGAATTAGACAATCTTTCACTCACTGTCATGCAAGATAAAGTACAATCTCATAATAATGCTGGAGTTCTATGTAAAAACCAATTACATAGCTGTGGTCCATCTATTGATGAAGATTTTATTAAAACTGAACAAAAAGTACCCAAGCTGTACATTTCTGGCTTAAAATAAATGTGAAATAACAACATGATGAAACATTTAAATACAAATTTAAATCATATGGAAAGACAGATAATGCTTGACTACAGGATATTTTAGAAACATTAAAAACACTTTAATGTAAAAATGATGAGTTCATTACATTGAGGTTGGAAATATAACACATAAACATACATAATGCAAAATGTTCTGTGCTTATCAATGTTATTTAGAATTGTTGATTAAAATTGGCTAGATGTAGTAAATAATAATGATAACTTGTAAAAAATGTGTCTATGCGTGTCACTTTAATCTTTAAAAAGAAAAAGAAAGAGGAATACAATTTTATAAACTATGAATATGATTTGTACTGATCTTTTAAAATCCTAGTATGATATTAGCCTGATAATCTCATGACAACATGAAATTATCATAATCTATGAAAAAGTAATTTCATATGTTAGACTTCATGTCCAATAAGTGAAACAAATTTTAAAATTTGAAAGATGTCTTAAATGTTAAGAATTTAACTTTTGGAATTCTACATGTGTTACAAAAAACTGTTGTAATTTTATTTTGCTTTTATATTTATTAATGATGTTTTTATAATTTGCTTTTAAAGGAACAAATATGAAATTCAGTCAAAATATGGAAAAATGAATACCCTGTTCAAAAACTCTACTTAAAACTAGTTTAAAAGTAAGGATTATGTTGCATAAATATAAGAGTTAGTAGATGATGGAAACTAAGAGAAAGTAGATATCTGGACAGAGAGAAACCCCCTGCAGACAGCTCTACTCCTGGTGATTCATTTGGTCTTGCTTTCCAAAACCTGTAGGAAACAATTTGAAGACAAAGCTCAAGATTTGTCCTAGTAGACGTCCCAAGAAATATCTTAAGTGTAAACTAGAAATAATTTAATTTTTCTAGAAACAACAGAGAAAATTACTCATCTAAAAAGTGAGCCCTGGCTGGTGTGGCTCAGTGGATGGATTTGAGTGAGCCTGGGAACCAAAGGGTCACCTGTTTGGTTCCCCATCAGGGCACATGCCTCGGTTGCAGGTGAGTCTCCAGTTGGAGGTGCGTGAGAGACAACCACACATCGATGCTTCTTCCTGCCTTTCTCTCTTTCTAAAAATGAACACGTACATAAAATATCAAAAGATAAATTAAAGTTGATAATGTCCTTAAACAGAAACAATTAATCCACATATAATTTATAAGATTTATAAAAATGGCATCTTTATGTGATTTACTTGTTCTATATATTGATTTTATATTTTGTTAGACACATTTAAAATATTTTATATAATACTTTCTCTTCATTTTTTTCTGTATGGCTTTTATGTTCACTGCAGCATTATTTACAATGGCCAAGGTCCAGTATACTCTTTTAGTTGTATATCCAGTTTTTCTTCATGTGGTTGGACCCCTTTCAGAGCAGAAAGAGCAATTGACTGCCCTGTGTATTATAAAGACCACAATAATGTTGGAAAGATAATCACACAAATTACATCATTATTAGATATTAAATAATTTAATATTCTTTTTTATTTTATTTATTTTGTTATTTTTAAAATTTTAATTGTTGTTCAAGAAGAGTTTTCTGCCTTTTCCTCCCACCCCAGCCCACCTCCCCAGCCCTCCTCACCTCCCTCCCTTTTCCACGCCCCATTGTTTTTGTCTGTGTATCTTTCATTCTTGTTCCTGTAAACACTTCCCTTTCCCCCCTGAAATTCCCTCCTCTTTCCCTTCTGGTCTCATATATTTACTATCTTCAATAACATGCACTCTACTATGGCACAGAAATAGATGCTGGCAGCATATCTTCACTTTTACTTTTATTAATGATTGTTTCCTTCAGGAAAATTATACCCATCTTGATGAGAAATGATTTCTTGACATTCTTATAAAAATTCACATGTATCACAGCTTAAAATATCAACAGTAACATACTCACTTTATTAAGAACAGCATACTTAATTTAGTCTAAAATGATTGACATTAGTAATCAACAAAATGAAAATTATTTCTTCTTTAAATGTCCTTGGCTGGATTTTGTACATAGAGTTGGATAACATGATCATCTGTTTTTCTTATGTGAAAACACCAAGAGCACTGCTGTTAAAATTTTTTTAAATTCATTTTAAATCAGTGTCTTGTGAAAGCAATTAGAAGTCCTGTCAGAAAAAGCAAATCAATGAAAGCTATATGTAATATCCTGTTTATGGCACCTGCTTCTCTGAGGTTTTGTCTTTTTTACATTTGCAGGAAATTGGGAAATAGTAAGTACAATTTAAAGAGGAAATAGCTGTTGCTTTCTTAGTTTTAAATTTTTCCAAAGTAAATTTTATGAAGAACAAAAAATGAGTGGTTTATTATTAGTTTTAATAGAATATTCTAGGCTAAAACTATATGCATTTTTGTATCCCAAAGCTTTTGAAAGTGCATGGCACAGAGTTGGAATTCCATAACTATTTTTAAAATGATACTGAACTGAGAGTAAAAAAATATTAGGCATAATCTATTAAAATATAGTCATTCTAAGGCTAAATTATTATGATTAATGGACAACCATGTAGTGTTATTACAGAATTGAAATGAGTTAAACCTGAGAACTAAGCTGGTTTATTTGATTGATCTTTCATCCATAATCTAACTTGATCTGTTGCTCATTAAAGGCAATTTATAGAAAATGTATACAATAGAAGTAAATACTATGCCAACATGATTGTAGAAGATATACATAAGAATAGGAGATGTAGTTTGAAGAAATAACTTATTTCCAGTAACATTATGTTAATTGAAACTTGAATAGACTTTTTTCCTTTTATAGCACTGAAAATTGTTCCATAATTAAATGTCAATGAGCTAATATTAATGTTATATTATTATTACAACATGGACTTCTATAATGAGGAACTGTTTTAATGTATGACAGTGTTTAAGTCCTATGTTGTAGTGTACTTCCAACAAAACCTGAGACTTCAGATTCAGTCTGAAACCATTAAGATCCATATTTCACAGATGCAGAACAAACATTTCAAAAATGTATATGGAACTATAAATGACCACAAAATGCTGCAGCAATTTTGAGAAAGAATAACAAAGTTGGAGAGATCACAACACCTGACATCAAACTGTATTGTTACTGAACAAGAAGTCCGAGGGAGGGGCAATACAATATTTGGCCCACCTAGGGATGCCAAAAATTGCTATACAACAACAGGGGCCCCTCCCAAGGACATAATACTCCACACTGTCTTGAAAAGTGGCTGTGCCATTTTGCATTCACAGCAGCAACACATAGGAACTCCTCTGGCTCCGTATCCTCATCAACTTTCAGTGTTACAGTGTTCTAGATTTTGCCCATTCTAACAGGTGTGTAGCAGCATCTCACTCTTGTCATTTTATTTACCTGAAGACATAAGGTGTGGATATATTTTCATGTGCTACTGTGTACTCGTATATCTTCCTTGGTGTCCATTCAGGCCTTTGGCCTATTTTTAATGTGTTTTTTTTTTAATTGCCACATTTTACAAGTTCTTTGTATGTTTTGGATAACAGTCCTTTTGCAGGTAGTTTCTCTTAGTTTATGTCTGTCGTTTTCATCTCTTTTTATCTTATGAGAAGCACAAGTTTTTAATTGTAACAAAATCCATGTTATCTATTATTTCCTTTATGGATCATGTCTTTGGTTTATATTAATCTTATATTTTACATGTAATTAATACATGTAATTATGTAAAATCATCTAGTTTACATATTTTAAGTATTTTCTACATTTATAATTCATAGTATATTAAATATACGATTATATGTACTAATATAAAACATAATTTATATGTTTTATAATTTCTTATACCACAAGCATTGTTAAAGTGTTTTTTTCTGTTATTGTAGTATTTGCACAGTATTCTAAACTCTACAATAGCCTTTGATACTTTAACATTTAGTGCTGAAATCATTTATGCATTTCTCACATAAGATTACATTGTGTTGAGTAAAAGATCAAGGCCTTACTCAATTATATAACCAATAATAAGGACAGCTTGACTTTGAAAAGATGTCAAATACAAGCTTTTTTTTAATGAGGCAATAAAATAATTTTTGTCTTTAGTATCTGCAAGCAATCAGTCATTGTGCTGCCTGTGCAGTTCTTCCATTAAACATCTTTTCTTTTATTCTCATACCCACAAGATAGTTTCTTCTCCTCCTAAACGCTGTGCATTACATTCTAAGCACATACTATGTTAATAAATAATGGTTAACTAAGTTTCTTGCTGTAACATCACTTTACAAAGGAGGTATGCTGGCCGTGTGAATTTGACTATTGTAATTATCTCTCTGCAGATGACCCCAGGATGTGCAGTGCCTCTCCAAGTGGGAGAAAGCCTGGGAAAAGGCTTTCTACCACTTTTGGTTCTGATAGAGAGCTACAAGTGCTAGTAGTAAGAGAAAGGAAAGTGAAAGAAGACAAGAGTGGGGGGAGGGAAAGCAAGATGTAGTGATTATTACTCAGGTCACAAAATGCCTTTATTTAAAAAGAAGAAATATATACATTTTTGGAGTATTCATCCCAACAAGTAATAAGAAAAGTATAAGAACATGTTTTTAATATTTCTTAAATTGCCTAGCTTTCATCCTGCCCTCTATGGTACATATGTTTTGAGCAGTATGTTGTAAAATCAGTACTCTAATAAAAAAAAGAAAAGGCAATATGTCGTTTTTTTAATTTATGTTAATATTCTCAGTATTTTCTTTCTCAACTTTAATAGCCTTCATTTTAGCTACACAAAATATCTCTACTACAAAATATTAAGCTTCCATCTTCCAAGGAAAATCTTTCATTTTCTGGCCTCTCCCATCTTTTTCACCACTGTTCTTTGACTTCATGCTGGCCTGGAAGTATTCACACACTCCATTTTTCATAACTTCATTAGCTATCTACCACTGTTTTTCCCCCCAACAAGATCCCATAATTTGTCACTTCAGGTCACTTGACACAACTTCTGAACTTTTTGTTTTCCAGGAATCACATCAAGCAAGGGAATGATCTTGGGTTAACCTGCAGTTACACCCAGGTTATTTTTCTGGAATTAAAAAACAAAATAAAATGAAACACTGGTTTACTTATGATTTGTATCAGTATAAATTCATGTTCTCCTATATTTCATAAGTACTTTGTTGGGAACTGCTCTGCCTGGTTTCAGTAGTTGTAACTGCTCCCTATGGATAAGGCTGAGTGAGCAACCTCCAGACTGTGAGCCACTAAGGCGACAAAGCTTATCTCGCTGGCAGCAGCGCTGCTAATGCCTCATCCGTCTCTGCTCCCAATGCTTGCTCAGTTAATCAATGACCGGTACCACCTCTTAGAGGAAGGGCAACCTAAGCCAGACACAATCACTTGGGAGGTCCTCAAGGAAAAACTCAGGGGACTGTAACAAAGAAGTGATGCACCCCCCCCAGCTATTCTGATATAGCCTAATTCCCCATTTCTGTCTGAGAGAAGCACTTTCTGGCTCCTAGCCACTTAAGCCTGAAAACCTATGATGGGGGGGGGCAGTGCAGTCCTTTTCCAGATAGAGCAGATTCTGGGGTGATCGGGCATAAGATAGAATTCCTAAAGTCCTATGAAGCCTGCTTTGCTAAGAGTGCTTTCATTCATATGATAAGGGTCCAAGCAGGAGCCTCAAATTGTCTCTGGTGTATTTTGCTCCTCACTCTCAGAAGATTGTCTAACAGGATACATTGTATGATCATCACATTCATAGAAAAATATTACAGAAAGTAACATGTGGAATAAAATTTAGAAGGACCCCATAGGAATGTTTCAAACATTAGTTATGATAATCCTTCATGTGTGTTATATTAACATTTCAATAAATTTTAATGAAGAAATGATAGTAAATGTGGGATCTTGTAATGAGAAAGATACTTTGTAAGTACATAAGGTAAGACTTCTCAATTATTTTAAGTGAAGTAACTACTAGAAAAGCACTATGGCATTTTTCTGATTAGGAACTGTGTGTCGAACTGATCTGACTCTGAGTACATCATTTTTCATCTTTTCTGTGATACTTACTCTAAAGTTACCCATTTTCTTTTTGAGAAGATGACTGTTTTATTTTATTTATTTATTTTACAAATTTTATTTATTTTTTTTTTAGAGAGGGGAAAAGGAAGGGAGAAAAAGAGGGAGAGAAACATGGATGTGAGAGAGAAACATCAATCACTTGTCTCTCATACATGCTCTGACTGGAGGCAGAACCCATGACCCAGCATGTGTCCTGACTGGGAATCGAACCAGCAGCCTTTTGCTTTGTGAGGCGATGCCTAACCAACTGAGGGACATCAGTCAGGGCAAATATGACTTTTATGTTTCTAGAGAATTCAACACATTTATTCACATTTAAAGATGTTGGCTATTCAAAAAATACATGTTGACTTGATTCTAAAATCATCGAAATTAATAAAGTTTAAAGAAAGATAAAATAAATTCACTTTTTTAAAGTACACATCAGTCTAATAAGAAAAAGAGAGAAATCTATACATAAAATGTTAAATCTAAATGTTGACAATACTGGAACTCTTTTAGCTAGAAATGCCCTTGGTTGGCAAATGCTGAGGGTTAATAGAAATGAATGGGGATCATTTTGATGTGTAAGCATTTTGTAAATGTAATGCAAATCACCATGATTAATTGTAATCTATAAGACATTTTGATTTTCCAATCTCGTGGGGAAGTAAAATAATTTATAAAGGCCTATAAAATGTTTTGAATGTTCTGTAGGCAGAAAATATTACTATTCAACTTCACCAGACATTCTACATAGTCAGTTGAATAGAAACAAATTTTGAAGGCATCATAATTCCTGGTTGCATCCCTCCTTGGGAAAAAATTGTTTAATGTTTTTGTGCTTACCTTTTCTTGTCAATAGAATAAGAATAGAACAATATTATCTAGAGCTTCTGGATATCTCATAAAAATGTCATGTAAAATATTGTAGTTGATTTAAGTTTTAAGAAATCTAAATTTGTTTTTGTACACAGGGCAAAATGTTTGAAAATTTAGTGAGTAGTGAATATTCAAAATTCAATAATATTCTTCATGCACACACAGCACTATTTGTTTCTTTTAATAGACTTTATATTTTCCCCTTTGTCAGATAACAAGTTAAGAGCTTGCTTTAGAAACCCCCAACTTCAGATAGCAAAGTAGCCAAAAGATCTGTAAAAGCCATTACATCATATGTGCAAAAGGAAAGATTTTCCTTTTAGTTACCAGGTTCTAGTCCCCCACCCCATTTGCTGGTGGAACTTGACTATCATAAATCACAGCATCTTAAGTACCAGAAGAAGTGGAGTAACATAAAATTATCCTGAAGTTTATCCTTGAATGAAAAAAGAATGAGTGAGAAAGAAGAGAGAGAACAAGCTAGCTGTTGCTGAATTACAAAGCACCTCCAAACTCAGTGGCTTAAAACAACAATCATTTTGTCCACACGACTGCAGATCAATGGATGGTAGTAGATTAGGTTGGCCTTGGTCTGGCTCAGCTGGCCTTTGCTCCAAGATTTAGCTTGGGTGCAAGTCTAAACCATAAGTCTTTTGTGTTCATTTGTTCAGTGGACTAGCTGGTGCATATTCTTGTCATTACAGTGGCTGAAAATAAGAGTGTAAGTGTAAACATACAATGTTTACTAACATCTGTCCTCGAAACTGGTGCAGTCTTAACTTTTGCCCATATTTCTTAGGTCAAAGTAAATCTTGTGGATGAACATAGAGTCAATTCTAAAAAAGTATACTCTCCATTTATGGGAAAAAAGATGAGAATTCTCGGTAGCAGATGAAGAAGAAGCAGAGTTAACTCAGCTGTCACAGACTCCACACATAGCCATGAGAGCAGCAGAGCACCCATGTTAGCCTTGCTCTTGCTCTTGCTGTTGCCGTTATTGTCTCTACTGCTGTGCCAGTGACAAGAAGCACATATCGAAAATGTAGATACTAGACTTTCCATCCCATTCTGATGATCATGCTAAAGTTTTCCTCAAAATACACTTCACTGAACAATACTAAAGAAGGAAGATAGAAAATTTGACCTTTCTTTTGAATTGGACAACCTTTAGGTTGATTGGGAAATTAGCAAGTGCTTTTCTTAGTCTGGAATAGCAACTTTGAAACTACTTGGCATGGAAATCCTTCTCCCCAAACCAGAATGTGGCCTTTTGTGAATAATCCCCTCAAAAGTAAACTCGTGGTGAAGATAATGATATTTTGGGGATATTAAATGAAGCATATTTATTTTTCAGATAATGCAAAAAATAATATTCAATGAGAAAACCTGACTACATTTTGTAACTCATATCACATGTATAATAGTGCATCCACTTAAGTTAGCAAAAGAACATTCGATTACAAGTATTACAGGATAATTCACCTAAATACAAACTTCGGTAATTAAAGTTTCAAAATATTTTTATTAAAAAATATTAAGGAAATTTCTGGTTTGTAGTTTAAAGAATTTGTTAGAACTTACAGTATACCTACAGAAAATTGCTTTTGGGCTATATTTTAGACTTGACACAACAAGAGAAGTAAAACCTAAAGAGATATGAAAAGGGTTGCACACTAAAAATTCTCTAAGCTTGTTATCAACAATTTACATGGGATCTTTCTAAGCATTTTGCTTGTTCCTAGTTCTTACAGAAATTTTGGCTACCTTTTATGTTCCATTTTCTGACATAACTGAATTAGCCAACGACCTTCTGGACATAAGATGCATCATCTGAGTGAAGTGTGGTAGGTTGACGGAATGGGATAAATTCTGTCAGGAAAGAAGTTAGGTTTTTCTAAGGGATTTTTTTTCACTAGTTCTTAACTACTTGACTAATTCTTAACTAGCGACTTCTTCATCCCCAAGATAAAGCAAATAATTTATTTGAACATCATATTAGTAAAATTATATAAGAAATTTTATTAAATTATATGTTAAATTTAGTATCAAAAAAGAAAAACCCAAGAAATCTTTGATATAATTTTTCTACAGCTATTAATCACCAACCTAGATTTTTACAGTATTCTAGATTTAATACTTTATAGATTTCCTTTTCTTCTGCAACACACACTAAATTATATACTCAAAAGTCATTTTCATCTTAAGCTCAATTTCTTTCTTTCTTTTGTTTCTTCTTTGTAATAGCTAAATGTCTTCATTGAACATGATGTGATGGATAAGTGTCCTGGTACTTACACGGGAGGCATCCCAATGGGTGCACTTTTCTAAATAAAGTCTCTGACACTGTTCTCAGTTAGTGAATGATCTGCCTGTAATGATGAGTGTGAAGTTAAACTGGGACTACTTATAGTCAAGAGCATTTTAATAAACTGTTCTATTCTATACATCTGTCTAGATTTAATTGTTTGTGTTGAACAGTTGTTGATGAAGCAGTTTTTGCTCTTCAAATCCCTTGTCTACCAGACTTAAAAACTATTTTTAAATAAAAACTTTATTTAAAAACTTATAAACCAGAAGCTGGTATGTCCAGCTGTCAACATCTGCCATAATTATGCCTAATATTAGAGAATCTGTAACAAAATAGCAACATGGACATCTCATATTTGAGGAAGTTCAATGATTATTAGAATTGTGGTGTGAATTTTTGATTTCTTAGAAAAATGCAGTACTTTATTTTTCTTTACTAAATGAACTGTTAGGAATAGTAAGTTTGATTGATATTGTAAGTATGAAGTTCTATTTTGCATGTGGTTTTAACAAAAAGGCATAAAGAGTTAGTTGTTTTTTGTTGTTGTCTTGTTTTGTTTTTAGGTCCTAATAAGTCATGAGAGATATAAAATATGGCAGGTTTTCTCTAGTGGTGCTTAATCCTTACCTTGAAGTAATATTGCCTCTACTCAAGACTAAATTTTTGAAGAACAATAACTCACTTTCGAAAATAATACGTGTATTGCAGACTAGCCAAGGGACTTTTGATACATCTTATCTTTCTTGACAATTTGCTTCTTACATTGTAATCAGTCAAAAACAGTCCTAGAGAAAATAGGCTCTATTTGGAAAATAGGCTTTATTTGGAAAAGTAGGAGACTTTAAGTAATTTATTTGGAAAATAGGTTCTATTTTGCAAAAATAGTCTTTATTTTGGGAAAGTGAGAGACCCTAAGTACTTTTAGTCCAGTGTTCAAATCATAATTCCATTCCCACGTAGTGGAAATCCAGGCATCTCTTTGGGCATCATATCATTTCTTACAAATTCCCTACCACACATGAAGAAGAAGTTAACCAAGTTTCATACCTAATGTGACCCACATGAACAATACTTAGGAACCCTGTCAAGCATCATGCAATCTGTATACAGTTGCATGAATTCATGTGGTACATACCTACATAAACACATACTTATTATTCAAAATTCCTTATCAGAAATATTAGAAATAAAATGCTAAAAAAAATCTGAGCATGGCTGAAATTTTATAATAAAAGCCCTGATAGACTTAGCTATCATGGTGGCTACTAAATTATACTACAAAACTTGACTTGTTGTTTAAAATGCATAGTTATGCTGAAAATTAGTTCAACTACATATTAAGACAAAGTAGACAACAAAACATTCTTAATGACTTTAAAGACTTCGATTATGAACTGAAAATACAAATGCAATACTATAATATAGCATTGAAGACATAATTTTTAAAGATATTGAGATAAAAGGCATACAATATCAATATGTTGAGTTCACTCATTGGCTTTTAAAAAAAGACCTAAAAGAGGGTTAAATATATTTAGTTTTTAATGTAACTTGTAAATACATGTCGTCTGTCATCATATTTTCAACAGTGAGAGTTAGATACAGATATGGATAGGGTCAGGGATATATACCCTTCCCTAGACTATAATTTAAATTATACTATGCCATCCCTAAGCAGGTTCTTCCAAAATTACTGTTCACATCAAACTCATTTTGTTCTACAGTCACTAAATAAGCAGATTTGGAGGAAAATTACACTCTTTCAAACATCAGTATAGTCACTCTGTGCTTCTTTCTTTATAGTCAGATATATGGGGCTAAGGACTTGTCTTATTGATCCCCTCAGGGGAGATGCTGTTGCAAGCATCTCCTCTGAAAAAAATTAAGACTTTTTTCAGAATGTTTTTCTTACTTTAACACTAAATATTTTCATCATCATTATCATCATCATTATGTTATTATTACTTAGGCATTGTACTCTTTTATGTGAGGTTTTACTCTTGATTGTTTTACATTGACTGTTCAAAAGGAAACTTCACTCATTTACTCTTTTGAACAAATGGAGACAACTGTATTGAACAAGAGTAACAAGAAGAAAAAACAAAGACTTAAAAAATATATCCAATACATCTTTATATTTAAAATCCAAGATACTTTGTTTTAAACAACTGTATAGAAATTTCTGCATACCATTTTAGAATTGCCTGAAATGTATTTGTATTTTATCTCCCAGAGTTAAATCTTGAATATTAAATGCACCTTAAACCCCTATTCTCTTTCTAATTAAAAAAATACATTATTCCTTTAACATAATATCAAGTTACTCTTTTTATAGATGCTTTTGTCAAGTTGCAAAAATGTTTATGAAATTAAAAAGTGAGTGTTCAAAAGAGCTAGGTTTTATCATTTTATTTTTTAAATATCCTTTAACTCTTAATATTAATTCTTTTTTCTGACAATCCAAAAACTAGACAGCATATGTCTGTACATACAATGTACACGTGTAGCTCTCTTCTTCTTTGGTAAGACTTTATTATATTTTTTATATTGTGTCATTGAGTTTCATTTGCTGCCAACATAAAACCTTTCTCAGTGGCTTACACAGAGTTTGCCATGTATCTTATGCGATAAAATCTCAGAGTTTTAAAGTCTAGGCCTGGGGGAATCTAAGAAAGTGGTGGAGAAGGGAGAAGCTTCACTCACCTCCTCTCAAAACTAAACTGGAATTATGACTAAATTATAGTAAAATCATCCTGAATATTCAACTGACGGTAATTTTTATAACCAAGGATTTACATTTAAAAAAAACACACAAACTTTTTGCCTGAGAACTGTGAGTTCAAAACCTCAAGCTGGGCTCTGTGACCCAGAGCATTAGAGCCTTGAAGAGGACATTTTACAACTGGCTGTAAAAAGCACTGGGGTTTCTTTCTGTCCATGAGGGAGATAGAGGAGTCTGCCAGAGACACAGGCACCTTCTTAAAGGGCCAATGGAAAAATTTCATTTGTCACCATTCACCCTAGACTTTGGCAGTATACATTCTAGAGGAGCATTTAAATATATAAAGTAAATCTTGATGGGCATAAAGGGAGGGATCAACAGTAATACAATCATAGTAAGACATTTTAACACTGCACTGACGTACATGGATAGATTTTCTAGACAGAAAACCAACAGGGAAATAATAGCTTTAAATGATACAATATATCAGATGGATCTAATCAGATGGATTTCAGATATACTTCTGAGAATATCACACAAAGCTTCAGAATATACAGTTTTAAGTGCAAAAAGAATATTTTTCATGATGGGCCACATGTTAGAATAAAAACAAGTTTCAATAAATTTAAGAAGATTCAAATCATATCAAGCATCTTGGTCAATAATGGTATGAGACTATAAATCAATCACAAGGAAAAGATGAAAAACACACAGAGACATGGAGGCTAAATAACATGCTACTAAACAATGAATGGGTTAAGAATGAAATCAAGGAGAAATCAAAAGATTTATCGAAACAAATGAAAATGATAACACAACAAATGAAAATGATAACACAACAACCCAAGATTTATCGAAACAAATGAAAATGATAACACAACAACCCAAAATCTACGTGACACAGTGAAAGCAATCCTAAGAGGAAAATTCATAGCATTACAGGCCTACCTCAAGTAATAAGGAAATTTTCAAATAATCGATCTAGCTTTACACTTAAAGGAGCTAGAAAAAGAACTGCAAGCAAAGCCAAAGTGAGTAGAACAAAGAAAATTATGAAGATTAGAGCAGAAATAAATGAAATAGAGTCTAAAAAAAAAGGATACGAAGGCACAAGTAAACCAAGAGCTGGTTCTCTGAAGATTAACAAGATTAATAAAATCTTTAACCAGACTCAGCAAGAAAAAAACATTGACCCCAAATAAATAAAATTGTAAATGAAAAATGACACATAACAACTGGCACCACCACAGACATACAAAAGATTGTAAGAAAATATTACACAAAACATTAGGCCAATGAATTGGAAATCTGAATTAAAAGAATAAATTCCTAGAAACATTCAGTCTTCTAAAGCTGAATCAGGAAGAATCAGAGAATCTGGACAAAGTACAACTAATGAAATGGAAACAATAATAAAAAATGCCCTAAAAACAAAAGTCTTTGACTGGATGGCTTCAGAAGTAAATTTTCCCACCTATCTAAAGAAAAAAATCCACCACCTACCCTCTTCAAGCTATTCCAAACTATACAAGAGGAATGAAGACACCCAAACTCAATTAATGAGACTAACACTATCTTAATTCCAAAACCAAATAAAGGCACTACAAAGAAAGAAAATTATAGGCCAAACCTCTAATAAACATAGATGGTAAAATCTTCAACAAATATTAGCAAACTAAATCCAGTAAGGCACTAAAAAGTTCACACACCACAATCAAGTGGGATTTATTCATGGATACAAGGTTGGTATAGTATCTTCAAATCAAGAAACATGATATAACACATAAACAACATGAAATGTAAAAACCACATTATCATACCAATAAATGCAAAAAAAAGAATTAATAAAATCTATCACCCATTATAATAAAAACTATCAGAAAAGTGGGAATAGAAGGAACATATCTTAATGTAACAAAGGTCATATAGAAAAAAACCCACTGCCATCAAAAACTAAAAGCATTTTCTTTACTATTGAGAGCAGGACAAGTATATACAATTTCACTTACTTGTATTCAATATAATACTGTAATTCCTAGCCACAACAATCAGACAAGAAGAATAAATAAATGGCGTACAAATTGAAAAGAAGGAAGTACACTGTTATTATTTGCAGGTAACGTGATACTGTATATGGAGAGCCCTGAAGATCTCACAAAAACAATTCTAGAATGACAACAGAATTTATCAAAGTAGTAGGATACAATATCAAGATCCAGAAATCGGTTGCATTTTTATACACAAATAATAACTATAAGTAAGGAAAAGTAAAATAACAATTTTATTTTTAATTGCATAAAAATAAATATCTATGAATAAATGTAATCCTAGATATAAAAGGCTTGTACTCAGAAAATTATAAGTCACTGAAGAAAGATATTGAAGAAGATACAAATAAGTGGAAGCAAACACTCTGTTCATGGATAGAAAGAATTAAAATTATGAAAATGTCCATATTAAGCAAAGCAATCTATACATTCAGTGCATTTACTATCAAGATATCAATGGCATATTTCACAGAACTAGCACAAATATTTCAAAAATTTATCTGGAACCACAAAAGACAACGAATTGCCCCAGAAATCTTGGGTAAGAAGAAAAAAGTTAGAGGAATCACATTACTTGATATCTTTCTACATTACAAAGTTATGTATCAAAATATCATGGTGGTCTTGAAAACAGTCATGTAGATCAGTGGAACAGAAAAGATAGCTCAGAAAAAAACCCCACAACTTGATGGTCAATTCATATTTGACAGAGGAGGCAAAAGCATGCAATGGGCTAAATCTGGTTTATTCAATAAATGGTGTTAGAAAAATTGAATCCACACATGCACATACTAGAAACTACTAGTGCACATGAAACTAGACCACTTTCTTACATTATACATGAGAATGAACTCCATATGGATTAAAGACTTAAATGTTAGACTCAAAACCATAAAATTACTAGAAGAAAACATAAGCAGTAAAATCTCAGACATTTCTCATAGCAATATTTTTTTTCTGACATATTGCCTTAGGCAATGGAAAGAAAATTAAAAAAAAATAAACAAATGGGATTACATCAAGCTAAAAGGATTTTGTACAGCAAACAAACTATCAAGAAAAGACTACTCACTGATTTGGAGAATATATTTACCAATGATACATGTAGGAAGGGGTTAATATCCAAAATTAATATCCTAAAATGTAGGAAGGGGTTAATACCAAAATAATAACAACAACAACAACGATCCAATTAAAATGTAAACAAAGGTCCAGAATAGACAATTCTCCAAAGAGGGCATGCAGACAACCAATAGACATAAATAGATGTTCAATGTCACTAATCATCAGAGAAATGCAAATTAAAACCACCATGAGATATACCTGATACCTGTCATAATGGCTATCATCAGTAAATAACAAACAAGTGGCGGAGAGGATGTGGAGAAAAGGGAACCTTTGTTGCTGTTGGTGGGAATGCAAACTGCTGCAACCATTGTGGAAAGCAGTATGGAGGTACCTCAAAAAAACTAAAAATGGAACTGCCTTATTACCCAGAGATTCCATTTCTGAGAATATATCCAAAGAAACCCCAAACAGTAATTTTCAAAGAATATATGCACGTCAATGTTATTTGCAGCATTATTTACCATAGCTAAGATTTGGAAGCAGCCCAAGTACCCATAAATAGATAAGTGGGGGGAAAAGCTGTAATATATTTATACAATAAAATACTACTAAGATACAAAATGAATGAAATCTTATCCTTTACAACACACTAGATAGACCTGGATAGCATTATGCTAAGTGAAATAAGCCAGTCAGAGAAAGACAGGTACCATATAACTAACTTCACTTATTTGTATAATCTAATGAACAAAAACTAACAAAATAGAAACAGAATCATACATTCAAGAAACATACTGGCAGCTGTCAGAGGGGAGGGGTGTTGCTGTACTGAGTGAAAAAGTTGAAGGGATTAAAGAAAAAAATCTTAGACACAGACAACAGTATAGAAAGAGGAGAAAGAAAGAGGACTGGGGGAGGTAGTAGTGTATATAGAGGGATAACTGATGATAGAACACGACTTGACTTGGGGTGAACACACAATACAATACAGAGATGTTGTATTATAGAACTATACAGCTGAAACTTACATAATGATATAACTAAGGTCACTCCAATAAATTCAATAAAAAGTTTTGAAAGACTGTGTGTGTGTGTGTATATATATGTATATATGTAAAGTCTAGGCTTAATATAATAAAAACAATTGATTCACATACGACATATGTACCAGACACCACTCAAAATTTATTACATGTTAATACTCAGCATCAAACAAATATATACTATCATTATTTTTGTTTGATTGGACGACAACACACATACAAATAGAGTGATAATACCTTGCTTATAGTCACCCAGCTAGTAAGTTCTGGGGTCTAGATTTGAATTCAGGCATCTCTGTGCTAGAATTTATACTCTTATTAGCCACACTGTAGCTGTGCATTAGTTAACAATGACATTGAGTCTCCAGGCACCTCTATCCTTGGGTTGTAGCACAACTTACACATGGCTATTTTTCTTGGTATTAATATCACCACACAAGACATTGCATGCCAAGCATAAGGCCCACGTTCCAGGCAAAAAGTAGAGAGCAGAGGTGTGCTCTGTAGTCGTGACACTGTATCAGCTATTTCCAGCCTCCGGTTTACGCAAGGCCCTCTGTCTATGAACGTGGAAAGGGATTTGCTCTGTCAAAATGACTTAATTAGATCTCTGTTCACCAGACCCAGCCATTTTTTAATTTTACAAATCAAGTATGAATTTAGTAAGCTGGCCACATCCTGTGGTTTGAGCAATTTCAGGCTAAATGAGTCATCATTAGGGAGACCTCTAGGTCACACCGTTCTGATTACCACTCTGATCTTGTTTCGTATTAATGTAGCTGTGATCACTTCAACTTTACATTACAAAGGAAAACTGATTTCTACGGCAGCAACAGCTGCTCTGTGTATTATTGGCTTATAGATAATAAATTGGCACTATCGTGTTCATACTTCTCTTTTTTATGATTTCCAAAACCTCAGAGAAATTAATACATTCTGGGAGATTTTCAAGGATGTAGTTTGGGGTAAATAAGTGGGTGCTTCTGATTATATATATATATATATATATATATATATATATATATATATGTGTGTGTGTATATATATATATTCCAAATTTACTTTCTTATTAATTCTTAGAATTCCCTCTTCCATATCACCTGAGAAGCTCTTCCAACATGACAGCCTTGGTGCCCAGCCACACAATTTAAGTAGAATTCCAGGATGTGGAGACTGGGCATCAGTAACTTTCTAATAGTACTTCAGGTGACTTCACATGCATCTGACTTTATGGGGGGTGTGGCATCATTGTACACACTGACCCTAATTCATATGGTCAGTAACCACACCTATCATATCTGCTAAGACTAGCATTCTTATTCAGAACTACTGAGTGCAGATTAAGTATCAGCTACTGTTTTAGGTTCTTAGGATAGATCACTGAACAACAATGAAACTTGTATAGACAATCCAGAATTTTTGATAAGCACACTTTATTGAGAAGTTTAGCCTATCTAAAATAAATTTCTACTTTCTTGGTTTAGCATCCACAAATCATTTCTACAATATTTTCCAGGTTTCATCTATGGTAAATGAATAGCCTCATCTAGTTCATTTGGTAGGAAATTCGAGGATATATTTACTCTAGTTTTATATCTGGAGACCTTCAGTTACAGTGTGAGGAGGGTGAAAATGGCAACACCTTTCAAGGAAATTGTCTCAGTAAAGGTTCTACAGTAATTCAGGAGCTGGAAACAATAAAATAAAATTTTTAGTTTAGTGCTCATCTTTTATATCATGGTCATGTACATGATATTCTTTAAGTATGTTTATATATGTATACATACAAATATGTATGTATGTATGTATGTATTTATATAGTCTTTCTCTGCCCCTGAGTAATTAGGGTTTTTAGATTTTGTTGTTTGTGTTGCACTTATTTTTTATTTGTTTTGCCATTTTTTTCATGCTCAGTGAAGTCAGAATCAATCAGCTTACCTCAAATTACTTGACTACTTTGTGCTACTCACTTTGTCCTCTGTCAAGAGTCTCTTGGTTTCCTGAAGACTTATGTATACTCCTTTCCAGATCACAGAAGAGAATTTACCCATATCACACTGGCACGTGTTAGTAAGCGTCCTGTCTGCCATTAGTGTGGCAGATTTCATAGACATCATCCTCAAATAGATCCCTTGACCAGTCTGAGAAACTTTCAGTTTCTGTGAAGTTTTTTGGTTGACATCCTATTCTAGAACAAATTTCTGTCTTGATTAAGGTTTTCAGTTGTATGCTAAAGAAGCTGATCTTAGCTGATTAAGCTGATAAAAAATATGTAAAGTGTTGTAATAAAGGCAGGCATATTTTTAAAGCTGGAGAACCAGGTTCAAGAATAAGCTTCCAGAAATAAATGGCTATAAATGTTAACCTATAGAATTGGCTCTAGAATTTCGAAATGCTAGTGTAGAAGAGTAGAAGAGTATGTAGAAGAGTATGTACATTATACTGTTGTTAGGATTTCAATTTGTTGTCAGGAATTGGATTTATAGCTTCTGCTAACAAAATTGCTTCCTCTATATCAGAAACTCAACTTTGTAACCATTAATATGTTCAGATTTGGACATCCTTTGCTACAAACATCAGCAAAATGGAATCCTCAAGAAATCTTTGTAAATCACATCCTTTTGAATTTAAGACTCGAGCAAATGACTGTGATAGAAGTTGCCTAGCTTTCATGACTGTGAATTAGCCCCAGTAGCAGCTAGTAAAGATCTTCAGAATTTTGTAGCTTCCCCTTTGGAAATTAAGGATTCATAAGCACAGAAATCTTACAGACATAGCAAAGATGATGAAATGGTGAATAACAGGGTTCCTCTGTGATCCTGCAGACTTGGATTGGTGATAACTTTTCTGTGGTCTTGAGAAAGGAAAACTGGAGCCTTGTATAACCAGCATAAAGCTACTCATCTGGGTTCCTTAGGCAAGTCTCCATGAACCTGCAAAGATCTGCAGGTCTGCTCTCCCACCGGCACCTGAACTCCTAGTGTATACATATAACTGATTGCTGAGGGCTTGCTCACCAACCTGTATTCTAGAGCATAGTTTGATGCTTAGTGACAGTACATTTTTAATATAGATTTTTAAAAAGATTTTATGTATTTATCTTTAGAGGGAAAGAGAAGGAGAGAGTGAGAAAAATATTAATGTATGGTTGCCTCTTGTGTGTCCACTGCTGGGAACTGGCCTGCAACCCAGGCATGTGCCCTGACTGGGAATTGAACCACGGTTGTTTGGTTCACAGGCCCATGCTCAATCCACTGATCTATACTAGCCAGGGCTTAATATAGATTTTTTTAAAAATTAAGGGAATCTTAATGGAAGAATGCTTTAATAAATTAAAGTCAGAGTGTTCTTACATGAAGCTACTAAATTAACAGCATCTTTGATTGTAACATGGAATATATTTACAGAATATACAAATGAAAAGTATACATTGTAGAAGAGTATGTACATTATACTATGTATTAGAGTATATATTATAAAATAATATGTAGTACATGACAACACTTTAAAGTATTTGTATTTTATGTATCCTTAGCTATGAGACCAAAAAATAAGCATTAAAATATTTACAATGCTATTGCCTCTGTGGACAGATTAAGGGTAATTTTCTTTTAAACTACTTTTAATTGTGTATTTAAAGATTTTCTCATTAAACATGACCTACTTTTAAGTGGGTTATAATTTTAAATGAGGTTAATTTATTCTCATGGAATTGACTTTTGGAAATATAAACTATAAATGTTTGCTTCCCATTAAACAAAAATGCTCATAATTTTTTGTTTAGAGTTGTTGCCATACTTAATACTAGTTTCACCAGCAAATGTACCCCACTGAGGTAGATGTCACCTACAGACATTAGTCCCCTGAGTAAAATAGTAGCTTGATAAATGACAATAAAATGTAGGGAAGAGAAGCTTTTTACAGTTTATTAACTCACAAATGACAAACAAATGTACTGTTTTATGGACTATTGTAATGTGTTTTATGGACTTGCATAACCTTGGATTAATAGTTGCTTCTTTTCTTGAAAGATGTTGGTTTATCATTCTGGAGTGAATTTCTCTTTTGATACACACTTTCAGAACTCTGTGTGTCTCTGGGGAAGACCGGGCTTGACCTTTGCTTTCATTTAAACTCTCTTTGTCTCCTCACATGCACTCAATTAAACTCTTTGTTCCCTTTCTCCTTTCCATTATTGTCATCAATAACACTAGAAACTCCCATCTTCATTTTCTCAGGTAATTGAACTGGTGAATTATTTTCACATTAATCTGGATTTTTTTTCAGTGAACCTTCTCCTCAGTGCAACTTCCATCCTTAATGCCTTTTATCTTCTTTCCATAATTAAATTGAACATAATTTCTTAGAATCTTGAAAGTGGAAGATTGGAAAGGCACCATTGCTTTTCACAAGGTCAGTGGAAGCTTAGTACACTTTATTTTTGTTAGTATATTCCTACATTTTTTATTTTGTACTTTCTTAAGAACCTGGATTTAATAAATAAGAAGATATTTGCTAGTCTTCCTGTTTTTGCACATTTACTTCTACCAGTAACAATTGGTAGTAGAGATAACACATAACAGAAAAATTCAAAAGGACCACGTGAGCAATGGAATTTTATATTTAACAAAAGTTGTAAAATTATTAAATCACAATTTGCAGTTTCTTTAAGAATTTTCGAGATATTATTATCTTACGATGTAACCTTACTTGATATGTGGTTGTTTCAAATGATTAGAACATAGCTCCCTGAAAAACCACATACTAAATTCTGCTGCAGTCCTTTCTTCAAATGTATACATAGTATCTACTGTGTTACACTCAGGGGTATAGCGGGGTGGCCAGTAGCAGGAAAGAAAAGAATAAAAGTCAAATGAAAAATTCACTGTACAAATATTCACGCTATAAAAGCAATGAAAGAAAAAGAACTTAATTCTTTGCCTGGTAATGACGAACAAAGATTTCATGAGGGAATTAACTTTTAAGTAAACATTTTTCCTTTTTATTGAATTTATAGAGGTGACACTGTTAACAAAATTTACAGTTTTCAGGTGCACAACTCCACAACACATCATCCGCACACTGTATTGTGTGTTTACCACCACAAGGCAGCTCACCCCCCATCACCACGTACACCCACTGTGCCCTCATCTTCTTCTTCTACCTCCTCTCACGCCAGCAATCCCCACACATATTGGTATCCACAAGTAGCAGGTGCACAAGATGGAAATAGTATTGGCTTACTCTGGATAGGTTATAAGGGTTCATTTTCTGTAGAAACATGAAAAGCAAGGAGAAACCAATTTAAAATTAGCTTCATTCTAATGAAAACCACGTGTGAGCAACTCTAAACAATGTCAATTAAAGAACATTCCTGTCTAAAAAAAATGTTTCCTTCATCTCATTGCAAACATGTTGCAGCTACTTTTGAATTTTTCTAATAGGTATATAAATTTTAAGTTAGCACTCTATTACTTATACTTTCATTGATGTTGTGTTTTACATGGAAATCAGTTTCGATAATTCTCAGTAAACAGTTTATTTCCACAGAGATTTACCTGTGTAGGTTCACTTCAATTTTAAATTATGCATTTATTAAGTAAGCATCAGGATTGTTTAGACCAGTTGGGAGTATAGTTTGAATCTTCAGGCTATGTGTGTTACATATATCTTTGTTTAAACAGTGATTCAAATAAACAACAATAGCATATTATGTGACAATGAAGGAACTAAATTTGTTACTTCCATTCTTTTATTCATATTGAACATTGGAAGATTGTAAATAGGTCTACAAACTAAAATGCTGAAAAACAACACAAAGTAAAATTTGCTTTATATATATTTAGTTCATGAAAGAAATATTTTGTTGAATTTGAGCAAAGTCTATACATTAAATTATTTTTTTAGCATTCCAATTGTTTCAAGCAAAAGAACACAGCAAGGTGATTGTTCATAATTATTACATGAATTTTATTAAAGATTTTATTTATTTATTTTTAGAGAGCGGAAAGGAGGGAGAAAGAGAGGGACAGAAACATCAATGTGTGGTTGCCTCTCATATGGCCCTCAATGGGGACCTGGCCCGCAACCCAGGCATGTGCCCTGACTGGGAATTGAACTGGCGAGCCTTTGGTTCGAAGTTCGTGCTCAATCTACTGAGCTATACCAGCCAGGGCTACATGAATTTTATTAAAATTTATTTTGTCCTATGGAAGAGAAATGTCTTAAAATTATTTTCTCAGATGTTCAAATATACAGGGATGGACAAAAGTAGGTTTTACAGTTGTTCATATTTTAAATAATACAACAATACAAGATTTAAAATATTTAAATAATACCATACAACATTTAAATAAATAACACTACAAGAATAAACTGAGTTTCCCATACTCAGAAATGTCATCCCACTCTCGCCCACCGCTCTTCTGGATTAGCAGTGAGGCATAACTCATTCAGAAGTTACATGGAAGTAGAGTAAGTAGGTATATCCCATGGGTGGCTGGGATATAGAATGCATGTTACAATTTAGTAGGAAGTGAAGTTGTTAAAATAGAAGGTTATAAATCGATATAATGTTCAGTCCATTACTTTGAAGTCTTCTCATTGATTGATTGCTTCACTTATTTATTCATTCTTTCAATGGTTATTTATTGAATCTGTATTATATTCTAGGTCTTTGTCTCAGCACCAGAAGATGCTTAGTAACTAGTATGTGAAAGGCTACATATATTATATTATATCTCATATATTATAACTATTTACTCACATATATAACTAGTATGTGAAAGGATGCACCGTTTAATAACTTGTAAATTGCATTTGCCTATACTTTAGAATAGCTATTTCATATATGACCAAATTAAATTGCTAGTTTTATAGTTGTTACACAAAGTACAACTAAGGTAATCCAAACTAAATTTTTCAATTGTTCGTTTAATTTTGTTTGTTCCCTGTGCTTTCAAGTGTAGTCATTATAGACAGTCATACCTTTGCTTTTAAGGAATTCTGAAGAGTTTAAGAAAATATTTGTAAAGTCATGTATAAGACCGATGTTATTCATACCTGAATAAAATCTGATGTCACATCAGTATTTCCTAAATATTTATTACAATTAATTCCAGGAACATTATAGTGGTTACCACTATAGTGTAACCAGTATAGTGTACCACTATGTCTAACCAGTATAGTGGTTAGACATTTATAACTTATAAAATTTTCCCTTGGTAAGTCTAGCACCCACCTGGGACCATACATGGTCACTACTATGTTATTGGCTTCTCTCCATATGCTGTCACTTATGTCCTGTGTTTATTTCATAACTGCCAATTTGTTCTTAATTTCTTCACCTTTTTCACCCAGCCTCCCAATCCCCTCTTATCTGGCAACTGTCAGAATGTTCTCTGTATCTATGAGTCTCTGTTTTATTTGTTCATTCATTTAATTTTTAGATTTCACATATAAGTAAAATTATAGTATATCTGTCTTTCTCTGTCTTATTTTACATAGCATAATATTCTCTAAGTCCATCCATGTTGTTGTGATTAGAAAAATTATATTTTAGTGGCAAAGTAATATTTCATTACATTTAATATTGTTCTGTCGTATGTATGTTGTTTGTGGAGCTAATTGAGTGGTGCCCTGCTGTGGTCTGAAGCCAATCACTGGGGCTTTGGTACAGTCCAAATTCAGCAACTGACTGTGCCTGGCTCTAGACTACCTGGTAGAACCTACAGCATGATCTACAATTGATAGCTGCCTGTACTGTACTTGGAGACACCAGGGAAAAGTTATGCTGCCAATCAAGGCCAGCTGCCACTACTGTTGAATGGGGCCACTTATCAAGAAGTACAGGGCACACTGGGGAAGCCACTGCTGGTTTGGACCTTTGAGAAATTTTAGGAAAGTTCACATCATGGGCCAAATCTAGCTTCTTGTGTGGAACCACTGCTAAAGTAAGATCAGGCTAGTTCTCTGGCTGGGCCTGGTGTGGTCCCAGGGAATAACCAGGATGGGACAAACAGTGTTAGCAAGGTTAATGGAGACTGAGATTTGGTTCCTGCCTGTGCCTTCTGGTGTTAAGGGGCTAGAGATGGCTCAAGAAAAGAACAATGGTGCCTGCCAGCGTTTTTGTCCTGGAGAAAACTTCCCCTTCAGCCCTTGCTCTATAGCCAGTCAATTCAGCTGTTCCCTTTATGTCTGAATGTTCCTGGTGCTTTTATTACTGCTATCCCTTTGCTATATCTCAGAGCAAGTGAGTTTGTAAGTGATTCTGTGCTTACATCCATAGGATGGCTAGGTCTACAGCATCCCTCCATCTCATTGGGATGAAATACCAGAAGGGTTCTCATAGCTAGATGTTGTGGGGGGCTCTTCTTGGCACTGGTGCTCCAAGCCGGGGTGTACAGTGTGGGGTTGGGACCCATTACTCCTCAAGGGTGACTTCTGCAGCTAACTTACTTATCTCCATTCTTAACTGCCACAGGTGGGTGTAGTACCAGGCAGTTTTACATTTCTGCCCCTCCTACCAGTCTTCTCGTGGCTTCCTCTTCATATCCTTATAGAAGTTCTGTTCAGCTGGTCTTCAGGCAATTGTCAAGAATGGTTGCTCTGTAATTGAGTTGTAATTTTGAAGTAGTTGTAGGAGTAGCACAGCATTTTCCTACTCCACCATCTTGTACAGATCTCCTGTTCTATATTTAAAGAGCAAAATGAGTCCAATTCTACTTTGCCAAGATTAGAATATAGGTCACGTTTTAAAATATTGATTGATTATACCTATTGACTTACTATTAGTAAAATTAACTGTGAAACTGCAGTTGCAATTTTACCATAATGATAGACATAAGTTTTTTGGTCTTATCTATGTATCTATTTATGCCTTCTCATAGATATGATACTGAAATATAGAACTATTTATACATATTTTCTAAAGTAATTCATATTAAATTATATATCTCTAATATTAAAATTAATATAAGCCATTAAAATATGAAAGAACATTTGTGGGCAATATAATTATTTTACTATCTTTGAGTTAGCATAACTATTCTTAAGTTATGATACTTCAAATAAAGTTTAGACAACTACCAAGGTTATCACACAATTATATAACTCCTGCATAATGGCTTTTCCTAGTCTTCATGTAATCATTTTTTATTTCTTTAACTTATCTTAACTCTTACACAGTTTTCCCAATAAAACAATATCTTCATTAACTATTTTGACACCAGTTTAGAATGCAAGTGATTATTATACATTACGATACATAGAAAGCTATGTTTTGAAAAGTTATGTCATTACTTAGCAGAGAGACTGTTTAATTTTTTGCCAAAAATTATGTTCATGTGACACAAATTGTCTAAGCTCAGGGTATTTTATCACTGGCCTTTTCAGGTTCCTGTGTCTCAAGATACAGTTACAGTGCGGGGTCCTCACATAGACTCATATCTTTGAAAGATAAGACCATTGGTTATTTCAACACCTTACTCATTTACAATTTCAGACCAAACCCTTTCTGCATCAAACTTAGTTATACCTATGTAAAATTATAACTAAAAGCAACCTTCAAAATTCTATAAGAATTTATATCTACCCAACCAACCCATTTGGAGATACTAGTAAGACTCAGTGAATTCTCTTGCTTGCGTAATAAAGTTAGCTTTTTTGGTCAGCAAATTTCTCAGTCGGTCTTTGTGTGGTGGTTAAAGAGGTGTGGAGAGAATACTTCAATGATAACTAGCCAGTAAGAGTCACACAAAATTGTTAATTAAATCACTGTGTGTCAGACATTTGAGTTAAACCTGGAATTAAGGAACTCTGGAAGTCCAATGACCTCACCATTTTTTAAATTTCAACCTTTGTGCAATTTCCAATTCTATCCTTATACAATTCCATCCTTATATTAGACTGAAATATCTATCAGTATTATCCATACACCCTCAAACAACTACCCTCTACAGCTACCCTCAAACACCCTCAAACAACAGTTTTCTCTTTACATGGAATTGAGTGAAATCTTATTTCCTAGTTATACTCAGCTATCAAACTTTCCCCATCTGAATACCACAATCTGAAATTGCTGGACAACATAAGAAAAATAAACTGACGCTTTGCTACTTAAAACCCACAAAACTGAAGTTCACACACAAAATTGCCTAGAATTCCCGCTCCTCTTGCCCAGTAAGAGCCTTCTTATTCTGTTTCATAACTTATATTTTGCTGTAAAATCTTGCCTACTTTATTTTTCTTACTCTCAGCAAAGACTTTGTTTTTCATTGTGAAAACAGAAGCACTGACTAACTGATCACCTTTCCCTTTGAATAAAATCTTTCAAATTACCTCTGTTTATATCTAGATCAGTATACAATATTTCTGTCTGTTCTGATGTACAGAATGTCCCTGCCTCTTCAGAGACCAGTCGCTTCATATGCAAATGGTAACAAGTCAAATAAAAATGCCTGAAAGTATAATATGTTTGTTTCTAAAATGCTTATTTTAAAGTGTTCTTGTAGGAAGCATGTGTTGCTACTTTTGACTCATATTTTAGAAATAAGATACAATCTATTTATTGAAGAAAAACAGGCTAATAGTTTATTTACCTGTGAATTTGAACTAAATCTTTCTAAATTTTAATCAAGTAGCAACTTGTTAAAAATGAAAAAGCAGTAAAAACTTCAGGATTTAACCTTGCAATTTTAGGTAAGTACAACAAGTTAAGTATGTCTCAATGAGTATTAGACTGCCCAATGAAAAAATGTTAACTTTAGGAAATTCCTCCTAACATTTATACTACTTAATTGGGAGTAGTGGTATGTAGACCGGAACTTTGTTCTTTTACGAGAAGTCATCTATTTATAGTTAAGATTCAGCTAATGCCTAACAGTAAAGAGTTTTTAAAATTCAATTTATAATGCCTCATTGTCACTTATAAACCAAAATCTTTTCTAGTCATAAGCTGTTAATTTTTGTTATGCTCCCCTGGACATTTTCCCTCATTAAAATACACCTGTTCAGCACACTGCATCATGTGTGTATATATTTGTAAATGGATATGCATGCATATATACATACACCTGATTCCTATAGATTTTTATAAAATCATCCAAAGCAATTAACATATATATTTGAAGCTTAAAAGAATTTAAACAAGATAGACACAAAATAAATATAATCAACTTTGTAAAAAATCTGGAAAAACATTTATGGATAAATACAGTGCATCTTAAGGTTTAAAATTTTCATTCTTGACACCAGCTTCTCATAGACAAGTACCAAGTATCCCCAAAATCTTAAACCTAATGTAATGAAAAATTATTAGAGGCCACTGGAAAACTCTAGATTTGATGTATTTATAGTATCTCTCGAAATGGATTTCCAAGCTCTGTGCATGATGGTAAACACTTTTGTTGCCTTAATATAATCATATAATAAATAGTAAGGAAGGTATAATCATGACTAGTTTAAGATATGGTAGATTTGGCTTTATGATTATATAGATTTGAGCTTATGATATTAAACACTGTGGGGTCAAGAGCTGTATGGTCAGAAGTACGTAAATAAAACAATTACTTCAAAATTTATTTATCCCAAAACTGATAAATAGGAATAACCAACTGAAATATACTGTATTTATTTTTTATAAGCACTATAATGAATAATACCAAATGAGCAAACATTTCTTACTATGTATCTCCATATATTTTATGTAGAATTTACTGAAAGAATTATTTTTGACATTGATTATTTCATTAAAAAACAATCATTTTACAATAGATTTAGTAAAAAAAAAACTACATTGGATGTTAAAAGTAAAGTAATCAATATTATCAACTAAACATATTACCTAGATCACTTTAACAAAACTACTGAGCCACAATTTTTATGCCTAACATCAGTGAAATAATTTCAAATTGGAGAAAGTATTATCTGAAATAATAAATTTCTACCATGTGTTATTGCCATAGTTCAACATGAAAGACTTTTGAATGCTGCCCTGTCTCCTCATCTCATCAGGAACCTGGATGCCATAGTGAAGCCTATATATAATGAAGACAAAAAAATACCGTTTGCTTTATAGACTGCTGACTGATGGTTTAAGTAGAAATAATGAGTTAAGCAACATTTTCTAGTGGAAAAACAAGGGTAGAAATTGAAGGAACCATCCTAAAGAGTCAAGAACTCTCTTAGACATGCCAAACTAAAAGCTTTGGCAGGACTTGTTTTTTAGTAAGTGAAAGCAAAGATACGTGAAGAAAAAAATTAAAAAATACATATATATGATCCTGGATGGGTAGCTCAGTGGGTCGGAGAGTCATCCCTAAAAGCCAAGGTTGTGGGTTCCATCCCCAGTCAGAGCACATACAAAACAACCAAAGAATTCATTAAAAAGTGGAATAACAAGCTGATCTCTCTCTCTTTCCCTGCCTGTCTGTCTCTCTCTAATACACATATACCCTCATGGGAACATTCAGCTCTATTATATAATTTTGAAAACAGCACAGAATTGAGGTAGTATTTGTAATAACCATTTTCTCCAAAAGTTTTGTATGTAGATACAATAAACTTACCATATATGTTCATAGAGATGTATTTTAATATCTTTCTTAGGCAGGTGCTTGCTTGTTTTGAAATAATTTTTCTTACAAGTATATAATACCAAAACATAAGACTTCTAAGGATTTATATATTTTCATGGAAGATACTCAAATCTGTAATGTCCATGGAAAACCTGTTTGCTTTGAAATTCTTCATCACTTTGTTTTTATGGTATTGTTTGGAGTAGGGAAAGAGGGATAGAATGTGTAAGGAAAGTTGTAAGTGCAGGGGCTGGCACAAATAATGCCCCATTTTTATTATTTAATACCCCATATTTATTATTTTTGTAATTTTTATTACAAAATCATAAGCATGTAATTCTGGAACATAACAATATCACACTCAAGAACATCATATGACATTTTAGGTGAAATGTTCAAGTTGAAGCTATGAATTATTACTTTACCAACCACACTCAAGCAGGTGTTACTTTTGCTGGACTCTTTATGTTCTGTTGACATAAATATAATTGAGTTATATTTATACTATTTTACACTTAGAGTATATGTGATGTTAAAGTATCCCTTAGTTTTGGGGCACAGAATTATTCTAACTCTAGTAGGAAGAAATTCTTAGCTATTTAAGCCTTGCTTATAGTTATAGGAATTATATAAATCAGAATATATTAGCACCAATTGAGAGTACCAGAATATAAAAAAAAAACACTAAATTTTTGAAAAGTATCTAGTCTCCAACATCACATAAGCAAATTTGGAAGGGATAATTGTGTTTGGCAATATATTCCCATTTTAAATTTTGTATGAATACAATCATGTAATTTTGACTCTGAAAAATGTACTAACTTACATAAAATTATGAACTACAAACTAAAAATTTTAATTATCAAGAAACAAAATATACCAAAGTATAACTTGAGTCTCCAATAATTGATTCCACTGTCTGCTCCTGTGCTAATTAATGATATCAATATAGGTAGTGACAAAAGTAGGTTTACAGTTATCATAAATAATATACTAATTAATAATAATAAGAGTAAACTCTGTGTTCCATGTACTCATAGCTCTAAACCTACTTTTGCCCATCCCTGAATTATCCTGAAATATAAAAACAATGATATTAGTAGGAAAAATTACTTATTTTTCAAGTAGAGAAACTGCATTTTGAGAGGTATGAAAATACAGCCTGCCCTTGTTAATTATGTCACATCAGAAAGAAATGATTCTATCACAAATAACTATTATTATTTTTTAATATATTGCTTACTGACTTTGTTTTTAATGTTATTTATTTATTTTTAGAGAGAGGGGAGAAAGAGGGAGAGAAACATCAATGTGTGGTTGCTTCTCATGAGCCCTCTACTGGGAACCTGGCCTGCAACCCAGGCCTGTGCCCTGACTTTGTCCTTTGGTTCACAGACCTGCACTCAAGTCACTGAGTCACAACAGCCAGGGCCAAATACTGATTATTGCCATTATTTTTCACATGGGACCGTGGGGTCAAATGACTCCAAGAGTGAGATGTGTCTGAGACATGTCAACAACAGTTGATTTCATCAGGACAACACCAATAAAGGACTTCCATTCATATTGCTCCTTCAAATGTGAGTTTTTAGAGAACACACATAGCTGGGCTGATAAATATTTTAAATGGCCTTTATCTAGCAGTTCCAGGAGTTTATTGTTGATATCAGAGTTTTAGGGAGATGTTCTGCATGACAAATGTGAAAATATAGTTATAAAAAGCCTTTGAAAGAAAGTGCTTTTTAATTTAATAGATGGCTTATAGGAAATGTAGTGAGCAGTTTGCCAGGGACTCTAACTCTAGCTAATAAAACAGTGCCAAGTCAGTGACTCAGAATGTTAGATTGTAAGTTATTCAGATATTCTGAGAAGTGATCTAAATATAGAAACACCTAAAACTTCAATATTGAAGTCATTTACATAAATCATATTCAAGGAGTCTTCTAATCCTAACACATACAGCCACTAATACTTGAACTGAAGCCTTGTAGAGGAGGTAGATTGATAGCTTTGATTAGAAGATATAATTTTATGTTGTTAAATTGTCATTTTAATGGAACTTGATATATTGACCCTGACGGGCTTTAGGCAAACTAGAAGGAAGCATAACAAAAGTAAATAAACATAAAACCTGCATTAGCTACATATTACACAGGACTGGTAGGTAAGGTGTCTCACATACCAAAAAAATTTTCCTCTCATTACTTTCTCATCCAACTGTGTTTAATGAGCCAACTGTCAATTCAGAGAGGCTTATGGAATTCTCCGTGAAGAGGCTCAGTCTTTTGAAATTAATATAGATCTTAGAGATGGCCATCCACTTAAGATGAGTGGGAAAATTCCAGGCTACCGCCTAAATTTTTTTTAAATTTATTTTTATTGATTATGCCATTACAGTTGTTCTATTCCCCCCTTTATTCCCCTCCACCCTACCCCCTGTCCCCACCATTACCCTCCTTTACTTTATGACCATGTGTCTCAAGTTCTTTAGATTCTATATTTCCCATACTATTCTTGCCCCCTATCTATTTTCTATCTACTGTCTATGCTACTTATTTTCTGTACCTTCTCCCCGCTTCTCCTCCTCCCACTCCCCTGTTGCTAACCTCCTTGAGATCTTCATTTCTATGTTTCCACTCCTGATCTAGCTGTCCTTTTAGTTTGCTTTTGTTTTAGGTGTGGTTGTTAATAACTGTGAGTTTGCTGTCCTTTCACTGTTCATGTTTTTTTAACTTCTTTTTCTTAGATAAGTCCCTTTAACATTTCATATAATAAGGGCTTGGTGATGATGAACTCCTTGAATTTGATCTTATCTGAGAAGCACTTTATCTGCCCTTCCATTCTAAATGAAAGCTTTGCTCGATAGATCAATCTTGGATGTGGGTCCTTGGATTTCATGACTTGGAATACCTCTTTTCAGCCCCTTCTTGCCTGTAAGGTCTCTTTTGAAAAATCCACTGATAGTCTGATGGGAACTCCTTTGTAGGTGACTGTCCCCTTATCTCTTGCTGCTTCTAGGATTCTCTCCTTCATTTTAATCTTGGCTAATATAATGATGATGTGCCTTGGTGTGTTCCTTCTTGGGTCCAACTTCTTTGGGACTCTCTGAGCTTCCTGGATTTCCTGGAAGTATATTTCCTTTGCCAGATTGGGAAAATTCTCCTTTATTATTTGTTCGAATACGTTTTCTACTGGTGGCTGTTCCTTTCCCCCTTATGGTACCCCAATAGTTCGGATGTTGAAGAGTTTAAAGATGTCCTGGATGTTCCTAAGCCTCTCCTCATTTTTTTGAATTCTTGCTTCTTCACTCTTTTCTGTTTGGCCATTATTTGCTTTCTTCTGGTCCACTCCATTGATTTGAGTCCCAGTTTCCTTTTCATTGCTATTGGTTTCCTGTGCAATTCCATTCATTTCAATTAGTTTCGCCTTCATATGTTTCTCTAATTTGTGGCTATAATCAACCAGTTCTGTGAGGATCCTGATCACCAGTGTTTTAAACTGTGTGTCTGAGAGTTTTGCTATTTCTTCATCACTTAGATTTATAGGGTCTGGGGCTTTGAGATCTTCTTGAGCCATTTTTGGTCTGTTCGAGCCCGTTAAGTAAGGTTAAGTCTGAGGAGCGGAGCCTTGGACTCCCAGGTCTCTGGGTTGTGATGCTGTATGTGGGGACGTGGTCAGAGGTGGGAAATGGCGGCCCCCTCTGCTGTTTCTTGCCGCTGGGTGAAGAGCAGAGCCTTAGGTGGTTCACCAGCTCCAGGCCACTCAGAGTTGCTGGGTTATGATGCTGTATGTGGAGGCGGGGTCAGAGCAAGGAAATGGTGGCGCCCTCTGCTGCAGCTGGAGGCCTGCTGGGTCCTGTCTAATCACCCACTCCCTCGTTTGTCTAGAATGCGTGACCACAGTCAACCCACAGTCCTGCTCCATCGCTGTTTCCCCTAGGTCGCTCACTGGGTCTCTCACTAGGTCCAACCCTGCACCTGGATTTGCGCACCTGAGTCCGTCTGATGGAGTTTTCCTGTGCTATCCCGCTCTGCCAGATGCTGGTTTCGCCCTTCTTACCGGTCAGGCTGAAGAATATGTTGTTATCAGACTTTCGAAAAGTTCAATTTTCTGTGTTCTGGCTATGTTTTCTATTGCTAATATTTAGTTGTCTCTAAACTTGGTTGTGTGAGAAAGCAAGGTGTCTCCACCTATGCCTCCATCTTGGCGGAAGTCTCTGATGTCATTACCACCTAAATTTTGCAAATAGAAATGCTGCTTTACTTGGTAAAGTTTCATGCTGTGCTTTTCCTTGAGGTCATTTACCAGAATATGTTCTTGAATGTGTGTTTAAAGTCTATCATCAGTTTTTTTCAATGGGAAAAGTTCTCTGATATATGTGTTTTAAGGCAACACAATAAACAAAAGAAAGAAATGAAATATATCAAAGAGACATATTTCCAGCTGATTTTTATTATAAATATAAATATATAAATATAAACATATACATATATACACATATACATATATATATATATATATATATGTGAATGGGAATCATTCTTTGTATGAAGGAGCAACCAGTTAGTATTATTTTCACATTATTATCATGTCTTTACATATGCTATTGTTAAATTATAAATTTCTAAAATTAGATGTATGTGAGACTTCTATTATCTATCATCTATCTATTTATCTATGATCTAATAAATGGCTTTTTATAAAGCAACAACCATAGTAATCATAACTGATACAAGGATCCTAGAAGGGCAAGATGATTAATAGAATGAGTTAGTGTTCCTGCTAAAAGAATCTTGGCAAATCTTAACCTTAAGAATAGAAATCAGAGCTAAAGGTAAAGGTCTAGGTTAAACTTGTACAGGTATTACGTTTTGGTGAGGGAAACTAATTGGAAACTTATATAAGATGATGAAATAGAGGACATGAAGTGTGTTGGGAAATAATGTGTGTTTTCTCCAAAGCTGTCAACTTTTTTGAGAAACTTTTATTTATCCAAATGCAATTTTATGAAAACAACAACACATGAATGTATCATGCACAGAAAACAAATTAGCCTCGCTGAAGCAAGGAGCTAAAGAATTGGATGCTGCATCATTTCAGTCTCTCCACATCTCTTATCATCCAACACTTCCTACAGTAGCCCCCTGTTACATGAGTGTTCTCTTTAGTGGGAAGACAGTTCCACATATACAGAGATGCGTAAAATTTGGTGCTGGTCAAATAGTTGCACATATTAACTAAGTAGCCTAGTTCTTTCATGAACACCTGGGAGGTGTTCAGCAAACTGTTTCCCTTCTATGTACTTCAGGTTCTACTCTCTGAAAAAATGTAGGTAATTACCTAGAACAGTGTTTGGCCCAAATGTTAAGTGCTCTATGAGTTCTGTCATTATCATTTTTACTAATGTAGGTATAACTGTTCGTATCATGTAGATTTTAAATGAGGATTAAATAAATTTATATGTAAAGTTCTTAAAATAAAATGATGTCTTGCATGTTTTAAGTGCTTTATGAATGTTAGTATGATTTACCTGCATTGTTTAATCATCACGACTGAATTAAATGGGCATTACTGTTATTATCATAATGAGCATTAGGTGTAAAACAAGTGGTAGTTATTAACATAATGCCAAAGTCAGTTTTAACTTTCACTGGCTTGTCTATGAGAGCTTTTTTTCCAAGCCCATAAATCACTATTTTCTTGAGGATAACCTGTCCTCCAAATTAGCGATGTTTAACTACTTTCTTCACTTTTCAGTTAATGAGTGACATGTTTCACTACAAGACCATACAGTAAATGGCTGGTTGAGTCAGAGATGAGAATTTACGCTTCTGACATAAGCTAATCAAATATGTCTGCAAACAGGGCATTTTTGTTGAGAAATAATTTTCTGAGAGTTTAAAATAAAATAAAATATTTCTTCTGTGGCATAATTCCTTCCATCAAAAGTCAACTCCATCAATGGCTTTCTAGGGACACTCTACTAATTATTCAATCTACTGAAGATCTTGAAAATCTACATTTGCTAATGTTTTAATGTTGACTTGTATTTCTATTTAAAATCTAACTTCTGTTGATCAGTTTAGGTCCTCTAATTCTTGTTCTGCTCCCAACCATTTTCTAAAGTACTAAGGGACCCAGGTCATTTGGTTTACACAGGACAAATTCTTCTAGTCATGGACATCAGCTGGGCTCTCCCTCTGTAGCACTTCCAGGTGCCAAGTGCCATCAGCTACATGTCAAAGTCCTTCATCTTCAAAATGGCATTGTAGGGTTATGGTCCTGAATGACAGTTATGTAATGTTGGTAAGAAGGTGGTTAACAGGACACTGTGCCTTGATTTCAGTTCCCTTTTGTTGCTTGGGTCTCAAAGCAAGGTTTGTTTTTGTTTTGTTTTGTTTTTTACATCTGAAGATAATGTTTTAGTTCATATAATGTGTTTAATTAATCTTTTTAATCATTTCTCTCATACTAGGGCTTGAAATCAAAAGTTTGTGGTGAGTCAGAGATTCATCTTGTAGACACACCCCAATGTTTTTCATTTGCTCCTCTTTGGAAAAGATGGCTATTTCACTGTTTTACACAAAAGCCTTATGAAAATTGACTCATTTTAAGGACTTCTCACCAAAATACCCAACAGGGATAGGCATGTTGAAAATCCCAGCCATGAACAGAGGTTTAACTGAACTTGAGCTTTATTTCTACTAGTATATTGCTATTTGGGGGTTAAGAATATATCAGTGCTCATATTAGGGAATGAGTTCACCATTATGCATGAGGCTCAATGTAGTAATAGACAACCCACACTTCACACAAACACCCTATTATGATACAGTAGTAATTCAGTTTCTGGGTCAGGGTTCCTGCAATTAAATCCTAATTGGATGACTATTAAAAAATTAAACTTTTGCATCCCAGTTTCTTCATTTTAAAGTAGGGTGAATAATGTAAACATAAGTCATGGAGGTTTTTCTAAGAAGAAATTTAGTGCAAGGTTAAGAACACACTAAACATTCATTGTCATAATCACTTTTCTTACATCATTAACAAAGTTCTTCAGATTCTGGCACACATTTTTAAGCAGGTTGTAATTTTGGCTTTTGTCTTAAAAGAGAGACAGTGAATGTTGAAATATGTGAACAAAACAGTAATAAATTTACAAATTCTTTGTGACAGATCAAAAGGATAATTCAGACATATATTAACCTACAAAGATGTCCATATTGATATTGAATAAAGAATACCTTGCTAAAGAGCAAATATTTTATTTGATTTTTTAGAAATAAAAAACATGTCTATATAGATACATAGTCTAGATATACATGATCATATAGTAGTGGTAGTATCTGTAAGGGCTTTTATGATTGTTTTTATTTTATTCTTTACTCTGGCAGAATTTCTTTAGTCTGTTACTGGTAACTAGAAAATAAATAGTTATTTTAACTTAAAGGTGTATATGAGTTATTCTGAGCTACAAAAGCTTTCATGTTAGCTTATTTATTTTAATGTTTTCCAAATGCATTTGAAGAAAGAAATTATCTTGTCATAATTAAAATTTCAGTCAAATAGAAATGGTTATTTAAATAATAAATTTGCATTTTTCATCAAATATGGTAATATGGGCTGCACCTGTATGTTTAAAAGCCTTAAAAATGAGATGTTACATTTGTCTTAAAAAGTACAAAATAAAAATACAAAGTCTCAAAAACTTATTGGAAGTTTTACAATGTAATTTACATTTACTATGACCTATGCTACTTTTAGGTAGTGTGACTTTTTATTTTATTTCTATTACATATACACTATCAAGTGATTTATGCCTTCCCTAAATATATACAAGTGATAGTACTTTTCAATCTACAAGGTTTTAAAAATTATTATTTAAATATATATATACATTTAAAATCATAATGGTGTTTCTCCTAGGACTTCAAAAATTTTTCACAAATATTAACTCACACTGTGCATGACAATTTAGGAAAATATGTTTAATTTTGAAGGAATAAGGATACTTTGTTTGATTTATTCCGATTCAAAAAATACAAAGAGTATTTTTTTCATGCTGAATTATTTTTGGCAGTCACCATAGTCAATTTCTAAGCAACATTTATATGCATATAAAAGGGGTTCAAGTTCATAAAAATATAATAATCACTACATTGTATTCTTAGCTGGAATGACTGTAATAACACAGCATGTCTACAGAATTACCTTGAAATATTCCCCTCTGAACAGATTTTATAAGAATACCAAGAAAAATAACTTGCATCTCAGTATAATACTGTCTATGGGAGCCATTTTCTAAGGCTGTTATTTTGTATATGACTTATTTTCAGAAACAAGCCTTTGTGGTATTTTCAATAATTATCCTCTTCAAACAGGGAATGAGACAAAATTACCTAACAAGGAATTTAAACAGATTTTAATGACTCAAAAGGTATAAATTTGACCTGGCTGACGTGGCTCAGTGGATCGAGTGCGGGCCTGTGAACCAGAGTATCACAGTTCGATTCCCAGTCAGGGCACATGCCTGGGTTGCAGGCCAGTTCCCAGCAGGGGACGCATGAGAGGCAACCATCCATTGATATTTCTCTCCCACTCTTTAAATTAAAAAAAGGTATAAATTTAATAAGATAACTAGATAAAATAGAATATATTTTATAAATGTTAAATTAGTATCCCAAATTTAATTTAAACAGAATATTTTATTCTTTCCTCAAGCACCAACTCACTATAACCAACCATTTGTTAGTAAATTTACTCTTTATACCCCACCTAGTCAGGCCATCTGCAAGTTCTGTTTGATTTTAATGCCGAAATATAACCTCACAGTCCGCTGCTGTCACCACCCCAGTCCAAGCGACCACCAACTCATGTCACCTTGCTCCATCTGAAATACTCACCTGCTCCTTTTCCCTGCTTCTGTTTCTGTTGTTTTATTATTCTATCCTTGGATGATATTTTAAAATATACATGCAATCTTATACTTCTTCTAGTTAAAATCCTTTACATAGCTCTCTCTAAGCATTCACATTTAGAATAAGATCTAAATTTTCCATGTCGTCATGCAGGCCTGTATGAAGTGGTTTGTGTGTACACTTCAAATCTTGTATTCTGGATGTCTCCCTTTTCTTCTTCTTGTCTCACATTATTACTCTGCCCTTAGTCATAGTCATACACTCAAGCCACAGTAATGTCTTTTATGTTCCTCCTCGAAACTAGTCGCAATGGTTTCTGGCTATGAAATCTTGGACTTGGTTATTCCTATTGCTTGCAACATTCTTTCATCATGTATTTATATTACGCCATCTAAATATTACCTCCTGACAGCACATCTTCTTAACTAGCCATTCTGTCTGGCCACCTTTTATCCCTAGTTGTCATTTCCAGCTTCTCTTAAGCATTTTATCCCCTCAAACTGAATGTGAGACTAAAGATAATTTTTCTTTTGCTTTCCACCAAAAAGGTTTTGTTTATGCTGAACACTTAGGACAGTGGCTGACACATGCTATGTGATCCTATGTGATGTGCTAAATAAGTATGTGGAGTTTGATCATAAATTTTAGAGCTGGTAGATAGAAAATGTCTTGGGATAGTTTATATGATTTCAAACATAGTTGGTATTTCATTTGCCTAATAAAGATCCAAAGTTGACTTAAATGTGAAGATAGCACAGATTTTATGAATGTTTACAAATATTTTACTTCTTGCAAATTTAATTTTAATTATTTTTCATATAAGTTTTCTATTTAACAAGTTTTTACATGATGAAGTTTCGTGTACGATGTAAAAACTTACACATATGGAAAAATTCCCAGTGTTGAGAATAGGCTACTTAATTTTTTATTTGACTTCAGTTTATGTTTTCATCAGTTTATTTACTGAAATATTAGCATATGTTTAATATGATTATACAAAGTCGCATTTATATATCTGCAGAAAGTCATTTATACTTAAAAACTAAGAATCACTATTAATGAGACTTAGAGCAAAAGTGACTACATTAAAGAAGTGCTGTAAACCTTTGAACTCTACAGGTCCTGTTGGAACAGGCCAACATCACCCCTAAAACCATCACAACTTCTTTCTGCTACACCATGTCAGCTTACAACTCGACTTGCTTTTTTAAAAATTTATTTATTTTTACAGAGAGGGGAAGGGAAGGAGAAAGAATAGGAGAGAAACATCAATGTGTGGCTGCCTCTCATGTGTCCCTCACTGGGGATCTGGCCCTCAACCCAGGCATATACCCTGACTGGGAATTGAACCGAGGACCCTTTGCTTCACAGGCCCGTGCTCAATCCATTGAGCTACACTAGCCAGGGCTCAATTTGCTTTTATACTTTCAGTTTAAATAATTACCCTGGATATGTTAAATAGTTTGTCCCACAATGATATTTTTGCTTCGTTATATTTTTCTATCTTCAAGAACTAAAAATTAGATGACTTATTATAAATATTCCTGTTTTGTGTAAATTTTTATAGTCTAATGCTATCACTGTGGTTTATTTCTGAACTGAATTTTTAAGATTCTTATTATATAAGATTTTGTTTTGATTATAATTATATATATTTAATTATATATATAAATATATATAATTAGTAACATATAATTAAATATATAATTTTATATCTTTAATTATATGTTATTTTTATAAAGCATAAAGGTATATCAAATATAAAAATGCATTTTATTATGGTCAAAATAGACCTTTTGTATTAGATTGGATTCTTGTATTTTTATTTAATTTATTAAACTAAAAAAGCACACACAAAAAGTGCACCCATTTCTCCAACCTCCTAATCCACATCTCTGAAAATCACCAATCTGTTTTCTGCAACCATGAGCTTAGTTGTCTTGTTTAGAGGGGGTGAGGGAGAGATATGAGAGATTATATGGTGTTTCACTTTCTCTGTCTGACTTATTTCACTTATCAAAATGTCCTTGAATTACATCCATATTATCACATAGGGTAAAATATTTTTCCTTATGATCAAATAAAATTTTTGCCTGTGTGTATGTGTGTGTATGTGTGTATATATGTGTGTGTGTGTGTGTGTATATATATATATATATATATAAATCACAATTTCTTTATCCTTTCTTCTGAAAATGGGAGTGCATATATCTTTTTGAGTTAGTGTTTTTTTTTCTTTACATAAATACACAAAAATGAAATTGCTGGATTACATAGTAGTTCTATTTTTAATTTTTGAGGAAATTCCATACTGTTTTCCACAGTGGTTTCCCCAATTTTTATTACTACCAACAGTGCACTAGGGTTCCCTTTTCTCCACACCCTTGCCAACAGTTGTTATTCTGTTTTTGATCATAGTCATTCCAACAGGTGAGAGATGATATCATATTGGGTTTTTAAATTTGTGCTTCCTTGGTGGCTAATGATGTGGAGCAACTGCTTGTGTATCTATTGGCCATCTGTCTTCTTTAGAACTCTGTCTATTCAGATCTTATGCCTCCTCTTAAATTGGATTGTTTTTTTTCTATTGAGTTTTATGAGTTATTTATATATTTTAGACATTAGTCCTTCTCAGATAAATGATTTGTAAATAATTTTTGTGTGATGTAAGATGGTAGTTTATTTTCATTATTTTGCATATGATTTCCAATTTTTCCAACCTCAGTTTTAGAAGGAACTATTCTTCCCCATTATATATTTATGGATCCTTTGTAGTAAATTAGTTGGCCATAAATGTGTGGGCTTAAATTTTGGCTGTCTATTCTTTTTCACTTACCTATGTGTCTGGTTTTATATCAATAGCATACTGTTTTAATTGCTATAGTTTTGTGATTAGTCTAAAATCATGGAGCTTGATGTCTTCATTTCTTTATTTTTAAAAAGATTGCTTTGGTTATTTGGGGTTCTTTATGGTTTCTTACAAATTTTAGCCATATTTGTTCTGTGATAAGTGCCTTGGAGTTTTAATAGGGATTGCAATAAATTTGTAATTTGCTTTGTGTGGTATGGACATTTTAACAATATTTATTTTTCTTATCCATGAGCATGGGATATCTTTTCATGTATTTGTGTCTTTTTTACTTTCTTTTACTAATGTTTTGTCATGTTCACTATATAGGTCATTTACCTACCTGGTTAAATTTGTCCCTACATATTTTAATCTTTTGATACAATTATAAATTAACTTTATTTATTTTCTTTCTGATAATTCATTATGAATATCTAGACATGCAACAGAGTTTTATACTAATTTTGTATCTTATAATATTATTGACTATATTGATTTTAACAGTTTTATGAAGTCCTTTGGGTTTTCTTTATAGAATATCCTGCCATCTTCAAACAGTGACAATTTTACTTCTTCCTTTGCCATTGGGATACTTTTTTTTTCTTATCTAATTGCTCTGGTTAAGGCTTCTAATGTTATTTATCTCCTCCCACAAAGATATAAGCTTCAAGGGGCAGAGATATTTTTCTCTATATTCAAGCACCTAGAAATGTTCAGTGAACAAATTAATCTTTTTGAAGTAATGATCCCTAATTATGTGATCTTGTTTTTCAATCAATGTGTAGATTTCCCCTTGAGGATGATGAAGGTCTAATTACCATGGCCCAGAGAAAGACCAACTCTTTTTCTGAATCACTTACGGTCTATGTGAGACTCAATGCTAGAAGATTGAAAGAATGTTCAAGAGGAGAGATTCTTAGAGATATGTATTAATAAGCTGAATGATGCCTGAAACTAATGTAGCTTTAAAAAATCTGAAAATATATCTAAAATTCCTATCAGTAGTATAATTTTTTTGAAGTAGGACTGCAGCAATGTTTTATATCAAAGAAAATTTTCAGTATATACATGCTTATCTTTGGAAATCTCAGGAAAAGAAAAAGGAAAATGTGACTCATAAAACATAGCATATACTCCACACTCACGAACACATTTATATGATAAAGATATTGATCAGCATCACGTTGGTGAGTAAAGCATTTATACAAGTACAGCTAAGTGATCATGATAACAGCCATGAATAAACAACTTATATCACATTTACATGTTAAGCAAATTCAAAATTATATTTTATATGGAGACTTCCTCATTTTCATTAATTTTATTAATAAAGTGCATTCATTTACATTTTTTTATTTACACAAATTATCACCAGTTATAAAAGGAAGAATTGGCTTAAAAAACACATATTTTCAAATCAAATCTAGATTTTAAGCAGAAACATAACTGTATTTTATATTCTAAATGCTTCCAAATTACTTTTATGAGATGTCACGTCAGTGACAAAAGGTGCAGATAAAAGGATTTCATTACACTTCTAAACTTTCAAAGGGAGCCAGTCTTGGTAGGAAGCTCTAAACCCTGTATTGCATCTTATAGCAGTTCAAGTAGTACTTTGAATTACAACATTTTCAAAAGCTGACAAAAATCTAATGCTGTCTCTTTGAACCAGAGTCACTCTTGTAATTCTCACAAATATTTTCTGGGTGGAAGATGATGTAGTGTGGTTAAAATTTTTGGACCAAGGACATAATGATTCCTCCCTGGCCTTCAGGTATTAAACATGAATTATAGAAAGTGATTATCCTTGTCACCTTGCCTGAATAATGATGTTCTGTCTTTTACAGAGCTATCAGACACCTGCAGTGTCAGAAACGAGGACCATTTCAGGTTATTATCAAGCACACAAATATAAGGTCTTGATTCAAATCATACTTTGAAGATCACTAACAATGTATAAAGGTAATTTAGAATTTTAAACAGCATGGTTTCGATTAAAAATAAAATACAGCATTTTGTTTTTAGACATTTAATTTGGCTTAGGGTCACTTTAGATAATGTCTAAGCAAATTATATTGCTGTATGAGTCTACAAAAAAAAGACTGTGGTAACAAAATTAAATCATTTAGAAAATAAAAAGAAAAAAATCTCTCAGTTTACTGAAAAAGGCTCATAGGAAACGCAAGTAAGAAATATAACAAAAATTAGATATCCTTGTTTTTATACTATTTATTTCCCTTTCTGTGAGAAATTACATAAGAAAAGTAATGTTTGCATTCAACAAAAGATTTGTAGAGATTTGTGTCTTGCAACTTACAATTATTTTTGGACATAAAATTGGCATGGCATTTCAATTCTTGTCTTCACTTACTTTCAACATTTCACTTAATTATTTTTCAATAACTTATAGAGGTTCTATTGTATTATTCTGTTAAAAATAACTGGTATTCAAATGTGTTTCAAAATACCCCTGGAAGAAAAAAGGGCAAATATCCTTTTAATAAAAATAATAAATACATGGTCATCCCTTACTGTGAAGAAGTATTTTTGCCTCATCCCCACACCAAACAGTTTTATGAAATGTCACAGCTTAGACTACCCATGTCTGGTTAAGCACAAGAATTAAGTGATCCAGACACCGTGCATGAGTGCGGGATGATGAGGGACAGTCCTTGGAAAGGAGAAATGAACATGAAATGCCTGCTAAACCTTTCTTTCTCTTCCAAATGGAAATAGGTTTTGACACTTGAAAATTTAGAAAATTATTGCCAGGATTTTTTTTATTTGAGAAATTAGTTGTTTCTGTGATTAAAAGAATGATCCAAGAAAATTAATACAAATAAGAAATGTTTGCTCTAACCAGTGTAACTCAGTTGTTTGCAGCATTGTCATATAAACCAAAAGTTTGCAGGTTTGATTCCTGGTCGGGGGGTATCTGTGTTACAGGTTCAGTCACAGGTGGAGGCACCTAAGAGGCAATCAATAGGTGTTTCTGTCTCATGTTGATGTTTAAGCATGTCCTTGGGTGAGGATAAAAAAGGAGATGTTCACTTCAAAACTGGACAATTAATTATGAAAGTCTCCTTCTGATAAATTGATCTATTTACTTGAAACCCTGTATTTTGAAATAAAGAATACCTTATATGTGCAAAAGATGTAATTAGGTTAAGGATCTTTAGAGTTAAAAGTCATTCTAGATTATCTGAGTGGACCCTCAGTACATTTATGTGTATCCATATAAGTGAGAGGCAAAGGGAGTTTTGAGACTGACATACAAAGGAGAAGACACATAGAGAAGAGGAGCTAAAGTTACCATGGGAACACACACGGGAGTGATGCAGCTGCACACCAAGAAACACCTATAATCACCAGGAACTTTAAGAAGAATGGAATCTCCCTTAGAGCCCCCAGAGGGAGTGCGGCCTTGCTGAAACCTTGGCTTTGCACTTCCAACCTTCAGAACTATAAGCGATAAAATTTTTCTTATTTTAAGCCATTCAACTGTGATAATTTTTTCAGATTTTTTTAAAAAATTATTTTTCAAGTACAGTTTTCTTTTACTCTCATCCCAGCCCCCCCCCAGTGCTCCCCACATCCCTCCCATTTCCACCCCTGTTAGTTTTTGTCCATGTGTCCTTTACACTAGTTCCTGCAAACTCTCCCCTTTTTCCCTGAAATTCTCTCCCCTCTCCCCTCTGGTCCCTGTCAGCCTGTTCTGAATTTCAGTGTTTTTTATCATATTTTGCTTGCGTGTATGTTTTGTTGGTTAGGTTCCTGTTAAAGGTGAGATCATATGGTATTTGTCTTTCAACCCCTGGCCTATTTCACTCAGCATAATGCTTTCCAGTTCCATCCATGTTGTTGCAAAGGGTAGTAGCTCCTTCTTTCTTTCAGCTGCATAGAATTCCATTGTGTAAATGTACCATAGTTTTTTGATCCATTCATTTACTGATGGGCACCTAGGTTGCTTCCAACTCTTGGCTATTGTAAATTGTGCTGCTATGAACATTGGGGTGCATAGGTTCCCCAACTGTGATAATTTTTAATGGTGGTCCTGAAAATCTAATACGTATTTTAGTACCAGAAATGGGTTGCTGCTGCATAACAAGTACCTAAAAATGTGGAAGTGGCTTTGGAATTGGATGTTAGGACTCACAAAGAAATGAAGAATATGGTAGATAAACTTTCATCTTAGAGAATGCACAGATGACCAGAAATACAGGTTGGTAAACTTATTAACACAAAGGCTGTTTTGGTGGGAGGTCAGAAGGAAATGTGGAACATGTTATCGAAAAGTGGACAAAAGGTGATCCTTGTCATATAGAGCCAAAAATGTGGCTGAATTGTGTCCTCTATTTGTGTGGAAATCACAACTTGTAAGTGATAAACTTGAATATTCAATTGTGGAGACTCCCAGACAGTGTTTAAGGTGAAGCCTGGTTTAATATTGATGCTTGTAGCAAAATGCAGGGAGAAAGAGATGAACTGAGGAAGGAACTGTTAAGCAACAAGTTGGTTAGGTTCCTAAAATCCTCCAGGCAGAGAAGGGGTTGATGAAACTATTCACATGCAAATATGTGCTGCCATTCAGAGGGCAGAACATTAGGCATGTAAGACTGAGCTGCAAAGCAAGAGAAGCAAGCCACAGGACCAGAAGACAGAGTCTCAAGTCCAGGAGGATTATCATCAAGCCCTGAAACCTAATGGAATTTGCCCTGCTGGATTTCAAAATTGGCTGGGACTGGTAAATCCTTTCTATCTTCCATTTTCTCTTTTAGAATAAGGAAGCCTATAGCTGTCACACTAGGCCCATCCACTATTGTATTTTTGAAACACTTAATTTATTTTATAATTTCCCAGGTCCAGTGAAGGAGAGAAATTTTATACTAAGTTGGATAATATTTAGCATCTCACTCATACCTAATTTGGATGATTTAGATGATCAGATTTGAATGATTAGATAATAGTTAAGGTTTGAATTGGTGCTATGATTGAGAACTTTGGGTATATTGGAATGGGGTAAATATATTTTTACCTGTAGGAGAGATGTGAATCCTGAGGAGTAAGAGAGTGGACTGTGGTTTGCAAAAAAAAAATATTTCATGTCCCAGTCTTCAAAAACTGAATATTACCTTATGTGGCAAAATATGTGATTTTTGTTAAGAGCATTTAGAGGAGATCATCCTGAAATATCCCCGTGGACCCTTTACTTAATCAAATGTATTTCTATAGGAAAGAGGCAGAGGGAGTTTTGAGACTATACAGAAAAGACAGAAAAGAATAGGAGGCAATAGAACAGTTGGGGCAGAGATTAGAGTGATACGGCCACAGCCAAGGAAAGCCTGCAGTTACCGGAAACTGAGAAAGGACAGGGGCAGAATTTCCTAAGAGCCTCTGGAGGAAGTGCAATCATGTTAACATCATGATTTCAGTTTTCTGAATTTAAGGACCATGCAGTGGGTGGGCAGAGGAGGGCAAATGGGGAAAAATTGGGACAACTGTAATAGAATAACAATAAAAACGATTTAATAAAAAAAGAACCATGAGACAACAATTTTCCTGTTGCTGTAAGCCACTCTTTTGTAATAATTTGTCAAGGCATCCTATAGAAAAATGATCCAGATTTTATTGATCTCCATGATCGGGAATTCTGGGGCGCAAGTTGATGCTGCCGTGCACAGCAGGAGCATCTCTCAGGGAAACCTCAGCACCGCTGTTGAAGTCCTTCCACTGGTGGAATCTGGCCTGCCAGATTACTGAGGCCTCCTTTACTTAAAGTCGACTAATTGTAGGTGTCGATCACATTTTAAAAATATATTTATAGCAGCACCTAGATTAGTTTTTGTTTGAAAAACTGAGTATTAAGTCAAGCCAAGATGTGACCTCAAAGTGCCCATCACGCAGATAGAAGAGGTATAAACACAAAGAAGATACAAGTAGACTAAGTTTCAGAGTTTAGATGTGTTGGGTGTATAAATGAAAATGCTTCTTCCTAGAGGACAAAGGAAAAAGAGTAGTATTATTCTGATATAGAAAACACAATGAAAAAACGGGCACCTAGAGTATTGTTTGATATTTTTATCCATTAATAGCTCAAGCTTTGGTGACCCTGTACAAAGAAGTAGACGTCTGTATATTTACACATATGTGTATGTGTGTATATGTGTGTGTTTGCACATATGTATATATTTATATGTGCACACATATTTGTGTGTGTGAAATTGTAGTGTTGGTCTGCTGAAAGATATGTGAAAACTTTAACTTTCTCCACCTTCAACTCAGAAAAATATGCAAATGAGACTTAGAAAAAGATTTGGGCAAATAAAAGCCTACACAAAGTTCTGACATAAAATGATAAAAACAAAGAATGAATAAGGATGTACTTATTGCTAGAGAAGGGTCACTCCTTAGCTTTTTTTTAAAACAAATTTCAAATATTCCCCTAACACAGACAAGGCACAGAGGGCACCCTCTTGCCTGTAGTGCCATCATGGGACTCTCTCTTACAAGTGTGATAATTTTTAATAATAGTTGGTGTGTAGAAGAGGAAAGTTTAGTCTCCACTCCTTATGTATCACTTCACAACATATCTGCAATCCAAATATCTAGAAATAAGTTAAAATAGCCACTTTCTAATTTTATATTTTATCCTTAACACATTACACAAAAATGCATGAGAGAAAAACATAAGTCCTAGAATATGTTCAGATTACATGATTAATAAGGGTTCATCAAGCAGTATGTTTTCATCTCAAACTCTGCATTTGTTTAGCACCCTGAACTTCTATTAACAACTAGGACAAAGCACATAGTGAGACTTAGGATGAGTGAGAGGTATGCTTTCTTTTGTAGAGCATGAAAGCGTGATTCTGAAAGGGAATGGGAAAAAAGAACCTGCGTGATGCCTTCACAATGGGAGAATTCTGATGCAGTTCAAGTTCAGGAGAGACTACAAATGGAATTTAAGGAGCTATACATTTATTGTCTTGAAACTATGTTTGCCAATATGTCTCCTGGAGTTACCCCGTGGTGTGTTTATTCCTCAGTACAGGTTACTGATACAGAGGATAGCAGATGTGAGAATCACGGCAAATGAACGCAAGAAGGAGAAAATCAAATAGACTAATTCAAACGAGAGGCAGAAATATAAACAAATTCCTGAACTAAGGAGGTTGTTACAAATGACCTAGCATAAGAGTATGAATGGACCAGGGCTTTGTCCTGATCCTTTCCTTCTTTAGTGAGGGAACAGGTGCATCTGGTGGAGGGCTGGGCGGATCTGGCCAAGTTCTGAGAGAAAATATGGTTTTCTGCAATTTCTCATCCATATATATATTTAATGATTAGTAGACCGAAGGCTTTGACAAAGGTTTGGAAATGTTCCTGACAGTTCGTAGGATACATTATTGGCCTTTTTTCCCCTATCTACCATCATCACATCATAGAGAATGGGAAACATTTTTATTCCTTTGTTTTGTGAAGTCTTCTAAAAGTCAAACACACACCGATATCCTCTGTGATCATGGAAAATTATAAATTGGACTGAGCACACAAAGGTGAAGCTGGGGCTTTTCCAAGCATGCATCTGACCCCTCCATTCCCAACATCCAGTCTGATTCCCTGAGCCTGATTCCCAGGCTTTAGTCTGACCCAGGTAAAATATACTAAGTAAGCAGAGATAAGTGCTATCGAGTCTTCCATAGAAAGACATAAATATTACCTGTGATGGGATAGGTACTCTGTGAAAATATGCTAAAAAGATACAGCTTAGGAAAATAAAATCTTAAAAGTCTGAAGATAGAGTTTTTCAGGCAGATATTGGGAACTCCACTCACACTTTAAGAAATAAACCCCTTGATTGCAGGTTTTGAGAACTACCTGAGGCATAAAGCTGTTTACTATCTTGAATCAGTGAAAAAAAATATGTATATTGTCTTGCCTAGAGTTTCCTGGTTACACAGAGCAGCGATGAATGAAGATGATGTGCACGGGCTACAGACCCAGCTAAGATCCAAGGCTTTGTTAGTGCCTGTGGCTGTGCCAGGTCATCAAAAGCCTCCACAGAAGATGACCAGAGTCCTTCAGACATTCAGAACACAGTCCACAGGCATTGTGGTTAGCTGGCAGGTAACAAGATTCTTTAGTTCATTATTTGTGTAATTAGCCACAGATCGAGATCACAGTTGGGAGACAATAAGGATTGTCAAAATTAGTCTCAGTGACTCATGAAAATTTCTCAAATCAGACTTTATTTATGACCTGCAAAATTCAGTTGACCTGGTCTTGAACCATAGAATCTTATAAATAAGATAACAGGTAAAATAGTTTTGAATAGGATTTTACTCTGCATCTTCACATTCACTTTGTTTTATTCATATAATGTAAATGCTTGTTATGTGACAGATATTTAGACTCTAGTTATATAATATCATTTATCAAAAGAGACAAAAATTCTTTACCTCAAGAAGCTCAAAAATTCTTTACCTCAAGAAGCACAAATGCTACTCAACAAAATGCAAAATAAATGTAAATCTTGTACAATTTTAGAAGATGATACTATATAACACATCATAACAAAGGAAGTAGGTAATAAGTACATTTCAATAAATTACAATATAAAACATATTCAAAGCCCCAAATTTGGTAAACACAATTTAATATTTGGATAAATAGTTCTTTACTGTCTTGAAACTGATTATTATTACTCTGATGCTTATAACATAGATTTACATAACATCAAGCCACCAAGGCATCATATATGTTGGAAAGTTATTTAAAATATTTGGATCCCACATTGGTTTATATGTTTGGTCTTGTGTATAATTCTAGTATTAGAATAAAAAATGGACAAATTATGCAAATGAAAATTCATGTCTTTTTTAATCTTATATCAAGAATCTTATTGCCACATGGTTGGTTTGTTTTAGGTAATTTGACAATGCGAGTAAAGAATAGTCTTAAAAATAAATACCAATTCCCTATCGATCAAACTAATAGTTGGTTTTTAATAAATGGAAGCTTGTTCAATTTCTTGACTGTGTCTTTGCAACCTGATATTTCTGTTCATGTGTGGCTTGTAAGATTCCCTGACCTATTACTCTACAATGCAGGTTTAGAAGTATTTCAGGAAACTTACATCCATTTCATGGCAATTTCTTACTCAATCTGCCCGTAGAATTTCTAGTTTAAATATAAGTTCACCAAAAGTCAAAGCTTTCCTTGAGATTTCAAACGCCTTAGTATTACAGACACCTCCAGTTAACTTCAGTGTCCAAGAGTAATTATGATGTTTCTCCCCTTAACTAATCCCGTCCATATCATCTATGCCTAAAGGAATGTAGTTTAAATGAACATCATTGACCACTTTGAGTGGGAATCAATGCTTCATACAAACAGACAATGGGAAGGAAAGTTCTTGGCCACCATGTCTTAAGAATGGTGTCAGAGAAACAGAGCCATATTTTGAAACTTGGTTTGATTAAATGTGGATCTCTAATGTGTTCTCTTTTTTAAATTATTTTTTCAATTATATTCCCCCCTAAACTGTTGGTAAAACTTTTCATATGTTTGAAGCATCTTCATCAAGTTAGAAAGCAAATATATTGATAGATATATTAAAGATCAGCATTTTGGAAACTCAGTTTTTTGAATTATTGCCATAACTTGTCCAATGTAAACCCTCAATAACTCAATAATAATAACAAACTAATGAAAATAGAACCTGATTACAATCCTTACTGATATTAAATTTACCTACATGCATTTTCAACATTCTAGTTGGTAATTTAAATGTCAAAGTTAAAACTTTAATTATTTAATTCATTTCAGCATTATTTATATCATATTAATTAAAAGGTGTACTAAATTACAAAATATTATAAGAATGTTCATTAGGTTTTAAAAGGTATATTTATATATTCACTATTATATATATATAATGTATTTGAAATGAACCATTTAAACATTTAAGACATTTACTGGTTTTACACTAACCAGTGTAAAATTTGATGAAAGACACATAGTGATTATTGAATTGAGATGAATGTAAACTACATTTATTTCAGAACTGTAACTGTATTTTTTAAATTCATTTTTATTTATTTATCTTTAGAGGGGAAGAGAAGGAGAAAGGGAGAGAAATATCAATGTATGGTTGCTTCTTGTGTGTCCCGTGCTGGGAACTGGCCTGCAACCCAGGCATGTGCCCTGACTGGGAATCGAACCGTGATACTCCAGTTCACAGGCCCATGCTCAATCCACTGAGCTACACCAGCCAGGGCCCAGAACTGTAACTGTATATTTTAATAAGATGTAATTCTCACAAAAAGTAAAAAATGTATAATTAAATTATTTGTTCCTTTGTTCCAAACATTTGAGACTTAAATATTATGTATGTGGTTAGGTACAGATAACTGAGGTCGTATATGCAGATAGATTCTTGACATAATTAATTGAGAAAAATACAGGGTGGCACGGAAAAAGAAATAATTATTTCAGTAAAATCTCTGTGAAACACAATTTTGGAGTATAGAGTAAGAAATAAAACTTAACATTGTTACTTTTCAAAGCTTGATAAACTATACATAAACTCTGCCATGTGAAATTATAAATTTATTTCAAAAGAGTTGCAAACTGTTTTTATAATTCAATGTGGATGCTTATCTCTGTACAGATAAACCTTTGAGAGTAGACTTACCTAAATTGTTTATTCTCTTTTTGTTTCATTTATTTAATTAAATTTCAGTTTCAGTTTATATTCAATATTATTTTTGTATTAATTTCAGGTGTACAGCATAGTGGCTAGAAAGTTATATGCTTCACATAGTGGTTCCCCTAATATTTCAAGTACCCACCTGTTACCACACATAATTATTACAATATTGAATAATTCCCCATGCTGTACAAAGTATACTTTTTAAACAGGCAATATATGTTTTAAATATATTTAATCACTGCCAAATATTTGAATATTACATTTATTAAAAAGTTTTGTAAATAGTACCTTTTCATCCTTTTCATTAAGGCATTTCCAATTTTCTTGGTCCAATGTTTTTAGAAACTTGTATTGCTTCCATACTTAGTATAAAATTACTCCAACCATATGCCTTTGAAAACATATAGTTTTATTCTCTGGAGAACTGTAATAGTCTAATTAGTCTTTCCACATAGCTCAAAGAAGTAAAGAGAGGATATATATGTTTGTTTTCTATTCAATATCTAAAAAGATAGAGATTTTGTTATTTCCACATTATTGATTATGTATAAATTGTAAGCTGTTTGTACATTCAAATTGTGGTAAATGATTAAACAGTTTTCTAGATAACAGAAACAGTGATTTCTTTTCTCAATTTCATGACCATACAAGTGAAAGCAAGTTTTATGATATGAAATACCCAAATGATCATATATTCTCCAATCATTTCTGCTAATTAATAACCTCACAGTCATGTTTTTGTTGAGTTATAATGATATTATTTCATTACATACAGTGATAAAAGGCAAATGAAGAAAATAATTTGATAATGACTGGAGTATTTTTTTGTGTATATGGGCACATATGTGCATGCTTTGGAAAAAACAGGGAAATAGTCCAAGAGATAGAAAATTTGTAGCTACAGCAGTTCTAATTATTAGGCAGTTTCTAATTTACGGTTGGCATGTAATTGGTATAGGATTTATATGACAAACGAGTACTGTTTGGGGCTGAACACTGATCCCCTAAAATCCATCTATAAAAGTCCTAACCCCTGGTGCCTCAGAATATGACTATATTTGAATATAGGATTTTTTAAAGGTGATTAAGTTAAAATGAGGTTATTAAAACAAGTCATTAAGGGTGACCAGTGTCCTTATAAGAACAGGAAATTTAGAAACAGTTACAGAGAAAAGACCAGGTGTGGCCAGGGGATCAAGACAGACACCTCTATGTAAATCAAAGAGAACAGCTTATGAAGAAACAGACCTTGATTATAATTTGTTCTTGGACCCTATCCTCCAGAACGCGAGAAAATAAAATCTGTTGTTTAAAATGAAATATCATAGGTTTGATTCTGGTCAGGGCACCTGCCCACATTGCAGGTTTGGTCCCTGATTGGCATACATACAAGAGGCAACCAATAAATTCATCTCTCCTTCCCTCCTCTTTCTCCCTTCCCCTCTTCCTCCTCTCAAAAAATAAAAATAAATAAAAAACAAAAACAAAGCAAACAAACAAAAACATAAAACAAACAAGCCAAAAAAAACCACACTAAGTCTATAGTACTTTTTTATGGCAACCCTAACAAACAATAGAAATGCTGGTGGGAAGTAAGAGCAGATCTTGATATCTATGTGCAAATTATTTTTCTTTAAGCAAAAATTGTATCTTCTCTACTGCCTAATCTACAAAAAGAGCAATCTTTTATCCTTCAAAAAGTATAGAACAAAATAAAAGAAGATGTTTTCGTGGTATTTCGTCAACATCAACCCCATTGAAAAACATAAAAGGTACAGGGAAAAAGAAGCATAAATGGTAGGCACAAAATAGACAGGGGAGGTTCAGAATAGAGAAGCCAAAGAAGTTATGTGCATGATGCATGGACATGAACTAAGGTTGGGGGGATGCTTGAGGGTGGTGGAGTGCAAGATGGAGAGTGATAAAGGGGAGAAAAAATGGGGTAATTGTAATAGCATAATCAATAAAACATACTTAAAAACAACATAAACTTTGACTGCTGACTTTCTTGGAGTAAATAAAAATAATTTAGATCTTCGGTCTCTAATATATATATTTTTTTAATCTTGGTAATTTTCCTCTTGATTTTAACATTAAATTATTAGTTATTCAAAGTTTCTTTATTTGGATATGACCAATACATGAAGCTACTCAGTCTAGAATCAATCCTGCCCATTTCTCTTATTTGGAATAGTTACTAATTTAGAAAAGAGAGAAAAGGGGAAATAACAAAAAAAATATTATCCCTTCCTACCCAGTGGCAGTCATGAATTTGTTTTAAATCATTGTAATTAAATTTCATATTTCTCTTCAGACTCTTATGTCATTAAATGTAAACAAACAACCAAGTTCTAGAAAGGCTTATTGCTGAGGTGAGGCCCATGCGTCCTAAAAAGGGTCATGCTACAATAGCATTGAAAATATTTTGGTCAGTATTAGAAATTCTTTTGATTTTGATAAGTGAAAACTAATACATATTGACAACTTTTCATTTTTGCTATTATTGTTGTTTTAAGATGCATGAGTTGCAAACTTTTTCAAAGTTTCCTTTGTTTAGTTTTAACAAACTAATGCAATAACATTTCCATTTTAATCACTATTTCTGTGAAATACAATTTCTTTTTTTTTTTAAAATATTTATTTATTTTTCGAGAGAGGGGAAGGGAAGGAGAAAGAGTGGGAGAGAAATATCAATGTATGGTTGCCTCTCATGCGTCCCCTGCTGGGAACTGGCCTGCAACCCAGGCATGTGCCCTGACTGGGAATCGAACCGCGATACTCTGGTTCGCAGGCCCGCGCTCAATCCACTGAGCTACGCCAGCCAGGAAATACAATTTCTTTTATGTAACAATTAATATAATCCTTAGCAGGTGATAACTTTGAGTTACACAGTTTAAATATTTGTAAAAACTCATCAAATGATATGCTTAATAAGATCTGTGTACTTTAGTACATGTAAATTGTACTTAAAAATATTGAACTCAAGTTAATAGTATTGTTTAGTATTAAACAGTTACACATGCTGTTTGATGTTGAAGTGTACTAATATTTGCAATATACCATGCTTTGAAATGCAAAAAATAATAAGATGGATGGATAGGCCCCTCGGCAATCCCTGTTAATATTCACTTTGTGGCCTACATTTTTATAACATCACATTCTCACTCTCTTTGTACCCTTGTCATGTCTAGAGATGGCAACAGTTTTTAAATGTTTCAAGACCTTGTGTGCCACCATACACATTGCTGTGTTTTATCTAGAAATTTCCACACACCTCTAAAAATAGCCCTGTATTAGAATAACAAATTCTATTTGTATGTTTCATGATTTTTGCCAGTACCCTGACTGAGAAAATTATTGGTATGAGGTAGTGTTTCAAGAAACTTCCCCTGCAGATGCGATTTTAAGATTGGATTGTCCCACATTTAATGACCCATAATTGAACTCCTTACCGAAGTGGGACACTGGTAATGCGTACGTTTATCACCCTTGATTTACTGTGTTGGAGGACAGGAACAGCGTAGGGCAAGTTGAAGGCAGAACAACTTTCTACAACTATCAATCACTGTGGTAGCCATGGCAATTACACAAATTGTGGGTGTTGTGGTCCTTTTGACTGAACTGAAAATCTTAAAGAAAGAAAAAAATACAGACTAAATGTTCATACTGGACTCTTTCTTATGTTTTGTTTTGTCTTCACTAAACTTTAGTAAGGTTTCTGTCCTTCCTGCTGTTTCTTGACCTCTGTTCTCCCAAGCTTGAGCAAGCTCATAAAAAATAAAAGTAGAATGTGCCCTTTTTCTTAGTTTGTTCTGTGAATCAGTTCAACACAGGAGACCCTTTGCTTCTCAGACCCGTGATCATCCTCTCTTGCTTGTCTAGCTGCTCTTGAGAAGATTCTGTAAATCTCTGCTTGCCCTTCTCCCACCCTATTGAAGAAAAGAAAAAGAAACAAGGGAAGGAAGGAAGGGAGGGAGGGAGGGAGGGAGGGAAGAAGTAACAAACAAAAAAAACAAACTTACTCTGTTTCATTTGGAGATGCTTGTGAATTTCTGAGATTTGAGCGTTTTCCCTATTGCAATAGAATTCTCTGAATAAATCCAGTCTAACCCAATCTAAGTCCAGATTTATTTTAATTAGACAGTTTCTGGTGGCATAACTTTGATCAGAGTGTCACACCCTTTTGTCTTCACCCAAGTATCCATGCCAACCAACTTCTTAGGCCCTTTTTGTGCTTCCTGGTGGGAAAAATGGAGGTACATATTACTGACTCAAAACTCCCAATCCATGGCTGTGGATATTTATCTGGATAGCATGACAGGGAGTTGCTTTAATTCTACTAAAAAAGCTTTCCTGGTTCTTTTCTGTGGGATAGGGGTCTTTCTGGTTCTTTTCAAAAAATCTTTCTTGCACAGAACTTTTCCTGGTTATTTGATATTGACTGAGAATTTTCTGGGATAGATTTATTCTTGCTTCTTTTGAGGGGAGGTTTAATCCCTGATTCTTTTTGTTGAACAAGAGGAGCACTCTTTCTAGATTTTTTCTGGAAAAGAGAGAAGTGTTCTTGATTCTTTTCTAGTGGAGATTTACTCTTGACTCTGAAGGAGGCATACCCAGCTGTTTTTGTGAGGCCTTTCTGTTTTTCTTCCTCTTTTCTAGGGATTGTTCGAATGAGTCTTTCAGCTTTTTAATGGGGGTTGCATGAGAGGCTAGATAGAGATTATAGAAGAAACTGCTTGTTCTTATCTGGCTCTTTTTCTATTTGATCTCATGCCCTCATAGGTCCCTCTGAATTACTGGGCAAACTCCTTCTACCCGCTGGCATAGTGCATGTTTCACTATTATGTCACTAATTCTGCTCTATACCTTGAAGGTGAGAATAATCTTACCAAGGATAATTTAGAACAGCAATGGCTACTTTTGGGCTCTTGCAACCTTCTCAAGATTTTCACCCTAGAAGAGCCTTTCTGTCCAATGTGCCCAGAATTTTTTCTCAAAAAAAAATGCCCTGCTTCCTTCACTTGACATGATGAAGACAAAAAAATGGTTCTCCCAATCAAATTTCAAGCAGACTCTTCAAAAATCTCAACATACCTTATCTGCAGCTATTCAGTCATTTAAAGGCCACGTATCTTCCTACAATGCTACTCTTTTTTCTTTTAAATCTAAGACATTCTTACCCTAACATTTGTCTCTTTTTTCCCTTTTGCTCTTTCACATGTGTTTTTGTCTTCCTCATCATAATGGCCCTTTATTTAATAAGCTTTATGTTGTATTTTTCTTCCTTTCCTCACAAAAGCTATTTTTCTTTAATAATGCATCTATCCCTCCGCGGACCCTAGAAACTAGCATTCCTTCACTCAGCTCACAGAACTATCTCACAGTCCTCATTTAACTGCTAGCTATGTGCTTCTTTTCATTTCAAAGTGTCAAGTTGTCCCCCAGTTTTTCCATTTGTCTGATATTTAAGGGAATTCTTCATGTTATCACTTGAAGACTTTTCTTTTTATTCTAGACTTCAAAAAGAACCTTCTTCAACTTCAGTACTTTTCAAAAAAGTCAATCTATACTTACACGAGAATATAACTGTGAGCTCTTTCACTGACAGGCCTAAGTATTTGCGATCACACCCACTAATACAAATACTGACACTATTTTCATGGGAGATAAGATTATATATTCCTTGCTTTGTTAAATGCCTCTAATAGAGGAGGTAATACTAAATATAATTTTACCTAGTATGCTTGGGACTGACAAGCTATAAACAATAATTGATCCTACCCCTCCTCCTAACTGAATGGGACAGTCGTGACTGTGAACCTCAATTGCTCCCATAGAGACATTCTATTTTCATCACCATACTAATTAGTATCTGCCAACTAATTGGATGAAATCTTTTTTACCTAACTAATCTAATTATTTCTTATCAAAACTTTAGCCTAGAGACTGCCTTTGTTTTCTCATTTTAACCACTATTTCCTCTGATTTAAGTTTTCCAGGCACAAGATGAACCAAAATGTCAACTAAAACATGTTACAACTACAAGCTTAGGCTCAAAATCCTAGCTCTGTAAGGGGGCCTACAGGCTTCCCATTGTCACCAGGCTCTCAAGAAGAGTGTAGAATTAAGGGCCAATCTACGCTACATAGATTAAAAATAATAAAAAAATAGTGTTAAGATATCTACAAATAGTACGATTAATAAAATTTTTCTTGTGTCTCATCAAATAAAATATTGTTAATATAGTATTTCAAAAGAACACAGAGCATAATATTACATATACAAGACATTATTTTTAATGTAATAGTCATAAATCTTAATAGTTTAAAGGATGCAACAATTTTAGTTAAAATTAAGAAAATACTTTGCTTTAATTTTTTCATATTTCAATTAAAATGTTACTACCTGAAAATAAAGTTTTACGACATATTTCCAGTTTGGGTGCTTTTTATTTCTTCTTCTTGTCTGGTTGCTATGGCTAGGTGCTTCAGTACTATGTTGAATAAGAGACGCAAAAGCAGACATAACTGTCTTGTTTTCAATTTTAAGGGGAATATTTGTAGTTTTTGCCCATTGAGGATGATGTTGGAGGTGGGTTTGTCATATACGACCTTTATTATGTTTAGGTATCTTCCCTTTACTCCCACTTTGCAGAGCATTTTTATCATAAATGGGTGCTAGATTTTATCAAATGCTTTTTCTGCATCTATTGATATGATCCTGTGGTTTTAGTCTTTTATTTTGTTTATGTGGTGAGTCACATTTATTGTTCCAATCTTGCATTCCTGGAATAAACCCCACTTGATCATGGTATATGATCTTTTTGATGCATTGCTGTATTCAGTTTGCTAATATTTTGTTGAGGATTTTAACATCATGTTCATCAGTGTTATTGGCCTGTATTTTTCTTTCTTTGTAATGTCTTCATTTAGTTTTGCAATTAGAGTAATGATGACCTCATTAAATAAATTTGGGAGCCTTCTCTCCCCTTGAGTTTTATGGTACAGTTTGGCAAAATGTTTGGTAAAATTCACCTGTGAAGCCATCTTGTCCAGAGCTTTTGTTTGTTGGAAGTCTTCTGATTACTGATTCAATTTCACTAGGTATAATCTGCCTATTCTCATTTTGATTCTTCCTGATTTAGTTTTGGAAGACTGCATGTTTCCAGGAATTTATCCAGATTGTCCAGTTTGTTCATATATACTTGCTCATAATATTTTCTTACAATCCTTTGCATTTCTTTGGTGTCAGCTGTTACTTCTCCTCTTTCATTTCTGATTTTACTTATTTGGGTCCTTTCTCTTTTTTTCTTGCTGAGTCTGGTTAAAGGTTTGTCAGTCTTGTTTATCTTTTCAAAGAATCAGCTCTTGGATTTACTGATCTTTTATACCATTTTTCTACTCTATTTTGTTTATTTCTGATCTTTATTATTTCCTTCCTTCTACTGGCTTTGGGGTTTGTCATTCTTTTTTCAATTACCTTTAACTGTTTATCTGCACTTTTTTTGTTGTCATTATTTGAGATAGGCTTGTAATGCTATGAATTTCCCTCTTAGGACTGCTTTCCCAAGTCCCACAGATTTTGTATTGTAGTGTCCTTATTTTCATTTGTTTCAAGGTATATTTGATTTCATTCTTGATCTCATAGTTGACCTATTCATTGTTTAATAACATATTATTTAGCTCCTATGCCTTTGCATGTTCTGTGGTGTCCTTTTTGTGATTGATTTCTAGTTTCATAGTATTGTGGTCAGAGAAGATGCTTGATATGATTTCATCTTAAGTTTATTGAAACTTGTTTTGTGTGCTAACATATGATATCCTAGAAAGCATTCTATGTGCACTTAAACAGTATGTATATTTTTCTGTTTTGAGGGAAAATTCTCTGAAGATATCAATTAAATCCATTTCATCTAGTATGTTGTTTAAGGCTGCAGTATCCTTGTTAATTTTCTGCCTGGAAGATCTATCCATTGAGTAAGTGAGGTAATAAAATCCCAGACTATGACTGTATTTCTATCATGATCTCCTTTTATATCCATCAAAATTTGCGGATGACATGATATGTACATATAGTACTTCAAAGATTCCACCAAGAAACTGCTAGAATTGATCAATGAACTCAGCAAAGTAGTAGGATACAAAATTAATATCCAGAAATCAGTTGCATTTTATATGCCATTAATGAAATAACAGAAAAGGGAACTAAGAAAACAATCTCATTCACAAGTGCTTCAAAAATAATCAAATACCTAGAAATAAATCTAACCAAGGATCCAAAAGACCTATACTCAGAGAATTATAAGACACTGAAGAAAGAAATTGGAGAAGACATAAATAAATGTAAGCACACAAAGTGTTCATGGATAGGAAGAATTAACATTATTTTAAAAATGTCCATACTAAGTAATGCAATCTATAGATTCAATGCAATTCCTATCAAGATTACAATGATGGCTCTGACTGGTGTGGCTTCAGTGGATTGAATGCTGACCTGTGAACCAAAAGGTCACTGGTTTGATTCCCAATCAGGGCACATGCCCGGGTTATGGGCCATGTCTCTTGTAGAGGGCACACAATGGGCAATCACACATTGATGTTTCTCTCCCTCTCTTTCTCCCTTCTTTCCCCTCTCTCTAAAAATAAGTAAATAAACCTTTTTAAAAACCCTTAAATAAAGATTCCCAATGATGTATTTCACAGACCTAGAACAAATATTTCAAAAATTTGTATGGAACCACAAAAGGCCCCGCATAGCAACAATGATTCTGAGAAAGAATGAAATTAGAGAAACCATACTATCTGATACCAAACTATACTATAAGAACATAGTAATCAAAACAGCATGGTGCTAGCATAAGAACAGACACATAGATAAATCAATGGAACAGAATAGAGAGCCCAGAAATAAACCCACACTTTTATAGTCAATTAATATTTGATAGAGGAAGCAAGTGTATACAATGGGCTAAAAATAGTTTATTTAATAAACTATTAAATAAACATGCTGAGAAAATTGGACAGATATGTGTAGAAAAAGGAAACCAGACCATCTTCTTATATTATATACAACAATAAATTCAAAATGGATCAAATACTTAAATATTATATGCAAAACAATAAAAATCTTAGAAGAAAAGATAGACAGCAAAATATCAGACATTGCTCGAAACAACTTTTTATCACATTATTTCCCTGGACAAGGGAAAGAAAAGAAAAATAAACAAATTGGATTTCATCGAACTAAAAGTTTTTGTATAGCAAAAAAAATCATCAGCAAAATAAAAAGAAAACCCACAGAATGGGAGAACATATTTGCCAATACATCTGATAAGTGGTTCATATATAAAATTTATAAAGTACTTACAAAACTTAACACCTTTTTGTAGGTACTTAACACTTTAAGTACTTACAAAACTTAAAAATAAATAAATAAACAACCAAATTAAAAAATGGACAAAGAATCTTAAGACATTTCTCCATAGAGGACATACACATGGTCAATAGACATATGAAAAAGATACTTAATGTCACTGATCATCAGAGAAATAAAAATTAAAACCACAATGAGATGGTTTTCACAAAGAACATTCAATGGTTTATGAGAAAATGCACTTACTTCAACCCTTTGATATTCTCCCATGTTTTTACATAGGAAGTACATTTTTTTCTAAACCTGTGTGTAACATGCCAGCAGACAGTACAAGCAGAGAACTAGTTTTTCTGGAGACGAACTATACTAAGGACATAACCTTCCACACTTTATGATGAACTGCAAGTTCACATTAAGAGGCAAATCTTTCATTTCAAAATGTTAATCTATATAGTACTTAATAATTGAAGCCTGTGTGATTTAGAGTTCAGAAATGAATTAAGTACAAAAATAGATTCTTTCCCTACTTTTCTTTGATTATGTCTTGGATTGATTGTTATTCATTTTACAATCTTTACCCTCTGGGACTTTGTTCCAAGAGAGTCTGAGAATTATCAATAACTACTGAATTCAATAGCGTTTCTCCTTATCTAAGTTATTTTTGTTGATTAAAATGTTATTAGTAAAATTGAGATTTATATGCACTTTATATTTATGAAGATACTTTAAAATATGTTTATGAATGTATACAACAAAATTTAATATATTTCCACAGTGGAGTTTGGATTTGAATGCAGGGAGTTGGCTCTATAATTCATGTTCTTAGATATTGGGCTAGAAATTCTGCTGTTATAGCAAGGCACATGAGACTTTGTAAATTAGAGATCTACTGGAAATGTCCATATAAGCCTATGATCCTTATTTTTAAAAATATATAATTTATCTGCTCTGTCCTTATAATAGTTAAAAACTCCTCATCTCTTTTATCATCTTTCTGGTTTCTAGTCACCATGTGGAACAAGAAAATGTGCAACCTTCATCATCAGTTTTTTTTTTTTTCTTAAACTCTTATATCCCAAAGAGGATCCTTGGTAGGGTATCTGTTTCATTTGTGGTCCATGTAAAACTCAGGATGATCTGAGACACCTTGTTAAATAAAGCATGGGTGTTTCTAGTGTTCTGTGGGTAAATATAAAAAGAATACTATCTGACCTGGAAATGCCATTTATAATTGTATTTCCACAAAAATTTTATGCACATATGTACTAAAAGATGTAATGGCCCTAGCATCATTACTTTCTATAGTCCCAAACTGGTCACACCAAACATCCATAGAAAGTAAAATGAAAAATAATTGTTGGTTATAGTAATTAGAATTAGAGTCTGGAGTTTACTCTGAAACTCGTAGAGAGGCAGGCAGACAGGATGATGTGTGGGGGACCACAGGCTCCTGTGTCTCTCCCAGCAGCAAGAGAGTAGCATTGGTTTGTCACTGGGGTGGCAGAACAGACCTGCTTGGAGATGAAGCATTGATTAACCAGGTAAAAGTAACAGAACCATGGCACAGTTTCCAACACCTTTTAATGATATCAGACTTGGTGGTGTCTGAGCCATAATTGTAGAGGAAAGAGGAAACACCATTAATAGTCCCATAGTTTACAGCCAATAGCTGTATTTATTACTGGTGATTAAGCTGGAAACTTTATATTTCTGATCTGGGTTACCTCAACTTGTTTTAGCACAGATAGGGGCCCTAGTTGATATGAATAATGATGGGAGAGTGGATCAAGTGGAGTTTTCCATTTCCACGAAACATCAAACTGAAGATGCAAAGGTATCAGCTCCCCTCTGCACTTCCCCTGTCATGCAACAGCAGCCAGTAGTTATTTCCAGTGCACCAGTGTTTGATACAGGATGAATTGCCAGCATGCCACTGCTTCCAGCTGTTGCTCCAGTGCCGATGGGACCCATCCCTGGTGTTGGGATGTCCCCATCCCCTAATACCCTCTCTCCCTTCAGTAGCAGTGTCTCCCCTGGTCAATGGGGCCCCTGTCATACAACCTCTGCCTACATTTGCTCATCCTGTAGCCACATTGCCAAAGAGTTCTTCTTTTAGTAGGTCTGGTCAAGAGTCACAATTAAACTCTAAATTACAGAAGGCACAATCATTTGATGTGCCTAGTGCCTTTCGGTTGGCAGAATGGACTGTTCCCCAGTCATCCCACCTGAAGTACAGGCAGCTCTTCAACAGTCATGACAAAACTATGAGTGGACACAACAGGTCCCCAAGCAACAACAATTCTTATGCAGCCAAGTTTACCACAGGAACAACTGGCTTCAGTATGAAATCTTTCTGACATCGATCAAGATGGAAAACTAGCAGAAGAGTTTATCCTCACTATGCTTCTAATTGATGTACCTATGTCTGGCCAACCACTGCCACCTGCCCTGCCTCCAGAATACATTCCACATTCTTTTAGAAGAGTCTGTCCAGGCAGTGGTGTGTCTGTGAAAAGCTAACCTCGGTAGACCAGAGGTTACCAGAGGGACCCATTTTAGAAGATGAACAACTAGAAAAGAAATTACCTGTCGCCTTTGAAGATAAGCATGGGAACTTTAAGCGTGGCAATCTGGAACTGGAGAAAGGAAGACAGGTATTCCTGGAGCAACAGCGGGAAGAGTAGAGTGCCTGGCCCAGCTGAAGCGCCAGGATCAGGGGTGCAAGCTGCAGCTGGAGCTGGAGCAGCAGCAGCAGGAGGAGTAGTGCAAGGATGTGGAGCAGCAGGAGTAGGCAAAACGAGAACTTGAATGGCAACAACAGCTTGAATGGGAACAAAATGGAACACAAGGACTATTAAACCAAAGCAACAAAGAACAAGAAGATATAGTAGCATTGGAAACAAAGAAAAAGACTTCGGAACCTGAATTAGAAGCACTTAATGATAAAAATCATCAACTTGAAGAAAAGCTTTAAGATACCAGATGTCGACTGACCACCCAAAGGCAAGAAATTGAGAATACAAATAAATCCAGAGAACTGAGAATTGCTGAAATCACCCATCTACAGCAACAGTTACATGAGTCTCAGCAGATGCTGGGAAGGCTTATTCCAGAAAAAAAAAACAAAAAAAAAACCAGATACTCAGTGACAAGTTAAAGCAAGTTCAGCAAAACACTTTGCACAGAGATTCACTCCTTACACTCAAAAAAGCCTTGGAAGCAAAAGAACTGGTTTGTCAGCAGCTCAGAGACCAACTGGATAAAGTTGAGAAAGAAAGTAGATAAAAACTACAGGAGATTGATATTTTCAATAATCAGCTGAAGAAGCTAAGAGAAATACATTATAAGCAGCAGTTCCAGAAATGAAAGCCCATAGAGGCTGAACAACTGAAACAGAAAGAACAAGAGTGAAAGATCATTGAATTAGAAAAGCAAAAAGAAGAAACCCAAAAGTGAGCTCAGGAGAGAGACTAGTACTGCGTTGAGCACACACAGCAGGATGGCCAGTATCAGTGGCCAAGAAATCTCCATGAGGTGGAAAAAACTCAAAAGGGCCCAGAGACGGACAGGGAAGACAGAGTCAAACAGGAAGTGCGAGACAAGCTGGGCTGGCTTTTCCTGCAGGACCGAGAACCAGCTAAGGCAGCTGCCCAAGCTTCCTGGTCCACCGCAGAAAAAGGCCCACTCACAATTTCTGCATAGGAGAATGTAAAAATGGTGTATTTTCCAGCACTGCATGCCTTCAGTCCAGAAGTCACAATGAGATCACGATTCAGCCAAGAGACATAGCTGAGGTGGATGAAAGCCTGACTGGAGAATTGGGATGGCTAGGAGGAGAATTGAAAGGAAAGGCAGGGTTGTTTCCTGCAAACTATGCTGAGGAAATCCCAGAAAATAATGTTCCTGCTCCATGCAAACCAGTGACAGATTTGACCCCCACCCGCGCACTCAAGGTGGCTCTGAGGGAGACCCCTGTGCCTCCATCAGCCACCTCTGCTGAGCCTCCCACAACCCCCAGCAACTGGGCCGACTTCAGCCCCACAGGGCCCACCAGCACGAATGAGAAACCAGAAACAGACCACTGGGCTGCCTGAGCATCCCGGCCCTTTCTCACGGTGCCAAGTGTTAGCCAGGTAAGGCAGAGACGGACTTTCACTCCAGCTACGGCCACTGGCACCTCTCCGTCTCTTGTTTCAGGCCAGAGTAAAAAGGTGGAGGGGCTACAAGCAGAAGCCCTGTATCCTTCCTTGGAGAGCCGTATTTTTTAATAAAAATCATGTCATCACCGTCCTGGAACAGCAAGACATATGGTGGTTTGTAGAAGTTCAAGGTCAGAAGGGTTGGTTCCTCAAATCTTACGTGAAACTCATTTCAGGGTCCATAAAAAAATCAACAAGCATGGATTCTGGTTCTTCCAAAAGCCCTGCTAGCCTAAACAGAGTAGCTTCCCCAGCAGGCAAGCCAGCCAGCCGACTCAGGAGAAGAATTTATTGCCATGTACACTGACAAGAGTTCTGAGCAAGGTGACTTAACATTTCAGCAAGGGGATGTGATTCTGATGACCAAGAAAGATGGTGATTGGTCACCAGGAACAGTGGGCCACAAGCCCAGAGTCTTCCTTCCATTCTAAAGGAGGATCTGGAACTAATGGAAAAACAGAAAGTTTAAGGGGGGAAAAAACCTGAAATTGCCCACGTTATTGCCTTCTACACAGCCACCAGTCCGGAGCAGCTCACCCTGGCCAGTGGGCAGATTTTGATCCGGAAAAAGAACCCTAGTGGAAGGTTGGAAGGAGAGCTGCAAGCACGTGGGGAAAAGCACCAGATAGGCTGGTTCCCAGTGTATTATGTAAAACTTTTAAGCCCTGACAAGTAAAATCACTCCAACTGAGCCACTTAAGCCCACAGTGCTCCCAGCAGTGTTCCAGATAATCGGGATGTGCAACTACACCGCCCAGAATGATGAGGAGCTGGCCCTCAGCGACGGCCAGATCAACATCCTCAACAATGAGAACACTGACTGGTGGAAAGGGAATGTCAGTGGAGAAGGAGGGCTCTTCCCATTCAATCACAGGAAGCTGACCACAGACATGGACCCAAGCCAGCAAGGTTGTCTGCCACCACCTTTAGGCCTGAAGGTCTTCAGAGACTCGCTATTCCATAGTACTGGCCAGAGGGGTGATGGGAGATGCAGCCTTGGTGATGGGTAGAAGAACTCACTGAAAAGCAGTTTACCTCATTTTACCATATTGCATATAATGTCAATGTTGAATTATTACTTGCAGAGACAGGAGCAAAAATTACAAAAATACACAGGGTAGTAGGTCCTTTTATGGCTTTCGTAGTGACTCAAATTGACTTCCCCTCACCTTTGCACAGGTACTTCAATAGTTTTTAAGTATACAATGTAACCTTTTAATAACATAAATCAATAAATAACTTCATTGCTATTTTGCTTTTGCAAAAAGACCCACTATCAAGGAATGTTGCATGTGCTGTTAAAAATGTTCTAATTGTCCATAAAAAATAATAATTAGAATTAATGGACTACAGCTTTAAAAAAATTAGAGTTTAAAAAGCAAGATATGAAATAATGGATACAGTTATATAAAATCAAATGCAAAAACACTTAATGATATTGCTTAGAAATGTATTATTCATAAAATACAAATTAAACAAGTGAAGAATTTATTACCATAAAATGCGAAAATGGCCATTTCTAGAGGTAAGAGTGAAAGCTTTGACTAGGTAAGGACACAAAATGGAATCTAGGTCTCAGCAATTTTCTTTGCCCTATCTTGGGTTGACGTGTGGTGGTTCACTTTATAAAGAACTGTTAATATTCACTTACACAGTTTTTCACTTTTATATGTGTTTTCTGATACAATAAAGAAAAATGCAATTGTAAATTGTGCCCAAATTACAAAGTAAACTGAAATTCAAAAACTGAAACTGGCCATCAAATGTGGTAGTAGAGACAAAAATAACACTGAAATGGAAGACTTTTCCACTAGACAAGCAAAATTTTAGAGGTATACTATTTTAAAAAAACAAAGTTAGGTTAGTTTAACACTCTGAGGGAAAAAAAAGACCTATCCTACCTTTCTAAAATCACTTCATACCTACTTACTTTCAGATAGAGATTTTTCAAAGCTGGCTTATTCTGAAGGCTTATTCACTAATTAACTTTGACACTGCATTTACTCTGCTGTACTGCATTCAGCTTGTCCTAGAGCTGAGAGGACAAAGTACCACAAAATGGGTGGTTTAAACAACGGAAATGTGTTGTCTCACAGCTCTGAAGACTAACTACTCAAGATCAAGATGTTAGTGAGTTTGGTTCCTTCTGAGAACTGTGAGAAACAACCTATTCCACTCTCTTCCCCAATTTCTCACAACCTCTTTATCCCTCTGTTTGTCAAGGCATCACCCTGATCTTTGCTTCCACCTTCACTTGGCATTCTCCCTGTATCTGTCTCCAAATTTCTCTTTTTTTTTTAAACATTTTTATTGATTATGCCATTACATTTGTTCTATTCCCCCCTCTTTTCCCCTCCACCCTGCACACCCCTCTCCCACCATTCCCCCCTTTAGTTCATGAACACGTGTCTCAAGTTCTTTAGATTCTGTATTTCCCCTACTTATTCTTACCCTCCCCCTATCTATTTTCTATCTACTGTCTGTACTACTTATTTTCTGTACCTTCTCCCCCCTTCTCCTTCTCCCATTCCCCAAATTTCTCTTTTTTATGAAGACATTGGATTAGAGTGCATCCTAATGACTTCGTTTTAACTTTGTGGACTTATTTTAACTTCATCACTTATCTCAAAATAAAGAGCACATTCTGAGGTATTGGGGATAAGACTTCAACATATAAATTTTGAGGGGAAACAGCTCATCTTCCTTTTTCTTTCCTTCCATGTCTTTCATCTAGAAATTCCTTTCTTGTTTGATCCCAACCCCCCCAAATTAAATGTTTTTATAAATATTATTTCTCCTGCTACCCACCTGTGTAATTATTAGCCTGACACACCTGAGTAAAACTTCATGCATGTTAATTAAGGCAATTAGTAATATTTTTTACTCTCTATTAAACCTTATTTTTTATCATTTACTACAGTAAACTGGAAATTATTAAGAGTTCTGTCATTTCCAAAAAACTCAGATCTGTGGTAGAAGAAAGTCTGCACAAGCACTTTTGCAGCTCATTAACATCTTAAGCAGTTTTTCACTGTGATCTTGGTCTCACTTTGCTCTTGTCTACTCTTTTTAATGAATTTGTGTATGCTTTCTAATTTAAATGTATCTATTAGATATCTTTATCTAGTGCATGTTTATGAAAAAGTAAGAAACTGTACTGTCCTTGTCGGTGCTATTACTGTTTGCAAGGATGCTCATAAGACCTACAGATTTACCTTGGAAAGATAGGTTCAGTTACAAAGATCAATCTATTGTTATCAGAGATTGTTGACAAACTCTGCTTGTCAAGTCTTTAGATTCATGTTAAATGACAATAGGCTTCCACTGTTCCATATAATACTTCAATGCACTGTTAGGATTCCTTCTATAATATTTATAAGTAAACAAAAAATAAAGAAGTGGATTTTAATTACATATATTCAAACTCAATAGCACATCCATCACATCTTTGCAATAAATAATATTATTTCTTGTCTCAGTGTGATCGGTTTTCATTTTGACTCGTTAGATGAAGCTAATTGTCCTTTTTGGTACTGAAAAATTCCACCAAGGTTAAAGTTCTTATCAATGTTCTTATTAGTCTTATTTAAATTAACATATGTTTAATTGTGAAATATGTCAATAATCTGCCACATTTTAAATTCTATGCAATGCTTTATTTTCTCACAGTGCACTCAGCAATATTTTTAAATTTGGTTAATATTGTAAATAAAAATTTTATTTAAATTACTGAAACTATATTGACTCTTATGGAAAAAACATATTAAAAAGATTTATTGCTATGGGGTACCTTATTGCTCAGAAATATTTTCAAATGAGCCCTGGCTGGTGTAGCTCAGTGGATTGAACATGGGCCTGCGAACCAGACGATTGCAATTCAATTCCCAGTCAGGGCACATGCCTGGGTTGCAGGCTATTTCCCAGCAGGGGACCCAGGAGAGGCAACCATACATTAATATTTCTCTCCCTCTCTCCTTCCCTTCCCCTCTAAAGATAAATAAATAAAATAAAATTAGATAAAAAAGAAATATTTTCAAGTGGATTATATTAAAGAAAAAATTCATACTAAATTTTGAATTCTGTAAAGATAAATATTGGGTCCATAGTAAAAATACAAGTGTTTGATTTTACAGTGTTTCTCAAAAATATATCTTGGGTTAATTAGTTGATAAAAGATATGGATAAGAGTAGTCACAGAAAAATTAGATTACTTAACAAAAGTCTGTGACCACTAGGTGAAATTTATTACCTATCTGACAGGATATATTTCTTTCTTCATTTATATTCCCAAATACAAGTAATATAGACTTTTCTTCAGTTCATGCTTTCTATTGTTTCATGACTTTAAGACAGAATAATCTAAGTGAATGCTTCTGTTTAAAATTAAATTTAAAATTATTTTTAGATCTTATATAAACTATAATAAAACATCCCTCCCCTAAATTTCCACTGTGCTCATTATCCTTAAAATGATCAACAAATGATGTAAGTTCTCTTTGTTAGCTATAAATTTCTTAGTATGTTTCCTTAAAGTAAATTGTCCTCAATATAAACAGTAATGTGCAAAGTTTATTCTACTGAATCTTTGATTAATTGTAAAAGGCATTATTGGAAGTACAGGTTTCTTTAGATTATTTTCTTAAAGGATTCTTGTTAACCTATTTTTAATAGGCATTATTCTATAATATTAAAAATCATATCTAAAATATTTCTATCTCACTTAAACGGAAATTTTCTATTAAAATTATGCCCATAGATTCCTTTAATCTATTTAGTAATTACTTACCTTGTGTATCATGAGTCTATTTAATACTTCATAACATAAGACAGAATCTAAACCATGGTATAAAGAAGGCACTCAATGTATTCTGGAGCAAATAATTAAATTTACAGAAGCATATTCTATTTGGGATTTCAATGTAACAATAAGAAAATCTGCTAAGGAGATCAAGCAATAAAACTATAGCCCTCCTCTCCCTCCAACCCCACTCCCCATTTTAAATTTTATCACCTAATTAGATACTGGAATTAGAAATACGAGTCTTCATAAAGTAATTATGGAGACAAATCTTTAAGGTCAGTCACTGTAATACATTGGTTTCAAAGCATATTAACAATTAAAAAGGAGTTACACATCTTATTTTAGAAATAAAGAAGCTATATTTACTTTTTTAATGTATTTTTAAAATTTTTGTTCAAGTACAGTTTTCTGTCGTTTACTCCCATCCCAGCTCTCCCCCCTTCCTCCCATTTCCAATCCCCCTAGTTTTTGTCCATGTGTCCTTTATATTGTTCCTGCAAACCCTTCCTCTTTTCCCCTGGAATTCCCTCCCCTCTCCCCTCTGGACACTTTCAGCTTGTTCTCTATTTCAGTGTCTTTGGTTATATTTTGCTTGTTTGATTGTTTTGTTGTTTAGGTTCCTGTTAAAGGTGAGATCATGTGGTATTTACTTTTTATGGCTTTGGAGAAATAGTATTACTATGATCTAGATCAGCAATTTTTAACTGGTGTGTCATAAGAATTTTAAAACATGCAATATTTAACTACACAGTTAGGGACACTGACCTCTCTTAGACTGTTAAATAAAATAAAAAAGACAATAGCCAACGCAACAATTATTGTCTGGTTTGGATTAATAAAAATTATACCTATTTTTTTGTCATATCAGAAAAAGTATATAATATATTGTTTGGTGTGCCACAGAATTTTAGTAATTAGTTTATGTGTGTCATAAAGTTTTTTTAAAAAGTTAAAAATCACTGATCTATAAGCATTAAATTGACCTGAAATAATTAGTATAATCTAAAAGTGATTAATTAGTACCTGGACATGATATATTTTATTTTAATATATATCATTCAAACATATGACTTAGGTCAAGTTATTTTTATTTTAATGTATTTTTTAATCCTCATCCAAAGACATGTTTATTGATTTTAGAGAAAGGGAGGGTAGAAAAAGAAATACATTGACATGAGAGAGAAACATCAATCAGTTGCTTCTCATATGCAACCTGACTGGGGATTGAACCCCCTGCCTAGGCATGTGCCCTGAGCAAAATTGAACCTGCGACCTTTTAGTGCGTGGATGATGCTCCAATCAACGGAGCCACTTGGCCAGGGCTGACCAAGTTATTTATTCACTACTTCACTTTCCTAAACATTTCCTTGCTGTTGTAAGGGACAAATATGATTGTAAAAATCACTTTATAAATTCCAAGTGCTAGAGATAAAATTGCCATTATAATTATCTGATGAAGATAGCAGTTTCTATCAGGTTAGAACTGTAATGTAACACATTATCAGGATATAATGAAATTGACTTTAGAGCAAGATAAAGCAAGCATTCTTATCCATTTTTGTATATCCAATCTAAATACAAGATTCTGGGCAATTAAATTCATGAACTTGATTGTGGAGATTATGATATCTGTGCTTGTTGGTATATAAAACAAATGACTATCCAATATCCTGTCGGTTATGTTGAGAGAGTTTGATAAATACATAGATTTCATATCTACCCTCCTGCATTTGTAACTTAAACATTTAGGCCAAAAAGACCTTTTTCTAAATATTGTTTAAGTTTTTTCATTACATACAGTTTTGAATCACTTTTGATTGCTTCTCTTTTTTGTTCTTATTTTTAAAAACATTTTATTTATTTACTTTTAGAGAAAGAGGAAGGGAAGGAGAAAGAGGAGATACAAATTAGTGTATGGTTGCTTCTCCTGCACCCCCTACTGGGGACCTGCCCACAACCCAGGCATGTGCCCTGACTGGGAATCAAACCAGGGACCCTTTGGTTCTCAGGCCAGCATGCAATCCACTGAATTACACCAGCGAAGGCTGTTCTTATTTTATACTTATCTAAACTGAATTAACATTGTCTTTCTTATGCTAATATGTACTGATGCTTGTTATAGTTTCTTCCTAAATGTATTTTTTAAGTTCTGATTTTCCACTCCAATTAGGGTTTTGAGCAATATTGTCTCAGACCAATATTGAACTTCTATTTTTGATTCTGCTTTTGTTCAATTAAGTAATATCACAGGCATTTTTTGTTGTCTCAGTTATACAATTAGGAAGCCTGTTAGAAAATATCAAGTATTGTATCCTTTAGTTCTACTTAACAGGAATTTCTTTATCAGCTACTGTGTTGTTTTCACTTCTCTTCATTTAACTTCTCTTCAATATACCTTTGTGAATGCAAATCCAAAGAACATTTCACTGAAACAAGCTTTCCAATAATTCTGGGGGATAATCAGAACACTTCAAGAAAATAAAATGTTGTCCTATCCATCCCCAGCTCCCAAGTTCAATCCTCTCTCCCAGTGTTTTTGTCCATGGGTCCTTTATTTTTTTAAAATATATTTTAAAGATTTTTAAAATTTATCTTTAGAGGGGAAGGAAAGGAGAGAGGGAGAGAAACATCAATGTATGGTTGCCTTTCGTGCGTCCCCTGCTGGGAGCTGGCCTGCAGGGAACTGGTCTGCAACCCAGGCATGTGCCCTGACTGGGAATCGAACCGCGATTGTCTGGTTCGCAGGCCCGTGCTCAATCCACTGAGCTACACCAGCCAGGGCCTGTCCATGGGTCCTTTATATAGGTTCCTTGACTTGACCCTTCCCCCTTTTTCCTTATTATCCCTCTCCTTCTTCCTCTCTGGTCACTTTAAGTTTGTTCTTTATTCCCATGTCTCTGGTTCTATTTTGCTCATGTGTTTGTTTTGTTGATTAGGTTCCACTTACAGATGAAACAATATGGTATTTGTGTTTCACTGTTTGGCTTATATCACTTAGCATAATTCTCTCCAGTCTCATCCATGCTGTTGAGAAGGGTAAGAGCTCCTTCTTCCTTCCTGTTGTTGCATAGTGTTCCATTATGTGATTGTACCACAGTTTTTTATCCCATTCATTTACTGATGAGCACTAAGGCTGTTTCCAGCATTTAGCCATTGTAAATAATGCTGCTATGAACACTGGGGTGCATAGGTTCCTTTGTATTGGTGTTTCACGATTCTCAGAATATAATCCCAGCAGTAGATTCACAGGGTGAAAAGGCAGTTCCATCATTAGTTTTTTTTGAGGAAATTCCATACTGTTTTCCACAGTGGGTATACCAGTCCACATTCCCACCAAAAATGAACTAGAGTTCCATTTTCTACACATCCTTGCCAGCACTTGTTGTTTGTTGATTTGTTAATGATAACCATTCTGACTGGTATGACATGGTATCTCACTGTGGTTTTAATTTCCTTCTCTGATGGCTGGTGATGCTGAGCATCCTTTCATATGTCTCTGGGCCCTCTGTATGTCCTCCTTGGAGGAGTGTCTGTTCAGATCCTTTGCCCATTTTTAAATTAAATTGCTCGTCTTCCTGGTGTGGAGTCATATGAATTCTTCACATATTTTTTAGATCAAACCCTTGTCTGAGGTATCATTGTTAAATGTAGTTTTCCATATAGTTGGTTCCCTTTTCATTTTGCTGATATTTTCTTTGGTGATGCAGAAGCTTTTTATTTTGATTAAATCTAATTTGTTTATTCTTTCCTTTATGTCCCTTGCTCTAGGGGACATGTCAATGAAAATGTTGCTGCGTGGAATATCTAAAATTTTCCTGCCTATGTTCTCTTCTAGCAATATCATGGCATATTTAAATCTTTACATATGGAATTAAAAATAAACTCCATTTTAAGTTTATTTTTGTGTATGGTGTAAGTTGGTGGTCAAGTTTTATTTTTTTGCATGTAGCTGTCCAGATCACCCAACACTATTTGTTGAAGAGGCTATTTTTACTCCATTTTATGATTCTGTTCCCTTGTCAAATATTAATTGACCATAGAGACTTGGGTTTATTTCTGGGCTCTCTATTCTCTTGCATTGATCTATGTGTCTGTTCTTATACCAGTACCAGGCTGTTTTGATTATAGTGGCTTGTTATATAGTGTGATATCAAGTATATATCACACTTGTTATGTATTGTGATCCCTCCTACTTTGTCCTTCTTTCTCAAAATTGCTGTAGCAATTCAGGGTAATTTGTGGTTCCATTAAATTTTTGAAATTTTTGTTCTATATCTGTGAAATATTTCATTGGTATTTTAATAGGGATTGCATTGAAGCTATACATTTATTTGAGTAGTATCATTTTGATGGTGTTAATTCTTCTAATACATGAATGTGGTATATGTTTCCATTTATCTTTGCCTTCCTTAATTTCCTTCTTTGGTGTTGTGTAGTTTTCTGTGTATGGATCTTTTACTTCCTTGGCTAGGTTTTTTCCTAGGTATTTTATTTTTCTTTTTGCTATAGCAAATTGGATTTTTTCCCCTGATTTCTGTTTCTGACATTTCATTGTTGGTGTACAAAAATGCCCTCAATTTCTAAATATTGAATTTGTATCCTGTTCCTTTGCCAAATTCACTTATTAAGTTGAGTAGTATTTTGATGGAATCTGTTGGGTTTTCTATGTACACTGTCATGTCATCTGCAAACAATGATGTATTATTTCCTCCTTTCCAATTTGAATGCCTTTTATTTCTTTTTTCTTTTCTGATCACTGTGGCTAGAACTTCTAATACTCTGTTGAATAGAAGAGGTGAAAGTGGACACCTTTGTCTTATTCCTGGTCTTAGTGGGAAAGCTTTTAGTTTTTGCCCATTGAGTATGATGTTGATTGTAGGTTTCTCATATATGGCCCCTACTCTGTTGATGTATGCTCCCTCTACTTCCACTTTGCTGAGTGTTTTTAACATAAATGGGTGCTTTATCAATTGCTTTTTCCTCATCAATTGATATGATACTATGATTTTTGTCTTTCCTTTTCTTTATGTGAGGTATTATGTGTACTGACTTGAAAATACTCTACCATCCTTGCATCCCTAGCATGAATCCCACTTGATCGTGATACATGCTTTGTTTTAATGTATTGCTGGATGCAGTTTGCCAATATTTTGTTGAGAATTTTAGCATCTGTGTGCATCAGCAGTATTGGTCTGTAGTTTTCTTTCTTTGTTATGTCTTTATCTATTTTGGGGATTAGGGTCATTCTGGCTTCTTAACAAGAGTTTGGGAGTCTTCCTTCTTCATAGATTTTTGGAATAGTCTACGAAGGATAAGGGTTACCTCTTCCTTAAATGTTTTGTAATATTCTCTTTTGAAACTGTCTGAACCACAGCTTTTGAGTGCTGGGAGATTTTTTTATTACTGCTTCAACTTCACTACTTTTATAGGTCTGTTCAGGCTTTCTGCTTCTTCTTCATTCAGTTTTGAAGGATTTTATGTTTCTATAAATTTATCCATTTCACCCATGTTTTCAAATTTCTTGGTATATATTTGTTTGTAGTAATTTTTTAAAAGATTTTATTTGCTCGTTTTTAGAGAGAAGAGAAATGAGGGAGAAAAAGGTGTAGAAACATCAAAGTGTGGTTGCCTCTCATGTGTCTCCTACCGGGGACCTGGCTTGCAACCCAGGCATGTGTCCTGACTGGGAATTGAACTAGCAACCCTTTGCTTCATAAGCCTGTGCTCAATCCACTGAGCCACACCAGCCAGCACTGTTTGTAATAATTTCTTATTGTTCCTTTGTATTTCTGTGGTGTCAGTTGTAATTGTGCCTCTTTCATTCCTGATTTTATTTACTTGGGTCCTCTTTCTTTTTTTCTTGATGAGTCTGGTTAAAGGCTTATCAATTTTGTTTGTCCTTTCAAAGAACTAGCCCCTAGATTTATTAATCCTTTGATTTTTTTTTTTAGTGTCTATGTCATTTAATTCTGCTCTGTCAATTATTTCCTTCCTTCTGCTCTCTCTGGGCTTTGTTTGTTGTTCCTCCAGTTCTTGTAGATGTATGGTTAGGTTGTATCTTTGAAATATTTCTGTCTTTTTAAGTAGGCCTGCATTACTATGAACTTCCCTCTCAGGACTACCTTAACTGTGTCCCATAGATTTTAGACTGTTGTGTTTTAATTTTCATTTTTTTTGAGAACCTTTTTTATGTCTTCCTTGATCTCATTATTGACTCATTCATTGTTTAATAGTATGATATTCAATATCTAGGAACTTGAATATTTCTGAGTTTTTTCCTTATGGTTGGTTTCTAGTTTCCAGATGTTGTGGTCTAAGAACATGCTTGATATAATTTCAATATTCTTGAATTGTTGTGATTTGTTTTATGTCCTATCATGTGATCTGTCTTTGAAAATATTCCATGTACATTTTGAAAAGAAACTGTATTTTGCTTTGTGGGGATGAATAGTTCTCTATAGTGTATATCATTCTTGATGTCCCCCATGATTTCCCTTATATATTTGGCTATTTCTATAGTGGGTACATATATGTTTACAATGGTTATGTCTGTTTTTATATTTTGAGATAGGCCTGTAATGCTATGAATTCTCTTCTTAAGACTGATTTTGTATGGTCACATGAATTTTGGGTTGTTGGCTTCTAGTTTTCATTTGTTTCAAGAATATTTTGATTTTTCCTTTTATCTCATTGCCAACTCATGCACTGTTCAGTAACATTTATTTAGCCTCACTGACAATGTGTGTTTTTCAGGTTTTTTTCCTTGTGAATTATTTCTAGTTTCATACCATTAAGGTCAGATAAGATGCTTGATCTGATTTCAATCTTCTTAAATGTATTGAGACTGTTTTTTGTCTTAATATGTGGCCTACCCTAGACAACATGCATGTACACTTGAATGAATATATATTCTGTTTCTTTGGAGTATAATGCTCTGAAGATTTAAATTAAATCTAGCTGGTCTAGGTGTCATTTAAGGCCACTGTTTCCTTGTTGATTTTTTGTCTGGAAGATCTATTCTTTGATGTCAATGGGATATTAAAATCCCCTGTCAATCTCTTCCTTTATGTCCATCAAGATTTCCCTAGTGCGTTATTGGTGGGGATGCACGTTGGTATAGCTACTATGGAAAACAGTATGGAATTTCCTCAAAAAAACCAAAAATGGTACTGCCTTTTCACCCTGAGATTGCACTGCCATAATTATACCCTGAGAATTGTGAAACACCAATTCAAAAGAACTTATTCACCCCTATGTTCATTGCAGTGTTATTTACAATAGCCAAGTGCTCAAAGTGGCCTAAGTGCCCATCAGCAAATGAATAGAATAAAAAACTGGTACATTTACACAATGGAATGCTGCATAGCATAAAGAAAGAAGGAACTTCTATATTTCACAAAGCATGGATAAAACTAGAGAATATTATGCTAAGTGAAAGAAGCTAGGCCATGAAAGCCAAATACCATGTGATCTCACCTATAAGAGGAACCTAATGAACAAAACAAACAAGGCATGGAAGCAAGTAACATACTGACAGTGACCAGAGGGGAAGAGAGAGAGGGTAGGATGATAAGGGTAGAAAGAAGGAGAATGGGCTAGTTAAGGAACATTTATGAATGGCCCACGGACATGGACATCAGAGCAGGCATTGACTGTGAGAGTCAGGAGTGAGCTGGGCAAAGGAGAACAAAAGGAGATAATTGGGACAACGGTGATAGGACAACAATAAAATATTTTATTTATTTATTTGTTTATTTATTTATAGAGAAAGGGAAAGGGAAGGAGAAAGAGAGGTAGAAAACTATCAATGTGTGGTTGCCTCTCATGCAACCCCTACTGGGGACCTGGTCCACAATCCAGGCACATACCCTGACTGGAAATGCAAATGGTGACACTTTGTTTCACAGGTTGGCACTCAATCCACTAAGCCACTCCGGCCAGGACACAATAAAATATTTAATTAAAAAAATAGTTTATTTATGTATTTAGGTGCTTCTATGTTGAGTGCTTACATTTTTACAAAGGTTATATCCTCTTGTTGAATTACTACCCTTATCATTATGTAGCGTTATTCTTTGTCTGTTATCATGGTCTTTGTTTTAAATTTTATTTTGTCAGATATAAGTATTGCTTCCCCACCTTTTAAAAAATATCATATTTATAAAATATGTTCCCATCCCTTTACTTTATCCATTAGTGTTCTTAGCATATTAATCATAATTATCTTTAAATCCCTAATCTGATAATTTCAACATCCCTGCTTTGTCTGGCTCTGATGCTTGTTCTGTGTCTTTAAAATTGTGATTATTTATTGCATTTTGCTATGTCATAACTTTTTCTTGAGAGTTAAACATGATAAACTGGGTAAAAGGAATGACCGTAAATGGACCTTCAGTAATAGGATGGTGAGATGTGAAGAGAAGGGAAATATTCTATAGTCTTATGATCATATCTCTATCTTTACTGAGCCCACATCTCTGGACTAGGAACTTCACAGACATTCTTAATTATTTTCCTCTTCTGTAAGTTGAATGGAATGATGGAGTTGAATATTTCTCATCTCCCACATCAATTGAATCTCATAATGCCCAGAGGGTAGGCTTTTCCGATAAGAGAGACCATTTAAGAAGAACAAAGTACCTTGAAATATTTAAAAATGGTTTCTTTCTCCTCTTTCCACTGCAGCCACCAGGAGATTTTTTTTTTCTGGTATTAACTGTGGGAACCCATGCAAACTCCTAGAAGGAAATTTCACAGTATTGTCAGGGGAGCCCCCCATGAGTGGATTTCTCTGGAATCTTTAACTCTTAGACATGCCTTCACTGAGCCTTTAACAATTCAGCAACTATAGTTTAGGTCTTTGAGCCTGGCACTGGTTCCCAGGAGGTTACTGCTCACAAATCTCTGTTCTTATAAACTGCAACTGCCTGTATTCACTGTCCTGTCTGTCTCTGTAGTTCTGGGGGCAGTGGTGCGCTCTGTGTCCTCCCTCTCTCATGGACACAAAGGCTGTTGTTCATTTTTTAACTATGTTCAGCATTTTATTTATTTTTAAATATAGTAGAGACTTCCAAGCTCTTTATATGTGGATCCATAACCCATAAAGATTTTTTTAGATGTAAATATACATAATACATAATTTCTTTCTATAAAAGTATCAAATATCATCTCTATTTTCATGTATATGTATAAACCAGGCTATGCACATATGTGTATGTACTGTCAATTCTAATTTAAAAGAAGTTTTAAAATAAAAGATTTATTTATTTAATAATTAATATCACGTAATAAAATAGAGAATACTACTAGTTTGGAAAGCAAAATTACTTTAATCTACAGTGTAAATTTAGAAATTAAAGAGAGAAAAAGGAAGAGAACTTACTATTTGAACTTTCCAGATTTCAGATAATACTGGAGTATATGGAAATAACAATAAGTTAATACATGGCAAAGTAGGTAGATAATAGAGAATAGCTAAATAAGTAGAAATAAAAAAGTCATTAATATAGGAAAAATAATACATAGTCACAGGAGAAAATAACTGGGATATTCCATTCCTTTATTTTTTATCTTCATACTAAATTATTTTGGTCAATATTTTTCCAATGCTTTAAATTTAAATAAAACTATTTGTTCGGCATATAAAAAATTCTCTTTATTACTATTTATGTTGTGACATGAGTTTATTACAACCACATTTTTAATGGAAAAGTTCTATTGAAGGCATCAGCTCATTTTACCTAAATCTGAAAACACTTTTGAATAAACAAACAGGCATATGTCTTCAAAATAAATGAACGGTAATTTCCTCATAATTTATTATTCAGGACATCCAATTTAAATATCTAGTAAATAAGACTTGCAAAGCTAAAGGTTTTATTGCCAAGAACATCTTAAGAAGTGTTAAAGATGATTTTCCTAGGCCATGGGTAAAAGAATATTTCATCCGTTTTTTAGGTAATACATTTGTAGTCTTTATTGATTTACCTTAAACTGTTTTTATATAAGAATACACAGAGATGCTTGAAGTAAAAGATATTTCAATTTATATGAGATTTTTTCCCCTCTTTTCCCAGGATGTTTCTAAGTTTTCTGGAAGGAAAGAATTTAATTTAGTGGTATGAAATAGTGTAACTGGTTGAGGAAAAACTGTTTTCCCTGTTCCAATTTGCACCACAAACTTCTATATTCCCTTATCATCTCAAACTTGCTTTTTATAATATTCTCATTTGCCATTGCCAAAATCAAATTGGTGCATTTTAGGAAATATGAACACATTAAATCCCCACAGTTATCCTGGCTTGCTCTCTCCATCTTTGGTTCTTCATGGTATAACTATAGTCAATTATTTGTGATTCTAGCTCAAAATTTTACTGATATGTAAGCTCTCAGTCATGTTCTGCAGTCCCCCCATTGCCTCAGTTCAGGTCCTTCTTGTGTTTTACCTGGAAGAGTTGAAAAATCTCCTGTTGTGATTTCCTGGTGTTAAATCACTCAACTCAGGCCCCTTTAATAATGTTTAGAGTGAAGAAGAATATTAAAAGAGTATGAAGAGTGGGTGAAATGGGGGTGATATTTTATTTTTTATCTAAAATAGTCTTAGAAATGTTTATTAATATAAAGATCTTTGAGAATATGTATGACTTTTTTTCTTTCTTTTTTTAAATTAATTTTATTTAGTTATTTTTCAAGTACAGTTTTTGGGGGTGATATTTTAGATGGCATAATCAATGCAGATTTATCTGATGAGGTGACATTTAACACAAAAACTTGAGGAATGAATATAAATGAATTTACAGGTTCTTAGTGAAATATATTTTTTAGGACTCAGGTTTAGGATTCCACAAAGGTCTCACTCAGGCAGAGATCTGCTGAATATTTAAAGAAATCAAGGACACCCACCACTGCGGCTAAAACAGGATGACCAAGATGAGTAGTAGGAAATAAAATCAGAGAAGAGAGGACAGGGAAGAGAAAAAAATCATCAAAATATTGAAAGAGATGGTATAAGTTTATGGTTTTACTTTGAGTGAGATGGGAAGCTATAATGGGGATCTTGGCACAAAATGACATAATACAAATTACTTGTTAATATAATCACTATGGCTGTTATATATACTGAAGGTGGGTATAAATGGAAGAGGCAATATGAGAAATACTTGGATTTTCTCTCTTTGTCTAAATGTATTTAGTGAGAAGGAAATCTTATGTGCTGAAATCCAAAGAGTTACCTTACTAATATTTTATGAGTCAAGTTGTTCAGAGGAGAAAGGCTAGAGACATGCCCAAGTATAGTTACAATAATATGCTGAATATGGTATAGAGCTTGAGGAGATTTTCAAAGGAAACAAACAATTTTGTCTTCAGTAAGAAATGTTCAAAGCTATAGAGAACATCTATAAGAGGTTATTTGAGCCAAACTGAGGACATGCTGGGAAGCAATATCTCAAATGCTGCAGAGAATGACAATTTTGCAACTTCTTTTTTATATTGGAATTAAGGAGCAAAAGTGAGAAAAAGTGCATGAAGGTGGGAAAAATGCAGGGAAGTCTCTATGATTCCATTATAGGTTAGTTAACAAAATTATGTACTTCCCTGAAGGCCCGCAAGAGCTCTGGAAAAGAGATTTACTTCTGGCATTTCCAAGGTGTGAAAATCTAGAGTCAGGAGAACAATGGACAAGGCTTGCTTAAGGCAAAAAGAGACCTTTTATAGGCCTGGGACAAGACTGCTCACCAGGACCTGCCCAGTTAAGAATTTATGATCAGATCACCCTGTGAAATTATTTTCTGTAAGATTTATTAGAGTTGTTTTTGTGTAGGAGTTGAGATGATAAAAGGTAACCTTGAAAAATTGTTGCTTCCGTTCTGGCTGGAGTAGCTCAGTGGATTAAGTGTGGGTTTCGAACCAAAAGGTTGCTAGTTCTATTCTCAGTCAGGGTTGTGGGCCAGGTCCCCAGTTAAGGCCACATGAGAGGAAATCATGCATTGATATTGCTTTTCCTCCCTTTCTCCCTCCCACCCCTTCTCTAAAAGTAAATAAATAAAATCTTTTAAAAAGAAAAGAAAAATTGCTGCTTCTATGGTGAACTTCAATCTAAACAGAGTAAGGTTGATAGGATTAGCGGCATTGGTGCCTAATGCAAATTGTGGTTTTGAGCTTGTGAGTTGTACTGAAACAGTAAAGATAAAGGAAGGAGGTTTGCCAAGTGCACAAAAAGTTGGATGCGCTCCCTCAACAGTTCACTAAGGACCATACAGAGGTGAGCCGGAGTGCCTGGTGGCTCAGCCTCTTCTGAATCTGAGGGCTGTTGTGGATCCTCAGCTCAGTCACTCCAGTAACAGTATCGAGACTGGCAAAGCAGCTGACTCAGAGCTCTGGCCCGCTCTCTTACCTGGCCATTCTTAGTTAACTTAGTAGGCTCTCTTTGTATTTTCCATTCTCTGGCCCTAGCTGTTTCCCAGGACTCTATTTATGTTTTATCTTATTCCCTGTATTATTTTTATGAAATTACAAAAAAATTCTCAGGAGTGGTAGGAAAGCTTCTGAGCATTTTTCATGTACACTATAAAATATGTATAATATATCCCAATAACATATATTTTAGAGGGCTGATGGAAATATCACAGACATATGTGGCTAGTAGAGATAATTAAAAGTCAGGTGTATCATATTTTTTTCCTTTAGAAAAAATGTATACCCAAATCTTACCAGATGCCTCATTTCTAGAGGTTCTATGATCTAAATTTAAATATATATATATATATATATATATATATATATATATATATATAGAGAGAGAGAGAGAGAGAGAGAGAGAGAGAGAGAGAAATGATCTGCAAGAAATGTCTAATTTTTATCTAAAGTTTCATATGCCTATTTAAATTTATTAGGATCTTTACATGAACTGGAACTACATTAATCATGTTTATGTTAAAGAACTACGCTATGTTCTGATTCATATTGACATTATATATGGGTAGAATTCTGTGATGTGCGGGGAAGTACAGTACTATGATGAAGTCTAGCTAGATGCTCACCAATCCTGATTTCTCTTGCTTTGATTACCATTTTCAGCCTCTTTTACACTTGGGTTGGAGCAATTTAACTAGGCGTTTTACTTTTATTGAAAGTTAAAAAGAAAGAACCACAAAAACAAACTTGACAGTTTCACTGCATTCAATTTTTCTCAAATGAGTAAAGTGAAGCTCTGAAGGTTTAGGTGTATACATTTAACCACACTTTTTATAATTTTCAAAGCAAGTAGCTAGTATTAGATATTAGGTTTCTTTCTTTCTTTCTTTCTTTCTTTCTTTCTTTCTTTCTTTCTTTCTTTCTTTCTTTCTTTCTTTCTTTCTTTCTGATTTTTAGAGAGACAGAGAGGAAGAAAGAGAGAGAGCGAAAGCGAGAGAGGGAGAGGCAGGCATTGATTTGTCATTCCATGTATTTATGCATTATTGGTTGATTCTTGTATGTGCCCTACCCAGAGATCAAACCCACAACCTTGGTGTATTAGGACCATGCCCTAACCAACTGAGCTGCCAGCCAGGGAAGATCCTCAGTTATCTAATAATGCTGTATTTTTATGAACATCCCAGTGTTTTATGTTTTATGAACTACATTTTAGATAAAACTTAAAAACTAGTTTCAAGAACAGTATTGCAAAAACAACTCCGAACACACAAAAAAATCATCAATAAAAGAGAAGTATAAAAGAAGAGAGTCTTTTGAGAAAAATAAAAACTGTAATAAGTATTTTTTACCAAAAAAACAGGTGGAGTACATCATAACCTGATGATTGTTCAAAATGAAGAAAAGCCTTAATTTTCAATACTCAAGCAGAGATTTTCAAAGGCTTCAAACATAAAGAAAATCTGAAAATAAGAATACCTATGGATTGTCTTTAAAGTGACCTATTTATAGATTACCATCCTGTTTATGTAACCTCGTTTATGTAGAAAACCAGTGAAAGCCCTGCAGATGCAGTTTTCTCTTGGCAGGAGGGGCCTTTGAAGTTCACCATAGTTTAACATGCTGAGCATGAAACAGCATCCGAGTAGTACAGTCTCGTTACAGAAACATCATCCGAAAATGAGTTTACAAAAAGTGGAGGAAAAAAAGCATTTTCTTACCCTTCTGAGTTTATGAAATACTTTTGAAAAATACTTGATATCTGTAGACTGGCTGAACATGTCTAAAAGATAGCACACGTATTCTGAGTAAGAGCACTCTGACTTTCTAAAGATATGGTTTGCCCCAGAGCTAGTATTTCGAATAGCCTTTTTTTCACTTTCTTCTTCACTTTCTCCTTTGTTATTTTTAATCATTACCTGGATTTTCATTTTATCCATGCACCAGTAAATTATCAATTATATGTTTTTAAGCTTACATATCTCCAAATGTATATGGCCAACTGCTTTTGCAGCATAACCACTTGGATGTCTAGTAGGCACCTCCAACTCATTGTTTGAAAGTAAACTCCTCCAGTTACTCTAGCCAGGTGGTCATGACAACAGCAGCTTCTGGGCTCAGGTGTTTCTGGGCAGGGAGAGCGATGATTCAGAGGCTGGCTCCAGCAATGGCCTTTGCAAATCTACGGAAAGTGCTGATCAGTGATAGCCTGGACCCTTGCTGCCAGAAGATCCTGCAAGATGGAAGGCTGCAGGTGGTGCAGAAGCAGAACATGAGCCAAGAAGAGCTGACTGCAAGCTGCAGGACTGCGAAGGCCTTATTGTTTGCTTGGCCATCAAGGTGACTATCTGATGTCATCAACGCAGCAGAGAAGCTCCAGATGGTGGATCAGCCAGCACTAGTGTGGACAGTGTGATCTGGAGGCCAAAACAAGGAAGGGTGTCCTAGTCATGGACACCCCTAATGGGAACAGTCTCAGTGCTGTGGAGCTAACCTGTGGGATGATCCTGTGTCTCCCCAGGCAGATTCTGCAGGCCATGGCTTCCGTGAAGAATGGAAAATGGGAGTGGAAGAAGTTCATGGGAACCGAGCTGAATGGAAAGACTCTGGAAATTCTTAGCCTGGACAGAAATGGGAGAGAGGTGGCCAGCTAGATTCAGTCCTTTGGGATGAAGACTGCAGGGTATGACCCCATCATTTCACCAGAGGTCTCAGGCTCCTTTGGTGTTCAGCAGCTGCCCCTGGAAGAAATCTGGCCTCTCTGTGATTTCATCACTGTGCACATCCCTCTCCTGCCCTCCATGACAAGTCTGCTGAAGGATGGCACCTATGCCGAGTACAAGAAGGTGGTGCACATGGTGAACTGTGCCTGCAGGGGGATTATGGAGGAGGGCACCTTGCTCCAGGCCCTGCAGTCTGGCCGTTGTGCATGGGCTGCACTAGATGTGTTCATGGATGGAGCCACCACAGGACCAAGCCTTGGTGGAACAGGAGAACACCATCAGCTGCCCCCACCTGGGCATCAGCACCAGGGAGGCCCAGAGCCACTGTGGGGAGGAAATCGCCATCCAATTCATGAACATGGTGATGGGGAAATCTCTGATGGGGGTTGTAAATGCCCAGGCCCTAACCAGCACCTTCTCTCCACACACCAAGTCTTAGATTGGCTAGAAGAGGCTCTAGGGACACTGATGCGAGCCTTGGCTGGGTCCCCTATAGGGACCATCCAGGTGGTAACACAGGGAACATCCCTGAAGAATGTCGGGAAGTGCCTAAGCCCTGCAGTCATTGTCAGCCTCCTGAAAGACACTTCCAATCAGGCAGGCATGAACTTGGTGACCTTAAAGCTGCTGGTGAAGGAGGCTGGCCTCAATGTAATCACCTCCCATAACCCTGCCGTGCCAGGGGAGCAAGGCTTCTGAGAATGCCTCTGACTGTGGCCCAGGCAGGTGCTCCCTACCAGGCTGTGGGTTTGGTCCAGGGCACCACACCTGTGCTGCAGACACTCAAAGGAGCTGCCTTCAGACAAGAAGTGCCTCTCTGCAGGGGTCTGCCCCAGCTCCTGTTCCAGGCTCAGCCCTCCAACCCTGCCCTGCTGCCTACGGTGATTGGACTCCTGGCAGAGGCAGGTGTGCAGCTGGTGTCCTACCAGACCTCAGTGGTGTCAGCTGGGGAAGCCTGGCATGTCCTGGGCATCTCCTCCCCACTGCCCAGCCTGGAAATAGCACATGAGAGAGGCCTTCCAGTTTCAGTTCTAACCTTGAGATTCACCAGGCCCAGCCTCCCGGGCTTTGCAACCACCAGAGGGAGAACACATGCTTGGGGCTGACACTGCTTATGTGGTCTGACCCCTGTAGCTCAGCAATAACCGCCTAATAAAGAGCCCACCTGGGGGGGGGGGAAGTTAAAAAAAGAAAAGTAAGCTACTGTTCTTCCCACCTGGCCCTCAAGTTAATCATGGAGGGAAAAATATTACAATTGTTAGTTCCTTGGGTTAAATGGCCTTATATCACTTCTAACATCTCTATCATATAGTGTGTTCGTGCGTCAGAAATATCTGTTGCCTCTACTTTCAAAATATAACTTAAATCTGACTGTTTCTTAACTAGCTCCACTGCTAGTATTCTGCTTCAACCACCATTACTTCTCTTTTGAATTATTTTAGTAGGCTCCAAAACTAGTTTTACTCTTCCTTTTTCTTTCTTTGTTTTTCCTTCAGGTTTTAAAACTTTCTATTTGCATATTTTCTTTAAAAGTGCCTTATAAAAATTAAAATAATTTTAACAAAAAATAATGGCACTGTGATTAAACTTTATTTTACAACCCATAGGACACCTTGGACCAGTGGAGTTTCTCCTCTAGATTTCACTGTGGACCCATCATCTTGTCTCTCCACCAACATGCAAGTTCTTTTGTTTCCATGCCAGCCAGACAGGCAGATGGGAGAGGCAGGTGCAACCTTCATTGTTAAGTAGATCTCTGTTGCGAAAAGGGGCAGCATAGTCATTTACACTGATCCAACCGTTTTACATCTTACAAAGTTAAATAGCTAAAAGAAGTGAAATAAGAAGGCGATGCTTGTGGAACGTACAGTGCACATTGGCACTGCGGGCCTCACTACAAGCCGCCTGCTTGATCAGTCCTTTCTTTTGAAGGCAGATTTGTCTCTCCTGTTTCCGTCTTCTTCAATTTCAACTTCTTGAATTTCTCAGTCTGGACCATATCGGGTTTATGAGACACAGCTTGGGGGCAAGCGGAGCGAGCTGCGTGAAAGAGAGGAGTCCTATCTGCTCAATGATCGCTGCTGAGTCTGGTTTTACTCTATCTAAATGTATCCACATTAAATTACCCTAAAACGATGAGTCCTAATGGTCCTGTTAGCGATTCATATTATGTCACTTATGTGTTCAAAATCCTTTGATGACTTCCATTTTCATGAAGAATAAAAGCCAAGTTCTTTACTTCCATTGGCCCACAGAACCTTTTAGCCTGTGGTGCCTGTGGCACCTCTTTTCTTCTCTGATTTTAAAGCTCACTACCCCTCCTCTCATTCAGTCTGCTTCTTCACATGGACCTTTTAGCCACTTTTTCTATACAATATACACTGCCACCTTTCATCCTTTGTTCTTGCTGGGGTTTTTTCTGCCTACAATGCTCTTTTGCTATATATACATGTATGTATGTCAGGGAATCAACAGAAAACTGATGATACATTGAAATGAAGATAAAGTGAGAGAGGTTTCTTTAGAAAGAGACACATTTTAAGATTTGGGTGAGGCAGAAGAAACACTCTGGCAGAAGTGAAGAAATACATCATATTTTTATTTCCCACTAATAGATTGAATGATTTTTTTAATATCTATCACATCACTCTCCCAGGGGCAAGGGGTGGGGGGATCAAGCCAAATCAAGCTAGGGAGGTCAAAAATGGGCTTTTATAAAATGAGAAAGAAGAGGAGGAGGAGAAGGAGAAGAGTCATCAAAGTATTAGCAGAATACCTGGTATTGACTGTAGTTGTAAAATAAGGCTTATTTTAGAAATTAGGACACTGAGATTCAAAGAAGTGTGATCACACAGGTAGCAATTAGTGTGGCCAGAAGGACTAACAATAAGGGAAATGGATTGCAGAGTCCTCCTTCCTCCTTGATGCACTTTGTGGTTTTTTGGTTGATGCTAGTTAACGTTTCTTGCCTTCTAGAGAGTAAAAATCTTGCTTTCATATCTTGGGTGTTAGATAATCTTACTAAAATTTTAGCCTCCTGCAGACCCTCTGTATTAGTTAATGAGGGCTACTCCGACAAATTACCACAAATATGGTAGATTAAAATAACAAAGTATATTCTCTTACAGTTCAGGAACCCAGAAGGCCAAAATCAAGGTGAAAGCAGGGTCCTGCTCCCTAAAAGGCTCTAAGGAGAATCCTTCCTTTTCTCTTCCAGTTTCTGGTGGCTTCAGTATTCCTCAGTCTATGGCAGAATAGACTCAGCTTTTATCTTCAGGAGGACTTTTCCTGTGTCTCTATGCATAAGGTTTTGAGTTGTTGTTTTTTTATCACTATTTAAAATACGTACCTTGGCTTCTGTGTGGCTAAAGAAAACAGTATTAAAATAAAAAGACAACCAACTGTATGGAAAAAAACATATTTGCCAATGATTCCTCAGACAAAGGTTTAATCTCCAAAATATACAAAGAACTTATATGACTTCACTCTAAGAAGAAAACTAGCCCAATTAAAAAATGGGAAAATGACTTGAGCAGACACTTCTCCAATGAGGACATACAGAGGATCCAGAGACACATGAAAAGATGCTCGATATCGCTAGCTATCAGAGAGATGCAAATTAAAACCACAATGAGATACTACTTTACACTGGTCAGAATGGCTATCATAAACAAAGCAACAAACAACAAATGTTGGAGAGGTTGTGGGGAAAAGGGGACCCTAGTGCATTGTTGGTGAGATTATAGACTGGTACAAACATTATGGAAAATAGTATGGAATTTTCTCAGAAAAATAAAAATTGACCTGCCTTTTGACCCAGCAATTCCACTGCTGGGATTATATCCTAAGAACCCTAAAACACCAATCCAAAAGAACCTATGCACCCCAATGTTCATAACAGCACAGTTTACAATAGCCAAGACCTGGAAGCAACCTAGGTGCCCATCAGTAAATGAATGGATCCAAAAATTGTGGTACATATACACAATGGGATTCTATGCAGCAGAGAGAAAGAAGGACCTTCTATCCTTTGCAATAGCATGGATGAAACTGGAAAGCATTATGCTGAGTGAAATAAGCCAGGTGTTGAAAGACAAATACAATATAATCTCACCTTTAACAGGAAGCTAAACAACAAAACAAACAAGCAAGCAAAATAAAAACAAAGACATAAAATAGATAACAGGGGGACAGAGACCAGAGGGGAGAGGGGAGGGAATTTCAGGGGAAAAAGGGGAAGGATTTACAGAAACTAGTATAAAGGACACATGGACAACAACTAAGGTGGGTGAAAATGGGAGGGAGGTGGGGAGCACAGGGGAGTGGGCTGGGATGGGAGTAAAAGACAGAAAACTGTACTCAAAAACAATTAATAAAAAATGAAAAAAATACATACCTTGGATTTAGGGACCATTTTAATCCAGTATGATCTCATCTTTGTCATTTAATTATATCATTGATCCCATTCCCAAGTTAAGTTGTCTTTTGAGTCCTGGGTAGTTATGAATTTGGGGGGGGCACTATTCAACCTTTTGAACAAGAGTTGGTCCTTAGATCTTTTAACAGAGTCTACTTAGTTGCCCACAAGAATTGAACTCCTGAAGAGACAGTCAAAACTTAACATCTTCAAACTAGTGTATGATCTCCTAAATTTCCATGCTATTGCATACAATCTCTATTAGATATATTCTTTTCTATTGACTCTGGGATTAAGATTGATTGACACTTTTAAGAAGCAAAGCACTCTGCCAAGGTATCAAATTAATATCCATATTTAATAATATATAGTTAATAATTAGCACTTCTATTCTTTTAACAAGGAGGTTCAGATATCTTTTAAAAAACCCTTAAGCTATAAGGTCTACAAAGTGTTAGATACTTTTTCTAAACCTATGGATAATGTAAGAGAAAGGAAAATTCTCAACTGCCAAAAACAAATCTGAGTTATAAATCCAGAAAGGTTAAGCAAACTCCAAAACTGGAGTATGCTCTCAGGGCAGAAATTGTGTTTTAATTAGTGGAGAGAATACTAGAGGCAAAGACAAGGGCCCCTGAAAGGGGAGAAGAAACTCTAGCAAATCATGTGGGAAAATGGATCCCCCAAATCCTACACCTTTCTTCTAAAGAATGAAGTATCAAGATTCTATGCCACAAAGTAAAATGAAGAGAAAAAATATCCCTTGAAAACTCATAATCATAATCAAGCCCTCAAATATACATCAAACTTTCAGAATAAATTAACTAATTTTGATATAGTTCATGGGCATTTAATTTATGAGAAGCTATCAAAATAACTAAAAGCACTGAAAATAGCACTTAATATTGATGTGTGTGCAAAGTTTTAGGCAGCAAAATAAATAAAAATAAAACAAATCAATCTAAATGTTTATTAATTATTTTGCTGTCTTGTTGGATAAATTATAATATAAAATTAAATATTGAAAAAGCATATGATACTATGTTGCTCTATGAGTCCTGATATTGAAGTTCTCCCTTTTCAAGCAAAAAAAAAAAAAAAAGAAAAAGTAATCTAGAAAGATTAAAATGAACAATCTCATGGTTCCTGAAGTTTACAGAGTTGGACATCCAGACAGTTCTGTTAGACAGCAGAATTTCTGGAAAATAAAAATAACTACTTAACATATCTAAGCTACATGGGACAACAGACAGTCTCAAAATAAATGTTCATGGCCATACATGGTCTAAAAGCAAACCAGAATTGAATAAGACAAGGAAATAGGGATAATAGGTAATAGATGTTAACTTTTGTAGACTGATCGATCACTAGGGATAAGTTGGATGTCCTCTAATACCTTAATGTAACAGGTGACATGAGCATAATGGAAGAAAAGTATAAAGTCTAACTGTTGGAGAGATTCCAAAAATAATTAGTGTTAATCTTGAAATAAGAAAGTATAGAATTATACATTTATATGTACATGCATATTACATATATACTCACATAGTATATTATATATATGCATATATAAAATAAAGTTTATAGAAATAAAAAAATATATTTTAAGCATTGTGCTTATTGTAGAAATAAAATACATATATCTAATTCCCATTTTAAGTTGCAGATGGAGATTCTATACAATACCGGACCATATATATATATAACTAAAATATATATCTTTAATACCTTGCTAATATAAGAAAAAGCTAGACTCAGAATAATATATATAATTTGTTTACATATAACAGGTATTTGTTTGGATTTTCCTCAAAACAAACTTAGAGACAAAAAATGAAACATAGGTGGCTTATCTGAGAGGTGGTCCTTGGGAACACAGAGATGTAGGTAAAGTGAGACAGAGCAGAGAGAGAAGTCGATAAATGGTGTGCTGTGTTAATAATGATTCTGTTACAGGTCAACTAGGCCGCAGGCCTGTGGGAGACCTGAACTTTTCTGAAGTGTGCCTCAGAAGACCCCACTGGAGGACCGAGAGAGGGGACAGGTATTTATCTACGGACTCTTCCCCAAAGTGTGAGAATACTCCTCCTCCCTGCCCAGTAATTTCCAACATGCCTTGGCTACACAAACTTTCATGTTGATAACACAAGACCTTAGGTCAGAAAGGAAAAAGACACAAGGTCATAAGGAGCCGAGGTGAGGAGTTGTCAGTGGGATGGACTAAGCATGACAGCAGTGGCCTCCTGCGAATGCTGGTCCCAGGGACTGTGAGGACTCTGGGCACCGAGAGGAAAGATGGAATAAAAATGCCTGCATATGTAATTGGGTTCAAAGCTGTTTTCTTAAGCATGGAGACCTATGTGGAAGGATACATTTATTTTTTCTTTATCCTTTCAGAAAAGAGGTTAGAGAGTGACTAGTATACAGTTGTATTAGCAGAGATTGGTTATACAGAGAGAGGTAAGTGAATAGCTAATGTTATAGCCATTCATTTCGGGAAAAATATTTTTACTACTTTAGTAGTCCACCTATTAAATAAATGTAGTAGTATGTTTAGATTTCTGGAATTCACTGAGTTAATTAAGCAGCATCATTGCATAGGAATAAGAGGAGCTATAATAAAGCAATTCAATGAAGAATTCTTTGGCAGATGATTTCATTACAATGTGATGAATAACCAAAATCTTATTTGAGTTTTTGAAAGATGTTTCTGGTTACCTAATCTATGCATATGTATTGAGCTGTTAAAGTAATATTGTTTAAAATGTGTTCATCTTTGTGACTGGCTCACGTGGAGAAAAGAAGCAATCCAGAGGAGAGGCTCAAACCGTTATCATCAACCCTCGGAACCAAAAGCTGAGCTTGGCCACCTACAGGACTTTTTATATGAGGGATAATCAACAAAAATGCTTTAAGTAAATGAGGCCCACATTGATTAATAGATGCTTGACTAAATACTTGAATGGAATTATTCAGTCAATCAATTTTACAGATGCCAAAGTCTGGAAATCTGAAAATAACTGTGTTTCATAATAAACTTTCATATGTGTAAACTGTTCTTTTAACAATGAAAATTTATACTCGTAGTAAAAGGTAAGTCTGTCTCACACCAAACTCTCAGTCATCTAGCACAAGGTTTTGGTCTGGCCCACATAAAAAAAATCAGTGAAAATCAGGCATTCCTTTTGTCGTATTTCTCCAACCTATGACTTAAGGATTCAGATTTCTGCCTTCCATGGTGTTGCTTCGCCATTTTGAAATCCTCTGTTTTCAGCCAGGTGGAAAGGAGAGAAAGACAACATGGAAGATTAATTAATTAATTAAGGTTTTGACTGAAAGTGAGTTTATCACTTTGACAAACATATCATTGGCCACTATCTTATTACATAGTCCTAATCAAATGTAAAATAGGTTTAGCATTGTAACCAAAGCAAGAGGACTCAGATTGGAAAGCATCTAGCTAGTCATTATAGCTACTGCATGTACTTCCTCTATCACCATCCCAACACCACTATAAGTATGAAGCTATTTACTGCAGATACTATTCTATCTATAGATGTTTTTTAAACATTTTATTTATTTAATTTTAGAGAGAAGAGAAGGGAAGGAGAAGGAGGGAAGGGAAGGGAGAGAAACATCAACATGTGGTTGCCTCTCATAAGCCCCCTACTGTGGACCTGACCGACAACCCAGGCATATGCCCTGACTGGGAATCAAACCAGTGACCTTTTGGTTAACAGGCCAGCACTGAGTTCACTGAGCCACACCAGCCAGGGTAGCTATACGTGTTTTAAATGTGAATCAGAATATAGCATTATTCTTGAACATAGCCATATGATTTAATTCTGGATCATGTCAAGGTATTAATAAATTTAATTATGTATGTGGTAATATAGATGATACAGAGTAGATATATATGAAGAAGACATTTGTCACAGAGGGAAAAATCCACATATATATTTATAGTGAGGTCATAGAACCTCAGTGTGTTTTTAAAAATTAGAGTCATCTGGTAGATTTAGTTATAAATTTTTCTAAGGAAGGAGAATATGGGTTGGATGACCTTTAGTAATCTTTACCAGCTATATGTCTGTGACATTTCCATTAGCTTTCTAAATTATATCCTAGGGACATTACATTTTATGTGCTTTGTAGTATTTGTAAAATATGTCCAGAAGCTTTCCTACCATTCCTGAGATTATTGTAGAGTTATAATCATGCTATTATAAGAAACAATCCAGAGAGATCTCAAGTATGCTTTAACCACTTTCCACCAATGTTGATACTTGCCAAGGTACAGTACAATATCACAGCCAGAATGTTGACATAAATACAGAAAACAGAAACAGAAAATTTTGGTCACTACAATCCCTCATGTTGCACTTCAATAGCCACAACTATCTCCTGTCACACCTGGTTCGTACCCCCTGGCAGAAATGAATCCGTTCTTCAGTTCTGTGATGAAGTCATTTCAAGAATGATGTATAAATAGAATCACACCATATGTAAACGTTTGCATTTATCTTTTTCACTCAACCTAAATCTCTGGAGATTAATCTAGGTTGCTGGCTAGATCAATGGTGCTTTTCTTTTGGTTGCAGAACAGCACTTCCTGGTATGGATATACCACAGTTTGTCCAACTATTCACCCACTGAAGACTCATCCACTGTAGGACACCTAAGGCATTTACCAATTTTGGCTGTTAGAAATAAAGCTGCTATATACATTTATGTTACAGGTGAATCTGTGCGTATTTTTATTCTTTGTGATATTTCCATAGGAGTGCAATTGCCTAGTTTCATGTTTAGTGTTTTAATAAGCTGACAAACTTTTCCAGGATGGCAATACACATACACAGCAATGTCTGAATTACCCAGTTTCTCTACATTCGCCCCAATATTTGGTGCTTTCACTGTTTTTTACTTCAGCCATTCTAATAGGTATATAATGATATCTTACATGATTTTAATTTTAATTTCCCAGCTAACTAGTTGAATTCTTTGTTTTTTCCTGTTCTTTATATAGTCATTTAGTCCAATGTAGGTTTGCAAATATTTTCTCCTAGTCCATAGCTTGTTGTCTTTTTCTCCTATCAATGAGTACCTTCACAAAGCAAAAAGAAAATTTTTGTTAACAATTAAAATTTTGACAAAGTATAGTTTATCAATTTTGGGGTTCTGTTATTGCTATCAAGGCTAAGAACTATTTACTTAGATTTAGATATCAAAGATCTACTGCAGTATCTTTTTCTAAAAGTTTTATGATTTTATATTTAAAACCAACCGTTAACCATTTTGAATTAATTTTCCCATGGGTATTGAATTTTGTCAAATGTATGTTAAATATAAGTTAATATAATTATATAATTTTTCTTCTTGAATATGTTAATAGTATGCATTGCATTTATTAATTTTAAATGAAAAACACAGTTTATTCCTGAAAGGAATAACTTGGACCAAGTTGGTCATTCTTAACTTTGTCATTATACATAATTATTTTATGTATTTTTAAATTTTATTTGCTTATAATTTGTCGAAGACTTTTGCATTTATATTTATGAAGAATACTGGTTTACTTTGTCCTTTGCTTATGGTTACTTTGGTTTTGGTGTCAGAAGTACTATCTTTATAAATGAATTGGAAGTGTTACCTCCCCTTCTGTTTTCCAGACAAGCTTGTGTAAAATTCTTTATTAAATACTGGTACAATTCTCCAGTGAAATCATCTGGGCTTGGAAATTTGGGGGGAGACTTTGCACTTCAAACTGAAGTTGTAGAGATCACTGTGTTCATGACGTGAAGGCGTCTCCATCTCTGCATCCTGAGGATGTTTATTGTGACCATCTTTTATCACTTCCACTGACGACTTCATCGTGAAAACATGGTTGTGTTACCATGACTTTGATTATTAATGAGCTTGGGTATTTTATATGTCAGTGTTTTTTTAATTTTCTGCCAGTTTTATATTAATTTTTCTCATCCATTTTATTTAATTGTAAATTTACCTAGTTTATTTGTATATACCAAAATTATAATAGCTTTTTTTAGCTAAATAAAGTATTCATTTGTCATGACTTTTAATTTATATTACACTTTTCTGGCATAAATAAATGCATTTTTTAAATTAATTTAGTTAAATTCATTGTTTATTCTACTTAAAAATTGTCTTTTGTGCTAAAACAGTATAAATTACTGATATGTAAACAATATGGGCATACCTCAAAAACATTATGCTTACTTGAAGAAGGCAGGCACAAAGGGGTACAAAGCATCTATTTATATGATAGTCTAGAAAAGGCAAAACCAATTCATTGAATGAATGTCGTGAGGGATATCTGAGGGGTGATAGAAATGTTTTGTATATTGGTTATAGTGCTGGTTACAAAGATGTGTAGTTTTCACAAAATTTAACCATCTGTTTGCATTTTGTTGCACGTTAATTATATCTCAATCAAGTTAATTTTAAAAGGTAAAAAAATAATTCTTAAGCAGCTAAAAGTCCTATAAAAATAGCATTCATTCTATTTATAAATGTGATTTTATTCTTTAATACATGGAGTTTTATTTGAATGAAGGTTTGGGCTTAAAATATAATTTCTGTTTATCTCCTAATCATTCAATTTCTACTCATTTTTGATTGAATAATCAATGACTATATTATGGGTATTATTTTTTAATATACAGGCTCTTATAAGTTATATTGATATATACCAAATTGAACTTTAAATGTCTATAAATTCTCTGACATTGGAAAAATTTAGCATACAAAAGATTATTTTGGGAGGCTGTTGTTATGGATATATCTTTCTTCAGGTTCTTAAGCAACTTCAGGATATACAAAAGATTAATAGTTATTATCTGTTGCTGGTATAATGATAATTGATAGGTGCTATGATTTTTAATAGCATTTAATGCTCTTTTTGGCACTTGCTTGTCTGTGGAATTTTTGTCATTAATAGCCACTGTGTCCATACTTGTATTTCATAGATATTAATGAAAATCCACATATTATTTGAAAATATATCTTTCAGCAAAGTGTAGAATAAGAGTTAAACAGACACTAGTGCAATAAGAATATTTTATCACAGAATATTCTTAATCCATATGGATATTAAAATGAATAGCTTATTTCCATTCTGCAGATTAATCAACAAAAGGTGTCCTTTGAAAGTACAAACAATGGTGAGGTTTATTTAATAGAGATTTCCTCATATAAATCATTCTACCTGGGGGAATATATTTTTATAAGCAAAACTCAGTGTTCCAGAAAACTCTCAGCCACAGTCATCATTTTAGAATAAAATTGTGTTTCTTACTAAATGTGAATCAATTTTAGGAACATAAATAAGTTAGAACTTCCATTAAATATTTATAAATACTTCTAATAAACAGGTGTATATGAATATATATTCAATTTGCTTTTACAGTAGTTTTATATACCTGATACTTTTTACTGGAAATTCCTTCTATTTTTTTCAATATATAAGACACATAGAAATACTTGTACAAATAAATTTATATAACTTTCAAGAGTATTTCATACATCTTTTTGACAAAAAGTTAAGTGATATTTCCAAGTCCTAATGTGTCACTGAGGAAAACTTGGTGGTTTAACCTTTGTAATGTTTTATACTAGGGGAGCAGGTTTCTTCTTTCTGTATACACTCTTCTCCCGCCACTCACCATTTTAACTATCAATAAATATGATGAAGAATAGATGGTCCATGAGTTGCTCAGCCTGAAATAGATTATGTGAGAACCTGCTTAATGGTTTTATGTCCGAAGCTACATGTGAACCTTCTCATAATGACTAGAGAGGTATTTAGGGACTAATTCAATAAATACATTCAGATTCTTCAAGTCCAAGAGTTTCTTATGCCAAACTGATGAAATAATACATGTAGAATCTGAGATTTATTTTAATATTTGGAATTATGTGATTTTCTTCAATATAGTACTTTTAAGAATAGTAACAACTTTGCATATGATTATTTGGTATTAAGTTTTCAGTCCTTTTCTATGAAAGTAAGCAGTAAGTTATAGTGAAAGTGCACTGAGCTGAAGGTGAAGGACCTGGGCTTTAATCCTTCTTCTGCTATTTGCCTCAGTGTGTATTGTTGACATCTGTGTTGAGGGCTCCCTGTTAACCTCTCTGCATTGGCAGTAAGGCAGCTTTAGGATGAAAAACGTGTCTTTGGAGTCAAGATGCAGCACAAGAGTGAGATCTTAGTTTTAAAAAAAATATTTTTTTATCTACAAAGTAAAAGTAAAACTCAGTTCCTTTCTCAGAAAAATGTGTCATATAGTGAATGTTCAATGATGTTATGCTGGAGTGCTGCTTTTAAATTTTATTTTCATTTTTAAAGAACTTTAAGGAATTAATCAATGTAACTATATCGTTGTTTCCTTAGAGAAACACTATTCCTAAAGAGGCAATTCTTTTTCATTCTAAAAGAAAACGCTTTAATTTTTAAAAATTGAGTGTAATATGGGATTTAGAATTATCCTGCTAACACCACCTTTCATACTAACTCATTCTATTATGAAAAATAAGGCATATTTGAATAAAATCTGGTCTATTTTATGTAAAGTTCATAATAAGTCTTTGTTAATATGCTCGCTTGAAGACAGCAGATCTTATAAGTGAGGAAATTAATTGCAACTTAATAATATTTTCAACATTTAATGACATTAGAGAAATTCATTAGGGCCTAACTAAAGTTTCTAAAAATACAGTACCACATACTTTATCTCTTATAAAACATCAAAGTACTAACAACTGGTTATTAAATATTTAATTACACTTTTGAGTCTTTATACAATTCTAATTTGGTTTGAATTTTTTTATACATTTTCAAGATATTTTATTGCTTATGCTATTATAGTTGTCCCAATTTCCCCTCTTTGCCCCCCTCCACCCAGTCCCCCACCCCACTCCCATAGTCAAACCTCATTCCATTCATTGTCCATGTTCATGGGTCATTCACATATGTTCTTTGACTAATCCCTTCATATTTTTGTGTTAATGAATTTGTTCTTTATATAATTTATCTCTAAATGATATTAGTCCAATTTTTAGTACATAATATGTAGAAGTTTCTGTTACTTTTGTAGAATATACGATACGCATGCACTTTTTGAGAAATGATCATCACATATTTAGATTTTTATGGCCAAAACTCATTCTTGTATTTTATCTTTAACCATTCTTGTATTTTATCTTTAAGATTTTGTTTGTTCATATTTTGGTACTTTAGTTTGATAGCTAATATAATCATTTTAACTACTAAACAATATTAACTACCACAGTATTTGAAATAAAACAAGTGTTCAATGAATATTTATTGAATAAATAAATAAGCAAGTGATAAACTAAGTAGGCCAGTGAATAAATCTTTTTTAGAGCTGACAAAAAAAAGTTCCACTATCTGTCAACATAAAATTTAAACCACTGGGTAAGACTGAAAACATTTCTTTTCCCTGGTGTTTAACCAGAGTGAAATACCTGAATGTTAAGTTCTCTCTCCCTCTGCCTGGACATCCATACTACTAAGAAAGATAAATGGAAACAGTACTTTTCTCTTTTGTCTTTCTCCTACTTCTGACCACAAAAACTGTCACAGTGATCTATTAATATTGTGGATTTCTTTCTTCAGTCCAAGTGACAAGATTGCTATTTTTGATATGTTCTATCTTTTTGTAACAGACACAATGAATGATTAAAGGTTTCAGCACTGCAAATTACTAAACCCTTCTCTAAGAATATAAGTGATCTTAAAATTGACTTATTGTGATAAAAAGTAGAAATTTCACCTCATCTGTCTACTCAAAATGCAGAGTGTAATATGAAGGGTCATAATGAAAGGCAGGGGTTATTATTTTTCTGTTTCAGTGGAAACTTCTTTTATGGAACAGAGTAGTACATTATCTCAAGTCCAACTGCTAAGAAGGAAGATGAATCCAGTGAAGGGACTACAATCCCTCAATCTTGTTTCACATGAAACTTCAAAATATTTTTTCTATTTTTATTTTGCTTTGTTTTATGTTTCACAGCTGAGGTTAAATAAAAAAAAATCACTACCTTACTAACACATTAATTCTTCTCTTAATTAAACATTTGCTTTATTTCCAAAAAGAGTAACATCTTAAACATATGATATGGTGATGATGGGGTAATTGTATTTTAAAACAGATTAATTTAAACTTATTTTATAAAAATATTATTACTCATGTTCAAACTCAAGGAAAAATGTCAAATTGTGTCATGGGTACAAATTATACAATGGACATTAATATGGTTTTGCTATATTCACTCTATTTGTAAATGTGATTTCATTCTTTAATACATGGAGTTTTCTTTGAATGAAAGTTTGGGCTTAAAATATAAGCCCCATACAACTTCATAATCCTTAATTTTTCTGCGTAGATTTATGTATATGTGTAACTTATACAAAAATGCCATCTTGAAAAGATGAGTTAAATAAGAACATGAAATATTTGGTGACTTCTAGTTAAGACGGGGGCATAGGTAGATACACTGTACCTCCTTGCACAACCAAAATAAGGAGAACAACAAATTTAAAAACAAAAAATAACCCAAACTGCCAGAAAATTGAACTGTATGGAAGTCTGACAACCAAGGAGTAAAGAAGAAACATTCATCCAGACCAGTAGGAGGGGTGGAGATGGGCAGCCAGATCTAAGCAGACTCACAGGAAGGTGGTGGCTGGAAGGCTGGGCAGTCCCACATTTACATGCAGATAAACTGGAAGAAACAACTGGTGAGTGACACAGACCATGAAAACTAGGCTTCCAAAACAGGGAAATAACGCCTCAAAACCTCTGGCTGTAAAAATCTGTGAGAATTACAGTGGTGGGAGAAACTCCCAGCCGCACAGGAGAGTTCATTGGAGAGACCCACAGGGTCTTAGAACATACACAAGCTCACCCACCTGGGAATCAGCACCAGAAGGGCCCAGTTTGCTTGTGGGAAGCAGGGGGAGTGACTGACAGATGGCTGAGAGCTGAGCAAGGAGCATTGTTCCCTCTCTGACTTCTCCCCCACATACAGCACCACAACACAGTAACAAGGATTGCCTTCCCCTGTTGAATACCTAAAGCTCCACCCCTACAATGTAAATGGCAAACAGAGACAAAAAAACTGACCCAAATGAAAGATCAAAGCTCCAGAAAAACATACAAGTAAGTGATGAAGAGATAACCAACCTATCAGATGCAAAGTTCAAAACACTGGTAATCAGGAGGCTCAGAGAAATGCTTCAGTGTGCTCACAAAATGGAGAAAACAGTGAAGGCTATGAAAGTGAACTAAAGAAAAATATACAGGGAACTAACAGTGATGGGAAGAAAACCAGAATTCAAATCAGGGGTTTGGACTGGAAGGAAGAAATTAACGTTCAACCAAAACAAAATGAAGAAACAAAAATTCAAAAAAAAAAGGAGAGGTTTAGGAACCTCTGGGAAAACTTTAAACATTCCAATATTTGAATCATAGGGGTGCTAGAAGGAGAAGAGGAAGAGAAAGAAGCTGAAAACTCATTTGAAAAAATAATGGAGAACTCCCCCAATCTGGTGAAGGAAATAGACTTCCAGGAAGTTCAGGAAGCTCAGAGTCCCAAAGAAGTTGAACCCAAGGAAGCACATACCAAGGAACATCATAATTACATTACCCAAGATTAAAGATAGGGAATCTTAAAAGCAGCAAGAGAAAATGAGACAGTTACCTACGAAGGAGCTCCCATCAGACTGTCAGCTGATTTCTCAAAAGAAACCTTACAGGCAATAAGGAGCTAGAAACAAGTATTCAAAATTATGAAAGACAAGGACCTCTACTCAGGATTACTCTATCATTTAGGTAATTTAAGCAAATGACAGCAAAGCTATCATTTAGAATGTAAGGGCAGATAAAGTGCTCCCCAGATAAGGTCAAGTTCAAGGAGTTCATCATCACCAAGCCCTTATTATATGAAATGTTAAAGGGACTTATCTAAGAAAGAGAAGATAAAAATATGAACAGTAAAATGACAACAAATGCACAACTATCAACAACCAAACATAAAAATAAAAACAAACTCAGCAAACAACTGGAAAAGGAACAGAATCACAAAAATGAAGATCACATGGAGGAAGGGTTATCAGCAGTGAAGTGTAGCAAGGAGAATGGGAGAAAAGGTACAAGGAATAAAAAGTATAAATTGTAGGTACAAAATAGATACAGGGAGGTTAAGAATAGTATAGGAAATATAGAACCAAAGAAGTTATATGTATGACCCATGGACATAAACAAAGTGGGAGGAATGTGGGTGGGAGGGGGATGGAAGGAAGAGAGAAATAAATGGGGTAAAAAATGGGACAACTGTAAGAACATAATCAATAAAATATATATTTTTAAAAAGAATATGAAAGATTTACATAATCAGCTTGCTTTTTTTAACTAAGATTTTGAATCTTATATCACTAAAATGTGATAAAATATTTAAAATAATATAAAAATGAACAAAGTTCTTTAAAATAATTTTTAACAATGTAATTATTTTTTTCCAAATAAAATGTTGCCCAGACATTTGATATTAAAACAAAGAAAGCTGGGTTACTATGGTTGAAATAAAAAGTGGGAGGGTTTAGTGTGACCTAGCTTCATCTGCTTGTCTTCATTCATATACCTCTTGGATATTTAAATCAAGAGACTTCTGGAAAAAAGTTAAAAATAATTAGAAAAAAATATTTAAAATACTACATATAAATTGTTTCTCCAAAATAGCATTTCTAAACTAGTCTAACAGATAAGTGATGACTCTGTGTAGTAACCCATATGAGCTTTCATTGTAAGAGCCCCTGCTAATTTATAGTTTACATTTCCAAGAAAATTAATCAAATCAAGCTTTAGTTTTACTCCCTTGAATTTGAACAGACCTATGATTTGCTTGACCAATAGAATGCAGGAGAAGCAATGCAATAACTTGGAAAATTAGGCCTTAAGAAATTTGGAACTTCTATACTCATTCTCTAAGATTATTTCCCTGCGGCCACAGCAACATGAAGAGTTTAGAATGAATGAGGAGAGAGAGAGAGAAAGAGAGCACCCAGCTGTCTCGTTTCAGCCAGGCCCGCAGCTCACCCACCAGCTAAATGCAGCAATAGGAGAGAATCCAGGCAGAGGGACCACTTTCCTATTTGCACATGACTGAAAGGTTCCTGAGACATGGTCTGGGCAGATCCGCAGGTACATTTTGATACAGGACTTGTGTGGATATTAGGATTAGTCAGTATGACTAAGATGATCAATGTCTCTGCATTTTGAGTCCACATATATATCAGTCAGTGTATGCAGAGTATTATCACCTCTAGGGATGAAGGTCTAGAATAGTCTATAAAATCAAGCAGGTAATTATAACTAGATATAGTCATATATCTGGACTGCTCAATTTAACCAGAGAATCAGCGTATCAAGAGTGTACATTTGTGTGAAAGAAACAAAAATTTTGCCTCATGCTGGCTTATGCAGTGAGAACAATTCGTTCATAGAAATGTGTATCCAAAGTTACACATTTCAGGGAAAACATCAGGACCTGTGGATCCAATCACTGAAAAATATTTTAGAAGCCCTTATTCTCTTTAAACTACCATCTAGAATGTTACTTTCTTTCTATGGCTGATCACATCATGACCATAAAATATATGCCAAGGGACTGAATCCCTTATTTACAGAAAGTGGGAATGAATTGCTCATTGATGCACTTTGTCAGGGTTAACCCTTGGAGTTTGGAGGGGGTCCATTTCCCTTGAATCACAGGGGTTGCCTAAACAGAATGTGGAGACAGATACCTGAGAAAGAGGAAAACAGATGTTAGGCAGTCAAATAATATTCACAATAGTCTATTTGTTCAGGTTCTCAAAAAGTCTACAGTGGTCAGGATTTCAAGCTTGTCATTTTGTAGAATGGCCAGTCTATTCAGTTAATCATTATTTCTAGATTGCTTAGTCTGTCTCAACCCAATGTCTCACTTATATTATTTTTCTTATTTTTGTTGAATTATAATTGATATATAGTATTGTATTAAATTCAGGTTTACAACATAATGGTTCAGTATTTGCATATTTTGTGAAATAATCAATCACCACAATAAGTCTAGTTAACTTTGGTCACCATGCATGGTTAATTATTTTCCTTGTGATAAGAACTTTTAAGATCTACTTTCTTAGCAACTTTCAAATATTCATACAGTATCATTAACTTTAGTTACCATGCTGTATATTACATTCCCATAATTTATTATTTTAAAAATATTTTATTTATTTGTTTTTAGAGAGAAGGGGAGGGGAAAAGAGAGGGAGAGAAAAATCAATGTGTGGTCGCATCTCTTGCATCTCCTACTGGGGACCTGGCTCACAACCCAGCCATGTGCCCTGACTGGGAACTGAACCAGCCACCTTTTGGTTCACAAGCCAGTGCTCAATCCACTGGGCCATACCAGTGAGGGCCCCATGACTTATTATTTTAAAACTGTGAACCTTTCTTGTATATTCTTGAGTTTAGATGAAGTGTTACGAGTGGATTCTGAGAGGGATTTAAAGATGACAGACATATGCTAGAATACTTTTAGAACACAAACTGCATAACCTACATTGCTCTTTGATTCAGGGAACTCAGTCCTTTTAGCGATCAACTTTGCTAACTTTACGAAATCCACTTCTGCATCCAGGCTTTTACTGAGTGGTGAGGTGCTTTCTGATGCTAGGAAAAACACTTGAGCTTGTTAAACCTTAGATTCTTCATGTGGAAAAACTAAAATAATATTAGCACACATTCATCAATTTTGTTTAATTTTTGAGTGAGTTCATGCATATAAAGCCTTATTAAGAAGACTGTTTAGCACAGATTAATAGTTGGATACATGCTAATTATTACTTTGTGCTTTCAATCTCTTTCATACACATACACACACACAGTGACACATCCGTAAAATGTTCAGATATACCTTCCCAAGGTTCAGATTTATACTGTTTCCATGTCATCACTGGCTGCTGTATATTTATTGACAGGATTGATTGAGTGAAAACCCAACTCAGCTGATTCTGGGGAAGCATAATAAAAACTGTGACCAGCTGATTCTCAGAGAAACATGGCCAACTACTTTGTATAGAGAGATACCACAATTGGCTTAGTCAATTGGAGTAGAAACTTCAGAGTGATTGTTTACCACCCCCTCTTCTCCACAACCAATTAATTCCTAAATTATACAGATTTCCATTCTGTAAACTTTTTCCCATCTTTCCCTGCTCTTTTATTTTCAGTTCTATTTTACTAGTGATTATCTACATTAACTCTCTCCCAACTATCTTATTGCCTCAGCTCCAGGTTTTTTCAAATTTCAATTTATTATTCAGGTTATTGATAATGCCATTGCCTCTTTTTATTCCACATAGTCCTTTTGTAGTTGGGATGATATACTATTTAGATAACTAAGGTCAGTTTGGCTTGCTGAACCTTAGTAGTTATTGTTCCCACTTTGGGAAACTGGATATGTATGTCTCCATTTTGCCCCTAATTTTATATTTCTGAAATATTATTAGTATATGTATATAGAAAAAGATCGCCTTTATGCAAAGCTATCAGTCATGATACTCTCACAACTTTAGAGTCTTATAATACAGTAAAAGCTCATATCACATAACAGATATGAGAAGGGATATTCTCTGTAAATAAAAGAGTAAAGATTGCAAAGTTAATACAGTACTAACTCACACATTTTTTTTCGGTAGGATCATCAATCTCTATCTTCTGAACTCTTGGTAACTTGAATCTGGACTCATATCTTTGAACATAAGTCACTTCTTTGTTTACAACATAAAGAGATCAGACAAATATGCATTATTAAGTAGAAATTGCACACAAAATAGGAGAAAGTTAAAGATCAAAGAAGTGTATTGCTCATTATCAAATTTGTTTTGGTTGGAGACCTACAGAAATACATGTTAGTGTGCTTTACTATTGTTTACTTCTGGAATTTTGACTGCATAGTTTTGAATTTATTGTGATGACTTTATAGTTGCTCCCGCAGCTGGATATAAACCTTTTCCAGTTTAAAAAGGTTTTAATGAGCCATTTCCTTCTTAATAATTTCAATAGCTCTCCATTAATTATAACATTGCATATAAACAATGAGAACTACCACTTATACTCTTCAGCAATATGCTACATTTTAAAATTTTTAAATCAAATAAGGCAATTAGTGGACATTTGGTATTGTCCAAAACATCCAGGAGCATTAATGGTCAATGAAAAATGGTTCTTGATATTTTGTTCTGTTCAAAACTCCCAGGTTTAGGAAATGTCCCTGGGTTGAAATAACCCATAACATTTCTTTCTACTTTAGTTTTACAGGAATAATACATAAAAATACTATCATATTTTATTGGTTCCATAATTTTCTTTTTTTTAAGGTTTTATTTATTTATCTTTAGAGGGGAAGGGAAGGAGAGAGGGAGAGAAATATCAATGTATGGTCGCCTCTCGTGTGTCCCCTGCCGGGAACTGGCCGGCAACCCAAGCATGTGCCCTGACTGGGAATCGAACTGCGATTATGTTTCACAGGCCCGCACTTGATCCACTGAGGTACCAGCCAGGGCTCGTTCAATAATTTTCTTGTGGCTGTACTGACAATAATAACCCTTCTTGATTGGTAGCCTGGCTGGTAATGGCACATAGGATTAGGTAGGTGGGTCATCTTGCAGAAGAGCAAGATTTATGTTAACTATGGGCCAAACACCCCCATGGACATTTTGGACAGGACCAAATGTCAAGGACCTTTTGGCATGGACTGATTGTCCCCGTAGATGTTTTGCATAGGACCAAATGTCCAGTAAGGAATACAAACTACTAGATTTCTTTCAAACATATCTTAAACTTTTCAGTACCATAGCTTTAGCTTATTATTCTGTTTCTTCGTAAATTCCTCCCTCCTCTAGCTCCCAGGACTGCCTTTTATGACCTAAGGCCAGACTCGAATCTTATTTCTCACTAGCTTCACTTTATGCCCCCAGGCTGGTTTTTTATACACGCAATGCAACTTTTGGGGGAATTTTTTTTCTAGGCATAAAAAAGTTCACAGTGTCATTTTAACATGAACATTTCAACAAAAAGTTAAGCATAATAATCCCACTGATGAAAGATGATCACTTTATTAATAAGTTGTATACTTATAATTATTTTCAGTGCAAAATATTATGTAAATGTATATACATACACACACAAAAACACTATTTCTCTTATACAAATTCTAAGATATAAACATGACTAAAAACTTGTGTAATTTTTCAGGGAAAAACATAGGCAATTGCAAATGCTTTATTCTGCAGGAATATGGCCCTCTCCACACCAAACTTGTTGAACAGCACCTGCGTTGCAGTTAGTGACTCAGGCTGATTAATTAAAACAAAGAAATATATACTAGCTCAAAGGAAACAAACATATTAAAAGTATTAATACATATTTTAAAATATGTTCAGAGTAGTTGAAATTTATTGTTAGGTCAGCTTGTTGTGTGAGGCCTATGACGAAGGCTCCAGTCTCCAATTCTGTTCAGTTATCCTGGCACTTGATGCTTGCTTGCCTTTATGCCATTGAGCAGGGCTATGTGACGAGTGCCAGTTTATACCTTATGGTACAGGGTACCTATACTACTTCCAGACCATAGCATTTAATTGCCTGTGATTGCCCCTTCATATATTCATTCTTTCTCTGACTGGGAAAACATGGTCCCTCATTGTACTGCACTGAACACGATCAAGTAGCAAAATTTTACATGACAATTCCAGAGCTTTTATTAATTCAAGATGACTTTGACACCATAGTTACTATATTACCCCTTTCACTGCATGACAGTCAATCTTTGTTATCATAGAGATATAAAAATAAGTATACAGGTGACAGGGAGAGTTTAATCTTGACCATTTTATAATAAAATATGGTTTAAATTACACCCTTTAATATTGGAAAAATATTTTAATATTTTTACTTAAAAATGTATTGTAAGTGCAATAATATAAATGTAAATACAATAATACATACTTTGAAATTATAAATTTACATTCATTAGTTTGTTCTTTTTAGTTATTTTTATATGCATTTATTGTTAAAAATTTCTCTGCATAATAAATAAGTCATGACATTTGCATGTTATTCAGTGACATCTGTATGTCACTGAAATTTTTTCCAACTTGAAATAAAATTTTATTTTATTTATTGTAGCCATTTAATGTAAAAGTGGCTCTAATATACAGTCAAAGAGTCTTTTTTTTCTATCAGTCATTTTATTAGTCTATATGCATTTCCATAACAACATATCACAAGCTGGCTGAGCTCAAGAACAGAAACTTACTTTCTCACAATTCTGGAGGTTCAGTGTCCAACATCAAGTTGTTTTTAGGGTCAGTTTGCAGTAAGCCCTTTCTCTTGTGCTTGCAGACAGTGAGTGCTTATTTGCTATATTGTCTTCATTTAGCCTTTTCCCTGTGTGCAGAGAGAGGGAGAGAGTAGAAAGGGAGGGAGAGAGTATGCTTTGGTGTTTATTCTGTGAAGGCCCCATTGTGAAGACTTCATTTAACCTAATTACTTCTCTAAAGGTCCTATATCCAAATATACTCACACTGGGAATTAGAAATTAGACATAATTTGGGGGAAACAATCTAGCCCATAACAGTCAGCCTTCTGGTCCCCCAAATCCATTCCCTAGATTCTCTTTATTTCAACATCCTCAAAATTCTTAACCCAATTACCATTAATTTCAAGTCCAAAGTCTTATGCAAATATAATTTAATTCAGGTATGTAAAACTTAAGGTATAATTTATTCTGAGGCAAAAATCCTCTCCAGATGTGATTGTGTAAAACTAGACAAGCTATGCGATTGCAAAATACGATATAATGGTGGGACAGGCATAGGATAAACTCTTTTTTATTCCAAAAAAAGGAATCAGAATGCAGAAGGGGTGATAGGTCCCAAGCAAATCTCAGAGATAGGAAGATAAATGCTATTAGATTTTAAGGATTGAGAATAATCAAGGCTTGTTGACTCTATGATCTACCCTTTGGTCCCGCAGGTGTGGCAATACAACTCCCAGGGCCTCTGTAGTGAACCTGATCTCTTGGCTTTGGGTAGAGGCCCTATGCCCTCAGTTGGTGATGCCCCCTGAAGCACAGGGCAGAGGCTGCCTGGCCCATTGAAAGCAAGCAGGTGGCCTCACCCTCTGAAAACCAAGCAGTAAATGTCCTGCCAGGGCTGTATGCTCTGAATCTGTGGTGGGGGTATTAGCCTAATAATCTCTGAATCACCCTGAAGGTTCTTCCTCCCTTTTTTTAAAAGAAAATTTATGTTTGCAGCTGGATAGCTCTATTGTCCTATTTTGTAGAATTCCAGAAGACCTAATGTCTTTCTTTATTTCATCTTTCCTCTGTTCCTTTTGGTTCAAATAGGCAGTACCTCTGCTGGTATAATCCTACCTCTGATCCTGGCTTCTTTTGAGATTGCCGATTAGCATCTTTTTTATGGAGAGATTGTGCAAGCCCTAACCTTGGTGTTCTCTCCAGAATGTGATGTGTGTATACACACACACACACACAAACACACGCACATATATATGCATATGTGATGTGGATTGACTGAGAATTTTGTAAATCTTTCAGTTATTTTCTATTTTTTAAGTAATTTTTCTTCAATTCTTCTTTCTCTCATCTTTTGCATAGAAATCTCTTGACTAAATTTTCTAGTTTATTACATTCTATTTACCTCAAAACACTAGAACATTCTATAACAATGATTGATTTTATTTCAGTTTCCAACAGTAAACATTCCTCATTTCCATCTGAGACCTCACCAGAATCACCTTAATGTTTATATTTCTACCATTGTCATATTTCATGATATTCACGATAACAGAAGCTTTCTGTTTACCTCATTTATTTTCTTCTAAGCTCCCACAAGAATCACATTAAAGGTCCATATTTCTAGTAGCAGGTCCTTCAAGGTAACCTAAGCCTGTTCTAGCATGCCCCATTACAACCTCTATGGCCAGTTCCTCAGGCACCTACCCATTTTTAAATACAGTCATACCTCAGTACTCATTAGCTTCGGAACATGTCAAACCTGTACTCATTGCATTTTGATGAGAAAATAATATTTCAGCATCCGGCACTTGCTCGCCATTTGGCTCCTCTCAGGAGAAAACAGAGGTCAATGGGTCAGTCTCACAGTGGCTCCTAAACGCTTTGGTCCTTGTCAGTTTCAGCACTAGTCATGAGTTCTGGAAAAAGTTAACGAGTACCAAGATACCACTGTATTTGTTAGGGTAGCACCTTATTCTTGGTACCGAAATTTCTATTAGTCTGCTTGGCCTGTCATACAAAAATAGCCCAACCTGTTTGGCTTAAAAACAGAAATTTATTTCTTATAATTCTGGAGGCCTGAAATCCCAGGTCAAGCTGCTTTCAGGGCTGGTTTCCACTGAAACCTCTCTCCTCAGTTTGAACACAGCGCTTTCTTAACGTGTCCTGGTTACTAAACAGCAAGTGGAATTTTTGCTGCCCGTTGCCACCCATAGGCAAATTCTGGAGGCAGAGGTTTGGTGGAAAAGTAAAGAGGTCTTTTATTCAACAAGTGTACAATCTGGAAGAATGGCAGGCTTCTGCCTCAGAGCTCATCCCTTCCAGAACAACAAGAAGACAACTCAGACACCCTATGCCAGACCAGTCTAAGGCTAGACCCAGAGTTCCTTCTCCCATTCAAAATACCATCCTTCTGGAACTTCGGGAAGCCACTGCTCCATCATCCAAACAGCTCAGCTTCTCTCCCACCACTGTCGGGCCTGAGGCTCCTTCTTGAAGTCTGAGTACAAGGCTGGTAACTGCCACCAGCTGCTGCTTCCTGCACTGGTGGCCAAGGGCTGCCGCCAACCTCTGCAGCCAGCTGTGAATGGGCTCAGTTCTCTGGGCCGCGTGGCCCAGAGCTCAGCGGCCTGCGCCTGGCCCCTGGCCCCCATGGCCCCCTGATGGGTCCCAGAAGTACATTTCTCCCTTCCCTCCATTTAAATCTCATGCCTAAACTTCTGGAAGCTGGGAGAGGGTCCAACACCTCAGCCAATCCCGTTCTTTTCCCAGACTAGACTGACAGGACGGCACACCCCCTGCCTCTGTGTTGACCTTTACAGGACACATGAGGCGGAGGTGGATAGGAGGACTTTTCCCTTATCCAAACACTTCATTAGCCTCTCAGCATGCTCCTTGCAAGGCCTTCCTCTGCTGCATCTCTACCTGGGGGTGGAGAAATCTATTGAACCGCGCCATGCTAGCTTGTTTACCCAAGCAGCACTGCTCCTGAGAGCAGTTCCCTCCCTCAGCTCTTCCTCTGCCCTGTGTTCTAGCCAGGTCTACCTGTTTGTTCCTCACAGCGCCTTTTCTGTGCTTGTGGAGACCAAGAGAGAGCTTTAGTGCCTCCTCCTTTTATAGGAATACCTGTCCTACCTGATGACCATCCCACCTTAATGACTTTATTTAATCTTTTTTACTTCTTTTTTTAGATTATACTTTATTGATTATGCTATTGTAGTTGTCCTGATCTCCCCCATTTGCCGTCCTCCACCCAGAACCCCCCACTCCTCAGGCAATAGCTACACCATCATTCTTGTCCATGGATCATGCATATAAGTTCTTTGGCTACTCCATTTCTTATACTGTACATCCTTATGTGTATTCTGTAACTACCTATTTGTACTTCTTAGTCCTATCACTTCTTCACCCATTTCTCCATAACTTCTCCCATCTGGAAACCACCAAAATGTTCTCTGTATCCATGATTCTGTCTCTGTTGTTGATTGCTTAGTTTGTTTTCAGATTCGATTGTTGATAGATCTGTATTTTTTGCCATTTTATTGTTCATAGTTATGATCACCTTTTTCTTAAATAAGTTTCTTTAACATTTTATATAATAATGCTTTGGTGATAATGAACTCTTTTAGGATTTTTCTTCTCTGAGAAGCTCTTTATCTGCCCTTTGATTTTAAATGACAGCTTTGCGGGGCAGAACCATCTTCTTGGCTGTGGGTCCCTGCCTTTCATGACTTTGAATATGTCTTGCCAGTCCCTTCCGGAAAGCAAAGTTTCTTATACACATCATAGTATTTGTAAATCACTGAAGGTAAAATTGTTAAAATTAGGGAAAAACAATTTAATATTAATAGCTTTATTTTTCTACTTGATAACATATAAAATAGTTTAAGCCAGTTGTCCCAAACCTGTTGATTGTGACTAGTAGCAGCAACACTTTATTGGTTTATATTTAGAACAGGTGCATGTTTATAGTATATTATATAACTTGCATAAATTAGGATTAAAATGTGTTAATTATAAAACATGCAAAAACTGAAATTTAGAAAGATTAAAATATAATTAAATAAAAGTTCTAGTATGTTTTCTTCCACCCCATCAAAGTATATTCAAGGTTAGAGACAGCTGCTCTAAAGGAGATTATTATTATGAAATTCAAATGTGAGAAGAGAAAGCGTTGCTGACAGTCCACTTTCATTTCTAGCTGAGTTGTCTGGGGAATCTCTGTTTCTCAATTTTTGCAAAGATAGACTTGTTACTGACCAAGACAAGGCAATAACTCTCGCTGCCTCATATGCCCAGTGAGGGAAATGCTAGATACCCTTTTGGTACTTGCAACTCCACACCCCAAGGTGGAAGCAATCAATGGGATGAATAAAACTGTCATTTTACCTTCTTTTGGTTTGTGCATTCATTTCTGGTTCAGAGAGGCCTGAGTGTGCTATGTATACCAAGATTTTTGTGGAAAATATATAGAGGTCCTTCAAATTTATGCAAAGACTATTTTGTTTCTGCAAGTGAAAAACTAGTAGTAGCTTCTCCATCTTCCCCGTCCTTGTTTCTTTCAGTAACTGGGTAAGGCATCTCAGCACGCTAAAATAAAGTCAATGGTTCTGAAACACTCTCCCTGACTCTGTAGTAAACTACCTATTTGTTCACATGTCTGCCCGCAGCTGTCTCCAGAGGCAGGTGTCTCCAAATGTCTCAGGGGTTTTCTCATCATCAGATTCTAAGTCAGAACCATATTGTCAGGAACATTCTGGACATACCAGAAGATTGCTTAAGATAGCACATGCTTGATGCTCAGTTAAAACAAACAATACAACTCAGGCACCACGTCAAAGATAGAGGGCAAAATGCATTGTTCTTTGATTTGTTTACCAATGGTATTTAAGAGAATGTTTTCTGATTTTCCTTGTGAGGTTGTCTCTCTGGAAAACTGTGAAGGCCACGAAAGTTTATCAAGCAAGTTGCTCCTGTTTACAATATCTTCTCTGAGTATCTGTCGATTAGTCCACTTAGCCAAGCTTCATCTCTTTGCTTTGATTCATAGTGAAGGCAGGAGTTGACATATATAAGAAATGATTTTAAAAACATGTAAATTTATTCTTCTAAAAATAAATTTTGAAAATAGATATCTTATTGCTAAATAAGGATAAATAGATAAATTGTTTACATCTCTGCAACATAAAATTTTATGTTTCATTTTTCAGAAAATAATGAATTTAGGGTAGATTGCATGATTACATCTTGAAAAACAAAATTAACTTTAATATTCATCTCAATAGGAGGGCTTCCAGCTTTCTCAGTTCCAATTCATGGCTGCCTATAATTTCAACTTGACTTTCCATTATCAAAAAAATACTGCTGTGAATCCTTATTACCAAAAGCAATTGAACACCACAAAATAGCCAAAATGTAAATAGGTAACATTAAATAGAGGAAAATAAACAATTCAATATTTTCAATACACATACATGCTATAAGAGAAATATTCAAATTAATCTTTTCCCCATGAGCCTAATAAAATATACTATTAAAAATGAAATAATGAGGAAAAGAATATATGCTGTGGTTACGGTCAGCACTTGTCATTCTGCAAAACATGAAGAGCCTTCCAGGATATAGTCAGAAGAATGTAAATGTAATGCCCCATTTCTAGTGTGACGTAATTATTCTGTGCAACAGGTAGGACATATATAAAATTTATGGTTTTCCTTTTATAACAACCTATTTGTATGCATTCTTATTAAGTTTGTCAGAGAAAAATTTCTGTCATAAAACATCCTCAAATTATCTATGAAGTTTATGCAGACATTTTAAAAGGATTGTTTATAAACCAACCTAACTATATAAATAAGTTCTACTGCTTGAATTTTCTGGATTGGCTTCATGCAGACATAACTATAAAATTCCAATGAGATCTTACTTCCTTCTAATAAAGTATCTGCAATTTCACATCAATTACTTAAAACTAAATTCAGATAAGCTTGGTTTCTTAAAATAAAGCATACAGTGTTATTAAAACCAATATTTTACAAAAATTATATATTTCTCTTTTTTTGCTACTGTGCTAGCTCAGCTGTAATTTACTCATGAGAAACAAAGACTACATACTGCTATAAATATCATTAAAACCTTATAAAGGTCACATAAAGTAGTTAAATCAAGTGATAACCACAAAAGTTAATGCAACCTGGCAATCATACTGTATTTCCCTGGTCAATCATTCTCTAATCCTGTTAAAGCATAGAACTTTAGTACCTTCTCCTCTCTCCTCAAATGTCCAATACTTCTACTCCAACATTCACTCCAAGGGCATACTTACTAAAGAAGTGAAGCAATGAGTAGAAAACTTCCACAAATTTCTACCCCCTTATCTAACAACCACCACTAACCACTCTAAACACAATTTTGAACCTCTCTTCTCTTTCTTCAATTAAACTATACTAAATCTCATTTTTGTTCATCCTCTTAAAGGCTGTCACTACAGTTATTTTAATGATCTAGAAGAGAAGGTGATTTTGATGATGCAGGTACACAGTTTCAAGTTTACCTTCTCTTCTAGATCATTTTTACGAATGTGGAAATGTGGTACTATGCATATGTTTTCACAATCATTGACCTCACTTCTACTTTGGATACTGGCCCATTCTCTTCTTTTAGCAATAGTTCTCAATTGTTTGGTTGGAATATACTTTTGTCTTCTATTACTCAGTACTAATTATCTCTTAAATATACTCCAATCAGGCCTTTGTCTCCACTACTCTGAAGAAGGTTCTGAAGATATGACCTACAAAGTCCAATGTTCAAATCTCAAGTTTTCATGTTACTTTACCTTTCCTGACTGATTAACCAGAAAAAATATTCTTTCTGTCTGAAAATATTTTACTAACTTGGGATCGAGGAGGCCATATTCTCCTAGTTTTTTTCTTGTTTCATTTTCTACTCCTAAATCAATCAATCAGTTAATCAATCAGTCATAATTTTCTCTTTTTTTATGGAGTTCCTTTAATTGTAATTTAACATTTGCTTAATACAACACTGCTGATGCCCTAATACCCACTGACCAAATTGTGACTAACTCAGTTTGATGAGCATGTTTTATAAAGAAAAGATGTAACAAAATCCTGTATCAGTTATTGCATTGCAGTCTAAAACAAGTTATTGATTTCTAGCCATTTAGATTGGGTAAATAAAACAGCCAAGTTTTCCTCCCATATCTGAAAATATCCATCAGTAGAAATATTGCGATACATGTAAAGTAGTCTGTTTATGTTCTCAATAAATGTGCCATGTGTAATGTTCAAAGAGAATCTCCAATTTTTTTCATACTGTGTGATTTTTTATCTATTAGTAACCTATCAAATTCTTTAAGATTATTTCTCAGAACAGAAAATGTGTGCACAATTTGTATTCCAAAATGTTATTTGTTTCTTGGGCCAGAAGCAAATTCGTGTGAGGGAGAAAATAAGGAGTTAGAATTCGTCTTGTTATAACTGGCATGGTGCAAGCTTTAATCTATATTCTTTTCTTATATATCACAATTTATTAGATGGTTAATGTCATTCAGAACTAAGACAGAGCTAATGAATATTTATTTTTCTGTCTCAGATCCATGCCTCCTGCTGCCTGAAACCAAGTGTGGAGGAATGCTACTATTTTAAAAAAAGAGAGAAAGGCAAACGCAATCAGCTTTCACTTATAAAAATACAGCTTAAATATATTTTTATTATAGAAAAAAACAAAATCACTGAGTTAAGGAATGAACCACAAAGCTAAGTGCTTTGCTCTGTCTGATTCTCAAATCTAGTGTGTGTGTTTTTCAATATTGTCAATAGTGCCCTGGCTGGTGTAGCTCAGTGGATTGAGCATGGGCCTGTGAACCAGAGGATCGCGGTTCGATTCCCAGTCAGGGCACATGCCTGGGTTGCAGGCAGGTTCCCTGCAGGCCAGTTCCCTGCAGGGGATGCACTAGAGGCAACCATACATTGCTCTCCCTCTCTCCTTCCCCTCTAAAGACAAATAAATAAAATCTTTAAAAAAATATATTGTCAATAGTTTACAGCCAATATGTTAATATCTAGAACATTTGTTACATATTGGTAACTTCTTATTTTTATATTTCATACTATTCATATTTCAATTCATATTGTTCAATCTACTCACTTTTTAAGATCATTAAACATGATATAGCTTATTAAATCATGTTAGATTAAATCTTAAAAAACTGGTATTATTGATGTTTGATCCAGTGACTTTTCAACTTTCCTACAATTTGCCATGTAAAAAAGTCTACTGGAATTCAAACACTTAGTTTACGCCATTCTTTAAGGGAATGTTTAAAAATATGAGGAGAAGGGAAACTTTCATATTTTCTATAAACATGTATTATTGGGGAGAGATATAAAACAGAAAAAATTTCAGTATAGATGGGATTATATAAAGGTTGAAATAGAAAACTAGATTGCATTCCATTATTTTTACTTGCATTGGAAAATATTTTTCCAATAAAATGGTTTTCCCCTCTGAATTTAAGTATGAAAAAAAGATGTTGCTATTTATTATGGATAATACCATCTTAGTAAACTAAGGTGTGTAAGTAATGACTACTTTACTACCTTGTTTCTAAGCCATCAGAATTGCACATGAGCAGTACATTGTATTTTTTAAGGTGGTTAGTATGAGACAAGCTTTAACCTTCAACCACAAATATAATAAAAAATCCATTATAAAGAAGACAGTCTGAAAATTTCTTCTGTTCTCAAAATTTAATATAAATACTAGTTTCAAATAATGGCAGAACTAAGGAATTCCACTTTGGTATTAACATCTTCTTTTATGTTGGTGAGATGTTGATAAACACAAATAACTATTTCATCTGTTTCAAATTTATAGCTTTTCTATAGTAAAACAAAAAAAATTTAACTTACCGCATTCTAATAAGGCTTAATTACTTTGTTCTATAAGTAATCTATTAATATATTAAGACATTGTTTAGGTTGAATTGAGTAGGCTTCTATTTTATTCCCACCATTCATATTAATTCTTGTATAAATAATTTGAAAGGTAAGGTCAATAACATTTTTTAATATACAAGGTTTGTCCAGAAGCTATTCAGCCATATAATATGAAAAACAGAGACATTTATTTTTTTTAAATATTGTATTTATCTTTAGAGGGAAAGGGAAGGAGAGAGGGAGAGAAATATCAATGTATGGTTGCCTCCCATGTGTCTCCTGCTGGGAACTGGCCTGAAACCCAGGTGTGTGCTCTGACTACGAATCGAACCATGGTTGCTTGGTTCCCAGGCCCGCACTCAATCCACTGAGCTATACCAGCCAGGGCTTGAGAGACATTTATTGAAGAGGATACAAATAACATTTTACATAGGACAATGACATCTCAGTTTCCTTCAAAGTAGACACCTTGGGACCTCACACAGTTCTCCCAATCATCATCATCAGCTATCCTGTCATATTTTCCTGAATCTCATCAATGGTGTGAAGTCTCTTCTCTTAATTTTCAAAGGTGATTTTAGTTTTGGGAAAAACTGGAAGTTGTAAGACACCAAATCTGGGCTGTAGTGGGGCTGAGTCACCTGGATGATTTAACGTTTGCCCAAAAACTTCAACACAAGACATGATGCACCAGTGGGCATGTTGCTGTGATGGCACTGCCAATCACCAGTTCCCCACAGCCGCAGCCTCTGAATTATCTGAGTAGTTTCTGTGGAGGAATGTGTAAGCTTAGTGAAAAATGTGATGCAGATTCATTGCTCTACTCGCTCAGTCATTTTGAATGTGATGGCCACAAATTACAAATGCACACTCAGCAGTGTCGTCAGCCCCCACTGACTAGTACAGTGAAGTCGTCATTGTTCATGAATGCACATTCTAGTCCACTCTTCTTGGCTTCCAGGTTACATCAAGTCTCACAAGCCATTCTTGTTATATTAACAATGGCTGTACTTTTTTCCAGACAGACCTTGCATGTGTATTTTAATCTACTCTGACATTCTGTGCCTTTTAGTTAATATATTTAGACATTTCACTGGAAAACTGATTATTGATACACTTGGATTAATAACTGCTATATTAGTAGCCCTTTTTGTTATTTTTATCAATGTCCCTTCATTTTCTACCTTCTCTAGTTTTAATTGAGCACATTTGTGTATCATTTTATCTCCTCTTCTGGCATATGGATTATACTTTCAAATATTTTTAATTTTCTAATATGGACTAGTAATTAATTTAAATCCAACTATGTTGCTTCATGTGCAGTATAGTTACCTCATAACAATTCTCCAATCTCCCTCCATTCACTTAAGGTATTGTTGTCATTTCACTAAGTAAGTGCTATAATCATCCAATATATTTTGTAGCATTATGAGTCTAAACAGTTATCTTTCAGATAAAAAATAAGAAAAATATATTCTTTTACTTTCATTTATTCCTTCTTTGGTACTCTTCTTTTTCTATGCAGGTCTGTATGTCTAATGATATAATTTTTATCCTCACTAAAGGTTTTGTTTTTATATTTCTTTCAGGACATGAGAACATCTTCATTTCACCTTTACTAGTAAAGTCTGTTTTCTCAGTTCGGCTCCAGAACCTTCTGCTCCAGGTAAGCAGATCTTGACTTTGACTCTGGATCAGTCTGTCTCCACATTTTAGAAGCAGCAACCACAGTGTTCTGATGAGACCAAGAAAAGTAATCGATTTTTGGTTTCTTTAAGTTTTTCTTGTCATAGTGATAGAAGTGACTACACCTAAACTCTTTTCATGTTGGGTCTGAAACCAGAAGTCACCATATGCTTTTTAATACCTGCCTTATACTCAATATTTATTATTAGTGGTGTCTATTAGAAGATGTATCTTCCATTTAAATAAAATAAATTGTGATGTTCTGTCCATTTCAACATTGATATTCTTTTACTGAGAAATGAAATGTAGATTCCCATAATGTTATTGTCATTGTTTTCATGTTTGTGTTCTACTTTTTACATGGAGATTCTCTTATATATGCATTTATTTATGTTGTGATGTGTCTTAGCACATGTCTAGTTTACTCAAATTACAGGTGACTTAAATAATAAATTTCAAGATGGTTCCATTTTGAAAAATCTGCTGAGCACTAGATTAGAAGCATAAAATAGAGTGAGGAGAATCGTGTCATGTCCCACTGGGAGAGATCATTGCCTTTCGGCAGCATATTAGAAATGCACACTTTAGAAACACAAACTACACTGTACTCTCCTTCCATAAGACGTATTTCTCTGTCATGTGCAGAATTTTGGTTTGTCGTAGAGATTTCCTTTGTAAGTGGAAAACTGATGAATTTAATCTGGTGTTATTTGTAATTGCAGAAATTGTCACACAGAATTTAAATCACATGGAAAGAATAAGCCATTTACTTTCCAGAAAGGTTTTATTTGGTCAAGAGAGATCATATTTCTTCAGAATATTTGCCAATATGTTTCATTAGAATTTAAAAATATACAAAAAGCATTGCTGAAATTATTTTTTTAAAACCTGATGTGAAAATACTAAATGTAAAGCTTACTGCTAATCCAGGTTGAATTTTTTCTTAAAAACAATGCAAAACTCTTCCATTGTGAACTATAACAATGAAGTATTAATATTTACTTCTCACTTTTGAAATATTCATGTGTCCTTCAGTTAACAAAGGCATCCTTCTCTTTAATCAGGCAAGACGATATATTTCATAAAGTATCTGAAAAAAATTCTCAGTGAATCATTGTGAGAATTTGAACACTAAAGATTTTACTACTTTTTTGTCTTGCTTCATTTCAGGCACAAGACAAATAAAAATAATTATTATTATATATAATTATGTGCAATTAAATTATACAATAAATAAACTTATTTTGCTAACTGTCTCTATTCTCCTCCTTATTGCTTGTATATTTAAACCATGTTAAAGTGCTAAAAATTCTCAGAAAATTACAGTGTCTCTGCATGTGCTATTTTTTGAGGTTGTTACAACTCACCCAGACAAAAATAGAAAAAGAAGACTGTCCTTGAGTCATGACTATGGGAATCAAGCCATAGGCTTTTTTTTTTTACTATTATAAAGGAATGTAAATTTATAGAGCTGCCATGACAATACCTTAGCTTTCCTGAGCTCAAGAACAGATGAGCTGTACATCAAGAGAGAACTGTCTGCCCTAAACTTCATGTAAGCGATCATAAAGCTCATACTTGGAGTGCCTATTTATCTCCAAAGAAATCAATTGGAAAATGCACAAGAAACTCAAATGAACCTTCAACATAGCATCAATACTGGGACTGGTAACTGGGAGTGAAGCATAGATAAAGTTTTGAAGAGTTTATACAATTTAATGTTGACATAAGGGTTTCTTGAGGTGAAACACCCATAAAATATCAAGTGTGCCTTGACACTTCAGACCACAAGCCATACCTTACGTCTAGGTACTTATACCTACTCTTAGATCTAAGAAAAACATTTTCCAAATGATGGAATTTTAATTTATTTTTTGTCTTATCTCACAAGACCATTGGATCTTATTATTGTTTTTTATCTGTTTTTTAAAAGTATCAACTATAGGTGGCATTCATTCTATCATAAGATTTTTTAAAAACATATATTGACTAAACACATGTTTGAATTGTCATTAGATTGGTTTACTGGTGACTTTATTTTATAAAACATAATGCTAGTTTTTACATCTATAAAATTAGTGAGAGGGTCAGATAAGAAATTAGCTTGAAACTGTTTTTTGCAAATTTTTATTAGAGGTATTATACAATTAGAAAATCTATGGGAATCTATGAAATGGTATAAAAACACATTTAAAAAAAACAAGAGCATTATGAAAGTATTCTTATGTAAAAACAATTGAGCCTATATTCCATCTTTAAGGGCATAAATTTGTCACCTCCATTATTAGTCCACTTCCTTTCATAGAGCAAGCATTCCATAAAGTACTAATAAAAAAGTTAAATGATTAATGCTAATCTTGATATGTATATAATCATCACTCGATAATATTTTATGGAAAATCATCAATTATGAAGTTTTGCAAAATTGCAAAATAGAAGCCAAACAGCTACTGTACAAGTGGACACACACAAAAAAGATAGCATATTGAAACATTATTTTTTCAGTGATAAAGGTAATACAAAGAAGTTGAATTCTGATGAATTAATGGCTGATAAGATTTGCTGATGCATGAGCAGTTTGAAGTGTGTGTTATTTATAAATCAGACAAAGATGACTTTAAAAAAGTTGTAGCAACTGAAATCATGGTGTTTCTTAATGAAGTGAGCAATGCAAACAAAAGGTTTATTTGGGTAGAAAATCTCCAGTGTAAAATTTTGGGCATGATACTTTTGATTTTTCTTATAGATAACACAAGTGTTTATTAGATGGTTGAATATAGAGCTATAGAAGTCTGAGATTAAAGGAAGAATACAGCTGAAAAAATTAACTTGTATACTTCTGACAAAGATGTATTAGAATAGGAGGAACAGGTGGTGAAGAGGAGTTAAGTTCTTAAACAGGGAAGGAATCACGATGCTACACTACATAGTAAAAAGACATCTATTACAAGGAGTTGACTACTAGGAGTTGACTACTGAACATAACATTAGGTAGGCTCTGTGACTTTAAGAAAAAGCAGTTTTATTATAATTGTAGAGTAAAACTTATTTATGTACATTTTCTACTCACTAACTTTTGAATTCCTTGATGACAGTGTCCGCCTTTTTTTCTCATGGTATATCCAAGGCAAATTTTGCTATGTTTTCCAAATAAACACAATGTTTTTGAGTAATTTGCTGAGTGATATTAAGGGGGAAGAGCAGTTCTCACTTTTCAAACACTTTGATTTATTATTTATTTTAGTTGGTCTAAAAATATAGAAGTGTTAGAGGATACCAAAATTATACAAAATCACTCCTTTTATTTATATTGTTAAAACTTGCATTTGTTAATTTTTAGAAGGTTTGGGAGGGGAGAGAGAAAGAGGGAGAGATTTGTTGTTCTACTTATTTATGAATTCATTATCTGATTCTTCTATGTGCCCTGACTGGTCCCTTCATTTTTAAATACTGTCATTAAGTGATATGGTTTTTGACAAAGACAAACATTAAAATGCATTTAACACTAATGGGCAGAACTGTGGTAACATTTGGGGCTAATTTCAGATATTTATTTTCCTTCCAGGCAAGTTCTTTGATTTGGATGAAACCACTTTTGGTTGACTTACACTGGACCATAATTTTGAGTTGTGTTTTGAATTGTGTTTTATTTCTAGAGCAGTATATGCCACTGAAAATTCAAGACCTTTTATTTCCCCTGTGTTACAACAACCAGCACTTTCTATGTGGCACCTAATCCAGCAGTCCAGGTCTCAAAGTGAGGCCAGCCGTGATATAGAAAAGACATCCTACATAACCTTCAATAGAGTGAATAAAACTAAACAAAACAATACAAAACAAAAATGTTTGTTTGAAGCCACAAAACTTAAGGGAGTATTTTTCACCTCAGGGTACACTAATCTATTCTCATGGCTACAAATATAAGGCAATTTTTTCCAAAGTATTTATATCACCTGCATGGGTAATAACATGAATTAATAAAATATATTTTTCTCTTAGTATATTTACCTTCCCTTACTTTATGTAGTTAGAAGGTTATATTCTTTAGTGCTGCATGGAAAGTATTTTGTCAGGAGAAAATGAGAAGTAGGTTTAAGTCATTCTGCTTTTCGTATTCTAAATGCTGAATCTCAGAAAGCATAGAATTAGTTCACAAGGTAAAAGTGAAGGAGGAAACTTGGAGTATATTATAAAAGTACATTATAAAAGTACTATCTTGAAGAAGTGTCTATGTGAGTGTAGGTTTTCCTCAAAATAAGAAAAATATTCCTCTAGAAGACTGAAACAAAGTATTCACTGCATTGGCAGTTGAAAGGAAGGCAGTAAGTGGAGAAAGGCTCATTGCAGAGTAGCTCTAGGTGGATGAGATGATAAGCAACTTAAAAAATGTATCTCAGGAAGCTGTGCAAACACTGTAAACTCATGGGTACCTTCAAGACAGTGATGAGAAGTGGGTTCCCAGTAACACATGTTGCCTGGCCATCAGCCCCATTTCCTTCAATCCTTTGGCCTTCCATGACAGGTGGAACTGTGCACGATCCCTTCCGTACAGATGGGGCTGTGTCTGCCAGGCCAAGTCTGTATGCCAGCTCAGTGGAAGATGACGTTAGAGTATGCCCTGTTAACAATACAGCGTTAGGTCTTGAATGAATTAATCTGGGAATTGTGATTGGGATTTATAATTGGTATATTTATTGATAAAATAAAACTATAATATATTTAATTTCTACTTGTACTTGTGCAAAACAAATAGATGTTATCACATAGAAAAGGATAGTAATGAGTTATTTTTACTTATTTATTTGTTATTTATTTATTTTTGTCTTTTGTTGTCAGTAAAACTTGGTAAATATTATTTAATTTTCACAATATCACTCTGAGACTGGTAAAAATGTTATGTTTAATTTAATATTTAATAAACTAGATATTTTTCACATGGGAGAAAAAATGAGCTATTGAGAAAAAAACTTTTAAAATCTAACTTTTAGTCAATATTAAAATAAATTTCTAAAGTAAAAAATAGACCGAGGAAACAATTCATAATAGAAAACTAATATGATCTATAACAACTACGAGATATGATCAACCAATTTTGTTCTCATAAAAATGTCTGAATCTGTTTCTTAATTTACATTTGAAGATGTGTGAGTAAAGATTTAAGTAACTTGGAGAGAGAATTTTCAGTGTTACTTTCATACTTCATTAATAACTCTATTTATCCCATAAATAGAGATACCTTCATTTTTTAAGGAAAAAAAAACATTGCTATACCAATAGCAATAGGACACTCAGGGCCCAGGACCCATTCTGTTAAAGTCAGGGCACATCGGATTTCCCTATTTCCCTCTTCTTCCTAGGGCATAATCTGGTAAGGCATTTCTCTTCTTGAAAGTTTATGATTTATCAAAGCTGAATCTCAAAGGTAAAGTGATGTGGGAATATTTGGGAGGGTGAGCCATCTACATTTAGGAAGAAAGAGGGCTCACTTAAGCTTATTATCTAAACCTTGTTCTCTATACATTTAGAATGCTATGCATTTGAGTAGATTGTACACATGTTTAACTGTTAAAATTATATTAGGTTCCTGATCCTCCGATGGGTCCTCTTGTGCACAGATATAATAGTTTAGAGCCCTAAGGGAAGCTGGGATAATGGTAAAATATGGGCTTCAAACCTCCACTTGTCCATGAATGCATTGTTTTTATGGACTTTCCTTTATCAGTAAAGAACTCCTAAGTCCTATTACTATAATTAAACTATATATTATATTGGATTTTGGCTGAAACACTGAAGTGAACACAACACAATAAACATAAAGAACTAATATATTTTTTCCCAGGGATTCACTTAAAGAAAACTGATGCCTTTTATGGCTTTTTAGATAGTATTTCTCTAAATTTGATCAAGTGGCTCCTGTTTCAGCAGTTTATAATTTCACTTGAATTCTTAGTTACCATAGAAACAACTGGTCCCCAAAGCCCCCTTTTAAATGAGATTTTACTTAAGGGAAAATGATCATGCTAATTAAGATTTTTTATTGGAAACTAAAGACCTTAAAATATTTAGCAGCTATGACAAATTTCAGAAAACAATGCATATTCAGAGCAAATTTATATAAAAAGAACATAGTACTGGTATGTTTATTCATGTTCAATGATATAGTATTTGCTTTTACATGGAAAATCTATACTATTTTTCTGAAAAGAAGAAATTATTCTACATCGTCATATGAATTAAATATAATTAAATAATATAAATGAGATAAAATATTAAGAATATTGAAGATAATTTATACAGAAAAGGAGTTACAAAGAATCAGTTGTTTAGGGGGAAAATCTGTAACTTGAAGTGCACAGTGAAACTGATATGTCACCTAGCAATTTTTAATAGAGATTACCTATGTCTTAAATAATTAAATTTCTTAAAATATCAGAGCACCAGTTCTGAAAATTAAGATCATTAATGATATCAACTCTAAAATAAATGCTTCTCAAAAATGATATTTAATGTATCAACTCCTGGAAAGAGACAACACATAAGTTAATAAAAATTGTTATTTAAATAATGATATAGAAAACCCTGAAAATAAATTAAATTTTAAAAATTATGACAACTTTGAAATAAATTATACTACAACTCCCTTTATGGGGTAGCATATGACCATTGATTAGATTCTCTCAGCATGTCTATAATAACATGTATAAAGGGTAATGATTAAAAAACTTAATGTGTATTTTTTTTACTGTCTTCTTGAATATATGACTTTTAGCTTGGCTCAACTAATTTATGCTTCTTCCTGGTAGAATATTATTAATAGGCATCAAAAATATAAAGTTATAGAATAATATTTAGTTGATGACGATCAAAATTTTGCTACAAAATTTGCAAGCTTACCTTCTTTTAGTAAAAAGTGTTGGTCTGGAACCTGCCTCAGTTATACCTTGAAAGTGCTATATTCCCCCCTTCTGGATCTCTTGATAAGCATCTTGACACTTCTAAAGGCAAGTGGGACATTTCTCCAGGAGCCTATCTATGGATGGCTCCACTCTGCAGACATGGCTGTTCTGATCACATGTGCAGATATGTGCTGATCACATGTCTCCTTGCCAGATGTGTCTAGCATGACTTAGGTAGTCTCTCTCTTGAACCAAAGTGTCATGGATGACTGGCAGCCATCTTGGTTGACATGACTGATTCCATTTTGTTTTATATAATTTATGCTATCTTGACTGGACCAATGCCATTTTATTGATCCTGCTTTCCAAAGAGATGGACCTCTAGGTAGGGAGCTGAATGCAGGATGGAGCAGACCCAGGGCCTAGAACTTGGAGGAGAACCAGATTTTCAAAGGAATGCTGACCATTGTATTCTAGGATTTTGCCTGATCTAATAACAAGAAGTGATTTACCAGTTGCAATTGTCAGCATCAGAGACCAGTTCAACAGCCTGTGACTACACTGTACTTTTAATGTTCCAAAACATTTATTTGACTAAGATTTCTATATAATTATTTTTGAAAGATTTTATTTATTTAATTTTAGAGAGCGGGAAAGGGAGGGAGAAAGAGAGGGAGGAAAATATCAATGTGTGGTTGCCTCTCACACACCCCCTACTGGGGACCTTGCCCTTAACCCAGGCATGTGCCCTGACTGGAAATTGAACCAGTGACTCTTTGGTTCACAGGCAGGTGCTCAGTCCACCGAGCCACACTATCCAGGGCTTATGTAATTATTTCTTATGCTTATTTAATCACGTTTCTTAATGCTTCCTCATTTTTGTTATTAAATCTGACCTTTTTAACAATTGGAAATGAAAAATAATATAATTGGTTTTCATAACATTTCCTGAAGGTGGAGAGAAAGGGTTTTAAGTTGAAAGAAATGGAAGCTGGGAAAAGAAACCAACAACCAAAAAAAATAAAAAAAAAGATAAAGTCTTAACTTTTAAAAAGATATCTGCCACTTTCAATATACTACATCTCTTATCATCTATTCTTTAGTCATATCTTTGAAAAAGTAGAAGTATAAATGAAAAGCCAATAGTGTCAGTTACATTTATTTCAGGCTTAACATTGAATTGCTGTCATGCTTACTACTTTTTTTCCTGTTTTCAAACCATTTTAATCCCTTAAAATGCTTTTTATAAATAATCTTTTTTTGTCATTGATTTCTTTGTCTTCCCCACTCTGTATTATAGCCACCCTCCCAAAGGAATAGGTAGTGAAATTCTCTTTACACATTAGAAAAATATAATCACACAGGATATTTTACACTTGTCAAACACATGCTTCCTAGTTGATCACTTTGTTTTTCTGCTTCTGCAATGTGATGAAGAAAAATGAGTGTTGCATTAAAGAAATCCGTTGGTAATAGAATGGTCTATTTGTCTAGTTGATTAGAAGCTTGAAAAAACAGATAAGCTAAGAACATAAGAAGGCAAAATGGACCTAATATAACTGAGGTAGAGATAAACAACTAAGAAAAGCTATCAAGATACAATTTCAACTCAATATAAACTAAAGCAAAAGGTGGAGCCAAGGGAGAAAAGACATGGCCAGGAAAAGTGTAGCCCACAGTATGTTAAATAAATAATTATCCTTACTACCAGTTTTGAGTAATTACTATACGTCAGGCATTAAGTATATCTCATTTTATGCAATTTAGTCTCTACAAAAGTGCTATGATGCAGGCATTGTTTATCCATATTTATAAGGGGAAATGAAGCCTGTGGTAATTTGTCCAATATTAGTGTTAGTGTTTAACAGACTAGGGATGAAATCCAGATCTAATGACTGTGTTAGCAGACAATACTGTTCAATACAATATTCTATCTTCCTTCAAAGGAGAAATGAGAGCTGGTATTCCAGGAAAAGGCAAGGAGTGACAACGGCAAAAAATATGACATGAAACATTGATTATTCAAAAACATGTTTGAATATAGTTTTGTTTAATATACCTTGTAGCTGTTTTCCTAAGTTGAAAAAAATAACAAGAAATAAATGTAAATATTTCTTATTCTGAAAAGCAGGAGGGATAATGCTTATCTCATAGAATTATAATAAACATAATACATGTAGAAAAATGCCAAGTGCAATTGTTGGTCCAAATTAAGTACTCACCAAATAATTAATGATATCATTGTTATAATTATACTAATTTTGATATATCATGACTTACTGCAATATTAACCAAACATGCCTTAAATGTTTATATTTTCAAAAACTGAATTGTTTATGAATAAACATGCCTGGTTTTTCAAATATTTCACAGCAATAGATTTTATTATATTTCATTATTTTGGAATTTTATTCATTAAATATTTCCCTAAATGATAATTTAAATATGATGTTTTTGTTTTCTTCTTAAACTATTCTCTCCCTTTTGAAAAGAAACATATAAGACTTCCAGCCAAGATGCAGGTGTAGGTAGATGTACTTTGCCTCTTCACACAAGCAGAAGGAGGACAATAGCAAATTTAAAATAATAATAATAACCAGACCTGACAGAAAATCAAATTGTATAGAATTCCGACAATCAAGAAGTTAAAGAAGAAACATTCATTCAGACTGCTAGCAGGGATGGAGGCGGAAAGGACACGCTGTAAGGCAGTGGCTGGCAGACCAGGGGGGCCCACCTTTGCATGCAGAGAAACCAGGAGGAACAACTGAGGATCAAAAATTTTACCTGTCCCGTGCAGTCAATGATTCAAATTCATATATTATGGAGATGTAATTAAAATATTCCTTATAGTCATCGATCAATAGAGTATTATTCTAATTCATATATTGTTGATTTATGGGTCTTTTTTAAGAATAAATAACAAGAAGTTGTTGAAAATTCAAAGTGAATTAAGAAAAATCGATTACATTTAAATAAAAAAATAGTAAATAACTATGACAAAAAAAATAAAAGTGGTTAAAATGTCAAAGGTAATACCTGAACAGATAAGAACAACTATTATAATAGTAAAAATTAGTTAGAGGGAAAATATGTAGTTATTTCAAGGGTTCATTTAAATATAAGAGTTTTAAGTAAATCATGGCAAATAAACTTGTAATTTTGGAAATAACATTGCAAAGTGATTACTTCAAAAGCAATAACATTCAGTGGTTAATGATGCTGAGCAAGATTTCCTTCTAAGAACTCATAGCTCCTGATTCTTGCTCACTCTGGTTTACTTGTAAAAATAAATGTATACTTTTTTTTTAACATCGCATGATGTATAGTGGCAGAGTTGCCATGCAAAATATAGGGCTCCCAGTTAAATATAAATTTCAGATAAACAATGAATAATATTTTAGTATGAGTAAATATATAAATATATTATCTGGGATATACTTAACTGGTTGTACTATATGTCTGTTTGCTATATATAGCAACCTTTACAGGAGTCAGGCTGCATAGTGATGAGTTATATTTGATTATATATTTAATGCTTTACTAAAGGTCAGGAAGCATATTTCATTATTGTTTGTTACTTATATATTTCCATCTAAAATTGATTTGAGGTACCATGTATTAAAAATAACATATTTAAGAGTATTGAGAGTTCCTCTTTACCGGAAAACCAAAACTGTATTATTAAGGACAAGATGCATAATACAATTTAGAGAAACACAAAATACCAGAGATTGAGGCAAAATCAGATAAGGCAAAGCTGACATTGCTGTGAATATGATGAATATTCATAACAATATTGTGCACATTCAACATTAATATCATTAATTATTGATATCAATATTAATGATATTGAAATTCAATATTAATATCAATATTATGAATATTGTTATGAATATTAGAACTTAAATCAAACAAGACCTACATTACAGGCTGAGCACCTGAGAAGATCAAACACCCGAGCAGTCGGTGAATCACCAGATTACCCACAGATTCCAAACAGTACAAAGGGAAAACTGCTTTAATATACTGAATTAAGTTCAGGTCACAGGCGGGCAAATCACTTTAGAAAGTAAAGTTTCTGGAGCCTCAGAAAGAAGTGTGAGTAGCAGGCATAAAGTAAGGCTAAATCTTGGCAATATCAGTGCAAAACCAACCTCAGGGTAATAGTGAACTGCCCTCCTAGTAAAACCACGTGGGCATGATAATTCGATTTAATTGCAAGAGCCTGGTTAGGAAAAGTGTAGAAGTCTGAAGGATAAGATCAATCCTCAAAATGCCAGGATTACATTTAACCATTTAAATTTATGTACATAAAAATTATCATCTGGGTATAAAGACATAACCACACGGGGGATATTAAAAGGTTACAAGTTCACTATGAAAAGTATAACTTCATTTGGAAAGAAAATTAAAAAGCATGCCAAGCCAGTCGTTAATTTAAAAATACTTATTTTGGTACCTGGTATATTCTGCAAAGGGCTAGATATATATCAGCTCCCACAGAGTTTATAGTTTTGTAACAATGAAACAGTCACTTGGAGTGCCAGGGGAGTCTCTGACCATTGGCCAAGATGGTAGCAGGGGGAGGTTCTTACCCAGAGCGCGCTGAAGTTGGAGACATGAATGCACAAGGTCCGAGTGTGTGAAACGCTAAAAGAGATAAATGAATAGTCCCAGAACATGCCAAAAATTTTTTAAAAGATAATTGAATCAGGAAAAGAGCCCTCCCCTCCAAACCCCTGTTTAAGTACTGCAGGCTTGAGCAGGAGGACAGAGCGGGTCTTTGAGATGGGAGTCCACCATTCCCCCAGGTTTTGTGGCGCCTGAATAAGCCTCTTTCCTGTGCACCAGCACCAATTTGGCTTTTGCAGCAACAGGCAGTCTAACCTCAGTTTTTGTTCTGTAACAGTTTAGCACATATAAATATTAATGACTATCATAACGAAGTTATAGAGTGGTGATGAATTTGAGACAATTACCTGAGGAATTGAGTGTGAGCGTGTGTGTGTGTGTGTGTGTGTATGATCTGAGGTCAGCAAAGATTTGATTATAAAGCATCTTGCAGGCCATAATGATTGTTAGACTTTATCCTAAAAACAATGAAGTGTCTGAAGGATGGTGGGGAAAATGTATAAGGTCACACAGAACTAAGCATCAGAGCTAAGGGGCAAGAATTTAATCAAATAACCAGTTTTAAATGACAAGGTATACCCACAGGAACACCAAAAAATAATTACATAGTAGGTTCCAATATGTGCATGTTTAACATTATTGTAAAGACATTTCTTGTGTTCAATAACTTTCACTGAGGAAGAATGAAAGAAATTAAAATAGCTTGCAAAATTAAAATAAAAATAATGGAAAATCTTTAAATTTACTATATATACATCCTTTTAAAAATATATAATATTTTATTTATTTATTTTTATAGAGAGGGGAAGAGAGGGAGAGAAACCTCAATGTGCGGTTGCCTCTCACACGCCCCCTGGCACTGGGGACATGGCCAGCAACCCAGGCAGGTGCCCTGATCGGGAATCCAATCTGCAACCCTTCGGTCTGCAGGCGGTTGCTCAATCCACTGAGCACACCAGCCAGAGATCGATTTCATACATCTACATCTATATCTATATCTATATATTCTTAAACACTTCAGAAGCACCATGGTCAGTGTGATTCTTTTCTGTTACAAGATAGTGTTCTGAACACATTTTCTACTTAAAAAGAAAAACTGCAAATATTAGGGTTTTAGATTAAAATAGGGACATATTTTTTAAAGGCATAATATGAGATAAATGGTTACAATTAAAATACTGCACTAGGAAAAAAGATAGAAAAGAAGGAAGACAGGGCAGGCTGAAGGGAGGGAGGCAGGAAGGGTAAGGGTTGATACATTTTTAAAGTATTTCAATTAACTATTGTTTTTTTAAAAATTACCTCCCATTCGTCTAGATTTTGTGTTTTGTTTCTGTTTCCCGCTGTACTTGGCTAACCAGCCCCTTATGACTGAGGTTGTTAATTGTCTTATGTTGTAACCACCCATTTTTTTTGAAGGCCCAGCTTGCCTTTGAGAATACTTGGGACAATTGTGAGAAATGATATTTCTGATAGCTGAGGGAGGGCAAGGTGTGAGAAGTAATATTTTTTATGTCAGAATTGTCTATGGATGTTACTGCACCTAAATTGAATGAGCAACTTCCAAGTCCTGAGTTTTAAGTTAATAAATTTACAAAGCATGCAACCCTACAAATAGCTGTAGGAACAAATTTAGTAAAATATGCCCAAAGTATGTTAAATTAATTACTCTCTTCTCCAAAATGCCATAATGTAGAAGCAAAAATCAAGTGCAATCAAATTACCAAAGATTGTTTTGTCCGTTATACAAAATAACAAGATTAAAGAGTAAATGAAAATCAATTACTTGTCCTTGTAAGTGGTTTTCCCCTGCATATATCATGTCCTCATTCCTCTCTCTGCATATACCAGGTGTTCTGTGGAAGTTTTTCAGTGCTAATGATTTAACAGGTTGCCTCCCATCCTGCCAGATGCTTTCACATGATTAGCAGTTATAAAGCATTGTTTTGGTTCTCCCCAAATTTACATTCCTCCCATAGAATGCATATTTTGGGACACCGAGTTTCACACAAATTTGTCACGATTCTTTACTCGACTGCAAACCTCTCACTTTATTGCTTCTGTCATCCCCATTTTAACACACACATTTTAAAGGATATATCAACATAGAAAAATAAAATTAATGTAATTATGCAGATAACTGATAACTCAAAATGGCATTTATTTTTTAAATGTCTGTTGAGCTTCTAAATACCAGGTTTGATTACTTAAATCTGTAAGTCCCCCTCATCCTAGGATAAGTACTTCATTTTTTACTTTATATTGTCGATATAGTTACAACCTAAAATCTGTTGTGAAATACTCGTTTTCCTACTTTCTATAAATTGATTTGAAGGTAATAAACACCTTTATTAATGTATTAAATGCTTGCATCCACTAGATTTTTATTAGTGTGTGAAAATAAGATAAACATAGTCACACTACAAAAGAGCTGGAGCCAGGCCAGGGGAACTGCTTCACAGGTCTCACTCCTCCAAACTTTGGAATGTAAAACTGGGCAAAGTGTCTTCAGAGTTGTCCTAAAGCAGCAATTATATCCCAAACAACCATTTTTAAGGATCAGAAAGCAAACATGATGACTGCCTATTAGATTGAAAATTATAGATATTTTTTTTAAAAATCAGCATCACTCTGTATCTTTTCTACAGCACCTATAGATATTCCTTTCTCTATTGATGTAATTGGTCCCCTCCCACTTGTCATAAGTACCCCTTGACTTCTCCTCCTAACCGGAACACTATTTGAATTTCTGCCTGAATCAGTACTATACAAATAGCTGTTCTTTTCCATCTCAAACACTGTTGCTTCTCACTTTAGCTTTATATTTTTAGGAGAGCAAGTGCTACTCAGAGAGGCTTCTGCTTTCAAGTTAGATTAAATTAAACCCTAACAATTTAAGCAGTGAGAAAGAGGAATAAATCTGATGTATGTTTAGCCAATACATTTTCCTCAATCGTATAAAGGAGTACTATAGGGGCTAAGGGACTTGGAAGTGTCTTTCAAGAAAAATTTTTTAAACTGTAGAGCATACATCATGACCTACCTCCTCAAATGAAAACACAGATTAATATTAAGGCTTTGTTAATCTATTTACATCTTATCTTACATTGTGATCCACAATGATATACAATTACACTGATTGTTTAAATATATAGAAAAATGTATTATCAGGAATTGGTTTATGTGACTTTGGAGGCTGTATCCCATGGTCTACTGTCTGCAGTGCTGAAAGCCCCAAACAGCCAGTGCTGTGGTTCCAGTTCAAACTCTATGCCTGGAGAACCAGGGAAACCCATGGTGTGAATCCCAGTGTAAGTCTGAAGGCCTGAGAATGAGATCATCAATGTGCAGGAGAGGATGATGTTCCATCCCAAGCAGAAAGCACATTTGTCCTTCCTCTTTCTTTTTGTTCATTTCAGGCCTTCCACAGATTAGATACTGTCCATGCTTATGGGTGAGGGCAACCTTTACTCAGTCAACAGATTTAAATACTAATCTCTTCTGGAAATGCTATCACAGAAATAATGTTCTACCAATGATCTGGTCATCCCTTAACCCTGTCAAGTGACACATAAAATTAGCTATCATAGCAGTAATCCAGGTTTATATAGTGGGATATTATTCATTCATTGTATAATCTTTTCAGATTTGTCATTACAAGACTCCTGATGACATAAAATAAAGTTCTAACCATAGCTTCTTTGGGAGTCTCTCAACTAATAGAACTATAAATGGATTTGAAACGAGACACGGAGATATGCTCTACAAATATATAGTCCACTCACCAGAATAGTATAGCACTGGAGAAGTAGTGAGGAGGAGGCTTTAGCATACTGCGGATAATATGTTAAAGTTCGACACCAAATACTAGATAGGTGGTTATTACACGTGTCCACTTCCCACCCCCAGTCAGGTACTCTGTTACTAAATCCACTCAGAGAGTGCCAGAGCTCAGCTCAGGGTAGAGAAAGGTGCTAAGAATTGTGCATTAAGATGGTAATCCTGGAATGTGTAAGACACTTTAGGAAACTGAACTTGTGTCAGTGACAAAAAGAGTCAATGAAGAAGCATGCCCCAAAGTGCAAGAACCATTTTGAGTACACAATAACAAGGTATGGAAAAGAACAATGGGTTATTGCAGATGGTCTCACTCAATAACTGAGCTCCAAAAGAAAAAGCAGGTCCAGACCTATCAGAACAATGCAAACTATATGATCTTCCAGTATGCATTAAATATTAGCTAAAAGCTGTGTGCCAGTACTTTTACAGATTTTTAGGTATAGTAAAGTATTCTATTGGAAAACCTGTATCTGTAAAGTTGTGCCTAAGAAAATATTTAAACCAATTTCTCTTGGTGCAAAGATGAATAAACAAAAAATAGACTAAAATAGCACTTAAAAAACTGCAACACACACAAAAAAAGGAAAAAGACTAAAGACTCCAAGGCAAAAGCAAATCTCTGGTAATAGTTGTTGTAGAAAGTAGAAGTAATTACATTATATTTATTTGCTGGTATTTTCTTCACTATTTAACTAAGATTTATTGAATTACTAAGAAGTTCTTGACATCATGGAACACAGTCAGGAAGACAGGCTAAATGTTAGGGCTTGTGGGGCTGACTGTTTGAGATTTCACTGAGCTCTAGGAAAACAAGATATAGGCATAGGAAATACATGGTGAAGATATGCTAAGTTTAAAAGATGCAAATAAAATATCTAGCTTCAGGCAGTAAAGAGAACAATGAACTGTAGTACCAGTGAAATGGTAGTATAGGAAGTTCCAGTCCTCATATCCCTAAAGAACACCAATTTTAATAACCTATGGATAGAAGTACCATATGGAAGAGATATTTGGAAGAAGAACTTAGTGGAGGGAAAAATATGAGAACAGAGACACTGAAGATATTAAGAAGCTTCTTTTGGTTAGCGATTTCTCCCAGGGTATGGTTAGGGAAGAGAAGTGAAGGCCCAGCTTTCCAAGTCCTTAGGGATGTTGCCCAGGAAGCCCACTTCTGTCAAATCAAACACTAAAGAGATCTGAACAGCTTAATTATTTGAGAGGGCTGGAAGGAAAAAACGGGTCATTGTAAACGACATATGGATCTCAACAAATAGTCTCAGATCCTATTAATGAACTCACAGACTCCAGCAAGGTGCCTATGCAAAAAATTGATAGGACTCACCCAAGAATCCCCACAGCCAGCCTATGAACACCCTGCCATTCTGCATGTACCCGTGTAGCAGTCACACTATGGACTGCCACAGTTGCATAAGTATAATCTTCATAGCTGGCATGTGTGAGCTCCCTCAGAGAACACACAGATAGCATTAGCCAGTTCAACATTGCAGCGGTGGGAGAAGATGCACAACCCTGAACTCTCCAGGGTATTGATCCCAGGAAAATAAATGGGAGGCTCTCGGAACCAGACCTGACTTTGTGAGAAGGACGAATGGCACACAGCCCTAAGACTTCCTCCACAAGACAAAACAAGAGCAGCAGAGCCGGCACACCCACAAAGGTCTGAAAACATTTCTGTTTTGTTCGCTTATTTTGTTTGTTAGACTCCACATATAAGTGAAATAATATATTCGTCTTTGATAATCATCATATGAGAGCAAGAGTGGAGGGAAGGATGAAAAAGGTGAGAAGCATTAAGAAATATAGTTTACCAATCACAAAATTAGTCACAGCACAGGGAATATAGTAAATAACATTGTAATGACTGTATGTTTTCAGATGGGTACGAGACTCAGTGGGGTAATTCTTTGCAGGGTATACAAATGTCTAATCACAATGTCGTACTCCTGAAACCACTGGGTTGCCCAAAAAGTCTGCTATTATTTTTCCATTAAATTAGATGCATTTTTTCACCAATAATTTTACTGATTTTGGGTATGTTGGATGTCTCCTGCCATTGGCCTCCGGTGGGAAGATGCCAGGGGTGCTGGTCAATATCTTCCTATGCATAAGACAGCCCCACAGCAAAGTATTATTTGGCCAAAATTCAATAGTACCAAGAAATTTTGCAAACCATGTTTGACACATGCTATTGGTCACAGCACCTTCTCCATACACTGCACAAATCTGTTTTTGTGTTTCACTTACATTTTTACCTTTCTTGAAATAGTAAAGCGTGATAGACCAAAATGTTGCATATTTTATTCCATCTTCAATATTAAAATGGCTGCACAAAAAAATTACCAATTTCAATAAGTTTTTTAAATGCACGCTGATATGACAGCCATCACAACACAATCTAATAATTTTTTTTCTGAATGAAGTTAAAGTCAACAAAGCTCTGCTAGAGACACTGTAAGGGGAAAATATAATGGACTCTTTGGGAAACCCAGTATCATGACACAGTATTTCAATTGTAATTAAAAATTTTAACTTTTAATTTTATTTTTAAATATGTTTATTAATTTTAGAGAAAAGGAGAGAGACAGAGAAGGAGAGAGGGAGAAGGAAGAAACATCTATGTTGAAAGAGAAACATTAATTGATAGCCTCCCATACAAGACCTGACTGGGTATTGAACCTACAACCCAGGTATGTATATGCCCTGACCAGTAATTAAACCCCCAACATTTTGGTGTATGGAATAATGCTCCAATCAACTGAGCCACACTGGCCAGGGCTGAAAAAGAGTGTTTAAATGTTAGAGAGTGTAATTATAAATTATAGTACTTACTAATTATAAGTTACCAAATACTAAGAAGTTCTGTAGCTCATATATACTAAGTATATGAATTACTTCATTAAGTCTTATTAACAGTCTTCTCAAAGTGGTATATCTATTCCATTATATAGATAGACAAAGTGAGACTATAAAAGTAATATTACTAGGCAATGGTCATTTACCTACAAAGAGGGAATACTGAGATTAGAAGGTAAAACCTGAGAATTCAGAAACTTTATTTTCAAATTCCATGACATGTAGTTTAAATAATAGTACATGTACATTTGATGAGAATAGAAAAAAAATTTGGTTCTGATTAGAAATATGTATTGGAGTGTCCCATGATGGGAAAAGTTGTTTGGAATTGGTCATTCAGGCTATGGGAAGCCACTGCAGTTAAAAACAAGAAGCAAATAGAATTAAGTATTTTAATTAAATAAGATATCATATCATCATATTTTTGTTATATTATATCACATCAGAGGGTATTAGGAGCATAATCACAAAACAGAGAGAAAGAGAGAATGGAGCAGAGTGCTGACTGTGACCTCTCAGGTGGAGGACAGAAATATGGACTCCAGAGCTCTGGGATAAGCAGGGCAGAAGGAAGAGAAGATTCCCTCCTACCTACGGCATGACTTTGCTCTTCTTTCAGGCAAACAGTTGATATATTATGAGACTCCACTCAATAACTGATGCAGTTACTCTATTCTGATCTATGGTATAGCTTGAGTCAATTGCTATTGCTAAATTCAAAATTTATAGGACTTAGGTGAGAAAAAAAATACCTCTGGAATTTATCTATATTTTTAAAATAAATGTATTACCTAACTGATATTTTCTGTGACATTGTAAAGTTCTTCAATCCAAGGAGCTGGGGAAAGAGTCACTGTTATGTTTAAGAATTTGGTTTCAGATTCAGTGTTCTGGTTTCAGTTCCATTCATCCACTTACTACCTGTATTTCCTTGAGGTTACTATATATCTCTTACTTAAGTGAAACTACAAAGGGTTGTTGTGAAGATTAAATGGAGTGTGGAACAAGCAATAATCATATTTCTACACAGAATTACAGTCTAAAATATTAGAGACCATCTTCAATGAACAATAGATTGTGCACAATCCATTTTTTATATTTAAAATATATTGGCTTTCAAATTGTCAACAATAAAAATAATGTATTGATTCATTCAACAAATATTTGTTAATACCTACATACAAGATCTGTCCAGAAGTTATTCAGCCATGTAATATGAAAAATGGAGACATTTACTGAAGAAGATACAAGAGATAAGAAACAATGTAGAAAGGACAATGACACCTCAGTCCCTTTCAAAGTAGGCACCTTGGGACCTCACACACTTCTCCCAATTGCCATCGGCTGCACCATCATATTTTCCTGAGTCTCATCAATGGTTTGAGATCTCTTTTCATTTCCAAAGTGATTTTAGTTTTGGGAAAAGCCACAAGTCACAGGGTGCCAAATCTGGGCTATAGTAGACTGAGTCACTTCAGTGTTTTGATGTTTCACCAAAAAACTACACACAAGATGTATACATGAGCAAGTGCATTGTCATGATGAAGCTGCCAATTACCAGTTGCCCATAGCTACAACCTTCTGAATCATCTGAATAGTTTCCACACAAAAGTGTTCAAGCTTAAGGCAAAACTTGATGCAGATTTGTTGTTCTACTTGCTTGGTTATTTTGAATGCAACAGCCACACAGTACACACACTCACTCTGTGGTATCCACTGCCCCCACTGACTGGTACAGTGACGCTGTCATTGTTCATACATGTATATTCCAGTGCCCTCTCCTTGGCTGCCAGGTTACATTGATGCAGAAACCATTCTCATCATATGCTGTACTTTCTTTCTAAACAGACCTGTATATAGCAATCACAATTAACTGAAGAAACTCAGTAAAAAAAACCAAGAAATAATCTTGCCTTCTGGTGTTTTATTTTACTTTATTTGTTAAATTTTTGTTGTATATTTTCCCATTAGCATTTGACTCCCTTTTGCCCCTCTGTCCCCTGCAAGCACCACACTATTACATTTTTATTTCTCAAGTGTTTTCAAAGTCCCTGGGAAGCACTTTCAAAATGGCATCTTAAAAACCTCCAACATTGTACATTCTTCAAAAGCAATGATAATATTGGCAAAAAATGTCAAAGTAAACTTTTAGTACTCTGGAAGTTAGTCAAAGAAAGGCTTATAACAATCTAAGAAGCTGTTATTAAAGAAATGTAGCTATAAGAGAAAGCAACTGCCACAACATTTTAAGTTATCCTATTCCATTATTCCACTCTAGGCATCATAGCAGCCCAAAGGGGAAAAACCAAGCAAAAAAATAATAGAGTTATCATTACAATAGTGTTGAAAATCAGCAGCCATGTACCATTAGAGGAAACAGAACATAAAATGATGCTCCACCAAAAACTCCAATCCCAGAGAACTGTCAGCATCTGGCCTATATGGAAGTTCTTCCAAAATCCCATCCACAGGACTTGTTCTGACTGGTCTGACTTATACTTTGTGCGCTGTGAATAATATTTTCTCCAGACATGTCTTGAAAATGATCATTGGCAATTGCCTGACATTACAGAGGACTGAGGAGGTGATAACAGGACAAACGAGCGTCCCAGCCAAAACTATAAAGCTGGAGAATGAGATGTCCATATAGGACTTCCAACACCTCAGATATATTTTTGGTAACCTAGACAACCCTATGCAAGTCCAAGGCTTTGTTTATGTCTAGGAATGACCTGAGAAGGCTCTAATCTGTCATTTCTGTCTGACCTTGACGCTCTGACAAACAGGAGATAAATGCTGAAGTAAAGGTGAAAATGATACAAGGAAATCTGGCCAGATCACTGGGCAGAGGAGGGGCCTGGTGAGTTAGGGGTGACTAGGTGTGGGGCGCAGTGGCTCCATTCCCTGCGTAAAGAGTAAACAAACTAGTTACAGCTTATGTTGCCCAGCAACCAACCTAGCCTGGTGCATGAGAACCGAAGTCCCTCCCCCAGACAGACACAGAGTCTGCTCAAGGCTAGAACATGATAGACAACGGGGAAAAAACCTCCTAACAGTTTCTGGTTCCTGACTGAAGGGGAAACCAGACGCATGTGTACCTAAATGTCAACATGGGAGCAGGGGGAGGTACTGACCTGCCAGCGTAGCCTGGGAAAATGGATGGGATTGGGAGGGGAAGCTGGACCCTTCTGGAGTGGGCAATACTTTCTGCCAGGAGATTTAAACAGAGGAAAGGGGGGAAATATGAGCCTTCTTCCTCTCCTCACTCTCCCTTCTCTTTTTCTGGGATTTCAGCGTGGAGGCGCAGGCCAGGATGCCCCCAGGACTTGGAGGTGCCGGGCCCAGCAGGAGTCCCTGCATGACAGGCTGCAGCGTTTGGAGGCAACCCTGGGCCCCCATAGTGGGAAGAGGCTGCAGTGTGGCGATGGTGGTGATAGCCCTGCACAGCCTCCAGAGAGGGAGAATGAAGCTGAAGAGCCTTGGCTTAGCAGCCTTGGGCCACAGATAAGGATGGAGGGGGTTTCTGTACACTTTTTCTCATTCTGGGGGTGGCTGGGTTTGGTCTGTGTGAGATTGTCCTGGAGCCAGGGAGTCCCCTGATACCCCAACCAGTGAGATTTAAGCAAGGGCCTTTTCCCTTGCCCACCAACTGTTGTCTTATGCTTGTGTTTAGCATCAGGAAGCTGAACCTCAATTTTGTTTGGTAACAAAAACTGATAGAATCTTAGAGATAGTCTCCAGAACATACAGAAAACCCCTCAGAAAAATCTATAAGACATTGGTTTAATAAATTTAAGGAAACCTCTGTCTAATCATTAGCTGACAAACATGCTCAGCAGATACTTCAGTTGCCTCACATGGCAAAGGATCGAGACTTTACAGAATGTAAGGAAGTTGCTAAATAAACAGGTAGAAGCAGCGATGAAAACAACAAATAGCAACAGTAATAAACCTTGGGGAAGGTAATGGAGAATATGATTTCAAGAGCTACTGTATTATTATAAATATCCACTTTTCAACAAAAGCATTCAAGCTGTGCACAAAACAGGAAAGCATGTTCTGCATACAGGAGAGAAAGTCAATAAGAATTGTCCTTGAAATGTCCAAATATTGGACATACTGGAAAAATAGATATTTTAAAAAATTGGTTTACTGAAAGGATAAATAAAAGTAACATTAAAGAAATATCAAAAGGACAATAAAATGCTCCTTCAAACCTAGTGAAGTAGCTAAATTAAAAAAGAGACCAAAGTAAGTGCTGATGAAGATGTGGGGAGATTTGAATGCTCATACAGCGGTGGTAGAATTGTAAATGATACAGCCACGTTGGAAACCAGTTTCACTGTTCTTCAAAATGTTAAGCATAGATTTACCGTATGCTTACCCTACAGCAACTCCAATTCTAGGTACATACCAAAGAGAATTAAATACATATGGCCATACCGAAGTCTTTATATAATTGATCAAATCATTAGTATTCATGACACTCGAAATAGTAGACACAAGTGTCTATCAACTGAAGAATCAATATGCAAAATGTGGAATATCCATACAATGGAAAATTGTTTTTCAGTGTAATGGTATGAAGTGTTAACACATGGTACCACATGGAAAAACCCTAACACCGTTATGCAGACTAAAGGAAACCAGCCACCAAAGGCCATATATTTTATAATTCTATTTCAGTGGATTTTCCAGAATAGTCACATACATAGAGACAGAAAGTAGATTAATGACTTTCAAGTGCTCAGTGTAGATAGAAAATGAGAAATGACTTCTTTTTAAAAAATATCTATTTATTTTTAGAGAGAGGGGGAGGAAGAGAGGGAGAGAAACATGTGTGTGGCTGCACCTCTCACGCCCCCTACTGGGGACCTAGCATGCAACTCAGGCAGGTGCCCTGACTGGGAAGTGAATCGGTAACACTTTGGTTCACAGGCCTGCATTCAATCAACTGAGCCACACCAGCCAGGGCAGGACTGATTCCTAATGTAGATTAGTTTTCTTTTTCAGGTAATGAAAATATACTAAAATTAGATACAGTTGATGGTCACACAATTCTATGAATATATTGAAAAACACTGAATTGTATACTTTAAAAGAGCAAGTTCTGTGATATATTAATTATATCTCAGCAGCCCTGTTATTTTAAAAACTCACTTTGAGATAAAGAGCACCTCAGGTACCACTTTGTTCTGCAGTTTTAATATCTTCAGGTGTAGATTAAAAACATCTGGTGCTTAATGCAACACATTATTTTATCGAGTGTCCATTGCAATATTATATTATGTGCAGTTTTGATTATAAAGGTAAATTTAGGTAGGGTTTTCAATCCTTATTCATATTAACTTGTCTGTCATCTTTGGTTCACAGATAGATGACTTACAAATTAGTCACCAAATACAGAAATCCTTAAATTAATTCATTTTTTAATCTGGTCTCTTGAGTCAGCATAAGAGCAGTGATAACCAGGCAGCATATTCGTCCTTCCTGTATATATTATAATTGCCTCGTGGGATTTTGTACTGTAGAAAAACAAGTAAAGAGAAGAGCAACCCCTGAGAATTAAGATTTCTATTACAAGAAGCAAAGCATTCCGAATGGTCCATTGTGGCTACATAGTTAATGGCCAAATGCTTTTTATTACTTAGAGAACATACAAACTTCAGCAACTTGCACTCATGAAAAAGTGAAGGAGAACACTGTGTAGAATCTGGAAAAACAGTGCTGAAAGCAGTAGTCTCACATTCATTTTTGCCTCTCTATAAATTCACATATCCTTATCTTTGGACATGTTTGAAAATATCAGAAAGTGTGGTTTATGTTTCTCTGTCAGCCTCACTCTTAAGGAGAAATAATAAAGTTGTGAGACTAGAAGCAGGACATGTGCACACATTTTCCCTCTCATTTTTACCTATACTTTTACCTATACTTCCCTGTAAATGGCACATTCATCCCGTCCTCCTGTCCTGCATTAAGCATTCACACGAGAGTCACATGCTGTCTTCTGCTTCCCAGAGACAAGTTAGCAGGCAATTCCTAATATTACACATTGTTGAGGGCCCAAGAGAGTTAGAGGCCGATATCCCTACTTACAGATGAGTCTATTTCAGACATAAACTCATTTATGTGACTGTCCCAGATCTAAACTGCAGGAATCAAGTTATTAGCAATGCAGAGAAATGCCGTTTCACCAAATGAATTTCTCTGTTACAGTATTAGCAGCAAAACCCTGAGATTTTGAACATTGTAATTCTGAATCATGCCTCTATGTCTCAAATGATTTTGTATTTAGGTGGAGAAGAGTATTATTGAAATCCAAACATTAATTCATTGCAAAATACTCGTACTCCCTTATGAAAATTTTCTCATTACACCATAAACACACAATTATTTTGGAGTTAATTTCTAACAATAAGATTGGATATCTTTCTTAATTTACCATTACTTATTTTATCCCACAGAAATAGGCTTGCTTGGAACTATGGCAAAGTCAAGTTTCATCCTCCGGCTGCATGCGAGGAAGCATATTGTCCCGCTTCCTGGTAGCAACTATTTTATGACCATAAGGATAGCCAAACTTAGGGCGAAATGAAGAGTATACACAGAACTCCCATGAGATATTAGAAACATAGTTCCCTGAAGACATAATTGAACCACTAGCTTAAGTGACCCTAAAATTTGTTCTATATCTGAACCTTCTAGCGCACGCGTACGTTAGTCCCTGTTGTTTAGGATCTGGAGTTAATGAAAGCAGACCGTATCTCAGTTGATTTAAAATAAGGTGCTGTTTGGCAGGCCCTGAAAGCAAATGATTTTAAAATATGGAATTACAAGTCTTTTGAGGAAAAAAAGTAGAACAACACACAAGGAGGACCTCACAGTTCCTGTCTGAAAACTTGGTTATGAGGTGGGTTAGGGTGCTGCCTGTTATACATTACTTCCTGGCCAAGAGCTGATCGAGACTGTGGTATTTTTGCAAATGATAGGACATTGTAGAATGCTGGCGTGTGCTCCCAATTTCTTGTGGCCTTTGGCAAGTTTGCAAATGAATAGAGTTCGTTTTGTCTGAAGGTGACTACCTAAAATTGAGACTAAATAGAGGACTATTTTGGTAAGAAAACTTTTCTGCCTATGACTTCAAGACAAGTTCACTGGGAATCCCATAATTCAAAAATTGGGGAAGCAGGAAAAACTTGAATCTTTGATGGCATCCACAGCAATTGAATCATCCAACAGATCCTGAATTTTTCTCGACTTTTGGATTTCCAACAGGAGATAATGACATCATTACTTGCAAGACTTCTTTGAGATTGTGTTTTTAATCTTTCTAGAAGTAAACATCTTAATCGATACATCAAAAGGGCTTATCCACTTTCACAGAAAAGGTTAAACATTTGGATTGACCTTCAAAATAATTAAAGGTTAGGGTTTTTTTTGCCATATTTGCTTTTTGTTTCCAGTGTCACACAATACCTGGAACATGATAACACTCAATAAATTGTTATTTACAGGATAAATCTGGCAAGAATGTGGCAGAGTATCAGAGCCTCCGATGAAATGTTGAGGTTCAGTATCACTGGGATATGTTAGCTAAAATGGGGTTACATGGCGAGCTTCACAAGCCCTTCTGAGACTCTATCCTCTGATGATTCCATTGGAAGCTGGAAATGGGCCTGTGGCATTTAGAACTCATTAATAGATGTAGTCACAGGACCAGTCAAGAAAAAGGCACAGAAATTGATTAAGTGTCTGCGACATTTCTGTGATCTTCTCCTGATCTACATATTTAGTCCTACAGCTTTGGGATGCTAAGGGTCATTAATTATCCACATTAAACCTTGTTGCAAAATAGCCTCTACTGACATTGTTGAATAATTAACTCTCTTGAATTAGCTGCTGGTTGCTATACACCAGATAGCACCTGGTAGCAGTTTGGCTTCTTATTAAGTGCAGTCCTGAAACCCTGCTATAGCCTAGGCCGTAGTCACCACTTGCTACTGGTTTCTCCGTTTTTCCACTGGGGAAAACTCTGCTCACCCTTACAGATGTAATTGGAAAGAACCCAGATAAGAAAAAAGTATTCAGAAGAAAAGATATGAAAATAAGCCAAGCTATAAAACGATAGGAAAGATATAAAAATCATGCTGTATCAAATTGGCATGACTATTAATAAATAGTATATTTAGTGAATCAGGCACACAATATTATATGCAATATTGCCCCAAATTTATTAAACCGAACACCATGTCTCCCTATGTCTCCCTGTTTCTATATATGTGTATGTGTAAACGGGTATTGGTATGAGTGTAGATGACTAAACTGTTTCACTGAACAAGGATATCTAATGGTATATAATCCTAAATTGTTTTTTTGTTTATTTGTTTGTTTTTAAATTCAGCAGGGTGAGTTATTTCTTCCTCAGACTAGGAAGAGAACATTGTCAGGTACCTTACACTATGGATAATTCTAAAATAACTTAGACTCCTATAATCAGGAATTAAAATGTCTAGAATTGTTTCATGTCGTGTTTTTTCTTTACCTTCCCTAAACTATCCCTGACTCACGCAGGAATGAAGGATGAAGCCTGTGTTCAGGAAAAGGGAGTTAAATATTTCTCTTCTTTTCATTGCTCACTTTTCTATTTCTCCTCCACCCAATTTGATTCTGAACCCTCTACAGTTGGAGCACAAGGATAGTGAAGAGGAAAGTAGGCAGTAAAGTGTTTAATTAACAAACAGTGAGCAGGCATCTTCCTTGGGAACTATGGAACCCTCATGCTCTCATGTGACAGTTGTCATGTATTCCTCAGAAAACTGTTTACCAAAATGGAAACCTCTCACCTTTAATTTCTTATGGCTTCTGCAGGGCTCATTATTACCTAATGTGTTGGTCCCTGTGTATCTAGTAATACCTCTAGCTGCTCTCAGGTGTGGTCTGTTCACCTTTGATATTAGAAAGAATCCTAGTTGGCTCCGTGCTGATTCTTCATCACTTAGGACTCATTCAGATACACAGTCGGCAGAAACATGCTGTTTGCTTTAATGCAATCTAAGGGGGCATGGTGGTCAGTCCAGCCATCCAAATTTGGTCCATCCCCTCCCAACTTGGCATGTGACTTTCTTGATTTTAGATCTGAAAGAAATCTGTATAGACACAGACCTACTTCCAGACACAAATCTCAAGTTCTCTAAGTGATTCCACTCAAGTATCCTTTAGTTTAATTATGAAGAAGATTAGGAATACCACACCACTACCATTTTTGAAATGGTGGAAGAACTCACAGATCAACATAAATCAATGAATTTATCTCTAGGCTTCTTTTTGGGGACTTCTGAAGCTTTTTCAAGGTATGGTTGGTTGAAGCTAGAGGAAAACTTCCACAAAGCTCAAATGTAGCAGTTGATTGACATGTTTTCTGGCATAAAATTTTTGCGATTCTAGCACAGTGGGCTTGATTGGAATATAGTGCCAATTGTTATCAAGCCTCGGCTAAAACTAATATTATATTTGTAAATATATTTTTCAATTTTTAAGTGTTTGTAAATGGTATCTTCCCAAATATGATATTATCCCTAATGATATATTTATACCTAAGTATTTTTAATTACCTTCTTTATAGCCAGGTTCCTGATACATACAAAAACAAATGATCATATTCAAAAGACACACAGCTTTCTCTTGTAGATAGATAATAGTAAAGGTAAAGGAAAACTTTTCATAATCTTTTACTAAGATTAGGGCAATAATCCAATCAGTTTTGTGATTTTAACAGAGAGAAAATTAAACTTCAGTTTTGCATTAGTTTACTGTTGAACTCGTTTAAAAATCACTAGAAATACAGTCATTCGATTTTTGTCAGTTTTACCTCATAATGTAAAATTTATTTTTCCTCAAACCTTCTATAACTGTCTATATTTATTTAGATTTTGTGTATTCTTTTTTATTTTCTATTCTGAAACAACTAGTCATTTTGTTTTAGGACAAATTACTTTCTTTTTCCTTAGTAAAAACCCATCATATATTCCCTGCATATTCTTCACATAAAAACACATACCATTTTCTTCTTATATTTTCTATGCAAAGTTGTTACCCTTTGCTCTTATTGTTTCTTATAGTTTTATTTTTACTTAATGATTATAAATTTGAACTACTAGTATCCTTTACTTTCCAGTGAAAACTGTGAAATAGTCAATTGTGAACATTTTATCATATATTAGAGTATTATAGGCTAGCAAATTTGTAAGTACATTATAAAAATTTTTATTTATTAGACACGTGTTTTTCATAGTATACTTTTAATGTGGTAAAAGGCATTTATTTTATTAGATATTTTATTGATTTATGTTTAGAGAGAGAGGAAGGGAGAGAAAAAGAAAGAAAGAGAAATGTCAATGTGCAGTTGCCTCTTATGTGGCCCCCACTTGGGACCTGGCCCAAAACACAGGCATTTGCCCTGACTGGGAGTTGAATTGGTGACCCTTTGGTTTATAGCCAGTACTCAATCCACTAAGCTACGCCAGCCAGGCAGTAAAAGACATTTATTAATAGATCCAAATTTGTCTTTCTGTAAAAATTAAGAAGCCAAAATTAGACAATCTTAAACTGTGTTAGCAAACAATGTCTCTGAACATTGTCTTATTTGGAAATAATCTAGATATGCAATGAATATCCACTATTCAGTTAACTAAGTATAAAGTTTTGTTTTACATATACTTATTCAAGTTACTTATTTTTAAATTATCCTTAGATAATACATCAAAAAGCTATCATGTAAGTTATTTTTCTTGTTGACAAATTATGCAGCATAAAGACAGAATGAATTTACTTGGTTAGTAAATCTAGATAGAAAAAGTTGTATGGTTCAATTAAATTTAATGTTGACAATTCTGAAGACATGACTGTAAAGCTTTTATTTGTCAAAGATTATCCCAGATTATATAAACTTGAGAGACATTTGGGTTAGTTTCTAATTTTTCTGGTGGTTTTAGAAATACTTAATGTATTTAAATGCTTCTTTTTTCTTTAATCCAATTAAATGAAGTTTTAAAAAATATTACTTATATACATATATACATAAACATAGACAAACACAAACAGATATCTTATAATTTTCATTTAAAATTGTATACATGTCCTTACATACAAGAACAAAAAAGTTGAAAGAATATCTGATCAAAATGGTGGTTCTGGCAGATGGAATAAGTAAGGATCTTTTCAGACCTATTTCTGAAGTCACGTATTTTAGAAGCTTCTGCCTACCAAAAAAAAATGCATTCCATTGTCTCTGGGAAGTAGAATCTTCTTTTTTTTTGAGGTTGCTACTTAAGGTGGATTATCTTATCTAAGTTAAAAGTTCCCCACTACAACAACTATAATTCTAAAGTATGCAAAAATTAACTCATTTTAGAGAAAGGCATAAGACCATGGTTAATAGTGGGTATACATATAGGGAGCAAGAGTTTTTGAGGAAGGTAGAGAAAAGGTTTAGGCTAGGTGGAGCACATCTTTGCTTTTAGATTTTCTAAGCTGTCTTAACTATGAGGGGCCTTGTTTTATAACAACTACTCCAAGATACAGGGACCAAAACATTTTTTTGTACAGAATAGGGTGATTTACTCAGAAACTTCTACAAACAAAATGCAGGTATGTATTTTGTCTGATAGTTCAAAACACAAAGAAAGATTTATTCTCAAACTCCAGAGTTATCCAGGAAGCAGTGAGCTCCTCAGGGTGCATGGGTACAAGCTTCTGGTTGCTTAGTGGTCTCAGAGTCCTTGGGATCTTGGTTGGAACCATTTCTGATGCTAGAACTTTCAAATGTTCATAAATAGCAAAGTTAAAGTGACCAAATCATTAAATAATATTTAGCAAGAGTTTATTGTGCATTTAAGCACAATTTGCAAAGTGCAAGCTTTCAAAATCAAAGGCTGATATGAAGTTCAGGGCCATGAAGTTACAGCATGGCTTTTAAAGTAAAAATTAGGAAGCCGTTACCCTTTACAATGGTTGGTTATTACAATGGGGATTTTAGATGGCAAGGGATTTGTTAGAAGTGACTATACCATACAGTTTTTAGGGAGATGAATTAAGTTTCTTCTGTGATGATCAGAGGCATTTACGAGAAATAACATAAGTTGGATTTTGCTTATGTTCATAAAATAGGCTACATTTAGTTGGCTTACGTGGCTTAAAGTGTTCTGTTCACTCGGAATTATCAAGTCCAGTTTCCATTTTGTTTTTAACTTTAACAGTAGGGAGCCGTTTCCTATGACCTCTATTCAGAGGTTGCTCTGAAAGTTTTGGGTACTTGCGTTCCTCCCACTGCACAGCATCAGTATAGTTCCATATATGAGGCTGGACTCAGGATAAGGCTAGGGAAGAAAAAAAGGAGAAAAGTAGGGAAATATTCCTCACTTCCCAAACACTGAGACTAGCAGAGCCTTTTGATATATATATTTCCTCTGATCAGAAAGATGGACTCTTCTCCCAGGTATTGCTAACAACATATGCTGGGCATTTTGTTGCTTTAGCCAAACACAAACCAGGAACTCATTGCCATTGTTCTTTGCTGTTCTTCAAATTTTGGCTTCATTCACCAATCTGCCTGCTAACTTTTCACAGTCTTTACATAGTGTCGCCTCTCACACAGGTAGAAATACTCTGACTCTTCATTAAATACTATTAGTTTTAGTACTAGTATTTCCTAGGCAAAGATAGGCAATTCAGGTATAATCTAGAACGTTATTTACATCTTTTCAAAATATAATCTTAGATGGGAGGTTTCTGAAGCTGGTCTTACTTCTCAGAACAATGCTTTACTTTATCTTTCTTTCATGAAATCTGCCCTTGACTGCACTGGTGATCACTAGACAATGACAACACCTGGGAATCTGTCCATCCTCAACGTGTGCCTTTTCTTCTTATATTCCCTGTTGATTACATGTAGGGGAAGGTGCTGAGGCAAGGCTTCATTCTGAATTGCAGGAGAAAAGGAGGTTGGTGTGGGCCTTTGTGTCTCCTGAGTAAAAACTCAGAAAGGTAACTGGGTTATTTATTATAAACTACACTATGCTTCCTAGTGAAGTATAATATCCCTTGTGCTTAGTATCTTAGAAAAAGTTTGGTTCAGCCACTGTAAAGCAACTCCTTTTGCTTGTGTGCTTGTTGATTTTTAGTTTATGTGTATTAGTCCCTGGGCTTTGGTTTTACAGTTTTGGTGTCAGGGAGGCTTTGAGGACATCTTATTCTGTTATCTAGGACTTAAAAGTATATGCGTAAAAATATCTTGAAGCCTGGTACATATGAGGGTTCAAAATTGTTAATTTAAGTTAGCATGAGACCATCATAACTTAACAAAATATATTCAATGCAATGATATCTTTACCCTATTTAAACTTATTTTAAATAAATGCAAATACGCAAACATGGGTTGATAAAAATGTCTTCTGTCTGTAAAGCTAATGTAATATGTTCTTATCTGCAGACTTTATTGCCAATGTTTTCTTTCCATTCCAGGTGATTGTTTGACTTACTTGGCAGCACTGTTTACTTCTCAGTTACTCTTCGTTGAACACTCTTTAATGCATTCATTGCTCTTGTTGGGATTTGGCAAATTGTTCTGTTAAATGTTCTTTCAAAGTGACTTTCAAAGGCCTCTAGTATATCAATTTCCTCACTGTATTGATTTCATTATGCATTAGTTGAACATACTATTGCAAACCCATCAAAACACTGTTTTGTTTTGTTTTTCTATGGCTCTGCAGCTTCAGTTTTGATATAATTAACATAGTATTTGTGCCCTTAGAATTTATTTCAATTGTTAAAGTTTTCATGGTATAAGCAACTCTTTCTTAGATCTATTATTTTTTTTCTGTTGACTTTATTTTTTAAGTTAATAGTTTGGTGACCCCTTTTAAACAGAGGACAAACTAAAACCATGCTGGCCAAAAGTGAATTTTTTAAATTAGAATTGAGTTATTTTCTAATTATAAGAATATAATTTTTTCTCTTCTGTGAAAATGAATTTTTATTGATTAGGTTCCTGTTATAGGTACATCATATGGTATTTGTCTAATCAACAAAACAAACAAACAAGCAAAATATATCCAAAGACACAGACAAGGCTGACCGTGACTGGAGGGGAGAAAGGAGTAAATTTTAGGGGAAAAGGGGAGGAGTTTGTAGGAACAAGTATAAAGGACACATTGACAAAAGCAAGAGGTGGGTGGAAATGGGAGAGAGGTGGGGAGGGCTGGGGGGGTGGGCTGGGATGGGAGTAAAATGCAGAACACTGTACTTAAACAACAAAATTAAAATTTTTAAAAAGCAAAAAAAGGATTTTTAGAAGCAACTGAATCAAACCTTCTCAAAAGAGAAATGACATCAAACATGAATAAATATTACCATTCAAAATATGACTTATCAAGATAAATTTGGAAAATGTTGAATATGATAAACCCCCAAATAAAGAAAAACTTATAAAAATAAAATGCCATTTATAATATTGTTACTAATAAAAAATAAAAAGTTAATAACCAGAATTGTCAATGTATAAATAAATGAACACTCTTATATACTACTAAAATGAATTTTAATTGTATTAATGTGTATATATGTCATGCACAGGTACACAAAATATACATATACATATATTTGTGTAAATGCCTATGTGTGTGTGTATATATATATATATATATACACACAGACACACACAAATATCTGCACATATGTAAACCTATATACATGCAAGCTATTTAAGTCCACATTATTAGAAAATATATATATGCACCTAAATATATATATGTGTATGTATATATATATATACACACCCGTATACATACAAATATAAATATAAATTACTATAAATGGCCCCATGAAAATTTCCCTTAAATATGGTGAATTCTTTGATCTCTATAATAACCTCCAAGTAATTTATCTTTACAAACTAATGTGATGCTCATAAGCAGATTTATTTCAAAGGCTGTTCAGTGCAATTCTATTCATGGCGGAGACAAATGAAAACAATATCAATGTCCTATGACAAAGAATTGATTAAAAAAGGCAGAGACTATATAGCTATATTATGAACTAATATGAAAATGAAAGGCATGTAAGGCAGTAATAAGTAAAATATTAAAATTATAAAGTAATGCATACATATGGTATAATACTAATATACATTAATATAACCCCATTTATATAAACATACGATATGTATTGCTCATAGTTAACATTTTAATTCAGCTAAAAGCTATAATTTTCTCTAGCTTTTAGTTTCACTTTTTATAGATTATACTTGACAGTAGATTACTTGTAAAAATAAAATTTATGAAAACAGCTCAAAATGCACACACATTAAAAATGTCAAGAAACTTCCATTTTTTTCATGTTCAGATAACTCTATTTTTAAATTTTTATGTCTAGTTTGAATGCACAAATAAGAAAAGAAATTATTTGTAGGTGGGAAATTGCACTACTTTTTTTCAATAAACAGAACCTACAGCTCCCCAGCTATGAGAGGAAATCCTTCTCAAAGGAAATTTTCTCTGATTGCACATTGATATGAGTTTCTGAATCTCTGTTATTATACTAGTTAGATAAAGCAGTAGCTAGACTTTTTTAAATAGTGAAAATGATGCCCTTTTAAGGCTAATATCTATGGTAAAATTTGCATATCTGTCTTTTCTGGCATTTTGTGTAGTGATGCTTTATTATAACAAGAATTACAGTCTAGGAGATTGAGTAAGTGGGATAAGAAAAGTGAACTAGTTTGCCAGAGAATAAACCACATTATACTACTCAGAGTTGGAAGGCTTCAGTGGAAAATTCATTAATGCAAAAAGCAAATATGATGGGTGGATGTTGAAGGCATGTCATGTGTTACTAAGTGAAAATAAAAATTTGTAGGTAAATTGTAATATAAGCTCAGGGAAGTCAAGGTAAATGTCAGAGTTGCCCTGTCTTATTTGGTAACTTGCACATTCCTGAGGAACTATTCATCTGCCTGTATGTGCATTTTCATCATGTCATATACATATACATATATAGTCATATATTTTATTCCTAAAAATCTTTGAATTTTTATGGTCAATAATTTAAGACATGTTCTTTAAAACAGGGGCTAAAGAGCAATATATATTTGTAAAGTAAGACTTTGAAATGAGGAAATAAGTTTTTGGTGCAGGAATTATCACCAATTTAAAAGTTCATATTTTCTTTTTCTGCATTTTATAAACTATCTTTAATAGATATTTTGCTTTATTTTTAAAAGATAATGCTATTTTGAAATAAAGATTATACCCTAAGAACTCCAAAACACCAATTCAAAAGAACCTATGCATCCCAATGTTCATAGCAGCACAATTTACAATAGCCAGATGTTGGAAGCAACCTAAGTGCCCATCAGTAAATTAGTGGATCAAAAAACTATGGTACACTTACATAATGGAAAACTATGCATAAGAAAGAAAGATGGAGCTCCTACCCTTTATGATAGCATGGATGGAACAGGAGAGCATTATATGCTAAGTGAAATAAGTCAGGAGGTGTGGGGGCAATTTTGCCCGCAAAGTCCTCCAGCCCACCACAGATGAAAGTGAAACTACCAAGGCAAGATCTGCTTGGTGAGGAGACAGGGCCAATCCCTCAAAGGGGAAGGGCCAAGAGCCCCTTCCTCAGGGGACTTTTATTGAGTTCTGTTCATGCAAGAATACAGGTAAGGATCAAACAATAGATATCATTAAAAAAACTGAGGGCTTATTCTCAGTCAGGGTCAGTTAGCTAAAGAGCCATAAAACTTTGAGGAACAAACTTCCTGCTTGGATCCTTATCATTTAAATGAGAGCATTCTAAACAAAGCAGATTTCACAGGGTTTTTACATATTCTTTCTTATGCCTGGTTTACCCCGATACCACTCTAGCAAGGCAAGGAGCTGCAACGCCTCCCCATCATAGGTTTTTAGGCTTAAGTGGATTAGAGCCAGGAAGTACTTCTCCCAGATGGAAATGGGGACTCAGGCTATGTCACAATAGCCAGGGGAAGAGGGTCCATTGTTCCCTCTTGGTCGCAGCCCCATGAGTCCTTCCATGATAGCTTCCCAAGTGATCATATATGGTGTAGATTGCCCCTCTCTGAGGGGTCGTACCCCCCATGGACATTGTGCAGGGGAAGAAGCAGAAGCAGCATTTACTGCCAGAGACAAGCTTTGTCTCCTGAGGCTCGCATTCTGGAGGTCGTTCACTTAACCATGGGAGGCAGTTACAATTCCTGAAACCAGGCAGGGTGGTTCCCAACAAGGAGGTGAAAGACAAATACCATATGATCTCACCTATAAGTGGAACCTAATCAACCAAACAAACAAGCAAAGTATAACTAGAAACATTGAAATAAAAACCAAACTGATAGCAATAACCAGAGGGAAGCAGGTAGGGGGATAAGTTGGGAAAGCAAAGGAAGAGTCATTAAGGAACTGCATAAAAGGACCCATGGACAAAGCCATTCCAGGTGGGGGAGGACTGAGGGACTTAGGTGGGGGTAGATGGAGTGGGGGAAAGTTGTGGGGAGAAAATGGAAACGACTGTACTTGAACAACAATAAAAATATATAAAAAAGAAATAAAGATAATATAACATTGTACATCAAGTCTATCTGAGAAATTAGAAATTACTTAAATAAAAATAATCATGAAAATATTTAGCACAGCATAGGGACTCTAGTAAATAATAAATATAGATGATGTCAGGTAGGTGCTAGATTTATTGGGTTGATCACTGTATAAGTTATATAAATATCTTATGTTTTACAACTGAATTTATGTATGTTTCACAACTGAAATTAATATGATATGTCAACTACAATTAAAACATAGAAAAGAAGTAAAAAAAATAAAGATATTTATGGATCATTCTTTTCTTTTTGGAGCAAAGAGAGGTCAAGAGAGAAAGAGTTGAAGCATGTCATCATGTTAAATTTTTTTCTATTTAAGTTCATAGATATTATGGCCAGAAGTTTGTATAATATGGACTGCTTCATTCTCAGTTATGATGATTCAAGTTTCTCCAGAACTAGCTTAAATAATGTGAAATATGTGGTAGTAATATTAGGAAAACCGGCAATATGTTCTGAGGAAATATGAAATAACTGAAACCCAGATATAAGTAGTATATATTTTTGTAAAGAAACAATGGTTGGTATTCCTTTTTTCAGCTTCTTTCCACAGCTTTATTGAGATATAACTGTTGTATAATATTGTATAGGTTTTGATTTGATACAGTTGTTTATTTAAAAAATTATTATCATCATAAATTTAACACCTAACACTTGTACCACCTTACATAATAACCACTGATTTTCTGTGGTGAGAACATTTAAGATCTACTCTCTTAACAATATTCAAGTACATTAACTATAATTACTATGCCATACAAAAGATTCCCCAGAGTTACTTAACCTCACAGATGGAAGTGTAAATTCTTATATATATATATATATATATATATATATATATATATATATATACACACACACACACACCACATCTTTAATCATCCATTGATGGACCCCCTTAGGTTGTTCAGGTTGTTCTCACTTGGCCATTGTCAATGATGCTGCACTGTGCATGGCAATGCAGATATCTCTTTGAGATCTAATTTTTATTTTCTTCAGATAAATACCCAGCAGTAGGGTTTACATTTCCAACAGTGCACAAAGATTTCTTTTTTTCCACACCCTCACTACACTTATCTCCTGTCTTTTTTGATATAACTATTCTAATAGGTGTGAATAGCTCAATGTGGTTTTAATTTGTATTTCACTGATTATTAGTTATAATGAGCATCTTTTCACTTACTTGTTGGCCATTTGGATGTCACCTTTGGAAACATGTCTACTCAGTTCCTCTACCCAAATTTAAATTGGATTACTTGTACATCTGATTTTGAGCCATATGACTACTTTATGTATTTGTATATATTAACCCTTACAATTACATGATTTGGAAATAAATATTTTTTTGTTCTCATTTCATAGGTTGCCTTTTCATTTTGGTTATAGTTGTCTTTGCTGTGCTGAAGCATTTAAGTGACAGGCTTTTTTTTTTTTCAAAAGAAAAGATTATTGGTGATGACTTTAAAGTATATACTATACATATTTTTAATTTTATTTGAAAGGTACCTAGTTTATTGGAGTTTCTCCCAGAATATAACACATATTTTTAATAAACCTTAAATTTGAACAGTGTACATTTACAGGTAAATTGTGAAGCTATTACAGAGTGCCTGGACAGGGTGGGGCGGAACTAGGTTTACAGTTGTTCGTATTGAAAATAATACGAGAGTTAATAAATAATAATACCAGTATAAACTGTGCTTCAGGTTCTCACAACTGTAAACCTACTTTTGCTCCACCCTGTATAAGCTGTGGCCAGCCTCACCTGTGACTGATGTCTTACATTAAAATGATTCATTCGTATAATTAAGGAACCACTAATGATACTTACGACATTATTATTATTGTTAACTAAGTTTCACCATTTATTCAGATTCCTCCAGCTTCTACTGACTATCCACTTGCTGCCCCAAGATACCACATTACATTTAGACACTGTGTCTATTTAGGCCCCACTTGACTATAACAAGTCTTCAGACTTTCCATATTTTTCACTGATATTACTGTTTCAGAAGTACTGATCAAGGCTTTCATAGAGTGTTCCTCAGTTTATTCAGCACATAATAATCATCTCCTCCTATTAATTAATTAGTGCATTTAATCAGTATGAATTCATGGATAGTTATTTAATATAAATACTGTATGTTTTAATGATATATTAATAATATGCTATATAAAATAATATACTGTATCTGTTTATTTCTCAAAATTTTCCAGCTCTGACTACTCATAGCTCTTTCAGTTTACTCCTCTGTTACATTGACATAGCTTCATCATGTGAATCACTCTTTTCAAACGAGTATGTTTTTACCTTTGGCACCACAATATGATCTAGGCTAATTTGTATATTCCCTGCTCCAGCCCTAGAATCAGCTATTTCTCCAAGGAACCCTAGTTCCTTTAACTGGAGAATTGTATCAGAAAGAAGTATATAGTCAGGAGGTGTGATCATTACTTTTCTACTGTCATTGGGTCTAGGTCCTCTCAGTGGAGAGAACATGGAAATATGTGTATACTGACCTATGTATATACACATATGTATACATATTTCTGTATGTATATTCTGTATCTATATTAAACTAAACTTGAGTGTATATGGTATCTCCAACTCTAATCCCTTAGTAAATGGGCCATTCTACATGCTTCCTTTGGCTTACCTGTGACCTACCACTCACCAGGAACAAACTGGCTCCCACCATCTGTCATCCATTTAATTAACTCTTCATTTTCAATATAGATGAGTTGTGATGTCAGACTTATAAACCCATATCCCCAGAGAAAGATCTTTATTAACTAGAATGTAATGTTTGCATATAATTTATTTTAGTTCTATAAATTTCATTCTTTGACCCTATATTTTCTACTTATTTCTAAAGTCAGTAATGTTTCTACCCATCACTATTAGTGAAGTTAGATTATTTTTTCACATTTTGTGTTCTGTCCTGGAATTTCTAGACCACCTAGTGATTTTCTAAGACTTGCATGCATTACATTTATTCTTCATGCTGTAAGGTTCTGTGTGTTTAGACCAAAGGATACTGGAATGTATCCATTGATATAGTATCATAATGATTTCACAGTCTTAGGAAGATTTCATATACTTCACTACCCAAACTTATCTCCAACCCTGGACCTCTGGAAGCCACTGATATATTTACTGCCTGTATCATTTGCATTTCCAGAGTATTATTTAATGTAAATCATACATATGTAGTCTTTTAAAGGTTGGCTTATTTTACTTAGAAATAACTGTGTAAGATTCATCTATGCCTTTTCGTAATTTGATAGTTAATTTAGTTTATCACTGAATAGTATCCTTTGTATGAATGTACCATAGTTTCCATTTTTTTTCAAGCTATTCACCAACTGAAGGGCATACTGGTTGCTTCTAGATTTAGTTTTTTGAATTAATTGTATAAATGCCTATTTACATGATTACTGGAATGTGTTTATAATTTTGAATGAAAATGCTAAAGTGCCTTCCAAAGTGGTCACACTATTTTGCTTTCTCACCAGCAATTAGTGATCCAGTTTCTTCTGCTCATGTGCCAGTTTACATTAACTGAGTTTCCAGTGTTGTACAAGATTTCCGGACCTCTAATTCTACTTGTCATTGCTACAAATTTTTTTTTAGAGTTGACTTAGCAATGTCTAATTGAGGGTTTCTAATACATACATTTAGTGCTCTAAATAATACAATAGAATATAGCTGGAAAGTCCCACAGGTAGTGATTATACATTATACTTCTACATAACAGAAAGGTGTAAGAAAAAGTCTCAGTGGAAATTTTAAAATATTTGGACTAAATGAATATTAAAATATAATTTATCAAAATGATTAGGATTTGATAAAAGTAGTGCTTTGAGTTAAATTTATACCATAAATGTACATGTTGATTTTTAGATCTTTTTTCCCATCTGAAATCAATAATCTAAGATTCTTTGTAAAAAAGTTAGAAAAAAAGTTTAAGCATAAATCAAGCTAGAGAAAATATACAATACTATTGCATCAAAAATTAAGGAAACTGAAAGCAGGAAAACAATAGGAAAAACCAATAAAACCAAGAGCTAGTTCTTTAAAATATCAGTGTAATTGATTAACCTCTCCTCAGGCTAACCAAGGAAAAAAACAGCCACATATTACCAGAAATGAAAGAGGGTTCATTAATATTGATCTCAAAGCCATTAAAATGGTAATCAAGGAAATTAACAATTCTATTCTTACAAACTTAATGTCTTATATGTAATGGACAAATTTTTTGAAAGACACACACTACAAAACTCACACCTGAGAAGTAGATAAATTGAATAACTCATGTCTGTTAAATATATTGAATTACTAATTAATAAAATCTTGCAAAAAAGAAAGCACCAGGCCCAGATGGCTTTACATGTGTTTTCTACCAAACATTTAAGGAAGAAATTAAAACATTTCTCTCAAATCTCTTTCAGGAAATAAAAGCAGAGGGAATACTTTTATTTAGTTCATTTTATGAAGCCATTAGTATGCTGCTACCAAAACTAAAGACATTGGCAAGATAGAAAGTCTACATACCAATATCTCTCTTCAGATAAATACTCATGAAAACATTAGCAAATCGAACCCAATAAGATAAAAATAGTTTTAATACATTATTTCAGTTTTTAAAAATCTTTTCCTCATATCTTCCTGTTTGCTCAAGCATTTCATTTCCTCCACAAAAATGCAAATCTTCCCTGAACCAGTTTGGCTAAGGTTTTGCCTCCTACTACCATATTCTCAGACAATTTGGCCCAGGGCTGACCCCCATGTCCTGAAAGTTAAATTTCTAATGATACTTCTCTTACAAACTGGACAGTAAATTTGGAATTTCGAGGCAACCATCACCAAATCACCATGTTTGACATCTTGGAAATTAGTAGCATACTTTAATTTTTAAGATTTGAGACTGGTTGCTATTTTCTAGTATTTTGGCATCATCCAAGGAAGAAAAAAAAATTACATCTCCAGTTTCTCCTCTTTGTTGCTCTCTCCCTTTTTCATGCCTATTCGTGAGGTTTTGATACGTCTTGAAGTCAAGATTTAAATATGACTCCATCCTAATTTATCCCTGTCCTAAGCTTACCTGAAAATGTAATTTAATGTACTATTCTAGAGTTTTCTTTTTCTTTATTATTATTACTACCAGGCTTATCAGCCAGCACTTTCCAAAATTAATATTGAATTAGAAAATACCTGTCGCCCTGGCTGGTGTAGCTCAGTGGATTGAGCGCGGGCCTGGGAACCAAAGGATTGAGGTTTGATTCCCAGTCAGGGCATGTGCCTTGGTTGTAGGCCAAGTCCCCAGTTTGGGGCACACGAGAGGCAACCACGCATTGATGCTTCTCTCCTTCCCTTCACCTCTCTCTAAATATAAATACAAATAAAATCTTTTAAAAATATTTTATTTATTTATTTTTAGAGGGGAAGGTAAGGAGAGAGGAAGAGGAATAGCAATGTATGGTTGCCTCTCATGTGTCCCCTGCTGGGAACTAGCCTGCAACCCAGGCATGTGCCCTGACTGGGAATCAAACCACTATCCTTTGGTTCGCAGGCCTGTGCTCAATCCACTGAGCTACACCATACAGGGCAAAAAAATAAAATATTTTTAAAAATACCTGTCATTTTTCATTTTTTTGTCATTTATCCCTGGTCCCTGCAACTTCCAACACTTCAAGAGTTTTAGTGATGACATCAAAATGTCTGTTTTTGGTCTCTGAGTTAACTCTTCTTATAAAATATTTTTTTTCTAAAATATATAACCAACATAGAAAATTATTTATCTCATTAAATATAATTAATACTACTCTGTTATTTATATCATATACACCGCTTAAATTTTCGAACTAACCTTTAAAACCTTATTCTATTTTTCAGGTTAAAGTATCTTTGGGCTCCTACTCAATACTGACTCAATTCTTTCTCTCTCTCTTTCTTTCTCTCATTTCTTTCTTTCTTCCTCTCATTCTTTTTTTCTTTCTTCCTTTCTTTTAACTTCCCACTGTATCACATGAATACATGCACATGTAACATTGCTAACCTGATTTGAATTTTTAAAACTTGCTTCTAATGGCACCTATTGGGAAAATTTAAAGCATTCTCTTGTATAAGACACTTTTTGTTCAGTCAGGTTCCCACTAATAGTATTCTTTTTTGAGAAGTCAATTGTTATCTATTTAAGGACTCCAGCTTCTAGCACTTGGAACACTAAAAGCCTCGTGTTATGTTCTTTCATGAATGCTAGGGCCTGCCTGGTCATGCAACGCACTGCTGCCATGCCAACGGGCTAGCAAACATCTATTTTTCTATTGACAGCTGGCACATCTCTCCTGCTGATTTTTCCCCCAAAGCTTTTAAATTTTATTGATATTCAATCTACAAAGTTACAATTAGAAGGCAATATGACAATTCCTTCTTAATCTGGCCAGATTTATTCCAAAAGAAATGCACAGAAATTTTTGTCTTGATATTTATAATTTCGAACCCTTTAGTGCTGTGTAATTATTCCTGGGAGGTACAATGTGTGAGCTGTTTACATGAGATGAATGGAACCATGGATTTATAACTACATGCTCCATTACACTCATAGTGTATTGCTTCTTAATTTACATCTTGCTTTGGGCCATGCAGATGATTATTCTGGCCATTTTTAAAGAGCTATTCCAAAATCTGTAGATTCATTTCCCAAGGCTCCTTTTTATTTTGTGATTTGAAAGCCATTTGGTGGGCAGAAATTTCACCATGTATTTGTCAGATAAATTTCCCACTTATCATAGTTGGCTTATGGCAATATGGTAGTTTTAGAAGAAGAAGAAAGCATAAAGCCCATGACTTACTTTAATGGGACGGGAAAATGTGGAGCTAGAAGACAAAGAATATAATTACATTTTTATGAGCAATCATGTAAATATATTACTAAAAATGCTCTTTTAAATTACATAGTGAAATAGAGAAAGAAGGAAATATGTCAGGAGCCAGACTAAAAAATCCTTTCTTCTGACTTCCAGACTGCTCTATCTAACAATTTGAAAGCGTCAACTGTCTGCTGATGTCTTATGTGTCTGTCTAAAATATCCCTAATTAATTAAGGATATCATTAACCAAGATAGTACTGGGGGAAAAAAGATGAAAACTTGTGAAACTTGCAAAGTAAATATTGCTTCCAAATAAAAAGAGTAACTTATTTGAAAAGAAAACAAGATTTAATGTACCAAATATAGCATATTCATTGCTGAATTGTTCTTTTTAAATAATTCAAAATTACCATATATTTTCTGTAAGAAAATGGGAGAAATCTGGGACTATTTAAACATGTGTATATATATATATATACATACATATACATATATGTGTGTGTATGTATATGAAAACACTCAAATGGAAAAATTGAAAAATAAAGGTAAATTGCCTGAGTTTTTCCATAAATTAGTTGCATGTTTTTGGAAAAGCATTTGAAGTTTTCTGAGCATCTGATATATCATTTTTAAGACAACTAGCTAGAATAGAAGTGCTTGCAAGGATATTTTTGGAACTTAAGAACATTGTTTCTAACCCTCCCTCAAGCATATTACTTGTAATACAGAAGATCAATAGAATTTTCGTTCCAGTCAACTCATTTTAAGTAAATGCATGTAAAGAAAGTAAGTGATTAAATGTTTAGATAATTATGTGACTTAAATCAATATGTTGCCAGACTGGAAAAAAATGCCTCTATGAATGTCTAGAATGTTTCCTAGAATGCACATTCTCCTTCCCCGTTTCTATACTTAGGACTCCCATAGACCTTCTCCATTAAGGAGGTTTTTGCAAAGTGAAGCTGGAGAAGCAGTTGATGGCCATGTGTATTTTGAAAGTTCACAAGATGTCTAACATGACCTCTTCCTAACCCAGCTAAAGAATACTGTTTAGAATGATTTAACATTTTTGAGAGTATGTTTAATTGTGTGAACAGTGTTTTCCTAACCCTCCCAAAACAATAATATACATATTTCCCATGTATTTTGTTTATCTATTAACTTTTTTTACACAGAATTCTTAAAATTCAATAACTTTAGTGAATAGTTAAGGCTAACCTGAACTATTTGCTCACTATAATTACAGATATTTATACCTCTACATTGTACCCAATAATTTCAGGTCATAAATATTCATTGAATATTGAGAATCTCTTCAACATACAAGACCTTTACTGCATACATTTGTCTTCATCCTTCCTTACATGTCTGTGGACATAAGTCATGGGAAGAAAGTGTTCTAAGCAAAGATGCACTGAGGCTGTGGAAGATTCACCGTAGAGAAGCCAATAAGATGACAGGCTCAAGGATCCAGGGATTTTGTAGAGGCCCAGAGGTTTATCTTTATCAGGGCCCAAGAATAAATGGAAAATTCCCAGCTGACTAAAATAAACACAAATATCCAGAACTCAAAGTAAATAAAAAGTTTATTAAATATATACTATGCCAGGCAGAACACTAACCACACTCGGGTTAATCCTTGCCGCACCCTATGAGGTTTGTAGTACTTTCTCCATTTTAATGATGAGTTTAGTAACTCATCCATGGTCATGGTGCTAGTAACTCTCAGCTGGCATTTGACTAGGGTTTAGTGTTCCTAAATCTGTATGGATGCCATAGATGTGCAGCTGTCTGTTTTAGAACCCCTCCTCTGCAGCATACCGAGTGTACAATCTTGGGGAAACTGCTGATAACTGCAACACAGGCCTGAACACTCCTGTGTCTCACTAATAAACTACTTTTTCTGCCTGTAATCAAAGTAAATGGACAACTAAATCACAACCAAAGATGTTTGCTGAGTATGAAATGAGAATGAGGGAAGTTTAATAATTTAAATATTCAGCCACTTCATTGTAATGTCCTATAGCAATAATATCACTGGTTATTTCCAAAGAATAGTAGAGCAACTGCTCTACTATTTTAAGTACTAATAGAAATATTTGAGGGGAAACCTGCATTTATATTAAATATATGAATATAAATATGTATATCAGTAATCATATATAAATATAAATATATACTTATAGCAATAAAACTTTTGTAATACAAGAAACACAAAGTAAAGCTCCTCAAAATCTTTTCTGATACTACAGAGATTTAAAAGATAGACTCACATTATAAAGTTCAAGACAATTTTCAAGAAAAAAATTAAGAAATTTGATCTGTCCGATGAGAAGAAAAACATTATTTTATAATCCTTGGAATCTATACACAAAACAAAGATGTTGTTTTTTGGGGGTCATGAAAATTTCTAGTATTGGCTGACTAGAATCTATCTCCCTGGGACATACCTTAGATGAGTAATACACATATTTAGTTCTTTTCTTCTTCCTTAGATAAGTCTACTTCACTGTTTAGTCATATATAAATGTATAGATTTTCTTGACCTCAGTTATTAATATTTTATCTCAATGATATATTAATCAACATTGATATATATTATATATATAACCTCAAACTTTATTTTATTTACATCTGTAAAATCTTTGAACAATTTTTATTCATCATATAATACAATAATTCTTATCATGGTCTGTAAGGTCTTGAATAATATAGTCATTTTATGCTCTGGCTGATGTAGCTCAGTGGATTGAGCATGGGCCTGTGATCCAGAGGATCGCAGTTCAATTCCCAGTCAGGGCACATACCTGGGTTGCAGGCCAGTTCCCAGCAGGGGACCCATGAGAGGCAACCATACATTGATGTTTCTCTCCTTCTCTTCTTCCCTTCCCCTCTAAAGAAAAATAAATAAAAATAAAATCTTTAAAAATATATATATAATCATTTTATAAATTTCTTCAGGCTCATATTCCCTCACTCTCTCCAGTAATAAAGTAATTTCTGCAGTTCCTTGAAAGTTTTTACATCTTTCCTGCCTCTGGCCTTTGAACGCACCATACTCCTGGTGGAACACTCTATTTCCACTTGGTTTTTGTGCTAACTCCCATTTATCTTTTAGTGCATACTTTGATGATTATTTCTCCATAAAGCTATACTCAAAGACAGGTAAATTCTCCTGTCATAATCTATCTGAACACCCAGTACTCCGTTTTGTTAGAAGAATGTTGTTTGATACCTACAATGACTGACACACAATACATTTTTAGTACAAGAATTCATGAATAAATGATTCTTTTTCTATACTTTTATTGAATTCTAAAGTCATTTTGGAAGAATACATTTCAACAAAAATTAGATAAGGTAACATCAGGTTAATCCTTGTCCCAAAGGTAACCTTGCATCTTTCAAGTGATTTTTCATATTGGCACTTTTCTTTAAATATTGATTTCAGTATAAGTAGCATATTTACAAAATAGTAAATTGACTCCAATATGTAAATATTGACATGCAATTTAGTAGCTTTCAAAATTATTTCTTTTTTCTCACCTTTTCATTTTTCCTCCTTTAGTGGTATTTTAACTCCTTATGTTCATGCCACATTTCCCACTGAAAATTTTCTCTCCTTCACTGTTGACATCACATTATCTTCATTACACACATAGAAAGAGGGCTTACTCAGTGTTAGATAAAATCTTCACGCCATTTATGAGATACCTACAGATTTTCCTCATTTGTTTAAAAATGAGTAACTTAGTAAATTTTTAAAGTGACTTCTTCATTTAGCAAGTGCTATGTATGGGAGCCTGTCAATGGGAATTCTTCTACAAATGGTGTTCAAAGAACACATCTTTCATGTTTGATGATTAACTTAAAAATAGATATATTTGCCTTTTAAGGTTTTCAATAAATGTAATGGAATTTATATACTAATAGAATATAAATTAATTTTTTCTCTTTATAGATAAACTAGTGAAACTTTTGACAAAACAAAGAACCATTAGAGAGGAGTGCATGTTAAAACACTTGGCCCAAATTGATGCTATTTAATTATTTCACAGTAATTTGAAATAAGGAAATGAATTATTCAAATTTCAAGTTGGACATTCAAACTAAAGTTATGTGGAAACAGGCTGGAGTTGGTACAGTGGATTGTATGCCAATCCTGAGCCGACTAAATTTGGGTAAGCAGAAACCAAACACTGAACTGAACTGATATAAAGGAATGAAGTATTTCTATAATGAGGAATAGAAAATAGAGACTACGCAGTCCTAGATATTAGGACAAAATCAATTATCTAAAGACTTTGAATTTTTGTGAGATGTAACTGCACCACCTAAAATTAGGTACCTGGAGAGTGCTCTGTATATTCACAATAAGCTACCTTTGTAATTAGGGCTTATCTGAAGCCACATGCTTCCCAACCAAAACAACTTCATACTAAATGAGGTAACAAAGAGTGTATTTTTACACAATCAAATTTATTTTAATTGCACATAGATAACTTACACTGTCTAAATTTGGATTCATGCGATATGTAGCAAGGGTAATTATTCTTAAGGTACATTTAGAAACTGGCTCCTTGCTTTGCAATATCATTCTAATGGTCAAATTGCCAAATAAAATATTTATTTATAAAACTTCAACAATGCATCAAAATTTTATAGAGAATGGCTGAAACTTACTGAATAATGGAAACTATTTTTACTTTTTCTCTAACTCTATAAATACCTTTAATAAGTTATATAATTACATTAGAAATTGTAGCCAGGGAATCAGTTCTAGTTTATCCTGGTAGAAATTCCATGTTAACTGTATACGATTATGGCTTTTGGAATCAGTGGCACCCAGAGGGTTGGCTTTGGGAGGGCCATTCTTAGACACAATTCGAAGTTGCCACTGTTCTGAGTTTCAGGTTTGAGAGGGCTCCATGCACATCCTAGTCTGTATGTGACCTTCCCCACAGGAAGAAAATTCCTTAAGCCTAAAGCAATGTAACCACCTGGATATCATGTGCCTCCTTACCAATCACTCCCCTGATACTCAGAAACTGAAACCCTAACCTAAATGGTCCAGAGCCTCTTTCCCAATGTGACCCCTATAGGGTAGACTATGCTGCCATTGTGTTTAACTCTAAATTGGGTGAGGACTGGGGAGGAAAGTGGCCCAGGGATGGTTCTCATCAGACACTGTAGAAAGATCTTGGGTAGACAAGCTGATGTGTCCATAACCATGTGCAAAAGTTTCCTCACGGTACGAGATGGAGCATGGGATGTTGAGAGAAGAGAATCAGTCCCCAACCTGGAACTGGTACTTCCCTAACTACCACATTCTTGTTCAGAACTCAGAGGAGTATAAAATGTTATATTTGAGTATTCTAAGTCATTATGAAGGTGTAGATGTCAAGTTAGGAAGCAAAAATGTATTCCATTGCTTGGTGTATAATTTTTGAGTATTATATGTGGGCCTCTATTTTTAGTATCATGTTAATTTGCAAATATATTAAGGGCCAACCAGGGATTTCATTCTTCTCTGTTGAAGAAGGTTGTTAGGGGATATGATGACCAGTTGTTTCAAGAGCTAGATCTGGAATTCATGTTCCACCCACCAATTCTGCACTAGGAGCCATTCCAAGGACGTAGGCTTGAAAAAGTGAAGTTTTGTTGAGACCATCTGGACCGAGAATGTGGCTGAGCCCAGGCCACTGTGTAAAGTTTTATGTTTCTGGTGGGCAGTTGAGATCTGCTCATCTAGCAGCTACCCAAGACAAACTTCCTATGTAAAGGCTTATTAACCCTGCTGCCTACCAGTCTGGAGTGGTCCTCTTATATGTTTATCACCTCTTGCCCACCATGTACAGGGCCCAATTTTTGAAACAACATTGCCCCATAATATTTTTGGCAGTCACATTTTATGAATTTGGATATCGAAAAGTTTTAATATGATTTCAACTATAACAAGAACCTAGCTTCTAAAGAGATGGACACTCTTCTGTTATTGTGATTCTGGATCATAACAGGATAATGAATTAATTCTAGTCTAAACTGTATATGTTTCTATGCTTAAATTGTTTCTGTCTCAGGAATCCTGTGAAGTCTTCTTTTGGCTTCTGGGCTTTTTCTTTTTAGCTAATTCTTATTGTTTAGAAATGCACTCATTTAAATGATGGTTTTTAAATACTGTATGTCCAGCAGTTGATTGTTCTGAAACATTATATTTCCCTCTAATACTTTACAAAATGTTAACTGGGTGCTGCTGCAGCCCTCTGTCCATGGGTGGCTCACAACATGTGATTTTGGGAGCACATCAAGGGAAAAGTCACTCACAGCATCCCTTCCACATTCTAATCAGAGATTAAGCCAGGACACAGGCCTATTACTGCATGGTTTAGTCAGCATTTTTTAAAATTGATCTGCACTTTTGTTTGCTTGTTTTTCAATCTAAGGAGACATGAATACCTTAATTCCTTTCTTGTAAAAAAATTTGTTTCCTGTTTTGAAGCTAAGCTGAAAACAGTTCTCTATAGTGTAGCCCTGTAAGTTTTTTCTTTATAACGATGTTAATGTTTCCCCATGAACAGTAGCCAGGGGCAACACTGTTAAATAATTTAATAGCTAATTCACTTTGAATTCACGTTTGCATTGAATTATATATACCCCACTTATAAAACACACACACACACACACACACACACACACACACACACAAAACAATACTAATGTAATTTGGAATAGTACTTTTTTTTCTAAATACATTTATTTTATAAACATAACACTGGCTGGGTTCTTTTATGCTATTATATATATACTTTATTTCCCATTGAAAAACGTTGTTTTATGGCTACACTTATCAAAAAGGAAACTTTTTTACATCAAAACAGTCTTTAATTGTATTAAAAACTATTTTTTAAAGTTCTGTGCACATTAAACTTTTCTTCTAATACAAAAATACATGGTCAGTAGCAGTAGTTATTCTCCTCCTACCGATACTCTGTTTTTATGTCAGTGTGAAATGATATAGAGTAATATATAACTCGGTCTCAATATTAAAATATGTCTTACAGTAATTCAAGTTATGTTAAAATATTACTTTAAATGTAGCCATGCTTCATTGTACACCGACAGTTTATATTATTTGTATATACTTTTATTGTACTTTTTCCATTACCATTTAATCCCTTAATGCTCTCCTTCCCCCAGCAATCCCACACTGCTGTCTGTGTCCATGAGTCCTTTTCCCTTTTTGCTCAATCCCTCCTCTCTCTACTCCCCAGTATTTTACTCAATTTATTGTACAGGAATATAAATATTTTATATACAAAGTCCCCACGTTTAAATATTCTCTCTATTGTATATGTTTATGTTCTACATTTGTTCCTTCAAGAAAACCTGTCAAAATTATAGGTAGACATTATTGACTTTGAAGCTATTAAGTCTGAAACAATATCTGCAACTGATGATAGATATCACAATCCAAAGTAATGTGTGAATTTGGGTTACAGATAATCTGTAAGATTCCTACTCTGTCGACAGGAAGCCACATATAATCATTTTATCTGAAAAAAATCTAAATAAAGTTTTCTAATTTTTAATTAAAAACACATAAATTTTAACCAAATGTTTGCTGTATAGTCTGTGTTAAAGATTTTATTGACTCTTTTTACTGGGATTTACAAAGCTATCATATAAAATGAGCAACAATATTTTAATTGTTTAACTTAAAGCATACACAGATCACAGAATAAGGAATAACTTTTAGGGTCTTTATTCAATTAGTGTAAAGCTTGAAATAGAAGAAGTCTAGTTTGAATATTAATTTTATCTCATTAATCTTAGATTATATTCAAAAATGTCCAAAATAATCTTTAGAGACAAACGTTCTAAAATAATTATCAAAGTATTTTACCAGTTTATGAAGGTAAATGATTCATTTACATGTAATTAATTGAAAATATTTGTAAATACGCATCACCTGGATTCAAGCCTTATTTCTACTCTCACGTTCTCTCTTTGCTCCTTAGTATGTTGCTCTCATGTCTGTCTACCTCTACCATTAACTGTCTGTGTAAAATACGTTAGTTTTCTTCTTACAAAAATAAACACTTTATAAATGAGCTGTAATCTTAAAATTAAAAAGTTAAAGCCTTCTATGAAGTCACATATCTGTAAGAGTCAAATTTAAGACTAAAGTTTTCTTGTTTTCCTGAGATAATTTTAATATACCATTGGTGAATGTGGATTGTTATTATGTTAAATTCTTTTTCTGGGAACTTATATACAAGGCACCTGGTCCTTTATCACGAGCAAATTGAATAACCTACAAAGAGACTCCCATTTTTAATTCCTAGGGGGGTTTTAAAGTGAAAATAACAGATTATGCACCTGTGCCTGTTATAAAGGCTTTCCCACATAACTTAATTCATATGCCACCCAGCACTTTTCCTGGACACTGTTTTGTAGCTATGAAGGAAGCCAGATTATGTCACCTCAAAATATGTCTCTTTGACATAGAAATTGTTTTGGACTTGAAGGCAATTAAGAAGCAGCAAGCCCAGGAAAATCTCCCCTTGTTTTGCCCAGACACAATGTAAACTCTTCTTTTCCTGCTCTGATTGGGCCAGAGATGCAGCAGAGGGGTCCACAGACAAGCAGCACTTTCCTGCCATGTGTTTGCCTCCCTTGGAGGGCCCAGAACAACTTTCCTCCATCTGTCATTTCTCTACAAGTGTATTGTTCTTAGTTGAAGATGCTATGTAAGCTGCAGTTCTAAGCAGCCACTTTGTGTTACTTTTTTCTACTTGAGTTTCTCCCTGGTGATGTGCACTACACACATGAATAAACTGTTTGGAAATCTCTTGTTAACTTGCCCTTTTGTTAAAGAATCCTAGCCAAAACCTAAACAGGTAGAGGTAAACTTTTGCTTCTCCTCCACCTCCATGTCCATTAAAATCCTAGGTGTTTTTTTGAACATCGCTTTGTATCCTATATACCCAGGTATTTTTATTTTGGACTATTGTCCATCTCATCATGACAATTATTTTGAGTTTATTGTAAACAACTAGAACTCTAAAAATTAATCTTCCATTTCTTTGTTCAAGTAAATGCTGAGATCCAGGTGGCTTGCCCAGGGATCTCACTAGGTTAATAGGGGAACTTGCCTTTTCTTAGAGTTAGCATACAGTAAATATTTCTAAATCTTAACTGGTAGAATGCATAACCGATCAATAAATTATATAAGTTTAACCTTATACATTTTGTATAATCTGGCTGAGACTTTGTTGAAGTTAACAGTTGACCAGGAAAAACAAAGATACCTTTAACCCAACACAGAATCTATATGTCCAGTCACCAAGAATGCAGCTTGATCTCACCTCGGAAACATCAGGATGGTGCACCCCGACTACTGCGTGACTGGCTCTGAGATCCTTAGCAGAATGCTGACCATTCTGTTTCAGAAATCAGTAATGAAGATATTCATCAAGATCAAAATCCCCACAAGGACTCAAATTCCAAAGATTGCACATCACTAGGACCCCTTCTGTGCTCCTTTCCATGTTCCCTTCCCACGCTTCCTTTATATAAAACCTGCTCTGACAAACTTGGGGGAAGGTGGGTGTTAGGGTTTCCCCCCCAACTTTTCAGTTTTCTGGCATCTGATATTATTAAACCTGCACTTATAATCCAATCCTTGTCTCTGCTTTTTGATTGGGTGGTGGCCAGCCGCACTAGCCCCAGATTCAGTTGACTGCCCTCCATTTTCTGAATGTGGTGTTTCAAAACAGATGGAATGTCATTTGAAGGACACATTTTCATACTCAGGGACTGGAGAATACTAAACACTATGCTTCCGATTTTCCAGTATATATTCCTGAAAGTTAGTGTTTCCTCCCTTGTTGCTCATGCCCCTGAGGAGTTGTGTGTGTCTTTGGTTACAGTGACGGTAGAGATAATAACGATGCTAATAAGCTATAATTTCTGGACTGCCTTTTATGACAGTGTGGCAATCTTTCGAAACAGGAATTTGGAAAATTTATATCATCCACTACCTATTGCAAATGTGGGCTTCCTTATCTTTCCTTTTGATGTTTCCCATTAATGTAGTGCTCCTGTTCATTCTTTTATTTCACTCAGTGAAAATACTTACTTAAAAGTACAGACATTCAGGTCTGAAACAAATTCTTAGTGATTTCCTCATTGAAAGTTCTCTCCCATTAAGAGAAATAATAAACAAATATTCAATAAACAGCAAAAGAATAGCAAAAACTACTCATTTTTCCCCCTACATGCAACTACTTTTCCCTAGGAACAAATTTGCAAAGATCAGTAGAATATAGGTGTAGAGACTTTAAAACATGTTTCCATCAACTTGCATTCCCTTTACTTATCACTGTATTAGGTGTAGTCTCTGACATTATTATTTTATTCAATTCCTTATGCATTAAATGAAAATCAGCAATTCCATATACACATATTTTCTTCATTGGTTTTGGTCTAAATTCACAATGAAGGTTTATTTAAATACTAATTATACTTTAAAATTTAGACTATACTTACTTTGACTATAATATTAAAAAAGCTGCATATTATGTATAATTTTTGTGGGAGAGTATCAACAAAAATAATATACTATATCTGAGACAGTAATATTAGCATCAAAGGATAGAAAGTAATTCCCTTAATTTCTAAACCAACAAACTTTTTATCTCACTTTAAAATACATTTGCAAAATGATAAAAATGCATGTTACTAATACTGTCAACACAATTCAATATCTTACTTATTGTAGTTACTCATTAGTAAGGGCAGATAAGAGTACATTTTTCATATGGAATATTGCACTACTAAGTAGAGGGAAGATTTTTAAAACTTCAGTTTAGGTACTAATCTGAAAATAAGTGAAAATGCCCACAGGACACAAAGGCATCAAGAAAAAAATTTTTTCACAGGTTTCCTCATTGTAAGAAAACATGTTATAGTCATTACCTTTTAGTAGTTGGTAAAATGAATCAGAAATTTTCCAATGAAAGAAAAGAGAAAGAATGAACATGGTTGACAACTTATTATATCCCATGCAATTATTTTTTAATACTTCACATTTAGCATCTCAGTGAGATGTATAGACTGCTGAGAAGAAGCAGGACTCAAGAAAAAAAACACATTTTGGAAAATTATAAAATTGTTTAGCCACTTACATTTGCCACTTCAGTCTTTACAATCCAAGTACAGGACTATTTATTTTGTTCAAAATCATATTCTTTGCAATGAGTGCCTAGTACATTGCATACAATAATAATTATTGAAGGAATTAATATTAAACAAGGTCAGCACATCATGATGAAGTTTAATAAATGATACTGATAATCTTTATCTTGATTTGCTAAGAGGAGGTTAAATTTTATTTAATGTACCCCATTTCAAACTTCCATCTTCAATTATTTCCCATATGAATGAAATCAATTCCTAAATTCGCAGGCAACAGATATTAATCTACTATTCATTCCAGAACCAAAACTTCATTTGTTGAAAAAGAATTACTACAGTTTAGTACTGGATGCAATGAGAAATACTTGAAAAATAAATAAGAATATCCTCATAAAACAGTAAAAAGACAGGGGAAAGAAATTTATAAAATATTTAAAATGTACCAGAACCTTTGGTGCATTCATTTAATTAAACTATTTAACCACTTTTTTTTACCTGTACAGCCACAGAAGGAGAGGCAAGGTATTACTCTGATTTTATACATGTAAAAACTGACTCAGAAATGGGAAAGGTCAGACAGCCAGTTAAGTGGTGGAGCCGGATTCAACTCCTGCGGAATTTCAAACCCAGGGTCTCTTCCATGTTGTCTCTACACATTTGTGTTATACTACATATTTCTCCACACATTTTTTTTTCTTTTTGAACCTTTGTAAATATTGTACATTCTGTTTGGATCCTGCAAGCCATTAACTTCTCCTTACAATATTTGTTAGAAAACAGCTTCAATATGAGATTTTCTTAAATATGTGATATTTTAAAGCAAACAATGCCTGCATATTTTGTTATTCACTATATATTTGTTATTCTCTTATGTTATCATTGTTTAATTATCCACATATTTCACTACCAAATTTTGTTGCTCTGTCTAGACTATAATTAAAAAAATTAAATATATTTTCCTTCTTTTTGTCTGTTTCTCTGTTTCCTTTTTACTTACTATACATTTTAATATGTATCCATGTTTTACTCAACATTTTTTATTTTATTGAATAAATACTTTGAGGGACTCCCAAGTTCAATTCTGCCATGTTAAGTGCTGGGAAGTCATCATTCCCGTGCTAACATCCAGACTAAAGCATGCAGACTGACAATCAACAGCTTTTCTTGGACCCCTCAGAGAACTAAGGTACAGAACAAATTGCCACCTTGCAATTTACACAGATGAGTCCAGATAGTCTCAGCTGAGTTCTGCTTCCCAGCACCAGAGGCTGGTGGCCCATAAACAGGATTTTAAATGGCAATTCTGATGAATTTCTGAAGGTTAAGCATGGACTGGCTTCAGAGCAAAAACTGCTGGGGCCAAAGTTTGAAGGGGGCCTTAAACTTCATTGGCTTACAATCTTTAGGAACTCCACATGGTACACTGGTGAAGAGCCAAGACCACCCCCGGCCCCTGGCTCTGGCAAGGGAGGAGAGGAGTAACCATTTCTAAATACATGCAGAACACTCTCTATACCAAAGCCTACACCCCAGCATAAAAGACTTTATCAGAGCTTATTTTACCTGGGAGGAGAGCTGCTTTATTTATTTATTTTTTTTACTTCAGGCCTAGATAACCTTCTCCTCTCACCTAAGGTAGGAGAAACACGGGTGGAAGCCAAAGCCTGGGATACAAACCCACTAACAAGCTGAGTTTTAACCATCCATTCATAGAATGCTTCCGCCCTCACATTTTACCTCCACACCAGCAGGGGTCCTCCTAATTATTGCAGATTACAGTTGACAGAGTTAAAACCTGAGTGCAGACCCTATCTGAGGAGAGGTTCTCAGGGAAACCCCAGGATTATGTGGCAGATACAGGCACTAAAGGAATTGGAAGCTTCCAGCACCTACAGCTATGGCAGACATTGAACCCAGGCAAGTACTAACCATATTCACATAAACCCTCATACTAAAGGCCTATTTATGTCAGTTACTATTACCTAATTCATCATGTCTGGCTTGAAACAAAAAAATGCATAGCAGGCTAAAAAGAAAGGAAAAACACAGTCTAAAGAGGCAAATTAAGCATCAGAACCACACTCAGATATGACACAGATTTTCAATTATTTCACAGGATTTTAAAAATAACTGTAATTAATGGTGCTACTGGAAAAAAAAGTAGCCAATGTATAAGAACAGCTGAGCAATGTAAACAGAGAGAAAGAAATTTTTAAAAATTAGAAAAAAATGTTAGAAGTTAAAAACACTGTAACAGAAATTAAGAATGCCTTTGGTAGATTAGAGGGAACTAAGGAAAAATCAATAAATATACTTGAAAATGCCAATAGAATCTTCCCAAACTGGAGTAAAAAAATGAGAAAAAATGAGTAAAACAGAACATTTATAAACTGTGTACAACTTCAAATGGTGCTACAGCCACGTAATTGAAATGCCAAAAGGAGAGATTAGAGCAGAAGTAATACTGGTTAAGAACATTTTAAAATTAATGATAAACCAGAGATCTAGGCAGCTCAAGGGACATCAAGCACATAAATGGATAATTTCAGTAAAGGGAATGATATACTTTACACAAATCTATTAAATAAATTAATTTTCACTGTCAGCAGAAAGAGACCAGGACCGAGGCAGGCCGGCCCCTGCAGTATGGAGTGTGTGGGTTCTTGACTTTGTGCAGTAAAGGGTTCACAATATGAATCTAGGTGATTTTGAGAGTATGTTTATTAAAGCTGGGGACACTGAAATAAAGGGAGGGCTTAAGATGAAAGAGGAAAGATCACAGCAACAGGAGTGAGCTGAGTTGCCTTGGCCCTTTGGAAATGTGACGAAGAATTGCATCTAGGTGTGACTGTCTTGGCCCTTTAGAAAGAAAGAGTGAGAACAGGTAAGCCACCTGGGCTGTGTGGACTCAGGAAACAACTTCTAGAGGCAAAATGAGGGCTCTTTGAGACAGTTTGGGAGGTTAGCCCAGGATGAGCTGCCCCTGTCTGCTACTCTCCTGGTTGCAAGTCTCCTGGGGGCCCTTACAGGTGGGGAGAAAGAAAACACAGATACAAAGATCCTTCTGAGGAGAGAAGGGGGAGAAGGTACAGTCATGCTCCAGGGAGAGCGAGCCCTGGACAAACGTCTTAAAGATTTGTATCTGTCTTCTAAAGGCAGAAATTTTAGAGGAGTTCTCAGAGGAGGAGCCTTATAGAATATTAATCAACTTTCTAGGTATGCCCTTTAATACACTGTTTCCTCAAAATGAGTGTATAAAGGGGTCGGGGTCATTTTCTGGGCAGTTTGTTTCACCCTCAAAGAATGTCACCAAAAAAGGACAGGGGCTGACACCAATCAGCCCCAGTGTGGTCTGGAAAGTGTAAACTATTTGCTCCTAAGTGTTTTTGGTGAGGGAGAGACAAGACCTTGTGATTTATCATCTGGCTGTAAAGTGCTCAGCCCTTTAACTGTCTGTCTCAGTTTCCCCATTCCACTCGCAAAGAATTTTCTTATCTCATTATGAAGCAGTCAAATGGTAGAAGGGACATCTTGATTTCCAGACAGAGCTGTGATAAGAATAGTTGTTGTTAATGAGGTTTGTTCTAATTTGATCCAATTGCAGAATATTTTTAATTTATTCAACTAATACAAAGAGAAAAATCTTTACTGTGACAATAGTGAAAAACATGTAATATAATTTTTAAATCTGCTTCCTTGTTTTCAGTTGTATCTGTAATTGTATGTATTGAGAGCAAATATAAATCCGTAAACGTGCTTCAAACATAATATACTTTTATTTGTCCTTTCTTAAGTAATTAACTTGATAATGGTTAGTTTTAAGTATTATAACTACTTAAAAACAAATAAAATCTGTGTCAGCTACTAGGCCTTCTGACTTCCGAATGCACTTCTTACCTCAGTGGCACTGCTCCCCAACAGAAAGGAGAGTACATTGCTATCAGCACCCACAGAAATCCAGGTACAGTGAGGCTTAACTATGATTCCACCCATGAAAAAATGATACAGTTGTAACTCGTTTTTTTATGTTTCCTAGTCAGGCTGAAAAATAAAATAAAACCCAAATCATCTATGAAACCCTTTCTGGGATGGTTATCTTTCTCTTCCCTTAGGTTTTGATGCTAGGTGATCCCTGTAGACAGCACACACAGAATTATTCCACACGTTAGATGAAAAACTTTATTCTCGCATAAGTAAATATGTATTTTTTAAACTTCTTTATTCTAGGACACATTAGGGAGAAACTGACTTAGTGAGTGTCCTCGAAATTCCTGATACTGTGTTAATAACAATGCTTGCACATTCAGGAAGACACAGCCCCTCTCCTTGTGGGGATAACAGTGGGGTAATCATCTATTTTGTTTCTTTATTTTCAGTTGTCTTGTTTTCTCCTCAGTAAAACAAATGCCAGAAGAAATTTCTAGCAATTGCAATTACAGACACTAAAATAAATAAAAACTATAAGTTGTCTAAAGTGCTCCCTGGCCCCATTCCTGCATGGACATTTTGACTCTGAATGTTCTTCCTCTAAGAAGCCTTGTCATAGATCCTGGAATACAATGGAGTATGTCTGACATTAGATAATTTGATACCTTCCATGATCAATTAAAACCTCCTTTGCTGCCTCTTGGTGAGACCTGCTTAATATATTTATAAGAGTTGATGATTATAATCAGAATAATGCATCCTTTTGTCACGAGCACATTGGCAAGTGAGGAGGGGGCACTTTATTTGACAGTGCATAGTATCTGTAAAACTGACTCTTTTTCTGACTTTTAATTTTTATGCATACATTTTTCAGGTTCTAAAACTGACACTATTACCACAAAGAGGAGAGAAGTGAAATGATTGTGGAAGTATATAATCAATAAGTAATGAACAATAACTATTTATTGGACAGTAAATCAATAGGAGCAGCTTGTGACCATTTTCATATTGTCACGCACATAGCAGGTAACTAGGCATAATCAATAGAAAGCTAATTCCTATGGCTACAAAGAAATGACTGATTTCATAAATATGTATATGGGAAATAAATCAAGTTGGCATAATCTTCTGAACAACTTGGAGTATTTATAAAGAGTTTATATCCTATACTGTTAAGTTTTCTATAGTACATTTTAAAGGTTAAAAATGCAAAAAATACTATTTTGTACTAAATATAATTATCCTGGAATCACCATAAACATGCATTTTTAATAATATGTGCCAAGTTATTCACATATATTATGTAATTAAGTATCAGGAAAATAATCAGATAACAGCAGACCTATATGATAGCATACACTAAAGGAAGGTCTTCAGACTGAAAGAAAATGAATGATTCTAGATAGAAAATTCTGATCAATAGGAGTATCTAAACAGTGACACAAAATAATAAACAGGTATATGTAAACTTTTTCTCTTAAATTTTTTAAATGAAAATTTAAGTTACTGAAAGGTAAAAGTGTAGTTTTGGATTTATAATAAATTTAAAAGTACATAACAATGATAAATATTAACAGAAGATAGATAGATATGTATGAGAAAATTCATTTTCTCATACAATAAGTAAAGTGATAGACGTGATAGATAGAATGGTATTCCAAAGTAGGCAGGAAAAAAAGGATTGAAAATAGGTGCAGTACGACCATTATCCTCATTTTGTAGATAAGAATCTCTATACTAAGTGAAGTCAAGAAACTTGCAGGAGAGTACATAGCTATTTAGTATAAGCTTTATAATTCAAATGCAAATCTTACTAATTTCAATTATGCTCAATTCTAAATGGTACTGAATAAATATTTTTATTACAATCATTACTGAAGGATAACATAGTTTTGACTAGAGTGTTAGAGTAAAATATTTCTGTTGGAAATTATGTTTAGTTAAAAGTTTGAAATAAACTTGATCTATGTAACAAATTATTGTGCTTTTCTTTGTAGCTCTGCCTTCTCCCTCCTACTTTATGACCTTTTTTTAGCCTTATCTGAGGATACTTTTTCATTACTTTTAGAAAGAGTGGCAGGGAAGAGGAAGGGAGAGAGAGAAACATCCTGCTAGAGAGAAGCACTGATTGGTTGCCTCCCATATACACCAGGACTGGGATCGAAGCACCTGGACCAGGGATGATCGGCACCCAAACCTGGGAACAAACCTGCAACCTAGGCTCATGCCTCACCAGTGATCAAAACCGTCAGTCACCCTCTGTAGGACGATGACACTCAGACCAACTAAGGCACAGCAGCCAGGGCCCTACTTCATGATTTTAACTTGAAAAGCAGCCACTTGAAGAGTGAAATGAGGTCCTATAACTATGTGCCAATAGAAGAGATAAAATGCAATAAAAATAATCAAGTAATCCAAAAGGAGTAAGAGGGATACAGAAACAACAGCAGAAACAAGTAGAAAGCAAATAGCAGCACTGTGAGCTAATCTAATCATGTCAATAATTACATTAAATGTAATAAACTAAATAGTCAAAATTTTTGATAGAGATTGGCAGAATGGATTAAAATACTCAAATCCACAATGCCTTCGGTAGTTGCATTTTAAATATAAAGAAATTTATAATTTAAAAGTAAAAGAATAAGAAAATATATGTAATGGTGACACTGGCTATTAGAAAGACTGTAATGTGTCTGTATTCATGACAGGAAAAATACTAAGAATATTTTATGAATATGAATATATTCATGACAGAAAAAACTTTAAGACAAATAGTATCACTAGGAGTAAAGGGGATATTACAGAGTTATAAAAGTATGACACTTACAAAAAGGCATAATCCTAAAAGTAGATGTACCTAATAGAACTTCAAAACCATGAAAGAAAATTTCACAAATATACAAGAATGAATAGGCAAAATTCATTAAAAATGCTGAAAAATGTACCATTACTTACAGCATTAAATACTGATTGAGTGAAAAAAAGTGAGGAGTGTCTGTTTCCAGACATGATGTAATAATTTCTGTTAACTATAAATAGTCTTCTTACCAGCAGCACCTATATAAATGAGCAGAATATACATGGCAAAGTTTTTAGTCCTGGAAAATAGACATGGCAATTCTTGACAGAATGCAAACTCACAAGGTGTGCCCAATGATCACCCTAGCCTGTGAACATTTTCCCAAAGCAGAATTCTGTCATTCTTTTGAGCTAAGGAAGCTGAGGTGGGAATTTGGACTGAGGTGGGAAATGAAGCATTTAAAATCTGGAAGGCAGGGCATTTAGGAAAGTAGATCAAAACAAGAAAGCTGTAGAGGAGTTATCTGCAAGTGCTTGGTTGATGGTTAAACTTGTGTAAGTGCAGGGCAGGATGATATGATGTCCGCAGTATGTGAGCTGTTATGAGGTGGTTAGCAGAAAAATAAGACCGGAGGGCAAATTTCTGAGAAATCATTTAGCACTGGCCTAGCAGAATGAAGAAAGCCCTTCAAAAAACCCAGGTTATTTACCTGAGATACCAAAAATACCATGCTACAGGAATGATGACTACTCTTAGGAAGCTTCAAACCAAGCTTTGATAAGAATTACGGGGAAGATAATACTTGTAGGTTGAGAACACCCAAGCTAAATGACCTTAGGAAACCCACTGAACTTTCCACATATTTGCTCTAAGCACTAAACCAGATCTATGTGAGTTCAAGGAGTTCAAGGTGATTAGGCAGTAACTGACTGAAGTACCTGCTAGAACAAATTTCAACATTTCTCATTGTAAGGTATCAAAATGCAGAGCTCCTGAAATTCAGGGGTGGCCAAAAGCAGGCTTACATTTGTGAATACATGAAACACAGGGTTTATTCTTCTATCAGTATCTATTAATTGTATTATTTTTCATACAAATGACTGTAAACCTTAGTCCAACCCTCTGTATCATCTGGCATGTTCAGTATTTAATTTAAAAATGCTATATAGTCATAGCAAAACTAAAATATTATCCAAAGGCAAGAAAGAAATCAGTCAATATAAATTGATCACAAAAGACTGAAGCAATTGGATTTAGCATATAAAAATAAAAATATACTTAAAGGCAAATAGATATCATGTTATGAGCAAAAACATAGCTATTTTATCAGAAAAGGAAAACTATAAAAAGATGTAGAAATTCAGAAACTAAAAATAAAAGCTAAAATAAAAAAGTTCTGTACTATACAGGGTGGGCAAAAGTAGGTTTATAGTTGTGAGTATGTGAAACACAGATTTTATTCTTGTGTTGTTATTTATTGATGCATTATTTTCCATGTAAACAACTGTAAACTTACTTTTGTCCCACCCTGTACATAGAAAAGATCTGTTTATGTTCTTTCAAATTAGTGTTTTTATGCATAAATTATTAAGTTGAATTAAATTATTCTATATGTTTATTTAATTCATAGTGTAGGAAATAAGAAGGGGAAATTTGAGAGTAGAAATGAAAATTGTGAAATGTGAATGTCACAGTGTGGAATGAAAAGTAAACACAAAATTGTGTTTGAATTTGGATGTGGTCATAAGAGTTGGGGAGTGAAAATGTCAAGTGTAAAGTTTACAATGGCATCATATTAATGCTACATATACTTTAATGAATTAGGAATATTGAAATATATGAAATATATATTGAATACCTATATTGAAATATTAAAATACCTATATTGAAATATATGAAATTTACTAGCCAAAAGAGAAAATAAATAAAATAGAAACATTTAAAGTATGTTTTTTCGAATGAAAAAGATTTTAAAAAACAAGTGAGGGAGCTTGAGCAATAGAAAATAAATAAGGAGGTAGCCTTAAATTGTATCAATAATTATATTTAATCTAGAAAAAGTAAACACTCTTTTGGGGAGTTGAGTTTTGTAAGTTCTTTATAAATTTTGGATATTAATCCCTTATCAAATGTATCAAAGAATATATTTTTGCATTCAGTGGGTTGTTTTTCTTTTATTTTGTTGGTGTTTACTTTTGCTGTCCAAAATCTTTTCAGTTTGATGTAGTCCCATTTGTTTATTTTTTCTTTTATTACCCTTGCCTGGAGAAATGCATTAGATAAAATGTTGCTATAAGCAAGTGCCAAGATTTTGCTGTCTCTGTTTTCTTCAACTATTTTTATGGTTTCAGGTCTAACGTTTAAATCTTTAAGCAATTTTGAATTTATTATTTTATGTGTGGTATAAGAAAGTAGAGAAGTGGTCTAATTTCATTTTTCTGCGTGTATATGTCCAATTTTCCCAACCCCATTTATTGAATAAACTACTTTAGACCATTGTATATGTTTTCTTCCTCTGTAAAATATTAATCTATTTTAAAGGTATGTGTTTATTTTGGGGCTCTCTATTCCATTCCACTGATTGATGTGTTGGTTTTTATGCCAAAATGATGCTGTTTTGATTTCTATGCCCTTATAGTATAGTTTGATATTAGGTAGCATGATTTGTCCAATACTGTTCTCCTTTCTCAGGATTGCTGCTGCTATATGGGGCTTTCTGTGTTCCATATACATTTTTGAAATACTTGTCCTAATTCTGTGAAAGTTTGCCCCCCAGTCTTACATCATTAGAGTCTGGATAAGAATTGCATTGAATCTGTAAATTGCTTTTGGTAGTTTGGACATTTTAATGATGTTAATTATTCCTACCCATAAACATAGTATGGGCTTCCATTTATTTATATCTTCTTCAATTTCTTCAACACCAAAAAAAAAATAGATATGGGCAAAGGGCTTAAATAGACATTTCTCCAAAGAAGACACACAGATGACCAATTGACATATGAAAAGATGCTCCATGTCATTAATCATCAGAGAAATGCAAGTTAAGACCACAACGAGATACCATTCCACACTTGTCAGAATGGCTATTATCAGTAAATGAACAAACAAGAAGTACTGGCAAGGATATGGAGGAAGGAGAATTCTTTTGCACTGTTGCTGGGAATGCAGACTGGTGCAGCCACTGTGGAAAGCAGTATGGACATAGCAGTATGGAGATTAATACATTTTTTAATTTTCTTTCAAAAAATTAAAAATTGATCTGCCCTTTGACCCAGTGATTCCAATTCTGGGAATATACATGAAGGAACCCAAAACACTAATTCAGAAAAAAACAGCACCCCAATCTTTATTGTATGCATAAAAAATTGTTTTATGCATAAAAACACTAATTTGAAAGAACATAAACACCCTTATGTTCATTGCAGTTTTATTTACAATTGGCAGGATTTGGAAGCAGCTCAAGTGTCCATCAGTAAGTGAGTGATTAAAACAAATGTGGGACATTTACACAATGGAATAATACTTGGCTGTAAAAAAAGAAAATTGTACCCTTTGTGACTTATAGGTGGAATCTAATGAACAAACTGAACTAACCAGTGAAATAGAGACAGGCTTATAAAGAGCAGGATAATAGCTAAGGGTGGGGAGATGAGATTAGGAGATAGCAGGATTGAGCAAAAAAGAAAAAGGACTCATGGACACAGACAACGGTGTGGTGATTATGGGGAGGGGAAGTGGGGTAGAAGAAAACTAAATGGTTGATGCAGATACTACTGGATGCAGACACTGCCCACAGTGTCTGAGTCATTATGGAGGAAAGGAACATTCACACACACTACCGAGTCCGGTGGAAGAAAAGGGACAGCATGGCTTTTCTCTCAGGGGGAGTAAAAGTTGCAGCCCTCGCTGTGACCCACCTTTATTGGGTTTCTGGCACATTACGTGATGGTCCTCATTTACTATGCACAGGTTGCTATAGGTACCTTTTACAGAAAACAAAGGAGCCAATGCCGCTAATCACATCACAGAAGAGGGATATGTGCAAATGAAAAGGCAAGAGTGGTTGAACTGGTTACACTGGTCCTTAGAAGGTTTAGTTTATTTTTTAGGAAGTTACTTTGCAGAAAATATTTGCCACAAATCCGGGTGAGGGAGTTTTTAGCCAAAAGCAAGACTCAAAGCGGCCTAGGTACATAGCAGGCCTGATCCCCCATGGGAGAACGTATCCGTGGGCCTGGGTCCTGTGCACCTCCCAGTGGGAGCTGGGCTCACGTGATGCAGAATGATCTCCTACCAATGGTAATGAAAAAAATAAACTTTCAGAAGCCAAATAAATAAATAAGTACATAAAGTAAACCTTCTAATTAAAAGTCATAGAATGATAGACTAGATAAAAAAGCAAGACCCAAACAGTTGTAGGAAGCTGGTGTGGCTACTTCAATATCAGACAAAGTAGATCAAAGCTGAGGAGTATTGTGACATATAGAGATGAACATTTTATAATGATAAAAGAAATGAATCTCCAGGAGGAAGTATTGTTACCGAACAAGAGGTCCAAGGGGGGGCCAATACAATATTTGGCCCACGTAGGGATGCTAAATATTGCTACATAACAGGGGCCCCTCCCAAGGACAAAATACTAATATCTACTGGGCTCTTCTGTCCGCCGCCAATTGGAAAGACATCTCTCAATGCCAGAGATTTGTGAAAAGGAAACAAAATGTTTATTTAATGCTATTCAGGCCTAATGCTTCAACTAAAATATCAAAGTCCTTTAGGGTATACACCTACATCCACACAGCTCTCCCTTCTCCCACTGTCCCAACTCCGGGTACTGTAAATCAGGAAAAGAGCACACGTCTGTGTTGCAGGCCGCTGGCACCGTCAGCTGTATCACTGTGCAGGCAGGATCTCTCTCTAGTTAATCCAAAGTACTGTGGTACCCTCTCATGGTCCACTGACAAGAGTTCTTTGTACCCAGTTCCAGTCAAAGTCTCTCCTGCTTTCCAGGACACGCGGCCAAACGGGGCACCCCAAAGCCACGTGGGCCTCTTCTACCAAAACTGCAGGGGTTCTCACTCCACCAAAAGCATGTGGCTTTCTTCTTCACCTGGCTGCAGGGATCTCCATTCTGCCCTAAATGGCGTGGCCCTCTCCTCACCTGGGCAGTTATCTCCTCATGTCCTGGAGCCAGTCTTTTCCAAGCTCTCACATGAGTGCTTCTCACTCCGGGGTGCAGCCCGTACTCCCGTTACTCAGCCCCTGAGTCCCTGCTACTCCCTTCTCCCGGGCTCAAAACCTGGCCACAGCTATTTAACATATCTATGAAACCAGTTAAAGGTTATAGATATGTTAAATAATCATTCCAGAGGTTAGCTGCAAAACTGTTGCTATGCAAAACAGTTCTCAATGACCCTGGCTGTATTGGTCCCTTCCCCCTGGGGGGAGGGGAGGTGAGGACATCTTATATGTCTCTCCAATATTCCTATACACTGACTTCTGGACACCATTCCAAATCCTTTTTTTGCCCCCCCCCCTTGGCTGCACCCTGTATCAGTATCACCCAATAGTATGCCAATAATAATAGATTATGAAAAGAGATGAAGAAAATTCTTATCGAATGACAAGGATTAGACAAACCCACCATCACTGGAGGCACTATTCTGTCAGTAAGAAGAAAGTCTTTCCCCTCCGTGTGAAGCTGGCTGCGTCCTTCTCAGGATACTCTTCTGCCTCTCTGTGCGACATTAGGATCCTTGTAATTATATTGATCCAACTGGGTATCCTGGATGCCATGTTTTGCCATGTACTTGGCCCTAACTTTCAGGAAAAAAATCTTTTGTTTTAGTTCAGTTTTTCATTTACTTATATTTAGGTACTTGTTTTTGTATTGTAAAGGGATTTCAGCATTTATTTTTTATACATTATGGTATAAAAATTATGTAACAAATAATTACAAAACATATGAACATATATATAAGGTATTTCAGATACCACCCATGTATAAAGCATATTCTATTATTTTCTCTCAAAAACTTGGGCAAAAATGTACATATTTTACATGGAAAAATACGGTAATTGCCTTATGTTAAAGTCAGCTAACTAACAAGTTTAATTCCATCTTCAAGCTTAATTCTCTCTTGTCTGTGAAATAACATGTTCAGAGGTTCTGGGGGTTATCATGCAGACTCTTGAGTGGCTACTGTTCTACATACTACAGAAGTATATCTCAACCAAAAAAAGTAAGTAAAAGAGAAAATTAATGTTCAAAAACAGTATAAAAGAGTCCCTCTATGTTTAAGCCAGACATATAAGTATACATGTGCAGACTGGTACAACCATTATGGAAAACAATATGGATTTTTCTCAGAAAAATAAAAATCGACCTGCCTTTTGACCCAGCAATTCCACTGCTAGGATTATATCCTAAGAATCCTAAAACATCAATATCAAAGAACCTATGCACCACAATGTTCATAGCAGCACAATTTACAATAGCCAAGAGTTGGAAGCAACCTAGGTGCCCATCAGTAAATGAATGGATCCAAAAATTGTGGTACATATACACAATGGAATTCTATGCTGCAGAGAGAAAGAAGGAGCTACTACCCTTTGCAACAACATGGATGGAACTGGAAAGCATTATGCTGAGTGAAATAGGCCAGGTGCTGAAAGACAAATACCATATGATCTCACCTTTAACAGGAAGCTAAACAACAAAACAAACAAGTAAGCAGAAAAAAAAAAAAAAAAACAAAGACACTGAAATAGAGAACAAGGGGATAGTGACCAGAGGGGAGAAGGAAGGGAAGTTAAGGGGGAAAAAGGGGGAGGGATTTGGAGGAACAAATAGGAAGGACACAGGGACGAGAACTAAGGGGGGGGGAGGAAATGGGAGGGGGGTGGGGAGCAAGGGGCAGGGGAGGCTGGGATGGGAAAAATAGACAAAAAACTGTACTTGAAAAATAACTAAATAAAATTTTAAAAAAAAATAAAAAAAATAAAAAAAAATAAAATATATGACCTTAGCCTCCAGCTAAATATTTCATTCTTAGCTAAATTTTATTTGTTTTATAACTATTAATAAATACTGAGATATTGTTCTTTCAAGATTAAAAAAAAAGTATTCAATAAAAATATTTTAATATAAATTTTCATGGTTTACCTCACTTCATCTTTTTCTGTTTCATAGCTATCCGTATATTTACTCACTAGTATCTTTTAATTTAAGGCCTGATCTGAGACACGACAGAGTCAGACTCCTGGTTTTTCTCTTGTGTCTGAGGTTTCACCCGAAATAGCCCATATTGATTTCATGCTGAGGCCTGAGAGATTGTGTATTTCATACTTGAGTTCTTGAACTAGTACCCTATGTAATAGTCTAATTGAAATAGCTCAGGTTGAAATGGATGCTTTTTTGGTCAAAGCTCCCCAGCTGAAATGTCCTTTTCCCCAATGCCAACTTCTTGTTTACCTTGGCAATAACGTTTCTGAGGCAGCCAGTGTGACCTATTTATTTGAGTAAGGCACATGGATATGACCCTGTTATTGTTCTCCAGATTCCGATTCTGTATTTTGGATTTGAAGACACTGTAGGATTTGCTGGTATTTAGGGAGAAATTGCCTTGCCTATTAACATCTCATTGCCATCCCCAAGAGTGTGATCTGCCCCTTGTCTTCCGGTGGTTGTCAGCCCACTGCTTTCCTGCAGCTCTCATTTGTGGAGAGTTTCAATTATCAGTAAGTATGAGATCATACTGATCTCCTGTGTGTTTACTGGATCATTGCTGTAATTTATCTCTTTCCATCTATTTAATTGGTCTGTTATTGACTTCAACAGCAGTTTCTGCACTACAGCCATGTGCCTCCTAATGTTCTATTGTTTTTTAAACCTATGTGTAGGAGGGTGCAGACAGGGGGACCCCCAAAAGAAGGATTTGTAATGGGGTTCAGAACTTGGGGTGTCTAGGAAATATTAAAAGTATGGGATGTCTTCACCTCCACAAATCTGAGCTGAGGGGTGGGATACATGGAGCAGGGCCATTGAGAGGTTTTGCATAGGAACAGTTTTGCAGATAACCTGTAGAATTGTCATTTAACATATCTATAACCTTTAACTGGTTTCATAGATATGTTAAATAGCTGTGGCCATGCTTTGAGCCAGGGAGAAGAGAGTGACTTCCACCTAAGATGTAACTGGGCCGCAACTTCCCAGTCCCCCTTACAGCACCCACGTGAGAGCTTGGAGATGACTGTCTTCATGCCATGGGGCCACGCCTGCCCAGACTCACTATGGCAGCCCAGTAAAGCTGGAAGGATATGGGAGTCCAGGCAAGTGTAGCCAATTGTGGGAGGAGTAGGAAATGGAGCTGCAGAGGAAGATTGGCATGGGGATTTAAACGCAGACATGGCAGCCATTGAAAAGAGAGCCACACACTTTTGGCAGAGTGGGGACCCCAGCAGCCTTGGTGAAAAAGAACCATGCAGCTTTGGCCAGTGTGGGGAACCCCACAGTCATGTGAAGGAGAATCACATGCTTTTGGCAGCGTGGGGACCCTCCTCGCCACAGCCATGAGAAGAATCACCACACAGCTTTAGCAGACAATCACTACGCAGCTTCTATTTCTTTTTCTGAGATTCTGTACCTTGGACTGGGCAAAGGGGGAAAGAAGAACTGTGTGTGTTTGTGGGTGTTTTAAGGGACTTTGGGATTTTGATGAAGACATTAATTCATTACTCTTAAGTCTGTATAACTTGAATAAATAATTCCTTTCCTTTTCACCAATCTCTAACATGGAGAGGTATAATTCTCTGGCTAAGGGAAAGGTGAACCTAATAGAGGGGGACCCCAGGAGAAAGAGGTGTCAACTAGGTGACATTGTGGGACCCCTTTCCTTGGCAACCAATCTGGGAAAATAATGGGAGACCACATATGCGGTAGCTTTAAAGTAATACAACTACTTGTACATGCACAGTAAAAGCCTGCCAAAATTAGCCAGGAAGGATCCACCCTACAAGAATAGAGTCCCTCCAGCTCATGAGGTCAATCTCTGCTTGGAGTTGGCCTGCTCCCATGTTCTCTGCTATAAACTCTGGGTGTTCAGTTCAATTCTTTGTCCCAATCACCAAGAACCTGGTTACCTGTGCCCACATGTGACATATGGATTTCTTTTTTTCCCCAAACATATATCTTATTTTAGAACCTCATCATTTCACTTTAGTTATTATGACAATATTCTCTTAATCTTTAGCTTAGATTCAAGGCACTCTATACCACAACCAATGTGAATTTTTTAAATCACCAAATTATTATCACTAGCTATTTAAGATACTTCAATAGCTTAATAAGCATTGCACTGAGAATAAGGTAAATAAAAGACAAAACAAATATAAATCTTTTAAATGTGAATTTCTTATTGGTGTGAGAAGTCTCCAATGTGTAACTAGACATTAAAAAAATTGTTAAACACTATAGGAGTAAAGACAAATTAAGATACTACATTAATAAAGCTAGTTGCTGTAAGAAATATCTCAAAATTTCAGTAGCTCTAACACAAAACTTTGTTTGCCTCTCGTATTATTTCCAAAATAGATTTTTCTGATGGGAAGTGGAAAGCACGTTCATAAATAGTGGTTTAAAACCCAGGAAACATCACCATCTTCACCTATGATATCTGGAGTTCCAACCTCCAGTGACAGAAAAAAGGAGCTAATGGAGAACTGCGTGGTGACCAGTTCTAGAAATAGAACACATCGCTTCAATTTTTTAGATCTCAGACAACTTTAGAAATTCTGCAAGAAGGCATCTAGCTATGTTCTCACCAAGAAAACAAGGCTTTGGCAATCAAGAAGTAGCTTCTGTTCATGCTGTGGCAGAAGGAATATATACCCGACTCTCCTTTACTCATGTCTGCCACTGTGATAGAGGTTTTAATAGTTAATATCAGCTCTCCCAAAATGCACAACCATTTGGTCCAGTTATCAGTGAATCATAACCGAGATATCCTGAAGTATTTTATTCTCTTTTTTCTTTCTTTTTATGTTAAACATTTATATAATAGCTCAATCTGTCTGAGCAGTCTGACAACTCTTAAGGATGAAGCCAAAAGAATCCCAGGTGTGTTGTCCCTGATATCATGCATGCTGAACTAGTAAATGCCTACCTCTAGACTTATGTCAATAAATAGTGTCCAATTTTTCTGAATTAGTCTTCTCAGGCATTCTCTAACTTGCAGCTAAAATATTCTTAACAATCTAGAATCTTGTATATTAGTATTTGTTTTATTCTTAAACTACATTATCTTGGCTGTTTATGTTCTATGTACATTCTGAATTCAGATTTCAAAAGGACAATGATTTATAGAATAAACATTTCCTTATATGTTAATAAAATTTATATTTGTCATGAAATACAAGAAGCATATGAATTTTAAGATTCCTTTTAAGTACATTATCTAAACTGTGCAATTATTAACTTGGAAATTCAACGAATAAACTTTAAGAAATTCATTACAAATATAAAAGAGTGTATTTTTTCAAATATTTCCTCTTTGTTATTTAAAAAAATTTATTTGTAAGAAACATTTCATATTTGGTAGTTTTTTAAAATCCAACCTTGCCAAAGTTTGGTATGCATTGCTACTTACTTATCGATATTGAAAATATATATTTTATTATATTATATCAACAGGGGTGTTCAAACTTTTGGCATCTCTGGGCCACGCTGGAAGAAGAATTGTCTTGGGCCACACATTAAATCTATTGTGACATGTAATTACAATTAAAAAATCTCATAGTGTTTTAAATACATTTATAATTTTGTGTTGGGCCACAGTCATAGCCATCCTGGGATGCACGTGGCCACCAGGCCACAGGTTGGACACCCCCCCATACAGGGTCAGACAAAAGTAGGTGGACAATTGTTCATTTGGAAATTAGTAAATAATAATACAAAAATAAATTATTTTGCATACTCACAACTTTAAACCTGCTTTTGCCCTAAAATATATTGATATTAAGCAAGGTCAGAAAACACAGCTGATTAAAAGTGTAGACCATTTCCCATGGTTTCCTTTTATCCCAGCCACCTGATTCTTTCCCAGAGCCAAACATGCTTCCTGTACATTCTTGTCCAAGAATCTATACATATGCAAATGTGTGTTTATGGCAAATATATGATCATCTCTTTTACTTTTGCAATTTTGCATTTTCTCCTGCATTACCATTTACAGACATTAGGGAATATGTGTCAAGCTATTGTTTAAAAGGCGGTTGTCAAGCTTTGCTGAAGCCATTGACCTTCAACTTCATGTTTGCTCATTATTTACTCTTAGCCATACCATGTCAATGCTGTGGGTTTCATAAGTGAACATAATACTCTTTATTTATGTTTGTAATTCCTGTATGCTTATTCTTGGGGGAACAATACCTTTAGATATGAATACTTACATTGTCCTTGGTCACAACCATAACTCCAGACTTAACCAAAATGGGGAAAGTAGAATTTTGTAGCAGATTGCTGTAGGGATCTAGAGATTGAACTGTTTCCTAACTGAAGAGATTTCAACTAATCCTTCTTACTTTAGCCACCAGCCCTTTATCCCTAATTCCAAAGGTGCTTATTGATAGCAGTCCCTGACCCTGTTTAGGGTTCTTCAGTGCAAATCAGGTATTTTCTCATCTTTTGCCCACTGTTGGTTTAGGTTTCAGCTGTCTCAGGGCTGCTTCCAATTATCTGCTTTCCAACTGACACAATTTTGTTGCCGATGTATCTCCTATAATCTCTATTCCTGTATTTTTATAGCCCTCTTTATAAATATGTAAGCATAAAAATAAACTAAAAAACAGGATATTCTTTGCTTTTATTTAAAAGCATCATGATAGGATGAAAATAGATCTAAAAGTCAAAACACAATATAAAATTATACTTTAATGCATCCAGAAAAATGAAAGAAGAAATAAAATTGGAAACTGTAAAATATTTGTTTTGAATTGAGGATTTGACTGAGGAATCCAGAAATTTATCTAAATTTAGATTTTCATGAGCACAACAGACTTGTTCATCCTATTGAAAAGAAAATAATACAATTGTGGAGGATCTAGTTAAGCCACAGGCTTAACTGTATGGTTTGTATATTTGAAGGGAATTCAAGCAAACAAAGGCATGTGTCTATCAAAAGATTTCAATTACACTAAAATCTTGTGTTCTAATATCCTGTTTTCTAACATTTGGATGGTGGTTATTGAAGAAATGGCCTTGCCATAACTTCTCAACATGAAAATAAATGAAATTACTGATGTCTATCAAGATAGCTAAAGCTTGTTTAATCTTATTTAAGGTACCGAGAAAGCAGATAACTTTGAAATGGTTGCTGACTTTTTGGTCAAAGAAAAGCTGAACTGGAAGAAGATCCTCAGTATTCTACTCATGTATGAGACTGTTTTGATTCTTCACAACTGATGTTTTTTTATGGATCTTGTGAAGAGAAAAATACCACACATTGTGATGTTTTATTTGTTTCTCTGTAGTGGGCATTGGTGTCCAAAACTATTATGTGATTCTGAAATCTATTTTTCTACTCCCATAGAATTGTATCTTTATTAGGTAAACCTTGAATCATTTTTTCCCAAATGGACTTGTAAAAATTAAGGAGAGACATACAAAGTTTTCAAACTACGTGATATTCTTGTGTCTGTCAAATGATTTAATTGACCTTGTCATAAAAAATTTATTTCAACCCAGTGGAAGTTTCACTCTTTTAAAGATGAGGAATGGCCACTTTCAGAACAGTTTAAAATAAAGAGGAAGTCAATATTGTGGTTTATTTGGTGGAGTGAATAAAAGCCTTCAAAATTCAAAGCTCTTCAAGTCACGATTTATAAATAGCCTTTGGGGAAGCTGTCTGTGTTAAAATTACTTTAGAAAGAAAACAATGCAAATTATCCCATTTAATTTATCTGAAGTTAGAAACCTTGAGACCCTGAAGAAAATTACTGAGAGTTATTTTTGTTCAGATAAACTTAAAATTAAAACATGGATCTGTAATCCTTTCCTTGGTAACTTAGACAGCAAATCAATGATGCCGAACTTGCCAGAAAATGACCTCATTGACTTCAGGACAAATGGAATGATACTTCATGAATTGCACTCAATGAAAGAATTTCTTTCCCTCAGAGAATGTTGTTGTTCCTAGATCCACTAATCCTCCTTTGTTACAGTGAGCTAAGGAAGTTTTGTTTCTATTTCTACATACTCTTGATTATGGGTTTCATAATCAAGACATAAAATAAGAAGTGAAAAATTGGCATCAAATATGGCATTTTGCCCTACCATAGACCACTAAATAATTTAAATGTCTTTTTCAAGATGATCAAGCACAACCTTTTAAATGAAATATGTAAAAAGTAATACATTTGATTTATTTTAATATTCAAAATTTCCCTCTTCCTTGGAAGTAGAAGGTAAATAATGGTCTGCCTCAACATCCTCAGGCTATTCTCTGAATGTTTTCTCTAATGCCTGGCCTTAAATAAAAATGAGATGAAGCTCCCCCATTGGAATTTGATCATTTTATCAAAATCCATATATAGCCACATAAGTGGGAAATAATACTTTACTCTTCACTTTCCTAACAAGCATATTTCTGAAGCCACCACCATCTTTGTCTTAGTTTAGAAATAATCAATAAAAAAGTCTTTGATCATAAAGTTTTATACAACTTGCTTACCTCTCCTGTAGGATCCTGCTTATTTTTTCGTGGGACAACATGCTAGTCATCCCTCCTTGTCCTCTAATGACTTTGGCAACTGCTTCACCACCTAGATTTTGAATGCATTATTGTGTTTGTCAATGATTCATCCCAAATCCTGCTGTCTTGCTTTCTTGACTGCCTGTTTGCTGTGGCCTGATCTTCCATCTTTCCAACCCTCTTCCTTGGCCATATCCTGGGCTTCATGATTAAACCAAGCCTTCTGGCTTTGAATCACAGTTTCATCTATCTTAATTTTATATATTTTTATTTCTATACCTTTAATGTTCTTATTATTTAGCACTTGAAATATATACAATTTTTTAAATCGAATTAAATTACATTTTAAAAAATCAAGTGAACATATTATAAACTATAGTATAAAATAGTTTAGCTCAAGAAAATAATTTTCAATGTAAAATCAAATTAGCTTACCTTTTTTATATGAGTTCATTGTAATTTTCAAAAAATTCTGTGATCCAGATTATTTAAAGAATTGCAGTCATGATTATGCATATGTGTGTGTATCCATAAATGATGATGTCTATGTACATACATAAATATGTACATATACACCAAACATGTATACCATTATTTATGAATTTGTGGGTGTTTTCTCCATTGAAAGCAAGAGGGATATTAGGTATTTACTTAATGTGTTCCTTTCTCCAAATTTTTAATGCCCCAAATAGCAGAAGGGATGCTTTATATTCCCTTATATCTAACATGTCTATAGTCATTACAAACTCTCTGCATGGCATGTGCTCCAAAAACCCTAATTTTAAAGTAATGAATGCCATTGGAGGTTCTACTTAGGTTTTGGAGAGGGAGATGGTAAGTATTATCATAATAAGAAATTAATTTAGTGAATATACAATTATTCTATGTAAAAGAAGCCAGACTGTAAATGGCAAGTGATAACAAGGAAAGAAAGAAACTAAGGAGGCTGACTAAAGAGAGGGAAAATAAAGATAAGAGCAGAAAAATGAGAAAATATACAATTGTATAGTTAAAATGAAGCAGAAAAATCTATTAAACTTCATGAAAATTGTATTTGCATGCCAGAAAAAGACAAACCAAAATTCATATAAACTAGGTTTACTAAACTTTCTGGCAATAGTCATTTTGGGGTGAATCCATTTTTGTTGGGCATTATGGGATGCTTAATGGTATTTCCAGGCTCTACTACTAGATGTCAGTAACAACCTCCTTCTACAGTTGTGATAAAAATGTCTAGACATTTCAAGATATCTCCTTGAAAGCAAAATCACCCTGGTTGAAATCCATTGATTTAAACAAGCTTGGTAAAGAACCTCACACTCTTTCGGGGAGTTCGATTTATTCTGCTCTTGTGAACAAGAAGAGAAAAGTTTATCTCCTTAGCTTTAACATGCTATTGGGCATCAGTGACACCTACAAGGTATATGCCAGGAGATGTAAAAATATATATATATGTCACTGGCAATTAGTATAATAACAAGCAAAAACAATGAAAAAATGATAAATAAAGATTTTCATAGAGGAGAAAGAAGGTATGGCTAATGGAAAAAACCAGAATTTACTATGAACTAGTCGTGTAGTGTATCCTACAAACTCTAGAGGTATATTTTATTTGTTTATTTTTTAAGTATTTAGTAAATACAATATCAGTTGCTCTTGTTTTACAAGAAATTCTTTTACCACTTTTATAGTTTTAAAATGTAAAGATTTATGGATGACATTACACAGCAAACCCTACAATTTGCATTATAATATATAATTGAGAATCACTGCATAACTTTGCTCCTGCTGTTTTGTATTGATTGTACACTATGTTTTTCATTGGACCACCTTTGAAAACTTTATTCCAAATGCTTTATAAATTTGGCAATTTGAATAATTGCCCAAGACTGTGACTCTATAAGTGAATAAAAATGTATACTGCAGGAAAACAATGCTAGTCAGTGATTTAGCTGTACTGACAGCTAAAATTTGAAGACTCAGTATGGCTTTTTCCAGTGGTTCATATTGATTAGGACCATTCTCTGAGTTGAATAATTCAGTGTGGGGGGGTGTACGTTGATTTACAATTTATGCAATATGCATTCCGTGAAAGTTGGTAAGTTTGCTTTTACTCTTCAACTGTATTCATGTTAATTGCATTATATCTAGAATCCTGTGAGTAGAATGGAACTACAGAAAACTTAGATTGAGTATGTAATAGAGAGCAGAATAGAGCTATCTCTATTTAGCCTTCATCCTCAGGTTAAAACTAAGATAATTCTGTTACACATTGTTCTCCCCTGTAAAGAGGCCCCCGAACATAAACCTGAGCACCATGTTTTCCACACTGAGCACAGACATAAATGTTTGCCTAAATTAGCAGGTTATTTCATGTTCTGTTTGACTAAGTACTCATTTGGTTTCATATGTATAGGCTGTCAAAATCTGGTGTGAAAACACATGTACTAATTATCACTTTATAAGGAAATATTATTTCCATAAGGTGATACAGCCATTTGGTGGACTGACAGCTTTCAGTCTAAATATTATAGCTTTAGTAATTTACATTCTCTAATAATCTGTTTCACCTGTTTGAAGCTCTGAATAGCTCAAACTTGTATCTCCTGTCCTTTAGAAGTTGCACAATGGCATATTTAACTTCTGCTTAATAAGGAAAGGCTAATTTCTGATCAATGAAGGATAAATACAGCATATAAACTCAGTAAAACAACATAGGTATAATAGTAAGAAAATAAATTTGTTATTTTAAAATTATTAATAATAAAATTCATTAAGTGACTAGTAATAGAATCTCTAGAGAACCTCATAGTAATATTCTACAATTCTTTTTCCATATAAGTAGGCTTAAAACTAAAATAGTAAGAACTATGCTTATATTAGAAAATATTTGTATTTAAAATATTTCATTGTCTATAGAATTGAGATATTTATGAAGCTATAATTTTATTTAAATATTCTATAGAACATGTGGATAATAAAATATTAGCCAATGAGTACATGCATTCACTCAATTTTTTTATGTTTGCTCCTTACGTGATATCAATTACCATAAAATATGTAATTATGAGACTTTTAGCACGTGAAAAAGATAGATTTCAAATTTGTTCTCTCCTGAACACTGATTCTAGCCATTATTCTTTTAATAATTGTTTTGTCCTCACATGAGTTAATTGAGAAGATAGCAATACTGAAAATGTCTCTTCTGAAACTTTCCTAGGATCAGATGCTTTGATTGAAGAGTCTTGCATCTTTCATGTGATGATATAAATGGTGGAGAAAGGTAGACCAATCAGGCTGTTTTACAGAATTGATACTATCCAGAGGTTACAGCTTTGCTGATGCTCTGGGTGCTATTACTGTGGAGCTAAAATTAGTTACAAACTGCGAAGTTTGAGAGTGACTGCAGGACCATGTTGTGTAGCATCGCTGGTGTCGCCCTCTCTGATGATGCTCAGAAAAGCCAGGCAGGGACAGCCATCTGTGATTTTACAGTGGTTCAGCTGAGCCTTACTCACAACCCATAAATGCATTCTAAAACTACATTAAATTATGTGTTTTTTAATTGTTATGTTCTTTTCTAAATTGTTAATTGTTAAATGTGTCATATTTGAGGAGTCTTCTTTTCCTCCTGCTGTTCGACCACATTAAGAGGTCATAATTCTTTTTTAACAATCTCACAGTCTGTCAATGGATGTGTCTACACATCCATTGTGTCAAAAGCAGCATTATATGCAGGACTTCTCAGAATAAGCAGAAAGAGCTGGGTTAGTAAGCACAAGCGTTTTATAATAATGAGGATCATTTATTCATATCAAACTTATTAATGTAAAACAGAACTGAGTTACCATTCATACATACAATGAATATGCATTGCTCATAATAATTTTTATAGATGTCTGGCTGTGATAATTGAGCTGTAGTTACGTAAATCATAAACAATTGGAGGAGACTGAAGGAAGGATTATGGGAACCATCTAAGCTGCTTTTGCAATTGTTCCATAAAACTAATAGCAGATCAAATTTTTTGAAAAAAGAAAAACATCTATGAGACTAAAAATTTTAATATACCAATATAATAACCAATTCCCTAGACAACTCTCTTAAATGTTTTAATAAATATTACAGACTAGTTTTGTTTTATACACATACATATACACATATACATATGTATCAGTCTGTTCAAGCTACCATACAAAATACTTCAGACTAAGTGACTTAATCAGCAGGCATTTATTTTCTTACATTTGGGAGGTGCCAGCAGACTAGGTTTGTAGTAATGGCTCTTTTTCTGGCCTCCAGACAGAAACTCCTCACCATTTCCTCACACGGATGTTCCTTTGTGTGGAACAGTGAGAGAGCTTGAGTTCTCTGCCCCTTCCTCTTCTTATAAGGACACCAGTCCCATAGGATTAGGATCCCACCCTTATGACCTCATTAACAAGAACTGCTTCTAAAAAGTTCCTTTCTCTAAATATAGTCACATCCACATTTAGGGCTTCCATATGGAAATTTTGAGGGAAAACAATTCAGTTCATAATAACATACATACATGATATACACATTGAGTGTAACTTCAAATTAGCTCACCAACCTGGTGAATAATTCAATCCAGACGATTTTGGAGCTGCTGCTTCTGGCTGAGAAAGGGCTGTGGACCTCACACTGTGCAAGCCATTTAGGCAGTATCAGTCATGTATGCATTTTCAATATGCCGCATTGTCCATCAGCCACTTGGCCTCATTAGTTCAAGATCAATTAATTTTTGGCCACATCTGGGACATAGTAATTTAAGAAAGCCAAGTTTTTTCCCCCTATATTTCTTTCTGGAGCTCAGGCTTTAGGTAAGCACTGGTAGAAATAAAAATTTCTCCAGCTTTTGCTCATAAACAAAAAGCTGTGTGAAAAAGTTTATAGCAAAAGGCTGAAATCAGCAGCCTTCATGGACTATCTTCACAAAGGATAGCAGAAAAATAAAATAGAAAGGTCCAGAATCCCTAGTGACCTGGGAGCCCTACATCCCCCTGAAATTTCTATTTTAATGTACACCAAGAATGAAAATGTCATCTCTGTTATTGGTTTCGTTATTATTTGTTAGACATAGAAGAACATATTCCTACATAATAAAAAGGCAAAAATACAGTCAAAAACAGTGCAAAGCTCTGGCAAGAGCACTCTCTTCTTAAAAGCTTCTCTGTTTGGACATTAATAAGTGCTCTATAACTTAGCCCTAATACATAAAAAACAAATACATAAACAGACATAGTTTACCTGACCAACTAAAACTTTTAATAGTTTTTATAGTACAGGGTGGGGCAAAAGTCGGTTTATAGTTTTGAATATGAGAAACAGTTTATTCTTTCTTATTAATTATTGTGCTATTTTTCACATGCAACTGTAAAGTTACTTTTGCCCCACCCTGTGTATTATCCAAAGTCACAGTAAAAAACGATAAGGCCAACCTTCCTGTAATGGATTACCCCCATGTTAAAAGAGCTGTGAGGAAAAAAAAACACACATTTAAATCTCCTAATGAATCATTTTAAGACCTTGGTCACCTCACTTAATATTTTATAGGAGTTAAAAGATCTCTAACTTAGTGGAAACATAATCTTGATAAAGTTACTCCTAATCTTTACCAAATACAGCTGTGAGCCCACCAAACAAATATCTTGACTTAGATTGATAGCTTCTCAATTGTTCTATCCACAATGAAAACAAATTATTTAGTAACTAAGGAGTCATTCTTTTGATTTTCAATATATCATGCACATATCTCCAAAATCATGCTTCAAATAAATGTATATGTCCACTTTGGAAACAGAAAAGGCACGGTAAGAAAATTTCACATTCTAGTTGTGGAGTTTTCTCCCATCCGATGCCATAAAGTACTTGAATATGTAATAAGAATCCTATCTGGCTTTATTTTCTCACTATTTTACATTTATGTGAAGATACTAGTGTGTTAAAATGTTCAAGTACATTTGTATATTTTGTATATTTCTATAAATTTCTAACTCTTTCTGCTTAATATACTTTAATGCTCTGTTATTTGGCTCATAAAATTTTATGACTATGATATTTTCATTGTAGATAGTATCTTGTATCAATATAATATGACATTCCTTGTCCCATTGAATGCATTTTGCCTTAATTATACCTTGCCTTAAATTGATATTGTGACATTTAATTTTGCTTGTTTCCATTTTACATCTTTGCCCATTCTTATGCCTTCAAGCTTTCTTTGTCCATTTGTTTTAGAAACAGTTTTAGGATGCAGTAAATAGTTTGTAGTCTTGTATTATTATTATTAATCATTTTGACACTAATTTTCTTGGCATTTTAATTGGGTACTAATCATTAACATGTATTATTATAAGTGATGTGATTGATTTTATTTATTTTGTTTTATATTACTTTTGTTTTGTTTGTCTGCTCTGTAGATACTTAAGTTTCCTGTGATTGTTTTAGTTTTTGCCTATAACCAAGTGATTCATACACTAGTTGGATGAAAAGTGAACATTCTGTTATAATTTCATAAGCTTTCTACTTCTGTTTATTTGTCCAATAATTTTCCCATACCTTTATTTAGTTAACCTTTCCATGCCCTTCCAGAGCTTGGGAGAGTTATATATCCACACTGTCAAACTAATTTTACAGTTTCTACCATCTAACTAGAGAAAAGAGGCTGTGTGCACTGCTTATAACTACAAGTATATTTTAATCTATTTCTGCTGTTATCACTTGTGCTTTCTATTTACATAGCGTCTTCTGTGCTTCATTGTTTCATTTGTTCTAATTTATTGCCTTATTTGAATCATGGGTATTTTTTGTTTTGTTTCCTTTTTATCTTATTAGTTCAGAAACTATTCTATTTTAATTTGTTTGTGAATACTCTTAAGCTTTTGTTTAAAAGACTAACTTAAAATTTGTAGTAGTAAGAAATATGTCTGTCCTATTCATTAACAGAAAAACCATAGAAAGCCTGAAATCTGGTCATTTCATACAAGTTTATATAAGTGGTGATCTAATTTCTAAATCTTTTTTAAAATTCAAATTATTTATAAAGTTGAAAAATCAGTATTTTTGTAGACTAGCCTATATGTTTACCACTTGTATCTGGCAATATTTTTTTTGAACATGAGTCTCTTCTTTTCTAAAGGTCTTTTTTTGTGATAAATACTATGTTTTTATTTGTCTAATAAGAGTATTAAAATTGTCCTTATGTTTAAATCACAGCTTAGCTAAATACAAATGCATGGCTTGACAGTTAGTTATTTTTAAAATAATTTGAAGATATTATAACACTATATTCTTCTTATCATTGAGAAAATTTTAATTCTTATTATAATTTAAATTGATTTTAGTAAACTATTTACTCATGGCTGCTTTATACTAAAATACACATTTTTTTCTTTTTTTCTTAGGAAAAGCTCAACATTGTTACTCATAGATTAAAACCACTATCAATGATCAATTTTTAACTGTTTGATTTAAGTTTTGATGATTTGTGCATGCATTGTAATTTCCATGCCAAAGAAATTCAGTAAGGGGTTACATCCTAATTTAACAGTATATTGAGAGAAAGGAGATAGGCCCAAAGCAATATACTATGTAATTTCATTTATATAAAATTCTAGAACAATATAAGATGACTTAAGGTCACAAAGATGGGAAGTGTTGTCTCGTGGATGCATGAATGGAACAGAAAAAGACACAGTAGATGTGTTTTGGATAACAACCACTCTCTTATTCTGAGTGTTGGTAATGGAGCATATACAATTGTGAAAAGTGATTGAAATGAGCACATGAGACCTATGTGTTTTAATGTATTAAGATTTATACTTCTTAAAGTGCTTATATCATACTTCCAAACAAATAAAGATATTAAGAAAATGAAAAGCAATCAACAGACTAGGAGAAAATATCTGTAATATCTGTATGGCAAATCTTGCATACACACTGTATGAAAAATACATGTGAACCAATAATAACATGAGAGACATTTTATAAAATATATGCACAAGATTCGAGGAGATACTTCACAAAAGAAGATATACAAAATTATTTTAAAAAGTGCTCAAACTCATTAGTCATCCGATAAAGGCACATTGAAACTACAAAGAAAAGCATTTCATACCTACAAGAATGGCCACATTTAGTCTGACAGGACACAATAGTGGCCAGGAGGCAACTGGAGTTTGCTTTCATTGGTGCAGGATCATAAAATTGTACAGCTTTGGAATGCATTCAATCTTTGTTCCAGCAATTATACTTTTATATATTTACCAATAAAAATGAAAATTGATGTCTACCAACAGATTGGTAAATGAATGTTTACAGTAGCTTTATTTAAAATTACTCTAGATTGGAAACCATCCAAACGTCCACCAACAGAATAAAGGATAAACTAGATGTTTAATATCCATAGAATGAAATATTACTCAGTAATACATGGAAAAAGTTTGCTGATATAATCAACAACATGTTTCAAATATCAAGGTTGACATGTTAAACAAAAAGCAAGCAGACCAAAGAGAGTACTTTCTGTATGATTTTACTTACATAAAATTGAAAAATGGGTAAAATGTCCACTGTGACTGAAAGCATATTAGTGGTGGCATGTTGAGAGCGCTTGGGAACCATGGACCGGAAAGAAACATAAGGCAATTTTGAGGACGATAGAGACATCGATATCATATTTGGGGTGAAAGTTACAAGGCTTATGCATGTTTCAGAAAACATCCAATTTACCTTCAAAATATTTGCTTACCAACATTCAATTTTAACCTGTTACAAAAAATGTGTCTGGAATAAGATGTTTTTATATTTTATGAGACTACTGTTTACAGTAACTTTATCACATGAGAATAAATGCTGTTTTGTAAGAAACCTCTATTTAGTCTCTTTGGGGAAATTATTTTTTATGAAAATATTGTAAAATCCTACACTAGTAAACACAATGTTGCTATCAACTTGTTCATATTATCAACTTAATAATCTTTATATATTTCAAGATATAATATTTGAATATTCAGTATACATATATTTATATATTAAATGAAATTTAACTATTATATATAATACATTTATTATATATATTTATATATAAAAGTGAAATTTAACAATTTATTTTATAGATAATTATGCTAGTCTAGTAATTTAGATAGTATATTTTATTTCTTTACCAATTTAAATTAAAATGTATTTAAAAATCAATACTTTGGCATTCATATTTTGATAATGCTGATTTATGTCACCTTATAGCAAGTTATTTCTTCAGAATTATATAAAATATATATATCTAACAGAAAATTGTCTTAATAATACAACATAATATAGTTGAAACATCAGATGTAAGAACTTCAAGATGAGGATGCATTACGTCACTAAATTAAACTGATCCATTCCTTAGGGAATAATCATTGCTGCCATCAGTACTGGTGAGGATGGCCGTCATAAACAAATCAACAAACAACAAGTGCTGGGGAGACTGTAGATAAAAGGGAACCCTAGTGCACTGATGGTAGGATTGCAGACTGGGGCAGCCACTGTGGAAAACAGTATGGAATTTCCTCAAAAAACTAAAGATGGAACTGCCTTTTGATCCAGTGATTCCACTGCAGGGATTATACCCTAAGAATCCTGAAACACAAATCCAAAAGACCCTATGCACCCCAATGTTCATAGCAGCACAATTTACAATAGTTAGTTCTGGAAGCAACCTAAGTGCCCATCAGTAAATGAATGGATCAAAAATTATGGTACATTTACACAATGGAATTCTATGCAGCAGGAAAAAAAGAAGAAGCTCCTACCTTTTATGATAGTATGGATGGATCAGGAATGCTAAATGAAATAAGCCTGACAGTGAAAGACAAATACCATATGATGTCAACTATAAATGGAATCTAATCAACAAACCAAGTAAGTAAAACATAACCAGAGAGATTGAAATAAAGAACAAACTTACAGCCCTGGCTGATGTAGCTTAGTGGATGGAGCGCAGGCTGAGAACAAAAGGGTCGCCAATTTGATTCCCAGTCAGGGCATATGCCTGGATTGCAGGCTAGGTCCCTGGTGGGGGACCAGGTGAGAGGCAACCACACATCACATTGGTGTTGCTCTTCCTCACTTTCTCCTTCCCTTCTCCTCTCTCTAAAAATAAATAAATAAAATATTTTTTAAAAAAAGAACAAACTTACAGTGGCTGGAGGGGAAGGGGAAGAGGGATAATGAGGAAAAGAAGGGGAAAGGTCAAGTCAAGGAACATGTATACAGGACCCATGGACAAAGCCAAAGTGGGGTAGGATTGAGGGTGGGAGGCAAGGCTGGATGGGGCGGGGAAAAGTGGTGGCAGGAAAATGAAGACAACTGTACTCGAAAACAATAAAAAATAAAAACATATTGTCTACTGGTTGGTTTTTGAGTTATAGTGAATGTTGAATCTGCACATTTTGGTGCCATTCACAGAGTTGTGAGTTTAAGTTTGAATTGTACCTGGAATTAATATTACCCTCTGCTAAGTATTTGCTTCCTGACTACAGAAGGACAGTGGATATTCTCAGAAGAGGAAACCCATTCTCATATATCTCTTCTGTTAATAAATGTTTTAAAGAGTTCAAACTATGTCTCAAATGACATTTTGCAGTTGGATTGTCATTAAATATTCCTATAGTAGGTGATTTTTTTCTTGTTAAAGATTTAGTAAAGAAACATTCTGAACAAATAATTGTTTATTCTATAATTTTGAGTAATTCTCTAAGTTATATAAGAATTCTTATGGCCCTGACTGGTGTGGCTCAATTGGATAAGCATCATCTCACTAAGTGAAAAGTTGCTGGTTCAATTCTGGTTGGGGCAAATGCCTGGGTTGCTGCTTTGGTCCTGGTCGGGAGCATAGGATAGGCGACTCATCAATGTTTCTCTCCCTCTCTTTCTCCTTCTCTTCCCCACTCTCTAAAAATAAATAAATAAAATCTTTAAAAATAAATTTTCTGAATGTTTTTAATAGAAAATTAAGATATGATACCTGATTACTTCACTTTTAATTAATGGGTATATCATGAAGAAATATAAACAATGTTGATTGATTTATACATATATAAAATATAGTTTAATACCTTAAATTACTTACATAAATAAAAATAATAAATCTTGTCATTTAATGTAATAAAAATATTACTCAGTATTTATTTCAATACATCTTAATGAAATAGACTTGGTAATGAAAGGAAGACTATTGTTTGTTAATTTGTAACAATGAAGTAGATTGATTATAGATTACATTCCCAACACTTACAAATGATCATTTGTCATTTTTCAATCATGAAAAAATGATGAGCAAATCATTAGCATTCTTGGAAAGATATTTGTTACAACATTAAAGAAACTCATAGGACGTGATTTTGAATTTCTTCAAAGATGAGAAAAAGTTTGGATGTGAACAAAAGCGAAGGTAGTTATATTTTATTGGGAACCAAAACCAAAAATAGGTCAGTTTGGTGTGCATCTGTTAAACAAAGAATGGCAGCCAGTTATGATTCTATATTGTATAGCCGTATACATCTATGTACATGAGTACCTGTATTTGTAAAAATAGAATGGCATTTATTAACCAAATTACAGAAAATATATTTTATTTTACTTTTTAAAATATTTTATTTATTTATTTTTTGAGAGAGGGGAAAGGAAGGAGAAAGAGTGGGAGAGAAATATCAATGTATGGTTGCCTCTCATGCGTCCCCTGCTGGGAACTGGCCTGCAACCCAGGCATGTGCCCTGACTGGGAATCGAACCCCAATACTTTGGTTCGCAGGCCCACGCTCAATTCACTGAGCTATGCCAGCCAGGGCCCAGAAAATATATTTTATAGTGCTCCCCCGAAAAATTTTAAAATGCTCTTTAATGGCAGAGCAAGGCTTTGATTTAATACAAAATGATGTACTAAAATAATTTTATAAGTATTACTAGGTGCCATTTTCCAAAGCATATATGCTATCGAGATGCTTTAGGCTGACAACAAGAATGGAAGTATATCCATCAATGGTGAACTTGATAGTGGGCCACATTCATCTGGCTGCCCTTTAAACTTCCATACTTAGAAGTTTAATGCACGATTGCTGCATTTCACAAGAACCCGTTCTATGCTCCTTACATTTATTTTAAAAGTTAAAGAAAAAGCAAAATGCCATGAGTGCATTACTTTGTCTTAACAGAAAAATACTGTAATAAATAATTTTAAATAGGTTTAATGATTAACCATGCCCCTGTCACTGTATATTTGAAGAAAAGAATGTCCTTCATTGTGTGGTTATATAGGTCTCCTGAGTGAGTTTGTCAAAGCAATGTTGGCATAGATTTACCAAATAATTAAGTCTTCCAATACATGAAATTTCAGGTGGAAAAAGGGGCAGGATTTACATACACCAAAGCTAATATACATAGAACAAGGAAGTTAGTATCACAAAAACATTCGGATATTTTTTTTTCAAGGAAGGAATAGAATGTTTAAATCCTTTACTTTCAAAACAATCTTTTTAGCTTTGGTAAATATCAAATTGTCTACATCAAAGAGAAAACTTCTTAATATCTGTCTAAAAATATTCCAATGGTAGGAGAGAGGAACTTTACTTACTTTTAAACTTTCTCCTTTTGTTTTGTTTGAGCCACAGACATTTTACAAGTGTAAAATCAGGATAGCTCTTTCCTTTCAATTAGCCAGATGTACTTTTGGCATCTAACCATCTTTTGCCAGACAGCTCCCATTGCCAAAATATGAAATACAGCAAAAATGCCACCTGAAATGTGTATACTGGTGAGTAGCCTTCGGTTGGTAACCAGGTCCTCTTTTTCATTTCACTTGGTCCCTAAGGAAGCAAGAAGTGTTTTTTTGGTTTTTTTTTTCTGAAGCACAGTAGAATGTACCAAGTGCTGAGTACTGTTGATAGAAAAAAGTGTAATGCTGTGCATAAAAATGAATGTAAAACTGTGGTAAAGGAAGTAAAATGCTGAGTTAAAATACATCAGTGCTTTGGCATTTATTATATATGGAGATGTAAGAAGCCCTGCACTCAAAACATAGGGAGAGTAATTTTGAATAGTCTTGGTAAAAGGATCCTAGAAATTATATAGTTAAGAATTTGTGTTATTTAAAATGCTGGTTATTGCAGTTTTCTTATTATAAGATCTATATAATTAAAATGATAGAAGGATAAGCTGATTGAAATTCTAAACCTTGCAACATTTAATTTTATCTCAGGAAGCAAGAAGAATTTAAAGGAAGAGCATTTAAGCTCATCTTAAATTTCATTCTACAACAGTTAATTCAAGCCTGTGTTATACGATGCCATTCAAGCTGTTGTCAAATGGCAGGTTTAGATATTCTGAGTTGTCTGCCAACGTTGTTATTATGGTTCCCTCCTTTAGCACTGACTATAGCTACTCTTTCAAGTACTATTCACCATCTCAGCAAAATTTCAGCTACTAATAAATTTTCTTAATATCCATATTTGTGGATAAAGGTGCTCTCTTTCTCGTAATTTAGATTATGGTTTCAATGAGAAATGGCTCTAGTCTATTAGTTACTCAGAGTGCCTCTTGGTAAATCAGAAGACACCTCATCATAAATATCCCTGAGCTCCTCTATGGCTTCTGACCATTCATAATTCTCACAAAGCAGATGAAACATAGTGTTTCTTCTTAAATCCAATGGGAAACCTAAGGGTGTTGAAATCAAGGAAAATGGGCAGAGGTACAGGAATAACTGTATTGGAGTTTTCTAATTAATGAGGGAAGGGTGGAAATCACCACTAAGGTTCATAATTTTAAAGTAATATGTAAAAATATCAATAGATATTTTAAACTACCAAATCATTGGATGCTGTTAGGGCACCAAATCATTGCTCTGAAAAATTTATTTCAAAAGGGAGAAAGTACTAATTATTTATCCTGAATTTTTGTATGTAATGTCTTTTAAAGTCTAAAGGTACTGATGAGGAAAAGTTTCAATTTATGAAATATTTGTGTGCAAGAGACATAGAAAAATAATATTTTAATATCACAATTTTTATCCCCTAAATAAATAATGAATCAGGAAACAATCATTACTATGTCTAAAAATTATGATATGAATAATTGATGCAATTTTATAATGGATGAATGGAACCGATATTATCAGAAAGCCAGTTGGAAGTAGACATTAGGTGCCTTAAGATATGATGATTTAGGAAGGAGAAAATTACACCTAATTGAATCTGAGCTTCTGGATCTAATGGCTAGTTTACGGGGAACATATAAGACAGAGAAACAATTAAATAGTACAAGGATTCAATCAATTCAAATCATGATGTGGAAAATTCTAGAGGACAAATAACTGGGTTTCTTATTCATCAAATAAACAAACAAAAAAGGGGGTAATGGGATAACAATGATATGTTAAAGAGACATACAAAACATACATACACCGATGGATACTATGTATAGATATTGTTGAAATATTAATTCTTACTAAATAATTCTAATATATATATTTAAGATAATCAAGGACATTAGGAAACAATAGCTTAAGTTTAAGAGATATTGCTAATTTTGTTGCATTAATTACATAGTGCTTATATAAAAAATTAAAGTCCTTGGTTAGGGTTGTATTTACTTAAAAATTATCTAGCCAAAATTGGCAAAAGATAAGACAGAGAGAGAGATAGAGAGGAAGAGAGAGACAGAGAGTGAGAACAGATGTGACATGACTGAGACAAGGTTAGCAAAATAATAACTAATACCTGTTGAAGTGTACCTAAGAAATCATTATGCTATGCTCTCTATTCTGTGCATGTTTAAAGTTTTTCACTTAAAAATATGCTACTGAAAAAATATGTAGTGTGATAATCAGTTTTTAAACATTTCAGAAATAAAATTAATTCCAAAGTTTATAATTTCTCATATTATGCATAATAAGGGAGCATTTTCAATACAATGTCTGTTTGTACCACATTTTTACAGTCATGTTCTTAGAGATGAAAGTTTTGTCCTTTACATAAACTTTTTATATAAACTTAATAAATATAATAACAATCTCTAATATATCTATTTTTCAATAGTCCCACACTTCATTTTGTAAATATAACTTTAGTATTATGATTAGGGACCCTTTAAACTTATTCTAGATTCAGAATCTTACCCCTGCCTGTCAACTCTAAATTTACCATAGAATTTTACTTCCAAATTTACATGAAATCCAAGTTCCAAGTTTACATGGAATCAAGCTTCAAATTTATGTGGTATCAAGCTCCAAATTTGTGTGCTCCAGAAAGAATTGGAATTTAGACATCCACTGATTGGCCTTTGGGTGGTACACATCAGGAATGATGGCATCGCATATTTTTCTAGAAGATAGTGATCATTCCCTTTTCATACAATTACTTAGTATTTATGTGTAAACAGATATAATTACTAAATAAGTCTGACCATTTCAATAACTTCTTTAGAAGATCTAGACAAAATATTTGTATAGATAACTGATTGTGGATAATTATAATGTATCCAAAACTGCAAAGTAAAGATAACTGACAAAGTTGAAATGCATATAAAGATGCTTCAATAACAATTTTATTATATTTCTGGTAGCTTGTATTATGATGTATAAAAACGAGAATGATTCTAATGAATTTTTTCCAACAAATTATGTGAGTCCTATGAATGAGTGAGTTCTGTAAATGTCTCCTATGAGAACTCTATTTCCATAGACCTAGCTGTAACCGCCCAGCACTTACTGGCTCAACCCTCTGCAGTCTGCCTTAGAGGGGGTGGTTAACCTGCACAAAACACCTGGAGAAAGCTAAGACCCTTTCCCAGTCCTTGTTTGACTGTGGGGGTACTTCCAAACAGTGCAGCTGAGATAATATATTGCTACACAATCAATGAGACTAAGGGCACCTAATTTATACATATGTCAAATTCTGCATACTCATATCTTCATTCACAGTCTATGCCCCAGACTACTCCAAACCCCCTCTCAGTTATTAAAACATAATTGCACTCTACTATTTTTCTGTTCCTGTTTATATTAGCAAAATACTGCCTCAACTTTGTAACTTCACCTATCTTCCAAAACCTTTCTCTCAGCATTTGAGCCAATACAGATTAGGCTATTCTATGGTAGATAATAAATTCTAAGTCTCAATGGCTTAGTGTAGTAGAGGCTCATTTATCCCCTGACCAATCCACATGCCACTCACAAGATGACAGGAGAGTGCTCACTGTAGTGACTGAGGGACACAGGCTAATGGCACAGCCACCATCTCCCATACTTCATGTCACCACCAGGAAATAAAAACAGGTCTTGTCCTGAAGGTCCTCACACTGGCCATCAAATCCTCTGGATGGAGGTAACACATTACCCGGCTATATGTACATGACATAGAGTTTATTCTTGTAGTACCATTTACTAATTATTGTATTATTTTGCATATGGGCAACCGTAAACCTACTTTTGCCCCACCTTGTCTATCACTGATAGAACTAGTCAGGAAGTCCACTGCTACTAAATACCGAGAGGGGCAGAACCTGACTGTCTGGTAACAATGGCTAGCAATCCCCACACCCCCATCTCTACAACACACACAGATGTGTAGACACAACCCCATGTATGAATGTGCTCTGTCACTGCGCACCATATTACAAATGTCAACTTTACATTGCTTTTGTGTCCTCTGAATAACATCTTTTTAACTAAGAATATCTTATAGAATCTCATTGTGAACAAAAGGTAAATCATATGTTATTTTATTTCAAATGTATATGACTGTACTAACTTTATTAGCATTAGCTAACATCATATAAAATAAAATAATTTCATGAGAAAGAAATAACCATTATGATATTGTTAAGAGTTTTTATTCACTTAAAAAGTATTTAATGACTAGGAAGCAATGTATTTTTTAAAAATATTATGTATCTTGCAATGAATGTTGAAATCAAACTGTGCAGGGTATTACATTTTTTTTCAAATGCCCTATGTGTCATTTCAGATCCTATATAACAAGGGCTTTAATTAGTGTGGGTGATTATATAATTGCAATTTGAGTTAATTACTACTTGTCATTCACTCTGTACCAAAAGGCTGTATCTCCACTGGCAGCTTGGATAGCCTTAAATCTGCTTTAATTCTCTCTTGTTCTGACTACTTTAAATTTAAGGCTTTTATAAGAGATGCTACAGCTGACTTTCCTGTGGTTGTTTCAGTGTGGATAACCCCATCAGGATAAAATCTCCTTTAAGCTTAAGGATCTTTAATAGGCCCAGAATCACAGAGCTTTACTGTCTTCTTTAATAAAACTTAATTCAACTATCTGGAAACCCCAGAAAAGATAAAAATGACAGACATTTTTAACTTAAAACTTAGAAACTAAGACACGTGGCATATTTCTAACCAAAGCAAGAAGACCTACTTGGCAACATTACAAATAATCTCTTGGGACTGGACCTGCCTCTCATGAATAGGTTAGTGTGAATGGCAGTGGGAGAGACTGAGAAATTTCAGAAGAACAGCTGTTTAGCTCAGATTTTACTACCTGATATCTCTGTTACTTTGTTCAAATCATTCCTCCTAGTTGCTTATCTATTGCACTGGCAAAGGTAGATTTTGCTACTCAGAGATATGTCATGCAGCACATCCTGCAAGAAAAACCACATTGCCCTGATTACTGGGCTTACAGTTGGCAAACAACTTTCACTTGGCCTTCAGGGGTTGCCTCAATGCAGACATGCTCTTCTTAGAGTCACCTTCCTGGGTGCTATGCACATCTGCAGACAGAGAGGATAAAGGCCTCATATTTTCGATCCTATTCCAAGTGGAATGCCTCTGATAGGGGATTTTAACTCTTGAACTTTTCACAGCATTAGCTGAGGCTGTCATTGGGGTCTGCACAGCAATGTGACCTCTCTCTCGAAACCCAACCCCACTGCCCCATCCCCCAAACCAATGCCAATGCCTTGAATTACTTGCTGGAAAGCACCCTGTACCCCCATCATTTCACAGAGACTTCTTCTCAGTGAGCCTAAACTGTAACAGTCATAAAGACCACACAAGATAACCTGATTTAGAGCTTGGATACCATAAGCACTACAGATAGGCAGGGGACATTCTGATAATCATTTGTCAATATGGATTTTGCCTTTTCTGAGTATACATGAAGAAGTCTTTTTCAATCTCTTTAAATAAGTTGAATGGTATGATATTTTAGAGAACATTTTATTTAATTTTCCTTGGTCATTTTGAAAATATTTTTTCTATTGTAAAAGAACATAACCCTATTTATCAGTAAGGGGGGCAATTTTATTTCATTATTAAGTTGGGCAGATGGATTCATGAATATTATTACTATTTTTATCAGCGTGTTTCATGGATCATACATTTATCATGTACCACATTGCATACCACAACAAACATAACACTGCACATACTCTTTTAAAGGAGGGAAGTGGGGCGGAGACAAGCAAAGCGGGGGAAATGGGGACATCTGTATTAGAGTCAACAATAAAAGTAAAGGGAAAAGGGGATTTCCTCTCATAATTAAATGGAACATAATAATAAGAAAATGTAATGTGATCATTAATTTATAATGAAAAGACAAATAATGAATAAATGGACCCAAGAACTGAGCTCTGGTGAAATACAACCTGATGATCACCACTGAGATGGCGTTAATAAACACTGAGTTAAATTGTGAAGGATAAACAAAAAATAACAACTACAACTAGAAACAAGACAACTATACTATCTCAAGAATGAAGTCAGAGGCTTTGGCCATGCACAATTTTATACTATAACTTGCTTCTACCATCTATGTGTGTGATATTCTGGGAATCGTATTTCTGAAAGTGCAGAAGGCTCCAGGTTTGTCATCCTTTAGGTCCTTCTCCCTCAGACTCCCCTTCATGCTTACAGGTAGGAGATATTTGGAGCCCCTAATCCACTGAGCTCAGTTTCCATGATAAGAACTTCCTAGCTGGAATTAGGTATTTTTTAGATTGCATTCTGTGTGCAGAAGTTTAGAAATTCAAAAACCTCTTGTTATTTTGATTTCTCTCTATCCTTCTTCATGAAAGCTGATATTATTCCTTTAAAAACGTTATTGACTATCAGTTTTACTCTACCCCATTAAATAGAATTCACACCCACAAGTATAATGAAGATAAGTATTTTTTTTACCTGGGATCTCCCTGAGAAAATTATAGAACCATGCTTTTAAGAGTTTAGAGGCACTGTTGTCTAGCCAAGTGGCTCAGCAAGGCATAACTTTAGATTCTTAGTTGCCTTTGTGTTGAACTGAGACGTTTTCTGAGATTTGCTTCTAATCTTGCTGAGATCTTCCAGACAGATTGCATTCTAAGAGCCCATGTTTTACTGGCAGTACTTTATATTTATTTGATAATTGTCCTAAGTCCATCTACTACTTAAAAAATGTTTCCCTAGCCTGAAAGACTATCCTACCCCTATATATTTTCTCAATTTTCTAACTGAAACTGAAAGTTTATTTTTTAAAGTATGTTTTTTAATTAATTTATTTATCTTTAGAGAGAGGGGAAGGGAGGGAGAAAAAGAGTTAGAGATACATCAATGTGCGGATGCCTCTCACATGACCCCCAATGGGGACCTGACCTGCAACCCAGGCATATGCCCTGACTGGGGAATCAAACTGGTGACCCTTTGGTTTGCAACCCATCCTTAATTCACTGAGTTACACCAGCCAGGGGAAAGTTTTTTTTTTTTTTTTAAATTATCTATGTCCTCCCAAATTTTATCACAAGGAGCGAGCAGGACAAAATTTTCATAGCTAAATCATTGAGTTTATTTGATGCATTCTCTGTTTTCACATTACCATCGATGACAGTGTTCTCACACTTTCTGCCATTGCATACCAAAGATCACTATAATCTCAACTTCCAATAACATATTTTTTTTTCAGTTTTTCTTCAACACTTCCCCTGATGGGTGCTCATTAGGTCTCTGCCCACTGCAGATCTTCAAACCGACACCACATGTTTTAGGTTTTGTTATGTGGCAGCATCTCAATTATAGCACCCAGTTTCTTGCCACCTTTCTATTATCACGAAGTAAAGCAGAATGTTTACTCTTTCCCTGTGGAGTCACAGTTAATCACGTGCAGGAGAAACCTATCCACATTTAGGGTATGCTGGTGGCTATGCAAATTATCAGACAGAAGGTGCCAAAGAGACTGATATTCCAATACTTTTGAAGGGGTGCAGCTCCCGGGCAACAGACTTGTCACAGAGAGATTCTAGGGAAAGAGAGGGAGAGGTTTCCAAAACAATGTACAGTTAAACAAGAAATACCCTCAGTAGGCCTAAGCACAACATTCCATTTCTCTATCTTGATTTCAGTATTAAGTTGATTTCTATGGAAAACTCTAAGCTATCTAAATAGTCCTCAATTCATGTTTCCTTCTTAATACTTGACTCATTAACTCATATAAATGTTAGGTATGAATATTATGAGTTATATTAATTCTCAGAAAAGGAAACTGAAAAATCCCATTAAATCTTAAGAGCCTCTGGGAGATAGTATTTTAGAAACTGGCAGAATAAGATAATCAGAAGAAATATACTAAAAAGTATTATTTATAGGATAAAAGAACAATAAACAGAAGGAAAAAATGTATAGTCACTGACATTACACCTGATAGAGAAATTGAATAATATGCACATTAAAAAACAGTTAAATATTTAGTTCAGAGACTATTAAAGACTTAAAAGACAAGCTTAAGTACATAGTTGGAATGAAATGACAATCCGATGGGTTAAAGAATGGATATTGTCAAAGGAGGTGGAAGCTGTAAGTGAAGAAGAAAAGCACTGAGTGAGGAGTGATGGGTGTTAGTGTGCTGGAGAAGCAAAATTAAATGAAGTCTTTAGCTTTTGTTATTTATTTTGTTGGGGGTTAACTCCGAAAGACTGAAGGTCAAATGGGACAAAGTCTCCAGGGAGACTTATAAGAATGTACATATATGTTCATGATGTTTAAGGCAGGACACCATGATTTAAATGAGTAGTAACTTGCATTCTTTCAAAGAAGCTAACATATTTAACAATTTTTTTATTTAGTTATTTTTCAAGTACAGTTTTTTGTCTATTTCTCCCATCCCAGCCCCCCCCCCCCCCCCCGCCCGGTGCTCTCCACCTCCCTCCCATTTCCTCCCCCCCAGTCCTCATCTTTGTGTCCTTCATACTTGTTCCTCCAAATCCCTCCCCTTTTTCTCCCTTAAATTCCCTTCCCTCTCCCCTCTGGTCACTGCCCCCTTGTTCTCTATTTCAGTGTCTTTGTTTTTATTCTGCTTGCTTGTTTGTTTTGTTGTTTAGCTTCCTGTTAAAACCACAATGAGATAGCACTTTACACCAGTCAGGATGGCTATCATAAACAAAGCAACAAACAACAAATGTTGGAGAGGGTGTGGGGAAAAGGGGTCCTTAGTTCACTGTTGGTAGGATTGCAGACTGGTACAACCATTACGGAAAACAGTATGGGATTTTCTCATATTTAACAAATTTTAATATGGTTTCAGGCCACTTGAACATGACCTTATTTTTTCCCACTTATAATGAGAAATTTACCTCTCAACAGACCTTCCTTCTTAGATTTTGTAAAGGCCTGGTGAATACAATAATAAGTGTATAAAATATATGCTAATATGTCATGTTATAACAGCTTTAGGAGAATCAATATGCCCAGCAAAAACTTATGCTGCATTGTTTGCTAATTGTAGTAATGCTCAATGAGCTTTCACCAAACCTCGATCTTCATGCAATAATACAATCCTCCTCTTCAAGTTGTCAGTAGGACACCCAGCTGGTGGTGCCCAACAGGATATTGGAAATGCAGACTTATCGAGGGAGTGGTTTAGGCTGGAGATGTGGATTTGAAAGATATTTTCATAAACTTGAAAGCTGACACATTGGGAGCAGATGCTGTTTCCCCAGACTATAAAAGAGAACAGTTTGGCAAAAAAATAAATTGGGAATGCTTACTTTTTCTGAAGCATGAGAGCGAGAGGGTTTGTACTACGGGTATTAAATAGGGGAAGTGACTGAAATAAAATTTGATTAATTTTTCAAATTTAAAAGGCTTAGAAATCAACATGAAATATTAAAAACAGTATGTAACCAATGCAAATAGTCATATCATTTAGCTTATTATTATTCATGTGTATATTTTATAATATTTATATAGGTGAAAATAGGAGTATTTTTAAACAAATTTCATTTGTCAAGAATATATTCAGCTCTCTGTATTCCTTTTATTATTTAAAATTATTCTTCATACTATGGGATTCACCTAGGTGATATATGTTATGACAGTTATTAATTTTCAATGCTGGGTAGTTATTACATTGTCTAAAATAGAATGTTATCGCTTTATTAAAGGACTTTGGATCCTTTTCTGTATTTTTTACTAATTTAGATTATGTTCCATGAACATTCTATTGCAGGTGTTACTCAAGTTTTATGAATAGAAAACATTATATTTACATGGTATATGCATTTTCAACTTCACCTCACAGTGTCAAATTGTTCCTCAAAGTGATTGCACCAATATTCATCTCAGCCAGCAGTGTTTAAGAGTTCGTTATTTCTCACCTTCTCTACAGTTTGTTAACAGAAATTATGCATTTTTTACCAATTTGATAGATATGATCTTGATTTTCTGTGATAACTGAAAGGTTGAGCACTTTTAAGAATATTTATTAGCATTTATTTTTTTGTTCTTCAATGAATAATATTTGTTTTGTTCATTTTAGTTTGGTTCCTTACATATGCATGCAAATATTTAAAAGAACTTTATGTTCCTCATCTAAATAATAGACTTAATATATAATCAAGATTATCTTAATTTTAATGTATCAAAGATATGAATCTTTTTTATGCATTCATACTTGCATCCTTGTGTATTATAAGACATTATTTTAAAGGCAATTTTAGGTTTACTATAAAATTGAAAGGAAAGTAAGAGATGCCCCACAAACCCCCTGGCCCACACAGGAATAACCTCTCCCATTAACAACATCTTGGCACATTTATTACAAATGATGAACCTACACTTACACATTATTATCACCCCAAATTCATAGTTTACATTAGGATTCACTCTAGTAATGTTCATCCTGTAGGTTTGGAAAAATGAAAAGTGGCTTCTATCCGTATATATTATTAATCAGTTATTCAAAGTCCCATTCACTCACATTTACTTACTCACATTCTCCATCCCCAACAGAAGGCAGATAACTTAAATAATTATACAGCTTAGTTCAACATTCATTATTCTTTTTGGTTTATGTAAAGTTCCTTTTTTGTTTTGTTTCATCTATCTCTTTTCCTAGTCATACTCCCCTCCCTTTAAAAAAATAGTATGCATAATATTTTTTATGTGCTCTACAGATATTTTCTACTTCTGGCATCTTTATTTATATAAATAGTATTATACAGATTTATTATTTTGTTTTTTCATTAGTCACTTTTTTATTACTCATGTGTAATTCAGCTACAATATTTCATTGAGCTGCTTTATAGTATTCTATGAAGGTTTTTGTTTATACACCACATTGTACTTATGCAATCTTCCTATAATTGTCTTCAATTACTAACTACTACAAATTCTGTTCCATTGACTATCCATGCCCTGGTCTCCTTATGAACATCTGGGAATTTTGTTTTAATAAAGTATACCCAGGGTGAAATTATTCCCAGATTGCTCTCTAGAATGTCATAATCAGGCAACAGTCCCACCAACAGTGCATGAACTTTTCTGTCTTGTTGAGTCTTATTTCATTATTTTAATTTGCATCTTTAAATTAATAAGTCTGAGACCTTTTCTACATCTTTATATTTTGGGTTTTCTTTTCTGATAATTTCTTTTTTAAGTATTTTTATTAATTATATTATTACAGTTTTCCCAATTTTATCCCTTTGTCCTCCCTCTGCCCTGCCCCCCCCAACCCTCCAGAATCCACCCCCTCTTAGTTCACGTCCATGGGTTGTACGTATAAGTTCTTTTAGTCCTTTGTTTCCTATACTATTTTTATCTCTCCCTGTTTAGTTTATGCCTACTAAGTATGCTGCTTCTTTCCTCTGTTCCTCCCTTCCACCTCCCACTGAACTCCCTCTGTGTGATGTTCATTTCTCTGATTCTGTTCCTGTTCTAGTTGTTTGATTAGTTTTGTTTTCATTGTTTTTCTTTACCTTTAGGTTCATTTGCTGATAGTTGTGAGATTGTCATCATTTTACTGTTCATATTTTAGATCTTTTTTCTGAGATAAGTCACTTTAACATTTCATATAATAATGGCTTGGTGATAATGTACTCCATTAACTTGACCTCATGTGGGAAGCACTTTATCTGCCCTTCCATTTTAAATGAAAACTTTGCTGGATAGAGTAATCTTGAATATAAGTACTTGCCTTTCATGACTTCAAATACTTCTTTCCAGCCACTTCTTCCCTGCAAGGTTTCTTTTGAGAAATTAGCTGATAGCCTTATGGGAATTCCTTTGTAGGTAACTCTCTCTTTTCTTCTGACTTCTTGTATGATTCTCTGTTTATATTCAATCTTGGGTAACTTGATGACCTGCCTTGGTGTGTTCCTCTTTGGATACAACTTTTTGGGAACTTTTTGGGCTTCTTGAACTTCTTGGAAGTCTATTTCCTTTGCCAGATTTGGGACATTTTCCTTCATTGTTTGTTCAAAAAGTTTTCAATTTCTTGTTGTTGTTCTTCTCCTTTGGGCGCTCCTGTAATTCGGATATTTGAATGTTTCAGGTTGTTCCAGAGGTTTGTAAGAGTCTCTTCACTTTTCTGAATTCTTGTTTCTTCATTTTGTTCTGGATGGATGTTTATTTTTTTTTCCTTTTACTCCAAATTGTTGCTTTGAGTCCTGGTTTCCTTCCTATCACTTTCAGTTCCCTGAACATTCTGCTTTTTTTCATCTTGGGTATCTTTCATTTTTTTTTTTTTTTTTTAACCAAGCTCAGTCAGTTCTGTGAGCATTTTGATTGCCAAGGCTTTACATTCTCCATCAGATAGGTTGGCAACCTCCTCCTCATTTAGCTCTCTTTATGAGGTTTTGCTTTGTTCTTTCATTTGGGCCATATATCTTTGTCTTGGCACAGCTATTATGCTAGGGGGCAGGGCCTTAGTATTCACCTGGGCAGGGCAATCTTTCTTGCTGCACTGTGGTGCTGCCAGTGTGGAAGGGGCCAGAGAGGGAACAATGCAGATCTTCTGCTGGTTTCTAGTGCACTTTCCAACAGGCTTTCGTGTGAGACTAGGAGTTTCTCCACTGCATCAGCCACAGCCCAGAGCCACCTCTGAGTCACAGCTTTCCCCTTAAGTCAGCCCCACACGCACAGCCCGTGGCCTCACCACAGCCAGCCCCACCCCAGTGAGGTTTTTCTGAGTCCACCTGGCCATCTGCCACTTTACCAGTCTGGTTGTTCTGGTTGATTTTTGTCTTTAATTCCTTGGTTGTCAGAGTTTCATGAAATTTGATTGTCACTTTTGGTTGTTTATTGATTTCAGATTTATTGTTATCCTCCTTTTGATTGTTCAAGGAAGTGATCGGTTTCTACCTACACCTCCATCTTGGCCAGAACTCTGATAATTTCTGTTAATATTATTTGTCTTTTGAGAGTGTTGCTTTGTTCTTGTTGATATGCTAATTTGTTTTTTAAATTAATATATATTATTGGGTGTTGTAGACCACTCTGCTTGGTTTTAGGAATTGTATCTCAATCCCTTGTGGCTAAGGGCAAGGGACAACCTTTGGAGTGCGAGCTGCAGGAGACAAAGCCTGTCTCTGGTAGCAAACGCTGCCTCTGTTTCCTCTCCTTGCCCCCAAAGCTTGGTCAGAAGTCAATGACAGATATGACCCCTCACAGCAGGGAGCAACCTAAGCCAGACTCAATCACTTGGGAGGCCTTCATGGAAGGATTCAGGGAGCTACAACAAAGAGCAATGGACTCTTGCCCCCCCCCCTTGCTTTGACAAAGCCTGAGTTCCCATGTTCTCTGGGAGGAGTGCTTCCTGGCTCTAACCCCCTTAAGCTTGAATACCTGTTGGGAGTGGTGTAGCTCTTTGCCTTGCTAGAGCATGTCCTGGGGAAAAAATCTGGCATCACAAAGACTTCCTGATAAACCTGTGAAATCTGCTCTGCTAAGAGTGCTTTCATTCATATGTTAAGGGTCCAAGAGGAAATGAGTATGTCTCCCAAAGTTTGTCTGCAACTCTCTTCCTGACAGACACTGACTCAGACTCTGAAGCCCTTAGATTTCTTTGAAATGTTATCTACTGTTTGCTCCTTGCTGCCCTGTATTCCTGTGTATTACAACCCAATAAAAGGCTATGGACCAGGGGGCTCGGGGCCTTTTTCTCCTCAGAGAAACTGGCCACTAGTCACTTCTTCTCACCAAGCAGATCACAGCATGTCTTGGCCATATTCATTCATTTTTATCCATGGCATTCGCGGAACTCCCAAGAAAGTGGCTCCCACAATTGGGATAATTTATGCCTAAAAATAAAATTTATCGTTTATAATTAAACATTGGCATTGATATAGTGCCAATATCTATAAAAACCTAAGTACTTTGACTTTAGAATTATCAGATGTATGTATGCAGATATACACATACATACACATACATATACACATACACATATACATACATGTATATATATACGTATAATAAAAGTTTTTCTTTTCCATAATAAACACGGTTATAAAAATTATTTGACAACTCTGGTGTATATTTGCTTTGTGTTTCATTTAAATTTTAATTTCTTGTTTTGTTTTATATTCATTTTTATTTTAATTGCTGTTCAAGTACAGTTTTCTGTCTTTTACTCAGCCCACTCCCCCACCCCCTGCCATTTCTACCCCCTACTGATTTTTCCTATCCTTGAACACTGTATATGTTTCTACTTGTATTTTCTTCAGCTTCTTTCTTCAGAGTCTTATAATCTCCAGAGTATAAGTCTTTTACATCCTTGGTTAGGTTTATTCCTAGGCATTTTACTCTTTTTGAAGCAATTATGAATGAGATTGGTTTCTTAAATTCTCTTTCTGATAGTTCATTATTGACATTTAAAATGCAACTGATTCCTGGATATTAACCTTGTATCCTGCTACTTTATTGAATTCATTTATCAGTTCTAGTTATTTCTTATGTTATCTGTGGTGTTTGTTCTCTATGTATTTTGTCATTGGCAAATAAAGACAGTTTTACTTGTTCCTTTCAAATTTAAATGCCTTTTATTGTAGCAATATTTTATCTGATGTATCTCCTCAGGCAAGTCAAACAAAAGAAAAAATAAACAATTGGGACTACATCAAACTAAAATGTTATCACACAGCAAAAGAAACAATCAGCAAAATAAAAAGTCAACACATGGAACTGGGGAATATTTAGCCAATATATCTGATAAAGGGCTAATATCCAAGTTTATAAAGAACTAATAAATGCCAAAACCAAACAATCCAATTAAAAATGGGCAAGGAAACTGAATAACACTTCTCAAAGAGGTCATACAAATGGCCAATAGACATTTGAAAAGATGATCAACCTCACTAATCATTGGAGAAATACAGATTAAAAACACAGTGAGATATCACACATATTAAAGTGGCTATCATCAATAAATCAACAAGCACACACATGTACACCCCTCCCACCCATACACTTACAGCTGTATACTTAGAGATAAGTAAAAAATATTATGTGCATATGCATTCAAAGAATTCAAAGTTGCTTTATTATGATTTTTCATTTTTCCCTTTATTAATTTATGATGGTATATTTCTATATCTTTCTTTTATCCATTACCTTAGAGATTAAAACATACATTTTTAGATTTATTATTTTAAAACATTTCTGCTACATTATTAGTAATATTGGTATCTTAGAACATTTTATTTACAGTCTTCCAGTATTTTAAGTTTTTCATCATATATGTTAATTTCACAAATATTTTAAATATCACAAAACATAAATTTAAAGAAAAAACCATGATAACCTTGTGTATTAAAATTAACTTGCTTTTAAAATAAGGAGATAGCCCTGGCTGATGTAGCTCAGTGGATTGAGCGAGGGCCTTCAAACCAGACGATAGTGGTTCAAATTCCAGTCAGGGCACGTGCCTGGGTTGCAGGCCAGTTCCCAGCAGGGGATGCACGAGAGGCAACTACACATCGATATTTCTCTCCCTCTCTCCTTCCCTTCCCCTGTAAAGATAAATAAATAAAATCTTTAAAAAAAATGAAATTAACTACAAAATAAGAGGATAAACCTTGCCCTTGATAAAAAATAAATATTGGGGCTACTTCCAGCCAAGATGGAGGCACAGATGTCTCCTCACACAACCAAATTTAAGGACAACAAAGATTTAGAAACAAAGCCACAAATAGAATAGACAGAACACTGAACTGAACTGAAGTCTGAAAACAGTGAACCATTCATCCAGACCAGTAATGGGGGCAAATTCAGCAGCCAGCAGAGAGGGGTCAGGCAGAAAAGACTGTGGCTGGCGGACCCCGGGTGCAGGGAAGAAATGAGCAGACCTAGTAAGGCATGTGTGGCGGCTGTTTGACTGCGGTCACACATTCACTTGCAGATAAACCAGGTGAAGGAAAAAGGGCAGTGAGACAGACCGCACAACCCAGAGCCCCAACGACAGGAAATAAAGCCTAAAAACACTAATTGAAAAACTTTTGGAGGTTGCGATGCCAGGAAAGGCTCCCAGCCTCACAGGAGAGTTCATGGGAGAGACCCACAGGGTCCTAGAATGTACACAAGCCCACCCACCTGGGGACCAGCACCAGAAAGGCCCAATTTGCTTGTGGGAAGCAACAGAGGGGATCGAAATCCAAGAGAGAGTAGAACAAGGGCCATTGCTCCCTCTCTGACCCCGCCCCCACATACAGCATCACAACCCAGCCACTGGGTTGCCCTGCCCCGAACACCTAAGGCTCCACCACTCACTACATAATAGGTGCAACCAGAACAAAACATTATGTCTCAAGCAGAAGAATAGCTCAAAGCCCCAGAGCCAATACTTCTAAGCGACCAAGAGATAGCCAACCTATCAGATGCACAGTTCAAAACACTGGTGATCAGGATGCTCACAGAACTGGTTGATTTTGGTCACAAATTAGATGAAAAAAAGAAGGCTACACTAAGTGAAATGAAGGAAAATGAACAGGGAACCAATAGTGATGGAAAGAAAACTGGGACTCAAATCAATGGAGTGGACCAGAAGGAAGAAAGAAACATTCAAACAAAACAGAATGAGGAAAAAAGAATTAAAAAAAAATGAGAAGAGGCTTAGGAACCTCCAGGACAGCTTTAAACATTCCAACATCCGAATTATAGGGGTACCAGAAGGGGAAGGGGAAGAGCAACAAGTGGAAAATTTATTTGAACAAATAATAAAGGAGAACTTCCCCAATCTGGCAAAGGAAATAGACTTCCAGGAAGTCCAGGAAGCTCAGAGAGTCCCAAAGAAGGTGGACCCAAGGAAGAACACACCAAGGCACATCATAATTACATTACCCAAGGTTAAAGTGAAGGAGAGAATCCTAGAAGCAGCAAGACATAAGGGGACATTCACCTACAAAAGAGTTCCCACCAGACTGTCAGCTGATTTCTCGAAAGAGACCTTACAGGCAAGAAGGGGCTGGAAAGAAGTATTCCAAGTCATGAAAGACAAGGACCTTCATCCAAGATTGCTCTATCCAGCAAAGCTTTCATTTAGAATGGAAGGACAGATAAAGTGCTTCTCAGATAAGGTCCAGTTCAAGGAGTTTATTATCACCAAGTCATTATTATATAAAATGTTAAAGGGACTTATCTAAAAAAAAGATAAAAAAGATGAACAGTGAAAGGACAGCAAACTCACAGTTATTAACAACCACACCTAAAACAAAAGCAAACTAACTGGACAGCTAGATTAGGAGAGGAGCCGCAGAAATGGAGATCACATGGAGGGTTAGCGACAGGGGAGTGGGAGGAAGAGAAGGGGGGAGAAGGTACAGAGAATAAGTAGCATAAATGGTGGGCAAAAAATAGACAGTGGGAGGGCAAGAGTAGTGTGGAAATGTAGATGCTAAAGAACTTTCGACACATGGACATGAACTAAATGGGGGGAATGTAGGGGGAGGGGTGTGCAGGGTGGAGGGGAATGAAGGGGAGGAATGGGACAACTGTAATGGCATAATAAATAAAATATATTTTAAAAATAAATACATAAATAAATATTTTGCTTTTTGAATTTTCATTAAAGTGTACTGATTTTTTCTCCCCAATTCAAAAGGCTAATGGCCACAAAAGAATCTATAACTCTTGAATAATGAATCAGACATTTAGTGCAGATGATTTAAAATGAAAAGAAGTAAAAAGGGCTATAGATACTACTAAACATCAGCTTTCAGGGTAAAATATTGTACCTTCATTAATTTATATATTTTTTTCTCCATTTTTAATAAGTTAACATAATTTCTTACTTGCTCTAACTTAGGACAATATGCATACTTTTTATAAAAATAAGAATATTAATATGATCACTATCAAAGTTACTACAATCAGTGAAGATTTCTTGCAGTTTTTTTTTTTTTGTCCTTAGTGTAACAATCTGGAAATTTGTAAACTATTCTGTTAAGATAACAGAGACAAATACCATATGATCTTATATGATCTCACCTTTAACAGGAACCTAAACAACAAAAAAACAAGCAAGCAAAACATAACCAAAGACACTGAAATACAGAACAGGCAGATAGGGACCAGAGGGGAAAAGGGAGGGAATTTCAGGGAAAAAGGGGAAAGATTTACAGGAACAATTATAAAGGACACATGGACAAAAACTAACAGGGGTGGAAATGGGAGGGAGGTGGGGAGCACTGGGGGGGGGGGCTGGGATGGGAGTAAAAGACAGAATACTGTACTTGAAAAATAATTAAATTAAAAAAATACAACAGTATGGTGATTACCAGAGAGAAATGGGGAACAGGGTGGGGTGGAAGAGGGAACATGGGGGATTTATGGTGATGCAAGGAAACTTGACTTGGGGTAAAAAAAAATATATAATATACAAATTTCATATTATAGAATTGTATATCTGAAACCTGTATAATTTTATTAACCAACATCACTAATAAATTAAAAAATAATAAGGTAAAATCACTTCAAATAATTTTTTTTGCTTTTTATACCTATGAATTATCTTTTGTTTCACTCTGTTTAAAGCTCCTATTATACTATTCAGTAGTTTCAAAGTCAAATAAAAAATACAAGATACTTTCACAGATATTTAGCTTATGTTTCTGCCCTTGTCATTGTTACCCACCTCATACACACTATAGTTAAGTATTTGCATTGCATTTTGAGTTTTCTTTCCACACTTTATTATGTAATATACATCCTTTCTTAGGAAAGAGGTAATATGTTATAAGTACACTGCATTTCTTGTTTAAGCATGAGTATATAGCAGCCTTTATTATTGCTTTTACCAACTACTTAGCATCCAATTATGTGGATGTGTTTTCTAGCAGTTCCTTATGGACGGACATTTTAGTTATTTCCAGTCTTTTGTTGCAGAAGCATGAGAATAAATAGATCTGTGCATACATTTTTTGTCATCTTATTTTGAAATACATTACAAGAGATGGGATTTTTTCCGTTAAAGGGAAATTTATGTATAATTTTCTTAGCTATTTGAAAAATTACCTCCCTACTTAATGGTCTATTTCTTTATATTCTATACCAAAGTATAAGTTTGACTTTTATCCCAAGTTTGTAGTAATAAAATGTCAAAATTTTAGATTTTTGTCAGATGGTGGGAATTTGTATAACAGTATAGTATTAATTTTCATTTTTCTTATATAAGAAGAGAACTTGAGAAAATTTTTATATGTTTAGGATCCATTTGAATTTTTTTATGAATTATGTTTTCTTACTTTCCTATAGTTTAGTTTGGTTATTCTCAATTATAAATTGGGTATACATACACAAACTATGTATTTATATATGCATATTATAATCATAATTAGTATAATGCTTAATAAAATGACTGAGGATACTAGTTAACAGCTTTAAGAAGAACATTTTGATTATTTTCTCATTGCACAGCTCAATAAAATTCAGGTAGATTAAAACATCTATCTTTTGGAAACATGAATAGCACTATTAAAAACATGGATATTGCCTGATAATACTGTGAGCAAGATCATTATAAAATTTCACTTAAAGAATGTGAACCTCAATAAAGCCGAAAAAAAGAAAACGGATCCAGAGGCAGAACTTACAGGTTTATTGATCCATTATTGGGATGTGCTACACCAAGAAAGAGGAAATGACAGTCACAGGACAATATTGAGGACAATGTTTCTACAGTTCTTTTCCTCATACTTGCTTGCCTCTTTGTAAAGAAAATATAGTATCATTTTTTTTATCAAGAAAGCAAAAGCAAGCAGAGTCCTAATTATGTAATGGAAAATAACTACCCTGGTTGTAAGGAGATTAAGAAGGTGGCACATAGCTCTTCCCTCAAAATCAGTTATTAAGGGAAAAAATGAGAATATACATACGATACACAGATGAGAGCATTTCCCACAAAAGTAAATTGGCGTACATAATTTTCTGTAATATCTTTGTAAGACAAACAGATATTCATGCTTAATTGTGCATTTCAGCACAAAACCATAGATCTTAAATTATTCATTGCTTTTTGAAATTTGAATTCATGCAAGATTGAAACAAAGCAAATTATTAAGAATATTATTAATGTACTCTATAAGCATTCTGCAAGGACTCTCGCACTATTTAAAGATTATAAGCATAAATCACTAGACTATACAATTCTATATTACTAGACTTATTTAATAACCTCAGATCAATAGGAGCATACAGGTGTTAAAACTCCAGTGGAAACAATTGCCAGTTTAAACTCCCCATATCCTTTAGCTATTTTTCCTAATAGCCTTCATGGACAGACCATTCAAACTAGTAGCAAGCACTCATTCTCTGTTTAAACAGCAAATTACCCTTTTAAAGAAACAATGGCTTCAAATTCATTGAATCAAATATTTCAATTGGATGACATGAATAAATTGTTTGGAAATACTCCTGAAAATCACATGTTCTAGCTTCCTCTTTCTCAGACTGACTGTTCCTAATAGGGTATATTCATGCCTGTATATGATATAAATGCACTATAAAAGTTATTGTAAAAAGTTATTGTAAAAGGCAGCTAAGTAAAATAAAGCTATTACCTGTCTCAGAGTGCCCTTTAGATGGGAATAAACAGGTATTTAATCTTTATTTTATTTAAATATATATTCTACATAATAGTCAGCATGTAAAGGGATTTGGTCTATTATATCTTCTGAAATGTATAATGAACAGAGTAGCTATGTCAGTTCTTAACTACCAGGTGCCTAGGGTGTTTGTTTTAAGTAGCTTAAGAAAAAAATGTAGAAATATTTGGTTTAATAAAAGTGATTTAAGAACTTTTTGTTAATATTATATCATAATGTATTTAAGAGTTATAATGATTTCTAAAGTGGGCATATTTATGTAAAGAAAAGCTAAATTTTATGCACCCCAAAACTTAATGCTATATATTGGTCGTTCATTTCCACAACACATTTATTGCCAGTGTTGAACATTTAGACCAAGTTTGTTTTAGATAAAATAATATCATTATCTGATTATACCATGATTTCTAAAAATATTTTTAATGTTTTTCTTTTAGTAAGTGCCAATGTAACAGATTTTTTACAAAATAACTTTTAAAAAATAGTTTATTTATTTATTTTTAGAGAGAGGGGAAGGGAAGGAGAAAGTGTGGGAGAGAAACATCAATGTGTGGTTGCCTCCCATGTGTCCCCTGCTGGGAACTAACCTGCAACCCAGGCATGTGCCCTGATGGAATTGAACCAGTGACCCTTTGCTTCACAGGCCCGCACTCAATCCACTGAGCTACACCAGCCAGGGCCAAAATAACTTTTATATAAATGTATTGTTTAATTTTTATTAAACAATAAAGTCTTATAAAAGTTTAATTTTTATTAAACAATGAAGTCTTATAAAAGACTTCATCATGCTTTCTTTCTTAGATATAATATTCTGAATTATATTTAGTTAGTATTTATCTGTCAAAACAACCCAATTAAAAATGGGCAAAGGGCCTAAACAGACATTTCCTCAAGGAGGACATAACAGAAGGCCCAGAGACATATGAAAGGATGCTCAGCATCACTGGCCATCAGAGAGATGCAAATTAAAACCACAATGAGATACCATTTCATAGAGGTCAGAATGGCTATCACAAACAAATCAACAAACAAGTGTTAGAAAGGTTGTGGAGAAAAGGGAACCCTAGTGCACTGGCGTTGGGAATGCAGACTGGTGTAGCCACTGTGGAAAACAGTATGGAATTTTCTCAAAAAACTAAAAATGGAACTGCTTTTTGACCCAGCAACACTACTGCTGGCATTATATCATAAGAACTCTGAAACAGCAATTCAAATGAACCTATGTACCCCAATGTTCATAGCAGCACGATTTACAATATCCGAGTGCTGGAAGCAACCTAAGTGCCCACCAGTAGATGAGTGGATAAAATAACTATGGTACATTTATATGATAGAATATACTATGCAGCAGGAAGAAAGAAGGAGCTCCTACCCTTTGCAATAACATGGATGGAATAGGAGAGCATTATGCTAAGTGAAATAAGCCAGGCATTGAAAGACAAATAAACCTCACCTCTAAGTGCAACCTAATCAACAAAATAAACCAGCAAGCAAAACATAGCAACAGACATTAAAAGAAAGAACAGAATGACAGTGTCCAGAGGGGAGTAAGAGACGGATGGTGAAAAAAGGTGAGGGAGGAGCCATCTGACATGTATGAAGAACACATGGACAAAGCCAAAGGGGGTATGATAGAGAGTGGGAGGTGGCCCCCCAGCTGGTGTGGCTTCATGGGTTGAACACTGGCCTGCCAACGAAAGGTTGCAGGTTTGGTTCCTGGTCAGGGCACATGCCTGAGGTGTGGGCCAGGTCACCAGTTGGGGGTTTGTGACAAGCAACTGATTGAGAGTGGGAGTCAGGGATCAATGGGGTGAAGGGGCATGATGGGGCGAGTATGGAGATAGTTGTGACTGAACAACAATAAAAAATACAAAGAAAAAAGATACTGTTCTAAATCAGAATACCTCAAATATTCTCTAAGAGAATATGCTTTTCCTGAATTAGACATTTAGTCTTTGAGATTTAGTCTTTGTGATTACAGCAAGAACCTTTCTGAATCACCAATTTAATTCTGAAGGGTTATGTGAATTGTTTTGAAGATTTTATTTATTTATTTTTAGAGAGAGTGGAAAGGAAGGAGAGAGGGAGAGAAACATCATTGTGTGGTTGCTTCTTGAGCACCCCCTCCTGGGGACTTGGCTCACAACACAGGCATGTGTCCAGGCATATGCCATGAGCAACCCTTTGGTTCACGGGCCAGCACTCAATCCACAAAGCAACACCAGACAGGGCTGAATTTTTAAATTGATGTTTTAATGTTTCTTTGACATTAAAACATCCAGAGAAAAGATAAGGACCAGATTTTCATCACATACTATTGCAATAAAATATCATTTATAATTAATATAGATATGTTTTAAGTACAATCAGACATATGTATATATTTACATATAGATATACTGATTTTTGAAGTTTACAATCATAAAATATTTATATTTATGACACGTTTTTTAAAGAATAATGTTGAATAAAAATGAGATGTTATCCTACCGGGTCAAAAAAAGAAAAATAAAGTAAGGATTATACATTGTCTCTAAGTTCAAAGAACATATCCACTTTGATATGAGTTTTATTAGCTTTAGCTTTTTCAACACAAAAGAGTAAATAATCCCCTGACTCTTTAATGCTATTTGTTGAATGGTCACATAATATTGGCAAAAGGCATACACTTAAAAATATTTCCACCTAATTTGTGATCTCATTTTACACTGAAATAAAATTTACAGTTGTTTTTTTAAAAATAAGTGGAAATTTCTTAAGTTCAACTATTTCTACAAATATAAATTTCTTGTAAATTGTCCTTGAGTATCAATGATCATGGTAATTTTTGCTAAAAACAATTGAAAAAATCCAATATATATGTATATGCATAGATATAAACACTGACAACATATTTCTCAGCTTGAAATGCTGCTTCCACTGTTCAGCTGTGTGACTCTAGACAAGTTGGCTGACCTTTTTGTGTTCCATATCTTATCACTAATATTGAGATATTAAATGGGTTTGCCTCATAGGATTATTGTAAAAATCAAGTGAGCTAACCTATGTCCAGTGTCTAAACATTTCCTGGTACTTGTTGTTGAAATCCCTCAGTAAATATTAGCTGTTATTATGCCCCTCTGATATGGACCATTCATATATTGTTAGACTAAATTATTGCTTCATATTTGGTGACTGCTATCAGTGTCTTTCATATTTCAATGTCATTTGTATCTGAACAAATTAGAAGACTTTTTTGAGCAGTGTCCTTTGAGTTCATTATGCTTTACTTGGCAAAGCTATTATCATTTACATATCAAATCCACTTCAGCTCATTTCTTGCCAACTTATTTATATCAGCTTTATTGCAATTGCAAAAGCAAATACTGCCATTGAAATCTTATCACAGTAACATGCTAAAAATTTGCTATCCATGTAATCTATGCTTATATTCTTTTAGACTGTCCCAAAATAAAACACGATGCTAAAATAAAATCCAAGAGAATATTGTCTCAGGCTTATGAAAATGTTTCAGAAACTTAACTTCTAAAAAATGTTCCTGGAGAAACTTCCGCTTTGAAATTTTTGTATGATTTTCCTAAATCAGCCTTATTTTGTTTGTACTCTGAAATGTTTGGATTATGTTATGACTCATTGGCTTATGAATTCTGTACTTTAGAAAAAGCAAATGTCAGCACACAACTGGTACAGCAGCTTTACAACTAATAACTCAAGCAAAATAATTAATCTCTTTGATACTAAGTATACTATTTTGAGTACTTTGAAAATACAGTAACTTTATATAAGAATTTCACCCTGGCTTGTGTAGCTCAGTGAATTGAGTGCAGGCCTTCAAACCAGAGGATCGTGGTTGGATTCCCAGTCAGGGCACATGCCTGGGTTGCAGGCCAGTTCCCAGTAGGGGATGCATGAGCAACCACACATTGATATTTCTCTCCCTCTCTCCTTCCCTTCCCCTCTACAGATAAATAAATAAAATAATTTTAAAAATAATACCTATTTAAAAAAAAGAATTTCTGTAACTTTTATAACTAATACCTGTTACTTTCACATTTCATATGTCTTATATATAGACTAGGGTTTAAAATTATTAAAATTATAACAAGAATGAAGGAGAAAATGAATACAATAAAAATAAAATAATCACAAACATTTCTTACAAAAACATATTTATTTAATGAGCTGTAATAACACACACTTTTTTTTACAGAAAGTTTTCTGTAAACCATTATGTAAATGGTGGTCACTTATCTAAGGAAAGGAAGGGACATCTTTTGATACAATAAACTTTAACAGCAAGGGGAAAGACAGATTCGCTACTTTTACTTTTTATAATAAAGAAATCCTATATAAATTTATAACTTTATCCTCTTGGTGTAAATACCAGAAAGTTATATATGTTATAAACTCTTGTATATTAAGGTGGGGTGCCCAGTTAATATCGTACTTGCTGTCTTATTATAGTTCCACCAGCCTTTTTCTGCTTTTGAGTACTTTCAAAATATCTACCTTTTGTACAAATGATGTGCATTATGATTCTGTTTTAGAACTAATTATTAAAATTATTTAAATATCTGTGTCATTTATTTCTACTTTTCCCACAAAAATCTATCATATATAATCTTCAAAAACTCCCAGCTCAAAACCTTTAAGTTAACATTCTCTTCAATCTTAAGAATTTTATCAAAGCCATTTACAGGTTTCCAATATTTTTTCTGATTGGGGTCTTTTTTCAAATTTCAGCTGTCTCAGAATTGCCTATAGGTCTCATAAAAGCAAAATGTCTGGGACCCCTTCTAAAATTTCTGATTCAGAAAAAATCTAGGGTGGGACCTAGTAATTTATATTTCTAATATGTTCCCAGGTAATACTAATGGTTTAGGGACCACTCTTTTGGAATCACTGCACTAGAAACCTTGACTCACAATTATTTTCTCTTTCTAACTGCCATACTTAGCACTCTTTTGGTCCCAAGTAATTTAACAAAATTTTAAAATCCATTTGTGTATGTGATCTATATCTCTACCTATATTTTTAGTGTTGAAATTTTAGTGTTATAATTTAGTATAGCCAACATTATAAATATACTTTATCATTAAGGGTATAGAGAGTACCATACACAAATGAGATGAGTAATAAATAATTACTATTCCCATTTATGGTGGTAATTATTGTTTTACTTAAAAATATTTTGTAAACAAGTATAAATCCTCCAGCACTTTTTGCTTATTAATATCTTAAATTATTTTAAATTACCATTAAAATATGTACTAGAATATTTTATTCATTCTAAAACCATGAGACTTTCATGAGAAATTAATCATGTTTTTTATTCTCTTCTGCTTTATATTATACAATTGATGCTTTTAATAGCTCTCTGATATGGACAATGTAGTAATATCTATGAAGTCCTGTGAGGATTTTGAAACTTGTTACACATCATATCTTCCTCTTTTAAGCAAGGAATAATGAAAACATACAGTTTTTAAGTTTACATTAAATTTCTGTAGTCATTGGTTGAAGGAAACACAAATTTGGAAAATCGACTCCTCTACTATAAATCCCTGTATAGTAATTGAGATCTCAGCAAATGAAAACATTAAAAAAACCTAAACTGCCTTAAATAATGTAGTTTATCAGATGGGATAAAAAAGAGAGAGAGAGAAATGTCATCTCCCTTTTGACAATGACTGAATGTATGAGCTTGAAGAAGTCAATTAATTTTTCAGGGGCTCAGATTTATTTTCAAAATTGAGAAGGGGGATAGACTTCGTACTAAAAATGATAGTACTAATTAAATCCTGAGGAGTTTAGAATACATTTAAAAGAGCTTCACATTTTATAAGACTTATCCCTAAATAATGATATTTTTCTTATATAGGATATAGTTAGAATATGAGTAATTATAAAATTTTGCAGTAGAATTTCAATTCTACTGCAAAATTTCAGTTACTTTAAGGAAGTAAATGAAGCTGAACCTTGTAGAAATGCAACAATTTAATTGATGCCACATACTGTAATTAATTCAAAATATGTTTAGTTGCAGCTATTACTATTTACTGAGTTCATTTGCATAAATCCTGTGGCAACTTGGCATGATCAACCTATCACTTTTTAAAAGATTAAATTAAAAGATTTGTCATTTGTGGTAGGAAGAATGTTTAAGATGCCTTGTCCTTCTCCAAGATTCTTAACTCTTGGTCATTCAATCAAACATTATTGCAGGGCTTGCTTACTATGTGATGCTTTTGCTGATGGAATTATATTTACTAGTCAGGTTCCCTAAAAAAAACAGATATTATGGTGAATTATCCCTGTGTGCTCAGTGGAATCATGGACACACTTAAAAGCAAAAGAGGAATGCAGAACCATTAGAGAGATGCAGAGAAAGAACAAGGCAGAAGAGACATAGATAGAAGAGGAGATCAGAAATTTTCAGAGCATAAGAGGGAGTTAACTAATCATCTCTGTAAATGAAGCTCAGGTAAAGAGGCCATGAGTCAAAAAGCAGATGGCCCCTTGAAACTGAATGACACTAACTAGTAGTCATTAAGTAATAAGAAAAGGGAAATTCCAGCCCCACAATTGCATTAGACCTTAGTCGAAACAATACCCTAAATGAACCTGGAAGTTGATTTGTCCCCAAAACCTCAAGAAAGAAATAGCCCTACTGAGATCTGATTTTTTCCTCCTGAAAAAAAGAGTAGAATACTGTTTGAGCCATATTGTGCTTGGTTTTGACTATTAGGAATGTGAGATAATAACAGGGTATATTGAGCTGCTAAATGTTCCCCAATTAACTATAGAAACAATAAAAACCAATATACCATTCTGTTTGCTAAAATTTGTAGTCAAGTTATTAACTGGGAAATACTGAAATATACATACCATATTTTTTGGACCATAAGATGCACCTGGGTTGTTACAGGAGGAAAATAGAAAAAAAAATTTTTGAAGAAAAACATGTGATAAAATATTTAATAACACAAATAACATAGTATTTCACCAATGTAAATGTAAAGAGAACTCAACAGCAGCATTAACAACTATTATTCCTCCCAAATTTTGGGTGGGGATGTGTATCTTATAGTCTGAAAAATACGGTATATATTCTTTTATATAGGGTTCTATTACTTTAATTCGGACAGTTAAATAAGTAGTAACAATAAATATTAAATTTATTTTAACTTCTGCTTTGCAAAATGTCATCTGTGTTTCCTACTTTTGGTGAGGAGAAAAAAAAACAATTACTCTTGATATAAAATTTAAGATAATTGCCCAACTATGGTCTAACTTTAGTTTTCTAAGCATATTTAAGGTAGGCTAGGAGAAGCTAAGATATCCAGTAGTTATGTGTGCTAAACACATTTTTACTTATAATATTTTCAATATAATAAGTTTATTGGGACACAACCCCATCATAAGTCAAGTATCTGCACAGAGAAACAAAGTAGTAGAGCAGAAATTCCCATAGACTCCGGTACCAAACTAGAAAAACCTAAATTGTAGTTGACCAATTATGCAAGCTAGATGTACACAACTCTAAGTATTAAAAACTCCAGGGTAACCCAGTCATTGAGGGTCTCCTGTGGAAAACAAGTTAACCAGCGCCTAAGTTAGTATTATCAGAGCCTAACTGACTTAGGAGTCAGGGAAATGCTTGTGAAGTTCATAATCTAGAGGCTTAGGGTACTAAAATACTGAAATCTGGAATATTTCCCCTTCCCACACACCTCGTAACCACATTAATAAAGGCCTACTTATAGCAGTTTCTTTCACCTGGTACCTCATGTCCAGCTATCAAGAAAAAATTATAAGGCATATCAAAAGGTTAACACACATATACATGCACACAATTGGGAGAGAGAGAAAACATCAGAGCCAAATTTGGCAGAATGTTGGGATTACCAGACTTGGAATTTAAACTAATATAATTAATATGCTAAGGAATTTAATAGATAAAATAGAAAACATACAAGAACATATGGGCAATGCAAATACAGAGAGAAAAATCTCTAAAAACAGAACAAAGAGAAATGCTAGAAATCAAAAACACAGTAATAGAAATGAGAAATACCTTTGTTGGGCATATCAGTAATTTGGAGAGAGCTGAGGAAAGAGTCACAGAGTTAGAACATTTATCAAAAGAACCACTGAACGCCATAATCAAAAATAAGAAAGATATTTTACCCCCTTTATACATGTTTCTTGACAAGGGTGGGAGGTGGGGATGGGAACAGGGAAATGGAGACAATTGTACTTGAACAACAATAAAAAAAATAAAGTGAGTATTATGATAAAACAAAAAAGACAAAAATAAAACAAAACACAATATCCAAGGGACCTATTACACTGAATGGTATAATATACACATAACTGGAATATTAGAAGAAATATTTGATCTTGATGAATCTGCTTAAAGACTTGTTGAGGCTGCAAAGAGGGCTGTGATTTTCTCTCTCTCTCTCCTTCCCCTCTGTAATTAATTAAAAAAGACTTGTCGATTATCTTTTCTATAATTTTATTTATCTTTTCAAAGAACCAGCTCCTGAATTAATCGATTCTTAGAATTGTTCTTTTAATCTCTATGTAATTTAATTCTGCTTTGATCTTGGTTGTATTTTTAAACAAAAATGGCTAAGAATTTCACCAAATTAATGTCAGACATAAAACCAAAAACCACAGGTCAAGTAATATCAGAAAACTCCAAGCAGGAGAAAAGAAAAAACAAAAAAGAAAACAAATAAACAAAAACTATACCTAGGCATTTTATTTTTCAATCTAGGAAAATCTATAGAAAAGACAATATCCTGAAAGAAACCAGCAGTAAAAAACAATTTGCTATACAGGAACAAAGGTAAAAAATAAAGGTGAATTATCTTCATAAACCATGTAAGCAAAAAGAGAATAGAGTGAAATATTTAGTGCTGAGAAAAAAAAAACTGCCTAGAATTCTATACCCTGTGAAGTTATCTTTTAAAAATCAAAAAGAAATACTTTCTCTGACAATGAAAAATTAAGAGAATTTATTACCCATAGGCAAACTTGAAAAATATGTTAAAATAATTTTTTAGATGCAAAGAAATAATATAGGGCAGAAACTTGGATTTACATAAAATAAGGAAGAGCATAAAAAAGGAATAAGTGAAGCTAAAATAAAAACTTTATTATTCTTATTCACTATGGATATGTTTGTCTAAAATATTTATAGCAACAATGCTTTTGATTGTGTATGCATCTGTACATCTACAGATATGCTTCTATATAATTTCGATGAATGGCAGTGGTGACACAAGAGACATGAGGGATGAGTTAGGGTTATTTTCTTATAGAATCCACACTACCAAAGAAGTGGTTATTGCTGCTTTGAAAATGAACTTGGATTAGTTGTGAAAGCCCTCGCAAATTCTAGGGCAACCACTAAAAAAATGGAAGAAAAGAAGTAAAGCCTGACATGCTAAGACAGGGCAGAAAATGTGTTCATGTAAAATGTTCAATTAAAACCACTAAGGCAGAGCAAAAGTGGAAGACAAAAATAGGAGCAAAGTCCAAGGGCAACAAATTTTTTAAAAGGCACCATCCATGTAAGCAATACGTAACTGGTGAGCTGGCTTTCTCTAAATTTTGCAATGAACCTAAAACTGTTCCGATAAAGTTTTTTAAATTAATTAATTATTATTTTTATTTCATCTTTATTGCATTTTTTCTATACCATTTAGTGCCCTTAAACTCCCTCCCCCAGCAATCACCACACTGTTATACATAAAATTAGTTAATTTTAAAAGATTAAATGGAACAAGGGTTTCCATAATAGGTGTTATTAAATGGTAAAGTATATTTCACTAAAAAAGTTGAAACCAAATACAAGAACTTTCAATTAGATAGTTATGAAATTATAAAAGTCTGGTATAGCAGGAAAGAAGAGGATATGGCAAATTAAACTGAGTTTGAATTTCAACGTCCTTGAAAACTCTTTGTTTTACGATAAACTTATGATTTGAAGATATGAGGGGATATCCTACAAAAAATAACCACTTCACTTTTTTCTATAAGGCAGAAGAAAGAAGCAAAAATCAGCATTCTTTCATATAGACTCGGTCAGAGTTCCTACAATTGAACATGGTTTGTACTTTCTGTCATTGTGAAGATCTGCTCTTCCTAGTTTAACTCAAAGAAATAAACAAACCTGCATATACACTCTAGCAAGTATGCATACTTATAACTATATGGGTATATCTAAAAAAAAGACATTTATGCCTACTTTTTTGTCCCTCATCATAAGGTTGTATTGCTCAATTAGCTAGAACTGATTTGGTAGTACAGCAAATTACAGTCACTAGAAAAGCAGCATTCTATATCCGTCAACAACTAAGAAAGCATATCAAATATTAAACAAATTTTCATCTGACTTTAAGAAAATATTTTGCAATGTGCATTATTCAAGCCATGCTTATTATGTTTGTCCCAAGCTTATCTTTCTTTTCATGTCCACATTGATGAGAAAATGACTGTCAGTCCACTTTGGGTCAGGTCTGGACTGTTGTCAGTTGTGCTTGTGTACACACAGACACAGAATCACACGCTGCACATCTCTTGGCTTTCAAGGTGTCAGGGTGAGAAACAAACAACGAAATTCTCCCTGGATGGTTTAGACAGTATGGAGCTAGTAAATACTATAAAACAGAAATAAGGTATTTTCTGTCCTATTTTTCAATGTGTAATGGTTATTTATTTACGATGATTCCAGGATGAGAGGCGTGAACAATATACTAATATAAAGAGAACAAAATTGGTAGAAAACTTCTAATGTAAAGTATAGATGTGTTACCTAATCTGGTTGGAAGATCTCTCATTTAACATTTTCCCTCAACAATGATTGACATTTCAAAGTGTTTTCATATAATGATCGAGATTCCTCACTCCAGAATTGTTTTGTCTTCTGTGAAACAAGAAGAAATTTAATGTAGAAAGAAATATAATCAGCAGAAATATATTTATTCCTGGACCAAGTACCATCCTGAGTCCCTCTCTTTCTTTTCCTTGGTAAAAGAGCTTGACAAGCAGAGTCTGAAATTGAAGACACCACCCCCACAAAATCCTTCTCCCATAAATGCTGTCAGACTTTTCTAGGAGAACATCTGCTAACCTCAGGAGACACCTGTTTACCAATAGGAATAAGAGAAGGGAACACTTTTGCTTCCTGGTGTGGGCTTAAAGAAATACTCAGGGGACTGGCTATTGTCTTCTTCACTCTGAAGTTTCTGCATCGATTTTAAGATATCAAAATGTAGTATCTCTTCTTTTAGCCTTTACAAAAATGTAAGTTTTATTCTAGCCTCAAAATTAATCTCAGAAGGATTAATGTAATAGAATATGAATTATTTGTAAGAAATAGTCTTGAAAAAACAAAGTTTTTAGTTTAGGGGAAAAACTATTTGATTATGTTTGTATACTATCAACATTTATTCTCTAGTATTATAAACTGACAGTGGATTTGAGAGGTAGTTGAAAAGAGTAAGTCTAGAAATTAAATTTGTTCATCAAATAGTCATTCAACAAACATTATGCACACATCAACATACCGCTTAATCAGCATTAAAAAATTCAATGTTGATAAGAATAATAAACTTTGCATTATTCAGTGTATAGATTGGCAACAAAAGAAGAAAAATAAGAAATATTGATTCTAAACACACACTTACATTCCTTATTTGCCTGTTTGCTACACTCAAGACATTGACGCTATTTGGAACAAAGTATAAAGGCCTATAAGTATTATAGCAAAAATAAAATCATACACTTTCTTCTTCTTATGTATTGTATTATAGTTATTCCAATATTTTCCCCTTTGCCCTCTGCCACTCAGCTTACCCCATCCTCCCTCAGTCATCTACATCCACGGGTCATTCATACTTGTTCTTTGTTCCTTCACCTTCTTTCCACCATTATCCCCTTACTTCCCTCCCGTGGGCTACCATCACTCTGTTCCATGTTTCCATGCCTGTGTTCTGTTTTGTTCGATAGTTTATTTTGATCATTAGATTCTAGTTATAAGTGAGATCATATGGTATTTGTCTTTCACCACCTGGCTTATTTCACTTAGCATAATAGTGTCCAGTTCCATCCAAGCTGTTGCAAAAGGCAGCAATTCCTTCTTTTTTTCTGCTGCATAGTGTTCCATTGTATAAATGCATCACAATTTTTTAATCCACACACATCTGCTGATGGGCACTTAGGCTATTTACAATACTTAGCTGTTGCAGATAGTGCTGCTATGAACTAGGGGTGCATATGTTCTTCTGCATTGGTGTTTCAGGATTCTTAGAGTATATTCCTAGCAGTGGAATCACTGGGTCATAAGGCAGTTTCATTTTTAATTTTTTTTTAGGAAATTGAATACTGTTTTCCAAAGTGGCTGCACCAGTCTGCATTGCCACCAACAGTGCACTAGGGTCCCCTTTTCTTCACATCCTCACCAGCACTTGCTTGTTGATTTGTTTATGGTGGCCATTCTGACTGGTGTGAGGTGGTATCTCATTATACTTTTAATATGCATCTCTCTGATAGCTAGTGATGTTGAGCATTTTTTCCATATATGTCTATGGGCCATCTGTATATCCTCCCTGGGGAAGTGCCTATTCAGGTCCTTAGCCCATTTTTTAAATTGAATTGTTTGTTTTCCTGATGTTGAGACATATGAGTTCTTTATATGTTTTGGAGATTAAACGTGTTATTAAATAATAAGTGGATTAACAGCAAAATCAAGAAAGAAATAAAAATAGGTGGAAAAAATGAACATGAACACACAACAACCCAAAACCTATGGGACACAGCAAAGGAAATCCTGAGAGGGAGGTTCATAGCAATACAGACCTAACTAAAGAAGATAGAAAATTCTCAAATAAACAACCTAACCCTACATTTAAAAGAACTAGAGGAACTACAGCAAAGCCCAGAGTGAGCAGAAAGAAGGAAATAAGCAAGATTAGAGCAGAACTTATTGCAATAGAGACCAAAGAACAATCCAAAGGATCAATGAATCCAGGAGCTGGTTCTTTGAAAAGATAAAAAAAAATTGACAAGCCTTTAACCAGACACATCAAGAAAAAAGAAAGAGGATCCAAATAAATAAAGTCAGAAATGAAAAAAGTGAAGAAACAACCAGTAACACAGAAAATACAAAGGATTGTAAGAAATTACTGTTAACAACTATAAACCAAGAAATTGGACAGCCTGGGCAAAATGGATACATGTCTAGAAATATGCAATCTTCCAAAACTGAATTAAAAAATATCAGAAAGCTTGAACAGACTGATAACAAGTAGCAAATTCAAACAGTAATTAAAAGACTCCTGGTGCACAAAAGCCCTGGGCCAGATGGCTTCACAGGTGAATTTTATCAAACATTCTAATGAACAAAAGAAACCAGCGTCCAAACATTGAAAGAACTATGAGAGAATAATTTTCTGACAGAATAATTGTCGAAGAAACCCAGTTTGTGGTAATTTGTTACAGCAGCTTTCAGAATCTAATAAAGGCTTTGGTACTGGAAAGTGGGGTGCTGTTATAACAAATACCTAAAAATGTGAAAGCATCTTTGGGATTTGGTAGTAAAAAGGCTAGGAGAATTTTGTATCCCTTAATAGAAAAAGTCTAGATTATTTTGTAATTTTTACAAATGCTTTCTTGACCCTATTTTGAGATTGTGGCTAGACATTTCTCAACTCCCTTTATGGTCAGTTTGCTAAATTTACACCTCAACTGCTTGCCTGAGCAGACTGTAACCCTCCTGGACTGTGACACACAACTCACCTGCCAGGACACCTGAGAGTTGGCCCCTCCTTCCTTGGGCTTCCCACTTACCACACGTAAGTAGCCTACAGTTCTAGCCTGAGTGATTTGTTTGTCTTTGGTGCAACTCCCTGTGTGCAGTCTTCTCTCACCTGGAGCCGTAGGTCATAGAGAGCTCTGCCTTTCCTCTGTCCATGGGTTGCTGTGTTATGTCAACTGTTATCAGAACCTAGCTATTGTTAAAACAACAAAACATCCAATTAAGAGACTGTTGGTAGCTGTTGCCTTATAGTAATTTTGGTGAGGGCCCAAAAAGAATAAAGAAGAGCAACAGACAGTATTCTTATTGTCTTAGAGAATATGGATGCCATTATGAACAGAATATTTGGCTGAGGAAATTCCCAAGCATAGGGTGGAAGGTGCAACATGATTTTCCTTTGTTTCTTAGAGCAAAATGCAGGAGGAATGATAAATGATGGAATGAATTATTAAGCGAAGGGGAACCAGCACATGATGATTTGGAAAATCATCAGCCTATCCAGGGAGCATTGTCTGGAAACAGCACCAAGAGTGTATCTGGAAAATCTTTTGCAAAATATATTAGATGAGTGACTCATGAAAAGGAATAGTTATTGTAGCAGAAACCAGGGCTAGTGAAGCAGTTATTCAGTAAAGTTCTGTGGAGGGCTGTACTACCTTGGGTTTATTATTTCATCTCTCCGTGCCTCAACTTTATTGTGTAAAATTCCAAAGTGTTACTATGAGGACTGAGTTAATATATACAAAATAAACTCATGATATCTGTTCAGTGGTTAAACCCTCAATAAATGTGATTTATTTGTATTTCTTTTATTCCCAGCCACTGTGAGACTTTCCTTGGACCACTTATAATCTTGGATCTTCAGTGCATATATCTATATGAAAAGTACACTAGACCAGAAAAACTGCAGCATAAATTTTGTGTATGGGGTAGATTTAAAGAATGAGTTAGATAGAAGAATGACAGTCCTCTCATCTGTAGGTGGGGCTAGCTCATTTTGCCTGTATTTCAGCAGTTGTGGAATTGTTTGGAGCAATTAAACATGGCGGAACTGAGGCCCTGCTAGTTTTCGGCATTGACCTTGATGAACTGGGAGTTTACACGTTCCAGCTTTAGGAACACTAGCACTTTGATTCCAGCCATCCTGTTATGAGGAGAGGAACTGCAGCTTCTAGATCAACAACATGAACTGAACTCCTAACTAAAAGCCAGTCCACCTTGCCAGGCATATATGTATACAAGCCCTTGTGGAAATGGATCCTCTAGCTCCTACTAAGGTGCTACTGTGGACGTTAGGGTAGAACTTGAAATTGAAACAAGCCATCCACAATGAACCCTGGCCAAAATGCAGATGTGTGAACCAAATAAATGATTCTTGTTGTCTTAAGCTACTATATTTTAGAGTACTATATTATACAGCGATACCTAACTAAAACTGTCATGTTATTATATCAACAGCCTCTATGTATTTTCTAAATAATAAAATATGCTGATTAATGTTACTGGAAACAAATTATACATATTAGGAATAAAGTTAAATAACAGGTTGATATTCATAATAATTAACAGATTTGTAAATGGGGATTGTATTTCTGTATCAAAGTTCTCAATCTTTATTTTTACCATAGTTTAATACATGATTATGCTCTTCAACAAGCTTTCCTAGAATTTAGAAGACAATAGGTCCTCCAATAACATCATTTCATTCAACATTATTTTGTTATAATGTTGAGGAGAAAAAAAATAATATATCCATTCCCCAGACAGGGCCACTGTCTGTGGAGTTCGCATGTTCTCCCCATGTCTGCCTGAGTTTTAGGACTCTGGTTTTCTCCCACATCCCAAAGACACGCATGTATGTGAGGTGAATTGGTGTGTCTGTATTTTCCCAGTCTGAATGCGTGTGGCTGTGGCTGTGGGTGTGGGTGTCCCTGCAATGGAAGGGTCTCCTGCCCAGGGTGGTTCCCATCTGGTGGCCTGAGCTTCCAGGATAGGATCTGGCTACATTTAACCCTGAAGTGGCATAAGTGAAGTGGAAAAGAATTATCTCATTATTTCTATTAATCTTTCTTAAGTCTCTATATACCTCACATTTATTTTAATGTTTATTATGAGAAGTGTTTGGGTCTTTAAGCAGAAGTTTGGTGATGATTTTGTGACCATAAATTTTCCCTAGGAACTAAACTCTCATTTATATCAATTAGCCTCTAGACTTTTAAAAGTGTTTCTGTGATGCATTATTTCACGAAAGTCCCAGTTTCCAAGAAACTATTGATGATGTTAAGTGAGGACTGTGGATATATTACATCCTAGTTCATGATTTTCTTTTGTTCTGAAAAGAGAGAAAGCATTGCCTATTTACCTTTGTAGACATATCTTTGGTAGAATTATGTCAGAGTTCAAATATTGCTTTTTATTCATGATTTAATTTTGTTACACTAACAACCTATCATCAATCAATGAATGTAGTTCACCCTCACTTGAGCCACCAAGGGTAGGAAATACCGGAGAGCTGTTTCATTACAGGTGATTTTCATTATTCATCTGAGTGCTTTTGAGGGCCTCTTCTAACTAATACCTCAGAGGCCTAACTTTTACCCTTTGCTCACATCAAAAGCATAAAACTATGAGTGGTGTACAGAAGAGATTTCATGGAGTTTGAGAAGTAGGTGAAATGATGTAACTCTTTTGGGAAAAGCCTTGCTTCATACATCTTTTAGATAGCTAAGGCCAATTAGCTGGAATTATAGTTGGATTGAATATGTAAATATATATAGTTGCCTAATTAGATCCACAGGGTGATACAGCATCTGGGTTTCATGTCCAGCAGTGGTAAAGAGGTTTCATTAGCAAACTCAGGGGAGGATGAGAAGACTGGTAAGCCCAATTCTCCAGTGAAATTGGCAATTCCTCAGATAGTGTCTGGAGGCAGCTGTGACGCTACTATGAGTGCCCAGAAGATAACAACTGCCTCAGTGGGAACAAGAGCCACGAGAACAGTGAACCTCTAATATTCCTGGGTGGTGTTCATAAGCTTTTCGGGCAAGACAGCATCCTGTGTTACTAACCTGAACTGTGTGTTTTCACTTCATGACTAGGAATCAAGATGGAAAAAAGAGGTGAAACATCTAACTGATCTGAATGTACAAATTATGCCACATACTTTAATTTTCCACTATTAAAGAATTAAAAACTAAGTTCCCTCTAAAGGTATTGTATAGATTTTCTATGACATGCTTGAGAATTTTTTTAGTCAAAATGATCAGCCTGCACACACAAAAAAAAGTTTGTTACTTTGCAAAGAGTTCTGTTAAATTGAGCATGTGGTATCCATGGACAATTACTTTGACTTAGTAATATCACAAATACCTACTCTTCATAAAGACACCAGAATGTAGGTCCTTAGTCCAGATATATTTAAAAAAATAGATCTTATGAGAAAGGAATATTTTAAGTCAGCTCATGTATGCTGTGGCAGCTGCTATGATTAAAAATTATCCCCACCTCAGGTGTGGAATGCAATGAATGCCAAACTAAAATTTAGCAACCACTAAAGTTTTAAATAGGGATGGGGGTAAAGACCATAATTAAATTGTGAAGCATTGATATAAGAGACACAGTGAAGGTAGAAAATGTGTGAACATTAAGTGCCTTTATTACTCATTTTACATTTCATCAGGCACCACATGGCATGAAAATACGCTGTCTTAGTTCATTTCCTTGCTACCACGACTGAGCTGTCTCACTCTTTGCTACTGGTTTTTTTTTTTAAGTCACAGCGCTTAGAGGGCTACCTAATATTTCAAGGATAAGATTGATGAGTATTGTCTGAATAAGCTTAAGATTTGCACACTGAAGATAATCTCACTTTGTTTTATATCAGCTATGTGAAAGTGAAACAAAATCATTTTATCTGAGGCTAAGTATTCTCAAAAGATGCATCACGGTGTACTTTACATATGATGCATTTACTGTTAACACTAACAAGCAGGAAAAAAATCATCTGTACAAGTTTTGAAGTACACATTTTAAAACAATGATTATAATTTTAAATATATAAACATAGATTTTTAGATTAGTATGTTTGTTAAAGGGTGCTGTGTATTTTCATGTGGAAGTCAGCAATCTAAGATGCCTGACATATTGAGTAGAGCAGTGGGTTCCAATTTGGGTAACTTATCTTCCAAATAGTCCGAGGGCAGAACTATCCTCAGTTGTGCTTCAGGATTTAGAATAGGTTATTATGACATATTCAGTCAAGTTGATACTGCATTATGCTCATTAGAGACAATTGCTGAAGGTGGTTTTGTTTTTTGTTTTAATAGAATGATATAAAAATTAGTTCATTATGTGAAGATTTTTCTGAGGTTTTTCTTTCAACTAAACACTGGGTAGAGAACCATGCTACGATGATGGGGATGTGTGGGTCACTGTAAAGAGAAAATACGTGGTGATCATGGTGATTTCATTTAAATCACAAGCAGTTTTATTCTTCATACTAAGGTAGTAATTATCCAAAATATTGGGAGCTCCAACTGAGTATATTGTTTTTATAAGACAATTTTAGATCATGTTAAAAATTTTTAACCAAAGCTCTAGAAGTTATATTTTATCAATGATAGAGATGAGGTTATCACCAAAATAAAAAAAGAGTTTATAAAACTAATAAATATATTGATTTGATAAAATGTGTTAGAATTTTCTTAAGGGAAATAGATGATGACCATTTTTCAAAGGGCTCATAGACAATCTGTACTGAACATATTGTATAGCCAAGAAAACATATTTATGTGAACTAGTTCAGTGAATCTAAAAGATCCAGGGGTTTGCTGATTGATATAGATGTATAGCCTACAAAAGCATGAATTTTAATCTACAAAGTCCTATTTTTATCCTGTCCCACTGTTACATATTTTTGATGTTTCATATTTTAAATATATTTTATTTTCACATTCATACTAGAGTTATACATACACACATACATATAACTCACATATAATTCCACACATATAAGTGTAATGTGTGTACACAAATACATATATGAGGTCTGCCCAGAAAATATCCAGCCATGTATTATGAAAACAGAGATATTTCTTGAAGACATGCAGACATGGGGAGAACATGCGAACTGGGCCCATGCCACGCAGAATGGTCTCCTGCATCATGTAAAACATTCTTGTAATATTAATAATGGTTGGACTTCTTTCAGACAGAGCTCATATATGCACACACTCATATCATGTATGATTATCAATTGTCCTAAAATAAACAATTATTCATAGATGTCTACAACATCCCAGACATTGAGCTAGGTATTGAATATAAGAGCAAACATGTATCTATGATTCTATTTCTGTTTTGTTCATTAGATTATTTTGTTCATTGGATCCCACATAGATCCATAGAACAGACTGACAGCTGTCGGAGGGGAGGGAGGTTTGGAGGCCGGGTGAAAATGGTTCAGGGATTTAGGAAAAAACAAACAAACAACAGTATACCGATTGCCAGAGGGAGGGGAACTTGAGGGGAGGAGGAAGAGGGCAAGGGAAGAATAAATGGTGGCAGAAAAAGACTTTATTTTGGACAGTCAGCACACAATGCCTTATGCAGAAGGTGTTTCGTAGAGTTGTACACTTGAAACTTGTATGGTTTTATTCACCAATGTGTCACCCAATAAATTCAATTAAAAAAAAGAATGAACATGATAGAGCATTGGAGAACCTTAATTTTCTGGTATCTTGATTGGGAGAGTGATCAGGTTTCCAAAAGCTTTCTACATGGGCCACCATGAAAGTTATTCTGGCCCTGGACAAGTAGCTCAGTTGGTTAGAGCATTGTCCTGATATGCCAAGGTCATGGGCTCAATGCCTGGTTAGAACACATAAAAAGAGCAACTAATGAATGTGTAAATAAGTGGGAAAAAAATCAAATTTTCTGTCTGTCCCTCTTTCCTTTCTTCTTCTCTCTCTCTAAATATCAATAAATAAAAAATAAGAATTTATTCTGACACAATTTTTTCTGAGACAATTATTTTATTTATTATTACTAGCATTATTATCATTATTTGTAATAAAAATATGATATAAAATGCATGATGCTAGAAAAATTTAAGTCTATAGTATTGTTAACTATAGAAAAAATACTGTATAGTAGGTCTTTAAGATTTACAAAACTGGCTGAACTGACGCTGCCTACCTTCGGACCACTACTGCCTCCTTTGTATCTCCCTGCAGCCCCTGGCAACCACCATTCTACTTTCTGTTTCTGTGAGTACGACTATTTTAGATTCCTTTATTTTATAAGTGGTATCGTGCTATATTTAATTATACTTGGCACAATGTCTTACAGGTTTATCTATGTTGCAACAATGAAAAGATTTCCTCCTTTTTTTATAATTAAATTGTACTGACACACACACACATACTACATTTTCTTTAGTCATTTATTTGCTGATGGACACTGATGTTGCTTCCATAATAAGGTGAAGATTTCTTGCTGAGATCCTGATTTCAATTCTTTTGAATATAGTATGTCCAGAAGTGGGATTGTTGGATTATATGGTAGTTTTATTTTAATCTTTGAGGAACCTCCATACTGCTTTCCATAATGGCTGTATAAATATACATTCTTGCCAACAATATAAAAGGCTTTTAATTTCTCCATATTTTCACCAATGCCTGTTATCTTTTTTTTTATAATAAGCATTATCATGACAGTTGTGAGATGATGTCTCATTGTGGTTTTGATTTGCATTTTCCTGATGGCTAATGACGTTAAATACATTTTTATGTGTTTGTTAGATATTTGTATGTTTTTTTTGCAGAAATATATATTCAGTTACTTTGCTCATTTATTAATTAAGTTATTTGGTTCTTTACTATTCAGGTGTAGGAATTCCTTATGTACTTTGGATATGGTTGTCAAATATGTTCTCCCACATCATAGGTTGACATTTCATTGTGTTGATTTTTTTTCTTTCTGTTTGGAAGCTCTTTAGTTGAATATAATCCCACCTGTCTATTTTTTTACTTGTCCATGTGCTGATTTGTCACAGTCAAATATTGTGGGAACTCCTCTTCCCAACACTGGAGTTCCAGTCTAGGTAGCCTGCTGCGAGACTGGGACAATCGCTCCTCAGTGGGGATCTACACAGCCAAGATGTCCCTCTCAATACCCACCACACATGGATAAGAAGTTTACGTCTCTGCCCTTCTGTCAGTCTCCTGGCTTCTTCTTTATAGGAGTTCTGTTCATCTTGCCTTCAGGTGGTTCTCAAGGGTGAATATTCCATCATCTAGCTGTAACTTTGATGTGACCATGGCAGAATGTAAACACAGTATATAACTGCTCTGCTATTTTTTATTTAAACATTTTTATTGTTATTCTATTACAGTTGTACTAAATTTCCCCCCTTCCCCTCCTTTGCCCATTCCACTCCCCCACTCCCACAGTCAATTCCCAAGTCTATGTCCATGGGTCATTCATACCCGTATTGTAACTAGTAGTTCCTTTTCCTAGTTTTTTGAAGTGTGAAGTGAGGTTGTTTATTTAAAATTTTAATTTTAATGTAGGTATTTATTTCTATAAATATTCTTAGTAATGATTTTGCTGTATACTGTAAATTTTGGTATGTTGTGTTATAATCTTTGTCCTCAGATGTTTTTTAATTTTCCTTTTGATTTTTTATCCAATTATTGCTCAAGGGTATCTTATTCATTTCTGCATATTTTTGAGTTTCCCCATTTTCAACTTGTTATTGGTTTTAATTGTGTCCCAGTGTGGTTATAAAACATACCTGGAATAATTGCAATCTCCTTAAATTTGTTAACATGCTATTAGCAAGTCTCATATAACAATGTATAAAGCTAATTATATATCAGATAAAGTGGGTTTTCCTCCAGGTGTGCAAGGCTGGTTCAACATATAAAAATATTTGACAAAATACAACACTCGTTGGTCCTGTAAACTCACAGCAAACTGGAACTTAAAGGGAACTTGCTCAACCTGCAAAAATATACATATAAAAACCTAGAGTGTGGTCATATATTTAGTCATATATATAATAAATATTACAGGGATTAGTGTATATATAAATCTTAATATGACAGTAAAGACATATAAAATAAATCATAAGATTGAACTCCAGTAAAAAAAGTATGTAAGGAAAAAGAGGGAAATTTTGCCGCTGGGTTAAAAAAAGTTAACATTATGTTTAACGTTGTGAAAGCTTGACTTGACTACAGCTACGTAAACAAAGTGGGAGATGGGAGAAGATTGTCCATATTACTAGAGAAGACAGGGTGCACCTGCAGCATCCTAATGGAGGAGAAAGAAAAGGAGTATCTAACTTTTACATATTGATGATGCGCCCAGCACAAGAGCAGGTGTTTTGAAATCATCGCTCACTCCACATGATGTTGTACTTCTTTGCTTTCCAGAAGAAGCCAAATAACTTGCTCTTGGTCCTTTACTCTTTTGTTGCTGAGAAAGTGCTTGAAATAAAGTCTGACTGAAATCATGTCTGTACGATCACTTCTATAAAACATACTTGTGGTATAAGAGTTACACTCTTCCTATTTCTTTATACATCAGTAATGCTGTTTAGCTTTATGTGTATAATTGTACCTATATCAGAGACACTAGCAAAAATTAGTCTAGAAGTAGCTTCATTGGGGATGAAAAAGTCTTAATACTCTTAACATTCTAACATAAATGGTTGAAAAAACTGAGGAGCTATAATCTACAAGACAAAATTAAGCAGGAGTGTTTTTTGCTTTAATTTTCCTTTTTCAGTGTTCATTTGTTAAAATCTTCAACCCCAATTCCTCAGAATATAACCATATTGGAAGACAGATCTTTAAAGAGGTAATTAAGTTAAAATGAGGTCCTTAGACTGGGGCTCTAATTCACTACCACTGGGGTCCTTAGAAGAAGAGACATTTGGAAATACAAAGAGACACTGGGGAAGTCTGTCACAGAGGGAAGATCATGTGAAGATCAAGCAGCTTGAGGGTGGCCATTTGCAAGCCAAGAAGAAAGGCCTCGGAGGAGACTAACTGCCATTTTCTGATCTTGGATTTCCAGCCTGAAGAACTATGAAAAAATAACTTCCTGTTGTTATTTTTCATAACAGCCCTAGAAAATGGGCAAATTAATATGAAAGAGGTCTTTAAAAAAGCCTTTAAATATTTGAAATAGGGCCATCTTAAAGTGTACACATACTTGTTCTACATTTCCCCCCGAGAAAAAATGAGAAGCAATAGTTTTCGGAGGTAAATTTTACCAAAACTATAAGCTTTTTAAACTAAATTGAATGTTTTTAAAAGAATGAATAGTTGTTCCCTTTCTGTTGCTTTAAATGGGGACATGAAAAAAGTGAAGGGAGGAGGAAGGAAGAGAAAAGGAATAGGAGGAAGGGAAGAGAATGGATGGGAAGCAGAGAGAGGGAAGAGAGAAAAATAAATGAATGACAGTGTAATTCCACTCGGTTGGAATTATTCATAGAGTTTGCTGAACACGGACCTCTCAAAAGTGTGGCGTTTAGACTAAATATCCTGTATCTTCCTTTAGGATTCAAAATTCTATGACTTACTATCATTTATATTGAGAAATACTTCCAAATGTCAGTGTATCCTTAAAAGTTCCTCCAGTCTTTCCAATAAACAATGAACTGACATATGTAGATTTTAGAATGAAATAAAAGTTGGATCTAGTCTGATTAATTGTTTGTTAGAATAATTATGCTCTGCACCTTCCCCAGCGAGTACTCTACCTAAGTGACATTATTTATAATAACTTATGCACTTCCTCTTTTAGATTGAGCATATTTTTAAATAGCCACAAAATAATAAGTGAACAGTAAACATCTGTTTTCTTTTATTTGATGGATAATTGGAAAATAATTTAGAAGTTATTTAAAAAATTGAAATTTAATACTTAGTTGTAATTATTTTTTAATCATTTTTTGTGGTTTTTGGATTAAATAGATGCTTAAAACATTTTAGATCTGAAAAAAAATGAGGCTATAACTACATTTCTTAGGACCCAAATTACATTCTCTAAAAATCTCTCACTAGTAATAACACTTTTGAAATGTTTTTAATAAAGTATTTTTGTATAGTATTTACACACTTAACAGAAACTTTTCCTAGAGAACTATACATTCACATTCACCCACAGAACTAAAGAATTATAATAATGTGATAACAATCATCATAATAAAACAAGCCTAAGCAATTAAATTTTTTCTACATAACTCATAGCTCCCTTCCTATTAAGTTTTTTCCTAATTTTCCATTTAAGAACTAAGATAATTCATGTAATGGAGTTAGTAAATTACATATAATCTACCCTCTTTAGTGAAGCAAATGTAGCTTATTTCTAATAACAGATGTGGTCTTTTTATAGACCTTCTGTCCCATGTAGACACTGAAGAAAAACAAAACACAATTTTAGTCTATCTCTGCAAACTGTCCTGTGCATAATAAATAATAAGGAGTCTCTTGGATAACTCAATATTTTTACTTAAAATACTGTGTAGGGGCCCAATGGAGGGGACTATTCAGTGGATTCATAAAGCAGTGTTCAGGTTATTTGGTTGATGACTCTCATGTGATTTGCTTGGATTCCATCCATAGGCTTTTTTCTGGTTTGATACTAAAATATGTAAAATTAATTCTTCTAGTGTCTGATACTGACTTCTGTAAAGGCAATATTCAGATATGTGTCCTGTCTTTGTTTTAGCAATTCTGTGACCCTCTTGGGTGCATTTGGACCTTCTTCAGCCCTTACACTGGCATTTTATACATTCTAACTTTCATTTGGTTTGAGGCTTCAGTGTTCAACTCAAGAAGTGTAGACTTCGGGGTCACCTCGCTACCACCGTAGCAACTTGTTCTACTAAAGCCTTTTCAAAACAGTTCCTCAACCAGAGGGGAGAGGGGAGGGAATTTAAGGGGAAAAATGAGAGGGATTTAGAGGAACAAGTATAAAGGACACAGGGACAATAACTAAGAGGGATGGAAATGGGAGGGAGGTGGGGTGCATGGGGGGAGGGGTGGGCTGGGATGGGAGAAATAAACAGAAAACTGTTCTTGAAAAATAAGTAAATAAAAATTTAAAATAAACTAAAAAAAACAGTTCCTCTGAGCAGGTAGGAAATTTGAATATCTTTTGTTTCATATAGTAAATAAATAAAGAAAATGAAATTTAAACTCTCCAAGGCCTCCTCTCCTCTGTGTAATTCTCTCTCTCTTTCTCTCCCTCTCCTTTTCACACACATACACCATATTGTACCTGGATGCAGCTGGTCCAAATTGAAGAGGACAGAGGTCAGACTTTAATAAAATTGCCTTTCTTACTTGTTTCTTAGGAATATCCTCTCTGTTTATGCAGACATACATGTCTCCCCGGCTTATTGCATCACTCCTAATTCCATCTCCATTTCACTCTTCCTCAAAACTGGATGTGGTATGTTATTTCTCCTATGTAATATCCTATTTTTATATTAATAAAATGCTATATCTAATTAGAAAAACCTAGCTTAAGATGGGCTAAATTTAAATTATGGTAACTTAGAAAACCCTTCCCTGTCAATGTCTTCACTTTCACTGAGATTACTTTTTATACTAATATCCTTTTTTAGAAAACAGAAGCTAAACACTGACTAATTGTCTTATCATTTTAGTTATATCACAAGTAATCACATTCCCAGTTTCACATCTATCAACTATATTCTATCACAAGGAATATGTAACATATTCCCTTAGAATATGTTATACAGGGAAATGCAAAGGATAAAAGCCAACTAATTGATTCACAAACCAGTAACTATTTTATTATAGAAGGTTTGAGAGTTTAGAAAAAGAGGTGACATCAATTTCAAATTAATTGTGTATTAGTGACTGGGTGGCTGGTATAACAGAAATGTATCTCCTTAGAGTTCTTTTTTTTCCATTTTTAATTTAATTATTGTTCATGTACAGTTTTCTGTCTCTTACTCCCACCCCAGCCCACCCCCCAGTACTCCCCATCCCCCTCCCATTTCCACCCCGGTTAGTTTTTGTCCATGTGTCCTTTATACTTGTTCCTGTGAATCCTTCCTCTTTTCCCATGAAATTCCCTCCCCTCTCCCCTCTGGTCCCTATCAGCCTGTTCTCTATTTCAGTGTCTTTGGTTATATTTTGCTTGCTTGTTTGTTTTGTTGATTAGGTTCCTCTTACAGGTGAGATCATACGGTATTTGTCTTTCACCACTTGTCTTATTTCACTCAGCATAATGCCCTCTAGTTCCATCCCTGCTGTCACAAAGGATAGGAGCTCCTTCTTTCTTTCTGCTGCATAGAATTCCACTGTGTAAATGTACCAGTTTTTGGATCCATTCATTTACTGATGGGCACGCAGGTTGCTTCCAACTCTTGGCTATTGTAAATTGTGCTACTATGAACATTGGAATGCATAGGTTCTTTTGGATTGGTGTTTCAGGGTTCTTAGGATATAATCCTAGTAGTGGAATTGCTGGGTCAAAAGGCATATTCATTTTTAGTTTTGTTAGAAAATTTCATCCTGTTTTCCATAATGGTTGTACCAGTCTGCAATCCCACCAGGTGAACTAGGGTCCCTTTTCCCCACAACCTCTCCAACATTTGTTGTCTGTTGCTTACAGTTCTGATGTCTGAAAGTCAAGATGAAAGCCCCGGCAGGGTCAGTTTTCACTGAAGCCTCTCTCTGGATTTGCAGCGGGTCACCCTTTTCTTATTTGCACCCTCACATGTTTGTCCTTCTGTGCTTGTGTGACCATAGTGTCTCTTCCTCTTTTAATAAGGACATCGGTCCTTTTAGACTAAGGTCCCACTTTTATGACTTTATTTAATCTTAATTACCTCTCTACAGACCCTATTTCCAAATATAGTCACTTTGGGAATTAAGTTCCAGCACAGAAATTTGTAGACACAATTCAATTCTTGACAATCAAATTAAAAAATACATTTTCAAATATTTTGTGCTTGCTCCTTGTTCTCATTATATATTTTCTTTTTGTCCCTTTGTTTCCTTTTCTTCATTCTAGCAAATTGCTCCAAACTTCTTTTGTACAATTGAAACTCAGGTGAAGAAATTTAATTAGAACTCTCAGTTAATGGCATATTTTCATCACTGGTCTGTGAAAGTTCCCACTATTATTTTATTGATTGATTGAATGACTGGTAGATTTGTATATTTTATTGTATTCCTCTCCCCACCTCCACCTTTGATGATAAGTGATTCTAGTGTTTAAATGGATGCATTTTTATATGTTTTCTTGCGAAATAAGTACATACTATTTTATACACATCATTTTATGCAAATATTATTGTGCTATGTATCTTGTGATTTTTTACTTTATTCCACTAAAAACCAGATTTTTAAGATCTGCCCCTATTTTTGTTCTCTAATCTTTGTTTCTAACTGCTATAAAAATTCTGTGATATGCATGTAACATATTGCATTTATTTTTCTACTTTCTAATGAAATTATTAGATTTATTTTTTAAATTCAACATTATTTTATATTAGTTTCATGTGAACAGCATAGTGTTGAGACACTCCTAGAATTTACTAAGTGTTCCCCATCCTGGTTCCAGTACCCACCTAACACCACATGTACTTATCACAATATCACTGACTGTAATCTCTATGCTGGACTTTCCATCGCTGTGACTATCTTGTAACTACCAGTTTGTACTTCTTAATCCCTTCACTTTGTTTTTTACCCAGACCCCAACCCGCCCCCACCCCAATCAGTCTATCTGTCTAACACATTGCATTTGAATTTGGATACAATGGCATATTTTATTTAAGTAGCTGAGATACAGATCTAGTTACATATGGAGAGTTTTTCAACTCTTACTAAAAATTAACCCTTAAAAAGACCTCTCAGGTTAAAAAACTACAACTGCAGCGACCAGAGGGGAGAGGGAAGGGAATTTAAGGGGAAAAATGGGGAGGGATTTTGAGAAACAAGTATGAAAGACACAGGGATGAGGACTGGGGGGGGGGAATGGGAGGGGGGGGAGACGGGGCGGGGGGGGGCTGGGATGGGAGAAATAGACAAAAAATGTACTTGAAAAATAACTAAATAAAAATTTTAAAAAACTACAACTGCAAGTAAAACATAACAAAAAAAGTAATAAGTATATTGATAATAATCAACTGTTAAGCAAGTTGACTTAAGGAAATCCAAAAATTAAATGAAAAAATCTAAGTCTCAAGGGTCTTCTGCAATTTTTCAGTAAAGAGTTTGGTGGGGCTAAGCTGTATGTTATAAATAAATAAAAGAGATGAACCCATGATCGTAGAGTGTTGTGACTTAGTTTGAACTCCCCCAAAGCTAACACTGAGATGAGTATCCTGAACAAATGATTTATTAAAGAAATTTCTCTAGGAAAAACTATTAGTAAGTGGGGAGAAAAACAGAGTAGAAAGAGGAAGAAACAAAGCAGGAGTTCTATCTTTAGAGGTTGTCCCTTCAGGAGACTCCTAGAGCATAAATTGCACCTCACACTTTGTCCCTGTCCAGAATCGGCAGACAGGACATTCACATGAGGAGGAACCTCCCCCCGCCAAAAGAAAATACACGCGGAATTCCCTTCTGGAGGGCAGGCCCCTTGTACCACAGGCTCGCCCCATTACGTGAGTGTTCTAGGAACCCACCTGTATCAGCGTTCCAGCTGGCGTTGTTGTGAGAGGCTGTGTTGGGCTTCAGTGAAATTTCTTTGAAGACACTTTCAACACACTTGCCTATTTCATGATGGGTGCTTTACAAGCACACCTGCCCACAGCAGGCTGAGCATTCAGCAGTGTTTTTTGTTGTTGTTGTTGTTTTTGCTACAGCATGACTCCCTTACCCCACCCTCCTTATTCACCCAATATCACCCAGAGTGACTATCTTTTGTTTCTCCTTAGAGAAAAGTGCACACAGGGAAATGTTTTGCCTCTGTGGAAGGGGTGAAGCAAAAAATGGCAGAAGCACTCAATGGCATCAAAATTGACCAGTTCAAAAGAGTTTTGAGGAGTGGAAAAAATGTTTTGATAGGTGCATTGCATGAAATGGAGAGTTTTTTGAAGGTGACTGAAATTTAAACCTGTAATCATAAATACACCATCTTTTGACAAATAAGTTCTGAGGTTTTCTGGGTCTTCCTTCATACAGCGCCACCCAATCACTGACTGGCCAGTAAGCAGCAAAGAGCAGCATAAAGCTCTGCAAGGGGAAGATGCTTTCCAGCCCAGCTCTCCTGCTTGTTAGTCATGTGGCTGCACAGGCCCAGGTGAAGATCACCAAAGAGAGTTATGGATACAAATACATTAGACACAACAGTACACAGAAACTGAGGGAGAGGTGTGAGGAAATGATAAACAAGATCAGGAGTGATGTGCACAATTCACTGATAATATCTGCTATGTGCAAAAAAATTAGATGTTCATCTAGTTACTATATTCTAATGAAAAAATTGTACCATGAAGAACTGTAAGGTGCCAGATTTCCTAATTAGTCAAAAGTTGTTAAATTGCACCTAATTTATTCACTGCTATTTTAGACTATCTAAAATTGTCTTGGATGTGATTTGTAAAAATACTGGCAGTTGTCTCCTCAGGTTTCATCGCGAACATCACTCTCACATTTGAGAAAATATGAAGCCTGGAATGGTTAGGTGACATTTTTTAATGTCATGCCAAGTTCCAATATACGATCCAGGACCCCAAATTTTTGAAGTCCATATTTAATTATTAATTTTATAAAAATAAGTATTTCAAACAATAGCATATATAGTCACAAAATTTACTGACTGCTGTAAAATGAAAACCCTAAATATCAGATATATTAGCCGATATTATTTAGAGTTATATAAATGTGCAGGAAAAAATGCATTAACTGACACAAGGAAGTGAGAATCAAAATGTGATTAAAGAAATGAGGGTTTTGTTTTTTTTTTGCTTAAGAAATAGGAGAGAAAAGGGGGAGGAGGGGGGGAATGGGTGGTATTCTAAAAAATTTAAAAAAAAAAAAAAGAAATGAGGGAAGAACAAAGAACACCAAGGTTCAGTGCTGTTGAGGATAAGATCCACGGACATCTGGATGATTTTTCATTAAGCACAGGTACATTGTAAAGAAGGTTTGTTCAATGTGTTTGATTTTTAGAAGTGTCTTTAGGTTGGTCAGTGTGTCATGTTTTAAAATCTGTCAGTGAAAGCACATTAAAAAAAGAAAATAAATGAAGTTATTTAAAATATCCTATTCTTGACCTATTTCCATATTTTAAATTATAATTCCTCCAATATAACTTTCTTGAACTTGATAGTACTTTTAAATGTAATACTTCGCATAGCTAGGTAGGTGTATTTTTACAGCTCTTCCTTCAAGTTGGTGTCATAAGTAGGTCAGCATAATGAAATATGTATGCAGTGATGGGAATGAGGGATTTTTGAAAAGTTGCAGATTTAGTTTTGAATTGTGAACTTTTAAAAATCTTTTTAGTTCTGAAAAATAGACAGTATTGTTTCTTAAAACCACTTTTAATATCAAATCATCTTCTTTTCCAGATTTTACACAAAATAATAATAAATCAAACAATTAGGAAATACTGTAATACATAAATGAAGAATCTAGATAAATAGTTTTGTACTGTATGACATTGATAATTCATACATGATTATAAACTAAAAATGGTATATTGAATTTAATTAATCATTTATTCAACAGTTCGTAATTTAACTTCTATGATATATTTATATTTCCCCTGATTGAAAGATTCATGTTTTTAACCTTTAAATTAAAAAGTTCTGCTCTGGCTGGTGTAGCTCAGTGGATTGAGCGCGGGCCTGTGAACCAAACAACTGCAGTTCGATTTCTAGTCAGGGCACATGCCTGGCTTACAGGCCAGTTCCCAGCAGGGGACACATGAGAGGAGACCATACATTGATGTTTCTCTCTCACTCTCCTTCTCTTCCTCTCTCCTCTAAAGATAAACAAAATCTTATATAAAAAGTTCTCTTAAGCTCTTTAATAAATAACCAATACTATAATTTAACATTTTTCTAAGTTAAGATAAAGCTAAAGATATGTAAATGATTTAGATAAATTAAATAAAAATAATTATATGTGTTTTTATTTATCATTTATGGTTGATATTCTCCTGTATACTCATTAGAAATGAGTATTTTAGGACAAATATAATCAGATATGTCAATCGCATTTAATTGACATTAATTTAACATGCAAAGCTTCCATTTCTCTAACTCATCGGGGTTAGTATGGTTTTTACATCACTTTACTAATGGAATTAATTTAAAAAATTAATTTTAATATGAACACCTGAAAAATATAATTTCAGAGTTTGATCAAAGTCTTATGTTGGCATTGTTTATATGATTTGTAAAAACTGTTAGAATAAAAGTATACAAAATTACAAATGTGAAATGAATACACATGAATTCTTATTTTACAGCATGACAATAATTCACAAAAATATAAGAATATTCAAAATGTGAAAAAATTACACAGGTATATATTCTTAGACTTTTTAATTATACTATGATTCTTCCTTTTCTTCTCATTTTAATACTGAAAATAATTTTAAATTTAATAGTTCTAAAAGAACACAAAATCAATTCTGAATTAACTATAAAAGCAATTATGATAAATTTGAAAACTATAATTGTATTATCAAGCTACTAAGAGTAATTGAAGTACTAAAATACTCCTATATTGAATTCTTGATGTCTCTGTGTAGAAGTTTTGTTAGTGCAACATTAGTTTCTTTGGGTTATTTTGATATTTCAGAGGCAGTTTGCATGGCTATTTCTTCTTTACCTACTATATTTAATCAAACAAGGAAAAGATATATCAGGCACTCTGTAAAAGAATTCTAATATGTTGTGTTGTATAAAATATGTAACCTATACACAGATATTTGTTTTATTATGTAGTATTGTTCTATATGTACCAAGCTAACATAGAAAGTGTCAATTTATTTCAGAAAATTTTCATAAGAAAGAAAAAATGTGTTGTCTTTATGATTGTTTGCATTACTTGTTCAGTATCTTTCTTACAAGAGAGACCTTTCATTTGATTTAGTCATGCTGGAAACATAATCTTCTGTTTAGAATTTTAAATGTCTGAGAATTGAAAAGTTTTCACAGGATTGTAACTGGCTCCATATATTCCAGATATTATTTCCCCTTAAATTTACAAATACTTACCATGAGATTTAGAACAAGTTCATGTCACTGTACCATATCTTGTTCTCTACCTTTGTATGATGAGGGTGGGGGAGTTCCTTCAGGGAGTGGAGAGGGTGTCCTGGGAATCATCCTCCTACCTGAACAGCTAGCAATTACTACTCACCAGAGTGTGGATGCCTCACTAAAACAAAACTAAATGTTTTCCAACATAAATGTCCTTGGCCATATCACCAAAAGTGCTGATCTATTTAAATACCAAGAAAAATTTAGGTAGTGAAGATATTCAGGTGGAAAGAGATAACAATCTTGATCGACTAGAGTTTTAAATCATAGTAACGAGAACCCACTCAGGGGCCTTTGCATGACTTGAGAAAGGGCCTCACCCCAATAATTGTTTCTGAACCCTATACTCAGTAACTCTTAAAAATCCAATTGTGACATATAAAATGCATTTAACAATTTCTAATTACTTTCCACTATTGAATTTTACACTAAAGCAATGCAGTGGAAACACTACTTTTCCACATGAAAGCACCTGGAGGGTAATTAAGGCTCTTCCTAATATCACATGTTCCAAAGCTATAGTAAGAGCCCCTGGTCCACTCCCCCCAAATACTATTTGTAATTTCTTACTCATACCAAGTGATCTTTCTCAGGTTTAATTACTGACTTCTGGAAGGGCAATATATCAGTTCAAATCACCTTTGGAGGGGGTGATATGATATAGATTACATTCCGCACATCCTGTAGCTTTTTGAGTTAGAAAGTGATATTTGAAAAGAATATGTAGGAAACTTACAAAGGAACTCAGTTATTAAATATATTGATGTGGTAATAGATACAAGGGTTTTTTTGTGTTTCCAACCCACAAAAAAGAGAATAGGCAAGTGCTCACATGTCAGAAGGTTACAAATAACCATGCCAAATGGAATCAAGAAAGGGAAAATGCTTATCAGATCAGTGGTATAGGAAAAGCATCTGAAGTAGGTAGTTCTTGATATACAAAGTATAGGACAAACAATTTCTCCATAGATGGAAACATGCAGGGTTTTTATCACTTTGCTTTCTTAATGAACCAAAATCATTCAATGCTTAGCTCAGGTGTTAACTAGTCTAAAAAACTTTTCTCAGTACTTTCTTTTCTTCCAAGAGAATTGGGGTCTTTCTTTTCTCTTTTCATCACACCCTATGCATTTCTACATTATGACAATATTGCTATGAATAATAACTGCATTCAGGAATACATTGTCATTGGGTGCTTACCTGCTTCATGGCAAGATTTGTCATGTTCAGTTTTCATACCTGAGAATTTGTGCCATGCATTTGCATTTAATAAATATGCATTGGCTATAAGATTGAACATTGGAGTAACAGGACTAGCCAAAGTTATGACCAAAAAAGCATGGGCCATGTCTGGTGAACAGTAATTGATTTTGACTGGCAATTATGAAATATGCACTATAAGAAATGTCCATAAAGCCAGGCTGTAGCAGTATTTTAGGGAGCCCTAAGAGCCAGTTGGAGTAATTTATACCTAGCTTGGTCAATAGCAATAGTCTTCAATGAAGGTAGCATTCTTGAATTCCAGCAAAAGATAATGTTTTCTTTTTTTTTAAATATTAAATTTTATTTAGTTACTTTTCAAGTACATTTTTTTTTCTCTCCCCCCCCCCACCCGGTCTCCCCCCTCCCTCCCATTCCCCCCCCAGTCCTCATCTCTGTGTCTTTCATACTTGTTCCTAAGATAATGTTTTCATAAAATTAGTTAACAGACAATGAAAAAAATTTAAATATTTTCCTTTAATGTGAGTTATATTCAGGCAACTATAATGTTGTTTGTTGATATAATTCAGGATTGACAGTGTTTATTAGCAGATGTGGACTCAAAGAAGAGAAGAATGGAATTTGTATAGAGAAAAACTTAAGAAATTAACTTTGAGCTGGAGAAGAAGGGTGTTTTTTTAAAACAATGTTATGTAGTAATATGTACAGATACTGATCATTTTGTAGGTGCTCAGTTCATTGAGTTCATTTCTAATTGCCATTTGTCCTCTAGAAAGTAACAGTCAAGGCTATCTGTTATTGGATAAGCAGTGGGCTTGGGGAAAAATGTAGGTAAAATTTGATGACTTACAAAGAATAGCTTCTGTAGGTATACAGAAGGAAAAATGATACCAGTGATATAAAAAAAATGGTGGGGACTCAGCTTAGCTTAGATACTATCACACACCATGTAGAACTGGTGTATCATTGTTCCTTTGTTTTCCCCTGGCAGTGAAGAGCTGCCATGGTATCAGGTAACAAAACAATACAAACTATATGCACATTTGTATATTGTCAGTTTAGCTATATAGGAACTATTCTCACAGTGTCTTTCTCTGAATAATTTCATATTAGCATGAATCACAAGAGACATGTTGCACAAGATTGGAAAGATGGAGTGAAAGGAAGTAATGGAGATAGGTAGGCAGATAGACAGATGATAGATAGATGATAGAAGTAAATGTGTATGTATCTTAGAAGATCTGTGCAAGGCATGACCTTCTATTGCTGCTCACACACATACTCTCATGTGTTGGTTCCTCTTATTGGCGTGGGGTAGCAACTGGGCTACAGCTTCCTCATGTCCTCCCATCCCCTCCTTCAGCATCTTCTTCTCCTAGGCCACGTGTTCCTTTAGCTCCCTGATGAATATTACAAGCTTCTTCTGCAAGACACCCCCATCATTAAAGCTGGAGGCCTAGAAGCAGAAGGGGACTTAATGTGGTTCCCGTTTATTCTCTTGGTTTACTGCTCATCTTGATAGATCCCAGGTTATCTTGCTTGACTTCAACAATGTCTATCTTCTCTTCCTGATCCTGTATATTAAGGATTTTAGTTTCTTGTACCAGAGAGAGATGTAAGAGACTCACATAAAGTCAGTCACGCAACAAGCTCAAATAATTGCGTGCAGGCCAGCCACTCCATAAACCACACATTGCTCTGCTCATCCCATTGAGACCTAAGATGATTCTCATGTGGTCTCCACGGCTGCATGGTAACTAAGAGACTTCATAGTTCTGGTAGCAGATAATTGTAAGTGCCTTGTCAGTGACTCTGGGCTAGGCAGAGAATGAATAAAGAAATTTCTCTATACATAGGACTAATAAATAATCACTTTGTGAAGAACTCATAGTAGCCAAAACTATTTTTTTCTTCCCTAAGTGCAATTATCTCCAAATGTTTGGAACTTTAAAAAATGTTTGCCTCAAATATATTATTTCTATATGTGTATGAGATCACATTTTAAACTTTCTTTTTCTTTTTTCTTCTAGAACACCAATTCAACTCTGTCCTACCAATGTGCATAGAGTAAAACCTCTGTTGTTATTTTTTCAGTCGCTTTTTTAAAAATCATTTTTTAAAGATTTTATTTATTAATTTTTTTAGAAAGGGCAAAGGAGGGAGAAAGAGAGGAAGAGAAACATTAATGTGTGGCTGCCTCTCATGCACCTCTCACTGGGGACCTGGCCCTCAACCCAGGCATGTGCCCTGACTGGGAATCAAACCAGTGTCTTTACGCTTCCCAGTCTGGTGCTCAATCCACTGAGCCACACCAGCCAGGGCCAAAATCTTTGCTTTTTGAGTGACTAATTAATATTTTATAAATAATGAAGAGGATTGTGTTCAATATAATTCTATTTATATATTCATGAAGCAATAATGTATTGTTCATTTAGTAAAACAGTATCTTATACTAGAAAGTAAAAATGGTTATGTTGTATTAAAACTTTATAGAATTATTAGAAAAAATAAATGGGGTATCATCCCCATGTGGATAGAATTTGATATGTTTTTGTTTGCTTCCTCTTCATCATGTGCAAAATAAATGCAGAAAGAAAGGTTTTCAATGATTACTTGGGTGTGCATATAGATATTGTGATTAATTAGAAGCATATGTAAGAAGTTTATGTGTTGAAGGCACTTTCCTGCTAAACAAAGAAGTGGGCAGATACAAATTTCGGTTACTGAATGAAGGGAGGGAAGTAAGATTTCCCCAGGACTTGTCATATTTATTTAAAATAATTGTGATCTATTAAGTAATGAAAACAATTAACTTGAGGCATATAAGGTAGCCCAGTGGATCATTTCCCTCAATCAGCATTCTAAATTTCGGATTTTTAATGCTATGAAATAGGAAACTCTAAATATATATATCCTTCTATTTTATATACTGCATTCACAACATCATACTGGAAAACTACATTCCAGTAGAGAGAGCAGTCAAGCTGTGTTTCACAAATTACAACTGAAGAGGCAGAAGAGGCTGCTACAGTATTACAGATTTCTACTCCCAAATTTTTTATTTCACCACAATCTTCATTCTGAGAAGAAAGTCCTTCCATATTTGTAGGCATATTTCATAGCATCAGTAGTGAGTGATTAATGCAGATTCAACTGCATTTTTCTATTTTAGAAAAGCAAATATTTTAAAATATATATATATATATATATCATATTTCTTTGAATGAAAAAAGCAGGCAACAGCCCTGGCTGGTGTGGCTCAGTGGATTGAGTGTGGGCCTGTGAACCAAAGGATTGCGGTTCAATTTCCAGTCAGGGCACATGCCTGGGTTGCAAGCCAGTTCCCAGCGGGGTACCCACGAGAGGCAACCATACATTGATGTTTCTCTCCTTCTCTCCTCTTCCCCTCTAAAGATAAATAAATTAAACACACACACACACACACAATTTAAAACAAAAAGAAAAAAAAGCAACATTTAGAAACAAGTTGATTACAGAAAGAATTTGAGAACAATAATGGGATGATTAAATGAGAAAATGGGTCAGAATGATACTGGCTTCATCAACTTTTGTGTTACTTTGGACAAATTATGAGTTCCTTTCAGGCCTCAGTTTTCTCATCCAAAAAAGATTATATGTTTTTCACCTTCCCTGCTGTCAAACTCTGCCCACTTTACATTAGTTAGTTTTTCTTCCATCATCTGTTTTTTTCTCCACAGCTTTGCCTTAGTCTTTTGCTGAGCGGGGGCCCTGGTGATGCCTCAGCTGAATGCCGTAGTCTCTGAAGAACCTCCTCCTAAAATGCTAATTTGTCTTCTTAGTGCTCCTGCTTATTATGAAAACTAGGACTCCTAAACTGATCTCCGGAGTGGGCATGAAACTGACTGCCTAAATCAGCAGGTAGTCATGTATAATGGATGGCAACTTTCACAAGCTGAAATCACCCATGACAGTTCATGCTAGTGGGGTTTTAAGATTTTACATTGTATTTAACCATTAAGAACCTACCACTGGGCTTCTTTTGCAGTGGGGATGCAGTGGGCTTCTTTTGCAGTGAGGATAAAACAATACATTTTTTTCTGTGGTGTTTCATTGGTGTAAAGCAAATATTTTCTAAAAATAGTCTGTCTTGCTATGCACTCCCTTTCATTGTTCTTTTGCTAGGAAGAGAGCATCCTTTTGTTGGATCTTGTTTTGTGTATTCATGTTGGTGTTGTCGGGTTGCTACTGCTTCTTCAGCTCCCAAGTCTAGGATATATATAAAAAACTAAAACAAAGAACTTTTGTTTTTCCTCAGGTCCAAATGTTCCTGGGAAGTCTGCTTATTTTTTCTCTCAAATTTCCAGCCTTCTGGTGTTTGTTTTATGCACAATGTTTAAGGTTTTTAGTTTATTTAACAAAGGCCCTGCCAATAGAGAAAAGTGCATCTATTATATGTTTCTGAAACAAAAGTCCCTCATCCTGCTTTTAAACATCAGGAAATCCTTTTTAAAAATCCAAATCACAAAGGGTATATCTTCAGTCTTTATTCACCATTTTTCTTTTCCAAAATCATTCTGGGTCAATGGGATATTTTAGAAAACATATGTAAATTATTCCAGAATATAATGTGTCCAGGTCAGAGGAGTAATTTAGTATATACTTAATTATAATACTATTTTTAAATTAATTCACTTAAAGTAATATTTACTTTGCTATTTTCCAATTGAGTAATCATCCTTTGAGGAGTACAGAGATGACTTCAACAATTCCATTTTCTATTGTTATTGTTAATATTATACAATCATCATTAACTTAATTGAAAGGTTTAAAGTCAACACAGAACACTTTAAAGTAACTATAATAATCATAATGCAAAATTGTTCAAAGATCAAAAGGTCATGCCAATGTTAATTTAAAAACAGAAAAGCATCTTTTATATTAAAACCTGATCTTGACTACCTATCAACTTAGACCATTAAGAAGTCCCATTATGGTTTCTTTTTTCACATGTCCCTGGGCTGAAAGTTTGATCTTCAATGTCATAATTTAAATGTAATTGTTTCCTAGCAACCACTGCATTGATAATTTGCATTCAGGAGTAGAACTGCTTAAAAAGTATTTTCCCTAGCTAGAATGAGTATTACATAAGTAAGTAAGCAATTTTAAATAATTTCAAGATCATGACTGCTTTTGCTAACCAATTTTCCAGTCTTTCTGTAAAATGAGTGTCTGCTTATAAATCACACAACTAAGTTCTTTGCTCAGATAAGAAAATGAATCTAACCTCAGAACTATTATGAGCTAAAAAAAAAACCAAACATTTCTTTGTGACTGATTTTTATATGCATTAGAAAACTGGTTTATTTCCAAAAAACCCTCATGCTATATTTAGGCAATTGGATGTTATATGTATCTAGTATTTATTAACAACAATAAGGTAAAAAATCTCTAGTTTCACTCACTGTGGTTATGTTGCATAGATTAAATGATTCTTTTACCATTGACACTATTACAGGTGCCCCCACTTCTCCCTCTTGACCCAATTCCACCCAGTTTCCATCCACCCCCTCCCTTCGCCTTTACCACACTATTGTCATATCCATACTCTACACATACATGTTCTTTGGCTAATCTGTTCACCTTCTTTTATCAAGTTTTCCCCACCCCACTCTTCACTGACAGGTGTCAGTCTATTCCATGTATCTATGCCTCTGTTTCTATTTTGTTCATCAGATTCCACATATATGTGGAATCATGTATTTGCAATTAGCAGGCTTATTTCACTTAGCAAAAATCTCTAGGTCGATCTGTGTTGCTTCAAAGGATAAGAGTTCCTTCTTTTTTATAGCAATGTAGTATTCCATTGTGTAAATGTACCACAGCTTTTTTACCCATTCTTCTACTGATGAGCACTTGGGATGTTCCCAAATCTTGGCTATTGTAAATAACACTACAATGAACACACAGGTGCATATATAGTTTCTGATTTGTGTTTCAGGATTCTTAGGGAATTTTCCCAGAAGTGGAGTCACTGCATCCAAAGGCAGTTCCAGTTTTAGTTTTCTGAGGAAACACCACACTGTTTTCCACAGTGGCTGCACCAGTCTGCATTTCCACCAACAGTGCACTAGGGTTCCCTTTTCTCCACAACCTCACCAACACTTGTTTTTCATTGACTTACTGAAAAACAAACAAATACTTGTAAACTAAACTGAATACTTCTAAACAAACTAAAAAGTTTCTGCACAGCAAAAGAAATCATGTACAAAATGGAAAAGGAACCCACTATATAGAAAAACATTTGCCAATGATACATGTGATAAGGGGTTAATTTCCAAAATATATAAAGTACTTATACAATTCAACAAGAAGGCAAAAAATCCAATAAAAATGGGCAAGGGATCTGAATAGACACTTCTCCAAAAAGGGCATACAGAGGGTCCATAGGCATATGAAAAAATTTTCAACATCAGTAGCCATCAGAGAGATGCAAATTAAAACTACAATGAGATACCACTTCACACCTGCCAGAATGGTTACCATAAATATTAAACTATTTTTAACTTCAATTTTATTTTGAAATTATTTTGTTATTCAAGCACAGTTATCTGAATTTATGCCCCACCACTCCCTCTCCACCCCAGCCATCCCCACGTCTCTCCCCTGCTTCCATCCCACCTTGACTGTGTCCATTTGTCCTTTATAGATGTTCCTGAAAACCTTTCCCCCATTATCCCTTCCCACCTCCCCTCTGATTACTATCAGAGTGTTCTTAATTTCAATGTCTCTGGTCATATTTTGCTTGCTTGTTTGTTTTGTTGATTAGGTCCCATTTATAGGTGAGATCATACAGTATTTGTCTTTCACCACCTGGCTTATTTCACTTAGCATAATGCTCTCCAGCTCCATCCATGTCAGTCACAAAAAGTAGGAGCTCCTTCTTTCTTTCTGCTGCATAGTATCCCATTGAGTAAATGTACCATAATTTTTGGATCCATTCATTTACTGATGGGCACCTAGGTTGCTTCCAGCACTTGGCTATTGTAAATTGTGCTGCTATGAACATTGGGGTGCATAGGTTTTTTTGAATTGCTGTTTCAGGGTTCTTAGGATAATCCAGCAGTGGAATTGCCGGGTCAAAAGGCAGCTCCATTTTTAGTTTGCTGAGGAAACTCCATACTGTTTTCCACAGTGAGGTGATGGGTCCAAGAAGGCACTGTTGTAAGGAAGGTGAAGAGTAGTTACTGTGATTGAGACAGGGAATACAGAGTACTCACCACAGTGTCTCACACAGTCTCAGGCTCAATCAATAGCAGTTTTATATCCTCTTTCAAGGAATCTATAAAGGTGATGATGAAGAGAGGTTTGGAGTAAGGCTTATTCCTACTGACCACAATAAATCTTAAAAGAAAAAAATCATAATAAATACTTATTTGAGTAAAACCTAAATTTTTCATAAAATTTATATAATGTAGTTTATTTTTTAAATTTGATTTATTTATCTTTAGAGGGGAAGGAGAGAGGGAGAGAAACATCAATGTATGGTTGTCTCTAGTGTGTCCCCTGCTGGGAACTGGCCTGCAGGAAACTTGCCTGCAACCCAGGCATGTGCTCTGACTGGGAATCGAACTGTGATCCTCTGGTTCATAGACCTGTGGTCAATCCATTGAGCTACACCAGCCAGGACCTGTAGTTTATTTTTTTAATAAATATTTTAAATTTTTATTGTCACCCAAGGACATTTTTATTACTTTTAAAGAGAGAGGAAAGGAGAAAGAAACATCACTGTGAGTGAGAGATATTTATTGATTGCTTTCTCATAAGTACCTTGACTGGGAATTGAACTCGCAACGTGGGTGTGTGTGCTGACTGGGAACTAAACCCGCAAACTTAGGTCTTTAAGATGATGCTCCAACCAACGAAGCCACATGAGTCAGAGAAAGAAATGATATTTTAGAAGAATTAATAATGTTAGTTAAGCATCTCTATTATCTGCATGCCAGTGTCAAACAGTTGCCTTGGAATACAATTTTTTTAAAAAAATTACTATTTAAGAGCATTCCAACCCTATCATCACACATAAAAACCCAAAGGTCAAGTAGGATTTATATAGAAAAGCTCAATTCCTGTTTTTAATGGGCCTTGAATTTCATGAGAGTAACAAAAAAAAAAACATGCAGATATCAATGATAATATTATCTTTGTCTTTTTGTCTTTTTGAATCATTGGTGTCTCTAAGATGCCAAAATAACTTCGAATTGGTGAGGGGAAAGTCTAAACAGTTAAAAACATTGCTTCCATGAAAAAAATTTGAGTGCCTTTACACACATCACTAGATTTACAGGTAGGCTCATAGGTGGGGTGTTAACTGGCAAACCTCATATGAAGATAAAAATCTAATTTGCCCACATTTAGAGGAAAAAAACACTATTTATAGGAATTTTCCTAGTGACTATGCATGGGAAATTACACACTAAGTTTCTTGTCTTAATTTAGAACACAGTTTTGTGTTTTTAAAAAAATTAAGATAATTTTAGTCACTTACCATGTACTCCTTTTATAATTGTAATCAGGCCAAATTATGTAATTAGAAAACATTACAAGTATCAGCAATCATATATGAAAGCTTGTAATTATCTAATTACCATGTGGACTTATGGAATATTGAGACCTAAAGGTGTAAAAATATTCAATATTATTAACTCTTCCTTAGTATAAATTTGGGTAAATTATATAACATAGATAGGAAAATCAGGGCTCATTCTAAAATCTCCAATTATAAACCTAAGAAACAATAAAAAATAAAATTCGGGATAAATAATTTGTATGTAAATGATCTAAAATATCAATTTTATGTACATACATGTATTAAGAAAATTATCTAGTTATTTTATATTATGATTTAAAAACTAATGAGTATTTGTTAAGCCACTGTAATTTTTCACGTTCAATAAAATAATTCAAAATGGTTGTGTGTAAAGTATACATATGAATGCATTGCCAAACAACCCTTACCTAAAACAATTTTTTACTTAGAACTAATTCCATGTGTAGTTGTCTAATACAGTAACTAATGTAACATTTTAATATCTGCATTGTAGGTGTTTAGAGGACTTCTTAAGTACTACAGGAAGCCCCAAAGAAATGAATTTTTAAAAATGATGTATTTGACTACAAAAAAACCTAAAACTGTCATCTGCTTTTGTCATAGTGAGATAAATCACTACAGCCTCTCTCACTGATTCACAAGTAATTCAAGAAAGCAAACCTTTGATAAGTCCCTTTAACATTTCATATAATAAGGGCTTGGTGATGATGAACTCCTTGAATTTGATCTTATCTGAGAAGCACTTTATCTGTCCTTCCATTCTAAATGAAAGTTTTCCTGGATAGAATAATCTTGGTTGTAGGTCTTTGGATTTCATGACTTGGAATACCTCTTTCCAGCGCCCAAGAAAAAGAAGATAAAAAATATGAACAGTGAAAGGGCAGCAAACTCACAGTTACTAACAACCACATCTAAAACAAAAGCAAACTAAAAGGACAGCTAGATCAGGAGCAGAACCACAGAAATGAAGACCACATGGAGGGTTAGCAACAGGGGAGTGGGAGGAGGAGAAGGGGGGAGAAGGTACAGAAAATAAGTAGTATAGATGGTAGGTAGAAAATAGATAGGGGAGGGCAAGAATAGTAGGGGAAATATAGAAGCTAAAGAACTTGAGACACATGGTCATAAACTAAAGGGGGGAAGGGTGGGGGTGGGGGTGTGCAGGGTGGAGGGGAATGAAGGGGGGAAATAGAACAACTGTAATGGCATAATAGATAAAATAAAAATTTAAAAAAGCAAACCTTTGACGACTTGGAAAAATAAACAAAACATATTAGATTGTAAAAGCCACCCAAAACTTAAGAAAGATGCTTGGAAAAGGCGGGATTTTTTTTTGTGTGTGTGTGTGTTTTCTTTTTTATCTTGAGACTTTGCTCAGGGAGTAGTCCTAAGTCTTAGAGCTGTGCAGTAAAACAATGAGGTGAATGGCTAAATCTCTGGTAGAAATATATGTTTAATGTCAGCAGAACAGCCTCAAAAAGGGAACTCTTGCAGGCAGGTGTGTGGAGATTATGATAGAAAAGAGAGAGCTGAGGAAAGAGTTCTTTTAATTCTGTGTTTGAATCCTCATAAAAAATAGATCTCACCTCTCAGCTGTGCGTGTGTGGGGAATACCCAGATCAGAATCCCAGAGGCTCTGAGATAATAACTTAAGCTATAAACTACATTTCAAATAAAACCATAAAGAGAATATGAACAGGACAAACTCAGATTATCACAATAAAAGCCTTGAAAACTGGACTGAAATTCCAACCAGCACCTACAAAAGATAGGACAGAAATATTAGTGTGATGCTGAGCACACTGACTGCCAGCTAAACACCACCAATAAGAACAACAACGAAAGTTGATCTTCTCTAGAAGATTATAGCAAAATTTAGGGTCTGCGCACTTAGGTTATTTAAAATTTCAATTCAGAATTACTCAAACAAACAAACAGGGAAATGTTAACAAAACCACAATGAAAAAGATAATCAACTGATGCCAATATTCATATGATCCAGATTTGGAATTATCAGACAAAATAGAGCAGATGTTATAGAACTAGGCTTCTTTTGATAAAGAAAAACACACTTGAAAAAATAAACAGATATATATTCTTAACCAAAAACTGAAAGTATACAAAATAATCATTTTGAAATTTTAACAATAAAAAGTATAATATTGTAAATATTATTGTAAAGTATAAAAGTGAATTTTTGGGCCCTGGCTGGTGTAGCTCAGTGGATTGAGCATAGGGCTGTGAACTACGTGATCATGGTTCGATTCCCAATCAGGGCACTTGCCTGGGTTGCAGGCCAGTTCCCAGAAGCGGACTCACGAGAGGCAACCATACATTGATGTTTCTCTCCTTCTCTCCTTCCCTTTCTCTCTAAAAATAAATAAATAAAATCTTTAAAAAAAGTGAATTTTTGGAAAAAAATTTAGATGATCCCAATAGCAAAATTGAAGTCACAGAGAAAAGTGTCAAGTAACCTGAAGATAGAAGAATTTAAATTATATTATATTAAAAAAACGGAGAAAAAATATCAAAAATAAAGTCTAAGATATATTTTGGAAATTTTTTAAAGTTCTAATAATCATGTAATTAAAATTTCAAAATAAAAGAAGTAAGGAATTAGTGCAAAAAATAAACTAAAAGTTCTAATAACCAAAGGCTTCCCAAATATGGTCAATGGCAAAAATTTACACATATAAGAAACTCAATGAATGCCAAGCACCATTAAATTTTTTAAAAAGCATGCCTAGACATATAATAAAAATGATAAAAAGGAAGTATAAACTTAAAGAGTTTAAAAGTATCCCCCAAAATAAGAAGCAACACATTAAATACACTGGAATAAGAATTTGAGCGTAGATAGCTCATAAAAGTGTGGAACCAGAACATACTAGAATGATAAGTTTAAAATATTGTAAGAAAAGTTCTATAAATGTGAATTTTATATCTAGTAAATGTATTCTTTTTTAGGTGTTTCTTTTTTAAAATAAACATTTAAAAAAATTATTCGAGTACAATTTTTTGCCTTTTACTCCCATCCCAGCCCACCCCCCAGCCCTCCCCACCTCCCTCCTGTGTCCATGTGTCCTTTATACTAGTTCCTGTAAATCCTTCCCCTTTTTCCCCTGAAATTCCCTCCCCTCTCCCCTCTGGTCACTGTCCCCCTGTTCTCTATTTCAGTGTCTTTGGTTATATTCTCCTTGCTTGTTTTGTTGATTGGGTTCCTGTATAAGGTGAGATCAGATGGTATTTGTCTTTCACAACCTGGCTTATTTCACTTTGCATAATGGTCTCCAGTTCCATCCATGCTGTCGTAAAGGGTAGGAGCGTCTTCTTTCTTTCTGTTGCATAATATTCCATTGTGTAAATGTACCATAGTTTTTGGATCCATTCATTTCCTGATGGACACCTAGGTTGCTTCCAGCACTTGGCTATTGTGAATTGTGCTGCCATGAACATCAGGGTGCACAGGTTCTTTTGGATTGGTGTTTCAGAGTTCTTAGGATATAACCCTATCAGTGGAAATGCTGGGTCAAAAGGCAGATCCATTTGTAGTTTTGTGAGAAAATTCCATCCTGTTTTCCATAGTGGTTGTACCAGTCTGTAATCCCATCAACAGTGAACTAGGGTCCCCTTTTCTCCACAACCTCTCCAACACTTGTTGTTTGTTGCTTTGTTTATGATAACCATTCTGACTGGTGTAAAGTGGTTTTAATGTGCATCTCTCTGACAGCTAATAATATTGAGCATCTTTTCATGTGTCTCTGGATCCTCTGTATGTCCTCCTGGGAGAAATGTCTGTTCAAGTCCTTTGCTCATTTTTTAATCGGGTTGCTTATCTTCTTAGAGTGGAGTCATGTAAGTTCTTTATATATTTTGGAGATTAAACCCTTTTCTGAGGTATCATTGGCAAATATGTTTTCCCATGCAGTTGGTTATCTTTTTATTTTAATACTCTTTTCTTTAAACATGCTGAAGCTTTTTATTTTGATGAAATTCCATTTGTTTATTCTTTCCTTTATGTCCCTTGCTCTAGGGGACGTATCAGTGAAAATGTTGCCAAAAACACTGAAATAGAGAACTGGCTGACAGTGACCAGAGGGGAGAGAATTTCAGGGGAAAGGGGAAGGGTTTGCAGGAACAAGTATAAAGGACACATAGACAAAAACTAACAGGGGTGGAAATGAGAGGGAGGTGGGGAGGGCTGGGGGGTGGGCTGGGAAGGGAGTGAAAGGCAGAAAATTATACTGGAACAACAATCAAAATAAAAATGTAAAAATCACACTAAAAAAAGAAACTAAGAAGATTAACAGATATAAACGATATAATAGTAGAAAATATCAAGACATTCCCACCAAATCAATGATTATATCAAATATGTGCCTAACCAAAAGTCAGACACTACCCGATTACATGTTGTCTGTATGAAACCTATTTTAAATATCAATGCAGATATAAATAATAAGTAAAATGATCTATTAAATATAATTTAAACACTGATAAAGCTGAGTACCTATATGATGTTAGAGAATTAGATTCTACAACAAGACATAACTAGGAATAAGGAAGATATTACACAATTATAAGCATATTAGTTTTCATAGAAAGGCTATAGTAATAAATGTTGATAAACCTAGTAATACAGCCTCAAAATACATAATGTGAACATATGGCTGAGAGAAGAATTAGAAAAAATATTGAAAGGTGTGCCAGTTTACTATGCAAGGAATTTTGGGGTGCTGATGGAACTGTTCATATTCTGACTGTTGACTATGTGACAGTACACATTTGTCAACTGTATGATGGAGATTTCTGCAGAAGATGCAGCATAGAAAAGTCCTCTGTGCATGAAATGCAGTGGTGAACTTCACAATTATAAGTGTGAAGATTAGAAAGAATGGATGGTGGCTTAAAATATTTTCTTTTCAAGGAGAGCACACATTTAGGAACTAAAGACTGTATCCCGATTTGGTTTATATGTGAAAGATGTATGTAGACATGGATTTCTACTGAAATGAAAATTTCAAGAATAAACCTCATCACCACTTCTTTTCTTTTCTTTTTTTAATTCCCATCCTCCCATCCCTTCACTTTCCTCCCCTTGGGCAACCATCAACTTGCTCTCTATTTCTATGGGTCTGTTTCTGTTTTGTGTTCTTTATTCACTTATTTTGCTTTTTAGACAACACATATAAGTGAATTTTTTCATATATTTTTTTTAATTTTTGCAAATTGTTGACTAGTATCTTTACCTATTATCCTACATGTTAGAAAAAGTTTACTTAGAATCTGTATAAGTAAATCAATGTGACAGTGCCTTCTTCTACAAACTGTGTAGTTTACTTCAGGACTATTTTGAAGAGTCTTTAAAAATATTATAAAAACCAAGGAAGGGTAAGCCGCACATCAGAGAGATTTTTGGTAAACAAATAATTAATTAAATATATTGTTCTAAGCAAAATTTGCTCAGATTTTTAAGTATATAAATATTATTTTGAGTCTTCATTAAAGATATGCATAGTGTTATCATAGTTTAATTTTTTAAATAAGGCATCTCTTAGGACTACAGTGATAAAGAAAATATATTGAAAAAATTCTGTAATATATCACAAGAAGTATCAAGCTTTCCAGAATTATGAAATAGTGACATGGTGTTTTCTAAACTCTGAAAGAAAATAACATAGAAATTATTGGAATTATATAAACTTAACTATACAAAAGAATAAAATTTGTACATTGAACTATATGAATTGCCTCTAAATTATCAGTATATGAATGACAGAAACAATGCATTAATGTATATGTTGTTCAGCACCATATCTAAAACAGTATAGATACACAATAAATGATGTTTTTTCTGAGTTGTAGTCATTTTTGTCCCTTCTCATTTGAAGTTGAGCTACGTGTTCAAAATGAAGTGTGCTGAACCAGTTCCTTATGTCTCGTCTATCCAGTGGACTCAGTGTTAAAATGTTTTAGAGAGTGCCTCTATTTACGTGTATGGGTGTGTGAGGTATGTATGTATGATGTGCATGTGTGTGTACAGTGTGGGTATGTCTATACATATATCTGGAAGGAAAATAAATGTTTAAACTTTAAAATCCACAGTAAGAAAGCACACTGGCCATAAAATTTGATACTACAATCAGAGCCTTTAGAATTACTGGCACAAACATATTTATTATATTGAAAAAAACATATACCAGGAAAACAAATTTCTGTTGGCCTTAAGTATGTGAGTGTCTGTGTATTTTGTTCTGATTGTTGACAAATACTAACAAATATTTTCATACCATATGTTGTATAGGCCAAGATGTGTAGGCAGTTTTCTTTCACAGTAATAGGAGCAGAACACAACTTCTAATACATATAAATATCTTACACTAAAATTTGCTCTCTTCTTTTGCAGCCATTCTAACTAGTCATCTAGTCTTGAAGATTAATGAGTACTTTTCCCAACACTGTGAATTCAGGTGAGGTATTAAGTTCTGCAACTCTTCCAATTCTGTTCCGTGTCTCGTAAATAATAATGTGTTTGGAGCTGCCTGAGAACTCATAATTCAGAGTTCTGAATGGGAAATTCATCTTTGGGAGTTCCCAATGATACCAAAGAATTTATTTATCCCAGACTAAAACTGAGGACTTCTCAAAATATATCTTAGTCAAAGCAAAGGTATTAAAAAGGAGGCACATGTGTGAAAAAAAATGAATTTAAACATTTCACTAATATTTAAGATAACTGAAATTACTCAGTTGATGCCATAGGCAGTTTCCTCATTCTATATTCTCTGCTACAAGACAATAATAGGATAATAATAGATGCATTAGAATAATAATAGATGTATTTTGTTTCTATTTTAACAGTATTTTATATTAATTTCAGGAAACAGCATAGTGGTTAGACAACCATATAATTTATGAAGTGATCCCCCAAATAATTCAAGTATGCACCTGGTACCATATGTAGTTATTACAATGTTATTAACTCAGTTTCCTAGACGGTACTTTACATTTTGTGATTATTTTGTGTCAATCATATATTTAAATGTGGAATTCAGAATCACTGTTAATGATTATTTTAGGCATTCTAATGCCTAATGGTTAAGCACTTGTTATTTACACTCTGCCACTTCTACCTGCTTAAATTTTCACTTTTTCAGTTTGTTTATATCACCTATATTTTGGTATTAACAAGAGAAGTTGATTTTTTTTTAAATTTAAACTCCTTTTGGATTAAGAAATACTCTCTAGGGATGGCTAAACATTTTTTAATGATTTACTTTTTTTTACTTTTTAATTTTATAGAGAGGAGGAGAAAGGGATAAAAAAAATAGGCTAGAAGCATTGATGTGAGAGAGAAACATTGCTTGGTTACCTTCTTTACGCATCCCAAGGAACCAATTCTGCAACCCAGGAATGTTCCCCAACCAGGAAATGAACCTGTGAACCTTCCATTCACAGGATAATACCTAACCAACTGAGCCACACTGGCGGGGGCTACATAGACATTGTGATCCAACAGAAATCTAAGGTCTGCCCCATGTTCCCTTATTGGCATCTTTCTTATGATGGAATCTATTTCCCTTGAAGTTATTTCCTGAAACTCTAGACTTAGAATATTGTTGACTTCAAAATTTTCCTCAAATTCCTTACTCAAAACACCCATTTCTCTCCCTTTCTTCTCTTCTTTCTTCCTTCATTATTCACTGCAATTCATAAGGATAAGTAAGGGAAAACACTAGATGTGTTTAAGGAATACTTAAATTCAATAATAGTAATATCATGTTCAAAAAGTGTTTTTGTTAGGGTACTAGTTCTATAAAAGTAATTATTTTGGTTTGTTAAAGCTTAAAGAATAAACCTTGTTTAAAACAATGCAGATTTTTTTTCAAGGGACTGCCATAATTGATAGGAGTTCCAATTTATTTTCAGCTTTATGAAATTGCAATTTCACAGAGCTTTGTAATTCCATAAAGTGTTCCTCCTTGCCATATTTTGCCATTGTATCAATTGTTCTGATGACAGATTTCTAACAGATTCTTAATTAGCTATTTTTTCTAGTTCCCATACTCAATTTCTGAAGATGAAGAAGAGTTTTTCCAGGAAAATCTGGCATCTAGTACTACTCGCAAATTTTTTACAAACAGTTCTTTCTCTATATAATGGTATGATTTTAGTTTTGTTTTTAAGATCCTACCTAGTTTAAATACATAAAATTTTATTTTGAAATGTATACTTTAAGGTATCTTTGAACAAATTTAAACAGTGAATGTGATTTAAATTTCTCAGTTTTTTTGTACATAAAAATCTGCTTTTGTTTGGAGTCATAAATGTTTATTCTTATATAATTGAACTCCATTTTCTCTACTAAAAATTATTTATTTGTTTTAGTTTTCTTCACCTGGAAATGAATAAAATTAAGAATCCCAATATGTTAACATTCATGTAATTATATTGCTAAATAGTACTCTCCTCCATCATATTTAACATATAACAATATACAAATTCAGTTACAGTTTTGCCATATCGCTATAAAATGCAATACCCAAGATATCTGGAGTAAATAAATTCTGGCCTATGCCAGATAAACAATATTATGAAATCAACATATACATACATAAAAACACAAAAGCATGTCCACTATATTACATGTATTGATATAAAATTATATTATTTCTATAGAGCTATAATTTTACCATTAGGCAGACCAAAACAAAGTTTCATGAAATGCAAACAAATTGTAGGAAATTAGAATGTATTTTTTGGGGTTGTGTCAGTGCTATGAATACTAGTAGCTGTATTAAATCTATCTGGAGAAAAGAGAATGGCTTTGTCCTCATAGCTTGCATGATTAAAGGAATGTGGAATAATAAAAGTGTATTTCATTCTCTCACAAATGTTAAGAGATATATTACATGACAGCCTTTTTGGATGTATTTAAAGAGTTACTTTAATGACTACCCTATCAAGTTTTTATTTGTCTTTTTTCATGCTGCCTACTTTAAGCTTTCACTGCCTTCATTCAAACTGATGGCCACTTAGAATTCCTTATGTGTAGCGGGCTTGGGATAGATCCATTAGTAGGATTTGAATTGTTTGGACTAAGCTGTACTTTCAGTTCTGTCACTAATAACTGTGTAATTTGAAGTCAGCCAGGACATCATTTTAGACTTGGATTTCTTATTTTGTAAAACTTAGAATGTTATAAAATGACATTTTGTTCTTTAAACTTTGTTTTAACTCCTTAGCATAGAGTGTTCAATGAGCAATTCTGCAGCAGTCTTTGCAGTTTTTAACTTTTAAGACTCACCCTTTCCAGGCCCCGATGTTAAGCTCTAAGCCTTTCCTTCCCTTGATTTTAATTTTTGTCCCATGTCACAAATTTCTGGAGCCTGATATACTTTGTTATAATTAAATAAATTAGTTCTGTTCTCAAGGTGAATTTTAAAAGTACTAGACTATAACATACATATTTATGATTAGCCAACCCCAATGGCAAGGTCAGTATTTATTGACTGGTATAAATCATTATTCTTCAGTTTCATGATAATCAAATGCATGCTAGCCTGGTATATCCCATAGGTACATATCATTTTAATCCACAGTGGATACTTATTGGCCCCAAGTTGAAATTTCTCTACACATTCACTCTTACAGTCTAATGAAAGTATAATTCAGTTTTATAGCACAGGGAGCTATTATAATACTTTTGTATAACTACTAATAAATATGTGAACACATTAGCTATGTAAAAATAAATGTATGTGTTTTGATAAAATTTTGTTGATTTTTAAAAATCGTACTTAATAGAGCCTAGTATTTAATACCAAGAGAATATTTTCTTCAATTTTTCATTGCGATTGCAAGCAAGCAAACTGAGAAGCACAATATGCAGACATACTGATCTGCCCACACCCCTCAAGCTATTCTGCTCTATTTTCCAGCTTATTATAAATGTACGAGGACCAACCATTTGCCAGAAGGATAGTGGTTCTATATCTAAGAAATTTGAATAATGGACATCAGAGAAAGGAAAAATATAACTCCTCAGTTAGAACATTTATCTGTAACAGTAAAACCACTGACCACAGCTAGCCCTTGACTGCTAGATTTGTAACTATTTTTTTCTGCCTAGACTGAAAAGGTTGCTGGTCCTTCTCTGCACCACTATCTGATAATAAGGGAGACAGACTCTTGAGAAACAGTCCATTTATTGGCATCATTGTCTTTGACTTCTGGTCCATTTCTAAGTTGGATGTTTCAGTGAATTCTGAAACCACTATTTTCAGGATAGAAAATGAAAGACTTAAAAGCATTGTGGAAATACTTCCACAAAGTATTTCATATGGAAATGTATGCCAAAATGAAAAATAAATTTTGGAAGCAAGAGTTTTAACATGACATAATTTATTCAAAGACATTTCATCACTATAACTGGGAAGACCTCTATATTTAGACATATCCTAGATATATTCCTGATGATCAAAACACACAGAATCATGTTACGATTATTATTGGTTAGTTCGTCCTTTTCTCTGAAGCAGCTAATTATGTTTTGTTTAAACCAATGAACATGTTTTTATAGGTGGCCCTTTTTGTGCAATGGAGACTCATGATTCTGACTACAGGGCAATAAGCACTGAGTAGAACTGACTCTTCCAGTTGGCAACGGATACAAAATATCTCCATGTTGATCACAGATATCAAAGTGACAAAGAAAAAAAGAAAACTTTGGAAAAATGAAGAAGGTTTCATATTCAAGGTTTAGTCTACACATTACTGCTAAGATTATCCAGATCCACATGAACTGCCAAGGGTAGAATGAAATATAAGAGATTACCACATGTAATGCTTTTCACATTCCAATCTAGAAAAGAACATAGTTCTAAGCTTATAGCTAAATACCTACAAATAGAAAATATTAAAGAAGGCTGTACTGCCTAAACTATCTTTCCCTCTTCTGTGTAAGGATACCTGCAGAGTGGGTACCTATGTGCCTAAATAGGGCATTTTATTCTCTATTTGTTCACAGCACTTATGTTTCTGACATTGTTGAAATCATAAGAAAATGTAGCAAATGCACAAATGTGAAGGTCATTACACTGAGGTTTTGTTGGGTGATAAAACAAGAGGACATTCAAAGATGACAACCATGCAAAACATCTGGCATCCTGTCACCTGAATATTTTTTATAACTAAACTCCGATGTGGGCTTCCAGGCGACTGTGCCAGACGCATGGGGCAATCATCTCCTACGCTGAGTTACAGGCCTCAGAGGAGGACAGGAGCCTGTTCCCCCTCCTGCCATCTACGCCCTTAGGATAAGAAAGGGCTACAGAAAAGAGAGCAGAGTGAGGCTGAAAAAACCCTGCCTCGATACAGTTTAGTCTCTCTCTTAATGATTGCTTTGTGCATTGATTGAATTACTAAATTTCCAAAATATTATTTGTTTTTTCTTAATTTTGTTGACACCTACCTGAAAATAATGATAATTTGATTCCCTGCTGACAACCTATTTCACAAGTAGAATGACTCTAAAACCAGACACAGCAGTATAGTGTAAAAATTAGGTCCTTTCATAAAGCTATTAACCTACCAATTCCCTTGGATGTCTAATTATTATTAATTTGAGAAATGAATTCCTGTGTTACAATGGAGATGCCAGTCCAAAACTGCATCTCCCGACTGCAGTGCCACTTGACTTTGGGGTTCATGTCTGTTTGTCTTCTCCGCAGTTACTGAATATCAACAGCTGCTTCGGGGTACTTTGAGAAAGTTTTACCATATGTAATACAAATAGCTTACTCATACTAATTTTTTCAAAACAAATGAATTGGGAAATATAACCCTTAACAAGATTTGGAAGGTAATTAATGACTTAAATTTATTAAATATCTGCATACATTCCTAATACATTATATAATTTTATAATTTAATCTTTGTAAAGGTGTTTAAGGGAGATAATATTATTCCAACCTCACGACAGGGAAACTCAGCAATGAGAGAAAGAGTATAAACATGGACAGTCATTTTAAGTGTTTATTGGTAGATGGCTGGGTAAAGAAGATGCAGTGCATATGTACAATGGAATATGACTCAGCTATAAAAAATGAAATTTTATCATTCGTGAAAACATTGATGGACCTAGAAGGTATCAAGCTAAGTGAAATAAGTCAGACAAAGAAAGATAAATATCATATGATCTCACTTATATTCATAATCTAAAAAACAAATGAACAAACAAAACAAAGATAAGTTCATAGACATAGAGAACGAATTGCATTCCCAGAGGAAAGGAGGGTTGAGGGGATGGGTAAAAAAGGCAATGGGATTAATAACTACAAATTTCCAGTTGTAAAAACAGTCATGGGGATGTAAAGTACCACATAGGGAATATAGTCAATAATATTATAATAAATACAGTGTCCTATGGGTACTAGATTTAGTTTGGGACTACTTTGTAAGTTATATAAATAGCTATTTACTACATTGTACACCTGAAACTAATATAATATTGCATGCAACTGAACTGAACTATTTAAAAAATTAAGTGGCCAGATCACTCCCTAAAAAATAATTGACAGCTTCTATCCTATTCTATATCAATTTGTGATATAGAAACAAAGTGAGTACAAAATGGCAGAAACAAAATTGAAAGTATACATTTAGTAAATGGCCTTAGATTCGTGAGAGAGCAAGGTTCCCCGTGGAAGGCAGGGTTCGAGACAATTTTATGGATGTCAAGGGACTGAGAAGATAGAATAGACAGAGTGGATCTTTTTATTATACAAAAGGAGTTAAGATCTGGAGATTCACCTTTATTTAGTACTCAAGAACTAACTCTTTGCCATTTTTTAAAGAGTTATTTATTTATCTTTAGAGGGGAAGGGAAGAAGAGAGGGGGAGAAATATCAATGTACGGTTGCCTCTAGTGCATCCCCTGAAGGGAACTGACCTTCAGGGAACCTGCCTGCAACCCAGGCATGTGCCCTGACTGGGAATCGAACCGCAATCCTCTGGTTCACAGGCCCGTGATCAATCCAGTGAGCTACACCAGCCAGGGCTACTCTTTGCCATTTTAATCTGGCAATGAAAAGTTTGGAGTTTTCAAAGGACAGGATCTAATTTCATGGTCTTCTGTTTTTGGAGTTCTGAATAAACCTCATCATCTGAATGTAATGAAGGAAGGAGATTTGAGACCTATCTTCCAGAGTTTGTTTTTGAATAGCCTTGAGTAAATCAAATTCAGAGGTTTTGCCCTGCAGATATTCTGACATCCGCTGGTAAAGCTAGAAGTTGTAAGATCGATGTTTGAATGGAATAGGGGAGAAATGAAGGCAGAAATAGGTGAAATTAACTTTCTTAGTAACTAACATCAAACTTCATTACCTTTTTTACCCCAGCTTGCTTCCTTAAACAACTATCTCCTTGTTGTTTAACTATAGGTATTGACTTTGATTCTGGGCAAAGGACATCTTATTTCCATCCAATTGTTTCTTAAAATAGACTTCTGCTTCTTTACGAGAGCAGGCAGGCTGGGAGTGCCAGGGCAGATGTTGTTGTTGTGTATGTTTAGCCTTCTTTTATGTAGAAATCTAGGAAATTTTTTGCCAGTACAGTAACTCAGCAGCCTGGGGCCCAGCTGTCTGTCTCTGTGTACCAGCATAACACAGAAATAGTTGAGGAAGGAAAGAGGTCTTTATTAACAGGATTCTCAATTAGGGGGAGCTGAGATCTCCCCTGCTCCAAGTCATTTTGTTCTGCAAAACACAGAAATCCCGTTGTTCCCAGAAAAGACTGAAATCTAAATGAATGCTCAGTAGTTCCCCATTATTCTTTATCTATCCTTTTGGAGCCCATGGCAGCTACACAAATGGGTCTCTATCCTGAAGTTCTCTCTTTCTGCAGTATGCGCTTGTGGGTTTCAGTGTTGCCATTGCCTCCTGCAGCTTCTCTCTCCCCCTGGGCTGGGATACACTGCCAGGTTACTCCAGCAGTTGTGCAAGGGGCTCCATCTGGAACCCCAGCGTCCAAAGCTTCTCATGCCCATGGGGCAGAGCAACTTTCCAGGCTCATGTGCAAGGAGGCTGGGGCTTGTGTACCGTGTGGCACAGGGTTGCAGCATCCCACCAGCCCACCGCTGGTGAGGTGCACGTTCACAGGATGTGCTGTTCCAGAATGTGCTAGCAGTGCAAAGCAAGAGCTGTGAAGGGGGGTCATGTCTCATGGGATCCAACAAACTCTCTACCTCCAACACTAACTGGGGACCAGGAGCCAGGAGGAAAGAAGGCCACAATTTTGTGTGTGTTTTGTTTTAAACCCATGAGTGACAGAGAGTTTGCCTTTCCAACCAATGAATGCTAATGTCCACCATATTTGTCAGCCCCCAGGTGTCTTTTCACCTCTTCTGGCTACCACTCTGTGGAAGGGAGCAGAAGTTTTGCAGCTGAACACAAGTGCATTGGCCTGAGGCATGATATTCAGCCTCCACAGCTTGAGAACTTCCTCTTTGTGGGCTCTGTTACAAGCTGTGAATCTGCTGGGACAAAGCACTGTAGTTTGTGCAGTAGCCCCAGGGTGCAGAAAGGCTGTGCAGGGGTTTCCATGGAGATTTCAATCCAGGTGACCTCTGGCGCTTCCTGCAACACCCCCTCCCATCAAGGGGAGAGGTGCTGGCTCTGGTGCCACTCCCCAGCGATATGGCCCAACTCACTCTCTTATAATACCTTTCATTAATTTCAATTTCTTATGTGAATTCTTAACACAGCTAGGATATTTCTAAATATTTTTCTTTTTTTTTCTTTCAGGCAACTCAAAGTCATAATGAAGAACTATGTAAAAAGTATAATCCATATATACCCAACAACGTGTGGGTAATGATTCTCGCTTAATTATTTTTATTCCTAAATCCAAATGGCAATCAAGTAAAAGCATGTTCCATGAAGGTTAAAGACTGAAAATATAAAGGGAAATTTTATATTCTGTATTCGCATTTTTTGCTTTGTTTATTGGTTCAGTAACTGTTTTCTCCATGAGATGTAAAGTTCTTGAGAGGATATATATTATGCCCGCTCTATTCAACACTATACCAAGAATCTGGCCGTATCTTGGCCTTCTTGTAGGTATTCAGTTTTTACTGAATGATAAAAATATGCCTCATTTTCAGAGATGACAAAGAGTAATGCTCACTAATATGAGCTTTCTTTGCTTTCCAGTTTAAAAAAAGTCAAGGTAATAACATCATTGAGTCATCAGAATATTAAGTAGCAATATACATTTTAGGGAAACTACCTAGTATTATTATATAATGGTTTTCACAGGGAAAAAACCCTATTGTACACTTTCCATTCTTTGTCTACCTTTGATTAAATGTCCATAGGGCACTAGTAAATACTGTCTCACACAGTAAGTGAACACATCCATGGTCTGTACTCTGGCTCCCCATTTTCTCTTATTTACTGTGTTTTTCAAAATCTCTCAGCCCAAACCATCAAGCATACACTGATCATTGAAGTGCACAATTCCAGTCTACTGTGAATGATAGAAATTCTTTATAAGAACTGTTTACAACGGTAATTTGCCTCGCTCAGTTGAGTTTACTCAGTTTTTTTTTAAACAACCTCAAAGTTTTGAAAAATCTTTAGCAAATAAAAATTATTTTTCATTCTCTCTATTGTTGTCCATTCCTGCACTTGATCAATTTTTTAAAAGTATTTTATGGTATATAAATTGCATTTTTATTGGATTTAGCACCCTATGGTATAACTAGAATAATGTTTTATTTTCCAAGGTGGGATGGCTTCTAGAATGAAATGAATCACCATGACAAGCAGGGAAAATATGCATAAACCAGCAGTATTCTGGGCTAAATTAATATAGCCCACACTATATTAACATCTCAATGAATAATTTGCCATAATCTAGTTTATGATTATCTATGTTTTCAAGCAATCTCAAATTTACAATTTTCTTCTTTTGTTCTTATATATTACATGAGTACATACTGTATTTTTATTATATTTTGCTTCAATAAACATTTGTTAACTCTGTACTATGGGAGAGACATTACATCTTCAACATTATTTTCTGTCTTGGGAAATACAAAGAAAACTGAGATACAGTTTTCTACAAAGAGTTGTTTAAAATAAACAAGTGTGAAAAACCTAACATCAACATGAGATTGTGTTGTGAGTAAATAGATAAAAAGTGCTCAGGAGGAAGACTTGGTTTTTTTTAAATAAGGAAAGTATTTGAGTTGGACTTGAAGAATGGGTAAGATTCTGATAAAATAAAATATACACAGTAATAAATCAAAGAAATGAAAACATGGAAATAATGAACAGCACAAACAACAAAATAAAAGCTCCATTTGCAGACATATAATGTTAATCATTAGCTCTCCTTTATTTCCACTATAAAATGTTGTTTGAGAATTTTTTCACTCACATCACTTGTTTCAACTTCATTTTTAGATTTAGCAAGTTTAGGATTAAACTTTGGCATGTGTAAGAGTATAAAATCCATTGGATTATAATATGCTCCACCACCTCACTTTTTCTTTTCTTTTGCAGCCTGATTTACTTCGGGATGAGTAATTTTGCAAGAAGTACAATTTGTCCTCATTCAATTTATTTTGAATCTTGAACCTAATACTTTTTTTCATCTTAATACTACCCATTCAATACACTTTCATAATATGAGACATGATGCATAAAAAGGAAGAGCTATAATACATAGGAACACAACAAATGAAGTATGCTATGTAAAAGGAGACCAAAAGGAATACTTTATTTGTGTTTTCATATAAAAATCCATTATATAGAAACATTATCAATTTTTTAACCTATGCACTTAATTTGTGTTTCTCCAAATAGTGAATATATTTCTAAGCTCCCTAGAGTTGTTTCTGTAAAACAAAGCATGATTTATAGCTACTGTGTTATTTGTCCCAATTTGCCAACTGAAGATGACTTATTTTTTCTGTTAAGGAATAATGCTGACTGCAGAGTTGTGCATATTTTAAGTTCTTTCAATTCCTGGAAAAATATCAGAAGTTGTAATCAGGGTATAACATTTTTAGGGCCTAATTTATTATTTTTGTGCTTCATCTTCAAGTAGTTTTCAGAGGTTTTTGAGCATGGTCTACTTTTTCTGTTTTAAAAAATTAGATTAATTTAGATGCCATTATTTAGAATATTTACCTCTCAATGACAACTTAACCTTTGAAAACAGTTTTATAATACTTTATACAATAATCCCTTACCTTGTTCAAGGCTTTATGTTTCAGCTACATTTCTACAAACATCTGTTCTGTTTTAGAGGTAGAGCTTAAATTCAAATGGTAATCTACCAATGTTAAATAAAGAAATTGAAATACTACCTCCATTCTTTTAAAAAATGCTTCAGTAACAAACTATGGATTATAAGATGAATTAATTATAACTTGATCAAAAGATGGTAATATATGTTTGGCACTTTGAAATAAAAATGAAAACACTGGAAATTCAAATACAGGTGATCCCATTAATTATCTGCAGAATGTTAGTTGCTGTCATCATTGCATAAACTAATTTTGAGGGTTTTTTTTTTAAGTTTGTTGCTGGAGATGTAATTTCTTTACAGCATAATTCTCTGCAGTTGTTTTTTATTACTTAAAACTGTCTCTCTCTTCACAGCCTATCAGGCATTCTCCCCCTCCCCCCATTCCATCCAGCTCAGAAATTTTTCCTTGCAGTTTCTGGAATAGTGTTACCTATAAATTTTATCTGTGTTTGTTTTGATGATTTTATTTTTAAAAGCATATAGCATTTTTGCTTCATAACCTTTACTGAATCCCAGATTATACTGTACTCTATTTTTTAATTTATTTATTTAATTGGTGTTCAAGTACAGTTTTCTGTCTTTTACTCCCATCCTGGCCCACCCCCCACAGTGCTCCCCACCTCCCTCCCATTTCCACCCCCGCCTTGGTTTTTGTCCATGTGTCCTTTATACTTGTTCCTGCAAACCCTTCCCCTTTTCCCCTGAAATTTCCTTCCCTCTCCCCTCTGGTATACTGTACTCTATTTGTCTGCCCCAGTTACCTTACTAGAATACTGTAGACTGGGTGACTTAAATAGAAATTTATTTTCTCACAGTTCTGGAAACTGAAAGTCTTGAGATCATGAGGCCAGCTTGGCCCAGTTGTGTTGAGAATTCTCTTTCTGGTTCACAGATGACTGCCTTGTTTTTGTGTCTACCTGGTGGAAGTGGGGAGGGATAGATTGTGAGAAGTAAGTTCTCTCATATATCTTATAAGGGTATTCATCCTATCATGGGGGTCTCAGCCTCCTACATTTATCTAAACCCAATTACCTCCAAAGGTCCTACATCCAAAGACTGTCACACTGTGGGGTTTGGCTTCAACATACACGTTTTGAGGGATACAGGTCAGTCTGTAGCAATACCCTCAGGCTTCATGCTATTGTTGCTTATCAAAATTTCTTGAAATTATGTTTTATCACCATCAGATAATGAGTGATTTTTCACCGTCCCTCGTGTCTCATATTTAACCCATTTGTGCAGGTGTTACATGGTTCGTTTTGAATATATTTTTTTTACGTTTTGGGGCTTGCAGTGTCTGAAGCAATTGGTTCTGGTGTAGGAATATAGGTGCCATTTAATATTTATTACCAATTATAAGATTATCATTTGTTGCAGGTCCAATTGATTATTATTCAATGCTAACATTCTCATTTTATCTTTCACCTTTAGCATTATTAGTTTTAGCTGGAGATTATGCTCTGATATATTTTAAATTATTTGTCAAAACCTAATGAACTGGATTAATTTATATATTATTGAAAATGTAATGGTATGTTTAACTGTGTATAAAAGCCTAAAAGTTTCACAAGCCTAATTCAGCCTTATTAATTAGATGAGGAAGACTACTGGCAAGAGATTACACCTGAGACGGCCTTCAGAAGCAAAGTCGTGATTTGTTATATGAGAAGAAATGAGTAGAGTCTGCAGAGGTTGGGTTGAATGAGATTTGCATGTAAATATTTCACCCTTATTAGGGATTTGAGATTATTTAGGAAAAGAATATTAAGGGTAAATGATATGGATTAATTTAGCTAAAACTGTAAATGAACTTGATCCAATAGGTATTTTTCTCCTTATAATAAAATGGTCCTGCACTTGTTGAAAATACACACTCCCAGGATATCACAGTTTAGCATGGAACCAATATTGGGATACACTGCTACACTGGGCAAGGGGCAGCCGTTTCAGTCTTTTGTGTAGGAAGGTTGCCTGGTTCAATGTGCAGAATGTTTGCTTCACAAGGCCCATAGTCCTCCCAGTGCTTTACAAAAAGCTCCACACAGGTGATCAGTATATAACTGTTTCATTATGAGTGAAAACTGCATACATTATTCTAAAAATATTAATCAAGAAGTTGCATTGAATATGAATTGGATTGGGGAAATGACAAAATTGTATTGTATAGCTGTGATACTGGAATTATGTAAATGAATGGCAATAAAAATGCCTTAAAAAACTAGGAAAAATAATTCTATATCATAATTCCCAAGGGTGTCTAACAATCTTCAGTTTTTTATCATGCATGTAGTAGAAATTGCTTTGAAATGGTGTTTTTTAAAAGATTTTATTTATCTTTAGACAGGAAGGGAAGGATAGAGGGAGAGAAACATCAATGTGTGGTTGCCTCTTGTGCGTCCCCTGCTGGGAACTGGCCTGCAACCCAGGCATGTGCCCTGACTGGGAATCAAACCGCAATTCTTTGGTTCCCAGGCCTGTGCTCAATCCACTGAGCTACACCAGCCAGGGCAACTTTGTGTTTTGATATTTTCTTTTTTAAGTATATTTTATTGATTATATTATTACAGTTTTTCTAATCCCTCCCTTATCCCCTTGCAGCACTGCACCACTGAACCCTCCAGAAACAAAGAAGAGAGAGACTTAATCAGATTGTATTTGCAGATTGTTGAAATTTAATTGCTTAAATGGCATGTTGAGCTGTTAGGCTAGAGATATGGCTCATTGTCATTGTCACATATAAATGAATGACCTTTACTTCTACATTTCCTCTCTGTGAAGCAACCTTCATCGTTTCTTATTCCTATCAGATGAAACCCTATCTGTTCTCCAAGTATGAATTGAAAAATTTGCACCATCAGTTTAATTGCATTTTTCTCTGTAGAGCTAAAGCTGATCTCTACTTAAATGAGTATAGAGCTTACTACTTTTTAAAAATTACTACACCATGATTTGTAACATGATAGTTGTATACCTTGGCATAGTGTATACTGTATTCAAAATTGTCTTTAATCTTTCAATCTGCCATGTTCTTTATATATAATAATTCATATGCAGTGGTCTTTAATATTTGTTCAGAAAATAAATGAATTAAAAAAGAAATCATGACATTTTAATAATGCCTAAGATTTTCCCATAATTAAAAGAACTGAGGTAGAAACCTTAGTGTTAGGGACTGTTAATTTGATGCTGAGATTAGTTTAGAGTTTATTTTGAATGCTATGTTTCACCTCTTTTACTTTTCAATTTTTCCCAATAATTTTACGTTAACAAAAACCATGTTAACTGAAGAAATATTTTTATTATTGCCTCCTATAAAACTTATTTTGGGTTATAGCTGGCAATTCAAGAAGCATTTTTCAAAGCCAGCATGGTGTGACATTCCAGGATTCAGTGACAGTTTTAAATGGGGGCTCCAACACAATGCAGTTTCATATAATTGGTAGCATATGTGGTAGCAATTACTTATTAGATAATTGGAAGCATATGGCAGCAATTAATGTCAATCAAATTATGCAATGTCCCAGTAGGTAAAGGGATACCTGCGGTGCAGAAATGTCTAATATGTATATTCTCAGTTTTATCAAGGGATTAATGAGAGCATTCCGTGCAATAGTTTGAGTCACTACCAAAGAACAATGCTTAGAAGCAATCTATAACTTTAATCGAGGTCATGGCTACAGTATGTGACAGCAGCTATGAAATGGCCCATCCAATTTGCTGTGGCTCATTAAGACATGAACTGCTCAAAAATCGTGTAGACAGGTGACAACAAATCACACCAAGTGAATTGTTCGGTGAGGTAGAATTCTATTGTACAGACGTGGCCTAAGGCCAGGTTTATGTATCACAAGAAAAATGTCCATGAGCGAGTATATACAGTGTGTCTGGGTCTTAGCTGGATTGTCAGATGCATTATGTTCTCTGGCAGCAATAGACTGTTAAGATCTATATCCAGAGAATAAGGGAACTTATAATATGACATGGTTTCTATGGAAGTTCATAGATATACCACTATTAATCCAGTACAAGAAGAAAACCTAGTTTAACTGCGGAAGCCAGAACACTCTGCTTGCCCATGAAAATTACCTTTACAAACTTTATGGATATGTAGGCTTAATTACTCACCCTTTTGATCAAATTCTGCACTCACATAGATACTCAATACACTCATGAACTTCTCAAGTCCAGCAAAAGAGAGAACTTATTAAATCTATTAAGAAACTATTAAACTTCAAATCAAAGATGACCTTTTCTGACAACTGTATGCAACCCTATTATCAGTTTCCAGAAAGACAAAATTAGAAGTTGCTTGCCTATTTAAATTCCTTTCTTCCATTTTTCCCTCTGTCCTTCTAATGCTTTTATCAACTCTTGTGTCACATATTTGTGCTCATACATGAACCTACAGGTAAACATGCACACATAATCCCACACAAACACTACACCCTTTATGATAACATGAGTCTACTATCTGCTTTGGAAACCCAGAGAAATCAGAATTTCAATGGGGCCTAATAAGAAACAGTCTTTCGTTGTACCAAAATGTCATTTTTTCTCTCTGAAAAATCAACAAATGAGAGTGATAGACGCCTATGGTTTTAATGTTATGCAATACCTAATTATAATAGTTAATGTTATGTGCAAGTTTATATATATATGATACAATCATTATTGTGTCATACATCAGCAAAGCCATGACGATGATGACGATAATGATGATAGGATTTTGATATTTAAAGCTACAGATCTGATTAGGCTATTTTTACCTTTCCCTTATATCATAAACACCAGCATACTCACTTTCAACAAACATCCTTTCAACAAATATTTATTAAATGTTTAATGAATCACTGGTAATATTCTAGGTCTTGTATACCTAGAAGGAATACAACAGAAGGAAAAATTCTGCCTTCATGTAGATAAAATCTAATACAGAAAACAATGAACATTCATAGGCGAACTATATAAGTACTAAGAAAGAGAAGGAATCAGTGGGAGGAGATGAGGAGAGAGGGGAGCAGGATGAGAAAAACACTGAGCAATGTCCTGAAGAACTTCCCAGGTAGAAGGTACAACAGTCAGAAACATCCTGATGCTGGGAAATGTCTGGCCTGTTCCAGACAAGCAAGGAAGGCAATGTGGCCGTAGGAGAATATGGGAGGGCAGAGAAGTAAGAGATAAGGTTAAAGTGGTTACAGAGCTAAATTTCCCCTAAGACCTTGAAGGTCATTTTAAGAACTCTGGCATTTACTCTGTGTGGCATGAGAAGACAATGGAGACTTCTGAGGAGAAGAGCGATAGCCTAACTATACTTTAAAAAGCTCAGTGTAACTGCTGTATTCACAGTAGACTAATGGGCACGGTTGGATCAGGAGATCAGTTAGAATGATACTGCAAACACCCAGGCAAGATAGAAATTACAAGTGATTGAATTCTAGATTTGTTTTTAAGGTAAACCTAATAGAATGTAGAATATGAGTTGTGAGAGAAAGAGACAAGGCAAGGGCAGCTTCAAGCTTTTAACTGATAAAACGGAAACTGTAGACTGCCCATGAACGCAACGTGGGAGACTATAGAAGCAGCAGGGTGTTGGCTGTTTATGTTTGTTCTATCTGTTGTTAGTTTCTCCACTTTCTGGTAAATGGTGGAATGTTAAATTTAAACTGAATATTAATATGATCTCCCTCCACAGAGAGATGGAAAGTAGATAATTAGATATAGTGGGAAAGTGTTAACAAGCTTTTTCCTGCTTGATAAGAAAATTTGACTTTATTTAACTCTCTATGTTTCTTTTTTCTGGAAACCTGGTAAAGATGATATGCTAATGGTGTAATGATGAGGTGTTAAAATACTGACAGACAGTACACGAAACTGAATATTGAAATCGAAATTAAACTATTTCAAAACAGACTGCAGCACGGCACACAAGACAGGTAGATGTGCTAAACCAAAATCAGAGTATCGCAAACTTTACTATCAAATTCTTCTAATGCCAACTAATTCTGAACCATATGTTCCAAGATAAGTCCACAAAAAATTGGACTAACAATAACTCTTGTGAACTCATATATTCTACAGACAAGTCCACTGACTGTTCCAATAACATCCTGGTTTGCAAAAACTGACAAATTCCAGCCACAATCATCCTGTGATTAACTCCAGACTTCAAAATCCTATAATACCCCTTCTTCAACTCCCTTTCTGAGACATCCCACTGTTCTCCTATGTGCCCTTTGTTGCGGCAAATTCAATGAACTTAAACTTATTTTTACCATAGGTGTGTCAGTGGTGGGTGGGCTTTGGCCAATGAACTTTATTTTAGCACAAAGCAATGTTTTCTGTGGCCCACATGACCATGCTTGGTAAATGGTATCTGGACTGGGAGAACTACAGCTTCTTTAAAGGAGGACATAGCTTTGTGTCTCTCTGAGTTCACTGACTGTGGGAATTGGGCCTGGGCCTTGTGGAGACACTGGAAGCTACGCCTGTTGAATTGTTACAAAAAAGTTGCTTCGGTGGTATATGAGGATTTTAAAACTGAGTGGAACATGCACCTCTTGGAAGGATTGTTTCTTTGCACCTGAGCTTTGTGAACTGCTGCAAGAAATGCTACGAGGATTTCTGCGCAGGAGGAAAACTCGACACCCCCAATAGCAGGCTGTGCTGGCAATTATGCATCCATATGTAGAGAGAGGTAAGCAAATGCCAGCTGGGGCCTAAGTCCGTCCTGCAAGTCTGAAAGTTTAACGGGACTTAGGTATAGTCCTTAGTGGGCATAAAAACTCCACAGGCTGGAATTTGTGGGGAAGATTGTAGTTGCAGATAAAAATGTGGATGACATCAGCATATAAGTGATATTGAAAGCCAGGAAAATAAATGACATTTTAAAATGGTGAATGCAATAAAGAAGAAAGACATCCAAGGAGTGAGGCCTGGGCATTTTAAATTTAAAAGATTGAGGAGGTAAGGAGAATAGGAAAAAATATTAAGAAGAGACTGCCAATGATGAGGTGCAATAATTTTGTTTCTAAGAGGCCAAATGGAGGGTGTTTTAAGGAGAAGAGTATAAATAATTGTGTCAAGTGCTTCTGTTATATCAAGTAAGCTGAGAAATGGAAATTGAATATTGAATTTAGCAACATATATAGGTTTAGAGTCTGTAGACTCTAACATGAGCACTTTCAGTGTACTCATAAGGGCAGATACCTAGTTGGAGAAGGTTCAGGTAAAAAATAGGTAACTAGAAATTAGAATAAAAAGGACAGATAATAATATTTTTTACAAACAGAAAGAGAAATGGGAATATAACTGGAGGATAAAGTGAGGACAAGAGAGAGTGTTTTGTTTTTGTTTCCTTTCAGTTCCACGGCATGTAAAACTACCTATATGTCTGTTAGCTGGATGGTCTTCTAGAGAAAGAAAACAATGATGCGTGAGGGGCAAGCGACTCGAAGGCTTTGGGCAGGTGGGGAGGGAGAGGCCTGAAGCACAGGGGTTGGACTTAGATATGAAAACATCATGTATCCCTCCGCAGATATGTGTGCTCAGAAATGCTTGAATATTTCTCTTGTTTTAAATTCAATATTGAGTTTCTGTTTACTTGTTCATTAGCAAATGTATATCCAGCATCTTCTAGGGCTTATGGACAATTTTAATAGCTGGGCATGCAGCAGTGAACAAAACAGATCAAAATCAGCCTTGCCTTCATGGTGTTTGCCTTTTAAGGAACCTATGGAGTTTGAAAAACAAGTTGAGTAAGAAAACTTACTACACTGTTTGTTCACTTGAAAAAAACATCACTTCATTGCAGCCTTGGTTGTCTTTGTTGCAATTTCAATGTAACTATTTGCTCAAAAAAGAAGCATGAAAGAAACAGCTTGGGCAATGTTTCTCTGAAAAGAAGTCCTTATTCCGCTGACAGAAAAGAACGTGTCTGGTAATCACTGTTTCCAGAGAATCGATGAGATGGTGTCAGCAGTGGTTTGGGGAAGAACATGGAATACTTGCAGATCCCGTCAGTCAGTTCTTTCCCGAGAATGACCAGGCAAAATCAATACACAATCTCCATGGCCTCCTTTTCACAACCCATGGAAAAATAACTTGGCAAATGTTACATTCAGTTACATCTTTTCAACAGCAAAATATCTAGTACAAGGACTAGGTAGGGCTTCTAACTAATCTAATGCTTTGTATAAAAGACAGTTCACCATCTGTAACTTTTAATGTGTGACCAGGATAAGCCTTTTACCACTTGAGAGTTGGCAAAAGCCAATGTTTTTCCCATAAAGATATTGTTCATTGTGCATGACTTGTATTTCTAAATCACTTTAGGGATGCAGATAAGCACTTAATTCAGAGGGATATAGACACAACCTGTTCGTCGAGACTTCTTTATATACAGGAAAAAATACCCATTAAAGCAGAGTGTTTTATCTCTGAACCTTATATTCTATCCTCAAATTTTATCATTTTGACCACACTCATTTTTATAGTCAGTCTTTTAACAACTCATTCAATTTTTTAAAAGTTCTCTGCCTTAACTTGGTTTACCTGTGACTCTGTAGATCCTGAGTTTGAGCAGAAGGTACTTTATCTGGTAGATTCCATTGGAAACCTATTAAATTATAATTTCTTTAAAAAATAGGTGTTTGAGCATCTTTATTTGAAACCAGCCCAGATACGTTGGATGCGCATTAAAGTTTGAAGACCAGAACCCTGGATGTTGTAATTGGTCCCAACATTTAAGGAATGAATTTGCCTTTAACTGATTTTCCCTTAATTTAAAGACCCTAGTGATTGTGCAGTGTTTTGGTTGTCATTGTTGTGTATTTTCATTCCTAAAGCTGTGATTCTCAGCTGGAGTGGGGTCAGATTTGCCCCACAAGGGACATTAAGCAATATCTAGAGTCAATTCTGGTTGTCATGCACGGGGGGTGGTTTGCTAATGTGCCTAATGTGCAGAGGTCAGGGGTTATCCCTACAATGCACAGTGCAGGGCCCCCCCCAAAAATAATCATCTGGACAAAAATGTTGATATGATGGAATTTAGGAAAATCTGCTCAAAGACAGGAAAGAGGCAGACCATTTATAATATTTTGATCTTTCCCTTTCTCATACACTCAGCTAAATGATTAGAATTTCTATGGCAGGGGGACAATGTATGAAACTGGTCTAAAGAAGGTAACATAATAAAGTCTGAATGCCAAAATGGGAGACAGCACAAAGGCATCAACTTTAGACATTCCCTTAGATCTTCACCCTGGATATCACAGAGTTACTAAAGATAAGTTCATATCTTTACAAGATTTATAAAATAATCTAGTGACTAATAAACTATAATGGCAAAACCATAAGTGAAGATTTTTTTCCTTTTGACCATGCAATTAAGACAAGAATTCTTTCTCAATTTGTATAACATTCGTTTTTATGTAACATTTGTTTTTAGGAAGTAGCAATGGGCCTCTGTGCCCCCTGGGATTTGCAGCCAGGCAAAGTATAAACACCACAGGGTAAAAGGACAGTGAAAGGAAACAGTGCTTTAGGTCATCAAAATGCACCAGCACAGCCTTAGAGATCAATAGCATATTGACATTCCAGAAAGCGCACTCAGGAGGCCAGGTCCGGAGCTACAGGAATGTTTATCCTCATGGCACAGGATTGTCTTCTGTAAGAAGTAAAACAAGAAATAAACAAAAGGAAAAGCAAAAAAAAGTAAAAAGTGAGTAAACAGAGACTTAAAGTGCTTGCTTTAATGCGGAATAGTTGCATTAAGAATTAGACATATTGAATAATAACATAATTCTCAATGTGACAATATATTTTTAATTAAATACTGGGTTTCTTTTTAAAAGATTATATGTATCAAACATATACTTTTGTTGAATTTTGGCGTAGTATTAAAGGCTAATACCCAAAATTAGATGAAAAGGTCATGAAAATACTGTACCTTTTTTCAACTACATATTTTTGCAACCAGGTTTAGGACACTTGGCGATTTGAGTGAGATTGTCGCTGAAGACCCTTTTCTCAGCACAGTCTCAATGACCTCCCTTTCTCCTGTGCTGTTTTACTTGTAATGCTCAGGACACCTGACAAGCTTATGAAACTGGGCTCAAGACTGCTGAGTTAGTTGATGAGACAGGCCTTCTTTTTGCTTCTAGCTTCCTTTCTTTGTTAGATTGTAAAGGACAGGGCCCTGCTTTTATTTCTCCTCTGGCCACTCATTCCTAGCTGGTACCTAAGAGTTGGATGGAGGCCTTAAAGAAGAAAAATGTGAGGTCTGGGGAAAAGACTTACAGATTGAATTATGGGAGTGGACATGGGATATAAAAAGTTCTCATTGCATGTCAATGCTCATAAGAGATCAAGTACCCTCAATAAGACACTAAATAATTAAGTAGGTATTAAAAAGTTTTGTTTGACTTCAGCTTCTTTTATCAGCTATTCACACGCTAATATAAGGGTCACCTGAACAAAGGAGTCATGGTGGCAGGGATGGAGTTGAGACAAAAACAAGCCACCAATGAACCATTCACCATGGGTATTGTATGTCCTGTAGCTGCTGAAAGTCTAATTATCAATTACTAGAGACCAACTCTGAGCCCTTGACTAAGCATCATTCTTAAAAAAGACAACTAGCCTACTCATGGAAAGTTTATTACAGTAAACCTCTTCCACCTTAGAATGGGTGGTGATTCATCTCAATTGGACGTTACCTATGTTGTGGGTATGGGTTTGTCTCCTGCGCTTCCAGAGACTGAGCTGGCACTACCATTCTAGAAAATACAGTATTTCATGTCTTGATGCATAAGAGCATAGCACAATACTTTAGAACAAGGGACCATCTTCAGTAAGGAGATATAGATAGCAACAGACTCCTAACCACAGCATGTACTGAATCTATCTCATAAAGCACGATCGGACATTGCTAATCTGATAGAACAATGGCATAGCCTTTGACGTTATCACAGCTAAGGTGCCAGCTTCGAAAGGATGCCCTACCTGGGTAAAGTGCCATTCCACTCAGGATATGATGTACACCACTAATTAATTAACTATTTTATTGTTCTGGGTCTCTAATAGCTACAACACCTGGGCAGGTCAAAGAGGAGAAAATAGGGATTTCTCTGATTTCTATCGTACCTAGTAACACAATAAAGCAAATTCTGCTTTCTAAATTTACAACCACAGGCTCTTTGTCTTTAGAGTTCCCAAAGACTGAGTATACGTCTGTCAGGGAACTTAGTAAGAATCCCAGTAAACTGGGAACTTACACGAGAACTACCACAGATCCCTTTGACTTCGTTGTACATAGAATCTAGAAGGCAAGGAAAAGAGTCCACCAGCTACTAAGAGTTTTGGCTACTGTGAGGTCACACCTGAATAACAGAGAATTTTCCTCTGCTGAAGGGGGGGCTTCCTAACCCGCAAGCCCCTCCCTGAGGAAACCTGTATTCAATGATGGGCCAAAGTGAGAATCTTTGCTCGCATGTCTCAATTCGGACAATACCGAATGGCAATCCTGGCCACAGCACTCCTCCAAGGGCCCACTGAGGCCTCTGTTATGATTCCCCTTCAGCATAATCCTCCACCTTCCACTCCCCTCAGGTGGTGTTCTTCAGAGCATTCCACCATATTTCTTCTGCACACAGATATCCTTCTCATCGTCTATTTGCCAGAGAATCTGTTCTAAAGCAGGACATGGATAAACAAGCTCAATTTTAGTCTTTACTGACTGCTTATTATGCACAGTGCATTAATGTTAGGTATACTTTACATGAATTGTACAACTAAATTTCACAGCCTAATCAAGTTAGAAAATTCCCATTAAAATAAATTTTGCCCTGACTGGTGTAGCTCAGTGGATAGAGCATTGGGTCTGTGAACTAAAGGGTCACCAGTTTGATTCTCAGTCAGGGCACTTGCCTGGGTTGCAGGCCAGGTCCCTAGTAGGGGATATTTTGTCACCTTTATGATTTCATTGTTTTATTAAAATATATTTAACTGACCAAGTCTGTTGATTTACCAAAGGTTTCCTAATGAGAGAGATAAGAAGGGTGTTAAGTGTTTTAATTGTATGCTAGTGTAACAATATAGTGAATATGGTTACAATTTTATGATTATTAAGGAAGATCAAAATTGGAGGAAATCGGTGAGAAGTACCACTTTATAAAAAGCTGGTAGGATAAATCATGCCAACCTCTCTGAAAGGTTGCCATACTACCTACCTCATCACCTGCTTTTGGATCATGAAAGACCAGAACTTCAAAGAGGGAATTGAAGAGTCATCAAAATACAAAGCTTTCAACTTTGTATTTTATATACAACTTTGTAGTAGGATATGTTGTCATACAGTGGGGAGTGTGGTAAGAGAAGTGCCCATAGAGAATGAGGGCAAAAAAAAAGGGATGTTTTGTCCGTGTGTCCTTTATACAGGTTCCTGGACAAAGCCAAAGTGGGTAGGATCGAGGGTGGGAGGTGGGAATGGTTGGGGTGGTGGGGAGTGCTGGGAGGAAAATGCAGACGACTGTACTTGAAAAATAGTGAAAAATAAAAAGTGGATGCTGTCATCTCACCTCCAGGTTTGATGAGTTTTGCTGTGTGGGGATCAATAAACCTGCGCTACTACATGACATTAGAGTATCGTGCATTTAAAAAGTTCATGCAAGGGGGTGAAATTTGTCCCCCAGGGCAACCTCCCCCAAGTTGGGGCTCATGAACTACTTAGTGTGGATATGCAGGGAAATTGAACATAAATATTCGCAATTTGAGAGTGTTGTATCTAATAGTAAAGAATTTGATTTACATTACTACATACATTTTTAAAATATATTTTAATAATTATGCCATTACAGTTGTTCTATTCCCCCCTTCATTCCCCTCCACCTTGAACACCCCCTCCCCTACCACTCCCCCCTTTAGTTTATGACCATGTGTCTCAAGTTTACTAGATTCTATATTTCCCATACTATTCTTGCCCTCCCCCTATCTATTTTCTACCTACCATCTATACTACTTATTTTCCATACCTTCTCCCCCCTTCTTCTTCTCCCACTCCCCTGTTGATAACCCTCTATGTGATCTTCATTTCTATGGTTCTGCTCTTGATCTAGCTGTCCTCTTAGTTTGCTTTTGTTTTAGGTATGGTTAATAACTGTGAGTTTGCTGTCCTTTCACTGTTCATCTTTTTTATCTTCTTTTTCTTAGCTAAGTCCCTTTAACAGTTCATATAATAAGGGGTTGGTAATGATGAACTCCTTGAATTTGATCTTATCTGAGAAGCACTTTATCTGCCCTTCCATTCTAAATGAAAGCTTTGCTGGATAGAGTAATCTTGGATGTAGGTCTTTGGATTTCATGATTTGGAATACCTCTTTCCAGCCCCTTCTTGCCTGTAAGGTCTCTTTTGAGAAATCCGCTGACAGTCTGGTACATACATTTTTTCTGTTTTACATTTTTTCTTTTTTAGTAGTTTATTTTTATTTTCATTGAGTTTGACCAAAGTGTGCTCTGTGATCATTTAAACAAAAACAAAGAAAATACCCTATTTAATCCTCCACATAGAATTTAAGAAACACCACCTAGGTTATGTGGAGCAGCTGGTACCCACATTTCATCTGGAAAGCTGAAGGCTGGCCAGAGAATATTGCAGAATACAGAGGGAAGGAGGGAGAGGGGCAGCCTCTGTGTTTCTCCCGGGCTTACCAGAAGAAGTAGGGTGAACCAGCAGCATGATGGCCTGTGGGGCGGGACTACCCCAGGCCCAAAGACCGTGGGGGTAACCGGAATAGGAGATTTGAGAGGGGTTGGTCACAAAGGGGCAGCTACAGAAGATATCACTTTCTTCAGGGTACTGTGCTGTGTGTACAAGAATTTTAGGTAAGATGTGTTCAGATATAAGTCTCTTAAAAGACTCTGGACAGCTGATCAGCTTCACCTGTGGTGCTTTGCCCTTGATCGGAGTGGATGGCAGGATGTTATTTCAGAGTGTATGTAAGACTGTTTCCTGAGCAATGAGGTGTGTGAAAGGAGCAGAAATAAATAATTTTGTAATTAAAAAAAGCCTAGGCTTACTTGATAGATCACAAAACCTTTCTAGATATTTTTTCTTTGATGTGCTTGAGTAAAACAATTGTTAGTACAGAAAAAAAATCAGCAACAGGTCCTGGGTTCTTAAAGTATTTGTAGCACATTTCTCAGTAAATAATCAAACGTTAATCAAATATCTTAGATGTTTTTGGACAAGGCAAAATGTTCAGGAACAACCCAGACACAATGTGTTCTGTTATCTACGGACAATGTAGAAACTAACATTCACTCTGACAGCTTTAAGAAAGTTTAGACTCAACATAGAAGCAATACATTAGATTCATTACAATAAAGATGTGTTTATGAATGTGGTTTAGGCATCTCTTTTACTACTTTATCCAATGTCTAAATCTTACAAACTGTGTGGAGAGAGAGAGGTGGATTTGAAGTGCAGAAGAGAATATAAGGAGGACATTTCAAGGCTTTAGGTTTGTAAGCTCTACAAAGGCCCTACAAAATTTTGTCATTTTCATGTACTACAACCAGAATTTTAATGTTTATATAATCAGCTATGTTTATCCAAGAGTTCAGGGGATAGCTATTTGATTAGATGCCAAGTCAATTTCTTTTTCTTTTAACTTCTTTACAGCTGTGTTACAATTTTCTCTTCCAAGGTAATTGATGTATTGCACAGATTGAGCTTGAATGATACCCATGGCCTCTTTTTAACTGCTTGTTCCTGAGGGAGTTCTTTGGGTAATATGTTGATACCTTCCTCTAAACTAAGTTCTCGAGATATCAATGTCTTGGGCAGAAGTTCCTCTAGTGGAATAAGCCAATGCTTAAAAAAAAGCTTTGGTGACATATTTTTGAAAAGATTACACCTCTCCATTAAATGACATTCTGTATAATCATAACACATCTTCTTCCACGATTATCGAGTGTCTGATCACTGCCAGGTTTTAAAATAATACAAATTAGTCCGCAGCAGGGTCAAATGCTCAGACAGATAGCAACATGGGAATACAGCTATGCAAATCACAACTGGTCACATGAACTTTCAAGAATGTTTTTGCCTCTTGACACCCTAATATAACTTATAAAGTACCTAAACATTATAAATGCTTATGAGGAAAATGCTTCTCAAAAATTTGAATTTTATTTATATCATATCTATCTATTTAGTGCACAACTCATATAGCTTGTATTTTACTCATTAAAAGGCCATAGTATATGCCTTACAAATTTGGTCTAGTCAGTTTACCCTTCAGAAACTCAGGCTTCTTATTTGTAAAATGGTTTTAATTACTAGAGCAGTTGTTCCACACTGTCTTCTTTCAACCTCCTCAGCCATTACCAGTGGCGAGAGGGGGGAAATTTTGGTGAGAAGTGCCCCTGGTGGGTCCAACAACAGGTTTTATCTACCTGTTGTGTACATTGGTCTTGGAGGTAAAATTCCTTGTTCTGACTACAAAATATGCCAGAAAATCCCAGGATTAGCCATTCGATCTTTTCTTGTTCTAAAGAGGTTTTGTACTGAAAGGCATGAGATTAACATTATGACATCACAGCTTGTTCTATTTTAGTTGGATTGTATGTAATTATAGTTTTTGTAGGTGAAAGGTGGTTAGAGCATATGGTTCAACTTAATATAGTAATATTATTTTTAGAGTCATGTTTTCTCCCCACCTCAAAAGATGTCATCCTTATTCTGCTGTTACATAAACAAATCGAATGTTTTAGCAGCTGTGGTTTATTTTTATCATATGAATGCACTGACTTTAGTAAACGATAAGAAAGAAGTGTAAGGTAGAGGAATGTAAATATTTTCACAATACCTTAACACAAGGAAAACTCTATGTGATTTTATTCTTTAAAAATAAAGCAGCCACAATTCTAAACTTTCTTCACCCCTACAGGCAATTGTTAGGACTTGGTGACATTATAAAAATGTTAGAGCAGAAATTGCCCATGACATTAAATGAACCATTCATGAAAATCATTTATAATATTAGCCGCAGTATTCTCTATTTATAATCTCATTTTGGTATGTTTCTTAGACCCAGGTTTTTTACTAGGTTTTAAGTAATCGGACGTAGGTGTAGAAGAGAAATGGAATGCATAAATATTCTGAATTCACGTTTGAAAACTACCAAGTCACTGCTCCTAAAATTCAATAAGCTTTCCTGGTTGAAAACTGGCACATTCACAGGAGGGACAGGTGCCCGTGGCAGAAGTGTCTAGCAGCAGGAAATGTACTCAAAGAGAATTGTGATTTAAAAAAATGTAACAAAAATAGAAGGACATCAGAAAGACCCAATTTCTATAGAGAGAAATGGGGAGGCGCTTCATCACGGAAACTGAGAAGGGCACCGTGCCTTTGACACTACAGTTTCTATCTATGCTAGTAGTTTCTCCCTGTGCTAAATAAAACTTGGGAGCCTGTGGCTTCATTTATAGCATGGACGTCTTATGTTTTTTTTCCCAGTCCATAGATGTCAGTTTTTATACCAAAGTGAGCTATTCATATGCGATTACAACTAGGGATTAAATGATTTCTCAGTCTAGGCTCAATTGATAAAAGAAAAAGTAAGGTTGAATGGCATTTGCAAATGTGATTAAATTATTACTGAGTCCTTGTTTTCCTTTATAACTTGCCTTATACAGAGCTGGCCTAAGACTTAAGAACATGCTCTTTGTCTCCAGAGTCCAGTTCATTAATATGCCACCGAGATTCTCCGTGTTTCCTTGCCATGGCAGGGACTTACATGCTGCCTCCAGGTCCTCAGTGACATGTGCCACTGCTGTCACTACTTCTGCCACACAGCCAGCCTGTGGGGCAGTGGTGGCAATGCCACATTCACCAAACAAAACAAATAGCAGTTCTTACATCGAGGATTATAGGTATTTAATTACCTTCTAAAAAGGGAGCCTGGATCTTTGCTTATAATCCTCTTTTTGTTCTTGTTTAGAACACAAAATAAATTACCCACCATTTACACCCAGTGGCACCCAGCATCTTTCCATCACCACTACACAATGGCCTCGCCAACAACACTGTCCAGAATCTGGTTGTTTCTCTGACCTCATCCTCAAACACATTGTGTTTTTTTTCCTTGAAGCTACAGGTGGCTTCCTCGCTGGGGTTTTTTTCTGCCCTATTTTTTCTTTTATTTATATTGTTGACACTATTACAGGTGTCCCCACTCCCTGCCCTCTGCCTTCCGCCACCCACACCTTTGTCCCCTCCCTCTGGCCATCACCACACTGCTGTCCATGCCTATGAGTTATGCATATACGTTCTTTAAACATATCCAAAATTCTCCCATGTAAAGGCCCATTTAGAGTTCCTTTGTCTGGTGTGTTTTTTCCTATAGGTATTCCCAGAGTCCCTCACTTATTTTCATTCTCCCCATTAAATGCCATCTTATCAGTATTACCTGCCCTGAACATCCTGTAAAAATTAAAAATATGACATAGCACTTTGCATTCTGCTAACCTACCTTATTTTACTCAATAGCGCATGATATAGTAATAATAATATATATTTTATTTTTTAATTATTTCCCCATCTCTCAATTAGGATGCAAGCTGCAATTGGGGGGTGGTATCATCTGTTGGCAACTGCATAGCCTCACACCTGGTACAGTGTGGTGACTGGCATATTGTAGTAGACCAACACACGTGACAAAATGAATGAATGGCTGTCTTGGGACATGGCTCAAGCATTTTTAAATATTCTGTGCTTCTATATAGAGATAAGAGGTTGTCCAGAGATACATCTCCACAAAGGCTTTGAATTTATCTCTTATTATAAAAGTTTTATCTGTTATCTCAAGTAGCAGCTTATCAAATAAAATTATATTTGGAGTCTCTAAATACTTGACCAGTCAATATCAAATCAAGTCACACATGCATTTATAAATACTCCAGTATCTATATGTAAATTAAAATATCAGTTTTATTGATAGATATGTCATTTGTAATCTAAAACATTTTCTAAATTTATAACTTGAAAATAAATAAAAGGATAGTCAAAGTTTTGGTTTAAAATTTTCTGTTTGGAAAAGAACTAAGTTTCTTCTTCCCAAAATATTTTATCAGCACTTTTTTACATAATATTTTAAAATATTATGTAGTTCCAAATATTTGCAGTTGTGGGAAATCAACATGTACTTTCAGCAAGTTGACTTCTAATTTCATTTTTATTTTCAGTGATCTGAATAAAGGAGAGACAAATAGATACATAAAGGAAATTTTTATCAAAAAATTTTTGATTCTTCACTTGCAAAAAACATTAAAATAAAAAGACATCTTAGAAGAATTATACCTGCTGCCATAACTTTCAGAATAGAAACTCTTTCACCTGAGTGAGAGGCAGCTGGATATTTGAACTTTCAGGTACATCTAGATTTACCTCAGGAGACTCAGGGAATAGTCAGATATAAATACTTACTTGGAGACATTATTACATTTAAATTGTCTTCCCTGAAAAGCTTTTTATTATTTAATATAATCGTTTAAATTTATTGAGAAACAATTGCCTCCTTGGGGCCATAGGATGCAGGTCAGATAAATATTTATATTACAAGTAAAAATATTCTAAATGCAATCTCCCCTTTCTTTTCTTAGTTACGACCTATCATCTATATCAGGTGTCAGCATCCCAGTGTAATTACTTTGAGATTGATTAATCATTTAAGCTTCTATAGTTAAAAACAAAACATTTACTAAAGGTAATATAGAGCCAGGATGGTATTTTGAGACCTTGACCTGTCTTTTAAGTTTAAGAAATGATGCTGTCATATTTCTGTAGGAGACAGCATCTGGTATGCAAGATAAAATGTTGTTTCTCTAATATATCCCAATCCCGAAGAATGAGCTGATTAAATGCTTGGATGTTTGTATAACAAGCTTAGGTATTTGCTTGCTTCTGTGAAAATTAAATTGTCATTGTGCCAAGGGTATACAGAAAATATCCATTAGCAATTGATGACAGTATGCTTATGTAGAATTTGAAAGGACTCTTTATACAGATCAAAATTGTCTATGTGAAAAGACATAGAGATCAATTATACAATTAGAACCTGAATTCTTAAAAGAAATATCATGCCAAAAAGCAAGAAGTTACTTCAGTTCTTGAAGTTTAATAAGGAAAATTTTTCCCTTATAAGAATGATCATATTATTTACAGAGAGGTTGTAAAAGATAGCAGTTTTTAATGTCAATTTTTTAAAATTCAACCTCTGGATTAAGAGTTGATGGCAATGTTACTCTAAATCTATGACAATGATAGTTTTAAAGAACTAATCATAGCATGAGGTTGAATTCAGTACATTCTATGTAATATTTCTTGTTAACATGTCCTTAGAAAAATACATGAGAATCTGGACCACACTATTTGTTAATTATCACTTCCATGTTTCCAATAATGACAGGCTGTTTCCACTTATTTCTGCCTTTGAGTTGGCTTACTAGAATTAATATCTCTCACACCTTTGCAAGGTGGGGAAAAGAAGAGATGGAAAATAATCAGGATTATTATTAACATAACCTAAAGCTGAATGGTCAAAGAAATAAACTGCCATATCTTGGAAGATGTCTGCAAAAATTCCTAAAAAATATCTGCAGAAGGCTGGTACTTTTCTAATTGCATCATTTGTGTTATTTGGAAAGTTGATGTATTGTGTTATAAATTGTCATGGTAACAGAGAAGAATGACAACAATGATTTTGAAACTGTTGTATGCCTGGTAATATTTTGGCACACAGAAACTTTGGATATATGCTCCCACTTATTGTTTGCAACCATCCTATTAGATACATGATATTTCCCTTTCATAAAAGAGAACCTGGAGCTGAGTATCTTCAACTTTTTATGTTAGTGTATGAGAGAGTATTCATTTAAACTCAATTCATTTTAATCAATAAAGCTTACTTCTTTCTAATATATTATCAGGCACACTAGGCTCTGTGTGTATATATGCACACACATCATAGGCTCAATATTATTTTATTCTCATTTTGTATTATTCTACCAAATTTGATTAAACATTAAAATATACTATAATTTACTTAAAATATATTACTTTATCATAATATTCACATATATACCATATTACTTTATATGTTTAAAAGTACAGCAGAAAATATATAAATCATTTTTTATCTTCAAAGAATTCATATTTTAACAGATACACATGAATAATAAAGACACAGGATTTATAGATCTGTGTCTATTTAAATATGGAACTTTTAGATTGGGGAAATATAGTATGAACAAGGGGACAGATTGGCTATGGTTGTGGGACTAAAATCATCAATGCAATGCAAAAGAATAAGAACCAGAGTCAGCAGGGTCAGAAAGATATGGTTTCCCAAATTATAAAGAATAGAAATCCAAGATGTCTGTAGAGCAGCTAGAAGCTCCATCCACTTGCTTCCAGACTCAGACCAGTCTTGCAGTGAAACCACAGAGCAATCAACTTGAAAATCCGGTGGAGAGTGAGTAAGAGCATGGGTGTGTGAGTGTGTATGTGGACAAGAGTAGGGGTAGTGTGTGTGAGTGGGAAAGAGCCTGCCCACCTATAAGGCAGTCAGGAGCAGGTGGCCCGGGCTTCACCAGCGGAGCAACCACCAATGATGCTGCTCACCCTGGCACTTCTGGCTGCGCAGATTCACTGCGGCTAAAGTTCAGCTCAGGAGCCCAGGGACGGAGAGCCATGGCCAGGGAGGTACTGGCTACAGAAACAGTATGGTGGAAGAAGGCCCACCCAAGGTTAAAAACCACTGGAGGAAGCATGGAGAGTACCCTGCCACTGCCCTGTGTTATAATATTGCTACGAGACTCTTCCCAGCACCATTTGGGATCTCTCCTGAGAGAAACTTTATCTAAAACTGTTAGAGGCTCTGATTATAAGTGGCCAGCACTGACCAAGAGAGAGTGTGATTTTTAGGAAGGGGGAGCATATAGAAAACATGCCCCCCCCCCCACAGCGCTTGGCGCTGCAGCATGGGGGCCACCCAGAAACTTTTAAAAGAAGAGTTGAGGCAAGACTCAAGACTTTGCAGGGACCTGGTGCTCACATTAGCCTGCAGACACGCCCAGTGGCTCTGCCAACAAAGAACTCAGAGGGATAGAGTCTTGCTGAAGGGACTGTGAGACACAACCCAGCATGGCTGGTGAGTGGGGGACTGTACAGAGTAGAGAGTTTGGGCCTGAGTCTCCTGCAAGAGAGGAGCAGGCTGGAGACTGGATGGGCTGAAGCTGAACACCTGAGATTTGCTGCAGTCAGGCAAGTCCACTCACAAGCAGGTGAGCCCTACTCATGGGATTACAGGCTCTACATGTCAGTGAGGCCAGGTTCAGGAACTCCCTGCTGGGTACAATTCCCTCCCCTGGGAAAGAAGAAAAATCTCTTAAAGGGTCCTTTACCTGTCACTGCAAGCTATACTGATCCTTGGGCCCTGACTCACTGAAACCAACAGAGAAGAGAGATTAGAGAGAGGCACAACAAGGATTGTTCAGGACCTTACCCACCCTGGGCACCTAGACAGAGCTTCTGTCTGTACCAAGCATGGAAGAAGTATCCACTTTTACACAGATTCTTGACAGAAAACAGACAGCTAATTCACTAGAAACCATACATTATTGGAAAGAATCTAGCATAGACCAAGGCACATGGCAAGGGATCAGGGAAATACCCCCATTGTCTTCCCTGAGGACTAAACAGAGCCCCCTGGGGGGTGACCCAGGGTTCTCACCCTCCGTACATTGTACCAGAGGCCCCCTCTGGAGGCAGATAGAGAAGGTACTGGCAGTCCTCTCAGGTCATTAAATGAACCACTCCTGGGCCTTTGGCTGATGGAAAACCAGCAGGGAAGAACACAGGGGACCAGCCAAATCTGAAGGAGAGAGCCGCAGACTGGGGATCACTTGTAGTCTCTAAAAGGCTGCCCAGAGCTAGACTATGACACAATTTGATATTACCATGAGCAGATCCACAAAAAGAAGATAGTGGTAAACACTCAGAAAAATTCCACCCCAGTGTTCTTCAGAATTTGCATTATTTTCTCTCTTGTATAGCTTTTTAACATTTATTTCATTTTCTTCAAGTTTGTGCCTATTATTTCACAAGTTTTTATAATTTAGTTTATTTCAAATCTCATATTTTGCTCTTCCCTTCTTACTACATTTTGCCTTCCCCCTGCTTCTTCTTATTTTTGTTTTAAATTTTATTTTTTAAATAGAAACAACTTGTTTCTATTTGTCACTCTCACTATTTCTCTCCACTCCAGCCTTTCAAAATAATTTTTGATGCCATTAATCATCTCACACTGTTTTTCTCATTCTTAAAATACCCTTATTCTCTCTCCACCTTTATCAATCTTTGCTAATAGGTTGTTGATATGGTGGTTGTCATTGCATTTCTTTCATTTTATTTTTAGATCTTCACTATTTATGTATTTTATATCTCAGAATTTACTGTTTCTCTTACTCCATATATTCTTCCTCTTGCTCTTTCTTTTTTTTAATTTTAAATTTTATTTTTCTTGTCTTAGCCTGGTTTTCACTCCTCACTCTTGGTATTCTTCCCCCTTTATCCTCTCAAAATCATTTTTCTTTCCTCTAGACATCTTATAAGCTTTGCTTTCTTTTTTCCTTCTTATTCCCATTCTGCCTATTTTAATCTTTGCTCACTTGTTGTTGATATGGTTGTGGTAGATCTTTTTCTCCAATTTTGGTTTCTATTTTTTCAGTATATTCTAAAAAAATAATTAAACCTAATACTATACTCTATTCTGCCTTTTTCCTCTATTCTGCCTTCTTCCATCCCTTTTTAATTTACAATGTAAATTTTCTTTTTCTTCCTTTGCCTTCTTATTATTCCTCACTCTTATTATTCTTCCTCCCTCTACCCTCTTGAAGTCATTTTTCTTTCACTTAGTCATCTCATATTTGTTTTTATTTTCTTGTAATAGTTTCAATCTCTTTACACCTTTAGTAATATTTGCTCATTTACTGATAATACTGTGGTTGTGGGTGGGGACTATTTTTGTGGGTGTGGGTTTTATTTCCTGGATCATTTGTTTTTGTTCTGACAGCATCTGTACAACAGCATATATGATGTGGATGGACTGACTCTCAGTCAGCCAGCCAGAGAGAAGGACCCGCCAAAGAATGAAACAACAGCTACCAAAACCCAATTACAACCAGAAAGCCCACATAAATGCCATAAAGAACATTCCAAGATCATCCAGATCAGGAGGTCAAGGATACTGCTCCGTTGAGCCCCACAGGACTCCTACCGCAGAAAGTTACTCTATGAAGACAGGGAGTCAAAGTAAATCAATAAAATACACAGAAACAAACAAGGATAGTCACCTAAAATGGGGAGACAAAGAACAACCCCCAATCAAAAGCAAAGGAGGAATCTCCAGAAAGAGTGCTAAATGAAATGAAGACAAGTAAACTCATAAATACTGAGTTCAAAATAATAATTGTAAGGATGCTCAAGAGATCAATGAGGACTACAAGGAACTTCAGGGAAGCTATAAGGACCTTACTGGAAACTACACCAGCATGAAAAAGGACATAGATGCTAATAATATGAGCCAGGAGGAAATGAAGAATACAATAACTAAAATGAAGAATACATTAGACAAAATTAAGAACAATGTAGATGAAGCAAAGGATCAAATCAGTGAGCTGGTGGAAAAACATTCTTAGGCACAGCAACAAAATGAGAAATATTCAAATATAATTAAGAAGATTTAAGGGAGCTGGAGGACAACATTAAATACAATAATATTTGTATCATAGGGAAGCCAGAAGGAGAAGAAGAGGAGAAAGGAATAGAAAATCTGTTTGAAAAAGTAATGACAGAAAACTTTCTTAACTTGATGAGTAAAAAATTCATGCAAGTCCAGGAAGCACAGAGGGTCCCAAACAAGATGAACCCAAAAAGGTTCACCCCAAGACACAACATAATTAAAATGCCCAAATTTAAAGACAAAGAGAGAATCTTAAAGGTAGCAAGGAAGAAACAGCTAATAACATACAAGGGAGCTTCACTAAGGGTATCAGCGAATTTCTCAACAAAAACGCTATAAGCCAGAAGGGAATGGCAAAAAGTATTCAAAAAGTATTCCAAGTAATTGGAAGCAAAGGCCTACAACCAAGAAAACTCTACCCAGCAAGGCTGTAATTTAAAATGGAAGGCAAAATGAAGAGTGCCCCAGACAAAAAAAAATAGCAATAAAGAATACATCACCATCAAACCAGCATTGCAATAGATGCAAAAGGCACTGCTTTAAGAAGATGAAGAAAGAGAAAGAGAGAGAGAGAGAGAAATGCAGATACAAGGGGGAAAATGGCAATGAATAAGTACCTCTTAATAATAACCTTAAATGTAAATTGATTAATGCTCCAAAAAAAATATGGGGTAGCTGAATGGAAAATAAAACATGACCCACATACATGCTGTCTATAAGAGACCCACCTCAGAACAAAAGATCTATACAGACTGAAAGTGAAGGTATGGAAGAAAATATCCCAAGCAAATGGACAAGAAAAGAGAGCTGGGATGGCAATACTTATATCAGATAAAATAGATTTCAAAACAGGTAAAACAGATTTCAAAACAAAGGCCATATAAAGTGACAGAGAAGAACATTGCATAATATTTAAAGGAGTAGTAATTCATCAATAACCCTTTTAAACATATATGCGCCTAACATAGGAGCACCTAAATATATAAGGACAATCTTAGAGGACTTCAAAAAAGACATGGACAGCAATACACTCACTGTAGGGAATTTTCACAATCATTTTTCAACAATGGATAGATCTTCCAAGCAAAGAAGCACCGAGAATATTGTGGCATTGGACACCACTCTAGAAAAAATGGACTTAATTGATACATGCAGAAACTTTCACATCAAAGAAGCAAAGTATGCATTCCTTTCAAATGGACATGGAATATTTTCAAAGATACATTATATCATAGCACACAAAACAAGTCAACAATTTCAAGAATACTGAATTCATATCAAGCATTTTCTTGGACCACAAGGGCTTGAAACTAGAGACCAACCTCAAGGAAAAAATGCAAAAACATTCAAATTCATGAAGAGAAAATAACATGCTATTAAATAACGAATTGGATAGCAATGATATCAAGAAAGAAATAAAAAATATTCTGGGAACAAATGAACAAAAAATAGCCCAAAATGTGTGGGACACAGTGAGGAAAGTCCTGAGACTTCCTTCATAGCAATACAGTCCTACCTAAAAATAATAGAAATATTTCAAACAAAAAACCCTACACCTACAACAACAAGAAGCAAAGAAACAACAGAAAAAGCCCAGAACAAGTAGTAGAAAGAATTAAATGACATAAAGCCAAAAATTCCAAAGGATCAATAAATTCAGAAGTTGGTTCTTTGAAAAATAAATAAAATTGGCAATCCTTTAAACAGACCCATCAAGAAAAATAGAGGACCCAAATAAATAAACTCAGAAATGAAAGGCAATAAGTTACAACTGGCAGCACAAAAATACAAACGATTGTAAGAAATCACTACAAAAAAACTATATGCCAAGAAACTGGAAAACCTAGCTGAAAAGGACAAATTTCTAGAAACATACAATCTTCTCAAACTGAATCATGAAGAAGCAGAAAGCCTGAACAGACTAAAAACAACTAGTGAAATTAAAGCAGTGATCAAAAAATTCTTGGTGCACAAAAGCCCAGGGCCAATCAGCTTCATAGGTAAATTTTATCAGATACTTAAAGAACAAATGTCTATCTTTCTCAAACTATTACAAAAAAATCAAGAAGGAAAATGCCAAACCTCCTCTTATAAAGCCAGTATTATATTAATTCTGAAATCAGAAAATTATACAACAAAGAAGGAAAACTATAGGCCAATATCTCTGATGAACAGCCATGCTAAAATCCTCAACAAAATATTGGCAATCTTGATCCAGCAATGCATTAAAAAGATCATACACCATGATCAAGTGAGATTTATCCCAGGGATGGTAGGATGGTACAATATCTGCAAATCAATAAACATAATACACCACATAAACAAAATGAAAGACAAAATCACATAATTATATCAATAGATACTGGAAAAGGCATTTAATAAAGTGTAACACTCATTTATTATAAAAATGCTCAGCAAAGTGGGAATAGAGAGAACATGCCTCAATATAATAAGGGCCTTATATGAGAATCCTACAGCTAACATGATACTCAGAGGGCAAAAACTAATATATCACAGAAACAAAAGGAAAGACAAAAATCATGTGATCATATCAATAGATGTAGAAAAGCATTTGATAAGGTACAGTACCCATTTATGATAGAAACGCTCAGAAAAGTGATAGTAGAGGGAGCATTCCTCAACATCATAAATGCCATATATGAGAGACCTACAGCCAACACCATACTCAATGGGCAAAAATTAAAAGCTTTCCCACTAAGATCAGGAACATGACAATGGTGTCTACTTTCACCACTTCTATTCAACATAGTATTGGAAGTTCTAACCACAGTGATCAGACAAGAAAAATAAATAAAAGGCATTCAAATTGAAAAGGAGGGAGTAAAACTGTTATTCTTTGCAGATGACATTATAGTATACATAGAAAATCCTATAGACTCCATCAAAGAACTACTAGTCCTGATAAGTGAATTTGGCAAAATTGCAGGATACAAAGTCAATATTCAGAAACTGAAGGCATTTCTGTACACCAACAGTGAAATATCAGAAATAAAAATTAGGGGGGAAATCCCATTTACAATAGCAACATCAACAAAAAATAAAGTATCTAGGAATAAAGTTAACCAAGGAGGTAAAAGACCTATATTCAGAAAACTGCAGATACTGAAGAAATAAATTAAGGAAGATACAAATAAATGGAAGCATATACAATGTTCATGGATTGGAAGAATGAACATTGTTAAAATGTCCATACTACTCAAAGCAATCTATAGATTCAACACAATCTCTATTAAAATTTCAATGGCATATTTCACAGACCAACTACAAATATTTCAAAAATTTATATGAAACCAAAAACAACTCCAAATAGCCTCAGAAATTTTGAGAAAGAAGAGCAAAGTAGGAAAAATCGCTATACCTGATCTCAAACTATATTACAAGGCCACTCTAATCAAAACAATTTGGTACCTGGTATAAGAACAGACACATAGATCAGTGGAACAGGATAGAGAGCCCAGAAATAAACCCATGTCTCTATGGCCAATTAATATTTGACAAAAGGAGCAGGTGCATAAAATGGAATAAAAGTAGTTCCTTCAATAATTGGTGTTGGGAGACCTTGACATCTACATTCAAAAAAATGAAATTAGACCACAAACTATATCATGTACCAGAATAAGCTCAAGATGCATAAAAGACTTAAGTATAAGTTGTGACTCCATAAAAGTCCTAGAGGAAAATTTAGGCAGGACAATATCAGATCTCCCATGCAGCAATATTTTCACTGAAATATTTACTAGGCCAAGGGAAATAAAGGGAAAAAAAGGTAAAAGATTTATACGATCTGAAGAGAAACCAGAGTACACATGGACAAAGCCAAAGGTGAGTAAGATTGAGGGTGGGAGGGGAGAATGGCTGGGATTGGTGGGGGGGGAATGGAGACAACTGTACTTGAACAACAATAGAAAAATATATTAAAAAATAAAATAAAATAAATAAAAATAAAGAAACTGAATAAACAAATGGGACTACATCAAATTAAAAAGCTTCTGCATGTCCAAAGAAAACATCATCAAAATGAAAAGAGATCCAACTCCCTGGGAAACCATATTTGCCAATGATACCTCAGACAAGAGGGATCTCCAAAATATATAAAGAACTCATACAACTCAACATCAGAAAGACAAATAATCCACTTGAAAAATAGACAAAGGGCATGAACAGAAACTTCTCCAAGGAAGACACACAGATGGCCCATAGATATATGAAAAGATGTTCAACATCACCAGCCATCAGAGAGATACAAATTAAAACCACAATGAGATACCACCTGACACAGGTCAGAATGTCCATCATTAACAAAACAACAAACAACAAGTGCTGGTGAAGATGTGGCAAAAAGGGAACCCTAGAGCACTGTTGGTGGAATGAGAGACTGGTATGGCCATTGTGGAAAACAGTATGGAATTTCCTGAAAAAAGCCCAGCTAAAATAGAACTGTCTTTTAACCCAGCAAATCTACTGCTGAGATTATACCCTAAGAATCCTGAAACACTAATTAAAAAAAAAAATCTATGCACCCTCTTGTTCATAGCAGCATTATTTATAATAGTCAAGTGCTGAAAACAGCCTAAGTGCCCTTCAGTAGATGATCTAATCAAAAAGCTGTGGTACATTTACACAATGGAATACTAAACAGCAGAAATAAAGAGGGAGTCCTTACCTTTTGTCATAGCACAGATGGAACTGGAGAGCATTATGCTAAGTGAAATAAGCCAAGTGATGAAAGACAAATACCGTATGATCTCACCTATAAGGGTAATCTAATGAACAAAGCAGACAAAGGAGCAAAATTAACCAGAGGCAGGGAAACAAAAAACAGATTGACAGTGACCAAAGGGGAAGGCAGAGGACGATAAGGGTGGCAAGAAGGGGAAGGGACTAATAAAGAAACATGTATGAATAACCCATGGACATGTACAACAAGTGGGATTGACTGTGGGACCAGGGGGTGGGCTGGGCAGAGGAGAACAAAGGGGGAAAATGAGGACAATTGTAATTGAACAACAGTAAATATTTAATACAAAAAGAAAACTAAAATAAATAAACAAACAGCCCTGGCTGGTGTAGCTCAGTGGATTGATCACAGGCCTGTGAACCTAAGGATTGCGTTTGATTCCCAGTCTGGGCACATGCCTGGGTTGTAGGCAAGTGACCATACATTGATATTTCTCTCCCTCTCTCCTTCCCTTCCCCTCTAAAGATAAATAAATAGAATCTTTAAAAAAAGAATCCTTTAAAATAACCAAGTGATAATGCACACCAAGATTCTAAATTGTCTTCACCACTGGTAAGCTCAGCTGATGAAGAGGTATAAGCAATAATAATGTGCTGGCAAATGTTTAACAACTATCTTGCCAGTTGGGAAGAAGAAAAATCTTGGACTTCCTTTGTTTACTAATTCCTCTGGTATAAATATCTACAGCATGACCAATTTTAAGTTTCTATTTTTATATTGCCACATATGGAAATGGGATAGCTCGCCAAATTGGCTCCTGTAAGGCAGTTAGCACTTACTGTACTATATCACTGAATAAATAAGGTATACATAATAGGTTCTTCATTAAGTAAATGTGGACTGTTAATTAAGAGAATGTCATCAAAGTTGATGCTTACAACAGGGTTTATTTTGAATTATTAATGGAATTGCAATATTTAGTCAATGTTAGATTTATCTAAAATCAGATAGACCTTATACTCACTTAATTTTCTTCAGGTAAATAGGGCTTTGAAATATGACCATAATTTTAAAATATCCAAATATTTCAATGAAAATAAAAATAATGCATGTCTTAATTCCCTAATTATTATTATTCATCATATTCTTGAATCCTCTCATTTTCCGGTGCCAGCCTACAGTATTTCTAAAGTATTTTATATTTTTCTTTTATGTTCTATTTCTAGCTCTTCCAAGTACATTAGAAGGAAACACTTCTTAAATAAATAAAGTCCAAAAATGAAGAAATCTTTTTGATACCATAATGAACAAATAAACATATAAAAAACTATGTTAACTTAAATATCTTTTACTTTTGTTTACCTACTTTTTAATAAGTAGTGAATGGGCAATAAGTATGCCTTTTATTTGAATATATCTTGATTATATAATGTACATTTGCATGTAAATATGAACATTCTATAATTTTTACCAATTTGTCATGAGTTTGTTGAGTTACTAATTAAAATTCTATATCCTGACTGTATTATTTTTAGTTATTGGCATAATCTACGAGAAATAATTTTATCATTTGTACTGCTCATGTCCTACTTGAATAGTATTAGTCTTAATAAATATTCTACTGTAGCTAACTGTCATATATAATTGCAGTAGAAGTCACTACATTTAACTACTATCAAACTTTTATTGGGAGCCATAATTTAATAAGCCATTCATAAAGGCTTGACAATATGAAAAACACAAAAGTGTGTCTGTAAAAACATAAAAACTCAATGATATAATTTTAGATCCAATCAATCAATAATTATAGTACTAAAAAGAAATGAGCTGCTGTGTTTGAAAATACACAACTTACAGTCCTTATTTTCAAGTATTTACACTTTTCTTGAAATATTATCTTTTAAGCCAAAATTTTTCATTTTTATACTCAGCTTCAAGGTACAATATTTGGAAAGGTTAGTGAAATTCATTACATTATTTTGAGCTATCTAAGGGTGAACTTTAAGAAATTGTTCAGTATTAATACTCTTGAAGAGTTCAAAAGTAGTTTTGTTTCTAAAGTTCACACACTTGGCATATATTTAGTTTACCCTGAAGACTTGATGCCAGAAATTCCTAGGACAAGTGGAGGCACTTTAAGGACGTGCTTGAAAATCTCTGTGCCTTCTACTATACCTATGTTATAGTAGATTGACTGCCCACGTGAGACAGAGAGGAAAAGATGTTTTATGTGAAGAGACAGAAAGGCCTCAGGATATTAATAGGCCAGAAATATATTTTCTCATATATTCATTTAGTCTCTTTGGACCATCCTGCTGACAGTCAGAAGTGATAACAGTTGTGAACATTTTCAAATGAAAGAAAATATTTTTTGAAGACAAACAGATTTATCTTTTGATATGCTTTCTTTTTTCTTTTATTGTTCTGCAATTACAGTTGTTCCCATTTCTATTACCTGTCCCCCCATAATTGCCATGTTTTTGTTTAGTGTTGCTTCCTATTTACTTATGGGATGAACTTACATGTGTTGTGAACCCTATCGAAATGAATTGGGTGTGATTTAACTAAAAAGGCAAAAGAGAATAAGAGAGATGAAGAGAGAATGAACCAATCACTGATGGTGGGGGGGGTAATGTGTTTTCAATTGCTAATTTTATACATAGAGTGAGATGTAGTGTTTTATATTTTCAGAAATAATAACACGATAGCAATGTAAACCAAACATTTACTCTAAAATGTATATGTAATCTAAAGAGCACACTAAATTATATAACACAGAATAGCAATTTAATTTTATTGAATAAGAAATATTCAAAACAGAATACAACCATATATTTTTGAAACCTTCTGAATCAGAACAAAACTGGATATAAAATGGCATATTAAAAAAAGGGGATCAAATCTGGCCATGAGTGAAATAAGTATATACTATGCACAAGTAGAATTTATATCATATATGTCTACATTTAAATTTAATTGATGTAATCCACTATATCAATAGACTAAAGAAAAAAATAATGTACAACCATTTAAATTGAAAGAAAACAAACATTTGATAAAACCCAACACCCATTCATGAAAGAAAAAGCATGTTGTAATTTAGGATTAGAGGATAACCAACTTAACTCAATGAAGAGCTCCTAATAAAAACCTACAGCTAAGATTATACTTAATAGTGAAATACTAAATAATTTCTTCCTAAGATCAGAAATAAGACAAAGATATCTGCTCTAACTGCTCCTACTTCAAATAGTCCTGGAATATTTAAGCAGTATCATAAGCCAAGAAAAAGAAATAAAAGACATGTTAATCAGAAAGAAAGAAATAAAAATGCCTCTATTTTCAGATGACATTGTTGTATACATAGAAAATCTCAAGACACCTATACAAAAAAAACCCCAAAATCTCTTAGAACTAATACATAAGTTCAAGGTCATGGTGTACTAGATCGACATGCAAACATCAATAATTTTAAATATATTTTATTGATTATGCTATTACAGTTGTCCCATTTCCTCCCCCTTTTTTCCCCTCTTCCCTGCACACCCTCATGTTGGGAACCTTACACCTGGCTTCTAGCTAAAAACATTGCATTGATTACAGGAACCTGTGCACTCCACAAAGCCAATCGGCTGGTGAGGTGGTCCCGGGAGAGGTGTCCAGTTGCCAAGTATCGGGCCCTTCTTTGTTAGGAAGACCTTCTCCTTCCTCTCCTCCCCCTACCAGTTCGTGTTGCAGTTGATAGAATCTTTTGTTTGTGCATCGCTTTGTCCCCCTTTTGTCTGGGGTGGTGGAGCAGTGGGGCACCCACCCACTGACATTCCCTCCCCTTTAATTCATATCCATGGATTATACTTATAAGTTATTTGGCTTCTACACTTCCTATACTATTCCTAACCTCCCCCTGTCTATTTTCTACCTACCGTTTATACTACTTATTTTTTGTGCCTTTCTCCCCTCTCTCCCTTTCCCACTCCCCTGCAAATAACCCTCCTCATGATCTCCATTTCTGTTCTATTCCTGTTCTAGTTGTTGGCTTAATTTGTTTTGTTTTGTTTTAGGTGTGGTTATTAATAACTGTGGGTTTGTTCTCACCTTACTGTTCATAGTTTTTATCTTCTTTTTCTTAGATAATAAGTCCCTTTAACATTTCTTATAATAAGGGCCTGGTGATGATGAACTCCTTTAACTTGACCTCATCTGGGAAGCATTTTACCTGCCCTTCCATCCTAAATTAAAGCTTTGCTGGATAGAGTAATCTTGGTGGTAGGTCCTTGCCTTTCATGTTTTGGAATATTTCTTTTCAGCCCTTTCTTGCCTGTAAGGCATGTTTATTTTATTTTATTTTTAAAATGTATATTATTGATTGTGACATTACAGTTGTTCCATTTCCCCCCTTTCATTCCCCTCCACCCTGCACACCCCTCCCCCACCATTCTTCCCTTTAGTTTCTGACCACGTGTCTCAAGTTCTTTAGATTCTATATTTCCCATACTATTCTTGCCCTCCCCCTATCTATTTTCTACCTACCATCTATGCTACTTATTTTCTGTACTTTCTTCTCCCTTCTCCTTCTCCCACCTCCCCTGTTGATAACCCTCCATGTGATCTTCATTTCTATGGTTCACTCCTGATCTAGCTGTCCTCTTAGTTTGCTTTTGTTTTAGGTGTAGTTCTTAATAACCGTGAGTTTGCTGTCCTTTCACTGTTCATCTTTTTTATCTTCTTTTTCTTAGGTAAGTCCCTTTAACATTTCATATAATAAGGGCTTGGTGATGATGAACTCCTTGAATTTTATCTTATCTGAGAAGCACTTTATCTGCCCTTCCTTTCTAAATGAAAGCTTTGCTGGATAGATCAATCTTGGTTGTAGGTCTTTGGATTTCATGACTTGGAATACTTCTTTCCAGACCCTTCTTACCTGTAAGGACTCTTTTGAGAAATCAGCTGACAGTCTGATGGGAACTCCTTTGTAGGTGACTGTCCCCTTATCTCTTGCTGATTTTAAGATTCTCTCCTTATCTTTGATCTTGGCTAATGTAATGATGATGTGCCTTGGTGTGTTCCTCCTTGGGTCCAACTTCTTTGGGACTCTCTGAGCTTCCTGGACTTCCTGGAAGTCTGTTTCCTTTGCCAGAATGGGGAAGTTCTCTTTCGTTATTTGTTCAGATAAGTTTTCCATTTCTTGCTCTTCCTCTTCTCCTTCTGGTATCCCTGTAATTTGGATGTTGGAATGTTTAAAGATGTCCTGGAGGTTCCTAAGACTCTCCTCATTTTTTTGAATTTTTGTTTCTTCATTCTTTTCTGGTTAAATGTTTCTTTGTTCCTTCTGGTATTCACCATTGATTTGAATCCCAGTTTCCTTCCCATTACTGTCGGTTCCCTATACATTTTCCTTTTTTTCACCTAGCATAGCCTTTGTTTTTTAAATCTAATTTGTGACCATATTCAACCAATTCTGTGAGCATCCTGATTACCAGTGTTTTGAACTGTGCATTTGGTAGGTTGGCTATCTCTTTGTCACTTAGTTGTATTTTTTTCTGGAGATATGATCTGTCCTTTCACTTGGGCATCTTTTTTTTCATCTCGGGGATAAGCCTCAGATGTTCACCAGGGTGGGGCAACCCACATTGCTGTATGTGGGGGAGGGGTCTGAGAGCGAACAATGGCACTTATTGTGCTCTCTGCCGGTTTTCATTCACTTCCCCCACTACCCACAAACAAATTGGCCCCTTCTGGTGCTGATTCCTGGGTGGGTAGGTGGGTTTGTGTACATTTTAGGACTCTGTGGGTCTCTCGAGTGAACTCCCCTGTGAGGCTGGGATTTTCTCACACTGCGGCCTCAACCCCCACAGGTGTTTTCAATCAGAGGTTTGAGGCTTTATTTCCCCATTCCAGGGCCGTGGGTTTTATGAGTTGTCTCGCTCCCCAGTTGTTCCTCCCAGTTTATCCATGTGTGAATGTGGGACCATCCACTCCACCAGCTGCTGCCTCGATGGTCCGCCAGCTGCAGCCTTGCCCACCCTGGTCCTTCAGCCACCGCCTTACCGCAAGTTCTCTCTGCCCGGCAGCCCATCTTGGCCCCTCCTACCAGTCTGGATGAATGTTTCTTCTTTCACTCCTTGATTGTCAGACTTCCATATAGTTCAGTTTTCGGTCAGTTCTGGTTGTTTTGTTTTAAAATTGTTGTCCATTTTTTGGTTGTGCAAGAAGGCACAGTGTGTCTACCTACACCTCCATCTTGGCCAGAAGTCAAAACATCAATAAAATTTTATATACTAACAACAAATACATGGAAAAATGAAAAACAAATGATCATTTATAATTGTTCCAAAGAAAATTAAATTTAATATATACCAAAAATTAATTTTATAATTAATTCAAAATTAAACTTTGGTGTAATTCTAACAAAATATGTACAGGATCTGTATCCTGAAAACTATAAAATGCTGTGAAAGGGATCAAGGAAGACCTAAATAGATGGAGCAAAATATCATTTTAATGGATTGGAAGATAAACAGTAAAAATGACATTTCTGCCCCAATTCATCTATACATTTAATGATTTTTTCAAAATTTTGTCATATTTTGCAGAATTAGTTAAGCATATTATAAAATTTATACAAAAAAGCAAAAGCTAAAAGAGCTAAAGTTATCTTGGAAATGAATAATAAAGTGAAATGAATTACTGTATCCAGTTTTAAAGCTTAAAATACAGTGTATAAGACAGTGTGGTGATAGCAATGGTATAAAGATACATAGATCTGTAGAATACAATATAAAATCCAAAGATAAACCCACAGAAGTATGCCTGTTTTTTTAAAGCAGTGCACAATAGTTTAATGGAACAATGAGTCTTTTCAACATCTGATGGTGGAGGAGTTGAATATTCATGGGCCAAAAAATAAATACATAAAACCCAAACTTTAACATAAATGTAACAACTTTTACAAACATTGACTTAAAATAAACTATATATTTAAATGTAAAAGGTAAAGTTTTTAGAAAAAAGTAGAAGAAAATCTTCAGGGGTCAGGTTTAGGCAAAGAGTTCTTAAACTTGACAACAAAGAGCACAATCCATAAAAGAAAAAATCTGATAAAATGCACTTTATCAAAATTAAAAATATTGCTTGGTGATAAGCCCTGATAAGAAGAAGAAAAGAAAAGCAACAACCTAGGAGAAAATATTTGCAAACCACATATAAAAAAGGAAATAGTATTTAGAATATATGAGTGTTCTCAAACAACAAACAATTCTATCATAAACCAGGCAAAAGTCATACACAGATGTTTTACTAAAGAGGGTATACAGATGGTCAACAAACACGTGAAAAAAAGTTCAACATCATTAACCACAGGAAAATGCAAATGAAATAGCAATAAGATACCAGTATACACATGTAAAAATGATTTTAAAATAGTGAAAACTGAATACAAAATTCAGAAAAACTGGATCACTCATGTATTATTGGTAAGAATGTTAAATGACACAGTGACTCTAAAACAGTTTTGTGAAGATGGAGAATAAGATATCCTTTATTATACTGCCTCTCAACAACAACAATTTGGCATCAATCCATAGACAAATGTTCCTTTGTGGTGAGCATAAGATCCAGTGTCATATGTCCAGGGGGCTAGCATATCACCCACCCATAATTTGGATGTTAGATATCTAGACCTCATTCTTGGCTCTGAACCCTGCAGTGACCTATGGCATGTCTTTAGCCCCACTCAGCTATGGTCCAGGAGCTCTTTGAGAGCCATGTCTTTGATGACCATCCATAGATGTTTCCAAAAATTCATGAGCCTAGCAGAGAAATCCAGCAGGAAAGCACACTGTTGATGCTAAAACAAAGCAAGGTTGCATGCAGAGGAGAAGAGAAATAGTTTGATTGAACTTATGTCACTCCTCCTCCAAGGTGGCACAGCTCAGTGCCAAGTGAGACCTTTGCAGCCTCTGATTCATCTCACCAGGGACAGTCAGAGTTGTGAGTGAGCAGCTGGCTTCCCCAGCTGTTCAGAATGCTACTGAGAATGCTACTATTTTTCTCTCTCTCCATACCCAGAGCACTGAGTTATGAGCTGCACAACTGAGTGGCAGGAGAGGCTCTGATAGAGCAGATAGGATCCTTAGAAGGCAACAAAGGGAATGCAGATTGTACTAAACATGTCAAGGACTCCACCAAGAGGCCAACTCACAAGCTGCTGGAGACACCTTTCCCTTGGATTTCCCCAAATGGCCTATGGACATCTCCCGCACACCATGAACCTCCCCTCACAGACACTTTTACTGCAGGGCAGGCTCTCAGTATGTGTTCGGTGGCAGCAGGAGTGAGCTTTGGCGATGGCTTATGTTCCCATTGATCTAATATTTCTGAAATGACAAAATTATGTATATGGAGAAGAGATTTAAGGTTGTTGGAGTTGCTGGAGGCAGGCCCACAGAGATAGAAGGGGTTAGTGTGGTTATGAGAGCCCAACAGGAAGGATGCTTGTGGTAATGGAACTATTCCATTTCTTGACTATGGTGCTAAGGAAGTGAACAGACACAAAGGATAAAATTACACTGATTAAACACACACACACATGATACATATAAAATTGGTGAAATCTGAATGGTTGGACTATTGTATCAGTGTCAGTATTCTGGTTGTACTAATCTATAGTTTTTTTTAATGTTATTGGGGGGAAAAAGCTGAGTGAAGTTATGCGCGATCTCTCTATATTATTTCTTACAAATGAATATAAATCTATAATGATCTCAAATTAAATCTTAAATGAAAATATAGTACACTAACTTCCTGTGTTTACCAGTATGATACAAAGTGAATTCTTTTTAGTTTCAGTGTTCCTAAATACAGAAGAGGTAGGAAATTAATGACTAAGTCCAACAGGTCAAAATGGATTCACTATAAGGATTTCCAGTGTCTGATATCCAGCAGCCTTACTATCTGATGATCTTAGACCAGAAGAAACAGTAAATATGCACAGATATTACCTTGCAGAAAAAAAATCTATGGTAGAAAAGTCTAGAATGTCAAGGTCACAACTTCTGTATCTAGGTATCTAAAGTGTAACGTGGATTTATATTAGAAAGATTGGAATACAGTCTGTGTGTCTCTTTTTGGGTATAGGCGGCATCGTATGACAGAACTTAGATGGAGAGCTTGAGTTTTTATTTAACTTATTAGAATTCAGAATGTTTAAAAATCTCATACTGTGGGTAAGTATCCAAGGAAATTAAGTCACAGTACTCAGAGCAAATACAAACTATGCTAATATACATCTGAATTCTACATTCTAACGTGTGACTTCTCTGCATTGTTCAGAGTGTATGATGTAGTCTTGCTGACATAGTACAATGTTCTACCTTCCTTGTCGTGACTAAAGCCATGATGTTTCTACTCAAGTTTTGTTTTTCCATTTATATGAATTTGGGTCCACGGCATAGTGCCCTTCAGTAGAAGTAAAATTCTAGTAGCAAGCCATCATCAAAGGCTGGGGACAAACCATCTTGTCCTTTCTATTTAAAAGCTAAAATAAATATTTTCTAGTATCTGTTACTTAGCACAAATATTCTCAGTGCCTATTACCCCTTAAATCAGCCTCTTCTCAGATGTATCAATTTAATTATAATATTTTATTACAAATTCAGAAAACAAAGCAGTGATTTAATTGCATGACAGTTTCTGCAATGTGAATTTGAAAATTGCCATAAACACTTGACTCCTTTTAAACTTCTAGTCACAAAACAATTTATTTATTGAATCAACACAGATTGAATTTATTTTAGGTGAACTTCGGGAAATGCCTGATATTCTTTCATTTTTTTGACAGATAGAAAGTGCAATTTTCTCTTCTTCAAACTAATGGAATGTGCTGGGCACTCTGCTTTGTAATGAGGTCACTAAGCCAACAAATCATGACCCTTATCCCCTGAAACTCACAACTTAAAGGGGATATAGAAATGTAAATAAATCTTAGTAACTACTGCCAACTGCTTTGTTAAAATGGAGAAGCCCATACAGGACCTATAGATAATGAGTTTTTCATTTAAATACTGAATTTCAAAACCCATGCTCTCATAATTATTTTTCAATACACTTGTACAGTGAAACATATTAATCAATACTTTCTCCTTTAAGAGGCTATGTTGTATTGTTTATGGGAGAGTTCAAAAAGATACTTGTTCCTCACCATTCTTCCCTGTCTTAGTAAGTAGAACCACCTTCATTCTGCATTGCCCATGCTAACACTTGTCATCCTCGGTTCTGTTCTTTCATACCCCAAATCATTCCATTCTGTAAGATCTACCATCAAAATATATTCCGTACACACTATCTCACCTCTTCTATCAGCACCGCACCCACAGGAGCCACCACAGCTCTTTCTTAGACATTAGCAGTAGCTTCTAATTCATCTCTATGTCCCAACTTTTGCAATTCTGCGGTCTACTTTTTATATAACAGCCAGAGTAATATCATCATTTCCTTGTTTCTCAAGTACCCAAAAGCTTTCTGTACAACCCAGGACAAAGACCCGAAGTGACCAGGCCTCACCAACTTTCCCTCTCACTTGTTCCTTGCACTCCAGCTATGTTGGCTGCCTTCTTTCTTTTCAAATACAACAGTGACTTTCCATCTCAGGGACTTTACACATAGTGTTCCTTCTGCTTGTCTTATTCCCGTAGAAATATTTGAACAGTGTCCCCCACTTACTTTAGTTTTTTATTTTGCAATGCTATGTCCTCAGTCTCCTGAGACCCTGCTTCTTAAACATTACCCTCCTATTATCTTACTGCACTATGGTTGCCAGATGAAAGAAGATGCCTAGTTCAATTTAAAGATTAGATAAGAAATTAACTTATTTCGTACAAGTATAAATAAAATATCTTTGATGGCTTGGTATACCATGGAACCCACTCTTACTAAAAAACCGTGCCTTTATTTGAAATTCAAATTTAACTGGGTGTCCTGTATCTTTATTGGCTAAATCTGGCATTTTGATTTATTACACTCTTTTTTCTGATTGAACTTCGCTCTACATGATATTATGCTTTAAATTAACATGCTTATTTGTTTAAAGTCTGTTGTTTACATTAGGCTATAAGATCCATGAGAGCAAGGTTTGTTGTGTTCAAAGGTAAATGATCAGAACTTAGAGCAGGAGCTATTGCATAGAAGATGCTTAGTAAATATTTGTTCAGGCAAGAGAGAAATCCTTGTGGGCACACACATACATATATTTATGACAGAAATAAATACATGTGTATGTTTCACATTCTCAATTCAAACCAGAAAGAATATTTCTTAAAGCACAGACTGGTCAGTTTTACAAATGATTAATAGCCTATAGAAATTAAAACATGAGAAAATATTGTTGCAAAAATCATTTAAAAAGTCAAATAAGTTAGGAAAGTTTAGAAAACTTTTTTAAAAGGCCTATTTTACATAAAATGATCTTAGCAGATGAAGGTATTGAAGCTTATTGAAGCCATGACTCAGAAAGCTAATGCTGACGAAATCTGGCTTCATGAAGAAATAACCCATTCAACAATATGAAAATGCAATCACAATTTTGCTTACTTTTCCCCAAATCTTCATATTTTCCATGAGGACGTCACCTTGATTATCTAGTTTTTGACAATCAACATACTTTTGAAGAATATGCCCCCTTGCGTGGGTGCCCCAGGTAAGTGCTGATAAGATTCTGGCAGCTGATACTAGAGCCTCACAAGTACTGGCCACATTCAGGTAAAGTGAGCAGTGGAAAAGAATTGGTGTTGGATCCTGCAGAATGGGAGGAGGTAGGGAATATAAAAAGCACATTTGAATTGAATTTTAATGATTAATAATTACTTTAGTTATTGAAACCTCAAGCTTGAAGTTTGTGTAAGTTTACATCAATGCCATTAGTACTATAAACCAGATGCAAAATAGTCTCAAAAAGTCGATTTGTCTTTCTTCAGGCTCTAATATCATTTTAATACAAAAAGAAACTTCAAAGGATTAATTTTGAAATGGACTTTGAATACTACTTGAATTTAAGAGTGATTTAAAAATAATTCTCATAATGGTAATAATATTGTATGATTTCCCCCCTTTCATTAAAGCACCTGATATTACTTCATGTACAAATATTCTAACAAATTGTGAGAGATGAGTATTGCAAGTACAAAATTGTGCGTGTATTAAAAATTAAATAAACTGGGAAGCTAGAATCAACCTTAAATAGCTGATTGCCTGTCCTTAGTGAATGTCATTTCTTCTACATAAGGTGAAAAACTGTAACAACAATATTGAATGTATCTTCCTTAAAAGTCTGTGGCTTTGAAACCGTTTCTTCCTAAGCCTGAGGTCTCTGAGCTGCAGGGGATTGTTAGTGATGATGCGCCAACATTGTTTTGCTCGCTAGATGATAGAAAATGATATTTTTGTTTCTTCTCTGAGAAAATCCAAACTTTCATTTTTAATTTTTAAAGCTTTATAGAATTTGAGTTAATCAAGTATAGCAAAATTTTTGTCTTTAAGAATCATTCTGTTTTAATGATCATTACTTTTATTTCCTTCCCGATGTTTTAGAAAAGGAAAAAAGAAAACCTCAGGTCATTCATGTTTTAAATGATATGTTTTATTACTATTTATCACTCCATACCCTGTGCCACCTCTACCCACGCCTCCCCCCGGCAATCACCACACTGCCCTCCTCCTGTCATTTTAAGATGCTACTTACTAGGAATTCAAAAATATCATACATTATTTTAAAATAATTTATCTTTATGTGGTATTCCTCAAAGTATGTTTTCAATTAACACAGCTTTATTTTTACAGGTTCAATAGAAAGGAAAACTAAATCAGAGAATAGAAGAATGAAAATACTTTGACTAGATGATACAAAGTATAAGTAATACAAGAAAAATAAGAGTGTTTGATAGAATAAAAACAGATAAAGTAGATGTAAATTATCCCCGTAAATTTTATTATGATAAGATCTGATTTTGTAACTCATTCAGTAACATGCTAAACATGTTAAAATTAATTCAGTTAAAAATCAGTAACAAACCAATACAAATTTTAATCCCTTGAAATATTATTCAAAGTGTGTGCATAAATGTACAATTACTTGCTAAAACAGTGACCTCATAAATTTAGTTCAATTAAATGCCTTTAACAATTGATGATGGGCAAATTCTATATTCAGTGTTCACTGTGAAGAGATAATATAGTTTTCACTGTTTTGGTAAATTTAGTGTCAAAAGCTGATTGATAAATACTGTCCTCCGTCAGTATTTATGCTAGAAGCATAAGACATTATCTATAAGTTGCTAATACTTTGTCAAGGGAGTTAAATATATTTAATATACATTTCTTTATAATATATCAGGTATATTAATAAAATATTAAAAATTACATTTATCATTATTGAATGTATAATATTTGGCTTCATTGCCTTCTGAGTTATGACTAATAGCAAAAATATTTAAATAAAAAATCTAAATAATTTGCATTTTAATTTATTTATAATAGTTACATTCATAAGATCTTTTTTATAAAACCAGAAGGGCTTTTTTTTAGATTTTATTTATTTATTTATTTATCTTTAGAGGGGAAGGGAAGGAGAGAGGGAGAGAAACATCAATGTATGGTTGTCTTTCCTGAGTCCCCTGCTGGGAACTGGCCTGCAACCCAGGCATGTGCCCTGACTGGGAATCAAACCACAATCCTCTGGTTCGCAGGCCCGCACTCATTCCACTGAGCTACACCAGCCAGGAAAACCAGAAGTTTTTTACACAAATGAACTTATGAGTGTAACTGTTATAAAAAGATTAAACTATTATAAACAAGTATATAAATTCTTTATTCATAAATAATTACATTATTTATAGATGACTTGATGATAATACAATGATAATAATCCTATAAGAACATTCACAAACAATTTTATGATTATTATAAAACAATGTTATAAAATTATAAAACAATTTTAAAAATAATTGTATAAAACTTCATAATTAACACAATGCTTTTATACTTGTTACTCTTCAACATTATATATTAACTGCTCCACTTTCATTTTAAAGTATTTAGATAATGACATCCTTAAAATACTAAATCACCAGAGGTATTTATATCTATTTCTGAACTATCTTTTTCTTTTGTACTGATCCATCTACCTATCCATAGCTCTGTACTATACTGTTTTATTCATTGAGGCTTTATACTATGTTTCTATACATATTTTATTGTAAAAAATGACACACCATCTAATCACAATTTTGTTCAAAACTCACTTGACATTAATTTAATGAACAATGATATAAAATTCTTATATGACACACTCAGGTTTATATTATATAAACATTGATCAATTCTTATTTTTACATTAACTTTTATATACAAATAATATTTTAGTAGTAGTAATGTGTTTTACATTGTTTAGTTAGTAGAAACAAGTATAAATTAATTAAATGTAAAAGAATCAAGCTCTAATTGGAGATATAATACCTACCAAGTATGCATTGTACATTTTCAAATAACTTTTTGATCTAAAGATATAAATCAGCTACTTGAGTACCTATATTTAATTAGTTCAAATAGAAATGGTTAAATACATAGTAAGAATATAACCAAAAATCCCAATATTAAATAACATAACTAATTACACAAACCATAAGAATATTCAAACTGTAATGACACCTGAAATAAGTTTATAATTTATTAATAAAAATTGTAAAAATCAGAGAAGTTTATAGTGTAATAATATTGTAAATACAAGATTAATTAAACAAAATTAACACTTAATTAAACTTCAACCTCATAATTCAGCATTTTAAATATTTCTATTATTCTATTACTTAAGAGAAATTAAAAATGAAAAGCACAAAATTGCCAGGTATAAGAAAAATACAAATGAAGAATTAGAAAATGAATTAATAATATTGGTGATTATTGGTGAAGAATATGACTGTATTAGAAAAGACATAAATGAAATCTAAATGATTTTTTAAAAAATATTTATTTATCTTTAGAGGGGAAGGAGAGAGGGAGAGAAACATCAATGTATGGTTGCCTCTAGTGCTTCCCCGGGTGGGAGATCCTTGCGGCCCGCGCTCAATCCACTGAGCTACACCAGCCAGGGCTAAATGATTTTAATTTATAAATAAACCTTTATTTTTCTATCATGTTTGATTATTTTTATGTTTTATTTTATAAGAAATAGGTGATGATTTTCTTGCACTGAAGTGAAACTCTAGGATATGGGTTGGGTTCACATTAAGATTAACATGATAAATTTTCTTAAAATATTATGCTGCCCTCTAAAATGTCATGATTATTTGATTGCCCTCTACCCCTTCAAAGAGTTGTTTTATCCACCCTGATTGACTCTCCCTAGGGATGATATGTGTAAAGTACATTTCCATGAGAAGTGATAGAGCTCCCATCTTTGCACCTCCTGCAAGATTTGAAGTTTATTGCCAGATCTGAAATTTTATCAAAAAGATATATGTAAAATATTATTTAATTGTGATTTTAATTTGCATTTTATAATTGCTACTGATGCAGAAATGCTTTCTAGATAGATATTAATTAACTGATTAGTGTAGCCACTTTAATTTTATGGAGTGCCTGTTAATACTTTTTTCCATTTCTCAATGGGTTGACATTGTTTGCTACTTCTACAGGTTTTTAGATGCTCCTTATAATAACATTCTAGAATTTTCATAAAATTGTTAGTTAGGTGGGTAAGTAAAGGCACTTATTTAATTTTCAGTATCATAATGTCAAGGATGCTGTAGATTTTTTATTTAATTAATATCTATAGAGGTATTTTACACTCGGGTTGAAATAGATTTGTCAAGTTAAATAAGTGTAAATGAATTTTATCATGTGTTCCCTGTGTGAAGAAGATTAATTTTTAATGTGCCCACTTTTATGTTAAAAATAGATTTAAAATAACAAATAAATTTTTTCTTTAGAATAAAGAATATTTAACTTTATTATATTTTAATTAACAAATTTTTTATATTAAATATGCCAGAACATTGGTTAGGATTTTTTTTCTGTTTTATAGTAGAAGAGAATATTTATTCCATGCTTTTCTATTTTATATGCACAGTTTCTGGAATTAGTGTCATGGTAACTTTACAAATTAAATTTTTTATTTATAAATCACTGTCAGCTCAAAACTTCTTCTATAATATGGCAATCAGCTGTTCTTTTTAAATTATATTTTATTGATTATGCCATTACAGTTGTCCCAATTTCCCCCTTTTGCCTATCTCCACCCAGCACACCCCATTCCCTCAAGCAATCCCCATAATATTGTTCAAGTCTATGGGTCATGCAAAGGTCCTCTGGCTACTCCAGTTCCTCTACTGTATTATGCATTTCCATGGCTATTCTGTGAGTACTTTTTGTACTTCATAATTGTCTCACCTCTTCATCCAATGCCCCATACCCTGGACCTATCTGGTAATCACAGAAACACTCTTCATATACATTATTCTGTCTCTGTTCTTCTTATTGTTTAGTTTGTCTTTTAGATTCAGTTGTTGATAGATATGTATTTAGTTGTTGATCTTTATTGTTCACAGTTTTTATCTTTTTCTTAAATAAGCCCCTTTAACATTTCATATAATGATGGTTTGGTGATGGTGAACTCCTTTAGTTTATTTCTTCTCTGGGTAGCTCTTTATCTGCCCTTCAATTCCAAATAATAGCTTTGTTGAGTAGAGCAATCTTGGCTATAGGCCCCTGCTTTTCAAGACTTTGAATATTTCTTACCAATCTCTTCTAGCCTGCAAAGTTTCATTGAAAAGTCAGCTGACAGCCTTATGGGAACTCCCCTATAGGTAACTAACTGATTTCTCTTGCTGCTTTTAAGATTCTGTCTTTAAGCTTTGGCATTGTAATTATGATGTGTCTTGGAATGGGTCTCTTTGCTTCCATCCTGTTTGGGACTCTCTTTGCTTCCTAGACTTGGATATCTATTTCCTTCACCAAATCAGGGAAATTGTCTTTCATTATTTTTCTCAAATAGATGCCCAGTTTCTTGCTCCTTCTCTTCTCCTTCTTGCATCCCTATGATGCAAATGTTATACCTCTTAAAGTCTTCCCAGAGGTTTCTTACACTATCCTCATTTTTCTGGATCCTTTCTTCTTCTTGTTGTTTTGATTGGTTGTTTTATTTTTTCCTTATGTTCTAAATCATTAATTTGATTCTTAGCTTTATCTACTCTACTGTTGTTGTTGTCCTGTAAATTTCTCTTTATTTTAATTAGTGTATCTTTTGTATCTGACTGGATCATGTTTATGCTGTTGAGGTCCTCACTAAGCTCCTTGAGCATCCTTATAACCAGTGTTTTGCACTCTGAATCTAATAACTTGTTTATCTTAATTTTGTTTAGGTCTTTTTTCAGAGTTTTGATCTGTTATTTCATTTGGGCCATTTTTTTGCCACCTCAGTTTGGCAACTTCCTGTGTTTGTTTACGTGTATTAAGCAGAGCCGCTAAGACTTCCTGTCTTTGTAGCATGGCCAAATATAGTATCCTGTAGCATCCAGTGGCACAGCCTCCCCTATCATCCCAGCTAGATACTTGAGGTGCTCCCTCCTTGTGGACTGAATACACTCTCCTCTCATAGTTAAGCCTTGATTTCTATTGGCAGGTCAATGGGGGAGATTTACCCATGCTGGTCAGCTGCAAGAACTGGCTATAACCAGTAACCACCAACCTCTGCCCTCCCTGGAGTATTAGCTGTGCAGGGGAAAGGTGGTGGTGCTTGAGTGTGGTCTCTAGCTGTCCACTGGGTGTGCAGATCTGGAGTGTCCTGGGTGGTGTAGACCAAGGTCGGTCCCCACCTCTGTTTTGGCTAGGGCTATCCTTCCTGAGTTATAAAGCAATCTGAGATGATTGCTACCTCTTCTGGGCTTGAGGATTCCTAGTTGAAGACAAGCTGTGAATCTAGGCTAGTTGCTGCTAGTGCTGGGCCTGGGGCCCCTTAGGAAGAGGATTGGGGCATAGAGACTCACTGAGACTGGCTGTTTCTTGTTTGAGAGGATTTTAGAGAGCTGTGAAGCACGAGCCAAGACAAGCCATTCATATGAAAAAGCAGCATGGGTTGGCCTGCAAGGTGGGTGGAACAGAGTCCCTGGGGCTCTCCAGGGTGGGGCAAACAGTGTTAGGCAGATTGATGGAATCTTACATATTTCATGAGACTGCCAACTCTGTGGCTTTGTTCAGGGAGGCTTCAGAAAAAAAAAAAAAAACATTGGCCTCTAGTTATCTTTCTGTCTGGGAGAAAGTCATTTCCCATTTCTCCCTGGTTGATGCCAGACACTTCAGTTTCTCCCTGTATGCCACTGGTGCTTTTCAAGCTGCTACCCCAGTGCCAGAGCTCAGAGAGAATGAGTCTGATTAAGTCTATGTGTGGGTTCTTTAAGGGGAACTGCTTGTTACTCAAAAAGGTCCTCCTAGTGGCTCAAGCCCCACTGTTTTTGCAGCCAGAAGTTATGGGGCTTATCTTCCTGGCACTGGAACCCTGGGCTGGGTGGCCTGGTATGAGACTGGAACTCCTCACTCCCAAAATATCCCTCCTGAATTTCTAATCACCCCAAGTGGATGTGGGACCAATCCATTTCACGTCACTGCCCCTCCTCCCAGTCTGGATGGATATGATTTCTTTATTTCTGTAGTTTTCAGACCTCCATTCAACTCAGTTTTTGGCAGTACTGAGTGATGCTTATTCTATATTTTTGTTGTAATTTTGATGTGGTTTTATGAGGAGACAAGCCATCTTTACCTATGGTACCATGTTTACTGGAAGTTGATCAACTGCTGTTAAGGGAAGAAAGCATTTTCATGCTAAATAGTTTAGGTCTTATCATTGATTCAGAAGTACTCATTGCACATTTTTTTATAAAAGTCATCCTTCTATTATTTATTTCTGTGTAGGTTTTTCACTTCCTAAGTGAAATTTTTAGAATACTCATTTTACTAAAATATTTAAATAGACTTCTATATTATAACATTTTTAATCTCCTTATTTTTATTAAATTTTCATTTGATTAGCAACTATAGTTGTCTATTTTTATAAACATCTTCACTACAGGTAGAAACTCAACTTTATTTCTGTTTGATTCATAAATTCCTTCTTAATAATTATTTTTTTAACTTCTTGTGCTACTTAATTTGTAATATTTTGTTTAATGATTACAACACTAAAATCTATTAATTTGCTTAGGTTACAGTTTTTGGTTCATCTAATGTTTGACATGTGATATTTTTACAATTGATTTTCTATATCGTATATCATAGGAATTTGGTTTATTTCATCATGAGAATTACTTAATGATTTCTTCACTTATTGTCAGATAGCTTGAGTCCTACAAGTTACTTTATACTTCATTTTTATGTAGCAGAAATATAAGAATGGCTGAACTAAACCATGTGGTTGAAGGAATCGACCTTGTATGGATATTGCTAAAGGGATTAAGGGGTGGGCAGCTTCCATGACTTCAATAACACTGTGTTTTTTGAACCTTGAAAAGGAGATTGGAAGATGTAAAATCCTTCTTTCAATGATTCTTGGGAACTTTGACATGTGCTCTTTAAAGTTTAAAACAAACAAGAACAGCAAAACATCTAAGCTTAAAAGAATGCTCACTAAAATGGGGACTTTGAGCCTGTGGTTTCTAGAAATTTTGAAGAAGAGGCATTTTTGGAAAGCAAGGTAGGCTTATAGAAACATAAACTTTAGCTGATAAATATGATGGAATAGATGTTAAGCCTAATTCTAAATCATGTATATATTTTTGTGTCATTAAACATAACATACAGAAACACAATTTCTGAATAAAATTAAGTTTTCTAGCTTATCTTATTATTGCATTATTTTGAATTTGAGATTTTTAAACTCTGAATGACATCTTTGTCTTTATATCTTTGGCATATAAGACAGTGTTTTTTTTAAAATAAGTGCGATTTAAGTATTGTTTCCCTTTGCTGTCAGCTCCTTCCAAAGTCTTCTCAAGTCAAGAAATTCTGTTTAAAAAGCAAGTATCACTCTCTGTTTAGTTTCCCCACCCCACAGAACCTGTCAATTTTTTCAACAACTTTGTCACCAGGGTTAGCTTCATTCCAATGGCAATACCAGGGAAAACTGTCAGAAAACACCACTTAATGACCCTCGGAAAGGATAACAAATACCAGTTCTTCTCTCCAACTGGCATTCCAGGTCTCTATATGGAGGTCTCTTGAATCACTTCATCCAAACTTTGAAAGAGAAAAAAAATACTATCTCTTATCTCAAAAAGTACACTTTCAGAGACTTCGTTTCACCTACTCTATTATACCCTAAACTTTTCTTAAAGCCCAGGTAGGAGGCATGAGACTGAAGTGATGGCTGAAGGTGTGCAAATGAGCATTTCTGTTGTGCTTGCAAATGTGTTTGGGCCTCACGTTGTCTGCTTCCTGTAAAAGGTGGAGACGTGATTACAATTTTTTGTTTCTGAGCAGAGTCCTCTTTTCAGGTCCACAATATCCACACTCAGTAATCAGTCATAATCTATATCTGTACATTCTGTCACAATGTGGATTTACTTACAATGTTGTAAATATCTAGCATACAATACATATCAGTATCAAAGTAAATAAAGTAGTGAAGTTTTAGAGTTGGCATTAGAATATTGATCAACATCGTGTAAAAGGATTTTGATGTATTTGAAAAAGAATAATCTACAGAAATGGTCTATATTTTATAATTTTTATAAACAATACATAAAATTAATAATAGTTCAACAATCAATCTATTGTGTTCTAAATATTATTTCACAAATGATATAATTGAACTTTATTTCAATTTATTTGCAAGGTAATATAAACTTTTCATAACTTAAAATATGTTAACCTAATGGTGATCAGTTAAGCTTTATCTTCCCAAGAAACAATTAGTAAGTCTCCCAGATTATTTATACTTTTCTATTTATTATAATTGAAATAATTATTAGATAAGCTCTTAAAATATGAGAGAAATGCATTTTTAATTGCATATTTTAAAAGGCTCACTAACAGTAGCTAAAATGAAATAGATAACTGATTAAACCAAGTGCTGGCTAGATAATTAAGAATGATTAGAAAAAACACTAGGAGAAACTGGAAAAACACAGTCCTTAAAATGCTTCTCAGTTGTCTTTAAGTTCTCGTCCGCTTAGAAAAAACAGCAATTATATATAACAAATTTGAGTATAGCAAGAAATAAGGCTTAATAATTCAATAATATTTAAGCAGAAATATTTGGTTTTACGTGAAAGCTTTGGGAATGACCATGTTTGGATGTTTCAAACTAAAACTTTAACTATATACCAATTTTTTTTCTTTTTAAAATTTTATTTAGTTTTCTTTTTTTTTTTAAAAAAAGATTGTATTTATTTAGAGGGGAAGGGAAGGAGAGAGGGAGAGAAACATCAATGTGTGGTTGCCTTTCATGCATCCCCTGCTGGGAACTGGCCTGCAGGGAACCGGCCTGCAACCTGGGTATGTGCCCTGACTGGGAACCGAACCGCGATTGTCTGGTTCGCAGGCCCGCGCTCAATCCACTGAGCTACACTAGCCAGGGCTAGTTTTCTTTTCAAGTACAGTTTTTTGTCTATTTCTCCCATCCCAGCCCCGCCCCGCCCCATGCTCCCCACCTCCCTCCCATTTCCACCCCCCTTAGTTCTTGTCCCCATGTCCTTCCTATTTGTTCCTCCAAATTCCTCCCCTTTTCCCCCCTTAAATTCCCTTCCCTCACCCCTCTGGTCACTGCCCCCTGGTTCTCTATTTCAGTGTCTTGTTTTTTATTCTGCTTGCTTGTTTGTTTTGTTGTTTAGCTTCCTGTTAAAGGCGAGATCATATGGTATTTGTCTTTCAAGAAATTTGAAAACCTAGGGGAAATGGACACATTTCTAGAAAAATACAATCTTCCAAAACTCCATGAAAAAGAAGCAGAAAATCTAAACACACCAATAACAGCAAAAGAAATTGAAGCAGTAATAAAAAAACTCCCATCACACAAAAGCCCTGGACCAGATGGTTTCACAGGAGAATTCTACAAAGCATTTAAGGAAGAGCTAACCCCTATTCTTCACAGACTATTCCAAAAAATCCAGAAGGATGGAAAACTCCCAAATTCTTTTTATAAAGCTACCATCATCCTAATTCTAAAACCAGATAGAGACAAAATTTTTAATGTTTCCCTACTTTCACTGATTCTTTCTAAAGGCTTAAATATCTAGCAAGTTTTAATAATTCCTTACTTCCACTGACTCCTTCAACCAGCTAATTACTGGTCTCACACATATAGTATAAAGAGATCTTCTATTGTTTTGATATATTTGAGACAATTTTAAATATAATTCTTTTAAATGAGTTTACATTTCTATGATAGTTTTCCTAAAACAAATAGTGATATTATTTTTGTATTTTATTATTTCTTTATTTTTTTATTGATTATGCCATTACATTTGTTCTATTTCCCCCCCATTCCCCTCCATCCTGCACACCCCTCCTCTACCATTCCCCCCCTTTAGTTCATGAACACATGTCTCAAGTTCTTTAGATTCTATATTTCCCATACTATTCTTGCCCTCCCCCTATCTATTTTCTATCTACTGTCTATGCTACTTATTTTCTGTACCTTCTCCTCCCTTCTCCTTCTCCCACTCCCCTGTTGCTAACCCTCCACATGATCTTCATCTCTATGGTTCACTCCTGATCTAGCTGTCCTCTTAATTTGCTTTTGTTTTAGGTGTGGTTGTTGATAACTGTGAGTTTGCTGTCCTTTCACTCTTCATCTTTTTTATCTTCTTTTTCTTAGGTAAGTCCCTTTAACATTTCATATAATAAGGGTTTGGTGATGATGAACTCCTTGAATTTGGTCTTATCTGAGAAGCACTTTATCTGTCCTTCCATTCTAAATGAAAGTTTTGCTGGATAGAGCAATCTTGGTTTTAGGTCTTTGGATTTCATGACTTGAAATACCTCTTTCCAGCCCCTTCTTGCCTGTAAGGTCTCTTTTGAGAAATCCACTGAGAGTCTGATGGGAACTCCTTTGTAGGTATTCCTACAGAGGAGGTAACAGTCCCCTTATCTCTTGCTGCTTCTAGGATTCTCTCCATTTTAATCTTGGCTAATATAATGATGTTGTGCCTTGGTATGTTCCTTCTCGGGTCCAACTTCTTTGGGGCTCTCTGAGCTTCCTGGATTTCCTGGAAGTCTATTTCCTTTGCCAGAATGAGGAAATTCTCTTTTATTATTTGTTCAAATAAGGTTTCCACTTGTAACTGTTCCTCTTCTCCTTCTGGTACCCCTATAATTCGAATGTTGGAATGTTTAAAGATGTCCTGAAGGTTCCTAAGCCTCTCCTCATTTTTTTGAATCCTTGTTTCTTCATTCTTTTCTGTTTGGTTATTTTTTCCTTCCTTCTGGTCTACTCCCTTGATTTAAGTCCCAGTTTCCTTTCCATTACTATTGGTTTCCTTTGCATTATCATTTATTTCAACTAGTTTAGCCTTCATATGTTCCTCTAATTTGTGACTAAAATCAACCAGTTCTGTGAGCATCCTGATCACCAGTGTTTTGAACTGTGCATCTGAAAGTTTGGCTGTTTCTTCATCACTTAGATTTATAGGCTCTGGAGCTCTGAGTTGTTCTTGAGCCATGTTTTTATCTGTTTGTGCCTGTTACGTATGAGGAGTGGAGCCTTAGTTGTTTACCAGGGCGGGGCCACTCAGGTAGCTGGTTTGTGATGCTGTATTGGGAGTGGGGTCAGAGATGGAGCACTGGTGGTCCTCTCCGCTCGCCCCCTCCTGTTTATCTGAGCAGAAATGTGCAAGCCCGCCACCCTGCACCATGCAGTCTCAATGCTCGCCTCTTCACTGGTTTATCTGCACACAAATGCTTGACCGCAGACAGCCAGCCACGCCTCTTTCCTGTGTCTGCCCACTAGCCCACACCTGGGATCCGTGCCTTCAGCTGCCTGCGCACCACCCCAGTCTGGTATCTTTTGGGTCAACCCGCTCCGCTGCTGGCTTCACCCCTCTTTCCGGTTTAGCTGAGCATTTCGTTGTTTTCAGACTCCATATTGTTGATTTTCTGTGCGGTTTGACTGTGTTTATTGTTGTCAAAACTTTATTGTTTTTAGATTTGGTTGTGCGTAGACGCAAGGTGTTTCCACCTATGCCTCCATCTTGGCGGAACTATTTTAGAACTATTTTATTATTTCTTTAAATAGAAGCAGTGATATTTCCTTAAAGGAAAATTAGTCCAGCTTTTGAAGTAGAACAAGGTAAGCTAGAAGCATGAGTTTACTATGAGGGTTCAATATGAGATGGCATGAGTGTATCTACTCATACATTTTCTAACCCAGTTTACAAAAGTCCTTAGTCTCTTATTTAGTAAGACTCCTATTGCCATCACCCCCAGGACATTTCTAGATGATTAGGCAGTCATACAATTATAATGGACTCATGTTTCCTCTCTCAAGTGTACTGCACCTATTATATGTCAATTTTGGATGGATGGTCATTTAAACACTTGACAAAAATAGTGAAATGGTAGCTTTAAGAATAGGACTCTAGGGTAATAATTTTCTTGTAGGTATGTTCTTGCAGTGTCCCTCCAATCACAGTACATGAGGTAATCTTTAGTCCTTCTATGTAGAAGTTAGCTGTAGTCAAATTCATCTTGTGAGTTGTTGAATTAAATGCAGTATCTCTAGCACTGTATTATGAATTGCTTAATATCATAATAAAATGGTAAAAACAAAAGTATTCAGCTGTATCATAAAAAGGGGAGAAATCTATTATTAAAAGAATTCGAAGGCTGAAATCATTAGGTAAAAAAAGGTTTCTTGTAATGCTTATTTCAAGATAGATCAGATCCCTTCAGACTTATTGCTATTTGGTTAATCAATCTACAAGTATTTGGTAATCAATCATAATTTTATTCATCTCATTCACTTAGAAATGAATAAACTAAATTTTATGTGTATTGTTCAATAAAATTATTTAATGGTTTTATATGTCCTTAATGAACCTTTTGAGACAAGAATTGTTAGTATATTATTTAATGTGAGTTTTTCAGCTTTGGCACTATCGATATTTGGTGCCAGATGATTATTTATTGGAGGGAGGACTGCTCAGTGCACTGGGGGGACGTTCAGAAGTAACTTGACCCTTTCTTAAAGATAACAGTTTAATAATAAAAAATATCCTCAGTCTATAACATATCTGGTGGAGGGGGCTAAACCCCAGTTTATATCTACTGATCTAAAGAACTTAAGAATAATAAGAGTTCTCAGGCAATGAAAGTGCTTTTCTGGAGGATGAGTTCTGAATAAAGAATAGAGAATTGCCAGCAATGTTGCTTTAGAAATGATAGAATATTTGGGTCAGAAATCAATAATACTGATGCTCTAGTTTTTATGCATACATTTTAAACTTCCTGAGTAATTAAATGTTCAGATCATGATGTACTGTATTTTGTTTATATCTGATTATTCAGAAGACATAATGTCTCTCAAGCTGGAATATATGTATAAAAATATGGGCCCGATGGACAGCAAAGACTGGTGGGTGTAATATTATTCTTTCTTTCCCTCTGCTGTGAGTCATTCCGCTAGCTCACCATTGTCTAGGCTACACATCATAGAAACAGCTTTATAATTTAAATCACGAGAAATAATGATACCTTTGTTTGACCTTTGCTCCAGGCATGTTGAAAAAAAACTTTAGATTTTATTCGACTGTTTGGTAAAACATCCATTTGTTTCCTTGTAAAAAAAGTCTAACCTACAGTTTTTCTTATTTATTCATTGTGAAGAACAGTGTCATGGAAGTGATATTTCACCAGTATGTTATAGTGATACCTAATTTTATATTAAGTAGAATGTATATTTTATATATCTACAATTCCACTGAAAAGTCCAAGAAAAAAGTAAGGATTAACTAAGTTTATAAATATATAAAAATTATAAGATAAAGATGTCTCATTACACTATTTATCAAAACCAGTAGTTCTCAATATTGGAAAGGTGCTGGAACCACCTGGAAGACACACAATCACTGACAGTGGGCTCGTTCTGTGGAATAACTATGTCAGACCTTCTGAGGGATCAGTTTGGGCATCTGTTCAGGGTTTCCCACTGATTCTCATGACAGTCAGTGTCTAGCACCAATCATCCAAATTCTCAGTCAGGTCCAGGGACCCTTCACGGTTCCTTAGGTGCTTGAACTGGCACATAGGTCAAAACTATATTCATGTCAATGTTTAGATTTTATTTTTATTATGGGTCTTACTTTTTTGCAAGTATAGGGTGGAGTTTCCAGAAGCTAACTCATGTATTATACCAGAGGAAATCAGAAGTATCCAGTGCTCCTCTACTAAGACAGACATCAGGTTGATGAAACAATGCCACTTCTCTCACTATTGTTTAGTTTTGAAAAGTGTGCATTTTATTGAAAAATACATCACTTATATAAATAATGTGCTACAGTTAATCTAATAAAAATTGCAATATAAATCTGTAATAAATGTACTGTTTCTTTTTTAATGAATTTGTGTAAATATGCTAAACTTTCTTAATTTTACTTTCTATTTTGATAACTATTGATAGACATTTTATAACTAGATTTTGAAGAAAGCTCTCTGGGGTCCTCAATAACTTTTTCTTAAAGATTTTATTTCTTTTTCAGAGAGAGAAAGAAGGAAGGGAGAAAGAAAGGGAGAGAGACATCAGTGTGTGGTTGTCTCTTGTGTGCCCCTGATGGAGGACCTGGTATCACAATGTGAGCATGTGCCCTGATTGGGAATCAAACTGGCAACCTTTTGATTCATAAGCCAGTGCTCAATACACTGAGCCACACAAGCCAGATAGTCCTCAATAATTTTTAAGACTGTAAAAGAACACAGAGAATAAAATACATGGAAACCACTGATCTAAGCCAACATGTCTAACACTAACTTAGGTATCATAAGTGCTGAAACATCCTTAACTCCAGATTTCCTCCTCATTTGCATGATTTTTGAGCATTCATTTACATTAGAGTTATTGCTTCCTTTCACCGTGAGGGCTGAGAAATTCCATGAGACTAAGTCCTTTCTTTGATATCATGGGGACCTACGAAAGTATGATTATCTTTCCTATGTGAAAGAGAGCAGCCTTCTAGCAGAGTGACCTGCTCTAGCACATGTGTAATTTTAGTCTAATATTGCAGTTCTTTTTAGCATTATTTGAATAGGTTATGAATAAATGTAATTTATAAAATAAGTTGTAACTCTTTGCACAGTTCAGGTGCTATAAATACAACACTCAAGTATAATTAAGACCAAATACAGAAACTTAAACATTCATTTAAGAGTTTATAATTTGAGAACAATAAACTTAATGCTACCCATTTTCGATAGTAGTAACCTTCTATTGGAAGGTTAATTTGGAAGAGTCCATCTGATTTTTCTCTTGTATCCTTAAATATTAATTGTAGTAATATTATAAGTAGAAAAATGTTATAGAACAAAAGATATTTTTTTAAAGCAAACTCAATGTGAAATCAATTATAAATACCTATTTGAATTATATACTTTATTGAGTCATAACACCATAACATTTTCTGTTAACATTTAACCTATGAATATCCAATATGAAATATTAATAATTTATACTTTCTTATTGCTAATTCAAACTATTTTTTTATTTATTTGTGGTAACTAAATTTGGTCTGGGCCACCTACATTAATTATCTTCATTTCATTTTATGGAAATGTTTAATATATGAAAATAACTAAAACAAAGTATTTGCTATTATTTATACTTCCAGTAAGGGTCTTTGCTTGTTAGTTGTAGAAGTTCATGTTTCTAGGAGCCTAAAAATGCATTTTAATTTTCATATGTAGTTGTTCTATACTATTTTATAGTATTATATAATAGAAATTGAATTCAAAGATAACTGGATTCTGAGTTTTAAAGTTTAACACAGTAACTGCACAGCTGGGAGCAAACCAAATTTTGAGACATCACTTTAATAGGAAACTGAATTGGCTACCATTGTTAATAAACACAGTCCCACTGAAATAAATGGTGCAGAAATTCCATTCACATTATGGAGTCTTGGAACCACACAAATAATGTGTAATGAGATTATTGCCTAACATTGATATAAAAATCATTCGATTAATTTTTATTGTACAGTCAATGTGGTCCCTACACTAGGGATTCAGAAATAAATAAAAACACTGTCCTTACTCTCAGTTTACTGACTTTCTTTGTAGTGATATGTTATCTAACTCTAGATACTTCAAAATTATTTGTAGTTTTCATTGGATTTTTTGGACTTGTGTAGAGCAATGATTTTAATTATTTATCATATATAGATGAGGTATTTTGCTCATTCAAAATCAGAAACTTATTGCTTTTTTGTTGACTCTTTTTTTTGGTGGAAAAATAATAATTATCAATTGATGGTTGCCATGAAATAGTATGTTTGCACCTCTCTGCTTCTTTCAATGTTTTTTAAAAGAGATTAAAAAGTCAAGGAACTCTCTGACCAACTGGTCAAATCACTTTTTTTCTAGCTCTTTAAGTTGAATTTACTGTACATTAGTGGATAAGGGGAAAAATTCTATTTAGTGACCAGGCAGGCTTTGCAGAAGGAGCAGCAGGAATGGTAAAGGGGGTAAGAGTAAAATTAAACACTAAGAATCACTAAATAATTAGATTTCAAAATTGCCTCAATTATACTTCAGATAGTGATTTTCCATAAATTTTCAATATTAAATCAAGAAATGCCTGACAATTTAAAAAATTCTATAATTTGAGATAGAGACTTTTTTTACCTTGAAATCTAAAAAGCAAAATTTTTTCAATTTAATCGTGTGTTATTTATTGCTTAAGGAGATTGAGATTCCTAGCCTGGAACTGTCAGTTTGAGAGGCAGATAGTGTACCTAGAAAGAAAATCACTTGAGTTCTTTACAGTAAAACAGTAGAATTGCTGAGGTAAGAATTGAGGGACACTCCTGTCTCACAGGTGGTCCTGTGTACAACCCCCAATAGTGAGTGGTGCCATCTGCCCCTTCAGAGGGACTTTGCACCTGGTTCACAAATTTATTCTCTAATCCATGATCTGATATCCTCTGAAGTCACTACAATGTCTGTGGGGATGAGGACATGACAAAAAGTCTTGTTTCTTTAACTCTCTTATTGGCAAACTCTTCATAGACGATCTAGTCTGCTGGGATCAGATGGCTGCCTGGAACTGCCTTTCTTTATTGGCCAGGTTCAACCCCAATGTTCATGCTTCTTCCTGCCACAAAAGTGGGTGGGACTAAGTCATAATGTCAATGTGTTTTCCAGCATTGTTATTATAAAAGGTAATTACAAAAGCAAGTAGTATTATTACTTGTAGTATCTTGAGTTTGGATTAGATTTATGTACTTTAGACTTGAATAAATTTAGAAAATCCACCATGCACAGGAGTCTGGACTTTATTCTTTTTTGAAACAATATGAAATTTACTATTCTGTCACACACTTGGAATTTAAATGGTTATTGAGGTAAGAGTGGTCATGTGAATGGAGGCTGCTTGGTTATAGAAAAGACAAGATTTAAAAAATAAGTTTCTGAAAAAATGGTAAAAGGACTCATGGATATGGTGATTGCAGGGGAGGGGTGGGGCATAAGGAAGATAAATGGTAATGAAAAATACAAGAAAAATAAATTTTTAAAAATTAATTCTAACTTTTGATTTCTAAATCAGTAGTTCTCTACACAGTTAAGTTAAAGAAGCTATGGAACTTAAAATAGCCAAGACCAAATCCAAATAAATATAGTAAAATTTTCTAGACATGGGTTATATAGTTGTTGGTATTTTTAAGAAAATCCCCCAGTGGACTGATTGTAGGAAACCATTGCAATAAATTAGAAAAGGCTATGATTACCTTCCAAGTACTTCCTTCATTGCCAGCAGACTTATTTTGAGTGTGGGAGGCTTGTAAAAGGATCTAAATATTGTATTTAACAAAAAGTAATATTACCTTTTATAAATTTGTTTGTGAAAAACAGAATTTATAGTCCCATGACCAGAAAAGTGAGATTAAATCTTAAATTTGCTACTAACTAGCTGTATAAATCTGAGTAGTCATTTCAAGTCTGAAACACAATTTCTTCATCGATGAAACTGTAATAATAAAACCACCTTCTTTACAGGATGATCTGAGAATAAATTAAACAACACACATGTAAAAATATATATTTAAAGCAGATTATAAATGGTACCTTTTTCGAGGACACTCATATATCTCTGGTATAAGTGTGATTAGGTAATAAGGCCTTTTTAAAGTTTTTTAAAATTTTTTATCTGTAGTTTGAGCTTTCAATTAATGATAGAAACAAGATGACATATTTTCTTTAAAAAAGAACAAAAATAACATTTCATAGCCCATTACCCAATCTCTATCATATAACAGAAAGCATAAATTAAAATCAGAATTAATTCATTTGCTCAAACACAATAATTGTGTACTCTATGGTTCCAAACACGCCAAAGTTTCAAAGTTCTCAAGTTCAGAGAAATAGTTATGAGAGTCTGTATTGTTCGACTCAGTTATTTTTCTTGTCTTCTAGGTTGAGTTTAATTGGTAGGCAGAGATTAAATAGTTCTAAATATGAAAGTTAATACATATGCAGGGAAAGGAACCCAAAACTTCCATTATTTTTTCCCTAACATTAGATAATTATTTATTTCTCTTCTTTCAAAGAAGGCCATTAAGCAAATTTATTGATTGATAGCCAAATGCATATCACTAAATCACTTTCAAAAACATTTTCTCTTGTTTTCATGAAGTCTTTTTAAAAAATAAGCAGAGAAACTCTGCTTAGAGATATTAACCATTGTCTCTGCCCTTCATCTATCCCTCATTTGGCTGTCTCAGGGGACTTACTTGGGATCATCTCAACCCCTGTGGTAACACCTCACTATGGCCTTGTGAAAACCATGTAGTCTATCCAATTTGTACTTCCTGTATAGTAAAATTAATCCATAAATGTATGCCTTGTCTTGTTTCTAAAATTAAAAAAATACTGTTCATAAAAATGATTGGCAAATTCAAAAGTGATATATGAATGTGCCATTAGTATTATGTCTAATTCTGGTTGCCTTATTTTTTCTAATTGTTGTTCAATACAGCTGTCCCAATTTATCCCCTGTTGTTCTCCCCTGCTCTGCTCACCCTCCTGCTCCCTCAGGCAATCCCTACCCTGCTGTCCTTCACCGTGGGTCCTTTATATGTGTTCCTTGACTGGACCCTTCCCTTTCTTTTCCCCATTTTTCCTTCCCCCGCTCCTGTCTGGTCACTGTCAGGGTGTTCTTTATTTTTAAGTCTCTGGTTCTATTTTCACTCATTTGTTTGTTTTGTCGATAGATTGCATAGTATTTGTGTTTCACAACCTGTTTTTTTTACTTAGCACAATGCTTTCCAGTCCCATCCAGGATGTGGTAAAGGGTAGCAGTTCTTTCTTTCTGCTGCATAGTATTTCATCGTTTATATGTACCACCATTTTTTTGTTCATTCATTTATTGATGGGCACTTAGTCTGTTTCTAGCACTGAGCTATTATAAATAATGCTGCTTTACATATTGGGATACATAGGTTCTTTTGAATTGGCATTTCAGGATTCTTAGGGCATAATCCCAGCAATGAAATCACTGGTTCAAAAGGCAGTTCCATTTTTAGTTTTTTGAAGAAATCCCATGTTGTTTTCCACAGTAGCTGTACCAGTCTGCATTCCCACCAACAGAACACAAGGTTTTCCCCACATCTTCTCCAGCACTTGTTGTTTGTTGGTTTATTAATTACGGACATTCTGACTGGTATGAAGTTGTATTTCATTGCAGTTTTAATTTGCATCTCTGTGATGATTAGTGACATTGAGCATCTTTCATATATCTGTGTGCTTTCTGTATGTCCTCCTTAGAGAAGTGTCTCTTCAGGTCCTTTGCCCATTTTTAATTGAATTTTTTTCTTGGTGTTGAGTCGTATGAGTTTTATATATAATTTGGAGATCAAACTCTTGGACAAAGTATCATGGGCAAATATGTTTCCCATGTGGTTGGCCTGGTTGCCTTTTTTTAAACAATCAAATAAATGTTGTCATGGACAGGTTTTCAGAACAGTATTAGCAGGGCAAGAAGCAGGGAAATTTCTTCTGTGGCTACCATGTAATGGCCTTTTTTCCACTAACACATGTGAATTCACTCTTTAAAGTTTGAATATTTGTCTTTAAATAAATAAAAATATTACTCCTAAATTTATAAACATTTATTTTTTTGTTTACAGAACTATTTGATAAGTTTCTTTTGGTAAATTGCATGCATTTATGCATTCTCAAATAGTGTAAAAAAGGACCCTTAACATCTACTACAGTTGTTGGGTTTTAACATGCAGGTATGAAAAGGAAATAGGCATTTGCATTATGATTTGGCTTGACTTTCACCAAGTGTATAGGTGTAGCCCTGAGCACCTGAGAGCAGGACAACATGACAAAACCTCTGGCTGGACTAGAGAACAAAGTGAATATGGGGACAAACCACACCTGGCAGGGAAAAAAAAAGAAGAAAGACGTGCCCTATTCTGGGTAGTAAATGTGATTACTCATCTATAGTGCTTTTATACACATTCTTCAGCATTTAGTAAACATTGTAAAAAACTCACTTGAAACATGCATGTTTTGCAAACCAGTGTCACCCCAAAAAATTCAATTAAAAATGCAAAAAGCTCAATGGAGAAAGAAAATGTAACTAAGGATGAAAAAAATCTTAAGTTATGTAAAATATGTGAAAAGATATGGTGAAAAAAAGACAGTATTTGTGAAAAAGAATAATTTCAGTAGAGAGATGAAAATAAGAGCAAGGAACCAAATGGAAAGGGGCACAAGGAAATTATCTGGAGTGATAGAAATAACATATTGTATGGGGTGGTCATTACATGGATGTTCACAATTGTCAAATCTTATTAAATCAAACATTTATCACTTAATAAAGAAAAAATATTTCTATGGTTTAAGACATTGTTTTCTTTATTTTCTCTTTTCTGATTATATATATAATCAGAAAAAATACACATATATATAGAGAGAAATCATAGTGTTATATTTTTTTAAAGGAAGGACATACAATGATAGTTAATTCGGGAAAGATAGAGGAAAGTCATCACTGGGAAAATTAAGGTATCACATTTAAATGTCCCTCAAGTCTTGCAGCTTGGTTATTTCCTTAATTAATTGACACATTCCGAAGTCAATGGATAGGATTAACCAAAAATAAAAGCACCTCAACCTCCATGAATTGGTCTGGAGATAGTTTAATATGCATTGACAAAGATTATAATTGAAAAAGACCTTAAATGCAATCATAATGACTCAGATGTAGCTGCAGGGGAAAAACATAAGTAAGAAAAAAATCAATGTCATTGCAATCACTTTAGGAAAGTTTGTTAATATATGAGTGATGTTTAATCTAAAGATTCAGTGTATTTCCGTTGCTATCAGAGGTGAAGACTTTGCTAGATTAACACAATCTTTTTCTGTGTATATCCTTAATTAAGAAATGGACACACCAAACTATGCTAACTTGAGGTCAGTTGTTGCGATTTTCCAGTTCATTTCCTTTGCTCTGATTCTACATTTATCAAAAGTTCTGAATGTATTTTTACTTCCCAATCAAGATAGAAAGTGCTGAACAGAGGCACAGGTTGGTTGCCTTTCCGCTATATTTCTCACTGTAATATAATAATTCAGCTTTCTGGTTTGTACATTTATCTATTGTATATCTGTTTGATGAGCCAATTACCCTAACCTTATTTTACTACAATCCACTGAGCTTATGAATTTGTATGTCTGATTGAAATGACTCAAACTAAAATTTCTACCCCCTAATGAGTGTCTAAGTAGCAAGCTATTTTATTTTATAGGAGCTTCATAAATTTATCTCCATTTTTAGCATGTCATGTTTAGAAATAAAGGATCAGTGGCACGTTACCTCAGTACTGCCCAACATTCCCAGTATAACACAAATAAATAAATTCAATCTCAGGAGGCAATGGGGATCAGGGAATAACCAGAATACAGTATTCAAGATAAAAAATGAACTGAAGAAATTGAGAGCAGTGAAAAATGAGCAAATGTATAGGTCATTGATGATAGGTACAAAGAAAAAAAGCCCAAAACTAAACAAAAACGTTAGAAAACAGGGCCCTGATGGGTAGCTCAGTTGGTTAGAGCATCGTCCCACTATGCCAGCGTTACAAGTATGATCCCTGGTCAGAGCACGTGCAAGAATCAAACAATGAATGCCTAAATAAGACAACAAAATTGATGTCTCTCTCTTTCTTTCTCCCCGTCTATCCACCCACTTCCCCACTAATCAATTTTTAAAAGAAAGACAGGGAAAACATTAAAAGCCATAGGCCTAAGAGACTATACCCTATACATACAAAATGGAAAGTGTTATAATGAGGCAGAAAGTCAGATCTGAAGCAAGTGTGACAGTTACCAGAAGTTCAACAATAATACTTGGATTATAAGGGAAATAGAGTTGGAACAGTAAGAAATGATGATATCAATATATTTAATTCTTGCACAAACCATTCTTTCTTTGACTACACTATGATGGTATCTCTAAAATTCAATATTGTTTATGAAGGGAGAGACAAAAGGAAAAAAAACAATATTTTTAATTGTGTAAGCAATAAGTAACCAGAAAGAAAACTTGGTTAAAAAAAGATTTTAAGAAATCTAAATAACGCAAGGTCAGATTATTGAAAAGAAGAAAAAGGGAAAATCCAGTGAAATAATGTGTTAATAAGGAATTAGTGCCACAACAATTTACGGTATGCTTAGTCTCTAAATCTAGAGTGACCTAGTTTTATTTTAATTACTGTATTTGAAACATGAGATCATTGCAATTCATTGGCTAATTTGTTAATTCTAAGATGCCAATTTCTGTTATGGAGACTAAGGATACAAATAAAGAGAAAAATTAGAGATTTAGAAGTAAAGATTTTCTTAAAATTTCAGTACTTGGAAAGGAGGACAAAAACAAATAAATTAATGTTACCTTTAATCTGAAATTTTCTTTCCATTGTTCTAGCTAGTAAAGTGATTATTTTGAAATCTTAGTATTATGGACAAATAAATGGGTCAAATCAGCCTTTATATTCATTTTAAAAATTATGTATGTTTTATATGGTGTCTAAAGTGATAGACTATAGTTGGTACGTATCCACTCCTTTCTCTAAACAGGCTGTGTCATTTTCCTGGTATGATTTAGCAATTTTTCCTTCCCTCTTTCCTTTAAGGAACACTGATTGTGTACAATGTCTTCAGTGCTGGGGACATAAAGATTAACATCATATGTTTGCTGTCAATCAGGGATCTTATGACCTTACTACAATTGCAAAGGAAGATAGACATACATCCTGTTGTAACAAAGTATTAAAATCCTGCAAAAATAGTTACAAGAGAGAATGGGGCATGACTGAGAGTGATTCATCCCAGTTGAGAATCCAGTGGAGGCTGCAGCTTAGAAGCAGTTGTAAGTACACTAAACATAGGAGATGAAGATATTATTTTGGAGCCGATGTACGAGAAGGTAAAGAGCAAAGGGACCTGTGCAAAGAGCAAAGGAACCTGTGCAAAGAGCAAAGAGAAAAAAAATGTGTTAACACGACATCAAATGACTGGTTTTTCCTTTTAACAAGAGGGAATGGAAGACCTGAGAAATGATGCTGAACATGTAAGTATGAGCCCATGAAGAAAGATTTGTAGACTATCTGAGAATTTCACTTTGCCTTTTAGACTTCACAGGGCAACAACAAGTTTTATGTATAAAAATATCACTGTGCTGGAAATTTTCTAAAAATTAATTTGGAGCATCTATGAAGGGTATATGAGAAGAATGTAAGTCTGAGATCTGGATCATGATTCTAGAATCCAGAAAAAAATTAAGGTTTGACCTAAAGCAGCTCTGGTCACTTTTTGTTTGATTGTTTAAACATCATGTTCATCTCTTTCAAATTTGATGTGAATCATAGAAAGACTATTTTGACAATTAAATATTCACTAAATTATGTTAAAATATTAAGATTATACTTTCATTATTCAAAAAAATCTACTTGTGGGGCATTAACCATGAATTTACAATGTCTGTAGCTTCCTAAATATTGTAGAAATCATTGTAGATATTTAGATCAGGTGCACCCTTGGTTTCAGGACTAAATAAAAATCTGTTTGAGACAAGTGACCTCCATATGATAAACTATTTTAGTGTGAACTAGAACTCATTATTTACCTAGTTCTCTCAGCAAATTAGAACAAGTATGTAATTTACAAATGTATATTTATTTTTACTCTGTCATGTTCACTGAAAACGCTAATATGTATTACAGTGTGGGTGAGTAAATGGCTTATTTCCCAGTGCCTACACAATTTCATATATAATTCTAACAAGGTGAATCTAATGTTTTGATTATGAGGATAGAGCCTACGTAAAAGATACTTCAGGGAAAACACACTTGATGAAGCATTTCTATGAAAGACATAACTCAACTTCAACTTTCCATCTAATTGAAAGATACCTGTGTGCTGGAGAAAATCAGGTTAAGGCTTGGCTGAAGACTACAGGTTTTACAACAGCTAATCTTCCAAGACAATCTCTAGCCACAGGGAGGAAAAGCTCAGAGTGCTGAAAACTTCTCTACTATTCATTCTTTTAACAAATCTTGAAAAAGAAGGTGAAGTCAGCAAGTGACAAAAAATACTTTGCTTAAGTGTAGATTTAAATTTACCTGAATTTTTAACAATTGATTAGGTTCCAATGCATATTATAATTATATATCATTTAAAAACTTGTAATATAGGTTACCTTACAAAGCAAAAAAGAGTTGAGGAGAGATAGAAAGAAAAAGAGATAGGAGAGAGGAGGGGAGAAAAAGACTGAGAGAGAAAGATAGAAGGATTATTTTGGGGAGGGGGTTTTGTTTATTGCTGGATGGTGAGCAGGGAATTGGAAAGTTATAGAAGCTCCGCTGTTCTCAGTTGTGCTTAACTGATCTGCTCTGTTTAACAGATACTCTTACAGACCTACAGTTATGTGTGTTGATGATGAATGGGGAAGGTTATTAACTCAAAGAATGTTGATGATAGGATGGACTTAATGGAAGCCTCACTCCCAAAACAAGAAAACATTTTATGGCATACAGGAGCAACTCGAACTTTCCTTTTATGACATTAACTGGAGAAAATAAACACGGATATGAAAGAAGGAAGGGAGAAGGAAAGAAAGAAAGAAAGAAAGAAAGAAAGAAAGAAAGAAAGAAAGAAAGAAAGAAAGAAAGAAAGAAAGAAAGAAAGAAAGAAAGAAAGAAAGAAAGAAAGAAAGAAAGAAAGAAAGAAAAGGAAGGAAGGAAGATACATTCGTACTTTACAATAGAGTTTCTGAAATTTAGTTAGAGCTATTTGGCTAATGTTTGATAAGGATGAAAATAAGAATGATAGAAAAACTTATTATTTTGCTATATATTAGGGTTTCTAACTCTAAATTTTTATGTATTAATTATTTAAAATTTTCTTTCTCAACATTTCTCTACATCTGTTATAGTTTTATTGTCTGGAACAATTCCAAATTCAATAAAGGCGACTTTCTTTATTTTTAACTTTATTTTAATTGTTGTTCAAGTACAGTTTTCTGTCCTTTACTCTGATCCCAGCCCACCCACCCAGCCCTCCCCACCTCCCTCCCATTTCCACCCGACCCAGTTTTTGTCCATGTGTCCTTTATATTTGTTCCTGTAAACCCTTCCCCTTTTCCCTTGAAATTCCCTCCCTTCTCCCCTCTGGTCACTGTCAGTCTGTTCTCTATTTCAGTGTCTTTGGTCATATTTTGCTTGTTTGCTTTCTTATTTAGGTTCCTGTTAAAGGTGAGATCAGATGGTATTTGTCTTTCACTGCCCGGCTTATATTACTCAGCACAATGCTCTTTGGTTCCAGCCATGCTGTTGCAAAGGGCAGGAGCTCCTTCTTTCTTTCTGCTGCATAGCACTCCATTGTATAAATTTACCATAGTTTTTGGATCCATTCGTTTACTGACACCTAGATTGCTTCCAGCACTTGGCTATTGTAAATTGTGCTGCTGTGAACATTGGGGTGCATAGGTTCTTTTGGATTGGTGTTTTAGGATTCTTAGGATATAATCCTACCAGTGGAATTGCTGGGTCAAAAGGCAGGTCCCCTTTTAGTTTTCTGAGAAAATCCCATTCTGTTTTCCATAGTACTTGCACCAGTCTGCAATCCCACCAACAGTGCACTAGGGTTCCCTTTTCTCCACAACCTCTCCAACACTTGTTGTTTGTTGGTTTGTTTATGATGGCCATCCCGACTGATAATGAAGTGGTATCTCATTGTAATTTTAATTTGCATCTCTTTGATAGCTAGTGATATTGAGCATATTTTCATGTGTCTCTGGATCCTCTGTATGTCCTTCTTGGAGAAGTGTCTGTTCAAGTCTTTTGCCCATCTTTTAATTGGGTTGCTTATCTTCTTAGAGTGGAATCATGTAAGTTCTTTATATATTTTGGAGATTAAACCCTTGTCTGAGGTATCAAAAGCCACTTTCTAAATTTAAGTTCTGAATATTTAAAAACTCACCATGCATGCTTTTCTTTCTTTTCATTTTTTTTAGATTGCTTTAGTTAATTTCCATCAAACCGGTAATATATTTTTCACAAAAGGGCAATATGATGACAATCTGGTGATTTCTTTAAAAAGTGCACAGTGGAAATGTATCTATTCTAGGTCTCAGAATTTTATTTATTCCCTCCTGTTCAGAATACAGGGCCTCTTCTTTTGAGGTCTATCAAGACGAAAATAATACTAGTGATCATTATGACAAATACAATTGTAATAATCCCAAACACAATATTTGAGAGATTAACTTACTTTACTTAAATAATTGTCACAATAAGAACACCATACTTCACTCTGGCTGGTGTAGCTCAGTGGATTGAGGGCACTGAGAACCAAAGGGTCACTGGTTGGGTTCCCAATCAGGGCACATGCCTGGGTTGTGGGCCCCATTGGAGGCCATGTGACAAGCAACCACACATTGATGTTTCTCTCCCTCTCTCTCCCTCCCTTCTCCTCTCTCTAAAAATAAAATAAATAAAGTCTTTAAACAATCATTTGAAAAAAAATACCATACTTTTCCAAAAGAATTTATTTTGGATTTGTAGTAGCAAGCATTCTGAATCTTTAACAATAATCCCAGAACTGGTCACCAGATTTCAGGTCAGAAAAGGAAGTTAGAAATTAAAAGCATACATAGTGGGCAGAAACTAACTGTAGTGAAGGGCCACTGAGATTCATAATCCTGATTTTGATCCTTACAATAGACTTAATTGATATTTGACTCATAGTCAGAACTGCAAAGCTCTTAGCCACTTTCTCCTTAGTCAGGTTAAGCATACATTATAATGTTTCACTAAATTTTATCAAGAGTGAGGAGTGATAAAAATCATCTGTAGGCTTAATTTCAAGCATCAAGGAATATCTAGCATTTATTGTGAACTTTGAGATGTATATGGGCATCATTAAATGAGAACAGGGGGTTGCACATACTGAGAAATGACAGATTTCTCAGGGGAGGGTTGACAAAAGGTGGCCATGGACCACTTGTATCAGAATCACCTGGCGTCCTTTCTACCTTTGCAGATTCTTATGTTCAGTGACCTCAACTGTCCATGATAAAAGCTTGGAGGTATGCATTTTTAGAAGAAAATTATTATTCTCACTAAATTGTTATTTCCACTCTATTATGAGAAACATTGGTTTTCAAAATGCATGCTTTTGTCAATGTTTTAATTTGTATTTGAGACCCTCGTGAAATAAATCTGTATTAGGAAACATGGTCTTACTTGGGAAAAGCTCAGTGCAGAGACACTATCAGAAGAGACTGGAACAGCCTGTGCCTTCCTCCACCATGTCTAACCCTACATGTGTGTTGATGATGGGTAATTATTGCTATAGAGGAAATATTAAATACCAGCATTGGCCCTGAAGTACTCTTTTCACTTGTGGATGATGGGATAAAGGAAAACATAATCCACAGACCAAGACAAGAGATATCGTTTTCAGAATTCTAATTTACAACTTTGTTTTGATGTTTTTAACACCTAAAGCTAAATCATCAAAAGTGGGGGAAATTTATGTTATTTTAAATAAGCCAAATGAGCACAAATTATCATTTAGCCCCTTTATAAAGTTATTGTTTGAGTTAACCACAGACTTTTTTATGAACTCCATTCATAAATATTTACATATTCTGAAATTATTTGGAAAGATGTGCTTATGCATCTGTTTTAAAACAAATCTGAATTTGACCTAATAATGGAAGAGAACTTGTAGCAAAGAATGCTTTGCTTTTGTTTTGTTTTTAAGATTTTATTTATTTATCTTTAGAGGGGAAGGGAAGGAGAGAGGGAGAGAATATCAATGTATGGTTGCCTCTCCTGGGTCCCCTGCTGGGAACTGGCCTACAACCCAGGAATGTGCCCTGACTGGAAATCGAACCAGGATCGTCTGGCTCGCAGGCCCGCGCTCAATCCACTGAGCTACACCAGCCAGGGTTGCTTTGGTTTTAATGCTTAATGTCAAATGATATAATTTTGAACACAAATCCACATGTTTATAGTGTTAATTACAATGTGATTAATTTCATTTTTATTTAAAATATTCCATTTTATTGCTCAATTATTCCCTTTCAGGAACAAATGCATATTGGATAATGACACAGATTCAACTGACTATTGCTGCCACTTATTAGCTTACTTAGCCTTTCAATGTCCCAGTTCTCACTCCCAAATTGAGGAAATGGTGGCACCCACCCCAGGTGTTAGTTAAGTGAATTATGACATATGAAATGGTTGGAACAATATTTGGCCCACAGTAGATGCAACAGCAGTATCAACAATTATTATTATTATTAATTTATGTTCAATTTCATACTTTGCAATCACTTCTGAATATGAAGACTAAGTGTACCTTTGCAAACAATGCATATGTGCATGATAAAAAGAACTGTGTATTCATATTATCATAAGAAAATAAATGTTGCAAGTGGTTTCATTTTATCCTCTTTTCTTCTTTAGTAATTATACAAGTCTTTTCATGTAATGTCTAATGAATGAGAGAAATGTGAAAACATTTCCTCCATATGGTATTGCTACAGAACAACTTCTAGGAAGAGATTTGCTCAATAATAGAACAGATGTTCCAATCTTCATTTCCGTGAGATGCCAGGATATGTCTACCGGGAACAAAACCAGGGGGTAATTTGTGTAAATCATAGTATGTTAAGTGCATTATGTATTAAGTGTTTGTCTATTAGTGCTAGAAAAACAATGTCTTTTAAACTTCTGCATCTTGTTGTCTACCCCATAGCAACAGAACTGAATTACCCTAATAAAAGACTAATGAGCAACTTTAATTCTGTGCCACACATCAACAAGAGGTTTTGCAAGATAAATGTTATCTGGCATTTAGTTTCCCCTGAGAAGCAGAGAATTTGACTGTTTCATCCTCTGTTAGAGATTGCATAATACGCACTGCTATTGCAGCTTAAAATACCCACGTTTCCTGCTGTCCTCTTCTCAGGGGCTACATTTACATTGCGATGTTTGGCTATCAATTTGAATTAAATATTAAAAAATAATGGTGTAATCAAACCTCAGCCCTTCATGAATTACCATATCTGTAAGTTCCTAGCAATACAGATCGTCAGAGCATCATGAATACTAGACATGTTTGTTCTTTACAGAAGATCAGTATGATCACCATTTATCTTCTTAATACTCTTATGTCTGGCCAATTGCTGAACTAGCATAACTAATTGAAACAAAATGCTCTTTGGTATAATTTTCTTTTGAAATAACTAATCATATATGCCCAAGTCAGCTATTCACCTTGTCATTGCACTGGCTACAGGCAAACATATTTCTTACATAATGTCCTGTAGCTACTAATCCATAGATATCCCATGCTGCTGTAAAGTTATGCCTTTTGTGCTTTTTAATTAATTAATTTATTTTGCCTGGCTTCCACTTCTAGTTCTGAGACTTAAATAATAGACTCTGCCATTCATTACTTGAGTCACTTTCTTATAGAAATTGCACCTTTTTTCCTGGACGTTTTTTTTTTAAATTAGCACACGTGTAAGATGTCTTTCTGGAAAAACCTTTTATTTCTTGTATGTAGTTCCTTCTCAGTAGATGCCTCAGATATGTTCTTAACTCACTTGACTTATTTATGAAATTTTATTAAAATTTTGGTTAAGAAAATACCTTTATACTCAGAGTGACCAATGGAACTGTCATTTCCTGTTAAAAGGTAAGAATTATACTAAATCTCTCTAAAACCTTTTTTTAATGTAATGAGAATTTCCAGTACTTTGAATGGACATAATATATTTAACAACTCACAAGATTGCTATCAGACACTTATTTGTTTGTTTTCCTATTGTTTTTTTCTCCTAAGCCTTCTTCTAGTAATGGGACCTGATTTGGATAGAATCAATGTATTCCTTAAAGCTTGAAAAGTCATTTTTTCTGTTCCTTTTTAGGTGTGTCTTTAGGCTTTCTGTCTTATATCATTAGGTTAGTATTACTTTAACTTGTTTGGCAAACACAAGTGGCGAAGAGAAGTGAACCGAATTTTTATATTGGAGAGAAGCTGCTCAGTTACCATGTGATAAAGAGGCCTATTGTTTTACTATCACCTCAAAAGTAATTCTAATCTAGGCTCCCCCATTTAATTATTAAATTTATGCATGCACAGACACACACACCGTATTTTGCTGTGTATAATGTGTACCCACGTTTTTGGCCCAAACCTCCAGGAAAACAATCTTTCATTTTAATTTTTATTCAATTTTTACTCATTTATATTTAGAAACAAAACCAATTATCATATTCTAGGGTATTATTTTGCAAGCAGATATTGGTAGTGCTTTCTAGAGTTATACTTTTAATGTATCAGCATAAATAAAACAATTTAAAACATTTATATAGATATGAATTACACCTACTCATGTATACTATTCATCCCTCTTTTTCCCTAAAAATTTTGGCAAAAATGTTTGCATTATACATGGCCAAATGTGGTATATGGTATATGGTATATACATATGTATGTCTATATAATACTTTCACTGTCAATTCCTAATATTGTATTACTTAGAAAACTAACACTTTTGAAAAGCTAAGATTCATTCCATTGTTTTTATTTTTCACAAATTATATCTGGAGATAAATATGGTAAGCTTGTTAACTATTTTGCACTCATATTATTTACTTAAGTGGTGTTCCCTTATATACACACACAATCAAATGCTAGATAAAAAAAATAAACATTTTACACAATTTTCTCTCTAGATATTCTTTGACAATTTGAATTTGTATGTTAAAGTAATTCTTTTGCTCTGCATATGCCTACTCACCTACTTCTAAGCATGCACAAATGAATTATAATGCACAAAATCAATACTCATTTATCTATTCATTGAGTAACACTGTTTTTTGATTAAATATTTCCTTGAGCTATAATGAATATCATGCATTGAAGTGTGAACAAAAAACTGAAATGGTTCTAATCATGACATTTTACAAGAATTTCAGTAAAATACTATGTGATGAATATAAGATAATGAGTAGTGATTAAAGTTACCACCTGTCTCAGTTTAATCAAAGAACAAAAGAATGCTCAAGTCAGAAAATAAATATGGATTACATCATGCTGAAAAGGCATCTATTTTTATTACACTTGAGATTCTTTTGTAAAGTATCTCTAATTCAGAGATTAGTCTTTTGGGAAACTTAGATTTCCAGTATGGTGCCAGATTCAGAATTCGAAGTAAAAAACTGAACCAAAGTCACAAAAATCTTTTTAATTAAAATTTCAGTTCTTGAGCAAATAATAAATAAAACAATTAAAAATAGCCAGTAAGCTAAAAACCTAAACATCATAAATGATAGATAAGGTATAATGCATGAAAATCCTTCATAAATAAAAATAAATATTATAATTCAATATTTAGAAGAGTTAACCCTTTTTGGTTAAAAATAAAAAGTACAGGAGAAGCAGCCAGGGATGGAAATTCAAATTAAACAGCAACAACAAAAAAGAGGAAAAGGCTAGACTAGTCAGTGAAATAGGGGAAAAGATTTAGCAGTTATATAATGTCAGTATATCTAGTCACTACTAAGCACGAAAATAATGAAGTTACAGGCTTATAGCAAAACAGAGAGAGTTGTTGAGGAAAAATGGGATGAAAAATTTTGTATCCATGAGGTGTGAAGATAAAATTCATAATGTTTGAATCATAGGGTATTTCCAATGTGCCTGAGCACAGGAGGACAAAAGGGCAGATTAACAACATAGAGATGAAGGCATATGTATGTCACCTCTGTGTACGTGGAAACAGTGAGAGGCAGTGCTCAGCTGTACTTCAGTGCTTTCTCCAAAGCTCTAAAGGTGGTCAGTTCTATGATTTTTTAAAAGAAATGTTGAGCCTAGGCTGTGATATGAGTTTTACAGTGCCAGCTGTATACAACTAAAAATGGGTGACAATACTGAGATCATTGTAGTCACCAATGAACATCGGTCATTTGGTAAAGGAAATGGTTGAAGCTGAATGTAAACGGAATCATCAAAATAGCACCAAACCTGTTATCTGCTTTATGCCAAAAAATGCACTTCAATTATAACAGACTTTTCATAAATAATACTTTATTTTTTTAAGATTTTTATGTATTTATCTTTAGAGGGGAAGGGAAGGAGAGAGGGGGAGAAACACCAATGTATAACTGCCTTTTGTGCGTCCCCTGCTGGGAACCAGCCTGAAGGGAACCGGCCTGCAACCCCGGTATGTGCCCTGACTGGGAATCAGCCTCGATTGTCTGGTTCGCAAGCCCGCGCTCAATCCACTGAGCTACACCAGCCGGGTATAAATAGTACTTTAAAGAGTCATTTAGCTCTTCTTTTCTAGCACATATCATATTCAGAGACTACATGAAATTATATCTCTAAGTCTAAACATAATATTTCTTCTCTCTTGTCTTCTTGGATATCAGACCTTAAGTGTTCATAGCAGCACAGAAAATATTAGTTTGTGTTGCTATTCTTCTGATTACAGGAAGAATAATTTTTAGATACAGACGGTGATTAAAGGAGGGTCTGTCCTGAGGGTGTTCTGGTACCTAAGCAGTCTGTACTGTCTATGCACTGAGGGAACACGTGAAGAGAAAGTCTATAGAAACAGAGGGTTTCTTAAAAATTTTCAACACATTTTGGATCCTGAAAAAAAATGACAAATCCCAAAGCAAAAGGAATGCTTAGATAGCAAAAAGCATTTTACTTTGTGAAACCAATCATATCTACCACGGTGTTCTTTGCTGACGGTACTGTTTCCCCAAGCTTGAAGAATTCTGAAGATAAGACTATCAGGAATATTCAGACTTATGATTGGTGCCTGGAGAGGATCAGAACACCAAATATGAGAAGAATTCTCATGACCCGAGTTTACCTTGCTGAGATCAGTGAAAGAAGAGGACAAGGCGTTCAGCGTAACTGAATAAATATAAGTTACCTGGTACCGAACTGAGTTACCACTGTGCTTTGGGTTGTTATAAGGACTGGACTAGCTGGTTCTAGGTCAGGCATGCAGTTGATATTTAAACACCACCTAACTACATACCTTGCACCTTATGCAACTTGGAGAACATGGATACAGATTTATAACCTTAAAGAGATAGTCACTAAAACCTGACATGCATGGAGCCTCACATACTGTTTTGCTCTTAAATGACCTAGTTGACTATAACTCTGCAGTAAATAGCATTTTTTCCTCTGTTAAAAACAACATAAACAGTGATTGTAGTAAATATTGAACCACAGGACTTACTACGGGTTTATGCAGCCTACCACGACAGAGCTACTCAGTGATTTCAGTGACACAGCAAAGAGCCTTTCATCAAACTGCATAACAGAGTTTTGGCTTTTTTTAGAGAATAAGGTATTTGTCCCAGAGACAGAGCATATAGCTTTCTCTGTTGGGCAAGAACAACCAAAGCTGATGGGGGGGGGTGAGTAAAGGCATCTGGCACCCCTGTACTGACCTAGGCACAGGGACTTGAGATTCAGTACAATTGAAATTTATCTTAAAATGAAAAGGGAGACTAATTAGTTACATATATAATAAGACAGTCATTATTTCTGTACAAGACTATCTTTTATTCATTTTGTTAACAGGTATTTGTAATTTGGATTATCATAGCAGCAGCTAAATTTTAACAAATGAATAATGCTAATTATGTTTCTTTTCTTAAACTTTTCTAGCTTCACTATTTAATAAGTGATATAATTATTTAGGGTCTTTATTGATAGCTATCATTTTCATTTTGTTCCTTACACATTTGATTTTAAGCATGTGCATTTCTATAATTTCAAATAAATATAAAACATTCTTTCCATTTAAGTAGCATAAGTAATACTTTCTACCTTAGAGTAGTATTAGACTACAAGAAGTATTTACTTTATAAACCTTGATCTAACAAATGAGAATAATATATTAAAAATAAAATTTAAAAAAGCATGTTCAACTTGCAAGCACAGAAATATATATTTCCCACTTACAAATACCTACAATTTTCACAAAATTTTAGGCTAATTTGCTTGATCTATAGCCATATTTTTATTTCCAACTTAGTTGTGATTCTTTTGAAATTTGTCAAAAATCAAATTTTTGCACACTTTATCATTTATAATATTGAAATGTGTCTTATAATTTAAGATATCTTAGATGATAAATTAAGTAGCAATAATATAAAATACCATTTATTTTTTGCTTCCTACATATCAGAAATTTCTTTATGTGTGTTGTTTATTTACTCTGAGACATAAGAATGGCTATAAAACTGAAGGAACAGGTTAGAGCAGTTAGGGAATAAGCTTAGGGTTACCCTGCAGGTAAGGAAGACAGCAGGTTTTGCACTAGGACCCTGGGTGTCTTACACTAAGACAGCAACCTGTAGTTATGACTACAACCCCAGCAAGCCAGAAGCAATGACACTGTGTATTTAGAAATCTCTTCACTTTTTATTTCACAATTATCTAGAAGAAAACAGAAGGTCATAACTTAATAATCTTCATCCCTATTATAGATAATGTATCTTTAACATTTTTCTATAGAAATTCTCAGAACTTTAGGTTTTTACTAATTTCTACCTCTCTTCCCACTCACCATTTTTCTTCTGTTGTGTTTTCTTCCTAGAGAATGTAGATCAAGTAAGAGTCATTGTTTTTTTTCCAAGCAAATTCTGCCTTCCCAGGCTAGTTCTTTACTAGCTCTGGTAAGCAAATGGAAACTATTTTATGCGACTTTCTTCAGATAGAAGTAGTTATTATGACTGAGTCAAGCATTTATGAGCCAATCAAGTCCCATAATGATTATTAACAATGTGCTCCTAGCCCTCTGGCTTAATCTTTTATTTTTTCAAGGGATTTCTTCATTTTCTTAGGGCAATTGAGCAAAACTGTTCTTTTCATGGTTGAGTCTATATCTACATGATCCAAAACAATCCCTCATTTTAAATTAGGCACTAGACATGCACAAGTGATCAGTGCTTCTCATGTTTGGTTTAGGGCTATTTGAAATTATTTGATCTTTATTCAATAGCTTATTAGAGATTTTAGGTCCAATTTGTATTGAACTACCCTCCAGATTGGTGGGAGGTTTTTATTTGGAAAACAAATGCTAGTCAAAGTTTTCTAGAAAAAGTTATGTCTTTTCATACTTATACATATAAATATGAATATGCCTATTCATATTTACATGTGTTTGAATCAGCATTAAGGTAATCATTGCAGTGCACTTAACTTTCAGGTTTAGTAATAGAATCAGTTTCAATGCCAAATTTGGATTTGTATTGCCAACAAGTATACTCTTATTTTTATAAACATTGATTGCATTGTTGTTTATGAAGGCTTATCAGCAGGTCTGCAATTCATTGTTTCCTTTATAAGGAAATGACCAGGAATCAAGGTGAGTAATGTCAAATTTTTAAATAAGTCAATGACAAACCTGCTGGCAAACTCACAAGATTTAAAAACCTTACTAATATTTAATGTTGGAGAGTCCCTCTCTAGTATGTTTTTTAGCCATATTTAGTTATATCTATAGTTTTAAGGTGTATTACAATCTGAAAAATACCAGAAAAGCTAAACTTTTACAGTATAAAAGATACTTAATGACTAAAGTATCTCAAACTCATCCAATGCTATATGTCGATTATATCTCAATAACAAAAACACACATACAGAATAATGTGAGACAGGAAGAAATGCACTGTTAATTGTCTTTAAACAATTTTATCTCTATGGATACACAAGATGGGAGAACATTAAAGAAGTTTTAATATTTTTCATTTGTTGTCTTTTTTTGAAGTAAGAAGCATCATAACTGCTGAGAATGACCAAGGGACAAGGGAGGTTGGTTATCATAGGAGCCAGTACAGGCAATGTGTAGAGTCAGAGGAAAGGAGAGATCAGGGATAACTAATAATCTTATTAGGTGGTATTGACAGATTAATCAGTCTGCCACAGGCAGTATGAATTCATGTATTTTTCCAACAGCACAAACTCCCTTTCAGCTAGATAACAGACACTATACTGGATACTTGGGATACCATTATGAATAAACCCCAAGTCCTAATCACAAGGAATGTGTGGTCTCCATGAGATGTACAAAGATAAAAGATACAACATAACAAAAAAAAGTTTGAAGGATATTTTAGAGGGGTTTAGGCAGAAGTTGAAACACATTTCAACTCTGGTTGTTTTTTGTGGAAATGCAAACGAGGAGAGGGATCCAATCTGAGAGCCTGCTGCACACACTGCGCTATTCGGCTGTGCACTGCTTTCTGTTACATTTTTTGGAAGATAGCAAGCTGCTTATAGACCAGAGTGCATCTGGAAGAAAAGGGCACATTGTAAACTGCTGATTCCTCAGACTCTCGGATGGTGTTGATTTGAACAAATAACAAATAAAGAATTGTTATTATCTGTGCCACATGCCCAAAAGAAGACAGCATATGAATCCCAGAAAGTAATTTCAAAAACTTATTGTACTTGTTCTCATCTTTCTCAAGTTTTGCTCTGGTATATTAGGAGGTATATATTACAGACATGGGAATTCAAGTGCGCAATTTATGTACACTAGAATGTACAGACTGATTCCCTGAAAATATGACTGTGACAAAGAACACCAAGCTATTCTGGAGAAAATAAAATGATTCGCTTCCTGGTGACTAGATGAAAGAGTGGTGGATAAAACAATCATCTATTCTTAAGTCCAAAATACCTATTATGGTATTTTAAAAAGATGTCATGTTTCTCAGAATTTAATTCAATTAAAAGGAATTAAAATAAACATACATAGTAATTTAAAAGAGCAAAATGTTTTCACCATTAGTAGTCAAAGGAAAAATTGCAGAATATTAATTTATTTGCATAAACTATTGTAAGCCAATCAGTATTTGATGCCATATAATTTGGACTGATTTAAGGAAAAGTCCTTGTCCCAAGGCAAATTTTTGTCTACGGCAAGTAATTTCAACATGCAGAATATATGCAGCATAGAGGCCTACATAATTAGACATGGGAAATGGTTCTTGTCCTTTCTTTTGAGTGCAGAAGGAAAAATAATTCGGGATTGCAAATACAAAATTATTTTCTTCTTTCAAATTTGTGTGTCCAACATCATCGGCTCACATTGGCACCATAATGGTGTGGTGAAATGTATATATCTCTTAATGGTCAGATGCCCATTGTATGAGAGCTGAGTGTAAGATATTTCCAGCAGATGTTTTCTTTGTGCCGATTTGATGTTAGAGAAGTTTGTACCAAGAGGTAAAGTAGGTAACCTCTAAGGTTCATTCCTGCCATGATACTTTATAATATGTGAATTGGTACTTGAGTGGTACTGTCAAAGACCCTTATAACAAGTGAAATGGAAAGAAAACAGATACAGTCTAGATCCTTGCATATGAATTGATATACACCAATAATTCCATTACTTTTCATCTCCGTAAACCCATGCATAATTTTCTTATATGTATTGTTAACTTAAATTGTGTTTTGTTTTTAATAATATATATATATATAATTTTTAAACAAAATATATAATTTTAATGTCAAAAATAGCATTGAATGTTTTTATATCTAATTCAGTTCCTTAACATACTAAAACCTCAATTGTTTTGTCTTTCCAAATTAATAAATGAATCTGAAAACTATTGACTTAGTAAACACCTGAGTCTGTTATTCTTCAGCTGTAGCCAGCCTAAACTAGTGTTTACTGATCCATTTCTACATAGAAATAAACTTTTTTCCTTTTCTTTACACAGATTCCCTTTGGCCATTAAAACAGTGGTTTTTTGATAGATTGGTTTTACCTCCCACAGAGTGTCGAGCCAGTTTCCCTCAATTTTTGCCAAACTACCTAAATTTCCAGAGCTCTCTAAAGACTTCCCAGGGTTAAGGCTTCTTTCTGTGTCATGCCTGAGGAACTGAATTTATTCATGTGAGATGAGATCAATAGAGAGAAGAGTGCTTCACCTCATCTAAAAGACTTCTGAAAGACTCCAATGTCTACAACTTCATTCTAAATTCAAATTGAGTTTCTAAACATCAATAAAAGTTTCCTTTCAATCCAAGTTTGAAGCCTATATAGCCCAACAAGTATAGGGTCATATTAAAAACCCCCTTCACTGAAATCAAGCTACTGCCCATGTGGTCTCTAGGAACTTGGCTTTAGAAAATGAAAATTCTGATCACAGATAACATTCGTTCACTTATTTAGCAAATATTTATTGAAGGTTTACTATGTTCCAGCACTCTCTTGGAACAGGAGAAACTATTGGGATTAACAAACTATTGTGATATCTGTGTTCTACAAACATTCCATTATCAGAGAACACATCTATCAAATATTTTTTTAATGTACTGAATGCTTTAAAAGGAAGGTTAAGGTGCTTGGTGATGGATCTTGAAAGAAAAAGATCTAATTTTTTTCTTTCTGTGAAAAAAAAGAAATTTATTTCTAAAGAAAGTCTGTGAAATTTATTTATATGGGTATATAGTAATCCAGTTTGCTCAAAATGATAACAATTTAAACATAGTAATTGGTTATATCTCATCCTGCCTAAAAACATAACTGCTCTCATACAGCTTTTCCTTATATTCTATACTCCCCCTACATTCTTATTATTGAGTCAACAATAATAAACAAAATAACTTCTGATCAAATTATGGAAGAAACATGTATAACACAACATTTCAGTAAGACATTTTGGCTGAGAGATATACTGCACTCTTTTGTAAGTTATGCCAGTTAATTTAGGGGCACTTCGGTTCTGAGTCTATACCCCCTGAGGTATGATATTAGAACCTAGTAATTTCATTTTTTCCTGTCAACACCTTTTGGTTTTGTTTGTTTTTTTATTGGTAGTAGTGGTGTGTAGGTGAATGAGTATTGTGTTGTGATACTGATTCATTTCCTTAGGAGAACTTACTCTTCTTTGCACTAATATCTATCTTATTATATTCTCTTTTTCTCTCTCCATTACTATCAATATTTGAAGCAAAATTTTAAAAATTAATACTTTTGACTGCTTGTTTAGTGCTGACATTATGGCAGGAATTAGAAAAAACAGTAGAAAATAGACACGTTTCTTAACATAATGAAAGTATACTGTTTTCATAAGGAATAGTTACAGAGTACATTATAATCAAGTAGGCATGCCTTAAGAATTGCCTGGCCCTATTCTGGACTTATGCACTCAAGAAGAAAAATTTTTTCATCTTATTTTTCCTTTTTTATTTTTAGTGCTTTTTATTTCTTTTTAAAAATTATTTATTTATTTTTATTGATTATGCCATTGCAGTTGTTCTATTCCCCCATTCATTCCCCTCCACCCTACCCCCATCCCCACCATCCCCCCTTTAGTTCAGGAACATGTGTCTCAAGTTCTTTAGATTCTATATTTCCCATACTATTCTTGCCCCCCCATCTATTTTCTATCTACTGTCTATGCTACTTATTTTCTGTACCTTCTCCCCCCTTCTCCTCCTCCCACTCCCCTGTTGCTAACCCTCCTTGAGATCTTCATTTCTATGTTTCCACTCTTGATCTAGCTGTCCTCTTAGTTTGCTTTTGTTTTAGGTGTGGTTGTTAATAACTGTGGGTTTTCTGTCCTTTCACTGTTCATCTTTTTTATCTTCTTTTTCTTAGATAAGTCCCTTTAGCATTTTATATAATAAGGGCTTGGTGATGATGAACTCCTTGAATTTGATCTTATCTGAGAAGCGCTTTATCTGTCCTTCCATTCTAAATGAAAGTTTTGCTGGATAGAGCAATCTTGGATGTAGGTCTTTGGATTTCATGACTTGGAATACCTCTTTCCAGCCCCTTCTTGTCTGTAAGGTCTCTTTTGAGAAATCTGCTGACAGTCTGATGGGGACTGCTTTTTTTATTTCTTTGTAGAGATACACACTTTGTTCAGTGCCAATCATTTTCTGCCAGTACAAGTTACTTTAATATTTCTCATAGTTCGGATCTTCTGGTAACAAATTTTCTCAACATTTGATTGTCTGGGAAGTCATATAGGTTTTATTCTATTTTATTTTTTTAGTTAGTACTTTCCAGCTTTGTTAAGAAGTCGGGCAAAGGACTTGAACAGACACTTTTCCAAGGAAGACATAAAGAGGATGCAGAGACACATGAAAAGATGCTCAATATCACTAGTATCAGAGAGATGCAAATTAAATCCACAACAAGATACCACTTCACACCTGTCAGAATGGCCATCATAAACAAAGAAATAAACAAGTGTTGGAGAGGAGAAAGGGGGATCCTAGTTAATTGTTGGCAGGATTGCAGACTGGTACAACCACCATAGAAAACAGTAAGAAAATTTCTCAGAAAACTAAAAATGGATCTGCCTTTTGACCCAGCAATTCCACTGCTAGGATTATATCCTAAGAACCCTGAAACACCACCTATGCACCCCGATGTTCATAGCAGCATAATTTACAATAGCCAAGTGCTGGAAGCAACCTAGGTGTCAGTAAATGAATGGATCCAAAAACTATGGTAAATTTACACAATGGAGTGCTATGCAGCAGAAAGAAAGAAAGAGTCCCTACCCTTTGCAACAGCATGGATGGAACTGAAGAGCATTGTGCTAAGTAAAATAAGCTGGACAGTGAAAGACAAATACCATCTGATCTCACCTTTAACAGGAACCTAAACAACAAAACAAACAAGCAAAATATGACCAAAGACACTGAAATAGAGAACAGACTGACAGTGACTAGAGAAAAGTGGGGAGGGAATTTCAAGGGAAAAGGGGAAGGGTTTACAGGAACAAATATAAAGGACACATGGATAAAAACTGGGGGGGGTGGAAGTGGGAGGGAGGTGGGGAGTGCTGGGTGGGTGGGCTGGGATGGGAGTAAAAGCCAGAAAACTGTACTTGAACAACAATGAAAATAAATTTTAAAACATTTTTAAAAAGAAATAAAAAAAGAAGTCGGATGTGATTCTTCTTTTCTTAAACTGCTACATGTAATGTGTCTTTTTCCCCCATCTGGGTTTCTGAATAATATAACTTTATAGAAATTTTATAGAATTATGAAATTTACTATTTAAATTATATACATTGAGGAAATGTATTGTGGAAGAGATTTCTGTACATACTGTGTTTCATTGTTTTGACCAGTTTCCAGTCTTTCACTGTCTTTTCTGAACAGATCTTCCCTGTATGAACAAATTAAATGACACCTTACACTTCCCATGCTAGATAATTTTCTACATCAATAAAACAATCTATTTACCTACTTTAACTCACTCTTGTCTGTTTTTTCAAGCCCACTTGGCTTATTGCCTTTATTTTTCTCCAAATTCTTATTTTACATATGTCCTCATTTGAGAAACACATGTGGTTGGTCTGTCTCTTCCAAAGTGACCTAACGCTCCACTTCAGAAAGATTCTAATATTGATATTCCCCTTCCATTGACACAGAGCAGGGCCTCAGGTGGAAGAAGAGCTCTTCTGGTTCTCCCATTTGGATGGCCAGAACTGAACAAATACTTCCACTTTATGGATTCTTTCTTTGGGAAGACAGATTGGACCAATGATTTAAATTCCCATGAAGATTTATGTCAGGATTTAGTAGTTGAACATGTGATTGAGATTCAGCATTTTATTAATTTTTATTTTTTTAGTATATGATTTTATTTTTTACTTAGTTTTTGTTTTTATTGGGGCTGAATTCATTGGGGCTGACACTGGTTAACAAAATCATACAGGTTTCAGGTGCACAATTCTGCAACACGTCTTTGGTGCACTGTATGTGTGTTCACCACCCCACGTCGTTTTTTTTTGTCCATCACCATTTATCCTCCTCTTTACCCTGTTCTACCTGCCCCCACCAGCAACAACCACACTGTCTTTCATGCCTAGGACTTTTTTCTTTTTAGCTCATTCCCTCTTTCCTTCCATACCAACCTTCCACCCCACAGCTCTCAGCCTGCTCACTCTCTATGGAATTCAAAATTTTAAATTGGCCAAAAACAGAAATACCACTTTCCTGAATATTGGAAGAAAAATATAGTTAAAACACCATTCTAAGATTTTTAAAAGAGATTATCAGTAAAAATACTGTAGAACATTTTTATCAATTTTAAGTCAGACCATCATTAATACACATTCTCCTCTAATACTTGGTACAAAACAGATTTCTGGTCTTGTTGATGACTCCTAATCTTAATATCTCTTAGAGTGGATCTCTGGTATCTCCAGGATGAATTGCTTTCTGCATAATTATTATGTACACTAAAATTTGAAGCTCACTTTTATGTAATGATACGTATTTTTAAAAATTCTAAATATAATATTAACTCTATATTTATAGTATTTGAAATAATCTTTTGAAATTTGAGAATTTAGGTACATCATGAAGATATATGAAAATGTGGGGTTTTTTTACAAAAACCTATGTCTTCTTACTTAAATATGATACTGAAGTCAAAATAGTTTGTAGAACCAAGACCAAATTATCACCAGAATAATATTATTGGCAACAGTAGAGCCTATAAATATATGTCATGGTAGAAGCTAAATAACAAGTTGAAAACAACAAATTGCCCTTGTAGCATTTGCTTCAGCAATACAAAAGGAGTAAAAATTACTTCTATTGCTTTGGGAGATGCAGAAAAAAAGAAAAAGAAAAAGAAAAACACTTTCAGAATGTCTCCAGCTTAGCAGGCAGGAAGAAAACAATAAAATGCTCTTTCAAATGGAATAGGAGAACAATACCTTAGGAGTGTATTAAAGGTTTCCAAACAAATGCTACCATGATTTCTAAGGTAAGGACTGGAGAATTCCATGCTACTTGTTCACAAAATCTCATACTTTTTCATATGATACGTGATTATTTAGAAAAAAATTTAAAAAATATCTTATAAAATTAAGTCAGTTGGCATTAAAGAACTACCTAATATAACAGAGTCACAGCCATAGACTCAGTTATGATGCCAACTACAATATATTATAGTCTAATAAGAGAGTCTGGCCCTCATTAGCAGGTTGAGTGCTGGCTTGTGAGCAGAAGGGTCACTAGTTTAATTCCCAGTTGGGGCACATGCCAGGCTTTTGGGCCTGCTTCCCACTTGGGAGCGTTCAGAGAGGCAACTGATCTATGTATCTCTCTCACACTGCTGTTTCTCTCCCTCTCTTTCACCTTCCCTCCCCCTCTCTCTAAAAATGAATAAATGCCATTTTTAAAAGATTTTATTTATTTTATTTTTAGGCAGAGGGGAAGGGAGGGAGAAAGAGAGGGAGAGAAATATCAATGAGTGGTTGCCTCTCACATGGCCTTCAATGGGGACCTGGCCCACAGCCCAGTCATGTCTCCTGACTGGGAATCCAATCAGCAACTCTGTGGTTCCTAGGCCAGAGCTCAATCCACTGATCCACGCCAGCAAGGGCATGAATAAATATATTTCTTTAAAACAAGACAGACTGGTGTGTAGCAAGTAACTATATAATATTATGTAGGATAAAATAAATGTCAGCGGTATAAAGATAATAGCATAGCCTAAGGGATGGAGAGAGAAAATAATAAGTGGGCATCATTTCTATGGGAATTTTTAAGACACCGCACTTCATACTTTCTGTATGTGCATTCGCAACCTTTGTAACCAATTATAATGAAATTAGGACATTGATATGATTAGATAACAGAATAAAGACCAAAACATTAAATTTGAATTGATTGAGTTTTTTTACTCCAGTGGTTTTAAGAAAAATGATTTCTAACTTGGAAATCAAAAGAGAGCATTGGATATCTTTTCAATGACGTACTGAGGTAGTGTTTTAACAAGTATGCCAAATGACTATTTAATAGATCTGGGAGTAGGTAAGAGTATTACAATTTGATCAGAAGTCAGCTGGTATGAAGTTAAATGTTAACAGATAGACTGTAGTCCTATGGATGAGATGACCACAAACAACGTACTTTAATTGTCCCATAAAACAAAAATCAGTTTTGTATGTCCCCTAGCATCATATTTTTGGCATTTTTGAAAATGCTTTTCTAAACTACTGTATCAGGGCTGGCAAGGTTTTCTCATACAGGTTCAGATAATAAATTATATCTTGTTTTGTAGGGTATGTCTCTGCCTCAACTACTCTGCAATTGCAGATTAAAAGCTGCCATGAACAATATATAATCAGAATATTTGGCTGTGTTTCAATAAAACTTAATTTAAAAGATTTTTAAGTGGCTGGATTTGGTCTTTCGGGAATAATTTGCCAACATTTGTATTATGTAATCTCTTTTTTCTGAAGTGCTCTTAGAAGTAGTTATGCCATAACTCTTAGTAGTAGTTTTTGGCTTGTTCATTTTGACACATGTTTATTCTACATTTATATGAGATATTTTTAACTTCAGAAAACAATTTGTTGACAGTAGTATATAGTAAAATAATGATGGAGCATGTAACCAAAAAAAAGTTTATCTTCCTTCCTCTTTTTAAAAAAGATTTTATCCATTTATTTCTAGAGAAAGGGGTAAGGAGGGAGAAAGAGTGAGAGAATCATCAATGTGTTGCTGACTCCCACACACGCCCGACTGGGGCCCTGGCCCACAACCCAGGCGTGTGCCCTGACTAGGAAACAAATCAGTGACCCTTTGGTTTGCAGGCGGGCACTCAATCCACTGAGCCACACCAGCCAGGATATCTCTTCCTTCCTCTTAATCAAAGCAGACTCACTATCATATCACAATCCTGCACAATGAATAAATTTGGTATATTTCAAGAAGGATGTTTTTTGTCTAATAACCAAGCCTTAGCGTGACAGTGTTAATTTAAATAATTACTTTGATATATCTTATTGATTTTTTTTACATTTTACGTTTGTGTAAAATCTTAAATAATGTTAATGCTTGAAAATGTATTAAAGTATATTTTACTTTAATTACTGTTTTTGAAACTTAATGTATTTTTAATTTTGTCAAATGTATCCACATCTCTTTTCTAACATTGTAACATAAAGCCATTGTGCATCTCCTAGAAAGGAAGGAATAAAGAAATCATCATGAATAGCAAGCTTTACACTCAAGTGCCAACAGCATATTACAAATTCACATGGCAAGTGGCAGGCATTTTTGTCAAATGAAAATATTTAAAACACTGTGATTAAGATTTTTGAGATTAAGAGAAAAAGTAATCTGCTACAAAGTGTGTTTTGATGGGTGACTGCAGGATTCGGAGACAGCAACCTGCAAACTGGAAATGAGGAAAAACACTTAGATTTTAAAGAGTAATAGGTTAGAAATAGAAAGCAAACATCTGCCTTTCATCTAGATGAAAGAATTTTTAAAAGATGCAGCACTTGATTATTTGGTCAGTGGTACTGACCCCTTTTTCCTTAGATTGTTAAATAAAAAATGACAACAGCTAACACAACAATAGCTGTCCCATGTGAAGGAATAAACATTTTTCCTGTTTTTTTTGTGAGATTGGCAAAAACATATATATATATTTCGTACACTGCAGAATTTTGGTAATTAATTTATGTGTGCCATGAGATGAAAAAGGTTGAAACTGCTGATCTAGTGGATGAGAAAAGGATAGCACCAGGGGAACAGTGCAGATGCGGAAGCTGGGAGTCAACAGCTCATAACGGCTTATGCTTAGAAAGACTTGGAAGTTTGTCAGTGTCAGGAAAACAGAAGATGTAAATTCATTGTCACTAAATCAGGTTCATTCAACTCAAGAGCCTCAGAGTAGTCATCTGTAAAATGTTGCACTTAATATCTAGCTCAGGAAAAATAAGTGAGATAACTTACAGATGGAAAACATTACAGGTCTCAAATACGTTGTTTTAGATTTGTGTAAAAGGTTAAATTACAGGAGTTACAGTAACATTTTGAGTGAAGAATTTATTGACCTGATGTTTTTGAGATTGCAAAACTCTGGAGTACTCTTAAAGAAAATGAGAAGATATTTGCATGTTATTTAATTTAAAATTAACTGGAAGTTATCTTTTATTTTTATTGCATCACTGAATTTAAATTATAGTTTTTGTATGTTTACTAAGGAGGGACATTTATTAAGTATTAAGAGTTATCATCTAAAGACTGTTGGCTTTGAAATTATATGTATTAAATTCCCATGGTAGAAGAATGTGTTTATCTCCTTAAGATAAAAAATTATGTCAAAAAATTGTGAAACATAACTGCTGACTATGTATGCAGTAGTCTTGTCATGACTAACCCTCCAAACATACATTTTTTAAAACTAGATTTTCTTGTATTTGAAATAAGAAATGAAAAGGCTTGAATTGACTAGATTTGTAAAAGTAAAAATAATTGAGATATATAAAAAGATTAATTTTAAAAGGGTACTAACTACCTTTATTTGACATAGATACACAGGATTTTACATAGAAATGCATACAATATTTTAGCCTTTCTTTCTTGAGTTCTCCACTTCCTTCATGGTATAATTTCATTCAAGAACTGAAGCAAGTTTTGTGCTATGCACTTAAAGAAAAAATGGGAATGATATAATAACAAACTCTCCTCTATTCTAAAAAAAAGGTGTAAATGAAACAAATACCTATTGCTAATTTTCATTTTTCAATTTCATGTCTAAAATCATATTTTGTAAGAATTCAAATTAACATATATGCAAACCATAAATCTTCCCTTACTGATAGAAAGCCTACCTTTTTTCTGAGATTCTCCTATCACAACTATTTCCTGTGAAATTCTGACCACTGTGGCAGGGGAAATAGTGGTGCCCCTACAGGTGACCTTGTTCTCATCCTTTTGACCTGAGACTACTTGCATTGGGAAAGGACTCTACAGATGTGACCGAGATTAAAGACCCTGAGACGGGAATAGTACTCTTGGCTACTCTGATAGGCCCGTCCAATGACATGATTTCATTAGCGGGAAAAGTTTTTTCAGGGTGAGGTTGGGGAGCGTGCAACATTTCTGATTTTGAAGATGAAGGAAGAGGGGTGACCTCTAGAAGTTTGAAAAGGCAAGGACACTGACTTCCCTTTGGGTCTTATTAGTGTAAGAAACATTCAAACTAGTAAAGAATGTCTGGTGAGTTTATCTGACGCCAAACTGACAACAATTGCTAGAAAGCAAAATCTCAAAGGACTGAGAAAGGCTCTGGAGAATGGCAGTTTAGTACCTTATTTTATACATTACAATCAAAGGAAGAGACACAAGTGGTTACATGAAATCCACTGGTGATAGATTAGGGAGGTGGGAGAAAGCAAAGAGGACAAACCTCTGGGTTCGGATAAAAGGTAAAATGACAGAGACATACTTCTATTACACAGGTGGGTACAGGATAGGTAACAGTTGACAATTAACATGATTACAATAACAATGAGGGGATTTGTGGTCTCAGCTCTAGTGGCTATGCCCAAGGGATTGGGGAGTTGGGAAGGGAAGTTACCTTGACACTCCAAAGGCACGTTAGCACTGATGCAAAAAGACAACAGACAGGCTCTGTTAGGGTAAAGATTGACCTTTGTTAGGGAAAAATACTGGCCCAGGCATGACTACCCATCATGAACAGCTTTTAGTTAATAAGTTTTAATTTCAGACCATCCTGTGTGGTTACTTTAGGTCTCTGAGTTTGTAAGACTGCCATGCTAACTTCTCTGACCTGGTCAGGTTTCATATGTAGCCCCTTTTTGTCCACAGTCTTCAGGAAGAACAGAGTCCTAAATTTGTGGTGATTTCTAATGGCATTAATAGAAAACTAATACAAGCACCTACAGGCACTACAAATCCACCTTCATATTTGCTTCTTGCCTTTCCTTTTCCTACACTCTTTCTGTTCCTAGCTGGAGCCTCCAAGTCACTTTAACAAAGCTTTCAACCTTTCACTCCATTAGTTCTCTTTGTACCTATTTACTTCATATATGTATCTAGTTGTTTCCCTCAATTCCTGTAAATCCTATTAAGGTTGTAATATGTGTTTAATAAATTGTAAAAATTCCCCAGAGAACACAAGATAAGAAGTGCTGAGCAAGGCTGACTCTTTTATTAGCCCACAGGCATAGGTCAGTAAGAGTCTCACACGAATGCAAAAGCACCCCTGGTGATAAGGAGTACAGAGTGTAGGGCAGTGATTAGGCTTTGCACAATAGAGAGAAAGAGTAAAGAATTCTAAGGAAGGTGGTTGTTTCTGAAGCTGCTATGAGTCAGCAGGGCCAAAGTTGAGGAGAAAATCGAGACACAAAATGGTAAGAGCAAGGACACCCTGGAACACACATTTGTTTCTCAGGGACTCCAGTGTTGATAGAACAGGTGACCTACAGAAGAGGTTGCTGACCTTCGTCATTTAGCACTCAGGGAAGATGAAGAATGTGAGCTACTGCAGCCTGATGTAGCTGCATATACTGTAACTCCTTCAACCAGGTCCACCGGGCAAGCATCAGAGACAACAGCTGAAAACTTCAGTGGCATCCTGTTCCCCCAACCTTCACAGCATAATGGCTGCCAACTTCCTCTGCCTTCCAAGCCTCACAAAAATTTTTCTTGGTGTAAATTCTAAACCAGAGCAATTCAGTCTAGAGAATGTGGGGGAAATGTCTCATGAAGTTGAAAGAGTCCGGTCCATCAACAGGCCCTAAAATCTTAGGGTCATGTGTTTTAATAGTTCCTTTCAAGTTCTCATATGTGAGGGTTAGCTCACAGACCACTATAAAAAATCTCTTGGACACTGTACCATTTATGTAGCATCCACCTTCCAGAGTAAAATGATCCTCTTGTCCTGTAACCTGAGATCTTGCAGGATTAATGATAGGGGGCTCAAGAGTTAGAAAGTTTCAGTGTAGGTAATAGCTAATAAGCTTAGTAATTAATGCACATAAAAAGCTATTGTTCCAGGAACTGAAGGTATGACCCACCTTGACTCCAGGAGACGATATAAACGGTTCCACCTTTGTGCCCCAGGAGAACTGCAGGCATCAACCTTGTCTCTGAGCCATTGCAGGGTGAGCCTCCCACCACCCAGGACACAGATGCAAGAATGCTACAGCTTTTTAGCTGATGAACTTTTCCCCTGAATTCCAATCCCCTTACCCACTCTTTTCTTCTCCTTATAAAAAGTGTAGGTTTAAAATGAAATTTAAGGTGGTCTGTTAGGGTACAAACCTGCCATCTTCTCAGATTGCTGACCATCTGAATAAAGCACCCGTAAAGATTCAATCCCTGTCTCTGCTTATTGGGTCTGGTAGGCAGCATGCATGCTGGCTTTTCTGGTTTCACTAACAGCAGAGAATGGTGGGGATGATGGTCAGGAGGCAAGGAGAAGTATATTCCAAATGCATGTGTCAAAATTCTTATATCCAATCACAAGATATGATCTGAACTCCATGTCCCAAATAAAGTAACCATAAAATTTCAGAGTATATTGCTATATGTTGCTATTTTTCAAAATTAAATCAAATTTATGTTGGGGAAACCAATAGTCTAATCCAAATCTCTAGGGAGAAACATGTATCTAATATCAGAAATTGAATATAAACCAAATTTACTACACTTTAAACAGCAACAATGAATAATTCAGTTTTCAACTCTTAGATTCAGATGACATTGCATTTTTCCCAAGGAAAGATTGATTTGATTTTGTTTTTCTAAAGTGTAATTTTACCAAAACAAAATTAGTTGAAAAATTGTTAAATTCCTACCTTCATAAATAACCCCATGACCCCATGACCTACCACCCAAAAAATTCCTCTTTACTGGGCACTCTGCTAGAAAAAAGAAAAAAGATATTCTAGGGTTTTCATGAACTTCTAGGATACCCTTAAAGTGGTACTAGGGGTTGAAATATAAAAGTAAAATGTGTATAGCAAAATGTATTCATTATGCATTCATTCTGTGACTTGGACAAAGTAAAAAATTGTTAGTGTATTCATATTTATAGTTTTTCACACTAAAATCTTTCTGCACACATTTTTGTTTAAATGCACCTACTGTATATCTAAACTTTTGATGTGTAGTTCATGTAGTAAATGAAGAGTAAAATTCCAAAGACAAAAAGGATAGATAGATTAATTTATGTTTTAGAAAGCACAGAACTCCTAAAGTATATAAAATAAGTGTAAAAAAAAACGAAATTAGGCAAGATTTTAACAAAAGAAGTTAGTATTAACATCCATATGAGAATTTAGAGAAGTAGAAAATATTGATTTTTAGAAAGTTTGCTGTGTGCTGTGTTGTATTATCTCCTCCTTTCTTCAAACACATTCATCAAAGTCATACATTCCAGAATTTTTGTATTTTGCATATTTGGTTCAGGCTATTACATCATACTGAAATTACACATGAGGCAACCTTCACCTTTAACATCTCTGTTGGGGGTGCTTAGGGGGCTTAGCATCTCTATTGTTTCATTTTTGTATGTATTTATTGAACAGCATTTTTAAGCTATGGCGATAAATAAACATTACCCCCCTTCTAAAAAAATAAAGCAAACAAGAACAAATCAACAGGTAGACAGACTGATCATTACCACTGATATTCATTAAATGCCATCATAAATATAAACCAAAGTTGCTGGGGGAGCAAATGCAAACAGGAAAGTGAATGTTCAAGAAGATACTACATTAGTTAAGAAGACATAATTTTTAAAAATTATAGTGAGAATTAAAATATCTTATTAGTAGATGTATGGAGGTATAGATGTGTAATTTGAAGTGAATGAAACAAATTAAGGTCATACCGTTTAAGAAAAGCATGTGGCCTAGCAGCTTCTCATATACTCCCTTCTGATTTTTTTTAATACCTACAAAACCATGCACAAAAATATATAGAGTGTGTGTGTTAGAGAAAAACTTAATTGACATGTAGATAAAAGATTGCAGATACAGATGCATGCTGGCAGGTTCTGCTTGCCTTCTTTATGGGGAAGTCTATGGTATCTAGTACTCATATATTTATTTATTTATTTCTGATTTCCTGTGGGTGGAGAAAGAAAAGCCTTTAAAATTAAATATGACTTAATTTGCATATCACTTCAGCCACATAACTGGCATTGTGATCTTAAGCAAAATAGTAAATCTCTCTGAAGCCTCTCCAAGGCTCAGTGGTTACCAGAAAATGGTAGCCACCCCACAAGCAGTATTTTATCTCATCTAAATTACCATTGACTGAAAGTCTACCATCATTATGTATACCTTTAGGGAAGAAAGAAAAAAGCTGCTATATTGTAATATTAATATTTGTCCTGGGCTGAGCAGCAAGAAAATAGCATAATTATAGTTCTTGCTAAAGTACAAGCACTCAATAAATTTTGTCTCTGATATTTGCATATTTGTAATAATATAATATTACAGAAAAAAAGGAAAGCAAGGACTTAACATATCAATATCTTCTGGTACTGATAAACCTACAGTCAAATGTTTTTAATTTCGTTTTGAATTGTTTTGTATTTGTTACTCTGCATAATTACTTTCTGTTCAAATAACATTAAGCAATATTTAATATTACTCTGTGATTTAAAGCCACTGTTTCTAAGATTTTCCTTCTACTCTTTTTCCTCCTAAGGTTTTATTCCCTACATATTTAATAATCTCTAAATCATCCACCTTTTTAGGGGAGAATACAGACAGATGTTAAAGGACAAAATACAAAGGGAAGGGTTAAAAGGTTCGATCCATTCCAAAGACAATTTTGTGTTTGAAGTTTGTAGTCTCTTACTATAGTCTGTATTTGCAGTAACAAACCTGTTGGCCATAGAATGTGCATATGCATTTGCAAAGGTAGCCAGAAGTATCTTTATGTGGACCAGGTACGGCAAGACCACAAATGATGTTTTTAGCATTTCATGAGCATCGCTGAATGTTAATAATACAATTTGGAAGAATATGCTGAAAAGCATACTGAGAGTCCTGGCCAAGTGTCTCTGAAGGTTGGAGCACCGTCTCATACACCAACAGGTTGTGTGTTGGATATCCAGTCGGAGCACATGGGCTGTGGGTCTTCTAAGCCATTAGGCTAGGGTGTCCAAACTTTGGGTGTCACTGTGCCTCAAAGGAAGAAGAGTTGTCTTGGGTCACACATTAAATAAGTTGTGACATGTAATCACAAACATATCCCATCATGTTTTAAGTAAATTTATGATTTTGTGTTGGGCCGCATTCACAGAAACCATGGGCTGCATGTGGCCTGCCGGCCTGCGGGGTACAGGTTGGACGCCCTGCGTAAGGTCCACTTTTGTGGGTCGGAGCCTCAGTCAGGGCATATGTGGGAGACAACAGGTCTCTCGCTCATGGTACTATTGCCGTCTCTCTTCCCACCCCAAAATCAATAACCATAGGCTTGGGTGAAAATTTAAAAAAACAATTAAAGCAGACTAAAGCAAAACATAGACCTTGAGCTATTTTTTACATTCTTTCACAAAGTCTGTATATTATTGGAAGAGTTTATTCTTCACTATAAATTTAAAATCAATTCAAACCAGAGTGGTGATTTTCGAAAAGTCTCTAGTGTATGTTCTATAATTCAAAAGATGATATTTGCCAGCTCAGCTTTCTAAATTTTTCATAAACTATGATCAAAATACTATAGCTCAGTATATTTGTGTGTCTTTCCTGCTTATGGCTTCTCAGTAGTGATGTACACCATTTTTTAAACTGAGATGCAGATAAAAACAGACAAAACACTCATGGCTAAAATCATTACGATAAGCCTATATTCCACAGGTAGCCTAAATTTTGTTTTACTTAACAATGTATGCTTCACAATTGTTCTTAGTACAGATATAAAATAAATTACTAAAAATTTATCCAGACAAGAGGGGAAAAAGCTATCAGGAAACATCAAACAATTTTTTAAAGGTAAAATGAACCTTACAAGTCAATATCTGGGAAATTCAGGCATGTTACTTGTTTTTCTAAACATTTCAATGAATTGAGAAAAATAGAGATCTGTTCCCTTTGAACATATGGAATATCCTTTTATGCTTCATCTGGACTTTGAAAATAAAAATCCAATAGGGACTTCATTTAGGATTTTATAAATGTGCTCCAACAAAATATTAAGTGCAAGATAGAATGCCGAAGATGTTTATTAATAAATGCCTATTTGATCAAGTCTTGTCAATGCGAACAACACTAAATAGTGAAAGAAGCTATTATTACCATAAGTAATTGGTTCATTAACATTGACTTCCAAGAATAAAATGATCACATTCAAGTTTCTTAACTTTAAACACTCTTACAAATAAGTACTCTTTATTGTACTTAGTCAAGTATTTTATTTAAAAAGTCATTGATGTGTTTTATTCTTTGCTCTTTGTATTTATTAGCTTTGATTTGATTTTTACTAATGTTCCTTAGCAAGGATAATCACAGTGTTTTAAATAATGACAATTTGCAATCTCTCTTTTGCCAGCAAATTAGACCAAGTAGAGGGTAAATAGATCAAGTGGGGAAAAGCAGTTGCATTTTGTCTACTTTCATTGGCATTACCCCGAGGTGCTAGTATGGGCTTGCTGAAAAGGAACACTGCCCGTGAGTCAGGAGCAGAGGTGACTAGCCACACACTTTCTGATCTGTGTCCTACCTTCAACAATGTGTATTCATTTCTCTGAGTTTTCTTTCCCAAAATGATAAAGTTCAGGTGAAATAATATAAATATTCTTTCTGAAGCAGAAATGATGTCTCTGAAAAAATGTCTATTACAACTGGCAACAAAAACATAATTGAGATGTTGGGAAACATGTTTGCAAATTTTTACTTTGGCGGAGAGTCATGAAATCTAATCTCTCTGTTTCGCTCATATGAAATCTATCTTCTGATCTCAGAATATCAGCACAGAGAATGAACAAATACATGAAATACCTCTGACAGCCTCACCTCTCCTCTCTTCTTATTAATCTTACTAATTCATGCTTAAGGTCTCAGTGCTAATGTCTGTTTATTAGGATACCCATTGTTTTTCCTTTATAGTTTTATTAAATGTATTTGTAATTACTAATCTTTATGCATTCATTTACTATGTCTAGCCCCCCTCACCATCCCATAGTAGTAACTATCTAAGGACAACAACTTCATCTCTTTTGGTTTCCTGGCATTCTGTGTACCTCACAACAAGCTGGCCATTTATTGAAAGGATGTATAAAAATAGATATGAAAACATATTCACTCTAGTAAGTTGTAGCCACTACAGACTCAACCGTTATCTCACATTTTAGTTAAATCTTCACATTCATCTCTCTATTCTCACCTGACCCAAGCTCTTTAACTTGTCCAGATAATGAAAATCTTAGAGACCTGCCCTTTTATCTTATTCTTTCAGTCTTGTTCTCCAGGGACAAAACAGGGAGAGGGATTAAAGCAAAAGAACAAGGTCCCATTTGACAGATTAGGGTGTCCTCTGGAATGGTGCTCTGTAGCAACATGCGCCCAAAGGCTGCCTCCTTCTCTTGCAGGGCAACTGTGGCTCCTCGGAGACTTGTCCCCTTCAGTAAAAGAGAATAATGAAACCATCCCCTGAAGTGGGAAACCACTCTACTCTGACTTCTTCTAAATTCCTCCTCTGATGGCACAATCACAAAAAGTACCCTTCTGCAGCCGTCTCACCACATCAGGCCTCCCATCATTTTTTGCTGTGTTCTTTCTAGGTGACCCATCCTGGCTTCCTCTCTGGTGCTCACTGAGGCTATTGTAATTCTAGAAGAGAGACACATCTGTCTTAACTCCTCTTTTAACATTGTATCCCCAACAGTTCCACCCAGTTTTGCATCTTTAGGAGTTTATTTGAGAGTCCTCCTGTAACTTCCTCCTGTAACTTGCCAGCTCCAGGGCAAATATCATATTCTCAAGCCTCTTTCAGCCTCTCGGGTAGAGTAGCAGCTAATGCTACTCTGCATGGTTCTGGGGACCATCCAGCTCCAGGCAGAGGCATTAAATCAGTCACTTTGGACAGGTGAATCCAATCTTTTTGAGTTATACTCTTGAATCCTTCCCTCATTTGTCTTAAGATGGATCAAAAATATTGTTACCCTTTTCCTGTGGAGAAAGGATGGTTTATCCTAGCATCTGTATCAGCAAATTGGCAGTGCTGGTGAATCTTGGAAACTTCCTTATGTTTTAAATTTTCATTATATTTTTCTTATATCCAGAAAGTGGGTGATGGCCTAAGAATCAAAGAACTGTCCTATGGACACTCTTGTTCACTAACAATTCTCACAAAAATGAAGGGGCCTTACTAACTCACTGTCTTCAGCTTTGGGACTTTGGAAATTCGTCTGCAGTAACAAAAGTCCCATAAGTCATCCTGTTCCAATTAAATGATACAGAAACATAATAAATATATATTGTCCTCCACCCTGCCCTTCTGCTCTCCAGTTTTACTTGCCATAGAAATGATTTTAAATGTTTCCATTCTTAATTCTTATTTTGATTTCCCCCGTATCTTAGATAATATTCACTTCTTTCTTAGTCATATTAAAAAATAACTAGTGTCCTTCACTCTAAAAAATGCTCAATTTTTAACACACACCATGTCATGTTTATTCTTAGTTTAGTCTTCCAATTGTTCATACTTTATGCTAGTTTTTATTTGTTTATCTGAAGGACATACCCTTTGTCTTTCACGTTCCTCTAAATGTAAGCAGTACTTTTGATCATCTAATACGTAAGATATAGATATTAATAATTTTCCTTCTATTTACCTCTCCCTTGTTAACTTCCATGTTAACACCTAAGTTAAACTTTATTTCATTAAAGTACTTTTATATTTTTTAAATTTGCTTTAAAATTATAAATAAACTTTTTATTAGCTACAGAGTAAAGCAGTGAGAATGATTATCTTCTTAATGGCTACAATGATACTGATTATGGCAGATCCAATAAATATGCTGAGATTAATTTTCTTCTCTGCAGGTCCAAAGCCAGATTCTCTGCAGCAGTTAGACAAAATTTTTTAGGTGTCGAAGTCAAATTGATTTTCATGTTCTATACTCTGTGGTAGAAGCATTACTATTCACTAAATGTGTAAGTACTCTTTTCAATTCCCAAGCTTTTTACACTTAGACATATGAAACCATATCCTACCATTGAATGGAAGCAGTATCTTTTCTAGAGCAACACTATTCTGTAACCTTCCGGTGCATTCTCCTCATGGATCCAGACAATATGATGATGAGTTGTAAGCAAGCTGAATCCCTGGGTCCCGTTTGCAAGGCAGAGGACCGGCCCTGACTGGTGACCTATAAATCTCTGTCAGGTCACTGAGATGTCAGGTGTATGCCAGCTGCAGCATACTTTAATCTAACCTTAAAAATCAGGCACTATAATATCTTTTTCTAAACTACCTAGCATTTTAATTTGCTTTCTACTTTGATTTGGTGTTCTTTTACAACTGCTTTTCTCTTGGGGTTTTTATCTGACTTTTTTTTTTTGGATGAACAAGCTATAACATAAGCTTTAAACATACCCTCAAAAATAACCAATACCATTCTTTGTAGTATTTATAATTGTTCTTCCTAGTGGTATTCTCCTGAAGGGCTTTTAATCTTCTATTATAATCTGTAAAGATTGTTTTTCTCTACCTATTACAAATGTGTCATACTCTGATCTCTCTTACTACGCCCAGAAATTAGAACAGTATCCTAGCAGCTGTCACTTCTTCTCTTTTATTCTCCTCTTCATTTACTCAACATAACCTCAATTAACATGCTTCAGAAAATGTACAACAAATGTAATATACCCGATTATCTGTGTATCGAAAAGTATTATTTGTATTGACAGCTAGCAGAAACTGTTTGTATTGCTAATTTACACAGTACTGAATTCTACAATCAAAATAATTTTCTCACATTTTGACTCATTTTCTATTTTCCTCTAACACACATTTATTTTACTAAGATAAGTAAATGCTAATGTGATTTCTTTCTGAGTCACCTATTTCTTTTTCTTTTTGAAAGATAAAGAGCATTATTTACCTCCTTGAAGTCTCATGAAGCAAATGAATAAAGTTACTTGATGTAATTCCTTTGTTTTGTTTTATGGGATTAAAATAAGTACTTTTATGGTGAAAATTCTCATCTTCACTAGATATACAATATTTTTTCCAAAATGACTGTCATTTAAAACTCATCTCTTTATGCTTTACATTAATGAGAAAATTACGTTTTTATGGTGTAAGTGAAAAAGTTGTCCCCTTTACAACCTCCATTGCTTGTTGCTTTGTTTATGATGGCCATTCTGACCAGTGTAAAGTGGTATCTCATTGTGGTTTTAATTTGCATCTCTCTGATGGCTAGCGATATTGAGCATCTTTTCATGTGTCTCTGGATCCTCTGTATGTCCTCCTTGGAGAAGTGTCTGTTCAAGTCCTTTTCCCATTTTTTAATTGGGCGAGTTGTCTTCTTAGAGTGCAGTCATGTGAGTTCTTTTTGTATTTTGGAGATTAAACCTTTGTCTGAGGTATCATTGGCAAAGTTCACTGTTGGTGGGATTGCAGACTGGTACAACCACTATGGAAAACAGTATGGAATTTTCTCAGAAAACTAAAAATTGATCTGCCTTTTGACCCAGCAATTCAACTGCTAGGATTATAACCTAAGAACCCTAAAACACCAACCCGAAAGAACCTATGCACCCCAATGTTCATAGCAGCACAATTTACAGTAGCCAAGAGTTGGAAGCAACCTAGGTGCCTGTCAGTAAATGAATGGATCAAAAAATTGGGGTACATATACACAGTGGAATTCTATGCAGCAGAAAAAAAGAAGAATCTCCTACCTTTTGCAACAGCAAAGCATGGATGGAACTGGAAAGCATTATGCTGAGTGAAATAAGCCAGGTGTTGAAAGACAAATACCATATGATCTCTCCTTTAACAGGAAGCTAAACAACAAAATAAACAAGCAAGCAGAATAAAAACAAAGACACTGAAATAGAGAACACAGGGAAAGTGGCCAGAGGGGAGAGAGGAGGGGATTTCAAGAGAAATAGAGGAGGGATTTAGAGGAACAAGTATAAAGGACAACAACTAAGGGGGGGTGGAAATGGGAGGGAGGTGGGGAGCACGGGGCAGAGTGGGCTGGGATGGGAGTAATAGACAGAAAACTGTACTTGAAAAATAATTTTAAAAAATATTTTTAACTTCTAAGAACTTTTGCCCTCTGATTAAACCATTCTCTCCTGTTTACATTTTATGAGTTTAGGGGAGAGAATATCTTTTCTAATTTATTATATTTTTAAAGTTATTGTCAAAATAATCTGTTTTTTCTTAAATATTACTTTTATAATATTAAATGAGAGACTATCCTGATTACTATAGCTAATTCTCATAGACTTTTTTCATTGTGTTATGTATCTATGTCTTTTCTCATAATGGATCTCTGACTAAGATGCTGGGTTGTGGGTGATATCATGTCACCCTTGCCCCTTCTCTTGGATCTGTTGATGGGGATATTGCCTTTGGATCCCTTAGGATGTCTCCTTTTTTCTGGAGTGACTTTTTTTTTCCAGAAAGCCCCGTTCTCTCTTCAAAGTTCTTTTTTTTTCTTTTTATTTAATTCATTGAGGTGACACTGGTTAACAAAATTCTATAGGTTGCTGTTGCACATTCCTACAACAGATGATCTGTACGCTGCATTGTGTGCTTTAAATTAACCTCACACTTTTTACAGGGTTAAATGCAAATGCCTGGCTGCCACACTCAAGTGTTAAAAGGGGGAGTAGGAAGAGGACAGGCTGATGGTACTGGTCTCGAAACCTAACTTTGGCTTCTAACGTGTGGCTATTTCATAGTTGATCAGTATGTCTACTTTTTAACTTTCTGCTTATAGCTGCTTTTTATTTATTTTTATTTTTATGTACCTACAGACTCAGAAAGCAGAATCCATCTGAGTTCTCAGTAACATTGGCCTACCTCCACTTCAGCCCCTTCTTATGCATAAGATCATCTCTCGATGTTCTTGTCTGTCAATCAACAAGCTGTCATATGTCTCTGTGTTTAGTGAATTTATGGAATCACTCATCTAGTGTGATGCCTCATTTATTTCTCTGCTAGAATAAATTGGATCTCTTCCTTAATTCTATGCTCTTGAATCGGTGGATTCTTGTGCTGGAGAATAATATAGTATAGGTACACAGGTCCTGGTGTTCATCCTCCCATGCCCCACTTGTCCTAGAGATGGGAGAAAGGGTCGGTTTTTTCCCCTGCTCAAAATCACTTTTAGTAACATCCCAGAAATGCTCTTTACCTAACATCAGCATCCTAACTTGTTTTCTGACCACAACTTTTCATTTTTCCATTTCTCTATATCTAAGATGCTATTTTACAGGTTATAGAATTGACTGCTCTCATTATACTTACTTGTAAATAAATCCCTGTGCATTTTTTCTCTTCTGTTCTCATCTAATATCAGTTTTAGGGACATTACACTTGAACTGTAAGCTTGCCAGTTTTGAAGTCTTTCCTGCTCTCTTACCCCCTGGCCTCACGTTGTTTTCTCGTGTTAACCTGGAAAAACATCAATACTATATCAAATCGGTGTGTGTCTCTTCTGCACTCACACAGGGGCTATGGAGTGATTCTCAATGCACACACATTCACATTAAGATAAATGTATCTCCACAAACTTGGAGCTTCATATTGTGGCTAGTCACTCAGTGATAAAGGATCATGATTCTCATTATCTTTACCTAACTGTTTCCTCTTCTCTACAGTAAAAATGTCCATATTTTCTGCTCTCTTCAAGTGTTCTAAGGAAAAGCTTTGATCTTAACTCTCAGCAGATAACTTCATATCCTAAGCAGTGAGAAAATAAGATTTTCTTATTTTTATTCAACCAGACATCATAAACTGTCTCCATGTTAACTGTATTTTTTTCTTTCCAGTCATAAGGAAAAATGGTATGTATAAAAGTTAAATGGTTTACACTGAGGTAGGAAATATTCTTTGAAACTTAGTTGCTTAAAACATTAAAGGGGACTAATGCTACACCTTCCCGTCCTTTTCTTTCCAACACGGTTGATCAGCGTGATTGTTTATTTGCAACATCAGGCTCATTATTTTTTCTTTCAATTTAAAAACAGCTACCTTAAATGCATGTGAAATAATAGATTCATTGAAGTTAAAATTTAATATTTTGTTCAACTGAAAAATCTCAGTGGGCTTTTTATAGTTTAAGACTTTTACCATGTCATTTCCTGCTAGTAGGATTCTAGAAAAAGTTTCTTTTCCAAACAAAATTACTGACCTGTCTCTATTTAATTTTAGTCCTATTAACAAGGATGGTGCCTTAGCCCATCTCTTTCTGTAATTAATGTGGAACAATTAATGTTTGCTAGCAATATGGCTTCCAAACCCTTCCCCTGCGGCTGCACGTATAGCAGGCATTTGGTCTGTCATGTAGGCATCAGTTTAACTACATATCTGAGGAAGCACAGCAATGCTCTTTCAGCCTCTCATCCTGTTACATCTTCTTTGGTAGCTACCACCTGACTTCCAACCAATGCCATGTACATTCACATTTCATCATGATTGGTTCTGATTTCCACGTAGCTAATCATCTATTCATTGTTTTAATACATACTGCAGTACCAAATAAATTCCCAAATTGCAGTTTCTCAATAATAAAAAGTATATTGCTGATTCATCTCATAATCTAAGATGGATGTCCCTGTTTGGTAGCAGGACTCTGCACACAGTCTGGACCCTGAAGGTGCTGCCGTCTCCCAGGTGTATTTTCCTGCATTGCCGTATCATTCTGTATCTCAGATATCTATGCAGAAGTATGGGGGGAAGGTTTTACGTGTCCGCTGAAAAGTTGCCCACATAGATCAGACTAGCATTGTATTGGCTTACAAATTAGTCACATAGCCATGTATGGAAAACCCGGAAAACCCAGAGCTAGTCTCTGTGCCCGGGCATCTGCTTCCCGGGAATCTTCTCTGCATAAGTACATACTTTGCAGGACAACGAACCTTTTTGTTGAAACACAATAGTAATGTTTGGGTATGTAATATGCCTTGGTAGCAGTCATATTTGTTATTAAAAATATTTGGTAAGTTATTAAATAAATGGGGGAGGGACCCAACTTAGTAAATATTTCAAGTTTCTAGCACTGTGACTGCTTTTTAAGCAAGGTTTTGTCTCGAGCCTACGAGAGCAGCTGATAAACCTGTGGAATCGGAGTCATTGTGTCCAAAACCAATGCTAGAGCCCAGTTTCTGGATTGTCTGGGAGCCCAGTGCCCATCTGCAGGAATCCAAAAGTAGAACAGAATTGCTCTTGTGAGGATGGCTTCCCTTAACTGTACCAGGCAGCCTGACCCCAAGTTACCCTCAGCCAAGGGCACTGGTTTTTCCTCACTCACTTTTATACTCTCCCACCATAAACTGGGAAATAAAATAGATAACAATACTAATTTCCAAGGTAAACACAAAAACAGAAACTTTTGACTTTCTCTGTAAGCTACCATAGAGGAAAATAACAAGTGAAAAAAAAAATGTGTACTACATTTTGAAATATCATTAGTATTATTTTAACTAGCTTCCCATTAGTATTATTTAAACTAGCTTTAATTCTTCCTTTGTTTCAATTAGGTTGCATTTAAACATTAAAGCTATTTTAAAATATTATATATCCACATAGTATAATATAGGGAAAATACAGAAAAGTAGATGAAGAAAAATTAAAGTTATTTCTAGACCTCTTACCAAAAGGCAACCGATATTGTATTTTGCTTTATTTTTTGATAATTTATGTATAACATTTTCTACTTATGTAGTTATGCCTGTATCATATATGGTAACCCCCTATATCTAATAATTGTTCCTTTTGTAAATTGTCACCATGATACGAAGCACACCTAAATAAGATAGATTGAGGGCAAAATAGGATGTCAATTAAATAATCAATATTTTTTAGAATAGCTGATAGTATTTGGAAGTAGTATTTTACAATGAAATTAAAATACATTATAGAATCAGATAGATCTGGCTGAACTTTGTTTACTGGGACTCAGCTTGCCCTACCACAGGGGTCAGTGAACTGTGGTTTGTAGGCAACATCTAGGCCGCTGTTTATCTTTATAGCATAAGATTTGTTTAAACACAGCCACGCCCAGTTAATTAAGTACTGTCTGTGGCTGCTGTCACAGTGCAGTGATAGAGCTGAGTAGTTGTGACAAAGATGGTATGTTCCACAAGACTGAAAGTACTTACTGTGTCCCTTTACAGAGAAGGTATATGTGAACTTGCTCAGGAGGTTAGAGGATAAAACCTAGTAATTACATAAGAATATTAAATGATGCTTGTCGAATAGTGGGCCTTGAGTGTTAGATGAGGAAAGTGATTTTCCATGATGAAGTAGAATTAGACTTCAGCCCAGGCAATGGACATTAGAGACTGCTTAACCAACCACATTCTAACTTCAGTCAGGGTTTGATTCCAGGATGCTTTTACTCTGTCAATCACCTTTACACGGTAGTCTATTTGAAGGAATCAAAGGCTGTTGTTTGTTATTCTGTTAGTTTCATTTTAATTCCAAAGATATTTTAGTATTGTAAATATAGTCTTATTACCATTATTATTGTTGTTCTTCTTCTTATTATTATTATTTCAAAGAGCTTGTTTTAAGTGTTCACTGCTGGGATTATACCCTAAGAATCCTGAAACACCAATTCATAAGAACCTAAGCACCCTAACATTCATAGCAGCACAATTTACAATAGCCAAGTGCTGGAAGCAACCTAAGTGCCCATCAGTAAATGAGTAGATCAAAAACCGGTGGTACATTTACACAATAGACTACTATGCAGCAGAAAGAAGGAAGGAGCTCCTACCCTTCACAACAACACTGATGGAACCAGAAAGCATTATGCTGAGCGAAGTAAGCCAGGTGGTGAAAGACAAATAAAATATGATCTCACCTATAGGGGGAACCTAATCAACAAAACAAACAAATAAGCAAAAAAGAACCGAAGACATTGGTAATAAATAACAAACTAGCAGTGAACAGAGTAGAGGGAGAGGGAGATAAGGGGGGAAAGAAGAGGAAGGGACAGCAAAGGAACATGAATAAAAGACTCATGGGCATGGAAAATGGGAGAGATTGATTGTGGGGGAGAACAGGGTAGGGGACAGCAATGGGGAAAAGGCAGGACAACTATAAATGAACAGCAATACAAAAATTAAAAATAAATAATCAATGACTTTTTTCAAGTCCACAAAGAAAATGCTCTGGTACAATTCTTATAGCAGTATATTTAAAACCAATGAGCCTTCACATTAGCTCTTTGTCTTCAGTGTATAAACTTTGCGTGGTTTAAATGTATTGTCTTTGAACTATTTATTTTACCCTGTAGAGCATATACTATGAAGCAACATTCCCTACAATATCATTTCATACTAACTTATGTTATTGTAATAATTATTTCAGTCATAGGAATATGGTATATAGAATTTCTGTTAATCTTTTTAAATGATAAAAGTGCTAATGAAATTAAGCTTTGTGAAACTCTTGTTTTCAGTTTACATGATTTAACTCCTGAACTATTTCAGTGTAGCTTAAGATGGAAAGATTTTGTAAACGTTTCAGATTTCACAAAAAAGCTCAATCAATCCAAAATGCGTTCTACTGTCAACGGGTAAGCATTTTCTACAGTCAGACTGTCAGAATGCAACTTTGAGAAGAAAACAAAGGTATCAGAAGGAAACTTTTCTTTGTTTTGTAAATTTCAGCCCTACTTTTTGACCTATATCTCTCTCAAATGTTTGTGCTGAAGACTGACACCACTGTAGGCTGTTTATACTCATTCTAGAACTCCAGAAATTATATGTGGTAGATGGGATTATTGCATCTAACTTTCCACTCACAGTTATAAAGCAGTTATATACCACACCCTTTGCTTTGTGAATTTGCAGTGGTTTCTATGGGCATATCCAGAGTAAATATTTTTTGCCTCATTAAATATTGGGCCTGTGATTTTCTTTCTCTAACAGATTGTGAGCAGAAATAATGCATACAGAGGCTTTTAATGTGCATGAGTGATTTGGCTTGGCTTTTCAGAGCTTCTGATTTCTGCCTTGAAGAACATTATGCTAGGAGTAGCTTCTCACTTTGGATCACAGACTGAAAGCACATGGAAAAATCTAAACTAGTGTTTATCCACCTCCATTATATTAATGACATTCTCTAAGGAAACTTCCCAGACTTTTTTCTAATGCTTCTTTCCATGTATAAAATGTGAATACTATAGGTATACAATTTTAACTTTATTTTGTGACCCTTTGGAAGAACATAAATAATCATGATAACTAAAATCACAAATACATCAAAAACCAATTTTTATCCTGTTAGGGTTGATATCATTGAATTAACAATGCTTAATTTAAACCCAACCTTAGGCCAAAAGGCTTGCCTGCCCAAGACTGATAAGATCACTCAAACCATAGTGGTCAGATAGACCAAAGCTCTCGTGAAATAATGATTTATTGGAAGCCACCAAATTTGAATTTGTTCGTTAGGCTGCAATTTGGTAGGTACCACAAAATATTTTATCAGCCCCATTACATAAATACACATTTATTCCACCAATATTTATTGAAAACCTATAGAATATCAGACACTCAAAAGTGGAGATTATGGCTTAGAAGACACATAATAGTGAAATTAATACGATGATAACTGATATTGCCCAGAGATAAAAATTATAGCACAAACAAAACAAGTCAAGAAAGAACTTTGAAACAGAGACTTTAGTAAAGTGCAGATGGATTCTGATGTTGGAAGAAAATTACAGAGTTTAGAAAAATTATGTGTAAAGTTTCTGCAGTAAGAGTAAGACTCATTCATATGAAGAGGAAATTTATGAGAGAGAAGCCAGGGGAGAAGTGAGGACTTCTTGAGGCAACCTATGGAGTTCTGATTTTATTCTGTGGCCATGGTGAACCATTGAAAAAGTGACTTATTTTTTGAAATATTTATTTATTTATTTCTAGAAAGAAAGGAACAGAGGGGAAAAGACAGGGAGAGATACATCAATGTGTGGTTGCCTCTCGCCACTCCTTGACTGTGGACCTGACCTGCACCCCCGGCATGTGCACTGACTGGGAATCAAACTGGTGACCCTTTGGTTTTCAGGCCAGCACTCAGTCCACTGAGCCACACCAGTCAGGACTGAAAAAGTAACTTTTAGTAGAGTTTAGATACCTCTCATAATACATCGATGTATGAGCCCATGTTCAATGAATTTCCTGAATTTTTACATGGAAAAGTATGGCTTGTATGTATTTTCTTCTTATTTGTTGATAAGCTCCAGATCTTTAAAACATCTTTCAAAGAGTTCTGTAACCCAGCTGAGATTAAGAGAGACTTAATCCTGAGTGTTGTGTCAGAGAGTATTAGACTCAATGTTGTGGTTTAGAGATGTAACTCTGGCTAGCTTATATAAAATAAATGCAAATAATTAAAATTTGAAACACAGTGATGAGTCAGCAGGGAGTGACTGTCAAAGGAGAGGTGATGGTGACAGAAAATGTGGAGTGTCGATGAGTAAGTAGACACTGCAGAGAAATGGTTCAGAAGCAGGACTGATGGGACTTGGTGACTGAATACCTGGGGACATTGGGGTAAGTTGGGGAGAATGAATAGATAATTCTGTGTGTCAGCTTTGGGAAACTGGAGGGATGGTAGCAGCACTGTCATGTATGGACAGTGTTTGGGGCCAGGCAGCATGTGAATCACACGGCCGGAGCAAAAGCCCAGATTTAAGAAGACTCAGAAGGACTGCTACCTAGCCTTTTTCTTATTCACATGGGCAACACAAGCTCATCAGTCTCAGGAAAGTCATCTCCATGGGTAAGGATGGGAGAATTATACATGCTTTACCACCAATGGAGACTTTTCCCTAACTTGATACACTGTGTCCCCATCTCAAGTTAAGTGAACAGTTGTACCCTAGTGGACTTCACTCCTGCTGACCTGCAAGTTCCCACACCTGCCACTCCCACCTTGTCTCTCAAAGTCACATGACTTATAATCACTGTTCCATTAATATCTTAGATTTCCTACATTGCTTACCACATACCATTCAATTTCTGAACTGTGTATTTATCCCTCAGTTCATTCTGCCTGGTGTGTGACTAAACATATTTAACTTTTATACTAATCCTCTGAAAATGTAATTTGACAATGTCAGGCTTGGCTATGAGCTTCACCCTTAACCATTAATCATAAGTTGTTCATACTTTTATGGCTGAATTGAAAATGTTATATTGCTAATTTTCTATTTGTCTGCTATTCTCTGTAAACCGTGATCATCTTGAGTGCAGATACTTTGTCTAATCTACTTGTTTTTGCATCTCCAGGGTACACTATATGTCCAGGGAAATGAGTATTTCCTATTTGTCTTGTTGAGTGGATGAATAGATGAATTGCTGTTAACAAAATGGCCTCATACATCTTTCCTATCACATTCACCTTCTGAAATTCTATCCAAATTCCACCTTCTTGAAGTGCCTTTCATGTCCCTCTTTATTTCAGTCCATCCAAGGTACTATAACAAAATACTGAAGACTGGATAGCCGATAAAGAATAGGGATTTAAGTATCGCGGTTCAATTCCCAGTCAGGGCACATGCCTGGGTTGCAGGCCAGTTCCCAGCAGGGGACAAATGAGAGACAACCATACATTGATATTTCTCTCCCACTCTTTCTCCTTCCCTTCCCCTCTCTCAAAAAATAAATAAATAAAATATTTAAAAAAAAAGAATAGGGATTTATTTCTCACAGTTCTGGAAATTCAAGGTCCAAGTTCAGTGTGCCTCAATGATCAGGTTAGGGCTCTCTTCCACTCAAAAACTCCTCACACTTTCCTCACATGGTAGAAAAACATAGCTGTTCCCAAGGGCATCTTTTATAGAGGCACTAATCCTATGTACGAGGGCCAAAGGCTTCATCTACAAATACCATCATCTTTCTGGGTTAGGATTTCAACACATAAATTTTGGACGTATGCAAACTTCCCAACCACAGCTGTCTTTGTTAAAATCAACATTTCCTTAACTAAAACCCTATAGCAAATTTGGACTCTATACTAAGGATTATTACAATTTGACTCTATACCAAGGCTTATTACAGTCTGACTTGTTTAAAATATATATTTATTTTTTACTCATACAGAATGCAAATTAAAGTTGTTTTTATTCAAATCTCCAAAATGCTTGACATAAGAGATTTGCATATTTATACATACCCAATAATCAAAGTTCAATATACATAAATATATCATTTTATGTGAGAATTAATAATATATATTTCATTTATATTTTTGAATAATTTATAATTATTTTGGGTAATTCTATTAGATTTTAAAAGCCTCTGTTATGACTTTGAAGAAATTCTGATTTATTTACTATTGATAATCTGATATTTGCCACATCATTGATAATGTTGTCCCCACTTTTGTATTAAATTGAGTCTTGGTGCAATGTATTTTTATGATAGAAACTGGGAACCAGGCTGGTACTTTTGTTATTTTAAATGTGCTGGTTACTGCAATTGCTCCCAATATTTTTAATCTGCAGTAAAGTTGTCACAAATGATTTATTCCAGATACCTATAATAAAAAAAATCTTAATGGAAAGCAAGGAACATATGATACTTTATCTTATCCATGAACTCTAATCATCCTGAACTTTTCTGAGATAGTTTATCGAATTGTTGCATTTTTTTTAAAGATTGTCTTTTTCTTTGTGTAGAATTTTTTCCTCTCTCTGGTAGATAAATCCACATTTTCATGCATTACTTAAACTTGATACTTTGAAAACAAGTGAATTCCTCACAGTAGGAAGCTGAGTTTTCATGGAGTAAAGGATCTATTCTGTAACATAAGCTTTGTGAAAACACATAACTTGTACAAGCTCAAACGGTTTAATGAATAAAACATGAAGCTCTTGAAGAATAGTGCATTGTCCTTTAGCTAGGGACTTCAAAACTTTTGTTTAGAAGGCACTGCCGCTTTTTTTTTCTAACCTTTTAGAAAGACTTTGTTCTGCAGATTTATCTCCTCTCAATCCCCTTTCGTTCATTTCAACCACTGGCTTATTTAATTGCATTTTATTGGCACTCAATAGATGGCAAATATAGTTATTGCTGTATTTTCAAACCACAGAGCAAAGAAGGATCTTATTTACATCTAGTAAAATTCTTAGTAGTCACAGAAAATTGTGCTTTCTTAGGGACTTTATGAACATGCTTTTATGACCTGTACCCTATACTCACTGAAAAATCATTATCTTCTTGTTAGTTACTATTCACAGTTAAATTTTTAAAAGATTAAAAACTAAAAACCATGATATTTGTCTTTCACTTACTGGCTTATTTTACTTAGCATAATATTCTCCAGTTCCATCCATAATGTTGCAAAAGTTAGGAATTCCTTCTTTCATTCTGCCATGTAGTATTTTTATTGTGTAATATGATTTCACCTATAAGAATAACCTAATGAACAAAATAAACTAATGAACAAAAAGGAAACATAGGCATGGAACCATAGAATAGACTGAAAGCGACCAGAGGGGAGGGGAAGGGGCACAGTGGGGGAAAGAACGGACTAGTGAAAGAACAGGTCCGCATGACCCACGGGCATGGGCAACAGTGTGGGGTTGACCGTGGGAGCGGGAGGTGGGAGGCGGGATGGGTGGAGGAGGGCAAAGGGGGAAAATTGGGACAACTGTGATAGAAGAGCAACTAAAATGTTTTAATTTAGAAAAAGAATTTGCCCAAGGAAATGGCATCGCAGGGACTCCAGTCCGGGCAGTCCGGTCCAGTGCGCTCTCTCCCCGCTGCACAGAGTGCCTCTCCTATGAGCACCGGCGTGTGTGCAAGTTTTTCTCTACTAATGGTCATACAGAGTAAAAACCATACATACATACATAAATAAAATAAAAAGAAAGGAAAATATGTCCAGAGCAAGAAAAAACTAAAAAAAAATTAAAATCGTATTTTTGGTACACCATTTCGATGACAGCTTATCCTGCTAAATACTGATGAAACTCTTTAAGAGGAGATAAAAGATCCTGACTTTAATGTGTGTTCCTGCACAAGCTCTCCCTGGGCTCATCAACTCTGACAGTTTTACTAGGCTCCATTAACCATTAGTTAAATTAGCCATAACTTTTTAACATCATTGGTTAATTGCTTTGTGATTCTGAGGTAACTCCAGAGTACACTAAAACTTCCTGCGGAACAAGACGTTTTTCCTTCACAGCGTGATATCACACAGTTTGCATCCGGATCAGAGACTTGCACTCGCAGTGGTAGCAGAATTTCCCTGCAGAATCGGAGAGGAAGAACTGGAGGATTCAGTGAAACAATTCATTGTTTGGTTCACTTGGACATGCACATATTATGCAAAGGTTACTAAGGTCCTGAAAAGCATTATTTTAAAGCATTCTATGACTACTCGAAGGAAAACAGTTATTTATGAGGGATAATTTTTCCTTGTATTGGTATTGAATTTAATTGTTTCCTTTTGAAATGTGCCTGTAGTTGGGAACAATATATGAATAAATAATTAACCAAAAATTAAACTCTTGTGAGTTCAAAAAGACAAATTGTACTCATTTTTTTCATCCATGTGTTCCTTTACTCATTTGTTCTGCAAATAATCATTAAAGTCATGCAATACTATAAATACTAGTTTGGATCCTTTGGTTGCACTTATTTTAAAGAACATGGTACTATAAATATAACTCTATTTTTTAACTATTTGAAAAAATGTGTACTTACTACTGTGTATTTGCTAGATAAATTAAAATGCTAAAGATACAAATGGGAAATAAATATAATTATAAAGGTTTAAGTTTTAAATCCATTCTTTTTCTTAACGATTTTCCAGCCAAATCAATTGATTTCTTCTTTTCCTTATACATTTAACAAAATTTATTTACTTTTTAACTGTATTGAGATATAATTTACATATAATATTGTTTAAGATATACGACATGATGATTTGACACATGTATATATTGTGAAGTAGTTACTAAATTAAGGTTAGTTAAGACATGCATCACCTCCCATAGTTATTTATTTGTGTGTAGTGAGAGCTTTTAAAATCTATTCTCTTAGCAACTTTCAACTATGTGACACTGTATTACTAACTATAGCTACCATGCTATATATTAGATCCCCAGAATTTACTCATCTTGTAACTAGAAATTTGTATGCTTTGACCAACAAATCCCCAAATCTTCCACCACCCAGCCCTTGGCAATCCATAATCTCTCTTTCTATAAGTTTGACTTTTTTTTGAGTCTACATGTAAGTGACATCATGCAGTAACACAAATATTGATTTTGTGTTACAAAATCAACACAAAATCATATTTATTGATTATCTGTTAGATGGAAGAGAAGATTCAAGGAATTAGAAATAAATAGCAGTGAATAAAGCAAGTTTTTGGCCTCACAGAAAAGTGGAACAAAAAATGAACATACACATAAATAAATTTCTACCTAGACACTGACTGGTGCTATGAAGAAATATAAAGACAGGTAAGTCAAATAGTGACTGCTAGTGGGGTTTTTGAGGGAAAGCCGGATTTTGAAGGATGGTTGGGGAAAGCCTCGTTCATAAGGTTATAACCATGCAGAGACCTGCATGAACAATACGAGGAAGAGATCCCTGTGGATAGCTAAGGGGAGAAATTCCCAAGACGAAAGTGATGAGTCCTGAGCTTCTTGATGTTAAGGAAAAAATCAAGGATATTGGTTGAGCAGAATGATCAAATGAGTGAGAAGAAATGAGTAAAACATGTAGGAAGCGGGGCTGAGGAAAGGCAAGTGGAGAGAAGCAGAATAGGTAGTTGGTAGAAATATCTTTTTCTTTTTTTTTTGAGTGAAATGGGAAGCTCCCAAAGGATTTTTAAATTTGAATTTTATAATTAGGTTTCTGGAAGAGTTGTAAAGATAGAAAAAAGTGTCTCCATGTCTTTTTTCCTGGTTTTCTCTAATGTCAACCACTTAAAAAAAACATGGAACTTTGATCAAGTTTTAAAAAATTATGATTGGTATAATACTGTCACCTGAACTACAATTTTTATTCAGACTTCTCCGTTTTCCCTACTAATGTACTCTTTTCTGTTTCAGGATGCCGTTCAGTATACCATGGTTATTTGTCATGTCTCTGCCAATCCGTGATAGTTTGTCCAACATTTTTTTTTCCATGACCATGATAAGTTTGAAAAGTACTGGTCAGTTAACTTATAGAATTTCACTCAGTTTAGGTTTGTCTGATGTTGTCTCATGATTAGAATGAGGTTATAAATTTTGGGGGGAAAGTGCACCAAACTCAGGAAACAGATATCAATTTGAGTTATTACTGGTATGATATTAATCTTAAATTTTTGTAAAGGAATGATAAGACCTGCCCATATCTAGAAATAGTCTGCTGGCTGCTGCTGGAGTACTGATTGTAGGGAACGAGTGCCTAGCAGAAAAGCCAGTTAGGAGTTTTGCGTGATAATCCAAATGAAAGGTGGTTGTGGTTTGTACAGGGATGTTACAAATAGAAGTGGCAAGAAATGGTGGCATAGACTCCAGAATGAATTCTCGTGGATCTTTGAAGGCATGCCGGCAGGATTTGCTGGTGGTTTTATTTGAAGAGACAAGACTAACATGAAGTGTTTTATCTTAAACAACAGGAAGGATGAGATTGGCATTTACTGCTATGAGAAAACTTATAAGAAAAACAGGTGGGAGTATGATAGGAGTTTGCTTTTAAACATGTCAATTTTGAGGTGCCTACTCTGTGTCCCAGTGGATTTGTTTTACAGAGTTTGTATTTGGTCTGTAAGTACGCATTTAGGACGCATTTATGTATAAATTATACTTAAGTCCATGAAAGTACACATCACCTCAATAGTGAATAAAGAGAAAAGACCCAAGGACTCAAGACACTTCACATGCTTGTTTCTGTGTATTATCTTCTTATTCGCAAATGCAATGTTGTAGCATGTTACCATGATACTAATTAATAACCAGATTATTTAACTACTCTTTGTTGGCTGTTTACAGTGTACCCAATATACAAAGGTGGGAAAATCTGATAAAAAGTCTCTGTTCTCACAGCACTTTCATTCTGTGGTAGAGAACATAGAATATGGTCATTGAACAATGATGAATGTTAAAAAGAGATATCATGTAGTGGTAAGTGCAAGGATGAACATAAAACAAGGAGCAGAGAATTACTACGTTGTCCATGAAGGTCTGAGAGGATGATATTAAGTGGAGACCTCAAATGTCAAGGAACCTTAACGTTTGAAGATTTAAGTGGAGTAGACCAGTGTAAAGCCTTTATAAGGTACACGATTTTTGGCCCTAGTCAATCAACTTTCTGGGAATGTTTCTATGGATATGCTCATATATAAAGATCTTCAATGACTAATTTATGTTATTGAGGGAGGAAATTAAAAACACTTGAATTTTATCAAGCTAGAACTAGATAAATAATTTTGAATCACACTATAATAGAACACCTTGTAGCTATTAAATAGGGTAAGGTATATCTATATGTGTTAATATGAAAATATTTTTTTAGGTAAGGAAAGCAATGGCCTTTGACATTATGCATGTTATAATCTCATTAACATTTTTGTTTTGAGAATAAAGCATGCATACGCAGCCTTGGTTGGTGTGGCTTAGTGGATTGAGTGCCAGCCTGAGAACCAAAGGGTCACCAGTTCAATTACCAGTCAGGGCACATTCCTGGGTTTTGGGTCAAGTCCCCAGTAGGGGGTATGCAAGAGGCAACCACACATCTTTCTCTCCCTTCTTTCTCACCCTTCCCCTCTGTCTAAAAGTAAATAAATATAATCTTTAAAAAAATGTATAATCATATAATATTTTTCAAAGAAACAAAAGAAGCCATTAATGGTGATTATTCATGGGGAAAAGAAGCCACATTTTACTTTCTCTTTGAAAGATTTCCAAGTAATTTTGAAGTTTCCCTTGTATATTTATTATGTTTTTAGTCTAATTTTAAAAGGATTAATTTAAATAAGAACTACTATTAATACCACACAGTGTGGGTACCTCCATCTTAGCACTGACACCTTCTCTATAAACTCTTTCCTTTCATCAGTGTGTTTGCATTGCTAACCCACATTCACAGAGCCCAGTGTCTGAAGTGGCTGGAAAGAATACTTACATTCTTCTTTCCAACTCAATCCAACTTATGGCAATATTTTTTATAATTCAAGAATAGTTTATCATTTATTAATATTTTGATGATCTTAACAGCATACAGATATATTATTTAATGCATTTATTCCTAATATAAGCCTTTTATCAAAGTTGGCAATAATATAAAAGAAAGGTGGCAATTTCTGCACAAAGCCTAAAATATTTTATAATTTCATATGCTTCTAAAATAATTATTTCAAAATGAAATAAACATTAAAACAGTTTTTACTTTTAGAAGTCCTAACTTTTTCTTATTTTTGATACAATATTTTTATGTTTCTATTCACATCTAGTTTGCCTCATGTCAATAATGTTGGTGGGCAGCAATTTGAAACTGGTTGACAAGTGATGGGCTGGGCTGGGGACAGCACTCCAGGTGTCAGGGAGGGCCAGGCTGACCTAGGTATAGAAATGGACAACAGAAGCAGAAGGGTAAGGAGAGGATTAATTTGGGGGAAGGGGGGCAGAGAGAAAAATGATTTAAATGGACCATGAGAGTAAAGAAAAGATTCAGAATGAATGAGGACATGGGATATGGAAAAGGTATTTCTACTGGTTATTGCTAGAAAAATCTAAAGTTCAAAGTGTTAAAGCTTAAAAAGTATCAGAGAATATTGCAGTTCAAGGTATCCAAATGGGTGACTACTAGAGTGGAATGAAGGTAATTTTCTCTGTAAATCCCTATACAGGAATTCACTATGTCTACACTTATGTTACAGATAATCCCCATCTTTCAAGAGAACAAAAAGTATCCTGTAATTGGAAACTTCCCAGTGCTGGCAGTGGGTTCTGACCAAACCACCCTGCTGATTATGTTAGTCAAGTAAATTCTGCCTACTGTGGTCAGCTAAGTGAGTCTGTAGTTTCCCAAAGATACTCTGCTGATTTATGCATATTGCGCTCCCTCTACCCACATGCGTGGGCCAGGATCAGGAGAATACCAACGAAAGTGAGCTGATGCACTGTACAAGAGATATGTTTAAGGTAGCTTAGGTTTATTGTATTCCCTCTATTGCTGTGGACCTGGGTCTTCAGAGATCTGGTTTTGGTTTTTGTTATTATTGTTGTTTTTCCCCTACCTTCATTTATTTTAATGCTAAAGAATATGTAAGGCCTGACATATCAATAATGGAGATTTTAAATAGTTGAATTTTATATGGTGATTATGTTCCTGATTCATTTATATGTTTCTAAACTTCTTTCTATTTCATGGTAATTTGTTCAAATTGTATTTCTGCCTATGAAGAATAGGAATGACTGTCAGTGCCTCCTAAGAATAAATGATTATCTACTTCATGCCATTGCCCATTCAGGGGGGCCCTTTAAGGTTTCCACCGTGAACTGGGAATTATTGTTAAAAATACAAATGCATAGTGGTTATAATATATTCTACTATGCATAAATATTAGAATTTGTAATATGGTATTAATGCTTAATAACCATTAATACAAACTCTTCAAAGATTTCAAAAACGTCTGTATTCAATTGTTCTGGAAAAGAAAGAAACTGTTTGTCCCCAAACTAAGGTATACAACGTAGTCAGAATTATGGCTGAAGAGTCAAACATCACAAAGAGTCAGATAAATAACACAGAAAGAGGATTAAGACATGTTCTTAAATAAGTAGTACAGAATTCCAATATTTAAACAAAACCTCCATTTAAAAAGGAAAGAAACTGTATTTGTGGAAAGCACTGCATAAGATTTAGCTCTATGGCAGCTTTGTCATGTGAATATGTATGAACAATTTCACTACAGGTAGTTTTCATTTGAAAGAAACTAGAATTTTTTACAGTGATTTTTTTGTAAGGAACTGTGTATTTCATCTTTGAAACCTGGGATTTATAAAAGTAGAAAATTATTTCTAGATGTTTTGATTTATGTACATATTTTTGTGCATAATATACAAAGTACAGTTTACTGAGTTAATATATTTTTGACCTGCAGTAGAACTTAACTCAGTACTCAAGTGAAAATAAAATGCTACATTAATCCATTGATCCTCCTAATTTAAGTACTTATATAAAATATATTACCAACTAGAGCAACTGAAAATTTAAATTATATTAAGACACTGAAATTTCACTAAGAATTAAAAATTAAATGACTTAGTCTTTCATTTTCTCATGATGTGTTCTTCTATATTTTGTTTTATGTATACTATTTAATGAATCGTAACCCATGTCAATAGTTTTTTTAAGTAGGACATATAATTTATTTCAATAAGCATTTAGTTACTGCATTTGCAATCTCAATGTTTCTTGAATACTTCAAAAAATCCAGCCCTGGCTGGTGTAGCTCAGTGGATTGAGCACAGGCCTGCAAAGCAAAGGGTCACTGGTTTGATTCCCAGTCAAGGCACATGCCTGGGTTGCTGGCCAGGTCCCCAGTGGGGGACACATGAGAGGCAACCACACACTGATATTTCTCTCCCACTCTTTCTCCTTACTGTCCCCCCTCTCTAGAAAAAAAGTAAATAAATAAAATATTTTTTAAAATTCCAATCAGTTAAATCAAATAAGAGGGTTGTTTAGTATAATGTAATATTATAAGACTCCCCAGTTACTAAAACCAATATTTTTCTTTATACAACACATGCACATTCATAGCTTAAAGTATATTTATTAATAATAGTTTGAGAATCTATAACAGAGGGATGGTGATTCCTCAGCTAAGTGGTATCAGCATCACTTGAAAACTTGTTATAAATACAAATTCTAAGCTTCACCCCAGGACTACTAATCAGAAACTCAGGATGTAGGTGCAATAATCTCATACATTCTGAAGTGTCACTGCAGTTAAACACCTATAATTCAAATGACAAAACCAACTAGGACTTAGATAGATTGCCATCACTAGCAAATCCTTCTTCTAAAATAGAACTACTGGGATCAAAGTAGGTAATTCAAAGATTTGACTCTGCAGCAATTAAGTTAGGACCAGTATCCCACCTGTGTCTGGTTAGACCCCTTCATCGTTTCTAGCCTACTGGATGCTTACTCACATTAATCAGCACCTATGTCTTTGTCAGAAGGTAGCCTTCAGGTTGCCAGAACTTGTCTGCCTCACCCTAGTTGAGCATTTATGAGAATTTCAAGCACCTGTTCTCACCTTGAGCCAGCTTAAGCAGTAACTAAGGTGTGTAAATATTCCATCTATCTTGCTTTTCCTGAAGACATTCTGAATTATACAATATATAACACATATTATATATTGTAATACATGTATAATATGCATTTGGTAATTATTAGAACACTTGACAACTTGGAGAGGATGATCTGCATAAATCCTTCTATGCATTGCTATTGAAACTGACACAAAATATGCGTGGTGTCTTTGGATGCTCTGAGGAATGGAAGGTATAGGCAAAGCAAAAAGCAACTCTAAAGGACGTACAATATATCTGATGCATCTGGAAACAACAACAGAATTCCAGTGTGTGTAGAGGGCAAAGGGGAATGTAGGGTCGGATGAAGAGGAAGACTTATGCAGAAGCAAATCTCATAAGGCTGGCTGCTAGAAAAAAGAAAGAAGTATTGAATTAATTCTCAACTAAATGAGAAATCAGTAGATACTAATAACTGGAAGCTGTAACAGGGGTACATCTGTTACATCTGTATCATGTGAGATGATACAGGGGTATCATATCACATGTATCATGTGTATCACAGAGGTGATTGACTTAAAATGTCACTCTGAAGAATGAATTGGACATATAGGAATAGAATAAAAGTGCAGAGATTAGATGCATGCCCCATATTTATCTTCTGGACTACCTAAAGTCCTTGGTTCTAATATGTATGTTGACTTTTGTATTTCAACTTAGAATAAAAGACATTTATGTACAGAGGACAAGTCTAATATTTTTTTTTGTTCTCCAAGTGATAAGCAGTGTTAGATATGTGGTAAATACCTGTTGCTGGAAGAAGGAATGAATGATTTTTAAAACCTAAGAGTTACTTGACTGAGTAAGTCAAACTCCCTTTTCTACTCATGTTCACCTAACCTATTGTATAATTATTATATTTCATTTCCTATCAGTCATTTTCCCCCAGTGAAACGAAATCTGATTCCTTAGCTATTTTGTACTTGGTTTTGTTTCTCAGATGTTTGGTCATTTTGATAAGTATCTAAATGTTATCTCTGCTAATTCATCACATCTTCTTTAATACATATATCTCAAAAGGAAATCAACGTTCTAAAATGTGTTTGGAGGTGGGAGGGGAGTGGTGGGGGGAAATGCAGACAACTGTAATTGAACAACAATAAAATAATTTTAAATATTTTTTAAATAAAATGTATTTGGAAGAAGTAAAGACAAATTCACTGCATGGGGGCCATATATTTATGTTCTACATTTGCATTTGGAGATCTTGATTGTATTCTTTTCACAATAGCTCTACATTTGTGGTGTTAAATTAAATGATTAATAATGTATCATCTTGACTTCATACCTTTATTATGAATTTATATTTATATCCACTTATATTTTATTTATATTTATAATCTTGCTATTTCACTGAATGTAAGCCTTAGAAAGCAGAATATTACTAACTGAAATAATTTTTAAATGGCAAGCTAATAAATGTTATAAATTTTAATGGTACTATGTGTTATAGTACTTATTCTTTTAAAGTTCTGGTTGATTTTAAAAGTCCAAAAATATTTTTAAAACAAAATTTCCTATTACCTTCTCATTTATTCCACTTGGATTTCCACATAGAATTATGTAGCTGACCCAAGATACATTTAAAATAATGGAATACCAACTCAATAATCTACTAATTATCTTGATCTCTTCTGAGGTAGTTTACTTCCATTATTCATTAGCCTTGGGACAGATCTTTGCATACGGTATGCACTTCTGTAGACAGTAGAATGTGTAAGAAGAGTCATGCCTTAGTTCCTTTGCTGAAATGATTCTCATAAAAGATCTTTATATATCACTTGCTGAAATATAACATTGAGGATTTATGACTCTCTGAATGTTAAAGGTATTGGGATGAAATGTTTTAAACGTACCTCAATGTTTATTATCTACAGCCGTCATGATAGAGATATATACACACACACAAGGTGGAGCAAAAGTAGGTTTATAGTAAATCAGAGGTTATTCTTATATTCCTATTTATTAATTATTGTATTATTTTTCATATGAACAACCATAAACCTATTTTGTCCCGTCCTGTAAAGGTAGCTTCAGATAATATCAGGGTAGCAGAGGTTTTCTATTATTTCTCAATGATTTCTATATAAGAATAAAATTATAAATAACATTTTAACTAAATTTACATTAAGAATGGTCATTCTAAATAATCTTGCTTATTTTCTTTATAAAGGAAAATAAGAAATATGATTCAGCTCCTTTTATTTTTTACTGTGGCTATCTAGAAACATAGCCATCACTTTAATATTAAATTCACTTCTTATAGCACCCTTTGTTTCTTGGAAAAATTATTAATTGGTTTGTGATTTTGTAGACTCAGACTTTCTTCTCTAGATTTTTTTCTATTGTTTAGGTATTTTGATATAGTAAATTGACTTAACTTCTTTGATTGTTAACAGAGTCCTATATATTATAAACACATATGTTAAAAGCTTAAGTGCATTGAATAATATTCACTGGATACATTTTGTATTTGACTATATGTAAAATATGTTTAAGCATTGAACTCTTTGTGTATATTTGCCAAAGCTAAGAGTATATGTTTAAAAAATACACATAGAAAAAACTTAGAGATATTTAAGTTTAGAGAATTTTATAAAGTAAGTTATATTTAAGTAGTTGAATGTTCTGACTTTAATGCAAAATTATTTTGGTGAGATTTATAAAATATTTAACTTACTATTTAACCTATTGATCAGCTGCAATCAAACATTTCTCAAGAACTGTTTAAGAAATATAGTCTCAAAACAATGTGCATAATAGCAGAATGTTAAAAATGGCCTGAAAATTCAGTCTCACAATATGTATTTAAATAATCACAATAAATCTACCTGATAGAAATATGCAAATATTTTATTTTTATGTAGTTTTTGTATATTTGCATAGAATGTTATTTATGAATTAATTTAAATGAAAAACTGTTACAAAATTGTATAAGAGCCATACATTTTGTAAGTGATGTAATCAAGTCAAGAAAGCTTCAGTGCTTGTCACAATTAGAAAAAAAGAAAGTCAGTGACAGAAAATGAAAGGAGAGAGAAAAACTTAGCCTTTAAAAAACTTTTTATTGTTGTTCAAGTACAGTAGCTTTCATTTACCCCCAACTCTTCCCTGCCCCACCCATTCCTGTGTCCCACCCTCAATCCTACCCCTTTTGGCTTCGTCCAGGTGTCCTTTATACATGTTCTAGACACCTCTTCCCTTTCTCCCAGCTTTCCCCCCTCCCCTCTCTTCTGGTTACTGTCAGCTTGTTCTTTATTTCCATGTCTCTGGTTCTATTTTTTTGCTTATTTGTTTTCTTGATTAGGTTCCATTTACAGGTGAGATCATATACTATTTGTCTTTCACCACCTGGCTTATTTCACTTAGCATAATGGTCTCCAGATCCATCCATGCTGTTGCAAAGAGTAGGAGTTCCTCCTTTTTTTCTGCGGCATAGTATCCCATTGTGTAAATGTACCACAGTATTTTTGATGCACTCATTTACCAATGGACACTTAGGTTTCTTCGAGCACTTGGCTATTGTAAATTGTGCTGCTATAAACATTGGGATGTTTATGTTCTTTCAAATTGGTGTTTCAGGATTCTTAGGGTATAATCCCAGCAGTGAAATTGCCAGGTCAAAACACAGTTCCATTTTTTAGTTTTCTGAGGAATTTCCATACTATTTTCCACTGTAGCTTCACCAGTCTGCATTCCCACCAACAGTGCATTAGGGTTCCCTTTTTTCCAAAACCTCACCAGCACTTGTTGTTTGTTGATTTGGTTATAATGGACATTCTGACCTATGCGAAGTGGTATCTCACTGTGGTTTTAATTTTCATCTCTCTGATGGCTAGTGATGCTGAGCATTTTTTCATACATCTCTAGGCCCTCTGTATGTCCTCCTTGGAGAAGTGTCTGTTGAAGTCCTTTACCCATTTTTTTAATTGAGTTGTTTGTCTTCCTGGAGTGGAGTCATGGAGTCATGTGAGTTATTTATATATTTTGGATATCAAACCCTTGTTCGAGGTATCATTGGCAAATATATTCTCCCATGCTGTTGGTTCCCATTTTGTTTTTTGATGTTTTCTTTAGCCATGAAGAAGCTTTTTAATTTAATGAAGTCCTGTTTGTTTATTCTTTCCTTTATGTCCCTTGGTCTAGGGGATATATTGTTGAAAATATTGCTGCATGGGATATCTGAGATTTTTCTGCCTATGTTCTCTTCTAGGACTTTTATGGCGTCATAACTTATATTTGTTTTTTACCCATCTTGAGTTTATTTTTGCATATGGTATAAGTTGGTGATCTAATTCCTTTTTTTTTTTTTTTGCATGTAGCTCTCCAGATCTCCCAACACTGTTTGTTGAAGAGGCTACTTTTACTTCATTTTATGCTTCTGCCCCCTTTGTCAAATATTAATTGACCATAGAAATGTGGGTTTATTTCTGGGTTTTCTATTCTGTTCCATTAGTCTATTTGTCTGTTCTTATGCCAGTACTAGACTTTTTTTTATTACAGTGGCCTTATAATGTAGTTTGATATCAGGTATTGTGATCCCTCCTGCTTTGTTCTTCTTTCTCAAAATTGCTGAGGCTATTTGGGGTTGTTATAGTTCCAAATACATTTGAATTATTTCATATACATTTTAAAATATTTGTTCTATATCTGTGAAATGTGTCATTGGTACTTATTGAATTTATTGGGTTTGCACTGGTTAATAAAACCATACAGGTCTCCAGTGTACAACTCTATAACATCATCTGCATATTATATCTTGTGCTCACCACCCAAAGTCAAGTCTCTTTCCTTCTTCATTTATCCCCCTTTGCCCACTTTCACTTCCTCCCGCCCCCTTTCCCTCTGGCTATCACCGTAATATTGTCTGTATCTATGTGTGTTTGTATATGTGTGTGTATATATATATACACATACACACATATTTTTTACTTAATCTTCTTTTTTTACCCAGACCCCAACCACTCCCCCTTTGACAGCTGTCAGTCTATTTTATGTATCTGTGTTTCTCCTTCTATTTTGTTTGTCAAATTATTTTGTTGATTAGATTCCACATATAAGTGTAGTTTTTGAAAATTATTAAAAATGCATTAACATTGGATGCCTATGTTAAAGATGGTATAGAAAATTCTATAAAAACAAATCAGAGTGCTCTCACACTGGCAAGTGTTATAACAGAAAACTTGATTTATAGTTAGACATAGTTCACCACAGTCTTGAAGTTAACAGAGCTTATCAGTGCTCTGTAGTATGATTTTATATTTATGTTTCAATAAAAGTCATAAAGTTATAGCTGAATAGAAAGTTTCAAATAAGATTTCAAATGATTTGTGAACTCTTTTTGACATTTTAATTGTATTTTTTTCCATTAGCATTCATTCCCCTTACACACACCTCCCCAAATCACCCCTCTGTTGTCCATGGCCATGAATCCCTTTTTCCTTTTTGCTCAGTCCCTCCACCCACCTCCCGTAGCTGTCATCCTGCTCTCTATCTATGAGTCTGTCTCTATTTTACTTGTTAGTTCAGTTTGCTCATTAAGTTGAATGAAATCATATGGTATTTGTCTTCCTCTGACTGGCTCCAGAATTATTAGACTCATACCTGGGAAGAGACTGTTGCTTGATAGACTCATAAGATAATGCCTTTAGACTGAAATTAACAACAAAAAGTAGGAGATGAGCTGTCTGGTGCTTGAGACAAAGACAAATAGCAAAGAGTGCGGATATGACAGAAGCTGCTGCCATTATCTAATACATGGTACTCTAACCAAGGCAAATGTGCAGGAGTTAGCAAAAGTGGGTTTACAGTTGTGAGTATGCAAACATTGTTCATTCTTGTATTATTATTTATTAATTACTTTATTGTTTTCTATATGAACTGTAAACCTACTTTTGCCCTCCCTGCATATGTACATGTATAAACTTTTTAAACAACATGTACAAACAAGGTAAATATCAGAAAAAGAAATATTTTCAAATTTATATGTAGATAACATATAGAGTATATTTATTTTATAAAATTTTCTTGAAAAAAGTGAGAGTCTAAATGAAAAAGATCTACCGATATTTCTTTGAAAAAAATAATATTATGCTTGTTACCTTAAATTGTAATTTTTTTCAGTTAAACTGTGGATTCATTTGAAGTACACAATTATCATTTTCAGTATGGAGATTCATCATCAGAGAAAGGAATAAATACAGAAATTTAGATCACAGGAAGAAATTTACAAGAATGGCTGTAAGGAGCTAATTGTATAGATAAATGTTTAATTCAATTTGGTTATCTAATTGTGAAAAAGCCATATAAAAACAGAACAAAACTAACTGAAGATATTTCTATATTCTAAGGATTTCAGTAAAATCTCAATGGAAAAACTCTTTTGACATCTAAATTATAATAAATGACCCCACATATCGGAGGATATCAGCTAAATATAAATATAAATATCAGTTAAAATGTGTATAAGAAACCTTATGAAAATATTATAATTTCTTTTTTTGAGGAAAAGATGTTGTCACTGGTGTAACCTACTCATCTGTTACTTACCTTAAGCTACCCCTACCTTACAGCTCTTATGGGCGTGGGCAGAAGAGCAATAGGCTAAGTGCTTGGCTCCGTTTATTCACTGGCGATCCCTGCCCTTTGTTCAATTTATTTTCCCAAGTCTGATCTCTTGCTTGCTGCTTAAATAATTTATCCTAGCCTCTGCTTCTATATTTCTTAAACTATAGGCTGAAGAATTTGGTCTAGCCTTTCTTCCATATTATTGTAAAACCTCCTTATAATCAAGAATCATGTCTTTTTCCCCATTATATTGTCTATGGAGTATATTAACTATTATGAAAGACAGATCCTTAACATATGTGTATTGAATTAATTGTCTCCCTCTTTGTTCTAGCTTTCTGCATCCTAGAGTCTGCTCTCACAGCTTTCTTTCATTCTTTTTCAATCTGCTTATTTCAAGATTATCAACTTGACCTCACCATGATCTCTAACCTCTCTCATCCTAAATATGACCTGACTTAATTTTGGTATATTTTAAGGATGTTTCTCTAGCTAATTAAAGTTCTAATCTTGCCCCTACCTATTTGTTTCTATCTTGTCTCCTGAATTCTAATGGGGTGCTGGCTAGTTTCTGTTACTTGTGTAACAAGCTTTTGGTATTATGTAGCCATCAATAATTTTGCATCTTCAAATTTGTCTTAACAGATATGAAAATCACTGTAAACACATAAAAATCACATGACAAGCATCACCATCATTATCACTGCCACTGCTGGATCTTCTTTGCATTGCCTCCACCAGCTAACATTAATTTAGTACTGGTCATTAATATATATATGAAAGTGCCATATGAACTGGAAAATGAACTTTCATGTATATTCCCTAGGAACTTGGTAAGAACACAGTCATGCTATGAAAGTCATGTAGATAAAATATTTCTGTTAAGTCTGTTAATGGAGATTACCAAGTGGAATCATTTATATCAAGGAAACTACAATAGAGTGGGAAGACATGAAGATGATTTTCCATGTTCCACCCAGCATGTTTGTCTATGAATTTTTGAAGTTTTTATCCATTCCTGAATTTATTATCCTTCTCACTCTGAGAACTAGACCTTTTACTTTTCTTACTTTGAGGGCATCTATCTGTTTTCCCAACTAACTGTCTTCATTTGTACAATATATTGGGCTCGACTATTCCTTATTAACTGAGCTAGAATTCTCCATTTATATGTAAAGACTGGATTGGGGATTATACATGCAGCCTCAGGTGTATAAGTCCTGCCTTTCTTTGTCCTCCCCAGAGTAGAGTTTAAGGTATTACCTGAATCTTTGTCTTCCTGTTGCAATCTCTGGCCTCAAATAAATGCTTTTCTTTTGTAGCTTGTCTCTCTTTGTTAACAAATTTTAGGGCAAGATACAAGTAGAATATTACCACAAGAAATTATTTAATATTATTTAACTTTGATTCCATAGATTCATTAGGTGTATGTTATTTAACATGAACCTAAAATTGTATTAAATGTAAATATTTTATTCTAGTAACAACCAAAAACTATCATATGAGGCTCAGAAATTTGTGCCAAGTCTTTGGGATTAGAATACTTGAGGTCCAGTCTGTCTATCTCTTTCACTTTCTATTAAAAATTTTAAGGTGAATATTCCATATTTCTTAGAAATGAAATTGAATTAAAATTCAGTTTAAATCTGTGTACTCATAAGTACACAGATTTGTGAAGTTGCTAAATTGGCCTATTAAATGGCCCAGCTTTGTTTCTGCTGTGTTGCTGTGTACGCCCCAACCACCATTCCTCTTACCTACTTTAACTAGACATTCTGATAAATTAGAAAAGAACTATTTAGAAAATATATGAATTAAAGAAAAGCAGGATTATTTTGGGAGCCAAAATCAGAGAAGTAATCTGTAAATGAGTGAGTTTCCTTTTTAACTTATTTCTTGATTGTTCATTTATATCTTGTAAAATGACTCATCAACAGATAACCAGAATACTACATTGCTCTAACAATGGATCCCCCACCTATCTCCACACATAATTCTCCTTAAAGATCTTTAGAAATGACAGGGCTCTAGCCTGGGCCTCATCACTGGGGATTCCACTGAAATAAGTCTGTGGAATTCTTTGGAATTCTAAGGAAATATGAATTCTTTGTTCCTAAACTGATTCTAAGTAGAGGAATTTGCAAATCACTAACTGGAAGCAAGGTAGTAAAAAACTATGTCTTCAGTTCAGTTTTGATCCTATTTGAGTAGAAGAGAGTAGAATACAGAGTGAGAAAGATATAACTCAAGAACATAATGTCGTGATCAAGATGAGTCCAGCACATAGTGAGAAAGTTTTTATTGAAGGTCATCATGAGTCCTAAATTTTAAGCCATATAGGCAAGTTATTGGCATTTACTGTTATCATCACAGCTTTTAACTAAATTATGTGAATAGTTAATTAAATAATTGTCTTATTGTTTTAATGACCTAGCCTTGAATTACCTCAATGATTACACAAAATTGTCTGGTGTATTATTATTCCTTCTACCTTTTTTGACTACATTTTTTTATGTGTGTCTTAGAAAATATTGGCACATACAATAAATAATAGGAATGAAAGAGAAAGAAAAAAAGAAAGGAAGGAAGGAAAGAAGGAAGGAAGGAAGAAATGAAGGAAGGAAGGGAGGGAGGAAGGAAAGAAAAGAAAAGAAAAGAAAAAAGAAGAAAGAAAAGAGAGGAAGGGAGGAAAGAGAAAAGGAAAAGAAGATGTAGAATAAAAAGAGGGAAAGGAAATAGCTTGTCAGCATTTAGAACCTAGAAATGTTACATACATTTTAAATTCCAGGCTTCTCTTAAAAACGTTGAATTAACTGGCCATCCGAAGTTATACAGATGGAAGAAGCAAGAAAACAACAATCTAGTCCTTCACCTCTGACAAGCACTGTTTGTAACTCCATAAAACTGTTAGTTATTTCTGCTTCCTATGTGTATGTTCCAGTTTTGGCAATATGATGTTCACCTGACCCCTTTAGGTGCCTGTGTTTATGAATCATGATCTCCGTAAAATCACAGAGAATGTTGCTATTCGCACTGCTTTCTAAAACACAAAGGCATGCAGAAGTCCTCTTCCTCTCTTCTGCCTTGACTTCAGTGATTTTTTTATGCTTGGGTTTATCTTCTGACTTCAGGAGAGCAAAAAAGCAAATCATGCTCGCTTGATTATTCTGCTTTCCTTTTTTTAAATGTTGGTAAAATTTAAAATCAACCAATGTTATGCTTAAAACAAATTCCATCTTATAAAACAGTATCAAGACTATTAAGAGGAAAACATAAACTGAATATTACCAGTTCAAAACAAATTCTAGATGAAGCAATGCAGTGTGAATATTATATTAACTCTTCCAAGCTAGATGCAATTTAGTAAATTGCTTTTGCTGTTCGCTTACATTATGGAAGGTTTAATTTGACTTCGTGGAGTATAAATTTGACTGCTTGAAGGAAGCCAATTAAATCAAATCTATATTTTAAAAACATTAGTCCAAAATTTGACATAATTTAAACAAAACAACTCGTTCAATCAGTTAAACACTTCAAAGATTTGGTATGGACAGTGCAACTAAAACTTGCATCAATTTATAGCTTTAGCCAGGATGTGTGAAAGCAAATTTTTGTCAGGTGATTATAAAATTGGGTTATCAGAATGCACTAAGCAGTTAGTTTCATGAAAACTGAAAATTTCTGGATCTCAGCACTATTTATGAATTATTGACTTATGTGCGAGCATAAAAATGAGGCAAACAAAGTGATGAGGAAGAGAGCCCAGCTTTAAAAATCTTTATTTTTTTTGCGTGAATCTATGTTTCTGTAAAATGAGTGACAATCATTTTTTTCTCTTACAATATAACAGTGAAAATGTATGGCACTTAGAAATTCTTTTAGTGTTAAAAATATACTATTGCATATATGCTAGTATTAATGAAAATATACAGTAGTGGATTCTATTTTTACTTGTAGGTGTGGCAAAAGTCTCAAAATAAGTAAAAATTTAGAAAATTGTCTAAATATCCAAAATAATTTTTGATTCATAAAATAAGTAGAGGGTTTTATATCTCCTATTTAATATTTACCTATTTGGGAACAATACATGTTTTAATATCTGATGTAATAAACATAATTTCATGCTTATTAGAATAAAATTTATAACATTTCTGATGCCTTGGGGTATTAAAGACTTACTCTTGGGTACCTTCCCAGCTAACAATGCCTTCTTTTCTGAGAAATATATCATCTTTTTTCCCTTTCCCACTGCTTCCAAAAGGTGGAAGACCTTGAAGTCCTGTTATGCTGCAGAACTCAGTCTATAGTTGACCGTATCAGGGGAGGACAACTGACCCAAGCCAAACAGACTTTTTCCTCTAGGAATGTGGGCCTGAGTGTCAGAGATGCAATTCAGTGTCTCCTACTTACTAATTCTGAGTGTGTGTGTTGTCAGATCACAACTCCATGCAGCCTGTTACTGCCTTTATGGTAACCACTTTGGCACTGGTGGGAAAAAGAGATAGATGAGGCCATGATAATCTTCAATGATAAAAAGTAATAGTCTGACACATAAATTTTGCAAAATTATGAATTGCTACATTTGTCTCAAGTTTCTGTCCACTGGGGATGAAATGGGCATCAGGGAATGACCTGAATATTCCCTCACATTACAATCACATAGATTATCTAGAGGTGACATTGAAGAAGGGCAATTATGCTTTTAATTGTACAGTGGATAATTCAATTATATTAAGTTCAAATTATCTCTATATGTCAAAATGTTGACTGTGAAATAAATAGGACTACTCTGGACAGTTTTATGCCATTTCCTCAACCCAGAGTATTTCCTTATGGGACCAACAATCACAGCAATGGGCTTGGACCACCGCTATCATGTGGCATCTACATGACCAGGTCATTCTAGTCATGGTTGACTAGGTGAAGAGTGAAAAAGTTATTCACAATGAGCCAATAATACTGTCCTTCCTGGGAATTTGTATTGGTTTCACAGATTTGAAGCTTTTTTTTACCATGTAACAATTTAAACCATAGACATGTAAACTTGGGAGTTGTGGGAATGCCAATCTAATATTTTGAGTGGATAGAAGCAAGAAAAGCAAGTGATTTATAAGCTCTTCTTTAATACATTTCTGGATATTTGAATTGATTCTATTTTCTAAAAACTGTTGGTTTTCTGTCTCTTAAAATGGAGAGTGATAACCTCAGTTGGAACATTTATGTCAAGATTCTCAAGTATGTCTTAGATTTGGATCAGTTTCTACAGATTTTCATTACGTTTTATTTTTTCCAACCTGGGTTTTTGGAAAACAACATGAGCAAGGAGAATTACTCTGAAACATTTTAACAAGCCTCTCAAAATTCTTCAGGAAATATCACCACCAGCTGTTCGGCTGCTCAAGTCAGAAGATGGAAGTCATTACCAGTCTCCTCAACACACATCCCATCAATCACAGAGCCTGTTCCTTCAAATCTCACAAATTGGCCCAATTCTCCTACTTCACTTTATACTAATTTTGATCAATTCATCATTAATTTTCACTTGTATTACTGGAACACTCTGCAATAATTTCTGTGTCTCCATCTTCTTCTGCTATCACGATTCATCATATTAGTCAAAATAAACATTTAGGAATGTAATTATCTTCATGTCACTCCAGTACAGAATATTTTAAATAATTTCCCATTGCCTTCATTATAAATTCTAAAATAGTATGGTTAACTAGCTAACTCTCCAGCTGCATTTCATATCTACATCACTTTAGCTATGAATATTCTGGATTATGATTGTATAACTTCAGAAGTATTGATATTTTGTACCAGAAAAATCTTTGTGGTAAAGGGCATTATAGAATATTTAACAGTATCTCTGTCTTCTACTCACTAGATGCCAGTAGCATTACCTCAGTTGTGACAAAATGTCCCCAGATATTGTCAAATGTCCCCTGAGGAGTAAAATCATCCTGGTTAAAATCTACTGCTCTAGGTAAAGCGTTGTTCTTTTATATTTTATAACAATGCTCTTTTATTTTCTACCACACATTCCTTAAAATTATTATCTTCTTCCTGGAATGTTTTCTTTATTTTTCCATAACTTAAAGTTACTTCCTCTTGGTGCTGCCAGATCAGTTTTACTCTCTGGACCCTCCTGATTCATTGTTTTCTATTTTCTGGCTTCAGTTCCCTGTCTTCTTCTCAACTGTGCCAGTGCATTATGCTCATCTCAGGGTCTCTGCTCGTGTTCTTTCACATTTTCCCGGAATTACCTACCTTTGTCTCCATGTCTACTCATAGCCTGCATTGCTTCTTTCCAGAACACTTCTTAGCACTACGGACTAATTTAGTCTGATTTTTGTTGCTGTTAATATGCTGCATAAGTAATTATATTCCTTTTACTCAGAACACTTGTTTCAGCTTGCCTTTTTGTGTTAATTTGTGTAATAATCTGGCTAATATATTTCTCATCCACAAATATCTGTACTCAATGAGAACAACCAATAAAGAACTGGGTTTTTTTGTGTTTTGCTTATCTTTTTACTTCCAGCACCCACCGGAGAGTCTGGCACATAATAAACTCTCAATATATATTTGTGTTCACCCAATATATATTTGGAGAGTAAATAGGATCCACTGCCCACAGTTAGAATTGGGTGACTAGTGAGTACGGATGCTTCCGATATAGGTTGGAAGCTTCCCCAAGAGGTGGGATCTTGTCCTTGTTTGGAGCCACTATAACTATAGTGCTTAATATAAGCTCTCAACATTTTCTTTTCTTTTTTTTTTTTGCCTCAAGGGATTGAATGCTTCTCCAAAAGAACTCTCTTAAAAAAATAAAAAGATAAAGAAACTTTTAATTTACAAAATTTTCATTAAAAATAGACCTTAGGTATCTGCTGTACCATTTTTATTTGTGTATTGTTGCAGTGTATTTGTAGATGAATGTGCCTCTATTTCAGTGCAATGTAAGTTAATGGTAGGGAGATGCTGGAATCTTGTCTCCTGATGCTTAGTTAAACTTTCTTAGTTGCTTAATCTCACCTGACAGATATCTTTTAAAAATTCTCTTAATAAATATGTCCAAGACCTTAATACACCTACAAATAGTTTGAGTTATTAATATACATTACTTGTCTATTTACTGTATCTTCTATTTTGCTTTTTTATTCAGCTTTTAAGTACTTTCAAGTTAAATTTTTAAAATAACACCTTTTGCAATAAGTTGATATTGCATTAGTTTCACAGAATCAACATATAGTACTAAAAATATAACTTTTATTATTATCATCATGTTCAAGAAGCATTTAACCAATATAAATAGACTCAGAGCTAAAACTCCACAAAAAAATAATGGGCTTCACATTTTGAAATAATATCATTGATGCCCAGGGCCTCTTAGTGTTACAGAACAAGAGGCCCGAGGGAGGGGCAACACAATATTTGACCCACCTGGGGATGCCAAAAACTGCTATACAACAGGGGCCCCTCCCAAGGACAAAATACTACAATCTACTGGGCTCTTCTGTCGGCTGCCAATTGGAAAGACATCTCTCAATGCCAGAGATTTGTGAAAAGGAAACAAAATGTTTATTTAATGCTATTCAGGCCTAATGCCTCCACTAAAATATCAAAGTCCTTTAGGGTATACACCTACACCCACACAGCTTCCTTCTCCCACTATCCCAACTGTGGGTGCTGTAAATTAGGAAAAAAAACCACACGTCTGTGTTTTTCAGGCCGTTGGCGCCATCAGCTGTATCACCATGTAGGAAGGATCCCTCGTTAATCCAATCATGTGGCACCTTCTCACGGTCCACTGGCAAGAGTTCTTTCTACCAAGTTCTAGCTAAAGTCTCTCCTGCTTTCCAGGCCCAGTGGCCAAAGGGGGCACCCCAAAGCTGCGTGGGCCTCTTCTACCAAAGCTGCAGGGGTCAACACTCCACCAAAAGCATGTGGCTGTCTTCTTCACCTGGCTGCAGTGATCTCCATTCTGGCAAAGCTGCATGGTTTTTTCACCTGGGAAAGAGGGGGTTCTCACTCTACTGAAACTGCGTGGCTCTCTCTCTCAATGGCTGCTGTGTCTGGCTTTTAAATCCTCGCACCATCTTCCTCTGTATCCCTATTTCCGACTCCTTCCAAGATCAGTTACAACTGCCAGTATTTCTGTATTAATACAAGTTTACTGGGTTGCCATTGTTAGTCTGGGCAGTAATCATCCCATGTCCTAGAGCCAATCTTCTCCAAGCTCCCACGCAGGTGCTGTAACTTGAGGGACCTGCCCCCAGTTACATCTTGGGGGAAGTGACTTCATCCCCCTGGCTCCAAGCCTGGCCACAGCCATTTAACATATCCAAGTGACCTACCAAAGGCTATAGATATGTTAAATGACAATGCCATGGATTAGCTGCAAGGCTGTGGTTGTACAAAACAGCCCTGCATGTTTCTGCTCCATATGTCTCTTCCCTCATCTCACACCTGTGGGGGAGGAGTGAGGACATTTTGTATGTCTCTCCAGTATTCCTATACACTTTGAATTCTGGGCACCATTCCAAATCTTTTTTTGGGCCCCCCGGCTGCACCCTGTATCATTAGTCCCCAGAAACCATTTGAATTATATGAATCATAAAATAGAGTGTTATTATCCTGAGTATTTTGGGCTACCATGCCAATAACTGATTCCCTAAAGAAAATAGAAGTTCTATATAAGTTTTAACTTAACTGATCTTAAATACTCTGAGCAACCAAAGTACCATTTATTGGGGAAAAGGCTATAACTCATTAATACAAAAACATTAGCAAAATACTGGCTCAGATCCTGAGGAAAATATATATAAAAGAAAACATAGATCACTCTGTCTCTGCTGTATTAAATAATAAAAAGCATAATTTATAAGCCATGCTCACAATTCCCCTTATGCACAAAAAACCTAATGGATTAAGCAGTTCCAACACCTAGGTATCCTATACTTGACAAGCTGGTATGCGTGTGCTATTTCTAGAAAATAAGTTGTTAGGTTTGAAAGGGTAAATCACTTGCTCTGTTATTAATCATAAAATTATGTTTGCAAGCCCCCTGGGAAGATATACAGCTGAGAAAATCCTGTCTTCTAAACTTCACAGAACTAGGATTAAAAACATGTCTCACATCAACATTTTGTTTTTAGTAAACTGATGTTTGCTTCAGCAAAAAGTTTGTGTTATTCACATCTTGGGTGGCTTGGATATATGCATCCTTTCACAAACTGTTGTTGAATATTAAATCTAATAAAAAGAGTAGCAGTATTTAAATAAAGTATTTCCCCAAGTAAAGATCAACAGTGACATCCTTTAATTGATTTATACTAGGACTCAACCCACCCCTCAGAAAAAGATAAGATGACTTAGAAAATACATGCATTATTCTAAAATACCAGTATATATTAAAAGGAAGTTTTAAAAATAAAGCCCTATTAAATGAATTTCCAGTAACTTATAACAATTAGGCCACTCATCTTTTTTAATTAAATATTTGCAATTAATCAAGGAAAAAATTAATTTTCTGTAGTTTTATTGTTTGATATTCATAATTTTTTAAATGTAATAAAGATTATTATAAACCAAAATTAGTAAGTCATACAAATATGTTTGTTGAAAAGGACAGAAGCCTATTTTTCATTTTTCTGAATTTTCTTGTATTTGAAAATGCAGAAAAAATTTTCATACATAGTAAATTAGAAGTCTTAAATTCTGAATTAAAATTTTCTATCTATGTGTCTTTAATGCAGCTATTTATTGCATCTATGCTAGTTTTAAAAAATGAGGATGTTTCAATGAGTTATCCCCAAAACACATTCCAAATTCCTTTTATGATTCTGAATTATTTGTGATTAAGAAAGATAATCATGTTCGTCGGAATAAATGACACTGAATAGGAAATAATGTTGTGTTTCAAGTATTATATTTAAGAATTAAAAAATTAATTCATTAATTTTAAGGACATTTTTTTAAGTTTCTATTTATTTATTTTTAGACAGAGTGGAAGGCAGGGAGAGAGGGAGAAAAGCATCAATGTGTGGTTGCCATTCATGCGCCCCCTACTGGGGGCCTGGCCCACAGTAAGGCTAGGCATGTACTTTGATTGGGAATTAAACTGGTAACTGTTTGGTTCTCCAGCTGGCTCTCAATGCACTGAGCCACACCAGCCAGGGTGAAAAGATAAATTTCATTTAACAAAAACAATACAAAATTCTTCTAACAGGTGTCCTCACAAAGATGGACTAATTCCCCGTAAATGGCTCATGCTTTCAAAATTTCAGGGCTTCCTCTTCTTCTACATCCTCACTCATTTTAAGAGGCTAAGGGTCATCTTTCGTGGAAAGCTGTTACATCCTATAAGCAATTGCTTAATACCAGATTTTGTAAGGCTTTCTTATTTGGTCTCTTATTTTTTGTCGCTGGTTATATGCAGATATAATTAAACATGAACATATTTGTCTCAGCTGAGCGACATAACTCCTTTATATCTTCATGTTCAATATTAAAGTTTAGTTTGAGTTCTTCAGTTCTAGTCATTATATAATTTCCACATAGGATTAAGCTGTGTTCATTCACAATGATCATTTCTGCCTTATAATTCAATTTCCTAAAATAGAATTCTTGCAACTTTGTGTCTTTGTTTTACTTTTTCTATTACTTTGAATGTTTTTACAGTAAACATCTTCACATTTTGATTGCGATAGTCACTTGTTTGTTCCTCGCTAATGCTTCCCTAGGTGTTTTCATCAAGTAAAGGAGTTGCTGCCATCTTTTACAGTTTTCATCACAGCTCTCACTCTTGTTATGTCTAAAGAAATCACAAACCTAACAGCTCAAACAGAAGTGTATTTCCTCCTAAACGTACTGCTCCTTCGGTCTCCGTAGCTCAATAACTGGCACCACAATCTACTTAAACGTCTGAGACGAAAACTTACAAGTCATTTATCACTTTTCTTTTCCTTATCATTTACATACAAAACCATCATGTCCTCTAACTCTAAAGTAGATATTAGCACCATTTAGCTTTTGCTGCCTCTGTCTATTCTCCAGTTCACTCTACGATCTTCTTCTGTGCAGGCTGCAATAGTTTAGCTGCTTTTGTGTTCCAAGAGATCCCTTTTGTTCATGAACTTAAAGCTAAATGTATATTCTATAGGATATATACCAACTGGCTGCTGCTTATTTCTCTTGGCACATTTCCTGCCATTCTTAGCAGCATGAGGTTTTTACTTGTTTGGTTGGCTGGTTGGTTAGTGTTGTTCTTACTATTTTCAAACAATATTAAATTTTCACTAATGTAGAATCTTTAGTTTTGTTTTTTCTGTCCATAATGTTCTGTTCCTAATTTGCTCAGCTGACCCTTTTTTACAAGCCTCACACTGGGATAGCTTCTTTGACTGCCACCTATATCATCACCCTAATCAATTCCAATTACTTCATGCTAACTTTTCATTTTTTCTCATAATAATGTAAGTTACATTTTTATGATTTTATTTTTTAAAAAAATTTATATGCTATCTTTCCAAAAAAGAATACACAAGTGCATTTTAAGTAAATGAGGACCTTAACTATAATATTCACCTTGGCTCAGAGTTGAAAATCAATGAATACTTGTTGAATGAATGATTGCATTAAGAAATAAATCTACTTTGGATATAAAAATTCTTTTATATACTAAATAACCTAAAGAATTACAGTTAGAAGACACTTTAGCATAGCATATATTATCCATCTAATTTTATAAATGAGAAACTGGGGCCATGATAGATTATGTAACTTTCTGAAATTCATACAGGTAGCAGAAGAATTAAGACTGGATGTATAGCCCCTGTAACATGCAGAAAAGCTGAGACAAAGAAATGCACAGAACAAAGGTGGTTTTTCACATGACTTTCTACTCTGTTATTTCATCTGTATCTTTCTGTCACACAGCCTATTTTCGGTAACTTTATTTCTTTCAAATTTATTCTTATAAAGTATTACCATAATAATAAGGTAGTCCAAAAGGATAAAAAGTTATATCAGGACTTTGTATTTTAGCTCAGTATAGAGTTTTGAAGTCATCAGTACCATTTATGGTACATTAGCTGCACAAACTAAAAATTAATGACTTTTGGATCTGCTAGAGATCTGTAAAGTCCTGAGGCAAAGCACCACTCCAAAATCTGCAAAGAAAGATAAATACAAAGAGTCATACTGGACATCTGTGAACTTGGACCAAAAGTTACTGGATCCATAAGCTGGTAGGTGTACTTAGATGGCAATTTTGAAAATTTTCTAGACATTGAGTGCAGATGAGTAAAAAAGGATGAAATTCATGGGGGCTGTAGTCTTAAGGTTTCTCACATATTTGTGGGTTTTATATCCAGGAACTCTATAAGTTTTCATGTTGAAAACCAAAAAAGATCCCTTTGTGGCTCTAGCAAAGTGAGATGAATAAAACAAAACAAAACAAACCTTTGTGAAATACATCCAGAGAATTCCCCCATAAGAGACACTTACTCACCAAGATATGTTTTTACAAAAGCCTTAACCTACCTAAGTGAAAGGCAAGTATAGTATTCCATCCCCTATAGCCTTCCTATCTAACCTCGGGTGGAGGGGGTTGGAGTTGAGAGCCACTTGTGAAAAGCACAGCCCACAGACTCAGGTCTACTAGAAATCTGAGATATGATCATAAGATAATAGACCACTTTCCCTCCCACACACTGGACCACCACATCAATTGGGGCTGCCAATAATTCAGTGATTATAGCTGAAACATCTGTAAAATAGACATTAAGGAAGAGACATCTTGGAAATTCTCAAAGAAAATTATAAATACAAAAATAAAGGCACTAGAAAGATTTGAACTCTCTGACACCTACAGCTCATCAAATATTAAACATAGCTCAATTCCTGACCAAATTAACATAAAACCTCACATTAAAGTTCTATTTATCTCAGTTATTATTATCTGTTACATCATATCTGACTTTCAACAAACGTATAAGCCATGCCAATACAGAGGGGAAAAGAAACCACACAGTCTGAAGGATATCAGTAAGCATCATTCCAGACTCAGATATAACACAGGTTGGGGAATATCATATTGAACATTTTAAATAACTTGATTAACATGTTAAAGATTCCAGTGCAAAAATAGATGGGTGAATGTAAAAAAAGAGAAAAAATCTAATAAATAGGTAAAACTAGAAATAAAAAAACCCTGTAACATATATGAAGAATGCCTTTGATAGGCTTATCTATATATTGGGCACAGCCAAAGAAAGAATTGGCAAGCTAGAAGATATGTCAATAGTAATTCTCAAACCAAAATCAGAAGAAAAACAAAAATGAACAAGAAAACATTATGATATCTAACAAATTTGGGGTGATTTAAAAAGGCTTAAAAGTGTGCCTAATTGAAATACTAGACAGAAGAAAGATGGAAACAAAAGAAATATTTGAATATTAATGGCAAATAATTTTCTGAAGTTAATGACAAATACCAAACCTCAAAATCAGAAAGTTCAGAGAATACCCTGCAGGGAATTTTTTTCTTCAAATTTACACCTAAGCATATAATACTCAAACTACATAAAATCAAAGGCAAAGGGAAATCCTGAGAGAAGATTAAAAGAAAAAAAAACTAATCTGTAAAGGAATGAGGATAAGAATTATAAAGAAATTTCATCAAAAAGCATGTAAACAAAAGCAGAACAGAATGAAATACTTAAATAGTTGAAAAAATGTTAAAAAACCCACCAACCTAAAGTTTTGTACCCAGTGAAATTATCCTTCAAAAAGGAGAAATTAAACTTTTCTTAGTGAAACAAAAACAATGTAATATATTTTTAGCAGAACTATCCTTCAAAGTATGCTTTAAAAACTTGATGGAGAAGAAAATTATAACTCAAAACTCAATCAGAAACTCAGATCTGTGCCAGAGGGAGGAAGGTTAAGAGACTGGGTCAAAATGGTGAGGGGATTAAGGAGATCTAATTGGTAGTTACAAAAGAGTCACAAGGATGTATCACAAGTCACAAGTACAGTATCAGGAACATAATCAATAACATTGCAATAGCTATGTATGGCTCCAGATGGGTACTACAGCATTGGGAGGGACACTTTATAAATTATATGATTATCTAAGTAGTGTGTGGTACACCTAAAACTAATAGAAAATAATACCGAATATAAACTATAATTGAAAAATAAAATTTAAAAATAAGTAAAAATAAAACAACTCTGGCAAATGTGCTCATGGTAAGAACTGATCTTGAAAAACAAGTAAATGCACAAAGGAAAACCTCAGGTCTACATTAGAAAGGAAGAAATGAGAAAAATAAATAAATATAAACTAAAATATTTTATTTTTCTCTTTTGAAATTTAAATTGTGGTAAAATATACATCGCATAAAATTTACTATCTTAACAGTGAGCAGTTTAGTAGTGCAACATACATTCATATTACTGTACAACCAATTTTCAGAACTCTTTTTATCTTGCAAAACTGAGACTCTGTACCCATTAAGCAATAATTCCTATTTCTGTTGACTTCATGATAAGGCAACTACAGGAATACTTTTTACCCCTATGAATTTCAACTACTCTAGGTAGTTACCTAAATAAGTAGAACAATATATTTGTCTTTGTGGTGACTGGCTTATTTCACTCAATGTAATATTCTCAAGGTTTATATATGTTGTATCACACATCAGAATTTTCTTCTTTTTAGGGATGAATAATATTTCATTGTATATACCACACTTCATTTATTCACTTATTTGTCAGTGAATGCCTGGGTTGTTTTCACCTTTTGTCTCTTGTTGCTATAAACATGAGTGTACAAATAGCTGTTCATTTTCCTGCTTGCAATTTTTCTGGGTATGTAACAGAACTGAAATTACTAGAACACATGGTAATTTCATTTTTAATTTTTTGTGTAACTACCATATCTTTTCCATAGTGGCTCTACTATTTTACATTTTCACCAGCAGTGCAGAGGAATTCCAATTTCACCACACCCTTGTCAACACTTCTGTTATTTTCTTTTTTTTATAGTAGTCTTCCAAATGGCTGTGAGGTCCCCTAATTGATCTGAAAGATAACAGCATGCTTATAGTAATAATAGTAGTAACACATTGGATAATTATAATATACATTAATAAAAGGAATGAAAACACTGTCATAAGACATGGGATGTAGAAGTTGGGAATACTCTCTATATGGTATCTTCATTCTGTGTGAAGTAATATAGCATTACTTGAAGGAGATCTCTAGGACAACATATATATATATATGTATATATATATATATATATGTGTGTGTGTGTGTGTTTATGTTTATGTTTATGTGTATGTTTATATATAAGAAAAGAAGATAAATTATAATCATATAACACTCAATGAAAATAAGAATGCAGAAAGAATGATAAAATATAATGGACAAATGCAACTAATAAAAAATAGTTCTACAAAAACATGGCAGATAGTAATCAAACTTTATCAATAATTACTCTAAATGCAAATGGTCTAAATGCACCAATTAAAAGATAATATCAGTGTATATTAAAAAAGAACAAAGACCCACCTATGTGTAATTTAAAATAAATGTATCTTAGATATAAAGACTGAGAAAGGTTCAAAATAAACAGTTTTAGAAAGATATACCATGTAAATCCTAATGAAAAGTGAGCGGGGATATTTTAGAATATCTACAATACTTTGAGAAAAAGAAGATTTCAAACAATGAAAACTATCAGAAATTAAGAGGGGGATTACATAGTATCAAACAGGGCAATGCACCTAGAAGACAACCACCCTTGATGTATATATACCTAACACCCATGCATCAAAATATGTGAGGCAAAAATTGATAGAACTGCAAGGAGAAAAAGAAAAATGCGCTATTATACTGGAGACTTAACCACCCTTTCAGTAATTGATAGATCAGGTAGGCAGAAAATAAGGAGGATATAGTTGACCTGAAGAGCACTATCAATCAAATTGACCTAAATGACATTTATAAAATAGTCCATCCAATAATAGAAGAACATACATTCTCTCAAGCTCACAGGAAACATTAACCAAGATCAATCACATTCTGTGGTATATAACATATCTCAACAAAATTTAAAAAGTAGAAATTATCAAAGTATATTGTCAGAAATAGATTGAATGAAATAGATTTCAAAAAAAGATAATCCCCAATTGGAAAATCCCCAGTATTTGTAAATTAAAACACAACAGTTCTAAATAACGCAATGATCAAAGATGAGGTCTCAAAAGAAATATGTTTTTATATTTTGTGACAAAGAAAGATGAAAATCTAGCTTAGCAAAGCATTTGAGTTCTAGTGATAGCAGTGTTTAGAGGAAGATTTATAGCATTAAATTCGTATATTATAAAAAATGTCTAAAATAAACTATCTAAGCTTCCACCTTAGAGAATAAAAGAAAGAAGTTAAGCCAAAAGTGAGATGAGAAATAAACGGTAACTGTTAGAGTAGAATCAATAAAATTGAAAGAATAAATTAAAAAGTCAGTAAGCAAAACCAAAGATGGTTTTTGGAAGGATCAATAAAATTGGTAAACTTTTGTCAGTCTTAAAAAATTTTAACAAGATAGGAAACACAAACTTCAACTATCTAAAAAAAAGAGGTGTCATCACTAATAATTTCATAGACATTAAAATTATAATAAAGGAACACTAAAAACAATGATATATGCCCACAACTTTGATAAACTCAGATGAAATAGACCAATGACTTAAAAGACACAAAGTACCAAAACTTACATGGGAGAAATAGATAATTTGATAAGTCAATATTATTTAAGGAAATTGAACTAATAATTAGTAGCTTTCCAAGAAAAAAATCATTAGGCCTAAATGATTTTACCGGTGAATTTTACTAAATCTTAAAGAAAAACATAGTATCAATTCTACATGATCATTTCCAGAAAATAAAAACAGAAGGAATATTTCTAATTCAATTGATAAGACTAGATCATTCTTATATTAAATATATATATGTATATAGATACATGTATATGTATATATATATCACAAAAATAAAAAAAAATACCTTGTATCTCTCATGAACATAGGTGGAAAAATCTTCAAAAATAGCAAATAAGTATAAACAATGTATTAAAAAAGTATACACTATGACAAAGTGAGATTTATTTCAGGTATTTACTCTAGCAAGACTTCTTTCAAAACTTGAAAATCAGTGAGTTTCCACCACACTAGCAGATTAACAAAGAAAAATAGTATAAATGTATCCATTGATGATAAATGCATTTGACAAGATTCAACAGAATTAAAAATAAAAACTCTCCATAAACTAGGAGTAGAGGGACTTCCCTAACTTGATAAAGGGTGTTGACGAAAGGCTCATAGCTAACACCTCACTTAATGCGAAAAACTGGATGCTTCCTGCAGCATCAGGAACGAGGCCAGGGCGCCCCTCTCACCACTGCTCTCCGACATTGTACTGGAACTCCTATCTAGTGCAGTTAGATAGGAATGAAGAATGTAAGTAAGAAATGGATATAAATCTGCTCACAGACGACATGATTTTCTAATAGTAAAATCACAATGCCGCTATTCATAGCGCCAAGAAAATGAAATATTAGGTATAAATCTACTAAATACATACAGAATCTATATTTTAAAGAAACTATAAAACTTCATGAAAAAATTCAAAGAAGATCTAAGTAAATGGATAGGTATTACATATTTATAGATTGAAATTTCAACATTATCAAGATGTCATTTTCCTTCTAACTTGATCTAAAGATTCAATGAAATGCCAACTTCCAGCAAGCTATTATTTTGTAATTATCAACCATATGATCCTAATATTTATAGGGAAAGGTAAGCAACATTGAATAAATAATAAAGTACTAAAGAAAAGTAACAATGTACAAGTGTGACAGAATAGCAAAAAGCTATGAAATTTCCTGGGCAACTGGAATGGAAAAATGGAGACAAGGAAATTAAAGGAGGCAAACAATTTGGGCAACTTACAGCCAAGCTGGTGAATTGCAAGATCTTGTTTTCCCTAACCAACTTATGCTATTCGTGCCAGCTAAACCCAAGAACAGATGAAGCCAGGGGACAAATAACTAACTAAGAAACAAACAACAAACAAACACATTAAAAGCCAGACCCAAGATAAAAGTAGAATAGTGTAGTACAACAAATGCTATCATTTTGACACATCAGCATATTAAAAATGAGCCTGGAAGCTGATGAATATTTTTCAGAAACCATCCCCTAAAATTCTTACCCACAGAAAAAATATAAAAAGCCCTCAGGACAAAGACTCAGGGCTGGCTGGCTCCCTCTAGAATATGGGTGACCCTTCTTCCCAGGCATGAATTTTAAACTTCCTCTTAAACTCTAAGGGTACTTCTGAGGATTGCAGCCAGGGAAGCAGCAGACAGCTTCAGATCCACCCGGGTTTACCCCCTGATCCTGTCACTTTCCACTGAGCTAACAGCAGCCAGGCCTTGGTTCACTCCTTTCCTATAACATTTCTAGAGTCAAAGCTGAGCACCACATAGGCTCTCTCCTGTTACTCTCCTACAACTTCTTAGTCCTTGCTTTGTTGCACTGTCCACATATTTAATAAATGTGCTCTCAAGATCATCTGGACTCATGTTGAGAAGTCTTCCCTACACAAAGTAAAAAAAACCACATAATACAAGCTGGTCAGAGGCAGATCCATTCAGTCCTCTGTAATGCAAGGACTTATACTACTTAATTTTAAGACTTTTAATAAAGCTACAGTAACAAAGATACCAGTGGTGTGGTATTTTGAAAGAATAAACACATCAAGGAAAAAGGTGTGGAATATATATCTGTCCATCTATACCCACTATCTCTATTCATGTCTTTTAAATATTTTGGCCTTATCTATTTTCATCTATCACATTTATGCTTCTCTTTCTTGATTTTTTAATGTTAGATATCTGTTGGTCGCTTAGCTTTCTACACAAAGAACTCAAATGCTAAAATAATAATGAAATAATATTACTCTGAAAATATAAAAACTAGTCTGTACTCTCTTCCCTTTAAAGGAAACGATTGCACTTCTGCCTAAGTTATTTATAAAACCTCATCGTATTTTTATTTCTTCTTATACTTTATAACAAATTGGTTCTTTCTTCTATGCCTCTCTGTATGAACTAATGGTTAGGTCTCATGGCTGTATTCTGACTGTAATCCACAATACCAAGCCATTAGATCAAAGAGGCTTAGATCAAACCACTAACTTAGAGCCACATAAGCAAAGACAGAGGATAGGAAAATGCAGGCCACGTTTTGTGTAGAAAGCTAAACAACTAGAAGTGAAATTTCCTCCTTTCATTTTCTTGTTTCCAGAAGGTTAAGCCAGAATGAGGGGGACTTTCTGGGAGTTGAACAATGCCTGCTGCAGCAAACCTAGCTTTTACTTGCCTGGTTTCTTTTTTTTTAAATTAAAAACATATATATTATTGTTCAAGTACAGTTGTCTCCATTCTCCTCTCCCGCAATTATTTCTCAACATGTAATACAGTCTTTCAATCACAGTAAAGCTCTGCCAGCCTAGCAGTCCTTGGTAATTAGTAAACTAAAAGAGATAATTTTTAATAAATATATCAGGAATTGAAAACCTTAAATAAGCCAAGAAGGAAGTGTGATCGAATCTTAATTACTACTCTCAGTGATCTTCACTTTCTCAGGTGAAGAGTCGATGCCTTGACATTGCTTCAGATTAAAAAGTACTAAAAAACAAACCAAAAAAGCCTACTGAAGATTCTTGATTTCCACCACTTGACAAAAGGATAACTTGGTACAAATTCAGAACACTTCCATTTCTGACAGAGATGCTTAAATGAATAACAAGTGTAAAATCAGAGAAAGAATTATTTATTCAAAAATGTTAACATAAAAGAGTTTTTGACACATATTTCCAAAAGGGCTTAGAAAAGAAGAGGTGTTTTAAGAAAGAGAATCCTTGATATAGTGTAGCTGTTTGCTTAGTTTATAGCACACTTAGTATGGTCTTTTTAGTTAAACATCAAAAACTTTTCTCCTGCCTTGGTTATTGCTTCAGATCTTAATTAACAACAAGCTTTATCACTTTGGGTTGTTATTAAAAAACCTGGATCAAGTGAGTGCAGTAGGGTCTGCTTGCTCTCATATCAATGGCCTTCCGTCTCACCTGACAGTTGTGTTTGCATATTTTAATGAGCCCAGTGTGATCACAGACACATCAGAGACAACACTTTCATCTAATATTCCCAAATGGGCCTTTCCCAACCCTCTCTAGTCTGTAAAGTTTTCACTGTATTGGTAGGTAAAGCAGCCAAAATCTACTGAAATGCATGTAGATGCACTTAAATAAAATCAGTGAAGTATAACATCTATCCTGTAATTTTTATTTTCATTAATCTGTATGGCACATGATTGGCTATTTCTAATGCTTTGCAGCAGACAAGAAAGTCATTTAATATTTTTAAATGATTGATGATGACTCAGCATTGCTATGTCTAAGGAGTTTAAAGTAAAACAGACTTGACAGCTAACTGGCTATGATCGAGAAAATGGCTTTTTTAGTATATGGATTTCTCAGTTGCCAATCCAGTTTGTTGAGACACATTCATAGATAATTTACTTTAGCTTTACACACCTAAAAATTGTATGTCACAAAATATTCAAAGGAATGTTACTTTGGGAAATCGAAAACCATCACGTTTCAAGGCAGACTTGGAGTTTGAAAAATCTGATGTTTCTTCACATATATTTATATGAAATGAGGCTACATTCATGATGACTCTGAATGATTTATTTCATTTTATATAATTATGAAGCTTAAATTCAATTACACAATTTTGAAAACATAAATTAAAGCAAGTAAATTGAGAAAGAGTGAAAAGCACAGGTGTAGCATTAACACAAAACAAATAAATATCACAGAAAGACCAATCTGAAAAATCTTGAAAGGAGAATAAAATGTGAGGACCCAAGAATCATTCTATTTTTTTACTTCCAGTACAGTATTCAATAAATTATGTGAGATAGTCAATACTTATTATAAAATAGATTTTGTTCATTGGATAACTTTGCCCAACTGTAGGCTAATGTACATGTTCTGAGCATGTTCTGAGCTAGGCTAAGTTTGATGTCTCATAAGTTAAGTATATTAAATGCATTTTTTACTTATAACATGTTTATTGGGATGTAACTCCTTCATAAACTGAGGAGCATCTGTTTATAATTTGTATATATTTTTCACAGATAATTTTATGGGACTAGAAATTACATAATATATAAATATATTTTTAGCCCTTCGAGAATATCCTTATTTCACATGTAAACAAATTGTCACAATTTTAGAGTGATATCCATTACTGAGTGCATCTTATATTTCATAAGCCAGAAAATTAAGCAAAATTTACTTTAAAAAGGCCCAAATGACTTTCTTCCATTAAAATGTCAATCAGCTTTCTATATATAATTATTTTAAAGAATGCACATTCTAACTTTGAAATGAAGGTACACAAGAATAATTAGTCAAATATTTTTGAAGTGTTTATTTCTAAGCAGTTGACTGCAAAGGTCTTTTTCAGAAGTAAATTATGATTCAGCCAGATTTTATTGTTGGATTAGGAACAGCATTATTTCTGATGGTAAAAAGAAGCTTTCCTTTGTACCACTTTAACCAAGAAGTATTTTCTCCTCTGGAGTCAAAATAACTATGACATATTTTAAACAGTTCTAAAAACACATTAGAAAAAAGTCCCAGAGAAAGCTAGTAATAGTATTTTCAGAAGAAAACAACAAATCTATTTACTTACTCAGTGGAATAAAAGAAGGTAAGAATTTATTTATGTTACCACTCCACAAAGCCTCAAAAAAAAAGATAAAAACTACATTTAAAAAGTTAAAAATTTGATATACCATTACCAACAATCCAAATTTGTTTAGAGAAGAAAATAAAAATAAAACACACCCCTATTTTCAAAATGTCTTTACCATATACACATACAAATGTTTTAATATTATTGATTTGTTCTGAAATTAAATAGTTATGTAAAGCTGATGGACATAATAATAGTATAAAATTGATATTTGCCACATTTTTATTTTGTTATAAACACGGACATTTTTATTTTATTTTTCTCATATTTTATTCTTTACAGTAGCCATTTTGAGAAGTAAAGTAAACTTTTTCAATCAGTTATTTATTGTATGCTGTACTATTTCTTAGAGAAACTAATAGCTACAGTTATTTTATTGCTAAAAATGATTTTGAGTGTTACCCACCTACATTTAGTTTTACAAGCAATTTCAAGAGGTTCATTAACAGTCTATTTATATCCATTTGCTTCAATTTAAAAAACCCAGGCCTAAATAATTTAATTTTTCATGTGTGTGGTATAATCTTTGAGTTTTAAATTAGGTACCTCTGCAAAATTTGTCTTTACCAGTTTTTTTTCATGGTTTACCTCCAATTTATGTCTATTAAAATGTATATGTCTGTACAATAAGTGTTTTTAAAGGCCTAATGATCGGTTGTAATTTTCCCACTTTCCAGTCTCTCAGATTTCCAAATCTATATGCCACAGCAGGCAATGCAGTTAAAATCATGGGCTCTCAAAGAAAGGATTTCTGGATTTCAATCCCGGTTTCACTGCTTGCTGAGTAATCTTGGGGAAATGTTTTAAACACGTGTGGCCTAGGTTTCTACTGCTGTAAATGAGTTAATATTCGTAACTATGTCAGAGTCAGTGTGACTATTAAAATAGAATATTCCCATAAACAGTTTAATTTTAATAAAATTAAAAAAAGATTTTATTTATTTATCTTTAGAGAGGGAGGGAAGAAGAGAAGGAGAGAAATATCAATGTATGTTTGCCTCTCCTGAGTCCCCTGCTGGAAACTGGCCTGCAACCCAGGCATGTGCCCTGACTGGGAATCGAACTGTGATCGTGTGTTTTGCAGGCCCATGCTCAATCCACTGAGCTACACCAGCCAGGGTTTATTTTTATATTTTATGATTACAATAAAATTGCTCTGAAGAAAGTGGTACATTATAAATTATGAACTTTAAATTGCTTATATGTATTTTTTAACATTTTAATACTATAATTAAAATTCCTTAAATTAAAATCTGCTAAATATGACATCAGCAGATATGTTTTTATACAGTTAGGCCATAGAAAAATGAAGGTTCTATTTAACTCCAATTGAGTCACCTTTGAGAAGTTTAATATATTTGATACAGATGCTCTAAAATAAGACAACCATAGCAATCTAAAATCTAGAAACCCCCAAATTTTACATTCAATTGAAAATAATACACCATTTTATAACTAGGAAAAATAATACACTGTAGTATCAACTTAATAACTGTTAACTTAGCCATTGGTCAGAACTAAATTATAAAAAAGGGCGGCTTTTCTATAAAAGGACATTTTCAATGGCCTGTCTTGGTTCATGCTTCAGAGTGTCCTAGAATCTGGCCTCGGCATGCCATATACCCCTTGCTAAGCAGCCCCAGGCTCAGTGCTAGTAGCAGCCAGCCTTGGTACACAGCTTGGGTTTCTCCAAGCCCAGCACAAGTAGAAACCATCTGCAGATCACTTTGTAGATCATTCTGGGTGGCCTTGGGCAGGGCACAGGTGGTGGCTGGTCTTGGCCTGCATTTCTGAGGAGGTCCCAGAGCCAGTGCACCTGGTGGAAAGCTTCAGACCTCCTCTGAAAGAGACACAGCCAAGAGGCAGACATAGCAGGCAAGAGTGCCCCACTGAAGTAAGTCCTGTTTTGTGAAATTGGCCCCTGCACAGCTGATCCTCCATGGTGACTGCAGCAAGTCCTCACAGCCAGTAAGCCTAGGGGTAAATTCCTCCAACTGAGGTGCCAATAGCAGTCAAGGCTCACTACAACAGCATGATAAACACAGCCCACATAGGGCAGAGGATGCAGCTCAATGTTCTGGACCCTACAGGACACCTGCTACACAAGGCTGCTCTACCAAGCCTGGGAGATGTAACAGCTCTATCGAAAACATAGGAATAAATAAAGGGAGGCAGCCAAAATATTTTAAGAAAAATGTGTCCCAAATGAAAGAACAGAAAAAGAACTAAACAAAATGGAGATGAGCGATCAAGTAGATAAACAATTCAAAACACTGATTATAAGAATGCTCAATAAACTTAGGGGAAGAGTAAATAAACTTAGTGAGAGCTTCATCAAAAAGATGGGAAGCATAAAAATTGAACTAGAAAACATGAGGAAGAACCAGTCAGAAAAGAAGAACACACTAAAATGAGGAATACATTAAAGGGTCAATACTAGAGTAGATGGAAAAGAGAATCAAATCAGAGATTTAAAATATAAGGAAGAAAAACACACCCAATCAGAACAGCAAAAAGAAAAAAGAATGCAGAAAAATGAGGATAGTATAAGAAACCTTTGGGACAATTTAAAAATACCAACATTCCCATCACAGGCATGCCAAAAGGATATGAAAAAGAGAGAGAGCAATGAGTGAAAACACGTGAAAAAAATGACAGAAACTTTCCTAACGTGGTAGAGGAAATAGACACAGAAGTCTAGGAAGTATAGAGAGTTCCAAAGAAGATGAACCCAAACAGGCCCACACCAAGAAACATAATTAATCATTTCAATCATAATTAAAATGTCAAAGGTTAAAGGTAGAGGATCTTAAAAGCAGCAAGAGAAAAGCAGGTAGTTATTTACAAAGAAGCTCTCATAAGATTGTCACCTGATTTTTCAACAGATACTTTTCAGACCAGAAGGAAATGGCAAGAAATATTCTAAGTTATGAAAAGAAAGACCTGCAACTAAGATTACTCTGCCCAACAAAGCTATCATTTGGAACCGAAAGACAGACAAGAGCTTCCCAGACAAGAAAAAGCTAAAGGAGTTCATTACCAACAAACCATTAATACAAAAAATGTTAAAGGGCCTTCTTGAAGAAGAAGAAACAGAAGATCAATATGAATTAAAAATGGCAATAAATACACATCTATCAACAATTGCTTTAAATGCAAATGGTTAAATGTTTCAATCAAAAGACATATGAAGGTCGAGTGGTTAACAAAACAAGATCCTTACATATACTGTCAATAAGAGGCTCACTTCAGACTGAAAGACACAGACTTGAAAGTAAAGAGAAGAAAAAAGATATTACATAAGAAAGGAAGCAAACAAACAAAAGGTGGGGTAACAATACTCATACCAGACAAAATAGACTTTAAAACAAAGGCTATATAACAAGAGATAAAGGACCCAGCAATTCCACTTTTGCATATTTATCTGAAGAAATCCAAAACACTAAAATAAGAAGACATATATGGACATATGTTAATTACAGCATTACTTAATAATAACCAAGATATAGAAGCAAACCAAGTGTCCATCATTAAATGAATGGATAAAGAAAAATTGATGCATATATACAATCAAATATAACTCACCCATTAAAGAGGAATGATATCTTGCTGTTTAAAACAACATGGATGGAATCTGAGAGTGTTGTGCTGAGTGAAATATCATATAGAGGAAGACAAAGCCATATGATTCCACTTATTTGTGGAATCTAAAAAACAAAAATAAATGAATTAGCAGAACAAAACCAAACTCATAGATACAGAGCTATTTTGACAGTTTCCAGATGGAGGGGATTTAGGGGAGATGGATGAAAAAGGGAAAGAGATTAAGAAATACACATTTTTAGTTGCAGAGGGTGAAGGTGAAGTGATTAAGATGTACTGATAGGTAATTGAAGAATAGTCATGAGGATATAAAGTACAAAATAGGAAGCATAATATAATATTTCAATAACTATGTATGATATCAGATGGGTACTAGATATTACATTTGTTATCAATAGAAAATGAGTTCTTGCAGTGTTATGAGGAAAAGAATTTCCTGAGGTGTGCATAGGAGAATGGGGTTCCTGGTAAACTTTATTAATGATGTAAAATTAAGAAGATTCCCTTCCTGACTTCCCAATGCCCTATCTTCTTTTGTCTCACCATGGAAAAGGTCCGGTCTTATCTTCAGCAAGGCCAAAACAAAAGCCAGTGTACATTCCAGTCCAGCATCTGCCTAGCTTAGTGCATGTTTCCAGTTGCAGTCTACTCCTAAGCTATGCTATTCAGCCTCCCCATAGAGCCTGCCTGTGGAGCTTCCATGGCCATGCGCTCCATGGCTGCTGAGACCACATGGCCATGGAGAGATGATGCATGAGTACACAAGGAAGTGCAAGTCATGAAAGAGAGAGTGTGTTTCTTTGTTCCCCTGGTATTATATTAACTTGGACTTGGGGACAGACCAGGTGCTTTTTCAAAACAACCAATTAACTTTCCAAGCTTTCATGGGTTTTGAATGGGTCCACTTCTCAACCAATTCCATCTTTCCCCAAGCTTGACTGACAGAGATTTTTGGTCAAGCACCTCTTCCTGCACCATTTCGACTTCTATTACTTATGCATCTGCTTTCCCTTGCTCTCATATAGCAATCTGGTACTAGAGCGAGGAAGGGAGGTACAAATACACTTGGCAGAGCACGGTGGCATAATCCCCTGGAATGTGAAAAGCTGTAGCTTCCTGGTGAAGCAAACAGGCTCCTGCTTCCCAGTTTAGTAAACACAATGTCTAAGTCCCTTTGTTCTCATTTCTCATCTATAATTACCTAAATACCAAGGTTTATCTGGGTGATCACTTAGTAAGTTATAAAATGTCTAGTCATGAAGGTGTACAACTGAAACTAATAAAATGTTGTATGTCAACTGTAACTTAAAAACTTTTTTTAAAATTTATCTTTAGAGGGGAAGGGAAGGAGAGAGGGAGAGAAACATCAATGTATGGTTGCCTTTCATGTGTCCCCTGCTGGGAATTGGCCTGCAGGGAACTGGCCTGCAACCCAGGAATGTGCCCTGACTGGGAATCGAACCGCGGATGCCTGGTTCGCAGGCCCGAGCTCAATTCACTGAGCTACACCAGCCAGGGCTATACCTTAAAAACTTTTAAAAATTAAAGTCAAAAATGGAAAAATATTTATTTTCAGGAATTAGAATAGATATTAAAATGGAAATTTCAATATGAGTGGAGGAGGGCAAAGAAGGAAATAATGGGACAGCTGTAATAGAATAACTATAAATATGAACAAGAAAAAAGAGTAAGAAAAAAGAAAATAGAAATACTAAAACTTAGCATGCTGGTTATATGACTTTCACCATGAGCTTCCTGCTTGTGTTAGTTCTTCTTGCAAATATTGTTTTAGTGCATTTCTATTCACACCTTTTATACTTGATACATAAATGTAGCTAATATACATGGTACCATTATACATCTGCCATACTCTGTTTTACACTTTCATATTAAATACTTTGTCATATAAATAAAATATTTTTTACAATGAAGATTAGAGGTTCTGAAAATCTTTGATTTTAAGATTTCTTTATATCCTTAATTTTTTTAGGATATCAAAGAGCTTTTGTTTAGGAGTATCATATACAGATATTTACCACACTAGAAAATAAAACTGAAAAATTTAATATATTAACAAATTTATTTAAAGATAACAATAATAACCCTATTTCATGTTAACATAAATAACATAGGTTTTGCATTTTATTTTATGGCATCGTTTTAATTTTTTGTTAATCTTTTTAATGTGTGGCTTAACAATAACAGTTGGACTCACATAACTGCTTTGGCATTCAATATGTTTGAACGTGATATTTTGCCGAATAATATGAAGAATATTTAGTCTCATCCAGATAAGAAGTAAAATGGAGGTGTATTTTAATATTTCCTTATAATTGTGAATATTCCTTTTCAGTACTGATACAGGGTGCAGCCAGGGGGCCCCCAAAAAAGATTTGGAATGGTGCCCAGAATTCAAAGTGTATAGGAATATTGGAGAGACATATAAGATGTCCTCACCCCTTCCCCTCACACAGGTGTGAGTTGGGGGAAGAGACACATGGAGCAGGAACATGCAGGGCTGTTTTGTACAACCACAGCCTTGCAGCTAATTCAGGGCATGGTCATTTAACATATCTATAGCCTTTGGCGGGTCACTTGGATATGTTAAATGGCTGTGGCCAGGCTTGGAGCCAGGGGGATGAAGTCACTCCCCCCAAGATGTAACTGGGGGCAGGTCCCCTAAGTTATAGTGCCTGCGTGGGAGCTTGGAGAAGATTGGCTCTAGGACATGGGATGATTACTGCCCAGACTAACGATGGCAGCCCAGTAAACTTGTATTAATACAGAAATACTGGCAGGTGTAACTTATCTTGGGAGGAGTCAGAAATAGGGGTACAGAGGAAGATGGGTGTGAGGATTTAAAAGCCAGACACAGCAGCCATTAAGAGAGAGCCATGCGGTTTCAGCAGAGTGAGGACCCCCTCTTGGTGAGATGAAAGAGGGAGCCACGTGGCTTTGGCAGGGTGCAGACCGCCTCTTTCCCAGGTGAAAGGGAAAAACCATGCAGCTTTGCCAGAATGGAGATCCCTGCAGCCAGGTGAAGAAGAAAGCCACATGCTTTTGGTGGAGTGCTGACCCCTGCAGCTTTGGTAGAAGAGGCCCACGCGGCTTTTGGGTGCCCCTTTGGCCACGTGCCCTGGAAAAGCAGGAGAGACTTTGACTGGAACTGGGTACAAAGAACTCTTGCCAGTGGACCATGAGAGGGTACCACAGTACTTTGGATTAACTCGAGATCCTGCCTGACACAGCTGATGGTGCCAGCGGCCTGCAACACGGACGTGTGTTCTTTTCCTGATTTAGGGTACCCGGAGTTGGGACAGGGGGAGAAGGGAGCGCTGTGTGGGTGTAGGTGTATACCCTAAAGGACTTTGATATTTTAGTGGAGGCGTTAGGCCTGAATAGCATTAAATAAACATTTTGTTTCCTTTTCACAAATCTCTGGCATTGAGAGATGTCTTTCCAATTGGTGGCAGACAGAAGAGCCCAGTAGATTTTAGTATTCCGTCCTTGGGAGGGGCCCCTGTTCTGTAGCAATATTTGGCATCTCTAGGTGGGCCAAATACTGCCCCTTCCCTCAGACCTCTTGTTCAGTAACAGTACCATACCAAAATTGACAAGTGGTGGCTGGTCGCAATGTGGAATCTGAAACAACATCTGTGATCTTCACATATTTTTGTGTTAAAGTCCATTAATCTATCTTGTAGTTAGAATGCATCTTTTAATCATGCACATTACAATATCATTACATTACTATTTGAAAATTATATGTTCACTAAGTCATGCACATAATCCAAATATTGCCTTTTTAGGCAAGTTAATAGTTTTGATTATTAATTGAATGTTGGGGAGTTAATAATATGCTTAGAAATTAGATTTTACATTTACATTAGGTTTATTTTAATGAAACAATGGTCGTCATATCTGTGACTTTCTTACTGGCACAAATATTATGAGTAATATTTTTCAGCCTCTATGTTCTTAAATTAAAAAATCCTCCTTTAAATAATGAAGAACATAAATTATTTATATGAGTTTGTGTCACTGTAGTAGCATCAAAGATCAAAGAAAATTGGAATCTCTAATACTGAAACAAAAAATAAATATGAATATATAGTTGAACTTCCTATAGCATTTCTGGCTATATCATTGACTTCATTGGAGTACCAGAAAAATATGCTTGTTGAATTCATAGTAGTGTCTGTTGAGTGTTGACGCTATTGCTGTACAGAAGTCATTTAATTAAGTATAGTCATACAGTGTTAGACCAGAATGGAACCCCAGAGATTATCCAGGCCCACTTTATAACAAGTTCACAAGTAACCTGAGTATGTCAGAGATCATTTGACTTACTCAAGGTAATAGATTATTGGAGATACATTTGAGACCAGAATACAGACTGAAGGTTTCTGTTAAAGGTGCTCCCCCTATTGCTCCTGACTCCTGAGAATGGATTTTGTTCAGCTGGATGTGGGTGTTTGCTCTCATATACCATCAAATGGAAATATGCAAAAATTTAAGAGAAAACAGTACGTTGGGTTCATAACTTCTTTCTTTTAGGAACTCTTGAATTTGTGTTTTGGGTTTCTTCAGATGTTTTTCCAGAAGTGGAATGACTGGGTCATAAGGCAGTTCCATTTTTACTTTTTTTGAGGTAACTCCACACTGCTTTCCTCTGTGGCTATACCAGACTGACAAAAAGGTGAAGGGATTAAGAGAAAAAGAAAAGTCTCACACACAGACAACAGTTTGGTTATTACCAGAGTGAAAGGGGATGAGGAGAGGTAGAAGAGGCTTAAGAGGGAATAAATAGTGATGGAAGGAGACTTGATTTGGGGCAGTGAACACACAATGCAATAAACAGGTGATGCATTATAGAATTGTACACCTGAACCCTATATAATTTTATTAACCAGTGTCACTCAAATAAATTTAGTAAAAAAATAAGAAAGAAAAAGTAAAAATAAAACTGATGCTCAATATAATTAATGAAAGCCAGATTTGAGAAACAAAGTTAAAGCACTTAACAACAGACACATGAAAGGTGACAGTTCATTGTTCTCACTGAATGTTACCCCATAAGAGGACTGAGGCCTCAGCCTTCGGCTGTCATCTGGAGTAGCTTCATAGTGTAGTTAGACCAAATCTATTGCTCCTCCTTGTTCCATCTCTAAAATTACATTTCTTTTGCAATTATTTAAAAAAGTGAGATGAATAATGCATATGAAATTCTAAAATATATATTCAGATATAGGTCAGGACGGAGAAACTAAGATTATTGTTAGCAATATATTCCATATACTTTCTGTTTTTTGATTCAAGCATATAAACTTCTGGCTATTTCAAATCATCCACAGAATGTGATTTTCTTTTTTTTTTTTTATAGATTATCAGCAAAGAAGAAGAGAAAAGGCCTACTGAGCAGGAAAGGATTAGCAACAGGCCTGCAGAATTGATATTTTTCTGAAACTAAGAAGAGGTTTATTAAAGGATAACACATCAATATGCCTTATTTTCTCCATATAAGAAGAAGCACAATTGTGTGCTCTGAATGATAGAGTCAATACTGGGTATGGTACTGAGGAAGGTTCATTAAAGTTTAGAAGAATCATCACGGGGGAAAGCACACTGTAGCTGACCAAGGAAAAGTAAATTCATTGATGATTGGCATTGAAGATTCTGCTGATGTTTGTGATTGTGCTTTTATGGAAGAATCAATCTATTTTGCTTGTATTTCTGTATCATATATGAAGAGAGGAGAAAACAGTCAGTGTTTTCCACAGTCTCAGGGCAGAGATTTTGCTATGCTTCTGAGGTGAAAGGCTGAAGAGAAAGTTGTTCTAGGATCCTGGTGTAGCTCCGAATCACGGCAGAAGTTACAGCAAAACATGGACTGAAAAGAAAGAAAAGAAAATGTAATAGAAGCAGGTAACATGAAGGTATAGAAAAGAGATTTATTTCAGTGACTTTGAAAAATAAGTCTAAAGGGAAGACTGTCCAGAGAGAGCTATTTGGAGGTGAAAGTACACAAATAATACTGTAGATCTAGACTTCTATTGGATTTAGATTTTCAAAAATGTGTAAAATGTGGTCATAGGGAATTGGTCATTGGAGTTGAAGAAATAAAGTAACTAACTATGATGAAAGGGTTTTAAATAGATCATCTACATGGACAAAAAGTGATTCAGGCCCTAGAAGTTACTCTGAATAGTGGTGAAAGACATGAGCAGAGCCCAATTCCCATAGTCAAGTAGGGGTTCAGCAGGTTACTATTAAATTATGGTTCAAGACAGTGAGAAAACATACATTTTTAAAGAGTAGGAAAGTTGAAAATAAGTAAAAGAGTAGTGTTTACAAAGTGACCGTGGAGTATAGCAAGAAAACTCATCCCAAATCGAGACTCAGAAGGATCTGACAAGTGATTGTTTCTACTGCAAAGAGCCTCAAGAAATGAGAATTCAAGACTTTTTCTCTTTTTCTTTTTATATTCAACTTAGCTCTTTGCTTTTCTAATTCTTTTGTTCAAGCCTTTTAGTTAAATTTAATATTTGTATCTCCCAAATTGCTCCAATTTCTTTTCTTTATGTTTTAATAAATAAAAACTGTGGCAAATTCAGAACATTTAAAGTTTTGACCAGCAATTGAGCATTTATCTTACAAAAATAAAAAAAACATAGGAGATATAAATTATGTGGAAGGTTGTTTTATGCCTATGTTGTTGTCAAGTATAGTATAAAGTATGGGCTTATGATTTTATGTAATATGATATTTTTAAGTATTTTTGTGTAATATTAAATTTTAAAAGTATAATGTAAAATGTACTGATAGTAATTGTTTGTTTATGCGTGTAATCAAGAAACAAAATGATTTCTACAAAGCTATAAAAGTCATTTTTGCTAGATGGTAGAATTATGGAAGATATTTTTATGGGTTTTCTTATTTTTTAAGGCACAGATGAGTACTTTTGAAAACAGCAAGATGATAATCATAACTTATCTTTATTAATAATCACATTAAATACAAATGGTTTAAATTCTCTGATTAAAGGCAGATATTATCAAATTGATTAAAAGAGCAAAAATCAGCCATATGTCACCTACACATGGTTTGAATATAAAGAAACAAATAGGTTAAATGATGAAAAAGGAGAGACCACTTTAACAGTAAACAAACAAAAACCCTGAAATGCTTGTGTTAATTACTAATCAAAGGGTACTTCAGGCACTGCTTTTGTAAGTAGAGATAAGAATATTACTTGTAATAAAATAATTTTATCGCTATAGTAGAAGAATCAGTTCTTGAAGAAGATACAGTAGTACTAAATGTTTATAGACCTAATAATGCCTTCAAGAAATATTAAATAATAACCCAGAAAAATGTAAGGATAAATGGACAATAAATTTAAAAAAACTTCTAAGGTTTTAGTTAATACCTTTTCCTCAATAATTAATAGAACAAATAGGCATTAAATCAATAAGTACAATATAAATTATTTTGAAAATACTATCAATCATTTTTAATATTCAAGTTTATATGGAATATTTACCATGATAGGAGATATTTGAAGTCATAAAACAATTCTCAATATATTTTAGAAGGTTTAAATTATTCAAATCTTCTTCTCTGACTTAAAATAAATTAATTCAATTTAGGGAGGTCTCTAGAAAATCACAGAAATTTAGAGGAAAAAAACTCTTCTAAATAGCTTACGGAAAAAATCATATTCAATATGAAATTTAAAAGTATGTTGAATTAAATGAAAATGAAAGTGCAACACACTCAAATTTGTAAGATACTGCTAGAATATTACTTATGGAAAAATTCACAGTAATTAGTGCCTCTATCAAAAAATAAGAAAGGTACAACATCCATAATCTCAGCTTCAACTTAAAAAATGAAAAAATAAATTTAAATAAGCAGAAGAACAAGGAATAATAAAGGTCAGAAGGGAGAGAGAGGGAGAGAATGTATATTTGATTTCAAGAATGAGACAGGTAAAATCTCTGTGCATTTTAGATATTAAAACAATAGGAAAGAAATATTTTCAACAATTTTTTGATAAGGCATTTGACAACTTAGAAAAATACATCGAAAGACACAAAGCTCACTAAAAAAGATGGAGATAACCTGAGACTCCACATTTTCTGCTAAGTTAATTTGTACATTAAAGTTTTTCCAAAAATTTTTCCAAGAATCCATTGATGAAGTTAACCAAATATTTATATAAGAAACATTATAAATTATACATAAAATGTCTCATTAATATAAAAATAGTGAAATATTATCTTTATTTATTTTAATAGATGAGATTTATCTTGATGTCAAAAGCAATGACTTTACAAAAGAACCAGACTACAGAGCAACATTTCTCCTAAATAAAGATGCAAATACCTAAACACAACATTACATAATTTAAGCCAACAATAAATAAAAATATAACACATTATGACCATGGAACTTTATTCCAAGAACATTACATAATTTAAGCCAACAATAAATAAAAATATAACACATTATGACCATGGAACTTTATTCCAAGAAGGCAAGATTGGCTTAATTACAAATTAATATAATTGATATATTACAAAACTAAAAATTACAACCTTATGATCATCTTATATATTAAAAAAGACATTTTAGAAATCCAACATTTATCTGTGATGAGAATTTTAAGTTACTTAGAAATAAAAATAAATTTCCTTGACCTGATAAAAATCTTGTTAATATTATTCTTACTTAAAAAGCTGAATTTATAGTCCATATACTTAGGAAAAAAGACATGGATTCCACTCTCTCTACTTATATTCAGCATTACATTAGGGAAACTATTGGTAAGTAGTATAGTAATACAAGATGAAGATGAAATACGTCATTTAGATTCAAAAAGAGCCCTGGCTGGTGTAGCTCAGTGGATTGAGCGCGGGCCTGCGAACCAGACAATCGCGGTTCGATTCCCAGTCAGGGCACATACCTGGGTTGCGGACCAGTTCCCTGCAGGCCAGTTCCCAGGGGGGACGTCCCAGTGGGGGATGCACAAGAAGCAACTGTACATTGATGTTTCTCTCCCTCTCTCCTTCCCTTCCCCTCTAGAGATAAATAAATAAAATATTTAAAAAAAAAACAAAAAGAATATTGGGAGAATCCATCCTCATTTGCAGATAACCTGACCTTTTATGTAAAAATGTCATTTATATACAAAATAGAAACTATAACTAATATGTGAATTAAACAGGGTTTGTGTATTCATTAAACAACATGAATATACAAAAATAATCAGAAAATAAAATTATAAAAAGAAATGTGGTTTATAGTATCAAGAAACGATATAAAATATTATGCCTAAATGTGACAAGATATAAAAGATCTACACAGTGCAAACAAAATACTGAGAAAAATTAAGGAAGATCTAAATAAATATTGAGATATATCATATTCATGAGTCAAAAGATGTAACGTTGGTACTTGTCTATCTTCCTAAAATAGATCTATACATCCAGTTTCCTCAGTTAATAGTCCAACAGATCAGTTTGTTGAAATTGAGAAGCTAATTAAAAGAACATAGGGAAATACAAAAGACCTAGATTGTTCATAGCCACAATTGAATATTAGTACAAAGTTGTAGCACTAACAGTGTCTTTTTTCAGACAAATAAAAAATATATAGTCATCAAGACTGTGGGATTTTGGCATATGTGTGTGTGTGTGTATACACAGACATATATATCCAGTTGTGTGTATATGTATATACACATACACATATGTACACACACATATATACACACATATATGCATATATATTCAATTCAGTTCTGTATATGTTGTGAAAATATATGTGTACACACACACAACTTAATTGAATATAAAGTCTAGAAATAGATGCATACATATTTGGCCAAAGGTGAAGAGACAAGTCAATGCAGAAAGGACAGTCTTGTTAAGAAATAGCATTCCAGGAACTAGATATCCACATGTAAAAAAACAGAAACAAAAAAGAAAGCTTTTGATTTTGTATCACACCATGTACAAAAATTAATTTTAAATGGATCACAGAAATAAATATAAAACCTGCATTTATAAAACACTATTTTATGACCTTATATTAGGCAAAGATTTGTTTTTTAGACACAATTCCAAAAGTACCATCCATGATAGAACACATTGATAAAATGAGCTTCATAAAGACTGAAAATTTTTGCTCTTCAAAAGACACAGTTAAAATGAAAGGACAATTCACACCTTGGAGAAAATTTTGTAAATTATAAACCTATTAAAGGACTTTTGTCTAGATATAAAAAATAATGCAATATTCAGTGATAGGTAACAACCTAATTCTAAAAATGGGAAAAATACTTAAAAAGAGAATTCACTAAAAAGAATATACCAATAACAAATTTGAGTATGAAAAGATGGTCAACAGAATTAACAGAATAATGCACCTTAAAACAACAATAATATATACCTTTTTAGAATATATGTAATAAAATAATTTACCATACCAAGTGTTGTGAAGGTGTGGAAAAATTAGACTCCGAAATGTTTACTTGATTGAATTGTATCCAAATACAAATAATTAATTTAACTACATTGAACATAATACATTATTTCAGTAAATTGGCACCACTTCACCACATCCAAAAATAAAAGTAAAAAGACAATTTAACAAAAATATTAATAGTAATAAACACATAAACCTAACATTTTAATAATTAATTTAATCATTTATTAAAATGCCAGATATTTTTATGTATATTAGCACAGTTCAGTACACACAGAAATGGTTTCAAAGCATTTAAAGAAGTTAAGACTTTCTGATTTCTATTCCCAATCAGCATATGATCTATTTATGAAGCAATGTCACTTACGCATGCAATAGGTATTTCAAGTTAATAAACAAAAATAATTGCAATGATATACTTCAAAGAAAGGAGAAATCTATTTGGTTGAAGGAATCAGGGATGGATTTACAGACTAGAGAGAGATGAATTCAGTTTTGATCATTCGTAGGGTTTGAATAAGTTAATGGGGAATGTGAGAATAAAATATTATTGCTCTTGTTGGGAACTAACATAATATTTTATAGCTATGAATTCTCATAAGTTACATAGCTTCCTTTTTATTACTCAATAAACTATAAATATAATTGGCATAGGGTGAAGTATAAAGAGACTGAATAAATCATATAGATAAGCATTAAATCTACTAAAATGGTTCAAACACAGAAAAGAATTCAAACATACAATTAAATGTATAAGGTATTTTTATATTAAATGCTTTCATCCAACAAACATTTTTAGCACATTCTATGAGCTGAGTACTTTAGAAGTACCAGAGATGGCTTGAATTAAATTTATTTGTTGCTTTGATATATAGTTATATGTTGTTACATTATATTTAATTTATATCCAGGAAAATGTGTTTTCAGAAATATAAAAATATAGACCACCAAAGGTTCAGTGGTAAGATAATGTGCTGAGGTTTGAAGTATGCTAAGTTTTATATAAGGTGCTAGACACTCACATTATTTTTTTTCTAGAACTGCTTTTTTTCAAATTTCCAATGATTGCATATGTACTTAGAAATAAAACACCCAGGGTGATTTTTAACCAATCATTTTATTTAATCTGTGGAACTTGAAAAAAAAGCATTTCTAGAAAAAATATTAATGTGAGACAGATAAATGTTCACCTGAAACTAATATGGTATGTCAACTGTAATTAAAAATATAAATTTTAGAATAGCTTCCAGATAACAGCTTGAGAGACAGGATACAGGATTGTGTCTCTCACTTAAAGAAAATATGGGGGGGTGGAGATACTTTGGAAACAAAGATAAAGAATTCTGTTCTGGTCCAGTTGAGTATTAGGTGCTAAAGAACCTTCAGGTAAAAACATGTGAGGGGGGACCAAAAATATAGAATTTACTTATTAAAAATTGTGTATTTATTCTTACATATTTAAACTTCAGTCACCTTCAAAGTATTCTCCATTTGATGCAATACACCTATGGAGGTATTTTTCTCCACTGCTCAAAACATGTTTGAACTCGTCAACTTTGGGACTTACTTTTTTCTGACTTTGTGTACTTATGCATGCGTATCTCTTTTTATTGGATATTTTACACTGCATTGACTATACCATACCACATTCCAACAAACAATTTAGACATCTATGTATGATAAGATAAATATTCATTATCCATTTTTCATTTTAATCTTGTATATTATGTATTTGCACATTTAGTGCCAGGGTTGCAGTACTGTTGTTTACCATCTTGTTGTAATCAAACCTACTAATATCTAGCCATCTTTTCACAAGCTATGGAGAGCATGTTTTATTTGGCTACAAATGCTATTTGAAATTTTATGAACTGGAGTATTATCTGAAATATATCTCCTCAAAAATTTAGTGTTCATTTTTAGGATTTTAGACATATTCTTCCTAACTATTATTGCTAAAGTCATCTTTTCAAATAAGTTAGCTGAAGAGACCATTTAGAATAGGCCTGCACATTTTTTTCACAATAGGTGTAGTTTTTTTCTCTTCCATTTACACAAATAAAAAGCTTGCAAGTTTTTAGGGGAAAAATGTTAGAATTATAACATAAAATAATTAGCAAAATAGCAGATAGTAGGAACTAACTTTAAAGAGATGAAGAGACCAGGAGAAGGCCATGCAGGGGCAAAAAGATGAAGACAATAAATTGGGAAAATATAAGAAAAAAGCATCATGATAAATTGTCTTTCAAATATAGGAATTTTGGTATTAAATCTTCTGGATGCTTTGTGTACATTTACCACCTAAGAAGCTTGAACAGATATAAAAATGATCAGGAAAGGAAGATGAGGAAAAAATTAAGTTCACATCTCTTCCCACAGATTTAATAACTACTCAATAATTTGATTAGCCTACTAAGATTAAAAATACCTTGAAAACTAAGCTCCTTGCTTATGTAGTGCCTTGGAATCAGGAACTTACAACAATCTCACCATTTGCCAAATTTTTTAAATTATACTTTATTGATTATGTATTACAGTTGTCTTAAGTTTTTTCATTTCCCCCCCTCCACAGAGCACCCACCACTTTCTCAGGCAATCTGCACACCATTGTTGATGTCCATGGGTCATGCATAGGCTCTTTGGCTACTCCATTTCCTATGCTGTACTTTACATCCCTATGGCTATTCTGTAGCTACCTATTTGTACTTCTTAATCCCCTCATCTCTCACCCGCTGTCCCCCATACCCCCATTGCACCTGGCAACCATCAAAACACTCTCCATATCCATGATTCTGTCTCTGTTGTTCTTGTTGGCTTAGTTTGTTTTTTAGATTCAGTTGTTGATAGATATGTATTTTTGCCATTTTATTGTTCATAGTTTTCATCCTTTTTTTCTTAACATTTCACATAATAATGGTTTGGTGATGATGAACTCCTTTAGTTTTTTTCTTGTCTGGGAAGCTCTTTATCTGTCCTTCAATTCTAAATGATAGCTTTACTGGGTAGAGCAAACTTGGCTGTAGGTCCCTGCTTTTCATGACTTTGAATATATCTTGCCAATCTCTTCTACCCTGCAAAGTTAAAAAGGGGAGGGATTTGGAAGAACAAGTATGAAGGACACAAGGACAAGAACTAAGGAGGGTAGAAATGGGAGGGAGGTGGGGTGCATGGGGGAGGGGTGGGCTGGAATGGGAGAAATAAACAGAAAACTGTACTTGAAAAATAACTAAATAAAAATTAAATAAATAAATAAATAAATAAATAAATAAATAAATAGAAAAATCAGCTGACAGTCATAGGAGAACTCTCCTCCAGGCAAAGAACTTCTTTTATCACACTACTTTTAAGATTTTCTTTTTATCTTTAAACTTTGGTATTTTAATTATGATATGTCTTAGAGTGGGCCTCTCTTCATCCATCCTGTCTGAGATTCTCTGTGCTTCCTGGACTTGCATGTCTATTTCCTTCACCAAATTTAGAGAAGTTTTCTTTTATTATTTTTTCAAATAGATTTCCAGTTTCTTGCTCTTTCCTTTCTCCTTCTGGCATCCCTATGATGCATATGTTGGACCTCTTGAAATTGTCCCAGAGGCTGCTTATAGTATCCTCACTTTTTAATTATTTTTTCTTCCTGTTCTGATTGGTTGTTTTTTGTTTCTTTATGTTCCAAATCATTGATTTGATTCTCAGCTTCAACCATTCTACTGTTGTTTCTCTGTAAATTGTTCTTCATTTTGATTAGTGTATCCTTTGTTTTTGACTGGATCTTTTTATTTCTGTTGAGGTCCTCACTAAGTTCCCTGAGCATCCTTATAACCAGTGTTTTGAACTTTGTCTCTGATAGATTGCTTATTTCCATTTTGTTTAGCTCTTTTTCTGAAGTTTTGATCTGTTCTTTCATGTCAGCCATGTTTCTTTGTCTCCCTGGTTTAGCACCCTCCCTGTATTTGTTTCTGTGTATTAGGTAGATCTGCTTTGACCCTGTGTCTTGGTAGTGTGGCCTAATGTATCAGGTATCTTGTAGGATCCAGTGCACAACCTCCCCTTATCACCTGAGCTGGGTACTCAAGGTGCACTCTTCAGGTGGGTGGAGTACACCCTCCTCTTGTGGTTGGGTGGGGCAGAGTGTCTGAGGATCTCCATGGTGGGTCAAGCAGTGTTAGCCATGTTGATAGAGTCCCAGGTATCAACTTGCTGGATCTTTGGCTCTGTGTAGGGCTTTAGAAAAGGAACCATGGCCTCTGCTTGCCTTGTTTCCAGACATTTCAGTTTCTCCCTGTATGTCAGTGATGCCTTTCAAGCTAATACTCCTGTGCTGGAGCTCAGAGGTAGTGAGATTGAGTAGGTGATCCCCTATGTGCTTTAAGCTCCAGCAGTTTCTTTCATTGACTCAATCCATGCTGATTTTTGCAGCCAGAAGTTGCGGGGACTTTTCTTCCTGGTATTCCAGTTCCAACCTTGAGCTGTAGGTTCTGGTGGGACTCCTCACTCCCGAAATACACCTTCTGAATTTTAATCCACTACACATGGGTGTGGGACCAGCCCATTTCTCACCTGTATCCATCCTACTAGTCTGAATGGATGTGGTTTCTTAATTCCGTAGTTGTCAGACTTCAATTCAACTTGATTTCTGATGGTTCTGAGTGATGGTTCTATATTTTAGTTGTAATTTTTCTGTGGTATGCAAAGAATGCAAGCCATGTCTGACTATACTGCCATCTTGACCAGTAGTATCTCGTAGCCATTTACCTTTAAATTTATTTAACTTTTTACTAGTTAACCAGCAATAATTATTTTGAAATTAATTTTTTTTCAAATTATGAGTTTGCGCTAAGGTAAAACATTAATGACACTTCAAGAAAGAGGTCTTTATGCTTATTCTTGGAATGGTAACAGGAAAACACACATCAAAGCCATTATGTACTGCGAATAATGCTTCCTCAGAGTTAAAAGGTCAGGAAAGGACATCTAATCCATCAGAATGCATTTCAAAAGTCTTTAACAAAGTCAGTGAAAGAAGAAATAGGCAGATTGAAGGAAAATACATATGATCTGACAGGGGGGAGGAGTGGGAGAGGGGAGAGGGGGGGGGGGGGGGGGGGTTGGAGGGGGGGGGGGGGGGGATGGGAGAAATAGATAAAAAAAATGTAGCTAAAATTTAGGAAAGAACCTGGAGAAATTCACTGGCCTGAGGTCTCATCAGTGCTTGCTCATGAATGTGAGGATAGGAAGTGGGGAAAAAGCATCCTATCTTTTCCTACCTAAAAACATTAGTTAGATCAGCAACAACAGATAAGAGACGGTGCCTGTGAGATTTGTCAGAGAGCAGAATTTTGTAGAAGGGAGAAAGAGGTGCACCCTGCACTAAGCTGATGTATTAGGTTCACTAAACGCATTTCACAAGATTCATAGGCAACTGCATATTCTTGAATCGAGAACTGGATTCATTTACAACTTGACAGCCTACATAATTAGAAAAGATAGTTCCCATACTTTCTATGTAATTTAGTTTGTAAACAACAACAAAAACTTGCTTTCTTTAATGATGTGTATAAGAAAATATATTTCTTTAAATATGATTAATTGTGAGGTACTATTTCATATAGCAAGAAATAACTTTTGACCTAGTGTGAGCAGAATGTACAGCAAGTGAAGGGGAAAACAATGAACTAAAAATCAGGAGACTGGGGATTTCATCTTGTGGTTGCCGTTAATTAGCTGTCTGAACAAGAGCATCTCTGTGTCTCTCGATATGAATTTTTTCATCTGTGAAATGAAGCAGTTGTTTATCCCCAAAGCCCTTTATAGTGCTAAATATATATATACACTGCATTATCTTTTCTGGCAGTGTAGGTAGTATATCCCAACCTATCCATGTGTACTCTTCTGTGTTTTTGCAAGTATGTATGCTCTAGTAACCTTGACTGGCAATGTTTATAAGTATAGTCTATGTGATAGAAGGACTCAAGGTGACTTGTTCAAGAAAATCCCTGCTAGTGCCAATTAGCAAAGGCCCCAATCAATGAAGTACCCTGGTCATACTGTGATGCCAAGGATTCCTTGAGTTGTGTTTCCGTGGATGTCTGTTTGACTAAGAATAAGGTGTGTACACAGTAAAATAATCAGTTAAAATTTCAATAACAATCAGATAAAGTATATTCTTTTAAGAGAAAAAATTATAGCTTATGTTGCTTCTTCAACTGTATTTTTATAATAGAGATAGAAAAGAAAGAAAAAAATCAGTGAATTATGGAGATAATAAATTAGCACCCATAAAGTTAATAGTTATATTAGAATGCATAACTATGTTTAGATCTTAATATCCCTACCTAATAAACAATAGCTGAGAGAAATAGTAATGTATGTATTATATGTATATAATCCATATATAATATATATTCCCATATAAAATGACTTTATATAATGTCTATTTATAATGTGTATATTTATTTTAAATGTGTGAATATGTATACATATATATACATATATATATATGATGAGTATATTACAAAGAACTGGAGACACTATAATTGCCATAGATAACTCCATTGACCATGTGATTCTAAGTCTCAAAATCACTAGTATGTCTATGCCATGATATCTAGTGGAAATATTGATATATAGTAATTATATTTTAATAAATGTGTTCAATGTGTTTAATGATCTGTAACAAAATAGTGGCAAAATCGCTTTTTAATAATATCTCTGAAATATAATAAAAATAATCAAGTCTTACCCTCTTTCTATTAACTCATTTATCTAAGGAACATTGATTAAGAGCAAGGTAATGAATTTGAAACCAATGTAAACTTTATCCTGTTATGTAGTTACAAAATTTATTACTGGAACTTTAAAAGCTTTTTTTGAAAAGGCTTTTTTTTTGTTTAAAAAAAAACATCAGGGGAGAATATGGGTAAGTCAGTGATAAACCTTCCTGTCCTTTATGAGGAATGATAGGCTAATACTGGGTCAGTGGTGGCACAGAATTCAAAGGTACTGTATGAAAGAGTGAACAGTTCATACGGTCCAATCCTTTACAACTTGTTGTCTTTGGACCAACCAGAGCAAGTTGTTGCTTCCCTTTTTTCTCCATTTTGATTCTGCTTCTCTCCTAGGATTTCTGTAATATAATTTAGAACATTTACCACTCTGAAATACAATTTTAAAAATACTGACCCAACCCAAGTCAATTACAGATGAATTAATCAATTTCGAGAGAATTAAAGACTTTCTAAAATTAGTTTATTAGCAGCAGAGTTGGAATCTTGGTCTCATGATTTCAAATGCGGCAATTATCTTTTTGACTTTGGACAATCATGTTTTACCGTTTTTGTAGATTAAAATCAAGATTATTTTAATGTGATTTTCTTGGGTATTTAAAATCTTGAGTTTATTTAGGAAGTTAAAACCCATGTAATGTTTATAGAAATTAGGTTTATGTTTAGAAGATAAAATTAGCCAAGCGAAAATGGAGAAGCTAGGGTTTTCAGCAATTAGAAGCAGATCCAATAGTTTGGAAACCTTCACTGAACAGATGTGGAGTAAGCACTAAATGGCAGGTACAGGTGTAGCTATTCATCAGAACCCAAATGTGCAATGTGGCACCTTGACCTAGGATCATGTGAGAAAAAATTCTCCATATAATTACCTAGCAAAAGTTCCAAGGCAAATAACAATTAAAGCACCTTTGCCTTACCCAGACCTAATGCACAGCGTCAATTAATTGACACACGAGAGCCTAAAAGAAAAAAGTAAATGCACAATAGGTCATCTAAATTTCTAGCAGGGTACATCTATGTAAAGTTCACAATTTGAAGGGACAGAGAGAAGCATAAATAAATATTTAGAAGATGAATAAAATAAATTAACAAAACCAATGCCATAGATTTAACAACAATAACAAAATGACAGGTTAACTCCCTAGAATCCTTGTTTGTTGGCCTTTGGACAACTTAGCACAATCTAGAGTCTACCATAGTGCTTCTCAGGGTTTATGCCCAGAAATGTTGGCACATAAAGACTTAACCCATGTAACATACATTTGATTAGACCACTGAGACTGAAATTTCTGCCTTTTATGGTATTCAACATGAAATCGGATATAATTAAAAACTGGCCTTATGAACATATATTCAGAACTAAGTAGGTGACAATATCCACTATAAAAATTTTAACACTTTATTGTGAAATAATCTTATAAAAATCACAAGAGGTAAAGTCAGAATAAATGAGACCGATGCATCTGTTTTCATACAGGGACATTATATTAAAAGTGACTGGAATATCCATAGCATGATGGCTTGGAAGGGATATGCCAAATCTTGCCTCTATGACTTTCATTTTGCTTTCAAATCTAATTCATTCATAAGGGGCCAATTCTCAGCATGACACGCTATGTGTCACTTGGATTGTCTCCCTGTTCAGCCTTTGATTTGATTCATGTTTTAGTTCTGTGGAGACAGAAGCCTATAAGTACAAATTGAAAGATCTGTTTTCTAAAACCTTGTTTGCAACACAGTGTAGCAAATACTGCACTGTTTGGTACTTAAGCAAGACAATATAATATTAGAATAAGAAATTTCTCCTGACTTTTCCCTAAAACAAGCTCTCTTCTAAGGTGACAGCTTTCAGAACTGTCAGGACATATATAATGGGGTACTGGTGTCTGACAGGCTATGGTGCCACCATGGAAGTGTGGTAGCCATGCGATATCAGAGATGAGTCAGACACTGTGGGTGATGACTGACCAGAGTTCTGTCTGAGGAGGCAGAAAACATTTCTTGGCATCTCTGGAAGCTCTTTGAGGATGTTGCGTTGAGGATACACATAAACAATTTAAAGCAATATCCTATAAAATATGGGTTATTAATCTTGATAGAACACCATTTAATTTACTGGATGTTAATGACTAGAGAACATTGCTTTTCAAATAATTTAATTTTTAAAGGAAATCTTTACATCTCCCTATATCAAATACTCAACTTACATGACATCTTACTATCTTTAGTCTTATGTGACAACTGGTTCTTCAGCAGCCTTTCCACCTGAAGTCCCGCAGAACTCACCTGTTGTTGAGTAGTTCACGAGAGCATGACAGTGTAAAGGCTTCCATGGGATCTCGGGCCGCAATTTGAAATGTTACACTTTGGTTACTCTGGGCTTTAAGACTATGGGACTAACCTCCCAGAGTCTTTGCCCTAAGAAGGTCAGACATGCCTTCCTGGAACTGCTCACCAGGGGACTCAGCATCGCAGTCGATGCCTCTTTTTTGGTAGAAATGGGCAGTTTTAATTTTTTTAGCAAGTTCACATTCCTGGGACTGCAGACACATTTACTAAATTCGGTCACTATTTGAAATACTTAAATTGTTCCAGGAGGGAATACTAATGCCATTAAATGCTGATGACTGAGAGAAAATTACCATTCATGAAAATAGTAAAACTTTTAAAAAAGAAACTCTAGTATTATACTCAAGGAGTTATTATTAAATTTTATTTAATTTGCTCCCAAAATTATCACCATCTCAGTTTCTATGTAAAACATACTGACAATACCCATTGGAAACTGAACATTAGTAGCTACTACAATACTATAGTTTTTGTATGTACTTATATGACCTAAATTTAAGGTTAACAAGATTCAGTTATATGTGTCATTAAACTTGTTTATGCCCGTTGAAGTTGTTATAGTATTTAATTGGTCATACAAACTAATGAACTATAAAGAAGAAAAATTGAGTTTTTGGTATTAAAATGTTTTGAATTTGATAAAAGTGAGTTGCTAAAATAACCAAATGAATGGGAATAACTAAGAAAATGATGAAAAAATTAAAGGTATTCTGCATTCAGTTTGTTTCATAAGTTAATTATTAACTTTTTAAAAAAAAAGATATTATAACTTGAAATCATAGACTTCAATTCTGGAAGTTACGTGTGTTCTGTAAGAAAGAATAAATCCTCAGAAAAACTATCCCAAATTAAGACTATATCCTCACACATATAGGTTGGTTAATAAGTGGTAATTTAATATATTTTAAATCTAAATAACAATGTCATGTATTTTTACATTATTTTATTTTTGTCCTTAGTAACACTTTTACATTCAAAAGTAAAATTTTTTTCTTATTTTTTAAACTAAAACACTAAAAATCAATTGCAATGAAACTGTTTACACTCATTGTTTCAGTTACAGAAATTATTTAATAAGCAGAGGATGAAGCCTAATATTATTTTTCAGTGCATGTAGAATGATTCTGAAGGAAAACAATAGATGGATGTATCATTATGTAAATCTAATCATAAAGAAATACACTGCTTATGTTTTAGTAACTGAAAAATACAATCAGTGGTGCAGTAAGTGAAAAACCAATAAAAGCACAGAACAAATGCTTGTTTTAAGATTCCATAGGTTATTTTGAGATCCCAGAATAAATGAATAATCTTATAATAATGCACTGGAAATACTTTAATACCATATAATAAAGTTGAAACCAAATAGGTTTCATGTAGCTTTTAATACATATTTCTTGCCTGAGTGATACTGGCTGTGATATCCTCCACTCCCTACAGCACATAATTTTTTTCATTAAGCATGTTCCAAAGCATGACAGGAAAGTGATCGGGAAAAGATCTCGAGTGAGTTTTCCATATACCAAACAACTCTATGCATAATGATATGACAAAGTGGTTTGAGATCGTTAAGCAGATATTGGAAGACAAATCCTTCTCAATATTTTTGCTGTGGACTTTTAACCCCCTGGAACATTTGGTTCCAGTTTGGAAAGAATACAAAATATAGCATCTCTTTTGTCTGAAATCATTGCACCCACCCAGTCATGTTTTGGTTGACTGACTCATAATTTGACAGAGTTTGAGTGGGATATTTGTAGAAAATCTGGGACAGGAATGCAGATGGTGATGATGAGGCTCCTAAAAATGTGAATGATTAACACACTGCTGGGGATGCAAAAGTCTTTCTCTTTCATCTCAAGCAAAACTATTACACAAAACACAAAATAATCTCCACAATCATAACATGTTACATTTTCTTTTCACAGGCAGATAACTCTTAAGTAAATGTTCTATAACAACACTTTGTATCTGTTCAAATTATTACACATGTGTTAAAGAAAAACATAAAATTGAGAAATTGTATCAGTTTAACAATTTTATCTATTCCATTTTACTATTTTACAAAGAATTTTCTTTGCCAAACAGCATAATATTGTAAATGTTAGGGAAATTTGACAAAAATACTTTCTTTTATACATTGGGAAATAATAAGATATATATACCTTGGTCCCTTCACCCAGAGCTCCTGTATTAAAAATACAGGAACTAGGAGAATCTTTTGTTCTCATCTTAACTCTTTGACACCCTTCATGACAATTTTCTGAATGATAAGAGCATCCAACCCCAAGCTTTTAAGTCCTTTGGAATTTCATGGGCCACGGACATGTTTTTTTGTTTTGATAAGGTAACTCCAGGTGGGTTCCTGGATGGGGACTGCTCACCAGCAAGACAAAACCATGACTATAAGCTTGGGACTTTAAGCCCAACCCCATCCTCCATTCTATAGAGAGGAAGGGGGCTAAAAATGGAGTTAATAATTGATCATACCACTTGATGGAGCCTCCATAAAAATTCCAGCAGTACCAGATCGGGGAGCAGCCTGGTTAGTGAACACATCTGCATACTGGGAAAGAGGTGCATCTCAATTCAATGGGAGCAGAATCTCTTGCACTCCAGACCCCTGCAGATCTCACCCTATTCATGTCTTTATTGGGCTGCTCATCTGTATTCATCATATCATAAACCAGTAAACAGAAGTGTTTCTCTGAATTCTGTGAGTCATTCTAGCAAGTGATGGAAATGAAAGAGAGGATCATGAGAATCCAATTTATAGCCAGCAAGTCAGAAATACAGATGACAAGCTGAGGCTCTGATTAATAATAATATTTCTTATTAGTTCACAATATATAAATGTAATTTTTAAACCATCTTAATATCTATAATATTACATTGTTTGGCAAATAAATCATTTATAAAATAGAAGAGAAATAGAACATACGTAACTGATAAAATTTAGTCAGTCTTGTGGGACTAAGCCCTTAACTTATAGAATGTTACTAAATTCATGTTGATACTGTCAAAATTGAATTGATATAAAGGACACCTAGCTGGTATCACAGAGAATTGCTTGGTGTGGGGAAAACAAACAAACAAACCAAAAAAAGCACATTTGGTCAGCAGTGCAAGGATTCTTTACTTGACCAGACTTTCAACAGGCTTCCGAAACTTCTCCCAGGCCTCTCTGTGCACTTCCTTGTAAATTTTAATTTTAACAAGGGCCCTGCTAAGTCAATTTAACCAGAGTACCCCACTTCCATATCTGATTACCTTGATATGGGACCAGGCTCTTCATGTTCCACCATCTCCTGTCCTGGCTTCAGCAAGATTCCTGTTAGTTTGACTTAGTCATAATTTCCTTACTCTTGATATTTCTTCTTCTAGTAATTTCTTCTTCTAGTAATTTTTCATTCAATGATCCCCACTCTGCTCCTTGGCTATAAATTCCCACTTGCCAATGCTGTGTATTCAGTGTTGAACCTAATCTTTCTCCCAGGGTAAAATCCCATTGTAGTGGCCTCTGTACTTCTCACAGCGGTGCCGAATAATGTCTGCCTTACCATCTTCAACAGCGTCATTAAAGACTGTCAGCAGTGAAGTGATCTCTGTGAGTAGTAAAGGAGAAACATGCAGGAGTGTTTTGTTCCTTCACATACTTCTACAGGTGAATCAAGTGTCTGTAATTACAATGATTTAAATGTTGTCTAAGTTCATAAATGTTCTAAAGGCTTGAAACTGTACCAAAATGATAGATAGGCCATGAAAAATTCTATATTAAAAGAGTTAGTATCTATTAACCAGTCACCACAATAAAAGTAATGTAAAAGTGTTAGTGCATTGGCTTCTGTAACAATCCAAGCATTCAAAAAAGATTTTAAAATACTTAGGGAATGCCATTGAAGAAAATATGTATGCAGTCCACACTGAGTGGACATAAAAAAGTTAAGTAGCCAAGTTCTAGGCTATTACATCTACATTGTTGGTAGGGTGCATGCCTTATAGTGCCCTTAATCAAGTGACGTAGCATCAGTTACCTCTGGCCAGTAGGGAAGACTTCTTTGTCCAGGTAACTTCTAAGGCATTTTCTTCCTACCACTCTTAACTCAAATCCCTCCTACTACTGCATCAATGTTGAGCAAAGACAGGATGTAGAGCAGACATTTAGCACACACACAAAAATGAATCCATTTCTGCACATCCAGCAGATGTTGGTGAAATCTTGATGAAAGTACCCTGAAGGAGAGAGCAAACTAATAATTCTTCATCATGCAGATCCAATTAGAAAAGCAGTAGCTAGAGATTTGATTAGTGTTTAATGAAAATTCCACTTTAATCTTCCTTAAATGATAAGCAGCTGACTTTTAACAATTGTCTCTTATGAGGTGGGGAGAATTAATAATGACAATATGGAAAGAACTCCAACAAATCACTAGAAGAAATCATCCAGTAGGTGAACATCAAATGATTTGAACTAAATAGGAGCAGAAAATATATATTAAAATGTGTTAAATCTTATTAGCAATCAGAAAAGCAAGAGGGGAAAAGAGACATGTTGAGATACAGATTTATACCCATTAAAGGTAAAAATAATGTAAAAGAAGGCAACCAATACTTAGTAATGGTTTTGGAAAAATGAAAACTCTCATAGCCTGTTGGGAAGAAGAAAAATTAGTGCAAGCACTGTAGAATGTGTTAAAGAACATCCAAGAGAATTTAAAATGTTTTATAAGTAATAATAGCTTACAGTTCTAGATATATCCCCTGCATAAGTGTTTACGAACATGCAGTAGAAATGTTTACAGGCATGTTTATTGGATTGCTAAGAGCAGTCCAACATTTTGGATTGCTATCTGATAGGATGTAGGTATATAAAGAGAACTTTGTTAATAAATTGAATTATAACCCAGCAACTAAAATGAGTAAATGAAAACCCTCTGTATCAGTATGGATATAAATTCCTAAAGATAGATGAGACAGCTGCAGCTAAATAATAATCATAATTTATATAAGCCTAAAGAAAAATCTTACAACATTATTTATATAATTAGATACATTAATAATATAGTTGAAAAGAGAAGAATGAAATTGAACCAAGGGGGTTAATGAAGAAAATTTCTATTTTTCTTATTTAATTAAAAATATGTAGCTAATATAACATATTCACTCATGGAATTTTGCATAACTAGTGAATTATGTATATAGAGAGATATGTTTTATTTCAAAATGAAAATATTTAATATATTATATTTAGATCAAGTACTGTAACTTGCTGAAAATGGTGAAAATCTGGAGACAATAAAGTAAAAGGAAAGATAGTTTTAGTTATGCATATTGACAAAAGGGAGTTTATGTAGAAAGGGAAATTTACTCAACTCCTCGGACTTTGTGATATTTGATGAAATCGGAATACTCATGAGGACATGTCTGCTGCACGTCGAAGTAGAGAAGTCATCTGAAAGAGGAACTCTTTGTGATTTTTTTGAGGGGTGTATTATGTACTGAACCAGCAGCTCTCCTTTTACAAAACATTTTTCAGTGAAAGACCAACTTATAGACAAACTATGATTATTCAGATTTGGACAAGTGGTCGACCATCTCACCAAAAAACAAAATAAAATAAAATAAGTAAGCCTATCACCTAAGATAACAGCAGACAATTTTGTTGCCAGTTAACTTTTTTACACAACCTATAGCTTAACAGCTTTCCTACACCTGCATACTTTTCTGATGAACTAGGCGACATTATTAACAAATGTATTTCCTTAGATTACGTGATTGAATGTGTCAATCTCAAAGATCTGTATAATCCCCTAAAACAATCTTTTGCAAATGACCAATAATTTATGATACAAAATTATGAATGTGTAAAAAAGTACAAGATTGGCAAATTTGCTTTCATACAATATAATAAGGGTATGAAAAGTTTATTGATATCGTTGAAGATTTCACATTGCACTAATATTTAAGAAACTATCACTTGCCCAGTTTTGATGTAGTATCAAAGAATATCTATAATTATTTGAAAAGCTTGTAAAATATTCCTCACAACTTTTCTAATTTTACATAATTCAACCAAGTGACACTTCACAACAGATCGAATGCAAAAGGAGATATAAGGAAGTATTCAACTGCCTTCTATTAAGACAGAAATTAGATTTGCCACATTATAAATGATACCACTATTATCACAAATATTTTGTTTTTTAAAAATTATTGTTAATTAAAAATGTTATTCATCCTTATACATAACAGGTTTCTTGTGATTTAAAATAAAATAATACACGAGTAATTTAAACATTAAAAGAAGATATTTAGTGCATATAGAAACAGCTACTACATAGTAGAAAAATAATACCACCTCCAAAAACTATTAAAGATGCAAATAAATATTTGCACATTTTGAATTTGAAAACTAATATCCTAGATCATTTCTCGGGCAGTGCCCTCAATTCACTAATGAACAAAATAACTTTTACATGCTATTAAGCTGTGAATTATTAGAAGTGTTGTTTATTTAATCATAAATACACATTTCAAATCTTTAATATGGAAATAGTCACAGTTATGAAAAAGATATTTTAAATTTCCTTAGATTTTAAACTAACTTTTAATCAAATTTTGCTTATATGTTAAACATTGATATTGATAACTGATTGCATTAGGAATATGTATATATGAAGTATCTGTACTGATATTTAATCAATCAGATAGTCCTATTCAATTTCTGTTATAGAAATTTTGTTAATTATTTCAATCCAAAGAAAGATTTGAAACTGACAAGTAGCAGGTATGGTATTAGGTTATTTAATAACAAAGCTTGCAATTTAAATTCTGTAATTCCAGTTTCATAACATATTTACCCACAATTTCTAAGGATCTGTATTGTGAATTAAGACAAAGCTTGATTAATTACATTATATTTGCCTTGATAGAGAAAAGATTTTCCACAGTTTCCTCCTTGCCTCAAGAGACTGTCAGTAAGTCGCCCTGGCTGGTGTAGCTCAGTGGATTGAGCGCGGGTCTGCGAACCACACGATCGCGGTTCGATTCCCAGTCAGGGCACATGCCTGGGTTGCAGGCCTGTTCCCTGCAGGCCAGTTCCCAGCAGGGGACGCACAAAAGGCAACCATACATTGATGTTTCTCTCCCTCTCTCCTTCCCCTACTTCCCCTCTAAAGATAAATAAATAATAAAATATTTAAAAAAAAAAGAGACTGTCAGTAAGTCAATGAAATTAATTTATTTATGACATATAACTCTGAAGAATAAGAGCTGAACGACATTATTGAATCTTCTCATCCACATGACTTTTTAAAGTCACCTATCTTTATAGAGTGACAAAAATATTACTGCAGTAAAATGATTTATTCTATTGCACTGTTGGTCAGCTCACAACACAGCAATCCTGGTACAGAAATGCAGGAAAAAAAACAGAATTATAGGAAATCAAAGTTGTAGTTAAGTGTCTGTGTGTGTGTGTGTGTGTGTGTGTGTGTGTGTGTGTATGAAAAGTACCATATATTTCAGGAAATATACTAGACAAGGCAGGACTCAAAAATATTGTGAGATGCATTAATATCCAGAATTATTTATAGAACTTGTGGGAAATCATATCTTTAAACCCATTTTACTTGTGTCAGCTCATCTTTTTCCACCTCAGTGTCTTTAAACGCACACATTTCCTGTACTGGTTTTACATTCTCATTTCCTGAGGATCAACTGTGGTATTCTAGAAAAATGGAAATGTGTTTTTGAGTGATTATACAAAAGATGTGACAATAAATGTAGACATCTACATACTTTCTGGAAGTAAAATAATATAAATTTACCTTTATACTTACCAAAGTTGAAAAATTTGTATCAAATTAAAGTGAAAAATCTATATTTTATTGAAGATATGTTCAATTGCTCAGAAGTTAAGGTTGAAATTACTTTATTCATTTTTCTCTTCTCATTCCTTCTCATTTTGCCTTCCCACTTTAATGTTTAGTATCATTTATAAATTACCAAAGTAGAAAATGTTATAAAACAGACACGTGCCATTTTAATATATTTTTTCTAGTAACTTATTTGTACGGTGTACAATATCACTACGAAAATTGAAAATGAGAATCATAAAAGAAAGGGTAGAAAAATTACCATTCAGAGAAAAGAAATAAGTTGATAGGATGTAAAAATATTAAGTGCCTATCCTGACTAGGATTATTTGCTTTTACAAATAATTATTTTTTCAAAATATCAAGGCATCACCACTAAAAAAGACCACCCTTCTTGGGAAAGCCAATCCATTATATAAACTTGCAATTCCCCTGCCATTTCACAATGCTTGATAATTAGAAAATAAGGATGGCATTTTGTATTTTTGCTAGTAACGTAAAATGATTTGAAATGGTTGTTTACTTTATTTTTCATGAGTATGAAGAAATGACTAGTCGAAATGAAATGATTATTCTCTTCACACAAGAAGCCACTATAAGAAAGAGAATACATAATGTATTTGTCTTGTAGTAACATAGCCGGACCCCCACTGAGACACCCTTGCTCTCTTGCCCTTTTTCCTAGTGTTCCTAGCTAATTTAGGCAAAGCAAACCTGTTACACTGCCCCAAAGCAGGATGGAGATGCCTTCACCTTTGCTGTCATCCATTTCCCATCTCTTAACAAACTTTCAAGGGTATCTTTTAGCTTTCTTGTCCCATTAAATTATTAAAAGGTCATTATTAAAAAATATAATTAAATACCTACCCCAGCCCTATGCAATGTCAATATTTCAACAAATATTTAATGACTGTTCAACAAGGCAAGTGCTGGTTTTGCTAATCAGCTAAATATAGATGCCATACAGATACAACATAAAGCATGAAACATAAAATATAGACCATCCCATCCCAAAAGTCCTAATCTCAGAGTGGACGGAGATTCATTTCAAAGAAAGAATGAGTGTTACATCGCCATTTTTCTGAGTACTGTACAGGGCAACGATGCCCGCAGTGTGGTATGTGGGACTGCGCCAACCACCAACTGTTAGCACTCTACCCAACGTTAATACAGAAATTTACAGCAAGCAGTTAACAACTTGAATAGCAATTTCACAGAATGCGGTGTGCCTGTGGAACCTAATAAAATCAACTCATGTTTTCACATCTTTGTTTTTATTTTACTTTTATAGTAGTATATGTGTTAAAAAATATCAGAGTACAATGGGTTGAAGTGGTTTTCTCCTTCTCCCAAAAAACACATGATCTTTCACAGAGATAGTGGTGAAGAACTGAAATATAGCTCTGCTACTTAAAGTACAACATTCAGACTAGCAGTTTTGACATTACCTGGGAACTTGTTAAAAAGCAGAATCTCAGGCCTAACCCAAACCTACTTAGTTCAGATCTGTACTTTAACAACATCTCCAGGTAAAAAGTATGTGTATTGTTTTCAGCAGCTAATTGAGGTTTAGTGATATATGATAATCAACACATACTTAACTTGCATGATATGGTCAGTTTTAACATATAAGCAGTAGTGAAACCATCACCACACTGAATCTAATTAATATATCCATCAGCCCCCAAACTTCCCTTGTGCCCCTTCGTAATCACTCAATCCTGCCACTCATCTCTCCTGCTCCATTTCTAGCCAAACACCGTTGTGTTTTTTTTACTCTGCATCACTTTGTAGTTTCTAGAATCTTATAAAATGAAATCATACACTGTGCATTTTCATTTATGTCTATCCTGCGCTCAACATAATTATTTTGTAATTCATCCAGATTGTTTTATATACAAAGTCTGTCTAGAAAATATCCAACCATAAAATACAAAAAATGGAGTCATTTAATAAAGAAAATACAAGAAGCATTGTACATAGGAGAATGATGCCTCAGTCTCCTTCAAAGTAGGTACCTTGGAACCTCACACAGTTCTGCCAGTGTCTCTTCCACTGTTCAAAACAATCTGAAAATTTGTTTGCTGGAATTATCACCAGCTGCTTAATTGTATTTTCCTGAATCTCTAATGTCTGTAATCTCTTTCATTTCAAAGGCGATTTTAGTTTTAAGTAATGCCAAGAGTCACAGGGCACCAAATCTGGACTGTATCAAGGCTGAGTCACCTGGGTGATTTGATACTTTGCCAGAAAATTTTGGATGAGCATTATGCATGAGTAGGTACATTGTCCTGATGAAGCTGCCAATCACTAGTTGCCCATAGCTGTGACCATTATCTTGGTATTATATCTCTCAACTGATGAAGAACATTGAGGTAGTATTCCTTATTAATTGTTCGGCCTAGAGGGACATACTCATGATGAACAACACCTCCCCAATCAAAAGACAGTTAACATGGTCTTCATCTTGCTGCAAATTTGCCACGCCTTCTTTAGGAGTGGAGAACCAGTGTGAGTCTATATCTAGAATCTCTATTCTATTCCCTTCATTATTTATTTATTTTGTTGCCAATACCACACATTCTTGGTAAGTGTAGATTAATAATTATTCTTGAAATTAGAGAGTGTTAGTCATTTAACTTTGTTCTTCTTCAAAGATATTTTGGCTATTCTAGATTCTTTGTAGATTTGTATGAATTTTATAATCACATTGTCAATTTCTACCAAAAATACTTGCTTGGTGTTTTTATAGTTAATGCATGGAATCTTTAGATTATTTCAGAAAAATTGACATGTTTTCTATACTAAATGTTCTGATCCATGAACTTGGTTTGTCTCTCAACTTATTTAATTCTACAAATTCTCTAGCAATATTGTTGTGTTCAATGTAAATAGTTTTATTATTACTATTTTGGTTTTGTTCTGATTTATCACTAAGTATTTTCATTTGAATACTATCTTAAAATGGCAATGCTTTATTAATTTCCAACTCTTTGATACAAAAAAAACGCAGAAGTGATTTGGTGTTATATATCAGTCTTAAATCCTACAACCTTGATAAACATATAGATGGTTTCTATTAACATCTTTTTTATTATAGATGATCATGTTTTCTATAAATAAATTACAAATTTGTTTAGTTGTTGAGCTTGGGGGAAAATATTCAGTATTTCACTATGAAATATTATGTTCACTCTAAACTATTCATAGATGCCATTTTTTACATAAAATAAGCTTCTGTTTTTATTTTTCTGACTGTTTTTAAACCTCATTCTTATCAGCATGTACTAAGAATATTTTATGGTCTTTTTGGATTACTTTGATAACTGATTAATTTTTGAATGGGTCAGTTCCTTTTGCCCTCTTCATATAAAGTTAACTTGGTCATGACAATTATCCCCTTCATGCAATTTTGAATTTGTGTTAATTTCTTTTTTCAATTACAGTTGACAATATTATGTTGTATCAGGTATACACCTCAGTAGTTATATATATATTATACAAATAACTAAATGATTATTCTGATAAATCTCATACAATACATTGTTATTTCAGTATTATTGAATTAATTCCCCATGCTGTACCTTATATCCCTATGACTACTCTGTAACAACAAATTTCTACTTCTTAATCCTTTCCACTTTTGTCACCCATCCCCCCAATACCCCACCTATATGGTAACTGTAAAAAATGTTCTCTGTATCTGTGAGTCCATTTATGTTCTGCTGGTTCATTTTGTTTTGTTTTAGATTTCATTTTTGACAGGTATGTATTTATTGGCATTTTATTATTCATATTATTTATATAATTTTCCCATTGTCTTTACTAAGACTCTTTAACATTTCATGTGATACTGGTTTGCTAGTGATAAATTCCTTTAGCTTGTTTTTGGAAGCTCTTTATCTATTCTTTGATTCTCAATGATAGCTTTTCCTAATAGAATAATGTTTGTTATAGTGTTGTAGGTCCTTGCTTTTCATTACTTAGAATATTTCTTGACAATCCTTTCTGGCCTGCAAAGTTTCTGTTGCAAAATCAACTGACAGTCTAATGGGAGCTCCCTTGTAAGGTAACTTGCTGCTTTCTCCTGCTGCTTTTAAGATTTCCTGTTTTTAAATGTTGGCATTTTAATTACAATGTGTCTTGGTGTGGGCCTCCTTGGGTTCATCATGTTTGGGATTTTCTGAGCTTTCTGGAATTTTACACCTATTTCCTATACTAGGTTAGGGAAGTTTTGTCATAATTTTTTTCAAAAAGTTTTCCAATCATTTGCTCTCTTGCTTCTCCTTCCAGCATCCCTATGATACAAATACTGTCACACTTGTAGTTGTCCCAAAGCCTCCTTACACTATCTTAATTTTGGGGGGATACTTTTTCTTTTATTTTTGCTAATTGGGTGTTTTTTTCTTCCTCATATTCCAAATCTCTGATTTGATTTCAGCTTCATCTACTGTGTTGTTGATTCCCTGTAAAATATTCTTCATTTCAGTTAGTATATCCTTCATTTCTGACTGGTTCTATTTTACAGTTTTCATGTCCTTTTTTTATTGTGTTAGGTCTTCATTAAATTCACTGAGCAGCTTTATAACGTGTTTAAAAAATCTGCATCTAGTAAACTGCTTGTCTTCATTTTGTTTAGCTCTTACTCTGAAGTTTTCTTCTGTTTCATTTGGAACACGTTTCTCTTTCTCCTCATTTTTGCAGCCTCCCTATGCTTGTTTTCATGAATTAGGTAGAGCTGTACATCTCCCAGGCTTGGTAAAGTGGCCTTATATACTAAGTTTCTTTAGGGTCCAGTGGCACAGCCTTCCTGATAACCCAAGCTATGCATTCCAGGTGCATCCCCATCCCCATGTGGGCTGTGTACACCCTACTGCTATAGGTGAGCCTTGATTACTGTTGGCACATCAAGGGTAAAGATTTACTCCCAGGCCAATTGGCTGCAAAGACTGGCTACTGCCACTGATGACTGTGGAGTATCAGCTGTGCAAGAGCCCATACCACAGAGCAAGACTTACCTCAATGGGGCTCTGGTGCATGCTGAGTCCACCCTATAAGTATGTCACTGTGGAGATGGTTGGGTGGTTCTTGGATGTGGTCTGAAGCTGTATGGCAGGTACACTGACTGTAGGGCCTCCCCAGAGATGCAGGCCAAGGTCAGCCACCACCTCTGCCCTGCTTAGGGCCACCTGGCATAAGCTGCAAAGTGATATGCAGACGAATGCTACTAGTGCTGGCTTGGAGGTACCCAGGCAAGGCCAATCTAGAAACCAAGGTGTGTTGCTAGTGCCAGGTCTGGGACCACTTAGCAAGAAGTACAGAGAACACTGAGGCAAGATGCTGATTGTTTACCTAAATTTTTCTGAGTTATTATTTTACCTGTAGACATTCATTTTTTTTCTAAACATCATTTGTTGAAAAGACTACATTTTCTTCACTGAGTGCTCTTCGCATACTTGTCAAAATCATTTGCCCATATATATGAGAATGTATTTTGCTTCTTCTTCTACTTTATATGTCTGTCTTTATGTCACTACCATACTGTTTCAATCACTTTAGCTTTTGTAGTAAGTTCTGAAATTAGGAAATGTGAGTATACCAACTTTGTTCTCCCCCCCCAAGATTATTTTGGTTATCCAGGGTCCCTTAAGGTTCTATACAAATTTTAGGATTTTTTTAAATTTCTGCAAAAAAGCCCTGGCTGGTGTAGCTCAGTGGATTGAGCATGGGCTGTGAACCAAAGGGTCACCAGTTTATTTCCCAGTCAGGGCACATTCCCAGGTTGCAGGCCAGGTCCCCAGTGGGGGCATGTGAGAAGCAACTACACAGTAATATTTGACTTTTTTAAATGGCTATGTTTTAAATATACAACAAACAAATCAAATTTCTTTAATGAATTTTCTTGGACATTGACAATGTAGTCATACTTCAAGAAGTAAAATAGAAAGGTACCTAAACAAGCTAGATTTATAATACGACAGATGGAACATTGAAAAATAAAAATCATTCTATTTGATAAATTTTAGTAAAATATATTTCCTTTTTTCTTCACATACTCTTTGAATATAATAATTTGAAGCTTTGTTACATTGAGCAAATACATATACAGAAGTCAATGTACCCTAGCAATTACCAATTCCTAGTTTCATTCACTTTTTACCGTTCCTGTATTTCTCCATCATGTAGTAATATAATTACTATTCTGGATGTTCTCTATTTTGTGCAAAGTTATTCTCCATCTTTTGCAGTACAGTTGAAAACATGATGCATTGAAAAATGTTCATTGTAAAATTAATACAGTCCAGCTTGCTTATTTTTAAGAACAAATAAAAATGTTTCTTTGATATTATGATTTAAACCTCGGTGAGTTAGCCTGTACTGATCATATAAGAAGGCTGCACTTGTACTGTAAAAATAAAAATAATAATTAAGCAAACTAAAAATTAGAAACATAAAAATGTAAAGTTTAATTCTGTTTATTCATTTAATAGTTTTATATATAAGTTGATAATATTAATAGTAATTTAAAATATTTTTGAGAAAATTTAGTTTCTGTAACTTGAGAACTTGACATATTTCCATGTGCTTCTATTGTAGAAAGTCATAGGATTAAATATATATTAAAGAGTAAGTATGTTAATTTCAAAATTCAGGCAGATATGCCTAAACTAGTTGAGACAGATGAATTATGATTAATTCATAATTAATTATGCATAATTATTATTAGTGATTTAATAATTTTTAATAGTTTAATAATTCTTATTGTATTTTTTGAAATTTAGTATCTACCAGAAAAACAAGTGAGATGGGTACCTAATACCTTCTTTCCAAGTGTCTCTGCTCTTCTGTGACAATGACTTTTTGCATCTTTTATGGAGCTAACATACCCTAGCAACCACAATTTGTTGCCTTATTATCCAGGAGACAAATGGATGAAGTTGAGATATTTTGCCACTGTTAACATTAATATATTTTATTTTAATACAAAATGGACTAACTAGTTGCCCTGAAAATGTGCATAAATAGTTTAAAATTACCCATAAATTACAAAGTCAGTTTCTGTGTGCAGCCATTTTGAAAGGTCTAGTTTTGAGATTAACACTTTCATACAGATGATTAGAGGAGATGATTATTAATTAGATAACATAACTCTGGAAGAATTAGTCAGCTCCTAAGGGAATGTGGGATTTAGCTCAGCTTTAGTTAGGAAAGAACATAATCAAAAGAAAAAAATATATCATTTCAGCATGATTAGAACAGATTTTTGAATTGGAGACCAAAAAAAATCTGATCCAATGACCTGCCTTGACAACTAGAGCTAGACAGCATTGTCCTTAATTAGTTTAAAGTTGCAATATGTAAGATTAATGACACAATCTATATTTCCCTATTTCTCCACACAGCAAATAAAAAATGTCCTCCTAGCAAATAATAAATGAAAAATATATAAGTAGATACTTAAACTATATAATCAGGAGGTGTATAGTATAGACAGTTATAATATAGACAGTATATGTATATATACTGACAAACATATATACATATATATAAATCTTGAGTTATTCCATTATAATTAACACCACCGGCACCTGTAAAAAGGGTTTAAAGTCACGAAGAGTAGATTTATTTTACTCTATCTTAATGACCATGAACTGGTGGTAAAGGAACTAGATATGCGTAAGTGTGTGCATTTGGTTTCTAGATTTGTTTGGAGGTAAACTGGGAGACCCCTTTTAAATGCATTATCACTGCTTCAGTGAGAAAAAGCTCAACTCAAGCCACCAGTCACAGCCACAGTAACAGCCCAGGCTCTGACCTGGTGTACCATAGGTCACGCTTGAAAATATACCAAAGTTTAACCTAATGAAGGACCAGACCTCTTGCGTGGTGCCTATGTAGCAACAACCTAGAGTGGAAACCAGGGGATCAGGCACAGCATGACGTGAAAAAAATGTTATGAGATGAACGTTGGTTAAAATTCTCAGGAAAAAATTATATATATATACTCAAAAGTAAACATCTTTCCATGATTGACCTTTTACAAACTTGTATCAAACTTTGTGATACTAGCACCAAGATTATTTCGGTATTGTTTTTATAACCTAGGAGAGGTGTTAAAAAGACTCCCCGCTGCTTAACCTGCCCATTCTTCCATTGCCCTCCCAACCCATTGTTCATTTTGGTTCCATGGATTTAATCACATGCATTTGATTTGATCATATGGTCTCCAACAGAGTTATGACAAGAGCCAGCTCTGATGTTTTTTATTTCTTTTTTTTTGTTTAAATATGCTGATTGATTTTAGAGAGGAAGGAAAAAATAGAAAATGCTGTGGGACTGAAATATCAATTGGTTGCTTACTTTATGCACCCTGACTGGGGATTGAACCAGCAACCCAGGCATGTGCCTTTTATTATGCATATCTTCAAGTCATCTGTGAAAATTGGACAAGAGAAGAAGTGCTATTATTTTGGAGTTTCTTCTTAAGATATTCCAATATTTGTTAATGTGTCCTCCCTTTTCAGGGTATAATTAATTTGAAGACAACAATAATATATATACATTCTCATATCTACATTTTTAAATCTGTACCCAAAGACATTTTTTCAATTGATTTGAGAGAGAAATCAAGGGAGAGAGAGAAAATGTTGATGAGAGAGAGAAGCATCAGTTGGTCTCCTCCCATACACATCTGGAGGACAGAACCCTCAATCTAGATATGTGCCCTGATTGGGAGTTGAACTCCCAGACATTCAGTTAAGGGATGACACTCTAACCAAATCATGATGACCAGGGATCATACATTTTAAAGAGAAGAGTCCAAATAATTACTGTGAAATTATGAATAACTATGCTTTCAACTTCTGAGCATTTCACTAACACAGACTGTTTTATTTAAGTTTATTTCAGTAGGTTGCCATTCATTTCATTAATTACCTTTCCAATATTAAATATTACAGTGTAATTATGGATTTGAAATGCCTAGTTTTCTTATCTCTTCTTCTGTTTTTAATACACATGATTCTAAGCTGAGCTTTAGAAATAAGGTCACATAGTCTCCTCGATTCATTCTTAAAATATTCCACAACCAATGAATAAGTCATGCTGAATTAACTGAAAGAGGATCTCTTCAGATCAATCAATTCACTACAAAAAATATATTCTACGATAAGAGTCAAACATTCCTAAACTTACCATAGTTACGAAGCTTATTCGAGAAATAAAGAAGTATTTAATTTTTACTTTGAAAGTCTGAATCTAAGTTAAATGTCTTGTGAAATACTAGGCATGCGTCCAGACTCTGCAGGAAATGGCTTCTGCAGTTCGCATCACACTCAAATGAGTAATTTCTTATATAACACTTTAAACTTTTCTCCAAACTATAATGACATTAGCTCAGTCAATGAATTTCCACCTGTTCTTTTAATCATTTTGGTCTCTTTGAGAAAAAAAAAAGAAGCGCATGTTTTTTAAGTATTAAATGATGGTCTGCAGTACACTTTCACATAAATTGCTCTAGACCATCACAATTGCCAGTATGTAGAAACATACATGCAAAGAAGAAATTAGATTTCTAATTAAGCAGTCCACTTTAATGCTGTCTGCCAGGTGTGAATCAGACTTAAGGACATTTATAAAGAGATATTGTTTGAACAATGTTTGGGTCCATATCCTCACTAGTCAGGGAATTATTTAGCAGAGTTCTGCTAAGTAAGTATCCCTCACTAGTCAGGGAATTATTTACTCCGAGCAAGAACATGGCTGCTTTGCTTATTTGTTTGCTTCCCGAAGTAGTTAATGTAACATACCCCAATGAGAGCAAAAATGTCGGAAGTCTTCAGGAGTTTAAGATGGAACTTTATTGGCCAAAGTTTCAGAGTTTTACCTGCGCAGGGGCGAACTCTTGGGGTGTCTCCGGAGACACGGCGCCAAAATGGCTGCAGATGAGAGTCGCGCCTGGCGCTTACAGCCTGGGGTTTTTATTGGGGTGAGCAAGCAAGCAAATACAGAAGCAGACGTAGCTGTTAGCAATTGGCTATCTCTAGAGAACACACATGGCTATGTTCTCTGCTTGCAACAATGGATACTTTCTGCAAGGACGAGGTCATGCACAAGGCACTTTATCTTGTTCAGCACTCTTTGTACCTTGTGTACTTTCTATCTTCCTTGCTGAGACAGTCTGGAGCCTGCCTCGGGTTTCTTTTGGCTACTTTTATCTAATTCCAACCCTAACATTAACAGCTAAGTGGGTGTAGATACTCACAAGAGGAGTAGCCATGAGGAGTAATTCTTATCAAAGAATTTCAGAAAAGATAATCAAGGACAGTGGTGCACATCTACCATGAAGGAAATCTCAAACCTGGAGGAACTTTGTAAACACTTCAGCAGAAGATTAGGCCACTTAAAAGGTGGTTGATATGACTAGAGTTTCCATTTTCTCCCAGACCCAAAAAGAAACTTACAACTCCTGGAACATTTGGTCATTCTCTGAGTTCAAAAATCTAAAAGGCGCTGGAAAGCCTGATGTATAGTTCCAAACTACTTTTTTAATAGCCTGGTATTGCTGTCTTCAGTTTTACAATTGAGATGTTTCTCCTTCCACCCAGTAAATTATTCCATGCCAGCTCACTGCTGGGCAAGCTTTACAGGAGAAATAATCTTGAGAAGAATAGAAGAATAAATAACAACTTAATGTGAAATAGATGGGTCAGTTGACAGAAAATATTAAGAGGATTGGTGAGCTGGGCACAAAAAGGGAGCAAAGGTAGTCAATTATAGCCAGTATTTAAATTAAATTACATAGCAAGTGAATTAAAAGTTTACCTATTTTAAAACTTTGCTCTAAGCACTCCCTAGAAATGAATGGCAACACACATTACTGAGCAATTACTTTAAAAACATCGTATAGTGGATTTTAATACTAACCAATAAACTTTTAAGTCAATTAGCATTTACCTTGCTTTTATGTAATTGAAAACATTCCATCTTTATTAAGTGTTGATTGGTTGATAGAAGCATTAAAAGCACTATATTACTCCTAATTTGATTAATTAAAATAACAAATAAATTTTGCTAACATTTATTTCATATTTAAAAAAATATTAGAAGTATATAACAAGTATTGATTTAACAGAGTAATACATGTTTATATAAATTTTAATTACTTTAGATAAAATAGCACATGTTTATATAAAATGCACTTTTACAAAATTTAGCAACTACAAGTTGAAAGTCAATTTAAATTATAAATTTTCTGAGCTTTTAATTAATTTTAATTTCTGAGGTTTCTGAGTGTTAATTTTGGAAATTATTTTGGGGCACTCTTAAGAAGCAAGTAATATGTTATAAACCATCATATTAACTATTATTTTTTAAATAACTGAAACACTTTTAAAAAGGTAAAAATAGTCTAATACATTTATTGTGTTCAATTTTCTACTCTTTATCTCATTTTTTAAAACATACTTTGTCCTACTTTCTAGTTTATTTGTTTTGAGAGTGACTGTGAATATAGCAAAACTTAGAGATCTCTACAATAAGCTATTTTTGTTATAGTAGCTAGTCTAACACTTAGGAGTGGTCGCTCTCTGAACTGACTGATCCATACTACATGTCCTCCCTATTTGTGTTATGTAAGATAGGCAAAGAAGCAAAGTACTAAGAGTAAGAGGTGTCTTATTAGTTCTAACAGTTTTGCATGTGTGTGTGTGGGGGGGTATATCTTTTAAGGCTTTCTACATTATGTATCTCCAACTAACAAAGATAATTTTACCTCTTTTTTTCTGATTGGATTCCTCTTACTACATTTATTAACTAATTGACTTGATTATGACTCCAGCACTGTGTTGAATAGATGTAGCATGAGTGAGCATTTTGCTTTTTTACTGATTCTAGAGAAAAAGTTATCATATTTTTCCATTGAGTATGATGTTAGTTATCTATGATCTTTTCATATATAAATTTTATTATGTTGAGATAAACTAATTTATACCTAGCAAATTTAATAAATTTTACAACATAAAATTAACAAACAAATATCAAGAGCATTTTTATACATGAACAACAAACTTTCTGAAAATAAAATTAACAATCTCATTTGCAATAGCATCAAAAAGCATAAAATACTTATGATTATATTTAACCAAAGTAGTAAAAGACTTGTATACTAAGAACTATAAAACTTGATGACAGAAATGGAAGAAGATACAAATATGTGTAAAGACATCCCATATTCATGGATTGGAAGATTTCATTGTGTCAAAATATATGTAGTACCTGAATAAATATATAGATTCAATATCATCCCTAAATAAAACCCCAATAATATTTTTTACAGAAATAGGAAAAAAAACAATACTGAAAGGTATATGAAAACACAAAAGAACCTGGACAGTCAAAGCATACTTGAGAAATAAATGACATCACAATTTCTGATTTCAAAAATAATACAAGGCTACACTTATTAAAGCATTATAATTTTGGCATAAAAACAGACATACATACCAATGAAAAGGAATACAGAGTTCAGAAAAAAACTCTACATAAATACAATCAACCGATTTTACATGGTGTTCCACATGCAGAAGAATGAAATTGGACACATACCTCATACACAAAAAAGTCAACTCAAAATGGATTTAAGGTTTAAATGTAAGAATTGAAATGGTAAAACTCCTAGAATAAAACAGAGAAAACATTTTTTGACATAGATCTTGGCAACAGTTTCTTGAATATGACACAGAGCACAAGCAAAAAAAAAGTAAAATACCGGGTCTATCTTGAAAAGTCCAGCCATTGTTAATACAGTGAGAATGGTTTTCATGACACTGGTGTAACCTGGTAGCCAAGGCAAGTGGACTGGAATGTGTATGCATGAACAATGATGACTTTACTATATTAGTCAGTGGTGCGCAGTAGATGCCATTGAGTGAGCATGTGTACTGTGTGGCTGTTGCATTCAAAATGACTGAGTGAGTAGAGTGACAAATCTACATCAGATTTTGCATTAAGTTTGAACATTTCCATTCCTCATGGAAACTATTTAGATGATTCAGAAGGCTACAGTGATGGGCAGCTGGCCACTGGCAGCTTCATCACAGCAACATGCCTGGTCTTACATCACATCTTGTGCAGAGTTTTTTTGTAAAACATCAAATCACCCAGGTAACTCAGCTCCCCTACAACCCAGATTTGGAACCCTAGGACTTCTGGCTTTTCCCCAGGCTAAAATCACCTTTGAAAAGGAAGAGACTTCAGACAGTCAGTGAGATTCAGGAAAATAATATGGGCAGTTCATGGTGATTGGGAGAACTATGTGAGGTCCCAAGGTGCCTACTTTGAAGGGAACTGAGGCATCATTGCCTTATGTACAATGATGCCTATGATTCCTATATCTTGTATCTTCTTCAAATATCTGTATTTTTCATATACATGGCTGAATACCTTCTGGACAGACCTCGTATAGTCAAGTAGGAGTATGTCAAAATAAAATGCTTTTATACAGCAAAGAAAGCAATCATCATAGGTGAAAATGTAACTATAGAATGGAAAAAATATTTGAAACTGCATATCTAATCAGCTTTTAATATCTAAAGTATATAAAGAGATCATACAAGTCAATAGCATAAACTACAAAAAAGGAACCTGCCTTAAAATTTGGCATAAAATCAAATAGACACTTCTCCAAAGAAGACATACCAATGGTTAACAGGTAAAGAGGTACATAAAAAACATTCAACATCACTAATCATAAGGGAAGAACAAATTAAAACCACAATAAAATATGTCACCTCACTCTTGTTAGGAAGGCTAATAACACACACAGAGTGGACAAGGGCATGGAGAAATTGCAGTTCTTGTACTACATTATTGGTGGAAACGTAAATCAGCACATTCTCTATGAAAAACAGTATGGCCACTTCTCAGAAAAATTAAAAGTAGAACTACCATGTGATTCAGTAATCATGCTGTAATTCTGAGTATATACCAAATGTAATTAAAAGTAGGATTTCAAAGAGATATCTGAGCTCCCATGTTCAATGCAGCATTATTCCTAGTAGCCAAGATACAGAACTAACTCAAGTGTTCAGTGATAGATAAATTATTGTATATACATATAATGGAAAATTACTCAGCCTTAAAGAAGAAAATCTTACCATATATAAAACATGGATGGACCTAGAGGACATTACTCCAACTGAAATATGCCAGCCCCAGAAAGACAAATAAGAAGAATAGATAAATAAGAATTACATGAGGTATCTAAAATAGTCAAACTCATAGAAATAGAAAATAACATGGGGGTTGCTAGAGGATGGTGCAAGGAAGTGAGAATGCGGGGTTCTGTCTGATAGGTACAGAGGCTGTCACATAAGAATGTAAGATGTCCACTGTGAATACAGGCACCTGCGTTCCTCACTGCAGTCTCTCTATCAGGCCTGCAATTCACTATCTCACCCTTTTGCTGTCCTACTGTTTCCAACATCCAAACTCTCCAAAGTTTATCAGCAGTCACCTGTCTTCCTTCATTTAGTTTAGCAAGATCAGCTTTCAAAACAAAAATATTCCAGGGAATTATTTCTAGGGTGTGTAAATTGGCTACATGCACCCCCAGAAAAAGTATCATCAGGTACATATATTCATAAATATAAAAATGGACAAGTATTTTTTTACTGAAAATACATTATTATGATAATACACATTGTACTGATTGAAAAAAAAGAAAGAAGTGGTTTTCCCACAAAGAATTTAATTATGAGTTTAGCCAAAAAATATGTATACAGATATACACAGCCCAGGACACAGACAGCATTGTGGTGAAGGTCAGAAGTGAGGGGGCTGGGGACAAGGTGAAGGGGGTCAAAGGGAAGGAAAATCGGTGACATCTGTAATACTGTCAACAATTAAAAAAATAATATGGGAAATACTTTAACTCTCCTCATCTCAGTCAGGGCCCACAGTTCTGGAATTGTTGACTTAAATCCATGCAGACTAAATCTGTGTTCTTTTAGCAATTACACATAAAGTTCTACAATATTTGGTTTTAAAATATGCCCTGAATCTCTATGTCCTTTTATGTTTGAATGTGTCTTCCATCTGTGTGTAAGTGTGCATGCTAGTGAAATAAAAAAAAAATCTGCCAATGGAAAGCCTTTCATGCCAATATAGAAGACAGAAAAAACTCAATTTATTACTGGGTTAGCATTTATCTGTTAGCATAAACAGATTTATCTTTATGTAAGTTAGCATGAAAGTAACTACAAACTCAGGACAAAGTATTGCACATAGGCAGGAGAAAAATCAGTAAGTTCCTTAACTGCAACAAACAAAAGGGACTTCCCCTGGTGACAACATTCTGTAAGTCTCTATAAAGACCCTGGAGCTAAATCTGAAGGTTTGTTTTTACCAATCTAGAGCTTCAGATAACCTTTAGATTATCTAGATATGCCTTCGAGATATCTCTTCATTGCTAAAACTAAAAAGTAAGCTTATCTCTAGAGATATTTATATCTATTCCAAAATTTAGAATAAAAATTCAGATTCACTATGGGTCCAAGAAAATATTCTATAAAGAGGGGAACTGTAAGAAAAATAAACTTTTTTTGTCATTTATAAACAGAGAAAATAATTTTCAATTACCTTTACAGTATTTCCTGTTGTTCCACAGACTGTAAACTCCACAACTAGTCCTTGATTTATTTTTGTATTCTAGCCTGATTCTGTTGACTCACTTCTGTATATTTTTCTTTACTGAGCACTGTACTTTCACCTACTACAATGCTCTATAGAATGGGTCCTTGATAAATATTGTCCAATGACTTACATACTAAAGTAAATCCTATGAAAGGCTGAGAGTAAACATGTTTCCAAGAACTCTAAGCATAATATAAACAGTAAGTCACCACTACATTAACAGTAAAATACTATATTTGTCATACCATTAGATTATTATATAAAATGTCATTAGACTGATAACAAGAATTATCCAGCAAAGTGGGGTTCTTGCACCATATATCCGGATCAAAATTTCACATTGAACTATATCACTGCTAAGTTTCTTAGAGTGAGTGAAATTATTTAATAAAATATACAATGAACTGAATACATATGAAATTATAGTGGGCTCAAGATTACTAGATAATGTTTATATTTCATATGTTAAGTGACCTGCTCTTCATAATTTAATCAATATCAGAATTTACCAGTTGTCAGTACATTTAGTTGGCGCATGATACAAATTTGAGGAGGAGGTACTAAACAAGGGGCAAGGAGCTAGGGAAATTAAGAGGAACAGTGACCTTGTCTGTCGTGAAACTGCTGTCACCGATAGTACAAATGCTGGAGAATCGTAGTTTTAAATGCTGCTAGCACAGCTATACAATTGGGGGGGTGGCAATTTAAAATTTTTGAGAAACAAATAGATTTGAGGGAATAAAGAGAGAAAAAAACTGAGATCTTCTAGATGAGGTCAGGCACATTCGGGGTGGTATGGCTGTAGACTGAGGGATCTTTCATATTCAGCAATTACAAAAACCTAATTTTTGTGACTGGAGTCACAGAGGTGACTAACGACTGAAAAGTTGTCATGCTTTTAAAAATAACACAAGTATTATTTGTCCAACAAAAAATTAAATAAATTGAAAACCCCCAAACTTTAGGGTAATTCCAAGCTGCACAGCTGTTATCAGATTATTTTCCTCTTTGTCCATGCTGCCATTATATGAATTGATATCCATGTTTGAATTCTTCAGGAATGTCATAAATGATTTATTGCTCTCTGAGGATGGTTTACTACAGAGGATGATGAAGCATTAACAGTAATCATGTATGATGCTTAATGTTAGTATATTTGAATGAAGTGACATACAAGTTGCTGGATACAAAGGATCTTGAGACAAAAGAATATAACTATTCACAAACACCAGGTATTTTTTAAGTTTTCATTGTTATTAATTAACACTTAATAAAATTATTTCCTGAAAGTATTTATATTTAGAATTAACCTGATTATATCCATTATCTTTATACTGTTTTGTTAAAAATCATTTTTATACCTTCTTTTCTCCTTTATGTTGTATGTTAGTTAACAAGATCATTAGAATATTTTTCCATGTTAACTGTCAGAAAGTAAAGAGTTTGATTTCTCATTATGTTGGGAGTAAGTCCCAATTTACATTATAGTTGACACTTTCGGTAGTTCTTCAATGAAAAAGAGAAAAAAAGACATGAAAATTATCATCGAAGTGGATGAAAAAAATTCAACTTGAAGGTTTCCACTTAAAATAAAAATAATATAAACAGCATGACAGATACGTGACTAGCTGATTTTTTTCTGAAGCAAATATAATTTTAGTGCTAGATGGTATGGAGATGAAAATGAAGTACAAAGCACTATTAGGGGGCTTGAGTGAAAAACAAACAGATCACCACTCTTCAACATGCTAAGTGATATTGCAGCTATAAACAAAATGCTAAAAAAAATACCTCAGGAGACTAAGTGTCCTTGAGGAAGATGAGAAGCGCCAGTGAAAATGATGTTAGAAAAAAACCTGTGAAATCTAAGTGTTTCCCAGAAAGAAAGAGAATACTGAGAGAAAAAAAATAATAATTCCAGGAAGAGTAAATGGAGTTATACACACATTCACACTCTCACAACACACAGCACAAAAATATAAATTGATTTTTTTAAAAGAGTCTCAGGAGTACTGACTTTGGAGGACTCTTAGAGGGCTCAGATCTTAATCTCCAAGAGACTTCCAAATGTGCAGAGAATTTAAACCAGAGTGTTCATGAGGATAGCTTCTATAATGGATTTTTTAAAGCGCATGGATTTTAGTGAAACAAACTTTGTATTTCTAGCCATTTCCTCAGACCAGCAGAGATCTCATTTACTGAAAGGCAGTGTTCTGTGGGATACTTTGCTTTATTTTGTTTTATTTAACCACTACTTATTAGACCATGATATGGCTTAAGAACAAGTGGTGTTCTTGACATTCTTCTGATTGTTTTGTTCTTCAGTCAGAGATTTGGCATAAGCTTATACTGAAGAATTTAAAAATACAGATTAAAAAAGTTGCAGTTAATGAGAATTTCTATTTTTAACTCTCTTAAAATTACTAAAATCATCCAATTCTCAAGCTACATGAGTACCAAAAGAAAACATGAGTCTGGTATTGAAAGTAAGTTTTCAACAACAATACCTTATTATTACCTATTTGCTTCTGCACTGGGAGCTGACCCAGCTCTGGTGAGATCTGGGATCTTTTGTGTGTTGGTGACCTCCTGGTCCTTGACTGACCCAGGAAAGATTTCAAGGATGAGTCAGAGTGAAAATAAAACAAGTTTTATTCAGGTAGAGACACTAATGAGGGGGGCAGGGCCTGGATGCAGCTGTGAAAGAAGCAAAAAGTACGTGTCAGAGGGGACACAGGTCAACTCAGGAGTGAGTTGCGCAAGTGGCCAGTTAATTTGGGGGATTTCATGTGTTTCCAAGGAGAGGTTGTCTTTAATCTTTGTGATGCCAAATTCTGACTCCACCTTCAGGTTGGGAAGAGGCTTTGTGGTTGTAACTCCAGGATTACTGCTGGAGTTTCCTACCATTAACTTTTTCCCTTTGCTCTTGCCTGGAGATGAAGGCTCTGATGACGGAATGTTGTCTCCTGCATTTGAAATTTTAAAAGTTAGAATTATTGCTGTTTGTCACTATCACATCCAACAAGTAGAGATAGAATTGGATCTTATGGGCATCTTATTCAGATGCTGATGATTTAAAGATAATGGGTTAGTACTGTCACAACCACTTGGACATCTTATTTCAAACCAACTTTTTATAAGGAGAAGAAAAGGGTAAGTGAAGGGTTTAGAAAAAAGGTTAATCAGATAGGAGTAGCCGTGTGGCAGCTATTTTCCTAGTATTTCTTTATTTACTGGTCAACAATTCTTTATCTTTGACATGGGCATTTCCTCACTGCTACACAGTGGCGCAGATATTATCTCAGTTGCTTACCGACCCCCCGGGGCACAAAGGTAGAATTGTGGTTGACCTCCTGGGGAACTGTAGGCCTGCATTCCAGTTCCTGGAACAACAGCTTCCCACCAGCATTAATCACTGAAGCCTATTAACTAGGACAAAAGCTAAAATCTTTTAACTCTTGAGTTCCTGTGTCTCTTATTCCATTTGTCTGCATTTTTTCTTAACTTATTTCTATCCTACCTCATCATGATTGAATAAAAGAGACCTGGCAGTATAACTAATATGGTAGGTAGTTAGACAGACATGAGCAGAGCAGGAAGGATAGGCCAGGTACAGAAGGTCACCAGGGTGGAAAGCCCCTGGTGCCTCAGGATGTGCAAAACTGGGAAACAGGTACTCTATGGAGGGGCCTCACCCCCAGGGGTGACCTTTCCTCCCCTAGCATATCATGGGGCATGGGCGAACTTTCATATCAATCATCATGTAGTTCAGACCCTACCCTGACTTTTTCTCTCCCGGTATGTTGCCAGTCACATGTGGTGTTTCAGTTTTAGGCCCAGAAAGCAGCAAAACCGGATGAAGCAACTGCCATGCCTGACATCAGTGCCAGCTGCAATGACTAATGACCCCCATCCCTAGCACCTACCAATCCATTAGAGACGAAAACACTGAAAAGACACCCTTGAAAAACCGATGAATAATCTATTGAGATCCTCCTCTGGGTTCTCTCCTAAAATCCTCACCTTTGGAAAACAGATTAAACTCCTTAAGGTGAAGGACCCAGAGCGTTCTCTCTGGCCCCACCCTTGAGCATGCCTGCGCCTTTCCCCACCCCCTTCTTCACTCGGGCTGGCTCTCTCTCTGTGGAGCACACCCACACTTCCCTCCTGCTCTTTTCCCTCAAAGCACATACCTTTGCTTTCCTGCTCCTAAACTCCAAGGGCCCTTCACCTGCCTCCGTAAGTTGTTTTCTGAGTCTGTAAGTGCCTCAGAAGAGAGACAGCCCAACTGGCTCACTTCTTCCACCTCTGTAACATTGTAAACAGAATTTCACTCGTATTTGAGCACTTGGTTCTGAATTTTTTTAAGTGAACTCAGGTACTGAGGTCAAATATCCTTTGCCATACGCCATTAACAGAACCAAATTATGTAAATTGTTTCTCTCTGGGATATTCTGTGGCTTCAAAAAAACCCTGATTATAAATACCAGTATCTATAATTGCTTCTGATCAGGAGACTATACATGTTTCACTAAATACACATCTAAAAGAATCTTATTATCTCTTGAATTTCAGATATACACATAAAAAACTAAAGGACACAGGTTTGAATGACTATAGTTGCAGCATTTGGAGCACACTTGAAAATGTAATTATTAAAAAAAGCCAAAATTTTAGAAACAACTTTTATTAAAATTAGGGTTGCATTGAGTAAGCTAAAAAAATGAGGTAAAAATTGATGATGTATACAGTCATTATACTAAAATGTATTTTCTTTTTAAATTGTATTTTATCACTTATGCTATTACAGTTGTCCCATTTTTTTCTCCCCTTTATCGCCTCCCACCCTGCATACTCCCTCCCTCCACCATCCCCACTTAGTTCATGTGCATGGGTTGTACACTTAAGTTCCTTGGCTTCTACATTTGCTAAACTATTCTTAACCTTCCCCTGTCTATTCTGTACCTACCATTTATGCTTCTTATTCCCTATATCTTTCCTCCACACTCCCTTCTCCCTCTCCCCACTGATAACTCTACATGTGATCTCCAAGTCTGTGATTCTGTTCCTGTTCTAGTCATTTGCTTAGTTTGTTTTTGTTTTTTAGATTCAGTTGTTGATAGTTGTGAGTTTATCGTTATTTTACTGTTTATAGTTTTCTTCTTCTTTTTCTTAGATAAGTCCCTTTAACATTTCATATAATCAGGGCTGGGTGATGATAAACTCCTTTAACTTGACCTTATTTGGAAAGCACTTCATCTGCCCTTCCATTCTAAAAGGTAGCTTTGCTGGATAGAGTAATCTTGGATGTAGGTCCTTGCCTTTCATGACTTGGAATAGTTTTTTTCTACTTCCTTTTTGCCTGCAAGGTTACTTATGAGAAATAAACTGATAATCTTATTGTACCTTCTTTGTAGGCAACTCTCTCCTTTTTCTCTTTCTGCTTTTAAGATTCTCTCCTTATCTTTAATCATGGGTAATTTAATTATGTGTTTTGGTATGTTCCTCCTTGGGTCCAACTTCTTTGGGACTATCTGGGCTTCCTGGACTTGCATGTCTAGTTCCTTCAGCAGATTGGGGAAAATTTTTCTTTCTTTCTTTCTTTCTTTCTTTCTTTCTTTCTTTCTTTCTTTCTTTCTTTCTTTCTTTCTTTCTTCCTTCCTTTCTTCCTTCCTTCCTTCCTTCCTTCCTTCCTTCCTTCCTTCCTTTCTTTCTTTCTTTCTCTTTCTTTCTTTCTTCTTTTTCAAATAAGTTTTCAATTTCTCACTCTTCCTCTTCTCCTTCTGGCACCCCAATGATTCGGATGATGAAATGTTTAACGTTGTCTCAGAGGTTCCTAGGCCTCTCCTCATTTTTCTGAATTCTTGTTTATTCATTCTTTTCTGGTTGAATGTTTATTTCTTCCTTCTGTTCCAAATCATTGATCTGAGTCCTGGTTCCCTTCTCTTCACTCTTGGTTCCCTGTATATTTTTCTTTATTTCATTTTGCATGGCCTTTACTTCCTCCTTTATTTTGTGGCTGTATTCAATCATTTCTGTGAGCATTCTGATTACCAGTGTTTTGAACTTTGCCTCTGATAGGTTGGCTATTTCCTCATTGCTTAATTCTTTTGTTGGACTTTTGAACTGTTCTTTCATTTGGGCCATATTTTTTTTTGTCTCAGTGCACCTGTTATGTTTTAAGGGATGGGTCCTTAGGTATTCACCAGGGCAGGGCAATGCATTTTGCTGCACTGTGGCACTGTACATGGGTAGAGGTCAGAGAGGGAACAATGCCGATTGCTTGGCTCTCGCCCTGCTTTAAATCACTTTCCTCACTACTCACAAGTGGATTGTGCCCTTTCTGGTGCTGATTCCTAGGTGGGTGGGTTTGTGCACATTCTAGGACCCCATGTGTCTCTCCAATAGACTCTCCTGTGAAACTCAGAATTTCTCCCACTGCCATAATCCCCACAGATTTGTATAGTCAGAGGTTTTGAGACCTTACTTCCCCATGCTGGAATTCTGGGTTGCATGGTCTGTCTTGCCCTCCAGTTGTTCCTCCTGCTTTATCCACATAGAAGGGCGGGACTGCCTGGTCTGCCAGCAACCACCTCACCCACATGGTCTGCTGGCTGCTGCCTTGCTGCATATCCTCTCCTCACCAGCTACACAAAATACATTTCCCTTCCTTTGTGAAAAATACAAATGCATTTAAAAATAGAGCATGACAGCTCAAGAAAATGGGTTTTCAACATAATCTTCCTTAATGAAAGGAAGATTAAAAAAATTTTTTTTAATTTTTCTTTAAAAAAAAGAAAAATTACTAGGCTTCTCCTTGGCTAACCTGTTGGATAAATAAGATTCAGCAATTTAGAACACTTTTATGTAATTAAGTTGACTTTAAATAAATATACAATCAGTAAAAACATGGTATTCTTAGCATGGTGAATTCACATAGTTTTCTCCTTTGAGAAAACAGCACTTATTAATACATTCTATAATAAATTTATTTAAAATTTATAGTTAATATTTATAAAATGGCTTTATTTCACTTAGTAACATTGCTCATATTATTTTTAAAGAACAAATATAATGAACAAAAATGTATATGGAATAGACATATATTCCATATGTATATGAGCAGATGTTAAATATATTCACCACAAATGTTAAATATAAGATTGGAAATCTTATTCAGTTTAACCTTCTATGCTTTGACTTACTCAAATACTCTATGACATGAATGACAAGCACTCAACTCTTCACACTTTAAGATAGTTAAGCTACTTGGAGACAAATTCTGTAATTGAAAAATTAGCTTAGCAAATTTGACTTCTCACCGTGGCTGGTGTGGCTCAGTGGGTTGAGCTCTGGACTGTGAAGCAAAGGGTTGCCTGTTTGCTTCCCAGGCAGGGCACATGCCTGAGTTGCATGCCAGATCCCCAGCAGGGGGCGTGTGAGAGACAACCACACATTGATGTTTCTCTCCCTCTCTTTCTCTCTCCCTTGCCCTCTGTCTAAAAATAAGTAAAATCTTTTTTAAAAGGAAAAAAAAAACAGAGAAAGAAAGAATTGACTTCGCTTCACGAACACAGTTTTTAAGTCAAAGACATTAATAGTTAAATTAAAAGCTGAAATTTCTATTCCCCATTTTTTCCCAAGAACATTTTTTTTGAGAAATACATTATGAGGATTTTGTTACGCATTTTTCTAAATTATCTCATTTAAACCTCCTAACCACCCTGTGGTGTACATTCTATTAGTGCTCTTACTTTACATCTCAAAACCCAAACTTTTAGAGATTAAGTTAAATGCCCAGGATAAATGAATTTGCAAATGATAGAGATATGAAATCAAAAACAGTTTGTTATTACTTTTTTGTTCCTGTTAAACACCAATCTGGCACTGCAGAATAATCTCACTCTAAGGAATAATTTTGGACTAAGTTCAAAGCATTATATTAGCATTTTATAAAATTACACATTTTTTCTAGGGAACAGACTTCATTTTTATTGTTGTATGGAAGAGGCCCATTAATCATTTATATTTGACATGCTGATTTAACATCATGATCACTTTTCTGCCCCCAAGAAACTTCTGCACAACTAAGTTAATTCATCTTTGTTTAGTTACATTTTATAGGTTAAATGGCTGCTTTTATTTGACAAATTAAGCACTTCAGAATTTATTCCTGGGTCTTGGTTGTATCAGTGTGATTTCATTGCAGTGCTTTCAGTATTCATGTAATATATAAATAGTTTTGAGGGTTGAAATAAGATTGAAAAGTTAACACATTGTTGATATTGTCAAGTAAGACATTTAGTAAATAAATATGATTCTTTTTAATTTTTCATTATAATTGACATTCAACATTATATTAGTTTTGTTACCGAACAAGAGGTCCAAGGGGGGCAATATCTAGCCCACCTAGGGATGCCAAAAACTGCTACAGAACAGGGGCCCCTCCCAAGGACAGAATACTAATATCTACTGGGCTCTTCTGTCCGCCGCCAATTGGAAAGACATCTCTCAATGCCACAGATTTGTGAAAAGGAAACAAAATGTTTATTTAATACTATTCAGGCCTAACACCTCCACTAAAATATCAAGTCTTTTAGGTTATACACCTACACCCACACAGTGCTCCCTTCTCCCACTGTCCCAACTCCGGGTACCGTAAATCAGGAAGAGCACACATCTGTGTTGCAGGCTGCTGGCACTGTCAGCTGTGTCACCATGCAGGCAGGATCTCTCTCTAGTTAATCCAAAGTACTGTGGTACCCTCTCATGGTCCACTGGCAAGAGTCCTTTGTACCCAGTTCCAGTCAAAGTCTCTCTTGCTTTTTCAGGTCCCGCAGCCAAAGGGGGCACCCCAAAGCTGCGTGGGCCTCTTCTACCAAAGCTGCAGGAGTCTGCACTCCACCAAAAGCATGTGGCTGTCTTCTTCACCTGGCTGCAGGGACCTCCATTCTGGCAAAGCTGTGTGGTTTTCCCTTTCACCTGGGAAAGAGGGGGGTCTGCACTCGGCTGAAACTGTGTGGCTCTCCCCTACAAGACTGCAGGGGTCCTCACTCTGCCCCAAACCATGTGGCTGGCTCTCCCTTCAATCTTGCTGCAGGGGTCCCCATGTCCAGGAGCCAATCTTTTCCAAGCTCCCACACAGGCCTTCTCACTCAGGGGCACAGCCCCTAGTTCCATGCTGGGTCCCCAGCTACTCCCTTCTCCCTGGCTCAAAACTTGGCCACAGCTATTTACCATATCTATGAAACCAGCTAAAGGTTATAGATATGTTAAATAATTCCTGAGGTTAGCTGAAAAACTGTTGCTATGCAAAACAGTTCTCAATGGCCCTGGCTCTATTTGTCTCTTCCCCCTGGGGGGGAGTGAGGACATCTTACATGTCTCTCTAATATTCCCATACACTTTGAATTCTGGACACCATTCCAAATCTTTTCTTGGGCCTCCCCCTTGGCTATACCCTGTATCAGTTTCACTTGTACAGCATAATGGTTAGACAATTATGAAACTTACAAAGTGATTACTCCAATAAGTCTAGTATCCACCTGATATGATACATAGTTATTACAATATTATTAAAACATTCCTTATGATACAGGGTGCAGCCAAGGTGGGGGGGGGGGCAAAAAAGATTTGGAATGGTGTCCAGAATTCAAAGTGTATAGGACTATTGGAGAGACATATAAGATGTCCTCACCCCTCCCCCCAGGGGGAAGAAAGGAATGGAGCCAGGCCATTGAGAGCTGTTTTGCATAGCAACAGTTTTGCAGCGAACCTCTGGAATGATTATTTAACATATCTATAACCTTTAACTGGTTTCATAGATATGTTAAATAGCTGTGGCCAAATTTTGAGCCAGGGAGAAGGGAGTAGCTGGGGACCCAGCATGGAACTAGGGGCTGTGCCCCTGAGTGAGAAGGCCTGTGTGGGAGCTTGGAAAAGACCGGCTCCAGGACATGAAGGGTTCCTGCTTGGCCAGATGAAGAGAGAGCCACGCAGTTTGGGGCAGAGTGAGGACCCTCTCTTGGTGAGGTGAAAGAGGGAACCATGTGGTTTTGGCAGGGTGTGGACCCCCTCTTTCCCAGGTGAAAGGGAAAACCACACAGCTTTGCCAGAATGGAGATCCCTGCAGCCAGGTGAAGAAGACAGCCACATGCTTTTGGTGGAGTGCGAACCCCTGCAGCTTTGGTAGAAGAGGCCCACGTGGCTTTTGGGTGCTCCCTTTGGCCGCGTGGCCTGAAAAGCAGAAGAGACTTTGACTGGAACTGGGTACAAAGAACTCTTGCCAGTGGACCATGAGAGGGTACCACGGTACTTTGGATTAACTAGAGAGATCCTGCCTACACGGTGACACAGCTGACGGTGCCAGCGGCCTGCAACACAGACGTGTGCTCTTTTCCTGATTTACGGTACCCGGAGTTGGGACAGTGGGAGAAGGGAGTGCTGTGTGGGTGTAGGTGTACAACCTAAAGGACTTTGATATTTTAGTGGAGGCATTAGGCCTGAATAGCATTAAATAAACATTTTGTTTCCTTTTCACAAATCTCTGGCATTGAGAGATGTCTATCCAATTGGCGGCGGACAGAAGGGCCCAGTAGATATTAGTATTCCGTCCTTGGGAGGGGCCCCTGTTCTGTAGCAATATTTGGCATCCCTACGTGGGCCAAATATTGTATCCTCCCCCCCCCTTGGACCTCTTGTTCGGTAACACTTATGCTGTGCCTCTCATCCTTGTTAATAAATATAATTCTTAAAGTGAACAATTGCATCTTTTTAAGGTTTTCTTTATACAAATAACTTTTAATATATAGTTCTAGTTGGGAATAAGGATTCATTTTTATATATTAAGTGGTGTATGGTCTCTATTTCGACTGTCTTAAATAATACTTATATTTTTAAAATTATAAAAGTTACCTGTGAACTAAATTTACAAAGAGAGAAATGAAAATGTCAATTTTCACATATATAAAACAAAATGACTAAAAATGCTGCATGTAAAATTAACCATGAGGCTTAAATCCATGTGATGTATTAAATAGGTATCTTATTAGGAATCACAAGTGGAAGTCACATTTAATTAAACCTGTGCTTGGAAATACACTTAGAACTAAAAGATAAAGGTAGTGACTATTAAACAGCATTTTGTCAAGTATGAATTCGTGGAATGTGAATCCCCTAGTACATACCCTCTTTCTTCCACTGAATGTTAAGTACTAAAATAAGCTTATCAATAATGTAAATAAAAATTCCTCCACAATGACCATCATAATATAAGCATATCAATGATTCTGGAAATCATTTTTTTAAATTCTACTTAACTTTATTCAAATCAAAATTATTTGACTATGAAATTTTTAAAATCTTTTTCTTAAATTCATATCAACATTTTAGGTAAAAACCCTTTCTAAAATGTTGCTATGAAACATATATTGATATCAGTAGTAATAAACCATTCACGTATCTAATAAACATTTGCTACGCGCCAAGATCATGTGTTCACAACCTTAAGTAGATTTTCTTATACAATTCACGTAACAATTCTGAGAAGGCAATTATTGCTATTCCTATTGTCAAAGAGAGAAATGCCACACCTGTGGGGATTGAGATGACAGAACTAAAGTCACACCGTTATCTGGGATGGGAAACATACGTTGTGTTCAAGTGCTTAACTACTTTGTAACAGTAAATGTTAATATTTCATATTGATTAAAAACCACTGGGTGTGCATAAACAACCAATAACAATCCATTCTAGGTAATCCTTCAAAAATAACAACTGTGTTTCCCCAAATGGATTTGGGTGGGTTACAGCAAATGCTGCATTGAAGATGCAGACTCAGAACTGTATTCCAAGTGATTTGGAATGACAAATTCCTGAGGAGAGTTCAAATTAGAGTACAAATAAATACGACAAACATCATTTATTGATCTTTAGAGTATAGATTACATTGGCAGAAGATGACCCTTCTTTATCCCTATTAGTTTTAAATGAGTAAGCAATTGTGTCAATACTTCCTTCATGATGTCTATTACTTTGATTCCTGCTTTCCCATTTTCATCACAAGAATTCCAGTTATAGTCCATAACTAGACAATTGACAATGGACAATTGAAAATGGATAACTAAAACTATTTTATATAAAATAAAAAAGGGAAGTTATAGTTTTGCTTCTTGCATTACTTTTCCTTTTTAAATAGCTGATTGTTAAAGCTTCATTCTATATTTAAAAACTAGCGAGTAAATATTGGAAGCGTTATATTTTTTTAATTTTTTAAAATATTTTTATTTGTTTATTTTTAGATAGAGGGAAAGGGAGGCAGAAAGAGAGGAAAATAAACATCAGTGTGTGTGGATGCCTCTTGCACGCCCCCTGCTGGGGACCTGGCCTGCAACCCAGGCATGTGCCCTGACTGGGAACCCAATTGCCAACCCTGTAGTTTGCAGACCAGTGCTCAATCCACTGAGCCACACCAGCCACAGCTAAGAGAACATTTTAAATGCCTACCTGCCCCTTTACACATATAAACAGGTACACAGAACAGCCTCACAAAGCACAGATCTACTCAACTATGTTAGGGAGAAAATTCTTATCTACCCCTCAACGTTTTACTAGCTGGTTTATTAATCAAATTAGAATGAGACTGATTAACAGAAGAAAAATAAATGAAATTTTAATAATGTCTATACTTCCTGTATACATGGGAGAAATCCATGTAAAAAACCACCAAAATGGTGGAAGCCATCACCTTAAATACCACCTTCAGCTACAGACAAAAGTTGTTGGGGTTGGAGTCAGTTTGGGGAAGTTACCAGGAAAAATGGTGAACAACAGTAAGGTTGTTATGCAGATTTAAGTTTAGGACTTTTCTATTGATAGTGAAAACAGGCCAGGTACAGTGAAGGAAACACCCTTACAAATGGAAATTTTCCTTACAAATGGCAATGTTCTTTACAAGGGGTAACTTTGCCTGTTCCTCTGACTTTCTCCCCTGTCTGCTGTTTCTTGCAATTAACCAGCCTAAAATAATCAATATCCCAAAGAGGCATTTTTTTCTGTGGTGGCAACATCTCCATTAGCAGAGAAAATGCACCATTTTCTTTGGGTAACACTGGGGGCTTTGCCTGAGAACGCTTAACCTAAGATCCAAGATTAAGCAAAATCTGGACCGTTAAACTGCTTGTGAATTTTAAATTCTTATCTGTACTGGTTTCAATGAAAATGTTAAAACTATTTCAAGAAAAAAAAACAGTTGTAATTAGTCTATTGATTTGGAAAATTAAGATGAATCGAAGGGAGATGAAAACGTACCTCAAGGTAAACATCTGTTCATTTCTCTTTTGTTCAAGATTGTTACTGCACAGCAAGAGGGGTCCAGCTGCCAGCTGCCACCCTCTAGGCAAATTCCGGAGGCAAAGCTTTGGTGATAAATGAAAAGAGTCTTTATTCAAAAGCTACTATTTTGGAATAACAGCTTTCCACATGCATTACTCACTTACAGCTTTAATTGTTAAGCCTATCAATTAAGACTGAACTCTTAGTTACAGCTTTAATCATTTAAATTTATCAATTAAGATTAAGTTCTATCATTTCCCCTCTATTTTTAATTATCTTATTTCTGTAGGATTAGTTTACAAAGTAATACAACATAGGATACAAAAGTTACACAATTTTGGAAGAGTGGCAGGCATTGGCCTCATAGCTCATCCCCTCTAGAACACCCAGAGAAGAATACCGTGCTACCCTCTGCCAGGCTGGCCCAGTGCCAGGCCTCACCCAGAGTTTCTTCTCCCATCTAAAATCCATCCAAAATGCCATCCTTTGGGAAACGCAGGCAGCTGCAATATGATCATCTAAACATCCTCCAGGAAGAGAGCCTGAGATCCAGTCTCTCCCCTCTTTTTATTTTAAATCTCCTGGCCCATAATTCCATGCACTGCAAAGGATGGAATGCATGGAATTCAGCTTCTCAGCCAATCCCATCCTAGACTGTTTATTCTTGCCTTGGACAACTGCCTTCTATACCCTCTCCCTATTGCTCCTCAGTGATCTGATCCTGTCTCTGTATCAAGATTTCAATGTCTGAGACAAGACACACAAAGAGTTAACAGTTCCTTTCACTGCTTTAAGAATTGTGTGAAGATACCCTGGGAAATCTGTTTTATTTCCAGAGCTTGGGGTCCTTGGGTTTCCCAAGATAGAAATCAAGAGTAACCATCAAAGAAATTGCAAGACAAATTTTGTTAGGCTTATGGTTGAGTATGAGCGAGGCAGCCGCCCAGAGGAAAGGAAGTTACTTTGAATGGATTCAAGGGCTGGCTCTGCTTGGTTGCTTTTATAAGCTGGTGGTAAGTAGGCTTGCACAAAAAGATGGGCTTTCCGAAAAGGGTAGCCTTGTGGAATTTTCTATTTCAGGGTCAGGTGACTTTCTTCTGAGCTGAGTTGCCTGATAACTATGTTTTTGGCTATGCTGGAACAGCAAGATGGAAGTGTAGTGGATCAGTGCAACTGCAGGAAGGTCAGATAGTGGACAAATGTTGATGGACTGTGCATGCAGGTCAGTAGTTTCAACATCAGCAAGGGAGTGAGCACTTAGAAGAGAGATAAGAATCAGCTGCCTCTGGATTTTTGAGTAGGGAGCAGAGAAGAGGGGATTTTTTTCCCCCTTTCATCTTACCTAGCATTTTTCTTTTCTGGCCAACTGGTCCTAACTCGACTTCCTGGCCACCCAATATTTTCCATTCCCAAGCCTAAGTCCCTAAGCTCCTACCATTAATTTTAAAAATTAGGATAGTGCTGGTAAAATTGAGATAGGAGAGTAAGAAGGTAAGAAAATTCCTTTGCAAGTGGAATGAGGAAACAGACAAATAGCAGATTCAAAGTGGCCTCATCAATCACCCTGACTCACCTGTCTTCTTCTCACTTGCACAACCACTCCCTTAATCATTGAGCCCTCAGGACAATGAGATTATGATCAACATCAAATAATCTTAGGAAAAAAGTCTCCAGTCTGTGGACCACAGCGACACAGTTTTGGTCAAATTAGAGATAACACTGAGGCCTCAATTGTGTTTCAGCTCCTGCCCAGAAAAGAAGCAAAGTTAGAGGAAGCAACGCCATGCCTGGCATCAGGACCAGATGCAATGACCAATGACCACCATACCTTAGTGCCATGACCTTGACACTACCTCTTATTTTGATGAATCTGCTTATTAAAGAACTCACCTGAAAAGCTGATTAGTATTCTATTGAGATCCTCCCCTAATACCTCCTCTAAAATTCATGCCTTCAGAAACAGATAAAACTGTTAATCCAAAGAACCCAGTAAGCACTCTCTACAGTCTGTCTGTGCCTTCTATTTTTCGTTGTGTGTATCTTTGCTTTTTTCTGTGAAGCTCTAAGGGTTCCCATGAGACTTGCAACCAAGAAGCAGCAGGCAGCAGCAGCTCATCCTGGGCTAACTCCTTGGACCTGGCTCCAAGGGACCTTCTTTTGCCTCTGTAACTTGTTTCACACTTACATGCAGCCCAGCTGACTCACTTTTTATACTTCTGTGACTTTCCTTCTAAAAGGCTAAGGAGGCTCTCTAACCAGCCAGCCAGCTTCAATCTTTACAAGTGAATTTTCACTTCACATGCTAAATAAGCTTTCTCTTACTCTAGAGTTCCTGGTTCTCAATTCTTTCTTTGTTGAATTCAAGGACAGAGAGCTGACATTGCCAGTAACAAAATGCTTGAAGAACCAAATATATTGTCTTTTAGAGAAGATAGTACATTAATTTTATACCCTGGAGTAAAAGAAGTTCTGGTTAATTGATCAGTATCTTTCCCTATCACAGGGTATAATAAGTCCAAGGAATTTATTTCAGTGAGGGTGAGTGAGTAATAATCTTTATTTTAGCACCAGTTTTTATTCCATGGAAATTGAGAACTTGGTATGACTCACAGATTTCATGACAAACTCAGCCAAATATCTAAAACTCATTTCTATTGAAAAGAGCTATTAACAAAAAAATCATTTTATTCATTTTGTTTTGAATCATTTTATTCACATGATTCAAAAATTAATTTTGATCATTTCTGTTGCAGTCAAAAATATCTCCCACAAAAGTTGAATTTCTAATATATTTTAATAAATAAAATAAACAAATACTTATGCAACTTACTTGAGTTTTAAACATATGCCTTAAAAATCTTTTCTGTCTTTCTAAAAAAAATGAAGGACAATGGTTATGACAATGTATTATGTTTATCCATAAATCTCCTCCAAATACATATGAAGTATAGAGAAATAAGAGAAAGATAAAATAGTCCCTGACTGGTGTAGCTCAGTGGATTGAGCACGGGCCTGTGAACCAAAGGATCACAGTTCAATTCCCAGTCAGGGCACGTGCTTGGGTTGCAGGCCAGTTCCCAGCAGGGGACGCACAAGAGGCAACCATACATTGATATTTCTCTTCCTCTTTAAAGATAAATAAATTAAATCTTTAAAAAATACCTTTATAAAAATGAAAAAAAGATAAAATAAACAACATATCTGGTTTCCAAAAGAAAACAAACATTCTTAAACTTTGTCAAAGCAAAAATGGCACTGGACAAAGTTAAACATGCAAGAAAAATGATTCGAGACAATAGGGAAGAGATATCAGAATGTAGTCTGAACTCAACTCTCCTCAAAGGACTGGAGAGTTTTTAAAAGCTCACTGAGGTGGTGCATTCTGGGCCATCTGCTTTTTGCTAATTGGCATTAAAAAGAGCAAGAGTAAAATTTCTGGTATCCTTGGGGCAGGTAGTAATTTTACATCAAAATTAGACTCCTACTCTCCATAGAGATTGGGGGATGAGAGCACCATTTCTCCTAACGTTTACATTTCAGAGTGCTGGTTTGTTTCTTGAGAGACCTAGTCCTGGATTGTAAAGGCAAGAGGTCTATGAATATTTACATTTCAAAGAATCAGAAAAAAATTTTACAATGACAATTTTTCTAGAGTGAATGTTCTAACAAAAGGTCAAAAGGGGCTCTATAACTAGGCCATCTGGAGATTCTTTAAGGGCCCAGGTATGAGGGATTCCAGAGATGCAGTCAGAAAGAAGCCTGTCCATAGTTTATTCAACCAAGAAAAACTTGTGAAGGAGAAAGAAACTTTTCTCTACCCTCAAGGTTCCTTTGGTTGGTCTAATAATCAGATAAATATGGGACAGATTAGCAAAAGAAAATAATCATATTTAACACATACATACATATGGGAACCCCACATACATGAGAAAGTCAGAGACCCCAAAAGCACAAGAGGTTCAGCTACAGGAAAGGAAAATGGGTACCTAAGACTTTCTGTGATAGGGATAAGGTAACACTTTATAGCAGAAGTGTCAAACTCATTTTCACTGGAAGGCCACATCAGCCTTGCCATTGCCTTCAAAGGGCCGAAATAATTTTAGGACTGGACAAATGTCCCAACTCAACTCCTTAACAGAGTTGAAATTACATTTGGCCCTTTGAAGGCAACCAAGAGGCTGATGTGGCCCCCCATGAAAATGAGTTTGATACCTCTCCTTTACTCGACTCAAACTTTCATCGTAGGACAATTAAGAGCAACTGTTTAGTAAATATAAGTTTGTCCTGCTCTATAGATAGGCCAAAAGAGGTTATCTCTCATAATCTCTTATTATGGGCAAGGCCCCTAATTCAAATTCTACAAGGTAGTTGAGGGCAGGGCAAACATTTCTCTTGAGTCCACAACTATAGTTACTTTTAACTCAAAACACTCTTCATATCACAGAAGCACATCTTGAGGTGACTATTTCTAAACTATTGCACATCAAGTTTTACGTGGCAAGCCTAAAAAGGGAAAAGTGATTGCCCTTGAATCCCTGGGCCAAATGAGTCTATATTCAAGTAATTATTGTTAAGTTTGCTCTGAAGAGAAATGGCACTGCCTACAAGTGATCCACACAGAAGTTGGTGTGAGACAGCATCATTGCTTTATACCAGGTCTGTAGTCTACTTAGCTCCCCTTCAAATAATTTGAAGCTAAATAAAATGTAGTTGATTGTTGGTTATCAATATTTCTAGATCCAGGAAGACTAAAAAACAAGCACAGAATTAAAACCAGGGAGTAATGAAAGCCACCTATAATTCTCTGACTAGATCTACAAATTTTCTGTGACCACCTTGGAGCAGAATCTTGACTGGCCATTATAAGGCCACATTCTGAATGGTGAATAAGAGACCAGCAGGATACAACAACAACAAACCAAAAGCAAACAAAAAGTCAGCTGGAAGTTGAAAATAACAAGAAAAATTAATTCCATTCATAATGTTTTAGGCAATATCAAATTATGAGAGAGAAAAGCATTAATGGAATTCGGTTCAGTAGTCCCTCCTTATCTGCACTATTTCTTTCCATGGTTTCAGTTAACAATGGTCAACCGCAGTCCAAATATTCAAATAAGAGTTCCAGAAATAAACATTCATAATGTTTAAGGTGCACACTATTGTGAGTAGCATGATGAAATCCTGTGCTGTCTCATTCTGTCATGCCCAGTAAGTAAATTATCTCTTTTTCCAGCATATCAATGCTGTACATACAGTATACGATGTTTTGAGAGAGAGACCACATTCACATAATTTTTATTATAGCATATTGTTATCATTATAATATTTCATTATTCATTATTGTTGTTAATCTCTTACTGTGCCTAATAAACAAATTGAACTTTATCACAGGTATGTGTGTATAAGAAAATATAGTCTATATAGGATTTGGTACTACCTGCGGTTTCAGGCGTCCACTGGAAGTCTGGAAATGTATCTCCTGTGCATGAGGGGGACAAGAGCACAACTCCCCCAAATAGATTTGCATATAAATCAGGAAGTTGGGACTGAGATTGCTCTAGAGAGAGTTGTGAGTTTATCATTTTAAATAGGGTAGTCGAAAAGGCCTCCGGAAGAATTAGACACTTGAGCAGGGATATGAAATAGATTAAAAAGCCAGTCCTACAGATATCTGGGTTTGGAGGAGAGGAGGCATGTAAGGTAAAAGAAATAAGTGCAAGGATTCAAGGTTCAGCAGGGAAGGTTATTATGGCAATTGGAAGAACATGCGATCACAGCTGTGACAAGATACTGATTTATGTAAGTCTTGTAAGGATTTTGACTTAGGGAAAGCCTTAAGCAAGGGTATTTTATGATGTGACATATTTTAAAAGGATCACTCTAGCTAATGTGTTGAGACTATGTGGAAGCCAAACAAGTACAGGACAATGAGGGTGGAGGGTCAACTTCATAATCTTGGTGAGCAATGACAGTGACTTGAACCAGAGTACTGCTTGTAATGTGTAACCACAGTTTCATATAATACATAAGGGGTGAATAACTATAATACAACCTGCATGTCTACGACCTATAAACCATTACCAATATGCCAATACTTTTACTCCCTATAAATAATCAGTGTTCTTCAGGCTAAGTTATAGGTAATAAGGTCAAAAATGAATCACTTTTGACATCAGATTATAATATTTTTATTGGTTTCCTGCAATTATCTTTGACTTTGTTTTCCAAATATATATTCAATATGGTAGAAGACAGTAAAAAGGATTTTAGGGAATAAGCACACTAACTGGAAGTCAAGGTATTCTTTAAATGTATACATCAATAGTTAAAGTCTTCTAATGTGGTTCTTTGTTGTCTGAATTATTACTTGATTACATCTAAATTTTTTTGTAAAAAGAAAATCTCCATCTCTGTTCATTGAAAAAATGCTTCACTTATTTTTTCCTTAAATATGATTATATTTCTCTGTCTTCCTTCAAAATAAAAGTACAACTATTATTTTTAATCTATGAGGGCTCTCTTTTTATAAATTTCTAGATTATCTATTCTTACATTCTACTAGCTTACTCACTTCTAAATCACCCAACTATTATCTCTCCTTATGTTTTCCTCCCAAACTGTGGCATTTTTATGTGATTTACAGTTTTATAGTCCTATCAAAAATATTAACTCCAGTGGCTTCTGCTAAATATTTTCCTTCAGAAATTGCATTTTTTTTACTTTTCCTTTGAAGACAAAGCCTTTTAACTTTCTCTAAAATAGTGGTAAAAGATATTTAGGAACTGGATCAATGCTTCAAAGAAAGTTTAGAAGTGAAACTCAGAAGTTTAGTGTATAGTCATCAGCACTGTACCATTCTGTGATTCTGAGGTAAGGCCATAAAAAATAGGAAGAAAAAAAAACTTGACTTATAAATTATGGAGCAATACGAGTTCAGACTACTTACCAGCCAAGTGACCTCTCCAAATCTGCCTGGGTTTAGAAACTATCATTTATAAAATAAAATAACACACCAACTATACCTTGTGTGAAGAATAAAGATATATAATAACTAATTGCTATTATTCAGACTCCTTGGATAATTCTGGTCAATAGACTCTCCCCCCAACAAAATATCCTGCGCCATCATTGGTTAGAATTACATATCAGAAAGCTATCTTTATAAAGGGTCAAGAGTTATTTGTTTTTGATTTCAACTCATTGGATGATATTTCTGTAGAACCCTGCAAAAAATTGCCTCTTTAAGATTATATTGTGAAATGACACTAATATCAAAGGATATTAGGAGACCTTTCATAGATAGAATGGTGGTGATAATATGGAATAACTGAACTATAAATTCATTCTGCCACACACAGTTTATCTGAATAGGCTCTGCACTGTATTCTATACGTATGTGTATGTACCACATATGTGATATATGCCAACATCTGCTTATAATATATATTGGGTTAACCAAAATGTCCATATGTTTTTATTTTTTGTAAAATAAAAGACACATTTTTTTATTTCCACCAATAACTTCATTGATTTGGATATTTTTAGTAAGTTGGCTATCTCCTGCTATTGGCTTGTAGAGGATAGAGGCCTGGGGTGCTGCTAACCATCTTCCAATGCATTAAGACAGTCCCACAGCAAAAAATTATTTGGCCAAAATGTTAGTAGCACCAAGAAACTTTGCAAACCACTTTTGACATATTTAATCAGTCACAACACCTTCTCCTGTGACAAATCTTTTCTTGCTTTTTAGTTGTGTTTTTACATTTCTTAAAATTATAATGCATAATATACCAAAAATGTACATATTTTCTTACATTTTCCATATTAAAATAGCTGCACAAAAATTCACCAATTTTGATAAGTTTTTTTTTACATACATGCTGATATGACAGCTGTCACAATACAATCTAACAAAATTGTTGCAAATGACGTTAAAAGCAACTAAGTACTACTAGAGTCATTGTACAGAAAAAATATATAGTGAACTTTTTGGCCGACAAAATATAATTAAATCTGAAATTACCTACAAATAGCACAAAATTTAACTAAGTAATTTGAATAATTGTTCCAATTTTTTCCTCTCAAATTCTGTTAGATTATAAAATCACATTTTTCATAGTTGCTACCTTTAAGTTCCTAAATCTATTTTATTATTTATGAATGTGTTTGACATTTTACTCATTAGAAGTAGAGATAATTTACTGGAGAATAATCAAATATGTATTTTGTGCTCATTATATACACATGAAAAATCCCTTGCTTCCAATGATGTGAAATATTTCTCAGTGCCATGAATAACTATTTGTAAGCAATTGTTCCTCAGAAAAAAGAGTTGCATTACATTCATGTAATTTATATTTGGGAAAATTTACCAAAAGTGACAAGATATCATCTGCCAAATGATAAATAGAAAGACAAACATTAAGTAAATGAATGTTTTTTATATGAGGAAATTAAACTGAGAACTTTACTGTGTTGAAGAAAAGACTAGGGGAAAAATGTACATATTAATCACAGTGGAAGGCACCTGGAAAATGTTGCTTCTTTTCTGAAACGTTTGCCAGTACAATATTGAAAGTTGTTGTTTCCAAAGATAGTGGTTCTATTTACTGCTCTGCGCTAGGCAGCATTTACATGGCTGCATTAACATCTGGGAACTAGCGAGTGCATGAAGGTGGATCATGCATGAAGAAGAGACTCCACTGATGGAACACAAATGGCATATGTGCTAGAAGCAAAAACAATAGTCTAAGCTGCTAAAAAGAGGAAGTAGTCCATTTTTAAAATCTGTAATACACTTTTTTACATTTCAAATTCTTCGACTTTTTAAAAAGTATGTAAAATGCAGAAAGTATGTAAAATATGAGAAAATGAAAACATACCACATTAAAAATTTGTTATAAACAGAAATGAATAAAATGATGTTTGTGCATTTTTATTAGTACCTAACACATCCTCTGAAAAAATTCAAACTATCCTACAAGTTTATAGGAAATACATATTTGAAATAACAAGCTGTTTTTCAGAGCTATGGGATACTCTAATCTTTACTGTTCTATATGATGATTTGTACTAAGTGAAAATTAAAGCAGAAAATAGTAACTATATGAATGCTCAATTTATCTTGATATTATACATTTTAATTGTGCAAAATTAGGATGAAAGATTAAAGTAGTAACAGTCTGAGGTTGTTTCATAACTGCACCTAACTCATAGTTTTACATAAAAATAATGTTTTTAGAAGTACCTTGCAAGTAACTCCATCCCCTTCAATACACACACACAGAAACATTGACACGTTGCAGCCAGAGCATTGTCTACTGTATTCTGCATAGTAGGTATGGAATGATTTGTTGAGGGAACATAGCTGTAGGTTTTTTATTTCTTGTGGCTGTTATTATATTAATAATATCAGCTGTATATGTAGGGGAGTTATTTTCTAATTATATCACTCATTCCTTGCTCATTTATTAGGAAACCATTATATTGTGAACAAAATTGTTTTTTCCAAGAACTGGAGATAAACAAAATTTCATCCTTTAAAAAATGTAAATATGACATGTCTTCCTTTTAATAATTTTATTTTCAGGGTAAAGATTTGGTCTAACAATCATTTTCAGTAGTGGCAAATGAGCATTCTTTCTTTTTTTCTTCCTCTATGCTTCCCTTTTTCCCTCCATTCTCTCTTACTTTTTTCCTTTCTTCTCCCTCTCTTCCTTCCTTTCGGTTTTTAGTGAAATCTTACCTTTTTTGTGTGTATTACAATGCATTTATGGATTTTTATAAATGAAATATTTTGCATCAAATTACAGTACTCTCTTTTTACTTATATTATCTATAAAAACTTCTAAAACTCAACAACAAAAATACATGCAACCCAATTAAAATGTGGGCAAAATACTTGAATAGATATTTCTCCATATAATATATACAAATGACCAAATGCACATGAAAAAATATTCAACATCATTAGTAACTGGGGAAGCACAAATTAAAACCACAATCAAGTACCACTTCAGAACCATTAAGATGGCTATGATAAAAATTATATTTGTAAAACAGAAATGAATATTTCAAGAAATGGAGAAATCTAAACACATACATCATTTGAGGAAATGTAAAATGGCTAAGCTGTTGTGAAAAACATTTTGCCAGTTCCTCAAAAGTGAAATACAGAATTACCGTATTTCTCCATAATTACACTCCTACATATATATCCCAAAGAGCTGAAGACTGGTATTCAAACAAGTGCATGTGCTTGAATGTTTATGGCAGCACTATCCACAATAGCCAATAAATGGAAACAAAAATAGAGGAAATAACAAAAGACAAAAAAGAAAATAATAGATCTAAATCCCAATATGTCAATAAATACATTAAATGTATATGTCATAAACACGTTAAAGACAGACTCTCAGAATGAATTTAAAAATAAAAAAATAAAACATTGCCCCAGTGACAGAGTACCAGTTGTCAGAGCTTTCGCTCCCTTGGGATTTTGGCTCCTGTAGACTTCCATTGCATTGAAGCTCCTGCCAACACTGCCAAGAGATTGCTTGGTGGCAGAGCATGAGAGATAAAAAAGAGAAAAACAATGAAGGTATTCTTATAAGATCTCCTTATCCTACTATTCATCCAGAAATAGCAAGCTTCCCCCGGAGCATTCTCTATTCATGTTCATGCCAATTTTGTGATTTCATTTTTTTTTTTTTTTGCATTTTAGCTAGGGAATACCAGTGGGAGGAAAATGTTAAAGTTACTGCTGGTTCTGTGGCATTTAGAATTCTGATCTTTTCTCCAAATTCTTGCTATTATTTATTTTTCAGTGTCTTCAAATGGCTGACCCATGATTTTGTTTAGATTTGATAGTTACCTACAGTGAGAAAGGCGGAATGAAGTGTTTTGATCTTAGTTGGGCAAACATATCATAACAGATCTTTGTTCTTCTCTATTCTATTAATCGTGACTGTGGTATTCTGGTAACATTATGCCAAAGTCCATGATATTTTTATTTCATTTATCATATTATTCCTTTAATTATAAGCAGTTATCCCAAGGCTATACGAATAAATTGTCTGTCAGGTCATTTAACCCTTGACATGTTTTGCCATTGTTGTCGTTGTTAAAATTTGGGCATACACGGTTTGATTCCCAGTCAGGGCACATGCCTGGGTTGCAGGCCAGGTCCCCAGTTGGGGACACATGAGAGGCAATCACACATTGATGTTTCTCTCTTACTCTTTCTCTTCCCCTTCCCCTCTCTCTAAAAATAAATAAATAAAATATTTTTTTCAAATTTGGGCATACAAATGTCTTTTCCTCATTAAGTTACTTGGTGAGTCATAAACCTTGTTATTTTCTTTATGTGTTTATCATTCAGTTTTTGTAAATTTTCTAATTAACAATTACCACAATATCAAGAGTAACAATGTATTTTTTAAGTAGGACTGTTCAAAACTTCTATTACTTCACAAGTCAGTTTTCTTTTTTTTTATTTCTAGAAAATGTCAGTTCTACAGTTAGTGTTCAAAGTTAATGACACATGAATAATATCTCATTAGCTTTTAAATCTGTTTTTAAAATTTAAAAATACACTTACTCTTATATTACACAAATTCAGTGTCCAGTGTCATTCTACACTCTTCACAAATAATAACACAATCTTCATAATTAAAGAAATACCAACCATAAGATAGTTACTATTGATGTGAGTCTCCCAATTTCAGAGTTGAAGTAAATGAGGCACAAGCCCAGGTTACATAGCTGATAAGTAGTAGAGCCCAACAGTCTGGATTCTTAGTCTTTGGTCTAATGTCTTTAACATACTTCAGTTCTATTACTGGGTTATGTGTTTCTTTTCTTCGGTATCTCACTTTTCTTTGTTTAAGATTATTATTTTCAGGTTAGTTTTCTTTGGACTGTCTCTTGCATGATTATTCCTCATTGCATCTCTGTTTTTTTAATCCTTCAGTAATAACTCCTTGAGGATTGTTATTACTATTAACTAATAATCTTATCTCTATTTTCAATGTTTGTTGATCATAGCCTTTTTTTTAATATGACTAATTTGTTTTGAGGAAGTTTTGCTTTATTTTACTCTGTTTATTATTATTTTATTTTATTTTATTTTATTATTTTATTTTATTTTTTATCTTTAGAGGGGAAGGAAAAGAGAGAGGGAGAGAACAATCAATGTGTGGTTGCCTCTTGTGCGTCCCCTGCTGGGAACTGGCCTGCAACCCAGGCATGTGCCCTGACTGGGAATCAAACTATGATTCTTTGGTTCACAGGCCTGCACTCAATCCACTGAGCTACACCAGTCAGGGGTATTTTATTTTATTCTATTTTATTTTTTTTTGTTTTATTAATTTCTCATGGTTCCAAATTAGTCCATTAGACTCCATGAGGCAATGGTAAAGGAGCAGAGAGATGTATTGGGGAGTGCAACATTATAAGGGCTAGGAAATGGTTTTCTGTGAGATGAAAGGCATAGAAAACCCTTTTTTAATAGCCCTCTCAGAGTGTAAGAGGCTAGCTGCTTCCCTCCTCGTGGGCTGAGTAATGGAGCCTATTAGTGCCTACATTCCTCTGGATCCTAATCATAGAAGGATTGGGGATTCCCTCCACAGATTGTTCAAGTGATTGGTGCAGACAGAATGCTCTCATTTGTCATGATATATACAGATCATTCTTCACAATTTAGAGGAGAGGTAAATCTTTTAGTTGGTGTTTTTTGGTTCTTTCCTGGTATTAGAGAGAATGAGAGCCATCTCTTGAAATTTAACTAGAATAAGAGGGGCATTAGACATTTTATCCGAACTAAACAAGCATGCTTATATTTTCTGCTGTGTTATTTCAAAGAAGGATAGACTATGAAAATAAATTAGAAATGTGTGCTCAGTATGTATCATCCCAGAATCCACTATATTCATATTTCTTTTTATAAGGTACTTTTCTGACTCTCTTACTGCACACTTAATATAAGAAAATATTAAAAGTAGCTTTTTAGGCTTTCCATTACACATTTTACATTTTGAAATGCAAAATTTATTTTTTATTAAAATATTTATGCAGTGATAATTCACCCACTCATTAATGAACTACTGTTTATTAGTTTGCTTTGTAGTATAAGATGTAAAGCTAAATTAAAAAAATGAAAGAAATGTATGTTTTGTTGTATTATGTGGGAAATTTAAATATTGCTGAATAAAACTGAGAAAATAGCAATTAATATTCAAGGCAATGAGTCTGTGATACAGGATTCAATCATAGAACTAGAACCACAAGAAATTATAGGGTATGGAATTTATACAAATGATTTGAATTTCTACAGTTGTAGGTACTGTTTACACTTTATATACACCTGTTGCTTTTGCTTCTGTTGCTGGGCCTGAAGAGCAGAGCAGTTTGTCACAAAGCAATGATGGATATGAAATAAAGGAGAGCAAGAGCAAACTGAAACCCATAAAAACCAGCTGGAATCTGCACTGGCCTCTCACAGTATCTCATTTTGATGATGAAGGTGATGTGCTAGAGAAACTGTTTCCCAGGAACTGCAAAAAATAAAGATGATCTGGCAGGAGCTGAAGGAGCTGTAAGCCTGGCTGTTGGCCCAGGACAGCAGGGTGAACCAGGGTATCTGCAGCTCTGTCCTTGAACTACAACAGCACCTGGCTCTGGACTGCCTTCCCGAGCTGATAAAGAACTTGGCTGCTGCTTCACTTTGCCTTCCAAATCCCACACAAAATGTCTCTTGTGGTCCACAATGATTTAGAAACATGGATTAGAGATCTCAGTACCAACTTAACTCAGCTGACCTGATCCATTGCCACAAAAGTGAATAAGAGAACATATATTGGTCTATGAAATTAAAAAAAGCTATTGAAAAAGCCTATATTTACTCAGGAAAGAACCATGAAACATGGCATCCTGAGAAATACCCAGAGTACTAATTGGCAGTATTATATTTATTAAAAATATATGATCATATCTAGAAATTATATTTCAGGAAATAAAACCATGTTACTGAATGGATTTCTGAACTATATAAGACTGAATGTTCTGTGTCCACTCTAACTAATTTAAATGCCTTTTTCTTCATTATTCTGCATATCATAGTTCAGTATAGTCATGTATAAACTATAAGATTGTTAAAATATTATTAGTAGAAGTAATTATGAACTGTATGGGGGGGTCATAAAATGACTCTCTCCAAAGTAAAGTGACTTTTTCAATAATAGAAAACAATTTTAAGTTTAATCAAAATGACATACTTAAGGTCATATGAAAGTAATTTCTGAAACTCAAGTGCAAGAAAGAGAAACCAAAGTTTATCTTATAGTTTTCACACCCATTTCATACCCATTGTGGATCATGAAAAATCAAGTTAAACTTATTCAGCACAAAAATTCTAAGATGTTTCAAACTAATATAATTAGTAATATATCATCCAGATTTAGGGTTCATTAACACTGAAGTAAAAGTGAGAGTAGATGCTATATATTTTCTTACTTGAAATATTAAATACTAGATAATTCCAATACACATTGTAATATTGTAATAATAAAGAAATCCAGCTGACCCCTGGACTAGGCTGTATGTTATTGGACATCATGATTTCTACAATATCCACTTTAATATACTTAGCCTAGCACATTCTTTACACGTTATAGATACTCAAAAAATGTGTTGAACTTATAAAAAATTACTAGGTGATCACTAACATGGGACACTCCGCTCAAGTCTGGAGCTAATGGTGTAGCTATCTAAAAAAGGTCACAAGTGGCAATGACTTGTTCACTGGGGAAAGAAGCTTGAACATGGACTGGTGTAGCAACATAGTTATTGTACAACAAAATTCATACTTCCCTTCCTATAATGTCAAGTTGTGTTGGAAAATGACTTCCTAGCTAGGGACTCTATTACCAAGGGTCATTTCCTAGCAAAACCAACATTTTGTGTGAACCTGTGACCAGCACTTATTTGAGTGAGGCAGAGAGTTATGTTTTTCTTTTAGTTTGCTAGATTCAGTCTGCAACCAAAATACAACATACATATACACACACAACACATAAATCATAACATTATGTCATGAAAACTTTGCATGTACAGGATGAGTCATGCATTATACTATATGTCAAAACTACTCATGTATCACTTGTTTTACTGTAAATGTATTCAGTTGTAACAAAAATAAGTTTTACACACAGATCTGCCTCTGGCAATATCCCCATTGATTTGTAGTATACCAATTGAGAACTACTGGCATGGACTCTCCAACTTTCTGCCAACTACTTAGATTCAGAGTGTCTCGTTATTTTTATGCAACTCTAAAATTTATGATTGAGAGGCTACTTTCAGAGTAAAAGTGAACTTAACCAGACTATCTACACAAACCCATAACTATGTATAATTGATTGAGAGAAACAAGTATAATGAATGACAGTCTTTAACACAGTTTATTTTCTCTTCTCTCTCTCTCTCTCTCTTTTTTTTTTTCCTGGCAAGACCTTTCTGAGGCATTGTTTCATATTAAACTCATGAACTCTGTTACCATTTAAAATAGTATACATTATTTCTTCACTAAAATTGCCCTCTTCAAATTACTTCTGACAATGTCGCCACACAAAGTAAAGGTGCTTTAATATAATGTGCTTAAAAGAATGATGGGCAACCCACAAGATCACTGATGCAAGAGGGAATGGCTGTAGCAGAGGCAAGAACCTGGAAGAAAATCTACTCATTATTCAGCATGGTAGATAATTTTTGGTTATCCAGGGACCATTTTCTGCTTCTTCTTTCCTGCTAAAAATGGCTTGATTTTCTTCAGGAAAGAGGTGGAGATAACTTGATATCAAAGAAGTTGAGTTACTTATTAGTCCCAAATCATCATTCGTCTAAACTTGTGTGGGTTATTCTATTCCATTGGACAACGTGATTTAAGACTTTCTTGGTGGCTTACAGAAGGACTTTCCTCTGTGTTAATAAAGAATGGAGAAAAAAAGGCTATGTTTTGGGGGTGCCACTTCGAATATTAATGTGCGTTCTGATGCCTTTTTGCAACCTCAAATTGGCAGACTTAAACTTTGAAGGCCAGTATTCTATAGATGTGAAAGAGAATGATGAAAAGCACTTTAGTTCTTGATAAAATCTATAAGCCATTCAATGAAGCTTTGGTGGTCTGTTCCCTTAAGTTTTAAATTATGGTCATGATTTTAAGATGAAAACTATTCTAATTCCTATCTTCAGGGCATATAGTCTTTTTTTACTTATTACAGTAAAGCACATAATAAAGATAAACATGAAAATCAACCATTATTTTAGTTCCATAAAACATTCTGAGATGTACTTTAATATATTGGTCAAAGAGAAAGTGAGATACAAAGACATATAACTTGACAAAGATAATATATCTAGGTGATAATTAAACCCACATTAAAGTCTAGCAAGTTGGGGTTAGTAGTCTGGAATTTAATCACTAAATTACATAAATTATTTTTATAAAAATTTAAAAACAATATTTTCTTCTATCATTCATTTTTAATAAAATTTATCAAATTAACTATGAACACTACAGAGCAAATTATAATACCTAGTTTTTTTATGACTGGATGCTATTTAATAATCTGTAACTGGTATTTAAATGTTTCTAATTTCTCATAAAACCTATAAACTTATTACTTTTCAAATGCCAACTCAAGTCATTAAGTTTATTTGTTTTTCTCTAGTCCAAAAAAGGACAGGAAGAAGAGAACCATGGTGGAGTAATTGAAGTTTCAAATAAATTATGGAAAGTTTTATAATTCTCACTTTTTCATAAATAATTAAATATAATTTTTATGAGAAAGGTTATATAATTTCATAAAAGTATAATTTTCCCTCTAAGGAAAGACTGAAATATATGTGAGCTCAACTGCACTCCTGGTTTATATTGGAAATATTTAATAATATCAGAAAAACGTACCATTAGCTCCATTATTGTAGTCACCTATATTTACATGAGGTGGTATATGAATGTGCTAGGATTCTATGTGGCACGTATTGTCCTGGAATAAGTAGAATCTGATTATTGTAATGTGACTCTGAAATTATTTATTGTATGAAATACTTTCATAACCAGATATTCTCTGTAACCCTCTTTGCTGTGGTCTAATACCCCAGGATTTCCTCCCATTGTCTGGTACCTCAGTCTGCCCTCTATGTGAGTTGTTAATTGAATTATATGCTTCCTTTGATATTTCAAATTTTCTTCTGAACATTTTTCATAGGTTTCTTAGCTTACCAAACTTTAAGTCAAAAAATAATTTCTCTTGAGGTCAGTTTAAGCCTGAGGTTATTCATATTCAATGTCAAGAGCATAGACTTGACCTGGGGCAAGAAGAGGTAAAAACAGGACAATATTGGCAGAATCTGACAGGACAAAATTAATTTTCTTTAATGTCTTATTTAAACTTTGCAGTATATATTTTGTCACACAGTAAAGGCTATTTCAGTGCAGACTATGGATTTTGCATGAAACTATTTTTTTTTAAATAAACAGGAAAGAAGAGAATATGCATTATTTGGAATGAATGACATTGACTAAATTTTTCACTCTGTTGTCATGACAACCATAATATTTTCCACAATGTGCAGACTATTAAGTGTTAAACTAGATGTGCTTAAAAACTATAGTAACATTCAGGGAGAAATTTCCATTAGACATCCTTGTAAGGGCTACAGGATGGTTATGCTTTAAAAAAATAGCCTGTCATTTTTATGCTATTTCTTTGGATCACAAATGAGTGAGAAAAGAGTGAAAACTACCTTATAATTTTAGAGTGCAATGATGTTTTCTTTAAATGTCAGGTACTTCATCCATTAGCAGACGTTTGGGAACTATCTGTGGAATCTGCGACAGCTCTTGTCCAGCTGGTACTGAATATCTCCACTGACTGAAGTCACTGCTTCTGTGGGGAACTTTCTTCAGAATAAATTCTGAACATCAGAATGCTCCAAAAACCACCTCCCTCTAGGTTTCACCTGGTTTTCTTTCTCATGTGGCTATAAGTTTGAAACCTCTTTCAAATCATTGCCCTTAAAGGAATTAAAGCCAGTTTATATTTGAAATCAGCATTCTGTGTAATGGATTAAATGGTACAAAATCCCAACAGCTATTTTCATACAGCTAATTGTAAGCATAATTTGCAACCTGATGTATTTTTGTGAGAGAGGTCCCCCAGACTGGGCTAGCTCCTCATCAACAAACCCTTATTATCTGAAATGATAAAGGGATTTAGCTAAGAAAAAGAAGATCAGAACTATGAACAGTAAAATGATTACAAACAACTGTCAATAAATGAACCTTAAAAAAATTAAATAAACTAAGCAAACAACTAGAAGAGGAACAGAATCACAGAAATGGACACCAGATGGATGGTTATCAGTGGGAAGGCAAAGAGAGGGAGAATGAGAAAAAGGTACAGGGAATAAGAAGCCTAAGCAGTAGGTACAAAGCAGACAGGGGCAGCTTAAGAATAGTATAGGGATGGAGAAGCCAAAGAATTTATATGTACAACCCATGCACATGCACTAAGAGGAGCAATGATGGTTAGAGGAGGGAGACAGGGCAGAAGTGAATAAAGGGGATAAAAAATGGGAAAACTATAATAGCACAATCAATAAAATATATTTTTTAAAAAGTAGAGAGTATGAATCTTGTCCATCATTCTATAGTCTTCACTAATTGAGAAATATTGAGTTTATAATAATTTATAGATATATGACTCCTAATCAAGTTTGGTCATAAAAGAAAGTATCTTGATGAATAGTATCACCAGTTCTAAATCCAATAAGTTAGCCTAATGTCACCAATTTTTATTTGTGTAGGTCAGTCAGTCTAAGTTTTTAAAGCCTCCTTCTCACTTCCAGTCACTCATTCTTTCCTAAAATTAAAAGATAACAAACATGCCTAAAGAATGACCAAGGTATAGCATGTTTAATAGGTATATAATTCCATTATTTTCATAAATATGTACCACATAACCTTGTCTAGAGTGACTTATTTTCCTTAAATTTATCCAATTTTCAAAATCAATTTACCCAATATTTATTGACCTCCAAACATCTACCAACCACTTTTCTGGGAGACAGAGGAATCAAGATAAATCATCAAGGAAGGAAGACAGATATGTGCACAGAAATTTCAATTTAATAGGTTAAATTAGTAATAGATAGTGCTACAGACTGAACGTTTGTGTATCTTTCAAATAGATAGTGCTATAGACTGAACATTTTGTGTATCTTCCACATTGGTATATGGTGAAATACCACACAGTGTGATGGTATTTGGAGGCAGGACTTCTGGATGTGATTAGGTCATGATGGTGGAACCCTCATGAATTTGATTAGTGCCCTTGTAAGAGTGGTCTCAAACATCTCCCTCGCCCCTTCTGCTATGTAAAGAAACAGCTAGAAGACAACCATCTATGAAGCAGGAAATGGGTTCTCACCAGACATCAAATCTGCCAGAACCTGATCTTGGATTTTGGAGTGTCATGTCTAGAACTGTGAGAATTAATTTCTAGGGTTTATAAGACCCCCAGGCTATGCTATTTTGTTATAGCAATCTGCATACACTAAGATATTTAGAGAACCTCATTCCAACCCAGAAAAGAAATGCTGGAATGATTTCAAAGTTTTCCTCAAACTGTTGAAATAGTGATAATCCATAACCATGTCAAGAGGGACTTGTCTAAGCTCTGTGGGAAGAACATTGCCTCATTATAGAGGGACCACTGTAATGAGTATATGCAGATGTGCAAAACAGTAAGAAAGGTGTATGAGGAAGTATAAGCTATTGTGCATTTTAAAGCATAAATATAGATAGAACAGAGCAGATAAGAACGTGCCAGGTCACATTTAACCCTGACTAATTTACTTCAAAACTTGGATTTAACTGGAGTAGTGATGAGCTCTAAACACACTGATGATGGCATTCTACATTTTCTTCTGGTAGGAATCTTATACTTTTTTCTAAAGTAACTGTAAACAATATTCAAAGATCAAGGCCTTATTTCTAACATGTGATTATAATATCTAGCATGGTTCAAAGGCTATTTAATAAAAAAAATAAAGTACAACATTGACCTACATGATTAAATATTTTATTGTAAAAGTCATATGACATCTTTCAAAGATGAAAGACTCTAGTCTGTCAGCTCTTTTGTTCTCAGGTTCTAAATTTTATATTAGATACATTCCAAAGACAGAATTGTCATTTCTTAATGTGAAACATCAGCCACTTTTAAATCTTTTTTTGCCAAGAATTTTGGATTCCACAGCTGGCAAAGTCTGTATTCTTCAGTACAGCTGTGAAAGAGCTTGATGTCTACCTTAGAATATGTAAATTATTGAAAAGACCAAATGAAGATAATTTTTACAACTTCTTACTACTTCTATCAGAGCAATTGTTTGCAAAACTTTGACCTAAAACATAGTCTCTATTGAGATCACAATGTTGATATATTTTATGTATTTGAGGACTAATTCATATCTACATGGAATTGAAGAATCATTACTCTTTTGTGATGATTCGCACTCCAGAAGACAAAGCTATGTCCTGGCACAATGTGAATGAGATTGCTGCCTCGTCAAAACAAACCAGGATGCATGGCAGAAAACAGACATCACTCATGAGTGATGAATTACAGCACACGCTTGCTACTAAATTCTGAGAAAAAGTCTTTTATGGTGCTCTTTAATAGCTTTGCTAGATACAGGAAATAGAAATGAATTTCAATACATAAACTGATAGCCAATTTAGCCACCAGAAAATGTAACTAATTATAGAAAAGTATCAATACCAAGATGCTGTCCTAATGCTGGACAGTCCGGTGACACTGGAGAGACTAGCTACCGCTTTGGTTTTAATAGGCTAAGTTTCCAGGTTTGTTAAATGGTACAGTAAGTGTATCAAAACCAGGCAAAATGTTAATTGTGATATATATACATTGTTTCTAAATACAATATTTTAAAAATAATGAGGTCAAAATTCTGATTTCAATTTCTGTAGGAGGCCAGTTAGCTTCATCCAGAAAGTGTCCTAACACAATGAATTGTACTTGGGTGTTAACCTGAGCAGCTATATCTTAGAAGCCTGCTTTTGTCATAATAGAAAATAGGTAAAGTTCAAACTATTCCAACTTATAAAAAAGAAAATATGTGGTACATTTTCCTATCTAGTCCAAGCTACCTGTATAATTTTTAAAATGCATTTTTCAAATATTTTCTTACAATGGTACTTTATTAATTTTACTTTATTGTATTGATTTTTCATATTATTTTATTAAGTTATGTGTGCTTAAATCACATTTTTATTACATCACCTCAGTGTGTTATTTGTTAACTATCATTTAAAATAGATTTCTTATTTTAAAACTAATATTTTATGAACTTCTTTAAGATTTTATTTATTTATTTTTAGAGAGTGGGGAAGGGAAAGAGAAAGAGGAGAGAAGCATCAATGTGTGGTTGCCTCTTGTGAGCCCCCTACTGGGGACCTGGCCCGCAACCCAGTCATGTGCCCTGGCTGGGAATTGAACTGGCAACCCTTTGGTTCACAGGCCCACACTCAATCCACTGAGCTACACCAGCTGGGGCTACTTCATGAACTTCTCGGATAAATATATGCGAGAGTTCTTGAATTACACAATCTGTATAAACACCACACATGACTTGTCACATGTTCAGGCATCTTGATTCTCATATTTAATCAATTGCACATCTTCAAAAACTTGAGACATTTTTTTTATCTTTGAGTCAGAAAAGCATCATCCAGAGAATGTTAAATACTAAGATTATGCCTAAATTATATCTTGTTTCTTCAACTTTTTGTAAAATATACATTCTAAAATTCATTCGGGTAAATACTCCTGCATCATAAGCATAAAAATATTTTTTTAATATTCTTTCATAAGAAGAAGGTATTTGTAGAAGTATGTTTTGGCTACTAAATCTTCTATTTTATGGAAGGTCAGAGTGCTTATATTTGAACTATTTCTTATTTTTTTAAATATTACGTTTTTCATTAGCATTATACATAACCATGTTTGGAAATGATGCATTATAAAATAAAAGGAGATTATTAGACTCTGCCTAGAATGATAAATGGAATGGAGACCTTCACCCCTTTCTGTTTTTCAAATATTATATACGCTATAATATCTTCACAGTAATTCAGGAAATCATTGTTTAATTTTGTGTTATAGATTCTCTGAATAATCACAACTTCTGTCAAGAACATATGCATTTATCCCTTTTGATAGAAAAGTTGTTCTACCTAAAAAACAAAAAAGACATTCTTTAGCACATTCTATTTATTTTGAGATTTCTTCCAAGCCTTCCTAATATAGTTTAGGGTCTAAGTATTTTCTACTTTTGATTTATAAGCAAACCCTTTCTTATCCAAGAATAAAAGATGGGACAGAACACCCAATCAGCTGGTATATGTCAAGTAGTTATCATAATCATAATAGCAATAGTATCTACCAGTTAGTCCCTTGATTGAACCCTGTAACTGACCGTAAGAACTGGACTGGAGTGTATCACTTAGATGAAGCCAAATTGCATAAACCTAGAATACATAAATCCAGTGGTAAGAAAAAAGATCCAAAATTTCAGCAGCTTGGAACAATAAAAGTTTATTGCACTCTTGCTTAAAATCTACTCCTAACCTTGGAAACTAACTCGGACATGCTTCTTCACGTATTGCTTCAGCAGGTCAGACATCCACAATCTTTTAGAACCACTGTTACAAAGAATTTCAAAAATTATGTTGAAGTAACTGGGTTAGGCTCCATATTAAGCCATTCATGCTAAGACCCATGTCAGCAAACTAAAGCTTAAGTTTTTATGCTTAGTTTTTCCAGAAAAGGATAACCTATGTCAATCAGTCAACCAATTCCCTGCTCAGCACAGATCACCTGACCCAGATCTGATATACACCTTTGCTTCATATGAGGTAAGTAACCCTGCTTTACCCAGTCAGCAAATGCTTATAATTTCCTTATTAGTGATCACTTTGGTGTCTCAAAATCTCTAGCCTTGTACACCTCATTGGAACTCCTTTGTATTTGCTAGAATGGATGTTGCCCGATTCATGAATCACTGAATAAAAACCTACTATAGGAATAGATTATGGGAATTTTTTTTTGATAATTATTATGCCACTGGTGGTTAAATGTTCTGACAATGTGGAATTTTATCCAAGCCCTGTGATCCTAGAAAACATTACAGTTGAGGTAATATCCTGTCTTTGTGTTTTAGAAAACAACTCACTGCAAAGAAATACCTTTTCTCACATGATGTAGATAAGACTCACGGATGCCTCCTTGTATAATATGACAAGTCCCGACAAAGATTTACCAAATTCCTGTTCTTCACCCTGTAGGTCACAAGCTGAATTATTTGTCCCCATTGATCAGTTGAAACAAAGTGCTTGTTAACCAACTTTTGGTTAAGAGTCTTTCCTTCCCTTAAGCTCCAAAACTGTGTGGCCCTCTGTAACCTGAGGCAGGATATAACCTTTCCTTCAATGTCACTCAGCAGTATAAGCCGGCCTCAAGGTAAAACATTCTCTGATTTATTATTTAACCGTGCCACTCCCACTCATCCCACTTCTCTATACTCAGTTCTTTTCAGTCCTCTCCACTCTTCCCAGTGAAAGGATCTTTATTGCCTAACCCTTCAGACACTTGCAGAGGTTAGGATCTGAATGCTTCCCCTATTGACGTGGTCTCTTCTGCCTCTGACGATACATAATCCTTTAAATGTTCATTTTCCCTTACTAAATCTGGAGTTGTTGGTTGGGTTTGTTTTGTTTTTGTTTTTTTGACAGCTTCTATTCAGAATGGGCATATTTTAATTTTGCTCATATTTTATCAGACAAAGCAACTCACATAGACATGCTGGATCTTAAGTTCAAGAAAACTCTGTCTTCAATGGTGGAGAGAGAGCAGAAATTATGATTTTCTTTATGGAATTCACAATAAAATGTTTTAAAAAATTATGTATTTAAGAAGAAATGAAATACCCTGTCATTGCTATAACTAAGTCCAGGTTTGGTTTCCTGACACATCTGAAGCCCAGCTAGAGAGTAAGTTGCTGATGAGAAGGGAAAGTTTAAGTGCTGGCCACCTAAGAGACTGGGGGACTGTCATCTCAAAGTCACCCTCCTTATCTCAGTAAAGGCAGAGGTTTTTATAATGAGTTTTATAATGAGGGACAGGAAAAACAAAGAGATCAAAGTGTGGGGGTTGAGAGTTCATTGCAGAGACTCCATAGAAGCCAACAGGGTCTGTTCAGAGGACTGGCTGAAGGAGCTGGAATGTTCAAAGGGCAGAGTCTATCTCCCTTCAAGACAACTCCTAGAATTCTTGGGCAAAAAGGCTGCTTAACTATAGTCACCTATCAGCCAGAGTCAGCATTTACAGAAACAATGTCAAAAGAATGGTGGGATGTATTACAATTCCCCACTGTTACATTGTGATTCTCATGAAACTCTAATATTAATTTCTTAAACAAAAAACTGGACTTCGTTTTGGGTCATAAGGCTTCCATTCTCTCTAATACCATTGTTACTGGAAGCTTGGTTCTTCTCACCACCCAGTAAAGAATTAAAGATCAGTGAGACAAAAGTGGCTGAGTGAGTTTTTTTAGTAATCCTCCAGGGGGAGAACAGACCTGCAGAGAGTGGCACAAAATGCTCAGTGTAGAAGAAGCAACAGGAGAGCCTTAGCTCACTGGGAAGTTAGAGAAAAGGGGCCTTAGGGATGAGTTCAGGGGATAAGCCTGGGACAAGTTGCCAGAAGACTCTACATACCTGTGAAGAAAGGAGTCAGGGCCAGGGGGGCGATGGAGGGGACACTGGGAAGAAGGTAAAGGGAATGGCTTAAGTTTCTGCCCAGAGCAACAGCATACTCTGGAGGCTTTTATCTCTTTATTGCAGGTGGGAATCTTAGGGGAAATCTCAGGGGAATGTTTCAGCAGAATATTTATCAGTTCTCCAGTGTTTCCTTTGAGGGTCATAGTCTCTTTGGATTGGTCAGTGCCAGGGCAGCGGACTTAAGTCATTGCTGTTGGTCCTAGAGTTGCCTACCTGGTTTTGCTGCTTTTCTGGGCCTGGAGCTAAATTACCACTGAGGCCTAGATGTTATCTCCTGGGAGGAAAAGCCAGGGGAGGAGAGATTACCCTAGGGGTGAGGTTCTTGTTTTCCCAGTTTTGCCCCTCCAGGCACTGGGGCATTCTGCCATGGTGACCATTCAAACCTGGCTATAAATTGCTCTGCCATTGTTTTACTCTCTGTCTTAACTTTTCCTGCTCCACTTGCCAAGAAATTCTCCTAGCTTCTTACTGTTTTCTCTCATGATATTATTTTAAGCTTTACTTAAATCTACTTATATTTTCTTTTGAGTTTGATGAGTTTCTGTTATGTGTTTGAATATAGCATCATGGGTCTAAATTTAAAAATGTAGATATCCTGTTGAATGCAATTTACAATTTTTTTTATCCCATCACCGGCCACATAGTCACCTAACAATGGTTTTCCAGACAGTGATTAAATGAAAGACAGATGATATCACTCTCTCATTATGTTTGTAGAATCACAAAAGTGTTTATATTCTAAATGTAATGATTGAGATAAGAAGTTAACAAACAAGGACCTGTGGCCAAATCAAATCCACATTCTGTTTTTTGTTTTTTACAGCCCAATAGATAAACTGTTTTTTTTTCCTTTAATGCTTTTACATTTTTAGAGTGTTGTAAAACAAAAAGAATCAAGGGGTGGGGGTGGGGAGAGTATACCTTATAACTCAGAATATGAAAAAGATTTACTGTCTTTTTGCAATAAAACTATTGCTAACCATTATTTAGATAATTATATAATGAATTCATGAAAAAATTAAATATCTATTTTAAATTATTTTATATTTTATGAAAAAATTAGTTTAAACTAAAGACATAAAAATATTACATTTAAAACATTTGTCACTACCAAACTGAATTAACTCATTTTAAGATCTTAAATCTACATAAATAGTATATAGATATTACTACTATATTACATAAATAGTAGTAATAGATATTACTACTTCAGTTGCATGAGTTATTTCAAGTTACTAGTAGAAATATGTAAGAATGTCCAAAATCTATAGAGAATTTTTTATGAGTTTATTTAAGCCAAACTGATGACATATGCTGAGGAGCAAGATTTCAAATGCTCCCAAGAATAACAGTTTGTCAGCTTCTTTTGTGCACTGTGAGGAAGGAGTGTAAGGATGATATGGAAGTAGGGAAAAGCAAAGCAGGAGTTGGATTTCAGACCAATTGACAAAATTATGTACTTTCTTGAGGGTTGTTATTTGAAAGGTGTGTTAACCTAAATGCACATAAAAAAAAATAACAGTTGTAGGTCTGGAGCATAACTACCCACCCTAACCTGTCCAGTTAGGAATCTGTAATCAGAGCACGTTGTAGAGTTACTTCCCATGAACCTTTTATTCATCCATACTGATGACTCTCCTTAAAAACATTAAAAAATATTTATAGTATATTTTTTAAATGTAAAATGTTGATATTTCAACCAAAATGTTAAGATGTATACATTTTATATATTTCATAAATGTTATGCGTTTAAAAACTGTACTGTATTTCTCAGCACTTTTGTCTTACCAATAAACCTCGCAGAGTCCAGGAGTACACAAGGCAACCAAACTTAGATTGTTTCAAGTGTAATAAGTTTGGCAGGGTTCAATTATGCCACTAGATGGAGCATTTAGCACTGCAGAGAGCTCTTAAAATTTGATTTTTGGGTTTTTTTTTTCCCATAGGTTTTAAAGGAGACAGATATAAAAAGCGTGATGAAATGAACATTTCCCTAGACTTGTATTGACAGAGTCATCTCAACACTATGTGATCATTTTACAGCCAAAAACTTATTTTTAAGCTACCCAAATTGATATGCAAGTTGAGAAATCAGACTTTATCAAAAAAAGGAGAATTGCAATGATGTTCTAAATTGACTTTTCAGTGGTTTCTTAATTTCCTCTAATTTGACACATGTTCCAATATAAATGTGGTTTCTGAGGTTTTGAGAGCAAAGAGATACCGCTGCTATTAGAAACTTGCAATTTTTAACAATGGTAATGGAGTCTTGTGTGAATTGTTGTTTGTGAGAGGAAATAAAGAAGAGAAAGACAGTTTTACATCAATGAAAATGAAGCAGCAGTGGGAGTTGCACTGTCACTGCATGGTTCTGAAACTAAGAATAATGCTGTAGCAAACAATTATTTTCAACACATGGGACTAAGGTCAATCCCAATGGCTGAGGGCCCTGAGGTAGAAAGTCAGGGACTATAGGTTCAAGCAACAGGACTGAACAAAAGCATATTGTGTATCATTCACCAGTCTCTATTCTTAACCCACTGTCTTCAGGCTAAGAAATAATATACTTGTTTAGGAGAATAAACAGGAGTCAAATTTCTGAAACCTGGCTTTTATTCTGGTTAATTTGTACATCTTTAAACTTTTGCTTCACCAATTTACTAAAACCCATTATTTAGCCTTGTTCCTATGTGCAGCTGTTTAAATAATGTCAGAAAGCAATTTGGCCACATGATGCTGATGTCAGTTACGAGCCGAGTATTAGCTGAATGGAAAAATGTCTGATGAGCATTTGCTGTGCTGCCAGTGTTCCCCGAATTCTAACAGATCTGACTGACAGAGGGGCAGAGCTCACTGGCCTATTGAACTTTAGACCTATTGACTATTATAGATAGGCGTGTATATGAGGGGAGCATTTTAAGTAGAACAAAAAGTATACATTTTTTTTCCTTCCTGGAAAAAAGCTAGAAAAATTCTGAATGAAGATTTTTAAGCAAGGCATGATGAAAACCTGCCAAGTGTGAAAATGATTACAAATGGCAGCTTCTGTGGAAAAGAACGAACTAGAAAGGATACCCAGTTTTAGGACTAGATTCTATGATAACATGACTCTGTCCAAATCAAATAGCATTCCAGACAAAAGAGTGGTGATTGCTCTTTATTAGGAAATAAAATTTAAAAAGAGATTCAAAAGGAATACTCCTTATACAAATATTTACTTTCAAGAGTGCATTGAAAAATATTATTTTAACCTAAACTATGTATGCTATATATTTATAATAAGACAAATAGCAATTTGATAAATAATCGTATGTATATGCAATCAATTTTTTTACCGAGCTCTAAGATCTACTGTGTGGATTGTTCATCTCTCAAATATTACAATTATATCCAGGTTCTACAAATATTTTCAGATACTTGGCACGACAGTCTCATGGTAGACTTAGTTACCTTCAGATGACTATTATTTTATTATTTTAAACTTGCTGATTCAGATCAACATGTGTGAAAATGGTAATGTATATAAAAATATTTAAACTTAAAATTAAAAAGAAGTAAAAGTCATTTTGGATAAGACCTATAACTATACAGTGTAAGAACACAGATAGATTTCTTAAAGATGAAAAGTATTCTCTAAAAAAATCTTAGCTGCATGCCCTGGCTGGTGGCTCAGTGGATGGAGGGCTGGCTTATGAAGCAAAGGGCCGTGGTTCAATTCCCAGTCAGGGCCCATGCCTGGGTTGTGGGCCAGGTTCCCAGTAGGGGACACATGAGAGACAACCACACATTAATGTTGTTTCTCTCCCTCTCTTTCTCCCTCCCTTCCCCACTCTAAAAATATAAATAAATAAAATATTTTAAAAATATCTTAGCGCCAAATATTTATTGATACTGAAAATTGGCATTTGACAATGTTGATCTGATAAAAATGAGAAAATGTATTAACTGATCAGATTGTGATCAAATGGGTTGGTTATAGTTAAAACTCATCGCTGTGTTTGGATGGAATGATTTAGTTTAAATATTAACATAAATTATTCAATTGAAAAAAGTTTTTATTTATAAAAGTCAGATTGGACATACTTAAAAAAATCAAGCATTTATAAGTCAAAAGAACTGAGTTGAAATTAGATCTTGCTTTGGGACTACTATATATACACAAACTATCTCAACTCCTTGAGCTCAAACTTTTTCATGTATGAAACGAAGATGATGATCTATCTCAAAAGCTTATGAGGATTATATCACATAAAATATTACTGTTATTATTTTATTAGTAGTAGTAGTGATGTTAGTTAAAGTTAATATTTTTATTTTGAAGATATCTTTTTAGTTTTATATATGTATTATTCTTGGCTAAAATATACAATTATTCTGGAATCTGTAATATATACAGAGATAGGACTAGACATAGGAATATGGTTATAGGTTGTCTGCTGTGGACGCTTTGCCTGGTTCTAGGAATTGTAACTCTCTACCCCCTGTGGCTAAGGATGAATGAGTGACCTCTGGAATGCCAGCCACAGGAGACAAAGCTTGTGTCTGGTACCAAACGCTGCCTCAGTTTACTCTCTGGCCTCCAAAGCATGGTCAATGTCCATGGCAGGTACAACCCCTCAGAGGAGGGGCAACCTAGGCCAGACACAATCATTTGCGAGGCCATCATAGAAGGACTCGGGGAGCTGCAACAAAGAGGGAGCAATGGACTCTCGCCCCCAGCTTTGACAAATCCTGAGTCCCCATGTCCTCTGGGAGAAGCACTTCCTGGCTCTAATCCCCTTAAGACTGACTACCTGATGAGGAGGGGTGCAGCTCCTTGCCTTGCTAGAGCGTGTCCTGGGAAACAATCTGGCATCACAAAGACTTCCTGATAAACCTGTGAAATCTGCTCTGCTAAGAGTGCTTTCATTCATATGTTAAGGGTTTGAGCAGGAAACCCTAAAACTCTGTTCCTGACAGACACTGACTCACACTAAGCCCTCAGATTTCTTTGAAATGTTATCTACTGTTTCATCCTTGCCACTCGGTATTCCTGTGCATTACAACCCAATAAAAGTCTTTGGACGAAGGGGCTCAACGTCTTTTTCCCTTGAGAAGCTGGCCACTGCTCAAGGCCTTTTTCCTCTGGGAAACTGGCCACCTCTCTTCCCCAGGCAGATCACATCATGTCTCAGTTATGTTTACTCTCACCCATGGCACACGGGGGGCCTTTGAGGAAAGTTGCCACCACAATTGTCTACTATATGTCAGTTGGTATAATAAGTGTGATAACACATAGTTGAAAAAGCATCACTATTTCACTTAAAAACAATTGACAATAATTACATCATCATGTTTTAAATGTTAACAGCAATTATGAAAAAAAGGTTTTCATGACACAGATGCCAAAAGTTGTGTTGGTAAACAAGTTCAGCTGAGATTTTGAAATTTAGCTTCCTTTGCTAAATCTATTTATGAAAATATGTTCATAAAAGGCAAAGCTAAATACAACGCAACTTGGCCTATTTTCTTCCAAGCTCAGGATCCATATTTATTATGGGCTTCTCGTAACATGTGGAAGCAGGATGAATCCTAGGGCATTGTTTTTAAGAAGTCTGAGAGTAGGCTCAAGATGTACATGTTTCCAGTCACAGGTCTATAAATGCTCTCATTCACCTACTCATTTCTCCGGTTGATGTAATAATTTCAGAGCTTTTTTATGGCTTTCAAACATAAATTGATTAACACTATCCTTTTAATTCCTTCAGTATTATTAGTTCTTATTAAAATATTCCTTAAACTATAACTACAAAAACAAAGTAAAGTTATAACTAATATAATAATATAAACTAACTATAGAATATTTAAAAAGCAATAAATGTATTTTGACCCAGATAATGGATTTTATTGTCAGTAAATCTGACATAACACAACAACTAATAAACTCAGGTTATTGTTTTTCATTTACAAAGTTTTTTTATGTTTGAAAGCATCAACAAAAGTTGTTATTTAGAAACTGACATACTACATTCTACCAGATTAAGACTTTAAAAGAAGTATAGTATTGACTCCCTTGATGTAGTTGCCTCTTCATAGCCATTATAATCACTCATGTAAGTACATATTTAGGGAGGCATCAAAAACAGATTGTCCACCCAGTGGGGCATGCCAGAGCCGGAGGATTCACTGTGTTCGCTGCTGCAATTGTCACCAACACTGGTAATTCACAAGCACAGCTTCCCACCTTGACTTGGAAATATCTGTCCTTCCTTGCTTTTCCTTTGGTATGTCACAGGAAACTCAGCTCTGTGTGGAACTAAATTTTAAACTTATTTTGAAAAAGGGTAATATGAGAGAAGTACTAGTTCTTCAATAATAACATTTTTGAAGGAAACATTAATATAAATATCTTTCTTTTAAGAAATATGAGCAAATATTCAATAGTATCAGGTAGTTTGCATTTAATAGCTCATTTAAAATATTATGTAATTAAAAATAAGTGATTGTATATGCTTTCTAGTCAATACTTCTGTAAGGCAGGGTAAAAAAATATAGATGTGTTACTTAGTGAGGGAACTTTCAAATGCATAATTTTGATGACTATCTGCCATATGCACTTTTAGAATTAGGATGTTGCTGGGTAAACACTTCCTTTACTTTTATTTTTATTTAATTTTTTTCATTTATTTATCTTTTAGAGAGTGAGGGAAGGAGAGAAATATCAATGTATGGTTGCCTCTCGTGAGTCCCCACCTGGGAACTGGCCTGCAACCCAGGCATGTGCCCTGACTGGGTATCGAACCGCCATCACGTGGTTCGCAGGCCTGTGCTCAATCCACTGAGCTACACCAGCCAGGGCGCTTTTACTTTTATTTTTGTATTTTTATCTACAGAAAAGTTTCTGGCTGCTGGTTAAAGGGTATGGTGGGATGGTTGTGAGGAGTAGTTTATATATTTAAAAGATGATGGAATCATTTTTTGTTGTTTGTTAGCTTATTTGCTTGTTGTTTTCTATTCAAGGTAATTAAGAAAATAAAATTTATTTCAATATTTTTTAATCAAGTGATAGAGATAGACAGGTAATAGAAAGAAAGAACATTAGCTAGATAGCTTAATAGATTATTTGTAGTGTCTTTCTCCTTCCTATAATTAGTTGATCATGGACTTTTAACAGTAGCGATTGTGTATAGAAGGGGGTAACTCATTCTATCATTTTCACAATTAATATTTTTTAAAGATTATATTTATTTATCTTTAGAGGGGAAGGGAAGGAGAGAGGGAGAGAAATATCAATGTATGGTTGCCTCTCATGCGTCCCCTGCTGGGAATTAGCCTGCAACCCAGGCATGTGCCCTGACTGAGAATTGAACCATGATCCTTTGGTTCACAGGCCTGTGCTCAATCCACCAAGCTACACCAGCCAGGGCACAATGACTATTTTTAACTGCTAAAGTCAAAATCTAAATTGAATGTGAAATTCATTTAATTGTTTTTAGCTTTTTATGAACAGATCATCTGGTGTTTCTAAACAGCTACCCATTACTCTCTCCTGTGACAGTGAGTACTCACTCCTCACCAATATGACAGACTGATGCAATACACTCACTTTAGAGGACATACACTTATTTGCTACCCCCTTTATTCTTGGCACTAATTAAATCTCCTAAATTCTCAAAAAATTACTGAGAATTTAATGTTAAGCATCACAGTATAAACTGACTTAGTTACAACTCTCCTTTGAGCTTCTTACTGCAATTGCAATAATTATTGCTGTGATGATACAATTTTCTTCCCACTTCCAAATATTTTGAGAGAATTAATAATAAAAAATAAATAAAACATTCTAAAAATCTTCAGAAAAACCACTCAATATAACTATTACTCTTAGTTTCAAGGATATTAAAAATGGCCTTCTGCATCAGTGTAAGGCACAATTGTTAATTATATAGCTTGACTGCTTTGAGAAATCTTGGTTATATCATAATTCAGTAGCGCAAATGAAAAGGCTGTGTAGACTATAGTTTTATTAAAGTATAAATGGCATTAGAATTATTTATTTTGTTCCAGTATTAGTTCTAGTGTTTTTTAAGCTAAAAATAGTTGAGGGAGGCTCACACACTTTACATACATTGATTCGATTTAACTCATTTCTTGTGCATTTGTTGGCTATGTTACTGAGATGATAGTTGAAGCCTGATTTATATTTAACTATCAGCATTTTTAAATAAATGTATAAAATACCTATACATTAGAATATACAAAGACATCTAATTTTACCTTTAATGCATGGATATAACTATCCATATGTTAAAGGTGAACTTCCATGTATAAAGGCAAAATTAAATGTCTCAGGAGATATATGTGAATTTCTTTTTTTGCAAATTTCAGTTGTGTTTGTATAGCACTTTTGTTAATTTTTCATTTCTCCCTAGGGGAATTCACATTGCCTGCAAAATAGAAGTCTTCCCTTTATATTTTTTGCAGTACAACTTGATTTTTTGTGTAAGAGAATATTACTGGTCTATTGAATGTTGGGACAGGATTGCACTGTCTTGTCAGAGCCGATTGTACATATCTCTTTCCATGTCTGTGTGAAGTCACATCTCAGTGGAAGCTTAAAATCAATAATGGTGGAGTATGTGCCCCACATAGATTGACAAAGGCTACAATTCAGAATTGGTTCCCACTGGAGAACTGATTGTTGAACATTTAATTCTATATCACTGCCTAGAACTGAAATTCAAAGGAACTTGCTTTTACATTTGAAGGTATATAGAGAAAGCATGTGAAATTGAGCACTGTGCCTTCATTGATAAATGAATGCTAGAAAATACATTCTAGCATCCATTTATCAATGGAGCAACATATGAAGAATTTCAAGACTTCAAAAGAAAATATAGAGGTACAGCAATACGTTTTCTCTACAGAAAGGTAACGTATTTTCTTATCAATAATTTTGGAATGAAGGCTAGTGGTAGTGCTCTGCATGTAAATTTGTTGACACTTTTCTCTGCCATTCATTCTGATACAAAAAACTCTAGGACGTCTAAAAAAAGACAGGCAGAAAGAGATCTCTATTTATAATATATTGCTCTTGAATTCCAGTGTGTCCATTGACTTGCCAAGCACGGCATATAATTATGTCAAACTCAATGTGCCCAAACTGGGGGGGGGGGAGAAAAAGAAGAAGCATGTTATTCCTCAAAACTGCTTCACATTCTCTACACCTCACTTTGGTAAACGAGTGCATGATACTCACTCATAACCCATTATCCACAAATGAATTTCCTATACTATATTCTTCTGTGTCTTACCCTCAAATTCTAATCATTAGCCAGATAGAGCCTACTTTGTTGACCTTACTGAACCAGAAATTTTAAGAGTCATTTGTAAAATGCTATCTAATCTTGCCAATTTTCTGCTTCAAGTCTTTTCAAAGATTTTTTTTGTCCACAGCCTAAAACCAAAAATCCTTAATAGAACAAACAAGTAAGACCTGTCTTGACCTGTTCCTGACTTTTCCTAGGGATATGCCAGTCACATCCTATCCCTTGCATCTAGTATTTCAACCATGCCAAGTTATCGATTGCCTGTTCTCTCTTTAACTTTTCTGCCCTACATCACCTTGTCCCATCTCTGTCCTCCCTCGTTGGGATAACATATTAGCAAATGCAATGTGGTCTCCTAGATGCTCAGACACCAGCAGCTGTTACTTATTTCCATCTGAGAATGCTACATATTTTTTATCTGTCTCAGTCATCTGTGGGATTTTTAAGGCAAAAAAATCACAGATACTCAACTTCATGGCTCAGTATCCAACACACAGTAGTATTACACAAATGTTTGCTGATGAATGAATATTTTTGCCATACTATTTATAAAAGCAATTTTTAATAATAAAAAGAATGCTTTCTTCCCCTGAATTCAGGTAAAACATGAGTTGTAAGGTGAGATCTATACTAAAACCAAGGACAGATAGTGAGGTGCTATTTCTTTCAGTCAACTCAGGTTGGATAAAGAGAAAATTATTAGGGTAGCAGGAGAAAGCTTTAGGAAAGTTCATAAGGCCTTCTATTTTGAAAATAATAAATGCTCCAAAAATAACAAATGTTCTTATATGTGGACTCTAAGGCCATATTTAATATTTTTGTATTCACTAATTTGTCCAATGTGCTGCTTTTTTATTGGTTCACATAATGGAGATATTAATTTTATGAAGATTATTTTCTGGGAAAATGCAATGTCATTATTATTTAAATGTGCCATAGGCTCTATCTCATTCCTTCTACACCATCATTTAAACACCTAATTTATTTTACATGAGCTGAAGATTATTAATATAGTAAATCCATGGAAAGTTTTATGTTTCTAAATTCCCATCCAGTTTACAGAATCAAGCTGGTTGTTTCCTTAGAGCAATCAGAAGTTACATTCAAAATCCAACACCATATAAAAGCGAATCAGAAATTATTATAGACATCACAGAAATGTCTTTCCTGCCTTCTTCCTTGCCATTGCACACAGACTCTGACAAAACTGAAGTGAAAATCTGACAAAAGCTGTAGCTATACAAGATTTTCCCCTGCAAAGAGTCACTTTAGTTATTTTGGGTGCTGTAGAGCCACACAGAGCTTGAAATTGGGTAGTAATTTTCTATAAAGAATACACCGAAGCAAAGCTAGTCTGCTGAGGGGAAAATATAAATCAGGCTAAAAGAACCAAAGACAAAAGTCCATGAAATTTCAGAAAGAAATCTTTGACTCCCAGTTTTCCAATTCTTTTACCAGTCTCTGATGACAACATTGTTGCCACTTTATTTTGTGGAGTATCCCCTTGGGGACTGACTTAGTTAAATAATGGTGTCCATTTCTTGCAATGAAATGGCTTCTGATTAACAGCCAAATCTGCTTTTTTGTTCCAGCTATCAATTTCTATAATTTTGTTCTCTTTTTTTGTAATTTCCGCCTTATCATTCTTTACTTTCCTCATTCTTTATTTATTTTTAATATTCCTACATCCAGACATTGTTCTAAGTCCTTTACCACTATAAATTAATATAATTCTTATAGCAATCCTATGAAAGAGTGTTATTGGCCTGATACTACAATTGAAGAAATAATTGTTTCGCTAAGTGGATTGCTGAAGACCACACAGTGAATACATAACAGTTAAGCTTGAATCCCAGGCATCTGACTTCAGGGATATAACCCAGATCATCAGCTTTTTCCATCTCTACCCGGAAAGATACACACATGTACATTTGTTGTTTAGACTAGCTCAGTCTGCTGAAAATCTGCCAGGCACATGTCCAAGCTTAGGTCAAGGCCTAATAGGAGAGAGAACTTGATAAACATTGTAATAATGTTGAATGTAGCTGGATATAATTATCCCTTAGAATATAATTATAAATTAATTTTAATGAACATATTAAGAGGAAAAAACTATATGTTCTCCTTTTCATGAGTGAAGCTGGTCTCCCTGGAAAGAGGCAGCTTTCTTTGTATCAAAACTTAGTGTTCTACAATCAGGTTTACTTACTAAAACCTCAAGAGCTTTCTTGGCTTCTTTAAAAGGGCACAACAATGCCCCTACCGGGACATGGAGAAACATCTTTCTGAGCTACATGCTACTTGCCTATTTTGTGAGGCTGCCAAACTGAATATAAAGGAACCAAGAAATACATCCCTCAGGGGCTGTAAGTAATGAGCGAGCTAAGTTTGAAGAAAACATACGTATATCTGAGCTCTTATTTTACGAGCTAGAATTTGCATATACTCATTCCTTAGTGAATAATGAAACTAATTTCTTATAGAAAAGAAGTAAGGTAAAAATTAAAATGTTAATATTTGGCTTGCCTTTGAAAATAAGAAACAAATACCTGGTCTTAGACTGAGTTAAAGAAGCAAAGATCTTCATTATAGACCACGTTCCTTTTAGTAGTTGTCAAAAGAGTGAATTTTTCTAAGATTTTATTTATTTATCTTTAGTAGGGAAGGGAAGGAGAGGGGGAGAGAAATATCAATGTATGGTCGCCTCTCCTGTGTCCCCTGCTGGAAACTGGCCTGCAACCCAGGCTTATGTCCTGACTGGGAATCAAACTGCGGTTGCTTGGTTCACTGGCCCATGCTCAATCCACTGAGCTACACCAGCCAGGTCCAAAAAATGAAATTTAATATTAAAAAGTATTGCTTTACCATGTGTCCTAGGTCAGGTACTTTTCTGAAAGCATAGGGAACACCTTTTGACTTTCTGCTACTGGTATAGTCATCTGCCTGGAATCAATCCTACCATTATTATGTTATTTTCCTGTCGCTGCTGTAACAGATTACTGCAAAGTGAAAACAATACAAATTTATTGCCTTATAGCTCTGGATGGTAGAAATCTGAAATCAGTTTTACCAGGCTAAAGCCAAGGTGTCCCCATGGAGGATTCTTTCTCGAGGTTCTGGGAGAAGCATCCACTCCTTTACTTTTTTCACTTAGTAATGGCTCTTGGCTTATAATCCTGTCATCTTCAAAGCTCATCACTCTAATTCATTATCACATCATCTTCTCCTTTGACTCTAATCCCTCCATTCATAAGGAATATTTTGATCAAATCAGGCCCATTGGGATAATCTACCTATTTTAAGATTCATGACTTAACCATGTGTAAAGACATTATTTATCATCTATCTATCTATCTATCTATCTATCTATCTATCTATCTACCTGTTTATCTATTTATTTATCGTCTATCTATCTGGTGACATTCATAAGTTCCTGAGATCAGAGCATGCACATATTTTGGGGACTATTATTCAGCCACAATTGCATACTCGTCGTGTTCCTTTTCTTGTGTTCATGAGCTTTCTTTTTATACTTGTAAAATGTAGAGGACTTTTGGTGGAAGAAATATTTGGGAAATGCTGACAAAGAGAGTTTGTATACTGTGATAACTACTTTCTGTTTGACCTGGTGGACTGAGCTCTTATTGGGAAGGAGAGTGAGTAGGTTAACTACATGATTAGAAGGCTCAAGCCAAGCCAGCAACCTGGGATTGTCAGGCACTACTACTATACCCCATGTAATAGGAAAGAAGACTTTCCCCTGATTCTGCTTAGAGCAAAGGTCTGTTCTGGTCCCTCGAACATAGACCAGATGTTATTTTTATGATGTTCAGAGTTTGTCTTCTGCAAAGACATCAACCAAAAAAAAATTTTTAAATCCACTATGGGCAATTAGTTTTAAATCAGTTTAGAAGATAGTACCAGGGGTTTTTTTAAAAGACCTGAAGCTACAGAAAAATTGTCATAGGTCATTGCTTTGTGAATATGTGAAAAACAAATTGTTGGTGACTATTTTACATATCTATTACTGCATAAAAATAATCACATAATTTAGTGACTAACAACATATCACACACTGTATTATCTCTTACTCTGTGAGTTAAGTGTATTCAGCTAAGCATCTTTCTACTGATATTTCTTAGCTACTTGCAGTGAAATGATTTCTCAGCCAGGAGTCATGTGGAGGCTCAAAAGAAACACTGAAGTGGTTAGAGTTTTCTCACTCTTCATATAGTTTCAAGGCTTTTTTTTAATGCACTCTCATAAGAGTTTCCTGAGCAGATTGGCCAAATTTATTGCAGATCTGGCTTTCCAGAAAACAGGAATGCAAATGCTTCCAGGCTCTAAATGCTCAGGCTTAGATATCCTAGGTCATTTCTTGGTCTGCCTTCTATTGGTAAATTAGGTCAAGAGCCAGCCCAGATGCTATGAGGACTGTGGAAGGGCATGAACACCAGGAGCAACACTCATTGTAGCTGTGGTTTTAGCAGCTTTGGTTTAAATGCCCATAAGAAAATAGAGTAGAGCAACTATTTTAGCTTTTCCAGGATTAAAGAAGTTTCCTGGACATGAAACATTCAGTGCTAAAACTGAGAAGTTTCTGGGAAAAGTGAAATGAGTTGGTCACAGAAAAATAAAATAACCAGAGGATAGTTTGCAGATAGGGAATATCTCATGAATAAATGATGTTAAGTAAAAAAAAAATATGTATTATATAGATTAACCCATTTTTCCTAGCACTGACTTTAGACCGTAACACTATTTTAATCATGTTTAGAAAGGAGATACATAAGCTAAACAACCCTTATTTTTCTTATACATAAGGTTGGTCAACCAATTACATAGAAGAGCTTGGATTTAAACTTTATACTTTTCCATCACATCACACTGTCTAGAAGCCCATTACAATGGATTTACCTGTATTTTTTGCTTGTTTCTTTTTCCATGAAAGCTTGATATTTGGCCTCCCAGCTATCATTATGCACAGGTTGTAGATGAGTGCACTACTCTATGATACGACCCTGACTAGGAAAGACCATGTGTATTTGTCTTAGGGTCAGCTGTCAGGGAGTTTGGTACGTGGTACCTGTTCAATAAATATTTGGGAGTTGTGAATACTAGTTGTTGGAATTTTTAGTACCATTTTCTTCTTTAATTCTATATTACTATTTCCAAATTCATGAAAATTCCATGGTATTTTTTAATTTTTATTTTCCAAGTGAACCGTATCATTTTCCTGAGGCTGTTGTGACAAATCACCACAAAACTTGGTGGCTTTAAACAGGAATGCATTCTCTCACAATTCTGGAAGCTAGAGTTATGAAATCTGACAGGGCCACTCTCTCTAGAGGGCTATAAAAAAGAATGTGTTTTTTGCCTCTTCTAGCTTCTAGTGGCTGTCAGCATTTCTTGACTTACAGCCATATCATTCCAATTTCTAGCCTTGTAATCATATTGCCTCTTCCTCTGTGTATCTCTCCGAAATCATCCTCTGCCTCACTAGTAAAAGGAGGGTCATTGGGGTTAGGGCTTATCTGTATAGTATACCAAGGTAACTTCTTCTCAAAATTCACATCTCTTGACATGTAAGGGAATAGTCATAATTTTTTTTGTGATTAGAATGTATGTCATTTAGAAAGCTACTATTGTTCTCATTAGAGGAATATATATGATTGTGTGAACAAATATTCAGAGTTAAAAATAAAAGTCTAAAGTACTTTATAGAATAATTGAAACAAACACTATGAATCTCTCTGGATGGTGAAAGATATTTTAACCCAAATTATATAATAGTTTTATACTTTTTATGTTCATCTGTATAGCCAAAAAATTCATATTTAGTTTTGGATTAAAAAATCTAAATAAGAACTGAAGAAATAAATTTCCACTTTCCATGAGAGAACATTGGAATTCATGAATCCAGGGTGAGAGCTGATGAGCTCAGCCAGAAATCCTGTTACTCTTCCAGATAATGAGCTCCACGGTCATGTATTGGAGTCCAATGAAAAGAAGAAGAACCAGCTCCCTAGAAATGAGAAAGGAGAAATGGATTTTCCTTTTCTTTTCTATAGGGGTGTGTGTGTGTGTTATTTACTGACTTAGGAATTGATATCATTCCTGAGAAAGAGAGTTGAATTCATTAACAGAAAGATTGTTGAAAAAGAGAAATAATTATCTAAAATCAGAATAGTTTTACTGCACAGTTGTCTGAAACCCTTCTTGGATTCATGCCATAAATAACTTGATAACAAAATGCCTGTATTTACAGAAAATAACACATGTTTTATAAATTTATAGTTTGATACTTATAAATGGCTTGTTTTCTCTAAATATTTAAATTAACACTCTTGGGGGGGGTTCCCCCACAGGGCCCCCCCATCCCCACCCTATCTGCCATGGATGAGAATGTGTCTACTGAGACCTTATCTGCTTGGGGAGGAAAGGTGGCTGATCTCTCAAAGGAGAAGGGCCAGGAGCTTGTTCCTCAATGGGCTTTTATTGGGTTTAATTTGCATAGGAATACAGGGTATATACATAAAGCTCATCCATCATTGTCAGATAGTAATGATCAAATAATAGATAACATTCAAAGAACTCTGAGGGCTTATTCTGAGTCAGGGTCAGATAGCTAAAGGGCCATAAAACTTCAGGGAACAAACTCATTTTATGCTTGGACCCTCATCATTTAAATTGAATGTATTAGCAAAGTAGGTTTCATAGGATTTTATGAATTCCATTTTAGGCCTGATCACCCCAGGGAACCCGCCCTTTCCAGCGCAGGGCCGCACCCACCTCCAGCATTGTTTCAGGCTTAGGTCAAACAGGGGAAGTAAGGCAGCCAAGAGATTACAAGATCTCTTGCAGACAGAATGAGGACTCAGGCTATGTCAATGCCAAGGGGAGAGGGTCCATCACCTCCTTTTTCTATAGCCCCTCAAATCCTTCCCTGAGGCCCCCTTTGTAATCATGCCTGTCTTAAATCACCCTCCTTTGAGGAATTTTACCCATCATTGGCTAACCGGTCATCTACCCAGAGCCAAGCAAGGTGAAGGAAAGGGGCAGAGGTGGTGCCCCCATCAGAGAGATAAGCTTTGTCTCCTTAGTGGCTTAGGGCCCCAAGGTCTCTCACTCAGCCTTAGTCATGGGGGGGTTACAGCCTCTGAAACCAGATAGGGCATTTCCCAGCATAACATAAAATATTTTAAAAATCAGTTTTAATTTCTTACAAGTTGGAATATCTACACACATTTAATTATGAATGTGGCTCAATAATACATTTCTTAATCTACTAGTTATTTTTAAGAATAGTTATTTTAAATCTTCATTTTGATGAAGATTTATTTTTTTCAATATGAGTAAGAAATATTAGCTTCTATATAGGTATTTTCAAATAAATTAAAGACAAGGTATAAGAAAAAGATACAGCTTTCATTCTTTTCTTGTTCTGTTCTGAACTATTCTCTTAGATACAGTGTGGCAGTCTTGAACTGCATTTTAACATGGATGTCAAAAATATCTATTGTCCTTTCTGCAGAAGTTCACAACAGGAATGGTGCACGTGGTCCAACATATATTTGTAAGATTGATATAAAAATGATCTGCCAGAATGCTAACTCTTCACATTCTGTGAAATTTTATAAATGACATATTAGAGAAATTCAAAATATATAAAATAATTATAATGTTTCCCCCTTATTTTTCAAGTATCCTATTTTTTTAGCAAAGTATGATGTAATTTTCTTTTAAAAATAGGCATTTTTCTAAAATCCTTTATTTAGCTTGCTTCTCAGGTATCATCCATAACCAGGTTTTTTTTTATTGTTATTTTTTATCTTTGTCTCATATGAGAGTCTCAGATATTTAGCATCTTTCAACCTACAGCAATTAAGATCAGATAGATGTAAGTTTTTATTCTATATTCATTTTATAACATAAAAAAATAATTGGGGGCAATGAAAATGCTTTGTGTAACTTTAGATTTGTGTACTTTAGACACCTTCTCAATACAGATTTTTAATAGATAAACATTTACAAATTAGATCAGTGGGAGAAATATCAATGTGAATGGCTTATTCTTTCAGCTATTTTTACATAAAGAAAAAAGTAATTAAACTGTTACAAATATAAAAGTCATAACTATTTTTTAAACAGTATTTCATCTATTCATGTACTGTTACATATCCTTTAGAAGTTGCGTTGTCATTGTTGATGAGAATCAATTTGAAAAGCAAAAGTGACATGTAATCTTTAGCCAAATTAGCCTTTCAACCCTGACTTCCCAGCAGGAAGGGGACACCTTTAAATGCTCCAATATCCAAATCATAGGTGTGCCAAAGGGAGAAGAGGAAAAACAAGAAATTGAAAGCTTACTTGAACAAATAATGAAGGAGAACTTCCCCAATCTGGCAAAGAAAATAGACTTCCAGGAAGTCCAGAAAGCTCAGAGAGTCCCAAAGAAGTTGCACCCAAGGAAGCACACACCAAGAGACATCATAATTATGTTGCCAAAGACTAAAGATAAGGAGAAAAACTTAAAAGCAGCAAGAGAAAAGGAGACGGTTACCTACAAAGGAGTTCCCATAAGACCACTGGCTAATTTCTTAAAAGAAACTTTATAGGCAAGAAGAGACTGAAAAGAAGTATTGGAAGTCCTGAAAGGCAAGGACCTATGTCCAAGATCTCTCTATCCTGCAAAACTATCATTTAGAATGAAAAGGCAGATAAAGTGCTTCCCAGATAAGGTCAAGTTAAAAGAGTTCATCATCCCCAAGCATTTATTATATGAAACGTTAAAGGGACTTATCTAATTAAAAGAAGAAGATCAAAACTATGAACAGTAAAATAACAACAAACTTACATCCATCAGCAATTGAACCTAAAAACAAAAAAACAAAGTAAGCAAATAACTAAAAAAGGAACAGAATCTCAGACACGGAGATCACATAGAGGGTTATCAGTGGGGAGGGAGAGTGGAGAGAATGGGGGAAAAGCACAAGAAATAAGAAGCTTAAATAATAGGAATAAAATAGACAGGGGTAGATTAAGAATAGTATAGGAAATGAAGAAGCCAAAGAACTTTATACATATGACCCACAGACATGAACTAAGGATGGGATGCTGGTAGAAAGGGGTTGCTGGGTGGAGGGAAATAAAGGATAGATAAAAGCCCTGGCTGGTGTAGCTCAGTGGATTGAGCACGAGCCTGCGAACCAGACAATCGCGGTTCGATTCCCAGTCAGGGCACATGCCAGGGTTGCACATGCCAGGGTTGCAGGCAGGTTCCCTGCAGGCCAGTTCCCAGCAGGGGACGCACGAAAGGCAACCATACATTGATATTTCTCTCCCTCTCTCCTTCCCTTCCCCTCTAAAGATAAATAAATAAAATCTTAAAAAAAAAAGAAAAAAAATGCGACAACTGTAATAGCATAATCAGTAAAATATATTTAAAAAAGAGAGAACGAACTGACAGTAACCAGAGAGGAGATGGGAGGGGGTTAATGGTTGAAAGAAGAGTCATCAAGGAAAGTGTACAAAGGACCCATGGACAAGAGGAAAAGCAGGGTATGTTTGAGGGTGGGAGGTGGGGTGGGAAGGGTGGGGAAAAGGGGTGGCAGGAGAATGTAGACAACTGTACTTGGATAACAATAAAAAAAGAAATAAAGAGAAAATTTGGGAGTGCAGAAATTCATGAAGTTATATATATATATTTATTTTATTTAGCAAAAAGTGAGTAAACATGTGAAATTATTAATAATAATTATTATATATGTACTTCTATGTACTTATAATTATAGATACTTCTAATTATATGTACATAATAATTATATATGTACTTCTCTGATCAATAATTATGATTGGATCTCTATTTTAAGAATTTAGTAGTATTAACTTACTTAATTTTTATAGTACATTCATGAAATCAATATTATTTTATCTATATTATGGGCGTGGAAAGGGAAACATAGAGAGGTTAGTCAGATTGTTTAGAGCTCATAGTCGGTTACTCCATATTCAATCATGGGCAACCTGGCTGTGGGGGCTGTAGACTCTTCTTCCCTGCAATGTCCTAAATATAACTGGCTGGATAAATTGCATATGTGTAAACAATCTTTACTCACTTTTAAATATTTACGTCTCCAATTGAAAATAGGTCAATGTCAATTCAAAGTCTTGTGTTTATATTTTTTATCACAAATGTTCCTTTTGTTAGAGGTACCTTGATGTTCTTTACTATTGTTATTAAAAATATGATGCTTTTAAAATTATATGAATAGCATTTGAGTGAACATCTTAGGACATAGATTCCTTCTTCATTTGTTTTCTCTAGAAAATGAGAATTTATAATAACGACAAATTCTGTATAGTTTCTCTGAAGACTGTTAAAAGGGAGAACTTTATTATTAAACAGAAGTTCAAGGAGACATTTTCACCATAATAAAGCAAACAATTGGCAAATTATGTTTTAGTAGTTCAAATTTTTGCAGTTCAAGTTTTTTTTAGTAAAATATGCTTATGTGTATAAATACAGCTCTATCAATAGCTACTTCTCTGTGTCTTAGAGTGATACCTCCTCAGATCAGAAGGAAGTGGCCAGTGTGAGCATGAGAATCCAAAGGCCACTCTTCTTCCTGCAGAACATGGAGCAGTTATAAAAGGCAAGGAATTAGGGTGGGGGTAGTGAGGGGAGAAGAAATACAGGACGATTAACTATAATAGAGTACAACTGTCAAGTCAGGAGGACATGGGGCGTGGAATTGCTAACCTAGCCAATGCCTTGCTGCTAAGAGCAGGAACATGTGCATGGGGATATTGCTAATGTCTGAGTAGCAAGTAATTTGCTCTTGTGTAAGTACAAGTTCACTGGACTAGCAAATGTCCTGACTTCACAGTCTCCTACCCCATTTTGTCCTTTCTTTACAGCTGGTATGATGTCACTGACCCTGAAACAAGGAACTGACTGATTTTCATACCACTGCACCTGTGCATCTACCTATGACAAGTGCAATTTCAGCACTCTACAATGGTACCCAGCTGCGGGGATGATTGAGGGCTGACATATATATGAATGCAGGGACTTTATTTTTCTTAACAAATAGGCTTCACCTATTTACTAAGGCATGCTCCTACAGGGCTCTATCTATTAAGTAAGATTACTTTTTTTTTCAAATTTCCTTAAAGATACTTGTAGGCTAATGGAGTGTGCGTTTGCATATTTGCATATGCATATACTCATGTGTAAATACACATACTTTCAATTGGAAGAGGGAAGAAATAGGAGTAAATGGTGTTTTCTCTTCTGATAACCATTATGAATACTGGAGACATCTTTGTAATTTGAAATTGGGCGGTGAATGACTCTAACAAGTGAATCTAACATATATTTATAACATTTTAATATTATAAATTAAAGCTTGTGATATAAGAATGGTGGAAATGTAGGATTTTTATTCTTATTACATCTTAAATGTGTCCTGCCACTTTAAACTATAACCTGTTCTCTGGATTTAATTGCAAAGCAGCTGATATTCATCTATCTCTAGAAATAGCTATAGAAATTAAATAGCATGTGAATACATTTTGAAAAATATAGTTTATATATGGTATATTATGGTACTACTCAGAACTGGACTTGTAGTTTTACTACCAAACCATATTCCTGTATCTTGTTCCAATTGAATATTACCTCCCCAAATTTTAATGACAGTATATTAGTTTACTCACTATAGCACATCTATTTTTTTCTTAGTCTGTGTTATTCTATCCTACTGGATCCCATATTGAAAAACAAGCACAAGTTGATGCTATATCTGAGCTTTTAAATTACATAGAAATCAAAGAGCATATTTCATGCTATTCTACTTACACATACATATACTTGCCTCCAGTCTTAAAATAATTTGCTTGGATTTTTGTGGAAAGCATAGAATGAGAAAAAATTCTCTGGGGAATAACTAGAGATAGGATAGTTACTACCTTCACATTGATATGCAGGTTTTCACTGAAAATTCCTTTATTTTACTTCATCAAATAAAATAATACTTAATATATCTTTGCCTGATCATATTGTTGTGTATTATAAACAAAGTCATATAAGACATTTGAAAGCACAAACATTTATGCTGGAGTGAGTGCATCTCTACTGTGACTTTAAGGTTGAGTACAGCACACACATAAATTAATTTCAATTCAGAAAATTCAGCAATGCACATAACTATACAGTAGAAATTTTGGATTAACCATGCTTCTAAATTTAGTTTGTTATTATAATGCCAACTTATAAAGACTTCCTGCTATGATGTGCTTTTAATTGTTGATAAAGACATTTTTATATTGCTTTCTAGATCAAATTAGTTTTATATTTGATAAAGCTCACTGTTTCTTTTTAATAAAACTCTGGTTTGACATTTATATTTTACTATAGACTTATTTATTTTGCAGTTTTCTTTATTTACAGTTATATTACTGGTCTTTCCCTACTAGGAGCCTGGATAAAGTAGAAACAATTATGTCTGAGCTGTATTTTTCAATGCTCCTGTTATGAGTCTTCAAAAAAAAGTCCCAAACCCTGCTAAATCAGTCTCTTATTTGTCAGCCACAACTGATATCTCTCACTTTTTTTTGATAACAAAAATTATTTATTTCAGTTAACTGAACCTTAGCCAACCAAAGTGAGCAATGATAATGCATCTGTGATAATGTATTTCTTGTAAACAAAATCCTTCATTTAAATGAGTGAGTTTGTTTTTCTGTTATTTTACAAGGGTTCTTAGCTTCATTGTTTACAAATCATAAATTTATATGTAGAGTGTGAAGAACAATTTTTCATATGGGTGAATGTGATAAAAAGGGTTTTCCTACAGTTACCGGCATGCTTTTTCCCACAGTTCCCCAAATCTCTTAAGGTATTTTGTAAAAATACAAATATTTTTAAAGATGTCATCTTTGGAGAAAAAAATTAAATTTCTCTATTTCTAATCTTATCAGAGGGAGGGAAAATATACACAATTAAATCAAGCAATTATCACAAATTCTTCATTGGATTATCTCACCTAAACTGTTTTTGACAATTACTAAATAATTCAAAATTGACACATTTAAGTTTATATTTGCATTAGGGTAAATTAAAAAGATCCACACATGTAACATGCTCACATATGATACAGGTTTATGTCTCTCTCAGGCAAAGTGCCTGGATATTGTGTATTGTAGTTGATTCCTTTCCATGTAGTGAGTCAAGGACCTGGTTTATTTTTTTCATCTATCATCCTCACTATTCCCTTGGCCGCCTGTCTTCCACATGGTCAGCTGAAGGGACACGTGGTCTTAGCTGAGGTAACACTCTTGAAAAACTTTTGTCCAAAAGTATCATGCCTCATTTCCACTTACATTTATAACTGAAGTCACATTAATAATTAGAAAACTCATAACATTATGTCTCCAGGTAGCTGGCTCTATCTTGTAACAACTCCTAGGAATTCAGATTCTAAGATGTATAAGGGGCAGAAGTTAGCAACAAAAGTACAAGAGAAATCAAAAGTCGGATCAATGACTGCATTAAGTATAGCTCACTGAATACCTACAACATTAATACTTTTAACATATTTTATTGATTATGCTATTACAGTTGTTCCATTTCCCCCCTTTATTCCTCTCTGCCCTGTACAATCTCTTCCATTCACATTACGCCCCTCACCTTTAGTTACCTGGGTCATACGTATAAGTTCTTTGGCATCTACATTTCTGAAACTATTCTTACCTCTCCCTGTCTATCTTCTACCTACCATTTATGCTGCTTGTTCTCTATGCCTTTTCCCCATCTCTCCCCACCCACTCCCCCACTGATAATCCTCTGTGTGATCTCCATTCTGTGGTTCTGTTCCTGTTCTAGCTGTTTGCTTTGTTTTTGTTTTTATTTTAGGTTTGGTTGTTAATAACTGTGAGTTTGTTGTCATTTTACTGTTTGTAGTTTTGATCTTCTTCTTATAAGTCCCTTTAACATTTCATATAATAAGGACATGGCGATGATGAACTCCTTTAACTTGACTTTATCCTGGAAACACTTCATCTGCCTTTCCATTTAAAATGCTAGCTTTGTTGGGTTGGATAAAGTAATCTTGGATGGTGGTCCTTGCCTTTCATGACTTGGAATACTTCTTTCCAGCCCCTCTTACCTGGAAGGTTTCTTTTGAGAAATCAGCTGACAGTCTTATGGGAACTCCTTTGTAGGTAACTGCCTCCTTTTCTCTTGCTGCTTTTAAGATTCTCTCCTTATCTTTAACCTTGGGTAATACAATTGTGCCTTGGCATGTTCCTCTTTGGGTCCAACTTCTTTGAGACTACCTGAGCTTCCTAGACTTTCTGGGAGTCTATTTCTTTTGCCAGATTTAGGAAGTTCTTCTTCATTATTTGTTCAAATACGTTTTCAATTTCTTGCTGTTGTTTTTCTTTTACTGGTACTCCTATTATCTGGATGTTGGAAACTTTAAAGATGTCCCAGAGGTTCCTAAGCCTCTCCTTTTTTTAAAAAAATTCTTGTTTCTTCATTCTGTTCCAGTCGAATGTACATTAATATTTGAATGTGTACATTTTCATTTGGATGTGTACAGTTGCAAAAGCTCATATGAAATTAAACCATTCATACTTGAATACATCAGAAAACTACAATTAAACAATGAAACTATTTTCAAACAAAACATATTTACCATTTTAAATGGTAAGTATTTCTTGTTATTTCTGTGTACTAAAATAGGCCATCCTCACTGTTTTCTAAGCTTTGAAGATCTAGTTTTCTTCTAAATTTTTAATATAAAATCTGCTTGGTATTTTATTATTATCAAAAAGAGTAATTGAAATTTTCTTTTCTTCATGATAATTTATAATGCATTATGATAATATACTTTTTGTCGAAACTTTCTTTGTATATATAAATTTACTATTTTGTTGTTAAAAGTATCAGCCAGCCTTGTAAAATTGTTTTAAAAAGCTTGATCGCTGTTAAGAAATAAAAATATATGAACATATGTTTTTTAATATGTTAAAAATATGTAAGACACAAGTTAATCATTCTATGAATTTGGCAAGAGTTAGCCATTATTTGTTTTCTCTGTTTAATCGGCTACGAAGCCCTATAAGGATTAAAAATATCCTATACATCATATATTCTAGTAAAAGAGAAAAATAAAATTAGAGATTTTAATAAATATCTCCTCTGAATGAGACTGTGATATTTCTGGAAAAACAATTACTTCTGAAATGAATTATTATATATTTACTATTTTAGTTTATTCCACAAGTAACTAATATGCAAGATAAAGAATATTTTTGAAATACTTAATGACTTATTTAAATATTCTCAATGTCAATTACATAAAATTTTACGTGCAAAGAAATTAGATGGTTTAACATTTCTATGATTCTAGGAATTTTATGTTAACCATTCGATGAATCTGTGCCTCATTTCAGAAGCTTGGAAAACTGTGCAGCCTGTGTCTTTTTTAAAAGTGAACTTTATCTTATTTGACACTTATATTTCTAGCATCATTAATAATGCCAGCACACACTAGGCTCTGGAATAGATAAAGTTAAATTATATATCCCAGCAGCACGATTAACTGAAAAGCTGGTACATGCCAGGCAAAGCCAGCTAGACATTGTGCATAAACTTTAACTACACTGAGATGTGAAATTAACTCAGCCCTATGATGCCAGTGTAAATGGAATCAGATTTCCCCATTTGTTCTTTAGGGCATCACCATAGTTCAAACGTTACTAAGATTTTTTTCAAGGTTTTAATAGAAACATACTGTCATTTTTAATTCACTTTTCCAATCTCTACTTTCCTGAATTACTGTCACACTGGGCATTTTATTATACTAGTTTAGTGAATTTAGATACATCCTATCTTCTTACATATTTTCTCCCATGGTGTCTATCTCTCCCAATCTTTTTTTCCATCTTCTTAGTTTTGAAGATAAAATACATGCTATTTTTCTTCACACTATTTTCAACTTAGTTGTCTTTCCACAGCAGAGTAGCAACTCTGAAGGTTTAATTGGAGGAGTGGATCAAGTTCCCAGAAATGAGGAGACCCTAAGTGGTATTAATTCATCAAAGGTGGTTCGATTGTCTGAGGAAGAGTCAAAGGTTACTTTAAAGGTTAAGTTCAGTAACAGGTACAGGACATTTTGCTTTTGGAATCTTTCCCATACCTTATTTGAGGGATAAATTAACTGAGGACAAGATTTCTAATTTACTAAAATAACTTAGACTTTAGGAAATAGTTGTTTTTAGCATTATTATTAAATGTAATGGTACAAATGTTTGTCCAATGTGACAGGGAAGGACTATAATGTGAAATTTCTTTCTCTTATTTTTATTAGATTCTAAGTGTTGGGCTTTAAAATGTATAATATGTTTCTAATGGATGTGAGAATATCAGAGCATACCCTCCCTCACTCAATAAATTTAAATTCTGGTAGAATTAATTTTGGTCACAGAACATAAGACCAATATTTATATATAATCTGAGGTCAGAATGTCAACAGACAATTTTTCAAATTGCATGAACTGTGTTTAATAGTAAATACAAAGTCATTGTAAAATCTATTAATTTTAATCATTATAATTACAGAATTGACTGTATGACTATACATAAATGTGACTGCTTCACAACTTACTTGCATATATGGTCCCCAATAAAAAGTTAATTACACTTAAATTCTACTCTATTCAACTAAACACAATTATTTAATGTTATATTATAAAGAAAAACATTTGCAATTGTATGATTCTGCTTTGATATTTAATAAACAAAATCTATTAGTCATTTCATACCAGCTTTTCCTAGATTTTATCACTTGAAAATATTTCAGTGTTCACTATGTAAAAGCTTTCTTTAAGCTAATGTTATGCTTTATATTATAAATGAATTCAAAGATATGACTCATGGTTACAGAACATAAGTATTTATTTAGTAATCTATTATCTATAAAAGAAGAATGTTTCTGACTTGTAAGGCCAATAAATTATGCTTGATAAGTAAAATTTTAATAAATTACTTTTAATACATATTTTCTGTCAGTGGAATATAAGTAACAGGTAAATAATATAGATAATTCATTTGGTTTAGTAATCATGTTTAATCTAGTCAAAAATACACAAGATTAAAAATCACTAATGATGAAAAAACATGTAAAAATTTATTTCAAAAATAAGTCAAAATTCGTTTTGAGTTTTACAGACTTTTCTAAATCTTGAATCGGGGCATCCTCTGCCTTTCTTCTGTTGAACCCTTTGAAATGATAGCTATTAGAGGAAATCTCAGCTATCTCTAACCTCCTTGGGCTTTTTTAGTTCTACTTCTCACTCCTTTGTTTCTTCAACAGCTCTCAGTCTCAGTCTTCTCAAGGTCTTTCTCCACATCAACAGCTCTTCTATGTCACTCTATTCTCCCATTTACTCTGTAAGGAGTACGACCCGACATTGAACATTAAATAGACAAGAAAAATCTCTCAAAAGCAAAAGTATTCCATCCCCATCTGTGGTGTTATGATCTCAGGGGATTACACCAACACTTACTTTTTTATCTTTAGCGGCACCCTCATCTTGGAATGCAATTATGTTAATTCATGTAAATATGTTCATGTCTACTTTATCTTCATTTTATAATCACTTCTTTGTCCTGTATTATTCTTTATTTAGTATTTTCCAAAATTTCTGCAACTCTCAGTCTACTAGGGATTGGACACAAAAGCAGACTACAAAAATCATATAAAACACCATTAGAGTGTTAAAATTTTAAAAATAAAATATAACAATTGAAAACAAAAAGAACTATTAATTATTTCAATGAATGAGAAAGTTGATATTGTTTGTAATCTTTTCCCAATTCTCTATATTTACATTGTTGATTAATGGCTTAAAATATTCATCTGCTCTGACCTTTATTCTGCTTCTCTGCTTACTCATTACATACAGTAAATTAAAATATCCTAACTCATAATTATCATTCATGAGGAATGGCAGGAAGTGTTTGACAGTTTTGTCAGGCAATTTAAGATATTTGGATTGACTATACATTCAGTAATTATGAAAAGATTTCTCACTTGTCAACAAAATTTACTTTGCATTGCTTCTTGGAAATGAATCTGTTAGAGTCACAAAGTTTATATTCCCCAAAAGGCACTTAAGAATAACTCTATAACACAAAAGCTTGCTTTTTCTAACTAAGAAGTAAGGCATTTATGGATAAGAAAGGTAACTAAAAGAAAATAATAAGTTCTACACAGTGAGTCAAGTATCATATTTTAACAAAAATATTCTACAAAATTTTGTATTAAGTAAATACAAATGTCCATGACAAATATTCAAATAGACAACAATTTTAAAAGATATTCATTAAACAGTAAACATTTTATAGTCAAATGTAAGAATGTTAAGAAAGGGCTTCTGGCCAATAAATTAACCAAAATCACACTTTGATTATAAAGTGATGTCATGTAGAAAGAACAAAATGATATTAACTCCAATCTGAGTTATAGGAATATTTTAGTTTTTTAAAATATCTAATATATTATCTAGAATTTTACTTTATTTTTTTACAAAACATAATTGTGTACTCAAGATCTTTGTGCTTTCATATGCTCAAAGTAATTTACTTAGAGAAATTTGAAATTTTGCCCTATAGTTTCAACTATAATTTTGGAAAAGCTGAGTCAAACTATTTTAAACATTTTTTAAGATTTTATTTATTTATATTTAGAGAGAAGGGAAGGGAAGGAGAAAGATAGGGAGAGAAACATCAGTGTGTGGTTGCCTGTCATGTGTCCACTACTGGGGAACTGGCCTGCAACCCAGGCACGTGCCCTGACTGGGAATCAAACCACTGAACCTTTGCTTCACAGGCCTGTGCTCAATCCACTGAGCTGCAGCAGCCAGGGCTACACAATTTAATGTTTTAAATCTCTGTTATTGCACACAGAATATGTTCAGTGCCCTAGCATATAAGTAGTCATTTTCACATCTAGAAAATTAAATGTGATTTGGTAGTAGCATTTCAATAACCACTTTGGTCATAAAAATTCTTTATTTATAAGAAATAAAAATGTAGTTTATTTTACAGATATGGTTATTAAATTTCCCAATGACATTCTATCATTTTCCAAATTAGAATTAAATTTGAAGAAGTAGGGAAGGGCCAAATTCTCAATGATTATGTCACCTCTACTAGTTTGGACCTCCCAATGCCAAAATACCATCCTTAAGATTAGAAATCTTGACATTTTTACCTGAAGTAAAATAAGTTGAGTATTTACAATGTAGAATATATATCATTGAGCTATTTTCATTTAGTAATATGATTAAAATTTTAAATCTTCTCTTTACATATGTTATCAATATCATGATATTTAATCATATTTAATCATCAATACATAGAACAAAAAATAAAATAAAAACAATAGCAACAACCAAAACTTATGAGAATAGCTTCCTTTTAACAATTACCTAAACTTTACTTGGAAAAAGTAATAAAATAAATTGTTATTATCAAATATCACATAGTGCTCCTAAAAAATATGTCCCGCAGACAAAGGATTCACTAATCCTAATCCCAACTCACCTTTTCTAGTACTATTCCCTCTAATTGTGGTAACCAGTCATAGAGTAATCTACACACACATGCTTACTCACGCACATACATACAATACATCATCAGCTATTTTCATTACAGAAAATTATTGGTTTCATCTTTGGTCCCATAACATCTACTATTTTCTCTTTCGCCATGTATGCCTTTAATATCACATGTCACTCATTCGCATAATCTGGTAAAGAACTCGTTTCTAGTAAATGTTTTTATTTTTAAATAGATTATAATATATATCTTGGAAATAATAAACCTTGTGTCTGGTTTCATTACTAAGACTGCCATTTTAATAAAGTCTCTGGTTTTTATTGTTTTTCCTTTTCTAAGGATAAAATGATCAGTTTTTACCCCAAATATTTAGTTTTGGTTGTTCTAACAGACCAAATAGCATAAGCACAATTTTAAATCATTAAATATTTATAAAATAATGCAAAATGTGCAAGTTTGCTAAACTGAAAACCATAAAAAACACTCAAAGAAATTAAAGAAGTTCTAAATTAACATATATTTCATGTGGATAGATTGGGAGTCTCATTATTAAAGTTTTTTTAAGATCTCAATTCTTCCCTTATTTATAGATTATATTAAAAGATTAAATAAAAAATGTCAGAAAAATAATGAATAAATTCATAAAAAAGTAGTAGACTATTCAAAATTATATACATGTATGATATATATTAATCTCTTCTATAGATTTATATATAAATAAGTATGAAGAAAGCTGGAGGAAGCACACTATTAATGCCTGATTTTGAAGCTTACTATAGAGCTATAGTAATTCAGAAAAATGTAGAAATGGTGGAAGGGTAACATAATAATTAATAAAACAAAATAGAATGTGCAGAAATTGACCCATAGATATAGCATACATTAATCTTCTAAATGACACCAAGGCAAATTTCAATAGAAGGAGGAATATCTTTTCAGCAAGTAGTTTAGGAGGAGCTGGATAATGTGTGGAAAAACAAACTTATTTATATCAAACAAATATTAACCAAAAATATTAAAGAAACATAAAAATATATTTAGAACATTAGAGTGAGCAAAGATTTCCAGAGGGAAAAAATACTATTCATAAATGAAAAAAAAGTGTTATTTAGACTTCGCCAGAATTCAAACTTCAGGCAAGTCTACAGACATCAGATGAAAAATGGAGCTTGCTCAGTAGCATCATTTCTCTGGGAATTTAGACACCAGATTAAACTTTAAAATTGGACAATGATCTAAGTGACAGTAAAATTACTGGCAAAATCAAATGTTTGTGAGGATGTGGAACTACTATAACTTTCACTCTTGGATGAAGGACTATAAAATTTTACAAACTCCTTTCAAAATTATGAATTACCTTTTCATAAAAGTAAATATACATGTTTGTTTTACCTAGTTTCATTTGTACAGGAAATAAAAATTATTTTCTCACCAAAATAAACACTAATATTGATATCATTGTCAGTGATAACAGACCAAATCCAAAAAACCCAACTGGATAACTAACAAATTTTTTCATCAACTGGATAATTGACAAACAAATTTGGCAATTTAATCAATTAAATACTGCTGAACAATATACAAAGAATTAACTACAAACACACAGTGTAGATAAATCTTAAAAATATATTAAGTAAGCAAAAAGACAGACATTATAGTCATATTCCATTGATATGAATTATTGAACATGATATGAATTATTTACATGAAGATCCAGAATAGAGAAAACTAATTTATGATTGAAATTAGAAGATTGGTTTACTGTGGAGGTAAACAATGACAGGAAAAGTGAAGAGAGAATTCTCTGGGATGAGATAAATATCTGATATGGAGATTCAGGTATAGTGGTTGCATACAAATATCAAAACTAAACAAATAGTATACTTAAGATGTAGTCATTTTACTGTACATAATTTGATCCAATTTAAAAATATATATAATGCAGCTCTGGCCAGGTAGCTCAGTTGGTTAGAGCAGTTCCCTGATATGCCATTGTTTTGGGTCCCACCCCAAGTCAGGGCACATGCAACAATCAATGAATGCATAAAAAATCGAGCAACAAATCAACGTTTCTCTCTCTCTTTCTCTCCCACCCTCCCTACATCACACCTCTCCACCTGCTCCTCTCTTTATCAAATCAATTAAAAAATAAAACACAATGCAGTGAGAATTACATGCAAAACAGTCACCAATCTTATAAAATCAATCAAGTCCAGAATTCATTTAAAATTTTAAATTTTGTCTGCTTGTGTGAATCTTCAACATTATTTTTTGTCAGTACAACTACAATCTCTTTTTATCATCTTATTAGATCTTCACTATTACTAGAAATAACACTCTAGCAACTTAATTATTTTTAGTAAATATTAAATAAATGAATATTCTAAATTCTTTGTGATATGTATGTATTTATAATTTAGATAATACTGTGCTTTCAGTGAGCCTTCCTTTATGCCAGGTACATTGTGTCTATTAGTAATATTACACAGTAAGTAAAAATGTAAAAGTAATAAAATTTTATATAATTATAAAACTTATAAATTATAAAATTATAAAAAGTTAACAATTGATATAATTTTATATCAATTGTTATATGCTAACTGTTAACTTGTTAGCATAAAAATTATTTTAAACACTTGCCAAAATGAATGCACCTACTTAAGTGTTAGCTAAATTTAGATCAATGTCTGCAATACTTTAGTCACATGAGCAACTAACAAAAGAAATACTATCAAAATCATAGTGAGATTTCTGCAAACTTACAAACATTATATAATATTAGTATTTTTTTCTGAAGCTAAGAAAGTTTCTTTAGCTCTCTTTACTGAATATCCCAAGTCATCAAAGAGCCACAAACCATGTTCTAAGTGAAAAACTAGTCTAGGTCAATACGCATTTTCTACCATCACTATTCTCATCCAATCTATTCAAAGAAACTTTTGCATGAATGGTATTCACTTTACTTTTCATATATTTCTCCATGAAGTTTATTGTGTCATCAGTCCCTTTCAATTTTCAATTCTCCCATAAAATTGTCTACTCTATACCAAATTAAAAGGACGATTTCCATGTTCTCAATTTAATAGGCCACTTTTCTAAATTAGTCATAGTCCATCTATCTTTCCTTTTGAAAACAGATTTTCTGGCACTGGGTGATGCCTCCCTCTTTGCATAGAGTGTGATGCCTCACTCTGGGTAGAAGTAATTTCTGCATAAATACACTACAGCTGGCTTCTATGTCCCTTTTCTATGCTCTCTAAAATATTCTCACACTGCAATAGCATATTGTATTATAGTAGATGTGTTTTTCTCTATCCCTCATTTGCCTGTCAGCTCTTTGAAGAAAGTTTGCCTTATTCATCTTTGGTTGTCAATGCTTGATTCCTGCAAGATTGCTAGATTCTCAGAAAAAAACTGTTAATGAATAAATGATGAAGATATATGAAAAATCTTAACAATAATATACATCAAAATACATAATTTCTAATAGCAGGCAATGGCACATAATGAATGATTTGTGATTTGGAAAAGTTTTCCGGTGGAGATCACAATTTTTTCCCTGTTTTTAAAGAAGGGATTAGGCATGAGAAAGAAAGTTACATTAAAGGTGACACCATTCAGAAGGAAAAATATGCAAAATAATCAAAAGAAACACAAGTACTGCCCTGGGTGATGTAGCTCAGTGGATAGAGTGCCAGCCTGTGAACCATGGGGTTGCCAGTTCAATTTTCAGTCTAGGGCACATAACTGGGTGGAAGTCAGGTCCCCAGTAGGGGGCGTATGAGAGGCAACCACACTTTGATGTTTCTTTTCCTCTCTTTCTCCCTCCATTCCCCTCTCTAAAATAAATACATAAATACAACTTTAAAAAAAGAAACACAAGTACTTTATACTTCAAAATGCCCTTCTTTTTGCCATTCTGTGATGGTTAATTTTATGTGTCAACAACCTGGCTAGGCAAAAATACCCAGATTTGGTTTATGGATCTTGGATATTGCTGTGAAGGCATTTTTTTAATGAGCTTAACATTTAAATCAATAAACTGAGTAAAGAATATCATCATCCATAATTTATTTTAGCCTCATCCAATCAGAGAAAAGCCTTAAGAAAAAGACTGAATTCTCCTGAAGCGGGAATGTTGCCAGCAGACTGCCTTTGAACTTAAGCTGCAACATCAAATTTTTCCTGGCCTCCAGCTTGCTGGCCTACATTGCAGATTTTGAATTTTCCAGTCTCCACAATTGCATTAGCTAATTCCTTGATTAAAAGAAAAAAATCTCTCCGTAGATAGATGGATAAATAGATAGAGAGATGATAGATGAAAATAATGTAAGTTTATATTTAAGCATGAGTACTTAAAATATATTAGTTCTTTCTTTAGCCACAAAATTAGATTTAAAATTGCTTATACGTAATTTTAGTTACAACATAAGAAGTTAAAGAAACATAATTCTATCTATGGCCAGTGCAGAAAATGTGACAGATAAGAACTTAATAAACTGAAAGTCATATAAAATATTGGGAAGAAAAACATTTTATTATTATTATTATCATCATCACTATTATTAATAGAGAGGAAGTGTGCATAAGAACTTTAGCAGAAAGTAATATTTTAAATTTAAGTTGATAATATAATTTATTAAAGTCAGTATCTGGACCAAATATTAGTATTACCTTGTTACTGTTATTTTAAATATAATGCATTGTAGGTCTGTAAAAGAGCAGTTTGTTTTAAAAGTTATGATCTATTTCTTAGAGGTTTTTTAGGGTAATGGGCTGTTATAAAATTTCCAATTCATATTATTCCATTTCCAACTTTCACAAATTATAAGAAATCACTATACAGCAATAAGGAATCATTTTGACACAGGAAAAGCATCTAATAGTAAATTTATAGCAATTGAGGATTATATGTGTGTCATGTTTTTAAAAACCAATTCATGACCAATAAAGTTATTTTTAGGAAAACATACAAAGAAAACATCTCAGTACATAAAAAATAAAATGATAAACACGAAGATGTCTTGTCTCTGGGCAAAAGAGTTGAGTACACTTACAAGTGCTACTGTTTGTTGTTATTTAATATTATATTATATCAGCCCTGGCTGGTGTGGCTCAGTGGACTGAGCACTGACCTGCGAACCATAGGGTTGCTGGTTCAGTCCCAGTCAGGGTTCATGACTGAGTTGCTGACCAGGTCCCCAGGAGGTGGTGTGTGAGAGGCAACCACACATTGATGTTTCTCTCCTCTCTTTCTCCTTCCCTTCCCCTGTCTTTAAAAACAAATAAATAAAATCTTTTAAAAAATATTATATTCTATCAAAAGCTAACTTATCAAAAATCTTGGAAAAAATAGAAAAAAATCATATTGGTTTTATACAATGACACAATTTTAATTTATTGTTATAATAATATAATCTTTGATTTTTAAAAATACATCTCAGAAATTTATTACTCTGAAGTTACATACTCAGTGAAGTAAGGACAGAGTGACGCCAGATCACTACCTCTCAATGATGGAAGGGTACAATGTAATCAACCTTTCACCAGGCAGTTGGCTTTTCTTTCCAGACAATGGCGCCACATTGAGTATTTAGCTTCCTGTTGGCTTCTGTTCTTGGCAGGCTGCACATCCAGCAGCTGGATAATCAGATCAACCTACCACACACACCATAATACAGAAGAATCTGGCCTAATAGAATTTGACTGGCCAACTGGAGTCAGTTACAGTGCCAAATGATAAACAATACCCATTGAAGCTAGTGAGCTGTCCTTCAAATTTTTGAATCAGTTACAAGTCTAAATACTGTTTCTACCATAGTCCATTATACATAGATCAGAAAACCGAAGATGTGTGTGCACATGGTCCTTCTCACCATTCGTTTTACCTAATAATTCACTTGGAGACTTTTTTGAGCTTCTGGTCTCTGCAACCTGACTCTGGTATCCCATAGTCCTTCATTTCCAAACAACAAAGTTTCTATTAGGAAACGATAGTGATCTTGTTTCAATGAGAGTTGACAGTCATTCTAGGACATTGTGAGCTCCTCAAATCACTGTACTTCACTGGTCAAGAAATATAAAGTATTTCCTAAGGAAAAAGATAATTGCTGGCACAAAATGCTTGTAAGGAAGTCAATGCCTGGAATTCAGGCCCTTTGGGTGGATACCTCTCTGTAAATTGAAGGTGCACAGTAAAGGTAACTAGAGCAATAAAATAAAAGCAGAATCACTAATAACAGATATTTTATGAAGAAAGTTTTACAGGCAGATTATAAAAGAAAACAAAACAATGAACTGAGATACTGAAGGCACAATTTAAATGATGTGGGCAGTAAAAAAAAAATTATACCCAGGGCAACTCTGTATTCAGTTTCAAATAAGGATACATATTTCCCCTTTTCCCTTTCTCTTTCCTCTGCTACTTTGTATGAAGAGTAACGGTTAGATCATTGGGAGACCCATCAATATGTAGCTGTTTCACCTGAAAAAAATCGGTGTTGGATAAATAAAGACTGTTGGAATCCTCACTGCCTAGAAGGTAAGAGACCCTATGCTTTTATGAAGAAGAAGTATGAAGGCTCAAAAGGAAGAAAAGACAAGAGAATGTATAAAAGGTAGAAACAGAGATGGACTATGCCATTCCTAGACCACTGTGACCTAAGATTTTTTCTTTGCCATTTCTCTGCTCTAATCTTTATCACACAGGGGCTAAAAGAGGGATATAACCCAGGTACCCTTGTCAGCTGACTTCCAGCTAGATTTTACCTATAGGAAAAACCATTGGAAGATTGGAAGGCAGCATGTGCCCCTCTATACGTGGGCAGAATCTCTGGCAATGGCTAAATCTCCCACATGCAAAGCAGCTAGTTTTGTGGTCACCTCTTGAGAACTACAGCCTTTGGGCTCCAATTATAACAGCTCTTCCCTTTGGCCCTTCTTCCTAGTGGTGGAGGTGATTACATGTTACTGCTTATTTCTCACTTGCCCTGCTGTTCCCTGTTCAGATTATAAACTCTTGCATTATCTGGGTGAGCAAAATGCCTGTATGGAAATCCATCATTGTAGCTATTAAATGAGGTTTTATTTCCTGATTAGACACCATCTACATGGTACTCAATATACCATCCGGGACCACTGTAAACATTTTGAGCATGCACTATCTTTATAAAATAATTTATATTTTATATTACCTCAGCATATTTATACTGAGATAGTCTATACATCTAAAATATACACAAATACAGATATGATTGCTTTAGATATGAATAATAGATTTAATGTATTATTTACATTTTTATAGTTTTCCATGGTAAAATATGTTCTGAGTCAGGCAGGTCTTTAAGTATAGTTTACAACAAACCATTTACATGTCTCTAAGAATACTGCCTTTTGGAAGGTAAGATGGATTTTCTAAACCTGGAATCCTGTGACTAGTCGGGCAAATAATTTGTGATCTGGAACTGGCCTTACCTCAAAACAAATAAAATCAGAGTCTCTCTGGTCTTTCTTCCCTTCTGTCACTTCTGTGGACCTCAATAAAGTATATATCAACATGCAGTCAAATCTGAGTTGGAAAGGACTTCTTTAGAGAGCTATTGAAACACAAGGTGTAATACATAACACATTTCTTCTGAGAAATTTTGGCCCTCTGCTGTATAGTACAGGAAAGACAAAATAATTGAACACTATATTTGTTAGTGACTTAACATACATTTAGTAGAAGTAAAACAAACCTTGTTTGTTTCATTTGAAAGTGTGTTGTAATCATTTGCAAATGTGACTTCTTTTTAATGTCCTTTTCCAAATTCTGAAGACATGCTCTTTTTTAAGGACAAGAAAATGTTATTTGTTTTTTTAGTGTATGGTAATATAAAATTAGTCTCGATACTATTTTTACATGACTCTAGCCTCATATTGATGAAAGGCATAGCTAAAATGTATATTAAGAAAGCTGTCTTTAAACTCCAGTTCATGTCAAAGCCCTTGATAATCTGTAGCCATAAATAGATTTGTAAAATGCTATTACACCTCTTGAAATAACAAATAACAACCAATTTTACTCAAAGCTGAATTACGCAACGATTTTGCTGATTTTGATCGTTTCAGTCTTTAAGACACACAGCATTTCTCAAGCTTCACTCTCAGAGCTTTGAAATAAAGTAAAACAGTATTACTTTGCTTGTTTTAATTAAAAATGGCATCAATTCCCAAATTGTTATAACAAGAATAAACGTAAAAGGATGACATATTTAAAAGCTATTAGGCATTTGTTCTTGATTTCCTTTTATTTTTAAATTTTAATCTTTAATGAATTTTTTCTCCTTACCATTTAGTCCCCCCCCCCACTCCCTGTGCTGTGGTCCCTGTGCCTGAGTCCCTTTTCCTTTTTTGGCTCCTCCCTGACCTCTGCCTTAGTGCCCCATATTCTTTGTCATGTTCGTCATAGCACTTTCAAAATAGCCTCCACTAAATAGTTGGCCCTTTCTAGTCAGAATATACCATTGTGTACCAAATTCCCTGCTCTTTTCACCAATGTTGTTGATTATATATATTTTAAATGAAGTTACATCATTACAGAAAGATAGCAAAAATGTCTTAAGATATTATTAAATTCCATTTACTTTAGCAATATTCACATATAAAAATCTGTGCAAATAAGTGTGTACTTAGTAATAAAACTCACTCAAAATATGTGCCATAAAATCTGTTTTGGTATTTGTTAACACAATTTAGAACTGAAATGTACCTGAAAACATTATTAAGAGCATTTATAAATTACAGACTAATTTTTACCCAATTCTATTTGAATGTTGGAGCGATGGCACCATCAAATCAGAAACTAAAGTCTTTATTGCCAGGATTCAACAGAGGAAAAGAAGCCTGCATGTGAGGACTGAAAACTTTGCCAAGGTCAATATCATAAGAATTGTGCTGATATGCTTCCTTTAGATCTCGATTTCTGTCACCTGAGTGGGACTTCCATGCTTCTCTTGTTGTTATTCGAACATTCTGATATCAGAGAATAGAAAAATAAGTTTGTTAAAATGAAATATACCATCACTATAAACCTAAAAATTTAAAGGTAAGACAGATAAATTATTATTAACGTGAGACAATTTTTTTCTCAAAAGCAATTATATAAAATAATGGGGAAAATTAGAAATTTACATATTTAAAGTTGAAAGAATCTGTAATTGTTCTCTAAATTAACAAATTGTCACTTGCATACATCATTAGTATATTCATTGCTAATTTATGCCTAAATAATAAAAATAATTTAAGAAAATTAATTTAACATAAATTATTAAGTTAATATGTCTCAAGAGCCACTAACATAAATATTTCATTAGTGTGCTAAAATAAAATAATAATGGAAATACAAATATAGTCACTATATTTTGAAAGTGAACAAAAATCAATTTTTGTTAAGGCAATCTGAAAAAATATATACTCAGGAAAAGACTTGATTTTGTGCTATGGAAAATACTACATCTAAAGTAGTTTTGCATCAAGTTTTCAAAAATGAAGAAAAAAGGTTAGTTTGAAAACCACAAATGCTTATATTGTGTGCATATGTGTATGTGTGTGTATATATATATATATATATATTAGATTCTATTTATTTATTTTTAAAGAGGAGGAGGGAGGAAGAAAAGAAGAGAAATATCAATGTTGGGTTGCTGCTCATGAAGCCCCTCCTGGGAACCTAGCCTGCAACCAAGGTATGTGCTCTGACTGGGAATGGAACCGGTGACCCATTGGTTTGCAGGCCAGAGCTCAGACCACTGAGCCACACCAGCCAGGGTGCACGTGTATATTAAATTGTGATAGATTTTGCATGTATTATAATTAGGTATTATTTCCAAAAATATATCATTTAGGGGCTATCTAGTAGTGAAAAGTAATAGAATGCTTATTTTGTCTCTCTTTTTAATGTGGAGGGAACCAGACAATAAAACAATAAAAATATAAATATGTCCTATAAATTACATGTGCTATAGATGAAATGAAACAGGCTGAGGGGAATAAAGATTCCTGGAGTTTGTGAGGAAGGGGATTTGCTACTTTAAGGCAGAGAAAGGCTCTCTCAAAAGGTGGTATGGGCAGGAAACTGAAGTAGGGAATGAAAGGAACGGTGGATATTCAAGACAAGAATGTTTCGATCAGAGAAGGTAGCAAATTCCAAAGTCCTGAAATTTAAAAATACCTGGAAATGGCAGTAAACAGCCGGAGGCCAGAATGAGACTCTCATAATAAATGAAGAGAAAGATATTGGTGCCTTGGACGTTAGTCACCATGACCCTGCCTTAAAGGTGCCCTTTAAGGAAATCTCGGGGTCTGAGGCTGGGTAAGGATTTCTGCGGACTTAAGCCAGCTTTGCATTGGGAGAGGCAACCGAGGAGAAGCCAAGCCAGGTGGTGAACAAGATGGTAGTTAACACACTGAGTCTGTGTTGATTTTGTTTTGTTTTTTATGTCTCAGAATATATATCTTCACTGAGAGCAGGTACCATATCAAGTTGGTACCACTGATCCCAATATAGTGAAACATTATTTTAGAGTGTTTTGAAGATATTTTTATTATTTAATGAATTTTTAATAAATAAATCTAATGGTAAAAATATGATTTAAAATTAATTTAAAAAAGATAAAAAGGAAGGAAGCATATGAATATAATCTTAAATTGAGAACAGAAGTATAAATATAAACTCAATGCCATATCATTGATAGTAGCATATCTATTTTATGTATATTTAAAATTAGATATATATTAAAAATCTATTATAAAATGGCCATATTTACAATATTAAACAGATATGTTTAATTAACAAATTTTATATCATAATAAATATAGAAAATTAATCAGTAAATACAAAATTATTTTATACTTTAAAATTTATTTATTTTTATTTAATTTTTAAAGGAGTTTATTTATTTATTTATTTATTTATTTATTTATTTATAGAGGGGAAAGGAGGGAAGAAGATAGAGAGAGAAATATGAATGTGTGGTTGCCTCTCATGCACCCCCTACTGGGAACCTGGCGTGGAACCGAGGCATGTGTCCCTACTGGGAATCGAACTGATGACACTTTGGTTCATAGAATACAAAATAATTTTAATATTTTTGTTATTTTATTTACTCTGTAATAGGACTAAACCTTGGATTACTATATGCACATTTGAAATAAACATGATAAATTACAGATAAACATTTTTTTCTTTGATCTATTTTTTTTCAGAGAATCTTAAAAGAATTAACTAAAAACAAATTACTTTGGAAATTAACCCCTTATAACATGTATTGGTGAACACATTCTCCTATAGAATGGGTCCCCTTTTCATTTTGTTGATTGCTTTCTTTGCTGTGTAAAAGCTTTTAAGTTTGATGTCATTCCATCTACTTAATTTTTCTTTTGTTTCCCTTGCCCTAAGAGATATGTTGGCAAAAATATTGCGATGAATGATGTCTGAGATTTTACTGTCTTTGTTTTCTTTTAAGATTTTATGGCCTAACAAGTAATATTTAAGTCTTTTGTTCATTTTGAGCTTGTTCTTGTGTATGGTGTAAGAAGGTGGTCCAGTTTCACTTTTCTGCATGTACCTTTCCAATTTTCCCAACACCATTTGTTGAAGAGACTGCCCCTACTCCAATGTATGTGCTTCCTTTGTCAAACATTAATTGACCATAAAGACATGGGTTTATTTCTGGGCTCCCTGTTCCATTGATCTATGTTTGTCAACAATAAAAAAATAAAGTTAAAAAAACAAGAAATAAAAATAAATTACTTGTGTATATGAATAAACACATACAAACATATAAACACATACTGTGTGCCTCATGTTGGAGGCAGTAAGGGGTGATGGGAAGAATTAGAGTCCCTGGTTAGGCCTCCGTTTAAGTCCTGTCTCCAGCAGTGAAATTTATACACTTTCTGAGAATTTGCTTAGTTTGCATCTTATTTGAAAACTGGAATTTTAAATATATGTGATATTATCTGTTGTATAAAGTTGATGCAAATATTAATGTTAACACATGAAATGTTAAGCATTCTTCAGGTATATAATGCTTTTTTATATTATTATTATATTAATTATGTACTTTTTATGTTATAGGAAGTCACCTATAATCAAAACCATTATAGCAACCTCATCATCTGTGAATCTTATATAAATAATTTCTGTTATGTTCTTGCTAGATGTATAGAAGATAATTTAAAGGACTTCTTTGTTTCCTTATTATTATTAAGGGATAAAGAGTGTGGCATTTTCTTTAATTCAATTCTTGACTGACTTCTTCAGTACTGTGGTGTCAGAAATAATTCATTAAGTGATAAATGAACAAATGGATTTATGAATTCAAGTGACAATAAACAAATATTGATAACTCTACTATATATATATATATATATATATATATATATATATATATATATATATATAAAATATCCCTGAAGCAACATTACATACTTAGCTTCTTCAGCATGCATCACTGTCAACTAAAAATTACAATATATTTTTTTCTATTCTACTTGGTGGGAAGTAGCTAGCAATATAAAAAAAAACACATTAAACTTATAGCACTATTCTTATCGTTCTAAATTGTTTTACTTGTTTGATTTTAAATATGCCCAGGTCAAAAGGAACAAAAATGTGATTGTGCTTTATAAATAAATATATAAAGAATTTTTTGAGTTATTGCCAAGTTGCAAAGCATAACAAACTATTAATAAGTAACTGGATTCATCTCTGGCTGGTCTGGCTCAGTGGATTGAGTGCTGGACTGTAAACCAAAGGGTCTCCAGTTCAATTCCCTGTCAAGGCATATACCTGGGTTGCAGACCAGGTCCCCAGTTGGGGGCATGTGAGAGGCAAACACACATTGATGTTTCTCTCCCTCCCTTCTCTTCTCTCTAAAAATAAATAAATAAAATGTTTAAAAAACCTAACTGGATTCACATACATTTTGTTCTAACATTGCCCTTTACTGATTATTGAAGTTATTTGAATATTTAAAATATTTTAAACTAATGACAAACTATATAAGATCACCCTTAATTCAGAGAGCAAAATAACAGTTTACCAGTTATTTGATTTTTTAAATCAATAGCAATTAAAAAATTGTTTTCAGTTCTGTAAGACTCTCTGACACTCATTATTTTTTTCTTTTTTTACACACACACGCACTATTTTGGTCACTAAGTTCAGAACTACAATAGAAAGACATTGTTTTCTGAGGTAAGGAGTGGTCTGTGGTGATGTGGAAGTTGGGATATATGCATAGAGAGAATTTTGCTTAATTTCTAGTATATCATGATGGTTCAGATGTCTGTTTAAAAATTGTAGAGCTCATGATCATTCAAAATCAGGAACCACTATTTATTACTAATTACCCCCTGTTATATAATCAATTTCAATAAATTCCTTAAAGGCAAATGATATGTTATTAACCTTTGTGTGTCCTTTTACTTAGGACTGTACCTTTTTAAAAATATTTCACTTATTTATTTTTAGAGAGAAGAGAAGGGAAGGAGAAAGAGTGGGAGAGAAACATCAATGTGTGGTTGCCTCTCACGCGTCCCCTACTGGGGACCTGGCTCGAAACCCAGGCATTTGCCCTGACTGGGAATCAAACCAATGACCCTTTGCTTCACAGGCCCATGCTCAATCCACTGAGCCATACCAGCCAGGGCAGGACTGTACCTTTTTTAAGTAGTGTATTCTCAATAAGTAACTATTGAATAAACACGCATAATAGTGCTCCTAGAAAACTAACCTATTTTCTGTACTTGTTTTTCACCTGGCACTTCCTGCACCTTTATTTACAACTATTTTCCTTACTGTCACCATCAACACAATCGATGTATTTATTAAACTAGTGAGCACATGTGGAAATGAGCATGTAATAAAACTATTGTTATAAACTTTCTCTCAATATGCCTTCCTTTGTAGTGTACATTCCAATTATCAGCAAATGAAGGGATGAAGCATTGCATTTCAGATAGTCCATCCTTATTAAACAGATGCAGAGAACAATTTGAAAAAGAAGAGGAAAGTCAATGTGACCATAGTGGGGGGAAGTGCCAAGAAACAGAGGTAGGCACCAGAAGCTGGAAGCAGAGAATGGATTCTCCCCTGGAGCTTCCAGTGAAATGTTGGCCTCCTAACAGCTTGATTTCATTCTGATGAAAATTATTTTGGACTTCTACCCTCCAAAATTGTTAGGGAACACACCATTTTGTTGTTTTGGGCGACAAAGTCTGTAGTAATTTGTTACATCGGTCACAGGAAACTATACCCACCCCTGCACCAGCTCACGCTTAATGCTATACCAAAGGTGCTGGACAAGCTGAAGAAAGAGAAAAAACGTGGAGTTTGGTGCATGGATATATCTGTAAGATAAAAACGAATAGTGGCTTCATTGTGGTCATGTTCAAGGGTGGCTTTAAAGGGTAGTAAAGAAAGGAACTTTTTCTAGCTCCAGGCAGGACACTTTGTAATACATCTTGGGTGAAAAAAAAAAGTGGCCTGAAGGAAAAAAAATACATTTTGATTCCTGAGTAATGGCCCGTGCTGTACTCATCTGATCAGGGTCTGAGAAGAAAAGAATCTGAAGGCTGAAGTCACAAAGGTCTGAGTAGAATTATGTCACTGGGTGTGTAGGAATAAGCATGAAGTGTAAAGATTTGTTTCTCACCAGAAAGTTTCCATTATGAATGAGACATTGAACAACCTAATAGACTAAATGACAGCAGCTCCAACATCCACTTCTGAATTACAATACTGGGCCCAAGAACAGAGCAGTAAAGGTGGTAAATAGGTTACATATGGGCCTAAGAGCAGACTTTCACTTAACCCATGCTGGTCTTTTTATTGCTCCCTCTGAAGGTCCAACCTACAAGCGAAGGAGACCCAACACTGAGCAACCAGTGTGGCAAAAGCCACTGGAGGATGTCAGTTTTATCTGGACCCTTCCTTCCTAGGTCCCCTTTCCTGCCTGTGGAGCTGTGAACAACACAATGAAGCATCAGATAATGGCTTTTTCTTATGAATCTCTAAAACTTTTCTTATTTTCTAGTTAATTATCTGTGATTTTTCTCAAATGAAAGATTATGTTCTTGGTACTCCATATTAAATTTTGTTATGTCTGATTTTCAATTTTGTACTTTATTTTTTCATTTATTTTGCTGAAGCATAAAACATGCAAGAAATGTGATTAGCTTCAGCTGATCTGTGAGCTAATTTTATGTATCTTTTGCTGTCTTTTATCTTAATTTAAAATTATTTTTTCAAGAGCCTTTTTTCTTTTATACTAAAATATAGACTTTCTCATCCTGTTGTATAATATTCTTCTTGCATTTTTGAATGCCAGTTTTCTGTTTTGAGCATATCCTTCATGCATAAATTATCTGATACTTACCACTTGTTCGATGGGAATAGTTCAAGCTTTCTTTTAAGTTCTGAAAACCATGTATGGATAAGAAGAAAAATGAACTAAAGCAGTTGGAGACTTTAATCAGATCTTTAAAAACATTTTTGTCATACATTAGCTTTATTTGCTAATCTAGATACACAGAGTCCCTCATTTTTCACCTTTCCACTTCTTGTGGTTGAGCAAGAGATTTTTATACATTATTGTAAGGCTAAGTGTGAGGACTTTTTATAAAATTTACATGTCTCTACACATTTGTGATTAGTAGGAAACTTCTCTAGTTTAGACAGGTAGGTCAAAAAATATAAAATAAGATGTTATTTTTTAAACATTTTTTCTCTGACATTTTGAGTGTGGAGTTCAGAGGGCCAGTGTGTCAAGCTTTTCTGTAGTCTTGCCCACACCTACTGAATTTCATTGTTCTCATATTTTGCTTGGGTTTTCAAAAATGCTTGGGTACCACTTTTTATTAGGGAACTCTGTAGTCTTTAATTTTGTTCAATGTATTTTAGTAAGGCAAGGAGCATAAAATTAGACAGCTTACATTTATTTGGAGAATCATGTTCTTTTTTAAAAAAATATTTTACTTATTTATTTAATTTTAGAGAAAAGGGAAGAGAGGGAGAAGGAGAGGGATCGAAACATATAAAGCATGGTTGCCTGTCATGCACCCCCAACTGGAGATCTGGCCGGCAACCCAGGCATATGCCCTGACTGGGAATCTAACTGACAACCCTTTGGTTCCCAGGCTGGTACTCAATCCACTAAGCCACACCATCCAGGCCTGCAGAATCAAGTTCTTGATAGTTAATTTCCTTCCTCTATATTCATGTTTCTGTGTGTGTGTACATGAGTGTGTGCATGAGAGAAGTGATTATAAAGAGCAAGCATGCATGTGTGATTATTTCTCTGTTTCCTTTTAGTCAGCTATCATAAACTAATAATAGTATCACCCACTCAGAAATAATCTAATTTTCCATCTCATTCATGATCTAGATACCAGTTTATTTTTAATAGCATGATGTTATTTTAAATTATTTCTGATGGTCTACACAGTCTGTTGGTGCAATTTGATCACTTTATATGATAATGATTGTATGTATTCACTCCTGATTCTTCTTCTTCAAACTAAACAGTCTACCATCTTTCTTACTAGTACTGGTATGTAAGTCTAGACAAAAAACTTCTTTCAGACACCAAAACTAATTCTATCTCCTTCTCACAGATAATGACTATAAAGTGGAACACAGTTTGTCATCCAAAAATATGTCTCCTTGGCATTGGGATTATTTTAGTCTGGTTGGTTTTAATACACAAAGATTCAGGAAGAAACTCTGACCTTCCCTTTAACTACCTTAGGTGGAGGACCTGCGCCAGGAAGGAAACTATTAACACAGACAAATGTATTTTAATATCAGCTAGGTGGGGTAGCATGGAGGAACCTAGCAAGGTGCTTTTGATTGAAATGCTGTTTAAATATGTTCCATTACTAAATATGATCCAACAAAGATTAATTTACCAAACATTTGTTTTTTCATGTCCATGTGAATTCCCTTTCTGCCTTTTAAAGGCCAAAGAACTATCCCTATTTCTTCTTAGCATATCAGGCTTGACTTCCAGACTTCTTGTTGGGTCTTATATTTTTATGGAATCCCATATGTACAGATGCAATTAAATTTAGTTATTTTGTCCTGTCAGTCTATTTCATGCCAATTTAATTCTGGGGCCAACTAGATGAGCTAAAAGGGGAAATGGGGGTGTTTTCCTTCCCTCACAACTATTTTAGCATATTTTTTTATTCCAGAGAGAGAAAGGGAAAGAGAGAGAGAAACATCAGTGCAAGAGAAACATCAATCTGTTGCCTCCTGTATGTCCGCTGCCCAGGTACTGAACCTGCCACATGGGCATGTGCCCTGCCTGGTAATCAAACCTGTGACTTTCTGCTTTACAGGATGATGCTCCAACCAACTAAGCCACACTGGCCAAGGCCTATTTTTAGCTTTTTATTAGAGTTTCTAAACATTCTCCACCACAAATATTCCACTAATCTGGAAACTTCAGGCTATCAAGCTGCCAAGGTGTTCTGTGATTCCCATACTCTGATTTTATACTAAGTTGTATGAGTTATAGTACGTTGATGTTTTTCCTTTAGTGTTCTATTTTTCTTTTAACAGCCTTCAAAAAAGACCTTTGTTTCCATATGATCTAAAGATAAGTCTACATACTGGACAGGTGACACATGTGAATGACAGATGTCATGCATACTATACTAGGAATCATTCTCCCCTTCTGACAACCAAGGCTTTGCTAATGAAACAAGTTAATTGTGTATTCAGCTTTTATTAAAGTAAGTTTTCTCCTGGAAAGCATATCAGTCTTTTATGAAAGTAGAATCTGTAAGAGCTCAACCTACTATTTCTCAGTTATGCCCACAAATGGCTCATATAATTTGACCTCCAACTAGGATGGACTTTACAGTGCATTTACACACACATATACATACATACATATATACACACACACACAAACATATACATATACTATATTGAAATATATATGTTTGATTATTTTCTACACGTTTCCTTAGTAGGTATTTTATATGTAAAATATGACTATCATGACTCATTAAATTGCTTTATTTAAACTACATTTTTCAAGTTACATTAATAATATCTCTTAGCTTGCATCAACTATCCAAATTTTTCAGATAATATGATTAGCTTTTATCTTCAGTGTTCAACCTTGTAAGTACTTTCTAAGCACTTTCTTGAACCTACTTTTGTGGTTAAATTATCATGCCATTAATATTTTAAGAAGACAAAATGGAAAGAGATCTTCATATAGTCTAGACATCTTTGTCACTGATATAATAGGGCAATGAGACACTTTCCCTCCTAAGAACTGAAGATAGTTCTGTCTGTTCTGTGTTGTCCCATTTATCTCTGTTACATTGATTAATTCATTTCACGACAATACTTGGTCTAAATAATGAAAAGCTGGAAGAGATTCTGATGGTTGAGATGGAATATTTAAAATTTTCTTTCCAATTATAGCTAACCATCTTTTTGAGATTTCCCATTCTGATGATCAATCATTTTTGGTGAACAAAAATTCCTAGATGATATTTTTAAAATAAATTACAAGTCATTTGAATAGTACAATCTGTTTCAAAGCTCTATTAAGCCAGTGTGAACTGCAAGTCATTATATCTTCTTAAACACAAGTGCATAAAACATAACAATGTGTTGTGCTGTCAACTTCTCATTTGCTAAAAATTTGAATATTCATCATCAAAAACAGTTTATTGAAAAAAGATAACCTTTATACAACCAATAAACTTTTTATTATATGCTCATGTCTACATACATTTACTAGTTAAATAGATTCATTCTTCTTCTTCTTCTTAGAGATACAGTGAATAATTGTTTTTGTAAAGTGACTTAAAGCAGTGCTTCTCAAAATTTAGCATAGCTATGAAGCCTGAAATTCTGAATTTTAAAAAGCTTTCTTAACTGCCACTCTAACTGTTGCAAATTTAGTGCTAAGTTTTCCTCTTCAGAAATTCCTATACCTGGATTTGATTTGATTTTTTGATTGGCTGTGAAAGTGCATATAATCCTGGAAGAAATAATGTTTTAAACCATGTGACAACTTTTACAATACTTTTATTGATAATTCATGAAAAAATTTGCGGTGGTCCAGCCTCGGCAGGGTTCAGGGTCCCTGAAGGATGGACGGCACAGGTGAATAAAGAGTCAGACACGGGATTGGATGTCAGAGAACAGCCAGCCTTTGTGGGACTGACTGAACTCATCAAGTTTGATTTAGGCTTTATTTTTATAGAGATCTTTGTATAACATTAAAGGAACAGGTGCATGGCATGATCAGTTAAGCAGAAAAAACCAATAGAGGTAACCAGGAAAAGTACAAGAATTTCCATAGTTTTAGTTAAGTTAAATAAAAGTTGTTTTGACCAGGAGAACCATTAATCAGACAATTTGAACTGGCTCTACGTACAGAGATTGAATGTCTTATTGTTTATTAAAGGTCTTAGAATTTGACATGGGGCAAAAAGGTACGCTAGACAGAGCAGAGATTAGGAAATTCATTATAAGCCTTTGTGATGTCTAACTTAGTTATCTATCTTTCTGTCCAAAATATTTCTCTATGTACTATGGACTCTAACTCCTTGGTAATTGTATCTACATGCTTGGTTTGTAGTATCTAACAAACTTTTCCTATTTCTTTGCCTGCTAAATTCTAAATATGTATTCCTGTTCAAGGTAAAGGAGGGGCTGTTACTCCAACAGCTTTTAGACATTCAGGGGCTATTTCATTAGAGGGAACTCTGTTCTCTGGTCAAGAAATTATTTTGTACAACTTCATTGGAATTATGCAAATCAATGAACCTGAAATACAGGTGTCTAACAATCCCACCACCTTTTGGTCACCAAAACAAAAATGTAAAGAGAGATAGACAGAAAATCCAGCCACAGCTGCCTCTGCCTTGCAGATGCATCTCAACCGTCCTGACCTTGTCAAGGGACGGTTTCTGGTCAGCTCCTGACAAAAATTTTGTTCTATTTGTGAGATAGTTTAAATCAAATTTAGGCAATGAAACTTAGCAACAAAACAGAATTTTATCATTAAAATGATTAGCTTGCTTTCAAAATTATTATAACAACAAATCTCACAGGTTTGTGTGTGTGTGTGTGTGTGTGTGTGTGTGTGTGTGTGTGTACCAGGCATTTTGCTGAGGATTTAGACTTTTTTTTCTAATCATGGATGGTGTCATTTTGATAGGGGACTCAAGAGTTGGAATATTTTAGTTTTAGGTAAAAAGTTATAAGCCTAGCAAGTAATGTGTATGTTAAAGCTTTTGCTTCAGAAACTACAGATAAGGCACATCCTGGCTTCTGGGGAAACAGACGACCTCCTGGGGCACTGCTAAAGATTACCACCTGGGACAAGTGAAGGCACCCAGGCCTTTGTGTTCCAGGGAGAAACATATGTCCACCTGCTCCTGGGAAAAGCTAACTGCCCAAGACAGGAATGTTGCAGCTTCTTTCACCTAATCCTCCCTGAATATTAAAAAGCCCTCACCACACCTTGTTTATTCCCTGGTATAAAGACCTTGGTCTGGAAAGAAATATAAGATGGTCTGTTAGGGTATGAACCTGCCATTTTCTCAGATCACCTGCCATCTGAATAAAGTGCCCATAAAGATTTAATCGCTGTTATTGCTTATTGGGTTTGGTAGTGACCGGCAGCCCGAATGCCAGTGTCTTTTCCAGTTTGAATTTCATTCTTGCAACAACATCCTCATTTAAACAAAGTAATTATCTTTGTTTCACAATGACAAAGTGAGGTAGAGGACATATAGGTAAAGAGCCACAAGAAGTAAATCAAGGAGCCATAATTTAAATTTAAATAGTCCACAAAGTTTGAACCCATATTACTCTGCTATACTGCCTGTGTTTTAGAATGAAAGCACTATTGTGATTGTAAAATAAAAAGAGCTAACGATTCAATCAAGGAAGAAATTAAAGAAAAAATATTAAGGGTGTATAAAGATGCTATTTAAAATTTGAAGAATATCCAGTTTCAAAAAAGTATACTCCTGGTATTTAAAAGATATGCTGATTTTATTTGCTGGAACCTTTCTGAACCTTTGAACCCATGGTCCTGCAAATTAATGGCAGGTGTTGGTGCAGCTCTCTTTTGACTATTTCTATTTTTATATCCTTCTCTCTACTGAAGGTTCTCATTAGCATATGGCATACATCTCTCAGGATCCTTTGTAATAGCTATTTATTTACACCTTTTCCTTGGTTCCCACACATCAGTCTGCATTCCCTTTGGGCTCCTTTCCATGATTCTTTATTTCCTCCATCCTGGGGCTCCCTGTTAAACCCATCTTGCTAAAACTTCACCTTATCTTAAAATCAGTGCCTATACTTGAACAACAATAAAACAACTAAAAAGATCAGTGCCTATATATTATTTTTTCAGTCTATACTTCTAACTCTTTTCTTAGGCCATACCAGTCTATCAGGAATTAATTTTTTTTTCTTCAGTTCCTACCACCCCTTACCTGAAACCTTTTGCCTTTGATTCCCAGTGTCCATTTCAGATTTCTTATCTTTAGGTTTTAAGCTACTGTAATCATTTTACCTAATAGATCCAAGTAAGTCATACCTGGCTGCCCTGCATAGGTTCCCAGTGACCTGCTGTCAGGGCTGGCTTCCTGGCTGCACAAACAGTGCTGTTGCACAGCCACCAAGCTCAGGAGGGGCTTGCACTGGGGATTAAATGCTCTGTGGTTGCTGTTTTGAAATTCTTAATAATTTTGTCTTTGCATTAATGGTTTTAAGTGAAGTCTATTAATACATGGAGCATGCACTGTGGACTCCATTCTTTGGTGGGCAGAACCTCTCTGCCACCACGTTGGGACTTAGTCTGAGATACCCACAGCCCTATGTAGGGGACCAGTTTGTCTTGGCCTGGCAAATGTGACTCAGCTCTGTATGGAAAACCTACAGATGCAAAGTGGTGGGCAGGAGCCAGATCTTCAAACCGAGTTTTCCCGTGGGAATCAGGCCTAGAAAATGCATACAGATTGTTATGGCTTGCTCTTGCTAAAACTCCATCGCCCTGGTCTAAAACAACAAATGTGTATTGTCTATCTTCAAGGTAACTTCCAAAGCCTGTATGAGCTAATCAAGGACAGAGCTAATCAGCTCATCGTCATTCCCCTTTGCATGTTATTTTTATTTCCTTGATTGTACCTAGAATGTAAACAATAATATTCTATGTGATAGATAATAAATTTTTCTATGATGTAAGACCCCAGGAAAACAATAAAAGCCTGTCTAGGCAAGGATCGGGGCGCTCCCCTCTTGAGGGAGTGGCCGAGGCACCACAGGCACTCTCCCCTTGAGAGAGTAGTCGTGCTTGTTCCCTTTTTCCACACAGGGTTGTTGTCACCTGTGCATTGATTCTCATCGTAAACCACAACAGGCGGACTCTGCTGGACAGGGTCTGCAACAGCCCTACACCCTGGCGGTCTGATGCTTTTCCCAGGAATGTGTATGGGGATGGGTAAGGCTTGATTAGCACGCCTCATGCACTTTTGAGAACAGCCATGGCAGAGGCTGTGCGTGTCCTGAGCAGTCCTCTGGAAGTTGCTTCTCCATGGGACCAAAGTGCTCCTTCCAGTTCAGGTTCCAAGCACCCCTGGGTAGAAGTTTATACATCTCTGGGCATTGCCCTGCTGCAAGTATTCCTGGACACACGAGTACTCTGTAGGCCAGCTCCCTGTCTTGCTTAGATAGAAACTTCCTTCCTCTTTCCAAATGAGTCTGGTTTGCATTCCTGTCTTTTGACCCATTCAAGGCATCCTGCAGGGGTGAGCTATGATATATGAATGATGCTAATACTTAAATGTCTATTTTTCTTTACTTAAAATAGCATTACTTAGAAGTAAAACTACCATGACAAATGAGAAGGGGAGGGAAGAGAGAGAGAATCATTAATACAGCACTTTTTATCTGATTTTTTCAAAACCAAAACAGCTGCATCCTCATTTGAACAAAAACTGCTGCTGTATGTTGATTTTGCACTGAGTTCACAGACACTGTTATCTCCAGGTTGTGGGGCACAGACCGCCAACCTCGGACCCAGGGCTCTTGGTTGAACTTTGGCATTGTTCTTACTTACTTCTTTTCTCTGTCCTATTTGGTGTGTAACTTCATTCTTGTTAGTCGCCGGCCATTCACTCATTCCCTTTTGAAATATTTTAAAGTTAATAAATTGTCAGTTGATTTTAAATATACTTCTACTAATAATGGTTATATATATATTATTGAAAGTATTATGGTTATATAGAAATCATAATAAATTGGTAACTGTGAGCAATGGACTCTATCGAATGTCTCTTTGCTTGAAACACCTAGTGCACTTTCCCTTTTCCTGAGTGGATATTGAATGATACAGTTTGTATCATTCAATACAAACTGGACCCCAAAAATTCTCCAATTCTTCTTCTTCTTTAATGTTGCAAAATATCAAAAATTACTAGAATGGGATTTCTAATATTCGGAGGAGGTGACTGAGCTCTGAGGGGGGTATCCTTGAACAGTTGAAAGAATGGGAAATAGGAAGCAGAATACTTAAGTCCAAGTATAGTCTGAGTTCATTGCTAAGAGACTTCTACCAAATCTGGTAACATCTCTAAGATTTAGTTACATCATCTATACAATAGAAAGAAGAGTACATTTCACATGGTAGAAAAAATGAGGACATGAATATTAATGTATTGAAAATACTATGTAAATATGCATTGTATATATATATATATATATATATATATATATATATTACCTTCAGAATTATTTTTAGAGGACTTGGTGGATAGAATATTGGAGTTTTTTGGTAGCTCCTTTCCCCAAAAAAGTTTTTAAAATTCTGAATACTGAACATTTGGTTTGGAACTCTGGGGTGCTGTGGGGGAGCAGAATACAACACCTCAGAATATACCACTTGGCATGTGGATTATTTCCAGATGAAGATAATTGGGGCTTAAAAGACTTAGGAAGATCTTTTTATCTTCCTCTTAACGGCTTCAAAGAATTTTGTTAGTGTTTGTGCCAGGAAGAGACCTATTAACAAGATGATTTTTCATATTGGAAATGCATAGCAAATATTTTTTGCCAAACATTTGCTCTTCTCCAATTTCTGTGAATTGCCTTCCTCCCCTTTGAAGTCCCAGACCCCCATCCCTTCTCCTTAGCTCAGGACTGTGTGTAATCCTAGATTACCTGCCTGCTGGGGTCCATATTTTTATGGGGCTCCATACGTACAAAATACGTTTCTGTCCTGTCAGTCTGTCTTATCTCTGTGTAATCATTAGACCAAAGAACCTCAGTGGAAGAATAGAAAAGTTTTCTACCCCTGTAGCACCAACCATAAATTTAAGTAACTCAGAATTATTTTTTCTAACAGTGTGGTAAGCAAGAGATTATCCTCTATCTCATGGTGCTTATATATGTTTCATTTTATATCGTAGTCTTAACGTTTTTATGTCTTGAATTGTCTTCTTTTATATCAGTATACCATGGAACACAATGAAATTATTATTTAACCAATTTTTAAATTTTTGATAATGTGATTGTTTTAAACTTTTCAATGGTATAGCAAAATTATGATGAAACTTTGAGGCTAAATTTTATGAAAATATTATTATTTACTTAAATTTTATTCTTAAATAATGTAATTGTTAGCTTGAGGATGACCAAGATTTTTTTGATGCTGAACTGTTTTATTTTTATTTTTTAGTGTGTAAGAGGATTTAAAGAAGATAACCAACTATAACCTATAACCAACATAGGTTACCTTAAAACAATCTGTTATCACTCAAATTTATAATATATGATTAATATTAGTTATTTAATTGAATTTACTAGGCCGTTTTCAACATTTATTAGGGATAATTAGAATATTAAGTAGCCATGTTCTTATATTAAGAACAGAAAAGAATTTAAGAAGCATACACAATCTTGAATTCAAGAAATTTAAGAAATTAAATAAAATATTTTTTCACTATGTGAAAAATAGTGTATGCCATGGATAGTAATTTAACCAAAAAAATGTTATATAAGACCCAGGATATTTTGTACTTTTTCCGGTGTTGTGGTGTAATCACTTTTTGCTTAAATTTAGGTAAGGTAAATTAAGATCATGATCGATAAATAAATGACAACTACTCTTATTAATAACCTGGATACTATTGCCAAGATTGTTAAAGGAAACAAACTATCTACATCTTACTCTCTTTTGCTCAATAAGCATATTTTAAAATCATTCCATGCTATGCCTCATCAAGCCACTGCTTCATTTCTTCCTGCAAATTTTTGACAGAACTGTTTGGAAAATCAATGCCTCAGAGCTGTGTTTGGATTTACTGCTGAATCCAATTACTGTATATTATCATAAGAAGCATCAAAGTGAAAATTATTGATGGTGCTTGTTTTGTGAGCATGTAACTGCTAACTCCAAATATAAATATTTTAATGACATAGTTTTTCACTACTATAGAAAAGAAAATAGAAATAAGATTTCAAATATGGAACAATAAATCACTTAAATTTAAACAAAGTTCTTAAAAAATAAATGTAATGCTCTTTAATACACGATTCCAACAAAAGAATACTTTAAACAACCATGAATAATAATGGTTGGCTAAGATTACATGGGAGAATATTGTTATGTAAAAAATAGTTTGTCAGGAATGCTGTTCTAAAATTTTTATGTACATCTCAATTGCACTTATAATTTAAAACAGAGTTTGGTAAACTATATAGCCTGTGGGCCAAAGCTGTCTCCTCCCATTTATTTATATGTAGTCTGTGCCTGTTTGGCATTGCAACAGTAAAGCTGAGTAGTTTAATAGAAACTTAATAGCCAGCTAAGTGTAAAATATTTAAAATATTTACTATTGGCCCAATACCCACCCCCCACCCCTGCAAAAAGATCAAATGTGCTGGTCCTGATTTAAAGGAATCAATGTAAATTTTTATGCAACATTGTTAATATTTTATGGAAATTTGAATCTTCAAAATGATCTTAAATTTGTTAGAGGTATATAATTAAGACACAAGTTTTAAGTATAAAAATAAATATAACTAATTCAATTTATATCTAGCTATCTATCCATTTTTCTATTTTGTTTATTATCTATCATGCCCTTTGCAAAGTGAGAATAATTTCGATTACAACTACTGTTTACTGTGATTATTTACAGCAATCACTTATGTCTCGTAAACTCACAGTGACTTCTCAGAAAGGTATATTTTGAATAACACTAAATACAATGAAAAGATTTATTTGGCTATAATGACAATAGAAAGAGATAAAGTTAAATACAGATGGCAAGAATTCAAGGAACTGCCTGTTAGTTGGGTAGTGAAAGATCTGAGAATGGGTATTTAAAGATTCAGAGTCTGAATAAAATCCTGTCATTTCTTCAATCTACTTTTTCTAATGTAAGAATGCATTCCATTACCTTCATCTGTGAGTATGCCCAGAACCAAGATGGGTAATACGGTGGCAATGGAGAAATAAAAAAAAGCCCACCACAAACCCTCTGGGATGAGGCAGTTCAATTTCATACATAAGGAGAATAAAGTATTATGTTTACTTGTAATATATACATAGTGGGTTATAGTATTTTTATATACTCAGAATATGTGTTTTTTAACTTCTCATTTTAAATAACCACTCAGAAAGTATTAACTATCTTTGGTTGAATTTTGTTTTAGTTTTATAGAGAATAGTTAAAAATGCCTTCTGAGAAGCAATGACATTTAATAAGTAACAGAAAAAATGGTGAATTACATTTTCAATCTCATCTCTTGGTGTTAATTCCAATTCATTTTTCTGGTAACCTTTTTGTCTTGATCATTAATCTTTTTTTTTTTCATTCTTGAAAACTAACTTAATGGAAAGTATAGTGCAAACAGCCTTTACTAAAAGTTAAATTTTAATTTTCTTTCCAGGGACAAACAAATTTTTCTTCCCCATCCACTGCCCCCCCAAATTAAAGACATACAGATATGATGAGTTATCACAATTTTTTATTACTTATAATCAGACTGTAAATTGCATATATGGACAGAGTCTGAGGTTTTCAAAAAAATGTTTTTTATTCTGTCTATGATGTCCCAAGTAGAAATATGATGACTGGTCAGCACATGCAAGATTAAAGATATCATATAATTCAAAAGTTTATATCTTCAGTATTTTCTATTATAGGAATTATATTTAATATCAAAGTTTAAAGTTACTTCTTTCTTCTTTTTTACAATAGCTTTGTAAGAACCATAAAAAATAGCAACCGTTTGTTTAATAAACCTATAACAATCTTGCTGATACTAACTTTTCATTCAAAATTTAAGATTCTTTTTGTTTATTAATCACTTTTTTCTGAGACATTCTTATTCTATTATGAGTCCTACCTGTTGTAAAACAGAAGGCTATCTTGATACCTATAGCCAGCTGGGCAAGACTGCCAGGGTTGGGGGTGGGGAAGGAGAGTTCTCGGCGGGTGAGGCTGCAATACCTGGGTAGTCAAGATAACACCTTGTGAACACTGCTCCCCTGTGTGGCAGAACACTGCTCTCCTATGCTCCCTTATCTGTCCTGTTCCTGGTGACAGATCCCCCACATCAGGCAAGACTAGGGCAGAATAAATATTGTACTGAGCATGTGCGAGGCTGGCAAAAGTGATTGCTAAGGGAAAAGCCCTCCTACCCTCCTTTCTGGTCCCTAGTTGAGAGTGTAACTGGGAGAAGGCAACCACATGTACCTTAGAGGTCAAGATGGCAAAGGGGATGGTACTGTGCCAGAGAAGACTAGGCAGTGCCGCTTGGGGAAATGATGGGATTGGTTGGAGAGCCTGAGCCTTCCAGAGTGTGCAGAAGTTTGAGCTGGGTAAAAGCACCTGGCCCGGCCCACACAGGTAACCTATAAAAACGCAGAGGAAGGAAGATAAAAGGAACACCCACCTTATGGACTTGCTGGTGGTGTGTTTGTAGGACCTTATGGCACTGAAAGCCACTTGGCCCATGGTGGCACCAGCTACACATACAGACTCTAGGAAGAAGCCTGAAGAGGGACAGCCACCTGCTTAGCTGCCTTAGTCTCCAAAGAACAGGTAAGAATGAAGCGGGAATTCTAGGCACTGCCTTGGGTTTGCGGGGTTTTGGTTGTCTTGGGAACCAACAGTTGGATTTTGCCTGTGTTTTGCGGATGAGATGAGCCTGGTGAGTCTGGAGATGGGTAGTCCTCTGCCTTCCCAAATTGTGCAGCATTTTAACAAAAACCTCTTTCCTTTCTCACCAACCTTGGCCTCCAGAATTTTTTTTTCTTGGTGGCAGCCGTCAGTCAAATCCCACTTTGGTTCCATAACAATACGAACCCATGAGGACCATAAGGCAGCGCAGCTGAGGTGTAGCTTTGTTTGTTATTTCCTCGTTGCACAAAGGCTGGCAAAACTTGCAGTGTGCCTAAGATTCCACTCCTGTGAAAATGTCATAAAGCCTACGTCTCTGATTTAAGTATTGAACAAAAGAAAACTGTGAAAGCGTTTTGTCAAATTGCCAATTTTAAGTATCTCTCATGCAAGTATTATCATGAAATCTGTCTTACTTACAAATGAACCCATTGTTCTTGACACATTGTTATTTAGTATATATCTCAAAAAGAGGACTTCTAGTAAATTAGTGCATAGGATTCACATTCAAAGATTATTTAATTCATTTACAAATGCATAGCTAATTTCCATTAATATTATACTAAAATATTGTTCGGTAAAGTTAGAAATTTAATGCTATGCTTAATCAGGCTACTTTTTAAATCAAACAAACCAGGTAAGGAAACATGAACGTTCTGTTTGACAATAACAATGGAGACAATTATGTAACTTTAATAGACACAAACCTTAGAAGAAATAAAAAGTAAAACCAGGTTTTTCCTTCTCTACAATTAAGAAAAAATGTTTGTTAATGCTGTTGTACTTGGTTTTTATTGGTGTTGGTATATCGTTTTGGAGAGAAATGAATAGAACAATTTCTGGAAAGAATCTTTCATAAAAAAAAGAGTATAATTTTTCTAGGAAAATTTGCCATCGTCATTCATGCATTTCCTTTATTAATGATAATAGTAACAATAATGCATATGCATACTATTCACATATACATAACATGTATTATATGATAATTTATGCTACTAGTAGTTGCTGAATAATTAATGCATTCCAAGCACATAGCCATTAGATTGAACACCCCAGAAATACAATTTTAAAAATAAAAAAACAATTTAGACTTTAATTTCTACCATGCTTCAAATGTGTTTTCAGCAATCTCTAGACCATAAGAGTTGTTAAAAATTGCATGGGGAAATGAAAAATGAAGGGCTTCTCTTCAGTGTGTTTTGACAAGCTAACTGGGCTACTTGAACTCACCACATATTTTCAAGAAACCTGTGAGATCCAGAAGCAGATATTCTAATTTATGTTTTTATTCATGTAAATGAAAACATTGAGATGATAAAAAGTTACAAACATATACTTTTCAAAAAGTGAACTCAATAAACGAACAGATATCATAACTAGTCAAAAGTTTTTGAATTCAATTTAATTTCTAAGCAATTTCTATACATAAACCATTCGCCAAGTAATATAAGATATAAAATGTGAGAATGTAATAATTCACATTTTAGGAAACTTATATTCAGCATAAATGTTTAGAACCTGAGGCTACCATGTGTTCAGAATAAGATGAAAACTTCTTCAACTATGAATTTTTCATTTTGTATTTTTGAGGCTGAAATACTTCCACTGTCACAGGCAGAACTCTCATCTTAGATCTTTGTTATTTCCTTTATGTTTTAGTACCTTGCTCTTAGTTTTAATATTTTATTTGATTCAAACTTTTAAAAATGCTTTTAAGTAGTTTATTTATATGCTTATGCCTTATAAATATTTCACAAAATCAGTATCTCAATACTATATTTTAGGCACTGATAAATACCTTCATGAAACTCAAAAAAATTTAGACATTGTTCAGTCTTAACCTTTATTCTTTTTTGAAGAATGCATTTCATGACTATGCAACAAAGATGTGATTAATAAATACCTACTGGAACAAGATTGACATACAGCGATTGGACCATTACATCTGGTGGGCCTCAGTGTAAAGACTTGGGATGTAATTTCTATTCTACACTTAAACATCAAGTTTTTATATACTTTAAGTATTATTTTATACATTAAATGGTTATTACAGTGACACATTATGATGAAAGGAGATCTTTAGTAATGATAAATTGTATAATTATCTACATAGACTGACTTACAAAGCAAAATACATGGTTGAGCAGCAGTGTTTAAAACTTGTAATGTATGCTGTATCCCTAGAGATGTTATTGACTGCAGGGAATGAAGCCATATGTAAGCCAAGAATGAAACTGCACTACTCAGTTGAAATAATAAGCAAGTGTTGAGTTGGCTCAGTTATTTCTTAGTACCACGAACAGTTAGATAACTCAGACAGATTAGTTCCCGGGATGAGATGGGATCAAACTGTAATGCTTACATATAATTGAATAACTGCATTGCATCTTTTACAAATATTTTTATTCAAGATTTATCTATACTGATAAGTGTCTTGGACTAATTTTGGATTTTGAAACTTGTAGATTATTTGGCATGTGCTAAGTAACATTGAAAATGTTAAGGAGTCATGAAATAAATATTGCTTTACATATATTAATTCTTTATATTCTCCCAATTATTTTCAGTTGCAGACACAAATTTTACTTTGTGATGAACATGAGGAGATGAGACACAGAAAAATAAATTATTGTGCTAAGTGGGACAGCCAAGATCTAGACCAAAATAGTCTGGCTTGAAAAGCTACACCATCAGGCTCCACATCTCCATTGGCCTGTTACAATGTTCGGAAATGAAAAGAGCAACTTAGATCTTATTCAGCTGTAGGAGATTTCATCAGTTCACCTGCTGTATCTTTCCTGAGCTGAAAGGGCATCTGGTCAATCAGGGACTGAAAGGAACAGTATAGCATAGGTTTGCAAACCAGATAACCTGGCTTCATGTTCCAGAGTGGTGAGTTTGGATAATGTTCTATTGAAGGTCAATTCTTCAACTCACACTGTCAGGATAATAATAGAACATATCAAATAGGTTTCTATCAACTTAGATTGAAAGTATCTAATAGGTTGTATATAGTGTTAAATATCCAGAATAACCATTATCATATGAAATTAGATAGATAATTAGTAATAGATAAATACATAGATCTACCCTTAATGGTCTTATTCCATTTTTACCTTTTCTTAAATATACTCGTATCTACATATCTATAAAGTACATCAAGCAATGTTAGCTCGTAGAAATGACAAGTTTGTTAACTTTGGTGAGTGATTGTCAGAAAGGAATGCAATATAGTGGCAGTTTGCCTAAGGTTATAAAGTTATTGTATAAACACTTAAACACTTTCTCACCATTCCTTTGCATATTATCCATCTTACTTCTAACCACTTTCTCAAAATGGTAGAGAATTTCCACAACCTTATCCTTGATCTTGAATGGAATCTGTTTTGCGTTTTACACGCATTCACCCCTGAAAAGACTTTTATATTCTTTTCTCTGATTTGCCACCTAGATGGGTCACATCAGGAACAAAATCAGTTCAATGTATTTTGCCTAAAATGTGACAGTTTTGTTTGTCGATATTAACATATGCATTATAATATCATTAATAAATATTTCTTTTTGCTTCAATATTTATTATTTTAGAAGAAAAACATTGCATATATACATCTACATATAACAAGGAGTTGCAAATAATAGAATTCTGTAAAGAAAGAATAAATATGTTAACATTTTATTTATTTTTGTAGCCCTTATGGAGTTCTCATCCCATATCAATTTCCTTTAATCCTCACAATTCAGCTCAAGCTAATGGACTAAAATCTATTTACCAGGTGAGGAAATTGAGACCCAGTGACATCAAGAACTCCTCAGTGTTAAAACAAACAAACAAATAACACCAACAGCAAAGAGAAGTCATAAGTACAGGAGCAGGGATATAGTCCTCACCCTTTGGTCTGTTTGACGCCGAAGCTCACATGTGTATTCACCACACATACCTGCACGGTACCTATAAAGCTTGCATCTATAGGGGCAGGGGGTGGAGTAGTTGAGAAACAAATGCAGTCTTTGTCCTCACAGAGTGTATGCACAGACATGGACAACAGTGACCACTTACAATAATTGCTATATCAGAGAGTGCATTGACTTTTTAATTTTCATTTATTTATTTTTTTGCCAGGAACACTTTTAACAGATTTATAAGAATCATCTAATTCCTCAATGTGGCTGTATAGTGAGTTTTTAATCTCCATTTTACAGGTGAGGAAACTGAGACTGAGAGAAGTGAAGCCAATTAATAAACTTCCTATGGCTAATAATCTCTAGAGTCTTGATTTTGGTCCAAAATCATAGTCACTTTGGACAAGTTAAAAAAAATCAATGCTATAGGTATTCCAAAGGATGGAGTTTGTAAAGCTCAAAGTCAAATTACCCTAAATCCTTAGAACTGACTTCAGTAAATCTTCATGCCAATCCCAGTGATCGAGAACAGTGCACAGCATGGCATTGGCGGCAACGTTGTGTGAGGAAAAGAAGAGAGTGGGAGTCAGAGCTCCGGTTTAATCACTTACATGGAGCACAATTTCAAAAATATTGAAATCTCTTCCCTTTAAACCTTTCTGCGAACTCCAGAGCTGATTACCTTAATAAGTAGCTTAAAAATAGTTTAGCATAATTAAACTAAAACAAAAAAAAACAAAAACAGTTCACCTAGTTCATCCTCTACCCTCCATCTCTGAAAACCACCAATACGTTCTATTTATGAACTTGTTTGTTTGTTCAAGATTCCACCTGTAAAAGAGATCACACAGTTTTCCTCTAGTTTTCTTTGTTCAATTTAGTTCACTGAGTATAATGCCTTGGAAGTCCATCCAAAGATTGATTTTGTTGCAAATGAAAGTAATTTATTCTTTTGATGGCTGAAATATACTGATGTTATATATAAAATTTATTCATCCATAAACAAGACACTTATGTTGTTTCCATATCTTGGTTATTATAAATAGTGCTTCAATGAACATAGGCATGTATATACGTTTTTTAATTAGTGTTTTTTGTTTTCTTCAGGTAAGTCCCCAGATACAAAATTGCTAGATTATATGGTAGTTATATTTTAAACTGTTTGAGAAACTTTTATACTATTTTATGGGGCGGTTGCACCAATCTGCATTTCTTCTAACAATGCACAAGGATTTTGTTTTCTCTATATCCTCACCAATATTTTCTATTTCTTATCTTTTTGATAATGGCTCTTGCAGCAGGTGTGAGGTGATACTTCATTGTACTTTTGATTTGCAGTTCCCTGATGTGTCTTTTCATGTACCTCTTGGCCAGCAGGTATCTTCTTCGGGGGAAAAAATGTCTATTCAGATCTTCTGCCTGTCTGTTATTTGGACGTATTTTTCCTTTTGAGTTGTATATGTTAATTATATATTTTAGATATTAACCTCTCAACAAATATATGATTCTCAATTATTTTTCTAATGTTCAATGGGTCGGTTTTTCCAGTTTGTTGATTACATTGTTTGCTCTGAAGAGACTTTTTAGTTTGATGTAGTATCACTTTTTTTCTTTCATAAAATATTTATTAAAAAAAAACTACACTGCATAAATTTAGCTAGAATTTATAAAAATGTGAGCACATTGTAGTTAAGAAACAAATTTTCATTGCTATTTACTTTTAAATTAGGAAGGGGAAAGTAATTTTTTTCAGGTACAAGAGTAAATGTCTAGAAAACATTCAAAAAGTTGGGCAATAAAAAGATTAAGAGTCACCATCTGGCTGTCCCAGTGGAAACCATATTCAAACACACCAGGAAGCATCCCCGCTGTGTGAGGGGGCCTCTTGGATCCAGGTCAAACGCTCAAAGAGATTCCCAGCACTGGTTCATGTGTCAAAGAGGTTTCTGCTTAGGGTAAAACCTGCACAATTTGTTCATAATTTCCTGTTTCTCCAACAAAGTGGGCTTTCTGTACTGTTGTTACAAAGGTCTGTAAAAAAGCACAAAGCTTTTGTGAAGTGTTTCTTCTGAAAAAGTTAAGAAAAAGACTGCATGGAGTCGTTTCCTATAGTTCAGTCTGTACACTCACACAGATGGCGGGAACCATGAAATCACACACATCCCAGGCCCGGGAACCCTGGTTTCTTGAAAGGTTATTTTAAAAGCGTAGAGCAACTTTCAGCTCTGTCATTTCGAATTGCCTCAACACCATACTTCAGCTCTCTCTAAACTGAATTCACCCTTTTTCTCACGCAAAGTATCTGGGAACGGCACCGCAGGGAATCTGCAGGACTTCAGAAAATCAAATGAACAAGGCAGACAAGTAAGTTGTAAAGCCTGAGGCTGGGAGACTGAGAGGTGCACTTCACATTCCCGGTGGTGTAAAAAATGCAAAGGAGTTTGTGTATAGATTTCATATCCTGCAATTTTACTCAATTTGTTTAATGAAATGGAGACGAGTAATTTACCTAATGAAGAATTTAAAGCAATGTTAATAAAGGTTCTCATCAAATTCGGAAAAGAATGGATAAACACTGACGTAAAAGTTATAAATGCACAATATTTCAACTGAGATATATGTTATGTTTTTCAATGAATGGCAAATAAATGTTTAAATGGCATTTATTGATATACAATTACTGTAAGTGTACAATGACAAAAAAATCCCACTGTGTAAATACACAGAGATGGGTCAAATGAACTTCCTGCTTATAGTTCTAAAATACAAAATACAATCAACTTTGGCATTTCTTAGGGAATAAGTCCTATTACTTTAAAAAATATGCAAGTAATAAATAACAACACAGACTTCCCTTGAAGTATATGAAGATGCACATAAAATTTTTGAAAAACTGCTATGTCTGGTGGTTTTTGAATAGAGAATATGAGTGATCTATTCACATTGTCAGTAATTATCATTTCCAAATTTTTAGTTCATTCTCATTTCAAATGTTTTGATAGCTAATGACCACTCATTTTAAAGAAATAACTTTTTCCTTTGCATTCATTTTATTACTAAGATTAGCAGTTAGATTTGCATTAATACCAGTCTTCACAAATAACAGAAAATTATTATGTCATAATAATTACTGTGCTGACAAAAAAGTGGAGAGTAATCTAATTCATTTGGCATGAGAATTATGGATGATTGCTTAGGATTATTTATTGAAAGATTAATTCATCTGGAATCAAATATTTTAAATTATCTTATAGATTGTATAATTCTTTCATAAATTAGAATCTTACACTTTGTAGATATCTCAGATTCCTCCTAATTCACTGTTTTATCTGAAGAATGTCCCTGGACATGTAACTTTTGGTGTCTGCTTTAATGCATGCAGAAGCCTCCACGGTATTCTGTTAAAGATAGTCCTTCTCATTTTCCATTAGTTGAACCAAAATTCCTACAAACTCGTTATTTGCATAGGTGTTAATACTTACAAAAGACGGTTATCTGTGTGTTTATTTTACTTTCCTCATGGTCTATCAAATAGATGTGGCAGATAAACTATCCCAAGCCTCCAGGTAGAATCATGGTTAATAGACATTTTAGTTTTTTCAAGATGTTATATTTAAAAATTGACAGCTGAGACATAATCCCAGGCTTTCTGATTTCTAAGCAGGACTCATTTTACCTCATATGCTATAGGCAAATCCCCCATTAATTTTCAGGCTTTTTAAAAAATAAAAACATTACATTAAATCCCTTTGCCCATGAATCCCCTTTATTACTTGACAACATTCTTCATGGTAGCTCTACAAATCAGGTTATCAAGACCAAGTGTCTATTATTTTTTGCTTATCAAAATATCATTAAATAATCTGATTTCTTATAATTTCTTACACTCTCCTCAGAAAGTTAACAGTCTATCAGAGCTTCTGTGAGAGTTTGAGTCAAGTAACGCACTCAGTGACATGGTTTGTGTAGGACTATTTTCAGTGGTTATCTCTCTTGTACTGAACACTACTTCAACTAATATGTTCACTATTTAAAACTCACATAACTTTTTGCTCATATTCAGCAAAAAAAAAATAAATAAATAAACCCTTTAACAAACACTACAGTGGATCCAATTCTTACCAAGTCTTGTACTTGTAGAATTTTTTAACCTAAATACATTCATTTACATTTATTCTTGTTAAACATGATCCTCTTGAATTTTGTATGTCAGTTTATTCTGTCAGGAACTTTATGAGTCTTATTTTTGTCACCCATCATATTTTATCTTTTTCTGCTCTATGTCGTCTACTAAGTTGATAAATGTAACTTCTTCATTTTGATCCAAATTACTTGAAAAAAAACACATTGCATAAGACTAAGCTGTACATTTTAGATGAGCATCCTCAAGGTTCGGGTTCTTCATTTCAAAGACAGTAGAGTTGAACTAGATAATCTCAGCGACCGTTTCCAGCTCAACATTCTATTACAAACAAATAATAACCACATTATGCTAAAGATTCATATATAAACATATACACATATATAGCTTAAAACGCTTAAAGTCTCTAATTCTTAATGATTTTATTATTAATTATTAATTTTAAGTTTAATATCTATAAAGAAAATCCTTGTGTGTAGGGTTGTAACTCACCAGTATGTTGTGATTACCTGTAAGACATTCCAAATTAATTTTTTAATAGTAATAATGAAATAAAATGGTTATTTAAAAATCTTGTCATTATGATAAAGGTGATTCAATTATACCTCAAAATAAATATATCACCATTCTGTTTGCATTCCAGTGATATTCTTAAGTGGGAAAGAAAGAATAGAGATACAGCTACTGTGTCAAACCTGTACTACCCAGAGGGATAAATTCCAACCTACTTATGTTAAAATGTGAAAGAAAAATGTGGGAACGGAAATTGAACTGTAAGTTCTTTGACTAAGATAATGCACCTTTTTTGCCATGTTTTCCTTGAAATGCAGGGTTGTGCACAACACTTCAGTTCTATTTTCTACTAGCATAACAAGTGAAAGGACAAATAGATTAATTTAAGAGACATTTTAAAAGTATTAAATTAGCTCAGTTATAGATCACAAAAACTCATTTCTAGGCATTCTATAATCCACACTTTTTGTAAAACATAGTTTTGTTTGGTAATCATTGTTCCATGAAGTAATACACATATAACTAACCATATAAATGTGTAACAGTTTTTCAGCTATACAAGTTTTTTTCTTCAGTATGGTAATTAGAAAATGAAAATAAGCTTCAACCTCAATATTTAGTTATCTAAAATTTGGTCACACTTAAAATATGTTTGCTGATAAAATTAAATGATATACAAAATTGAATTGTTACTAACATAATAAATTATGTTGAAGAGTAAATTATTTCTCCAACCCCCTTAAATAAAAAAGGATGTTACTAGTGAATACATTCCCTTGCTCCAGAATTTTGGATCATATATATTGTAATGCAATGTCAGATCTCAGATAAATTTTAGCAAACACAACTTTGAATGTATTGTTGAGCTCTATTGAATAGAAGAGAAACTCCCAAGGAGTAGAAAAAAAAACTAACTAAAATTATAATAGTAAGTAAATACTAAGTGTTTATACTGCAAAAAAAAAGTTTTCATAGTAGGAATTTAGAATTTAGGAGATTAGCAGCATCTAGGCCTTTAAAATTTCAGGGATGTAAATCTGAGACTCCTGCTTCAAAGCTGCATCCTCAAAACACTATAATGGAATAACCGGTTGTTTTGATTTGTCTACTGATGGAGAAACCAATGAAAAACTTTGATGTCAGTTGGCTCCAAGGGTTATATTTATTATAATAATAGCAATACTAATACCCCTCACCCAAGGATATAACTATAGGTTATCTAACTATACCTAACTACAGAAATCGAGGTAATATTGTCATCTTCTCTTCTGTGTGTGTCAAATGTCTTTCTGCATCTCTTTTATAGAAAAACTTCTATTTATTTTTAAGAAACACCTAGATAATCTGAAAGATCTCTCAATTTCAGGGTCCCTAATTTAATCACAGCTGCACAGACTTTTTTTTTCATATAGAGTAACAATCACAAATTCTAGGGATTAGGACAGAGATATTTTCTCTCTTTTTTTGAGGAGATATATTGTATTTTTGTTTTTGTTTTTTTAGTTTACTATTGTCCACTCTCTTGAACCTAAAATTTTATGTCCATCTTCAATAAATAATATATTCACCTCATTCCAGCATCTGCAAGAGTCAACCTATTACAGCATCAATTCAAGTCAAAATTCTCACACAAATACCATCATCTCAAAAGTCCAAAATTTCATCAACTAAATTACATAAATTAAGTGAGATTGATAATCTGGATGTGGTCCAGTCTGAGCAAAATTTATTTTCATGTGTGGATTCGTGAAATTAGAAAACGAATTGTCTGTTGTCAAAATATTATGGTGGTATAGGTGTAGTATATTAGTTATAGACATCTCATTCCAAAAAAAAGAGATAATTGGAAGAATAAAGGAGTTACTGGGCCTTAAAATTTTCAAATCCCAGCAAGGCTAATTTTACTATGTTTTAAGACCTGGGAATAATAATTCTCTGTGTCTGAAAACCTTCTCTCCCACTGCTCTGCCTTTGGAGCAATCCTTCTTTTTCCTTAAAAGACAAATACCATGTGATCTCACCTTTAACAGGAATCTAATCAACAAAACAAACAAACATGAAAAATATAACCAAAGACACTGAAATAGAGAACAGGCTGACAGTGACCAGAGGGGAGGAAATTTCAGGGGAGAAGGGGAAGTGTTTGCAGGGACAAGTATAAAGGACACAAGGACAATAACAAGGGCAGGTGGAAACAGGAGGAAGGTAGGGAGGGCTGGGGGGTGGGCTGGGGTGGGAGTAAAAGGCAGAAAACTGTATTTGAAAAACAATTAAAATTTTTTAAAAACTGAAAAAAAAGTGTAACATATTTGCCTCTGAATAGCTTTATTTAGCCTATTTCTGCCTAGGGAATTATGAGACTTCAAGTACCTTTTTATGTTGTGCTTTCTCTTTGTGTCCAAGCTGTCCATGTTTCTGTCAGTGTAATCTAAATAGTCTTGTGGTGTCCCGTGGATGTTATGGGAACTTAATGCCATTAGAGAAGAAAGGTTTTAGGAGATGTTTCCTGGATAATCCTGCTTCTTTCTATTCCTGGCTCCTGCTGAGATGGTTGAGTGAATCTGTGACTCATATACCTAATTTTTTCAACACTAGGAAAATATTTTCTTGTCACACACTTAGACTTTTCTCCAGTCTATTTTCCTAACAGTGAATATCTTAATTTTTATATATTTTTTATTCTGTATATGTTTATATTTTTCAAATTATCAAGTAGTGGTTCTTTTTTACTAATCAAATTTTCCTCAATTTATCTTTCCTTTCACATTTTAACATAAGCAGCAAGAAGAAAAGAGGCTGCATCTTCAATAGTTTCCTTGGAAATGTTATCAGCTAAAGATTGTGTATAAATTTCCCTTTCCATAAAATTCTAAGAGAAAATCATGAATAGATAACACCTTTATTATCTGAAATAATACATTTAGCCATTGAAATATGAATATTGAAGGCACTTCAAGTGAGGGCTCAGAAGTAGAGGAGGAACATAATTTTGGAAACTGAAAATGATTCTTATTATATAAGACTATTTAATTTAATTTTTTTCCTTTTGTATTATTCCTTGTGTCTGAAGATGAATTCCTGTTTGGAGTTAAGCCCTGGCTGGTGTGTCTCAGTGGATAGAGTGCCAGTCTGCAAAGGTCACCAGTTCGATTCCTGGTCAGGGTACATGCTTGGGTTTCAGGTCAGGTCTCTGCTATGGTTGGGGCTGTGTAAGAGGCAGCCAATCTATGTTTCTCTCCCTGTCTTTCTCCCTATGTTCCCTTCACTCTAAAAACAAAGTAAAATCTTTGAAATACAGACTCTTAGGGCTCTTAAATATAAGCTCTGTCAAATATGAGCTCCTAGTAATAATTACCATATAGGTAAAAATAAGGAAGACGTGAGAACATAAATCAATTAGCATAATAAGCAACAAAATTACATTTCTAGGATGTTGAAACTAAGAAATATGGAATATAAAATGATTGTGCATTCAATGTCTAAAATTAGAAAAGAAGAAATAAAAAAATAATTATAACCAAATACCAATTCTGGAAATGAAAAAAAAAGCTAATAATGAAGAGAATACTAAAAAAATGTAGAGAAAGATTTGTAATATATTTATTTAGATAGATTAAAAATATGTCAAAATAAAAGATATTCCTGAGAAAATGTCCTGGAATATATTACAAAGACAAGAAACAAAATATGAAAGAGAATAATGAATATAGAAGACATACTTTTTAAGACTTAGTGTGTATCTAGTCAAAAGGGGCTGGGATGGGAGAAATAAACAAAAAACTGTACTTGAAAAATAACTAAATAAAATTAAATAATAAAAAAAAGAAAGAAAGAAAGAAAAAAAATTTCTGGGGGGGGGATGAAAAAAATGAAGTGATTGCATCAAAATTCAGCACTCAAGAAGAAATAGATGGTGATTTTCTAGAATTGATAATAAATATGAATATCAGACAGAATAAGAAAAAAGTATATCCATATATCCATATTTGTGTTAACAATTAAAAGTATTCAGAACTAAAACATAAATAAAATAAAGAGAGAAAAGGCATTCATAAAGCGCTATGTGTGGATGTATAATGAAAGAAAAATATAATTTATTAAGTTTGGAGAAGAAAGAAGTGAACCAATCAATTTACTTAACAGACACAGAAACAAAAATCTTTGGATAAAAATTAAACAACCATTCATAATAAAGTCTTGCACTAGGTAGTAAAGATAACTTTTTGAAGTTGATTGAATGTATCTATAAAATAATTTATAATTTGTTTCATAGCAAAGTAAATATTTCAAATATTTTAAAAATATTAGACTCCAGATAATCATGATATGTAGCATTGTTATTTAAGCTAATACAGTAAGAAAACAAAAAGTTGTTTTAATTTTTAAATAGTAAAATAGAAAACTCATCATTCACAGATATTTGTGTTTATAGAGAACCCCAAAAGAATCTAATGCCAAAATATTAGAAAAATTAGATTAAAAATTAGCAAGACTGTGTGGTCACCATTCAAAAATCATTGTAATCTTAAACATAAGAGAGAATACTTTCTAATAGAGAATACAAACACATTTCATATACCAAAGAGGAGGAAAAAGCAGACTTGAGAAACTGCTAATTGCACACATAAGCCAGCTGGTGTGGAAGAACTTTAATATGGTTGAGGCTATTCAAAATCCTTATCTTTGTGGAGGAGTAAAAACTCCCTTGATTGAATAAACTAAAGAAAGAAGAGATGAGAATATTTTAAAATCAATGAAAATTACCTGAAAAGTATTCCTAATTTTTGGTATTTGATTGCACTTTCTACATCTATGCCTTTAATTATATATAAGCTAGTATATATAGTAGCTAAAGTTATCTCAATCCATGACCTAAAAGTAACTATGAAATATTATTTAATTTAGGTATAAAACATTAACTATAATATAAAAATTAATCAGTTAATTAGTATTTGAAATTTCAAAATGTGTTTTATACAGTGAATATTAATACAAATATTAATTACATTGAGCCATTATGCATTAAGGACATCTTGATTTAATGCTATTTGTTATTATATAATTATGTGCTTGCGGTTAATGAACATTACCAGGCATTTAGGCTTTTGTGTGGTCTTTAATAATAAATGGTTTATACATTAGCAGGGATATTAGAATATAGCATATTAAAATATTATTTCAATTTTTAAAAAATTACTTATTGAATTCCTACTATATATTTCAGAAGCTTTGCTAAGACATAGATTTATAAAGACCCAGTTGTAAAAGAGATTATAATTTAATAACCATAATCATTTAAATCAAATATTGTTGAATCAAAATATCTATGTGAATGTACATTGTTAAACTATCAACATTAGTATACTCTGTTTAATCTGAAGCATATACTGTATATATTATCCAAAACTTAAATAAATCTATTATCTCTAAAGTATGTATTATATAAACTACATGTCCAAAGTATTATATAAACTACATCTTTTATTACTGTTTCTTAAAGAACAAAGTTATCAATTTTAGTATATTAATATAAGGTGACTTGCTAAACTATTTCTTGTGCACAAACTACCCAATTTTTTATGTGAATGTAAATTAAAAATAAAATATCTTTAAGGAGTGCTCTCTATAAAGCAAATAATATATGGCCAGCCATATCTTATATATTGTTAATAAAATTCACAGCACATGCTTTAAAAGCAACATCTTTTTCCAAGGTTGTTAGAAATACTCTTCAGTAGTATATTTGCAAGTTATAAGATCTATTATTTATGAATGCATCATAAAATCTATCTAAAAAATAGCAGCATATAGGAAGCTCTTTATTAACATAAGTATCTCAATCTGATTAAATTTTTATTTTATTTTACTGAAGGGCAAATGGCATACATAATGCTTGAATCAAGATGTTTTCCCATCTTAACTATGTGGAAGAGGAAGAGATTGGTAAGACAGTATTTTTATTTTATTTTGATTTTTTTAGGAGAGATAACACTGTCTTAAGAGTGCATAAAATACCTTTAATTCTTTTGGTAGGTATGAGTTTTGTTTGGGAACAGATTTTTTTGCAGCCAACTTTAAAAACCTGTAAATGAAATGGAAATTTTTTTAAAAAAAGCAAACCTGAAAACCATTGCAGGTGAATTATAGAAGACACCAAATTTAAACTATAACTTTTAAAATGAAAAGTACAAAACTATGTTGATGCTGCCTGAATATTAAAGTCTAGCCCAAGTTATGCTGTTGCATCTTTTTCATCACTGATTCCAAGACTTCCCCTGAATTTAATTTTCTTATCCAGTTTTCTTGTTCCTCCTCTATATTTCTTTATTCAGTTTCCTTTCTTCTACCATTTGTCATTTTTTTTGTAAAATCAACCCTCTTCATCTTCTTCTGTTCATTTAAATTTTCTTTGATCTTCTTTTTCAATCATTTACATGAAATGAAACCCTCTACTTTTCCTCTTTACTGGTGTTTTTCAGGAAAGATGAATTTTACATATTTTCTTTTCTTCTTCCTTATTATCTTGAACTATGTCATTGAACCTGGGTCCATTGATCTGTGGAAAAACCCAGGCTTTTAGTGACAATTGTGCATACCCATTTTCCTGGCCCTCTTCTGCTAAGAAATCAAGGTCGGTTTCTGGACTGCCATTTTATTCTGTAACAATCCGAATCTGGTAAACTGGAAGTGATATTTCAGTTTACCCTGTAGAACCTATGCAAAGGCATTTCACAAACTCCTCCCCAGGAATCTATGTGTTCTATGCTATTTTTCATTCCATGGATGATCTCAAATTTAATATAGGTGGACCACAGAGGATTTTTATGTCAGTGAAAATACTATGTATGTTACTATAATAGTGGATACATAGCATTAGTAGGTTGTGCAAACCCATAAAATGTACAACATTAAGAGTGAATGGTAAGTTACAGATTTTGAGTGATAATAAAATGTCAATGTAAGTTCATCAGTTGTAATAGAAGTACCACTTTGGTGCTGGGGTATTAATAATGGGGAGGCTGTTGATGAGTCAGGCAGGTTGTACATGGAAAAATCTATACCTCAGGCTATATTTTGCATGAAACTAAAATTACCCTAAAAAAATAAAGTCCACTAAAAAAGTGTTTCTGGATAAAGGAAATTGTGAAATATTTAAACATATAAGCAGCACTGTGTGTAGTGCCAAACAACTAGGGATTATCAATAAGAGTTTAAAGAAATTATGACATATTCTTAGAAATAGAATACTGTGCAGTTACAAAAACAATAGAGCAAATCTTCAACAAATTTTCAAGATTTCTTATGTGGAGATAGCAAGGCACAAAGCAGCTTTCAGTCGCATAAAATAATTGTGAATGTGTTAATTATACACCTGCACATAAACAGATGATTTCTAGGAGAATCAGAAAGGGGAACAGCGTTTGACCCCATGTGAGGGATGAGGGACGGGCAACTGCTGCAGGAAAAAGACTAACCTGTCGCTCTGTAGTCTTTATAGTATTGCTTGTTTGTTTCCCATTTGTTTAATCATGTAGATGTACTCCTCATTAATTTTTGTAAATAAAGGTATACAGCACTTGCTTGAAAACATTATTATAGGCATATTTAATAGGTGATGTTACAATGCCTGTCCCTTAAACATATTGGTATAATGTAATATGAGTTAGTTATGATAGGATAATAAGAAAAAAGAGGACAAGTTAACTTGTGAGTGACATATTTCAGTCAAGTGAAGGCATACATAGTGTTAGCACAGGTTGGGAAGAAGCTGTGGGAGAACGAGTTCACGCATGAGACACCGTGAGATGCATGACACACAGTGAGGACAAACTGCAATGTCCTGTGTTACAGCAGTGAGTGCCATTCATTTCATAGTGGATTGTTTCATTCAGCGAAACACCATCAGTTGTATTAAAATGTTGCCATTAACTTACATTTCATTTGTTTTATACAATTGTGATAGATCTTTATAAATTGGATTTGGTTCCATATTTTTTTTAATATGCTAAGCATTAGGAGTGATATTCTTATTCAGATTATTTCATGATTTTAATGATTAATAATTTAGACCAACATAGAAGAACTAAAGAACTTTGTTTTCTTAAAAAAGCATGTAGCCCTGGCTGGTGTGGTTCAGTGGACTGAGCCACAGTGAACCAAAGGGTTGCTGGTTTGATTCCCTGCCAGGGCATAGGACTGGGTTGTTGGCCAGGACCCCAGTAGTGGGCACATAAGAGACAACCACACATTTATGTTTCTCTCCCTCTCTTTCTTCCTCCCTTCCCCTCTGTCTAAAAATAAGTAAATAAAATCTTTAAAAAAGAGCATGATATGTATTGCCTAAATAAAACAAAAATAGACACAGGAAGGAAAAGAAGTAACTTGTTTTGCCAAAGATTCATTACATGACTCAAAGTGAATTTTCTGAGGTGAGAGAGGTACAACATATCTAATATGTAAGTGCTTTGTTGTCTCTTCTTTCTCTGGAACTCAGCAATCTTCACTGTCATCATAGTTTAATTATTTCCTCAGATTCTGCTTAAATTTCATACTTAATCCCTGATTGTTCCATGATCAGCAGAAACCCTTATACTTCACTGAAACAACTGAGAGCACCAAGCAAGCCCTCTTTCTTTCCACCTTCTTTTCCACATTAGACACCCCTCTGTGCTTTTCTTAAATAGTCATGGCACTTGTAAATATGTGAAGGAATGTGGTAGTCAGGATGCTTCCAAAGGATTATAGTAATGACCCCTGAGTTCTGACAAAGTATAAATCTTACTCAAATATTTTCTCCTCTCTCACCTTGAAAAGCAGCATGGCAGAAAACTATTAGATCTTTATTTAATGTGTTAAAGTAAAAGGAGATTGGCATATCTGAGACCACAAAGTTTACTTTCCCATACCACTTGTTTTGAAGGAAAGAATATTATAACTACTTGTCTTAATCATAAACAAATCAACAAAAAGTATTAGAGAGAATGTGGAGAAAAGGGAAACCTAGTGCACAGTTGGTGGGAATGCCGACTGGTGCAGCAGTGTGGAAGCAGTACTGTGGGAAACAGAATGGAATGTCCTCAGAAAACTAAAAAAATGGAACTGCCTTTTGACCTGGCAATTCTACTGTTGGGATTATACCCTAATAACCCAGAAACTCCAATTCAAAAGAACCTATGCACCCCAATATTCATAGCAGCACAATTTGCAATAGCCAAGTGCTGGAAGCAACCTAAGTGCCCACCAGTAAATTTATGAATCAAAAAACTATGGTACATTTACACAACGGAATACTCCACAGCAGAAAGAAGGAGCTCCTAATCTTTGTGACAGCATGGATGGAACTACAGAACATTAGACTAACTGAAGTAAGCCAGGTGGGGAAAGACAGATATCATGTGATCTCACCTATAAGTGGAACCTAATGGACAAAACAAACAAAATATAACCAAAGACATTGAAATTAAGAACAACCTGAGGGGAGGTGGGAAGGGATAATGAGAGAAAAAGGGGGAAGGGTTTTCAGGAACATGTGTGAAGGACACATGAACAAAACCAAAGAGGATACGATCAAGGGTGGGGAGTGGGGATGGCTGGGGTGGGGGGAGTGGTGTTGGTAAAATGCAGGCAACTGCACTTGAACGACAATTAAAAAATTATTTCTTATCTAATAGTTCAAGTCTGGGCATAGCATGAATTTGTTGGCTTCTCTACTCTGAATTTCACAAGACTGAAGTCAAATTGTTCCTAGGGTTGTGTTCCTTGCTAGAGACTGGAGATGGATCTCTTTCCAAGACTATTCAGGTTGATGGCTGATGAAATTTCTTGCAGTTGTAGGTTTGAAGGCTTTGTTCCCTTGCAGGATATCAACCAGTGGCCAGCTTTGCTCCTGGGAAATCTGTTTAACTGCTCATATTCTCCATGTGGCCGTCCTCCAATACCTGTGGCTTCAGTCCATCTCCAGCTCTGACTCCCTCTTCTCCTTCTGCATCTCTCCGAGTGACTCTTCTGCCTTCTTCTGGATAATCTGTGGTGATCTCTTTATCTTAGAATCAGCTGACTAGTTGCATTGATTATATTTGTAAAGTCCTTTCATAGAATTATCTAGATTATTTCTTAAATAACCAGGGGCCCAGAACCTTTAGAGGATATTTTTTATAATACCACCTTCTACATTATTCTTGTCATCCACGTAGTCAAAACTTCAGATACAATAAATCTAATAACAACAACTATAAAGTATATAACTTCTTCAGAGTAAACAAATCTATTTTTTTCTCCATTTAGTAAATTATTATCGAGCACCTATCCTGTGACTGGCATTGGTAATATCATGATCATAATATATTTATGTTATTTCAATTTTTTTGGTTTAAAGTCTACATTTAATAAGAAGGTACATATTGAACAAATAACCACATTTTATGAAGGAAAATAATGGTGAATGATTTAGCAGGGACCCATAATAATTTAACTAAATCCAGTTTCTATGACATCATTTACTTAACTCAATAAATGCATTTCCTTCTCTAAAACTGTTCAAAGTTATGTAGTTTCCTTCCAGATACTCTGCAGCCTGACTTTCCGATCTCATCTTTGGTTCTCATTGGTCCTTACTCACAGAGTAATTTCAAAATGCTGAACTGAGGTAACTCTCTAAATAACGCAGTCTCACGACAAGTCTCTGCTTACCTAGAGGCATCTTGAACCAAACTCTAATCATTAACTTAAATAATCATTCCATGAACCACTCAGACTGTATCATTTTCCATTTTCTGTGTCCCGTAGCTTCCTGCAAATAGCTACAATATAACATGCAGAGTTTTATACTCTTTTGTCTTTGTCCACCACGATATGGAGTTATTCAAAAGTAGGGACTATCTGTTATATTATTCCGAATCATTTGTCTAGAATACTGAACCTAGCCTAATAGAAGGAATCACATAATTCTGAATTAAAAAGAAGAAAGGAAGTAATGTGAGAAGGAGAAGAAAAGAATAGTGAACAGGAAGGAAAAATGAAGAGAGTAATGAAAGAAACAGCAAGCACATTGGATTCTATAACATATCTGTGCATATTTACTACCTAATACTTCTCAAGATTTAGTCGAAAAATGTTATACCTATATTTGAAAATTATCACATTTGATACAATTTTACTGATAAAAATTAGCAAAATTTTTAGCAATATATTTTATAATATTTTAGCAATATGTTTTATTTTTTCTACTATTCTAAATGTCCATCTCAGTGGTATTATAAGCAATTATCAATAAATGTTAGCTCTGTGATTTCCAGAACTTCTAAAAAAACTACTGATGAAAAAATTTAAATTTATCCTATTTTTTATTTAGATCAACAAAATCTCTTTAGGATTCATGAGGTATTTCATTTTTATTCTTTCATTCTCTCTTTGAAAACTCTTCTTAGTTTTCTTTATTTGTCAAATTGTACTCACTGATGATGGAATTGTTCTTAATATTCTTGTGTTACCTCCAGTCACTTTACTTAAGTAGAAATATTGACTTCCAAAAAAAAATGTTGCAGTATTATTGTCATCATTTGAAATGTTCTTGTTTCTCTCAATTGTAGCCTTTTAAATTTTGCATTTTTTTAACTTTGTGTGCATACCGATTGGTGGAACAATTACAAACTGAGTAAACATTTTGGAGGCGAAGGACACATCTTTGCCCTCCAGGGATTTATTCTGAAATGATTCTGTATTAGATGTGACTTTTTCTTGGACACACTTCTTTGTGGCTGCTGCATCATAATTACTTCAGGACAATCCTGCATTTTCCTGCAAATGTGTTGTGCTGCACTTCCCTTCATTTTATTTTCAGTATTTTCGGTATTAAAAGAAATTCAAAGGTACCCTTGGAAAATGAGATTGTCCACATCTATCAAGTCTGCTTTTTATGAAGCAAAAAGTGCAGACTGTTTTATGCCCCATTGGCAGGTTAGGTGGTAGCATTTCATATATATCATTAAGATGTTGTTTAAATCAGTCATCAAATGCATCTGTGGTAGGCCTCAGCATCTTCTCTTTCCAGTTTGCACTAGAGTTAATGAAGTTTGCGTGTAGAAGGAAATTCCTTTATCCTTGAATAGATTAAAACTAATACAAGTCTAGAAAGTGAGAAGGAGAATTATGCTATAGAAAATAGGAAGTGACTAAAGACAAAAGTATTAGCTCGGCTTATTTTGGGTAGAACAATTGATATCGCATTTATTTCATTTTATTTTTTACATTTAATACATCTACATTCAAATCCACCTTTTTCCATTCAGGTGCAGTTAATTATCATATCCATTCCTTGATTCTACATTTATCAATGAAATAGCATTCTATTGTTTATTGGAAAAGGCACACAAAATGTTCTTTTAATTTTTTTTACTGTTGAGTTTTTGATAATCTCAAGCCAATGAATATAATAAGAAATGAATCAATATCTGACTCACTAAAACATTATTTTTTTCTTCACCTTTATATTTGGTGGAAAAAAGTAACCTCATCCTGATTATTTTTAGTTCTGAAAACTTCCTTCTCTTTTTCTCACTCCAATCCATAGTATTCACTCCACCCCACTTCACAACCAACCTAGCTCCCATCTGCAATTTGGAGAAAATTATACATGCTCTCATGGGATGCTAAAGAGAAAATTGGCATAACTTTTTATTAATGTGGAGACCTCTGGCTGGGAACTCTAAAAACTTCAAACCAGATAGTGACAACTCTGTGACCCTTCATATGACTAAATGCGGACTGTCCAGTGAAGAAGAAACAGAGTTTAACTGACAATTATGAGTGAAGTATAACACCAAGAGAGGAATGTGGGTTTCGAACATTTAAAATAGTTACCATACTTATTATGCAAGCCACAGATAGGCTACCAAAGGCTAAGGTTACTGTAGGAGCAGACGATACATTTTAGGACTCTGCCTAAATTAAAGAAAGCTGTAGGGTAACCAGAAGCATAAGACCAAAAAGTAAGATGAGTGCCTTCCTGATCCCGTACCTGAGAGCCCTGCTCATGTCAAACGGCAATCGGACAACCACTGGGGTCCTGCCACTTGCCACCCCTAGTCAAAAACTCAGGAGACAGAGTCCAGTGGAAAGGAAAAAATAATTTAAAAAATATATATGCATAGCAGGTTTCTTGACGAACTCCCCTCCCCTCAAAAGAGTATGCAGGCACAGCCGGTATCTGTGGTGGATTCCTGTGGGGGATTCCTGTGGATTTGTGCTCAGGGAGGGGCATGGGCCTTGCTGTCTGGCCATGCGCCTCTGGGAGCTACCAGCCCAAGCCTCCTCTTCTGCCTTCCAACCAGACTAGCGTCCACGGTGCTACTGGTCAGGCCCGGAGTGCTTGGGGAGGGGCGCAGGGCCTGTCCCTGGCAGCGCTGGGGCCATACCCAATAGGGATGTGGGCAGGCGGGCGCCAGCCACCAAGGCTTCTTATCTGGGGAGGGGCACGGCGGTTGCCAGACAGCCCCACTTTCTGGGCCAACCAGTTTAATCCCCGCCCCCTCTAGCCTTTTACTGGAACACAGACAGGCAGGTCCTGAAGACCTCAGAGACACAGAAAATCCTCCCAGCAAGGCCCCCTGGCTCAGGTACCTCAGACCCCCATTTGCGGATCCACCAGCCAGGGGATGGGGAAGCAAAACCACGAATTTCCCGTGCACTCTGTTTACTTAAAACTGCCCCCATAATCTCCTGCAGAGCAGAAGTAGACGTGAGGCTCTGCGCCTCACATCCCATTTCCTCCCCAGCTTTGGGCACCTGACCTTCCTGTACCTTTTTGCTGTGTCATGAGCGTGCTGTCCTGGTTGCCAGCGCAACTCACGACTGGGCGTCTTCAACACTTCACCCCTCCCCATTCCTTGGCTGTCAGACCCATTGCAAACCCTCTAGTAGGAGTTTGCATCTTACTCCTTTGGCATTTCTGTGTGGCCAGAGAGACATACAAGTGCAGAGAGAATAACATGGAGCATGTGGCAAAGATTCCAGAATCAGAGTAAAAAGTACATCTTACAAAAATTAAGGAGCTACAGGACTTTTGATGATTTATGCAGCATCCTGTACTGAGTGAGGATTTTTTAACGTTGATTATTTCCTTGTCCAATTCTAAAAATATCTTTTGTTTTATTTTTGTCTGGCATATTTCAGAATTTAGTGCTATATAACAGAAATATTATTTTGAGAGCAGAAAGGTTTATTGGATTTGAATCCAATAAAAATATACAGCATAAAATCATATAGTTGAAATATTAAATTGTTTTGTCTTCATTGAGATTTTCTCTGCTTACTGATTAATTAGAAAGTCAGGCTTTGTGATACCTTTCCTCAGGTAATATTTGTGAGTGGCAAGATGAAGACAAAGAAGTTTCATACTTTCTTCATTTTGTAAAAGCCTAAATGTCTCATGAAGAAGAAATTCTTCCCCAACAGATATGGCTCAGTCAGTTGGGCGTTGTCTGGCAAAAAGAAAGGTCACCAGTTTAATTCAAAGGTCTGGGTCTCTGGGTGCAGGGAGCGGCAACCAGGCTTTCATATGGATGTTTCTCTCCCTCTCTTTATCTATCCCTTCCCCTTTCTCTAAAATACATAAATATTTTTTTTAAAAAGAAGAAATTCCTAACTCAGGGGCCACAAATAAGAATTTAGGGGTTCTGCTAGCATGAATGTAAAACATTACATTAGTTTTCCCTAGTTAATCCTAATTACAGTTTATTTTTTTTCAATTATGCACAACAACAACAAATCTTAGTAGGACTAATAGTACCTGGAACTTTGTCATATCACTCTTGTTGCAAATACCTCAAAATAACCTTGGTGATTATCACTAGTTCAAAATCACTTTGAGTTTAAGATCCACTTCTATATTCATCACGTTTGTTAATGTGCTAATGAAAGGACTCAGGTATAATCATAGAGCAAGTTTGTGTATAATATTTTGGAAATGTATTTCAATAGCATCAGACTTTTAATGAATACATTTATAACAGTATTTTGAGAATCGATATATAGACATTGTCAGAGTATCAGACATGTGTATGGCACACAAAAGGCTTGGACATTTAATATATAAGAAGGTTTGAAGTGTTAATGTCCTTCAGAGAACATTTTTGGATACACTGAGTGCACCAGGAGCCCTGGCAGCACATCAAGGCAAGGTCTTGGAAGATGCCAAGTTCTCAGAAGGTATTTACCACCCAAGAATAATGTGTTCTAGGCACGGATATTTTGGACTTACAATAGAGTCTTCTATCCGTGGAATGACCTAAAATCAGCATAGAGTCATTTGGGCTGAGAGAACATATGAGGTAGAAAGATGTCTATCTCAGGTGAGATCAGGGTGGAGCAATGGAATATCATCAGTGGGTTTTCCCAGCTGCTTCACAACTTCATTAAGACACAAAACCTTGCCATACCCCTGGGACTCAATGCTTACGCACGTCTGAGTTTAAAATCTCTATGAACTTGGGTAAGACATTAAGTTTATTTAAACAAGAATGCATATACACATTATTGCGCATGCTTACATTTGCAACTGAGATTAAAATATCTAATCATAAATCTGGGCCTTTTGCACCATGAACATCTTACTTTCAATCTTTATAAATGTAGTCACTTATTTAGCAAAAACAAATTTTGCTAAAACATGGAAGTTTATTTATAAACAGGAAGGTTTTGCTCTTGCTCAGTTTTGGTGTGTGTATGTTTGTGTGTGCATGTGGGAGTACATGTGTGTGCACTTTTGTTAAATGAACAGTTTGTTTCTTATATTATAAAATCCATGCTGGTCAAATTTAAGTGCAGCTATTGGTCTTGTGAAAGATTAGTAAATTCTCTTGTTTTTTTCATTATTTACCCTGGAGGAAAGACATGTTTCTCTTTTACCATCTGTGGTCATTCTATACTGTGCAATAAATAAAAGTCAAGAGGATCTTTGGTTCAGCACCTCCCTCAGGTGCTCTGAATCAATCTCCTAAAACTGTTTTTACACTGAAGGATGGTTAGGCTAGTATATTTACTCAGAATTTGCTTTGAACTCTTCCAGTGAGTGGATATGACTAAGGACTTAATGTTCTATGTGTTTGTCTCCACATTAAAAGTTAATAGGACAGATATTCTGATTTTAACTTGTTATTTTCTTTCTCGAGTTAGGTTTTTCCTTATGTTCCAGATTTTGAGTATGGACAAGTTTCTACAATGTCAGTAAAAACTCCTAAGTACCAATGCAATTACCAAGGAAGGCATAGAAATTTTTCTTAATTGTGAATGCTGCCAAGTGAAATACTCATTGCTGTTCATTTCAAGATATATTTACAGTGCACATTCTAAATGAAATATGAATTTTTTAAGTGCGCTTTAAAAAATGAATAAATTGTTGTGGCACATTTTTATCATCAGAGAAAGGTTACCCACCCCAAATACCTTGTGTACAAGATCCAACAATGCTGAGAGTGTTGTCCTTACCTGCCCTTTCAAATCCTTCTTCATTTGCTTCATATTTTAACCTCAGGCTGAAATTAAGCTATGAATTATTTAATTGCATACTTAGTGGATAAAATTTGCAGAAATATTAGATTAACATATTTGGAACATGCTGCCAAGTTATGCATATGATTACCTGGCATGCTTGCCAAGCAAGGACCCACCTGACACCTAATGGACAAGCAAATAGAGGGTGTGTAATGCTTCTTTAAACTGGAAACATTTGGTAGCAGTAGTGGGGGTGAGAAGGGAAATAGCTCATTTTATATAACCTCATGAGTTTATTTCAGGAATACAAGTGTCATTAGGATCTCAATCTATGTATTACAAAAGAAGAAGAGTGTGTTGGTGCTCATGGATGCTAAATTTTGATATTATTCTAACAGAAGAAAAATACTGATTTTTGCATAGAAATTTATCAAATATTTATATAATTAAGTATACTCTACTTCTTTTGACAAAGAAATCTGTAAATTCAAAGGAACTAAAAGAATAATATTTAAGTCATAAGTTCTCTGGCATATTGAGTAAGAATTATGAAGTTTGTTTGTTATATTAAAAGGTCCGGAGTTAAATCAGAGATCTTTAATTTGTCAAGAATTTCTCTTATTTTGACCTCAGTAATCTGTTTCATGTTTTCATTTTCTTTACAAGAATGTCACAGTTTGGCACATGAAAATTTTTTTCAGACTATTCTGGTTTTATTATTTTTCCCCCAAAGGAAGACTCAGAGGAGACTTATGAATTATCTAATTAGACTCATTAATTGGAAAGGTGTCATGATTATAATAGAAACTTAATTCCGTTTTTATTCCCTTTTGTGCAAATGGTATTTACTATATACTTGTGACAAATGAACCATACTAGACCTTTTTATGGAGAGTTCATTGTTGGGAACTGCCCTGCCTGGTTTCAGAAGCTGTGAACCCCCCATGGCTAAGGCTGAGTGAGCGACCTTAAGCCACTCAGGAGACAAAGCTTATCTCCCTGGCAGGGGCACCATTTCTCCTTTTACTTCATCCATAACTGGCCTCCAGTGCTTGGTCGCTTAGCCAATGACCCCCAAGAGGGGAATGATTAAGACAGACACAATCATGGGAAGGCCCCAGGGAAGGACTTGGAGGGCTATAGCAAAAGGGGGTGATGAACCCTCAACCCTGAGCTTTGACAAAGCCTGAGTCCTCATTCAGTCTGTAAGAAGTCTCCTAAACTCTTGGCTTCCCTTACTTCCCCTGCCTGACTTAAGCCTGAAACAATGACAGAGGGTGATGCAGCCCTGTGCTGGAAAGGGCAGTTCCCCAGGTGATCAGGCCTAAGAAAGAAGATGTAAAATCTTGTGAAACCTGCTTTGTTTAGAATGCTCTCAATTAAATGATAAGGGACCGAGCAGAAAATGAGTTTGTTTCCCACAGTTTTGTAGCCCTTTAGCTAACAGACCCTGACTCAGAATAGGCCCTCGCAGTTCTTTGTATGCTATCTTTTATTTGATCCTTACTGCCCTACAATGATTAATGAACTTCTTGTGTGTTCCTGTGCTAATTGAACCCAATAAAAGCCTGTAAGGGCAAGGGTCAGCGTGTTCTCCTCTTGAGAGAGTAGCTGTGCCATCTTTTTTCTCCACAGGACTCGGTAGCCCCTGTGAATTTGTCTCATATCTCATCCATAATTCCATGGACACTGCAAGCTGGTGTTCGAGTCAGCTCATCATGTAAGAATGACCAGTCATTCTTACTCTATTTTAGCCCTTCTCCCTTCTCAAGAGAATGAGGTTTGGGGTGAAAATTCCACAGCTTGTTTTTTCAGTGACCAGTCCTTGTCCAGGAACACACCTAGAGGTTCCTTGTTTGAGGAAAAGGCACTCTTACTGCCCAGAAAATTACAAGAATTTTAGGATCCCTGCGTAGGCAACTGGAATCAAAGACCATATATTAGAACAAAGGATGTTTTCAGTGCTCTTCCCCCTCAGGGAATTACAAGGGTTTCAAAAGATCTGTGCCAGGAGACAGGGGCCAAGAAAAAAAATATATCTTCCACTATGTCACAATACCTAAAACATATGATTTGGCTTTAATAATTTTTAATATCCTAGATTTATGATACAATAAATGAGTTTTGTTGATAGATAGTTCTATATTGGCCCAAATATTAAAGTCCAGAATTAAAGTTTTGCTTACTTTTTTCAACCTAACAGCAGAATGACATATTTTTTTCTTAAGACCACTAGTTGTATTACTAATTCCATTCTAAACAAGTGTGCTGCCTTGTGATTTTAATATCTTTATTTTCTCTTTAGTTTATGTCTTCTTTGCAAAGATATCTAATACATATAGAAAAACATATAATTATTGAAAAACTGTGAATTGCTAAACCAATAGTGGTATATTGTATGCTATCCCCAAATGCTGTATCTGAGGTATGTTTTTATATTAGTACACAGATAACTCATTATTTTCCCCTCCAAATTTCACTTTGAAAAAAATTAATACTTACAGAGATGTTGAAAGGATAGAAAGAAGATCAGCAGTATAACTTTTATTCAGCAATTGTTAACATTGACTACATACCCTTTATCTCTTCTTATGTAAGTATGCATGTGTGTGTTCACTGCAAACTTTAAACTAAAGTTGTAGATGTCATGACACTTTACTCCTCATTACTTAAGCATGTGTATCATGAAATATCAAGTATGAAAATGGTTTTCTATATATTTTATTGTATTACTACTATGAAGATGCAGTAATAATTCCGGGATAGACATCACCTTCACATTAATTTTTCTATCATAGTCAAACATGTTTGTTTACTTTTTATCTTTTACAATCCATGACTCACTCAAGGGCACTGCTTATGTGTATTTGGTATCAGGTATCAGAGATCTTTGGAATTTCTTTAATATGGAATAATCTCATTGTCTTTTTCTTCTCCTTTTTTTTTTACGTGGGATTCTTGCTATTGACATCATAAAAAGTCCAGACCCCATGTCTGAATTGTGTCCTTGTGCTTACATTCAAGTTATAGAGGTAAAGATACTAAACACGTATTGCATTTTCATTGTTTTCCTCAGAGGACAAGATATAATGAAAAGACATCAATTTGAAATAAACAATGGGAAAGAAGATTCTACAATATTGTTTTTTATGGAATTATCAGATTTATTTTCTGATTACATATACATATATTTCAACTCTATCCACTGGAAAAAAATTAAAAGCTATGGAATTCAATTGCCATGAGTGCATCAATGGCCAGAATTTGGCTTTTAAATACCATTTTTTACTAATGCCCCTATGTCTGGGCCAAGGAAAGTTCAAGATAAGCCTGCAGCACCTTACTATTTTAAAAAGTAAAGAAATGTTTATAAAAGGAACAATTTAAAAGGACATAAAATTTGACCTACATTTTCAGTTTTGGCACAATTTTGAAATAAAAGGAATGATATCGGTAATGAATTTTGACAGATTGAGTTTTAAAAGGTACTTCATGATATTATAATGCTACTTAAAATAAAGTTATGGGATGGGTAGAGAAAGCTCTTCTTTACAGAAGTATGACAAGTTACAAGTAGAAGAAATGATAAAAGTAGATATAGCCAATTTCATCCACAAATGTAAGATTCTTGGATCAGTCAAGAATCATCAACTGATAGTAAAAACACTGAATAAAGAGCTGCTTGAGAACACGGTAGTCATATGGTCTCAAAGTATCATTTAAAAAGTTATATAGGGCCCTGGCTGGTTTGGCTCAGTGGATTGAGCACTGACCTGAGAACCAAGGGACTGCTGGTTGAATTCCCAGTCAGGGCACATGCCTGGGTTGCAGGCCAGGTCCCCGGTGGGGGGCACACAAGAAGTAATCACACATTGATGTTTTTCTCCCTCTCTTTTTTCCTCCCTTCATCTCCATCTAAAGATAAATAAATAAAATATTAAAAATTATAGAGGGAAATATATAATAATGTTTGAGAGATCAGATAGCCATCTTTTTAGCATATTATAAAACCTTATATCATTAACAGTGAAATAAAGTGATAAATATTTTCTAATCATAATCAAGTTATATTACATCACAAGAACAGTAATGTTACTTTATTCCCAAACTATCCTAATTCTCAACATTTTTTAAAACAAGAAATATGATATGGCTCAGTAGATTAAGTGCCGGCCTACACCAAAGGGCTGCCCATTGGATTCCCAGGAATGATGAGATGAATGCTATGCAAAGCTCAGTAAGTGGGTTTCTTTTCACCGTGTCTGACCAGGCTACCTTCAGTGCTACCTTCTCAATGTGTGAGTGTAAGAGACTGATACTGTGCCTCTGCTGTGATACCATTCTATGGCAAATCAGCCATCATTTGGTGATTGACAGGTTACATTTGAATCTTCTCATCACAGAGTGATCAGTAATCAGAACACATTGAAATGTGTTTCCTGTCTTCAGTGCTGTAAATTATTAGTAAGGGGAGTATTTCTGGATCTCAGATGATCCCCTGTGTTGTCTATTACTACTTATAACATTTGCAGGTAAATGCTAATAAAAATCATAGCGACACAATATAAGAAAGATCACATATGGCTCAGATCTTTCAGGAGTGAAATTTCTCATCACAGGAGCTTAAGAACCTTGTCCAGCTGAGATGTTGACTGACGCCAAAGGAAATATGGAATAAATAACGGAAGAACATTTTACTTCAAAAAATAGATTCTTGTTTTGTTGTGGAAACAAGGGCTTTAGTGGCTAGAAATATTTTTCCTTCTTTGTTATATATATAGGGTGTTGTGAAAGTCAGTTTGCAGTGGTTCATATAGAAAATAATACAATAATTAATAAATAATAATGAGAGAAGAAAGTGTTTCACATACTCAAAACTGTAAACCTTTTGCTCCACACTGCATATTTTATGTTAACCATTTTTTTCTATAGCTGTTTCCCAACAAGGTTATGTAAAGTATATTGATGGTCATGATTCAGTCCTTAAATTTTGAAAGGGAAGTTGTGAATTGAGTAGAAAGCAATGAGAAAGCAATGACCATCACTCAGAAATGAATATATATATGGATGTGGAACTTTGGATTTTCCTTTTTTTGGGGGGGAGAGCTTGGAAAGTCTTTATTTTGAAAAAGAATAGAAGCATAATATTGGGCTGAGAGGCAAGATAATGTTGTTTATGGTGCTTGGAAGAGAAATGCACTGAAAAGAACACAAGAACAATGATGATCCAAAGGTCTGTACTATATTGGACTTTCTTTTTTCTCCTTAAGGTCTGCTCTACACCTTAGGAGCCAAAGACTAGAAACTAGATTTCTAGAATCTACTTGTATTCAGAGTTCTGGGTAGATTCCATCACTTGGAAGTATATGCATATGGAACTTGAATTTTGCTTTTGTCTATTAAGTATTTTGCTGAGAATCACCTTTCTTATTACTGTAGGTACAAAGCCCATTGGAAAAGGCAACTTCTATATTCCTGTCACTTCTCATCCTTCAGCATTATCTAAGCCTCCAATTGTATGTATGATTTCTTCTATCAAAATACCTGGGGAAGTATATACGTGGTTGCAAAACTGCTTTAAGTGCAAAGGTCTAGCCAGATCATTTGAGTATCAAATTTAAATGACCCCAGAGAAAACTTGGCATTTGTTACTTTTCTCTTTTAAAAAGTCCATTCACTTAATAATGTATGTATTTATTAAAGAACATATTTGCTTTGTTTATCTGAATTTTTGATAATGGCAATTAAAATGTATTACAACAATAAGATCTTTATGTTTTGAGTTAAAAACAAAGGTCCATGGAAGTTGAGGGGCTTATCTAAGGTGGAACATATTTAGTGGTAACTGATGTTCGAGCTTATTTTTCCTCATTTTTAATTCAGAGCCATTTCAAAGTTACTACTTGCTTTACAACAACAACAAAAAAGTCACTAATTCTAAATAAGTAAATGGAATGCTAGTATTTCTTGGTACCACAATGCTGAGTAGAAAAAAATGGATGTGTGTCTCTCAAATGAGGTAAAGCAGAAGGACATTTAGCAATATAATACAGAGGAAACTTACACTCCATGGCCAGGAACAGATATATAATTTGAGGGGCCCAGTGTGAAATGAACACATAGGTCTCTCATGTAAAATGTTTAAGAATTTTGAAGTGGCACAGCAGAGTCTTAACCAAGCACAAGGTCCTTCTGAGCAGAGAGCCCTGTGTGATACCAGGTCACACATGCAGGAAGCCATCTCTGCCATGGCCTGCAAGAATGTTACTGGTTGCCAGGGAGGCTCATTAGTTTCTTAATCATTCTTATTTCTCAAAAACACTAACTATTGTTAATTTTTCACTGGGTAAACTCTAAGTCATGAATCACCACAATTATGACAAGTTAAAGCATATAACTGACTCTATTTCCAGACAGTGAAGTCTGTTTTGCCTTTCTTCAAATTTATTTCCAAACTTGTCTGTGTCATGTTTGAAGCCTGGTACATTTGTGAGACAATATTGGTAAAGAATAATGGGATTAAAATATCAAAGACCATTTGTTTGAAAGCTTATAACTAATTCAAATATTTATGTTTTTTCCCCTACACCTTTTCAGACATTTTTAGAAGTTGGACTTTAACCTAGAACTTCTAGCATCAGCCTTCATATCATATAAATAGTAGTCTTTTACATATTTCAATCCTTTCCTATAGATCCTCAATATAGTTTCTTTCTCTTTCTCTCTCTTTTCCTTCCTTCTTCTTTCCTTCCTTCCTTCCTATTTCTTTCTCTTTCTTTTTCTTTCTTCTTGTCTTTCTTCCTTTTTCTGTTTTTTTTCCTTTTTTTCTCTCCCTCTCTCTTTTCCTTCCTTTCTTTTTTCTTTTTTTCCTTTCAAGTATTGCATTTATTGGGGTGACATTGGTTAATAGGATCATACAGGTTTCAAGTGAGCATTTATATGATACACAATCTATACATTGTTATATCAATATAGTTTCAAAAATTTAAAAAGTAATCTGTTAATATTTATAGCAAACAAGGATATTGGATCAATTTGAATAAGCTGGATCATATTTAAATAAAATGGTATGTGAAGCATTTAAAATATTATTCACTGGCATATATGTTTTACAAAAATAAAATCTTATTTTACTTGGAGATATATATGAAACAGGTTGCATGATATTTTAAACAACAGAAAAAAATCAGTTTTGTTACCTTATTGTTTTCACCATTAAGTAGCTCTGGCTCAGTTACACAACACCTTGTTGTTAATATGCTTCTTGATTATAATGGCATCCCCCTGAGTTTCTTAGCATCGGTCTTTGTATCGGTATTACAATCTTGATTATAAAATTTGCATAATTTATAATACTTTAAGAGATCTTTTCTTTTACTTTTAAAAACTATGTCTACCAGATATTTTGTATAACCATATTGAGATCCAATGAGGTAAATTTAGACAAATTTAACTTGTCTATTCTTCATTAGAGAATAATGTGAGAAGGCAGATTTGATTGTTTGAACACATTATTCACACATATATAAAGTGCCTACAGACCTATAAATTGAACCTCAGACATATTCTCAGTTACTGTCCTGATTCCCAATATCCTTCTTCTCTTCCAGTTCCTTTTCCTCCTTGTTGCCACATTAATAGTATATATATTTTGTTTACTAGACTCTTTATCAGAACTTAAGTTATTCAGTAACCTCTCTGGCTTGCAAGAGTAGCTTTTAGAATTTTTTTCTTTAATCAAAATATTTAGCCCTGGCTGGTGTGGCCCAGTGGATTGAATGCTGGCCTGCAAACCAAAAGTTGCCAGTTGAATCCCAGTCTAGGGCACATGCCTGGGATGTGGGCCCGGTCCCCAGTAGGGGGCATGTGAGAGGCAACCATACATCTATGTTTTGCTCCCTCCTTTCCCCTTCCCCCCCCAAATTAAAAAAAATTAGTTGTATTTGTTGAAATGTTATTTAAAATCTATTGTTATTGTTGAGATGTATTTTAAATGCTTTGCTATTATGTAAAAACATGTTTTAGTTCTTTAAGGGTGTCATGATAAGCAGAAGTTATTTTGAGAAACTATTACCTGTCTGGGATATTAGGACTTTTTTTGAGTCACCACATGTCCTGCAAAACTGCAGAGAGATCCAAGGCCAAGAAGAAGCCTTAAGATTCTAAAGTAGAAGTAAAGAGTTTTTTTTTTTTTTCATTTAGCCTACCTAGGCTTGCCATGTTTTTCCCAGTTGAGAAAATACTGTATAGCAAAATGATACCCTATGTGATTTCATAAGAAACTGAAGGAAAAAAAAACAGGAAATTATAAGGAGCATGTTGTATTTGTTTGGTTTGGTTTGGTAATAAAAATACAGGTGTGAGGGAATCAGTAGAGAAATACAAGTAAGAGCATGAGGAATTACCTATTTCTAAACATTTAGGAAAAACATCATAGGAATTGACCTAGCACATCAGAGCATTTACAAAAAAGGAGGCAATATGCTTTTCATTATTAATATATCATTAATATCAAAGACCTATTGATAAAGGCTGAGGTCTACTGTTATTACTTTTCTCCAGTAAATTTTGTCTGTAATTTTACTTTGGCATAATAGACTCGCATTTATTGTTAAAGGAGGCAAAACTAACTTGCAAAATGTAAAGCTTGAATCTGTGTGCTTTTGGCAAGCCAGTTTTCATTGGCTTGTTTCTAAAGTTTTGTATACACACATTTGTTGTCTCTACGTAGGATGATTTTTGTGATGTGAGAAAGCATAGGTGTTTGCTCTTTTGTTGTCTACGGGTAAAGTTCTCTAACATCCTAAGAGCTGTTAATACCAATGTAGACTCAGAGAAAATTGTAAATAAAGTTACTTACTGAAACTTAATCAAAGCACAATGGTTAATAAATTCAAAACTTTTATTATAAATTCAAACCTTATAATCCAATATAGTTATTAATCCTATACTATATTTCACCATTTACGAGGAGCTTAACAAGTGAGTGAAATATGGCCTCTGTCCTGAAAAAGATAAAAAGTAAGGGTCATTCTGCTTTCACTTATTTGAAAGGCATTCAGTATTTTAAGGGAAAAAAATATCAAGCCCAGGCCCAGTAGCTCAATTGGTTAGACTGTCATCCCAAAATGCCAGTTTGTAGGTTCCATCCCCAGTCAGGGCACATACAAGAAGCAACCAATGAATGCATAAATAAGTGGAACAAAGCAATGTCTCTCTCCCTCTCTCCCTTCCTCTGTCTATCTAAAGATCAATAAATTCATTTTTGAAAAAAGAAAAAAAATAAACCCAAAGAGGGAAACTAAAAAGAAAAAGAACAATATAGTAACTTGAGTTTAGGGTAAATAATTATTTATGATTGAAATTTGGCTTTCCCTGAACTTGGCCTGTGAGTAAATAATAGACCATGATGATATTAATATTTAAAATGTTGCCAGTTTCTGGTTACAGCTACTTATATATGAGCTCTAGATACTCTCAAAACCTTAAGTAGTTATTTCTAAACATTCCCACATGCTGTCTCATGTACACACTCAAAGCACTCTGGTTAAGGTGTGTAACATGCGCTGAATCTCTTGTTCTTGTCCTTCCTTTCAATCAATTGCTGGTAAAGTCCGCAACCTTCTGACAGTGACTTTGTTGATTTTATAAACACTAATGGCCACACAAAGATGGTGCCTCTCCATGTACAAAATGCTGGTACTCTAAAAGTGCCAGATTGTCACTACATTTTTGGCATACTCAATATGTTAAATTTCTGCTGGGCCTGTTCAAAAGTAGACCAACATCATATTGCACCATATGGCAACAAAGCAGCAGAGCAATCAAAAGATGCAAAGTGACAAAAACTGCTTCAGGTTCTGCTGATAGCTTTTTCTCCGTGAGGCTCAGTTATGAGTGTCATAACTGGGATGTGGGAGGTGACAGATGTGACAATCTTTGCCTTTCTCCTTACTCCTCCAGCATACAGCCTTTTTTTAACTCTTACAATTAATTTATGGAAACGAATGCCTCGTGGTCAACCTGTTCCCTAAGTTTACCACCGATACACTGTCGTGTCTGAATTTGATTCACGAACGAAACCTAGGTTTATAGTAAAAAATTAGGTTAATTTAAAAATGAGGTTATAATTTTCTTCAAACAGGATGATAGCTGTATTTTATGTCAAGTGAGTCTTTATTTCTTCAACTTTTCTAGCAAAGTATATCATGACATCCTTGGGAAACAAGTTGAGGTGTCTGGGGTAAACGAGCATTAACTAAAGACATTGATAATTTGATAAACTAGGTAATCAGTACCATAGAGTTGATGTCAATCTAGAAAGTGATCTCCAGTGGACAATCCAAGTCTCTGTCTTAGGCTTGTCCTAGTCAATACTTTTTATATATACGTTGATGAGGATCATCAATGTGTGCAAAAGGATTATAAATAACAACATGTTTTACAATGTCACAAATGTATAATCAACACAAAGGGAAATTGGACAGGCAAAAGGATGAGTCATATTGAGTAAATGAAACATTATAGAGATTAATGTGTATTCTTTGCTTTGAGCACACTAAGAATGTAGACATACTCCTAAAACAGCTGGTGTAAACAAAACTTAAGGAATTCATTAGATGCAATATAAATCAATAGTATAAATTGTTTTTTTTAAATCTATTGATGTGTCAAGTACATCTAATTGAATTATTTCGGTGTTCTTTTCCCTATAACATATTAGAAAACCACACCTGGAACATTGCGTTCAGTTTTAGGCATTACACTTTGAGAGAAAATAGAACGCACTTATCTTGTCCTGAGGTTAGTGACAAGAATTTTAAGGAGAGAGGAGGCAAAAAAGGGAAGGAAAAACCAAACACCTTTCATTCACTCATTGACACATTTTTTATGAACACTATTTATTTACATTTCACACATGCCATACGAGATAGGTAATACTGTATCTTATTTGCAGGTAAAAACAAAACAAATCAATGATATAGAAATTTAAGATAAAGGATCACAGTAAGAGGCTTTTGTTAAGAGCCAAAGCCTAGTTTGAACCTATATCTGTGTAACTGTCAACAACTCTGTATTGACATCAATAAGTTGTCCTTTTACTACATGAACTTAAAGAATATTAAGTGAATATCATATTTATTTAAATCAAATCTAAATATTTCAAAGGCTATCGCCCTGGCCAGTGTGGCTCAGTTGGTTGGAGCATCATCCAGTAAAACCAAATGGTGGCAGGTTTGATTTGCAGTCTGGGCACAAGCCCAGGTTGTGGGTTCAATACCTGGTTGGGGCAAATAGAAAAAACCAGTCAATCGATGTTTCTTTCTTACATCAATATTTCTCTCTCTCTCTCTCACCCTCCCCTCTTCTTTCCTCCCTCTCTTAAAGCAATAAAAAATGAATATCCTCTGGTGAAGATAATTTTTAAATGAATTAATATTTGAAAGCCTATTGAGTTCTGAGCACCAAGATTCTCTTTACTGTGAAGAGCTCATGATTTTAACCCTGGGGCTGATTTACAAGCATATAAATTCTGGAATTATGGAACGATAATATAATCCTACTATGTTACCCTTTGAATATGTTGTTTTGTTTGTCTGTTTTGCTTTGTCTTGGTTTCTTTCCATAATGCCAGGATAGGAAAAAAGAAAGCTACTTAGATTTGAGGCAGACCTCTTCCAGAACACTCTCCTTTGAACCAGAGGTGGAGCTGGGTCAAGGCAAAAGGCATGTGTACAGAGAAAATGTTCCTCTGGGTGGTTGCTGCCTCACACCTTGTTAAGTGAAGAAGACTCAAGAGCACAAAAGAGGGATGTTTTATTTTCTCACTGTTTTAATAACTTGTCTACACAGACAGATAAATGTGAAGCAATTTTTGTCAGTTTTGACCTAGCTCATCCATCAGATCACTGCCTGTTCCTCTTAAAGTGAGGGAAGACTAAGAGGTAGAATAAACTATTTGGCACTCAGTATAAATTCCCACTGCTAAAAACTATATTTTTTTAATCCCTTGTGATTGGGTACATGAATGTAAATTGGCTTTCACAAATAAATGCACTGACTTAAGGTTTGAAAAGTGGAACTTGATGAGAGTAATACTCCTGTTGCTTTTTGCAGTTTCCTGCTGGCAAACCAGGTTGCAGGGATGTGGAAGTTACTGCAGCAGCATTGCAATATCCAAGCCCCAGTGTATGGGTGTTCAGGGAGCAGCTGATGACCTCTTGCCACCCTCTGCCCTCTGGCCCCCATCCTGGAATTCCAGCTACAGCAGTGCATTCTTAAGTGACTGATTCGGCAGCGTGTTTCTGATTTTTCTCCTTCCTCATAGGACAGAATACAGTCCCTGGTGGGTTAGTTCTGGGAATTGTGCCTGGAGACCTAATCAATCAGGTTCCTCCAGCACTTCCAGCACTTTTAAATCATTTAATTATTTCTATGTAGCCATTTTCTGTTTGAAAGACTAGAGTTTCCGGTTCCTTCAGTGAAGGCTAAATGAGAGTGTATTAAGGGATGTATCCTCCCTAATGCCATACATGGAAAAACATTCTATATTTTTGGAAAAGAAAAAAATTATATATCCAATAATTATATTACCAATGGTATTAAAAAGAATCCAATGATACACAGATGAAGAAGCTATTAAATTGCCTTCAGGATCAGTGGCAGTTTGCGGTAGATTTGACATTTGAATGTGGTATTGTAAAAGGAAAAATAATTTTATCAGGATGACATGATGGAGGTGGAATATTTTAGCTAAAAAATAGCTGGAGATGCATGGCAAGTTGGAACTTTATGATGCATTTAAGAAGTCATGAATCTGCTTTTGTGATTGAAGAACTGGATAATGCTGAGGCTTTGCAAGACATAAGGCTTGAAAGGACAATTGGGGCCAGAACATCAAGTGTTTTAATGTTGTTCTAACACAAAAAAAATGGTTGCATGAACTGAGTACCGTACTTTTTCTTTTAAAAATATGTAGAGATTTGTCCATGGTTAATGACTTTCACCTATTACATTAAAAAAATTGTGTGTGCGTGTGGCTACAATGAGGAATTTAAGAACTAGTAGGTAAAAGTTATAGCTACTACATATGATAGGTTTGGGTATTGTTGCCAGTTCTTTACTTTTTTTTTTATTAGAATAATCATCTATATCCTTAGCCATTTAGACCTTCCATTTAAAGGTCTAAAGTAGATGATATATTTTAAAGTAGATGATATATTTTCCTGCTACATTGATACTATGAGGGACTATTTGACTTTCTTTGGAAAATATGTTGTTTGAAGGGACAGGATGTCAGGTCCAAGGAGAAATTCAAACACACTTGCATGGTATGCCTTGGTCTCTGGCACTTTACTCAACTGCCATGAGAGTGCTTCTTCTTTTTTAAATTCTTGTTCAATTACAGTTTTCCTCATCTGCCCCCACCATTACTCTCCCCATGTCCACCTCCCACAGTCAATCCTCCCTGCCTCTTACCCCTGTTGTCTTTGTCTATGGGTCTTTTATACATGTTCCTTGATGACACTTCCATTCTTTCCCATTCCCTCTGGTTACTGTTAGTATGTTCTTCATTTTCATGTCTTTGGTTCTATTTAGCTTGCTTTTTTGTTGATCAGTTTCCACTTATAGGTAAGATCATACAGTATTTCTCTCTCACTGCCTGGATTTTTTTCACTCAGCATATAATGCTTTCCAGTTCCATCCATGCTGTCGTGCAGGGTAGGAGCTCCTTCTTTCTTTCTGTTGCATAGAGTTCCATTGTGTAAATGTACCAGTTTTTTTGATCCATTGGTTTACTGATGGGCACTTAGGTTGCTTCCAGCACTTGGCTATTGTAAATTGCACTGCTATGAACACTGGGGTGCATAGGTTCTTTTGAATTAATGTTTTGTGATTCTTAGGGTATAATCCAAGCAGTGGAACTGCTGAGTCAAAAAGCAGTTCCATTTTTAGTTTTTTGAGGAAATTCCATCATGTTTTCCAGAGTGTCTGCACCAGTCTGCCTTTCCACCAACAGTGCACTAGGGTTCCCTTTTGTCCACATCCTCGGTAGCCACTGTTCAAAGAGACTGGGAATACCCACTGTGAACACCTAGTCACAACCCAAAGTCTCAGGCCAAGTTTGTCCAAATCTAGCAAAGTCACTGTTGACCTGCACACTGAAAAGAAGAATATAAAGGAATGCTGTTGTATGTCAGCAGATTTTAAGAGTGCTTATTATGAAGCAAAAGAACCAACTCATTCTCTGGAAAACCTTTTCACAATCCAACTCTTTAAAATGAACAGGAAGTGTTCATTTTAGGCTGCCTCTGGAGACGGTTTGTCCAGGGGTATTCAAGACAGGCTGACAGTTAATAATTTCCATCTCCACTGCTATCTCTCTTCCCCTTCCTGTTATCTTCTGCTTGGAAGACTCTAAAAGCCACTAAACACATCCCATCATCTAAACTATCTATCACATGACAGGAAGAAAGGCCTTTTACCAAGTTTCTGCATCATTTTATCCCACTTTGAAAATACTCCAGAGCTTTCAGATGCACTTAGAAAGAAACCCACACTCCCTACAAGACCCTGGGGTAACCTCTCCCATTTTTGCCTCAATTCTTTACTACTTTTGAACCATATTGAATGTTTTCCATACCATCCACATCCCTTCATTATGAAGAGTTATTGGAATTAACATTTTTGAGGTATTCTTTTTCCCTGGATCTTCCTATTGCTATTTTTCTTTTCACATCCTTTATATGTCCATCGTAGTTGAAAGATCTGTTCTATGTGCCTTTCCTGTCCGCGTTGTCATTCTCTATTTCTTAAAAGTATTTATCAAAATATGCAATTTGTTTATTTACTTAATTACCTTTTCCCCACATAAATGTGTATTTGGTGTAGGCAAGACCAGATCTGTGTTGTGATCTTATTGCCTATATCAGGCAATAAGTGTATATTTACCTAGCAAAATAAAAAAGTTTACTCACTTTTAATGGTAAATAAATATATCATTAGAGACATAATAATGAAAGTTTAATTATTGTCTAGAGATTGAATAAAATGAACTCTATAATAATTTTAGCTAAAAAATCTGTTGTATAATTATACTTACATGCTTTATTAAAATAACTGGAAGAATCTGGGACCATATCTAAGCCTCTTCCTTCTGCTTTTTTACATGGTTAAACTTGAACTAAACTAAGTGAATAAAAGGAATAACCACTAAAAGGTAATGGTGCTCCTTCACTATGTCCAGGATCCCAAATCATACCAAAAACCACCACAGTATATTTTACAAAATCTGACACTCAGTGCATATAAGGAAAAAGGAGTCACCTTCTCATTTCAGATGGTATTTTCTTCTCCAATGTAGGTTAAATTTTAGTTTTCTCAAAAATTTTCTGGCCTCTATAGATGTATATGCAATTAAGTAAACAGGCTTGTCTAAAACACATAGCAGTGTGACAATTAAAAAGGAAATCAGGTTGGTGATGACAAGGAAATTTTAAATCATAAACATTAGAGCACCAGAATCTACATTCAGTAGCCAAGCACCATACCACAGTCTATTTTATAGGCATTGTGTGTGTGCATGTGAAATATAATATTTCAAATTCAAAACATTAAGGAAAAGATGCCTAGGCAAAGATGCATTAAAAATCTTGTGAAGATATTTAAGACCCATAAAGTGAAAACAATACAAAAATCCATCAACTGATAAATGGGTAAATACAACGTGGTTTATGCATACATTAGAATATTATTCGACATAAAAGGAACAAGACAGCCCTGGCGGCTCGTGGATGGTCAGGGGACAAAGGACACATTGATGTTTCTCTCCCTCTCTCCTTCCCCTTCTTAAAGATAAATAAATAATAAAATATTAAAAAAAATAAAATAAAAACCTGAAAATTGTTTGAAAATTGTTTAAAAAAAAAAAGGAACAAGACACTTATAAATGCTACTACAAGGATGAAACTTGAAAATAGTAAAAGAAGTCAGTGACAAAGTTATTCAAAATATATGATTCCACTACATAAAATGTCCAAAACAGTAAACTCATAGAGAGACATAATGGATTATTAGTTACCAGGATTATGGAAAGAGAGAAAATAGAGAGTAGCTGCTAATGGGTATAGGGTTTCTTTAGGGGGTGACACATATTCTAAAATTAGGTAATGGTGACAGTCACAAAATATACTGAAATGTATGGCTTAAAAGGGTGAACTGTGTATTATGTGAGTTATATATTAATGAGAATACTGTGACCTATTCTTCACTAAATATTTGTCGCAAGATTTCATTAACCTTTTAAAACAAAAATAGTTACTTAGAGATAACTGATATCATTGAGATAATAAAACACAGTCTATTCTGACAAACTGTCAAGTAATGGTTCCATTACTGAAATATATAAAAATATAAATTTTTCATAGAAAAAAAGGTAATCATTTTACATGTATACTGCAACTGTTAAAATTGTCCTTTGATTGCTACTGAATTTAGTTTGGGATTGTTTTGAGAGTGAAGGTTAAGTCTTACTGTTCTTGTATTATTAGCTCCTGGGAAAGAGTCTGACATATTTCAGGTACTAAAAAAATATTTGTCAAGCATATACTTGAATACAAGGAAACAGGGATTCTGAATCTATTCATTAAAGAATATTATATTGAATATCATGATAGCTTTAAATCGAGACAGATAATTACTAGAATTAGTGGGGTGACTGATTTGCATAAAAATATATATAAAAGTGTACACCTGGAACTACTAAAACCAATATGAGACTGTATTCTAACTATACTTAAATTTAAAAAATGAAAATTAAAACTAATATCACAAGAGTTTCAGCCAAGCTGGAGGTATAGATAGAAAACTTTACTTCCTCACATAACCAAAAGAAGGATAACAACAAATTTAAAAACAAAAAACAAACAGAACTGCCAGGAAATCAAATTGCATGGAACCTGACAACCAAGGAGTTAAAGAAGCAACATTTATCCAGACTGGTAGAAGAGGTGGAGATGAGAAGGTATGGCAGAGAGGACGTGTGGCAAGGTGGTGGCTGGCTGATCAGGGCAGGCAAGACAGTGGCTGGTGGATAGGATTTCCCACATTTACATGTGGATAAGCTAGAAGGAACAACAGGGGAGTGAGACAGACCTCACAAGCAGGGCTCCAGTGTAGGAAAATAAAGACTCAAAACCTCTGGCTGTAAAATTCTTTGTGGGTTTTAGTGGTGAGAGAAACTCCCAGTCTCATAGAAGAGTCTATGGGAGAAGCCTACAAGATCTTAGGACATACACAAACCTACCCACCTGGGGAATCAGCACCTAGAAGGGCACAATCTGCTTGTGGGAATTGAGGGAAGTGATGGACAGTGGAGTGAGAGCAGAGCAAGTGAGCAAGCGGCATTGTTCCCCCTCTAACTGCTCCCCCACATACAGTGCCACAACTCAGTGAAGTGGATTGTCCCACCCTGGTGAATACCTAAGTCTCTGCCCCTCACAATATGACATGTGTGCAGAGACAAAGAAATATGCTCCAAATGAAAGAATAGATCAAAAATCCAGAAAAAATAAGCAACAAGAAGATAGACAACTTATGCAGAATTCAAAATAGTGGTAATCAGGATACTCAGAAATGATTGAGTATGGCCAAAAAATAAAGGAGGAAGTGAAAACTACAGAAAGTGAAATAAAGAAAAATATACAGGGAACCAAGAGTGAAGGGAAGGAAACCAAGGCTTGGATCAACAATTTGGAACAAAAGGAAAAATTAAACATCCAATGGGAAGAGAAAGAAGAAACAAAAATTCAAAAAAATGAGGAGAGGATGGGAAATCTTTGGGACAACTTTAAGCATACCAACATCCAAATCATATGGGTGCCAGAAGGAGAAGAGGAAGAGCAAGAAATTGAAAAGTTATTTGAAAAATAATGAAGATCTTCCCTACTCTGGCGAAGGAACTAAGCACTAAAGTATAAGACAGTCAGAGAGTTTCAAAGAAGTTGGATCCAAGAAGAAACACACCAAGACACATCATAATTGTTATCCAAGGTTAAAGATAAAGATAATCTTAAAAGCAGCAAGAAGAAAGGAGAAAGTTACCTACAAAAGAGTTCCCATATGACTATCAGGTGATTTCTTAGAAGAAACCTCACAGGTGAGAAGGGGCTGGAAAAAAGTACACAAGATCATAAAATATGAGGACCTCCATCCAAGATTACTCTATCTAGCAAAGTGATCATTTGGAATGGAAGAACAGATAAAGTGCTTCCCAGGTAAGGTAAAGTTCAAGGAGTTCATCATCACCAATCTCTTATTATATGAAATGTTAAAGGGACTTATCTAATAAAAAGCAGAAAATAAAACACATGAACAATAAAATGATAACAAACTCACAACCATCAACAATTGAACTAAAAAACAAAAACAAAAAAAAATCTAAGCAAACAACTAGAACAGGAACAAAATCACAGAAATGGCAATTACATGCAGGATTATCAGTGGGGAGGGGAAGAATGGGGGACAAAGGTACAGAGAATAAGTAGCATAATTGGTAGGCACAAAATAGAGAGGGGAAGGGTAAGAATAGTATAGGAAAAGGGGAAGCCAAAGAACTTATATGTGCAAACCAATGGACATGAACTAATGGTGGGGGAGGATGTTGGAGGGTGGAGGTGGTACAGGACAGAAGGAGAAAAAGGGTACAAAAAATTGGGACAACTGTAATAGCATAATCAATAGCATACTTAAAAAATAAGACCAATAGCATAAATATTATATTGAAATTTAATCTGTTCACAGATTTGTCTCTTTGAGAATTTTATCATTCTTACAAGCAGCACATTTTTCACTTTTCTGAACATATACACATATAAGTAAATATATATACACTCATAATTAAATACTTATTTACTCACCATAATCGGGTGTTTGCTTTGAAACTAATGTCAGTTACTTTTTGTATATTTTGTTTATTTCTTTGTTTCCAAACAACCTCTCTCTTTGTCTAGACAACCTCCTGCATTCTAGTCCAGAAAGCTCAAAATGTCACCCCTATTTGGTCAATTCTGGGACATGAGTTTGGAGATGCAACTTCATTATTGTGTTTCTAGGGGTTTTTCTATAGCATGTTTCATAGAGTGCAGATCTCATGACAGGGGTTACTAATTGGAAAAAAATAGTAAAAAGTTAAAAAGATGGATAACTAAAATAGAGCATTTTGCATATCATTGTCTTTCAGAACAGCACAAGAATCATTGGAACATTAGAGTCTCTGAGCCATCTTTGAAATTAAACCTATTATATCAATTTTCTGATTGTGATATGTTACGATAGGGGAAAATTGTATGAGGTTATCATCAGTATTACATCCTATAATGAATGCTAATTTACAATTGTGTCAGTATAAAATATTAATAAAATACAAACAGCATGAAAACAATTCTGACATTATTCTTTTAGTGTTAAATAAGTATATTTCTTTGTAACTAAATTAATTAATTAATTAACTAACTAACAAACTGGTTCTGTTTTGTCTAACCTGATAGTTTCAAAACATATTTGATTAAAGCATATTTTCCAGCATTTATAGCACATTTTGCTAAGGATTATTCAGAGGATTTTCAGTGGAAGTAGTTATGTTTTAATTGCAAAATTTTGAGCACAGGAGTATAAGTCAGTATTTCTTATTTGTTCTATCGCTATTTAAACCTTATACATTTTGGAACTTGAGCATTTTGTGGCTTATCTCAGTAACAATCAAGGATTCCTAGATAAGATATAACTGTATTTCTTTTTGAGCACCAAATACCTAATAAAAAGCTATGCACAAAGCTCAAGGTTGGAATAAAATAAGGGTGCCGGTGCCTGTAGTCTTTTTTCTTCCCACCAAAGGGGATAAGAAGTGAATAGTATTACTGACTAGGGTGATTTCCATTAGGAGATTACCAATATTGTCAAGTTTATTAAAGTCAATACTTGTTTTCAAATTAGTTTATAAAAAGAGAGTGTCACATTGTTTTGGCTCTGAAGCTGAAACTTAATAAAATCTACTGAAAATTTTTAGGAAGATGTTTCAATGATTAGTTTTGATTTTCTAAAGAAAAAAATAGTGTTAGCTAAATTATAGAATACTACTTTGAATATACAGTGAAATACACAAATAGTAATTCAGAATCAGAAGATGAAAGTAAGAAAATATATGCTACAAAAAATCTTGACCTCTAATTTTTTTAAAGATTTTATTTATTTTTAGAAAGAGTGGAAATGAGGGAGAAGGAGAGGAAGAGAAACATCCATGCAGAAGAGAAACATCAATCAGTTGCTTATCATATGCCCCCCCCCCACTGACTGGGGATGGCCCACTTCCCAGGCCTGAGCCCCGACCAGGAATCAAACTGGTGATTCCCTCAGTTTGCAGGATGACACCCAACTGACTGAACCACACGAGTCAGGGCTTGGTCTCTAATTTTGACTGAGAAGTAGGTATGTACTATAGTCTAAAAATTCAGGTGTGCAAGAAAGATCAGATTTCCCCCTTCGTATCAATTCAATTTTTTTCTGAGCTGCTACTCCTCTAGTTTATGGGAACAATAAATCTAGTAATTTTGAGGGGACCCCTCCTTTTTCAGTCCTTTTGTGTCACTGTTATAATACATCATGAAGACTGCATGAATCAGACCCTTTGCTCCCACATTACTCATAGTACTTATCCTTATTAATATTGACATTTTAAATGCTCTTATATCTCTTTGTTATATTTAGCTTTGCTTTCTCCAACTAGTTTCTTCACCTACCTGTCAACATCTGACCTTTTCCTGATCAACAGTCATACCTTAACATCTTCTCATTTTTAACTTGGACATTACCAGAAACTGCACCAATCTGAGATCACATTTTTAAAACACATTTCACCCTAAGTTTACAGGCTTCTGATTTACATACTTTCTTAATTACCATAAATGCCAAAATTGCTAACCCTCTAAAAACAGATGTGTCAGTTTCCTTCGACTTCTGTAACAAATGACCACAAATTAGGTGGGCTGATAGAAAACTGTTTTCTATCATTCATGGAGCGACAAATCTGCAGTTGCAGTCTGACATGGTGACCTTCCTTCCAAAGGCTCTAGGGAAGAATTCTCACTTGCCTTTTCAGATGTTGATGGTTCTTTGTTCTCTGGATTGTGTCAGGATCACACCAATCTCTGCCTGCATCCTCACATGACCTCTGTGTTCTCTGCTCTTTTGTAAGGACCCTAGTCACTGGATTTATGGTACACTCCATTGCAGTATGACCTCATCCTAATTAATGATTTCTATAAAGAACATATTTCCAAATAAGATCATATTCTGAGAATATGGGTGAACATAAGTCTTGGGGGGTCACTATTTAAACTACTACAACTAATCCAGGAACCTCACAACTTTCTCAGTACCCTTTACCAACCTCCTCTCTCTTATTCATTATCCAACACAGTTTCCAGCGCCCCTTTACTAACATTTACTCCCTTAGCTATTGTTCCTTTTTCACTTGCCCTCACCTAAGAATAAACATAAATACTGCATTTGTCTTCTAGGTATCTACAGCAAACAGATAATAAAACAATAGGACTGAAGAGTTTTGATTTATATTAATGATCACAGTCTTCGAGTAAGAATTCAGAATTGTCTATCAATTTTTAAAAATACTCCCTAAAGCTCATTTCATTATTTCCAAGGAAAGCACAACATTAATATGATCATGTCTCCTTCCCTAATTTTAACTTCATCTTCTTTAAGCTGATATACATCTCTGATCCAGCAAGAGACTTCTCATCTCCTCACCTTTATAATAACTATATGAACTGCTTGCATGTATCCACCTTCTTTTCTTCCCTCCACCATCCCTAGCCTTCTTCCCATTCATCTGCATCTTCTTTCACATTTTTCTGCTTTTGTATTCCACCCAGTTTCTTTCCCTAGAAATCTATTTTCTCTATTTGTTTATCATTTTCAACATATAAAGATACTCTATTATTTTCAAAATTTATTAATTCATTATATGTTCTTCCACAGTCAATAATTTTGTCCCCCACCTGACTTCAGCCAGACACATCATTGGCACTAATTGCATCCATTTCAAACCTCTCATTTCTTTAACATTATCTCCTCTGTTTCTAGTGCCTTTCTTTTAGTTTCACCACTCCAAAAAAATCTCACCAGTTATCTACTTCACTAACTTTACTGTCTTTTTACTGTTATTCTCTTCTTCTTTATGTTCTGATTTCTTTCTTTAACTACTTAACTCAGATTCTGTGGCCCATCAGTTTCATCATTCACTAACACGTATGCTCAATACTCTTTTCTCTCTCTTTCTTCAGAGGGAAACATATAAACTTATGCTTAGAAATACCTATATTTCACAATACCTGACAATCATCTTTTTAGATATGAAAGCAGCAAGCACTTATATGTGTGTGTGTGTATATATATATATGTATATACATAGTCTGTATGTTTATTCATATAAAATATAGCCATAAATATAGGTCTCTTTAAAACTACTTAAAGTTAAAATATGCAAACTAGTTATGCAATCGTTATATTATTATATGCATGAATTTCTTATAAATGTATTTTATTAATTTTTTGCTTTCATTACTTTCTATTTTTTATATTTTCTGCTTATTATTTAATTCTAAAACATTTACCTCGTTGATTTTTATAATTTATAAACTATAAATAAATGGTCATGCAGTACATTTAAAATTTATTGTTTATTTTGTTTAGGTTTTGTAAATACACTTTTTCCCATGTTACAGTTTATCTTGCTAGGTCAGTTCCTTAGTACAAGATCTTTAATCTCATACTAATTATTCTGACAACAATTACAATATGTGTAAAAATATTCCAGTTTAAAAAATGGGGATAAAAAGAATTATACTAAAATTATTCAAGATAAATTTATTTTAAATTATTTATCTACTTATTTATTTTCTCAATTATATTTGGTATTTAATAATATATTATATTAGGTGTATAGCATAGTGTTTATGTAATTATATAATTTGCACAGTGATCCCCTTGGTATCTCAAGTACCCACAAGGTACTGTCCGTATATTACATAGTTATTAAAACATTATTGATTATATCCCCTATGTTGTATTTTACATTCCAAATTATTGATTGGTAAAAAGGAGGAGCTTGGAAGCTGAATGAAAAAGATGAAAGGAATAAGAATTTAAAGTTGGTAATTATAAAGTAGTTACAGGGATAGTTAAATTTTTTAATAAAATAGAATTCCTTCTAAATAATGTATTATCAGCATCAGAGGACAGATAATCTAGAAATAGCCTAATTTCATAAAAGCATTAATACCTCAGCACTTCACCTGATACTCAAAAGAAAATGCTCGTCCAGATAAATTTTATTTTATTTATTTTTTTCCTTTCTAACTAAAAGAGATAAATTTTAAATACATTTTAAAATGCGTTACTTTGCTGTAAATATTATAAATTTTAATTCATATATTATTCATTTACTTTTATTACATTACTTTAAAGATTGCCTTTATTAATTTTTTAATAAATAAAATATAGAATACTACAGAACATTGTTTTAAATACTATTTAAACTGTATTGCATTCTAACATTAGAAAATTCTGAAATTTTAGGAAAACAAAATAAATGTGAAATATGATGTTTTTTCTTTTGGGAGGCAGTGATTTTTCAAGCATTCTACTGTCCTGTAATGCTTAAAGGATAACGATGGGGAAATTTATTGAGTGCCTATTTTGCAATAGTTACTGTGGTAAGCACTGGAGAAAAATAAAGTTGACTAAGGCAATACTTTAGTGTATAGTCACTGTAAAATCTACAATTCAATTTAAATTATTTAATGGTGGTTAAGAGTTAATCACAAAGATAATGCTGATAACATTAACATAAGAACACAGAGAAGTATTACAGAGCCTAGAAGTAAAAAAAGAAAAATCATATGCTCAAGCCACAATGCTCTTTACTGGTTTGATTAACCTTAATTTACCTTCTGTAAGTCCCCTTTGACATATGAGATTTTTAACATTTAATCAGTGAACTTTAACAGCCTTTCATATTCCAATATGTTAGAAGTTAGCACTGCTCTATGTAATTCTAAGGAATTAAAGACTTACAAGATCTAATTGATGAGGGAGATGATTAAAATGTGGTTTTTTTAGTTCTTTATATATTAAATTAGCACTGAGAGATATAAGTGTTCCCAGTTTTTTATTTGTCTTAAGATTTTACTTATTATTCCATGCAGAATTTATTCTTATCAATGAAATTTATATCAAGCACCAACTTACACCATACACCAAAATAAATTTAAGGTGGATAAAAGACTTAAATATAAGCTGTGACACCATTAAAGTCCTAGAGGAGAACATGGGCAGGAAAATCTCAGATATTTCACACAGCAACTTTTTTACTGATATGCCCCCCAGAGCAAGGGACATAAAGGAAAGAATAAACAAATGGGATCTCATCAAAATTAAAAGCTTTTGCACAGCTAAAGAAAGCAGTATTAAAATAAAAAGAGATCCAACTGTATGGGAAAACATGTTTGCCAATGATACCTCAGGCAAGGGTTTAATCTCCGAAATATACAAAGAACTTACACAACTCAACTCTAAGACAAGCAACCCAATTAAAAAATGGGCAAAGGACTTGAACAGACATTTCTCCAAGGAGGACATACAGAAGATCCAGGGACACATGAAAAGATGCTCAATATCACTAGCTATCAGAGAGATGCAAATTAAAACTACAATGAGATACCACTTTACACCAGTCAGAATGGCCATCATAAACAAAGCAACAAACAAGTGTTGGAGAGGTTGTGGAGAAGAGTGGACCCTAATCCACTGTTGGTGGGGGGATTGCAGACTGATACACCCACTGTGGAAAACAGGATGGAATTTTCTAAAAAAACTAAAAATGGACCTGCCTTTTGATCCAGCAATTCCACTGCTAGGATTATATCCTAAGAACCCTAAAACACCAATCCAATAGAACCTATGCACCCCAATGTTCATAGCAGCACAATTTACAATAGCCAAGAGCTGGAAGCAACCTAGGTGCCCATCAGTAAATGAATGGATCAAAAAATTATGGTACATATACACAATGGAATTCTATGCTGCAGAGAGAAAGAAGGAGCTACTACCCTTTGCAACAACATGAATGGAACTGGAAAGCATTATGCTGAGTGAAATAAGTCAGGTGTTGAAAGACAAATACCACATGATCTCACCTTTAACAGGAAGCTAAACAACAAAATAAACAAGCAAGCAAAATAAAAACACAGACACTGAAATAGAGAACCGGGGGACAGGGACCAGAGGGGAGAGGGGAGGGAATTTCAGGGGAAAAGGGGAAAGGACTTACAGGAACTAGTAAAAAGAACACATGGACAAAAACTAATGGGGGTAGAAATGGGAGGGAGGTGGGAGCACTGAGGGGGTGGGCTGGGATGGGAGTAAAAAACAGAAAACTGTACTTGAACAATAATTAAATTAAAAATTGAATTTATATTTAATATTTTGTGATTTATATGTATTTATTATATATTTATATTTTTGTTTTATATAAATAGTGAAATTTACTAATTTACTTTTTGGCTTTTGGGTTTTGAGTCATAGCTAGAAAGAACTTTTTTATTTCTTCTTTTATTTAGTATACTATGGTTTCATTTTTTAAATTAAACATACAATTTAGTTAAAATTATTCCTGATATGAGGCATGAATATAGATGTATTTTTCCCTGATGGCTAACAAGATATTCAACATTAATTTATTGAATACTCCTTTTTTTTGTAATTTCTTGGTAACTCTTATTCTGTACACTGACGTACTTATTCTGCTCAAATTCTGGATGTATTATTATGTATCATTGGTCTATTCATTTTTCAGGATCACACTTTTTATTAACAGGCATGTTTTATTATCTGGTAGATTTAGATTCCGTGATTCCCTTTTACTTTTTTTTCTAGCATTTACTAGCTATTTCAGTATCTTTATTATTTCATATAATTTTTAGAATAAACTTGATGTCATTTCCCTTACCCCTCAAAAAAAAAAATAAAGCACGGTTAAATTTTTGCAGGAGTAGAATTACCAAGACCTCACTTATTTTCTGTTACCATAAAGGCAAGTTTTTTTCTATAAATTCGCTCTTTGGCAATTATTTTTGTAGCTAGCCCTTCCTACTCTGCTTTCTGAAAACAGTGGGTCTGGAACCCCCTCGGCCAGGCTATCCAGCCTAGCTCCTCCACACATTACTGCAAAAACATGCTGAAAAACTTGTGTTGGGACTCTGGAATTGATTGTTGATTCTGCTGGAAATATCACCACTCTGTACATTTGTTCTTTACGTGGTACACAGAAATTTAATGATTTAAACTTTATACATTTTCTGCATTGATTTGAAGTGGAATAAGTCATCACTCTTCCCTAAATTGCTTAAGATTTCAAATATATTAAGTTATGATTAACTTAAGGAAAATATAACAGGATGTCTTCAGAGGGCTTTAATTTCATGGATACTTATAATATTACAATAGTCAGGGCTTAATATGTTGATGATAATTTCCCTAACTCAGTTAAAAATCTTAGACTAATATTAAATTAAATTAATTAATAAACAAACTTTTGACATCTTGACAATTATAAAGTATGAAAATGATATGAACATTGATCACTACATGTAATTTTAATTTAGCCTTAGTCTTATTATCAAATATGTTAAGATGAATAAGATATTCAAATATTTTTGGTGATTCTCTATATATCTTTTTCTGATATCTTAAAATTTGTAAAAGTGATTGAAACCATTTAAAGTATAATATTTAAGATATGTGTGAATATATATGAGATGATTGATATAATTACTTTCTAAAATAAATTATTAATCATTTTGAGATAAAAATTTCCATAAAATAAAGTTTTATTAAACATACTTATAGAGTTCATTATATTTTAAAGGTAAAATTAAAAGTTTGACGCCCATCTATTTATTGTATATAGTTATATATTTATGTATGTCTAACATTATACTCATACATTTTGTTAAGATTATGAAACTTACTAAGAAAAGATGAAGTAATGCCATTTGGGACAACATGGATAGACCTTGACAATATAATGCTAAGCAAAGTAAGTCAGACAGAAAAAGCTAAGAACCACCTGATTGCACTCATATGTGGAATATAAAACGGAAACTCATAGACTACAGAGAGAAGGGAGTGGGAGAAGTAGTGAAGTGTAAAGAAGGTCAAGTACATCAGGCGGAAGATGAATTGATTATGGTGGTGGGCATACCCTGCAATACACAGATCATGTATAAATATACACTTGAAACTACACGATTTTATTCACCAATGTCACCCAAGGGAGGTGGGGAGCAAGGGGCAGGGGAGGTTGGGATGTGTTTGTAAATTAATAAAATATCTCTATACAGAAAAAAAAAAAAAGAAAAAAGATTATGAAGCTTGTGAATAATAAAGTACATATAAAAGAAATAATTATTACATTTTGAAGAAATTTACTCTGTTCACTGATTTCTTTATAAAGATCAAATGGTATTTTTTTTTACAAAATATTATATCAAAAAATAATGATGGCAAATTTAGAATCTGGGATTATTTCTGTGGAGTAAGCAATTTATTTCCAGCCAAGAGAGCAAAAGTTTCTTATACTAAAAGCTCTATTTTATTAATAGTTGTTCCTGATTGCTGTAATTTTTAATTTTTTACTTTGAAAAACATTTTTAATGTACCATATTTTATTGATTACGCTATTACAATTACCCCATTTTCCCCCATTGTCTCCCTCTACCTGGCATCCTCATTCTCTCCAGGAACCAACCCCCTTAGTTCATGTCCATGGGTACATATGAGTGCTTTGGCTTTTCCATTTCCTGTACTATTCTTAACATCCCCCTGTCTATCCTGTACCTACCATTTATGTGTTGTATTCCCTGTACCTTCCCCCCATTCTCCCCCTTCTCCCTCCCTGCTGATAACCCTCCATGTGATCAATATTTCTATTATTCTGTTCCTGTCCTAGTTGGCTTATTTTGTTTTTGTCTTTTCAGACCTGTTGTTGATAGTTGTGAGTTGTCATTTTTTATTCATAATTTTGATCATGTTTTTCTTAGATAAGTCCCCTTAACATTTCATATATTAAGGGCCTAGTGAGGATGAACTCCTTTAACTTGACCTTATGTGGGGAGCACTTTATCTGCCCTTCCATTCTAAATGATAGCTTTGCTAGATAGAGTCATCTTGGATGTAGGTCCTGGCTCTTCATAACTTTGAATACTTCTTTCTAGCCCCTTCTTGTCTGAAAGATTTCTTTTGAGAAATCAGCTGACAGTCTTATGGGAACTCCTTTGTAGATAACTGTCTTCTTTACTCTTGCTGCTTTTAAGATTCTCTCTTTATCTTTAACCTTCAACATTTAAAAAAGATTGCTGTTTATTTTCTTTTTTAAGTATATTTTATTGATTATGCTATTGCAATTGTCTTGTTTTTTCTCCCCTTTATCCTCCTCTGCCCTGCAGCCCCTTCCCTCCAGAATTCTCCCTAACCACTTAGTTCATGTCCATGGGTTATACATATAAGTTCTTTGGCTTCCCCATTTCTTATACTATTCGTAACCTCCCCCTGTCTATTTTTTGCCCTAATTATGATTCTTATTCCCTTAACCTTATCCCCCATTCTCTGCCCCTCCCCACTGATAACACTGCATGTGATTTTCCATTTCTGTGATTCTGTCCCTGTTCTAGTTGTTTGCTTTGGGTTTTTTTATAACCTTTGGCATTTTAATTATTATGTGCCTTGGCGTGGGCCTCTTTGGGTACAACTTTTTTGGGATTCCTTGAGCTTTCTATGTCTGTTCCCTTTGCCAAATTGTGAGGATTTTCTTTTGTTATTTTTTCAAATAAGTTTTTAATTTCCTACTCTTTCTTTTCTCCTCTGACACCCCTATGATTTGAATATTGGTATATTTAACATTGTCTCAGAGGTTTTTAAGCTTCTCCTTGTTTATTTTTAAATTTTTGTGTGTCTTCTTTTGTTCCAGTTGAATGTTTATTTCCTTTTGTTCCAAATTGTTAATTTGAATTCCAGCTTTCTTCCCTTCACTGTTAGACCTCTGTATATTTTTCTTTATTTCACTTTTTATAGCTTCCACTCCTTCCTTTATTTGTGGCCATACTCAATCATTTCTCTGAACCTGATCACCGGTGTTTTGAACTTTGTATCTGATAGTCTGGCTATTCCTCGTCACTTCTTTTTTTGGAGTTTTGATCTGTTCTTTCATTTGGGCCCTATTTCTTTGTCTCTTGAATGTGGAAGTCTCCCTGTGTTCCTGTGTATCAGGTAGAGATGCTTTGACTTCTCTGTCGGCATACCTGTTATATTGCAGGGGGTGGAGCCTTAGGTATTTGCCAGGGCAGTGCAACCCACTTGGCTATTTTGTGGTGCTGTATGTAGGGAACAGGTCAAAGAGGGGAACAATGCTGCTTACTTGTCCCCCACCCTGTTTCCAGTCACTTCCCATACTTCCTATATGCAACTGTCAGCCTTCCAGTTGCTGCTCTGGTGCTGATTCTCAGAGTGGGTGGGTTTGCATATGCTCTAGGACCTATGGGTAGGTTTGCATATGTTCTAGGGCCTGTGTTCTAGGGCTCTCTAAACAGACCGTCCTGAGAGATCGGCAGTTTCTTCTGCCTCTCAACCTCCACTGATTTTTATCACTAGAAGTTTTGAGGCTTTATATCCCCAGCACTAGAACCCTGGGCTGTGAGGTCTCGCCTGGGGTTGGGATCATTTGCTGTGCATTCGTCCCTCTTGTTTTTCGTCCACTACATGTGAATGTGGGAACCCCCATTCTGCTGGCTGCTGACTCACCACTGTTGTCTTGCCATCTGGTCATACCACACCGCATCCCCTCCACCCCTCCTGCCTATCTGGATGAATGCTTCTTCTCTAAATACTTGGTTGTCAGACTTTCATGCAGTTTGATCTTCTGTCAGTTCTGTTTGTTTTTTGTTTTTAGATTGGATATTATCCTTCTTATGGTTGTGCAAAGAGGTAAAGTGAGTCTACCTTCACCTCCAGCTCGGCTGTAAGAGAAAACTAGTAATTTTTGTCAATTCTTCTGGTTTCACTTTTCTCAAAATCAGGACCTAATTCTACATTCAAAATAGAAATTTGTGGAAAAATCAGAAAATCTGAATAAATGTTCTAGTTTATTTAATTTTCTAATTTTAATTTGTTATGTGAAATGTGTGAAAATTTGTTATGTGAAATTTTTTATTTTTAATTTGTTATATAAAATGATAAAGAGGAAACTGGGTAAACATTACATGGAAACTTTTCTATTTTTGTCCCTTTACTATATCTAAAGTTACCTCCCAAAAAGCAAAAAAAAAACAAAAATTTCTATCCTGAATAATAAAATTAAGATGTTTTATTTGCTAAAATTACTTTTGTGTTTCTTGGAATGGTTACCTTTTAACACAATAATTAACTACTTAATCTTATAGATGAAATGAATAGAAAATAAATAATAAATATGATTGAGTTTGAGCTCATTCTCCTGATTATAACTAAATCATAACTATTGTGAATATTTTAATCAAAATAAAATAACAATGGTAAAATTATATTAAAATAATAGTCATCATAGTTTAACTAAATATAAGTAACATATATATGTGTATATGTATAATATATATATATATATTGCCTATTTCTAAATTAAAGATATTTAAAGTAATGGATAATTGTCTGAAAGTACAGTAACTGTCTGAAAACTGCTTCTGCTCCTGTATCTTAATAGACTTGTCGATTAATAAGAGACAACTGAGGTATGTTTTATGATACAAATCAAAAGTTACTGAAGATTTGCTAATATCCTCACTGGATAATTATTAACTCAGTCTTTACGCATGATTGTGTTAAACCCCAAGAGACTATTGCACTCATGTTCATTCTCATAACTTTGGCCAATGTAACATATTGTCTAAAATTGTTCAGTTTTATCTTCCTGGCTCAGATTAATGTATATCAAATTTAAACATGCACTGCTAGGGCTATGTTATTAAAAATTTCTGAGGATGTTCTGGCCTAGGTTTCACATGCCTAAGTTATAACCCTACTGAACAATAAAAGTGGGATCTGGATAGGAATTCTAAAGCCTTAAAATTGATTCAAACTTTTGAAGATGTATTTTTTTACAACTGCTCCTTTAGAATTAATATAAATAAGTTCTTACTATTTTCTGTCTATATTCCTGATGGGTAGAAGATTTTTTACCATCAAAAGGCAACCATGTAAATAGTAGAAAAAGAAACAAAAGAATAAACAAAGCACCAAACTTAAAAAATATATAGAATTTGTTTCCAAGTATTTTATCACTTCGACTAACTTACCAAGTAAGTTATCAAGATTATCCATTGACCAAAGCCTGATCAATAAGCTTTGTAAAACACTGTTCCCCATGCAAAAATGAATTACTGTTATCTTTGTTGGTCATCAATAAAAATGAAAATAACTAATGTTTCCATAATATTAAACTTGCAAGCTTATTTAAAAAGTTACTATGAAATATTAATGTAATATGCACAACTTTTTCACTAAGAGTGTAGCCAACTTGTTCCATGTTTAAGTACAAGAGCTTCTGTGTACCCTCTGCCCTTAGACCTGACTTACTGTGATGACACAAATGTAAGACTGCTGTTGAACTTTATTGGAATGAACCACACCAAGAATTCTCACCTACTCACCAATAGTTAAGTTGTAAGTCATAGATCCATGTATCTACATTCCACACTTCTAAAATTATGATTCAATAATGTGATGTCTTTGCTTTTCACAAGTTTAATCCTGAAGGTCTCTTGAAATTTTTGGTAACAGATGGCATAGTGAAAGAGATAACTTCCCCAAGAAATTCAAATTAAGGAGCAGATTTCCATATGTAGACGGCTTCTGCCTAAGATTCCCAAACAAAGATACTTCAATGCCAAGAACCATTATGTCTCACAATATCTTTGTCTCTATCTTCTTTTCATGTCTTAAATTTTCTACAGTTTATATGTGGAGATGATTTTTGTTTTTTCAATCATTAATTCTAGTTATTTGATTTTCAAGGTATAATCCTTTTGTCAACATTTGACAAGCAAAGTGATGACTGAGATGAATGTTATAATTAAGCTTGGAAAATGGACCACTGTGTCAATTCCTGGATCATCTATTTTAGCAACTTCAGTTAATGGATGGAATTGTTTTTTGCAAGCCAAATCTTGCTGTCCTTGGCATTTCAGTCTCATATTGCTGAAATGATGTATAGCAGGTATATAGACCCGGTCCTACTATATACCTGCTAACTCAACATATGATTGGAGTCAGCACAAGAAACACAAAATCACACAGGAAAATAATGATCTTACTCAAGACTTAACCACCTCCTAAGTTTACATATCTCATTAGTTTTTCAGACTTAGAAATATCATATAGCAGTGAGAGTTGGGACTCTGACCTTTGCTTAAGTATGTCAGCCCCAATGCCAGTAACAGATGAAAAAAAATAAAACAAAACTGAGAAAGACCTTAAAGGATAAAATTTTGTCATTGAGCCTTGGAAGATCTTGGCCACCCTCTTAGCCAGTTGGGTCTGCTATCAATATTATATACAAGTTGGCTTAAATAGCAGAAATTTACTTCTCACAGTTATGGACATTGGGAAGTCCAATGTCAAGGTGTTGGCAAGTGTAGTGTGTGATGAGAACAAACTTCCCATTTTCCAGATGGTGCTAGTTGTTTTCTCAAATGCAGGAAAGCAGAGGCAGAAGAAGCAGGCTCTCTGTTGTCTCATCTTATAGAAGTACTAATTCCACCATGAGGTCTCCACCTAATGACCTAATTACCTCCTGAAGAACCGCTTCCAAATATTATCATATTGGGGATTAATGTTTCAACATATGAATTTGGGGGACACATATTCAGTCCATAGCAGCCCCCAATTGTTCATCCTTAACACTTTATTAACCTCATATTGCCCGAACAATGCATACAAAATTAAGACCCTAGTCTTGCTGCCTTTATATCCTGCCCCATGTATACTATGACCTCAATTTCCCCATATCTTCTGAGAAATTCAACAACAACAACATTTAGAACAAGGTGGACTCCAACCAGATTTACCCAACTGTGCCACAAAATCTTTAAATTCTTTTTCTAACTTCAAAACAATTATTTTAGAGTTATTCTCAGGTTGTAATAATTTGAAAATATTTAGCTAAAGATTTTTTGGTCTGTGTGTGGATATTTCTATTCATGTGTCAAAAATATACAAAGTAGAATTTCTTGTAAAATATTTTAATTTTTTCTTTTGATTTTTTACTTTTCTAATTAATAAGATTATAGATTAACCTTATTGATATTTAAAATATATGTGAGGATTACATAGCTTATTAAATTATCATTCGAGGAACAAATATTTGTGAGCCTATAAAGTATCAATTATTATGTTGGAAATTTTGAAATAAAGTAAATTTTATTTAAAAATTATGTTGTGATAATTTAATTAGCAAGTAAATTTTAATAAAATCAGATTTGCTAAGTAAATGCCAATCAGCCTGTATACTAATAAACCAAATATGCTAAACTGATATGCCATCAGTTTTTACTCATTATCATTTTATAGTGTCCATGAAAATGTTCTGGCAATAGGGTTATAGTTTTAAGAGACTAATAATAAAGTTTAAAAAATGTTGACAAGCACCTGGAGCACATTTTAATATCACACAATTCTGTGCCAGAATGTGTTCCTAAAAAGCAAAGTCTGAACTACATACATGTCAAAAGTTAATTCTATTAATATCACAGTGGGTTTAGAAAGAATATCTCATTGGCGGTTACTATTGTTGCAATATTGACTCCTTACAACAACAAAATAAATCATTTCCAGCTTCAAATTCCCACTGTGGAGCAAAAAAGAATAACCTATAAAGGGCATGCCTAAAATGTCATCCTCATAAGTTTCTATGAAAACCCCGATGTCACTTTCAGTTGGTGACTATTGATTTTTCCCCTGGGAAAATATAAATAGTCAGAAGTTATATATAATAAAAGTATTTCACCTTAGCAAGAAAATATATATTTATTTTAGTATGCTGAATAAAATTCAGTTATCTAAAATTTCTTACTCACTTTGATGAAAATGTCACAAAGTGCAAATCATTAAGAAGAAAAACAGCTTTCATTGCTGTATCAATAACCATTCTCGCTTTTTTTTAGCTCTGGTCAAATATATTCTGTGACTCTGAAATAAGCACAAAATAGAGTACATGCATAGTCTTCACATTGTGCAATAAATGTTGAATAACAATATATTATTTGATCCTGTTTTTCTTCATCTTGTTGACATTTTTTTAGTTGTTGACATTTTTCATTTCCCAGATTCTTCAATGTTTGCAGCTGAAGAGGCTGATGCATCTCTATGAAAATACAGGAGGAAAAAGAGATATAAAGAACAAGACACAAAAACAAGAAAGGATGTTAGGTCATTGTTTGCTTGCATGCTTGTTCCCAGAATTTTCTTTGACTTATCCCAACCTATATACTATTGCAAAGTAAACACTGAAATTCTCGTATGAGTCTTCAGTGTGTATATAAAATAAATAAATTATTTGTAACAGAGGTAAATATACAAGTGTGAATAATAGAAGGTTGCCGCTTACAAGAAGCCACAGATTTCAGATAAACTAAAATAATTATTTATTTCATTCAGTAAAAATATCTAAGATCATTTACTAATTTGTTTATTTATTTGTTGAATTTATTGGGGTGACATTGTTCACAAAACCACACAGGTTTCAAGTGTACAAATCAATAAAACATCATCTTCACACCTCATTGTGTGTCCATTGCCCAAAGCAAAGTCTTTCTCCATCACCACTGCCCCTCTTTTCCTACCTCCACCTATCGCCTCTTTTACTCTGGCTACCACCTCTCTCTCTCTCTCTCTCTCTCTCTCTATATATATATATATATATATATATATATATATACTCTTAATCCCCTCAGCAACTTTTGCTTCATCCCCTCAGCAACTTTTTTCCAGTCTTCCCCTGTTTGTTTTTAACAGGAACAATAACAATGATCTATCTTATATTAAGGGGATAAAAATTTCTCTAATAGTTTCTATATCAGACTTAGCCAATTGAATCTTAAAAGGTAATTATCAAGGTAGTATCATAATAAATATCCCTTTTATGTGTTTATGCATCAGAAAGTTAATTTTATTATAATTATTATCTGATTATATTTTTTGCAACACACCTTGGATACCACAATGTTTAAAGAAAAACAAAATATTTTAAAAAACTGCTTAAGAGAAAAACAACTGTAGGTAGAGGAAAATACCAAGTATGTTATATAATTTGGTAAACCAAAGAAGGAAAAGATCCAGTTAATTATATGTAATTCCTGGTAGTTGTAATTTAGAATATAATCTGTTATTGTATCTATTGTATTGAAGTGAGATGAGGTGCAGTGAGATTGGATTGTAAAACATCAAACTGAAAAACCGTGCAGAGGACAGATTGTAAAGGTTCTCTGGTGAAAAGCTAAGAGTACACTCCTAAGTCAGGGAATTACTTAGGGTGGCAATGAAGAGGTACAAACCAGGAGGAAAACCTGAAGAGATGTATATTTGACAAAGAAGAACCGAGCAGCACTTTACAGATGCACTGGAGGGCAAAGCAAGGAAGCATTACACAAACCAGGAGCCTTTCTTAGCCTTCCTGTAAGGCCTTGAGACAGCCTCCTTGGGGACATAAAGGACAGATATGAGAAAGAGTCAAGTAGAACGGACAGAAAACAGTGTATTATTGAGAGCAATTCTTCCATCTTTCTTCTGCGTTGTCATATCTTCCCTTTTAACTAGATCATTTTCATAAAGATATGCTGACTTTTTAAAATTTTTTAAAGGTACAAAATGAAGCAAACCAAAACACTCTCTTGCCTCCATTTTCCTTTCAATATACTTCATATATTTTATGGCAAAACTGAAGAAATTGTCTATTTTGAGAGCAATCTATCATTGCTCTCTTCATATTTTCTCTGAACTTATTCCCTCAATATTCAGTCTTTATCTAAGAACTCTGCAGATGCATTTATACATCGATCACTCACAGCTTTTTTTTTAACTTTATTCACTTGGCTATTAGGAACTGACACTTTCTTATTTTTTCTGCTGTCACTGCTCTTTATTTATTTCCGTTCTTTGCTTGTGCATCCTCACATTCCAGACTGTGATGATGGAGTTTCTCATGGCTCCATCAATTAACCTATTTATCTATACCCATTTCTTTAATGTTTTCATTATGTCTTAAGGCCTTACTTGTCATCTACAGCTAAGACCTACAAAATTAATCTTATATTTAATCTTCTCTTCTGAACTCAGTCTCCTATATTTTACATTGAACTGCTTTTCTGAAACCAGAAGAGTAGGCATTTGTGCTGCCTGACACTACCAGAACCAGTAAGTAGAGACAAAAATGGAATCTTTATGGGCACTTTGTTCAGATGCCAGTGAACTGCAGAAATAGCGAGTTATATAACCTCGGAAACCATTTTAACATCTCATCCCAAGCTGACCTTTTTATAAGTACAAGAAAGGGAAATAAGGGGTATGTAAATAAGGTTAATTAGATAGAAGTTGCAGTCCAGATGTAATTCTCCTAGTACTTCTTCATCTGTTGATCATCAATAGTTGGTCAACAATTTTTTAACTGCATCACGAGATGCACCCTCCCTGGAACACAATCGCTCTGATACAATCTCCACTGCTTGGGGGACCCTGGGGCACAAAGTTTGAAATGCTTTTTGACTTCCTGGAATTATATGGGTTATATATTCCAGTACCTGGTATAACAGCCTTACTCAAAGGTTCATATGCCTTCTTATAAGAATAATTCTCAAGTCAGATAAAATGTCCTTTTTCTAAATATATGCAGTAAAATAAAAACACAACTCCTTTAAATATATAAAATTTTGCCTTAATTTAATTTTTTGAGCATTGAAATCAAATTCAGAAATGGAATATTACTAACAAAACTTTCATATCTTTGATATATAACTTTGGGAGCTATTTATATGGAAAGTATAATTTTTATCTTAGACAGAATTCATGATTGCAATTTGTTAGGAGATGAGGGGATGAAAGCTAAACATTTGTAAAATAAGATGAAATGGGGAAAAAAGTCTGCAAATTGTGAACTGCTTGTAACATATTTTCATTTGTTTCAGTTTGCTTGGCTTTCCATCCATAAAATGAATAAGATTTTGATCTCATATAAATCTCCATAAATTCAAAACTATGTGAATTTAGTTATAAACTTTTTAAAGTCAATAGAAATCAATATATTTCTCCTAGATAACCACATGGATTAAGATGAATTCTTTGGTATAATATTGTTCTAAACTAAGCAGAAATGTGATCTAATTTATTTTATTTTACCTCACGTGTAGTTGATTAGACCTCAGATTTATCATTTGAATTGGTCTTTCTAAAAATCCAAGAAAAAGAATATCATTAAGAGAGCAAAATAGCATATTCTGTGTCTTTGTGGCATTAATAAGAAATAAAAATGGATATATGACACCCCCTAAATATCTAGATAGTGTTGAACCCAGTATGTTAATCTAATAAATCTACATACAGCCAATATTTAAAGTTCTTAATTCTTGGTTTGGTAGTCTTTCCTGGACTTGGATTTCCTTAATCTAATTGCTTTAATATCTGACAGACAATCTAAGTACTGTTTACAAACTTAGACAAAGATAATTTACATTATTCCATTTATAAGTGTGCAAAAATTTGAAATGCTGAAAAAAATTAAATAAGTCCTTACATTATATTTTCTGTTTCTGCATTTTAATAATTACTTTTCTTTCTCTCACTTTACATAGTGAATAAATCACATACAGTGAATTTTTAATTGATAATTTAAAAATTGATATAGAATGCTATAAAAAACAAAGAACCAGATTTCTACCTCTTTGATTAAAAAAACTTGCCCTTTCTTAACTTTAAAATACCACACTAATATTCTGTTCTTGTAGTCTGTGGATTAATTGTTTTAATGATCGTGTGTTCAGTAAAAGACACCTGGTGACATTATGCTTTCAACACATCACCTGTGGGGTGTTGCCATGGGGACTAACCACGCCAAGTTCCTCTGTTGTCTTAGTTCTGATCTCTGAACAAAATTCCTTGTGTTTCTGACAGCATACATATATTTATGGGTGTTCGTGTGTGTAAGGTAAACTTCCAGACTGTTCAGCATTTCTGCTTTAGTGGGATATGAATCCCTAGGTATAGAGACTATGGTGACCTTCCTGGGACAACAGAGTTGACTGAGGTCTTGACACCTATATTGAGGAAAAACAGCCCAAAGGTAGAATTATCAAAGAATAAATCCGGAGGAAACATTATCCTCCAGAGAAATTTATTTAAGAGTTTTACCTCTTGGAAACTTGAAGTTGAAGGAAGAAGTCTAAATATATGTGTGTATGTTTTTTCCCTTTGATGAAATGATGTCATTCACTGTGTCCCTTTTCTTAGGGTCAGTCTCCTTATCTCTAAGAAAAAGTATATATTGGGGGATCAGTAGGAGGAAATTGCCTGCTTTTATTCATAGAACTATTATTAAAATTAGCTTAAATATGATAGAAACATTTGGTACTCTTTGATGTATTATATCAGTGAGTTATTTGACATAAGTCTACTTTTCCATTCTCTACAATTTTAATGTTCTACCTTCAAAGTGTTTTGAACAGCAAATACATAATTTGGAAGACGTTGCATTTTTCCCCTTGCTTGAAGATTTGCAACATTGTACATTGCAGTGAATTTTACAAGTTCAGCACTAATTTTTTCTTCCACTCAGAATTCCACCACGTTATCTGACCATAGAAAACTTATTTTGCATGACATATACATCTCAGAGAACAACAGCAAACCCACAGAAGCACTCTATAAGCTTTCTTTTGACTCTTTAAGGAATACCAAACATTCCTAGGTACCAGTTCATGCTGTCTAGTAACTATCAGAAACATTGTCGTTTGGGGGGACTATGTCCACTTTTATAGCTTTCTTTCTCCTTCATTCCCATGTTCCTTCTTTTCTCTCAGCCTGACGAAGTAGGTGTGAGTGCTAGGAGAACAGGACTGGAAGCATCTGAGAAAGGCCAAGAGGTGGTGGAGTAACTTCAGCAGTGCCAGCACACTATCCAACCTTAATTATGTACATGTACTCTTATTTTTTAAAGTTAAAATGTGCTGAAAAGAAACAGAAGAATGCTGATGTTGACTATTCACAATTCTGTTATTTCAGGTGTTTCCAAAATGAAAAGAAAAAAATTAACTTCAGTGCCACTTTTATTTCTATTCTATGCGCCTCATCATTTGGCACCAGGAGACAGGCACTGATGCCAAGCTATTAAATTTCAAGATATTGCCAGGTCTGTTGGACTGGTGCTGTATATCTTTACAATGAAGCTATTACAACTCTTGACTACTTTTCTCCATCTCTTCTTTTCTGTGCTTATCTCCCTGAGGGCTGTTCAATCAAGACTCAATAAAAATTGTTGAACTATTCAGCTTTTTATTGAGAGACTTGATGCTAGAGCCCCACAGGAGCCCACAGAAGAGATTAGGCTCATTACCACAAAGGCAAAAACAATGCTAAGGACAGGGAAAGGCACAAATTAAAATTGCAGTGCACTGTACTTGACCAACTTAGCCACTTTAAAAAAGGAATGAGGTGAGGAAGACACTAACATCAGAAGAAAGCTAATATTGGTAAAAGACAGTGTATTTGTTTAAAAAGAGCATTCATTTGTAACTTGTATTTATCCATTTTTATTTGCATGGATACAAATCACACTTATTCAATAAGATGGTTTTTTCCCCGTGTTGTAGAGGAAGTTTCCTTGTTGTAGAGGAATGTACATAGGTTTCACGTCATGGAAAAGGTCCCTGTACTTCTAGACATGGAATCACTGGATCAAAAGGCATTTTCATTTTTAATTTTTTGAGGAAATTCTATATATTTTTTTCTCATAGTTGCCACACCAGTCTGCATTCCCACCAATGGTAAGATTTCCTTCTTCTTTTTTTATGGTCAAGTAGTATTTCATTGTGGAAATTTACCACTGCTTTTTTATCCATTCATTTACTGATGATCACTTGGGCTGTTTCCAGATCTTGGCCATTGTAAACAATAATGCTACTATAAACATAGGAGTGTATATATTCTTAGGATAAACCTGCATATTATTATGCTAAGTGAAATAAGCCAGTCAGTGAAAGACAAATACCATATAATCTCACTTATATGTAGAACTTAGCAATCAAAATGAAGTGACAAACCAAATAGAAATGGAGACTTAGATTCGTGGAATGGACTGGCAACTGTCAGAAAGGAGGCAGAAGGGGAACTAGATGAAAGAAGGTGAAGGGGTGAACCAAAGAACACATATGCGTAAGCCATTGATACAGACAACAGTGTGGTGATGGCCAGAGAGAAGGTAGGGCTCGGGGCTGGATGGAAGGGGGCAACGATGGCATGGGGACATCTTCACTAGTGTCAACAATAATAAATAAATAAATAAATAAATAAATAAATAAATAAATGCATCCCATCTATTTAGACAGGTCATGTGTTGAAGCTTTTCATTATAGAAGCATGGAACTACAATTTATTGGCAATATTCTCAAGAACTTTGCTTTGTTATCTTTCTCTATGAAAGATTGAAGATTTATTTTAGGAATTTTCTAGAAAATTTATAAACTACAACATAATGCAGCTGAGATAACTTTATAGGTGGGGAAAAAAATAAAAGGCCCACTATAATTTGCAGAACCAAATTAAGGAAACCAAAACTGTGTAACATCATCTAAGCTTATTAATTCATTCACTCCACTGGTCAGGCAGTCTACTTGGACCTGGGGATATAGAGGTGATGATAAAATAAACTATGAACATAAGCAGTATATTTAAATCATTTGAGCAAACTATAAATTGATGTAGAGACAGATGCAGGTAAATTATTAATAATGTTTGCATCAGCAGAGACTGAAAATGAAACTAAGTGATCATCTTGTTTTTAATAAATTGAATAAGTTATTGAGCAGTTATTTTAGTAAATAAACTCTAAATTATGTGAAAGTTTATGTACTCATTTTGGTTTGTATCAGGTTCTATTCAAAATGAAGAATTAGAAGGCATTTCACAGAACAAATATTTCCATGATAAAAATGTTATACAAAACTGCCCTGGCCAGTATAGCTCAATAGATTGAGCACGGGCCTGTGAAGCAAAGGCTTGCTGGTTCGATTCCCAGTCAGGGCACATGCCTGGGTTGCAGGCCAGGTCCCCAGTAGGGGACGCGTGAGAGGCAACCACACATTGATGTTTCTCTCCCACTCTTTCTCCTTCCCTTTCCCTCCATCTAAACATAAATTAAATATTTTTAAAAATGTTATACAAAACTTAGTAGGCAAGCTTTACTTATCTAAAATACAAAACTCACCAATGTCTGAAACAATTTAGACCAAATAATTATTACATTTTATTTATCATTATTATTAATTATCTGATGTAAAAAGTGTGCTATTCATTCACTAATAATAGAACATACAGAGTTAATCTATCAAAATTCCTTGCTCAAGTATTCTCAAAATAAATATTAGGATAAAAAGCCATACATTTACTGGTCATCATTATTAACATCTCTAACATGATATTTTTCCAGTCTGGTGGTGTCCATGTTTCTACTCGTGGCTGCTATAAAAAATGACAATGCTGGACTCCCAGCTGAGATGGAGGCATAGGTAGATACACTTTTCTTTCTCATACAGCTAAGAGAAGGACAACAACATATTTAGAAGCAAAATAACCAGAAATGTCAGAAAATGGAACTCTATGGAAGTCTATGGAAGAACCAAGGAGTTAAAGAAGAAACATTCATCCAGACCCACAGGAGGGGCAGAGATGGGCAGTTGGGATGGAGAGGACTCATGGTGAGGTAGTGTCTGGTGGACCAGGTGGTCCCACATTTTCATGCAGATAAACCAGGAGGAACAACTGGAGAGTGAGATAGACTATGCAACCCAGGGTCCCAGTGCAGGGAAATAAAGCTTCAAAATCTCTGAATGATAAATCCTGTGGAGGTCGAGGCAACAGGAGAAACTCCCAGCCTCACAGGAAAATTTTTTGGAGAGACCCACAGGGCCCTAGAATGTACACAAACCCATTCACATGGGAATCAGCGCCAGAAGGGTCCGAATTTGTATGGGATGCCAAGGAAGTGACTGACAGCTGGCTGAAGGCTCAGCAAGAGTCACTGTTTTCTTAGGACCCCTCCCCCATATACCATGTCAAAACACACTGACCTAAATTGCTCCACCCTGGAGAATATTGAAGGCTCGGCCCCTTACTATGTAACAGGCACACTGAGACAAAAAATATGGCCCAAATGAAAGAACAGATAAAAACTCCAGAAAAAATACAACTAAGCAATGAAGGGATAGCCAACCTATCAGATACATAGTTCAAAACACTGGTAATCAGGATGCTCACAGAAATGGTTGAATATGGTAGCAAAATAGAGAAAAATGAAGGCTATGCAAAGTAATAAAAAATATACAGGGAACCAACAGTGAAGGAAAGGAAACCAAGACTCAAATAAATGATTTGGAGTAGAAGGAAGAAATAAGAATTCAACAAGAACAGAATTAAGAAACAAGAATTTAAAAAATGAGGAGAGACCTAGATAGAAACCTCTGGGACAATTTTAAACATTCCAACATCTGAATCATAGGGGTACCAGAAGAAGAAGAAGAAAAACAAGAAATCACAGACTTATTGAAAAAAAATGAAGGAGAAGTTCCTCAATCTGGCAAAGGAAACAGACTTCCAGAAAGTCTAGGAAGCTCATAGAGTTCCAGAGAAGTTGGACCCAAGGAAGCATACACCAAGGCATATCATAATTGCATTACCCAAGATTAAAGATAAGGAGAGTATATTAAAAGCAGCAAGAGAAAATGATACAACCTACAAAGGAGTTCCCATAAGACTATCAGCTGATTTCTCAAAAGAAACCTTGTAGGCAAGGAGGAATGCACAAGAACTATTTAGAGAGATGAAAAGCAGGAACCTATAACCAAGATTACTTTATCCACCAAAGCTATCATTTAAAATGGAAGAGAGATAAAGTACCTTTATACTTTATATGAAGTATGTACCTTCATATAAGGTAAAGTTCATCTTCATTAAGCCCTTATTACATGAAATGTTAAAGGGACTCATCTAAGAAAAAGATAAAAAATATGAATAATAAAATGACAGCAAACTTACAATCATCAACTGAACCTAAAACAAAAATAAACTAAGTAAACAACTAGAATGGGAATAGAATCACAGAAATGGAGATCACATGAAGGGTTATCAGTGGGGAGGGGAAGAGGGAGGATGGGGAAAAAGGTAAAGTGAATAAGAAGCATAATTAGTAGGTCAAAAATAGGCAAGGGGAGTTAAGAATAGTATAGGAAACAGAGAAGCCAAAGGACTTATATTTATTACCTATGGACATAAAAAAAGGGGCAGGCCTAATGCTGGTGGGATGGGAGGTACAGGGAGGAGGGGAAAAAGGGGAGAGAAAAATGGGACAACTGTAATAGCATAATGAATAACATATATATTTTTTAAAATAATAATGCTTGTGTACTACCCAAAATGATTATATTGCATTCTTGGGTGCAATGTGGGCATGTGAACATTTACCAACCCAAGCAGGTGATTTTAATATGCAGTCAAGTTTAAGATGTATCCTTCTACCTGTAATTACAAAGGAAAAAAAACTAGACCTCAAGACCATCCTTGATAGCTTAATTTTCTGAGCTGTTTTTGGTTTTGGTTAGCAACCATAAACAAGTACGGCACTATGAAAAACATATTTTAAATATTATAGATGATAATTTGTGCATCATACAAATGAAAGATTCATAATTAACAAAATCATAGTTATCAATTAAATATTAATCAACCAATATTAATTATTAATACAAATATGATACTTATAGATATTTTAAATACATTTTGTTTTAAATTTGCATTAAAGCAATTAAAAGTCTTTTTTTCTTCTAAGACATTTGACAATAAGTTGCTGACTGATGCCCCCATTACTCTAAAAGTTTTAGAGAATATTTCCTACCAAGAAATATTATTTTGTGTAATGAAAATATAAACACCAAAATCATGAAATTAACATTGATATATTCTGATATTCTGATTGATACTCAATATTTAGTTCAATACTTACTCCAATAATTTTCTTCACAGAAAAATGATATAGTCCAGGATGATGTATCATATCTCTATAGCTTCCTTCAATATGGAACAACTCCACTGTCTTGCATCTACATTTATAACCTTGAAACTTCTGACAATTACTAGCAATTATTTTGAAGAATAAGCCTCTATTTTGGTTTGTTTGATATTTCCATATGGCTCAATTCTGATAATGCATTTCTGGCAAAATATCACAGAAGAAGTAATAATGCATTCTTCTCTTTGAATCCGTTAGGTGGCACAGTGTAATTTCCCCCATTACTGGTGAAGTTGACATTTATCACTTGAGTAGGGAGGTGTTTGATGACTCCCTCCACTACAGGGTTACTATTTTCCCTTTTCTAATCAATAAGTATTTTGCAGAGAGACTATATAAGTATTTCTTTATTCATCGAACTTTTATCAATTACTTAAGCATCCATTGATTTTTTTCTTGGCCATATTAATCATCGATTTAATTGTTTTGCTCTGTGTTAGTTTTAGCAAGAGACACTAAATCACCAAATTTAGGGGATGTAAAAATAAGTTCATTTTTAACTTGTTTTGTTGAATACTCCCACCTAGAAAGTGTCTTCTCTTCTTCTCCCAAGTGTCTTAATCTTAACTTAGTATTGCCTGGCTTGGCTCTGTTTTAGTATATTCAATCTTCTGTTGCTTTATTTGGAACTCTAAGACTATAAGTTTCCTGGCCTTGTATTCTCAGGCCACTACTGGTGCTTAATTTTCACCTACAGTAGTTGTGCCACCTTGAAACTCATCTGTGATGTATCGAACATTTCATAATGACCCGTGTGGTCTTCCCTTTTCCCATCTATCCACATTATTGCTATGGATGGTAGACAATTCTCCCTGAATATTTTCACATTCAAATTCTCTGCATTGTCTGCATGAATTATAAGCAAAAAGATAAGAGAAAATTTGACCTCTCTTATTGTTATTGTTGTTCTTGCCGCCTTAAAGAAACAGTTTTAAGATTCCCTTGACTTAAATTTCCTAAAGTAGATTCACTTCAGTCTCATCCTTGAAATATGGTTCCCTTTAATCCATGAAACTTCCTTCACAAGAGCCATTTTTTCTGATTTAATGAAGTCTGGTATAACAAAATACACCCTTACATTTACGAAGTTGTAAATGACAAATAAAATAATAAAAAATAAGACATGACAATCTAATTACAAGACAGTGAGCAAAAATAAGGCATGCTATAAGGACTGAACAAAGAAGTGTATAAAAGAAGATAAAAATACTTTAAAATCCCCTATGGACAATCATATAAACCAGCTAAGTTTCCAAATATATCTAGGATAAATAAACTAATCAATGTGGAACAGTCTTCTACCACATATGGATTAGTGCAAAACTGAAAAGCATATTCAAAGGCAATATGAGTGTTACCTATATCAAAGATACCACCAGTCTAAGGGGTTCCACCTCTCCACTCCTTTTCTTCTTCTCAGGCCAGTTTTACAAAAGAAGTTTGAGGAGGAAAGCAAAGAACTGTTATATTTTCCCCTTTATGCTCACTGTTCCCCAATATGTACCTCAGTTCTTAGGTCCTAAGGTACATTTATTTTAATCTATACAAGTTAGATCAGAAACTAACCTTCTCTTAAAATATGAGAGGTAAACAATTTTCCTGTATGCATTTACACACATATGCAGATACTGTGTTTGGAGGCTTATGTCTCAGGTGTATGTATGTATGTGCACATGTGGTTTCACGCACATGTTCACATGTGTGTCTGTGTTGTTATTTTCTTTCCTTCCTTCCTTCCTTCCTTCCTTCCTTCCTTCCTTCCGTCCTTCCTTTCCTTCTTTCTTTTTTCTTTCTTTCTTCTTTCTTTCTTACCAGATAGAGGAAATTAGGAAATAATAATACAATTAAAATGAGGTTCAGAGCATCAGTAAACATTGACTGACAGGGATATTCAGATAGAAAGGACAGATCTTATATTTATATTTAAATACATAGAATATAGAGAGCACATGGTACATTTAGGAATTTAAAAAATTGTTTAGTGAACCTAGAGATTAAACTAAGAAGAAGAAGATAGGCCTGAAATAAAAAAAAATACAACCCCCCAAAACAGAACCTGAATTCAGAGAAATTTTTGTATTCCTTTGGAGACGAATGGAATTTAACTCAAGGATTTTTAAGAGGGCATGCATAAGGTCAGACATATGCTTTCAGGATATATGTCTGCAGTGCGGGATGAGACCAGGATTAGTGTATAGCCTTTATACAATTGGTCTTGAGGTTAGTTGCAAAGCTGTTGTACATAAGTAATCATAATGGATTTGGATGAGTGGAGGGATCCTAGAGATATTTTGGAATGAGAATTTACAGGGCATACTAACTGGATATAGCTATAGTGGGAGAGAGAGTGACACAAATAGAAGACCTCAGTTCCTGGATGGCAGTGACTTTCACTAATGGAAGGAGCAGAAAAAGAGTAGATTTGTAGGGGATAGGGGAGATCTCAGCTTTGAACAGGCTTTGTTGGAGCTACCAGTGGGGCATTTAAGTGGGAAACTTCAGTTGGAATATCATCCTACGGGGTTGTAGTTTATAGGAGAGATTTGAAGTGGGAACACAGATTTGGAAGTCATAAACAAGTTAAGGACAATAAAATCTCTCAGAGTAGTCAGATAGAAGGAGAGGGAAATAGCTGTGATGAACGTCATCATTTAAGGAGAGTCAGAGAGGGAAGGATGTCATAAGGTACCTGAAGAGGAGCAGTAAGTGAAAACTGGGAGAGATGAGTTCATATTATTGAGTGAAAGGCCCTAGATGAACACATCAGAATTACCTCTGATATTTAAAATTGCAAAAGAGATCAATGTGGTTTGTGCCATAAGGAGGCAATTCTGTATATATATGTGATTTTTAGTGTAAACATCTTTGAAAGGTTAAAAACACAAAAAAGACAAGAATATAGTTAGGTATGACTCAACGGAAATAGCACTGATGATATGGGAAAGAGAGCAAAATCATTTCAGGATATATTAGGAAAAAAACCCAGCTGCTAAAAGTTAATACAAATATATAATTTGAAAAATTATCAGAAAATACTTTATTTTATGTTGTTTCTTATAACATGATTTATTAATTCATTTTAATAGTATATTTTTACTAGAAGACAGTTTAAATAAATTAGAAATGTCTCTGTCTGTCTCATATGCCTATGATGGAATTTGTTACCTAAATATTAGAGACCTAATCAGGAGACAGAACTAAATAAGAGACTATTTCAAATTTCTGCCAGAAATCCTGGCAGAATAACTCTCTCATCTTTAAGAAGGACAAATAAAGTGAGTCATCTTCTTGTACAGTTCCTACAACATATGTATTTCCAGCACTTTCATTCTAATTTTAGTTATAGACTGTATTACATGACACTATGACAACTACTGTTTATTTCTGATAGAGCGTGACTACCATATATTTAATCTTATTTTTCCAGTTACACCCAAAAGAAAGAACCTATTATTAAAGATGGTGTATTTCAAAATCAAGGTTTTTTTTATTTGTAAGCAGTGGCTTTAGTAAGAGACGGTATAATCAGTGGCTTAACAATGCATTTATTTTCATAACAGATATGGCAAAAATATAGATTTATACCAAATACTGATGTATAACAGCAGATCCTTGTACCCCATTTTTATTTTCCTTTCCTAAATCAAATTTTAAATGGCCAACAATGTAACTAGCTAAACAATGTCATTCAAAGGCTCCTATAAGCCAGACAGGGTCATGTGACTTGGTGCTAGCCAGTAAGAAGTTACCTGAAGTTCTTGGGTGGGGTTTCTAGTAAAGTCCTCCAAAGAGAAGGTGACAACTGATTTGAGGGGAGGGGGGGTGTTTTTTTGTTTTATTATTGTACTTTGCTCATTCTGCTTTCTAACACATGGAATATGGATGCAATGGATAGAAGAACCCCATAAGCCAACGTATAGGCATTTGGACAAGTGTTACACCCTAGGGGTGGTGTGAAAGAGAGCTAATTCCCTGACGCCATTGCAATGCTGTCATTCTAGATTTAATCTCTTGCTCTGGACTTTTATTTTTAGAATTTTAAAATGCCCTTCTTCCCCTTCCCATTCTTGCCATTGTCATTTTTCTCCTTCTTCTTCCCCTCCTCCTTCTTCCCCTTCTTCCTTCTCTTCCTCCTCCCCCTTCTCTTCCTCCTCCCCCTCCCCCTTCCTTCTCTCCTCCTCCTCCTCCTCCTCCTCCTCCTCCTCCTTCTTCTTCTCCTTCTTCTTCTTCTTCTTCTTCTTCTTCTTCTTCTTCTTCTTCTTCTTCTTCTTCTTCTTCTTCTTTTTCTTCACTTGAGCCACTCACTGTGTTGAGTTGTGTCATAGGCTGAATATTGCCTCCTAAAGATATACAAGTCCAATCTTTGGAACCTATGAACACCACTTTATATGGTAATAGTAACTTTGTAGATGCAATTGAATTAAAGACTGAGGAGGGATTACCTGGGTGGGTGTAATTTAATTAAAATGGTCCTTAAAGAAGAAAGGAGAAAAAAGGTTTGACTACATAGACTGGTGTTACACTGGAGCAGCTGATTTGAAGATGGAGAAAAAGCCCCTGAGCTAAGCAAGGTGGCTTTAGAAGGGGGGAAAGCAAGGAAACAACTCTCCTCTATTGTCTCCAAAGGTAGTGCAGCTTTCCTGACACCTTGATTCCATGTAAACTGATGTCGGTTTCTGTTCACTAGAACAATAAAAACATGAATGTATGTTGTTTAGTTTCTGGTAGTTTGTTACAGCCACAAAAGAAAACTAGTTGGAGATCCTTCTTATTTGGAGGTGATTACAGTTCTTAAATTATGCAGTGCAAATGGGAATGTTAAGAAAGTAAGAAAAATTGTTCTAATGTAAATGTCAAATGCTTTCGAGAGAAGGATTTTATTAATTTATGTGGAAGATACTAGTAGCTGATATATAATAGGTATTGAATAAAGAGTTGATGAACTAAAATGAATTTTAGTCATTCTATCCTTGTATTATGCTAAAGAAGAAAGGATTTTGGCTTTGGCTGATGTGGCTCAGTGGATTGAGTGCCAGACTGTGAACCAAAGTGTCTCTAGTTTGATTCCCAGTCAGGGCACATGCCTGGGTTGCAGGTCGAGTTCCCTGTAGGGAGGGGACATAAAAAACAACCACACATTGATGTTTCTCTCCATCTCTTTCTCCTTCCCCTTCCCTCTATCTAAAAATAAATAAATAACAGATTTTTTTTAAAGAAAGGGTTTTGAAAAAGAAAAAATTGGTTATTTTTTCCCACCATAACTTGAGTATGATGTTAGATGATATTTTTTCTGTTGATTTATAGGTTTGCAGATGTATAATAACTAATCATTTAGATATAATTAATAGTACACAAGGAAATGAAAATGCTTTGGAGAATTGATATGATTGCATCAAAATGATCATATTTCTAACTTAATTTGTTTACTGAGTCTGAATTATTATGACATTTTTCAATAACTTCCAAAAGAAAGCATTTTCATGTTGTTGATCTAAGTTTGCATTAGGTCAAAATCTAATTGATATAAACATAATAAGGTGATATAGACTTAATTATTTTTGCCTTTGTTTAATTAATTAATTACTTTATTTACCTATTTTGAATTTATTGGAGGGACATAGGTTAATAAAATTATATAGGTTTCAGGTGTATAGTTCTATCATATACTATCTGTATATTGTGTTATGTGATCACCACCCCAAGTCAGGTCCTTTTCCATCACTATTTAATCCCCCCTTTAGCCTCTTCTACCTCCCACCACCCACGTTCTTCTCTGGTAATTTCCATGCAATATAAATTTATTTCTTGTCATACGGTTAATCATTTACATTCTGATACAATGCTACAAACCCAACTACTCTATTTCTTACCAAAACACAGCAGTTAATTAGGGTTATAAGTCAAACAACTATTTTACTGTTATATATCTAGGTATGCATTAGTTCTGAAAATGTCTTCATTTTTAGATTCATTTTATAACTATATTGTTTAGTGGACCTTAAACTATAGAGTAGATAAGAAGTACAATCTATTGTTAAAAATGGAGGTGTGGAGGCTTTCTCCCTTTGGATTCTTATCCAGTGGGTACCAGTAAAAATAGAGGAATCAGCCCTAAATGATATGGCTCAGTGACTTGGGTATTGTTCCACGAACCAGAAGACTGCTGGTTGAATTCCCAGTTAGGGCATGTGCCTGGATTGCAGGCCAGTTGCCCAGATTGGGGTGTGGGAGAGGCAACAGATAGATGTTTTTTTTTCCCCTCCCTTTCTCTCTTCCTCTCTCTCTAAAAATAAGAGAATAAAATGTGTTTTTTTTTTAATGGAGAAATCAGCATTTGTACAATCTCTCTACATTACTCTTACATTGGAGGTCGGATATTTATACCATGCATTGTAAAATAGTTTTGCAATAACCTTTTGCATGACAATTAAGGCACAACTTGAGTTACTCATTTGACTTCAGTACATTTTGCTTTAGTGCGAATATTTTTTTATGAAACTCATAATAAATAGTGTTATAATTAGATAATTTTCATCCTCTAGACAATTGAATCTACATTCATATTTTTCTATGTAGGCAACTTTATTTGAGGGAGAATTCCCATGGTGAAATGTGGGGGCAACTTTGCCCACAAGTCCCCTCGTCAGCCATGAATGAAAATAATACTACCAAGACATGATCTGCTTGGGGAGGAGAGGTGGTCAATCTCTCAAAGAAGAAAGACCAAGAACCCCTTCTTCAATGGCTTTTATTAGGTTTGTAACACACAAGAATACAGGTAAAGCTCATCAATCAATGTCAGGCAGCATGGATCAAACAATAGACAATATTTCAAAAAGATCTGAGGGCTTATTCTGAGTTCGTGTCTGTCAGGTAAGGGGGTTGCAAAAACTTTGGGAGACATACTCATTTCCTGCTCAGACCCTTATCATATGAGTGAAAGCACTCTTAGCAAAGCAGGCTTCATAGGACTTTAGGGACTGTTTCTTATGCACAATCACCCCGGAACCCACTCTAGCAGGCAGAGGACTGCACCACCTTCCCAGTCATAGGTTTTCAGGCTTAAGTGGATTAGAGCCAGGAAGTACTTCTCCCAGATGTAAATGGGGACTCAGGCTATGTCAGAATAGCTGGGGGGGGGCGAGGGTCCATCACCTCCTCTTTGCTGCAGCCCCCCTGAGTCCTTCCTTGAGGGCCTCCCAAGTGATCATGTCTGGCTTAGGTTGCCCCTCCTCTGAGGGGTCTTACCCATCTCTGACTGACCGACCAAGCATTGGGGACAGGGGATGAAGCAGAAACAGCACTACTACCAGGAAGATAAGCTTTGTCTTCTTAGTGGCTGGCATTCTGGGAGTCGCTCACTCAGCCTTAGCCATGGGAGACAGTTACAACTCCTGAAACCAGGCAGAGTGGTTCCCAACAGTGAAACATTATAAAGCGCCTGTCATCTTTTCAGAACCTCATAAAACAAGGGGCACTGCAAGTTTTAGTAAATAGATTACGCTACATAAAACACTCTGAAAGTACCTGCATGCATTGAAACACCATGGAGTGCATTTTACAGTCGTCTAGTACTAAAAGATGGTTAGTATACTATAATATTCATGATAAATTTTCAGAGACTTGCTGGAAAAAAACAAAGTATCTAGGGACTACAATAAAATCATAAAATAAACATATTCAAGTAAGAAAAAGTATACTTAATTTTTAGATGAACTTTAAAATATTCAAGAGTGATTAGTATCTAAATCCAGTTTTGTTCACTTACAGATGGCTCACTATTTTTATAGTTAAGGTAATACATTTATATTTTCTTAAGTTAGTAATAAATGGAAACCTTTTGGTAATAATAGGAGGCAATATTTATTATATCTTTACTATTTGGCAGATACTGTACTATGTCTCAATATATTTAAGCCACATAACAGCCCTGTGAGATGGTGTGTTAGCGTTCTGTTAAAAAACAGAACAAATAGGATGTATATATACTAAAGAGAGATTTATTTTAAGGAACTGGCTCACTTGACTGTGGGGGCTGGCAAGTTCAACAACTATAGGACCAAGCTGCAGGCTAGAAATCCCAGCAGGAGTAGATGTTCTGGCCTTAAGTCTGAAAGCAGTCTGAAGACTGAATTCTTTCCTCTTCATGTGTTTTTTTTCTAGGCTTTCAACTGGTTGTCTGTTACCATCTACATATAGATGGTAATCTGTTTTACTCAAAGTCTACTGCTGTAAATACTAATCACATCTAAGCAACAGCTTCACAGTAACATTTAGACTGGTGCTAGACCATATGATTGGGCACCATGGCTTAGCCAAGTTGACTCATTATCATAACCATCACAGGGAGGTACTTCTATTATTCCATTTTACAGAAGCGTAAACTGAGGCAAAAAATTTAAATTTGCCCATGACTATGAAATAAGTAATGTGAGATCTAGGACTCAAAAGCCGACTGTGGAATTCCTGGAGATGCACTACCCAGTTCCCACTTCAGGGAAAGACTTGTTGCCAAGCTGTGTATTGGAGAGGGAACCTGGGATAAGGGAGAAGATGAGACGGGGAAAGGGGAGAAACATAGTAAGCATATAGATTTAAATTTTCAGTTTATTTTGGGTCTTTCTTAAACTAGAGAAAACCCCCTCGTTCTGTTTAGTGAAGCTTACATCTAGAAAGTAAGGCATGACTTTAAGAGCCCAGGCCATTGAGACCCCATGTAGACCATTCTGAGGGGTAACAATTATTCCATAGTTTGATCCCAGACTTTTGAGGCTTTGTCAATATTGCATTGAAGTTTTACTTCTATCTATGCCCAAATCCACTTCTTCTCTTTCCCTTCACAAATGTTGATTCATGTACACCCCAAACTTTATATTAGCATTTGTTTTAGAATTGTTAATCTGTGATACAGGGGATGTTATCCTTGCATGAGTTCATAAACCACTAGTAAGGCATCTTACGTAGCACAGCTATAGTTCTTTATTATAAATATTTATTGACAAAAATATAAGAATTAAATATTAATAGGCTATCAAGATGATTATTGTCAGATAGAATGAAAAACCCATCTGTCAAGAAGTTTTTTTAGCCCTGGCTGGTGTAGCTCAGTGGATTGAGTGCGGGCCTGTGAATCAGACAATTGTGGTTTGATTCCCAGTCAGGGCACATGCCTGGGTTGCAGACCAGTTCCCTGCAGGCCAGTTCCCAGGAGGGGACGCACAAAAGGCAACCATACATTGATGTTTCTCTCCCTCTCTCCTTCCCTTCTCCTCTAAAGATAAATAAATAAAATATTTTTAAAAATAAAAAAGAAGTTTTTTTAATCCTTCCCTTTTTGACTACGCTGCTGTAACCTAGCAAATAGGAGCCCATTCACATTGTACCTTGGTGCATGATCCAACAAGCAGCACTGAGAGAAATGGGTTTTATTTGTCCCTCATTAATCTGGGGGGGAAACAATTCTCTAATCCCTTTAGAAGTATAGTTGTGGGTCTCAAAGTCACCATTCTCTTGCAGCAGCTCTCTCCTTCAGGATGTGAAGTACATGGTCCTCAGCCTCCATACAGTAGTCTATGAAAGCATGTGCCATGTTACACTGGGTTATGGTAAAATCCAGGAAAGGCACAAGCCCCAAGAGTGACCTTTCCATATGTCCCAAGAGTCAGCATCTTTCAAGGCAGAGTACTTGATGTCTTCTGAGTCAGCTAGAGTGGGCACGATCAGAGCATTAGCATGCTGTTCTCTCCCTTACTATACTAGACCATGTGGTCACATCCTGACTACAAACTGCCTAGCTGCTGCATCATGGTTCTTTCTCCTCCACACTTGCTCCCCTCATATGGCTTTTATCTCACTACCAGCAGCATGGCCGAATCTCCCTTATATGACTGACCTTTTTACTACAGACCATCATGGCTGCTACCAACTGTCTCTGCCCCCATGGAGGACCAGCCTTTTTCTCTCTCCACCTGCTTTAGTTTAAATCCTGACCCAGAGCTTCCTACAGCCACTATCTCTGTGGCTCCTTCCACAATGAGCCACATTTGACAGTTTCCTATGTCATTTACATTCTCTTGGCTGCCACCTTTAGTCAGGGCAAGAGTGACTCAGTGACACAGGGAAACTGCCTCCCTGCCTCTTGTGCAGGTGTTGTGCAAACCCCAGCTGAGTCACAGGTCACCATACATTCTGAAAGTCACATACCACCTTGTGTCCCAGGGTGGTAGCACAGCTATGAGCTAGCCATCAACTTGCCATTGGTATGAAAACTATCTTAACTGTTATATAGTCTACTCCCCCCATCCCTCAACCAAGGGCTGTAGGGGTTTGGGGGATTCTCTCACTCTGCACCACTTTGCTACTTTCATGGCACCTATAATTACAATAAACCTAAAAACTACATCAGTGAAGATCAAGGGCAAATCACAAAAGCATAGCTTATATAGCACATAGTTTGATGGAGTAAAGTTAACACGAAGAAATAGTGCAAAGGCATGAAAAACATGAAAGCCATCCAAAGAGCTATGGAGAAACTCATAGATTAGCAATTTCGGAAAACATCCTTACAGGTAAATGGTGTTTTTGAGCCCTAATGAAGGAACTGTATAGAGGGAACTAGAAACATGGAGGGGAGCTATTGAAACATTTTCAATAATGGGACTTCTGGCCAAGATGGAAGCGTAGGCAGATAGACTGTGCCTCCTCACACAACCAAAATAAAGACAACAACAATTTAGAAACAAAGTAACAACCAGAACTGACAAAAATTGAACTGCATGGAAGTCGGACAACCAAGGAGATAAAGTAGACACGTTCATCCAGACACATTCTAAAGGGTGAAGTTGGGCAGGTGGGCAGAGAGGGGTCATGGCACAAAAAGCAGTGGCACTGGGCATGCAAAGCAGCAGCTGGTGGACCCTGGACATGCAGGTGGTGGCTGGGAGACTCCAGGTGCACAGGTGGCAGCCAGCAGACACAGCGAGGTGGTGATTGTGAAGCAAGGCACTGCACCCAAGGCAGCTGGCAGATCGGGTGGTCTCACATTCATGTGAAAATAAACCAGGTGAAACTGGGGAGAAAGACAGACTGCACAACCCAGAGAAATAAAGCCTCAAAACACTGATTGAAAACACCTGTGCATGTTGAGGTACTGGGAGAGACTCCCAGCCTCACAGGAAAGTTCACTGGAGAGACCCACAGGGTCCTAGAATGTACACAAGCCCCCCCCCCCCCAGAAATCAGCACCAGAAAGGGCCAGTTTGCTTGGGGGAAGCAGCACAGGGGACCGAAATCTGAGAGAGAGAGTGGAACAAGGGCCATCGTCCCCTCTCTGACCGCGATGCCACATACAGTGTCACAACACAGCAACTGGGTTGCCCCATCCTGGTGAACACTTAAGGCTCCACCCCTCACATATAACAGGCCAAAACATTATGGCTCCAGCAGAAGAACAGCTCAAAACCCGAGAGCCAATACTTCTAAGCTACAGAGAAATGGCCAACTTATCGGATGTACAATTCAATACAGTGGTGATCAGAATGCTCACAGAATTGGTTGAATTTGCTCACAAATTAGATGAAAAAATGAAGGCTGCACTAAGTGAAATGAAGCAAAATGCACAGGGAACCAATAGTGATGGAAAGAAAACTGGCACTCAAATCAATGGAGTGGACCAGCATGAAGACAGAAAAAAACAAACAAACAGAAAAGAATGAAGAAATAAGAATTCAAAAAATGAGCAGAGACTTAGAAACCCCCAGGACATCTTTAAATGTGCCAACATCTGAATGATAGGGGTACAAGAAGGGTAAAAGGAAGAACAACAAGTGGAAAAGTTATTTGAACAAATAGTAAAGGAGAACTTCCCCAATCTAGCTAAGGAAATAGATTTCCAGGAAGTTTAGAAAGCTTAGAGAGTCCTAAAGAAGTTGGACCCAAGGAGGAACACACCAAGACACATCATCATTACATTAGCCAAGATAAAAAATGAAAAAGAGAATCCTAGAAACAGCAAGAGATAAGGGGACAGTCACCTACAAAGGAGTTCCCATCAGACTGTCAGAGGATTTCTCAAAAGAGACCTTACAGGCAAGAAGGGGCTGGAAAGAAGCATTCTAAGTCATGAAATACAAGGACCCACATCCAAGATTGCTCTATCCAGCAAAGCTTTCATTTAGAAAGGAAGGGCAGATAAAGGGCTTCTCAGATAAGGTCAAAGTTCAAGGAGTTCATCATCACCAAGCCCATACTATATGAAATGTTGAAGGGACTTACCTAAGAAAAAGAAGATAAAAACCATGTATAGTAAAAAAAACAGCAAACTCACAATTATTAACAACCACACCTAAAACAAAAACAAAAGAAAACTATTCACACAACTAGAACAGGAACAAAACCACATAAATGGAGATCACATGGAGGCTTAGCAACAGGGGAGTGGGAGGAGGAGATGGGAGAAAAGATAGAGAATAAGTAGCATAGATGGTAGGTAGAAAATAAACAGGGGGAGGGCAAGAGTAGTGTGGGAAATGTGGAAGCTAAAGAACTTATGACACATGGACATGAACTAAAGGGGGAAATGTGGGTGGGAGATGGTGTTGCAGGGTGGAGGGGAATAAAGGGGGGGAAATGGGACAACTGTAGTAGCATAATCAATAACATATATTAAAAAAAGAAACATTTTCGATGGTGGCTGTGAACACAGAAAGTGGTACTGTTGAGAGTAAACAAACATCAAAAAAGGATACATATTCTTTCTTCTTTCTTCCTTCCTTCCTTTCTTTCTTCTTCTTTTCCTCCTTTACTTTTTTCTAGAACCACCTAATGGTTGGGAGTTCAGTAAATGTTGGACAAGCCAGCCTTCTGAAAGTCTGGAGCAACAGGAGAAAAATGGTCTTAGGTCAAATGGTTGAATGACAAGCACATCAAGATGTAAAGTCAATGACAAAGATTTTTAAATACAGAAAAATACCAGGTTCTATGATATACTGACATACTTATCACTCTTCTCAAACTGTGTCAAGTGTGATTAGTTAATTCTAACCCCCTTTTCATAAAGCATTTCTTTATCTTGCCCACTAAATCTTGTGGCATAAATTAAAAATATGCAACAGAAATTAAGACATAGTTTGTAGCTATTCATTCACTGAGTGTAGCCTTTATGAAGCAAGCCAAGCTTCACTTGTTTTTTTCTGTTCAAACTTGTAAGAGTCATGGTTTATCTTGCAAACACACACAAAAAAAGTTAGCATATGGTTTCTGAGATCTTAACAGAAGAGAAAGGGCAGCTAGACAATTTATGTAATGATAGTATAGGTAAATACAAGGCTATTCAAGTTCGTTTACCATATAAGTGGGAAAAATTTCTTTCTCTAAGCCAAACATCCTTTAGATGATTTGAACATTGTGATGTTTTACATGCTTTGAAGTTGAAGGTTGTTTACATAAAGGTTTAAAAAGAAGCATGTGCTAAAGCTCTCAGGGAACATTTTGTCATCACTTATGAATATCTTTGGAAATTTCTTACTCCTTCTCAGTAGTTAGGAGGAAGAATGAGTAAATAAATTTCAATTTCGATAAGCTCTTTCTCCTACATTTCTGCTGCTTTGTTCTGTAGAGCTTGAGGTCTTGTATAGCCTTGTCTCTAGACCCTTTATCTTAATAAGAATCTAATTACCAGCTTGTACATTAAAAATGAAAAGTAATCAATAAGTGATCTTCTTTGTACTTGAAGCTATTGTCCCCTATAGCTTCTTCTACATTTTTAAAGAAATTTTAATAAGATATCATTTACAATTAATTTTACCCATGTAGCTGTAAATTTTAGTGAGTTTGATAAATGCACAAATTTTAGTGAGTTTGATAAGTACTCATCTAAACACCACCACTACTTAAAAATAGAATATTTTCATAACTCTAAAAGAGCCCTACTCCTGGCCCCATACAACTACTGATCTGCTTTTGGTCACTGTAGATTTGATCTGTCTTTTCAGACTTCTATGTAAATGGGATCATATAGCAAATAATCTTTCCTGTCTGGCATCTTTTAATCAATACATTGTTTGTGTGATTCACCTATCTATTTGCAGATATCAGCAATCATTTTTTCATTGTTGACCACTATTTCATTGTTTTGATATAACAAACTTTGTTCATATTTACCTGCCAGTGGACATTTGAATTTTTTAAATTTTTTGTCATAATGAAGTGGAAATGCAAAATACTGCAGCTATTTTGAAAAACAATTTGACACTTTCTTGTAAGTGGAACAGACTTACTATTAACCAAGATGGTCTTAATATTTTCATCAACCTGATTACAGGTTTATTCCTGATATAGGCTCCTAACTTCTCTTTTCTTAGATCATTTGATTTAGAAAACCTTCAATTATCAATTCTATCTTTACCCATTTTAAGGTGCAAATCTTCTCCTGACCTCTTTCCAGTTTCAACATCTAGGGAATATCTTTCTCAATAACCTGGTATCCAACTCTTTGAAATGTAATCATCAAGAATTTTCTGTGAGGGAATGAAAGACTGAATTTGATAAACCAAATAGAAAACACAAACAGCTTATCTACATTGACCAACCTCCCTCACTAACCTCCTTCATTAATTTTCCATTATCTCAACACAGTAATTAAAAACCCTCATGCCTTTTGTTTCAGTGGGGTTAAATTGAGTCTTGATGGGGGACTCAAGTATTGGACAAATTTTAGTTTAGGTCATAGCTAATAAGCTTAGTAATCAACGTATGCAAAAAGCTATTGTTTCAGGAACTGGTGGTATGACCCACCTTGACTCCAGGAGACCATAAGAAGTTCCACCTTTGTGCCTCAGGAGGACCGCAAGCATCAAGATGGTATCTGAGCCACTGTACTCCAGAGTGAGACACCCACTGCCCGGGGCACTGCAGGGCACAGATATAGACTACCACCCAAAGCACAGATGAAAAAGAATGTTGCAGCTTTAATCAGATGAACTTTTTCCTGAATTCCAAGCCCCTTACCTACGTTTTTCTTCTCCTTATAAAAAGGTTGGTTTAAGATGGAATTTAAGATGTTCTGTTAGGGTACAAACCCACCATCTTCTCAGATTGCCAACCATCCGAATAAAGTACCCATAAAGATTTAATCTCTGTCTCTGCTTATTAGGTCTGGTAGGTGACAGGTAGCACAAATGCTGGCTTTTCCAGTTTCAGCTTCTCTTTCATTGCAATAGTTCTAAATAAAGTATGCCTTTGCCGTATTGAACTCTGTGGTACAATTTTTCTTTGACACCCTGGGTCAGTGATTCCATTCCTAGATAATTATCAGAGGAAAAAAAACATATCTATTCATATATTGACAATGTTGACTTTTACCTAACTTTTACCAAGGTCTGTGATTCTGGAAAACAGGTATGATTTCAAAACTCTCATCTGAGTTCCAGGAAAAAGGCTTACTAGAACCACTCCTTCTGAGATGACTTGCGGTTTCCCTCCCTATGCTTATCTGTGAAAATTCCAAGCGCAGGCTCTCCAAAATCTGCGTTCCATAAAAATTCGCTGAAGCGTTTGACTCCAGGGATCCATTGAAACAAAATGCCCATTAATTTGACTTGATCAAATTTTAGTCGAACTTCCATACTTCACCCAGGCTTGTGGTCTTTGCTGCTCTTTCAGCTCCAGGGAGCACAAACCCTCCTCAATGACCCCTCCCAGAGAGAGCAAAGGCTGACCTCAGGGTTAAACATAATCTGATCAACTGTCGTGTTACACTGTCTGCATGCACTCTTACTCTTCCCATTTATTTAAACTTCTTTTCAAGATTTGTTTACTTTTCCATGTATGCATGTATTTATGTTCCCATTCTGCCTGCGTTTTGAGATTCTTACAGATATCATAGTCTGGAATGTTTCCCCATTGCATTATACTGCTCACCCTCCGTCTATTGCAGTAGTTCTTTTCCCTCACTGCAATAATCCATTCTAAGAAAGTCTTTCCTAAAACAGATTAGTTTTTGTTTGACAATGCTAACATTCATAGCTTCTTTTAATTTTAAACATATTTTATTTGCATACAGAATGGCATGTTATGTTTGAGATGTTTCACCCTTGCCAACAAATGATCAAATTGCAGAGCTATAGGTTTATAAAATGTTCTAGTTAAAAGAGAACTCAAGTAGTGTAATACAATCTTTCACTTTCCAGACTACAAAAGTAATAAATCAAGACAATGAGGTCTCTTGACTAGGTTTACAGAACAAGGAAGTGAAATATAAGGTTTAGAATTTTGACATTCTGGTTCATTGTCTACTACAAATTTGCTTACAAAGTATCCAGTTTATAATTAATACTCAAATTTGCCAGAGAAGACTTTTAGTGCACTTTGCCTTTAGGTTCCAGAATACATCATCTTCTTGTTTATAAAAATGTAGTAGCATTTGCATGTTTTTAAATTTTGGCATTAATCCTATTATTCATAATATTTCACAGATAGCCAACAATGATTGTACAATCACACTTGAAATTATTTATCAGGTCATATTTATAATCCTCAATGTCTAGAGATTTTAATTCATTTAATGTTTTCCTTCACTTGTCATGGAAAGAGTTCCCTCAACTACAAATTGCTAACACTCTCCAATTTGCAAATTGTTCTCTTTGACGGAGAAATAGAAATCACATTCTATTTAATAGTAATTTTTATTTCTTTAAGATTTGCCTTAAATGTTTAGTATATTCATATTTATACTTTTAATATATATTTTATTGATTATGTCATTACAGTTGTTCTATCCCCCCTTATTCCCCTCCACCCTGCACACCCATCCCCTACCTTCCCCCCTTTAGTTTATGACCACGTGTCTCAAGTTCTTAAGATTCTATATTTCCCCTACTATCCTTGCCCTCCCCCCTATCTATTTTCTACCTACTGTCTATGCTACTTATTTTCTGTACCTTCTCCCTCTTTCTCCTCCTCCCACTCCCATGATGCTACCCCTCCATGCGATCTTCATTTCTATGGTTTGCTCCTGATCTAGCTGTCTTCTTAGTTTGCTATTGTTTTAGATGTAGTTGTTAATTACTGTGAGTTTACTGTCCTTTCACTGTTCATCTTTTTTATCTTCTTTTTCTTAGGTAAGTTCCTTTAACATTTCATATAATAAGGGCTTGGTGATGATGAACTCCTTGAATTTGATCTTATCTGAGAAGCACTTTATCTGTCCTTCCATTCTAAATGAAAGCTTTGCTGGATAGAGCAATCTTGGTTGTAGGTCTTTGGATTTCATGACTTGGAATACCTCTTTCCAGCCCCTTCTTGCCTGTAAGGTCTCTTTTGAGAAATCAGCTGACAGTCTGATGGGAACTCCTTTGTAGGTGACTGTCCCCTTATCTCTTGCTGCTTCCAAGACTCTCTCCATTTTAATCTTGGCTAATGTAATTATGATGTGCCTTGGTGTGTTCCTTCTTGAGTCCAACTTCTTTGGGACTCTCTGTGCTTCCTGGATTTCCTGGAAGTCTATTTCCTTTGCCAGAATGGGGAAGTTCTCTTTTATTATTTGTTCAAATAAGGTTTCCACTTGTGACTGTTCCTCTTCCCCTTCTGGTACCCCTATAATTTGGATATTGGAGTGTTTAAAGATGTCCTGGAGGTTCCTAAGCCTCTCCTCATTTTTCTGAATTCTTGTTTCTTCATATTTTTCTGTTTGGTCATTTTTTCTTCCTTCTGGTCCACTTCCTTGATTTGAGTTCCAGTTTCCTTTTCATCACTATTGCTTTCCTGTGCATTTCCCTTCATTTCAATTAGTTTAGCCCTCATATATTCCTCTAATTTGTGGCTAAAATTAATCAGTTCTGTGAGCATCCTGATCACCAATGTTTTGAACTGTGCCTCTGATAGGTTGGCAATTTCTTGTTTGCTTAGATTTATGGGCACTGGGGCTCTGAGTTCTTGAGCCATCTTTTGATCTGTTCGTGCCTGTTACGTATGAGGAGAGTCGCTTTAGGTGTTCACCAGAGTGGGGCTACCCAGGTCTCTAGGTTGCGATGCTGTATGTGGGGGTGGGGTCAAAGAGGGGCAATAGCAGTCCCCTCTGCTGTTTCCTGCCACTGGGGCCTGCATGATCTTTCTCACTGCTAGCTCCTTTGCTGGTTTATCTGCATGCGAATGTGTGACCTCGGTCAGTCTGCCGCCTTGCACCCTCAGTGGGTCCATCGGTTGCTACTCCACACCTGGGATTTGTCCTCGGCTGCCTGCGCGCCTCGGTCGCACATCTGAGTCATGCATCTGGGTAGGTCCGGTGGATCTTTCCTGCCCGACCCCACTCTGCTGCTGGCTCTGCCCCTCTTACCAGTCTGGCTGAGTGGTCCGTTGTTGTCAGACTTCAGTATAGTTCAATTTTCTGTGGTTTGGCTGCATATTTTGTTGCTAAAACTTTGTTGTTTTTAAACTTGGTTCTGCGAGAAGGCACAATGTTTCCACCTATGCCTCCATCTTGGCGGAAGTCTAAATTTCTTGTTTTTAAAAAATTACATTTTAGAAGTGCCTATTTATTTTTTATAATAGTCACACTAGTACTATTGTGTTTTTATTCTATCAATGTATTTCTCCATAGTTAAGTACTGTTTCTTTATATATGAAAAAATATATATGTATCATTACAGGAAAAATACCTGAGTTGTCACATTGCTTACACTCCTTTATTCTCTATCATTTATTTAATTAATGGAATTTATTTATCAAAATTTCTCAGTAAGATCCTTTGCCAGGTACTATTCTAGACATTTACATATTTCAATTCATTCAATCCTCACAATGAACCCTTGGAATATATACTATTATTATCTTTATTTTAGAAATAATGAAGGTTATATCATTAGTAACTGGGATGGGCAGAGTTAGGTGGTTTTAGTTACTCTGCCATGTTTCTCCCAATCTCCAACAATCTTCTGTATTGTTATATTCTATTAACAAATAATTTTTCTATTATCTTCTTAAAGCTTTTTATTTTTTTTCTGTAGAGTAAAATAGTAGAATAATGCTACCATTATGGTAGTAAAATAGTTTTTATGTCTATGCCCAGAGACTTGGTAATTTCCACCCTATTTTTCATCACCGCTTTTCAGTAGGCAGAACTTCTTTTCGTTAAAATTAAGTCAAAATTGAACTACCTTGGTTATGTTCCCAATCTTCTGGAAGATGACCCTGTCAGCAAGGCAAAGAAAGAATTTATTACATAGTTTTATTAGATGTACAGTTGAAAGAAAATGATTCTTTTCCAAAACCTCATCCAAATACAATTTATCATGCTTCTACTATCATTTCATTGATTTAAAACCAAATCAAGACCATTGTAGGACATTTTATCTTTAGAAATAAAAGCTATACATTTTAAAGTAAAAACTTCAAGTCATTGCTGGAATCATAGCAGTTCAGATAAGCAATGCAAACCTGCCCTGAAAAGGTGCCTGTCCTACTCAGGCCAGAGCAGGAGAAGGCAGTGACTAGTTGAGATAAGAAGCCAGCCAAGTTAGAAAAGAACACAGCCATGGGCCCAAATGCCTACATTCATTTTGCATTGGAAAATGAGAAAACAGCCCTAGTCACCTGCTACCACGTATTCATACTTTTATTCTGCCAGCATTATGTAATTTATCATTTTGTTTATAAAGGAATAATCAGGCATATTTTGAGGGAGAAATGGCAATTTATTGAAATCCAGATAACTTGGGTAAAACATATTTTCCAAATTTAATTGAAGTGTTTATATTCTTTCCTTCAGTTGTATCGAAGTTCACTGACTCTGAATTATACAACCCATAGGTAAGAATATACAGGGATATTTCAAGCGCAACTACATTGATATCGGAATATATGTCTGACATCAGGAGTCTCTTCAGATGAAATAACATGATGGTTTTGACAAAATTAATGTTAACTGAACAAGTACAACGGACATATATCACTGCTGCTTTTTATTGTCCATATCAATTATGTATTTTATAAACATTTCATATAATATTTTAAAAGAGAAACTAACAATTTGCAATGAACAAGAAAGCAAAGCACATAGCCAAGGTCTCTGGTAACATGAAAAGTGAGGACAAATAAAAACTTGGCCTTGGATAGAAACATACTTAGGAAATGATAGATGTCATCAAGCATTTAGAGGATTTCCACAAAGAGTAGGCGGAAGATTTGTCAAAGGCTTTGTAAACACAGAATTGGGACACCATGAGAAAGAGTGTGTGGGAATGTCTGGCAGCAACAACATGCAAAGTCTGGAAAGATTTGAAAATAGGAATGCTTTCACTTGATTAGATGTAAAGCTAACATGTATGAGATCATTGCTGATATGTAAGTTTGTATTCATTAGACAAAATATTTCCCACAATGACACCAATTTTGACTGTAAATTAATCACTAGTACCATTTAACTAAATAAATGAATTACCAGAAACACCTTTAAAAACAATAGAAGTCTAAACAAAATAGGAAATAAAAAAGCCCCCTTGGGCCCTGGCTGGTGTAGCTCAATGGACTGAGCACAGGCCTGTGAACCACACGATTGGGGTTCAATTCCCAGTCAGGGCACATGCCCGGGTTGCAGGCCAGTTCCCAGCAGGGGACTCACGAGGGGCAACCGTACATTGATATTTCCCTCCTTCTCTCCTTCCCTTCCTCTCTAAGATAAATAAATAAAAAATCTTTTAAAAAAGCCCCCTTGGGCTCTTATAGTTAACACTAACATACTTCTAACTTAAACTTGTTTGACAAACAAACAAAAAAACACTTGTGGGGGGGCTCACTTAAATGTCTAGGTTTAATTCTAGTTTCAAGAAATATTGAGTATCTGGGGTCAAAGAATGTCAACTAGGCTCTTTATCTATCTATAAGCTCTGTCTATAATTGTCTTTATTCTGAATGCAAAAGTTTTCAATACTGTGAACATGACGGATGGCAGCAACCTATATCCTCCAAGCTGAGAAACAGAATGATTTTAATTATTTTTCCCTTAGATATCAATTCCATAAATAAATCTGAATGAACTTTATTGGATCTCAACTTCCCCTTGGATCAAGCACTGAAAAACAAAGAAGCTAAGATGATATCTATCAAGAAGTCAAGAGGACATACAATACTATACTATACTATATGATTATATATAGCATAAAACATTAGTTTGGTTAGGTTCAAATTTTTCTATAGTTATAAAGCATACATAAAGAGCAATATTCTCATTAAAACATAGAAAATAAGAGACTGAAATAATTGGAGTCAACATAAAGTGTTTTTTGTATTTCATCAAAATAGTTCATAATTAGCCCAGTCAGTAAGATGCCAGTCTTAGAAAGACAGATTAGAGCTGAATAAATCATGTTACCAAATAAAAAGAAAGAAAAGGTAGTAGGAAGAGGGTAGGCAGCAAGATAAGGAGGAGGAGAGCAAAGGTTGTTCAATTGCATTGCTGTATGTCAATTTGAATAAAGCCTAAAATGCAATAAAACATTTCCCAGTTATAAAGAAGATTCCTGGACATGTATATGATCATTTCAATATCTCTCTAATATTTTGTTTTGCATCACAGCAAAACAGCGAGAATCACACATAACCGGCATTGGGATAGGGTGTCCAAAGAATTCATAGATCAAATCCCAATGAATGTGATTTCTCTGCTATTTTTGTCAAAGTTGAATGTTTGTCTATTTAGTAGTACATTTTCAAAATTTTCTATAGAACTATACCAGGGATTGGTAAGTGAAATCACTAAACAAAAAAGAAAATAAATGATGACAAGTTGATAAAGACATTTATAGAAACATCCAGACACTTTTACTTTTAAAGGGTAACATTGTGAGGGACAGGTGATATTATATTAGGTAATGGAAACAGTATGTAGTTCTAGCTACTGGAAATAAGAGAGAGACGGAGAATTGGAGCCTACAGTTTTATATTTTTATACTAATGAAGTATAACAATGGATTTATAAATATAAAATATACCTTACCTTTGTAGGGATATTGTCTGAAGTAGAATGTACATATCAGTATATAAAAACAGTCTTTAAAGAAATAGATGATATACTGCAAAACCTACAAATTGGCATAAAATAGTAACACATTATTTATTCTTTAATTGTTATGGCATACTTTTAACTTGAAATATAAAATTCAGCAAGAAGGTACTGTAGTTTTTTAGTTGTTGTCGATTTGTTTTGTTGTTTTTTTATATGGAGATTAGGGAGACCTAATGCAAGTCCTGAAAATCAAAGATCTTTCTCCAGTTTGTATTAGGAGGAGAAGTCAGTTCTTGCTGGTGTGGTTCAGTGAATTGAGTGGCAGCCTGCACACCTAAAAGTTGCTGGTTTGATTCTCAGTCATGGCACATGCCTGGGCTGTGGGCCAGGTCTCCAGTAAAGGGCGGGCCAGAGGCAACCACATAGTGGTGTTTGTTTTTTAAAAACTTTTACTAAGTATAATTTATTCACTATGCTTTTACAGTTGTCTCATTTTTCCCCTTTGGCCCCTTATGCCCAGTACCCTAGCTCCTTCCAACAATCTCTATGGAGTGCAGCAAGCCCCCATCCTCCAAAGAAGGGTTTGTAATGGAGTCAAGAACTCAGGGTATCCGGGAAATATAAAAATATAGGATATCCTTACCCCAAACGTCTGGACTGGGGGATGGGATACACGGAGCAGGGTCATTGAGGGTTATTTTGCATATCAACAGTTGGCCAGCTACATACTTGTTATGCAAAAATGGTTATTTTATATATCCATAGCAGGCTAGCTAGGGAGATGAGAGTGACTTTGATCCCTGATGTAACTGGGAGGCATCTCCCCTGCTCCTGGCCCTGCCTTGTTACAGTACTTGTGTGAGAGCTTTCAGATGGTTCCCTCCATGCCTCAGGGCCACGCCTGCCTGGACTTACTATGGCATCCCAGAAAGGCTGAAAAAATACAGGAATGCTGGCAAGTGTAGCCAATGGTGGGAGGAGTCAGAAATGGGGTTGCTGAGGAAGATTTGCACCAGGATTAAAACCCAGGTGTGGCAGTCGTGTGGGTTGGAACCACACGGTTTGCCACACCTGGGTTTGCCACACCTTTACTACATGGTTTAGGAAACAGGAGAGGCAATACAGGACTAGGGGTAGGAACAATGGGAGACCTTGCAGGGAGGGAAAGGTGTGAAAGCTCTGTTGCTGGTGAGCCATGAGAAGGTGCCACATGCCATTGGAGTAAGAACTGGAGATCATGGCAACACAGCTGAAAGTTCTGGGGTCTATGGGAGATCTGCCAGCTGAGCACAGATTACTGGGAAGAACCGGGAGTTAGCCAAGCCACAGACTTCTTTTTTTCCTGGGATACAGTACCCCTGACTGGCCTGACTGGGCAAAGTGGAGAATGAACACACACAGTAGTGTGTGTCTGTGGGTGTTTTAAGGGACTTTGAGTATTTAACAGTGACGTTAAGTCATTACTCTAAACCTGTGTAACTTTTCAATAAATAGTTACTTTTGTTTTTTTCAAACTCTGGCATTGAAAGCCATAATTCCAATTCCCAAGGGCAACAGGCAAGGTGAAACTGGTACAAAGAGACCCTGGGAGGGGGAGGATCCGTTTGGTAATGGTACCTGCTTTCCTCACCCCAGGGCCATTCTGCAGCAAATCCACCCTCCTTAATTCATGTCCATGGGTTGTACATACAATTTCTTTGGCTTCTCCATTTCCTATACTATTATTAACCTCCCCCTCTCCATTGTATGCCAACCATTTATGTTTCTTATTCCCTGTGCCTTTTCCCCATTTTCCCTCTTCTGCCTTCCTGCTAATAACCCTCCATGTGATTTGCATTTCATGATTCTGTTCCTGTTCTAGTTGTTCGCTTAGTTTGTTTCTGATTTTTTAGGTTCAGTGGTTGATAGTCGACAGTTTGTTGTCATTTTATTGTTCATATTTTTGATCATCTTCTTTTTCTTAGATAAGTCCCTTCAACATTTCATATAATGAGGGCTTGATGATGATGAATTCCTTTAACTTGACCTTATCTGGGAAACACTTTTCTGCCCTTCTATTCTAAATAATAGCTTTGCTGGGTAAAGTAATCTTGGATACAGGTCTCTGCTTTTCATCTCTCTAAATACTTAGGACTGTGCCTTCTAGCCTACAAGTTTTCTTTTGAGCAATCAGCTGACAGTCTTATGGGCACTCTTTTGTAGGCTATATCCTTTTCTCTTGCTGCTTTTAAGATTCTCTCCTTTTCTTTAACTTTGGGTAATGTAATTATGATGTGCCTAAGCGTGTGCTTCCTTGGGTCCAACTTCTTTGGGACTCTCTGAGCTTCCTGAACTTCCTGAAAGTCTATTTCCTTTGCTAGGTTGGGAAAGTTCCCCTACATTATTTTTTCAAATCAGTTTCAATTTCTTATTCTTTCTCTTCTCCTTCTGGCACCCCAGTGATTTGGGTGTTGGGATGTTTAAAGTTGTCTCAGGTTCCTAAGCCTCTCCTGATTTTTTTGAATTTTTGTTTCTTCATTCTGTTCTGGTTGAATGTCTATTTCTTCCTTATGTTCTAAATCATTAATTGGAGTCTTGGTTTCCTTCCCTTCACTGTTCATTCCCTGTACATTTTTCTTTATTTCACTTTGCATAGCCTTCAGTTTTTCCTCTATTTTGTGACCACACTCAACCATTGTTTTGAACTCTGCATCTGATAGGTTGTCTGTCTCCTCATCACTTAGTACTATTTTGGGGGTTTTGATCTGTTCTTTCATTTGGGCCATATTTTTTTGTCTCAGTACAACTGTTACTTTGTGGCACTGTGGGGGTTTTTTATGGTAGCATATTTTATTTCCAGTGAACTAAGAAATTATGCAAAAACCTATGTAGTCCTGGTTGCACGAAAATAAATTTGAGATATTACTATCTGTAGAAGTAGAACTTGTAGCAGAATCAGTGAGTTAAACACTCTTTCTAGGAATATTCTTTGTTTTACTACTTTGAGAATTCTCTCTCTCCACTGTATTAGAGAATAGTAAAGTTAAGCTAATCTTATTTGATCAACCCTTGGTTATTAGAAATATACACTTGAAACATATGTAATCTTATTAACCAATGTTACCACACCCAATTTAATTTAAAATAATAAAAAAAAAAGAAATGATACAGCTTAGTATTTACTTCAGTATTTCTAAACTGTCATGTCTGTGGGTACAAAAGCAATACCAATTGGCAATTTGGGGGTTTTCTTTTGAGTCATTGTGAAATATAAAATTTTTAGCCCTGGCTGGTGTAGCTCAGTGGACTGAGTGCCGGCCTGTGAACCAAAGTGTCACTGTTTTGATTCTTGGTCAGGCACATGCTTGGGTTGTGGGCACATGAGAGAAAACCACACTCTGCCTCTCCTCCACTCTCTCTAAAAATAAGTAAATAAAATCTAAAAAGAATTTTAAATAAATATGACATATAAGAATAAAAGTGCTATTTATGATCTATATTTATAGATGTTACATTAAGAAGAAAAATTATCAGCCATTATTTAAGAAAATTCAAATTTAAAATAAAAATATGATTGAATAGTTAAAAGTAAAATGTATGTAGCTTTATTTTTATAAAATTACATTAAGAATATGAGCAGAAAATTGATAAACTGATAAAAATTAGATTAAATTTTCTAAGAAATAACTCAAATATAAACATATTAAAATGAAGTATTTAACAGTTGCCATCTATAAAACATTTTGTTAAGCCTCTATTACATTTTGTTGATACCATCCTTACCATGACTATTCATTGTCTTGATTCAATTCAGAATTTTAGAAGAAAAGTAAAATAAGCTATGCATACCAGGATTCTTTCATGAATGGTAGACAACTGTTCATGGCTCTTGAGGGGAAAAAAAGAAGCATAGATCTTTTGGTTGGTAAAGTTTAAATACTAAACTTTCTGGTATTATAAGTGATATTTAATACTTAGGTATTTTCTATAGCATTTATCAATTATTTCTAACCTGGTTCATGCAATGTGTGTGGTAGATGTTGAATTTTGTCTAATATAGAATTGATGTTAATATAGAGTATCGTATTATATTACTAATGTTCTTTATATCACAAATTGTTTTATTTTAACTTTTGAGGTGAGCCATATAAAAGAAACCCATTGCCACCTTTTGGATGAAAATAGATAATTTCATGCTCACCTTATTAACTACTTAGGGAAGAAAATGATCTGGGTATATACAGTGGGTATGAACCACAATTTTCTTTACATATGAGCAAAGATGCCATATAAAACCCTGTTGCATAAACCTTAAAGAATTTAACCTCAAATTAGCCACTGAGTTATTTAGTATTTGTTAAGCACCAAGAAAGTGCTAGCTATGCATAGTGACAAGATGATATTCATGGGCTGATAACAAGACACAGTCCTGTCTTGAAATTACTTAATAATTAAGAAGTAGGGGGGAACTAGAAACAATACAGATTCTGACTAATAAGAAATAAATGAAGACCATGTCTATTAGTTATAAACGAAAGTAAAGAAGCTTGAACCCTTTAGAGTAGCAATCTCTCACTTGCAAATTTCATTTTGTGCACTTTCATGGAGTACCTCTTTTAATTCCACTTCTCAGAAAACAAAATAAAAGAATGTAAACATTCTACACATTTAAAGAAGAAACTAAAGTATTTTGTGTTTTCTCAAATAGACATATTATTTTTAAACAAATATTACAATTCTATAAAAAATTACAATGTAAGACTTTGGTTAGGTTGTCCAGGTTTTGTGAAAACAGCATTTTGTCATACAGAGTTTATATGTAAATTCTATAAATTCGTACTCACTGACAAAAGTTATCAGATCATGAACCTAACTGACAGAAATCAACATCTAAGAGCATGTTCATGTAACAAATATTACATAAGACAGATTGGTAGAAAAGTAACACTAGCACTTGGCAAACTAGAAACAGACAATGAAAGATATCTGAGAATATTTGTGTTTTTCTCTTTTGTAAAAGTGTAACTTTTTCAGGGTCTAAAGTATAAATAGCAAAGATGAATTTTATACCTCTAGTTACCAACTCAGATATGCTCTAATACATTCAAAGATCATTTCCAACTCTTTTCAGAAACATACAATGCGAGAATATTCTGGTGATATTTGAATATATATAACCATTTAAAAATATTTAACACTTTATTTTAGAAAGAGCAAAGTGATGAATCAAATGCATAAATAAGGATCATCACTCTTTTTTATTAACAAAAATTTCCAAATAATATTTAATTTAATCTTAGTAGGGGTCTAAAAATACATTATAGAAAACCTATATGAATAGAGGGAGTTAAAAAAATGGATTAACATAAATGCCTAAATATAATATGAAGTATAAGGCAACTCCCATTTTCCTAGTGAAAAAAAATTCCACAAAGTAGCTTTTTGTCTATCTTGACTATAAATTTTTTAGGAATTTAAAATTTAACAGCAAAAATTGAAGCATAGTAGTTAATTATATATGCACATTTAAAATAATAAATTATCATGTTTAAAAATATTGCTATTATTAACACCAAGATTCATGAAACACAGTTTTCTATTTAAGATCCAATAGAAACATTGAAAACATTATTGTCTTTTTATTATTACTATCATTTAGAGTTATTTAACTTAGTTTTTCCTGACAAGTCATTTTTATTGCCTTAAGCGGATGGGTACATAGCACTTCTTGAATTCCTTAGGGATAGACATATAACAACACGTAGTATTGGGATAGTTTTAAAAATTATTATTTAGACTGGTTGTGTACATTTGTGATCTACTAAATGTAACAATTGCAATTTTATTGATCTGTATTGTCAGTTCTATTGATCTTTGAGAGGTTTGTGTGTTTTAATTTTCAACACTTGAAATTGTGAGGTCACATTTAGAGTTACCAAAAACAGAATTTATATAAAGTGTGTGTGTATATACATACACAGAAACATACACATGCACACACTCATGCACACACACAAAACAGACAAAAAGTCTTTCCCTCATGGAACATATAATAGGTATTTGAAAATATTTTTTAATAAAAAGATAATGCTTAATTTTTTGAGGAATGTTTTTGTGAAAAAATCTTCTACTATATATACTCCATTTGTATTATATCAATTAAACTATAATTATATCTCCATGTAAAAATAAAAATTGTATAAATAATTAACCTGATGCTGATAGAATTAGGAGCTTTGAGTAAGTGTTATTCAGTCTCATTTAGTCTTGCAAATCTCAATACATAGCTGTCATCCTAAATTTGAGGAACATGGGATTTCTGGTTAAGCAAAAAGGATTGAAATAGTTTATCTCTGTTTTCTCCAAAACTTCAAATAACACATAAAATTGTACCAATACATAAAGAAAAAGTGAACAAGGCATTAGAAGAGACCATAGAAGACAAAAATTAATTAATTAATTAATTAATTAACACACTTTGGGAAGATCAGATGTGGAGATATAAACACTAACATTATCAGAGTAGAGAGATGTTGAAATCTAAATGTTAGTACTAGAATGAAGTAATGTAAAAGAATCTAATTAAAATCAAGGAGATTTTGAAAGTCTCCAGAATCAAAAACACCTCATAGTTGGACTGGAAATAAAAGCAGAAGAATTGGTTGAAAATAAAGTACAGAGAATATTTAGACTCTCACTACTCTGTCTAAACCAGGAAGGCAGCCAACCATCTGTCTCCCACCCAGGCAGAAGGATTTGACTTTCTTTCACAGCTGAACGTGAGAGTTTCTAGACTCACAGACATCAGGGGAGGATGAGTTTGGGGATGATGTTTTACTGAAGTTAAGAGCAATAACTTAGAATCTGCATTCTCAAATGTGAGAACGTCTTCAACTCATCTCCCAGAATAGTGGTAATCATATTCATGCTACTAGCAAGATACAGACAGGGCATTTCTGGAAAGACTGACCCATGGGAAAGGTCTATAATGACATCTAAAAAATTCTGCACAACAAAGCAGATGCCGTTCAACACTCTATACTTTTCAATATGTATAATTCATGCACTTTATCATATCCTGTTAATGTTTTACTGTTTTTCCTCATATGAAGTTGTATCCATAATGACCTTTATATACTGAAGATTGTCTACAAAATAAAAACAGGTAAATGAAAACTGGAAGAAATTTAAATGATTATAAAACAAAGCTTAAAAATACCTACTTATAAAAATACTGTTTCACTAAAGGAATAATAGAGTACTTTCAAGTAAATATTTGGTTGGCCAAAAAAGTTTTTTCATTTTCCCCCCATTAATATAGCTCTAGTAATGCTTAGCTGGCTTCAACTTCATTTGAAACAATTTTGTTAGACTGTATTGTGACACCTCTCATATGAGCATGCATTAAGAAAAAATATCAAAATTGGTGAATTTGTGTGTAGCCATTTTAATATTGAAGATGAAAGAAAATATGCAACATTTGTGGCATATTATGCTTTATTATTTCAAGAAAAGTAAAAATGTAATTGAAATGCAAAAAAATATTTGTGCTGTATATGGAGAAGGTACTAAACACATCAGAAGTGATTTGAGAAGTTTTGTGCTGTAGATTTCTCACTGGACTATTCTCTAGGTCTTGTAGGCTAGTTGGAGTTGATAAGAATCAAATCGAGACATTGAGAAGAATCAATGTTCTACTGAGAGGGTACTCAAGAGGTGGAAAATGTTAGTAGAGAGAATAGTTAATAAGCTTAGTAATCAATGCATGTAAAAAAGCTATTGTTCCAGGAACTGAAGGTATTGTGATGGGGGCTAGGCTAAGAGGCCACAGAGCCCCCCCCCCCCCAAGTCTATCTGGGGAGCTGGGAAAAGCAGCAAGACAAAGATTGAGATTTATTTTGTTATACCAAAAACAGCAGACTAGTATCATACCTATATGCAAAAAAATGGTCATTTTGCATACCAATAACAGACTAGTCTTCGAGCCTGAGTGTAGTTCAGAAAGGCATGCATGGCTTTAACCCGTTATGTAACTGGGAGGCAGCTCCCCTGGTTATCAAACGTGTGGGAGAGATTGGATATGGTTCACTGCAAACCATGGGGCCATGCCTGCCCTGAAATACTGTGGCAGCCAAGAAAGGCAGAAAATACTAGAGCACTAGCATGGGAGGAGTTGGAAATGGGGTTATGGATGAAGATTCACACTGGGATTTAAACCCAGGCAGGCAGACACACTGGAGCTTAAACACATGATCTGGGGAGTGGAGTGAGGGCTGCCACGGCTTAGGAAGCAGGAAAGCAAGACGTAGCAATGACGTGTAGCTCTTTCTTAGTGGTTTGAAAGGATGCAGAAGGATTCCTGGCTCACCCTGAGGATGAGGTTTTGGATTAATAACAGGACTCCGGCCAAGCCACAGACTTTTATTTTCTTTTCCTGACATACAGTACCCCTAACTCACGTAGTTTGGCAAGGGGAGGCAGGACTGTATGTGTTCGTAGGTGTTTTAAAAAAGGGATTTAATGGCAACATTCTGCGGTTACTCTAAACCTGTATAAGTTTTGAATAAATAGTTCCTTTCCTTTGTACCAGACTCTGGCACTGAGAGCCACAGTTCCTACTGGGGGTGGGCACCATGAACCTAGAACTGAAAGACCCCAGGGGCAGGGGATCTGTTTTGTTAACAGTATCTGGGCTCCCCCATGAGTTCATTCGATAAAAGTATGACCCACTTTGACTCCTGGTGAGCATAAACCCTTCCACCTCTGTGCCTCAGGAGGATTGCAAGCCACCAAGTTGGTATGTGAGACATTGTACTCCAGGGTGAGACAGCCACTGCCCAGGACACAGATATAAGAATGCTGCAGCCTTTATTAGATTAACTTTTCCCTGAATTCCAAACCCCTTATCTACACTTTTTTTTAATATAAAAGGGTCAGTTTAAAACGGAATTTAAGACAGTTAGAGTACAAACCTGCTATCTTCTCAGATCACTGACCATCTAAATACGGCCCCCATAAAGATTCAAGCCCTGTCTCTGCTTAGGTGGGTCTGGTAGGTGACAGGAAGCACAAATGTTGGCTTCTCCGGTTTCACTGCCACACAGAAGATAGCTCACAAAATCAAAATATCCAAGTAAATAAAGTTATTGGTGACAATTAAAAATGGGTCTTTTATTTTATGGGGAAAAGAAAGCACATGGACTTTTTGGCCAATCCAATAATTAGAGAACAAGCCAGTGTTATTGAGCATTTAAAAAAATAATAGGCAAAAGGGGAATTTTAATACAATGAAAAAACAAAATAGAAGCAGCTTCCCCAAAAGTAGACCAATCAGATGAAGGAATGGAAAGTCATTTTAACTAAGCTCACAGGTTCCTGAACTGAAAGGGCTCACTGAATTCCCAGTACAATAAATGATAAAAGTATCTCACTGGGTCATCAAGACATTTCAGAGAACTGGAGATAAAAGAAGGTTCTAAAGGCTTTCAGAAGTTGTGATAAAGGCTTTCAGAAGTTTCTTTTGTGTGTGATAAAGTCACACAAAAGAAAACTGGTATCCAAATAGCACCACATATTTCAACAGCAATGCTGGAAGTTGCAGAACAATAGATGAGTGCTTTCAACTTCAGAAGGAAAATTATTGCCAGCCTAGGTTTTTATACTCAACCCCCAAAAGTATTCAGTTGTGAAGATAATGCAGTATAATCTCACCACAATAGGAAGTGTGTTTCAAAACTTATCTCCCAAATTTATCATTGAAGTAGTATCATTGTAAGACTAACCCTTAACTTTTCCCTGTTGAGAATTTCTGTGTTCTTACAATATGCTCTAATCAGGAGTATAATGTCCCACCTTTTGGCTTCTTCAGGCCACACTGGAAGAAAAGTTGTTTTGGGTGGGTCACACATTAAATACACAAACACTAACAAAAACTAATGAGGAAAAAAAGGTCCATACATAATTTTTGTGATATCTACCACTACAGATAAGGAAAAAAGTCCTCACATAATAACCCTATTTATGCAGCAGCCTTTTTGATAATCTTTTAAAATCGTGCAGCAGGTCACGAGTTTGTGATCACTAATACAGAAAATGTACATAGCTAAGAAGTAAAGCTTAGTATAAAACTTAGTAACAAAACTAAGTAATGTTTTAAGTAAATTTACAATTTTGTGTTGGGCAGCATTTACAGCCATCCTGGGTCGCATGCAGCCCACAGGCCGCAGGTTGGACACCTCTGCTCTAAATCTTTCTAGGCTCAGACACTGTTTAGAGTCACAATTCTGTTTGTATTGGTTAGAAAGTTCACTGTACGTGATTCTGTGTCCACCGGCTGTTCCAAACGCCGAGAGTCAGGAGGCATTCCAGTAAATACAGATTTATCCTGTGCACATTTTATTCAATGTCCAAAGGGACCTGGAAAAAATAGGGATATTAAGAATTATGCTTTGCCTTCCTTCTATCTTGATAAAAATGTTGCTTGCCCTTTCCTCACATATGCAATTTACACCTGCCCTCCATTTTAGCCCTCTCTCCTGGAAGGTGAGAATTTTAATCTTCCACAATTTTGAAATTGAGTACTGGGTGAAAGACAAGATTCATTTCTCCTTTTTGATATATATATATATATATATATGAATGCATTTTTCAATTATAGTTTACATTAAATATTATTTTGTGTTAGTTTTATATGCACAGCATAGTAGTTAGAAAATTAGGTACTTTACAGAGTGTTCTCCCCTCATATTTCAAGTACCCACTTGGCTCCATCTCATCCTTATGAGATTATTGACTGCATTCCCAATGTTGTGATTTACATCTCTGTGACTAGTCTGTAACTACCAATTTGTACTTTTAGTTCCTTCACATTTTTCACCCAGCCTCCTCACCCTTTCCCCATATGTCAGCTGTGAAAATAATATATGCACTTTATGTTCGTTGCCATATTATTTACGATGGCCAAGATGTGGAAACAACCCAAGTGTCCATCAACAGATGACTGGATTAAAAAGCTGTGGTACATATCCCCAGTGGAATACTACTTGGTCATAACAAAAAAAAATCTTACTTTTTGGAACAGTGTGGATGGGCCTAAGATTGTATTATGCTAAGTAAAATAGGTCAGACAGAGAAAAACAAATACCATATGATTTGACTCATGTGGAATCTGAAAAAAAATCAAATAAAAAATACACTCATAGACACAGCGAATGGACTAGATACATTATTGGAGTGTCTTATTTCTGACAATAAAATGTTTTGGCATGCAAGGTCTCAAAACTAATGTTATCACCAAAACACATAACCCTGGATGGTGTGGCTCAGTTGATTGAGTGCTGCCCTATGAAACAATGGGTCACCAGTTCGATTCCCAGTCAGGGCACATACCTGGATTGCAGGCCAGGTCCAGAGTGTGGGGCGTATGAGAGGCAACCACACATGGATGTTTCTTGCCTTCTCCTTCTCCTTCCCTTCTTCTCTTTCTAAAAATGCATTTTTTAAAATCTTTAAAAAATGCTAAGGATGCTACTGTGACTATGTGCCTTTTTTACATAAAATATTAAAGCAAAGAGGGTCCAGAAATCTGTCCTATTCAAGATCCAACATACGAGAGATGATGAGATTCAATAAGACTGGGAAGCTGGAGAAAAACATCATTCATAGGCATAAGGACAAATAAGAACAAGCATATGACGATTATTTCTCTAGAGAAAACTCTGAAACATTTAAGAAGTATACTATACTTGCTTAATTGTGAAGAACATTTCCATGGTCAAAGTAATGTATTGGTTCAATTAGAAATGACATTTCAAATATTTATATATTTATGTATTTACATTTATATTATATAGTGATATTATTACCAAGATCAAAATAGTTAACACACCTATCATTTCCACATTTAACTCGTGTGTATGTGTGATGAGAACATATAGATACACTATTAGCAACTTGTCAAGTATACTTTTCAAGTATATTATAAATTATAGTCACCATACTATATATTAGAGCCTTAGAAGTTATCCTTCTTGAATCTGAAAAATTGTGCCCAGCCCCTGGCAACCATCATTATATTCTCCTTCTATAAGTGTGGCCTGTATATGTGATGCTACACAGTTATACAGTCTTTGTCTTTCTCTCTGGCATAATTCCCTCCTTTAATCTGTATCGTCACCAATGGCAGGATACTCTTCTATGCTTAAATTATATATATGGTAAACATATATATTATATCATATTACATCTCCAGTCATTCATCTGATGAAGGACATTTATATGTTTTTTTATATCTTGGCTATGGCAAATAATGTTGTAATGACCCTGATTTCACTTGCTCCTGATATATACTCAAGGGTAGGATTGCTGTATATTAAGGCAGCTCTATTTCTTTTTTTAAAAAAAACTACTGTACTGTTTCCCATAATGACTGTACCAATTTGCATTTCCACCAACACTGCACAAAGACTCATTTTTATCTTTGTTGATATTTGTGACCTTTTTTTCTTTTTGATAACAGCCACCCTAACAGGTATGAGATGACCGATTGTTGTGGTTTCTATTCCCATGTCCATGATAATTAGCGACATTGAGCATCTTTTCATGAACCTGTTGACCATTTCTATTTCTTTCTTGAAAATGCCTACAAGCTCTTTTGCTTCTTTTTTATTAGGATTGTTTGGTGTCTTGTTATTCCATTGTATAAATTCTTTATACATTTTCAATATCTGACAACTTCACCAAATCCATTTATTAGTTCTTACATTTGTTAGCAGTCTTTATGGTTTTCTGATATACTTGCAGAGACAATTTTATTTCTTTCTTTCTGATTTGCATGACTTTTATTTCTTTTTCTGACCTAACTGCTGTGGCTTAGACTTTCAGTACTGTGTTGGATAAAAGTTATAGGAGCAGGCATTCTTGTCTTGTCCCTAATACCATATGTTTTTGGTGAAATTTAGCATAACACATTATCTTCATATTTTAAAAATTTCTCTTACACTAAAAATATCTTCTGCTTTATCTCTATTACAATTAACAAAACCTAATCATGTGTGTGTCAGGAGGAACTACAGAAAAATCTTTAAGAGTAATGACACTTAAGTATATAAAAATTAAGCTTTAACCACCTAGTATGGAAAGTTATTTTTATCATTTGGAGAAAGCTGAAGGGTTGACTATAGAGTACTACTCTTTAAATAATGACATTTTATAACTTTATTATTGTCCAGAGGAAAGGTCACTTAAATCTTTTGCCAAAGTACCAGCGCTTGCTTGTCATTTAGTGGTTTTTCTCATTCCTATTTTTTTCTTGAAACTGTTCATGTATTCCATGGGCTCATTTGTTTCATATATCTTTCTATTCATAACAAATTGAATAGAATAGGATTATTCGGCTCTTCCTGTGCACAGTGTGGTCTCTCCAGTATGCTTCTCGACACATTTTAACATCTTAAAAGAGAACCCTATTGATGCAAGATAACCTTCAGATTAAAATGTAAACATGCCAGTCTATTGCCTTACCTTGTTTGGAATCCCAGGAGCCATAAAACAGAAACTTTCAGGATCTAATGCTAACATCTTTTAAATTAGCATAATGGACTTTGTATCATAGAGAATAAAGCTACAGAAGTTTTTAGTGTCTTCTGGCCATACAGAGACATTACCTGCTGTTTATCATATTCATCTAATTCACTTTCTTATTTTGGATGCAGGAAAGAAGAGAGAAAATTTTTTTGTAAGATATAAATAAATTTTCATAACACTCAATAAATAGGAGGATAGATACTAAATCGGTAAGTCAAATAAAATTAAGAAAACAAATCAGGCCTTAATTGGTTTAATAAGCATCTCTTGAATCCAGAGGCCGAGACATGGTAGAGAATAATTATTAAACAATTAGGAAATTAATTAAAGGAAAAAATAAGGTCATAAGTTATCAGAAGTGTTAAGGACTTTTTAAATGGCCTAATTAGATAAGTCCTGGGGTCTTCATAACTTAAAGTTAAAATAAGAAACCTTGGACCCAGACTAATAGAAAGATTAGAAATATTTCCTACTCATTTGGACAACCTTAAATTTGGTGTTACATATATATTTATTTCACTTCTTGTGATTATTCCAGGGTTTCTCTGGGAGTAACTAGAGTACACAGGCAGGGGTTTGTACTGTACTTCAGGTACATGAGAAGCAAAATGATGATGCAGAAACAAACAAGCAAACAAAAAGGTAGAGCAGAGCTGTATTTAGAGGTAAATTGTAGTGAGAAAATGTGGATACGAAAGAATAATAAAAATCTGTCGGCAATAAAGAACATCCACATCTATGAAAATCTATCAGTCTGTGATGTCTTTACCTCCATCTTGACTCATTTTGGTGTTTGCATATTCTGAAACCACTTAAGGCTATTTAAGAAAATAGTCATAGGTTACTCGTTCACTTATTTAGCTGTTATGATCTTGATGGGAGAACATCTCCAGGAAAATCAATATCTTATGGGACATAATACTTTGACTCTACAATCTTCAATTACCTGCTGTAGTTTCACTGCATTTGCTCAAGTTGAAGCATGTGTCACTCATTTCTAAGATCTCTCTGAGCTCTCTGGCTAATGCCAGGGTTTAATTTATATCAATGTAAGCCCAGCAAATGGATAAAGCATTTGTTGCCAAATTTTGGCATGTACCAGAATTACCTGGATGACTTGTAAAATTATTTTGTTTGGTTTTACCTCTAGTTTCTGAATAAGTAAGTCTGGGTTTGAGACTGAGAATTTACATCTGTAATAACGTGCCAGGTGCTGCCGATGATTCTGGTCTGGAGATCACTTTTTTAAGGGTTAGTTCTATAGGCATAGTATAAGTATTGCTAACATACGAAGTTTGAAAAAGATCCTAACAATTTAGATACTGTTAGCTAACCTTGATTCCTATAGCTTCATGTATTTGTCCATTAGATGAAATATCTATTATTAGTTAATGTGATATAAATTGTATAAACCGAGCATAGACACATGCCTACATAATTACAAGAAAACAATCATAGGGCAGAGTATAAATCAATGAAGACTATTATCCTCAATCTCAGTGCAAATTTTATATAACACTTTCACCTTTTGAAGACACATAGACATCTGCATGTAAATGCAATTGTTTAAGATAATATATGTTTCCATATAAAATTGACTTACTGAAAAATCACAATATATCACATTGTCATTTGCAGCTAAATAGCCTGATGAGAAACTATATGAACTAGAGCAACATTTTCCCACAATAAATAGGAAAATTAATATGACAAAAGACAGGATATACACATAATGGGGAGCTATGTTTCAAGATAAAAATCACTATTATGACTAATAATCTTCTTGCGCAAATATTAATGTTGCAATCATGGCTTTAAGTGAAGTTGTAGCTGGCACATCCAAGCCAATTTTTGCAATGAATAAAATGACGAGGCACGGACATATGTTATAACCTTAGGTTTTATAAACCTGAAGATTTCTTTGTACGTTGTTGCTCAAATTTTATTTTTTATTTTTGTTGAGACTGGACACATACACTTTTACTTATTTTTCTAAAAAACTGTTGTTGTCTTGGCCTCCTCATTTTTCTCCAAACATTATTATGTTAAACATAAGATTAGCCAAGGGAACAAAGTTATCTAAGTAACAGGACACTGTATGTCCAAGGTAAACTGATATGGACTAAGAGAAATTAAGCAAGATAGGCTTACAGCACCATGTACAAAAGCACACACTCACATACACAAACACACACATTCTACATATTTGCAGAGAAAGTTTCAGTGAATTTAAGAATCAGGCTTCTAAAATCTCAAATGTTATAAACATACTAAAAATCACGAACTGGCCACACCAATATACATCTTATCTCAGAGGGTCTTTGGGAACAGACTCTTCTGTGACATTGGCTTGCCTCCTTCAGGAGTTCCCTTCTCTCTGAACAATGGCTAAACTTTGTAACTTTTATCCAACCATTGGATAAATATGGCAGAAGAGAGAGCAGAAGAGACACTATGGGACATCCAGAAGTGGGTAGCAAAAGGCAGTATAGATTCTCCCTAGTTCTCTCTCTCTTCCCCTCACTCTCTCCCCCTCCATCTTATTTTTATCTCCAATATCTCAACCTTTCTTATTGTGCTCCTCACATTATATGGTCTTAATGATTTTAGTTGTGTTTAATTTCTGAGACAGATAATAGCTCAATCATGTTTGTGTGTGTGTATGTGTATGCGTATATATATATATATATATATATATATATATATATATATATATTTCTGTTAAGTGTCTGAATATATTTGATACTATGAAGTTAAGGTATACACAAGTTTACTTAAAATATTTTGGAAAGAATGTTTCCTTCATTCAGTTACTATAATTTCCCTTTTATCCCTAAAAGTGTTTTGGTGCTTTAAAAATAACTATTAACAATATCACTATTATTGCATCAGCTGTCTTTAAAAATTTTTGTTAAATCCTGTTTCTGATTATTCTCTTCTAATAGCAATATAATAGCTTCTCTGAAATCTCAATGTTTCTGTCTTTTAATAGGTATTTTTAATTGATTAAAATGGCTGCAATATTATGTTTGAACTATTTTCAGTGTCACTTTGTATTTCACTTACAATGCTTTTTCTGCATTTCATTTTTCCTGATCTTTAACTGAAAATTATATATTAAAATTTGCTCTTTCCCATTATTTAAAAAAATAATTTGCCTTAAATATGTTTTATACTCCCAAATGCTTAGAGAATCTATGCTCTTCTTAATCAAGACAAGGAACTTAATTTCCTCTAAAATGTACTACTGAAACTTATTTGTAATTCTTATGTAGTATTTTAGATTTGTGTTTCTTAACTCACCTGTAAATTGGTCATTACTACTTAAAACTAATTAGATTTATTATCACATTCTATTAGTTTTTGCTAATCACTTTTTTTGATAACTTGCTTTAGTTGATATGTATTTTCAGCAACTCTTTCAGAGGAGATACACATTTATATTAGTATGCCTAGATATTTTTGTGTATTTCTTTGAAACTTGAAAGACATGCATTTTATTTTCCCTAATAATTGAAGCTGATATTTTAATGTCTTTTTGAAACACTTTTAAGTATAAGAAGCCTTTACTAATCTATTGTCATAGTTCATAAACAATTCTAAATTTTCTTTTTAGTTATCTTTAATGTTTTCTTATATAGTTCACATTTCTGTTCTTTGTAATGTTAATTTTCATGTATACTTATTTTATTTTCCTTTGAGTCTTTTCAATTTACAGACTCATATCTTTCATAATTTAAGAGATTATGCAGATAATATCCATTATATTTTTTCATTGTTTCCCCACTATTTCCTGTGTTCTTTAATTCTGTAATGTCTATTAAATGTATAATTGAAATATTTTACTAAACTCACTCTACAATTTATCTCACTGATACATTTTTATTTCAATATCTGATTTTCATTTTAATTTATATACTTTTCCAAATTTACATGTTTCTTGTTCATATCTTTTTTCAATATAAGCTCTTGCCTTTGGTTATGGATGCAATTATTTTCTAAGATTTGAGAAACTTAAACATACTTCTAGAAGTGTCCTTTACATATTATGTTATAATTTCAGTTTCATCAGGAGTGAATTCTTTAACTCATTGACTCTGTTGGAATTATAAATTTGTCCCTGGGCTATAAAATTTTAACTTGAATATTTATATTTTCAGGTAGGCTTCCCCCCTCTATCTCCACACTTTCTCTGTTCTCAGAGATGTTCTTGTCCTTCTCTTCTCTCTGCCCTTCCTCTAAAATATGATGAAGAAAAGCATTCATATGCTGGTAATTTAAATGTAATGCCTTATAAGGATATTTCATATCACACCTCAAGCCAGTGCTTCCCTCTTGTGGAAACTTGTATGATTCAGCCTGTCACTTTAAGAAATCAGCTACTTTTTATGAATAATAGTCTGACATAAATTGTTGCAAATTTTTGGTCTATGTGGTGAGCCTTGGTCTAATCCTCAGCCACACACACATCACACACATATTAAATTCTAATTTTCTTTCACAGGAGCTCAACTTTAAGAAACCATTGTCTTTTTCTATTTTAATTTCTGTCACCACAGCCTAATTTGTCTTTTTGTTTTATTTAAGGTCCTCAGAGAAAGTGTTCTCTCTATTTTACAAGTACCGTTACATTTGGATATCTACATAAATTATTCACTCTAATATCATGATCCAAATCATGACATTATGAAATGGCATATATATATGCCATTTTTTAAGAATCATAATTTTTATTTTTGATTGGGGGTGCGGGGTATAGCTATTATACAAAGAAAGAGATTGTCCTCTTTTCTCATTTTTCTATGTCCTCACTTCAGTGTTGGGCATGTCATAGAATGATATAAAGACTGGTGAGTTTAACCAAAACATGTGGTGCTGTTAGATGCCCCTTTTTCAAGGCCATCGGAATTCCAAATTTATTCTGGTAATAAGCCTCTTAGTTTGAGAGATCTGACTCTATTTCAAAAGTTAGACTCTTTTCACCATATGCACAGAATTATTAAAACCTTTCTCAATATTTCAAGATTTACATGGTAGTTTGAGAACTGCCAATATCCCAGTATAATGTATCATCGTACCTATAGATAAACCATCTGTATGGTTTGTAACAGGAGCTAGCCTAATGAGATTAAGTGTAGTTAATAGTTAAGTGTATTTGTTGCTCCTTGAAAAATACGTTATTTAACAAATAATATATAAACAAACCATTTAGACTACCATATATGTTTTTGTATATGTTTCACATTGCTACACCAATAATCACTCTTTTATATTTTAAATCAATCAGTGGTTAATATTGGTGTACATATATAGTTATGTATCTATAAATTAGTATATATTTTAACATATGTAGAATATCTATCTACCTATATCTATATCATCTATGTCTATAGCATCTATCTATATATATGTATCACAAACTTTCTATTACATGAATTCTTCCCCTCCTGTATTCCTTTTAACACAAGGTCATGTGACCAGAATTTTTTGTCTAAATTATTTGATATAATAGACTAATGCACACATTTTTGGGAAAACTGCCAACCTGAAAAGAAAGAAGAACTTTGACTTCCAGTCAAGAAGGCAGATCTATAAACACAGCTCATCTTCTCACATGACCACATCAAAATTAGAACTAAATTGTAGAACAACCATCACTCAGAACTGTCAGAAGCCAAGTTGAATGGAAGTCTGAGAACTACGGAATTAAACAAATCACATCCATCCAGACCAGTAGGAAAGATGAAAAAGTGAAATAGACTGGTTCCACATATGGTGGATAAAGATTAAGGAGGGACGTTTTGGGAGTGAGGAGTCCCAGCCCCACACCGGGCCCCCCAAATTGGGGTTACAGTGGCAGGGAGATAAGTCCCCATAATTCTGGCTGCAAAAACCAGTAAGAGTAAGTCAGTAGAAGAAACCTCAAGCAGCTCCTCTTAAAGAACCCACACACAAACTTACTCAAACTAACTACCTCCGAGCTCCAAAAACAGGATAGCAGTTTGAAAAGTACCAGTGACATACAGGGAGGAACTAAAGTGCCTGGCATCAAGAGAAAAGCTGGGTGACAGCTTTCTCCCCCAGACAGAAAGTCAGGCAGAGGTCATTGTCCCTTTTCAGAGCCTTCTACCCCCACAGTCACAGAGCCAGCAGGCAGGTGCTATATCTGAGACTCCACCAATTGGCTAACACTGTTTCCTCCACCATGAAGTTTGCCTGAAGCTCTGTCCCACCCAACTTACAGTTGTTAACAGAAACTTTTCTATATGAATGACTGGTCTTGGCTCTTGCTTCACAATTTTCTAAATCCTTTCAAACAAGAAGCAGCCAGCCTCAGTGATCCCCCAGAACCCTTACTACTTGCTACAGCACAAGCAGTAGCCAGCCTAGTTCAAAGTTTGCTTTCCCTGGGAATCTCCAAGACCAGTATTATTTCAGTTTGCTTTATAGCTCAGACAGAATGGTCCCAGGAAAATCATAAGTGGGGCTAACCTTGGCCTACAACATCTGGGAAAGCCCAGGGCCTATTCACCCAGTGGACAATTACAGAACACATTGGACCACCACCACTCTGCCCCTGGGTAACAGAGGAGGCTGTGCCACTGGACCCTACAGGAGGACACCTATGACATTAGGTCACACTACCAAGACAGGGAGTCATATAGCAGCTCTACTTAATACAAAGAAACAAACAGAAGGAGGCTGCCAAAATGAGGAGACAAACAAATGTGTACCAAATGAGATAACAGATAAAAACTCCAGAAAAATGAACTAAACAAAATTGAGATAAGCAATATATCAGGTGCAAAGTTCAAAACACTATGTTATAAGGATGTTCAAGGAACTTAGTGAGGACCTCAAGAGCATAAAAAAGATCCAGTCAGAATGAAGGATCAACTAATTGAAATAAAGAATAATTTACAGGGAAACAATAGTAGAGTGGATGAAGCTGAAAATTGAATCAATGATTTGGAACATAAGGAAACCAAAAACCACCATACAGAACAAGACCACAAGGAGGAGGTACAGTGTTCTCTCCTGAGTGTGAAGCCAGCTTTTGGTGTTGCTCTTGCAACTGCCAGTAGCCATTGATGATTGTTCTTCTCTTCCTTTGGAAGAGTAAGGGGGAGTGAATGCAGTCTGAGTGGAAGCAAAAAAAAAAGAACAACAAGGGAAAAAAGTATCCAAAAAACCAAAAATAGTGTAAACAGCCTGTGAGACAACTTCAAGCATTCCAACATTTGCATCATATGGGTGCCAGAAAGAGAAGAAAAAGAATAAGACATTGGAAATCTGTTTGAAAAAGTATTGAAAGAAAACTTTCCTATTTTGGTGAAGAAAATAGACATTTAAGCCTGAGAAGCAGAGTCCCAAACGAGGTGGATGCAAAGAGGCCCACTCCAACACACATTATAATTTAAATACCAAAGCTTAAAGATAAAAAGGGAATCTTAAAAGTTGCAAAAGAAAAGATGTTCGTTACCTATAGTGGAGTTCCCATAAGACTATCAGCTGATTTCTTGAAAGAAACTTTGCAGGTTAGAAGGAACTGATAAGAAATATTTGAAGTCATGAAAAGCAGGGACCTCAGATTGCCCCTTAGGTCAAGATTGTCCCTTACAGCTAAGATTGCTCTATCCAGTAAAAATATTATTTAAAATAAAAGGGTAAATAAAGAGCTTCTCAGAGAACTAAAAACTAAAAGAATTCATCATCACCAAACCATTATCATATGAAGTATGGAAGAGACTTATTTAAGAGAAAGAGGATCAAAGTTATGAATTATAAAGTGACAAAAAGTACATCTCTATCAATTATTGAATCTAAAAAACAAAGTAAGCAATAAGAGGAACACAGATAGAATCATTGATACAGAAAGCATTTTGATGATTGCCAGATGGAAGGGGATGTAGGGGAATGACTGAGAGGCTACAGGATTAAGAAGTACGAATAGGTAGTTACAGGATGGCCATGGGGATGTAAAGTACAGTACAGGAAATGGAGTAGCCAAAGAACTTACAAGCATGATCCAAAGACATGAACACTGGTGTAGGAGTTGCCTGAGTGATGTGGGGTGCTGGGTGGAAGGGTCAAAGAGAGAAAAATTGGGACCACTGTAATAGCATAATCAATAAAAAATAATTTAAAAATAGAAGAAAGGAGAACCTTAACAGAAAGAAAAATGAAGTGTTCTGAAGCAAAGAGAATATCTGATAAGTCTACAAGAAAATCCTTTGTAATGCTGCTATCAGCAGTTGGAGTATTAATCAAAGCTAAGTATTATTTCTCTTTTACTTCTTCATCTGGAACTTTAATTTAGGTTATTTTGTTTGTTTGTTTTACATAGTGTCATACAAACCTTATTCAAATTAATTATTTCATTTTAACCTGTATTGTCAAAAAATATAATTTCAGCACTATAAATTTCCCACCTGCCATTACTATGAACAAAGTCCATAAAAATTTGAAAGTACAACATAAGAAAAATTACTTTAAAATGTACATAGCTTAAACAAGAACTAATTAAAACAATCTATTTTTATTCAGAGGTGTAATTTTCTCAGACATCTGAAATTTAATGTGCTGTATTTATAATTTGCTCACCTGAAACTATTTATTTATTTATTTACTTATTATCAATATGGAAATCTTTGATTTTTCCACACTTATCATGATGTGAATTCATAAAGAATGGGTTTTAACAGCTCAGGCTCCTTACCATTAGTTCTCATGAAGTGTGCTTCTCTGGGTGGAGCAGGCTGAGGCTTCAGCTGAGCGTAGATACCTTTCTCTTCAGCTTCCTTCTTTTCCTGATCATTTTCCTTCACAAGTTTCAGGGAGCAATCTTGGCTCTTAGCATGCTTAGTATGCTCAATTTGTACATTAATTCTCTTGGCGAGAATCTTGCCCTTAACTTGTTTGTTTACAACAATGCGCACCCCACGCTGGGTGACACTGTAGACTTTTCCACTTTTGCCATGGTAACATTGGTGTGGCTTTCCTTTCTGAACAGTGCCCATTCCCTTGATATCTACAATATCACCTTTCTTGTAGGTTCACGTGTATGCAGCCAAAGGAACAACTCCATGGTTTCTATAAGGCCTAGAGAACATACAATGGGTATCTCTCCTCTTTTGCTTTGTGTTAGTCATTTTGGCAAATTCCTGGAAGATGGCAGTTCCAGTCAAAAAGAAAGAAGCAAATTTTTTAGTATACAGCATTTTGTCTGAAAAAAGCAACTCCTGAAAAGAAACAATGAATTTATATTTTATAAAGCTTTAATTACATAAATTTGAGTAAATTAATGCACCTAAAGATTTGTCTCAATATTTGATGACCCAATGTACTGTCTTACCACAGAAACAGACTATTGTTATTCTTATTCTCATATTCTCTACCCAAATGAATCACACCACCATCCACTTGGGCACACCCACCAGCATCCCTGAGACCTCTTAGACGACCTTGTCCTCTACCTCCTATGGCCAGTCAATTACTAGATCATATCTTCTCCTCTCCTAAGATTTTAAAATCATCCTTTGTTTTTTCTCTCAGTTTTTAATAATCTTCTGAATGTGGTACATTTAAAAATTTCTTCTTCTTCAGATTCATCAGCTCCATTAATCACAAGTCATGTTTGAAACACTGTCAAATCTGACAATACCATTTACTCAATTAAACTCTTTGAACTGCTCTTCCCATTTCTTCAGGATAAAATTAACCTCCACCTTAGGTTCATTTATGATTTTGCCCCAATGGACTCTCTAGCTTCATTTCATAGCATATACTTACGTAATGCACTTTTTATAGTGCTTACTATGTATCAGGCACTATTTCAAATGCTTTACAAATATCTGCCCTATAAGTAGGTGTTGCTGTATCTACCATTTAACCACTGAGGGAGCTGATGTACAGAACAGAAGAGTATCTTAGCCTAGTAACACAGTTACTAGGTGTCAGAGCCAGCATTTAAATACAGGATATCCAGCTCTAGAATCTTTGCATTAGATGATCTTTGTTCTGCCTTTCTCTTCTTTCTGCTTCTACTGAAGGATCATAGTTGTATTTTTATTTTTTAAAAGATTTTATTTATTTATAGGGAAGGGAATGAGATAAACATCAATATGTGAGGGAAACATTATTTGGTGGGCTCCCAACCAGGGATCCAGGCATGTGCCATGACTGGGAACCAAACGGGCAATCTTTTGGTTTGCAGGACAATGCTCGGTCCACTAGCCACACCTGCCAGAGCTAGCTGTCCTTTTTAGATATGAATTAGGTAATTCATATTTCCTGATAGATTGATGCCTTAAAATAAACTATGCTTTCTCTTGGGAATATGTGTGCATGTGTTTCTCTACATATTTTTTGTGTGTCATGTTATAAAACAAACACAAACAGCATTCTCTGAGACTTTAAACCGAAAATGTTTTTTGGTTCCTTTCTCCCCGATCTTTTCACAATCCATATGATACCCAGTGCATGCATTTTTAGCCTAAAAAGTAACTTTCATACTATCACTTTTTCTTTATTTCCATAGATATTAGTGTAGTTCTAGCCATACATTTTTATGATGGGTATCAAAAAAGAAAGAATGGTGCAAACCAATTAGAAAAATTGAAAGAGTTTATTAAAGGGGATAGTTCATACTACAGCTGAAGTAAAGAAAAAGCATGTGAATACAGGATGAAGATATGTCCATTCTTTTCTTTAATGAGAGGAGAGAATAGCTACCGGAACGAGAAAGCAGGGACCTGGGAGAAGGCCACTTTCTCCGAAGCTGTGACGTTTAGTGGAGAGATGCTTCCAGGCTAAGACCATCCTACAGAGAGTGATCTTACAGAGATAAACACCCTGAGAGAAACTTCTTTTCTCCCCACAAATTTCTCCTAGGGCTCTCACTGATGGACTCCACCTAGAATCTAGAAGGCAAGGAGACTCATTAATTAGTCCATATAGGTAAAGATTCAGAGGTAGAGAACAGAATGGAATGTGGGAAGGGGGAAACTGGCGGGGCAAGATGAAGACTCCCAGGACACATCCTTCATGTTAGAGGACGACATTCCTCAATTCTTAGGAGCTCATTGAGATGTAAGCTTCAGAATAGATACCTTTAAATTAATTATTAAAATGCTCAGATCTGTATAAGATTGATTATTTAAGCAAAGTTGAATGTTTGAAAAGTTAATGTGAATAATTGTGAGTTTTGTGGTTGTCAAAATAATCTAAATTAGGACCGGGTAGACAGCTAAAACTTATGCAAAATGATTGGCTATTTGCTTGACCAATTTAATACACACTTTTTTTCTATTTGTTATTTGCTTTCCGCAGTCAGGAAATATAAGGTTACTGATCTTTACTTCTATTATGTTCCTATCTGCCCATCAGAGAATGTGAATATCCACCAATACTGATGTTTTTATGTTGATCGCTGAAGAAATTGTAATGGACAAATTTGTTCTAAGATACACAAAATAACTACTTGGTTATTTTTAGCAGCCTATTTGTATGGATGTCATTTGACTCAGTTATAAATGATTAAAATAACCAAAGAAAGATTAGTACTGCATTTTGTCAACTAAAACCAATCAAATGAAAGAAAAGATTTGAGGACAGAAATTATGTTTAGGAATTCCTGGTTTCTATAAGTAATATATTTTCAAATATTTGTTGTTAGTGCACATGGCTTCCTTGTTCTTGTTGTAAATACTAAAATTCTAGACTTGTAATACCTACACTTTTCCTTTGTATTATTAAATATAACTGTGTGGCTACTAATTAGTACTTCTTATTCCTGTCACCTTTTTTACCCCAACCCTAACACCCCCTTCCCTGGCCTCCATACATTTGTTCTCTGTATCGATAAATCTATTTCTATTTTCTTTGTTTGTTTATTTTGTTCTTTAGATTCCATATCTAAATGATACCATGATATCTGTCTTGCTCTGTCTGGTTGATTTCACTTACCTTAATACTCTCTAGGTCCATCCTTAGGGATGTAAGGTAAAACATAGAGAATGTAGTTAACAATACTGTGCCCTGGCTGGCATAGCTCAGTGGATTGAGTGTGGGCCTGAGAACCACACGATCACGGTTTGATTCCCAGTCAGGGCACATGCCTGGGTTGCAGACCAGTTCCCAGCAGGGGACCCACAAGAGGCAACCATACATTGATATTTCTTTCCCTCTCTCCTTCCCTTCCCCTCTAAAAATAAATGAATAAAATCTTTAAAAAAAACAATGCTGTAATAACTATCAACGATGCCAGGTGGGCATTTGAATTATCAGAGGCGACATTTTGCAACCTACATTAATGTTCACCATATATGTTCAAGTGCTGCATACTTGAAATTAATACAGAAACATGTTGAATACAAATAGTAATAAAAATGAAATTAAATATAAGTTAAAATATTGACTGTGTATGCCAGTGGAGAAAAGTATAAGGATGGTGCTAAGAAGCATTTCTAATAATACACAGTGTGACATCATCGATATAAGTTATAAGGATATTTCTTTTTGGCATTATGGTATATAAAAATCCTGGACTACTAATTTTATATGCAGAAAAACAAAATATGCTGCATAAAATTATGTATGCCTGTCTGAGTCGGCAAAACTAATAGATCCTCAGAACCTAAATGCAAAGGAAAAGAGCTAATCTTGAGAGGTAGAAAGCAGTGAGGCTGATTTTGCTTCAGGGCAGGTTCCATTTCTTGTTGACTTCAGTGTCTGTTTCATCTGCCCCAGGGAAGATGAAACAGACACAAGAATAGGGGAAAAACTCAGGAACTTCACCCTAACTAAGAGTCTAAAAGGAGTCTGCGTGAAATGCTTTTACTCTTAGTGAATATGTAGACTAGAAATAAACCTACTCCTGAAACAGTGAAATTAAGAAAATTACCTGACTTGATTTTGGCTCTGTGAGGAAGAAAAAATATTGTCCTTTGAGAAGTTGCAAACTCAAACAAAAACCCCTGGAGTTTTGCAGCTCCAATTCACATAATTTGGTCTGAGAAAACTTGGCAAGAACACAGTAAATGTTGTTCTGTATTGTGGAAGCCATCATCCACAGCATAAGCTATTACAAATGGAAATCATGATCCAGGCAGGCCTTCTTCCCCCACAAAAAACAATAGAAGTCCCAATCAAGAGTAACCAAATGCAGAGCAAATACAGCATTGCGAGTAACAGAATAGAAAAATAGAAAGAGACTGGCAAAGATACACATAATTCTTAAACACTGACTATAAAGTAATTGTGTTAAATATTTTTTCAAAAAGCAAAAGATAGATGTTAAGAAACAAAAGATGTAAAAAGAAGCAAGCTGATCTAAAAGGCTATTAAAGAGATCATGCAGAAATAAAATTAAGAAACATAATGATTGAAAAGTATTAAAGAGACTATTTAAACAATGGAAGGAAGCTTTAATGAGATAGAAACATATGTGATGATTATGTAGAATGCAGTAAGAGACAGGCAGTGCTGGGTTTGGCCATGCAGCCTCTGAACTCCAGAAGTACATTCAGTGTGTGAAGTGATCCCTGAAGAGATGGGGGTGGGGGAAGAAGCTTAAGAGGTAGAAAAGATAGAAGCTGTTCTGACATATACCCAGTAAAAAGTAAGGAGTGGAATAAGAAGAGATGATAGCTTAAAATGTGCCAAAATCAAGAAAAGATACACAAATTCTTTGTTGCTTAAGAACGGGATACATTCTGAGGAATGTGTCATTAGGTGATTTTGTTATTGTGTAAACCACATGGCACGCACTCCCGCAGACCTAGATGGGATAGCCTACTCATACAGGCTGTCAGGTATACTCGGTGGCTCCTGCGTTACTAGCCTATACCGCATCTAACTGTACTGAATGCTGCAGGCAATTGTAACACAGTGTTAAACATCTGTGTATCTAAGCATATCTAAACACAGCAAAGGAAAATACGGTAAAAATCTGGGATAGAAAATAAAAACTGGAACACCTGTATAAGGCACTTACTTTGAATACAACTTACAACATTAAAGTTGCTCTGAGTCGGTGAATGAGTGGTGAGTAAATGTGAAGGCCAAGAACATTACTGTACACGACTATAGGCATTATAAATGCTCTACATTTAGACTGTGCTGAATTATCAGACATTTATTTTTTAATAACAGATTAATCTTCACTTGTACATTTTTTAGTCTATAAAATTTTTAATTTTTTAACTTTTGGATTCATAATAACACTTAGCTTCAAATACAAACACACTGAATGGTTGTACAAAAATATTTTTTACATCTTTATTCTATAACTTTTTTCATTTTATTTGTTTTAACTTTTTAAGGTTTTTTGTTAAAAACTAAACTGTAAACATATACACTAGCTCACTCCTACACAAGACCAAGACCATTCATGTCAGACTTCCACCTCCTCTTCTTGTCCCACTGGGAGGTCTTAAGGGGCAGTGACATGCACGGAGCCGTCATCTCCTGTGATAGCAATGCCTTCTTCTGGAGCACCTCTTGAAGGACTTGCCTGAGGCTCTTCCTGAGGAGGTGTCACTCTTTTCAGAAATGTGGCCGTGCTGGTCTCCTTGGTTTCTTTCTTTCTTTCATCATAGAGTTGCTCATAAGCAGATACTGTACCATACAACTCCTCTCTATTAATAATAACTTTTTTGCATTGCAGTCTGCTTTCAAACTTTTTAAGGAGCTTTTTGAGCTCTGAAAAATCTCCTGCTAAACCCTTCAGTGTGAATTTCCTCAAGGGCTTGTCTTTTTCTTCTGTAGTTTCTTTTGCTCTTGCCTCTTCCTTGGCTATCCATTCCTGTTCCAGATCCAACAAGTTTTTGTTAGTCGATTCTTCAGGAACAACCTGTAGGAGCTCCTCAAATTTTTCTTCGTTTATACCCAAGTGAAAATTGTTTGCTATCTCACCTAAAACCTTGTTGATTTTTCAAACTCTATATCCTTGGAAAAACCCCTGAAGTCATGGATGAATTTCTAGTGTGTCTTCTTCCAGATGCATTCATAAACTCTTTGTGGTAACACCCCAAACCCGAACAAGGTTTCTGATGTAGTCTTAGGTGTTGTGATCCTTCTAGAATTGCATCAGTATCTACTCAGTGTCTTCTTCAGTTGCACTAATAGCCTGGGTAGTTGTCTTCCTGAGACAGTAGGTCTTAAAAGCTGCTATAAGGACCCTAGTTGACTCTTGGTTGGATTGCAGACTGGTACAACCACTATGAATAACACTATGGAATTTTATAAGAAAACTAAAAATGGATCTGATTTTTGACCCAGCAATTCCACTGCTAGGATTATAGCCTAAGAACCCTGAAACACCAATCCAAAAGAACCTATGCACCCCAATGTTCATAGCAGCACAATTTACAATAGCAGAGTATTAAAAGCAACCTAGGTGCCCATCAGTAAATGAATGGATCAAAAAAACTGTGGTACATTTACACAATGGAATACTAGGCAGCAGAAAGAAAGGAGGAGCTCCTACCCTTTGCAACAACATGGATGGAACTGGAAAGCATTATGCTGAGTGAAATAGGCCAGGTGGTGAAAGACAAATACCATATGATCTCGCCTTTAACAGGAATCTAAACAATAAAACAAACAAGCAAGGAAAATATAACCAAAGACACTGAAATAAAGAACAGGCTGACAGGGACCAGAGGGGAGAGAGGAGGGAATTTAAAAGGAAAAAGGAGGAAAGGGTTTACAGGAACAAGTATAAAAGATACATGGACAAAAACTAAGGGAGGTGGAAATGGGAGGGAGATGGGGAGCATGGGGGATGGGCTGGGATGGGAGTAAAAGACAGAAAACTGTACTTGAACAACAATTAAAATAAATTTTGAAACACGCTGCTATAAGAGTGATGCATTGGTAGGATCAAAGAGGTGGCATTCAGAGGAGGAAACATTGCTTTGATATTGAGATTTAGATCACTAAATAAAAGAAAAATGTTCTAGAGCATTATTAACAATAAGCGGAGATTAAAGGGTAGTTTATTCTCCAAACAGTACTTCTCTATTTCATCAGCACGGCAAATCAGGAGGGCACCTTGGATTAGGAGCTGGGTCATCCATGACTTTCTACTACTCCTGTAGCACACTAACAGTGTGTGCTTATTGCTGTGCATAGAGACCCCAGCGTTTTCACTGTGCCAGATCACAAGGGTTTCGATTTGGAGCCTGCAATATTGTTCCCAAACAACACTGTTATCCTGTCCTAAAAGTATTGAAATCTGGCATTGACCTGGCATCCTTAGGGATGAAATTTCTTTCAGGCATTTGTTTGCAGAATAGAAAGGTTTTGCTCATATGGATTATTTGATCTAGCAGGCAATTTTCTTCTACAATCAGCTCATCTAGAATGTCCAAAAATTCTTCAATCATCACTTATACTCCAATACTCACTTTCCTCTTATGTAATAAATAACTATTCGTGAATCTTTTAGATACTCAGAACTAGCAATAAGTTCAATATTATAGTAGGGTCCAGCCTTTTCCTTCAACATCACAAATAAACCTTTTGCTTTGGCCGTAATCATGGTGCTGAGAGAGACATACTTCTGTGTCTGGTCTTCATTCCAGGTCATTAGAAGAATTCCAGTCTGATATGGGACCTTCTTGAATCGTTAGACTCATCACCTTCAGTGAAGCACACCCTTTAATAGCTTCCTTCCATTCGTCCTTCAAGATTATAGCTATGGTGGATGGGACATGCCTGACTAGAGAGCAATGACTATCACTAATTTTCTACCTTTGCAGTTTTTTTATTCACATCCAGTTTTATTTCCATGTCAGTATCTTGATATGGCCTCGTACTGGCAGCATTAGCAGTAGATTTTATATTCTTAGGGGCCATCATGAAAAAGGCAACACAAAATTAATTCAAGCACAAGAGGAAATGATGCAATCAAGAGACACGGTAAACAAGAGAAATGTGAGGCTGCTGGCCTCACATTTCTATACATGTCAGTATAACATGGCACAGTGTTTCACAGCAAACTGTTTTTGTAAGTAGAAAAAGTATAATCTAAAAAACAATAAAAAGTGTAGTATAGTGACTACATAAAGGAATAACATAGTCATTTATTATTATTATCAAGTATTATGCACTGCACATAGTTGTAGGTGCCATGCCTTTGTACAATTGGCAGTGCAGTTATTGTGCTCACACCAGCATTAGCACAACATGTGATTAAAGTGTTGTCCTATAGCATTACTAAGTGATAAGAATTACTTTTAACTCTGTTATAATCTTATGGGACCATCATCCTATATGTGATCTTGGGTAATTTGGAAAACAGGAAAATGTAAATTCTGGCTAAAGAGAATATTATATTAAGAATAAAGTTATGTTTTCCCTGCATGTGTTCTCTTAGTGTAAGGAGGATGAAGAACAAAGATGGTTTATGTAAATGAATTGCTTTATAGGAGATAGAGAAATAATCATTTAACATATTTTGGAATTAGTCTGATGGGACAAGCCAAGTCACTTATGTTTCTCAATTTCAGAGTTTTTAATATCAGAGATAAAGTAATAGAAATGTATCACATATTAATATTAAAGTCTATATTAGAGATAATTTATGCATCCCTTAAAAATCTTAACATGTAACCCTGGCTGGTGTAGCTCAATGGACTGAGCACAGGCCTGAAAACCAAACAACTGTGGTTCTACTCCCAGTCAGGGCACATGCCTAGTTAACAGGCCAGTTCCCAGCAGGGGATGCAGGAGAGGCAACCATACATTGATATTTCTCTCCCTCTCTCCTTCCTTTCCCCTCTAAAGATAAATAAATACAATCTTTAAAAAATTACTATAAAAATTTTCATATGTACACTAAACAAAAAGATTATTAGAAAGCAATAATGAGATGAAGAGTTTCTTTGCCTGTTTATTATTACTTAATTCAATATTTGACAGTATTGCCTGTACTTGAAATGCCTCTGTGGAAAAATATTTAAATAGCAATTGGCATTGATTCTGAAATTTAAAAAAAATAATAAGTTCATGTAAAAGGCAGAATAATGGCCACTCAAAGATATCCCCGCTCTTAACCCCAGAACTTGTGAATAGGTTAGATTAAAGGACAAAGTGGAATTAAGGTTACGACCTCTATTAAGGTTACATTTGCTAATCAGCTGAATTTATGATAGGGAGTTTATCCTGGTTTATGTGAGTAGCTTCACTGTAATTGCAAGGATCCTTAAAAGTGGGAGAGGGAAGCAAATAAAACAAAGAGGAGACCTGACATTAAAAGGAAGGTTATCATGATGCAAGTTGAACAGAATTGGAGCCCCCATTGCTGACTTTGTTCAGGGAAGAAGGAGGCCCTGAGTCAAAATCCATCAGCACCCTTTAAGGTCTGGAAAAGGCAAGAAAGTGAATTCTCCCCTAGAGCTGCTAGAAAAGAATGCCTCCTTGCCAATACCTTGATTTTAGTCCTGAGACTTCTGGCTTCCAGATCAGTAAAACAATAAATGTGTGTTGTCTTAAGCTGTTATATTTTTGATACTTGTTGCAACAATAGTATAGTAAACACAATTCTTAACAAAGAGATTAGATAATGTGTTCTGTTCTGGCAACAGAAAGGCTAACAAGAAGGTCTAAATTATTAAAGTTAATCAAACTTTATGAAACCACTGCTATGTGTTTAACATTTTGCAGTGGCACTAACAATTAAGTCTAGTCCATTAAAATCTGTTTAAAGAATTGGGAGAAAGAGAATATGTACACATTAAAATATTAAAGCACACTTAACTATTAAGTTACAGTTAAATATGGATCAAAACAATGGGAGAAGACAGGGAGTACAAACCTCTAACTTGAAGAAGTCTGTATATGCATATGAAGAAGAGATACTGCAGGGACACAGCTGGAATGAGCATCTGTGCAGCGGAGATCTGTCTGGGAAAGAGCCACAGCAAGGGCACCTGTCTAAACATCCACACACCTCTCTCACACACACCTCCTCACAGTCTGCACCTAGCTGTAGCCCATCTTTCATGTTTCCAAAGCACACGTTTTTTATTTTTTCCAGATCTTATAGCTTTGCTCATACTCCACAACTCTGCTTGGCATGCTTTTCACTCTGTACTCAAATTAAGTTACCAGCTATTTATCTTTCAAGATGCAGTTCATGGATCACTTCTTGCATTCACCTCTTTTCTATGATTGTTTGCCTTTTTGTCATAGGGCTCAAAACAATTTGTTTAGTTTATTAATATGTGTATCTTCTACTGTAGGTTCCTCTTCATTGAATAATTTTTAGGCAACCATCCTTTGTATTTTTACCCCCATATAACAATGTGTTGCTCACTGTATGCATTATAAAATCGTGAGTGAAATAAGCATGTGGGCACATGGTTTATTTTAGTTTTTTACACCAACACATTTGAAAAGTCTATAAATCTCAAGGCAGTATGTTCAAACTTCAGAGAAAAACATTGCCTCATTAAAACTTTTCCTCTGTTGGTCAAGTGATTCTTTCATCAGATATTCTTTATCAAAGATTCTGAAATACAGTTTAAATAATGTTTACTGCCACTCAAGTCATTTGCTGCTACTTCATTAAGATAAAAGTTAAACGATTTTATTGTCAAGCTTTAAGAAACACAAGTGAGCCCTGTAACATTATAATGACTGAAAACCCTAAATAGGTAAGAAATATATATTTTCAAAATTCAGTAAGAAAATAGGAATACTTGTAATTAAGAAAAACTCAAAGGTAAAAATGATTCCATTTTCCAATGAACATAAACTTCATTTCTTATCATTTTTCTTCCTGCAAACATTGCCATAAGTGAATAAAGTGCACATCGTTTGGAAAAAAATATGTAAATTAGTAAAGAAATGGGAAGAAGTATCATTCGGCAGATTGGCATCACATTTCAGTGAGTACTGAAACTATTAGAAATGGATTTGGAGGGTAAAAATTACAATAATGCCTTACTTGAATTCCAGTAAATACTACAAAAAATAACAAAAAAATCATGAGATTTTTTAAAAGTAGTAGAAAACCATGATTTAAAAAAAATACAGTCTGTCCCAAGAGGTACACAAGCTATGACCACTAGGGAAAAAAAAAAGTAATCTCAATAGGTGTAAAATTGTTTTGCTTTTCCTCTCCAGAAAATTGCTTTTAAAACAGCCATATATTGATGCTATAATATTTTGTTGAACATTTTTTTCTATTTTTGGTTGTTTATCTTTTGAGGTAACATTTTCCCTGTCATAATGTTTCCAGGGATCAAAGAAAAGGAAGTCAGATGCTTGTGAAAAATTTAAATGTAAAGGCGACATGTTTTTTCTGCCTAAGTAACAACAATTTCTCAATAAGATTTAGATCTTCTACAGAATAAAGTAGGTAAAGATTAGAAGAATCTTTGCTTTCCATGTTTATTTTCTCTTTAATTGCTTTAATTAAAGTATAATTTTCATACAATATTATATTAGTTTTAGGTATACGGCAAAGCTATTCAACATTTATGAACCTCATACATGATCACCACAGTAGGTATTGTGACCATCTGTGCTTAGCAAAGATATGAGGATGTCATTGACTATACGTTCTCTGTGCTGCTTCCTACATTTCTATGACTTATTTATATCCTAACTGAAAACTTGTGCCTCTGATTCCCCTATACATTTTCCTACCATCTTTCATTTTCTTCACTTCTCATAAACATGTTTGTTCTCTGTTCATGTGAATCTGTTTCTGTTATGTGTGTTTATTAGCTTTATATTCAACAGGTAGGTGAAATTAAGTGGCATTTGTCTTCTGCTGACTTATTTCTCTTAGCATAATACTCTTGAGGTTCATCCACATATTACAAGTGGCAAGATTTAATTCTTTTTTGTTGCTAATTAAAATTCCAGTGTGTGTACACATGTATGTGACCATGTACATGCCACCTCTTCCTTATCCATTCTTCAATCAATGGACACCTAGGTTACTTCCATAACTTGGACGTTATAAAGAATGTTGCAATGAACATGGGGTGCATATATCTTTTTTAAATTAGTGGTTTTATTTTCTTAGTTAAATACCCAGAAGTTGAATTGCTTGGTCATATGATAAGTCCATTTTTAGTTTTTTTGAGGAATATCAGCTCCCCTTTCCATGGTGGCTGCACCAACTGCAGTCCAACCAACAATGCGTGAGGGTTCCCTTCTGTCCACATTCTTACCAACACTTGTTATTTGTTGACTTTTTAATAATAGCCATTCTGACGGGGTGAGGTGACATCTTATTTTGGTTTTGATTTGCATCTCCCTGGTGTTAGTTATGTTGAACATGTTTCAATACGTCTGTTGTCCATCAGGGTGTACTTTTTGGGAAAAAATCTATTCATGCCCTCTGTCCATTTTTAAAATATTTTTAAGTTGATTTGTATTAGTTGCTTATATATTTTAAATATCATTCCCTTACTGAATGTATCATTGGTGAATATCTTCTTCCATTCGGTAGGTTGTTTTCCATTTTGTTGATGGCTTCTTTCTCGGTGCATAAGCTTTTCAACAAAAATTATTTCTTCATTTTTAGAGAGTGGGGAAGGGAAGGAGAAAGAGAGGGAGAGAAACATCAATGTGTGGTTGCCTCTCACATGGCCCCCACTGGGGATCTGGCCTGCAACCCAGGTATATGACCCAACTGGAAATCAAACCAGTGACCCTTTGGTTCATAGCCTGTGCTCAATCTACTGAGCCACACCAGCCAGGGTGGTGCAAAAGTTTTTTAGTCTGATGTAATCATATTTATTTATTTTTTGTTCTTGTTGCTTTTGCCTGGGGAGACATATCCTAAAATATATTGCTAAGACTGAAGTGAAAGTGTTTACTGCCCATGTTCTATTCTAGGAGTTTTATGGTTTCAGGTCTTACATTTAAGCTTTTAATACATTTTGCATTTATTTTTGTATGATGTATAAGAAAGTGGCCTGTTTTTATTTTTTGCATATATGTGTCCACTTTTACAACACCACTTGCTGAAGGGACTCTCATCTCTCCACTATATATGAGGTCTGTCCACAAGTTATGCAGCCATGTAATATGAAAAGGAGAGACATTTATTGAAGAGGATACAAGAAATATTGTACATAGGACAATGATGCCAGAAGCTGAGTCACCTGGGTGATTTGATCTTTCACCAAAAAAATCTGCACAACACGTGATGCATGAGCAGGCATGTTGTTGTGATGAAGCTGACAATCACCAGTTGCCCATAGCTGTGGCCTTCTGAATGATATGAACAGATTCTTTGGAGGAATGTTCAAGTTTAATGCAAAATCTCATGCAGATTTGTTTCTCTATTTGCTCATATTTGAATGTGACAGCACAGAGTACATATCATCACTCAATAGCATCTACCTCCCCCACTGACTAGTACAGTGAAGTCATCATTGTTTACACATGTGCATTCCAGTTCACTCTCCTTGGCTGCCAGGTTACACTCATGTTGTGCAAACCATTCTTATTATGGTTTTCTTATTATTCTTATTATGGCTGGACTTTTTCCTGACAGACCTCATATTCTTACCTCCTTTGTTTTGTAGATTCATTATTTTATAAATAGAAAGAACAAATTATAATAGTTATTAGAATAATGTAATGGATTAGATTACACATTCATTGTGAACAGAAGCTGGCTTTTAAATTAAAAATCACATTCTTTTCATCTTGATGACAACAGATCGGAACATAAACTAAACATTCAACACATTAAATTTAATTAAATCTCTTTATTACCAACCAAGAAATATCAAGCACACTTTCCTTTATATTTTAAGATTTTATTTATTTACCTTTAGAGGGGAAGTGAAGGAGAGAGGGAGAGAAATATCAGTGTATGGTTGCCTGTTATGCATCCCCATGCTGGGAACTGGCCTGCAACCCAGGCATATGCCCTGACCGGGAATCAAACCATGATTCTTTGGTTCCCAGGCCTGTGCTCAATCCACTGAGCTACACCAGCCAGGGCTCTTTTCTTTATTTTTTAATGATTTTATTTGTTTATTTTTAGGTGGGAAGGGAGGGAGAATGAGAGTGTGAGAAACATCAACGTGTGGTTGCCTCTAGTGTGCCCACTACTGGGCACCTGACCTGCAACTTAAGTCATGTCCTCACTGGGAATCAAACCAGTGACCCTTTGCTTCCCAGGCCAGCACTTGATCCAATGAACCAGGGCTCAGACATAATTTCATATTAATTTGAGCTTTATAGTAAAAATAAATAATAATTTTGTAATTTTTTTCTTATTTTTTAATCAAAATTTGTTTTAATGGAGGTTTGTATAGTATAAGATGTCTCAATATTTTGACATCTTAAACATCAAAGTTGTAGCAATTTTAGTGGATTAAGTGATTGGATGTGACTTAGGGTTGCCTTTCTTTCAGGAGAGGGTGTATATATTCTAACATAAAAAGTGAAATTGATTTTGATTATCAGAAGAAGATGGGCTATATCTTTACAAATTGTTTTATCTTCCTAGGAATAGATCTAAATCTCATTTCCTACCATCCTCTTTATTTGAATGTCACTATGTGGCTGAGTTGTAGTCAAAGGAATATGAGAAAATATAAGTGTTACTTCCAGACCTCTTCCATGATCTGGTGCAAAAAAAAATCTAGTGGAAACCTTGGAAGCCACATATTTCCAGATAGGAATAAAGAGATTGACAAAATGCTTAAGAGTTATACAATAAACATGGACTCTAAAAATCAAACTTGGTATATATTTTGATCCTATGAACTACTATTCATAACTTTTGTTTAAACTTAAGGATAATCATCTGTTAATTGTTAATTAGGGGTGTAGTTATTATTCATAAAGACCTCTTGTTAGTTCAGTGTATTCAGGATTTCAGATGCTTTTTGCAGATTTGACTTACAGTAAATAACAAGAAGATATATGAGAAAATTGGAATTAATAAATACATTGTCTATTGTTATGCTATATCTAGTATACACACAAATGCATTAATATTTTATTATTATGTTTTGCTATAGCTATTATCTACTGTATGTTTATCTTTTGGTTTCATGGCTTTAGTCTCTTAGACTCTTTTTGTTTTCTCTCTCTCTTAAAAGAGATCCCTACAGCACCATCTCTTGACACTGTGACACTGGAGTTTGATATTTAGAATAACTCCTGGGAAAGTCTCTCAGGGCTTAGGGCTACAATTTTGAACACCAAAAAACTCTAATTCATGCCCAGTTATAGGATTCAACATCGGAAAATATGTAAGTCATTCATTTGAAAACTAGACTTAGTGTATGTCTGTTAAGACTTTTGAACCAAAATAAAAGTTTTCTCTCATATTTTTGGTAAAGGAGACTCATTTTTCAATAAGTAAATAAATAATCAAATGGTTGGAGTAAATAAATCACTTAGCTTGTAAGTGACACTGTTGAATGAGATTTCAAGTGGAGGAAGTTGTAGACTTGAATGCTACTTACGTTATACATAGTCTGTCCTGTTTGCTGCAGGATGTTGACATTTCCCTTTTGACAAAACTAAGATGGAAAATTCCTAACCTAAGGGCCCACTATGTTCATTTTCCAACATGTTTAGGGTGAAATGAGAGACTACACTTCTAGTTTCTATAACATAGATCTAACTACAACATACAAAGGAGTTTTATATGAGAACATATTTTTTTCAGATTTGAAAAAGAAATATTAGTTCATATATTACAGAGATGAAGGAAAGTAATTTCCATGGAACTCAGATTGCACATAGCATGGAGTGTTGCTCTTCCAACACTGCAGACTCAAGAAAGGGTCCTCCAGGAAGACACATTATGAACTAGTTGGAAATAGTGACTGTAATTTTAATGTCTGGAGATTATTCAGTCTAGATAAAAGGAACAATTTCTTGGGGTAAGAAGGGAGGAACGTGCATGGTAAAATATAGTCCCCCAAAGGTGCTTAGGATTTTATTTCTGTTTCAAGTTCTTGTCCATTGTAGTATTTCTGTTGTCTATCTTAAATATTCTTTTGGCTACTATACAAATTTTTGAAAAACAAAAGTCAGCTCTTTGTGAAATTTTCCGAATTTTATTTTCAAACATTGGAAAGGCAACATGATTACTCGGTAACATGCTGTGACCTGTAAAGCTGCCTCGTGGCCATTTCTTCAGAGTCTGCTGTTAACGTTCTCAGTAAATATTTTACCCTTTCAGTACAGCTAAACAAGTGACAAGTAGATAAAATAATCCAATGTAGTAGTTAATGCTTTTGTACCTCTTTTGCTCAGGGGTTAGTCTATTACTTTGTTCATTTTTAGGACGCATATTTAGAGAGCACTAGAAATTCACAGCTACCATTCCAAGTTCTGAGAATGTGTCGTAAGTCAGACCTGAGAATAGGAGGGTGAGATGGTCAATCAATTCTCACCACACAAAGAAATCGAAATGCATGAACTTAAAGAGTGGTAATGGTGTTTTGAATTAAATAAAATGAGGATGATAGGAGAGGATGATAGAAGAAGAGGTAGTTTAGGGATGAAGGGTCTCCTCAAACAGAATGGTAGCAGTCTGAGGAAAAAAGATATTTTAATTAGACAGAATGGAAAAATCAGCCAGACCTATAAACTTCCTTCTAAGATTACACTTAGCAGAGGGGAAAAAATGGAAAGAACTAAGGTGAAGAGAATTTTGGAAAACTTTGAAAGAGAGAATGAAAGGAGCCTAGAGGACTTAAATGACATCAGCTGGGGGAAAGAAGAGGTCAGAGTGAGGAGGGGGTTGCATCTCATTCTCAGTGTAATGTTGCGACCCTGGGCAAAGGGGCAGTGGACACTCATTGCATCCCTTTTTTAATTATACTATTTTTCAAGATTTTTATTCATTTTTAGAGAGGGGGAGGGAGGGAGAAATAGAGGGAGAGAAACATCAAGGTATGGTTGCCTCCTGTGTCCCCCCCACCCCCACTGGAGACTGGCCCCCAACACAGACGTGTACCCTACACTAGGAATTGAACTGGTGACCCTTTGGTTCACAGGCCGGCACTCGGTCTACTGAGCCACACCAGCCAGGGCATCACTGAGTCTTCTTGAAATGCATCTACCTATTCCTCTGCTGGCAGAGTCGAAGCAGGAAGATTATTGCAGAAGATCAGGGAAGAAGAAAGAGTCTCTAAGACTAGGGTAGTGACAGAAGTAATGGGGGGAAGGATTACACATTGGAGATAAAATAAATAGTATTATAATTACCTGGATGAAGAGAGATTAGGAAACACATTCTTAAGGGTAACTGCTAAGTTTTGGTTTTACCATTAGTAATACTGGCAAACCTGGAGAAAGTTACTGTTAAGAAGTTGGATGGAATTAATATTCCTATATTAGAGATATTAAGTTTGAGATGTTTTATTAGAAATCTAAGTGGAGATTAAACATGCTATAGCAAATAGTGTATCCGTATTAATTTAGAACTCTAGCACAGTTAAGAAATGAGGATATGAAATGATTTGGTCTTATATAGACAGAATTGTCAGGGACCTGGGTGGACTCACTCGGAGAGAAACTGCAAATAGAATGTTAATGAAAGAGTGAGGATATAAGAAGACCCAAATATGTGAAGAGTGTTTATGAGTTTTTTGAGTAAAACTGATGGCAATTGCCAGAGTATGGCCGTTTTGCACCTAAGTTATACATTGCCATCAAAGTAGGAGATTTAAGGGGGTTACACAAAATTCATTGGTGGTAGACTAGGGAGGCAAGAGAAAGCAAAAAGGGGAAACCCCTGAAAATGGATAAATAATAAAACAAAGAGACAGATACTTCTTTTATATTGGTACGTACAGGGTAGTTAATATTTAAGCACACAGAGATGCTATTTGGGGAACAAGGTAACAAGGAGGGTTCTGTAGTCACAGCCTCTGGTGCAGTGGGTGTAACCTGAAGGATCTGGTAAGTTTACTTTGATGTTCCAAGGATATGTTAACTCAGATGCAAAAAGACAATAGATGATAGGCTCACTTTTGTAAGCTACAGGCCTAGGATGTCACTACCAGCCATGATTTCCCTTGAATTAGGAATTTCTGGGTTCAGACCATGCTGTGTGGTTACTTTCAGTCTCTGAGTTGGTGAGGCCCCTCTTTAGGGGCCTGAGCTTGCCAGATTCAGCATGTGGCTCCTTTTTCATCCACAAAAGAAAAGAGGAACAGAGCTGAGGGCTGAGACCTACCATGCCGGTTAGGGGAAGAAGATCCGGAAGAGGAACTCAACAGCACCTAGTGTGGGAGAGGGACAGGGGTCGAGAACTGCCCAGTAGAATCTACGATTGAATACATTTCAAGATGAAGGGAATCATTAATTAGGGAGGAAAGTAATTCACTATAAATCGCTGAAATGAATCAGGAGAAAGTAAAACACCAAAGAAAGTGTCTATGTCTTTGTAAAACTATGGTGTAGAAAAATTACTGATGAAGAAATGTATGAGTATTAAAAATTATGCTGCAAAGTATCTCTCCCATGTAGTTTTTCCAAATGAGTAGTTTTTCTTTTCTTTTTTCTTTTTGATGCTTAGATGGAAATGAGATATAAATAGTAAAGAGTTTTTAATAGAATGGGCCCATAAAATCTGTATTTTTGCAGCTTTTATTGAAGATACTTTTAAAGAGATTGTTTAGTATAGTCAGATACTTAGACTTTATTGTACCAATGCATCTATAACATATTAAGTGGGGATATGTTAATTATCTGAAAATATAACATTTTTAAACTGTAGTAACTAAATTAATTACTCTTTCTCTAAATTTATATCTCTCTTTCATTCTCCCATCCATTTTCTCTTTCCTGCCTCTCACTCCTTAAAGAGTAGAAATGAGCCAATGAAATTGTAATCCTGATGGAGTAAGCAGCACTTAAAATATCCTTTAACATTTTTCTGTGAGAAATGTTATTTGTTTTAATTAATTTTTACTTTAAAATAGCTCTGAAAATTCTCAGAATAATAAGCTCTGTCATAAATTGCTGCTTGCCTTCAAGAGACGATGTACAGGGCTGTGTGTTTGTGCCTGTGTGTGTGTGTGTGTGTGTGTGTGTGTGCCTGTGAAAAAAAGATAGAGGGAGAGAGAGAAGGCTGTAGTTTATTACATAATTGAGTTTTTCTGGGACTATCTCCTAACTATTATATGTGGTTGTTAAATGTTACCTAACCTTTATCTACCTCACTTTTCTTATCTATAAAAACAAGGAACATACTAGTACTTACCTTCATAAAGTCATTGTCAGGTCTAAACATGGTAATACAATACATTTGAGCTCCTAGAAAGAATCTCTGGTATGTTGGATAAACCAATAAATCTTAGCTATTATTATTATTATTATAGTTATGTTCTTAGCTCACAGAGTAAAAACTTATTAGACAGTTTATATATTTTATACATATTAAGTATAATACATTTAATGCACATTGAGGAAATCATTTATATAAGGTAGAGGGTAATTAATAAAACAGTTTAAATTTTCATTAAATTTAAATATTTTTAAATTATATAGTCCATGTAAAATCTACACACATACCTCTTTTTATTGATTTATTTAACTCATATTGAAGATATTAGTTTCAAAGTTTTGTAAATAAATGTGAATAGTTGAACATTCAGAAATGAAAATTAGACAAAATAATTCTGTAAGATATATCTGCTGGTGCCACACTTTCTTGCATTTTGAGGCACATAATTTTGATCAGATGTCACTAGTGTTGCCTGTAATGATGGGGTCCTAGGTTTGTGACCTCCTCTTGGGCCAATACTCTTCACACCTACCCAGCGATGCATGGTTCTCAATGAATGCAATTATTGTCTTCCATTTTTCTGAGTATTCTCTTGCTTCCTTTACGACTAGACTCTACCTCCTTCTGTGTCTGCACACTTCTTTATAAAATGCCCTTGTATATTTATAGTTTAGATACTTTAAAACTGTCTCTGCCAAAGAGAGTTAAAATGTTTCTAATGATTAATAGAGGAGAATATTTTGCCAAGACCAAATGGACCAATAAGGAAAACAAATGAGGCTACTTTTATCATTTGTAGAAGCTTTTTAGGATTAATTTGACACCTGATTAAAGATTCAGAAAAGCCAACATTTTTACCAAAGAGTAAGGGTAAAAGTCATGTAATATTAATGCTAGATGATCAGATGGGAATGTGAAACAAGGTGGACTGGATTAACTCTAGAAGTTGCAGTTCTTTAACAAAGAAACATTTTCATTGTTCAAATTATCAGCATGGTCAAATTAATTGCACTTAGTTTTCTAGTCCAGTGATTTCATTAAGCTTACATTGACAATCCATTTTCCTGAATTGCTGTGGCCATTGCTTTTAAATGTTGACAGGACTACTTTATATTGCCCGATAGACACAACAGGAGGGTCATGTTTCTTTACTGGTTGTCATTTCATTCAAAGTTATGTATCTTTTTTCTTATATTTTTAAATGAAGAATTCACTCAAGCACCCATTATTGTTGAAAAAATTATATAAGTGATTGAAATCTATAATTGCTTTGAGTGGGCTCTGGCCATCAGTGCCAATATGATAAAATTGAGGGTAATTAGACCAGGTGGCTGTAGATCCTTCTGGTCAGATTGTAACTCTTTATTGAAACTGATGTCAGTTCATAGTAAAGCCTTCATGAACTAATGAATAGTGATTTAAAAATATAATTTTGCAACATGATCTTATTATTTATTTAAGATTAGAATAAATATTTAATCACTAATAAAGAAAAATATTTAACCAAAAACTTGTCCAGAATGTCTAGGTCCTTATAAAAGTTTTTTTTTTTACTAACAAATGCAAATAGAAGAGACAAAAGTTTATAATATAGAAAGCAATGGAGTGAATAGTTATGCAAGTAAAACCCAAGAGAGTAACAAAGAGTACATGGTTAAGGATTTTAATAGAAAATGATAAAAACAAAACAGACACTTGTCAAGTAACCTTGAGAATAAAAAGCAAGATTGGCTAGAACTAAATGACAAAACTTGTTTTACCTCTCATTCCACCTTTGAAACGAGTATCATTTGAGATTTTCAAGTATTTGTTATACAATTTGTTATTCTAGTTTAAAGAATTAAATTAGAATGATCTTTAAATCTCATAAGACAAAATTATATGAGCATGACATTTACATCACATTCTGTTATATTATTATATAGTATTTACAACTGTGTAAGATGTAGAATCTGTAGGCTAAGCAGTATCTTTAATTATAAATGAATATTTTTGACTGAGTAAAAGAATCACTATATTCATCACACCTATTCCTTTTATGTACTCGGTATTATTTCCTTGGTAAAAGCAGTGAAGATCAATTTTGTCTCTTTTCTATTCCAGTGTCTACTCCAATTTCTATTCCAAGGTTTCTTTGCCCACCACCTTCAGAAATTCATCAGCAAAACCGGGAATTGCATACTGAGCTGCTAACCAGAATAAGGGTTGTAAAAGAATGTGCTCAAATTTGACATTTTCCCAACAAGGACACAATATTAACCTCCCACATAATAAAAGAGTTCCACCCAATCTCCCAGAGTGAGGTCTTAATTTAATTGGTCATTTGAAGTGCATTTATGTATAAAGAGAATATAGCCTTATCTGAAAGAAGGAAATGATGTATAGATTAAAAATTTTACTGTCAAACAGATATGTAAAAAGAATATTGATGGAACTAGTAAAGGTTAAGAAAAATATATCACCTAGAAACATTTGTTCCCTGGCTGGGTAGCTCATCTGCCTAGAGCATCAGCCCCATGTGCCAAGGTTGCCAGTTCAGTCCTCAGTAAGGGTACATACAAGAATCAACCAGTGTGTGTATAAATAAGTGGAATAACAAATAGATGCTTTTCTCTTCCCCTCTCTCTCTCTATACCTAAAAATCAAGAAAAAAATTAAGTGTTGAAATTTATGGAATAACAAAATGTATGGAATTTATTTAGTGTTATATTTTTAATTTATATACTTAAAGATGAAGACTTTTGGGGTAGGTCAGAGGAAAGGCCCTTGGAAAAGAGAGGAACCACTCCCCAATCCTGCATAAAGGCAGGGGGCCCAGAAGGTGCCGGCAGAGCAGAATGCGCAGCATTTAAGACGCATTGTATAACTAAAGCAATTTAAAACAAACAGTCTGTGCTTTCCCTGAAGGGAAGGGCTGCAGAAGGAGGCTGCAGCCTGCAACAAACTGTAAACAAAGACAATGCGATTGTGAGAAAGTGCTCCAGCAGAGTCACTTGTGATACCGCAGGTCCAGGGGTGAGGGGAGGCTCTACAGCTCCGGTGGTGCGGGACTAACACATTCCAGTGCACTTGTGCGTAGTTGGGGAAATTCTTCCCTGACTGAAGATATCAGCCAAAAGAAGGTCAAGGACACTGGGGAGCTGACAAAAATGGCAGACACTGACACAGCATCGGAAAAGTTGGACACTTCCACTGGCTTCCTGCACACATGGGATTTTTATGAGGGCCTTTTAAAAGCAAAGGGCAGAAAGTCTCACTTTCTCCCACTCTTGGTTTGGCGCTTGGTACAGCTAAGTCACTCTCCCGATGTGGAGACCCTGCAAGGGCTTAGACCCCGCAAGGGCTTAGACCCCGCATTGGACGGGAGCCCACTCCTGGAGGCGGGGTCCCTGAGCTCCAGCCTCTGAGCCACTATGATTCAGGGTAGCAGGGCACCTGGGTCCTCGACCGCTACATGGAGTATGGAAGCAGCTCCTCCCAGATCCTGAGAGAGCTGTTGAGAGAAGATGGAAACTCTGAAACCCAGCAGAGCACATTCCAGAGAGTTGGAGATCTGTTTGTGTGACCGGTGTAAAGACAGATAAGAAACGGGAAGCTTCTGTGCATGGTTTTGGCTTGTAGTTTCGGGGAGCAAGGAAAGTTCTGAGTTCCGTGGGAGAGAAGGGCTCAGAGCAGGAGCCCCCATAAAGTTGGATCCCTGTTAGTAAAAATGAGGTCCCTTCAACACAAATTGCTGGGTTGTAAGGAAGGGCAACGAATAACCAAAGCTCAGTATGCACGATTATAGACCAACATTTTTAAATGTGTAATAGGTTAAATATTTGGAAAAACAAACAAAATGCAAAGAATTAGAATACTTTATTAAGAAAATGGTTATAGTCACTTCTGCAGAAAATAAATTACCCTAAAATGCTGTAATACAATTGCATCTTCTATGCCTTAAGGAGAAAGCACAACAAAATAAAATAATAAGAAATCTAAATCTATAGCAATACTTGACAACATTACTATGCATTTTATACTATTTATCAATAAGTTATATTCTCTCTAAATTCGATTCGAATTCATAGATTGAGGTCCTGTATACCAGAAAACTTTTTCTTCAACATTTACAAATGAATTTGAAAACTATTCTTTCCTTGTTTTCACCATGCATTAATTATGGTATTCTGATATTGCATATTTGTATGTTAATGTTTTCATAGCAAAGATTGCATTTTAATATAAAAGTTTAAGTATTTGGTTGCTTGAATTTATATTCCTTCAATTATTACTGAAATCCATTTATACTGAAAACAATTGTATATAAACAAATTACAATATAATTCTATTCTGAGTAGTTGTTAATAATTTAAGATAAAATGAAGATTTAGAGTGTACCATTTATCTGCTTATTTCTTAAATAATTGTGTATTAAAATAATTGTCTATCTTCTGAGTCTGCTTAATATTTACTTTTAACAAAATATACTCTAAAGTTCTGAAATTTAATTCAGCCAGTACCTAAAACTTAGCTATAAAGCTCATATACTGCATGGGTCAAAATGATAAAAAATAAATTTTAAAAATCAACTCTATCTGAAATGGAGTTTGTTGGAATGAAAATTCTTTAATCCAAGAAGTTTTCATTTTTTTCCAGGAGCACAATTTTCTAAATCAAGTAATATAACTGTCATTTTTGGAAAGTCCAACTTCACACTAAAATTCTTATTTTTATTACACTGTTTTTTATTAAGAAAAAAGAAGGTTTTTACCACAAAATAAATAGTTGTGCTGACAACCTTGTTCCTATTTCTTTTATTTTATTGCAGGGTAGCTACAGCTCCTGTAGAAATGTTCAGACTTTTCAAACTTGATTACACAGCCACTGTCCTTCCCTCCTGTTTCCTCATATCTTTTCACAGAAATGCATAGTTCCTGATGATTTGGCAGAATTTTCTTGCCCAGAATAGATATGAAATGATGCAGGGAAAATGACCAGAGAGGCAGTTACCTATTTTTCTTATAACATATGATTTATACTGTTTGCCTAATAATGTCAAAATGAACAATATTGTCTATAAAAAAATGTGATAGTTTAGATGTGCCTTAATTCTGGCAAACTGTACTGATTATTTTCTATTTTATTAAACAAGAAAAACAGTAGCAACCAGATATTTTGGACTTCCTAATTTAACTCCATCTTATTTTGAGTTTTCATCTATTTGGTCCCTGAAAGCTTTCTGTCTGACCTTGCATATTCACCTAAACTTTTATAATAACTTAGTTGCTTCGTAAACCTTTTTCTTGAATAAATAAAGTAAGAACTAATGAAAAGCCACCCTGAATCCCAATATATGAAAACAGTAAAGTTTGGCATAGCCTTTCCTATGTTTAGATAACTCTGAATAGTCATTTCCGGCTAGTATTGATTTTTTAACCCATTACTCTCTGTTCTTTAAATTGCTAATTTATTTTTGCCTGACCATGAGTATCTCTACAACAGAATAGCATGGTTTATTCTTTTAAATACGAAGATTAGTATTAGCATAATTTTTAATATTATGCGTCCTATTATTAAGTATAACATTAGGCAAAGAATAGACATTCAGTAAATATTGGCTAAATAAGTACCTTTGTAAGTGAAGAAGAATTCATAGGAATCCAATATTTTAAAGTATGTATAGGAATTCAAAATTATACAGATGTAATTTGTGCCGATGTGTTAAAGTGTATGCTTTTTTATTTTTTATTGATTATGCTATTACGGTTTTCCCAATTTCTCTCCCTTTATCCCCCCTCCACCCTGCACTCTCCAACCCTCCAGCACCCCTACTCCTCAGTTCATGTCCATGGGTTGTACATATAAGTACTCAAAAACTTTGAGTTCTCTGTTTTCTACACCATTTGGACCTCTCCCTGTCTATTTAATGCCTACCAATTATGCTTCTTATTCCCTGTACCCTTTCCCCACTATTCCACTCCTCCTCCTCTCCACTGAAAACCTTCCATGTGATGTCCATTTCTCTGATACTGTTCCTGTTGTAGTTGTTTGCTTAGTTTTTGTTTTCATTGTTTTTCTTTCTTTTATTTTTTAGGTTCATTTGTTGATAGTTGTGAGTTTGTTGTCATTTTACTGTTCATAGTTTTGATCATCTTCTTTATCTTAGGTAACTCCCTTTAACATTTCATATAATGGCTTGGTGATGATGAACTCCTTTAACTTGACCTTATCTGAGAAGCACTTTATCTGCCCTTCCATTCTAAATGAGAAGTTTGCTGGATAGAGTGATCTTGGATGTAGGTCCTTGCCTTTCATGACTTGGAATACTTCTTTCCAGTCCCTTCTTGCCTGCAAGAATTCTTTTGAGAAATCAGCTGATAGCCTTACAGACACTTCTTTGCTGCTCCCTCTGGCTGCTTTTAAGATTGTCTCCATCTTTAATCTCAGGTAACTTCAGGATGATGGGCCATGATGTGTTCCTCTTTGGGTCCAACTTCTTTGGGACTCTCTGGGCTTCCTGGGCTTCCTAGATGTCTATTTATTTTGCCAGATTGGGGAACTTTCTCTTCATTATAAGTTTTCAATTTCTTGCTGTTGTTCTTCTCCTTCCGGCACCCCTATCATTCAGATATTGGAACGTTTCAGGTTGTTCCGGAGATTCCCTCAGCCTCTCTGAATTTTTTTGGATTCTTGTTTCTTCATTCTGTTCTAGTTGGATGTTTATTTCTTCCTTTTGTTTCAAATTGTTGCTTTGAGTCTTGGCCTCCTTCCTCTCACTGTTGGTTCCCTGAATATTTTGCTTTATTTCGCTTTGGGTATCTTTCATTTGTTCCTTCATTTTTCAACCAAGCACAATTAGTTCTGTGAGCATTTTGATTACTAGGTTTTTAAATTCTCCATTGGATAGATTGGCAATCTCCTCCTTGCTTAGTTCTTTTTCTGAGGTTTTGCTGTATTCTTTCATTTGGGCCATATTTCTTTGTCTTGGTGCAGCTGATCGGTTGTAAGAGGGTGGGGCCTTAGGTATTCACCCAGGCAGGGCAACCCTCTTTGCTACCTTGCCTGTGTGGGAGGGGCCAGAGAGGGAACTATGCAGATTGCCTGCTCATCTCCAGCACACTTTCCAAGGACTCTCTGTCAGACTGGCAGTATCTCCGACCACGGCAACCGCTGCCCTAGTCCACAGCCACCTCTGAGTCTCAGTTTCTCCTTAAGTCAGCCCCTGCCAGGCAGCCCACTGTAGCCAGCCCTGCACCCACTGTCCACTGCCCACCTTGGTTTCACTCTTTTGGTTGCCTTCCCTGTTTGGTTGCTTGTTTGACTGTTTCTTTAATCTATGGTTGTTAGAGTTCCATGCCGTTTGACTTTCTGGCACTTCTGGTTGTTTATTGACTTCAGATTGGTTGTTTTTCTCTTTTTGGTTGTGTGAGGAAGTGGAGGGTTTTTACCTATGCCTCCATCTTCACTGGCACCCCCCCTTCCTCTCATCATGCTTTTCTACTCTTTAAACACAAAAGAAAATTGTCCAGGTCTATATTGGGGATTTTAAAAGCTCTGAGATTTACTACACTGAAGACAATACTCATGTGATAAATTCTGTATACATGGCACAGCTATAGTTTGTTTGCACTTTTTAGCTACTAGAATGAAAAACATGATTATAAAATGACTAATAATATATACATCTTGGATTGTGATATTGGATAAACTATCTAATACTCTTCAGCCTTATTTTCTTAATCTGTGAAATAAGAATTATAATAATAAGTTTAAATATTCACAATATTTCTGAGATGATTAGAAAAATTGTCTTAAGCCATTGCTGGTATGGCTCAGTGGATTGAGTGCCAGCCTGTGAACCAAGGGGTCACTGGTTCAATTCCCAGTCAGGGCACATGCCTGAGTTGCAGGCCAGGTCCCCAGTAGGGGGCATGAGAGTCAACCACACATTGATGTTTCACTCCTTTTTTCTTCCCTTTCTCTCTTTCTAAAAATAAATTTAAAATAAAGGCTCTTAAAATCTTTATTACCTCATACATTTTACAACAACAAAATAGTGTTATCAGTAAAAATTAAATCCATTAACAAACAATTTAATACTCAAATGTCTTTGTTTCAAAAGTTACCTGGGATGTTATAAAAAATACACCATCTCATTCTTTACCTCAGGAATACAGACTCGGAATTGGTCTTTCTTTTTTCTTGAGAGCTAAGAGATGAAACTTGACCTTTATTACAGGAAAGAATAAATCCATTATGCAAGTCAATTATTGAACCCGTGAATATCAGGCAATGGGATAGACACAGAGGTAGTAAAGGATAAGGAAGGAAGGAACACACAATCACCTCCCTCGCAGGAAGCCAGTCACCAGGGTGGTGTGAGCAGTGTTCAGCAGCTTAGTGCAGATTCAGATTTAGCTCCAATGTCTGGCCTGGGGCCATAAATAGCTAGAGACCCAGACAGGGCAGAGGGAGGCCAGCTGCCTGCCTGGGGCCTGTAGACCTTTGAGTGGTTTCAGCAACACTGCTGAGCAATTCAGCTATGTTAAAGTTGGGAAAACACTGGCTTAAAAAAATGTGTCTGAAATTGACAAATGGGATGGGAAACATTCTTATGCAATTTTTGTGATAAAAACATGTTCTTTTTTAAGGTAACAAATGTTTATACTCATAACTATATGAATACTTTTTGGCCTTTTGACAAATAAAAAGTTTTCCCTTCCTTATCTGAGCTGAAAAGCACAAGATGTTTTCTATCCTGTTTCAGTGATGCTGTAGACTGAGTGGGAAAGAGGGACTAATTTTTCAAGGTAGCATTTCTTGTTACCAACATTCAAAGACTATTCTCAAAGGATGTGAGTTGGATTAAATGTATTTGTGAGACTTCCCCCACCCCGCCAGATTCTTATTTTCAGTGCTTCCGATAACTAGTTTTTTCAAGGACTATTATATTTAGTTGTCTGTCTTCCTCTTCAAATCCTATTTTTTTCTCAGACACTTGCAGTTTGCAGTTTCAGTAATGAGAAGGAAAAAGCTTCAGCAGGCCTGAGTCAGTAAATTAGAAAAGTTCCAAAGAACAAAACAATGATGCTGATGCAGACATGTTGTTTTTTTTTTCTCCCTGATGTCAAAAAGTCCTTTACAGCTTTTTATTATCCAACTGTACTTTGGTCCCTCGAATTCAGGTGAACAAGTAAGGAGACAGATGCTTCTTTGCCAGTGGTGTTGGGGTCCAGTCATTCTCTCAGAAAGCTTAGAAGGCAGAGTGACAATATTGTGAAGATTAATGGACCCATGAAAAACATTTAAATTCATTCTTATAAAAACATCTGTCACAAAATATTATTTTATTTTTTATACTTAATATATTTTATTGATTATGCCATTACAGTTGTACCAATTCTTCCTTCATTCCCCTCCACCCTGCACACTCCCTCTCCCCCATTCTCCCCTTTAGCTCATGTCCATGTGTCAGGAGTTCTTTAGCTTCTATATTTCCCATACTATTCTTGCCCTCCCCCCATCTATTTTCTACCTACCATCTATGCTACTTATTTTCTGTACCTTCTCCCCCCTTCTCCTTCTCCCACTCCCCTGTTGCTAATATTATTTAAAATGTAGCAGTTGATCAAGGGGACAGGCTTTTGCCTAAATGTGGCACAAATCAACTGTGTAATTATCTCATTCATTTAGCAGATACTTATTGAACATTTACTTTGCACTGGTCATGGGGCTTCATACTGGACATGTTATGCTGAATAAAATAGATCAGGCTAGTTAATTTGTGCAATATCAATGGAAAGCAAATATAATTGTTACTAAGTGATATCACTTTCTCATAGCCATATAATGAGAGAAATTAACAGAAAAAATGCATTATATGAATTATTAGGGAAATGCCTTTCTGAATAAATGGCATTTCAAATTAAGACCTTAAAATTAAATTAGTCATTCTTGTAAGCAGAGGGTAGACGGTGTTGTGAGCAGTGGGTTTGGGGTAGGATGGGCAGACGTAGGTTGACAGTTTTAAGTATGCAAAATACGTTTTTTTCTTGTATTTTTTTTGTTCACTGTTGTATTATTTTCCATAATCACAATTGTCCACCTGCTTTTACCCACCCCTATACATAGAAAAACTGAATCTGGAGGTTGATAAAAAGACTTTAGCAGTAATATAAAATTGGAAGAAAAAGACACACAAAGATTTGCCTATGAAATTAGAAGAACAATTTATTACCATGAATGTCAGCACTGGAAGAGCGAACAAAAATAAAAATAAATCAAGATATGTTCATGTGAACTGTGCCTCTAAAACAACAATAAACAGTAGAGTAAGAATTAGAGAAAAGTAGTTTCCTCTGCAGGAGTTCATCAGAGAATTATAATAAAAGAGCTATAGTTCGCTCGATGTTGAATACCAACAATTTCCTGATAACTGTATTAACACATAACTATATTTTTCATTTTAATTCAGGCATCTCAGTTTATTCATTAATCTTATGTAAAAGAAAATTAAACTCTATTATGCATTACTTTTTTAACTGAACAGTCCTTTCTTGAATTGATTAAAAAACTTACTAAAAATAAGCTGTATTTATAGGCATACCAGGAGTTACAAATGGACTCTAGAACTTCAGTTACATATTACACAGATATCTACTTACCTTCCCATGTTATATTAGATATTAAAAGAGTAAAATTATTTTTATCCTTAGATTATAATAACATTTAATTCAGTGATTTCGATTCTCTTTTACTATGTGTTGGATAGAATTCCACGGTTGGCTGGTGGTCTCAGTCTGATAACTGAGCAGAGCAGATCCAGCAATGGCCAATAGAGCACTAGCATATACAAGTCCACTATTTAGGACAGAGAGTTAGTTACATATGCAATGTATACTTACACCTAATCCTATGCACATATGTCTTACCACATTCTTTAGTCATATCCCCTGTATTTTTATATGTGTCTTTCCAGAATTTCTCAATGCATCTACTTCAAGGTTATTTATGCATGTAAATAAATATCTTTTTTTATAAAAATAAAACTATCAATTGTATATTTTAAATGTAACAAATTACTTTGAATAGTATAATATATTAGCATTCTATTTTTTATTTTATTAAGCACATATTCATATATATATATATATGGCATTAGGCTTGGTGTCGTGATTTATATCATGATGTAGAAACTATAGGTTCAGGTCTCAAAAACGTGCAATTTACTTTACAAAATTCGGTATCAGTGTTCATATATTCAAATGACTATATATCTATATTTATATATCTAATTTAGGGCAATATTTATAAGCAGTAAATGAGGGTCACAAATTCAATGCTTTTTAGAGTATTTTTTATTGATTATGCTATTACAGTTTTCCCAATTTTCCCCCCTTTATCCCCTCTCCACCCTGCCCCACCAACCCTCCAGCATTCCCCGCTCTTAGTTCATGTCCATGGGATGTACATATAAATTTGTTGAGTTCTCTGTTTCCTATACCATTTTTTAATCTTTTCCCATCTATTTTATGCCTACTAATTATGGTTCTCCCCTGTACATTTTCCCCCATTCCTTCCTTTTCTCTCCCCCTGAACTCCCTCCATATGATATTCATTTCTCTGATTCTGTTCCTGTTCTGGCTAGTTGTTTGCTTAGTTTTTGTTTTCATTGTTTTTCTTTTCTTTTAGGTTCATCTGTTAATATTTGTGAGTTTGTTGCCATTTTGTTGTTCATATTTTTATCTTCTTTTTTCTTAGATAAGCCCCTTTAATCTTTCATATAATAAGGGCTTGATGATGAACTCCCTTAACTTGACCTTATCTGGGAAGCACTTTATCTGCCCTTTCATTCTAAATGAAAGCTTTGCTGGATAGAGTGATCTTGGTTGTAGGTCCTTGCCTTTCATGACTTGGAATACTTCTTTCCAGTCCCTTCTTGCCTGCAAGAATTCTTTTGAGAAATCAGCTGATAGCCTTACAGACACTTCTTTGCTGCTCCCTCTGGCTGCTTTTAAGATTGTCTCTTTGTGTTTAATCTCAGGTAACTTAATGATGGTGAGCCTTGAGGTGTTCCTCTTTGGGTCCAACTTCTTTGGGACTCTCTGGGCTTCCTGGAAGTCGATCTCCTTCTCCAGATTGGGGAACTTTTCCTTCATTATTTGTTCAAATAAGTTTTCAATTTCTTGCTGTTGTTCTTCTCCTTTTGGCACCCCTATAATTCAGATAATGGAACATTTCAGGTTGTCCCAGTGAATCCTGAGCCTCTCTCTTTTTTTTTTTAATTCTTGTTTCTTCATTCTTATCCAAATGGATGTTTATCTCTTCCTTTTGTTTCCAATTATTGCTTTGAGTCCTGGTTTCCTTCCTGTCACTGTTGGTTCCCTGAATATTTTGCTTTATTTCTTTTGGGGTATCTTTCATTTGTTCTTTCATTTTTTGACCAAGCACAATTAGTTCTGTGAGCATTTTGATTACCAGGGCTTTAAATTCTCCATCAAATAGGTTGTCAGTCTTCTCATCACTTAGTTCTTTTTCTGAGGTTTTGCTGTATTCTTTCATTTGGGCCATATTTCTTTGTCTTGGTGCAGCTGATAGGTTGTAAGGGGGTGGGGCCTTAAGTATTTTCCTGTGCAGGGTAACCCTCTTTGCTGCACTGCCTGTGTGGGAGGGGCCAGAGAGGGAACTATGCAGCTTGCCTGCTAGTCTCCAGCGCACTTTCCAGCAGACTCTTGAGTTAGACTGAAAGTATCTCCCACCACAGTAAACCCCAGCCTCAGCCCACAGTCAGCTCTGAGTCTCAGTTTTCCCCTTGATTCAGTCTCTCCTTTGCAGCTCTACCCAGCTCAGCAGTCAGCCTCGCCCCTCAGCCACCAGGCAGTAGTTCTTCTGAGCCAGTCCTCCCTACCAGTCTGGTTGTTCTTGTTGATTTTTTCTTTAATTCCTTGGTTGTTGGAGTTCTATGCAGTTTTTGTTGGTTTATTGATTTTAAATTGGTTGTTATTCTCCTTTTGGTTGGGCAAGGAAGCCAAGGGTTTCTACCTATGCTTCCATCCTGGCCAGAAGTACAGATTCAATGTTTTGCAAGAAGGAAGCTGACAGCTATTATTAGTAGAATAAATAGAGAGTTAATTCTTTAAGAGATTCTGTATTTTTAACAGATGAGTGGATCTTTATTCTAAACCTGGAGAAAGGCATGGATGAAGATTCTAACAGCAGTGATAAGACCTTGTATTTTTATTGTTAATGAACTTGACTGTGAAACTTTGAAGATAATAGGCACAAAATCACATAAATAAAACAAGAAGAGAGAATTTAATTTTGTTATACAGAAATACATTGTAAATAAAAACTATCTTTTTATCTTATGTCTGTAAAATTTTCTCTTCATATATTATAATTCAGAATTCTTTAGTCCTCTTCCATGTTATGGTATTGTAGATATATGATGAATTTTAAAGTTACTGTTTTTTATAAATTTAAACCAAAGTTACAGGTAATATACTCTCTATTCTTAACAGAAAGTATATTAAAAAGTAAAAATTAATGATATGTCTTCCAAAGAATTTTATTTCTGGAAATGGCTTATATTTATTTATATAGTAAGTCACTTCAATAGTATAAATTTCCATGTACATTTTTATGGTTTTATGGTATCCAGCTTTTAAAATACATAATATTAAACAGAAAAGGATGAAAAATGCTGAACCTTGTAGGAAATGGAATTGTATACTAATGTCCAAAAATAATTTTGAGATTATCTCATATGGTGGTTATTAAGGAATCAATTATAATTATTTCAAATTATTTTATACCTTTATTAAAAATGATCTAGAAATTGTACTTTTCTTTAAATGTCACATAAAACATAGACTATAGACATTAATATAACACATTAAATTTCAAACTGGAGTCTTAGGTTCAACATTTATACATTTTGTTTTCCTTTTATTATAATCAGTAATATTATAAACCCTATTTGAATGTTCATGTGGGTTGCTATGAAAAAGACATTTTGTACAAAAGAAAACATTAAAATTAATGTAGGCAACAAATACTTTTAAAATTATTTAATGATTAGTTTCAGTCTTTCATCTCATTTCCTGATAGGCGGTTAGAACTCACTGCAGACTTTTGAAGCATGGTGTAAAAGAGCTCTTGATTTGGATTCAGACGACTAAGAATTAAAGTTCAAATTGAACACACAGTCTGTTATTCTGGGCAATTTATTGGTTGCAGTTTTTCTTTGTGTTTCAGCTCTCTCTCCCATAAAAATAAAGGTAGGGGTAGTAGCTACACTGTTGATATGGTTAGATTATTTTTATGATATAGTAAATACTAAACAATTACCTATTATATTTATTTAGATTTTTAAATTTTTCAATGTGCTTTAATATATGGTCAAATAATAAGTTATCAGCAATAACTTAAAGTCTAAAAGAACATTCTTATGAACTAATATTCTCTGAATAAATTTCTCAGTGTCTGAAAATGTGAAATGCTGATAAAAGCGCTCAGTTAAAAAACACATGGCATTTGAGGATTTATGAAAGCATACATACACCCAAAATGTAGTCTGGTCTGAAATAGATGACACTAAACTACTTCCTGTTAGAAATAAGAATATGTGATAATTGCATTTAATATAGTTTTACTACAGTGCAGTCAACACAGGCCATCTGTCCACACAGCTGCCTCCTCGTGGTTTCAGCAAAGCAAATGAGTGTGTGTGCTTTAAGGGGAAGTACAATTTAAAAAAAAAAACAAAATAGTCCACATTAAATTTGTAATACACAACTATGTTAAATATTTTTAAAATTTTATACCAGAGTAAATATGCTATATACCATATATTCTCCTAGGGTATGAAGTAACTTTGCTAAGAGTATATCTTGATAAAGGGCTGATTGAGAAATAACTTTGAAGGTTTTCATGGACTAAAGACAAAAATTAATATACAAGCATATCTATGCACACAACCAAATCACCTTGCTTAACAAGGATTTGAAATTGAGTAGAGAAGAAAGAAACAGGGAAGAGGGGCCAGAGAAAAAATAAGACGACACAACAGGACTTAGAAATTATGTTCGGGAAATGAGTTGGGTACTATTAAAAATAATGCTAAATATACAATTGGTTATTAAAAGTTCAGTAAAGTGTACTAGACATACAAAAAATTACCACAAACATCATGCTTTGGCTTAGTAAAGATCAAGGACAATGCTGTGTTGCTGGCTGGCTTTCAGGAAGGTTCCAAAGATAGGCAGGGTGTGGAATAGAGTCAGACATTCTAAACCAAACAAACTTGGGAGAAGAAAAAAAATCATACAAATGTTATTGCCTCCAAGTTTACATATATCTAGAGATAAGGATGCTACTTTTTCTAAGCAGATGAAAGTTGATTATTTTATTTGAGTTTAATATAATTAATTGTACTGTAATTAATATGGGCTTATTTTAAGGGGAAAGTGGCCTCAGCAGGTAATTCCATTGCATAATGTTCATTAGTTTCCATCAATATTTATCGAGTGCCTTTCTCTGCCAGATGAGTTTTAAATCATTGCATATTATTTATGGTGAATAAAGAAAACAGAAATCCTTGCCCATACTATGACTACGTTCTACTGGAGACAAGAGATGGCCAAAAACAATAAATCAAAAAAATATATAGTATGTATATACTATATATAGTATGTATATATTTATTGATTTATATATTGATTTTATAGTTGATGATAAATGCTATGAGGTAAATAAAGCTGGCAAGAGAGAATTAGGGAGAAGATACAATTTTTATTAGAGCAAAGATTAAGGAGGCGAAGGCATAAGTCACACAGAGATGTGTGTGAAGAGTCACAGATACAGGGCCTCATACAGGTTCTGAGGCTCAGTTCGACCTGGGTGTTCAAGAAAGGAGAGGTCTGGGATCACAAATTATGATAGAGCCTTGATGTCAATTTCCCCTTGATGGAAATATCACCAAATTGGCAATCACTATTTTACCTGGATAACTTTTTTGCAATAAAATTGTTCTGATAGGACCAACAAATTTACATCGCCCAAGTTAGCAGTGAAATGAGGTTAAAGCAAGACATGGGATCATTTCTGTTATACGGGCAGTTAGTGATTAATGTAACCCTAACACGAAGTGAACTTTCTTATTAAATTCACAATAATTTCTTTTACCAGAAGTGAGTTTTCCAAGTATGTAGGTGTGGATTTTTTGTTGCTCTAAATATTTCCCTTTTTATTAAAAACTGTTACAAAAATATCTTATATGCCAATAATTTTGCGTGTGTGTGAGTAAACCTGTGCATAGAGAGCATATGCATACTACTGAAAACGGAACTGAGAGATTAAAGTGTATGGATTTCCATGTTAATAATGTTGACACAAACTCTGCTGATAGTTTGTGTCAATTTGTATTCCTACTAATAATGTGTGACAATACTGTTGTACATAAATTAACAGGTTTATATTAATTAATTTATTCTAAATCTTTGCCAGTCTGTGTTCTGAAAATAATATTTTATTGATTTTTACACAGATGTGTTTTATTGTGACAGAGGTCACATATTTTTAACATTTTCACTTTCTTTGTGTTCTCTACATATTCTTGATTTCCCCCACTTTTTCTTGTTAATATATTCCTCATTTATTAAAGTGATATGTTGTTTGCAGGTTTTATTTTTCTCTTATTTATTGCAAATGAGCTTTCCCCAGTTTGTTAATAGATATGTTTAGGGAAAAATTTTTCCTTGTTAATAGGTAAAAACATACATAAAATGTACTCAGCTTTCATTTTCATTTTAACTGTCAAATTTCAAATCATGCTAATAAAAGTCTTCTTTCTCTAATTTGATGTTATATTTTAAAATTGTCATATTTCTTTTCCCGATACTTGTGAAGTAACCTTTTTTAAGGTTACTTAAATTTGTAAACCTTGGTTTCACTTGTATTTTATCTTGGTGTAATGGAAATACTAAATTACTTTATTTTAAATGACTAGCAATTATTAGAAAATATTTTATAGCCCTGGATAGTGTGGCTCAGTGGATTGAGTGCTGGTACGAGAACTGATGGATCTCCAGATTAGTTCCCAGTCAGGGCACATGCCTGGGCATGGGCCAGGTCCCCAGTAAGAGAGGCACACAAGAGACTTACCACACACTGATATTTCCCTTTCTATTTTTCTCCCTTACACTCTCTCCAAAAATAAATAAATAAAATATTTAAAAATAGAAAAATATTTTATAATTTATCTATTTCTAATACTATTTTATTAGTTAACAAAAGGTTCTATTATATTTCACTGATTTATTTATTTTCATCATAGTATATTATATAGATAGATATCAATATATGTATTATTATTATACATTTGAAATGATTAATGTTTGAAAATTCCCTTTTTTCCAAACAATTTCTCACTCTAAATGTTTATTTGTCGATATGATATTTATGAATATTTGAATTTGTTTTTTATCATTGTTTATTAAAATACTATTATAGTTGTCCCAATTTTTCTCTCTTTGCCTTCCTCTGCCCATCCTACCAAAATATCCCTTAGATAGTGTGACTTGGATTGTTTTGAATTTTAGGCTCACTGAGTAAGAAAGCACTTTTGTTACATTTGCTTCCTATCTACAGGAATGTTTGGCTTTCAATTAATAAAAACTTCCTTTGAATCATTCTTAGATATATTAATTTATTCACCATGTTGGTTTATTTTCATATGTCTACTGAAATTGCCATCTTTTCCTTTGTTATATTATCTAGCTAGTTGTTATTTTTATATGCTTATACTATTCACATCTATAGTTTTATAACCACCCATTTAGCTAAATTTTAATATTGTATCCATAAGAAGTTAGTATTAAATTATCTTTAAATTTTATGTGGTTCTAACCATGCTGATATTTAATTTTTCTTTGCAAATTATACTCCTACTTTTTTCTGTTATCACATTTTTTTAAACAAACTTGCAGAAGTTTTAATGAGAGTGGTAGGAGTGTGCTTACTTATATTGTTTAAAAATAGTTTTAGAGCCCTGGCTGGTGTAGCTCAGTGGATTGAGCACGGGCCTGCGAACCAGACAATCACGGTTCGATTCCCAGTCAGGGCACATACTGGGGTTGCAGACCAGTTCCCTGCAGGCCACTTCCCAGCAGGGGACACACGAAAGGCAACCATACATTGATGTTTCTCTCCCTCTCTCCTTCCCTTCCCCTCTAAAGATAAATAAATAAAATCTTTAAAAAATAGTTTTAGAATATATTTAGTAGATAAATATTAAGAATGATCATAGAATATGCTTGTTAAAAGATTGATTCACAAGTAACAAATTACATATCTTTGTGAATAACTTTCAGCATCAACTTTTATTTTTTTATTTGTTGTACGACTAGCCACTTGAGACTACTTGTCTGATGCTAATGATAAAATTGGTCCTCCAAATTTCCACACAGTGCACTTCAGTGGTAGGAACCACACTTTAGGGCTTGCAATGCACAGCGTCTGTGTGGCTGCACATCTTCCTTCTGCCCCTTTCTCCTTATAAGACAGAATTGAGGAAAATAAGTTCTTCTTGGGAGACAAGTGTTCCTCTAGATTTTTGTGATGTCCTTCCAGTCCTGCCCATGGCATGGTTTCTTTCCTGGGCTTTTCTGTAGACATCCATTAAAACTGAGCATGTTTAGTCCCTCATCTGAAAATAATGAGGGAAATAATGAGGAACCACCAGTTATCTGGTGGTCCAGAGAAGTGCCCAAACTTTATAATGCAAAGTGGAGGGGATCAAAGGCCTGGATGAGAGATGCCAAGCTCTCTGCTTGGCATGTTCCTGATCTATGGAACCTGTAACTGAAGGTAGATGTGGCTCTAACCTGCTTGTCAGCGCCCTTAGCAACTGCCTATGGAGATAGTGTGCAAGTAGCCTTGGGGTAGAATTGCCTGCTATGGGAGGGGAGGGAAAGGCTGTAGCAGACCAAGGCCACCAGGAAAGCACACAAAGCCACAAAAAAGTTTCTAGAGACTATGGATGCAGGAACACAGTGGGGCCTATCAGTGGGCTGTCTTAGAGGAAGGACAATGAAACTCATCAGCAGCTGTTCAGTAGTTAGTAACTTTCAGAAACTTCTTGTCCTTCACTGCTGTTCTTTTCCTCTTCCCACAGTTGAGAGTGTTAGACTCAGGTGGCTCTTGTGCCTGGAAAAGTGAGACCAGGAGGAAGAGGAAGGGGAGTATCTCCAGAAAACAAGGAAAACTTCATTCTGGGATTCAAAATGATGTGATAATTAGTGTCCATAGTTGAATTGTATTACAAAAATCACCAGATGATACTAAATTTACCACAAACGATGAAATATGTTGATTGAAAATGTCAAAATTACCCCGTGACTATCAAGTCTTATGGTCCTACCTAGCACATGATGTCAATGCCATTTATTAACAGAGGCAAAGTATTTATACCTGATATACAGGTCATCATCTGGTTCTCCAATTTTGAATAATATTATTGTCTGGAAGCTACTCTACAATGATTTAGTTACAATCTTGGGTTTGGGTTCCATGATCTATTTTCTTTTCCTGCTTTTTTTTCCTGTTTTGTTTTGTTCTAGAGCTTTCTGATTGATTGTAATGTGTAAATGATGCTGAGCTCTGCTCTAACACAAAACTTCTCATACTTTCATGTGCATATGAGTTGCCAGGGCTGTCTTGTTAAATAGGTCTATCAATCTCCCTAGTGATGCTCACACTGCAAGTCCAAGAATTTTAATAGAAACCTCCATAGCACACTTTAAATGAAGCATTGCAATCATCTATTTTGAGAACTTTTATTTAAATTCACTTTTGAAGTATATATGCCTTGTGTTTATTTGTGTGTCAGAGAGAGATTTTGCGTTTAAAATGTACTGCTTTTTTCCACTTGGCAGTTGACTTGCAAATTCATTTTCAGAGATAAGAAAATTATCATCTCTTAACTCACTACATTTCTCTTGTATTTATGTGTACATTTTATTTCTCATTAGTGGTTTTTAAACTTGGTGCATTTAGGATAATTTATCTTAAGTCACTTGCTGGCATATATGTGTTACTATATATATTTTTTAAATTTTATTTATTGATTTGAAAGAAAGAGAGGAAGAGAGAAACACCAACTTGCTGTTTTAACCCCCTGCATATCCATTGTCTGACTCCTGTATGCAGTCCCACCAGAGGTGAAAAATGCAACACATCGGATGTTGCTCCAACCCACTAAGCACCCAGCTAGGGCCTGCGTCACTCTATTTTTAATGAATAATTTATATGGTTCTTTATAAAACACACATTTTGTTTTATTATTTATTTGTGTTTATTATTTATTTGTAATATTATTTATCTCATTTCTCTTTCAATACTTTTATTATTATTTTATAATTTTAGTCAATAAACAATCTGGCATTTTCTTGCTTAAAATATGTCTTTAAATCTTATAAATATGTCTTTGCCTATAATTAACTAGACAGTTATTTTTAGCCATCTTTGGCCAGAACCAGAGTTTGAGAAAACTAAATTTCATTGCAATTATTATCTGTGTTTAGCAATTTGTGTTTTAATTTTTCTTTTTATTCAGGAGTTGTAGTGTTTCTTCCCCTGAAATTTCATTGGAAATTTTTGGGGATTTTCTTTTTTACAATTAAACTATGTTTTTTCTTTCATTTTCCTTAGAGAATGTGATTTTGCTTTCTGTAAATGTTGACATTTTTTATTTGTCCTTAATCTTTAAAGGGATACTATATAGTCTTTGTTTATAAATCATATGAATTTAAATTAGTCAATGAGTACAAAGTTAACATTATGATGATGTGATTCTCTATATTATATTTAAAAATTTTTGTCCAGTTTCTCTTTTATCTCTTTGTGTTTTTCTCTATTTCTTCCTATATTCCCTATAGTGTTTGAAATTTTGTGTCATATTTTATGATAAAAAATACTCACAGTTTTAATATTTTGGTACCATTTTTTCTCATCTATTATTTTGACTTGAATTGAAACTCTGCCTTCCTTTCTTTTTATGCATTTGTCATTTATTTGGCCAAGTGTTAATTTAAGTTACTTTGGGCCAATTGGTGTTATACATGTTTGTGCTATTCTAAATATTGGTATTCTATCTTTCAATTTAATTGAGTGCATTTATTTCCATCCACTTTTAGTTATATGAATTTTATAATGTACATCTGATTTTAAAATGACCCTTTTCTTTTTATTTCTGTTTTTTATGTTGTTTCAAAATTTTTACTATATATTTTTTCTGTTTTTCTTTATGATAGTGTTATGTACTTTTTGAAGTTTTATAGAATTTTTTACTATATTAATAGTCTTTATGCTTACCTGTACATTTTTTAAGTATTAAAAAACATTGAGGAAGGTATTGTCCATATACTTGCTTCTACTTTCTTTTTTTCACTTTTGTTAGGTATATTATTATTATATATTTTTAAGTTCATGCTATTATATTGTGTTAATCAAACAAAAAGAAAAGTAAATTTCTACAGTCACACAGACTTAGATATACACTGAAAAGGATATTACCCACCAGCTCTTTTTTTTTACTGTTTCTCCACTTTTAACTTCTGTATTATGCATTATTTATTGCTGTTTTATATTCATGCATTCATTTTTTCACATAACCAAAATAAGTATTTTCTTTCTTGTCTATCTTTTTAGTTTTCTAGACTGAAATGCATTCTGTTTTATAATAAAAATAATTTTATTTTGCCTGAATTTGAATGTTCCTATAAATGCAATAATGTAACAAGTATTATTTCTTTTATGACTTACTTCTATTTTATATCATTATTTTTCAAAACAAACATAATTGAAAAGAACCTACACACCCCTATGTTCATGGCAGTGCTATACACAACAGCCAAGTGCTGGAAACAGCCCAGTGTCCATTAGTAAATGAGAGGAACAAAAGACTGTAGTACATTTACACAGTGGAATATTATACAGCAGAAAAATAAAGCAATGTTATAAATTTTTCTTATATGCCTTAAATATATTTTCATATTTATTCATAAACATTTGCCTTAGATGTTATTTTATATAGTTATTACCTCTTTTTTAAAATTTTAGTTGATATGAGAAACAAAATGTTATTTATATTGATTTCTATTTAGAAACCTTGATAAACTTTCTTAGTAATTCTTTAACATTTATTTTTAGCTTGCCTTAGTTTTTGTACATACATGATCATATCACCTTCCTCTGAAACCTTTATAGACTATATACATTTTTTTTCCCTTTGCACCAACTAGAACTTCTGGCTCAGAGTTCATTGAAAGTAATTGTGGTGAACCTCCTTACTTTCTCCTTAATTTCAGAGGAAAAGCATTGACTGATTAGTTGATTGACAGATTGAGTACAAAATGATGATTTTATATATATATATATATATATATATATATATATACACACACACACACACACACACACTGTAAAAATGTTAAAGAAATCAAGTTAACACACCATCACTTCATTTAGTGGTTAAGCATTACATATTAAGGTGACTGTAAATTTTTGGTTTATGTCTTTATCAGTTTAAGTTGACTTCTACTTTTAGTTTATCAATATTGTGTTTTTAAATTATTAAAAAGTGTTAAATCTATATTTATTAATAATATTAGAGCATAATTTCTTTGTAGATAGTCTTATTGAATTTTTAAATAAAAGTTTTACTGTCCTCACAAAATGACTTAGAGATTATAACATGTATTCAATTCTCTCTAAACTTTTGTGTATTATTAGATTATTTTCTTAGTTGAATGTTCAGTAGAATTTACTATTAAAGACAAGTAAACGTGAAGTACTTCTTTGTAGGGATTTTTATTCTCATGCAAATTATTTCCCACTCTTTTGTTTAGGAATGCTAATTATTTTACAGGAAGCTTTGGGAGTATTAAAATATTAACATATTTTGGGAGTAGTTCATAACAACTATGAACTTTAACATATTAATTAAAATATGTTATATATTATGTTATATATTATGTTATATATTATGTTATATATTATATATTGTTATATATGTTATATTATTGTTATATATATGTTATATTATTATATATTATGTTATATATTATGTTATATATTAATTAAAATATGTTAAAGTTCATAGTTGAGCTCTCAAAGCCATTTAAAGATTAAATATCAGAATCTCAGTATCTTAACAAATTACAAGTCAATTTTATTTCTTTTTAAAATTTGTGAATGGATGTTCTGGTTGTCAAGTGATTGTCTTCCAGTCAGTGACTTCAGGCATCCAGACCCCTTTTCCTGTGGCTTTGCTACCTCCAGTTTATGGAGCTGGACTATGTGAGACATTCAATGAGCACAGGAACTTTATGAGATCGACCAGAAAATGTAAATACTTTCATCTTGTTCAGCTTACTGGGACTTGGTCACATATCCTTTCCACAGTGGGTATCTAGTCTCATTGCTTGACAAGAAAAAGTGATTGATTTATTAGGTATATTAAATTTTAGTCATTGGTACTGTATATTATTTTTAGTCATTTTTATATTTATTTTATATATTCAAATTATCTTTCCTAAGAGTACTTATTGTATAATCATCTTTCTAATTATGTCAATTATAAAGTGATTTCTACTTTAAAAAATCAATCTTTACACTTGTGCCAATTTTTGTTTCTTCAATATCATCATATCATTAAAAGTATATTTCCTTTTGAAAGAAGTCATAACTATCTATATTTGTAGCTTCTACTCTTCCTTTTTGCTGTTTTCTTTCATGCTTCATTTGTATATATTTATTAATACTGGTCATTTGTATTGCTATTCAAGTCTACTCCTAAATGTTTTAACTTAAAAAAATCTAATAAACATTATTTTATTTTATTTTATTTATTTTTTTAAAGATTTTTTATTTATTTATCTTTAGAGGGGAAGGGAAGGAGAGAGGGAGAGAAATATCAATGTATGGTTGCCCTTCGTGCGTCCCCTGCTGGGAACCGGCCTGCAGGGAACCGGCCCGCAACCCCGGCATGTGCCCTGACTGGGAACTGAACCGCGATTGTCTGGTTCACAGGCCCACGCTCAATCCACTGAGCTACACTAGCCAGGGCTATTTTATTTTTCAATAAACTAACTACTTTAAACATCTTTTTGTTTTTGGCTATTCAATTCTAGGTACTCTAATATCTCTTTAGGATCAACACATTTTAAATTATGTCTAATCCAATATACAACTAAGAACATGCTTAACATGTCGCTTTTTACAATGTACAAGAGACTATATACAGTCTCTTATATCATGAGTTCATAGACCCTTCATAGGCAAAACATCTTTTCTATGTAGCTCAAAATTTGTAGGGGTAGAGAGCACAGAGGACTCGAGATGAACCTTAGGAGCTAGAAGGGACACACACTCAAGTTTAAAAGATAAGTAAAATTATGTGTGAGTGGCATATTGGTGTAGAAATCAAACAAGAGAGATGATTATATTGGTAATGGATCAAATGCAGCACTTTGGTTTCAAGTATATTTATACTGTGTTTACAAATGTATGTCTAGTCCATTTAAAAGTACTATGAACAGGATGAATATACCCAAGTCATACAATTAAATCCTTACATGATTTTATTGTACATAATATCTGGATTTACTCATGCATTAATTATTCAACATATTTTCAAGTCCTTCAATTTAGGATAGAAATTTAGAATTCACAAAGCCTACTTTTATGAAGTTCTCAGGAAAATAAATAGATCTGAATATGATAAAAGTATTACAGAAATAGTAGTATGCATTTAAGTGGGCAAAGGAGGAACATATGATTAAGTCACATTGGATGATAGGCATATCAGAGAGATTTTCCTTCAAGAAATGTTGCGTATGTGAATCTTATAGAATAAGTAAGGCCCTGGCTGGTGTGTCCCAGTGGATTGAGTGCCAGCCTATGAACCAAAGGGTCACTGGTTTGATTCCCAGTCAAGTCACATGCCTGGGTTTGCAGGCCAGATTCCCAAATGAGGGCCCATGAGAGGCAACAACACATTAATGTTTCTTTCCCTTTCTTTCTATCTCCCCCCCTCTCTAAAAATAAATAAATAACATTTAAAAAAATAGAATAAGTAAGATTTCATAGAGATAGATGCTAGCAGGGATCAGACATATGTCAGCAATTAAAACATTTGGGGGAAAATAGTATGTGCAAATACAAGAAGATCTGAATAAACTTGATTTAATGGAGCAAACTTAAGTAGTATCAAGTGAAAGTTGAAATGTTTTTATGACATTTTAAATCTTTAGTACTTAGATTAAAATGAGGTCAGACTGATTTTAAGAGATGTAAGCTATATGGACATGGGGAAGGAGAAATAGGCAGTAAAAGAATGTGTAGAACAAAATGGCATAGAGACATTTGGAAAGCACAGTAGCAGTGGTTTTGACTGATGGGATGAGGAACAGTGAAGGGTATGGTCTTTTGTTCACAGGAGAAAGAGAATCTCTAGTGTGATTCCCAGATTTTAGGTATGAAGGACTAAACAGAAGATGAAAGAGTAGAATGTCAAGAGGGAGATGAAAGTTGAATGCTGACACATACAATTATAGATTTACATGAGATAGCTAAGTAAAAACTCCCTGATACAAGTGTTCAAGAGATGAATCGAATTCATGGGCATCTTTGTGACATTTGAAAATGTTGATGTGAGTGAAAAACCCAGGTGAGATTTAGGGGAGTAAGAATTGTGTGAGTTTGCAAGGCCATTTATAAAGATGGAACCTAAAAAAAAACCACACCCACATTATTTTGTAGGTAGCCAGGGAAAAGGCTTGATAAAGAGAGAAGAGAAACTGAAAAATAGTGAGAAGAGGTGTTGGAAGAAACCTAAAATTTCTGTGTTAGAACCCAAGGGAAATGAGTTTCAAAATTTAAGGGGTACAGAATAATGTCACAAGAAAAAATACATTAAGGTCTAGGACATGTCTCACAGTTTTATCCTCAAAACAGTCATTACTGATCCAGGGAAATGTAGTGTCCATAGCAGGTCATTCCTAGAAATGTAGTTAAAGGAAGGGTAAATGAGAGATTGGGAAGTGCGAAGTGTAACCATGACATACCCTGTCCACTCAAAGTATTCTGGAAGTTAAGGAGAGGGTGGAGAAGAGAGATGTTAAATAAAGGAAGAAAGACTTTATATTAAAATCGAAGGGAGAGAAATTAAATTTATCACCCAATATCTAATGAAATGCCAAGTAACTATGAAAAAGCAAATATGTGAACATAGGGTCCATATATCTTTTCAAATTAGTGTTTTCATTTTCTTTGAATAAATACCCAGAGGTGGAATGTCTGGGTCACATGGCATAACTTTTCTTAGCTTTTTGAAGACTCTCCACACTGTTTTCCATAGTTGCTGCAGCAATCTGCAGTGTTTATAGCAACATCATTTACAACATGCAAGATGTGGAAGCAAGATGTGTCTACTGAAAGAGAGATGGATAAAAATGTGCTATATATAAAATGGAATATGACTCAGCAATGAAATGGAATGAAAATTTGCTGTTTGCAGAAACATGGATGGAGCTAGAGGGTATTATGCTAAGTGAAATAAGTTAGAGAAAGACAAATGACATATCATTTCTCTGATATGTGGATTCTAAAAAAGGAAACAAAAGGGGAACAAAAACAGACTCATAAAAAGAGAGACCCAACTGATCACTGACAGAGGGTTAGGGGGTAAGAGATGGGTAAAAACTGTGAAGGAGAATATAGTCAATACTATTGTTATAAGTTTGTACAATGACAGATTACTAATCTTAGTGTGGTGGTCATATTGTAAGGTACATAAAAGTCAAATCACTATTGTACAACTGAAACATATAATATTGTATAGCAGCCATACTTAAATTTTTAAATCTAAAAAAAATCTATGTGAAACAGCTTAAGATGATGTTTAATAAAATTTATAAATCAATCAACACAAGTGTTTGTGAATTTGACAATAAAAATGATTTACATTGGCAGGTGAAACCAGGTTTTGTATGCCATTCAGTCAAAAAGTTAGACCTGACCTCCTGGTTGGAAAAATGTAAACATGGTTCTTATTCATACCTTTCTAGGCAGAAGACTATCTCTTTTTTTTGGAAAATGTTCAAAACAGACAACTAAGTTATTTTAATTTTCAAAATCTTATTTTCTCATTCCAGTAATTTGAGTATCATTGCACAATTACACACCTGTATTCTGTCTGATTGCATTATCAGCCAAATTGGATGCCAGCTGCTCTATAGCTACATTAAATAGCATTTGGAATGTCCACTTACCACTTATAAATTACTTCACATTTTTTTTCATGTGAAAATTACTCTCTATTTTACTTCATAAGATCTTGATTAAGGAAAAACATAAAAATATTAATCTAATCATGGTCCCAGTTTCAAGTAGGAGACATTCCATACATCAAGAGGTAAATAAAAATCTTTTTATTTCAATTTTCATTTTCTTAGAAGGATACAAATGTTTGAAACTTTTTAAAATATAAACTACAGACATAAATTAAACATTATTACTATGTATATGTTGTTTGTAACTTTATCAATAAGTAAGTTATTTTATACATAAAACTACTGATAATTGAATAGGAAACAACATAACTAGCTAAATCTTCACAAGTTCTTTAGCAGGAGCAGTAAAGGGGGACACTGGATATTTGGAATGAGTAACTATTATATAAAATTTTTGAGAAAATAAAGCATTTAGGTTTTATACATATACATATATATATATATAGAGAGAGAGAGAATCTTTTACTCTAAAAGCAAAGATGATTAAACATTATGATGCTGGCTATAAACAGTGAACAGGGGCCTTTGGCATTCTGTTTGCGTACCCAGAGCCCACTGAAGGAACATAGTACCTTCTCAAGGATATTTTTTAAATTTTATTCTAAAAGCAGTAAAAATTTAATCATCAGAATTGTTTTATTGTTTAAAGAAGAGTAATTTTTAGCAACTGTAAACAATGCCTGAATGTCTTTTTTTGTAAATGTTTGTCAATTTTGGTACAAGACTATACCTTGTGAAATGGATTGGGGTAGTCCCAGGTGGCACATGAACAGGAACGTAAATTGTACGTGGCACTGAAGTAGGTAATTGGCAGACAAGTCCCCAGACCCAAATCAGACCAGTGGCTATGACAGGATTAAATTAATAAAAGTGTCATTTATGCATATTGAGAAAAGTAGTTCACAGGGTTATCTTGCTGTAATTGAATTCTATACAATATTACTTTCTTTCGGTCTGTTTTTTCGTGTTTTCAAAAGCTTATTTTTTAATTCCACGGAAAAAGTTAAGTTCATCACCTAAGCTAAATCTGCCTCAGTCTATATTGACTGCTATAACAAATTACCAAACATTGGGTGGTTTAAACAATAAAAATGTATTTCTCACACTTCTAAAGGCCAGAAAATTTAAAATAAAGACATCAGCAGATTGCGGTCTGGTGAGAGCCAGCTTCCTGGTTTGTAAATGTTACATTCTTATATGATAAAGAGCAGAGAGAAGCAAACACTCTTTAGATAAGACAGTATGTTACCCTCGATTTTACTTTATCAGATCAAGGTCAAGAAAAAAGACAAATAAAATTATTAATGTAATCTTAGCATCTTCATTTCATATAGGAACCATTAGAAAATTTTTTATGTATCAAGAGCTAAATACTGTTGTTATTCTAATTTTTGTTTTCTTAGGACACTAATCTCATTTATGAGGACTCAATTCTGATGACCTCAGCCATTTCTACTATCTTCCAAAGGCCTGACCTCTTAATATCATCACATTAGGGGGTAGAGTTTCAACATATGAAATTTAGGGGAACGTAAATAATCATTCTATAACAAAACCTTCGATATCATTTTGTTTTTGTAATACAAAATCATTTTTGAAATCATGCATGAGAGGTGAATTCAAAATAGACTATTATTTTGAGGTCATGTTCCAGAGAAAAACAGTACTTCTTACAAAACAGTGACTTAAGTGTCATTTTGGGAGTGAGTGTGTCACTCCTTGCACAAACACAATAAATATATATAAGAATGAGTGAGTGAAAGGGTGAATATGTACAGACCAGCAGAAGCAGAGCTACAGTGTTCGCCCAGTTTACTTGAAAGACAGTTCTTACCACCACCGCACAGTCACCTTTCCCAGACAAGTGTTTCATAGGCTTAAGACTCGAGCTAGTCTATGCTTAAATACAGTGGTACCTCGGTAATTGTCATTAATTTGTTCTGGAGAAGTTCTGAAACCAATGAGTGCTGAGTAAGCAACAAGTAATGAAGCATTTTCTTTTTGGGGGCAGAGTTGTGCCTCAGACAAATTCTAGTAAGTGTGACAAGTCCTGAGAAAGCACTGAGTGCTGAGACATTATTTTTTTCTCATGAAAATGTGATGAGTACAGAGGTCAATGAGCCCTGAAGGCCCAGGAGTACCAAGGTGTAACTGTATCAGTACAAAGGTAAGAAGATCAAGAGTGAACATCAGTGCAGGGTTTTAAAGTAGTCCTCCAAATAACTTTTGTGTTGCATTTTCATGGGAATTTCCACTTTGAATTTATTCAATGTGTGTCTTTAGAAAGTAAATACTTTTTTCTATTCTTATTTTCTACTTACATATTAGTGACTGCTGAGTAAATTTTTCTAGCCAAGTAAATAGAACTTAACACAACAAAGGCTTCCAGATGAAAGCATCCTTAGATTTGTATAATCCCTATTTAATATTTTTAAAACAAAGTTTTAAAAATCAGTGTGTCTATGTCCTATTTAAATTGTCTTAATTTTAAATTAGTAGTTTTTTTTTGCAGACTTAGCTTGTTTGATTTTTGTATGTTCTCCTGTATAGTGGTACCCACAATACATTAAGTGCTAGGCTTTGAGTAATTTGTGAATATTATATGTCAGGGTGAGATTTTTTGGTATATGATATAATAGACATAGCTTCTACAAGGACATGGTGCAGCAGTGATGGAGCAATGCATTTTTAGAGCAATTTTCGTTGCGATTTTAGACATAAATGTAAGTGCCTTCTTTGGTTTTTCTGTCCTTAACACATTTCACTGGCTTTTTTTTAACTGTCATCATACCTGCCCCAACCTCTTTGAGACCAAGTTCACATATTTCTCCAGTCTGTCTCAGTCCCATTCCTGCTTGGGATTACTGGGCATTTATATCTGTACATTGTATCCGTGATTCAATTCTAATTCCATGTAGACAAGATTCTGTGTCAGTGTTTATTGTGCTAAAATGCACTTCCTGTTCCTTCTGCTCTCAGGCCCCCAGTTCCTACCCAGCTGCTTAACTAATTTTGGAGGCTCATTCTAATGTTTAATATTGCACAAGGTAGTTTTATTTTTTGCATGTGATTTTTATCCTATTGTTTTTTGTTTTTAAGAACACTTGCATTGAAACTCTGCCCTTCATTCTGAAATGCCCATCTGTTCCTGCTGTTTATTTCTAGACTTGAATAGTGAGTGACATCATTAAAATTTCTATGGCAACCAACTGCATTGACATTAAAAGATGATACAGCCTTCAGATAGTATAAAAACAGCAGAAGCTTGTGAACTGTTAAAAACAATGTCTTCTGTTCATGCAAATTTCTTTAATTTAGAAAGGAAGAATTTGCTGGAACTCTTTGAAATCATTATACACTTAAAGTCTCCAAAATTCTGATGTGCACAAAAATATTTTATGTACTAAATGTCCTTAAGTTTTTTACTTTGATATTCTTCCCAAATTCTATACAAACTCTTTATTTTTCTGATTTTAGAATGAGACATTATGAGGAGATAAACTATTATGTGTAAGCATGCCTTTGTAAAATTGTAATATAATAGCTCATGGATTCACTCAAATATTCTCTAAGTCTTAAAATTTAAGATAATTCACAGCTAGGCCTTTATAATTGTGACAGGAGAATTGTGTTAGAAGATAGTATCAGGAACCTAACAGTAAAATATGCTCTGAAATTGAGAGGATTGAAATATGGAAGCAGATGATCTGAGATACTCTCCCAGGTACATGGTATACTTAGGTGAATTATGTGTAAGAAAGAGATAGTACATTGCACAATATGATGGATAATCTCAATAAGAGTATTGCAATGTTGGGATGAATGCCATCATGTGCCACCCAGACCCACTGCCCAGGCACTCATCCTTGTTACTGAGAATGTTGACATGTGACCACTCAAATGAGGAGCTTTCCCCAAATTGTCCTCCACTAAAGAGAGCTTCATATCTGGTGTCACCTTGTACTCCCTGGCTCGCTTGCATTCTGTTGCAGGCGTTATAGAGGCCATTCTATATATAAGAATATAGAAGCTTATCTACCTTGCTGCAGGGCTGGACAATTCCAAAGGACCAGCCTAGCTCCAGATTTTCCTGAAGGTAGACTGACACATTTGTGTTCTAAATGTTCAGTTGAATTCCTCTTTTGCCTACTCGTATGTTCTTTAATTTCTGATAGGTATCAATTACTAGGGTATCTTGTGTATAAATTTCTATCTCAGAGTTTAATTCCTGGAAACTTGACCCAGATAATTGATGTCAGGAGTAGTTAAAGGGAATGAGATGTCTGAGGTTGATCACCTAACAGATAATAGGCAATAAAAAAAGATCATCACAGCTAGAGGTGGACACCATCTCTGTAGTGATCTTGATGGGAAAGAGGTAGAGGACAGTAGATGCATTAGTGGGAAGAATAATGTAGTCATTTGAAAAATTCATAGGAAGTCCTTATTCTAGGACTATGGAATTGGTCAGCTATTGCTGGGATCAACTAATGCTTTTGGAGAAAGAGAATGGATCCCAGAGGGTGTGAACTTGAAGCTAAGTCTGAAAGTAAAAGGCACTCCTTGGCAACACACAGAGAGTCTTGTGTCCTGTGGCCAGGAGGAGTTGAAGGCTAAGAACTTAAAAGTAGCAGAGCTCCACAGGAGACTGAATTCTCAACTTCATCAAGCTGGCTACCCTAAAATTGTGTCCCTAATTAGGAAGAACTGATCCTCCGATATTGCCTGAGGACACTGGAAAACATGAAATTTCCATATGCCTATGAACCTTCTGGAAGGTAGGGGTGCCCACTACTTTCTGCTAAAGCCTAATACCTATCCGTGCCTTTGATGGAAGATGTCAGTGTGGTCTCTGCCTTTATGAGAAAATAAGCTCCCTCCTCATGACCTACCCCTTCAAAATAACAACTAGGGCTAATTAACCATATAGTATAGCTAACGAAGTACTAGGTGTCTTAAAAAAGAAAAGGGAATAGACTTCGAAGGAAGTACAGGAACTAATCTATTTGTAGAGCAGGAGCATACTGGAGAGTATGCCTGGGGTTGGATTCATGGGGAGCAAAATATAAAGTTATATCAAGAGGATTTTATTGATATGGGATTGCTCTTCTTATTAAAGGGGTTAACATTCTGGTAAGGACCCCAGGAAACTGTGCTCACACATTACTAGGATAGTCCTTGGAGAATGTAATAACTAATACTAAGTACGGTTCAAAGACAGAAGTACTTTGATAAACAATGAAAGAGAAATATCAAAAGATTCAAAGAAGGAGGTAGATATCTTAAGTGAGGTCTGAACACTCAGCAACTGACTGTGCTCCCTGGATGCTGAGAGCATTCTGAGGACACTGTGTCTATCAAAGCAGTAGACACTGTGCTAGAGAAAGAGGCAAAACATCACAGAGTAACTCAGCGTTGGGTTTTCTCTGCAAGCGAGCTGAAAATAGATGATATTATTACAGAACTGGAATCCCATATAGCAAAATTATAAGATCCCCAAATATTAGAGGTATATGTTGATGCTTAACTATCAGAAGCAAGGGAATTGAAGGATAATTATTATAATGAGTAGCCAAATTAGAGAGGCAAGATTACAATGGCAATTCCACATTTGGGAATATAAATTCAACACATTTTTCTGAGTGGTGTGCAAAGATGTCAGCATTTAGTGAGTCTAAAAGCAAGAGAGGGCTCTGCAACAGATCTAAGCCATTTAAGTTGTACCCATTCAAAAAATAGCTACTGGAGTGCAAGTGAGGTCAGGGTGGGGGCAGGGGATGCATCTGACTATGACGCGTTGGGTGAATATGCAGTCAGAATTAGTCTGTCAAGGCTTGGGGTCTGTCAAACCCACTGAGCCTGATGCATCTTAAGACAGAAGTGGTATTCTCAGAACTGACAATGATAATGTTCTAAGTCACAAACAGGCTGTATCATCAGGGAGCCTAGAACCTGGTATCATTAAGCGTTCTTGCACCGCTGACTTTCCCTCAGCTCACACCTGTGGGTGATAAGGTAATGGACGTCCTTTATGACTAGTGGATGGAGGAAGAAATAGGTCACACTAAGCGAGGAGATGTTTCAACTCAGTGATTGCAGACTTAAAATAGGAGTCTGCTACCCTATTTTCCATCTATCTATGGCCCCGAAAGACAAAATTTAAAGACAATGTTTCCAGGGGTCACATCTTTGGGTAATGTTCATTGTCATCTACTTTTTGTTAAAAGAGAAGTGGCCAGAGCTAAGAATACATACCTTCAGATTTATAAATGTTTAGCTGGTTTTATCAGAGGCCTGGAAGTTGAAAGGGTGTAATGTTAAGGACAAAGAGATCTGGAAAAAAGGCATATGAATGGGCTTCAGAACTGAAGACGATCTTTGTACTATATGTTAATCAAGAACCATCATGGTGGGTGCACTAAACCAAGAAGACAGCAGACAGAACAACTCTACTAGCCATCCTTCTTTATCAGTCTCCAGTACGGGCACAGTGGCAGGAGGATTGCAGCAATCATAGCAGTAGGCATGTACATAATACAAAGAGCTTGTGATTTGGCCCTAGTCAGCAAAGCTAACCTAGTTATTGTTGCTGCAGAATATCCAACCCGCTTTCCAGAGAGACCAATATTTACCTCCCAATATGGCATTAGCAGACCATATGTAAAATTCTGTGTAAATTCTATAGTATCTTAACTGGAATCCAGTATGTTATATGGGTTTGCCTTTCTTGCTCTCAGGCTTTTAGCGAGCACTGGTATCTGACCATTTTTTAAAGTGTTGATTTTCTGACAGAGGATCTCATGTTACACAGACCAACAGATACAATTTAGAGGAAAGGAAATAAGCACATGATAGTGACACATCCACTTGACATATGGAATATGTATCACCTAGAGGCTACTGGCTTAATAGAGAAAAGAAATGTCTCTGAAGATGGAACAAAGTGTCAACTTGGAGTTGTTAATAAATCAATAGTTATAATATTGTGCTGTGCACCAAACAGATAGAAAACTGAGGTCTGGGAACCCAGTGGTATCGGGAGTAGTGTCCTTGCTTACTAGCACACTTAGCTACCTGCTCAGTGAATTTGTACTTCCCACACTGACTTTGTGAATTTAGAAGTGCTTATTGTTAAAGAGGAATGACTTCACCAGAAGACTTGGCAATAGCTCTAATAACTAGGTTATGACTGCTGTTTGGTTAGTTCAGGCTGCCTCTGTCACGTAACCATGAGAAAAGAAGTGAAGTTATTCTCCTATCTAGGATTACTGACCACAATTATCAACAGGAGATTGGCCACAGTTACAGTCTTTGGACATGGAGAGAAATGTGTGGCTCTTCAGGTTATTCTTTGGAGCATATTTGGGTACCTTGTAGGAAAACCTTGGTAGCCAATTTACTGTGGCCTGAAAAAGGCATGGTACTGTGAACTTAGACCATTAGAAATAAAGTTCTTGATCCTCCCTTCACAAATGTACTAGACTAGGTGAAGAAGAATCTTGAATGGGTAGTAGTTGACAGAATCAATGAATATCACTTGAGAACTATGTTCCACTGTCAAGGGCAGGGAAGAGAGGTGGGAATGTACTTCATCCCACTATCCCTCTTGAAAGTTTTCTCAAGAAAGATCAATCTATATATTGTGAAGCTATTTAAACAGTGTATTATTAAATTACCTCCGTGAAACAATAATTGGGCTGAATAAAATCTTTGGTAAATCACACATATCTCTCTTTTATGATTGAAGCATTCGTCCCCCCAGATGCTGAGTGTATTGAAGTCTGAGAGCTCATAGCCAAGATCCCCCCCAACAAAATGCTACCTCCACTGCAGTCAAAGACCCTCCCCAGAGGCAGCTTAAGTACAATGAGGGTTTATTCAATTCTGTGAAGAGTGACCCCCACTCTCTGAAGACAGGTTAACTCTGAAGGGCCATCCTAGCTCCCAAGCTCTCCTTAATATTGGCAGAGGCCTTCTGCAATTTCATTCTAGTTTAATCCATTTCTCTGTGCAATCCTTCTTCCTTCACTCTGGCACAGATGTTGATTCCAAGGGCACTCCCATCCTGCATTGAATAAACCTCCTTCATGGGCCCCAAGGCAGCCCAATCTAATTAAAGTGTCTAGGAAGTTAAAGTCATTAGAGGTATTATGTCATTATGTAGTATATTTTCTTTTATTGGGAATATGTAAGTATAAACTTAGCTAACTCCAAGAAATGTATTACAGATGGAGATTCTCATAGTGGAAAGGATTTGAATCTAAAAGATTAATTCATAATTTGAAGATTATTTAGAAGACATGTAATTTTAACTTCATCTAATATAAAAATCCCCATCTATAATGCAGCTCTTGGAGTTAAGTTTATGCTTATGCATTTCCAGTAAAAGAAAATACATTACATCATGGCATATACCCCTAATGACTTTAACTTCATAACTATTTTTCATGTATATATATATATAACAAAATAAATGCATCTAATTCTCTATGGGTGTTAAAATAAGATGACATCTTTCTGTAGGCTGGGAATATTCTTTTTTCAAACATTAAGCTTCAATCCACTTAGGTAAGGTATATAATTGTGAGTTGTGAATCTGGAGTAAACAAATGACTATATAATTAAAGAAAGGAAGAATTCTGATTAAAAGTAAATTGATATGTTAGTTTTCCAAAAGTTTAATTATTGGTAAATTATAATCATAGGCTTTTTAAGAAAAGTTTTTTATTAGCCTTTTAAATACAGATTTACATCTTTTTACCCTTCTCTCATACTAGTGCTACTATCAGCATTTTTTCTTCCTAGAATTGTCAGGCCACTACAAATATAGTTAACTGCTTGACTAAGAAAATAAATTAAACTTTGAAGACAGTAATTTAAACTTCAGTTTACTTGATAGGGGGAACTAAATGAAAGGAAGTGAGTCAGGACTTCCCAGCCATGTGGCCTGTTTGCTGACTCAAACCTATTTAGCTTTACAAGTTTTTTCTAACTAAATTTTTTCTCCACATTGTGTTAGACTTGCAATTGGAAGAGTTAAAATATACAGCTCCAGATATATTCTTACTTATAACAATTCTTTTTACACTTCTAGCACTTATAAAAACATATGTCCTATAAAAATTATCATGTTCTTTGATTCAAATCAATAAAAAGAAACGTGCGTTTCTGTTTATTTTAAAAATGTATATTAAATAATAAAATTTAATTTTTATTTTGTATCTTTCATATTTAATTTTGCTTCCCTTATTTTTAAGCCATTTACTTCAAAGTAAATATATCACACACATGCATTTTACATACACATATGTATATATATGTATATATATATGTATACACATATATATGAAACAAAGAAAAATTTGTGTTCTTCTGTGATAATCTCTCCCTTCCACTCATTTTAAGAACAATTTTGGGAGAGCACACCATGCCAATATATGCTTTGAATATAGAACTGTCTTTTCTGTCTTTTCTGAAATTTCATTTAGTGAAGATGAGGAAAGTATATAAAGAGAAAAATGCAGAATAATGAAAATATTCTAAGTGTTTGTATATTTACATAATTAAAATGTATTTCATTAACATTGTAAGAGCAAGACTTAAGGAGTTTTTTTTTTTTGCTATGAACTTTATCTTTCTATTATGGTTATACAGTGAAGGAATCAAATTAAATGGTGCATGTCTTTTGAGGTTCTGATGCATGGACCATACTGGGGAGAAGGCATAAATGTTCCTTCACTTGTTTTCTTTAGAATGAGGAGCTATTCCTACTTGGTTTGTCTGGACTTGGTTTGTCTTGGTTTGTCTGACTAGACAAATTGATGTTCTTAGTTTACTGTTTTTCTTCTAAGAGAGGATTGTTTCTTTGCATTTATGTCTTATCAGATAGTTTGAAAATATGATCATGAAAGTCCCTTAAAAAAGTTTTAAAGAATTAGAAACTTATGGTCATATAGCATCTTCTGTGCTAAAAATACTACTATATCTCATTTCAAATATCCCCTGACTCATCATCATCCAGAAAAATCACTTTCTACCTATTTTTACTTAAGTGGAATTGTGTACTAGTTCTGGTCAACAAAAATAGAGCTAAAATGATATATTTTACATTTTCAGCTGGACCAGAGTAAAGTCTCTGCATTGTTTTTCAGCCTTTTAATTTATTTTTTCTTTCTCTTTTTGATGCTGTAAAATGACTCAGTTTTCAAAGGGTGGTCCTCAGACTGGTGAAGCCTCCATTACAATAAGCCCTGAGTGATCCTGTGGCACAGATGCCTACACCAACTTGCAGTGGATGTATATGTTGAAATGGTGTTAACAGTTATCACTTAGATTTGGGGGTTAATTGTAGATTTACCTTAAACCTATTCTGATCAATAATATATCTGCATTCCGAGATATGGACATACAATGTTAATATTTGATCAGATTAAGCAGGCAAAAACAAGCAATCAGTGCAGTGAAATATTATTTCAGAAATCTTAAAAGACTCTTATTTCTGTTCATTAGTTTTGTCTTCCTTTTGTTCTCTTATCTTCATTTAAACAAACCGGATATTTGTGTTTTTTTCCCCTTTTGCAGGAAGATGAGGCAGAATATATTGATATGTGCTCTTCCATTGAGCTTAATTTGTATAGCCCATTATCTCTTAAAGGAGAAGACTACTGGGCATAAATAATGCATTAGAAAATGGGATTTGAACAATGCTGGGATTTCTTTTGTACACTGTATGGAGGGAGACAAAATGTAAATGACAAGGCTTTGCTATGCCTAAAAAAGGGTCTCCACTCCTTACTCTCATGCAGAGCCACAGAAGGCTACACACACAAAGTTATGGAGCAAGACTAGGGAAATGGAGCTGAGACAGATTTCTCTGCTACAGAGTATTATAGAAAGGACAAGGTGAGCCACAAGTCCCCAGGAATGGCCTAGAAATAGAAGCAAGATCCAATAAACATGTAAAAGAATGGGGTTTAGAAGAAGTGTCTTGTGATGAATTGTCTAGGTTACTTGAGCAAATGCCATATAGAACATTGGATAACCCTGGAATGAGTCTGGTTTAATAACTAAAACCAGATAAAACAACCATAACCTGTCCTCCCAATATTTCTATCGTTGAAATACACATAGAAATTATCAAAAGAGGAAAATCCACATATTGACATACTGAGTTTAAAAGTTTCCAACCCAGAAGGAATATGGATTTAAAATAGAAATTATAGCCCAATTTCAATTATAGTTGAAATATTTTTTAAAGATTTTATTTATTTATCTTTTAAAGGGGAAGGGAAGGAGAGAGGGAGAGAAACATCAATGTATGGTTGCCTTTCATGCGTCCCCTGCTGGGAACTGGCCTGCAGGGAACCGGCCTGCAACCCCGGTATGTGCCCTGACTGGGAATCGAACCGCGATTGTCTGGTTCGCAGGCCCGCGCTCAATTCACTGAGCTACACCAGCCAGGGCCTGAAACATTTTAACTTATGAGATCTGTCCAGAAAAAGTCCAGCCATTATTAATATAATGAGAAAGGTTGGTGTGATTGTGGGGGCAACTTTGCCCTCAAAGTCCCCTCATCTACTATGGATGAGAGTGAAACTACCAAGACATAATCTGCTTGGGGAGGAGAGGTGGCCAATTTCTCAGAGGAGAAAAGCCAAAAGCCCCTTCCTCAATGACTTTTATTGGGTTGTAATATATAGGAATACAGGTAGCAAGGATCAAACAGTAGATAACATCTCAAAGAAATCTGAGGGCTTCGTCTAAGTCAGTGTCTGTCAGGTAAGGGGGTTGCAGAAACCTTGGGAGATACTCATTTCCTTCTGGGACCCTTATCATGTGAATAAAAGTACTCTTAGCAAAGCAGGCTTCACAGGACTTTGTGTATTCTTTCTTACACCCAATCACCCCAGATCCCACTCTAGCTGGTAAGGGGCTGCACCACCTTCCCCAACGTAGGTTTTCAGGCTTAAGTGGATTAGAGCCAGGAAGCACTTCTCCCAGACAGAAATTCAGACTCAGTGTATGTCAGACTAGATGGGGAATGAGGGTCCATTTCTCCCTTTGTTGCAGCCCCCCAAGTCCTTCCATTATGCCCTCCCAAGTCCTTCCATTATGCCCTCCCAAGTGATCATGTCTGGCTTAGGTTGCCCTACCTCTGAGGGGTCGTACCCATCATAGACTAATCGGCCAATCATTAGGGGCAGGGGAAGAAGCAGAAGCAGTGCTTACTGCCAGAGACAAGCTTTGTCTCCTTAGTGGCTCGCATTCTGGAGGTCACCCGCTCATCCTTAGCCATGGGGGGCAGTTACAACTCCTGAAACCAGGCAGAGCGATTCCCAGGATGTGACATCAGTGTAACCTGGCAGCCAAGGAGAGTGGACTGAAGTGAACATGCTTGAACAGTGACAACTTCACTGTCAGTGGGGGTGGTAGATGCTTTTGAGTGAGTGTGTGTGCTGTGTGGCTATACATTCAAAATGACTGAGTGAGTAGACCAATGAATCTGCAACATATTTTATGCTAAGCTTGAATATTTCTCTGCAGAAACTCTTTGGAGGATTCAGAAGGCTTCTAGGGATGATGTAATGAGCTCAGCACAAATAAAAGTGTAGCACAAATAAAAGATGGTCAAGAATCTGTTGAAGGGGATCCATATTTTGGAAGGCCTGCAACAAGCAAAACACCTGAGAATGTTGAATGTTAATAGGCTGCAATCAACAAAGACCAGTGCTTGACAGAGCAAGAAGTAGAAGCTGATCTGGGGATTCCAAAACTGCTACTGTGTCTGAGGTTTGACACAGGCTCTTGGCACGAAACATGTCATGAGAAAATTTGTTCTGTGGCTTCAGCTACCAAAGCAGAAGGAACATCGTGCTACAGTTGCTAATGACTGGATTCAAACTGCTACCAATGAACCAGATTTTCGTAAAAAGGTCATACCCAGAGATGAATTGTGGGTTTATGGCTACGATCTGGAAACAAGTGCTCAGTCATCTCAATGGAAGTCTCCTGGTTCTCCATATCCAAAGAAGGTGTAGCAAAGTTACAGCAAGTTCAAGACCATATTAACTGTGTTTTTTGAATGGGAAGGTGTTGCCCATTATGAGCATGCCCCTCCAGTTCAAAAATAAATAAAGAGCACTACCTCAATGTTCTTCCTTGGTTGAGAGATGCAGTATAACAGAAATGGCTTAAGCTATGGGCAACTGGTCATTGGTAGCTTCATCATGACAATGTGCCCACTCATGCATCACAAAGATTTCACCGAGTGTTTTGAAAAGTGAGAGAGATTCTGGGAGAAGTGTGTGAGGTTCCAAGGTGCCTACTTTGAAGGGCACTGGGGCATTACTGTCCTTTGTATAATTTTTCTTGTACCTTGTATCTTCTTCAATAAGTGTCTATATTTTTCATGTTACATGGATGGACACTTTCTGGACGTACCTGGTACACTTATTTTATACTACAGATGTGGGCTGAGGTTCCATCCTCATTATAATACTAATAGAGAAAGTGAAAACCAAAATTACAATCTTAGCTTATAAATCACTCTATGGTTATCTATAACTTACTTAGGTGAATATTTAAAGATGTCCAAAGTCCAAAGTTAAAGGTGTCCAGTTAAGATTTTCAGTTTTGCAGACTTTTCAGCCAGAGAAATATTCACTATTTTTATATGCCATTTATAACTTGAATGGCATAAATCTCAAGATAAATAAAAAATGATCTCAGTCTAACCAAAATTCAGCACAATAATGAATACTAAATAGTAAATATTTTGACTTTATGGGCCTATTTGCAACTACTTCATTTTGCTGTAATAGCATGAAAATAACCATAGATAATTTCAAAATTAATGAGTGTGGCAGTGTTCTAATAAAACTTTATTTATAGAAACAGGAGATGAGCGGGATTTTGGTCAATAGGCCATAGTTTTCCTACCCCCAGGCTAAACTACTATTAAACTCTATATAGAGATAAAATGACACTCCAAGCATAGGTGTGACTATTTTTTATAAAATTTGTGATATTTTTCTTTATTCTAAAAAGCATTTTAATATGCCATCTTCTCATGTGTTTATTCATAAAAATGTAATTTGACTTCTTTGTCTATTGATAAATAATTTCAAGTACTCTCTCAAGTTCAGATGAAGTGATTTTATGATTAAGAAAATGAAATGAATGATGAGTGCATGAATTCTGCAGGAGACTGATAAGCAACTTCTATAAATTGGCAGTCAGAGAAAAAGTAACAGAAAAATAAAGTACATCATATTGGGGTATCTTATGAAAGATGTCAAAATTTATTTTTTTAAATAATTTTAACCCTGCATGTTTGCACTTTTTATTCTTGCTAGGCAAAGATATTTAGTCTTCCTGAAATGCTGAATTTGGCCCAAAATTCAAATACATTTTATGAGTAAGAAGCCGCCATGCAAAATACATTTCCTTTGCCCATTTCTAATGAACTGTTAATGATTTGTCAATTTTCTAATATATACTAAGGAGTTACAGTAGTTACTGAGGAATTCTAGAAGCAGAAATATGTTACATCCCCCAAAACATGATCAAATAAATTACTCCAGGATTTATAATTACTCTTAAGTTATCCTGACTTTTTCTGTCATTTCTCAATTACTAGATATTGAAGATCAAATTATGATCATGTGTTTTTTATTGCACAGTGTTACTATTTCTCATGAGTTATTATTTAAATGATCATTAAATATTATTTGTTAAGGAACTACTTTCTGCCAGCCATTGTATCCCCAGAAGTTATCATTTATTGGAGATCATGCTGAGATATGTAATTATTTTAATCAAAATAATATTGTAACACTTGGGGATATAGGCAAAGCTATCTTAGGTAAATACCCTGACTTAACTAGACATCCCTAGAAAACTGTATGACACAAATATAGCAGAATTTATTTTTTCTAATTCAGACTTGCAAATAAAAAAAATATTTTGTAGTCCTCACCCAAGGATATTTTATTGATTTTAGAGAGAAGAAGGGAGAGGCAGGGGAGAGAGAGAGAGAGAGAGAGAGAGAGAGAGAGAGAGAGAGAGAGAAACATTTAGGTAAGAAAAAAAAACCATTATTTGGTTGCCTCCAGTATATTCCCCAACAGGGGATCAGACTCACCACCTGACAGGGGTGGTGTGTGACCTGACTGGGGATTAAATCCCCAAACTTTTGGTGTGCAAGACAGTGTTGCAACTAACTGAGCAACTTGACCAGGGCTGTTTGTTTTTTATATTATTTATTTGTGAAGAGCAGGACCAATGCTATGGCATTGGCCTGATCAATATAGGTTAAGTATACAAAACAAAACAGAGTCACTCGTGTCAACCAAGAAAACTGTCCATCAGCCATGACACTTTGGTTCAAGAAGGAAACTACCTAAGTTAATTGAGACACATATGGTAAGGAGCCATGCCTAAGATACCTGCACACATGACCAGAACAGATGTGTCTGCAGAGTGGGACCACCCACAGATAGGCTCCTAGGTATATTCCCCACTTGTCATCATGGGCCCAAAGACATTTATCAAGAGACCCAGAGGGAAGGAGTGCACCACCTTCATGGGTATAACTAAGGTAGACTTCAGGCCGCTGCTGCGACAGCTGAGCTCCACACACCAGAATGCTAACTTCTCTTGGCATCGGCTGCTGAAGGCTCTGCTCCGCTACCCTCTGCTCAAGACCATACACTCTCTGACCCATGAGACCAGCTCTCCTTTTCAAGATGTTGATGGCTTTCTTGCCTACCATGTTGTCTCCTGTTGACGAGACTTTAGGACTCGGGTTTATTATCCCCCCTTGATTGGTATGTGTGTTATATTCCTCCTAGATTGTGAGTGTGAACAGGATATTAATGTATGTTGATGTTGTACCTTGAATGAACCTGTGTTCAATAAAAAGTGAATAACATAGTGAATATGATAGCAGAGTTACCTCATGTGACTTTTGTCTATTTCTTGGTGTAGGGCTGCTCCATAGGCAGCTCTCCAAGTTGTCACCTGGCTGACTTACAAGAAAAACTATAACTCTACTTCTCCTCCCAGAACCTTTTGAGGAAGAGTCTCTGGGGTGTTCACCACATTATTTAATGCAAGACCACTATACATGATCACTTCCCAGTTTATTTAAAGGATGAAAGGAAGAGCATGATGGGGAAGGCAAATAATCACTTGGAAAGAGCTGCAGATTCTTGTAATGGAGCTATTCAACCACCCACTGCTCTCTCACAGAGGAACCTAATGTGTGATTGACTGAAATGCTCCTCCAGTACAGGAAGTTGGAACTGTAGAGCAAGAGGCAGGGGAGACACTAGAATTTTGCAGTGAGCAGGCTTGCCAGTAAGTCCTGTTGCATTTCCACAGCAGGTCTGCATGTATAGGTAGAATTCCCTGAACCTTGAGTCAGGAAGATACAGTATTAAATTGTTCTCTAGGATTCCTTTTAAGAAATTCACCTCCTGGAAAAGAGAGGACACAAAATACCTCAAGTCACAGCAAACACATGAAAAGTCTGGATGAATAACAACAGGATATTTCAAATGCATCCTTTAGTTCTACAGCAACAAAGGGAATTCCACTTGCTAAAAATGAACAAGAAAAGGATTCCATTATGCAGTTGTACACTAATGTCAGAGCTGAGGGAAGCAGCAAATGGCTCCAAAGAAAGATTTCATAAATATTTTTCACAATGGTGCAGTAAACCCAAATGAAGAAAAGAGAGAAACCCCCAAAATAAAATTCCAAACTTTTTATTATCTCTAAACAGCAGAAACCAGGAGTCCAAACCTGTGCTCTATTATGGAATCTTTTTTAAAAAGTGAGGAGAACATGGGAGCTACTCTAGATGTTAGAAGGATGCCTGTAAATGTTAGCAGAAATGCGTATGTTCTATTGTGCCTTATTCATCCACCCATCCATTCATCTATCCATCCATTAAATAAATATTTGCTGAGCATCTCTGAAAGTTAGTTGCTGGATGTCTCTGTACAGAACTCCCAGTAAAGGGGCATATAAAACTACAAATAGTTGCAGTGCTGAAAATGCTGAGCCTTGCAAGCATTTATAGGGTAATTGTTGACCAGAGTGCTAGTCCGTAGTACCTATCTGGGAGTTGTTCATTATTGGTCTGTGATGATAATGTTCAGAGTTAAATGTTAAGAAATTTTAAAGAAAGTTGACATAGTTATTTTATGTCTGTTGTACCTAATAAAAATTATATTTTTATGATAAAAAATAAGCAAAGGATACCATTATGGAACAGAAAGTAAAGTCACAAAGCTTTTTGGGAGATATTAAACCAGGCTATTTTGGGGGGGAAGACATTGGCTAAAAATAAGTTAGGATGCTGTACAAAAAATATTATCTGGTTTGGAGCTGAAACTTAAGAGAAGGACAGATAATTTCATATATGAGAGCCTAACAATATAACAAGGAAGTGTGCCACTCAGGTGGGACTGTGTGTTCAGTAAAAAAATGTCCCTGGAAAGAAATGAGAAATTAAAATCTGCTGTGTGCTGGTATGGGTCCATATGCACATTAACTGTGTTTTTCAGATAACTTGAGATTGATATTTTGTGCATAATTAGTAGAGGTGTACAATATCATAATAGAGTGGCATTTCAGGCAAAGGAAACTCAAAACTTCCATTATTTGTATAGCATGTGAAGCTGGTGGAAAAGGCCATTAGATTGGCATGAGCAGAGCAAGAATGATAGGCCAGGTACAGAATGTCAACAGGGTGGAGAGTCCCAGGTGCCTAGCAATGGGCAAAACCAGGAAAACAAGCACTATAGAGGAGGACTTTACCCCAAGGGTGACCTTTCCACCCTTAGCATATTGTTACTCAGGCAATTTAGACTTCTTGACCTTTCATGCATCTAGCCATGAAGTTTAGGCCCCCTTGGAAGAAGGGCAAGGGGGCCAGAGAATAGCCTCATATGACTCCCAAGCAAGACTTTGTTCAACCACTCCCTTAAGCATTAAGATCCCAGGGCAGACCCTGGCCACATAGCTCAGATGGTTAGAATGTTGTCCCAACACACCAAGTTTGCAGGTTTGACCTCCCATCGGGGCATATACAAGAAGCAACCAATGAATGCATAAATAAGTATAAGAATAAATTGATATTTCTCTATTTCTCTCTTGTTCTCACTCTCTATATCTAAAAATCAATGATAAATAAATTTTAAAAAAAACAGAGCTTAGGAGTGGCGACCACAGGGACAGAGCTTTGGTCAAACTGGAGATAATATTGAGGCCTCAGTCCTGTTTCAGCTCTAGGACCAGGAGGAAAGCAGCAAGGCCAGGCATGGTGACACCAGGGCGGACATCAGGATCAGATACAATGACTAATGAACCCCTGGTGCTGACCAAGCAGTAGAGACCTTGACACTGAAAGGACACACCCAGAAAGCTGATAAATATTATATTGATATCCTTCCCTCATACCTCCCCTAAAATCCCCACCTGTGGAAACCTGATAAAAACCCTCAAGACAAGGACCCAGCCAGTGAGCTTTCTCTCTCTGTTCTCTCTCTCTCCCTTTCTCCTCTCCTCCCCTCTCTCTCTCTTTCTCTTGCCAGCACATGCATCTTTCCCCATACCCGTTTTTCCTCAGGTGGCCCACTCTCTCTAGAGCACGCTCACCCTTTTCCCTTCCCTTTCTTCCCTCAAGGTAAGTGCCTTTGCTTTCTGTCTCCTAAGTCTCAAGGGCCCTACTTTTGTCTCTAACTTGTTACCTGAACGCGTGAAACACAGTTGTCTCACTTCTCTTACCTCTGTGACTTTCTAAACTTTTACTTGTATGTTTGAGTTCTTGATTCAAAGAGAATCTCATAGATAAAAAAGCCTGCTGAAGATTGTTTCACAAACTAGGTTGCAAAACAAAAAAAGAAATAAAGTCCACAAGAGACAACTGTTAGATGAATATGAGATCTGACACACAAGAAACAGATATTAAAATAACATGAGACACATTTAATAAACATATCAATGTGTTCAAAGAGATCGATTTAAAATTAATATTAATAAAACAAGAATAGTACATTTTGTAAAAGCACATGCATGTGAAAAAACAATGTCTCATAAAATTTTTAACAATTGAAATACATTTAAACCTTGATTGGATAATTAATTGTACACAAAGTAGAAAAGAAGCCAGCACAAGAGCTAATGTGTGATCCTCAAGAAGTTACTAATCTCTGTTTCTTTAGGTTCCAATGTAAGTCTTAGGACTAAATGTAAAGTACTTATACAGCTTCTGGAACAAAATCCAGGTACAAGAATGATAGCTGTTATTATCATGTTATCAATATCAAAATGAGTCAAAAAAGCCAAAAGGATGGTAATGAAGGGTAGAACAAGAAGGCACTACATTAGTCTATAATGAGCTCCATTGAGACACAATAGAACAAATAGCAGCAAGACAGTATCTGAAGTGATCGTAGCTGGTGATTTTTCCCAATGAATGATACACATCCTAAGATGAAAGAAGCACTCAGACAAATTTTTGTGTTACTGCAGAATATCAAAGATAAAGGGAAAAAAGGTGCCATAAATACTAAATTCAAAGGAATTATAATTAGAATTCACATCAACTTTTTGAATGCAGAAGGACAGTGGCATTTTTTAATTGTCGAGAGAAAGTAGAATTAAATAACATTAAAATTTCCTATTGTGTTCTAAATTTGCTTATTTATTTTTCATACTTATAAAGGTATTTGATTTTTAATCAGCTAGGTCAATTTTTATAGTTTCCACTTCCTTCGGAAAAATTTTCAGACTTGGCTTATATATTTTATTTGTGTTTTTCAATTCCATTATTTGAGTTTCCTATGGATCTTTTCCTGTTTATTGTTTCTGCTAGTTTTCCTTCAGTTTGTCTCATCTCTTCAGGTATTTGAAAACTTTTATACATATATATCATGCTGGGATTTTTATCTCCTCTCACAAATGCCTTTTATTTGCTCCTTCCCAGGTGTATACAGGCTCTGGCGACTTTGGATCAACTCAACAAGGTGCCAGTATGTTTACCTTGCCTGGAGAAAGTAGTATTTATGCCTATTTTCCTATCTGGTTTAGTATTTGCACAATTTAAATATATATAAATTTTTATCAAAAGTTGTTACTTTGAAATTAGCCAGGATGGTTTTGGTAAAGCTCTGTTTTTGCCTGTGGTCTGTAAAGGCACAGTGGTTTCAAATACTGAGAAGTTTAGGCAGATTCTCCTAAGATTGTAGCAGAGTTAAATGAGAACGGAATGGTCCCATTCCTAAAACCTAGTTCAATGCTAAATGTATCCATAACTGGCCACAGTAGAGCTAAGGTAATTGAATGAAATAAATGGGTGATCCTACAAGTTGCTAAATTATGAATTACATAAGCAGAATTCACAGCATTGCCAGGACACTTATGCAACATCTGGGGGCACTGAGCAATGCATTGGGTCTTTGAGAGTAGAAAGGATCAGCACAGATGAAAGGAAATATGTGAGATGAAGGGGAAAATACGTGGATGGACTTAGTCTTTCTGAAAGCTGGATCAGTTGTTCCTCCTTGTTAATGTTGTGCCTGTTAATGCTTTTTCTGAACATCTCATCTGAGAAAGTTACCTAGGGAGATGAAGCCAATTAAACTCAGACCTCACCCACGACTGACTTCAGACTCTCAAATTTATAATTACTGTCAGATCCCAGCACACTTGACATTGCATGCTCCCACATCAGGTGTACTGAGATCAATTCTCCCCAATTGCTACGATTTAAACTCAGGAGTTCTTGATCATCTGACCTCACAACAGAATATGTTGTTCTCCCACTGAAGCAACACGCTTATGATGACCTGTCCCAAAGTAAATGGCATAACAGACAATCTACATACCTGAGACAGACATACATGCCAAAGTGTGGGACAAAAAACCCAGAAAAATAAAATGGCTTTTTTCCCTCAGTGAAATTTCAGAGGGCCTATGGTTTGTTGAGATACCTCTTGCACAACTTAAGGGAAAAAAGTTTACTTTGCATAGTCCCAGTTTATTTGTGAGTTGTTATAGAGTATTTATTGATGTCATAGGAGGCAGCTTTATTGGTAGGGAACTAAATTTGTAAAAGTTTCTCTAGGCTGCAGGGCAAGGGATGCAGCAACTTGGCAACTTGGCATTAAGACCTAGAAAACCAATGCAGAGTGGTGTTGCAGATGTTATGGCCAGGATAAAATGGTAATAAAGACTCCCTAGCATTTTTAGGACAGAAAAAAAATGCACACATACCCTCTTCATCAAATAACTATTTTTAGTGTATACTCAGGTACCTGTGCAAGGATACTAATTAAATTTTATTAATAATATTCAAATTTGAAACATCTGAAGTATATAATCTATGTAACTATTATAGAACAATAATCTATAATTATTATTATATATATTTCTATCAAGAAATCATATTGAGTCACGTAAGTTGACAGTCTTGAATTTTAGACAAAATAACATGACATAACAACATCATATATAGAATGACATCAATTTAATATAATACATGGCACATATTAGGTATTCAATATTATCTACTTTATTGATGAATAAAACAACAAATCCTTTATAGTACAAAAACAGTCAAAAGATCAGTTCTTTTTCAAACAAAATTTTTCCTCACTATGTCACCCTAGTTTTCCCAGAGAACAAGTAAGAGCCTATTTCCATATTTCCTGTCGTATGTTCCTCGCATCATATTTGCTCTTTCCGCTCACTGCAGTCTGGTTTTCACTTTTCTATTCCACTGAACTATGCTGGGAAAGATGTACAATGACCTTTCAGTGGCACATCCGAGGAGCTCTTGGCAGTCTCCACACTGCTGCCTGGTCCACTCTGTGGCTCCCCTCAGTCTCTGCCCTTGGCTGCTCAGACAGCACCCAATGTTTCTGTTCTTCCCTCCAAGGCCTTCCCTGTCCCATTCATTCTTTTTGAGAAAAGAACGAATGATGTGCTCTTTCTTTTCTCACAATGTTGATAATTCTCTCATTCTCTTCCTTCAAGGTTTGATCACTCCTGTAGCAACCATTTCAAACTCTGGATAATTTTTAAATTATATTTAGTGGTGAGATTACTCTATGGAGTTATGATCCAATCTATTCATAATCTTTCCTCCTATTCTCAATCTCACTTCATCTTCTGCATATATTTTGTACAGTAAGAGTGTGTTTCATTTTATTTTTCAATTTTTATAATTTAAAAAGTTTTTTGACTATAATTGACGTACAATATTATATTAATTTCAGGTGTACAGTCTAGTGATTAGATATACATAACTCACAAAGTGATCACCCTGGTAAGCCCAGTACCCATTTGACACCATATGTCGTTATTTTAAAACATCTGCATTTTTCATCTTAGTTCATGAAAACTTCCTCACTTCACGTGCCAATCAGGAGGAAAAAAATAATCTTGCTCCCACTCTCTCTCTAATAACACACAAAGAATTCTTGATTTTACTTCATCAATAGGTCTCCTTTCCATCCTCTCTCCATTGCCACAGCTACTTCCTTACACTTAAACTTTATCACCCTGTCTCCGAATTATTGCGATGACCTCTTGATTGGAAGAGTTATTTTCTATTTTACTTCTCTGAAATTCAAAATAGAATTACTGGTGTAGAAACATCACAAATGCTAAATGACCTTGGCCTTTCCTGACATTAAACTCAGAATGCTGTTACTGATTTTTTAAAGGCTACTTTTTCCCCCCAGAACTCAAAAGAATCTGTCCACCTTTCCAGCTTTGACTTCATGATGCTCTTTTCTAAATTGCTTGTAGTATTCATCATGCAGAATTTCTTCTTTTATCCAAAGATTTTATTTATTTATCTTTAGAGGTGAAGAGAAGGAGAGAAATATCAATGTATGGTTGCCTCTCGTGCGTCCCATGCTGGAAACTGGCCTGAAACCCAGGAATGTGCCCTGACTGGGAATTGAACCACAATCCTCTGGTTTGCAGGCCTGCGCTCAATCCACTGAGCTACACCAGCCAGGGCCAAATTTCTTTATTATGCAACCCCGCCTCTATACACTAAACTGCCTGCTAAAAAACAAACAAAAAATAACCCCACTGAAACCTGCTCTGTTCTTTTTTTATTTTGTCATTTTAATGGCACTTTCCCTATGTTACGGGGAAATATTTTTCTTTTGTTATTATATATGTGCTTATTTTTATTGATGTTAAGGGTTGAATGTTTCCTCAATGATATTTAAAAGGCATTTTAACTTCTCAGGGAAAGTGCCCCTAAACCACATGAAGAATGAATATCTAGGTTAGTTGATCTCAGGAAGTGGACATGTTCTCTCTCTTGCCTCTTCACCTTTTTAAAAAATTCCCTCCATTAAGTCAATCCTGGACTGAACTTTAAATTAGTACCTTTTCCTCCTGGAACTTATATTAGAAATTCTAGCTTCTTGAAAGTAGAAGATCATCATAATCTCATAATAATAATGTGCAAAGAGTTCCTCTTTGATATAAAAATATACATACACAAAAAACCCAACACACACAAACACACATCAAATAGAAAACGATATGGCTTAGGATTTGTTGTAAAACTGAAAAGAGAAGGTAATATTATGTCCTGGCCAGGTGGATCGGTTTGTTGGAGCGTTGTCCCATATACCAAAAAGGTTGTGGGTTTGATTTCTGGTCAGCGCACATACCTAAGTTTGATCCCAGTCGGGGAGTGTAAGGGAAGCAACCGAACAATTACTGTCTCTCTCTTTCTGTCCCTTCCTCTCTCTCTAAAATAAATAAAAATATCCTTGGGTGAGCATTTAAAAAAAGGAGACAAAGTAATGCCATATGTTTTTTAAAACACTTTATTTATTTTTTAGAGAGGGGAAGGTAAATAGAAAAAGAGGAAGAGAAACATCAATGTGTGGTTGCTTCTCATGCCCCTCCCCATACTGGGGACCTGGCCCGCAACCCAGGCATGTGCCCTGACTTGGAATCAAGCTGATGACCCCTTGGTTCGTGGGCCTGCACTCAATTCACTGAGCCACACTAGTGAGGGTATGATGTTATATCTTGTACTCAGAGAGAATAAAATGAAACAAACTCTATCATAGATCATGTTAAAGTATTCTGTAAGGGGTCCTTTTGCTTTCTTTTTATCAATGCTCCACATGAGAAACTCAAACAAGGTTTATCCATCTCTGTCCATATGTATAGAGATCCTTGAAAGTATTTTTTAAATTCCCAATTTTATAGAGACATAAAATTTCTTGAAGATGACCGAAAACACCTTAAAATAAAATTATGTGTTATCATATAAGCTTGTGAGTTTAAAAGTCTCTAGAAGCTAACAGCTTAAAGTTAAACTGTGGTATTCCCTACTTAACAATAACTTCACAGAATGTCAAAAACATTTGGACACATTCAAAAACAAGACCTAGCCTCATTTTTAAACATAAGCCAAAGTAAAGGACACTGTGCCACCACAAAAATAATCCAATATACTCTTTTTTCTTGGTTCCCTGAGTGGCCCCTTACATTTACAAATGACACATCAAATACTTTTGTTTCTTTTATCTCCCTGATAAAAATTATTAAGGACAATCAAGAAAATTGCTCCTGCTCCCTGAGAGCACCCAATCCAGATTAGACCCTTCTCCCTCCAACCCTCCCTCAAATCACCCTGAACAATCTCAAATCCCACAGAAGCTTCCCAGAGGTCGCTCTTCCTGAGAGAGTCTCTACTGCCCCCCACAGACAGTGGTGTTCTCAAAGCTATAAATAAATCCCATATTAGATTATAGGCAGCTTCCAGGTGCTTTTGTTTATCGAGATTAATCAATAATTATAAAATGCAGTCTGATATAATTATCCAGATTTATCTTAAAATAATAACCCATGGGATAAAGTCTACCCATTTCAATGGCAGCGACACTGATGTTCCATTCAAATCACCTGGTCATTGTAATCTTGTGTTAAGTGAAGCTTGATTGTGATCATTTGAATTTTTTTCAGGTAATACTAATATAAGAACAAGTACCTGTGATGTAAAGAGAATGAGTGTAATTTAGTTTACATCATCTCTCTTCCAGGATTTGTCTTCCTGTTTTGTACCTTCCACAGCACTTTACACAGGTGTATGAGGTTCTTGCTGTTAGGCCTCTTCACTGAATGCAGAAAGATTTTTGCCTATGAAATTGCCAAAAATCTTTTAAAAGGATCTTCATATACTGCCCCTATCAGATGGTTTCTATAGAAGATTTGGCTTCCCTTTAATATTTTCCTTCAAATTCTCAAGGTCAATGTTAATAGCATTGTCTTTTCATTGTTGGCTGCATTATTTCTGATCCCCTCAGCATTCCTCGTGTCCTTTAGGCATAGGAGGAACAATTTTACCCCAATTTCAGTGAAGAGTAATTTCTTGAAAATATATCTCTTTCTGTTTGGGCCCATTTAACTCTCCTATGTTTGGCCATTAAACATCTCCCAGTCCCAGTAACTCAAAGGCCTTTCTGTTTAATGAGCTGATGCTTGATGAATTTTACTCTGTGGATGCTCTTCAGTTTACAATTACTGTGTGTATGATAACAGCTTCAGACTTTTGGCTTTCATGAAACAGTGTAATCTCATGGAAAAAAATAAGACACTGACAACTTACTTTGCTTTATTTATTTATTTTAATATTATATTTTATATATTATGCTATTACATTTGTCCCATTCCCCTCCCCTTTATTTCCCTCCACCCTGCACATCTCCTCCCACCCCCCCACCCTGCTTTAGTTCATGTACGTGGGTCATATATATAAGTCGTTTGGTTTCTATACTTCCTGTACTATTCTTAACCTCCCTCTGTCTATTTTCTATCTACCATTTATGTTATGTATTCTCTGTACCTTTTCCCCCTTCCTCCCCCTCCAACTCCCCTGCTGATAACCCTCCACGTGATCTCCATTTCTGTGGTTCTGTTCCTGTTCTGTTGCTTGCTTAGTTTGTTTTTGGTTTTGTTTTATGTGTGGTTGTTAATAACTATGAGTTTGTTGTCATTTAACTGTTCATTTTTATCTTCTTTTTCTTAGATAAATCCCTTTAACATTAACTTCCTTTTAAAGAATATAGTTAGCTTTTTGCATTAAAATATACTTTTTTCCTCTTTTCCTGTCTCAACCAACCTTGTAAATATTTTACTGCAAACTAATAATGACTAGTATTTAGAACCCACATATATATTGGTATTTGATACTAGAACAGTCAACTTTCAACTGTAGAAATTAAGCGTATGTATGGAAAATGATCTTATTAGCTGAACTAAAACTGCTCACACCCTATCACAACTCTTCCTATGCTTTGAGTAATATTCTCATGTAACTTAAACCAGGACTCAGATCTGACTCTTTCTTGCTTCAAGATATTATCTTCAGTCACTGTCACACTTTTGCTTTAACTGGACATTCCTTAGGAGAGTAGGGCAACCAGACAATTTTACTTAAGTTTGACTCAACATACTGCACACATATGAATTAATATTCTTCAAGGTTGTAGAAATAGATAGAAATGGCATATTTATTAAATCAAATTATACCAATTGTATGGAAAATATTTCTATTTATAAATTTATTATATTAACAAAATTTGATTTAAATAATCTGGTGGCAAAGTAAATAAAACAGAATGTTGTATATGTGGCTACTTAGAACTTTGTAAAATGACTAATTTATCAAAATAATAGATATATAATTTAAAATAGTTCTCTTAATTTCAAAGGTTCTTATCGATTCAAACTTGCCTTTTTTTAAATTATATTTTACTAATTATGCTATTATAGTTCTCCCAATTTTCCCCCTTTACCCCTGTATCTCCATCCTGTACCCCTCCATCCTGTATCCTCAACACTCCAGCACCCCCTCCTTAGTTCATGTCCATGGGTTATACATATAAGTTCTTTGACTTCTCTATTTCCAATATCGCTTTTTTAAAAGATTTTATTTATTTATCTTTAGAGAGGAAGGGAAGGAGAGAGGGAGAGAAACATCAATGTATGGTTGCTTTTCATGCATCCCCCGCTGGGAATTGGCCTGCAGGGAACTGGTCTGCAACCCAGGCCTGTGCCCTGACTGGGAATCGAACTGCGATTGTCTGCTTCACAGGCCCATGCTCAATCCACTGAGCTACACCAGCCAGGGCTCCAATATCGTTTTTTACCTTTCTCCAACTATTTAATGCCTACCAATTATGCTTCTTATTCCCTGTAACCTTTCCCCCCTACTTCTCCCCTCCCCCTCCCCACTGAAAACCCTCCATGTGATGTCCATTTCTCTGATTCTGTTCTTGTTCTAGTTGTTTGCTTAGTTTTGTTTTCATTTTATTTACTTTTTTTTAAGGTTCATTTGTTGATAGTTGTGAGTTTGTTGTCATTTTATCTTTCATATTTTTGACCTTCCAATTCTTAACTCCCTTTAACATTTCATATAATACTTTGGTGATGATGAACTTCTTGAACTTGACCTTATCTGGAAAACACTTTATCTGCCTTTCCATTCTAAATGAAAGCTTTGCTGGATGGAGTATTCTTGGTTGTAGGTCCTTGTCTTTCATGACTTGGAATACTTCTTTCCAGCCCCTTTGTGCCTGTAAGGTTTCTTTTGAGAAATCACCTGATAGTCTTATGGGCACTCCTTTGTAGGTAACACTCTTCTTCCCTCTTGCTGCTTTTAAGATTGTCTCTTTGTCTTTAATCTTGGTTAACTTAATGATGATAGGCCTTGGTGTGTTCCTCTTTGGGTCCAAGTTCTTTGGGACTCTCTGGGCTTCCTGGACTTCCTGGAAGTCTATTTCCTTTGCCAGATTGGGGATGTTTTTCTTCATTACTTGTGCAGATAAGTTTCCAATTTCTTGCTGCTGTTCTTCTCCTCCTGGCACCCCTATAATTCACATATTGGGACATTTCAGTTTGTTCCAGAGATTCCTCTGCCTCTCTTCATTGTTTTGCATTCTTGTTTCTTCATCCTATTCCAGTTGGATGTTTATTTCTTTCTTTTGTTCCAAATTATTGCTTTGAATCCTGGTTTTTTTCCTGTCACTGTTGGTTCCCTGAATAATTTGCTTTATTTTATTTTGGGTGTCTTTTATTTGTCCTTTCATTTTTCAACCAAGCTCAATCAGTTCTATGAGTATTTTGATTACCAGGGCTTTAAACTCTCCATCAGATTGGTTGGCTATTTCCTCATTGCTTGTCTTAATGAAGTATTAATCTACAGTAATATTAAAAAAAACAGTTAAGTACTAAGAACTACAAAAAACCTTGTGTAATTATCTCTACTTTTATCCCAATAACCTAATATAGCATTTCTCCAAGAAAAAATTAGGTTTTTTAAAAATATTTTTTATTTATTTTTAGAAAGAGGGACGGAGAAAGAGAGTGAAAGAAACATCAATGTGTGTTTTCTGCTCATGTTATCCACTGGGGACCTGGTCTGCAACTCAGGCCTGTGCCCTGACTGGTAACAGACCAGCAACCCCTTGGTTCACAACCCACGCAAATTGAGCTATTTTTTCTTAAGTTCTGTGGTCAAATTAGTCTACAACACTCTTTGCTTAATGATTATTAAATGTTTGCTGCTCTGTGAAATGGTTCAAACCCATCAATATAACTACATGCAATATTATTCTGCAAAGGGAATATAAAATGGTTATAGATACTATACCCAAACCTATTTAAACACAATCAACTTTTTTGTCTTTTGGGGGATAAGAATCACTCATTTTAGTCCCTATTTAGAATATAAAACATGCAGCAAATAATTATGAGACTTGGAAAGAAGATAATTACATCCACTTAAAAAAGACTAATTGATAGATAGAAGCAAATGCAGAGATACTTCAGACGTTGGAATTTGAATTATCACATGAGAACTGTAAAATATTTATTAAAATAATTAAAAAATATTTTGCTTAAAAGAAAAGTATGCATAATTGGGTGTGAAATTTTAGTAGAGATGCCAATTATACAGATATTGAATTTGAAGTGATTGCAATAGAAATAATTTAAACTGAAAGCCAAACAGGAACCAATACCAAAAAAAGGTTTTAAGAACTATAGATATATCATTTTTAATTGGCATCCTAGAAGTAAAGAAGTAAGTGATGTGAAAGAAGAAATTTATGAAAAGATAGTGCTGATCAATGTGAGAGAGAAACATTGACTGGCTACCTCCTGTACATGCCCGACCAAGGACTGAACCTGCAATCTAGAACCAAAAATGGTGGAGATGTAAGTGGAAGCTGTACTAACCTCCTTCCAGAACCAATCTGAAATTACAACTAAACTGTAGGAAATAATCCTGCAAACCAACCGAATACTAGTTGCAGTGAACTCTTATAATCACAGATAGACAGGGGAAGCCACTTTAGCACGGCATGACTGGCAGAGAGTGCAGAGGCATGACAGGGCTGAATGGGCTCTCGCAGGTGTCAGCTGAAGTTCCAGAGGGATATTTCAGCATCTGGAGAGTCTAAAGTGTGGGCTCTAAACCTCAAGCTGGGGTCCCAGCTTATAGCAACAGAGCTGAAAAAAGAACCTAGAGAACGTCCAGTTGTGAAAAGCAGTGGGGATTCTGTCTGCCAGGGAGAAACATCCGGATACACAAAGAGCCTCTAAAAGGGCCAACACAGAAAATTTTGTTTGCAGTCACTTAACCTGGGGTCTAGCAGAGGGAGGGCAGAGTGGACTAGAGATATGTGAGGAGTCTGGGACTGGTGGCTCTGGGGAGAGAACTGAAGGAACAGCTATCAGGGTCTCTGTGCTGAGTCATTTTCCATATTGCAAAAGCCACCTTTCTCAGGCAGAGCACTCCCCTCCGAGTGGCATCAGTCTGAAGAGAACATAGAGCCCCACCTGCAGGAATTACTGAGCTATACACTGATGAGCTTAAGCTGGGCTGCTGAGTACAGCTTGAAGCTGTGTCACTAATTAACAACTAAGGATGATAACTGTGAGCTCTGAGACTGTAGCTGACACTTGCCTGTCTGGTGCTCATAAAAACTGGCCTTGGTATGCAGCCTGTTTATTTTTTCTGCACAAAAACAGTCACAGCAGAGCAAGCCACAAGTGTGGACCATTGATAGCTCCAAACAGTTTACCCAGGGACAGTCACAAGCAGCATCAGTCTACATCAGTCTTTGCAGATCTACATAATAAATAGAAATACAAAGATGTAGCCAAAATGGGAAGACAAAGAAACTGGCCACAAATGAAACAGCAAGAGAGTTCACCAGAATAAGAACAGATAAAATGAAGGCAAGCAATTTATCAGTTAGTGGGATTAATGATTATAAGGATAATCAACAGCATGAAAAAGACATATAAACCATAAAAATACACTGGAAGGAATAAACAGTAGGTTAGATGAAACCGAGGACTGAGTCAGGGATTTGAAAGACAAGGTAGAAAAAAAACAGCCAAGGAAAGTAGGGAAAAATAAATAATTTATAATGAAGTGAGTTTAAGGAACATTTTGAACAACATAAAGCATAACAACATCCACATTATGGGAATACCAGGAGAAGGGATAGAGAAACTATTTGAAGAAATAATTACTGAAAACTTCCTTTAACTGGTGTGGGAAAAGTCATACATGTCTAGGAAGCTCAGAGAATCCCAAACAAGTTGGACCTAAAGAGGCCTACAGTGAACACATCATAATTAAAATGACAAAGCTTAATGACAAAGAGAGAATTTTAAATACTGCAAGAGAAAGGTAGGTAGTTAAGATAAAAGGGAGCACCAGTTAAACTGTTATCTGATTTCTCATCAGAAACATTTCAGGCCAGAAGGGAGTGACAAAGGTGATGAAAAGCAAAAACCTACAACCAAGGCTTCTTTACTCAGCAAGGCTATCATTTAAAATAGAAGGAGAAGTAAAGAGCTTCCCAGACAAGAAAAAGCTAAAGGAGTTTGTTAACACTGTGCCAGTACTGCAACAAATTTTAAAGAGCTTGCCTGAAGAAGAAGAAGGAAAAGAAAAACAAACATACAAACCAAAAAAACAGATGAAAACATTCTAAAAATAAAATGGCATGATATACATACATAGTTATCAATAACTTTAAATGTAAATGGCTTAAATGTTCTAACTAAAAGTTATAGGCCAGCTGAATGGATAGGAAAACAAGACCTATGTATCTATGCTGCTTCTAAGAGACCCACCTCAGATTGAAAGATATAAACAGATTAAAAGTAGGGGGAAGGAAAACAATATTTCATGCAAATGGAAATAAATAAAAGCTGAGGTAGCAATACTTATATCCGACAAAATAGACTTTGAAACCAAGGCTGTAAGTGACAAGAAGGGCGCTACATAATAAAGGGAACAATCCAACAAGAGGATATAACCCTGGAAACAATTACACACCCAACATAGGAGCACTGAAACATATAAAGCACATCTTGAGGCACATAAAAGCATAGATTGACAGAAATACAGTCATAGTTGGGGATTTTAACACCTCATTGACTTCAATGGATCGATCTTTCAGACAGAAAATCAACAATGATACTGTGTCCTTAAACACACACTAGATTAAATGGATTTAATTATATTATCTTCACAGCATTTCCTTCCAAAGCAGCTGAATATATATACATTTCAAGTTCGAGTGGAATGTTTTCTAGGGTAGACTGTATGTTAGGTCACAAAACAAGTCTCAAGAATTAAGAACACTGAAAGAATATCAAGCATCTTCTCTGACCATAATGCTATGAAAACAGAAATCAATCATGAGAACACTAAAAAACATGCAAAGAGACATTGTTCCATAGTGGTCTGGCCATATAGGTAGATATGCCTCACTTCCTTGCACAACCAAAAGAAGGAAACAACCAACTTAAAAACAAAACAAAAGAAAAAACAACCAAATGCCAGAAAATAACTGTATGGAAGTCTGACAACTAGGAGTTAAAGAAGAAACATTCGTCCAGACTGATAGGAAGGATGGAGACAGCCAGCCAGGGCAGAGAGGACACACAGTTTGTCTGACTGCTGGCAGACAAATATGCGAGATGGTGGCAGGTGCACCTAGCATTTCTACATTTGCATGTGGATAAACCAGGAGGAACAACTGAGGAGCTAGACAGATTGGGCAACCCAGGTTTCCAGTACTGGCTAAAGCCTCAGAACCTCTGGCAGTAAAAATCTTTGGTGGTTCTGATGGTGGGAAAAACTGACAGTCTCTTGAAGGCAGGGCAGGAGCCCAGCAAGCATCATTGTTTACTCTCTGACATCTCTACCACATAACAGCACTACAGAGAAGTGAAGTGGGTTGCCCCATACTGGCAAATACCTGTCACTGCAATACCTGTTACCAGTAACTCCATACTACCAGTATGGAGACACCTCAAATAATTGAAAGTGGATCTGAATTTTGATCCAGCAATCCCACTTCTGGGCATGTGTCTGAAGGAACCCAAAACACTAATCTGAGAGAAAATAAGCACCCCTATATTCATTGCAGCTTTATTTACAATTGCCAAGGTATGGAAGCAGCACAAGTATCTAGCAGTAAATGAGTGATTAAAACAACTATGGGATATTTACACAATAGAATACTACCTGATCCACAAAAAAAGAAGAAAATTTCACCCTTTACAACAGTAGAGATGGACCTGGAGAATGTTATGCTAAGTGAAATAAGCCAGTCAGAGAGAGACAAATACCATATAATTTCACTCATATGTGGAATCTAATGAACAAACTGAACAGGGAAAATTGAGACAGGCTAATAGAGAGCAGGATGACAGCTATGGTGGGGGGTGGATTGTTAGGGGGTGGAAAGATGGAGCAAACAGGAAAAAGGACTCATGGACATGGACAACAGTGTGATCATTGCTGGGATAAGGTGGTATAAGGGGACTAAATAATAACGGGAAAATACAACAAAAATAAAGGGCACAATTAATGAATGATAAAAACTCAAAGATCAAACAAGCTTAGAGAAACTTGTATAAGACACATACAAAAAATCAGTATATGTGAGTAAAACTATAAGTAAAAGTGTTAAAAACTAAAAAAATGAGTAAAATTTTAAAAGCTAAGAGAGGAAAACACTCATTACATACAGAGAAACAACCATCAGAAACAATAGCTTTCAAAAGGCCATGGGATAACATCTTTGAAGCATTGAAAAAATTGTTAACAACATAAAATTTAATACGAATATGAAATTGAGTCACAAATATATATAAGATAATGAACTTTTCAAAGGCAAAAGCTGAGAAAATTTATCTTTACAATACCTATACTACAAGAAATTCCTCAAAAATTACATAAAATGCACTTTGGCTGGTTTAGCTCAGTGGATTGACTCCTGGCCTGCAAACTGAAAGGCCACTGGCTAGATTCCTATCAGGGCACAGAACACAGGACACAGGGCACAGGACAGGCCTTGGTTGCAGGCCAGGTCCTCAGCTGGGGGCGTGTGAGAGGCAACGGATCCATATAGCTCTCGTACATTGTCGTTTCTCTCCCTTTCTTTCCCTTCACTTTCCTTCTCCCTAAAAATAAATAAAATATTTTTTAAAGTGCATAAAATGAGGGTGAACTTACACCAAATGCAAACCTGTATCTGTAGAAATAAATGAACAATGGAAGGACTATGTGGTCTTTGTAGGCAAAAATAAATAAATATATTGTTATACAATTTTATCATTACATTTTTTCTCTCAGAACAAAACCCAGACACAAAATGTCATATTTTTTATTATTCCACTTGTATGAAATATAAAGAATAGACAAAATAGAGATTGTTCTTTATCAGAGTCTAGTTGAAGGGGGGATGAAGAGAAACTGCTAAATGGGCTAAAAATTTTTTTGGAGAGACGAAATATTTTGGAACTAGATAGGAATGGTGGTTTATACAACATTGTGAATATAATTGATTTATCTTATTCTACATTAAAATTGTTAAATATTATATATATTTAACACAATAAAACATTTTAAATATAAGAAAAATAGTTGAAGGTAAAAAAAAGGTTGGGAAAATATATCATAAAATACTAAATATAAGAATGAGGGTAATAAATTTTAAGACAAAGACTGTTACCAAAGATGAAGAAATGCGTACCATGTTATTTGAAAACTAAAGACATGAAATAGATTATAAAATCCTAAATGCAGATTCACATAATAACAAATCTTTAAAACATATAGCACAAAATGGAACTAAAATTTGAAATTGACAAATGTACAAAATATTTGGACCCTTCAATACTACTACCTTAGAATTTGAAAAATTAAGTTAAAAAATCATGAAAGATGTAGAAGATTTGGACAGAATTATGAAACAAAGCACTACAACTAACAATGACAGAATACACATTCTTTCCAAGTACAAATAAAATTCAAAAGTTGAAGCATAAAGTCATTATAAATGAATTTCAAAAGACTAAAATCCCATGACATATTTTTCCACAATAGTTGAATATAGAAATCAATAAAAATAATAATTTTAAAAGGCAACAAATATTTGGGAATTATTCAAATTTTCATTTCCCTCTCTCAATCATCCTTAGATCTTGCAAGGAATTAAAAATATAAAAATATTTTTTATTGAATAGAAATAAGAACAGAATATAGAAGACTATGCTTGCATTTTAAATAAATGGCCAATAAATGCATAAAATCTTGCTCAGTAATCTATTAGACAACAGGAAAATATCAATCAAACCCCACTGAAATATTTTAAACTTGCTGGAATGTTTCTAAAGGATGGAGACAGCAAATAAAACACAAACATGTACACACATTTCCAAAATTAGTAATTCATCACATATAGTCAGAAGAATACTTGAAAACATTTTATTTAGAATATTGTTATAAGTATATATGTTATCCTAGAGCAAAATCACTTTTTGTTACACAGCGGGTAAAAATGAAACTGTGGGGAAAAAATCAAACAAGTGATCCTGCCTGGTAGTCATACATGGCTTCTTATTCGTCCAGATTGTTTATGGGAAGATAAAAATTATAAATAAAAACAAAGGTCAAATGGCTAAATTCGCTCTCTTTGATTATAATAATATGGAATATAAAATATAGCAGAGGGATAGAAGAAGAATGATTCTATTAGTCATTAGAATTCTAAGTAGTACTCTTAGAAGAGAAAAATGTAACAAGCATGAAGCTTTCATTCAAAAAATGCAACTTAAAATTATATGAGTAAAGGATTTAGTTGACTCATGTCAAGTCACATATATGTTCCCTGACAAAATATTTATAGGCTAGTACTTGACATTTGACAGAAGATAGTAATATGAAAAGAAATGCAATTTAAAGATAGGGCAATGTAATCCCTGCTTTTGTAATCTCCAGTGACAGTGGTTTTTGTTTCTTTTTCAAACATAAGAATAAAAATGCAAACAGTAATTATCTGTTAGGTGGAGTTAATGTCTCAATAAAAATTGCTTAGTAAATGATATTATTTGTAGAGTAGCAATAGTAGTTAAAACGGTATTAGTAGAAGTAATAAGTCATAGATTTGTGATGGACTTAAATGGGCGGAAAATAAGTAAGCACATGGAGTGGTAACCCCCCTGTTCTTTCCGCTAGGTGGCATATCACTGTACTGCACAAAAATGCAGACACTTAGAACACAAATAAACAGGCAGTCATTTTTTAGTTGTTGTTTTAAAGAAGTGCTTTCTATGAAATTAGAAATGAAATGATGATAATGGGAGAGTCATAGATACTCTTTCTCTAATAATTCCCTATATTTCTTTTCTCCAATATTTTCCTGTATTCCTCTTCTCCTTTTCCAATGTCCAAATTTATTTTCTTTTTTGTCGTTCTTTTCATTCTACATTTCTTTTTTATTATTTTAAAACTCTGTTTCTGTTTATTTACTTATTTTTTTACTCTTACTTTATTTTTCATTTTTGTTTATGGGGCATTACCTGAAATTCCTAGCACTTCATTTAAGGGGAACTGGTTTCAGTTATGAGCATGAACCCTAGAGAAGAACATATTCAAATAAGTGCAGAAATCTATACAGAGGATTGACCAAGATTTGACAAGGTGTTAGATTCTGTGTCTCCAAAGCAAAATCAAATACCCACGAATCTAATTATTTAACTCTCCTTAGGAAAACAAGGTAACTAATAATATTTTGAAGTGCAAGTGAGCATGATTTTCTCCCAATAAACATAGTTTTATTATCAATCTTAGTTCTGCCATTTCATAAAAATTTGACATCAGAGAGTATTCTTAATATTTCTGAGCTTAAAATATATATAGAATGGGAAATATGATATTTCCCTATTCACCTCATATGATTACTTTTAAGGCAGGACAAGCAATGCATGAGAAAGTACTTTACAATCTGTAAGGCACTTTACCAATACACAAAATAGGGCCAAATTAATGAAATTGTAATAGGTTCTTTGGTGCTGTACACATTTTCCAAGAAAAATATGAAGTGATATATTACTCTAACTGCAAAATAACTTGTTGAATTTATAATTTTTTAAAGCTTAGAAATGCTACATGCAATAAAATATAGAGTTTTGAATTAGATAATAATAATAGCATTCTTTTTATTGGCCTTTGGTGTATTCTATTTAACATAAAGTTTTTGAGTACCCAAATTGAATTTGTTTTAAATTTGAGAATCTATCTTTTCATAGCAGATATTTTGAAAGTTCAGATTATGAATACACACACAAGCAAGCACACATATTCACACACAGTTTATGCACCATCTTTTTTGTCCTTAAATTAGATATATAAATAGTGCCTATGACACATAGGTGAACAGGAAGGAATGCATCAGTTAGTATAAAGTTTTATTTTTATTTTTTGTAGTAGCATTCTGTGTTACTAAATCCTTTACACATTTGCAAAATAATAAATTAGTCTGTGGATTGAAATAGAATTTTTCTCTTTTTGATGATAGTTATTTTGTTAATGTTTTGAGATCATGAACTTTGGCTCACATATTTTTGTATTACTATAAACAGTTGGGGTAAATGACTACTTCAGAACTTTGAATGAGGGATTTACATAGATACATAACATATGCATAATTATATAATATTATAGGTACATATATGGTACTATTAAAATCTAGCTTCTTCTATGTTGGCTGTACCCTTCCCATGCAAGTGAAGGAGACTTGGTCACTTGTCCTTTAGAAAGATGCACTCTTGTCATCTTCATTTGCACCTTCTCAGTGACTCTTTTCATTATCTTTTGCTGTGAGTTACTCTGTCCTTAGAACATGTGATGCAGTAATGGCCTCTTTATTCATGAGAATGATATAATGCAGTGCTAGACAGTTACATCTTAAAGGAAAGGCAATTTCACATTTTTTATATTAAAAATGTGAACATGGTCAAAAGTAAACTTTGATTATACTAATTTTATATAGAAAATTTTCCATGGCTAGATCTAGAGAATCCTTGATATACCCCATGAGAAATGTCTAACCTCCTTTTCTATACCACTAACACTAATAACAAGTGACAAGGATAATAATCACATTACTATCAGGATGCTTAGCTCAATACAGTACCAGTTCCAGACCAGCATAATTTTCTTTATAAATCTACTCATTTGTATGTGTATGTATAATGGCTTTCTTCCAAGGAATACAAAGTCCCACACTTAACCCCCTCATTTATTTCTAAAATGTGTCTTTAAAAATATATCATGACCAGAAGTGAAAACAAAAGTAGAACATGTTTATATTTCAGCTAAATGAAATGTATTGTTTCAACATGCTGGTGTCTAATGCCACTGGTTTGCCTTTCTGTGGTGGGAATAAGAGAAAAATTGCAGTGTATTTGTCCTTTAAACTGTTATTGCTGGTTTTTGCATTGCTGCACAATTACATATTTAAATATTAAGTGACCATAAAGAATAACACAGTGCTAGTAATTTCCATAAGATGAAAAACACTCGTTGGATATTTGAACACACACACAGGTAATCAGTTTGATGATGCCACCCTTACTTCTGCCAGTTTCAGGGTATAGAATATATAGCTCTTGTCATAAAACCACTAAAATTCCCCCCAAATGCATGCCTTTTAATAATATTTAATGTCTTCACTATATGAATGGTGCGGAGTCTTTAGAGGACTGATCAAGGACAGAGTTGGTGGAAGAGTTTTATCTGATAAGGTGGTTTTGAATTTCTGTTCCCGTGTGCATTCACTTAAAAAAAAAAGTTGATTTGGCTATTGAACTTCCAGAGGTTTTTATATAGAATTGAAATAAGATCCTGACTCCCTCCCATACCCTTTTGTGGTCAGTAGAGTCTCCCCTGTTAATATATCTAGATATTGTCTGATATCTGCCAGGAGAGTAGTTAAACTCTTGGAGCAGCTCCTCAGTGGGGCTATGATTTTTAAGTTACTGTGTAATGGACTGTGTTACCATTTACCATATGATGAGATAGCCTGTCTGTCAGCCAGGGAGCTATTTAAAGTTATATATAGGTCAAATGAGCCAAAAAGAGCAAAGGAAGATCAAGAATATTGAGTACTTCAAAAACAGAATGATCAAAATATTTTAGGAACCAGTGTTTGCATTTACTCAACTGATTAAAATGGCTGTGAATCATTGAATGCCCTAGGAAAAATGAATTTTAAGAGGAAGCATTTTCCCGCTTGAATCGGCCATGCAGTGCACAGACCTTATTTCTACAAGTAGTTTTATATATTACCATTCCTACTTAGTAATGAAAAAGGTGTCTTAACATTTTCAATGTCCACTTCTGGGATCAAATTATGTTTTCATCTCTTTAAGAATCACTAACTGCTGTTTTCTGTATTACTATTTTTGGAGTTAAAACTATTATTCATTTACAATTTCACAATTTTCTATTTAAAGATGCTAAATAAAGCATATTGAATGATTAAAAAAGCATGTTTCATCTGTTGTTAGCCATCTTTACCATTAGGAGTTCTGTTCTACCTTGCAAAACATGGTAAGGTTTGATATGTATTTCAAGAATATGAAATGAAAAATTTATTTAAAGATTATGTAGTTAATTCCTCTCAAAATGAGAAACAGAAAATTACATTTTAAAATTATTTAAATAATTCTAACTCCAACCACATGAACATTGATATTTAAGACATTATAAATATGTCTTCAATTAGAGATTTTTTATTTACCTTGCTATAATTTACCAAAATAAGTAGTATTCAATATTTATATTTGGCTACATACTCATTTTATTGTTAATCATTCTGTTGAAAATATAACAGTGAATGATTTATAGGAGACCAACTAGTAAATATTTAAACTGAAAAAAAACTTAGGAGAGTTTATGTAAAAAAACATAGAATATTTAGTAAATTCAGGCAAAATCTGTTGTTTTGAGAATAAGACTGTTTTCCAGTAAAAAGTTACAAACCCTGCATTAGCAGAGCAACCAGCTTGTAATGAGCATTCCGAAGACAAGTTTTAAACCAGCTGTTTACTCTTTCAGCTTCAATTTTTTTATCTCCATTTCTAACTAAAATGCTTTCAAATCATTAATGCACAGATAACACAACCTGTGAAAAATGTATTCCTGTTTTACACAATTTAAGTCCTTACATATCTGCAAGGACAACTTTCCTACTCACCTCTAACTCACTGTTACATATCCTGTGTGTTATTGTTCAGTATAAACACTAGTCACGAGTGGAGGAAGGGGCCAGATACCAAAACACATCTTAGTGGAATCTCTTTCCATAGAGTTGAAAGCTGAAAAATATGTAAAAACTCAAAAATGTTTTGTGGATTAAATTGATTTCTCCATAACAGCAATGGGGAAGGATTTTTAAGGTCCTTTGCCCACTGTCTCTGGGGGTGTCAATTAATACAATCAAATTTGGAAGACAATTTGGCATGTAATGTATGAGTATTTCTTCCCCTTTTCTAATATGCACAAGAGCAAAGTCCATTGGTGCATACAATAACAAAAAATAGGTGTATTTGAATACTTACTTATAATAGCACCAAATAGAAAACAATTTATATATTAATCCATTGATAAAGAATCTAAATAAATTATGATTGCTTTATAATATTGGACACTATGCAGCTTTTAAAAATGTGAAGTGACGCTCTCGTTGGTGTGTCTCAGTGGACTGAGTGCCAGTCTGGGAAGTAAAGGGTCACTAGTTCAATTGCCAGTCTAGAGCACGTGCCTGGGTTGCGAGCTAGAGCCTCAGTAGGGGGCGTGTGAAAGGCAACCACACACTGATGTTCTCTCCCTTTCTCTCTCTGTTCCCCTCTCTATAAAAATAAAATAAATTAAGAAATCTTTAAAACAAAGTGTTAAGTGATGTTGGTAACTGAGAAGTCTCACATTGGTAAAGCCACATAATACTCTCTCAGGCACTGTAGTGAGGCAGAACAATAAAACAGGGTTTGAGCATGCAAGAGAGCAGACTTCCTGCAAAGGGATCAGCGCTCGGTCACTTAATAACTGTGACATGGAAGAAGTTACCCAATCTCTGTTTTTCAGTTTTTTCATCTGAATATTGAGTTGAATAGTATTTGCCTCACATGTATATTGCAGTGATTAGTATGTCTGTGTATAAAATATATGACTTATTTATTCATAGGTATAGATATGGAAGTATGTCTACTTTAATACTATAAGATAGCAACAAAACCTCAAAAAAGAGGTTATTGCAGACAGATACAAATGAATAGCAGTACTTGTATTTAGAGAAGGATGTGAAAGAACATCACACTTCTCTCCCATATTCTGATTCATAAATATGATTATTTCATGTGTTAAACACTTAATATAAATGAAACAGATAAATCAAGCTAAGCTAATAGTAATATTTATTTTAACTTTACCTTTTTCTGGTATGCAACATTTTAATCTGCTGTTTCCTTATTTTTTGAAATTCTAGTGTTAAAGCATATGGTAGTAATTATAATTAAATAAGCAAGCCGATTGTATGAACACATTGAGATAGTATACGGTCTGGAAGTCTTTGAAGGGTGGCACTCTAAGTTGGAAGTTTTACACTAAGATGGATTTGTAGAAGATATAGGGGGTTGGTTTCAGGTAATTGTGATAAAATAAACCAAGATATGAGGTGAGAACCAGCAGGAAAAACATGAGATTTGTTTTCAGAATGCTTGCTTGCAAGCCTGCTTACTTGTGCTGTTGAATAAGTTGATCTGTTTTCCCACTGAAACACAAATACAAAACTGCTTATCTCGAAGGGATAGGGCAGGATTAAAAGCAGTGGCATATGAGAAAGGGATTTGTAAACTATAAATCCCCCAAGTGTATGTTAGTGATTATTTCATTGTTATTAAGATATATATATATATATATACAAGCATGGGGAGCCTAATGTGACTAGAATACAACTATAATTTGACAAGAAATAGAAAATTGTTTTGATATATTGGCTACACAAGACTATGGAGGAATTTGGAAAACACATAGAAATTTTGGACTTGAAGGATTGTTTTAAAAGTTGTGCTTCAAAAATTAGTCAATTTTATAATAATATTTATTATTATGTTTCTTTTACTACGCTAACATTTTGAAGCATATATTATATGCATGACACTCTCCTCTGTGTTTTGCATGTATTAATATTTTGAAACAAAAGTATGAAGGCACTATTATTATTCTAGAGTTCAAAACTAAAACAAACAAACAAAGAAAAATATGTCTCTGAAACACAGAGAAGTTAAATAACTTGACCAAAGAAATATCTAGTGAGTATTGGATCATGGATATGAGTGAATGCAGCTATGCTTTTAATTACTATGCCATGTTTACTCTCTCCTTGTAATATATCCCCTTAGTTAATGCATATAAATAAGGACAACTGGGACTATGCAGACATGTTTTGCACTACAATACATGAAAGAATAACTTAAATGAATGGAAAACAGATCAACAAGCATGATTTAGGAATTAAGAAAACTGTAGACCAGAGCAAGTAGACAATGTCCCATTAACTACCCTCCTCTTTGACTCAAACCTCGCTGTGGAGAAACCGTGTTGGATCTTACTAAGAATAGGTGTCCACAGAGGAAACTTTTGAGGGTAAAAGCGTGTTTTGCTAGATTGAAGCTTTTTTATCTTCTCTGCATCATCTTTCCTTTTCTACTTCAGTAGTAGATGTTTGGGTTTCAAGACTTGGGAACATGGAGTATGTTTCTAGATTTTGTTCCTGTTTAGGAAATAGGTTTCCGTGGGTCTTAGAAACAAAAATAAACTAGAACAATGCACAAATATGCTTAAATACTTATAATAGACTCCAGTTTCTTAATGGAGTAGGGTAAATGGGACACCACCTTTTTCTTATATGTAATCCTAGCCATGGATTTGAATATGAAGTGCTTTCTAGGAATGGGAAGTGTATCTTCTGCTCCTAAAATTTTATACACAACAATAGGCAACTAAACATGTAGATATAATGGAGGACAAAGAACCCCCAAAAATCAGAAACAAAAAGGTAAGATAAAAATTAATAAGTGACAGGAGAGATTTAAATATCTCATCCAAATTAAGATGAGATGCTGAAATGAAAAATCAGGTGGAGAAGTACTGAACTGTAAAAGGACTTCATTTTTGTTTGTAAATATTTCTATGATTTTATGAATACTGGAACCCATTCTTAATTACAGTATTCTAGAACGTGATCATTGGGAACATCTATTAAAAAGTAATCTAATGATAATAGAAAAAATGTTTTCTGGTAGAAAATCATTCAGATTTGATCCGAACCTGGTTTGATGATATAAGAATCATAAAAACGATTTCATTATTGAATACAAAAAGAAAAAAAGAAAGAAGAAAGAAAGAAAGAAAGAAAGAAAGAAAGAAAGAAAGAAAGAAAGAAAGAAAGAAAGAAAGAAAGAAAGAAAGAAAGAAAGAAAGAAAGAGAGAAAGAAAGAAAGGAAGGAAGGAAGGAAGGAAGGAAGGAAGGAAGGAAGGAAGGAAGGAAGGAAGGAAGGAAGAAAGAAAAGAAAGAAAGAGCAAGCCCTATGTATTTGGAGACAGAAAGAATTCAATGCAGAGAATTAGAAATTTATACAATTTTGGAAGGCTGAAAGTCAAAGGTTAGAGAGATCATTTGTAACTTTAAAGAACTCATGAGATGAAGAATGGAAGGAAGCTATTGATAATGACCTTAGCTGAAAACAGCACTTAAGTAGGTTATGCTCACAGCAGGATGGTCTGCTGGCAATCTTGTCAGCTGTTGATCCCCACACAGCCACTGACTCTTGCATGAGACCTCTCATTAGCTGAAATCTAGTAGTAGAAGCTTGTGGGAAATATAGATGAGGAACTACAAAAGTAAGGAAGTGAGTACATGTGATATTAAACTATTCACAGGTAATGAGGAAAGAGGCAAGGTTAGAGGCAAATATTTTTGGTTATAATTCAAAGCAAGCCGATGAAAACATGGGTCAAAATAGAGACAATGGAAGCTGAGAGGATGAATAAATCATAAAATATACAGCTAACATTTGATATAGAATGGCCATTTTTGAGTGCTTACAATGTGCCAGGAACTATGGTCTACTCCATGTGTAGACATGGGCTTTATTTAACAAATACTTACATAGCACTTCCTGTGTGTCAGAAACAGTTCTAAAAGTTTCACAAATATTGTTCATTTAATGTTCATAACAACTCAGTGGGGTAGGTTATCTTAATATATTTCTTGTATAGGGGGAAAACTGAGTCATGGAGATCACGCAGCTAGTTAACTCGCTAGAGTTCTCATAACTATCACAGAGCATAGCTAGGATTCAATCCAAGCATTTGGGCCACAAAGTTCTTTCTCTGAACCACTACAGCATGGCTTCAACAGATTCAGCATCCTAGCTTCAATAGATCATCTTCTTCATGATGGAGACATTTATTTTCATTTGTTGAATGAGAAGATGGAGGCCCAGAATGTTTAACATGCCTAATGTGACACATGTGTTAAATCATCTAAGTATTTTAATGTTATTTTGAAGTTACAGGATTTGATGACCAAGCCATAGTGAACAAAGTAAAAAAAAATTAAAGGTAATTTTTAAACTACCTCATTTTGTAGCTCTGAAAACACTGGTGCCACTGAAGAAAATGATAAAGTAAAGCAAAGGATCATTTTGAAAATGAAATTCAGATTGATATGAGTTGAATGTGAGCAGTAACAGAATATTTAGGTGCAAACATTTCCTATCCAGGTACAGTTCATTTAAGACTGGGCAAATGTTTATAGTTATGAGTATGAGACACACAGAGTTTATTATTGTATTATTATTTATTAATTATAGTATTGTTTTCCATATCAAAAACTGTAAACCTACTTTTGCCAACCCATGTGTTGGGGGTGAATTTTTACCAAAGATTTTAGGTATGGATGGAATGTACAGTCTCATGCTGCATTACAATATCTGGGTGAGAGATAGCACTTACATGATCCTATAAGATAATGATAGAGCTGAAAATTTTCTATTGTCTTGTGATGACATAGCTGTCCTACCATCCCAGCGCAATGCACTTACCATTGTGTTACCATTGTCTATGGTATTCAGTACAGAAACACATTGTATAGGTTTGTGGCCTAAAGCTGTAAGGGGATAGAATTTGTCACCCTAAAAATAACTATTTGGTAAAGGCTTATTTTAGGCTGGTTAATTTTCAGAAAAAGCAGACATAGAAGAAGTTCTGAAAACCAAATAGAAGTTACCTTTTGAAAAAGGTGTTTATTGCATAGTGTCTCTCTTGCTGTACCAGGAAGAGGAAGATAACCTTAGCTTTAGAAACTCTTATCAATGCAGAAAGTGACTTAAAGTTGCATATCAACCTCAACCTTGTTTACTGTGCTTTTTTCTGTTCTCGTACTATTTAATACATGTTTCTTCCATTCCATTGGCCCAATAGAAACATCTAATTCCTCTGTACTCTGTCAATGATTGTCTCTTTCCACCACATTCATGGAAGTTTGGGTTTGGGTTTGGAACTTGGGATAAGACTTTTATTCACTCCATCATCTCTCTTCTGGGTCTTTAGTCACATGCATATGCAATGTTGCTGGATAACTTTATATTTATTTATAATTTAAGAACTAGATTCAAAATCAATATCAGCTTCTGCTATTATTCTTGGAGAAATAATACTCTTTGCTTCAACTCTCATTTAGATGGCTGCATCCACAATATCAGTCCATCAAGTCTCTCACTGAAACCTTATTTCACCAGCTTAATCTGCATTTGGCTGGGTCACGCCCTTTCTTCACCTGCCATCTACATAATGACTTAAACCAGGAACTCGGTATCATCCCTAGTCCTCCTATTTATCATTTTATATACATTAATCATCACTTTCCATTTAATCAACTTTACATATTTTTCTACCCCTCTGACTACCTGAGTCTAAACAATCATCGTTCCTTATCTATGAATAAAATCTTTATTTCCTTTTAATCCCACTTTTCTCCAATCCATTTTTGATACTGTATGCAGAGTGATATTTTAAATGCAAATTAGCCCTGTGATTTTTCCAGCTTGACTTTCATTATATTGCCTATAAAAAGGGTGAAGAGACTTTCTGTAATGATCAGATAGTCAATATTTTATGCTTGCATGTCCCAGAGTCTCTGTCTCAAATGCTCAATCCTGATGCTGTAACACAAAATAAATCATAAATAACACATAAACTGGTGGGTGTTCCAGGGTTCCAACGAAACTTTATCTACAAGTACAGATGGTAGGTGGATTTGTAGATAAATCCACCCTGGGGGTTTGGCCTATGGGGTTGTATATTCCCTATTCTTAGTTTCAAGGATAAAGTTCAAAATCTTGATCGAAGCTTATAAATTTCTATTTCCTCATGTAATTCATGTTATTTCCTCAATCTGGAACACTCTTCCTGCAACTACTCTTGAAGAATCATATTTGTTTTTCTTTTTTCTGGTCTCAAGTTAAATGCTAATTCCTCAGAGAAGGCCATCCAGACCTTTGATTAGGCAACACGTTCTCATGGTGTTCTGTTTTTCTTGTCTTCACATTATATATACAGTTTTTCAAAAATAACGTAGTGGAGTGGTTCAGTGAACAGAGAGACAGTTCTTGGTTCAAACCTGGCTTCATCACTTTCTACATGTGTGATTTTAAGCAAGTTATTTAACTTCTCTTTGTTCATGTTGCTCATTTATAAAACAGGAAAGATAACAGTTCCTTAAAAGATGTTATAAGATTTTTAAAAGTTAATATTTGTAAAGTATTTAGAATAGTGCCTACCACATAGAAAATGCTAAATAACAATTTATTTTCCTTAGTTTTTCCATTTTCCATTAAACCATAAACACTAGAAGATAACTAGTATATATCTCTTGGTCACCATTCTATCTATAGGATATTCCACACAGAATGTATACTATAAACAGTGAATTAACAAATGGATTATTTAACCATTATCAAATATACTTATTTTCTTCATTTTGTCGTGGTCAAATCATTTACCTGATTTTTGTTCATTAATATACTCTAAAGCCTATAATATAAACTCTATGAAGGAAGAGACTACTATGCCCAAGACTGTATAACCAGACAGTAGTTGCTCAATACATATTAATGGATGAGTGTATACCCGTAAGTCTCAGTATAGCTCAGTACACCTCATCTCTGTAGATGGCCACTGACTTCACTGGAGCCTAACCTTTCACATTTGTTTTTGTCTGTTCCAACCATAAAGACATACTTACAGGTCAGATCATCTCTCTGTTCATATGCCCTTTGCCTATCCTGGAACACTCCTCAAATCTTCACATGGACATACATGGCCAATGTAATTCTTTCTATAATACTATGAGTAAACACATATTCATCTTCATGGTTATTTCTTGACTCTCCAAACCTGATTTATGTGCCTCTTCTTTATGTTCCTATAGCAAGCACCCCATGCTTATTGACATAAGCACTTACACAAGGAATAAATATTGCCTTTTTTATTATCTTCCCCACCAAACTGAGATTATCTCTTCCAGGGACTGTATTTATTTTCCAAGGACATAGCACAATGACTTGAGAATAATAAATATCTAACACCTACATGATGGATAAATGAAAAGAAATGTTTATTGAGTACCCAGTAGGTTTGGCGAGAAAAAAAATAACCAATTATTCTGCATTTGAAGACTGGAGACTTTGAGTATGAAATCTACATTGTATTTGTATTAAATTTTATTATGAAAATGAAGCTAATGTCATTCCAAGAGGTTAGAATTAATTGGATTTTAGGTGATTAGATCACCTAAATTTATAAGACACACAAATTAAAGAGTCAGTTTTTATGAGGAACTATACATTGATTTGTCTACTTTAAGCAGTTTGTAGATGTTATTTTACACCTGAGATATATTCTTCCTGTTTAATATTTTATTACTCATCTTTATTACCCTCCCACATAACATTAGAGATAATTTTCATCTGTTAGGATGATTTTTATGTGACATTTTGAGTCTAACTGGTCTCTTGCTCTTCAGATATATGGAAGGAAAGCAACCTGCTAAAATACCACATAAATTCTATTGATATTTATTTTTTATTACCTTCACAACAGCTCCTCTTCTCTTTGTTTTGATTACTTGGAGATCCGTTTTTTAACTCAAAATAGTCTGCCTAGGCGAGGAGTTTACTAGAATTTTATGGGAATAAAAATGTCAGATTTGCATTTTTTAAATGAAGTCTTCCTTTAGTTGTATAGCAAAACAAAGCATATTTTATATTTCTCATAATTATTCACTCATCAACATAATCTTTAGCTAAAGCATTAGTTCCTCTTCCCTAAAGCTGCTAAAGTATAGTAACAAAACATTTTTGGTGTTTAGTCCCTTTTATTTTAGCATAATTTCAAACTTACAAAAGCTAGAACAATTGAAATAGTATTAAGAACATCTGTGTACTTTTTACCCAGATTCACTGATTATAAACATTTTATCACATATCCCTTGTCATTTGTTTTATTGCTCTCAGTGGATTTCTATGTCTTTCTCTCTATATATTTGAGATTAAGTTGCATACATCAAGGTATTTGCCTAAATTCAGTATCTATTTCTTAAGAGTAGCAATATTTTAAATAAAATCATAGCATATTTAATATCACAGTAAACTTAATGTTGTTTCTAATCTACCATCCCAACTCCATTATTGTCAGTGGATGCTATAAGGCTACTTATAACATTCATATTCTTTCTCTCCAGTGCAGGATTCACTCTGGGGAGAAGCACTGCACCCACTGTGGTGTCGCTTTAGCCTCCTGAATGTGAGACATTTTCACAACTTTGTCTTTCATAAAATTTATTTTTTAAAAGAGTACTATTTCCTCATTATTAAAAACATATGACTTTAATTATAGGTTTCTCTAATTAGTTTGTCCAGTATTTCTTCATGGTTATAATCATGTGGAGTATTATTGGCTGGAGTGTGATGGGTGGTGTTTTGTCTTTTCCAGGACATCACATCTGGAGCTACACAATGTCCATTTCCCCACTGGTGATGTTCATTCTGTTGACTTTATGAAGGTATTGTTTGATTACATCACTATTTTATATTGTCCATTTTCCCCAGCAACCAATAAGCTATTTTTTAGGGAAACACCATTTCAGAACAAGAAAATGACCGGTTCATTACAATTTCCTGACCATGTGTGTACACAAAAAAATGCATATATACAAGTGTGCAAGTTTATACATGCAATTATGTGTGTGTGTGTATATATATATATATATATATATATATATATATATACACACTAGAAGTCATGAGCTTACATTGATACCTCTGGTTCAAAGCATCACTACATGGTTCTTTCTTGTTTCTTCCATTCCATAATTATAATATTTTCTTACTCAGTTAGAACTGGGATCACAGTATCAAAGTACACAATCTTTTGCTCGGTCCTATATCTGAAATGGTTACAGATTTCTTTGCCTATAATATTACAAAAATAAGCCTACTAAAAGTATTCCAAGATTTGCTTGCAACTTCCACAACTAAAGACTTAGGATAGCTTGTGAAATATTATATTCCTAAAATACTTCGGTTCTTTTCTTTCTTCCTCCGCCACTACATTTTCCTTCTCTCCTTCTCTTCCTCCTCCTTTTTGTCTTCTCTCCCTCTCTTCCTCCATCTTCCCTGGTTCTCTCCCCTCTTCTCTCTTTCTTTTTCTCCTTTCAGTATGATTATGGCATTCATTTGAAATTTATCTGAATACATTTGTTTATTTGCTTTTTTCCAAATGTTTTTCTTTTGCAAAATCATTGACTAAATTTAATTATATTAACAATGTGGGACATTAACATGCTTATATAAGTCAAAACCAACCAAAAAAAAGTATCTCTTTTACTTCATTTGTTCCAACATATTGTAAGCAACAAATTTAATGCTTGTTTCTTTTTCCCTCTTGTATTTCTTTTTTAAAGGTAATATATATATTATGCTATTTTATTTTCTATGCCTTTTTATGTAAAGAATATATACTATATATGAATGATCTATTATACATATGTGTTGTTTATACTTTGACTTTATTTACTTGAGCATATCTCCTGTAACTGATTTCATATTAGTTTATATACATGCCATTTTTACAACTGCGCATTGTAATTGTACTTTTTAAAATGTGTGCATGTACAAAGGTAAATACTCTATTTACTTAATCTCTTATTAATTTACTTAATCTCTTATTAATTTCAAATTTATACTCTACTTAATCTCTTATTAACTTCAAATATTTTGCAGTTACAAATAATGCTTTAGTGAATAACCTAGTGCATGCAAATTTTTGTATTGCTGAGGTTCAAGCAGCAACATACTTTCCTAGGAGTGGGATTGTTGAGTAGAAAGGTAAATGCTTACATAGAATAGTTTTGTTAGGCATTACCAAAGAATCACCAAAGGTATTGTATCAATTTCCATTTCTATCACACAAAATATGCAAGTGTCTGATTTCTCAAAGTTTTGTCAGTTCTCGAATTTTTGCTGTTTTACTCACGCAGTGTTAATAAATGGAATTTCAATGTACTTTTCATTGCATTTCTTTTGTTATGAGTAAAGTTGACTTTATTTATTTATTTAATTTTATTTATATATTTTTAGACAGAGGGGAAGGGGGAGAGGAAGAGAGGAAAACATCAATGTGTAGCTGCCTTTTACATGCCCTCTACTGAGGACCTAGCTCGCAACTCAGGCATGTGTCACCAGGGATCCAAATGTTGAGGCTTTGGTTCTCAGGCCAGTGTTTAATCCACTGAGCCACACCAGCTAAGGCATGAATTGCTTTTTTTAAGCTTTATATATGTATGTTTTTTCTTTTGAGAGAGAGAGAGTGAGAGAGAGAGAGAGAAATTGATTTGTTCTTCTATGTATTTGTTCATTGGTTCCTTCTTCTATGTACCCAGATCAGAGATTGAACCCATAAAAATATGCTCTAACAAACTGAGCAACCCAGCCAGGGCAAGCTGAGTTTCTTTTCAAATGTTTAAGGGCCATTGTTATGATTCTTTTTGTGAGTTGTTTTCTTGTATTTTTATACTCTTAGATTTTTGAACTTTTTATTTCAACTTTAAATTTTTTAAAATATAATAGTTATAGTAATCCTATATTTGTGATGTATGTTGAAAATATTTATTTTGCTTTGGTATATGTTTTCTGATTTTTCTTCCTATATTTTTTGCCATGAAAATTTTTTTAACTTTTAGATAACCATCTTTTTTTCCAATTGCACTTGGAATTTTAGTAATAGTTAGAAATTTTTTCTACCCAGGTTAAAGTGAAACAAAACAAAAAATAAGTTTACATAAATTATTCATTTGTCTGTTTATTTCCTGTATATATTATAAAGAGTTTTAGATGTTTCCAAAAATACTAAGTGATTTTAACACACTTATTCCAGTGATTTGATATATAACCAATTAATATATAGTAGATTTTTAAAATATCTCGTTGGATTTACTTGTGGATTTATTAATATTTTATATACACATGACTTTTCTATCTATTTATGCATCTGTTTTAGTTGTAGTGGATTCATAATACACTTTAGTACCTGGAAGAACAGTTTAGCTCTCATAGAGTTGGCAGTTATTTTTCTAGTTACTACTGTTTTCCTAATTATTCTGAAACCACAATTTTTAAACTTGCAAATAATCATTACATTTATTTATTATACTATTTCTTAATGGCTAAATATCTCATGATAAGTATTAAGTTTTAGAATATGTCCACGGTCTGTCAATCTAAAATATGCCTGAAATATGTACTTTTTTTATTATACCTTGTTATTCCATTCATAATGTATGTCCACATACACATATACTAGTTTTTTTGAGACTGTATGCTCAGCCTCAAACTTCTTGCAGCAGTAGATCCTTGGTGATGTTTATTGTGCCACGGGAGAGACAGAGTACAAAAGGGAGGACACGGAAAGTGCCATACACAGGCAAAAAACTTTGCTCGTGAGCACACATAAAGAATTCCATGATACCCCAATAAATGATTTATGGGTTTCATGGAGGAGTGAGAGTTTTGCAAAGCCGGTAAGGAAAAGAGTCAATGAAATATACAGTAAGATTCACAGAACTGAACCTTCTGTCTCTTACATGGAATAAAATATTCACAAGGGAAGAGTGGAGAATGGGTGTCAAGTCCCTATAGAGTTGATGAATATCCAGGAAGCTAGATGGTGGATAGCGTGGAGAGTGACATGAGGTGAACATTTTTTAGTTATTGCCATCAAAGAAAATATCTAGCACAGCTCTGTACATTAAGATACCTCATATGTAGAAATTTTTGACAATGTTAACTTTATTTTAGTTCTTGTACAAAGACAAGATATGTGACTTTAGCAATTATAGTCAATTAATATACATTTATCATTAATCTATCCAAAGGACTAGGATAGGTTTGTAAATAAATTCCTAGGAAATTATATAGAATATTCTTTCTATATACTTTAGATCTTACATTTCAGGTATAAACAATATTAAAAGAAACACTAAGGTAAGGACTTGACACTAAGCTATTATGATTTCTAAGGTAAAGATATTTAAAAGGGGTGTGTGTGTGTGTGTGTGTGTGATATTTTATGTATAGGAATTGTATCACTTTGGTGAGAGCTATTTGTTTGAAGATTGCTTAGTGATTTAAAATACCAACTGATTTAAAAAGGAAAGATGACATTGGATAGAACTAAAAATGATGCTGAATTACCTATTCTAAAATTACCTATAAGTATCTATTCACATAAGTTTTTTGGCTCAAATTTAACTTTTCTCTGGAAATTGTCTTATTTTCCTCATACACAGAACAAACTCAGAATGTTTATTTAATTACTTGGTAAAATAATCTACAACATGGCATGATTGATTTACCTGTGTTGCACAGAGGAAGTTATTTAGTACTTGGTGAATAAAAGATTTAGGAATTCCTTTAAAGAATATACTGTATATATTGCAACAACATGGATGGAACTGGAAAGCATTATGCTGAGTGAAATGGCCGGTGCTGAGCTCTGTTCCAGAAAAAAAAAAAAAGAAGAGGGGGGGGGGGGGGGAGGGGGGGGGGGGGGGGGGGGTGGTATATAATGTATGTGTATATCTGTGTGTATATGTGTGTGTTAGTTATCTATGACTAAAAGAACCAAAACATGGCCAATTAAATAGATTGTGGACATCCATTAGTAGCTTTAAAACAATCAAAACAAAGATCTACACTGACCTTGAACAAGGTAAAAGAAGCAGAGTATCAGTCAAATAGATGGTGATCAAGTACACTAGAAAAATGATTAAAGGCATCTGATATGCTCTATGGTTGTTTCAGCTGTGTATATCTGATATTTGTTCTAGGCAGTAGATTTTGCTTTGGGAGGATCAGGTTCATTAACTATTAAACACTTTGGGGTAAAATTCCAGTGCTTAATTTCTTATGACAAAATTAATAAAGGACAGGAATTAACACAGCATGAATCTATTCTAGTGACAAGGATTGAAATATAAATGAGAATGAGAAGACGCTTCCTACTTGTTACTGCCTCCTGATTATAATTCAATATTACTATCTATTTTTACATGTCTAAAAGTAAAATAATATAACCTATGGATTTTTATGACATATTATATTCACATATTTATTCTTACACGTATTTACTACTTTCTTGGAACTAATTTTCTGTCTAAAACCTCATGGGAACACATGCAAAACATGCATTTAACCAATATGAGTGTAAAATTGAAAAGAAGGGATGCAGGAAGAAGAGGAAGCACGAGAGGGAGAGTACAAGGTGGCGTGGTCCCAGGATAAGTGACTAAAGGAGGATGAATTTAGGAAAGCGTGGGAAAGAAGGTCCCTGATAAACTGCACAGATATGTCAGAATCTCTTTTCAGGTAATATTTTCAGATTATCAAAAAATTTAGTGTAAGAACTTTTCTGGGATTTCTTTCATCTTGTATTTTAAACCTGTCAAACAACATTTAAACACACAGAAATTTTAAATCTGTAATCTATCAAGGATAGGTGGATTTGGATATGAAATATTGAAAATAAAAGAATATTGATATATAAATACTATTAGTAATTATAAGTAAATTTATAAATTATTATATATCAGCAAAATCTAAATCAGTATTTAGTGTTATGAATAATTATATTATAAAAAGATAATTACAAAAATCAATCTATTTCCTAGATTGCCATTGTTAACTATAAATTTAAATATTAAATTAATTTTAACCTTTTGATGCAAACATAATAGTTTCCTTACATTGTAATGTATTTAGAATATAATTGTTAGATTATTTTCTGAATGATTAACATTGTGTGCATATCATACAACCAAATTTGTCAATCTTATTCCAGTTCAAGAATGGCAGAATTCTGTTTCAAAAGGTTCCACACCAATTTTATCAGTGCCAGGTATGCCTCTAAAACTCTCCATTAATTAAATTAGACTTGGTTTACTCTCTCCAAGAAGTTTCTAATGCTTTATGAATTCCCTAGAGCTTTAAATGTGTAATCTGAGTTTTTTTTTCCTTGGGTGCAGGGAAGATTTAATCTAATCTCTTATTTTCAGGACTGGAAACCAAGGAGTCACAAGATGCAAAATGTAGTATAAGAAATATAATCAATAACATTGAAATGCCTATATATGGTACCAGGTGGGTACTAGAATTATTGATGAATCATTTTGTAAGTTCTATAAATATCTAACCATTATGGTGTACACATGAAACTAATACAATCTAGAATATTGACTGCAATTGTAAAATTTAAAAAAAATAAAATGTGGCTATTAAAATAATTTCTTATCCTCTGAAAAATACTGGTTTAGAAATGCTTGTATTAAATGAATTGATCAAAAAACTATGGTACATTTATGCAATGGAATTCTATGCAGCAGAAAGAAAGAAGGAGCTTCTACCATTTGCAACAGCATGAACGGAACTGGAAAGCATTATGCTGAGTGAAATAAACCAGGCTGTGAAAGACAAATAGCATATGATCTCACCTTTGATAGGAAGCTAAACAACAGAACAAACAAGCAAGCAAACTATAACCAGACACTGAAATAGAGAACAGGTTGACAGTGACCAGAGCAGAGAGGGGAGGGAATTTCAGGGTAAAAGGGGAAGTGTTTACAGGAACAAGTATAAAGGATACATGGACAAAAACTAAGGGGGGTGAAAATGGGAGGGAGATGGGGAGCACTGGGGAGTGGGCTGGGATGGGAGTAAAAGGCAGAAAACTGTATTTGAACACAATTAAATAAAAAATGCTTTTACTGTAAAAATAAAAAGTAAAAAATAAAGAATAATAAACATAATAAATTAATAAGAAGAAAAATTAGGACCAATTTGAAATATCTAATCTTATTTAGTATATAAAAACTATAATCATAATACTCATAGTTGTTTTAGCCTTTTGGTATATATGGCAAATTCAGGGAGATTTGACATTGTATTTTTAAATACATGGGAAAAGGAAGATGTAAAAATCTAAGCTTTTTTGGAGAATTTTTCAGTTTATATAATTCCAAAGTAGAGTTAAATAAGTTAACTAAACAAGACAATAACAGAAGTAATCGTTGAAATACTTCTGTATGTTTTCAATGACCATAAATGAATGTTGTATTTGGCATTCCTGGCTTGACTCCGCATAATGACATCTTAGCTCCTTTTCTAGCACATCTTCCACCAACCTCCCACCATGTAACTGAATATTTTGCTTCTACCATCATTCACATATTTTGTTATTTAAAAATATTCTCATTTTTGTGTATTGTTCACTATTTTTCCTTTCCAATAAATTTAGAATTATACTCCTTTAAGCAATTATCTTTACTTCTACAAGTTTCCAAGAGAAAATTAGCCTCTCTTTAATCTAGAATCTCATATTCTACACCTTTATTTTCCCCTTCATTTATAGACAGTAGTATTCAGAATTGCTTTCTCCACTTTTCTTTAAATTTAAATACATTCAATTTTTTCATTTAAAACGTCAAGCATCTTCTGTTTATCTTTGTATTGCTCACAATACTTGATGATGTTTGTGACGATCCTGACAATGACAATATTATCTAACACTGACATACTGTTACACAGTTCCAGGGACTGGGCCAAAGATCTTACATATATCATCTCATTTAAAACTCATTTAATGTAATTCAGCATCATTAGTAGTTGGCTTTAGATACAGGTACTCATAAACCATATTAGCCATCAGACATAAAATATAAGTTCAAGTTGAGGTTCTATTTGTCTGTCATGAAAAGCCGACCTAATTCAGATACATTAAAAGAGACAATATTCGTGGTGGATCAGAATGTGGGCTTTGGGGAGAGTCAGTGAACATCTTCCCCACGAACTGTGTGGTTGAACCAGTTATTTAGGTGCTAAAGTAATACTTTCCTTAAGGGCCTATAACAAACAGAAAGTAAATGGATGCATGTGAGGTCTTTAAGTACGTTGAGCAAAAGTTATATATTCCAAAAATTACATCTGCTTGTATTGTTAAAATTGTTGTTTTATTTTTTTTCTTCTGGAGAGAACTGAGGGCAACAGTAAAGAAAGACAAAATAAGAAAAAAGCAAAAATCCTTTAATTTGCCTGTTTTTCATATATATATATATAGATAGATAGATAGATATTTGAATTTTTTAATTCAAAAATTTCAAGCGTACAGAGAAGTGTAGAAAGTAATGTAAGACATGTCCATAAACACTTCACGCAAATTACTCAGTTTGCCATATTTAATTCTAAGTAACTGTTATTGAGAAAATATTATACCTTAAAGACAGCCTCATCCAACCTAGTCTTATTCCTCTCTAGAAATAATTCTTTACAAAAAAATTATCTATTTTCTCCATTGATGTTTTTATGTTCTGTGTTTGTAAATATGTACAACGCATTTAAATATATACATTATAAAATTCAGAACATTTATGATTTTAGAATATCTCTTCAAGAACAAATATGTGTATCACAATGCAGTCTGGATATTCTCAATTAGTTCTCCAAAATGAGCCTAAAAACACATACCCCTGTTTCAGCATATGAAGGCTCTCAGCTTTCCAAATATTCCATAACATTTGATAATGAACAGCTTTAATTTTGTCATTTGATTGGATGTGAAAGATTATCTTGTGATCATAATTTGAACTTTTTAGTCAAATTGCCTTCTGTATTTCTGTAGTTTTTATAACTTTTGGTGATATTTCTATCCAGTTATTTTATTTCTCCTTTATTTAAATAATTTTGTATCTAATACACTAATTCTTAGTCAGTTTTATGTGAGCATCTTTTCATAGTGTAACTTGTTTTTTAACTGTATTTAAAATACAGATTGCCTTATATTTATTTTTGAATTTGATGAACTCAAATTCATTAGTAATTTTCTTTATGATTTTTGCTTTTTCATGACTAAATTAGGAAACTTTAACTGGAGCCAAACACTCTCCTGAACTCTCTCTCTTCAACTTGACTTACTTTCTCAATTCTTACATTAAATTTTATATGTTCTTTCTGTCATCAAATCTCAACTACCAAACAAATATGCCCTTTTAGATGTTAATTTGTTTTTTTATTTCAATAAAATAAATTCAACAAAGGAGAACTCCTACATGTATTTACCAATGAATGCATTAACCTTGAGCATTGGATCCCATTCTATCTCCTCCTTTCTCAAGGCTTACTCGTTCTTTTCATCGTATTTGTCTTCTGCCTTCCTGGTTTGGCTCATTCCACTGGATTATTCCCATCTGCACAAAAACTTGGTTAAAATGATCCTCATTTAACTATGTATCTTTTCCAGCTACTACTTCATCTCAAATCTGCCTTATACCAAAAATGCTTTGTAAATTATCTATATTTGGTACCTGAGCTTCTTCATGTGATTTTTTTTCTCACTCAACTAAAATCTCACTTCACTGAAATAGGATTTGCCACTGTCACATAAGATCTTAATCTTGACAGGGTGGTGGCCAAGCCTATCTTCATGTTTCTACATCTCCAAGAACTTTTTGTTGCTTAAAACATAAGCTTTATTGTCGATGTAATTGTCACACTTCACTGGATGTTTCTTCTAAGTAGACTCATCTTTTTTAAAATATTGGAGTAATTTCTCTTTTACCTCTAATTACACTAATGACCTATGATTTTAAGTACCAGAATACTTTGATGATTCCAGATTTGTGTCTTGGTCTTTGTGTCTAGACTCATCCATTTCTGTTCGTTACTTCTCCACTTGGATGTCTAACAAATATTTCAAATGTAAACCATCCAAGAATAAATCTTCGGTTTTCTATCTCAAAGTAACTCTTTTCCCAATTACATTAACTCAGTAAATTCACCCTATCTTTGTCCAACTGCTTAGGCTCCAAATTTAAATTTAACTCTAATATTTCTTTTTCTCATATCCACATGCAATCTACTTATATTAAGAAGTTTAATTGGCTTTACTTGAAAATGTTAGCCTAAATATAGTAACCATTTACTATCTCCACATCCTAGGCAAGCCACTGTCTTCTGTTCTGACAGCTGCAATGATCTCTAACCTACTCTTTCTTATGCTATACAGTGCCTCTGTAGTTGGTTTTCCAACCAGAGTGATGTTTTTAAAATGGAAATCAGATCATGACTCACTTGCACAGAGCTTTCCAAAGTTTTCCTATGACAATTGGGATAGAATCCAGCTCATTAACATGATCTTTAAAGGCTTTTAAGATAGCACATGCTTAATCTAATGTTTTAAATATTATAGCAGCAAAATAAATCTTGATATATGGGGGCATGCTTGTGTTTATTTTTCTTATTCAAATTCTCTTGAATATTCTCTATCCTTATGAATGCATTTTGAATCATATTGTTCGGTTGCACAATGCTTCTGTTGGGATTTTTTAAAGAAATAATTGAATTTTAGATATATTTGACATTTTCCCAAGGAATTAGTTCAAATTTTTCAGTATAATAAAAAGTAAAAAAATACTCATTCAAGAAGAAGAGAGAGCTAAATTAATCAGAAAACAAACTAAGAATCATTTATTAAGAATAGTATAAATCTCTAAGGGAAAGCATGCAAATATGCTTTTAAGTAAGTGAAATTTCACTCTAGCAGAGAAAAAAGTTACAAACCATAGATGTACAATATACTTAAACATAAAAATATTAGCACCATGATGCAAAACTAAGAACATACTAAATAGTTTTGTGTAGCTAAACTAAGATTAAGAAAAAATGATTTTAAGATTATAGCCATAAAGTAAATTTAAACATTTGAAATAAGAACTTAGGGAAAGGAATATAAAAAACAAGCTATATAATGAAAATCAGTGGTAGGAAAAGTTATATATATGGATGTATCCCATAAGGAGAAAACTGTATAAATTTCTGATTGCAACAGAATGGGTACCAAATCATTGAAGAAAATAAAATAATACTAAAATCCTAGTGATGCTAACAGTATGCATACTCTGTTATGATCTTTGAATAAAGATGCTTCCTTGAACATAATTTCATGTAGTTCATCCCTTATTTCTTGAAGTTAGGCTTTGGATAAAAAGCTAGCCACAGCCCTTCTGTTCTGCACTCATTTGCTGTCTCCTTGTTCAGCAGGCCATCCAGGGACACGCCTCCGTTCATCAGAAGGCTGAGACACCCACAGCCTGCAGAGGGCTCTCCTACTAGCAGTCACTTGTATTTCTGCAACTAACATGATTTTAAGTTGTACAAAAAAATCATTAAGAAAACAAGTCCTGTAAAATGAATAACAATATTTTGATTACTATAATAAGAAAAACAGCATGAAAATGATATTTAATATGTAAAACATAAGCCAATGATTTTCATTGAGATGCAGAAATCTACAGGAAATACATATGGATGTGCTTTGCATATATTTCGCTTTAGCTTTTGTAAATATAAATCACTTTTAATTTTAAAAAATCTTTTAGGCTGCCTTTGCTTGTCTAGTTATTAAGTTAAGCTTTTTTTCATAATGATTGTTATCTAAATTTCATTTCAAAGTCTTCTTTACAATAATCACAATTTACTGAAGTTAATCTCTGATTTTTCTTTTGCTGCAGTTAGACTTGACTTAATATTCCTAACCCACACTGTGCCTTCTTTCCATTGTTTTTTTTCTCCAGTACTAACTATCTTTTCTTCTATTACTTAAATTCTACCATTTTTAATTTTAATTAGTTAGAAAACACAGACAAGTTATACTTCATCCCTGCAAAAAAATTAAATAGTAGAAGTTAAAATACAGTTACATGTATAGAAGAAATGAGTAGCAATACAATGAATAGTAAAAGTAAAGTAGAAAATTAGGAACAGCCAAACAAATAAAATTACGGTCATGTATTTCCTTTAAATAGGTGAGCACTTTGCCTTTCCTGTCTTAGAGTATTTATTGTGATTTGATATGGATCCTTGTTATTTGAGTATTTTAAAAATATTCTATGGTAGATTATACATTCTTTGAGAACAGAGACTAATTTCATCATATTGTTCATTATAGCAGTATGAAAAAGTTCAGTAAAATACCATTCAAATCTCTTGAACACAATTTGTTGCTGATTTCATATATATTTATTTTAGAATTTTATCTATATTAGGTGTGAATAATGCCAATTATGTCAATAAACACCAACATTTATTATCATAACAGCTATCAGATGTGTTTATGTCATTTTCTTCTTCAGACTGCATGCTCTCTTCCCACGTCATTACTTGGGTATGTTAGCATAGGCTGGGGCATATTTTAGATGAAAAATTTTCAATAACACATCTCCAGCGTTTTGCAATTATTTTTTATTTTTGCATTAGAATTTTAGCACACTTCAAAGAATAAGAAATAGTCCAACAAAAATGTTAGCTATTGATATTATCTTTAAAGTTTGAAGAATATAAAATTTTAATTTTTTTAATATTTTATCTTTACCACATCGTTCTCCATATACTCTGCTCCTTCTAGGCACCAGTATGACCTACATCACAAAAGAGGAATGCCTTAACTTATGAGTAGAGAATTTTATTGATTTTTAACTCCTTTGGCTAGAATTCATATGACACACTCTGATCTTCCCAAGTCCACCAGGAATTTGCAGTGAAACATGCATATCATGACTAGAATTGCTTTAATTCTATAAGATAAATATAACTCCCAGTTAATCTGAGTAGCAAAATGTATCGTCAAGTTAATGAAGCTGAGAAATCTTCATAAAAGAGTCTGCCTTAATTAATTTTTTATAAAAATGGTATGGCTTACAGGTTCCATGTAGCAACACTTTTATTGTAGAGAGACTATGCACACCTGCACAATTGATGGTATATTATCAAGTTAAGAATCACTCATTGCATTTTACTTATTTATATTTCTGAATGATATTTTATTGATTATGCTATTAGAGTTGTCCCCATTTTTCCCCATTGTTCTCTTCATTCTACAACCCTCCAATCAACCAGACAATCCCAATACCATTGTTCATGTGTATGGATCATGCATATAAGTTCTTTGGCTACTCCATTTCGTATACTGTACTTTACACCCCCATGGCTATTCTGCAACTACCTATTTGTACTTCTTAATCCCCTCACCTCTTCACCCATTTCCCCAAACACCCATCCCACCTGGCAACCATCAAAATGATCTCCACATCTCTAATTTTGTCTCTGTTCTTCTTATTTTCTTAGTTTGTTTTTTAGATTAAATTGTTGAGAGAGATGTAATTTTCACCATACTGTTGTTCATAATTTTGATTATTTTTCTTAAATAAGTCCCTTTAAAATTTCATATAATAATGGTTTAGTGATGATGAACTCCTTTAGTTTTTTCTTCTCTGGGAAGCTCTATATCTGCTCTTTGATTCTAAATGATAGCTCTGCTGTGTAGAGCAATCTTGGCTGTAGGTCCCTGATTTTCATCACTTTGAATATTTCTTGTTAATCTCTTCTAGCCTACAAAGTTTCTTTTGAGAAGTTAAGTTAGCTAACAGTCTTATGGGAACTCCCCTGTAGGTAATTAGCTTCTTTCTCTTACTGCTCTTAATATTCTATCTTTATCTTTAAATTTTGTCATTGCAATTATGATGTGTCTTGGAGTATTGGTCCCCTGGCATCCATCTTGTTTGGGACTCTGTGCTTCCTGCACTTGCATGTACATTTCCTTCACCAATTTAGGAAAGTTTATTTTCATTATTTTTCAAATAGATTTCCAATCTCTTGCTTTTTCTCTTTTTCCAGCACCTGTATGATGCAAATGTTGGAATGCTTGAAGTTGTCCAAGAAGCTGTCTATACTGTCCTTATTTTTTTTGGACTCTTTTATTTTCCATTGTGCTTCCTTAAGTTCCAAATCACTGATTTGATTTTAGGCTTCGACTACTCTACTGTTGTTTCTCTGTAAATTGCTCTTTATTTCAATAGTGTATCCTTCATTTCTGACTGAATTTTTTCTGTACAGTTAAGATCCTCACTAAGTTCCTTGAGCAGCCTTATAACCAGTGTTTTGAACTCTGCATCTGATAGATTGCTTATCTCCATTTTGTTTAGTTCTTTTTCAGGAATTTTGATCTCTTCTTTCATTTGGGCCATGTCTTTTTTATCTCCTCATTTTTGCAGCCTCCCTATGTTTATTTCTGTGTATTAGGTGGAGCTGCTATGACCCTGATCTTGGTAATGTGGCATAATATAGTAAGTGTCCTATAGCGTCCTGTGTTACAGCCTCCTCTATCACCTAAACTGGCTACTACATATATACCCTTCATGTGGACTGAGTACACCCTCCTTTTATAGTTGGGCTTTGATTGCTTTTGGTGGGTCAGTGGGAGGGATTTACCCAGTCAGCTACAAGAACTACCTGTGACCGCTGACCCCCAACCTCCACCCCTCCTGATGGATCAGCTGTGTAGGGGCAGGGTGGTGCTGCTCCAGTATGGTCTGTAGCTATCGACTGGGTGTGCAGGATGGGGTATTTCTCAGTTGTTGCAGGCCAAGGTCAGCCCCTACCTGTGTTTTGCTTGGAGCTACCATGCCTGGGCTGCAAAGCAATCTGATGGCTGCTACTAGTGTTGAGCTTGGAGATTACCAAGTGAAACCAAGCTCTGAATCTAGTATGGTTGTTGTCTGGGTCCATTTAGCAAAAGGCACAGGGGCTGGGAGCTTACTGAGTCTAGCTGTTGCTTGTTTGATAGGATTTACATAACATGAGTCAAGACCAGCCATTCAGATGGAAACGTCATGGTTCACAGTTTGGGTGGGGCCTTAAATTGGGTGTGAGGGAATCTCAGGGCATCTCCAAGGTGGGGCAATCAGGGTTAACCAGCTTGATGGAGTCTCAGATATGGTACTCACCTGCCTGCTTTGTGGCTCTATGCAGGGTGAGGGGCTCTAACATGTAACAAGTGCCTCTGTCCACCTTTTGTCTTGAACTAAGCCATCCCCGATTTCCTGCCTTGATGCCTGTTACTTGAGTTTCTCCCTGTATGCCACTGCTGGCATTCGAGCTGCTAGCCTGGTGCTGGAGCTGAGGGGAATTGGGTCTGAGTAAGTCTGTCTGTGGGTTCTTTAAGAAAAACTGCTGTTCACCCCAGCAGTTTCTTTCCAGTGACTCAATCCCTGCTCATTTTTCTAGCCAGAAAATATGGGGACTTATCTTCCTGACACTAGAAACCTGGACTAGGAAGCTTGGTATAGAGCGTGGACTTCTCACTTTTAAGATATCCCTCCTACATTTTTATCCACCACACTTGGATGTTGTTGGACCAGCCTGTTCCACATCTCCACCCCTGCTATCAGTTTGAATGGATGTGGTTTCTTTAATTTCATAGTTGTCAGACTTTTTGTTCAGCCAGATTTCTGACAGTTCTGAGTGATTGCTGTTCTATATTTTAGTTGTAATTTTTTGTGGTTGTATAAGGAGGTGGGCTGTGTTTATTTATGCTGCCATCTTGACCAGAGGTCCCACATCATCTCTACTCATTGTATTTTAATAAGTTTATTTTTATGAAAGTAAGAAACAAAGGGAAGAAACTATAGTTTTGATACTGATTAAATAAAGAACATAGTAATAGTCAAGGTCATTTTAGTCAAATTGCAAGGTGAAAGCATTTACATGTTCTCAAAAGGATATGAATAAAATATATTCTACCATTTAATTTATAATTTTAATAATTTATATTTACATGCCATGTATGAGTTTATTTGTCATTTACATATCACATCTATATATAACATGCATACATTCTCACACATATTTTAACACATGAGAAACATTTGCTTCAAGTTTCTCCCATCTCTGCAGTTTCTCACTAAACTAACTTATGACTTTTATTCCCTAGGCATTAGGTAAGCCACTTCTTGGAGAAATGATATTTTTACTCTTATTGTTGATGTCCTTTTCCCCAACTTCATGCTTAGCTATCCAGAATCTTCACTGTCCACCTATGCTCTCTCCACAACGCTCCTTTCTGCTTCCCTTTAATGAGCTCTATCACACAGAGCTTCCTTACCCTCCAGAGTTTGCACCACGTAAAACTTGTAGGCTGCTTCTCAATTTTTTGTGAGCCTAGAAAGCATACAGAAAAATATATTCATTCAAAAAATAATAGTCATCATAAGACAGTTTTCTATGATTAACATTAGAGATCAGTTTTCTATATTCCATGTGGTTTTCCTTCAGTATGTTTACTTTCTCATGTTTACATAACTCCATCTTTGCTCTTGTAATTTCATTTAGCTTTCAAATAAGAAGGAAAATACATAAAAACAACAAAGAAACATCTCTCCATATAGTAGTCAAGACTATAGTTTGTTTGCTGTTCAAGGTAGATTTAATAGATGCTTGATTTGGTAGGGAATATTATGACTTAAATTATGCATGAAAAATTGAAGAGTAATTTAAAAAACAGTGGTAATTTAAATAGGTAAAATAGTGAATAAACACATGTTGATACCAAATGTATGGGGACATTGTCTGTGTAAATTTGAAATCAATTTTCCCAGAATCTCTTTATCTTACTCCTTTTTGCTCCTATAATATGAGTGTTCTTTTTTCTCTCAAAGTTCACAATTCTGTTCAACCAGCAGGTATATTTGAATACTGTTTTTGCCCTGTATTGGAAAATAGTGGACAAAATATTTGTCCTCGGCATGCTGCCTCTGTATTACTAGATTTTTTAAGAACATTTTTCTCAGTTTCTATTAATAACAGGAACATTATTCATCATTGATTATGTGACAAGAACTCAATATTTATCTCATTTAATCTTTGCACTGCTCAAGGTAGCTAATGTTATTTTTTCAAACTGAACAGAAACTTTATTTAGTCTTCTTTATAAAACAATCTAGATTAAAAATGAGCTAAGTTTAGGAGAGAAGAAAGATTATTCTCTTAATTTAGGAGAATTAATTTAATATTTATGAAAGTTTAATAAAATTCCCACTTCAACAACTAAATCCTTAAAGATTTAGGATTTGAACCCAGGAACTCAAACCTTAGAATTTCTGGTTTTAATCATCATGCTATGTAGTCACACATTTAATGAACACTTAATTAATGTCTCAAATGAAAAACTTTCTTTATTCAACATCTATACTCTTTTTTCCTCCTCAGCCTTTTAAAATTTATATTGATTTAGTGCAAGAATACAATTTGTGTCAGAAGGCAGTATGATCTGGTGTGATGGTAAGCAATATTTTCTGAAAGTAAATTAATACAGAAAAAAGCAATATCTGAGTTCTAAATCTTTTTGTTAGTCAGATTAATTAGATGAATGTGAATGAATATTATTACTAATGTTATAATAATAATTTTTTTTTACTTTTCATCTAAAATTACATTTGTGGTTCAAATAGGAAAGGCATGCATGTAAAGGTAATCCAGAGTCCAAAAAATTGTTCTTTGTCACTCTATTCAAAGAAGTCTTTTTTTATAAAAAGATTTGCTTTTACAGTTGCACTTAAAATATATTATATTTATTTATTTTTAGAGAGAAGAAGGGAGGGAGAGAGAGAAATCAATGTGTGGTGGCTTCCCACATGGCCCCCACTGTGGACCTGGCCTGTAACCCAGAAATATGCCCTGACTCGGAATAGAACTGGCAACCCTTTGGTTCTCAGCCAGTGTTTAATCCACTGAGATATGGCAGCCAGGCCTATTCAAAAAAGTCTTGGCACTGAAATCATTAAAAGGTAGATTAAATTCATTTCTCTAATAATTTTAATTGAATTGGCAATTTACGAAACAGAGAAATAACAATATTGACTCTATACCTTAAGCATTCAATGATGTAGATAATAATAATATAGCTCTTGGCACAATGCTCTACAATCAATAAATAGCATTGTCCCTTCAATATTTCTGCCATGTTCCCCTGTCCCAGATGAAATACACCAAGGCTAAGATTTCGAGATCAGTCCACAGTATGGTCCACTTATATACTTATTTGCTGAAAAGTTCATTAATTAAACACATTTATTAAAAGTACTGCTCGTATTATAAAGCTATCTTCATGGGGCATAGCAAGTGAACGCTTGATAGTGAATAACATATCTAAATGAGGTTTTTAAAAATTTGAATAAAGTTGAGTTATATAAAAGTTGTTGATGTCAACTGCAAGTATAAAATGTCCTCAATGCTTTATTAAATTTTTTCAGTTAATTTAATTTAATGAAAAACAAACATCTTTTAAAATACATTTTAGAAATAAATGAAAAATTAAACAAAATAACTTTTGAAAAAATATCAGTAAGAATAGTTTTTCTAAAGACAATTCAAATAGAAAAAATTATAAAAGTGAATAAAATGAGCATTTGATATGGAAAAAGCATTTCTAAACTTTACACCTGGTCCAGAAACCACTCAGAAAAGTTTGACTGACAATCTAAATGGCATTCCAAATATAAGGAAATGGCAAATCACTTTAAGCAAAAATTAAAAGTGAGATGCATACACACATTTGTTTGTTAAACTAAAAAGAAATGAATATCTAAATAAAAAATGTGTACAAGACTGGGACAGGAAATTAAGGAATCAAGGAGTCAATAAACCTGTTATACCTTTAAACATACTGTTAATATTTACAAAGTCTTCACAGTATTACCAGGAAACAAAGCTTGTTATTAGATGAGCAAACATATAAACAGAAAACAGAGAATAATCTGAAGACCTCTTTTCTTTTTCTCTTATGTCAGTTTACAGTGAGGTACTTTCTTTTTTCTTATCTTCCTCATATCTCTGTGACAAACTCCTTCAGTCTCACTGGATATATTTGTAGAAGGTGGCAGAAAACATGACATTTTTCATCCAGCAGAAATTAAGAGAGAAAGAACAGATTGTGGATGAGACAAATAGGAAAACTGCCTCAAAGATTGTGGGTCTCAAAGGTTAGGACAAAATACAACTTGGAGGCAAAGTTTTTAATAGCAGTGCCATTAAAAATAGATTAAAGATCTACAAGAGCCTTTGTCACATGAGTAATTACCATTCACAAGGCAAAAAGAAACTTTAGCTAGAAAAAAAGATATGGGAATTGGGTGAGACCAAAACTGAGAAATGCATTATTTATTTTGCCAACTGTTTCTGAAGACCAGACTGGGGAAAAAAAAGAACTGCAAAATAAGGAGAGAAGGAGGAGGAAGAGGGAGAGAAGAGTGAGGGAACCAACTGAGGAACAAAGACTAGGTGAAGAGATATCTATGAGATTTTCTACCTCCTCACCATACCTCCCTCAGTAAAAGGTTTAAAAGGTGTGTGTGGTTTGTGAGATTGACAACACTGAGTAAAGTAAAGGATAACTTATTAAATTAAAGAAAATATTAACGACTAATCAACATCAGTATCTCTGATACCTGGAGGACTAGATGAGGTCTTCTCAGGGAGACTTGTCAGGAGAAGGCACCTGGAGGGCATGATCCCTGACTAATTTCTTGCACAATCCCAGTCCTGACTGAAGTTTTAGAAAGTAAGTGTGTTGATAAAGAAAGAAGTCTGAAAATAACTTCAGAAATAAGCAGCATTCCAAGCTACCACAGAAGTGGAAATCAAAAGATTGAAAAATGAGAAAACAGTTTTCCATGGGGAACTTCTAGAATGTTTAGTGATAGTTGTACAAAATCAGTTGACCTCCACCAATCAGCAAATATACAATCAAGTTTAATTTTTGGAGAGACCAGAAGTGCTTTGTGTAAGTGATGGCAGAATGATCTGAGAATGGGACCAAGGAGAGTCTTTAAGTAGCACTGTTTTCCCTGACTGAATGACGATGCTTATTACAAGTCAAAATTATTCTGGTCCCAAAACAAATATGCAGTAAAAAATTTATCTTCATTTCATTTATTAGGGAGAAGAAAGAGTTTATGCAGAATAAAATGTTGGCCATGTTTAGAGCAGATACATGCCAAAAATCCCAATATAAAACATATTATTTGGTCAAAACTCTATTGCATACTTGTAAAGCATATTGGATCTTATCTGCAAAATTATCCATAAGTACATCATTCTGAATTTTTTTCTTTCCCTCTGTAGTTATCATTGCAATTTGACACTAAACAAGGAATCGTGAGTGGAATGATTATGCCTAAGCAATAATTTGAATATCTCGAAAATTACTTGCTGTACTTTTTTGTTAATTTTTATGAAAAAATCCTCTATGTTTAAGACCAAAATGTTTGAAAATTATTTATAAACATATAAAATGTAATAGTGATCAAAATATAAACCTAATGTTTTATAGAAAAAACTGGAGCATGTGAATCAATTCTGTATGGCAATATAAATGTCATATGAATTACTTAAACCTACCTATTAAATTGTTTTACTGAATGTTTTTAAAGATTTTATTTTTATTTTATTTATTTTTAGAGGAAGTAAGGGAGGGAGGAAGAAAGAGAGAGAAACATCAATATGTGGTTGCCCTCATGTGCCCCGCACTGGGGACATGGTCCGCAACCCAGGCAGGTGCCCTAAACTGCATGAGAAACCCATGACCCTTTGGTTCCCAGGCCAGCACTCAGTCCCCTGAGATACACCAGCCGGGGCATTTTACTGAACATTTTGGGTGAAAATTTACAATTTGGTTGCATTTACTAGCATTGTTTATTGGTAGTTGATAACAAGGCAAATAAAAGTCTAGGGTAATTGAATATCTATACACCTAAAGGACTTTTAAAATTGAGAAGATAACACTAAAAATGCCTGGAATAAAAGATAAACTAGGAGACTAAGGTCCAGAAAAATAAAAAACTGCAGAGAATTTTGATAAAATTTCAATATTACACATTCATTAATATTGGTTGTATCTGAGATATTAGGCATAATAGCATGTGTATTTTATGTTAATTTGGAAAGAGACTGAAGACTTTTATTTTTTCCAGAAAGTTGATGCTCAAATTAAAATGACAAGAATAGGATCAAAGTGGGAAACTAAAAGCTAATTTCTGAGTGTGAGACCTGAAAGAAAATGAGATGAAACAAATTGGAGAAAACATTGTAATTTGAATTCATTATTGGCACTGGGGTATGTATCAGGAGTTTCAAAGCTATTACAAATGAAATAATTTTAAAAAGGCACACCCTTTTCTGAGACTAAACATAAAATACATGATAGGAAACAGCAGTAGATTTCCTTACAATTTCAAAGGAAAACAGAGATTTTTCAGTTCCATCACGTTTGGGATATAAAAGCTCCCACTCTGAAAGAAAAGATTGCATGAGTACGTTTATTGGGCAGTTCTCTGTGGGGGGTTGCACCTTTGAGGAAGTGTGGGAGGCATGACTGAGAAAAGCAAAAAGCCCACTACCAATTTTGTTGCACGTATTCTTCAGCCTCTTGTACAGGGAACTTTGCAGACAGACAGTCATTTAGAATTATCCCAAATTGAGGCAAGGCTCCTGGCCTTTGAATTCTTGCTGGGCGGAGCTGTAATTTTTGGTTACATAGAACCATTTGGCCAAAAGCAATCAATTCCCATTGACAGGTGAACTTATACTCCATCGGCAACCAAAATTCATAGCAGGTAGGGGAGGAGAGTCTGCCCTGGAGAGAGGGTTGGATAGAATACTTACATTATCCTCTGCAGGAAATATGTGTGTTGAAGATGATAAATCTTTCACAGATAAATGAAGGAGAGCAAGATTTCTCTTGTGACTGCAGCAGGTAGGCTGTGGTGGGATGGGGTTCAGCTGCAAAATAGTTTTATGACACATTCACTCTTGGAATGCTAAACATAAGCATAATGTTTTTTTTTCAAGAAGAGACTACTACTATAATGTTACACAGCACAGGAAAGTCCCCAGGATACAAGTTGATAATTATTCTATAATTTTTATGAAAATGTCCATGATTCATTCATTAGAAATGAAATACCCAGGGCAGGGCTTTTAATATTGGGCAGGACATTTTCTTTTTGTATCCTTTTGGTAACAACATTTCTGAGAGGGGTCTGCACATCCTGCTACCTAACTCGATTCTTGCCTTTTGTTTTCCAGTGAGTTTCCATAAGAATCATTCTGAAAAGTGAAGTCTAACATAAATTTAAAAACATGCTTTTTAAAATTAGGCTTGTTTTGGATTCCAAATACCCAGTGTGACATTGGGCAAGAACTTAAACGTTTAATCCTCGATTGTTTTTGTTGTAAATAATGGCAGTGTTCATCACACAGGGTAGTTTTAATGATAGAACAAGAACAAGGTGTGTCTAGTGCTTAGCACAGTACATCACACACACTAAGCATTGAATGAACCATTCATTTGTTTCCATTGTGTTGATTAAGTCACAGCAGCTATAACAATAGCAATGTTTGCCCTGATTTACTGATCTGCAAGCTTTCCCCGCAGACCCCACTTGTTCTGCTAACTTCACCTGGATGAATTTACCATTACAGGACTGAATTAGACTGATGGTAACTGAACACGCATATATGTATATATGTAATCTTTAAATTTTTGCCTGATGCTAAACTACACAGTGCTATTAATTGCCATGTTATTTTTCTCATGCTCATTTCTGTGAGCCCAGTAGAGTTTTAGTTATGCATGCATTTTTGCAAATAGGTTAATTTGATTATTAAATTTATAATTTTAACTTGACGGATCTTACAAAGTGTAGCACAGGTGACATAAAGTATTTAAAAAGCAAATATACATATGGGGGATATTAAGGAACCAATTTTAAATGTGAGCAGGACAGGTGATGCATGAATGCTACCATGACAACCTTTTAAGAAGACTTTATTTCAGTGTTCAGACCAGGCCAAAGAAAATTTCCTTTCTAAACTGATGATTCTATGAAAGAGGCAAACATAGAGCCTAGCATGTGAGTTTAAGTAATCAGAAAAAAAATTTGATTTGCTTTCTCTGGTGACATTATTACCTTATTACCCGAAGAGAAATAAAGTGATTCTTCTGAATTATTTATTTTGAACAAGTCACTGCAATATAAATGGGATAATCTTTGAGAAATGAAGAGACTCTGAGCAATAATCTGATGAAGGGAAAAGAGCAAATCTAAGTAGGCCTTTTTTCTATAGTCCATTAGGGGCGGGGAACTAATCATTGTCTCTAAAGGAAAACTTTATGCTTTAAGGTACCTAAAAATGGTGCAAAGCCCAGTGAAATATATCTTATAAAGGTAAAAAATGACATTTTGTCAATTTAACACAAAACTTAATTGTAAGCTTAAATTATATCCCCCCTTCTAGGCCCTAGAAAAGTTATTTCCTAATTTTTAGTGATTTCTCTTTCCCCTGAACTAGTCAGTCAATAGAACACATATTTTAACACTCTTAGAAGATTACTATAAAATTAGAAGCAAGTTCCCTGTAGCCACAGGACATATGTTGCTTTTATAGAATGCTCAGAACATAGTAGGTGTTCAAAATGTATCTGCATAATGTTTGAGTTTAGACTTTTAGGACAACTAAAATATTTGCACTATTTTGGACAAAATGCTAAACAAAATCCTAAATAGAGATTCAATATTGTAAACTATTTTTCCTCTATATAATATTTATATTTGGACCTATCTTATCCAGATCATATCTTCTTCACAATGCAGTTATGTTCTCAGGAAAAACTGTGGGCCAAAGGCTTTTATATCTAAGGGTTTTATATTTAAGGGTTCTATATTTAAGGGATATAGAAGAAAAACACAATTATATTTTTAGGTTGACATAATGAAGAGTTGAAAATTTACAACTCTCTCATTAGACAACATTCCTATGAATCTGGAAGGAGTTTGTTCTCAAGAATCTTTTGGCTAATTATATCCACAAAGCAGAAAAAAAAACAGAAATAAAAAGTGAGTTCTTCTGAACTCAGGTTAAGGATAGACCATTTGTTTAACGTCAGTAATTCCAAAAAGATACATTTCTGAAAGGAAAAGAAGACATTGGATACATACATATATTCCTCTGAAATATTCCGTGTGTCTGATATGACATGGATGGATGTCTGAAAGGACCTCTTGATTCCAACAGTCTTCCTACTCCTGAAACTAAGTTGGGACTATTAAAGTTCCAAGGTGTAACTACCTTTTATTCTCACACATATTCTTGGTGACTAAGCTTAAATGTTTAGATGTCAATTACTACAAATTAGTTTAATACTAAAGGGTATGTGTGTTTGCATGTGTCTGTTCACCAGTCCCAGTCATCTAGAATTTTAGTGTTCTTGAACATATCACAGTTAAAATGAAGAACCTGAATCATGTTGTGTCATTACTACACATGTAGAAATTATCATAGAATCTTGTTAATATATATCAGTCTGAACTTGAAGAATTTGTTTTTATAGTTTTTTCTTTTAAAATTAAAATATTATTAGAACTGAGTTTAGTGTGCCAGATTATTTACCAATTTTGATTCCAATTAAACATACAATTCAGTTTCTAAAATGATGGTATGATCAAATGAGATGCTTTCGAACTTTAATACCAACATACAGTTCAACATATTATACCTGAATGACATATTTTGTTGAAAGTTTGAAATAAATACATTTATGTCTATTGTGTATAAATTGTTCTATGCTATTTTTTAATATTCTCTTTTATAGTGTCTGTCTTTCATTCAGTCTTCTTCAAGCAGATACCTTGTAAATGGGGAACAATAGGCTTTGACAGAGAAATAAATGACATTGTGATGCCGCCCTGCCCAAAACACAGCCAGTCTGGTGGAGAGAGCACAGAGTGAGAAGTGAGCGTCGGAATATCCTGAGTCAGTTTGAAGCAGGCCCTTCGGTCTCCACTGCTCAGTTTCAGAATGTGGAATGCCCTCATACAAACATGATCTTGGACAAGACGGTTGCACACAGCTGAGGCAATCCCTGAAGAATTTGGCCAGACTATGAACCTGGCCTGAACATCCTTCCTAGATAGGGGAGGAACTGAGTAGCACATCTTCATTTCTACCATTAGGATCGAAAGAACCTACTTCTATATATGCACGTAAAGATAATTTCCCGTTTGGTGTTTGGTGGGCCTTATTTTTATACGGGTGTTTAGAAGAGAAATGTTAATGGGACACACAAGAGTGTGCACCCATTAAATTGGCCTCCACTCAATGCTACTGCAGTGTGATTCTCATCATCTCTCCTGTTACCCTTTGAAAGTATCCTTCCCCTCAGATGCTTTGTTTGCTTGTCTCAGAGGGCTGATTTACCTGGTGGTGCCAGGGCAGTCAGTGTATGATAAATCTCTGCACTTCCCTCTCAATTTTGTTGTGAACCTGAAACTGCTCTAAAACACAGAGTCAGACATAATTAGAGAGGAAGCTACAAATAATGCACTTAAGTCAAAATTTGATAATTTCTTCAAATAGTTATTCTGTAAATATACTTTTACCTGCTTTATTTAACCCAGTCAAGATTTGTTATTTTCAGCTTTTAAGATAGTATTTTTTAAAAAATTGTTGTATCCAATAAATTTACTAGTTTTTAGGTAGTGAAAAGAATTACTAAAAATTTTATAGGATCAGGTTTTAAAAGGCTTGTGTGACAAAATAAAAGGTATACTTTATTCTTCAACAAGAATATTTTAAAATAAAATGTGCTTTTGTATTTTTAGGGATGATAATTATTTTCAAGATAATGAATGAATAATATATTTAGGAAGTTAGTAACAGTTCTGAAGTGAGGTATTGGGATATGATATTTTTAGCTCAATTTAGAAGTTGTCAATATATTTTTAACCAAAAACTATAAATTGGAAATTACAGGTTTACAAATATCAAATTGTTTATTTAATTGATTTCCTCCATGTGTGAAGTAAAAACCATACATGCTAATTAACATGATTCCTATAATTTTATTCTAATTACTGTAGCTATTATAATAAGTTAATCAAAAGAATATGCTGGAATTATTAATGAAATATTTTATTTAATTAACTTTACTATAACAAAATATATACATATAATATTTTTATATTATTCCTTTCATGTTAATAACTAAAACAGTGAACTATTATTTCAATATATAAGCCCACCTGTGTTTGTTAAAGAAAGCAATAAAAGATTTTAAATTCATTGTAAAATTAAATTATAAATATACTGTATTTTGGAAAAAATGCAAACAAAATCATCTTAATTTCTTGCTTCCTAAATCAGATCTACTTTACTTTGCCTTGGTTCCTCTTATTAGGCAGAACATTTTATAATAATTATGTTGCTTTAATACAGTGCTTTGTTCAATAGATTTTATTGATATTTTCATTGATTTTGATGACTAAAAATTATTTTTTGAATTGAAGAGTGTCAAACAGTACGAATATGACCTGCATGTGGATCCAGGTGATGATTAATGACTAGTCACAGCAATTAAGTCAGATAAATAAATAAATAAATGAAAAGTCCAGGCCACAATCTATGGACCCATGACTGCTACTCTTTTTGTGTTCTGTGAGCCACATCATCTTTTGTTCTACGAGCTTTCCAGCACTAAATTAAAACCCCTTACAGTTATGGCCAGCTGGGTAGCAATTTTATAGCTGTTTCACAGTTTTCCACACTTGTCCCAGCCTATATCACTTGGACTAAAATTTGGGCTAAAATTTTTGTTCTTCTGATTTTTTTTTCATTTTTGGCATCAACAATGGATAGGCTAATAAGTACGAGGATTATTCCCCCTTTTCCCCATCCTCTGCAAGACTGAAATTTTGTTTTCATCAGATAAAACCCTGCATTCTTATAAATAGTGAGAGCAATCTCACTGTATTAGTTGCCTGTTTTCAGAAGCAAGTAACTCAACTGTCAAATTTGTCAGACAATGTCAGAAATTCATGCTGCCAATTCTCATATTGTTTCCTTTCATCTGTTTCTCTCTCCTGTCATTCATATTTATATTTGAATCCGTGAGTTAGCTAGCTGCAGCTGATAGATAAAACACCAGCATAACCTATTTCTTCAGGCTATACAGCAATTGCCTTAAAGCTTAAGGAACAGAAAAAGTATATTTATCCTCATCCACTTGACCTATTTGTAAAAATCATTTAGAGATCTCTTTTGGCCTGTGAGATAAAATCATATAATTTTTTTCCTGGTAAGCAAGTGACTTTTCTGTGTCTCTGTGCAAGACTGAATTGTCCCAACATGCCCTAGATTCCAAGTTCAGTTTTCATGGTACTGTTAGCTCAATAGGAATACATTGTAGGCAGAATAGCCCATGAAAGAAAAATAAATTCATCAATATTGAATGTGCTATCCAAACAGGATTTGAAGCCTGAGGTCATAAGAGTTACACTTCATATCTCTTACTGTTAATAAAAGTTTCTGGTCTTCCTAGATATCCTGTGCCATCTTTTCTATAGATATCTTCTTTCTGTGTTCAGGATGACATTTTGAAGTTGAGCGAATTCACAGCTACTATTTCCTTTTTTATTCTTCAAGTCATCATATTATATAAGTGATTTTATCCATCTCAGAAACTCTAAACATTTCTATAGTTTCTCAGAAAAATACCTGTCAGTATTAAGCTTATTTCTGCTTTTAAGTGTCCATCCAGTCCTGTTTCAGGGGAGTAAGGACACAATATTTTTTATACTTGTTTCCTTAGTGCTCTTATTTGGACTGCAGTGTCCCTGATGCAAAGATTATTATTCAAATGCTAAATTAAGTTTGTAGCCACTTTAAATTGATAAGAAATAATTGATATTTTTAATTGTTCCAATATTATATGTATCCAAGTGTAGGCTAAGAATATTACTTTTATTTCACCTCCTTTTTCTCTTTCAGAAACATATTTCTTGGTCACTCTTGTATGGATTAACTATTTACATAGTTATGCATTTTCAAAGTTTGTTATATTTCCGTGACGTTATTCCTTATAATGGCTATCTTTTAGTATGCATTCAATACATTTTATTGAGCTTAATTAAATATGTTGAATTTGATTTTGATCAGCATACATTAAACATCTATCTTCAATTTTTTCATCTTAAAGAAATATTCTATTTTATAAAGAGAAAATGCAAATTAATAATGTTTCTCCTTTGCCCACTGGTAATTTTTCTGATATTGACATTTTCTCCTCCCATCCAGCTAGTATTAAAGAAAACAAGTTGGATGAAATATTTCACAGAAGCAGAAAACAGTATTTCCTTGAACACTGTTGAAGAAAAAAGCTGACATTTTTCTCAGTCCTCCCACAAACCAAGCTTATTTCTGCTACACAAACTGCAGTGGCCTTTGCCTCAGAATGTCAGAGATGGAAATCTGACTTCCTGTAACAGAGTGTGAGTCTCAATATTATCTCATTGGAATGTCCTTGCATGCCTAGTAACCAAATGTATGTAAAGAGCCCTTTCTATTTTCTCCACAACACAAGATTTAATTTTAGTTCAGTTATTTATTTCTGATCCTCCAAAGAATGTCAGCCTCTGAGATCAGAGACCTTGCCAGTGTGGTTCAAGACTATATATCCTCAACACCTAGAGTATTGCATGCACTGAGGAAGCAATCAATAAAAGCTTATTTAATGAATAAATGAGTGAGGCTCTTCTTCATATAAAAAATGCAGATAAGATGCACTCCTATAAGGAATTAATGACTACTGGATGTAATTATATATGATATTATTTATGTGTCATATATGTTATATGTAACATATGTTATATGTACAAAAATAAATAGAGAGAGTCTGTACAAAAGGTATCAGGCCATGTACTATGAAAAATAGAGGCAGCCCTGGCTGGTGTAGCTCAGTGGATTGAGCACAGGCCTGCGAACCAGAGGATTGCAGTTCGATTCCCAGTCAGGGCATATTCCTGGGTTGCAAACCGGTTCCCTGCAGGCCAGTTCCCAGCAGGGGATGCACGAAAGGCAACCATACACTGATGTTTCTCTCCCTCTCTCCTTCTCTACCGCTATCTAAAGATAAATAAATAAATAAATAAAAATCTTAAAAAAAAACACATCTTAAAAAAAAAAAGAAAAATAGAGGCATTTGTTGAAGATGATACAAAAAAACATTATACGTAGGACAATGATGCCTCAGTCCCCTTCGAAGTAAACACTTTGGGACCTCACATAGTTCTCCCAATCGCCATTAGCTGTCCCCTTGTATTTCCCTGAATCTCATCAATGGTCTGAAATCTCTTTCCTTGCAAAGATGGTTTTAGTTTGGGGAAAAGCCAGAAGTCACAGAGCACCGAATCTGGGCTGCAGGGGAGCTGAGTCCCTGGGCGATACGATCTTGATGTTTTGCCAAAAAAATTTTCACCAGATGTGGTACATGAACAGGCATGTTGTTGTGATGAAGTTGCCAATAGTTAGTTGCCCATAGCTGTGGCCTTCTGAATAATCCAAATAGATTCTGCAGAGGAACGTTCAAGCTTAATGCAATAATCTGATGCAGATTCATTGCTCTACTCACTCGGTCATTTTGAATGTGACATCCACACAGTGCACATGCTCACTCAACAATGTCTACTGCTCCCTCTGACTAGTACAGTGAAGTTATAATTGTTTATACATGAACATTCCAGTCCACTCTCCTTGGCTGCCAGGTCACACAAATTTCACACAAACTATTCTCGTTATATTAACAATGGCTGGGATTTTCCCAGATAGATCTTTGTATGTATGTGTGTGTGTATGCTTACACACACATACATACACATACATTGTATGGTGTATGTATAGCAAGTCCTTGAATAATGTAATTTTATTATAATGTTGATGAGAAAAATAAAAGAGTCCTGGCCAACACTGATGACTGTGGAGCTTGCATATTTTTTGCATGTCTGCATGGGTTTTCTCTGGGATTCTGGCTTTCTCCCACATCACAAAGATGTGCACATGCAGTGCACTGCCTGACACATCTAAATTGTCCCTTTCTGAATGTGTGTGGAGTGTGTGTGTACATCCCTGTGATGGAAGGGTCAGGACATCTTGTCCAGTGTGGGATAGGCGCCAGTCACCTGCCACATTGTACTGGAATAAGCAGGTTGGAAAATCATTCTCTCACTTGTTTTTATTAATGTGCCTTAAATGTATGTATAGCTCGATTTCTTTCAATGTTTAATATTAGAAGTATTTGGGATGCTTGGAAAATCACTTTTTGAGTCTTAGTATGTTTATCTCTAAATAATATCCAGTTTCTTTTGTTATGAGTCTTGTAGGATTTAATGCATATAAAGCGCTTTTCCTATAGAATGTGATAAAATAACTTTAAGCTATAGTTAACCATAATTTTTACCAATAAACAATTACTATAGAGAATAAAAATGCATGATGCCACCTTTGAATTAAATTATGTCTTCAGCCAAGCTATTGAATATCATGGCCATTTTCTTGGACAGACATTCATGGGACATTGAACACTTTGCATAACCAGGATCAGACACTAAAAGGAATCTTAAATTGGGTTCTCAAAATTGAAACTTACAAATTAACTATCAATGAGTAAGATTCATGGCCAGGTTTTTCTTTAGAATTTGTTTTGGTTTAATGAATGTAGACACTATTAAAAGTAAGAAATATCTCAGACCTAGTCCTCAGAAATATTTATTTGCTCTGAATCAGATAGTCTTTTAAGAATATTGATTGTAGCAGACACCTAATTTACATATACTAGCAGTCTGGGTTGTATTATAGATGTGTGTGGTTTCTGAAGTACTGGTTTCCATATATAATTGGCTGACATACTGAGGAGGATTTGTGTGTTTTTTCATGTAACTGACACTTTATGCTTTCTACTTGTTCTGTGATAACTTTGGTCACATTAAATATTTCAGGTACTATACTCTACCTGTCTGTCTGTCAACCAGCAATCATCTAATTTATTCATGCACCAGAAAAATTATAGCTTATTACATAAGAACACAGACTATAGCTGGGTTTTAAAGCTTATAATTCTTTGGCAAGTTACTTCATGCCTTCTAATTTTATTTCTTCCATCTATAAAGCGAAGATAACTATAGAAATCCCTTCTGCAGGTTATTGTGAAGTTTCAATGACTTAATATATACAAGTTTGTATTGGATACATAGTAGATGTTATATGTGTGGCTACTATTATTTAGAAATAAAATTTGAACTATATTTTCTGGTTGTATTAAGCATGATACATAAATCACCAAAGAGATTGGTTATCGGCTTCAGCAGTGGTTCTAAAATCCAGTGTGCCAGATAATATGCAAAGATGCTGATTAAAAATCCAGATTCCCCTGACTGTCCTTAGAGAGGATGACTAATAACCCGAGCTGTGGTCAAGGCTTTTGTAGTTTAAACAAGGCTAACAGATAATTACAATGAATATCACATGGAGTACAGAGAGAATAATTGGTTTAGCTATAAATAAACAAAATTATGGGCTCTTACAAGATCACTATCTTCATGGATCTCAAAATTTACTCAGGGATATAGTCAGTATCATACTGTAATTCAAGTAGTATTGTCATACCTGTTACATGAAGATTTTTTTAAAGTTCTGTAGATTTACAGAAAAGAAAGAGATCAATTTTAGTGGCATTGTAAAAGATTTCTAATCCATTGGAAGTGAAACTGGAGGAGTAAATGAGTCAACAAGTCAACAAAATAATCAGTGAATGAGAAGTAAAGATGAGACTACAGATAAGATGGAAATAAAAGAATATAGTATGAATATGATGATATAGATATATATTTACACACAAGTATGAATATGTATAGATCCATGAATATATATGTGTATGTATGTATATTTTTTCTTTTCCTTTTTTATTGATGTTTGAATACAGTTGTCACTCACCATTTTCCCACCATCACTTTCCCCTGCCCTACCCACTTCTGCCTCCCACCCTCAATCCCACCCCCTTGGCTCCGTCCAGGGGTACTTTATTCATGATTATTTATGTCCCTTTCTCTTATTTCCCACCTTATTTCCCTCTCCCCTCCCCTCTGGTTACTGTCAGTTTGTTGTCCATTTCAATGTATGAATATATATAGAGAGAGAGAGGCGTGTGTGTGTGTAAATATCTCCATACAAAAATATGCATATATTTGTGTGTGTGTGTGTATATATAATAGCCACTGTATTAAAAACCTTCTGGCTTGGGATAGACTGCCCCTCCTGTGGCTAGCCAATTATTTCTTAGGAATAGCAAGGGACTCAGCCAGGAGTAGCCTTTGATGTGCAAACAAACCAATCCAGCTCTATTCCTCCTCTGTCTAACCTATATAACAGGAGGCAGTATTCTTCTGCCTCAATCATCCAAAAACCAGGTCCTAGGAGAGTAGAAACCATACTTGCAGTTCAAAACCGATGACAACTACTTAAAGTAGACAATCTTAAATTGTTTGCCTTTCCTCTCCTTCCCTGAGGAAACCTTTGTATTCCTGAGGTTGGGCCCCGTTCTGCCCTCCCTTCTGCTTCTGCATTCTAACTAAAACCTGCTGTTCCTCCCATGGTCCCGTGCGGTGGGCTGTGCCTCTTGTTTTCAGGGGAATTGTGATGAACGCTAAGCTTTTCTCTCTATGGTGTTGACTTCGTGTTGCCATTCTGTCACATTTATAAGTTATAAGCCAGACCAAAACAATCTCATGTATACATTATACACACAGATACAAACAAAAACGTAAAATCAAAAAATTTGTGTCGAAGAAGATGGGACAGATTAGATAAATTAGAGGCTACAAATTAAGAAACTATTTAGAAAGTTATTAAAGCTTTTTACCTGCAAAAGCTTAGAAATTAAAATTAAGGCAAGTTTTGTTGAAACTAAAATAAATAGAAAGTGAAGAATTAAAAATAAGAAATTGAGGATAATCTTTACACCTAGATTCTTTGAAGATCTAATTAATCCTTCTAGAAGTAATAATCTAATTTATCTTTTGGTGTGTAGTGACTAAGAAGATGGGCAAGAGGACATTGGAGGCTTCTAATTTCTATTTCTTTATCTAAAATTTTGGTTATATGGGAATGTTCAAGTGTGAATATATTGCCAAGATACACACTTATGATATATAATTTATCACAAATAAATTGCATTTTAAGACATAAGAATATTGATAAAGATGATTTATTTTAAAACAATAGAATACAATTTATTTATAAAAGTATTACTGAACTTTACAAAGTGGATACTCTTCAAGGGGCTAATTCTAAAATATTGCTACTTGTCAAAGCATCTTATATGTTCTCTTCCTAATCTACTTCATAGCTTATAGTATACCTTTAAAACTAATTTTATTGATATATAATTTACATATAACAAAATGCATATCTATTTGATGAGTTTTATACAACTTTTAACCCAATCAAAGCAGAAATTTTTCATTATATTTGCATTTTTCCATGTCAGTTTTCCATGTATGTAATTGTATCTCATGCTATTTTAACTTGCAATTCCCTAATGAGGTATGATGTAGAGAATTTTTATATGCTCATTTGCCACCTGTAAAACTTCTTTGGAGAATTGTCTACTAGAGCTTTTGTTCATTTTTAAATTAGATTGTTCATTTTCTTATTGTTGAGTTTTATATAATGTATTATTCTCTTTTTTTTACTTCATACTTAGTGATGACATGGAATATGTCAATGATTTCTAAGCTAAAAAGTGGTGGGTATTAATGTGATTCATATGTCCAATAGATCAATCTGACTAGTCATCAAATCATCTGGAGTTCTTTAAAATGATTTAAAGAATGTTCACAGGATTTCACTTCATAAAGCTGGCGTTTGGAATGAAAATGTCTATTCAAAAGAAAAAGAAGCTAAGGTCCCTTTATGACGGTTCAGTAGAGTCAACCCATGGCCCACGGGCTGCATGCGGCCCAGGATCGCTGTGCATGGGGTCCAACGAAAATCGTAACTTTACTTAACACCCTTTATTTTTGCTCATCAAGTTTTGTTAGTGTTTGCATATTTAATGCATGGCCCAAGACAACTCTCCTTCTTCCAGTGTGGGCCAGAGATGCCATAGGTTGGACACTCTGGCAACTGGTGGGATTACTAGAATAAATAACATTCTAAAAGTCCACTGGCACTCAACTGGGTAACCAGAACTCACTGGGCCCCTGTGAAGTACCAGGACCTATGCCAAGTACTGGGAACAAATATAAGCTTTCACTCAATGATGTCATATGGTAAAAGAGTAAAATGAACAAGTGAGCTGCTAGAAAAGTAACATTCATTTAATAGCCATAAATTCTGGAACTAAGGCAAGGTGAAAAAATGAGCATCTAGGCTAAAAAGATGAGCAACAACTTCTAAGTTAACTATCACTAATTTGTGTTTGTAAAGGCAAACAAGAATCAATTATGTAAAAAAAGAAGGATTAGTGTATTCAAATATTCTTTCAAAGACACAAAGAGATAAGAAAGTATTCTGTGTTTAGGAACAGGAACAACACCCAATGAATGCACAGTTGGGTTTAAGGGGGGAGCAAGGATAAATCGGGGTTCTCCATGTAGAAGGTATGCATAGGTACACTGCCCCACACCTCTGTTGCTCTGTTCTGTTTCTTTTTTAAGATTTTATTTCTTTATCTTTAGAGGGGAAGGGAAGGAGAGAGGGAGAGAAACATCAATGTATGGTTGCCTCTTGTGGGTCCCCTGCTGGGAACTGGCCTGCAACCCAGGCATGTGCCCTGACTGGGAATCAAACCACAATCCTCTGGTTCGAAGGCCCGCACTCAATCCACTGAGCTACACCAGCCAGGGCTGTGTTTTTCCTTCTACTACCCCTTTCCTCCCTGCATCTCCCTCCAAAATACACATACTGCAGGAAAGCAGGAAACTTTATTGTTTTTTTATCTCCCTGTATCCCAGGAAGCTACCACTTGGTAGGTGATGAGTATTAGTTGAGTAAATGAAAGAGCAAATATTCCTTATACATAAATTCTGCAATATTGTAGGAAAAAATAGGCCAGAATTACAGTATTTTTAAAACCAAGCCACTATTGCACCAGTCTCAAGTTCTATCAATTTCCTTATATGCAATTGGGAAAGAATTGCAGCTATTAAAGCATCATAAAGAGATTAACTATTATGATATAAATGAAAGAGTTCTGTAAACTATATGTTGTACAAAATAAGAATTTTTGTATGTTAATGATTTGAATGCAGTGTGATGTGGGAAGAACACCAGGCCATTTAGAGCAAAAAACAAAAATAATTTTTATACTATTGTCATTAACTTCTTAATTTTTATAGTGTTTGCAAACTCACATCATTTGAATGCGCTTGAATGCATAAATTAATTTTGAATGCCATTTCTCAACATATGTCCTACTTGTCATAATGAGTAATTATAGTTAATGTAAAATCATGGACTTCAGGGGTTTTGATGCCCAGATATTTCATTAGTATTCTTGTACGTTTTTACTTTTATCTTCTCTTTGAAATGTTTCTCCTGAGAGAACATCCTACCTTCTCCTCTTGTATGTCTTCTTGGTTTTGGATATTGTTAAGTGCAGGTCATATGATGAACTAAGTCGTGACATGAAATGTCACAACAGTAAGGAAGAGGGCTCATGACTGCATCCACCCAATTCCTTCACAATAAGTTTTAGTGCTTGTGTTTTTTTAAAAGAAGATAATCATATAAGACAAACTAGAGTAGAAAATGGAAAAGATTGGGACAATCTTACTCTTCTTCAAGATACTATTTGCCTGATTTTATTTTTTCTATGTGGCAGATTTTAATGAAGGACAATAGATACTGAAGCTGGTTATATTGCCACAGAACAAGACAGATGATTTTCGCAACATCAGAAAATACTGTTTTTTAAACACCCCTGTGGTTAGAACTTTCTCATTTTCACTGGCTCTGCTCACCACTGTGTTAGCATTGGTCTTGCACTGTATTCTTCCACCTTCCATGTCTCCTTTCTCTCTCCTCAATTACTGTATTATTCCTTGCAGATTTTCTTTAGAAACTGCCCCCAGAAGGGGAGATGCTGAGCTGAGCCAGCCTCAGTTACTCTTCTATAATTTACCATTCATGGGGTACATTTAGGAAGAATAACTCCTCCTCCCTATTTGCCTGTATTTTGATGAAAAAGCTGGCATGGATTCTATAGTTTTGAAACAGTATGATATTAATTTCAGAGAAAATGTTTTTAAAACTGCTATGGTGAGACAATATCAACAACAAAAATACCAACGAGGCACTAGCATTAAAATGAACACTTATTGGGCAATAATCACTTTGAGGGCTCTTTCAGAGATAGTTCCAAAGGAATGAATTGCCTATCTAGAGTGCAGTGATTTTATGCAGTAGATGGCTAAGCTTGCTTACCTGTAGTTAGCAACAACTTGCATTCAGCTAGGATGTGTCTATTTATGCCAATAATCTGGCCATGGAATAGTTTTACTGTTGTGGTACTTACCAGGATGCTTTTAAAGTGCCTCACAAATGAGGCCACACAAACAGACTATAGTAAGTAGATATTAATAGGAAAAAAGACAAAGAAGAAGAGACATAACAAATATTATCATAATATTTAGTTATGATAATAACAAAATATTTTATTTAAAAAACTGGATGTATTTGAACAAAAGACAAATATTTTCGTAGAAGAACTGGAGCTCCCTGAATGCTATAAAAAGTTAAACTTCAAACTCCATTGTATGAATGAAAATACAACTATTGCTTGAAGCTTATAATAGTCATGATTTCAGATAGGGTAGATAAATTTAAATGGTTATTACTTTCACAGTGAAATTTTAGAAAAGCGTTAAATACAAGATCTTAGATTAAAAATACAATAAGATAAAGTAGTTAAATCAGATTAAATTATACACACTGTACATTCTATAACACAAATCAAGGTTAATTTATATTAATATAACTAATTAGTTGTTAAAAATTGTAAAATAGAAACTACACATGTTGCAAACATTCTGTTTTTCCTCTAGAACAATAATTTTGATTTTATTTCAGGCTATTTGTGTACTAAATTATGTCACTCTAGTTTGAATAAGTTAATATATTAATAACTTTCTCTTTGGGAACAGATTATTCTATATTATTTCAAATATGCATTAAATACCATGCTCACCAGGTTTCACGCCTGCTCTGTTTGAACCCCATTTGACAGATTGAATTACACCGTGATGAGAGCACATGAGATGCTTATTATAATGCAGTTTCCTTTCATATTAAAACTTTTCAAAAGAAAGTTAATATGACTTTGTAGCGTATATTTATGTTTTGTCTAAATATCACTTATATAATTGGTTTATTTCTTTAAAAATTACTTGTAACTAAAAAGACTCCCGCAAATATTCATATAGCTCTGGGACTTCAGCAAACTATATTCACTGTTCCATCAGTTCAATGTTTTAAAGGAAAGGGTAAAATTACATTCGCAGATTTTGGCAAATGTATTATTCAGGAAAGGTTATTGAACTGCTTCTAGCTGAGCCAGAACACCCCGTCTTGTTTTATCTTGCAAAAACAAAAGCATGCATGAAGATTTCCCCATTGTACTCAACGAGCTCGCTTAACCCACACAGAATGTAATACTTGCTGAGAATCATTCCTAATGATTTCCTTCTTCGTCAGACAGGAAACGGAAAGCTCTTTAATATTCTAGGCTCATTATTCTCATTTTCTATAATTTAACAACTCCTCATATTATTCTTAATGAAAAAGTCATGCAATATTGAGCAGTAACTGCTGTTAATTTCCTGCTGTATATCATTTACATTTTTTGTCACTGGTGGTAATTAACATACTTAATTATCATACTGATTGTCTTTTTTAGCTTATTAAGAGTATAGTCATCCCAACCCTCACTGATCTTACAATAGTATATTTTATTGTTTTCACTAATAATATCCTGAGATATACAAGACTTAAATTTTTAGAAAAAAACTGTGTGATTCTGCAAGTAGCAGGCTTTCTAAATGGTCCAATTTAGCACAGAATAATGTAAGTTTTTATAGTTCTTATAAAGAAAGTATGGAGTTTTATTTCTGGGCAGGACAATGCTACTTGTTTAAAATGTGGAAAAACAGTTATATTACCCTATTCTCACACAAGAAAATATGTTCTCATACTCCATTTAGATTGTATCTTGTATTCCCTTATATTTCAAAAGCTTATGTTTAAAATTCACTATGAATATATTTTAAGTAATAATAAAATTAATTTTTTAATACAATAGACACTTTCTCCCCAAAATAGCAATTCTCTTAATTTAAAATATTTGCTTTATAATTCCTAAAATTCTCAACCAACATTTTATAAAACAGTATGAGGGCCAAAAATTCAGAGATCACATTGCATTTTGAAGTAGTACAAAAACCTTATTGATACTACAATACCTATTAAAATTATAAAAATTGTCAACAGTGTTCAACTCATACTTTATGCCCATACTTTATGCTCTGAGCATACCTAGCTGCATTATTATGGGCTAGTTTATATGTTCCTTTGCTCAAGGGCAGATTTCAGGACAGAATCATTATTTATAATGGAGGTATTATATCCAAGAAATGTTACTTTCCCAAACTTGTGGACACCAAAAAATGTAACTCATTTTCATAATAACTTTTCTTTGGTTCTAATCATCAATGTATTCTCTATTATGAAAAATATAATAAATAAAAAAGACTTGGCATAGTTAACATGCAATGCAATACACAGATGATGCATTATAAAATTGTACACCTGAAATTTATGTAATTTTATTAATCAATTCAATAAGAAAAAAATAATCACAAAGATTACCTGAATATTAAATGCCAAAGGTGCTCTTTGTATTTCTTCTCGACTTTTAGAAAAGAATATAAATTAAAATAAATTATCACAGAGCAATAAAATAGATTAGAAAGCAAAGCAGTGATAATTCCTCCCTCTCTTTGTAAGGACATTGTTGTCCTAAGGGCAGCGATATGTTGTCACACTTGCTCCACAAAAAGCTGTAGATAGTAATGTTGGACTCCACATTGGGACTGACTAAATTCTAATCATGACTCTATCAATTGTCTGAATTATAACATATTTTGGGGCCTCATTTTTCTTCTCTCTTCAGTGGAGATAACAGTAACATGTATCTCACATAGTTGTCCTGAGCACTAAAATCACTCTATTAGGTACTGCTTATCACATTGACTGACTCAAAATAGAAGCTCAATTAATAACCAGATATTAATAGGTCCTATTATAATATTTAATAGTACCTAATTGGCTTTGAATGGTAGAATTCTGGACTCTGTCCTTGTAATGAGAAATGGGGTTTGCTTTTGCCTCTTGGTTCAGCTTTGCTTTTCTCCATGAGTTGTTTTTACTCTCAGTTTGTTCATAGTCAAAGGAAGACGGTGGCACCTTCGGCTTCACATGCTCTCAGGTCAAATTCAAATTTGCTCTTTTAGTTTCTCAAAAACATCAACAGATGGTTTAAGTAAGCTTGGTTAATGTGACTTAAATCACATGCCCAGCAACGAGTTGCTGTGACCAGAGAGATAAATCCATTTATTTGGATTAAAACTAGATCACATAATTACCTCTTTTCAGAGGTGAAGTCCCACCCAAACCACAAGCCCTAAAAATAACTGATATTTTGATCCACAAGTGAAAACTGTAGGTCTTTGCCACAAATATGGCACGTAGATAGAGGAAATCAACACAGTGAAGCAAGAAAGTAAGCAAAAAGCAAAGGATAGCTATCTATAAGAATTATTTGATATAAATGATATTTAAATAGTTTGATTTTGATTTAACCCTTTTTTAAAAAAAGTTGTAACAGTGTGTGAGCTTAAGAAAATTTCTAAACCCTCAAGATTTCAAGTTCTTCTTGAATAAAATGGGCAAAGGACCTGAACAGACACTTCTCCTAAGAAGACACACAAATAGGCAACAGATACATGAAAAGATGCTCAACTTCAATATTAGGAAAATGCATATGAAAATTGCAATGCGATAACATTACACACCTGTTACAAATCACAAGTTAATAAATGTTCATGTAACATAAATGTGAATTAAGAATCATGGCGAAATACACCAGTTTTTGAAAAACAAAATGAATGAAAGAGGTTCATTTTCGCCTAATTCACCAGAATTGAAAGGGAAGCAGCTCTTCATATACTTAAAATTAAAAGTTAATTTAGACCACTATGCTGGGCACTTTGGTTTTAATATTTCCCATTCCTTTGAAATCCTATTTTTTATAAAAATATTTTAAGTGGTAATTCTAATAAGAAATCATGTAACTCCTTCATGCATTGGACCATACACAGTGATAGGTCAGTGAACAAACATGTGGTGGCAGAATTCCTTCTGATACATTTACCTTGTTACTTCGGTCAGTGTCTCTGCAAGGCTTATTTCAGTGGGTGCGCATTTTCAATAGAATTCCTAAAAGTTTTCAAATCTACTTGATAGGAAGTTTTGATTCACTGTGTTTGCTGATAATTTAATATCGAAGCGAGAGATAATCTACCCTAGAATTTATAAAAATATATCTTCTAATCATCTTCCAACAAGATTATCCAGGAATCTTTTTTTCTTTTTGAAACACAAAATATAAAATTTTTAAAAAGCAGTGAATTTGGAGAGACATCCCAACAGTATATGAAAGTTTAAAATATTATAAAAATATGATATTTGAAATCAAATAGAAATGTAGAAGAAAAATAGAATGTGATTAAGTGATGTAAAATAATTTTAAAGTACGACTAGAGTTGAATTTTGAGAAATTTTAATGTAAAATAAAAATAAAAAATAAGAATGAAATGCAGTGAAAAAAGGAAACTGATTCCTATATTATGTAAAAACAGTAGAAGAAAATATAAAGTGAAAATGTAAAAAATTATATTACAAAAGTTTAAAACATAGTATATCAATCAACAATATCATATAAATATAAAAAGCATACATTATTTCTGAAAAGTAAAAGAGAAAATAAGTTAATAAATTAGTATACTAATGTTCATAGCTATCATTAGGAAAAAGAGGGCACATTCTTACATAAAACTGAAAAAAAGTATATGAATAAGGAATTCAGGCAGAGTTAATGTTCAAGAAACATATAAGTATTAAAGGTAACTAGAAATAAAATAAATAAAAAATTCAAACGTCTGACTGGAAATATTTGATGTCATGACAAATATAATATGCACTATTGTTGAATTTTGTAACTTTTATGCATTCCTGTGCAGGGTCACTCACAAAACATTTGTGAAGCATTGTAAGTGAATTTAAGGCTTAAATTATTTATTTTCTTTGAACCATTAATGTCATTAAAAGAAATCTAAACTTAAATTATTCAAAGTTATTGATTTCTATCATGAAAGTAATAAACATTGGCTCAAGACTTTAGGTATGAAGATTATGTGTACAATATAATGCGATAAAATATGACTCAATAATCATTATAGGAGTTGGTTATATAATACATAATAGTTTGTTTATTTGGAGTATTGTTTGCACAAATATTTGGCATCAGAGGAAAATTTTCAGTACAGGAAGGAAATTATATAAAATTATGTCAAAATATACAGAGATATTACCTTTGCATGAAGAAGACACAAGCGTGCACATACCCACCTCCCTATCAAAACATCTTATTTTTATACTTAATCATCTATAAAATAAACACATTACTGTTGTTATTGTCAAAATATTCAATAATTTACATTGCTTTTGAGGTTTACAAAAGGCCAAAATATATAGTAGCAAAGTTTTGGTGATATGATTTGACATCGTATTGGCAAATATATGTTTAAGAGTACATATTTAAATTGCATAATCTATTTAGATTTAAGCAAACTGTAAATTTACCAGCATTTTTCTCCAGACCTTTCGAACACTTGCCAACATAGGATGGCTGTTGCATAAATTTTGTAGTTGGTCATAGATTACACAAAAATTATAATATTAGTTATAAAAGTCATGGTAATTAAAAACCTAAATGTTTTTTTTTAAAGATTTTATTTATTTATCTTTAGAGGGGATAGGAAGGAGAGAGGGAGAGAACTGGCCTGCAACCCAGGCATGTGCCCTGACTGGGAATCGAACCATGGTTGCTTGGTTCCCAGGCCCGAGCTCAATCCACTGAGCCACACCAGCCAGGGCTAAAACCCTAAATGTTAAAACTGTAGCTTTTGTGACTTTGAAAACTTATTTCATCCTACACTGCTCATCAGCATTCTCTTTTAATAAAGTTATTGTACCCTAAAATTTATATTCTACTTTAAGAAAGAAAAATATATTTCAAGGTGTGTAAGCGATACATGTACCTAGCTATTAAAAATGATTTTCAATATGACATATAAAATAATAGTAAAAGTTCCCAAACCATCATTTTTGATATCTAAGATGCCTTCTAAAACTTACAATTAGTAAAAATTTTAAGAAAATCTTCAGAAAAACTACAAAATTGGAGTTTTGTGTTCACAGAGTCAATGAAAATTGATAAAAGGCAAAAAACGTTGCAGTACTTTTCTAACTTTTTAAATACAGGTTAAAATTAACAAAATAAAGAATCAATTATTTTTTATAATGTGAATTTTCCAATAAACCCATTTGCTAATATTTGTAAATGGCATTCTATAATCATATATCAACTGTCAATAGTACCTTTATGAAATTATTATTATTTTTTCATTTTCAAAACTGGGACAGAAAGGAGGGAGCTGTCCTTCTACCATAAATGGAAGAGTTGCCTCCGCCAGGAAAACCAATTAGATGCACAGTGAGTGCCTTCCTGATAACTTGGCTCAAACATGAGCATGCTTCCTTACAGGGCCCTCCACAGGCTAAAGCAATTCTACTAACTTGTGACTTCATCATCTTTCACTGAAGTGTTATGAAGATGCATAGGGGGTCAGACCACAAAGCAATTCACTGCACTGTTCCCTACCAATACTGTGCAAGGGGCCCATTTGTCTATTATCAATAAGTACTTAAAAATCTGCCTTAAAATCATCCATAAATTTATCTAAACTTTTCTTTATTCTTTATGTTTTTGAGTCTGTGTATTTCTTGGGGATAAAATTTCTATTTGCATACATTTGCCATATATTTATGTTAGATACTATTTTAAACCAAATATCATCCGGCAATTTAGATACATTTTAATCCCTGATTAGATACCTAATCCCTGAGTCAGATTCATTCTTTTTTAAAACATGGCAAACAATCATTTAAAACAAATTAAGCACAAGGTATATAACACACCAAGTTCCCAATGCAGTGCCTTGAACACAGTAGCCACTGAACAACCTTAATTTCATGTGGTACTTTCCATAATAGCCCTAAACCATTCCTCCTCACAGTTCAAGGCCTTGTCCTCTACCTAAGTGTTTTATTTGGTTGTTCAAACTCTATTAATCCTGCAGGTCAACAAATGTTAGAGTTCTTCTGAAAAATAGTAACATTTGTAACAGTTTTTTTTTACTTGTCTCTTTTTGCTGTTGAACTCCAATGGTTTATCATCTTAGGTTGAAAACTTCAGTCTCCATGAACTCATTCCGTTCTATCTAGCTTCCACTGATGATCCTTTTCTGTCCAGCCTCACTCATCTGCTTGCTTTTTATTTTTTTTTTTAATGAGAAAGCTGTAAGATGCGCCTTCTTATTTTGCCACAAGGACCTCTGATTATCACCGTACAGCAAATCCCTTCTTGCCACACCCCAAAACTGAAAGACAACTTCTTGAAACATCTCTATATTTTCTTAGTAGACAAGTGAATTTTACATGTAAAAATATGGAGCCATATGAATGTATAACATGAGAATTTATTATATAAAGATATTGAAAGAATAGAAAATCTGAGAGGCAACAGAGAAATATAAAAAAGAGAGGACTTTATCGTGTCCTCAAAAAAGAAAAAATGGTAAGGAAATTTTAAAAATATAGATGGTAATAGAATGACTCACTGAGATACATATTTTTCATATCTCAGAATAAACTTATGTGATAATAGGAGGCAGAATGTCTTGAATTCTGCATCAGGATATGGAAAAATATAACTGAAAGTAAAATAAATGGAGTGTTTTTCAGAGTAAGTTGGTTAGATAGTTTCACTTACTTTTCCCTTATATTGTTGATTAAACATATTTCTCTGATTAGGTATTTATTAAACTACATTTTAACTTTGTCATAAAACAGCTTATTTTAAAATTTAAATATACTCCTGGGTTTAAAGAAAGGGGAGAAGTGAGAAAATATTTGAAAGAATTAGTGAAAGTGTGATTCTATTACAACACCACTTGAAATTTGAGGACAATGAAAGGATACTATAGGATAGGATCATCTTATCACCGTGCTCAATTTAGCTAGAGTTTTAGGACTGATTTAACATCAAAAAAGAGTAAAAAGATTTTATCAGTTAATTTTCCATTATTGTGAAATATCTACTTAAATTAGTTACATAGAAAAAATTCCAGAACCATTTTGCTGTGAACTGAGAAAGTCCCAGAAATTGTCTTTGTAGGTGCAATAAGTGAGAAAAATGTTCACGTGTGCCTCATACATTATTATACATCTCTTTTTGTTTATTCGGTTTTTGTTTTGTGTTCTCTTGTTTTGTTTAGTTTCAGGAACTCTAAGTAAACTGAATTAGCAAACATTTATTTTCCCTTTTTATTCCAACACATAACAAATGCCTAGGTATTATTCAATTGTTATAGAATGACAGAATGAAAACATTGGTCATATACTCCTATAATTTTTAAAGAAAAGGATAAATGATCTCAAATGGAGATATTAATAGGATTTCCTATCTTTTCTGTTTCACAAAATAAATCCAAGGATTTTGCTACTTTAATAATATTTTATGAAAAATGTATATTTTTCAGTTATTTCCTGCATAAAATTCTACATAAATGTCCCTACATAAACTTTTAGTACTTGCCCATTTAAAGAACACTGGAATTAATTTCCAACGGGAAGTATTATACACATTAGAAAGTACCTGAGTCGTCTTAACCACAGGACGGTGATAAACTGCAGTGTGTGTAGCGGCAGTAATGTGTGCGGTCGGGTGGCATCTAATTAGGGGCAGACCTAATTTTGCTTAATGTCGTCACTAACAATCATCTAAACCTGGAAAACAGCAAAATTAACTCCCACTGAACATGACAGTGGGAAATTTTATGAGCATTTCTGTCATAATAACTAAGTTTAGTCCTTTAAAATCATTTAAAACAAGATTCACTCGTTTTATTTATTTATTTATTTATTTATTATTATTTTTTACCAAAGTAAATCACTTTTATTTTTTCATCCTTATTCATCTCCCACACTCTCATCCACAGCCCCACAGCCCCAGCAATCGCCACACTGCTGTCTGTGTTCAGTTCTTTCTCTTCGTTAAAGTGTACACTGCATCTAGGGGGTTTCATTTAAAAGGTGTTAGGAAGCTACATTAGTCTAAGATTTTACAAATGTATGAAAAAACTTAAGTATCTCAGAGGATTTTGGCCATCATTCCTTGGAGATATAATTGGATCAGAGTTTGAAAATTATATAAATACTTCCTATATATGCTAGAAGATTGATCATAAATAACCTAGAAACTTTGTGTGCTTCAGACCCTCCCACGTGCTAGTGGAAAACACTGGAGTAATTAAAAAAATGTAGATGTATTAGAGTGGAGTTCACATAAAAAGGTGTAAGGTGGAAATGGGGTAAAATGCTTAAATAACAATAATGCTTTGGAATGCAACATTCTATGAGGAAAGTGGTAGAAGATCAAATTTGTTCCTTTGACATGCCTTGGAATATTGTCCTGGAAAAGAACCTAGAGATGGGGGTTACACCAGAAAGCAAGCATTCAGGGAAGACTGGGGAAAAAGCCTGTACGGGCTGCGAAATCTGCCTCTGACACCTGAGGTGAAGGCTTAGGGGGCAGCGGGTCCACATTTCCTGCAGGCAACTTCATAGGAAGCTCCAATAAGTCTTGTCTTTCTACTCCACCGCGCAGTGTGTCATTCCACATAAGATAAAACACTGCAGCCAATATTACTGCTGTCTTTTCAATTTTCAGGTGATATTTATAAACTAAGTATTGCGATGGTAGTTGATAACTGATTTATGTGAAACATTTATTTCTAGTATTCTTAAAGGGTGAGATATACATCTAGCTATTAGGAATGACACCAAGTTACGCTGGAATTTCTGAGTCATAAGCAAGAAAGGATGAATAGGGGCAAGAGCAGTAGTTTGAAAAATGAGAGTAAGGACAGAGTGTGACAGAATTTTTTCCACTGGAAATAAGTTATTTTATTTATTTTTATTTTTTAATTGAATTTATTGAGGTGACATTGGTTCACAAAACTATACAAATTTCAGGTGTGCAACTCAATTAAGCACCATCTGCAAACTGCATGATGCATCCATTGCTTCAAGAAAAGTACCTTTCTGTCCCATTTTCCCTTCCTTTGATCACCTCTACCTAACTCCCACCCCTTTCCCCCTGGCTATCTATCTATCTATCTATCTATCTATCTATCTACCTATCTATCTATCTATCTATAAATATATAAACATAGACATGGATATGTGTGCATGTGTGTATATATGATATATCATATATACATGCATGCATACACATATACATATATACATATAGACTTATAGTTGTGTATATCCATGTGTGCATGCACATGTGTACCTATACATATATGCATATACACATGCATACATGTATACGTGTATTTGAGAGGGTTAATTCCTTCATGTTTCTCATTCAACCCTCCCCCCATTTCCTCTGACAGTGCAATGTATCCATGCCTCTGTTTCTATTTTGTTCATAAGTGAGATCATATAGTATTTGTCTTTCTCTCACTGGCTTATTTCACTTAGCATAACAATATCCAGGTCCACCCATGCTGTCCCAAAAGGTAAGATCTAGATTTTTTAAATCAATTTCTGTGTTCTTTTAATATTTATTTGTAGAGGATAAGGGAAGGAGAAAGGGAAAGAAACATTAATGTATGATTGCCTCTCATGAGCCCCTTACTAGGGACCTGGCCCATAATCCAGGCATGTGCCCTGACTGGGAATAGAACCTGCTTTGGTCAGCAAGCCAGCACTCAATCCACTGAGCCACACCAGCCAGGGCTAGAATTTCATCTGTACTTGTCCAGATGCCTCTTTCTTTTCCAAAAGAAATCTCTACATTATTTATATTTACTCAGAATTGATTCAGCATTTACAAGTTTTTGATTTACCGTATGTCTTTTAAAAATAATATGTCACATATGTGGATTAACAGTAGCTAGAAATGCTTTATTTTTCTTCCTGTCACCCCTACTGAGAAACAGAGTTTATGTTCTCTCTCTTTAAAACTGGGCTGGTGTCGGGTAGTATGGGGGTGAGTTTCCTCACTTCCCCCCCGTGCCATGGATGAGAGTAAATATGACAGAGACATATCTGCTTGGGGAGGAGAGGTGGCCAGTTTCCCAGAGGAAAAAGGCCTTGAGCAGTGGCCAGTTTCTCAAGGGAAAAAGACGTTGAGCCCCTTCCTCCAAAGACTTTTATTGGGTTGTAATACACAGGAATACAGGGCTGCAAGGATCAAACAGTAGATAACATTTCAAAAAAATCTGAGGGCTTAGTCTGAGTCGGAGTCTGTCAGGAACAGAGTTTTAGAGTTTTCTGCTTGAACCCTTAACATATGAATGAAAGCACTCTTAGCAGAGCAGATTTCACAGGTTTATCAGCAAGTCTTTGTAATGCCAGATTTTCCCCCAGGACACACTCCAGCAAGGTAAGGAGCTGCACCCCTCCCCAACAGGTATTCAGGCTTAAGGGGATTAGACTCAGGAAGCGCTTCTCCCAGAGGACATGGGGACTCAGGATATGTCAGAATAGCTGGGGGGTGAGGGTTCATCACCCCCTCTATGTTGCAGCCCCCCTCGAGTCCTTCCATGAAGGCCTCCCAAGTGGTTGTGTCTGGCCTAGGTTGCCCCTCCTCTGAGGGGTCTTACTTATCAAGGACTTCTGACCATGCTTTGGGGGCAGGGAGGAAACTGAGACAGTGTTTGCTATGAGAGACAAGCTTTGTATCCTGAAGCTCGAGTTCCAGAGGTCATGTCTCGCTCCCTCATCCTTAGCCACAGGGGGTAGAGAGTTACAACTCCTGAAACCAGGCAGAGCGGTCCACAGCAGGTTAGCTGAAGACAAGGCCCATCCATCACCCTGGTTGAGGGCTGGCCAGGAGGCTCCCACCAGAGGGAATGTGTATTGTTTTGGGAATGGATTATAGTTCCCACCTTGTCTCCTTTAGGGAGTGGCTTCTTGTCCTGTGATGTTTCTTGCTGCACACACACACACTGAGTTAATGCAGTTTAAAATCACACATAGGACACATGCCCCCTTTGTCTGGGACCCCTTATATGGGATCTCAGACTAGAGGAGGTGCGGTCTCTCTCACAAGGACCCACTGTTGCTAGTCCTTTGAGGGATTTTTTTCAGAATGTAATGAACATTTAAGCAGTTCCCCCGTTTAGGGCTCCTGTGCCACCACTGGTGTCACAAAAAGGATATTCCAGAAAATACCCACTGAGTAGAAGGCATGTGATGACATGCTGGGCTGGGTGGCTGAGGGGTAATCCCAGAAATAGCAGGGGTAATCTCACCAGTATTGGGGGGGATGTTGCACCAGTATTGGGGGGAATGCCCCAATGCTCTTGCAGGTCTGGCAGAAGACCTCCATGGGGGGCGGGGGGAAGAAGTAACAGAAATAAAAGTATGGCAGTTAGAGAGTAAACTTAAGTTAGAGAGAAAAGTAAGAACATAAGATTCTAACTCCATTGTGTAAATGTACCACAGTTTTTTGATCCACTCTTTTACTGATGGGCAGGCCCTCAGGCTATTTCCATCACTTGGCTGTTCAGTAGCACCACTATGAACATTGGGGTGCATAAATTCTTTTGAGTTGGTGATTCGAAATTCTTACAGTATATTCTCAGCAGCAGAACCAATCCCTGGTTGAAAAGGCAATTCAATTTTTAGTTTTTTAAGGAAATTCCGCACTGTTTTCCACAGAGGGCGCACCAGTCTGCATTCCCACCAACAGTACTAGGGTTCCCTTTTCTCCTCATCCTTGCCAACAAAACGTTGATTTGTTAATGATAGCCATTTTTATGGGTGTGAATCTAATGAACAAAATTAATGAGCAAAGCAGAACCACAGTTGTGGAAATACGGAACAGACAGAAAGTGACCAGAGGAGAGGTGGGAGGGGGAACACAGAAGATAGAAGGGGAAGGGACTAGATAAAGAACATGTGTGAGTGACCCACAGACATGGATGACAGTATGGGAACTAACTGAAAGCAGGGGATGGGATGGGCAAAAGGATAAAAAGTGGTACAAATTGGGACAACTGTAATAGAATAACAATAAAAATCATTTAATAAAAAAATTCTAATTCTAGTCCTAATCTCTCCTTGAAGTTTTTGCCTTTGCTTTAGATTTTGTCTTTGTTTCTATTTTGGAACAGAGTGGCTTAGGCTGCACTTTTGACTAATTAGAATTGTTTTGCCAAAGGTCTAGTAAATAGAGCAACATTTATGAAATGTATTTATGAATTTGTCAATCTAAAGAATGCTAATTACTTACATTTAAGTTTGAAAAGTATATATGGTTTTAGTAATAAAAGGTGTAAATTATGGCAATATATTTTGAAGGAAACAAAACTAAAAGTATATGTTCTAATTTCTGGATGAGTTCAGAGAACAAAGGAAAAGGGACTAAGAAAGTTGCACAAGGATTGTGTAGAGGGAAGAAGCAAAAAGACAAGCTAATGAGAACATCTTGTACTTTCTCTACCCAAATTAGTAAGTCAAATTATATGTTTAGTTTTTATGTGTTCATTCTTTATGTGTATGGTCTTTATGTGATATGTGTTTATCTGTGTATTACATGTGGTATGTGTTTATCTGTGTATTACATGTGGTATGTTTTCTGCCTCCAGATGTCATAATTGGGGTGTAACATTTTACTGGTGTAAAGAAAGTAAACACATCAATTAAGCAGGATCAAGGAGGCTGGACAAATTATTTGATGTGAAAACTGGTATTAATCTTAATGAACATCTTTTGAAGTTATTACTATAAAATTGTGTTGTGTTGCAAAAAGTTTATGTTTACTCTTTGGGTTAAGTTCGTTTGACAGCCTCCCAAAGTTAAAATTTTAAGAGACTTTATAAATATATAAATAACCCCAGACCATCCTAGAATTATTGCTCAGTGCAGCCATCCAACCTTCCCCTCCAAGATAACTAAACTGTGACACACCATGCATGTTCTAGATCAGGGGAACCCCCATTTACTCAGCCCTTTTTATATAGAAGAAATGTCCACATGGCTAAGCCCAGTGAGCCCAGAGTATTATGAGACATTTAAAACTGTTTTTACTCTATGCCCCTTGAGGATCGTTCATTTGTTTGTTTGTTCGTTTGTTTAATTTTTCAATTACATTTGACATTCAATATTATTTTATATTAGTTTCAGGTGTACACTATAGTGGTTAGACATTTATGAAATTTATGAAGTGATCACACCAACAATTCTAGTTCCCATCTGACATCTTATAATAACAATAGGTATTTTCGATGATGTAACGGCAAAATTTCCAATTGTCTCACACAAAAAGTCATTGCTTTGGCTGATGTTCACTCAGAGAAGAAGAAATGTCTATAACATGATCATGAGGATTAAGTCAACAATATAACTTTTCTTATTTAGTATCAGTACAGTGTTCTGATGATTTCTAAAGTCCTCAACCAAAAGCCTATTATTGCTTTAGTTTCAGTAATACATTCTAACAATTAAACCAAGAAAGCAATAAAAATGCCACTCAGTTTTGTCAGTTTTTAATCACACCTTAAGATTAAAAAAAACACAAATATAATATGCAAATAAATTTTCTGGTCAAATGCCCTTTTTTGCCCTGTTAGTTGTGCTCTATTGCAAATCTGTTTGCATTGCAAGTGTGAAATAATAACTTTGAAATTATGACAGTCCTTAATGTTTTAAAACTAATAAAATTATTAAGAAAAACAAATTATGCCACTTGCTGTGGTTTTCCTAAAACTTAATACTTGAAAAGTAAAATATCTTGCATACTAAAATGGTTTTTATCTTTGACTCTTCATTCTACTTAATGATAGGACATCAAATAAAATTCTTGTTCATTTTTAATACAGCTGAGATTGCTATTATCAAAAAGTGTCTGCTGTTATCAGCATCTCTAAGTCATAATCAATGCTATAAGTAAAGATAAAATGTATGCCTTACATCTCAGTGTGAATGTAAAGATAATATTACAAAAATATGAGGCCATATTCACTAAAAATGCATAAAATACATTGTTTACTGTGGGTACAATGTTGTACAGCTGATCTTTATAGCTTATTTAATTAAACAATATTGTTTAATTAAAACTTCATGCCCATGGATTAATAAATTTCATTATCCCTGCACCGAGGTCCTGGCAACTATCATCTGACATTTTTTAAATAAATTTGACAATTTTAGATGCCTTATATAAGTGAAATCAGGCAGTGTTTATGTCACTGCATCTCTTATTGCATTTGGGAAAACGTCTTCCAGGTTCATTCATACTATCACAGACTGCAGAACTTCCTTCTTTTATGAAGAATGAATAGTATTTTACTTAAAATGCACACATGTGTCTATCCTTGTTCATTTAGGTAGTTTCCAAATTTGGGCTACTGTGAGTAATGCTTCAGTGGGCAGTGAGAGCTATGTATTTGAGATCCCAATTATAATCCTTTCGGATATATGAGGGGGTACTCAAATATTGAGTTTGTTTATAAAAAATTGTGTATTTATTCTTACATGTTTAAACTTCAGTCACCTTCAAAGTACTCTCTATTTGATGCAATATACCTATCAAGACTTTTTTCACTGCTCAAAACAGTTTTTGAACTCATTAATTTTGATGTTTTTTAGGTCTTCTGTCATTTTTTATTTGTTTGTTTGTTTGTTTCACCTCTTCAATATCAGCAAAACATTTCCCTTTGAGGAAATGTTTTAATCTGGAAAAACAAAATAGTATCACTCAGAGTGAAATTAGGTGAATAGGAAGGGTGGGGCACAGGGTGATTTCATTTTTGCTCAAAAACCGCTGAACACTCGGCACAGTATGGGCAGGTGCACTCATAAACCACCCATCATGAAATGGGCATACACATTGAAAGAGGTTTCAGACAAATTTTGCTGAAGCTAAATACAGCATCTCACAACAACACCAGCTGGTACACTGATACAGACGTGTTCCTGGAACAGTCAGCTATCGGAGAAATTTGTACTACAAGGAGCCTACCCTCCAGAAAATAACTTGGTGTTTCTGGGGTCTTCCCTTTCACAAATGAGATTGCTGGGTACTATGGTGTTTCTATTTTTAATTTTTGAGAGAACTCCATACTGTTTTTCACAATGATTGCATCATTTTGCATTCTCAGCCACAGCGCATTGTGTACTAATTCTCTAAATTCTCACCAATGTTTAATGTCCTCTGTGTTTTTTTAAAATATTTTATTTATTTATTTTTAGACAGAGGGGAAGGGAGGGAGAAAGAGAGGAAAAAAAACATCAATGTGTGGTTGCCTCTGGGGTGTCCCCTAGTGGGGACCAATCCTGCAACCCAGCTATGTGTCCTGACTAGGAATTGAACCAGCAACCTTTGGTTCACAGGCTGGCGCTCAATTCACTGAGCCACACCAGCCAAGCCTATTTTTTTTGTTTTTAATAGTAGCTATTCTAATTGATATGAGATACCTCATTATAATTTTAATTTATATTTCACTACTGATTAGTGATATTGAGCATTTCTTCATGTACTTGGCTATTTATATGTCTTCTTTGGACAAATGGGTACTCAAACCCTTAGCTCATTTTATAATTGGGTTAGTATTTTTTAGCTATTGAGTTGTAGAAATTCCACATATATTTTGGAAATTAACCCCTTATCAGATATATGGTTGAATTATTTTCTCCCATTCCATGGGTATTCTTTATTCCTCTGTTGATTATATACTTTGCAGAAGATTTTTCTTTTGATTAGTCCAATTTGTCTATTTTTGCAATATTTCCTTTACTTTTAACCATAAAATAATTGCCAATACCAATTTCATTAAGCTTTTCTTGTATGTTTTCTTCAAGGAATTTTACAGTTTCAGTCTTATGTTTCAGTATTTAATACATTTTGAATTGACTTTAGTGCATGATATGTGATAAGGTTCTAATTTCATTCTTTTGCATATGGATATCCCGTTTTTTCAATACCATTTGCTAAAGAGACTGTTCTTCCCTCAATATATATATTTTTGATGCCCTTGTCAAAGATCAGATGAAAATAGATGCTCTTTCTGGGCTTTTTATTCTGTTCCATTGGCCTATATGTCTGTCTGTATGTCAATACTATACTATTTTAATTACTATAGCTTTGTGATATACTATTTTAAATAAGAGTGTATTATGCCTTCACATTTGTTCTTGTTAAGTTTACTTGAGTATCAGGGTTCTTTGATATTTCATATGAATTTTAGAATTTTTTCAATATCTGTAAATAAATGCCATTAGGTTTTTGATAAGGCTTGAATTGTAGGTATACATTATTTGGGGGGAAATGACCATTTTAATTATGTTAAAATCTCCAACCCATGAACACAGGATATCCTTGTAATAGTTAATATCAATTTTATAAATTTTATTTTATTTTGCAATTTTTAGTGTTTTGAGTTTTTTACTTTGTTGATTACATGTATTCCCAAATATTTTATTCTTTGTGGTTTTGCTATAAATGTGATTGTTTTTCTTTTTTTTCAGATAGTTTATTGTTAATGTATAAAGTGCAACTGATTTTCGTATGTAGGTTTTTATCCTGTAGCTTTTCATGAATTACTCTATGAGTGCTGATGGCATATTTTTAATGGAGTCTTTAGGATTTTCTATATATAAGATTATGTCATCTTTAAATGAAAACAAATGAATTCTCCCATTTATTTTGCTAAATTAAATTTTCTTAATGTACATTTTCTCTTTTATTGAGATATATAACAATATAACTCAATTAGTTTAGTATAACTAAATAGAAATTCCATGGTCTTTCTGCAATGTCATCATCTTTTTTCTTGGACCCATAGTGAAGGCTACAAGAAGAAATTCTTTATATTAACACACTCAATAGACAATATGCAATTTTTTTATTCTTATTCATCAGTGGTAAAGTGACAAGTATATTCCTTAAGTGACATTACAAGGAGAGTCTTATTTATGATACATCCAGGAGTAGAGTTAGAAATAAATTTATAATCTATTAAGATACTTGCTTACTGATGTACATTATGGAGATATTTTGGCAAACATCACAATAATATTTTTCCTTATGCATCATTTTATTCTGATGAACTTGGATATGATCCAAAAAAGATTAAGGATATGCACTTCAAAGCCTCTGAAATTCTGTGTTTATACCCTCACTGTATATGGACATAAACTATTATTTTAATATACGAACAAGAGTAAAGTGCACAATTCTGAAATAATAATATTGATAAAGCTACCATCAGCCTCTCTCATAAGCAAACAAAAAGTGTAGGTAAAAAGGCAAAACTAGTCAAAGCATATTAGTAAAATTATTAAGTTTGGGCACAAATACCAAGCTTACTAAAAAAGCAAAGTTTATGTCTTTTCTAAAGCCATCACTTAAAACTTTCAAATTTATTTTGATATTACAAGCAGAGTAATACAATGACCACAGGTGTGCTTTCCTCAGAATTGATTTTATCTTGCAGAATTCAATATTCTAGACCATGTTATATTTCACCTTGAATCTGGTTTGTAAAATTGTTTCATGTGCAATTGTGCCAATTACTAAAATAACTTTATATTCTAAAATGTATTCTTTTACTGCAAATGCTAAAATTCATTAAAAAGGAAAGCCATAGAAATATTGTTCAGACACCACATTTTTTTTCCAGCTAACTGCTGAGAACTAAAAAGTCTCTATTACCAATGATGAATATGTTTTCAATGGGGAATTCAATTTCAAACAGAGCCTTTCACCTTTAAGCTAACTGGTAAATTTGGTTTGCAAATACAACACCTAATGCAGTTCCCTTGTTAGATCCACAAAGTATTTTTGGCCAGAGTTTTCAGTCAATCTCTCTTAATGGTTAATAGGGATAAATATCACAGAAAGTAAAGCCATTAAATCCTCAACCCTCTTTAGGGAACTAATTTTTTTAAATGATGTTTAGCTTCTCTTTATCAGAAGTTATGGAGGCCCTGGCTGGTGTAGCTCAGTGGATTGAGCGTGGGCCTGCAAACCCCATGATCGAAGTTCAATTCCCAGTCAGGGCACATGCCTGGGTTACAGGCCAGTTCCCAGCAGGGGACTCATGAGAAGCAACCATACATTGATATTTCTCTCATTCTTCCCTTCCCCTCTAAAGATAAATAAATAAAATCTTAAAAAAAAACAGGTACCTTCATTTCTAAAAAAAATAGCATTTTTATATTTCTTTGAGTCTTATAATGCAATATAAGTTTTTTTATTTAGTTATTTTCAAGTCCAGTTTTCTTTTTCTCCCATCCCAGCCCACACCTCCCCACCTCCCTCCCATTTCCACCCCCCTTAGTTCTTGTCCTTGTGTCCTTCATACTTGTGCAATATAAGTTTTTATATTATAGTTTTTAGTGGTTGCCCTAGAGTTTTCAATATACAGCTTAAAAATTATTTTTATTTATTTTTAGAGAGGAAAAGGGAGAGAAACAGAGAGGGAAAGAAACATGTATGTATGGTTGCCTCTTGTGCATCCTGCCACTGAGGACCTGGTCTGCCACACAGGCATGTGTCCTGACTGGGAATCGAACTGGTGACTGACCTTTTGGTTTGCATATTATAGTGCAATGCTTATTTAAATTTTTGCAATATTATGTTTTTTTATGTTTGCACTATGTTGCAAGTAATGGTCAGGAAGATTTTTAGGATTCAAATTGTCATTTCTTATAGAATAATAAAAGAATCAGAAAGGTTTGCCATGGTTTTCTGATCCTTTAAATAATATAGAACAATCTTTTCCTGAAACTTACTTGTAAAAGTATCTGAAACTTAAATTATTTTAAAGGGTTATTTTTCATTTTTGTTTTCTTAAGAAAGCTTTTAAATATATATATATATATTATTAATTATGCCATTACAGTTGTTATATTTCCCTCCTTCATTCCCCTCCACCCTGCACACCCCCCCACCATTCTCCCCTTTAGTTTATGACCATGTGTCTCAAATTCTTTAGATTCTATATTTCCCCTACTATTCTTGCCCTTCCCCCTATCTATTTTCTGCCTACCATCTATGCTACTTATTTTCTGTAGCTTTTAAAAAATTACTTTCTACACAGAATTTCACAATATTATATCATAAATGGACTTTTAAAAAAGAAAAGCATCAATTTCATTGTTTTTGGATTTAACAGTATAGAATGACATAAATGGTATTCTAATATTTTGCATTCTTCTGGGGTTTTGTGCTTCGTATAATTTAATGCTCTGTTGTTAGTCACATATATGTGAAGGATTATATCTTTTTAGAGAACTGACCACTTTGCCATTATGTAATACCTCTGTCTTTGATAACTTTCCTTGGTTTAAAATTTGCCTTGTCTAAAATCTATATGGCTATTTCTTCTTTCTTTTAATTAAAGTTAGATTGGCCTATTCCCCCCCATTTACTTGTTAATCTGTATGACTTTTATGTTTACAGTGAGTTTCTTGTAGAAAACATATACTGGGTTCTTGTCTTTGATTGATTGTTTTTTAACTGGTACATTTAGACCATTGATACTCAAAGTGATTATTGATATCAACTGTATTTATTAGTGTTTTCTATTAGTTGCGCCTTCTTGTGGTTTCTATTTTTGTCATTCATCTTTTTCCTGCCTTTTGTGGTTTTAATTCAGTATTTCATGTGATTCGATTTTCTCTCCTTTCTTAGCATATTGGTTATACTTAACAAAAAGTTTTTACTGGTTGCTCTGGAGTTTTCAATACACATTTAAAAATATTTTTAAATTTATTTTTAGAGAGGGGAGGGGAAGGAAACAGAGAGGGAAAGAAACATAAAAGTGTGGTTGCCTTTCATGTGCCCCGCCACTGAGGACCTGGTCCACAACCCAGGCATGTGTCCTGCCTGGGAATTGAACTGATGACCCTTTGATTTGCAGGTTGGCATTCAATCCACTGAGCCACACCAGCCAGGACGTGCAATACATATTTATAGTTAATTTAAGTTCACTTTCAGATAATGCCATACTATTTCATAGGTAGTACAAAAATGTTATAATAACAAAATAATTCCAAATCCTCCTTTTATCACTTTCATTATTACTACAATTTATTTCATTTATATATAATTATAGTTTATAATATAGTCCTAAGCATATATTATTACATACATTTAAAAAATATTTTATGTATTTAGAGAGAAGGGATGAGAGGGAGAAAGAGAAACACAGATGTGTGAGAAAAACATCATCGATGGTTTGCCTTTCCCATGCTCCCATACCAGGCACTTGGCCCGCAAGCCAGGCATGTTCCTAACTAAGAATTGAACCAGTGACCTCTCACTCTGTGGGACAATGTCCAGTGAACTGAGCCACACCGGTCAGTGCCAATCACATACATTGTTGATGTTATTTTAAAAAGTGTTGTAAAAAACAAAAGTGAACTAAGCAAACAAGAACAGGAACAGGATCACAGAAATAGACATCACCTGGAGGGTTATCAGTAGGGAGTGGGGAGGGGGGAAGAATGGAAGAAAAGATACAGGGAATAAGAAGCATAATTGGTAGATACAAAATAGACAGGGGAAGTTAAGAATAGTATAGGAAATAGAGAAGCCAAAGAACTCTATGTATGACCCATAGACATGAACTAAGGCACCCTGTGGGGGGTTGTCAACTTCCATTATTTTCTCTCAGAGCCCTGAGCTCTCATATTAGAAGTCTGAGCATCTAAAGGCCAGCATGCCTGGTGTAAGTCTAAGGTAGACAGTGGAAGGAGACTCAAGACAAAGACACAGAGAGAAAGAGAGAGATAAATGTCTGTTCAGGCCTCAACTGTTCCAGCTGTTAGTTGTGAGCAGAGATATAATGGGCCAAGGATGAGTTATTTATGTTCAATACTTTCAATGCACATGATGTGACAAGTAATAATAAATTGCAGATTTATATATTGTTTGTTAAGCAACAGTAACTAAATAATAAGTTTACTTCTTTTACTCACTCTGATACCTTGAGAGGAATATGATCAGCGCTTATTTATAATGATATTTGTTTCTAAAACATATTTAACATAATTGTATAGTTATCCTAATACATAAACTGCTGCTGACTATTACAAATGTAGTGTAAAATGAGAAAATTAGCACCAAAAGCCAATATAATTTTATATCTTAATTCAAGTATCTGTTTTGATAATTAGTTTTCTAACTCTGAAATGTGTATTGATCTTTATGGTTTCTGTTTAATAACTAATCTTTAAATGTTATTTTATATTTTATCATAACAATTAATTTTATTTCTACCCACACCAACTATAGTATGCTCAGAAGTGCCCCTTACCCTACAATAGCAGCTGGTTCCTTGAGAACATGGATGGCCAGTTGGATAGGTATAATGCACTCTGTTGTAATATTTTTTTCTTCTCCTTCCTTGTCTTTATTTCTTTAAATAAAGCTACACTTTATTATCAGTATCTATTGGTATTTAGTGTAGAGGGAGGCATTTGCTATGTACCTATTTTTATTTCTTCTTAGGTGTTATATATTTCCTACCCTGGATATGTTTAATGTGGTGATTTTTATAGGGAGAAAAGGATAGATGAAGATTATATATATATAATATATATTATATATATATAATATATATATAATCTTCATCTTTATATATATATAAATCTATATATATAATCTTCATCTTTATTCTAAAGAGACCTTTCAGTCTCTTAAGAATATAAATTCAAATTTACCTAAGACTTACCCCTATTTTTGTAATAACACCATCAATTCATAGTTATGATGCTATTTTTCTTAAAAAATGAAGTCTGAACTTTGCTAATAAGGGATGCTAGCAAATTTGAGTTAAGATTGGTTTTGTCCAAGACTGATGTAGATCCTCATTCAAATCTCCCAGGACAAAGTAAGAGACAAAATTTTACAATACCTCAGTGATTTTTACCATGTTACTATAGATTCGCTATGTATTCAAGAGAGAAGGGAGGGAGCTGGGAAGTCACAACAGACCGTTTTGTCTTCTTTCTAAATATGTATTTTTAGTACTTGGTGTGGCAGCCAATGGTCAGCCTCATCAGGGTCCCTGGTGTTTGCCCAGAATATCTGACTTCTTTAAGAGGCAATCTCCGCATATCCCCTGATTTCACGCTTTCAAGCCTTCTGTTCCAAGAGGGCGCCAAGTCTAAACCGAGAACAAAACTTGGGAAATCTACTCTTCCTTTTTTTTTTTTACTTAAAGCAACAAGAATACTCCTCAGTAGCATTGCCAAGGTTGAAAATCCATTCGCATTTGCCCCATAGTTCGTTTACCAATGGCACTCTGCCAGGATCCAATCTGGGATGCTGTCCAGGTAGGGAGTGAGTCATAGATTTGCTATTATTTTAATTTGTTTCCTTACACACTACATTGCAAACAATTACTTGATGCTTCTAACTTGGTGGAGAAACACTCCCTAATTTCATATTGATCTAGGTTTCTCTCCATTTTTATATTCCATTTGTCATTTCAATTGAAGGAAGGGGAGGGAAGGGCCACAGAGCAACTTTATTCAAAGCTGTCATCTAGACGAAAGTATCTGGTCTCCATTCTAAACGCAGATATTACCAAAATATTGTTTCTTTGAGACTTGAGGCTATTTTCTGTTCGCTAATTATACAAACATATATTTGCTTCATTTCCAGAAGTATCTTCTAATAGAAGTGTAAATTAGTAACCTGCAATCATTGATGCTTTAAAATTACTGAGAAGGTATGTTGAATGTCAGGAAACTGAATATATGTTTTATTATTTCTATTCATCATCATTTCCAAAGCCCTGATAAAGTAACAACCTCCAGATGCCCAACATATTACTTACAAAATGAGCAAACACTACTCACTCTTCCTATCTGACAAACTATAATAACTAGTATCCCTTTGGTTTTAAATGATAGAAATACAATTTAAAAATTATCACACATACAACACACATAGTCTATGAGTGACAATGAGAGAGAAAGAGAGAGAGGGAATAATCTAGCACCTAAAAGTGAATGGCCAAGGAGTTCTCTGCTTGAAAGAGGTAAGTTCAGAAGGTCAAAGGGGATTCTGTTTCTATATCTGCTGCCTCTGATCTCAGAAGTGGTATAGCCCAGGGCTTAAAGTGTCTGAGTGAGATGAGCTATCCTTACTATGAGATCCATTATGAATGTCAATATTATCATTAGCACATAATTCTGTACTACCTATGAAATTGTTTTTATGTTTTGTTGCTTTTGCAGTAGATAACAATATAGTTTCATTCAGTTATAAAATGTTTATGTTTCAATGAGTTGGCCACAAGGGAACACAAAAATTGATCAGAAACTTTTTGTTTTGTAACATATTGCTCTTTTAGAGGATGGAATAGGACACCGATAATAACTAGTTACAGGTGACTTATTTTAGAAAATCAAATTAATATTAAAAAGTTCTATTGTCCATATAAAAACATGTTTTACATAAATAATTGCCACTGCATTTCTCCTTCATTAGATAAAGAGTCTACAAAATAATTTATTCTGAGTCCAGTAGTTATGAAAGTATATAAAATCATAGAAGGGTAAAGAAATTTTAATGTATAGCTGTTATTCTTTAATAGGTCTCTTTTTAGTAGAACAGTAAATAATAACTGCCTCTCATGAAAGTTTACATTATGTCAACCCATTGGCTTTTATTGGATTGAAACTCCCTCCAGATAACACACATCCATTCCGAACCTGTGCTCATAAACCCACTTATTGTCAGGAGCTGAGCTGGAAAGAACTGGTTGACTAAAACAGCAAGCCAAAATTAAAGCAGCAATTGTGACTTTATTAACTAACTGCAATAGTGTAAACGACAAACCAGAAAGAAAGTATCGACACTATCGATGTTTCATTTTTCCCCATGGACCTGGTGTTGAGTGGGGCAGGGGCTGGTGAATCAGCACAGGTCGGGGAAATCATCTCATTGATAAGGCTGTCTTAAATAAAAGGCTCTTGTTATTTTGTGAATCCCTAGGAGCCAGAATTGGAAAAATACAGATTACTAAGTTGGTGGAGAAAACATCTTCAAGTCACCACTACCTCCCATAATAAAATCTCAGCACAGCAACTGGGGGAGGTATCAACCGAAGGCCCCTACAAAGCAGATTCCAAATGCAGGCACATGGTTAGCAATGCAGCTGGGCTTAGGAACGTGCTCAGAGTGGCCTGCATCTTTGAGTGCAATTCCCTTTAGAAACTGCAGTACATTAGCTGTGGACCAACCCTGTGGGGAAGGCAGGCTTTCCCCATGAGGCCTGCAGTCAAGTCCTTACAGGCAAGACTGAAAAATCACACAAGATTTTGACTTGCATCCAGGCACCTCATTTATTTAAGAAGAAAAAATGGAAAGGTAAAGGAATCTGTACTTCGTCTCAGAGATGACTGTATTTTCTATGTCTTCAAATAATTAATATGTCTTTAATTGTTAAATTAAAAATCTGTGCTGCAGTAAGAGGTTTTTACCACTGATAAACTTGGGAAGCCTCGTTTAACTCTTTAAATTTTATTGTTAATTACAGGTTAGATTTAATATCATTTTGTATTAGTTTCAGATTTACAGAATATTAACCAGACAATTATATACTTTTCAAAGTAGTCCCCTTGACACCTCAAGTACCCACCTGGCACCATAAGTAGTGACTAAACATTTTCGACTGTATTCCTTATGTCATATTTTATACCCCTATGACTACTTTGTGGCTGGCTACCAATATAGAAGTCTATATTCCTTCAACTTTTTAAGAGAGAACGCTTTAATATCTTCCTTTTCTTTGACGTTTTCTTCTGCATTTGACACTTTAAACCTACCTTCGAAACACTTCTCACTGAGTTTCACACTTTTATTTAGTTAATTACTTTTCTGTGCACCCTGTAAATCATCAGGATTCCCCCTGATCATGTCTTTCACCATTCTTTTTCACTCTGAACAATCCCTCTCTCCTGTGAATTCAACCACTGCCAAATGATTGATTGCTTACAAATGTCTGTTTCTCAAGCACACTGCTCTTCTGAATTTAACATGTGATTTCAACTTCCACTGGGAATTCGTCTAGTATGTCATACAGCAACTTCCCACTTAGCACACTCAAAATGAACTCATTATCCTCCCAGATAACTTTCTTTATCAATTGCCCTATGAGTGACTCATGTCATTCATCCACGGCCTCTCAAGCTCATGACTTCAGAAAACTCACTGGTTAATATTTGTGTCACCTATCATACCATCAGTCACCAAGTGTTGTTGAATATACTTCTTAAAATAATTCTTGATTCTCTACTGAACATTCCATGCTTCCTTTGTTGTCTTTTTCACTTTTCTCAAGGAAATTTTATATTTTTATTTCAATTGATTTCCTCTTGTTTTTCTACTTTAAATTATTTTGTTCTTTCTACTTCAAACAGGGTCTATTCAAACATATTACTCAAGTGCATTACAATCTTCACATCTCTGTATCTGTGATGTGTACAGGATACAGTGTTTCTAGACTCAAATTTTCTATTGCTCTCAAATTCTCCCTAATAAAGAGAACATTGAGCTTTTAATGTTTTATTAACAAGTTATCTTTCTTTGCTATTTGCATGTTTATACAAACTCAGTTTTGTTGACTGAGAAATTTCTTATCCTTTTCCTCCAATATTAAATTTCTATTTAGCTATGAAGGTTTATTTAAATAGCACCTTGTATTCCTCCTCAGGTCCTCTGTATACACCTCATTGGCCTAACAACCATCACAGCTTTCTTTGCGTGTTTACAGGTTGACGTGCTTTACTAAATTATATGCTGCTCAGAGGCTGGAGTGCTTCATCCACCGCTGTGTTCCTAGACCCTAGCTAGGTGTCTGACAGAGAAAGAAGCTAATGTGTTATTTTTCACAAAGGGATGTTAATTTCAAAATAATGATGATTGCTTGGACACTAAATATCTTGCAAAAATATAGAGATCCTTCAGTAGAAATTTTCTGGCAAAATATATTTTTTCTTTCTTTTGTAGTTAATACTGCCTCCAGCTGTTATATTCAAAAACATCTATTAAGTATACATACAGGGTGGGGCAAAAGTAGGTTTACAGTTGTGAGTATGTGAAACACAGAATTTATTATTGTATTATTATTTGTTAACTATTATATTATTTTACATACAAATGACTGTAAATGTACTTTTGCCCCACCTTGTGTTTTTCTGCATAAAGTACCACATGCTGTATATAATGCTTTCAACATGTTTCCTGTCCTTTAGAAAATTAAAATTTAAGTCATATGCTTTATCCTTGAATAAAGTAACCTGCCAAGAAAATTTTACCAGTATTCGTATTAGAAAAATGTGTAAGAAAAAATAATTTACTACATAAAATGTGTTCAATATGCCAAATTTATTCTTCCAACATATAATTTTTATATCTAATGAACTGTGGAGAATAATATTTGTCTGCTTTTGTAAATAAAACTAGTCTCTCTTCACACATAGTTTTTCTTCACATTAAAATATAGACTTATTAAAAATCTAAAAGACTGTACTGTACATACAATTTAATTTTAAATATCACAATTATTTTAAATGATGACGAAGATGAAGTATGAAGAAGAAACCATGTATAATAGGCTTTTTCTGTGAATACCATAAAATCAGAGCTGCAGAGTTAGCAGACTGACTGGGCTGCATGGAGTCCTTTTGGCCTGCATTAAATGCAAATTAAACCAATTCTTCTAACAGTGCAGTGTCTTGTCAGGGGCGTTTGAGCTAAATTCTATTGTCAGCTAGCTGTTTCAAGCCTGATTAAAACTGTAAACTTTGGGCAAGTTTTTTAATGTCCATGTATTTAATTTCTGTTAAAAAAAAGATGTAATAATATAGGGATTTTCTTAGGGACAATTTAGGTGATGCAAATTTTAAAGTACTTGAATGTGTGGCACATAGCAATACCTATTGAATGTTAAAGATATAATACATTTTATTATTACATCCTCTTCTTAATTATCACTGCTAACATCTGTTAGTAAAATAATAAAAACTCTAAATTTGTCGTTCTTTAGAGGACACTGCTATATAATTTCAATATGTTGGACCAAGGGGCGGGGGAGGCTGGGATGGGAAAAATAGACAAAAAACTGTACTTGAAAAATAACTAAAAAAATTAATTATAAAAAAATAAATTAAAAAAATATGTCATCTCACTTTTATTTTAATAGTAATGACAATGAAAAGTTCAACAGTATTACCATTTTATTTTATTATTTTTTTATGATGAGCAAACTGAAGGACTTTCAGAAATTTTAAATATTCTTATCTGAGACACCAGGTCAGTAGTAGGTGGCACCTGTGTTCAAATCCTGAATTATCTATGTTTAATATGTGTGCTCTTTTTATTTCATCTTTCTGGATAAAGTATTAGAAAAAAATAGAGATTTTAGAAGTGAATTATTGTGTGTAAGTGCTTAGTGAAAACCTAGTTGCTGTACTGTGATTTATACAATTTAGTAGAACACTTGTTTTTTCTTAAATGTTATAACTTTAAATCATTTTTATTCTAAAAATATTTTAAAATAGTTGTGATAATATATCATTGGACTTAGGTCATCATTTGAAACACAATTTTACTACATGCATTTTTTCATAGAAAATAGCAAGAGAGCATCCTTCACTCATATCCCTGATTTGGTGTGTTTTACTTTGCAACAATTGGTGTAAGAAAATTATTTTGCAAATGCGTTTTAATAAATGAGTCTATACAAAACTCTATGGATGTTGTCATGTTCTTGGAGCAGAGCCTTTAATGAAGTTCTGACATGACCAATTTTTCCGGGTTTCACAGACTTATTCAGATGCACAAAAACTGTATAAACCATCTACACTGATAAATATTACACTCTCTTGTAAACCCCCTGCAGTGCCTTAAATAATACAGTCTTAAGTTCCCTATTTAAAGAGAAATTTTGGGTAGGGTAAAGAAGGAATGCTTAATTTCTAAGAAAATAAATATGACTTAAAGAAGATCAAGATAGAAGTAATTTTAGTCAAACTTTAATCAATTACTTTTTAGAAACATATAAATTAAAAATAACTTATGTTAAAAATAATGCTCATCTATCTATAAAGAGAAAAACCCTACGTGATATTTCAACAATAAAATCTATGGCTTATATCTTATGCCAGAGTATGTATATTTTAAAAACTTAAAATATTTTCTCTTTCAATTGCAGTGTTGTGTTAGAACTAGTCAAATAAAACATGAGGACTTGTAACAGATCTCATTTTTAGCCATTATTAACCCAACTTTAATTCAGACTTCATCTTGTGAAAATTTACCTCACTGTTTTCTCAAACTTCATCAGCTCTAGACTAAGCCATCAGCCTCCCTCACTAATCAAATGGATATTCTATCTTGTCAAAGAAGATAGAAAAACACCACAAAATGTATCCATTTCTGTATGGAAGTTAGTAAATAGATATGTTATATTCATGAATGAGATAAATGGTAGCAATAAAACCATTCATTTCTTCCAACTTCTTGTCAATTCAATGCATCTGTATAAATTAAAAATACAAAATAATGCTTCGAGTTCTAGTCAACACAGTGGTGTAGGGAGATATGATTCAGCTTCTTGAACATCAACATCCAAATTACAACTAAACTATAGAACAACCATCACTCAGAACTATCAGAAATTCTTCCAACATTTGTCTCATAAGAGTACCAAAAGGAAAAGAGAAAGATCAAGAAATTGGAAATCTATTGGAAAAAATAATGAAATAAAACATCCCTAATTTTGGTGAAGGAAATAAACATGCAATTCCAGAAAGTACAGAGAGTCCCAGTTATAATGAATGCAAAGAGCCCTACTTCAAGACACATCATAATTAAGATGCCAAAACTTAAAGATAAAGAGCAAATCTTAAAAGCAGCAAGACAAGTTAGTTACCTACAGGGGAATTTCCATAAGAATGTTCACTCATTTCTCAAAAGAAACTTTACAGGCTAGAAGGGACCAGCAAGAACTATTCAGTCATGAAAAGGAGAGGCCTACAGCCAAGACTGCTCTACTCAGCAAAGTCATCATTTAGAATGAAGGGCAGACAAAGAGCTTCCCAGACAAGAAAACACTAGAGGAGTTCATCATCACCAAGCCATTATTAAATGAAATGTTACAGGGCCTTATTTAAGAAAAAGAAGATCAAAGCTATGAACAATAAAATGACAATAAATACATATCTATCAACAATTGAATCTAAAAAACAAACTAAGCAAACAAGAACAGAGACAGAATCATGGATACAGAGAGCATTTTCATGGTTGCCAGATGAGAGACCAGTGTGGGGGAATGGGTGAAGAGGGGAGGGATTTAAGAAGTACGAATAGGTAGTTACAGAATAGCCATGGGGATGTAAACAAATGGAGTAGACAAAGAACTTATACGCATGACCCATGGACATGAACAATGGTGTGGGGACTGCCTGAAGGAGTAGGGGGGCTGGTTGGAGAAGGGCAAAGGGGGAAAATCAGAACAATTATAATAGCATAATCAAGAAAATAAAATTTAAAAAAGAGAGACTAAAATAAAAATCTAAGCACAAAAAATAAAAAACAATGCTTCAAAATTATTTTCTTACTTTATATTTATACATATGCAAAACTACCCATATAATGAATATCTCAAAACCACATAACTTTGACATTTATTTTACCAGTTTAGATAAAAACATATTTCATTAATTGTAGAAAAATATTAGTGATTTTTTATGTAAACCTGGATTTGAAAAGAATGGGAAACAGAAGAGAATATAAAGTATATTTTTGTCTTATAAAATCTATTAACAGAGTAAAATTACAAAGATAATAAAATTTATAATATATTAGATATAGTAATTTTTCAACATCTGTTTTTAACCTTATACAAAACATAAGGTTTTCATGTGTGGACATTATAGGAAATAAAAAATCAATAGTAAATTTATGAATTTGTTTTTAGGAAGCTAAAAATAATCACAGGAAAATCTCTCTAAATCTTAAATTTTTTTAAGGAGAAGGGATAAGAACCAAAATGTATTGAAGGCCAATTGAATGTTTTTTTAACTTTATATATTAATTTATTTGTGTTACTTAATTGATATTAATTCAAAGGATAATAAAATATTTTGAAATATTATTAGTCAATATAATGTGTGAAAAAAGCTATATTCAATTTTTAATTACTGTAAATTAAAATAATTAGAATTAATTAAATAATTAATTCTAATATTATAGTTTGTTTTCTCATGTTCATGAAATATACAGTGAGTCAATATGGTTAAAATTCATGATAATAAATAATACTATTCATTTTTATATAGCTTAAAATAAATATTATTACATGAGATTATTACATTTTATATATGAGATTATATAAAATTCCTAAAAATAAAAATGTATCTTGAGGGCAAATTCCAATAACACAATTTATATCATTCTGGGTTATGTGAAGTAAAATTTTAGCTTCATAGGAGGACTTCAACATTTTTCTAAGTTCCACAAATATTAAAGCATTTCTACACTTTTAACAGAAAAATGTTTTATATAATCTTGAACAGAAATTAAGAATAAACAAGAGTATGTTCCAGAATTTGGAATTAAGTGAGGATGTCCACTGCCATAACAAAGCGGGTGAATTCCAAGGTCCATTTTCACTCCGGCAAAGTAAGAGTTCACAATGACACAGGAAGTGCTGCCTGGGCGGTGTTTTGATGTGTTGGTTTTATGCCGTGGTTAGATGCTTGATAGGTTGTTGACAAAGCCCAAAAATCCTATGCGGACATCAAATAATTACTAATATACCTCTCGGGTATTTTGAGGTTTGCTGCTTCTTTGCAACAATACAAATGGATCGTAAAATGAGCTAATTGGTCTCAGAATGTCATTCGATACAATGTAAACTACACATAATCCAGGAAGCTTATGTGCACAAACCCTTCTTTGTATAAGACTTTAAGAACCCATTCTGAGTTACAAGCTATTCTTTTTTAAAGGTACATGGTATAATTTTATAAGTAAATTTTGGTAATATTTATCTATCATTCTAGTGATTCTATATTATACTTATAAATTTAATATCAAATATAACCATTTACAAAGCATTTGAGATCTTAGGGATTCAGAAGTGGTTTTTGTTTGACATATTAACTCTCTTCTGCTCCTACACCACTCAGAAAGCCTTTTAAAAATTATAATGTTACCTTTAAATTTACTTTTTATTAATTTTTTCCAAGCAAATAATTAATTGATTAAAGTGGCTGCTTTTGAGGTAGAGAAATGAGAATGCTTAATTTAAAGTATATTTTAATGAGATTATTATTTATGATATTGACCCTTATATTTCTAAATAACAAAAATATATTTTAAAAATATTTATTAGGATTAATATCAATTTATTTCTTTTTTATTTTTTTTAAATTTTATTTATTTTTAGGAGAGGCAATGGGAAGGAGAATGAGAGGGAGAGAAACATCAACATGTGGTTACCTCTTGCTCCCCCTCACCTGGGGACCTGGCCTGCAACCCAGGCATCTGCTCTGACTGGGAATTGAACCAGTGACCCCTTAGTTCTCAGGCCCGAGCTCAATCCACTGAGCTACACCAAACAGGGCTCAATTGATTTCTTATTGTGGAGAATGAGAATGCCTTCCTCTTACTCTCTCTGCTCTTTTCAGTTCCCCAAATTCCTATGTAGTTTCATGCAAATTGAAGGAGGATCGCTTTTAAAAAATAAAGTATGTCTTTATTTGAAACAAATAAATTATAACAGGTTTTATTTTAAAGCTGATAAATGACGTAGATATTTAAAACGTAGCAAATATGGTGTTTTTACTGACTAACCAACATTTGTATTTTTCTGCATAATTTCCATTGCATTCTATTAATACCTCCTTGTGTGACAACAAATGGAAAATAATACTTTCTATAGGGAACACGGGAAAAACAGCTCTGTCCTTTGCCAGTGGTATTTTGTAATGCTATTAAAATTTGTTTAAATTATTTATGATTTAGAAATGTTCTTTTTGCCTCACAGAGTATTATTCACAATGTTATATAAATTTTTACTATTATTACCAAATTAAAGGAAAATTCTCCCAAATTTCTCACACAGGAGATGTAAGATTTAGACTTTTTCACACTGTACTTTAAAATAATTTAAACCTGTTTCTCCTCCATCATGCATATTCTCCCGTGCTATGTTCCATTTGACACACCTATATAATATGACCTGGCTTACACTGTGTGACATTGCAGCTGAAATAGATAGCAGGAGTATTACTGGAAGCCTTGTTTACCCCTAAATAGTTTTCCATTAGTTTACCATACACGGAAATGATGATAACCCTAAAAAATGCACCACATCATCTCCAAACTCAATGCTTTACTAATTCATTTCTTCTGGGCCAGACCCTGAGTATGTCCATATCCATTCTAGCACTACCAAACTAGAGGAAAAAACAGGCACAGTGAGAATGGAAGTGGGAAAAAAACAGTATTTACTGTACATTGCAATTAAAATATTTTGCTTTTATAAACTTACCATAAAGAAAAAAAACATGAAGGTATGAACACATTCCTGAGACTTCACACAAGTTAGAGTTCCTAACACTTCCATATTCTTAGCCTTATGGTAAATTATTTTCATAAGCACATATTACTTTGTTTTTTCATCAGTCTAAAGTAGTTATAGCATTCTTTTGAATAAAGCAATATTCATTGTTTATATTAATACTCCTAAGCAAATGATTTTACAGCTGAGTTATGCTGTGTTCTATGATATTTCATTTTTCCTGTCTCATACCATTTTGACTATTTGGTGGTCGAGTTAGTATTTGTCTTAAGCCTATATTTACTTAGTTTTCTATGTACTTATCATTAACTCACTTCCCATATTCCCTCCAGTTGTTCAAATGTGCCCAGTGCTTCTATGACATCATGTGTTTTCAACAACTTAAAAAAAAGTAATCCCTCCTGGGAAGAACTGACTCTGTCAGTGATGGACATCTACTGCAGTGTTCTAAATCTGTGATCTTCCTGACCGTTATCCTAGGAATCCCCTTGATTTCTCTTGTACTTTGATAATGGGAAACAATTAAATGGAATAAGTGCTGCTAAGAGAATCACTTAAAATAAAGTTCAGTGCACACCTTGGGCCTCAGTTCTTTGAGCTGCTATCTTATTGCCAAACCTGTTCCTCAACTCGACTCAAGGCTGGGACACAAAATCCTGGAGCCGTAAACACCCTGGAGTAACTGCTGCATGGACACATGTGCACTTTACTTCTTCTCTTGCAGTTTTGTTCCCTTCATTTGCACATTAGAACTAATCAATCCCTGTTAACCCAGCCAGAAATCCTGCACTAGCATGAAAGGATTATACTTTGTGCTTTTGCTTTTAAAAACCCTGCCATTTTCCTTCTTTACAGAGGGCATTTTGGGTTCCTTCTTGAATCTGCATCTCTCAGATTCAAATTAAATAAACTTTATGAAATTAAATAAACATCTGATTTGTTTTACAGCCTCAGATCTTTATTGGTTAAGAGCTTCAATCTCCTAGATACCATGGTTTTTGACTTTTTGAGTTTCCTGTATGAATGAACACATGTGAATTTTTTCTTTCTGTACCTTCTTGACTAGTGGTGTTCAGAGGAAAATATTTTGAGAACTGAGAACTTGGAAAATGTTTATATTCAAACTTTGCATTTAATTATTAATTTTCTGAATACAGGAATCTAAGCCAGCAATTTTGAACCCTTTTCATCTCATGGTTCACATAAACTAATTACTAAAATTCTGTGGCATCTTAAAAAATATATTTTTGCCTATCTGACCAAAAAATAGGTATAATTTTGATTCATTCACACCAGACAGCTATTATTATTTAGGCTGCTGTCATTTTTTAATTTGACACTCTAAAGGAAAAGAAGTCAGTGCCCCTGACTAAATAGTCCAGAATTGAATGTTTCAAAAATTACTGTAGCACACTGGTTGAAAATTGCTGGTCTAGGCTGTTTTTAAAATTCTGGTTGGGACTTTTTCCTCCCTGAGCACTTTAAAGATATTGTTCTACAATATGTTGCCTCCCAGTTTTGCTGATAAGAAATATTGTGATTCTTGAATTATGTGTAAACTCTTCCTTGAGAAAGAAAACAAAAAAAATCATATTTCCTGTGTTCATAAAGGAGAGATGATATAGGTAAGAAGCTAAAGGAGCTGTCATTTGCAGCCATAGATGCAGTCAGAATTGTGGCTGAGAGAATGTAATGCAGGACACAGAAAATATCTGATACGTGCACCCAAATTAAAGTACCTCATTGTAAAGGTCTTACTTGAAGAAGAAGTTGAGGAAGAATGAGAAGGAGAAAGAGGAAGGAGAAGAGGAAGAAAGAAGAAGAAAAAAACAAGAAGGAGGAGGAGAGAGAAGGAGAAGAAGAAGAAGAAAAAAAGCAGAGGAAAATAGTCTAAAAATAAAATGGCACTACATACAGATCTATCTCTAATCATCTTAAATGAAAACGGTTTAACTGCTCCAACCAAATGACGTAGGGTAGCTGAATGGACATGGAAAAAGACTCATATATGTGCTGCCTCCAGGAGACCCATCTAAGATCAAAAGACACACAGAGACTAAAGTAAAGGGTTGAAAAAAAGATATTTCATGCAAATAGAAAGGGGAAAAAAAGCTGGGGTAGCAGTATTCATATCAGACAAAAGAGACTAAAACTAAGGCTATAGTTTTGCCTCTAACTACATAATGCAAAAGGGAGCAATTCAACAGGAGAATAAAACCCTGCTAAATATTTATGCACCTAACACAGAAGTACTGAAATATGTAAACCAAATCATAATGGACATACAGGGAGAGATCCACGGAAATGCAATCATAGTCTGGGATTTTTACACTACACTGACTTCAACAGATAGATCTCCAGACAGAAAATCAACAAGGAGACAGTAGCCTTAAACAACACACTGGATCAAATGTATTTAATTGATATCTCCAGATCATTTAACCCCCAAGCAGCAGAATATATGTACATTTCAAGTACACATGAAACATCTTCTAGGATAGACCAACATTAAGATACAAAATAAGTCTCAATAAATTTAAGAAGATTAAAATCCTATCAAATATCTTTTCTGACCAAAATACTATGAAGCTGGAAATCAATCAGAATACTGAAAACTGAAAGATTTTTGCACAGAAAAGGAAAACATCAACAAAATAAAAGGACAATCCAGAGGTTGAGAGAATGTGTTCAATATATTCACTGATACATTTGATAAATGCTTAAAATTCAAAATGTATGAAGAACTTACAGGATCAATACCAAAAAAACAAAACAAAACAAAACAAAAAGACTGAAGTCCAATTAAAAAATTGTCAGGGAACTTGAATAGACACTTCTCCAAAAAAGGACATACATATCACTGACAGACATATGAAAAGATGCATAATGTCTTTAATCATCAGAGAAATGCAAATTAAAACCACAATGAGATACCATCCCACACCTGTCAGAATGGCCATCACCAATAAATCAACAAACAACAAGTGGTGGTGAGGATGTGGAGAAAGGGGAACCCTTTTGCATTGTTGGTGGGAATGCAGACTGGTGCAGCCACTGTGGAAAGTGGTATGGAGATACCTCCAACAATTAAAAATGCATCTGCTTTTTGAACTAGCGATCCCACTTATGGGATCCAAAAGAACCCAAAACATGAATTGGAAAGAACATATGCACCCCAATGTTCACTGCAGTGTTATTTACAATCACTGAGACATGGAAGCAGCCCAAGTGTCCAGCAGATGAGTGGATAAAACAACCATGGAACAATTACACAGTGGAATTCAACTTGGTCATAAAGAAGAAGAAAATTTTACCATTTGCAACAGTATGGATGGACCTGGAGAACAATTATGCTGAATGAAATAAGCTAGTCAGAGAAAGTCACATACTGTATGATTTTACTCATATGTGGAATCTAATGAACAAACTGAACTAACAAGCAGAATAGAGGCAGACTCAAGATAGACAGCAGGATGACAGTTGAGGCGGGCAGGGTAGGGAATGGAGGGATTGACCAAAAAGGAAAAAGGACTCATGGATGTAGACAACATTGTGGTTATTGTGGGGAGTGGAGGTGGTATGAAGGACTAAATGTTAATGAAAAAATACAATAAAAGCATAAATAAATAATTTCAGAACACTTATGGATGAACAGAAGATACAAAGAACTTTCATAGAGAGAGAAATCAAGTTCCATATAACATCAACAATCAGAACGGCTTCCAAATTCTTAACAGCAACACCAGGAGCAGGGCCCACTCTTGAGGTACTGCAGAATCCTCTTAACAGCCTTAAGAGATTGAGCTCTAGTTTTCTTAACAGTGATTACACATTCTCATGTTCCTTTCTTCCTGTTTTGAGTTTCTCTTACAGGGAACCAATCTGCCTGACGATGGCAATTGTAGCTCAGAGCTATTGAAAAGCCCAGTAGGCACTTGTGCCAAGCAGGAGCCAAACCCACGGATCTGGTCTCCCATGGGGAACCAGGCCTGCATTGTACCTAGGCTGCTTTGTGATTTGCTGTTGCTAAAACTCCCTCACCCTGAATTCAAGCAGAAATGCTTACTGCGTATCTTTAAAAGTAACTCCCTGAAGTCTGTGCTAATTCTCCCAAGGATTGAAGTGCAACCAGACCAATTACTCTTATCATTTGTTCCCTTGCATTTGCAACATTTTTCCTTGTTAATCTGTAAGAAGTAATCAGTAAATTCCTTTCCATTGCTATCAGTAAAAAGTAATTACCTAAAGCAAACCTAAGTATAACGAATGAAAACCTTCTTTGATGTATGCTACTAGAAAGCCAATAAAAGCTTGTCAAGGCAAGAGTCTTGGCACTCTCCCCTTGAGAGAGTGGCCGTGCTGTCCCTTTTCCTCTATGGGACTCAGTAGTCCATGTGAATTTATTCCATCTCATCCACAACACCACAGACACTGCTAGCCCATGCCCGCATAATTCCCTGGTCCCCCTACTCCCAGGAATCATCTCCCAAACAAACTTCCTGCAGTTAAATCTGCCTCATGGCTTGCTTTAAGACCCCAGGTTGGCAGAGTGAATTTATTGTGCTAGGGACTATATGACACTTTAAAATCAATGTTAAATTTCTATAATTATGCAAAATTTTCTTTAATCATTTTCTGATGATACCCTATGCTGTTTTCTCTTTCTTTCTAAAACTAGTTGCATTTGAATAGTGATTGTTCTGAAGGCATTTTTCATTATTTGTTCAATTTGTTTCTCCAACTACCATATTCACTGTTAATAAAAAAAGTGTTCTTAATCATTAAAAATATGATAGCAGAACTTAAAAGTACACCTAAATACAAGAATTAAGTCTTCCAAAATCGAGTAAAAACAAAAACTCCCATGAGATAATGGAGTTGTTTTCAATCTTGGGTTTAATCAAGGCCCAGGCTGAACCTCAGACCATTTAAAGAAAAACTTTGGTGGGAAGATGGTGGTGGCATCTTTCTGGAAGCAGATATCATTTCTTGTTGTTTTTACATTTTGTCTTCCATTTTGGAAGACAATTCTGTTGTGAAAGCATATTTTAAAATTTTGCTATTATATTTTTAATGCATGGTAACTCTTTTTTATTACTGTGAACATTCCAAATTTATTATATCCACTTTTTCATAAATGTGACTTATAAAATGACAGCTATGCCTATAGATAGGACTTATTGACAGATCCATTTTCCTAAAGTCCGAATATGGCCTTTGTTTTCACTCAGAATAATTAGAATTCACAGAAGGAAAAAAATCTTGATATTTTGCTTATAATGTATTATATTGCCTAGACTGACATCATTTGGTGAACCAATTAGTGTAGAGAGTCTCCAATCTTGTTATATATTATAGAATACATACACACATATGTTTGTCAGTATCTCTATAATTTTTTAAAAAATTATCTCCTTCACAATTCTCACACCAACTGTACCTAGAATTGTAACCAACAATAAATTCTCTAATTTTCTTTTCAGGGAGTAAAATCTCATTCTGCTCTACAGTGACTCTTATCACAATGTGACTAGGATGCAAAATCACTGTCTTTGTCCAATGGTCCTTGAACATACCAATTTTTGGCCATTTGAGTCATTTGTATTGCGAATTGGCATACTGTTTTTCCCTTTCCCATCTCCTGCTTTGACTCAGTTTTCCAGAGTGTGCTAGGCCAGAGTGCACACAATCTCCCCCTCTCGGTGCACAGAAGAATACTGTTAATTTCCTTTCTTGTCTTGATGTTTATAATTTTATGGTGTCATTGTTCCTTTTTCTATCCACTCAGTGTGATTCAGTAGCAAGCAGAGTTAAGTGGTCACCCTAGCAGAATTAAATGAAGAGCATTTAGGTAAACAGCCAATATTTTTGATGGACCTTTGAAATAGTTTATCCACGTTGAATAATCCAATAGCCATTTTTTATTTGGTTGTTTCTTTCCTCATCAGAGTGATTTTTCTCATGAGCTGTTCAAAGTGTGTAGGAAGATATAACGTGACCCTGGGCTACTTTGTGTGGATATTTTATATTTTAGAGCTACAGCTTTACTATGGAACATTCAGTGTGAGAATAAATATACAGTAGTCTTCTCTCATCTACTGTTTTGTTTTCTGTGGTTTTTGTTACCTGTGGTTTTAGTTACCTTTGGTCAACAGAAGTCCAAAAATATTAAATGGAAAGTTTCAGAAATAAACAATTCATAAGTTTTAAATTACACATCTTTCCAATGAAATCATACTCCATCCTGCTCCATTGCACCAAAGAAGTAAATGATCCCTTTGTCCAACATGTCAGTTACAGATGTGGAGAGAGAGACCCAGGTCATGAGACTCCCTCCCTTGCCTCTGTTTTTGTCTTACTTGCAAGAGGATAATTCAATCGAGAGACAAACACATGTAGTGGAAATGAGATAGCAAGTTTATTCATGAAACACATACGAGGACAAAGTTGCAAGCAGGCACCCAGCTAGCTTAAATGGCCCAGGTAGAGAGGAAATAAAGTTGTTAGCAAGTTTATACACGAGCTGAGGCTACAAGTGGGTACATAGCTAATCTAAGTACACCAATTACTGAGGTTCAGAGGTTATATACTTTCATCAGCTTTTAGGTTCCCTCCTGTTCTCCCCCTAAAAATTTTGAGACTGATGCTCCAGTAAGGCTTTCTTTCTCAGTTAGCCAAGGTTCTTTGTTTTAGTGAAGTTGTTACAGAGGCTCCCTTTCCCAGCATAGGCCCCCCTCTTCCTCCTGTGCAATTCTTGCTTGTGATGTTCAACGCCAGACAATCTTTTAGTAAGATGGCTACAGAAGCCCCTTTTCTCATCAGTCTCAAGGACTCTCCCTCCTCCTGTGCACTTTTGCTTGCAGTGCTCAGGACAACCAGCAATCTTATCAAATAGAACTCAGGACTGCTGAGTTAATTGATGAGACATGTCTTCCCTTTGCTTCCAGCTTCCTATATTCTTAGATTGTAATGGTCAGGGTCCTGCCTTTATTAGCCTCTGGCCACTCATTCCTAGCTGCTACCTAACATGTCTATGTTGCATGTGCTTCACCACCAGTTAGTCACTTAGTATCCATCTGGGATATCAGGTTGACTGTTGCAGTATAGCAGTGCCTGTGTGCAAGTAACACCTATTTTACCTAATAATGAGCTCAAGGTGCAAGAATAATAGCACCGAGGACTCAGATGTGCCCAAGAGAAGTTGGGAAGTGCTTCCTTTGTATTAAAATGTAAACGTTCTATACTTAATAAGGTGCTTTTCCATCTCACATCATCATAAGATGAAGGTTAAGTACAGTACAATAATATATTTTAAGAGAGAGACCACAATCACATAAGTGTTGCAACAGTATATTGTGATAATGGTTTTATTTTGCTGCTGATCGCTTACTGTGCAAAATTTACAAATTGAACTTTATCATAGCTACATATTTACAGAAAAAAATAGTATATATAGGCATCCATACTATCCACAGTTTCAGGGATCCATGGAGGGTCTTGGAATGCATTCTTCGCTGATAATGGAGGACTATTATAATCTTATTGTGAAAATAGACTTTCAAAGTAAAGCTGGATGTTCAAACTAAGATATGTAGCTCCTTCATTTCTTTTTCTCTCTTCAGTTCACCTCCTGCAGTTTTTGTGTTTCTAACAGCATTTTGAGGAACTCTACTTTTTTTGTAATTGCTCAATTTGATATTTCTCTAAGACCGAAATGTCAGTTTCTGTGTTGCTCTTTGCTTGAATTTATTTTCTGTATTTGTAGTGGAATTTTTATTTCAACTGTCAACAGATAGTTTTATTCCAACTGTGCCTTCTTATAGACACATTAAGAGCAACTCCCAGTGGTGTTTTTGGCTTGCTTAGAATTCGTAATCAGAAACTTTCAACCTCTGATTACCTAGGAGGTTCTCCCCTCAACATGTGTGTGGAACTTTGGCAATTTCTTCCTGGCAAGAAATAGGAGATTAAAAGAGCTCAACTACCCCTCACACGATTTTCCTTCCAGATACAATATTTTCAGTTCATTGAAAATTCTAAGTCTCTCTTTGGTTTCAAATGTTGAAAATGTTAAATTGAGTAATGTTGACCTCACTATTACTTTTGAATCATTTACACAAAGTTTGTTTCAATACACAGGAAGGAATACTCATTTGTTACATAAATGCGTAGAGTATTTTAGAAAATAGCTACCTGAGAAGAGCAGCTAGCTATACAGGTGTCAAGATTAACATGTACGTGATGTGAATAATTCTCTTTGCCACAATGCTCTCTCCGCCAACAGGGCACATGCAGTTCCCTCCCTGTGTATAGAACAGCTATGGTGTTAACTCCCTAAATATTAGCCATCTCTAAAATCACCAATATTTGTATTTCTGATATGATTTTGTGTGATTACAGCTCAATATGTATTTTTTATTCTATTAGGAAGCCCAAATACTTCAAAAAGTCATAATATACATTGTGGGAAATGTAGAAAGCCATTTCGTTTTATCATTCTATATGTTCTCACCCCTATATTGTTCAATATCTGATAGTTAATTGGGCCCTTATGAGCCTAAAGAACTATCCTTCTCAGCAACATACTTTTTCATATCCTAAGTTATACTTTCACTTTTACTTTGCCTTGCTTCTGACCAATTCCAGACTGCAAACAATATTATTTTATCACAATTCTAATTTCTTTTGAAAATGTCTTCTAGTGTTGACAAAAATGAACAAAGCAAACAACTAGAACAGGAAGAGAAATGGAGATCACATAGAAGGGTTATCAGTGGCAGGGAGTGGGAGGAGGAGAGAGGGGGGAAAGGTACAAGGAATAAGAAGCATAGATGGTAGATACGAAAATAGACAAGGGGAGGTTAAGAATAGTATGGGAAATGGAGAAGCCAAAGAACTTCTACACAAAGAACTCATGACCCATGGACATGAACTAAGGTAGGGGAATGATGTGGGGGGAGGGCATGCAGGGTGGAGGGGCATAAAGGGGAGAAAAAATGAGGCAATTATAATAGCATGATAAAATATATTTTAAAAATATTTTCTATTTTTCAGTTTGTACTTTGCACTTCATTTGTTAAATTTTGTCCTTAGAATTTATTTTTTTGATATTCATAATTGAATTATTTTCACAATTTTATTTTTAGCGTGCTCATTGTTAGTGTATTGTTATACAATTTCTTCTGCTATATTGCCATTACATCTTGAAAGCTTGCTGAATTAGTTTATTAATTCCAATTATTTTTAAGAGGATGGAGCATTCCTTATAATTTCCTAAATTTAAAAACATACCATTTGTAAATAGTTTTACATTATTGTTTCCAATTTATTTGCCATTTTTCTTCTTGTTTTAAAACTAGTTTCCCTGTCAAAATCTTTTAGTACAATGTTGGGGAAAAAGTGTTGAGAGTGGACACTTTCTGCACAGGAAGAGTTCTATTCCTGATCTGATGGGGAAAATATTCATTGTCATAAAAAAGGTATGATAATAGCAGTGTTTTGTTTTTCTGTAGATGTTTTGTTTTTCTTTTTTTTAAGGTGAGTAAATTTTATTCTATTTCTCTTTTCATTGATTATTTTTTATCATGAAAGAGATTTTTTCAAATATTTTTTACTTGTCTATTGAGATTATCATGTTGCTTTTGTCCTTAAATTCTGATAATATGGTGTATTACATTAATTGGCTTTAATAGGTTGAAACTTTCTTACATTTTTGCGATAAAACACATCAGTAAAGGTACACAATCCTTTTTTCTATGTGTCTGAATTTGTTTTGCTAGTATTTTGTTGGGGATTCTTACATCTATATATGTAAGGTATATTAATCTGTATTTTTCTTTCCTTGTTATATCCTTGTCTGGTTTTGGTATCAGGGTAATACTAGATCATAGAACATGTTGTAAATGAATTTCAAAGGCAAATAAAAAAATAAAATGATATGAAGTGTATATATGTGAAAAACGTAACTAAATATCAACTTTATAAGATAACACTGATATTGATTAGAATATATGCATAGAGCAACATTGTATCTAATCTTTGAAATAGCCCAAATATCCATCAGAAGTGAAACAGATAAATTATGTTATGCTCATATATGAAATAATATATGATAATGATTTTGAATAAATTATTAGTATACAAATATGATATTATGGTATTGAGTTAGATATTGCATGCATAATAGTAAATGTGAGAAGATAAACACTAGAGTAAACAAGGCATATAAGTCCTTTTACACAAAGTAAAAAATAAAATGCCCTAATTAATTTATGTTGTTAAAAATTAGCAGTTACGTTTCAAATGGATGGAAAGTTAATGAGTGGGAGGGAACACATGGAATATTGTTAATATTTATATCTTGACCCATGTAGTTATTCACATGAGTGTGGTTACTTAGAAATAATTTATTGAGTTACTGACTTATGATTCATAAATTGGCCTACATGTGCATTTTACTTAAAATCTTTTGAAATCACTAAAATTTGCAGCATTTGTAGCACTATGTGTAGTAGTAGAACCAATTGTGTGAGATTTCCTGCTCACATTCTAGAGAACATAAATAATCTTATTTTTATACTTTTTTACTTTTTTCTAGCAAAATTATCATATTTCGTTTTCTCTATTTGGTCACTATTGCTATCATTTAGATAATAATCTACTGATATGGAAGTCAGTATTATAAGATAACATAGAAGCCATTCCATTATATTTGAAATGTAATAAATAATGAATATCTTTAATATAAGAATGTCCAAAACACTGAATGTGAAATCCTTAGTTATTTAAAAAAAATTCTGTCTTAAAAACATAATGTCTTAATTTTTTGGTAAATCTGTCAACCCTAAAAAAAATATTTCTACATGAGGTAAAATTAAGATTGTGTCCAATATGATTCATAGAAAAAAAATTCACAATATTTAATAGACATGTGGAAATATTGGGTAAATATCTTTAATTTCTTAGTGGTGTGCTAAGGGATTGAAAATAATTGTAGTTTTGGAGTATATGAAAAAAGAATAATTAACTCTACTCATTAAATATCTTGCACAGTCTTTTGAAAGCTGAATTCAATCTAAATAAATACAAAATAATTGTTTAATAATGCCAAGGACAGTTGGCAAATAATGGTTCTATAACATACATTTTGTGAGACTCTGTGCTTTAAAAATAACTGATCTATTGCTTTTACTTTTGAGATATAATGTCTTAAAGTTATTCTCTACAACTGCATTTCATTCAGATTAGATCATATGATTTGGAATAGCCAGTGGTACCTATTGGCACTGATCATTGGATAACTAAAGAGAAAACATTGCAGCAAAAGCCACTTCTCATCTGAAGTTAAATAATCGAACCACTGATTTTCTAAGTGGTAGCGTAAAGACTTCAGTTATTTTGGTGTCTGTTTCATAGTAAGATAATTAAAATTCAATAATTAAAAGGTCTCTAAAACCCAATAAATGAATTTATATGGAGAGGTAAAGGCAAAAACAGAAATATATATTGATAGTTAAATGGGCCAATCTATGAAAGGCTGAGGTATGGATTTTATTCTAGATAATTGCATTGAGAGATGAGAAAAAGGTCAAAGTCAAATGGGAAAAACAGGCTAAAGCATTGTATTCAGAAAATGCAGGGTAGGGAACTGAAGTTCTTGGTCATGACCTTAGGCTTCTGAGGTGGATTCAGATCCCAAAGTTTATCAGAGAGGAAGAGAAGCTCTGCAGGAGAAAAAAGAGTTCAATTCAGTAAATGTTTAGTGAGTCCATTATTGACAAAGCAGATGGCTGGTGCTATGAAAATAAAAATCTAAAGATATATAAATTCTCTCATCAAGGAGATTTTGTCCAGGATAAGGGTTAAAATTTTGTAAAATAATATTAATAATAAACCCCACATACTATAATTAGATCATATAAAACATTCAGTAAGCCAAGTGTCAGGTAACCTCAGTCGTCTATGAACAATTCAATTTTTATAAACAATATATAAATGAAAATTATACCACCTTTGTTTAACTCAATTTATATTTTCTCATAAAAGTTTGGAGAAATATTTCTAATACCATGCCACATTAAAGTCCATGATAAAGTGGTTATAATATAATATGGAAAAAAAGTCTGGGGAGCTTCCTTTATCAAACACACTAATATACTGAAGTAAAATGTATGGATATTCATAATAAATGGGATAAGAACTATAAATAACTTCAGAGGGGATTAACTGCCAAATGAGCTTTGGCACCAAAATTATGGAAGTAATATTCCGTTTTCAGTACTTACTATCTATAAGTGATCATTGACCTGTTCATTCTTTACAAAAAATGTCACAGTGCTACATTTTCTTTGTTGGGAGCAAAACTCTTCCTCTATTAAATGAGAAGCAATTATTTTTAGAAAAACCTGAGGTGTAAGCTCAAATAAGCATCCCAGTTCACACAGTAGGTAAAAAGCACAAACAAGAACTGTGCTTAGTATACTGATGAGCAACCTAAAGCCAAGAAATACATGCAGGGAAGTGTCCAAGCTGATATTTTTGACACATGGCTACACCCAACTACAAGTCCATCACTGTTCAGGCTTCAGCTATCCTTTGAGGGAGAAGCTTTCTCAATGCTCCTTAAGCCAAATTTTCCCAATCATGTTCTAAAGATATTATTCCCCTCCCATTAAATAAGCAAAACCATCCTCAGGTGTTGAGGGTGGGAAAAATGTGGCAGAAGAGAAATAAGTAAATTTTTGCTGATACTTTTAACCTGTTGCCTTAAAAGTTTATGTCCATATCTTGTCAAATGACTTTGTCTCATTTCTTAATATTCCAAAATCATCTTAAAAATATATTGTGAGCTCATGCCAAATCTCAAAAATCCATATTTTGTTTTTTTCACTTGCCTTTTCTCAGACACCTACCTATGTAGTCTTATTTAGTGCAAATATCTAGCAGTAACATCAGAAGATCTGTAGATCTATATTCATCACGCTGTCTGTCTGGATTTTTTTAGGAATCCAACTGTAGATATGCTTGAGGAAGGTTGATGAAAATGATGAGGAAATAGTTCTCCTATGAAATTGGTCTTGTTTAGTTTCCAAAATTCATTTGTTAAAACAATGAGTGCTCTGATCATTGCCTAGGTACTATTCTAAACCCTGGAGATATATCTGTGGAAAAGAAACATATTTTAAAGAATTCTTGACTTTGTAAAGCTTACATTATTGGGATCATAAAGACATAATATAATCAAAATACTAGATTATAATTGTTATTTTATAATATAACTTGTTATCGTATGGTTACCTCCCAAAATGATTGGTAATGTAATTCAGTGTTGGCAATTAATATGATGCTAAAATCAGTACATTTCTACAGAATCTCTTGGAATATAAGCTAATAAAGAAAAATAAAGAGAAGATCAATGCTCTCAATTTGGTGAACAATTTCATTCTTTAAAGCAATTGATATTTTCTGAATTATTTTAAGAATGGATTTGTTGAATTGGTGATTTATAGAATTTCATTTTTCTCATAGTTGTTTTAAAATCAATTCTCATTAGTCATGGTGAAGAGGCAAATTTGATTTCAGAATTTTATTTTAATCAATTGAATTTTCTTTATTCTTTTATTTGCAGCATTGTTTTTAATTATAAGCTGAAAATAACTTAAGTACCCATCGCTAGGGAAAGAAATAAATTTAAAAATCTCAACATGGGATACTAAAACAGTAATAAAAGTAATAAACCAGTGCTATATATTTTTATTTCAGTATCTATACATCTCAAAAATATAATATCAAATGGAAAAATGCATACAGTTAAAAAGTTTGATACTACACATGTACATTTGGAAAAACAGAAATATCAGTTGATGGATACAAATAAATGTGTGGAGAAATATAAAACTAAAGTCGAAAGGACATATATACCAAGTTCATGACACCACAATGAGATACCACCTCACTCCAAGCAAATCAGTAACACATAAAAAGAGAGTTCTGGTGATGATGCGGAGAACGTGGAACCCATTTCATTGTCAGTGGAAATGCAGATTGGCACCACCACCGTGAAAAACAATATGAAATGTTCTCAAAAAAACTAAAAATGGAACTGCCTTTTGATTCATCAATTCCACTGCTGGGATTATACCGTAAGAATCCTAAAACACTCATTTAAAAAATCCAATGCGCCCCAGTGTTCCTAACAGCATTATTTATAATAACCAAGAGCTGGAAAGAGCCTAAGTGCCCCTCAGTAAATGAGTGGATCAGAAAAATATTGTACATTTACACAATGGAATTCTATGCAGCAGATAGAAAGAAGGGATTCCTACCTTTCAAGATAGCATGGATGGAACTGGAGAATGTTATGCTAAGCAAAATAAGTCAGGCAGTGAAAGACAAATACCATATGATCTCATCTATAACAGGAACCTAATGAATAAAACAAACAAACAAGCAAAATAGAACCAGGGGCACAGAAATAAGGAACAGACTGACAGTGACCAGGGGGGAGCCGGGAAGGAGGAGAGAGGAGAAGAAGCAAGGAAAGAAAGGGAATGGTTTAATGAAGGAACGTGTATAATGAAACAAGGACATGGATGACAGGGCAGAGATTGACTGTGGGAGAGGGAGCTGGGCAGGGAAGTAGAGAGCAACCAGGGAAAAATTAGAACAACTGTAATAGAACACAAGTAAAATAAAAAAATACAAAGTACATGCATGTATATAAAAAACACCAGATTTCTGCTACTCCAGACCCATTACTTTAAAATATTTTTGGCCATATTTGTGTGAGCCTTTTCATTAGGGAAAAAAAAACAACTAAGACAAAGTTGAAGTTTTCTTTATTTTTTTAAAAATATTTTATTTATTTATCTTTAGAGGGGAAGGGAAGAAGAGAGGGAGAGAAACATCAATGTATGGTTGCCTTTTGTGCGTCCCCTGCTGGGAACTGGCCTGCAGGGAACTGGTCTGCAACCCAGGATGTGCCCTGACTGGGAATTGAACCGCGATTGTATGAAGTTTTCTTTAATCCTTCGATTTCATTAACCTGGGCCTGAATCCAGTTTTAATTTACTCTCACGAACCCTTTTATCTAAAGCTAAGCTTTGCTTCTCTCTTCTTCATATAGAGAAAAACAAGATTTGCTTTCTCTAATGTGTACAAAATACCAAATTTCAAGGTATCCCATTAATATGCAGAGTTTTCAGGGTAACTAAGAAGCTCAGGAAATCTTTGTGTAAAGTAATGGTATTAAATCTATGTTTCAAATAACTGTCTGTAAGTATAATTGTATAACATGACGGTGTTGGATTTACCTCCAATAATGTCTACTCTACTTGATTAAAGACTGTGCACATCAGTTGAAAAACTAAAAATAAATATAGATGCATGTTTTAAGTTATATAATTTGCTGTATTACTTTCAGGGTTGGGGTTGGGTAAGTGATTATCTAGATCAGCACTTCACAAACCATTCAACCTATATATTTCTAAAAGTAGAACAGAATAAATTTTTAAACCATAAGAATTCAAGAGGAAACACTGAGGTCTTTCTTTAAATCAGAACATTGTTTTAGAGGCTTGTAATTAAAAGTTTAGATAAGCTTTATTTTCTATGCTTTGATATATATATATATTTTTTAAACTTGCACAATTTTCTAAAGAACTTCCAGGTAGATGTTCTATTTACCAAGATGTCAACTAAATGTTTGTGTTTCTTCTGATTTAACAAGTTTGGAAACACTGCCACAATCAACTCCTATTATCTTTAATATGCTAGCAATATCAGATATATTAAAATATCTGAATGAAATGAGATTGCAAGGTGATGTGGTTCACATGTCAATTCTAGCAGCAATGCCAAATGACAGTGCTTCTCAAATATTTAGTTACACATGACTCACCTGGGGGTCTTCTCAAAATTCAGACTGATTCAGCTGGTCTGTGGAGGAGCTTAACATTCAGCTTTTCTAACTACCTCTCGAGAAATGAAATTGCTGATGGAATTATGGCTTGGAAACGATTTCTCTGAATAGTATTGCAGCAAAACAACCAGTTTCCTTTGTGCTTCAAGAAAAAAATCAACATTTTAAAAATTGAGGTGAAAGTGGCATAACATAAAATTAACAATCATAAAGCAAACAATTTAGTAATATTCAGTACATTCAGAGTGTTGAAAAACCACCTTCTCTAACTAGTTCCAAAACATTTTCATTACCTTTAAAGATGTCCTGAAGGTTCCTAAGCCTCTCCTCATTTTTTTTGAATTCTTGTTTCTTCATATTTTTCTGTTTGGTCATTTATTTCTTCCTTCTGGTCCACTCCATTGATTTGAGTCCCAGTTTCCTTTCCATCACTATTGGTTTCCTGTGCATTTCCCTTCATTTAAATTAGTTTAGCCTTCATATGTTCCTCTAATTTGTGATTAAAATCAACCAGTTCTGTGAGCATCCTGATCACCAGTGTTTTGAACTGTGCATCTGAAAGTTTTGCTATTTATTTGTCACTTAGAGTTATAGGCTCTGGGGCTTTGAGTTCTTCTTGAGCCATGTTTTGGTCTGTTCGCACCTGTTACATATGAGGAGCAGAGCCTTACGTGTTCACCAGGGTGGAGCCAACCAGGTCACTGGTTTGTGATTCTGTATGTGGGGGCAGGGCCAAAGGGGGGCAATAGCGGTCCCCTCTGCTGTTTCCTGCCACTGGGGCCTGCACGATCGGTCTCACTGCTAGCTCCTTTGCTGGTTTATCTACATGTGAATGTGTGACCGCAGTCAGCCTGCCGCCTTGCACCCTCAGTGGGTCCATCCGTTGCTACCCCACACCTGGGATCTGCCCACGTCTGCCTGCAGGCCTGGGTCGCTAGTCTGGGTTGGTCCAGTGGACATTTCCTGCCCGACCCTGCTCCGCTGCTGGCTTTGCCCCTCTTACTGGTCTGGCTGAAAGGTTTATTATTGAAAGGTTTATTATTGCCAGACTTTTGTGTAGCTCAATAGCTCAATTTTCTGTGTTTTGGCTGGATATTTTTTTAAATTTTTATTTATTTTTAGTAAGGGAAGGAAGGAGAGGAGAAAAATATCAATGTACGGTTGCTTCTGGTGCATCCCCTGCTGGGAACTGGCCCCTGCTGGGAACTGACCTGCAGCTCAGGCATGTGCCCTGACAGGGAATCAAACCGTGATCTTTTGGTTCGCAGGCCTGTGCTCAATCCACTGAGCTACACCAGCCAGGACCTTGGCTGCATATTTTGTTACTAAAACTTTGTTGTGTTTAAACTTGGTTGTGCGAAAAGGCACAATGCTTCCACCTACACCTCCAACTTGGCGAGAAACTGCCACAAGTGGAAGACTTATTTGAACAAATAATAAAGGAGAATTTCCCCAATCTGGCGAAGAAAATAGACTTCCAGGAAAACCAGGAAGCTCAGAGAGCCCCCAAGAAGTTGGACCCAAGAAGGAATACACCAAGGCACATCATCATTACATTAGTCAAGATTAAAATGAAGGATAGAATTCTAGAAACAGCAAGAGCTAAGGGGACAGTCACCTACAAAGGAGTTCCCATCAGACTGTCAGAGGATTTCTCAAAAGAGACCTTACAGTCAAGAAGGGGCTGGAAAGTATTCCAAGTCATAAAATCCAAAGACCTATAATCAAGATTGCTCTATCCAGCAAAGCTTTCATTTAGAATGGAAGGACAGATTAAGTGCTTCTCAGATAAGATCAAATTCAAGGAGTTCATCATCACCAAGCCCTTATTATATGAAATGCTAAAGGGACTCACCTAAGAAAAAGAAGATAAAAAATATGAGCAGTGAAAGGACAGCAAACTCACAGTTATTAACAACCACACCTCAAACAAAAGCAAACTAAGAGGACAGCTAGATCAGGAGCAGAACCACAGAAATGAAGATCACATGGAGGGTTAGCAACAGGGGAGTGGGAGGAGGAGAAGGGGGGAGAAGGTACAGAAAATAAGTAGCATAGATGGTAGGTAGAAAATAGATAGAGGGAGGACAAGAATAGTAGGGGAAATGTAGAAGCTAAAGAACTTGAGACACAGGGTCATAAACTAAAGGGGGGAATGGTGGGGGTGGTATGCAGGGTGGAAGGGAATGAAGGGGGGAATAGAACAACTGTAATGGCATAATCAATAAAATATATTAAAAAATTAAAAAAACATTTTTATCACCTTGAGAGTAGACCCAACATACACACTAAGAAGTGTGACTCATTTCTTCTTATTGTGAGTCCATGCTATACACCAATTTGCATTCTTTGTCTATGGATTAACCAATTTGGAATATCTGATATAAATAGAAGGATATGACATATGACCTTCTATGACTAGATTCTTTCAGTATAATGTGTTCAAGATTCATCCATGTTTGCAGCATGTATTAGTACTTCACTACCTTTTATGATTAAATGATACATACCACAATTTGTTTATCCATTCATCTGCTGTTGTCCAATGGGTCATAAACTTTTGACTGTGTGGTTACGGCAGCTATTAACATATGTGTAAACATATGTGTTTGAGTACTTCAATTATATCATATATATCTATAAACAAATATATAGTTATACATGTGTGGGCAAAAGTAGGTTTACAGTGGTATTACAAATATATAATATATTAATTAATCAATAATAATACAAGAATAAAGTCTGTATTTCATGTACTCACAGCAGTAAACTTACCTTTACATACGCCTATTTATATATGACCTAGCCTCTAAAAAATGCACTGTATACTCATGAGAGAATGAGAATAAAACAGGCAGATGATTTTGTCGTAGTGTTTTTGTAAAAGCGGTTTTGACATTGCAGAGCCACTGAAAGTGTAGGAAGCCCGAGAAAGGCTGGACCACATTTTTAATACTAGGTTGGAGCCATATAGAGAAAACATATCTCCTATTTCAGACATATGTGTTTGAAGAAGCCTTGAGCTAGCATTTCTTTATGAAAGAATTAGTTAAACCAAAGTCTTGAGACTTTGCCTGAAAAATGTCAATATCTCCTGCAATTATATGAATATGGATCATCTATCCCACTAGGTTCTCATAATCTTAATAGTGATGATTTTTAATGTTGTGTCTGAATCATAAAGTTGATTCTCAGTAAATATTAAATTCATTAATCTTATTTTTCAACCTATAATAAAAATAAATTAAAATGACCAAAGGTCTATTTATATAATTGTGCTTTTATAGTGTTCAAATGGTCAGCAGATGGAAATTGTGGTGTTACTTTTGAGAGAATATTGCTAACATAAAAATAATATATAATATATATGAATATATATAGATATATCTAGATATATATATCTTCCAAAATCTTATGTCTCCTTTGTCCTCTAGTGAGAAAAATAATAAATTTCTTGCTAGATAACCCAGGTCCAGGTTAATGGGAATGGTTCTCGGGTTCTTTGGATTTAATTTAATAGCATTTTTTTCTAACTTCTGCCTTCATCCTATGCAGTATATCACCAACCCCAAATTGTTTTATTTGTTTGGTTTGTTATATTAATGGGCTAATATAGTCTATTTATATAAGTGCCCACATTTACATATATTTATTCAAGGAGTATACTTGTATTGAATAAGTAAATTATAAAAACAACACGAAATTATTCATTAATAAATTGATCTATGTTCAGAATCCACTAAAAAAAATGAACTTAGTACTTGTCAACACTAGTATGTTTTTAAGTTACTACAAAGAATATTGCTTCAATAAGCCTATGAGCAAACAAAGTAAATATTCAACTGTGCATATCATCTAAATAATTAAGATAGTCATTTTTTTTCATTTTCTGGACAAAAATTAGTCTTTGTGCAAAATGAAGGCCTGTGCCGTTATTATTTTAGTTCCATTTAAATTAGACCCAACTGTTAATATTTTCAGAACATAATTAAGAAAAGCTGAACTGATTAGACAAAGCTAGGTTGCAATACAATTTCTCTCTAGTATTACATTTGCCCCTATTGTTTTTTGCTGTTACAGAATGAGTTGAGTGCTTTTGTATGTCAGGTAAGTGCTCCCATGAGAAAGAACCATCTCCTTTGGCCTTGATTTTGGGAGACTTTAGGTTTATTTTTAAATAACTATTCAGTTGAGATGTGGTGAGTTAGGCTCTTTGGTTAAGTGGGTATGCTTTCTAGGACAAGTAGACTGAATAAGGACTTAATCAATTATATGAATATTTTGCATATTCTTGGAATGATGAATGGATTTTCACTTTGACCCTAAATCCAGATAAATGACAATGGTGGATGTTGACTACTTAGGATTATATGGCCCCAGTTGAAGAAAAACTGGACCAATATTTTGCATATACAGACACTGGCTTACAACTTGGAAACACTCAGATATTATTACAGCGAAGTGAAAACTTCAGTAGTATAGTCAGTATCAAAGGTGAAAAAACGGAATCATGTTGTAAAGAGAGAATACTTAATTTTTATGAGAGTAGGTTATGGGAAATTTTGAATGTCAGTAAATCTTAAATGTCTTTAAAGTTGTTGGATAGGAGAAACCATTAAGGATTTTTTAGAAGTTTCATGAATTGAGTGACAATAGTATTTCATTTGAGTGTCTAATGTGTTTGTAATGCTCAGCATCGCCCCTACCATTTTTTCAAGCATAAGTTATCTTTTCCAAACTCAGCTCAAATTGTAGTTTCTCTTTCTGGGCCTTACAAAATCTCTTCACTTTCCCCTCCAACAAACAAAGGACACAGTCTCTCCCCTGACAACTTCCTCATACACACTCCTCTATGGGGCCTTTTGAACAGACTCTCTGTTGCCTTCATTGTTTATGTACATGCTACATATCCACAGTGAGAAATAGGAATACTCTTTAGTCTGATTCTAGAGTAAGTTGCTTAAAAATATGTTTAATAAGTATAGACTAGTTGGAAAAACATTTTATTGGAAAATACAAGTTATCAAACATATGAACTTAGCACAGAAAAAGAAATATTACAGAGGATCCATCAAAAAATACCTTAAAACCACCAAAAGTGACCCCTAAGGTAAACTCTAGACTTTAAACGATTATGATATGTCAATACAGGTCCATCCTTGACAACAAATGTACCTTTCTGGTGAGTGACTTTGATAATGGGAGTGGCTATGTATGTGTGAGGTATAGTATATATAGGAAATCTCTGTATCTCCCTCTCAAACTTGTTGTAAACTTAAAACTGCACTGAAAAATAAAATCTAAGAAAAGAACCTAAACATTTGGGATGATGGACCAAATGTTCACTTTTACCGCAAATGTTGGCCTTGTGTGGGTGACTTATAATGAACTCAGCCCAATTTCCATACTCATGGTCGTTTTCTTTGGGGAAAAATAAAAGAAAACCAACTTATAGAAAAGCCAAATAAGCCAGGGCAAGCAAAGTTTTGTTTTTCATCTTATTTGCATGACTATACTATGCTTTCTGACTCATAAAATGCTTCTACAGAAACATGCTAAAATACCTGCTGAGAACCCATAGCGGAATTTTATTTTAATGCCAAGGCAAACTTCTGTTTATAAAAGATTTCACTTTTAAGTCCAATTAAGAGGGAAAAAACATATTTGAGGCAAATTACACAAATAGATATATGGGAGAACTGCTGTCTTGTTACAATTTTAGCCTCTTTCAAATTCCTTTGAATTTCCTTTAGAAAAAATTCACTTTAATTCTTTTTTTTCTCCTCTTCCCTGAGGCATAGTGTATTATCTAATCTGAGGCCATGGAAAGATTTAATAATTTAATTTCCTTTTCATAAAGGTGAAAAAGTTTATAATAATAACTTTATTGAGTTTTCTGTCTATATTTCCTGTAATCTGTGTTTTAAACTGGCTCTTGATTGAATAAAGTGACCAAAATTTACATGCATAATGAGTATGTTATATTTAATATTGCATATAATACCGATATACTTCTTTTCCTCAGTATTTGGGCTTCTAAATGATATAACCCTTGCAGTGGCAACATCAGAATTGGTACTAAAATACTCTAGGCCACAATCATATAGCATGTGATATAGTTAAAATATCTGAACATGTGACAATGAAAACTGAAAGAGCGGTGACATAGCACTATAGTTTCAATGGCCCACATTTTATGTAATAATTATCAGCATTCTATTAGAACTTAGTTTTTAAAAACTATTTAAAGAGGACAAAGAAACACTTAAAATTATTAAGTCTATTTTAAATTATCCATTCTTATAATTATAAATTGAATTTCAGTCAAATAAACTTTTTGGTTATTGCTGCAGTGATTGAATGAAACAAAACCAAAAATACGTGGCCCTGATTAGATGTCTCAGTTAGCTCGAGTGTTGTCCCATGCACCAAAAAAAGTCTCAGGTTCAGTTTCTGCTGAGAACACACACCTAGGTCACAGGTTCCACCCTTACTGTGTGTATGCGAAAAACTGATTGGTATTTCTCTCTCACGTTAATTTCTCTGTCTCTCTGACTCTCTCCCCCCTCCCTTCTCTTCCTTTCCCTCTTCCTCTCTCTCTAAATTGATAAATGTTACCTTCTAGTGAGTATTAAAAAGAAAAAGAAAAAAGAAACTATGCCATAGAGTATCCTATGCACCGTTTGCCTCTAGACGCCCTTTCACTGACTGTGATTCTCATTTCCTCACTCTAATTTTCCTGTGTGAGCAGGGCCACTTCAAAAGTATCATAACCTCATGTGATCATAGCCAGGTAGGACTCTCCCTCTCAGATGACTTTTTAGGTGTCTCACAAGGAATCAAAACACAATTCTAAAGTGAAGGTTTCAGTTTCTCTTGCCAAGAGTCTCATCCTTGGGTGTTGCCTATTTTGCTGAATGACTACCATATGCTTCTTTTCTGAAGCTACTCTCTGGCTCTCCTTTATTCTCATCAGCAATAAGCAGATGATTTCTTTTAGTTTTCTCTACTTAATCAATTTTGAATTTTATCTCCCCCTGTGTTCTCACAATTAATTGCTTTGTTTAGGGCAACCATTGTACAACCATTTATTAAGATTTTAGTCTTTCCCTATATCCATAACGCATTTTCCAGAGTATCATGTATTGTGCGGACAAGCATTTGCATTTCATGTCTTGCTCAGTAATTAAATATAGTTGTTAGAGACTGTTTCATAGAAACCCTTCCATGGAGAATTTTAACTTTTTCTAAATGAAAATTTTCAAAACATATTTTTAAAAGTAATTGTTCTTTTTGTTAAATAATAGTCATTGATATTTAAGGAAATTCACTTGTAGAACACTATGCAAAGTGTTCTAGACTGAGATAAGTCAGTAGCATTTTAAATGAGAGAAGGAAAGATATCGGAAAGAAATAGATGAAAACATCAAAAAGACTAGAAAGCTAATGAAATATAAAAGTATCATATTGGTGTCAACAATAACTTGAGAGATTTTTTTCAGTCTCTCTGAAACTTACTGTGCAAATTTCTTCATCAGGTTTTCTTTTATAAATGAGAAAATAACTTATAGATTATTATGAGAATTAGAATAAATAACATTTAAATTATTTTAAAAATAAAATAATTAAAAATGCAGGTGGGAATAAATTTGGATAGTAGCGTGATTTAGGAGTTTATATATGTGAAGAACTTACCATACTTTTTAAAGAATCACGTGGGTACTTTGGGGACAATTATTTCTCCATGTAATTAATACTTTGCTCCAGGGACTGTGTTATATGTATGGTGTATCTAAGAGGAAGGAAAATCTTTTCTATCGAAGACAGTCTACCCCAGCATTATGGAACTAGAAGGTTGGAAGGGGGTGCAAGTCAGCAGCAAAAACACAGGATTTATGTTACGGCTAGGTCCACTGGGTTACTTTTTGTCTTTTCAGTTTTTTAAATTACATTGCTTTATATTTATTTGTTGGGGACCACTTTGTGTGGTATCAAAGACTGTACCCCACGCAAACTAGGCTTTGAAAGAGGCCTTTAAGACTTGACCAGAAAACCAGGAATGCAGGAGGCAGGCATGACCCTATGCTAGCACCACGGGTTCCCATGGGAGATCAGGCCTGGAGAGTGAATTGTATCCTTTGAAGCTCGCTTTGCAAACCAGATGTTTAGGTTCAAAGCATAAGGGAGTGAACTCAAACTCACGAACCACACCTTATAACCATCGGGCAGCAGCATGTCTAACAAACCCTAACCTGAGGCAGATCTCTGTGTTCCTTCAACTTTTATCTATAAACAATATCTGTTTCCTGTAACTATAGCCTTTTGACATGGATCGATGAGCTATGCGTGTTTGCTTACACATACCATTCCCAATAAAAGCTGTTTAGGAGAAGGGCTTCAGGCCTTCTCCACCAGGGGGAATCACCAGCCTCTTTTCCCACCAGAGAGATTGTACCCAGACCAGTTCATTTCATCTGAGGCCAGGAAAACACTGTGGGACAAGGTTCCCCTCATTTAGTTTTTAATTGTAGCTACTCAAAGCCAAGTTCCGAACACTAATAAACCGGCCCTCCTTCTTACATTTTCCTTTGCTGGTTAATTTTTGGTTTTGCTTATTGTTATTTAACCTTTTTCATATTTTCCATTACAGTTTAGTCACCTTATATTCCACTCTCCCCGGCATGACCACATTGTTGCCCATGTCTATGAGTTCTCTTCCCTTCTGCTTAATCCCTCCACCCCCTGACAACCACCCACCCTCACTAGCTGTCATCTGCTCTCCATCTATGAGTCTGTCTTTGTCCTACTTGTTAGTTCAGTTTGTTCATTAGATTCCACAGATGAGTGAAATCATATGGTATTTGTCTTTCACTGCCTGGCTTATTTCACTTAGCATAATACTCTCCAGGTCCATCCATGCTATCACAAAGGGTAAAATTTTCTTCTTCTTTCTGAGTAGAATTTCATTGTGTAAATGTCTCATACTTATTTTAACCGCTCATCTACTGATGGACACTTGGGCTGCTTCCATATCTTGGCAATTGTAAATAATATTACAAAGAACATACGGGTGCTTATGTTCTTTCAAATTAGTGTTTGGGGTTCCTTTGGATATATTTCCAGCAGTGGGATCACTGGTTCAAAAGTCAGATCCATTTTTAGTTTTTTAAGGTATCTCCCTACAGCTTTCCACAGTGGCCTCAATAGTCTACATATTTGCCAGCAATACAAAAATGTTCCCCTTTCTACACATGCTTGCCAGCACTCATTTTTTAAAAATTTATTGATAGCTATTCTGACAGGTGTGGGATGGTATGGCACTGTGGTTTTAATGTGCTTTTCTATTATGATTAGTGACATTGTGTATCTTTTCATGTGTCTATTGGTTATCTGTATGTCCTCTTTAGAGAAGTATCTATTCAAGTCCGTTGTCCATTTTTTAATTGGGTTTTTTGGGGGGTGTTAAGTTTTGTAAGTATTGTACACATTTTGGAAGTTAACCTCCTATCAAATGTATCAGCAAATATGTTCTCCCATTCTGTGTGTTGCCTTTTAATTTTGTTGATGATTTCATTTGCCGTGCAAAAAACTTTTAGTTTCCTGTAGTCCCATTTTTTTTGTTTGCTTTGTTTGTTTTGTTTTGTTTTGTTTCCCTCATTCCCTTGCCTGGGGAGATATATAAGCATTTCTATGAGCAACATCTAAAATTTTGTTGCTTAATTTTTCTTTTATGGTTTTTTAGGTTTTAGGTCTAACATTAAAGTCTTCAGTTCATTTTGAATTAATTCTTCTGTGTGGTGTAAGAAGGTAGTCCAGTTTCTTTTTTTTCTACTTGTATCTCTGTCCAGTTTTCCCAACACCATTTGTTGAATAAACTGTCTTTAGCCCATTGTATGTGGTTGCTTCCTCTATTGAATATTAATTGACTATAAAGGTGTGGGTTTATTTATGGGCTTTCTATTCTGTTCCATTGATTTATGTATCTGTTTTTATACCAGCACCATGCTGTTTTGATTACTATGGGCTTATAGTATAGTTTCATATTAAGTAGCATGATTCCTTCAGTTTTGTTCTTCTCAGGATTGCTGTTGATATATAGGACTTTTGTGATTCTGTATAAATTTTTAAATATTTGTTCTAGTTCTATGAATAAGTCATTTGAAATTTGATAGGAATTGTGTTATATATATAGATTTCTTTGATATTTTAGATTTATTGGATATTTTAAGGATGGTAATTTTTACTATCCATGAACATGGTTTGCACTTCCATTTATTTAAATCTTCTTCAATCCTTCAGTGTCCTATAATTTTCTTAGTATAGGTCTTTTACATTCTTGATTAGGTTTATTTCTAGGTATTGTATTGTTTTTGAAGGAGTTGCGAATGAACTTGGTTTCTTAATTTCCTGTCTGTTAGTTCATTATTGGCATATAAAAATGCAACTTTTTTCCTAGATATTAATTTTGTATGATGCTTCTTTGCTGAACTGACTTATGAGTTCTAGTACATACTTGGTGGACTCTTTGGGGTTCTTTATGAACTGTATCATGTCCCCTGCAAATAAATACACTTTTACTTCTTTCTTTTCAAATTGAATGTATTTTATTTCATCTTGTCTGACTGCTGTGTCTAGGACTCCCAGTATTATGTTGAATGAGAGGTGAAAGTGGACATCCTCTTTGTGTTCTTAATTTTAAGGGGAACACTTGTAGTTTTGTCCATGAGTATGATGCTGGTAGTGGGATTGCCATAATGGCCTTTATTGTGTTTAGGTATGTTCTGTCTATTCACACTTTGCTGAGTTTTGATCATAAATAGATGCTGGGTTTTATCAAAAGTTTTTTCTGTGTCTATTAATATTACTATGTGTTTTTTTCCTTCATTTTGTTTATGTGGTAAAATCAAATTTATTAATTGCAAATGTTGTACCAACCTTGAATTCTTGGAATAAATCCCATTTGATCCATGGTGTATGATCTTTTTGATTCATTGCTGTATTCTGATTGCTAATATTTTATTGAGGATTTTAGCATCTTAATTTACTAGGGATATTGGCCTATAATTTTCTTTTCTTTTCTTTTCTTTTTTTTGCAATGAGTGTCTTTATCTGGTTGTGGAGTTAGGATAATGCTGGCTTTGTAAAATGAGTTTGGGAGTCTTCCCTCCTCTTGAATATTTTGAAATAGTTTGAGAGGAAGTGTTAGTTCTTCTTGAGATGTTTGGTAAAATTCATCTATGAAGCCATTTGCTCCAAGGTTTTTATTTGCTGAAAATTTTTGTTTACTGCTTTAAATTCATTAGGTGTAATTTGTCTATTCAGATTTTCTGATTCTTCCTGATTTAGTTTTGGAAAGTTATATGTTTCTAAGAATTTATCCATTTTGTCCAGGTTGTAGAGTTTGTTGTCATATAATTGTTCATAATATTTTTTATAATCTGTATTTCTTGGTGAAAGTTGTTATTTCTTCTCTCTCATTTCTGACTTTATTTATTTGGTTCCTTTTTCTTTTTTCTTAATGAGTCTGGTTAAAGTTTTGTTAATTTTTTTGTATTTTCAAAGAACAAGCTGTAGGATTCATTGACCTGTTGCATCATTTTTTTACTCTATATCATGAGTTTCTGCTCTGATCTTTAGTATATCCTTTCTTCTACTCACATTGAGTTTTGTTAGTTATTTTTTTCAAGTACCTTTAAGTGTGATGTTATTTATTTGAACTTTTTCTTGTTTTTGAGACAGGTCTGTAATGCTATGAATTTCCCTTTAGGGTTGCTTTCTCAGTGTCCCATAGATTTTGGACTATTGTATCCTCATATTTGTTTATTTCGAGGTACCTTTTGCTTTCTTCCTTGACTTCATTGTTGACTTATTTATTGTTTACTAGTGTTATTTAATTTTCATATCTTTGTGTGTTTTTCACTTTCTTCTTATGATTGTTTTTTAGTTTCATAGCATTAGGGTCAGAGATGATCATTTCATCTCATTTTAATATAATTTCAATCTTCTTAAGTTTATTGAGACTTGTTTTGTGTCCTAACATATACACTTGAAAATGTCTTAGTGAACATCCCATGTGTACTTGAAAGATACGTATATTCACTGCTTTGGGGTAAAATGTTCTGGAGATGTCAATTAAATCCATTTGACCTAATATGTTATTTAATTCTCCAGTCTCATTGTTTTTCTGACTGGAAGATCTATCCACTGAAGTCAATGGGATGTTAAAATTTCCTACTATGACTATATTTCTGTTGATCTCTCCCTTTATGCCCATGAAGATTTTCTTTACATATTTAGGTGCTCCTATATTGGGCATGTAAATCTTTACTAGGGTTATATCCTCTTCTTGGATTGTTCCATTTATCATCATGTTGTGCCCTTCTTTATCTTTCACTATAATTTTGGTTTTAAAGTCTATTTTGTCAGATATAAGTACTTCTACACCTGCTTTTTTCCTTTTTCATTTACATGAGATATCTCTTTTTAATCCTTTACTTTTAGTCTGCGCATATCTTTTGATAAGATGAGTCTCTTATAGACAGCATATATATGGGACTTGCTTTCTTATCCATTAAGCTACCCTATGTCTTTTGATCAGAGCATTTAAGGCATTTACTTTTAGGTTACTATTGATAGATTCATATGTGGTGTGATTTTGTTAGATTATTTTTCTCCATTTTTTCCTTTCTCTCCTTCTTCACCTTCTTCAAGCAAGCCCTTTAGCAGTTGTTGCAGTACTGTTTTAGTGCTAACAAAGTCCTTTAACTTTTTTCTTGTCTGGAAAACTCTTATTTCTCCTTTAAGTAATGGCCTTTCTGGGTAAAGAAACCTTGGTTGTAGGTCCTTGTTTTTTATCACCTTGGATATTTCATGCCACTCTTTCTGGCCTGAAATGTTTCTGTTGTGTAATCAGATGCTGGTCTAATTGGTGGTCCCTTGTAGGTAACTCCCTGCTTTTCTCTTGTGGCTTTTGGGATTTTGTCCTTGTCTTTAAGCCTTGTTATTTTAATTTTTATATGTCTTGGTATACACTTCTTTGTGTCCAACTTGTTTGGGACTCTCTAAGCGTCCTGGGCTTGTGTGATTTTTTTTCCTTCATTAGATTAGGGAAGATTTGAGTCAGTATTTCCTCAAATAGGTTCTTGATCCCTTGCTCACTCTCTTCTCTTTCTGGTATCCCCATGATGTGGTTATTGTTACACTTCATGCTATCCAAATGTTTCTTAAGCTCTCCTCACTTTTAAAATTTTATTTTTTTCTTTTTCCTGCTCTTCTTTGTCTTCCGAAGCACTGAGTCTATCCTCTGCTTCATCTAACCTACTGTTTATTTTTTTCAGTGTGTTATTTATCTCAGATATTGCATTCTTTATTTCAAACTGGCCCTTTCTTTAATGGTTTCAATGTTGTTTTTCATGCTGTTGAGTATCTTTATGATCATTATTCTAAGTTCTCTATCTGATAAATTGGTTGTTTCTATTTCATCTAGTTCTTCTAGAGAATTCTGTTCTAATCAGCCATTAAACCAGTCATTTAATGATCTAATCAATGTGTAATAGCAGCTGGGCTCAAGTACCACAGGGTAGGGCGAAGTAATTATGTCAGTGGGACTATTCCTTCCTGTCAGGCAGGTGCCATTTGGAGGGGAGTGTTTTGCCTGAGAATGATGGCTTGTGTAGTATGGAGGATGGCTCAGTACAAGCTAGCTATTCTTTTAGGTCTCTTCCCAGAGCCACTGAACTTAGACTTTATTCATGTGTCACCAATATGTTCCACCTTCACTCTGCCAGAACTTAGGGTCAGTGACTACAAATAAAATTTTGTGTGTTCGCCTTGTAAGAGACTCTCTGAGTCTCCAGCTATCTCTCCCTGGCAGACAGAAACCCTGCTGCTTTTCATAGCTGGATATTATCTGGGTTCCTCTCTTGCTCTGGTGCTGTAGTTTGGGGAACCTAGCTTGGGGTTCAGACCTTGCACTTCCCAGGGGGAATCCCTGGCCACTGAAATATCCATCCAGGGCTTCAGCTGCTGCCAGTGGGAGCCGAGCCAGCCCTCTTGTGCCTCTGCTGCACTGCCTACCAGTCACAGTGTGGTGAAGTCGTTTCTTCTGTCTTCTCTTGGTAATGATGCTTTCCTCCAACTAGTGTTCAGTTGGTTATTCTGCATGATTTCTCTACAATTTAGTTAATTCCAGAATTGTCCTGGTAGGAGGCTAGTGTAGCTTTCAGTTACCTCTGTCACCTTGGATCCTGTCTTGTCTTTTCAGGTTGTATCAAGGATCCAATACAGGCTTCCTCTTGGAAAGTCACAGGATCCATAAACAAATTTAATTTTTTTTAATTTTTAATTATCCACAGTATATTGTTGAGCTAGTGCAGATAGGGTTTGTAAATATGGCAAATTAGGTTTTTTAAAAAATTTCATTAAAACAATTGCTTTGTAAAATAGATTTTAAAAAATTTGTACTAAGTGTAATCATAGATTCTGGTATTGTTTAGAAATATTTTCATCATTGCAAATTACATACATTAAAACAAATTACATACATTAATACAAGGGCTAAATCATGCATTTCAATCACTTGGTGAGTTTTATGTAACAAATATTCTATGAATATTTAAAATAATTGAATTTCATGTACTTGGTATAACAGTAAATAAAAGCAGTTAGTGTTCATTGAATATGAATATTCACTCATATTTAAATAAAAATATAGAATTATGTACTCAAAAAAGAATAATGAGATATGTAGGTTAACTTAAAGCAAATATATGTTCTCATGTTTCCTCTTAATTTAAGTTTAATATGATCAATCAAAATGGCAAAAAACAAAACCTCATGTGAAGAAAATGTGAACATGTTACACTAGTATGTACATTGGGTTGCTCTGCAGTTTATAATAACAAACTGAATTAAATGTACATGTTAAATTTGATATTTCTAAACATTTTTCCTATATTCAATTTCTATATAAAGTATGAAATTCAAAGAAAATAATATCTAAGAATGTTCTTCTAGTTCTTTAATTATTCATTAATACCTTCATTAGTTCATTATTTCCTAGGGGCCTACTGAATGCAAGAAACTATATTAAATGCTGGCATAAAAATGAGTAAATTTCACCTTTTTCTCTCAGTCTCTAGAACTTGGCTGTGGAAGATTTATGTAAAGACATGTAATTTTTTCCCATTTCAGTAAAAGTGGTAATAAAAGCACTAACAATCTATGTCACCAAAAAGAACCAAAAACAATTTAAGAGACCTATGATATATTCAGTCATTTTGAAGATGGGTTATACTATTGGTCTGTTTTTTCATTAGTAGAAACATCTGATTTATTTTTTAATACCAGTAAATCAGTACCTAAGCTACAAACCACTATTAATGTTGTTGTTGAAAGACATAAAGACAAAAATTTAAAAAGCCAATCTAATTCTACTGCATGGAATATACCACTGAGAGACCTGAAATTCAAGAGAACCTTATACTGTTTGCAACCAAAAAAACTAGAAAGAATTTCAATATATTACATTGAAAGAAGGTTATCTCTAAATAGACTTTTTAACCAAACTCCTTTTTTCTAAAAATAAAACACAAGTGATTAATATTATATAACAGATTGACATCTCTTTATTTAATGAACCTTTGTTTATCATCTGTCAGTATTAGATTTTTTTTCATAATACTTGTGCTGAAACTCAGCATGCAATTCTGGTAGAAAAATTAAACACTGCCCAAATAGTATACTATAAAAATAGCAAAACAAAAAAGGAGTAAAACTGTATGAATTAAGTTGCTTTAAATATGTAGCTTTTATTATGTATGCAATTTGACAAAACTTGGTTACTAATAGGAAATAGATAGGAAATAACTGATTAATGAACAGGTATTTTTCTTACTCTATCTTGACAGCTCAAAGTCAAAATATAGCCAGAGAGATCTATGTTTTTTACAAGAGTTCTCCCTTATTCTACTAATAACATTAGTAATAACACATGTAAATACCCAGTTATAGGTCTTTATTACCTAACACTTATCTTTTTCTTCATTAGTTCAAATAGTAATTGAAAACAACTTCAATAAAATTTAGAGCTTTCATTATACCAGAGTCAAATCAAGGTATGCAATTGATTCAAGGCCTAAAATTTCTGTACAAAAAATAAAAGACATACTTTTTAAATAAGTCAGAATTTCTATGCTTTTAAATGACTGATTATAGATAGAAAATTAATGTGTTTTACTTTATTTTATATTAGCTTCTACAATATTTTACTTTTCTGGTACTATCTACATTTGTGTTATTCTAATTCATTAAGTTTCTAGTATACACAACTTATCTCTCTGAACACTGTTTTAATTAAATGACATTAGGAACATATTTTCAGAAATAAGTGAAAGTTGTATTGCCTTCTTTAAATAGACTAATTCATCATAGACTTTACATAATCTTAACAAACTTCACTTGTCATAATGCCTTCAGGAAATAGAGATATGTGAATTCCTTTGTCTGATACTAAATGCCCCAGGTGGTTTATAACTTATGTTCCATATGCTTTTATTGCTACTCCATTTAATGTCTACCTGTTCAGTAATTTTATTGTCTACTTTGCTTACTGTGATTTTTAAATGGAAGGGACTAGAAGTTGTCTGAACAAGTGTGATAACTAAATATGTCAATTCAGCATGTTTAGTATTACAATAATTCAAAATAATAGACTCTAACCTGCAGGTAAATAGATAATAGTTTTATGGTTCTCCTATTGGAGGAGTGTCGTGATCATTTTTCCTTGCAGCTTAGAGATATTTTCTCTAACAATTTTGTTTGTTTGTTTCTGGCTTCGTTTCCAATAATATGTATTCCAGAAATTTGATGAGTAGTTAAGTAAGACGTTGCCACATGAAAATTAATGAAGTAGGCTAGTAAAAACACTATATTCATGTGATAATATATTGCATGGGTGGGAGCTAAAGAATGCCAGGCATTTAAACTTGAAGAAAATTAAGATATAGGTGTTCTGTGCTATTTCCTTGCCAATGTCTTTATTTGAGGGAGACTCAAGGTAATCACATTACAAAAAATAAATAATGTACAACAAACATCGACTGATATGATTAAATAGTTATTCTTAGCTTATGTAATTATGTGTGTGTTTACACATCTATATCTATATAGAATCCTTACAAAGTACTGGAAGAATTTGGGAAAGATTCCTGATTCACCTAAAGCTCAGCATAGAGAAAACTCTGCTTGCAATGATCAGTATTGATCACTGCTTGTCATGTTTGTTTTCAGTGGAGAGCCTCAGCATCTAGTACTGATAATACATTAAGTCCTTTTCAATTGAGAATTGCTCCTGGAAGTTGTGGCTTGAATGTGAACTTACAGTTGAATCATTCTCTCACGTACTGCCTTTTCTTCTCTCTGTTGCTCTGCAATAAATTACCTGTAACTCTTTACAACTTACAAACTTTAGTATCCAAATAGAAATGGGTTACATTTGCAATGTTTTCTTTGTTACATAAATCTAAGAAGCAAACTTTAAAAAATATGACACCTTCATGATAATTATTAGAAAATACAATTTAATCATTTGTTAAGTAGCAAATGGTGGTAGGAGTAAGTTCAAATTGTTTATAAAATAATATCGCATGTATACCTTTAAATAACAATTAAAATATATTTTAAATTAAAATTGAATAGATATAAAACATGAGAAATGTATCTAAAAATTAAAAAAATAGTATACATAATATATTTTTTAAATAAGACTGAACTTAATTATTAACTTTCCAGGTACAGAGAGGCAAAGCTCTGTCTTTTATTGTGATCATGTTAAAACATTCACTTTTCAAGCACATCTAGAAAATGGGATATCAACTATTTTTAAAATCATACACTCACTTTAACCTTGATTAATTTTTCTGACTTTTCTTCTTGCCCCAAAAGTGATATTTGCATATGTCTGAAGATATACTGGTTATTTTCTTTGCATATTTATCCCATGCATCTTATTTCAATGGCTCATTATTAAGAAGGTAGCTCTGTTCATGGAAATATCAGAATGTAAGGCCCTCTAAAACAGATGGCAGTAGCACTAGTGGAAGTGTGCTGAATAAGTTTATTACAAGGTGTGAAAGTCATAGGAAAGGGAAATCAAGACGAATTGCACAGTCCTGTTTCTGCTCACCCCATCTATTGCAACTTCACTAAATTTTAATCTTTATGAAACTTTATACATCATTATATATGTAATACTCATTTGTTGATTCTTTTATTAGCATGAGAACTTTCTTTTATGTGTCCTATATGTAACTGGTAAATACACGTTTGATAAATATTAAATAAATGACAACTGTTTATCAAAAACATTAGTCAAATTATGTGTATTGTGTTTTTTGTTTGCTTGTTTCTCCTTTTTCTCCCAGCTTTATTAACTTATAATTGACGTATAAAATTATGTAAGTTTGAAGTGTACTAGCTGTTGACTTGGTAAATTTATATATTGCAAAATAATTATCACCATAGAATTAGCTAACATCTTCATCACATCATATCATTACTGTTTCTCTTTATAATACTCTCTTAGGAACTCTCAAATATATAATATGGTATTATTAGCTGTAATCACCATCCTTTATATTATATCCTTGAAACTTATTAATAAACTGGAAGTTTTTACCCATTTCCCGATATTTCTACATTTCTTTGCTTCTCTTTTGATTCATTCATATGTATGTATGCATGTCTTGAAGTCAGAAATATAATTTCAATGTTGACTTTATATTTAGCATACTTAAATCAATAAAAGTACATAGGTACATACATATAGACAACAGACTAACAGCTGTTAGATGGGGAGGGGCAGGAGGACTGAGAAAAAAAGCTGAGGGGATTAAGCAAACAAAATAAAAACAAAAAACCTCGTAGAAAGACAACAGTATGTGACTATCATAAGGACAGGGGAGTAGAGGAAGGTAAGATCCCATAAAAGAGGGACAAATGATGATGGAAGGAGGCTTGACTTGAGGTGGTAAACATACAATTCACAGATGATTTATTATTAAATCAATCAATCAATCAATCAATCAATCAATATCTCTAGATTACCTTTGCAAACACTTCCAGCATTTCAATTTTTAGTCAATGAATATGAGACTATATATTTTTTTTAATTTAATCTTTGTGGTATGTTTTTCCATTACCATTTAATACCCACAGAGACCCCTCTCCTCAGCAATCGCCACATTTGTTGGCCATGTCCATGAGTCCTTTTTAAAAGGCTTTAAGAATTATATGCAGTAGCCCTGGCTGGTGCAGCTCAGTGAATTGAGTGTCCACCTGCAAAACAAAGGGTCACTGGTTTGGTTCCCCAGAGCACATGCCTGGGTTGCAATCCAGGTCCCTGGTGGGGGGGGAGCAACAAGAGGCAATTACATATTGATGTCTCTCTTTCTCTTGCTCCCTCCCTTCCCCTCTATATAAAAACAAATACATAAGATATTTTTTAAAAAGAATTACAGGTAGTAGTTTGGAATTGAAATTAATGCATTATGTGAAATTAATTAAAATTAACACATTCTAATGCTATTCGTTTATCTTAAAGTGTAGTATGGGTCGTATGCTTGAACTTTCTATGGTTACTCTACTAGTAAGCAATAGTAAAAGTGCATCTTTATTCTTTCCCTTCCAATTCAGTCATGTTTGTTTCTATTTCATCCAGAATTCCTGGTTCTATAATGGTTAAAGACAAATAAACTAGAAAGTGAAATGCATCAGGGGAAAGAGGTTGGATGGGGTAAATTTGAAAACAACATTCTCCAAAGCCAGATTTCAGAAATTACTTTTGCCTACCTATAAGCGGAAGGCACTCTTTAGAACTAATCTAAGAAATTTGTTGCAAAAGCTTTATAAGTCCCATTGGAATTAACTATCAGAAAACACTAAGGGAAGTCAATGGTATTCAAGATTGTGAAACTAGGACTGTGACTTTAAAAGCATTTTCAATGTTAAGGTTTTACTGCCTATGTATTTAGATAGATTCCCTGGGGTGTAGTATAAATTTGTGATTATTTTTTAAATGGCAATTTCACTAGTGGCACCTGATAGAAAACTTAGCCTTTTCACTCTATTTCAAGAGGGCAATAAACTGATGCACTTCTGAAAATGACTATAGTGCACTGTGTATGCTTTAATAGGATATGACTTGTTTTTGATATTAGAAATCTCTAAGGAAAAGAGGAGAACTGAGCAGGGTCTAAAAATATTCATCCAACGCAATGCTTACTGTAAGGCAGTGGAACCACAGCAAAAAACAGTCAAGAAAGTTTTACTTTCAGAAGTCAGGTGTTGTTCTCCGTTCTGTTATATGAAGCTACAAAGTCCAGTTGAATAAATTTAAAATCAAATTAAAACTTGAATGAATATGCTTCTGGTTTTGGTCAGCAGAGAATAGGGTGGATTGCCATGATGTACCATAGCGCCTGTTGTGAATTTAGGTAAAAAGATAGATAGATACTTAGAATCAATGTGTGTGTATATGCGTGTATATATATACACATACATACATATATATACACATACACATATATAAATAATATGTGCATCTGTGTATCTACACATGTTTATTTACATTTATAGGAGAATGTAAACATAACAGGGAAGACAAAAGGATGAGAAAAATGTTTATTTTGAACTACCTTCCTTTTCTCTTCTGTGAGCAGGTTCCTGTGTTTTGTTGTTCTTCATTTAGAATCATCTCTCATTTTTTAGAATTCTTGACTAAGGAAAAACCATGCCCCCATCAATATAAATTCATTCATATTTCAAAGTCATGTTTAAAATTATTAACACCATTGCTATCTATTTTGAAATTACTGAAATTAATTTGATAAACTCTATTTGCTGTAACAAATGTTGAGAAAAGATTTCCCAACTACCTGGGTGTTAGATAATTTTACATATAGTGTTAAAGACTATGACAGCCTTCTGGTAATAAGAGGAAAATCCCTACTTTTAAATATAGTTAGCTGTTCGAGGTTGTATTTCTTTTTTTATGTGTGTGTAAAGTTTCTTTTTCCTGTATCTTTACGTTACCATTTATTCTCCTTTTACCCCCACCCCCTACAATAACCACACTGTTGTCCATGACTTTGAGAACTTTTAATTTTTGCTCAACACCTCCACCCCCTACTCTCCACACCCTTAACTGTCATCCTGCTCTCTATCTATGAGTCTATTTTGCTTGTTAGTTCAGTTTGTTCATTCGATTTCCCATATGAGTGAAATGAGGTAGTACTTGTGTTTCTCTGACTCACTTATTTCGCTTAGCAAAATGTTTTCAGGTCCATTCATACTGTTGCAAAGGGTATAATATTCTTCTTTTCTACAGCTGAGTATCCCATTGTGTAAATGCCCCATAGTTGTTTTATCCACTAACCTGCTGATGGACACCTGGGCTGCTTCCATATATTGGGAGTTGTAAATAATGCTGCAGTGAAAATAGAGGTGCTTATGTTTTTTTCAATTAGTGTTTTGGGTTCCTTCAAATATATTCCCGTAAGTGGGATCACTGGTTCAAGGTAGATCCATCTTTGAGGTGTCTCCGTACTGCTTTCCACAGTGGCTGCACCAGTATCTATTCCCACCAACAGTGCAAAAATGTTCCCCTTTCTCCACATCCCTTCCAAAACTTGTTTGTTGGTTTATTGATGATAGCCATTCTGATATGTGTGAGATGATATCTCATTGTGGTTTTAATTTGCATTTCTGTGTTGATTAGTGAGTGATGTTGAGCACTATTTCATATGCCTATTGGTGATTTGTATGTCTTCGTTGTAGAGGTGTCTATTCCGGTGTCTGCCCTGAAAAGTGTCGTCATTTTTAAATTAGGTTGTGGCCCTGGCTGGTGTAGCTCAGTGGATTGAGCGCGGGCCTGCGAACCACACGATTGCGCGGTTCGATTCCCAGTCAGGGCACATGCCTGGGTTGCAGGCCGGTTCCCTGCAGGCCAGTTCCCAGCAGGGGATGCACAAAAGGAAACCATACATTGATGTTTCTCTCCCTCTCTCCTTCCCCCCTTCCCCTCTAAAGATAAATAAATAAAATCTTTAAAAAATAAATTAGGTTGTTTGTGTTTTTTGTGTTAATTTTATAAGTTTGTTATAAATTTTGGATATTAATAGTTTATCCCATTCTGTGGATTGTCTTTTTATTTTGTTGATGATTGAATTTGATGAGGAAAATCATTTTGTTTGATGTTTATTTTTAATTTTGTGTCCCTACTGGGGTGATATAGGCAATGAAATAGTGCTATGAGCAATGTCTGAGATTTTGTCACCTATGTTTTTTTCTACAATTTCTATGGTTTTGGATCTACATTTAAGCCTTTGATCTATTTGAATTTATCCTGAATGTAGTATAAGAAGGTGGTCTAATTTCATGTTTCTGCACATTTTAGTCAAGTTTTCCCAACACCATTTATTGAATAAACTATCTTATCCCATTGTGTGTGCTTTCTTCCTCTATTGAATATTGACTATAAAGGTGTGGATTTATTTATGGGCTCTCTACTCTGTTCCATTGATCTATGTGTCTGTCTTTATGCTGGTGCCATGCTATTTCGATTACTATGGTCTTACAGGTTGATACTAGGCAACATGAGTCTTCCAAATTTGTCCTTCTTTCTCAGCATTGCTGTGGTCTTTTGTGGTTCCATATAGATTTTTGTGATATTTGTTCTAGTTCTGTAGAACAAATTAAATGCATCATTGGAATCTTGATAAGAATTGTGTTGAATCTATAGATTGCTTTGAGTAGCAAGGACATTTTAATGTTAATACTTCCTATCCATGAAAAGGGTATGTGTTTCTACTTCTTCTTCAATTTCTTTCTTCAATGTCTTAAAATTTTCTGAAAATAAGTCTTCTATATCTTTAGTTAGGTTTATTCCTAGGCATTTTATTATTTTTGTAGCAATTGTGAATGGGATTGTTTTCTTAATTTCCCTTTATGCTAGTTCATTATTGGCATATAAAAATGCAACTTGTTTCTGGATATTAATTTTGTATGCTGTGTCTTTGCTGAACTCATTTATCAGTACTAGTAGTTTCTTGGTGGACTCTTTGAGGTTCTTTATATTCATGTCATATGTAAAAATAAAGACAGTTTTACTTCTTTTTTTCCAATTTGGATGGCTTTTATTTCTTCTTCTCTGACTGCTGTGGCTGGGACTCCAGTACTATATTGAATGAGAGAAGTGAAAGTGGACATCTTCTCTTATTCCCAGTCTCAAGGGGAACACTCGTTGTTTTTGCTCTTTAAGTATGATGCTGGCAGTGGGGCTCTCATATACGGCTTTTACTATGTTTGGGTATGTTCCCTCTATTCCCACTTTGCTGAGAGTTTTGATCATACATGGGTATTGGATTTTACCAAAAGGTTTTTCTGCATCTATTGATATGATCATGTGATTTTTATCCTTCATTTTGTTTATGTGGTGAATAACATTTATTGACTTGCAAATACCATACACCATGATAAAGTGAGATGGAATAAATGGTCTGTGATCTTTGATGCATCATTCCCATGATGCAGATATTATTATGCTTCATATTGTCCAGAATGTTTCTTAAGTTCTCCTCATTTTTTGTAAATTTCAATCTTTTTTTTTTTTTTGTTGGTCTGCCTGGTTGTTTTTTCCTACCTTGTCTTCTAAATCACTGATTTGATCCTCTCCTTCATCTAATGTACCTTCAATCTTTCCTGTATATTACTTAATTCAGATATTGCTGTTTTTATTTCTAATGTGTCCTTTTTATGGTTTTTATGTGTTTTTTCATATTGTTGAGTATGTTTATAATCACTATTCTAAACTCTCTACCTGATAAGTAGCATTCCTTAATTTCTTCTAGTTCTTCTGTAATTACCTCTTTTATTTGGGGTCTGTTTCTTTGTCTTCCCATTTTTACTGCCTTTTTGTGTTTATTTCTATGCATGAGCTAGATCTACAAAGACTCTTGTATAGGCATATGTCAAAACCTGCCTGTGATTGGCCCTGTACAACCAGTTTGGAACTATCAGCAATCTACAATGTGTGTCTCACTCTGCTGGGCTTGTTTGTGTGCAGAAAGAACCAGGCTGTGCACCAAGGCAGCTTCATCTGGTACTGGGCCTGGGGAGGGTCAGTTAAAAGTGTCAGAGCTCCCAGAGATTGGCCTCTGTCTGCAGGCTTTCTATCAGGTTTAAAGAGTGAAAGTCGCCCAGTTGTACTTCTCAATAAGTGTTTAAGCCCCACAAGGTGAGGCAGAGTAATTCCTGTGGGTGGGCTATTGTTGTCCCTGTTCGGGCTGATGCTATTTGAATGGGAGTGGTCTGCCCAAGAAAGATGGATCCTGCAGTGTGGGGTTGACTCAGCCCAGATGTCCTGGTAGGTGACTGCTTAGTTCTTTTTCCTGAGCCACCAGCCTCAGACTCTCCTCATTTATCTCTAGTTTACTTTGCCCTCCCTTTTCTGGATCCTAAGGTAATTGGCTGCAAACAGAATTTTGTGTGTTGGCCTTTTAAGAGGTTTCCTACATCTCTGGCCATCTGTCTCTGGTGGACAGAAACCCTGCTGCTTTTCAGAACTGTATGTTTTGGGGCTCCTTTCCCAGCTCTGGTGTGGTATTCTGGGGAGCCCAGCTTGGGGTTTAGGCACCACACTTCTCAGAGGAACCCCCTGTCACTGAAATATTCCTCTAGAACTTCAGCTGCCGCTCCTACCCCTTATGTGAGTCCTGCCAGCCCTCTCACATCTCCTCTGCATTCCCTACCTGCCACATCATGGTGAAGCAGCTTCTTCTGTCTATCCATGGTTATAAGGCATCTCTCTAGCTAGTGTTCAGTTGGTTATTCAGAATTTTTTTTATAATTCCAGTTTGGCCCTGGGAGGGAGTTAGTGTAGCTTCCACTTACTCCTCCGCCATCTTTGGTCTCATTGTGAGTATTTCTTTACACCTAAATATAAAATCCTCTAAGAACACTAAGAACAAAGATCTCATATGTTGCTTATATTTATATAGTCAAATAAGTTTCATCTATACAAACTTTAAATTACTTTCCAACCATGAAATTTATTTAAAACCATATACAAATATTTGAAATATAGTATATGAATTATGCATTGTGAATATGGTTTATATGATTTAGGAAACTCATTACTGATTAACTCTATCCAGGACTTACGCATCCAAAAGGAAAGTATAACTTAAACTGAATCTCGCAACAAGTTAAAGGTTTATTAGGTACAGGTGTTTGGGAGGATGACTCAAAGAGAAAATAGAGCATACCGGAAGGCCCACGACAAGGAGAATATGTAATGCATTTCAGAGTGGGTATGAGTGCGGCTGCCGCTCAAGACACATAAACAAAAAGAAAGACGTGAGGGGTATGGTAGGAGTGAAAGAAAATACTTTCATCAACTTTAGAGATACTTGTGTACAATTTCAAGGAGTTTATGTTTTGTTGATCCAATAAATGAGGACAGTTGGAACTTCTTAAAGTGGGTAGAACTGGGTGCCCTTAAATTAAGTAATAGGATTACTTAAAGTACTTAAAGGGGTGGTGGTACGGCAATACATTCACACTGCATTACACGATACCTCTAAAAGCAATGTTGTATAATAGACGACATCCAAAACTTACACCACTGAGATGGAGAGAGCCTCGGAATTAGCTTACCTCTGCAGGAATGAAAAATGAATGAATGCTGAACATCCAAGAGGAAATAAACTATTTTTCTTTTTAATTGCTAAAAATTTTTTAGCAGATTCTATGATTTTGTAATGCTCTTTCACATGTGAATGTTCCTTTCACAAGGAACAATATAGGATGTCTGTGTATGTTAAGCTATAATGTATAATAAGGAATTATAAGATAAAAATAAATGATGCAGAACAAACATTGTGGTATATCTTAATGATATGTAAAATGACATGATTACAGAATAAAAAAATCTATTGCAGATACTGATATGGCATATACATGATTACTGACTAAAAACGTATTGATTAACGTAACTATACCAAGTTAAAATTTTAATTTCACACAAATGTAAAATGGAAGAAAAGATAAAATGGTACTATAATTTGAATTAATCCCAAAATGAACTGACACCTCTTTTCTAGTTTAATTTTATTGTATTTTTCACTTTTAGTCTCCTTATACACCCCTCCCCCCAGCAATCACCACACTGTTGTCCATGTCCATGAGTCCTTTTTTCTTTTTGCTCAATCTCTCCACCCCAAACCTCTCCCCAACTAGCTGTCTTCCTGCTTTCCATCTCTGAATGTGTCCCCATTTTGTGTCCTTGTGTCCCTGAATGTGTCCTTGATAGCTTTAATGTAATTGTTAAAGCATGTTTAAAAATGCTGTTGAATTATCAGCTTAGAATCTATACTAAACACTAGAAAAAATCTGAAAGTCATATGAAACATTAGCAGTTTTCTCTCCTAGAGTCCTTTGTAATATACTCACAAATGACACCTCTTCTTACCACCCTCATACCAAAAAGGAAAATCCCCTACAGTGCACTTGAAAAGGTTAATGAGGCCCTCACCCACTGTATGCATTTATTCACTTATACAGAGGTGTCAAACTCACTTCGCCTGGGGCCACACCAGCCTCGTGGTTGCCTTCAAAGGGCCGAATGTAATTTTAGGGTTGTATAAATCCTAAAATTGTATAACTACTTGTTAACTAGGGACGAGGAGCTCAGTGCTGCTCCTGGGTAGAAGCAAGGTGCTGGGCCGGATAAAACAAGGTGGAGGACTGGATTCAGCCTTCAGGCCTTGTGTTTGCCACCTGTGACCTATACTGTTACATGATCACCTATGCCTTCCAGTCGAAAAGTTGTCATTCTTTATGATAGGTTTTTCTCAGTTGTACTGCATTGTTTCATTGAAAACTTCCATTGCAACTTTCTTGACCACTTTGTTTTGACAGATCACTCAGTCCACACTCCTTGCTTAAATAATGTTTGTAAACCCCAATAAACATCCTTTTAAAAATTGCTCAAAATTCCAAAATTGATTTTTAATTTGTGTATGGCTCTAATCATCCTTAAATTCAGATATTCTTAAACTAAGGTCAATTTCTAGACTTAAGGGTGTTGTAAAATCTATAAATTTTCATACATAATAATTTTTGAATAGATGTGTAGCATAAAATTATGTGTCCAGTTATACCACTGAATGCCAAGGATTGTCCCCATCCTACCTGCCTCCATCCATAAGGCTTTCTTTACTATCAAAATGGAGAGTAATCCAGGGTCCAAATCCTATGTTTGAGACTGCTTTCTAAGGCCTCTTCTTGCACAAGTTTTCTCAGCCTGGTTCTGAAACCTACAGAGCCAAATCAGAAGGCTAACATGCTATTACTTAATTAAGAAGAAGAATTTTAGAAAACAGCGTTGAAAACAAGGAGAACCTAACTTCTATCATTTTGTGTGAGTACCTTGTCAATGCAACTCCATTTTTACACATTGGTGTCTTCATTTTATGACCTTCTGTGGATCAGTAAACTTCTCTCCCCCAAGACTCAGAGAACTATTTCTGTGTCTTCACTTTATATCCCAAGATTGTTTAAAGAGAATCCAGATCTTATGTCAGACTTCCAGAGACTCCCAAACAAAAAAATTAAGAACTCCCTGGGTCTGAACTGTCTGACACAGTAGCAAATCACATGTAGCTGTTTGAATTAAAATCAAATAAAATGAAAAAGCCTCTCCCCTCAGTCACTCTAAATACATTTCAAATTCTTAATAGCTACATACAACTATTTTTTAACATTACATAAAGTTTTATTGGGTAGCAGTACTCTCTAGTTTCTACCAACTATTTTAAATAATAAAATTATAAACTTGAATTTTTTATTTTCTAACCATATTTTTCATTATTTCTGATTTTCAATCATCTTAATACCATATTATATATTTTATATTTTATCATGATTTCAGACCTTGTACTCTAGATAATACTTTCAATCGTCTAGGTTTTACTTTATTTTACATACTTCTAACACAGACTTCAGTTGTGTTCAGTAACTGCACATTCAGTACATACAGTTTATTTATTGTCACATATCTTACCAATATTCAACACTGAATTAGTTATTTACCTAATTCATCTCTTCAATCAATGCTTATCAATAGCTTCCTCTGGACTCAACAATGAACCAGTCAAGAATATAGGGAAAATAAGGCAGATGAGATCCTCATTTTCATAGAGCTTACAATCTAATGAGTGGAAATACTAAATATACAAGTAAATAAATAAATGAAATATGTTAGAGGGTGGAACTGCAAAAAATACCTGAAATAAGATGACATGGTTGAATTTATTGCTTTTGGAGGGAGTTATGCTAATCTGTCTTAGTCTCCTTCAACAAAAAAATCACTGATCTTATCACAGTGTTAAAATAAAATATGAAGTTCAATAATTAGGGGGCTTTAATAGCTGACAGAGTCAATATCATCTGTAGAACCATGGTCACAAAGACAAGATGGTCATTGAGTGGTTGCCACTCAGAAGTATGTTTATTAGATATAATCCTTTCCTGATTGGTTGACCTTCAGAAGAAAGGGTTAACACTGACTGGTTAGCTTGCCAAAGAATGAATGAGTTAGCACTAAATGATTAACAGATTCTGGTGTCTTCTTGTCACCTTGGATACAGACGATCAATTTTAACCTATGTTTGCAGTACCTTATAAATTCTTAGACGATGAAAACAACAGAAGGTGATAATGATTGTTGGGAGACATATGTCTAATGGTTTCTCACAATTCTGTACATCTTCTGAGCATGGGCATTAGAAGCTGTTGTGTCAGACTATCTTTTCAACACTGTACAGAATGAAAATATGGGAAGTAGAAAGAATGTCTCTCCAGGGCAGGAGACAGCCTTGTGTGCTTCCAAATTAATGAAGATAATGACTTCCTGTAGGCCAAAGTTTGGGTGGATTTGGCTGTGGTCCCTTTAAAATATTAGGGTTTCCTAAGACTGGGTTTCTTTTATTTTGTACAAACCTACTGCTTGTGAAGAATCTATCTGGCCACTCCACATCACTCCTGTGGAATATGAGGGAAAAGAAGAATAAATATAAACATGAAGTCCATGCTGCTTGATGTAAAGTAATAAAATCTCTTCTCTCTGATTCAGGTGTTTGTGTCATTTTCTGACAACCAGGCACAATTACTTGTTGGCTTACAGTTAAGGCAAATTCTCACATCATTCTTATTTCTTGACAGTAATAAAGCTCAATGGTCCAGGAGAAAATTTACCTTGGGTAGTGTGCAAACAGTAGCCTTTATAAGAGTAGTGAGTTGTGACTAATCTACCTTCCCTGTTCTTCTCACTGGTGAAAAAGCACTTGAAATTTTAATAAGATGTAACATTAGATGTTATTAATGTTCATCAGAAAACTGCCTATTTAAATGAAGGTTTATTTCTTTCTAGTCAATTGGTTTTCTTTTCTCCTATCATGTTTCTTAATCCAAACATGTATTTTTATGAAGCCTTTAACAAATTTAACACTGGAAAAAAAAAGATAACCCACGTGTTAGTGGTGGGAGAGCTTTACTATTTGTATTGTTTTGGACTTTTCTTTAGTAAAAGTAATTCAAAAATTAGAGTCTTATAAGAAATCCGAGGAAGCGAGGTTTCCTGAAACTTAACATTTATTAGCTCTACTGTGACTATGCATGTCATCATTACTATCTGATACTTACTTCCTATCTGAATAAAAAAAAGAAAAACACTTGTAAATATAAACAACCCTTGTGTGGCACTGGGGAAGATAAACATGATACAGGGGGGAGACCAGAGCAGATGGACAAGTTAGGAGATCACTGAACTAGTGGAGAATTGAAAAATTTGGAAAAACAAAGAAGAGGGAGAGATGACACATTTGGCATTAGTAGATTTTTCAATATTTAGGAGAAAATCAGATGAGATGGATAAAAGGGGGATGGAGGAATCAAGGGACTATCAGGCTTGTGATTAGGTGGACATTGGTACTAGTGCCCAAGAAAGGGAATGCAAATTTGATTTGTGAAGGAAGAATAATAGTTCTTGTTTAGGACAAGGCGACTTTCACTACTTTCAGAAAACAGTGCTGCTCAATTAATCACCATTAAGTTATTCTTCTCATTGTATAAAAAAAAACTTTTTTGCAAGACCCTAATTTAATTATATAAATGTTTTAGAAAATATTATTTCACCAACTTACTATATAGTATAATGAATATTTGATTGATGTGTTAGCTTTTGAATGGTTGGCTTTATCACTGTAACCTGGTTTCAGTCCCTTCCCTGAGCCGCAGTGTGATCTACAAGTATAGCACACTGCACATCAGCCACTGGGTGCGGAGTCATGGGTCCCTTAGCACACACAGCCATGAACACCACTTCCAGGAAGTACCAAAGGCTCACATAAACTGAGATTCATTTGGGAAACGAGACACCTTGGAGTTTTTACTACAAATGTACACAGTTAATTTTGGTATAGAATACAGTACCGTCATATTATCAAATATATTCAGATATTTCTCATGGACTGATTTTCATAGAACTCACTTTTGTTTAAGTATAGATGCTTAGATATCCCCTTTCATGTCATGAACTTATAAAACCATTATTATAAACCCTGCCCCTCCACACAAACAGTACAAAAAAGTACCATATACTTGAGATGTTCTTTTACATTGAAATAAAAAACACCACAGAACAAATAAAAGGACACCTATTTTCTTTATGCTCAAAATTACAGTTAATTAGTAATAAAATTATTTAAAAGTAGTACCATAATCCAATGACTAGTCAGTATTCTAATCTTCCTTGAACATAGGATGAAGAGCAGAAATTCATGTAATATGCTTATTTAAAATAAAAAGTTTAGGCGCATGCATATGTTACCAAATATATATTTCTAGATAAATGATAAAGCCAATGGCACTGTTTTTGGTATTTTGATGTTTATAATAACTTGTAAGGATAACTTACATGTACTTAACTCAAAGCAAAAAAAATATAGACCATCCTAGAACACAATTGGGTAGGTTATAGTCCTTCTCTCTCAGTTTCACCCTTAATAGAGCAAACCATTTTTAGAAACAAAAAATTTTTGACTCTGGGTCTACTTCTTCATTGAAAATACCGTGATAGGTATCGGGAAAATAGAGGCCTTTGATTTGGAGTATTTTCCATGAATCTACTTCAGGACAAAGAGCTAAAGGTGATGACTTATGTCTCTCCATCTATTCTCTCTCCTCAGGCACCTGTATTTTGACTATGATGGAGTGTTTCTCTCTACCCAAAACTGTAAACATCCTAAAGATTAGAAGTCATTCCAACCTTCACCTGTATTTCTCTAAACATTCTTGGTATATGTATAAAATATGCTAAATGTATACCTCCTCTAAGACAAGCATTCACTTTTTAGTGAGAGATAGTTTTACAATGATATGAGCATGATAAAATAAGAGAATGGATGAATTTAGGGACTAGTTCATGAATAAAATTCAGAAGACTTGGCAATTATCTGCAAATTGAAAAAAATCATGTAGTTACTGCTTCTTTGATTTTCTGAAATCTGTACATGACACAGCATCCATACAGGAAGGGAAAGGAAAATCATGTGTATGTGTATTATATATAATACACACAGAGATATTTGTGTGTTTATATAAATATAAATGTGTATGATGTGTTTATGAATACACATAATAAGCCAAGAATGCATATGTATGTATATGTGTATGCATGTTTGTATATATAAACATATATAAAATACATATATATTAAACCATTAGGAGGATTTGGAATAACTAGAACTCAAAGTTTTTGCATAAATGTGAAATTGTACAATTACTGTGGGCAATTTTGGCAAGTCCAACAGAATGTATAAAGGTCAATCTCGTTAAAAGGCCCATAGGCTATTTTTGTGCTATTCTCACAACTTTTCTGTAAGTTTAAAATCATAACAGTGTTGTGATTGCTGGGGGGGAAGGGGGTATAAGTGGACTAAATGATAATGGAAAAATACAATACAGATTAAATTTATAATAACCAAAATACATAAAATCATATTAAAATAAAAAGTTAGAATATTGAAAAGGCAGAACTGAACCAGAAAAACACCTCCTGACTGCAATCACTTATTTTCTACTTTTCAAGGTTCACTATGCATAGGCATTAAGTTTACGTGTCTACATCTCATCAGTTCTGTGTCTTTAGCTTTAGATGGTTTTGTGGCACCTCATCAGACACTCCCTGTGTACATCTTCAGATCCCCTTTACCCAGCTAACTTACTTGCTCTTTCAGCTCTGTGTGGGCTCTCACTGACCTTCATGAAGGAACTGATAATGCTCTGCCTACAGCCTCAGCGTATCTATGTTGACATTGCTTGGGTCCCATGTCCACTCATGTGAAACCCAGGGAGGACGGAATCAATACCTTGTGGGATAAACTTTTTCTATCAGAAGATGTCAGCCTGAGGCACAGAATATAGAGCATTTTGGGGGCAAACTCCCACTGATCAAGCATCTGTCCCACTTAGTAGTGGCCAGAAAACAGAACAATTTTGTACTCTTCTCTTCTGCATGGATTACAGAAAGTGCTCAACTGGACCAAGTCTAGAGGTTGCAGGAAGTTAAAAGGTCTTTGTAAAAGATTTTGGTGTATAAATTAGCAATGAAGGAAGGGGCTCGGGAAAAGCCATTTGACTGGTTTATAAGAGGCAACACATTCTCACTTTTAATTTATGATGTTGCTAACACTTCAGATGATTTGAGAACATGGGAATTCAGGATTTACTTATAAGATTTCCAGTTTTCAATGGTTTATTTAATTTTTTAAAATAAACAGTTTGCTTGCAACATAAAACCTACATGTCTAATGTAACAGGTGTGATTCCAGGTTTAGGTGAGAGAATTACATGGGATGAGCAAACAGAATGGCAGCAGGAACTGACTCAGCAGTTTGAGAGAAGATGGGAGGAAAGATTTACTGTGACTATTTGTTTCTCTTTGACCTAGTATATATTCTTTGTAACTTGAAAAATTATTATATTTAAACAAAGAATGAAATATAGATTGAGTGACAGAGAAGAAAGTATTGTAGAAAAATTTAGTTGTGGTGAAGAAGAACTCCACATAAGACCAAAAGAGCATATGGGTTCTAAGTATTCGGTGAAGATTTGATCATTATCTATGAAAATAAAGCAAAATTGAAATGGATAACATTATCCTCAGGGAGTTTAATGGATTGTGACAAATATGGGAATGTGCATTTGGCTATAATATACCTTCCTCTCCCAATACTAATTCAAGATTGGAATGGAAATTCCCAGCCAGAAATCTGCTCTTTAGATTATTATTTAATCCTAATGAATCTGTGTTTTTGCTAGAGGAAATCATGAAAAATTTGAGGGTTTATCTTAGAGTCTAGTGCTTATGGAACTCCAAAATAATATACAAGTAGTAACAAAATGGCCAAGCTAAAATCCTCCATCTTAAACCCAGTTTCTTAGAATTGCCTCTCAGTCCTATATTTTAATTTTCTTTTTTTAAAAATATTTTATTTATTTATCTTTAGAGAGGAAGGGAAGAAGAGAAGGAGAGAAATATCAATGTGTGGTTGCCTCTTGTGAGTCCCCTGCTGGGAACTGGCCTGCAACCCAGGCATGTGCCCTGACTGGGAACCGAACCGCAATCATGTGGTTCGCAGGCCTGTGCTCAATCCACTGAGCTACACCAGCCAGGGCTTAATTTTCTGTTACAATGGTTAGTTAATATAGTTCTATGATAAAAGAATAATTGTTGTGGTACTGATGTTTGAAAAAATGAATCCGCGTGGTATGTGAACATTCACTATTCAACTTGACTCCAACAAAAGACACATTAAATAAAAGTTAGACAACTGCTGTATTTCTAATGAGTAAATGTAAAATAAAATATAGTAAATATATCTAGCAAAACTTCATTATAAAAGTGATATAATTCTGAATGCAATAGTCGATAGAGGTAGAATCAGATATAAATACATAACAGAGAGTGAGAAACCTGGACACTAGTCAGTCACTTGAGCTGTATCATTTATTCAAGTTAAAAACTCTCATCCTCAATGTTTCCATTTCTAAATTTGAGATGACAATATTTTTTAACATATAATTGAGGTAAATATTTCATGCTAATAAAATGACATTAAGAAATCAAAATGTTAGCTTTTTACTAAAATTATTCAAAAATAAAAACTAATCATCAGATATTTGCTAATAAGATTGTATAGGCTCATCACCTCCAAATAGGGTATTTCAGTTTGGGAAAGAAAGGCAATGCCCACATCAAATTCCAACAGTTTGTTGGGGGGGAATTATATTTCTGAGGTTGAGTAGGGGTATGTGTGTGTGTATGAGTGTTAAGAGACAGGCAGGGAAAGAAGGAAAAAAGGGAGAGAGAAAGAAGAAGATAAACCAAAGTTAGAGGTCACAGAATTTAGCTTCACTATTAGAGTTAGAATCTGAAAGATTGCCTTGATTTCAGTGCTGGACATCTTCTGATATTGCAATCTTTGACAAGATGCCAAATCTTTCCAAATTTCCATTTTCTCATGAGAGGAACTTTCTCAACTAGCGCGGACCACTCTGGAGAATAGTGGGAGAGTGACCAGTAAGTCACCGGCCTCCCCCTGCGACAAGCTGGTGCCAGGCATCCCTGGTCCTTTGGGTGAGGAGGGGCAGGAGCTGATCTAATTTTTGTTAAAATTTTTCTCCTCTGTTGTTTTAGAGGTGGAAATACGTTCACTCCCTAAAGCACGACCCTCCATCAGACACACAATCAATCCAGAGGGCCTTGATCTGAATCACACAAATGAAGAGGAGAGGGTTTGCAGAGCACTCTAAGGCTAAACAGCAGCCAGTTGCTGGTGAGACTGAGCTAGTGCAGGGAGGGAAGGACACTCAGGATCTCATTGCCTTTACCGTGGTGGATTCTGTTTACCTCCATTTATCTGGCCTATTTGCTAGATAGACAACATTGTGCCGTTACCTGGTGAGCCTTGGGTGAAATAATTATGAGATAGTTCTTTGTAAAGAATATCATACACTTTTTACAATTTTATAATTATCAGTTAAAAGATACAGAATACATTTTTTTGGTGTATAATCATTTTATGTGTGTGTGAGAGAGAGACAGAGAGTGTGATATGGCGGCAGAAACAGGAAGAAGGAACAGGTAAGAAGCTGCCAAGGGTTTCACCTTCAATAAGATTTTCTCAAAAAGATTATCTTTAGAGAGATGCAATTTGTTTAAAGTCCCATTCTTGGCATATCTATTTTAAAATGTCTAGCATTTTTTCTCCCTGTGTATTATAAAATTAACAAAAAGATTAGAGAATGCACAAGAATAAATATAATGTAGGCATTCCATAGTATAGTTTTCTTAAGTGAGAAAATAGACTGTATTTACAGTGTGAAAAGCTTTTTTTATCATTCCAGCTTCTTAGCAGATACTTATCATGTCATGAACATTTTGCAATGTCAATGTCTCAGTGTCACCTGTATTACTATTTATTTGACACAGCATATGCCATACCCCTGCTACTCTGAGCTTGTTTCTAAAATGTCTAATAAAATATTGATCCTGCTTTACATTTTAGAAAAGATCACAGTATGTAACCTTAGCATAAAAATACATTGTGTTTTATAAAGTTTCTGGTATACTTTGAGAATGTCCAATTAATTACCAGATAGGGCCCAGCTGGCCAGAGGTTTGGGCAGCAAATGCCATACTTTTCAGGTTCCCCACACTCATATAAGCATGTTAAAAAGTCTTTATAGAATAAGACTGCTTTTTGGTACATCACTACATCTTGGAGTCAGGATAAGGTAAAGAGTTAAGATTAGGTCAGATTAGATTTAAGATTAGGTCAGATTAGTAGGCCTTGTATTAATTTTTGTCTTAGGTTTTAGAAGCAGCATGAATTTGAGAAATTAGCTTGCCTCATCAGAAACACCAGTTTCTTTACTGTAAATAGAAATATGAATGTTCTATTTTCAAAGTTTTGCTGTAAACTCATTCATTCATTCTTTTAAATAACAAATATCGATTCGGTATCTATTGTGTTACATGTTCAGATATAGAGGCCCTGTTTTCATTACACTTATATTCTGAAAACAGAGGAAATAGAAAGTAAATAAACCTACAAGTGCAGAGTATAATACCGGTATTGATAAGTGCTATGGCCAAGAATTATCAGGTGACAAGATGGTGACAGGAGACGCTATTCAAATAGAATAGTGACTAAAGGGCTCTCAGTGAGACAATGTGAATAAACTATCCAGTGTCCATTATCTTTATTATCAGAATTTATGACTGTTAGATGCAAAATCCAGAGAAGAAACCATATATTTTTAAATATAGGACAAACTGAAATTACGGTTCTTCTCATGGAACTTAACATTTAATGTTTCCTAACCAGTTTTTTGTCCTATGCTCCTTTTCCCACCATTGCCAAGCACCACAATAATTTCAAAGTGATGTATAATATTTTTGTTTTAATAGTTATATGTAACTTAGAGAACCAAGAAACTCATAATGAAATGATTTAAATATTACTATTATTTACATATGCAATAAAAAAGCAACAAAATGCAATAATCAACTGCTGCTCAAAAAAGCTTTACAAAAGAATCTAGATGATTTTCAAATTTACGAGTAAAACATAATATACAAACAGTTAAGAAAGTTGACTTGGCCATAAAAATAGAATGAAATCTTATCCTTTGTAATAGCTTTGATGGATCCAGAGAGGAATTTGCTAAGTAAAATTAGTCAAAGACAGTACCATTTGATTTCACTCATATGTAGAATAATGAACAAAATAAACTAAAATGCAAGATTGTAACACACTCATAGATAGCAGGCTGATAGCTATTGGGATGGGGATGCTGGGGAGTGAAAGAATTGAGCCAAAAGAAGGAGAAAATAATTTCATGGACACAGACAACAGTGTGTTGTTGAGGATGTGGGTGTAGGTGCAGAAGTAGAGGGGGAATGAATGCTGATGAACAGAGACTTGACTTGGGGTGGCAGACAGCACAATCCACTGTGCAGATGACGTGTTGTAGAATTGTGCACCTGAAACCTGTATACCTTTGTTAACCAGTGTCACCCCATTAAAATTAAATTAAAATGATTAATAGATGATGCAGAATCATTTGAGAAAACACTTGAATTAAGAAGCATGAAGTAAATCGTATTTCAGTACTAAAATTATACTAAATTTTGGTGGATAATAATCTTTAAGATTATCTTCCCCAGCTACCGTCATTAAAGAGAAACCTGACACAAGATTTCCAATGAATATAGATTTTTTTCAGAAGTAGTACATGGGAACATGATCAAAGAAAAAAATCAATAATAAGAGTTCATTGTTCAGTCATTTTTTTAAAAAAATGAGCCTCATTTTAAAAAAAAATCAGTGTACTTGAGAACTGCAAAGAGCATATGGAGAGCAGAACTATTCATATGAGAGTCAAGAATTAATAGAAAAAACTATTTATTGTTCAGTTCCTATTCTCCATTTGTTTACAATTATCCCTCTGGGCAAAAGATTCCCTACATTTCAATGCTTTACATGCTTGTCTTAAAAGTGAGCCCCTAAAGACATCCGCTTTGGGAAAAACATAGGAGCAGAAAGTAAAGAACAGGCTTAAAAACTTGAGGGAAATGAGTACAAACCAAAAACATGGCTAAAATCAGAAATGATATTAAGAAAATGAGTAATAAGAAAACAATAGCTAAGAAGCAAACGAGATTCTTCTATGAAGATAAGAATGTTTAATAGAACAAAAATATATGTGATAGTTGGAAGCATTCATGGCTACATTTATAAAGCAAGATATTTTACTCCATACTCTCACATGCATCTTTACTTTTAAGTAGAACTTTTTTCTTTTGTTCTCTTTGGTGTAATTATTCCTTGTTCTTTCCATTTTTCTGTATCTTTTCCCTTTTTGTTTAAAAAGTTGTACCTAGGAAAAAGTAAGAATGCCCTTTTATATTGCTGTGTACTATTCCATTGTGTAAATGTACCACCATTTTTTTATCCATTCATTTACTGATGGGCACGTTACAGGTTCTTTAGTTGCTATTTGAGAATTGATTCAAAACTAAATTGTTTAAACAAATCCCTGCTAAGCTGCTACTTTGATTGTGGTGGGGGGGCACACAAAAAACTACACAGCTAATTTAATGTAAAAAAACACATTATTTATTCAAAAAGAAACAGAGTATACATGTCTATGTCTAAATTTATGTAAATTTTATCATTTAATTAATATAATATGAATTTTAGCTATTCAATTTAGAACTTAGTAATGATCCCCTTATTGGCAGGGGATATGTTCAAAGATCCCCAACAGTGGCTGGTAGTACCAAATCCAATATTTACCGTATGTGCTTTTCTATACATACATTCACATCTTATGATAAAGTAGAATTCATAAGTTAGTCATAGTAAGAGATTAGGAAAATTAATTAATAATAAAACAATTATAATAGTAAAATAAGGATAAGTTGAACCCATGAGCTGCTGTACTGCCACTGTCAACCTGAGGATCTAGATGACCACTCAGTGACTAGGGACAGACAGCACACATAACCTGGATAAGTACTTGGATAGAACAAAGGTGATTCATGTCCCAGCTGGGACAGAACAGGGTGGCTCAAGATTTCATCACACTGTTCAGAATGGCACATAATTTATGATAACATGTTTTTTTCTGGAATTTTCCATGTAATATTCCAGTTATTCACTGGAATTGCCAATGAATAACTGAAGCTGGGGAATATTAAATTTTGAATAAGGAAGAACTATGGTAAAAGTATAATACAAATGAATAAAAATGTAAAAATGTTCCTCTCTCAAATATTGTTGCTTTTACATACATTAGTTTATCACAGTGAAGTGACAAGGATTACAGAAACTTGATTGCAAGGGAAAGACAAAAAGATGCAAATTACTCGTCCACAAATATATATTTTAACAATAACAGGTAAACAGTCTTAAAATAATTTTATATGTCTAAATTTAAGTCATACTTGATCTATAAGAAGATTAGTGTTTTCTGAAACTGACATTTCAGTCTAAAATATGGTAAAATATTTTAATTTGACAGTATAATTCTCTAAATCATTTGCAGTGATAAAAAATCACCTTTCTTTTCTTACTTTAGGTTTCTCATGGAAAATATATTAGGTAAATATTGCTGTATTAGATTTATATGTTTATTTTCACCTTTGATGTTTTCCAGTATAGATTTTTTAAGTTCTATCATATGATGCTAATAAAATTATTCCAGTGAGCCTTTTCCCCTAGTTTCTTCTGTAATTATTCCTAATTTAACATTTACAACTAACCATAATGTGCTAATAAATATTAGAATACATCATTTTTTGGTAAATACAAGTACTTCAACTTTTTTATTTTACTTGTTCAGAATCTATAAATTCGTTTATGGTACTGTTATTTTCTCTTTTGTAATAAAATATATCTTACACTTAAAATTTTAATACTTTTTTCAGAGGAGTGGTGTTATAACCAAAGCTTGACAGGATGTTTAATGCCATTTAAATAAGCAGTATATTATTCTGGCAACAGCATGGTGGTTATCCCATGTACATAGTTTTATATATTCTACATCTCAGGATCTATGCTGGACATCACAATTGCTTTTTCTGAATTTACTGAAAGGAGGTAATTTATTTTAGTATGAAATAGTCATCCTTCATATATGCCAAATTTACCTTCAGCATTTTTGATATCTTTTTCATAATGAATATTTTAATTTTACTGGTAAATAGTTATTATGAAGAGATTATCATTACCTAAAGAGTTATTACTTTGGGGACTTGTACCTAGAAGGTGGAGTAATAGTGCTTATTTCACTCTGTCTTATACTATAGTTTATGACTTTCCTGGCCTCAGCAGAAAATAAATCTCTCAGGAGATTGAGTTATTTTATAGCAAGTCTGTGCTTTATATATCTTATCTCCTCACACAGATATCCAGAATCCAATAGAGAACCTTGAGTATAATAAGAACAGTTTTATGGTTTTAGTTTTTTTAATTAACATATGAATATGTTGGAAAACAATTATTTCATGAGTAAATAAACCAGACAATTCCACTAATAAACATTATAATGAGAATCCTGGTGTAATAAAAAGGCCTTTATATCTAAGATGTTGAAAAGGAGATATTTATACTTCACAATATATAGTTAGTGTTTGGCTGATCTACATAAAATATATACAACTATGTCTGTTGTGGAAACATAATTCAAAACAAAACCTCTCCCAACCAGAAAAATCTCTGCAGAGAGGTAGTAGAAAAATACAAACGTTTTGTTAAGTAATATATAAATATAAAATATTTTTATTATTTGCATGAAACCAGAATGTGACCCCCATTGCAAACAACTGACTAAAAGAGCCCAGAGACAAAGGATTCTTAAACTTGTACGCAGCCCAGCACATGCAACCGCTGCATTTGTTTGCAAAAGGAACAGCAACTTGGCCCTTAAATAAAAGGATTGGAGGTCACCATTTGTCATATATAGTTCATGGTAGGTTCATTGGGTTAATTGGAGTGGCTACCTGTGTTAGTTAAATAGGCTCTATTCAGAGGGGTAATAAACTTCTTATATTTTATAACATGATAGCTTTGAAACTTGGAGGAAGATTCATACCAAAAATTTTAGACTCCTTCCACAGAAACTAGGAAATAGGAGTGTTATCTTTCTTGTTGCGTTTTAGGGATGATGGTAACAGCCCTTCACAAAGCCATTCAGAAAGAGATGCCAATTTCCTTATGTTTAGCTAGGAATATTCAGTCTCTTATTACAAAATTTTTATTTGTCCTAATGATCTTAATATATAATGAATCACACACAAGACTACAAGAAGTATCATAGTATGATGAACCATAAAAGAAATATCTTGAAAATTATTACAAAAATATTTTGAAATTTTTATTAAGGATTTTTATAAGTCACACATCCTTGGTTATAAGTAAATTTGAGCCAATTACCTTAAGCCGACATTATCTGACATAGTAAAAAACCACCTCCACATATTATTATTGTTATTAATGTTATTTAGCAAGTTGATACTGACAAAGTCTAAAATTCTAATTTAAAATTCTCCACATTTTCATTGCATCAAGGGAATCACGATGCTTCTTTCCCTCTCTCCTTCCCTTCGCCCTCTCTAAAATTAAATAAAATCTTAAAAAAGATTATGCATTTAAAAAATAAGAAACAAAATCATCATTATTTGCATATAGTACTTTATACATCTAAAATGAAGATAATTACCTGAAAATCTACTAGAAACAATAAAAGTATAACACTGCAGAAACTATTTCTTTAATATGAACTTTCTTCTTCTTTTCAAACTGGCCTCATTGAGCACCGAAACTCTTGGACCTGGCCCTCCCTTGGATGTGCATCTCTATAATCGTTAAGCCTTCAAGACAATGGGGTTGTGGGTAGCATCAAATTAATTTTCAAAGCAGAGCCCCTAGTATGTTGACCACAAAGGAGAATTTCAGTGAAACCATAAATAACATCCTAGGATTTAGCTGTGTTTTAGCTTCAGGTCCAAAAGCAATGATCTAGTACCTTCTACCTCAGCACCAACCAATTAATAAAGACTATGACTCTAACTCCACCGTGATTAATGGTACCATTTCCCTGATTAATAAACCGTTAACTTTCTTGGCTGCAAATTCCTGTTTGCATTTGCTTGGGTTTTGATGTGCACAGGCAAACAAACTCCTTTAATTCAGTAACAGGACTTGAACCTTAAGGTTCAAAATATTCCTTGTGTTAATCTTGATCCTTGCAAATCTGTTAGTAATTAAAGTCTTCATCAGTAGACAGTGAATAAAATAAATTATGGTACACTTAAATTTCAGTTGAATAGAAAGAGAGCTGACAAGTGGAGACAGTTTCAGAAGAAGAAAAAAGGAATCAAGTCAAGGTAAAGGTTGAAGTGTTACAGAGTATGTGACTGTCCAATGTGCCTCTTTAGCATAAGAATTATTTTAAGCTGACTATTTTGACAAATTGCAGACACATTGAGAAGTTACCCTTTTATTAAAGAAATCTACATTTATAAAGAAAATTTACATTAGAAAGGGAATTTATACCACAACATGAGCTATTACCAGATACATCTTTTCACCTGGGAGACTTATATTCATGACAAGACAAACCTTGTCTTCCAAACATTCCCTCTTTTAACCTTCCTTGGAATTGCCTTCCTTTTGTCCCAAACACACATCTTTCTTCAGTCTTTAAAATGAAGCTGGTAATTAAGGTAGTGGCTTGGACCATTTAAGGAAGTTTACTTGTTTTTCCTAAATGTCTTCCATGTACACATGAGGTTAAAATTTGTCTCTGAAGACTTATACTTTACCTGTTAAACATATTATGTATTAAATTAAACCCTTGCTTGTCAAAAGAAATTGTGTGTGTGTGTGTGTGTGTGTGTGTGTGATGTAGGACTATCCCTTATAATTTTAGAGAGTATTTATTAGATTAAAAAATAGGCCTCTATCTGAGTGCTAACACAATGGAAAATACAAAAGAGTTGTTTTGAACTTCTCAATATTATTTTAGTCTCCGAGAACATGAATTTTGGGCTTAAAATCTGAAGTATGTCTTAACTATCTTATATTACATCATTAATTAGAACAATATCAAAATCCTTATTTTGTAGGGGTTTATTCAAATGTTATTCTGAGTGGAGAAATTATATTTAAGTTTTATATAAGTAAGAAAAGCTTCTGTTTTTCTCTCCACACTCCCTTCCTTTTTCTATTTTAATACTACATTGCTTGTATAAAAATTTTATATACTTTGGTTCTTTTTATATTATCTTCAATAATAGTGATTACTATTTATGCCAAACTTGAAGCTTACTTGTCTACACAGAAATATGTTCTTGAATCTGTTCACAGCAGAATTAGACCTTGGTGCTTGAGTTTGGCTAAGAAAGAATTCAGAGCTAATAATTCTAATGCAAAAGCTTTAGGCTTTCAGAAATTTAAAGAGGCATGAGACATTAGCTAGGTGGACTGTGTGGACTTGGGGAACAAGTTACAGAGGCAAAAAAAAAGGGGAGGCCCTTGTAGCTTACGAGAAGGAAAGCAAAAGATATATGCCTGAGGAAGCAGGGACGAGGAGGTTCAGACATGCTCTAGAGCAGGAGTGTCAAACTCATTTTCACAGGTGGCCACATCAACCTTGCAGTTGCCTTCAATGGGCTGAAATAATTTTAGGACTGTATAAATGTAACTACTCCTTAACTGTTGAGGAGTTGAAATGACATTTGGCCCTTTGAAGGCAGCTGCAAGGCTGATGTGGCCCCTGGTGAAAATGAGTTTAACACCCCTGCTCTAGAGAGAGAGAGAGAGACAGAGAGAGACAGAGAGAGAGAGACAACACTGTGCCCCTTTGCCTTATGGGTTATTATCTGTTTTCTAATGACAGGAATTTCAGGGGTAGTCTCAGGGGAGGATCTTAACAGACTATTTATCAGCTTTTCAGGGTGCCCTTTCAGTGTTAAGGTCTCTACTGATTAGTTGGCACTGGTGGACACTAGTTATTGCATCTGGTCCTGATTTCAGCCATAATTCACCTCATCTGGTTTTGCTGCTTTTCTGGGCCTAGAGCTGAAGCGCAACTGAGGCCCAGATATTATCTCTAGTTTGCCCAAAACTCTGTCTCTGTGGTCAACATATTCAAGGTTTGTTTTCTAAGGTACTTTGATGGGGATCAGAACTTCATTGTTCTGAGGGTCTAATGCTTAAGGGAGTGGTCCTGCAAGTATGGGAGTCAAATGAGACTACTCTCTAGCCCTCTTGTTCCTCCTCTAAGGGGGTTTAAACTACATGTCTAACTGATACAGGGTGCAGCGGGGGGGGGGGGGACAAAAAAAAAGATTTGGAATGGTGTCCAGAATTCAGTGTATAGGAATATTGGAGAGACATATAAGATGTCCTCACCACCCCCAGGGGGAAGGGACCAATACAGCCAGGGCCATTGAGAGCTATTTTGCATAGCAACAGTTTTGCAGCTAACCTCTGGAATGATTATTTAATATATCTATAACCTTTAACTGGTTTCATAGATATGTTAAATAGCTGTGGCCAAGTTTTGAGCCAGGAAGAAGGGAGTGGACTTGGGACTCAGGATGTAACTAGGGGCTGCGCTCCTGAGTGAGAAGGCCTGTGTGGGGGCTTGGAAAAGACTGGCTCCAGGACATGAAGGGTCCCCGCTTGGCCAGATGAAGAGAGAGCCACATGGTTTCAGCAGAGTGAGGACCCCCCCTCTTGGTGAGGTGAAAGAGGGAGCCACATGGTTTTGGCAGAGTGCGGACCCTCTCTTTCCCAGGTGAGAGGGAAAAACCACGCAGCTTTGCCAGAATGGAGACCCCTGCAGCCAGGTGAAGAAGAAAGCCACATGGTTTTGGTGGAGTGCAAAGCCCTGCAGCTTTGGTAGAAGAGGCCCACATGGCTTTGGGGTGCCCCCTTTGGCCGCGTGGCCTGGAAAGCAGGAGAGACTTTGACTGGAACTGGATACAAAGAACTCTAGCCAGTGGACCATGAGAGAGTGCCACATAACTTTGGATTAACTAGAGAGAGATCCTGCCTGCATGGTGACACAGCTGACGGTGCCAGCGGCCTGCAACACAGACGTGTGCTCTTTTCCTGATTTATGGTACCCGGAGTTGGGACAGTGGGAGAAGGGAGCGCTGTGTGGGTGTAGGTTTATACCCTAAAGGACTTTGATATTTTGGTGAGGTGTTAGGCCTGAATAGCATTAAATAAACATTTTGTTTCCTTTTCACAAATCTCTGGCATTGAGAGATGTCTTTCCAATTGGCGGTGGACAGAAGAGCCCAGTAGATTGTAGTATTCTGTCCTTGGGAGGGACCCCTATTGTTACCGAACAAGAGGAGGTGGTCCGAGGGAGGGGCAATACAATATTTGGCCCACCTAGGGATGCCCAAAACTGCTGTACAACAGGGGCCCCTCCCAAAAACCAAAATACTAAAATCTACTGGGCCCTTCTGTCCGCCGCCAATTGGAAACACATCTCTTAATGCCAGAGATTTGTGAAAAGGAAACAAAATGTTTATTTAATGCTATTCAGGCCTAACGCCACTACTAAAATATCAAAGTCCTTTAGGTTATACACCTACACCCACACAGCGCTCCCTTCCCTCTTGTCCCAACTCCGGGTACCGTAAATCAGGAAAAGAGCACACGTCTGTGTTGCAGGCCGCTGGCACCGTCAGCTGTGTCACTGTGCAGGATCTCGAGTTAATCCAAAGTACTGTGGTACCCTCTCATGGTCCACTGGCAAGAGTCCTTTGTACCCAGTTCCAATCAAAGTCTCTGTTGCTTTTCAGGCCCCGCGGCCAAGGGGGGGCACCCCAAAGCCGCGTGGGCCTCTTCTACCAAAGCTGCAGGAGTCCGCACTCCACCAAAAGCATGTGGCTGTCTTCTTCACCTGGCTGCAGGGATCTCCATTCTGGCAAAGCTGCGTGGTTTTTCCCTTTTACCTGGGAAAGAGGGGGTCCACACTCCGCCAAAACCACGTGGCTCCCTCTTTCACCCCACCAACAGGGGGTCCTCACTCTGCTGAAACCGCGTGGCTCTCTCTCTCAGGCCTTCTCACTCAGGAGCGCTGATCCTAGTTACATTCTCCTGAGTCCCAGTCCACTCACTCAGGAAAGCAGCCCTTAGTTACATTCTGAGTCTCTGCTAGTTCCTTCTCTCTTAGGAGAGCAGCCCCCAGTTCCATTCTCCTGAGTCCCAGTCCACTCACTCGGGAGAGCAGCCCATAGATCCCATCTTGAGTCCCAGCTACTCCCTTCTCCTTCCTCCTTGGCTCCAAACTTGGCCACAGCTATTTAACATATCTATGAAACCAGTTAAAGGTTATAGATATGCTAAATAACCATTCCTCCGGAGGTTAGCTCCAAAACTGTTGCTATGCAAAATAGCTCTCAATGGCCTGGCTCCATTCTTTCTTCCCCCTGTGGGGGGGGGGGGTGGTGAGGACATCTTATATGTCTCTCCAATATTCCTATACACTTTGAATTCTGGACACCATTCCAAATCCTTTTGGGGGGGCCCCCTTTGGCTGCACCCTGTATCACTATTGTGTAGCAGTTTTGGGCATCCCTAGGTGGGCCAAATATTGTATTGCCCCTCCCCCGGACCTCTTGTTCGGTAACATAACGACATGCTGGTGTTGCAGAGGTTTAAATGGAGGTGAAGTTCTAGCTTATAATAGTTGCTTTCCTTACTGTTGCTCATCACTAGGCACCAAAATTTTCTTCCCTGCTGACATTCCACCCCTGGCCTATTGTTCCTGCTCTGGTCATGCCTATCTAAATGCCTCCTCCACAAAATTAATATCTTCAACTTGTTTTCTTTCATTTATGTTATTATCTTGTCAGTTTTGTTCAGTTGAATATAGTGACTACTGCTAAAAATTTGATTTATAAACATATTTTGATATTTCATGTACATTTAAAATTCTCAGATTTTGACAATAACTTTAAAATTTGTATTAGGACTCACATCATCTTAGAAAACATTTTTGATTTAAAAAAATCACAAGTAAGACACATGCCTGTCAAACAAATTTCTTCTGATGGTAACAGGATAGTCTTTGTCCTAGAAAGAAATAGCAAATGTGATTCATCTTGTCCCCAGCAAAGCTGTTTTTCATCTTCCAAATGACACATTTTCTTTCTCTGTTGACAACACTGAATGTCGTTCAGGTAATGTTTTTGTTGTGCAGATATCCTGCCGCTCAAGGACTTAAGCACAATGATTCGCAATTTGTAATTTAGTATTAGTGTTGGGTAAATTTTCTAGATCTCTGGCCAGTCTCTGCTTTATATATTCTAATATTTGCAATCGTAGCTTAGAAAATAAAATTCCAAGCCTATATAAATCTTAGCTGTCTGAAAATTGAGAAATTAGTTCTGGAGAAAAAACAAATTTGAGACATTTCTTTAATAATCAGGGTAAGCATCATCCTTCCAGAGATCTGTTCGGACCTACAACTCTAGGTGAGGGGCACCTCCTGCGGGGTTTCATCTGGAACCATGCGTTTTGCTTTATCTCAGTAAGTTATACACTTACCGTTTGCCTCCTCTGTTTGAGTAACAACAGCTCATGGAAAGTGGGTAAGCAGAAAGTGGATATATGAATCTCTAATGAATTTTATGTTTTAACTTACTGAATTTCTTTGAATTAATGGAATATGTTAAATTTTATATAATGTTTGCTTAATGTTTATTAATTTCAATGCAGGAAGCAATTTAATAAGGATTCAAATTCAAGATGTTACCAATTCAAAAGTCCCTGAGCCAGACACTTCAAAAAGGCCAATATCAAAACACCAGTTTGGAGTAAAAAAAGGTCTATTGATTGCAAAGGTGCCAGTGGAGAAAAAAAAGGACAGTTGCAGGTCCTCACATTCATTTGAAGCTTAGCACCAAGTTCGGCCTTCTTTCAAACCACAGGAAGGGAAAATGAGAGAGGGTATTTTTATAATAACTAGGCAGCAAGCAAAGCTTGTCTAATGATTAGCATGTCTAAAGGAGGCATTGTCAGCCTGAAGGCCCTGGGAAAAACCTAGGCCCAAAAAGTGACACCAAGCATTTCAACCTCTTACAAGCATTTTGGATTTGAATCTACGTGTATTATAAAGTTTATCATTGTGAGTTTTTGTTAAAGATTTTATTTATTTATTTTTATAGGGGGAGGGAAGAAATGAGGGAGAGAAATATCAGTGCATAGTTGCCTCTAGTGCATCCCCTGCTGGGAACTGGCCTGCAACCTAAGCATGTGCCCTGAGTCTTTGGTTTGCAGGCCCGCGCTCAATCCACTGAGCTACACAAGCCAGGGCTCATTGTAAGTTTTGAGCAAGGTTTTCACATGAGCTGATTTATGATTTGGAAAGCTTTTCATATTTAATGAGAATAAACTTTTTTCCTAGAGATGAATTGGGGAGAAGGACCAGTTAGGAGGTGTTTGCCAGAATCCAGGCAGCTAGACTTGACCAGAAAAGATGAAAGTGATAAGAGGAAGACAGATTATGTATTACATAGGTAGAGCTGCATAAATGTACTGATTAATTAGATAAGAACATAAACAAATAAATCAGAGATAATTCCAAATATTTTGGCTAGAACAGCTAGATAAGTGTTGTTTTCATTCCCCGATTAGTCTCCGGCTGATCTCTCAAAGGAAGTTATAAACTTAGAGCTAAGAACAAGATTTATTTAGTGTAATAAAACACATAAAACATTTATTTTAATTTCTTACTGAGATTTGATCTTTAGAAAGGAATTGTGTTATAACTTTCTGAAGAAAATTAATTACAAATCTGAATTCAAAATCTTGGCAACTTTTAATACTGCAAATGATTTAAAGAAAAGTTGGGTATGTGATATTCTATGGCATAAGCTCAACATTATTTACATTTAAATTATGTGATTTATAATAAGAAAATGTATATTTAATCATTGTCCAATGTTCCCAGTACATAACTCCTACAACTTTTGCCATTGTCTATGTGAGAGCCCTGAGGCATTTTCTGTTAAATTATTGCCCTGGTTCCTAAAATAGCTCCAAAGTACAAAGGTGAGTTGAATGTGTTTTGTTATTCATAACAGGCTCCTTTCAGCCACACCAGAGTACATGTTAATGAGGTCATTTTGGAAAATCCCTAAAAGGGGAACCTTTTGTCAGGGCAAACAACCTTATGAATAGAGGGTTGTAAATTTCAGACCCGCCCCTGACCTCCAGGGAGGGGGGAGGAGAAAGTTGAACCATCACCGATGGTCAATGATTTCATCACTCATGCCAATGTAATGAAACCACCATAAAAACCTAAAACCGTGAGACTTTCCAGGCTGACGAATGTGTGCAGGTGCTGAGATAGCGGCACACCTAGAAGTGGTCGTGGAAGCCCCATTCTTTTCCCACATACTTTTCCCTATGCATTTCTCTCATATACGCTGTTGCTCAGTTATAGCTTTTTATAATAACCAGGCACATTAATAAATAAAACACTCTCCTGAATTCTGTGAGCTTATTATTCAAAACCAAGGAGGGGATTATGAGAATCTCTGATTCAAACAAGCAAAGGATAGCAAAGACCTATACTTGGAAAATTATGAGACACTAAAGAAAGAAATTGAAGAAAATACAAATAAGTGGAAGCATGTGCTTGAGTAGGAAGAACTGACATCATTAAAATAATGTCCGCACTAACCAGATTTATAGATTCAATAAAATTCTTATCAAGATTCCAATGACCTATTTCACATAACTAGAAAAGTATTTAAAAATGTATATAGAACCACAAAAATCTCTGCACAGCAACAGCAATCCTGAGAAAGAAGAAAAAAGTAGGTAGAATCACACTACTTAATATCAAACTATACTATAAGACCATAGTAATCAAAACAGCATGGTACTGGCACACAAAAAAAAACCAGACATATAGGTAAATGGAACAGAATAGAGAACCCAGAAATAAACCCACACCTCTATAGTCAATTAATATTTGACAACGGAAGAAAGTACATACAATAAGCTAAAGATAGTTTATTCAATAAATGGTTTGGGGAAAATTGGACAAATACATAGAGAAAAATAGAACTAGACACCTTCTTACACCACACACAAGAATATATTCAAATTGGATCAAAGACTTAAATGTTATACATGAAACCATAAAACTCATAGAAGGAAACTTAGCAAAATCTTGGACATTGCTTGTCACAATATTTTATCAGATATATGTTCTCAGACAGGGGAAACAAAAGACAAAAATAAATTAATGAAACTACATCAAAGCAAAAGGAAACAATCAACTGTAAAAGAAAAGTCAACAAAATAAAAAGACAACTCGCAGAATCAGAGAACACATTTATTCACTGATACATCTGATTGAGGGGTTATTATCCAAAATTTATAAAAAAACTTACAAAACTGAATGCCAAAATAGGCAAATCAAAAAATGGGCAAAGGACCTGAATAGACACTTCTTCAAAGAGAACATGCAGATGGTCAATAGACATATGAAAAGATGTTCAATGTCACTAATCATCAGAGTAATGCAAATTAAAACCACACTGAGATACCACTTCAAACCACTAATTTGAAAGAACAGGAGCACATTTTGTTCATTGTTGCATTATTTATAGTCACCAAGACATGGAAGGGGCCTAAGTATCTATCAGTAGATAAAAGGATAAAACAACTATGGGACATTTACCCAGTGGAATACTACTCAGCCATAAAAAATAAAATTTTACTTTAAGTTAGTATGGATGGACCTGGAGAGCATTATGCTAAGTGAAATAAGTCTGTCAGAGAAAGACAAATACCATATGATTTCATTCATATGTGGAATCTAATGAACAAACCAAACAAACAGAGAAAGTGGAGATAGACTTAAAAGTGGAGAGCAGGATGCCAGTCTGTGGGGCAGTGTTGAGAGGAAAGGTTTGGGTGTGAATGCATTGACCAGAAAAGAAAAGAACTCATGGATATGAACAGCAATGTGGTGGTTACTTGGGGGTGAGGGGAATTAGTTGACTAAATGGTAATAGAAAAATATAATAAAGATTAAAAAAATTGTATTAAAAAAAGCAAAATAAAAAGTCATAAAAACAAAGGAAGGAAATTAAATGTATATGAAAAACACACAGATATTTGATGGTACATGTTTAATATCTAATTTTTAAGTCTAGCATAATATTTGTTTAACATGCCAAAATTCTTAATAGCGAATAATTGTATCAACACTTATAATTTTTTCAACATCTTATTCTCAAACATGAAAAATTAACTAATTAATTAATTAAAATTAAAGGCTCTTCTCAATGTGGTTGTCAAAAATGTAACTAACAATCAAGTTTATTTTTAAAATGTATCTAAGCAGGAGCAGTGAGGCTAATCTTGAAGAAGAGCAGCGTTGAAGGATTTATGAGATATCAAGACTGATTATTCAAGTAACTGAGTTAAGACAGTGGAGCATTGGCACAAGAAAATACACGGAGACCAAAGAAAAACAGACAAACAAAAAACAGAGCCTAGGGACGTCCGTCATAAGCTGTAACCCAGTATTTGATTTATGGGACACACTGGCAGAAAGATGGTTTGTTAATAAATAGTGTTGCTTCAACTACATATCATATAGAAAAGAGTGAATTGTGACTTCTGCTTTCCAATGCTCAAAATGTAGTTTCAAAACATGAAAATAAATCACATATTTTCAGAAGAAATAATAAGAGAATGAATTTCTAACCTTAGGGTAGGCAAAGGGTTTTTTAAATAGGAGTGTAAAAAGCATTAGGCATAAAGAAAATAATTGATAATATGGACATCATTAGCATTAAAGTTAAGAAAAACTGTCCATTGAAGGACATAATTAAGGTGAGCCACAGGAAAAAATCCCCATTAAACATATTTTACAAATTTGTTTAAAAATCCATATGATTCTAAGGAAAAGTATGGACAACATAATACAGTACTGAGCAAATTATTTTTATGAGCTTTTCACAATGGAGGAAATCAAATGACCTATAAAAATAAAATCTTGCCTATTTTATTAAAAGTCAGGAAAATGTAAATTAAATTATAATTTGCTACTAATTCACAGATCCATCTGAATTGCTAAAAAGTAAAAACAGATAATACATATTTTCAGTGAGGATATTATGCAACCAGAATTCATACATTATTAGTAGAAGTATAATTTGGTACAATCATTTTGGAAAATTGTCAGTTTCTACTAAGGATGAATAGACACATAATTTATTATTAGCAATTCTATGCCAAGTAATACACATCACAGGCATGAGTGGTTATGAAACAAAAATATGTACAAAAGTTTCATAAACTGAAAATACTCTAAATGTCTATCAGAAATATAAAATTAAATATTATCCCGTAATGAGAACAAATAAACTATGCTACATACAATAAAATAGAGGACTCTCAGAAAGAAAATCCTAAGTAAAAGAAGAATGAACACCAGGAACCTACCATGTTCAAATTGTAATTATGCGGAAGTGATCTCTTCTGGTGATCCTTTGAAGGCTGGCAGAGATTTTCTTCTGGGGTTCTATTTATCCTGGGGAAATATTCATTTCTTAATGCGATCAAACTATATATCCATGGTTTACTTACTTTTCTGGTTGTATGATATGCTTACCATCTCCAGTGCTGCTATCATAGTCTGGGCCACCAAACTTCTCACCTGTCTTTCACAAAATTATCACTTCCTTGATTCCTTTCAGCTCAAATCCATTATGTTCTTCCCATATCCAGAGATCATTTGAAAGAATGAACCCTTCCAATGATGACCCATCTAAGTATAAATCTGAACTTCTTACCATGGCTTCTAATCACCTGTCCAATCTCAGTTACTGGTAGCTTCTTTTGCAGTCTCCCTCTTTCGGACAGATTTGTCCTTTTACTGTTCTTCCCATTCACGAAGCACAACTATGTTCAAGGCCTTTGCACTTGATGCTTCCTCGTATAGAAAGAGTCCTGCTTTGTGAAGACTGTATGGCCCATTCTCTCATTTTAATCAAATCTTTTTGTGGAGAAGACTTCTCTGACCTCTTCATGTAAAATAGCACCAACATACTCATTTTTATCTCTGTTTATTTTTCTTCAAAGTACTTATGAGTAGCTGATATATTTATAATTTTATTAGTTTACTATCTCTCTCATGTCTATTGGAATAAAAAAATGCGTCCGAGACTATCGTGTTTTGTTCACTGCTATATCCAGATTGCATTCAAGAGTACATATCATATATGCTTATCTTATATATTTCATAAATATATTGACTGTATTAATGAGTACAAGAAACTATATAGAGAATTTGTCATAATTGCTTATGGAGTGTGAGGTGGCCAGAAAAAGAATGATGAGTGTTGACTACTATAACTGTGTGTATAGTGTGAGGTATGTGGTGTGTGTGTACATATGTGTTAAGGTGTGTGTGCGTGTAGCTGCATGCATCTGTCAATTTGTCTACCTACCTAGCTACCATCTATCTCAATGATTTTCAACCAGTGTGCAACAAGAGGCACACCGGTGCGTGCAAGGATTCTTGGAACATGCAATACTTGACTATTTAGTCAGGGACACTGAACTCTCTTCCCTTAAGTTGTCAAATTAAAAAAATGACAACAGCGAAAGTAACAATAGCTGTCTGGTGTGAATGAATCAAAATTATACATATTTTTGTCTGATTGTAAAAAATATGTATTTTCTGTGCCATAGAATTTTAATTAATTAGTTTATGTGTGCCCTGCGGTGAAAAAGGTTGAAAATTGCCGTTCTATCTACACATCTCTCTGTTGCTGCTATTGCTGCTGTTGCTGTTTTTTGTTATGCATATGAAGATATCTTTAAACTTTTCTAGAAGTGAATACTTTCTACCTAGTAGAAAGTCAATATCTATTTGAATAAAGAAGAAACAAGAAAAGAATGGAAGCAAGAAAGAAATACAGAAAGGAAAAATTCCCAAGAAACATTTTTTCAGATTTAGAAGAAATTGGTGTATTGATTTAATCAGTTTGAACTCCTATCAATATCATAAATTGTGCACATGAGCACACATACATATGCTGATTCACACAAATACTAGGTAGTCACAAAAAAGAAAAATTTTAAGGCCAAGTAATTGTTCCGAAGATCCCAGGTCAACAGAGTCTTTACTTGCATTCTTCTTCTTCAAAACAAAAGGCAACACAAATGAATTTATAGAGATTTTTTGTTATTCGTGGAGAGAAATTTATTCTTAATTACTAATTTCTTTCCTGCACTTCAAAGCAAGCTATGAGAGGACTGTGAAATATTTGAGAGGTGAAAGAAATAGTTTTGATTTTTAAATTTGATAAGTTATTCTAGTTTCCTCCTTATGTTACAATTACCATTTTAAAACTTGCATAATAATACTTCATGCCTCTAACTCCACGTAGCTTGTGTTAATTTCCCAAATTCATAAGACTCTGCTAACAATTCCACTCCATAGAATTTTATTCCCATTATTATCACTGTACTTATTCACTTTAATATTCTGTATATGTATACTATTAAATAAATAATTTTGTCTCCTGCCTCCTCAAATTTATATGTCAAGTCCTAATAACCAGTGAGACAGTATCTGGAGGTAGGCCATTAGAAACTAATTAGATTGCAAGGATGAGGCCCACATGAATGAGATTAGTGAGCTATGAGAAGCAATACCAGACAGCTTGTTTTTCCCCTGTTCTCTGTCATCTGAGGTTACAGCAAGAAGAAGGTCATCTGCAAGCTGGAACACTGACTGACACTGGACAGCAGCTCCTCCAGACCTTGATCTTGGACTTCCCTGCATTCAAAACTATGTGAAGTAAATGTTTGTTGTTTAAGCTACCCAGTTTTTTGTCATTTGTTACAACATATGCTGCCTAAGACAATGTCTTTTCTCATATATTATTACATTTTATAATATAATATAATATAATGCAATATGTTTCCATCTTCTCTCTCCTTATCGTTTAGCAGGCACAAGGGAGGGGCTCAGTGGACTTTTGTTGAAGTAATGGATAATGTATTGATATATGATAATTTTTGTTGTTTCATGGACAAATTTCTTTTGAGGTCAATTACTTTTATTTTAAATACTTTAATTTGTATTAAGATCATTTATTTAAGTGACCATGACTTATATATCCTAATACTATGTTTCATCTTTTCCACTTTTTACTCATTTATTTTAATTAAACTATTATAGTATCATTAATCACAAAGTTTCATTAAATCTAATACCCATATATCATAGTAATGTTAATGGCTGTTAACACATGGATATTATATTTCATAGTTGAAGAGGACAAATAGATTCAAAGCCATAGGCCAATAGCCACATAGTAACATCTTAGTAATGGGATAAAAATGTATATGCAATTTCTATTTAAATGCTTACTATATTGGTTAAAGTGGCTACTAAAATTGGAGAATATAAACATTCTCGTTGGCAATCACTGAAAAAACGAATGCATTAATAGGTAGTATAAGAATAAAGGAGAAAAATGCCCTTTTCCTGATACTGTGAGAAGTGATTAAACCTGAAGTAGATTTATACCAGTAATTTTTATATAAAATAGGTGTTCTTCATGAACATAAGTTTTACAAAATTGAAGTGTACTTTACCAACTTGTAATAGTCAACAAAACTACCAAATCACTGTAATTCTTAATATTTAAAATAAAGATAAAATGTAGCCTTTCATTTTTAACAAAGTAGCAGAAGGAAAACAATATTCTTTCCTTTCTAAAACTCAGAAGTGAAAATGAAGTCTGTTGTGTGAATAGCAAACAATTTTTGGAAGCGAAACAACTGAAGTCCTGACTGGTATGGCTCAGTGGATTGAGCACTGGCTTGTGAATCAAAGAGTTGCTGATTTGATCCCCTGTCAGAGCACATGCCTGGGTTTGGGGCCAGGTCTCCAGTAGGGGGCTCATGAGAGGCAACCACACATTAATGTTTACCTCTCTTACTCCTTCCCTTCCCTTCTCTATAAGTAAGTAAGTAAGTAAATAAATAAATAAATAAATCTCAGCTGTTCAGAAAACAGGGTTGTATTACTATGACGACAAATATTTATTGCTAATGTTGCTTTTGTATTTTGAATTTTTATTTAAGGCATTTTCCAAAGGTTTCTAAAATGTTGATAAAATATATATAAATTACACGTTACCAAATTCTAAGTTGATTTTAAAATTAAGAGGGACTAAAATGATAATTATCAATCTTATCCACTTACAATATAAGTGAATTTTTGGTGAAATAAATGAGGAAGACATCTTCCTGTTCAAATTTGAATACATTCAGAACATGATAAAACAACCAAAACATAAAGCTTTGGTCATTAAAATACAATAGTGGTTTATCAAAAGTCCAGTTCCATCTAATTTTTTCTAAATTATCAGTTACTCATTACTTCAAAAATGAACAGTTTTCCTGGTCTTTAAATAATTCAGTCCAACCACTACAGGAAACTGTATGGAGGTTCCTCAAACATTAATAATAGAACTTCCATATGATCCAGCAATTCCACTTTTGGGTATTTATCTGAAGAAAATAAAAACACTAAATTTAAAAGATTTCTGCATCCCCATATTCATTCAATTCAGTAATACAATAACCAAGCCATGGAAAGAACATAAATATCTTACATTGATGGATAAACAAAGATATAATGATATATAGGCATTAGAATATTATTCAATCATTAAAAAATAAAATCTTGCCATTCGTGACAACATGAATGGACCTTGGAGACATTGTGCTAAGTGAAATAAGTCAGACAGAAAAAGATAAATTCTTTATGATCTCAATTACATGTGGAATGTAAAAATCAAACAACCCCTCCTCAAAAAAAAAACCAGCAACAGCAAAAGTGAGCTCATGGATATAAATTACAGATTGGAGGCTACCTAAGAAAAGGTGTGGGCGTTTGTGTAAAATGGGTGTAGAGAGTCAAAAGTACAAACTTTGAGGAATAAATAAATGTCATAGGGGTGTAAAGTAGTCATAGTGACTATAGTTAATAATACTCTATTGTATATTTGAAAGTAGCTAGGAGAATGAAACTCGAAAATTATCATCACAAGAAAAATTGTAACTATAGTGATGAATGTTAACTGCACTTATTATGATGATTAAAATATACAAAGATGGAATCACAACACTGTATGCCTGAAACTAATCTAATGTTATGTTAATCATACCTCAATAAAAAATAAATAAATTGACTAGTAGAATTTATTTTAAAAGCTTAATACTATAGTGTCTTGAGGGTACAACTCACCTCATCTTCCATTGTTGTAAATTAAAGGGTGATTTTTACATATTTTAAAACTTTTTACTTTCTTTGATCATAGCCAAGTGACAAAATTAGACTCATTTTTATATCTTTTTGTTGCATTCTCTTTTTCCTTACTTGCTATTTTTCTTCTATAATTATGTACTGTTTGGGGGAGACGAATTTTACCTAAATTCCCCAGCTCTATAGATTTTCAGTGTATTTTGAGTCAAGAGGCTTTTAAAGCTAAAACAGTTATCTGTGGCACATTATGATATCTGTAAAACTTTTGTATTTACTGCATATTGGCTTCAGTTGTAGAAGCTACACACACACATACAAGCATAATCATACACCAACCCACACCTGTACACACAAAGTTAGCCAGGCCATAAAGTCAAGTGCATAATGATTTTACTATTAGACTGGAAAATTACCTAATTTGTATTTTAAATGTATAACTTAAATGTGTATATATCATGTGTGTGTATATATGTATACATATACATATATACATATACACATATATAAACATAAAATAAATGCAGATTTTATAATACATTTTTAACTAAAGTAATATTTCACCTTGAGTTCTTTTTTGTAACACCAGGCAGCAAGATTGTCAGGAATTTTGGGTGCTTGTTTAATTAATAAAACATTTTGTAGAATTTTTCAAAGATCTTATTTTGATGAATAAGATACTCTTCTGAGGGAACATAATATTTAAGTATATATATATATATATATATAGTCACCTTTATTAGGGTGGTCTTCCCTTAATGAGGATTAGGAAATCATTTCTATGCAATTACCAAAAATTTCCCTTTAGGTCTCTCATTTTATCAGGGTATGGGAAGGTTTTATCACCAAAATTATATACTGCTAATGTATACCTGAGACCCTAGAGAAGGGAGAGTGTCTATCACACCATGGAAGTGGTATTCAAACAGAACCCTCTTGACTGATAACAAGCTTAGATTTCTGCCTTGCCTGCCAGAAACTTCAGAAGTCAATTAAGTGGTGAAATGCAATAACAAACTCAGCCCGATGTGTTGTACATTTAATTCTTCTTTTGTTTACAAGTATGGATCTCTATATTTTCTTTTTGTTTGTTTTCATACTTCAACAACTTTTAATATTGAAAGATGCCTCAAGTTAAATATTGGTAGGATATATACTATATTTTAATAACCTAGAGAGCTAGCTTTTAAATTATAAAAAATATTATTTTACTTACAAATATAAGTCTTTCAAGTTCTTTTAGTTTTGACTTATTAAATAGCAATAAGCAATATTTGGTTCATTAAATTCTGTGTTGATGCATTTATAGATTCATATTTGTGTATAGTTTAATAAAAATACCAAATCATTTGTACTCCAAAAAAACTAATGAAAATTCATGCTTCAACTTCATGATGCAGAGAGCTGTAAGTAGAATCTTTCCATCATTATAATAAAAAAAGAGCTTGGCTAAATTCAAATTCATGCCTTTTCAAATGTATTAGATCACTGCGTTTATAGATTAAGTAACGACCCCCAAATTGAAAGAGAGCCATATACTCAGGGGGAGAGCAGCCTGGGAATAGGAAACTAGACACTGGTAAGTACAGTTTAGCTGGAATAGCTGACAGACTGGTGAAGGCAGTGTGGACTGGACGGACTATGTGAAAGTTGGAGAAGTCTGCACCATCTCCCAGGCACTTTTCCAGGAACCCTGCCAGGCACTCACTAGAAGGTTCTGACAGAGCTGTAAGAAGTGTCCCTTATGCTACAGACCTGGGGAAGGGAGCCACACCTATGAAGGAGGGGAAAGAAACCCTGATGAAATACTTTTCTGTTGTATCCATGGTGCAAAAACAGCTTTTGTGTGGCATGGGGCATACAGCAGAACTAATGACCTTAATATTGGTAAACCCTTATTTCAGCAAGTGGTAGGATAAAGAAAGGGTCTAAAAATCTGTTCTTGAAAGAGGAGCAGTATGACATGCCGAGCCCATGATTGTAACCGGGGGAGGGGCAGAGGAATGAGGAGGCCACACCTCCAAGTCCCAGATACAGGGCACGTGTCTCAGACTGGGCCAGGGTAACAGACCACGCTCATCCACCGCCTACTTCTCTCTAACTCTCCACTGTCAAGCAGCCTTTAACAAGTAACAGCAGAATGCAGATGAGTGAGGGACAGGAGATGAGGAAGAGTGTGCAAAAACACTGACTCAGAGGCACGGAGAAAAGGAAAGATCTAAAACTCAGGATTCATCCAAAATTAATTTGGTAAGTCTCATTTCCCCTTAGATACAATAAATCTCTGTAGGAAGTTGAAAACTTTGCTGCAATGTGAATAACTGTAGTAAAAACAAATCTTAAAGTTGGTCTATTTCCTAACCAGAATAACGGTAATGACTACACTAAAGCTCTGGCCCAAGGAAAAGTGTGCTCATTTCCTGGCGTAAGACCTATTTACTTCTGTTTATACTGTTCTACCCTATATGTCCAGATATAAAGAAAATATTAAGAGGCATCTGAGAAGCAAAGGACAGCCCCCACAATCTCGAGAGCAAAAGCTCTTGATATGACATAGAAGTTGGAATTATCTAACAGGCAATTTAAAATAAATTGTGTGAGGCCCTGGCCAGCTAGCTCAGTTGTTAAGAGCTTCGTCCAGATCCTAAGGTTGTGGATTTGATCCCCTCTCAGAGCATGTACAAGAAACAACAAATGAAGCTCTAAATAAGTGGAACAACAAAGCATTCTTCTTTCTCTCTCCCCTTTCATTGCTCTTTCTCTAAGATCAATTAAAATTCAGATGAGGAGTGATGCCAGCAAGGTGGTGAAATAGGGGTTTCCAGCATGGTGCCCTTGCAGAAACATGAATATGAGCAACTATTCACATGTAATGCCTTCATAAGGACCTAAGGAATCTAGGTGAGGGATCGCAGCACCTAGGCAGAGCACAGAAATAAGAAAAGATGCATTATAGAGGGTAGGAAAAGGCAGTGTTATACTACCTGTGGTGTCCGTACTTCAAACCTGGGCAGTGTAACACCAGAAAAAATACCTTACCCTGGGCAAGGGTAGAGGAAACTGGAATGAGTAATGGACTTTGCTGTGAATCAAAGCACCAGGCCTGCTCCAGTGAACTCCAGCACCAGGCCAGCATCCATGATTTCTGGCTCTATGTCAGCCCTAAGAACCAAACTTTAGGCCCATACCCACGGACCCAACCTGAAGGCTGACCCTCTTGGTCCCAGGGTCCAGGCCAACATCCCACCCACAGATTCAGCCTCCTGGCTGACATATGCAAATGCAGACTCCAAGGATGCCCCAAGTGCCAGATCCACCCACAAGGATCCAAGCTCCAGGCCTGCCCCTAAGAACTGAACATCTGGTCCTTGGTACAAGGACCTGCCAGCCTGCTGACTCAAGTACAATACCTGCCCACTTGCTTACCCAGGCACCGGGTCAGCCTGCTGAGAACTCTTCCAGTGGACACCACCAGCTTGTTACCCAAAATTTCTGGATGGGCTAACTAGTGGAGCACCTTAACTACTGAAGCAGTTGGTAGATAAGGGAATAGCTGATTCTTCCTTTGAATTTACAGATAAGGATCACCAATAAGCCAGGAAACATGATACCATCAAAGAAACAAAATAAAGTGCCAAAAACTGACCTTAGAGAAAGGGACATCCGCTGCCTGCCTGACAAAAAATTCAAAATAATTGTGCAGCAACTTCTAATTTCCAATGGGCGTGTAGCCCTCCCAGCCCATTGAATATAAGTATGAGTGCTGTTTGTGAAGTGTCTTGTCTGAGTCTGCAGAGCATGGTAGGAAGTGTGGTTGAAAAGGTCATGACTGTGGCGGGGATGGTCACAGCACGGGATCATGGTGGAAGGGGAAGGACTGAAGGCAGGTGCAATGATATGTGATTAACAATTGTCAGTGAAGGGAAACCCATGGTGTAAACAGAAAAAGCAGGAAACAAGCAGAGGTTATGGCTGGGCATTGCCATGTAAGCACACAGAAACAAAAGGTCAGAGAGAGTTAGGTGAGGATAGACCATTGAAATGGGGAGTTGGTATTTTTAGGTAGGGGAGCCGTCTGGTTTGGACTTCACATTTTGGCTTGTCCTAATTGGGAAATATGACACAGTGCTGCCCTGCAGTTGGCAAAGGACACTCTCATAGTTTGACAGGCCTGTGGCTAGAGTGTAAGGATATCAGGCAAAGACAAATTTAGGGGAATAATAGTCCAATTGATTTCCTGATTTCACTAGGAAAGTACATTTAATCCATTATCCACAGAGTGTCTCAGTTGTCATTGTGATATTTCACCAAGTTCTCAGTGAACTGGGGGGGGGGGGTGAGGCCACCTGGGTGAGAGAGAGGTGGGATCTCCAAATGGTGATTTGTTCTCGGGTTGTCAACTGTGGATTAGAAGGCAGAGTCATCTTCAGTGAGACACTCTTGGGCTAAAGAAATGTTGTCTGCAACAATGTCCTCTCCAGTGATGAGTCCATCTTACTCAGGGATGAGGTCCTATAAAGTGGTGGGCAACATGGCATGGGTGACCCTCACATGTGGCTATCCAGTTGGACATTATTCATAGGCTGAGGATAGGCTAGTCTTATATAATTTGAAGCTTTCTCTGAGGACTAACCTGCCTATTTAGCACTTGCTAATGGTAGAACAAAATTTTAAAATCTCTTAAAATTTAAGGTCATCAGAAGCACATTTGGCAAAGAAATAAATGGTTGCCCTTTTGCTCCCTGAGGATTTTATTCCAAGCACATAACAATTATGGGTGCAGTTATATCCCAGGCTAAGAGATATCTTATGGATCCTATTTAGGCATGTCTAGGAATAGCCCTTGAAGAAGATGGGCAAAAAATGGAAGCACAGTCTCCATAACTAGATGGGTTTTATGTATGGGCAAACTTAGGGACAGTTAACTTGTAACAAAACTTAATACAAAGAGATTGGGGATGGGGTCAGTACTATGCAGACTTCTCTTTAAGAGAAATCATTACATGTGAAATGATTTAATCCCTTTGCCACTACACTTGATAGCACACTGGCCTGAGCCAAGAGGGCTTCCCAACACTCCCTGCCTTTCTACCCTGTGTGCAGTTGTATTCTGGAGTGCTATTGTTCCATATTGCTCCTGGGTTATGGTTATGCCTAAAGGATCTGCTATAACATTATCACTGAGGCCACATAAAGCAGTATAGCAGATTAGTTATAGCTATCTGGAGCCCTGACATTTGTTGAGCTTAGGTCAGGTGCCTTTTGGCCGAGTTATTGGTAAGATAATTAATGGTAGTGTGTGATCGCTCTTGTTAAGAAAGTCATAGCTTATTTAGCATGGGGCAAGGCCACCACTTACAGTTTGTTGTCATGCTGTCATCTTCGAATATGGATCAGGTCTACCAGGTAGAGGGTTGCTTTTCCTCTTTCAGACACTGAAATTGCACCATGTGTTAATTTCTGGTCAATGATTTCCACTTTTTGTAAATCAGTCAGGGAATGTGGTTTCATTAGGTAGTTTTTGTAGCTACTACATTTATGAAGAGGGGCTGGCTTGGAGATGCCTCCTTTAGGATAGTCTTTGCTATGGTCAGGGTTTTCAAGGACATGATCTGTCATTAACTTGGTGATTTTGCTTTAAGGGACATTCAGTGATGAGAGACAACAGTGGACTATTTGCCCTCCGCCAATCACATGGCAAGAGTGAAGAAAAAGAGTGAAATGATCAAGAAATCATAGTGAAGAGGAGGAGTCAGAAAATGATAAAAGTAGCATTATCTTGGAGAGTATTTGTTTCAGAATTGAAAGAGATGACTGAAAGTGACTGAAATTTTAAGAGACATGTAATGATTCTTGCATCCTAGAATGCAGGCCCAGGATGCAAGAATTAAGCAATATGAAGGCCTGGGGCAAGAGTCTAGTCCCTTTTAGGGATAATTTGCTTGAAATTGATGTAAGTAGTGTGTCTTTAATAGGCAATTATGAAGTTCAATGAAGCCAGCTACCTGGGGGCAGTGGCCTAGATGGAAGTTTCTAAGAGTATTAAACATGTTGAAGAGCCCATTGCAGAGTCTCCTGAGAGGTGAAGTGGGTACTTTAGTCAGAATCAATATTGTCTGGAAAGACAAAGGGGACAAAGATAAATTTATGCAGGAAAGAACTTACCTGTTTTGAAGAGGAATTCTGGGTAGAAGTTGCCAAAAGCAGTTGTATAGCTATCAGTTAATGTGACAGTGTTATCTCAAAGCTAAGCATGAGGGAAGCGTGAGTCAATGAATCCAATTTTCCAGCCAGAGGATGGTCAGCCTCCCAGGGAATATGTCCCCATTCAAATAGCCTTTCATTGTTTAGTCTGGAGGCAGGGTGCAATCATCTGTCACAACTCTGGCTACTGCAAGAAGAGAAGGGGGTCTCCAAGTTATTAAGGTAAGACTCTGCAGTGACCCAGATGTTTTGAGGGCACATTTGGCAAGCTGTTAGGAAGGGTTGCTACTCTGAGAAGCCTGTATTAGCACAGTATGAATGGGCTTTCGTGAGAGAGTTTGTGATGTTGAAAATGGCTTCAGGTGTAACACTGTCAGTATGCTCAGAAGTTTGAGTAACAATGATAGGAATTAAGGACTCTGATCATTTCCATCATAGATGGGCACCCCAGGTGGCCTTGCCTTGTACAAGAACATTACCCCTCAGCCATTGGTCAGACCAAACCACAAGGCCTTTAATAATAGCCCAGGAATGTGTGAATATGTGGATCTGTGAAAAGTTCCTTTAAGTGGCCTCCTTAAGAGCTAGGGGAACATCCTCACCTTCCACCAGTCTAGCTGAGCTGGGAATGCCTGAGGTCAGGTGGAATACTGAGGCCTTTCAGCTACCTGCATTGTATACAATTGGGGGTTGCCATTGGAAAAGAACACTTACTCCCTCTTCATCTTAGACAATGGGTCTCCAGGGCTTCACTAAGTAGCCACAGGGAAAGTGGGGTAGGTGCTGATACCAATTTCAAAAGGCTCTCAGCAAATATTTGAGATTAGGGAAGTTCATCTTCCTATAATTTTAAAAGGATTTGATGACATATTTAGTTTTCTCTTAAAGGGACTATTTTCATTTCACCAGTAGCTGTGCTGAGCTTTTGCTGGGAGACAGCCCTAACCGAGCACGTGATAGGCCAATATGGGCAAAGAGTAATACTATGTGGAGGCTGGTTAGAACTTTGGTTTCTAAAAGAGCCTGATAGAATGCCAAAAGGTGGCATTCAAGAGAAGTATATTGGGCTCCCTCTGGGGTAGGCACTTAGTCCAAAACCACTGGGGAGCCAGGTTGACTCATATTTTGTCCAGAGACTCTAGGAGGTGCAGCAAGGTGTGGCCAAGGTCTGGAATGTGGAGCCAGGTGAGACTAAAGGTAAGTCTTTTTGAACTGCCTCCTGGGCAGCTTCTAAAGAGCACTGTTGGGCCTTGCCCCTATGCACAGTACAGACTTGTGATTGCATGTGTAGGATGAAGAATTAGAGATAAAGGACGTTTTGCCTTCAGAACATGAAAAAAGCCATTATGTGTTGTACTTGGCTGAGTAGAGTGGGTGGTTTACTAGTGAAAATCTAATGTTTGATGGATGGGGAATCTCTCAGTCTTTAGTGGATCAGGTGATGCCCAGAACGTTAAAGATGAGGCTGGGCCTTGGGTCTTGTAAAGGGTGATTGTCCAGCTATGTTGGTATAGGTGGTGTTCAAGGTGTGTAAATGTGCCCACACTGATTATTCAGAGGGGACCCAGGATAATGTCATCAATATAATACCCCAAGTACAATTTTCCAATTGTAAGGTATTTAAATCCTGGCAGGAGAGGTTATATGTAATTTCAGGGCTGTTTAAATATACCATTGGGAGCCATGTAAACATGTACTGAGCCACTTAAAAAATAAAAACAAACTGGGCCTACGATTCCTCCGCATGGGAGCAAAACAGTACATATTAGCTAAGTCAATGACCCTGCAGGCTCCTTGAACCAGTCGTATGTCCTTAAATAACTCTGTAATATTAGGAATACAACCTGAATAGGGGATACCTGCCTATTGAGATGTCAACAGTTAAAAGTGGAGCACCACTAGTTAGTAGCTGGCTTAATTAGTAGCCAGATGGGGATGTTGTGGTTTTAATGACTCCTGTTTGAAGCATATATTTGATGGCAGGTATAGACCTTCAATGCCTTGTTTAAGTCAGTTTGAGGGCTATATACTGTATTTATTTTATTGACCCAAGGAGAAAGAGCGACCAGTATTCATCTGTCAAATCTCACCAGCAAAGCCAAGAACTTGATCATGTTCCATCTAGCATCATGTCATGTCAATGCTTCCATGTTCATATCATTGAGAAAGAAAGAGCAAAGAGGCCACCACCAGAAAAAACCATTTGAGATGAATGGTTTCAATAGTTGCATCAAATTGGATTTTCATACCCTCAATTCTTTTACTGGTAAAGCCCTGAATGTTGAAAAACTTGTCTTTGGGAATTTAGAGGGGATTGCCTAGAATGACAGTGACTTGGGCCCTGGCATCTAATAGCACCAACTTTATATTTTGAATTGAGCAATCCAGTCTTCTTTTGGGTACCCCAAAGCACTCCACCAATGAATTCTGAATAAAAGTGTGTGACCTAGGCCATGCTTCTCTGTGTCTACCTTTTGCATCAATGTCCTTGTGTGACTGCTTAAGGTATATAGTACCTTAAGGCCCTTTGAGAGAATTTTCCACCACCTATAAGTAATTAACTTCTCTAAACTTATTTAATTTCTCCTATGGTGTTTTTTTGAACCATTGTCCACTGTCCAGCATGCTGAGTTCCACTTGAGAAATGTTAATTTAGTAAAGTCATAACAATGGTATAGGGCTTGATTAGATCAGTGATATTTCTTCGTTCTGTGTTATATATCAGGAAAAGCACCTGTGGTTGCCTGTTTCTTTATTCTGGAAGGCATTAAATCTGGTAGTCAGGGATTACAACTAACTTGGTCGTAAGCCTTAGGGGAAAACTGCTAGTATATGAAGATAATGTAAATCATTATAAAATATAATAAAATTCATAACAAAAAAATTAAAGCTTCTCAAAAGAACAAGATTACCATATTGCCTAGCAACCCCTCTTCTGCAAATCTACCCCAATATTTTGAAAATATTTATTCACAAAGATATATGCACCCCTATGTTCATTAGTGGTCAAGACATGAAAACAACCAAAGTGTCCGTAGCAAGATAATTGGATAAAGAAGATATGGTACATATGTATAATTGAATAATACTCAGCCATAACATGAAATACTGCCATTTGGAATAACCTGGATGGAATTTTAGAATGACATGCTAAGTAAAATAAGTCAGACAGAAGTCAAGAACAATACTCATATGTAGGAGGAATAGTTTCACTCATATAAAACTGAAAGCAACAAATGAACAAATAAGAAAAATAAACAAAAAATTGAATCTGACAACAGTATAGTGGTTACCAGAAATAATGGGAGCAGAAAAGTAATAAAGGGTAAAGAGGGTCAATTATATAGTGACAGAAGATTTGCCTTTAGATGCTGGGCTCACAATGGATATATATAGATGATGTACACTTGAAACCTATATAATCATATTAACTACTGTCACCCCAGTAAGTTTAATTTAAATAAATATTTTAGCCCTGACTGCTGTGGCTCAGTGTGTTGGGTGTTGTCCTGCAAACTGAAAGGTCACTGGTTTAATTCCCAATCTGGGCACATGCCTGGGTTGCTGGCCAGGTCCCCAGTACAGGGAGCATGAGAGGCAACCACACATTGATGTTTTTCTTCCTCCCTTCTTCCCTTTGCCTCTCTCTAAAACTAAATAAATCAAATCTTTAAAAGAATAATAGTAACTGGGTTTGACTTTGGGGAAAAAAAAGCCAAAAAAGCCTGTTTTAGATTTAGACTTTCAAAATTCATATTTATCCAGGAAGATTTTTTTTCTTGGTTCACAGTCCACTCTCTAGTGTATTATCTTTTGAGAAAAAATCCTGTAACAGTTAAGTGATGTATGCTGCCTGATTTATTCCTTATGCTTAGATCTTTAGGAATATTGGATGGCTTTGAAATGCTGATGAAGAATTTGAGGGTTTAAAATAATTTAAGTACCTTCCCTAAGGGACAAGATTAACACTGTCCAATAATTAAATTTTCCTAATTTTTAAAAATTCTATTTTATGGGGAAAAACAATTTAGAAAGCTAAATTAATGAGTTGAAAAAATCAAGAAATTTGTCTTCAGACATAACTTTGAATTTCACCTCTGCCACTTACTACTTTTTGACCTTAGGGCTATTAAATATTGTCTGTTGAAGAATAGCTTTTATGGTACAGTTTTAATAATTTACAACCTATTTAAATTGTTCTTCCCCCTCCAAAGTCCTTTAATCAAAGTAATAAGTTTTAAACATCAGGTATTTAAAAAGGCAAATATGCCTATTAATCAAGATAATAGACTAAAAAAAAGACCATATTCTTCAGACACTTTTTCTTATTCTACCACCCTTATTCCAGGTTAGAAGACTTCTATGAAATAGGAGAATAGATCTAAATCCCTTTGGATAGATAGTTCTTAAAACATTTTTAAAGATGAATCCTCCTACATCCAATTTATCTGCTTAGATTTGCAATATTTGTTTTATTATAAATATTATCAAAATTATTTAAAAGTATATATAAAATTATCCATTTGCAACAGAAAATTTATTTCCCCATTTCCCAAATGTCTTTCCCAACTCCTAAAATCAGATCATCAGAAACACAACTTTAAGAAATGTTCTACCTCACCCTTCATAAGTCTCTATTTCCTCATGTAGAGGAAAAAAGACCATATGTCTCATTTCAGGAGCTTGCATGAAGAATAATTATCATGGGACAACTGACACTTTTCCAGTCTTCTGGACTTTTGCATATTTTCAGTTGTTAACCCCAGGATTGTCTGGGGGATCCCATGTCTTCAGCTTCTGGGTTTTATCTAATTCTATCCACATTTGAAATTGTTAACATATATCAAAGAAATGTGCTTCTATAGTTATGTTAATGTCACCTCCCTATATGATTTTATAATAATAAATAAACTATGAAATTTCTCTTAAGTCCTTCCTTAAATTCACTTCATAATTATTTAGTTTTGGGGAAGTTATCATGCATGAGATAAAATGCTACAATGCATAGGTGTGTGCTCTTTTCTATTTCAAAAGGGAAGCCAAATAAAACAAGATGTAATTAATACAACTAAATATTCTAAATCAACTTTTATATCATGTGCCAAGAAATATCAAATTAATGATATTCTCTGTAATAGTACAATAGATTTGTTATGGATATTCCTAGAAACCTTAATAAAGTGGCTAGTGCTTACCTAAAATTTCAATCAATATAAATAATATAAAGAAATGAATCCTTTGGCATGTTGAGAGATTAGTGTTGTTTTGTTTATAATTGTGGGTAAATCTGAGCTAAGGAAACATACAGCCACTTATATTATAATAAATATAATATGATGTGACACTTAATATCAGATTCCATTGTATTTTTGCATACCATTTATGTAACTACAAAAAACCCTCATGCTATATTCACTAACATCAATTTAGTGTTATCACTGAGTCAGTCATATTCTAATGATTCTGACATGATTTTTGCATGACTATGGAATGTATAACTAAAATAGTGTATTGTTCAATAAAAATCATTTTTATTTGTGTATATGCATACAAATAAACATATACACACACACACAGAAAACATGTGAATTCTTTTATAACTGCACGAGAATTCTCCAATATATTTTTGATAAATTCTCATGTAACATGAGATTATTGACTATAATTTGTTAAAAGTTGAGCATGGACACAAATTTTATTTTTAACTATAGGGTACGATTATAACTTGGGTTTTTATAAAAGCAGCCCTAAGACAGAAATATCTGGATATGTGACTTTTATTTAGGAGGCAATTGTGGAAATTGTGATAATACAGACATTGCATCTGGGGCAACAATTTCTTAATATTCCTAGATACTATTCTCAAATTGGGACTTTAACTGAGCCTTTAAAAAGCCATTTCAGAACTTTATCATGAATACAGTCTTTGGGTGATTTATAATAGGACAAGTGGATTCTTTGGTCCAGTGTGCAGTCTTCTACCTCCTTCATCACAATGTCATCCCCTTAGTCTCAGGTGTCATTCCATAGGGTCCCCTTTTTAATTAATTAGGCCTTGTGTGATCTTTGTACAAATGATGCTAGTAGAGCAAATATCATAGAAAAGAAATCCATAACTATAATATACATTAATTGCAGTCAAGACAAATCATTAAGATCTCAAGCTGGAAGTAGTCTTATATAATTACCTTACACTAAGTGCCCAATTGCTCTCCACACAGGATGGTATGCTATTGAGGACTCCGCATTGGTCTTTGCTGAGATGAGTCAAACACCAGCAGAAGCTAGATCATCTCTAAAAGGAGAGTCAATTTTGACCCCGTGCATAGTCTCCATCTCTGCCATCTAGATTTAATTCATGGATCCACTAAACAAGCACTGAAGTGACTGAGGACTTTCAATAGAAAAGTTGTTTTGAGCACCTGATGATTAAGCAGCTTCTATGCAGTGTTTGCTATGTACATGGCACTCGGAAGAGAGACAACAACTTACATTGTTTGTTTCCAGTTCTACAGGACATCACCTTGCACCTACCCTAGCCATCTTTCTCTTATCTTTCCATTTTCTCTATTCCTTTGATGATTGAACAAAGATAGTCATCACTTCTCCTTCCACAGAAGGTGATAATGTTCAAATGTATCCCCACTGATCATGTCCCCTGTCATCCCAGTCTTTGAGAGCCACCAATGATGAGAGCTATATAGTAGTAGCCATTCTTCTTCACCCTACACCAAGATACTGTGAAACCCTTCTAGATTTTTTTCTTATCCACCAGCTTATCATAAAAAATGGCCTATAAGGCCATAGGTATATATCGAGGAAGATACTTCAGTGACAAAGATGTTGGTAATATGTAGCCAAGACCCCATGCTTATCTAATGAATTTATCATCTCTGGCCTTGCTTAAATAAAATCATGATGATATTTTCACCCTACAATGGATAGCATTTGCACCTACCAGATTGGAGAATATGACAATATTCAGATGTTGATGGGCATTTCTATTCATGTATCACTTGATGTTCATAGTGAAAGTCACTCTCTCACGTAATAGCATATGTAAATCTGCTTGTTGTATAGGAAATCATTCTCCATTATAAGAATCATGGAATCTGTGATATAACTCTTTCAACTGAGGCTTATTAGAGACTTTATCCAAAGTCCTTAGCTATTACAAATATCACAGGTGTCATCAAGTGTTTCAGATCATGTGGCCCAAGCAGCAGGGCAGGGGGTACTAAACTCAAAACAACTCCAACTCCTTTTCTTATCCTGGGTCCTACTTAAAATTAACACTCCTAATTCACCTGTTAATACAACTAAAACAGTATTCCCAATGTACTATATGTTGCCAAAATGCCTAAAGCATTGTTAAAGTGCATAGCCACTTACTCGGTGGTAGACTGTTTTCTTGATTGTTTGTTTTTGTGGAATATACTCCTAAATATCACAGACTATCAAATCATTGGTTGAACCTGAAAATAACCCTGCATAAAACTGTGAAAATCCCAGTTGAATGCTAACAACTTTTGCTCTTTTTAACCTATATAAAATGAAAAAGTGCATTCTTTCTATCAATAGCCACATGCCAAGTTCCAGAGGCTGTGCTGATCTTTTCTAGTAAAATCAGCACATTTGAAATAGAAGCTGCAGTTGAGATTAACAGTTGATTAACTTCATAGTGCTCTACCATCATCCTCCATAGTCTTCATGGTTTCAGGAAGGTCCGTTTTTGGGAGGGAAATAGTCTGTTGACAGGAATCTTCTTTTTGCATAATTCATGTTTTTGAGACTGGTAAATGTAGTGCTTCTGATTTACTGTTATGGACTGAGAAAAGTGACCAATGCTAGGAGATTCCATGGGCTTGTATGAACATTATGGTCCTTACTCCAAAGACAGTACAAAATTGTGAGAATTTTCTATTGTTCACATGAACATTTTTTTCACCAGTCCTTCTACATATTTTTTCCCACTTGTTAACTATATAAGCCATGTGTTTTTCTTACTGGAACACCTTGTACTTTGCTCTTAGAAGCATCCCACTCTATCAGTCCCCCAGACTTCACACAACTTAAGAAATAAAGATGTTTTAATAGTGATTAGAAAACTGTATCGCCCCTTTCCCCATTATATTCATCTTCTCCATTCTCAAAGAAACATTATACTGAATTTTGTAACAGTTTTATCCTTGATAGTCTTTATTGTACTCTTTCCAGAAAATATGTTATTAAGCTTGTCTTTTTGTACATTATTATATATTTTTGCTGTGATTTGTTCTTTACTTTTTTGTTGATTTATTATATCATACTGATATTTGTTTGAGAGTCATTATATTAAACTATAGAATAAATGACTTCTATTTTATATAGGCTTTCTGCATTGCTTCAAGTTTCTATTGTTCTAAGCCAGAGTTTTGCAGTGTGTCTTGACTTCTAATAAAAAAAAAAGCCTTTTCAGCCCTCACTGGTGTGGCTCAGTGGATTGAGTGCTGGCCTGTGAACCAAAGGGTCACTGGTTCGACTTCAGTTTTGGGCACGTGCCTGGGTAGCAGGCCAGGTCCTCAGTGGAGGTGACTCAAGGGGCAACCACACATTGATGTTTCTCACCCTCTTGTTCCTCCCTCCCTTCCCCTCTCTAAAAATAAATAAAGCTTTTAAAAAAAGGATAAAAAAGAAATGTCTTTTCAGCTTCTTTTTTACTGTGTGTTTTATTCTTGGCTATCTGCTATTCTGTAAAAAATGTAAAATAACTGTTTCAAGTTCCAACAAAATGTATGGCAATATTAATTTAGATTTCATGAACTTTATAAACAATTTAGAGGGAATTATATAAGCAATATTTAGTTCCCCAATATATGTATACAAATATATAAAAATATATATCCACATACATATATGGCCTTTAAATTTACTAATTTAACTAAAAGTCATAATTTTTAATTTTATGTGCTTAATAATATATATTTATAACATAAAATTAAATAGTAAAGCAATATTAGTAATAGATATAACAAATTTAATGTATATATTAATTTTTAAACTGCTATACATATTAATATAACCTTTTATATAGATTTTAATACTTTATTAAAATTACATAATGAACTTATTTGTATATTGTTCTCTTTTGTAATTATACATGTTAATTTTAATAATGACATCTGAATAATCTTTTGATAATTAAAAACACAATAAACTTTTTGCATAATATTTTATATTAATCAGATTTACCAAGTTCCTTTACCTCTAATAATTTATCAGTGAATTTTTGTGCATTTCTAAACATACAATGGTTGAATATGCAATTAACTAATTTTTCCATTTGGAAAATGGTCAGTTCGAGCATTCTAGGTTTGTTTCTGATATTAAAAGAAATGTTTTCAACTTATGATTATTGTGTCTGATAGTTTCTTCTGGAATTTTTTGGTCTGTTTGTATGTGTTGTATCAAGCTAACTTCTTCTTTATTTCTAACGTGTAAAATATTATTTCTTTCCAGAAAAATCTTTTAATTGGTACTACATTCTAATTGTTTTCTTGAAATTAAAGAAAATAAATTATATGAATATCTTCTTTAATTTATTAACATGTTAAATTACATATTTTCTTATCTTAACTGAACATGGCATTTAGAGGGCATTCAATTTTCCATTAAAATATAACATTTCAAATGAATTTTATTCTTCACTAATGTAGTTGTAACCATAAAATAGTACTGCTGATTAGTGTTATGTGGCTATAATTTGGGGAAATTTTATTAATAATTTTATTTAATCAGCAATATTTATTTATTCTGCTATGTCTTTCTATGATAACTAAAGTTTTGGGCATAAATGTAAGGAATTTTTTTCTTTTCGTAGGGTCTTTGAGTAATATTCTCCATGTGATTATCCTTCAGCTTATTTTTATTTACTTACTAAATAAAATTTTCTATGCTAATAAGAGAAGTGAGATAAAATAAGGGCCTTTTTTAATTTGGCTAGTAGTTCTCCTGGGAATTAAACTTTCTTTACATTGTGTTTCTGCTATTATAAAGTGTTTTAGTTATCTTTTCCAAGCTTTATTGAAGTATAATTGACAATTAAAATGGATATATTTAAGGTACACAACTGCATGATTTATTACATATGTGAAATAACTATTCCAACCAAGTTAATAAATATGTACTTTTTCTCTAATGGTTACCACTTTTTTTTTCTTTCTCTTTTTAGTGGGTGGCTGGATAAGTATACTTAACATTTACTCTCTAGAAAATTGTCAGTGTACAGTACAGTATAGTTAATTATACAAGGTTGGGCAAAAGTCCATTTACAGTTGTGAGTACATGAAAGAGTTCGTTCTTCTATTTTGATTTATTAATTATTATATTGTTTATTTGTATTACAACTATAGACTTCCTTTTGCTTACACTTGTATTCACATTTTTGTTCATGTGATCTCTAGAACGTAGTCATCTTTCACAAATAATATTTGCACTCCTTGCCCTGGCAGGTGTGGCTCAGTTGCTAGGAGTGCTGTCCTGTAACAGAAAGGTTGTGAGTTGATTCCCAGTCAGGGCACATGCCCAGGTTGTGGGTGTGTTCCCAGTCCTGCTGCATAGCCCCCAGTCTGGATACCTCTGATCCCCAGTCTGGGCATGAACAGAAGGCAGTGGATCAATGCTTTTCTCTTGCATTGATGTTTCTCTCTCTCCCTTCCTCTCTCTATGAAAGCAATGGAACACAAATGTCCTTGATTAGTATAAAAAAAATCTATTGTACTCCTTGACCAAATTCTTTTCATCTTCCCCCTTCCGAGCCTCTCATAACCATTATTGTACTCTTTGCTTCTATGACTTTGACTGTTTTAGATTCCACAGATAAAATCACGTATTATTTGTTTGGATACATATTGTTCTTTTTGTTTATCCTTAGTGAATGAGGTGCTTCAATCCCTTTAAAATTTGTTAAGATTTAAATATTTACCAAAATATATAATATAATTAATGTGTATCTATCTCTATATACATGTGTATTTACTTTGTATTTTGTCAAAATAAATACATAGCTTTCCATATACAAGCATACATTTACATAAAGCCTTATTCTATTTATATTTGTTTATATAATTAGCCATATGCATGAATGCACATACATTACTTTAAAAAGATGTTCTATTAACAGAAGGGAACATTCAGCACAGTATCAATTAGGTACCATATTCTCTTCTAAATTTGAGGTTAATCACTTGTGGCAAAACATATGATGCTCAAGAAATGTTTATAGCGTGAGGCAATTAATATTTTGATTCTATTAAGGTGTTCTTTACCAATTGGTAAAATATAATTGTTACAAGTGTCAGTTGAAAATCAAATGTAAATATAATATTATTATAAAGTGAGATATATTTAAATTTATGATGTAATTTTATTATTAAATATTTTATGATGACAATGGTTTATTCATGTATAACTTCCATGTAATATAATTTTAAGAATTATTGATATAATATTTAAACTAAATTTAACATATAACATTTACATTGCAAATTTAAAATGAAATTTCATATATGTAGTTCATAGATGACAATAGTTTATATAGAAAAACCTAGTCTAACAATGCTCAAATTACTATATTTAGCAAATAATAGATTTAGCAAACCAGGAAATGAGTTAAAGTAGATAAAAATCACATTTCTACATATTTTTTAAAATATATTTGATTAATTATGCCATTACAGTTGTTCAAATTCTCCCTTCACTCCCCTCCACCCTGCACACCATCCCCCACCCACATTCTCCCCATTTAGTTTATGTCCATGTGTCATACTTATAACTTCTGTAGCTTCTACATTTCCCATACTATTCTTACCCTCCCTCTGTCTATTTTCTACCTGCCATCTATGCTATTTATTCTCTGTACCTTTTACCCCCTCTCCTCCTCTCACCTACCTGTTGCTAACCCTCCATGTGATCTCTATTTCTGTGGTTTTGTTCCTGTTTTAGTTGTTTGCTTAGCTTATTTTTGTATTAGGTGTGGTTGTTAATGATTGCGAGTTTACTGTCATTTTACTATACATGTTTTTGATCTTCTTTTTCTTAGATAAGTCCCTTTAACATTTCATATAATAAGGGCTTGGTGATGATAAACTCCTTGAACTTGATCTTATCTGGGAAGCACTTTATCTGCCCTTCCATTCTAAATGAAAGCTTTGCTGTATAGAGCCATCTTGGATGTAGGTCTTTGGATTTCATCACTTGGAATACTTCTTTCCAACCCCTTCTTGCCTGTAAGATCTCTTTTGAGAAATCTGCTGACAGTCTGATGGGCACTCCTTTGTAGGTAATTGTCTCCTTTTCTCATGCTGCTTTTAAAATTCTCTCCTTATCTTTCATCTTGGCTAATATAATTATGATGTGCCTTGGTGTGTTCCTTCTTGGGTCCAACTTCTTTGGGACTCTCTGAGCTTCCTGGACTTCTTAGAAGTCTATTTCCTTTGCCAGAATGGGGAAGTTCTTTATTATTTGTTCAGATAAGTTTTCCACTTGTTGTTCTTCCTCTTCCCCTTCTGGTATCCCTATAATTTGGATGTTGGAATGTTTAAAGATGTCCTGGAGGTTCCTAAGACTCTCCTCATTTTTTTGAATTCTTGTTTCTTCATTCTTTTCTGATTGGATGTTTCCTTCTTCCTTCTGGTTCACTCCATTGATTTGAGTTCCAGTTTCCTTCTTATCACTATTGGTTCCCTGTACATTTTCTTTTATTTCACTTAGTGTAGCCTTCATTTTTTTCATCTAATTTGTGATCAAATTCAACCAATTCTATGAGCATCCTGATCACCAGTGTTTTGAACTGTGCATCTAATAGGACGGCTATCTCTTCATTGCTTAGTTGTACTTTTTCTGGAGATTTGATCTGTTCTTTTATTTGGGCCATTTTTTCCTGCTCCTCGCTGTTATATAGTGACATGTAACTATGTCTAAGCGAAGCAGAGCCTTAGGTGTTCATCAGGGTGGGGTAACCCGGTCTCTGGTTGTGATGCCATATGTAGGGAAGGGGTCTTCGAGGGAACAATGGCACTTGCTCCTCTCTCTGTCAGATTTCAGTCTCATCCCCCACTTCCCCCTAGCAAACAGGGCCCTTCTGGTGCTGATTCTTGTGTGGGTGGGCTTGTGTATATTCTAGGACCCTGTGAGTCTCTCTAATGAACTCTACTGTGAGGGTGGGAGTCTCTCCTGGAACTCAACCAGCACAGGTATTTTCAATTGTTGTTTTGAGGCTTTATTTCCCTACACTGGGACCCCAGTTTCGCTTGGTTAATCTGAGTATGAATGTGGCACCACCTGGTCCACCAGCCATCTTGTGCACCGAGCTCCTCCACAATATGCCTCCTCGCTGGGTCCGCCTGCTGCCACCTTGCATGCCTGGGGTCCCCCAACCACTGCTTTGCCTCAACCCCTGTACTCCTGCCCACCTGACTCTGCCCATTCTACCATTCTAAATGAATGTGTCTACTTTAACTCCTTGGTTGTTGCACTTCCATAGAGTTCAATTTTCTGTCAGTTCTGGTTGTTATTTTGGTTCTAAATGTTTGTTGTCCTTATTTTGGTTGTGCAAGGAGGCACAGTGTGTCTACCTATGCCTCCATCTTGGCTGGAGCATATTTCTACACCTTAGCTATGAAGAATAAAAATGCAATTACCAGACAATTTCATTCAAATAGGATCAGATTGTCAAATTGCCCTTACTTTTGCCTTCCCCTGGAAGCAAATGCTAAAGCTACTGTGTTGAGTAGAACCATTGGTGTGCATTGTAGTGGTGGTGGTAAGGAGCCGTGATGGCCTAGTAAAGGTTGTCAGAGCCAAAGCTGAATCAGAAGCTTCCATGTGATGCGGGGGGCAGCCCTGTGTTGTAGAATATTATAGTCTGATCACTGCAAGGGGGAGTTCCCACTGTGGAGACAGAGTCCAAGTAGGGCAGAAAGAATGTCCTTGTGGAATGAAATAGATTGTGGAGAAGTAAGGCCTTATGTGTACAGAGAAAATTGCTGGGTACCCAGTACAAAAACATAAAATTTAAGTCTTATCTCAATTGAAACACACACATAAAAATGGAAGTAGGTCATAGGTATAAACCTAAAACCCTGGATCACAAGTTTTCTAAAAATATGAATGCTTTGGCAACTTTGGAAAGTGGTTAATCGTAGAAAAAAACAAAATTATAAATTGAACATCAAAATTAAATATTTGTATTCATTAAAAGATACCATATAAGTTATTAATAAGCAAGACAGAAACTATAGGAATACTGGTACCTACTGTCCCTACATATGTCATGCGAGTGAATTTATATAGAATTCTTATTATTCAATAATAAAAGGCAGGAAAGCCAATAATGTGAACAACAGACTTAAATATAACTCTATATAGAAGAACAGCTAATACACTCATGAAAATATGCTCTACATAATTAGGCTTGAGGGAAATTTAAGTTAAAACATTATTTCAAAACCACAATAATGACTAAAATAAAAGACTGACAAGTGTAAAAAGCATTGACATAATCATGTATTCTTAGTGGGAGTATGGAATGAAAAAATCATTTTGGTGAACCATTTGACAGCTTTGGGTAATGCTAAATGTGTGCTTACTTAATGGCCCATTGTACTTATCCAAGAGAAAAAAAAACAAATGTTCACATGCAAAAATATTTATTCAACAATGTTTGTAGCTTCCTTATTCATAATAATCTAAAACTTAAAACTGACCCAAATGTCCATAAAACAAGAACAGATAAACAAAGTGTGGTATAGTCACACAATGAAATGCTACTCAGTGATAAAAATGAAGGAAGTTCTGAAACACAAACTAAAATATGAACTAATTTTGAAAACATTATATTGAGTGAAAGGAGTCAGATACAAAAAATATATTTATACTTTCTGATTTCATTTATGAGAATTTCAAAACCATGCAAAACTAATCTCTGGTAGAAAGAAAAGGGTACAGTCAAGGCCCCACTGAGGGAGGAATTTGTAACAGGGTCCAGAACTTGGGGTGTCCAGGAAATATAAAAATATAGGATATCCCCATCCCACAAACCTGAACTGCAGATAGGATGCATGGTGCAGGGACATTGAGGGTTATTTTGCATAACAACTTGGCCAGCTTCATATCTGATATACAAAAATAGTTATTTTGCATATCTATAACAGCTGCCTAGCTTCATGTTAAGTAACTGTGGCAGTGTTTTGAGCCTGGGAGATAGGAGTGACTTTAACCCATGCCACTACTAGGATGCAACTCCCCCTGGTAAAGTGCCTGTGTGAGAGTTTGGAAATGGTTTGCTCCATGTCACGGGGCCATGCCTGCCCAGACTAACTACTGCAGCCCAGAAAGGCTGGAAAAATATGGGAGTGTTAGCCAGTGTAGCCAATTGTGGGTGGAGTCAGAAATGGGGTTGCAGAGAAAGATTCATGTGGGGTTTCAAACCCAGGTGTGGCAGTCATGTGGGGTCTAACTATGTGGTTTGGGGGTCAGGGAAGGGGCCGCCTTGACCACGCAGCTTAGGAAGCAGGAAAGTAAGATATAGTAGCCATATAGATCTGTCTCTTAGTGGTTCAGAAGAATGAAGGAGAGACAATGCAGGACTTGGGACAGGGACAATGGGAGACCTTGCAGGGAAGGAAAGGGGTGAAAGCTCTCTAACTGGTGGGCCATGATAAGGCACCACATGGTTTTGGATTAAGAACTGGAGATTCTGGTGACACAGCTGATGGTTTTGGGAACCATGGGGCACCTCCCAGCAGATCACGGATTACTGGGAAGAACTGGGAGCTAGCCAAGACATGGACTTCTATTTTGTTTGTTTGTTTGTTTGCTGAGATATAGTACCTCTACTGGCCTGACCAGCCAGGGGTGAAGGAAGGACTCTGTGTGTTTGTGAATATTTAATGGCAACGTTTTGCTTAACTCTAAATCTGTATAACTTTTGAATAAATAGTTCCCTTCCTTTTCACCAAACTCTGGCACCGAGAGCCATAATTCCAATTCCTAAGGGTGACAAGCAAGGCAAACCTAGTGCAGAGGGACCCTGGGAGAGGGAGGGCCCATTCAGTAGCAGTATCTTGTCCCCCACCATGGGTCCATTCTGTAACAAAATCAGAATAATATTTAGGTCTTTGGTGTGTGTTAAACAAAAAGTGTCACGTGTGAAATAACATTAGTTGTATAGATGCTGTTTGATCCAGATGCTAATTTTAACTAGTTTTTCTTTAAAATTAATTGCTGTTTGGTTCTATCTAAAAAATATCTGCCTTCCTCAGAGCTGCGAACATGTCCTGTCTTCATTTTTGTTTTAGATTCATTATGGTTATAGCTTTCACTTTTTAAGTTAATTTTTGAATATGTTATGAGGCAGAGTCAATATCTATGATTTTTCTAAGTAAGAATATTTGGTGCTCCAGCAAAATTTAATGAGACCTTCCTTTGTTCATTGAATTGCCATAGTGTCTTTTTTTAAAAATCAGTGACCATAGATGTGTGATTTTATTTCTACACTATCTTTTCTTTTACATAACCATGATTGCAATACTTCTATTTCAATTATCATAATTTTATAGTAAGTCTTAGAATGGGGCAGTACAAACCCTCTTTTTTTTCCAAAATGATTATAGTTACGCTAAATTCTTTGCATTTCCATATACATTTTAGGATAGTTTTGTTAATTAACATAGGTAGCTTTTCAGATATTGATTGGAATGACACTAAACATGAGGTCTGTCCAGAAAGTATCCAGCCACATACTATGTAAAATAGAGACAGTTACTGAACAGGACACAAGATACAAGTCACATTTTATATAGAAAAATGATACTTCAGTCCCCTTCAAATTAGGCACCTTGGGACCTCACACAGATCTAATTACCCTCAGCTGTCCCGTCATATTTTCCTGAATCTAATCAATGGCCTGAAATTTCTTCCCTTTTAAAGGTGATTCTAGTTCTGGGAAAAGCCAGAAGTTGCAGGGTGCCCAGTCTAGGCTGTAGAGGAGCTGAGTCACCTGGGTGACTTGATGTTTCACAAAAAAACTCTGCATGAGACATGATGCATGAGTGGGTGCATTGTGATGAAGCTACCAATCACCAGTTGCCCATAGCTGTGTCCTTCTGAATCATTCGGATAGTTTCCACAGAGGAATATTTTAAGCTTAATGCAAAATTTGATGCAGATTTATTGCTCTACTTAGTCATGTTGAATGCAATGGCTACACAGTACACATGCTTGCTCGCTCAAAGGCATCTGCTGCTCCCACTGAGTAACATAGTGAAGTTGTCATTGTTCACACATGCACATTCCAGTCCACTCTCCTTGGCTACCGGGTTACATCAGTGTTGCCCAAATCATTCTGGTTATATTAACAATGGCTGAATTTTTACTGGACATACCTTGTATATTCATTTGGTAAGAGTTTAAATCTCAAAAACATTTTCTCTTCCAATTCACTTGCATGAGGTATCTATTCATTTATTTAGGGCTTCTTTACTTTTTCTGGTGGTCGTAAATCTTCTGTCTCATGATTCCACCTACCTAATCTCCCGCCTCTCGTGCTTTATGTTGCTTCATAGATTTGATTTACTTCCTGATTTTGATTTCTTTATATTTGCCAGCTATATTAGTTTCTTATTAACACTGTTACACATTATGATCCTAGTGGATTAAAACAATACATAACAGTTTTAGAAGTCAGAAGTCCAAAATTAATATTTTTCTCTTCCCATTGCCTTATTTCTATTATTATATCTCTGTTCCAGAATCTGAACCTCTTGTCTCTCTCTTATAAAGATCTCTCTCTCTCTTATGAGCCCTGACTGGTGTGGCTCAGCTGGTTAAACATTGTCAGCGAATCAAACGGTTGATTCAATTCCCAATCAGGGCATATTCTTGGATTGTGGACCAGGTCCCCAGGTGGAGGCATGAGAGAGGCAACCAACTGAATGTTTCTCTCCCTCTGTTTCTCTGTCCCTTTCCCTCTCTTTAAAAATAAATAAATAAATAATTTTTAAAAATTTTGTGATTGTATCGAATCTACCCAAGTAATCCAAGATAATTTCTCCACCCCAAGGCCATTAATTCAATCACATCTACAAAGTCTCTTTTTCCATGTCTAATAGGTAACAGATATATAGGTTGTTAGAATTAGGATGTGAATATCTTTGATGGACCGTCATAGTGTACTCTATTCCAACCTTACTACTTTACCAGGGAATGGGACTGAAATAATAAAAAAATGCCCCACCTAATACAAGGGATTTATAACTAGTATTAGGGAATTTGATGACCAAAAAACGAGTCACAATTTGAAAAAAGTTACAATCTTTGTTATTTTTTTATATTTTATTAAAGTTACTTGGTCTATATAAGTTAATATCATTATATAGTTTCCAAGTGGCAATTCTAAAATGCATCATCTGGGTATTTCATTGTCTGCTCACGACCCAAAGTGAAATATCTTTCACCACCAAATATTTGACCTCCTTTACCCTCGTGACATATTTGTATATGAGTTTTAGAAAGATCACTGTGTTCAGTGTGGCAAGTACACAGGCAAGACAAAGATTATAGAAGAAGAAATTAGAAGACTTGTAGTGATAAAAAAATAGAGATTGCTTTATTTTATAATAGTCGCAATACTGATGGAAAGAAGTAAACAGAATAAGTAGATATTCAGGGTGATGAATCAAAGGTCTTGGTAAATCTATTCCTGATTGGTTAGACCTTTATTTAATTTGAGAAAACTCCTTATTTTTACTGCTTGATTTTCTGGAATAGAGAATCAGAGGACTAAAAATTTAGAAAACACCCTACAGTTTTAAATATGTATGAATTTTGCAGTGACACTCTTATCTTTTCACTCCTATTCTAATATGATCGCATAGAATCAACAATTCCTTAACCCTGGCATCAACCTCCTACTTGACAAATTATTAATAGATTGGCGCTTGGTTTCAGTTAACCAAAATAAATTACCTATATAAAGCTACTGTATCTGTAGGTAATAATATACATTTTTAAAAATATTTTATTTATTTATTTATTTTTAGAGCAAGATGGAGAGAGGGAGAAAGAGAGGGAGAGAAATGTCAACATGTGGTTGCCTCTCACATGCCCCCATCCAGGGACCTGACCTGCAACCCAGGCATGTGTACTGACTGGGAATTGAACTGGTGACCCTTTGGTTCACAATCCAGTGTTCAATACACTGAGCCATATCAGCCAAGGATATAGTCAATAATAATGTATTTTACACTTAAAAATGTGTTAAGCGTTCTTATTATAGCAAAGTAAAATTTAATTTAATCAGGAAATAATAATTTTGAGTGAGTGACATACACAAAATGAAAGAAAAGAAAAGAAAATTATGAGATAGTAAGTAAGCATTAGAGAAGAACGTAATGGTCTCCTGCATATTTTTCTTTTTTAAGTGTCAGATTTAATTGGCTGTTAGTAACTAAGCATTTTCAATTTTTTTCTGTCAGTCTTACAGTTACTGGAAGTCAGTTACTAAATTTAGCAATAAGCTCCCCTTCAATTCTCATTTCCTTTGTTTTTTGATATTTTTGTTTTTGTGTGTGCATGTGTGTGTTAACATAGATATTTTAGTATAAAATTGAGAAAAGTTGCATCAGGACTAGTTGCTATTTTAAAATAGAGATGCCTACTTTTCTTTGTGGCAGGTATAATATCATATAACCTTTTCAAGATATATTTTCATTTGTATCAGGCATTATTCAAGGAAGCAATTATTTAAAACACTTTATTACATCATAATTCTTATTGGAAGGCCAAAATGTGTCCTCCGGGGACCTCAGGAAAGAGATCTGTCAATTTTTTCCTTGACTAAGGTTAAATTTTCATTATCCCTAGTCTTACAAATGAAGACTTAAGAACTCCATTTTGGCAACAGCAAAACTAAAGATTTCAAATGCTTACCAGAAACCGCAATTTGTTCCTCATGTATCCATGTCTACGATAAGGCAAAATGCCACTTTTTGCAAATTAAGTCCTTGCAGTTTTTCTCAATAGCTCATGAATCCTCATCTAGCTCACTATATTGTAGTCCTCTGATGGGTATTGCCAAAGAAGGAGGCGAGGCATGAGCTATGCACAAGTTGATAGGAAGGGTTACTTTAAAAGGCAATACTGGGCATTTTATTTTGACACTATTTTTTCTATGTATCAATTTTATTCCTGCATATTCATTTGATTATAAATGTATTAATAAGAATTGGGAAAAAAGTATTTTCTGTGAGATTTTTTTGGTGTACAAACTTTCAAATGCCTATATTTAAAAGGCTATACTACCAGTTATATTTAAAACATTCTGTGTTTACTTTCATTTAGACTAAATTTACTTTTATTTACTTAAAATTAAGAAAATACCCTGGCTGGTGTAGCTCAGTGGATTGAGTGTGGGCCTGCGAAGCAAAGGGTCATGGTTCAATTCCCAGTCAGGGCACATGCCTGGGTTACAGGCCAGTTCCCAACAGGGGACGCAGGAGAGGCAACCACACATTGATATTTCTCTCCTTCTCTCCTTCCCTTCCCCTCTAAAGATAAATAAATAAAATCTTAAAAAAAAAGAAAAAGAAAATAGCATTATTTCATTACACTGATAAAAAATGTCAAGTTTCTGGTTTCTATTCTCACAAAGCATAATGTACCCTTATTTATGGAAATTCTTAACAAATTATTATACAGTTCTGTTAATACCGTAGTCACCTCAATTAACAGCAAAGAACTTACCTAATAGAGGATGGCAAAGGAGGTTTACCAGCGTTTAGTTTCTTTATGTGAGCCTGGAGGATATTTCCATATAATTTTTATACAAACAAATTCAATGATCATTTTCTTCTCAAATTATCATTATTTTACAATAGATTAATTATACTGAAGTAATTAAACTGTGTTGGTCAAAGTATTCATTTTATGATTTTTCGAAACTATGGCTAATTATTGAAATAGTCTATGTTAGAGCTTCAGAATATCATACATTTCACTTAAAAAACTCCAATTAAAGGGTTCTTCTTACCTTACACATGAAACCCAGAGGTTCTATTTAAATCTTACAGATTGTCTTTATTTTATTTATAAATAAGAAAGTATCTTGTGTGAAATGAACCATGCCCTTGTTTATAAAGAGAAAGAAATCAGGTTATTAATTAAGATACCAGTACTTTAGTTTTAGTCAGTTATCAACATTTGGCAAATCATTTAATCCTGAAAGATTGGTTATCTATAAACCAGTTTGTTTATCTATAATATGAGAAAAGAATATATATTAAGTGACTTCTAAGTTATTACTTAGTTTTATCTGTCAGTTATGTTAGTTATGACTGTTAAAAGCCTTTACCTTAATTAACTATAATACTTTTAAAGTTAATATACATACAATTTTCAAATATATCACTAAGATATAGGGATATTCAGTTATCTCAAATGTTAATTAAATATCTAAAATGATGATAAAAGAAATAGTTACCCTTCATGTGTACCCAGTAACTTTCAATTACTGCAAGGGATGTTCATATATTAAATAATTAAAATCTGAACAAATTTAATTGTTCTTTTTTGTTATTTGAGTAAATGGGTTCTAAGAATATTGTATTATTATTCTTTGTAAGGTGATAGTAAATATTTAAAGTTTAAAAATATTTTATTTCTTTTTTTTATTTTTACAGAAAGGGGAAGGGAAGGAGAAAGAGAGGGAGAGAAACATCAGTCTGTGTTTGCCTCTCACATGGCCCCCACTGGGGACCTGGCTAGCAACCCAGGCATGTGCCCTGACTGGGAATTGAACCACGACAGTTCAGTTCACAGCCCGTGCTCAATCCACTGATCTATACCAGCCAGGGCTAAATATTTAAAGTTTTATGTATTCAAATCTTTAACTGTCATGCTATATCTTTTTTCCAAAATTGATGAAGAAAAATAAATGTTTGTTCATTGACACAACATAAAATTTTGGCTAATAAACTTCCTCATTAAAAAATCTGGTTTTAAGATTTCACAAGAATTGAAAATTTTAAAAATAAATATTACTTTCCTTAATTATTGCATCTTCAGTAATTAAAGTGACTTGTTAAAAATTTGTTATGTCAAATACAAATGGATCCATGGAAATTTTTAGAATGAGATGCCTATTAAAAATATTGCTTATTGCTGACTGTTGTACAACTCACTATAGTTAGATTTAACAGGTGTAGAAGATTTTGGTCAGAAAGAAATGGATAAAGTAATTATGAAGCATCCTTATTAGTATCGGAGGTAAATATAAAATGTATTAGATATTGAGATCTTTCTTCTTCTAAGAGTTAACTTTTTCAATAGAAGAAAAAGTAGTAAAACAATTATTTTTAGAACTCAATTTGTTATTTTCTAGAATATTGTTGGAAAGTTTCCTAGTCTGAATTAGCCAAGTAATAATTGTATACAAGGAGGGAACACCCAGAAAAACACAGTTATCTTTGGAGGGCGGGACCCTTGCAGTACAGGTGACCTCTGCTAGGTGAGTGCCCATTTGTATTCGTATGACTGCTGGCTTTGTTATGAGAAGTGTGTGATTCAGCCTTAGTGAACTGAAGACTTTTTCAATGGGTTTGCCTCCTGAGAATGACTTTTTTTTGTTTCCCTGGATGAAAAAAGGACTCAAAGTGAAACATTTTGCCAATGTGAAAGAGCTGAAACAAAAAACAGCAGAAGCACTAAAAAGCATCAAAATTGACAAGTTCAAAAATTTTTTTAGCTGAGGTAAAAATGTTCTCTATACATATATTACATAAAATGGAGAGTACTTAGAAGGTGACTGGAGTTTAAACATGTAAGAATAAATACACAATTTTTTATAAATAAATTCTATTTTTGGTCTCTCTTTATATATTTATTCTTATAGTAAAAAATGAATGAATTTATAGTTTGCCTGTAATTACATTGAGTTACAAGAATTTTTATTTCATTTGATGATGTATTATTCACCACTAGTTATTGAGTATGAGAAATAATAAGATTTAACTGAAAATATTTATTTATATTGCTGAATTTTAATTGACAAGGATTACAAGTTTGAGTAATTTTTAAACTGAAGTTAAAACAAGAACACAATGAAATTTATGATTTTCTGACATAACTTCAATATACTCGATTACTGTAAAAATTGTTTTAATTTTAAGGAATTGGCCATGAATTTCTAATTAGCATTCTAATGAGGACATTGTGTCAATTTTCATAAACTTTAAATGTTTCATGAGAACTATAAAACAAGATATATGGGACTCTGAAAATAATAACATAGATCCTATTTAATGTTTATATGCTCTGAGGGTATTTAGAATAAAGTTACTCTAGCTTAATAAGTATGCAAACTACTCAAATAGAAAATTTGCACTTTCTAAAAATTATTAGTCAAAATTAGTAAATGTAAAATTATGTTTTTATTATATGGGGTTTTACTAGAAAGCTGTGCTTGAATTTAAAGTACAAACACATATTTTAAATATAAAAATAAATAATAATATCAGAAACCTTTGGGAATATTGAAGAGCCATTTTACGACTTTAATATTATATATTTGGAGGTCCAGGATAATGGAGGAGTAAGTGGAAGCTACATTAACTTCCTCCCAAGACAAATATGGAATTATAACTACATTGTAGAGAAAGAATCATGAATAACCAACTCAAAACTAGCTGGAGAGAAACTTTATAACCAAGGACAGACAGAAGAAACCAATTCACCATAATGAAATGGGTAGAGAGTGCAGAGGAGGTACAAGAAGTTTGGCTGGGTCCCACAGAAGGCAACTGAAGGTCCACAGGAATATGTCATCAGTCAAGGTATTCCCCCAAGAAATGTGGGGTCTAAACCTCAAGATAGGTTCCTCAGCCTACAGCAACAGAGCCAGAAAGGAATCCAGATAACATCCAGCTGTGAAAAGCAGCAGGGTGTCTGTCTGCTAGAAAGAGACAGTGGGAGATGCAGAGAGCATCTTAAAAGGCCAACACAAAATTTTCTTTGTAGCCGCTTACCCTGGGTTTCAACAAATGGTGGCAGAATGGACTAGAGACATTTGTGGAGAGTCTGGGGCTGGTGGCTCTGGGGACAGAACTCAAGAAATAGATGCAAGGATCCCTGAGGAGAGTCATTCCCCATACTGCAGAAGCATCTTTCTCAGGCAGAGCATTCCTCTCCAAGTCTGAGGGGAAGCAATAGCCCTGCCCTCAGGAATCACTGTGCCCCACCCTATGGTGCTTAAGCAGGCTGCTGATTACAGCTTAAGACTATGTATTACTGACCAGTTTAATAACTAAGGCAGGAAAATACAAAGAAACAGCCAAAAAGGGAAGACAAGAAAAAAAAAACCACAAAAACAGACTCCAGATGAAAGAACAAGAGAATTCTCCAGAAGAGTAGATGAAATGGAGGCAAGCAATTTATCAGATAGACAGTTTAGAGTAATCATTACAAGGATACTCAACAGCATGAAAAAAGAGAAAGCCATAAAAAGGACCAGAAATTAAGAATCCTATATGTAAAATAAATACACTGGAATAAATAAACAGTAGGTTAGATGAAGCATGGATTAAATCAGTGATTTTAAAAAATATTTTATTTATTTATTTTTAGACAGAGGGGAAGGGAAAGAGAAAGAGAGGGAGAGAAACATCAATGTGTGGTTGCCTCTCACATGCCCCCTACTGGGGACCTGGTTGGCAACCCAGGCATGTGCCCTAAACTGGGAATCTAAGCAGTGATCCTGTGGTTTGCAGGTCAGTGCTCAGTCCACTGAGACACCCAGCCAGGGCCAAATCAGTGATTTTGAAGACAAGATTAACAAAACAAAACAATACAAAACAACACCCAGGTAGAGGACTAAAAAAAAAAAGAATTTTAAAAAAGTGAGGAGAGCTTAAGAAATATTTTGGAGACATGGAGTGTAACAACATCCACATTATGGGAATACCAGGAGAAGAAGAGAATGAGGAAGAGAATGAAGAAGCTATTTAACAACCAAAAACTTCCCTAATCTGGTGAAGACAAAACCACATGCAAGTCCAGAAATTTCAGAGAGTCCCAAACAAGTTAGACCCAAAGAGGCCTACATAAAGACATATTATAATTAAAATGACAGGCTTAAAGACAAGGAGAGAATCCCAAAAGCCACAAGAGAAAAGCAACAAGTTATATACCAGAGAGCAGCAATTAGACTATCATCTGATTATTCAACAGAAACATTTCAGGCCAGAAGGGAGTGGGATGAAATAAACAAGGTGATGAAAAGCAAGTATCTATAGCCAAGGCTACTTTACCCAGCAAGGGTACTATTTAAAATCAAAGAAAAAATAAGGGGCTTCTCAGACAAGAAAAAGTTAAAGGAGTTTGTTAATACCAAAGCAGTACTGAAACAAGTGTTAAAGGGCTTGGAAGAAGAAGAAGAGAAGGAGAAGGAGAAAAGAGGAGGAGGAGGAGGAGAAGAAGAAGAAAAACAAACAAGAAAAAAATAAAACAGGAAAACAGTCTAACAAAAAACGACATTGTATGCATAGTTATCAGTAATCACCGTAAAGGTAAATGGCTTAAATGGTACAACCAAAAGATACCAGCCAGCTGAATGGATAAGAAAACAAGACCCATAAATATGCTTTCTCCAAGAGACCCATCTCAGATCAAAAGAGACACCTACACAAAAGAAAAGGGATGGAAAATGAAAAGAAAAAAAGCTGAGGTAGCAGTAATTTTATTAGACAAAATACACTTTAAAACCAAGGCTACAGTATGAGACAAAAAAGGACATGACATAATAATAAATGGAACAATCCAACAAGAGGATATAACCCCAGTAAACATTTACACATCCACAATAAGAGCACCTAAATATGTAAAGCAAATGTCTATGCATATAAAGGGACAGATTGACAGAAATACAGTCATTGTTGGGGACTTTAACACTACATTGACTTCGATGGATTTATTTTCCAGACAGAAAAATCAATGAAGAGACTTCAGACTTAAACAACATACTAGGTCAAACAGATTTAATTGACAGCTTCAGAGCATTTCACCCCCAAACAGCAGAGTATACATAGTTTTCCATTGCACATGGAATGTTTTCTATGATAGACCACATGTTAGGATATATCAAGCATCTTCTCTGGCCACAATGCTATGAAACTAGAAATCAATCACTAGAAGAACCATGAAAAACACTCAAAGACCTCAAAGACGTGGAAGCTAAATAACATGTTATTAAACAATGAATGGGTCAACAACAAGATCAAGGGAGAAATCAAAAGAAACATTCAAATGAATGAGAATGAGGACACAACAATCCAAAATCTGTGGGACACTGGAAAAATAATCTTAGGAGGGAAATTCATGTCATTACAGGCCTATCTAAAAAAAAGAGAACAAACAAAAACACAGAAAAAGCTCAAATACACAATCTAACATCACACTTAAAGGAACTTAAAAAAAGGACAATAAACAAAGCCCAAAGTGAGTAGAAGGAAAGAAATAATAATGATCAGAGAAGAAATAAATAAAATAATTTAAAATAATGATACAAAAGATCAATGAATCCAAGAGCTGGTTCTTTGAAAAGATAAACAAAACTGACAAACTTAACCAGACTAATCAAGAAATAAAATGAAAGAAATCAAATAAATAAAGTCAAAATGAAGGAGGAGTATTAACAACTGACACCAAAGATATAAAAAGGATTATAAGAAAATAATATGAACAATTATATACCAACAAACTAAACAACCTTGGCAAAGGGATTAATTCCTAGAAATATACAATCTTCCAAAACTTCTGCTTCAGAAGAAGCAGAAAGCCTGAATTGGCCAGTAATATCTAGTGAAATTGAAACAGTAATTTAAAAAAAAACCTTCCAAAAATAGCAACAACAAAAAGCCCTGGACTGGTTGGCTTCACAGGTACATTTTACCAAATAGTCAAACAATCTTCTTCTCAAAGTATTTCATATAATTCAAGAGGACAAAAGTCTCCCAAACCCACTTTTTGAGGCCAGCATTATTTTAATTTCAAAACCAGAAAAATAAACTAGAAAAGGAGAATTAGGGTCCAATATTCCTGATGAACACAGACTTTAAAGTCATCAAAAAGTGTTAGCAAACTGAATATAGCAGTGTATCAGAAAGTATATGCACCATGATCAATTGGGATTTATTCCCAGAATGCAAGGTTGGTACAACATTCACAAATTAGTAACTGTAATTCACCACATAAACAAAATGAAGGATAAAAACCACATGAGCATATCATTAGATGCAGAAAAAGCTTTTGATAAAATATAGCACCATTTGTGATAAAACTCTCTGCAAAGTGGGAATAGAGGGCTCATTCCTAAGCATAGTGAAGGCCATATATGAGAAATCCACTACAGGCATCATATTCAATAGTCAAAAACTACAAGTGTTCCCCTTAAGAATGGGAACAATATATGGATATCCACTTTCACCTCTCTAAACTACATAGTACCTGAAACTTCTAGCCACATCAATCAGACAAGAAATAAAAAGCATCCAAATAGAAAAGGAAGAGGTAAAACTGTCTTTATTTGCAGATGACATGATAGTGTATATAGAGAACCCCAAGCATCCCACCAAGAAACTACTAGATCTGATAATGAATTCAGCAAAGTAGCAGGATACAAAATTAATACCCAGAAATCAATTGCATATACCAATAGGCAATAAGGAACTAACAGAAAGGGAAATTAAGAAAACAATCTCATTCACAATTGCCACAAAATTAATAAAATTAAAAATAATAAAAACAAAAGAAGAAATTAAGGAAGACACAAAGAAATAGAAGCATGCACCATGTTCATGGTTAAGAGGAATTAACATCATGAAAATGTCCATACTACCCAAAGTAATCTATACATTCAACACAGTTCCAACCAATATATCACTGATGTGTTTCCTAGAACTAGAACAAATATTTAAAAAATGTATATGGAACCACAAAATAGCAACAGTGATCTTGAGAAAAAAGAACAAAGTTGGAGGGATCACATTGTATAATTTTAAACTATAATACAAGGCCATAGTACTTGTATATAGTACTTATGTAAGTACTATATACAAACTATGTAAATATACAAGGCCAAAACAGCCTGGTACTGGCATAAAAACAGACACAGATCAGTGGAACAGAATAGAGAGCCCAGAAATAAACCCAAGTCTCTACAGTCAATTAATATTTGACAGAGGAAGCAAGCACATACAATAAACTAAAGATAATTTATTTAATAAATGGTTTTAGGAAAGTGGGACAAATACATGCAGAAAAATGAAATCAAACCATGTTCTTACACCACACACAAGATTAATTTCAAAATGGATCAACATTTAAATGTTAGATTTGAAGCCATAGACATCTCAGAAGAAAATATAGGCAGCAAAATTTCAGACATTGCTCAAAGAAGATTTTATTGGATATATTTCCCCAGGCAAGGTAAACAGAACAAAAAATAAACAAATGGGACTACATTAAACTAAAAAGATTTTGCACAGCAAAGGAAATCATCAACAAAATAAAAACAAATCCCACAGAATGTGAAGTGATATTTGCCCACACACTGACAAGGTGCGGATATCCAAAATTTGTAAGGAACTTATAAAATTCAGCACCAAGAACACAACAAACCAATTTAAAAATGGGCAAGGAACTGAATAGACACTTCCTCCAAAGAGGACATACAAATGGCGAATAGACATATCAAAAGATTCTCAACATCCTTACACATCAGAGAAATGCAAATTAAAACCACAGTGAGATACCATCTCACACCTGTTGGAATGGCTATCATCAATAAATCAACAAAATACAATTACTGGTAAGGATGTGAAGAAAGAGGAACACTTTTGCACTGTTGGTGGGAATGCAGACTGGTGCAGCCACTGTTGAATGAAGTATGGGGATACCTCCAAAAATTGAAAATGGATCTGCCTTTTGATCCAGAGATCCCACTTCTGGGCATATACCTGAAGGAACCCAAAACACTAATTTGAAAGAACATAAGCATCTCTAAGTTCACTGCATCATTATTTACAATCACCAAGATGTAGAAGTGGCCCAAGTGTCCATCAGTAGATGAGTGGATAAAACAACTATGGGACATTTACACAAAGGAATACTACTCAGCTGTAAAAAAAGATACAAATTTTATTCTTTGCAACAGTATGGATGGACCTGGAGAACATTATACTAAGTGAAATAAGCCAGTCAAAGAAAGACAAATACCATATGATTTCATGCATATGTGGAATCTAATGAACAAACTGAACTAACAAGGAAAATGTGGACAGACTCAGAGAGAGATGGAGAGCAGGATGACAGCTAGTGAAGTAGGAGGTGAGGGGGTGGAGGCATTGAGCCAAAAGAAAAGAGAATCATGAACATGGACAACAGTATGAGGATTCCTGGGAAGAGGAGAATGTAAGGAGACTAAATGGTATTGGAAAAATACTATAAAGATTAAATTTAAAACATACATAACATATAATGTATCAAAAATAAAATAAAATTTTTAAATGGTAAAAATAATATATGCTAAACATCTTTCCTTATAAAATATGTTCCTGCCAAAGTATTTTATTACTTTAAAGATTTTACTTGTGGATACAACATAATTTAATTAAATAAATTATTATAGCTTTTGCATTACACTTAAATAATACCATATTGAATATACTTTACTTACGTGTTTTTATCTTCAGTAATTTTTTTAGGATAACAGATAAAGGGACATTGCTTTTGTCAAATAAGTGCATTTTTTGAGAACTTTGGGAAGACATGACTGAATTGTCTTTCCAGAGCTGCATATCTTTTTCATTTTAAATATTTTATTTATTTATCTTTAAAGGGGAAGAGAAGGAGAAAGGGAGAGAAATATCCATGTATGGTTGCCTCTCCTGTGTCCCCTGCTGGGAACTGGCCTGCAACCCAAGCATGAGCCCTGACTGGGAATTGAACCACCCTTGTTCAGTTTGCAGGCCCATGCTCAGTCCACTGAGCTACACCAGCCAGGGCCAGAGCTCCATATTTTACCTAATCTACTCTTGCCCTACTTCTACAATCTCTTTCTCTACACCACAACACTCCCCTTCCTTTAGTTCATTCTAGGTACAAGGATCTTGTTTCCTTTGCAGGCTATCCACACAGGGCATTCTTGCTACATGGAGTGCCAGGGCCTCTAAGCACTCAGATCTAACCCCTGCTTTTGTATTCAGATATTTACGTAGACATTCCCAGGAGAGCCTCTGTTGGTGTCTCAGTCTCTACTTCACCTGGTAAGTATGGGGCTCTGCTTCTTTCAAGCACTTACCAGAATTTCTAAATGCAAGGTTGTATGGATATGCACTTGGGTCTGATATTACTAAACAGCTTTTCAGAGTCTATTTTGATGGTTATTTCATTTTTCAGTTTAGATTTATTAATCAGTGGATTATGCTAAATTGTTTCTTAATGCTTAATATATATTTTTTACATTCCTGGAATAGATAAATCTTACTTTGCTGTATATGTGTGTATGTATGTATGTGTGTATACAGCAACACTAGATTTATAATTAATGTGATATTCAAAATTCTGTTTACTAATGTTTTATGTAGGTTTAGTTGCATGGGCATGTTAAGTGATGTTTATCTATCTATCTATGGTTACATTATCAGTTTTAAATTTGAATGTTATAATTGCTTCAGTAGAGAATTTGGATGTTTTAATTTTTTAAATCTTCCCTGGGTCTGTTTTTGAGATATAATTTTCTGGTTTTTGAAGTTTTTATAGAATTGCCTTACAATTATCTGGACTTAGGATTTTCTTTTGAGTTAGTACTTCGATGATTTTCTATATTATTCCTTTGAAATTGTTTTGCACAACCTTTTAAACTCTACTGGCTTCAACTTTTATAACTTTTTTCCTAGGATTCAATCTGAATTTTCTAGTTTTACAATGTTTTACATAGAATTTAAAATAGCCTTATAATATTTTAAAGGATATTTCTAAGTTATATCATTTACAATGGAAAAATACATAGAATAACCCAAGGAATCATTGACAAAAAAATCAATGAGTATATTTTGCTAAAATTACCGAACAGATTATACAACTGTGAAAAAGAATGAACTACAATTGTTTGCAAATGCATCTTAGAAATGTAATGTTGAGTAAAAAAATAAGTTTTAGGAGATTACACATAATATAATAACACACTTATAAAGCTAAACCAAGCAAATACAAATGGCACGTTGGTTAAGGATACCTATGTAAATTGTAAGTTATCTTTTAAAAAGCAACATTAGTAACTACTTTAGATGAAGAGAAGCAGGAGGAGAGCTGGGAAGGAGTGCAAAGTAGGTAGCTTTAAAAACCGGGGGTCATGTTTTGTTCCTGAGTTGGTGATGGATTTAGTAGGTTTGCAATTATTTTATTATTGTGCTTCCTAAGCATACATACATGTTTTTTAAATCATTTTCTTTGTCATTCTGTTATAGTTGTCCCACTTTTTTCCCCTTTGCCCTCTTCTGCCTATTCCCCTCTCTGCTCTCACAGTCAATTCTCACAAGGTTCTGCAACAACCTCGAGGAACAAAAGAAGCAGGAGAAATAACAACAAACAAAACCCAGAGAGAATAGAAGGAAGGAAATAATCAGGACCAGAGCAGAATTAAACGACAAAGAGACTAAAAGAAAAATTCAAAGGATCAATAGATACAGGAGCTGGTTCTTTGAAATGATAAACAACATTAACCAATATTTAATCAGACTTATCAAGGAAAAAAGGGAGAGGACCCAAAAAGATAAAATCAGAAATGAAAGAGAAGTTGCAATCAATACCAAAATAAAAAGGATTGTAAGAAATTACTATGAACAACCATATGCCAAGAAATTGGACAACCTAGGCAGAATAGACAAATTTCTAGAAACACTCAATCTTCCAAAACTGAATCAAAAACAAGTGGAAAGCTTGAATAGACCAGTAGCAACTAGTGAAATCAAAGCAGTAATAAAAAAGAAAAACTCCTGGCACACAAAAGCCCTGAACTGTATGGCTTCACAGGTGAATTGCAAATATTTAAGGAAGAACTAACTCCTATCCTTCTCAAACTATTTCAAAAAGTTTAAGAAAAGGGAGAACTCCTAAACTTGTTTTATGAGGCCAATATCATCTTAATTTTAAAATCAAGTAAAGACACAACAAAGCAAGAAAACTATGGGCCAACATCACTGATGAACATAGATGCTTAAATAGTTAACGAAATATTGGGAAACTGGACCCAATAATACATTAAAAAGATCATACACCATGAACAAGTGGGATTCACCCCAGGGATGCAAGGATAGTACAATGTTTGCAAATCAATAAACATAACACATCACATAAACAACATGAAGGACATAAATGGCATTACCACATCAATAGATGCTGAAAAAGCATTTGATAAAATGCTTCCATCACCCATATGTGATAAAAACACTCAACAAAGTGGGAGTAGAGGGTACATATTTAGACATAATAAAGGCCATATATTAGAAACCTATAGCCAACCTTGTACTTAACATGCAAAAACTAAAAGCTTTCCCATTAAGATCAAAGACAAAAATAGTCTCATAATACTTTAAAAATTGTATTTATGTCACTTTGATTAATTCTTATTTATTCTTTGTTCTTATTACTTTTGATGATCAATTTTCTGATCTTTTAAAAGGAATAATTATTTTATTCAATAGTTTTGTTCATTTTAATATCAAACATTAAATATTAAATTTAATATTTAAAATTTCTACTGTTTTCTTTTCTGCTGTCATTAATTTTAATTTTAAATAGTATGTGCTTCCTTTCTTCTGTTCCTGTATGGTTGATGTTGATTCTAAATTTTCTAATTAAGGGATTATATTTTTTAGTTACTTTATTTGTATTGACAAAACCTTTTAAGGAGAGATATTTTTGTTGTTTTATTGCTTTTTAATATATACCATACAACTACCACATTTTTATTTTATATTTTGAGAAATGCTGACTTTTTTTATATTTGTTCTTTCACCAAGAGTTTTAATAAAAACATTTTTAATTTTGCATAGAAAAACAATGTATTATTTATTATCCTGTAAAGTTATGTGATCTGAGGTTTTTTTTCTATAGGTAATTATTTGAGTTTAGTGTGTGACATAATGCATAGTCAATTTTAGTAAATGTTCTGTGCCTTTGGAAACATATTCAGAAGATCCATTTATTGATTTTCTTATTTAGTTCTAAATTCTCGCTATTATTTGGTTTGTTTGAATTGTGTTAAACTAACTTTGATGTAATAAATACTATTTTAGTGTGTTTGGTACATTGATAGCAAGATAATGTATTTGATTCTCTTGTCAATCAATCTCCTGTCTCTGTCCTTTTATAATGTACACTTGCATCTCTTCCCATCTAGAATTAGCTCCTCTGTGTTCCTTAAATCTGAGCTGGTTTTGTGACTTGACATGGCCCATAGAATATTACAGAAATGACTGTCTGGTCTAAGCTTAAACTCCAAGAGACTTGTGTGTTTCCAGTCTTTGTTGGACTCTGCCTTTACCATGAAATTAAGTCCAAACTGGCAAGCTAGAGTGAGCACCAACTGAGGGCCAGTGGGCCCTCAAAAGCAGCACCTCCGAGATAACCTCCAAGATAATCAGAGCTCACTCTGAATATAAATAAAAAGCCAGAAAAGATGAGTAAAATATCCAGCTGATCCCAATGGAGATTGTTTACTTGAAACTTTGTAGGCTAAATAAATGACTATTATCTTAAGACACTGTGGATGTTTATCATGTAGCAAAAGATTATTCATGTAGATAATTGTGCCTAGATGTGGCGTATTGTCCTAGAAAATCCTAAATATGTGATATAAACTTTAGAACTGGGTGGTAGGCAAAGGCTGGGAAAATAGCTGGAAAAATGAAATTCCATTTTATACAATCTTATAATGTTTTACTGAAAACTGTTACAATAATGTGGAAGCTAGAAAAGATATGTTAAAACTTTTGAAGTTTAGCAAGATAATCTTCAAGCAAAATATCATATGTAGCTAGTCACTGGTTGATACCAGTTGCATGCAACACAGGACTGCAAGAAAGAGCTATAAAAAAGAAAAAGGGCTGAGTGATTAACTAGCAGAAAATAAAGGGAATATAATGGGGCCAGGACTTGTTGAGCTAGGAAATAAAACTTCTTCTTCTGTCTGATCTCTCATTCTGCAAACATTATCAATATAAAATATAGCTTGAAGTAACAGATCCAATTGATACTGTAAGCCCATTTGATACATGTCCCCAAAGTATTTAGGCAGTGCCCTGTAGACCTTACCAGTTAGACTACAAGGTTTATAAACTGATAAGCTCCCAGAGAGCCTATTACAAAAGTATCAATAATTAAAAAGAAACTGGGGTGGTAGGGGCTGGGGGCTGGGCAGCAGGATCTTCTTGCTGATCACCCTATACAGAGTCTCCCCGGGCTTGGGCATGGCTGGAAACCCAGGAGAGAATGAATCCTCCCGATAGGCAAGGCAGATGGGGCCATGGAAGCCTGTCCTCCACACCACCCCCCAAAGTGCGATGCTGTCAAGGAAGTTGTTTCTGTAGCTGGCTGATTTCTTGAGTATTTAGTACAGGGGTTCTTGAAACAACCATGCCTTGGTACTTGTTCTCAAGGTGTCTCCAGCTCCTACTCTAGTTACTGCTGTAGATTAGGTGCTTCTGCTGATGCTGCCTCTCTGGGGGACCTGGCAGTTTGGGGGTGCCCGGAAGATATTTAGATTCTTGCAGCCTTGTTCCTGCTTTGTTCCTTGTGCATGAGACTCTCAACTCACAAAGCTTAGGGTTTAAATGGTGCCTACCCAGCTGGGTCTGTGATGTATCTCAAGATAATCTTTTCTAAATAGACCACTATTGCTTAAACATTCATAGTAATGAGAAATCTAAATATAAGTAAGGAATTTAAAGTTTTCATCAACAAGTCAATGTTTTAGTTTCAGATGTTATCGCTCAGCTTCTCAAATGTTTAAAGCTTTTCTCTGCTATTACATTTAGAACATGATTTTTTAAATACATCACTTATTTTGACATGATATAATTTGGCAGTGATTTTGTGAAATTGTAACATTTATTAATTCTCTTAACTTGTACACGAATTCTCCTTGAATGACATGAGGGCAAGGAAAATGCTCTGAGGTCATGGGGCTAGTAACAGAGAAGTATCTCTGAAAGAGATAAAGAGCACCACTTTGTAATTCTCATAGTCCACAAAATTTCTCCTCCTTGGTGTGTAAACCTGCCCAATCTTTTCCCCTTGAATGTTGGGGGGACATGCAAATATCATGGGATATTTCTATCATTAGGTTATGCTGCTGGGCAAAAATTAAGTGATTTTAAAGATGTAATTATATTTCCTAATCAGTTGATTTTAAGTTATCAAAAGGAAATTATGTTGGCTGAATTTCAGCTAATGGCTTGAGCCCTTTACAATAGGTTCTACCTATGGTCAGAAACAGAAAGTCATAAAAATTCATAGCAACAGGGACTCCTTTCTGGTTTCCCTTGAAGAATCAAACTGCCAAGCTGTGGAAGGGACCACATGACATGACAAGGCAGACTAAGCCTAAATCACACAGTTTTGAGAAGCTATGTTTTGGTACCCAGTGAATTGTAAAAGAGGTCTCAGGTCTCACATTAAAACATAGACTCATCTAGCACCTGGTTTTAGCCTGAGAGGTCCCTGAGCAGTGGACCATCTAAACTGCAGAATAAATCAAGCCCTTATGCCTAAAGAATGGAGTTTTATTGAGTTGCTATAGATTTCTACTGATTTTATTTTTGTCCCTCTTAGGAGAAAGTGTTGGTGAAGAGGTCTAAGATTTGTTTGCTATCAAAATATCTCCTCGGTGAAAATACTCTGGGATGCATTGCTTCCAAATTTATGCCATAACTTCCAAGTAAGGAACCTGGTTAGAATGTGAATTCAAATACATTATAATTCTGCAGCCACAGTATCAAATTCTGGGTCTAATTTTTAACTGCATTGACTTGGAACTGAAAGAGAAGAAAATAATTGTAAGTGTATCAGAATCTCTGAGGTTCACTAGCCTTACCCTCAGCTGAACTGAAAACCTCAAGATGTTAATGTGTTTATGAAAATAGTCATCTGAAGTTAGAAACAGCCCAAACAGATATTTAACACTCCACTTCAGTTTTGGAAATCATCTAAATTATGGACATACAATGGTTCATAGAATTCCCTTAGAAACGTATACAATCTTCCTGCTGTGTATCTCAGTTTAGCTTATTTTTCCAGAGCACTTTGTATGCTTTCCTTTATATGTACCCTAGTTCAGTGATTAGAATGGTAACTGTCATAATGGACATTTTAATCAAAACATAGTTATATTTTACCAGTTATTTAGTATGTGTAAGATTTGGATTTCTTCTCTTTTCTGATCTTAAGACAGTTTTATAAAAATGGTTGTCTTGTCTACAGGAATGTTCTCCCTTTTCTGACACATCACCACACTTTGATGTTTCACTAAGCTTCCTCCTCCCACGGTATCTGCCAGTTTTGGGGACCGTGGCAGGCAGTCTCTGTCTTGCAGAGAAGAAGGACATGACAAAAATACATGAGTTACGAGTTTAAAATGAGTTATTTCTTGGTTCAGTGACCACATACGTACTACTTAGAGCTGAAGATAAAATCACAGAGTCAATGGACACCAATGAATAAAGCATAATTTGCCTTATTCTCTCCATGATAAAGTCGGGAATAGGTATGATCACATTGGCCTTTTCTTCATTTGGTAGAAATATGAAGTATATTGGAGCCAGCTTAGTACAAAATGAAAATATGCATTTCTACTGAAATAGTAAAAATATCTTAGAAATCCAATTTAAGGTGTACAATTTCTAGTCTTTGTCATGAAAAAAATTGAAACTGAATAGAATTGAAGTGAGTCTGTGACTTGTTTGTTTCTCTTAGCACTTTTTTTGGATTTAGTTAATTTAATTAAGTTCCCTGTAGGTATGTCTCTTTTTCTTCTGTGCTTTGTAATACTGTTTAAAACCTCTAGGTCATGCAAACTTTTTGAAGATATTCTCATGTGGTATCTAGGAGCTTTATTGTTTTACCTTTCACATGTGTGTGTATGTACACATATATATTCTTTTGAATTTTGTATGAGGTACAAATATATATATTACATAATACAAATATACATATACATATATAATTCTGAAATGTGTATGAGGTACAGAAGAATGTTTATTATGATTTTTATAAACATATTCTTTAGATGCATGACAAATAAATAAAGATACTACCATCAGCCCCTACACTTTCATGTAAATATGTGGATTTATTTCTGAACTTTCTATTATGTCAGACTTGTCATTTTATTATATTTGCATTTTTTCCGTCTGCTTCTATATTTTTATGATTCCATCACATCATTTTCTGTCTCTTAAAGAACTTTGTTCATTTTTTCATTTATTGCATTTGCATTTATTCTTATTACTAGTGAAATATGGCTGAAATATATTTTAGTTTTTTATCATCAAAAATATTTTATTGTTTTGAAAATTTCTTACTAAATTGAAAATTCCAGATTGACAGTTGTTCTCACTCTTTTAAATTATTTTTCTACGATATTACTGTTTCATCTTTTATTGTGAGCAATTCATTGTCACTTTTATGCTTGCTTCTTTGAAGTTAAACTTGGGGACTCACACTTGCCAACTACTTTTAATACATTTCCATTGCATTTTGTGTTCAGAATTTTTATTACTGTACCCCTGCATGTTCTTTTTATGTGTCATAGTTTGCTCACTTGTGTATTTTGTAAGCTCTTGTGCCTTAATGTACTATGAAACATATATATTAATTTTTTATTTTAATGCTTGAAATTCTTTTTTTTAAGATTTTATTTATTTATTTTTTTAGAGAGAGGGGAAGGGAAAGAGAAAGAAAAGGAGAGAAACATCAATGCATGGCTGGCCCTCACATGCCCCCAACTGGGGACCTGGCCTGCAACCCAGGCATGTGCCCTGACTGGGAATTGAACTGTCGACCCTTTGGCCCATGCTCAATCCACTGAACTACACCAGCCAGGGCTAATGCTTGAAATTCTTATTTCTACAATTTTCATTTGTTGTCTTTAATAAATTGAAGTGCTATGGTGAAATTCTCTTTTATTTATCTATTTTCTGGAGCATTTTAATCAGAGTTACTTTAATGTTGCTTTCTGCATAAATTCTAAATCTCTATCTATTTTGCAATTTTTTTCTTGGTTGTTAGTCATTTGACCCATATTACTGAAATGCTTGCTAACTCTTGAGAGAAAGCAGGGTATTGAGTATTAAAATTTAAGAGGCATTGAGTTTCTTCTCCCAGACATGATTTATTTTTTATGCTCTTTGAACACAGGCAGATCACCTTGATCCAGCCTAGACTAGGAGTCACATTTTGTAGAGAATAGTCTTTCTAGTTTGCCCTTACAGTGTTCCTTCATCTTGTCATTGAACCCTGAAATTCAATACCTGTCTTCCTAGGTCTGAAAAACACTGAAATATTTGACTTGTTTCTCAAACACTTTTCTTATGAATGCATAGTTCAGGATTCAGCAAGTTTCTCAAAGAGAAGAATGCATAACAATTTTAGAATTGATTGTTCCTTCCTCTATAACATGGATTCTTGATACACAGTGGCCTTGGGAGCCCTGAATTCCAACTTTTGTCAGCTTAGGTCAATGAGGCTAATGTCAGCCTCCAGCTGCTTTGTTCAACCTTGTTTCCTCTGTGGGAGTCAGTGCATGGTTCATGGGCAAACACCAAGGCAGTGTGAGGCTCACCTCACCCCTTCTCAAGAAAAGTTTTCTGATATGTTAGTAGTGATGATATGAATTGTAATTAATTTGAGACTGTAATGAAAAATTATAACATTTTAAGTAAAAATGAAAAATAGTAAAGTAAAAATGAGCGATTCATGAGAGGAAATCCACCTCTAGACTTATAATTTTGGGATGCTTTTATACGTGTGCACAAGGAGATATGTACCAGTAAAAGAGAAAGTTTCCCAAACTTATAAATCATCAGAAAAATGAATAAATAATAAGGGTTATATTCTTACAATAGAATATTTATTACAGAACACATACTTCCAGAGTAGCAACATGAAGATCTCTGATGATCCTTTCCCCTGAAAAACAACCATATCTGGTAAAAATTATTTTTAAATGTACATTTAATATTTAAAATGTTTAATATTTTAATGTTTATTAAAATAAATATTTATCTCATTTTAATAAATATTTGATAAATATTTAACATTCATTAAAAGTTTAAATAAATATTTATTTATATAATAAATATCTATTATAAATATTAGGTAATATTAATTAAAATTTAATGATGGCCAAATATTAATGATTGAATAAATATTTAATTCATTGTGATATTTTAATACTTAATAAGAATATTTAAAATGTATATTTAATATTTAAAGTTATTTAAAATGTATATTTAATTTTTTAAAATGTATGTTTATATTTTAAATGTATATTAGCATTTTAAATGCTAGAAATTGTCCAAAAGACAAACAGCAAATGGAAACTTACTCTTCTCCACATGATGGGAACAGTAAAAGCCTGTGTCACTTGAAGCACAAACAGCTCTCCTTCACCCAGCTCAGCATGGCAGAATTCTCTTAAATTCAAAAGAGCAAGCAGAATTGAATAGCATTCCTGGCAGTTGCAGTCAAGAATATGGTTAACTACCAGTCAAGAGCTCTGGTATCCCCGTGAGAGAGGGAGGCTGCAAGCATTTATCATCCACCCTAGCTCAGTGTTGTAGAAGATCTATTTCTGGCAAGAGGAGCTATGAGGTTTGTGGCTCCCTTCCTCTATAGAAACCCTCCCCCAAGTGCAGAAGACTGAGAATCCTGATCCCAAGGTGTCCTTACCCTGGTTTACTTGTAGAGTGAATGTTCTACAGCAGGAAAGACAAGCTGAGAAAACTAGGGGCTGCCATTTCTGTACATTACCTTACTTGCCACACATGGTATCATTTGAAGGAAGTGGGGCCATTACCCTATCCCCAGCACCAAAGCAGGGATACAGATGTTTTGATCCCAAGGGGATATTGGTCTTCAGAGAGAGCTCTCCTTAAGTGAACTGACTTTATTTGGAACACAGCTTAACAAAGTGAAAATATTAGGACACTTTGGAAAGCAATAGAGATTTTGGTTGTAAGTAATTAAGAGGAGGCAGGTAACTCCACAATAACAAAAAAAGTCAAAGTATAGAAGATGGACCTAAACTTTTAATGTAGAGAAACAAAGAAATAAGTACTTAAGAAGAATCCTCTTGAGGGCACAGGGCACAAAGACTGGCTTCAAAGCCTGCCCCTGCAAAGTTTGTTTGGGTAACTATGTAAAAATTTATGTCTTGGGACATTTTCAAAAGCAGGGATCAAAAACAGCATTCAGTTGGCAATCCTTGAGGGTTAAAAGTGTGGTGCTAAAAACAATGCCATCCTATGTTGATTGTGACAATATTAGACTGTGCTCTGTATGTTAGTGGAAGAGGCTGACTGCTTCTGCAGAAATGGACTTCACTGAAAGAGTCCATCCAAGTCACTGAACAATAAAGCAAACAACGTGAACAACAATGACAACATCCAGTGGAGGGTGGGGATTAATATACAGTGGAATAAGAGAAAGCCTCTGAAATTTCCAGTTTTCAACATGAGACCTGCAGAGCAGCAGGAAAAAGTCATGCATATAAGAGAGTAAATAAAGGTAGGCAACCCAGAAGGCAGAATGTACAGCTATAACAAATATCTTTAAAGAACTAAAGGGACCCATTTTTAATATGGTAAAGAATATATACATGTAATTTCATTTTCAGCCAACTAGTTAAGTGATTAGCATCATATTAATACAATTTAAATCCTTAGTTACTTCTTCAACATTTCTTGAGATCGGTTTGTTCATACTTTGATTTGAAAGAGATCATATTTACCTGATGATACATTGGACTTCCTTTAATAATTAACAACATTTTACCCTGGCTGGTGTGGCTCAGTGGATTGAGCACTGGTCTGTGAACCAAAGGGTCACCAGTTTGATTCCTGGTCAGGTACATGCCTGGGTTGCAGGCCAGGTCCCCAACAAGGGGCACATGAGAGGCAACCACACACCAATATTTCTCTCTCTCTCGCTCTCTTTCTCCCTCCCTCCTCTTCTCTAAAATAAATAAATAAAATCTTTAAAAATTGAAAAATAATTAACAATATTTTGTATTGTAAAGAATTCCCTGTGAATAATTTTGTCAATAACAATTTCAGCTGACAATAAACAAAGTTCAATGAATTAATTTTCCAGATAAGGAAATAAATTTAACAAAATAACCAATGGTTAGCTCAAAAACACCAATTTAAGGAAAATTCAAAAACTAGAAGCATTTGATTTTCCTGCTTTCTCCTGTAAATTTTTTCTAAATGATTTTTCCTTAAATAATCTTTACAAATTAGGCTTCTTTGAATCATGAATGTTATTTATTTAATTTTGGTTTCTTGTGAAAACCCATGAATATATCATTAGAATACTATTTAGAATGGCACCTATATGTTCCATTGTTTTGCTGTTTTTATTCCACTGACTTTTAGAGAAAATTTTTTAAAAAGCACAGACACCAGGAAGAGAAACAATCCGAATAAAAAGTGGGCAAAGAACCTGAACAGACAGTTCCCCAAAGAGGACATATAGATAAGGACAATAGACATATTAAAAAAAACCTCAACATCAATAATCATCAAGAGATGCAAATTAAAACCACAAGGAGATACCATTTTACACCTGTCAGAATGTCCATCATTAATAAATCAACAAGTAACAAGTGCTGGGGAGGAGATGGAGAAAGGGGAACCCTGGTGCATTGTTGGTAGGAATGCAGACTGGAACCGCTTTCCTAGCACTGTGAGACTGTACTATCCAATCGAAAGGTTGGTCATCATTACATCCTTTGGTCTGATTTAGGGGAAATTATAAATAAAAAGCTGGCTCTATGATAAATCGAACCAAAAAGTAAGCTCAGAGACATATGCCATTATAAATTCCTAACTAGGCAGATCGTGGTGGGTTGTCACAGCCCTGGCCTAACTTCCTTATTAAAAGGTTGTTTATCTTTTCCCTGAGAAAGCCCTGTGCATCGTTTCTGTGCTTCCGGGTTAACAAACGTTTGTAATGTTCTTCCGCTGACTTCTCAGAAACTTAACTACCCTAAAGAGAGCATATAGTCTTGTAAACTATCCTGAAATCCAATGCCCACCTTACTTTCTCTGCCATTCATGTAATCTTCCTACACATTAACTTCAAGTGCATAAAAGAAACTGCAACAGTCATATTCTGTAGCACATGAGATCTTGCTTGCCAACAATGCCATCAGTTTAGCTCAAATAAATTCTTATAAAAATTAAAAAATAAAGGAGCAGAAAGAAATTTCACTTTGTGGACATACAAATACCATTCAAAGTATTTCCCTAGTTGCTTTCAATTTACAGAATCAAAACAGTAGAACACATCATAACACTGATTATACTGTATCAAAACATGGCCTGTGAAATGTATATCTTTTTTCATATATTTTGCTTATTCTTGTATGAAAATTGTATCATATAATTGTATTTGGTTTTCAAGAAGGGATATGTGTTTTTTTTTTTCTTTTAGACTTTCATAGTAGAAAATTACCAGACAGTTATATCTAGTCCTAGTGGTCTTATCTTATTTGAGGCAGATTTAATAGGAAAGTCCACCACATTCTTTCATAGCCTTAATTAGTAAATTAGAGCTATTTGGGGGAAAGTTGATTAGTAGAAACTTTGCATGTATTACAGGATCCACTTGGTAAAATAAAGTAAAATGAATCATATTTCAGTGGGACTTACCTGAGAACTATCATTAACAATGCCACTGTTAACTTTATGCTGATGGAAGAGAATAAATCACTAAATGAATAGTTTAAGCTTAATACTCTTGAGGCAAATACAGCTCAATCTCTATTCCTAGAGTGTTTACTTCACTGGTGGTACCTATTTTCTCTCCAAGTGTGTTGTATTGGAAACAGAAGCTTAGTTTCCTTCCATTCACTGTTGTGTCTCACTGATGGGAATAAATGCTAGTAAAATTAGAAACTAATTTTTGTGTTTTATTAGCAACAATGAATTCACTTTTATTATGACTTGGTTTCCTATTATCAGACTTGAATATCAGAAATGGACTATTTTTGTTTTCATCTTCAAGGTCCTTTCAGAAATGTTCTCTAGTGTTGTTTTTGACATTCATAGACTCTATCAGGTCACTATAGAGAGAGAGGTTTTCAGGACATTTAGTCAACATAAAATAAAACAGAGTAAATAAAGAAATGAACAATGACAAAGATTATATCGCTTCAGTGTAATTTAAACAGCATGCATTCAAGTGAAAAATCTTAACTAAATACTTAAACAAACTAAAAAAAAATTATGTAAACCTGGAACCCATTTTCTATGTGGGTTATAATGCTTATTCCTGTTGGACCAGTCTTTTTTCCCCCTACTGAGTGTTTAATACTTGGTAGTTACTTCATCAGATGCTTAGATGCTCATAGTCAAATGTTGAAGAAGATAAATATGATCAATGACCTTAATAAATGAGATTATGGTGAAGACATTAGTCAATTAAATGAAAACTAGTGAGAGTTTAGAATAGGCTTATGAGGGATTTTTGTCTATGAAGAGATAGGGAGAGTTCTTTCATGAGTCATTAAAGGGATACAAGAGTTCCTTAGGGGAAAAGAGTGGAGCATTGCAGTCACTGAACAAAGTCTTATTGTAACAAGAGGAGTTAGGAAGAAGGTGAGTGATGAGGCTGAAAGAAAGGTAACTGAAGACAGATAAAACATGGACTTGTAAGGGTACACATAATTTTAAGAGGAAAATGAACCAGAATACTTTGATTCACTTATAATATGGTTAACCTTCATTCTTCATTGTTTATAAAAAGTATAATATTATCGAGGTTGCTTTATAAAATGTGTTGGTTCTTATTTATTTTTATCTATTCCCTCTTTATATATATAAATATACATGTACATCCATATATTTTTCCCCACTGTCTTTTTATCCAACAAACATTTCAGCATGAGTAGAGGCTGGTGAATTCAAGGTAGTCAGCAAATCAAGTTAAAAAGAAATTTGGCATTTGTATAAGAGATGACATCTATGTCTCTACCTGTAACTTATTCTTAGGGATGTAATTTCTTAAGAGTTACATTGAAGGATTCATGATTAATAACAGACAAATTTATATAAAGGTTTAAAAATAATTTGTGAAGGTGAGATTCACATAATATAACATTAACCATTTCTGAAAGTGAGCAGGCCATTGACATTTGGTATGGCTACAATGATGTGTAACCACCACTGTACCTAGTTTCAAAATATTTCCATCACTCCAAAGCAAAACCCCTTAACTATTAAGTAGTATCTCCCTCTCTCCATCCTCTGATCTCCATCAATCTGTATCCTGTCTCTGTGAATTTATCTGTTCTGGACATTTGATATAAATTGAGGAATATGGTCTTTTCTGAGTGTCTTCATCACTTAGCCTGTTTTGGAGGTTCATCCCCACTGTAGCAATGTACCGATATTTCATTCCTTTTCACCTCTGAGTAATATTCAGTCATATGCACATACCACGATGATTTGTTTATCCATTTAATGATTGATGGACTTTGTCACTATTGTTCATTGTTCTGCTAGAAACATGCATAGACATTTATTAATACTTGTACATGTTGAATTTCAATTCTGTGGAGTCAGAGCCTAAAATTAGAATTACAAGATCATAATGTTCCTTCAATATTTAACTATATGAGGAACAAACTATTTTATAAAGTGGCTAAACCATTTTTGCCTTCCCACAGGATGTATGTGTACCCATTTCTCCACACCCTCATCACCATAAGTTATTTATCATTTTGTTCCTTATAACCATTTCAGGGTGTTTGATACAGTATAACAATTTCAGTGAGTTTGCACTTTTGGTTTGGATTTCTTAATGACTAACGATGAAGTAGTTTAATTAGTCCTTTTCAACGTGGACACCATTTATGTGGACATTATTTATGTTTTTTCTTACTAAATTGTTCAAAACACTAATACTAAGTAGAAAGATCTGTCCAGAAAAAGTCCAGCCACTGTTAATATAATGAGAATGGTTTGCATGATATGGCTTTAACCCAACAGCCAAGGAGAGTGTACTGGAATGCACATGTGTGAACAGCGACAACTTCACTGTACTACTTGGTGGGGAATGTAGATGAGTGAGCATGTGGACTGACTGTGTGGCTGTCATATTCAAAATTACTGAGCGAGTACAGCAATGCACCTGCATTAGACTTTTTTTGCATAAGATTTTGTGTTAAACTTGAACATTCTTCAATGGAAACTATTTGGATGATTTAGAAGGCTGCAGCTATGGGCAACTGGTGATTGGTAACTTATCACAACCATGTGCTCACTCATGCATCATGTCTTGTGCAGTTTTTTTGCAAAACATCAAATTACCCAGGTGATTCAGACCCATGATAGCTTGGATTTGATGTCCTATGACTTCTGGCTTTTCCCAAAACTATAACCACTTTTGAAAGGAAAGATATTTCAGACAGTCAGTGAGATTCAGGAAAATACAACAGGGCAGCTGATGGCAAATGAGAGAACTGTGTGAAGTCGTAGGGTCCCACTTGAAGGGGACTCAGGCATCATTGTCTTGTGTACAATGTTTCTTGTACCTTGTATCCTGTTCAATAAATGTCTCCATTTTACATACTGCGTGGCTGGATACATTCTGGTCAGACCTCAACCAAAATTTCTGCCAGACAACTGCAATTATTGCTTCACCTTACAGTACTTTGGAGCAATGCTTGCCATTTTTTTCACCTTGAGGGTGTTGCAAGTTAAGCAAAACATTGATAAACACTTTGAATCAGCCCTCCTTCATTGTGAGCAAGATTTGCTCTGTACCCTTCAGAAGCCGGAAGGATGGTTCCACACTGAACCTGCCATTTCTGAGTGCTGCTGAGCTGGGTGAAATTAGGAAAAGTGCATCAAAATGCTGTTGTACAAAGCTCTCCTACCATTTGTAAGTAGCCTTTTTCTTTGTTCATCCTTTGCCTGTTTGTTGTCAAGTTTTGCCTTTTTCCAGCATTTAAGCAAAGTTGGGTTTGACAGTCTCTACTTGCTTATCTTCCACGTTTCTGTGAAGGGTTGGGCACTTGGAATCCACCATTCTGCAAATATAACTCTCTTTCTTGAGATATTTTTATTTATACTATATGTGTTATGCAATGGTTGCTTCATAATGTTAGAAATTTAATTTGTGTATACTTTGTTAAAATTATTTACCAATATGCCTTCTAACATTTTCTAGATCCTATCACCTTACAAAATTAGGGTGAAAACCCTCCCTTTTGGAGGTTAATGATAAATATTGGCATCTACTTTGTTCAGGCAAATAACTATCATAGATTTTTTTTTCATTTTGTGATGAAAAATTTGCAAGTATGTGAAGATCTTCAGATATTTAAGATATTTCTACCAACTTAAACAGGAGAAATTATTTTGTCAACTGATGTCAGACTATATTTATAACTACGTCTTAATTTAAGAAGTTTCTTCAAAATATGCTAGAGTATGTGTAAAAAATGTAACAACCTTATAATTAGCTACTTCACGAGGGTCCAGAAACATAAAAAGTCTTATCATAAACCTTGGTAATGATTTATTGCTGGGAGGAAAATTTCCACTCTGAAATACATGTAGAGTGTCATAATTGTACAGGTGAAAACTGTGACTTTGTGAGACTTATCATGAAAGAATCAGATACAGCATTATGACTTCAATTTATGTGTACATAATAAGTTGAAAAATTAAGATATATTCTTTTTCTCTTTGCTTTATTGTTGTTCAAGTACAACTGTCTCCATTTCCCCCCTACCCACCCCCCACCTCACCAATCCCTGACTCCCGCACTTGAATCTACCACCCCGGTTGGCTTTGTCCATGGGTCCTTTATACATGTTCCTTGATGAACTGCCCTGATTTTCACCTGTTATCCCCTCCCACCTCCCTTCTTGTTACTGTCAGTTTGTTCTTTATTTCAATGTCTCTGGTTGTATTTTGCTCACTTGCTTGTTTTGTTGATTAGGTTCCATTTACAGGTGAGATCATATGGTATTTGTCTTTCACCATCTGCCTTATTTCACTTAGTGTTATGCTTTCCAGTTCTGTCCATGTTCTGATGTCAAGTAATCAAATTATCTAACTCTTACTGCATGTTTAGTTCCATGGAAATAAAAGTTTATAATACGTACGTGTTATAAATTTCTGAAACTTTGCTAAAATGGACAAAAATCAAATTGTTAACCTTTACTTACGATCTTTAGAATTTTATGTCACTTATAATAATATTTGTTGTCAGTCCTCAGCTTCTTAGTGCCCTCCATGGTGTCTTCTGTGCATAGAACACTATTATTTTTATGATGGTTTTAAAACTCATATTTTAAAAGGTAATACATTGAGGTTACAGATCCTATATAGCTTTATCTTACATTTTAATAGTTTATTTATCTGATTTAATTATGCAAAAATACAAAAATAGCTTAATAATAAAAATGTCAGTGTTTGTAATTTAACTAATTTTTTCTGAAGTTTTATTTGCACTTTTAAATTAATGAATTTGATTCTCTTTGAATAACTCGCATATTCACCTAACACATAAAATCTTCCAAAGTACTAAAAATTTTTGTAAATCTAATAAATTAAGCATAAAAATAAATATGACTTGTCTTAGAGTTCATATATATTCAAGTAGTGTGTATAATTATAGTAAGAAAAAAATTAAAATTAAATTTATTACTCAATAATGTTTTTTAAATTATCATCACAAGCTAAGTTATTAGTCTAATATGCCAAACTTTTAAATTATTTATAAACTAAATAGGTGCAGATTATTTCTCTTCTTAAATATTAAACAATAGGTTTCTTTTACTTTAATATTTGTATAATTAATTCTAAATGTTTTTAACTTTAAAAATATACCTCCTAGGGAAAAATTATCTTTTCACTTACCAAGTATATGAACCTGTCAGATTCACATGCTGTGGTAGGTGATGGAGATATAGAGACAGCTAAGCCACATTTTCCAGTCTCTTGTTAGATTCTACTTTAGGGTTACTATGTAGCAGTCTCACAAACATGAAAATTGTGTTGGTTTTATGTTCTACAATGTCATTGCTTTCTTCACTAGCAAAGTATTTAACTTGCCATTAGGTTTGGGTTATGCACTTTTTCATCAAGGTATATTTTGCACATATTTAAATATTTAAAATATATTTATAATGATCCTTTCAGTCCATTCCACTCAATTCCCTGCAAACTTAGGCATATTTTGTAGCCTCCTCTAAATGGACCTTCTAAAACATTTCGTTACTACCTGGTAAGACTACATTTTATTCTAGTGCCATTTGAATGGTCTCTGTAAATCTCCAGTCTCTGCCAGAATGCATAGCTACAGCTTCTTAAATTATCCACTGACAACCGTCCAAGGTAATACAGTTGTACCGTAGAGAACTCTGTGTTTCAGAGACTCTGGCCTGGGTGCTTAATCAATAATTGGCTTTAAGATCAATAATGTTAAATAAAATTCTGCAGTTGAAATCTTTAAAACATTGACTAAATGAAAGTCTTTTTTGAATTCTCGTCCTGTTTATCTTATACACATTTTATTCCTCTTGGATGATTAATCTATACCATTTAAAAATAATTTTCAAGCCCTGGCTGGTGTAGCTCAGTGGATTGAAAGCTTGATCAGGCAATTCACCTCAGAGGAAAACAATGTCATGATGCTCTAAAAAAATCTGAGAATACTGAGTATGTTTCTTCATGCATGATTCACCACTGGGTATGAGCTGCTTGGTTAGATGTCAATGGGGTGCCTATATTAGAATGAGTTTTCTCTTTCAAAATGAATCAACACATGCACCATTGTATGGGAAGAACCACAAATAATGAGTGCAAAACTGTTATCTTTCAGTGAACTGAGAATTTTAAAACCCTATAAGAAATATATTGCAACATGATAACAAAAACCTAATAACTAGAAATAAAAAGTATTCTAATAACATAGCTGTAATATGACATAAAATAAAGATAATTTACTGGCTGCATAAAAGGGCTGTGAATAATAGAAATGGTAATATCAGCAGAAATAAGTGGGGGAAATGTATACAATTTTTAATCTGGTTTTCTATTTCTCAGATTACATTGCATATATATTCTCCACTAGGGGAACTGAAACAATCAGAGGGTCAGTGTGGTATGAAAACAGTTAAATGTAGACTGTAATAGCCCATTAATGTAGTGGAGTGTAGACCATGTACTGAGTGTCAAGAGCAGGTTTGGGATAATGCCTCATGGAGAAGCATTGAATTTATTTTAAAAGTCAATTATGTGAATTGAAACATAGATTCCAAACTGCAAACCAATATTATTTTTATATTGGCTTGCAGCTTGGGGCATATATATTTTATATTATCTATCATATATTACATGTTATATATTATATGTCTATACTCTGAGGCTGGGTAATTTTTTAGTAGTTGATTTATGAAATAATATTGGATTATTTATGAAACTAAATATATTTGATATGGAAAGCATGCAAAGAGGTGGGGTGAGAGAGGCAACAATTCTATAACATTTTGGTTTAATTTTAAGTAATTTTATATGCATATTCACTGATGCCTTCAATTTTAAACTAATTGGGGAAAATTTTGAAATCTTTGTATGAACTTAGAACATGATATCTATTTCCATCTATGTTGATATTTCCAAAATACACATAAACATTTATGTAATATTTGATCTTTCTTTCACATATCTTCTGACTGTCAAATATCTAAAATGTATCACTTGCTTTAAGATTTGGGATTTGGTGTTGGCTACATTTTCCTAGTAAATATTATTTACCTTTCCAAAACTTAGATATTTGATATTTATTTCAACAAGATTGAAATGTCAGAGATGATGTTAACATGTATTGCCATGTTGCATATTAAATTAGAACAAAAAAGAAAATGTACTTAATATTTGAAATAAGTGTGTATTTTTAATATACCAGAGTTCAATAATATACCAACTTTTTAAGAGAAATACCTTGCAATAATTCAGTGACCTTTGTTAGGAGGTTCTATCTTCTAACAAAACATACAGTCTTATGTGATAAAAATAAAAGACAACCAACAACAGACATAAAAGGAAAGCATAATGATAGGTTTATCACCGCCTGTGTGTTAATGCTTGCCAATAGCACTACATGCTAATGTTACACCATAAAATAATACAGCATAGCACAACATAGCATAGCATAAATAGCTCTAACCTAAAAATTCAATATAGTACACTTCGTATTTATAAATGGTTACTAATTCACCCTTCGAACATATACTTTATAGTCAATAAAAATCCCAATCAACTAGGAATTATTCCACTCCCAATAGTATATGTTCACATGTTGAGATGCTCACAAACACTAATAATTTTTACTTTGACTTTTATTTTATTACCCATTTTTATTAAAATATTATATAAGATAACATTCAAATGTTAGAATATAACTAATCCTGAGCATGGAGATAATTAGATAGATACTTCTAGAAAAAGAAGAAACATTTTAATATTTTATGTCTACTTTGAAATATAAAAGTAAAATAAATTTTAAAAATATTACCAAGAGAATAATTGTATTGCCAGAGACCAAAGTGATGGTTGGTAGATGTGAGGGGAGCTGTTGGGGAGGGTGAAAAAGGTAAAAGAATTGAGATGTATATATTGGCAGTTATGAAATTGTCATAGGGATGTAAAGTACAGCATGGGGAATATAGCTGATAATATTCTAATAACTATCTCTGGTGTCAGATGGATACCATAAGTGATCATTTAGTAAATTACATAAGTGGCTAACCACTATGCTTTATAATTGAAACTAATGTAATTTTAAATGCCTAATAAAACTTAAAATAAAGAATATATAAAATAAGACAAAATAAAAAGATAAAAAATAAAATGTATAGTGAATAAGAGATGACTATGTAGAAACCATGACAATTTGGAGATATACCATATACCTATACATATATATGCATGCATATATGTATATATACGTATGTGTATTTTATCTTCATTATTACTAAAGTTTTTGTCTTAGCTAGGAAAATCAGTTGAACCAACAATACTTGAAGCCCTAATCTGACTGTTCTCACATTGAATAAGGCTATTAGATATGAGTCCCTGCAATGCTTTAAAATGCTGAGGAATTGAGCTGGTGAGGATTTCAACCCTGTTCTGATGATTGGAGAACAAGTGAATGGGAGCAACACAATACCTGAGCTCCACTCAGAGGGTAAGTCTATGGCACACACAGTTACTTAGAAAGATAAACCTTCGGAAGTACTTCAAACCATTGTGTCAATGAGAAAACTCAAATACCACAAAATAGTAAACTTGCAGAAGAAAATTTGTGAACCACCCCCCAAAAAAGAATTGACAATTAAGGTACATTTGTTGGACAAATATTACACTGAAATATAGAATATCCATATTTTTGATAAGGTAGGAGAAAAAGGACTTTGTATTGCCAAGAAAATAATGTACAATAAATTTGATACCATACACAAAATAAAATTTAACTAAACTTCTTAGAGAGATCATCCTTTAATTTGTCATTTCTTTATTCAGTGAAAAATACTCCTTCCATTCACTGCTCTATTATCTATAAAAATGAATTAGTTATATGACCCCAACCCACATTTCCTAATCTACCATGACACTCAGTTCATCACTATAAGTAAATGCAAAAGAAAATAAAATACCTAATCAGAAAAACTTTATAGTTTATTTAGAAAGATAAAATAGAAAAATGTAATAGCATAGATTTAGATCAATTTTCTGCTCAGAAGTTCTATTACCCTTGAATATTTGGCTTTTCTTCACTTAATAATCAATGATAGTAAAAAAGACATACCTATTATAATTTTTCCTCCTTTTTACCTAAGAACAAATGTGAGGTACAAATGTGTTTTAGGAAACACATATAGGTAGGGTAAGTATTTTTTTAATTCATAAAAAATATAATATGTATTTCAGATTTTATTCTATATTTTTCCCAAAACACTTGACAGATTTGAAGCATTTATGCAACTAATCTGTCATTAATGATAATAGATTATTATAAAAGTCTCTTGGCAGAATATCACAAAATTTAAGTACATTGGCACTTAAAATTTCAGGGGAAGTCCAAATCAATTTGATACAATTATTTTGTACTGACATTTCTAATAGTTAATGATTAATCTGATGCACATGACATATTTGATTAAACTAAAATTGGATGTGAATAGCTTTTTCAAATTGCGATAACTCATCAAAGCCTGTGCTTGTGCAGTAAAAGAATATAGTTCCATTGAGGATATAGTAGTGATAAAAAGCAGTTTAAAAAAAAAGAATCATGTGAATTTTAATTGGAATAAATGTAAAAATAACACATCAAAAATTTTATATCATTTTTGTTACACAGAGACTGCTGAGGCCCTAAGAAATGAAGATGTGGTTAATTAGTCAGAGCCTTACTACATATATCAGAACTGTTAACAAGGATAAAACAAAAAATAATGTGGAATGGCCTGTGTTATCAGTAAAAGGAGGTTGTAGTAAAATGTCCATAACTGGTACTTTAATTGTTCTTCTAAAGGTATAGTACTCACATCATAGCATTAAAAATATTTCTATTTTATTTTATTTTTTACATTTTAAAATGAAATAAAATTGAAGATAAATCTTCACATTTTCAGTGATATTTAACATCACAGTACATCCAATTCAAATACATTCCAAATTGTCCCCAAATTAAATGATACACATTTTATTGTCTTTTTATTGTTTGAAAAGTTATATATTTTCAAGATGGATAAAAGACTTAAATATAAGCCATGACACCATTAAAGTCCTAGACGAGATCATCGGCAAGAAAATTTCAGATATTTCACGCAGCAACTTCTTTACTGATATGTCCCCTAGAGCAAGGAATATAAAGGAAAGAATAAACAAATGGGATCTCATCAAAATAAAAAGCTTCTGCGTGGCTAAAGAAAACAGTATTAAATTAAAAAGACAACCAACTGTATGGGAAAACATATTTGCCAATGATACCTCAGGCAAAGGTTTAATCTCCAAAATATACAAAGAACTTACATGACTCCACTCTAAGAAGACAACCAGCCCAATTAAAAAATTGGAAAAGGACTTGAACAGACACTTCTCCAAGGAGGACATTACAGAATATCCAGAGACACATGAAGAGATGCTCAATATCGTTAGCTATCAGAGAGATGCAAATTAAAACCACAATGAGATACCACTTTACACCAGTCAGGATGGCTATCATAAACAAAGCAACTAACAACAAATGTTGGAGAGGTTGTGGGGAAAAGGGGTCCTTTAGTTCACTGTTGGTGGGATTGCAGACTGGTACAACCATTGTGGAAAACAGTATGGATTTTTCTCAGAAAAACAAAAATTGACCTGTCTTTTGACCCAACAATTCCACTGCTAGGACTATATCCTAAGAATCCTAAAACATCAATTTCAAAGAACCTATGCACCACAATGTTCACAGCAGCACAATTTACAATAGCCAAGAGTTGGAAGCAACCTAGGTGCCCATCAGTAAATGAATGGATCCAAAAATTGTGGTACATATACACAATGGAATTCTATGCAGCAGAGAGAAAGGAGGAGCTACTATCCTTTGCAACAACATGGATGGAACTGGAAAGCATTATGCTGAGTGAAATAGCCAGGTGTTGAAAGACAGATACCATATGAGCTCACATTTAACAGGAAGCTAAACAACAAAACAAACAAGCAAGCAGGAAAAAAAACAAAACAAAGACACTGAAATAGAGAAGAAGTGGATAGTGACCAGAGGGGAGAAGGAAGGGAAGTTAAGGGGAAAAAGGGGGAGGGATTTGGAGGAACAAATAGGAAGGACACAGGGAAGAGAACTAAGGGGGGTGGAAATGGGAGGGAGGTGAGGAGCACAGGGTTGGGGAGGCTAGGATGAAAGAAATAGACAAAAAACCGTACTTGAAAAATAACTAAATAAATTTTTTTAAGTAAAAAAAAGAAAAGTTATATATTTTTATTTAATATTAATGTATTTTTCCATTACCATTTCAGTCCCCTTATGCTCCTCACCCCCCAGCAAACACCACACTGTTGCCCATGTCCATGAGTCCTTTTTCCTTTTTGCTAAGCACCTCCACTTCTAACCATGCCCTCCATCACCACCCAGCCACTAGCTATCAACTGCTCATAGAGAGACCTATGAGTCTATCACTGTTTTGCTTGTTAGTTCAGTTTGTTCATTAGATTCCACATATGAGTGAAATTGTATGGTATTTGTCTTTCTCTGACTGGTTTATTTCACTTCCCATAATGTTCTATTTTTAATTTAATGAGGTATTCAAGAGTTATCAGTAATTACTTTCATTTTCATTATTCCTCATACAATGGGTTTCTGCCTACTGGAAAATGAGGAAAATATTAAACATAAAACTATAATTGCCTATTTCATTCAGAAAACAATGGACATATATCAGCTAGGTTCTTTTATTTGTACACACTTATTTCTTAATAATATAACGATTAAACTGTTGTTTAGTAACCACTCAAGTGCTATGTATCTTTTTTTCTTAACTCTTATCCACTTTTTTATTTTTATTTAATTTTTGTTGCAAAACATTAATGTATGTGTTTATCACAAAATATTAGTAAATGTAGATGAGGGAAAATAAAAATTGAAGTTTTAAGATTAAATAAAATAGTTTAAATAATTCTAATATTTAAACATAAACACTAGTAATCTTTTGGTACATAATCTTCATATTTTAATTTGTGCTTACCTACATTTCTAAATATAAATAGGTTGATGTAGATTATTAATTACAATGTATAGATGCATATGCGGGAAGATTAATTTAATAACCATTATATTTTATGAAGTTATTTAAGGACTATTTTCATTCAGTAATAGAAGATACATATCCTTGTCCATACAATGTTTTAAAAATCCTAAGGAAATATGTTCTTGCCTTGGCTCTGCTCCTTAGCTGTGTAAAATAGAATATGTTTATGCACCTGTGAAATGGGAATAATAATATTTTCTCATATGAATATTGTAAGTAATAAATGAGGTAATGCATAAGTGTACTTCAAACCATGCTTAGCACTTCCTGTGATGTTCACTCTCCTCTTCCTCCTTGACTTCCACTTTTTTCCTTCAAGAAATTTCAATATTCTCATTGTTTAATCATTTTTATTTCATCAAAGTAATTCTAATTTACTTATGATTATTTCTATTATGCACTATGTATTATAAAATTTTGAAAGCTTTTATTGTTATATTATGATAAAAATAACATTAGTCATGATATTTTTTGAAATGCAGTAGAAATTTTCCAGAACATTTTTGAGTAGATTTAAAAAATTGCTATTTTCGATTTTAGCTATTATTGATGTATTTTCTGCTCTTGAATTTATCTAATGTATATTTCATAGGCAAAATTTGAACTTCAATTATTTTCCAATAATCAGCACAGGCACTCTTAGAGTTCTTACTCATAAGTTTAGTAATTTTGCATATAAAACAATATTTTTATTAGTTCTAGTATTCTTTTTTAAATATATTTTATTGATTATGCCATTACAGTTGTTCTATTTTCCCCCTTCATTCCCCTCCACCCTGCACACCCCCTCCCCCACCATCCCCCCTTTAGTTTATGACCATGTGTCTCAAGTTCTTTAGCTCCTATATTTTTCATACTATTCTTGCCCTGCCCCTATATGTTATTTATTTATTTAACATTTATTTATATTTTCTACCTACCATCTATGCTACTTATTTTCTGTACCTTCTCCCCCCTTCTCCTTCTCCCGCTCCCCTGTTGCTAACCCTCCATGTGATCTTCATTTCTATGGTTCTGCTCCTCATCTAGCTGTCCTCTTAGTTTGCTTTTGTTTTAGATGTGGTTGTTAATAACTGTGAGTTTGCTGTCCTTTCACTGTTCATCTTTTTTTATCTTTTCCTCAGGTAAGTCCCTTTAACATTTCATATAATAAGGGCTTGGTGATGATGAACTCCTTGAATTTGATCTTATCTGAGAAGAACTTTATCTGCCCTTTCATTCTAAATGAAAACTTTGCTGGATAGATCAATCTTGGATATAGGTCTTTGGTTTTCATGACTTGGAATACTTCTTTCCAGCCCCTTCTTGCCTGTAAGGTCTCTTTTGAGAAATCTGCTGACAGTCTGATGGGAACTCCTTTGTAGGTGAATGTCCCCTTATCTCTTGCTGCTCCTAGAATTCTATCCTTCATTTTAATCTTGGCTAATGTAATGATGATGTGCCTTGGTGTGTTCCTTCTTGAGTCCAACTTCTTTGGGACTCTCTGTGCTTCCTGGATTTCCTGGAAGTCTATTTCCTTTGACAGATTTGGGAAGTTCTCCTTTATTATTTGTTCAAATAAGTGTTCCATTGGTGGCTGTTCCTCTTCCCCTTCTGGTACCCCTATAATTCAGATGTTGGAACGTTTAAAGATGTCCTGAAGGTTCCTAAGCCTCTCCTCATTTTTTTGCATTCTTGTTTCTTCATCCTTTTTCTAGTTAGTCATTTTTTTCCTCTTTCTGGTCCACTCCTTAGATTTGAGTCCCAGTTTCCTTTCCGTTACTATTGGTTTCCTGTGCAATTCCCTTTATTTCAATTAGTTTAGCCTTCATATGTTCCTCTAATTTGTGACTACAATCAACCAGTTCTGTGAGCATCCTGATCACCAGTGTTTTTAACTGTGCATCTGAAAGTTTAGCTATTTCTTCATCACTTAGATTTATCAGCTCTGGGGCTCTGAGTTTTTCTTGAGACATGTGTGGATCTGTTGGTGCCTGTTACCTATGAGGAGCAGAGCCTTAGTTGTTCACCAAGGCGGGGCCACCCAGGTGGCTGCTTTGTGATGCTGTATGTGGGGGCAGGGTCAGAGAGGGACAATGGCGGTCCCCTCTGCCGCTTCCCGCCAATGAGTACTGCAGGGTCTGTCTCATGGCTCGCTCTTTCACTGGTTTTTCTGTGCAAGAATGTGTGACTGTAGTCAGCCCTCAGTGGGTCCGCCCGCTTCTCCACACCTGGGATCCACCCACGGCTGCCTGCACACCTGGGTCTCACACCCGGGGCAGTCGGGTGGGTCTTTCCTGCCTGACCCCTGCTCTGCTGCTGGCTCTGCCCCGCTTACCGGCTTGGCTGAAGGTTTTATTATTGTTAGATTTCCGTATAGTTCAATATTCTGTGGTTTGGTTGCATTTTTGTTGCTAAAACTTTATTGTTTTTAAACTTGGTTGTGTGAGAAGGCACAGTGCTTCCACCTATGCCTCCATCTTGGCAGAAGTCTAGTTCTAGTATTCTTATTTATAGAATAACAATTCAGTAAAGAATGTGACTCCAGTTTTTGATATTTGATGACTTGTTGTTTTTAAGTCTTTGAACATTCTGTACCAAATCTGAGTTGATTATGAGAAAGACATGAAATCCTTTTTCAGTGTCTCCAGAAGATTCAAACCATACAAGGTTCTTCTTATCCATTCCAACATTAACTCTCATCCTCCTGCCTAATCACCATAAAAGCTGCAGACAAGTTGTCACTTAATGTTGTTTCTCAGGATATTTTCAGACTGATTTGGGAGACATGCCCTACTGTCCTGGAAATATTCATTCTGTAAGGTTTTTGTAATATCCTCTTGGTGTGTGTGTGTGTGTGTGTGTGAGTGTGATCATCAACATTCTAACCAAATTGGACGTTTTCACAGAGAATTCACGAGGAAGCTTTTGAACTAATAAATTAAATGAAGGGCAACAGTCAAAAACAGTTGCATTTCTATATACTAACAGTGAAGATACCCTGTGTTCAAATACTGAAATGCTTAATATTGTTACAATCTCAGCTACCCAAAGTAATCAACACATTATTAGTGTTGACAACTAGTAATTTTATTTATAGAAATAAAAAAGCTAATAATAAAATTCATATGGAACTGTGAGTAGACACAAATAACAAAATGTCTTGAAAAAAAAGGGAAAAAGTTGAGGGACTTACATGCCTGATTTCAAAATATCCTACAGAGCTATTTAAAAATGATCATGGTAATGGCATAAGAATGGGCATAGAGATTGATGTCATAGAATTGAGTCCAGAAATAAACTCATGAATTTAAGTGAATTGTAACAGAAGTTCCAAGCTCAAACAATGAGTAAAGAGTAGTTTCTTTAACAAATGATTCTGGTATAAGTAGATTTTTACACCATAAACAAAAATTAATTCAAAATACAGCACTGGCCCAAATATGAGAGCTAAATCCATTTGACTACTAGAAAAAATATAGAGGGATAAATCTTTTATTTAACATTTATTTATTTATTTTTATTTAGAAAGAGGGGAAGGAAAGGAGAAAAAGGGAGAGAAACAGTGTGCAGTTGCCTCTCATGCTCCCCCTACTGGGGACCTGGCTTGCAACCCAGGCATGTGCCCTGACTGGGAATAGAACTGCAACCCTTTGGTTTGCAGCCCACACTCAATCCACTGAGCTATACCAGCGAGAAAATAGAGGGATACATTTTGATGATTTAGTATTAGTGATGTTTTCTCAGACACCAAAAGTATGAGAAACAAAGAAAATAGATAAATAAATTGGACTTCAACAACAACAAAAAAACTTTTGGATATTAAAGAGCATTATCAAGGACAACTACTGTGTGATTTCACTAGCACTGAAACTATGAAAAGGAAATTAGGAACACAATTCCAATGTATTAAAGATTCTGAAAGATTAAAATACTTACAAGTAAATTTAACCAAGAATGTGACAGACTTGTGCGCCTAAAACTACAAAAATAGTTGTTTAAAAAACCTAATTAAACAGAAAGACATGAAATATATAGAATAGGTAAATTCTTCAAGATGGATAATAGGTTAGAGTTTAGCAAAGGCAGAAGGAGGGAGAACAAGGAATTATTGTTTTGCAGTTACAAAATTTATATTTAGAGTAATAAGATTTTAGAGGTAGTGGTGATAACTGCATGTGGAATAGATGACTGTGAATGTAATGAACACCACTGGATTGTACACTTAAAATGTTTAATTTTATCAGATACATAGATAGATGAGAGAGATGAAGTGAGAGAGAATCTTACCACAAATAATTTAATAAACCACATTGGAAGGTTGAAAGAACAGTGCTCTTGGAAAACCACTGTTGCTTGCAGGAAATTAGAAGGCTATAGAAACCATTAAAAACTGCCCAGGATGGATGATCACTGGTATCTGCAGCACTGATATGGGTGACTCACTTAGGAAGGCCTGCAATTCAACGTAAACCTCACACTGGAATTACTTCTAAACATCTTCCCAGGACTGCCTTTGGGGAAAAAAAATCTCCCTATCTTGTGCATTCCAAATATCACACAAGAGTCCTATGAAAAAGAGATTGTAGAAGTCATCAAATCATTCTTTTATTTTGTAGATGCCATTGCAAAAGTGAGTAGGAATGATTTCAAGGTGATAACAAAACAGTCTGAGACAATCCATCAGTTTTTCAATTCAACATCTAAATACATTGTTCTATATAAATTTGATCTGTAAACAAAAATCATTGCAACCATATCATGTGTCCTCCTAACATGATACAAGTATCTCCTGGTTAATGACTGTGCTTATCACCTACTCAGAGGGGAGGGCCAGAGACTCATTTGTCATTCACTTCCTCTTCTACCACAACCTACCCTTTGATAGCTTGTAGCGTAAAGAATAAATTGTAACATTGACTGCCACCATCACAAATTGTATGAAATAAAAATGAGCAAGAGGAAAAAATACGTTACTGGTTAATATTTTAAAACATCTACTTAAAAAGAAATAAAGGTTAATAGAATAATAGCTATTAAAATACTCATCTCATGGACGGTCATGAAGCAATATTTGGTAACTCACCCGAGGCTCACTTTATTCTGGGTTAATATTTCAGCAACTACTTCACTTAGAAATGATGACTGTCCTGTTGATCTAAACATTGATTTCTGAAGGTTCAGAGTTATTAATCCTGCCTAAATGTGTTTTCCTTTCTTTTCCATTAACTTTTACCACAGGACATATTAAGAATAGCCACCACCCCACAGAGAATTCATTAGTTCCTTAACATATGCCTCCCCATTATTTCTCATCAATACAACTTACTATTGATAATAGAATTACCCTGTAGATTTACCTTGCTATATTAAAGGAAGATATCCAAATTTAGGCAGTGGAAGTCATCTTCTATAGTTTTATAGAAACATGTTGTTCTGCTCTGGAGAATGCAAGCTTTTAAGAATTAAGCTTTCTATAGTGCAAGTTTTTAGTAACAAAAAATATATACACATGCATACACATACAATTTATTTAAAGAGAGGGACAATTTCCTTTTTAAGCTCTGTTTTCCTTGATCCATGTGTGCTGGCTAATGGAGAAATTGAACCACAGGTTGGTTATATCAGAGTACACTTCACTTCTTGCTGAACAGAATACCAACTTCCCTAGCCAGTGCTACAACTGAATTTTCATTAGGCCAGTTCATCGATCAATCTGGCTAATTATTTCTCCGTGAAACAAATTATATATATATGTTTATATATTCAGTGAATCTCATGGGTGTAAGTTTTTCTTTCCACATTTTGTTGTAAAATTTACTACACAGCCACAAATAATGATGTTTGAGATATGTGGATGGTGAATGTGGCATTTAGTAATTCCATAGATGGTTGTGCAGGCAGAATAATTACAGGCAGAAAAGGCAAATCCACATATAAATTAATTATACTTTCTAGTGAAAACACAGCAATAACATGCATCTCTAATGTAATCAGTGTGCTTCTAGATGGCTGGCCATTCTCTCTGAATATGGTTTCACGTTAGGTCCCTCACTCTGATCTCGGCTGCTGGAAGGTAGAACATTATCAACAGCAGTAAGATCACTTGGATGAGATGAAGCCCATATGATTGAGCTCAGGCATAAACTTCATATTTCTTCAGCCCATTGAGAAATCACTGGGATGGCTGAAGAAAGATTCTGGTAGACATTGTTAGGAAAAGATTACCATGTCCATCTGATTATTGAAAATCCCTCCTACTACTTGCATGAGTATTCTTCAAAAAACAAAAACAAAAACAAAACAAATAGATACATATTCATTGGCATATTTATGGAAGTTTATTCAGGTATTTTTTCTTCACTCCTCTTTATTAGTAATCTTTCTATCTATTCTTTCCTAGTACTTTATTATGAATTCGAACCACTAGCAACTGCTTATCAATAAATTCTTCTAGCTATATCTTTTTCTAGGCAAATTCGACAGGCCGCTTCTCTGCTAAAATATGATTATTAGAGTGTTTTGTTCTTCAGGACCATCATGACGTGGGTCTCAGAGCTGCACAGTCAAGTTTCCGTCCGTCAACTAGTGGAAAGAACTAATTATAAATCAAATCATATATTTTTTCTTGTCAGTCCTTCATAAGTATAATCCATGTGTATCAGCATGTATGCACATGTGCAAGCATGAAAACTGTTTTTTTTCCCCCCTCTGAGGTTTTAGATCTGAGGACTTTGGTCTAGAATAAAACACATTAGGTAGATTTCTAAAGCATAAGAACAGGGCCCACAGTTTTATATGAGATGACAAGTTTGTGGGCAGACAGACAGGCACAAATTGCCTTTCTAGAAGATTAGGGGATAAGGTAGTGTCTGTTTGAAGTTGGAAACACATACCTTGCTCCCCTGGTTTACCTCTTAAAAAAATAAGGAAAAAACAGAAATTGCTTTCTTCTACTTAATCCTGTTTGTGTTTGTCAGAGTAAGACCTGGAGAATTAAAGAACTCTAATTTAGCAGTTTCAATTACCTAACAGTAGACAGTAGTAGATTGTTCAATATAAAATTCCTATTAAAAATAATATTGTGGTAAGTTATTTCCTTCCAAGTAAAGATGATTGACTTAATTAATTTAGAAACTGCTATATATATTTTCTCAGCAAATTAAGGTTTATTGTTTTCGCTTTTAAAAACATCTTTAGAGAAAGTACATTATGATGGAGGAAAAGATGGGATATTTTAAAGTTTGAATTAACTTTGCTTATTATAAATTCTCTTTAATATTTCTACAGTTTGACTCTCTTTCTTTGCCTTCTATAATGTGATTATATGTGAAAACAACCTTGATTCTTTAAGTGACCGTGACTGTGAGCCTAACCAAGTATTCCTGTCTTGATTCACAATATTGCTGAGCCTCAGCTTAGAAGAGTGATGTATTAAGGTTGGATATGAATATGGTAGGAATAGTATTTGTGTTAGTGTTCAGGTTAGTTAGTCTTTGGGTTGAAGGTAAGATTAGGGTTAGCTTTAGGGTTAGTGTGATGATTAGATTTGAAATTATAATTAGGGTTAAGGTTAAGATTAGGTTCAGGTTTTGGTCTAGGGTTAGACTGAAGGTTAAGATTTAAGTTAGTTAGGGGAGATTTTATGTATAGGTCTAGAGAGAGTAAGATTTAGTGTGAGATTTGGGTTGAGTTTGGATTAGGGTTTTAGGTTTAGGGTTACAGCTAATATTTGGCTTGAGGTCAAAATTAATATTATTATGTTTAGGGTTTAAGGGTAGTTTAGGGCTTATGTTAAGAAAATGATTAGGTTATCATTAAGAGAGGGTTATGCTTAAGCCCAAGGTAAAAAAAAAAAAGTGAGCTGCATCATGTTTTTCTGGTTATGGTAGAACCCTCCTTAGTAGAATAGGATTAACATACATAGTCTTAAAAGAACCTTAAATAATGTTAGAGATTTTATAGTGGAGGTGCAAATATATTTTCTTTTGTTGTTGCTTCCTGAGAAAATAAAGTTGATTCTTATTTGCAAAACTGAGAGGCAGTGAAAGACAATAGGTGAGGGCTTTGGAACCAGGCTGCCTAGGTTGAATCTTCCACCCACTAAGAACGTGATATAGGACCAGTATTGCTTCACCTGCCAAGTGAGGACGATGACATACATACTCCGAAAATTGTTTTGAGTATTCAATGATTAAATATATAAAGAGAAATTAAAATTTTCTAGTAGACCAGGTCTGTCCAGAAAATGTTGAGCCATTGTTAATATAATGAGAATGGTTGGTGGGACATCAGTGTAACCTGGCAGCCAAGGCGAGTGGACTGGGTATGCTTGTGTGAACAGTGATGACTTCACTGCACTAGTCAGTGGGGGTGGTAGATGCTGCTGAGTGAGCATGTGCACTTTGTGGCTATAGGATTCAAAATGACTGAGCTAGTAGAGCAACAAATTTGCATCAGATTTTGTGTTCAGCTTGAACTACTCTCCACGGAAACTATTCAGATGATTCAGAAGGCTTTCAGGTATGATGCCATGAGTGCAGCACAAATAACAGTGTGCCACAAATGATTTGAAGGTGGTCAAGAATCTGTTGAAAGTGATACATGTTCTGGAATGCCCCTAAAACAAACAGATCACTAGAGAATGTTGAACATGTACAGGCTGCAATCAATAAAGATCAGCAGCTGACAGAGCATAAAATAGAAGCTGACCCAGGGATTCCAAAAACTACTATGTCCAAGATTTTGACACAGGATCTTGGCATAAAATGTGTCATGACAAACTTTGTTCTGCAGCATCTTGTACCAGAGAAGAAGGAAAGGAACAACTTATTGCAGAATCTAATGATGCTGGGAGAACTGTGTGAGGTCCCTAAGTGCCTACTTTGAAGGGGACTGAAGAGTCATTGCCTTATGTATGGTGTTTCTAGTAACTAGTATCTTCTTCAATAAAAGTATCTATTTTTCATATTTCATGGATAGATAGTTTCTGGATAGACCTTATATAGTAAAACTTAGTAAGTATTAGGTCACAATATTATTATGAAAACTTTTTGTCAGGTTGAATATAATTGTATATATATATATATATATATATATATATATATATATATCCTAGTAAGTAATTAAAATTAATGTATCAGTCATGCTATTTTTTGTCCACTAGTATGTCAGTCAAAAATAGGTATTTCATTAAAACCGAGATCAAAAGAAACACATAAGCCTTCTTTAGAATTGCATTAATGTGCAAAATCTGTGTCCTTAGTGATTTTTGTATGGCAGTTCAAAACAAGTATGCTTTAAACTAGATAAATTACATTTTGCGAAATCACAAAATGTGCCTTTAAATAGCTTAAGGGCATTAATGCATTTTAATTAGCTATCTGGCAAATCAACAGATGTGCATGGCCAAGCTTGCATAATTTATCTACTAACAATAGTGTTGGTGTTTCTAAAGAGCTTGTAACAGTGTCCCCATTAACGCTCTAATAGATCATTGATTTCTAGACTAACAATCTGCAAGAGGTTTTAAAACAGTACCATTTTGAAATTGTCAATAAAATATATGTTTTTTTGGTAATTAGTGCAGATGTATAGAATGGTACAAGTACTTTTTTAAAACTTAGGCTAGGGTCTGTCAAAGATATGTCATAACTGGAGTATTCATAGATACATGATTATTAATACACACCAGAGTCTAAACATCCCAATTTATTTTATCTTTTCTCCACAAAAAGGCATTTCTATTCATGAGTTTGGGTAGCATATTGGTTTAAGTGTCACACTCAGGAGTCAGATTACTTGCAATCAATTCCGGGCTATGTGACCTTGTATAACTTAACCTGATCAAGTCTCTATTTCTTCATGTGTGATGTTAGAGAAATAAAAAACATCTTTGTTGTTTGAGTGTTGTGATAAAGAAAAAAAATATAGCCAAATGTGAGTTCTTTAGTTAAGAATTTACATGATTTCAAATTTGTTTATTCCATAAACTGTGAAATCAAGTATTTTAATCTTTCTTCCAATACAAAGGATTATCTTTTTAAGTATATTTTATTGATTATACTATTACGGTTTTCCCAATTTTTTTCTTTCCTTTGCCCCCCCTCTGCCCTTCACCTCCGCCACTATCCAGCATTTCCCCCCAGCTCAGTTCGTGTCTATGGGTTGTACATAGAAGTTATTTGGCTTTTCTGTTTCCTGTAGCAAGAGGAAAGGAGATAGTTACCTACAAAGGAGTGCCCATAAGATTATCAGCTGATTTTTCAACAGAAACCTTACAGGCAAGAAGAGGCTGGAAAGAAAGAAGTATTCGAAGTCATGAAAGGCAAGGACCTACATCCAAGATTGCTCTATACAGCAAAGCTATCATTTAGAATGAAAGGGCGGATAAAATGCTTCTCAGATAAAGTCAAGTTAAAGGAGTTCATCATCACCAAGCCTTTATTATATGAAATGTTGAAGAGATTTATCTATGAAAAAGAAGATAAATATGAACAGTAAAATGATAATAAACTCATAACTATCCAAAGTATCTCCTATAAAAGAAGTATATTTTGCTTGTCTAACTTTGTATCTCAGAAGAAAACAATATTTGTATTATTTCATCTTTGCATTTAGGAGGCAGGATAACTAGTTATTGAAGTTATGTAATTTATATATATGTCAATGGATATATCTATCTATACATCTATATCCAGTGAGACAGATGATAGATAGACAGATAGATAGATATAGGTAGATAGATATAAATTTTTCTTCCTATCGTATGCTGTGGTAGCAAGGTAGTAAATAACTGCTTATGGGATTCAACTGCACTCGCTGAACATAACTGATAAGGCCTCATTTCATGCAAATGCTTCTGGCCCTTTGCCTCCAACTGGCCTTTGATTGAGGAAGGAAATAACCCATGGACAAATATTTGACAAGTGGGAGAAAGAAGACATTCTCTAGTTTTTTCCCTTTGTGTTAGTGAAAAGTACATAATGTAAATGGAGATGAAGAGGTTAGGAAAAGATAGGAAAGAAAGAAACCTCAGTAAGACCTGGTGACTGGTGTTGTAAATGATGGTGTTTTGAAATAATGTAACAATGTTTCAAATTCCATTCTTTGAGAAGGAATACATTCTACAGAGAAGTGTTTCTCTAAGAGGCAGTCAATACATAGAGCCTAATTTAATGTCTGTTGGAATACTTTTCCCAATTAAAATTACTTTTTCTAGGACACTAAGTGTGGACAACACCGGGTATGACTGCCATTCTGTGGAGTATAAACGTGAGCTCACCACTGTCCATCCTGCCCTCAAAAAGCACTGAATCTTTGCATCCGTCTTGGGCAATAGTCAACATTATATGATAGAAAAACAAATTAACCTGGAGGAACTTCTAGAAGACTAAGCTTTAACTTGCTCACTAAGAATAGTAGTTGTGGGTCACTATTGTGTTTTTTAGTACACTTTAATACAAAATTAGAGACATATTGGAGGCATGGCATTGAACTAATCGCCTTCTGAAGTCCTGAAAGATATGAAAGCAATGCTATAAAAATTTCAGTCCATCCTGGAGAAGAGAAGTCCTTAGCTTAAGAATGAACAATATTAGAGGGCTGAGGTTAATTTCAATCCTTTTGGAATTTTAACTTACAATAAAATATTTTGTTCTTGTCTTTAAAATCCCTTCACTATTTCAAATTTGAGTGCCAAGGGGATTTAATTAAAGAAAGTTAATTTTCCATGGGAATTTGATAATGGAATATTTTAAACAAATATCTGGCCTCTCTATGTTGCTGGCATTGTATTTTGACATGTTTTTAACATGCAATTATTGGAGTATCTATGATTATATTTGACTTAAATTATACATGGAACATGTGATTGGGTATGTTGGAAAATAAAAATAGATATTTTGGGGTAGCTAAATAAAATAAGGAGTGAACTTTGGAGTTTGAGTTCAGCCTGTCCTTATAGCATGTAACCTCTTTCATTGTTTTGATCCATGGAGTCAAACATTTTACTACACCAGAACAGTCCAATGAATAGTCATAAAGGCAGTTTGTAAAGTGTGAACACAATCATAAGGAAGTAGAATGATAACTATTATTCCCTACACTGGGATCATAGCCATACTCTGGGTGAAATATCAATACAAAGTTTAATCTAAAGAGTTGAAAGGACAGAGACCTGGAAATGTTTGCAAAAAATATTCTTACAGTAATTCTGCCTAGAGAATACGGGATCTTGTTAAACTACCTCTGACGGGCTCTTGTCTCTGAATTTGTCGTTGGGTCTTCCAATTCACATAGCAGTAATCAGAAAGGGAAGAAAAATATAAAGTGAAGTAGATCAGAGACAAGAAATACGCCATATGCATGAAAGAATGAATGAAACATGCTTCAATTGTTTTTTGTTTCTGACTTTGCTGACTACTCTATCTTGCAAACCAAGGTCTTTCATCACAACCTAAACATTCGCTTGACTCAGTAGTGGAAAACTAAAGAAGTATCTAGGGGAAGGTGGAGAACGCCCAGGGTCTGCCACCGACTTGACCCAAAGAGATGAATCATTGGGTTAGCAACTATGTGCCTGAGTCATTAGATGGGTATGGGTTCTCTTTACACTCCAAATCAGCCAAGAGTCTCTTGTGTTTCACCCTTAGCAGAAACAATAGAGGATTTTGGGAAGCACAGTTTAACCTAGCCAGTTAACATATTACAAAGCCATCATGCTACACTTTTCCCTCTCAAAGAGTGAAACCCTGCCTTTCTTTGGCTTGTGACTAAATCCCTTTATTCTTCCATAGATAGTACAAGTTACCTGATAAGGATGGTAGCATTTATTTGTTTCCTGATTCAGGGACAGTAATATGTTAAAATTTTGAACATGGACAAATTTGGCCTCTTGGAGGCAAAAACTTAAAATAGAATACCTAAGTTGCTGGTTGCATCTATTTTTCAATGAGCTGACCCAAGGTCTAGACTAGCGGGAAAATGGTTAGCAAGCATATTGGGCTCTCACGTTTAAGTCAAATTCTCCAATATACTTTACATCAGTAATTAAGCTTTCATTTTGTTTTTACATTTTTAGACTCAAATATTTTATGTTTAATTTAGAAATTAGGAGGGAAACAAGGTTTTGTTCATTGGGTCTTTCATGTTATAATGCAGATATGAATAAAAAGTTTCCAAAGTATGAGATGCACCAAAGTATAATAAAATTTTCTTAAAAATAATATTTTTAAAGGTGCTACTTGTCTTTTTTCACCAATTTTGCATTATAAACTTTCCATTTCAAGTTTTTAGCTGTAATATCCAGACAAATTATTTAACTAAAATCTTTGCCAAAATCCTAAAAATACGGAATATATTTTTGAAAATCCTTAACTCATAACCTTAAATAATGAGAACTGTGAAAATTACATCATGTTTCATATATATATGTGTAAAATTTATATTGCATGTGTGAATGCTTTATGACTATAATGAATGATTTCTCATGACAGCTGTTGTTTTAGGGTTGCTGTGTTTCAGGAAACAGGGAAGGCTGAGGAGAGAGAAAGACAATGGAATGTCCAATGAGTAGAGCATTCAGAACATACATACTTACTCTTTGCTCTCTTATGCAGACATGCTTTTTGGTACCCCCAAAGCAATAGTATAAGATAGTATAGTATAGTATGGTATGGTATCATATGGTATGGTATGGTATGGTATGGTATGGTATGGTATGGTATGGTATGGCATGGCATGGCATAGTATAGTATTGTATAGTATAGTATAAGTACAATAGTAATATCAGTGATCACTGATCACAGGTCACCATAATAAATATAATAATTATGAAAATATTTGAAATATTGGAAGAATTACCAAATGTTACAAAGACACCAAGTGAGGAAATGCTGTTGGGAAAATAACATCAATAGACTTACTCAATGTAAGATTATCACAAACTCTTAACTTATCAAAATATGATACTGTGAAGCACAATAAAATTAAGAATGACTGAATACACATATCTACGAACATTTTGGTATGTAAACGGCTACAACTACGTTAGATCAGAATTATTTTGGAAGGCAGAAATATGGTAAAATTTTAATTTAGTGTAACAACTTTTCATCTGCAAGATAGAATGGTGTGAAGAATGATTGATATTGGAGAGGCAATGTAAAAATGACAGTGCAGATGGTAAAAAGTTGTATCTATTTAAAGTACATTAACACAGTTCAAAAATTTAGTCATGTAGATGAGTGAAAAAGGATAATAGGAAAGGTTATTCTCAAATTTCCTACTTTGAATAACTAAGCTGCTGGGGAAACTTTAGAATATAATGAAAAAGTTTTAAGAGGAAGGAACATCTACTCATTTCTTATGTAACAAGTGGACAATCTGCCTGTCATTGTGAACTCATCCAGAAGAAAGGTGGCAGTATTTAGGGATGTAGGTAGAATTGGATTTACACTTATAATTCTCTGATAATTAATTATATCACATGAGCAAAATGGAAAGCTTTGAGATGAGAATGTGATACAGAATGAAGCCAATTATTATATCATTCCTTTCTATTTTGTTTAATAGAAGACTATAGGATGCTGAAGAAGAAAAGACATTGTCAAGTTTAACTAACCTTCCATGCATTAATTCAAAGCCTTTTTGTCCAGTATGTGAAGGAAAGATAAATAGAACTCGAAAGTCAACTGGAGTTTTCTCTGTTCTTGAAATTGAGATAACTTTGGGTTGCATCATTACTTGTTGCCTTATAGATGTTCAGTTCCTGCTCAAGAGGTCTACATTCCAAATGATCACCTTTAAATTATGGCTACAAGTGCCCTGTGTTGTCACTGTCCTACTTGGTAGTTTAATGTGTGAAATATTGCCCTTCTTTGGATTTACTTCTAATTTATCATACCTTAATTTATTAGACTTGATTGAACATATTGTGGGAAGAAAGTATATTTCAACTTTGGAGGTAATTTTGAATAAGTCAGCCTCTCCACCTTTAAAATTATTTTGAATAATGCTTAAATTGACTCACAGAAAGTGCCATCTTAATAGAATTAGTTAAATATATGTCCAAAACCCCCTTCTCTCAGATGTGATAAAGTATAACTCAAAATGTTTGAAGTGGACAAACTTTATCTTTATTGGGCTGTGAATCTAACCTTAAGATACTTGGCACCATTTTTATCTTTTCAGAAGTAACATCTCTTCCTGACATCTATGACCACTTTTTCAGATATTTTCAAAGGTGACAAATGATAACATAAATTCTCACTTGTCTTCTGGCTCTCACTCAGTTGGATCAATAATAGTTGAAACAGAAAAAAAAAAGCATTTAAAGGTCTTTAGGACTTTTTGTTTTCTGTGTGGTAAAGAGAATGTCTGGGTCATTTGGAGTTAGTTTTCTGGAGAAAGATGAGATAAAGAAAGAATTGTAAACCTCCTTAAACATATAAAATGAAAAGGCATAGGTTGATAGAAATTGATAGAAGAAAATAAAATATCTGTTGGAGAATTTTTGAGAAATGTTGAATAAATATTTCTCTTAAGTCATATCAGTCTAGAAAAGGAGATGAAGTTGTTTTTCAATCTGAGATCTTCCTAGTGATATTGGGAGATTTTTGCTGGCCAGATAGCATAACAATGAAAAGCCCATAATCAGGATTCAGATTCTTCCATTTGAATTCCAGTTCCAAAATTTAATGGCTGTGTTCTCTGACAATTGCTTAGTTTCTTCCTGCCTCAGTTTCCTAGTGTATAGAAATGAAATTATGATGGCACCTACCTCACAAGTGTTGTTTACAGATAATATGCCTGTGAACGTAAAGTATTTAAAGCAGAACCTAATATGTAGTAACACTCAGTAATTGTTACTGGTAGACTTTGCCATGTAATTCACATTCAGACCTCACTTGATCTATTCAAAAAATATATTATTGAGCCCAAACTGGCATAGTTCCATTGGTTGGTCATCGTCCTACAAAGCAAATTCAATGGTTTGAATCCTAGTCAGGGCACATAGCTAGGCTGTGTATTCAGTACTAGCTAGGGGTACAAGTAAGAGACAAACAATCCACATTTCTCTTTCACATTAATGTTTCTCTCCATCTCTTTCTCCCTCCCTTCCTTTCTCTCCCTAAAAATAACAAAAAAATATCTATCATCTATCTATCTATCTGTAGATATAATATAGACACATATATCTATATATAATATATGTTATGTTATATATAGATATATATGCATAATGGAGTCAAGTGTTGCATATGCCATTGTGTTCTTTGCTTGTTTTGGTAAATGTTGAATCTAGATCCGTGATCACATATATTAGTTCTACTTTACCTTCTTTGAAATAAATATGTTTTAAGTTTTAGCAAGACCCTTATTCTCATTAGAGAAACATAACAAGATCATTAATTGATAATAATAAATTAGTCAATAAAATTACTTAAAAAGGGTATGCAATATAGTAATACAGTAATTTTAGACTAAGTTAGCATATAGGTGCTGTTTAGAATTATATTGTTTGCTAAAAAAATATTACTTTTCCTGATTTTTTCCAAACCAATGCATTATAATAGAATTTTTAAAAATATTAGAATTTAACTTCTATCTAGAGGAAATATAACCCATTATGGTCCAAACACTTCTAGTTCTTAATTCAAAAATTTCATAGGTATGCTTTTATCAAAAATATTTTCAAAAGAAAAATTTATGAACATGTTAAAATACTTAGTTGTCACCAATAAATTAGAACTCATAGATAAAATGCTTCATGTATTGATATCTTTTTAAAACACTTTTGTGCTTCAATTACCATTTAATTTCTTGATTTTTCCTTAATTTAATTAAGAGATTTAATTATCCTCAAGCACAAAAGTTTTCACCATTTAAATAGAGAAAATGAGTGCCTTTAAATTGTACTGATTATTCTCCTAACAGTCCTCATAACATTGAAACTATTTTTATGAAAAACGGTTTTACAGAAAGTTTACTATGTTGGGTTACTAATAGCAAAATGCCTTGTACACTGATTTCTCCCTTAAACTGGATATAGAGTTTCTAATAACAACTAATGTAAATTATGAATATGTCTCATAAATACAATAGATGTGTATTGCATTTTGAAGTTATATCATCCATACTTTGATATAGCATAGAATTATAGAAATAGCTATAAGTAAAAAAGTTGTAAATTGAACTATCCATTGGTATATTCATTGAACAAGTTTTGCAATTATGATAATGTCTCCTTGGTTTAATGTCATGTTTATATGAAATGTTCATATGAGTTACATGTGGCTATAATCTGAATCCTTCCGTCTTCTCAAAATTCATATGATAAAATCTTAATGACTGATGTGATAGTATTAGGAAGTAAGGTCTATGGAAAGTACTTAGGTCATGAAGATTGAGCCCTCACAAATGGGATTACTTTTCTTGTCCGAGGCCCCTTGTTCCTTCATCATGTGTGGAAATGGTAAGAAGCATTTTGTCTGAAACAGGAACAGCATCCTCACTAGACTATGGCCATACCTTGATCTTGGTCTTCCCAATATCTGGAAGTGTGAGATAACATTCGTTTTTATAAGGTACCTACTCTGGTATTTTGGTATAGCAACCCTAATAAACTAAGACATTTATATATATATAGTATTTGTATATATATATATATATATATATATATATATATATATATATATATATAGTATTTGTATGGATAATACTTCTTGAAGGGACATAAATCGATTTGGGTAATTAAATTATACATTACCAATGTCCTTTTATTAAAATATTGACTTCATGGTCCTGGCCAGAGTGGCTCAGTTGGTTGGAGCATTGTCTTATCAACCAAAAGATCACAGGTTCAGTTTCCAGTCAGGGCAGGTTTGCTCCTCAGTCAGGACATAGATGAGGGTCAATGTTTCTCTCTCGCAGCAATGTATATTTTCCTCTCTCTCTCTCCTTCCTTTCCTCTTTCCTTGAAATCAATAAGCATGTTTTTGGGTGAGGGTAAGAAAATCAGCATTTTAGAATGTTTAATTAATTGCCACTGGACTCTACTATATTATTGAAAGAAAATTGTTGGGTGGACTGCTAAATAGAACAGATGCATAAAGACTTTTTAATAGGACTTAGGGAAAATGTACTTTTTTGGTAGTAGGTTTGATGCAAAGATATTTTTGTAAACTATTAATAAAATAATTTATTTTCCTTTGGAAACAAATTATTGTCAGACTTCAGGAAGCTTGGGGACTGTTTTATATAATGCATAAAATTTGTACATTCCAGCTTTTTTGGAGGGAAATAGCTAATGTTTCTCTCAGAAATCTCTAAAACTTGCAGTTATTTGCACTACAGTCTAGACTGTAGTGCAAAGAACTCCACTAAATTTGTCTAAAAGGAAAAAAATCTCTCATTTGAAGACAATTAAGATGTCAGAAAAGTATATAATGTCATTCTCCCCACCCCTGGCATTAGGAGTAAATTAAAACATCTTCATCAAGAGTACAGATATGCTTTTGTTATAAATTTTACCCAATACATAATACTTGCTATTATCCATTTCATCTTGCTCAAAATTAAATAATTCATAGCAGAATAGCTTGCTAGGAAATATCCTTATCCAAAATAATATTAGCAGCTCATCTACTCAAATGATGTCTGGCTGTTTAAAGAATTGTTTAGGAAAGTCATAACTTTTTAAAATATTTGAATTATTTGTAAGAATTGGTGACATCTAAGTTACTAAATCTATTCATATTTTTGTCTTGTATGCATTTTTCTTAATAAGCAAATGCAAATGAAAGGCTTTTAAAATAACATTTTCTTTGTAAATGAGTGTTCTTTAAAATTCTTTATGAGCATTTCAAAAAAGATTTTATGGATTTTAGAGAGAGGAGAGGGGAAAGAGAAAGAGAGGGATGGAAATATCAATGTGTGGTTGCCTCTCATGTTCCCCACACTGGGAACCTGGCCTGCAACCTAGGCATGTGCCCTAGACTGGGAATTGAACCAGCGACACTGATTCACAGGCCTGTGCTCAATCCACTGAGCTTGCCAGCCAGAGCTTAAAATTTTTTTTGTTCTACGTTCTATCAAGGTGTCTTTGTCAGAATAGTATCATACATTCCATCTTACAAAAAAGCCCACATGACCATTTCTGTTCCTTGGAACTCCAGTAATGAAACATTATTTATAGAAGAATCTACATAAAAACCTTTAATCATGATATATAACATTTGAGTAATCTAATGCTGGAGTACATGTGCATATATTTGTATATATACATATATATTTGTATATATACATACATATATTTCACTCCTTGTTGAACTATGCACAATTTTTTAATAAAATGTAAATGCATCTGGACCTCATGGTTGTCAGTTAAATATTGAGAATATTTCATTAAATGGCATGTACTTTCATGTTTCAACCTTTGCAGAAAATACATGTAGGTTTGTTTTTTTTAATTTTGAGAAAATGTATCTACGAGTAATCCCGGTCTTCAACCTGATCTGTTTTTTCAGCTGTTATATTGTATTTGATGTAATAATGAAACTGAACTATTCAGAGAGCCACAGGTGTGGTAGGGACTAAGTGAGGAGTAAAGAGATTTCTTTTCCCTTAGAGGCACAAAGAGAACGAAAGGTTAAGTACGTCCATGAACTTGAATTGGAATAATGAACCCTTTGTGCTTGAACATGCAAGGTTTGAATGAATTATGCATATTATTAATTTAGGAATCACAAATATTATTAATTTAGGAAGCAAAATAGATAATTTTGGTCCAAAAATGCCAGAGAGAAATATTCCCTGCACGGAAAACTCTAAGAGTGGGGGTCCTAACTATATTTACCAGTAAACTCCTAAATCTAAATATCGAGAATAAAAATAATATTCAGGAAACTTTTTAAAATATTAGCTTTTAAAAAATTGATACAAAACGTTCCTAGTAACAACTTTTGTTTTATACAAAATGGGCAAGTCATAACTCAGCTATTCTTAAGGCCATCCTCACTATGCAATAAACCTTGTACCTAGGGTTAGCACCCTAGGGCTTTAAATGTATCTCATAAAAGGCTTCTGGGAGTGCATTTTCCACTACTATAATCAGAATATAAATTAAGACCAGTGCGCCAAAGGTATATATGTACCCTTGTAATTTTACTTATATAAATTACACACATAATTTTTGTAAATCTCTAGTTTGGGATCTATCTTCTAAGATTGTGAACACAACCTTGAAAGCATAGATGAATTAATTCACTCTATGTACATGAGTAAGAATCAACATAACTGCTAAGTTGCTGGAGTTATATTATAAGAAAATTAAAATTATTTTTTAAGTTGAATATGATGATTTTTGGAGTTGCAATTGACAGCCAAAAGAAATTTTAGAAAATTCTATGAGATTGGAACCTGTACCATTCAGAAAAGCATGATCCAGTTTGAGAAATCTAGACAAAGAGCTAAGTGTGCACAAAATAGAATAGAGTTATTATATTAGATATATTCCATGTGAACTTGAATACAAGTCTCTGTAGCCATATTTATTTATTTAATAGGCCTTTTTTCAAAGTTTCTCAGGAGCTGTAGGTTTTGCTATAAAAAGAAAACAAACACATTTGGAGCTATAGCCACAAAACTAAAATTTAGAGGTTGTGTAAAAATAGGTTTATACATGGAGGAAGATGATTTTGAATAATAGTTAGAATAAGGTTATGTAAGCAAAGAATCAATGGTGATTTAGCAACTGTCAAAACTCAAAACCATATAAGCCTTCATCACTGCTCCTGTAGAAGAAGGTCTAATTACATATGGAAGAATGAATAACATGATAAGCATTCTTGGTTATTTGTAGTTCATTCATTATTCCAAGTAAAATGGTAGAAGGGAATTGTACCGTCTTTGAGTTTAAGCTTCAGGGTTTTTTTTTTTTTCAGTCATACTGCTAACACAGGTTTTAGAGTCAAGAACAACAGAAGCAGATGATCTGGTGATCAAATCATGATCAATTTTGATGAAGACAGTTTGGGTTCCAGAATAATTGGGTGTGAAAGAAACACCTACATTCTAACCATTTTTAAATTAAAAATATTTTTATTGAATTGTTGCAGTTATATTGGTTAATTAAATAGGTTTCAAGTGTACAATCTATATTAATTCACCTGTATAGTGTATCATGTGTTCACCACCCATAGTTTAGTCTTCTTCCATCATTTATCCCCTGCACCTTACCCTCTTCTACCTGCCCCCGCTCTCCTTTCCTTTGGTAATCACCATACAGATGTCTATGAGGTTTTCTTTTTTTCTTAATCCCTATTTGTAATTTAATTTAGTGAAATAAAGTGAAGGAGGAGATCATTGCTTCCCTCCGGGAAAAAAGACTAGTTATCTGAATAATGATTAGAGTTGGAAGTGCAGACTTGAATCAGAGACAATGCAAATATAACTCAGAATCCTCAATCCAATTTCCCAGCAAATATGTCCCAAATTGTGGAGATAACTAGGTTTCCCTCAGAGTGGCTATTTGTTTTTGACCAATAATCCCTGTTTTGTTGGTAAATCCAGATGTTTTCTGTTTTCATCTCAGTTGTGTTTGACATCATCAAGCTCTGTGACTTTGACTTTTTATTAAAATTTACATTTTTTCTTATTGCAAACTCATTGCCCTTTATTTGTCCACCCATACTAAAGGTTCTCAAGGCAGAGTTTTGATGATGATGTCAAAGAAAGGAAGAAAGAAAAGGAATCCTACTCCAAGGAATAATTTTTGCACCCATGTCTTCTCTTATAACCTATTTGTCAGTAGTTCTTAAACTATTTAAAGAATCATATTTTTATAGTCAGCTGTTTCTTAACATTATATTTCATATATTGACTCAAAATGTAAATAATTTAATGTATTTCCCATATATGTATATCTTTAATAGCCCATTTTTAAATTAATGAAGTTATTGTTTAATTTTAAATGCAATCATCTGGGAATCATTCTTTACATCCCCTCCATTCTCTAAACTCATGCTTTCATTTTTAAAGCAATATCAAATCTTATCCTTTTACTTTAAAAACCTTTCACTGTGTTCACATTCCTCAATACCTATTAGTAAGATTGCCTAAGTGGCTATCATGTCATATGGAACAATCACATTCTCCCATACAGGAGGAGTTCTTTCAGAGCTATTTGATCTCTGCATCTTCCACCTTGCTGTGAAGAAAGACACCATGATCTGCTGGTCTTAAGAGAAATGATGTAACATAGACTGTAATGTCACTTAGAAATCCGTTTAGTTCTCTTAAGGTAATTATGAATTATACCTGCAGTGTTTGTTTCCACCTACCCTTTCTACCCCACCCTCCTCCAAGGACAACATGCTTCTGGTCTGACCTCCAGACGTGACTACCATATTACAAGATGGTTTGTCTGAACTTCGTGATCTTGTTTTCCAAATAAGATATTGCTCTTAGGGCCATTGGGGGAAATGCAATATATTTTGGAGAACACTATTTATCACGTAGCAACTCTCTGCACAATTCTGTTCCTTTTGCCTTTCATAAGTAGATCTACATTTCTGTTTTAAGGAGTTATTCTTTGAATTTTGGATCTATAAAATGATTCCAAAGTTCCCTGTGGCAAATGAGAGAAGATATCTTTCTGTTTAAGTTTTAGACTAACTTGAGAAGGTTTTCTTATGAATAAAAACAAGAAGAAGCAAAAATATTTTTGTCTTTTTACCCTATATTTTTAATGACAAATACAAAGCTAACATAGAGAAGAGACTTCTATATAGTACTAATCTAATTAAATAATTCATGGCTTAAAATACCATTTTTTTTGGTAGAGGATTTTCCTGTTGGTTTTGTTCATTTGACTACAAAAAGCAACTGTCTTTTTTTTTTAGCAACTCTCTTTGATAATGTGAAATACAGAACCAATGAACTTGGGGCTCTCTTGGTTGAAGTGGGGATAGGCATCACCAGTACATCTATTTGTTCCTTTCATTAAACAGCTGCCAGTAAAAGCCAATGAAGTACCTCACTGTCTCCCTTAATGCACTTAACACAAAATCTATTGTGCTTGATCAATCTATAGTAATCAATGTGTATTTATGTGTCTGTTTTGTACACAACAAGATATGTTTGGCTAGCAGAAAAATTTGTTGCTAAAATAAATACTTTCGAAACCACATTATTATTCTGGAATATATCAAACACTTTGTGTCTTTCTTTATCCTGTCCAAATCAATAATAAATCTAGAATCTTACTTAGTTTTATATTGGTTATCCAAACAATTTATTCATTCACATGGCAATAATTTCAATATATAGTTCATTTATAAATGTACATTTTAATGTGAAGAGTCATTACTAGCTATTTGTGGAACATTGCATAAATATATGTAACTAATAGAATATACAACAAAATTGTGACCATGTATTATATTTATATTTTTCTTGGAAAACTTTAATCCAAAATGTAGTCCTCCTCACTGAATGATTTAACAGATATTGGTCTATAAAAATTTACTAATGCATTGCCTAAAATAGAGAGAAGCAGTTAAAACTTTATTAATCTCATATAAAAAGTATTATTAAATCCTAATACACTGAGTTTCAATGAGCAATTGATCTAATAGTTTTAACACAAAAAAGGCCCTGATAATTATCAGATTTAATTTTAAAATTATTCATAATCAATAAACAATTGCAATATGCACGTGAATCCTGATACCAGAAACTCAAACAAATTAATCAGAAATATTAGCCCTGGAAGTTGTGCCCCCGATGGCTAGAGCATCATCCCATGAACAAGGCCTGCTGGTTCAGTTCCCAGTCAGGGCACACGTACCTGGGTTGTGGGTTCAATCCCTGGTCCGGGTGCACAGGGGAGGCCTTCAGTCAGTGCTTCTCTCTTGCATCAATGTTTCTCTTTCTCCCTTCCTCTGTCCTTTCTCTTCTCTCTACAAGGAATGAAAAAGTACCCTCAGGTGAGAATTAAAAAAAAAATTAGGAATGAATGTGATTGTGCAAAGAAGATAAACAACCATTTGATGCTGTCTTTCGAGTAGTTCACATTTAAAAAGCCCTAATTATTTAAAACTTAAGTTATTAATAAACTATTAATATGCATGATTTAACTTTTTTTCACTATTTTATGGGACCAGTTACATGTAATGCAGCCTGTTGTAAAAAATCTGTGTGGCTGATTGAAATATTTACTCACATATTCAAGGCATAGAAATAAAATATGATTCTATAGTAACTTGGAAAAGCTCTATTTTGAGAATTGCCAAATTCTACTCTGTAGAATTAGATTATGAACACTAGAGAAAATTGTGAAACTTATTTTTTTCTGACACTGAGTGATGATGAAAACGTAGAGTCAGGATTTTGTTTTTAATATCATTACCTTACTGTAAAGAGTCACCCATATAGTACTTTTTAATTAATAGATTTTATCTTTATAGAAGTTTTAGATAAAGAGAAAACATGAGAAAAAGAGTACTCACATACTCCTCACTGCACTCATTTTGATATCTTGAATTAATACACATTTTTTATAATGGGTGAGCTAATATCAGTGCTTTACTATAAAATCAAGTCCATAGTTTAGGGTTCATTCTATATGTTGTTCATTCTCGGGTTTTGATAAATATGTAATACCACGTATCTACTGTTACATATCATGGTGCATAATAGTGTCACTGTCTAAATATTCCCTATTCTCCTCATTAATTTCTACTTTATTTCTCCAAAGCTTTATCAGTAACTTAACTTTTTACTGTCTACATGCTTTTGTCATTTCCAGGATGTCATATAACTGGAATCACATATAGATAGGTAGCTTCTTCCAATTGGCTTTTTGCACCTAGCAATATGGTGTCACTATTGTAATGGTTTTCGGCCTGCCTCTGTGTCCTTCTGGGGCTTGAATGCTCCTTTCTTTCCATGCTCGGTAATACTTCATTGTGTGTCTTATCACAGTTTATTTGTCTGTTCACTTCCTGAAGGACATCTTAGTTGTTGCCACATTTTGGCAATTACAAACAAAGCTGCTACAAACATTCTTGTGAATTTTTTAGATGTAAAAGTTCAACACATTTTAGCAAATACCAAGGCATGTGATTGCTTGATCATATGCTAAAAGTGTGTTTAGTTATGTAAGAAACCACTGAATGTTTTCCCATGTGGCTGTGCTATTTTGCATCCCCGCCAGCAACGAGTGCGTGTTCTTGTTTCTCCACGTCCTCACCATCATTTTGTGTAAGGAGTAAATTTGAATCTGTTTGCTATTGAATAGTTATATTTAACAAAATATAAGTATAAATAAGAAGTAAAAAATAACATTCTTAGATATTTTGAAATGGATCTAATGTCTCATTATCTTCTTTTATTTTTAAATATTTGAAGAATTACTTTTGTCTGGTATTTTGATTGCCATCATTGTCATGTGCATGAAGGGCCCAGGTTAATTTTTTTAAAGATGTTAACCTAAGGGTTTTATTTTTTAACCCCACATGTCCTTCCAGTTTTTGGTATTTAAGCCAAATGTTTAGATGCCGTGAATAAAATGAACGTTATGCATATTGTCTGTTGTTTATGTGGTGATATTTAACAATAAGACAAACAGGTATAAAGGACATATGGACAAAGCCAAAAGGGAATAGGTTCAAGGATGGAATGTGGGAATTCTGGGGTGAGGAGAGTTGGGGGATGGAAAAAAACTTTACTTGAACAACAATAAAAAAAATAAAATAAATAAAAGTAAAACAAACTTTTTTCATTAAATAAATAATTATTGGGTAATTATAGGTTCAATATATCTCTGTGCACTGAGAATATAGCAGTGAACAAAAAAATTGGCCATATTGTATATAGATTCTAGAGGAATAAGACAGAAAAATATATAAACTAATTAATATATATCTAAAAATAAATTCAAGCATGAGTTATATCAGATAAGGAGGTGTTATTTTAAAAAAATTGTTCAGGAAGGATTCTATAATAAGGTAACATTTTAATAGAAACATAAATTAAGTCAAGAAGTTCATATGAGGATGCCTAATGAAGATAATTGTAGACAAAAGGTACAAGTGCAAAAGCTTCACAGAGAAGCCTGTTTGGTTCATTCTCAGTACTAACTGTCAGCTTGTGAAGCTGGACAAAGATCTGATCTGAGAACAGATTCAAAGACTCGTAAGAGCAACCAGTCCATAATGGTAAGGGGGGGAGAGAAGAAGATCAGGTAGAAAATAAATACTACTGTCCAGTCAGGAATTAATTTCTCTTATACCAAAGAAACAAACAGTCCAATTAAAAAATGGATAGAGAATCTGAGTAAACATTTCTCCAAAAAGGATATACAGATGGCCTATAGACATACAAAAATATATTCAACATCTTTTATTTATTTGTTTGTTTATTTATTTATTGACTTTAGAGAGTCAGAGACAGAGGAAGAGAAAGAGAGAGAAAGAGAGACAGTGAGAGAGAGGAATTTGTTCTCACACTTATTTGTGGATTCATTGGTTGATTCTTGTATGTGCCATGACTGGGGATCAAACCTGCAACCTTGGCATATTGGGATTACACTCTAATCAAATGAAATATCTTGCTAAATATTCAACATTTTTCATTATCAAAAAATGCAAATTAAAGCCATAGTAAGCTAGCATTTCACATCTGTCAAATGCTTATCATCAATGTATCAACAAATAATAAATGCTACTGAGGACATGGAGAAAAAAGAACCTTGGTATTCTGTTAGTGGGGTTGTAAATCAGTGCGGGTACTATGGAAAACAGAATGGAGGGTCCTCAAAAAATTGAAAATAGAACTTATATATGATCCAACATTTTTATTTCTAGGTATTATCTAAAGAAAACAAAAACACTAATTCAAAATATGTATGGATCCCGATATTCACTGCAGCATTATTTGCAATAGCCAAGATATGGAAGCAAATTAAATGTTCACTAATAGATGAATGAATAAAGAATGTATATGTGTTATATACACAATGAAATACTACTTGGCACCAAAAAGAATGATATGTTTTTTTATTTTTGATAACATGGATGGGCCTACAGGGTTTTATGTTAAGTGAAATGAATTAGAGAAAGTGAGCCAGAGAAAGACAAATGCTATATGATCTCATTTACATGTAGAATCTAGGAGAGAAAAAACAAAAAATAGAGAACACAAAACAGAAACAACCCATAGACATAGAGAATGAGCTGATGGTTGCCAAAGGGGAGGAATATGAGGGAAGGGAAAAAGAAAATAAAGTTACTTTTAAAAAGATTGGAATAAGCGAGTGAAAAGGGGACAAGGTTAGGGTTCAGAGATCCGACACAGAGGTTTTGATAACATTTAAACTGAAGTATATTTCTAGAGAATTTCCACAGGAGATAAGAAAAAATGTGTATTTCTAGTTGGGTAAGAACTTTTCATTTAATAAGTAATGTTTGAATATGAGTATATGAGTTGTTCGCATCTATTCATGAAACCATTACTGTAATAAATTTCACACAGAACAAAAAAACTAAAAATAAAACCTTAAACTAGAGTAAATACTATAAATAAATTTATACATACATACATATTTAGTGTTTCAGATTGTGGAAGAAGAAAGCCAGATGGATACTTTGACTCACTCATAAAACTTTTTAAAGCTTAAATTTGTGAAAAAAGAAAAAAATGCATCTTCGACTAGAGAGTAGTCTTAGATTTGATGAAAAGCTCATATATTTTTAGAGGTAAAGATGTCATGAATTTTTTATTGATAGGTTATTGGGCAGAGGGGAAAGAGGGAATAACTCTTAAGGTTTTTATCCTGAGCTAAAGGCCTTACACAGAACCGTGCTTTGATGAAGCTAAGAGCTACAAGGGAAGCCATTGATTTTCAATGTAAACTGGGAATTTGGACTGATTAGGCAGAAATACCTTTTAGACATACATAATGAAACTTCTAGCAAATAATCAGATGCCTTATTAAGAAATTTCGGGAATGTTACTTGGAAGCAATGATTTGGACTACATAAGATGACGTAGAGATACACTGTTTCATACACCAGCATCATGTTGATACCACATTTCAAAGTAAATTAATTAATATCTAAACAATTAGAATTTAGGATAGGGGGAAAATGTAGACAACTGTAAATGAACAACAATAAAATAATTTAAAAAAGAATTTAGTTTTTCAGTCACTCTAATCACATTTCAATTGTTTGCGATAGGTGGCAATTGGCTACAATATTACACAATGAAGAATATTTTCACTCTCACACTTTGAGTTCTGTATACTAGGACATCATATCATTTAATAAAAAAATTTTCAGCTTTTTTCCCCAATACCTCCAGCGGTCAACTGATTTAAAGTAGAAAACTTTAAGATTTGAACTATATTGATTCTTAATGTAATACATTCTACTCACAGGTTAATTTAGTTCTGTTAATGAACTGAGCAATGAACATAAATGTTGATCTCCATCCCGCTAACCCCTACCCTAAAACATGTAAATACAGCTCAGTTCACTAAACCAACTTGTTACTTGTTGGGGTTTCTTTATAAAGAAAATTTTGTGCAAGAAAATGAAAAGTGTGTGTGTGTACACATGTGTATGGTATATTGCAACAAAACTGATGTTCTTAAAATATACATCAGCTCCTTTTTCCAGCTGGGTATAAGCAAAATCATTTAAACTTTATAAGCCTTGTTTTTCTCATGGCTAAACTGGGAATAATAATGCCTACCTCAAAGTGTTATTATGAGGAATAAAAGAACTGATGATGGCTATAAAGTGCTTTGCACAGTAGTTGGCACATAGTAAGTACAAAATAAATATTGGCTTTAAAAGTATCAACAGTAATAATAACACTATACACCTATATAAAAATAAATTGTTATTATACATATGTTGGAAATATTATTGCATTTTAAGAGAAAGCAGATATTAGAACTACATCTACCAGAGTGTGTGCATGGATTTGTCTGTAACATTAATAGCAATGTTCAATTTCCAGAGGTATTATATGCAATTAATAAAACATTAACTTTATGAGCTCCTAGAATGATGCATTTAAAATCTATATTTTTGTATGTTCAAATCTACATTAAAATATTTCCTCTACTTAAAAAATTTGACAACAGATTTCATGATCAGTATATTTTTCTGGATAATTTTGTCTTCCCTTTCAAATTGAAGTCCATTAACAGAAGTTGTAGCCTACAAAATAGAGTTAAAGATTAAGATAAAGAAATACGACTGAATTATCAGAATCCATGATGATTTCTGAATTAAGCTCCATGACTGTACTCTCCAGTTTCATAAGTAAATAAAGAGGTTAATGAAAGTTGAAGTTTTCTCACTTATAATTAGTAGAAACTTCATTAATTCAGGAATTATCCTTGTTTTTGAGAGTTTATGCAATGTAAGTCATTATCTGACTAGTGTTTTTTTTCTCGATTTTACTTTTTTGTCTTGAATATGTCTAGAAATTTAGATGCTAGATTGAAAAATTTTAGAAGAAAGTGGTAAAATAATTTTCAGTTAATGTGTTTAAGGTTCTAAAATGAGAAGAAGAAAAGTTTAAAAAAGAGAATTTGTATAATTTTTTGCTGTTGTTTGAGAAGCTAATCTAAATAATTCTACTTAATGGTCATCTAAGATGAGTATACTTCCTTATAGCTCATAGCCATGTGACCCTGTTTTTAACACCACCTATTTATCAATTTATCCTATCATTCTCCCACAATTTTGAACATTTAAATAGCTATGATATCATAGGCATAAGCTAAATTATTATTATCTATAATCTTTCCAACGTCTGACTCAAATCACCTATACTCTAGTGAGGTGATTTGAGGAATTCATTTAATCTATGGGCCTAGGTATTCAGTCATAGTATATCTATTTTTATACTTTCATTAATGGGATGACAATGCAGTTGACCCTTGAACAATATGGGTATGAACTGCATTGGTCCACTTACATGCAGATTTTTTCAATACATACCTGTGATGTTTTCCATCGGGGTTGGCCATTCAAGGATGCGATGATTGAATCTACACCATTTTATCTAAGAGCTTGAGCATCTGTGGATCAGGGTTCTTGGGACAATCCCCTACAGATACTGAGAACCAATTTAACTGCTTAGGGAATCAAAAGCTACATGCAGATTTTTTATTGTGTGGATGTTTGGCACTTCTATCCCCTTTCCTGACTGAGTTAACTGCATATATAATTTAAAGTGAGATACCTTGAATAACTATAGTAAAACTAGAAGGAAAAATTGGGAAGTTATCATAGTATAATAGACTGAGTTATATATCCAGATTTCAATAACCTACTCCAACAAAATTTATTGTTTTACATGCCATACAATAATTTTAGTATACTGGGGTTTGCTACACAAAATAATGTAGACTAGGAATTTTTTTCCAATTCGACTATGAGTTGTTGAGGTGAGAGACTTTAACATATTATTGCTGCTCAGAACAAGGTATCTGTCACTTGTTGGATATTTAACAGTTGTTTTGGGAAAAAATGAATTATTTATTTAAGATAAAAGTGATAATATAGTAGTCAAAATATGAAGTTCTTATTGAAATGGAAAGAACCAAAGAGGGGTGCATATTTCATTATGGGTTAAAACCAATAACAATTTTAAGATTTAAACATTTACATGTAAAAAATTCCCTGACAGGTCATGAATAATTGAAATCATAAAGGATATGTTAACTAAGAAATTTGATTCTAAAAGAAATGAAAATATACTCTTTACTGATGCTCATATCAGTAATGACACATGCATTCATAGGAGCTCAAAAATATAAGAATATTCAGAATCTGTGAAATTATGTCACTGAAGAAAATGTTCCACATTGAACTCTAGTAGAATATGTCTTTTTAAAAAATATTTTATTCACTTATTTTTAGAGAGGGAGAAAGAGAGAGAGAGAGAAACTTTAATGAATGGTTGCCTCTTGAGTTCCCTCACTAGGGTCATGGCCCACAACCCAGGTATGTGCCCTGAATGGGGATCAAACCAGTGACCCTGTGGTTCATAGGCCAACACTCAATCCACTGAGCCACACCAGCCAAGGTATAATAATTCTTTCTGAAGTCTATACTGTGTATATTAAATTGTTAACACTAAAATATGCATTTTTAGAAAAATATCTATTTGAGTACTATCTATGTGCTTAGCAATAATTATTTTTACTCATGAGGCTTTACCTTCTGAAGAATCTTTAAAAACCTCAACAATATGATAAAGTTAGTATTTGTTTTCAAAAATTAAATGTATATTTATAAGTACACATATGTGTGTGATTAAATTTTAATAAATCACACTATTTAACCTTTTGTTATAACCCTTAACTATAAATTAGAATTGATTTATCCAGCTTTTCCTTCAGAACATAAATTTTTGGAAAGTAAGAATTTACTTTTTAAGTGTAGCATTAGGTATAATGCCCCTCCAAAAAAAATCTCACATTGCTGTTGTGTGGAAAAACTTGTAACACAATAGAAAAATTAAACTATGAACTAATTCAGATTGAGAATTTGATTTGTTTCTCAGTAGAACTCTATGGTGATCCAAACCAGAGGACTTTATATAAATTGGCATATTCAATTAAAAGGCCATTCTTGATATTTGTAAATTAATTGCATCTATTTCTCTTTAAGATTATTATAAAACTTTAATGTTAAGTCCACTGATTAAAAATTAACATTCCTTATACTATTTTTCAGATCTAAAGCAATATAATGTATACCTCAATGGTTGACAACTAAACTAGAATATAATTCAGTTGATTTATAAATAAACTTCATTCTCCGATGTTGCTATTTCAGCTTAAAGAATACTCAGGAGTATGGAAAATGATCCATGGACATATCGTTTGTAAATATGGAATAGGAATCTACTATCTTCACCAATGAGCTCCTCTGTTTCAATGTCATGCATAGAGAATCTGGAGGCCTTTCCATTTTACTACGCCCATGTGTCCTTAGTTGATTGAAAATGGCAATGAGTCCTGTGCGAATCCACAAATGGTCCTTAAACTAGAAATCACACCATAATGTTATTACACAATAATTATAGTTTGTCTTAGACTTCTAATAGGTTAAATGCAGCTTCACAAATCCTTTTAAGATCATCATTGACCGAACAATCATGAAGTGAGCGACAAATATAAGCCTAGCTCTATGGAATTATTTCTTCCAATTGTGATGTTTCATTACCCAAAATAAACATAGCATGAGAATATGTGCTATGGGGAGAATATGTGGAGAATATATGCATTACAACGCCTGTTATTGGTTATAATGAGCACAATATAAGTAAACCTAAAGCAGCTACTTGTAAAGGATAACAACTCTGTGCAGTAGTTTTCTCCTCAGCTGTGGGGGATACATTCCAAGATCCCCAGTAGATGCCTAAAGATATAGGAAAAATCAAGCCCTATATACACTATGTTGTTTCCTGTATATATATATATATATATATATATATATATATATATATATATATTTGTGGTAAATTTCTACTTCTAAATTAGACACAGTAAGAGATTAACAATACTAATAATAAAATGTAGCAATTATATTGATATGTGGTAAAACAATTGTGTAAATGTGCTCTATCTCTCTCAAGATGTGTAATGGTATTGTATTTACTTTTTTACATAAAGGAAGCACTTTACAGCTTTTCTGTGGCATATTCGGAAGTGCCAGCATCACTACTCTTGCACTTTGGGTCCATTATTAAGCAAAATAAGAATTACTTGAATTCGAGTACTGCAATACTCTGACAGTTGATCTGGTAACAGAGGTGGCTAATAAGTGAGCAATCGGTTGTTAGTGTACAGGCATGAATATGCTGGGCAAAGCCAGGATTTACGTCCAGGCAGTATGGAACAAGATGGAATAAAGTGGAATGGTGTGAGAGATCATTACACTACTCAGGTGATGTGAAAGTTAGAACTTATAAATTGTTTATTTTGGGAACTTTTAACTTAATATTTTAAGACTATGGGTTATTAAAATCATAGAAAAGTGAAACTTTGGATATAAAGGATGACTATACAGGAACTCTCTGTACTATTTTTGAAAATTTCCTTAAGTCTAAAATTATTTCAAATTAAAAAATATGCATGTATATCTGCTTCTCTGATTTTTAGGTTTAAATTTGGCCCCACGTGCAGAAGAGGTAGATAACCCCTGGGCCTTCTCAGAGTTTCTGAGTAATTCATGGCCAGAATGATCCCCAGAACACTGAGTCCCTCACCTGTTCACATGCAGTGGCTTATATTATATTGTTTGGGGAATCCATCAGATCTCTTCCACTGAGGATATGAATTGATTATATTTCTCTTATCAGTAGGTTAGAGCATCTCAAAGATCTCTAAAGCCCTGCATGTGCCATTGTGAAGAGTAAAGTATTCTCAGGGACATACATATTTATTGCTGACATTAAAGAAAAGATTAAAGAATAGAATTAGATCAAGCTCTCAATGATTAAAGTATAATCTCTAATGAAGAATATCTTTGTGTTATTTCAGATACTCATAATTTATTTAAACCATGTATATTAAACCACAAAATGCATAGAGTGGGTGAGAACAAGATATGCTTAGAACAAGATAAACTATTTTTAGAAATAGTTTTGCAAAATAAAAAAACATGAGAGCAGGATATATTTTATAAGCTATATCACATTTTAAATAACCAATAAACTTCAAGTCAAAGACAGACAGTCATACTGAGAAAAATTTACAGCGATACCCCTTTTCATCCATTTATTTAGCATACATCCCTTTGGTGTCTTTGTGTTCTAAAATGTGCTGATTGCTGAAGATCCAAAGGATGTAAAGATGAATATGACTTAAATACTATCCACAACATTTCACATTTTAATTGGTGAGACAGACAAATAATTATTTCTTTACCAACTAAAGAGCAATGGAAGAGAAATGCATTTGGCAATACAGAGGTGCTCACTCAGCCTGGAAGATTATAAATTGGTTCTTGAAAAAGTTGGTAATTACCCATACAGAGACCCATAGGATGAAGAGGTTTTCCCTTGGTGGAGGTGAAGAAGATGTGAGAGGAGGGGAGAGAAAATCGTAAGCATAGGGAAAAGCAAAATCAGATGTATGCATGTAAAACTGAATCTTGTTATGTGTGAGAAACTGTAAAACTAATTTTGCTCCCTTGTAGTTTGAAAGGAGTGGGAGAATATTAGGGCTGAAGATTTATTCAGGCATCAGGCGTGGTTGATGTTGCATGCCATGTTAAGTAGCTTTATCCAGTTAATGTTGTAGTCCATTAGAGAGTTTTGGACAGGGAAGAGACTCGCAAAGTATTTCCCATAGATCACCTTAGTGGCTATTAGAGGAATTGTATGCAATCCAAGAATGGAGGGAGAGAGAGATGATGTTTGCAACTAGAGTACCGGCACTTGGGATGCAGAAGAGTTTGTTTATTTAAAATGTCATGAGAAGGCAAAATAAACAGCACTCAGTGCTTGGTTTAATATGGTGACGTGAGTGAAGAGCAGGAAAGATGGCCACTCTAGTAGGGTTCAGACCAAGGATTTACCGTTAGTGTGAAGCAAGACAACAGATTGGGAGAAAGTCAGGAAAATGTTTATCTTTTTGACATTTTAAAACACGGATTTTTCTGAGACACTGTGGAAATATACAGGAAGCGTTGGTAGCCAAGTCCCAAATTCAGAGAGGGGGAGTGAGTTACTTGATATAGGTGGAATGAGCTCATGAAACAAATGTGTACGCAGAGGGCAACGGGCCAAAGAGCTCACCTTCTGGAATACAAAAGCATTTTTGTTCAAACAAGGATACTGAACCAAAAAACTAAATCAACCGTTTTTTTCCCCATATTTCTTCATAAAAGCATTAAATACCAACAGATATAGCATAAATATGATTGCTGAAGAATAATAATTATATAATGTCTTATGGCTTAATTATGTCTGTCCCTAATTTACTGGTGGTCACTATGTGTCTAAAATTGTATTTTCTATCCTTATGCTTTTTAATATTATGTTTTAAGCAATTTCTACAATAATTTATAATATGATTTACACAGTAAATTATGGGTATAAATGAAATTACTGAATAAATAAGTGAAAAATGATTAATAGAGAAAATGGGACATCTGTAATAGCATAATGAATAAAATATATTAAAAATAAAATAATAAAACCAGAAATCTTTATTGTTAGATTTAGAAGCAATGAAAGTTGACACAAGGCTACTGCATTAATGTCCCTGCTATGCTTTACTGGACCTGAACAATAACACAGTATTGGTTTATATTTTGTAATATAAATCAGTGTGTTATTATTCATCAGTGACAAGGAGCAACAAATGCAGTACTAGATCTATAAAAAAATCAGTATCTATGAAATAAATGTCTTAAAAACTTTATACATACCCTTCTCTTTCAAACACTGTGACGACCATCTTAAACCTGTTCTGCGTCCCTGAGTATCCAGGTAATTGGAAAATACATGTTAAGCTTTTAGGCACTTGACAATATTTTTTTCTTCCATGACAGCCACCTGCATCAGGGAAGCTGTGCTCTGTCTGGCCCTGCTTTTCTGTATTCCAATGTAATGGAGGGTATAATCAGCCCCAGGAAAGAGAAGAAGACTTCGTATACCTAAACTTTCATTTTTTCTAGTGTGCGTATGTGTATGTGTTTTTTCCTGCTCAGCATTAAGATTCAGAAAGTCGCTGCTTCTTGGTATTTCCTGGTTGATTGAAGGGTGAGAGGTTTATATTTTGTTCATTCTTAATACTTTATTCTTGAGATAATGAGGATATTCTATAGTCTTCTTGTGAATTCTCTGAATTTTCTATTCTGTTTTTAGGTTCTGTGAGGCAATGTAAAATTTGTTTATTCACCAAACAAATACTATCAGCTCGGAAGCTGTCTTCATTGTTCTTTTACGACTCTCTGACTTCTTTCTCGTCCTTAATTTTTGGTAAGAGGACTGTTCTATTTTCTCCCACTCACTGGTGAAATTAGGAAGAGTTATTTCCCACTCCCATCACCATGAAACAAAGACCTTTGCCATTTTTTTTTTGCAAGGAAGGTAATCCATATACTTAAAAAGACCTATTACAAGAAACAAAAGTTTTAAATGATTATTTTTACTCATTCAATTTCCAGTTTAAAGATAAACTCCTATGGCCCTGGCTGACTCAGTTCAGTTGGTTAGACCATTGAACTGAGGTGTATCTGGATATGCCACATATAAGAATCAACCAATGAATGCAAAATAAGTATAATGACAAATTGATCTCTCCTCTGAAATCAATAAACAAATTTGGAAAACTTTATAAATATTAAAAATAATATTTTTGTTAATTATTCATAAGTCCCAAGATTAATAACCCATTCTCTGACATTCCACATACTTAAAAAAAGAATTCTTTTTATGTCATAAATTATATAGCACATTTTCTGTTCAAATGCAAGCTCAAATTATATGTGTACAATTCCTCATTCAGTTTTGTTTTCCAGCATCTTGTGCTTCCTATTCTACTATAACTTGACTATTACGTTACTAAAAGAACTTGTATTATCAAAACTTTTGAAATTATGTAATTATATCCATGAAAGACTAACATTAATAATAATATAAAGAAGCTATTGCTATAATTTATATTGCTTTTAGATTTATAACAACGAAATTATGTTTTCTGTAGAAATGTCAATTTTATAGCCATACTTCTTTTACTTGTTGAATTAAAAATGATTAACCATTTGTTGGAAACTAGAAAAAGTCTGATTCTTTAATTCATCTTCTTTTATAGTTTCTAGAGTACCTCTGTATCCTCTGTCACCTTTGACTTTAACCTTGAATTTGCATTGGGACAGTGTTCATAATTGTAACATGTAAATTAAAAGTACAGGAAGAAAATAAATGAACCTCTTCTTACCAGAGTAGTCAGCGGTTCTAATGTAATAGAGTAGTATACTGTATGCCCTTCATTCAGTTTTCACTAATTTTAACATCAACATATAAAAGAAAACATTCTTACAGTGCTATAAACTAAGCTGCAGACTTTATTTAAGGTTCATGAGATTTTCACTCATGCAATTTTTCTGTTCTATGTCCAGTCTAGAATCTCATATTAGATTTAGTTGCCATGTCTCTTTACTTTCCTTTAATCTGTCACAGTCCTTCAGTCTTTCCATATCTTTTATGACCTTGGTACTTTTGAAACTCACATGTCAGTTATTTTGTAAAACGTCCCTCAAGTTATATATGTCTGATGTTTTCTCATGATCAGATCGAGGTTATGCGTTTTGGGCCAAGTAGCAAAGAAGCGAGCCTGCTCAGCCAGTCATGGGATTTATGTTATTGATGTGTCTTATTACTTCTGTTGTGTCTGATCACTTTTTAAGCCAGGGTCTAGTAGACTTCTGTAACCTCTGTGCCATATATTTATGATGTTTTCCATGGGTGATTAAAACATTATATTGTGAGATATATTTTGAATCTATGAAACATTTTATTCTCCTCAAATTTGTATTCACTAATTTTGTCACCATGGTTGGGCCTTGCCAGCAACAATTATTATCATCATGTTCTAATAATTATTTTGTTTTTTTCACTGTACTATTCACTAATTGCAACTCTTCTATAAAGGAGAGATGACCTTTGTCCCCATTTTGTTTATTTGTTTGTTTACTTATTTATTTATACTAGTATAAATTCATAGTACTTATTTTACAGATGCTGATATAATGCTATTGTTATTTTATTAGTTGCCAAACTTATTCTAGTTTTAGAAACTAGAGTCACTTTCAGGTTGGCTACTTCTCTCTTTCAATATGCCTCTGCAATATTGTGATTCATAAGAAATATATATCTGGTCTTCATTCAAGTTTTCTAGCTCATAGTTCCTAAAGCACTTGGGATTTCCAATGATGAGAGCAATTACAATATCTTTTGTTATGCTAATAAGGTGACCTTTAGAAAGCCTTTAAGTAAGCTAAGAATAGTAAGAAGGTTGGAACTTTCAGTCACCCTTCCCTATCCTTGAGTTGGAAAACAGGTCTGAAGGTCGAGTTCAATTGTCAAAGACTAATAATTTAACCAACGAAGTTATGTAGTAAAATGTCTATAAACGTCCCCTAAGACAAGGTTTGAAGAGTTTCCAGGTGGGAGAACACATGCAAATTTGGGGAGAGTGGCAGACCTCGGAGAGGGCATGGGAGCTCTGTGTTCTTCCCCCATACCTTGTCATATGCACCTGTTCCATCTGGCTGTTCCTCTTGTAATAAATCAGTAATCTAGTAAATAAAATGTTTCTCTGAGTTTTGTAAGCTGCTCTAGCAAATTCATGAAGTTCAAGAAGAAGGTCATGGGAATATCTGATTCATAGTCTATAGCATCAAGTACAAGTGATAACATGCACTTACGATATCCTCAGTTGTGGAGGAGGCAGGTGTCACTAGAACCTCCAACTTGTAGCTTGTCTGCCAGAAGCATCGGTAATGTCCTGGGCTTGCAACTAGCGTCTGAAGTTGAGGGGCATGTGAGGAAGAGTCTTGTGGAACTGAACCCTTATCCTGTGGAGTACAATGTTATCTTTGGGTGGATAGTGTCAGAATTAGTTCAATAGCAAGATACACAGCTAATGTCAGTGCATTGTGGGTGCGTGTGGTAAAGTTCACCTTGTATATTTTCGAAACCCCCAAAAGCCTCCACCTAGGTTTAAGGACTTCTTTACTTTCTGAACATGTAGGTGCTCCTGACTGATTTTTATTTTTCTTAAACTAACCCTGAGATCAACTATTTTTTAGAGCTTTGGTTCTTTTTATGGAAACAGTATTCAGAGTCTAAGATCTGGGATCACTGCATGCTTCCTACTACATGCTACTTTGGTGTCCTTTTTTTTCTGAGCACTGGGTTCATAGAACTAGGAAACATAAGTATAGATATTAACTCATGCATTATGTTCATTTTATTAAGTTAATGCTAGCCTTAGAAAATAAGCTGAGAAGTATCCATTCTTTTACTTTTTGAAGAATTTTGTAGAATTGGTGTTATTTCACTCATAAGTGGTTAATAAAATTCAGTAGTAAAATATTTTTGGCTGGAGTTTTCCTTATGAGAAAGTTTTCAGCTAAAGATGTAATTTCTTTAACAAGCATATCACATACATAGTCTAGGCAAGAAGTAGAAGAACAGAAACAATTATTTCTCAGGTTTCTATCAATTTTAAGAAACATTTTCAGAAATCTAGAACACAACAAATTAAGTTTATATTTCACCGAGCAAAAGCTAGTGCCATAATAATGTCTAACTGCACTGGAGTCTCGGAAATGTATTTTGGTAACTGGAGATATTGCCACATATATAAGGGTTTTGTTACTAAAAAGGAAAAAGAGAATGGCATTGGTGAAATGACTAGTTTCTTCCCTTCAGTGACATCACTACTTGTAGAAAGAAGTCACAAAACTACCTTAATCATAGAGAATCTGAAGTTCTAAAGGGTTAATTTTGAGGAGATTGTCAGTAATATTTATAAATAAACATGAAATTCAAATAATAGGACTTTGTCAATCAAAATTACATTGTGACATTATGAAAATTAATAAAGAAATTAGGGAAGGAAGTGTAGGCTGAGAAAACATAGTAGACCATTTTATTTTAAAATATTATAACAAACTAATAATAACCATATTAATTTACATTGCCTGTCAGGTTGGTTTCTAATAAAGGCCTGTTAAGACCCTTGATACATTCAAGAATGTCAGTGACAGAGAACAAATGATTATTCATTGTGAACAATGAATATACATTTTTTAAGTTTCTTATATTTTAGAAACTGTAATGTGGAACTCTGAAGTGACAATCTTTTCTTCTCTTTTTATGCCTGTATTCTGAAAAGTCACAAAGATATGCTTTGGTGTGGTCTTTTTTCATTCATTTGTGGTGTACTCAATGTGCTCTGCAATTGCTTTCTTTTATTATTAATTTTATAAAGTTCTCTGCTTATTCCATATGGAAACTGTATTATGTCAATATTTTACCTCCCAGCAGATTGTCTAATTTATTGCTTCGGGTAAAGAAGCAGTAATCTTACTTTTTAGAGTTTTTCTTTTATTCTTTTAGGATATGGTCCCAACCTTATCAATTGAGCTTTTATTTTTTTCTAGAATATTTTAACACAATGTCATATATTTCTTGAGTATTATATATATATTTAATTTTTATTTTGAAAGATTTTTATTCTGTTATATTTTGTTGTATTTTTCTAGACCTCCTACTTTTATTTATTGGGTATAATAATCTCTTGTATTGGAGGACATTATTAACTATATTATATAAATATGTTCCATTTTCTCTTGCACTGTTGTGTTGCTCTGTTGTTTATTAGTTTATTGTATGTTTCCCTCTTTTGTAGAATCTCTTAAAATGTTCAGTTATCTTTGAATAGCTGAAGTATTTAAAGAAAGTCATTGTGTGCTCAGACAAGGATTGCCAAAAAAAGTGCCTAATATTAAGGTGATCTAGTGAGAATGAACCATTTTATTGAAGGATTCTAAAATATTTATCCTCAAGCACATATTTTATTTCTAGATGTTTTTGAGGCTGATAGCCAACATTATGGAAGCGAATCCAGAAGTGTTGGGTTCTTATCAATCAATATACAGAATCATGATTTTTCTTTTTTCTTTCTTCTTTCAGTTAGGCATGTTTTGTTCAAGTTCATGACCTGTTTTGTTAAAGTTCCACTAAAAATAACACTTCTCTTCTCTTACTGTGGAGTGAGTAATCATTAAAGCTATTTGAGTTCGAGATAACACATTTGGAATCCAGATATAATTTGAATCATCTTTCCAACTATTATCTTCTTTTTATTCTCATTCAATGACACATTTTAAAAGGTATTGTTGTCTAAATTTCTTAAGACATAGGAGGTTATGTGGTAAAAACAATTTCACATATTGTGGACTTTCTTTGCTGTAAGTTCTTATTTGAAGGTGGAAAAAAAAGCTTTAATCCTAAATCAATTATCACTTATTCATCCACAAAGCATCATAAACAAATAATTTGACATCTCTCATCTGCTGTAGGCACCTGGAAATACTCATTGTCCTTGTCTTTTTCTTTATACTGTTATTGTTTTCTGTTATAATCATGAAAGCAGGATTTGAAAATAGAGTGGAGATAAACACATGTTGTTTCACTGACCAGCTTTAGCTGCAATTATAAATAAATGTAATTTTCTACCTTATTATTTTTTTTCTTTTATTAGTCTCACATCAAGCATCAGTGAAGACAGTCAGGGTCTATTGCCACAAAAACATGAGAATAAATGGTGGAAAAACATCAATTCTGTCTTTATAAACTTCCTATAATATTTTTTATTTTTATTTTTTTAATATTTTATTTATTTATCTTTAGATGGGAAGGGAAGGAGAGAGGGAGAGAAACATCAATGTATGGTTGCCTTTCATGTGCCCCCTTCTGGGAGCTGGCTAACAGGGAACTGGCCTGCAACCCAGGCATGTGCCCTGACTGGGAATTGAACCGCAATTGTCTGGTTTGCAGGCCTGTGCTCAATTCACTGAGCTACACCAGCCAGGGCTCTTATAATATTTTAATTGTTTTAATAATTATTGATGGAAAAGTGCTTTGTATTTCCAGATCCTAGCTATTGTATATTAATAGGACAACATATGTTTCAGAACTTTGATTTATAAAAATGCATATTGGTGTTATCATTTATCTATGAATTAATGCAATTTCTAAGACTATGGAGAAGAAAGAAGAAAATCAGAAGCATACAGAATAGATGCAGGTGTTATAGAATGTGATAAAGAGTGTCTGTGTATAGTGTCCCTTAAGACTTTGTATCACTGAAGCATGGATGTGACACCTCTTCTATGGAAGTCTCATTGCCCTAGAATTGAATGAGGGAAGAGCTATATATCCCCGTGCCACTCAGAAACATGGATAGAGTAAAAGGGAGAGCTTGCAAATCTTGTGGGGGGGGGTTAGCCTAATGGATTTGGCTCCTGGAGACCACTTGGGACAGAGCCATCTTAGCAAATGCTGGGACAGATAAAAGAGTCACAACCAAATGCTTAGCTAGACCTCTGCTAGATCCCAAATGAGCAGGCACCACTGAACTGTTCCCTGATCAAATCACAGTCATGGACAAACTTCCAGAAACATAAACGCTGTCCTGAAAACAGAAGTAACTAGTCAACTGTACTGAAATAACTGAGTGGCAGCTAACACAAGACAATAAGTAAAAAAGCAAGTTTGCATATGTTGACTACATTAAGTTTTTTGACATTTTATACAATTGAGGAGAGTGGTGAGATCAAGAAACTGAAAAATAAAGACCTGTTTTCTCTCTTAAATATTTTGTATTGTTCTTTTTTAAAATATCATACCTGCTACAAGTCATACTCAGAAAAAGTAACTGCAAGGAAGCTTACAGATGAGCAACAGATAAAAACTGTGGTCTAAACATGAGAGTGTTCAGAAACTGGTAGGTAAGTACAAGGCAGAAATGTGGTTAACAGAGTGTGATGATTAATTTTATGCATCAACTCAAAGGTGTATTTGGATGAGATTAACCCTGACATGGGTGAACTTTGAGTAAAGCAGACTGCCCTTCATAATGTGGGCAGCCCTCCTTCTATCAACAGGAGGCCTAACACAGAAAGATTTGCACCCCTAGGCAACAGGGAACTATCCAGCCAATAACCAGATTCTGACTAGAACCTGAGTATTGGCTTTCCTGAGCCTCTGCCTGCTAATACACACTGTAGATATTGGATTTGCCAGCCTTCGTACCTTATTTAAAAATCTACCATCCATCTATCTATCTTTCTATCTATCTATCATCTATCTATATGGTAGATGATATAGATACCTCATTGGCTGTGTTTTCCTGGAGGGCCCTTTCTAATACACAGGGATTAACTCAATTTTATTTAACTATCAAGTGACACTATTATCATTAGATTTTGTTACATTTTGCTAAGATTTTCTACATGATTAGGGTATAAGTCAATTTGAAATGATTGGGTAAATTTATATGCAGTTTGTATAGCAAGTCGCTAATGAAAAACTGGGATGTGGTCAATGTATCTCAAATAGATTCTACTTGTTGTCATGCAGTACAACCATATCTTCCCATAAAACCTCCTAGAAATCTCTGTCACGAAGAAATTTGGATTAGAAAAATCACTTGTGTAACCCAGTATGGCATTTCCTATGCTCTCATAGGGATGATTTCATTCGGCTAAAAGAGTTTTGCTGCCCCTAAGAACACCAGGCAGATGGCAGGTGCTGCTGATAACTGATATGGTCTCTGCTCAGAGAGCAGGGCTGGACCCAGACAAGAGATTTCCACTCACTCAGTGTCTGCCTCACAGAGCAGCAATCAACAGATCAGTTCAGTCATTTCTGTCCTGCATCCACATGATTTGTGGAGAAATTAAACCATTCTTAAGTGTTAGGTTAGATTAAAATATTAGCAGAATATCAAACTTTGAAATTTTGCTGTGTTTATGTTAATATATAAGAAAATTCCATTATACTCTGAAACATGGCAAGGGTTGGAAAATCATTCTCCTGGTGAATAAAAACTTAAAAAAATAATTATTATTTGAATATATTAGTAAGTTCATGCAAACACAAGAGCACAATTTGCTTCATAATTATGTAGATATTTCCAACAACATAAGAGAGAAAAAAGTTCTCTGAAAGATACTGCAAATGGTCACATCCAGATGTCAGTCACTTTGAACATGGTTTGAATGATTCAGTTTTTTACCATTTTCCATCAGTTAGTTATTCTCTCTGTACACATGTAGAGAAAGACATATAAAATGACATACAATAGAACTATGTAAGACCAAAAGTAAACTTATTTATATTAGCATTTTCCTCTTGCACCTTACACAGTGACGTATAAATTTAAGAAACAGTAAATAAAACACTTTAAGATAAGATTCCCCACTGAAATTGCACATAACCTCACCAACTGGATCAATAAACTTGTAAACTGACATTACCCAGCTATGAAGCCATCCCCATGCACATTGCATAAGTATCTGTACAGTCACCTGTTCTCTGACACACTTATTTTTCTTAGCCACCTCGTATTTCAAGTGATACCTAGATATGCTTAAAATTTTTCTGATGTAATCATAGGCAATACTTGTTTAATGATGTTTCCTTCCTGATTTTTTTATCTCTTTGAAATTTAGTCGATTCCATGAGAACTTTAGACTTCCATGAAAACACAGTAAGTTACTTAAAATAATTTCTTGAAGAAAACACATTTGAGGCTGTTTTGCTCACTACACTCTAAAGTGTTGCCTGACTTTATGTAAAGCTTCAGTGTACTCTCATTTCCCTGCGCAGGCATTCAGTGACCAGTGAAAGTCAACTCAAAGGCTCTGCTCTGAAGACAAGAAAATACTCTCATTATCAGTGTAGATCCGTATATCCCCTGAATGGTAAGATGCATTTTTGTTTTGCTTGGCTGTGGCTCAGTAACAGAGAAAATAAGTGGTGACATCACCTTGTTGTATGGGAAGCCTGTGTTTCCAGCATTTGAAGTATTTAAGATATAAATTCAGTTTCAGATTTGGAAAGGTCAGTGGACTTCCAGGATCCCAGATCACTCTAAACATATACACCAAGGCCTCAACACACTCATCAACACAATGACATGATAAATCCCACTCTCAGCACTTTCTTTGCTGAAAACACTGTGTGTAGGACTTCTGTGTTTAAGCTGTAGACTGTTTTCATAAAGAATACATACATTTAGTAAATGGATTATTACAACAGCTAACCAAATATATTGTCGTTATTTTTTCTGTTTATCATTTTTATTAGACCCTAAGTTTATGAATCACAGAGAGCATGTATGGTGATTCAGGGATGTAACCCCAGCATGAGACACAGACTTGTCACAGGGCAGGTTCTGCATAAATGTGTATAATTGACTGGTTGAATGAGCACCTCCTGGCTCTTATACAACTTACACTCACTCAACTTTCTGATCTATCCTGCTTCTATTCCATAACTATATACTCCTCACTTCATGCCACGCAGTATATTTTCTATCAGCTTATGTAACTGAATAAAGCTGAAATTTAGCTGTATTTTGTTCTTCATTTCTTCATGAAACTGAATTTCTGCTATGCTATGTGTTAAAAGATAAAACCAAAAATAACTAAATAGTGCTTTAGCACAAGAAGCTGTTTAAGGTACTCAGGAATAAAAAGGTTTTTAATCAATGATCGGGTTTACATAGAAAAGTATAATTATTTTAAGTTTAATCAACTAAAGAATAATATGAAAAAAATTAAAGAACTCAAAAGAAAGATAGAAGTCTTTTAGATTGATATAGTTCCATTTGCTTATTTTTTCCTTTATTTCCCTTGCCTCAGGAGATGTATTGATAAAAATATTGCTATGCAAGATGTCTGAGATTTTATTGCCTATATTTTACTCTAGGATTTTTATGGTTTTGCAACTTACATTTAAGTCTTTTATCCATTTTGAGTTTGTTCATGTGTATGGTGTAATTTGGTAGTTTATTTTCATTTTTTTGCATGCACCAGCTCAATTTTCCCAACACCACTTATTAAAAAGACTGTTTTTACTCAATTGTATGCTCTTGTCTCCTCTGTTGAATATTAATTGAACATAAAGTTGTAGTCTGATTAAGGCTTATTGTTCTTTTCCACTGATCTGTATGTCTGTTTTTATTCCAGTTCCAGGATGTTTGATTACAATGGCCTTAGAGTATAGTTTGATGTCAGCTAATGTGATACTACAACTTTGTTCTTCTTTCTCAAGATTGCTGAGGCCATTCTGGGTCTTTTTTGATTCTATATAAATTTTTGGAATATTTGTTTTAGATCTGGGATATATGTCATTAGTGTTCTAAAAGAAATTGCATTGAATATATAGATTATTTTGGGTGGTATGGACATTTTAATGATGTTAATTCTTGCAGTCCATGAGCATGGTATATGCTTTCACTTGCTTGCGTCTTCCTCTGTTTCTCTCTTCAATGTCCTGAAGATTGGGGCATCGGTTGTGAAAAACAATATTGGAGTTTCCTAAAAAAAAACTGAACCTGAAAACGCCATTTAGCACAGTGATTCCACTTCTGGGAACACATCCTAAATGTCCCAAAACACAAATCAGAAAGAATATATGCACCCCTATGTTCATAGCAGCATTATTTATAATAGACCAGATCTGGAAACAGCCCAAGTGCCCATCAGTAGATGAGTGGATAAAAAACGAATATATTTACATGATGGAATACTACTCAGCCATAAAAAAGAAGGAAATCCTACCTTTGTGACAGCATGGAGAGAGCTGGAATTTATTAGGCTAAGCAAAAGGAGCCAGTCAGAGAAAGAAAAAACACCATATTATCTCAGTTATCAGTGGAATCTAATGAACATATTAACTGAGGAACAAAATAGAACCAGACATATGGATAGATAGAACAGACTGACAGATCTCAGAGGGGAAGTACAGGGGACTGGAAGAGATTAACCAAAGAATATAACATGTTTACATTGGCAGAGGATTTCTAACTATGTCCTCCCTTAATCTATTGCATAATATTTTATTTTTTAGATACCATTTCAAAAGTCACATTTCTCTAAGTTCCAATCTGTTTATATTTTAATATGGGTCATTGACATTTGGGCCACAAACAAGAGACAATTTTGTTTTCTCTGCTCAAATTTTAAATCAACTGTGAAGTAATCATAAGGAATGACCCATGCAGAGCTGTGTATCACTTTTATTATTGAGATAGTAAATACAGCACAGTGAGGCTTGGATATGCTGTAGTAGTTACTTTCTTAACATTGAAAGAAGAAATTGAAAGATTTCTGACCCACTCACATGTCATACTAGACAAACGCAGGTCTCCCTGGCTGAGAGTGAGCAGTTGGATTTATGACATGGAAGGGTTCACTCATGGGGCCCTTTGTCCAGGAAGACAAATACTGAAAAAAAGTGAAATTCACCGATAAATAAAATTACCCTTCTGCTTAGCATGGGGGTGAAGGAGGGCAGATGAGGGTAGGAGTGTACCATCAGTACCATGAGGGTACTGATGGTAACTGTCCTCATCAAAGGAAACATCACAAGTGAGAACCAAGGTTTCCCTGAACATGTATAAGTCTCTTCCTCTGGATCATTCATTTCTGATGGAACTAAGATTTTTGGTTACTTTTGTTTGACTATTTGCTTGCTTGATTTTATTTCAGAAAAAAAACCATAGTGTAAATATGTTATTAATTTTGATGTTAGAAAAATATGGATTCAAGCCTTGATTTGATAATTCTTTACTCAATATTTTAATATGGTATGCTTTAAATTATCTTTCAAAATTGGAAAACACTTCAGCTTTATGTCCTCCAATTATTTAGTTTGTACATTCTTTGTCCCTTCTTAGAATTATTCACCTATTTAAATATCTTATAATATTTAATTTACCATTATAAGTGACAATAAGCAATAATCTATTTTGCAAAAATTATAAAGTGGGCTGAGATGGTTGTTATGAATATATACTCTGTCCAAGCTTTTTATCACAATTTCTCTTACTCACATTGTCCTTGATATCAGATAAAAGACCTTTAAAATGTGCTACATTTACTATAAGTTAAAGCTCATCCCTAACGTTCCAAACATGTATTTGAAAATACTTCACTGTTTACCATTTAAATCCAGAGGTGTCTCATTTCAGCTATTGAAATATGAGCAAATGTAACACAAATATTTATCTGTAGAAAACCCCAACAGCCAGTGCAAGATTCCAGCCACCCTTGGTCATGATACGGCAGAGGTTAAAACATGGACTGAGACAAAGCCTCCGTTAAGCTGGTCTATGGAATAAGACAGGATGCAGAGCTGTGAACATCCACATTGTATACAAAGCATAAACATTAATAAATTTGTTGCTGTAGCTGCTGAATGTTTATACATTTTTTGTTGTAACATAACCCAGCTTATTTTAATATAGTAGGCAGAGTCCTTCGTGATCACCTGCTGCTTATATTTTGGCTTCATTTTCTTTCCTCATTGTAGTCCCCCATATGTTTAGTCATACTTCCTTCATTTATTTATTCCACTCAACATAAATTTTGTGTAAATAGCCTAGCTGCTAGAATATACAAAGGTTAAGGAAGGCATATAAATCCCTCCCCTTTCCTGAGGGAAACAGATAATTAACAGAGCAGCAAACAGAAATTGAGTAGAAAATAAACAATGTTTTCCATTTTGAGTATCTTGTCCCTATTCATGGTTGTTCAGATTGCTGTCCCTCCCACATGCCATTACAGATACCTTGTGCTTTTCAGGTTTTAGAGCTTCAGTATCTGCAAACTGCAAGAGTGAACTCTCATTAAATGTAGCTCCCTACCTGCTTCATTCCCTTTGAAACGATGCTTGGTTCAGGGTGAGAAATAACACAGTTTTCTGAGGGCTTGGGAGAAAGTTATTTCCATATATTTTCACCAGAGCTAATTGTATTGATAAGACTTTTCCCAACTGGGTGTATGTTAAAGCATAAAGGCCTCAGTGTTGCTGAAAACCTTCAGGTGACACGCATAGATACTGATTTAGGATGGGTTAGACACCAGCAAAAATGGGTTCTTCTTCCTGTCTCCTTGTGGGGAGAGGAAGAAGAACCTGTGAATTTTGTGTTGTGAATTAACAGGTAGACGGAAGATGACTCTTCCTTTCGTGCATTAGGTTATGAGAATCAACTACTACCCTGTGTGTGTGTGCATGCTTACTTAATCGGACTTAATTTTGTGATTAAAAAGTGAGAAAAAAATCTAAATATGTGACATGTGAACGGAATGTTTTAAATGAGTCAAGAATATTATGAGAGAACTGATATAAAAACTCTTTGAGGCTGCAGAAGGCTTTATTAAGAAACTGAAAGAGAATGCCTGAGAGACAGGACTAGACTGAGTCACAGTGGCAATAGTAAGGAGTGATGTTAGAAAATTAGGAAGAGAGAGGTTAACCAGTCTCACTGATCATGGAAAGAAATGTGGATTTTATTTTAAGAGCAATGAAAATCCATTGAAGGGTTTACACAACAAACTAAAAAGATCTAATTTACATTTTTAAAAAGACTGCTATCTGTACAAAGCTGAATGGATAAGAGGAGGGCAAAGTGGAAAGAGGGATTTTGTATTACGCTAAGGGAAGCAGATTTTGGGCTTGAACTAGTAAAGAGTTTTCAGTAAAGGCTTATAGTATCCCTTGAATATTTTACAGAACCTTCCCTTCAAGGATAATCCCTATGTATCTTTCAAGTCTCAACATTATGACACTGCTAAGAGAAGAGATTAAATTATCAAAAGAATAGATTATCATTGACACCTCAGTCTCTAAAAATCCCTTTTTTCCACTAATGTGAAAATCATTTATAATGAAAACTATACAGGCTATCAGTAAATTTATATTTAGGATTATTATTTTCCATTGAAAAGGGCCCCAACCTGATTAGAATATGGTTATAAGAGTAATGAGTATTCTTTGGTGATATTCATAGGTATTATAATTTTTATAGCTGTGATGTACTTGAGTTAAGTTGGTTTAGCAGAAAAAAATAAGAGAAATTTTCAAAAGAACACACATTTGCATTCATACACCACATTGCATACTTTTCCATGAGCCCACCCTTTGCTTGATGTGAGTCAAACAGAGTGAAAAATAGACCACATTGGCAACCTAGTTAATATCTGAGGCAACAGAGCTGATAAATCATAAGGAGAGACTAAAGAGCATGAAAGGTGAGTAAAATAAGGTTAAAGAAAAACTTCCCGTGGAGTAAGAATATAAGAATAAGTTAGAGAAGCCAGAATACTGTATACAATTTATTCAGTTAATTACCTTTACCTACTTGCGCTCAAAACAGGATTCATTATTGTTAAAAATGCAAGCAAATAAAAAAATTGACAAAATCTTGTTCCTACATTATATGTTGATTGAGGATATTTTTATCATACATTTCCATGAGATAGTTTATTTTTACTGCATATTTTCTATAATCATTGTCCCTCTTCCACCTCCACCCCACCCCCTCGTCCCCACAATCACCACACTGCTGTTTGTGTTCATGAATTACAATTCTTTGCTTGATTCCTACACCCCTAATTCCCCAAGGGCTTTCAGCCTGCTCTCTGTCTATGACTCTGTTTCTCTTTTACTTATTAGTTTAGTTTGTTAATTAGATTTCATATATGAGTAAAATCATATGCTATTTGTCTTTCTCTGACTGTCTTATTTCACTTAGAAGATGTTCTCTAGGTTCGTTCATGCTCTCCAAAAGGGTAAATTTTTTTACAGTTGACTAATATTCTGTTGCCTATATGTACCATAGCTGTATTATCCATTCATCTACTAAATGACTCTTGGGCTGCTTCCAAATCTTGGCTATTGTAAATGACACTGTAGTGAACAGAAGGTGGCATATATTGTTTTAAATTAGTGTTGTTAGGGTTTCTTTGGATCAATTCCAGAAGTGGAAGCACTGAGTCATAAAGCAGTTCCATTTTAATCTTTTGAGTTAACTTCATACTGCTTTGCACAGTGGCTGCACTAGTCTGCATTTTCACCAACAGTACAGAAGTGTTCCTCTTTCTCTACATCTTTGCCAACACTTGTTTGTTGATTTTTCACCACAATGCTGTGAGACTAGAAATAAATCAAAAGAAGAAAACTGAAAAATACACAAAGACATGGAAGCTCAGTAAGATGTTATTATACAATGAATGGATTAACAATAAGATCAAGGGAGAAATCAGAAGATACCTTGAAAAAAGTGAAAATGAGAATATAACAACCTAAAATCTGTGGAACACAAGGAAAGCAGTCTTGAGAGGAAAATATAAAACATTAGAGGCCTTCCTCAAGAAACAAGAAAAAATTCAAATAAACAACCTAACTTCACACTAGAAAGAACTTGAAAAAGAACAAAATATGAAGCCCAAAGTCAGTACATAAAAGATAATAATAAAAATCAGCACAGAAATAAATACAATAGATTCTAAAAATCAATACAAAAGATTAGTGAATCTAAAAGCTAGTTCTTTGAACAAACACACCAGATTGACAAACTTTTAACGAGACACATCAAGAAAGAAAAAGAGTGGGCCTAAATAAATAAAATTGGAAATGAAAGAGGAGAAATTACAACTGACACCAAAAAATACAAAGGATTATAAGAAAAAATATTCCAGACAACTGTATGCCAATGAATTGAAAAACCTGGATGAAATGGATAAATTCCTGGATACATATAATTTTCTAAAACTAAATTAGGAAGAATCAGAGAATCTGAATAAATAGATTACAACAAATGAAGTTGAAGCAATAATTAAAAAACTTGTGACAAACAAGTTATAGAGCAGATCATTTCCCATGCGAATTTTACCAAAAGCTCTGAGAACTAACACCTCTCTTCCTCAAACTATTTAAAAAAAATGAAGAGGAGAGAAGACTCTCAAACTCATTTTATGAGGCAAACATTATCCTAATTCCAGAAGCAGATACAGACACTACAAAGAAAAAATATGTTACGAGCCAATATCCTTGATAAACATAGATGCTAAAATCCTCAACAAAATATTAACAAGTTTAATATAGCAATGCATCAAAAATTATACAGAACAAACAAGTGGGATTTGATTTATTCCAGGGATGAAATGTTAGTACGATATTTGAAAATCAATAAACATGATACACCACATAAAATAGAGGATAAAAACCACATGATTATATCAATAGATGTAGAAAAATCTAGCACTGATATATGATAAAAACTCTCAGCAAAGCGGAAATAGAGGCAACATATCTCAATATAATAAAGTCCATACATTACAACACTACTGCCATCATCACACTCAAAGGGGGAAAACTACAAGCATTCCCATTAAGACTGGGAACACTACAAGGCTGTCTGCCTTTTACCGCTTTTATTCAATATAGTACTGGAAGTCCTAGCCACAACAATGTGACAAGAAAAACAAATAAAATGCATCTATAATGGGAAGAAAAAGTAAAACTGTTAATAGCTTCAGATGACATGATACTTTATATAGACAACCCTAAAGATTCCACCAGGAAACTACTACTAGTGATAAATGAATTCAGTAGAGTAGCAGGGTAAAAATTAATATCCCTAAATCAGTTGCATTTTTATATGTCAATAGTGAACTCTCAGAAAGAAAAATTTAGAAAGCAATCCCATTCATCATTGCTTCAAAATGAATAAAATACCTAGGGATAAATTTGGCCAAGAATGTAAAAGACCAGTACTAGGAAAATTATAAGAGGCTGAAGAAAGAAATTGAAGAAGACACAAATAAGTGGAAGTACATATCATGTTCATGGATAGGAAGAATTAATGTCATTAAAATGTCTATAGTACCCAAGAAAATATGTAGATTCAACACAATTCTTATCAAGATACCAATGAGATATTTCACAGAATGATAGCAAACATTCTAAAAATTTATATGGAACCACAAAGGACCCTACATAGCAACACCAATTTTGACAGAGAAGAACAAAGTTGGAGGAATCACACTATCTAATATCAATCTATATTAGAAGGTCATTGTAGTCGAAACAGCATGGTACTGGCATAAAAGCAGACATATGGATTGATAGAACAGAATAGGGAGCCCAGAAATAAAGCCACACCTTCATAGTCCATTCCTCCATAGTCCATTCCTTTGACAGAGGAGACCAAAACATACATGGGCTAAAGATAGTTTATTCAATAAATGATGTTGGGAAAAATTGGACAGATATGTACATAAAAATAAAGCTAGACCACCTTCTTATGCCACACACAAAAACTAAATTCAAAATGAATTAAAGATTTAAATGCTAGACCTGAAACCATAAAAATCTTAGAAAAAAGTAGAAGCAGTAAAGTTTCAGACATTGTTCATAGTAATAGTTTTTCTTCTGATTTATCTCCTCGGGGAAAGGGGTGCAAAAGAAAAAATAAATGAATGCGACTACATCAAATGAAAAAGTTTTTTTCACAGCAAATGTAACCATTAACAAAATGAAAAGACAGCTCGGAGAATGGGAGAACATATTCATTGATACAAATAATAAGGATTTAATATTCAATATTTATAAAACTCAACACCAAAAAAGAAATCAAACAATCCAATTTAAAAAAATGGGCAAAGTTTCTGAAGAGAAACCTCTCCAAAGAGGATGTATGGATGGCTAATAGACATGAAAAGATGTTCAGTGTCACTAATATCAGAGAAATGCAAATTGCTATCCACAGCTCTTTTTTACAGAGGTCTGATTAGACCTTTCATCTCCATAGAGGTATATGGAAAGGGAGGAAAGGAGAGAGAAAACGTGACAACACAGTAGCCAAGCCAGTAGGCAGTGGCCCCTAATTAGACTCCCAGAACGGGTCACTGGCTCTTCTGTGAAAACATTTCTAGTTTAATGGATTTTCCTCAGAACTCTTTTTTATGATTATCCCTTCCATACACACATACAAAGAGTAGTCAAAGTAACCCCAATGTAACAAAAGGAAGAGTACTACCACGATGAATTTCTCTATAGCCAGATTTTTGACACTGAGAAGTTAAGAAAGAAATATTTTAGATCACAAGAATTATTTGGGAACTCCACTTTTAACATAAAAATTGACAAGGCCTGTTTACTTCTTTATAAGGTTAATACTAGCAATTAAAAAACAGAAAGCATATAGTACCTGAAAGCTCATTTTTAGAGCAAATTTTAGAAAGATAGTCTGTAAAAAACTCCACATGAATAAGGTATTTTTCTAATTCAAGTTATTAAAATGTAACACCAAATTGAAATTATAAAATTGTATATGATTAGCATTATTTTATAAATGTGTTCTAGAAAAATCAAAATACAAGATTTTACTTGTTGATTTTTCTTAAAGAATTACTTACAATGTATATAAGAAAATCTATATTTTTATAATGGTTTACTAATGTACCAAGACTACCTTTATTTTGTTTCTGCTCATAGCTAATCAGGTTTAACAATATTGAATTTTATATTGATTAGATGGTTTAAGCCCTTCTGGCTATTTTTACTTAAAGATAAATTTCTTATAATATTTAATGATTTAAAGAGTGTCTGTATAACTAAGGATTAATTCAGAAGATTTTTCTGAGGAGTAACAAAGAATACAAATAGAAGTTTTTTGTTTGTTTATGTAAGCATATTCTCTTTAAGATTACAACTATGTTTCTCAAAACACAGCTATTTTAATCATTTAACAAATCTATTTATATGCTTACAATTTATTAATTTCATTTTTTCAAAAGTATATTTGTTCTCAATAAGAGTTTTGAGGTCGTCATATAATTATCAGTGAAATGAGAAAAATTCAAATGAAGTCTGTCTTTATTATCAAATTTCACAGATAAAATGAATATTTTATTATTTAAATATTCAATGAGAACACTGTAGACTTCACACTGCTAGTTAATGGGAAATGAAAAGTTAAATGCAGGTAATAATAAAATTATAAATTACTTCCTATCCTTAATATATTCAATCAATCAATCAAAAATATGTATTGAAACCATTCTACACATAAAACAATGTTGGGCGAAATCATGGATTTGCTATAAAATTGCCTTCAATGATTCATAATTGAATAGAAGAGAACTCACATGTATAAATAATTGTAAAATACAACAAAAAGTCTTTCAAATAGGTAAGCAAAGAAGTTATAAAATCAAATGGTGAGAAATGTTGCTTCCATCTGGAAAATGTTACAAGGGGGAAAACCATTTAGAATCTAAATTTTAGACTACGAAATGCTAGCAATTTTTGAAAAATTATAAATAAAAGAGGTAAAACTATAGATAAAGTCATCCTGGTGAGAAAAGTGAAGTCATGTCTAGTAAAATGCCAAAAACAAACAAACAAAAACTTTAATTTGGCTATACTATAGTTATATGTAACATAATAGAAGAGTGTGAAAAGAACATTAAGTGGGATTAAGAAGTTCTTAAAAGCAAGGTGAAAAAAATTGAGAAATAAGCAATTGTTGAGGCCAGAGCTATAGCTTAGGGATATTATTTTGCTAGTTACAAAGGTGGGAATACAATTTACATGAAGGAAATAAAGAGCCTGAGTCAAGGCAGTGTCAGAGAAATGAATAGAAAGATTCAACTAAAATGTTTTTTGTTTTTACTCAGGGATTAAATGACAGCGATTATTAAAATTTTTCATTTGCATTTGGGTTTATTTAGAGTACAAATGTTGAGTTTAACCTTCCAAATATTTCTTTAAATTTTGTGTCCTGCAACTGGTTAGGGATAGGGACCTTTATTTCTAGCCGTGATTTATTTCATATAAGACACAATGGGGCATCCCTGATGCACAACATCACTAGCCATCAGAGAGATGCAAATTCAAACCACAATGAGATACCACTTCACACTGGTCAGAATGGCCACCATAACCAAATCAACAAACAAGAAGTGCTGGTGAGGTTGTGAAGAAAGGGCAACCCTAGTGCACTGTTGGTGGAAATGCAGACTGGTGTAGCCACTGTGGAAAACAGTATGGAATTTCCTTAGAAAACTAAAAATGGAACTGCCTCTAGACCTGCTATTCCACTGCTGGAATTATACCCTAAGAACCCTGAAACACCAATTCAAAAGAACCTATGCACCCCAATGTTCATACAAGCACAATTTATAATAGCCAAGTGCTAGAACCAGATTAAGTGCATATCAATAAATGCATAAAGGAAAAAAATGTGGTACATTTACACAATGGAATTCTATGCAGCAGAAAGAAAGAAGGAGCCCCTTCCCTTCCGACAGCATGGATGGAACTGGAGAGCATCATGCTAAGTGAAATAAGCCAGGCAGTGAAAGAGAAAGACCATATGATCTCACCTATAAGTGGAACCCAGAAAACAAAACAAACGAATCAGGAAAATAGCAGCAGAGACATGGAAATAAAGAATAAACTGACAGTGATCAGATGGGAGCATGAGGAGGGTAACGGGGGAAGAAGGGGATGGATCAAATCAAGGAACATAAGGACAAAGACAAAGGTGGCAGAGGATTGAATGTGGGAGTTGGAAGTGGGTAGGGTAAGGGAGTGTAATGGGGGGGAATAGGGAAAACTGTAATTGAATAACAGCAAAAATAAAGTCATAAATAAAAATAAACTCAGTTGTCACTTGAAAAGAAAAGAGACAATGGGCAGAGGAATTTACTGTAATATTGAGGCAAGTCAAGATCACTAAGAAAAGTATGCAGTTACAAACAATCAGTTGGTCAAAAATGAGTCTGAAGGGGTAGTGAAGATGATGTAATACTGAAGTAGATGAGTTCTAATAGAAATACTAGTTAGGAACTAAACAAAAAGTGTGTAACTGAATAGATGAAGGGTGAAGAAAATTTGTAAGAATGAGAGAGAAAGGTGGGTTTGAGTATGAATGCTATAGATGTCAAAGAGAATTACGAATAAAAGTAGTGGTAGGATTTTTCAAGAAAGGTAAATAGAGACTGGTATCCTAAGGTAGGATATCAATAGAGTTAAATGCTGGGGTATAAAACTGTACAAAAAGTAAGGAGGAGAGATAATGAGATATAAGGCTTTTATTAGAAGTGCACATAAGAATATCTAATAAAAGAAGTGTGATGCAGCCAGTGTTAAGAATATGCATATGGCCCTGGCTGGCGTAGCTCAGTGGATTGAGTGCGGGCTTGCGAACCAGAGTATCGCAGTTTGATTCCCAGTCAGGGCACATGCCTGGGTTGCAGGCCAGTTCCCGGCAGGGGACGCATGAGAGGCAACCACACATTGATGTTTCTCTCCCACTCTTTCTCCTTCCCTTCCCCTCTCTCGAAAAAATAAATAAAGAAAATATTTTTAAAAAAAGAATATGCATATGGCCTTGGCCAGGTGGCTCAGTTGGTTTGAGCATTGTCCTGTACACCAAAAGGCTGCAGGTTCAATTCCCAGCCAGGGCGTATAACTAGGTTGCTATTTGATTCCAAATCGCAGTGTGTAGAGGAAGCATGAGACAGATGTCTCATCACATCTGTTTCAGTCTGTGTCTTTCTCACATCAGTGTCTCTCCCTTTCTCTTTTTCTCTCTTCCTCTTCTACTCTCTCTAACGTCAATAAGCGTATCCTCAGGTTAAGATTTAAAAAAAGAAAGAATATCCATGTGTAAATCTGATATGCTACCCAAGCATTAACCAAGCCAAGTATTTGACAAATTGAAAAAGATGTACTTAAGATTGTCTTTTCATTTTTCTCTCACATTCAAGCGCAATTCCTCATCTTTAATTGAATTGTAAAATCACAAACATATATGACACATATGTCACAGAAATGATGAAAAAATTAAATTTCAAGGAAATCTCTCATCAAAAAATTACTGACAAAGCAAGAATTGAGTATGAGTAAAAAAGTACAAATATGTCATTGTCAAAGAGGATCTTAATTTAGCAAGATAACTTTATCTCCCAGAATATATTTTACTGAAACATCTATAATTTTCATACTATAAAAATTATATTAACTACCACCCTGGCTGGTGTAGCTCAGTGGATTGAGCACAGGCCTGCGAACCAGACAATCACAGTTCAATTCCCAGTCAGGGCACATGCCTGGGTTGCAGGCCAGTTCCCTGCAGGCCAGTTCCCAGCAGGGGAAACACGAAAGGCAACCATACATTGATGTTTCTCTCCCTCTCTCCTTCCCTTCCCCTCTAAAGATAAATAAAAATTTTAAAAAATTATATTAACTACCATTCATAGATAAATACAGTAATGTAGATTATTGTTTGTCTGAAAACCAGTTAAGGAAAGAGGAATCCCACAGGCCTTAATGATTTTACATTTATTAAGATATTTTATAATTATTATTCAAAGGAGAAAAAGTCAAGCAATATAGGCTTCACTATACTATGTTTGTTAAATTAAATAATTTGCATCATTCAAACTAATTGATTTTATAAAAGAGAACCAATTACATAAATAATCAAATTTAAAGATGTTTGAAATTCAGAACATATAAGAAAATTGAAAAATGGGTAAGTTTTTGATCAAGGAAAGAATTTTAATTTTACATTAACAACAAAAAAGTATATTAGGGATTTTCCTTAAGTATTTTTTACACTTCAGATATATATTTTTAAAATTATATTTAGATGATTACTGATTTCTAGGTGTAAAGATATTATTTCTTATATATCAAATATAATGGAGACAAGAATTTTATAATTGAGACATTAGAATTTTGTTATAAATAACTGATAAAACAGTGAAACATGTATCTTTTAAAGCAAATAAGATTTTACTAATAGTTAGAAAAATACATGGAAAACTATAACTTTTCTTATAATTTATTTTTATAATCAATCACATTATTGTTATATGGTAATAAATGGGAAAATAGTTTCAGAGATTATAAAATGCAAATTAATTTGTTTGCCTTTATTTTATTTTTTTTGTTTGTGTTTTTTTAGTTTTTACATATATTGAACTTACTCAACCTGAATTTATTTAAACAAGTTGGGATTCCAGGTCAAAGCCCTGGCTGGTGTGGCTCCGTGCACTGAGTGTAGGCCTGTGAGCCAAAAGACTGTCAGTTCAATTCCCAGTCAGGGCACATGCTTGGGTTACAGGCCAGAGGCAACCAATGGATGTTTCTCTCACACATCGATGTATTTCTCTCTTTAGGTCTCCCTCCCTTCTGCTCTGAAATTAAATACATAAAATCTTTAAAAAATAGAAGAGAACTTTTTGGAAAAATTACATTAAGTTTAAAAATAATAGGGAACAAGCAAAAAATACCACATTTTTTGAGTGTCTGTAAGGAAAAATGTTACATCTTTTACAGTGATACAGCTCCCATATATGTAAACCTAAAAAAATGCCAAAGTGAGAGGCAACAAGCTCCAAAAGAACAGCTATTCTGGAAGCACTGACTCAGGCAGAAATCCAAACAATGGCCTGATTAGGAGATGAAGGCAGGGGGAAATTATGAGAAAGGGATGGGAAACAATGACATTGGTAGTAGGATGTTGTTTTTATAGATACAGGTAAGTTAACATAGTGACACTAATTCTAATGAATGTTTTTAATTTTCAGTATAGCAGTCCTCAGTCTGGTGGACGTAGTATCTGTTTCTTTTCTTTTATTATCTTTGTAAACAATTCATTGGGTTACTATGTTGCTTTAGAGCCAGTCCAAAGGGTCATTTTTGTTACATTGTAACATCCCAAAGGTTTAAGGAATAAGACCAGCAAGGCAGATCCTTTGGGATGGCAGCTCTGACTCCACTTTAAAGCGGTTTTATTTATTTTTAGTTTTATACTTGTCTTCTTTTTCTGTTCATTCAAGCCATTTTTTTAACCTTTTGGGAGACTGTCCTTTCCACAAAGACCTGTTTAAGTGAATAACAAAACATTTTATATACTGTTGGTGCATGTTTGGTGATATCAGTCTGAATATCAAAATCAATTCTAGTTCGGACTATCAATTCAGTATGTGTGAGGTGACTACAACATCATAATTGGTTATACAAATATGATTTTAATGATATTTGGCTACCAATCAGTTTTAAAATTATAATGAATAATTCAAAAGATGAAGGTGGCCATATAACACTGAATTTTGGATTTAATTCAATTTAGTTTATTTTTATGGCCCCTTGATTATAATTAATGGCTCTGCCTTTTAGGCTGATAAGTTATTTTGCTGAAACTACCCATGATATTTTGCCGAAACTACATATTTAAAAGATACCTGTGTGACTCACAGAGAGCAGGGTGATATCTTTTGCATCTACCGGGTCGGGGGTGGGTTAGGGTGTTGAGTGATTGATAAAAAGGTAAAAGGGTTCATAGACATGGACAACAGTGTTGTGGTTGTGTGGGGGGGCAAGGTAAGAGGAATAAATGGTAATAAAAATAATAAATCAATCAATGAATAAAATACACCTGTATGAAGTACAAAGCTTTTGTTTTTGTTTTTAATATTTTATTTATTTATTTTTAGAGCAAGGGGTAAGAAAGGAAGAAAGAGGGAGAGAAACATCAGTGCATGGTTTCCTTTAATGCACCCCCTATTGGGGACCTGACCTGCAACCTGCAGGCATGTATCCTGGGAATCGAACTGCTACCCTCTGGTTTTCAGGCCAGTACTCATTCCACTGAACCATACCAGCCAGGGCTGAAGTACTAAGCTTTTGGGGGTCAATTTTATAAATCTAAGAATAGTACTTTTGGTTCTATATTCTGGTAATACTTGCTCTAATGTAAATGTAGGAAGCTTACAAAATACTTTAAAGAATAAAACAATGTCTAAAAAAGGGTTGAGTTTCAACATGCATAAAATAAATTTTAAAATAAATGGAATTCTTAATAAAAATGTGTAGCTTCTAATACTTGGAGTACTTAAAATTAGTACAATATTAGTCAATATGTTTAGTGCTTAATGTATCTCAAGACACAGGAGAAAAATTGTTTAAGAGTCGGAGACTTTTGGAGAGGAAATGTTTAGTTCAACTTGAGGAGCTACCCTTACAGCTTGACTTTCATTTCAGTAGAACAAATGTTCTTTTATTTCTCCCTCCATCTAGACACAAATATTCTGTCAGTGTTCTGTAATAAAACCTAGAGGAACCATAAGAAGCCAGTGCAAGTCATTTTGAGTTGTTTTCCCTTTGAGTTGTTTTCACTCTTTAGATGAAAATAGTCAATTTACTACTTGGAGTAATCAGACAACGAGCAAGGAATCTCTCCACTCCAGACAAGTTGGTTAAGTTACAGCTCTGACTTGCTTTGCATTGCCTGGGGCTCCCTGGCTCTGGGTGGGAGCTCTTGTAATCGACACCCACTCTGACACATCTGACCCCGCCAATCGCCAGGAGCCAGTTCCCATAACTCAACACGGTCGGTGCAAATGTGCTCATAAAGTTATACATTTGAACCCTATAAAATTGCCATTTTGCAGGTCAGAAACAGTAAAAAAAATCAGCAATTTTTAAAATAGATCAATTATATCTTTCCTTTTGATGAAAGAATGCAAGTGACACCTCTTTCAGGTGTCATTCAGTCCAATAGCTTCGTTATAATTTTAACTGTGCAGTCTCAGCCTGTGCCACAGGAAGTATTTTAGTATACTAATAAAGTGTTTTGAATAGTATAAAGTCATAAATGATCAAAGCGATCAATAACTTTGTTAGTAGATGTCACAATTATCTTAATGTATTAAAATGTGTATTATTCATAAGGGGGCATTTAGAAGAGAATTGATCTATCTATATGTGTTTAATATTTGAAAGCTAGATACTATTAAGTAGCCAATAAATGCTAGCACAATAAATGCTAGGATGCATAATTATCACAATAATTTTATTGAATATTTTCTGGTTGCATAAATTATTGCAAGATTAAATTTAAATAAAAATACATAAGTAATAAATATGATGTAGCATGTAAAGAAAAAGTAGACTTGTATTTGGAAATTCCAATATTTTGTGACAATGTATAAGAAAATTAAAGTTCCCAGAATGTTGTCAAAATAACTTTAAAATTACAGAGTAAGCACAAAGTGTGGGGCTTGGGTATAAGCAGACACATGTTTGAAATATTGTAGCTTTATTCATATTCATAACAATATCAGAATGGAAGACAAATGACTTACTACTCTTGTAAACCTTTCCAAGGTGTTTCCGATAGGGCATTGCTTTTAGTGATGATTAGAACACATGTAAGATTCTGATACTTTTAGAATGCTGACATGTATCTCATATTGGCCATCCATTCCAATCACACAGAATGACATTACATGTGTTATATATGAAAAAACACTCATTTTGGTTTCCCTCTTGATATTTAATGGCAAAAGGGAGTTTGTAACAAAACAATTTTTTTAAATTTTATCCTTCACTTATCTTTACTGGTCTTTTTTTTTTCAAATTGACCTTATCAATTCATGATCCACTCTTTGTCTTAAAAATTCAGTTCAAGAAGATATAACCAACTCTCTCAATACATTTCTTCTTGGTCGTATTTTAGTTTTAATACTCATGTAAGGCATTTCTGTTTATAATTTGGGGGGAAACTAAAGCTTACCTTTTGGCTGCTTACCTGCTCTGGTTATCCACACGCTGAGGCACAGACTGAGCATTATGTAGGTCCAGTGAAAAGCAGATGATAAACACAAGCTTAGGTCCTTGCTGTAAAAGAATGAATTCAGATTAAGTGTTCAAGGAAAAAAACAACAATAATGTAGCCTATGGAAGATCTATTCCCAAAGGTGTGTGTGAGGGGAACAGGGCCTGTGAAGACAGTAAATAACTACAAGGGTAGTACTTACAGCAGCAATTGCCTCTTTGGAAAAAGCAAAGTGATTTGCCAGTTGGAACAACCTTTAGCTTGTAAGTTCTGAGTTAGCCGGATCCAGTGCGGCTCTGTGCAGGGTGACTGTTAGAACACAAATACATTTTGATTTTTAGGAACCTGTTGGCCCATCATTTCTGTTAGTTCGAGTCTAGAGAGAATGATTAAGTCCCCATGACAGTCAAACTATAACTGTTTCTATTGACTCTAATTTTCTAAAACTCATTGCTCACACCATGGTTTTTCAATCCTTCTCTAATTGCTCTCATTAACTTTTCATACTCTACAGGTGCAAGGTTCAGTAAATTATCATCTTTAAGAAGAAGCCCAGGCTTACTAACTAAAGGAATTCATCTTACCTGATTGAGCTGATTAATTCAAATTTTAAAGCAAGAATGCAAAGGGATTATTGTTTTTATCTTCTTCTTACATGGCTTTTTATTAAAAACTTTGTCTTTATACAAGAGAAATAGAGCTTTAAAATAATAAAAGTTGGCATCAACAATTAACAAGTAGTGAAGATTCTTTGTGTACAGAATGACACAGTTTTCAGAATTTATAAAGAAATAGAGCTATTTCAAAGAAAAATTAAACCCATTTACTCATTTCAATTGTTGGTCAATATTATTAAGAAAAAAAGCAAGCAATAATACAACTTAGATATTTATTGAATATTATGTCATGAAAACAAATAGTACAAACATTTTGAATATCTATGGAACCATTAAAAAAGTTAAAGTATGTGGTCATGAGGTCATGAAAACTCACATATTCTAAAATTAAATATAATTTTACATTTTCTAAATTAAAATACTATAACTAAAATAAAATTATACAAAATAGTAAGCCAGAAATAAAACTTAAGAAAAAAATAAAGTTAAAATAGAATACTTTAAAAAATTTCAAAGGTAATATAGAATATTTCATAAATAAATTACATGAATATACTATATATGATTTCTTTTAAGATTTCACCAATTCAGTGATCAAAGATAATCACATACAATAAATATTTGTATTTATTTATATTAGTAAATAAAAATAAAAATTGTTGAAAAACCCTATAAGTCAAAATCATTAAAAGAAAACTGAAAAACAATAAAAAGTAGAGATTTAATGACTATACAACAAAAAAAATAAACTAATGAATTTGTAAAAGTATTGGTTTATTAAAAAAAGGATAAAATAGAAGTTAATATTTATTTCAACTTTATTTCTGTACACCATTAGTAATAATTAACAACTGGATATATACATTTAAAAATTTTCCACTTATAAAGTTTTGAAATATTTGTTCTGGTTCTATGAAATGTGTTATTGGACTCTTGATAGGAATTGCGTTGAATCTACAGATTTTTGCAAGGTACTATGGACATTTTAATGTTGTTAATTCTTTCTATCCATGAATAGTGTATGTGCTTCTACTTAGCTGTGTTGTTTCAATTTTTTTCTTAAGCGTCTTATAATTTCTGAGTACAGGTCTTACATCCTTGGTTAGGTTTATTCCTAGGTATTTTATTCTGTTTATAGCAATGCAAATGGAAATATAAAACTGCACTGGATTCTGGATATTAATTTTGTATCCTGCTACTCTGCTGAACTGATTTATAAGTTCTAGTAAATTCTTGGTGGTATCTTTGGGGTTCTCTATGGACAGTATCATGTCACCTACAAATAATGATAGTTTTACTTCTCCTTTTCCAATTTGGTTATTTTTTATTTCTTCTTCTTGTCTGCTTGCTGTGTCTAGGATACCCAGTACTATGTTGAATAAGAGAGGTGAAAGCAGACATCTTTGTCTTAGTCCCAGTCTTAAGGGGGATTCTTGTAGTTTTTCCCTACTGAGTATGAACCACAAGAGGCCCTGCATAGTAACGGTAATCCTGAGAAAGAAGAAAAATGTTGGAGACATCATGCTAGTTAATATCATACTATGCTATAAGCCCACAGTAATCAAAACAGCATGGTACTGGCACAAAAATAAACACATGGATCAATGGAACAGAGTAGAGAGTCCAGAAAAAAACCCACACCTTCACAGTCAGTCTATATTCAACAGAAGAAGCAAGCACATACAATGGGTTAAAGATAGCTTATTCAATTTATGGTGTTGGGAAAACTGAACAGATACATGCAGAAAAAAGAAACCAGATCACCTTTTTTTTTTTTACCACACGCAAGAATAAATTCAAGTTGGATCAAAGATTAAATGTTAGACCTGAAGCCATGAAAATCATAGAAGAAAACATAAGCAACAAAATCTCAGACATTTCCCATAGCAATATTTTATTGGATATCTCTCCCCTGACACTGGGAACAAATAAAAATAAATAAACAAATGAGACTATATCAAACTAAAATGTTTTTGTACAGCAAAGGAAATCATCAACAAAATAAAAAAACAACTCACAGAATGAGATAACATATTTGCTGATACATTTGATAAGAGATTGATATGGAAAATTATAAAGAATTTATAAAACTCAGCACCAAAAACAAAAAAACAACCCCATTAAAAATGGGGGGCCTGAATAGAACCTGAATAGGTACCTGGCATGGCACCTATTCAGACATGAAAAGATGCTCAGTGTCACTAATCATCAGAGAAATGCACATTAAAACCACAATGAGATAGCAACTGACCCCTGTCAGAATGGCTGTCATCAATAAAGCAACAAACAACAAGTGCTGATGAGGATGTGGTGACAAATGAACCCTTTTGCACTGTTGGTGGGACTGCAAACTGGTGCAACCACTGTGGAAAGCGGTATGGAGATACCTCGAACATTAAAAATGGATCTGTCTTTTGACCCAGCAATTCCACTTCTCAAAATATATCCATAGGAATCCAAAACACTAATTTGAATGAATATAAGGATCCCTACATTCACTGCAGTGTTATTTACAATTGCCAAGATGCGGAAGTAGCTCAAGTGTCCATCAGTTGATGAGGTGATAAAATAACTACAGAATATTTACACAATGGATTATTATTTGCTGTAAAAAAGAAGAAAATGTTACCCTTTGCAACAGTATGGATGGACCTGGTGAACGTTATGTTAAGTGAAGTAAGCCAGTCAGAGAAAGATAAATATCATATGATGTCACTCAAATGTGCAATCTAATCAACAAACTCAACTAACAATAAAAATGGGAGACAGACTCATAGATAGAGAGCAGGATGACAGCTGGAGAAGTAGGTTAACGGGTGCAGAGACTGAGCAACAGATAAAAAGGATTCGACGGACATGGACAATAGAGTGGTGATTTCTGGGGGAGGGGTATAAAGATACTAAATGTTAATGAAACATATGATAATTATTGAATCAAAAATAAATAAATAAATTCCACTTAAAATACTCTACAAATATAAAATATTTAGGAATAAATTTTACTAAAGATATCCAAGAACAATAAACTATGAACACCAAGGCAATTCTGAGAGAAATTTAAGAAAGTCAATCATAAGACTAAATATGTTTAAATATCAATTCTCCACAAACTGATGTGTAGATCCAAATGAATTGTAATCAAGATTTTTAGCAAATCTTTTTGCTAAAATGATTTTTTAAATTAGCAAATTTTTTGGATAATTTTATAAGTTAATTGTAGAAATTAATGGGAAATACAAAGGACCAAAATAATTTTAAGAAGATAAAGTCGAAGATACATTGACATCATGATATTATAAAACAATAGCAATCAGGAAAGTGGATGACATTTGCATAAATTAGACAAACATAACAGTGGAAAGAACAACTAATCTAGAAATAGATCTCTACAAATATAGATAACTGATTTTTAATAGCAGTAAGAAAACATTTCAGTGAAAGAAGAATAAGTAGTCTCTTCCATACAATGATACTAGAACAATTGGAAATCCATACAGGGAAAAAAATAATCTTCATCTATGTGCGCATCATAGACAATAATTATTCAAAATGAATCATAAATTCCTTAAATACCTAACCTAAAACTATAAACACCTAGAGTAAATTTTAAATGAATTATTTTTTAAAATTTTGTTACCTATACATTTATTCAAATTAAAATCAAAAGCAGGATCTATAATATGTAAAAAAATTAAATTTGATTTTTTAAAGGTAAGAACTTTTGCTCTTAAAATACACTCTAAAGAGAGTAAAAAGATGCTAATTACTAGGAGAGAACATTTGATATATAAGATAAAGTAATTTTACAAAGAGTATATAAATAATTCTCAAATTTAAATAATAAAAAATTGAACAACCCAAGTAAAGAGGCACATAAGATTTGCACAGATACTTCACCAAGGAAAATGCCAAGTAAGCAGAGGGAAGATATTCAGCATCATTGCTCATTATGGAATACCAATTAAAAACCACAAGACATAATGATATACATTAGAATGATCATATTAAATGTTGGCAAGTATGTGGAGCCATTGTATTAATCATACATTGCTTCTGTGAATATAAAATTGTGCATCTTTAAAAGTCAGTTTAGCCGTTTTCTAGAAAGTTAAACACATAGCTCTAATGGGATGGGGGACTCAGAAAAACCGGGAATTTCTTCTGGAGGGCAGACCACTTGTAGTACAGGCTTACATCACAAGGTGAGTGCTCTAGGAACCCATCTGTGTCAGTGCACCAGCTGGTGGTGTTGTGAAGGCTCCATTCAGCTTCAGTGAATTTTTGAAGGCTTTTCAATGTGTCCCTTTCATGATAGGTAATTTGTCAGTGCACCTGCCTACGCCATGCTACTGTTCAGCAGATTTTGACCAGAAATGACATGATTCCCTCTTCTCCCTTTCTATTCATCCCATTCCACACCAAGACACCTCTTTTTTTGTTTGTTTTCCAAGCCAAAAAAAATTTCTCAAAGGGAAACAATTTTACCATTGGAAGAGGAGAAACGAAATTAGCAGAAGCACTAAGAGATATCAAAATCAACAAGTTCAAACACTGTTTTAAGCAGCGAAAAAAGGTCTCAGTAGGTCTTTTGCATCAAATGGAGAGTACTATGAAGTTGACTGAAGTTTAAACATATGAAAATACACAACTTTTACATATAAATTCCAATTGTTTTGGGTATCCTCTCATATATGTCCAGTTCATTCCATTTCAAGATATGACAGTGAATGCCTATACATTTTTTAAAAATATTTTATTTATATATTTTTAGAGAGAGGGGAAGGGAAGGAGAAAGAGTGGGAGAGAAACATCAATGTGTGGTTGCCTCTCTTGAGTCCCCTGCTGGGAACCGGCCTGCAACCCAGGGATGTGCCCTGACTGGGAATCAAACCGCGATACTCTGGTTCACAGGCCCGCGCTCAATCCACTGAGCTACGCCAGCCAGGGCCTCCTATACATTTTATATAGATTCGAATATTAATTGCAGCTTTATTTTTAATACATATACATTTTAAAAAGAAATGTCTATCAACTGATGATTGAACAGAACATGGTAAATCCATATAATGAAACACAACTCAGTAATAAAAAAACAGTTGATACACAGAAAAACATGGATGAATCTCAACCTAACTATACTTAGTAAAAATTTGTAAAAGTGCACATTAAATATTTTCATTTATGTACAACTCTAGAAAAATGCAAACTGGTATATAGTAGTGAACTCATATCCATGGTTGCCTGTGGAGAGAATGCATGGATGGGCATGAAGTGGGTGGAGGGAAAGGAGGAAGGGAGTACAGAAGGACATAGAAAACTTGTAGAGGTAATAGTTACATCCAGTGCTTTGATTGTGTTGATGGTTTTCACTGGATGGGTAGGTGATAGATATGATGATATGTAGGTAGATAGATATTAATAGTTATAAATATGCATACTTTATTTCAAAACTTATAAAATTATGTGTGGCTTATGTAATGTCAATCATACTCCAATAAAGGTGTTATAAAAATATTTAAATTAGTAATGACAGCATCTTTGCTTTATGATTGGCAAAGGTTTTATAAAATACTAACCAACTGGTGAAGTTATAGAGAACTAAAGATCTTACATTTCTTGTAGTTGTTTGAATTCCTATAAACTCTACAGAGTTCAGAACAGTCATATATTTCAAATACATGAACTCCCACCGACAGTTTTCAACAGTATATCAGTGTAACAGTATTTTAAAATGAGAATCTTTCTCTCTCAGACTTGACAGAGTTTTCAGATTTTGAACATTACAATTGTTTCCAGTAAACTTCAAAACCCAAACAAAATGTTAATTCACCAATATAAGAAAATCTGAAAGATTATAAAATCTGTTTGGCCAACATTAACCATCAATCACCTTGAGGGTGTAAGAGTTGAGGCAGAAAGATTTGGACAGGAGTTTCTCATTAGTATTTTCATATTCATGTCCCTCATCATAATCTACAGAAATTCCCTGTAAAGAAAATATGCATTATTTCTATGAGGATTCCATATGTAATTTAAAAAAACTGGATTTCGAACTTGTGAAAAAAAGTGATTTTTTATCTGAAACTACTAAATGGAACAGGCACACTTATGCTCAAAGACACATGTGCATGACACCCAAAATAAATGACTGTCTTTCAAAATCAGCTAATTTTTTCATTTACTTTCTAAAGCATTTTTAAATATATTTCTTTCTAATTACTGATTGAAATGCTTTTTAAAGATTTTTTTCAGAGGAAATATGGAGCCCTGAGAATGCCATATTCCTAGTAAAACTCAAATAAGCAAACATGATTTCCCCCCAAGAATGGAGAAATATTTGAATTTGGGATTTGGTCAAGATTTTTTGGAAAGAAAAATTAAGTTGCTTTTTTTTTGCCAACTTTGGATTGCTTAATATTCCTACCTACTCACTGGGGCTCATGGTTGATGCTGCTGCCTGATGCATATGTGACTTTGACTTTTCTCTCTCTCAATTGCTGTCTATTGTGTGCTGAAGACAAGGAACAAATTATACTCTTAAATATGGGATATAGGAGAGATGCTGAGCAATTCAATATATTTTAGAAATATGTAAAATTGTTGAAAAGTTATCTTTTTCCTCTACCTTGGGCAGCAAAAAGTTAGAAAGGAGACTGCATCTCTTCTTTGTTCTAACACTGTCCTTGGGAATCATTTGTGGCCACGTGATTTAATTCACACTCTTTCAGGAGGAACTCAAGGCTTATGATGACAGCTATGCACAAAGTGCTTCTGGGATACTCAAAATTATTTTATTTGCTCCCCAGTAACTTCTTCAAGGTCTATTCTTCTAGGATCCCATGCTGCTGTAAATTTAGAGAATTTCTGTTGATTTCTCAGAATAAAATATTTCTCAGATTAAATTTTTTTTGCAATAAGAAAAGTTTCTTTAATTTAAATTTATCTGCTTTGTACATCCAAGCAAGCTCTTATACTTTCCATGTTGATGTCGCTAACCTTTGTCTTGTCAGTGCTTATATTAACTTCATTTTATTTCCATTTACTTTTTGACATCTCAATGGGACTCAAATAGTGGGATGTCACGGCAGTGGCTTAAATAGTCATGCCTCAAACCTTCCAGCTGTCACCTCTAAACATTTTCTACTACTAAATTACCTTTAAAGTTTCAAAAAAATATGTAAAACTTTCTAAGACTAAAAAATATCACTAACATTTATATATGAGCAGAATCTACAGAAAAACCAACAGCATAGGTTCTAAATTGAAAATCATAGAGCTATTTGGGACAATTTAGTCTCTGAGAGAACAATTACTTCTTATTTAAAGAAATAATTATGTATGTCTATGAGTCAAGTCAAGGAACATGTATAAAGGACCCACGGACAAGGAAAACATGGGGGGATTGAACATGGTAGAGGGTGGTTGGCAGGGCAGGGGAGAGTAATGGAGGAAAAAGAGGGACATCTGTAACTGAACAACAATAAAAAACTTTAAATGTAGAAAATGTGATATACTCATATAGCATATATTTTAGTTAGAAAGAACAGGAGAGCTCCTATATTGTGCTTAATGTTAATACATTTTTAATTAGAAGAGGATATTTAAAAATAAACCTAATATACATTTATAATTATGTGTAATATAAATGAAGCCTTAGGAAAATATTTTAACTAAAGTGGCAACCATATTTTAGTCACTAATAAGATAGTAAGATATCATCAAAAAGATTAGGCATTCTGAAACAGAAGCAAGCAAAGAAACACAAAGTTTCATAAGAATTGAAAACGATGAGATTTTTTATTAAACATTCACCAATATTTTTTGAGTACACTAGGTTTAATAATGAAATTTCATTAAAAATTTGGACAATGGGTTGGTCTACAAACACAACTCTGCCTTTGGGAAAAATGATGAATAATTAGGAAAAATATGGTCAAAAAGAAATATAGATAAACTAGACACACACTGAATTCTGAAAAATATACTTAAAATATTGAGCTTGAAAATATAGAAATATCTATATCCATCAAAGAACAAATAAGTAGCACAGACAGTAGGTAGAAAATAGATAGGGGAGGGCAAGAATAGTATGGGAAATATAGAATCTAAAGAACTTGAGACACATGGTCATAAACTAAAGGGGGGAAGGGTGGGGGAGGGTGGGTGCAGGGTGGAGGGGAATGAAGGGGGGAGATAGAACAACTGTAATGGCATTATCAATAAAATAAAAAAGAAATATCTATATCCATCGAAGAACAAAGGTAATTTTAAAGGGTAATATTCATACTACTTATATTCCAAGTTTATAAAACTAAGGAATGAGAACAATATTGTAATTGTAGTTATCTGTAATTGGTGGCTTGATGAATATTTAACAATTCTTTAGAAATTAACAATTTACTTCATATTTAAAGAATCTGCGATTCACCTGTTATTTTGAGCTTTTCCAAAATAAATCTATTTTAAATGTTTAGCTAAATGAATAGACAATATGTAAATGCTATTTTATATTCTCATCTGTTTGTCTAAGTAACCAAAGATGTCTTTCATGATGTAGTTTCTATAAAAAATGTATTTAACTTTCAAATATTCTTTGAGAAAATTTGAAATATTTTTACATGTGTTCTATTTCTAAAGGAAGATCTATAAATGATTTTTTCATTTAAACATTCAATTTTTCTTTAAATGTGTTTATATGTATAAACAACCTATACTTTTGGCTCATTTAACATTGTAACAAAAATAACCTTAACAGTTTTGAATTTTCTTGGGCTTAAATTTATAGTAGTTATTTAAGTTATTGAGCTTCTGTGGTCCTCTCTTTCTAACTTTTTCTTTCTCTTCCCCAGCCCCACCTCAGTCTCTCTTTTTTATCATCTAAGAAGAAACCTATTATAAACTAACAAATGAATCTTGTGTGCAGGCAGCGGGAACTCACTCATTGGTCCCTGAGGAGTGGTTTGGCAGTAGATGATGGTCTGATTACTGGTTATGGTGCTGTACTCTTTGCCCTCCCATCAGCCGTAGAGTTGCAGTTCGCCTACTATAAATATAGTACATTTTGCTGGCACTCAAGGATGATGTGATCTTGACCTAAGAAAAACGTGATGGTCCCTGGCCTTCTTGACTGAACTGTTCCCAAACTAGACTTCTTTTTATCACAGCAGAGCCTCAAGAGCAGCCTGCCCTTGTGTGAGTGCTTAATTTAAATGGCCATGTCTCAGCAGATATATTAACTTTCCCTTCAGAGCCACATCTGAGCATATTACCTGAGTAACATGGGAAACTATGAGTATTTCCACGAGAAATAAAGTCAAGGAAAATTTGTAAAAGCAGTTGGAGATGTCTCAGACTACTTTTGAATTTTCTGTCTAAATACTCCACATTGACCTCTCACTTCCCATCCAGAATCTCCACCCTCCCTACCCTACTTATCGGGATGGGGTTTTCTGTAACGTTATCACTTAACATTTTTAAAGAGAACTCAATATCTATCTATTTATCTAATCTTTCTAATCTAGCTATCTATCATCTATCCATCTATCTACCTACTTTATTTGACACCAATGGACTCTGAATAGTTGAAGATGTCCTCCCTTCCCCAAACCAACCAGCAGGTGAAGACTGTCTCATTTAGTTTCAACACAAGACAGAACAATTACACCTTGACACGACTTATGTGAACATGCAGATTTATAATAGGAAAGTGGCTCTGAATTATTGACACCATTGCTTTTCCCCTAATGGGGGGGAATATTTTTAAAAACATTCTGATATCTTTATTTTCCTCTGCACAGTATAATCAATCTCTCTAAAACTTTATATTAGAACCCTTTCAGGTTTTGACAAAGCTGTTTACTTTTAATTTTATAAAAAATGCCTAGCAAAGAATAATAATTTATGAGGGCCTTTCTTAAAATGAACAAGTCAAATGATCAAATAAAATACTAATATCTATGTTAGTGACACTAAAGCAATAAAATTTTTATATAAAAAAGGTGAATGCAGGTTATTCCCCATGTGTTGTGGTGTGTTTTTTAATGAGTAATTCAAAAATAGTCCACTAGCAGTACGTGCTTTGCAGGTTTATTGTTGTTGCATACTTAAGGAAATAGGTATCAGTAAATGTAGAATATTTCATCTTACTGTGAAAGCAACTTCTCAGAAATGCCGGCCTTATTCCCCAATTTGTGTGGAAGAACTTATGCTGTGGAAGGCACAGGGCTAGACAAGAACAGCATCTGCCTGCTTTGCTTCCTCCGGAATTCTGAGCTTTAGTTCCTGCAAGAGGATGGAAGCTGATTATTCTTTCACTGGCAGAAAGATAACTTAGGGGAGTAGAAGCTTCAACACTCTGAGTGTTGAAGCACACCTACATAACACGTACTATCTCCATCCTCCTATGGAAACAAAGCCTGGAAACTAATACGACTTCATCCTCTGCTTTACTTTTGTAAACAACTAAAGCAATCCTAACATCTCCACATAATCTAGTAATCTTTCTACTTCTCACATCCCATTGCCTGACTTAATGGTCATAAACTGGGAATACCCTTGTGTATTTGGTATAATTTTACAATGGTATTCATCTTGAGAACTATATTTTCACGTAAAGATATGTTATGTTTTAAATGAATATTTTAATTAAATGTTTATTTTCTAATAAAAAGTATGTTATATCACCTAAGTTATACTTATTATTGTTCATATGTCATATCTACATAATGAAGTAAAGGATCCTGATGGTTTTAGTGACACATATCTGCTACTTTCATGAATTTGGCAGATCAAAACTATTTTTAAGATTAACCTGCTAAAAATATCATATTCATGTGCAGCCGTATTTGTTTTCTTTTAATGTGTTAATTAGATGGATGAACAGCTGGTGCTGTTGTGAGAAGCTACACCCCTGTTTGACTCTAGCGAATTTTTTTGAAGACTTTTTCAATGTGTTTGCCCATTTCATGGTGGGTGATTTACAAGAGCACCTGACCACACTGCTTCAGCAGATTTTGAGCAAAAATGGCATGACCCCCATGCCCCATCCTCCCTATACACCAGATCTCACCCAGACTGACTCTTTTTTGTTTTCCCAGATGAAAAAAGTCCTCAAAGGGAAACATTTTGCTTATGTGGAAGAAGTGAAACAAAAAACGGCAGTGCTAAAAGGCATCAGAATTGACAATTTCAAAAAACTGTTTTGAGCAGTGGAAAAAATATTTTGATAGGTGTATTGCATCAAATGGAGAGTACTCTGAAAGTGACTGAAGGTTAAACATGTAAGAATAAATACACACATTTTTATAAATTTGTTCCACATTTTTAGGCCCCCTTTATACACTTGTTAATGAATTGATAAACTGTTTCCCAAAGTAGTTGTACCATTTGAACTCCCACCAGCGATGATGACCATTCCAGTTATTTCTACTTCTAACCAGAAGTTATTATTTTCAGGGTTTTTTTAAATCTGCCAATTTGAATAAGTATGTAAAAGTAAATCTGTAGTATTTTAATTTACATTTTCTTAATAATTAGTGATGTTGATCATCTGCTTCTGTGGTTATATATCATTCATTTATCTTCTTCAGTGAAGTATATGTTTAAATTGTTTTCTCAGTTTGCAATTAGGCTACTTTTTACCTTTACCATTGAGTTTGAGTACATTGGCATATTTGTGTGAGTGTTCATGCAGTGAATTTTGTCATGGATAAGTTATAAAATGCATGTGTTTTGTGTATATTTTCAAGGAGTCTCTGACTTCACTTTTCATTTGTTTAAACATGTCTTTCAAAAGAGCTGATTTTTAGTTTAACTCTGTGGACTTTGCAGCTGATCTGACAGATACAAACAAACTCCTTTGTTAAATATTTTTACCTGTAGCAGGTGCATAGGTTCAAGGTCATGCCTAGCTGAGTATTTCTACTGACTAATCTTAAACCATAATGTTTAAGTTGTCAGTTTGGTTATAACATGTGTTTCATAATGGTGTTCAATATTCAATAGTAACTTTTATCTGAGAGATATCATTTATCAAAATATTTTTGTGTTTGTGAAAAGTGTTTATGCCTTGAACATACTAATATTGTTTGTGATGATTGTTACAAGTGTTTTGCAAAGCCAGCTATTGAAGATTCTGATTAATTAATGTTAAAGACATTTTTCGTTGTATTTTTTTAGCAATATCCATACTTCAGTCATTTGAAAATAAAATTTCTATTATTTTTAAATATTTCTTTGTTTAATAATTTCTAGGTTGTAATGGAAAATAAATAAAAAACCATGCATTTATTATATAAATATAATAAACGCAAATTTGCAATATTTTTATTATTGTTATTCTGTTACAGTTGTCCCAATTTTCTCACTTTGCCCTCCTCTGCCCAACTGACCCCCGACTCCCACAGTCAATCCCACACTGTGGTCCATGTCCATGGGTCATACTTGTTCTCTGACTAGTCCCTTTCCTTCTTTCCACCATCATCCCCTTCCATCCTCTCCTCTGACCACTGTAAGTCTATTCCAGATTTCCATGCTTCTGGTTCTATTTTTTTTGTTAATTTATTTTTGTTCATTAGATTCTTCTTATAAGTGACATACAGGATTTGGATTTTACTGACTGGCTTATTTACTAAGCATAATATTATCCAATTCCACCCATGGTTTCACAAAATGTGGGAGTCCCTTCTTTTTTTATGCTATGTTGTATTCCAATGCATAAAAGTACTTCATCTTTTGATGTTCTTCCCAAATTTTTACATTTTCAGCAGAATATATTATCATCATCATCAGTATCATCATCATCATTAATCTTTAAATTCAAATAGCACATAATATAGGTGAAATGAATTTCTAATATAGGCATCCTTGTTCATCTTCTTCAAGTGTTGAGAATTACTGTGTATTCAATATGAAAGTAAAAACCAAAACAATTAAATGATTCTTTTGTGTCTCCTACAAATAAATATTTAACTCTAGTTAATGTTTATATTTTTATTTATTTACAAACTAGTTAAAATGTTGAAGAGTTTTTAAACCAGGAAAGGTTATTTTATATACGACAAATACTAAATTTTTAAAGGTTAGATTAAAATATTCTCAAAATAATTTTTTCTTTGTTCAGTGCAACTAACAATTAACAATAATAATATTTAAGAAAGAAGAACATAGTAAGAGGGATCACAATACCTAATACCAAACTGTATTACAAGGCCACTGCAATTGAAACGGCCTGGTACTGGAATAAAAACAAGCACATAGACCAATGGAACAGAACAGAGAGCCCAGAAATAAACCCGAGTCTCTGCAGACAATTAATATTTGACAAAGGGGGCAGGAACATAAAATAGAGTAAAAATAGCCTCTTCAACAGACGGTGTTGGGAGAACTGGACAGCTACATGAAAAAAATGAAACTCAAGCACCAACTTACACTGTACACCAAAATAAATTCAAGGTGTATAAAAGACTTAATTATAAGCCATGACACCATTAAAGTCCTAGGGGAGAACATCGGCAAGAAAATCTCAGATATTTCACGTTGCAGCATTTTTACTGATATGTCTCCTAGAGCAAGGGACATAAAAGAAAGAATAAACAAATAGGATCTCATCAAAATAAAAGACCTTCTGCACAGCCAAAAAAACAGTATTAAAATAAAAGAACCAGCTGTATGGGAAAACATATTTGCCAATGATACCTCAGATAAGTGTTTAATCTCCAAAATATACAAAAAAACTTACATGACTCCACTCTAAGAAGACAAGCAACCCAATTAAAAAGTGGGTGAAGGACTTGAACAGATACTTCTCCAGGAGGACAGGCAGAGGATCCAGAGACACATGAAAAGATTATCAATATTGCTAGCTATCAGAGAGATGCAAATTAAAACCACAATGAGATACCACTTTACACCAGTCAGAATGGCTATCATAAACAAAGCAACAAACAACAAGTGTTGGAGAGGTTGTGGGGAAAAGGGGACCCTAGTTTACTGTTGGTGGGATTGCAAACTGGTATAACCACTGTGAAAACAGTATGGAATTTTCTAAGGAAACAAAAATGAATATGCCTTTTGACCCAGCAATTTCACTGCTAGGATTATATTCTAAGAACCCTGAAACACCAATCCAAAAGAACCTATACACCCCAATATTCATAGCAGCACAATTTACAATAGCCAAGTGCTGGAAGCAACCTAGGTGCCCTTCAGTAAATGAGCGGATCAAAAAACTATGGTACATTTACACAATGGAATTGTGTAAGAAATTGTGCAGCAGAAAGAAAGAAGGAGCTCCTACCCTTTGTGACAGCAGGGATGGAACTGGAAAGCGTTATGCTGAGTGAAATAAGGCAGGTATTGAAAGACAAATACCATATGATCTCATCTTTAACAGGAAGCTAAACAACAAAACAAAGAAGCAAGAAAAATATAACTAAAGACACTGTAATAGAGAACAGGCTGACAGGGACCAGAGGGGCTAGAGAAAGGAATTTTAGGGGAAAAGGGGAAGGATTCACAGGAACAAGTATAAAGGACACATGGACAAAAACTAAGGGGGGGATGGAAGGGAGGTGGGGAGCACTGGGGGGGTGGGCTGGATGGGAGTAAAAGACAGAAAACTGTATTTGAACAATAATTAAATAAATAGAAAAATATTTTAAGTTGAATTTCTTGGGGTGACTTTGGCTGACAAATTACATAAGTTTAAAGTATATAACTCTCTAATACACAGGTGGCAAAAACAAGACCCACAGGCCAAATCTGGCCCTCCACCTTGTTTTTTTTTTTTTTTTTAATCTGGCTGGGTACCTTTTTTCTACCTGGCAGGAACACCAGGCTCTTGCTTAACTGTTAAGGAGTAGTTACATTTATACAGTCCTAAAATTACATTTGGCCCTTCGAAGGCAACAGTGAGGCTGATGTGGCCCCCAGTGATAATGAGTTTGACACCTCTGGGCTAATACATCACCTGTACATTGCACTGTGTGCCACCCACCCTAAATCAAAACATTTCTAAAAAAGAAGAAAACGTAATTATTAGATTATTTATAATGTGTTACATAATACACTTTATACATTAAGTAGCTATTGTAAAATAGCAGCAAATTTTCAATAAAAATTAGATTTATTTTCATTAGCATTAATTATTCTCTTGAATCTATTATCTATGGGTTAAATACTTGATTTGGGGCATCCCTCAACAGATTTTTTTTATGTTTACAGCATTATAAAAAACAAAGAAAATATGTGCCAAAGATTCCATGTAGTTTTTTACAAAAAGATTTCTGACCCCTTGTATATATAAATAAATGTGAATTATATAACGTTAATATTATTATGCAGTATTAATAACATGACATAGACAAGCATTGTGAGGATACCTAACACCGGTTAGGTGGACAAGAAACAAATAAATACTGTACAGGTAACAATCTTTCTACCATTTCTATTTTTTAATATATTTTATTGATTATGGCATTACAATTGTGCCATTTCACCCCTTATTCCCCTCCACCCTGCACACCCCCTTCACCCACATTCCCCTCCCTTAGTTCATGTCCGTGTGTCATAAGTTCTTTAGCTTCTACATTTCCCACACTACTCTTTCCCTCCCCCAACTTTCTCCCCATCGTCTATGCTACTTATTTTCTGTACCTTCTCCCCCCTTCTCCTCTTCCCACTCCCCTGTTGCTAATCCTCTATGTGATCTTCATTTCTATGGTTCCGCTCCTGATCCAGTTATCCACTTAGTTTGCTTTTTGTTTTAGGTGTGGTTGTTAATAACAGTGAGTTTGCTGTCCCTTCACTGTTCATATATTTTATCTTCTTTTTCTTAGATAAGTCCCTTTAACATTTCACATAGTAAGGGCTTGGTGATGCTGAACTCCTTGAAGATGACCTTATCTGAGAAGCACTTTATTTGCCCTTTCATTCTAAATGAAAGCTTTGCTGGATAGAGCAACCTTGGATGTAGGTCTTTGGATTTTATGACTTGGAATACTTCTTTCAGCTCCTTCTTGACTGTAAGGTCTCTTTTGAGAAACCAGCTGACAGTCTGATGGGAACTCTATTTCTTTGCTGATTGGTTTTAGACATATAATTTTATTGTTAATTGCTGTAACTTCCTTATATGTGAAATTAGGCTAATAATACTACATACCCCATTATTTAATTGTTAAAAATTAAATAAAGCACCATAGGCAAAGACCTTAGCATAGTTCCCAGAATAAGTTATGGGAATAAGTTATTTAATGAATAATGGAAAAAATTTTAAATGTGGCAATGTCAAAGATGTGTAGTACATAGATTAGAATCACAAAATAGAATGAGCAAAAACCTACTATATGTTAATGCTACTTATTTAATAGAATGTAACTATTATTATAATGTTTTACAATCTGGGCATTACTTTTTCATATGTTTTCCAATTTTGCCACATGTAGTAATGATGAAAATTCCTTGAGTGCAAGGGTTTTTGTCTGCTTTTTTTATTTTCAAGTACAATGTCTGAACCTAATAGATGTTCCATGTATATTTGTAAAATGACTAAAAATAATCTTGTTAGGTGGGCATAATAATCATCTCTCTTGGTTTTAGTACACAATGATTAAATCATTTTAATGTAGATGTTTATTTAAAAGACAACTACAACTGTCTATCTTAACTTTTAATTCCAAAATTCTCCCCAGATTGCACTTCTGCTTCCATGCTTAACCCATGGTATGTCTTTCAAACATTTTTAAATTTTGCAATTTTTTAAATTTATTAACCAATCATTTTAATTAAGAAAAGAAATTTTATACAGACAGCCATAGTACCACTATATATTAGCACAGGATGCCACAGAGAAACAATCTATAATTTTCCCAATTTAAATTTTATAAAATAAAACCTCAGAAAAATGTTGATTGATCCCACTACATAACCATCATAAGTAGAGGTATCAGGCTTTTTGGGTCATCATTGTATCTTTACATCTACCATTCTGCCTGGCAAATATAAGATACTCAATATAATACTAATAAGGAAAATAGGTTTTTTTTTTTTACTGTTGTTCAAGCACAGTTGCCTCCATTTACCCTTACACTCCCCCCCCACCTCAGCCATCCCCACTTCCCGCTCTTGATCCTATCTCTCTTTGGCTTTGTCCATGTGTCCTTTATACATGTTCCTGAAAACCTTTCCTCCTTTTCCCCCCATTATCCCTTCCCACTTCCCCTCTGGTCACTGTCAGTTTATGCCTTATTTCCATGTCTCTGGTTCTATTTTATTCATTTATTTTTATCAGGTTCACTTATAAGTGAGATCATATGGTATTTGCTTTTTACCACCTGGCTTATTTCACTTAGCATAATGCTCTCCAGATACATCCATGCTGTTGAGAACAGTAGGAGTTCCTTTTTTCTTTCTGCTTTGTAGTATTCCATTGTGTAAATGTACCATAGTTTTTGATCCACTCATTTACTGACGGCACTTAGGCTGTTTCCAGAACATGGCTATTGTAATTGTGCTGCTATGAATACTGGGGTACAAATTTTTTTTGAATTGTTGTTTCATGGTTTTTATGGTATAATTCTACCTGTGGAATTGCTTGATATATGCTTTACATTTAAACAAAATGTGTGTGTGTGTATACACACTTTGATGAATACTTTGAAGAGAAGGCATCTTATTTTGAGTATTTTAAATCTGAAAGAATAAATAAAATAGAAAATAAATGAGAAGACCATCCATTGGCCAAATGAATACCCATCCAAAGATTATGTATCATAAGACATTATGATCCAAGCACTATACCTTTAAATAATCAGCATGTAGGATAAGCAAGAAGGATAAAGGTGTGAGATGAGATGCAAGTGTCAGTCAAGTATGGACTATGTGGGCTCATATAGGCCAAGTTATATATTTTGATCTTTATCAAAAATTAACAATAGCCCTGGCTGGTGTAGCTCAGTGGATTAAGTGCAAACCAAAGGACCGCAGTTCAATTCCCAACAATAGCCCTGGCTGATGTAGTGGATTGGGCCTGCAAACTAAAGGATTGTGGTTCATTTCCCAGTCAGGGCACATGCCTGGGTTGCAGGCCATTTCCCAGCAAGGGGCACACGAGAGGCAACCATACATTGATATTTCTCTCCCTCTCTCCTGCCCTTCCCCTCTAAAAATAAATAAATAAGTAAAATCTTTAAAAAAATTAACAATAATCCTATGGGAGAATTTTGAAATTCTCCCATAGTCAAAAATGTATCAACTTGGATTTAAATACCTAAAAAAATTATACATACATAGCAAAAGACTATGTATTTTGAAGTTTTTCAGGTTCATTTTCATAAAACTTGTACAAAGTTTGAAATCACTTTTATTTGTCTTGACTTTGAGTTAAAATAGTAGATAAATTTATGGATATGAGATAATTTATTGTCTAAGATTCATGTCCTCTGATAGCAAACTATATTAATACTAAGAAAGAATATTAGTAAACAAGGTGTTGAAGTTTACATTTCTATTATTAATTTTTTTTCTGGACAGAATTTAGGACATCAAATAATAAGTTCCATAGAAATTCCACTATTGGTTGAAATGAAGCCATTTGCCATTTTGAATCTAGGATTTTATGATTATTAATACTTTATCATGGTCAATATATATAGATCTAGTTTATAACAATCAAGTAAGCAGAGCATAAACACATAAATTCTTTGTGGTAGGAAAGATCAATAAACTTAGAATACATGATCCATAAAGGACCTAAATAACGACTTAGCAATAAGAAAACAGTATGTGGTAATGGATTTTAATGTATGCTAAACTGGGGAACAATCTGTTAATAGAAAATATTGAGGAAACCTACTAAGGAGAAAAGGGGCTACAGTTAATAATCAGTAGTAGCTCTACCTGACCACATTTCCAGGTCCAACCTGCTTCATATTGACTAATTTCCTCCACAAGACCTCAATACTGCCCAATGGCATTCTCTCATTTCCCTTTTGGGGTCCGTACAAAGAATTATAAAATAATACTGAACTGAAAGTCATGAGAATATTTCCATGTAATATCGTGGTCAGTCTCCAAACTATGTTTGTCCTTGTCAGCTTCTATGGTTGAGTTAGGACCTATTGTGTCTATTCTGGAATTCATTCAATAGTCATTTGATAAACAATTTTATGGGCCAGCCTCTGTTTTCAGTTTAGGGTACACATAAGGGGGCAATATAAACAAAGTACCTGATTTTCATGTACCTTCTATTGTATTTAAGTAGAAAAACAATAACATAAATGAAATACAATATACCAGGAGGTAATCATTATGACAGTCCAAAATAAAGTAGGCAGTGGAAAAATATTTTCTAGACTTTTTTTGTAGGTCTTTTTTGGAGTTATAGGAGTTGAATAAGTTTGAACAAATTTAATTGACTGACTTGCAAGTATAACACTTTTATTTAACCCAATTTATTATAAATTTTCTATTCTGCCTACTTCTTAGAAACTATTAAAGTAAGAAAAAAGACCATATTACACATTGATATAAAACATAAGAGATTATTTTATGGGGTAGAATTACAAGCTGTTTACTTTTTACATTTCATATTATGGAATATTAAATTGCCTGGATTCAGCAGGTTTTATAATCTTCAAAAAGTACCAAATGAATAAAAAAATTTGACTTAGAAAATCTCTTAAATTTGATAAGAATTTGGTTTATTTGGTAGCCTTGGGGATTATTTTGGCCTATGGAGACTCTGACATTTCCAGCTGAGTAATTTCAGAACATTTTTTCCTCCTTTTTCTTCTTCGGTCCCTCCGTGTCTCTACCTCCCCATTCATCCTTTGTCTTTGAATGCCTCTGGCAAGCATTTGCTCCTGGTCTCTTAGCTTTACATTCTCTTGTGGTAGGTAGGTGGGATAGAAATAGACCTCAGAAGGTTTGTTAAAGTGTTGCAGGCCTTCCTTTTCGATCTTAAACTACATAGTGTTGTGCAAATGGTACAGGAAAATGCAAATTTTATTAAAAAGAAAGGACAATGTGAGTCATCAAAATCTTATAGGTGAGATGAAGACATGCATAAACACATTTGCCAAAAAGATTAAAAAAAAACAAAGAAAGACAGAAAAGGGTGCCTTCAATGCCTAGGAGGTTGAGGTTTTTTTCTTACTAATAAGCAGTGAAATATTTTAGTTTGTTCACTTAGTGACATGATTCACAATGTTAATGAGCATCAAATGCAAAATTCTCTTCATTAACAAGATGAAAAATACCTTACAAATCTAACAGTGAATAGAAGCAATTCATGGCTTTCATGAATAAATTATGACTCAAATGCTCTTTTTATTCTATTTTTTTCTGTGAAATAAGGTTGTATGGGTCAGAGTCTAGGTTATTACCAGCCAATGACAGTTAAATGTTCTGCCAAGCTTTATTAATTTCTTCTCTAAAAAATAGAAACATTCTTGCAGTGTATTAAGAAGGAATCTAGTGCAAGATGCTCAGCCCTTGAAGTCTTTTAGTCCGTCTTTTTAGTGGTTCTCATTCAGTCCATCAAATAGAAAATTAAAATCTGTTCTCCTATGAACTTAGGTGTTTTAGTAGAGATTTATGGCCATACCACTAGAAATTTTCTCATCTATCTTATTTTTTCTTAGATTTTATTTATTTATATTAGACAGAGGGGAAAGGAGGGAGAAAGAGAGAGAGAGAAACATCAATGTGTGGTTGCCTCTCATGCACCCCCCATTGAGGACCTGGCCCACAACTCAGGTTTGTGCCCTGAACAGTAATCGAACTAGCGACCCTGTGGTTCGTAGGTCAGCGCTCTGTCCACTGAGCCACACCAGCCATGGCTCATCTTTCTGTTTTAGAGAAGATTCTCTGAGTTAATTAGTACTGCCTACAGATACAAACCATATTGGCCCATGCTGCTAGCAAATTAAATGCTCTTCTGGTTTGCTGTCTTACAGGTGATTCTGAGTTAGTAGGGTCTAGTGAGAATCTCCTCAGAAGATGATAGATATAGTCATTGTTTCTCTGTGTATTTATTAAATCCCTGGCTATAACTGGATAACACTTGCTTTGGAATTTACCTGATACAATGAGCTAAATTAAAGTGACTTACATCCCAGGTGGGTACTGCAATTTTTTACCATGTAGCAGTGAGCAGTCAGTACATGAGAGCACCAAACTGAGTGCTCTCTGAGCATCGAATTGAGAGCACCAAAAAGTTAAGAATATAACTACCATATAATCTAGCAATTCCTCTTCTGGATATTTACTTAAAGAATATGAAAGCACTTAATTAAAAAGATAAATGTACCTTCATGTCCATTGCAGCATTATTTACAATATCCAAAATATGGGGAAAAAACTTAGTGTCCATTGATGGATGAATAAATAAATAAAAATACATAAGTATAATAAAATACTACTCAGCCAAAAAAAGATGAGATATTGCTACTTGAAACAACATGAATAGATCTTGAGGGTATTATGCTAAATGAAATAAATCAGATAAAGGGCAAAAAACATGATTTCATTCAGGTGGAATATAAAACCAAAAAGTAACAACCCTACCAATGAAGTCAAACAAAAACAAATGCATAATTGCGGAAACCAGAATGGTGGTCTTCAGAGGAAAAGGTGTGGAGAGAGGAAAAAATTATCAGAGGGTTTCAAATATATAATAATGAAAGAAACCTAGACTTATGGTGGTGAGCACACAATGAAGTTTACAAATATTGAATTATAATGTACACCTGGCATTCATATTAATGGTATAATCAATGTTGTCAGTGTTATCTACATGAACAGTAAACCACTGCACAACATTATAACTAAAAGGAATGAAATAAATAACATTTTTAAAATGATCAAAGCAAACACAGAAACTTTTGAATGAGAGAAGAAAATAAAAGAACTTGGCTATATAAAGAATAAATAATACAAATGATAAAAATTATAATTCCAAATATCCAACAAATGTGCATGACTAAGAAAAATGGTTTAAAGTAGTCTAATATTTTCAACCATAATAATACTGATATTTGTTAAAAGAGAACATTTGAAGTCTCACTTGCAGTTTCTGATCTTTGGGGTTTTGGTCTAAAACGCCACTTAGAAGGTGATTTGCCTTTCAATCATCAATTTGTACATGTGATGGAAATATGAGAATGCTCATCATTGAACATGGATTAAATTGGTTTGTAGGACTTGGAAGTACCTAAATATGGTTCAAGCTCAGCAGTTAAAGTTTTCACTTCAGTAATGCTCAGAAGATTTTGCTAAAGTTGAAAAAAATTAGCTTTGGTTTCTGAAATTCTGTTTCTATTCACCTACTACCTTTAAATACAAGTAAAGAAATTTGAGAGTAAGTCTATGAAAACTACTTTAATTCACTTAGCTCTTGTTGAAAATAATGAGTCTTTAACAAGTCTATGCCATCTTAAGCTCATTCTAAATTCAAAAATTATGAAAAATTGATGACAGCCCTCAGATGATAAATGCATTTTTTTAAAGATTTTATCTAAATTGAGCAGTGTCACTGTTCACATAAATTATAATGTGAAATTGCAATTATATTTATATTTTAAGTGCAGACCCTTTTAAATAATTAACTTAAATTTCTCAATTAATTCTCCAAACCTATAGCCAGGAAGTACTGCCTTTTGAAAACATCTGCTCTAAAGGCACGCAAAATATACCTCAATTGCACAAGACAATATAATAATTTAATATTTAGAAATCAATGTTCACAAGAATAACATTATCAAAATTATAAATTTGTAGTAGAATATTTGAATGGAATGGGTGACCTCAAACTGTACCCTTTCCACTGTGCTAAGGATTTAAATTTTACATAGAAATATCAGTGGTGTTTACATATTTTAAGTACAATCAACACAAAACAGGATTACAAAATTCTTTAGGAATATCGGGAAAAAAGATACTGTGAATAAACACAAAGTTATAGACTGAGAGTGAGTAGAGCCTAAAGAGAACTTTAAGTAAAATAGTCAATGTATATCTTTGTCCCTTTTTTGCGAGGAAGGATTATGTTCATTGCAGGGTTGAAATTGCATTTCATTCCACCCCAAAACTCATACATGCATGCTTAAATTCACTCTATTTATTTTGTGACCAGACAAACTCAGGTGCTTTAAGAGAAGATTATAAGGGGATAGCTTATTATGAAGATCTTTGAATGCATCAGAAGGTAAACTGTGAAGGGGAGCATGAGAATAATAATTGCTTTTTCTTTTTGTTTAGCCATGTTGGCAATGTTCATTTCAATATGTATTTTCTTCTATTGATGTGATGAATAAAACAAAACAGCAAAAAGCTAACATCACTAAGGTCATTTATTCATAAAATTTAATTCCTTAGCATAATACACAACTTGAAATTTAATAATTTCAAGTTGATATGTCCTGTCTTTTTCACATTGTATTTTTCTTAGTGAAAATTTGCTTCCTAAATATTATCTAATTATGGAAGGCACATTATAAATGCTATAATAATTAATTTAACACTGCATCATAATATGATAAGAAATAAATTTCTCTTAAATATAAGAATCAAAATTGGCTTCACAACTTAGGTATATACAAGCACATATATTTTCACTATTACATTTTCCAACTTCATGGAGACCCTGATTCTTACATTTTTTATCTCACTGATAAAGTTAATTATCTGAGCTTGTCTGTTGTTCAGCCATTCTATTAAAATCTATAACATAATTGTCAAAATAGTTTTGAATTTTCTCTCTGGTAGTTGCAACATTTTTGTCATTTCTGTGTGGTTCTAATGATTGCTTTGTGTTTTCAGACTTTCTTGCCTTTCTTTTTCTTTGTATGTATGTGTGTGTGTATGTATTTATTTAGAAAGCTGAGAATGTTGTGTAGGATATCATAGAATATTATGGGTAGTTGTATAGGCCATATACACATATATTATATATGCACACAGATATATATGAAAATGTATATATCTTATATACCTTTTTAGATATAAAAATACTAAAAACATTATCTGTTAACTAGAAGTTTCCTAAGATTGAATACATAGACAAAATGTTTTCCTTTTTTGATTATGTGTCAAAACTTTAAAAATGTGAAAAATTTTACTGTTGTTATATATGACTCTGAATGATAAACTTAATGTGAAAAAGTTTTAAAAAATTCTTTATTTGTCTGTGAATAATTTGAAGCTAAAAGTTTAAATGTAAATTTTCATGTAGTAAAAATGGTATTTTAAGCCTCGGCTGGTATAGCTCAGGGGACTGAGACTGGTCTGTGAACCAAAAGGTCACCAGTTCAATTCCCACTAAGGGTACATGCTTGGGTTGTGGGCCAGGTCCCCAGTAGTGGGTGCTCAAGAGGCAACCACACACAGATGTTCTCTCCCTTCTCCTCTGTCTAAAAATAAATAAATACAATATTTTAAAAAAAACTTACCAAAAATGTTATTTTAACATACATAGTCATATACAAAATATAATTAAGTTAAAAATTAACATAGATACTTAAAATATTTAGATCTTAATAATCCTTTCATGTTATATGAATATACATATATATATATAATTTTCAAAATGTTATATAGCACATTTAATCTGATTATAAAAATACTGAAATATTTATCAAATACTTTCTTAGGGTGAAGAAATGGTCTTTAGCTCCTATAGTTTGATGTCTTCATTCTGCCAGACACCTGCATCACCATGTGCTGATGAATTATCCTTTTTTTATGAATTTTTTGGTTTAGTAGATTGTTAAGATGTATTATATCTTTGAAGTTGGCTTAATACTATTGAATAACTTTTAGTTTTAGTAGGAAATAAACTTATTTAAAAAGTCAAGATTTCAAATGAAAGTTTGAAAATGTTTTAAAAAGTTAATTTTGAGAATACCTATTCATATTTTTAAAAGAATAAACAAAGTTTAATGTTTATCTAAATTGTTTTTTACTTCTTTGGGATTCTCTGAGCTTCCTGGATTTCCTGCAAGTCTATTTCCTTTGCCAGATTGGGGAAGTTCTCCTTTATTATTTGTTCAAATAAGTGTTCCACTCTTGGGTGTTCCTCTTCCCCTTCTGGTACCCCTATAATTTGGATGTTGGAATGTTTAAAGATGTCCTGGAGGTTCCTAAGCCTCTCCTCATTTTTTTTGAATTCTTGTTTCTTCATCCTTTTCTGTTTGGTCATTTTTCCCCCTCTTTCTGGTCCACTCCTTTGATTTGAGTCTCACTTTCCTTTCCATTACTATTGGTTTCCTGTTCATTACCATTCATTTCAATTAGTTTAGCCTTCATATATTCCTCTAATTTGTGACTATAATCAACCAGTTCTGTGAGCATCCTGGTCACCAGCATTTTGAACTGTGCATCTGAAAGTTTGGCTATTTCTTCATCACTTAGATTTATCGGCTCTGGGGCTTTGAGTTGTTCTTGAGCCATGTTTTGTTCTGTTTTTGCCTGTTACATACGAGGAGAGGTGCCTTGGTGTTTACCGGGGCGGGGCAACCCAGGTCACAGGTTTGTGATGCTGTATTGGGGACAGGGTCAGAGAGGTAGCAATGGCAGTCCTCTCCGCTCTCCCAGTCCACCTCACTGCTGGCCCCGCCTGCTTATCCTTCGTGCAAATGTGAGAGTCTTCCACCCTGCGCCAGTCGCTGGGGCTTGCGAGATCTGTCTCCATGCTCACCTCTTCACTGGTTTATCTGCATGCAAATGCGCAACCGACCAACTGCAGACAGCCAGCAGCACCTCTTACCTGGGTTGCGCCCATAGCTAGCCCACATCTGGGATCGGAGGCCCTGGCTGCCTGTGTACCACCTGGATCATTTTTTGCCCCACTGGCTCAGCTGCTGGTTTCGCCCCTCTCACTGGTTTAGCTGAGTGGTCCATTGTTTCTGGACTTCGTATTTGATTTTCTGTGTGGTTTGGTTATGTTTATGGTTGTTAAAACTTTATTATTTTTAGATTTGGTTGTGCGAGGACAAAAAGTGTTCCCACCTATGAGAGTCCCAAAGAAGTTGGACCCAAGAAGGAACACACCAAGGCACATCATAATTACATTAGCCAAGATTAAAATGAAGGAGAGAATCCTAGAAGCAGCAAGAGATAAGGGGACAGTCACCTACAAAGGAGTTCCCATCAGACTGTCAGCAGATTTCTCAAAAGAGACTTTACAGGCAAGAAGGGGCTGGAAAGAAGTATTCCAAGTCACAAAAACCAAAGACCTACAACCAAGATTGGTCTATCCAGCAAAGTTTTCATTTAGAACAGAAGGACAGATAAAGTGCTTCTCAAATAAGATCAAATTCAAGGAGTTCATCATCACCAAGCCCTTATTATATGAAATGTTAAAGGGACTTACCTAAGAAGAAGAAGATAAAAAAGATGAACAGTGAAAGGACAGCAAACTCACAGTTATTAACAACCACACGTAAAAGAAAAGCAAATTAAGAGGACAGCTGGATCAGGAGCGGAACCATAGAAATGAAGATCACATGGAGGGTTAGCAACAGGGGAGTGGGAAAAGGAGAAGGGGGGAGAAGGTACAGAAAATAAGTAGCATAGACAGTAGATAGAAAATAGATAGGGGGAGGGTAAGAATAGTAGGGGAAATATAGAAGCTAAAGAACTTGAGACACGTGTTCATGAACTAAAGGGGGGAGAATGGTGGGGGAGGGGTGTGCAGGGTGGAGGGGAATGGAGGAGGGGAAATAGAACAAATGTAATGGCATAATCAATTTTTAAAAATTAAAAATATATTAAAAAATTTAAAATAATAAATTGTTTTTTACTTTTATAGAAAGAAAAATTTTTTGTGCCTGAAATTAAAAAATAATGAAAAATTATGTCTCTAGAAAAATGAAATCAAAAGACTGATAAAAATTGACAGAGTTGTTTTCAAATATGCTAACAATAAAATGGTATCTTGTTTACTTCTTTTTTTATGCCAAAAATAAAAGAAACAGATTTCATATGGAGTTGGAGAAGGCCTATGTAATGGGACTCTGTGGAAACAGAAGTCAGGGTGTTTGTTTATTTTCCTTTGTTTGTTTATTTTAGTCTGTTTGCTTGGGCTTGATTGGTTAACTGAAAAATTTAAAGTCTCTATTTAATTCCATCTTTAGCTTTTTGAGGAAATTCCATACTTTTTTCTCCTGTAGCTGCACCAGTCTGCAATCTCACCAACAGTGCACTAGGGATCCCTTTCCTCCACATCCTCTCCAATATTTGTTGTTTGTTGTTTTGTGTTGGGAACCTTGCCCCAGGTCTCGTATTTCCCCCGAAATGAGCACCTGGCCTTTAGCTAAGAACATTGCAATTAGCCACAAGGCACAGTCCATTGATTACCAGAACCTCTAATCAACAAGGACTTTCCAAATAACCTCCAGCTAGCCCCCGAGTGCACGCGCTCCACAAGCCAATCAGCTACAGGCACATGAGGTTACCCCGAGTACAAGTTACACCCGAGTAACCAATAAGCGGGCCCTCCTTCGCCTTAAGCTAGCCAATAGCAAGCAGCCTAATCTCCTTCCTCTCCCTTCTTCCCTATATATATACCCAGTACGGAAAAATAAAATTTGCAGCTTGATCAGAATTTATTGTCTTGCTGCCATTCTTCCTGCCTCTTGTCCCCTCAACCCATTTGTTCCAGGAAGGTGGTCAAGCTCCAGTTGACTGCTCTGCTGGCCAGAGCAGTTTTGTTAATGATGGCAATTCTGACCATTGTGAAGTGGTATCTCATTTTGGTTTTAATTTGCATTTCTCTGATGGCTAAGGGATGTTGAACATTATTGCTTATGTCTATGTGTCCTCTGTATGTCCTCCTTAGAGAAGTGTCTATTCAGGGCCTTTGCCCATTTTTTAATTGGATTGTCTTCCTGGTCTTGAGTCATATGAGATCTGTATATATTTTGGAGATCAAACCCTTGTTCAAGGTATAATTGGCAAATGTGTTTTACCATACAGTTGTTTCCCTTTTCATTTTGCTGATGTTTTCTTTATTTTTGCATAAGCTTTTTAATTTGTTGAAGTCCCATTTGATAATTCTTTCTTTTATATCTTTTGCCCTAGGAGATATATCAGCAACTATATTGTTTGATGGGACATCCGACATTTTACTCTAAAGCTGGAACTCCCTCTTGATACAGCAATTCTGCTACTGGGATTATACCCTAAGTATCCTGAAACACCATCTCAAAAGAACCTATGCACCCCAGTGTTCATAGCATTGTTTACAGTAGTCAAGTGCTGGAAACAGCCTAAGTGCCCATCAGAAAATGAGTGGGTCAAAAAACCTTGGTACATTTACACAATCAAATACTATGCAACAAAAAGAAAAAAGGAACTACTACCTTTTATGACAGCATGGATGGAACTGGAGACCATTATGCTAAATGAAATAAACCGGACAGTGAAAGACAAATACCATATGATCTCACTTATACGTAGAAACTAATAAACAAAAATAAATTAGCAAAATAGAACCAGAGACATAGAAATAAGGGATAAACTCACAGTGACCAGAGGGGAAGGAGAAGAGGGGTAATGGGGGAAAGATGGGGGAGGGTGTAGTCAAGGAACATGTATGAAGGACCCATGGACATGGATTACAGGATGGGAATTGACTGTGGGAGCAGGGAGTGGTCAGGGCAGAGGAGAGCAATGGGGAAAAAACTGGGCCAACTCTAATGTAACATTAAAAATAATAAAATCTCTCATCAGTAATAATATATATAAAGTTTTTATCTCCAGTCTTCAACTGTTGTATTATAGGATTTATAGATTTTATATATATATTCAGTGTATGTATGTATGTGTATGTATGTATATAAATATACATATACACACATATATATATATATATATATATACCCAGCATTTCTACTTTTGAGAATATATCCCAAGAATTCAGAAACATCAATTCAAAAGAATATATGCAGCCTTAAGTTCATAGCAGCATTATTTACAATAGCCAAGATTTGGAAACTGCCTAAGTGCCCATCAGTAGATGAGTGGATAAAAAAGCTGTGGTACATTTACACAAGGGAATACCACCCAGTGGTAAAAAAGAAGGAACTCCTGTCTTTTATAACAACATGGACGAAACTTGAGACTGTTATGCTACATTTACAAGAAGAATTTAATGGGCAAAATACACTAATATCAGAAACATAGAACAGACCAATAGCTGTAAGAAGGGAGGAAGGAGATGGGGACTGGTTGAAAGAAGTGAAGGCATTAGTCAAAGAACATATATGCATGACTCATGGACATGAACAGTGTGGGGATGGACTGTGGGGATGGGGCAGGTTGGGTGGAGAGGGCAAAGGGGGAAAATTGGGACAACTGCAATGGCATAAGTAATAAAATATTTTTAAAAGAAAGTAAAACAAAATATATACACTGATATAATAGAGAATTCAAAGTACTTGAGTAGTTATCAAGATATGTTATATCTATGATTACTGTAATTTTATCAGTTCTGTACTATGCATAGGCAGAAAGTAACAGTTAGTGAAAGACACATTATCCACACCAAGATACAGAGTTGAGCATAAAGGGCAAGATTTGTATTCAAATGACTCACTTCACAACGTAACTTCTTAGCTACCATTGCTTTGGTGCATGCTGTTCATTTATGGTCCATGACACTTAACCTTCCTTGAATAAATGCCTGTGATACAAAAGAAGCTGCTACACTCTGCAGACCTCTGCTCATCCAGCCCTTCCTGTTGCCTCCACAGCCTTGTTTTGTGATTTCACCTCCTACTGAAAAAATATTTAAAAATCAATCAATCAAACAAAGATCAAAACCCACAAACAAACAAAACGGTGCCAACAAACCCCAGCCCCCACTAAAAAAAAAAGGAAAACAGAAGGTTTACTTCTCATATCTAAAATAAACTCAGAGTCTAGTACCTACTATATCTGCATTAGACAAAACTCTCCCCAGGCTTTGCTACAACGATACACAATGTGGTTTCAAAAAAGGTTTGTCTACTAATTTAGATAAGGTTATATTTTGAGATTCAACACATTTTGTATGTCTTCCTAGTACATATGTTACTCCTACACTTGATAAAATGTAAAATGGTTTCTATTTAAGAAGATTCACTTTAAAGTGGTTGGCGATTTTAATAGTTTCAATAGAGAACAAAACTTTTTCATGTATGTTATTACTTGAAGGACCACAATGTACTTGAGTTCAGTTGCATAAACTGAACACTTCTGCATGAACTTTTGAGTTATCTAAATCTAATGCTTCTCTACTGATTTTCCTATTATTATCTCTTAAAATACACTTTTAATTCAGGCTGAACAATCTCCCTTCCTATTATTGCTCAGCCTCGTGGTGGTTGTTGTCTGCTTGGTGTCAGGATGCTTTTCTCCAAGCTTTCGGGGACTTCTCTCCGATGTTCTGGTAAGCAGTGGAATTGTGTCTAAGAAAGGGGCACAGTGTGATACAGATCTTCCTGGAGCCTGATAATGTTTTATTTCTTGGTCTTTGTGGTAGCTCTATAGATGTACTTGCTTTATGAAAATTCATGGATCGGTACATGCTTTTTGTGCATTGGCTTATATTTAAATTTAAAACATATTTTAAAAGTAACAAAATTGCCAGAAATGAAGATATTTAGTAATGTGATGCTATAATAGTGGCCTGGAATAGAAATAACCATGTAAAGGAACCATGAAGTATTGGAAGATTTTAAAAGCTCTACTTAAAATACAAAGTATTGATCGAAGGATCTGGACTGGTGCTCATCGTGTACACAATATTTTAATGATTTAATTTTCTATGTAAAATATATATTAGTTATATTAGCACAAAGAGTTTCTGATAAAAATTTTTATACTATAAGAATAGATAAAATGTGTATTCATTTTGCATTGCTTTTATCTATAAGTATATTTTTCATATATTAATTTGTATAGAAAGACAAGCCATATACTCTTATTATAATTTGTATTAATTCACATTAATCCCTTCAAGAAATGAGTGATACTTAATCAATTAAAACATTAAAATTAAATTATTTATTACCATGTATGTTTATTGTTACATATAGTTATACATAGTAATAAGAATGTGTATTATATGATAACATTTTATATATGTTCATAGTCACTCTTTTCTCTATATTCTTAGTTTTAATGCATATATATTTTTATTTTACTTTGTTTTTATTGTAAAATAGTAAGACAGAGCTGAAGTTTTCTCTTCTAGAAGATACTGCAGTTGTCAAGTTGTGTTGTTCTATACCCTTGTGAGGTTGTCTCTATTGTGTGAGTTCTTTGCAAAGTCTAATTTCTCTGGAAAACAAAACAAAACATATTAAAACAAAACAAAAAAACCCCTGCATAGCTATGTGACCAATTGAAAGATTTGTTTCCCTTTTTTAATACTGAAAGACAATATTACATTGTTTACATGCATTTAAATCCCTTCCATTCAATATTAAGTCTATTCATATTCTTAATGTTAACTTAAGTTTCACTAACAAAATTATTACCTTATTTTTAGACCTTTCTATTAGTCTTGATTTTTAAAAAAATTTTATGACTTTTTTGTCAGTTTCATATATATTTTTAATTAAATAATTTTGAATCTTATTGTTCTTCAAGTACAGTTTTCTGCCTTTTCCTCCACCCCACTCCCACCCCCCTGTTTTTGTCCATGTGTCCTTTATAGTTGCTATAAACCCTTCACCCTTCCCCCCATATTATCACCTCCATTTTCCCTCCTAGTTATTGTCAGTTTGTTCTTAATTTTAATGTCTTTGGTTATATTATGCTTGCTTGTTTTGTTGATTAGGTTCCAGTTAAAGGTAAGATTATATCTTATTTGTCTCTCACCAGCTTATTTCACTTGGCATAATGCTCTCCAGTTCCATCCATGCTGTCACAAAGGTCAGGAGGTCCTTCTTTCTTTCTGCTGCATAGAATTCCATTGTGTAAATGTACCATAGTTTTTTTGATCCATTTAAAAACAAGTATTTATATGTTTGTCTACCAGGATATAAGTATTTTTTTTAACAACTGCTTACTTACCATCCCAGTGACTGTGAGCAAAAGTAGGACCCTTTGTAAAATGACAAAGTGACATGCTAACACATCAGTATTTATAATTACTTTACATAAGATGATGTTTTCAACTTCAGTGAAGAACAGGAAAATTATATTATTATGTACTCCAGTAAAACTTAACTGATGAAGGCTGATATTACCAATGAATGACACAGAGTGAAGGCCTATCTTTATAGCTTTTATCTGTCTGTCATCTTGGACCTTGGGAATATGCCTAAATTGTTCTTTTACTTTCATTTTTCCAGTTGTAGGAGGTTAGATATTTTGAAATGAACAATAAATTATAGAAATTCAAACAAATATCATATGAGGCATATAATACTGGTAAATCACTATGCAAGACACAGTTGTTAAAGTGTGAAATTATTGACTGTATTTAAATAAAATATTGTGAAGTTAAGAATTGTTATTTCACTATATCATACTGGAAATAGTTTTAAAATATTTTATTTTATGTAATCTTGACATAGTTGTAGACTGGCTTTGCTGAATTGACATAGTCTCTATAAATCTGTGAATATATTTCTCTCATCACGGCCTGAATAACACACTATAAAACCTTCAGGAGTTTGTCACTGACTACAGGATAAAGCACAAGTTATATAGCAAGCTATTCAAGACTGTTAACAACCTTTGAATTTTCAGCTGTAGTTATCCCTACATGAATTTTTAATTCTAACCAAATTACATATTTGTAAGTCTTTCTATACTCATCACACTTTATTTCTAACTTTTCCTTTCTTCCAACTTTATTATCTGTCTCTCAGTACATACCATATATTATCTTGAATTGTTTTATAAAGCATGATTATTCCTAACTAAGCTACAAATATTTTGAGGCTATGAACTGTGCTCTGTGTTTTTTTTCATATCAATAGCATCTGGCATGGTGGTCAAATATAAGTGCAACTAATAAATTCTTGATTGTAATGGTGGATATGATAAGATAATATTGAAGACTCACTCATGTAAACTAGGACAACAGTCTGGTTTGCTAATGTAGCTATAGCAACATTCATGAAAGTAGGGATCTGTGGATCTTTCCAAAGATATGCTTTATCCACTACCAGAAGGGACTTTCTCCCACACCCAGTCCTAATCCTGCTGGTCCTTCTGTTCTCAGTTTATACAAGAAATTGTGCCATATCTAATGAGAGCTTTGATTCTTTAAACTAAAGTTCTTTTTTTTCTCATAAGAATGGGAGGCAACAAAAAATGACAATTGAAAAATGCGTACATAGATATATTACTCAAACTTCAAAATACCATGGGAAATCACAGGAATGTGATTTAAAATCATTCTTGAACAGTTTATGTCAGTGGGTCTCACAATGATCCTAAGTAGGACTGTAAAACTTGGATTTCCTCAATTTGTCCACCAGTAAATAATATAAGGTACTAATCTCTGTATGTAAACCTGTAAGTAGAGAATTAAAAAAATGTCTTTAATACACTAATGAGTATAGCATTTTCAGTCATTAGAAGACTAGAGATCTGAGTACTAGTTGCACTTAAAGTTCATTAATGTAATTAATGTCACCAATAACTTTTTAATAAAAATGATTTGACACAGAATTTAGAATATATTAAGTAAAGTAGTTTTAAATGACGTATAATTCCTATAGACCTTTGCTTTATTATTATTGTTATTTTTCTGGCTTGTCCAAATATACTTCAATGGCTTTTGTAATTTGACGACTAGCACAAAATATTATTGACAAATGCTTAAATAGTTAATGGTTACTCTGAAAGGTTAATTCAAAACCTAAAACAAATCAATGAATACAGTAAAGAAATAAAGTAATACTGTGGAAAATATTATAATATCTATGCATTCTATATTTTGTTATATTTTCAATAAGTTTTTGGGTAATAATTTTTGTAAAATGTCAAAAGAGAATAAAACGATGAGTATGTGGGAAAAGCAGAATATAATAAAACGATAAAATTATAACTACTATACCTCTGCCAATATAACAAAATAACAAAATAGGTTAAATCTAGGTTTTATGAATACATTTTTGTGTCTAAAATGAGCACATAGTTCTGGGTTTTTCTTGGGGGGGGAGAGTATTTAGAAAAAAAAGCTCTTCAAATATTGAAAACCATGGCAAATGAGCATAATTAACTTTTTATTTCAAACACCATTAATTAATTCTTGTGACTCACATTTAAATATGTTCATTTTACCTTTTTAAAATTAAGCTTTACTTTTTAAATTGTATTAACATCATCATCACATATGCTAGAACATAATTCTATTGGGGTACATACATTTTGGTTTATGTTGTGGTATTAAATGGTTTAATACCAAACATATACCTTTCATTTTATATTTCATACAGTCAAGATATGATGAGGCCAAGCAGTGATGCAATAAGAAACTAGCTGTTTTATATAGTGATTTTCATCATGAGGATTAACAACCTAACTGACTTCTGAGAATGGTGTTATTGACATTAAATTAAAATAATATAGATAGCAGGTAAGGCACTGCAAAACTTTTCATTTCTTCATGAGATTGAATTGTTTCTCATAGATTAATATTATTTTTAAAATTCTGAACATCAAAACTCAGAAAATTCAAAATAAAAATACTTAAAAAGTCATGGCAAAGCAAATGTACATTAATTTATTAGATCCCATGAGTGGATATTATTTTGTTCATTAACCATGTATATGTTTTAAATTCAACTGCAATTGATAATTAAACACTTAGTGAGGTAAAGATCCAGAAAAAAAGTTGGAGAGTAAAGCTATCTCTGATGCAGGAGTCCAGGAACTTGAGATAGAAGAAGGCAGAAAGCAAACTTGAATTAAAGTTCTTTTGATAAACATTTCTTTCAGACCAAAGCTCAGACAGGAAATTACCATTTTTTACAAAAATCCAATATTCTCTATAATTCTGTTCCTGTGATGAGGGTAGCAGGTGTGAGTAGCACGGTTTTTGTTGTTGTTGTTTGTTTTTCTGTTGTGTGTGTGTGCATGTGTGTTAATGGAAATCATTCAGAAAGCACTTGTGGAATTCATTGGTATAGAAGAGAGTGAGTTGTGAGATATCTGGAAGAGTTTATATTTGCATAGATCTAGCTATGCTGTATATAAAAAATATAAGTAGCTAGGGTCATAAAAATTAAGTACCTTTGGGAAGTATGTGAAGGCTTTACCTTAAACATTAATGGATAGAGTATTAGACAATTTTATACTTACCATAGCATACCTGAAATCCAGTAGTGACAAGAAAAGCATGAACTGCACACACAAATGCAAAACAAATAAAAAAGCAAACAGAAATTCCAGTGGAATGATATATGTTTTCTCTATTCCATGACTTATATACATAATGATAAAAGAGAATCTATTTTAGAACAACTCTTCTCTTAGTTTTTCTGAAATCCTACACCAGGTTTTATTTTAGCTTCCACTTGTATATGTGGTATTTATTAGCACTTTGGGAATAGGACTTCCCATAATTTATTCTACAAGTGTGTTTGTGTGTATGAGTATTGACCTATGAATGTACACAATGCTTTAATTCAATTCAGGAGATGGCCTCATTCTTCTTATCAGCTCCCCATGCATGCTGCTCAGAGGGAATCAGATACTTGCGGCATTATTAATATCAATTCCATTTTCAAAGCCTTTCCTCAGGTTCTTTGGGCCGTGCACAAGCACTCTTTTCTGTTTATTTTCCCCTGTTCCCCATTACCTGCCCATTAGTACTTTCTTTCTGGTTCCTCTTGCCAGAAATATGAATTTCTATTTGTTTTAGCCACTGGCTCTTTCCCACACCTCAAACCCTTAGAGAAAAGAGGGAAAAAGTGAAAAATACAGGCCTCGTTGGTCATTTCTCCAGGTTTTGACTCCTTCTACTATTCAACTATTTATTTCTCAAATTCTGAAGTATTATTTTTTGCATAATGTGTGGGATTTTTGTTATAATTAGCAAGGAATATAGACTTTAGTGGGCTTACACCTCCATGCCAGAACCCTACATATATCCCGACTTTTCAAATGACACATTACTTACACTCAAGTCTTTTATCACTAACAGTGAGATCTCACCTACTGCTTAGAAGAATATTATTTCATTTTAAAGTCCTACTTTCTTATTCCTATACAAATTTATGTGGAATAATTGTTTATGAGAAGTTGATGATAATTTACTTAAATAACTGTAAATATTCTTAAATATAAAATTATGCATTTTTCCATTTATTATTTCACTATTCATTGTACACATATTGTAATTATTTTAATTTTCACAGGCACTTTACACATTATATTTGGTGTACACTGGCTATAATGTACAATAAATAGTTGTGAATTGTATATAATTTAATTTAATTACTACCAAAGAATATATTAAATTATAATATATTATCATAATTCTGCATTAATTATAAAATATTATTTTTATAAAAATAATTTTATTTTAAAGATAAGGAAAATAGTTACACATTTAAGTTTGAATAGTATTAACTTTTTTCTTTTCCTGGCCATGGGTTCATCCAGGGCTCAGTAAGAGAATTTATTGGAAGCTATTCTGACATCATTTTTCAGACTGCTTCGTGGTCTTGGGACCACAGATAGGACCAAGACGGGAATCTTCTTGTGGCTGTGGAGGGACAAATCTGGGTATCCCCATATGTAAGACTCAGTCGAGGACACTCCTGCTAGAGGGTCGATGGACTCCTCATGGTATAGGCCTTGTTGGTTGCACTCAAGAATCTCAGGGCATTGTTGCACAGGATCTCCCCCAAAGCCCCACCCACTGCCACCAATGGTTCCCCTGTAGGTCAGTGTGCTGCCACCACCACCAGTGGTATTCACCACAGAGATATTTGGGAATAACACTTCATCTCCTTTAACCTGTACTCTGCCTTCAAGCAGTTTGCGGTAGGTGGCGATCTCAATGTCCAGGGCCAGCTTGACATTCATGAGCTCCTGGTACTCTCAGAGCTCTCAGGCCGTGTTCTGCCTGGTTTGCTGCAGGGCAGCTTCCAGCTCGTTCTGCTTGGCACGTGCACCCTTGAGTGCTAGCTCCCTATGGTCCTCAGCCTCAGCAATGGCGGCCTCCAATTTAGCACGCAGGTTCTTGATGTTGTCGATCTCAGCCTGCAGCCTCTGTCTGGATGGTCCAGTCCATCTCCTCAGTCTCATTCTGATTATTCCAGAAGTCCCAACCTGGGCCTGGAGGATCTCAAAGTGGGTCTGGTACCAGGTCCATGCTGGTACCAGGTCTCAGACTGAGCCAGGCTCGGGTTGGCAATCTCCTTGTATTGGACCTTGACTCTGGCGCGATGCCGTCTAGGTCCAGGGGACAGTTGCTATCCATGGACAGCACTACAGACATGTTCAAGATCTGGGACTATAGCTCTTACAACTCCTTCTCAGAGAAGATCCTGAGAAAGCTGATGTCTTCCTTCAGGGCATTCACCTTGGCCTCCATCTTCACCTCGTTCATGTAGGCAGCATCCACATCCTTTTTCAGCAACACAAACTCATTCTCAGCATCCATGCTCCAGTTAATTTCCTCTTTTATTCTTATTCTTGAAGTCTCCAGAACCTGTACCTTGTCAATGAAAGAGGCGATCTTGTCATTAAGGGTCTTCATATGTTCATGGTCCTGCTGGAGCACCTCTTGGGTGGAGGGGTCAACGCTCATCTGAAGTGGGGCCATCGGGGTGTAACTGAAGGTGACCTGGTGGATTCAGGGGCCCACCGAACCCCAAACCCCGTAGGCAGAGTGTAGCACCATGTGTAGCCGCAAGGTGCCCAGGCCTTAGAGGCTACTGCCGCAGGAGCCGCAGCCAGCGCCAAGCTCAGGCACACCTGGGCACCACGACCATGGAAGGAGGAGGAGCGTGAGCTGACCAGGGAGCTAAAGTGGATGGACACCCTGGCTGCACCAGGCTGTACCTGGCAGTGGGTGAGAGAGGCCAAACTCTGAATTTTTTTAATTCAGAGTTTTTAAAAATAAATATTAAATTGAAGACATCATAAAGTAAACTTGGTATTGTATTTAAATAAAACATTAAACATTAAAGAAAAGGCTTAATTGGAGTGATTACAGTTTGTATACTATATCTAGGGTTATAGTCACATTTTTATTATATCTGTTCAAATGAAAAACTTGAACAAATAAATATATTCCCATATGAATAAATTCTTTTACTGACTTTAAGAATTAATTAGATGGTTTAAAAGAGTTTTAATTGAACTTTCCTCTAATATTTCAAACAATTTAAGTTAAAATGCTGATTAGCTATAACCAAAATTACAGTATTATTGTTTAGTTAAGCAAATAATTCTACCCCTTTTAAAGTCTATTATTTCACATATGTTAACATCAATTAGCTTGAACATATATAAAATATGAATGGATTATTGATTAAAGTCTCCTATTGTTTTAATGTACCTGTACTTTTAAAACAAATTTAAGATTAAGTGCATTTAACCATTTTTTAAAAATTGAGAAGAAATAATACTACCATGTTAGAAATAGAACTATTTTATTGTCTAACAGTGTTGTACTAGGCTTTGACATTTTATAAATTCCCAAATACATAAGATTCTTAAGGATAGTTATGCCATGACAGAGTTCTTATTAGAGAGATATGCGATCCTCCATGATACAAACAAGTTAAAATCATAGTTTGATAGTATATGCTTACCCGCCATTACAGTCCATTATTTTCTTGCCTTAATTATCTATTAGCCCTATCTCACTGAACCCAAAGAAACTTTATAATATATTTTATTCAATCCAAAAGCATCAGACATTTTATACTTAATTACAAAGACTAGCATTAATTTCTGAAATAATTAATCAGATTTATACAAATGATTATATGCCATGCAACTGTTTGAGACATTTTTATATTCGAGAAATTTATTATTTGATATTTCAATGTATTATTTGTGAAACATATTGTAAATGTTCATTTGAACTGCTATGCTACAAAACATGTTTACATTCTTTAAAATCACAACAGGCAAAGCACTTGATAACTGTCCATAACTCACACTTAATCATTGTCTGTGTTCAAAAATGTGCCCTTTTGGAAAGCAAATAACATGCTGGAGGTTTAAATGTCACCCCAAACAGAAAAAAGCAGTAACCAACTCTACAATCACCAAAAGAGAAGATCAATTTTCCTTTTCTCTTGAAATTGCTGTTTCCCAGGTGGTCAATTGCACTTGTCATCTGCTATTTTGGAAAGTGTACAGGATTTAATAGATGAGGTATATCAAACTAATGACATTAGGAATGTACCGGCTGTCAATATGGCTTCAACCCAACATCATCTTTTGGGAAAAGTAAATTCTAAAATGCAGACATTATACTATTAGTCTGATAGAATGATTATAAGTCCCACCATCTGTTGCACATTTTACAAGTAATTGTGATTTGTTTTCTCTAAAAATGTACATTTTTTTGTTATATAAGAAACAAGGCATAATGGACCATTTATTGTCTGGTAGTGACACCAGAACTATTGCTTTAAAGGTGCCACATATTTGCACAATAATTATCCTGAAACCTAATTATAGACATTTACTCAAAAATAGTAACTCTATGTCAAGTAACTCAATTTAAGTTTTATATGGATTAAAGTTGCCTTTTAACTTTCTTTCTAAGTATTACTACAGTGCAAATTATGAAAAATATAATCAAGCAGATAAATACAAGTTAAATTTTCTGTTATAATTTTTATAGATACCCATAGTTTATTCTATTACAGAGTGTTTATTTTGTCATCATAGAGTGCTGGTTTATTATTTAATTTTAACATTTTCATTTGTTTATGATGTTAATTTAAATTATAATTTTTTAAATGGGAAAATTTATATCAAATTGGTATGTCTTATAAAAAGTATTACTTAATAAATCTTTATTTCAATTATATTGAAATTATATTGTGAACTCCATTCTGATTTTAATAGCTTCTACCATTTCTGTATAAAAGAAGATACCCTTTTTCAAAAGTATTCAACTTGTCTTCTGTATCAAAATATTAATTTTAATATCAACTTAGTTTCAAGAGAAATCAAGAAAAGTCTTAAGTAATTAAAGCCTGTTACCTATATGTTTTTGATTGAATAATTTGAAATCTTTCTGTGGAAAGTTTAATTAAATTACACTGGTATAAGTATACTTACGTTCTATTTACTCGGCATAATGATAATAAATTAGTCATTCTCTATTTTGGTTAAATTATTATGGTTAATATTTGGTATAGTTCTGAAAAATTACACAATTCAGAATATCTAAATCTAAACTACCTGCTTTTGCATATTTTATAAATATGCATGTGTTCTTGAGTTATAACATTTCTTTGAGTAGGTTAATCAGTTGTAAACACCTTAAATAAAACTCTAGAATTTAGACAAGTAAATGGAAACATAAACTTAATTAGATAAAGATCTGTGAAGTTTGCAGTAATATAGCTTTCTAATTATAATTACTATTTATGGTATTTACATTATAACATAAAGAACCCTCTGAACTTCCATCACTAACTTACTGTTCTATGCCACCATGTTTTGGAAAGTCCCTGGTGCACCATTGGGAAGCTGCCAAGATTTGTGGACATCTTTCCTACCATATGTATCACAAGAGCAATTATTTTGGAGCAGTCTAATTTAAGGTAACATTATTTCTACATTTCTAGAAATAAAGATCCATATTTTTTCTAAAATGATAAAATTGACAAAATAAAAATTGAGCAATCAATCATCTTAAAATAAGTATAAACAATAGTATATTTATGTATTGACCCAATATGTCCAGGTTTTAAAACACATTAAAATTTTTTAAGTATTTTTATCTGGTATTAATCTCTAATGTGGACTAGATTCTATTACATACTCTGGTGGAAAAATAGAATGTGTGTGGTGTAGATTCTGCTCTGAAAGTGCTCACCTTCTACATAGAGACTTAAAAATCTACTTGTGAAAATCTATCATTGAATTATAATACATTGAAGGTGCATATAAGGGTTTGAGAAATAAAGGGACAATATAAAACTCTATCAAAGAAAACCACTTGGATATGAATTTGAATGATCAGTAGGTCTCAGAATAACTGAAAGGAGCGGTGAAATTTCCCAGGCACACAGAGGACCAACCCCATCGCAGCTACTCTGCTTAACACTTTATATTCACCAACTATTTTAATTTGCATGTAGATTTCAGGAGGTAGGAATCATATCATTTTACAAATAAAGAAACTAAATATCAATGGGATTAACTAAGTCCCTCTATAAAAGAGTGTTAGTTTGATATTTCTGAGGTATTGTGAAGGTTAAATACAATTATTCACACAAAAACAAGCTAAGAAGGTATTAAACTAAAAAAATAAAAACTCATAGACACAGACAACAGTATGGTGATTATAAGAGGAAATGAGCAGATAGTGGAGGTGGAAAAGTAAAGGAGGAATAAATGGTGATAGAAGGAGACTTGGAGTAGTGAACGTACAACGCGATATACAAATGATGTGTTATAGAATTGTATCTCTGAGACCTATGTAATTTTATGAACCAATTTCACACCAATAGATTCAATTCAAACAAACAAGTTACAGATATAGAGTATTGTTATTTTGAAAAATCTGTAATCCTCTATACAACTTGTTTTGGGTAACTGTGAAAGGCCTGAGATTTTACAATACTTGCAAGATGACAATTATATTTCCAGTTTTATATATATTGGCAGAAGATATGAGACTCTTGAATAAGAAACAAAGGACAGTTTATTATTAATTGCAATAGCAGTAACTAGAAAACATCATTTTACTTGTTCCTTGAAGCCCAATTATCAGTATTATGTGCAAGTGCCCTACACATTCAGTAGATTGTCTTACGGGAAAGAAACCTAGAATGAGCAAACAATGATGTTAGATGTGGGCTACTAGAAAACATGACCAAACTGTCATAAAGGGAGCTATCTCATTCTCCCGGACACTGGGCAAATCTTCTCCAAAGAAGAATGCTGTATCTTCCATGGATGTTTTCTAGAAAACATTTATGGGAAGACAATTAAGAACAAAAAATGCAGAAATGTTAGCAAACATTGTCTCTGGGCATCTATATTTATAATGATACTTGATATATAATAATATGTGAATAAATGTCAATTAACACTATTCTCAACAATATATTAGAGGAATAATATATTAAATAAAATAGTAATACCTATGGTAATTGCATGCTGTTAAAACAAAGTAGTAGATTATGTAGTGTGATAGAGACAATGTTTTAAATATTTAAATGTTTAAAGTATTTGTATGATTAAGCATTAGTTATGAAAAAATTCAATGTAAAAGAACTATTTTGGGTTGGAGTTATTTTAAAACAATATTTTGAAGGCTATGCCTCAAGATGGTCTTTATTGGTAAGGCAAGGAATAGAAATATAAGGTCATCTTCTTACCAACAGGTCTCTACACCAATAAGGTACAAAGAGAAGTTTATGGGAGGACTTGAGGAGAAGAGTAGTTCTGACCTATTGAGAGAGTGCCTGAGCATGGGTCAGAACATGCTCACAGTAATGGAATAGCAACTCATTTTTGGACTCTGTTTCAGTTTACTACCATGGAAGTTTAATATCAGCTTAGAGACTAGGTGGAGATGAATCTTCAAATGGCAAAACTTCTTAGTAGCATGTAGGTGGGTAGAGCTTATAGGAATTGCCTGAGAACAGATTTATTCCCCATGAGTCAAAAGACAGTATAAGCACTTAAAAATATAAATCAGTTTATGATTTATTTCCCATATATTTCTAATTTTTATATAGGCAATGTTCTATATTTCATGTAAATGCTGGAATGGTGTTCTGCTTGATATTATAATAAATGATTGATTTAAAGGCTTTTTGTAGGAGAAAATTGGGGTAAGGTAAGAAAGGGATTAACTATAAAATTCCATTTAAAATTCTTATTTATAGATAATTTATATCAAGTGCATGTTTGTCTCTATTTTCATACTTCAGATGACTTTTATGAAATATTTAGAGGAGGTATAATTCAGTATGCAGCATAAAGAAGAAAACCAAATTTAACAGTCTCGATAAGCAATGTGCTAATGGAAATCTATAAATAAATCACGTATCCCAATAGGAAAACAGGGAAATCAAAATAACTCACAGTAAAAAGATTTTAAAAATATAATAATTAATTATAAATAAATTCAACCTTACGATTTATAAGAAAAATTGAATTTAACGTGTCTTATACCAAAATTACAAAGTTAAAAATAAAATTATAGTAATAATATAATAAAATAAGACTGCTAGTGGAAATGTGTGTTCATGATCACTTTCTGGAAGTGAATCTATCAAGTCAATCCATAGTCAATATTTTAAACATGCTCATATCCTATAAGTTTTCTCTCCCAGGAATGCATATTCTGGAGTTTTCAGTAAGATCCTAATCAGGACATGAGTGTGATCATGTGGAGCAAAATGGGGTTAGTTGCTTTTTTCCATCCACACATCTTCTGGATCATTAGCTCTAGTCATGACTGGGTTGTCGATCAAACAGTATGTTAACGCTTTGCAGAGAAAGAGGTTGGTCATGTGGGTAAATCAGTTTAACTTCAAAAGGCAAGGACAGGATACGCTTCTGTGCATGGTGTATATGAGGATAGGGTGAACACTGAAATAGTAGTAGTGAAGATCAACAGAAAAATAAACAAACCTTGGGGCGTTCACCTCTGATAAAATCAAAACAGAAATCTAATGGAAAAAGTTAGAATATCTTTTAGCTTCTGCCTCTGGAGCAAAATATTACCATACTTTCTGCCATAAGTAAGGTTATATTCTTTCTGGATATGGGTTAGATATGCCTCATTTAGACATAAAGTTCTCTCTCTGTCTCTCACCCCATCTTGACCTCCTTATATCCTTCTCTCCCTTCACATTTCTGGATTATCTCCATAAAGGAAATATCTACAAAACAATCCACAATTTTGTTGGAGTCTATATTTGCTATTTCCTAGTTAAAATGTATTTTTGACCCCTGAATCAATACTCATGCACTTTTATAGCTATTCGTACATGTGCTAAATATCAGAAAAGAAAAAAAGTAGCCTTTTACTCGGGTTCCCAGCTGAGGCCAAACAAGGAGATGTTCTGCCTTCTTGTCTCAGAATTCATGCTGTAAAAACTATCATTTATTAGTATTTTTAGTGCCACATTTTTGCATATTTTGGTAGTGATTTTGCTCCTTTAAATGACTCCCAAATATAGTGCTAAAGTTCTATGCTTGTTTCTAAGTCCAAAGCGGCTGTATTTATTTTATTGAGAAAATTTATGTGTTAGATAAGTTTAATTATGAGGCATAAGCTATAGCTATAGTGCTACTTCCTAATAAATAGACATCACTTCAAATTATAATCTGTTATTATTTATTCAAACTGTTAAAAAGTTTAGATATTTTGATCTATAGGTCTACTTTTAGAAAATTATAAATGCAAAATTAAAAGAGGCATATAAAAGTTATAGGTAAGAATATGCATTACAACATCACCCATTATAATAAGATACTATAAAAAGCAACTTAAATATTCCACAATAGATAAAAGGATATGCAAAACATAAAACATAAGTATGATTGAATAATATTTTCAGAGAGAATTTTACAATATGGAAATAGGGAATATACATTGTTCACTTTATACAGAAGGTCACATTATATATCAGAGAATAAAATTTTGTTAGAAAATAATTTTTATATAGTATTAACATATTAGCATATGTATTGCCATGTGATATATAATAAATGGTGTTTAAAATACATCATAAATACTTTACAAGTAAAATAATGTTATTAGAGTTAATAGTAGTTATCTCTACATACTATACATTTTAAATTATTTTACTACTATATATTTTTATATTTTGTTTTTGTTTCAAAGAAAATGTTTCTTTTTCCTTATTTATTTATTTATTTATTTATATTGTTGTTCAAGCACACTTGTCTCCATTTTCTCTCCACTACTCTCCCCCACCCCATCTATCTCTGGCCCCCACCCTTGAACCTATCCCTTTTGGCTTTGTCTGTGTGTCCTTTATACATGTTTCTTGATGGACCTCTCCCTATTTTCCCCTATTATCCTTCTTCCCACTCCCCTCAGGTTACTGTCAATTTGTTCTTTAATTCCAGCTTCTGTTTATATTTTGCTTGCTAGTTTGTTTTGTTGATTAGGTTCCAATTACAGATGAGATTATATGGTATTTGTCTTTCAGTAACTACAATATCTTATATTTTGTTTTTGTTTCAAAGAAAGTGGGTTTCTTTCATAATAAAAGTTTACATAAAGTTTTTAGAACACAAAAAAATTTTTAAAGTGTTACATTGACCACATCGTATATGTTTTTAAATGTGTTGTATTATGTATATAAATTTTTGAAACATTATTTTATGCTTTTTAAAATTTTTATTTATTTATCTTTAGAGGGGAAGGGAAGGAGAGAGGGAGAGAAATATCAATGTATGGTTACTCTGGTTCGCAGGCCGCATTCAATCCACTGAGCTACACCAACCAGGGATGTTTTCTGCTTTTTAATAATGATAAAAATACAAGAAATTCCACTAGTTTAAGTAACAAATTTAAGTACTAAACCTTACAGGATAATGGTAAAGTAAAGGCACATTATAAAGCCTGTGGAGGTCATAGCTGGTCCAAGAGATATAAACTCTTTCCTTAAATATTGCTACATATATCTGGTGTATAGGTTCAAGTTCATGACTAGCTGCATGTTTGTAGATGACTAATGTTAAGCCATAACATTTAAGTCATCAGTTTGGTTATATCATGTTTCATAAGGGTGTGTGATATTTGCTATGAATTGTGTCTGATACCTTGAACTCCAAAGTCAATGTTGTGTTTGTTTGTTTATTTATTATTTACTGTAAATGACTGGAACAACTTATCAATTTGATAATCCAAGAGATGTAGAAGAGCCCAAAGTGGAGAATGATAAATTCGAATTGGAAAATGAAAATGATTTAGAAGATGATTATGTGGAAGTTCATTCAGGAAATTCAGATACAAAGCAAAATATTTCTAGTGAAGAAAGTGAAGGAGAAGCCCTGGCTGGTGTAGCTCAGTGGATTGAGCATGTGCCTGCAAACCACATGATCGTGGTTTGGTTCCCAGTCAGGGCACATGCCAGGGTTGCAGACCAGGTTCCTTCAGGGTACTCAGGAGAGGCAACCATACATTTGATATTTCTCTAAGATAAGTAAATAAAATCTTTAAAAAAAAAGAAAGTGAAGGAGAATTAGACGTGAATGAAAGTAAGTTTTTTGGAAAAAATAAAGAATGAAAATGGAGGAAAAGTCCAATAAGAAGAAAAAAATTAAAAACAGATGCAGAATAGTTTTTATCAACTTTCATTAGTTTTATGACAAACTTACCCAATGACTATTCCTGGAAGTGGACAAATTAGTGGCTGTGAGAGACATTTTCTCAGCATGTGTAGAAAATTGTAAATTATGTTACTTAATGGAAAAGAATGCTAAAACAGACAAAATTTTACCTAGATTCAGAGGCAAATGTGGGTTTAGACAGTATATTCCATCCAAACCCAGTAAATGTAGTATAAGATTTTTGCTAAGGTTGACTCAAATGTATTTTATACAGGAAATCTTGAAATATATGCAAGTAAGCAGCACGAAGTTCCTTACTTGATTAGTAATAAACCAGCCAACATAATCAAGAGAACTACAGAACCCATTTACTTATCAGGATGTAATATTACAACAGATACCTGTTTCACTGATATAAACCTGATCTCCAACTTGAAAAAAAGAAGTGATTTTCATATGCAGGTACTGTTTGTAAGAATAAACCCCAACCATGCCCTGAATTTGTTTCTTCTAAAAACAGACCAAAAAATCCAATTTATTTTCTCTTGGTGCAGATTGCACACTTGCATATCATATATTCAAAAGGGGAAAGATGTAATTTTAGTTTCAAGTATGCATTTCAATGATGACATAAATTTAGATTTGCAAGACTCCTGACATAATAAAGTCAGGAGTTGAAACTGTAGACCAAATGATATAGATACATATAATGTATCCAGGAACACCAGAAGATGGCCTATGGTTATATTCTACACAATTTTGAGTATTGCAGGAATAAATACTGAGACCATTCATATGCTGAACAACAATGCCAAATAAGGTGCAGAATATTTATTAGAAATCTAGTAATGCACTTAGTGTTAGAACAAATTAAAGGGCATCTGGAAATCTCTACAGGTGTGCATAAGAATTTACACATGAAGCTTCATCAATTTTGAACACAAATTGAAGTAAATTCTAATGACAACACAGATACAGCTCCCTCCACAGGCAGAAAAAGAAAAAGATGTGTTAGGTACTCTGCATCTAAAACGAGTGCTTATCAAAGTATTTTTACTAGTGTTGTGAAAAGCATTTGTGCCTTGAGTATAGCAATAATGTTTGTGATGACTGTTACAAATGCTTTGCAAAGCCAACTATTGAAGATTAGAATTAATTAAAGACGTTTTGTCGGTTGTATTTTTAGCAATGTCCATGTTTCTGTTATTTGAAAAGAAAGATTCTATTCTTTATGTTTTATATTTATTTGTTTAATAATTTATAGATTTTAACTGAAAATAAATAAAAAACATATATTTATTATACAAATATAATAAACACAAATTTGCAGTGTTTTTTCTTCACTTCAGCACATATGAGAATGAGTGTATCTCTTAGATACATGTTACCTAAAGTGTAATGTTTTTGGCCATGGCATCTCCGGGGTAAGCAATAGCTGTTAAAAAACATAAAAGGAATAAAGTTTCTACTTCCACATTGCAAGTGTAAAAGTATATCCCTGTTACAATGAAAAGGTAACACATAAACATGAACTTATGGGATTTCTTATTACAGTTTCCAAGCTTTTACCAATATTTCCTTGGAGAGAAAAAGATGAGAAAACTATGGGTTATCTTATAAAAGATGTGTAAGTTTTCCAGGAAATTCTGAGGAATAGAAGCCAGGTATAAATCAGAATGTTAACTATGGGTTAAATTAAGGTAACACCAAAGTGTATTGACTAGAAGGAAGCAGGTAGGACAGAAGGAATTACTTCTAGTAGAGAATGTGTAAAGTAGGATTAGAGTTTCCAAGCCCTAAAGTCAACTCTTTGACTCCCCTTTGATTGATGCTAGAAAGGGCTGAAGAGACTGAAGCTGCTTTAAAAGCAGTGACTGGATATAGGGGAAGTTTATTCTGAGAAAAAGTGGAAATGATAATATTGCATTGAGTTTGGGGCTGTACCAGGAGTTTATCCAAAACCAGCAGTTTAGGAATATGATTAATTGTGTTTCCTTTGACACCTTATTTATCTATGACTAGAAAGTACATTTTAAAAATTACCCCCCTCCAAATTAGGAATGTTGACTCAGAACTTTTCATGAAAGAACCACTTAAATTTGAAAAATGTTTATCGTTGTAGTCAATGGAGAAAAGGGCCTTCTTGTTTTTACTATTTGGAAATAATACCAGCTAATCTGCATTTAAGTATGCATCATGTACCAGATATTGTAAATTCCTTACATGTATTAATTCATTTAAATCTTTTACTTCTTTATAAAGTAGTTATTTCTTTATGTTAGTTTTACCTATTTTGAGCCATAGAAGTGTCTAATGACAGTGTTAGGCAGCAAATAGGTAACTGAGCAAATCTGGCCAGTACCCAGAATTCTAGTTGTTAACCAATATCCTAAGACAGCCATGAAGTAAAAATGGAAACCAAACCACATATCCCAGCCAGATAGTTTTAATGTACAGTAAGTCCTCCTTAACATCCTGTATAATTTCTGTGACTTTGAGCAAAGTAATGTATAATAAAACCAATTTTACTATAGGCTATTTTATATATAAACAAGAGTTAAGTTCTTATGCCATGTCATCAATGTTATAATCAAATGATATTGAACAAAACAACATGCTTTAAGGATCTGCTGTATTTACTTCATGTATTAGAGAAATCTAAATATTTTATTAATTTTTCTAAAAATTATCCACATTTTTATCCTCCAAAATAGTCTGAGAAGAAAAATATAATATTATGCAAGAAAATGACTATTTATATAGCATTACCTGGAAAAAACATAAATTAATCCAATGAACACAATAGATGAGCAAGAAAGTTTTTTAGCATATAAACCTATATTTTAAGATTTAAAATAAAAAAGGAAGGTGGAGTTACTGTATCAACACATTAAATATGAGAACTCTGCACATCTTGAGACATAGGAAATAGATTTGTTTATTTAACAGGTTATTTCCATGATCACGACACAACATGGACCTAGTTCTGCCTACCATTCTGTTCCATCAGGCAGGAGAGACAGAACCAAGGCAGGAATAGGAAGGCAGGCAGATCCACCTCAGCAGTCCTGAGCCCTGTCAGATACATTACCAGGTCTTCTAGTGACAAGAGAGAACCATAAACACAGCAGGAGGAAAGCCTTTGAAATTCTGTGGATATTGTTGTCACTTCCTGGGAAAGGGGGACTTTTTAAACTATATGTTAATCCCAAGGTCCAGAGTAGGGAGAAAGAGGGGGAGGCTGGAGGCTAGCTGCAAACATATAACCCCTAAAACCCAGGGGGTAGGGCACTCAGACTAGCTGGGTGTCCACTGCAGCTTCATGCTCATGTGCGTTTCGTAAATAAAGTTGATATCTCATGTCTGCTATACTTTCTGTCTCTTGTCTGAATTTATTCTTACAAGCATGGCAAGAACCAAGGAGCAGAAGTCCTGTAATCTGGGTCTTCCCAGTAACATGTACTATGTAGAACACATATATTACAGCTCAGAGCTCACTCAAATGACCATTGTTTTCTAACTCCCAGAAGAATCAATAGTATTTTAAACAAAAAACAATCTTAGTTGTCTGTTAGGAAGGTCAGAAACTCCCCACAAACAAAAGTTGTGTGCATCTGTTTGTGCATATTCCATAAGTATCTATCATCTATCTGTTACACACATGCATAAAAATATAAGATATATAGGCATATGTAGTATGCATATGTATGTTTTACTTGAAGACTTCCAATGTGCTATAATTCAAAGTGATGTTTACCTTTTTTCTCTGAGTTGCTGTCATGTAAGTTAATAACACATCCAAATCTCCAGAAATGGTTTATTTCATAGATAGAGAAATAGAGGGCATATACTGTTCTGCTTCTTAATCTCCTGACAGTCTGTCAACTCCTGAGTCCTTATAAACTACTTCTATGATTAAGTTATCCCTGTTCATTTTCATTATTTTCCAGAAAATTCAAGGCTATTTGCATTTTTCAAGATAATGTTTTTGTCCATATTAATATTTATAAGGGTATTTTAATTAGATCACTTAACAAAGTGTCTTTTAGATTTTTCATCATAATTATTTCTGTCATTTCTAAAAAAGTTTTTTGAAGTCAAACTTTTAAGTGGCCAATGGAAATTGGGGGAGTGGAAGTGACAAATTCTTTCCCTGGACACTGGTGGGTCTTATAACATATTAAGTCCTGTTTTACCATGAGTTAGATGGAGTAGAAATATGGTAATGTTTACAGAAGATATTTCTTGTGAACAAGGTTATATTTTCAGTGTTCTGTTGATGCTGGCAGCCCTCTATTACACTCAGGATATTTAGTTGGTTTAATCTATGTTTTCCTTTCAATAAGAGAATTCTTGAAGGTAGGAGTCCTATTCATCTTGATCAATCCTGTGCCCTAGTATGTATATATTACTAGGAATGTAACAAAAATATTTATTCAGTGGAGAAAGTAATAAATAAAGAAAGTATTGGATGTAATTCCAAAACATTGTGCTTATTTTATATTGTCAAAGTAATCTTTGTATCAAGATGTGACTAAAAGATAAAAGGTATGGGGAAGTTGGTAAAATGCATCAGTAAAATATTCTAATTGGTAATTTATCTCAGAATTTTTATAAGCCATTAGAAAATAGAAAATCATCTATTATAAATGTGAGTAATTTAGATTATTTTAACAAATAATGGAACCTAATTTAAATTGAGAATATGTATGAAAACATATTTCTACTCTCATAACAAGATTTTAATTTTTGCATGATTTACAAATACTGATTTTTTTAAATTATATCCTTTATTTAAATATGTTAAGTTGCAGTTTTGTTTACTTCCATAGGAATTCTAGAATTGTTTTTTCAGCTTTTTAAAAATAAGGTGAATGAGTAGAATTTTGACTAAAATATACATTTGAAATAAAAACCTCAGTTATTTCTATCTGAGAGTGCAGCATTTATTCAAGATATATATTACAAACATTGAACTCTGAAATTTAAAATGTTCAAATTAACAAATATATTTATGTAAGAAAAAGTACTAAATATCAATGAAAATTGTGGATTTTGTGGCACTGTAACTTAGGACTATTCCCAAACTATAGCCTCAAAGAGCAACAGCCTTCACACCTGTTGGGAACTCACTGAAAGTCCCATCACCAGTCTATTGTCATTATTTGATCCAACATGAAGCTCCCAGGATAAATCTCACCCCAAGGATGTTATGACTGTTTGACCTGATTCAGATCTCAGCTCAAGAGGAAAAACCATATCCTGAAGCACTGAGAACAATCAGCTCCAATTGTTCAACCAAGAGGTTACCTAAGGTTACAATAGAGCTTTGGACAAACTGTGGACAAACAAACTACAGCCAAAAATTTAAGGGTAATATCTGGGGAACAGAACGTATCTAGTGAGTTAAGAAAGGCTCTGACACACACCTGGCAATTGAGAAAGCTACATGTATGCCAGGAAAGGGCTGCAATTACTTATCTCTGGCTGTTCTCTAAACACTGCACAAGCAGTAACTAAGTGAAGTGCTAAGAAGAATTACACACAACCAGTATGCTGAATGTTGAAGGTAAGCCTAACACACACACACAGATGAATCTCTTCTAAAGGTAGAAGTCTTTTTGGCTCAATGAACTTAAAGAAATCATTGGCTAACCACTTATCTATATTATATGCTGACTCAGGTGCAACCATAAGGTTGCATGATTTATATGGACTGAATGTGTACCCCCAAATTTATGTGTTAAAAGCTAATCCTCATGATGATATTTGAGGTGGGAGGTTTGGGATGTGCTTAGGTCATGAGGCTGGAGTCCTCATGATTAGGATTAGTGCTCTTGTAAATGAGACCCCAAAGAGCTCCTTTTGTTTTCTGCAGTGTGAGGACATAGCAGAAAGATGAACCTGTTGGAGGGCCCTCACCAGGCAAGTCTGCTCTCACCTTGATCTCAAACTTCCTTGTCTCTATAACTGTAACAAACAATTTTTTTTGTTTATAAGTGACCCAGGTTTTGGTATTCCATTATAGCAGCCCAACAATCTAAGACAGTGATAATAATAAACAAAAAGCAATACATTATTGGTTGCATGCTACAGAGAATCCAGGCTCTAGAGCACGTCTAGAAAAGTAAATAATGGTAACAATAGCAATAACAAAATGACAATCATTGGGTAATGATCTCAGAATTGATAAAAGGTATTATCTAAAATGTCCAGTTTATTAAAAATTAGGAGACTTGCTAATAAATAGAAAATTGTGGCCATAGAAAGGAACAATAAGTAGTCAATAAAAACTGTCTATGAAAGCACCTGGATGTTCAATTTAGTAAAACTTTAAATTGGCTCTTATAAATAAGTTCAAGGAACTAAAATAAGCCATGCATAAAGAAGAGTATGACAATTTCATCTCACCTAATATTTCAATAAAGACATAGAAATTAAATAAAAGGACCGATAGAAATTATTCTAGAATTGAAAAGTCTAATAGCTGAAATTAAATTTTTTGTTTATTTTTTATCCTCACCTGAGGATACTTTTTCATTGCTTTTTTAGAGAGAGAGGAAGGGAGAAAAGAAGGAAAAGTAACATCAATGCAAGAGAGATGCATTTATTTTTTACCTCCCTTGCACACCCAGACAGCCATACTGGCCATTGCTAAAAGATATAATTAAATTTTACTAGAGGGGCTCAATAGCAAATTTGAACTTACAAACAAAGCACCAGGTACCAAGAAAGAGCTAGAATACATACTGCACCCAAGTAGCATGGAGTACACCCAGCCCTCAGGTCTTAGTTTCCAAGATCATTCTCTAATTTAATAACTAAAACTCTTTGAATTTAGAGAAATGACTGATTCTAGGGTCAAGACAGGTAAAATATAAAATAATCCTGGAATATCTTATAGGAAAAGAAATTAAGAAACTGCTCACATAATCAAATGATAAAGCATGTTAAAGGGACATAGAAACCAATGTGAAAGATCTCCCAAAAGCCAAAGTTGGAATATAATAACAATATTATTGAATCATAAGCCAAAGAATAAAAGAAAACCAATAAACCCATTAATTTCTATATGAAGTATTAAATAAATATATAAACAGAAACACATTTTTTTTGAAGAAAATTCCAAAGAATAAAAAGAGAAAAAAATCAGAGACAGAAAATCAGTAGAAACATACTAATAGTTGCTGCAAGTGAGATTCATTGAAGAATGTTGAAAGTTAATAAAAAAGTAGAGATAAAATTTTATGGGAAAAAAGATGTTCAGTACATTAATTACTAGGAGATTATATATCATTTCCACTCCATTGAAGTTCAAGCTCAATTTAGTGAGTGATTTTCTTCTAAAAAAATGAAGTATGGAAGGGAAAAACAGTACTTACAGTGAAGGAACCTCTGACCAAGGTTGTCATCTTCACTCATGTCATGTGGAGATCATGTGCCCACTTACATGCTGTAAAGAAAAAGGTCACATAAACCCACAGCTTCAACAAGGTCATGAGAAAGCTTCAGATAAACCTAACTGATGGACACTCTGCAAAACACCTATCAAACTCTTGAAAACCAGCAAGTTTATAAAAGACAAGAAAATTCTAAGATACGACCTGGCTGGTATGGCTCAGCAGATTGACCACAGGCCTTCAAACCAAATGGTCATGGGTTCCATCCCAGTCAGGGCAAGTGCCTGGGTTGCAGGCCAGGTCCCCAGTAAGGGCTGCATGATAGGCAACCACACATTGATGTTTCTCTTCCCCTCTTTCTCTCTCCCTTCCTCTATGTCTAAATATAAATAAATAAAATCTTAAAAAAAAAAACTAAGATAGTGTTATACATTGAGTGAATTTAATTAGAAATAGCATTAAATTCAATACGGTGTCCTGGATTGAATTATCAAATAGAAATTTAAATTACATATACATTTATATATTATATATTTTAAAATATAATATAATTATTTATATAATTCTTATAATCTATATATTATATATTATTTACATGAGTATTATTTAATTATAATATAATTTAAATATATATTTTGAATAATTCTGTAGTTTAAAACATTGAATTACTATTATTTCTTTTGATAATACCAATATGCCAATATTGGTTATGCCAATATTAAAGAAAATTATGTAAGAGATATATGAGAATAGTAAGTATTACCTTTGCAATTTTTATGTAAACTATACAAATTTAAAATTAATAAATTCTTTAAAAGTTCAAAAGTTTAAAATGTAAAAATATTTAAAATGTTAAATTTTAAATGAAAATAATAAAAAGTAAAGTCGAAATTAAATTAATTAACAATTAAAATTGCAGAAGTCAAAATAAAATATTTTATAATTTTAAAGTTTTAATAATTAAAATGAAATGTTAAAAATTAAATGCAAATATTTGCAAATATAAAAAGTTTAAAAGTTTAAACGTTAACAATTGCTAGTCTCTAGAAAACTTTAGTTTATGTCACTGATACCTAACAATATTTAACATATTAGAAATAAAGCAAAAAGTTAACATTATTTATTAATTCACTTAAAATTAACAATAAAACTATTTGTTACCAGAAATATTTTTTATCAGAATAACTGCATAAGTTATTTTAAAATGAATGTGTTCAAGGCCCTGCCCAGGTAGCTCAGTTGGTTAGAGTGTTGCTTTGATATACCAAGTTATGGGTTCGATCTTCTGTGAATGCATAAATGAGTGGAACAAAAAATCAATGTCCCTCTCTCTCTTCCTCTCTCTAAAATTCAATAAAAAGCAAAGTAATTTCCTCAAGAACATTGTTTTACATTTTTGTAAATCTCTTCAATCTCTGGTTAAAAAAAGATAATTTCATTCTCATCTGCTTCCATATTTAATCTATTGCCCTATCTTGTTTTGATTAAAGTATATGAAGAAAATTTGACCTCTTAGCCATATGTAATTAGAAAAAAGAAGTGCTTGAAAAATATTTTTGGATAATTATAGATATTCTTTTTTTGATATTTTACCCAAACATTATTGGCAATTTGAAACCTCAAGCCATAACAACATGTTTTTTATACTTCGTTTTGTTACAACCCATTATCTTGAACTTGAATGAAATTTCTACCCATAAGTAATCACGTAATAATAAGCATTGATCATTTGGAAATATAGTTTCACTGAATTATGCAGATTTTTCAATTGTTGACAAATTTAGTACATTCCATAAAAAATCACATTGACTTGTAGAAACAACCTATTTTATTATAAAGTTTTAAAAGTCATAGGGAACTCAAATGACAAATGACAGTTACAAATATTCTAGATTTCCAATCTTCATTTGAAAGATCTTATTTGCAGCAAAAACTATGAATTATTTCCTTTGAAATAAGAGTCTCATTTTGATTCTTTTTGAAAAAAATTCTACCAAGTACTTGACTGCAAAAATTATTAGTTAGACTTTTTATTACAAATGGGTTTTTATGAAAAATATTGGCTATTTCAGCTCAAAATGAGAACCATTACACAAGTGGTTTTCTCAAGAAAATCACAATTTGATTGGCAGAATACTCTCTGTGTACTTTCCCTACTGTCACATAAAATAATAATGTGCCAAAAAGCTAAGAGTAAATAAATATAATATTTTTACTGCCTCATCAAGGACATCTTTCATCACAACTTTCTGTGTGTGTGTGTGTGTGTGTGTGTGTGTGTGTGGTGAAGAAAACAAGGACTATGAATATGATTTAGTGCCCTGATTTATTTAGACTAAGGTATTAGCAACTGCATATATCATTGCTTTTGCATCAGCAGAGAAAACACCAACAAAGAGAAAAACAATGTCATAGTATCATTATAAAAATGCTTTACCTTTTGTACTCCCTGAAAACACCTAGAGATTACACATTGAGAGCCTTTTGTCAAAGGCAATGGGAAGTAGGCCAAGACAAATGTATTCCTAAGGAGTAGTCCTAAAAAATATTGGAAGCTGCTTCCTAGAATTTGTTAGATGTAAGCTTCTGATTTCTATACACCTTCTATTTTCATGATTCAGACATATGAATTTCATAAAAAAACCCAAAATTTTAAAATATTTTTAATTTTCTACTTTTTGGTGATGATATATAATAGATTTACTACATCACTGTACAGGACCTTGAATTATATAATTTCATAAATTATTTTGGACTTTTAAGCTAAAACACAGTATGCACAGCGTCTTGAAGACTACATATTTATTCATAAAAATCTCCCTGTCCTTCTTTCTAATCATCTATTTTAATTATCTCCGATGTCATTAAATTTATAGGCATATATAGGTTGACATGAGCATTGCAACAATCCATAAAAATAACTTAAATTTCAAGATGACAGAATAATTGGCATTTATATAAAAACACTTCATTAATATACTGACTATAATAAAATGTACTGATTAAAGTGATATATAAATCAAAAAGTTATTGATGCATAGTAAATTAAAAGAAAACAAAATTACAGTTTATGGTATGCATTTTACACACAAATTCAAGATATGGTCATGTCAATAAGTTATATATTCATTCTATTTTCCTTATTGCATCAGAGATATAGTCTGGCAGTCTTTGTAGTATTGACAGTCTTACCACCTTGGTATTAATACTCTACCACTTACTATTTGATTTTCACAAGAGAAGTTCTGAAAGATTCAGCTATCTTAGGCAAGGATTCTGAGAATTAGTTGGTTTCATTGTCCTAAAATAGAGCTGACTTCCATTTTTAGGTCAGTAAATTGTAGATCAAAAATGAAGTAAATATATTTAAGTGAACGCCCTTTGGAGAGTCAATACTTGGTAAGTTCTCTCAGAATTGTGTAGGAGAAATCTTGAAATTACAGTGTCCATAAGTGGTGACTCTTCCATGAACAGTTTTTGTACTTGAAATAGTTATTTAACTTTACTGATTTTCAGCTTCTTACTATGTAAAATTATAAAATACGTTTCATACCTACAAAAGTACCTTCCAGTGTGTCTTCCTATGGTTTAGTTTCAGCTAAGAGTGAACATCATACATTTTGCTTACAAAATACAATTAATAAAACGTTAGGAAAATCACTGGATGTAGTTGTTCACAAAGTTATAAATTTTTCTTGAAGAAACTTTTTTAAGTTTAAAATACACTTCCAAATTTCTATTTCAGAAGTATGGTGAGGCATAATGATAGGCAAGCTCAGGTGTCCTGGCAAGGCCAGAAGTCATATGGAAAGCAAATAGGAGAAAAGTTTGAGTACTAGCAAATCTGGAGACAGATAATATGATTTGGGGGAGAGTGGTTTAGAATCCATTTATGAACAACTATTAGTTTATACAAGGTAGAATTGTGTAAGTTAAAAAAAATTGAATCTATAAAATATTGATTAGTCAATACCAAAACTGAAAAGTTAGCTATCTTTCAAATTCAACTTTCACTAATAAAAGTTTTGAGTCCACTTTATGAGTTTTTATTGCACTCATAAAAGTGTTAAGAATACTGAATAAATTTAACAAATATTAATTGAGTGTAATGAATTCCATGAAACACCTAATTGAAGTAATTGGGGTTAAGACCCTGCCCAAGGCAATTAATTTTTACAATCTAAATCTGGGAGTATTTCTCACTGAAAATATATTACTTGCTTCATTATCTCTAGCAAAAGTTTCTATAGTAATTATATCCAAATAGGTGAATAGAAAAAAATGTGACAGAGAAATTTGTAATTATTTTCTCTGATATTTTAGTTCATTCACTATCTTCAGATATGATTTGAATAAATTAAACTTAAAAAGGTTCAATAAAATAGAGATAAAAGGTTGGCTCAGGTAAAAAGTGCTTAGGCTGAGAACATTGGATATATCAGAAAATATTTGATAAGATAGAAAGTTACTAAAACTGAGCATAATTTGTAGCTCTGTACTTCCTGGCAGCACGTAGCAACAGAGTCATGCATTTTAGAAACACGGGTCATGTTGGAGAAAATAAGTAATCCCCATGTACATATTAAATCTTCCCCATAAAGAAATTTTCTATTTTCAGCAACATTAATGATTAGGTTTAGAGCTTACATTTCAGTACACTTTATTTTTGTAATATTTACTCAAGCCTCACATCGGTATTAGAAAACATAGTGATAGAATAGCAACCAGTGCAGTCTTGTGATTTTTCAACTTTTCTCTCCCAAGAATAGAAGCAAAGATCTTTTGAACCTTGTCACACTATAGATAGAACTACTGAGACAATTTCTTTTCAGGCTGATTTAAATTTCTTTTCATGGAAGATTTCAGATGAAATTTCACAACTCTATTTATTTCCAAGCACTGAATTCAACAAGAGACATTAATAAGGTCATATTTAGGCTAGTCCATTAATTTTCATGGCATAGAGAATAAGTAAGCATCCCAGTGACTACAGAAGTCAGTGCAAATCATAAGATTATGACCATACATCAGAGCCAACCCCTTTAAGACAGAGGCAACAGGTTTACTATATTCAGTATATTAAGCTCACGTGCACTTTGATTATTCTCACTTTTTTGGACTATTGGTTGGAATATTTACCTTTTTCTGCTGCTATTCCCTTTGCAATATGACCTTCAATGATAAGATAGAGTCTACTCAACCCCCTTGACTGTAGACTAGCCTTGACTGGCTTTTAGCAATATGGTGCAGCATAAGTTACTATAAACCAAGTCTGAAACTAGGTCTCAGGAGGTTTAATGAGATTCCCTTCTCTCTTTTGGAAATCTGCCACTACTATGTGAATAGTCCCAAAGATTTTCTTAGTGGAAGATGAGAGATGTGTGGCCCAGTGGTCCTTGTCTCACCAGACAAGCCAGTACTATGGTACTATAGTACTATATATGTGAGTGGGGTCAGTCTGGACCAGTCACCTCCAAGCTAACCTACCAGCTGACTGCTGGTCACAAATGGACCTTTCAGATATCAGCCAAACCTGGCTCAGGAAAAATCATAGCTAAATTAATATTTGTTTATTAAGACCCTGATTTAGGTATTTTCATACAACAATAGCTAAAAGAAGAGTATTTTCCATATTTTCTTTAATAGTTGAAATACATAGAATGTTTTATTTGGAATTTAGACATCATTTAGAATAATGATATCTAAACTTGAGTCTTCATTAGATTTAGTTAAGGATAATGATAATGTAAAAATAGAATCTCAAGTCACAGTTTAAATCTAAAGAATCTTCTTAATACTTGTAGCTGCCAAACATGTCTGTAGAGTACAATCATAATCTGTACAAGGTCAGTCTGCATTTAACCTCCAAAAGGTGTGTACTCTCCATAATATGCATTTTACCAACTATGGAATGTGTTGAATAACTCTAGTTTTTAGAAAAATACAATTATTTTATATACATAGCCCCAGGTTCCCCTTATAATAACCTCCTAGTAATTTTACTGATTTCAGAATTGTATTTCTTTTTTTAAGTAACATTACCTCATATATTTAAGGATTTTATGAATTCTTTAGTTTTTCTAATGCTAAGTTCAATATTTTTTATTTTTTAAAATTTTATCTTTATGAGCATAAATGTCTCAATCAAATCATAAGCTTATTACTTTAATAATTTTTCCCATCAATAAACTAATAGCACATAGCATTAGCAAAATCAGGCTGTCTATTAGATAAATAAAACAAAAAAAAGGCATGGTTTCTTGTTTCTTAGAATTCTGTGTGTTTCTTGCTGCAACCTTATAATCAATATTTATTTAAATTTTCGTGCTCAGATGTAAATATGTTAGATGAACCATCATCTAGAGAGTGAAGAGTAAAGTGCAATATTACTGTCCATATCTGGATACTATATTCTACCCAATTCACTTTGTAATTATTTGTGATTTTTTTGTCTCCATAAGTCTAAAAATCTTGGGAAAAATATCTCATTTGCATTTTTTTGAGAACTACTTTTTTCTCAATCATATTTAATGTGTAAGTGAAAATATATACATCCCTGCATTTTAAGGGAGAATCTATCACTTGTTTAACATGTTAAAATAATTTTCTTCTCTGTCATCTTGCTAAAAACAAGAACTTGCCAATGTTCATTATCATATTTATATAATAGCAATACTAAAAATCTAGAAAATAGGTACTTACAAAATGTAAAATAAATTTTCTTCACAATGGCAAAATTTGTATAACTAGAGAGATTCTATAGAAGCATGTGCTACACATACATACACAGAGAGACAGAGAGAGTGTAAAAAAATCCAAATGTACAGCAGATACAATCTTATAAAGACTGATGTGTCTCCAATATAAGTTATAACTATAGATCAATAGATCTATAGAAAGGTAATGTCATTCTATTAAACATTAAACTAATCTGTCAAAAGTTTATTTTATGTTTTTCATGAAACAATTTCTCAAGAATAACCGAGGCATTTTTGAAGAAAAACAAAATGTAAAACAAAGCAAAAGTTGTGCAAGGAAATGTTTCTATGAACAAATACAAATTAAAAAACTGTAAGATCATTTGACATTTTGTTGTTACTATCTTTCTCCAAGAGAAGATGTACTTTCCTTACTATAAGCCAGTTGGGCTAAAAGCAGTCCACCTTGATACAATTCAGGATTGATTTATTTAAAGCTCTTTCAGTCTTTGTGAAAACATCTCTGTCTTCATCTTACCAGCACTACAAAGGTTTACTCTACTTCTGTCTTAAAGACAGTTGGGTCTTGATTGCTCCTGAACTCCAATTTTGTCCAGTCATTTAAAAATTTTAATTGAGAGTGTCCACCTGTATCAAAAGTGAACTGGAACTTTTGAGAATGAGCTGGAGTCCAAGGGAAAAACTAGGATACATTACTTTCTCACCACTGCTATAACACCAAATTTAATGGTAGAATAAGCATGACGCTCATCCTGCAGCTAACCATGATCATGCCCAATAATTAAGTAAGCTAATGGAGGATATTTAGCAGCATCTGGGTAACATGTAGGCCAAGCTGCTACCTTATGCCAAAAAGGTGACCCACAAATCCATGATAAAGTACACAAGCAGAAACAGTATACAATCTGTTATCCTAAAATGTTAATATTTTGTAAACTCAATCCAAGTTACAAGTACTTCTTGCTTATAACACTGCAATAGCTCCCTGACTGTCCATACTACATCTTATGTTACTCCTCTTAAACTCAACTTCTTCCAGAAAAACATTGTGATTTTAAATTCTATTCTGATCAGCCTTGATGCAATTAATATTTTGGGCCGCATGTGTGTGTGTGTGTGTGTGTGTGTGTATGTGTGTACTCTTTTCTGTGCATTAAAAGATATTTGGCAATATCTCTTCCCTCCAGCCACCAGATGCCATTTGCCCCCTTCCCATATATGAAATAATGAGGACAAGTAGATAGCCAATAGGCATATGCAAAGATGCTCAACTAACCATCTGAGAAATGAAAACTAAAACCACAAAGAAATATCACCTCACACATGTCAGAATGGTTATCAATAAATCAACAAACAAGTGTTGGGAAGATGTGGAGAAAAGGGATCCCTGGAGCACTGTTGCTGAGAATGCAGACTGGTGTAGACACTGTGGAAAATAGTATGGGATTTCCTTAGAAATGTAAAAATAGAATGGCCTTTTGGTCCAGCAATTCCACTTCTGGGATTAATATATTAAAAGAAACCTGAAAGACTGATTTGAAAGCACATATACACCCATACGTTCACGGCAGTGCTATTTGCAGTAGCCAAGATTTGGAAGCAACACAAGTCACCTTCGATAGATGAGTTGATTAAAAAAACATGAACAAAAAGCACTGGTAGATTTACACAGTGGAATATGACTCAGCCATAAAAAAGGAAATCTCATCTTTTGCAACAGCATGGGTGGACTTGGAGAGTATTATGCTAAGTGGAATAAGCCAGTGAGAAAAATATAAATATTCTATGATTTAACTTATGTGTGGAATCTAATGAACAAAATAAACTAACAAATGAAATAGAAATGGACTCAGAGATACAGAAAACACACTGACATCTGTTAGGAGGGATGTTGGGGTTCTGGCTGAAAAAGGTGAAGGGATTAAGCAAAAACAAACAAACAAAAAAAACAACAAAAAATCAATAGACACAGGCAACAACACTGTAAGTACCAAGGGGAAAGAGGGGGAGGCTAGACGAGGGTAAAAAGAAGATAAATAGTGACAGAAGAGGAATGACTTTGGACTGTGAACATACAATACAATATACAGATGACATATTATAGAATTGTAGACCTGAAACCTATATAATTTTATTATTGTCACCCCAATAAATTCAATTAAAAACTTTAAGGATGTACCTGGGTGTGGTCTTAGTAGGTGGTCAATAATTATTTATTGAATGAATTAATAAATTAATAAGAATAATTATTACCTACTTATTCATCCAAGTCAGGTTAAATTATGCTGGAGGTGAGAATTATTTATTTTTCTCAGGCATTGTCTTTGGCAATGCACCTTCTTCTCTGTCTGTTAAAATGCTTTGCACACATTAGGAGCTCAAAAGCATATGGTATGACTCTTTTCATCTAGGCTCCAGACATGATAAAATTCCTCCTGGCAATATTTTCCTTCATTGTGATTCAGAAAACCTATTAATTAGAGAAAATCTCCAAAGACAAAGGAGAGAATAGATTCTCAATCATTAAGGTCAAAATGGCCTCTTCTGGGCCTTTTTTCATGCATATTATATTTATTTTCTACGCTCAGATGAATGTAAAGTGATCTCCTGATGCCACATAAATTGGCTTTGTTGTGTCTTTTCATAGACCTCATAGATGACTATTAATCAGTTTCATATGCAGCAAAATAAATAGAGGGTAAAGGTAAGCTGGAAATTTTTCTGCAGAAGGTTGGTTCCTATAGAAAATGTATCTTTGCTCTTTCAGAAGCTGCAGCTAACTTCAAGTAATCAATGCATGTGGTGGAGAATAGTTCTATTTACTGAAATTATAACAATTTGATGAATTGGAAATCAATCCACTAAGAAAATGAAAATGACAAATGAACAAATGAATAATCCAAATAATAAAAAATGGCATTATATTTTTCTCAGTAGGACATTCATAAAAACATGTTCAGTAAAATATTAACTCAAAATAGAAAGTTGCATGGAATGATAAATTAAATTCATGTTATAGTAAGAAGTAATTTTATTAATAACCTTTTAATTTTTATATTCAATATAATATGATTATACAATTCTAATATTCAAGTGTAAGCTTATGATAATCTTTCAGTTAAAATTTAGTATTTCTCCCACAATGTCTACTAAAATTAATCAAATATAAAGACTGTGATGAAAGCCCATTTTTCCTAAAAACTTGATTGTCATCAATTTTATTAGGCAGAATATTGCAATAAGATGTTTGGTCATAATGTACCTATGCAATGTACCTATATTATTAAAAGGACAGAAGAACTCACATCTTGCAATTACCCACTGTCTGAGATGCTTCCCTACATTCACTCCTATCCAGAATTAGCTTTGGGTATCTGAATCTATTTATTTCTGGTTGCTTCTAGCAAGAGTTTAGACTAATATAGCCTGGCATTTTAGAACCTCAATCTGCAGCAAAAGGATTCTTTATAGGCCAGTGCACCTGCTCCTAGGGATTGCTCTATAGCTGGGAATTGCACCTTGAACACCAATTCTGCCTTGTGAATTTATTGGTACCCCTTGGGGATGGCTGGTTATGGTGCCCTACTGACCTCTCTAGGAGCAGGTAAGTTGCTACAATTGAGGCAGATAGTAAGAAGCTAGGGAAATTCCTTGGCAAGTGGAATCAGAAAATTAAGACAGTCAGCTGAATAAATGGCTGAGCAATTACAGGTCACCTCCCTAGAGATAACATCTAAGCTTCAGTTGTATTTCAGCTCCAGGCAAGGAAACTCAGCAAAACCAGGTGGGTGGGGCGATGCCAGTACCAGCTGCAATGACTACTGACCCCCTGCCTTTTGACTGATCAATCAATAAAGACAATGAATCTGAATGGGCACACCTGAAAATCTTCCCCTGAGACCTCCCCTAAGATTCCTGCCTGCAAAAGAGATAAAAGCCTCAGGACAAAGGACCCAGAGTGCACTCTCCATCTGGTTAGTAATCTGTGCTATTACCTTTCACCTCTTCTTCCCTTAGTTCTTCCCCCACAGGCACACATCTCATAAACCCGAAGGGTCCTCAGGAGACTAGCAAACAGGGGAGCAACAGGCAGTGGTATTTGCTTGTTTCACTGTCTCTAGCTTTAATAAATGTACCTTACAGTCACTGGACTCTTTACATCTTTCCTTCATGAAATCGAGAACCCACACACTACCAGGAGGTCCTACTCAGAACTTCTCAAGGCCAGGTCCCCTGTCTCATAACATAGTGACCTCTGAGGGTATGTGTGGGAAGTAGCTGGTTAAAGTTTTTCTACAGAAGTCCAAGGGAAGCATTCCTCTGAGGATTCATAAGGGTTTGATAACTAATCTCCACCTCAGGCTTCTTCACTTAAAGCCGTGACTAAGGTGTTTCCAGGCAATAGGATGTAAAAATAATGGCACTCCCCTGGTGCAGTTCCAAACTGTAACAGTACAAACCTGCAAAATAAAAGTTAGAATATACATAAATTTTTGTCACTCCTGAGGACATACTATACATTTTATTAAATACATACTATACATTTAAAAAATTTAAATTTTGAGTACCCCTTCTGCTGGTGCTATATGCTTGTGCTTTGTTTGCCTATCATCTAATCAAGGAAGTACTCCTCATTTTTCTGAGTCAGTGTTTAGGTTCAATTACCCTCCTTAAGCTAAGGGTAAGCTCTCAGAATTCCTACAGGAGACTTTTTAAAAAATAATGTTTTGCAGTTTATGCTGTTCCAATTGTCCCAATATTTTCCCCTTTACCCTCCTCTGTCCAACCCACCCCCACTTCCATAGTTAGTCCCCAAACCATTTTCCATGTCCATGGGTCCTTCATATATGTTCTTGGACTAGCCCCTAACCTTCTTTCCGTCAGTCCCCACCCCTGCCCCCAAGCCCCTCTTACTGCTTTCAGTCTATTTCATGATTCAACGCCCTTGGTTATCTTTCTCTCACTGGTTTATTTTGCTCATTAGACTCCTCTTGTAAGTGAGATCATATGATATTTAGCTTTAACCAACTGACTTATTTTACTTAGCATAATAGTCTCCAGTTCCAGCAATGCTGTCTCAAAAGGTAGGGATTCCTTCTTTTTTTCGGTTATGTACTATTCCATTGTGTAAATGTATCACAGCTTTTTTATCCACTCATCTGCCAATGGGCACTGAGGCTGTTTCCAACTCTTGGCTATTTTAAACTGTGCTGCTATGGACATAAAGGTGCATACGTTCTTTTGAGTTGCTGTTTCAGAGTTCTTAGAACAAATTTCAGGCAGGGGAATCACTGGTTCAAAAAGTAGCTGGATTTATAATTTTTGGAGGAAATTCTATGCTATTTTTCACAGTGATTGCAGCGGTCTGCATTCCCATCAACAGTGTAATTGGGCTCCTTTCCTCTGCATCCTTAATACTGTAATAACTCAGGTGTAGACCTAAAATAAAGAAAATATAAAAGCAAAGAAATATGCTGGCCAAAAATAATAAAATCAGAGTCATGGGACATCGCTTTCTAGACATATCAATTATTGCACAAAACGTAAACTAAGTAATCCAATTATTAGATCATGATTAACAGACTAATTTTTTAAAAATAAACTATATTTTATCTGACAGAAAAAAAGCATATTCTGTATAATCCACACCTCCTGACCTTCTAGTCTTTATTCTTTTGTGTAATTCCTCTTACTTCTCTCCTCCAAGTGTAGTGAAGACCTGTGTTTTATTTCTAAGTATTAGATTATCACAAAGTTGATGGCTATCATTACGTGTTGGCCATCAAAGTTGGTGGCTATCAATTCTACCCATTATATAAATCTCCAATGTCCTAGAAGACTCACTCCAGACTCTCATTGCTTGATGCCTTAATGAATAAGCAACTACATTGTGAAAACCCATATAAAAAGTAATTGTGTCCAGTCTCTAGAAGCTGCTGGAGACCTCAAGGAGCTAATAGTGAACTTTGTCTAACAACCAGGTAGAATGTAGGGCCCTCTGACCTTCAGCTGCAAGAAAATAAATTTTGCAAACAATTTGAATGAACTTGGAAATGGATTCTTTCCCATTTGAACCCCTGGTATATAATACAGCTCAGCCAAAAATTTTGACACTGAAAAAATTATCTGAGCCAAGTCCAGACTCATGACTCACAGCAAGTGAGACAAGTGAGAGATAATTAGTATGGCATATTTGAAGCTATGAAGATTTTTGGGCATAGTTAGAAAATTAATATACACCTTATAAAAGGTAATCCTTGAATATAAAAATACATGAAAAATGAAAAGGAAATATGGAGAGATACAAATTAAGCAACTTTTAATGCAAAAAATATTTGCACCAAATGGACTCTAATACAGAAAAAAATGAAATTAAAATATAATTATATTAAAAAGCTCGTAGTGAAAAATGGTTATTCTAAAGAATGTGAAAGAAATGTATAAATTAGATGAAGACAGTGCCAAGCCACCTATATACCTATTGTTTTAAGAAGACAAGTTTGATATGCTAATATTGCTTGACATATCTGGGCAATAAGTTTGTTGAGAGTACTTGAAATCTAGGTTTGAAACTATCTTGGCCCTGTAGAGATTAGTTCATGATACTTGTTTATTACAACATTATCCACTTTATTAAGTTGATTACAAGTTGATATTGTTTAGAAACAACATATATCATAGATTCAAAGGCATTAATATATACCCATCAGAAAATTAAAGTATATTTATCCATATAAATTTCACATCACTACTGTGTATAATACAGTGATATTAATAAATCAGGGGCACTTATCCAGAAGAACATTATCCAATTTCCTGAGGATTAGCAAAAGATAAACTGGTATTATTCTAATGATTGCTGCTTTCTAATATAGTGTTGCAAATTTTAATTAAAAATGATTGCACAATGTTCATATCAAAAGCGGTTACTATGCTGAAGAGATCATTATAGTTAAGATGACAGAGGGCCCTTCAGGTTAAGCACACAGTTTGTTTTTTATGAGGTAACCACAGGAAGTCAAGGTGGGGTTTAGTGGGGAGAACAGCAGGAGCAGATATTTATTTAGAGAATCCATGTTGGCAGAAGTGTTGAGAAGAATTCAGAGTAATATTTTTACCATGTATATAACAACAGTATCCTGTGATAATATATCTCTAGTTAAAAATCCATTACTGAGTCAGAAAAAGTAAGTTTTTAGTAAAAAAGTATAGTTTTTAAAAATATAATAATTAAATTTGATAGAATATTGACTATTCTCATGACATTGTGCTATACGCTTTAAGTCATCTTACTTATTTTTTCCAGAAAATGATTGGTTATATTAAGGCAAAAACAGCTAACAACTGCGTCTAAGTATTTGTAGCTTTGGCCCATGCCCGTTATTGCCTTCCTATAGCTGTGCTAGCTGGTAATATCTGTCCACATTGAATCTTGGCTTGACTATATGGCTTAATTTGGCTAAAGGTACAATAATGAGGTAAGTCAAGGTGTGAAACTTGTTTGCACCTTGGGTCTTGCTCTCTTGCTGTTCTTGGAAACATGCCATGCAGCCTCATGAACCCCCTCAGGCTAGCCTCCTGGACAAGATATATGAGGTCTGTCTAGAGGGTATTCAGCCATGTGATATGAAAAAAATAAGGACATGTATTGAAGAAGATACAAGATACAAGAAACATTGCACATAGGACAATAATGCCTCAAAGGCCCCTTCAAAGGAGGCACCTTGGGCCTCCATACAGTTCTAATCACCATCAGCTGTTTCACCATATGTCCCTGAATTTCATCAGTGGTCTGAAATCTCTTCCTTTCAAAGGTGATTGTAGTTTTGGATAAAATAGAAGTTTCAGGGCACCAAACCGAATTGTAGTTGGGTGGAACCACCTGGGTGATTTGATGTTTCCCCAAAAAACTCGGCATAAGACTTTATACATGAGAGGGCAAGTTGTCATGATTAAGCAGCCAATTACCAGGTGCCCATAGCTGCAGCCTTCTGAATCATCTGAATAGTTTCTATGGAAGAATGTTTAATCTTAACACAAAATTTGATGCAAATTCATTGTTCTACTTGCTCAGTCATTTTGAATGTGGTGGCCACACAGCACACATGTTGCCGATGGCATCTACCGCCCCCACTGACTAGTTCAGTGAAGTCATCATTGTTCACACATGCACATTCCAGTGCACTCTCTTTGGCTGTCAGGTATCATCAAAGTTGTATCAACCATTCTTATAATCTGATTATCTGGACTTTTTCTGGACAGACATTGTATGTAGCCCAGTCACAATTACTTCTCACAACCAGAACTGATAGGGAGCTAACTGCCAGATCATCCAGGCTCCAGAAAGCACGAGGGAAGTCGAGTTCAGTGGACCCTAATTCAGATGAACAGAGTCTCTCTGTTGACCCATAGACATAGAAATAATAAATAAATGATTAATGCTTTAACTGCAACTGATGGGTTCACTTAGTAGAAAAGCTCATATGCCCATATATCTCTATTTCTTCTAATAACTAATTAATAGAACTATAATTTTGTTGCAAGATATTAAAATATATATATTAAAAATACCGTTTCCCTTGATTGCTAGAATATGGGCATAGATATTTGTCCCAGATCTGGCCAAGGAAAAGAAAGGAGAATTTATCTGGTAAGGCATTAAAGAAGACTACCAGTTTCCTGACATAAAGGGATGTGTAATTTATAAAGCTTTACTTTCTCTCTTCTTCCTGCCTTTGACATAAATGAGATGCCAGAAGATTCACCATAATCTCATAAAAATAATGTTCCTTATGGGTTTGGGGATAGAAAATAAGAAAACTGAAGTTTGTGTTTTGATAGCCCTGTGGCTTTAAACTTCAAAGTACATATTTCCATGATTTTTACATGACAAAACTAACCCATCCTCTCATTACTTTATTCTTGTTTAGTTTTGTCAAATGCAGCTCGACATATTGTTAACTCATTTATAAGACTAGAAAATGAGACTTTTGAATGTTAACTAACATTACAATAATACTTACCTATCAATTAGATTATATTTTCAACCCTACCCATATATATTGAGCACAATGGCTGGCACTGTTTCATGTACTGGAAAGTGCTTAAATTTGAACCCAGAAAGTTTTACTAAAGAGTATGTCTGCTCTTTAATAATAATCTTCATGTTTCTCACTGGTAGTTCATTTCAAAGTCTTTAAAACACTGATATGTACTTTTAGAACATTTCCTAGGACCATGATTCTAAAAGATTCAATTGAGAAATGCTTGTTTAGAGGTCTGTAGGAGAGGGCGCAAGGAAACTAGTCAGAATATGATTGCACTGTCTTGGGTAGATAGAAATCATGCATCTAAACTAATAAATAAGCAGCAGACAGTGAATAGAAGTGCTTTAGAAGAATAGAATAGACAGTACTGTTTGAGTGTAAAAGACTTGGTAGGAGTGGACTTCTCTGGTGCTATTTGAGAATATAAGCTAAATGAAATTACTGGGAGAACTGTGATGTGTTTTGTGGGCTATCCAAGTAGTAGATATATAGCAAAAGGATTTGGATATGCAGAGGGAGAATGTGGAAATTATTTAACAACTAGTTTATATTGGGAATGATCATTTAGAATATATGTTGATTATTATACCCTCTGACAAGTAAAAGGTTTGAATCTGTAGTGAATATATAAAGATGTGAAGAAAAGGAGAAAGGAAGAAAGAAAGAAAGTGGGGGAGGGGAGAAAATGTGAAAGTAAAAAAAAAATTCAATAATGTACACAGACTATTTTCTCACATGCAGCCAAATTAGAAGAATATCTGCCAGAACCAGAGACATCTGACTCATCTTCATTCAATGAATATCAAGTGGCTCCCTCCCCTAAACCAGAGACTTTTCTAAGGACAATAGGTATTTTGAGAAAGATAAAGCAGGACCCTGTTCCTGGTGTGTTTACCTTCTATTGTGGAAAGATAGATACTAAATAACTGAATACATCTAAGACTGAGATATTTTATAGACATTAATATGAGCTCTGAATTTAAAAAAACAAGGAAATTGTGACAGTTTTCATTAGCATATTCTAATATAATGGGCAAACTATGGTCTTTGGAATAGAGTGCAACACAAATGTGCAGTTCTTATGGATCCAATTTTAACAAATACTAGCACCATGTGACGGCTGACAGTAAGGAAAAGGAGAGATTGTGGAGCACTACTCAATATGCTAGTTTTTCCCATATTTGAGCTGTATTAAATATTAGTTTATTTTTTAAATTTAATTCACAAGTAAAACAAGAAAGTCAAAATGTGTTTATGTTTTCTACAATATATAAGGACTCCAGTGTGCCACATATAATAGTTTAAGTCCCAAACTCTAAAAATAATTATCCTTTGACTCAATAGTACTTTCTTCAAATTTCATATTACTGAAGTATGTAAAGTCCATTTAGGTGGCAAGTCTCAGAAGTCTGTGTGTATGTACTTTATTCTAAGTGTCTGAAAGTTTTGTGCCTTACCAAGCCATATAAGTTATCTAATATTTTTCAATCTATAGGAACTATCAGCATGATTTCATTAATAGAGTGGACTAGTGTGATCTTCTATTCAAATTGCAAAATGGCCAAGCTTCTTGGTGCGTTGTACATTAAAAAAAGAGAGCTAATGTCACTCTGAGGCAAAACAAAAATGTCTACAATAAGAGATTATAAACTTCAAATGTGTGTTGTGTTCAGTATGAATGGTGTGAACAATTAATAGCAGCAAAAATTTACCAGGAGATAAACTGAGTAACTATAGGAAGAAACTGGGAAGTAGATCTACATATTTCAGCATAAGCAAAAATACCCCCCTCAAATCTCAATGACTTTACACCATAAAGATTTAATTCTTGCTCACCCATAATCTCATGCTGATGATCGTGGTTGGGTGATTTCTTGATGGACACAGTCCATTTAACATATTCAGGAACATAGAATTCTATCAGGTTCTTTTCACCATTTTTGGTTACTTTACTCCAAGCCATTCAAGCAGAGAATAGAACGTGAGAAACTGCAATATTGTTTTGCATCCAGGCCTCAATACATTATGCTTTATTTCTCCCAAAGTTGACCTGAACTCAGCCATATAGTCCAGTCCAAAAGCATGGGAGGTGGGGCAAAGCAGACTTTCTAGTGCTTGGGAAGAAAGGAAAATATTTTGATAAAATGTATTATGTTCTCTGACACATACTCAATCAAGGTCAAAATGTAATTGAGCTTATGATAAACACTTGTCATTTTACTAAAGCTATCAAACCTTTTCATTGGATCTATTACAAGATTGAAAAAAGGCATGACAGCAATGAATCTATGAAGTTGCTCTGATGTTTGAATATCTGAGCAATTCTTTTAGGAGTGAGTTACAGTTTTAGTTAACTATTTTTTAGAGCCATATCAATAACTGCCATTTGTCCCTCCCTATGAATATAAATCTTATCCACAGATCAGAAAGCTTTTTATAAATTATGGTCAATTGAGGGTAGACCAATTTTTTCAAATTCATTTTTACTGTATTTTTCCATTACTATTTACCCTCCTTAAACTCTCCTCCAAACAATAGCCACACTGTCATCCATATCCATGAGTACCTTTTCCTTTTTGCTTGATTCCCCACCCCCGCCCTGAGCTGTCAGCTTATTCTCTATCTGCGAGTCTGTTTCTATTCTGGTTGTTACTTCAGCTTGTTCATTAGATTCCAAATATGTCTTTCTCTGACTGGCTTATTTTATTTAGCATAATGTTTTTCAGATCTATCTGTGCTGTCACAAAAGGTAAAATTTTCTTCTTTGTCACAGCTGAGACTATAGACTATTGTGTAAATGTCCTATAGTTGTTTTATGCACTCGTCTACTGATGGACACTTTGGCTGTTTATTGTACATCTTGGCAAATGCAAATAACACTGCAATGAACATAGGGGTGCTTATGTTCTTTCAATTTAACTTTCAGGTTTCTTCAGATAAATTCTCAAGAGTAAAATTATGAGTCATGGGAAGTTCCATTTTTAATTTTTTCAGGCATCTCTATATTGTTTTTTTCAGTGGCTATACAAGTCTACATTCCCACCAACAGTGCAAAAGAGTTCCCTTTTCTCTCCAGCACTTGTTTGTTGATTTATTGATAACAGCCATCCTGACAGGTATGATGTTGTCTTTGTGGTGTTGAATTTTATAATATCTTTATAAATTTTGGATACTAACCCTTTATCAGATGTATCTGCAAACATATTCTCCCATTCAGTGTGTTGTCTTTTTATGTTGATGGTTTCATTTGCTGTGCAAAAACTTTTAGTATGATGACAAGGATGTCTTCTTATTTAACATAGTAATGGAAGTCCTAGCCATAGTAATGGTTCTAGCCAGAAAAAGAAAAAACTAAAATTATCCAAATTGAAAAGGAAGAAGTAAAACTGTCTATTTGCAGAAAACATGATGCTGTACCTAGAGAACCCTAAAAATTCCACTGAGAAACTACTAAAATTGATAAATTAATTCAGTAAAGTAGAAGGATATAAAGTTAATATCCAATAATCATTTGCATTTTATATGCCAGTGATGAATTATCAGAAAAAGAAATTGAGAAAAAAATCCCATTCACAATTTCTTTAAAAATAATAAAATACCTAAGAATAAATCTAAGCAGGAATGTAAAGGTTCTATACCTGGAAAATTGCAGACACTGAAGAAAGAAATTTAAAAAGATATAAATAAGTGGAAGCATATACTGTGTTCATAGATAGAAAGAATTAACATTATTGAAATGTTTATACTACCCAAAGCAATCTATAGATTTAACACAATTCCTATCCAGATACCAAAGATGTATTTCACAGAAGTAGAACAAATAGTTCAAAAATTTAAATGGAATATCAAAAGGACCTGCATAGCAACGGTGATCTTTTCTAGAAAAAGAAGAAAAAAGTTGGAGGAATCACACTACCTAATATCAAACTATGCTGTAAGCCCATAGCAATCAAAACAGCATGGAAACAGACACATATATTAATGGAACTGAATAAAGAGCCCAGAAATAAACCCACACCTTTGTAGTCAATTAATATTTGACAGATTAAGCAAGCACATACAATGGGCTAAAGCTAGGTTATTCAGTAAATTGTGTTGGGAAAATTCGACAGACACAGGGAGAGAAGTGAAACTACACCAACTTTTTATGCCATACACAAGAACGCATTCAAAATAGATTAAAAACTTAACTGTTAGGTGCAAAACCATAAAATCCCTAGAAGAAAACATAGGCAGTAAATCTCAGACACTGCTCATATCAATATTTTTTATGATATATAACCTCAGACAAGGAAATTGAAAGAAAAATAAATAAGAGGGTATATCAATTGTAATCATGAACTTCAGATCTGGAAATGTGACCACCATTGAGATATGAGCTCACCTGTACCTACCATGTAGTACTCATGTAAGCTCCATTTTTCTCTTGAGACTCATTAGCTACATTCATGTCAGCAGACCACAATGAATAATGCTGTATTAGACCCAGCATCCAGTAATTCTCAATAATTATGTACATTTTTTCTTTTCACCATAGCTTAATCACATAAGTAAATAAGTGCAAGATCAGTGGTATTTTTAGAGAAGCTCGAAAAAAGGATCACAAAATGAACATGTGGCTTTTGAGCACATTATTTCTCTTGGTTTCAGGACTAGGCAATATGCCATGACTGGATACATAAATTGAGGGAAGTATTGTAACTCTATAATGTAATGTATCAAGTCAATTTTTGTTAACTATATTATATAGTAAAATAAAAGATTATTCAAATAATAAAATTATATAGTCGTTGCTTTGATATGTAAAACCATATATATAATACCATATTTTGTCATGTATAATGCACACTTTCCCCCAAAATATTTGAGGGAAAAATGAGGATGCACACTATATAGGGGTAGTATTCATATAATTGTTTTTAATTATTTTATTAATGCTTATTCATTGAAAGTGAACTATAGGAAGCAATAATGATATCCATATGCAAAACCATACCTTAGAATATGATAATCAGCTTTGTCTCTGAATATAAATAAATAAATCAATGATTGAATTAAAATTAAAACAAAATATTTTTTTCTTAAAACTTTGGGCCAAAAATGGGGTGCACACTATACATATGAACACATTATACATTGAAAAATACAGTAGTTCCTTACAGCAGTGGTCCCCAACTTTTTCCACACCAGGAACCATTTTGCGGAAGACAATTTTTCCACACATGGGAAAGGAGGGTGGTTTAGGGATGGTTCAAGTGCATTACATTCAAGTGCACCTCCTTCTGTGCTGCTGGGTTCCTAACAGGCCACAGACTCGTACCAGTCCAAAGCCCGGAGGTGGTGGACCCCTGCCTCACAGGGTGGCCTACAGATTTCTCTCCAATTATGCTATTTTGGGCCCACTATTCCTGTCCTTAGAACTATATATTAATCACATCAACTTTGTTTCTTTTAAAACTTTTGTTTTTAAAACTTAGATGCCCATGTTTGAAATCCATCCAGATACACTAGAATTAGAAAACCCTTTTCAATCAGAACTCCTTACTATGCCATTTGTGGGGATATATATATATATATATATATATATATATATAGATATAGAGAGAGAGAGAGAGAGAGAGAGAGAGAGAGAGAGAGAGAGAGAGAAAGACAGAGAAACCTGTGCTTTTTTGCAAATCTCTTCCTTAAAGTTGGTGAAGGAAGTGCATTCTAGTATCTCTCAGGGAATATAACTAGACAATAGTTTTCAATTAATTTGCTAAAAATGTCCAAAATTTCAAAATATTTCTGAATCCTGAAGTCAACATCTTTGAATCTTAATTACCTTCAAATATCATGTCTGTTTAGGGTCATTGGAACACCAAATTTGCATGCTGATTTCCACCAGAAAACGGAGTCACTCAAGAACCACAAGATTTCTAGTAAGTGCACTTGTGAAAGTAAGTCCAGTCTAAATGGTCATTGTTTTTGTTTCTTTAGTTAATAACCTCAAAATTTAGCAAAATCAGTCCTTCAGATGTGAAAATACATTAATAAGTGTCTGCTATATTTTAGGAGTGAAAACTCATTATTCTACATTTTAATTCTATGTTACTTCAGACAATGGTAAATATAGATTTTGTTCCCTTTTACAGCCTGTTTACTCATATTCAAATGCTTGAGATGTACAGTTCCTTTCCTTTGTAATAATTTGCAATTTTTCTTCTTAAATAAATGTATAGAACCAAAAGTATAGTTAGCACACAGCTAAAATGTAAAAAGTGGAATATGCTTCACTTTCAGACTTGGATGACTGTCAATGACCCGTCAGATTTTCTCCACTAAGCAGTGCCATTCCAGGAAAAACAAATGGCTTCCCACCATGGGCACTTACTTCCTATGAAAGAGTAAGCAGAGAAAGAGCAAGGTATCCCATTAGGGAATCAGAATGCTTTCCTCCTGTCTTCTGTCTGGCCTTTTCCCCAAGTTATTGTTTATAATTTGTCTCTCTTCTGAGTATCTCTATGTCACATGAATAGCAGAAGTTACATAGAATGAAGCAGAAAGGTTTATGGGTGGTAGGACAAAATAGTTTTCTCATTTGATGTAGTAAAATTTCAGGAGTTTGTGTGAATTGAGAAGATTCTACAAGAGGTATGCAAATCTTAAATGTATGTTTTCAATCACTCGGAAGGGACATCCACTAGAGGGGGAAAGCACTGCATCCAGAGCCTATGGTATGAAGTGGAGCACACTCCGAGGATGCTCTGCAGGGTGAAGCTGTGGCTTGCCTGCATCCCTCCTTTATATCAGGTACCTGCTTGAATATGGAATCTTTGAAGAGTCTCCTGTAAACCTAGCAAATACTCCTCTGCAATGTTGCCGGTTTTTAGATGTCAGTAATGCAGAGGGAACTGCTACATCAACAAGATTAGGCAGAAAAGCAACTTCTATCGAAAGAGAAGAAGCAGCTCTGACTGGTGTAGTTCAGTTGGTTGCGCCTCATCCTGCAAAGTGAAAGGTCACTAATTTGATTCCCAGTGAGCGTGCATGCCTGGGTTGCTGGTTTGTTCCCTAGGAGGGGCACATTTTAGAAGCAACTGATCAATGTTTCTCTCTCACGCTGATGTTTCTTTTTTTCTATTTTTCCCTCCCTTCCCTGATTTCTAAAAATAAGTAAATAAAATCTTAAAAAAGAGAAGGAAGATGCAAATATCTTTTTTATTGTTGTTCAAGTACAGTTTTCCCCATTTCTCCCCTACTAGTCTCCCCTGCCTCACCCATCCCTACTTCCTACCCTCTATCCTACCTCCCTTTGGCTTTGTCCATGTGTCCTTTAAACATCCACCTGACAACCTTTCCCCCTTCCCTCCCATTATCACCTCCCACCTCCCGTCTTGCTACTGCCAGTTTGCTCTTAATCTTACAACTACTATGAGGGTTTGTATTTTGACACAAAACCAAAAGAGAAATATATGGATATCAAAAGAAGCAGTTAAATTAACACTTTTGGCCTTCTAATAATTCACTGAGCTCAGTTATTAAAAATACAAAAAAAACTACTATACTCTAGAAGGTATTGAGATGCCATTGAATGAAGACTTTACATTTTCCTCTGACACACTCTCATTCCAGCTCCATAAATGTTTCAAAGAATACTCAAAAAGCCAAAGTTGAATAGGAATTACTTGGAAATGAACTCATAGCTGAGTTTATAGCCTATGAACTCATAGCCTAATTACTTAGGTTGGTTAATTAAATCTATAATATGAATTTACCAGTGTACTCCTGAATCTGCACAAGTTTTCATTTTCATTATTTAAATTTATTTAACTTTCATGTTGGAATTTTAGAAGAGATTTGAATACAATAATGTTCTAATTTATCAAATCAAAAATTTTGATCACTAACTTTTCTTTTCAATGATTTTAATCATATGGTTATAAATATCACAGTGTTTTAACCCAAGTTAAAAATTCTATGCTAAAAGTTCCTGTGACTAGGGAAAATTTTAAGGATATGATTATTTTCTTCTCTTATTTAATTGGACACATAGCCTTCCCCCTCACTATGATTATATAATTTTTCATCTTCTTTAAATTACACTGTGTCTTTAGCTACTCAATTACCCAGTTTTCCCCAAAGTAGGCAGCATTCTCTGTGACCATAGGTGATAACTTAATTACCTATCATGCAATGCTACTTTTATATCCCAGAAAGTCATTACTACTTTCTGGGTTGAGATTACCACTACATTTTGTCCTATGGCAACTCAATAACAGATTAAAACCTGTTTTCATCAGAACATGGGTTTAGCCCATTCTCTATAATTTGTACAGTGATTGCATACAACACCAGCTGACATTTGTTACCATATACACAGATGAAAGGAAATGTAATACATAAAAGAAATTTAACAGATATTGATACATAGGGTGATTAATTCAATGAAAGGAACAACCTGAAGAATTCTGTCTCAGATAAAATAAGAACTAACACAGTTCCTTGGAAATAGTTTAATGGACTATTTCTTCATTGTCTTCTCCTAAATAAAATCAAATTTCTGTAAATAGAGACTAATTGCCATAGACTGAATAAGATTGGAACCATAAAGTTAAAACTATAAACAATGGAAAACTGAAATGTCATTGAAGAGGAATCCTGGGCAGGCAAAAACAACTAATGCCATTTTTCACAAAGGTTTACACATTTAAAAAAGTTATTGAGTCTGGCCAAGATGGAGAAGTAGGTGGAAACACTGTACCTCCTCACACAACCAAATGTAAGGAAAAACTTTAGTGACAAATTAGATGAAAAAATGAAAGCAATACTAAGTGAAATGAAGCAAAACTCACAGGGAACCAATAGCGATGGAAAGGAAACTGGGACTCAAATCAATGGACTGGACTAGAAGGAAGAAAGAAACATCCAACCAAAAAAGAATGAAGAAATAAGAATTCAAAAAAATGAGGAGAGGCTTAAGAACCTCCAGGACATCTATCTTTAAATTTTCCAACATCTGAATTATAGGGATACCAGAAGGGGAAGAGTAAGAACAACAAACTGAAAACTTATTTGAACAAATAATAAAGGAGAACTTCCCCAATATGGAAAAGAAAATAGACTTTCAGGAAATCCAGGAAGCTCAGAGAGTCCCAAAGAAGGTTGACCCAAGGAGGAACAGACTCAGGCACATCATAATTACATTAGCCAAGATTAAAATGAAAGAGAGAATTCTAGAAGCAGCAAGAGATAAGGGGACAGTCGCCTACAAAGGATTTCCCATCAGACTGTCAGCAGATTTCTCAAAGGAGACCTTACAGGCAAGAAGGGGCTGGAAGGAAGTATTCCAAGTCATGAAAGGCAAAGACCTACATACAAGATTGCTCTATCCAGTGAAGCTTTCATTTGGAATGGAAGGACAGATAGAGTGCTTCCTAGATAAGGTCAAGTTCAAGGAGTTCATCATCACCAAGCCCTAATTTTATGAAATGTTAAAGGGACTTATCTAAGAAAAAGAAGATAAAAAAGATGAACAGTGAAAGGACAGCAAACTCACAGTTATTAACAACCACACCTAAAACAAAAAGCAAACTAAGGGGACAGATGCATCAGGAGCAGAACCACAGAAATGGAGATCACATGGAGGTTTAGCAACAGGGGAGTGGGAGGAGGAGAAGCGGGGAGAAGTTGCAGAGAGTGAGTAGCATGATTGGTGGGTAGAAAATGTACAGGGGGAGGGTGGAAGTAGTGTGGGAAATGTAGAAGCTAAAGAACTTATGACACATGGACATTAACTAAAGGGGGCAATGGGGGAGGGGTTGTACAGGGTGGAGGGGAATGAAGGGGGGAAGTGGGACAAATGTAATGGCATAAACAATAGAATACATTTAAAAAGAGTTCTTGAAACTTTAAATAATATCATTATAGAACTAATTCTATAGTAAAATAAAGTTCACAAGTGACATGGCAGAAAAATAATCAGTATTAGCAAAAAGAGAAGCAGCATATGCATAATCCAGAATCCCTTAGCAAATAAGTTCTCCAAAGTCCAAACAACAAACTGCAAATATAGTACTATTGCTTACCATTACTATTTTTACCCATTAATGGAGACAGCATCCTACCCCTAAATTGTACAACTGAAACCTACACCTGCATCTTGAATCCAAGTTTCCTGACTTTTTTAGAATTCCCTTCTATTTATGAAATCTCTCTTTTTGGCATGATGTGTATAAACACTTTGTATATATGGCATTACATTTCTCAATATTTAAACAAAATTACTTTAAACTTTATTAAATATTAAATACATATGAAAATGTAAAGCCATTCTAAAGAATATTCAGATGGATTAATAAATCAAAAAATAAATTTTACCATCTGTCAGAAGTATGAATCTATCTGTGTGTGCAGTTATTTTATAAGACTTGCACAATTTTAACTATCAAAAATATTCAAATAAAGTTAGTGATATGATCAATTAGCCATTTTGAATATTAACATAATGCTAAAATTTATTTCATAAACTATATTTCATAAATTGTATTTAATAAAATAAGAATAAAGTTGAATATATAATGAATAAGTAATTAAATTAATAAAACCATGTCAAGAAATGAAATCAAAAGAACTTTGTTACATAGCTGTGGGTAAGACTGCTTAAAATATGATGTGAAAGGAAACTAAGAACATTTTTAATTGAAATTATTCAATAAATTTTAAATGATTTATATGAAAAATGTCATGATAAAGTGGTAATTATTACTATTTGCTCAAATTTTGCAAAGTGTAACTATTGTTGAGAGACTATTTTCCATGTTTATTTCACATTTCTGTTTGGTCCAGATCCTCTGATTAAGGCATTTACAGTTAAGAATGCTCATATAGGGGAAACTTCAAGATAATGTTTATGGCGTGTGCCTCCCTAGTCCAGGGTACTGAGTGTAAAGACATCCCCTTCCCCTCCCAGAAATAGATTGGCTTTTTTCCAGGAGAAATCTGAAGCTTCTCTTTCTGTCCCTAGGTGGTTAAGCAGGTCACCTGCAGCCCTATATAATTTCAGAGTTTTCTAATCTTAAGGTTTTTCTCCCGGGATACACTCCAAGTAGAGAAAAAGAAACAAAATGAAAAATAAGTGGAAAAAGGTCAGTTAATAAAACAAGAGTCCATGTGAAATCTCTATGAAATTACTTTCCAAGAGCCAGATAATAAAGTAATCAGAGATTAATAAATCAGTGAGTAGTTATGGAAGAGAAAGAGAGATGAAGTAATGCTCACTGCCCTCAATGTTCTCTTTGAATTGTGTGCAAAGGTACTTAGTAAAAAAAAGAAAAAGAAAAAGAATAATCTCACTAAAGAGGCTACATGGTATCAGAAAGTGAGTTTGTGCTGAACATATAAAGGATCCTTCCTCCTTACTGAGTTTACAGGTCATATATTATAATAGTTAAATTTTCTGGTTTATGCCATTTTCCATGGAGCTTCTTAGAAGTAAAAGTATAGCAATGAAGAGATCAGATATTTGAGTTAACTCAAACTCAAGAATTATTGTGTTTATACATCAGAAGGAAAAAATAGTAATGACACTATTATTTTCAAATGTGATGGCAAAACTGGGGAGATATAAGTAATTCTCTGACTGACTGAACAATGTGAAACAAAGTGAACCAGAAGAGATAGTGAGGTTCCTGGATGACAATAATTATGAATTCAAAAAAGAAAAAAGAATGAGATAGCATGACTACAAAATAGATTTTTGAATTAGAATAAAATAAAATTTTGAATAAGAATAGAATAAAAATAGTCTTTAGTTATTTGAAAGACTGCTAGTGGGGAGGTTAGGGGGTGGAGGGACTGAGCAAAGAGGAAAAAGGACTCATGGACATGGACAACAGCGTGGTGACTGCTGAGGGGAGGGTGTATAAGGGGGTTAAATGGTAATGCAATAAAGATTAAATCAAAAGGAAAGAAAGAAAAAAAAGAGAAAGCAAGAAAGAGAGAAAAAGAAAGAGAGAGAAAGAAAGAAAGAAAGAAAGAAAGAAAGAAAGAAAGAAAGAAAGAAAGAAAGAAAGAAAGAAAGAAAGAAAGAAAGAAAGAAAGAAAGAAAGAAAGAAAGAAAGAAAGAAAGAAAGAAAAAGGCAGGGAGGGAGGGAGAAAGGGAGGGAAGGCAGGAAGGAAGGAAGGAAGGAAGGAAGGAGGGAGATTCTTTATCCTAACTCTAAGAATACTATAATTATAAGAATGAGTGGCACTTCGGTGAATGCCTCACAAGGGAGAGGCATTCTCAAGGAAAACTAAATATAACCCAAGACACAATAGGAGAGGATGATGCAGAGTACTTTACAAAAAGAATGCGCATGTAGGAGTATTTGCGATGGCAAAAGATTTCTGAGGCAACTGTGTAGCAAGTAGACAAGTGGGACTTGGGGAAAAAAGCAGTGACAATTAAGAAATAGGAGTAAATGAAAGTAGTGGAGATAAGATGAACTTACATATTTAGAAGTGGCCTGGGATGGCAGAGAAAAAAAAAAAGAAAATTACTTACAAGATTACAACAGCACACATAGTCCTGTGGAGCTCAGTTTACTAAACGTTTCCCTTAACATTTAATTTTTTAAAAAGATGAATAGATTTATTGAATGCTCAAAATATAACTATTTCATCTGAGCATACTTTCAAGAATTTAGAGCACTAGTAGGGAAAGTCATAAGGTCAGTTGATCGTTTTCACTCACCAAAATGACTACAATTATGTCATTGTTTCTAAATAAGCATTTAAATTTTAAAAGCAACCAAAATGTAATATAGAGCTTGTTAGAATACACATTTATATATTGTTGGGAAAATGGCTTGAAATTATCTACTAAAGCACACGTGGGGTCACCCTGGACCTGGCTCCCCCAACCCATAATGGACGGCTGACCAGAGGTCCCTGGCCAGAAGAAATGTGTATTTCTTTGGAAGTGGTTTTAATTCCCTCCTTCTCTCCTGTGTGACTGCTTCTTGACCTTTTCCCTCTGCACATACATACTGAGGTAATGCAGTTTGGAGTCATATATAAGACATGTGCCCCCTTAGCCAGGAACCTCTTAAAACAAGTCTCCGACTCATGGAGGTGCAGTCCTGCTTCACCAATATTAGGCTGTCAGTGCTCCCTGTAATGTGAGTAATAAAAGCTATGTCTGCTCCATCTAGTTCTCTTTCTTTTGGCTTATCCGAATGAGCAGTTTAGATCCTGGGGCTCGACCTCCTGCACTACAGCACAAAATTGTAGAGAGACCCTGTGACCTAGCAATTCCGCTTCTAGTTATTTACCAAAAATGGTTCCAAATGTTCAGTAAAGGGGTATATAAGAATGTTCAATGTAACACTAAAAAATGATCAAAAAGAAAATTTAAGATCTCAATATTTCTATTATTTAAAGCATTATAGATTAAAGGATATTATAAGATAAAAATTTAAATTAAAAGCCCTCATAAAAATAGATATGAGTACATATGGAAATAATGTGTAGGCAAGTAATCTCTGAGATGATAAATTCTAAAGCTATAAAAATTTGAATATGTTATATTTTTTAATTTCTATAATTCAAAACACCCAACATAAATTAAATGTAAAATGCAATTCATGGAAACATTTATTGTTTCAACTGCAAAAAAAGATGGATGGTATCATTAGACCTGACTGAGAACTCAGGGCAGGGGCTAACAATTCATATAATCAATGAAAATGAAAGTTAAATCTGATGTGCCTTTAATAAACCCAAGTGCAGATTTAAAATCCATTATGCAAAATCATTGGAGCCAAATGTATTTCAAAATTCAGACTTGAAAAATATTTTTTACTGAAAAATAAGATTCATTTTCATTTTTCAACATCCTTTAAGCTTTTGTTATAATGAATAAGAGATTTAGAAAGTGAAGCATTTCCACTAGACATACCAAACAACAAAACCTCAGTAGAAGTTGAGTGCTAGAAATAGACATGTTGAAATTTCTGGCATACATACAATAAATAAAGCCACTGAAGCAAAAATGTTCAGATTAAATGTAGGAAATGAGAAATCAAAGATGGATTAGGGTGGAGCTGTGAGGAGCATGTACTTCATGAGAAGTAAGGAAGGAGAAACTAGAGAAGACAAATTGTAATTATAGAAAAAGTGATCTCATGAATCTTGATTATAATATGAGGGGAAAAATCAAGAGAGAATGATTGTGTTATTGAGGGTAATTTGGAGAAACTAATAGGATGAATAGGTGGATAATAGGTAGGTAGGTAGATATGTAGATAGACGATAGATAGATTTGAAGGAATTGGCTTATGCAATTATGGAGATTGGCATGTCCCAAATCTGCAGGTTAAATCCAAAGGCTGCCTGCTGGAGAATTTCTTACTGCTTGGTAAATGTCAGTCTTCTGTTCTGCTCAGGACTTTGACTGAATGAGACCGATTCACATTTTGGAGGGCAATCTGCTTTACTCAAATACCACTGATTTAAATGTTTATTACATTTAAAGAACACTCTCATAAAAACATCCAGAGTACTGTTTGCCCACATATCTGGGTGTGACAGCCCAGCAGAGTAGACCCATAAAATTGACCATCACAATAGTTAAATCGTCAAAAGTTTAGAATATTCCAATAAGATAAGACTAAAACATTTGTACTGGATTTAGTAATTATTTACTTCTTATATACAATGATTCACTTGAACATAAGAACACAAAGATTTTATTTAATTGCTTCAAATCTACTAAAATTCTTTTTTATCTCTTTCTGCTCTGAGGACCTTACATTCTCTTGATTTTGATTAGAGCCTGAATCTCTGCCTTTCTTTAATTTGGTTAATTGTGTTCTGAATTGCTCAGTGAGAGATCTGCATCACAGAACCAATAAGTTGTTGTTAAAATTCTACCTCCGTGTTATTTCTCACATGTATTTATATTCTCTTTTTATTTCTAATTCTATTTAATGATTTCTGTCTAGGATGTTATTATTTCTAATCTCCAGTATGGAACCAGAATAGTAAGCAAGGTCATCACCTACCCTATAGCTTCACTTTGCAATCTGTTTTTACAGAGGCCCCTGAACAACTTGTAGCAGAAATGTAATCATGCTGCTTACCTGTTAAGTAATTTAACACCACACCATGTTGCTTTGTTTACTTAGCACAAGTAGATCATGGAAGTTAGCATCTTCCAGGAAGTTTGCTGTCACTATAGAGCTTGAAGTCCAAGACTTGGATAGGACCTATGTATGTCACCTGTCAAATGACTTTCCTAAGCCATAAATACACTAGAAAATATTCCAAATTACTATAAACTGAAGGAATTGTTATAAATACCCCCAAAGAATAAACTCAATAAAGAAATCTTGGTAAATCCCAGAAGTGGGAAAGGATATAAGTAAACTTGGTAAAAATATTATTAGTTATGTGTATTTTTGCAACTATAAATATAACTAATAAAATACATTTTCAATAAAACTTTAAAAATTATTCAAAGAAATTTTACTAGTGAAATGCTAGTTCAGTTCAATGAACTATAATGAAAGCATTACACAAATCACCTATAGTAGAATAAAAATGTATTAAGAATTTGCTTTTAAAGTTTTAAGATTAGAATAAAACAAGACTCTAGATTAAAATATATACATATACTATTTAAAGTTGTATTAAATTATTTATTCAATTACCTCCATAAGTTTTCTGATAAATTATGTTCTGTATGGCAAAATCCTAGGCACTAGATCATATTACACATTTGATCAATTTAATTAAACATAATTTATGGGACTCATATGCTCTCTTATTGCAATTTTTTTAAATCTGAAAACCACAATGAAGATGGATATGTGACGGCTTCTTTGCAAATTAAAACCCTCTATGGCACTTCTAGTACCTCCCGTGGCAGAAAAGTCATGAGAGTAAGTGATTGCTTTTTACTATTCAAACATTTAGGTATAATATTAGATGCCTCACCAGTCCAGCCATCTCAGGTGACTTTACCACCGACTGAGGCATATTACACCATAAAGGGCTCAATTTCATTGTTAAATTGGTTAAAAAGCAAATCAACTCAGATATATGAAGTATATATTTTAATATTTCTTTGTTTGGTATTCACATTCCAAAATAGCTTATAATATGCATAATATTATGAATCTGAAGCAAGAAGGTTTATTTCCAGGGTCATGTTTGGTTTGGTCGGTCTGAAGTAGGCAAATATTAAAACAAGCAGTCTTCTTAAACCATGATGCAACGGACATGCTGCTTGCCCGTGTCTTTGCTCTTTCTTCCTTCTAAACGGAACGTTCTTTAAATATAGGACTGCTCCCTCAGTTCACTCAGGTTCTGCTCAAATATTAATTCCAGAGACAGACCATCATTGTTATATCTGATTTATATAATATGGCAACCACTATTACTATGTCGCTATTTAAAATAAAAATTAAAAATTTAACCCTGGCTGGCGTAGCTCAGTGGATTGAGTGTGGGCCTGTGAACCACGCGATCGCAGTTTTATTCCCAGTCAGGGCACATGCCTGGGTTGCAGGCCAGTTCCCAGCAGGGGACGCATGAGAGGCAACCACACATTGATGTTTCTGTCCCTCTCTCCTTCCCTTCCTCTCTAAAGATTAATAAATAAAATTTTAAAAAGTTTGTAGACCACTCATTTAAAAAAAGTTTACTCCCTCTGTCTCACTAGCAGTATTTCAAGAATTTATTTATTTTTTCTTTATTTTTATTTTTTTGAAAAATAATTTTAAATATATTTTATTGATTATGCCATTACAGTTGTTCTATTCCCCCCTTCATTCCCCTCTACCCTGTACACCCCCTCCCCCACCATTCCCCCCCTTTAGTTTATGACCATGTGTTTCAATCAGGAGCAGAACCGTAGAAATGAAGATCACATGGAGGGTATTTCAAGAATTTAATGTCAATGTAGCTAGCTAGTGGCTACTTTATTGAATAGAGCAGATATAGAATATTTTTGTCATTAAAGTGACTTCTACTGGGTAATTAATTCTGCTCTAGGTCCTTAACCTACTCTATTATGCACAGCTCATCACTGTCTAAGATAATACTGGAATTCTTTATATTTTTCATTATTTATTTTGTATTATGATGGAGAACCTTACTTTAGTTACCTCTCACCCTAATATCTAAAATAGTGGTTGATACAGACATGTTACTCAATAAATATTTGTGGAATATAAGGCCAGAAATTCTTTGTTTCATGTATATTTTCTAGTATGAAAAGTAAAAAGAGACCTCAAGGAAAATGAGGTCAGGAGACTTAGAAGGGAGATCTCTTACACACCTGTCACTCAGTACAAACTACTGATTCCAACAGGAAGAGAAGTAACTTGCCACTTTGACAGGAACTGATACCACATAACTACCTCAGCAGGAGGAAGAAAAAAAATTACTCCTTACCCAGTAATGGTTTGGCCCATGGTACACAGCCATAACTCAGCCAATGAAAAGTCACTATACTTTGAAATTCTAGTTTTCTTCAATGCACTCTTTGTTGACAACAACCCCTCCAAGTCCATAAGAGTGTTCTTCTTTGTTTTGTTGGACTTGTTCACAATTCCCCATTAGCTCTAAGTCCCAAATTGCAGTTCTTTGTTGTTCTGGAACAAATCTATTTTTCTGGAGAAATATATGACTATTTTTTAAAAGCCAATATTATGTTGTGGTCCATACAAGGATCTAGAGAAGACCCCTCACAACTCTGTGGCTGCTGAGTAAATAGGTGTGATATCCACAGGGTCCATGGAGCTCACTGCTTTCTTCTGAACTTGGAGTTCAAAGGCATGTCTTTTTCCCTAGATCTGAGCTTTTGCTCCCTTTGCATCTTGAAGCTCTCTGGGTTCTATTCAAGATCTAATTTGAGTCTTTGTCTTTTTCTGATTAAGGTCTTGTTTTGTCTGTGGGTCCTCAGGTGGCACTTACACCTGAGTCTTTTGAAATCAGGCTGTTCCCCTGAAAATGTGCTGTTTAGTTTTTGGTCCAAATCCTTTTGGAATCATACTGATCCTATTGAAATTTTCCTATTTAGCCTTTGATTTAGCTTTTTGAAATTGAACTGCTCCTGGTAGAACCATGCTGGTGCATGGCCTGCAGGCTATTTGGCCTTTTTTTTTTTTTTTTGTAGAGAAAAGTCTCCATAAAGAAATAGGGTATTAATTATCTAAATATTTTAAGAGCACACACTCTTCACGGCTTCTGAACTATTTATGTGTAGAAACTTCATCCCTTCTCATGCACTCTTCTAAATAAATAGATGAATCTGACAGAAATAATTTAGAATACCAAAGGCCACTATGAGGAATGTTTGACCTCCCCAAAGTTACTTAAAACTGAAGTGGACAACCATAGTTCTGATATCGTCAAAATTGAATGAGATGCCTAATTTGATTGGCATTTTGAGGCTTCCAAACATTACCAGGAGCCTAAAATTACAAGCTTATGATGAGCTGAGGGAAACAAACAATTAAAGAAAGACAAAATGACCACTGAAGCTATCTTGCTTCTCACCCCCACTACTTGGTCTCAGGCTGTGCCTCAAGTACCGTCTTTGTCCTCCGAACCTCTTATCACATTCTCCTCTGCACCTGAGAATTGAAAACCTAAACCCCTAATTTCTTATATTCTCTAGACTAACAGTGTGAGTCTAGTGAATACTTTTCACAAAGTAGCTGAAAATCCCCACAGATTTCCTGAGGATTTATTATAGTCACTCAAATTTATTAACTTGGTTTCTCTGACCTGTATGAGCTAGTTCACAATAATGCAAATAATTCTAGCTTTTTGATAAAGACTATGCTCAGCATTGGATGAAAACTACTGATTGGGTCCTGGCCAGGAAGCTCAATTGGTTAGAGCATTGCACACGTATGCCAAGTTTGTAAGTAATCTCCAGTCAGGGGACATACAAGAAAAACCAGAGTGTAGTGGGAAAAAATCAATGTTTCTGTCTGTCTCCCTCTCTCTTCTCCCCCTCTATCTCTATATAAAATCAATTTACATATATGCTGTTGCAAAAGGTAGGAGCTCCTTTCTTTCTGCTGCATAGAATTCCATTGTGTAAGTGTACCATAGTTTTTTGATCCATTTATTTACTGATGGGCACCCAGGTTGCTTCCAGCACTTGGCTACTGTAAATTGTGCTGCTATGAGCATCGGGGTGCATAGGTTTTTTTGGATTGATGTTTCAGGGTTTTTAGGACCAGAGGGGAGGCAATTCAGGTGAAAAGGGGAAGGGTTTGCAGGAATAAGTATAAAGGATACAAGGACAAACACAAGGGGCATGACAATGGGAGGGAGATGGGGAGGGATGGGGGGTGGGCCGGGATGGGAGTTGCCGCGGACCAGCCTCGCCAGGAGAGGGGAGGGGGTGGAAATGAGTCAAGGACGCAGGGAGTCAGGTTGGAGAGGTCTCAGCATCCCGCTGAGCCCCGAACTCCATTTATTCAAGGCTTTTATTACAATTATGGGGAATAAGCAGGAGGGGGGCCGTACCCAAGCCAGTTTCTTTGTCCTTTCTGCAAAGCTACTCTACGGAACAACAGGGGAACACAGGGTGCTATCAAAACTTCCCTGTTTATCAAGCACCGGTGCATGACCTACCCTTCTACAGGGAAACAGGCTGTCTAGCTTTCTTGGGAAACCTATTGTCTAGCCACAGCAGGTTCCAGGCAGGGAGCCAAGCAAGATGGAGAGGAACTGTGCCACGGGCAGCGGCCTTGCCAGCTGGCCCTGCACCCCCCCCCGGCTTTGCCAAGGGGGGCTTACTGCGCGTCTCCACTAGCAGTGGCTATGCCCCCCTGACCCCCTGGCTTTGCCATGGGGGGCTAGTGGCGCCCACAGGGAGTAAAAGGCAGAAAACTGTACTTGAACAACAATTAAAATAAAATTTTAAAAAAAGAAGTCACTCTCTAGATTGAGACTAAATCTTTCTCTGTTGTCACCAGAGCAATACACTCAGTGCTAAATCACACTGTCAGAACTATCCCCTCTTCAAATTACTAAAACAATTCAAATAGTGGGGATCTCTAAAGACTCAACAGTTTTCTTTCTCTGAACTTACTCTTTTTTGTTTGGGCCCTTTCAGAGGTACTTAACCCTTTGTTCCTTTATTCTATCATCCCTATTTATTTACTAGTTTGAGACATCTCAGGAAAGTATTTTTCTACACAAAGAAGGAAATAATTCTAGAATATGACAGTCTATCAAAATAGCTAATCAGGTGGATTAAATGACCTGTCAATATAATTTGGCCCTGGCTAGGTAGCTTATTTGGTTAAAGCATCATCCCAATACACCAAGGTTGTGGGTTTGACATACACAAGATACAACCAATGAAGGCATAAATAAGCATAACAACAAATTGATGTTATCCTTTCTCTCTCTCTCCCTTTCTCTCTCTCTCAAATCAATCAGTAAATTATTTTAAAAAGAAATATTATTTGCTCTATTTTCAACAGAATTATAACTTAACCAGGGTGCACTGATCATTTATGCTTATTAGATCAGCTATGATTTTCTTTACGGGAAAAACCATTAACTGATATTTGCAGAAATCACAGTGTTGCTTCTATAAAGATTCTTTCCAGAATCAATCGATACCCCATAAGCAAAGAGGTTCTTCAAGGTATAAAGCTCGTAATAAAAGATTATAAAACTCAGGGCTTCATAGTCCTTTGCACTACTCCCTGTAACACTCCTGTTTTACCTGTGAGAAAACCCAAGGGCGGGAGGAGGAGGTTTGTCCAGAAATAAATAACATTTTTATCCCTAATCCCTAGGCACTCTGTTCTTAATCCTCATATGTTACTAATTCCATCCCAACTCAGAATAAAATCTTTACTGTAACTGACTTACACCATGCATTATTTAGCATCCCAGTTGAGAAAGTTAGCCAATACGGTTTTTGCCTTTACATGAGTAGGAAAACAGTTTACCTGGACATAATGCCTCAGGGTTTTATTGAGAGTCTTTCTTATTTCTCACAGGTCCTGAAAGCTGGTCTGGATGATCTAAAGTTCCCTGAGGGTTCTACTCCGAGGCAATATGTGGACCACTTCTTTCCTCTTCCTCCTATCTCTTAATGGGGAGACATTATGAAAGCTTTTACCCTTCAATAAAGTCGACGATAAAAAATGGCAGTTTGCCAAAACATGACACTGACATTTGGAGTATATGATGTCAGGACTAGGGCTACACCTAGATTCAGATAGGTTTCATTGTGTTCTAAGACTACTAAAACCCAAAACTAAGCATCAGCTGCAGAGTTTTCTTGGGCTAGTTGGTTATGGCCAAAGCTGGATTCCAAATCTCATCGTTAAGGCCAAATCTCCCTATATTGTGCTAAAAATCAATAGCGTCAGTTTAATGTTATGGAAATAAAAAGACAATGTAACCTTTTAAAAACTTAAAGGAGAATTTAATAAACCCACCTGCCCTTGGGCATTTGAACGAGCAGATTTCTTTTTCCTTTTTGTGTAGGAAAACAAAGGAAATGCCCTCTGGGTACTTACCCCAGAACACAGGGACTGTCATTAACCAACAGCCTATTGTATTCAGCCACTGGATCCCATGACACAGGGATACTCCTTTGCCTTACAGTTATTCCTGGTGCTGCCCTTGTGATTAAGGCCATGGAGGAAATTGTTATCAGGTCCTCTTTAATCACCTTTCTTCCCTATGCAGTAGAAGACTTCCTGAAATCTCATCACACTCAATATTTTTCAGTTAGTCACCTAACCTCCAGTGAAATCATTTTGTTAACTGCACTTCACATAATCATTTCATGTTATAATAACTAACTCTGTCACTCTTTTCCCCTTCATTTCCAATACATTCCCTCCAGATGGCTTAACTGACAGATCGCCTCCTAATCCCTTGTGATAATCTGCAGAAAATTTCTGTGAGTAATGGCAACTTCTCATGCTTCACTGATGGTTCTTAGTTAAAAGGTGTAATAACAAACATTGTGCTGGATATGCAATATCAACACCCTCTGATGTAAGTCAAGTGGTCCCTTTGCCTTTGGCTACTGTTGTCCAACAAACCAAATTCTGCAAGCTCATAAGGCCCTGTGTCCTGGACAATGGCACAACTGCCAATATTGACCCTGAGAGTAAATATGGGTGCTGTTAGGGCAGCTCATGATCTTGGAATGCTTTGAAAGCAATGCGGCTTCCTTACTTCCAGTTGAAATTAAATTAAAAATGACCAATACATTCAGGAATTATTGGATGCTATATGTTAACCTGACCACTATAGATTTTTAATCTGTGCACTTTCCCTTCAAGGAGGGACATGACATTGAGGGAAAAAAATTCTTCCTTATGATTGAGGTTCTTCTCAGTACAACATAGCAGCAAAACATTATAAAATGAATATGAAATGGAAAGAAAGGCAAAACTCTCTTAGCTCATGAGGTCACAACTATGTAGTGATTTAGTAAGGTCAGAGGATAAAAGGTCATATGAATTGATAGATTTATATATCAATTGTCTTTTGTACATTTAGGAATAAAAGCAATTAAAAAGTTAAATTAAGCATACCGTACCATTTATAAAAACATGAAATATGAAATAAAGAGGGTCATATGTAACAAAATATGTGCAAGCACTTTACATTAAAGAGCTAAAAATACTCAAATTAAAGGAGAAAAAATAAAGAAAATTTATCACAGACTAAATAAATTATATATATATATATATTTTTTTAAAGATTTTATTTATTTATTTTTAGAGAGCAAGGAAGGGAGAGAGGGAGAGAAATATAGTGTTTGGTTGCCTCTCACATGCCCCTGCTGGGGACCTGGCCTGCAACCCAGGCATGTGCCCTGACTGGGACTTGAACCTTCTATCCTTTGGTTTGCAGGGCAGTGCTCAATCTACTGAGCCACACCAGCCAGGGCTGTATATGTCTTATATAGAGTGTTGGAGAATGTCTTTGCAACCTTAGGGTTAACAAAAATGTCTTTCATAGTAATATAATGTCAAGATATGAAAGAAAAAATAATAAATTGGTCTTTGTAAAAAAAATAAAACCTATCTTTAAAAAAACAGAAAAATTAAAATGCAGGGCAGAGACTATTAATTCTGAATACCAACATGCCTTCCTATACTTACATGTTCAAATTAATTCAACTCTGGTCCTCTGAGCTCTATATATTCTTTTGTAATTTTTATTTAGTTATTTTTAAAGTACAGTTTTCTGTTTATTTCTCCCATCCCAGCCCACCCCTCCCCCATGCTCCCCACCTCCCTCCCATTTCCACACCCCTTAGTTATTGTCCCTGTGTCCTTTATACTTGTTCTTCTAAATCCCTCCCATTTTTCCCCCCTTAAATAACCTCCCCTCTCCCCTCTGGTCACTGTCCCCGTGTTCTCTATTTCAGTGTATTTGTTTTTATTTTGCTTGCTTTTCTGTTTTGTTGTTTAGCTTCTTGTTAAAGGTGAGATCATATGGTATTTGTCTTTCAACCCCTGGCTTATTTCACTCAGCATAATGCTTCCCAATTCCATCTATCTTGTTGCAAAGGGTAGTAGTTCCTTCTTTCTCTCTGCTGAATAAAATTCCATTGTGTATATGTACCACAATTTTTTGATCCATTCATTTACTGATGGGCACCTAGGTTGCTTCCAGCTCTTGGCTATTGTAAATTGTGCTGCTATGAACATTGCGGTGCATAGGTTCTTTGAAATTGATGTTTTGGGGTTCTTAGGATATAATGCTAGCAGTGGAATTGCTAGATCAAAAGGCAGGTCGATTTTTATTTTTCTGAGAAAATTCCATACTGTTTTCCATAATGGTTGTACCAGTCTGCAATCCCACCAACAGTGAACTAGGGTCCCCTTTTCCCCACAACCTCTCCAACATTTGTTGTCTGTTGCTTTGTTTATGATAGCAATTCTGATCAGTGTAAAGTGGTATCTCATTGTGGTTTTAATTTGCATTTCTCTGAGAGTTAGCGATATTGAGCATCTATATTCTTAAAGATTTTAAAATACTAATATTATTTCAATTCACGTTATTCTCAGATTTTTCTTTAAATGATAAATTCATATAATGAATAACTGAATGTAGCATGTATCAAAAGATCTGTTTTCTCTTTAAAATGTAATATATTAAATAAGACTACATGCTTCTAAATCAGAGAAATTAGTATTTCGATTCTTGTTCAATGGCTTGTTGGCGATGAAACTATTAACAAGATGTTTAACCCTGTTTTAACATTTGTAAATTGGTTATTTAAAAATTTAATAGAGTTGTGGAAAGGTGTTTTAAAGTATTTAGCAGAAATCCTTGAAATATGTTAGATCTTAATATTATTTAAATAGATCACCTCTCCCTTAGTTTACCCCAACAACCCCAATTTTATCCTTTGTTATGTAACTCATAAGACTATAGACACAGAGTTCTTTCTAAGAAACAAAATTTCCCTTTAATGTAGAAATGTCCAGTAACCCTTTGGTTTAAGTTCAAACTACAACTAATGAACAGCTTGCAAAGTGCTTGATGGTGTGGCCCTTGGTTTTTAACTTTTCAGTCTCCCAGTGTACCTCTTTGTACTTGATCTTCAGCCACACTGAGTGAACTCTCACTGCTCCTCTTACACTCTTTTCTCTGACTGGAACCTGTCATACCTCTTTGCCTGAATGACTCTTACTCATCCTTACTGTCACTTTGCAGAGATGCCCTATCATGTTATACTGATCAAATGTCCAGCTATGTATTTCATAGCACCCTGTTTTTTTCCATCAGAAAGCTTGTGAGATTATAATAATATTAGTATTTAGTCAGCTGTCACCTGCAGCAGATTGCATGATTTATAAGGACAGGCACTACAATAAAATTTCTATAGAGAAGATAAGCCAAAATGCCTGGTACACAGCACACAGATAATGGTCAATAACTATTTAAATAATCTCTTGATAAATAAGTATATTTTTTCCTTTGAAAAGGATCCCAGAATCTGTGGAAGTTGTCATTCAATAAAATTACCTTCTTTACCAGAATTTTGTCATTTCATGAGATAATTCCAAGCTCTTCTTTAGCCATTCGCCAGACCTTTTTGCTTACTCACTGCTTCTAATTTTGTTTGAATCTGGGATTTGATATTGGTCTGCTCCTCCGGGTTTATTGCATCTCACGTCCATGTATTCCTATCAAGAGTGGTCCAGGGTTCAGAAACTATTTGTCTTTGATTTCAAATGCTTTCCTGCCACAACTCACACTGACTCCCAGGCCTAGAAGTAACAACGCTGCCCAAAGATCAGATTCTCACTGTCTAGGAAAGAAGGTGGGCCAAACCTCTCAAAACCTGTGATATGAACAAATCAATCAATAAACAAACTAGCAAGCTGAACAAACTAGTTGTCTGGTTATAATACATTAAATGTGTTTATACTCTACTACTTTCAGCTCTTCATACATTGCTATCTTTTTACTTCCATTCTATAATCTTTTGACATATGTCCATTTTGCAATCAAAATACCAAAGGTCAGGGGCCTCTGGACATTAAATGCATGAATTTATTTATTACTCTCAAGTCTACATTTTTACCCTAGACTCAAAATCAGTTTCATATCCGACAAATTAAGGTTGATTAATAATTGACCATAAATAAAACATGTTTACTTGCCAGATACATTTTTCTTAGCTCAAAAGGACATACCAAAGATTTTTCTGTAGTATAAGATATTCTACTAAACTGAATTTTTTATTATGTTTAATATATTTCAGCTTAAAGGACCTAAATTTATTTTCTCACAATTTTAAAGTCTAGAAAGTCCAAGATGAAGATGCCAGCCAATTCTTTCTCATGAGAGCTCACTTCTTAGCTTGCAGACGGTCATCATCTCATTCATCATGTGCTCCCGTGTCTTCTTTGTGACCACGGACAAAGAGGGACCATAAGGTCTCTGGTGTCTTTTATTATAAGGGTGATAATTCCATGGGTCTGGGCCCTACCCTGTGACCTAATGTAACCTTGCTTACCTTTCTGTAGGCCCATCTTCAAATACAGATATGTTGGGTATTAAGGCTAGAACACATAAATTGTGCAGGGACCCAACTGAGTCCACAGAAGAGTAGAAATTCTAGGCAGTAAACTCCAAAGGAAAGAGTTTAGATGATGACTTCATATGAGGGAAATGAATGTGTACTGGTCAGATCCCTTTCCACAATATTCTGTAGTGTGGAATCCCTTCTGTCCCTTTGGAGATACAAGGAAAGGAAGGGCAGGCTAAAAATGCCAGGTTAAAATTATGTTTTAAATTAGAAGGAAATGAATGTGCATAATAACATTCATGCATATTATATAGAGAGCAGAATAAAAGGAGGCTTATTGTTTGTATGGAAAATAATACAGTAATTAATAAATAATAATCTAAGAATAAACTGTTTTACATACTCACTACTGTAAACCTACTTTTGTCCTTCCCTGTGTGTGGAAATACCAATGCTTCAAGAACATACGTAACTCTTTTTAAGATAAATAATGTAAACTACTTACAGGTAATATGTCACAGGCATTCAATTATACTAAATAACATTTAACAAATCCACATTTTATTTTATATTTTATATTTGAATATTTAAATTATATTTTCTATTTATAGTTATATGCAGGACATTGTTTGTTATATTAAAAATAGTGTCTTGTTCTCATCCATTTCATTTTCATATATGTTTGAACTAAATAGAAGTTTTAGAAGTTGATGTAAGTGGAGCCCTTTCAAAATGGAGTCAAAGTTGCCATACCAGGGGAAATGCTTTGCACATTTTTGCTCCTTGAACTGTGGAATGTTTTGACTGGGCAAAATACCTTTGGATTGGACTAAACCAACATTGTTTTACATTTGTTTGCAAAGCTAACAGCAAAGTAGACACCCTGAGCACCAGGACTGATGATTATGGACTCTCTGAAGATAGAATCAATACCAGCCATGTATAGCTAAGAGTAACTCAGCTTAACACCAGTAGGACTCTCTTTCTTCTATTAATTTCCTTTTTGCATAAACACCCTTGTCCTCACTCTGTCATCAGGACATTATTTGATTTTCTGCCTGAATCTGGGCCTCAAGAATTGCAATTCATTTTGATACCAAACAAAATGTTGCCTCTCATTTTGGCTTTTTATTCTGAAGTTGACAAGGCCCATTCTGTTTGCTTCTCTAGTCCTAGAATGCATAAATGTTTAATCTTCCATTAAAGCTTTTGAGTTAAGCTTTATAAATTATAAATGTGTTTTTCTTTTTTTTGTAACTGGTAATCAACATTGCTGTTTTGTTGTCTTTGATTCAAGTTCATTTTCTTAAGTCATTTGAGCTTAGATATACTCACTTTGTAAGTTAAAGTTAATAAAAAATTTTTCAGTGAATGTGTGACTGTTCAAAGAACACCAATATATTCTGACACTTTAAAGCAATTGGTCTTCAGGCACAAAATGCTAACAGAGTCAATGTTGCAATAATTTTAAGTGTATTTATTATATTAACTAAAATATATGTTTTCTTACAATTCTAAAACTTTATATATCTATGATATTTCTCATTTGGTTGGATTTTTCTAAAAGTAAAATTTAATTCTTCATTTGTAGCTATCACCTATTAAAATATTTGTCAGTCTTAAAGAAAATAGCACTCCAAAGTAATGTGCTTTGATTTCTGAATACTCACATGGATTCATTGAATACTAGAGATTTTTGAGATTCAATTATTTATTGCTCAATCATCTTTCTCTCCCAAACTTTCAGTTCCTCTGCTCTTGAGAACTGTAAGTGGGTTCTGAGCATCTGTCCTTAACTCCAGAAAATGCAAAAGGAAAATATTTATTTATTGCTCAAAGCCTACCTCCAAGGCAAGTAAAACTAATGGAAATTCTGATGATTACCTTTTAACCTGATATACCTTTTATATTATATTTATATGATATGCATACATTTATATATTTATATATTTATCTAACATATTTATCTACTTTATAAAATTATTATTTCTTTCAATATGTATTTAATAATAAGGATTGAGTATCATTTGTATTAAAAATTAATGTTGAGGTTTTACATATAATATTACAAAAAACACATATACATATATTTTTCCTCTCCCATAATTCATTTCATTTGGGTTCAAAATAATTTATAAGTTGGTTTAAATTAAATTATTTAAGAACTCAACATTTGTTGGCCTCTATAAATATTAGAATTGGTATAGTAATCATCTTAATTATAGCAAAAACTAAGTGTATATCTTTTCTTTTTTATTTTTTTCCTTTTGTATCTTCTTTTTTTATATAATTAATTTTATTTAGTTATTTTTCAAGTACAGTTTTTTTGTCTATTTTTCTCATCCCAGCCTCCCCCACCCCTTGCTCCCCAATGTATATCTTTTCACTTATAAATTTATTTTCAAATTTGTATAAAGCCCTGTAATATGTAAATAATTTTTATTAATTTTTTGCACTTGTTTTAATGAATTTTACTTTTGATACTATCAAATATCTTCAAAGACATGCTTTATCATCTGTAAAGGCAACATTATTCATTTAATGATAAAGGAGAGTTTTTATTGTTGTTCAACTACGGTCGTCCCCATTTTACCCACACCAGTCTACCCCACCCCACCCCACCCACTCCCACCTCCCACTTTCAGTCCAACCTCTCCCCCTTGTCTTTGTCCATGGGTCTTTTATACAAATTCCTTGATGATCCTTCCCCTTTTTTCCCCCTTTTATCATCCTCTCTCCTCCCCTCTGGTTACTGTCAGTTTTCATAACAAAGTTAAGCTAATAATATAATGACTAGGTTTGTAGACATGCAAATGGTTAAGTGATGAGCAGGAATTTAAATATAAGCCTGATTTACATTTTTGTTAATAAACTAGATGGTGGAAAAATGGAGACAATTGTAATTGAACAACAATAAAAAAGTTTTAAAAAATAGAGTAAGCATATGATGGATTATACTTATTCCCATTGTTTCTTTCCTAATCAAAATGTTGGCATTTTTATTCATCAAGGATTAACAAATTGCAAAAATACAATTCCAAAAATTATATTGAACAATTATTACTTAATATACTTCCCCTTACCCTTATATTCTCTTACTGTTTCTCAAGGTCAATTCTCTATGTTGTGTGCATTGCTTTTAAATTACAAAAATTACCTCAATGTGAGTAGTAGAGAGAACATTAATTAATAATATATTTTTACTCATGTAAATATCTCTTAGATGTTGCTGTAGTTGCTTTAGTCAGAAAAATATTATATAAAAGAGCTAACTAAGAGATAGCTATTATTAATATAACTTTAGTGACTAGTGGTTGACATTTTGTAATTTCAATTTACTCTTCTTATCAAACTGACTAGGCAGAAAGAGTAATAGTGCACAGGACTCTGAGTTTACTCTTTAAGAATTAATAAAATATAAAACTATTTTTTAAGTATAGTATGATTTTCTATTACAGATACCTGAAAGGAGCCAATGATAAATTACTAGAAAGAAAATGTAAGAAACTTCTCAGTAAGGGCATGAAATATAAATTTAAGAAAATTTATGTTTTAATGAATAAGATATGTTGGAAGAAAGTTACAATACTAGAAAAATTGAAACAAAGCTTTAAAGTGAAAAAATAAACTATACATTTGAATATGAGAACTGTTAAATTAATTCCACTCCAAATTATAATATATCTTGGGACATACTGACCTGATACCTAAATAATTGTAAGAGAATATATTTTAACTAGGAGGAAACAGAATGTAATGTTGACTTTTAAATTACTCATGTAAATAATTGAAAGCATGTATTTCACAAATAGATTTATTGTCCCTTGACAACCATCACTCTGATTTCACTCACTCTCAAAGATAAATAAAACTAAGAGTTTCAGATCATTTACAGTGAGAATATTATATGTACACATACATAAAATTTTGTATTCTTTGTTCTTTTCCAAAACAATTATTTAGGTATTTTAAATTATTAATACTACTTCAGAACATACTACTTCAAGAATTCATATTGCTTGGGATTCTTATTACATGATATATTCTCTCCTTGGTGTACTTCCACAGGAGATTTTCTTGCAAAATTATTAAAACACCTCCATCTCCTTGGTTAGGCACCTGCAATAGTTTAGGTGCTCATCTCCTACAAGCAGAGAGCATTGGGTTCCTCCCTTATGTTACACAGTATGATTTTGTGGGCTTAATTACCTACCCAATGAGACCACAGTTCCATGAGAATGTAATTAAGATGCTTATTGTCATTGTAAGACTAACATATAAAACATTTCTTGATACATGCAAAATCTTCAAAAAAAGAGGAATAATTTAACCATTATCCAATATCTTTACAGACAACACCTTTTCACTATATCTCAGAAGATAACAGGTGGTTAAACTCAAACAAAATTTCACTATGTCATGTGACTTCTTTACATCATCCCCAATAAAGGATTTTTATAATTAATTTTATTTTAAAAATATTATAAATTTCATAGACTTAACATGAACTCAAAATAGTAATTATATGATCTTATTACTAACATTAATATGTGTTGTATATTTTCTTGTTTGTATCTCTTCTTATATTCTGGGTACAATTATCCTTAATAATTTTAAGAGAATCATCAACTATTTCTCCCTTATATTATCTATTCTTTTGTTTATTCATACTTTAGTTAACAAACATATATTGTTTCAGATACTGTTCTACAAACAGTAGAACTAAAATACCAGTGAAATAAAAAGATAAGGCCCTTCTTCCAGATATTTTTATATATTAAAATAGAAGAAAGATACAGAGCAAGATATTAAAGTTAAATTTTTAGTTAATGTGATGAAGCACATGTTTAAGTCTTCCAATTATGAAAGAATGAGGTAAGAAAGAAGAAAAAGAAAACAAAAAATGATGAGTTTTGTAAAAATTTTAATCTCCTTTTTGTGAACCCTGAGAATAAAGAAATCTATTAAAATAGATTTCTCATGGTTTACTAGAACCAAATTTGCAACCAGAATTTAGCAGCTGTTCCATCAGAGGCCTTTCCTGCACTCCGATTTCAGGAAAAGCTACAGACTTTCAACTTCCTGTACTATGCTCCTGCCTTTTACACTGAGTTAAGTACTGCAAGAAAATTACTGGTTTTGTCTTTTGACCAATGGACTGAGACCTGCCCTATTCAATCAGAACTGCACAAATTACCTCCTCATTTGTATCCATACTGACCAATCAGAACTGTACAGTTTGGAAACCTCATTTGTCTAAAATGGACCAAATTGAGAACTTGGACAGGAACTTTCTCCATAAAAGATGGCCTTCCCTTTGTCTCAATGGGACACTTCCATTTTCCATCAGAGGCTGTCTCTCCCCAATATTCAAATGTCCACTTGAATAAAGTTTATTTTCAAGGACTTTTTTTGCTGACACTTGCTTCTGTGCCAGTGATAACTTAATTTAGCATCATGGCTAAAATTAGACTTAAACATTTTTGCAAGCCTAAATTTTTGAAATAAAATTTTAAATTTAATCTGATTTTCAATAAATATAGAACATTATTTCATCTCAATCTGATATACACAAAATATTATGTTAAGATAGCTCTATTTTTGGTTGACACATAACAATAATAGGTTAAAGAATAATAGCTTTCTCGTAATCTAGCTAGAGCAATTTACACCAAACCCTATTGATCAAGCAAGACAGCAACAGAAGAAAATTAGCTTAGATCTCTACTCATAACTTGAAGGACTAATATATAACTTTATTATTGCAATGTTCTGCTGCGTAGGCTTCACATTTGTACAATCCATTTGATTTAAACTTCAGTTGTCAAGTGCCTCACTCCAGACTACATAACTCTAAATCCCTTTACTCCTATTAAACATGCTATTACATTTTTTTACTTGGTTCTGATAGACTTTTGAATTAGTTTTGAGAATAATTGCATTTGTTATAATATTAATGTCATTCTTCAATACAACGGTTATGTTAAGTGCTTCATAAAATATTTGAATGTCTTTAATTAAGAAATAAAATGTTATTGGACCTTTGTTGCAAAGAATGGCAAAAGTTACAGCCAGTCAGTGGTGAGAAGGATATTGCTGATTTGTGCTACTGTTGTTGCTCTTTTTTGAAAAAATAAAATAGGAGTCACTGAAAACCGTTTATTTTGCTCTGCATGAAATTAATGTCTTACTGAAACAGTTTGTGGGATTACTTCTCATAGTTTTTGTGGCAATAACTAAGTATGCACTGAAGCAAGAGAAAAAAAAAGTACTGAATAGAACTTATGCTTAAAAATTACAGGAATTGCTTCAGGCCTAGGGGACTTCCTAAAGTTGGAACAAGGAATGAGAAAGTGTTAGTGTACCCAAATGCAGGTCCAGCTGCCTGCTGCTACAAAAGCTAATACTTCAAAGGCAGGTGCTGATGTAAAGGAAAGTGGTTTATTTTTAGGTGCTGGCCACCTGGAAGATGGGGGACTTATGTCACGAAGCCCATCTCCTGGGAAGATGGGGAACTTGCTTCTCTAAGCCCATCTTTCCATCTCAGTGGAGGCAGAGGTTTTTGTAAGGAAGGAGAGGGGAACAGAACAAAGAGATCAAGGAGGAGATTGAAAATTCTTTACATGCAAATGTGCAGGGTCCATTCTGATAAAGCAAGAGATTGTCCCCAGTACATTGCTCTGGTTTAGTCATTCTGCATTAATGTCATCCACGCTTCATGTCAGCCTGGCTTCCAAGTTGGAGGTCAGCAAATCTCCCAGAACTTTGATACTCGAAGGTCAGAGTCTGTAACTTTTGAAATTAGTTCCTAGAATTATTTTTTTAATTTTTTTATGAGAACTTTTTATTTTATTGTTGTCTAGTACAGTTGTCTTCATATTCCTGCCACCACTTTCCCCTGACCCACCCTCCTATACCTCCCACACTCAATTCTACACCCCCTTTGGCTTTGTCTGTGGGTCTTTTATACATGTTCCTTGATGACTCTTCCCCTTCTGTCCCAGTTATTCCCCACCCCACTCCCCTCTGGTTACCATCAGTTTGTTCTTTCTTTCTATGTCTCTGGTTCTGTTTCACTTGCTTGTTTGTTTTGTTGATTAGGTTCCACTTATAGGTGAGCTCATGTGGTATTTGCCTTTCCCCATCTGGTTTATTTCACTTAGCATAAATGCTCTCCAGATCCATCCATGCTGTCACAAAGGATAGGAGCTCCTTCTTTTTTTCTGCATAATATTCTATTGTATAAATATACCACAATTTTTGATCCACTCATTTACTGATGAGCACTTAGGTTGCTTCCAGCACTTGGCCATTGTAAATTGTGCTGCTATGAACATTGGGGTGCATAGATTCTTTTGAATTGATGTTTTGGGGTTCTTAAGGTATAATCCCAGCAGTGGAATTGCTGTGTCAAAAGGCAGTTCCATTTTTAGTTTTCTGAAGAAATTCCATACTGTTTTCCACAGTGGCTGCACCAATTTGCAACTTCGCTAGGGTTGCAAAATTTTCTTGATAGTACCCTAGAGTTCCCTTTTTTCTACAACTTCGCCAGCATTTGTTGTTTGTTGATTTGTTTATGATGGCCATTCTGACCAGTGTGAAGTGATATCTCATTGTGGTTTTAACATGCATCTCTCTGATGGCTGGTGAGGCTGAGCATCCTTTCATATGTCTCTGGGCCCTACAAACATACAGTTCATCTATAAGCTACATATCAGTCAGAGTCATCACTTACAGAAACAATTTTAAAAGAATACTGTGGGTTATACTTCCCCACCATTACAATTTTCCAATATTACATTAGAGGGGCAAGTTTTAGGTGGAAGACCTTAGAACTTGGTCAATACCAGATCATCCAGAACAAGAGACCCTTGGTTTCTAAAAGGATTTTGGTGTTCTGGTTCCAACTGTGTCCTGGTCCACCAGGGAGTGGGGAGCAAGACTCTAGAAGTGAGTAGAGCTGAAGGCCAAAGTTCTCTCCTCTGCTTCTACCCCAGCTGCATGATTTTCAGTATTGATTTGTTGTCTCTAAAATCAACTCAATATCTCTGTAAATAATGTAGCACCATTTTGAGCTGGTTCTGTGGTTGCATAACCTTGTAACACAATGTATTATGTAAATATCATTGTGGTTTAACTGCTCACTGTATTCAATACAGTAAGTAACATGTTGTACTGGCTTGTTACCCATGAGCTGTCAGGAAGTAGGATTTCACTCTAGAATATGTCCCTCTGACACAATGATTATTTTAAAATGGTTAATTTTAAAAAAAACAGCAGATATAGTAGAAGCTCTAAAAACCAGAAGTAACCCTTTGTAAAAGGCATTTACATTTGTAAGGGAAATCTCCATTTGTAATGAAGTCTCCCTTGTTGTACCTGGAAGAACATAATGACCTTATACCCAAACACTGTTATCAATACTGATGAAAATGACTTAATATTGATTACAACCTTACTTGTGTTTACCATATTTTCCCTGGCAATCTCTCATAACTGACTCCTGACCCACTCTATCTTATTTTGTTTTCAGCTGAAGATGTTAAGGTAATAGATTCCATCAATTTAGAGGAGTTTATCAGTTTTTAAACTTCTTTTTAAATACTGTTAATCTTCCTTTTGTTGCAGGGATATTTCAGCTGAGAACCCAGAAAGGTAGAGGGAAAATTATTTTCTTTTTCTTACAGAGCAATAGACGAGGTGTAGTAGGTGTGAAGAACAACAACAAAAAAGTTTCTGTAATAAAAGTGACCTGACCAGTGATAAAAAGCAACCTCACAGGGTAATCTCATAATAAATTCCTCACTGGGAAGGTAATGGTGCATACTCCCACTTTGAGAATATAATTTGTTCTAATAAAATATTTGTCTGTGTCTTAAGCAAGTCCTGTCCATTGTCTTGTGCATCTACAGGACTTGCTTCAGGCACAGGTAGAGACGCCTTTGACATGCTAGAAGTAACCTTCTTCTGTAAACCCCTTGAAGTTGTAACCTACCTCAAGAGCCCATGATCTTGCTTACCATGCGGTAATACTATTTCATTCTTGCCTTCTTCCACTTTTGCATAATCTTTCTTATATTCCCTCCTTAATGAAGGAAAACAACTAAAAATTGCCATTCCCTTAAGTATTTGAGATCTTTCTTCCCAGCAATGCCATTGGTTTGGCTCAAATAAAATCTCATAAAATTTTTTTACAGTCTAGACTTTCTTATGTCAACATAAACTGTTCTACCTCATTTTCTGCAAGTGCACTTCTACAACACTGGCATGGGGACAAAATCGCCTAGTGACACATTTCTCAGAATGTATTCTTGTCCTTAAGCATTGCATAGCTATATATATATAAGTAAGGGGATATTATTTATCCATGAAGAAGAAGTAAACACTGCCATTTGAAACAACATAGATAGATATCAAGAACATTATTCTAAAAGAGATAAGACAGAGAAAGACAAATATTGCATGATATCAACTGAAATCTAAACAAGCAGCTGTACTGGTGAAATTAGACAATATAATGGTGGTTATGAGAGGCTGGGGAAAGGAGAGATTAGGGAGTTGTTTGAGTATAAACCTGCAGCTAGTAGAAAAATGAGTTGTAGACAACATGCACAACTTAGAGATTATACTCAACAATATTATAAATATCAAAGTTGCTAAGAGAACAGATCTGTCTTATTTACTTTTAACACAAAAGAGAACTACTAGTTATGTGAAGTAATAGTGGTATTAGCTAATACTATGGTGATAATCATACTGCAGCATTTACATATATTATATCATCATAGTGTACAGCTTAAACTTACACGATGTTGTATGTCCATTACAGCTCAAAAGAACAGAGAACAAAAAGAAAAATCACCCTTTACTTATACTTTGCACAACCACCTTTTAGGGTTGTATGTTATGAACTATCTTAGTCTTTTCAATAGGCCTAGAATATTTCCAATATTGCACATCTTTTTCTTCACATCCCCTAAATTTTTCCTTATCCTATATTCAAACTATTAAAATCAGTTGAGCATGCAAAATTAGTAATGGGCTCTAATAACAACTTTAAATTTACTATTAGCATGTTGATATTAATTCAGCAATGAATTAGCACAGTTGTTAGGAGCTCGGGCTCTGGGGTCAGATTGCTTTGGTTTGAATTCTGACTCAACCAGTTAATAGCTGTGAGATCTAGGGCAACTCATGCTTTTTAAACTTCAGTTCTCTCATCTTTAAAATGAGGGTAATAATACTTAATTCAAAGGATTTTTTAAGATTAAATACAATAATGCATGACAAGTGTTATATAAGGTGCGAGACTAATATGTAAGTATTTAACAATTGGGAGAAATTATTGCCATTAATTCTGTTTCAATACACAGTTAGCAATGACTGATACATGGAGAGGGAGATATTTTCTACATTTTCATAATAACTAAATCTATAGATAACATTATGTCCCTTATGTATATAGATTTATTAACCAGAATAATTCCACAATACTACATTTTTACCCACATAAGTCAAACAATAAACATTAGTCATCAAATCAACTTTTGGGGTAAAGTAAATATAATTGCATTTTGAAATGGGCAAAAACTTTGCTTTTCATTTTTCATTTGAATATAGATTCTGCTTTGGTCCATTCTTGTTATTTAGAGTTCTAATTTTATAGCTATTTTGTACCTCCAATTTATAAAAAATACATAAAATGAATCAATGGAAAATGGGGAAGCAAAATTGGCACTGATGGGATACTTACTGTGGGTGTCATTATATTAATGTTACAGGTACAAGGTTCATGTACCTTATGCTTTAAAGGAAAGCCAATTCAAAAATCAGAGCTTAGATCAAGGAAAGGTTAATTGACAAAGAAGACCCAAATAGAGAAGATGGCAGATCTAATTTTCAAATCCATCTTAAAAGAGTCTGAAATTCGGGCAGGTTTTATGGTCAAGGGAAGGAAGGAGGCATGAGGCAAGGGGTGCTGCCAACAGAATCTGGATAAGCATCAAAGGGATCCAAGGAAAACTGTGACATTTCTAAATTTATTTCCTGGCCAACCTCTATTGATCTTTATCCCGTTCTGGAGCCATTACTTTGTGCATATTTTCCCACCTCTTCTTTGACAAAGGGCTGCTCAGGCCTCAAACAAAATCCCTCTAGTTAACTGGCACACTTATGGAAAGAGCTATTGGCATGATGACCAGAGAGAAGAAGCATTCCACTTTGTTTCATTAAGTCATCAGTGTATTGTGTTTCTATAAACTTCAAAATACCACCCAGGATTATGGCGGTAATACCCATGCTACCCATGAGGAAAACATAAGTAGCTCACTACATTCACAAGCTAGTAATACACTACTTCAAATGACAAATATTTGCTATTTGAATGTTGCAACGTAGTTGAGACTTGCAGTGAAATCTGGATATAGTTATAATCTTTCTTTTAATTGTGTAAAAATGATGATTTGGAAATTAAATTTTTGGAAAATAATTATAGATGGAATGAGGTGAATTTGAATTTGCAATTATACTCTAAACAGTATAACAATTTTTTCTTTAAAGTGTCAGATAGTAAATATTTTAGGCTTTGCATGCCATATATTTCCGTTCTTTTTCAACTTTTTGTTTTGTTTTGTTTTTACATTTCAAATATATAAAAATCATTCTGAGCTCATAGGCCATATGAAAAGAAATTGCTTGCTTGGTTTACTGTGGGGGCGCCTTTCCTCGAAAGTCCCCCCGTGTGCCATGGATGAGAGTAATCATGACTGAGACATGATATGATCTGCTTACGAAGGAGAAGTGGTCATTTTTCCAGAGGAAAAAGGCCATGAGCAGTGTCCAGTTTCTCAGGGGAAAAAGGCCAGCAGCAGCCAGTTTCTCCGAGGAGAAAAAGGCCTCAAGCCCCCTCCTCTAGAGCCTTTTACTGGATTCTAATACACATGAACATAAGGCAGCAAGGATCAAACAGTAGATAACATTTCAAAGAGATCTGAGGGCTTCAGAGTCTGAGTCAGTGTCTGTCAGGAAGAGAGTTGCAGAAGCTTTGGGAAACATACTAATTTCCTCTCAGACCCTTAACATATGAATGAAAGCACTCTTAGCAGGGCAGATTTCACAGGTTTATCAGCAAGTCTTTGTGATGCCAGATTTTTCCCCAGGACATGCTCTAGCAAGGCAAGGAGCTGCACCCCTCCCCATCAGGTATTCAGGATTAAGGGGATTAGAGCCAGGAAGCACGTCTCCCTAAGAACTTGGGGACTCAAGCTATGTTAAAGCCAGGGGGGCAAGAGTCCATTGCTCTTTGTTGCAGCCCCCCAAAGTCCTTCCATGAAGGCCTCCCAAGTGATCGAGTCTGGCTTAGGTTGCCCCCCTCTGTGAGGGGTCTTACCTGTCATTGACTTCTGACCAAGCTTTGGGGGCAGGGAGAGGAAACTGAGGCAGCATTTGCTACCAGAGACAAGCTTTGTCTCCTTCTGCTCTCATTCCAAACATCGTCCCTCACCCTTAGTGACAAGGGGTAGAGATATAATTCCTAGAACCAGGCAGAGTAGTCTGCAACAGTTTACCTTGTGGGTCACTGTTTACTGACTTTTGGTCTAGAACTATGTTAGGCAGTTAGACAGGCACGAGCAGAGCAGGTACAGAATATTACCAGAGCACAAAGTTCTGGACACTTAGCAATGGATACCTAAAAATGGGCAGAACTGGGAGAGGAAGTATTGGAAATAAGTGTTTTTAATTAGGACCTTCCCCCTGTGGCACCCTTTCCTCTGCAAGATCATTTCAGATCACGTGGGTCAGATCCTCCCTCTGACCTTTTTTTGCTGGACATGTAGCTAGTCTTGTGGTAGACCACCTTCTGCTCTTAGAGAAAAACAAGGGGACAGAAGAAAAGCCTCATCTGACTGCCATACAAAGACAGGAGACAATGGGACAGGTCCTGATAGGTTAGCTCAAAGACAAAAATAATAACTCCCCCCAAGGGGTTAAAAGGAGCCCAACCCTACACCATGAGGCAGCTCTTTGAGACGGTGGCTCAGAATTTTCTTTTGAGTATGCTTTTGCTTTGCTGCTGAATAAAATGTTCTCTTGCAAGTTTGAGTCTTGGCTCTGAATTTTTTGTTAGCCATAACTCAAGTACCAGCCATATATATGTGTTTTCCCATTCTTTTCGTAAGTGTTGGGGGTGCATTCCCACAAAACTTGCAGCCAGGGGAATAGTGAGCTATGGCAGCATGCTCTGGCTAACCCCTTTGGAACTGTCTCTAAGGTTCTGTAAGGTTCCTCCTCCGGTTCTGTAACATGCTTCCTGAGACCATGTCATCCATGGTGACTCACTCCTACCTCTTTATGCTCTCAGTCTTCTTTCTGAGCACCTACAGCCAGAGAAACAGTAAATACCATCAGTTTGCTAATTGCCTTCTGGGAGTCTGAACAAAACTTTTTGCTGGATAAATGATAGCCTGAACTCATTCAGCTGAGAAGATAAAAGACATTTCCTCCTTCCAGCTCAAATCTCAGGTATTCTTAGGTGACTTAGAATCTATGTGGAGGTGTCAGAGGGCATCCATCATGAGCTCCGTTAGGGAATTCCAACTCAAATGTAATTAAATAATTGACTCATCCAGGTATGCACACATAAAGGCTGGCTACCTTGCACTCAGTCCTCCCAGCTATATTAGACAGCTTGGGAGAGAAAGCAAGACACAAGAAAGTCTGAGATTGCTGTGGAAATGACAGCCCTTGGGAGCTCAGCCCACAAGCAGCTCACTTCAATCCACTACACAGTTTCCCTAGAAATGTTCAGACTCTCCAGATCGTAAACTGAAACTAAAATTAACATAGAAAAGCTTGTCTCTTGAGGCTAAAACTCAAGTTAGTTCCTCTACTCAGTCCCTTATCTATCTGTCTTCTTTTCCCAAATGTCCTGGAAATATTAACCTTTTGGCTAAGGTGCATAATCACTACTTTATCCTTATTTTTATTTGACACTAATGTGTTCTTGGGTCCTCCTAGCTTTGTATGTTGCTGGGGGTCCTGCTGCATCTGCCTTGCCTCTTAGTAACACTGGCCCCTTACAGCATCTCCTGAGTCCAAATCTTCTATTATTTTACCTCTTGAGATCAACTTTGGCCGATGTCATGCTTGATTGATTACTCATGGCCATGGCAAACAGTGGCATGATTCTCACCTGCCAGCCCTACTTCTAGCCTATGGCTCTTAGTCTGTACCTCACAACCTTCAGGAGACCCTCTCCTGTTGGCTTCTTCATTGTGTCACCTGTCTCCTATGAGTGTCCTTTCTTGGACCATCCATGTTTTACCTCTACAATTGCTCTCGACATAGGAGAACATTTTTCCTATGACTCCTGTGATTCCTCATACCCAAGGACACCCAGAAATTTCTAATATTCCTAGGAAGGCTGATGAAATTTGTCCTCAGGGCCCAACATGCTGTCTCTGACTGACCAGCCTAGCTGACATACGAGGGTCACTGGGGATCTCCTCTGATACCTCCTGGGTTCCCTCTTTTTTTAAACACTTTTTCTGCATACTCCCTAAGGTCCATGAACCTGGGGAACAGGAACATCCTTAACTCCTTCTACACTCACTTAACTATCTTTTCTCTATTTCTAACTTCCATGAGAGGCTAAGGGATAGCTTAACAGGGACTCTCTCTTTCCTTTGAGGAGTGGCTACTTTCTCTCTCTCTCTCCTAGGCCTCCTAAAGACTCCAGGATCTGGGGAACATAAAATATAAGCAAACACATCACTAGCCCATGTACTAGAGACCAGAGTTGTAGGATGAGTTTTCCAACTGAGATGACAGAGATATTAGGCACCCCTTATCTGGACAGGCACAATAACAGCGACCTCTGGTAAGGTTAGCTAAGGCCAGAGGCCAAGAAGCAGTTCTCAGAGTGGAGTAAGTCTAGCTAAGCAGTGTTCAGGCCTCAAGTGATTGTTGCTGAGTCTGCCCTCAGGGCATGGGGTATGCACTTTATACCCTGGGTAGTTCCCAGGTGACAGGGTACATCCCCTACTGTGGCTCTCAGACCACAGGACAGCCCAGTATGGCCCAGAAACTAGCAAGGATGCCTTTAATTTTCAGCTCAGAACTTGTCACTCTGTAGTTGAGGAACAAGTCCACAGCACCTTGAGGTATCCATTTGGAATGTACATTCACCTATGGGGAGAAATTTGACCCTAAATTTCAAAAAAAAGGCTAATCTTCTTTTTTAACATGCCTGACCCGAATACAAGCTGGGCCAGTCAATGGCACAATTAATTTTAATACTGTCTTACAACTAGACCTGTTTTGCCATTCCTGAGGGAAACAGGAAGGAGTTTCATACATCCAAGTCTTTATGGTTCCCAGGGATCACACTAAACTATGTGCTACCTGTAAACTAGATCCCTCCACAATTGCTACACTGTGCTCACAGGCCATGCTTTGCTTACTTCCCCGGGATAACACCTCTCCTTCTCCTTGCTCTCTCATGACCCCAAAGGAAATAGAAAAAAGTACCTGTCAGGCTCCAGTCTCCTTTCCCCCATATCCAGGGCCTTGTCAACCTACTTTAACCTTCCCCTTACAAAAGACAGCAGGACAAATTAGGATCTCTATAAGAGTACATGTCCTTTTCTCCATAAAAAGACTTATACCAACTTCAAGAAGATTTAGGAAAATTCTCAGAAGAGCCAGATAGGTATATAGAAAAGTTTCAGAGGGTAACCCAAAGCTTTGATCTGGCCTGGAGCGACATTACTGTAATTCTTGCTCAATCTGTAAATAATAGAGAACAAGACAAGATCACAGGAGTGGCCATCCAGTTTAGGAATGGCATGTGTATGGCAAACCTCCAATACCCTGTAAGAATGACTGCTGTTCCAACCACTGATCTTTTGTGGGACTATAACACCTCCCAGGGAACTTGCTACTAGGACCATTTCTTAATAAGCTTTCTAGTGGGAATAAATAGAGCCTTTCTAATCCAATTATTTACATCAAGGTTGCAACTATAAGCCAGGACTCTCAGGAGAATCCCACTGCCTTCCTAGAGAAACTAAGGGAAGCCATCACAAAACATACTAATTTACACCCTGACTCAGAGATGGAAAGACTAGTCTTCAGAAGGACTAGTCTTACAAGATCCATTTCCAACCCAGGCTGCCCTCCCTAATATTCAGAAAAAAACATCAAATTTTTTTAAGACCTCATACCCCTACCTCATATCTCTTTAAGGCAGCCTCATCCATCTTCTATTGTATAACCAAGATCTAAAGGAGGAGGAGAGGCTCCATTTAAGGGAGAGGCATAAAGATCAGAGGCATGTTAATTTATTAGCCACACTACAATCTGGCTACTCAGCTCAAGTGAATCCATGTTGTCCTGGAAGAGGACCTCCTCCCAGAAATTGTCATATCTGCAGAAGATGTGGACATTGGCAGAACTGCCCTCAGGTCAAGGCCAAGGTCAAGATGAGCCACTGGCCACTGTTCACTCTGCCACAATCTTGGGTACTGGGGGAAGCACTGCCCCAGGAACTGCAGGGATCCTGGGTTGAACTCATTTCCCCTTATGTCCCTGTACTGAAGGGGCCTTGGGCACCATCTCACTCCTGGTACAAACATCAACACCATGAAGGTGGAACCCAGGGCAACCTTGCAGATTGCAGGTGAAACCATTTACAATTTACTTGATACAAGAGCCCCACTCTTGTTCTCCACAAGCTTTTCTGGGTCTCTCTCCTCTGCCTCTCTCACTTGAGAGTTGGTGTAGATGCTAAGTCCACTACCCACCCACAGCTCACATCACTAATTTGCTGACACTTGGAGGGCCTCTTATTTTCCCATCAATTTATAGTTTTCTCTGAATGTACCAGCCATCTCCTGGGTTGAGATCTTCTAGAAAACCTAGAAGCCCAGTTAATTTTCCAAAGGAGATGGGCACTTCTTCATTGAAATTTATAGACACCTGTCCCCCTCAAAACTATCAAAATTTTAAGAAGGAAAATAAACTAGTTACAGAGTTAATTTCCTGGGTAAACCCTGATGTTTTGTCAGACAAAATACCCAGTTGAGCTAAAATGGCCAGCCCAGCCCAGTCCAGATTCATTTAAGAGACCTCAACACCTACCCAAGAAAAAGACAAGGCTCTATGAGACCAGAAGCAAAGAAAGGACTTGAGGCCCTGATCAACAGACTCACCCAACACAGTCTCCTCAGACCTTGTAATTCCTCTTGTAATACCCCTATTTTAGCCATAAGAAAATTAAATGGTGATGAAAGGCTAGTCCAGGATTTCCAAATAATAACTGAAACAGTAATTCCACTCCACCCAATCATCTGGAACCCAAATACTCTTCTAGGGCAGATTCCCCCAGACAGTAACTGGTTTTCAGTGCTAGACCTAAAAGATGCATTCTTTTGTATCCCAGTACACCCAAATTCCCAGTAGCTATTTGTCTTTGAATGTTGGATACTAGTCTCAAGTCAAAAATACCTCTCTTATAAGGCCTAAAGCACATGTTCACATCCAACCCCTGCCTTTCATTCCCACTGGATGCTGAGGACTTTGCTCCCCAGGGTACAGAATCCCACCATCAGCACTGCCTGGGGTAAGATCTCACTCACCCTTCTGGTTTCCAGTAAAGAAAGATTCCCAAAAGAATATTTCCCTTCATTCCTTTTCTCATAGCCTTTGGTGTTATCACTGGGGCAATGGAATTAGTTTAAGGCATTTGCATACTTAACTAATGAACATTTCTTACATGAAAATACAAAATATGTGCCAAATAGTTCGATTAGGCTTAGGCTAAAAATATAATTAAACCTGTATGATTCAAGTATGCTTATTGAGATATATTTACTATAAAGATTATTGACAAAGGGCACTTGGTTAAATATAATGAATAAGTTATTAATCATAAGTATAAATTCACTGTATTAGCAGTATAAATGCACCACCCAACTGGAGTAATTTTTTAAATTTTATCTGTGCATATTTCAAATCCAAAGAACTGAGCTTCCTGGGGCATTTGTTTAGAACTATTTACTGTGAATTTAAGTTGCACTAAATTTATTATAACTCACTATGCAAAAAATACATTTGAGGTTATGATTACTATATATATATGATTACTATATATATACACATGTTAGCATTGAACTTTTTTAGAGAGAATTTCAGTTATTCATAAACATTCTTATATTAAACCTACTGAAATGGCTGATCATTTCATAATTATTTCTACTGGTATACAAATTATGTAGATATATTTAGAGAAAGAAAATCATTTGTAAGCTTTCCCTTATTACAATAATTTATGGAAGATAAAGTATGGTTAAAAAAATCATTATAAACACAATCTACAATACCTCTTTTCATAATATAAATGAGGCAATGTTTACCTTTTACCTTTTAAAATTTAATTTGTTTCTATTAATTACCTGTTTAACATTTTGCTTACATTTTTAAAAATATTTTCTGTGTAAGGATCTATTTGTATTGGGATAGTAACCCTTTGTCCATGTTGTATCATAATAACTTCCTTTGGAGTATATTTATCTCTTAATTTTGGTTAGGTCTTCCATAGAGAAATGTCAATTAATGATTAAGTACTATTTAATTAATGTATCTACTTATTTATTCTTTATTAAATTACTGATTAAATAAATATTCTTTACAGCTTTTAAATTTTCTGCCTTACTAAATTGGGCCTTCACTGAAGTTATGTACATTATTTTAATTGTTCCTAATAACTTATAATTTTATAAGAAATTTTATAGTTTTATAAGTAAAAATATTTAAAAATATATATATATACAACTGGTTCCATTAAAGACTGAAATGTAAGTGAAAAGCCATAATTAATTCAGTTAGTCATAACTGATAGAACTCAAAATATATTAATGATAAACTCAATTATTTATATGAATGTATTTGAGGGTATATTGTTGATTTTGTAACGATAATTTATTTCATTGTACTAGCATTATTTTTGTTCTAAATATATTGTGTTTTATTTTAAAAACCAGTAGAAAAGTCTTGGAAATGAATACTTTATTTGAACTTGTGAATTATTTTTACAAATACCAAGAAACCATGTGAAAATTATAATTTCAGTTTCAGTAAATTTTTATATTTGTATAAAATGGTTTATGTTTTTATATTGTCTTCAACTCTAGCAAAAGTTGATGCTTATTCATATAATTCAAGGATCCTTAGTTTAATAATTTTATAACTTTTTGTGTACAGGCTGATTATATTTTCTGCACTATTTAATATTTTTCATTATTATAGATGAAATTTCAAAAATATTTCTTATGACTGGTACAATTATGTAGTGGAAGGCCTGTATTTTATAACATCATTTTTTTGTTTCTCAAAATTGGCTACTATGACACAAAACTGAAGCCAAAGACATATTAATTAACTGACATCCTATAAGGAGTCCATTCATGTGGGGGCCACTCTCTTCAGGATTTATTAAAAGTATCTGAAGAGTTCTGTTTTTCTAAAGTTCATCCTACTTTTAGAATTTAGTTAAATAATGACCAAATTAATAACAATTTATCTTTTTTGGTTTTATTTATTGTGACTTAATTACTTGAAATTATATATGATTATCAATTGTTTTATATGACTTGTTAACATCTTGTGGTATATTCTTCCACTTTTATATACTTGAATGTATTTAAGAACATATATTAATATATTTCCTAATACAACCAGCTCTGCTCTAATGAACAATATTTGATCATAATGAATATTCTAAATATACACTTTTGAATCTAAACTTTATTTAACTATGTTTGCTTTAGAACTATAATATCTAAGTAAATTTTGATCAATATAACTCAATTAATCTTTTGCCATAAAACATAATATTTACCTTTGATTTTGACATCAGCTAAAAAGAACCATCTTTTCCACTTCAGCAGATGAGCCAAAATTTACATTTAGGCCCATCATTATTTTGAATTATCTTCTGTGAAGGATATAAAGTCTGTGTCCAGATTTATTATTTGTTTCTAGCTGTTCCAGCACCATTTTTGAAAAGGCTGTTTGTGATTCACTGTACGGTCTTTTCTTCTTTATCAAAGATCAGTTGTGTGGATCTGTTTTGGGGGTCTCTGTCCTATTTCAATGATATATATACATATGTTTTCCCCAAATCACATCGTTTTGATTGCTAGAACTTTATAGAAAGTTTTGAAGTGAAGGAGTGTGAGTCCTCCACTCTGTTCTTCCCCTTCAATATTGTCTTGGCTCTACTGGCTCTTTTGCCTTCTCTGTGTCAACTTCAAAACCTCTCTGTTGATATTCACTAAAATATTTGTAAAAAGAATGACATATTGCCAAATCTCTTAGAATTTTTATATCGTATTCTCTGAAGACAGTCTTTTATATTAGAATAAAGATCAGGGTTATATGAAAAATAAATGTAGCATAGAAACTCTAGCAAAGTTATAACCAGTGTTTACTTTTTTAAGAATTTGGTGAGTTTCATGCATTGTCGATTTCTCTGGGCGTTTTAGCCAAACAAAGACATCCCCAAAATCATACCCAACGCATACAGGCCATGATAACATATTTCACTCCACCGTACTAAATGCCAACTTGTTAATAGTCAATAGGAGAAATAAATGCAGTTTTAAAAATTAAAGAATTTCAACATTTTCACCTCAAACATCTTTTTTAGAACAGAGAAACAAAAGGATGCCCTTGTTTTGTATGGGATTTCTGCTACTTTTACATTATTTTTTCTTTTTCATTGAAAATGGCCCTGACCCACTTTTTCTCTCTCAAAAAGCTTTTACTTGATAAACTGACACTCTCCAGTAACTCTTAAGTAGCCATTTTTATTAATGTTCTCTCCACATTGCTAAGACAATGGTTTTTCATTTCTCAAACAAGTAATTTACAAAAAAAATATGCTATGAGGCATATAGAAATTCAAGTAAGAATTCCTGGTTTTTAGAGTTGGCTTTTTTTAAATCACAACTTTTCCTAGATTTGACCCTTTAATAACAACCACAACAGAATTAGCTTATTGAACCAGTTCCTATAATTTACTTTTTAGAAGTGATAGATAATCACAGTTCTGACAAATGTGGCTGATACCCTGAAAATTATAATAGCAATTCAGGAGAGATGTCTGTACCTAATTCTCAGGATAACAACTACAAACTTCTTTACTTGCTCAATTGTTTTAGAGAATATAGGATGGAAACCTTATATTTTTCACTTTTTTAAACTGAGTCTAATGTCACCCATTGTAATTGCCCAATAAATATTTGCAGAATTAAATTGAAAATTTTATCACTTTGAATGACTCTTCTTGACACATTATCGCCAGTGGTGAGTTTAATAAACTGAACATTACCTTGAACATAAACGTTGGAAATAGCATTTTCAGCTTAAACTAATTCAACATATTCAGATACTTCTTTGGGAATTGTATTAACAACATCTTAACTTTTTAAAAAATAAGTAATTCATTTTATGACTTTTATCAAAGAACATATTTGTCATCTAAATGCTACTGAATTAGTAATATCCTGGTTTTGTCTCAAACTGGTCCACAGATTGATTCAGCAGTTGTGAGAAAACTGTCAAGACAAATAAAATAAATACATTTTTTTCACAAAAAAGGAAAACCCACACAGAATGCTAATGAATCTTATGCATTTCATTTGGAATAGTCAGAGTTCAAACTGTACTTCAAAAGCTATCTGAAGCATATGTGATGATTTTGTTATTCAGCTAAAAGTAGTAGATAACCAGTGACAATAACTTAGCAAGGTGTGTGACTCTGTACATTTAATGTAATTTTATTTACTGAAATATTTCTACAACTTAATTTGGTATATATTAATTTAATTAAAAGTGACATTTATCAATCTAAAATAGATAAACAGAGGTTTTAATATGTCTATTTCACATTTATATGTGTATATATATTTTCCAGTAAGAAAAGAAGCTGCCCTACCTTATTTATCTGCTCTGGTGAATTAAGCAGTGGGGTGTAGGAAATCACATTAATTTTTATATATTTCAGCAATGATTCTCACATAATGATTCTCAAATATTCCAGATCCACTCATCAAAATCCCTTGAAGGGATTTTTTCCCTTCAAATTAAGGTAACATAGTCTGATCTATCTTTCACTTCCTCAGTCAGAAAAGGAAACACAGGTTAATTTTTACAAACTGAGGGCTGTTCTTTCAAAAGCCTTCAGTACCTGAGACAAAGTATTTCTCTGGGGCTTCCTGGTCATTCAGATCTGTTTTCTTCTTCTTATTTCTCTCAACTACTCCCTTTATGTAGGTATTCAACTTTGGCTCAGTGTGGGCAATTTTCAGTTATTCATTATGACTCATCAGGTCACTACTAATATTCTGCCGTTCTGTGTTGATTATCTTATATTCTCAATAAGATAGATTTTCATGAGTTTTCTTCTTACATGCAAGAAGTTATTGGAATGACTAGGGATTCTTTGCTAAAAGGTTATGTCTAATTATCTGTGTCTAAATGTTCATGTGGTACATAAGACTTCTATGCTAGTTAAAGTGTCTTTGAAAAGGGCACATACCACAAACTTCATCTATTACACTCCAAATATGCTGTGTTTAATCAACAAACATTTACTGAGTGCCTACTACACATAAGGAATGATGAGTGATGGGCAAACAAGAGGGTAGTTTTGAAGGTGTTTACTGCAAGAATATTGCAATTAAATTAAAACTGAATGCATCTAATGATAAAAATACTATATGTAACTCTATATGTTACACACATGTATACAATTTGATAACTAAATGATTTAGGGATTCAGAAGTAAAAAAATGTTATTGTGGACAATTTGTAGTCAAGAAGATCTATTAAGGGGACATAATCCAAGCTGCAACTTTATCCATCAGAACTAGTTGTCTTTAATTCAGAGTGATGGGTGTAGCTTGGGCTCTGACCAGTCTTTAAAATGCATCCTTTTTCTACAGGACTTCTATTTGTATGTTTCGTATGACAAAAAATCCCCATGAATTGTATAATAATTAATGTTTGCTCATATATTTTTATCAACATCATTAACTTCTTAATAAAGAATCAATCCCTTGCTTCTTGGTAGACCCCAGAGTAGCCAGCACAGTACCATAAATTATGTTTGTGAACAGTAATTATTTTTTGTATTTTTCTCACTTGCTCAATTTGCCAGATATGAGAAAAGCACTTAGAAAACTTAAAAATGCATTCTATCTTTCCATTTTCAGACTCATTTACCTACCTACTTCAAAATACTAAAAGTCCAATCACTTATAATAAGTCTTGCATTTCATAGGAAATAAGCCTAGTATTTTTATTGCATTGACATATTTGAATTAAACAGTTTTACATTTCTTGCCACCTCAGCAATGATTGTTGTTTCATGAATTTTGACAAGGTATAATTCCTCAAATTTTAAATGCAAAAAACTCCTGTTCAATATAAAATAGACAATTTATGTATTTACTAAGACATATTTGAAAAATGAAAAGTAACAGCATAAATATTTCCGAGCTTGAGAAAAGCCTTTTATGTGTTATCAGTTTTATAAACTAAGTTTGGTAAATACAGCACCTTCTTTATTTGTTCCCCCATCTTACAGTTTTACAAGGACATGAAGTATATACAGATGTCTTTGCTTTTTCCTAAACGTTGACAGATTAATGATATTGGTGCAGGCAGTTAGGCAGGCCTGAGCAGAGTGGGAAGGAAAGGCCGGGCACCGGGAGTGGCTTCACCAGGACGGAAAGCCCTAGTTGCCTAGCAATGAACAAAACGGAGAACACAAGTATTACTGGGGGGACCTTGCCTCCAAGGTGATCTCTCCTCCCTTACCATATGGCTGGTCATGCGGTTTAAGCCTCTGACTTTTCCCATTGTTAGTCAGTGCAGTTTGGATCTTTCCCTGACCCTTCCTCCCCTGGTTTGTCCTTAGTCATGTGATAGACCCCTTTAGAGGAGGTGAAAGGAGCCAGAGAATAGCCTCTATGACTTCCTCCCATGACCATTCCGTTAAACATTAAGGCCTCAGTACAGTGTGTTTCTGGCCTACATCAAATAATCTTAGAAAAATAATCATTCGGTCAGTAAATCACAGAGACAGAGGTTTTGTCAAACTGGGGACAGCATTTAGGCTATGGTTGTGTTTCAGCTCTAGACACAGACAAAAAAAAACCCCAAAAAACAGAACTAATGAAACAATGCCATGGCTGTCATCAGGACCAGCTGCCATGACTAATGACCCCCTGCCCTGGCGTTGACCAATTATTGGAGATGATGACCCTAAGGAGACATACCTGGAGAGCTCATGATTATTCTATTAAGATATCTTTAAGGTGAACGTCCAGCATGCTTTTTCTCTCTCCCTCTGGAGCACACTTTCGCCTTTCTCCCTCTCCTTCCCCTGGGCCTGTTTTCTTTGCCCTTCTTTCTCCTAAGCTCCAAGGACAATTCTTTGGTCTCTGTACCTCACTTCCTGAGTCCATGAAGCCCAGCTGGCTCACTTCTACCTCTGTGACATTCTAAGTAAACTTTTGCTTGTATTTGAGTCTTAGCTCTTAATTCTTTCTTAGCCAGAATTAAGAACTGAGGTCTATGCCCTGGCTGCTGTAGCTCAGTGGATTGAGCCTGTGAAGTAAAGGGCCACTGGTTCGATTCCCAGTCAGGGCACATGCCTGGGTTGCGGGCCAGGTTCCCAGTAGGGGACACAGGAGAGGCAACCACGCAATGATGTTTCTCTTCCATGCTTTCTCCTTCCCTCCCCCTCTCTGTAAAAATAAATAAATAAAATATTAATTAAAAAACAACTGAGGTCTAACATCTGAAGTTGTTTCCCTGCTAACGATATAATTGTTTATTTAGCTTTGATAATTACCTTTTTCCTTATAATAAATATCAAAATATGAAACGCTGGTGTCACTATATCACAAAAAGAGTCACAGCAGATCTGGAAAGCAGTCCAAAGCACTTCAAAGTGATTTTCATGCCTAAGGCTTTTTACATGAAGCTGTCACTCCTGGAGAGGAAAACAAAATTATCCTTGAAGACAATTGAGGCACATTATGAAATGATTAAAATCTTGGTGTAAAATTGAATATGCCACTCCAGTTTTTATACTACCAAAAGAATCATTTTACTGTTTTATGGATGGGCAAGCAATTATAATTCAGGACCACCTCTGGGAAATTTGCAAATTCTTACAGTACATTCACCCTTTTCCTTGTGGGTGGGAGCACACCACAAAAAAAGAGAGAAAATTGAAGGCAACAATACACAATCAGAAGTGTTGATTTCCATTCAATGTATGGGAGTTACTTGAAAAGTTTAAGAAATAAAATTATGGGATAGAGGTTAATAATCCTTGAATTTATTCTAATACATACTGAGTTCTGGCTGACTATAATCACTGACAATCTCTATTTAATTTGATTATAATATTTAAATGCTTAAAAATGACAGACATTTCAAACTGCAAGATAAATATCATAGAAAAATAGGTTAATTTTATCTATTTCTAAATGTGCATGAATGCAATGAGTTCAATTTAATTCATAATATATTGAGTAGCTCAAGTTTTTTCTTTTTTTCAATTCTTTTCCCCATTTATATTACATTTTCTTTGGAAAGAATATTTTTCTTCACTTCACAAATCAAGCATATTATATTAATATCTTAGCAAAATTTCCCATTTTAAGATTCTGCTGTCCCTCAGTTACTCTAGAATCCATCAATAACTAAATAACTATATTATTCTTGTGAGGGTAGTGTGTGTGTGTGTGTGTGTGTGTGTGTGTGTGTGTGTGTGATGATATCTCCTCACCTGCAATCTCTTTCTGAGCTTTTACTTCTCTAGTGAAATTGAAATGCTCAGTGACTCTTGACTTCAAGGTAAGATTAGTAATGACTTTCAACATTAGCACCAAAGTTTATAATTGTATTCTGGCATCTAAAAACCAATAAAAATCAAATAATGCCATAAGGATTTACTGAGTGAAATGAGCAATTATGAAGACAGTGTAAACAATATTATTTCTATAAAATGAGTGCATCTGAATAAATACTGTTATAGAAACTATGGTGTTTTAGAATTTTGCTGAATAAAGACTACTTAATTATATTTACATGGTACATGTCTCCCTAGAATGGTACAATTGATGCCACTGAATAGTTCTAGCTTGCAGGACAGAAATTAACTTAAACAAAATATCAGCTCTAAGTGGCTGGCAACAAGACACCAACCAAAGGTAGTGAGTAACATTTTACATAAGTAAACTATAGAAAGACTTTCAATCAAGTTTGAGATGACAATAATAAGAGATTGTGACTGGAATATAAAGGCAAGGCAGCAAAGAGAGGAGGAACTAAAGTCGGGAGCTAGAAAAATGAGAGTTAGTGATGTACCACAAACAGGAAAACCAGAGCACTTCTGAGTAAAAGATCATGAATTGGAAAAGAAAGCTGTGGTCCCTGGTGAATGGGCCTCGGGTGATACTGGCAGATGAAAACAACCATATGGAATACCCAGTTGAAGAAATACTAAAAACTGGAAGGACTTTAAATGGATAAGAAATTTCAGGTAGTTCATCAATGAAGAAATAAAAGCAGAGAAAAATCCCCCAGAGATAAGTAAGATCCCTCATAAAGAGATGTTACTGAACAGAACTGGGGTTCAGGTGCCTGCCCATGAACACAGGCTTAAAACAAAGGTTGGTGGGGAGAGAAAAAGGTCTTTATTAAAAGTCTGCACAATCTGAGGGAGCAGAGGGATCCCTGGACCTGGGCTCCTCTTTCACAAAACAGAAAAAAAACTTGTTTTCAAGAAGATTGAAATCTAAAACCAAGCCTAAAAATCTCCCCTGTATTCTTATTTGTCCTTTGGAATATAAGGTTGCTATGCAGACTGCTTTTTGGCTTCAGTTTTTCCCCCAGGAGTGTGTGCATGTGAGGTCAACACGGCATTGCCATGCCACAGTCATTCCCACTCCAGGGGCTCGGGGTCACTGCGAAATGCTGCGGTCAGTCATGAAAGAGCCTCTTGTCCAAGGCTGTCAACACCCTCTGAGCCAGTGAGTTTTCTGGCCTCTGCATCCATGCACTGAACTCAGAGCAGGAGTAAGGGCACAGTCTGGGACCATCCATGTGGCATGGAGCTTCATCGTCCCATAGGCTGCTATCCAAGCACATGTCCATAGGGCAAGGCCCAGCATGTGAGACTCAGACTAGGTGAAAGCCAACTGTGGATAAGACACATGAGGGGAAGGAGAAGAGCTTAGTTTCTGCCCTACTCTTGTTTAAATCTCTGAGCCCCAAATTCCATGTGCTCTAAAACCATCCAAGTTCCCTAGTCAATACATCCTTTTGCTGGGCTGGCAGGTTTGCAACTCCCCCTGTCCCCGAGTTCTAGAAGGGAGTAGGAAGGTTTATTTCCTCCATCTATTAACTGGGCCAGTCTGTGCAAAATCCTTGCAAAGTCTCCCTCTGTCACCATGCACTGGCTAGTTCACTTGCAGGGAAAACATGATGCTGCCTGGATAGTTTGTTTATCCATTAGCTGGGGGTAGGGGAATCTACTACACGCCATGCTACAGTTTCAGTTCTGTTGCCTCTGGTATTCATGGGACCCCTCCTTCACTCTGGGGACCCAGGCAGGCACTGGTATCATTCATCCCCTTTCACACTTCTGAACCTTTGTAATTTTACAAAGGCAAATAGGCAAATGGTTTATTTTTTTGGTTACTACTTTTTGTTGGCCATGTGCATATCCTACCTATCCACAGATCCAGAGAACAAAAATTCAGGGGCTCTGGAGAGGAGGGAGGTCTTTATGAGAGGGAGGAGAACTTCGTAAAGTCTAGGTCAGTTGGCTTTCTCTGGGAAGCAGAGTACACTTTATCCAAAGGGTGGCATTGCTGGACAAGTATGCATCCTTGTATTGTGAGGTGACAAATTTAGCAAGAAGGTTAGAAATCATAGTCAGAACCACAGAAAGGTTGGGAATAATTCTATGTGTCTACATTAAGAAAGGAGAAGCTTCCTTCTAGAAATGTGTTTAATAATGCCATAGTCTCTGAAGCTCTTTTGTCCACTATATTCAATTTAAATTAGGCTGAGAGCAACATTCTAAGGTTCCCTCCCTCTAAAGAATTGTGGGCCTTTTTTTGTCTGTACCATTAGGGCAGAAAAGGAAAGTAGTTTTAAGTGAAGCTGATAGACTTCCTCATGCTTTATTAACTCCACCATCTAGTCTGGTCAAACTGTTGAGTCTCAGGAGGCAGCAATATAGATGGGATTGTAAAGGAAGGCCTATATTGTGTAAACCAGTATTCAGGTAATGAGGTCATAGGTATGCACCTTACGAAAATAGAAGAAAGATAATAAATGTTAATTTACATATATCCCAGTATCTGAGTTTGCAAGACTCTCATTTGAGAAGATGTCCAGTTGTAAGGCCTTGGCTGGAGTGACATTCAATAAGGACAATCTGACAAGTCATTCTGGCTTGTAAATGGAACATTTCTGGTGATGTTCTTAGGTGCCAATGTAAAATTTGTATGGCGAATATGGAACTTTGTTCAATTTCCAAGTAAAAATAAAACTTTGAAGACATTTATCTTCACTAGAGTCCAATATCCATAACCGAGCATTGTGATTTTTTGAAATGTGTTTTTTTTAAGATTACTCTCATTGTCATCAAAGAGATGGCTAGTTTTTTATTTTGTCTGCTTATTTGCATAAACACAACAGGAACAGACATTGATTATATATAAATTTTATATAGATTTTGCTGGAATTTTTACAAGGAACCCTTAGACCGAGCTTTAGTCAGCCTTTTAGGGCACGGAAGTCAAGCCCCACAACTGTCATACAGCTTTGCCTGTCTTACCTATATTCCTGAAGTCCTGGAGGTTCCCAAAGTCCCTTCAGTTTGCTCCCATGTCATCTTTCAGGAGAGTAACCTTTGTTCTGTATCCGAAAGACTGTTACGAACCAAATGACCAAATAAGGTATCAGGCCATTTCAACAGTGGCCTTTTGTTAATGTCCAAAGTTAATTTAGTTTCTCAAGGTTTTCTGGTAATAACCAGAGTCCAGGCATGCATTCTTTAGGTATGACATTCCAGTCAGAGTCTTGGTTAATAAACCACAAGTAAACACTGGTCTTACTGGTTTTATGCAAAGAAACTTTTTTCTATCATTGATTAAGAATGCCAAATTTTGGAGAGATCAGGTGGGAAATAGAAGACAAGAAAAGAAAATCTGTCCTTCAGATATTTACTGAAACTGTATTTTTTTGACATATGCCTTTTATTTATAAAACCATACAAGTTTCCCCAATGTAATGTAAATTTTTAATACTCACAAATTTTAATTTGCTTTCAAAGTAGACACAAAAAACAAAATTCAGAGTAAAGACAAAGTTTCTAAAAAGGGGGGAACTAGAGTTAGTCTTAGAATCTTGTTTCACACCCATTGATATTCTAACCAGTATCCCAAGTGACCCTTATCAGGTCCAAATGGCACAAAAGTCCCAAACAGCAGAGACATGCTCTCATACCAGCCAGTACACCAACCAGCACCATGTGGCACAATGCCCCAAATGACAGAGACATGATTTCTCATTAACCGAAACACCAACTGGCACCAAATGCCACAAAGCACCAAATGGCACAGACGGAGGATTTTGGGTGCATATAAAGTAGCACCAAGTTCAAACCAAGTTCTTAAAAGATAAGAAAGTAAACAAAGAATAATTGTAACCATGAGCTGAGGTTTCTTTTTTTTATTAAGTTTAAAATTTTCACAACTTGTTACACCTTTTACAACCTTCACACACCTTTTTGTAACTTTCAGAAACTTTCTATGTACCTTTCTAAAACGTTCACAGACTTTCTCATTAATTCACAAATAACCATAACTCATTTTCAATCCTTCCCTTTTAACAATGGGAAGGGCCATACTCTAAGTCTTTATCAGGTACCTAAAAGTCCCTAGATTTGTAAACTTAGTTTGTAAATTTTTGAAACACGGATCACACAAAAATTCTATTGCGTGATGACCTGAATGCCTGGATATATGGGCTTTTCTCCCACTTCTCCAGCCACTGGCAATATAGTTCCAACTTCATAATGATACAATAGCCTACAGAACCATTAATGGGCCATTTTCCCCATAGTCTAAAATACACATAGGCCAAGCCATGTTGCAATAGAACACCAATTTCTTTTCAGACATTGCATAATGGTTGCACCTACCCCAGCCCACTAAAATTTCACACAGTGGTTCACTGCAGTAGCTGCACAAACTTCTCCTAACGGCCTGGATGTACAGAATCAAAACTATGATCAGAAGAATGTGGGCAAACTGGGAACGTACCATCCAAAGTTGAACCCATGACTTTATTTTACAAGCAAGTTTTAGGGACCCATTTATTTTTGCCAATTTGTATTGCAATTCTTGGCCCCCATAAGATTAACCACCAGAACTTGGACAGTTCTCACCCAATCCTAGTCACACGGCTTTCCTGGGAACACATGTGTGGGGCTGCAGTGCCAAATAGTGGCACCCAAACAGTGGCCATTCAAAATTCGGGTGACCTTCACCCAGTCCTTGAGTCTGTCTCCTTCCCAGACCTTTCTCCTTGGTGGCCCAAGGCAGTTTTCACCCAGACCACTGTGCATGGATTCCAGAATGGTCCCCATTTGACTCTGGCTCAGGGCCTCCAGAGCACGATCAGTCCCCTGTGGATCCCATTTGTGCACTTAAATGCTCTCCCTCAAACCCCAATTAGTAGCCCTCCAAATCGGAGCTGCCCCATCAAATCTCAGTTGTGCAGAAAACCTGTGGTGTGGTGCCGGTGTGCCACGTAGCCAGAATGGTGGGTGTGGCCTGCTAAGGCCCCTGGAGCCCAAACGGTGCCCACATAGCTTATAGCTCGAATGGCAGGCATGGATCACCAAGTGATACCACAATGGCTCTATCTGGACCCGTAAGGCAGAGTGCTCAGTCCCCACAGTGCACGCCCATTTGAATCACCCAGTGTTGGGGTCCCTTTCTTCCTCAAACCTCTTTTCCTCCACCATGTGGTAATCCCAGCTACTGGAGCCTTGAGCAGGGGTTCAGGGAAGTTCCCTGAGATTGGGAAATCCACACAGTTGCATTCTTGGGGTTCACCTGCCTCAGGCAACTGGGATCTGACTAAGGCCCACGGAGTCCCATATGGGTTGCTAAACTGTTATGGACCAGAAGTGGGGTTCGGCTTCCCACTGCTAAACACCAGCATGAAACAAAGTTTGGTGGGGAGGATAAAGGTCTTCTTCATTAAAAGGCTGCACAGTTTGAGGGAGAGGAAGTCCTTGGATCTGGGCTCCCTCTTCTGCAAAATACAGAAAAAAAAAAAAAAAACCACATTTGTTCCCTGGAAGACTGAAACCCAAAATCGAGCCCAGAGATTCCTCTATTCGTATCCCTCCTTTGGAGTATAAGGCTGCTGGGCATACTGCTCTTCTCTTTCAGGCTTCCCCCTTGAAGTGTGCACGTGCGGGGCCCTCGCCACCATTGCCATACCACAGACGTTTCAAACTCTAGGGCCCAAGGCCACTGCCAACTGCTGCATTAGGTTATGCAGGTGCTCAGTTCACTGGGCCCCATGCTGGCAGCTGCTTACAGCCCTCAGGCCGGTGAGCATTCTGGCCTATATATCCATGCACTGAACTAAGTGCAAGAGAAGGGGCATGATATTGGACCCAGCCATGGTATCCTGCAGGCCACCGCCAGGGTTCACGTCCCCGGGGGCATGGCCCAGAGCAGTTTTTGGCCTTGCTTACAGGTGACCGGATTGGGTGAGCAAGGGGAAAAGAAGGACCACCAAGTCTCTCCCTTCCCTCTACTTAAATATCTGCGCCCAAAAATTTCATGCATTCCAGAAGCATCAAACTTCCTAGCCAATCTGTCCTTTCACCAGGCTAGACTGACAGGTTAGCACAACCCCCTCCCCCCACGTTCTGGAAAGGAGCAAGAGTGTTTTCCCCTCTGTCAGTTACCCTCACCAGCCTGCATGAACTCCATGCAACGTTTTTCTCTGCCACCACCTGCCCCACTAGCGTGTTTGCCAGGGCAACATGATGCTGCTGCTCTGGTTCATTTACCCTTTACCCAGGGGTAGGGAAATCTAGCATGTGCCATGACGTGGCTTTAGTCCCACCACCTCTTGGCGTTTCTTGCAACCCCCTCCCTCACTCCGGGGGCCTGGGCAGTATCAGAAACACCAAAGCTATATTAAATGAGGGTTAATTTGTTATAAAAAATAAGACAGGGCTTGGACATTAAAAACAATCCAAGTAATTAATCAATGAACTGAACAATATCAATTTGATGACAACATGATCCTCCGAAAAATGACGAGAGAAACATAAGCAAGGAAAAGTAATGTAATTCTGATCAATGGTAAATGCACTGTAATGCAAACTTTTGAGAGAAATATTATTTTAGCTACATAGGGTGGTTCAGCATCACCCCACCCCCTTCTCTCTGTTGAAGCTGTGTGTCAGTGCACCTGGTTTTCTAAATCAGCAGTCCCCAAGCTTTCTGGCACCAGGGACTGGTTTAGGGAAAGAAAACTTTTCCATCGACAGAATGCAGGGAGGCTGGGGGACAGGAGGTGGAGCTCAGGTGATTATGCAAAGGAAGCTTCACTTGCTTGCCCACTTCCTGCTCTGCCTAACAGGCCACACACTGGTACTGGTCTGCAGCCTGGGGATTGGGGACCCCTGCTCTAATTTACACACCATGGAAGGCACTGCCCACTCATGCAAGACAGCTCCAGAGAGAAGAGAAGAGAAGAAAAAAAGTTCCTATAGCTACTTAAGTCAATCAGGGAATGTTTTTATTTTTAAATATGGAGGAACAACCAAGAAGTAGTAGACATTTTAAGCAATGCTCCAAAAACAAACCATAAAGAAGAATCAAGTGATGCAATAGAATAACTGAACTTAATATCAATACAAGATCAAGATTCACTAAAACAGAAGGAATTAGAAAGTCCATAAAAGATCATGGAAATTAACAAACTTTTTTCTCAATCTGTTAGTGGGTTGTAATTGGCCTGGCACCCAGGAACTCTGTGTGTGTGTTTTTTTAGTTAGTTATGTAAACATGAATATATTGCATATTTATTATAAATAACTAATTTATATGACCAACTTATGTGACCACATATAATTTTATTATGGTATCTGGTATAGCGTGAATAATTAGTTAAAAAGAAAAATTAGAAGAGAGACCAATATAGCAGCTATTATACTTGTACGGGGAAAATTTTGAAAATATGAATGGAAAGAAATAACAAATTTTTGAGATATTTAAAAATTATAGGTTTATCTTTAAAGCACCTATATTTTCTAATCTTGAAGCGTGCTTAGTAAAAACTAGCATAACCAAACCCCTAATATGATATTCTCTAGGAAAACATATATAAACATATGAAACATAAAATGAAAATGCATAATTTTTGTTTACTTCTAGTGTTTATAAAAGTGGGAGTCAGCCTTAGCTTGGTAGCTAAGTTGGTTGGTCATTGTCCTGTACAGCAACAAAGGCTGCACATTTGATTCCTGGTCAGGGGACATACCTAGGTTGAGGGTTAGATCCCGGGTCAGGGTGCATATGGAAGGAAACCAATGGACGTTTTGCTCTCACATCAATATTTCCTTCTCTTCCTCTCCCCTCCTTTCTCTCTAAAAAATCAATAATAAAATATATCCTCAGTTGAGTGCTAAAAACATAGGTGGCAGTCAGAGCCTTATTTTGCCGTTGTCTGCTTCCCATATTATGTGCAAGATATTTATGTGTTACCTTTTACGTGCTTGCCTCATTTTTAAAATAAATCCTTAAGTACAACTTACCAAATTTGCAACATATACCAGCATTTTAACCCACAAATCCTGACTTTTCACAAATGTATACATTTTATAGTAGTTGCCCCTGCCCAGAGTGGTCGGAGATTTTATAGGAGGTAACGCAGTCAAATAAGCACTCCATACTTGGAATTCTTCCCTTTCCATTATCTCTTTGACCCACTCTGACTTAGAGTGATGGAGTGTATGTATAATTATATCGTCAAAATAAAGAATGTGAGCACTAATTGATTCACTTCCTGACATATAAATCTTCATAAAGAATGACAAATCAGAAAATAAACACATGCTAAAGGTAACTGAATTTCCTTACATTCCACTGTGGAGCTGCACTTCACGCTGAGCAGGTCAGGGGGGGCTGAAGGGGGGGGACAACCGAACCAGCCAATGGCACATCCTAGTCTCAGCCGTTTTATCAGGAGTTTCTCATGAAAATTCCTCAAAATGGCTTTTAAACAGTTATCGTAAACAGTAAATCAAACTATATATTATTAAATATATTTTAGAGAATCAAAAATGTTCTATGAAGCCCTAAACTGACATATAAACAAGAAATATTTATGTATAATGCTCAGGAAGAAAATTATAAACTACAATAGAAATTCCACACTACAGTGGGTTTGTATTATATGTAATGTGAAATTCTTGCAGACATTATGATTTGGAAGACACAACGTTATTTCAATATCTTGTAATGTCATCTAATGTCTCTAAATTGAATGTTACTTGGATCACTGTGTATTGCTGTAAGAATAGTGTCAGGTGTATGCTGGACACCTATTTGTTAAATTTAAAGAATAAACCAGATTGATACATAAAATTGCTCACTGAGCCTCTCCACTATATAAAACGCTTTTCAAAATATACGTGTCCAAAATGAAATTATTTATTCCTGACTCCATACAGGCTTCTATGTCCATATGTCACATCTGAGTAAATGGCACCAACCACCTAACTAGATGCTCAAGTCAAAACCCCAGACAGGGTTCACAGCTGTGATGCAGAAGCTTTTACCATGTCAATCTTTTGACAAGAAAAACTGTAACAGTTAGATAATAAAAAATAGCCTGTTATAGTAAATAGATAGCATCTGAGTGAACAATGACTCTGTGTGCCGATGTTCTGGGAAATATTCTGGATAGTTCATTGAGGTGACATCCACATACTGTGAAATGCTTTTCCAAGTCCTTAATTCTGGGAGTTGGAGGCTGTGAAGCCAGAGGGTATCCATTAAGAACCAGAGTAGCCAGAAGAATTTTTATTGTGTCATAAATGTGACAGGACAAACTTTTAAGTTCGTACCCACAAAGCTACGATAAATTTAAGGGTCAAAATTTTGGAGCAAGAGCACTGAAGAAAGTTTGACAATCTCACCACTTTTTGACTTGAGACATTTAAATTGTAATTTTAAACTGAAGTATGAAAGAAGCAAAGAAAGTAGAACTCAGAAGAGCTTTCATCAGTTTTAAATAAATGGGGGAAAGAAAACTATAGATTAAAGTCTGCCAAGAAGGAGAATTACTAGTAAACATATTAAGCTCCCACAGAGAGAGTTGCAAGACTACCCTTTGGGGATAGAGACCAAATAGAGATAGTCCAAGCATCGTATCTAGACACAGTTTGCAAGTTCAAAGAATCTAATCTTTTACTATTGAGATTATTATTATCAACTTATATATACTAGCAAAGAAAGGTAAGCATATCATAAATATTATTATTAATGGTTAATCATTTTTATAACTAGTAGGGAAGAATTATCACCCAAAATATTGAATTATATTTTACTTTGATTTCTGTACCATATTTTATATTATTCTTTTTAATTTTTTAAAATATATTTTATTGATTATGGCATTACAGTTGTCCCATTCATCCCTTCAGTCCCCTCCACCCTGCATACCTTCTCCCACCCACATTCCCCCCTTTAGTTCATGTCCATGTGTCATAAGTTTTTTAGCTTCTACATTTCCCACACTACTCTTGCCCTCTCCCTGTCTATTTTCTCCCCACTGTCTATGCTACTTATTTTCTGTACCTTTTCCCCATCTCTACTATACATGTTTTTTATCTTCTTTTTCATAGATAAGTTCCTTTAACATTTCATAAAATAAGGGCTTGTTAATGATGAACTCCTTCAACTTGACCTTACCTGAGAAGCACTTTATTTGCTCTTCTATTTTAAATGAAAGCTTTGCTGAATAGAGCAATCTTAGATGTAGGTCCTTGCCTTTCATGACTTGAAATATTTCTTTCCAGCCCCATACTGCCTGTAAGGTCTCTTTTGAGAAATCCGCTGACAGTCTGATGGGAACTTCTTTGTAGGTGACTGTCTCCTTATCTCTTGCTGCTTCTAGGATTCTCTCTTTCATCTTTATCTTGGGTAATGTAATTATGATGTGCCTTGGTGTGTTCCTCCTTGGGTACAATTTCTCTGGGACTCTCTAAGCTTCCTGGACTTCCTGGAAGTCTATTTCCTTTGCCAGATTTGGGAAATTCTCCTTTGTTATCTGTTCAATAACTTTTCCACTTGTTGCTCTTCCTCTTCCCCTTCTGGTACCCCTATCATTCAGATGTTGGAACATTTAAAGATGTCCTGGAGGTTCCTAAGCCTCTCTTCTTTTTTTAATTCTCATTTCTTTATTCTTTTCTGTTTGGTTGTTTCTTTCTTCCTTCTGGTCCACTCTCTTGATTTGAGTCCCAGATTCCTTTTCATCACTATTGGTTTCCTGGGCATTTTCCTTCATTTTACTTAGTGTAGCCTTCATTTTTTCATCTAATTTGTGACCAAATTCAACCAATTCTGTGAGTATCCAGATCACCAGTGCTTTGAACTATGCATCTGATAGGTTGGCTATCTCTTGGTCACTTAGTTGTATTATTCTGGATCTTTGATCTGTTCTTCTGTTTTGGCCTTTTTTTTTTTTTTTTTGGTCTTGTGTTTGTTACATACTGAAGGGTAGAGCCTTAGGAGTTCACCAGGGTGGAGCAACCCAGTTGCTGGGTTGTGACACTGTATGGGGGGGGGGTCCTAGAGGGAACAATGGTGCTTGCTCAGCTCTCTGTTGGATTTTAGTCCCTTCCACCACTTCCCCCAAGCAAACTGGGCCTTTCTGGTGCTGATTTCCGTGTGGGTGGGCTTCTGTATGTTCTGGGACACTGCGGGTCTCTCCAATGAACTCTCCTATGAGGCTGGGAGTCTCTCCTGGCACCTCAACCCCCACAGGTGTTTTCAATTGGTGCTTCCAGGCTTTATTTCTCAGTGCTGGGACCCTGGATTGGGTGTTCTGTCTTGCTCCCCGGTTATCTTGTAGTGAATGTGGGGCTGCTGCCCAGTCAGCCAGCTGCCTTGCGGGCAGTGCCTCACTTCACCGTCACTGCCTCTCTGGGTTTGCCCATTGCCACCCCACGCCCAGACTCTGCCTGCAACTGTCTTGCACCCTTGGGGTGTCTTGAATGCTCAGTGTCACCGCTTCTTATGCCATGACCCCTCTCAACTGGGCCACCCAACTCCGCCCAGACTACCAGTCTGGATGAATGTGTCTATTTCGGTTCTGTGGCTGTCCAACTTCCACACAGTTCAATTTTCTGTCAGTCCTGGTTGTGTTTTGTTTCTAAATTGTTGTTGTCCTTATTTTGGTTGTGTAAGGAGGCACAGTGTGTCTACCTATGCCTCCATCTTGGCTGGGAAGTCCTTATATTATTCTTTAAGTGATAATTTTTAGTTGGAATTTTTTCCTTCCAAAAATAAGACAGAAGATAATGAGTAGAATGATCTAGGGCAAAACAAGTGTATTGTCAATATCATAAATATAGAGCATTGTCGTTCATTCTGGCTTACGTCAGTCTCTTGCTATAAAATAGACTGCATTCTTTTTCCTAAACTCATTGTATTAATGTGAAATAAGTTGTTCAAAATTGAAAATGAACAATTCATTTAATTGACAAATGAAAACATCTGTGTTTCAATTTATAAATTTCATTTATCATTTGATTAATCAAGTTCAAAATTTTTTATTATAATTATTTAATTTCAAGGGGAAAATTAAATATATCAGTTCCATCTTTTTTCCCTGAAGCTTTTTCTCATCATAAAGAGTAAGTTTTTTTATCAATATGAATAAAATCACACCATAGTGCCAATTAAAAATAATGGAAATTGCTCATCTAATTCACCATTGACCAATAAAAAATTTTCCCTGTAAAAGTAATAAAACACATAAAACTCTCTGTGGGAAAGAAACTCTTTAAGTAGACTGCTTTTATGAATTTTTGGCACCTAAAAAATAAAGAACAATGATATTTTAAAAAAACATTTAACTTATAACTTGAGTATTCCAGAAGACAATTTAATAAATGTTATGCAAATAAAATGGAAAAAAACAGAATTTGAGTCAAAGAATGATGTAGACAAAGAAGAAATAAATTGTCAAAGTTCGAAGTGAATAACAGCATAAAAATACTAAATTATATAAATAAAATTACTTATTATATAATTTCCTTGCTTGGCACTTTCTAATGTAATATTTTTCTATATAAAGAAAGAAAGTAACATGCAGAATAAAAGTACTGTAGAACATCCCTACACACAGGGGATTACAGGGTTTCAACCAATTGATATGATGCTTTCATTTACACACTATGTAACAAAAATAATTGCAATTTTCTATAGATTTCATGTTAAATCCATCAATCTCAAAAATGAATAGTTTGTCTTGTTTTCTATTATAACACAATAAAATAATAAAATGATCAAATTGGAATTTTACTTAGGTTACCAATATCTGGAGATAGGTTAAAATATAAAGCAGGTATAGCCAGTTTTCTGCTCAAAATATTTTTGAAGATTTTATTTATTTAGTTTTTTAGAGAGGGGAAGAGAGAGAAAAAGAGAGGGAGAGAACCATCAATGTGTGGTTGCCTCTCACACACGGCTACTGGGCACATGGCCCACAACCCGGGCATGTGCTCTGACTGGGAATCCAACCAGAGACTCTTTGGTGTATAGGCCAGCACTCAGGCCACTGAGCCACACCAGCCAGGGCTCTCCTCAAGCTCTCTGCAGCTCTCTTTATCCCTTCTATTTTTTTTTTCAGAAAATGAAGTTAATATATTTATATACTAAGTATATGTAGCTTTTTATATATTCATTATATCTCAATAAAGCTTTTTTAAAAAGGAAGAAGATTTTTGGAGGAAATGTTATCTAGATTTTACCTCACACCATGCATGAGTTTAAAAGATGTAAAGGATGTAGAATTTGTGTATGTGTATATATGTATGTGTATGTGTATACATATATACACACATGCATGCATATATACATACACATACACAAAATTGTATATGTATAATTGTATACGCACATATATGTGTGCATATACATATATGTATATGCATATATACATGTACATATATATATAAAGGTTTATTTATTTTTAGAGGGAGGGAGAAAGAAAGGAAAAGAGACATCAATGTGTGGTTGTCTCTCCCTCACCTTTCACTGGGGACCTGGCCCGCAACCCAGGCATGTGCCCTGACTGGGAATTAAACCAACGACCCTTAGCTTTGTAGTCAGTCCTGATCTCAATCCACTGAGCCACACAAGCCAAGGCATGTATATTTTTTCATAGCCTTTCTGCACAGTTATTATCATTTAACCTTGTTGTTGTCACCAATGTTAAAGGCAGAATATATATCCAATCACTGCATTTTTTCATTTGTTTCCTCAAATTTCTAATGCGCAGTGTCATTTGAAGACATCTCCTTTACAGTCCTCCTGGCACTGACCGAGGCCAGGCTCTCATCTTGAACTGTGTGTCTATAATAACAAACCTCTTAATAGATTCTCCCGTGTAAGCATTCTTGTGTTGCCAACCATCTTTTCCACCAAAATGAATAACTGGCTTTTAAAGTTCAGTGTAAGTCACTGATCTTTTCTCGTGGAAAGTAGTTTTTACATTTTTTAGTATATATATTTTTATTTTTCAGTTAGTTGACATACAATGTTCATTAGTTTCAGGTGCACAGTGCAGTGATTAGACATGTATATAACTTACTACATGATCACTCACATAAATTGCATACCCATTTGATGCCATACATAGTTATTACAATATTATTGACTATATTCCATATGCTGTACTTCACATCCCCACAATGATTTTGTAACCACCAATTTGTACTTCTTAATCACTTTACGTATTTCCCCCAACCTACCTCCCATCAGGCAACATTCAAAATGTGCTCTACATCTATGAGTGTGCTTCTTTTCTGTGTATTCATTTATTTTGTTCTTTAGATATCACGTGTAAGTGAAATCTTATGGCACTTGTCTCGTCTGAGTTACTTCACTCAACACAATGCCCTCTAGGTCCTTTCATGTTGTTGCAGGTAAGATTTCAATCTTTTTTGTGACTGAGTCACGTCCCCTTGTATATATGCACCACTTCTGTATCCACTCATCTACTGATAGGCACTTAGGTTGCTCCAGTGTCTCGGCTTTTATGGCTAATGTTGCAATTAACATACTGATGTATATGTCTTTCTGATTTAGTATTTTGGGTTTCTTCGAATACATACCCAGAATTAGAATTGCCTGGTCCTTCTTTGCTTCTTGTTACAGCCTTTGTTTTAAAGGTTATTTTGTGTGGTGTAAGTATTGATACCTCAGCTGTTTGTTTGTTTGTTTGTTTCCATTTTCATGAAATAGCTTATTTCCTTTCTTTACTTTTAATCTATCTGTATCTTTCCATTTGAAGTATCTTGTAGACAGCATATACATGGGTCTTGTTTTGTTTTCCATTCAGGCACTGCATGTCTTTTGATTGGAGCAATTAATCTGTCTGCATTTAAAGTAACTCTTGATATGTTCTGATTGCCATTTTGTTATTTACAATATACTGTTCATCTTTTTCTCTTCTTCTCAAAGGAGAAGACCCTTTAATATTTCTTACAATACTGGTTTGTGGAAGATCTTTATTTGTCCCTTGATTACAAATGATACCTTTTCTGGTCAGAGTAACCTTGGGTATAGATCCTTGTTTTTCATCACTTTGATTATTTCATGCCAATTCCTTTTTGCCTGCAAGGTTGCTGTTGAGAAATCAGCTGACAGTCCTTTGGGTGCTCCTTTGTATGTAACTACTTTTCTCTTGCTGCTTTTAATATTCTGCCTTATCTTTGATATTTTAATTATAATCTATCTTGGTGTGTGTCTGCCTCTTTGGTTTCATCTTGATTGGGACTCTGTTTCCTGGACTGGTATGTCTGTTTCCTGCTCCAAGTTAGTGCAATTTTCTGTTATTATATTTTCAAATAGGTTTTCAATTTCTTGCCCTTTTTTCTTTATTTCTGGCACCCTCTTGATGTGATTGATAGTAAGCTTAAAGTTGTTGCAGAGGCTCCTTATACTATTCTTATTTGGGGGGGGGTTCTTTTTTTTTTTTTTTTTTTTGCTGTTCTGATCTCTGATGTTCTGATTGGGTATCTTTTGATTCTTTATATTCCAAATCACTGTTTTCATTCTTTGCTTCATCTATTCTACTATTGGTTCCCTGTAAATGATTCTTCATTTCACTTATAGTATTCTTTATTTCTGACTGGTTCTGTTCTAGAGTTTCCATATCCTTTTTTAAAGTGTTGAAATTCTGTAGGTTCATCTATTCTTCTCTAAAGTTTACTGAGCTACCTTATAACCAGTGTTTTAAACTCTGCATCTGGTAGAATGCTCGTCGCCATTTTGTTTAATTCTTTTTCTGGAGTTTTGTTCTGTTTTTTTCATTTGGGATATGGTTTTTTTTTTCATTTTTGCATTTTGGCAGCCTCCCTGTGTTGGTTTCTGTGTATTAATGCATTAGGTGAAGCTACTACATCTCCTGGGCTTGGTAACGTGGCCTAATATAGTAGGTGTCCTATAGGGTCCAGTGGCACAGTCTCCTACCATTTGAGCTGAGTGCTCCAGGTGTGCCCCCTGCCCCCTCTTAATGTGGGCTCTGTGCACCCTCCTGTTGGGGTTGGGCCCTGATTGCTGTTGGCACATCAGTGAGAGGGATTTACTCCCAGGGGAGAAGGGTTGGCCCCCAGGCCAATAAGTTACAAAGACTGGCTGCAACCACCTTAGAGGATCAGTTGTTCAGGGTCCCACCCAACAGAAAAGGACATATTTTAACAAGGATCTGGTGCCCACTGAGTCAGCTCCTTGAGTTTGTCTCTTATAGAGGTGGTTGGGTGGTGCTTCAACATGGTCTGAATCTGCCCACTGGGTACACTGGTTCAGGAGCGTCCCAAGATTATAGAAGAAAGTCAGCCGCCACTTATGTTCTTCCTAGGGCAACCCAAGATGAGCTGCAAAGTGATATGCAGATGGCTGCTGGTGGTGTTGGGCTTGGAAGTGCCCTGGTGAGGCCAAGCTGAAAATCATGATTGGCTGCCACTTGTGCCTGCTCTTGGTTTACTTGGCAAGTGGTACAGGGCATACCGAGGCCAGATTCTGCTTATTTGAGTGATTTTAGAAAAGTCTGAAGCATAATCTAAGACAGGCATATGGAAGTCACTAGAAACATCTTGAGTGGGCCCTTAACTTGGTAGGTTGGGGTTTACAGGGAATCACCAGAGCAAAGCAAACCAGACTGAATGGAGATTCAGATATGCTTCCTGCCTTTCATCTCTGTAGGGGAGGGACTCAGAAAAGGAATGGCCTCCTCCAGTATTTCTGCCTAGGAGAAAGCTGTCCCTATAGCTCTCACCCTGATGCCAGAAAATTCAGTTCCTTTCCATATGCCCCTAGTGCCTTTCAAGCTGCTGCCCCAGTCTTGGAGCTCAGAGGGAGCAGGTCTGAGTAAGTCTATGCAAAGGCTCTTTAAGAGGAAATGCTTGGGACTCCTGAAGCTTCCATCTTTCTCAGCATTCAATTTTGCTGTTTTTTATAGCCAAAAGTTATGCAAATGCCTCTTGCTGGTCCTTGAGCCCTGGACCAGGGGCGGGGGAGGCTTGTGTGTGGCTGGAACTCCTCACTCCTCAGAGAGGACCCCTGCAGCCCAGATATCCCCCTCAACATCTATCTGTCACCTGTGGGTGTGGGACCAGCCTGTTCTGCATCTCTATCCTTCCTACTAGTCTCAATGTGGATTCTCTTTATAGCCTTAGTTGCAGAACTTCTGTTAGGCTAGATTTCTAGCAGTTCTGAATGATGCTTTTTCTGTAGTCGAGTTATAATTTTGATGTGGTTGTGGAAGAATGCAAGTATTGCATTTACCTATGCCACCATCTTGACCAGAGTTCAAAGAAAAAATCAGTCTCTGTAATACTGTGTTACCCCTAGTTTCAGTAAACATATCTCAATTGAGCCTTACAATCTACCTTCCAAACATTCTCTACTATACATTTCCTTGCATTCCACACCCCAGGTTTTCCATTTTACACTTAAAGTCATAACTGTGTAGCAATCCAAGATTTATTCTTTCCTCAGCCTAAAATTCCCCCTTGTCTTTAGTCTTCCTGAAAATTGTACAATTCTTTAATATTCATTTAGAAGTTTTATTGCTGTTGGGATTAATCATTATTTACTCCGAGTGGAGTTAATCATGATTTACTCTGTATTAACACATTCACAAGCTAACTTAACTTTACCTTTATTATGGCATTTATTTTATAGCAGCTGAGGTAACATTTGTTTGTTTACATGCCTCTGGCATCTGCTACATTTCCAGATTCTGATGGGATGTCTTTTCTTCACCAACACATCCAGAGCCCTTATCAGGGTACAGGGGGAAATGTAGGCAATCAGTTATTACTCAGTTAGTGACAACTGATGTTTTTACATTTCTAACCTGTCCTATTAGAGATCCTTTTTCATTCCATGTTTCAATACCATTCAATGATGGATATAAAAAGACTCAGAGAATAGTAAAGAAATTTCTTAGCGAGGAAAGCTAAGAAAAAGCTAACCACTTTTATATATGACTGTATGCTTCAATAAATCTATATATTTTGCCTGTGTTATTTTATTGTCTTAGGTTGACAATATTTAAGATAAAACTATTTTTCCCTCTTATCAATAATTTTGTTTAAACAAACTAAAAAGTGGAGATGATGAATAGAGACCCTACACTTTGGAAATATGTTAAAATATCCTTTAAAGAACCTAGTACTTAAAAAGATTAAGGCCCCTTCAGGGAGTTAAGCTTCTCTGTGCCTGTGGAAATCAGGACCTGGTTCCATGGCCTGCAGCTGCGTCTCACACCACGACCCACTGCCACCCTCAAGAACAGAGTAATTAACTGGCCATATGATTACCTAAAACTTCAGGTTTATATTATTTTTAATCCTTTAAAATATATTCTTCTTTAAGAAAGAAGAATTTTAAAATATTATTTTTTTCTCCTAAATTTATTTATATTTTTACCGTCTACCTTATATAACATAATATTGTATTAGATAGTAAATATAATTAATGTCTTTTCATTTTGTTTTTAGTAATTGTTTTTATAATTAGAGGCTTTGATTTCCTTATGTTCTTTTAAGAGATGCAGATAATATATTTTTTAACATCAATTAGAACCAAGAAGAACCCACAAAATAAACTCAATTAATCAGTTTAATATCTAACTCCTTAAAGTCAGCAAGCTCTTAGACCCTGATTATTTGAAAAGAGTACTCCAGGATCTCAAATCCACTCAATTACTGAAGGAAGAGGCTTCAGACCAATACACTAATATCAAAGACTTCTTTATCCCAAAGCCATCAGCCTAAATTCACTTTCAATTACTCTTGTTTGAAATTAATGATGTAAGTTACACTGGAGTTTTCATATGTGAATGCTCAACTGTAAATAAACCTCATTGCCCAAAGACAGACACTTTAAGAGCAAAACTGAAGTTCATATTCATATTTTTATAATCCTAATTTGCTTCAGAAATAATCCTAAAAGAAATAGGGAAGTTGAGAGAAATTTTCATCATGATACCACAATTTAAGTTAGTGAATATTCTACATGAACAAAGTCTGTCCCATTGTTTGCCAACGATTTCCCTTTATGGGGGCAGGGATGGTTGTTTGTGAAAATCTTCCAAAAGGCAGAGGGTACATTTCATTATCTTTCTCACTGGAGACTACTGCACATAATCTAATTATTTTCTTAGTGACTAATCACCATCATTATGTATCTCCATTCTTGTTCTGAGCTAGAACAACAGCACATTTCTGCATGGGCTGGAGAGTTTCTGTATTCCTCATGGATAAGCTGTCAGCGGTAACTTGGCACTGCTGTCAAAATGCCTTTAACCAACACCCCTCTCTACCTTTTCCCACGGCTACTTTGTTGCTTCTAATCTAACTGCAATTCCTAATCTAGAGTAAACTAAGAAAATAGGTAATCCATCTTTTTAGGATTTCTGAGTCAGATAAGTCTCAGAATAGGAGCTGAGTGGCCTGCCTAATTTCAGGGGTTGTACAGTACATTTTGCATTGTTCAAAGTGTTTATAAACTTTCATGACTTTCACTATCTCCCGGAGGGTTTTAGATGGTGAAAGTCTAACCTGGCATCACACAGAAGTAGTTTAAAATGCTGTCCTTAGGCGGCTGCTCTGAAGGTATACAACACACAAACATTTGTAAAAATAATTTACATTTGTCGTGTTGATGGTTACTATATTAAACAATATAAAGTGAATAATTTTGTATGCAATTTACTAGTAATCCAGGTAAAAGAGTAGTTTCACTAACCTCATTTCCTGCCATTTAAAATGAATAAAATACTTCTCAGGAGTAATATACTTGTCTCACAATTTAAGTTATCTTTGAAATTGCTAAATCCTCTAACATGAATGTCCTTAAAAGCAAATTCACTTTAAGAATGATTGATGGATTAAGTTCTGGGGGGAAATTTTTGTTCCAATTTGTCTTTTACATAGTTTTCCAAATACATGCGCATATGATATTCTTTTAAAATTTTGGTTCCTTTTAATATTAACTTTAAATTAACTATCTAATTAATTAATTAGATAGTTAATATTAACTAAATTAATTAACTAAATTAATTATCTAATTTAAAATAAATTTTAATTGTTATATATATTCAAATATTAACAACATAAATAACCTAAAACTTAGAGTGTTGTGTTCTATATTGAAGAGAAAATTATTCCTAATAATATGTTAATGTCTGCTTTCTATACATTTCATCTAAACAGAAATACAATTTCTTATTTATTTGAATCAATTACATTTGAAAAGAAGAAAAAAGTTAAGAAAAAATTACCATGCTCCACTTAAGAAAGTATCAAAACTCACTCTACTTTTTCCTTTAGAAGGCATAGATTTTTTAAAAATTTTAATTGAAGGAGAAAAACCTTTGAGTGGGATTGTATCATTTATCACATTAGTATTTTAGGCAAGTCTTCCTTTGCATCAGACCATGGTCTCTCCCTTCAGGCCTACAAAATGAGATGTGTATAAACTGAACTGAAAGAGTCTCCTGAGCCAAAGGTTGATAGAAAAGGAAAGCAAAGGGAATACATAGGTATAGTTACATACTATCTGAACTAGGTTTTGTGGGGGCAATTTTGCCTGCAAAGTCCCCCCATCTGCCATGGATGAAAGTGAAACTACCAAGACATGATCTGCTTGGGCAGGAGAGGCAGTCAATCTCTCAGAGGAGAAAGACCAAGAACCTCTTCTTCAATGGCTTTTATTGGGTTGTAATACACAGGAATACAGGTAAAGCTCATTAATCAATGTCAGGTGGCCAGGATCAAACAGTAGATAACGTTTCAAAGAAATCTGAGGGCTTAATCTGAGTCAGTGTCTGTCAGGTAAGGGGGTTGCAAAAACTTTGGGAGACATACTCATTTCCTGCTGGGACCCTTATCATATGAATGAAAGCACTATTAGCAAACAAAGCAGGCTTCACGGGACTTTGTGTGTTCTTTCTTATGCCCCACCATCACCCTGGATCCAGCTGTAGTTGGCCAAGGGGCTGCACTGCCTTCCCCATCATAGGTTTTTAGGCTTAAGTGGATTAGAGCCAGGAAGCGCTTCTCCCAGATGGAAATGGGGACTCAGGCTATGTCAGAATAGCTGGGGGGTGAGAGTCCATTACTCCTTTGTTGCAGCCCCCCAAGTCCTTCCTTGATGGCCTCCCAAGTGATCATGTCTGGCTTAGTTTGCCCCCTCTCTGAGGGGTCTTACTCATCACTGACTAACCAACCAAGTGTTGGGGGCAGGGGATGAAGCAGAAATAGGGTTGCTGCCAGAGAAAAGCTTTGTCTCCTTAGTGGCTCACATTCTGAAGGTGGCTCACTGAACCTTAGCCATGGGGGCTGGTGGTTACAATTCCTGAAACCAGACAGAGCAGTTCCCAACATGTTTGATAGGATAGGGGTGGTAAATGACATGTAGAAAAATGATGGCCAGACCATGAAGATATCATTTATCTTAATCGTTGCTCTTGTTTTTCTCTACCTGTAACAAAACCCGTGTTGAGTTGCAGGCTCAGGCCAAACATACAGATTGGTGGTAAAGGTTCTATGGTAGAACAACAAGAGAACACAGAATGAGGGAGCTAATAAGTTCTTATGGTTATTGATACCCTTGTGCCATCATATGCATGATAAAATATAGCTGTCACTTTAAATCAAATAATAAAAATAATGTTTAATTTTTAATGTGTGAAAATGCAATATGAGGGAGGACCCCCATAAAAACAGAATTATCTTCTGGAGGGCAGGACTTGTGTAGTACAGGTTCCCCGCTGGATGAGAGTTCTAGAACCCCATCTGGGTTAGCGTTCCTGCTGGTACTGTTATGAGAGGCAAAGTTTGACTTCAGTGAATTTTTCCTGGAGAATCCTTTCAACGTGTTTGCTCGTTTCATGATGGGTGATAGACAAGCGCGCCTGCCCACACCGTTCTGAGTGTTCAGCAGTTTTTGAACAAAAATGACACGACCCTCTTGCCCTGTCCTTCCTCCTCACCCGACTCACACCAAACAACTCTGCTTTGTTTCCTTGGATGAAAAAGTCCTCAAAGGGAAGCATTTTACTGATGTGGAAAAGGTGAAACAAACAAACAAAAAAACAGCAGAAGCACTAAAAGCCATCAAAATCAACAAGGTCAAAAGCTGTTGTGAGCTGTCTCAATAGGTGTGTTGCATCAATGGGAGACTACTTTGAAGGTGACTGACATTTAAACATGTAAGAATAAATACACAATTTTAGTAAATAAATTCTGTTTGGGGGTACCCCTTCATATGATATGGATTACTAATAAAGGATATGTATATATAGTAACTTTGTTTAAAATAGGGGTTTATAGATATCTACAATTTTGTGTATGTCTTCATTAGGACAATCTTTGCTGTGATTTCTTAGATAAATGTTTTCAACTGTAAATATTATGGATCTAGCCGGGGGTGGTTGGTTGTTTGGGGGGGGGCCCCGTTTCCCGCGGCCACCATTTTTTTATTTAAAGTATTTGAAATGTTTGCAATTATCTCTTTTAGTCAGTCCACTAAAATAAATAAATATTTTTTAAAGATTTTCTTTATTTATCTTTAGAGGGGAAGGGAAGGAGAGAAATATCATTGTATGGTTGCCTCTCATGCATCCCCTGCTGGGAACTGCCCTAAAACCCAGGCATGTGCCCTGACTGGGAACCAAACTGCGATCCTTTGGTTCAAAGGCCTGAGCTCAATTAACTGAGCTACACCAGCCAGGACGAGAATTGAATATTGATTATAAGTTTTCTGAATTCAACTATCATATGGTTCACTCTGGAGCAAATATAGGTAGAATAGGCACTTAGTTGGTAGCACAAAGGTTTCAAATGAGTACGAAGTTGGTGAAAAAGTGTCAAGACATGCACCAGGATTGACTTACCTGGGGTTTTGACTTTCTTTAACATCACAGTTGCCCAGTTTTCTTAGTTTTGACTTTTCAGGACATCTAACAGTTTCATATAACTCCTCACATAGTTTACTAATTGCTCCTACAACAAGAACTTCACCCAATTCTTCCCTAACCAATTGGTTGTTTTATTTCCTTGTCTGTTTATTTGTGTGTTTGTTTATACTCTCAATGTAGATTACAACTAATGCCACATTTGCATTAAAAACTACACAAAGGGACATCAAGCCAGTCTCTGTTCTTGACATAGTAATTGAATAGGATAACAAAGCACTGTATTTTTTAATTTACCTCTCATTACAAGGATAGGACATTATTACAGCAATCGTCCTAGTGTTTGCCTATTTTCTGGTATAAAATAAGCTGATGAGATGGTCTATTTGTCCTGCCCTTCGAAATGATCCCAAAAGCTCTTTTGCAACTTGCTCGCCAGTACAAGATCAACAATGTATAGTGTATAATTTTGAGTTTGATATGCTGTCTCTCAGACAATAAGGGTATCTACAAACTTCAGAAACTTTCTCTTTTTGATTCAAATGTTAAGAAAATAAAAATTCAGTGGCTGATTAGTTCCTGCCTCTGGGGAAAAACAGGAATTTGGGCAACAATGAATATAAGCTAGTTCCTCTGATACACTGTATTAAATAGCCTGTGGGATGTCTGTGTTCTCCCTTTGGAGTCACAAATTCCCTACTCCTAATTACTATGATGCATAGAACCCAGGACACTCTAACTCCTTATTTTGGTCAGCAAAAGATCTCTGTAGTATTGTGTCTTTCCTGTCCACATTCAATCGTCCAGAACTTCTCACATTTTAACGAGCATATGCAAACACCATGGATCTTCTCTGGGAAGAGACATCAGATTCTGAATTTCTCAGATTCTTGGTGATAAACATTTTTAGTTGTAATAGTGGAGACGCTATACCCTGGACTGATGTTATACTTGCCTGATTGGGAGAAATTAGTCACTCTAGTATGGCCAAAATGTGTTTAAATAATGAGCATTTAGGTGTTTTTCCTTACTTTTCGCTTCTTATAAGAATAAGGGAGTGTTTTATAAAACCATTTTTTCCCAATGCCAGGTCATGTATTACTGAACTACTTCATATGAAAACATGTACATGACTTAAGGAATCATGTAAACTCAGTGCTTAAAATTAATAGGAACACTTATACAAAATTTATATTCAGGAAATACAGCACGTTTTTCAGTTTTATTGAGGTAATTTTTTTTAAATTAAAATATTTAAAGTATATATCATGATGTTTTAAATATACATTGTGAAAGATTCTCCCTATATCATTAATTAACACATTTATCACCTCACATATTTATCTTTATGTCTGTAAGAATGGTTTAGTTCTACTCTCTTAACAAGTTTAAGTTATATAATAGTGTTATCAACTATAGCTGCCATTTTGTAGATTAGGTGTTTAGACATTATTCATTTTATAGCAGAAAGTTACAATGCTTTTTTTTTTCCTTTTAGTTTCCTCTTAGGAAATAATACTCCAGTCACATTGTTGTGCTATATGTATAATATTTTCCATTAGATACAATGTTTGAAACAAACAAAACAAAACAAAAATCTACTGTGTTTTGTTACCAGCTCACAGCATTCAGGAGGGAATCTGGAGATGCTGCCACCCTGACTCTGAGTGCCAACCTTGGGCTGCATTTCTGAAAGACTGCACCAGGGTCTGGACAAGGGCATGCGTCCTCTCCTCGGACCTGACCCGAGGACTGCACGTCTGCCGGGAAACTGAGGCGATCTTCACATTCCCTCTCAGGGAAGAAATCTTTTTTTTAAGATTTTATTTATTAATTTTAGAGAGATGGGGAAGAAAGGGAGAAAGAAAGGAAGTGAAATATTAATGTGTGGTTGCCTCTAGCACACCCCATACTAGGGACCTGGCCTGCAACTCAGGCACGTGCCCTGAGTGGGAATCGAACTGGCAACCCTTTGCTTCACAGGCCTGCGCTCAATCTACTGAGCTACACCAGCCAGGGCTCAGGGAGGAAATCCTTAAATGCTGTCTTAGAAAGGGAAAAAAATATATGGTGAACTTACTGCATTATTCTAATTTTGAATTTTTAACAACTGTGGACTCAAATCTATATTTCAATTTATTTAAAACAGAACAGTTGTCTTTATCTGCTATTTGTTTTTTATTTTTATTTTTTGATTTCCTCACTTCTTTTTTATTGCAGCAAAATACACATAATATAAAATTTACCCTTTTAAACAGAGGTAGGTGTAGAGCTCAGTGACATTAAATATATTCATACTGTTGTGCTATTTGTTTTTTTAACTCAAAAGCCAATATTTTTCGTAGTATCATTGAACTTTTATCTTTTATGCATTATATTTTATTTTACAGATCAATAATTTGCTGTTTCAAATTGCCAATTTTTATCATTCTTTAGGTCATGGTCATTTCAATCTGTAAACTTGTTGCTCTTGAAAGATTTTTTAAGCATAAGAACAACCAGGTAATGGTCTAGTTGGTATTCTTAATTTTAGAAAAACAATTAAAGTAGTAAAGACATACTAAAAATATGACTTTTCAAATGCCTTCTCATTAATTAGTGACTGACTGGATGTGTAACATTAAACCAAGGAGAAATACACTGTTAAATATGCCTTTATTTAGAATCAAATCTCACCTGTCCTGAACATTTATTTATTTATTTATTTATGTGGTAGAAAAGCTATTTAGAAATATTTTAGTAAATTTCATTTCAAAAAATTAAGTAAAACAAAGCCATTGCAGCCTCCAAATCTGTCTAGTTTATTCTCACATAGTATCTCCTTTGGAAGAATAAGCTCAAACATTGAATCAGTCAGTTAAATGTTAATGCTGCACATTGAACTTTCTCAGCTATGTTAAACTACAGGAGAGATAAGAAATAGACATAATAAGCTAGAGAAGACAAGCTCAAAAATGCTAAAGGTGTTTAAAGAAACTGATATAGATCTAAAGAATGCAAAAGAGGAAGAGACAATTGCTACGTAAAATTTGAGGGGAGATATATTAATTCAGAATCTTCTGATTGATTACCTGAATTGAGTGGAGAATACAGATATGTTGAATTAAGAAAGATAAAAGTCTAGGCTGAGATACTAGCACGAAAAAATTATGCAAAGATATAGAAGTCCACGAAGGATTTGGGAAATGATGTAGGATATAGACTAAAGGACATAGGAATATGATGATGTGATAATTCTATATTTCCTAAGCTGAGAGGCTGGTAGGAGGATGCTACAATTAACTAAAATCGGGAACAAAGGAGGTGAACAAGCTTCGGAAGGAAAAGAATGATTCATACTTTCCATTATGCTGAATAGGATTATGATTTTATTTTCTTTTCAGCTGTAGTCAATTTATGCACATATACAAGGTTATATGCCTATGTATAAAATGTGCATTTATGATAAATTCCATCTAAATTCATCTTATAAAACAGCAAATTCAGTTGATAATTTCACCAAAATAAACACTCAGAACTTTCTCTTTTTTTGGAGCCTGAACATAAAATTGTAATTTTCTATTGAGAATACTAAATCTTTCATTTTTTCTCATATCCTACTCATCTTTTTGTCAATTGGTCTGCACAAATAGATCCTGATAAAAAGAGCCAACATATAATCATCTTTTACACAATATGGGCAATTCTGCCATCATGTTATCATCTTATTTTAAAATGCAAAATAGAAAAGCTGACTATTTGAATATAAGAATCTAACAGCTAAAAAAAAACAAAATTAGATATCTAGAAGTCCTCTCCTTGCTTTAAAAAATTGTTGATAAAAATGATAAGACGGAAGCATAGAATAAATAATTAAAACAAAAGCGTTTTCATGAGTTGGGTATTTGAGTGGGAGGGCCTTTTTGGAAGAGATGTTTTCCTGCAGAGGTGAGCAAGATTACCTTTCTCTTTCTTTTTTAACGGAACTGTGAGTCAGATGGGATTGTCCATGAATCATGCTGTTTTCTTTTTGATTGGAATGTAGCAGTTGTTAAAACAAGTGAAGAAGAGAAATGTATGAGTTTTAAAAAGAGAGGACGACCATGCCCTGGTTGGTGGGTTCAGTTGGTTGGAGCAGTGTCCAGTGGACTGAAAGGTCTGGAGTTCGATTCCCCCATCAGAGCACGGATCCAGGCTGGCGCATACAAGAAGGCAACCAATCTCTCTCCCTCTCTCTCTCTCTCCTCCCTGCCCCCCAAAACAATAAAAAAATACCCTTGGGTGAGTATATAAAAAAATAATAATATAAATAAATAAATAAAAGGACAGTCATAATAACTGTCTAAAACTTAAAGATACATCAAATAAGATGGGACTGCGTAGTTCAGCCACCAAATAGACTTCAATCTTCCTCCCAGCTGCATCACCCGTGAACTCAGTGAATGTGAAAGAATTCATTAACCTTTCTATGCCTTGTTTTCCTTGTACGTTAAAGAAGAAAATAATATCTATCTCATATTATCATTAGAATTAGAGCTACTATGCATAAAACATTTGCCTTTAGTAATTCAGTGCTGAATTTTAGACCCTAGTTCTAGAAGTGATAGAAAATCAGTGCTCTAATACTGTGACTATTCTAAGTGCAAAGTATGTTCAACATGGAAAAGAGAAGACCAGTACAAAAGTAAGTATATTAGAACTAACACAGACATCACTGTTAGAATTTCTTCCCTGAAGACCCCTTTCATTACCAGTGTGGCTCGCTACCAGTTTAAACTAGGTAATCTGTCGTTTATGTCCACAGTACAAATTCTCCTCCTTTCCAGAAAGTGTTAATGCTGCTTCCAAAAAGTTCAGTCATTTTTTTCCCTGAAGGCATCATGTGATTTCCTGACTAAATACATTTATTCAAGTTCTTTTGTGATTTGGATGGCATACTGACATTGCTATCTTCACTGCTTTTCTGTGAGACAAAAAATATTAATTTTACTATAATGTCTTTCTGAATATTTCTGTTCACCCTGTCATTATTCTTGTTTGAAATTCGGCAACATTTTATTGGTCATTTGCAACTACACCATGCCCTGATAGCTGAAAGCTGATTAAATATTTATTTATATTACTAATTAATTTTCTTCTAAAGTATTAATATATACCAGACTTCTCTTTAGAGGCCCAAAGCCAACTTAATCAAGCACTACTAAGTGTGATTTTGGACAAATTGTCTAATATAGCTACATATCAAGCCTTATAATTTAGAAAACTGAGACCCAGTCAAAACTAAGTGGCACACTCAAGATCATGTAACTGTCAACATCAGGATTCAAACACATGTCTATTTGTGCCTACAGCTGCTGCATTTCCAATCTATTATTGTTTTTTAAAAAAAGTAAAATGAAAACAGAATATAATCATTTGTATTTTAATTATTTTTTCTAAATTTCTTGAAAGCAAAACAGTTGCATGAATCATCAGTCTAAGAAAATTTTCTTAAAGTACATGGTAGTCATATTTTACAAAAAGAGGTACTTTATCATTGTGATAATGCAGGAAGAGAGAAATATCTCTGTGTGGTGCATACTGATGGCAGATGCATGGTCAGATGCTGAAGTAAGCATGGCATGTCGTGTTGCTAGGGGACTTGTAAAGGAATTGGGGAAGTGAGAAAATAACATGGCCTTGTCCTACATACACAAGAGAGAAAAATATCTCTATACATATTTATTTATACTAAGAAGAGAATTAATTCCTAATTCATTGCCATCAAATACAGCAGCCTCTAGCCACACAAGGCTTTTGAGTGCTTGAACCCAAGCTGAACAGAACTAAGGTATATTTTGCATAGCAGATTACAGACATAATAGAAAAGTATGTAACATCCATTTCACCTGTGCTTTTAAATTTTTTTACAGTGTTACTCTATGAATTTCTCCAGATTTCATTGTTTTCTCTCATAGATGCATTTATTGGTATCTCTTCCTGACAGGTGTGCTTCCATAATACTTTTATAATTTATAGCAATAAAGAAAGTACTTTTAAGCTCAAGAAAATCCCTTTGTATTTAGCAGTTTGCAAATTATCAGATTAATCATTTTCTCTGCTCCAAAACAGCTACTTTAATTCTAAAAGATCTTCACTCATTATTATTACTCCTTGAGCATGATTTCCATTGTTTATCCATGTTTGGAAAGATTGCTAACTAAAGAGTTAATAAGATAAGAGCCTCACCCAGGATGTGTTATGAAGAGACAGGGACCAACTTCGTTGGCTTTGATTGCTGGAGTTTCAGAGAAGATTGTAATTGTGGTAGCCAACAGTCTTAAGTAAGGCCTATTGAGAAATTCCACCTGCATTCAGGAGCTTCAAACATCATTCTCTGAATGAGTTTTCCACCTACATAAGTTCCCTCAATAGTCTGCATTTAGCATCAGATTATAAATGTGCCTCAAAGATACCTAATCATACAAAAATATGCCTCACAATTTGCAATTAAATGCAAAATTCTATTTTTGCAGAACTCAGTTAACAATTTTAAAACTTTAAACTTCAAAACATATTCATTAAGTATTTTGACTTCAAAAATAATAATACCAAAGAAATATTAACAAATGTTCATCATAGTAGAAAATATACATTATTTTTCAAAATTGAGGTTAGAAAACCATAATGGACCTATCACTGAAGATCAAGTGAGCTAAATGCCTTAAGTCTTGAATTCATGGTAGTAGTCCCCAAATAAATTATTCAAGCTCTCTAAAGAAAAAATGTATTTATATTAAATGTAGAAGAAATTAAAGATAAAAACTTGATTATTCTCTAAAGAACAAAAATAAAAAGATTAATGGCTGGGGAGAAAAACCACCAGGAGAAGAATAATCTTCTAATCCCAATATCATGGGAGGTGGGAGGGAGACAGTTAGAGGTGCTTTCTAACACTTCCCAAGCAGGAGTCAAAGGCAGGCCGGCTAGAGCTATGTAGTTTCAAGGCTGGCTTTTCATTCTTTTCCAGATTCTTTTAGGAAATATTGTACTACTAATGCTTTTGATGAAACAAAGAACTGTAGTTTGTGAAAACATAAACATTAACTACTTTAAGCCAAAAAGAGAATCAGAAATGAAATTCTGAAGGTACAGAAGTTTTAAGAGTTTCTTAAGCAAATTATTTATTTTATATCTTCCTAATAAATTTTTAAAACTGTCTCTTTTTAGCTATGGGTTTTCTACAGGTAACATATACGAAAGAGACTATGAAGACCAGCCAATATACCCAATATATTATTAATAGAAAATATTGATTATATTCTTTGTATTTTTTTAATAAAAAACATACAACTGGGGCATATTACAACTGCAACATCAATTTAATTCAGTATGGTGTATTAGACATACATTTTCTGTGTGAAACATATTTCTATGTTATGAATTATTTTATATTGAATAAGTTAAGGAGGAAATGAATGTGTGGTAGTTTCTTTGATTCATAAACCACTTTTCCCAAATAATACTGGTAACTACCAAGAAACAATAGTTGCAAACAAAGAATGGTGTAACTGTTGAAATAGAAAACAATGATCTTTATCCCATATTCTTCTTTTTGGGCAGTTAAATCTCGGGCTCTGGCTTTGATTGGTTATTCTTTAGTTTTCACATATATTGTTAGTAACATGTCTTGATTACATCTTATGAAATATGATAACACTGTTACAAAGATTACCAGTTTTCTTCAATTGAGCTCTCATTAAAAATTTTCAGGGTTGTTGAGTAGCCTTCCTAAGATGCTCTTTTCCTCATGATTCAGCACAGGAGAAGGTTTATAAGATCCATATGCTTCATAGACTATGAAAATGATGCTGAAATCATACAAAGCAATCTCAGTAATAAGCGGGAAAAGTTATAAACTCTATGGCCTTTAAAATATTTGCAAAATATTGAATATTCTTATTGTCAATTAAAATATATAAGGAAGTAAAAAAATGGTAAAACTGATCTTTTCTTACTACACTGTGACTGCATAATGGTGAAATGAATCACATTGTAGAGTGATCCATTAATAATTAAAGTGTCCTTTCTTCTTTGTAAAAGAGAAAAAGGTAGTTTAAAGAATGTTTTTCTTCTTCTTGTAATATAACATATGGACCAAGCCTTATTTTTATTGCTTATAAAATTGTCATACGCCTTTCTATGTTTGAATTAGTTTCCGCTTTATCTTTTTAAGCTTTCAATGTCATGAAATAACTCCAAGTATTTCTTAGTGTGGTGTTTTGGCCGACATGACTTCCTCTGGGACATTTGTATTTTTTCATCACTATGACTTTGTTCATTTATGTGAGTTCACCTTCACTAATTCCTCCAGTTACAAGTCTAGAGTCTCTCCAAATGGTAACAACACACCAAAGAAAGCATCGAATGGCCTTCTAATGTGGGTGCGTTTGGTTCAATTTATACATCACTTATATCATTCTTCTCTCTCTGTTTTAAATGTTATTTGGCAACTCTTTTTTAGCAAATTGCAAAAAATATTTAATGACCAAAATCTAATTCATATATATTCTCCTACCTATTATTATTGATTGACTACACACAATAACTTTAGAGGTATGCATTATGGCTACTTCTGTGGTTATATTCATTGAATTAAAAAATTAAGTTGACCATTGCCAGTTTTGTCTGTACAGAGAACGTAGCTTAAAATACCAAATAAGTAATAATATTAATAACAATAGCATAAGTAATACATATGTAATGCTTACCATGTACCCTAAACCATTATAGGCACTTGGCATGCATTGTCATTGCTCTTTATAAAAACACTTGAAGACTAGTATCATATCAGCCACAGATGACAGATGAAAAATTCTAAAGAGAAAGCTGAAGTAATTTCTCTAAGATTACATAGTAAGTGTCAGAGTCAAGATTTAAACCCATGATATCTGGTTTCAAAGTCTGGGCCCTTAAATTTGCATCCATAAATGCAATGTAAATCTGCACCCAGCCTTCTACTACTGGCATTTAAATCAGCTACATCTATGTCCAACTGAGTCCTTAGTGTCCAAAGTCCCTTAGGGTTGGGAGCTGAGTTTAACATGTTTAGTGCTGAGCAAAGGACTGATTCACTGCTAGCAAAAGAATAAAAAGCACAAATGAACTAATAATACTCAGAGGAAAGTGGAAATCCATAAAGTAAAAGTGGATGATTGATTTTGTACATCATTGTTTGGTGGAAATGGCTTCATTTTTTTTATCGGTTTATAGTCATGTTTGAAGAACTTTGGATATATCAAAGATTTTAGTGGATTTCTACCACTTTTAGAAGCATTTTCAGTTTCCATTTAGCGGTTTAACACTCATTTCCCCTTGTTCAGTTTATTGACATGGAGTCTTTGTGTATTCTCACGAATTAGGATGGACATATTTAGCCAAAATCAACCAAAGTTAAAAAAATGCTCAATACTTCTATTTCAGAAAAAACATATACTTATATGTTGCATACATATATCACAGGAGTATGTCCCATGCATTATTCAGAACATAAATATGGTAAAACACAATAATTACTTCTTAATCTGAAATTCAAATTTAGCAAGGTCTCCTATATTTTACCAGGAAACTATACTTCTCAAGCCCACATAAATTTGGGTATGTGGGGGTAGAGGGCATCAAGAGAGAAAGTCACTCTGAATCTAAATGTGGAAAGAATGTCTTAGGTTTATTTTGAACACTGCCATTTACTAATCAAGCATCCTTGGATCATTTTGCATGTTTGAGCTCTTGTCACTCTGGCAAAAAGGGAATCATAAGATGCTCCCCCAACCTTGGCAATTGAAGGAAATAGAGCAAAGACATAATTTTTAAAATATTAAAATCCAAAAGCTATGAACATGAGAGTTCTTATATTTTCACTCATTTCATATGCAAACAAAGTCCCTCTCTAACTGATGTAATTTACCATCACATACATTGTAGTATAGATGGTGATCTTTTGACACTTGATGTCACGTTTGCCACTTTATCCATGAAGTCAGCAGGAGGTAATGAGCATTAAATTATGAGAGTTAAAGCAATAACTGCTTTCATACAGCCTGGGTGATCGTCAGTAAATACCCTGTAATAATTGGCATTATTACATTTTTAAGGAGCTGGATATGCATGTTTTTCTCTTAATTTTTTTACATAGAACAGGAGAATATATCTTAATGTCTGCCTAAAAAAATGTGTGGTGTTAGATTTTTCTTTTTCTTTTTTTTAGATTTTATTTATTTATTTTTACCAAGAAGGGAAGGGAGGGAGAGAAACATCAATGTGTGGTTGCCTCTTGACAACTGGGAACCCAGGCATGTGCCCTGACTGCGAATCGAACCGGCTACCATTCGGTTCACAGGCCGGCACCCAGTCTACTGAGCCACACCAGCCAGGGCAGATTTTTCTGACAGTTAAAAAATATATAACCACACAACTAGTGAAAATAATCAATACCAGCAAAATATACACTAATTGTCGAATTACTGTAAATTATAGTATGCTTGATAAAGAATGATTTTCTGACTACAAAACACATTTCTACTATTAAAATGATCTCTGATTTTTACCCTGTTATTATTAATGCATGAAAATTACTTGTTCCGCCAGACACCCACACGGTGGCAAATGAGAATCCCACAGCAAGCAATCTTCAAATTAAGGCACTGTCAGTGTGCTCCAAGTCTCTTCTAAAGGTCTAGGAATTGCTTTTTAGACTGGGATAAAGGGACTCACAAATGCTTTATAGTATTTGAATTGGTAAAAACTAGCACTGAGAGAAATATAAAATCAAATGTATTCTATAATGTTTAAAAACAGTCACATTTTATTATTTTTAAACAATTATCTGTTGAGCCATTCTTTGCTCGGTTATTCAACTTTGACAATAAAAGTGTTCCTACTCTTCCCTCTAATTTTCTACATTACTACATGGTGAAAGGAAGTCCTTTCCTTTTAAAAAAAAGTTGAAATTTTGCATATTTCTCTAAAACTACCTGCAAATCTTGTAACTGTGTGAACTTGCACGTCAAATTGTTGGTTGGGGTGTACTAAACAATTTCCAACTTCTTAGACATTTCTGCGATTTTACTGTACTAGGTATACATCAGTTAAAACTACTCAATTTTTGAAAAACAGTAAATAAATGCAGCTATGGACGGTTCCAGTTGACCGCTTCTGGTATTGATGGTCATAGCTTTAGAAATAAAAATGATAAGATATGCACATGCATAAACACAAGCATCTAAAATAGTAAAAAATGACTAAAATTATCTAAATTTAACTTTTTTATTTAAGATTTTTTAAATTTATTTATCTTTAGAGAGGGAAGGGAAGCAGAGAGGGAGAGAATATCAATATACGGTTGCCTCTCATGCATCCCCTGCTGGGAAATGGTCTGCAACCCAGGCATGTGCCCTGACTGGGAATCGAACCACCATCCTCTGGCTTGCAGGCCTGCACTCAATCTAATGAGCTACATAAGCCAGGGCAAATTATCTAAATTTTAGAAACAAAGGGCATAAAAATATCTGGAATATCATAGAAAAGTATATAAACCATCCCCTTAAAAGATTAAAATCTTCTGAATTTTCCTTCCTTAATATTATGTAAAATTTTATTGATTCCTAAATTGTTACAGACCATATTTGAAGAGAAAAAAAAGGGGAAATTGCTTTTCTGTCCCCGTGATAAGAGAACTACAAGGTAGAAACGACATATGTCTCAAGTCATAGCATGGACGACAAGCATCCCTACGAGCTTCCCAATTTTCATATGACAAGAAAAAACTTTTGTGTTACAAAGTTACTAAGGTTTAACCTTTTCGTCAATTCTTTCAGTAGAGACTATTATTTTCATGTACAGAGTCACATTTGTTTTCTACAAAATTAAGTACACTACGAAAGTAATAAAGACAAAATATGAAGTACTGTGTATCTTAGAATCATTTTTATTTTTCCCTTCAAAAGGTTGCGCCATTGTGGTCACATGTTTTATTTTCACATGTTATAAGTACCGTAAGATATATTGTTATTTTTGCTTTTGGTGGATAATTAATATTAAGACTGAGAGAAGATAAGAAAAAACAATAACTCTGTTTTTTCCAGAGTTTTCTGTATCTTTGAGTACATTCAGATTTTTTTCTGGCACCATCATCCTACCCTATGAAAAACCATGTTTAACAGTTTTTATGGTATAAGAATGCTGGCTATGAATTCTCTCAGATTTTTTTCATCTAAAAGTGTTTTTGTATGCAAAAAGTCTTCCTATTTCACTTTATTGTTTCTCTTTGTCTCCTATATTTTCAGCAGTTTAGCTGCAATATGCTGTATGATATCTATTTATATGTTGGCTTTTTTGTGGGGTACTCATCTTGCTTGTGTTATTTTTTGCTTCTTGAATCTGTGTATTGGTGTCTTTTATTATTTTTTATATTTTTTGTTCCAGTATTACTTCCATTCTTTTTGTATTCTCTCTCTCTTTCTCTCTCTCTCTCTCTGTCTCCTCCAATAACACATTTGTTAAACTGAATTTTTTTCACGGTTTTGTACACTTTATTTTTGCTTGTGGAGATATTTATTATTTTTGTCACTCTTTTTTATGTTTCAGTTCCCAGCAATTTCTACCCCCATTTCTATACATTGTTTCTATACATTGTTTCCTTAGCTATGTCACGTCTGTGGCGAGCCCACTGAAGGGATCTTTCATTACTTATATAGCAACTTTCTTTTCTTCAGAATTTTCGTTTGGCTCTTTTTTTGTCTATTTTGTTTCTAATGAAATCTCCCAATTGTTCATGCATGCTATCTACCTTTTCCATTAAATTTCTAACCCATACCATAGTTATTTAATAGTTTAATTGTTTTAAAATCTACTGGATATCTCTATATCTAGTTCAGTTGACTCCACATGTGTTCTTTTTGTATGTTTTTTTAAAGATTTTATTCATTTATTCTTAGAGAGAGTGGAATGCAGGGAGAAAGAGAGGGAGAGAAGTATCAATGTGTGATAGATACATTGATAGGCTGCTTCTGACATGCCCCCAGCTGGGGACCTGGCCTGCAATCCAGCCATGTGCCCTGACTGGGAATCAAACCAGCAAACTTGCGGTTCTCAGGTATTCAATCCACCGAGCCACATCAGCCAGGAAGGTATGTTTGTTGTTGTTTGCTTATTTGTTTTTTTTTTTAATACAGTCAATGTTACAGGAGTCATATTAAACACTGAAATTAAGAATATTTAAGTCTGGAAATAAGCAGGCTCCTTTTGTCACTTAGCATTGTGTCATTATAATAAGTAGTTGAGCTGGGTTTTGGTTTATCTGCTGATATTTTAATCTTCAAGGCACCACAGTCTTCAAGTTTTAGCTGTGGAATGCTGTCACTGTGTTTCAAATGGTATTTGAGGTGCCCAAGGATTTGTGTTAGTCTGGATGCTTCTTCATTTTTCCCCCTTTTTAATGTCTTTTACCATCATCTGTATATTGTATTGTGTGTTCATTGATTTTCATCTTCATATTTCAGTAATTGCTGCTAGCCTGCATCGTGGAGGGGCCTTTGGTCCAAAATCTTCTTTTTTCCTCAGAAGTAGATTTAGCTTCTTCTAGGCCTGTGGGAGGAGTAGAGAAATGTTATCTTGTCCCCACCTGGCACCTGCTGAGACCTTTCCTGACCACATTATTTAAAATTCCATCCCTCCTCTGAGTTAATTCTTTTCAATGACCCTCTGAGCTTAATTTGTTTTCTTTGTATTTATTGTTATGCAATGTAATACATAGTTTGTTATTTTGTTTTTAGATTACATTGCCCATATTTTTTCTCCTTTTTTTTTGTTGTTAGCTATCAGGGGCCTAAGGTAATACCTGGCATACTCCAGGTATTCTGAAACCCTTCTTGAATGAATTAATGGAAGCTAGAGTCATTTGAATACACTATGACTTTCTGTGTGGAAAGGCATGGGTTTTTTTCATTCATTATAGCAACAATATAGACTGAAAGAATACAGGCAATTAAAATTTAGCTGTTAAATTTTCCCATAATTGTTAAGGAATCCTTGATTTTCTGTGAGCATCTGTGCTTACTTTTATAGGAAAAAGTCCAGTAATGGTGTTTAACTCCCAGTTACAAGAAAATGTAATCCTCTTAATAATTAGCATAACGTTTTCTCAGGAAGAATTCTATTTCATGGAACAATATTTTTATAAAAGTAGCTATTTCAGAAGGTATAATTTGCTATCCAGTCTTTCCTTTTCAAGATACAGTATTGTAATATACCAAAGCTATAGTAGAATATACATATAGGTAGCAGTTATAGCAGAGAGAAGAGGTGGGAAGCAAATGAAAGGTGAAAGTTAAAGTGCATCAGAAGTGACCAGTTCCCACGACCCTCAGCCTTCTCAGCACACACTGCCGAAGTCATACCTGCTGTGAGAGAGAGAGAGACAGTGGTAGAGGTGTGAGGAGATGAGACGGTGGAATGATGTAGAAGATGAGGCAGTGCTGACATGTTAAGGAGATCAACCGGAGCAATCCAAAGCTCAGAGACTATAAAATACCTGAAAATTGCCAAACATTCCTGAAGGTTGTCAAAATTCTATAGGCCCTTGAAAATAGGTTTGCATGCCATTTCACCAAGGTCTCCGCTGGCAGGGAGCACTTCCACTGACATTTGGCTGGCGGTCCTGCAGGGGATGGAGGCTGAAGTAGCTGAGAAGCTACAACTACACTCATATGAAGACTCAGCAGTAGTTTTAATTAAAAAATGTACTTTAATGGTGCTTTTATAAATATGAGCTCCACAGATCTACGTCTGAGTATTTAATCTAGTATACCTGAATCACAGTTGAGAGATTGTGTTAAATTATATATAAAATATATATACAGAATGTGTGCTGTGGAAATTATCCCTGAGCCTTTTTTGAGTATAGTAGCATGAAATTCAATTTATTGTAAAAAAAAGCTATGTAATGATCAATCTATCATTTTGAATTTCTTTCCCAATGTACGATGGTGTTGGTGAAGATTCTCTAACAATGCTCACAACTACAATCATGTCAATTTTGAAAGTGTTATTGCTAAGAGCTGATATAGAGTTAATTCCTTTAGTGATAATCATTTTGGGACAATTCATATTAAAAATTGTACTTCATATGTCTATTTAATTTTTAAAATTAAGGATGTTGTACCATAAATATCAATAGTGAGTCACCAAAATGACCTGAAGGTAGAGCAGAAACTACTCAAATAGATGAGCTTCTTTTTTTCTGTGTTTGCATTATGTTGTGTGCATGTGTATATATATGTGTGTGTGTGTATATATATATAATCTTCATAATCAGAGGCTCATTTCTTTTCTACAATTTGTATATTCAATTTACACGTTTAATTTCTCATCACTATGGGTTGCAGAAGAGCATTAACATTTGCAGGCTGTTACTCAGTAACATCAGGGAGCTAAATCATTCTCAGTTAAATTTCCAGTAGAGGTAATCCTCTCTCATTTATCTGACTAGTAAATTGGAAAGGAAAAAATCCTGTAACCTAACAGCATGAAGATTAAATGTAATGAAAGTTTGCCAGACGTTTGTATAAACGACAAATGTTGGTTTTCAGATGCTTGGGTCCCATTAACTTTAATATAAATTACACAAGACAAATGGCAACATTTGGCATGTTTATCACTGCAAATTGAGGGGTTTGGTATGTCCTTACTCTGGAATATTTCATAGACTTCGGGTAGGACAAAAAGAAGGTCTGTTTTTCTACTTACTCAATATATTTTCTTGTAATTCCTGAAAGCTGAATGTCAGTTTTACTTTTAATACTTGACTATGCAGGCCATTATTTAAATATTTTCTTCTCAAGTCTGAGTTTTGGGAATTAAAATAATTATTTTATGCCAGGTTTAAGTTTCATTTAGCAAACAAAGTAAATAAAACTTAAAAATAAGTTAATAACAGATTGCGTTCAGTCGTTCTGTCAAATAAAATTTGAAATCTATTATATCATCATGTATGCTACAAAAATTACACTTTCATATGCTGAAATGCATTCTATGTTCAGACATCATGTAAGTAGAAATGGTCAAATATTTTAGTTGACATATATTTGAAACAAAATGTAATATGTATATAAGGAAACATGTAGGTAATTCTTTTAAGTAAGTTTATTAAGTTATTTGTTAAATTATAGCACACTGATGATTTTGTAACATAATTTACAGAATAGAATAAAGGCTTGTTTAAACACTATTAGAAAATAAAACTGTAACAGTTCTTTATTCTCCTTTTCATTATACATGATTTTTTTAAGTTGGGGATTTTTAATTAATCACAGAAATCTATGGAAAGGATCATGTATGAATATTTTCCAGTATATAATGCAATAGAAATACATGTAAACATCCCCATTGATGAAGTTCTTATGTTGAATACAGTTGCTGTTCATTAGTACACTCAATAATTCAAAGTACTCTCTGAACTGGACTTTTCTGGAATATCTGATTCTGCCTTCCTGGTAGTATACTCTTTTTCTATTCATTCCACTATGCACTATATCCTCAAATTATCTATGGTAGAATTTTTTATTTTTGTGGGGGTAGAATTGTTATACTGCTCAGAGAAACCTTGATTTCTAAATACACATATTTCTTAACATATGTATTTACTTCAGAAGTTTCACCCTTTATTTCTAATGCTTTATATACCCATAATTGTAAAAAATTCTGTGCAGGTCTGTATATTTATTTAATTATTGAAAAACTCCTGCCATAGAGCCTTCTCATTCAAATGGCTTTTTTTCGTGGTTGCATGGTAACTGTGAATTTTTAAAAAATGAAGTTGAGATAGTAACTAAATAATAATGCTCTCAGCATCATCGGTTATTAATTGCACACTTTTCTCAATTTATTAAGAACATTCTATTGCTTTAGTAGATTAAATGTTTTTGTTTAAGTCAATCAAGACCATCTATATTTGGACTTATTGTACATCTTAATTTGGCCATGTGAACTATATATCTTTTCACACTGATGTTCATGAGAAACAGCTGGTAACTAAAAGCCATAAATGACTGGCTATATCTCTAGCCATACCTTCAAAATTTATTGTATATATCCTGAAGAATGAAAAACAACAAATCTTGAGTTTAGTAAATTATGGGTATAGTAAAAGATAGAGCAACTCAAATCCAACAAAATCGTGCATTCCAAAAAAGAGGTGGGCGGGGGGAGAGAAAGGGAAAAGGAACAACAGGAATGTGAGAAGCAAATTTAAACTCTGTATTTAAAGAGATCACTAAACTGTGAAAAAAAGCTCTTATCCTTCAATAGGCTGTAGAAATTACTGCTGAGGTGGGGTAGGTTTATAGTAAAGATATGGAGTTAAGAAAATTATAAAAAAGACAAAATGTATGTTTTATGCTTCAATACCATCTGACCATGCTGCCAGTGATACAGAGAGATCTGATTAAGATAACTCAGATCACTGGGGAGAAGTAGGGAGGAGCCATAGGAGGAGTTTGCTGAGGCAACTGTAGGCAGTCTAGGACTGGATTGGCTGAGAAGCTGAATGCCTCCAGAGCCAATGGAAATAAGAAGAGGGTTGGTTCTCTGGGTCAGAGACAGCTGGCTTGGGCTCCCAGGCTTGCTCTCAGGCTCCTTCCTCCAGGATGTCTGGACTATCCTACTGCAGCATTTCCCTATGAACGAGGGTGGCAGCAGGCAGCACCACCTTCGTTCATTAGTTCATAGTGTTTGGTAAAACAATGGTGTCACTGGAGAGACCCTAACTGCCTTTGACTAGTCAACCCCAAGAGTGAGACTGTGAGTTTCCCAGTCTCCAGGAGTTCCTCTGCATATCCACTTGAGGTGCGGCCACCTAGACATGCCTGGGAGGTATGGTAAAAAGAAAATAAGGTCCAGTTTCCCTAGAACTATTTTGGAAAACCATTGTGTGGGAACCATGGATCATGACAGCGGTTGGCAGATTGGCTTAGAAACATTCTTTGGTCAATGGAGTCGTGAATACCAGTTTTGTTTGTATGTTCTCAGTCTTTTTTTGGATTTCTCTGATTATAGCTTTTATTCTGTACATCTGGGCCGATAATGGGATATAACCCGTTGGGTAGAACTTTGGCAGACTGGAGCGTGTGCTGTTATTTTCCAATGACTAAAGAGGTACTAATTAATTATTGTAACACTATGTGGCCTACGTATATTTTGGATTGTAAGAAAATGTGGCTTATGCATGACTCCCCAAGTTATTGTATGATCATACTTTTGAAACAATGTTTTCAACAGTGACACAGATGGGACGAAATTCATTATATCAATATATTTATGTCACTGCATAATAGGGTTTTGCCAGGGACAGAGAATCACTTGATGGTACAGAGGAGGCAGGAGGCCTCAAAACCTCTTTCCGATAGTAGGACATAGGAAGAAAGAGAAAATAGAACACCTATGTAACCACCAGTATAGTCAAGATATAAAATATTTCCCCCCATGTTTCTTTGCAGTCAATTACAACTCCTTCCTCAGCTGTGGGCAACTAGACCACCTCTGATCTGCTTCCTATCACTATAGATAAGGTTGGGATTTTCTAGAATTTTGCATTAATGAAATCATACAGTATGTATTCTCTTGTGCCTGGCTTATTTGGTCAGAAAAATATTTTTGAGATTTATTCACATCATTGTATCAGTTGTACGAGTATGAGATAAGCTGGTTAGCCTGGAGAAGTGGAATGGGGAAACTGAGTAGATTGTTAATTGGCTAAGCATTTTACAATGATCCAGTAAATTGCAAAGTCCTATCTTCCCTAAACTAACACTTAAGAATAAATGGTTTACACTTTTCCTCCCCAACCAGAGGGTGAATAGCTTAGATCACCCTACTCAGGAAAATAGAGAGCTTTTGTTCATTTATACTAGCCACATCCAAAGATAGGTGGAAAGACGTAGAAAACTCAAGACTCTGACAAGCAGCTAGCCAAACAATGGACTGGTCCCTACTATATCCTGCTGACAATGCATTCTTCCCTAAAGCTGATGGGAATCAAGCCTTGGATTCACCACCTAGAGATAAAATAGGTATCACCTGATGAGGATACAGAACCCTCTGCTGTTGTTAATCTAGAAAGGAAAGTTAGACCTGCACTCCAGGAGGAGATTTGAAATTCCTCTTCGGGAAAAGAACAGTAACCCTCAACACAAGGTGGCAATGTTTCTTTTACTTAATTCACTTTAAACCTGGAGAAAAGGACACCTCACTGTTGGGTATGATTGTCCTTTGCTTGCTTGGTTTCTTTGTTGTCATCTGATCCTATGGGGACCGAATCTGAACTTTACTGTTTTGGGTACATTGGGATCCTCTGTCTCTGCTGTTCGATCATTGGGACCTAGGAGAGGTCATTTGTGAAACTAATTGGAGAGAATGCCTTTGCCATTTGGGACCTAGGAAAGGTCATTCTGTGCCAGTGGAATCTGGATTGGGGAAAGAAAGCATGTCTCTGCCAGGAGACCAGTTGGTGAGAGGTCATGTCTCTGCCAGGAGACCAACGGATGCACTGGTAGGTGAGAGAATGGTTCCACATTTCGGCTTCATGCCTTTGGTGCACGAATCTGACTACAGTGAGGACATACCTCTGCTGTTTGGGGCCTTGTGCAATTTGGGACCTAGCAAAAGCCATCTGGTGCCAGTTAGAGCTGGCTGAGGCAAGAGAATATCTCTACCATTGATGCTTTGTGTCATTTGGAATCTGAAAAAGGTCATCTGTGTGACCAGTTAATGGGATCGGTAGGAAACTAGAAAAGATTCTAAGACTAGTTCCAGTGCCCCTTCTTCTTTTGGAACTCTGTCTTTACTTCAGACTTTTGGACTTTGCTTTATCTTGGTTTTGGAAAAGAAACTGAGGTTTCCCAGGGAGATTTAAAACTTCACATCAAGTGGAAAGTAAATAATGAAGGGTATAAGATGTGGAAATGCAATTTTAGGGAATATTAGAAGCACAGGGATTTTCCTTCACACTTTGTGTTTTTCTCCCTACTTGATCCCTCCACAGTGTGGCATTCTGAAGGAGTGAGTGATCACCATTGTCAGCAGGAGTGGTAAAACCAACAGGACTAGTTGCCATCGGTGTTTTTCTCAGTCAAGACTTTGACTGGACTGTCATGCCTGAAGGGGGCATGACTTTGGTTGTTACCGGAAAGCCTTGAAGAACTGAGATTGACTTTCGAAGTTAATGAAAGACCACTGGAAAAATGGCCTCGTACTTTGTCTGGTTGTGTGGTTCACAGCAGTCTTTCCAGGGAAGGAATGAAGGCTACTTTCCTGAAAGATGGCTAAAAGGAACTTTAAAAGACATGAGGGGAACCTCACGGACTTCAGGAAAATAGGTAGTACAGGAAAACCCAGACAGTAGAAGTGTGGCTTGGCTTCTGTGCCCTGAAAGGCTAAGTATCTATCTAAATGTTACTTGTGTGAGTTCCAGCAAAGCAGACTTAGACATCTTCTTTCAAAATCATCTATGATCAATTGTTCTTGTTGTGTTTATGCAAATGAAAAAGCAAAATTAAAACTATACTTAGTACAGTCCCTTTGAGGAAAATAAGGATGATTTTTAAGGAGAAAAAATGTGATTCAAGGAAAATCACAGTGCTTATTGGTGGATATTACACTCTAATACAGCTAACTGCCTTCAAAGTTTTATTTTTTACTTGAAAGTTAAACTAGGTTTGTGTCATTATCAGAGGTGTTCAATTTATGGGAAGGAAGATTTTGTCAGATTGTCACTGTTTAATATTATTCCAACAAAGGCCTTCCAACTGAATGTCTTCTCAAAAGTCTTCGTGGAATGAGAGATTGGTTTGTGATCTATTGTGCAAATTAAAATGTGTATTGTCAGGTCTGTTTTTATAGTCCATATGCCTATGACCTCATTACCTGGGTGGCTGTTTATACAACACAGGCCTCATTTGAAAAAGTCCCTCTGCCTCACCACTTCCTGAGACTCAGTGGTTTGACTGGACTAAGTGGTTGGGTTGGTGAAATATGGGATGGTCTGTGGGCTTCACTTTAAAGCTAGTTTTCAGACTTTCGCCAAGATGGAGACATAGGCAGAGACACCGTGCTTTCTCACACAACCAAGTTTAGAGACAATAAAATATTAGCAACATAAAACACAACCAGAACACAGAAAATTGAACTTTTCGGAAGTCTTATAACAACAAATGCTTCAGCCTGACCAGTAAGAGGGGCGAAACCAGCAGCTGGTGGAGCAGGGTTGCACAGGAAATCCAGGAAGCTCAGAGAGTCCCAAAGAAGTTGGACCCAAGAAGAAACACACCAAGGCACATCATCATTACATTAGCCAAGATTAAAATGAAGGAGAGAATCCTAGAAGCAGCAAGAGATAAGGGGACAGTCACCTACAAAGGAGTTCCCATCAGACTGTCAGCTGACTTCTCAAAAGAGACCTTACAGGTAAGAAAGGGCTGGAAAGAGGTATTCCAAGTCATGAAATCCAAAGACCTACAACCAAGAGTGCTCTATCCAGCAAGGCTTTCATTTAGAATGGAAGGACAGATAAAGTGCTTCTCAGATAAGATCAAATTCAAGGAGCTCATCATCACCAAGCCCTTATTATATGAAATGCTAAACGGTCTTATCTAAGAAAAAGAAGATAAAAAAGATGAACAGTGGAAGGACAGCAAACTCACAGTTATTAAGAACCACACCTAACACAAAAGCAAACTAAAAGGACAGCTAGATCAGGAGCAGAACCATAGAAATGAAGATCTCATAGAGAGTTAGCAACAGGGGAGTGGGAGGAGGAGAAGGGGGGAGAAGGTACAGAAAATAAGTAGCATAGATGGTAGGTAGAAAATAGATAGGGGGAGGGCAAGAATAGTATGGGAAATACAGAATCTAAAGAACTTGAGACACATGGTCATAAACTAAAGGGGAGAATGGTGGGAGTGGGGGGGTGCAGGGTGGAGGGGAATGAAGGGGGGAATAGAACAACTGTAATGGCATAATCAATAAAATAAAATTTTTTTAAAAATCTAGTTTTCTTTTCTGCCCTAATAGCTTAGACAAAAAGGTACCAGAGGTGTTAAATGGGGGGAATCCTAGACTATTTTCCCTCACCATGAGTTTAGTGAGCAAAAGTGCTTTGGACAGGCGTGACATGCTTTGCACACCTTCCACCTCACTTTTCCTTAATCAGAGAGATTGTAGAGTTAATTCCCACCTTTGTTATTTAGTTGTTATAGTTTTGATTGTGCCTTGTAAGCCTCTTGCCAAATTCGTCAACTTCAGAATACAACAAATATGCCAATCTATCCAGTAATGCCATCTTTTGGACATTGCACATACTGCTTTTCAGGTACAGCCAACTGACCTGGACTTTGCAAGATCCCTCTCCCTGTGTGAAGGCCACAATCCACTCCAGACCCCCATTCTGTTAGGGACCTCTGCACCAGGGGATAAGCATGACCACATCCATGGCCAGAAGGAAGTAACTACAGAAAAATGAGACCTTTATAAGAGGTCTTTTTCACCCATTTGCCTTTGTAAGAATGCAAAGGTCCAGAAGTGTAAAATGGGGGAATTGATACAGAAAGATCTAGTTAATCTAATTCAGATAACTGGGGAGAAGTAGGGAGGGGCCGTAGGAGGAGTTTGCTGAGGCAACTGTGGACAGTCTGGACTGGCTGAGAAGCTGAATGCCTCCAGAGCCAATGGAAATAAAAAGAGGGCTGGCTCTCTGGGTCACAGAGAACTCTCTGGCCCCACTGGCCCCTCTGTCTCTGTCTCTGTCTCTGTCTTCGTCTCTGACTCTGGCTCTTGCTCAGGCTCAGGCTCTTAGACTTCCTTTCAGACTCTGCTTCCTCAAAGTTGTCTAGATGATCACACTGTAGCTGCCTGCATTTCCCAGTGGATGAGGGAAGCAGTGGGCAGCACAACCCCAAGTACTGTTCAGTAACACCAGCATGCTGCAATGTCAAGAGAACAGGCATAGTCTTAATTCCCTCTTTAGAAAAATGCCTTTTTTAAATTTTTGTATTCTGTACCAATACATCTCTAATTGTATAATAGAAGCCTGTAATGTCTCTTATAGTTAAAATTTCTGAAAGCCTTCATTCATTAAAGGAAGACATTAAAAGCCAAATTAAGTGAAAAGCATAAAGATGTGCTCACAGGTAGTAGTGGCAGCCCTTTAAGATTGCAGCATTTACAACAGGGGTATCAAACTCATCATCTTCACTGGGGGCCACAGCAGCCTTACAATTGTCTTCAAAGGGCCGAATGTAATTTCAACTCCTTAACAGTTAAGGAGTAGTTATATTTATACAGACCTAAAATCATTTTGGCCCTTTGAAGGCAAACACAAGGCTGACATGGCCCCCCAGTGAAAATGAGTTTGATACCCCTGGTCTGCAAGAAACCAGTCTGAAAGGCAAAGCTGGTCACATAATACACATTTACCTGCTACTTGCTTTCTTTTACCTGTGAAGTAAGTAACTCTTTCAGCAGCAGTTCCAACAGATCTTCAAACGTAAAGCACCCTCATTGCAATTGTGAGAACAGTCAGGTAGCTTTGTCCTTTTTCGTGTTGGAGACCAGCATATTTCAGCTCTGTCATATTTGTGAGGGTTTTGGCATCCATTCCCTTTAAAGGCATTGGGGGTTCTCTTCATTTCTTCTTCCATGACAGTTCTCCCATCAAATAAGCCTACATAGCTCAAACCAAAGGAATTGGAGCTATTCTATGAAGATGAACATACTATCATCCATAAAGCAAAGCTCTGTTGCAGGTTTTGAAATAGTCATCTAGGGGTTATTACATTGACACTGGTGCCCTGGAGGCACACACTCAGAGGAAAAGCAGCTAGTGTTGATTGTTTCACAAGTGACACTGAGCTCCGATTTGAATGAGGTGGAGGTCATGATACAAAAGCTACTACTCTAGGCATGTCAGACTTATAGTCATGAACCCTCTACAATGACCTCCAACAAAATGGTGCAATTGTCTCTATGGTCCCTCAGCAGTGCTTTGCTAGCATGCATTGTGTTACAGGAGAAGATCATCCAAATGTTTGTAGGAATGATCGATTCACTAGGGACCCCCTACCCCCCAATTTCATTTAAAGGTATTCAGAACAATTTTACAGTGTGTTCTACATAAGCACTCCAACTGTTAAAGACGTATTCCAGGGCAGACAGCTCAAAAGAGTGGAAGACATGATACCTTTAAAGCATACTGAAAACATTTTTTGTAGCCTACAAGGTTTTCAGATAAAAGAATTTGAGTTAAATCTCTATTAAGGCAGAGCTTTGGAATAGCATTAGCTGAGGCAACCGTTTAGATGCTGTGATCTGCAATAGTACAGCCGAGTTCAATTTCAGCAAAAGAAATGGGCTCTCTGCAGGATGAACGAACCACAAGCTGGGCTGAGTTCTAGCAGAGACAACAGGCTTGGCTGAAGCTCAGGGATTAATGGACAAAGTGGGCGGGCAGAACTGAGATGGAACTGAGATGGAGCTGTTTAGCCAGCTCATTCTTCAGCAGAATATACAGTCTTGGAAGAAGTATCACTTCAATTTGGAATGGACCTGGAAGAAATATTGTTTTCTGCACTCTCACACTGGTAAGGTCTAGTCTTGCTCTTCTTTCTCCCTTAGTCCTGCTTCTTCTGGTATTTATTGGAAAGAAGTAAAGCTTCATGAAAATAATTCCACACATAATTTATTACATATGATTATAGCTTTTTAGCACTTAACGATACAGTCGTATTCTAGATGCTAGTAAATAAGTCAATGAATAAATTAATGAATGAGTGAAAGAAAAGTTCCCAAATGCTTTTATGTTGCTGTTCACCTGCCCTAAATCTCAACAGCTGACCCAAAAGATAAGAGATGTGCAGCCTCCCAGAGCAACTGGTATGTTTTTCTTCCACAATGGCATTCAGAGAAAGCTATTCTCATGGAACAAGTGCTAAATCAATACACCCTAACTCATATTTAAAGTCCTATTGTCCCATTTTATGCATCTCATTATCAGTTGTGTCCTTAAATTAGACAAAGCTACAGCTAGTTTTTCTTCTGTGCTCCCACGAGAACACTTCTTTTACCTTTTTCCATTCCCTGCCTCAGTGTGCTATAATTATGTGTTTCTTTGTTTTCCTTTTTTGCTAAGATAAAGAAATTCATAGGTTAAATATTATGTGTCTTTGTAGTCCTCCCAACTAACATTTTTCCTCTGACAGAGAAGGTGGCCAATAAATGATTTTTGAGTGAAAATTGAAAGAAAAATTTAAGCACAAATGAATGTTAGTTTATCCATCTGATAACTTGGAATTTCAAAATATTTTGTCTTATTTTTATTTATTTTTTGTTCATTAATGAGACAAACAATGGGTAGTACTAATGAATTAATCAGTATAGATTTATTAGTGTGCATACTCTACAGAGATTTGCAACAGGCTGAGCCCCAGGTGCCGGGCAGTGATTTGGCAGATTTCCTCCTATTCCCATATTAGCCCATCATCCTTCTTATCCCAGAAGGGAGGCTAATAAATTATAATAGCAGTGACAGGTACTTCTGCTCACTGATGACCATGTCATAAGTTGTTACATCTTACGCACATTAAAAAAAGAATAATGTAGTTTTGAAATCTTATAAAATGTGAATAAGCATACACTGTCCTTTCTTTTATGTGTAATTTTCAATAAGCCAAACTGTTTTCTGTAGAACAGAATGTGATTTGAGTGACTCCAAAGCAAAATTTGTATCAAAATAGCTCCCTCACTGACCCTGTCTAAAACTGCCATCTGAATATTCAACTTGGATTAGGGAAATGAAGTTTAAGTGCAAGTGATATCGAAAAAACTAATTATTTGAGACATTATCAGTCCCTCATATCTAAGCTTGAATTAGAAACAAAGACATGTGGGTTGAAAGCGATGTTAGAGATGACAAAATTGCATTACAAAGAAGTTCAGTCTTTTTTTTCCCAATTAGGCCATCCTGAGGGAGACACAAGACTAGGATCCAAGTACACTGTCACCTAATGCAAAAAAATATTTTCCAATGCAAGCTAAGCATAGCATAGGCGAATATGTTAATGGAGTGTATAATCAGAATGTCTGAACTTATTCTGCATGCCTTACTTATCACCTGTCTGATGTGAAATTTCTGAGCCATAATTTTCTCATCTGTACTATGAAGATAGAATTGACTTAAAATGTTTCTAATTAATATTCTAAAACCAGGTAAAGACACAAGAAAGAAAGAAAACTATAGGGCAATATTGATGATGAACAGAGGTGCTAAAATCCTCAACAAAATATTAGCAAACCACACCCAGCAACATGTTAAAAAGATCATACATCATGATCAAGTAGGATTCATGCCAGGGATACAAGAATGGTACAATTTTTGTGAATCAATAAATGTAATACATCACATAAACAAAGCAAAAGACAAAAATCACATGATCATATCAATAGATGCAGAAAAAGCATTTGATAAGGTACGGCACCCATTTATGAAAAAAAAAACACTCAGCAAAGTGGGAGTAGAGGGAGCATACCTGAACATAATAAAGATCATATACAAGAAATCTACAGCCAACACCATACTCAATGGGCAAAAACTAATAGCTTTCCCAATAAGATCAGGAGCAAGAAGACAAGGATGTCCACTTTCACTACTTCTATCCAACATAATATTGGAAGTCCTACCACAGCAGTAAGACAAAAAGAAATAAAAAGCATCCAAACTGGAAAACAGGAAGCAAATCTATCACTGTTTTCAGATTATATGATAATATAAATAGAAAACTCTACATATTCCACCCAAAAACTACTAGACCTAATAAGTGAGTTTGGCAAAACAACAGGATTCAAAGTCAATATTCAGAAATTGAAGATGTTTTTATACATCAACAATGAAATATCATAACCATAAATCAGGAAAAAATTTCCATTTGTTATTGCAACAAGAACAATAAAGTATCTGAGAATAAACCTTACCAAGGAAGTAAAAGACCTGCACTGAGAAAACTAAACAACACTGAAGAAAGAAATTAAGGAAGACACAAATAAATGGAAGCATATACTATGTTCAAGGATTGGAAGAATAATATCATCAAAATGTCCATATTACCCAAAGTACTTTACAGATTCGATGCAATACCTATTAAAATATCAATGACATATTTCGCAGACATAGAACAAAAACTTCAAAAATTTATATGGAATGAAAAATGACCCCAAATAGCTTCAGCAATTTTGAAAAAGAAAAACAAAGTAAGAGGGATTATAATACCTGATGTAAATCTATATTACGAGGCAACTGTAATCAAAACAGTATGGTACTAACATAAGAGCAGACATATAGAACAATGGAACACAGTAGAAAGCCCAGAAATAAATTCCAGTCTCTATAGTCAATTAATATTCAACAAAGGGGGCAGAAGCATACAATGGAGTAAAAATAGCCTCTTTAACAAATGGTATTGGGAAATCTGGACAGCTACATGCAAAAAAAAATGAAACTCAGTCACCAAGTTACACCATACACAAAATAAATTGAAAGTGTATAAAAGGCTTAAATATAAGTTTTGACAACATGAAAGTACTAGAAGAGATCATAGGTAGGAAAATCTGAGATATTCCAAGCAGCAATATTTTCACCAATATGTCCCTTTCAGCAAAGGACATAATGGAAAAATAAACAAATGGGTTCAAAGTTAATATTCAGAAATTGAAGACATTTTCACCAATAATAATAAAACAAAGTAAAAAAATAAAAAGCTTCTGCATGGCTAAAGAAAATAGCAATAAAATGAAAATGGAATCAACAATATGGGAAAATATATTTGCCAGTTATACCTAGGACAAGGGTTTGATCTCCAAAATATATAAAACACTCACACTACTTCACTCCAGAAAGACAAACAGCCCAATTAAAAAAGGGCAAAAGGACTTGAATACACACTTTTTCAAAGAGGACATACAGAGGGCCCAGGTACATATGAAAGAATGCTCAGCATCACTAGCCATCAGAGAGATGCAAATAAAAACCACAATGAGATACCACCTCACACACTGAGAATGGCCATCATAACCATCATCAACAAACAGCAAGTGCTGGAGAGGTTGTAGAGAAAAGGGAGCCCTGGTATACTACTGGTGGGAATTCAGACTGATGCAGCCACTGTGGAAAACAGTATGGAATTTCCTCAGAAAACTAAAAATGGAACTGCCTTTTGACCCAGCAATACCACAGCTGGGATTATACCCTAAGAATCCTGAAACATCAATTCAAAAGAACTTATGCATCCCAATGTTCATAGCAGCATAATTTACTATAGCCCAGTGCTGGAAGCAACCTAAGTGCCCACCAGTAAATGAGTGGATCAAAAACCTATGGTACATTTACACAATGGAATACTATACAGCAGAGAGAAAGAAGGAGCTCCTACCCTTCACAATAGTATAGATAGATCTGGAGAGAATTATGCTGATTGAAATAAGCCAAGCAGTAAAAGAAAAACACTATAGGACCTCACCTGTAATTGGAACCTAATCAACAAAACAATCAAGCAAAATATAACCAGAGACATTGAAATAATGAACAAACTGACAGTAACCAGAGGGCCGGGATAATGGGGGGATAGTGGGGGTGGAATATCCATCGAGGAACTTGTATAAAGAACACATAGGCAAAGCCAAAGTAGGTAGGTTGAGGGTGGGAGTCAGGGATGGATGGGGTGGGATGCAGTGGTGAAGTGAAAGTGGAAACGACTATATTTGAACAATAAAAAAATAAAAATGAATAAAAAACTGTTTCTAATTATTAAATGAGATAATTCACATGAAGGCAGTGTGTGAATGGAAAAGCACAAAAATGTATAGAGTATTTTCATTTGTAAAGTAAGATTATATAATATTCAATAGTTTCTTCAATAAATGCTTTTAATGTTGCCTTCCCTTTGCCAATATAACATATTAGTTTATTTTAGAAATTTCTTCATAAACATGAAGTTGTCTGGCTTGATAAACTTATCTGCTATTATAGAACTTCATATACCTTTTCTGTCAAAATTTCATTATAATATTTTTTATCTTTCAGGTTTCGCTAAGAATTAAGTAATATACATTAAAGAAATATACAACATAGTACTCAGTACATAGTAAGGGCCAAACTATTTTTTTCTCTTTCTATTCCTTTCCTTTCATTTTTACATTAATGATTGTTGATTTGGTGTGGCGATGATCTCAGATTCCTTCTGATTTCCCAGAGTGAACATGTGTATCTCGGAACAGAAAGTATTTTCCCATTTCATGGATACCTATTGTCTAGTGTAACAGTCCTCACACTGTCGGTAGAAGTCAATCAGAAATGCCTTCAGCAGTACGGGAGTGTCGGTAGAGCGGGTTACTGTGGAAAGGGTACAACCAGGGTGCCACCTGAACTTTCTAGATGATTAGAGATGGGCATCAAGCTGAAGGGGATTTTAAAAAATAGGCTAGGAAACTGATAATGATAAATCTGAGATGTCATCTAATTGACAATTTGATCTAATTATTGCCCTGACTATAAATGTGTCTTTACTACAGGAGCTAGATTGAAATCAACAACCTACAAGCTATTTTAATTGGGTGACCACAAGGATGAAATTTTGCATCTTACATGAGTCAGATGAGTTGCATAAGGTTTTGAAATTCAAAATCAGCCAACCATGGATGACTACAGGGAAGTGGAGGCAGGGGCTGGATGGTGATGTGCAAAGGAGAGAGAAATGGGGGCATCTGTGATAGTGTCACAATAAAAATAAAGTCAAATAATAAATAAACCAAACTTGAAATCTCAGTAACTTGATAAGATGTTTGTATCTTTCTTAAATATAGTCAAGTTTTGACATTTTTGGTTAAACGGCTTTTCACAAAGTTGTGACTCAGTCATCTGGGCCCTTGCCATTGTCTGTCACTGCTTTCTGTGACAGGAGAGAACACAGTGAATGGAGGATCACTCAAGAGTTTTCAAGTGGGCGTTTTCAAGAGAGTTTTCAGACTTGGAGGTGCTGGACGGTGTGGGCGTTGCTAGTCTTGTGACCCACAGAGTGCAATGGAAGTGGAAATGTCTTCCTGTGAGTTCACTGGAACACTAAAATTATGTAGGAAATGCATTCCTTGTGTCTGACAGAAACTGCCCTTCTGTAACCAAAGATTTTTCATGGGAAGTAAATAGGTTACATTACCTAATAGCCGAAGCTCAAAGAAATGTGATTTTCTAATGTAGTCAAGTAGAAATAAGAACTATTTAATGAACATATATCACACCATATTTGCTGCAGCAGTGGAGATGGGAAGGACATTCCTTTCTGAGAAAAATAGAAACTTTTAAAGAGAATGCCAGACCAAAAGCATAAGTAAATATACCTCTGCTGTCTATGAAGGATGGATTATCTTGAAACAGGCAACCATAAATTTCTGATAATAAAAACTAATGTTAAACGGTTTGATGATATTTCCTGAACAAAGTGTGCTATTTTATTCCTGCTGTTTTTGGCATATAGTGTTATTTGCTTACAATACCCTTCCCTACTTTGCTGATGGACACATTCCTAATCATCCTTCATAATCTCTTTTAGTCATCAGAATGACTGTGAAGATCCACTGAGAATTTTTGTTCCCAAAATACACACAGAACCTACCAACCTACTGTCACTTCACTTTATACTGCATTTTATTCCTTTGTTTGGTTTTCTATTTCTTATAATAAGCTCTGAGCAAACAAACCGCATGAAGGTTTTGGAAGTTCTTTGGAACTTCCAAATTACATGGGGCCTGGCATATTTCAGATACACAATAAATATTTCTCTTTTGAATTTTCAGTTTAGTAGCCAGATTATTGACTAAATTTCCATTTCAAAAAACTCAGTCAAACAAACTTTCAAGAAAATTTTATAAGATGATTATAAATAATGTATTTTCTAGAAATAATGTGTCTGCCACAAGAATGAAGATGATTAGATGATATGTGCCTCTTGTATTAGACTCAGAAGAAAAAAAAGTATTGCAGTATGAAATGAGTAGTTGGAATATTATTAGCATGTGCCTGAGCTAAGGTGAATTTAGAAACTATCATTTTCTGTTCAATTGTAAATTTATCTACCGTATCAACACAAACGGAAAGGTCAGAAAGATTATTGTGACACATTTCATAAGGCCTACTTAATATAATGCATTACAATTTGTGACAAATTGCCACTTTTGAATTTACAAATTTTCCCTCAGATCATTAGTTGTTTAGATTTATTTTTATTTTTAAACCACTTTGGTAATACCTAAGACTCAACATCTTCAATTTGTGTTTGGAATTTTCCTAAGAAATGCTATTTCTCATTATTTATCCGCAGTTTGATACTGTGTAGGTTAAGGGAAATTGGTCTTTTAAAATAATTATGGTTATTTAATCTGGTTTAATTAAAAAACTGATATTTTATTTTCTTACAAAACATTATTATTTATATTTTTATAAATAATAAAAATATTATTATTAAAGTATCACTTACCCTGTGCAAATTGATATTGAATACTACCTTAGGCATCTTGGTATATGGTTTGACAATAAAGAAGAAAGACTTACTGGTTTTTGCCTGGATATATAAAACAGTATCAAGATGACATTTGCTAATAATAAGTATAGTTTTTTCACTGGTTTCCAAAAGCCAACAGCAAAACAACCAAGTCATTTCCCATTGTTCTCTCATCCCTCAGACTTATCCAGTGTGTGCACAGATTCTTCCAAATGAAGAACTGTTGGCATCAGTCCTGAAAAAAAATCCCTGCAAGTATAAAATATACTAACAATAACATTAAACTTAACAACATGAAATTTTAATCTGATTATTTTAAGAATGCTGACTATTTTAACAGAACACGTTGGCATTTATTCTTAGTTTGTGACCTTAAATACAGACAATTACCTTGTAGTCTTCTATGATAAGTAAGTAATATCAACATGCATTTATGATTGTCACCCACCTTTGAACTTCACCACAACCCTGAGTCTTGTTTGGCTTCCTCATACACTAAATTTGTATTCCATAAACTCATTTTAATGCTACTCCCCAAACAAAAGAGAACACATTTAAGAATTTCCAGAACAACAAAAAGTTTTTTTCTTAAAAATGGATCCTGGTTTTCATATTCTTCCTCAATCAGTTATTCATATCTATACCTTGCCTTCTGAGTGTACTGATTTTTGTCATGTAAGTTGTTTGCCTGAATATTATTAGTCTTTTCTTGAAGCTGAGTCCCAGAACAGTGCTCATAGTCTGTTATCATAGTCCTTCCAAATAGTCTTCCTAATATTTTAAACTTTCCTTAAAATATACAATTTCTAATCTCATCTAATTGCTGAAAATGTAGTAACTGTCATTTTATTCATATTGAATTTTTAGAATAAAATTGTAGAAATGAACTTTATAGTCAAATTTACATAATTTTAGGACTATACATTCATATTGGTCAGTTGCTATGCAGAAGGTTATGTTCATCTGTTCATTTATATTTTCATCCCACTTTTATTTTTTTATTTTTTAAAGATTTTATTTATTTATCTCTAGAGGGGAAGGAAAAGAGATAGGGGGAGAAATATCAATGTGTGGTTGCCTCTCATGCGTCCCCTGCTGGGAACTGGCCTGCAACCCAGGCATGTGCCCTGACTGGGAATCAAATTGTGATCCTTTGGTTTGCAGGACTGTGCTCAATCAGCTGAGCTACACCAGCTAGGGCTAACACATTTATTTTTATGAGTTTGTCATTTAACACATTGCTATAATATTGGTTATTACTTTTCTAAGGATACAGACATCACCAATAGTGCTAAAGACCACAGCAGCAGCACAAGAAAGCTTTGCTGAATGGACAGTGAATCCATCATTCTCATTATGTTAATTTTAAGCTTAAAATAAACTTAACATAAACTTATTTAATAATCAACTAAGCAAAGTGTATGCTGGTAGCAAATGCCACCTCTACCACCCAGACTTGCTCTCACACAGTGGTCTCCTAGGCCTGTTGTTTTTTTTCTGTATTGGCAGTTACATTAATTAGATCCCCTCCCCAAATCATCTAATATTTTGTCCCAATTATAAAAAAGATGCCTTTCTTTCATTGCAATCCTTGACTTTAGTTCATCATATTTTTTTAATTTCTTTGGTAAAACTGATTATGTTTCTGGAAAGGCTTATGTTATATACCATTTAGAAATATTTCTTAAGAAAGTATCATCCCTTGCTTCTTAAATTATTTTTTACTGATAAATCCAAAGTGAAATTATTAAAATCAGAGATTCTATATTATATGCTATTATTTAAATTCAAAATAAGTTTATTTCTAATTGATTTTAATTTATTGTTATAGAAAATTATTTCAAAATTTTGACTTTATACAAGTGGATTCAAGTGTTTTCACTGTAAATAGGAATTTTTAAAAAATATATACTCTTTTTAAAATATTTTATTTATTCACTTTTAGAGAGATGGGGAAGGGAGGGAAAAAGAGAGGGAATGAAACATCAATGTGTGGTTGCCTCTAGCATACTCAATACTGGGGTTATGGCCTGCAACCCGGACATGTGCCCTGACTGGGAATCAAACCGGCTATGCTTTGATTTGCAGGCCTGTGCTCAATCCACTGAGCTACACCAGCCAGGGCCTGTAAATTGGAATTTGATTCAGACAGAATACACTGTGAAATAACAAACCACAGAAGTCAGCCAATATATAGAGCTCCAAAAATGAAAGTAAAAAACCATGTACCTGGTTTTTATCTATAGCTTCAAGGTTATGAATTTATTTTACTGTATTCTAAAATGTATTAACTTTCTTTGTTTTGATTATTTTCTTTGAAGCAACATGAAAAGTGAAACCCGAGTTCTTATTTAGAAAATTGTACTGACATCCCAACTATATTAACTACAAATGTCAGATCTTCAACAATAAATAACATCTGACTTCTTCTATAATGTCTTCTTTACTTTTCTAGCATTCCTCTTAAAGTTCCATTATTCTATATCCATTTTTCATTAACAGAACACTCTACTATCTTAAATAAACTGATGATTTATTTTCAAAGGACCTTTATTTTATGCTACCAATCCCTCAAGAAATCTTACTTATTAAAATCAACCTTTTTTCTATTTTATATAATAATAGCATAGCTATCATTTCTTTCTACCTAGAATAAGCCATTGCCACTACAACTTCCAATGCTTCTCATTATAGTTCATATATAAAACGAATAAACTGAGATTAATTTAATGCAGATAATCAGGTAATACAGTGTAAAAACAATGTAGTATATGGGTCTTGCCTTAAGCCTTTTGATCTCCAAAATAATTTTCTCAAAGCAGATTGAAGTAAGGATTGAAGGTGAATAGAAGATAGCAACAGAGTAATGGCTCTCAAACCGTGGCTCTTCTACCAGCAGCATAAGCATCACTTAGGAACTCGTTAGTAATGCAAATTTGGGGCCCACCCTAGACTAAGGATCAGAACCTCTGGAGGTAGGGACCAACTCTCTCTGCTCTAGCTAGTCCTCCATGTAATCTTGATGTGCTCATGTTATAGAGAAAGAGAGATTTGACTTAGAATCACATCTTTTTTACTTCTACCTATGAGACTGCTATGGTCTGAGGTTTTGTTCCCCCCAAATGTGTATGTTAAAATTCTAACCTCCAGGTAATAATATTAGGAAGTGGTGACTTTGGGAGGTGTTTAAGTCAGTCAGGTGGAGACCTCAGGAATGGAATTGTCTGTTCTAAAGGAGGCCTGAGAATCTCCCTTGGGCCTTTTTCCATGTAAGGTTGCAGTGAGAAGACAATTGGATATGAAGACGTAGGCATTCGCCAGATGTCAAATCTAATTCACCTTGATCTTGGATTTCTCAGACCTGAGAACTATGGGAGTAAATTTCTGTTGTTTATAAAGTTACCCAATCTATGGTATTTTTTATAACAGCCCAAAAGGACTGAGCTACAAACAACTGAGCTCTGAGGCGATAGTAGTTCTATGACTTCTATAAAACTAGAGTATCTGCATCTGTATAAGCAAGGTAATAATTTTTAAGATAGGTATGTGTGGTGTGGTACATATGTGTGTGTGTGAGAGAGAGAGAGATGGAGAGAAAGAAGGGAAATTAAAGAATTAACTGGAAAATGGATACCATTTGTTGCATAATAACTGCTTTACAATTTGGAAAGAAATGTTGCCTCGATTAAAACAATGGTATGAGAAAACCTTCTAAATTATCAACTAGGTTTCATAGGCATATTATTCTTTGAGCTATCAAGTATAAAAAGTGAGGAAGCCATATGTAAACATGGTTTAAGTTCTGGGGGTGTCCAACCTACAGTCCACAGGCTGCATGCAGCCCAGGATGGCTTTGAATGCAGCCCAACACAAAATTGTAAATTTACTTAAAACATTATGAGACTTTTGTGTGTGTGATTGTGTGTCACAGTATATTTATTGTGCATCACAAGACAACTCTTCTTTTTCCAGACTGGCCCAGAGTTGCCAAAAGTTTGGACATCCCTGGAAAACCCATTTGTATATGCAAGAGGTATTGTCCTTATACCTGGACAGACAGGGCCTCAACAAGGACTCCCCATAGGAAGTCTTCAGGTGCTTTACAGTGTGTCCCCGAATATGTTCTCAGTCTCCTGTGGTGCCTTGAACAAAGTGGAGCCATCAGTCTCTGTCAGAGACAGCATGCTGAGACCAGATCTTGGCCCACTTTGGCCCCAGTAACTGCAGTGACTTCCAAAACTTCCAAAATCTCTTCTTGTGACTAGCCCCATCATCCTTCACCCAGGCCCTAGAAGTTGTCTTATGTATCAGAATGACCTTGCTACTAAAGCACCAATGGATTAAATTGATTGTTATTCTGAAACCTATTAGAATGCTTCGATGAAAGGGCAGGATGCTTCAATGATTATGAACAGCTTATTCGATCTGTTAGTATTTTTGTTAATTATGTTATTATAAATATGGTTGTCTTTTTCTTTTTTATTGTACTTTTATCCTGTTCTTACGGTCAATATAGATATGTTGGAAAAACAGTGGATAGATTAGTAATATATAGCTTTTATTAAATATGACACTGTTCCTAAACTTACCACGTACATCTATCATTAGCATCCACTTATGTTGTTAAAACTGGAGCTTCATGTGTAATTGAACAAAGGTGTGTGTGTGTGTGTGTATGTATCACTAACACTAAACTGAATAATCAAGACAAGAAATCCAAAACAAGAGAAAAGACAGCTTTTCTAAAGAACAATGGGTAGGTCAAACAAATGTTAGTATTGTTATGATTAGATAATATATTTTTTTCATAAAAACAGACACAAAATATATATATGTGGCCAAACCATGAGAAAGGAAATGGATATGTGTCTTTAACATATGATGAGGTATTTGATTTTGGTAGTTATCAAATAACTATAAACTAAAGCAAAAACGACAGGACACTGCTAATCCACATGGTTGGCAAACATAAGCGCTATCCAAATTTTAGAGAAATGAAGAAGATTAAAAAGTCTCCTACAATTTTAATGGAAATGTCAGATGCTTCACACATTTAAAAAATAATCTAAAATTATGTTGCCATAGAAATAAACATTACTTTAAAATATACTCCATTGGCTATTCAATTCATACTCTTATATTTGAACAAAAGCATAATTATCAAATGATGGATGCACAAGATTTTTATTTTCACATGTCTGTAGTGGCAAAATCAGAAATAATCTAAATGTTCAGGAATGGAGAATAGCTGAATGATATTGCATGTGTGTACTATGTGATATTTTGAAGGTAAGAAATGTTGAACTTAGCCCTGGCTGGTGTAGCTCAGTGGATTGAGAGCGGGCCTGTGAACCACATGATTGCGGTTCGATTCCCAGTCAGAGCACATGCCTGGGTTGCAGGCCAGTTCCCAGCAGGGGACTCACGAGAGGCAACCACACACTGATATTTCTCTCCTTCTCTCCTTCCCTTCCTCTCTAAAGATAAATAAATAAAATCTTAAAAAAAAGAAATGTTGAACTTTATATACATATGTCTATTGAGTTTAATAGTTGTCTAAGGTATGTATTTTAGGGGGAAAAGCAAAGGAGAGAATAAACTTTGGTGTATAACCTCACTTCCTTAAAAAAACAAAATAGAAAGGACTATAAAGCACAAATTATTTTCTGTGTTTGAATTAGAATAAATATGTGCACAAATGAAAAGAATAATCAAAAATGTATAGAGAAAACATTTTTTAAAAACAATGGTTCAAGAGAGTAAAGATTCTACTTTAGTTATGACATAATTATGACTTGGACAAAATTGTTTTTGTCCTTTTCCTACAAAATCTCTGGAAAGCCCAGACAATAGGTAAATAGCATAATACACAGGTGAGCACTCAGAAAATAAAAGAACACCACAAATGAAAAGTAAAATGGAAAGTTTACATGTGATTATATGCTGACACTCTCACACACTGACCCTAAGCTGGAATATTAGTTTTCACTTGGGGTCAAAAAAATAATACTGGGCTTTAAATTGTCACATAGTACTTTGGTCAGGAAAGGTTCACACTGGGTAAAATTGAAGACTAGAGAAAAATCTGTCCGCCAATATAGGCACATATGAATCACTAGGTTTGTCTCTGTGAGGACTTTCAGGAATTCCAAACCACTGCACTGCCCCAATGCCTGCTTGAGATTAGAATTTATATAACTAGTGTTATCACAAAATCTCCAAGCCGGAAATTAGTACAAAAAGAGGCTCCCTAATAACACCCCTTGTCAACTCAGTTTAAGCAAATGTAAATTTGAATTTTCATATCTAAAGATGAAGATTCTATTCTTCTTTTTCTTGTTAGGATAATAGCAGAAATTAATTTATCTACAACTGGGAAATTTTTCAGAAGTATTTGGAAGATGAGCAAATTCCTGTGTGAGTAGTAAGAAATCTGAAAGCAAGATAAAAGGAGATGAATAAGGAGCAGAAAGTCTATTTCTCATTATAAATGCCAGGAAATAGACTAGTTAAATAAAAAGGATTCAAGAAGAAAACTTTCAAGTGGGAAGTTAAAATAGATGGTTTTAATAAAATCCATTTATTTTTTATTTTTTTACTGATCTGTATAATATATTCATGAGATACATTGGTTTAAACCTGGAAATTAAATACATTAGGGTAAAAATAGTTTCTTTTAAATATGAAAATAGGACTATGCCATAGTTTGTTTTCTATTCTGTGATTGTGGCCCCCTTATTCCCAGGGGATATGTTTCAATACCCTCAGTGGATGCCTCAAAGCTTAGACAGTACTAAACCCTATATACTGTATTTATTTCTATATATACCTATTTATGATAAAGTTTAAGTTTTAAATTGGCACACTAAGAAATTAACAACAGTAATTGATAATAAATTATAACAGTTATAACGATGTACTGTGAATGTAATCTCTCTCTCTAACCAAGATAGCTATTAAGTGACCAATGGTCCGGGAGTGTATAAATGTGGATATATGGGGAAAGGGGATGATTCTCGTCCTAGGTCGAAGTAGGAGGGTGAGGTTGGGTGGCAGGTCGGAGGAGATATAGCAGGATGCTGTGGCATTTCATCATGCTTCACAGAAGAGCACACAGTCTAAGACTTATATATTGTTTATTTCTGGAATATTCTGTTTAGTATTTTCTAACTGTGGCTGACAGTGAGTAACTGAAACCATGAAAAGTGAAACTGCAGATAATGGGAGAATATTGTGGGACTTCTTCACTGTAATCAAATGTCCTATAAAAGCCTCACCTTTACATTCTTGGCACCTGATGTTTTCATGAGTTAATGAAAATAAGAGAGCATATTGGGTATAAATTCTCTTAGTGTTGTGTCCCTCCACTTCCAACTATATTTCCTTATCTCTGACTTCAGATAAAGAGCTATTCTTTCTCTTCAATAAGACTAATCACCTACACTATTGACATTTTGCTCTTAATATTTTTTCACAAATGATTTCCTTTATTACATTTGAATCCACAAATGTTAAACACATGCACAACTCCAAGCGAGGTCTCAGTAAGTAGGTATTGAACTGATCTCATTTGGTTTTAAAAATAAAATGTTATATTGTGGGGGCAACTTTGCCAGCAAGTCCCCCATCTGCCACGGATGAAAGTGAAACTATCAAGACATGATCTGCTTGGGGAGGAGAGGTGGTTAATCTCTCAGAGGAGAAAGACCAGGAGCCCCTTCCTCAACAGCTTTTATTGGGTTATAATACACAGGCATACAAGATAAAAGAGTAGATAACATTTCAAAGAAATCTGAGGGCTTAGTCTGAGTCAGTGTCTGTCAGGTAAGGGGGTTGCAGAAACTTTGAGAAACATACTTATTTTCTGCTCAGGCTCATATGAATGAAAACGCTCTAAGCAAAGCAGGCTTCACAGGACTTTTAGGAATTCTTTCTTATGCCCAATCACCCTGGAACCCACTCTAGCTGGCAAGAGGCTGCACTGCCTCCCCCATCACAGGTTTTCAGGCTTAAGTGGATTAGAGCCAGGAATTGCTTCTTCCAGAGGACATGGGGACTCAGGCTATGTCAGAATAGCCAGGGGACAAGGGTCCATAACTCCCTCTTTGTTGCAGCCACTGAGTCCTTCCATGATGGCCTCCCAAATGATCATGTCTGGCTTAGGTTGTCCCCTGCCAGGGGTCTTACCCATCTCTGACTAATGGACCATGCATTGGGGACAGGGGAGGAAGCAGAGACAAACTTTGTCTCCTTGTGGCTCGCCTTCCAGAGGTTGCTCACTCATCCTTAGCTATGGGAGGCAGTTATAACTCCTGAAACCAGGCAGAGTGGTTCCCAACATTATACCAGTGAAGTGGATGGCAGATTTGAAGACAGAGTTTGAATATTGAAAAGGCTAAATTAGCAATATCTTAGCTGGAGAAAAAAGATTAAAGAAACTCCTAAAACTGATAAACTTTCTTAGGAAAGTGTCCTCTAAAACATCTTGAAGTTGCATGAAATACAGCTTTATCAAAGGGAATATATTGCATCAAATATATTTTGGTTATTTGTAACTCAACATAGATTTGTGTAATATAATGCACATTAATAGAATACAACAAATTAGAGGTAAAACAGTAACAAATATATTAGCATAAAATTTATATACAGTGTCAAAGAAAAGTTGTTTTTTTTTTGATGGAAATCAAATAGCACTTATTGGCACATGGCAAAATGTATCCAACTTGTTCTATTATAGATAGGTGATCATGTATTAAGGACCTCTATCTACACTCCAAATTAACCTTCTTCACTAGTCATGAGAGAGAGAGAGAAGGGAAGGGGAGAGAAGGGGAGGGAAGAGGAGGAAAGCAAGGGAAGAAGGGAGGAAGAAAAGAAAAGAAGGATGAGAAGGAGGAAGGACGGAAGGAAGGATGGAAGGAAGGAAGGAAGGAAGGAAGGAAGGAAGGAAGGAAGGAAGGAAGGAAGGAAGGAAGAAAGGAAGGAAGGAAGGAAAGAAGGAAAATTATTTTGGCTAAACTAAGAAAGAAGATGCATACCTAGGTGATTATGTTAGAATGTATGCAATTTATATAAACTTAGATTTTGTGTATACAATACAAATGTATTTGGGATAGAGTGACTAAAATGTCTGAAGTGTGTGTTTATATATGTAAGGTATTGTTATTTTCCCATTTGGTTTCCATTTATCATGGAAAAATTTCACGTGAGATATGAGATTCCAAAGACTTACCATGTTCAGTATTCCAACATTCCTAGTTTTAGTTGAAATGAAAATTATATAATTCCTATTTTCATGATAACAGAAAAGTATATTTCTATCTTTTAAAGAACATTTTTCATTCCAGTGTTTCCATGTAAAATATAATCACCTCAGCAAGAGTTTTATATAAAAGTTGCTGCACAGCTGATCACCCATCTCCCTTGGAGTCAATTATTTTTAAATTTTCAATCTGGGCTTAGGGCTAGTCATTGTGCCAAAGGGATTTTCAATAGTGTTTGTAATGACTTGTTACTTGTGCTGAGATTTCTCAGGCAACTTTGATTCTGCTTGATCTATTGTTGCATTTGATTTTATAGATCACTGAGGACTGCACAGCCACTTCCATCACCATGTGTAACTTCTGAAATCTAATCTAACTTGCCATTTCCCCAAAATTGTGTTAGACACACACATCAGCAGAGCTTTGCTCTTTTTAGGGCCTCAGGTGCCAAATATCTTTAGGATACAGAATAAAAACAAACTTGTCTAAATAAATATATACTTAGAATATGTTGGCTAAGTATTGTTTAGAGGATAGAATTGTTACTCCTTGCCTCTAATCTTCTTGCCAGGTGTTGGACTACTGCCTACACTCTGCTTGGTTGGTAAATAGATTGCTGTTGTTTTCATAGTAAAGTCCTAGAGGTTATGTAAGATCACACATTTGTGATGCACCTTAATGCATAACATCTGCTTCATAATCTACTCTAAATCACCAAAGATATAAAGAACTGTGTTAAGGTTCTGTTTCTTTCTGACTCATTAGCTTATTGATGAGAGTGGTTATGTATAGCTCTAAGGAATGTTTTACCATGAAAAATATAGTTCTGAAGGCAGTCAAGGTAATAAAAAGAACTAGCAAACAGGAAGCCCTTGTACCACAATAACACTTGAGGGTGTTTGTATGTGTGTGTGTGTGTGTGTGTGCTCCAGTTCCTCCTGCCTTGCTTGCTGTTAAGTACCCACAGGTCTGCATTAGCCATCCTCTTTTTCTTCATCTACTCCTCTGTGTAGCATATGGAATAACAAAGCCATTGATCACTTTCTACAAAATGATGCCTTCCATAGTATAGATGATGTTTGATTTATTCATCCATCCATTTATGCACTGATTAATTTAAATGGCATTTTAGGTATGGATGAACAAAAATGACAGGATTTTCTGGCCCTTGAAATAATATTTAGAATTCTATAACCTCATTCACCTACATAAAACCTTGATTCTATATGATATTTCAATACTCCCACTAGTAATCTGTTTTTAATTTTCTCTTTCCTTATCAAGGGCACAGCTTTTGCAACAATCCTCTCTGTCTTGAAAAATGTTAATTTATTCTTTCCAACTGAATTTTTCTCATCAATAAATATGTTTTGGTAATTCGCATAACTTTTTGATTCCTTAATTTATTTTATTTATTAATTCATTTCCCTGTTCCTCTTCAGGAAAATGATGCATACTTTTTCCATTTTCACCAAAATCAACTCATTTAAGCTACCACTGTCTTTGGCAAGAATACTAAAATTACTTCATAATTTATATTTATGCATTCACTCCTACCAATACCCTTCTACACTCATCATTCACTTTGAATTTATAAAAATGAAAATCAGATCATGTCATTCCTTTAATACCCTCCAAGTGTTTCTGTTGTTCTTAGAATAAAACCTAAATTATTTACATAATTTACATGGATTTGACCTTGCTAATTTTTCTGACTTCCTCCCACCTTTAACAAAACTGTGGTGTCCCACCCGAATCCCCTTCCCTAAGTGGATGCACTCATCCCCAGCTCCTACATGTGTTGAAACTACAGATTTACCAATTCTCCTAACTACAATAAGTTGCCCTCAAGTGATAGGAGCCATCTTCACAGGACAGGTAGGCTCTCCAGGTGGATGATTTCCAGAACCAATTGTGAACAGTCACTGGGCTTAAGTGACCAGCCCCAGTGCTTCAAGGGAATGTAAAACTGCACATTTCATGCTCCAGAGCCCACATCCACACTAATTTTCTCCCCTTCCCTATCCTACTTTACCCTCTCAATTACAGGTTAGTTTCCACCCCCACCACCACCACTTAGAATACTTTCTCAAAAAAATCATGCAGAAGTGCTTCCAGGAAGCCAGCCTAGGGCACTTACTCTCACTATGCTTAATCACATACACTCTTCGTCTTTGACGCCTGTAAATCATCATCCTGTCTAATGACATTTACACTGGCTATTTTTTCAGCAAGATATATTCTCCAGTTACCACTGTCCACAACATCACAATGTTGCATTTAAGACAGTTTGGGTCATTATCTTTTATTTATTTATTTTTAGTGTATGTGTATTTAAATTTATTGACAATTATCCCTCCTGATACATAAGCTGCATAAGAGCAGGACATTTAGCCCTGGCTGGTGTAGCTCAGTGGATTGAGTGCGGGCCTGCGAACCACAGGATTGCGGTTTGATTCCCAGTCAGGGCACACACCTGGGTTGCAGGCCAGTTCCCAGCTGGGGACTCACGAGAGGCAACCATACATTGATATTTCTCTCCTTCTCTCCTTCCCTTCCTCTCTAAAAGATAAATAAATAAAATCTTCAACAAAAAAAAGAGCAGGACATTTGTCTTTATGTGTATTAACAAAACTGCCATGCACATAATAAATGTTTAGTAAATATCTGTTTTGTGGATAACCATCTATAAAACAAAGACAGTTATCCACAGACTCATTAGACACAGCTGGTTGTTCTAATGTTATCACCTTCCTTATTGACTTTGTGATGTCACACTCTCATGGTTTTTCCCTAACTCTTTGGCTACTGTTTTCAAACTCATTTAAAAAGTAGACAAAAAATCTAGATTCATTGGGGTAAACTTTGTATGCTCATTCCTTAGACTTTCCTTATTATTCTATTCATAAGTTACTTTTCTACCTTTTTATCTTATTTCAGTTAGAAAAGGGTAGGTAACATGGACTATATTTGACGTATATGATGGATGAGGCCTGTTTTTCCCCCTTGAAAATGTTTAAGAGTGGTGAACAGTCTTCAGCACCTCATTATTATTGCATTTTTATTCTATCTGTTGGTTATTTTGAAACACTCTGTAATTGGAGTAGTAAGTGTGCTTCCTTCTGTCTAAATAGTAAAATGGTTGCCTAAAAATCTAATGAGAATTTAGAAAAGCAAATATGTTGACTTAATTTTAAAATGAAATGAATCTTTCTTTTAATTTTCTTAAGACCCAAGTGTCTTGTTCAAAGGTATAAAGCAAACTACTTTTTGCACATAACAAGTTTTATGTATTTAATATATTATTCATATTGTTTTATTGCATTATTTTCTATAGAAAAGCATTTGTACTACCATTTACCATCTTACTGGAAGAAAGATGTTTTGATTTTTTTATGATGCTATAAATTCCATCAGCACAAACTTCAAAATACAGAACATGTTTACATTCTATGTTCAAATACAGTTTCTCACAGAAAAGTCACAGTGCTCTTTTGCCCACACTTTTCAAACATAATGTATAATGTATAACATTATAATACAACGTGATATTTTATACAGCTGAAATTAGTGTTCTAAGAGGCATTTACATGAAAACGTGAAAAGTAAATGTGTAGAGCATAGATAGCTCATAAAAATGAGCTTACACAAAAGCATTTTATACCTAATAATCATACTACTTTTCTTTCCTTAATAATCTAGGGCACTGAAGTGACGCTCTTTTAAGAAACTCTCATTTTCTGTCAGACCCTTAAGTTACATAAGCTAATATACTCTCACATTTGCTGTGGAAATATTACCATTTCTACCTAATCATCACAGAAACAATAAATCTTCCAAAGTTACAGAGCTAAGAACAGGATGGAAATAGGCCTGCTGAAATAATGCCACATATCAGCATGACAAATTTTACTTTATATGGAATACAGTAACATTTTTCCTCAAAAACAGACATGTTTTAAATCATGACTACCTTTATTGATGACTATCTCTTGAGGTTTTAGATAATTATATCAATTTAATGTTTGATATATTAATGGATTAATACCAATATACTAAATGCCATGATTGAGATAATTTGAATCTTAAATATTACTACTCATAGAGCACATTCTTGATAAGGGGTCATCAGTTTTACACCAATTGTCTGACAATTATGAATGATTTTCAGGCCAGAATGACTAAAATGACTTTAATCCATTTTAAAATTAATGAATTCTATTCTATTATATTGGTACAAGAAATTTACATTCATTGTAGAAGTAACGTAAAATAAAAAGATATTATTAACATAAATCTGCACAGTGGGAAAAATTGAAAGAAAGACAAGGTCCACCATTAGAAAATGACACCTCAGGCAGGGATCAAAAAATAACTCTAATTGCACAATAAATTATTTGGAATTAGCTAGAGTAGCCTAGCTAATTCCTCGTAGCCTAGATAAGCTCAGTGTTGGCTTCTATTTATCACTGTGGCCCAATTCTGCTTTGATTTAGAGATACAGAGAAAACTCAGAAATCCTATCTTTCAATAAGTTTATGAAGAAACTTACCCAGGAAACAAGTAATCTAGATTCTATCAGTAACGCCTGTGCCAGTCAAATAACGTACTCTGGACCGCATTAGCTCACATCATCTTCATTTATAAATTGGGCCAAAAGGAATGAGAAAACAAATTATGGTAACAATATGGAGAATATTCCAAGAAATTCTGGTAATAATGCAATACATTGTCAAAATCTTTAAACTCTGGAAAATGCTGATCATTTTCATTCTCTTCCTTCAATAACACTCTGCTTGTGTTTATCAGCCCATCAAGCCAGTAAATGTTTATAATTACCTCTTTGATGCTGAAGACTGAAGACAGGTAAAGCATCAATGCTTAAAAAGTAACAGTTTGCTCTTCCAGCTAACTGTTTTACAACTTTAAGCCAACATTAGTGTCTCACACAAAAAACTATTTCATAAATATTCTATAAAAACATTCAGCTGTACCTCGCAAAATATTAATATAGACTCTAAACACCACATTATTTAATCATCCCACACGAAAGAAAAATGTGAAAAGATATCTACACTAAACCATTTCATGAATAATAATATTTTAATAGAAAATAAAGAAATCCCTTGAATTATCTTAAGAAATAAGGGATTGCTAGTGAATTGATAAAGACATTTTCTTTAGAAACCTCCAGCAAGTTTGCTAAGACATTGAATTCAAGAGCAGAGAAGTAAGAAAAATGACACAGCCACTGTGGAAGACAGTTTGGCAGCTTCTTACAAAACTCTGCATACTCTTACCATTTAATCCTAAGTATTTAACCAAAGGAGATGAAACTTATGTTCACACAAAGACCTTCACACAAATGTTAATAACAGCCTTTTACATAATTGCCAAAACTTGGAAGCAACCAAGATGTCTCTCAATAAAAGAATGGATAATTAAAGTATGATACACCCAGACCATGGAATATTATTCAGTGTTAAAAAGAAATGAGTTATCAGGCCATGAAAAGACAGGAAGAGAACTTAAATACATATTTTTAAGTGAAAGAACCAACTGAGAAATTACAACTGTATAATTTCAACGGTATGCCATTCTAGAAAAGTAAAACTACGGAGATGTAAAAAGTCAGTGTTTGCCCAGGCCAGGTAACTCAATTGGCACGTCATCCTGGTTGCCAGGATTGAGTTCCATCCCGGGGCAGGGCATGTATGAGAATCAATGGATGAATGCATAGATGGGTGGAACAAGAAGTCAGTGTTCTTTTCTCTCTCTTGCTCTTTCAAATCAATAAATAAAGATGTAAAAAAAGAGATCAGTGGTTGACAATGGTTTGGGGGAGGGGATAAATAGGCAGAGTATATAGAGAGTATTTTCAGGGCTGTGAAAATACTGTGTATTTATTTACTACAATAATGATGTAGACCTTATAATGGTTAGGTTTTTCTACGTTTCAAACACATCCACAATATATCTTTGTTTGAAGTAAACTAAAATTCTACTTTATTTTTCGAAATAGTTTTAAGAGCCCAAGAACATTTATTGAGTAATTTTTCTTTCTACTGATTTCTGACCCAGAATCACTTAAGGGTTTACAACTGGCTTTAATGATTTGACAAAGGCAGGTTATTTTGGGGGGAGGGGTGGGGAGCATTTGGGTTTTTTTGTTTTGTTTTGTTTGTTTTCCAAGTCATTCATTTGTGATCATTTTTATTAGTAATTATATATGTATATATATACAGATACAATTGAAATGTTTCTGTGTGTGATTTTTTGACCTTTAATTATATTTAATATTCACTTATGTTATTTTCTTTAAAATAAAATCAGATTCTTGACTGATACTCTTTCCAGATGGCCTGTGCTTGGCAGATTAGTTGTGCCATGTCACATAAAAAGCTCATGAAACTGAAGTGGCATTGGCCTCATGTAATGTTTTTATTATCAGCATACATACAGCTCATGGCACAGAACCTCTCTGCCAACAAATTAGCCCCTAATGTTTCTACTGCCAAAGTTCAGCTCAACAATTTAACTCCACAGTCCTCCATAATTCATACTGCTGCTTGCGTCCATGTAGTTCATGTTAATGTATTTTTCAAAAAAAAAAAAACAAAGACAAAAAAAGCAGAACGAAAATAGAAACCCAAAGAAAGGCAAACAAAAAAATTTCTCAGAATTGATGTTCAAATTAGCTTCTAATAGATATCCATGTGAAGTAGTATCTTAAATAAAATTAAAATACTTTTTTAAAATTACTAATTAGGAAGACATATGTGGGATTTTAAAGAATGTGAAATGTAGCTAATACTCTTTGGCTGCCTATTTTAAAAGCTTTGGGGACATTTGTAAGATAGCTACATTTTAGTAACCCATATCTTCTGTGAGATTAAATCTGTCTCCTGGGAATATTCCTGCATGGATAGAATAAAGAGTACTGCAAACTTTGGTGAGGAACAAGCTATCTTTATTAAAGTATTTATCATTTTTACAGCTGGAATTGGTATTAATATTTCAACAAACAATACCAGGACGCCTTATCTTTCTTTTTGTTGACTTTAGTTAAGCACTGTCAGCAGTAGGCTGTGTAAAACAGCTTGGCCTGTTCAAGCAGAATAATTCATTTTAAGATTAAAAAAAATAAGTTCATTTTTAATATGCATCAGGAACACACCAAAGCAGAAACACAAAATTAGTCCAAAGGACAATAAACTGCAGAAATTTGATTGACAATATTTTTTACCCATTTTAAGAAAGCATTCATAACTGAGGCATTAATATTAAACCTATTGACACATTTCATACAAACATAGAGATTGAACTTACAGGTTTTCTCACAATCATCACAGAGGCTATTGTCATGAATAAAGCAGAATTTATGTTAATGTCTTCTTGAAAATAGTATAATAGAAAAGAGACCAGATAAACATGAATCAATCCTTTGAATTCAGTAAATTTTATAGTGTTACAGAACAGAGGTCCAAGGCAGGGCAATATTTGGTCCATCCAGGGATGGCAAAAACTATTACAGAACAAAAAGGGGGCTGCCACCCAAGGACAGTATACTAATACCATCTAGACCACCTACTGGGCTCATCTGTCTGCCACCAGAGGAAAGACATCTCTCAATGCCAGAGATTTGTGAAAAGGAAAGGAAAGGGTTATTTAAAGCTGTACAGACTTAAAGCAGTGATCCAATGTCCCCATCAAAATATCAAAGTCCTTTGGGATAACCACAGATATCCGCAGTGCTTCCTTCTCCTTCTGCCCTAATTTGGGGTACCATACCTCAGGAAAAGAAGCACACGTCTGTGTTCCAGGCTGCTGCCACTGTCCGGTGGGTTGCCATCCAGGTAGGGTCTCTAATTACTCCAAAGACATGTGGCACCTTCTCATGGCCTACTGGCAAGAGTTCTTTCACCCTTCTTTCAGGCAAAGTCTCTCCTGCTTCCCAAGCCATGCAGCCAAAGGGAGCACCCCAAAGCCATGTGGTCCTCTTCTACCAGAGCTGCAGGGGTCTGAACTCTGGTCAAAACTGCATGGTTCTTTCCTCCACCAGAGCTGTGGAGAAGGTAGGTTTGCCACTCTGGCAAAGCTGAGTGGTGATTCTGTGCTGAAGCTGCATGGCCATTCTCTCTACTCCCAGCTGCGGGGGTCCCCACTCTGTCCAAAAGTGCATAGCTCTCTCTCTCCACTGCCACAGCTACTTGGTTCCCTCTCCTTTAATGGCCACCATGTCTGGGTTTAAATCCCCATACCAGTCCTCCATTTGCAGCCTCATTTCCGACTTCCCCTACAATCAGTTATACCTGCCAGCATTCCTGTATTATTCCAAGTTTACTGAGCTGCCATCATGTGTCTGGGCAGGCATAGCCCCATGTCGTGGAGCCAATCTTCTCCAAGCTCTCATGCAGGAACTGTAACTGAGGGGACCTGCCCCCAGTTACCTTTTAGGTGGAAGTCACTTCCATCCCCCTGGTTCAAAGCATGGCCACAGCTATTTAACATATCTATGAGGCCAGTTAAAGGTTATAGATATGTGAAATGACCATGCCAGAGGTTAGCTGGAAAGCCTTTGTTCTACAAAACAGCTCTTAATGGCCCTGCTCCATTTGTCCCTTCCCCAGCTCACACCTGGTGGGGGGGAGTTGTTAATATTTCCTGGATACCTTGAGTTCCGGACCCCATTCCAAATCACCTTTTTCGCCCCCACCCCTTGGCTGCACCTTGTTACAATAGCATTTCTAAATGCCATTTGGAACTATGGACAAACACAGAGACCAAATTCCATAATTGAAAAATGTGAAGGATTCAGAGATAAAATGGCTTTATAAGGGCTATTCTGTTTTAATTTGTACACATTAAGGCCCATCATGAAGCTACATGAGGTATAATTAAAATTGTTGGTATAGTTATATGACTGATTGGTTTACAGATTTAAATGGGTTATTCAGGTCAAATTCCCATCAAAGAAACAATGTTTAAACATTAATGAATATCCAAACATTGACAGTGGAGACAAGAGATAGAAAAATGTGAGAATATGTTGTTTAATTAAACTTTGAAAGTACTAATTATTACATATTTATGTAAAACAAGAAATGTTCTGTCCTGGCTGGTGTGGCTCAGTGAATTGAGTGTTGGCCTGAGATCCAGAGGGTCTCAGGTTTGATTCCCAATCAGAGCACATGCCTGGGTTGCAGGCCAAGTCCCCATGAGGGGACATGTGAGAGGCCACCACACATTGATGTTTCTCTCCCTTTCTTTCTCCCTCCCTTCCCCTTTCTAAAAATAAAATAAATAAAATCTTTAAAAAAAAACCTTACTTTCAGTATGAGCTAGTCTGAATGTTGGTTTCAGCAAATGTGAATTTTTTACGTGTATATTTTATTTGCTTTCTAAATAAGACTATTATTCTTCTTGATTTCTAAATTTCTTGCTCCTCTAAATGTCTAAAATATTTTATAGCAATATTATGTATATGTGTGTGTAAATTGAGATATACTGCTACATTATCTTGTTTAATTCTATTTCTTCTTCCATGTCCCTAGGAATTTAAGCTCCATTGTATTACTGGTGATGAAACTGAGGATGTAATCATTTAGATGCTAACTGTTGAGGAGGTTTGTAATCGAGAAATTTGTATAAGTGAATTGAGATGATCTCAGGTCAGTCCAACTCCAGATCTTCTGAAACAGTGATACAGCCAAACAAATGTGCAATCCCATCTGTGTTTGTGTTTAGACCTTAAAGGAGGCTTAACCACATATATCTTGAGATTCAGTGGTTCCAGACACCACAGAAAGAAAACATATTTTCTTTCTGCTTTTCTACTTATATCTTCCATGCACTTTTCTTAGCAATATATAGGGAGGAAAGGAGAGAGGAATGTTACGCCAACTAATTTATAATGGCAGTTTGTGTTTTTTTTTTCCTTGACTCAGACACAACCTTTATTCCCTGAATAGCACTAAGAGCTTAGTTGACTTTTTCTTAACCTCGGAAAGTATCAGAATTCCGGCTAGTCCTTTGTTTTCTTCTGTCTATATCAAATCCAGATCTGTCAATTTCCTAGAGAAGCTGCCACATTTTTGAAGGATTCCTCTATTACAAAACAGTTTATGAAGCTCCCTTGTGCTCATTCCTTTGGATATCGTATGTATATCATATATATATAATTTGAAAGTAAAAAGCAGTATGCATTCATCAATTTCTTTCAGGTATTAAGGAGAAATTTGTCCATGTGATCAGAGGAAGTGGGTATATTATAAAGGTGAAGCAACAGCCCCAATGGAATGTGAGAAAGCAGCAGATACACTACCCCTGTTCTATTTTTTAACCTTTCTTTATTTTTAGCTTTCTTCTGTAACTTGATACTTCAAGCTCCCTAAGAATACAAAGTTTGCATTTAAACATATATGTGAAAATATTTGAAAATACCATTTATACTAAAAATTTTTACCAAATTTAAAATAAAAATATTATTTAAATAATAATACTCAATGTTAGTATTAGTAAGTGGTCCTACTTCTCTTCTTATTTAAAATCTAAATAGCATAGCTACATTTATCAGTGTATAAGAGAAACTAGAAAGTTTGGAATGGTGATGGATCATAATGCTCTTTAAAGTAAAACGTGGAGGCTGATTTAGAGGAATTGGATTTTACTAACTTGGTCATAAAAGGTTTTGGATAAAGGTTTCAGGACAGATTCATTTCAATAAGGTGGCTTTAACAGACATGTTACCCTTTGTCTAAGCAGACAAAAAATTGAAAATAGAAACATATTCAGAGAAATAGTTTATGTGAAAAGTGGGTAAAAATATATAAACTAAGAGAATATATACTTAAGAATATAGAAAAAGCTATATTCTAACTACAGAATAACTATAGTTATTTTAAAACTCTATTCTAACTATATCTTAAGAATATAGAAAAATGATTGTACTTTAAATACTATGCAAATACAGATATGTATTCCCATTTCATCTTCAAATAACTTATAAGTGTTTTCCTTTCATCTTACCAATGTGAAAACTTGTAGTCCAAGAGATATAATGAACTACTCTAGTTCTTTTGACTGTTACCTGATATAATGAAAGAGATTGAAACATGCAAATAAGGTTTTCAGGTTTCTTTCATAATGCTTGTAATTTTTTAAACACTGTCAAATATATTTCCCTGAAAACAAACTATTAAGTAATTTGGAAACTATTAGCCAGAATAACAATTTTTATAAATGTTGTCAATCAATATTGTCCCTTCAAGTTTGCCCCTTTTTAAAAATATCACTATCTAAATTAAACTACAAACATGACTCATTTAACATTTATTTAATATGTAAGTTATAGGAGTTTATTGATTTCTAAATTATTTTACACTAAAATACAATGGCATATGCATGTGTATGATTACAGAATCCTGAAATATAAGTAAACTTAAAAAAGATATGTCAATAACTACATTTCACTGATAAAGAAAGTAACTATTAATAATTATCTATCCTTGATCAAAGATCCAGTAAACATATTCGAATATGCACATGCATGTGCACACACACACCCCACGGTTTTTTCTAATCTCAAATAATTTACTACCCTCAATATCTTAAAAGAAAAAAAATGACAATGTTGTACTTAATGTTTAGGAAGAGCCAGGATAATGAGGAACAGTCTCTTCAAGTAGACTGCTGATATTAATGGGGATTTTGAGGGGTTTAAGGGTAGACACGCTATCAGAGTTGTAAATGGTTTGACATCATCTATAAATATGTGGTTATTTAAGTAAGACTGTTGCTGATTGATTAGCACTCAGATGTATGTGTACTGGAATTGATATGCTTCTGATTGGCTGAGGTTCAGAAATGAGATGATATTGGCTGTTTGGCTTGCAAAGCATTTTTAGTGAGACAAGTTTTCTTGATTAATTTTATGAATTTTAAAGCAGTCTGGTGATATTTGTTATCATAGCTAAAATAATCTATTTTTCCCTTAAAAATGTGAGATTTATTATTTGTTATTATTCTCTTTTATTAATTTCTTCTTGTGGTCTACTCAACAAATGCTACAAGTGATATCAACAAAACTTGTCTAGATGTTCACTACTGTTGATTCTTGTTTAACACTAGAATGTATTTGCTAAGAGCTGATTTTTTTTGAGCATCCTCAGAATTAAGTGCATTGTACTTTTGTTTTTTAATAAGATTTTTACTGTCAAATTGTGATGATGCAGAATTCATTGAGATTTTGATTCACAGAGGTTGAACAACTGTGAAACCAACAAGTATGCCTAGAAATAAAATAAGGGATAATAATCTGGAACTATGACCAAGACTTACCAGACCTGAATAAGTAAAGCAACCCCAAAGCCTCCCTGAGTTCATCCAAATAGGCAGGTTGCTCATCCTCTGAGCTTGGATATATATTGTTGCACCATGCCTGTGTGTTGTTACAGGTATAACAAAGTGTTAATAATAATGCAAAGCCCCCACCTTTCTGATTTGTCAAAAGAAGACTTGACTCTAATCTATTGTTCATATATGTGAAATAAGTCAATGTTTCTATGTTACCAGGCATGAGACTACATAATGTACCATGTGAGCCAAAGTGAGAGAAGATTTTTGATGTCATCCAAATTTTCCCCACGAATATGACATTATCAATACCCTCAGATGCCAGCTTCATTGGTTGGTTACTATGTCTACCCCAGGAAAGGGTGTTAACCTTCATATACTTACTTAGTAAGGAGAAATTATGTACCATAGGTATTCTGTATGCTTGGAATGGTCTAATATCCCCACTGAACAATTATTCCAGAGTAATCATAAAACAATGTGATTTTTGCACCAGAAAATAAAACAAAACTGTAGGAGATGTGATCAAGCAAACTTAGTAGACTGTACTTTATCTCTGGGGGCTGTAATAGCAAATGGATACTGATACATCCCAAATATATATATATATAATCTTTCAATTAAGGAAATAACTCATATCAAATGTTTAGTCTTTTGAAACAATTAAAATACAATTTGAATTATTAGTAAAAAGAAACTGCACATACCAATAATTTTATCTTATTCATAATAAATGGTCATTAATTATTAGGTAAGGTAGTTGTATCAACCTTATTCTAAAGGTTCATTAATGAATGCCATTCTGATATTGAAGAAGTTTATTTATTTATTATAGTCTCACAATAAAAGTTCAGTTTAATATAATTAATTTGAGGTATAGTAATTATACATATCTGCCAAGGATTTGGCAAAATGTGACATAATAAACAGACTTTCAAACCAATTGCGCTATTGATAACTAAGAGAGCTCAGGTGGAGAGCAGTAGAGAGATGATTCCCTCTAGAAAGACAAATTAACTAACACATTGTTATTATTGGTAAGTGACAGACTAAGTCAAATGTAAGTTAAACCAGTAAAACAAAAATTCTAGACAAAAGTGGGATTATGTAGAGTTATGTAGCAAAGTTTGTAACATTTAAAATACTCATGTTGTAAGTTGGGTGAGTGGAAGATATTTACTTCATGTGGTTGACCATTTGTTATAAATATCCAGATGAGCAGTGAATCTTCATGGACCACTGGAAGGATATCTATGGAACCTGAGTTATAGATGTGTAGCTTTCCAGTTCTTACTAGATAGGTGCTGTCAATTTAATTGTGAAGCATGGGCACATGTAAAGATATCTGACAAAGGTGCCTGCTACCAAGATCCAAAAGCAGTCTTTTTCTAAGAAGAACAAGATAAGGAAATTTAAAAGGTAAAATAATTTAAAAAGTAGTAAGAGGCACAACATAAAATTAAGAAGGGATATCTGTACCTGTTCTCATGTTCTAAATTTATTCGTTCCTTACCTTTGGATGTGTGCAACCCTGACTCAGTGGCTCAGAATTATTTCCCAACTTTTTGTTATCAGTGTTAAGTCTCACATTACCTGACTTTGGGATAGATTGGAAATAGGCATCAGTCATTGCAAAACTGCCATGCAATTTTATTCAGTGGTAAAGAATTCACAATCATTTTAAAAACTGCAAAATTTAAAATAATGCTGCCTAAATCACTTTCCCATTCCAGGATATCCACATATAGAGAGATAGACCTCTCCCCTGTCTCACTTCCCACACAGGCACTTAGGTATACCCCAGCTCTCTTGAACTCAGTAGTTTAGAAGATCCTATATCACTTAAGAACAAAGGATATAGTCATCTTAGCTGGTTCTCTGCAACATGCATCACTACTCCTGAGCATGTTTTCTATTGAATTACATGTAATAAAGGAAAAATACCAACTACTTGATCCTCTTCTTTCTTCTTTGTAACCCATGTGTATGTTTCTCAAGCTGAATGTGTCAAGGATGTCATAGAAAATGTAGTGTTGAAGAGGTGAATAAAGACAATCATGCTCAATAAAAAATGCATGTGACAGACAAATGTTATCCTTCCTATAGTGCTTTTACATGCATTTTTACTGATAATAATGGCGATGACTTAGAAAGGGAAAAAGGAGAAATAGGGAACTATCAAATGTGTTTATTGAGTTCTTTTTCTAGTTTAGGCAGAATACTGTTTTTAATTTACCATCTCATTTAATACTTGCATAAAGTAAACACTATTATTATCTATAATATACTATGAAGATGTTAAAAACTAGAGTAATGAATTATTGAAAACTAGATAAGATCTGTGATCTAAAGCAACTGCTATTTATTGACTAGATATTAAACTTTCTAATATCTATGTGAATGTGAGAGATAAATTATCAGAAAAGCAACCCTGTAACCTAGTCCTGTGTCACATTTGTATAATTTTGAGGAGACTGATTGAAGCCCCTCTTATCATGCTATGAGAGGAAATGTTTGCTCGAATAATGTTTAAGTATGTAGTGAATATGAATGAAACTGAACTGAGAGGATATAATTTTATACTAGTCAAAAATTCAATGATATTAAGCAGACTCCACCAAAAGAGCCACTGAAGAAGTGTAGGTTCTCCAGGAAAAGACTCTGTCTGAAGTGTTTAGGAGCTCAGATGATGTTTACCATACTAGGTCTTAATAGAAACCAAATAGGCTTGCTCTTCCTGTAATTGTAAAAATGCTCACAGCAAAACCTAAACTCACATTCTATCTGCTCTACAATTATAGTATGAAGAGACCATGTTTCCAGGAAGTCCAATAGTAAAGTTACATGAAAGACACTGGCTGTTTTGCTTGGGTCATTTGCCCATCTCTGGGTCAATTACTTTAGGGAGGAAGATAAACTAAACAGATTGGTCTGTCTTGGGCTATTTATTCACTACTCTGATAAGGCACTATGGTTATAATGACAAATTTCATGCCTCCACTTATTGAGAAAATGAATTCTCAATAAGAAAAAGTAGTTCTATTATGAGAAGAAAGAAGGACATAACTGGATAAACAAAACTCAACAGATATCCATAATAATAGATTTGCAAAGTCTGCTTCTTCTATAGCTTATACATGAGGCACCTTTTTTACCATCTTTTGTATTTTAGGAATCATTTTACTTCAAGCTTAGTCCTCTACTCCATTATCTTCATTTTTTTTCTCATCTGATTGGGTTTGCTCTGGCCACACCTGTGGTATATAGAGCTAGAAGTTCTGTGTTTCTGATACCCCACAGTGACACATAAATAGATTTTAACATTTGAGTGGTAGGCAAAGGGTGAGGATGGTGGTGGCAGGATTCTTATAAACTTAATGTACTATATCTATGATGTACTACATGTTCTAAAATGAGAATAGTCACTGTCTAGTTGAAAGATACATTAGACACATAGTATTCATGTTTACCTGGAAACAATAAAAGATATCATAGTAAGCCATTTCATTTTTAGTTAAAATAATTTTTAATTATAATGCTTCACTTAGACTCTAAATGTCATATCACATAGTTCCCATTATCCATTTCCATTTTTTTCCCCCTTCATATAAAGTCAGAGATACCAGATGATCAGCACTAATCAGGGCCAATTTAATTCTTCCTTTAGTCAAATGAAATTAGAAGGAGATGGTATTTAAATCCTATCTCCATTCATAATTCCCCAACCACCTAAGAAACAAACATATTCATATCCTGTAAACAATAGGTTTGGCTACAGCTTTCAGAATGTTATTTGTTAATGATGGTATTTGCATTGGAAAAAATCAAACATAAAAATAAAGACTGGAAATAAATTAGATAAATAATGTAGTTGCTTAATGAATCACCAAATGCTATTTTTAATGATTAAAAACCACTACTTTTCTACCCTTCTAATGTCTTCAGAAAGAAATTTTTACAACTAAATCATTTCAAAGACTTCATTCTTTACGGCAAATGGTTCTAGAATATTTAAAATATATTTTCCTTATCCAGCTAGCATAGCACTCATTTTAAATTTAATCATAAAAGAAACAATACATTATCAAGCTATGTATTGTGTTAGCAAACATATTTATAAAAATGCCAACTGAACTTCTATAGGCAGAACTATCAGGTCCCTCTCCAAAGGTCTCTTGGTAAAGCGCAGCATCCCTACTGCTGTCTCTTACATGTCATTTTTGTCTTGTTTCAGAAGCAAGAATAAAAAATGACCTCTTGTTATTATACCAGCATACAGTTTTAGAAAGAGTTACATCCAGGCTAACTCAGTCTTTTTCCCAAGTGGGGGTATTAAGACATGGCAGAAAATTCCAATTAACCTGAGACACCAAAGGCTACTAGTTCAAGGAAAACAATTTGTGTCTCACCAAGGGCGTAAATGCAGCTTAACAATGGACATGATGAGTGTCCGAAGGCATTCACATGCACTCATTGTGCTTGTTTTCTCTCTAAGATACACAGACAAAAAATTCATTTGAAAGAAAGATTGAAACATGAAGCTAATAAGCAAAACAGACACAAACCAATAGGTGGAGAGCAGAATGACAGCTAAGCAGGGAAGATGTTAGAAGGTAGAGAGATTGAGTAAAAAGGAAAAAGTGCTCATGGACATGGACAGCAGTGTGGTGACTGCTGGGGGAAGGGAGTTTAAGGTGACTAAATAGTAATGGGAAAAAAACTTTCAGAAACACAAATAAATAAACAAATCTAAAATTAAAAAAGAAAAAGAAAAAGAAAAGTGAAGCTCTACTCTAATGAAAGTCAGAATTTGATAAGTAATCACTTTTGATATTAGGAAAAATAATAGTTCTCCTGCTATCAGATTATCTAATTAAATTTTAAATTTTGACATAATACAGTATGGTATCAATGATAACTTTAAATTATTTGGATTGATTATCAATAAGTAATATACACTTTTAGATAATCATCAGATTTTCTGGAATTGTGTCATGTGAAAATACCAGAGTAACTTGTTGCATGGAAATATATCACTAAAGTTCTCTCTTTATTAGGAATATGTTTAAAAATAAGTGTTACTCAAGGTACATGTAAGTCTTATATTAAAAGTCTAAGAATTCATCATATGGTAATGAGGTTAATCAGACTTAGTTATCACCACTTAACCTCTCTGTGCTGAAATCTCTTCTTAATGGTAGGAGATTCTTTTTTTTTATTTTATTTTTATCGTTGTTCAAGTACAGTTTTCTGTCTTTTAGTCCCATCCCAGCCCACCCACACAAATGTTAGCAGATTGTATAGTGAACAAGGAAACTCCTGACAGGACCATTTGACAACTGATTCACTTCTGGTTATAATCACTATTACTCTGCCCAAAGTTGTTATTTCCTCTCAAAGACTTAAAAATTTCAATAGTTCTGTCAGTCTTCAATATGCCTAACAAGCTCCCACAACTACTCCATAAAGATCTTAAATCTTTCCTCTGGACCCCTCTTTAAAAAGAGGTCTAGCAGAAAGAGATTGAGACCTTGCTTGACAGAAGCATAATGACTTTAAAATTGAAACATAATATTTGTGTCTTGGGCTGCATTTCTTTGAATATTTTTAATTTGGGTTATAATGTTGCATATCTTACATTACTTGGATACCCCAATGTAAATACATATAAAAGTTAGGGTTGTATCTATTGAGGAGAAGCAGTAATACTCCAAATCTGAGATGGCATAATCAATTTTAACTCAACCTCAGTTATGTCTGCAAGGACTGGATGGAGAGAGTAGATACATAAATGAGTGGATATAGAGATAGATGATAGATAGACAGACAGATAGATAATAAATGATACATATATAGAATTTGAAGGAAAAATGTTCAACTAATCAAGCTGCTCAGTGAGCCCTGATTTCAGACTTTCTGGTCACAATTGTATTTTCTGGGCTACATGGACTACACATGCAGGTCTTTAGTTAGGTACATTGTCACTTCCAGAGCAGAATCAAGCATCTGCTATTTTTCTTAGATCCACTTTCAAATCTGAAAGCACACTACTTCATTTATATAAAAGTGAAATCCACTAAACCTCAGGAGATGGTGACAAAATTGCATTGTTCTTTATATGTTTATAACTGAGCTGACCCTGACCCTGGTCTCTTTTACAGACTCTGTTTCAGTTAGGATGCTTTCTCTGTGACACTTTATAACCTGCGTAATAATCTAGAAAGTTATATTTTTACTTTCATTATAAAAAGGTTTGAAAAATTCAACTCCAGAGTTGGGTCAGTGGCTTAATTATATCATCAAAGAACAAAAGTCTCTCTCTCCTTTTAATGCCTTCACCATACCTATCCTGATGCTACCTGCAGTGTGAAGTATCATGTCCTTATAAAATAGTTTCTTAAGCAACAAGAAAGATTACAGATGCAAAAAGGAAACTTCTCTTTCTCTGTTATTTTTTATTAGGGAGAGAAACATTCCCCACATTGCCCTTTTCCTCTCAGCCGATGTCCTCTAATATTTCGTTGGTTGGATCTAGGCCATAAGCCTCTAATAGAGGTGAGGATGCAGAGAAAAGAGAATCCTACTACACTGTTGCAGTACACTTGTGCAGCCATAGTGGGAAACAATATGGAATATTCTCAAAAAACTAAAAATAAAATTGCCTTTTGACCCAGTAATTCTTCTGCTGGGAATATACACTAAGAATCCAGAAAAAGCAATACAAAAGAACTTATATACCCCTATGTTTATAGCAGCACTATTTATAATAGCCAAGTGCTAGAAACAATTTAAATACCCATCAGTGGATGAATGGATGAAAAAGCTGTGATACATTTACAGACTGGAATACTACACAGCAGAAAGAAAGAAGGAACTCTTACCTTTTGTGACAGCACAAATAGAACTGGAGAATATTATACTAAGTGAAATAAGCCAGTCGGTAAAAGACAAATACCATATGATTTCACTTATAAGAGGAATCTAATGACCAAAATACAACTACAGACAGATAGAAATGTTGAACAGACTGAGAGAAGCCAGAGTGAAAGGGTGGGGAAGATAATGGTGGAAAGAAAAGGAAGGGATTAGTCAAAGAACATGTGTGAAAAACACATGACATGAACAACAGTGTGGGAATTGATTGTGTGAGTGGGGGGCATGGGCTGCAGAGAGGAGGGAAAGGAGGGAAACACTGGGACAACTATAATAGAATAACAATAAAAATGTTAAGGAAAAAATAAAGATGTTGAATTTGCAGGAATACAGTAGAATGTGTCTGCCAGAGGTTGGGTGGTGGGCAAACTGGGTGGTCAAATGGTACAAACTTACACTTATAAGATGATTAAATTAGGGATTTTATTACATGACATTATGACTATGATTAACAGCACTATTATATATTTCAAAGTTACTATGAGACTAAATTTTAAATATTCACAATGCAAAAAAGGAAAAACAATTATATGAAATGATGGAAGTGTTAGCTAAGACTTTGGTGATAATCATACTGTAATATATAAAAAAATCAAATCAATACATTGTACATGCTAACCTTACACAATTTTATATATCAATTATACTTAATTTTTAAAATGCAATAAGAATCATAAAAATCTGTATTAATATATTCAAATATGAAGAAAAACAGTAAACCCAGTATATAAAGAATTTGATGAACTCTTAAAAATAAATAAAAAGAACACTACATCTAAACTCATTCTAGTCATCTGCTGAATAAAAAAGATGAATTTTAAATATTTTAAGACCAAAGAAAAAATTAATAATGGCAGCTGATCTTTCATCAGAAAAATATGCAACTCAAAGTGAATGAATAACTAATATATGACAAAAAAAGTCAATCTGAAATTTTATACCTGGCAAAAACAGTTTCCAAAAATGAAAGATAATATTTTTCAATAAATGAAAGAATTTAGGGTGGTGGGCACACAATGCAATGTACAGGTTATCTATCATGTAACTGTACACTTGAAACCTGTATAATCTTATTAACAAGTGTCACCCCAATCAGTTTAATTCAAAATAAAAATTTACAATGTTAATGTCTAAACATTATATTGTATACCTGAAACTAGTATAATCTTGTAAGTCAATTATAATTTAAAAATAAGAAATAAAAAGAAAATGTAAAATAAATAAAATATAAGAGAATTTTTTTTACCAACAAACTCTCAAAGGAAAGATGTTAAAAGGAAGTTCTTCAAGCTGAAAGGAAATGAGACAAGATGGAATTACAAATTGATAGGGAGAAAAAAGAGAGCTGGATATTGTAAATATAAAAAATATTGTACCCTTTCTTTTCTTAGGTCAATTAAAAGTCAATTACTAGTTCAAAGCAAGAGTAATGGATATACATTTAGGGTTTATAACATATACAGAAGTAAAATATATGACCACAATAGAACAACAAATGAGAGTAATATAAATGGTGTTATACAGGTTTAAAATTTTTACACTGTATATGAAATAAGATTGTTTAAATTCAAGGTTAGATTTGGCTAATTTTCTAATAAGATAAATAAAAATGATATAGCTAGAAGACAAAATGAAATATTAAAAGATATTTCATTAAATTATAATAAGACAAGAAATGAAGACACTGAGAAACAACAAACAAATGGGGAAAGTGATAAACAAACCTCATGTCAACCCTTCTGTAAATAAAAACCAATAAATACTTTCAATCAAAGACAAAGGTTGTCAGGTAAATATAATAATTAGATGCAGTTTGCTGTGGTTTATAGTAGATACATTTAAATAAAAGATGTAGATGAGCTCAGAGTAAAAAGATGGAACAAACAATATGCCAAGTAAAACCTAAACATGAGAAACCTGGTATGATCAGGTTAATATTATAGTTGACTTTCACAAAAATACATTACCAGGATAAAAAGCATCATTTCTTAATGACAAAGGTTTTAATACAACCTGAATTTAATGGGTGTACACTTCATAATTATGTCAAAATACAGGAAGGAAATATTTATATAACCAATGGGAGAAATAGACAACTTACAATCCTATTTATAAATTTTAGCACCCTGAATTTGTGATTGGAATAGCAGTCAAATATTAGTAAAGCTGTACCAAATGAACAATAATATCAACCAACTTGTTATAATTTTATAACTAAACACTACAGTCAATATTTGCAAAATGTACATTTATTTCAAGGGCACATGAACATTCATCAAGACAGACCATACACTAGGTCATAATTAAGTCTCAGTAAATTCTAAAAAAATTAAAATCATACAAAGCATTTTATCTGACCCCAACAGTAGTATGCTGTAAATCACTTTTAAAAATATCTAGAAAATTTCTAAGCATTTAAAATTAAGCAATACACTTCCAAATAACCCATGAACAAAGAAGAAATTACAAGGGAATTTAGAAAATAACTCAAACTAAATGATAATGAACATACAACCTATTAAAATTTGTGGAATTCTGCCAAAGTAGTCTTAGAGGGAAATTTGTTGCTTGAAATAGTTATATTAAAAAGAAAAATTTGTGAAGTGTATGACTTGCACTTACATCTTAAGAAACCAGTGATACAGTATATTTAAATGACAAAGACACCCTTTGGTCAATGTTTGGCTTTTCTAATGCCTCTTCTCAACCAGGTTTCAACCATGGGCATTAGTACCCATCTTTGTTGGGTCTGCATTGCCCAGTCTTAGCATGAATCTTGCTAAGTCATTTTTGGGAGAATCCCCTTCCTTCAAGATAAAAATTGTTGTTCCATTACTGTGTCAGTGCAGAAATGACTGTGAAAGAACTGTTGGCTTTGCAAAAGGACCCACCCCTGGGATGTCTTTAAATAAAGAGTGTTCAAAATTCAATTACACAGTAGACTTGCAAGGAGCACCAGGTACCTCATACGAAGAGGGACATTTCAACATCTTTTTAAGTTTAGTAGTTCATACACTTTTGATGCTCCTTGGCTCATATTTATTGGTGAAAATATTCCCATTGATCTTTATGCTTATAGCAATGTTCACATCTGTTTACCCATTCTAAGAGAAGATAACAGAAGGCTGATCCCCAGTGCTCTAAGCCCAACCAGTTTGTCTTAGCATTTTTAGTGTGCTTTCCACCTGCAAAGAAAAAAAAGATGACCACAAGATAACTCTTTTTATGTTCAAACATGTCACAAAAATCCAAAGAAAACAAAATGGTGGCATCACGATGACACTTGTTGATGTCATTATCACCATCTTTCAAACAGAAGACAAACCTGCTGAGAAAATGAGCACTTTCAATCTTTGAACTTTAACCTTTGCTGAAACTGACCAATAGACTATGAAGTCTATTTCCTTTTACTGAATTTTTTTACTCATGTGAATTCTAGGGGCATATTGATCACTGGTGCAGTCCAGGCAACTGATATGCTTTTACTAATAATACAGTATCAATGCAGGTGTGAGGAAATGTCAAATCCAATTCCACTTTTTATCTTTATTTTTTAAGCTTTTGGAAAAGTTCCAGGTTCTCATGTATTGTGCAATAACAATGACTTCCTTGGAGGTTTTGGGATGTTCATTGCCACGATGAACAAAATAACAGGAACAATTTTCATTAACTCCTGCCACCCAGTGATTACTGCATGAAAGAGCCTCTGAAATGAATTTACTGGTCTAAATTGGATTATAAGTAAAGGAAGGGATAAATATTACTCTGAAAGACACTCTCACTCATTTCTATTTCAATTCTATGCACTGTGATCCTAAGGTTAGTAGAATGAATTAACATGCATCTTTAAAGTTGTGTAATGAAAGATCATTGCATATCTATTGAATTGTTCATATCTGCTGTCAGATTGTTTTGACATTGAAAGTTTTCAAGTAACACTAGCAGAGAGGTACAATATATTATCTCTGTGGTAAAAGGAAGTTCATTGATTGTTTATAGTGCTTGAATATCTGAAGATATGAGTCATATAGAGCATGAATATTTAATCGTAGTTTTATTTCGGAAGTAAGAAAAATGGCAGGTTGGGGGGTGGGTAGGCCAGGGGAGAGAAACAAGGGGAAAATGGAGAAAACCGTAATCGAACAACAATAAGAAAATTAAAAAAAAATGACAGTGATGATAAAACTTCTGCAGTCCATAATTTGGGCTTGTTTGTACATTAATGATTTTTCCAAGTAGAATATACTCTGCTACTTCCTGCTAGCCATGAACGTGAGCCTGACTACCTAAATACTCTTTTACTTATTTATGTTTGAAAAACCCATAAGCATTTTCGCTTGCAATTTTGTTTATTTTATGTTCTAAGTCAACTTTGAATGTTACAATATTTTAACTGAAAAACTTTTGTCAAATATTTCCTTGTAAATTTTATTTACTTTTAAGTATCCTCTTGTCCTTCAATCCTTTAACCTAAAATAACATACATTTTTGGCAGAGGCTTTATGTTTTAACAAAAGAGTGTGGACATTTTTATTTTAAAATTTAGGCAAAGTACACTGTAGAATGGTGCATTTTCTCATTTATCTCATGTAACATACAGCTATTCCTGAATTTTTTTTGTTTGTTTTCTTGTTTAAAAGACTGCTTGCAGGTAGACAAAATTTTTCTGTAGAAAAAAATTGTTGAAGTGTCCAATTTTCAGTTAATGATGCTGTAACTACGTACTCTTTTTTAAAAAAATAATGTATTTTATAAATTACCTTTTTATATATGCAAAATCAGTTTCTACTACAATGATGTTTTAATTAATGTCTATTGTTGCACTCTATTTGACATATCCTGCAGTGAATTTATGAATCAATGTTGGCTTAAAAATAAAAGCAAAGTGGTTGGAAGTTTTGAAATATGTACCCCAGCAAAACTATCCAATCAATCATTGGAAACTAATAACTAAAATTTGTTTTTAACCTCTGTATAAATGACATTTTGTAGCTTTGTATGTATTGATAATTAAGGGGATAGTTTTATACTCAAAAGTGTAATTGCTAAATTCAGGGATGGGTAGACTTAAAATATTTCTGCTTTAGAAATAACTTGAAAAAATTAAAACTGTGGCCAGCCAACAAATTACAGACATTTTATACTGCCAATTAGCAACTATACTACTTTTTAAAATAAAAACCAATTTTCTACCTTAACTAGGTATACATAAATTCTCACAGTAGTCTCTATCAATCCCATTAGATTGCCTGTTTAATCAAGACAGAAAATATTTTCTGAATGCTTTTTTTACTGTAGGTAATTAGCTAATTATTAGTAAGAAAGGGGTCCAAGAAGAGTTAGACATTGAGCTTCATAAACTGGGAGCATAAGCCTGTAACATTGCTACCCTAAGGGGATTAACAGTCTTGCATTGTGCACTTCGGTTTAGATTGTTGGGGGTATACAGGGAGGTGCCTGACATAAGAGGCCTGTCAGTCTAACTAAGGGAGTATAGACCTATTAAAAACCTACAAAAACCTGGGAAGTTGACTGGTGGTTTTGAAAAAGCATCTGGTCCATCCTAAACCCAAGCTAATACATACCAGGAGAAAAAAGAATTTCTCTCTTTCTCTCTCCCTCTCTCTGCACTCACCTTGTGCACTTGTGCATCCTCTTTCCGTAGCCACGTGGCATTAGCAGCCACATGACCCACAGCTGCACAAACTCCACGCACAGGCTCTAGGTGGGAGTCTCAATGTCTCAGTGCAGCGACAGATTGCAGCCAGGAACTCAAACTACACTAGCCAGATGCTAGTTTTTCCTTCCCATCTCCACACAGATGTGTATTGCATCAGTCTTCAGCAGTTCATCTTTCTGACTTCAGAGTTCATCTCCCTGCCTTCCTTCCTTCCCCCCTCCCTCTTCCCTTTACTTGAGGTTAGGGAAACTAGAGAAGAATGGTTATTAACATGTCTGCCTCTAAATCAGAATTGTTTTAAATACTTCTTTCTGCAAATAAAATACATTTTTTCTTAAAAAAAATTTTTATTGTCCTGGCTGGTGTAGCTCAGTGGATTGAGCATGGGCCTGTAAAGCAAAGGGTTGCCGGTTCAATTCCCAGTCAGGACACATGCCTGGGTTGCAGAACGGGTCACCAGTGGGGGCCACATGAGAGACAACCACACATTGATGCTTCTCTCCCACTCTTTCTCCTTCCCTTCCCCCTCTCTAAAAATAAATAAAATATTTTAAAAATTTATTGTTATTCAATTAGACTCATCCCCATTTCCCCCCATTACTCTCCCCTGCCCTAACCACTCCCGATTTCTAAATAATTTCAGTTTATCAGAGAACAGCTGAATTTGTTGAATAATGCCCTGCTTGATAAATGACTTGCTAACTATAATTTAGTTCTTTTTTACGTGTATTGTATTTTCCATTACCATTTATTCTCTTATATCCCCCTCTCCTCCACAACCACCATGTTGATTTCCACGTCCATGAGTCCTGTCTCCCTTTTGCTCAATCTCCCACCTCCTAACTTCCCCTCCCGCCCAGTTCTTAGCTGTCATCCTCTATGTATGAGTTTGTCCCCGTTTGCCTTGTGAGTTCGGTTTGTTTATTAGACTCCACACATGAGTGAAATCTTATGGTATTTGCATTTCTCCAGCTGAGCCACACTGGTCCAGGGTGGAACTCTTTTTAAAAAAATAATAATTTGTGGGAACATTTGCTTTCTCAGCATAAACTGCACATTTATTTATTATTATCGTTAAAGATCATAGAATTTAAACATATACTTCAAACTAGATTTCTCTCCTTCAAGTTGACATTCTGGTGCTATGGTAGTGGTTGTCATTTTAATTCTAAAATGTTAGACTCGGAACTTACATTTGGGGTGTATCTCCAGAATGATTACAAGAATATATTTTTATAAATAATTTTGTTGATAAAAAATTAACATCCTATGTCATTTTGAGCATGTGGAAGGGATGCCCAGATAGAAGCTAGCATATCTTAACCTACTTAAAGGACTCCGGTTTTGCAGGTTGAGTGCAGTTGGCTGGGAATAGGAAAAACAGTTCTTGTTCTCATTCTTGGCACCGACGTTGTCAGGTTTTTGAGAAAAGTATGTTCTACCATACTTCTAAGCTGTTTTCTCAAAGGCAAACATGGTTGCAAACATACTGGGATTTAGCTTCTTTGAGGTGACATTACTTGTCAGATTTCCTGGTAAATAAAAACATTAACTAATCCTGCCTCTCTAATTATAAAGCCTGAAGCAAGACTGGTAAGGAATTTGGTGCATTGTGTCATGTCAGATACCACGAAAATGCAGTCTCTTCATAGTTAGATTGTTTACATAAATGCAGATAGACTGTCAATTTTGAGATGCAAGACTTATTTTAATAGATTATTACATTAATTAGGTAGTCGCCAAAAACTAAGTGCATGTTAAACCCAAAACAAATGTTGTTTTTAGTTGGTATCATTTTTCTCTCAACATTCAGACATAGAATTTGTGCATTTTATTGACAAGAAACAGAACATGTGCTTGAAGATTTGAATTGGGCAGATGTATATATTTTATAAATTCAAGTTGTAAAATATGTAAAGCTGTTGCTTTTGAAATAGAATATAAATTTCACAAGACAGACAAAAACCTACCTATTATACATTTTTAAATACATGTATCAAATTTTTATTAGTTGAATAAAAACTATGTTGTGTGTTTCATAGAATTCAGTCATTTTTAGTAATAAAACAATCATCATTGAAAAAAAGGCCAAAGTCTTCTTGCCCCACCATCCTTTCGGTGACATCTCCTCTCCCTGGCTTGCTGGTAGGTAGAATTATGTGAAATTTATTTAGCCAGAATCCTCCCTCTCCCCTGATATACCTCTTAAAGCACATGCATTTTATATTATTAAATTATACCTCAATTAAAAACAAAATAAAATGTGATCAGTGAAATCACTGAACTGATTTAGTTCCGGTCACTTATGAGTATGACTTCTACAGACTGTTGCCCGTGTCACCGGATACAAGTGGCACTCAGCTCTCAATGGACCCTTTCCGTGGAACCGAGCCTTTCTGAGGATCAGTCAAGGCATCTGCAGAGCTGCTAGGTCCTGCTGGTAAAAGCTGCTAGGACCTGCTGGTAAAAGCTTACCCCTTTGATGTTGGCAGGTGTTCAAACAGTCCAATTTTACTACAGCTCCTTGGACATACTCGTCCCAATTTTATCACCCTCTGCAGATAAATTGTCTAAACATCTCTCATTTCTAAGTCTATTTTCTTATTTAATAGCACTACTGTGTGATTAAGATATCTTCTAAAAATTCAGTTCAGTTCCAAATAATCATAAAAAAGATCAGTAAGTTATTAGTCATGTCAGTCTCAGGTTACCCAGCAGCCCTTCTGAGTTCTAGAGCCCCAATAACTAACACTTCTTAAATGAACCCATCAACTTACTTCCTATTGAGTCTGGCCAAGTGATAAATTGTGCTTTCCCAGTGATATTCTATACACTTTAAGTGATAATAGCTTCTTATGAAAACAATAAAGCAAAGAGTTCCTCAGGCTGAAAACAGAATTGACACCACAGGAACAATACATTATTTGTTGATCAGTAATAGATCTTTGTCACGATACATAAATCATTCCTATAAATAATAAAAGTATTTCTCAGCAGCATTTTGAACCTTTCGATTCCATTCGACATTATCTCATTTGGCCCTCTTAACAGTTCTAAGAAATAAGATGTCAGATGCCAGCCTTAATGTTCTGTTGAGTGAATGGAAGTAAAGAGCCTTGGAGTTATTGTACGTGATTGCACAGCAGGCCAGAGGCAACCGCGGGAAAGTTCTGAGCCTTCAAATTCATAATCCAGTAAATATTTTCTCCTTCAGACCACAGAACACAAACCAGACATCCTTAAGCTATATTTGGCCTGCAGGCATATTTCTTGCTTACACAGTTTTAGTAAACACTTTTAAATTATGTGACAAATTCAGAGATTTTGAACACAAAATCGAAATTTCATACCTCTTTGTTGGGCTCAAAAATTCACTTCCTTAGGCAAAAATCTGAAAATGGCCCCCAACACAGACAGCAAGGAGAGACCAGAGAAAGACCCAGACCACTCCAGATTGGTAAGTGACAGGTTTAGTGAGCAAAGGGGCATATATACAAGGCTTATCTTCAGGTGGCAAGATGATGAGATCGCGGCTCTTGCTAACCAGAATCTTAGAAGTTTACATAGAGGCCTTCACTGGGTTCAGTCCTGCAACTGTCAGGATAGTCTCAACAGCAGCTCGCTCAGTGCATCATGCTTCCTGGAAAACCGCTCCCCTTTGGGCATGTCAGCCAGAACGTAAATTCTCAGTGCAGCACAGGGCCTGAGGAGTCTCCAGTGGTGTGGGTCCCATTTGCAGGTCAACCAGCAGTCACAGCCTCTCAATGACCTGTTCCAACACTCTCTTTAATAATAACAATATCTGAGGATGCTCATCCTTTCTCTATAGTAAGATTTAGTCGAGTGGAGTAGCGATTGTTCTTTTATGTAGTTTGCATGGTTTCCAATTTGCAATGGGCACCATTAACTGGTCCATCCCATGTCTCTTAAATATATTTGGATCTTCCTGGGCACTGTGAACCTATATAGTTTTGGATCCTGCATTCACCTATATTACCCTTCAGAGACCTAACTACATGCCTCAGCTTGTGTCTTTCCTTATCATACTCTTCAACTTCTTCTTACCACAGGTGAGCACTCAGGTTCAGTCTTTTTTGTCTATGTTTCACTTTTGATGACATACAGCTTATTTTACAACATCCTAGATTTCCAGGACATTTACATAAATTCTGGAACAATTATAACTTATACAAGTACAACATAAGGAATACTTAATGTCAAAAAATGCTCCTGACTTTTAGAAGGAAGCCAGAAAGAATGACCCTCAAAAACTTAGGTGGCTTGGCTGCACCTCTTCTATTATGATGATTGCTCAGAATCCCCTTTTTGCATATAGATGACCATTCCAAGCTAAAATGACCACACCTCTTCTTAAGTCCAAAACAGTTACTTCACAATTTACTCACATTTATATCTTTTCTGATTGTCCCTTAAAGCATATTTATGTAAATATGGCTACTTTGATATGTAAGCATGAAGACAATGGAAGACTTATGACAGCAAAAGCTGTGTCTCATTTACCTTTGTGGCCCCAGTTTCTCAAGCTGCCATAGCATGGCGTGGACACTCAATAGAAAAATGTTAAAGAAACAAAATCTTTCTTCATGATCCATCCTTGTTATTCTTTGCAACTTGGTTCTTATCAACTTGAGTTCAAAACTTTTCCAAGGAAGAAGGCCTGTTTTAGTGAAAAATTTACAGGATCCAAATGCAACAATCCAGTCTCCACAATCCAGCATCCTTTTGACTTTTCACATGTCCTGTAGTATAAACTTAATTTTCTCTATTATAAAAATACCGCTTACCTCAGAACCCTAGTCAGGATCAACTGATGACTTTGAAAGTACTTCAACTGATAACCTAGAAAGCACTCTTTGAGTAAAGTACTATGAAATTAAGTGTATAATGCTTTGTAAAATTATATGCCCTCCACTGATCTCTCCCTAGTATTTTGAGCAGTTTAATATTTATGAATATGCACCATACAGTTTTAGTGTACTCTATTAATAATTTACTTTTTAAAATAAATGAGAACTCTTTGACTTAGATGTTTGCATCCATGATAGCATTTTATTTTGGGATTATAATTTATGTAACACAAAAATGAAGTTGCCCTGGTAGGTGTGGCTGAATGGACTGAGCACGGGCCTGCCAACCAAAAGGCCACCAGTTTGATTGGCAGCCAGGGCACATGCCTGGGTTGCAGGCTGGGTCCCCAGTTGGGGACATGCAAGAGGCAACCACACATTGATGTTTCTCTCCCTCTCTTTCTCCCTCCCTGTCCCTCTCTCTAGAAGTAAATAAATAAAATCTTTAAAAAATATATGTCCCTGAGACCCCAGGAAACTAGCTGTGAAGAAGTACTCTCATCCTGTTTTTTCATTACTTTCTGTGGCTGCTACTGGTGACTATGACAGAAACTTGACCAGAGTGAGCCAATACTAGTGATCAGCAGACTCTCCTCCATTACTAAAAATCACACATCTTTACTACTGAGTCATAAACCAATAGGGAGTCTGCTAGAGATTTTTGCTGGGGGGAAAATCTCTATACTACAAACAAAATATGGCTTTGGGCAGGTAATTTGACTGTACTTTTAAGGCAGTGAATTAATTAGCTATTCAGGAACAGGCTATTTTCTTGCACTGTAGGATAGATATATAGATTCAGGTAATTAAAATTTTGAATAGAAATGGCAAAAAGAATATCAATTAGATGCCCCAGAAAACAAACACTATGACTTATTCACTCTGGTCTTTTCTCCCTCCCTCTATCTACCTCTTCTATCTCTCATATGGTCTATTCTTGGTTAGTCTTGGTAAAGCAAATTTTCTATGTAAGTTATTTTTTTCCTATCAAGATCCATATGTCTGTCTGGTGTTTAGTAAGTAGGTCACTTCCACCAATTCCACTCCTGATTCAATCAAAAGCCCTGAAGCATACCTTCAGCCTCAGAAGATTATAAAGCCCAGCTCTCTCAGAGTACACTGCTCTACCTCTGAAATTTAAAGACAGCATATGCCACTCTTTGCCTGCAGCATTATCTCTCTCTAGAATGCTTATGTGCTCTCCTCCCTGTCATGTCCAGATGCCTGTGCCTGGACCCATCTCTTTTTGGCCCCTTCCTTTTGGGCTCTCTTCCTTCTCTGTCCGTATGGATCCCAAGCTTAGTAACTATGACTTCACACAATAATTGCGATATGCCTTCAAGCAGGGATTGTTCTCATTCTTCTAATGCACCGACCTTTTAAACTCCCACCTCTGTCCCAGTCCAACTGGAGAATTTAATCACTTCTTGGGCTACTGAACACATTGAAGGAAAAAAAATCATGCCACTCTTCAAATTGATGTTAACACAAATCTATGGTCTCCAGCATAAAGTGGATTATCTTTGCCACTCTACAGACCTTTCCTTTTGCCCCCCATCATTCCCTTCCAAGTCTTCTAAACACGTGCTGCAAACCTGTATGGTCTTCCTCAAGTTCATCCCTTATACTCTGCACTGGTCTGTTTCCCTGAACAATACAGGCCAGCAGTTTTCATCTGGTGTGCCACAACACACTGGCGTGCTGCAAGAATTTTTAAAATACCCAGTATTTGACTAGCTAGTCGAGGCACCGACCTCTTTTCTCTTAGGTTGTCAAATAAAAAAAAATGACAACAGCCAACACAGTGATAGCTGTCTGGCCTGAATGAAGCAAAATTATTCCTATTTTTGTCAGATCAGTTATATATATATATATATATATATATATATATATATATATAGAGAGAGAGAGAGAGAGAGAGAGAGAGAGAGAGAGAGAGCACATGCCACAGAATTTTAGTACTTGTTTTATCTGCGCCATGAAATGAAAAAGGTTGAAAGTCACTGATGTACACTGTCATCTCTCAGTTCCCACAGAAAAATGGAGGATCTGGCTAATTTCCCTCAATGCCAACACTGCTTAAAAACAAATCTAAACCCAATAGTTCATTCCCTGCTTGTATTAATTTTAAACATATGTGTGTATAATACCTTTTTAAGGGATTTATCAAAATATTAGCAAATGCATGCAAATAATTTGTTGCACATTATAAGCCATGCTGATAGTTTTTCATTATTTTTTATGTTTTCTTTTTTGTTGTTGTTCAAGTACAGTAGTCTCCATTTTCTCCCACCACTGCCCACCACCCCAGCCATCCTCACCGCCCACCCTCGATCCTGCAATTTTTAAAACCACCTCCAAAATCAATGTTATTTAAACCCAATCTACACAAGCAATGAATGCAACATTTTCTATACATTTTGATTCTCTGTAAGTATTTATGGTTCCTCACTTTTTCAGAACAAATATGCAGTTATTGTGACCCTTTGAAATTCAATTTGTTCTTTACTGTACTTTCCACTAAATTTTATCACTTAGTCTTGGAGACAAAGATATTTAGGAGAGATGTAGAAAGAGCCCATGGGTTCTCTGAAGTGCCTGAATCTGAGTGTATAGTTTTTGAGGCCTGTGACTTTTTTTTTATTATCACTCAAGGACATTTTTCCTCATTTTAGAGGGAGAAGAAGGAAGAAAGAGAAACATCAATGCGAGAAAGAAACATCGGTCACCTCCCATGCATGCCCGGACCAAGAAACAAACCTGTAGCCTAGCTATGTGCCCTAACCAGGAATTGAACCCATAACCAAAGGGCAGATACTCCAGACACACTGGCCAGGGCAAGGCATGTGAGTTTTAAACAATAGGATTAAGGTTAAGGTTATGTTATAGGCGCTGAAATTATGTTTGAAAAATATACCTGTATAATTACCACAATCAATATATGGATTTTTTTCATCATTTCAGAAAGTTTCTTCTGCCTCTTTGCAGTCAACTCAATGCTTGGCCCCAGGTAACTGCGGATCTGCTGTTTGTTGTTGCAGCTTAGTTTTGCTGTTGCATAGGAGTAGAATTATACACTGTGTATTATTCTGTATCTGATTTCTTTTACTCAACATGGTGTTTTAGAGAGTCATTTGTATTGTTTTATCAATAGTTACTTTTCTCTTTATTGTTAAGTATTATTCCTGTGCATAGATGGATATATTTGTGACTCTTTAAGGAAAGTATGTTCATGGCTTTTTCATCAGATCCTTAAGATTGTTGTCCAAAGGAAGTAAAACAATAATTGTTTTAGACAGAGCTCACAGATCCTCTCCCGAATTCATCTCTAGGATTAGACCTCTGCTATGAATTAGGAAACACAATTCACATTTTGTTTTTTGCTCTTGTGTGCTTCTATCGTTTATATCTTACTTGAGATGCAGACTTTCATTTGGGAGGTAATTTCCTCTTCCACACTTACGAAGGTCAAACATAATCAAGGGAAGGCCAGGGACCTGCTTCAAAATGTGAAACAAGCTACTTGAGCTTCTCTTTATTGAACTCTTGGGATACGAGTTGATATACAATCATTCTTGGAAATTCACATTCTCCATGTTAGCACATTAACAAAGGATATATAGAAAGAATGTAGGATCCACAGCTTAATTTTAAATTAAGGACATATTAGACTAACATATTTTCTGCAATAAACATATCCCTTGAATAGTTAAAGTTACTAGAATATTGCTCCTTATTAAATGTCAAGAAATTGAAAATTTAAGAGAATTCAGTAATCTTGTATAAGGCTATATTGATGCAATCAATAACACAAACGCTGAAAATATTCTGAGGTTATTGAGTCAAATGTCTTCCTTCTAATCCATAATACCCCATATAGTCCTATGAACATAAAAGATATCTAGAAAAATGATCAATTGATATTAATCTTTTAGAGGTTTTCGTGCCACTAAAAATACGTTTAAACATATTTTCTCCTTCTTCCGACCTTGGAAATTAAGCCTAAAGGAAATTGCCTGACATTCCAAAAGGAAGCCTAGGAACTTACCGCTTACATTTTGTAAATGATTAATGGTTCCATCAAAAATTAGTAAGTGCAGCACTGGCTGGTGTGGCTCAGTGGAATGAGTGTCAACCTGCAGACCACTGGTTGCTGTTTGGATTTGCAGTCAGGGCACATGCCTGGGCTGTGGGCCAGATTTCCAGTAGGGGGCGCTTGAGAGGCAACCACACATTGATGTTTCCCTCTTCCTCTTCCTTCCCTCTCTAAAAATAAATAAATAAATAATTTTAAGAAATAAAAAAATAATAAGTTCATCTATACATGTAAAAAATAAAATAAAAATCAGTCATAAACTATTCCAGCCTTGCCTATTATTCTTAACATTGAGAATTCTGTTTGTATACACTTTTCTTTTTTTTTCTTTTTTTTATTGATTATGCCATTACATTTGTTCTATTTCCCCCCTCCGTTCCCCTCCACCCTGCACACCCCTCCTCCACCATCCCCCCCTTAGTTCATGAACACGTGTCTCAGGTTCTTTAGATTCTGTATTTCCCCTGCTATTTTTACCCTCCCCCTATCTATTTTCTATCTACTGTCTATGCTACTTATTTTCTGTACTTTCTCCCCCCTTCTTCTCCCACTCCCCTGTTACTAATCCTCCATATGATCTTCATTTCTATGGTTCTGCTCCTGATCTAGCTGTCCTCTTAGTTTGCTTTTGTTTTAGGTGTGTTTCTTAATAACTGTGAGTTTGCTGTCCTTCCACTGTTCATCTTTTTTATCTTCTTTTTCTTAGATAAGTCCCTTTAACATTTCATATAATAAGGGCTTGGTGACGATGAACTCCTTGAATTTGATCTTATCTGAGAAGCACTTTATCTGTCCTTCCATTCTAAATGAAAGTTTTGCTGGATAGAGCAATCTTGGTTGTAGGTCTTTGGATTTCATGACTTGGAATACCTCTTCCCAACCCCTTCTTGACTGTAAGGTCTCTTTTGAGAAATCTGCTGACAGTCTGATGGAAACTCCTTTGTAGGTGACTGTCCCCTTATCTATTGCTGCTTCTAGGATTGTCTCCTTCATTTTAATCTTGGCTAATATAATGATGATGTGCCTTGGTGTGTTCCTTCTTGGGTCCAACTTCTTTGGGACTCTCTGAGCTTCCTGGATTTTTTGGAAGTCTATTTCCTTTGCCAGATTGAGGAAGTTCTCCTTTATTATTTGTTCAAATAAGATTTCCACTTGCTCTTTGTCTTCACCTTCTGGTACCCCTATAATTCGGATGTTGGAGCATTTAAAGATGTCCTGGAGGTTCCTAAGCCTCTCCTCCTTTTTTTGAATTCTTGTTTCTTCATCCTTTTCTGTTTGGTCATTTTTTCCTTCCTTCTTGTCTACTCCCTTGATTTGAGTCCCAGTCTCCTTTCCATTACTATTGGTTTCCTGTGCATTACCATTCATTTCAATTAGTTTAGCCTTCATATGTTCCTCTAACTTGTGACTAAAATCAACCAGTTCTGTGAGGATCCTGATCACCAGTGTTTTGAACTGTGCATCTGAAAGTTTGGCTATTTCTTCATCTCTTAGATTTATCAGCTCTGGGGCTCTGAGTTGTTCTTGAGCCATGTTTTTATCTGTTTGTGCCTGTTACGTATGAGGAGCAGAGCCTTAATTGTTTACCAGGGCAGGGGCACCCAGGTCACTGGTTTGTGATGCTGTATTGGGAGTGGGGTCAGAGAGGGACAATGGTGGTCCTCTCCGCTGCTCAGTCAGTCCCACTGCTCTCCCCCACCTGTTCATCTGAGCAGAAATGTGCAAGCCCACTGCCCTGCGCCGTGTGGTCTCATTGCTCGCACCTTCACTGGTTTATCTGCACGCAAATGCTCGACCGAGGGCAGACAGCCAGCTGTGCCTCTTCCCTGTGTCCGCCCGTAGCTGGCCTGCACCTGGGATCCATGCCCTCAGCTGCCTGTGCACCATCCCGGTCAGGGATCTTTTTGGCCAACCCGCTCCACTGCTGGCTTCGCCCCTCTTACCGGTTTAGCTGAGCATTTCGTTGTTTTCGGACTCCGTATTGTTGATTTTCTGTGTGGTTTGATTATGTTTATTATTATTAAAACTTTATTGTTTTTAGATTTGGTTGTGTGCAGACACAAGGTGTTTCTACCTACGCCTCCATCTTGGCAGAAGTCTCTGTTTGTATACACTTTTATTTCTGATGATATCTTTTCAAGTAAATCTTTTTCCCTTTCATCTTACATGTGATTAAGTTTTAAGAACACGTGTGTAATATATTTAAAGGGAAAATTTAAATGGTGTTTGGATTTTCTCTACAGTTATATTCACATATTCATCTTTTCTTCTAAGTTTGTAGTATTATTACTAAACTGCCACGTGACCTGTAATACTTCAGTTATCACCATATTTCTTCTTATTTCACTTCTGAAATTGATTTGTAGATTAAAATTTCTGTATTCTACTTTAAATTGGGTAATCTAGATTTTAAGGTAGAATGGAGCTCTCATTACCTAGTGTCAATAGCTACCAAAGATATGATTGGACAAAACATAAAATTCTTAGGTGTTTCCTGAATAGTTCTTATAGGATGATTAACTGATACAGTGGAACTTCTAAAGTATCAGGCTGCGAAAGTAATTGGATATCAGAGTATAGCATCTTACACAGTTTCCCTGGTTGTTAAATGTCAATCTTCTCCTGTATTTTCTGTTCATGTTTAGAGAGAGAGAAACATTTATATATTGTTCCACTTATTTATGCATTCACTGGCTGATTTTTGTATGTGTCCTGGCCAGGGATCAAACTCACTACTTGGGTGTGTTGCAATGACCCTCTAACCAAATGCGCTACAAGGCCAGGGCAATGTTCTCCTGTCTTTGAAAATGCACATTACTTTCCAGCATACAAGGGACAGTCTAATTGCAATTACTGTTTTATAGTTTTAAGGATATTATATTTTTAAAACAAGATTACTAAAGGTAATGATATTAACTTTGATATTTGAATAACATGTATTGCCATTACTTTAAAACATGTATTTATTTACTTGAGAGAAAGGAAGGGAGGGAGATTGAGAAGGAGGGAAACATCAATGTAAGAGAGAAATATCAATCAGTTGCCTATTGCACTTGCTCCAACCAGTTCCAGACATGAAATCTATGCATGTGCCTTGAGTGGAACTTTAACTGGCAACCTTTTGTACTGCAGGAACACTCCTGACCAACGGAGCCAAACTGGTCAGGGTGCCACTTCTTTTAATAACACCGTTTAGTGAGGAACTACATTAATGAGTTGGAAAATTTCAGTTTAAGGTGAAAAGTTACAAGCCTAGCCAGTAATGTATATGTGAAAGCTTTTGTTTCAGAAATTACAGATAAGGCCCATCCTGGCTCCTGGGGCACTGCTAAAGATCACCACCTGGGGACAACTGGAGACACCCCGGCCTTTGTGTTCCAGGGAGAAAGAAACACAGGACCACCCGCCCCTGGGAACAGCTAATGGCCCAGGATAGAAATATTGCAGTTTCTTTTGTCTAATCCTCCCTGAATCTCAAAGCCCTCACCACACCTTGTTTATTCCCTGGCATAGAAAGCGTGGCCTGGAAAGAGAAGGCAAGGTGGTCTGTTAAGGTATGAACCCACCATCTTCTCAGATCGCCAGCCGTCTGAATAAAGTGCCCATAAAGATTTAATGGCTGTCATTGCTTATTGGGTTTGGTAGTGACAGGCAGCCTGAATGCTGGTGTCTTTTCCAGTTTCATTAATATTATATATTCAATATGAGGCATTTGTTAAAATTTAGAAATCTCTTTTCTGTTTTTTTCCTGAACTTTGGTTCATAAGGCATTTTTAGACTAAAATATACCCCTGAATATTCATGAAATCTGTCAAAAATTAAACTAGTTAATTTTGCATGCAAACAATAATTCTTTCATTTGATTCACTCACCTTTATGCCACTTTTAATATCACAAGTACCTTTATATTAATTTCAAATGCTTTTTAAAAATAACTCATACTTTGTCACAATAACCATTTCCTACTTTAAATGGTTAAAATATTATTCTTAGATATATAACGAGATGTTAAATAACTAATTTCATTTTCTCAATTTTGATAAGAATACAAACTTGGGATTGAACAATAAATGTGAAGTTACCATCAAATTTCAAATGGAAGTCTTGCCAAGGGAATGAAAATTTAGCTGATACCCACCCTGGTAGTATATAAGGGAAGGCAGGTGACCAAAATGAGGATTGCTAGAGAATTATTTAAAGGGAGTTGTCTGTGTGCTGTACTTCTTCCACTCATCTTGCACAGTATTATTTTAAGTTAGATGACATCAGGAGACCAACTAAGTCTTTAGAAGTGTGTTTTGTTTTTTCAGAAACAATGGGGGCACTGCCATCTGATGCTTCAGTGAAAATCTATAGGTGAGAAGATAAGTGCATCTGTCTCTGATGTTGAGCTATAACCAACTTGCACTTCCAGACTTTGATTGTGGTATATGTGCCTATGATAAGGTGCCAGGATGGAGAGTCATCTTGAAGGGAATATTCCCCAGAGCGCTGCAATCCTGAGTGAAGTGATTCCAACAGAAAAAGAGTCTTTGCAGGATGTCCCATTGGGTGCAGGGTTTGGAAAGGCAGTCCTAAACCATAAGGGGTCACACCTTTTAGAAACAAAGCCACGTTGAAAGTCACTCATCTACAAAGTACCACACAAAATGCCTTGTGTGTTTTGAGGCAGTATATGACACCCTGCCAGAAACCAGCATAAGATATCATTAGCTACATAACACTTTGCCATTTTCCTTTAATCCCCATCCTACTCTGCACACTGTCATCTCTTGTACATGAATCGGGCCTGAGATTGTGTGGGAAGGAAAAAATGTACTAAATTAAATAAGAGGTATAAAAGTTGAAATTATTTTTAAATGAAACTACCTCTTAATACCTAAAAATGAACAAAGAAAAGCTCTGAGATTTTCAGGAAATGGTACCCATGTGTAGGGCAGAGAAATCTGATAGAACACCTTTGCAAGTTACTGATAAAAAGAAATAAAACCATTTTCTGTATTGCAGCCTGTTGGGTTCAAACCATTCAGCAATAAGAAGAAAAGTTCTGATGAAACTACCTAAATACATAGCAGCCTAATGCCAATGGTGCCTCATCTGTTACTGAATATGTTACTCCTAGTTGTATGACTTGGAAAATAGTTTGAAACAAAGCAGATTAAAAGTATACATATACACAAGTGGCCAAATCATAGAATGTACAGCTAATGGGATTCATGGAAGGAAGGTAGAGAGTACAAATATATCAATACTGTGGAGTAAATTTTTTAAATTAGCTAGGAGGGCTCCTGAAATAAGAGTAGGGATATTTTCTCATCCTCACTGCCCTGTCTGTGTAAACAGAGTCCTGAGCAGAGTGGTATTAAGAGGCATTACTTTAAGGGCGAGACTAGAGAGCCACATAAAAAAGAGTAGAAGATGCAATCCCCTCCTAATCATCCGGGGTTTATGGCAGTCTTAGTTCTAAAACCTTAAGCCCTTAAAATTGGACCAGAATTGTAGTAGCTGGGAGTTATACAAGTGATTTTCAAAGATCTGATTCTAAATCTGGTTCATAAGGCTAGTTTTAGATTTAGAATCTTCTTTCACTCTTAGTTATTTCTACTATCCAAAAAAGTACAATAACAATGCTTTTTAAAAATATTTCCCATATATTGCCTCCTTCTTTATGTTCCTGTTTTTACAGAAAGTAAGAAGTTTCACAATGTACCCTCCTTCCCTTCACTCCTCTTCCCTCAGCTCATCATTTGTCAGAGCTGATATCTTCTAACTACCAGGCTGCATTTCCTCAGCAGTGGCTCCTGGCTTCTCTGCAGCATTACACTCCATAAAATTGTTGCACAAGCTAGTTACTGATGGCTTCTCTGTGTTCCTCTCCAATTCCATGTATCATTGTCACCAAGGTACAGACATCATTTTTCTCTGGCATATCTGTTGGATTTTTATGTGTATATAATCCTTTGTAAAAGTTTCCCTCTGCCCCTTTTCAAGGGCACACAGCACATCTACACGGTGTCTATAATAGGCTGAACATGAGTCATCTATTTACCATCTTCTTAGGACAAATTAAAAGAAAAAGAAATTTACAATGATATGCCCATGAGTCATATAAAAATAAGCACATACACATATACAGATGCAAACATACATATGCACACACACAAAAATAAGTATATATATTTATATTCCTAAATATATCAATATAAACTTTATGAGCATGTGAATATATGTTTTGTATTTTAATGTTGTTTTAATTTTTCTTTGATTTTTATAAGTATACTTCAAGTGGTATAAAAAAGAGGGATAGTAATAAAGTGAGTATATTTAAATTGTTACCATTTTCCTTGGCTGCTATTATTTATTTTCTTTTTTTCGTTAGACATTCCGGCCATTCATTTGCTATTTTCTTTTCAAGATCATGGTTATAAAAAGGTGGAGCTCTTCCAGCTTTGTCCTAGACTCTCTCTTTTCACTTTATATTCTCTCCATATATATTATCTCATCTACAAACAGGCCTTCAATAACCAGCCATGCTCAGATAATTAGCATTTATATCTTTAGCACAGATGTCTCCACTGAACTCCAAACCCATATGTCTAACCACTCGTCTCAAAGGAATTTCAAATTCAATTTAATATATTCTGCTACAACATGTGGTCCTTTAGTGAGAATTGACTCATACAAAATTGTGATATTGGAGAGAATGTAAGTTTAATGTGAAAGTCACATTGGTTCATATGTGATGTTTGTCAGCATGACATGTATTAAATTAACCAGTAACAAGCGACTTTACGATTAAAAGGGAATCCTTAGTAACACATGGAGATCTTAAGGAAAAGCTAAAAATTCTGCTAAAGTACAGTTAATGGTTGCTTGATGACTTTAAGAATCACAAAATTTTCCACAGAATTAAACTGGCAGAGATCTGAGTTGAAAATAAAATTCAAAGACATTTTCCCCTGTATTAAAAAAAAAGTGGAAGAATACACATCGATCAGATTTGCAATTTTAAACATTTTCCACCAACCTCTTGAAGAAAGAAACACATATCCCCATATTTAAGATTACAGGGACCTACTGACTAAGAAGCTTAGTAACAAATGACAAAAAACTGTAACCCTGTTTGGAATTGTATCATAATTGTGTGTGTGTGTGTGTGTGTGTGTGTGTGTGTGTGTGTGTGTGTGTGTGTGTTTTATGCTGTGCTTATATATTTTACAGATGTTGAGTGGTCTTTTATAGATTTTTTTATTTTCTCTATAAATACTACTCTTTCTACTGAATGGTTTTATAGAATGCAAGATATTTTAGTAATGGTTTTATGGTATTGTAAAAGAAACATCTTTACATAAAAACAAAAGCAGAAACAAAAACTCATGATCTGAGCCACAGCTCCTAATGTGGTTCTCTTCCAGACCTCTCTATATGAACAGCAACCGGGAAGCTTCTGTACCCCCCATAAAAATGACCCCTACCATCTATCAGAAAGGTAATCTTTATTTTCCTCACTCTGTCAACTCTAGGTGTGTATACTGCTAGTGATTTCACTGATTTCACTGTAAGCACCTTCTTCTCAGTACTGACCGAGTTGAATATTATGTGGTCCTGTGTAAGTGCGTGTATGTTTCAGGAAAGTCATTCAAGTATATTTATTTGACTACAGTCTTGTCTGTTTTGAAAAACTATAAATTTTATTAGAGCAAGGGCAGTGTTTGTTGTTGTTTTTTTGTTATTGAGTTTTTTCTGTATCATCTGTCTAAAGAGTTCGGCATGTGGTATAGGTGCTCAGTCAATCTTTGTTGAAAATATTTTGAATGAGTAGGTAGATAAATAGGGACAGGACTAGGGGAGAGGGTGGCATAATTTCATGACTTTGACTTACAGAATGCTGAGTCAAAAATAGTAGGAGTGTATAAATGAAAATATGACTTTAAAATTTTATTTAAAACTAAAATTATGACTTTATTTTGAAATCAGTTAATCATTCAATCCTAATGTTAATTTTCTCAATGGTGTTTGTTCTATACTTTTCTAGTCACTGAGAATTAGGTAGAAAATTAAATAATTATGAAATATTCACATATGCAAGACAACATTAAAACATATATAGAAAATTATTACATAGTAGATGTTTAAAGGGCTTTTAAAAAATAGGTTGTGAGCTCTGGTTTGTGTGGCTCAAGTGGATTCATTGCTGGCTTGTGGCTCTAGTGTAGCTCAGTGGATTCAGTGCATGCTTGTGAACCAAAGGGTCACTGGTTCATTTCCCAATCAGAGCACATGCCTGGGTTGCAGTCCAGGTCCTCAGTAGGGGACGCATGAAAGGCAACCTCACATTGATGTTTCTCTCCTTCTCTTTCTACGTTCTTCCACCTCTGTCTAATAGCAAATAAATAAAATCTTTAAAAAAATGTATTAAAAAACTAGATTGTGAGATAACAAGAAAACATTATCAGAATTAAAAGATCTAGATTTTAGAAATAGCTTTCTCACAATCAAACCAGTAACTAATCACTCTAAAGTTCAGTTCCATCTATAAAATAAGTAGCTTAAGTACATGATTAAGCCTTGTAGCTTTAAAATCACCCAAGGTCATACAGCTCCTGAGAAGTGGGAAAGGAAAAATTGATCATTTTTCGCCAGACTCTTTTCCTAGATCCTTTAAAACAAAGCAGGAAACAGCATTGTACAAAAGGAGACACTAATAATATTTAATTAAAGCTGTGAGGAGAAGTTTAAATGCTGATGTATTTCAAAATAGATCAACATCAAAATGTCTTTGTCTATAGTTAAGAGATGACTTGGAATATCAAAGTAAGCCATATTTGAAAAAAGAGTACGCCCAGCACAAAAAGCAAAAGATGTGATAGAAATGACTATGGAGTAATGAATAAAAGATAAAATTGCACAGAAAATATGACGTGATTTTGAGAGTTTTAGATATAGTCATCGACATCTGTGCTTGGTATTAGGAAAAAAAGAAACAAAAACTGAAATTTCGTGAAATTGTAACATTATCATTTGATGCTCTTATACCATCAGCTTACTTTGGGTCTTAGACTAAAACTTAGTTTTGTCTAGTTTTCCTTGAGCTTAACATAATCAGTTTTAATTTCAAATTAGTAATTTTAGTTAAAATTATATACATTACTAAGCAGTCCTTACTATTGTGCTGCATGATTTATCAAAGTAAACTGAAGGATCTTTCCCCTTTATTTTCTCTCACTCTGCCAAACAGGGGAATTTACAAGGTGATTGGCATTTGGGAGAGATGCAAAAATAGTGATAAGTGAATGAACAAATGAAAGCATGAATGCTTTAAGGAACTACAGAAATGAAGAGTAAATGAATACTAATTGCAATTCAGAAGCGCCTCTTCCTTTATTTTCAGGAAAAAAAAAGCAGTCTAGGTTGTATTTGATATTACACAACCCTGAGAACCACATAAATCATCATGCCAGCAATGACTCTAGAATTTTCTACAAAACTATTTTAGAATAGCACATATTTACTAACATAGATTTATAGCATGGTAGTATAATATATATTAAGAAAAATGGAGATTACAATCCTGCATTGCTCTTAAATATTTTGCTTTCATTGTACTGTGGATGTGTTATTTCTTTTCCTCTATATTTCTTCCCACAACAACCCAGATCTGTTAAGATAAATCTGTTTTCTTTTTGTCATTAGACTGCGTTTTATGACAATATGCCTTGTCATAATGTCGGGATATTATTATGTCACAGTGGTGGAGACAATTTCTATAGTAGAATGGAATTGAGACCTATGCCCCAAATTTTAGAGGCAATGAATTAGTTTGTTCTGGCAATAAAGATATCATAAGCATTCAAAAGCCTGTAGCTTTATAGCAAAGAGAGTGAAAGCTTTAGGTTAAAAGAAGTGTATGGCAGCATAGAAGTCAACTTGAAACTTGTTTTTTCTTATGCTTATAATCTGATTATCTTAATGTGTTCATGAAACTTGTTCATTTTCACTGCCCTAAAACACGTACGTGAAACAAAGATTTAATCTGAAGCAGGAAGTAATATAATACATCATCAATTTAGTTTTACATCTATACATGCATTATCTCTTAAAATGGTTACAACAAAAATTAACTAGGAATAAGTTTAAAGAGAAATGTAAGATGAACTATATTTAGAAAATTTTAAAACAGTGATTCTCAACCTTTTTGGCACCAGGGACTGGTTTTGTGGAAGATGGGGGCCAGGGGTATGGTTTTAGGATGATTCAAGCACATTGCATTCAAACTCATCTCCTGTTGTATGGGCTGGTTCCTACCAGGACCAGAGCAGCACCAGCCTGCAGTCAGGAGTTTGGGGACCCCTGCTTTAAAACATTTCTGAGAGTTCTAAACGGAAAAATAAACAAACATACAAAATTATTATATAATACAGAAAAATGAATACTGAATCTATGTTAAGTATTATAAAGATATGAAACACTACTATAACAGTATTTACTTATGGTCTTCTAAAAATAATGCTCAAGTATATCAGAAAAATTAATTGTCAGGATATAATAAAAGTGAAAGAGAATGTATAAATTATGAATTTGTATCAATAAAAGCATATGGCTGATTGGCAGGCATATCAGACATTTTGAAAATGACTTGAAATGCTTCCCTAAATGTTTTCAGAAAACAAGTTTATTTTCTAGTTTTAGCCAAAATGTTCTCTTTTTGTCACTAAATTCAGCTAGCATTCATAACTTTTTGCAAACAATTAACGGCCAAAAGAAATCATGAGCTGGCTTTCTGGTTTGTGTTTCGGTGAGGTATACCTACTGCCAGAGCTCTTCCTCAGCATTTGATTCTTTAAAATATTTGTCAGTACTCTGAATACAAACAGGTGCTACATGTATATCTGCTGGTTTAAATTCTATTATATTTCACTTTAGCCTTCTAATGTGGCAAATCATGTTTTGCTTTCAGTTAAGCATTGGTGATGGACTATCTGGTAATAGCTAGGAAATAATTCTGTAACTGAGTTCATAGTCACTGTATATGGATATTCATCATGGGTAATGTGCTCAAAGTGCAGCTCCCTTTTCCAGACACTTTGATACAAAATAAAGTTTTTGATTATTAATAAAAAATTAAAAATAAAAGCCTGTGGCTAAATATGAGTGGATGAATAGATACATGAATTAGTGAATGAATGTATGAATAAGTGAATCAATCATTTAACTGACCCTAGAATGCTTTTCTGAAAGCAAGGTCATTTTATAACCTGCATTAGGATCACCTGTGATTTTGCCAATATTGTGTTAATAGAATTCTGGGCTCCACTTCAGAGTAACTAAACACAAGTCCTTGAAGCAAAAATAGGCCCAGTAACTAACTGCTCCTAGAATTTGTGGTTTCTCACCTCCTTCCAGCGATAAATATCTGCAAGAAGTATAGGTCATTAACAAAGTCTGAAGGTCTCAGTTACTGTGTGATGAGGAATGATGTGAGTATATGATAAAATATAATGTAAAAACATATAAATATATAAAATAAAATATATTTAAAAGTATAATATAAAGAAAATAAAATTATGGCAATAATCATGCTGAGACACAGAGTAAATACACAAAGTACTATCAAGTCCATATTCTAAGAATTTTGCTTGGGTTAGCTCATTTAAAGCCTACAACAACTTTATAAGTTTGCTAGTATTGTTAACCTCATTTTAAAGATGAGGAAAGCAAGGCCAAGAGATGTCAAACTTTTCCAAATTTGGTTGAGACCAAATAAACAAATAAAGCAATAATTCTTCACAGGCTGTCCCTAACTTGACCACCCAATTGGCTTAATTATTAGTGTTACTAAACTTCCTGGTAAAATAGGATGATTGAGTCAATAATTCTCTGGCCTCCAATTGTAGAAATAAATTGTATAAATAAGTAGCCCAATGTAATAACCTTTCTGACTTATGACCCTGAGAGAGATGAACCACGTTGGATGATTAAACCCCTCCACTAATAAGTCAAGGAATGCATATGAAGGACCCATGGACAAAACCAAAGAGGGGGAGGGTTGAGGGTAGGACGTGAGGAGCACTGGCCAGGAGAAAGTGGGGGTGGGAAAAGGAAGACAGCTGTACTTGAACAACAGTTAAAAAAAGATGGTGATTTAGGAGCAGTAATCACAAGAGGATGATCCCAAGATGTGGAAGAAAGGCATGGCTCATCTCATTGACCTTCTCTCATGGAAGGTGGGGATATAGTAAATTAGGTCATAGTCCAAGAGGAGTCATCAACATAACATGCGTCTTTCCACACCTGGCTGGGGCCAAGGGAGATCACGTGGTCCTTGGGAAAGAACTGCCCTTGAGAAAGGGTTAGAATGTTATTAAGAGCTTAATGTTGTCACTACTTTATTCTCTGTCCATTGAATCGAAATAAAGTCTCTTCTCTGTTTCTTCTGCCTTCTCTCTCTTCTCTCCTCTCTTCATCCTTCTAACCTGGTGTTAAATATACTTAGATAAACAAACAAACATGTGCAGAATAGTGAAGACTGGCCTAAACTATTTAGCTAACCCATGAAGAGTTTGCTAAATTATCTAGAAATATAAAAGGCACATGGATATTAGACTTTAATTAACAAATATAACATTAGCTTCTAATTTTCAGGGCTCGCATTGGAAGACCCAGCATATATCTTTTAATTTAGTTATTGTTTAAGTACAGTTTTCGGTCTTTTACTCCCATCCCACCCCCCCAGTGATCCCCACCTCCCTCCCATTTCCACCCCCCTTAGTTGTTGTCCATGTGTCCTTTATATTTGTTCCTGTAAATCCTTCCCTTTTTCCCTCTGAAATTCCCTCCCCTCTCCCCTCTGGTCACTGTCCCCCTGTTCTCTATTTCAGTGTCTTTGTTTTTATTTTGCTTGCTTATTTGTTTTGTTGTTTAGCTTCCTGTTAAAGGTGAGATCACATGGTATTTGTCTTTCAACACCAGGCTTATTTCACTCAGCACAATGCTTTCCAGTTCCATCCAAGCTGTTGCAAAGGGTAGAAGCTCCTTCTTTCTTTCTGCTGCATAGAATTCCATTGTGAATATGTACCATAATTTTTGATCCATTCAAAGACCCAGCATATTTATCACTGAGTCACTGAGACTAGAAAATAAAAAAATAAGAATAAGGTTATTCCTTTTTCCTTCTCTAAGTGACTGTTTGCTACATTCATTTCTCTAGTATTTCTTAGCACCAATTCATTTTATGAAAAAAATGTTAATATATTTTCAGTTGTAGATTCTTAATGAAAAGTGTCACTTAAAGATACCTCTTTCTAAATGCTCCAGGATGTCCACTGATTCCCTCCAGAGAGCCCGTTTATGAAGACTTACAAGTAACTCACCATACTGCATCACCCATAGAGTGTCTACAAACCACTCTGGCAGATATATACATTTTAAAATTCAAATTATCTATTTTATTTTCAATTTTTCCTCTATCATATTGCCTATGTAAACACAAGTATTTTCTTACTGTAGCATTATTCCATTTATATTTATCAGTATTTTTTTCTTGACCATCAAATGCTACCTCCTACAATATTCCTTTATTCCATATTATTTTCAACTTTTATTTTTTCATGTAATCTATGAAAAAGAGTCAAGTAACTTCTTCATTTTTGTTTGTGTTTTAACTCATACAATATTGGGCCAATGGGAAATAAGTGAAAAACATATAAGATTTAGCATTGCAGTTTCATGCTTACCAACTTTGGTGAGATTATTCTCAAGCATAGGAACTAGACCCAGTACCCTCTGCAGTGACCAGTATATTTCTTGGCACACAGAATAAAAGCTTGATGAATAGATCTAGTTGTTTTAACTAACTTCCCTTCTTCAATTTTTATGATTGTTTTTGGTTGTTTTGGGGCCTATCAATTGTTTAAAAAATTTATATAAAAACAAAAAAAATATGTTGAAAGGTCAAAGGAGTACATTGTGAAAGAATAAAAGAGAGGAAAGTGGCATAAGAAAGTGTTTAACCAAAACTGTTTAAAAGAAGACAGATGGCAAATCTGCCATTAACCTAGTTTTCTGATTTTTATTTTTTTCTCAATTGAATCTATTATCATATTGCCTCCAAAACAACAATCTTAGTGCCTCAATTAGCTTGTTCTTATTTATCATCTTTAAAATCTCAACATAGTTTCCTATCCATTCTTCTAGTCATATTTTTATTCCTCATTATTTTTATTTATTATTGTTTATATGATATTTCCCCATTTTCCACTTCTCCAGCCCTCATCCCCATTTATATTTTGAATTAACAAATATGATAGCCTATATTTAATTATAACTCCTTAATAATATTTCAAAATTTCATAAACAAAATGGTAAACAGATACTAAACAAACTTAATTCAGATATTTACCTTCTAGAAGTATATATATTTGCTAGCCCAAACAAACTAATACAAACAAATTCTTTACTGAGTTATGGCCTTCTTCACCCATATGCTGGAGCACTGGATGGCTTCCAACTTACATGAATAATCTATTCACAGTAAATGTGTCATCAACACAGAAACTCAAATTCATTGAAAATGGTATAACTGCATTCTTCTTATTGCTTTTAAGACCAAGTAATTTTAGCAACTTTCCAGTGTACAATGCAGTTTTATTAAATATAGTCATCATACTGAGTAGATTCCAGATGTTCTTACCACACACACACAAAATGTAACTGTAGGAGATTTATATGTTAATTAGCTTTTCAATAGTAATTGTTTCATTTATGTTTATGGATATCAAAATATGTTGTACACCTTACATATTAACACTTTTAATTAAAAAATGCTCTACATTGTCATCACATTATATAATTAAGAGAAATAAAATACCAAGTATTACAGAAAAATGAAATGTTGAATTTAATGGCTTTTTTTTAAAGACCAAGAAATTTTAACTAGCTATTTTGCTCCTAATTTTCACAGCCTATTTTAAATATGTCCTAGAATCTGTGGGACTATTCTATATGCAATATTTATATTTTAAATGTTATTGTTTAAGAACATTAAATTTTCTAATTATTTATGCTCACACATGTGATATTTCAACTATCTTTAATCTGGCTTGTTTATGTTTTTTTAAATTAAGATTCAGAATAACTTTGATATAATGATAAATAAAAAGCAACAAACATAAAAAGATTAAATGAGAAAAAATAGCAAAGGGGATGGTTATGTGGACATATGACAATCTAGAAATATATTATATCAATTTTTCAATATGTACTATATAATATTACTCAATATTAAATCACAAAAATAAAGATAAAATAATTTTTAAAACATGGTTGTTTCTATAGCAAAATCAATTTGATTTGCCTAGTCATCAGTAACTAACTGTTTCAAATTCTCATTTGCATGAGTTATTGAAAACTACATAGTAAATGATCCCAAAACTTAAAACAACAAAATACTTAGCTCATGATCCTGAGTGTTGGCAATTTGACCTTGGCTCTACTGCACAGTTCTTCTAGTCTCAGTTGAGCTCACTCATGGATCTGTAGTCAGTTACCACGATGTCTAAGGGACGATGCTTTGTCAACCAAAGTTTCCCAGCTGGACCACAAAACACAGAAAAGTATAGGTATGTCTATTTTTAAATTATCCCAAAGATGGCATGCAACTAACACATGTTTAACACATATGGAAACAAGTAACTCACTTACATATATTGGATGCCTCAGAGCGTTAGTACACAGTTCTTTGTGTCAGGGGAAAGGCTGAATAGGTCTAGGGGGTCAGTTCTGAACTAGAACACATCCTATCTCTCCCATATCATCCCTCATTCTCTAGCAGGCTAGTAGTTCATGTTGCTGGAAAGGCCCCAGAGAAGGAAGAGCCAACTCCAGTAGACATGTATGTTTCAGCCTCTGCTTGTGTCACACTGGCTGCTGTCCCATTTGTCAGGGCCAATCATATAGTTATGTCCTGGATAGTGTAAGAGGGAACTATCAAAAGAACATAGACACAGGAGCCTCAGACTGGTCACTAAAAAAATAGAAATTATGACATATATATGTGCATACAAATTCTGGTTTCTTTTTACTTTATTTTTATTGTCAGCACTATAGATGTCTCCATTTTCCCCCACTTTGCCGGCCTCCACCCAGCCTCCACCCCTTTTTCCCCCTGGCCATCACCACACTGTTGTCTCTGCCCAAGAGACAGAGATCTCTGATATGTTCTATATACGTTCTTTGTCTAATCCTTCACCTTCTTTTATTAAATACTTAATATAAGAATAATATAAGACTGCTGCTCATATATTTAGATTATTTTTTCCAGTTTTATTTAACATCAATTCAAGTGTCCCAGTGAAATTTAACTACCTAAAAAATCTATTAATTTTTCACCCTGGCTGGTGTGGCTTAGTGGGTTGAGTGCTGGCCTGTGAACCAAGGGTCACTGGTTCAATTCCCAGTAAGGACACAGGCCTGAGTGGCAGGCAAGATCCGCAGTAGGGGCCATGCAAGAGGCAACCACACAATGATGCTTCTCTCCCTCTCTTTCTCCTTCCCTGCCCTTCTCTGTAAAAATAAATAAGTAAAATCTTTTTTTTAAATCTACTAATTTTTCCATGAGTTAAGGTTTAGAAAGCGGTTAAAGGAAGACGTGTTTCTACTTGTTTGAAAATGGAAGAACTGAAAAATTTCATTGATATTTATGGACTTTATATCCATTACATGTAGCCTATATTATATGAAACACTCATTTTATACTACATGTAATTCTTTAATTAAAACCTTTTCTCTTAAAATAAATTCAAGATTCTGATAACTGAAGAGAAGCTGTCAGGTAACTAAATTTTTAGTGGTTGTGAGGTGAATTCTGGATGACAAAAGCTGCATGGCTTAGCAGTACCCTATAAGACATTTGGGGCAAGATGCTTCTCATGGGCACCCAGCCAAGGAGGGCACCACAAGGTAATGACCTGTGTCCTCATGGTAGAGCCTGAAAAGATCACTGCATAGAGACCAGAAAGGGTACAAATGGGCAGCAAATGAGATCACTGATACCTCGGTGTGTTAGCGATGTTAATCCCCGGGACACAACAGAGACATAATCACTGAAGAAGTGGAGCATACACTTGGATAGGTTGTGAATCCCAGAACATGAGGTGCATGTCAGAATAAGCCCAACCTTTAAGTGTCCCAAAGCAAAGCCTGCCAAGAATGTGATTCAGCTCTTGTGTTGTTGGGATACTATATGTGTGGACAAGCAGCAGTGTACCAGTGGAATAAAATGGAAGGAAGGAGGGAAAGAAAGAGAGGAAGGGTTAGAGAGGAAAAAAAGAACAAAGAGAGCAGGGGGAGAAAAATTGGAAAAGAAGAGGGTAAGGATGACAAAGAAACTAATCTTAATTTACTTTTTATCGTGTTGTTTTTATCATATTTTATTGATTATGCTGTTATAGTTGCCCAATTTTTCCCTGTTGCCCCTCTCCACCCAGCAGCCCCACTCCCTCAGGCAATCCCCACACCACTGTTCGTGTCCCTGGGTCAATTGTATAAGTGCTTTGGATACTGTATTTCCTACACTGTACTTTATATCCCCATGGCTATTTTGTAACTACCTATTTGTATTTCTTAATCCCCTCACCTCTTCACCCTTTCTCCAACACCTCCTCCTACCCGGCAACCATCAAAATGCTCTCCATATCCATAATTCTGTCCCTGTTCTTGTTTGTGTACTTTTTTTAGGTTCAATTTTTAATAGATATGTATTTATTGCCATTTTATTTCTCCTAGTTTTGATTTTCTTTTTCTTAAATAAGTCCCTTTAACATTTCACATAATAATAGTTTGGTAATGATGAACTCCTTTAGGTTTTTTTTGTTGTTGTTGTTTGGAAAGTTCTTTAACTGCACTTCAATTCTAAATGATAGTTTTGCTGAGGGAGCAATATTGGCCATAGGTCCCCACATTTCATGACTTTGAATATTTCTTGCCAGTCCCTTCAAGCCTGCAAACTTTCTTTTTAGAAGTCAGCTGGAAGTCTTATGGGAACTCGTCTGTAGGTAACTAACCTCTTTTCCCTTGCTGCTTTTAAGATTCTTTCTTTATCTTTAAGCCTTGACATTGTAATTTTGACATGTCTTGGAGTGGGGCTCTTGGCATTCATCTTATTTGGTTCTCTCTGTGTTTCCTGCACTTGCATGGCCATTTCCATCACCAAAATAGGAAAAAAAATAATATTTTTTCAAATAGATTTCCAGTTTCTTACTCTTTCTCTTCTCCTCTGGCGTCTATACAATGCCAACGTTGGACCAGCTGAAGTTGTCCCAGAGACTGCTTGTACTATCTTCATCTGGGGGAGTTTCTTTTTTCTTCTTGTTGTTCTGATTGGTTGTTTTTTTGCTTCCATATGTTCCAAAGCATTGATTTCATTCTCAGCTTCATTCACTCTACTGTTGTTTTCCTGTTAATTGTTCTTTATTTCAATTAGTTTATTCTTTTTTTCTGATCGGATCTTTTTTATGCTGTTGAGATTCTCACTAAGTTCCTTGAGCATCCTTATAACCAGTGTTTTGAGCTTTGCATCTGATAGATTGCTGATCTCCATTTTATTTAGTTATTTTTTAGGAATTTTCACCTGTTTCTTCATTTGGGCCACATTTGTTTGTCTCCTCATTTTGCCAGCCTCCCTATGTCTGTTTCTATGTATTAAGCAGAGCTGCTACATGACTCCCTGATTTGGTAGTGTGCCCTAATGTAGTAGCTGACCTGTATAATCCAGTGGCCGAGACTCTCCTATCACCCAGGCTAGGCATTTGAGGTGTGCCTTCCATGTTGGCTGTGTATACCTTTTCTTGTAGTTGAGCTTTGGTTGCTGTTGGCAAATCAATAGAAGGTATTTACCAGGCTGGTCAGTAGCAAGGGCTGGCTGTGACCACTGGCCACCAACCACTGCTTTCCATGGAGGATCATCTCTGCAGGGGCAGGGTAGTGGTGCTGGACATTGTCTGTATCTGTCCATACACTGATTGTGCTGGCCCTGGAGTTTCCCAGGTAGTGCAGGGCAAGGTCAGTCTCAACCTGTTTTGCCTGGGGTCCTCCTGACTGAACTATAAAGCGGCCTGAGATGGCTGCCACTTGTGCTGGGTTTGGAGATTCCCAGGCAAAGCCAAGCTGTGAATCTAGGCTGGCTGCTACTAGTGTCATGTCTGGGGTCACTTAGAAAGAGGTACGGGGCTTACTCTGCAGCAGCTTCACGTGGGCCGGTTTATAAGGGGTGCTGGTGTCTGAGGGGCCAGGCTGCACACTCCTGTTACCTCCCATTTATAAGTTAATTTTATAAGACTTTTCACATTTAAAGTGATGGATGCTTCAGGTGTTAATTGTTTGGCCACAGGGGGGTTGGTGCAGATACCTAAAGCTGTTCTTCATATGTACAACTTGGATGTTTCTCATTAAAAAAAAGAAATAGCCATAAAAAGGGGGGGGGGCAGAAAGAGGTAAGGGGCTGGGGTCTGCAGTTGTTTATATAAAAGGATTTAGGAAGTGTGGGCATGAGCCAAGATAAGCCATTCATATGGAAATGACACTGTTAACAACTCTAAGTTGTATGAAATGGAGCCCGAGTAGGGGGAGTGGGGCAGGGATTGAACTCCAGGGCAGGGCAACAGTGTTACCCAGGTTGATGGGGTCTCAGATATGGCATCCATCTGCTCTGTGGCTCTGGTGGGGGAGGGTTTAGAAAAGGGTCAATGCCCTCTGCCTGCCTCTCCATCTAAAAGAAAGTTATCCCCCAGCTCTCGCTTTGATGCCAGACATTTCATTTCCTCCCTGTGCCACCAGTGCCTTTCAAACTGCTACCCCAGCTCTGGAACTCAGAGGGAGTAAGTCTTAGGAAGTCCGTGTGTGGGTTCTTCAAGAGGAACTGCTTGGGACTGCAGGAGTTTGCTCCACTGACTCAATGCCTGGCTGGTTTTTGTAGCCAGAAGTTGTGGGGACTTATCTTCCTGGCACTGAAACTCTGGGCCGGGGGTCCTGTGTGGGCCTGGGTCTCCTCAATCCCGAGATATCCCTACCAAATTTTTATTCACCACATGTGGATGTGGAACCAGCTCATTCCATATCTCTACCCCTCCTACCATGATGGATGTGGTTTCTTTAGCTTTGCATCTCTCAGCTGTTCATTCAGCTAGATCTCTGATGGCTCTGAGTGATGGTCGTTCTATAATTTAGTTGTAATTTTTATGTGGTTGTGTGAGGAGGTGAAGGAGGTGAGCCATGTTTACCTATGCTGCCATCTTGAGTGGAAGTCTAATTTACTTTTTAATGTTCACAAGGATTTAGTCCACAATACAGTTCAACTGAAACCTTATGGCATATTAACCCTCTTAAAAAACTAAGGATTTTCTTAGATAATTAATGAATATTCATGATAAACCCTGAGTAGGATTCATAGAAATTTCAGCTGAATTACTTAAGAACCAAAACTGACATACAGCTCACAGGTAGAAATGGCTTTCACTTCCAAAGGCAAGAAATGCCCATAAATTTCTCCAGGGCCTTTACCATTTTCTCTCCTCTGATTCTTTAGTTATGCACATGAATGCATACTTTTTCTTTATTTCTATGAAGTAAGCTAATTTAAAAAACAACAACAAAAACTACCAAATTGAGCATGTAAATTCAAAATTTTTAATTCCCAGCTTTTGGAATTTGGTGAGTTAGCCCCTAAATGTTGTAAAATCCTCAAAATATCAAAAATTAATACTTCATGTTTCTTATTGCTTATACTTAGTATAATAACTTATCAGTTGTAGTTATTTTACTTTCTCTCTTGTCTATCTTAAAAATAATAATGCAGAGGAAATTCACAGGAAAAAATAATAATGCACGGGAAATTCTCAATTTATTAAGATTCTCAGCGGTGAACTTTTTCCTAATCTCAACTTCTTTTTAATGACAAAAGGTATGTAACCTCTAAGAACAGAATTTACAATCAGTTTTTTTAAAAATGAGTTATTTCTAAATAGTTTTTAACACAGGAAACATTTTTGAAAGCACCCGCCTGATGATACTCTGGTAACTTTAAAGGCCAACATGTCATGCATTGTCCAAAGTCTTAAAACTTTTATGGCTTGTCTGTTCATGCCAACATTTAGAGCTTCTCCCCAGCAAAACAGAGAAGGCAATAACAAAATGTGAAAACTAAGAATAAAATTCAAGGTGACACTGACTTGGAAATTTATACCATTATCGGTGGTGCCAATTTTTTTAATTAGCAAAATTTTAAGAAAAGTAATTTATGTGCCACTAAAATAATTTAGCATAATTCAGGCTATCATAATCTTCTACCCTATATAATTTATTTCTATTATTACCTGTTACTTATTTCTATGCATTGATTTTTAAGTTTAGATCCATTACCAGCATTTGTCACTTAGCTCACCTTTAGTTATCCACATTATGTGGCTTCCAAATGGCTGTCTTTTACATTTCTTCCACTCTTTGTGACTGGGTTACTAATGGATTAAACCGGAGTCTTATTATTTAGCCAACAAACTTCTCAGATCATCCAGATTCATGTTTAATTTTCTACTGTGGGTTCAACTATTACTGAGTCCCAGTTTAAGGTTTTCGATGGGCCTAGAATCTAAAAGCTAGATTACAACCAAGGAGAGGAATTTAGAAATGTCCTGACTATGGAAACTTCAATTTTTTTAAGTAAATTGGTTGTATTGTTTTTATTTTTTTATTGCTTTTGTCATTTGTTTGTTTTATTTTACTCTTTTTTTTAGCATTCTGAAGTCAATCACAAACAATTATCATCTTCTCCAGTCACTATTCACTGACCAGTTAAAATTTGTATGCAAAGTATCTTCTAGTAGGTAGGGGAAAAAAGACATATAAAGTAGCTATTTGCTGGGAATCTGGGATTGTCTTTTGCCAATCATAATATTCATTTACTTCACAGGTGAATATAAAAAACACAGATTTATAGTATCAAAGAACAGAAGGGATTTTAGGTGGGTAATAAGTAATACATTCTCTGTTCTCTACAGTTTGAGAAGCTGTTTCTTCAATAGGCATGAGACTGAGGCCCAGAGCCATTTTCCTGATGAGAAAGACTGGGGCGTTCAGTTACTGTGTTCTTGTACATAAGGTTGTGCTAAGCATTAGGAACAGAACTCTGCGCTGCTGTAAATCTGTTTCATTTACTCTTTATTGTTCCTGCACTTAGTGTTCTATCTGCCTGAAATACATTTGCTGCTAAAAACTGAGACCATTTACACCCAATAGCATGTAACTCTTAGGACTGAAACTTCTACCACTGGATATAAACATCTTAACTCTTTATTCTAAAGAAAATTTCCCAGTAAAATGAGACTACCCTACACTTAGATTCAAGACATTCCTGAAAACAAATTTATTCGTATAACATATTAATCATCTGAGTAAACTTTTTAATACATTAAGTTGCTCACTGGGGAAAATTTCACTTGTTAAACAACTATTCACTTATTGATTTGCTTCAAGATTCACATTTTCCATGTCCATTAATTTTAAACTATTAAATTACAAACTTTGCTTAATCACAATTAAATGCTTGTATTTTTTAAAGATTTTATTTATTTATCTTTAGAGGGGAAGGGAAGGAGAGAGGGAGAGAAACATCAATGTATTGTTGCCTTTCGTGAGTCCCCTGCTGGGAAATGGCCTGCAGGGGACTGGCCTGCAACCCAGGCATGTGCCCTGACTGGGAATCAAACCAAGATTGTCTGGTTCACGCAGGCCCGCGCTCAATCCACTGAGCTACACCAGCCAGGGCTAAATGCTTGTATTTTAAGATATGTCTAAGTTTAGGTGAGTTTACACTTTATACATATCCATCCCTATCCTGATGAAACACTTCCCATTCTAAATGTCTTCTTTCTGAAGTCAATAAACCTGACTCTGAACAAGTTATTCTGGCAGGGTATTTTTGGCAATTCAGCACTCAGCAGATCATATGCCCTTATAGTTTTTATTTTCTTCTTATTATTTATTTCAATCAGGCCTATGCCAAATGACAGCTGCTCTATCTACAATTGCCATACTCTTCATTCGCTAGTAGAGCAGCTTGTATGTTCTATTAAGCACCCATCACCACTCATAGTGGGCATAACAACTATACTCGTTATTGTTTACTGTTTTCACTGTCTAAAATAATGTTTTTCACAAAATCAGGGAATTTTACTTTTGGTTATTATACTATGTCCAGCAGCTAAATTAGTAACTGACATATATAATTGACATCTAATAGGTACGTGTTGAATAACTTTCAACTAATTAACACATTTTTATATATACTAGTCCAATTGTTATTTTATCTATTATTCAGCAATACTTATACTATCCTACAAATTTTGTTTTGAAAAATTTAGATACCTGTTGACCACTGTGTATAAAATTATACCTTTGAAGTACATAATTCCAGAATCTATCAAATGTCTATATTCTATAAATTGTATTTTAAGTTGTGTTTTTTTTTTTACTTTGTTGAACCCTAGGGTAAAATCCTTCAAATTATTTAGCAACTACAATGTGTAAAATATGATGCTACACATTGTGGTTAAAATTAAATATAAGAAATAAATGACCTTAATTTTAAAATTTACCTTAAAATTTCTAGAAGACTATGGGACTGATTTTTACTCAGAGAAATGTAGATAGAAATTCTGAAAAACTAAAATAAATCAAAATAAAGTTTTTATAGTTGCAATATAATTGATCAAAATTATCAATATTATTGACTATTCAGAGTTTTGCTTTTCCTCTTTAGAAGCTTTGGAAATACAATATAAAGTGTTTGATCTCACTTTATATAAAGGGACTTTATATAAAATCTGTTTATTGACAAATCAGTGGGCATTGCACTGCAAAATACATAAACACAAAAAATAGATTTATTTTTGTATAGTATAAATAGTTTAAGCCATGGCTGTTAGTATATAAATTTACCTGAGTAAATAAGCAAAATTAAATATATATTTCTGGAAAATATTTTAAATACTTAAGACAAATTTCTAGATGAAACTATATAGCTGCATTGTCATTTTTTCTCATGGACTCCTATCTCCATTAATAAAAATTACCTAAGAATCATGCTGTAATTAAAAATGTTTAAAGCTATGCATGTTTACAAAATGTATTAAGTATTTTAGTGTAAATGTAAACTAATTTATGAACATATATATATTGAAAAGACATACACTTTTTAGGTATAATTCAATGCATTAATTTTTTTTCTTATCCATATCACTTTGAATCCACAGTTTTAAAAGAAGGTTTAAAAATACACTGTGAATGCCATCAGATAAAGAAAGTTGGATCTAGATTTTTTTGAAACCTTAAAACAAGTAGGCAGGTACAATTTAAAAAATATCTAAGTACAAAGGTATAAAGTATATTCTTGACATGATGGTAAAAGTCCACTAAGCTATTCTTACCTGCCCATAGGTCATCTGAATGACCTATCATAGTGCTTGAGGTGAACAGTCTTATAATAACTAAGAATGCAAAGCTAGTTATAGACTTTAATAAAATAAAAACATATAGAATGTGGAAATTCGATAGAGAAAATGGAACTAACAACTTAGAGTTCTGACTGTGCAGAAATGATTAGTCATTACTAGAGTCAAGTTCATAGAGAGATGACGGAACACAGTTCAGAAGTTATTTAGCTAAAAAAAAATAGGCATGAGATCAAGGAAAGGATGAAAAGATTCCCTGCCACCTTCTCATATCCAACCTCGATATTCCCCTGGGACCCAGGTGTTCTTGATGTGGGTGAGTTTGCAGCATTCTCAATGGAACTCAATCCACTGAGGTAGCTTGAGTACATTTTGTTCTTTGAACATGGAAGAGCAATGCAAATAAAGGACCTGTGGGCAAGGACAACAGGGATAGAATTGAATGTGGGCAGGGAGGTGAGCAGAGCAGGGTAGAGCAGTGGGGGAAATGGGGACAACTGCAACCAAACAACAATAAAAAATGTAAAAAGTTGATGCTTAAAAAAAAAAAAGATGCTTACCAAAGGTCTCCCAAACTACATCCCTTCAAACACTGTGGAACCTTAGGAATCATTTGGGGAACAACTACAATGAAACAATTGAGTGTTTGCTGAAAATATCAGTTCATCAGGGAATAAAGCTTTTATGAAAATAATTTAGGAAAAGTTGTGGGAAAAATAAATATGCCAAATGTTGCTGTTTCTGCCATCCTGTCTTTATTGCTTTTTCCCTTTATTCCTCAGTTTATTCCACCTGACTTCAATCTCAGACATTAATTTGAATTAGGGACCATAAGTTTTATTGGTTCCAGGAATGTCACCTGAATTGTAATATGGCAAATTGTACCAGTATTGATTCCCTCCTCCCTGTTTGGAGGTGGCACATAAACATCTAGTTAGAAAACATTCCTCCTTGCAGCTAAAGATGGACCTAGGGCTACATTCCAGCCAGAAGGATGTGATCTGAAGCAACGAGAGCAAATTCTGGGCCATGCATTTTAACAGGAAAATTGCTTGTTCTTTACTCAGAATGGGAATGTGGTAGCAGTGAGACAGCTTCAGGCACATGGATGAGGATAGTATTTAGGGGACGCTGAGTATGACATAGAATAAGAAACTGTGGTGCCTGGTTGAACACCTGGATGAGCCATGTTGAACCTCTCACCTCTGAACCACTAGATAAGAGAAAAATAGTTTTCATCATCCTTTGCCACTACATTTTGGGCTCTCAGTGAACATCGGGCAAATGAAGTATTTTCTCCTTTGCTTCAATCATTTTCTCATTAAGTAATTTTGATATCACCTTAGTGTTATAAAAAGCATTTTCTGTTTTTGGACAGACATTATCTGCTGTCTAGAAATATGTTAGGGAAGTCTTATGTTGTTCAGAGTTTAAGGATACACTTATGTTCATAATTCAATTGAATTAAATAAGTATACTGGATGTAAATAACAGTTCATAGCATGATATAAAAGAAAACATAAATGAGCAATGGTGTAATTTAGGCAAGATTTACAATAATAATAGCAGTACTTGAAAATACAGTGCATACCTAATACGCATTAAAAATCTATGGGAATTTACTAAGGCTAATCTTGATTTTTACAGATGAAAGAACTGAAAACAAAACAAAACAAAAGGGTGAGTGGTAGGGCCAGGATTCAAACCCAGCTACCTGACTCCGGAGGCCTGTGCTTCAGCAAAACCTTCCTCTGCTCCCTCGCACTTGGCCAGGCTGTTGCACAACATGCTGGTGTCTCTACCCCTGTCAATAAATACCCTGTGAATGGGGCGCAGGAAATTTAATGTCATAGCCAAGACCACACAATATATTAATCACACTGTCAGGATTCCCGTATCGTTGCTGCTTTTTCTACATGATAGCATTCCAAGGGATCTGAGTTGCTAAATGAAAGATATAGGCAGTACATAAAATTAGATTCAGAGAAGAAGAAAAACACCTCAAATAAATGGTTTAAGTTTGAGGACAAGCAAAAAATGTTTATAGGAATGCCTAGATAGCTAGCTAACACATTATATATATGCATAAATTTTTCAAACAGTATATCCACTTGTCAGATTAATTTTAGTGCTCAAATATGTGAAGACTCCACAAAGAATGAGTCAGACTTTGTCCTGAATTTGCTCAGTCTCTTATTCCTTCTGCTTCATATTTCCTTATTATTATTTTTAAAGTGGGAATGATACTATCTCCCCATCATGGATAACCACTTCAGATTATAAAATATTCTAAGTATAAAATATGGTCTAAATATTAATGCATACAAAATAAAAATCTCTCTCCCTCCTCTCTCATTTTTAATTTTCTCTCATATATATAAATATATATACATAGGTATGTATGTAGTATTATTACATTTATGTATTAATACAAATGGGGGCCCTCCCAATAGGATTAACTTCTGCAGAGCAGACCCCTGTAGTACAGGTTTCCCCCACCAGGTTTGTGTGCTGGGAACCCATATGTATGAGTGTGCAAAGTGAACTTATGGTGAGAGGCAGCGTTCAGGCTTCAGTCATTTTTTTGAAGATGCTTTCAGTGCATTTGTCCAAGTCATGATGGGTGATTGAGGAGCCCACCTGCCCACAGTGTGCTGAGTGTTCAGCAGTTTTTGACAAAAACCTCATGACCCCCATGCCCCAGCCTCCAATGTCACCTGATATTACCCCCAACAACTTTTTATTTCCTTTTTCCCTAGATGAAAAATATTCTCAAAGAGAAAATGTTTTGCCAATGTAGAAGAGGTGAAACAAAAATTGGCAGAAGCACTAAAAGGTATCAAAATCAATGATTTCAAAAACAGTTTTTAGCAGCAAAAAAAATGTCTCAACATGTATTGCATCAAATGGAGAGTACTTTGAAGGTGACTGAAGTTTAACATGTAAGAATATATACACATTTTTAATAAATAAATTCTGTTTTTAGGGGTCCCCCCATATATACATTTTAAATATATATAAAAATCTTGCCACTTCATTTTTGCATTTAACATTAGAATCTCATATTTTTTAGTAAATCCTCTATCCCTTCCTCTCAAATATGGCATATATGTGCATACACACACACAGATACAAATATAATTTGGCTTTACATGAATGAATCTAAGGATAGCATATTTTGGAGGTTCAGTGTTTTTATAGAATTAAAATAACAAAATAAAAACTGATGAAACTGAAACTGATAGGAAATTATGTTGACCAGCACACAATAATATTCCATGGATATCTGGGAAGGGAACACAAGGATATTAAGAGGGCCTGTTTTATTATGAGTTATCATCTTACTGTTAAAGATTAATCAACACAGAAGCTTAAATCAGACAAACACCTTTGTCATATTATTTTTAAAAATTTACAAAAACCTCTCACTAGGCCTAGCATGGTATAATAGAAAAGGCAGGAGTTTTGGAAGAACAGTACTTCTAGTTTTGTTCCTGGCTACAATGTTTCACAGCAGTGTTCTTAGGGGTCAGTAACTTAACATCAATAGGCCATATTTTTTTAACTACAAAATGGAAGTGACAATCCATGACCTGAAAGATTATTATGAGGATTAGAGTCAGCACATACTGATGCTTGCGTTGATATTGTCCCTACAAACAGCTGATATTTTTTATCATTTGTAGTATTGTATAGTTATTATCCATGACCAGTATGTGTATACTATCAGCTGAGTTTTACCCTCATGGATAAAAAGACATCCCTTTTCTTTAAAACATAATGTCAGCTACTTTAAATTATGTACTAATTTGATATTTGAATATTAATGTTTATACAAAGTCTAGCAAATTCCTTCAAATTAATCCATCGAATAGATCACTTTCTAAAAGGGTTTTATCTTTCATGAGAAGTTGTATAATTTGTTTAACCTTGGCTTTCATAATAAAATTATAACAAAACAATCACTTGATAAAACAGTTGACACCAATAAATTGATTTTTAAATTTCCCATTTTTTGGTAAAATTGGACGCATATTGCATACTATTTTGTAGTAAGGATTAGGATTGTACAGAGACAAAATAAATGTTTCAGTTTAGTTAACTCATTTATTATTAACAGCAATGTCGAGATTTCCAATAATATCAACCTAAATTCAATCTAATAAAATAAATATGACCATAGCATTCATTATAAATGCCTCCATAAATAAATTTATATACTCCATAGCTTGCAACATTCATTTTGATATGAATTTGTTATATATTTCTTAAGGTGTTCATTTCTAATGCGAAACAGACACAGAATTTCTGATCAAAGGATTTAAAAAAAGTAATTCTCCTGTGACATCTGATACAGTTTGAAAGATATAGCTGGCGAAGCTTTATTCAGAAAATGTGTTGTTATAAGACCAGCTACAGCTGTGCTATGCCAAATTTTCACTGGAGATTATAGTTAGAAAGAAATATAGCTATGTAAATTAAATGCAAATTAGAAGATTAAAAACTAAGATTCTCCGTTCAATACAAAGACACGGGGGGCTAAAATTCAGTTGACATTCTTTATGTTTTCACGAACCTTCAGAATCTCTGATTGATGTCATTTTCCTTGTAAATAAGAGTGGTCTTTATTCGTGTAGGAATTTCATGTGCACTTTCTAAAATCAGACACAGTGTTCCTAATTTTTTCTCCCAAAAGGCATTATTATAACAATTATAGGAACAATGTATAAATCAAGTATTTTGACTAACTATGGACATTGTACAACAGATTTAAATGGATGCTGCACTGAAAGGTTAATACTATTGTTTCCCTCTACTTAGAATTCATGTTTTCAAATTCTGAATCTGTGCACCAACTGGATGTGTAATTTGAATTTAATTAGTAATGGCCATGCAATAATTTGATGTAAATATTTATCTTAAAATTAAAACTTAAAAATAATTTTATATCTATTATAGTTTTCTTTTATAAAGTCACCTTTTATTCTCTAACAGAAGAGTGGATAGGAAAAAAATAACTCTCCTGTGGACACTTTCTGGTTTCCCCCGTGAGACATAAAATCCAATTCTGCTGCAGTTTGCCTACTGACAGGGCTGGTCTGTGTGTCATCATCCTGACGCTGTGTCTGCAACCCACCAGCTCGGTAACATGATTAGCCTCACTAATGTTTTTCTATCTCTGTTAATTTGCGATAAACGTGAGGAAGATGGTGTGTTTCAGGTTAAATTCATTATGACAACGTCTGGAAGTAACCTGTAAAAATTTAAAACATGAATTTAGATGAATTCTCATTTAATGAATTCATGACATTTTTAATATCTGTTGTAACTATTTACTTTTTGCATACACAAAGTTGTCAAAAGCTGATTACTAATAAATTCTCTTTTATTTTTGAATTTTAATTTTCTCATTATTATATTTCTTTGTTTAGCCTAAATATTGCTTAATGTTGCTTAATTCTAGACGCTGTAACTTTACAAGCATAGAGTAAAAGAGAAAGAGAAAGAAGTGATAAAACAAGCATTTGAATTTGTTATTTACCCACAACACTACTTAAATGATCTGCGGAAAAAAAAAGATGTAAAAGTACCTGAGGGAGAACACATAGATTTATCATTTTAAAAATAATTTACATTTTTCTTTATTTATGTCATAACCATATGTATTTTAAGCTAGTATTTTTAAAGGGTTGAATCTCATTCTTTCTGTAGGGGAAATAAATAGGAATGTTTATGAATTTTAACAGAAATGATTTTTCAAAATAAAGGCCATTGTTGGATGGCATTGAATAAATGGAATAACTTAAGGTCTCTCACCAAAGAATCCCTCATGAGAGAGCCAAGGTTTTCTCTGTTCTTATCAGTGTGGAATCCTCCATGCCATTAGAATGGCCTGGATTAAAGTAGGTAGTTAAGAAATATATCTGAGTTAAACAAATTGTGAAGTGGATGCACAAATTAACTATGTAAACAGCAGTTTGTCCCCAGATTCCATTATGGATTACTCACACTACACCCCACAAGAGTCAGACTCTCTTGTACATTAGGTGGCCAGGTGAGGGCCACCCTCAAACTTAGGACCTCTAGAAAAAGTGCTAATGAGCAGTATCGGGACTATTCAAATGAAGAATACAGGACCTTGAGAATATTTGAAGGGAGCTGAAAGCTTTAATTCAAAATATGATTAAAAATAAACTTATTCTGTGAAGTCGTTTTGTAAGAATTGGACAAGCCCATGAAAGATACAGAAAGAGATAAAATATCAAAAAAAAGATCTTTCTAGGCCCTAAAGCTATAAGAAAACCTGCAATATTTCATCAGTTTCTGTTATGGCAGGGATACACCTTACTATGCAGCAGCTTCATTGTTTGTATAAATGAACTAATTTATAGCGTAAGCCTGATAATGTGTTGAGCTTTAAACTTTGTAAAATAGGACACCTGCGTGCTTATATTTTCCTATTTGTTAAAGGTTTTTCATTTTTCTTAAAGGAAGAAGAGTTTGTAAATATAGAATAATGCCCCAAAACACCCCCCTCAAATTGAAAAATGAATGTGTAAATCAATTACAGTAAACACCAAGGGGCTGATTCTTGACTACCAAAATGCCCTTTAGGCTGCTTTCACAGGACGGGATATGAATGATGAGTCACGCATTTTTAAAGGCCAACAGTGAAATTAAGATTCAGTTGCTTTATTTAAAATGTGTTTTTTAGAGGCTATTTAATATGGTATGGATTATTCCTCAAGCTTTTACTTTTCTCAGTAAAAAAAAAAAAAAAAAAAGAACTTCCCATTGATTTCAAAGGGAGAGCCAAGTTCTAGTGGCAAGAGTACTAGAGTTGATATGATAGCTTGCATTTTCTTCACCACTTTATCAAATCTGCATTTTGTCCTTTGAGAACTCGTTTTACAAATCTGTCATATGCAATGCCATACTTGTAAAACTGAATAGTGTATCTTTTTACATGATAAAAACATATTTTAATGTAAAAAAGCTTTGTTTCATAGATTTATAATAATTTAAAGTTATCATTTTCTTTCTTTGATGTTTTTTTCCTTTTAGAGTATTTTTATTTAAAATGTTCTTGAAATATTTTGTACATCTTAAAATAGATATGGATAATTTTTTCAGAATTATATTTCGTATACTGGAGTTGCTAGACACTTCTGTGATAGGAACAACAGTTACTATTCTTTCACCTTTACTTGCAAGTTTTATTTCTGTCTTGCTTTCGTATAGTCCTCCTTGAGAAGCAGCATAGCATAGTGGTAAAGGGTGCAAACTCTGCAGTCAAACTTGTGTGAAGTCCATGTGTTCGCTGATGATGAATAATGTGACCTTGGGCAGGTTCCTCTCTCTCTCGTTTAGATCTGTGTCTACTATGTTTTTCTTTTGCCTTAATTTTCTTTTCATTAAAATAGGAATGATAATGGTTTAAAATAATAAAGATGATAATAATAATGTCTCATATAGTTATCTTAAGAATTAAATGCTGCCCTGGCTGATGTAGCTCAGTGGATTGAGCACGGGTCTGCAAACCAAAGAATCACAGTTCGATTCCCAGTCAGGGCACATGCCTGGGTTGCAGGCCAGTTCCTGGCAGGGGATGCATGAAAGGCAACCATACATTGATGTTTCTCTCCCTCTCTCCTTCCTTTTCCCTTTAATAATAAATAAATGGAATCTTTAAAAAAAGAATTAAATGCTTATATACTTGGGAATCACTGAAAAATGCCTGATACATAGAGATAAAACTCAATTAGTGCTAGCTGAGATAATTAAAAGGAAAGCTCATTACCACATTTTTAATCTTTCATCAAAGTGTGCATAATATTTTATAAGTTATCATATCATACATATCTTTAAGTTACAGAGATGCTACAAAATATGCAATTCTTTACTGGTCTCTTTTTGACCTCTAGCTCAGTTTCCAAAGAGTGCCATTTAAGACTATTGCTCTTACTGTCTTCACTTGAAAAGCAATAATTGAAAGAAAAAAATCTGTCATTCTCTAAAGTACCAAGGATACTGAATGTATTAAATATAGAACTCACATCCAATTGTCTATGGTGGCAATGAAAAAACAGACAATAGAGACAATAGCACACCTCTGAAGTTTTGTCTATAAGAGCTTTAAAAGCTTCCGTTTTCTAGGAGGTGTCATTATTTATCTTTTATCAGGAACAGCTTTAGAGTTGAGTTTAAATTACTTAAATGTCTTTAGATAAATATAGATACTTTCTCTTTGTTTCCTGGCCTACACTGATTTGTCTATCAAAACTTTATATTATACCAAAGTGATTGTCTTGATGCAGGCAAATACTATAATACATACAATGCTTCTAAGAGTTCTCAGTCTCTATTCAGAAAACAGAGTTTTAAATAAAAATTTCCTTTGGGAATTTTTTTGTTATTATAATAAGTTAGATATTTTAGGATGTGTATATTTTATATCTGTAATATTAAATACTTGTAGAAATATTACTTTCTAAGTGTCAAATTTTTCAAAGTATAAAGCTTCTAAATTCAAAATTCTTAGCCTTTGCCATATGGTAACTAGATATTGAAATAATGTACTTCCTTTTAAAAGGAAGATGTTCATTTATTTACTGAAGCATCATAGGAGATATTGGCTACCAAGACTCCAGTTTCAGTTCCACAGAATAATGGAAGTGACTAACCTTCATTATATAAGAGGTCTGTCCAAAAGTTATCCAGCCATGTATTAAGAAAAATAAAGACACTTATTGAAAAAGATACAAGATACAAGAAACTGTACAAAGACAATGACACCTCAGTCCCCTTCAAAATAGGCACCTTGGGACCTCCAAATTGTAATCTGCTGTGCCATCATATTTTCCTGAACCTCATCGATGGTCTGAAGTATCTTCCCTTTCAAAGGTGATTTTAGTTTTGGGAAAAGCTGAAAGTCGCCAGGCTCCATATCTGGGCTGAGTCACCTGGATGATTTGACGTTTTGCCAAAAAAACTGCACGAGATGTACTACGTGACCTGAATGGTCATGTTGCCATGATGAAACTGCCAATCACCAGTTGCCCATAGCTTTGGCCTTCTGAATCATCTTAGTAGTTTCTGTGGGGGAATGTTCAAGCTGAATACAAAATTTGATGCAGATTTGTTTTTCTACCCTGTCTGTCATCCTGAATGCCACAGTCATACAGCAAGCACACAGGCTCACTCAAGGTGTCTACCACTCCCAATGACTAGTACAGTGAGGTCATCATTGTTCACACATGCACATTCTAGTCCACTCTCCTTGGCTGCCAGATTGCATCAATGTCATGTAAACCATTCTTGTTATATTAGCAGTGGCTGCACTTTTTCTGGACAGAATACAATACACATGTATATGTGTATATATATATATATATATATATATGTATATGTGTGTATATGTATATATATAGTCCCTACAAGTTAGGTGAAGTTTATTACCTCCATCTTATTTAAGATTTTTTTCTATATCTTTGTAGTTATTTTTGCACTTTGAGTGTAATATGCTTTGCTGGGGTGTTCAACCTGTGGCTTGCAGACAGCATGAGGCCCAGGATGGCTATGAATGCAGCCCAAAACAAAATTGTAAATTTACTTAAAATATATATATATATATATATATATTTATATCATCAGTTTTCATTAGTGTTTGTTTATTTAATGTGTGGCCCAAGACAACTCTTCTTCATCCAGTGTGGCCAAAAGGTTGGACACACCTGGATAGACTTTTATTTAGCATTATACCCTGTGATATTTCCTGACCTTCCAGAATCAGTGTTTTTCTGTTTAAAATTAATTTTGGAATGTTCTCAGCCATTACTACTTCAAATATTTCTTCTACTCTGTGCTCTCTTCTCTTTCTGGTGTTCTAATTACACATATGTTGCACATTCTGTGTTTGCCCCGCAGTTCTTAAATTCTCTGGTCTTTTTTTCCTTTCTTTTGCTTCTTCACGTATCAGTTTGGGAAGCTTTTCTGACCTACATTCAAACTCAGTCATGCCTTACATAATTGTGTCCAATCTACTGATGAATCTGTCATAGGGATTCTTTATTTCTGTTACAATGTTCTTGATTTCTAGTATTTCCTTTAAGTTATTTCTTAAAGTTTCTTTATCCTCACTGACATTATCCATCTGCTCTTTTATATTGTCTAGCTTTTCTATTAGAACCATTAACATATGAATTATAGTTTTGTTGTGGTGGTGGTTGTTTTCATCTTTACCCGAAGACATTTTTCATCATTTTTAGAGAGAAATAAAGGGAGGGAGGGAGAGAGTGAGAGGGAGAGAGAGAGAGAAAGAAACATTGATGTGAGAGTCATCCATCATTTGACTTCCCTTATCTGCTCTGACCAGGGATCAAACCCACAACCTGAGTATGTGCCCTGATTGGGAACTGAACACACAGCCTTTCAGTCTGCAGGACAATGCCCCAACCAACTGAGACACATTGAGAGGGGCTGAGTCACAGTTTTTTTAACTTCCTATTTCTTGGGGGTCTGTTATATCTGTGTCTGGTTCTTCACTAATGCAAACTTCTATGTACAAATCAAAATGTGAAATAAATGTGTATGTTTTAATCTTGTTAATTTGGTTTATGTCAGTTTAATTCTTCAGTCAGACCTACAACCTAAGAGAGTAAAAGAAAGGTTTTCTTCCCCTGCACAGGTGTCGGGAAATTCATATTTCTATGTGCTTATTTTGCCTCCCTTCTTGACTTGGGATTCTTCCTAAGAGATAGTTTACATTTTTTAGGACTTGCAGCTGTAATCCATTGTTATTATAGTGGAGTTTGTTTGGTTATAAAGTGGGTGAAAGAGAACGTGTACTATAATTTTATTATTAAGTCTTAATCTTTAGTCAACTTACACCTTTGAGTGTGTTTCTCTGGTGGTATAATTCTATTTTACTTCTTAGGTGAAGACAGAGGGCTAGTTGGGACTGTAGTTGAAATAAGTCTCAAACAAGGTCTTTCCTCATGGAGAGTAGGCCTACAGTATGGAATACATTTTGGATATAGGAGATACAAGATGATGGAGGAATAAGTAGAAGCTACATTAATATCCTCCCAGGACCAATCTGGAATTACAACTAGATTGTAGAGAAATCATCCACAATAACCAATGGAACAATAGCTGGAAGGAAGCCTTATCACAACTGACAGATGAATGAAACCACTTCACCACCATGTGACTGTTTGACTAGATTAATAATGGAAGGATACAGCCACAGACTGTGGATTGTTCATAGCCTCCAACAGGTTACCTAGGGCCAGACTGGGACAATATCTGACATGACCAGTGTTGGATCCAGAAAGAGAAAAGAGACCTGTACAACAGCACACAAAACAGTTGGCTTCCGGTGAAGTGACTCTCAGCCAGCTAAAGGGAAGGACCCACCAGGGAAGGACCCAACAACAACCAAAACCCAATTACAACCAAAGAGACCACATTAATGGCATAAAAGGCATCCCAAGAGGATCAAGTTCAGGAGATCAAGAAGACTGCACCACTGAATACCACAGGTCACAACATAGAAGGTCACACATACCACAAAGTCGCAGCAGAACAATCTAAGAAGCAGAAACAAACAAACAAAAAAGTCACCTAAAATGGGAAGACAAAGAAACAACCCCTAATAGAAAGGAAAAGAGAAATCCCAAGAAAGAGTACTAAAATGAAATTGAGGCAAGCACACTGTCAGACATTGAGTTAAAATAATGGTTATAAGGATGCACAATGAACTCAGTGAGAATTACAAAGAACTCCAGGACAGCTATGAGGAACTTACTGTGAACTATACTAGCATGAAAAATGACATAGAAATTATAACTAAGAGCCAGGAGGAAATGAAGAATACAATTTCCGAAATGAAGAACACAGTAGAAAGAATTAAAATCAGGCTACATGAAGCAGAGGATCGAATCAGTGAGCTGGAGGACAAGGTAGAAAAAAAATCCTATGCAGAGTAACAAAATGAAAAAAGACTCAGAAAGAATGAAGAGGGTGTAAGAGAGCTGCAGGACAACATGAAATGTAATAATATACGTATCATTGGAATACCAGAAGGAGAAGAAGAGGAGCAATGTATAGAAAACCTGTTTGAAAAAGTCATGGCAGAAAACTTGTCTAATTTGATGAGAGAAAATGCCACACAAGTCAGGAAGTACAGAGGGTGCTAATCAAGATGAATCTATATATTATAAAGTTAAAGAATCCCAAAATGTCTCTTTGTATATCATAGGATTTTATCATATAGTCTATAAAATAAAATTTATTTTAAAATAATTACAATGGAATAAGTTATATGTTGTGATATATACATGTGTGTATATATATATAAATACATATACATTTCTGTATATACATATATATAAAATTTCCCCCAGCTTCCTCAAAATTTATAATAAATAAAACATCAAAGTGGTACTCAAAAATTGGTGATTCCCTACTGCTGTGGTACAATTTAAACTGCACTAAAGAAATATTCATGATTATCTTCATTTATTCCATTGAACCTTGAGTAGTTCAAGTTATAATTAATGAAGCTATTGAAAAATAACCAAAAATTAGCAGAGTGCTCAAATTCACAATATAAAAGTTAAGTTCAATTGATTGTTTTTATGACAGTTGAAAAATAACCTACATTATTGAATTATGCACTCATTAATCCCTTAATTCTGAGTTATGTTTTGAAAAATGGCATAAGTTTACTTTGTCTTTTTTTTTTACACATTTTCATATACAAACATGGTATAATTTTATACTCAATATTTTTAAAGTTTTAATTGGTACTTTTTATCAGCATGATTGACCTCCTATTGCTTGCTGCACCTTTCCAAACTATTGTAACACTGAACCTTATAAATGAAAGTAAGTTATTTCAAGATTTATAAGCTCATGACCTGTGATATTTCTTTTCAAACCACTGTGACCTTCTTGGCTCACCATTTGTTTAATAAAATGAATTCACTTTTATGGTGGTACTAAGTCCATGTGGTTAAAAAACCAGTAACCTTTCTGTCATAATAACAGTGTCTTTACAAGTCTAACCCTGTTAGAACTAAAACTGGTGGAGAAATTTTTGGGGGTCTTTTTCTAAACATAGGAAAATGAACAGTATCAATAGCTCATACCATCCCAGCCTGAAAATTTGCCCAGTTATGTAAAAACCCAAGATATACTTGTATTTAGTTTTGTGAGTTATGGTAAATAAAATGTCAGTCACTGCCTGTCTAAGGGCACAGTCCATAAACAGGCACCTTACCTCGAGGAGTCCTGATAGTGAGTCTCTCTGGGAGACGAATGATATTCAGGCATGCTAACACAGAGCTGTGATGTGGATGTTTGTGCTATAGTATTATTTCTGAATGTGTATGCTCCTTTACCTTTCTTCCTCCCACCTGATAACATGTTCTTAGTGTTTTTATAATATTTTTATCTTTAACAATGTTCCTAGTGTTTTAATAATGATGTATGTTCTGGGTCAGAATTTTTATCAGCATTATGTGTGCTTTAGATAGCAAAAGTAATAGTAGTCTACTGTGTTCTTTGCATCTTTGTCAGGCAATATTTCCTCTAGTTCCTACTTGCATGAATACAAAGTTGTCTTGAAAAAAATGTTCCTGTCAATAAGAGACATATTGGTTTAACAACTCCCTTGCCCATTTTGACTGATGTGTATGATAGTGTTATCCTGATAATTATATACTGAATTGGTGGGAGCCCTGCAAAATGTTTATGAATACAGAGAAATAACATAAATTTAATACTACACTTTCACGTAATATATTTGAGTTTGCTTAATTATAATTATTAGTAAGTTTAGTCAAATATAATGGGAGAAGCAATGTCAAGGGCATTTTAAAAGATACAAAAATTGACTGTTGGAATGCATTATATCATTTTTGTTCTTACTAAAATTAATTTCCTAACTTTTTTTCAGATTCCCTGTCAACACACACTTGTAAGAAAGTGAATATGCCCAAGCTATAATTATTTCTTAGAGGGAACTAAACTGGGATTAAAACTTTGCAGAGGCAACATTTCAGAAAAATGTATATGCAAAAGTGACCAGTAATCATAAATTTGTCTTCTCAAATAGTGGAATGAACTTTGCCAATAACAGTAGAGAGGTAGATTCTACACAGGATCACACACTGTGTCATGCTGGAAGTTTCCAAATCCACTGTGTTAAGTTGATAAATATCATACATTTCCCTTTATCGGTAAAAAAAATGAGTTTCAGTTTCCAGTAACTTTCCCAAAGTCTTAGAAGTGGTACATACAGAATAAGGTTTTATTTATTGTAAATTTTATTTTAATTGTTCAAGTACAGTTTACTTCCATCCCAGCCCACCCACCCAGCCCTCCCCACCTCCCTCCCATTTCCACCCCTCCCCCAGTTTTTGTCCATGTGTCCTTTATATTTGTTCCTGTAAACCCTACCTCCTTTCCCCTGAAATTCCCTCCCCTCCCCCCTCTGGTCACTGTCAGCCTGTTCTCTATTTCAGTGTCTTTGGTTATGATCTCACCTTTAACAGGAACCTGAACGACAAAACAAACAAACAAGCAAAATATAACCAAAGACACAGAATAAGGTTTTAAACTCAACTATTCTCATTTGAGAACCTGAAAGTTATATTCTCTGTCTAATGCTCATGAGAGGTATGTGTGAAATATTGTCTTAAGAATGCATTTGCATTACCTCACACAACTTTTTGTGTAATAAAGCCAATGGGGAACAATATTTTTCCCAGTTATAGAAACCAAAAAAAAAGTTTGGGAAAGTTAAATAAATTGTACCAGGTACACCCCACTAGTGAATGGCACACTGAGGATTTGAATCTGGTTTTCTTTTATTCTACAGTCAGTATTCTTAAACTTTTTAGTCATAATCTTTATGAAATGTGTCCCCTATTCCTCAAAGATAGCTCTGTGTGTCAGTGTTCTTTTAGCCTTTTCAAATAAAACTACTTAATTTCTGGTAATATAATGGCACAATTGCATCTTATGTTCATTTCTAAACTATCTGTGAAAACTGAGAATACTTTAAAATTGATAGCTGATCTGTATTTTTTATGTATCTTTGTGCACTGTTTCCATTTAATTCTCAATAAGATAATTGATGGTTGTGGTAATACATGCATTAATAATACTGTTATTATTTTAATGGTTATTTATGGTAGTGGTGTTAGTTTTATAATCGTCAAATGATATGGAGTGGACAAATCATGTAAGTTTGAACAACCTCAGATGTTGAAAGAGTTGTTTGCAACATTTATGTACTTTAAAAGTGAAACAATCCTTCCTTGGCCTTCTATTACATTTTATGAAATAAGTGTTAGTGATTAAAATAATGATGGAATTCACAGATTTTAGCATGATGGAAGGGCACAAGCTCAGAATAAGCTTGTCATCTGAGAATGTAGTATTTTGGAATATTATTGATTACAGTTTTTAGTTCAAGAATGCTTTATACATCATTTATTATTACATGCAACTATGTTTATTACCTATGTGTCAAATAAATGGAAAGTTTAATCTAACTGAGAAGCTGTTGACATAAGTGTACAGTACAATATCGCAGCAGATTTTATGACAATTTACAGGAAAGATAGCCACCCTCTGGATGTGAGAATTAGGGGCTGTCTTAAAGCAGAAGAATGTGCTGACAAGTACCACTACAAGATGAAATTTATATTCCAGATCTACTTTGTGTAATTATGGATTATTTGATAGATACTCTTTCTAACACAATGTCTTAGAATCCAGCTTGTCTTCCTCCCATTGCTTTGAAACTAACTATATCTCTGGAAGCAAAGTATCTTCTAGGAAAATCAAAAAGAGTAACCTGAATACTGAACCTTTCACCACATACCGGCTTCCCAGGGGCCTCAGCACTAATACATCAGCAGGTTAGAGTATTGAGATCACTAGTTTTACAGCTATCTGTGGTTTCCTGTAAAATCCCAACAAGGCAGAAGTCGGCAGCTTTCCAAGTCAAATTTGGAGTGTTACAGAAATGCAGCATGGTAGCCCCTGATTCCCCATTCCCACATGTCTCTAAAGACTGTTTTAGAGTTTCATCAGGATTTTCTTCCCTCACCTGAGGATATTTAATTCACTGCTTTTGAGAGAGAGGAAGGAGAGAAGAAGGGAGAGAGAGAGACATGGATTCGAGAGAGAAGCCTTCCTTGTGTGGCCTGGACCAGTGACCAAACACACAACACAGGTATGTTCCCTGATCAGGAGGAATTGAACCTGCAACCCTTCAGTCATGAGACAGTGGTCCAGCCAAATGAGTCACATCAGCTATGGTGAGTTTTGTTAGTATTTTTAAATGTTTTACGTATTTATTTTTAGAGAGGGGAAGAGAGGAAGAAAGAGAGGGAGAGAAACATCAATGTGTGGTTGTCTCTCATGCATCCCTTACTTGTGGTGACCTGGCCCACAAACCAGGCATGTGCCCTGGTTTGAACTGGCAACCCTTTGACTTGTCAGGCACTCAATTTACTGAGCCACTCCAGCCAGGGAATTTTGTTAGTCTTTATGAAAACGTGGCCTTCATCTTATTCTTATTGGTGTGGATATTGAAAATACAGAATTTTAGGACCAATCTCACATTAACACTAGGTTTAATATCTCAGATAATAAATGCTAGTATGTATTTTAACTAGCACCTTAGACGACACTTATAGTGACTTAGGTTTGATACCTAAGGCCATAGTTGCTTTTGAATGAGACAAACATTAACTAGAGTGAAGCTTCTGCCACATATTAGCTGGAAGATCCTGATCAGTGACTTTTCTAAACCCTATTTTTCATTATAAAATTGTGAAAATAAGGATACTTATTTCAAGTTATTTTTTTAAATCAAATGATCTTATTGGGTAAAAAGTGTAGATAGTCCAGAGTATAGCTTGTCAACAATCAATAAAAAGTTACTGATATTTAGATCTTTGGGAAAGGTGCAAGAATGTGCAAAAGTGTTGATTTTTCATCCAAATAACAGGCTTGGATTGTGTTTATAAAATGGAGTTGTTCTCATAGACAACACAAGAGTCCACCATACACATTTCTTAATAAATAACTTGAAACACCTTTGATTGCTTTTTTTCTCACTTCACATTCTGTCAATTCAACCTTTAAAGTAAATCTATAGCCTGTCCACTCCATCCATTCATGCTTCCCTATCATCCCAGTGTAAAGCAACTCACCTCTTACTAGAATAAAGCAGTAGTCTTTTAAGGAAAAATAACCATAATTTATAAAAGGATTACTCAGCAGAAAAAAGGAAGAAAATTTTACTCTCTGCAACAGTAGGGATGGACCTGGAGAACATTATGCTAAGTGACATAAGCCTTTCAGAGAAAGACAAATACCAAATGATTTCACTCATACGTGGAATCTAATGAACAAAGTGAACTTACAAGGAAAATAGAGACAGGCTCATAGGTGGAGAGCAGGATGACAGCTCTGCAGGCAGGAGTTGCTGAGTGGAGGGATTGAGCAAAAACTTGAAAAAGAACTCTGGACACCCACAACAGTGTGGTGTTGGCCAGAGGGTAGAGAAGGGGGGTGGGTGGAGGTACAAGAGTATGTAGAGGGGATAAATGGTAAAGGAAAAATACAATAAAAATAAATTATTAAAAAATGAAATACAATACTGATCGCGGCAGTCTCCTACATCAGATGGTTACAAACAGCGACAACAAATTCTTAAGTGATTTAAAAATGAACTTGTAATGGGTTAAAGAGCATGGGTCCCTGAAAGTATGCTAACCCCACCCACCCACAATCCTGCAAAAGGTGGGGGTGGGGAAGGGGAGCAGAACGTGCAGTTTGATACACATGGCCTAACAAGGCCTATGCCTTCCTGAAGGGAGGAGTTGCAGAAGCTGCCTGGGGCAAATTATGAATTGATTGTGAGAACAGGCCGCTTCAAGTGACTTGGAAGAGTGATGGATGACATAGGCAGTCAGGAAGCTTGTAGAGCGCCTTCATGCGCTGCGGGCGGGGAGGGGGGGTAGATGCCTACACTGGATTCCTGTGCGTGGCTGGGAACTCTTGCCCTGACTAAAGATAGCAGCCAGTAGCGAGTCCAGGACACTGGGGAGTTGACAAAAATGGTGGCCACTAATGCACCGTGGGAAGAGCTGGATGTTTGGCTGCACAAGAAGTTCTGAGCTGACATTTAAAATTGGAGCGGGCAGAGTAACATGAGATCTGCCACGAAGTTGGAAGGTCTGCTTAGAGCTCTGCGTGTCAGTTCATCTGGAGGTCTGAAGACCCATTGGAAAATTTCCAGAGTGCCCTTCCCATGCAGAAAACTGCAGCATAGTTGGCCGAGCTGCAGGGCGCTTGCCTGGCCAAGCACCCAGACACGTGAGGGGGGCTTGGAGCTGAACCGTGGTAAAGAATGCTGAGCTGCAGACTTCTGCATTTCTGAATGATGGTGCATATTCTGAAACTGGTCTGGTTTGTCTTGGCACAGAGAAGCAAGGCTATTCATTTTTGGGTGGTTTAAAGGGAGCTGGATATAACAGCCGAGATCTGCCATTATTCTAAATTTTTATAACCTTTAAATAAATGACCCCTCTCCTTTTGCACCAAACTCTTACCTTGGGAGTCACCCTTCTTGGAGACAGGCAATTGAACCCCACAGCTGGTCTAGAACACCACTGGCTCTATTTTGTAACAAACTCAATAATAAATGAAAAAAAAGGAAGAAGAAAGAAAAGAAAAGAAAAAAAGAAAAGTTTTGAAAGCAACGTGCCCACTTTAGAAATGTTTCCAAGTTACACTATACTTCTTTAAATATTCTCAATTAACTCTTCTCTTAGGAATGTGAGCTTGCTGCTCCTTTTGGGTATGGGTTCAAGTCATAACTCCCTCATGTTTCCTCCAACAAAATTTGTCAACCTTCACCCTAATTTTTCTCCTTCAAAGAAATATGCCCTAATTATAATTTAAATACAGATTTCTAAATAAAAACAGAAAATTTTGGCTTTCTCTCTCCTTGCAGTAGTTGTTTATGTCTAACATATAGATTTTTTTAACATATAGTTGACCCTTGAACAATGCAAGTATTAAGGGTGCCAACTCCTAGTGCAGCCAAAAATGTGTGCATAAATTTTGACTCCCCAAAATCTTAACTACTAACAACCTATTTTTGACTAGCAGTCTTAATGTAACATAAACATTGACACATATCTTGTATGTTGTATGTATTACCTTTCATATTCTTACATTGGAGTAAGCTAGAGAAAAAAATATTATTAAGAATATTATAAGAAACAAAATACATTTACAGCATTTACTGAAAAAAATTCACATATAAATGAACCCACACAATTTAAACACATGTTGTTCAAGGGTCAACTCTATATTCATGTTTTAATACTTAGCTAGTTTTTTAATGCCAACATCCCCTGTAACATTTTAAACTCCATGGAGAAATAACATCTGTCTGTTTTGTTCTTCACTATAGTCCTTAGAGCAAACATTGCCATAAAAATATTAGACACTCAGTATATGATTCTCACCTGAATGAATGGTTGCACAGGTCAGACTCCCTTTGAAGTACAGGTTCCCTTGTTTGCCCTCTTAGGAATATTTTGTTCAAAACTGAGATTTTTTGAGGGGGAAATGCAGTGTAGCACCATTGTTATTATTTTAATAAAAAGCAAGAAAATTTACAGACTTTCCAAGCCCTTAGCTTTTACGCTCTCCTTTGGGCAACACTCCTTTAGATGATGACAGCATGGAATTGGTGCAGCATCAAGTCTTCTTTCTGCAGATGATTTCTCGGGATAAAGCAGAAGGCCCGAATAATTCTTTTCTTTAGTAAGTACTGTGGGACTAGTCATCCAATTACTCAAGGGGCTTTTGTGACATTAAGCGAGGCGATTCAAGAAATCACTAACAACATCCACCATCAAGATCTCAATGTGTATTATACTTAAAACTTGAATGCTGGGCTTCTTACTTTCTCTCTCTCTTTTTCTTTTCTTTTGGAATTTAAGTATAGGTATTTTCGAAGTAAGGTAACTTAATGTTTTTTTTGTGTGATTCTTCCTTGATGGTATGAAAAAATTCAGAACCCCTGAAATTTCTAAGAAGAAACAGTGGGCTCTAGGTCCTTATCAGTTAGGATATTAAGCAGAGTACAGGCCAGGTATTCTGCACATAATATCTTTGACCATAAAATAACTTCAAACACGGAATAATATGTTCATCTTGTAGATGAGAAAATTAAGATTTAAGGTTTGATTATCATGTCTATTATACTCAGCATGATTCATTTATTCAATCTTTCTTCTTTGGGTTTACCCATTCGAAAATACCAGAGCCATGTGTAAATAAAACAGAGGATTTACTTGTTCCACAGGGGAAGATGAGAAACACATTAATAAGATGTTCTAGTTTTAATTATAGTAAAATTAATTATATATGACATATGAAGAAGTATTAAGAGTTATAAAATAAGGGGTGTATATATAATATAGATAAATGGATAGGTAAGGAAAGTGGAGAAACTGGGCTATTTCAGGTACTATATTCAGGAAAGCTCCTTCTACAGTTCTCCAATTGAAATAGAAATTTCAATGAAATGAAAGAGAGAATGAACTGTGAAACTATCCAGGGCAGTGAGTGGATTTCTGGACAGCAGAACAGAAATGGTAAAGTCACTAAAAGACAGATAAGTTTGACAATTAAAGAACAGCAAATTGGCCCGTGGCACATAGAATGGTGGCAAGTGAGTTAGAAACTGTTCGTTAAATTCTGGGTCTTCAAAAGCTATAGAAATAACTTTAAATATTTTTCTAAGCTTGATAAATGTCATGGGGGCTTTAAGCCACAAATAGTCATCATTTTGTTTTCAGTAAGAGCTTTTATTGAGATACAGTGATATAAATTTTAGGGTTTCGAAATGTGCAGTTTGGTATTTTTTAGTACATTCATAGAGTTATGCAATCATCATGGGTATATAATTTTATAATACATCATCATCACCCAAAAGAAGCCCAGTACCCACTAACAGTTATTTCCCACTGTCCCCCATTACTGCAAACCCTGGTAAACTGCTAATCTTCCAAGTAAATTTATATATCTGTGTGATTAATTGTTTAATGTCTATCTCTTCCCACTACACTGTGAAATTCATACAAGCAAAAAATGTGTGGTGTGTAATAATCATGCAATACATTTGTGGTATAAGTGAATGGATTATGCAAAAATATACTTCTTAAAATTTTTAAATTAATTTATACTTGCAATTATACCCTATTAGAAACATTTAGCTCCTAGTAATTTGCAGAGTATTTGTGCAGTTTATTGGAATTTTCTAAAAACCACTTTTTCTGGAAAACGTTGAATGCAAGTATATTCCTTATGCATTAAACTCACATTCCAAGTAAAACACAATTTTAGTCTCTACTTAAGGCTTGTTTTTCACTCGGTGAACAATTTTCCTTAGGTGTAACATTTATCAGAAATATTATACAAATAGTATTTTTGATTTTTCAATAAAATGACTGATTTCACCATGGCATGAACACTAATGAATATAATACCACACTATTAAACACATAATTCTCTAGATAAGTAATTTTCATTACTTCCTGTGTTCTCTGAGGAGAATCGAATTTGAATTTTTTAAGGTAATTTTTCAAAATAATTTTTAATCTGCTTTTTCTTTATATATCTTTATTTTATTGTTATTGAATATACAATGAATTGAGAAAGACAGATTTTGGATGAGATAAAGAAAATGGAAATGGGCTAATGCCCACCCTCTAACATCATGAAATGCTACTGCTTACTATGGTCGAGCAGATGTTAAGTTAATTTGGTCAGTAGTAAAAATATTTGTCTGCCTTCTGGGCTGAGTTTTGCTTACATATAATAAAAGCCATTAGTATTACAGGTATAAATGCTGAAGTTCAATGATCATGTAGAAAAATGAATGGAAGATGTTAGGATTACTGTGAAGAATTGGATTATGTGGGGAACTGAAGACATTCGTTATAGACCATTCGGTTGTAAAAGTTACTGCTTTAATGCAGAAATACAGCCCCAATACTAGCATATCTTCTGATTTAAAAAAAAAACTGGAAATTTAGATAATTTAAATGTGGTTCTCTCCATCTTAAATTTTACAAATCAATTAAAAAATACCAACACTATTGTTGGGAACTGCTCTGCCTGGTTTCAGAAATTGTAAACTCTCTCCCATGCCTAAGGCTGAGCGAGTGACCCCTGAAACTCGAGAGCCACAAAGAGACAAAGCTTGTCTCTGGTAGCAAATGCTGCCTCTGCTTCATCTCCCTGCCCCAAAAGTATGGTTCAATGGTCAGAGACAGGTGAGACCCCTCAGAGGAGTGGCAACCTAGGCCAGACATGATCACTTGGGAGGCCATCATGGAAGGACTCAGGGGGCTGCAACATGGAGAGAGTGATGGACCCTCACTCCCCAGCTTTGAAGAAGCCCAAGTTCCCATGTCCCCTGGGAGAAGTGCTTTCTGGCTCTAATCCACTTAAGCCTGAAAACCTGTGATGGGAAAGACAGTGCAACCTTGTACCAGCTAGTGCAGGGCCTGGGTAATCTGGCAAGATAAAGAATTCTTAACAATCCCGTGAGACCTGCTTTGCTGAGAATGCTTTTAGTTAAATAATAAAGGCCTGAGCAGAAAGTTAGTTTATGTTCCCAAAGTTCTGTAGCTTTTCAGCTGACAGACCCTGATTTAGAAGAAGCCGTAATGGTTCTTTATATACTATCTATTGTTTACTGCCTGACAATGATTAATAAGTTGTACCTGAACTCCTGTGCAAAGAAAACAATAAAAGGCTATCTAAGCAAGGGTTAGGGTGCTCTCTCTCCCCTTGAAAGAGTGGCCAGGCCATTCTGAGGCATTCCCCCCCTTGAGGGAGTAGCTGTGCTGTCCCTTTTCCTCCACAGGACCCTGTAGTCCGTGTGAATTTGTCCCATGTCTCATCCATGATGCCGCGGGCACTGCTGGTCAGTACATGCTTCACACTATATTTTCGAACATTCTATGATACCACCAACATTGCTTTGGGCCAATTTATACTATACATGAGCTTGTCTACTTTATTGTCTTTGAGAAAATGTTTTACTTATTATCATTATTTTTTATTCAGTGGTATGGCAAATGAATCACAGTGGATGAGACTGGAAAGAGTTATAGAAAGTAAAATAGTGCTTCTTTGGGAAAAGGCTCAAAGACCTTTGCATAAAAAGGAAAAGGATAATTAAAAGAAGAAAGCACTTTATATTGCATACAAAATTCCCCCTCATATAATAGATGCAATTCTGTCTTTATCCACAGTATTGCTGCCTAAAGCCCCAAGGAAGACATCTCTGAGCTCCTGTGGGTATTGAACCTTATCACCAGCATGCAAAAGTATTAGCCTTTGGCAAAAGGGAGGAGTGAGAATTGAATCTTCAAAATACCTTCAATTATAGCAGTAGGATTAATAAGTAGTATTTCTCTCTGAGGTCTTACATGGATTTAAGATCTATTGCTCTTGTGCTTTTTTTCCCCATAAAGTTTTAGTGTGTCTCCCTTTCATGAACAAAACAGCATTATCCTTAATTAGAACTCCGGAGAGAGCTTTAGAAGTCTGTAGTTCATTCAGAGTGTAGTGTTTGAGTCTTTCCATTTATTTAAGCTCATCCTGCCAAGTTTCTGATTTTGTTTCAAGATTGGTAACTTGAGGGGATAGGAATCAATTTAATTTCAAGTGCTTGTATATCTTTCATATTGTTTATAATGATATCTCCTTAACCAGCTACACAGACATTAAGATTTTACTATGTCAGTAACAATGACAAGACAGACAGATTCACTAAAAATTTATGGAACTTTTTTAAAGATGTAGTTATTAAATAAACACCTTATAAAATGACTCGTTCTGTAGACATTGAGTCTTAAAAATTATCTAAGTAAAAAAAAGTTAAATGGATGAAAGAAATATTTTGTTATAAAAGCAAATATAAGTAAACTATACAATCAAATGAGCATACATTATTAGGGAGACTTGGGTTCTAGTTCTGCATCTTCCATTGACTTTGAACAAGTCACTTCATATCTCAACAAATTCAAATTTATTATTTAAAAAAGTAAGTTTGAATGTGTCCTCTCCCAAGTCCTCTTCAACCTCAAATGGGAAATTCTAGGTCCCATTTTCTACAGTAAAATGCTACAGTTGTGAAAGTCTTTGTCAAAGAGATAAAAGAGGAGTGCATCAAAATCGCCAATGACCCCTTCCATCCACCATGACCTTGGAAATATTATCTCCCTTATCCAAACTTCATTTTTTATCTGAAAAATTTTAGAATTACAGTGTTTTCTATCTTAGAGATTATTATGAAGATTAAATGAAAAATAGTATGCAAAGAACTGGAACCAAGCTTGATACATCAGGTATATAAAAAGAAAGTAAATATAATGTTTATGGAATCAGATCTCTAGAATCTCCTTGTCATTGGGATGTCAAATCCAAGGCCAAAAAGTAATCTTAACATATTTAGATTTATTTTTGCTTGTCTTAAACTCTGAAAGTAAGCAGAGTTTCATGTGTGTGTGCATGTGTGTTGGAGGTTGATTTTTCGATTTTACCTCACAGGCTTGCAAATCAAAGCAGGAAGTCAGCAGCATCTTAGTGATAGTGACACATGACAGTGAGTCTCAGTATGCATACCAGTGTTCATAGCTGCACAATTCACAATAGCCAAGTGCAGGAAGCAGCCTACATGCCCATCAGTAAATCAGTGGGTCAAAAAACTGTGGTACATTTACACAATGGAATACTCTCCAGCAGAAAGAAAGAAGAAGCCCCTACACTTCATGACAACATGGATGGATCTGGAGAGCATTATGCTAAGTGAAATAAGCCAGATGGTAAAAGACAAATACCATATGATCTTACCTACAAGTGATCTTACCTAATCAACAAAACAAACAAGCAAGCCAACTATAACCAGAGACATTGAAATAAAAAACAAGCTGACAGTAACCAGAGGAGAACGGGGAGGGGATAATGGAAAAAAGGGAAGGTTCTTCAAAGAACACATATAAAATATACATAGACAAAACCAAAGGGAGATGGGATTGAGGGTGTGAGGTGGAGATGGGTTGGATTGGGAGCAAGGGGGGATGGAAACAATTGTACTTGAACAACATAAAAAAGCTTGGAAAAATATAATAAAATAAAACTATTAAAGGGGGGGTACAAAAGTAAAACCAGTCCACATAGAATCACTACCCTGTGGAACTTTAAATCCTTAAACAGTCTTTGCGTAGGGCTTCCCAAACTTCTATATACATTGCTTAGCCAAGTCTCTACTGCTAAGCTACCTTTTATCATTGCAGTGCTATCTACATACCACAGCACAGCATCTTTTTCTCACCTCCATGGCATGTTTTCAGTTCTAATCATTCTAAAGCTCATTCAAGAACCATGCCCACAGTTGTACCAATCACCAGATTATTTTTCAGGCCTTGAACTATAGGAAAGTTCTGGAACCTTCAAGAAGACCCTGTCGTTGACCTTTTTTCCCTTCCCAAGATTGCCCTCAATTTCTTTCAAAACCAGTTGTCTTTAAAGACAGATTTATGAAAAGAGAAAGTTCAATCAGTAATTTCACCAAACCATTTTCCTCTTTTTAGTTAGCTAACTCACATTTGCCACATACTTCTGTTTTTCCCTTTAGAATATGCACCCTCAAACTGGGTATTCCCCGGAAGGAAAAAAAAGTAATTTAATTCAAATTAATCTTTACAATATTACAAAAAAAGTAATCTTTGTAATATTGCTTTTTCTTGTTGTATTTCTAGAAACATATCAACTTGCACAACATCCTGTTTTGGTCCATTTATTGTAAGTACAAGGTTTAGGAAGCTATGGTGAAAATACTTTCATAGGCAACTAAGTACCAGGTCCAAATTCTTTTACCACGACCCTAGTTTCAGTGAGTTAGATCCATAACGTTCTGGTTTCTGTTACTTGTTCTATTAAAAGCTGAATTCTTTCCTTCTATTTTTAGAAAACTGAAAAAGGGAACCTTGTCCAAATAATAGTCCTCCCTTCATCTCTTCCATCACATGCACTTGCTGTTGTTCTAATTTCATTTCCGATGCTTAAAGATAAGAAAAATAATCTTTTCTTCTTATGCTACCCTTTAGGAGGATAAAAATGACCAAAACTTTTAATTTTGACACAATGGCCTCATTTAAGCCCTGCAGTGCTCAGAACCTAGGAAAGGTATTCATCTTTACACCACATCACTTTAACCTGAAAATGAAAGGAAACACAGAAGAAAATTAACAATTTTCTTCTCTTACATATACTTTTAAATTACTTTGATTACAGTTATTATCACAACTCAGTAAATACATACTTGAAAGTAGCAAAGCATGAGAAACAACTTGCTTTTGGAAAAATATTTTTAAACATACCTATGACCAAAAACAAAGTGAATTAAGATAAATTTTACATTTTGTTAATCATTTATTCAACTTCATTTTGTAAGAACACTACTTCCAAATACCAATGATAAAATTATAAATAGAAAGAAATAATTTATCCTTACTGTCTTCATTATAATTAAATTTGCTATCACATGTCTGCTTAAACTGTTTCAGGATCTCAGCTTAAACTGAGAATTGTCAAGGCCTATAGAAATATTAAAGAAAAAGATAAGGAGAATACACATAAGGTATGAATATTACCCCAGGAAGTCTGCCTTGAGAAATTTCAGTCATTGTTCACATGACAAGAATGGTTTGCGTGACATCAATGTGACCTGGCAGCCAAGGAGAGTGGACTGCAATGTGCATGTGTGAACATTGATGACTTCACTGTACTAGTCAGTGGGGGCAATACTCGTGGGTGAGTGAGCACGTGCACTGTGTGGCCATGACATTTAAAAATGACTGAATACGTAGAACAACAAATGTGCATCAGATTTTGCATTAAGCTTGAACATTCCTCCACGGAAAGTCTTCGGATGATTCAGAAAGCTTCTGGACCAACGCAATGAATGCAGGGCAAATAAAAATAAAACACAAACACTTCCAAGATGGTCAAGAACCTGTTTAAAGTGATCCAGTTTCTGGAAGGACTACAACGAGCAAAGCGCCTGAGAATGTTGAACGTGTGCAGGCTGCAATCAATAATGATTGACTGACTGACAGTGCAAGAACTAGAAGCTGATCTGGGGATTCCTAAAACTACCATGTCAGATTTTGACACTGGATTTTGGCATGAAGTGTGGGGTGGCAAAATTTATTCAGTGGCTTCTGCTACCAGAACAGAAGGAACATCGTGCTGCAGTTGCCACTGACTTGATTCAAACCACTACCAATGAACCAGATTTCCTCAAGAAGGTCATAACTGGAGATGAATCATGGGTCTACAGCTATGATCCAGAAGCAAAGGCCCAGTTGTCCCAGTGGAAGTTGCCTGGTTCTCCATGCCTGAAAAGGGCATAGCAAAATTTCAGCAAGATCAAGACCATAGTAATTGTGTTTTTTTACTGGGAATGTGTTATCCATCATGGATATGCCCCTCCAAGCCAAAAAAAAAATTAATAGGTATGCTACCTCAATATTCTTTGTCAATTGATAGATGCAACAGGACAAAAACTTCCTCAGCTATGGGCAACCGGTGATTGGCAGCTTCATCATGATGAAGGACCCACACATGCATCATATCTCGTGCAGAATTTTTGGTGAAATGTTAAACCACCCAGGTATCTCAGCCCCCCTACAGTCCAGATGTGGCGCCCTAAAACTTCTGCCTTTTTCCAAAACTAAAATCATGTTAAAGAGAAGAGATTTCAGACCATTGATAAAATTTGGGAAAATATGACAAGGTGGCTGATAGCAATTCCAACAAAGAATTTTGCAGAGTGTTTTAAATAAAGGAAGAGATTTTGGGAGAACTGTGTGAGGTCCCAAGGTACCTACTTTGAAGGGGACTGAGGCATGATTGACCTGTGCACAATGTCTCTGGTATCTTCTTCAATAAATGTCTCTGTTTTTCATATTACATGGCTGAATACATTCTGGACAGGCTACATATATATTTGAACACACACACACATATATATATATACACAAATGAAAATGTTAACTAAGAAGGAAATGATGAATGACCTTATGGAGTTTGAATCTAGTCATAATTAAGAGTTTAAGGTGTGAATTTGCTCAATTAGAACAGGTATTGTCAAACTTTTTCTGCAAAAGAATAAATTACAAATATGCTTTGTGAATCCTAAGTTTGCATGTTATAATGCAAATTTATACCCATAGAAAGTTACCCTAAACAAATTAGCATGGCTGCATTCCAATAAAACTTTATTTATGTATATTATTGTTTGAATTCCATACTTTTCCTTTGATGTATTGTTGGGAGCCAACCAACAGCCTTCCTTTGATACAGTCAGGATGGATGAGATGCATCTGCACAGCAGAGGCAACTGTGGCTGGATTTCCTGTCTATCTCTCTTTGCATGTTTGTTTTTGCAATTAATAGGTGGTGGGATTTTTAATCACCTGCATTTCAGGGTCAATGATCCACATAACTCCAATGAAGTTATACAAAATAATTTCTTGGCCAGAGAACAAAGTCCCTCTTTAATGAAGTAGCCCCTGAATATCTAAAAGTTGAAGGAGTAACAGCTCCTCCTCCACCTTAGACAAAAAAAATATATATCAACTAGAATTAAACAGATAAAAAAGCAGGACATCAAAAGCTCTATTCATACAGCTAGCTCTAATTGTCTGACTAATGACTCTCCTGGTCAAAATAACCTTTGTTTAACATAACTTCATGCCATGCACCTGCTCCTTTAATGTTATGTTACAATCTCTATAAAAATAAAGCTTAAATCAAACTCCGGGAGTTTGGTCAGACCCACAGAGGCTGGCTGTTCTCCAGCATCCAATCGGGTGTCTGACTCTTCATTCATAGCCTGCGCCATCCATCCTTCAGGGACTCTGAACCCTGCTGGGGCTGGACCCCGTCAATGGATTAATAGTATTCTTTTTGTTTTTTCCAAACATTTTAAAATGTAAAATCCAATGGCACACTGGAATTAGCCTGTGGACCACATAGTTTGTGTACAACTGAATTGGACCACTAATTTTTAGGGAAGAAAGGAGATTGTAGATTTCTTCATTTTAAGAAAGCAGTTAGTGTTTGGAGTAGGCCAACTGATAGAGGGCTATGTTTCTGTTCCACAGAATGATGGATTATAGAGCTATAGATCATGTGCACAAGTAAAACATGTCTTTCTGCATATTTAACTTTGCCCAATGAGATTTTCTTTTTTAAAACTACTTTTTAAATTTTTCGATTGCAGTTACATACAATATTATGTTAATTTCAGGTGTACAACAGTGATTAGACATTTATGCGACTGTGAAACAAGATGCTCTTTTTCTACCTTGTTCTCTGAGCATTTCCAACCTTTATTCTCTGTAACCTGTCCTTTAGTATTGCTTTAGACATCTAAACCCACTAAGCTCTCTCCCTTTTCTCCTCAGGTTCTATATTTTCTTTTCTCCTACATATGTTTTAGCCAAAGTTTAAATACTAGAAAAGTAACCTAACATTAGCTAGACAGATTTATCTAAATTGAATTTCACAGGAAACAAGCAGATGCTATTTGTCAAAGTTTTTAGGGCAGTGTCAATTTAAAGTATTAAATACTCTGCCTTCAATAACTTTGAACATGTAATTTTCTATTCAAGTTGTATTAATTTTAACTCACGTATCTATGATCAGACTAAGTGTGCTATTATTGATTTTGTTCAGAAGGTAAGCACAAAATAATTTATTATTTTTCTCTTATGAAAATATACTTCCTTTGCACTTTTTTTGTTCCTCCTTACATCATATTTGATTTATTTGCCCACATGGTAGATCAAGCATTTTATTTTGAAAAGACAGTCTTTTGATTGAAATCATTCCAAGTACATCTGCTTTCAAGGATAGCTTACCAGACAGTTGCCTTCCCACACAGAAACACTGGAGCAAAATATAACAACTGTTGACACTAAAGAAATGAGGAAGTTGCAAAGTTGGTTTAAAAAATGAGGTAAATGAATAGTTGAGAATAATCCAGATATGTATATCCAAGATAGAAATATAATAGGTATATTTTGAATAAACATTTTAAAATACAGGGTTTGAGTTTTCATCCATTTAATCTTAAAGGTACAATACTTAAATCAATAGTATTTCTCTTTTGCAATATTATATACTATGTAAGAATTCATGCTACTAAAGAAAAATATCGTTCCTGACATTACCACTATTTCTGGGAAGACAATACTAAAGTGACAAGATTTATTAATATAAAGATTCAATCTTTCTAATGTTCTGATTAGGATAAACAGTAACCTATTATTAAGAAGATCATGTGAAGCAAATAAAATACATTTTAACTTTAGGAAAACAAGATAAAATAAATCTAGCCAATCACTGAATTATTTTATTAAAAAAGAAGGATATTACATAGAGGAATGTTTTTTCTCTATATTCTTTGAATTTATGAACCTGTATGTGTGTTAAGCAGAGAAAATATATATGAGAGATTATTTTTTAACTTTTAGTTATCTTTATTCTCAATTATACACTATATTAAGTAAAAAAGACTTTGTGTTATATAAGAAAATTTAACTTTGACATTATTTTTGGAAAAGTTGTAGGCTCAGAGTAATATTTAGCAGGAGGGACAGAGATTTTTTATGTGCCCCCTGCCCCCACACAGGCAGAGACCCCCCCCCCATTATCAACATCACCCATCAGATCACCGTTTGTTACATTTGATGAACCTACACTGAGACATCATTATCACCTAAAGCCCATAGTTTATAGGAGGGTTCACTCTTGATGTAGTGAATTCCACGCATTCGGACAAATTTTTGATGATATGCACTCACCATTATAGTATAGGACAGAGTAGTTTCATCTTCCTAAAAACCTTCTGTGCTCCAACTTTTCATCCCTTCCTCCTTACTAGATGTTGGGAATCACTGATCTTCTTATTTTGTCTCCATACTTTTACCCTTTCCAGAATGTCATGTAATTGTAATTATATAGTATGTTGTCTATCTTTCAATTATATAATTGCGAAATCCAAACCAAAAAGCTCTAGGTATCTCATGAACCTTTTTCTTTTGCCCTTCATTTGTAATCTTCAAACGTTTTGATTCAGAATAACCAGGGACTCTTTTATGAAAATGTATGCTATTCCACATATATGCTTTTGGGTGGTTTTAAAAATACTTAAATATGAACAGTGAAAGGACAGCAAACTCACAGATATTAAGAACCACACCTAAAACAAAAGCAAACTAAGAGGACAGCTAGATCAGGAGCAGAACCATAGAAATGAAGACCACATGGAGAGTTAGCAACAGGGGAGTGGGAGAAGGAGAAGGGGGGAGAAGGTACAGAGAATAAGTAGCATAGATGGTAGGTAGAAAATAGATCGGGGGGAGGGCAAGAATAGAAGGAGAAATGTAGAATCTAAAGAACTTGAGACACATGGTCATAAACTAAAGAGGGGGAATGGTGGGGGAGGGGTGTGCAGGGTGAAGAGTAATGAAGGGGGGAATAGAACAACTGTAATGGCATAATCAATAAAATATATTTTAAAAATATCTGCATTCTAGATAAATATCCTAAGTGGTTCATATATATATATATTTTTTTTTGAGAAGCATGGTTCTAAGCTCTATTGCCTTCTATTCTCCTTTTTTTTTAAAATTTTTTATTTATCTTTAGAGGGGAAGGGAAGGAGAGAGGGAGAGAAACATCAATGTATGGTTGCCTTTTGTGCGTCCCCTGCTGGGAACTGGCCTGCAGGGAACTGGCCTGCAGGGAACTGGCCTGCAACCCTGGTATGTGCCCTGACTGGGATTCGAACTGCGATTGTCTGGTTCGCAGGCCCGCGCTCAATCCACTGAGCTACACCAGCCAGGGCTCTATTCTCCTTTTGCCTACTGTCTTACTTTGGCATTAGCTACAATTGCCTATCAATTCTATCAGATGAACCATTATTTTCAGGATTTGCCTCAAATTATATAAATATATGAAGCTTTGAAAAAATATTGGGCCCACTGGGCGGCTCAGTTGGTTGGAATGACATCCTGTGCACCAAAAATGTTGTGGGTTTGGTCCCTGGTTAGGGTACATACCTGGGATGTGGGTTTGATCCCACCTTGGGGCACGTACAGAAAGCAACTGATTGATGGATGTTTCTTACTTTCTTCCTCTCCTTCTCCCTCTCTCAAATCAATAAGCACGTCCTTGAGTGAGGAAAAACAAAACAAAACTGGACCTGGACCAGGACAAAAAATTAGAATCAGAATCTCAGGTTGGTAGGCCTAGGCTGCAAGCAAAATTATCTTTCTAAACCATAAACATTTTAAAGCATAGTCAATGCCTCAATATTGATTTAATTATAAACTCTCAAATCTATGATATAATCACTTCCTGCTCTGGACCCTCATTCCCATTCCAGGATTACCTACACATTTAAACTTCTAAAATAAAGAACACAGCCCTGCCTAGTGTGGCTCAGTGGATTGAGAGCCAGTCTTCAAACCAAAGTGTAGCTGGTTCTATTCCCAGTCAGGGAACATGCTGGGGTGCAGGTCACGTCCCTAGTAGGGGCTGCATGAGAGGCAACCACACACTCAGGTTTATGTCCCACTCTTTCTCCCTCCCTGTTCTCTTTATAAAAATGAAATAAGTAAAATCTTTAATTTTTAAAAAATACAGTGTCTGTCAGAAGTAACACCTGTCCAAGTGTGGTTGGTAGGGTAATAATATGGGTGTAATAATTTACAGTTTTAACTTGAACATTTCACCTAAAATGTCATATAGTATGCTTGAGTGTGATATTGTTATTTTACAGAATTACATATTTATGATTTTGTAATAAAAGAGTTTTTAAAGGGGGGGGTGACTGGGGCTGGGTCCTGTGTTATTGTTTCTTGTGATTTCCAGAGCAAGCAAGGTTGTTACAAGCTATTGCTTTGTCCACTGTCTCCTTCTGCCCAGGATGGCTTGTCCCATATTATCTAGCTGGTATATTCTCACTATTCATTCAAGCCTGCACCAATTTTATTTATTTGGTAAAACCTTCTCATATTCCCTCCATGTACACCTTTTCATTATACAATTCTAATAGCTCTTATTTGCACTTACTGCTTTATAATTACTTTCACATGAGTCTCTATGTTATTAGACAGAGAGCATGTGAGCACATTATAGTATTCTCCAGTACCTAAAGTGTAGTGGATGCTCAGTAAATATATATTGAATTAATAAAAATGTATTTAAAATGCCAACTTGTTACTGAGGTTCATTTTGTGAACATGGCATTCGTAAATGAGCCGTTTTCAAATTGTGATCCAACTCTCCCAAAGTTCTTGGGTCCAGCACTTTACATGGGATATCGTGGATCAGAAAATATACTTAGTTGACCATGACCATGGCTTTCACCCTCTCTTCAAACAGAACAGAGCCATTTTTACCTTTTTTCTCAATAGGGGTTCCAGATTATTGTTTCCAAACCTGATGAAGTGATGCTTATTACCTTCTTATCTTAAACAATTAGTAAACTGGACACATATGTAAAATAATTACATATAGATATTAAAATAGATAATACAAAAAAAAAGGGAAGGTTAAAAAGAAGGAAGTTCTGTCCCTAGCCTACTTCCCAGACGTAGTTTTTAGGCTGCAGTACTGAGAGGTGGCATCTCAACAGAACCTGGTAATCTAAGTTTAAAGACAGAGATGGGAGACTGGAGAAGCTAAGTAAGCTGTGATTTTTAGGAAAGGGCAGGAAAAATAATGTATCTATGGGGATCCATATGCCTACAAAGGAAACCACTCAACTTTTTGTATATATGGGAAGAAACTACCCTAGGATGGGGAATGAACCACAGAAAAACAGTAGGACAAATAGTTCCAAAACCCTACACATGGTTTCAGAGGATTCGTGTTCACACCAGCAGGGGTAAAGCCTTCAGAACATGTGATGCATTGGGTTATATCACACAGAAATGAAATTCTGCTATTAAGATGATTGAAAGGTGGGGATGGCTGGGTGGCTTGCAGAGGTGAGCAGAAAACGGAGACAATTGTACTTTATTCAAAAGAGAAGAAAAGATGATTGTTAGTAACAGTAGCTTACATGGTAATAATTATATTTTTATCTCTCATAAAGAAATCGAGAGGAAGTCAGTCTATGATAGCTCCTCTGTGTAGACCATTGTTACTATATGACTTCCTCAAGTAAGAATTTTCTCATTTGAGAGAGTCATATACTGTCACAAAGTCATTGCCTTGTCACAATATGCTTACTGAGGACCTCAACATTATTTTCATCATCAAGAAAATGACAGAGGGAGTCAGGTAAGGGAAATAGAGTACTTGCTAACTAAATATTGACCTCTTTCAGAAATATTCTCATAAGCTTTAATTAATGCCTTCCATATGCATTTAATTCATTTCTAGTGGCAAGAAAAGCTGCAAAATATATATATTTGAATATGTATTTATATAACACATAAATATATAAAATATATTTAATATTAAATGGATTGAATATATATATTTCAATGGACATATTGTCACATGAAGTAAAACTGGTGTTGTGTTACTATGGAAGAAGAAGAGATGGGTATTGAGTAGGTAGCTGTCTCTTTCCTCACCACAAGATTAGATTATATTTGTCATCTATCTTGCTGACTTCTTTTAGTCTCAATAGGAGAAAACAATTCTAACACTTGTAAGTTGAATTTTGAAGAAAGCAGTTTATAAGCTTTATTACACTTTTTCCCTAACTATGGCATCACGAATATTTAACTGTCATTAAAAACCAGCAAAAAAATAACAAAAGTATTTGTTCTTTGAATGACTGGATAATTGTCTAAAGGTTTTTGAAAAGAACTATGGCATGCAATTCTTACATAAGGAAAAATCTTTTGTTTGCGTCCCAACATGTTTTAGCATTCTACTGTTTTTTGTTTAGGAAATCAGTTCAGCAACCATGTAAAGTTTAACACCCCAGGCAGATCAAGATGAATGTGCCCATTCCTGTTAAATAGGGCACTGTTTGCTCTATGTAAAGAAGATATATTACCAGGGTGGAATGATATATATATCGCTGCAACATCTTGTAACCACACTCCATTAGAAATGATTACCACCACAATGCTGCATGGTCTAAATGAGGTTCTTATTTCTTTAGAGCACAGGGGTGAAAAAGAGGCCAGCTGCCAGGACAGCATGACCCAGTCTGCTGCTTTGCCTGACCTATGTCAGGAGCAATCTCAATCAAAGCTGTAATGGCCACCATGTTAGCCAGGGCACTTCTAACACTGGTGACTTGTTACAGCACTGGATCTAAAAATAACAAGCGTCCATCAGTGTCAGTGCATGAAAAATTATATTTCATTGGAATTTTAAAAGAATTATGAGCTAGACTAATGCCTAAAGTCGTGTGATTATAATTTGTTTATAATAGAGCAGAAAGATATCAGCCTTCTAATATTTAAATTTTTTTCTGATCAGAAGGGAAATGATAGAATAGTTTTCAAGAATATTTATTCACTTTCACCACAAACACCTGTATATGCATACAAGAGTGTTTTAAGAACGTGTTTGAAATAATTTACCACCTGGTAATTGTTCTCTTTGCTTTTTAGATTCAACTATCAATATGTATATTCCTAAATATACTTGTCTTTTCTAAAGAAGAGGTTTAGTAAATAGCTACCTTTAAAATCTAGGCTAAAATCATGCTGAAGTTATTGATTTATTTGGGGACAAGTACTCTGACCACAAAATTTAATTTTAGGGTAGCAAAGATATCACAAATGAGTCCTCAGCAGGATCCAGTTTGATTCATAGCAGATATGGGGGAGAACATAGAAATTTAAAGATTTAAATGGAACTTGCTTTGGAATAACTTTTTCAGATTCACTAAACTGAGATTTACTGGCTATTTGGAGTAAATTTGTATTGACAAAATTAAAAAGTAATTAGCTACAATAATAGGAATAATTAATCCAAACAATCAAGCTAAAAATTTTAAAAAGCAAATAGTTTAAAATATTTGATGAAATATTCTTCTCATAAGAGATAAGCATGAATTCTTATTTATAAACATTAGCAAAGGGTAACTGTTGATTTTTGGAAATAAAAGAAGCCTTGAAACTAAAGACATGTTAGTTATATCCTGATGTAAAACAATCAAAGGGAGAAGATGACTTGAGAAAGACATTCAAAGAACAAAATAAAAACTAAGTGTAAACTAGCTTACCAGAATAGGTGATGATTTGAAGAAAATTTTAAAAACAGGTCTACAAAAATACAATACATAAAAGAAGAACATTTCCATTGTTTTTAGATGTGAAGGTGCACCTCACTCAGTTATGTGTAATACGCACTTACATGTGATACAGAAGATATAGCAGCACGTGAAAAATAAGAGCAATGCACACTGCCTTAAAGGCAAATGAGAAAGAATACACACGAGAGGTAGAGATTATAGGTTGTCAAGACAGGAAGAAAGTGAGAGAGACTTTATAGATATCTAACAAGAGACTCTTCTAGGCAAAAGAAACAATCTTTGAAGTGGAGTGAATGGTGGGTAAGAAGAATAGCTGGAAGGTATGTGAGGCTGTTACAGAGTGAGTAGGGAAGACAGGAAATGAGAAAGTCAGTGAGGTAACCAAGAGTCATCATTTGGGACTTGGGTCTGATAACATTTGGGGTTTTGAATTTAATTCCAAATTTAAACCTAACAGTTTAAAAAAGATCACTCTAAATTCCTGTTTTAGTCAGTTCCACCTTTTACAATAAAATGCAATAGACTGAGCCTTTTAAACAATGTTTATTTCTTACATTCTAGAAGCTGGAAATCTGAGGTGATGGGATGAAGCATTACAGCGTCTTGGTTAGAGTTGTCTTCCTTGTTTACAGATGGTCGCTTTATCTCACGATAGGGAGATCTTGAGTCCCTTCCTCAGTATATATGGATGTTAACCTATCATGAGGGTCTCACCATCATGACTCCATCTAAGCCTAATTACCTACCAAGGACCCCCACCTCCAAATACCATGACACTGGGGATTAAGACTTCAACATATGGGTTTTGAAGATACACAAACATTTTTTTCAGAGTAGTACTATAAAAAAAAAGAATAGACTCTGTGGGGGCATGAGAAAGAGATATCTCTCAATGGGAAGGACACTAATTAGGAACTATTCTAAGTATATCGCTTCTCAATAAAAAGTAATGGCCTATGCTACAGTTGTACTGATAGTAGCAGTGAGAACTGACCAGTCTCTAGACCTTTTTGAATGTCAGCTGACAGTCTTTGTTAAACTATTACTGCGATACATTTATACAATGGAATAGTATGCAGCAGAGAGAAATAAGGAGCTCCTACCCTTTGCAACAGCATGGATTGAATTAGAGAGCATTATGCTAAGTAAAATAGTCCAGGTGGTGAAAAACAAATACCATATGATCTCACCTATAAGTGGAACCTAATCAATAAAACAAACAAGTGAAAGAAATAGAACCAGAGACATGGAAAGAACAAATTTACAGTAACCAGGGGGAAGGGAGGAGGGAGGTAATGGAGGAAAGAATGGAAAGGGTGGTCAAGGGACATGTATAAAGGACACAGGGACAAAGATAATTGGGGGTCAAAGAATTGAATGTGGGAGGTGGGGGGAGGGTAGGGCAGGGGAGAGTAAAAGGGAGGGAATGGGGACGATTGTAATTGAACAACAATAAAAAAGGTTAAAAAGTTGGCTAAAAACATTCTTTTTACCACCGTGTCCTGAAAGACAATCCAGATGGAAATTCATAGCCCAGACCAAAAGTTTACAAATAATTTAAAATAACAGCAAACATGAAAAAGAAATTATTGGATGTGGGGTATAAAAAATGACATCAATAAATACTCAATTAGCTTTTCTAAGGTTTAATTTACTCAAACACATAATGCATAATTTAACTATAATAAAGAATTGTGAAAATTGTCAATGTATAAGAGCAATTAAGCCAATTATTATATTCTGTCTGAAATCAATATATAGCATATAAAATAATTATTATATTATTATGTCGTAGACCATATGTAGCAGTTTAAGATGGGTGCTGGCACAAAACTTTTTCCAACTCCTCCAGCAATAAGCAATCTCAAGTTGCAGAGCTTTGTCTTTCTATAGACACATGGAAATATTCTACCCCAAATATTTTTTCATGTGTCCCTACAGGTAGTTCTCCTATAGCTACCTTCTTCACTAGGCAGAAGCAGGTTTCCTACATACGTGTTAACATATTTTAAAAGTTCTCTAGTTTTTGTTTTCTCTCTTCCAATGGCTTTGGCTGTTTATAATCTACTTACTTAATGGCTCTTGTACAAGTGTTCATCTTACACGATTTCTTATTCTTGAGGGGAGGGATGTGATCAAAGGCAGAGTTTCAAACAGAACAGGTTGGTGATATAAAGGATCCCAGGAGTCAGGTCTCAGGATTCCCTCATAGACAGGCAATTAGTGCCTCTGGAACCAAGCTGTAGCTGCTGAGAGGCTTGTCTCCCACCTGTGTTTACTCAGTGGCTGGACACTCAGAACAATATCTTATAGTATACTGATCTACGTATTTTTCCAAATTATGTAATTATTTTAAAAACAAAGAAGAAAATTTGTAAAATATTGAATTTGTAAATATTTTTATAAAATATTATCAGATGTCAAAAGATATATTCGAGCTTGTTATCATTAATGTATTTATATTGATATTTGCTTCCATATTTATATTAGTATATATTTCTTTATTTTCAATATTTTTATTCTTGAAATGTCTACATGCAATTCCTAATTATGTTTTATTTTTCAAGGATTATTTATTATTTTTGATAGAAACCATAAGTGAGAATATTGTAAAAGTGAAGAAATAGTCGGCTTAGTCTAAAAACAGACGATATGCCAATCACTGTAGGTAAGGATATTTATAAAAATTACATACATGATTTTATGTGAACAAGTAAACTTGCAATTACAGAGAAGCTGAGTCATTTTATAATGTGAGAAAAATAAATGAAGGTAATAGATTTTATATATGTAATTTTCCTTAAGGGAGAAAGGGTTAATTTTTCAAATGTTCCTTTTTGCAATTAAGTTTTTAGTCACTCATTTGAACAAGTGCCACTTAGAAATATCTTTTACATTTATTTTTATTTAAATAATTGTAACTTACAAAAATAATACTGGTTTTAATCAACAACTGGAAAAAATAGGACAGGATGACATATTTAGTTTTAACAAAAAATTATTCATAATTATGTTATAGCATTTTGTGCTTGAAAAGTACTTTTCATCTTTAAAATTTAAAAGTCACTGTGTATAATATAGTGACATAGTACATCCACTGCAACTAAATCTTTAAACAAATCAATATTCTTGTGATTAAATACTTTAATGAGAGCTCTACAAAAACATAGTTTCTATGGTTCAATACCTCAACATTTCTACTTTTTTTATAATACTGTTTAATCATAGGAAGCTAATAAATCATTATTAGTTTTCCTTACAAATATTTCTCAAACTGGAGTTTTTATTTCTCTACAAATAAACTGATTAAAAGCAAATAAAATATAAGACAAATCTTAGATACCTACTACAGAATAAAGTATTTACCTTATTAAACTTAGAATTTAATACTACATTATTATTTTTGGTAATCTGAAAGACAACTCATTGTCTGTATATATGTGTTAGTATAAGAGTTTGAAATCCAGAGATTTCTGAGAGCTTACAACAGCAAACAAAAGAGAAAAATTCTAATGGAAATCTGTAAATATATTGATGAAGCTTGTAAGATGATCATATTTATAAGTTTTTACACATCAATAAAAATTGTGTCCCCTTTCTAAATATACATTTAGACTAATATAACAGTTAAAATAATCCTATTTAATAACCATTATGATATCAAACAATTAGCCCCATAAAGCACCCCCATCCTGTGATGTTGTCTTCCATAGAGACTCCAGATAGTAGAGTAGGCCCTCCCAGAGTCCAGAAGTTCAAAGATATAAAAGTTTACAACTTTACCTGTCAACATCACTTTGAGCTTTAACCTAAGCCCATTTTAGTCTGACAGTGTTTAACTTGTTCACAGATTTTAGACCAAGAGATTTTAACCTGGAGTTCATAAATGCATTTAGGGAATCTGTGAACTCAAATAAGAAATATTTTTAAATAAATTATTTTTTCTTACTTTAAGTGATCTGTAATTAATATTATGCATTACATTTAATCTTGTTAATAGGTAACAGCCCAGAGCAGTGTTGGCTGTACATGAAATGTGAGGCCTGGTCATCTCCATCAAAGTTGCTATATCTTAAAATATATTTTATATTCATTGCTATATTAAAATTATAGTAATTGTTAGATTCATTACTAGATATTGTTCTTTACTATTTTAGGGAAGGAACACTCATGTTGCTATGTTTCAAGTATATGCTTTAATATTTTGCTAACTGCATTTCAGTGTAATTGATATGCATTATAATTTTAGAAATTGCTTGTATGTATTACATTTTTTTTATTCTGAGTAAAGATCTATAGACTTCACCAGAATCCATAGTGGTTCATGGCAAAATCATAGCATTCATGACAAACATTTAAGAAATTCATTTGTATTATTTTACACATGAGTTTAGACTAAGGGACCATTGTAGCCTCACCTGCTCATCTATAAATACCCACTCTAAAAGCGACACACCGGCTCCCACCATCTGCCATCCATTCATGTAATTGTTCAATTTCAGTATATATGTATAATAACATCAGACTTGCTCATCCTTACTCTCATAAGAAACTACTTGATCAATTTCATCAGCTTGTATTGAGGGCACATATTACCAACAGTGTTCAGGGTTATTGAATGATTACCTGACTAGTGTACAGTTAGTTTTTTATTACTGTACACTGCAACTTTGAAAATGGACTACACTCATTTCCAAAGTTACTTAAGCAAGCATTTTTTCCCCTTGTCCCTACACTGTTTCATACATTAACTATACCATTAATTTCTCTCGTCTTAGTCTACAGTTCTTTTGTGGGAATTCCTAGATGTCCCAAATAAATTTATTTTTTGAATTTGCAAACGTAAATATTCAAATCTTTGTCTGTACATTTCTATGCATTTTTTAAATTCATTAATAAAATAATCTAGTCCCTAAAAAATCTTTTGATCTCTAGTTGGTTGGATCACAGATGTCGAACCTGCAGATACAAAGGGATGACTGTATAGGACTTTTCCTCTTTAGCCTGCTGATGCTCTAAATTACATTAAATGATTTCTTAATGTGAGAACAAACTTTGGAATAAATCACATGTGGTAATGAAATATAATTCTATTAATACACCATTAGATTAAATTTATTAATATTTTGTTAAAGGTTTTTTGCATCCATATTCATGAGAAACATTGGTCTGCTCTTCCTTCCTTATAAGGTGTCTGGTTTTGATATTAAGGTAATGTTATTTTCATGGAATAAGTATGTTCCTTCTTATATTTTCTGAATGACTTTGTAGAAAATTGGCATTGTTTATTCATTAAATGTTTGGTAAAATTTTCCAGTGAAACCATTTGTACTTCGCACTTTTTTTTGAAAGGCTATTAATTATTGGTTCAATTGTTTAATGGATATAGGCCTATTCAGATTATATATTTCTGCTTTATGGGCTTTGAAGTTTACATCATTGAAAAAAGTATTTCATTTCATCTGTTATCAACTTTGTGAGCAATGAATTGTTCAGTCATTACTAATGTTTTTATGTCCATGTAATCAGTAGGGGTATCTCCTCTTCATGTTTTTTCCCTTTGCTTAGTCTAGGAACAGGTTTATCAATTTTACCAATTTATCAAGTTATTGATTTTTCTAAGAACCAACTTTTAATCTCTGAATTCACCTATTTCCTTAGATGTTTAGATTCTAGATGGTTTTTTTTCTTATGATCTCAGTTTTCACATAGTTTAAGAAACATAGTTTACTGTTCCTGCCATAGTTTAAAGCTGTTGATTTTTAGTTTGTTCAGCTTTATCCTTTTTGGTATGTTTAAACAATTTCCAAAATTTTTATAAATTAAAGTGAAGCTACAAATTTACTCCTAATTTGCATATATAATTAAATAATATAAATATGTAAGTATGTGTAATACATAATAATATGATTATTTTGCATTTTAATATAATTATATATTTAAATTAAGACAGAAACTTTAGTTTATACATAATTTGTTTTAAAGTATTTTATTGTATCTTTATTGTTACTTTTAATTCACATTTGTAGTTTATATCTGAATAACAGGATATCTAAAAATTGTATTCTCATCTTAGAATTATTTATATTTCTTTGTCACAGTATTTTTTAATTTTTCAATTATTTTTCATTTTATACATTTTCTTTAACTTCTCTTGATTAAGAAAAGTGTATTCATATTTAAGAATGATACCTGGGCTATAGGGGAGGAACTCCATATATGAAAGAAAGGTCTGTCCAATGTCATTCTTCATTTCTTGGGTCTAATCACAGAGCTGGTAACTTTGCTGGACAGAAACTAAAAGTTCTTATTCTGGGTGCATTCATGTTCTGTGAGAGAAAATGTTGAATCATAGGTCTTTGGCATTCTCATTATGAAGTGAGAGAGGGAAATTGATTGTTTAACTGCTTAGTGTAACTTCAATTCATTCTCCTGGTTTTCAACAGCATGACTTACCTTTGAAAGTTTTAGTGTTTCTAAATCCAAATTCTTTCCAACATTACTTTGGGCAGAATTACTGACATTTCCTCTAAAGAAAATTGTGTAAATATTCTAAGCTGCTGCTCTTCCAATTTATTTTATTAGTTGCTGTTCCTCAGTAGTCATTTATTGTTCCTACGATTTGTGGAAATCTCTTCTGATTCTTTGCCTTTTAATTATTTTACTACTCTAAACCAATGTATGTACTTTCCATTTGTGTAAAATTACTTAATGACATCTTAGGGGGAAAGTAGGAGAGTTCAATGTGTAGGCAGAAAGACTTATTTAATTAAAAATTTCACTTGAAATATTTAAATAAAAAATAATGCCCTGACTGGCGTGGCTCAATTGTTTGGACATCGTACTGATAAGCAAAAGGTCGCCAATTCTATCCCCAAATGGGCATGTGCCTGGGTTATGGGTCAGGTCCCCAACTGGGTTTGAGCCACAGGCAGCCAATTGATGTTTCTCTCTCACGATGATATTTTTCTCCTTCTCTTCCCCCCTCACTTCCCCTCTCTCTAAATATATAAATAAAATATTTTAAATTCATATAAATGAGTCTAAGTTTACTAAAGATGAAGGGAAAGGAACAAGCAAAGGAACACAAATACAGGACTCATGGACATGGACAATGCAGGGGGATTGACTGTGGGGGGGGGGACGGGGTATGGGATAGCCATGGGGAAAAAGCAGGACAACTGTAACTAAACAACAATAAAAAAATAGACAAAGCCCTGGCTGGCGTAGCTCAGTGGATTGAGTGCAGGCTGTGAGCCAAGATGTCACTGGTTCAATTCCCAGTCAGGGCACATGCCTGGGTTGCAGGCCAAGTCTCCACTTGGGGGCACACAAGAGGCAACCACACATTGATGTTTCTCTCCTTCCCTTCCTCTATCTCTAACTATAAATAAAAATTAAAAATTTTTTTAAATAGACAAAAACACAAACAACCAAGGAGCCTTAAAAATGTTTTACTTATTTATAATATTTTCATATTAGATTATCCAATAGATAGTTCAGCTAAAGTTACAGAAGCCGAGATTATTTTCCTGTAGATGTATTGCATTCCAAATGGAGAAATGCATTTATTATCTCTATTTGTTACACTATTTTTGGATTTAGTGATTTTTAATGGCATTCTGTATTTTTTTAAGTAAAAAATATATTAAGAAAAAAGAAAAATGGAACATCTTTTACTAAAGCTATTACCAGAAATATAGAAACATTTTATCATAAAAGCAAGAAGAAAGATTTAAACTCTTAATAATAATAAAGAAATATAACCTGACACATAGGGCATGTAGGGTTTGCAGTCTGGTGTTGGGAACCAGTTGAAAATAATCACAAACCCACGGTAGCTTTTGGTAAGCCTTTATCATTCCACATGTTTGGTTGGCTATGATGATATTTAATCCATCTTTCCTAACTAACATAGAACATGGTGAGATATTAAAACAATTCTTAACTAGGACACAAAGTTACTTTTCAATTTATATGTTTTTCATTTTTTCATGGTATGTGGCAAAAAAAGATGGTATAAGCTTTTCTTTTCATTCTGATTTTCACCAGTTTGGGAAACTACTTCTAGAAAGGTATATTTTGTATATATTAGAACCCTACAGCCATATAAGTAGCTTCTCTACCTTGAGATGTTTTATTCTACAAGACAGCTGTTCTGGCTTCTAGCTATTCAATCACCAGAGTATTTACAACAACAGATATCTTTAAATATGCAAGCCCTTCAGTATTTAGGTATAAAATAGATATAAATACTGGGAAAGTGAAAGATTTATTAAAATAAAATAGTACAAGCCCCCATATAGATATCCATTTTAAATGAATCAACTCCCCACAGCATCAGTGAGATGCGTGCTCAGCATGTTTAGAGCAGTCACCGTTCGTTTTCTCTGCTGGCTCTGATGATGCTAACACCTCAGTATAAATTTCCACAGGAGGATAAATGATAAAATTTCAATCCACCACAAATCTGTCATAAAATAAACTATTCTATAGTTCTTTGTCCAAAACAATGTGTGGTATTGAAGTGGTAGCTATAAGCAAAATCAAGCCTGTAGCTTAGAAATCAAGGTTTCTTCTTAAGGTTCCACAAAATGCTATAATCAAATTATTTAAAATTATTAGTTATTTGATAGATTTTTCTCAATAAGCTGAGTGCAAATTTTGTACTATATAAGTGTAAATTAGGTAGTATATTATCACATTCATTGTCTAAGTCAGAATTTCTACTTTTATTAAAATATATGCTTTGTTGGCCTTCAGGCAAATACTACTTTCTCTATTTTTTAGTATTGATGATTTTAGCTTGTTTTGTATGTCTAGAAATCTATATATTACTGAAGGTTTTAACATATTTATTCATTGAAGCTCTATTCTAAGCACTAGAGAATAATCTAGCTAAGTGTTCTCTCTTCCCTCTTTTTATCTCTCTGTCCCAAAGATATATTATACATAAATATATACATATAAAAACATTTCTCTGTCTATATAGCATCTTTCCCTCCCTCCATCTTATACATATATGATAGATATAAACACATAGTAATAAAAATATATCTATGTATATCACCTCCCTCACTGCATCTCTCTTGTGTATGTATTTCTACATATATATTTTATATATAAATGTAAATTATGATATACATATTTATATACATAGTTCATTTTAACCATTTAAATCACAGTAAAATCATAAACAAATAAAAATGATAAGTGAACCCATTTTTTCTTTTTAAATATTTTTTATTTAATTATTTTTCAAGTACAGTTTTCTGTCTATTTCTCCCATCCCATTTTTCTTAATAATGTAATTTAAAGTCATCAATTTTAATTTTATTTTTCTCACACCTACTTAATAGATAATAACATTTTAAATGGAAAAACAAATGCCAAACAGTTTTGTTTTTCATAAAATGGCTATTATATAGTTAGATATTGACAGACAGACATATAGCCATGCATGAAGTTTAGATAAGTATATTAGAATATAAAATATGAAAAACATAAATACTGCTTTAATAGCTGCATTCTAATTTCTTAAATATTGAATAAAACAGATGAAAAAGGATAAGAATCATATGATTTCACTGAAATGCAAGATATAAAACAGAAACCAACAAATAGACAAAATGAAGAAACCATCTAAAACCCTCATAGGCACAAACAGTGTAGTGGTTACTAGAGTGGAGAGGAATTGGGGAAGAATGATGAAAGTAAAGGGTGTCAAGTGTATATGATGACAGGAGGGCCATGGCTGGCAAGCAAATGATGCTGTATACAGGTGACTTATTATAGAATTATGTGCTTGAAAGTTATCTAACTAACCAATATCACCCCAATACATTTAATAAATTGAAAAATTATAAGTTCATGTTGAGCAACAACAAAATAGAACCCTCAATGAGTAAATAAATCATAGTAAAAATAAAATTTGGTCTCTTTCTTCTTTTATAATTTATGTTTTTCTTTTTTAGGTCTAAATATTTCCAGATATATGCTGTTGAATATATTAAGAGTGTGTAGAAGAAAGCATAAGACTCATTCATCATTTGAGATCGTACAAATGTAGGGCTTACAAAACACTTTGTTGTAGTTTCAAAATATTTAAGGAACTAGTTCAAACATTTGGAACTTGCTTGAGGTTTCAAAATATAATTGATTTTCTTAATCATTTTATTATATGCCAGTTAGTAACTCTTCAAAAACCAGATATTGAAATGAAAGAGTCACTCCGTCTGCCAACTATCCTGAAGTCTGACAATGGTTAAGTAACCAAACAAAATCTACAGAAGAGAGTCCAGTCAGCAAACTTGGCTTAGAATCTAAATCTAAAACTGCATTAATTCCAAACATTATCCGATGATATATAATATAAAATTTATAATACTAATATTTTTATTTTACTGTTTTAATGTCAGTCTGTGATTTTCAGTCTTTTTTATTTTACCACATCATTAATAACATATACTAAACTTGAGGACAGTGATTTTGGACACCTGAATTTTGCTCAGTTAGCTCTTGTACAGATTATAGAGGAATTAATTTTTAATAAACACTAGGGGCCCTGGCTGGTATAGCTCAGTGAATTGAGTGTGGGCTTGTGAACCAAAGGATTGCAGTTCGATTCCCAGTCAGGGCACATGCCTGGGTCACAGGCCGGTTCCCAGCAGAGGACACACAAGAGGCAACCATACATTGATATTTCTCTCCCTCTCTCCTTTCCTTCCCCTCTAAAGATAAATAAATAAAATCTTAAAAAAAAAAACACTAGGAAAGCATACATGCATTAAGTCAAATATTTCCTGGCTTATTTGTATGGTTTGTTTTTTTGTTTGACTATGGCATAAACATTTGAAAATTATAACTTTAGTTATTATAATTAATAAGTTACCATAAACACCATGCAAATGAATTTATAGCAAAATCCTTAAAGAATCTTGAAGACTGAGCAGAACCTCACATTTTAGCCCTTAGGATTATTAACACTGGTGCTTTGGGAAATTTATTTAACCTTTATTATGTCCAAATTTTATTAATTATAATTAGCTGATAATAGGATAGGATAGTTTTAAGTAAAAAGGGAAAGAAAAATATAAAATGTTTGAGTTAAGAATTGATAAATACTGAGTACTGACTAATCATTCCCTATTAATATTAATAATATCCACATATTTTTATTGAGCTATATTAAAGATTATGTTCAGGCATTAAAGAATGCATAAGATAGACTAATGGTGAAGTAGGTAGTCTGGAGAGGTATACTGTAAACATGAAAACATAGGAATCATGTAACTTACAGTAGTAAAATCTGTTACAGAGATAGTAAAAAGTGCTATACAAAAATGCCTTTATGCAATAAAAATTAAACTAAAATCAATGTTATTTATCTGTGGTAGAGAAGAAAGTTTTTTCCTTCTAAAAATATGCCATAACAATAATGCATTTATATTGATAGCATTCATAATAATGATAATTTTTAAAATAATAATTGACAGGTATTTTATGCTTTTAAGTATTTATGTTAAGAATTTACATGTTATTTTATTTATTTTAATGAAAGCTCAATAAGATCGTTTATCATTATTCCTCTTTTACTGAAAAAATAAATAACTTGCTTGAAATCATAGAAATGATAAGTGCAAGTGTTGGGTATTTGAATGTAGACTTACTAGTGAAAAAATATAAAAATGACAAATCATAGCAAATTCAAAACAGCTTTGACAAAAGCACTGTGACTTCCAAGAAATTCAAAAGTTCCAGAATTTTTTAGTGAGTATAAACCAAAGATATAACTTAGTGCTGAATGCTTAGATGTAATGAGTCAATTTTATGATTCATTTCTACCCATACTTAACATACTGCACTGATTCATTTTTATTCTCTGTCTCCTACTTTTTCTTTATCACTTTCATAATCCTCTTCACATTTATTCACCACACACAAGTGGGAAAATTTTTCAGAATTATATTTCTCTTTTTCATCTAATAAAAATTTACGTTATCAAGTCAATGTGTGTATTGAAATCAAAGGCAGGTAGACATATCTGTGTTCTGAGAAAGGCTTCAAAAAGAATGTTATGAATAGCACTATTAAGGAAGGAGAAACTAAGAGGCAATTTGAAGAAAGATAATTATCTACAACATCATCTGGAAGGTTTTTTTCTTTTTTTCATTGTTGTTCAAATACAGTTGTCTCCATTTCCCACCACCACCACCAAACCCCCACACCCCAGACATCCCCACCTCCCACCCTTGACCCTACTCCCCTTTGGCTTTGTCCACTTGCCCCTGTTCCTCAACAACCCTCCATCCTTTTCTCCACATTAGCCCCTCTCACCTCACCTCTGGTTACTGTCAGTTTGTTCTTAATTTCAATGCCTCTTGTTATATTTTGCTTCCTTCTTTGGTTTGTTGATTAGGTTCCATTTATAGGTGAGATTTTATGATATTTGTCTTTCTGGCTTATTTCTTTCAGCATAATGCTTTCCAGATCCACCCAAGCTGTCGCAAAGGGTAAGAGCTCCTTCTTTCTTCCTGCTGCATAGTATAGATTAACGCCACAACCGGGGAGAATTTGATTTCATTGGGAGGCAACATCATGGTTTAAACTCAAGATGGAACAATAAAAGGGGTACCAAATCAGTGTTCATCAGAACTGAAAGGTAAAATTAAAGGGCTGTAGATTTTGTTCTGGAAGGAAAGTTCCTGTGGAATCTCTTTTACATGGTGTCTGGATCCTGAAAGGAAGTTGGTGAATGCTATATACAAAAGCCACACTAGTCTGAAAAAAAAATTCACGAACCATGAATTGTAGTATTTGTGTAAACTAAATACTTTCAGTAAATTCTAACAGAATTTAAAATTTTCATAGTGAAACTGCTTTTTCTTTATCTTTAATGATAGCAATTTTCTAAACCATTTTAGTACAAAATATCTTATTTTCTGCACTAATACTACAATTAGTATTGTCCATATTTTATGTTCTGTTAATATGTAATTAGCAGACATCATTTTCTTATAGGGTTTTTTTTTGTGTTTCTCTGTTGACTAAAAAGCAAACATTGTTGCCATCTTAGATACATGCTTTAAATTGTTTTTACCTAGCACAACAAAAGCTAGCATGAGCAAATATCACAACAGTCTACAAATGTCTTTCATTTATAACTTTCAGCCTCTTTGGTGTTCATTAATTGTATACTTGTAATAGAAATAGTGCTTCCTAATTTCCATATAAAATTTTTAAACTATTTTTTTATTATCCTCATCCTTCTCATCATGTGGTGCAATTAAATCTGAAAATTTGTAGTTGTAGCTCTTCTTTTATTATTGGTAGTCATTTTGGTAACTCAAAAAATTACCCAGCTCTAAATTGTTCTTGTTTCTATTCCAGATAACTGAGGATTTTTAGAAAAAGCAGAGTTACAAATATACTTTAAACTCTTATTGAAATAAATCAGATAATTAATATTATATATTCTTCCTCTCTCACATACTATACTACACTGAAATGACTATCATTAAGTGTTTATTCTGAAATGCCAACTCTGCACATTTGATGAACCTTGGGATTTAAACAGTTATTGTAGCAAATGGACATGTTCTTATAAAAACTAGAATTCACAATCTCTTACCCTTTATTGACTCAAAGGATGTTTTTAATGGTGTTAATGCCACCAACTGACACTGATTTAAGAGTCATGATTTTTAAAGGTTTGACTTCTATAATAATTGATGTAAGAGAGACCCCTAGCAGCATCTGCACAATGCTGAATGCTTAAATCAGTGTCACTGGCTTACTACCAATTAGCAGGTATATCTACATTGATTAACTCCTTTTCTCAACAAGAAAAGAAATTATTGTACAAGGGGAAGCACCTTGACTTTTCTAAATATGCATGAAATGATGTAATGTTTGCAAAAATATAGGAGTGTTTTTTTTATTTATTCACTCAGGCCTGCCTACCCAACCTAAGTGAATAGAATCATAGATGACAATAAAACACAATGTGGATATTAGTTAGAATGAAAAAACTACTTGGCTGAGAACCATTGCCTAAAACCAAAATCTTTTATCATTTGCCTATTCCTCCTACAGATTTACAAAAGAGATATGCAAAAAAGATACATAAGATAAAAATCTCCCTAATTTTTTGGAATAATGCATGATATCCCAATTTTATTAGAAAGCCCAGAGTAGCCACTGAATGCAGTTGGTAGCACTGAGTTGAGTGGTCTCTGGGTACCCTGAATCTGGGCTCTTTGGGCTGACATATGGAAGGTAAGCGACCCCAAGGTCAAAATAAGTCAAGGAGAATAAAAGCATTAAGAAACACACCAAAGTCAGCCAAATCTATACCCAAACCTTCCACAGGGTAAAGTTCCTTCCAAAATGAGAACAGCCTAAAATCATCTTATCTCAATTCGCAAGTGGATAATACAGAGATATTACAAAAAGAGATTGAGGGGATGATAACCTTTCTCAAGATCAGTGGCTCAATATTTATCATGCACTTGAGCTGACATGTATTTCCACCAAAAGATGGAAGGAAGAAGAAATCTTATACTGTCCATAGAAGCCAAAATTTCCCCATTTTTTTGTTCTGGTTTAGAATTCACTGGACTCAAAATTCGGACTGTTTTGAGCAGGAATATAGCTACATCCATGAAGGAAGGAGCTCAACACAGTTGAGTATCAGAAAGGTCTCACCTAAATCTTCCCAAGTTCTTTCCTTTATTCTCATTGATGGGAATGCATCGCACCTAGAAAAATAGCATGTGCATTTTAGCCACAGATACATCTGAAATGGAATATGTCAGGGCAATAATTAACTTTGCTTCAAGAATACAAGTTACAGAATGAAACTGTGAACTGTTTATCTTGATTTATGCCAAGCCATTTGTCTATCCAAGCTCACAATGTAAGGATTACACAATGAATAAAATGAAAGAACATGATGCCAGAAATGTAAAGTGTTTGGAATTTGTCCCTGCTTCAGCAACACTGCCAGTGGGAACAGCTCACATTTTCAAGTGAGCCTATTAACTCTACAGTAAAAATAGTGTATAATGTGTATGTTTGGCATTTTATTAAACACCCATGCATCTTCCTTACTCAATATTCTTATCCTTGCTCAGTGCGAACCAGAGAAGTCTCACTGTGGTGCCCGTGTAGAGTGGGCTTCCTTCAATTAGAAGCTTTAATCATCTTCTCTAGAGATTATCTCCTTTCATTCACCAACCTCTGAATTACCATGGACTTACTCTAACTCCAATTTCCTCATGCAATGCTCTTCAGAGCAAGAAGAGACATAAGAATATAACAACAGCTCTCCATGAGGGAAAAATTTTAGAAAAATTAAAAAATTCAAAATTGTATGCAATGACAGTTGCTTATGCTCCATAGATCAATTTCTTCTTAAAATAAAAATTTGCAGCAAATCAGTATTTCTAGAACCAAAAATCATCCAGTCTAGAGTCATATAAGAGAATTTAGTATCTTGCTTAACTGATACTTTGAAGGATCAACCATTCTGGAGTCCAGTGAAAGCAGGGAGAGCTATGTCATCCCCTGTGGCTCTGTGGACCCTTGTTTCCACAGCAGACACATGATTTCTGCTCCCAGACAACATGCTGGGTTTTTTTTAATGAGAGGTTGACAGGTTACTACATACAGCAAGAAAAGTTTAGGCTGTGAATCATCTATGTTCCATACCCCAGAGAATTGTATCACTTATGTGACATTTACCATAAATTATGTTTGTTTAAGCAATTTTAATCCAGAGACATTAAAATTGTTAAATAGATAATTACTAGTATCATTAATCTATTTACCGAGACATTCAATTATCATGCGTATAAGGAGATTACAACAGGTCACCTGCTTTTTTTCCCCTCTGATTCGTCCTTTCACCCACCAATCACAAAAGAAATTAATCACAGGCTAGTTGTTGTAACTGTCTAGTCTGCCATTCTACCTTGGCAAGCTTCCCCTTATTACAGTTTTAAAAATATTCTACAACACTTTTGGCAATAATTGACCCAAAAGAATGTGTCTATTAACTGCAGAATGACGACCAGGATTTGGCCCAGCCAGTGGGAATAAGCATTCTTTTCATTAAACATGCTGCTTATGTTGATGGCCCTCCATAGATCTTTTGATATTCTTCTACCAGATTGTATGCTATTCTTCCACCATTCAGTTATTTGACCCTATTTACATGTGTTAATGGATAAATTTGTTTTCATCTGTGATTTCCTATGGCCAAGTTCACACTTCCCAGGTAATTTATTTTCATAGGTAGTTCATAAAAGGGAGACTCCAAATAATAAACTGCTATTGTTTCAAAAAATATTTTCTTATCCTACACATCATCACTGACACGACCAGATTTGTATTTAATTCTATCAGTGTACTTACAAGTGTTTTCATATCCCATGCCTTTTCTCTGCCCGAAGCAGAGAAAGTAATGTTTGAGGTGCCACGTTTCAGTTAAAATTGTCATGCTGTTTCTGCTTAATAGTCATGACATTTTCCTATGAGCTAATATGTTATAGGTGTCCAGGAAGAGGAACGGAAGTCACTCTTCAGTGAATTGGGCTTTCAGCTGGTTGTGGACATAATCATACATTACATATCATAGAAAAAGTTTCAAAGATACTGGATTTCTGCCATGAAGTCATATATAGTATTTAAGACTAGGGAGCTCTAGCTTCACCCCCATATAGTTTTATCTACATGCCAATGCATTAAATTAACGATGGCATGTTCTTAGTGTCTCTCTAATCATCAAAAAGGAAGTTACCTATACAAATAGCATTTCAGCACCATAAGAAGAAGTAATATTCCATGGAGTCAGGGATTGATAGAGAAGGGTAGGTTTGTTACTCTTTTAGAGTGGATCTGTCCCATACCACTTAGCCTACTGCATTACATCAGCTGTCTTGCCTTCCAGAAGCATCTGCTTACCAGAAGTTTGCAGCTACTTTGGGAGCTATCCTCAACCCAAGTAGTATGTTTTATTCAATGGTATCTAAAAGTAGCAACATTTCTCTCTGATCATGAAATCTAAGAATCCATGCCAACATTTATTCAACAGGTTTTGGCTAGCATTTAGTTCTAAAAATGTCTGAGCTGCTTAACATCATATACTGCACATTCAATAGTCACCTGAATTTGGTTTGGGCCATCTGTACAATCTTTGGGTAATCACAGCCTTATTTGCTTTAATTTGAAGATGAATATAAATCTCTCAGGGAGCGAAATTAAACAGACTTTTAAATAATAGAAAAATTAATCTTTAAGATTTTTTCTTTTATTATCATCTCTCTCTCTCTCTCTCTCTTCCCTGTTTTTCTTTTTTCAAAGGTTTAGGCTAGCTGTATCCAGTACACTGACTACTAGCCACATGAGGCTACTGAGCACTAGAAACATGGCTACTCAAATAGAGATGCACTGTAAGTATCACATACACTCTGGATTGCAAAAATCTCACTGTTAAAAGTTAGTATAAAAAATTATCAATGAATGTTGATACTTTTCAACATAATTAACTTTATGTTGACTAGTGGTGAAATAACATTTTAAATATAGTTCGATGAATAAAATATATTTTCAAAATCATTTGCCTCTTTTTTTCACTGTCTTAAGTGTGACTATTCAAAAATTTCAAATTACAAATATGACTTGCATTTGTGGCTTGTAGTTCATTTCCATTGGACAGTGCTGATCTAGATTTAACCAGAGCTGCCAACAGCCTTGTATAAACTATCAACCTATTTAGTCTGCTTCCTCTAGGAGATATATACGTGTGTATTGGTTAGATTTATTCCCGATAATTTGCTTCAAGTGTTTCAATAACCTACATAAAGAATGAGTAGCAACCATCAAGTGTTTTATTACCACCATGTTTTTCCGTCTCTTATTTTTTTCACTCAAATATTTTGATTCACTTCATTAGAATGAGTAGAGATAAATATATCAGATTGCCAAACCAGAGATCTCATCCAGTACCAAGATTTACTCAAGAGGCACAGGTGAAGTGGGCAGAAGTCTAAAACTTCACATGAGGCACATGCCTATGTCCTCTGACCCAGAGTATTAGATGAGATCTGTAGTGTGTTTCATTAACCATCTCACACAGCCATGAGTATTTAATTTATGAAATGTTGCCACCTTATATACTCCTAAGAATATAAAGTTAATGGGCATTTGCCAAAGTGTTATACATCATTAATCTATACATTCTAAGTATGTTTATTATATGAAGCCTGTCCAGAAAGTATCCAGCCGTGTACTATGAAAAATAGAGACATTTACTGAAGAAGATACAAGAAACATTGTACATAGGATAATAACACCTCTGTCCCCTTCAGAGTAGGTACCTTGAGACCTCACATTTCTCCTAATCATCTTCAGCTACCTTGTTTCCTGAATCTCAATGATGGTCCGAAATCTCTTTCCTTTCAAGGATGAATTTAGTGTTGGGAAAGCCAGAAGTTTTAAGGCTCCAAATCTGGGCTGAAGGGGGGCTTAGTTACCTGGAGTATTTGGTGTTTTGTTACAAAACTCTGTACCACAAGATGTGATGCATGGGTTGGGTATTCTCATGATGAAGCTGCCAATCACCACTTGCCCTGTGGCCTTCTGAATAATCTGAATAGTTTGCACAGAGGAATGTTTGAGCTTAATGCAAAATCTGGTGTAGATTTTTCTCTGCTCACTCAGTCATTTCCAATATGATATGGCTACACAGTACATATGCTCACTCAATGGCATCTACTGTCCCACTGACTAGTGCAATGAAGTTGTCATTGTTCATGCATGCACATTCCAGTCCATTCTCCTTGGCTGCTGGGTCATATGTATGTCACACAAACAATTCTTATTATATTAACAATGGTTGGACTTTTTTCAGGCAGACTTTGTGGACATAAGAATGTCTCCTAAAGCAGAGACATCCTCCTCATAAATATCATTAGTCCACTTACCTAGAGGTCCAGTTATCAAGCTTAGAAAGAGATGATACCATGTTGCCATCATTTGTGCTTTTTCTGAGGACAATTTTTCTGGTCATTGGGGAAGAAAAAATCTAGATCAACTGTTTAATCTCCCCCACACTGTAATTAGCTATAAATATTTAATAAAAAATATTATTCATGATAGAGATTACAAAAGAAAAGGGACAAAGTTACTTGTTTAAAGTTTTCAAGTCACTGGTGTCCATAGTCCAGCGTGTTAGAACTCATTCTTATCTCAGACTTTATTTCTGCTAAAGTGCTAGTAGGCTCTAAAAATCCAAGGATAAAGAAATTGACCATCCATTGAGACAACTTTCTATGAAACTGCAATCTGAGGCACAATTGCAGAACTGCAGAATTTTAATATATTTGCTAAGTCTGATGTCACTTTTCCTCTTTCCTAATTTCCATGTGCACATATGTATATATACATATATTGCTATGTAAACATACATATGCATTAGAGACATTATGACATGCATATATAAGATATGTAATTACTATACGTGTATATATTTTTAATTTTATTTTGTATTCTTTAACTTGGCCCTTAGGTTTGCAACCATGGAGTAAAATATACATGAGGTTTCCTTTGGGACTGTATTTTGCAAGTTCCTTAGATTCATAACAGTAAACTCTCCATGTCTCTAAATTTCACCGACTCTCAATCATCTTCTATTTTTTTTCTATCTCCAGCAGTTTCCCAAACTGTCTTTTTCATTCCTGTGCAGAAATTTATTTTCTAGGATATGGTGTTCTTTAGGCTTTTAAATCCTACTTCCCTAGAGACTTAACCCTTGTAGCCTCAGGTGACTATGTCCTGTAGTCCGGCTTATAAGATTTAAAAGTAGTTGTTAGTCTTGCTGATGCTTCTCCATCTGTGCTCCCAGGTTCCTGGTACATCCCTACACTGTTGACACTTCCCAAATAATGTTTCTCTTTTGGAGTGGCAATCACCATACTATTCCAGTGACCAACGGGACTTTTTAACCTCATTTGGCAACCTTCAAAATATCAATATCATATTAATTAAATGTGTTACTTCTTTATCTCAGCAATAGATTCCATTTTCATCTCATTCTCCTTTTCTCATAATTACACCTATTTTTCTTTAATTTTTAAAAAGTATGTAAATAGCTATCATGATTCCAAAGGCTCAAAATTTCAAACTCAAAGAGAGGATGACACCATTATAGTCTGAACTTGGGCAGTGAAGAGCTGGTCTAAGAGGAGAGTGGTCATTCAAAGGAGAGGTATCACCAAGGTGGTACCCAACAGGGAAGCCTCTGATGTCCCTAAGAAGCCAACATGGGAAAAAAAGAGAAAGCATTGGATCATCTACCCAATCAAAGGACTCCAGTGCCAGATGCATCATTATCCGCTATATGGAACAGCTGGATGGAAGACAAATGATAGCAAATCAGGTTCAGAGTTCTGATTTTTGCATAGAACTGGACATTTTAATCTTCTAACTAAGAATGTTTTGTAATCTAGCAGTTCTTAAGAGTAAACAGGGAAGTACAGAATCCTTAAGAACTGCCCGTGTTTTATCTGAGGGCAAGAACAGATATTCCCCATTAAGAAGCTTTTTAAATGGGAAGTGAAAGACAAAATTTAATTTGTTAAGGTTACTTCAAGAGTAGCTTGTTCAACAAGATGGATTCAATACTGAGGGTACATATATTAATTTTCTTGAAAGAGATCTTAATAATATAGAAATGCCATAAAGTCAAGCACACTGCATCAATCATCTATATACTGGTTTAAATATTGCTCTAGTAATAACAAAAATCTTTAGAAGACTTTATAGGTTTATGTAATAAGATCACTTGCAACTTCTTGGCCATTGAGAACACATTACGCATAATTGGATATAAATTGACATTTACCAAGGATAATTTTTATCTTAGTGTTAATCCATTTCACAGGAGAAAGTAAAGCATAATGTGAATGAACTGTTTATCTACAATACTTCAAGAGTAGTAGGCATAAACTCAAGAAAACAAAATTTCAGTTCACAATCCTAATGAGTACATAAAGATGTATCAGCCTGATCCAGGAACCTCTGGGCATCCAACAAATTAGCCATATGCTAATTTCTCTGTCAGAGCTACTTCCAGAAGCTAAAATGCAGCTCAACTGGAATGTTTGTGCTGTGCCCCACCAACCTGGTGTATTTGTACTTTCTAGATGTCTGGAGACAATGAATCAGACCCAGGAGGTATTTTTACAATTCCCAGTAAATAGTATCTGTTTTATAAATTACAGATTATCAAGCAGGTAGCTAGCTAATCTCTAGGGCCTCTTTTATGCCTTCAGGCTATTCATTTTACAAAAGCCCTCAGGATAAGCTGTGTGAACCCCAAACACTCTTTTTCATTAGCAACTGGTACTTATACAGAACACCAAACTATGCGCTTTCTAACATATATTAGTGCTTGGTTGTATCAAAAATGATTTTACCTAGGGTATAAGTATACATAGAGGCATCTTTGACTTGGACCAGGATATTTTCATTCATATAACACTTATTGTATAATCCTTAAATACAAAAAAAAAGATGTGAAAGAAAAACTAACTTCCCTTGTCATTAAGTAGCCAAAATAAATTTGCAAAGACTGACTATAGAATACTAATATCAGTGCCAACAGGAGAGTCTAGTGAAATAGTGTGGAACTCAGAGGAAGATGGGGATTCTAGGAATAGCTTTTTGGGAAAGCTTTTTGGTTAGATTTCAAAAGAATACAGAATTTTTCAAAGAAACAGAGAATCAGTAAAAGAGATACTCAAGGCACAGGGAGTATCACTATTCACTGTCAAAATTACGAAGCACCTCTTATGTATCTAGAAGGATGGATGAACCGATGCAGTAGGAGTCTAGATCTGCTGGTTTGGATCTTGTTCCTTTTTTCTACAACTTCAAGCTCCTTCTGGGCCTAAGGAGGTTTCTCTAGGCTGAAAGCTATCAAGGGTTGAAAATGAATTAAGCTTAGTCCCCTGGAGTTCAATTAGGGTCCTCAAAGGTGTCCTTGAAATAGTCTGGAAAAGTCTCCACATTGAGATTCAATCTGGAGGAGCACCACTGGGCCTGGAGAATTGTCCCCCAGAGTCATCTGTCAGTCAGTTACCATCTCCCAGTGGCTTACTGCTGAGGAAGAAAGTAATTGGATGTCCACAGGGGGCCACCTTCTGAAATGTCATTATTGATAAGCATCTAACTCTTTGCTGGTAGTAAGAAGAAAAGACAATCAGACCACAGAGAAAACCAGATTTGAGAGTCCCTGAGTACTATGATAAACTCTTTTATCTATACACGTGTCCTGTGTGAAAAAAGTTAATATTGAGTTCTCTGTCAATATTGTTTCACTATTCTCTCTCTTCATATTGTCTTAGTCTTATAGAATCATTACTGCATTTGTTTATTTTATAAGAAAGTAGATTCATAAATTTTACTCTCTAGTATATATTTGTGTATATATATACATATACATATATATATTTCAAGTAACATTTTTTCCTATTACTGCAAGTCATTTCCTTATCTTTTTAAAGTTTTGAGTTTTCAACAATTTTCATGAAAATTAGGAGAAAATCAACAAATGTGAAATTGCCTATCTCCTTTTCAGAATTAATTTTAATGCACAAATGCTCACCCTGACTCTATGTTTTAGAACAGATATAATGTTTTTTTAGCTAAATAGTGAGGCATGAAATAGGTCAGTCTCATTTTATTTCTGCAAATATAAACTACACCTATAGCACTAAAGTTGAGCATTGCATGCTGCTAGTTTTATCTTTACCACTGAAAAAAGTAAATTTTACTTTTTTATAGAGTGCAATGTTGTATACTCTCTTCTTTTGTCCTTCTTCATTTTTTCTTTCTTCAACATTTTCATAAATAATGTTAATTTTATCATGTTTTTATTTAATATCTTGCAAGTGATTGTGGATTTGTTTAAGATTTTATCTTAAAATGTATCTTTTTGCCCTAGAAACATGTAATGTATTTTTTAAAATGGTATTGGAATAAGTACACATGACTATATAATTGAAATACTGATGAAACTAAATAGTTTAATTTTTAAATACTCTCTTTTAAAGACTTTTTTCAATATTTTCATTGTGAAATCAAATGAGTCTTTAGATATAAGAAAAAATTGTTTTCTGCAACAATATAAATATCTGTTGCCACACATTAAATTTCTCCCATAAGCCTAAGATTTAAAATAAATAAGATGAATTAAATTTACCTAGGACAAAATAATTTTTATGTGGCTAGTTTTATATTCTACATCAGGTAGGAATTATATTCCATTGCTATTAAGAGACACCCTGAAACAGTGGTTTCTACTGTGTTATAAGAGGTGTTATTTCTCATATACAAAGAAACCCAAAGGTAGATAGTTTCTTTAAGCTCTGCCATGCTTGGAGTCTTACCCTCATTCTAATGATCTCAAAAAGGCTGCTAGAATTTGGACATCATATTTTCATGTCAAGCTAGATAAAGGAGAAGATTAAAGTTTTTAAAATGTGTATGTAAGATGAAACATTTCCCTTAAAAAAGCCACTCCAGAGTTACCCTACCCTGATGAATACCTAAGGCTCCACCCCCTTACTATTTAACTGGTGCCGGAGACAAAGAAATATGGCCCAGATGAAAGAATAGATTGAAACTCCAGAAGAAGAGCTAAGCTATGAGGAGATAGACAACTTATCTGACACAAAGTTCAAAACACTGGTAATCAGGATGCTCACAAAATTGATTAAGCTCCATTACAAAATGAAGGAAGAAATGAAGGCTACACAAAGTCAAATAAAGCAATATATATAGAGAATGAAGATATACAGGAAAGGAAACCAGGATTCAAATAAATGATTTGAAACCAAAAGAAGAAATAAACATCCATCCAGAACAGAATGAAGAAATAGGCAGGAATTTTTTAAAAAATGAGGAGAGTCTTAGGAATCTCTGGGAAACTTTAAACATTCCAATGCCCAAATCATAGGGGTGCCAGAGGGAAAAGAGGAAGAGCAAGAAATTGAAAACTTATTTGAACAAACAATAAAGGAAAAGTTCCCCATTCTGGTAAAGTAAATAGACTTCCAGGAAGTCCAGGAAGCTCAGAGAGTCCCAAAGAAGTTGGACCCAAGGAAGCACACACCAAGGTACATTTTAATGACATTGCCCAAGATTAAAAATAAGGAGAGAATCTTAAAAGCAGCAAAAGAAGAGGAGACAGTTACCTACACAGGAGTGCTCATAAGACAATGAGCTGATTTCTCAAAAGAAACCTTGCACACAAGAATGGGCTAGAAATAAATATTTGAAGTTATGAAAGGCAAGGACCTACATCCAAGATTACTCTATCCAGCAAAGCTATCATTTAGAATGGAAGGGCAGATAAAGTTCTTCCAAGATAAGGTAAACTTGGTGGGTTCACCATCACCAAGCCCTTATTATATGAAATGTTAAAGGGACTTTTCTAAGAAAAAAGGAAGATCAAAAACTATTGACAGTAAAATGACAATAAACTCATAACTACCAGCAGTTGAACCTAAAAAAATAAAACTAACTAAACAACCAAAACAAGAACAGAATCACAGAAATAGAGATCACATGGAAGGTTATCAGTGGAGAGAAAGAGGAGAATAGGGGTAGCAAAGGCACAAGGAATAAAAAACATAAATGGTAGGTACAAAATAGACAGGGGCAAGTTAAGAATAGCATAGGAGATGGAGAAGCCAAAGAACTTCTATTTACAACCCATGGACATGAACTACAGGGGGAGGGAATAGGTGGTACAGGGCAGAGGGGGGATAAAGGGGAGAAAAAAATGGGACAACCATAATAGCATAATCGATAACATATACTTAAAAATAAAAATAAAATTAAAAGCCACTCCAGGATTCCATCTAACTACTTCTGCTAACATTTTATGATTTAGAGTTGCTTTATTTAATCACAAATAAGAATAAGAAATACTGGGGAATGTGTATGCTTTTTTAGGTAGACACATTGACATCCTTAGGGAAGGCATGTTATATCAGTAAGCAATAAGAATGAATACGCATTAGGTAGGTAATTAATCAATGTCTTTTTTTCTACATATACTATACATGACTCTAAATTTATAATTCAGAGTTGAGTTATACGATGTGGGAAGAAATTTTACTTGAATTTCCACTCTAAAAGGACACTCAATAAGAATAAATGTAAATACTTATATAATTTTTTTGAGTTGCACTGTAGACCAAAATGATTAAGAACTTGGAATTTAGGTCAGGAAAGCTAGGTTTTCATTCCTGACATTATAACTTACAAACTATAACCTGGGCAGGTTATTTAACCTGCCATCTCAGTTTCTTCATCTGCAATATGTATTTGGCTACCAGATAAGGTTTTATAAACTGTATAAACCCTTATATGATAGCTAAAACCTTAAGTCAAATTATGACAAATGCCATCTCAGTGCCTGGCATAAATAAAACTGAGTTGTTACATAATAATATGATTAAGAAATTGGCAAAGTATAACTGAGTTGTATAAAACAATAGTTATGGTACCCTTCCTGAAAATATAAATTCCTGCTTTAGGAAGATTGCAAAAATGCTCTCATATTATTCAAGAAATCTGGTGGATTTGCAGAAGATATTTTATTAAAATGGCAGTCAAAGTGCACTTTACTTAGTAACTGAAATTGTATGTGCATGTTATTTTTTAACTTATACTTTTAACTATTTTAATTATTAGTGATGGTGTTTAAAAGTGTAGTAGGGGCTTGAGCGCTGTAATACCTTTTGATTGACTTTAAGTTATGGCAAAATAAAAATCTCTTTCACAATTTCTCTTCTCATAAATAGCAGTATACCGGAACATGTGGATGCAATTCAACCAATTTTTATTTAACACTTGAATGGAAAAAAGGTACTAAATGATGTGTGCACATGGCATATGAAGTATGAGGGGTATAAAGAATATGTCCAGATATGGAACTGAAGGTGTTCCTGCCATCCCTTCTCACCAAATCCCTTCTTAATCCTGGAACACCCTTATCACATCTGAAAGGCCACAGGAAAGCTCCTATTTCAGTGTTTATGGGTTCACAAACCCAGTGAGATTTCATTTCATCAAGAGTAAAAGATAGACTGTAGAAATAAAGATATGCTTCCTTGTTTTGTTTGCACATATTGAACTCATTATTACTGAAAATGAGACATTCAGGAATGAAAATTAGAGATCTGCATTTGTCATCGACTTTGGACAAATAACTAAAAATTACCTGTATCGAAGTCCTTATGTGTCATGATAATAGTGTGTCATTTTTTTACTCGAGTTGCTGAGACTAGATAGAAACAAGAAAATTAAGATATTTGTCATTTGTACATCCTGAGCATTCAGTGTCACTTCAAGTGTCATTAGCCTTTGAATGTCATCAACAAAACTAGAAGTATAACTATGAATACCAATTCAATGCATCAACAAAACAAAAGAAAAATGGGAACATGATATGCATGGGGACAGGAAGAGTGACTAGTCTTTCACAGACAAAAATGCACAATCATTCTATGTGACCTGCAAAAAACATCAGAAAATAAAAAACTTGTATCTTATGATATGTATTTCAAGTTTAAATTTTCATATCATATTAGTACAGGTTTTTATTTCCTTCTCTTTATGCACTTTTCCTAGCAAAGAAAAGTCATTCCAAAAGTTCAGAACTTAAGCTTTTCTTTTATAAATCAAACCTGTATCTGGTTATGCTATCATAAAAATCACATTAAACTGGTAAGTGGGTTTTACTGGAGTTTATACATATCACTGAAGAATAACAAAACAATATTTCAGGGCATTTAGTTGAAAAACTACGCTTGCAGAGATTTTCTGTTGAATGTGATAAATTTCAAAAGCACAAACTTTACAATGGAAGCTCTGATAGCTCTCTCTCTTTGTAATATAAGCATTTGTATAAATGTCACAGTTATTTATGCTGTAAAAACCCCTTTTTATTCATTTACTGACAAAATAATTCTTATGTAAAGCAGAGTTTCTTTTTTTATTTTTTGAAATTTTCATTCAGTTATTTTTCAAGTACAGTTTTTTGTCTATTTCTCCCATCCCAGCCCCCCCTGCCCTGTGCTCTCCACCTCCCTCACATTTCCACTCCCCTTAGTTCTCCTCCCTGTGTCCTTCCTATTTGTTCCTCCAAATCCCTCCCCCCTTTTCCCCTTAACTTCCCTTCCCTCTCTCCTCCGGTCACTGTCCCCTTGTTCTCTAGTTTAGTGTCTGTTTTTATTCTGTTTGCTTGTCTGTTTTGTCGTTTAGCTTCCTGTTAAAGATGAGATCATATGGTATTTGTCTTTCAACACCTGGCCTATTTCACTCAGCATAATGCTTTCCAGTTCCATCCATGTTGTTGCAAAGGGTAGTAGCTCCTTCGTTCTCTCTGCTGCATAGAATTCCATTGTGTATATATACCAAAAATTTTTGGATCCATTCATTTACTGATGGGCACCTAGGTTGCTTCCAACTCTTGGCTATTGTAAATTGTGCTGCTATGAACATTGTGGTGCATAGGTTCTTTGAAATTGATGTTTTAGGATTCTTAGGATATAATCCTAGCAGTGGAATTGCTGGGTCAAAAGGCAGGTCAATTTTTAGTTTTCTGAGAAAATTCCATACTGTTTTCCATAATGGTTGTACCAGTCTGCAATCCCACCAACAGTGAACTAAGGACCCCTTTTCCTCACAGCCTCTCCAACATTTGTTGTTTGTTGCTTTGTTTATGATAGCCATCCTGACCTGTGTAAAGTGGTATCTCATTGTGGTTTTAATTTGTATTTCTCTGATAGCTAACAATATTGAGCATCTCTTCATGTGTCTCTGGATATTCTGTATGTCCTCCTTGGAGAAGTGTCTGTTCAAGTCCTTTTCCCATTTTTTAATTGGGTTAGATGTCTTCTTAGAGTGGAGTCCTGTAAGTTCTTTGTATATTTTGGAGATTAAACCTTTGTCTGAGGTATCATTGGCAAATATGTTTTCCCATACAGTTGGTTACCTTTTGAATTTAATACTGCTTTCTTTAGCCATGCAGAAGCTTTTTATTTTGATGAGATCCCATTTGTTTATTCTTTCCTTTATATTCCTTGCTCTAGGGCACATATCAGTAAAAATGTTGCTGTGTGAAATATCTGAAATTTTCCTGCCAATGTTCTCCTCTAGGACTTTAATGGTGTCATGGCTTATATTTAAGTCTTTTATCCACCTTGAATTTATTTTGGTGTATAGTGTAAGTTGGTACTCAAGTTTCATTTTTTGCACGTAGCTGCCCAGTTCTCCCAACACCATTTGTTAAAGAGGCTATCTTTGCTCCATTTTATGTTACTGCCCCCTTTGTCGAATATTAATTGAATATAGAAAGTTGGGTTGATTTCTGGGCTCTCTGTTCTGTTCCATTGGTCTATGTGCCTGTTTTTATGCCAGTACCAGGCTGTTTTGATTACAGTGGCCTTGTAATACAGTTTGATATCAGGTATTGTGATCCCTCCTACTTTGTTCTTCTTTCTCAAAAGAGCAGCTGCTATTTGGGGTCGTTTATGGTTCCATATAAATTTTTGAAGTGTTTGTTCTATGTCTGTGAAATATGCCATTGGTACTTTAATAGGTATTGCATTGAATCTGTATATTGCTTTGGGTAGTATGGACATTGATGATGTTAATTCTTCCAAACCATGAACAAGGTATATGTTTCCATTTGTTTGTGTCTTTCCTGATTTCTTTCTTCAGTGCTGTGTAGTTTTCTGCATATAGGTCTGTTACCTCCTTGGTTAGGTTTATTCCCAGATATTTTATTTTTCTTTTTGCTATATCGAATGGGATTTTTTCCTTGATTTCTGCTTCTGCTGATTCATTGTTAGTATACAAAAATGCCTTTGATTTCTGGATATTGACTTTGTATCCTGCTGTTTTGCCAAATTCATTAATTAGTTTGAGCAGTTTTTTTGTAGTGTCTATAGGATTTTCCATGTACACTATCATATCATTGGCAAACAGTGACAGTTTTGTTTCTGCCTTTCCTACTTGGATGCCTTTTATTTCCTTTTCTTGCCTTATTGTTGTGGCAAAAACTTCCAAAACTATATTGAATAGAAGTGGTGAAAGTGGACATCCTTGTCTTGTTCCTGATCTTAGTAGCAAAGCTTTTAATTTTTGCCCATTGAGTATGATGTTGGCTGTAGGTCTCTCAAATATTGAGGAAGGCTCCCTCTATTCCCACTTTGCTGAGTGTTTTCATCATAAATGGGTTTCGTACCTTGTCAAAAGCTTTTCCCACGTTTATTGATATGACAATGTGGTTTTTTTCTTTGCTTTTGTTTATGTGATGTATTACATTTACTGATTTGTGAATGTTGAACCATCCTTGCATCCCTGGGATGGATCCCACTTGGTTATGGTGTATGATCTTTTTGATACATTGTTGGATGCGATTTGCCAATATTTTGTTGAGGATTTTAGCGTCTATGTTCATCAGCGATATTGGCCTGAAGTTCTCTTTCTTTGTTGTGTCTCTGTCTGGTTTTGGATTTGGTATGATGCTGGATTCATAAAAAGAATTTGGGAGTTTTCCATCCTTTTGGATTTTTTGGAATAGTCTGTGAAGAATAGGGGTTAGCTCTTCCTTAAATGCTTTGTAGAATTCTCCTGTGAAACCATCTGGTCCAGGGCTTTTGTGTGTTGGGAGTTTTTTGATTACTGCTGCAATTGCTTTTGCTGTTCTTGACCCATTCGTTGTTTAATAGCATACCATTCAGTCTCTATGATTTTGGGTGCTTTGGGTTTTTTCCTTTGGGGTTGGTTTCCAATTTCAGTCCCTTGTGATAAGAGAAAATGCTTGGCATGATTTCAATTTTCCTGAATTTGTTGAGGTTTGTTTTGTGTCCTGTCATGTGGTCTATCTTTGAAAATGTTCCATGTGCATTTGAAAAGAATGTGTATTTAGCTTCTTTGGGATGAATGGCTCTATATATATTAGTTAAGTCCATTTCCTCTAGGGTAGTTGTTTAATGCCACAATATCTTTGTTGATATTTTGTTTGGAAGATCTGTCCATTTTTGATAGTGGGGTGTTAAAATCCCCTACTATAATTGTGTTGCTGTCAATATCTTTCTTGAAGTCCTCTAAGATTTTTTTTTGATATATTTGGGTGCCCCTATGTTTGGTGCATATATATTTACGATGTTAATGTCTTCTTGGTGGATTCTTCCCTTGAGTATTATGAAGTGACCTTCTGGGTCTCTCTTTATGGCCCTCTTTTTGAAGTCTATTTTGTATGATATGAGAATTGCTACCCCAGCTTTTCTTCTTGTTTGTTTGCTTGGAAAACTTGTTTCCAGCCTTTCACTTTTAGTCTGTGATGGTCTTTTGTCCTGAGGTGGGTCTCTTGTAGGCAGCATATGTGAGGGTCATGCTTTCTTATCCATTCAGCTATTCTGTGTCTTTTGATTGGAGCATTTAATCCATTTACATTTAAGGTTATTATTGATAGGTACTCATTCATTGCCATTTTTGTACCTGTGTTCCTCTCTGTCTCTCACTCTTTCTTCCTTTCCTTAAAGCAGTCCTTTTAGTATTTCTTGTAGGACTGGTTTGGTGGAGGCATATTCTTTTAGACTTCTTTTGTCTCAGAAGCTCTTTATTTGGCCTTCTATCTTGATTGATAGCCTTGCTGGGTAAAGTAGCCTTGGTTGTAGGCCTCTGTTTCTCATTACTTGGAATATGTCTTGCCATTCTCTTCTTGCTTGGAGTGTTTCCATTGAGAAGTCAGTAGCTAACCTTATTGGGGCTCCCTTGTATGTTACTTCTTTTTTCTCCCTTGCTGCCTTTAAGATTCTCTCTTCGTCTTGGAATTTTGCCATTTTGATGATAATGTGTCTTAAAGTGGGCCTCCTTGGGTTCCTCTTGATTGGGACTCTCTGTGATTCCTGGATTTGTGTGACTTTTTCTCTCATCATTTTAGGGAAATTTTCTCTCATTACTCTTTCAAATATGTTTTCTATCCCTTGTTCTTCTTCTTCTCCTTCTGGTATTCCTATTATTCGGATATTGTTACGTTTCATATTGTCTTGTATTTCTCTTAATCCCTCTTCATTCTTTCTGAGTTTCTTTTCATTTTCCTACTTTTTTTGTGAGATGCTTTCTACTTTGTCCTCCAACTCGCTAATCTGATCCTCAGCTTCATCTGTTCTACTTTTGAAACTTTCTACTGTGTTCTTCAATTCAGAAATTGTATTCTTCATTTCCTCTTGTCCCTTGCTGATAGTTTCTATTTCCTTTTTCATGTTGATATAGTTTGCAGAGAGATCATTGTAGCTCCCCTGTAGTTTCTGGTAGCTCATTGTGAGCTCTTTGAACTCCGTGATAACCAGTGCTTTGAATTTACTATCTGATATTTGATTAACCTCTATTTCATCTAACATTCTTTCTGAAGCTTCTGCTTTTTCTTTCATTTGGGGATTGTTTCTTTGTCTTCCCATTGTTTGTGAGACTCTTCTTGTTAGCCCCAGCTTCTAAAATTGATCTGTTCTGACTCCCTGGGTTTATGTTGTGAACCTCTGTGGTATAATACCTGTGAATTTCAGTGGTGCAGACTCCATCAGGTATCTTGATGTTCTCCATTTCCACCTACTCCTTTTATCGTATATGTGTAATCAGTTGGAGGAGGAGGCAAAATGGTTGATGACAGCGGAAGAGTTTTTTATGATATATACAGTCACAGCCGGTAGAGAGGAAATAGGCGATCTTTAGGCTATATGTAGTGTTAACCGTTTTCTTCAGCCCACTTGCCACTTTTACGAAAGGATGGACAAAAGATAAGTTTCTTGTTGGGGAGGGAAGTCTTGTCAGTTGGAACTAGAAAGCAGTGAGGTCGCAGATGGTCAGATTTTGAGGTAAGGTGAGTGTAAGGAACAGTAAATAGGTGTAGTGTGTCAGGAAATAGAGTTAATCACTACAGCAATAGAATTCAGGGACCTGTACAATGGGCTAAGATCCAGGAGATGTGTTGTGAAGTATTTACTGTTGTATAGATCAGCTATTATTTACACTAATATTAGAGCAGCACTCATATAACAAACTCTTTGTGATCTTTCTGAGTAGAGGGTATAGAGTTTTAGGTAGTGTGCTAAAAGATTAAAAGTGGCGTGGAGTATAGAGGATTAGCAAAGCATGGTGGAGGAAAGAACAGGGGGATCCTGTCTAATAATACAATATAGGTACTCAAGACTTAGAAGCCTACACAGAAAGAGGAGGAATACAGAGATACTATTAAAATATAAAAGAAGTGAGAATAATGAAAAAATATGCAACACCTTGTGGCTTCTCTGCTATAGGAAGGTGAAATTTGTCTCTCTGTCTCTACTGTTGAGATGCCCCCTCTTTGGGTCCCATTCTGGTCCTTTCACAGTTCCCAGTTGTTTGTGCCTCTTGTGGGTAAAAGAAAACGAAGCAACAAACAAACAAACAAACAAAAAGGCAGGCGAAGGGAGGCGAAAGTGATGAGTTTGAGAGGAAAGAAGGACTAAAACAGGGAAACAGAAAGGAGAGGAACAAAGTATAGAAAGATAAAGCAGTGATAAAATTAAAAATATATAAGATTACTAAACAAACGCACAAAAAAGTTACTAAAAAAAGGGAAAAAAAACAAACAAACAAAAAACCAATAACAACAATAGAGAAACTCTTCCCTTTTTGGTTTCAAACTGTCCAGACTGGTTTTTCTGGTTGCAGCAGGATCTCTCTGTGGGCTGGGATGCCAGGGCAAGTGCGCACACCAGCCAGGCTACCAGATTGGTGTGTGGGCACCCGCATACTTGCCAAGCTGCTTGGGTCCTACGGGTTCTGGTAGGGTCCTTCCCAGTCCTGTGGCAGGACTCAACCGCTTCTGTGCCAGTGCACACCAGCCAGGTGAAACCTGCTCGGCGCTTCCCAGTCCTGTGTGGGGGACTCAGAGGCTTCTGCGTCTGTGTGCACCCGCCAAGCTGTCTGGGATCCGAGAAACTAGCAAAGTGCCTCCCAGCCCTGTGCTGGGGACCCAGAGTCTGGGACTCAAGAAACCGGGAGAGCGCTTCCCGGTCCTGTGGCGTGTCCCCAGATGCCTCCGCTTTCCCCCTGGCTCCCTGCAAGGCCGGGTGGGAAGCAAGCCAAGCTGCCCTGGCAGGAGAACACCTCAGTCCTCTTTCAAAAAAAACAAAACTCTCCAGACAGCCTGCCTCTCAGTCCAACCCAGTCCCCAGCGAGACCAGTGAGGCCAATGCGTCTCTCAATTCTCCCAGGCTTGCGACCACAGAGTCTGAACTGGGCCCTGTGTCTTTGTAACCCTCCCTGATAATGCAAGCCAGCAAGCAGACAAGTCTCTGCCCGATGTTGTCCAGTTTTGCATATACGGGGAGCGGGGGAGCTGCTGGCCCGAGCTGGTGGCCACTGGGGCCATTCGGTGCCCAGGCTCCTGTGGCAGACACCTCTGGTGTTGGTCTCAGACCGATGGCTCTGGACCCTGGCCGTAGAGGCAGCGCCGGGGCCACCTGACCGGGGGCGCCGGCCCCTGCCACTGCTTTTCTTTACTCCAGTCCCTAAGACCCCACTGACCTGCCGCTTTCTGGTGTTTCAGTGTCCGTCACAATCTCTGTTCTTTTAATTGCACAAATGCTGGATAACTGATGGATTAGTGCGCTGCTTCTCTATAGATCTGCCAGGATTTTCACCCGGGAGTGCGGGAGCTAGAATCTGCTCCGTCCTCCTCCGTCGCCATCTTCCCCCAATCCCTCAGCAGAGTTTCTTAAAGTTACTTTAGAATCTTCCATGTCTCACAATTGATTTCATCTTTCTTAAACAATGTCTGTACTTTCCTTTTTTAGACCATAGCCTTTCTGCTTTCCGCCTGTCCTAAATTTTGTCATTATTCTCACCTCAACATTGCCACTTTATTTTTAAAAGGATTTTATTTATTTATTTTAAATAGGGGAGAGGGGGTGAAGAGAGGGAGAGAAACATCAGTGTGCACCTGCCTCTCATGTGCCCCTTGCTGGGGACCTGGCCTGCAACCCAGGCATGTGCCCTGACTGGGAATCCAACTGGCTACTCTTTCGTTCGCAGGCCAGCACTCAATCCACTGAGGCACACCAGCCAGGGCTCAACATTACCACTTTTTATTTTTTGCCTTCTGTTTTCAATTTAAAAGGTCTAATTTTAATATTCACAATCCTAAATAGCCATGTTTCCTCATTGAAAAAGACCGGACTTCCCTGTAAGGCTGTCTGATTCTAACCTATTACTATCTACCCACCTCACTTTGTGCTATCAGCTGCACTTGTGTGAACCTCAAAATCAGTTGCTACCCCAACAAGAGGTCACCCTCATTCCCAGAAAAGCTTAGGTCCAGATGTGTCTGTCCTAAGAGAATTTTAACCCACTTAATTAACTTAGCTGCTCATTATGGTAGCAGTTGCTTATATACTAAATACCATTTTTTATCTTTCTACTTTTTCCACAAATATTTATCAAAACAATAATACCTTCTGAATGGGGTTAGTTCATCTATTTTAAATGATTTGTATAGTTAATTTAAGAGCAATTTTAATTCAGCCCTTGCTGGATGGTTCAGTTGGTTGGAGCTTTGTCCAGTACTTCAAAAGTTTGGGGATTTAATTCCTAGTCAGGGTACATAACTAAGTTGCAGGTTTGATCTCTGGTTGAGGCATGTATAGGAGGAAACCAGTCAATGTTTCTCTCTCACGTCAATCTCTTTCTCCCTAAAATTGATAAACATTTTAAACATTTAAAAATAATATGGATTATATTTAAAGGGTAATGTTAATTGATGATTTAAACATGAACATAAAAAATTTAATTAGTATATATACATCTATTATGGATTGCACCAAAGACTCCTTGAGGAAATGAACTGCTGCTTCTCGTGCAAGTGATACAGATAGACTATGAAATACTTGTCAACATTTAATTAATCTTAAGCAGTTAGGGAAGAAGAAGGAGGGGGAGGAGGAGAAGGAGAAGAAAAAATGAAGGAGGAAGAGAAGAAATTTATTTATTGTAAAACTTAATGACTATAGTTGATAGTTGGTAACATTGTATAATTGTTTGCTATGAGTGTGGAACTTAAATATTCTCATTAAAAGAGAGAGAAGGGAGGAACAAAGAGGGGAGGAAGGAAAGAAGGAAGGACAAATAAATATGTGAGGTAAGGGATGTGTTAACTAGATCGGGAAATTTTTTTACAAGTGCATATATACACATATATGTCTATATATGTGTGTATATGTACATATGTATGTGTATATATCATATCACCACTAGTTATACTTTAAATATCTTATAATTTTACTTGTTCTATATGATTAATACAGTTGAAAGAATTAATAATTCAACATTTAAAATCTAAACTCATTTGACTTTTAAAATTAAACAATTTAGCCCTGGATGGTGTTTATGAGTGGATTGAGTGCTGGCCTGTGAACCAAAGGGTTTCCGGATCGATGCCCAGTCAGGACACATGCCTGGGTTGGGGGCCAGGTCACCAGTGGGGGTGCATGAGAGGCAACCACACATTGATTTTCTCTTCCTCTCTTTCTCCCTCCCTTCCCCTCTCTTTAAAAATAAGTAATTAAAAAAAATAAACAATCTATACTTGCTTTAAATAACTTACTACTTTTTCCAGTGTTGTGCATGTATTTTTCTATTGCTCAGAGGTCAGAGCAGGATGGAGATATAATTATGCATCTGCATTTTCAAAACAACATGGAGATAATAAATATTAATGTATCAGGAAGAAAAACATATGTCAGAGCTAAGGTCATCAAAGGTAAAAAACAACAAATTCAAGAACTATTTATCATTATTCTGTCAAAATAATAAATGTTTACAATAATAATGATAATTAGTGTTTCTATAAGAAATACTTAGCCCCGGCTGGTGTAGCTCAGTGGATTGAGCGTGGGCCTGCAAACCAGACAATCGTGGTTCAATTCCCAGTCAGGGCACATGCCTGGGTTGCAGACCAGTTCCCTGCAGGCCAGTTCCCAGCAGGAGACGCACAAAAAGCAACCATACATTGATGTTTCTCTCCCTCTCTCCTTCCCTTCCCCTCTAAATATAAATAAATAAAATATTTTAAAAAAAGAAATACTTAAGCGAAATTGGGAAAATTGTTGAAATATTCCAGGGAATCAGTAAAAAGACTGCCATAAAACTCAAACATGGAGCAGGACAAGGCTAAGCATTATTGTCTCTAAATTGTAACAATTTTTATTAATTTATTTAATTGTTGTTCAAGTACAGTTTTCTGTCTTTTACTCCCATCCAGAAGAATAAATATTTTAGACAAACATTTTTCTCATGGCTGTATATTTGATGAAAGTCATTGAATGTGTTTGATTTCAATCAGTTACATGTATTGCAGAAATTACTTTAAAAATTTTATGTTCCATAAAAAAGATATTCTATTATTCTAGAATTATCTTAATAAAATTCCAGATTTATATGAATAGTGTAAAGCAGATTTTAGAGAAAATCTTGAATAATATAAAACAGGGCCTTGAGAAACCTTGACACAGCAGGGACAGTCGAGACAAACATATCTTGCTTAAAACTTTGCAGAGTCAAGTCTTCTGCTCAATTGTGTAAGCTTGGGACATGTAAACTTCGAATGAGAAACGGAGTCCTTTTGACTGCATGTTCCTTATACTTCCCTGCCACACAAGAGGCAGCGCAGTGTGATGACGTCAACCCTCAAATCTCCTCAGCAGAACAGTAGCAGCATCACTTAGGAACTCATTAGAAATGCACAGTCCCAGCCTCCAGCCTTGACCTATTTCAATTTTATCAACTTTTCAGCAACAACAAAGGTGATGCATGTGTGGAGCGCTGGAAATAATGATTAAAAGCACACATTGTAAAAGGAGACTAGCTGGGTTCAAGTGGTCTTCTTACCTACTAGATGGGTGTTCTAGGCAAGTTGCTTAACATTTCTGTGCTTTGTTTTTCTCATCTGGAAAATAGAGAAAATAAGAATCCCAGCTTCTTTAGGGTTAGTGTAAAGACTAACCCTAAAGTTATGTTATGTTCTTAGCATAGACCTGATGTATAGTATAATAATAGTGTGAGAGTGTTTGCTATCACTATTATTAGTTCTGTTCAAATTGTGAGCTCAGATTTTTTAATATAATGAAAAATACAAGAGAACATGGAGTAGGGAGGGTTGGAGGTCAGAGTGAGATAAAAATGAATGTGAAGGAGTCAGTACAAAACTACTTTGTGGCCAGAGCTGATTTGATTAGGATCATTTATGTGTAATTTTTTATATAGATGGATAAGTAATTGCATATTAACATCTTTTCTCCATGACTTAACACCTAAATTGTCCTTTATTATTTTCAATTAAAATGATGAAATCATATTAGATAAAACTTTAAAGATAGAAAGGTAACATCTATAATTGAACTATGGTAACAGTTACCTTTATACATATAGAAACAAGTTTTAAGGTAATTTACTTGAGGCAGTATGTTTTGGGAGCACTTATTCATTTATTAATTGACAAACATCTCCATCCATATCAGAATATATAAATTCCAACATTATGGGTGTTCATTCTCATTGATCTAATGCTCATTGGTTGTAGTGGGTATATTCACAACTTTGTGTTCACAATATGTTTACTTGTGAATGAGATAGCCACAGATGCTAATGAAAAATTTTAATCTAATATTAGTATATTTAAATTCTTATAGCTCATCTTGTGCAGTTCTGTTATTTGGGCAATATTTGGATAATATTCTCTAGTATATCTAGATATCTAGTCATTTGACTAACAAATAGTTTGAAAAACAATTTAAAGATTTCCAGAAGTACCATATATCTTTTCAATTCTTAGTACTTGGAGCTAATTTTACCCAGTAATATTAAAAAAAATAGACTTTTTTTGTGTTTCACCACCTTGCTTATTTCATTTAGCATAATGCTTTCCAGTTCCATCCATGCTGTTGCAAAGGATAGGAGTTCCTTCTTTCTTTCTGCTGCATAGTATGATCTCACCTTTAAGTGGAACCTAATCAACAAAACAAACAAGCAAAATATAATCAGAGACACTGAAATTAAGAACAAACTGATAGTAACCAGAAGGAAAATGGGAGGGGCTAATGGGAGTAAAGGGGGAAAGGTTTTCAGGAACAACTGTAAAGGACACATGGACAAAACCAAGAGGGATGGGATGGGGGTGGGGGGTTGCTGGTGGGGGAGTGGAGGGGGGGAAAGGCAGACAATTGTACTTGAACAACAATAAAAAGTGAATAAAAGACGTGGGACTCGATTCAAATATGAATCAGCCAAACATCAATTGCTACTAAATTTAAGGGCACATTTGTCTGTTTTTTTTTACCCTACACTATTCATGATGTATCTTGTTTCTTTCTATGCGTATTTAATGGTCAATGGCTGCTTGGTCCTTTGATTACGGAAATAGTCAATTTTATATCTGTTCATGGCTGAATTTATATTCTCTTTATGTAACATATAAACTTTTCTAAGTTGGCCCAGCTGGTGTAGGTCACTAGATTGAGTGCTAGTTTCCAAACAAAAAGGTCACTGATTTGATTCCCAGCGGGGGCACATGCCTGGGTTGTGAGCCAGGTCCCCACGGGGTGTGCATGAGGTAAACACACATTGTTGTTTCTCTCTCCCCCACTCCATCTAAAAATAAATAGATACAATCTTAAAAATATATAGAGAGAGACATTTTTACTATTCTACTCAATTCTACATTTATTGATCTCAATGTTCTTGGGACATTTTAATGAATTTTAATAAACCAGTATACTGGAATAACATGTTTTGAATATAGACTCAGTGTTGTATACTTTCTCTTTTTATTGCTATTTTTGGCTTGTTTTATAAATTTCATTTTTACAAAAAAGTTTTTATTTCATGATGTTTTTCACTGTAGACTCAGTTACATACACAGATATTTTTAAGGTTCATAAAACTATTTTTGATTTATTTTTTCCATTTTTAAAATTTTAATTGTTCAAGTACAGTTTTCTGTATTTTACTCCCATCCCAGCCCACCCACCCAGCCCTCCCCACTTCCTCCCATTTCCTCCCTCCTGGTTTTTGTCCATGTGTCTTTTATTTTTTAAATAAATATAATTAAAAGTCAACTTAGCTCTGTCAAATGCATTTAAAAACACCAAAATTGCATTATGGCATATTTACCACAATCAAAATACTTTCACATTAATCTTTTATTTTACTGTGATACATTTACAGTTATACTCAAAGTTTTATGGAGTACTATAATGAAGAAAATAATTTCATTTTATTAATATTTAATACAAAATAAGAAGTCATTTCCATGTGGCTTTTCTTAAGTAAACATTTTTCAGAAAAAAATAAATGTCGTTATAGTGAACCAAAACTCTTTGAAAAATAGTATACATCATCTGACATATGAAAAAGATGTCTAGTTTCACCAATTCTCATAAAAAACATAAAAGGACTTGAATTCTATAATGAAATAAATTCAAATGTCATTTGCACCCACGAATGCAAACATGTTGAAAATGCAGAGAGAGAAATGTGATAATAGTATCACATTTGACTTACTCAGTTTTAATAGACTATTTAGAACAAAGGTGCACAAAAACAAGAAAACAGTGAGTGAGTACAAGAAGTGTGAAGAAGTGACTCCATACTGCTTTCCATGGTGGCAGCAACAAGCTGCATTCCCACCAACAATGCAAAAGGGTAATTCTCTCTGTACACCCTCACCTGCACTCCCTTCATTGATTTGCTGCTGATAGCCATTCTGACAGGTTTTAGGTGACAGCTTATTGTGTTCTTTTTAATTCCAGACAATTTTTACTTTATCTTTTAATATATTATATTATATTAATTATATTATATTAAATATTATGGGGGTGAATATGTTTTATTTTATTTTTATTTATTGTTGTTCAATTATAGTTGTCACCTCTTCATCCCATTACTCTTGCATTTCCTTGATGATTAGTGATGCTGAGCATCTTTTCATATGTCTATTGGCCATTTGTATGTCCTCCTTAGAAAAGTTTCTATTCAAGTCCTTTATCTATTTTTTAATTGGACAGGTTTAATTGTTTGGATTTTTTTGGTGTTGAGTTTTATAAGTTTTTAATAAAATTTTGAATTAACCCCTCATCAGTTGCCTCAAAAATTAAAAATGAAGCTGCCTGGAGTTACCTCAATAAAGTAAAATGGAACTCCCTTATGACCCTGTGATCACACTTCTGGGAATGCATCTCAAGAAAACCAAAAGACTAATTTGAAAGAATATATGTATCCCTACATACATTGCAGCATTATTTACAATTGCCAAGATTCATAAACAAACTAAGGTGGATAAAACAACTATGGTACATTTATACAATGGAATATTACTAAGCTATAAAAAGAAGGAAATGCTAACCCTTGCGACAGCATGATAAATCTGGAGAACATTGTGCTAAGTGCAATAAATCAGTAATAAAAAGACAAATACCATATGATTCCACTCATATGTGGAATCTAAAAAAACAAACTGAACTAATATGCAAAATAGAGAAAGATTCTTATATAGAGAGCAGGCTGACAGCTCTGTGTTTTCCAGGGGGAATTAGGGAGTGGAAGGATCAAGCAAAATAGAAAAACAATTCATGAACATGAACAGCAGGTGTTGATGGTGGGGAGGAGGTGGCTAGGTGGAAGTGGAAGATGGTATAAGGAAGATAAATGGTAATAGAAAAAACACAACGAAAATGAATATATTGTAAAAAGGCTAGTCTGACAAATACAAAGGTTTTATTAACATTATCTACACACAAAATGTAAATAATCATTTTCTAATGAAGGATTCATTCTCTGTTAGTTCAATGCAGCTCAAAAGGATTATATCTAAGAAATGGTAGTTGTTTCCAGTCTATGATGCCCCATGTAACAGAGGGGAAAGAAGAGAGGGAATTTCAGGGGAAAAGGGGAAGTGTTCACAGACACGAGTATAAAGGACACATGGACAAAAACTAACAGGGGTGGAAATAGGAGGGAGGTGGGGAGCACTGGGGGGGGTGGGTTGGGATGGGAGTAAAAGACAGAAAACTGTACTTGAACAATAATTAAATAAAAAAATAAATTTAAAACAAAACAAAACAAAAAGGAAAAGTAAAAGAAAAATGATAAAAAAAGACCTTCAGAATAAACTTTCTTTATTAAAATATTTTTTTAGAAAAATCATTATAAATTATTCAGAGGACTGCTGTATTTAATATGGCTTAAAATAATTTTATTTGCGTGTGTATGTGTGTTCAGTAATATACCTCTAATTACAAAAAAGTTGGAGTGAAGGTGTGAAGATTAAAATTAAAAATTAAAAAAGGGTTGAAATATGAATGCTTCCTTTTTCTTAAACAAAAGAAACATTTTCTGTACCAAACATTTTATGAAATATGACTGCCAATATGAATGCATTTGTGCAATGCATTGTGCAATGTAAGTCTAGCCTGCAGAAAAAGTTAACAGGTGGTTTGACTTAGGGAGGATAGGGAAGGGTTTTGATTATGTGTGCACTCATGTATAGAGTGCTTTTTAAATTCTCCTTTTATTGAATACAGGTATAAATTGAAATGAAAGTTGAGAACTACTCAGAAATGTATAGTAAACACTGTCATTCTGAAGGATTTTTATTGATGGAAGCATATTATAAAATGATCATGTCTTCATGTTAGTAAGACCATTTGTAGAGACAGCCATTGACTATAATATTAGGAACATGTTTTCCATGTTGTCTATAGGTATAATATCTAAAGAAAGAACATCTTTAAAATTAAAATTGAAGTGAAAAGGAAAAGAAATTGGCAAAGCTGAACAAAAGTATTTGGGGATTTTAATGACTACTACAAGTTTTCTTTTTTTATATGCAGCATAATATCTCTCCTCAAATTAAGAAAATTATAGATGTAAACAAGTTACCCAAAATGAATAAAGAGCGTAAGCCTTAGAAAAATAGTTTAAAATAAAGTTAAAATTTCTACAGTTCTCATTAATAAGCTGTATCAAACTACAAAGCTTGTTTTTTAAATCTATAGTCTATGAGCTTAAGCCTTTATTTGAATTTATATTCAAATAAATTTATTCAGAAATAAAAATTGTTCAGTAACTAAGATTTCTGCATGTACAATCATTTTGTACTGACTTCAAATCCTAAGTAATTATACATTTAAAAATATGTTTATTTGTTTTAAAAGTATACAACTACCACTAATTAATGACATAATTTTATTAAGCAAGATTTTTCTTAACTCTTGTATGTACCTGTTTAAGCATTTCTGGAATCCACTTATTTATAAATTGTCTATGTAGGAACTCATAAATTTATCCACAAATGAATTAGGAATAGAGTTACTAATATAAATTTTACTACTTTAGTAATTTTTAAACCTGAATTAAATTGATTATGAGATCTCCTTAGATTTGCTAACACTGACTACTACTAAAATTTAATAAAAATGTGAATATTAAATATTGAATAAAATATTAAACTGCAGTACTAGTCGGTAGCTAATATTTTAGTAAAGCCATGAAGGAAAAACAAAACAAAACAAAAAACATGTTTCGAGGGTCCTGAGGAAGGAGCTGGCTTTGCTCATTTCAGTGGCCTGTGGCTGGAGTGGAGGCAGCAAAAACACAGGTGGAAAGAGATGAGGCCAGAGATGTCACTAAGGGGTAGGTCACTGTGAAGACTTTGGCTTGCACCATATGTGATATGGGAGGCAACATGTTGTACTTGGACTTGCATTTTCAAGACCAGTTTTTCCCTGAAGTTTTGAAAATAGCTTATAGGGGCCTAAGACTGGAGGCAGAAATACCAGTTCAGAAGAGATTGCAATAATCCAAGATATGGGGACAGATAGTCCCAAGTGGCAGTGGTGGAAGTGGTAAGATGTGGCCGAATGCTGGATAGAGTTGAAAAGTGGGGCCAAGAAAACTTGCTGAATGATTGGATGTGTTGAGTTCATCATGTTTATAAAAACAATCTTTTTCATACAGCAAATTGACTGATTTTAAGTCCATCTTCCTTGACATAAATTTTTATAAAAATGATCTCTCACAGCTCTTCTGCTGAAATGACATGATTGTTATGATTCAATGACTGAGAAAAACAGCTTCAGTTCCACATGACAGCTGCCTCCTAAATAAGAAATGTGAAGGTTGTTCACAGAAGGGTTATAACCATAAGCAGAAGAAAATTAGACAAAATAAATTGAAAATTGGTGCACATGAAGTATAACTTAAAAACTAATTATTGTTATTAAGGCACCCAATTTTTATACTTTCTATAGCTATTTTAGTTAATTTTACTGTGTATTCTATCATAGCCTTCCATGAGGGTCTCTCCATATTCCTTCTGGGAAAGATATAAAAATATTTATTTCTTGAATTTACTTACAAAATGAGTTTTCTCTTTTTTTATAGGTTATACCTGTTTTTACTTATCAGAGAAATCTATTTTAAGATCTCTCTTTCTTGTAATTTTATCTCATAAATGGTCCATGAAGCAACATTTGTTTTTTTCAGCTAATTAAAAATTATCACTTTACCATTGTTTGGTTTTGTTTCACATTTAAAACATCTTCTATAATGTTACATGTTATACTTTATGCAACATTTCCCAATTATTCTAATTGGACTAGATATCTCTAAGGTACCTCACATTAATGTAATGATTTTATGACTTCACGTACCTTAATTTTTATTTTCCATTGCCACTTGATTAAGATCAAAAGGCAAAATTGCATGGATAACAGTATCAATGAAAGAAATATTTCTGGACAGATTACTGAATACCATGCTTTGCTGATGTTAGGCTACTCTGTCATAGAGTACACTTCCGGGGTTGCTAAAATTAAATGTTGATCCACACAGAGAAAACTGAACATTGTCTCTGTCCTGACTGCCTCAGCAGATAACCACAGGCTCCTCATTGTCCCCATAGTACTGTAACCATCAAATCCTTTAGCTCTGTGCTTATTTGCCTGCTTTGTATGTTCCTCAGAGAGTTCTCAAATTCCCTTTGTTTTGCATGGATGTGTCTTGTAGCATTTGTTTAATGAATGTTGAATGATGAAACAGACATTACTGAAGGAGGCATGTGAGGCAGCAGAACACCCTACATTGCATAGAAGAAGGATCCAATCACATAGGGGCAATTTCCCCAGCTTACCTCTGTCCAGCTTTGGACATTCCTATCTCTCATCAAAATATCTCTTGATATTTTCCTCTTATTAATTAATGCATAATTGTAAATAATCAGATCTGATGTAGCTTTCTGGAGAATCCAGGAAACAAAACAGGGCCCTCATGTGTACACAATGTGATGTGTGTGTATACACACATACACATATATATACACACACATACACAGATACATACAGACAGGCTTTACTTTTTATTAGCAAAACCTTTTTATAACATAGAAATATTCTGTACCTGTAAAGAGAACTGTTGACCCTCTGAAAGGCATCACTAACCATGAAAATCCTAAAAGAGTCATGCAACAATTTTACACAAAGAATTGATAAAAGCAGACAAACTCCCTTGGGACCAGAGAATATCCTCAAAACAAGCATTTGTTAATGTTGCAGGTGGATTTTTTTCAGCACATGGTTTGAAATGATGAAAATTACCACAGAACATATATGTGAAAGCAAAGAACCATTCATATAGTCACTAGTGGCACAATAGCCAGGGCAACATTTCAAGGGTGTATGTTTGTCTGTATGAGTATATGTGTAATCATAGAAGATCTTCTCAAACAATATTTAAGAAATGATGGTTATTATCAGAGGGAAAGAGGGGTAAGAGGTAGAGGAAGGTACAGGAGTATAAATGGTGATACAAGGGGACTTTGGGTGGAGAGTACACTAAACCATATGCAAATGATGTATTATAGGATTGTCCCCTTGAAAGCTACATAATGTTATTAACCAACATCACTACAATAAATTCAGTAAAAAAGAAAGAAAAACACATTTCAAATTATACTCTCTATTTTTATTAAACATAATGGGGCAAAAAGTGACAGTATCCATTTGTTTGTCTTTTAATGTTCACACTTGTTTGTGTCTCTTTAATGGGACATTCTCCCTGCTTTTGCACATTTTAGTCAATACAACATGAGTAAGAATCAAGTCACTAACTAATATGTTGAAAGAGCCATAACCTGCTCATAATAATGTGGTTTACTTAAATTTCTCCATAATCAATGTATATGGGAAAGGGGAGCAAGACAATTGAGAAAAAAATGAGAAAAGATGCGGAAAACTAGGAGAATGGTAAGAAAATAAAATGATGGTTGTAGGGGTTGAAAGGATAATTGATTTAAAGATAAAAATTTAATGACCCTAAAGGAAATGTATACGTCCAATTCTGAGAATCTGAGTAATTTTTCCATAAACTATATGGACTGTACAGAGTGTGCAAATCATCAAGGAGGAATGTAGGGAGGTAAAAAAGACAAAAACAGTTCATAATGTTTTTGAATCTGAATTTTTAATTCTGGGATAGTAGTCAGCATTATGTCTAGATTGCTAATCTTAACAACTGTGTGGTTCTAATTTGTGGTTTTGAAATAAAAAAGAATCAGTCCTTTTAAAGGAGCACTGCATTTTTAAATCATCTAGATCAAAAGGTGTTTAGAATTATACAATCCCTTGATTTTAATTCTATGTAACTTGCATAGGTTCTGGAGCTAGCATTCTGTTAATGTTCAAACGTCCCTTTTTTAAAAAGGAGCAAATGTATACCATTATCTATAAATCTACTCACTCTCCCCTTACTATATTATCTATATTATCAGCTAAGATCCCCCCAAAAGTAAAGCATGCACTTAGCATATATCTAACTACTTTTATTTCACCAAAATTATTATGGGGAAACATACCATAACAGCAGATGGAATAGTGTTGTGCAGAATTACTGTGAAAGAAAAACAAAACAAAACTAGTTTTCTGTCTTTCCTGGACTGTACCAAAATCACTTAAAAATATGCAGGGTTTCAGTACTGTTATAGAAGCTCAAATTGCTTTGATTTAAAATGTCATAATCAAGAACAAAGTCAGAATCCATAACCCATGGGGCCAATGCACATATAAGCTAATTACATTCAGTATTTTTGAGGTCAGGATTCATATCTGAGTCCAAATCAATATTAATATTCCTTCTCGGCACTTGGTAGATGAAAAATGTTTTCTGCAAAGGAAGAGCTTCTGTTCCTTTTATTAAATAGTAGTTAGTTGGCTGAACTTTCCTTGGATTTAAAAAAGATAGTGCAGAAATGGCTCTGCTTGTAGTTTCATAGTTTGCAGGAAGTGCTTTTGAGAAATGATATTTTAACTTTATGGGATTCTATGACTTCACAATAATAGTATTTTCACTCAGTTCAATATGCTTCTTTCTTAAAAATATAAAAGCGTTAAATTATACTCTCTCACTGGTCTTCATAACAGTCCCATTAGGCTTGAAACGATTCCTATTTGATAAATTTTTGAAAAAACTTGCTTCACATGAAGCAAGCGGCTTTATTGTTCTCCAAAGTATAGATTAATTCAATCCTCAACCAATCTCCTGTATGAGAATGAGGGTACATGAATCACTTTTTCTAAATTTAAGTTCAGAGATAGAGCTTCTTCCTCAACATACATGGACTGTCTCTCCTAAGGAAAGATCGTCCCAGGGTCCTGAGGCAGCCAGGGTGAATTGTTCAGGGACGAGACCTGCTGGTTTCACCCACTCTTCCCTAATTCACCTGTCAGATTCCTTAACCTTTTTAAAGAATGTGCAGCTTTGCCAATAAAAAGAAACAAAACAGAGAAGGGGAGAAATGTCAGAGAAGTATTTTTCTTTTACCCTCTGAAGCTAGAGCTCATAGTAAGCTAAGATCATTTTAGAAACGTTAAAAACATCAGTGTATGAGAAAAAAGAAGCATATTAGATGATCAATTTTTGTTCAACAGGCAATATAGTATATTAATTTCATTGTTTACAAAAAAGCCTCCCCAGTTGTGTCTTGTTGAGAGCATAGAGTTATTTATAAATGATTTATCTTGTCTGAATGTTCACAGCTGTTGCCCCAGTCACCCCATAGCATATAAAATAGCTGTCCTTTTACACTTGGCTTAGCCACTGTCTCTAAAACTATGTAAAAAAGATAAGACTACCTCAGAAATAAGTGAAGCCCAGTGAGTTGAGTGACAGATTTCTATTTCACGGACTAGCACAGTTCACATGTCACTTATAAAAGACTCACTTTTTAAAAAGCATAAAGTCAAATATTACCTTTTACTCTTTCTAAAAAATAAACAAGTTTAACAAAATAATAGTAGGTTGTATAATTATTGGGAATTGAAGCACTAAATGTCTGATTTTTTTTAACTTTTAAAGCCATATTTTAAATTCCAGTGAGAACAAAAACAAAAATAGAATGTTGTTTTTAATCTCTTGGTAAAAAAATTGGTTATTCATCAGCCAAATGCATTGTTACATGCCAAAGAATCTCATTTTTTTTGTTTACCTCTCATCTTATCCCTCAAGAAAGGTTTATAGAAAGAAGAAAAAAGTCAGGAGGCCTTTGAGAATTATTCTATCTACCCTATTGCTTGTGGCTGAATTTTAGCCATATTTAGTTTTTGTTCCCATGGCTTAAAATTCTACCTCCTGCCCTAGTTTTCCAATTTTCATCCAGTCCCATAATGACAGATCCCCATTGCTCAAAGTAAGACAGTGTCTTTTTGATCATGAAAGCAACCCTTTTATGTTTCACATCAGCCATCTGTATCTGGACCTCAGGATGTGTCCCCTATCACATAGAAACTATACTCACAGTCCTAAAGTAAATCATTTGGAACAGCATACCTGGCCTGGGAATTACACCAAATATATTTTCCAGTACATATATTTTCTTTGGGGTTTATTTATTTAACACAAGAGCAGGAAAAAAAAAGTAAGTCTATTTAATAGAGACTCTCAAAGCTCTGTCTTCCTATCACTGAAGACAAGAGCTGTCAAGAAGCACACAGTGAAAAGATGCATGCTGCTCCCTGCTTGGTGATGTAAGTGGAACAATCTTGGACCGAGAGGCCAGTATCAAACAATAGAACAACTAGCACAGGGTGGTGAAGCAATTAATTTCTCAGATGCTTACTCAATGTCACAAAGAAGAAAGGAAGGGAAACAATACCGCTACAGCAATCTTGTAAACATTGCATAGAAAATAGATTAATAAAGAATAAGAAAAGTGACAAAGAAATACACTTTCAATTCACCTCATGCTAACTTTGGAAATGGCATAGCATTACAAAATTGCTTTTTAAAAATTTTTGTTTATTTTTATGATAGAAGGACAACTTCGTATTTCTACCCTACAATCTCAAGTCAATCCTTCATCTTCTTTCCCAGTCAACATGCTGAGATGAAAGGTACATTGCAGGAATAGAGATTATTTAAGATTTATATTCTTACAGGATAAATCAGAGCTATTTAAATGCTTCCAGTTCAACAGTATAAGAAATAAAAGGTAAATTAAAAAACAAAATAACCCCCTGTAAGGTGCCTCTGAGAGCAGCAATTTGGGAAGAGAGAATCATTTTTCAAGGGTGACCATCTTCTACTTTCACAACACAGACAGACACCACATGGCTGGTCTGAAATTAGTCACTACAAAAATGGCAATGAATGAGTACCTATCAAGAATAACCTCAAACTTAAATGGATTAAATGCTCCAATCAAAAGGCACAGAATAGCTGAATGGATAAGAAAACATGACCCACACATATGCTGCCTACAAGAGACACACCTCAGGACAAAAGACCATCACAGACTAAAAGTGAAAGGCTGGAAACAAGTTTTCCAAGCAAACAGACAAGAAAAAAAAGCTGGGGCAGCAATTCTCATATCAGACAAAATAGACTTCAAAAAAAGGGCCATAAAGAGAGACCCAGAAGGCCACTTCATTATACTCAAGGGAAGAATCCACCAAGAAGACATTAACATTGTACATATATATGCACCAAACATAGGGGTGCCCAAATATATCAAGAAAATCTTAGAGGACTTCAAGAAAGATATTGACAGCAACACAATTGTAGTAGGGGATTTTAACACCCCGCTGTCAAAAATGGACAGATCTTCCAAACAAAATATCAACAAAGACATCGCGGCATTGAACAACACCCTTGATGAAATGGACCTAACTGATATATACAGAGCTCTTCACCCCAAAGAAGCTAAATACACATTCTTTTCAAATGCACATAGAACATTCTCAAAGATAGACCACACGATAGGACACAAAACAAGCCTCAACAAATCCCAGAATATTGAAATCATACCAAGCATTTTCTCTGACCACAAGGGACTGAAATTGGAAACCAACCCCAAAGGAAAAACCCAAAGCACCCCAAATCACAGACACTGAATGGTATGCTGTTAAACAACTAATGGGTCAAGAATGAAATTAGGGAAGAAATCAAAACGTTTCTGAAAACAGATGAAAACAAACTCACAACAACCCAAAACTTATGGGACACAGCAAAGGCAGTCCTGAGAGGGAAGTTAATAGCAATACAGGCCTACCTAAGGAAGATAGAAACATTTCAAAATAAACAACCTAACCCCACGCCTGCAAGAACTTGAGGAACAACAACAAAGACAACCCAGAGCAAGCAGAAGGAAGGAAATAACCAAGATTAGAGCAGAATGAAATGACATAGAAACTAAAAGCACAATTCTAAGGATCGATGAATCCAGGAGTTGGTTCTTTGAGAAGATAAACAAAATAGACAAGCATTTAAGTAGGCTCATCAGGAAAAGAAGAGAGAGGACACAAATAAACACAATCAGAAAGGAAAGAGGAGAGATTACAACTGATACCACAGAAATAGAAGGGATTGTAAGAAATTACTATGAAGAACTATATGCCAAGAAATTTGAAAACCTAGGGGAAATGGACACATTTCTAGAAAAATACAATCTTCCAAAACTCAATGAAAAAGAAGCAGAAAATCTAAACACACCAAAAACAGCAAAAGAAATTGAAGCAGTAATCAAAAAACTCCCATCACACAAAAGCCCTAGACCAGATGGTTTCACAGGAGAATTCTACAAAGCATTTAAGGAAGAGCTAACCCCTATTCTCCACAGACTATTCCAAAAAATCCAGAAGGATGGAAGACTCCCAAATTCTTTTTATGAAGCCAGCATCATCCTAATTCCAAAACCAGATAGAGACACAACAAAGAAAGACAACTTCAGGCCAATATCGCTGATGAACATAGACGCTAAAATTCTCAGCAAACTATTGGCAAATCGCATCCAACAATATATCAAAAAGATCATACACCGTGACCAAGTGGGATTCGTCCCAGGGATGCAAGGATGGTTCAATATTTATAAATCAGTAAATGTAATACATCACATAAAAGCAAAGACAAAAATCACATGATCTAATCAATAGATGTAGAAAAAGCTTTTGATAAGGTACAACACCCATTTATGAAAAAAACACTCAGCAAAGTGGGAACAGAGGAAGCATTCCTCAACATAATAAAGGCCATACATGAGAGACCTACTCAAAGGGCAAAAACAAAAATCTTTTCCACTAAGTTTGGGAAAAGACAAGGTTGTCCACTTTTGCCACTTCTATTTAATATAGTATTGGAAGTTTTAGGCACAGTGATCAGATAAGAACAGGAAATACAAGGCATCCAAATTGGAAAGGCAGAAACAAAACTGTCACTGTTTGCAGATGACATGATAGTGTACATGGAAAATCCTATAGATTCTACCCCAAAACTGCTTGAACTAATTAATGAATTTGGCAAAACAGCAGGTTACAAAGTCAATATTCAGAAATCAAAGGCATTTTTGTATATTAACGATAAATCAGCAGAAGCAGAAATGAATAAAATAATCCCATTCGATATAGCAAAAACAAAAATAAAATATCTGGGAATAAACTTAACTAAGGAGGTAAAAGACCTGTATGCAGAAAACTACACAGCACTGAAGAAAGAAATCAAGGAAGACACAAACAAATGGAAACATATACCGTGTTAATGGATTGGAAGAATTAACATCATCAATGTCCATACTACCCAAAGCAATATACAGATTCAATGCAATACCTATTAAAGTACCAATGGCATATTTCACAGACATAGAACAAAGACTTCAAAAATTTATATGAAACCATAAATGACCCCAAATAGCAGCTGCACTTTTGAGAAAGAAGAACAAAGTAGGAGAGATCACAATACCTGATATCAAACTGTATTGCAAGGGCACTGTAATCAAAACAGTCTGGTACTGGCATAAAAACAGGCACATAGACCAATGGAACAGAACAGAGAGCCCAGAAATCAACCCAACTCTCTACAGTCAATTAGTATTCAACAAAGGGTACAGTAACATAAAATGGAGTAAAGATACCCTCTTCAACAAATGGTGTTGGGAGAACTGGACAGCTATGTCCAAAAAAATGAAACTTGAGCACCAACTTACACCATACACCAAAATAAATTCAAGGTGGGTAAAAGACTTAAATATAAGCCATGACACCATTAAAGTCCTAGAGGAGAACATCGGCAAGAAAATCTCAGATATTCCATGCAGCAACATTTTTACTAATATGTCCCCTAGAGCAAGGTATATAAAGGAAAGAATAAACAAATGGGATCTCATCAAAATAAAAAGCTTCTGCATGGCTAAAGAAAGCAGTATTAAATTCAAAAGACAACCAACTGTATGGGAAAACATATTTGCCAATGATACCTCAGACAAAGGTTTAATCTCCAAAATATACAAAGAACTTACACGACTCCACTCTAAGAAGACATCTAACCCAATTAAAAAAATGGGAAAAGGACTTGAACAGACACTTCTCCAAGGAGGACATACAGAACATCCAGAGACACATGAAGAGATGCTCAATATCGTTAGCTATCAGAGAGATGCAAATTAAAACCACAATGAGATACCACTTTACACAGGTCAGGATGGTTATCATAAACAAAGCAACCGACAACAAATGTTGGAGAAGTTGTGAGGAAAAGGGGTCCTTAGTTCACTGTTAATGGGATTGCAGAATGGTACAACCAATATGGAAAACAGTATGGAATTTTCTCAGAAAAATAAAAATTGACCTGCCTTTTGACCCAGCAATTCCACTGCTAGGATTATATCCTAAGAATCCTAAAACATCAATATCAAAGAACCTATGCACCACAATGTTCATAGCAGCACAATTTACAATAGCCAAGAGTTGGAAGCAACCTAGGTGCCCATCAGTAAATGAATGGATCAAAAAATTGTGGTACATATACACAATGGAATTCTATGCAGCAGAGAGAAAGGAGGAGCTACTACCCCTTGCAACAACATGGGTGGAACTGGAAAGCATTATGCTGAGTGAAATAGGCCAGGTGTTGAAAGACAAATACCATATGATCTCACCTTTAACAGGAAGCTAAATAACAAAACAAACAAGCAAGCAGAATAAAAACCAAGACACTGAAATAGAGAACAAGGGGACAGTGACCAGAGGGGAGAGGGAAGGGAATTGAAGGGGAAAAAAGGGAGGGGATTTGGAGGAACAAATAGAAAGGACACAGGGAGGAGAACTAAGGGGAGTGGAAATGGGAGGGAGGTGGGGAGCACGGGGCGGGGGAGGGGCTGGGATGGGAGAAATAGACAAAAAACTGTACTTGAAAAATAACTAAATAAAATTAAAAAATGCTTTAAAAAAAGAAATTAGTCACTGCTTTCCAGTTAAGGTCTTGTGAACATCCACATTTTGGGATGGTATCCAAGTAATTTTACCATTTGGATTTCATTTCAAAGCCAGAAGAAACTTAAATGCTCTATTCTCATATTGCAAAGTAGAAGTTTAAATTGTCTTAAGAGCACATGTCTCGAGCACCTTCAGTATGACCCCTTTAGGCCATAGCTCTCAGGGAAGGTTGCATTTTAGTCTTTCCTATAAGTCAGGGCATATCTCCTGCTTGGAGAAAGTAGGTCACGCAGTTGAGTCTATACCCAGCAGCAGCAAAGAATGAGAAGAGAGCTACAAGAACTGTTGCTCAAACTCAGTTTTTATTAAGTGCAGGTTCACACAAGTTAGACCACCAACATTACATTAATATCCTATATAATATCACTCACAGTTAATACACAACAATCAATGAGGGACTAATGAACCCAAGTCCTAGAGTCTCGGCCCCAGGGCTGGGAGACAGCACTAGCGAGCAAGTGTCTTGGTCCCATTCTAGGGGTGCCTGGGGCAGTGTGGACATTCCAGAGCTCAGTTGGGCAAAGCCTCTGGCAGCATGTGGCTCAGAGTGGTGTGTTGCAACATCTCATGGTGGGAGATCTGCTGCCTTGATGGTGGCTTTAAAGTCAACATCGATTGTGCCCAAACCCTTGGCACCTAATTGAGCTGTGCCTCAAGGCCAAGAGACCCCCAGGCTCTATCAGCAGATGTGGTCTCTCTACAGATGTGCCTGTGTTACCATATCTTGGTTGTGCCACCCTGTCAGGCATTTGGCAGGGTATCTGGCACGACGTAGGTTGTTTCCTCTTTGAATCAAAGTGTCATGGGTGACTGGTAGCCATCTTGGTTGACATGAGTGATACCATTTTATTTTTTATGGTTTATCCTATCTTAACTGGACCAATGCCATTTTACTGAACCTTCTCTCCACACACAAAAATTAAATCTGAAACAAAAAGGTAAGCGTGTCATTTGTAACTGAGTCACTTGCTCATTCCCTCTGAGTGTTTCTATGTTTAAATTCAACTGCTGGGCCAGGTTTCATTGCCTCCACTCAGACAGAAGTTAGGGTTAAGCTGAGAAGGAATATTATCTCTATAATTAATGAACTACACCTTGATGTCTTATATCAGTAAAAGAAGTGGTTCAAGACAAATAAAGTAGCACTTGAAAGGAGGCAAAATGTCCAAGAAAATATTATAGTTACTAGATGGATGCACGCAGAAGCTCCTCAGCCCACACAACTGGATTTTACAACCCCACGTTGATCAAAGTTTTTCCTTCTCTCTTTCACAAATTCTTACTAATGTTTCTTATAAAAATAGGTTATGATGCCTGTCATCCAAGTTGTTGCATACGTGTATCTCATAAACCTAACAACAAACAAAGGAACAGCCAAGGCAGAAGCTCATATTTACACTTTGTGGTTATTACCAGAATAGATGTTATCTATCATTTTATTAGTATTTCTGAGACCTGTATGAGATGACAACAATCATTTTAAAAACTAGTTAAATCAAACTGAAAACCAATCAGTTTATTCTGAAAATTTCAAAATATCCTTAGAGTTTTGAACTTACTCAACTATATTTGTGGTTGTTTTGTACAGATGTTGTGAACATCCCTTGGGTATAGGAGGTAACTAATAAGTTCTACACAATTATTAATAGCTCTTTTCTTAATGAAGTCAAAATATGTCATTGTTTTTTCACTTTAGGCTCTTGAGTAGATAATATCCTACAAAATCATTCATTTCAAATATGAAAATTATTTTTGCATAACGTTACCTAAATGCACTTAGTCAGTTAATGTACAGGTTATTTTGATACCATACTGTTCAACTGTATAAGTGCATTGTCAAGTTGAGATTAGCTACAAAGTTCTAAGGATGTCTTTTTAAAGTAGGCAAATAGACACATATAAAAAATATATAACTGAAGTGAGAGAATTGATAAGAGCTAATATTGATTGCCATATTAAAGTTCATTATGCTTAAGTAGATTTTTTTATATCTTTTATCTTAGCCATATGTCATAAAGTGGAAGAAAATACAAAACCTACAACAATGCAGATGTATACTACCTGTCTGAATTGTGTGAGAGGAGAGATCACATCATGCTGACAGTTCATTGCAACCATATCTAGAATAACATAACATTATTACCTGAGTTCATTTTAGTTTCCCTTTAATATCCACCTCAGACAACTAAAACACTTCAACCCTACCTTCATGCACCATCACACAGCAAAGGTTTTTATTAACAGGCCATGTAAATACCCATGCTATGTTTATCTTAAGAATCTTTTTGCAATATATGTGTGCTTGTTGACAAGTACTCACTTTAGGAAGAGCAATTAATTAAATTGACCATAAAAGATCCATATGCTACTAGAAGAAAGAGAATAGGTGAAACATTGTTTTTCAAATGCTGGACCTTCTCTTGATAAGTTTATTGTTTCTAGTACCTCTGGACTCATTATATTGACAGTATGTCTGCATCATCAGCTTGAACTTAATGTGCTTCTATACCCTTATGCTTACCAATGGTTGATAATTTATTTTTCTAACAACTTATTTTTGTGGTTATAAATGTTAATATGTTTTCTTCTTTGTTATTGGTAACTTTATAGTATAAAATGATCTTATTCTAATACAAATTAATATTATGTTATTTAAATGACATCATAGATTAAATATTACCTAAAACTACTAGAATATACTTAAAGTTTAAAACCTCATAATTAACTTTTCTATATTGTTAAATACATTGACATAGTACTATTTATAAAATTTAATTTTCTTTTATCTATGTTTTTAAAATATTTTTCTTTATTTTCAGATGACTTTATTTGTATAAAGAAGTGAAATTTATCTGAGAATTCAAAAAATTCAGTGGTATTAATGAAGAATAGTGGTTTATGTGTTTTATTGATTTTAGCTTGTGCAAACTGTCAACTAAATAGCAGTTATTTTGATAAGATGGTATGTAATGGAATATGTCCTTCCTAAAAATTAATTAAATTCAAAGTAAGTGAACTTATATAACCTCACTCTTTAATTATTTAAAAGTCTCTGTTTTTCAGAGTATACATTCATTTTCCCATTGCTGATATGCTGAAAATGTGGTAAGAATTGATCCATGTAAATCTATTATTTTAGATTTACAAAAAAACATCACCAATAAACAGAATATATGAAGACAAGAAAGTATATTGACATGTTTACTTTCTTAACCATTAATTTAAATGCTTATTCATAATTCAATTATTTATTCATTTATTTATTTTTGTTAAACATTTTTTGAGAACGTTCTGGAAACAAAGCTACCACACTGAAGGAAAAATAATGAAGTATTATTATCAACATGATTAGTTTAAATAATTTGAGAGGACACAGTAATAAATCATTATAACATGTTAAAACAAAGTGAAGAATAGAGATACGTGCAAATACAAAATAAGTATGAGAACACTAGAAAATATTTAAGTCTCCACCAAATGTTAGTCTTCATCCTCTGAGATGCAAACAGTGTGACAATATTTGCTATGGGAAAGATGCATTTGGGAAAATGCTAGGGAAGGAAAATGACAAGGGACTCAGAGAAGGATGAGACATCCTCAAAGTGTATCTGTGCTCCTCACAGAAAGAGATCTAAGTGGTGTATTTCCACTGCTGTCACAGGACATCGCTTGTCTCACACAAGTTCAAGAACACCTACCCTATCACCTGTGAAGGCTTTTCTTCCTAAAGAAAAATTTTAAGAGATTTTAGTGGGATGAATCACATGGCTACATTTGATCTTGGCCAGCAGTTCATTCTCTTCTTCCACAATCCTTTCCAAATGTCCCTCACTCTTAAGTATCAAGAACAAGAAATGCCTGATGGCTAACATTAATGACCTTGATTTTCATTGTTAAGAGGTCTAAACTCTTGGTTATCATATTCTTCTCAGGTCAGGGTTGCCCTATGTATCTTCGCAGCTAAAATGGGAAAATCAAGTAGTAGAATATACACAAGTAGATCACAGAGGTTCCAAATACTTTCATGCCCCCCGTCATTAGTTCAGTCTTACCTTCTCCTTTTGATCAAGATAAATTACACCTGTGATAGGATGTGTAGGATCTATGCCTGTGGATCTTGCCCTAGGGGTAGCAGAGATGGCTGAAGCTTAGTAGAAAAATAAATGCTATACATAGAATAAGTATCTATCTTTATTGAAGAGAAACTTCTGATCTTTCCTACATGGAAGGAGTCCAGCATAGATGGATTGCTACCAAATGGCTTAGTAGTCTTCTTTAAATCTTAGTATTGGTCTCTGTTACTGTAAAGTTATATGAACCTTGATAATGGGAAGCTATGATAGGGGCATGGAGAGTTTGTTTAGACCTGTGGTAAAACTATAAGTTAGTATTCTTATGTGACACTACTTGAGTCTAAACTGTTTCTGACAGGAATAAAAAAGAGCACCATTATAAAATTGGTAGTTATACACCATGTACCTGAGACCATATTGATCTCCTCTTAAATGATACCACGTTCAGCACTACAACTGGGACCAGTGATGCTACATAATTAGTCCTCCACTAAAGTATAATTATCCTCAATGCTTCTGCAGAGCAAGACTGACTTATGATATGATAAGAATGAAACATTCTGCACAGTTTAAGAATTTAACAGCATTATCTACATCCATCTTCTCCACTTCCAGAATTCAATATTGTTTTTGATTTTATATTGGCCACACGGGCAGTTTTGGGGGTTTCCACATAGCCTTCTCTCTCCAATCAGTATGCCATGGGCAAAGGATTTAATGTGGGACTAGTCCAACTGACAATTATATCATTTCAAATTATAATCACAGGGAATGGGAGAAATTGCACCATATATATGATAATGATTCAGAACATATATAGCCTTCTGTAGTCCTTTATCCAAGCATTGCAAAGTATTGCCGGTTACCCAGAACTAGAGTCTGCTACAAATTCAGTTGCTTCAGATTGGTGGGTAACACAGCAGGGCCAGTGTATTCCATGAGCATGGGCTCATTGCTGTACTTATTTTGCAATGAAGTGAATTTGTTGATTAGAAGCAATTATATGTGGAATATATAATGATGAAAAAGGCATTTTATGAGTCTATTCCAATAAGAAAAATGATTTCATTAATGTACTGGGCCAATGTGATATCTTGTGGAAGCAAAAGATAATATTTCTGAAAAATAAATTACGACATAGGGATGGACAGCTAATATATTCATGAGACAGGATGGTGAAGTGGTAATGCTAGACTTCCCAGCTGAAAGCCAACTGCTTCTGCTTAACCTAACTGACAGGGATGGAGAAGAAGTCATATGCCAGGTCAATAGCTATATATACCTGGCACCAGAGAATGTGTGAAGTCCCTCAAGGAATGAGACTATACCTGGCACAGTAGCTGCAACTGGAGACACCACCTGGTTAAGCCTGTCATCATTCATTGTCATTCTCTAAAATACATTTGTTTTCTATTTAAGCCAAATAAGCAAGTTGGATGGGGATGCTACTTTTTTATCACTGTACCTGCATCCCTCAAGTTTTTTTTTATGGTGGCCCTAATCTCCATAATAATTCCAGGAATGCAATATTACTTTTGGGTTACCATTTTTCTAGACAGAGGCAGTTCTACCGGCTTCCACTTACACTTTGCCATAATAGCCCTCATTCCATAGGTCAGGGGACAAGTGTGAGGATGTTGCCACATGAGTATATATATATATATTTCAGTTACACATTCTGGAACTGGAGCTATAACCACAGGATGGTTTGGGGTACCACTGTGCTTACAGTAATATAGACCTAAGTTAAGTGCATTGATTACCTGACCTCCATAAGCATCTGCTCTCGCTGGTGGGTCACAGTGGTGTTTTGCTTCTCCTGAAATAGATTCTAATAGATCCCATTGTTTATTTTTCTCTGATGCAGTTACCCTGCCCAAAGGTCACAGGTCCCTTTTAGAAGGCTAGGAAAAAAATAACGCTATAAATTTTTATTAGTGTAGTGAGGTATTTCTTCAAGGGGTTCAACTTGCCCTCCATTTTAAAGGTTCTGGGTCCATAAACTGGCTCAAGTTTAAGAATTGATTGAGAGAGTGTGAGTCTCTGTGTTTATAATTCAGGTACCCCTATTACCAAAATTGGAATTATTCACAGTTCTCTAGGAAAGCTGGTAGTGTAGTGAGAAGGCCCGAGAGCCAGAGAGCCAGTGATGTTGATTTCAGTCTGTGTGAAGCCTGAGAAGCAGTACCTTTCAAGGCAGAAGGTCACTGTCCCTTCTCAAGCAGGCAAGGAGAGATCTAATTTAAACTTCTGACTTTTTATTCTATCCAGGACTTCACTGAATTTTGTGGTGCCTACCCACACTGCAAAGGGCCATCTAATTTACTTGTTTCACCAATTCAAACACAAATGTCTTCCTGAAACACCCTCATAAACACATCGAGAAATAATGCTTAACCAGATGTGCTGACCCAGTCTATCTGACACATAAAATTGACCATCAGAATCATTACTTCCAGATTTCAGAGCACTGCCAAGCATGGCATTCAGTTATTCCAATTCTCTGGAACTTTTTAGAATGTAAAATCTCATATGCTAAAGAAAGCTTTCCCAAATCAATGAATTCAGACATCCATTTTTATATTCAGGACCTCTTGATTAAGCAATGTAACAATCCATTCTCAGAGATACTCTTGTCTCTTGTTTGTATGTGCTACCAAACTTTTGTAATTCTTTTAATGTGTAATCTTTTTTCAGGCTCATAATATCCCCAGTCATGTTTTGTTGAGATTTAGTGCTAATTTTTAGCTTGACAGACAAGAGAGGTTCCAACTGGAGCTGCATTGGAGGTAGTAAGGGGAGAAACCTGTTTCCTGCTGGTCCACTGTGGTGTCTTTCAACACAACACACATATGTGTGCTTATTAAGGAAAGGTGGATTCAACTCAGCTTGCCCAGAAGGTTCACAGGGGCCTGCAGACCAACTTACTCTGAAGCATCCATTTATACAACCCATTTCAAGATTTAGAGCTCCAAGATTTTCATACAAGGTCACTGACCTCAGCATTGGCTGAGCATTCAAACATCAAGCCCTTTAGCTTTGCAAATCTATTATACTTTTACCCTGATCCTTAGTCTTGTCAACAATTCTTTTGCAAGAGATAAGTTCTACATAAGTTACCCAACATTTGCAATTACTGCCTGTTAGTGATTCTCAGCGGTCATTATTCCTCATCAGAAAGTTAATACAAGTTACTTATCACCTGACTCCATTATCTTTGAAAGCATCGTTTACAATATTCTCTTTCAAATGCCTAAATAATTATGCCTGCAAAAGCATTGCTCTCATGTGAACATTTTCCAAGGCAAGACTAATAAAATGTTTAGCAATTTTATATAAGAGATTCTCCTGCCTCACCTACCAACCAGGTAATCTCTTTACCTATTGACAGCTGAGTAAGCTGGCCACAAATTTCCATCCTAACATCTGTTTTCATAGTTCCACATTGGTTGGTCTGAGTCCTTCCTGCCCAAAACATATGCCAAGACAGGATTAGATGTGCATTCTCTACTGGGGATGGGGGGATGCCAGTGAAGGAAAAAAAAGGAGGGGCATGAAGAAGACTGAGAACTATAGAGTTTGAAATACAGGTCTGATCGCCATCAAAGGAGAGGAAAAGAAGAAAGTGTGAGTGGAAGACTTGAGATTGCAGTGCAGTTTTAAGAAAGTTTCAGTATGGCGGAGTCTTGAAGCCATGGTTTACTGTCAGAGGAATCCAAAATCTCACAGAAATTGGCCTGCCTTAGTACACCTTCTACATCCATTCACTAGCCAAAAAAACCCTTGAGAATCATGGCATCGACATGAACATAGTGCGTTGCTGAATTTCAGCGTGGAGCATCTGGGGTGTTTATTCAATTATGCAATTACATGAGATCTGAGAGGTGTATTTTCATGGATACCACATATTTATACCACTTATGATAAAATATTTTTTACCATGACACAGAAATTTTTCTTTTTGTGTAATAGAGGAAAGTTTTCTGAAACTCTACTAGCCAGCTTTGTCAGGTTCGTAAACATGACGAAAGTAAATAGCATTCGTAGAGGCCAGCACTGATAAAGAAATGATATATGACACATGATGAGAGGAGGAAAATCCCATAATAAAATTTGATTCCACAGTTTAAGGATAAAAGTTGAAAATCTATATATAAATGCATTACTGATTAGTATGAATGAAAAGTAAATTTTGATCATAAGTTCACTGACAATTCTAACTGCACCTTTTCCCTTCATTTATCAGGTTATAATATCCAAAATAGAAGATTAGAAGGACTCAAATTCATTATGAATATCATACTCACAGTTGAGTTAATCTCTAATTTGAGTTACTTCTAGCCATCTGAACAACCAACGTCAGTCACAACTCACTAGAAAATAAGTATTCTCCAAAATTAGCCCTGACTTAACCAGAAAAAAAGTTAACATTTCAATGCTGTAATCAAAGAGTTTTGTGTCAACTAGTTATATAAAATATATTTGGCATTAGAATTATTTCATTTGCAAACAGAAGACAAAGTTTATCCTGCTCAAATTTTATTTTCAACTGTGTGTCCTGTGTGCCTCTGCCAAGACGCTAACATCCTGCCCACAATTTTTTTTTTTTGTAATAAATGATGAAGAGCCAATGAGCCCATCTGGCATGTAGGAATCAAAAATAAAAATAAATAGATGCCTCAGTAATAGATATAGAATGAACAAGCTCATGTTTGATTAGAAATTTAGGCTTCTGTGAAAATATGTCCATGTTGATGTTCACCAATTAATACCAAACTAATTTTAATGGTCTGAAATTCAATGAAAATTGGTTGTTAATATTAAAATATTCTATTAGAATTATTAAAATATTAAAAGAATAGTGTTTTGTTCAACAGCCAGGCACAATATATTTACTATTGTGTAAAGACAATAATTTTGTTCTCTCATAAGGCATCTAAACAATGAATGACATGCCTCTTGTTCATGTGATTTGTGTGTTTCAACACTATGCCACAGAAGGCTCAGGACCACAGAGAATCTATGAAGGGCTGTAAATCCACGTTGCCAGTGTCACAGGAGAAATGAGATCTGGGTACTGTATATTAAATGTCTCTATGATGTTTTGATGCCATGCAGATAAACACTCAGTGGTCATTTTTGAGTTTGTTTATATTTCATGGTCACCACAAGGAAGAGCACTTTTCTCTATTGCAATTGGTATTTACCATTGTAGAAATGCATGAAATGGGTTACATCACAGTAATGTGAAGAGTTTAAAAGTAGAAAATATGAAGGAATCATTCCATTATTCTAGTCCTCAGATACATGGCTATGATAATGGCAGAATTGAGTGTGTTTCCTTAACAAAAGGTGATTTTTTTTCTGTGTCTTAAATTATTTTCCACTGTAACAAGGAGAATATTCGAAGATGGACTAAAAGTGCATTTATAAGATTTAAAATATCATAAATTTTGGTGGATAAAATTGGAACCATAGGTATATTAAACTATATACAGCTAGATAAATATGGATATGAATATAAATATCTGTAAAATTTTTGTTTTAAAAACTACATTTTTATGGTAGATTTCTTCCTGGAAAAAAACCTGGCTGATAGGCTTTCAGTTCAGGGGGAAAATACATTTTTAAATTACATAAAAAAATAAAACAGTCATTAGAAAAGAATTGAAAATTAAAGATGTTTGTAATTTTAGGCTGCTTCTTTTAATTCTTTTTGAGAGTGATTCAACATCTTAACATTTTAGTACTTAATTCAGAAAGTGGTTTCTCTGTAGGCAAATTTGAATGGAGTGAGGAACAATTATTCAAGTAATGAAGATAAATAAACTTGTTCTAAATGAAAGTGGTTTTATTGGTTCAAATTATCCAGAGTGGATACATAAATTAACTAAATTAGTTAGAAAATTGCTTAGCATTTCACTTTACAAGTAAGGATACAACCTGATTAATATAATAAAAAATTTTCAAGTGGTATACCACACAAATATGTGAGGCTTTCTACAAAGAACTTTTAGTGCAATGGTACTGCATGATAGAATTTTAATAAATGAATAAATCAAGAAAAAATAAAATAGTATATATGTGATTTTAATAACTAGTTACAAATAAATTTTACCCCAGTTTTCACTGTTCTAAATAGAAGTTTAGCATCTATATTTTTGTGACTTTGAAAACATTTGCTCATAGCAAAATTTTAAAAGGAAGACTCAGCCAATTCTCCTGGTCCATTCTATTTTCCATCAGACTGCAGACTCAACTGTCAACTCTTTTTAAACTACTGAGGTAGGCAAGGAAGAAGAGGGCTCCCCGCTGAGTTTCAGTTCCTGTTCTGTTACTCATATGTGAAATTAAGCACGGCTTCATTTACTTTATTTGTGAATACTAATGAGAGTATGCATGGACAAGTAGATTTAAACTATACAGCTTTTCAAAAATAATAATATTATTAGGAGAACATAGTAACTATTTTAAAGAAAACAAATCTCATTTAAAAACAATAACTGTTTAAGAAATTTAAAAATGCAAAATATACTTAATTTCTTATTATTTACATTTAAACTATTCTTGTTAAAGACAGTATAGAAAATAATTCTGAAAATATGCAACTATTGATAAAATATATAGTTATATAAAGTAATGATTAACCATTACTGGTTTTAGTTTTTTTTTATCTATCTTTAGATAAATAGGGGATTCTGCTGTGTTGGAAGGAAAACAACTTAACAAAGAGAGAAATGAAGAAATAAAAAATGTAATTCCACCATAATGAGCAATAAGAACTCGATTCAACCAATTATTGAATATGTACTGAGAGTGTCAATTATATTCAATACACAGGGTGTGGTAACAGTATGTTTACAGTTGTAAGTATGCTAAACACAGAGATTCTTATCATATTATTTTTAGATATTGTATTATTTTTCCATACAAACAGCTGTAAACCTATTTTTGCCCCACACTGTAGTTATACAGAAAACTTAAGAAAAATGATGTATTTGAATAGAAATAAGGTCCACTTTCAGGATTTCAACAAAATGTTATGAAGTCCTTTGCATCCCTTCCATTTATGTCCTTTTATTTTTTCTCACTATTATGGAGACATCTCCTCATTCAGTAGGTTCAGCTTATATATTCCTGGTTTCGGGTATGAATAAAGCACATGTATTATACTTCTAAGTAAAGTGTTATAGACAGCATTGCATTGAGATGAGACATATAATCTTGAGGATATAAACAAGAAAAGACAGGGGGAAAACTAAAGGAAGGGATTAATTAGTTCAGGAGTAATTAGCCATTGTCCAGTGACTAAGAGAGCTTGAAGCTTACTCCCAGCTTTATTAAACTTCAGACAGTTTTTTTGCTGACTCTAGGCCCAACATTCCCTTCTTAGAACATATACTTTATAAAACTTGCAGTTATAATTTCTTTCTCTACCTCTTTGAGACATATGTCTTCTACAACCCAGGGACTTTTCTCAAGGATCTGAAAGCCATCTCTTTGAAATGTAATCAGCAAGAAGATGGTGCCCCTGTCTTTGAGCTTCTGGGGAAGGGCTTCTAGAAGCCTTACTCAGATAAACTACCAATGAACAAACACAGATGACAAAATTCCCATTAAAACAACCACCTTCTCTTCCGCTTCCTCTCAGTCAGTAAAAAAATATAATTTAAATCAGTTAACTAAAACTGAGGATGTACAGAAAACCCAGGGAACATTCTTAGATTGCAGCAAATGATTCTTATTTGCTTTGTAACTCACTGTAACTCAGCAGTTTCTCATTGGTAGAGGATTATTGAGAAACTAAGTACTGAGTCTAATGCTTCTTTATTTTTTTGAATGTGCATATATATTTAAATAACCAACACAAACAGCACCCTATGGGGAAAGTAGGAAGACTAAGAGTCTGGAGTAGTTCACTACAGGTTTAACAGATAGCACTCAGTGCTTGATAGCTAACTTTTAAGTAGTCTTTAAATACTCACTTGAAGTGATGCATACAGATGAGCCTCACTTCTAATTATTTGGTAAATAGACTAACACTGAGAGAAATTTGCAAATGTTAATAACTTCAGTTCAAAGCTCTGCAAAAAAACACCCTGTTGTCTTTTCTGAAAATGTTACATGCTGAAAGGAACATTAGCTTCTAAGAAGCGAAGAAAATATAAAATGAGGTATGAGATATAAAACTTTTTTAAAAAAAGATTACATCAGAGGAAATAGCAAATGGGAATGTATATATTTCTAAGAAGTTCTAATTATGCTATCTGTTTTTATTATAACATAGATTATTCCCTTTGCTCTTTGTAGAATATATGGAACATGCATAAAATTGTGAAGAAAAATTTGTCATTGAGACATTAATTCAACATACAGGTATTAAAACTAGTTTTTATTTGTAATTCTTTATGTAAATTTCCTTTTCTTTTTTCCTTTCATTTTCTCACATTTCTTTCTTTATGTTCCTCTCACCTTTTTTTCCTCCTTTTCTTACTTTTCTTCTCCCCTTTTTTTAAAGGTGCCTACATTGTAACCGGAAAAGACACTGGCGTTCGGGCTGCCTGTTACTACCAAATCCAATAAGCAATGACAGCAACTGAATCTTTTATGGAGGCTTTATTCAGATGGCCAGCCATCCAAGATGGCGGGTTCATACCCTAACAAACCATCTATCTTCTCTTCTCTATCCTGGCCAGATCTTTTATAAAGGGGGTTGGGGAAGAAACACAATGTGGGGTGAGGGCTTTGAGATTCTGAAGCCGCAACATTCCTGTCCTCAGCAGTTAGCTGTTCCCAAGGGGGGTGTGGTCATCTGCTCCTCTGCAAGACAAAAGGCTCGGGGGCCTCCAACTTGTCTCCAGGTGGTAATCTCTAGCCAGTGCCCCAGGAGGCTGGATGTTTCTAAGGAGCCAGGCCTTATCTGTAGTTTTTTAAACAAAAGCTTTAATTACACATTACTTGCTAGACTTATAACTTTTTACCTTAAGCTAAAATTTTCCAAGTCTTGAGTCCCCTACTAACCTGACTGTAGGCTATTTCCAGCATAGAATAGAGGTTTTATAAGTTTAACTACAATTCCATAGCAGGTACAGCTCATATTGATACAGGGTCCAGCTAAGAGGGGGGGCCCAAAAAAGGATTTGGAATGGGATCCAGAACTCAAGGTGCCTAGGAAATATTAGAAAGATATATAAGATGTCCTCACCCCTTCCCATCACAGGTGTGAGTTGGGGGAAGGGACCGATGGAGCAGGAACATGCAGGGCTGTTTTGTACAGCCACAGCCTTGCAACTAATCCATGGCATGGCCATTTAACATATCTATAGACTTTTGCTGGTCACTTAGATATGTTAAATAGCTGTGGCACTCTGAGCCAGGGTGATGAAAAGGGATTCCCCCCAAGATATAACTGGGGGGCAGGTCTCCTGAATTACAGTGCCTGCGTGGGAGCTTGGCGAAGATTGGTTCTATGACATGGGGCCATACCTGCCCAGACTCCTGATGGCAGCCAAGTAAACTTGGAATCATATATAGAAATGCTGGCAGGCATAACTAACTGATTGTAGGAAGAGTCAGAAATGGGGTACAGAGGAAGATTGGTGTGGAGATTTAAACCTAGACTCGGCAGCCATTGGAGAGAGTGCCACACGGCTTTTCCAGAGTGGGCACCCCCCTTGGCTTTGCCAGGAAGAGATCCAGATGGTTTGGCCAGAGTGCAGACCCCTGCAGCTCTGGTGGAGAGAGGAACCATGAGATATTGGCCAGAGTGGGGGCCCTTGCAGTTTTGGTAGAAGAGGACCACGCAGCTTTGGGTTGCTCCCTTTGGCTGTGTGGCCTGGGAATCAGGAGAGACTTTGCCTGGAAGAAGGTTGAAAGAACTCTTGCCAGTAGTTCATGAGAAGGTGCCATATGACTTTGGATTGGTTAGAGATCCTGCCTGGACAGTGACACAGCTGATGGTGCCAGTGGCCTGAAACACGAACATGTGTTTCTTTTCCAGAGTTACAGTACCCCAAATTAGGGCAGGGGGAGAAGGAAGAACTGTGGGCATCTGTGAGTGTCCTAAAGGACTTTGCTATTTTAATGAAGACATTAGGTCACTGCTTTCAGTCTATATAGTGTTAAATAAACATTTCCTTTCCTTTTCACAAGTCTCTGGTCTTTCTTATTGGCAAAGGACAATGGAGCCCAGTAAGGTCCTTTCAGTAACAGTATATCACCCTCGGCCCCCTTTGTTCTGTAACAATATTGCCCCAGGGCCTGGACATGCTTGGGGGAAGGTTACCTTTAAGAACAATTTAATTTGCATGCCTAAATTTCAAGTTGAAAGTCTATAAGGACTTATTTACGAAAATGTACTTATTCATTAAAATGTACTTATTTATGAAAATCCTTTTCATTATGAGAATTCCAAAAGGCTTTGACTTATTTCTCATATAATTATTGCATCTCATTCTTCGAGGACCCATGTAGACACCATAAATGTTAGCTAAAGCCAAATAATTAGTTGCGATTAAATTGACATACTTTCCACAAGGCCAAGCTAGTTAGATAAAGGTTAATTCTCTGGACTGAATGATTAAGAAAATGAAATATCTCTTAAACTGAGCTCGTGTGGTGATACGGTCATGGCTCGGCCTGATTTCTGAATGGACTTCTCATCTTCTAGTTAGAATAATTTATTCAAATGCTTATAATACAGCATCACAGCCTATCCAATTGTGATTCCACCTCAAAACATTCTGCCTGCAGACCACCATAGAAGTTCAGTGTATTAAATCTGGATGATAAAACTGATTGAGGTATTCAAAAAGTCTCCATTAATTTGGAGACTTTTATTAAGTCTGCCGAATTGGACCTATGTCTTTCTTTGTGTGAAACTACATATATATGTATATACATACATATATATACATATATATATATGACACACACATATATAATGGATATAAGATTTCCAAACATAACTATTTCAACCTGAATTTATACGAATTATCTTGAAAATGTTGGAGAAAGTGATTATTCAAAAAGTTTAGAATTTTTACCTCAGTAAAGAAAATCTAATGAATATTTATTTTTGTTCCGGCTGGTTTTAAGCTGATGTCTCAAATTTTATTTTTCTTCAAAAATTGATAATCAGTAAAAACCTTTTTGGAAAACAATAAGTTAATAAGGTGGTGAGGAGGAGGGCAAGGGAAATAGATGTATTTGGTTAACACATATTATATTTTTATATACACTTTTTCAGTGATTTGGTAAAACAAACTGGTATTTTACTACCAGTCTACAGTCCATTAAATGAGCAAACAAACCTATCACTGCAATATATAAAAATGTTCCATAATATTTTATCCATCAAAAAAAAAACCAAATTAATTTCATGGCACTGAGATTCATAAAAAGTCTTTTGGATGGTGTCTTATATGATTTTCCAAATGTTAGAAGCATTTTTATTTTTATTTTTATTTTTTAAAGATTTTATTTATTTATTTATTTATTTATTTATTTATTTATAGAGAGGGAGGGAAGGAGAGAAGGAGAGAAACATCAATTTGTGGTTGCCTCTCGTGAGTCCCCTGCTGGGAAATGGTATGCAACCCAGGCATGCACCCTGACTGGGAATTGAACTGCTATCATGTGGTTTGCAGGCCCATGATCAATCCACTGAGCTACACCAGCCAGGGCAGAAGCATTTTTTAGATAGACAATTTTTTTTCTTAATATGTTGCTTTGGCAATCAGATTTTTTAAGTTTTAGACTCTGAAATTTAGCATGATACGGTTATTAGTGAAAAAATGTATTTTTGTGATTATATTTCAGGTAGAAATACCCCTGATAAGATTGTTGCTACAAAGACAAGATCTATTGAAAATACAATCTTTGAATGTTGTTAATCAACCAGAAAATAATGAAAGCATTTCATTTATGGAGCCCAGAAGTAGACCTTCTGTCCATGAAAAGTAATGCAGTTTTGACTCTGGGATTCTTAACTTGAATGCTGTAATAATTGTTTGACTTTCCTACTGCTTTACAGTTAGTAATAGACTTACAGAGACAGAGAAGCTGAGATTTGGCTTGGTTAACCATTTGGCTTGGTAAAAAAAATATATGTTCACCAGTTGCCACTTTGAATTATCCTGACATTTGAAATGTTTGTTCCAACCGAAATTCTTTTTAAGCAGATGTAGAAATACTTATCTACCAGGTAAATAAAATTTTATTTTTGCTTTGGTCTTTAGCACATGTCTTTTATTTTTTTTATTTTTTATTGTGACATGAGTTTATTCAAAAGCCATTTGTTAAATATTTCTTATAATTACCTTACTACATGTTTATAAAAAAGTAATTAATACAATGAGGAATATACTTTTTAATACATTTCAATTAACTGAATATAACTAACCTAGTGAATTAAATTTAATACATTACTATTTCTCTGTAATTTATTATCTCATACATACCACATGTTTTTTATTTAATTATTTTTCAAGTACAGTTTTCTCTCTTTTACTCCCATCCCAGTCCACCCGCCACTGTGTTCCCCACCTCCCTTCCATTTCCACCCCCCTTAGCTGGTTTTTTGAAAAGATAAACAAAATAGACAAGCCTTTAAGTAGGCTCATCAGGAAAAGAAGAGAGAGGACACAAATAAACACAATCAGAAAGGAAAGAGGAGAGATTACAACTGATACCACAGAAATAGAAGGGATTGTAAGAAATTACTATGAAGAACTGTACACCAAGAAATTTGAAAACCTAGGGGAAATGGACAAATTTCTAGAAAATCTAATGTTCCAAAACTCACTGATGAAGAAGCAGAAAACCTGAACAGACCAATGACAGCAGAAGAAATTGAAGCAGTAATAAAAAAACTCCCAACACACAAAAGCCCTGGACCAGATGGTTTCACAGGAGAATTCTACAAAGCATTTAAAGAAGAGCTAACCCCTATTCTTCACAGACTATTCCAAAAAATCCAAAATGATGAAAGACTCCCAAACTCTTTTCATGAAGCCAGCATCATCCTAATTCCAAAACCAGATAGAGACACAATAAAGAAAGACAACTTCAGGCCAATATCGCTGATGAACATAGACGCTAAAATCCTCAACACAATATTGGCAAATCGCATCCAACAATATAACCAAAAGATCATACACCATGACCAAGTGGGATTCATCCCAGGGATGCAAGGATGGTTCAATATTCATAAATCAGTATATGCAATACATCACATAACAAAAGCAAAGACAAAAATCACATGGTCATATCAATAGATGCAGAAAAAGCTTTTGATAAGGTACAACACCCATTTATGAAAAAAACACTCAGCAAAGTGGGAACAGAGGAAGCATTCCTCAACATAATAAAGGCCATATATAAAAGACCTACAGCCAACATCATACTCAATGGGCAAAAACTAAAAGCTTTTCCACTAAGATTGGGAAAAGACAAGGTTGTCCACTTTCACCACTTCTATTCAATATAGTATTGGAAGTTTTAGGCACAGTGATCAGATAAGAACAGGAAATACAAGGCATCCAAATTGGAAAGGAGGAAACAAAACTGTTATTGTTTGCAGATGGCATGATAGTGTACATGGAAAATCCTATAGACTCTACCCCAAAACTGCTTGAACTAATTAATGAATTTGGCAAAACAGCAGGTTACAAAGTCAATATTCAGAAATCAAAGGCATTTTTGTATACTAACGATAAATCAGCAGAAGCAGAAATGAAGAAAATAATTCCATTCGATATAGAAAAAAACAAAAAGAAAATACCCAGGAATAAACCTAACCAAGGAGGTAAAAGACCTGTATTCAGAAAACTACAAAACACTGAAGAAAGAAATCAAGGAAGACACAAACAAATGGAAACATATACCATGTTCATGGATTGGAAGAATTAACATCATCAAAATGTCCATACAATGCAAAGCAATTTACAGATTCAATGCAATACCTATTAAAGTACCAATGGCATTTTTCACAGACATAGAACAAAGACTTCAAAAATTTATATGGAGCCATAAACAATCCCAAATAGCAGCTGCACTTTTGAGAAAGAAGAAAAAAGTAGGAGGGATCACAATACCTGATATCAAACTGTATTACAAGGCCACTGTAATCAAAACAGTCTGGTACTGGCATAAAAACAGGCACTTAGATCAATGGAACAGAACAGAGAGCCCAGAAATAAACCCAACTCTCTACAGCCAATTAATATTCAACGAAAGGGACAGTAACATAAAATGGAGTAAAAATAGTCTCTTCAACAAATGGTGTTGGGAGAACTGGATGGCTATGTGCAAAAAAATGAAACTTGAGCACCAACTTATACCATACACCAAAATAAATTCAAGGTGGATAAAAGACTTAAATATAAGCCATGAAACCATTAAAGTCCTAGAGAATATTGGCAAGAGAATCTCAGATATTTCACACAGCAACATTTTTACTGATATGTCCCCTAGAGCAAGGAATATAAAGAAAAGAATAAACAAATGGGATCTCATCAAAATAAAAAGCTTCTGCGTGGCTAAAAAAACAGTATTAAAATAAAAGACAACCAACTGTATGGGAAAACATATTTGCCAATGATACCTCACACAAAGGTTTAATCTCCAAAATATACAAAGAACTTACATGACTTCACTCTAAGACAACTAATCCAATTTAAAAATGGAAAAAGGACTTGAACAGACACTTCTTCAAGGAGGACATACAGAACATCCAGAGACACATGAAAAGATGTTCAATATCGCTAGCTATCAGAGAGATGCAAATTAAAACCACAATGAGATACCACTTTACACTGATCAGAATGGCTATCATAAACAAAGCAACAGACAACAAATGTTGGAGAGGTTGTGGGGAAAAGGGTTCACTGTTGGTGGGATTGCAGACTGGTACAACCATTATGGAAAACAGTATGGAATTTTCTCAGAAAACTAAAAATCGACCTGCCTTTTGACCCAGCAATTTCACTGCTGGAATTATATCCTGAGAACCCTAAAACACCAATCCAAAAAAAAAACCTATGCATCCCAATGTTCATAGAAGCACAATTTACAATAGCCAAGAGCTGGAAGCAACCTAGGTGCCCATCAGTAAATGAATGGATCAAAAAATTGTGGTACATATACACAATGGAATTCTATGCAGCAGAGAGAAAGAAGGAGCTCTTATCCTTTGCAATAGCTTGGATGGAACTGGAAAGCGTTATGCTTAGTGAAACAAGCCAAGTATTGAAAGACAAATACCATATGATCTCACCTTTAACAGAAAGCTAAACAACAAAACAAATAAGCAAGCAAAATAAAAGCAAAGACACTGAAATAGAGAACAGGGGGACAGTGACCAGAGGGGAGAGGGGAGGGAATTTCAGGGGAAAAGGGGAAGTATTTACAGGAACTAGTGTAAAGGACACATGGACCACAACTAAGGGGGATGGAAATGGGAGGGAGGTGGGGAGCACATGTCTTTTAGGTGTCAGCAATCTTCCCAATCAGTGGCTTGACAGAAGAAATCAGTAGCCCTGTTTATGATTGACATTGTTAACAGCTACTTTCTCTGTTTGTTAAAGAGTGATTGCTGTCTATATTTCTAGCCGAGTATATGAAAGTATGGCATAAGAAAAAAAATTATTGAAAGATCTTATATTGCAAAGAAATTGGCATTAGCTTTGTTCAGAATTTTTAATAGAATCTCAATAATATATTAAGCTCTGTGAGGACAGAGATATTGCCTTTTTTAATGATGTTTATTTATGTATCCTCAGTACATTACACAGGGACATATAGTAGATTCTCAATAAACATATGTAACTGCAAGAACCTATGCATTCTGTAGAATTATATTATTTTTTGTTAAGTATATTTTATTGACTATGCTATTAAAGTTGTCCCATTATTTTTCTCCCTTTTATCCCCCTCTATCTAGCATACACCCTCCCACCAGCATTCCTACCCCCAGGATCATGTGCATGGGTCTTACATATAAGTTCTTTGGCTTCTTCATTCCCCATACTATTCTTAATTCCATCCCATACATTTTGTACCTACGAGTTATGCTTCTTATTCCCTGTACCTTTTTCCCCATTCTTCCCCCTCCCACTCCCTGCTGTTAACCCTCCATGTGATCTCCATTACTGCGATTCTGTTCTTGTTCTAGTTTGCTTAGTTTGTTTTTGTTTTTTTTAGTTCAGTTTTTGATAGTTGTGAGTTTGTTGTCATTTTACTATTCATAGTTTTGATTATCTTCTTTTTCTTAGGTAAATCCCTTTAATATTTAAAGTAATAAGGGCTTGGTGGTGATTAACTTTTTTAACTTGACCTTATCTGGGAAGCACTTTATCTGCCCTTCCATTCTAATTGATAGCTGTGCTGGATAGAGTTAGCTTGGATGGAGGTCCTTGCCTTTCAAAACTTTGAATACTTCTTTCCAGCCCTTCTGGCCTGCAAGGTTTTTTTTTTGTTTTTTGTTTTTTTGTTTTTTTTTTTTGTGAGAAATCAGCTGAAAGTCTGATGAGAACTGTTTTGCAGATAATTATCTTCTCTTTTCTTGCTGCTGTTAAGATTCTCTTCTTATCTTTAATCTTAGGTAATGTAATTATGATGTATCTTGGTGTGTGCTTCCTTGGGTTCAATTTCTTTGGCACTCCCTAAGCATCTTTGATTTCCTGGAAGTCTATTTCCTTTGCCAGATTGGGGAAGTTCTCTTTCATTATTTGTTCATATAAGTTTTCCATTTCTTGATCTTCCTCTTCTCCTTCTGGAATCCCTGCGATTACGATGCTGGAATGTTTAAAGTTATCCTGAAGGTTCCTGGAGGAGGTTCCTAAGACTCTCCTCATTTTTTTGAATTCTTTTTTCTTCATTCTATTCTGGTTGAATGTTTATTTCCTTCCTCTTGTCCAAACTGTTGATTTGAGTCCTGGTTTCCTTCCCTTCAGTGTTGGTTCCCTGTACATTTCCATTTATTTCCCTTTTTATAGTCTTCATTTTTTCCTCTATTTTGCAACCACACGCAACCATTTCTGTGAGCATCCTGATTACCAGTGTTTTGAACTCTGCATCTAATATGTTGGCTATGTATTTGTAATTTAGTTGTATTTTTTCTGGGGCTTTGATCTGTTCTTTCACTTGGGCCATTTTTTTTTGTCTTGCATGCCTGTTACTTATTAAGGAGCAGAGCCTTAGGTAATCAATCACCAGGGCTGGGCAACCCACCCTGTTGCATCCCTGTATATGGGGGGTGGATCAGAGAGGGAACGATGACACTTGATAGGCTCTCAGCAGGCTTTCTGCCTTTTCCCCCAAGCAAGCAAATTGGGTCCTCTTGGTGCTGATGCCCAGATGGTGGGCTTGGGTAAATTATAGGACTCTGTGGGTCTCTCCAATGAACTGCCCCATGAGGCTGGCTATTTCTCCCACTAGCACAACTCCCACAGGTCTTACAACCATAGATTTTGAGGCTTTAGTTTTCTCCCACTGGAACCCTGGGTTGTGTTGTCTGTCTCACGACCCAGTTGTTCCTCCTGGCTTGTCCACAGTGAAAGTGGGGTTGCCAGGTCCACTAGCTGCCACCTTGCCCAGCCCAGTCTGTTGCCTTGCTGCATCTCCTCTCTGCCCCAGCTGCTTGTCTCCATCCCTTCTACCAGTGTGGTTGAATATTTTTCCTTTAACTCCTTGGTTGTTAGACATCCAAACAGTTTGATTTTCTATCACTTCTGGTTGTTTTGGTTTTTAAATTGGTCGTCTTTCTTTTGGTTTTGCAATCAAGGAAAACGTATCTACCTATTTCTCCATCTTGGCCAGAAGTTCTATTTATTTTTTAAAAATGAGTACTGCTGCAGAATTAGGTTCATATTTCACTTGCTTTTATCCATCCCATTCTATGCATCCTGTGATTTTAAGGTGTGGTCACATACACTTACTCTTTAAGTCTCCCTCTACTACTTTAAGGAAGTCTCCTTTTTAGTTTAAGGTTAAAAAAATGAAGTACAACTGTACTATGATACCTCAACTAATCATCATCAGGATACAACTGCTGGTCTCTCCTAAGTCAATGATTCATGGTTAAGCCATAATGGCTTCTAAAGGGAGTTTGAAAGTCTAGGACAAGAATGCAACCATTATTTTACTTAATCCTGTAAAGGAAGAAATGAAATAATAAGATTAAGTTAACAAAAACTAAATCTTGATGGGGTTAAGTTTTAAAACGAAGAGAGAGAAGTATACTTGTGACTAGCCCTATCTGTTAGACTCCATGCTATGTAAGAAATATTATCTAATACTCCGGTAAATTCAGATTTCAAATCATGACTTTGTCGTTGCCTAAGGGCTTAAATAAGACACCGGGAAATCTGACTGGCACAGATAATTTTTTTATAGTCCCAGCTACCTAACCTCCCAGACAAAATAAAATGAGTACCATGAGTATTTCCAACTCCAACAGGGCCTTAGCTTGGCTATAATGTGGTTGTTTAGCTGGAGTGCTATCAGTCCAATGTAGGATAATGTCACAGCATTCCGTGAATAATCAGGCACAGGTGCATGCTGGGCATGCTAATATTGGTAGCAAATACATTAAGGAACTCAGCGATACCATTAAAAGTATGTGTTAGTACCACATATCCAAGAAATCTACTTTTATTGTACTTATTTAGAACCATTATGTAGAATCTTCCCACAAATGGTTTTCTACTTCAGGATCTGGATAGAGTTCAGAAATTTTTGTTCAAAAATACACCTCTAGGAATTGAGTGACAATTGTTGTTTTTATAGATTTGGGTTTTCCCACAAACAGAAGACCTTCTTTATGTTGCAATATAGGACAAGTCCTATATTAAAACTCCTGTCCTGTTGTAGCATCACATTTAATATTTGGCAGATTTTTCGTGTGTCTTTAACAAAGAGCTTTCATTTAAGAGTAATAGCTGAGTTTTGTAAACTTCCTCTTTGTACTTCCAGCTTCTGCCAGGATCTTATCTAGAATCATATGAACAAAGTTCTCAATGCTACAACTGTTCGAAATGGAAAGATAAACAAAACGATTCATTTCCCTTTTATTAACTCTTTCTAAACATAACATACCTAGCATTTCTCCATCAAAACCGGCATGAAGATTCTTACCCACAAAATGGTTTGTGTTCAGATGTGAGCAGCTCAGTCCAGCTCAGTGCTTCTATTCTCTAGGCTGCTAAGGCCACTGCAGGGACTAAGCTTTACCAACCAGGAAGGGCATGACTTTTGCCTTGGCCTGAAAATGCATGAAGCCATCAGGCCCACAGTTAAGAGATAGAGGAATCATGAAGAATTGCAGGTTAGGTGTATACAGAATATATTTGGAAAATGAAGCTTCAGTAGTTCTGTTTTAGAAGCTATAAGAACTTGAATGAATGCTATTGCCTCAGAGGTTTTGTCTTTTACTGAATTGTATAAGGCTATTTACTTATTTATTTTTAGAAAGATGGGGAAGGGAGAAAGAAAGAGAGGGAGAGCGATATCAGTGTGTGTTAGCCTCTGGCGCATGCCAGGCATGTGCCCTGACTGGGAATCGAACTGGTAACCCTTTGGTCCAGAGGCCAGTGCTCAATCCACTGAGCCACACCAGGCAGGGCAACACTGTTTATTTTTACAGATTGCAATATCTTTTAAAAATGGTAACATAAATCCTTTAGATAGTATTATACTAAATATCCGAACATGCAAATTTAATAAAAATAACACTCTGAATTTCTTTCTTAAAGATGGTAAAGATAAATGAGTAACTTTCTACAAATGTATTTTGACACTTATCATTCATGATGAGTACCGAGGTGATAGTACTAATCATGTGAAGCTCACAAGAAACAAAAATGTTAGAGTAACAAGTTATACAAGTTGCATATAAGCAGAGCATGACTTTTCATTGAGATCAAATAACTTTTCTTCTAAATAAATTCTGCTTATTTTGATTAAAATTTTGAGAATTCACAACATGAAAAGTAATGGCTATTAAAGTGTTAGGTATATGAGTGAAAGAATTCTTTTGTAAATAGTCAAATAATGCCAGACATATACTCATATAGTTAAATAGAAAATCCATTACTTCTAATATTGGTCTGATTTTGTACTTTGAAGATAATGTAGCATTTGAATATTATTGTGATAATACTACTGCAAAATAGTTTAATTCACCACTAAAGACAAAATTATCTCTATAATGATCATATGTATAGTAATAACTGTATCCAAACAAATTTTAATATTCCACCAATTAAAACTGAAATTTACAGCTGTCAAAAGTTATACAAGCTAGGCCCTGGCTGGTGTAGCTCAGTGGATTGAGCGTGGGCCTGCAAATCAGACAATCGCGGTTTGATCCCCAGTCAGGACGCATGCCTAGGTTGCAGACCAGTTCCCTGCAGGCCAGTTCCCAGCAGGGGACGCACGAAAGGCAACCATACATTGATATTTCTCTCCCTCTCTCCTTCCCTTCCCCTCTAAAGATAAATAAATAAAATATTTTTTTAAAAAAGTTATACAAGCTGATATTTACACAAAGAAATTGAACTACAATTTTCTGTGACAAGTATCATATAGACTTCTAAATATAAGTAATAAATGAATAATCAGTAAGATAGTATATCATTTGTTGCTACACAACCATCTCCCAAATTATAAAAAAGTATAAGTATTTGAAAAACTACTTTGCAATTTTACCTAAATATTATATAGAAGTACTGATCCCCTTTTGACCTATTTAGATTCCCTATGGAATTTCAATATTTTAATTAACTATATTATATTCAAATATTAGATTTAACCATTGATATTACTAGCCCAGGATTCATTGACCTTTGAGTACTGAGATGTCAAAGTGGTTGGTTACAAGGATGGTAACACTGGTCTCATCTAACTGCAGCCCCATTGACTTCCAGCCCAGACTCTTGGCTCCTTATGGGCTCCAATTTTGCCATTAACAGAAAAAAAAATTAAGATTGTACTCTAACACCACAGAAAGAAATTATGTATCTTTCATTTTCTCAGAAGAGTCTTCCATATATTTATTTTTAATTACTCTCCTCTTCCATTAGAAAAAATAACTTTTAAGCATAGACCCATCATTTTTACACACTTCAGTCCACTCACTAAGGAAACTTTATTCATAATCACACAAGCAAATGTCCATGTCTTGGCAGATAAAATATGCTAAAATAGATTTTCTCAACTAATTCATCAGCCACTGAGTGGCTTTCTAGGGTGTGCTCCTCCATGACCAGGACACTCCAGCACATGCACACCGCCCTGAAGAGCTGCAAGGATCTGCAATCATATAGATTCGAGGATGATCCAACCAGAATATCTGCCATCCACATATTCATAATACTCCTAGTGTGTCATTGGAACCACTCTGCTTAGTTGCTGAAAGTCAGACTGTAATTAATAGTATATGAATCACAGTGTTTTTTAAAGATTTTATTTATTTATTTTTAGAGAGAGGGAATGGGAAGGAGAAAGAGTGGAAGAGAAATATCAATGTGTGGTTGCCTCTCATGTGTCCCCTACTGGGGACCTGGCCTGCAACCCAGGCATGTGCCCTGACTAGGAATCAAACTGGCGCCCCTTTGTTTTGCAGGCCTGCGCTCAATCCACTGAGCTACACCAGCCAGGGCACAGTGTTTTGTTTTGTTTTGTTTTTCTGGAAACTCTAAGATGAAAAACACACCTGGCTCAAGAGAAGCCGCAATCATTCTTGTCTTCTAGAATCCTGACGCTGAACTGCCCAATGATTCCAGATATTCCTCTTATGCAGAGTGTTTTCTCACTCTCCTGAGATAATGGATGACAAGTATTAAAGAATAAATGCAACAGAGGCTTTCTCTTTTATACATCCATTTAGTCATCCAGACAAGTTTTTATAAAGCACCTGGAAATGCCATTCACTGTGTTTAGAGCTAAAGATAATATATTGAATTAGGCAGATTTGGTTCCTATCCTCCTTACTTTGTAAATAGAGTAAAAGAGCCATCAAAGTCTGATAACAGAAAAGCTCAAAGAGTTACAAAAGAGAAAATGAATATTTAAGTATACATTTGCATGTAGGGTGGAGACCTACCTTACTCTGACTCATGAGGGAAAGACTTTCTGACGAGGTGATATTCAAACTCAGAACATCGTGGAACCAAGCATGCCTTAGCAGAAGAGTGTTCTAGCAAAGAAATTGATATGTACGAAGGTCCTGAAGCTGAAAAGAGTTTAGAATTTTCTAACAATGAAACAAAAATTGTTAGGCTGAGACATGGTGAGCACGGTGATTTGGCATGGCATAAGGTCAGAGAGTTAGGCAAGAATCATAGTAAGTAGAATTCTATAAGCAAATGTAAGGATAATGTGATGTGTAAGCAGGTAATTTATGTAGCTGTTTACATTTTTAAAGCATACCTTATTACTGTGTGAATTAATTGAGGGACAGCATAGATCAGGGAGCATAATAAAGACTTCACATGAGCCCATCAGAGTGTCTTATTCTGTCCATCTAATAATGAAAAAGGAATCTAACCTCTCTATTTAAAACAAAGCTGGGATTCTTTTTTTTAGTATATTTACATTCTTACTCTATTCGGAGATATGTGATCAATTATATATTTATATGCCAGGTAATATATTAAAATTTAAAGTAATTCATCTTCCACATTTTTACTTTTTTTCAAAAAAATCCTTGTCACAATATGTACAAGGGAAATACAAGCTTTATTTTTTTCTATTCCAAAATTGTTGTAATTCAAACTCATCTGATTTATATTGATTTTGAATTTAGCACTGAGAGAAAACACTTACATGTTCTATAATATTGTTAAGCTGCACAGATAAAATTAGAAGATTAATTGTCATTGTTTTTTGTTATAAATTAGATGACTCGCCACATGGGAAAGGAATCTGGGATAACAGGGTAGTTTATAATTTGAATTGTAAGTTAGGCATTATGATGTGTTTCCTGTCACAAAATCTGTGGTCCAGTATTAGATTATGTATTCTTGAGCTCAATTAAGCAGCAAAGTGCTGAGTTAATTTTGGGAATAAAACTTAAGAAAGAGAAGCTAGCTTTCTCCCAGATTGTGGTGGTTCCGTAGCGTGCTACTATATCTTTGTCATCTAAAAACCTTCATTTGTATAACCTATTCTTTATAAACCACGTGGCTCCAAAGCTCTCCAATTTTCACATTCATACACTCATTTGAATTGTATTTAAAAGTTCTATTTTGTTGTAAACTAGAAGGTTGATAACAAGGGCAATCATGAAAACTTTCTTTTCTGAAGAAATTAGTTTCAGAGAAAAGATTCAGAGAGCTTTAGTTAAAAAAAAAAAGTTAAATTTACTAAGTCCTAAAACTCTGGGACACACTAACATGAGAATGTCTAGTTCTTACATACTGTAGATTATTGAAGAATGTATTGTTTTCTCAAAAAGTATATACACCTGACCAATGGTTTTGTAGACAATGTCTTCCTTCATTCATCACTGCATGCTTTGGGGTATACAGTGTTCTTGGGAAATCTCCAAAACAATAGATCTATTCCATGACCTCAAATATTTTACTTTTGGTAGGAATGGTAACTCATTATACACACACCTTATCAATATATGTGATTATTTATTTGCTGTTCTTCTTTACTACAATATAACCTCCAGAATATTGATGGACATGATTCATTTACAAACCACTGAGAATCCAGATTCTAGCACTGTGCTCAACACAAAGTGGTCTGGAGCCAAAACTGGTCTTAAGCAAAGCAATATAGAAAATCTGAGGTAAAAGAATATATTTCAAGAATACATTTTATAATGTATATATTTTAAAAATAAAAATAATACAGTAACAGAACATAAAAAAGTCCCAATCATACTGGGATAAAATTTAAGTAGGTTTTCAGTGAAGTAAAGGGGAAAATCACTAGTAACATCCCAATCTAAGGCATATGTGCTTAGATCAGGAATGTATTTTGTGTACAGTCCAGCATGAAATTAAGAAATTATTTTGTGTTCAAGTGTCTCTTCTTAAAGAATCTTTCTAATTATCATTGAGATATATTTGGACCAAATGGAAGTTTGCCACCAATATCCTTGGAGCTATAGTAAGTAATAGCACACAATATCAGCCGCATTCCAGACTTCAGTGAATAGTGACCTTCAACTACAGAGGCTATTGATAGTGCTGTGCATGGTGTGGCTGTTGGGAAACTGGGCTATGAGACACAGAGAAGTGCGCTGTGAGTACATAGAGTTCTGTGTGCCCTACAGATGACAAAGAGCAGTGAGATAATGAGAGAAGCAACTGGACTGTATCAACAAGAGAGGAAATAATAAGGATTCTGGATTAGATTAGCTTTGAGTTGATACATATGGGCAGATACATTCTTTACCAGTTTGGTTATTTGGAAAACAAAAAAACAAAAACAAAAGAAGAATGTTGTAAACTGGATAATGGTCTCTCCCACGTCCTAATGTCTCCTAATCTCTAGGACCTGTGCATATGTTACTTAACATTGCAAAAGACGTATCAGATGTGAGTTTTGTAATTGGGAGGTTATTTGGGATTATCTGATGGGCCCAATATAACCACTAGAGTCCCTTATAAAAGGGGATCAGGAGGATGGTAATTAGAATCAAAAGAGGCTATACAATAACATAAGCAGACATCCAAGAAAAAGAGAATGAGTGAGTTAAAGTTGTTATGCTCTGAGCTTTAAAGATAGAAAAGGGGGCCAGAAATTTAAACCCCATGGGTGATTAATATAAACAAAAAATCAAGAAAAACAAACCCTCCTCCTAAGACTCCAAAAAGAATGAAGCTATTATGACCCATTTTTTACTTCAGACCTTCAAAATTATAGGAGAAAGAAATGTGTGTGTGTGTGTGTGTTTAAGCCACTAAATTTGTTATACTTTTTGAGGCAGCAGTAGGAAAATAGTACAGGGGAAAAAAGTTTCTGTGAAGTTGATATGGAAGATAAAACAGGAAAAATAACCCTAATGTCCTTGTATCTATAGGGTTTACCTACCACAAAGTGAGTCTTTTCAGCTAAAAAACAACAGGACAGCAGAAACTGGGAGAACCTTTTCTAGCTCAAAGTGGACCAGAGAGACAACAAAGATCCATAGCCAAGTTCAGAGCATTAGATAATAGTAAAAAAGAACAAATATTGAATACAAGTTTAAAGTTGATTTGACACTGATTCAGTTTTGAAAGCTGATCTTTGATACCTGCTGTAATTCTTAAAAACTTAAGGTTTTATTACATTAATCTGCATAGAAAGCTGTGAGTAAGTAGCACAATAGAATCCCAGTTCTCTAAGTGGACAAGCTAAAGCCTAAACAAGGTGAGATTTTTGTCCAAAGTCACAAAGTAGCATTCTCCTGACTCAGAATAGAAGAATATTTCTAATATACTATAATTCTAAAAATAGTTTAACTTACTATATTTTTATAATGCCATGGGTATTTTACAGCATTAAAGAGACATTAAATAATGATCATCATTAGCATTAGCTGGAGACAGTATCTGGTGGGAGATGAGTTTTACATTACTAGCGAGTAAAGCAGCACAAAGAAAAGGGCAGCTGATTCTACTCTGACTAACACTAGTATGTTTATATGAAAGTATTTGAGTTAATATATTTTTTCTGTTTAAATTTTCCAAGCTGGAACTGTGAAATTGTCTCACTCCAAGGGCGTTCTTTATTGCAGCTCTGCCATTCCCTAGTCCACTTCTGGTTGTCCCCTGGTAATCCTGGTGACATCCAACCCATCTATTCAGAATTGAGCATGTCAAAGAGCAGGAGCCATTTTGCTTTCTGGTGACTTTGCTCTCAGTATATGATAAAGAGCAAACCCAGGGCCCTCTGAGTTGGCACCAGGACCTGAGGGTCTGTGTCACTTGTCAGTGTATGGGCAGGAGAAAGAGACCAAACCATTTCCTTTGCAATGCTTGAATCATAATTTTTCAGGGATGCAAGAAGGACTAACACATATTAAGTTTTTATCAATATCTGGAACTGCAAAACTCTATTTATTCACTTACTCAATTAATATTTATTGGCCAGACCCAATATGAAATGCCTGTACAATATGATAAACAAAATGGACATGAAAACTGACCTCCTGCAGTTTCAAGTCTAGGCTGGGAAATAGTTAATAACCAGGTGAATGACACATAAATGCTCAGGAAAACAACTGAGAAGAATGCTAGAGGAGACTGTGTGGGGGTTGGGTGCCTATTGTATCTTGGAGAGTCAGAAAGAACTATTCTGAGAGCAAGACACTGAACCTGATTTCTGAGGTGGAAAAAACAAGCATGGAGTCGGAATGTCATGGAAGGAGTTCCATCCAAAGGGGCTGGCATCTGCAAAGGCCAGGAGAGTCAAGAACTTGGTTTAGTGAAGTATCTGTGTGCCTGAAGCACAGTGAGAAAGAATGAAAATGATGTGAGAAAACATCAAAGAGGAGGTAAAGAGCAAATGAAAATCAACTGAGTTTTTTTAAAATTCAGCACTGGTTTAAAGAGCAAAAATCAGTGTTGTGGTTATCATGAAGGAAATGAAAGTAGTTCTACATGGGGAGAGGGGGAAATAAGCAACAAGGAAGTATCTGGGTGGTGAAATGTTAGAAGCAGGTGTTATATTTTCCTTGTAACCTAAGTGGAAAGACATAAAAAGGATTTAAGAAGTGAAGTGACATGATAATACATATATTCTTATACATATTTTACTGATTGTGCCATTACAGTTGTTCTATTCCCCCCTTCATTCCCCTCCACCCTGCACACCCCTCCCCCACCATTCCCCCCTTTAGTTTATGACCATGTGTCTCAAGTTCTTTAGCTTCTATATTTCCCCTACTATTCTTGCCCCCCTATCTATTTTCTACCTATCATCTATGCTACTTATTTTCTGTACCTTCTCCCCCCTTCTCCTCCCACTCCCCTGTTGCTAACCCTCCATTTGATCTCCATTTCTATGGTTCCGCTCCTGATCTAGCGGTCTGCTTAGTTTGCTTTTGTTTTAGGTGTGGTTGTTAATAACTGTGAGGAATCAGTATCTTACCTTCTCACCTAGAATTTCAATACCACATTCCCCAGAGCCAAAGTAAGTTTTAAAAATATATGTATTATAAGGGGATAATAGATATATATATTTTTTAAATTTTTTTAAAATATTTTCTTTATTTATTTTTCGAGAGAGGGGAAGGGAAGGAGAAAGAGTGGGAGAGAAACATCAATGTGTGGTTGCCTCTCATGCCCCTGCGGGACTGGGCGTGTGCCTGATGGGAATCGAACCGCGATACTCTGGTTCGCAGGAGTGAGTGAGCCAGGGCTAGATATATTTTTAAAACTTACTTTGGCTCTGGGGAATGTGATATTGAAATTCTAGGTGAGAGGGTAAGATACAGAGAGGATGTTGTTGCTGGAAAACAAGTTAAGTGAGCACAAGTTTAAATGTATTCTGTTTAAGGTGCATGAGAGCTATCCAAGAATATGTATAAAGTTAAATGAATACCTCTACAGCTCAAGAGGATGAGTGGCACATATAATTTGGTGACATCTCAGTGGAGAGATAGAGGAAAAAACATTGAAGCCACACTTCTGTCCCAAAGGAAATGCTGAGTTAAGTGAAATCAGGGCTCAGATCCAGGCCCTGACATCTAGCAGCATTTAGTATTTTCATAAAGTATCAGAATTGGTGGAAACACAAAAGGATGCTCAGAAGAGCTATTATTGGAGTATTAGAAAATGCCAGAGAATGTAAATATCTGGATATTCAAATTAAAACAAAGTAAGCTTAGATGTGTGGTCAGCAGAGTTTACTGCTGCTGAGAAAAAAAGATAAAGATCTTTAACTGAATGGCAAAAGTTAGAGAAAATGAGGAAAAATGTGCTAGAATTTGAGAGGATAAAATAGCATGCACAGAAGCATAATGATGTTTAACAATTGCAGTTTTCATAAGGTTATAGCATAAGAGGTGCTAAAATAGGACCAGAGGAAAAATAAATTGAGAAATGAGCTAGAGGTATAGCTAGAAGTTCATGTGCTGGCACAGTGGAGTCTCAAAATTTCAAATGTGATAAAACAGTAGAAGTTAGGCTGTGTCACAATCATATTTGTATTTTAGAAATTTTACTCTGATTTCTGATACCATTTTGGAACATCGCCTGCAGTGAGAAGTGGAACTCTACATCAATTTCAGTAGATCAGTTAAATAGCTAAAGAGCACAAAATAAATCAAACATGTAAGAAAGGGAGAAGAGTCTGATTAAAGAGTTGACAATTCTGGACTTGGTGAAGGACTAGATTAGAAGAATAAGGCATAGGAAATAGGGGCGTCAATGAGTCTTGCATTTTTACCTTGGTACAAGTGAGGATAGAGCATCACTGCTCACCAAGACAAGAAAGCTGAAGACAATACCAATCACTTGTTTATTGAGCTGCCACAATACTTAAGGCACTGGGGAAACCATAGAGTATAAAACAAACACAATTACTAACCTCATGTTTACAAAAAAAGAAGTGTCATTATATTTGTCTCAAATTGTTAAAATAACATCTCTACTTTGGTAAAAATCTCAAAAATAAATGACCCTTTGAGAAAAATTTTGGAGATGGAGAATTTCCCTTACATAGTTTAAAATTTTACTATGTAGTTTTATATTGAATAATTGTAAGGGCATCAAGTTTAAATACATTGTTAATAAATGAAACAATGGCAGTTATTGTATGCAATAATCCAAATATTCTAAAGCCATAACTGGAATAATACCTGCCTTAAATATACATTGGATTCAGTCTGCCTTGCCCCTACACAAACAGGCAGTTGACCAATAAGGATGAGCCAGAGATCCTCAGCCTTCGTTCTTGCCATTCATGAAGGAACTCGTTGTTTGCTCTTCAAACTTTCTCTCATTGCATGCTACTCTCCTCCTGATTCTTGCTGTTTAACACAATCTCTCATTTTACTCCTGGTTCTGTCTGTAGGTCATTGTGTTGGCCTTTGCTTTCTCTGGGTTTTATTTGCAATGCACTAAAGCCTACATAGTCTGAATCATTTCACCATTCCAGCCCTTATTATAGTTACAACTCTAGTTTAAGGCCAAACTTCAAGAATTCCAAGTTATACACTCCTTAATCCCTAGATAAAGAGATGTCAGGCAAGCAGTGTCTGTATAAATAACTAAAGACATTTTCTTCTTAACTCCAGTTCTGGTCAAATATTTATTAGCATAGTGGTTTTCATTTGACATCCCTAACAGAGTCATGATAAAGAGTATTTGGAAAGGAGAATAATATAGATGATTAACAACTAGAGGAATGAGACATAGGAGAAAAGGCTAAAGAAACCAGGTTAGTAATGCCTAGAGACATGAATGCTAGAATTGGGGGCAGAGACTTCAGCACTATAAATGGTGAGGAGGCTCTTGTTAGTGATAGAGAACAAGTGTTCTTTCCAGGAAAGAGCAGTGAGGATGCAGTTTATAGTAAGGTGTTTGGCCTGAGAAAGAATGGCTTGATTTAATGGATTGTGAGGGTTAGGCCTCTCCTCTATAGTTTCTTAGTGAGGCTGTGATTTTTTTCTTCAAGGCCATAAATCTTTACTAATAATTCTCCCACGATGTGGAAGTAAAGGCAAAAAAGAGCATCTGTAATATGTGGAATCTCTGAGAACACATTAAAAAACCACTTTCACATCTTAGGTATCTGTAAATATCCATGATATTTCACTGAATACATGTGGTTTGACAACTGGTATAGGGAGGAAGGTATTCTCTCAATAAATAAATAATGTTTCCAGATTACAGCATAGGGAATATAGTCAATAATTTTGTGATGACTATGTATGTGGCCAGGTAAGTACTTGAACCAGCAGAAGACTACACTGGAAAATACATGATTTTCTAACCACTTTGATGTGCATCTGAAACTAATAAAAAATAGTATTAAATGCAAACTCCAATTAAAAATTAAATAAAAGGTAGATTTACAAAACAGAATCTTGTGTCACAGTTTATTGTTTCAATTTAGAGCATGCTACTCAAAATACTGTTCTTTTAGTTTTGAGTTGTAGAGTATGTTTATTAGTAATTTGATTATGCTTTTTTCTAGATATCCTATTTGTGGCACTTTCCTGATTAAAGATACTTTGAGTTAAAAAATAACATTTTACCACTTTTATTTAAATATGTTGTGCTTTGAATCATCTTGAAACTATTATGCTACAAAAGCCATGAATTTCATGACTTTCATTTTTTAATGGAAAACCTATTTTTAAATAGATTTAACCTATTTTTAAATAGATTTTATTGATTATGCAATAACAGTTGCCCTAATTTTTTCCCTTTGTCCTCTTCCTTCTGGTACCCACCTCCAGGAACCCCCCACCCTCAGTTCATGTCCATGGGTCATGTATATAAGTTCTTCAGCTTCCCCATTTCCTATACTATTCTTAAATATTCTGTTGTCTATTTTGTGCCTATGAATTATGTTTCTTTTTTTTTTTTTTTGAGCCAAACCAGCCAGGGCTGTTTATTCTATTTCCTTTTTTTAAAATATTTTATTTATTTATTTTCAGAGAGAGGGGAAGGGAAGGAGAAAGTCAATGTGTGATTGCTTCTCATGTGTCCCCCACTGGGAACTGGCCTGCAACCCAGGCATGTGCCCTGACTGGGAGTGGAACCACAATCCTTTGGTTTGCATACCCACGCGCAATCCACTGAGCTACACCAGCCAGGAGATTCAGTTGTTGGTAAATTTGTTGCCATTTTAATGTTCATAGTTTTGATCTTCTTCATTTTCTTAAATAAGTCCCATTAACATTTCATGTAATAATGGGTGGGTAATGATGAACTCCTTAAGCTTTTCCTTGCCTGGGAACCACTCTAAATGATAGCTGTGCTGGATAGAGTAATCTAGGTTGTTGATCCTTGCTTTTCATCACTTTGAATACTTCTCGACAATCCCTTCTTGTCTGAAAAGTTTCTTTTGAGAAATTACCTGATAGTTTTATGGGAACTCCTTTGTAAGTAACTCTCTGCTTTGTTCTTGCTGCTGTTAAGGATGTGGGACTGTCCGTTATGCCACCACGACCTCTCAGTGCCACACTGTGTCTCCATAACTCTACACTCTTCTCTGGAACTTTGCCCCTCCTGCCCATCTGGATGAATATAGCTTCTTTAAATCCTTGGTTGACAGATTTCCATAAAGCTCAGTTTTCCAATGGTTCTGGGTGCTATCTGTTTTGAAATATAGTTGTAACTCTTTCTGTGGTTGCCCAAAGAGGCAAAGCATGTCTACCTATGTCTCCTTCTTCAACTTCATGAATTTTAAAATGTCTCTCATGTGTTCTTAACCTTGGGGTAACATTTAGTCAGTAAAAAATGGCAGAATGAAAGAAGGCAACAGAGGATACCATTAACCCTAAAAGTATATTTTCCCATCTATATTATTATGAAACAATATCTAGCCCAAATTTTTGTCTTGACCTTTGTTTTAAAATTTGGAAGTTTTACTGTATTCTATAAGTCTATGGTTCTCATATGGCCTATATTAATTGATGTGGTATTCTTAAGTAAACAAGAGCCAAACTTATCCTTGAGAGGTGGGAAATATTAATACTGAATGAAGCCAAGCCATCACATTTCTATGTGGTTTGGAGGGGGAAAAAAGAGATACAATTTCAACAGTGAGAAAGGGCAGGAGAGAAGTACATGTAGGTTGATCGGCACATATTTGTTGGAGCGCTGGTAGGTGGTACAGTTAGCTAATTTTGTGCAGTCACAGTTAGGAAATCTTTGAAAGTTAGGATGAGGAGTTCTAATATAGAACAAAAAATATGAATAAGGTATTTGGCATTCATGTAGTGATCAAGATATATTAGTAAGCTTCAAAAGCAGCCTATAGTAAGATGGAGAGTATCTGGGACAATTATTCCTGGTGAGAGCATATAAATCAGGTAGAAAGAAGAAGAGGAATGGATATAAGGCAGTTAGATTTCATGTATAGAAATCAGTAGTAACTCAAAGTTATTCCTCAGAACTTCCTTCTCTGCATGCTAATACACTTGTGTATTTATGCCTTGCTCTATTTACAAAACCATATATATAGTGTAAAATACAACTGACCTTTCATCCAGCTTTTATTTCTGATATTTTTGTTTGACTCAGGTACAGTATCTAACCTGTATTTATTATTTATTCTCCCTGTCCCAATTGCTTCAGATCACTGTTCAAGTTTTCAGTAATCATTTTCATATTTTCTTTGGCCTTTTTTACACATCTTCAGGTGATTTGTAAACTTAACCTCTCCCAGTCACTGATGAAAATTCTAATCCCTGGTGTGTTCACAATTGCCTTCTATTAATCATGCTCTGCTCTATATTCCCATTGACAGAGACCCTTGAAAAACAACTGTGATTGTAACTCTGCCTAATCATGTGCCATCCTAATAACTGTGTCATTTCAAACTGATGAATGCTTAGAACATCATGTGAGGCAACTAAACATTTCCCAACTCCAAGATTAATGGATGTCATGGCTTAACCATAATAATGCGCATACAATTATCTCATATTTAAACATGATTATTTGAGAACATTTTCCTATTTTTAACTTGACAATTTGCATGTTATATTTCACATGTACTTAAGAAAAATAGTTGTTGAATACAATTTTATGTTTTATATCCACTTAAAACATTTATTAGCTACTAATATTTGGCGTGGTGTTTTGCCTTGCACAGATGAATTTCATTGAAACTATGTTTTCCAATTTTCCTAGATTTTAAGTAGGCTTTTAAGGTTCTTAAATAATGACAATAGCATGTCACTCTCAATAAACTGCTCTTAAAGGAGATGAGCTATCTCTTTTCTCTTGAGATACTCATAGCAAAATGCAGAAGGTGTCAGAAATAATTAAGATGAATGACTTTCTATCTAATCAAATGAAACTTTGGGAATTTTGACGTTTTTCCTATGATGTGCATGATTCTAATAAGAGCAAATCAAGTGTACATCTGCTCAACAGGAGTTGAAAGAATCTTATATATGGCAGCTTAGAGTAATTAGTGGGTAGAATAATGTAGCAGTTTCAAATCACTAACTGTCCCAGTGTTCCAACTGCTATACAAATGAGGTTAGAGCCTATGGCCCTTGATATAAGCAATGTGATAATTTTACTAAATGAAAAAAATCTGTCACTTTCATAAGCACAAAACTAATTCTCCTAAAAATAATGTTACCAAGTGACAAAAAAACTTTTATAATTTAAATGATCTGCTCCAATTGTCTCCTTTCTGAGGACATCACAGGTATCTTTACTAGTTTCAGTAAAAATGACCAAGATACTTCCAGAGAATAAGTTATTTCATTGCCTGGAATTAGTTCTATTATCAATATTTTATTTACTAATGGTTTCCTGTCTCAACAGTTTTTTTAATTTAGCTATAGTCATATCATTTACTTATTCATTCATTACTAATTGTTCAAAAATTAGCTGATATAAATAGCAACATTTCTTTGAAATGCGTGTGCTGATATGTGTTTAATATAGGATAACCATCTTGGAGTTCACCGAGTTGATGTTTCATTTACCTATTTTCAGGGTGCATCATTAATGCCCTCAAGTACTGAGAAGGTGATAATAAAACCAAATAAGCTCGCATGCCCACGAAAATATTCTAAACCTATGGTATCACTCTAATTTGATGTTATCCAGTCTCCTCCAAAACCTAACAATATGTCCCCAAGAGGAAAATCTAAATCCTGAAAAGGCAGTATTTTTCAGCCAAGAAGTTAAGGCAGCCAATTATTCTCTGATTTTTCTGAATTTCATTTCAAATGATCTCAGGTGCCATGTGTAGAAATCACTCTTTCTATTTCAAGGAAAAGATGTTAAGTTTCTATCAGGATGGAAAATTGCACCTCGAGTGTCCACCACATATAGCCAATGTTTGACATAAAGCCCTGACTCATTCTCCCGAATTGGTGGCACTTCTCTAATTAGATACATGCACTCATCCAACACTGTCAGCCTATGAATGTGTGAGTAGAGTGTAGTTAGAGAAAACATCTATTTAGCCAAGTCCCTGACAGGATAGAAAATATACTTTCCAGCTGCTTTATGGGATCATACCAAAACTTCATTTTTATAAATGTTACAAAAGCATGGGTTTGAGACACTGTTACTACACAGGGAATTTAAGTGATGTCAGCAGTATGACTGGTGGTGATGAGTAATTAAATTTTGCCTCAGGGTGAAAAAATATAAAATATCGTATAGTTGTGTAAAAAACATAAAAATATAATTCTTCATCATAGCAAGTATCTTAATGATTTACAATAGGCACACTGCAAAATTTGCTATCAGACTTGATTCCAATGTCAGTTACTAAGTAGTTTTTTTGTGACCTTGGGAAACAATTATTCTTTTTTCTCATTTCCTTAGTTAAATATTAACTATGTCAGAGTGAAGTAAGGATTACATGGCCTAATGCTTACACTGTGCCCTAGCACATGCCTGGCCCTTCTGAAGCACTCAACAAATCTTAGCTATATCATCATTACACATATTAGGCCTTTTCCCTCAAAATATGCTTTCAAAGCCTCCTTGCTCCTGGGCTATAATTCTCCATTCCTGATATGTACCATTACAAGTTTCTGTGACTTTTAGGGAAGAAGGGTTTGTCTATTAAATTTGTCAAAACAGTGTCACAATAACAGCAATCAGATACAACTATACAGAGATGTACAACATATCAACAAAAACTGATGGGTTTAGAATAGTGGTCAGCACACTTCTTTTCTGTAAAAGTCCTGACAGTATATTACTCAGTTTTGAGTGCTGTGCAGTATGTGTTGCAACCATACAACCCTGACATTGCAATTCAAGTGTAGCTGTAGACAATGTCTATGTAATGTATCTGGCCATAGTGGTCTGACAAGCATAGTTTGCAGATGGTTGAGTGAGGAATGAAGGAAAAATTATTAAAATTGAGTAATCAATCCAAATACTTTATAAATAGGATGATTTCAACAATATCTATAGTGACATAAGATAAAATAGACTAAATCTTTAATTTTTAAAAGGACTTTACTATTTACTAATTAGAGTTTTCAGAGAAATAAAATACATCCCAGGTATTTCCAACAGGAAGAAATTTAACACAGGAAATTAGAATTTGAAAGTTCACAGGAAATGAAAGTTAGGGTAAAGAGCCACTGACTTTCTAGCCACCCAGGTACCAGAGAAGCACAGATACCTGCCAATGATCTCAGCTGCCTAATGCATTCAAGCAGCCAGTTTACAGGAGGATATCTGAAAGCCAGTGTCTCAACCTCTTGTCTGCCTTCTGGCAAAATGCACATAGCTGGCAACGCTACAGTAGTTGCTTCATTCTTTCCTGTTGTTACCTTTCCCACCTTAAGAAAGTACCCTTCATTAATGGAATCTAAACCATATACCTTAGCATCATGCTCTCCAGTTCCATCCATGCTGTCAGAGACACTGAAATTAAGAACAATCTGATGGTAACCAGAGGGGAGGTGTGTGGGGAAAATGGGGGGAAAGGGAGGAAGGGTCTTCAGGAACAACTATAAGGGACTAGTGGACAAAACCAAAGGGGGGTTGGAAGCAGAGGAGGGAGGTGGGTATGGCTGGGGTTGGGGTAGAGTGGTGAGGGGTAAATGCAGACAATTGTACCTGAGCAACAATAAAACAATTTTAAAAATAAATAAACAAACCATATACCTGCTGAAAAAGAGTCTGAGAAGTGTAGTTTTTATAATTCTTATTCCTGTGATACATAGATTTAAAAAATAAAAATATTGCAGAGTAGAAATAAGTAGTAACTAGTTCAATATTATCAATGAGCAAATTAAGACAATGAAATTTTAAGCTAATATTTGCTTTGGAATTGATAAGATAATGGCTTGACAATTGAAAACTGGAATGTGTAAATATTATAACTTAAGTTAGAGAATAGCTGAGAAAAATACATTTATTTTTTACTGAAAGCAAATAATATACTTGCTATCAGCAAGTGGCATTGTTACATCCCGTCCTTGCGAGCAAGAAGGGTCGGAGACTGCTGGGTAGTCAGAGGTGTTTTATTGGCCAAAGTTTCAAAGTTTTACCTGCGCAGGGGCGAACTCTTAGGGTGCCTCCGGAGACACGGTGCCAAAATGGCTGCAGATGAGAGTCGCGCCTGGCGCTTGCAGCCTGGGGTTTTTATTGGGGTGAGCAAGCAAGCAAATACAGAAACAGACGTAGCTGTTAGCAATTGGCTATTTTGAGAGGACACACACACATCTCTGCTTACTACAATGGATACTTTTCTGCAAAGACAAGGCCATGCAAAGACAAGGTCATACACGGGCGGGTTGTACTTTTACTTTTTTTTTTTTTTTTTTACTTTTTTATCTCCCTTGCTGAGACAGTCTGGTGCCTGCCTCGTCCTCCCTGCTAATTTAACCCTAACCTAACCTAACAGCATCAATTTTGTTTTTATTTTTGTTTCATTTTGTTTTTACATTTGAAATGTTCATGGTTAGGAGGAAGATGGACAACAATCTTTAAAGAAATTACTTTATGTTATACTAATAAAAGGCTTTTCCAAAAGAAAATAAATAAATGGCAGAGTAAGAGGTAAATATTTTAAAAGTGATCTTAATCACTTTTGGGGGGAAGAAGAATGTAGGATTAAGTAGTTTATTTGGAGACGATCCCAGGAAGCTAAAGTGAGAGAACTGAAAAAGCAAGTCAGAGAAGATGAATACTCAGCGCAAGAGAGCATTTTCAGTTTCATTGCTGTGGGCAACAGGGCAGATCTCAGCCAGCACAGCCTGACAGGTACAGTGCACTTTGTAGTATTGCCTGATTGAAAGACTAGTTAATCCATCAGACCCCATCTCCTGTTGATTGAGGGCACCCCCCGAAGCATTATTCCAGAGTCCCCAGGCTAAAATGCTTTTAAACAAAGTAGGCTCCCACTGCATTGGGAAAGGGCCAGAGGCAGAAAGACACTGTGTCTCAGGTGTCATGATGTAAGTTAGAGGTAAGTCTGACTTGCACAGAGTGGTCTACCATACCTACTGTTAAAATCAGAAGGTTTTATAGGAACTAAGGAGGTTTTGGGTCAGGGAAATAGAGGAGACTGCTTCCATCTACTTCCTACACTGCTCAACTGCATTCATCTAATACTTCCTATACCTTCTTGACATAACATTGTAGATTACTTTTTCAAGGGTCTCCCTTTTAACCATCAATTTCTGAATCTAAAAATTGGCTCAGATCTGGAAATGGCTCAGGACACACAATTTTACACTGAAGTATCTGACATCAGTTAATTTTCATCAATACAATAGTTTAGTATCTCAGTGTAGTTTAACTTTTATTTTTCTTACTAGAGGTAGATTCAAGAATATTTTCATATATTCAAATGAATTTTATGTGTTTCTATGAATTGTTTGTTCATAATTTTTGCTCATTTTTCTGCCAGGCTTTTGGAAAACTTTTGTCCTTAAATTACAAAATTTATTTTAAATTGGAGGAATTATTTTGCAGTACAGCAAATGCATTCTTTACTTTGTCATCTTTTTACTTTGTCATTTTTTTACTTTGATTATAGTGTTTTTTGTCACAATACAAGCCCTTTAAAAGATAATTAAAATTATCAATCTTTTTTATTTCATTTAAGTTTTGAGACCTATTTTCAGAGTTTTACAGTATATTTAATGGTGTTTGTTCACTTGATCTTTCTTAAGTTAAGCATAATAAAATTTATTTTTAATATATTCTATTAGTTTCTTACTATGTTTCCAGTAGCACCTTTTTAAAGGGAGCATCATTTTTATTTGGCCCATAGATTTTTAAAATGACTATGCACCCAATGTAAAGAATGGTCTTCCACTTTGTAAAGTGTCTTTCTTTCTCTTATTTATTTATTTATTGATTTTGGCCTCCATTTCATCTTGACTGATAATAAAATAACAACCTATGCTTTTTTATTATCTCCACTTGCATGGATATCTTTGCCTACAGACCATCTCTAGCTGGATTCCTGCAATAGTAATCTTACATGGTCTTTCAGGGACCCTTTTCCCCTTCAGTCTGTTCTCAACACAGCAGATGGCACAATCCTTGTAAACATTAACTCCTAGTGTGCCATTCCTCTCTTTAAAGGCTTGTCAAGGTTGCCATGCCACTCAGAGTAAAATTCAAATTCCTTAAAAGGGCCTGCAATGTCCTAAGTGCTCTCAACCCCAAAGTCTCTTTGGCACCTTCTTTTACGCGTTGCTTTTCCTACTCCATACACAACAGTCCAATGCTGTTTTTTGGGGGGGCAGAATTCCCAACCACACTCTCACCTCAAGGTCTTTATACCAGCTCTTCCTTCCAGTTGGGGCATGACTCAAATATCTAATTGGCCAGAGTCCTTAATATCCGCAGGTCTTTGCTCACACATGAGATGTGAATCCTTCTCTGGTCACTTTATTTAAAACTGCAACACACCCCCAATCTCTCTTAACCTGATCTACATTTACTCATTTATTATGTTTGTTGTTATTATGACTTCCCCCATCAGAGTGACAGCACCATGGGGACAGGAACCTTGTGTAATTAGGATACAATCATGTATCCTAAGATCTTAGTGATGCCAGCATACAGTAGGGCCTTAATATTAATGTGTTGAGTGAAGGTTTTTGTGTCCCCCTATCTAACCTTGCGACATACGGGTATATTCTCTTCAATGTATAAAATGAATGTCAGAGTTATCATTCAAACAGTGATTGAACCATACTATAACCTTTAATAAAATCCTTCTGGTGACTTTCCATCATCTTTAAAATGAAACTTAAACTCCCTTCACCTGAGGAACAAGGCCTTTCTTGCTTTTCCCAGACTCCCTACGTCATTCACAATTCCCATCACACATCCTGAATTCTAGCTGTGACAAATTGCTTGTACTTCTCTAAATATGCTATGTTCGCTCAGGACTCTGTGTCCCTGCCCTTACCTGGGGTGGCCTCATAATTTATTGTCCCAACTAGGGCACTGCTGAGAGGTAAAGTGGTGTTTCTTAATAATTGTAAAAGGGGACTCTCCCAGAAAAACAGAAGTGGATTGTTTGCCACTTTATCCTTAGGCTTTCTGCTTGAAATGTCCTTCCTAATTCCTTTGCCTAATTCTGTCAAAATGTCTGTCATATTTAAGTCCCTATATCACATGGTCAAGTAGCTTTGTTTATATCCTTGGTCTAGATCCTTTTTCTGTACCTGGTAATACCAATTGTGCCCTTATTTTTATCACCATACTTCTTTGGGTGCCCATGAGACTGTGAGACTGCTCCTTGAAGGCAAGAACCATACTATTTTTGCCTCTGTCCCTTCAGCTAGATATACTGCATATCAAATATTAGGTAACAGTGACATAATATGGCAAATGTTAAGTTTAGGAGGTAACACTTTTGGGCTGTGGAGCTGGACTACTGGGTTTCATTGTGGCTTTATCAAATACTAGCTGTGTGATCTTAAACAATTAAAGTCTACTCATAGAGCAGTTGTTGAGGTCAAATAAGTCAATACTGAAATGAGTAGGCTGAATAGAGTAAGGATTAAACAAACCAGAAATATTTTAGCAGTAACTCAAGAAATAAATTCACCGAATGAATAAGTAGTTTACCAAAATAACTACTAATCATACTAATATTATAACTACTATTCTCACTGGACCCTAAGGTATAAAAATACCCTTGACCCCTCCACCCATGAAACTTATCAAAAAGAAATGGCTTATATTTTTAGCAAGAAAACTCATTCGAAAGGTTGAATTGCTTGCACAGAGGGCTACTATGTGAATTAGCTGGAACCCATCTATGTATCTCCGCACTTGACTCATATGCTCTTCTTCTGCTTAAAATATTTCTCCCCTCTACTTCTATCAATCTCCATAACACTGCAGCATGAGATTATGACTTATCCAAGAACTCTTTCCCGGTCTGCTCCACTCCTTTTGCTAGCGAGGTCACGTGACTCTCCAGGACAGCATGGTACCTGGCTTGTGAGCCTTACTCTCTCTACTGTACTGAGTATTTGTTTACCTACTGTGTCCTGCTCTCCATGCCAGAAACTGTCTTTTAACAGAATGTGCCTCTAGAAAGTAAAACAGGAACTTGCTTTGATATAACAGTTGCTCAAAATATTTATTAATACTAAGGACAACTCAGATACAAGTGACATTTCCAATATTGTAAGTGGATTTTGAAAATCACTCTTAGAAATTTTTGCCACAGAATAAAAAAAACAACATTAGTCTGAAAGAAATTAATGATACTGCATTTATTTATTGTTTGCTTTGCATCAAGTTCTGTGCTAAGCACATTGCATTTTTTTAAAATTTACTTTTGTTTACAATAACCCTATGGGCTAAGTACTATTATAATTCCCATTTTTATATAGGAATAAAATATATTTAGGCCATTCCTCATATATTGTGTACTGCTCACCTGAAAAACTTTAGATATAGATATTAGAAAATATAAAAAGAAAAATGCGATATGTGTGTATATATATATATATATATATATATATATATATATATCAATCTCAGGAGAATCACCAGATGTTACATATGGAAGAGTATTAAAATGAATTACATAACTATGCTATTATTTTCTAATTTACATAGGGAAATATTTTATCTTTTATATAGCACTTAAAATGTATATCTCTCTTCAAGTTATACTGTGTAGATAGTTCATATCATCATGCTCTCCAAAATTTTTATTATATACTTAATTTTTCTTTTCATAGTTTCATTGATTCTTACATAATTCTTAGACTATTCTTTTCTATTTAATTTATTGAGGTGACATTGACTAATAAACTTATATAGGTTTTAGGTATATATTTCTATAATATATACATTACCTGTAGGTGGTATTGTATGCTCACCAACTCAAGTGAAGTCTTCTTCCTTCATCATCAATTGCTCCTTTACCCTAGCTCCTTATCCTTATAATCACAATACTGTTGTCTGTGTCTATGAATTTTTTTCCTTCTTTAATCCCTCCACCTTTTTACTCAGCCACTATGATACCTATGATATCTGTCAATCTGTTCTCTGTATCAAAGAGTCTGTTTCTATTTTGCTTGTTAGTTTTGTTCAGTAGTTTCCACAAAGAAATGGAATTATATGATACTATGAGGTGTTTTGTGTTTGTTTGTTTTTGTCACCTTTTCCACCCAGCTCTCTACTCCCTTCCTTTCTGACAGCTATGAATCTGTTTCTATTTTGCTGGTTAGTTTATTCTGTTCATTAGGTTCCACATATAAGTGAAATCCTATGGTGCTTGTCTTTTTCTGACCAGCTTATTTTACTTAGCATAATAGTCTACAGGTCTATCTATGCTGTTGCAAAAGCTAAGGTTTCCTTCTTTTTTTACAGCTGCATAGATTACATTTTGTAAAATATACCAGTTTTATCCACTCATCTGATGGGTACTTGGGCTGCTTCCAAATTCTGGTTATAGTAAATAATTCTACAATGAACATAGAGATGTATATATTCTTTCAAATTAGTGTTTCATGTTTCTCTGAGTATTTTACTGAAGTAAAATTGCTGAGTTATAAGGCAGTTTCATTTTTAATTTTCTCCTCTACTTTTACAATATAAAAGATGCAAAAAAAGCAAACAATTCAAGTAACAAATGGGCAAAGGACCTGAATACCTGAATAAACACTTCTCCAAAGAGGATGTACAGATGGCAAATAGACATATAAAAAGATGTTCAATGTAACTAATCATCAGAAAGAGGCAGTTAAAACCACAATGAGATATCACCTCACACTTCTTAGAATAACTACCATCAATAAATCAGCAAACAACAAGTGCTGGGGAGGATGTGGAAAAAAGGGAACCCTAGTGCACTCTAGGTGGGAACAGATTGGTGCAGCCACTGTGGGAAGTGGTATGGAGTTATCTATTGTTCTACTCTTAAAAGTAGTTTGTCATCTACAAATACTTGTAAATGCCATAATAAGTTTTTCTCTATGATATAAAATATCTGAGTTACTAAAAAGAGAGGCATCATTCATTATTAACTTATTGGATATTCATTTTCCAAAATATTTCAGAGTAATCCCCCTAATAATATTCTTGCTATAATTCTACATGTATTTGTACAATTTTATGAAATGTGTATATTTCAAAATATCATTAAAATTTTCACTCTAGCTCATATGAAGTATTTGAATCTGCTTAAACGATCACTCATGGATTATTGACAGCAGATGTAGAAGGCTGTAATAACCTTTGCTAAGTGTCATGACTACTATTACAAAAAAGAATTCAGTTTTCTTGTACTGCAGTGAGTTAAAATGTTTCTGAATTTAGTTTGGATTTGACATCTGACTGTTTTTTCTTATATGGATTCAAATTACTTAGAGAATCTGCCTAGGCCATTGAGTCAGCCCCATAATTTCCTCCTTTGTGATTTGTTGGGCTCTCTCTAACCTTTTATTTTTTCCTTCATCAATATTGTGAGTAAGTGTGGGGCTTCCGAGAAAATAAAAAAAATTAAACTGTAACCTCACTATGGCCTCTGTCTCTACAGTTTTGCTCTTGTTCTTATATCCCACGAGTTGGATCTATCAAAGATATTGAAAAAACACAATTTAATTTGCAAATCCAAAACATTCTGATGGCTTTATAAATCCTTCAGAAGTTCAGGACTAATGTTGTTCCAGCTGCAGGAACTGCTGACAATTAGAAAATAGAAAAACAAAGAAGTAACAAACCCTGGCTCCAAAACATGAGAGGAGTGAAAATAGGATGTTTTGTATCAGATGGTACTTGGTACTTATATACTGTGGTTTAGGCATACAGTTGTTGGGAACTTATTGAAATTATTTAAAAATGACATATCTTAAAACCTATGAGTATCAATGAACTAACATGCTATAAGAAATTTCACAAAACTTATGCAAAAATTAATTATATAAAATTAATTTTGTTTACTATTTATTCTATTACAGTCACCTCATTTTTTTTTCTTTTGGTACTTCCACCAAGCCCACCAACCTCTCTATGGTCTATCCCCTCACCATTGTCCATGTCTATGAGTCATTCCTACATGCCCTTTGACTAATCCCCTCCCCTTCCTTCCACCATACCACCCTTCTCTCCTCTCCTCTTACAGCTATCAGTCTGTTCCATTTTCCTTGTCTCTGGATTTATTTTTCTATTTGTTTATTTTGTTCATTAGATTCCTCTTATAGGTGAGGTCATATGGTATTTGTATGTCACTGACTAGCTTAATTCATTTAGCATAATATTTTCCAGTCCCATCACTGCTGCCATAAAAAGTAGGAGTTCTTTCTTTCTGCTGAGTAGTATTCCATTGTATAAATGTACCAGTTTTTAATCCAATCATCTACTGATAGGCACTTGCACTGTTTCTAACACTTGGCTATTGTAAATAGTGCTGATATGAACATTGGGGTGCATGAGTTCTTTTGAATTGGTGTTTCAGGATTATTAGGGTATATTCCCAGCAATGGGATCACTAGGTCATAAATCAGTTCTATTTTTAATTTTTTGAGGAAATTCCATGCTGTTTTCCACAGTGGCTGCACCAGTCTGCATTCCCAACAACAGTGCACCAGGGTTCCCTTTTCTCCACAGCCTCACCAGCACTTGCTGTTTGTTGATTTATTGATGATGGCCATTCTGACAGGTGTGATATAATATCTCACTGTGGTTTTCATTTGCATCTTCCTGATGGCTAGCAATGTTGAGCATTTTTTTGTATGCCTATAGGCCATCTATTTGTCCTCTTTAGAGAAGTGTCTATTCATATCCTTTGTTTATCTTTTTAATTAAGTTGTTTGTCTTCCTGGTGTTGAGTAGTATGAGTTCTTTATACATTTTAGAGATCAAACCTTGTTCAAAGTATCATTTGCAAGTATATTCTCCCATACAATTGGTTCCCTTTACATTTTGAGGATAGTTTCTTTACCCATGCAGAAATGTTTTAATTTGATGAGACTAACAAATAGTCTCATTTGTTTATTTTTTTATTTAATTCCTTTCCCTAGGAGAAGTATTGGCATAAATATTGCTATGTGGGATATCTGAAATTATACTGCCTATAGTTTCCACTAAGACTTTCATGATATCATGGCTTATATTTAGTCTTTTATCCATTTTGAGTTTATTCTGGTGTATGGTGTAGGTTGGTGGTCTAGTTTCATTTTGGGGGATGGGACATGGACCAGTCCAGTTCTCCCAACACCACTTATTGAAGAAAATGTTTTTACTTCACTATATTCCCATGCCCCCTTTGTTGAATATTAATTGACCTTAAAAATATGGTGTTATTTCTGGGCTCTCTATTCTGTTCCATTGACCTATGTGTCTGTTCTCATGCCAGTAACAGACTGTCATAGTTACAGTGGCCTAGTAGTATAGTTTAGTATCAGGTATTGTGCTCCTTCGAACTTTGCTCTTCTTTCTTGGGATTACTAAGACTATTAAGGGTCTTCTGTAGTTCTATATAATTTTTTTAATATTTGTTTTAGATCTGTGAACTATGCCATTGGTATTTTTAATATGTTTTATTGATTATGCTATTACAGTTGTTCCATTTTCCCCCTTCATTCCCCTCCACCCTGCACATACTCGCCCACCCACATTCCCCCCTTTAGTTCATATCCATGTGTCATAAGTTCTTTAACTTCTATGTTTCCTATACTATTCTTGCCCTCCCCCTATTTTCTCCCAGCCATCTATGCTACTTATTCTCTGTACATTCTCCCTCCTTCTCCTCCTCCCACTCCCCTGTTGCTAACCCTCCACTTGATCTCTACTTCTGTGCCTCCACTCCTGTTTTAGGTGTCCATTTAGTTTGCTTTTGTTTTAGGTGTGGTTGTTAATAACTGTGAGTTTTCTGTCCTTTCACTGTTCATATTTTTTATCTTCTTTTTTTTTTAGTTAAGTCCCTTTAACATTTCATACAATAAGGGCTTGGTGAGGAGGAACTCTTTTAATTTGTCCTTATCTGAGAAACACTTTATCTGCCCTTCCATTCTAAATGAAAGCTTTGCTGATAGAGCAATCTTGGATGGAGGTCCTTGCCTTTCATGACTTGGAATACTTCTTTCCAGCCCCTTCTTGCCTGTAAGGTTTCTTTTGAGAAATCAGCTGACAGTCTGATGGGAACTCCTTTGTAGGTGACTGTCCCTTTATCTCTTGCTGCTTCTAGAATTCTCTGATTCATTTTAATCTTGGGTAATGCAATTATGGTGTGCCTTGGTATGTTCCTCCTTGGATTCAACTTCTTCGGGACTCTGAGCTTCCTGGACTTCCTGGAACTCTATTTCCTTTTCCAGATTGGGGGAGTTCTCCTTTATTTTTTGTTCAAATAAGTTTTCCACTTGTTGCTCTTCCTCTCCCCCTTTTGGTACCCATATAATTCGGATGTTGGAATGATTAAAGATGTTCTAGAGGTTCCTAAGCCTCTCCTCATTTTTGAATTCTTGTTTCTTCATTCTTTTCTGTTTGGTTGTTTCTTTCTTCCTTCTGGTCCACTCCATTGATCTGGGTTCCAGTTTTCTTCCCATCACTATTGGTTCCCTGTGCATTTTCCTTTATTTCACTTAGCATAGCCTTCATTTTTTCATCTAATTTGCAACCAAATTCAACCAATTCTGTGAGCATCCTGATCACTAGTGCTTTTAACTGTGCATCTGATAGGTTGGCTATCTCTTCATTGCTTAGTTGTATTTGTTCTAGTATTTTAATAGGAATTGCATTGTATCTATATATTGCTTTGGGGAGTCTGGACATTCTAATGATGTTAATTTTTTTAGTCAATGTCTACAGCATATGCTTCCAATTGTTTGTATCTTCCTTAATTTCTTTCTTTGGTGTTCTATAGTTTTCTGAATACAGGTCTTACATCCTAGTTTAAATTTATTCCTGTGTACTTTATTTTACTTGTTGCTATAGTAAATGGGATGCTTTTCTTATTTTCCTTTTCTAATAATTTATTGATGGTGTTCAAGAATGCCATTAATTTCTGAATATTGAATTTGTATATTGCTACTTTGCCAAATTTACTTATTAGGCCACGTAGTTTTTCGGTGGAGACTATAGTGTTTTCTATGTACATTGTCATGTCAACTGTGATTAATGACAGTTTTACTTCCTCCTTTCCAATTGGATGCTTTCTGTTTCTTTTTTTTTTTTTTGTCTAAATGTTGTAGCTAAAACTTGCAGTACTATATTGAAAAAGAGTGGGGAAAGTGAGCAACCTTGCCTCATCTTAAGAGAAACACTTTTATTTTTGTCCCATTGAGTATGATGTGGCTGTACATTTCTCATATATGACCTTTATTATGTTGAGGAATGCTCTCTATCTTCCCACATTGCTGAGTGTTTTTATCATTTATGTGTACTGGATTTTATCAAATGCTTTTTCAGTATCTATTGATATGATCATATGATATTTGTCTGTTATTTTCTTTATGTGATGTATTATGTTTACTGATTTGTAAATGTTGTAACAACCTTGTATCTCTGAAATAAATCCCACTTGATTGTGGTGTGTAATCTGTTTACTATATTGCTGGATCTGTATTGCCAATGTTTTGTTGTGAATTTTAACATTTATGTTCATCACAAATATTGGCCTATATGTTTTTTTTCTTTTTTGTGTCTTTATCTGGTTTTGGAATTAGGATAATACTAGCTTTCTAAAGACAGTTTGGGAGTCTTCCCTCTTCTTGAATTTTTGGAGTAGTTTTAAAATAGGTGTTAGTTCTTCTTTGAATATTTGGTAACATTCACCTGTGAAGTTATCCAGTCCAGGGCATTTGTGTGCCAGGAGTTTTTTTATTGCTGCTTCAATTTCACAAGTTGTTTTTGGTCTATTCAGGCTTTCTGCTTCTTCTTAATTCAGTTTTTGGAGATGGTAAGTTTCCAGAAATTTTCCACTTCATCTAGATTGTCCAGTTTCTAGGCATATAGTTGTTCATAGTAATTTCTTACAATCTTTTGTATTTCTGTGTTATCAGTTGTTACTTTTCCTCTTTCATCTGATTTTTTTTGGTCCTCCCTTTTTTTTCTTGATGCATCTCATTAAAGATTTCTCAGTTTTGTTTACCTTTTCAAAGAATCAACTCCTGGATTCATTGATTCTTTGGATAGCGTTTTTAGTCTCTATGTAATTTAATCCTGCTCTGATCTTTATTATTTCCTTTCTTTTACTCACTCTGGGCTTGTTTATTGTTTCCTCTCTAATTCTTTTGGGTGTAGGATTAAGTTTTTTTACATGAGATTTTTTTCATCTTTTTTAGGTAGGCCTGTGTTGCTATGAACTTTCCTCTCAAGAGTGCCTTTGCTCAAGAGTATCCCATATATTTTGAGTTATTGTGTGTTTATTTTAATTTGTCTCCAGATATTGTTTTGATCTTTCTTTATATCATTGTTAATCCATTCATTATTTAATAACATGTTATTCAGTCTCTATGCTTTGAGTGTTTCCTTTTTTATTCTTGAAGTTTGTTTCTAGTGTCCAGCCATTGTTATCCAAGATGTTGCTTGATATGATTTAAATTTTCTTGAATTAGTGAAGGCTTGTTATGTCCTACCATGTGGTTTATCTTTGAAAATGATCCACTCGCATTTGAAAAGAATGTGTACTTTGCCTGTGGGGGTGAAATGTTCTATAAATATCAATTAAGTCTATTTGATTTTGAGTGTTGCTCAGTGCCACAATATCTATGTGGAGTCTTTGTTTGGAAGATCTATTGATTGTTGAGAGTGGGGTGTTAAAATCCTTTAGAATTACTGTATTGCTATTGATCTCCTTCCTACAGTCCAACAAAATTTTTCCTATATATTAAATTGCTCCTATGTTGGGTGCATATATTTTTACAAGGAGTATATCTTCTTGTTGGATCACTCCCTTAAGTATTATGTAGTGATCTTCTTTGTCTGTTGTTATTGCCTGTTTTTGAAATTTATTTTGTCTGATATAACAATTGCTGCTCCAGCTTTTATTTTCATGTCTGTTTGCTTGGAATATTTGTTTTCATTCCTTCATTTTCAGTATGTGTAGATATTTTGTTCTGAGGTTGGCTTCTTTTAGACATCATATCTGTGGATTATGTTTTCTTATTCACTGCTCTCCTATGTCTTTATTTACACCTTTAATTTATTTACATTTAATGTTATTGTTGATAGGTACGTGTTCATTGCCATTTTTCCCTGTGTATATGTGTTCCTCTCTCTGTCTATTTCCTTTTCTTCCTAAAGAAGTCCCTTTAACATCTTGTGCAGTGCTGGCCTGGTGGAGTTGTACTCTTTTAGCCTTCTTTTGTCTGAAAAGGTCCTTATTTTGCTTTCCAATTTAAATGAGAGCCTTGCTGGATAAAGTAGTCTTAGTTACAGGTCCTCCCTTTTCATTACTTGAAGTATTTCATCCCAATCCCTTCTTGTTTATAATGTTTCTGTTATTAGATCAGCTGATAGCCTTATTGTAGCTATCTCGTATGTCACTAGCTGCTTCTCCCTTGCTGCCTTTGAAATTCTCTCTTTGTTTTTAATTTTTGCCATTTTAATTATGATGTGTCTTGGAGTGGACCTCTTTGGGTTCATCTTGATTGAGATTCTCTTGCATGACTTTTTCCCTCACCAAATTAGAGAGATTTTCTGTTTATCTTTTTCAAGCAGGTTTTTTATCCCTTGTTCTTTTCCTCTCCTTCTGGTATTCTTATCATATGAATATTGTTCCAGTTCATGTTGCTTGAAAGCTCCTTTAAACTATCCTCATTATTTCTGAATCTTTCTTTTTGCTGCTCTGATAAGGTGTTTTTTTTAACTTGTCTTTCAGCTCACTGATTTGGTCCTCTGTTTTCATCTAGTCTGCTTTTAATCCCTTGTAGTGTATACTTCAATTCAGATATTGTATTCTTTGTTTCCTGGTTTTTGTTCATAGTTTTTATGCTCTCTTTCATGCTAATGTAGTTTCCACCAAGTTCCTTCTAGCTCCCATAATTTCTTGTAATTCTTACTGAGTTCCTTCAGCATTCTTATAATCACCGTTTTGAACTCTGTCTTATAAATTACTTGTTTCAATTTAATTTAGTCCTTTTTTTTCTAGGCATTTCTCCTTTCTTTTCAATTAGGAGTTGTTTCTTTGTTCCAATATTAGTTGACTCTTTAGTTATGTCTGCATCTCAAATTGATCTGACTTGACTCCTTGTTTTCATTGGTTGGCCTTCTGTGGTAGGAGTTCTGTGAGACTCAATGGTGCAGTCTCTCCTGAACTGGACACTCTAGGGATCCCCTTCATGCTGTTCATGTGGGCTTTTTTTGCTGCACTTGGGTTTTGATTATCAGTGACTCATTTGTTGTTGCATTCTCTGCTCTGGCTGGCTAAGTTGCCACCCCACTAAGTCTTGTATGCTGCTGTAAAAGTGCTTGCAGAACAAAGCAAACTACCCAGAAAATTGAACATACACCAGCAAAAATACCCCCTACCATGTTAGCAATATCAATAGCAAATGAGCAAACATTAATAAATGTGGAAAAGAATTAATAATATTATACAATGGGAAAAAAGTATATGAGATGACTAGAGGGAAAAAATGATTTTGAGAGGGAAGAAGTAGAAATAAAAAGAGTGGGTAACAAAAGCAAGGTGAAGGGAAAAATAAAATTTTAAACATAAGTTAATAAAGGGAACAGAGATGGCAAAATGGAGTAAGAAAATGAAAGAGTATAATATGAGGTTTGAAAAACATTATAAATAGTGAATAAATAGGAAAAATTAAAGAAAAATCACAAGCACAAGAGTCAATGGCAACAACAGACGAGCAAAGATTAATAAAGGTGGAAAGAAAATTAAGTATTATAAGAAAGAGAAAAGAAAATATGAAATGTCTAGGATAAAAAATGATTTTGAGAGAATAAAAGGAAGAGAAGCATATGTGCCCAAACCACATAGTTTCCAGCTATTTTTAGCAGTGGTGAGGGGGAGTTAAATTATAATAACAAAAAACATTTTGACTCAATAGCACAAAAATGCTACTATGTAATTATAATCACAAGTTTCTTATTATGTTGGCTTTGCTCACATCCTTTCTATCCCATACTGTCTTCAGTGCCTTCAGACTAGTGAATATTCATCTACATGCTTGTCTTAATACCCTCATTCAGCCTTCTGCACTTTTTCTCCCCTAAACTCAGTTCCACATTGCTATCCTTATGTATCTCGACATATATCTTATTTAATATATAGTCATAGCAATGACACAGATTGTGTGGTTTCATATTGTATGTTAATCTTCACTCCAACCATCAGTCTTACATATAATCAATGTTTTCATTGTGCATATTCAACATTTTTTTCTACATGGGACAGAAATAAAAACTAAGTTTACTTTCCTTTTAAATACCTACAACATTTTTTAAACTTTTACTCTTTAAGGCAATCTACTTTTTTAACTCATCCTATCTTATGGCAAAATCAAGTGATATCATTGCAATTGCATAAATTCTGAAATACTTTATGTTGAGTGTAATAAGAATATAACCATTATGTAGAATGCTTCAAAACAAATAAGTAAGCAAGCAAATTCTTAATGAGAGTTAAGTTATCTGTTAGGTTTGTGTATGTAAAGAAAAGTAAAAATAAGAAAAAATGTATTCAAATTATTCAGGGGAAAAGGACCTGTTTAGATATAAACAGTTGTGCCAAGATTTCTTGGACTACATTCTAAGGAATACCTGATTTAATGTAAGAATATTTTAATACCTGCTTTAAACTTGCTGTACTATGAATTTAATTTTTCACATAGCCTCAAACATCACACCAAAGTCTAAACTTCCACATGGCAAAAATACAATAATATATATTGAACTTCCAGATATACCAGAAGCAGTGGCTGAGTAAAATAATTTTTTGGTCTTATGGAAAATCTAAATAAAATTCTGATAATCTCAGATTCATTTGTCCAATGATCCTCATTCAGAGAAAGAAGTTCTTAGTGTTGGTAAAGCTATCATGAATATCAGGTCTCAATGTCTGTAATTGAAAATGAAGAACAATTATTTGTGTAATACATAAAATAAACTCACAAAATTCTCTTATCTGATTTACATAATACACTAGATGACATATTAAGACTCAAATAAAAAGAATTTTAAGGAAATATTTCAGCATCTCTGAATTAAGGGTTGGGAACTAAATTAGATTTTTACAGTTATTAGAAGAAACTATAAATCTTAAAGTGTTGAGCAATACTGAAAACCCCTTGCCATGCAACTTCTGGGTAATTTATAAATAATCAATGTAATTAATCAAAAGCATCCCAATTACTTGCAGACTAGACATTTTTTAAAAACCAATATCCTCAATTATGATTTTTCATTGAGCATAATTAAATAATTGTATACAAGATGATGATGAAATTAGGACAACAATTAGATGTTGACGATAGATTTTTATAGAATATATTACCTAAAGTACATTTAAAGTTAAATGTTTAAAATAATAACCTGTGTACTTTTCCAAATTTGGGGTTATATTAATCCCCTAAAGCCAAGAAAAGAGCAACAATGAGGTTTAGTAAGACAGATGAGCAAACTATTGCGGAGTCAACAATTCATAACACCAGTCAAATTTTTGTCCTGAGTTTATGCTGCTCTTTCTATCTTCCATTCTATTCAGGTTCCTTGCTTTTTTGCTCCTAGAAAAACCTAAAATGTTCCAGAATCACTTAAACAAAAAAATAAAATCAAACCCAGGGTGAAATTTCGACCTATGTAACTCGCTGATGTTGTTGGTGGTTGAGGCTATTTTAAAACCATCTAAATCTGCTCTGGTTGGTGTAGCTCAGTGGATTGAGCATGGGCCTGTGAAGCAAAGGGTCATCGATTTGATTCCCAGTCAGGGCACATGCTTGGGTTGCAGGCCAGTCAGTTCCCAAGCAGGGGACACATGAGAGACATCCATACATTGATGTTTCTCTCCCACTCTTTCTCCTTCCCATTCCCTCTCTCTAAAAAATAAATAAAAATAAAATATTAAAAATTTTTTTAAAATAAATAGATAAAACCACCTAAAATCTTACTCAAGGATTTTTGAGCTTAAGTATTAATTCTCATGGATTTCTTTAGGCATGTAAATTGAAAATATCAGGCTTTTCAAATTGAGAGGTTCATGACCTAGAAAATTATATCCAGAAATTGTTTAAACAAGATAACACTTGAAATAAGTAATATATTTTGTAATTGTTTTTATTAACTCAAACTCCTCAAAAATTGAACTAAATAAGTACAGGGCTAGAGAAACTAGAAAAGAGACAAAATAAAGGAATTATCTTACAATAACTAAGGAGAAACAAAAAAATAAGGAGAAACAAGGAAGCTTGCTGTCAATACTCATGCAAATTCTCAAGGGATATCACTGCCATCTGAGATAAGAGATATTTATATCCTATACACTTGTTTTTTAGAATTTTCTGAAAAAGTCTTCATTGGAGGTTATTGTCTGGGTTGCAAAGATAGGAAATAAATTGAAAGTTCACAATATCAAGGTGACTGCTATAAAGAGCTTATCATAAACCCATGCTGAAAAGCAATGATATTAAGGTGATGTCTCCACCTAGAAACTTTATTAATAAAAAATAACTAAAGAAAATGTGTTCAAATAACTCTCTATTTGTTAGTTTTGATCACTATGGTCTTACTTTGCCTATGTGTGTTGTGTTTGCTTATGCACAATTTTTTTAAAATTACTTTATTGTTGTTCAATTATAACAATATATTGGTACTTCTCTCCCTCTCTCTTTCTTTCCCTTCCCCGCTAAAGATAAATAAATAAAATTTTTTAAAAAATTAAAATAATAAAATCTTTAAAAAAGAGTTTTATAGTTTTATTTTATACTATGTAAATGATATTTTTGTTAATTTCTGTGACTGCTATAAATCTGTGTCTAGATTCACATTTTACATGGGAATGTTCAATTGTTCCTATGCTATTTCTTGAAAATGCCCTCCTGTTTTTGGCCAAAGATTTTATTTCTTTACTTTTAGAAAAAGGGAAATGGAGAAAGAAGGAGAGAAATATTAATATGTGAGAGATACATCTATCGGTTGCTTCTCACACACCTCCCAAATGGTGTCCTGGCCCGCTACCCAGGCATGTGTCCTGACTGGGAATTAAACTAGTGACCTTTTGGTTCTCAGGACAGCACTCAATCCACTGAGCCACACCAGCCAGGGCTCTTTTCTTTATTAAACTGTATTTGCTCTTTTAACAAATATCAGTTGACCGTATTTACATGGGTCTATTTTTTAACTTTTTATTCTGTTCCATTTACTGGTAGTGTATTTTAATTGTCAGTATTTATTTAGGTTCTGTTTCATTGTATAACATGGAACAGTAATAAAGTTATTACTTTTATTAAATTCACTTTACAAAAGTATTTTAGAAGATTATATGTATTTCTAAGTAAGTATCCAGAAATTAAGTCATGCATTTTGTTCTGTTTCCTTTAAATTAAAAAAAATATTTTTATTATTATTTCTTTGGGAAAATATTTGCTAAACGAAAATCGACTATATGGAAAGTGTTGGAACATATCTAATCCAAAAGGAGATGTGTTTGAACTAAGATATTTATCTGCATATATATGTGCTATAAAAATTTCAGAATATGGTACATTTACATAATGGAATTCTATGCAGCAGAAAGAAAGAAGGAGCTCCTACCTTTTGCAACAGCATGGATGAAACTGGAAAGCATTATGCTGAATGAATTAAGCCAGGTGAAGGACAAATACCATATGATCTCACCTGCAACAGAAACCTGAACAACAAAACAAACAAACAAGCAAAATATAACCAAAGACACTGAAATAGAGAACAGGCTGACAGTGTCCAGAGGGGAGAAAGGAGGGAAGTTCAGGGGAAAAGGGGAAGGGTTTACAGGAATAGGTATAAAGGACACATGGACAAAAACTAAGGGGGGTGTAAATGGGAGGGAGTTGGGGAGGGCTGGGTGGATGGGCTGGGATGGGAGTAAAAGACAGGAAACTGTACTTGAACAACAATTAAAATAAATAGAAATAAAATTTCAGAATAGGAGATAAATTGTTTTATAATCATAGTTTTTAAGCATTAAAGTTTCATTTGGTGTTTAGCACTTTATATATAGACATTTTGTATGATTTTGCTCATTTCTACCTACACACAACCAAGGCTAACATAGTTTCCTACCAGTAAAAGTGCTAGGAAATACATTAAAAATATTTTATTTTGTTGTTGCTTTTCAAAAAGTTTTTCTTAGTCAATTGATTTTCAACATCGATAGTAACAGATATTTGATAATGAATAAAATCTCTGTATATACGAAAGCACTTAAATACATCCAAATGTATGAAAATAATTTTGAAAAGTTAATAGTTCCTTTGCAATACATCCCTGTGTTCTAAGATAAGAAACAGACCAAGCCTTTACAAAGTGCGCTATCAAAATTCAACAAATATCAGTAAGCATTGAGTGATTTTTCTGGTTTCTCTTGTCAAATAATTTGTTTAAATGTCCAGTTTAGCCAAGTTAAGACTTTTTCTAAGGTAGTGACCTTGGGACCCTCAGATGCGTGAATGTGCATTGTAGGTATTCAAAATGAATACAAAGTACATAGCACTTAAAACTAATTTAAAAATGGAGCAATTTTTTCTACTTTTTTTTGCTTTGCTCAAATCATCTTCTAGGAATAGTATGGCCAGGATACCTTTCAAAAGCACTGAAGTGTTCAAATGTCTGATATGTCTCTGATGAAAAGATAGTACAAAATTAGCAATTACTGTATTTATCTTTGTTCTTCCTAAAGCTCTTTAGTATTGCTAGAACTACTTTAAATTTCAGTGTGTCTTAGGCAACAACGACATTGAATTGGATGTCCATGATTCCATGTGGCACCCAGGAGCAGGTACCTAATCCTAGAGAATGACTGGAGATGACTTAAGTCTCAACATAGCACCACTGAGTTAGCCAGGAGTGTGCCCATTACCTCAAACAACTGACCAAGTATAATTTCATAACATCCTCCTTTCTCTTCTTATTGCATATATAGAACTTTCTCCTGATACCCACATGGCATTTATTCCTGCAATGCTACTCTGTTAGACCACAGAGACCCAGGGAAAAGCCCCTAGACTGAAAGTCTGTCTCCACGGTGGAGGTCAGAGAAAAGACTGAAGAGAGGGGCAGGCCATTCTAGTCTGGCAACTCACAGAACTTATTAAGGAAAACTTACACAGGAGGCACGTCTTGTGCTGCTTCGAGACAAAATGGATGTTCTCTGCACTGCTTGGCAGGTGCCAAAGAATTATAGAGGGGAGGGGAGTGGAATAATCATGGGTACTAAAACATGAATGTTACCAGGTACAGAAAATTACTTTATGTGCTTGGCCAGGTCAGGACCACAGCTTCTTCCAGGAACCAGCGTGTCACAGAAGGCAGGGGAAGGGTGCTGACTTATGTCAGAATAAATACGAATTGTGATTAGTCTCTAAGGGCAGTTTACAGTAAGCAGTCTGTGTTCTGGCCTGGTCCCAGCTCATGGGACAGTAATCACTTCATGGAACAGTCTCTCTTCCATATACTGTGATCCCCAACTTGTTTCTCTTCTACAAATCCTTGGCTAATTGAAAGAGCATTTATTTTTCTCCTAACATCTGTGGACTACTGTCATATTGCTTAAGCTTCCCTGATAGCATAGGTATATCTTTTCTTCTTGTGCATAATATTAATTTAGATACAAAATTGTGTTTGCTTACTCAGTTGTCCTTTTGACCTTATGTCATCGAACATCAGTGTTTCCTCTCTGAGATTTGGGCTCCTAGACAGAAAGTGCTCCATCAGCTTAGCTTGGCTTAGCTTGCCAAAGTTAGCTCGGCATCAACTTTGCAACACACTTATTTAAGTAATGTACTACAACAATTACCCTAAAAACCAATAATGTTTGCCATACCCCCAACATTGCATGAAGTATTCACTTTATTTAGTTAGATTCCAGTTATGGTGGCTGAAAATTATGTTACAATAATTTATAAGATCAAGAGGCATGAACTGAGGAATTACTTATTTTGAGACATTATTTTTAGTTTAGTTTTAATCAGGGAATTATATAGAGAGCAAATAGATGGGTCCCCCTTCACCTGAGGAGAAAGGTGTGTGGAAACAGTTTTAAAATATTAGGAGAAATAAAGGGCCTTTTTCCCCTCCTGCTGTGTGTTATATCATCAGGGATCCATCAATTTATCTTAACATGTTTTATGTATGTATGTATGTATGTATGCATGTATACACACATGTAATGCCTGATAGAGGGATTTTCACATGTATTTAACATGTCTGTTAGTTTATCTGCTTATTTCATTCAATAACTGTACATTCCTTGATATTTCTTATGAATATGAGTAAAGCATAGCATGTACTAAATAAACATTTGACTGAATGAATCCTTGTCAACTAGCTGAAAGTGAGGTTACTTTAAATATGAAAGTTGAGAGATAAGTAGCAGAAGGATAATTTGGACTTGGATGAGCTGTAACAATGTACAGTCTGAGGACACTGAAAACTACTCCTGAAAAAACCCCAGCTCTTGCTCAGTCATGGTGCTTTGAATTACTAACTGCCCAGTTAATGTGTTTTAGAATATCTCGGGTCAAAGTAGAAATCTCAAGTCACTCATTTTATATAAATAATGATAGGTGTGTATATATATATGTATATATATATATACACATGTATATATATACATGTATATATACACATATATATGTATATATAAAATAAAGTATAATTGAAATTAGAGCCCAAAGAACACAGTAGAAAATTGAAGAGGGGAGAATTTCAAACACGTGAGTCTGTTTTTTTTTAAGAGCTTTAGAAGATATAAAACAGCCTGCCAAAGTCATGGAAGCAGCTGTTTTTATTGGTCTTCTTTCTCTTGCCTTGAGTCATGTATCAAATTTTAAAAATAGACCACTTTAAGATGTATAAGATTCGTTTGAATATTGAATTGGTAATTAATAAGAACTATATCATTGGGAAGATCTTGAAAGATGTGTTTTGAAGTAGCTGTTAAGATTACTCATTATACTAAATAATGTTTATATGATAAATGCTTCCAACAGTGTCTGCTGTATAACCTAAATTTCTGTTCATTCCACTAAGGCATTTTGTCAATCCTCTCAAACTTGACCATACTACCAAAAAACACTTGAAACATTAAATCTGGTAGAAGGAGATCAGTATAACACAACTATAAAGAAGCAAAGCATAGTTCTGTCCATGAAGTTCATCACTGAAATTATTCCTCTGTAGAAATTATTCAAAACACTAAACCATGGTTATTAATTGTATCTGTAGAGTACTATATAAAAGACAATCTGATGGCAGGAATTATGCTTCCCAGAACATGCCAGTCTATAAATCCCAACCAAGTTAGCAAACTGTTACATGACTTGGGAAACATGAATTCATGCTGCAGAAAATGAGTTATCTCCTTTTTAACCCTCTCTTGAGAAGAGGCAAATGAAATATTTGACTATAAGTAAACAAGTTCAGAATGCTTAATGGCATGAGATATACTATATTTTACAAGAAATAGAAACAGAAAAAAAGTGATAAGGTAATAAGAAAATAAATTCCCTGTAGAGCTTTGTTATGCTTTTGGTTCTATAATTTATGGAAAGTTATTTCATTACATTAAATGTTGAACTTAGAACTCACCTTTTGGTAATAATTTTTAATCATATAATACATATTTACTATACCTAAGTTGAAATGCAACTGACTGTTTCATATAAGCCTCTTTTTCCTTGTAACATATATGTTATTGTGTTTTTTTCAGTTTGACTCTTGATGCTAAACCAAATTAGATTATTAAGATGAATAAGTAAACTACAGAATCAGCTGAGGGGGCATGGAAAATGTATCTTTGTACCAGAGTTTAATTATTTCACAAACAGTCACTGGAATTTAGCATTTAAAAAATATTTGCACCATTTGGTTAAATGTTTTTTTAATTTTATTTAGTTATTTTTCAAGTACATTTTTCTGTCTATTTCTCCCATCCCAGCCCACCCCTACCCTGCAAATGTTTTTGAAAGTGTTCTGTTTGTGTGTGTGTTTTACTGAACTACATATTAGTTTTATTTTCTAACTTGGAAAAGATGGTATTTATTAATACTGATAAATCATTTTGACGTGTATTTTTATAAAATATTAATGTAAAGGTAAATGTATTCTTGCAAGTCTTAAAGAATGAGTTTCCAGAAATAACATTTAATCAAAATCTTTGACCACAGAAAAAGTGATATACATAAAAGTGATATACATAAGATGGTGACTTTGAGGAATTACAGACTACATTGGAAGATTTGAGTTGACAAATGTAGTAAATTCAGACATTATGATGTAATAAATTTGAATAAACTTTATTGTTTAATCAAAAAACTACATAGTTTTACATTTAGTCCTTTTTTAAGCTACTTTAAGCTAAAAATGTAAAAATAAAGCAATAAATTTTTTTTCTTCTTACTTGTATCTTCTGGCAGACCATCTGCTCTTTTCAATATCCTCTCTTACCAAAAATGGACTTTGTTAATCTGTATTCCTTCCATATTCTACATCTATAACACCAAGGATATAAAGCAAATGCAGCAAATGTGGTTAGAGGTCAAATGAAGGTTTATGCTCAGTATGTTCAGTGGCCTTGTAATGCAGTATTACCGGACATACAACTGATGGTATCCAAAGGAAAAGATTTGGTTTTTTTGGTGTCATAATCCCAGGACCATGTCTACTAATGTCAAGAATGCTGTGATTTCTCTAACATCTAGAGAAGCTTATCTTTGGAATGTTTTCTAGACTGCATAAAAAAACACCCCAAAAGCAGAATATAGTTTGTCCATAATACTTAACGTATTTTGACATCACCTAAAGAATTACATTTGAAAAATGTTTGTGTTTTTGCAAAAAATCAAAGTCAGCTCCTAAATATAAAGACTCTATGTCTGATTGCAGTACAAACATATCTTAAATAAAAACAATGTCAGTGGTTTAAGTGGCTACTTCAAGGACCCAATCAATACCTTTCCTGATATATAAATTCTAATTTGTTTAAATAAGCCACCTGACAGGTCAATCTTAGAAATTATATTGTGGCATCCAAATTAAAATCAAAGGGCAATAAGACATGTCTCTGGGGAATAAAAACACAAGCCTAATAAATATGTTGCCAAGTAACTTACACCATTCTTTTGGAAAATACCCAAAGATCTGGGAGGCAGCAGAGTTGGTGGCTGGCAGAGCACAGTTTAAGGCTAGTCTACTTGTGTTTGAATTTTGGCCCTGACATGGGCTGGCTCTATGACCTTGAACAAGTTACCCATCATTTACATGCCTCGGTTTTCTTACCTGTACAGTGGATATAATGACAGAACCCATTTTGTTTTTAGAAAAAGTTAATAATTAAAGCATTTCTATGTATCTACTTAAGAATAATCCCTAGCGTTAGAGCAAGTCTTTAACACATACCGTATTCTAAAAAAATAAACAAAATTAAGAGATTTGAACTCATCTTCAGGAAAAGCTAGTTGCTCAGAGCCAAATTATAGTTTAACAGTTTGTATGCTTATTAAATGAGGAGATTGAATTTGTTGAGTCTTATTAACTGCCTTAAGATTCTTAAAACGTATATTCATATAAGGTTAGAAATCAAAAAATCAGAACACAGAAAATTAGGACTGGCTTCTATAGGCTAGTTCTTAAGACAGAGAATAAAGCCTGTTGTTCAACAAAGTCACATCTCTTTCTGCTTCTGAACAAGTATAAATGACTCCTAAAAAATAATAAATTAGAAATTTGTTTTAAAACTGCATAATAAGAACTAGAGTTAGCTCATAAAATGAAAGCTATATGAATTAACATGAGTAAATATTTACTGTATTGACATTGCTAAACTATGGATATCAAATTGCTAGACACAGATATATTCAGGAAAATGATAGTGTAATATAAATACCTTAGTTACAACACTTTGTGTTTTTTCCTATTAACTGTGACACTATACCAAATGCCATGACCATTAGGAATTGAGGTAATAATGCCATTTTTGTTATTCTTTTTTATTTATTATTGGTATAAAACTCTAAAAATATGATTTATTATCTCATATTAATTCAGGTTCCTGGTTGCAAAATATAGAAATCTATTCAAGTTAACATAAGCAGAACAGGAATTAAAAGAGTATTTTTTAGTAGCCCACTAAATTGTTGGGGAAATGGGTAGAGAATCAGCTTAGAGAAATGGACACTGAAAATCCAGAGAATCAAAGAGAGCTGGACCAGCCAGAAGCCAAAATACTCACTGCTACTGCCACTCTGGTGGCCACCAGGACCTTTGGACACTGGATGGCAGTGTTACAACCACAGAAGTAAATTCTCAACTCCCCTGAAGATTTGAAGCTTAAGGCTGATATACCTGATGGGCTAAATCTAGGTGATGAGCCCTGACCCATTTTCAAAGGTTGTGGAAAGAAAAATTGAACTTCCAGGGTATGCTCTAAAAGGCAAAGAACCATGTTGTTTTCCAGAAACATAAGTTTGGATACAGAGTGACCAAAGCCAGTAAATACCCACTACATCTATCACAGTCAATAAGGTGAAAGAGCAAAAAAGCATGTATTCTAAGATTGAAAAACTGGATTTGCATTCCAAATCCAGACATACTACTTATCTGGTAATTCATAAGATACTCAAATCTTGTAACTATTATGTTCTGCATGCCATGTGAACATTTGTTGTGAGAATTAAATGAAATAATTTATCTAAAGTGTTAGACTTAAAGAAGTGATCTAATGCATGTCATTTAACACCTCCAGTCTAGTTCCTTTTGCTTTAAAAAAATGTACTTGATATGGAGAATTGTACTTTCTGTTTTACATCCCTGGTTGACATTAATAAAGCGCTTGAAGCTGGTGTGGGTGGATATTCCTTCCTATTGAAAAGAGAACAAACCTTTCAACAAGGAGCAGCTGAAGACAAATATTGGAGCAAAGAAAAGCAGAATGTGTTGAATGGCATAATCACATAAATCACAGATTAAGTCAACATAATAGCAGAGAAAATGCAGAGGATTTAAAATGTGTCTACAGTGAAAAGCTCATGGAGTCTTTTCATTGGAATCAACAAAGGAAATGAACTAAATGAACACAATTTTGTATATCCTTAGTGAGAGGTAAAGGAAAGAATTCATAAGCAATTGTTTTACTTTACACTATAAATTTAATAAAAAAATTCTTTAGATGCAAAACCCTTATGTACAAACATAAATAATATCAAAAATAAATAATAAAAACTATTAACTATTAATTTTTTTAGCTTTCACAACACAAATTAATACAATTAAAAAAGACTTTTCCTCCCTAATATATTGAAAATTAAAACAGAATGCAAGGTTAAAATCTTCAAGGAAGATTATATATCCTCCTTTAATATCCCACTTTCCCTTTTCCCTATCTCTAATTTTCATAGATTATCTCCCAAATAGACTACCTAGATGCAAATCATTTTCTCAGATTCTGAGTTAGGACTAACCCAAATCAAGATAATATGACACTTTACAAAGAAGGGATCAAGCTATAACCTGAATCAAGCTGAATGCGCTTATCATACTTATCATCACTAAATTTGAGACAACCAAATACCAAATGCATGTATGGTGTAATATGCACTTTATAATAATATCATTAAAGGATTTCTGCCAAATCCACTCCCCTCAAATAATTTATAGTCAAAACCTTAAAGCTAATATCCATACTAAAACAATATAAACAAGACCACAATATAGAAAGCCAATAATCACTTAAGACAACTACTCTGACTTCTTTCATATTATGTGATGAATAAAAGGATGATAAAATGCACTAGATTAAAAAATAAAAATTAGAAACATTATAGCCAAATTCAGTGAGTGAACTTTATTTGAATTCTGATTCTAACAATCTAAAATAAAGACACATTTTTTAAAACAGGAAGGTATCTTTGTCTTTTCAAGCTGCTATTACAGAAAACCACAGACTGAGTATGTTATAAACTATAGAAATTTATTTGTGATTGTTCTGGAACCTGGAAGCCTAAGATCATATCAGCAGTATGATTAGATGAGGGATCTATTTCACACAGCTCTGGCTGTGCTCTCGCATGGCAGAGGAAGCTCCAGAGATCTGTAGGATCTCTTTCATAGCAGCGCTAATCCCACTGGTGAGGGCTTCACTCCCATAACCTAATGACCTCCCAAAGGACCCACCTACTAATACCATCACCTCTGGCAGTTGGAATTTCATCATAAGAATTTGAAAGGGACAGAAACATTCATACTATCACAGAGGGGAAATTTGAATAACATCTAGACTCTGTTGACTAGGTTCATAGCATTGTGATTATATAAGTAAATATCTATATGCCTTAAGATATTGAAATTTCTACGTCAGAAATTTATACTAAAATGTATACAATATAGTGATATGTTTGGAATTTATTTTAAAATAATTCAACAGGGTAAAAAGCAAACAAACCGATGATGAAAGGATAAGATAGATACATCAAGTATGACAAAATATTGATATGCCTTGGGACATGGCTAATGAGGATGAGAAGTCATGTTATAATATTAATTTTTATTTAATTATTGTTCAAGTACAGTTTTCTGTCTTTTACTCCCAACCCAGTCCACCCCCCCAAGTGCTCCCCACCTCCCTCCCATTCCCCGCCCCCCTTAGTTTTTGTCCCTGTGTCTTTTATACTTTTTCCTGTGAGTCTTTCTTCTTTTCCCCTGAAACTCTCTCCCCTCTCCCCTCTGGTCCTGTCAGCCTGTTCTGTATTTCAATGTCTTTGGTTATATTTTGCTTGCTTGTTTGTTTTGTTGTTATACACTTTTGAAAAAATTCATAATAAACTAACTAAATAAATAAAGTCTTACTTCTAAGAAAGACTAATCAAGCACAGATGGGCAATGTGAATGGAAAGAAGTTTAAGATACCCAGTGGGTGTTCCCATGTATGAGAAGAAAAAAGGCTGAGGAGTAAATAGAAGCCAATGGGACTGGTCCAGCAGGAGGGCACTGATGTGCTGAGAGTCACTTTAATGAAGTTTCACAGGAGAAAGTGGCACTGCAATGAACCGAAGATGACAAAGGTGAGAAAAAAACATTTTTAAGAAAGTTATGTATTCAAATGAGAATGCAATAGGGTTGTTGGTAACCAAGACAGGTAGAAAGAGACAAAAAAGGCATTTGAAAAAGTAAAACAACAGCCATTTCATAGTATTTGGGATACTCGGTACAATATTCACCTTTTTTAAAATGCCATTAAATATGCTATAAAATATCTTACTCTGAAATGACTTTTTTATCTTCCTGCTCAGTCATGATTTTCATGAAACAAAGATATATAAGGGGTGACCCCCAGATTGGAATTATCTTCTGGACTGCGGGACCCTTGTAGTGCAGGCTTCCCCTTTAAAGGAGAGTTCTAGAAACCTGTCTCTATCAGAGCACCAGTTTGCATTGTTGTGAGAGGCTGCATTCAGCTTCGATTAATTTTTCCGAAGACTGTTTTCAATGCATTTGCCCATTTTATGATAGGTGATTTGTGAATACACCTGCCCACACTGCACTGAGCTTTTTTTGACCAAAAATGTCTTAATCAAAACATTTTGACCAAAAGCAGCGTTAGCCCCACCTGCCCTATTTGGTGTGTATTAAGATCTAAGAAGTAAAAACAGATCAAGATTCCAGTAACCATTGTTGGAAAATATTGAACATAAAATTATTTGTTTAGTTGATTTTACTCTAAATGTGGAAGTCTGACTAAGTCCTTTAATAAAAACAATATGCTTGAAGGCGAACATGAATGGCCCATCACATATTTCTACTACATATCTCAGAAAAGATGATTCAAAGTGAATAAAATTGATCCCTACTTACAACAAACTCTTAGTAAAAGTTTGCACAGAAACGGAATACCAAAAGTGGCAAAATGTGGTAGAAAGTTCTTCATTTTCTCAGTGTCGTAGGAAAATCAGATTGAATTTCACAAAGAATATGACAACTGAATGGAATTTTGAAGAATATATAAAATAGAAATGCATCCCAGGCAAAGATCGTAACACCCACAAATTTACAAAAAAATAGTGCATGAACCATTTAAGAATTCTTTCAGCTACAAGGAACAGAAAACCTTATTAACAGGAGTTTAAATCATGAGCTTATTTATAGATTGCATAAAGATAAACAATTTTACAAGTGTTTCAGTAACTGCACTAATTTGGAGAGTTGCATTACTATATCTACTCTTGCTTTACTCTTCTCTCACAGTTGTATGATTGCTCTCATCACTCTGGACTTTGTATCCAGTTTTCCCTTTGAGTCTTATCTTTTATCAGGAAATAAACATCTTTCACAGGAGCTTTAGTAATTCTCCAATTAAATGTATTTGACCTATTGGACTATAGCATTATTTTGAAGTTCAAAGGAGTCTGATAATGCAAATAATTTGAAGTGTCTTTAATAAGTGATAGTCAAGAATAATGAGGAATAAAATATTTCAGACTACTTCAACTAGTCTACCAACATTGCATTAAGGAAAAGAAATATATCTGTACTACTGGGCAGTAAGCTACAAAAGGAGAGTATTAGAGAATGAGGCTGGAAAGTCACCAAATTTCAGGGTTTGAGAGAAGCCTGGGCTTTGCTGTAGTAAGCATGAATGGCCAAGAGATAATTTAAAATAATATTACCACATCAAATTTCCAACAGTACAGTGAGGTGTTAGTATAATGAATGAAAAGTCAGAGAAATCAAAGATATTCTAAATGAATTTATAATTATTCCATGTTTATGAATATGAAGATTCAGCAAGATTGTTAGGATGTCAGTTCTTCCCAACTTGATGTACAAAGTCTGTCTAGAAGGTATCCAGCCATGAACTATGAAACATAGAGACATTTATTGAAGAAGATACAAAATACAAGAAACATTGTACATAGGACAATGATGCCTCAGTCCCCTTCAAAGTAGGCACCTTGGGACCTCACACAGTTCTCCCAGAATCTCTCCCACTGTTAAAACCACTGCAAAATCCCTTGTTGAAATCACCATCAGCTGCCCTGTCATATTTTTCTAAATCTCATCGCCAGTCTGAAATATCTTCTCTTTCAAAAGAGATTTTAGTTTTAGAGAAAGAAGTTGCAGGGTGCCAAATTGGAGGTGTAGGGAGGCTAAGTCACTTGGGTGATTTGATGTTTCACCCAAAAAACTGCACAAGATGTGATGTATGAACAGTTATATTGATGTAATGAAGCTGCCAATCACCAATTTCCCATAGCTGCAGCCTTCTGAATTATTGAACTAGATTCTACAGAGGACTATTTGAGCTTAACAAAAAATTTTATATAGATTCATTGCTCTACTTGCTCAGTCATTTTGAATGTGGTGGTCACACAGTACATTTGCTCACTCAGTGGCATCTACTGCCCCCAATGACCACTACATTGAGGTTGTCATTGTTCACACATGCACATTCTAGTCCACTCCCCTTGGCTGCCAGGTTACATCGGTGTCACCAAAATCATTCTCATTATATTAACAATGGCTGAGCTTTTTCCAGAAAAATGTTGTATAGATTCAGTGCCTATCAAAATCCCAGAAAGTTATTTTATGAATATCAACAAATTAACTTTAAAGTCTATGCAAAAGTAAAAGATCCAAAATAGCCAACACAATATTAAAAAAAAGTCAGAAAATGAACACTACTTGCCTTCAAGCCTTACTATATATACAGCTATAATAATCCAGACAATCAGTATGGCATTAATGAAAGAATGGGCAAATAGATCAATTAAACAGAATATAGAACAGAGAAATAGACCCACCTAAATACTGCCAAATGATTTTTTGGTAAGTAAAGGCAACCAAATGGAAAATGATAGTCTTTTCAACAAATGTTGTTAGAAAAAATTGGGCATTCATCTGCAAAAAAATGAATCTAGACATTGACCTGACAGCTTTCATGATAATTAACTCCTAGTGGATCATAAATTTAGCTGTGAAATGCAAGACTATAAAACTTCTAGAAGATAACACAGATCTGTCAATATTGGGTTTGGCCACTTGTTTTTAAAAGATAATACCAATAGAAAAATCCAGGAAAGGAAAACTTGGTAAATGGGACTTCAGAGAAATAAAAAACTTCTCTGCAAAATATACTGTTAAGAACAAAACAAAATAAAAGACTAGCCATAAACTGTGAATAAATATTTATATAGCACATATCTAATAAAGGGCTTGTATCCAAGATCCACCAAAACACTTAGAATTCAGTAAGAAAACAAACAATTAAAAATGGGAAAGAAGTGTTAACAAACACCTCACCAAAGGAGGTTTACAGATAATCAAGGAACTTATGCAACAGTTCTTCACATCATATCTCATCAAGGGAATGCAAATTAAAACAACAGGGAGTTACTCCTACTTATCTATAGCAACAGCCAATACCAAAAACACTGAGGAAACCAAATGCTGATGAGAATGTAGAATAAGAGAAATTGCACATATTGGTGGTAGGAATGCAAATTGCAGCAGCCACTCAGAAGACAGCTTTGCAGTTTCTTTATAAAGTAAACATCCTATTACCATAGGATCTAACAATGTCACTCCTAGTATTTACCCAAGCAATTTCAACTTATATCCACTTAAAATCTGCACTCAAACCTTTTTAGCAGCTTCATATATAATTTCCAAAACTTGAAAATTGCCATCCAAGAGCTTCTTCTTTGGCGGGTGAATGAAGTGTAGTAAATACATACACTAAAATATCATTCAGTGATTTAAAAAAAACAAGCTGTCAAGTCACAAAAATACGTGGATGGAACTTAAAGTGCATATTGCTAAGTGAAAGAAGCAGATCTCAGAAGACTGCATACTGAGTGATTTCAAATACGTAACATTGTTGGAGAGGTAATACTATATAGATACTACAAAAGGTCAGTTTTGGCTTCCTGGAGCTGGGAGGGGAAGGGGAGAGGGGTGAATGGACAGGACACAGGGGACTTACAGGACAGTGAAACCACTCATTGTAATACTCATTACAATGCTATTCATTATAAAGATAGATACTTGATGCTATGAATTTCTCATCTCCCCCAAAATCTATTTAACACGAAAAGTGAGCATTAATGTAATCTATGGAGTTTAGTTAATAATAAGCTCCATAATGCCTGTTGGTTCCTCAGTTATATCAAATGAGCCACACCAATGCGAGATATTACTACAGGGGAAACTGTGGAATGGGAGTGAGGTAGGAAACTAGTTTTTGCTCATATTTTTCTATAAATCTAATCCCTCCTCCCCCAGAGAAATTTTATTACTAAAACAAAATTGATAAAGTTTGCAGATGAAGGACATGACAGCAGTTGGGGGTCACTAATGTAAATAAAAACAACAGAAAAATTCAAACCAGGACAAAATAAATGGAAATGAAAAAGGGGGGTGACAGGAGATATTTAAATGTGACATCAATGTAATGTTAGATTAGATTATGAGGGTAAAAGACATGAAAAAAGAAAAATAACTTAAATTAATTTTCACCATTTTGACCTTGGTGTCTGGGAGGTATCAAATCATGGCAGAGAAGAGCAGATTATGGTGGAGAACAATTAATTATATTATCCTTGAACTTCCTGAGTTTCTTGAGTTTTACTTAATAGTGGCAATGAAAGAGATGTGCAATAAAAAATAATATGGCAAAAATTTAAAATTAAAGATGCCCTCTTGTCCAAGAATTGGAAGTGCAGTACTTTCAGAATATACTTTGACTCTTCACTAATCTTTTATACTCTGTAAGCCAGTTTTAAAACAGAGTGAGAAAAGTTTATTTTAAAATCTGCTTAGACTATGCTAATGAAAGTAAAATTAAAGGGGACTGCATATAAAGAGTCAAACATTGTGGCAGAGCAGGTACTAGGAGTCATTTCGAAACTATTAGGCAATCTAATTTTACATAACACCTAGAGTGGAAAGAAACTGACTTGGACATAAAAGCATTTCAATTGCATTTCTGAAAATATTTTGATTCCTTTGTGTAAGTGCTACTGCATATCATTGCCTCTAAACACTTAAACAACACTCTCTGAAAATTGAGCTGGTAATTTAGATTGCATATCACAACAAGTGTAGCAAAGCAGGAGAATATTAAAAGGATATGCAAATTGTCATGAATATGAAAAACATCTGAAGTTACAGATACTGTCATAGCATCATAAAATAGAAATAGGATTTTTATTATAAATACTCAAGTTCTGCAGAATAAATTAAAAGTGGCTAACTATTTATAGAATTTAGTTTCATAAAAGATAACAGGATTCTCCTATGCAAATTTTTAATGTGAAAATGAAGAGTATGTTAAATACTGATAGAGCTATAAAGCCTGAATATATACTATTTATTTATTTTAATAGAAATAATTCCTAATATTTTGATAATTATTTGTGTTTTATCACCAACTAATTTTCCTATACATTTGATGTTTTTCTCTTTTAAAGTTGAAGTATAACTAGCATACAATATCCCATTAGTTTCAGGTATACATCACAGTGATTCAATATTTATATATATCATAAAATTATCAACACAGTCCAGTTACCATCATCATACGAAGTTATTATAATATTATTTACATATTTTTGATGTAGACTACAGCCCATGACATTTATTTTATAACTTGAAGTTTAATCTTCTCGTTTTCATCCACTTTTCCCTCTACTGGTTTATTTATTTGTTTTCCTTTGTGTTTTAGATTCCACATATAAATTAAGTCATATGGCATTCATTTCTCTCTCTCTGGTTTATTTTATTTAGCTTAGTACCCTCTAGGTACATCCATAATGTCACAGATGATAAGATTTCAGTCCTTTTTATGACCAAGTAATATTCCACTACTCATCATCACATCTTTTTTGTCACCTATCAATAGACACTCAGATTGCTCCCATGTTTTGTCTACTGTAAACTCTGATGCAATGATCACAAGGATGCATATATCCCTTCAAATCAGTGCCTTCACTTTTTTCAGATAAATAATCAAGTGTGAAATTGCTAAATCATATAATAGTCCTATTTTTAGTTTTTTTGAGGAACCTCCATATTATTTTCTATAGTGGCTGCAATAATTTATAATCCCTGTCACAGGATATAAGGGTTTCCTTTCTCCTCATTCTTGCCAACATTTTTTATTTCTTGTCTTTTTGCTAATAGTTCATCTGGCAGATGTGAGGTAATATCTCATTTGGTTTTGATTTCCATTTCCCTGATCATTAGTGATGTTAAGCATCTCTTTATGTGCCTGTTGGCCATCTGTATGCCTTACTTTGGAAAATGCCAGTGCAAGTTCTTTGCACATTTTGCTACTGGGTTGTTTGTCTTTTTTAATATTAAGTGGTACAAGTTTTTTTAAAATAAATTTTAGATATTAATGCCATATTAGATGTTTACAAATATTTTCTCCCATTTAATATGAGAGAAATTTTTACAATTTACAAATTGTAAATTTTCAATTTGTACAAATATTTTCTCCCATTTAATTTGTTGCATTTTCATTTTTTTCTAATGGTTTCTTTTTCTGTGCAAAGTTTATAATTTGATGTAATCCCATCTATTTTTGATTTTTGACCCTGACTAGGTAGAGTGTACCCAAAAAAATATTGCTAAGTACTCTCACAGAAATGTGTTGAGGGCTACTTGAATCCATTCAAGAAAAATAGGGCATGCAGTAAAATATTTACTGACATATGAGTAAACTGTGGTTCAAAAAATTTAAGAAAGTTGTTGCAACCAAAAACAACATTGAATTTCAAGTCTGGTGACTAAAGCATGGGATATTTTATAACAGATAAGTTTTGTAGAGTGCACCAGATATTAAACGTATGGTTGTCATTTTTTTTATTCCACTCTGAAATTTCTCTAATCATCAGGAAGAAGAAAAACCACTTTTGAGTCACTGAGGCAGCTTCTTTCTAAAAAAGGAATGCAGGCATCTTTGAGGCATTGCAGAGAGCTGCACGAGGGAGAAGTGAGTAGGTACTTCCAGATCTGAAAAATGCGTTGCATCAACTTTTGTGTGAAGAATATGTAAAAGGAGAAGCAAGTATAGCTTCCAGTACAGTATGTGCTGTGAGCAAATTCAGTGCCAGCCCTAGCTGAGCACGCTAAGATTGCTTTACTTAAAGCTAGTTTACACAAATAAGTAAAACTCTTGTTATGAAAATGGCTTAGCAGCAAAAACCTAGGACACCTCTATACCACCACAAAACAGAATTTACAACCAGTAAGGGTGCAGTGGATCATAGCATAGCCTAAATCATTTGAGATGTTTTAAATCATTCATAATTATTCTATAAATTTGTTTTTTATTATAAAATAATTCATTTATAATCACATATAATTTCAATTGAAATACATGTGGCCAGTTATGCAAATGTCATCCAGCTAATCTCACAGCATTACCTCCAAGTGTTTTAATTATTATTCTGTCATTTTTGCCTCTTTTTATCCTATTCATCTGTTTTCTATGTGTAGCTTTACCCATTCCTTTTATTAGAATTACCACAGATGGGCTGAAAATCATATATCTTTTTCCTAAAATTGAGACACAAGCATCACTGTTTACTTGGCATATTGACTCCATCACACCGGCCACTCAACTGAGATTATCCAACTTTCTCTTGTGTCATTCTTTCCCCACTTCCAACTGGTCATGACTTTCTCTTTTTTTAAATTTTTTTCAAGTACAGCTGTCTCCATTTTCACCCCACCAGGGGCCCCACCCCACTCATCCCTACCTCCCACCACCACCAGGGTAGTATGTTTCTCAAAGAAAATGTATTAAGTTCCATTCACTAGGTTTTCCATGGCCTATGGGAAAAAATTACAGAGAAATCAAGGCAAGGCTCTGTAATCATACATCTTTTTCACCTTTTCATTTCCTAGCCTCTATACCGGACGCTTAGTTATTCTACCTTCACCATTCTAAACTCCTTCCGGTTCCAGAGTAAATCAATATTGTGTGGGTTTTTGTTTGTTTGTTTGTTTGTTTATGGGTAGATTTTCGTGTTTGTTTGTTTCTTCCCCCTTCACAATGTTTGCTTCTAAAAGACTATTATTATATACCTGCCCTATTTACATTGTATAGCTCAAGTGGCTTTTACCCCTTGTTCATCAAGAAATTGTCTTTTCTAGGTGGGGGAAATTGAGTGGGTTTAATAAAGGGGTTATTCACAATGTTTTAGGCAAGGTTTAGAAAAGCAACAAGGAATTATATTGCATATTGGGGCTGGTAATAGCTAGAAATTATCTCATTTTTCAACCTCAAATGTCAAAGGGGAGAAAGCAGTTCCTGGAACCCATGAGTGGAGCACCTGGTAGGCCACAGCCAGCTGACAGGTACATCAACAGAAGGAAGGTGAAGAAATGAGCACCATGGTCCTACTTCCCCCTGCCTTCTATTGGATGAAGTCAGCGGGAAGATGAGTGTAAGAATGCAGCCTTTCTAGTTCGGCCTCCTGGGGTACAGAGCAGCTCCTGAGGGCAGATTTGGAATTTGGCTCTTTTCATTACATGCTGCTATCTTTACACACATACACACCCAAACAATTTATTTAAACAAAAAATAAATAAAAGTTCATACATTTCTCCCAGCCTACTACTGGCAGCCACCTGTTTTCTGTATCTATGAACTTGGTTTTGTTTCTTCAGATTCTACATGTATGAGAGGGCACATGATATTTGACTTTCTCTGTCCCATATTTCATTCGCTTTGCTTGAGGAGGTCTGTCTGTGTTTTTGTGAATGCAAGACTTGATTCTTTTTTATAGCTGGGTAATATTCCAGTGTGTGTGTTGGTGTGTGTGTGTATATATATATATATATATATATATATATATATATATATATGAATGATTCATACTTTCAATCATCAATGGACACTTAGGTTTTCCATGTTCTGGCTCTTGTAAATAGTGCCATAAGGAACATGGGGGTGCATATATCTTTTTGAGTTGTCACTTTCATTTTCTTCAGATAAATGCCAGAAGTACAATTGCTAGACCACATGGCAGGTAGTTCTTTCTTTTTCTTTTTTTTAAGAAACTCCCAAGCTGCTTTCCATAGTGGTTGCACCAATTTATAAACTCACCAAGAGTGTAAAAGAGTTTTTGTTTCTCCACATCCTCACCAAGCACCTGTTATTTTTGTCTTTTTGATAATAACCATTCTGGGAGGTGTGAAATGATAACTCATTGTGGGTTTGCTTTGCATTTCCTATGACTAAGGATATCGAGTTTATTTTCATGTACCTTTTGACCATCTGTATGTCTCTTTCGAAAATGTTTATTCAGATATTTTGCCCCTTTTTAAATTGGGTTTAGCAGTTGAGTTTTAAAAAATCCACCAACAAATTTTCTGCTTAACTTTTCAGGTTCATTTCGATTGTTACCTGCTAAGGAAAGCCTTTTATTTTCCTCCTCATTGTGCTGTAGCCATTTCATATATATAAAACTCCATTATAGCACCTTCCACAATGTATTGTCTTTATTTGTTTACAAGCCTAGACCTGCCTGGTTTCTGCGAGCTGGTCTCACTGAAAACAGCAACTAAATGAGTGTTTCATTCCTTGAGTTCATGGGATCCTGGTGCAGCTGCTTCAATGACAGAACATTTTAAGCCATATTAAATAAGCATGAATAATAAAATGAAAGTATAATGTCACTATACATCTTGTCTCCTTCCAACTCCTACATCTTATCTCATTCCAGGGTCAAGATGGCAGATGGTCACATGTGTGAAAATGTCACAACAAGTCATATCAGAATGTCTTACATGAAAAGCAAAACTGCATGTCATAAAATTGAGAATATTTTTAGAAAAGAAAGGTCAGCTATATTAGCCACTATATAACTATAGCAAAATAACTGAAATATAAGCAAGATAAGATAAATAATATGCATATACCTATATTAGATATAGCTATAGATATAGATTTTTGGTTGCTTTTCCAGGATATACCCAATATGCTTTCTGATAAGTTAAATATTTTCTAAGAAAACTGGGGCAAACTGGATCCTCATAATTTACCAGAATGGGTTAAGATGAACCAAAACATCCAGGATGGTTAACAAAAAACAGAATTCTATAAACCAGTTTCTCAGAATCATTTTTTTCATTATCACTTTCTTAAAGAGGCTTGTTAGATATATTTTATTTTAACCCTTCCCATGAAATGTAAATGCTACAGATATACTGTTTATATATTTTCTGTATATCTGTGCTATATACATAAAAATAAGGTATTTTCACCTTCTACAAGGGAGTGGTATTTCTTCTACTGATAATGCATACTTCTTTTTTTCAACAAAGAAAGATCAGAGAGAAAGTTTATTTTAAAATTTTGCCCTAATCATGGACGCTTGTAAACTTTTCTCCTTTTTTTTTTTTTTAGCATGAGACAAACTAAAAACTTACGACATCTTACTGATATTGGTATACTGCATGGGAGCTATCGGTCTCCAGGGACCTCTCATGCTGCCTGTCAACTCCAGCAAGCTTTCCTTCAAGAATTTCCTGTACTGTTTTTTTATACAAATGAACTATCTCTAGAGAATATAAGCCAAAGAAGACGATACAGCTTTCTGCTAAACTTAGAAAGAAAGGCCATCTTTCTTAAGGCCACCTTAAGTGTCTGCTTTCTCATTCTGCATATTCTAGGCCATTTCAAAGTGATACCTAGACATTTATCTGCCTTCAAGTAAGGACGTAAGGGCGATGCTGAATGAAGAATCACAGCAAGAAGAGATAAAGGAAAGATGTTTGTACCAAAGTTGTAGATTATTTCTGTAGATGCAGGAGAACTGGGTCTTTTCTTAAACTAAACTTTCTTGAAGTTTTGTCAGAACTATAGCAGTCTCAATTTCTTCTCCTACTAGGCAGACAAAGTAAACACAAACCAACAAATCTGCATTAGTTATACAGTGCAAAGAAACTGTGCCTCAATCAGTGACAAATGCATATTGAATAATGTTTTGGGGATTGAAAGACTACTGTATCACTGGAGAAATAGTCTGATAAATATTTAAAGCAATAAAACTAAAAAAATGGAAGTTCAGGGCATGTCCAAAAGATGTTTCTCCATTCAGGCAATGCCATCTCAGTCACAAGCAGAATCTTAACACCCCATTGCTAGGCCCCTAAAAGTCCTTTGTAAACTGTAATGAAATCACCACAGGTATGTTTGAATGCTAACAATGATTATTCTCTTTAATCACAGTTATCACAGAACCCTTAAAGGCAAAACATATGACTATAAGCAAGTCAGAAAAGTTAAAAAATTTTCTCATGAATACATGGAAAGCATCTTGCCAGTTGCATAATAACTTTTTAACATCTGTAGTTCAAACAGTTTTTTAATATTTCTTCTTTGTGTGGGTCACCTAGGCAAGCTTAGCAAATTTGTGCCTATTGAAATGGACATAAGAACAAAAATGATAAATCCCTTAAAATGTTAAACATATTAAAACCTGCCAGAACCCTGAGAAAGACTAGAAAGGCAGAAACTTTTTAAAAATCATAATAATAAAAAATAAAATAAGAACAAACAGGCCTCCGGCCAAGATGGAGGTATAGGTGGAAATACTGTGCCTCCTCCCACAACCAAAATTAAGGACAACAAAGATTTAGAAACAAAAACACAACTAGAACAGACATAAAATTGAACTGTTCAGAAGTCTGACAAGGAACCATTCATCCTGACCTGTAAGAGGGGCAGTCTCAAAGGCCAGCTCAGAGGGATCAGGGCAGGAAAAGGTGGCAGTTGGTAGACCCAGGAGCACAAGCTGCGTGGGGCTGACCAAGGTCACACATTTGCACACAGATAAACCAGGAAAAAAATGAGCAGCGAGACAGACTGCACAACCCAGGGCTCCAGCACCAGGAAATAAAGCCTAAAAGCACTGATTGGGAAAACTTTCAGGGCTTGAGGTGCCAGGAGAGGCTCCCAGCCTCACTGGAGAGTTTGTTGGAGACACCCACAGGGTCTAGAACCTACACAAGCCCACCCACCCAGGAACCAGCATCAGAAGAGCCCAATTTGCTTGGGAGAAGAAGCAGAGGGGACTGAAATCCGAGAGAGAGCAGGATGAGCACTGTTGAGGTCCAAAACAGATGTTGAAAAAGGACAATCCCGAATGAGCCCCAGATAAAGTTAGGCTGACCAGGAGCAGGGAAATTTTTACTTCCTAAAAGGGCTAACTGCCAACTACACAAAGAGCCTTTTGAATTTCCCTAATAAGCCAATGGCAATCAGCTGTTTAGAGCTAGCCAACAGCTAACAGCCGCATCTGCTTCTGTTCAAAGCTTGCTTGCATACCCCTATATAAGGACATAGCTGTAAGCACCGGGGCAAGGCTCTCATCTGCAGCTCTCCTGAGCATAGTGTCCTCGGACACTCAGAGAGCTCGCCCCTGCGCAGGTAAAACTTGGCCAATAAAGTAACATCTTGAAAATTCTGAAAGTCTCCGAACCTCTGTTTCTCCTGACGGCAGATGCAACAAGCACCATTGTTCCCACTCTGACCCCGCCACCAAATACAGCATCACAACCCAGCAACTGGGTTGCCCCGCCCTGGTGAACACCTAAGACTCTTCCCCTCATACTTAACAGGCATAACCTGACCAAAAAAAGGCTCAATGAGAAGGATAAATCGAAACCCCAAACCCAATACTTTAAAGCAACCAAGAGATAGCCAACCTATCAGATGCACAGTTCAAAACAATGGTGATGAGGATGCTCATAGAACTGGTTGATTTTGGTCACAAATTAAATGAAAAAATGAAGGCTACACTAAGTGAAATGAAGCAAAATGCACAGGGAACCAATAGTGATGGAAAGAAAACTGGGACTCAAATCAATGGAGTGGACCAGAAGGAAGAAAGAAACAACCAAACAGAAAAGAATGAAGAAACAAGAATTCAGAAAAATGAGGAGAGGCTTAGGAACCTCTAGGACACCTTTAAATGTTCCAACATCTCAATTACAGGGGTACCAGAAGGAGAAGAGGAAGAGCAACAAGTGGAAAACTTCTTTGAACAAATAGTAAAGGAGAACTTCCTCAATCTGGCAAAGGAAATAGACTTCCAGGAATTCCAGGAAGCTCAAAGAGTCCCGAAGAAGGTGGACCCAAGGAAGAACACATAAAGACACATCATAATTACATTACCCAAGATTAAAATGAAGCAGAGAATTCTAGAAGCAGCAAGAGATAAAGGGACAGTCACCTACAAAGGAGTTCCCATCAGACTGTCAGCTGATTTCTCAAAAGAGACCTTGCGAAGAAGAAGGGGCTGGAAAGAAGTATTCCAAGTCATGAAAAGCAAGGACCTCCATCCAAGATTGCTCTATCCAGCAAAGCTTTCATTTAGAATGGAAGGGCAGATAAAGTGTTTCTCAGATAAGGACAAATTAAAGGAGTTCCTCCTCACCAAGCCCTTATTGTATGAAATGTTAAAGGGACTTAACTAAAAAAAAAAGAAGATAAAAAATATGAACAGTGAAAGGACAGAAAACTCACAGTTATTAACAACCACGCCTAAAACAAAAGCAAACTAAATGGACACCTAAAACAGGAGCGGAGGCACAGAAGTAGAGATCAAGTGGAGGGTTAGCAACAGGGGAGTGGGAGGAGGAGAAGGAGGGAGAAGGTACAGAGAATAAGTAGCATAGATGGTGGGGAGAAAATAGGGGGAGGGCAAGAATAGTATAGGAAATGTAGAAGCTAAATAACTTATGACACATGGACATAAACTAAAGGAGGGGAAATGTGGGTGGGAGGGGTGTGCAGGGTGGAGGGGAATGAAAGGGGAAAATGTGACAAGTGTAATGGCAATAATCAATAAAATATATTTAAAAAACAAACATAAAACCTAAGACATCTGCAGTTAAGGTCTAAGATGACCCAAAAAGGGTTTGCTTGTATGTATCTTATGTGAAAAAATATAATTTCTTAACCAAAATCATTTCAAAAAATTACATTGAAAAGAAGAATACTTAAAAATGATTTTTAAAGCATTTTCAAAAGTCCTGGCTGAGTAGCTCAGTTGAATAAAGCATTGTCCCAATACACCAAGGTTGTGGGTTCAATTCCTTGTCAGGGCACATATAAAAGTCAATCAATGAATACATAAATAAGTGGAACAACAAGCTGATGTTTTTGTCCCTTTCTCTTCCTCATTTCTTTTCTCTCACTAAAAATCAATAAATTAAAAAGCCCTTTTAAAGAGGATGACTTTATTACTTGAGGGAGAAGACATGCCATAAGTGGCCCAGCAAATGTAATGGGGAAACTCTGTTCATGGTGGCCCACTCCAGTCAACTTAATGGGTGCACTTCATCTCAGGCCTGCATTTTTGAAGAGGGCCTTTCCAGGATGCTTCTAGTGTCAGGTGGAGGTTAAGACATGGGACTGAGGAGTTGCTGAAGTAGCAACCATGAGAGTAACCTTGAACAAAGAATCTGAAAATTACTGTATAAATTCTTAAACATTAAAGCCTGAAGATGAAATATGCCAGTGTAAGCACCAATAGTATGCCATTAAATTGTAAAAAAAAAAAAAACATGTTCGAGGATCACTTGGATCCAGCTCAAGTTGGGGAATACTAAGTACTCTGTTCAAAATTTAACACAGAGTATGATTTCCACCAACTTTATGCTTTTATTAAAATTTTCAAGCTCATTTGATGAGAAGGCAAGGGAATTTTGAGAGGAGAGAATCACAGCCTGGGTGAAGGGGACGACTGCCACAGTTTTAGCAGCAAATGTAGATGAACATAAATCAAAACTGATAAAAGCATTAGCAACCATGCAGGTCTTTGGAGAGCATGGTAGTAATTCTCTTCTGAAACGATTTTAAAATGTACTACTCAGGAGACGTTACCTTACTACTACATAAAAGGGCATATGCTGTGATTTTGAAGGTCCAGGACGCATGCAGATACATTCCAATGTAACATCCTATATTTCTGTCTTAGAGAGCTGATAGTTTCCCTAGTTAGGAAAACCATAAGAAAGAGTAAAGTAACAATGCTTTAAACTTTCCTCAGGACACACCAGAAAAAGCTAACGCAAGACTGTCCTCTCCATATTCATCTCCCAAATGAAGATGGAAACAAAGATAAAATAGTCCAATGAAGTGAGTGACAAGAGTTATAAAAAATCACGGTGATCATATTTCAGGGAAAGTATCAAAGCCACCTCCCATTACAGATCCTATATGCATCACATCTGCAGGCTTCTATCCCAGAACCTGTTCATATTGGGGTTGTGCAGTTATTAAACTGGAATTTCATTCAAGGCCCAGGGTACCTAGTGATAACATAGAAATTCTTGAATTACTAGGATTGAATATTACAAATCTTGGATGCATGAAGAAACTGTTGAACTTGGAAATAATTCCAGGCTGTAAGAAATCATTCAAAGGGACACCTCCAACACCTGCTTGTCCTAACTTTTCCTCTGTTCACTGGTTTCTTTGAAAAATCAGTGGCCAAACAGAGACAAAAGTATTCATTCTTTGCCACTCATGTTGGGGGAAGCCTATCAGACTCTACGTTAAATTAGTTAAGTTCTTGATGGAGGGTTCTCTCATCTGCACATGGAAAAAGGGTCTATAAAGAAAACACCAAGCCAGGAGTAATGGTCTTTTCCTTTCAAGGAAAAATATCCAAATCCTTGGATTTATTCTTAGTGTTTTTAGTCTTTCTGTTTGTTTGTTTTGCTTTTTTCTACTCTTTAATTAATAATTCATAGCCTTGAAAATCCATATCCATATGGATAGCACATCGAAAATACCAAGTCAGACCCTTTCACTCAGTTTAACCCACAAACACCCTCCCCACAGAGCTGTAACACACCCGTTTCACACACACGCAAGTTCACACATCTTGGACAAGCACTTTTCTGGTAAACTCTTGTGACTTAATAAAGTATACAGCTTTGTTTTTCAGGTTTAGTGTAGTAGAGGAAGAGGTCGAAGTTATTCTCCAATAAAGCCAAATAAAGTCATATAACAATCTTGGGGTTTGCTCTTATTTGTACTCAACAGTCCTGACCTAATGAGATTATTAAATCCTAAAGCCACAACTACCAGCTACTATCTGTATACCAACCCCTGCATACATTTCTATGACTTTTTCATAGATCTTGTAATCCCGAATCACGTTTTTACTACTCCACACACTTCTGCACATATGCACGCATTCAATTGTATGTACTAAAGATACTTACAAACTGGTCCCTATTTTGTTACTTCTATCTAGCAACAAAATGAATGCCATGTCGTTGACACTAATCAATATTTGTTTAACCCAACTGAATTGCAACTGTGAAAATATACCTCTCTAAAACTATCATGCCTTTAAAAAATTATAAGATGTTCACATAGGTCTAGTTAATATCTTAATTTATTCAGAATTCCATCATGTGTGTATTTGTTGGCAGTAATGTTACTCAGGCAGAAACAGGTTTTGTTTTATTAAATATTTCTATTCCAAAAGCTTGAAGGCTTTAACCTCTCAATACCATTCGGACTCTTTCCTTGGAATATTGTCCTCCTTTCTGGACCATGGAACTCTCTGTTGTCAGTGCTTCTGTCCTCTGACTTCACTGACTTTTTAAATTATACTGTCAAGCTTTTTGACTAATGCCTCAGTAGGAGGATATTTGTGAAAACACATGTGAGTGTCCTAGAAAAACAACTCAGGTGAATATTTTGCCTCTCAGGAGTCATTATTATAGTCTCAGATATAGGGCGGGGGCATCCAAGTACTGAGCCTGCTGCCAGGGGCAGACAGTATTCTTCCAGAAAACATACTTAGTGGCAAATAAGTCAGTTATAAATCTGGATATTTCTAAGTATGCAATCTTTTTCATGTTTTAGAGAGAAATATGCATTTTTACTGGCTACAGCAACATTGTAAAACTACATGTTTATTTCAGTACTTACAGAAAAAATATTTTTGAAAAGGTTGAGGTCTACATATTCAAAAAGTTATAGATACAAAAAGTAGACATTTCTTTTAGTTTAAAAAACACTCTTCACATAACACCTAGCTACACTGGAGAAATCCTAACATTATTAAGACATAAAACCAAATTTCTGTTTGCAGATAATTGAGGGAACTGTACAGACCATAGTGTTTTGATTTGCTGAGTGAAATGAGAAAGGGACACAAAAATATCTTATAACAATAAGGTGTTAGAATGGGAGGGACTTCAGAGCTGGAAAGTTCAGAGTTGACGACAGTTCAGTGTACTAAGAGGAGTTTGAGATTCTTGGTTGCATGTCTCTGGGTGTGGAGATGATTGATAGTGGAACAATTACTAAAATCATGCTCGAGTTCTTTTCAGTGCACACACAAGGTGTTCACCCCCAGAAAAATTTAAAGGCACCTTTAAAAGTGTCTTTCCCTTTATATCACCATGGAAAATGTTATTTTGCATGAAATGTTAAAAAAGAGAAGAAAAAAGAAAATAAAGCATTATGTAATATAAATGAGAGAAACAAGAATATCAAAGAGAAATTGTAAAAATTAACTATTTTGTGCTTGAGTTGAGGAAAATAATGATAACCAAGATGACTCAAAGAAGTAGCTAATGGTCACTGCTGTTTTCTCTTAGGGATATAATGAAAAAACATTTTTGCATTCACATTTCCTACTTATTTCTTTTATGTCACATGTAAACTTACATTTCTTTCTCAATTTTTAGCCACTGAAGTGGGTAGGATTTATTTCAAGTACTTTTTTAAATTGTTTTCAATTATCTCAATGTACTTGTTTCTTCAAGCACCTGAGAATTTGACTTTCTGGAGGCTTCTATTTAGAATAAGTTGGCTCGACAATGCCTAAGCTTAAAAGATAACACATCAAACTAGACATTTTTCAAGTTAATATAAAAACATAACTGCTTCAGCAATGACATAAAATCAACTTAACAATAGATGAACTCTTGTATTCAATTATTTTAATTCAATAAACATTTACTGAGTAAAAAGGGACCAAGGCCAATGTTGGGTAGGAAACAACAATGCAAGTATTTATGATATAGTATCTGAACTCAAATGAAAATGTTGACATTCTCTTCAACAAGTATAGAATCCTTTATTCCAAGTCTGATGGACAGGATCCATTGATTTATTTGGGTTGAGTTGAGGTACAACTGAACATGAAAAAAATTAGAACATTCTCTGTGGCTAAGAGATAATGTAACTATAACAAATCAATAAAATCTGGCACTGAAAGAGCTTTTGCAATTCATGTTATTAAAAATATTACATAGTCTTATTTTTTTTATTTTGTCAAATATACTTGCAGCATTTCATGCATTTACCTCCTAATCTACCTTAAGAAGCACTTTGACATTTACAAACCGGTGCTTTTATTTACATTTCTTATTGTTCACTCACAGCCTAACTTAGAGGCTCCTCTTCTACCTAATACTACACTTTGTCTACAGAAGGTAGCTCTGTGTTATGGAATCCAGAATTTGACAGCCTAGTACTTTCCATCTATAGCTGTACTCCTTACCACAAGGCAAGAACTGGTTGGGGGAGGGGTAACAAATGAGACAATGAGCATGACCACTTGGAGCCCATATCAGCTATTGGAGACCCCAGAAATCTTACCCCGTAAAGTCTCCAGGCTAAATTAGAGGACTTCACAGGCCTTCTTAGTGTGCTCTTTCTCACAGATGGGCTGCGCCGTGGTATGCACATGTAGATCGGAGAGGTAGCCTCAGAAGAGTCATTGGAGAAAATGAGATGAAGAAACCAAATTTTTGCGGGCAAAGATGAACATCAGCACTTGTATGCATGTGAGCATCCTATGATATGGATAGCACACAAGAGTAGAGATAGGGAAAGGGTGAGCCATGAGCTCAGGTAACTGAGGAGGTAAATCTATCAACAACAAATTAAAACAGACAAAGGTACAGATAGCTTCAAGTGCAAATTTTACCAAAATTTCAAGAACATAACCATTGTCATACATAACTTTTCCACAAAATGATAAAAGTAGATCATGTATTATTTATTTATTGGTTGAATAAGCCAATTAATCTGCTAGGGCTATTATATCTTGACACTAAAACAAGTTCCTGAAAATACAGAAACAATACTATAGTTTGTTGTCCATTTGACAAATGCAGATAAACTAAATTGGCAGTATTATTTAATTACCACAACAGCCTCTTGAAATATAAGGGATTAAAATTTTTTTAATTGTTTATATTTGAAAATCTAGTCAAATAATAAGGAAGAAAGAGTGTTCACAATAGTAGGAAGATAAGAAAGCCTTTGTTTTAGAGGAGAGTCAATCAAAGAGTTAGAAATCAATTAATGAAGAATTATGTAATATTTAATTTTAAGATATATACTGTTTTGTACTAAAAGTTAACTCACAAAATTTAACTTCTTAAAATAAAGATTGACATTAATACTATTTCTTCTTTTTCTGTTCCTTCTCTTACTACTCCTATTCTTATTATTTCTAGCACTCACCTTACTACTTCTATTACTCTTAGTACTAACACTCATACTGTATAACTTTTTACATTAAAATTAAAAATAAAGAAATGAAGGGAGAAAGGAAAGAAGAAGGGAAGGAAGGAGAAAAGGGAGAGAGGAGAAGATGAAGAGAGGAAGGAAAGGTGGAAGGAAGGAAGAAAAAAAACACAAGGACTGCAAATAAAGACAAAGTAAAAATAAAAGAGAACCAATGGATGGCTATTAGAATTAATTCATAAAATAATTTAGCAAGATTGATACATATTAATACTCAACAGTCAACATAATTTCTATACAACAGAAATAATACATTCAAAAATAAAATATAAAAGTTATTCACATTCCATCAAAGTAGCACAATTAAATCTAATATAAGAAAGGCAGGAAAGTGACACCACTGTAATAGAACAATGATAAAAAAAGGCAAGAGGGTTATGAAAAGCTCTTTTATTTTTGAGTGAAATTAGTGAAAACACCAATAAAAACAAAGTAAACAATTTCTGGAAAAAATTCTTTTATTTAAACAAAAATTAAATACAACACAAATTCCATCTCAGTGTTTAAGTAATTTGATAAACTAAACATCAATTCATAAGAAAGTATAAGAGTGAGGAAAAATCAAGATAATTCTGGAGAAAAATAAGAGTAGGAACTTAACCTACATGATACTAAATCCTGTAGTTGGGCTACAATAACTTAAATGTTATTACATTAAAAAAATAGTATGGCACCAAAAAGAAAAACATGAATCCAACTCATGAGTATTTAGGGGTCTTGATGTGTGACAATTTCTGGGCTTTCAATAGCATATTCATGCAGTAGGTACATGTTTCTCATTCTGTGTATTTGGAAGATGATACAAAGGCTTGAAGGGATTGAGATTCAAGTTCTTTTGCAAAATTGTGAGTAGTTTTATGGCTATTCATCCAGAAACACCAAGGTCTAATTTTGCTATTTTTGGAAGACAGCAAATGATGCTCAGTGCCTATTTATCGTAGAGTGGATACAAAATGGTAATACTCTAACTGTTACCTAGATCTCTATCTAGAAATCTAAAAGATCTCTAATCTTTTTATTTTGTTTATTGATTGGAATAATATTAAGACATGTTACTTCACGTCTGTTATTTCTGAAAGGTTTAGTTTATATAGAAAAGGTAGAATAAATGCTTAATTCTACACTTTGAATTCCTCAATTTGCAATATGAAAAATTGGTTAACTTTCACATCTGAAAATGATCCTAATTAATAATTATGACTTCATAGATTTAAATTTATTTGTCTTTAATTTATATTATTGTATTTTGTATTCATTTTGAAACTTAATATGCCACATAATTGGCAAGCAAGAGCCCCTTCAAGTTGACTCCTCTGTCCTTGTCAAATAATCCTAGTTGATTTAATAGTTTGATATTTCTATCTATTATGTCAAGATTTTTCAGGCTTATCTTCATCATTTTCTGCAAAAAACCCTAATAATAAATTTTGGTAGGAAATGATATTACATGACCCAGATTTTGGCTCTATGAGTGTTCATTGCCACTGTAACTAATTAGTTATAGAACTTTTCAGTGAATGAATTTGGAAATATTATATACATTATATAATTCATATTTTATATATAATTATAAGCATACAATTATATGCATTTAAATGAGTTTTAGGCTGATATTCAAATTCAGGATCATGTAAATTTTAATTAACCTCTTCTAAAATATATTTCTATTTCTTTACTTCCACAAGCATTATCACAGAAATACCCCAGAATTTACAATGATGGAAGAGATAATGAAAAATAAAATGTCTCATTACTCATTTGCTTAATCACATTTTTAATACAATATCTTAAAATAATAATGCAATATTAACATCATCAACAATTACTGAAATTAATTAAATTTTGCATCAGCTATAGCTATCCCCCTTAATTTTATGTACATACATAAGCGTACAGGACAATAAAGGTAACATATTTTTCAAACCATATATTTTTAATATTGTACCTTTTATTAACAACTTATTTTACTCGTATATTTAATGATCCTTTACAATGTATTGAATGTTCACTTCCAGTATTTATGTTGATATTTCTCTACTCATTTTGGTTTCCAGAATTTTTTTTTCTCTAGTAGATATTTAGAATAATCTCACAAGAACAATGTTGCCTGATACTAATCAGGGAATATCTTTGGTAACAGTTTGTACTATTAACTACTGAATGTTGACTTCAGTTTTATTGCTTGGATAGATATAGATGGATAGATGATAGATAGATAGATAAAGAGACACACATACATAAAACAAGAAAAATATTGTAGAATATTTTCTTTATGATATGTGGTTGGAGTTTACATGATCTATTCAATTTTATATTTTTGAAATACTTGCGAAATGAAGTTTACCTTACTATCTAAACTGGGTTAGGTCTAAAGAATAGCACATCAAGAAATGACATAACACAGAATAACCTTTCTGCACCAGCAAAATCAAGCAACAAAAATTGATACATTATCTTTCATATAACCAATCTACTCCTTTCCCATTATTCTCTTCCATTCCCACTTTCTCATCCCCATTGCCATTCCTATACATATTTTCCCCAATCCCTTACACACACACATTAAATTCCATTAAAGAGAAAGTGCTAGAAAACTTAAATCAAAGTAGGTACATTCATATCTTCAACTGACTACAAAAAAGGAAATATTAGAAGACAAACAGAGAGGGCACATAGCCTTGATCCTGCTTTGCAGAATGACCTAAGGCTTTTGTAATTCCACCTCACATCTTTCATTCAGGTTAAGAGAGCATCATATCAACATTATTTAAACCCTTTACAGGATTTCTCAGGTTAAGTTCTGTACTTAGATGGCTGTTTTACATAATCAAAGTAATTAGAGTTGTTTATATTCAAGAGGAGTTGCAAAATGTGTCCTAGGAGACAGAATTAACTACGAGAACCTAAAAGTTGCCATTTCCTATTTTTAAGTGGTTTAAATTATCAAGATTCATATTGCACTAAAATTTTCTGCATCTAGACATCATAGAACACCAAAATATATGACCCATTAACAGAACAATAAAAGTACTTTCCTAAACATGAACTCTATGTCATTAGGTCACTGAAGCCATTAAAATGTGTGGACTCAGTATTAAAGCTAAAGCATCTCTTAGTCTCTTTTATGATCTCACTGGATTATTATATATAATTTACCTAACTTTTTAGAAATATGAAGTATATTCTAAAAAAATTTAATTGCAAACACTTTTACCCCATAATTTTTGTCATCCTCTAGAAGTTTTTTATTGCCATGAGATAATACAATCTATCATCTTCAAAGCTTATCAGTATAACTTCTGCTACTTAATAACTTTTGTGCCCTATGAACTGAAAACTTTCTGATAAAAAGCATTAGCATGTTAATACTACTCTAAACATGCATCCCTATTATCTTCCCTATTAGTCATAGAATCAAGGAAAATTAAAAACTAATTTTCTTCATTCAGTAGACCGAAGGATAATAAGCTCATATTCACCATTCAATTGTCACGGGTCCCTCATTTGCAATGACCTGGTCTAGTTGCTTCTGGAGTTGCAGAGCTAAAATGTGATGATAATGATTTGCCTTGGGTATAGTGAACTCCAAGTACAAATTTGCACTACTACCATTCTTAATTTGTGCATGATATCCATGTGAGAGTTGAAGGTTTCATTTGCAATGATTTAAATACCCCTTAACTGAAACTAATTTTCCAAATGCCTTATTTTCTCTTGATATTTATTTCTTATACATATGAGTATCAATATTAGCTATTTTATCTGGATACACTCATTTGTATTTACTTCAAATCATTGATATTTGCATTCTAGTTAAATCTATAGCATCTCTACAATAGAGAACTCAAGCAGAACTTATAGTTATTGCTATTGCATCGTAGCTCAAGATTGCAAAGACAAGCATCACCTCTCTGAAGGACACCCTACCTAAAGGACATCTTAGTCATATGTTTGTGTATAAACACATATCTTATTACATAAAATTCTTTTTCTTCTTCTATGAAAGCCCCAAAGAAATTAAAGATATAAAAACCACAGAAACAAGTCAGCTTGGTACATCAGTCACAATTCAGTTTCTTTCTTTTTCTGATTTTATAGTCCGGGGGTTCTCAAAAACAAGATTGGAGAATAAAACCTCATTTTCTTTGAATTTAAGGATGTGCTACATAGTCACTGCTAGAAAAGGCATTATCTTCTATTTCTCTGATATTATTTCACTAGAGCTTACAATTTCAGCCATATCGCTAGGCAGGTCTGTGAACACAATCTTTTATTCATGTTCAAAGACATTTTTTTTTGCTCAAAAAATAAACATGTTTTCACTTGCCCCATATCCTCCCCTTAATCCCAGTCTTCTTTTGGCTTTCATAATTCCTAAATTAACACACACACACACACACACACACACACACACCAGAATGCTAATGAAAACACTGTTCTTTTTCTTTTCCTTTTTTTATTGTTCAGTTACAGTTGTCCTCATTTCCCACCACTGCTCTCCCCCTGCCCTGCTGACCCCACCTCCACAGTCTATCCTCCTCCCCCACCCCCACTGACTTTCTCTGTGACTTTCCCTTTGTAGATGTTCCTTGAGGACCCATCCCCATCTTTCCTCATTATTCCCCTCTCCCCTCCCCTCTGCTTACTGTCAGTTTGGTTACTGTCTGGTTACTTTATTTCCATGTCTCTGGTTCTTTGCACTTGCTTGTCTATTTTCTTGAATCAAGAAAAGCACTGTTTTTAAATTAAGGTATATAGAAACAATTCTTTTTTTAATTTATTTTTTATTGATTATGCCATTACAGTTGTTCCATTCCCCCCCCTTTATTCCCCTCCACCCTGCCCCCCCGTCCCCTCTCTTCCCCCCTTTAGTTTATGACCATGTGTCTCAAGTTCTTTAGATTCCATATTTCCCATACTATTCTTGCCCCCCCATCTATTTTCTATCTACTGTCTATGCTACTTATTTTCTGTACCTTCTCTCACTGCCCTGTTGCTAACCCTCCTTGAGATCTTCTTGAAATAAAATAATTCCCTCTCTCACACTGTTCTCTCATCAGTGCCTCTCCTCAAGTGTAACAATTTTAGCCATTTTCCCTTTTATTAACCTCTACATTTTTAAGTATTATATATTTTTGTGAATTAATATACTGTGGACACTATCAATTGAGTCCTCACCATAAAAGATGATGAATTTATTGCATGACACCTATCTCCCTCTTTCAGTAACTTGCTCACATTTTGTAGTTGCATTACTCTTCTTCTTTTGCTAGCTTTGGAAATTTAAATATATGGAAATCTTTGTTATTAGTTCTTCTTTTACAGAGTACTTTCTAATTCTTTCTTATGTATAACAAAGCTCACATTTCTTATGTATAACAAAGCTCACCTCTGGTAATCACCCTACTGATGAGTGGATCTATGAGGGTTTCTATATTTTTTGCTTAATCCCTTTATATATTTAAACCAGCCCCTCAACCCCAACTGATGGTTATCACTCTGTTTCTGTATGAGTCTGTTTAAATTTTTAATTTGCTTTTGTTCATTAGATTCCACATATTAGTGGAATTCTATGGTATTTGACTTTCTCTGATTGGCTTATTTCACTTAGCATTATATCCTCCAGGTCCATTGATGCAGTTGTGAATGGTAAGATTTTTTTCCAGCTAGTAGTATTCCACTGTGTAAATGTACCACAGTTTCATTCCACTTATCCACTTACACAACTATAGAGTACTTCCAAATCTTGGCTATTGTAAATAGTGCTGCAATAAACATAGGGTGCATTTATGCACTTGAGCCAGTCTTTTAGGTTTCTTCACTTATATTCCCAGAAGTGAAATCACTCAGTCATGGGGAAGTTCCATTTTTAACTTTTTTAAAAGAAACTCCAGAGTGGCTATACCAGTCTGCACACCCACCAGCAGTACATTACAGTTCCCTTTTCTCTGCATCCTTACCAACATTTGTTGCTTGTTGATTTATTGATGATAGCCATTTTGACAGGTGTGAGGTAATATCTCATTGCAGTTTTAATTTGCATTCCTCTGACAATTCGTGACATTGAGCATTTTTCATGTCTGTTTACTGACCATTTATATATTATCTCTGGCTGTGTCTATCCATGTCCTTTGTACATTTTTAGATTGTTTGATTTCTTGTGAGTGTGTTGATTTGTTTGAGTTTTCTATAAATTTTGGCTATTAACCCCTTATCATATGTAACATTGACAAATATGTTCTCCCACTAAGTGGGTTGTCTTTAATTTTGTTGATTGTTTCTTTTTCAAGACAGGGATGTCTGCTTTTACTACTCGTATTCAACACAATGCTAGAAGTCCTAACGAGAACAATTAGACAAGAATAAGAAATAAACAACATCCAAATTGGAAAGGAGGAAGTATAACTCAATATTTGCAGATGACATGATATTATATATAGAAAACACAAAGGCTTCTCCAGAAAATGACTAGCACTGATAAATGAATTCATTAAAATAGCAGGATATTAAATTAATATTTAGAAATTGGTGGCATTTTTACATACCAATAATTAACTATCAGAAATAGGAAATAAAATAATCTCATTTGCAACTGCAACCAAAAAATAAGGTACTTGAGAATACATTTAACCAGCAAAGTAAAAGAGCTTCTTCACTCAAAAAATTATAGATACTGAAGAAAGAAACTGAGGAAAATACAAATAAGTGGAAGGATATACCATGTTCATGAATAGGAATAATTACTGTCATTAAAATGCCCATAATACACAAAGCAATCTATTGATTCAATACAATTGCTGTGAAAGTACCAATGGCATATTTCACAGAACTAGAACAACCTTTCCAAAAATTTATATGGAACCACAAGGGACCCTATATAGCCTCAGCAATCTTGAGAAAGCAGAACTGAGTTGAAACAGAAGAGTCCTGCTACCGGATATCAAAGTATCAGGCCATGGTAATCAAAGCAGCATAGTACTGGAATGAAAACAGATATGCGGATCAATGGAATGGAATAGAAAGCCCAGAAATATACTCTTGCCTTTGTGGTTAACTAATATTTGACAAAGGATGCAAGAACATACAATGGGGCAAAGACAGTCTATAGGATTAAAGGCATAAATATAAGACTCAAAATCATAAAAGGCCTAGAATAAAACATAACCAAGTAAAATCTCAGAGATTACTCATGGCAATATTTTTATAATACAAACTATTTTTTAAAAGGGTAGAAAAAGATAAAACACATTAAATATGTACATAAGAAAATGATATGCTTATATTTATGTGAGACAAATTATACATCAATAAAAGGGTAATACCAAAAATTAAAAGGATGTTTCATATTTATGAAGCAGTTTATTAAGAAGCTGCAGCTAATAAACTTATAAAATAAAAATTTACTACATATATTAAGTAAGGAAAAATACGTAAATTATATTATTTATATTTCTATAAGTAATATGAAAAGTTAGGTAATAGAGAAAATTAAAACTAACATAAAAAGGCAATAGAAAATATAAAATTAAAAAATAAAATATTTGAAATAAATAGACAATACAAAATATATCAACACAACAAAATGTTAGCTTCTGAAAATATTGATTAAATTGATAAACATATAAGAAAACTAATCAAGACAGAAAATCATAAATTATCAGTCATAAATAGCAAAAGAGACCACTACATAATCTCTAAGTATTAATTAATAATAGCAGTATATAATTAATAATTTATACTAACAAATTTGATAACATAGATTAAATAGAATAAATATTTATAGCACTATTTTAAAATGATAACAAACGAAATTAAAAACCTAAAATTTCTAAATCAATTGAATATAGTAAAACTACTTTAAAATATGTTACCTCTGCCCCACCTCCACATGCACATACACTTGCCTCCCTCCATACCCTGATATCTTCATAGGTAATTATTTTAATTGTTTTTTTAAGGTAATAATTTCAAAATAGAGCAGTGGATACTTATACTAATTTTATGAGGCCAGCATTACCCTGATACCAAACCCCAAAAATACACCCCCCAAAATGATTAACATATGTATAGACATGAAACAAGTGTATTTAAGAAATATTAGCAAATTCAATCCAGCAATATATTAAAGAAATAATGTCTAATGACAAAGTACATTAAAACTTATGCTAAAATATCATTAAAATAATGAATAAAGAAGTCAAAATCTAGAAGAATATATTTGCAGTAATAGAGTTGACAATGATATATTACCCCCCAAAATCAAAATATATGAACCTACTATCTATCTATCTATCATCTATCTGCCTATCATATCTCTATCTTCTGCATTTTAATAAAAAACAAACAACCATAAAAATATGGACAAAAGACTTGTGCAGATATTTCACAAAGAAAGATGTTCACATGACCAATAAGTAGATGAAAAAAATGAAACTCAAACCTATTACTTTATGCTGACTAATGGATAAAAAAATTGTATTTCTTTTTTAATAGAATCACTCTTCTAGATAGTTTATAAAATTATAATATATAAAATATATAATAAACAACTCATTTTAATTAATAGGAAAATAAAAACAAAACACACAACATGTAACTGTTTTCTAACAAGCCAAAATAGCTGCTAAAAAACCTGGCAACACTAAATGTTGCCAAGGCTATGAAGTAACTAAAACTATCATACATAGGTGGTGGTAGAGTAAAATAGCAAAGGTACTTGGTAAAATCTTTTGTTTTTTTAATTAAATATATATTGAAGATACTAAACTTTTAATGATACTTACTTATCCAGAGAAATAAAAATAAAAACCTATATCCATCAAGAAGAAAAAGAAACAAACAAACAGCATACCATGAATGATTAAAGAATTTTACCACTGTAGCTCAAAATTCAAAACAACCTAAATACCCAATAACAGGTGAATGAACAAACAAACTGTGGTATATTCATTCATTGAAATACTATTTGGCAATTAAAAAAATCACCTAATAATACACAATATGTACGATCTAAAAAATATTTTGTTGAGTAAAAGTCACAAAAAAAGTGCATGTTGTGACATTGTTTTGTAGAGTTCCACATTGAAATGATAATAGAAAATCAAAAAAGTAAATATTTAACCAGAGTTAAATTGTAGCTCAAGAGTTGACTAGGGAGGACCACCAGAGAAGTATCCATGGCAAAGAGAATGTTCTACATCATGACAGGGATATATGGTAGATGCACATACACATTTTTTAAAAAATACATAATTTCCACTTAAATTCTGCTCTTACACCCTATGTAGTTTATCTCTTAAATGAAAATATGTACTATCATTTTTATGCTGCATAACCATTTTCATGCTTTAGTCTATGGCACTAAAATGACCTCTGTGATGATTCTGGTCCCCTCACTTGACCCTGCCTGAAACCACCAGAGATGTACCACGTGCAGATGAAACTAAGTCAGATGTAATTGTAGATGAATCTTCTCTCTCATATTTTTTCATACTGTCCAGCCCTTACCCTACATTATGAGATATACTTTATTTTATCTTGAGTTTTAAATTATTATTTTGACAATTATATTATCAATGCATGGTATCATTGATGTTATTTACCTTTTATAGTGTAATTTTGTTTCATGCTTGAAATATCTTCTTAAATACCTGCGTGAGTATGCAAACTAAATCTTTTGTCTTCCTATTGGCCCATTGATCTTGGGTTTGTTTTTTGCCCTTAATTTGTTTTTCTCTTTCATGCTGGTTTCTCTTTTTTATCTATTGATCTTGAGGCTTTTTTTTACAATTAAGAGAGGACTACATTGCTTCTTTTCTCTTTTCTTAGGTTAATAGTCCTCTGCTATTGCTTTGTTTACTAATGGGTTTCTACCTAAGAAGAAATAGTGACTGGAATTCCGAATGGAATTGCTATGTTCACTGGGCTTGCTGTAACATAAACTTTGCTTTATAACCCCTGTTCCAAGAATTGCCAGTCTGCTTAGAGGTCAACAAAATGCCAGAATGAGGAGACTCACATCCCCATTAACTAATGGTTATAAAAGGAAAGAGAACCCCGGTAATTTTAATCTTGTTTTATTTTTGGATATAATCATGTAGCTTAGTTCTCTTGGTAGAGGGATAAGGACCAATTGACCAAATGTTTCTAAAGATAAACTTTAAACTATTTCATTCCTTCTCTCTTACTCCTTCCCAGGCTTTTAACCTGTCCCCTCCATAATTTCTTTAGAAAGATAAACTCCAAAATAAACTGCAAGCCCTCCTGTTTAAAGTGCAAACTACAATTTTCTCTGTTCTATGTATCTGTACATGTGTTTACCCCTTTTTTACTTCTTATAAATTGTCAACATGTATCCATGTCCTGTAATTCACCACTGCTACCACACAACAAAGAACTCTGAGAAAAGCATGTTCTGTCCACATTCTTCAAAATAAAAAAAAATAAAAATCCTAGCCTACAGGATTTAACAAACTGTGTAATTTCATTTACTATCATCAGAGTTAATGTCACTGTGACAATCTCACATTGATAAATAAAAAAATTCTATCTAATGAAATTGCAACAAAGTTTATAAAAATTATACTTTTGGAAAATTATTTCACTTCCTTAAGTCAATTTTCATGTCTTCTAAAGTAGTTACTTCATAAAGAGGTTAATAAGATTAGATTAAATGAAGCATATGAAGAAATTTAACATTTTGCCTGGCACTTATTAAGCTTTCAACACATTTTAAGCATAAATGTTATTATCCATTACTTCTCTCATTCCTTTACAAAATTCTGTAGGATACAACAGAGTTTGAAATGAACAGTTTGCATATATTTTAATGTCTTCCCATCCCAAACTATGCATTTGGGAAATAGTATATCAACAATCATATAGTTATTTATCATCCATTCATATCTTCTAAATTTGAAGTCAATCATCCACTTTAAGGATAATCTCAATTTAGTAGAAATGTATTGTTTTGTATTACTCAGCTACTTTGTTATGGTTACCTATGTTTTTTAAAATTTCTGGAGTTTTACTAAATATCACAAATCGAAGTGCTACATATTAGTATATAAGATTAAATTCTGCAAATACATGTATTTCTCCTATCTTTAAGTACCCAAATCTACCTGCTACATAGTGAGAATAACTTTCCGTGTCACCTACTATATAACAAGAAGGGTTGTGTCAGGGGTGATTTATCCAGCTTGGTGCCACGTGATGTTCAGTGACACCTGCAGGCGGACTGCATATGGTTTCTTTAAGGATACGGATGGATCTGGGATGTTCCTGATCAGTGCTGAGAAAACATGGTCTATGGTATATACGTAAGCAAAGCTTTAAGAAGCATAGAAAATTTCCACCAGTTCTCATTTGTTTTTGTTTGTTTTTTCTTCTACTAAGTAAATGGCATGTCCCAAATAGGGCTGTTCTTCCAGCCTGGGTTCTGGAAAAATGAGACTCAGAATGGAGATGAGCAACCTCTGGTCAATGACGCAAACCATTAACAGGACATAGGTACTTATTGTTATAAAACCCTAAGATTTGGGGGCAGTTAGTCATCACAACAATGTAGTTTTCAATTTTGTGGTGAGTCTCTTACCATTAATGAGGACGAGCATAAATTTTTATCTTACCTGAATGTTAATTAACATGATATTACATCATTCCCTAATTAAGCTATATTCACATTCTAAGGGTGAATGATACTTTGACATGATAAAATATTCTTATAAATCAACATTGTTTACTACAATTTGGTAGTATTGGGTTCTGCTTAGACTTGTTCTCTTTCTATAAATATTGGTTCTATTGTGGGGTTTTTTTTTGCTTTATCACCATGAATGTTTAAAATGTATTGCCAGACATATTTCTGTGTTCCAAAGGAGTATATACATTCTGATATTATGTATTAATTAAAATTTGAAGTAGTATGTTTCAAATTCTCACTACCTTCATTAAATTTTGTATTGTCTCTCATACTTTTGACAATTCAAAATAATGTAATTTCAAAAATATTCACAGAAATATGCTTTCTAATTTCAGTGTAATAATCTCATAACATTGTAAACTTTTACTCATCTAATTAGAAAAATTATGCATCTCCTTGGCTCTCCTCTGCAGGTCCTTGATATTTCAACTTATGTGTCTACTTTTTCCTTCTGCTGCCTCTCATGGTGGAAAAATAGGTTGCTGTGCCCTAATTGCTGTTGTCTCTCCTCCAATTCTCTATTTTTTTGAGGGGAGGAATAGTTGAAGATATATATTTCTTTTATTGTTTTCTTATCATTTACCAAGCATTTTGCTGGCATTTAAAAGGTAAACATTTGTATTTAATTTGTCACATTTACATCCTGCACAGATAGCTCAAGTGGTTAGAATGTCATCCCAATCAACCATGTTCTCAGTTTTCTACCTCAGGTCCGGGCACACACAAGAATCATCCAATGAATGCATAAATGGTCAAATCTCTCTCTCTCATTCTCTCTCTCTTTCTCTCTATCTCTCTCTCTCTCTCTCCTCCCACCTCCTTTCTCTCTCTAAAGTCAGTCAAAAACAATTTGCCACATTTACTTATTTTCATAAGATTGTATTTCTTATTTCAAGACCTGGCTTAAATGACATTTTTTCTGGGCTAGATCCCTTGAAGTTCCAAAGTATACAATTCATCTTTCCTCTGTGCTTTTCCAGCCTGTTGTTCATCCTGCTAATACAGCAATCGTATGTTATATTTTAGCTACATTTGGACATATTTATCCTTCTTATAAATTGTGTTTTACTTTGTAGCATCTTATTCATTATAGAATACCATCTGGCATACAGTAGGTTATCAGTCAATTTTTGCTGAATTTAATTGGAATTCAGGAAATATGTATTCAACGTACTTATACTTCTTAAATCAATGGTTATCAGTTGGTTCCAATTGAAACTCAAATGAGTAGAGAAGGAAGAGAGACTTTTATCAAATTTCTAGGAGTTTTTTTTCTTTAATTGAAATGAATATTTGAATATTCAAGAGCAATGTTTTCCTATGCTTTAATTTCAAATTATATAAATGTAAAACATATGTCCTATGGTATAGTATAAGTACTAAAAAAAGAGGTGACTAGTTCTACCAATTATCTTAAGAATGTTTATATTGTTCACTATTTATCATTTCTGAGAATGTGATTCAAATATGGGTGTAGAAGGAGAATTGGAGCATCTCAGTTCTCAAACCCGGAGACATTATCACTGCATTTCTACTAGAATGAAGGTGAGAATCAGGTGGGTACATAGTTCTTGGGAACAAATTTGTAGGCTTTTCTTCTGGTTAAGAAAAGGTCACTGTGAAAGGACTTAACACTATGTGCTTTTGGAGTATCTGTGTATATTATTCAGTTCATTTTTATCTTTTTACCCTTTCTACATTAATATTTCCTACTGTGTAGCCACATACTTTCCATAAAGCTTGGTTAAAGTTTATACTACTTAGAGAAAGGAAAGATTTTCTGAAGTACAGAAAAAAATCTCCGAGGAAATAGGGACAGTGGAAGCCCTCTGAGAAGATGGTTGTGAGATAGATTTATTCAGTCAGTTCATCAAAAAAATGTTTATCAAATTTCTCAGATGAGTGCTGCGCCATGGTGTGAGGGCAACAGAGATAGAGCAGTGAACCAGACAGATGTGATTCCTGTTTGCAGTCTACAGTGGGAGACAGATATTAGATGTCTTGGCTTAATATCTACATTTTTCTAATGTGGACATTTTCTTTTACTAGTTGAGCCGAACAGACAAGGTGCTGTTGTTACTGGGTTTGCTGTATCTTTTGTCATGAAAGACAAAGGCAACAGAGATTGTCATACAATTCATAAAATATAGAATTCAATTTTAAAATAAGGAACCTTGCCAAACCCCTGTAATCATAGATTTATGCACCACTTAAAATAAATGCCTATCAATGAAACCAATCATTTTACTTCCTTTTGAGACCAGCGTTTATATTGTTTTTATCATAATTGTTATGACAAACACCTGCTGACTTTACCATCCTCTAGACAAGCCCTGAAGCTGCCTCAATGCCAGCATCTCAGGCATTAGGTCATTAGCCACTTACCGACCCTCAGTACAAAGGCACAGCAAATGTCAAGTCTAGCATTTGGAATTATGAGAGAATATAACTTAAAAGATAAACTTCTGCAAAGATGAGTGAAATTTTTTCTATGAGGTTTAGCAAACAAGGAGGGAGAAAGAGAGAGACAGGCAGAAAGGGAAGAGGAGGAGAGGAGAATAAGCAATATTAAATACAGCTACAAAAGTATAACTTGAAATCTTCAGAAACCGTTCCAAATCAAAATGAAGGGAAAATAAAATTTGCTGTTGTTTTTTTGTCTTGCATTTCTGATGTGTAAAACTCCACATGTGAAAGTTACCATTACTAGATTACTGAAAATGTTCTGCCATCCTATTATGACTTCTGTGGACAAGTACAAAATGAAAGCATTCTATAGACAAGTACACATGTAGTTGGAATGAATTGATCGTTGACATGGTTTTTAATCTTAAACCCTAAAAACATGTATTTTATCTTGAACTTTAGGTTTACCATTGCCTGACTTATTGCCATGTTCGAATGTCAAGTTCTTTCCAATTTAGTTAAAATTAAAACAATGAGAAAAGTTTTGTAATTCTATGAAATTACTAATTCCACACCCGACATTTTGTCCTGCATAACAGAGACTAAACTTGGAAAATAATCCCAGAGAACAGAATGACTCAGGAGAATGAATACCTTTCACTTCATGTCAGCAGTTAAAATCCAGTAGAAGGCTGTTGTGATTAAACCTGCTTCCATTTGAGTGCTCTAAGGAAGCATGTATGAATGTGTGGAAAGACAGTTTCTCCTGGGTTAACAGTTCTTGTGAACTGGTAACTTCCCATGACATTCACTGAAAGGACAGTTGGTAATGCTGAAGAAATATGCCAGTGAGTCACGAGGTACCAGGATGTCCTTCCCAGGGCCTGTGTTCCGCAGAATGCTGGTGATTCTATTTCTGCATTTTTAATAGCTGATCTATGAATTGCCTATAATGTCATTTGACATGACTGAAATTATTTGGTACTTTTAAAAAAAGAAAATATTTTAGAATCTGCTCCATCTATAATTCAAATGAGATTCAAGAAAAAGTCCAACAGATGGTAAATGTGTTTATACTGTCCATAGGCTATAAAACTCAGATAAAGTGAGGTAAAATGTTTAACTTCTATTTTAAGTCAGCTCATGTGTATGCCGTGTACATCTGAGATATCTTTACATATAAGACATATCTCATTATCTGAGATTAAATGTATAATTCAGACCTTTTCTTTTCTTTTATATTAATAAGTAAAAGGTAAATTCACCAATCCGGTATTATTTATTTTTATTAAGGGGAGTTAGACATGGTGGAATAAAGAATTTTCCAAGTTATATTTTACTTGATTTTTCTAACCTTATACGTTTTCTTTCCATTTCTTTTTAAAAAATTATTTTCTATGTTATTGTTGTTCAAGTACCAGTGTTTCCACTTACCCTCCTCTATTACCCCCGCCCCACAAACCCCACCTTTCACCCTCGACTTTACCCCCCTTTGGCTTTGTCCCTGGGGCCTTTATACAGTTCCTTAACAACCCTTGCCCTTTTCCCTCTGTCATTCCCCTCCCCCACCCCTCTAGTTACTCTTGTTTGTTCTTTTTTTATTGTTGTTCAAGTACAGTTTTCTGTCTTTTACTCCCATCCCAGCCCCCCCCAGTGCTCCCCACTTCCCTCCCATTTCCACCTCCCTTAGTTGTTGTCCACGTGTCCTTTATACTTATTCCTTTAAACTCTTCCCCTTTTCCCCTGAAATTCCCTCCCCTCTCCCCTCTGGTCACGGTCAGCTTGTTCTCTATTTCAGTGTCTTTGGTAACATTTTGCTTACTTGTTTGTTTTGTTGTTTAGGTTCCTGTTAAAGGTGAGATCATATGGTATTTGTCTTTCACCACCTGACTTATTTCACTCAGCAGTTTGTTCTTTATTTAAATGTTCTCTGGGTTTATTTTGCTTGCTTGTTTGTTTTGTTGATTAGATTGCACTTAGAGGTGAGATCATATGGTATTTGCCATTCTCCACCTGGTTTACTTCACTTAGCATAATGTTCTACAGTTTCATCTGTGCTGTCCCAAAAGGCAGGAGCTCTTCCTTTCTTTCTGTTGTGTAGTATTCCATTGTGTAAATGTACCACATTTTATTGATTCACTCATTTACTGATGGGCATTTAGATTCCTTCCAGTACTCAGCTATTGTAAATTGTGCTGCTATAAACATTGGGGTGCATAGGTTCTTTTGAACTGGTGTTTCAGGGTTCTTAGGCTATACTATCAGCAATGAAATTGCTGGTCAAAAGGCAGTTCCATTTCTAGTTTTCTGAAGAAATTCCATACTGTTTTCCACAGTGGCTGCACTAGCCTGCATTGCCACCATCAGTGCACTTGGGTTCCCTTTTCTCCACAATCTTGCCAGCACTTGTTTGTTGATGTGTTTATTATGGCCATTCTGACCGGTGTGAGGTACTATCTCATTGTGTTTTTAATTTGCATCTCTCTGATGGCTTGTGATGCTGAGCATTCTTTCATATTTCTGTGGGTCCTCTGTATGCCCTCCTTGGAGAAGTGTCTGTTCAGGTCCTTTGCCTATTTTTTAATTGGGTTGGTTGTCCTCCTGGAGTGGAGTTGTGCAAGTTCTTTATATATTTTGGAGATTAAACCCTTTTCCTGGAGTATCATTGGCCTCTTTAATAAGAACTCACAGAGGATGTCAGAGAACAAAGAAATAATCAAGCTTATCTCAGATGTCAAATGAGAAAATTAAGGGTCAGATGGCTTAAGTGAGACACCGTAAAGCAGACGGATAGATTAGATAGATAGATATAGGTAGATACAGATATTTCTTTTGACTCCTGCCTATGTATTTTTACCACACAGGGTTGTGTGTTTGTGTTTGCTGAGGTTCTGGTTGACACTTCCTTTGGAAGGCATAAGAAAATTAACATTACTGGCAATTTCATTGGGAAGTTTCAACTCAGGGAACAAAAGCAAAGTAGAACATGAAGGCCTTGGCCAGGACAAGATCCAGAGCAGCACTGAGACCTCAGCCATATAAGTTCATAGGAATCACTCAGGTGCCAACTTATCTCTAATGCCCCAGATACCATGAGTCCCAATGTCTGTATCTCTGTTCCAGTCTGAAATTCTGGAAAAGAAGATACAATTTGCCTAAATGGGGTCAGTTTGTATTTTGTAGGTTGAAATCCATGGCCAGCGGAACAGGTCCTAGAGCACGGATATGGATATGGCTCCTGGAGCAACTGAGGTATATTTGGAATCACGTTGAGTGCCGACACCCTGTGCTAATGTTCTGGGCAGAATTTTAGAACATGGAGGACAATTCCTATATAATACCCCACCTTAGGTAGCCAATAAAGAATGAGCGAATAATCAGGTTAATCAGAAATATTTACAGAATAGATACAATACAGCTTAACATAGGAACCGAAATCCAAAATTGTTTGGGCAAGAGCAAAGGATAGGGAGTGAGATCCAATGTGTTACAAATCCACTGTTTGTGATCTCATCAAGGTGAGATTGGAAAGGCAGTGAGATGTGACGTAGGGTTAGAGGAACTGGGGTGATGACCATGAGTGGAATGACCATATCTCATGTTTGACTTATTGGATGTAACCATATTAGTTGCCTAGATGGATCCTGCTGGTTTAGATGTGTTTACAAAACAAGACTTCTTAATAACTTAGATTGTGAGGGTAAAAATATCATCAGCCCCAATGATTAGAATTTTGATCCCAGGGGAAATGCATGGTGCATATCAAAAATTTACCTGACTTCTTTCTACAGATTCAAATCTTCATTTTCCTTAGCAATCTTGTGACACTGATTTTATTTTTTTAAAAATATGTTCTTTTCTTCACAATTTCCCCTCTTCCTTCTCACATTCATAGTTTATAAGCTGCATCACACCCTCTGTCACCGAAGTTCAAATCTAATGTTTGGTTTTAAATATAAATATCACATATACATATGTAATATAGTGATTATATCAGAAATACTTCTGCATGCAAGTTCATCCCCCCAACATTTTCTACAGGTAATCTGGGGCTTCACTTTACAGTTTAACTCCAGTTCAAACGAGTAAAATCTAAATGCACAACCTTCCTTTTTGACTTTATCTTGATCTAATTCTTATAGAAATAACCACGTTCTCACCATGGTTAATATTTTATCTGCTCTGTTGTCCAGCTCATTCCTCCTTTGACTGTTGAGTGTGCCTTGGGGCTCTCATTCTAATGCTCCAGTCCAAGGAGTTTCCCTTGTATGTTACTACCAGATCAGTCCAAGTGCTCTCTCCCTCCCTTTGATCATGCACCACAGTGTTCTCTAAAAGAGCATTTGAAAAATCAAACTTACTTAAAAACATTTTTGCCTCAGGATAAATAATTATCACACTAGGTTCCATTAAATACAACTGTGGCAGGTGAGCAACAAAACTATTTTTTTATACTTGTTTATGGCTTTGAATGAAAAACACCAAGTGATATAGAATTATAAAACTGTAGTGCCTTGTATAGACTGCTTACCATTTATTTTTGCAAATGAGGAAGGAAGACCCATTTGACTTTCTCAGAGGCATACAACTAGTTGACACGAGAACTGAAATGTCTTTTTTTCACGCTGCCAGTGTATAGTTGTTATTTCTGTTGTATTTTACTACACCACAACTCACATCAACCTGGGCCAACCTGTAGGCACTCAATTTAATTATAGATCAATGTTCATATTGTCAGATACTTTGCAGATACAATGCATTAATGAGTTCTTAGAGCAACTGATTAATCTCATTCCTAAAATGAAAGTTGGTTGTGAAAAGTCTTGGTCTGAAAATTATTTTCTGGGTTATATTTTGAAGTGAAATTATGAAGTCAGAACATATTCACATAAGACTTTTAGTACATATTACCAATTCTTTCTAATATAGTGTAAATACACACATTTATAATAATTTTATTAGAAAGATTTTCTTACTGTACCCTTGGCAACACTGAGTAATATTTTTAATATTTGTTAATTTTATGAGGAAGCAATGAGATATTATTTTAATAAACTAATACAATTTCCTAATAAGGTCAGTAAATCCTCCAAATCTATGCTGAATAATAGAGTAGTCACATATGAGTATATAAATTTAAATTAAATGAAAAATTTAGTTCTTCAGGATCACTAGTCGCACTCGTAAAGTGCTCAATAACCACCGTGCCTATTGGCTACTGTATCAGACAGGGCTAATACTGAAACATTTCCATCATCACAGAACATTCCACACCATTATTGAACAATGCCACTCAAAGGTATTACCAAACCCAATTCACGGAGGAAGATACTGGGGCTTAGTTACATGCCCGTGCTCATACATGTAGCAAGTGGTAAGTCAGGTTTTAAGTAATAGTATGTAATTCCTCATAATATTTTATAAGGAATTTAAAATTTAACACTATTTACCTTTGAAGAATTTTTTTTACTACTAGTGAGGATAAACAGACCTTTATTCAGCCATTTGTGCTTTACGTGTTTTAAATTGTTTATGTACATGAAATAAATGTCTACTAAGTAAATACATACCCTTTTAAATTTTGTATCTTTAATGTAATAATTTCTGTATTTTGTTTTTAAGTTAACTAGACATTAAACTAGAGCAAATGGAGTGCCAGAATTAAGTATGGTATGATATAAAATTGGACAACACTATTGGCCCTATTCCCACCATTTCTCCTCCATTACACACTGAAAAGGAACCTGTATGACCCACTCATTTCTTCCTTCAATAAGGTTTTTTCCTTGCCAGACCAGTTTTTAATCTTGTGGGGAGAAAAAAAAATGTAGGTATGATGCGAGAGATGATAATAAAAAGAAGACATCAGAGGTGTTTATTCAATGTTCACAGTAACATATGCACAGGAATGGCATAACTGTTCAAATATTCAGATATTTGAAGAGAGATCAAAGTTAAATGGTTTAGATTATTTTATTTTTAATTTCATAATGTTTAATTTTATTGTTCCTTTTCCATTACTATGTATCCTTCCTATGCCTTGGAGAGGAAGAGGTGAGTGGTTTAGACTGATTGCTGTAGCTTATGTTGTCACTGAGGAAATGACAAGCTGGGGTGCACCGAACCTCGGTGTTGGGTCATGAATGGTGCTTGACATTAGTTTAAGATTAATTCCTGTGGAAAACACTTTTAAAAAAATTGATAGACATAGTGGTATAATTAACAATGAAAAATATTAATACTATGCACATACATAGTGGTATAATTAACAATGAAAAATATTAATACCATGCACATATATGCCACACTTAACTGAAAGAGTAAAGTTCTCGCTTAAATACTTTATTTCATTAAAATTAGTACTTTGTTAACTGGTACAGTTGTTTGCTTTTTTATTCCCAAGAAATTAATGTATCTTAGGGATTTAGGACCTCACAGTTTTCTTTTTAGAAGACTCCAAATATTATTGGTGATTTAGAATATTTATGAAATGAAAGATAGATTATATATGGTAACCATTAGGAGTTGGTCAAAAGAATGGCAGAATAGAGACTCATTGAAAGTTATGTAATTCCTTTCGCCTCTTAGTGGATTCTCTAACCACTAAGTTATACAACTAAAACCAATACACAATAAAATAGGAAAAAATAATTATTTGATTCTTTTTCTGCCTCTCCCTTTTTATTTCTCTCTCTCCTTCCATCTTTCTCTTCATACATGTTTCGTGTGTGTGTTTGTGTGTAAAGATGTTTTCTAACTTAAATGTGACATTTCACATGGTAATGGTAATAACAAACACAAATCAGTTTCTTAATGAAGACTCTATTTTAATAATAACAAAGTCTTGTTTTAAAATATGAATTCCCAGTGACTTACCTTAGCAAGACAAATTATATTCTTTTGGTTCTCTTCCCACATTTTAATTAGTTGTGCTTCAACTTATACAACAGCCTTGGTCAGAAAATTATCCAGATAACTTCCAAATGTTACCATCTCTTTAAAAAGACTCATCACCTTGTTTTTAAACATCAAAAGGCTCTTGGGGTCTTGCTTCTTTCAGCTACTACTCACTTCTTCACAAATGGAAATGAAATTTGTTTTCTCGACTCTTCTATAAAGTTCCATTCTTGCCCTTCATGCCTGTTTTCCATCCCCAGTTTTGTATTTAAACCCATTAAAATAAAACTTGTAGGAATTTGAGAAGTTAGAAGCAGCTCAGGGCGAAGCTGCAGTAAATGTTGATTATTTAGTTCTCAAGAAAGGCTGTGTTGCATATTTGTGTTCCCATACCAGTAAAGTTCAATAGTTCTGTGAGAACAGAAGAGTAAATACACCAAAAGTTCACTGTCCTACTTTTAGTCAATATATTAAAAATCTATTTTAAACTCACACAGTTGATGCATACTTAGGGCAGGTATGTTTCCATGTTGAAATCTTCCAGAGATTAACAATAACAACTGTCTGGAAGCGTTCTTGGTTCTTTTTCACCATCTGGGTAGACATAAGAGGATCTGTTTAGCAGATTTTGGAAGTGATTATTATGGAGGTTATTCTTCTCAGCAAGTGTGTTTGTGTGTGTGTGTGTTGCTGCTGCCATGTGAATGTAAAAGAGAAAATACGTTTAAGCAGAGACGAATGTGGAGCAGGCTTATTTCCACTTCCTCTGCAGGAGATAAAGCTACTGCAGAGTGAGTTGACAATGTCTAGTCACAGCATGAAGGGAAATTCTAAACTGAATGTACATTCGTGAAATGTATAGTTCTCTTAGGCCCTCAACAAAAAAAGAAAGAAAAAAGAAGCAAATTGCCTTCTTTCAAGATAAATGTAAATATAAGAACAAGCTGTAATACTACTTGATAATTTCATTCTCTTTCAACATGCCTTTGAAACTTCCAACAACACAGTGAAGGGTTTTATAAAGAATTCATGCATATAGTATCAAAGTACCACATGATTCGAAAAGATTTTCAAAATTAGATAAGCTTTATTTTAAACGTTTTAAGTTCATGTTCTTTATTACCACTTCCTTTGTGTATAGAAGAAATTTTACATAAGTTGCAGATGTATCTAACATTTTGAAATTTAATACAGAATGTATATTTATTGTCATACCCTTCTTTGTAGACAATTAATAACTGATAACTGCAAACTCATTACAAACTGCCAATGAATTTAAGTAGAATTTTCAAAGTAGAAGAATATAGTAATAATTTTTACCTTATTTTATATGAATTCTATTAAATTACTTATCATATTTCTCAAGTTTGACTCTGGACCCATGAGAAATAATATATTTTAAAATGTGGCAATATATAATATTAAAATTATATTACACATTTATAGAAAAGCTGTGTATGCTGATCCAGTCTCCGCAAGTTTCTTTTATTGAATTGTTTCCTCTAAGTTGTGGTTCCTAAATGCAGGCACTTTGCCCCCCATGAAACACTTGGCAACGTCTGGAAAAATATTTCATTGTCACAGCTAGGAGGTTGGCCACTACTAGTATCTATAGCAGCCAGGGGTGCTACCAAACATCTCAATACACATAAAAGCCCCCTTCCCACAACAAGGATTCATGTAGTCTAACGTGCCAAAGTGTAAAGTTGAGAACCGTGCTGCAAAACATATGTAAAGATCTATACGATACCGAAATTTGACAAATAAATGCAATGAACTGTGCACGAATCAATATTTAAGAAACTCAAATTATTAGGATAGGCAATAAGCTATGACTGGTTTACACCAACACACACATGTTCACACATATACACACACTTCAAACACACATCACACATACATGCCTGTGTATGTATGTGTGTACATGCATATACATGCTATAGATGCATGACTGATGCTAAAAATGTTTGAATAACTGTGAAACAATTGCTCTTTTCCTCAATTACTAAACTAATGTCTATCTAGATTCTTTATGAATCAAGGGATCAAAGCTATGGCTTTGAGTTCCATAGCTTTTCTCCTCCCGGTTAGCAGTCACCTACATAGACAGGGCTTTTCCAGCGTGGAGCACATAGTAAGAAAACCATTTGCATGGATGAATGTATGTCTATCAGATCTCTGGTTTGGTAATTTTCCACTTCTATGACATATTCATCTTCTAAGTTAGCTATTGTTCATCTTTAAGATGAAATATTATGTTCAATCATTTACCAAAATATAATTGTTGCTTTAGATAACTCGATATTGTATAATCCGATTATCTAAACTGTAACTAAGAGACTGAGCTGTGGTATTTTGGAAAGTGAAGATGATACAGGGTGCAGCCAGGGGGGGCCCCCAAAAAAAGATTTGGAATGGTGTCCAGAATTCAAAGTGTATAGGAATATTGGAGAGACATATAAGATGTCCTCACACCTCCCCCCAGGGGGAAGAAACGAATGGAGCAGGGCCATTGAGAGCTGTTTTGCATAGCAATAGTTTTGCAGCTAACCTCTGGAATAGTTATTTAACATATCTATAACCTTTAACTGGTTTCATAGATATGTTAAATAGCTGTGGCCAAGTTTGGAGCCAGGAAGAAGGGAGTAGCAGGGACTCAGGATGGAAGGGGGGGGCTGCACTCCTGAGGGAGAAGGGCGTGGACTCAGAAAGGCAACGAGGGTCTAGGCTCCAGAGTGAGGAGAGCTTGGACTCAGGAGGATGTAACTAAGGTCTGCACTCCTGAGTGAGAAGGGCTTGGGGACTCAAGATGGAAACTAGGGGCTGCGCTCCTGAGTGAGAAGGCCTGTGTGGGAGCTTGGAAAGGACTGGCTCCTGGACACGAAGGGTCCCCGCTTGGCCAGATGAGAGAGAGAGCCATGCGGTTTCAGCAGAGTGAGGACCCCCTCTTGGTGAGGTGAAAGAGGGAGCCACGTGGTTTTGGCAGGGTGCGGACCCCCTCTTTCCCAGGTGAAAGGGAAGAACCACGCAGCTTTGCCAGAATGGAGATCCCTGCAGCCAGGTGAAGAAGAAAGCCACATGCTTTTGGTGGAGTGCGGACTCCTGCAGCTTTGGTAGAAGAGGCCCACGCAGCTTTGGGGTGCCCCCTGTGGCCGCAGGGCCTGAAAAAGCAAGAGAGACTTTGACTGGAACTGGGTACAAAGGACTCTTGCCAGTGGACCATGAGAGGGTACCACAGTACTTTGGATTAACTCGAGATCCTGCACAGTGACACAGCTGACAGTGCCAGCGGCCTGCAACATAGACATGTGCTCTTTTCCTGATTTACGGTACCCGGAGTTGGGACAGTGGGAGAAGGGAGCACTGTGTGGGTATAGGTGTATACCCTAAAGGACTTTGCTATTTAAGTGGTGGCCTTAGGCCTGAATAGCATTAAATAAACATTTTGTTTCCTTTTCACAAATCTCTGGCATTGAGAGATGTCTTTCCAATTGGTGGCAGACAGAAGAGCCCAGTAGATATTAGTATTTTGTTTTTGGGAGGGGCCCCTGTTCTGTAGCAGTTTGGGGCATCCCTAGGTGGGCCAAATATTGTATTGCCCCTCCCTCGGACCTCCTCTTGTTCGGTAACAAAGAGATGATTATCCGTATCTTCCTCTGCGCTCCAACTCTGCCCCTACAAAGAAAAGAAGCAAAATTCCATAATTCAGTTACTGCCTCTGGAAAGAAGTAAATATTACATTCTGAACACCAGTCTGTCTCTCAAACACAATGTCCTAATTTATTCTCAGTTTCTATCTTAAAGATCCTTAGAAGCTCTCACAGAGTTCTGGAAACAGAATGGTGTCTGTTCCCCTCTGGGTGAAGACCAAGTATATGTGAAAAATATATTTTGGTCATCCTTATAAATCCGAATATCACAGTAGTGTAAACCATGTTTGAAGGGGGATGTATTGAATTCTGAGAGACAACTAAAAATAGCTACTGCCGCTGTGAACAAGAAAAGTTACATGAACTTGAACATAATGCTATTGGAAAATTTCAATACAATTCTGTGAAAATAAAAAAGTAACAAAGCATATAGAAAGGATTTTAAATTGATATAATTATATAATCAAGACATTTAAATACAAGTAATATATATATACACATATAGATGTGTGTGTGTATATTTGTGTGTGTGTGTAAAAATCCTGAAAAGAAAGAACATTCTTTTTTCCATTATGTGTGTGGAACTTTTATAAAAATGGACCCTGTAGCTAAGTACCAAGAACAAAATATGCAACAATTTTAATATTTAGAAAAGTTTATAAGCTACAACACTATAAATTATATTTATTCAATAGTAAAAGTGATTAATAAAAAGATGAAAATAAATTTTGTGATAATTGTGAAATGTTATGAAATATCTCATTTATCAAAGATAAAACCTAAGTTAAAATTGCCATCTATTTAGAAAGCAGTAAAAATTAAAATAAACTACTGATAAACAAAATTCAACTGAGTAAATTTGAAAGTCTAATTGGCTTTAGTAAGCAGTTCACGAGTTGAGTAGCATGCCATCTGGCAACTCGAAGGGCACTCAGAGGGACTTCACAAAATGGAATTTTTTGTTTTTATTTTTTTATTAAAATGGATGGAGGAAAGGGAGCCATTAACAAGAGAAAGAAAAGATTATTTTTGGACCTGGATTTCTTGCTTTCTTTTTCTATTCCTTTTGTTTGTTGGGGGGAAGAGAAAAAGAAGGGATCTTTATCATACAGATTGCCTCTTCCTTTTGTAGGATGAGGGAAATGGAGAGGGCCTGTGTAATAGATTACCTCATTGTTGCCAACAGGAAATGTCAGACTGGCTGATTGATATTGTATTTCTGGGAGAAGGTAAAACTGTCATCGTGTCAAGTATTAAATATAGGTTGGTATAATTGATTTTTAACACAAGTGATGCCATTTTGGGCCTTTGGTTTTCTCTTTAAAACTTCTAATAGTACAGTGATTGTGGTAGAGTGGGAGAGTAAAGTGAAAGAAGGTATAAGAGAACAAACAGGAATGGGAAAATACAATAAAATATACTATTAAAAGGTCTGCGAATCAAAGGGTGTCCGGTCGATTCCCAGTCAGGGCACATGCCTGGGTTCCAGGTCCCCAGTGGGGGCGCTCAAGAAGCAACTACATATTTCTGTTTCTTTTCCTCCCTTTCTCCCTCCCTTCACCTATGTCTAAAAATAAATAAATAAATCTTTAAAAAACAGAAACAGTGGAACAAATGTACATATATTTTCAAATATCTTGATTGCTTTTGATATTACAAAGTTAAAGATGGAAAATAAAGGAGACATTATTTATTATAAAAATTAAATAAGAAACAGAATAATCAAGTGAATATGAATAAAAACAATAATTAAAAACTGGGAGTTTAAACATTTTTTAATGTACCAACAGTTAATAAATATAAATTTAGTTCTTTTAAAGTAATAGTGCCCATCAGTAAACAAGTGGATCAAAAAACTGCGGTACATTTATAAGATGAAATACTATGCAGCAGAAAGGGAGCTCTTACCCTTGGAGACAGCATGGATGGAATAAGCCAGGCTGGGGAAAAGCAAATACCACATGATCTCACCTACAACACCTAGTAAACAAAATAAACAAAAGATCAAAATTGAACCAGAAGCACAAAAACAAGGAACAGACTAACAGTGACCAGAGGGGTGGGGGGAAAGGGAGACAGGGAGAAAGATGGGGAAGGGTATAGTCAAAGAACATGAATGGATGATCCGGGGGTATGCACAACAGGGTGGAGACTGACTGTGGGTGAGGCAGGAGAGAGCCAGGAGGAAAAGATTAGAATAACTGTAACAGAATGGTAAAACATAAATAAATAAATAGATAGGTAGATAAATAAATAAATAAATAAATAAATTACTAGTAAAACATGAATTCCTTAGGGTTAAATATTTTGAATTAAGGGGAGTACCAATCTAAGTTTAGGACTAAGAAAAATGCTCAAAAATAAATATAAAAATGTAAAAGAATCAGTTATGAATTAAACAAAAATCTATGGCAACAAATCTCAATTACTATTCAATATAAATATATAGCTAAATATAAAATATAAAAACTGATCTAATAAAAATAAAATGTAATACACAAACTCGATACAAATTGTAAAGTGATGAACATTTAATTATTCCTTTGGCAAGATATTTTGCAGTTCAATGTAAATTAATCCAGATGAAAGAAAATGAACCCTTCCAATCAAGTTTATAAATTTAGTATAACTTGTTTCTGATAAAGAGAATATTGACAGGAAAGACATAAAATATTTTATTAATAAATATGGAAATAAGCATTTTTAAAAGTTTAATAAAATTAAATACAGCTGGATATTAATATTCTAGAAAAGTAATTATATTTCATTAATATAATTACTTTATTTCTTTGTTATAAAGTTATAATAATAATTTCTTTATTATAATTCATTCCATAAACTAATTAAAAAATAAACAATGTGTTTATGTCAGTGTTAACTTTAAAGAATTGTAAATGAAACAAAAATTAATAGAAAGTAACAACAAAGGACAAGAACAGATTTATTTTTAATTACAAAACAGTGAAGCCATTTTTCTTAAAAAGTCAAGGTCAAGAATGTGTTGTCCTCCATTACTATTTTTATTTATCACAGTTTTTTAATTCAAGAAAAGAAAAAGTAATGCATGTACAAATATTGGAATATTGGAGCAAATATATTCTCATTGTAAATATAGATCACTCCTAAAAATAACTCTAAGTATGTTAAGAAATGAAAGTTGATTAGAAGTAAGAAACTTTGTTAAAATAGTTAATCATAAGATAAATATATTACCCACCACTCTTTTTTAATAAATGCTTAATAATAAAACTGTAAAAGATGATATTATATACAATGTGAGAATACCTGAGAAATACTTCAGATACATTTAATTTAAAAAAAACTAAAGACCTAAATAATAAACATAAAATACACTGAATGATATAAAATTAGATCTGAATGAATTAAAAGACATGACATTTTCTTGGATTGTAACAGTCTCCAAATTAATAGAGAAATTTCATAAAATTTTAGTGGTTGTTCCAGAGCGAGGAAGTACAATAATACTAAAGTTCACACGCATACACAAATAAATGACCGAAGCCAACAGAATTTGGCATAACCTAATTTGTCAAAACATAGTTTGGACTTCTATCTTCATTGGTATATTTTTCTCATTCTAAAGTAGTGGTTCATTCATTTAATTAAAGATACTTTATAATATGTTTATTTTATGGTTGGTAAATCCTTCTTCCCCGTTTTTTTCTTTTGTTATTTTGCAAAAAAACCTACAGCTACAGACTATAGAATAGTGGTAACCTGAGAGGGAAATGGGTGGAGGTCAGTAAATTGGGTAAAGGGAGTCGAATATGTTCTAACAGAAGAAAACCACACTTTTGGTGGCAAGCACACAACAGAGTGCACAGGTACAGAATTACAGTGTTGTACATCCATCTGAATGTACATAATGCTATTAACCAGTGTTACTTCAATATATTTTCTAAAAAATAATTTAAAAAATTGTTGGTTTAGAAAGAAGATGAAAAGTCAAGTTGAAGAAAGTAAGTAATCATAATCAATAAAAATTGCTCAATCATCTTCAAATTGGAAAAAATACAATCAGGGTAATTATAAAATATCACTTCTCACTCATCACATTGTCAAAAGTCAGATAGGCAATTTCAAGTTTTATTAGAAATGTAGTAAAAGAAGACATTGTCATCCCTAATGTAAACCTATTCTTCACCTTTTGGGAAAAACATTGTTATTATCTTTAAAAATTAAAATGTACAAACATTTCATTCAACATTTCCAAGTTGAGAGCATATATCAATCATAGAATAAAAGCATAATATGCAAGTATTGTAGTAAAACTGTGGGGACAACTTTGCCCGCAAGTCCCCCCGTCCGCCATGGAATAAAAGAAAACTGCCACGACAGGATCTGCTTGGGGAGGAGAGGTGGCCAATCTCTCAGAGGAGAAGGATTACAAACCCCTTCCTCAACAGCTTTTATTAGGTTTGTAACACACAGAAATACAGGTAAAGCTCATCAATCAATGTCAGGCAGCAAGGATCAAACAATAGATAACATTTCAAAGAAATCTGAGGGCTTAATCTGAGTCCGTGTCTGTCAGGTAAGAGGGTTTGTCTGTCAGGTAAGGGGGTTGCAAAAACTTTGGGAGACATACTCATTTCCTGCTTGGACCCTTATCATATGAATGAAAGCACTCTTAGCAAACAAAGCAGACTTCACAGGACTTTGTGTATTCTCTCTTATGCCTGATCACCCTGGAACCCACTCTAGCTGGCAAGGGGCTGCACTGCCTCCCCCATCATAGGTTTTTAGGCTTTAAGTGGATTAGAGCCAGGAAGCGCTTCTCCTAGAAGACATGGGGACTCAGGTTATGTCAGAATAGCTAGGGGGCGGGGGTCCATCACTCCCTCTTTGCTGCAGCCCCCCCCAGTCCTTCCTTTAGGGCCTCCCAATTCATCTTGTCTGGCTTAGGTTGCCCCTCCTCTGAGGGGTGGAACCCATCATTGATTAACTGACAAAGCGTTGGAGGCAGAGATTGAAGAAGCAGAAGCAGTGCTTTTACCAGGGAGATAAACTTTATCTCCTTAGTGGCTCACAGTCCAAAGGTCACTCACTCAGCCTGATCCGTGGGGGGTGATTACAACTCCTAAAATCAGGCAGAGAGGTTCCCAACATTAAACTATTTATTAGTTTAGAAACCATTTGAATAATTACCAGTTAAGGAATTGAGATAGGCTGTGCTGAGGAATATATGTCACAGCAATTTTTAAAAACAAGTTGAATATGCACTACTTTATTTGAAGAAACACCCCAATAATTCTGCAGACATTTACATAATACAGTCCATATAAAACAACAATAAAAATTTACACATATGTTTTTGCATGTATTTATTTTTATGAATAATAAACATAGTCAACGTTATTCCATACCTTTACATCAGGCCAATGATACTGGTTTCATTAGGGGGTATAGATATGCAAAAAACTAATGAATAAATAATAATAAATAGAGCAAGACTTTTAAACCAATTGCAAAAGCCATTAAGATTCAAAAGATTGAGCCCTGGCTGATGTAGCTCAGTAGATTGAGCACCTGCCTGCAAACCAAGAGGTCACTGGTTTGATTCCCAGTCAAGGCATGCAGGCCAGGTCTCCAGTGAGGGGTGAGCAAGAGACTACCACACATTGATGTTTCTCTCCCTTCCTTTCTCCTTCACTTTCTCTCTCTACAAATAAATAGAATCTTTAAAAAGAGATTTAAAAGATTGAAACATAATATAGTACCACTTTTTAACATAGTAAATACGAGGATTTTTATAATTTAAGATGAATGAAAATGCTTGTTGATACATTGACAGTATTTTCCTTGAGGCTGTAGAATTTTACTTAATATATATTTTCTTTCATAAAAATTCTCTATTGTTTGATTTTTTCAAAGTAGTTGCGATATGTGTTTATATTTATATATGATGTATTAAAATATGTACATATATATTTTAAATAAGGTTACCAGGAAATTTATTTTGCCACATGTAATAGTTTCATGTTGAAATAGCTTCAACAAAAATTTACTTTAAAAAATCCTCTGTGATATTCTCACATAAACTAGCATATTTCACTAGGAGTATTCAGGCATGTAATATGAAAAGTAGAATCATTTATTGAAGAAGATACAATATATAAGAACCATTGTACACAGGACAATGATGCCTCAGTCCCCTTCAAAGTAGGCAACTTGAGACCTCACACAGTTCTCCCAATCACCATCAGCTGGCCGTCATATTTTCCTGAATCTTGATGGTCTGGAATTTCTTCCTTTTCAAAGGTGATTTTAGTTTTGGGAAAAGTCAGAAGTCTCAGAGCAGTAAATCTGGTCAAATAGTTTCTGTGGAGGGATGTTCAAGCTTAATGCAAAATTTGATGCAAATGTGTTGCTGTAGTTGCTCAGTCATCCTGAATTCGGAAGCCACACAGTACATGTACTCTCAGTAACATCTCCCACCCCCTCTGACTAGCACAGTAAAGTCATCATTGTTCACACATGTGCATTCCAGGCCTCTCTTTTTGGCTGCCAGGTTTCTTTGACGTCACACAAACCATTCTTGTTATATTAACAATGGCTGGACTTTTTCTGGGCAGACCTCATAATTGTGTCTGTGCATGTGCGTGTGTATGCAAATTTAAAAAATACCCACTAGTATGAATAGAAAGAAAAAACAAAATAAAAATCAATAAGCCTAATGCATATTTTTAAAAAATGGATTGCAGAGGTAGGTAGAAGAGATTATTAAGAAGACAGCTAAATGACATTTGTATGGATATTAGGAAGGACAATGTTTTCTCAAAGTGGAGTGTAAATATTAAAGAGAAATTAAACAAGACAAATGCTTTTAATTAGAAAAAATCAATGATTCTAAACACTTAGCATGTATTAGTATTACCTAGAAGGCTTGTATGGGAACGTTTAGTTCACTGGGCCTCATCACCCAGTGAACTTCAGATTCAGAAGAGTGGGGCCTAGAAGTACTTGTAAAAATGATTTTCAGTCCTGGCTGTGCATTACAGTCATCTGAGCAGACTTTTAAGAGTACTAATGCTAGGCCACTATATCAGATCAATCTCCATAGGCAACCTAGATTCAAGACTCTTCCCCCCAAATCCAATGGTATTCTAATAAGCACCCAAAGTATAGTAAAAAAAATTAGAATGTTCGAATAAATAAAATAGTGTTGGTCATTTCATAAGAAAATGGATGAAGGTATTTGTGTATTTCCTGGGTAAAAAAGAGCTTGAGGTGACATTGAAGTTGTTTTCAACCTGACCTGAGATTCCTGCTATTTCATTCTTGTGTATAGAATTGGGTTTTTAGAGTAACTAGATTCCAATAAAACTTCCTGTCTCATGGAAGTATTCTGTATTTGTGCTGTCCAATGCAAAAGCCCTGGCTGTAACCAAAAGTGGGTCCAGCTGCCTGCTGCTCCGAAAGCCAGTAGTTCAGAGGCGGGTGCTGATGTCAAAGAAAATGGTTTATACGAAGATTCCAGCCACCTGGAAGATGGGGGGCTCATGTCACAAACTCCAAGTCCTTGTCTCAGTGGAGGCAGAGGCTTTTATAAGGAAGGAGAGGGGAACAAAAAAAGGACCAAGGGAAGGAGTTGCAGAATTGCCCTCATGCAGAGGAGCACTATCCATTCTAACAAGGCAAGAGATGGTCTGGTGTTCACCATCCTGGTTTAGTCATCCTGCTTCCTATCATCCTGGTTCTGTCATCCTGCTTCCTATCATCCTGGTTCTGCGGTTGAAGGGCAGCTCCCAGAGCTGGGAGGCCTGAAGGTCAGGGTCTGTATCTATTGAAATTAGTTCTTAGGATTCTTATACAAACATTCTGCTCATCTACAAGCTACATATTAGTCAGAGTTAGCACTTAAAGAAAAAATGGTGGGGTTTAGGTTATCATTTCCTGTTACAATTTTCCACTGTTACATGGCCACATATGCTCTTGAGCCCTTGAACTGTAGTTGGTGCAATTGAGGGACGGCATTTTTTATTTTATTGCATTTTAATTAATTTAAATAGCCACATATAACTAGTCATTATATATTAGGCTGGGCAGCTTTAGAATTTCAGCAAATAAATTAGCCACAAACTACTTTCCAGGAGAAATCATTGAAAACAACACAGAAGCCTAGTTGCCCTGATTTATTGCTATTTCGACAGGCAAAATACAGAATACTGGTTTGACTGCAAATTAACAACCAGAACAGAAGTTGCATACTTCTTTCTAACACAAATTATTTGTGTGTTTGGACATGCCTGTACAGTACAATTATTCCTCCTTCATTTTTCCTAGATTTTTTCTCATCTAATTCTGAAAGGATCCTCTCCTCACTCCAGCATATTTCTTAAGACACTGAGATTGAGCTTTTCTCAGTCAGTCCTTTCTCTAACCACACCTGATATTGTGTACCCTTCCTGCTAAACTGACTGAGGCAATGTTCTTCCCAAATTTTATTTTCTCTAACTGAATTTGAAAAAGTGCACATTTCTTAACTCCATATAATTCTTACACTACTGAAGTAAACAAACTCCTAAGTAATGTGTTTTCCCCTAAATTTAAACAAATATCTTTTGTAACTTAAAGTATTGCTTAATTTGCTGTGAATTGGGTTCCTGGATCCAATTTCAATGAGACAGAGAGAGAGAGAGAGAGAGAGTGTGTGTGTGTGTAGGCTTCCCCACACCAACAAGCAATTCTTTCTGGGTACCAACAGAGTGTCTGAGAATCATTCGACTCAAGTCTGACATCATCTTCCCGGAGAGCGCATCAGCTCCTACACGTTCAGGGCTTAGTCCTGTACATTGCCCTCCATTCAGATGCCAGTCACACAAGCCCAGGTTAACTGTTACTTCAGACTAACTGGTGATAAGTCAGATATTCCCAAGACCCCCTTCTTTCTTGGGTTTGATTATTTTGCTAAAGCTGTTCACTGACCTCAGAGAAACATTTTACTTAGTAGGTCACCACTTTATTATAAAAGAATATAATTCAAGAGCAGCAAGATGGAAGAGAAGCATAGGGCAGGGCATGAGAAAAGAGTACAGAGCATGCCTTCCACAGGTGGACCGTTTTCTAAGAATCTTCACTGTTCACCAAACAGGGAATCCTTTAAACACTGTCTTCTTGGTTTTTTTTTCTTTTTAAAAAAATTTTATTTAGTTATTTTTCAAGTACAGTTTTCTGTTTGTTTCTCCAATCCCAGCCCACCCTGCCCCATGCTCCCCTCTCCCTCCCATTTCCACCCCCCTTAGTTTTTGTCCATGTGTCCTTTATACTTGTTTCTCTAAATCCCTTCTTGGGTTTTGATGGAGGTTCCATGACATAGTCTTGATGAATTAAGCCATGGGCTATTGCTAATTAATTTAACTCCAGGTCCTCTCCCCTCCCTTTGAGGTGGAGATGAGTGGGAAGGACAAAATTTTTTTGCCCTAAATTCATTTGGCTTGTTCCAATGGCTATCGGCCCCTCCTCCTTAGGTGTTTTTCAGAAATTACTCATTAACATAACAAAAGACACTTTTTAAAATCATTCTTCACATTTAGGAAATTTGCAATCTGAGATAAGTAATACATAGGTCCCTATTTCTCTGCAATTAGTATTCTTATAGAAATACAACTAGCATGTCTAGAGTTATAAAATTAAATTAATATTCTAATTTAATTTTAATAATACACTCAAATGTCTTAATGTAACAGCATAGAAACTTCATTTCTTTAGTAGGCCATTTTCTCTTTTTTGTGTGTATTTTTTACATTCAAAATATATTTTTTATTATTTTTTTCTCTCTTTTCTATTGTTGTTCAAGTACAGTTGTCCCCATTTCCCCTCCACAGCTCTCCCCCATCTCATACATCTCCGCCTTCCACCGTCAATCCTGCCCCCTTTGTCCGTGTGTCCTTTATACATGTTCCTTGATGACTTTTCCTTTTCCCCCTGGTTATCCCCTCCCCCTTCCCCTCTGGTGATGGTCAGTTTGTTCTTTATTTCATTGTCTCTGGTTATGTTTTGCTTGCTTGTTTGTTTTCCTACCCTTGGAGAGAAGATGCATGGATATAGATTTGGAGAGCGTTATGCTAAGTGAAATAAGCCAGATGGTGAAAGACAAATACCATATGATCTCACCTATAAGTGTAACCCAATCTTTTCCTTCTTTTTGATTGAAACTGGCCTTATCCAGCACTTGATTCACTTGCTTCCTCCTTTGCAGGACCACACCCTTAATCATTAAGCCCTCAGGACAATCAAGTTCTGATCAGCATTAAATAATCTTAAGGACAAAGACTCAGACCTGTTGACCCCAGAGACTGAGTTTCAGTCAACTAGAAACGAGGTAGAGGCCTCTGTTTTGTTCCAGCTCCAGGCCCCGAAAAGCAGCAATACCAGGTGAAGACATCTGGACAAAATCTACTTATCCATAAGCCCTTTTCCTACCATCAACCGGTCAGTAGAGATCACAGCCTGCCCCTGACCCGAACTCCCTTAGTCACTTTGATGAATGATTTTCCCTCTATACCACATCTCCTGGGAGCCATCAGAGAGAGCAGGTCTTTGATCTGAAGCCCACTGGTCTCCAAGTGTGGGCAACTTCTTGAAAATAAGCACTTGTTGTCTCTCTGCAAGGTCCTGTTCCATCTTAACTCAGCTTTGATGCCTGCAGGCAAAGAGACTCTTTTAGCCTGGTAACATTAAAACTAAAAAATTACGAAAAGAAACAATATTGCAATGTTCTAATCCTATTGTTATAATCTATAAACCGGTTTTTACAGATATCAATTATATTGGCATTATTCCTATGTTTTAAACATACATCTAATATTCAAATGCAAATACAGGTGACCCTTGAACATGGGCTTGAACTGCATGGGTTAAATTACATGTGAATTTTTTCAACATGTAAATGTATTTTTCCTCCTTACAATTTCCTTAAAAATAGTTCTAGCTTACCTTATTGTACAAATACAGTATATAACACATATAACATACGAAATACATGTTAATCAACTATTTGTGTTCAGGCTTCTGGCCAATAGTAGGTTCTTAGTAGTTAAGTCAAAAGTTACATGTGGATTTGCAACTAAGAGGGTTGGCACTCTACCCCCTGAGTTAAGAGTAAATTGTCTGTAAACACAAAAAAAATTTATATGCCCATGGCGCTTTGTACTTAGTACAAATTGAAAGTCTTTTAAGCTAGCAATAAAATTTCAGTAGCAATGAAGTCGAATATTTAGATAAATTTATTAAAAATCGACATCTCTACACTATTGAATCTTCCAATATATAAACATAACACCTTCCTCCATTTCTTAACATCTCCTTGAATTTCTTTTTAGCTATCTTTCGAAGTTTTCTGCATGGTTTGTACAATGTTTTTTAAGTAATGTTTTGACACTACTGGATGGTTAGTTTATGTGTATTAATGTGGCAAAAAAACATACTGTAAAATCTACCCAATCATTAAATTTTAAGTGTGCAGTATTGTTAATCACATGTGCTTTGCTGTGCAGAGGATCCCTGAATATAAACTCACAATTCTTAGGATTAAGACATTGACCTAGAATCTTCATAACATTGATGGAATATTAACTACAATGATGTGGACAGAGAAAAATAGAGGTTGACCTATCCATATATACCAATTATTGATTTATTGCTTCTCAAAATTCACCTTTCAGTTTCTGGTACAATAATCTACTGAACTCCTTAAGAATTTCTCTTTACAGTGAGCACATGATGTACATAATGTGCTAAAAGGATATAGTAGGAAAAAGGGTGTTTCACATAGTGGTGTGTTGTGTGTGCGCGTTCTGTGCGTTGTTTTTCACTCCCGTTGCAAGTCATACAGAGGTGCAGGTATGTGGAGACATCTAGTGGTGACCCGTCCCAACTGCACAACCAAAGTCCCTCAACAACAGTAGACTGTGCAAACTTGGATTCCGTGACCACCTTCTGAGAAGCCCTCCCACAGCCCACACGCCCAGCTGCAGTGTTCCCACGTGCAACAGTGCCGAAGTTCCTTTGTCTACTAGCCTTGGCTTCACTGTACCCTAGGTGGTTATTTCTACTTGACTGGCTATGGTAGACCAGCCCTGGCTCATTCAACCCAGCAAATATCTGCTCTGTGGTGGCTGTAGCCAACACATCTTCTCCAATGGGGTATAAAACCCAACCTTGGGGAGAGAGAGTTCTCCTTTTAAAAGTGTTCTCTCTCAGGTATGGTCCCTTAGCCCTAGACTGACTTTTCAAGTTATCTTTATATTTTAATAACCTCCTCTCATTATTTAATTGTTTTTCACACCCCTTGTAAATTATTACATAGTTTGTCTCCTGATTAAACTCAGATCTATATATCATATTTTTTTCTAAAAGAAGATGCTTACTGATTTCAAAGAGGACAAAAGTTATTTTACCTAATGGCCTCAGGTTCCAAAGCAGATAAGAATGAGAAACTAGGCCATATCACCACCATCTGACACCTTTTATGATGGAGAGTTTGGGTGATAAACAGAATATTATTCTCTACTCCATCACTAGATTTTATATTTTTATTTAAATCACAGAAAAGTGGGGCAGAAGGGAGACTAGATATGAGAAAGGACTCCCTCAAAATGGAATTATCTTCTAAAGGGCAGGTCCCTTGGAGTACAGGCTTCCACAGCTAGGTGAGTGTTCCAGGAACCCATCTGTATCAGTGCACCAGCTGATGTTGTTGTGAGAGGCTGTGTTCAGCTTCAGTGATTTTTTTTAAATGCTTTCAACCTGTTTGCCCAATTCATGGTGCGTGATTTATGAGCACACCAGCCCACACTGCACTAAGTGTTGAGTAGCTTTTGCCCAGAAAGGGCGTGACCCCCGTGCCCCACCCTTCCTAATCACCAGATCTTTGCCTTGAGCAACTTTCAATTGTTTCCCCAGATGAAAAATGTTTTCAAAAGGAAACGTTTTGTGGATATGGAAAAAGTGAAATAAAAACAGCAGAAGCACTGAAAAGCATCAAAGTTCACAAGTTCAAACACTGCTTTGAGCAGTGGAATAAACATCTCAATAGGTGTGTTGCGTCAGTTAGAGAGTACTTTGAAGGTGACTGAAGTTTAAACATGGAAGAATATATAAACAATTTCTTTATAAATAAATCCGGGGCCTTTTGGGTCCCCCCTCATAGATGCTAAACATTACAGTAAATTCTCTAAATTGTAATTTATCCAATATTTTACAAGTAAAATACGATAAAAGAAGCAGAGAACAAAGAACATATGGCACAAGAAGGACATAGATTTCAAAAATATATTTAGGTCTAAGCTAAGACCAAAAATTTTGGCTCAGTAGCTGTTTAAGCTTTGATACCCTAATTCTTCTTACCTGGAAAGTCAAGTAGGAAACAGTATGTATTTGGAAGAGGACATACAATCCATTGCTAATTCTTGACTTTACTATCTTTACTGAACAATTAGTTTGTTCATGCAGAGTGTAGAGAAAACTCCAAATTGGGTTTAGGAGTCTTTGGAAAAATATATTATAGATGATCTAACACACATGGAATAGTGTCATATAAGAGATCTTCAACAGATACATTTTAGTGAGGTGTGCTTCATATTTTCATCTACTCATTTGGATATAACCTTGATCTTCTGAGACAGAAAGAAGCATAGACCCTGGGCTCCATCTCTAGGACCCTGCTCTTGAGAGATACTTCTTACTTTCGTCACCTTTCCACATATTAATTTAGACATTTGGACTCCGTGTTTTGACAGGTTAATTTTGTTAGAATCATTAATTTCACCCTGTGTGTGTTTATATATATTCATATATATATGGAGTTGGCCAAAAAGTTTGTTCAGTTTTATTTTGTACAGTGTCTCCAGTAGGGCTTAGTTGTCTTTAACTTCATGAGAAACAATTTTGTTAGATTGCATTATGACAGCTGTGATATCAGCATGCATTTGAAAAAACTTATCAAAATTGGTGAATTTTTCTGTAAACATGTTAATATTGAAGATGGAAGAAAATATGCAAATTTTTCAGCATATTATGCTTTATTATTTCAAGAAAGGTAAAAACACACAAAAATATTTGTGCAGTGAATAGAGAAGGTGATGTGACTGACCGAACATGTCAAAAGTACTTTGCAAAGTTTCTTGGTACTATCGACATTTTGGCAAAGTAATTCTTTGCTGTGGGGCTGTCTCGTGCATTGGGAGATGTTTAGCAGCACCACTGGCCTCTACTAACTAGAAGGCAATAGTGGGAGATAGCCAACATACTTAAAATACCCAAATCAATAAAGTTATTGATGTAAATAAAGAATAACTCTTTTATTTCATGGAAAAAACTAAACTGACATTTTGGTCAACCCAATGAATACACATTCACACACATGAGATTTATTCAGAAAAAGTCCAGCCATTGTTATTATAACAAGAATGGTTTTTGTGACACCAATGTGACCTGTTATCCAAGGAGAATGGACTGGAATGCACATGTGTGAACAATGATGACCTCACTGTACTAGTCAGTTGGGGGTGGTAGACGCCATTGAGTGAGCACGTGTACTGTGTGGTCATTGTATTCAAAATGATTAACTAGAGCAATGAATCTGCAACAGATTTTGAGTTAAGCTTTAACATTCCTCAATGGAAACTATTTGGATGATTCAGAAAGCTGTCACTATGGGCAACTGGTGATTGGCAGCTTCATCACAACAACGTATCCACTCATCATGCAAAACATCTCATGAAGTTTTTTGGTGAAACATCAAATCACCCAGATTATTCAGCTCCCCTACAGCCCAGATTTGACGTCCTCCAACTTCTGTCTTTTCCCAAAACTAAAATCACCTTTGAAAGGGAAGAGATTTCAGACAGTCGATGAGATTCTGGAAAATATGGCAGGGCAGCTGCTGGTGACTGAGAGAACTGTGTGAGGTCCCAAGGTGCCTACTTTGAAGGGGACTGAGGCATCATTGTCCTATGTACAATGTTTCTTGTATCTTGTATCTTCTGCAAAAAATGTCTCTATTTTTCATATTACACGGCTATATACCTTTTGGACAGACCTTGTATGTTTTCACTAAACTATAAAAATCTATTCTTATGAACAGTATTTCCAATAAACTATTAACTTGCAAATACATTCATTAGAAGTTCTAGACAGAAAATATAAGAGGGACAAATGACTATATAATTCCTGTAAAATCTGAGAATTGCCTCTCATCTCACTTCTGTTATTTGGCAAATTTTAATTTTAACATGTGCTTTTCTTTCTGAGTCTCTATTAAATAATGGAGGGAAAAAAATGTGCCGGCTGCCCAACAGTAACTGCATTAGATCAAAGGCAGGCAAGCTATGGCCTGTAAACATAATCTAGCTTATTGCCTGTTTTTGAAAAAAGTTTTATTGGAAAATAGTCACAAACATTTACACCACTGAACTTTAGAGCTGAGGAGGAGAAAAATATTATCAAAAAATGATTATCCAGGTTTATTACATCACTTTAGAGATGAAGAACCTGAGGTTTGGGGGAGTGACATGATATACCCAGAACCAGAATGGTAGCCAGTTAAAGAGCAAGAATCAGAAACGATTCCCAACTCTTACACTTTGTCATTCCATCTGCCCTTTATTTTCTAGCACACTTAGAGGTAACCAAGGGTATTATTAGCTTAGCTTGGACCACTGGTCTGGCCAGATAGGGACAAGTGCCACTCCAACTGAAGAAGAGAAAAGCTTCCATCTGCCTTTTCCTCTGCTGTTGTGACCAGGGAGGCCACATGTACTATCTAGACCCAGTATCCTGGGTCCCTGAATGTCCCCATCTGGCTGTCTCCTGGCTGGCTGGTTTAGGGCGCATAGTGTGAATATGAAATAACCATTACTTCATATTAAGCCACTAAGACACAGGGAGTTTCCTCACATTAAATCTTGTCCTCAGTGACCAACATAGTGCTTCTCAAACTCTGTGTATTCCATATGAGCAAATGTTTTCAAACATGAAATTAATTCTAAAATTTTAAGTAAAAATAGTTTGCTACAACAGAATTAACTATAGCACATTATTCTACATAAGACCAGCCCTACTTGATATTATTATGTATAGTTTATTACAGATTATATTATTGTGGCTTTAGAAAAGTTATCTTCTGGTGGCAGGTCTATTTAGGTTAGAGAGATATTACATAAGACACATTGAAAGTGACTTATAAATTAAATTCTCTCTAAAGCTGGAAATAAAAGAACTGTTTATAATTTACATCATCTTTTTTATATGCAACATCCTGTTTAAAAGTCAAAGTCCATTGAAACAATTAAGCAGTGAAATGCTTGTGAGCCATTAACATACTCCACAGCAACAGTACATACCATGAAGCCTTAAAGTTTAATCCATTTTGAATTACATGTATTTTCTTTGTCTTGATTTTTTCACTTTTATGCTATTTTTATTTATTGGGATGCAGTCGATTTAAAATGTATACTATGATTGATGTTTACATATCACTTAGATTTAGAAATTTTATGATGGGTACCTTTTAATTCTTTTACTCTAAAGAGAGACATTTTTTGGTGTGAGCTCACCAACTTACTAATGAATATTTTTATTAAAATGTTTCTATTAGCCTTTTCTTTCCCTATAAAAAGGCAAGAAGACTGGCATATAAATAAACTTATGCCTGAATTGCATAAATACTGAAATAAGCATCAGTTTTAGCAAATGTAACTCATTTTCATTTCATTTGTGTCATTATTTCAGTCTACTATTAAAATTAAATGTCTATATTACTTTTTGATTTATATTTCTTTTTTGTTTGTATATTTTATTTAGTTAAATTCATGGTCTCATGGTCCTTATTTTTGTCTTAATTGCCTTATGTTTTATTTTATTTATATGTATTTAATGAATTACTATTTATATTTTGTTTAAATGTCTATAGGATTTGTGATATTTGAATTATCTAACTGAATTACCTTGATTATTTTCTTCTGTTTCCAAGACCTTTGGAAATACATACTGTAATTACATAAATATGAATATTTATTAAGACCTCTATATTATGTTATAAAATGATAAACTACAATGAGGCACTCTTTTTTGCAGCAGAAAGAAAGAAGGAGCTCCTACCCTTTGCAACAGCATAGATGGAACTGGAGAGCATTATGCTGAGTGAAATAAGCCAGGCGGTGAAAGACAAATACCATATGATCTCACCTTGAACAGGAAGCTAAACAACAAAACAAACAAGCAAGCAAAATAAAAACAAAGACACTGAAATACAGAACAGGCTGACAGGGACCAGAGGGGGGAATTTCAGGCGAAAAGGGGAGAGATTCACAGGAACAAGTATAAAGGACACATGGTCAAAAACTAACACGGGTGGAAATGGGAGGGAGGTGGGGAGCACTGAGGAGGGTGGGCTGAGATGGGAGTAAAAGACTGAAAACTGTGCTTGAACAAAAATGTTAAAAGGTTTTATTTTTACTTTTATTTTTAGAGAGAGGGGAAGGGAGTGAGAAAGAGAGGAAGAGAAACATCAATGTGTGGTTGCCTCTCACATGGCCCCCACTGGATACCTGGCCCAAAACCCAGGCATATGTTCTAACTGGGAATTGAACCAGCAACCTTTCAGTTCGAGGCCCACGCTCAATCCACTGAGCTACACCAGCCAGGGCTTACAATGAGGCACTCTTATTCTCATTAATCTGATCGTCCAGTACTGATAACTATGATGACAATACATCAAACTTTTGTTTCCAACAGACCCAGTTTACTCCACTTACCCTGACATTATGATTACTAATATTTCACTTCACTGTCAAACGTTGTACTTAATAAATTTTATGGCCACCTTGTCAGTAATCATTAAGGTAATATTTTTCTTTCCCAACATTACATATGGTAGAATAAATAAGACTATTTCCCACCCATGACATCTCATCTTTAAAAAGAATTTAAGAAGATAGACATTAGAGAATTTCAGTTATTTTAACTAAAACATGTCTTAGTAATAAGGTTGTTGGTAAGCAGCTCAGAGCCCTTCCCTACCTTTAACCTCAGTCTAACATTATGAATGACTGAATTGGATAAGGATGGTAATATGTACTTATATGTTTACTATTTATTTCCATGGTCAATAGAACAATTATTTCATTTCTAAGAGTCTCGCCTTTCACCTCTGAGTAGGACTTCCAAGCCATGGAAGTTTACACAGGACATCAATTCAGTTGTCCATTTATTGCTTTACATACGCTTTCACATACTGTTATTCAAATGCTGTTGAGCAGTAAATTGGACAATCTTAGAGTAGGCAGTAGAGAAACAAATAGGCTAATTTACAAAATTGAATAATCTGTTCTTGTATAATCAAATTATTATGAACACACTTCATTCTGACCTGGTACTATTTCTCCTAATTTTCTTTTTAGTGAAATTTTGTCAAGCCCTGTCGTTCTCTGACCTTTCAAAACCTATTTTGTACTAAATACTTCTCCCCTGCATGAGGCTTAGTTTAACTGTGTTTCCCGACAGGTCATTTAGTACCATTCCACTGCTTCACCAAAACTTTCAAGTAAGAGTTTATCTCACACTGATTCAATTATTTTAATATCAAATCAGTCTCCAAGTCTCATTCTGAAATTAGGAAGAAACTACTCTAATGTGATCTCCTTCTTATCCAAAAATTCTAACTGGGTTCACATTGAAAGAAATTAGACAAACTTCCAATGTCTTCCTTTTCGTAGGAAATGAAGGAATACATACTGTTAATGGAGTTGTTTCTAAGCTACAATTAACTGTGAGCACAAAAGTGTAGACATCAGTGTGCTCTAATCCAATATAACTAATTCACTGCAGCAAAGTGCTACCAAGTATAACTGAACTACTCCATTGGGCACCCAGATCCACTCATAAAAGCCAGAAAAGTGTTGTTATTGGTAAGAGCATACCATTCCTGACGGAAGTGATTCTCTCTCTCGCTCTGTAGATGTATGAGGAAGGCAGACTGAGTATCCAGCTACATCCACCTTCTGAAACTCTTCTCCTCCAACCTACTTCTTGTGAAAAGAATGCTGTATGTGCAGCATTACACACACATGTTAAATCTTTGAAATGTACATTCTGGAAAACATCCGTTTTAACCATAACACACGTCAGTCTCACAGCTTAGAAACTCCATAAGTCATTAGCATAGGAGTTTTTCTTCCATATCTATATACTTGGTTAGAACCAGTGAATGTAAAAGAATTGTACTGATATTTTTCTTAGTATGAAAATAATATAAGATTTGGGTAATTTGTGAAGTTTGAGCTTTAGTTTTTTTTTTTTTCGTTTATGAAGATTTTTATATACTTTCCCTATAGTAAAATACTGATTTACTGAGGTGAAATTCACATAACATAAAATTAATGATTTTAAAGTGAATAGTTAGGTGATATTTAGTGCATTCATAATGTTGTACAACCACCACTTCTGTCTGGTTCCAAAACATCTCCTTCACTCCAAAGCAAAACTTCTGACCAGTTAGCAACTTCTACCCATTCCCTCCTTGTAGCCTCTGGCAACTCTCGATCTGCATTCTATCTGTATGCATTTATCTATTATTCATACTTTATATCAATAGAATCATACAATATGTAAAGTCTTGTGTGTGTCTTTCACATAAGATACTATTTTGGAGATTTATCTATATTGCAGTATGTATCAGTATGTATGTAGTATGTATGTAGTATTCCTTTTATAGTTGGATAATATTTTACGTATATATAAAAATTTGTACATTCCTTATTTTATGGACATTTGAGCTATCTTCACTTTTTGGCTATTGTGGATTGTGTTTTCATGAACACACATGGACATATAATTGTTTGGGTAGTTATTTTCAATTATATATGGGGTCATTCCAGAAAATGTGTAGCTATTGTAAATAAAACAAGAACTGTTTGTGTGACACTGATGTGACCTGCCAGCCAAGGAGAATGGACTTGAATGTGCATGCATGAACAATGATGACTTCACTGTACTTGTCCATGGTGGCAGTAGACACCCATGAGTCAACATGTGTAGTGTGTGGCTATCACATTCAAGCAAGTAGAGCAACAAATCTGCATGAAATTAAGCTTGAACTTTGCTCAGTAGAAACTGTTTGGATGATTCAGAAGGCCACTGGTATGGACAACTGATGATTGGCAGCTTCATCATGACAATGTGTCTGTTTACACATCACATCTTGTGCAGAGCTTTTTGACGAAACATTAAATCACCCAGGTGACTTGGTCCCCCTACAGCCCAGATTTGGCACCTTGTGACTTCTGGTTTTCCCCTAAACTAAAATTACCTTTCAAAGAGAAGAGACTTCAGATTGTCCATGAAATTCAGGGAAATACAGTGGGGCAGTGATGGCAATTGGGAGAAATGTATGAGGTCCCAACGTGCCTACTTTGAGGGGAGACTGAAGTGTCAACGTCCTATGTACAATGTTTCTTGTATTTTGTATCTTCTTCAATACATGTCTCTATTTTTCATATTACATAGATAGATAACTTCTAGACAGACCTCATATTTAGGAGTAGACTTAATGGATAGTATGGTAATCCTACATTTAACTTTTGGAGACCTGCTGAATTTTTTCAACAGCTGTTGAAACATTCTGCATCTTCACCAGCAATATACAAGGATTCAAATTTTCCACATCTTCATCAGCACTTATTATTTTCTATTTTTGTATGCATCCCAGTGAGTGTGAAGTAGTACATCACTGGGATTTTGATTTGCATTTCTATTCCTAGTTGTGTGAGTGATTTTATCATAGAAGTATTTTGAATCTCTGTTATACAGTATGCATATAATTATAGTTGTTATATTTTTGATGGATTGACCTTTTACGTTTTTTGTGTCACAATAATTTTTGACTTAAAATTTATTTTATCAGGCCCTGACCAGATGGCTTGGTTGGTTGAAGCATTGCCCCGTGTACCAAAAGCTTTTGGGTTTAATCCCCAGTCAGGGCACACACTAGGGCTGTTGTTCCATCTCACGGGTCAGGCCATGTATTAAGGGCAGCTGATTGGTGTTTCTCTGCCCCAGCTCTCTCTCTCTCCTTCCTCTATCCCTAGCTCTAAAAAAACAATGAAGGCATCCTTAAGAGACAGTTAAAATATATTTTATCTGACATTTGTATAACTACCTTTGATTTTTTTATTACTATTTCTTTGGATTTTCTTTCTTCATATTTTTTAAAAAATTTCAACCTATATGTGTTTATATATAAAATTAAATTCTGAGGTATAGTATATAGTTAGATTATGATTTTTATACATTCTACCAATAGATGTTTTATTTGAGGAGTTTAATTTATTTAAATTTATAGTAATTACTTTTTAAGAAGAACTTACTGCAATTTTGTTGTTTTCTATATATCATATATATACATATATATCATATATATATATATATATATATATATATATATTTGTCCTGAGTTCCTTCATTAGTGCATTGTTTAGTGTTCTGATGATTTTTATAGTTTTCTTCTTGATTACCTTTTAGTTTCTTTTGTGTATAATTGTTAGATGTTTTCTACTGCTAATGTAAATAGTATGGTGTCTTTAATTTAAAATTCCACTTGTTTATAGTATATAGGAAAGCAATTGACTTTTATGTATTAACATATCTTGTAGGCTCACTGTAATTGCTTATTAGTTCCAGAAATTTTTTGTTGCTGTTGATTTTTTAGATTTTCTGTGTAGAAGATCATTGCATCTGTGAACAAAAAATTTCGTTACTTTCTTCCCAATTTGTATATCTTTTAACTGACTTAGATAAGACTTCCAGTTGGATGTTGAAAGCAGTTGTAAGAAGGGACATTCTTTTGTTTCTGTTCTTAGGGGATAAGTTTGAAGTTTCTTGCTATTAAGTATGTTATTACCTGTAGAAAATTTATCTGGATATATTTTATTAAGTTTTAAAAGTTCTCCTATACTTCTAATTTTTATCTGAGAGTTTTTACCATGATTAAGTGTTGGGTTTTGCCAAATGTTTTTTCTGCATCTATTGATAGGATCATGTGGTTTCATTTTTTAACTTTTTAATGTGATGGATTACATTAATTGATTTGTGCATGTTGAACCAGTATTACAAACTTGAGATGAATCTCATTTGGTCATGATCCATAATTTTTTATCCACTATATTTGATGTGTTAATATTTTATTGAGAATTTTTGCATATTTGTGAGATATCGGTATATACTTTGGTTTTATTCTTATAATATTTTAATCTCATTTTGATAGTAGGGTTTGGCCTCCTACAATGAGTTTGGAAGAGGTCCCTTGTTTCTATCCTCTCGGATTGCAAAGAATAGTCATAATTTCTTTCTTAAATATGTGGAAAATTCACCATTGAACACATTTGAGAATAATGTTCTTTGTTTTGCAAGATTATTAAATGTTGATTCAATTTAATAATAGATTTAAACCCATTCGGATTATTTCTTATTGTGTGATTTTTTTAAGTTTCTATTTGTTTATTCATTTATTTTTTTAGAGCCAGGGAGGGAAGGGAGAAAGAGAGGGAGAGAAACATCTGTGTGTGGTTGCCTCCCACATACTCCCTGCTGGGGACCTGACCCACAAACCAGGCCTGGGCCACCATTTGGTTTGCTGGCCAGCACTCAATCTGTTGAGCTACACCATCCAGGACTTATAGTGTGATTTGTAACAGATATGCCTTTCAAAGAATTGGTCCAGTCTATTTTTGTTAACAAATCTATGGGCACAATTGTTCAAAATACTCCTTTTCAATTTAATGACCATGCGATCTGTAGTTGTGTCCACTTATTCATTTCTGATATTAATGTGTATTCTTTTTTTTCTTAGTTAGCCCAACTGAAGACTTAGCATCTTTATAGCTCTTTTCAATGAACTAGCTTTTTGTTTCATTAATTTTCTTTACAGATTTCCTGCTATTCAACTTTTTAATTATTTTTCTGCTAACTCTTAATTTAATTTATAGCTTTTCTACATTTATAAGGTGGAAACTTAGGTTATTGATATTATATCTTTCTTCCTTTCTAATATGTGCATTCAATGTTAAAAACATCCCTCAAGCCCTGCTTTAACTATATCCCTGAAATGTTGAGGTTATGTTTTCCTTTGACTATCTGTCAACGTCTTAAATTGTCCTTCATTTTGGTAGATGCAGAAATTCCTTAATAATATGTTTCTCTCAGCATTAATATGTCATACCGCTGCCTTCTTTCCTCCATGGAATCTGATGAATAATCAGCTATTAATCTTTTAGAAGATCACTTGTACATGAAAATTCACTTGTCTCTTGTTGTTCTCAAGGTTCTCTCAATGTCTTTGGATTTTAGCAGTTTAATTAAAATGTATTTTGATGTGGATCTCTTCAAGATCATGATGCATGTAGTGGTTGAGTTTCTTTGATATGTAAGCTTACATCTTTCATTAAATTTGGGGCATTTTTGGCCACCATTTTTTCAAGTATTCTTTCCACCATTTCCTTAGTCTACTCTATTCTATGACTCCCATTGTGTGTATTTTATTCTACTAGATGACATCCTGCAAGTTCTTTAGTTTTAATTTACTTTTTTAATTCACATTTTTCTCCTGCCCTTCAGACAGGAGAATTTTAATTATCTTATTTAAGGTTCAATTATTTTTTTATTCTGCCTATTTAACTCTATTATTGAATCTCTCTAATAATTTTTTATTTTTATTTTAGTAATTCCACTTTTCAGCTACAAGATTTTTATTTGGTTATTTTTATAATTTCTCTTTACTAATATTCTTATCTTTTTCATATATCATTTTACTGTTTTTTTATTCTTTACCCATAGCTTTATTTATTTTGTTTCAATATAGTGAAGAGAGTTGATTTAAAATCTTTATCTGCTAATGTTTGGGCTTACTGAAGAATGTTTTTTGTTTGTTTTAATGATAGAGATTTTATTTCCTCATTTTTCTTTTTTCTGAGATATTTTATTGTTTAATATGTATTTTATTTTATTTTTTTAATTTAAATATTTTATTTATTTATTTTTCAAGAGAGGGGAAGGGAAGGAGAAAGAGAGGGAGAGAAACATCAATGTGTGGTTGCCTCTCATCTGTCCCCTGCGGGGAACTGGCCTGCAGCCCAGGCATGTGCCCTGACTGGGAATCGAACCGCGATACTCTGGTTCACAGGCCCGCGCTCAATCCACTGAGCTACACCAGCCAGGGCTAATATGTATTTTAATTGCTCATAAAAGATTAAATTTTAAATTTCTATTTAATTTCTATTAAATTTCTTTCTTTTTTTTTAAATATTTCTTTATTTATTTTTAGAGAGAGGGGAAGGGAAGGAGAAAGAGTGGGAGAGAAACATGAATGTGAGGTTGCCTCTCATGTGTCCCCTAGTGGGGACCTTGCCTGCAACCCAGACATGTGCCCTGACTGGGAATCGAACCGGCAACCTTTTGCTTCACAGGCTCGTGCTCAACCCACTGAGCTACACCAGCCAGGGCTAAATTTCTATTAAATTTCTATTAAATTTCTATTAAATTTCTAATTTAATTTTAAATTAAATTTCTATTAAATTTCATTTTTGAAGAGTAGCTAATATATGCCTAATATAAAAACTCTCAATAATATTAATATATTAAATGATGCAGAATAATAGAAGAATTCTCAATTTCCAAAGAGAGTCTTTACAGAGACACATCATTGTTTTTTCTTTCACAGAAGATAATTGTAGGGAACTGATCTGCTTGGCAATGACCATTGTAGCTCAGCCCTATTGAAAAGCCCAATAGGCATGCTGTGGCAAGCAGCAGCCAAACCCACAGATCTGTTCTCCTGTGGAAAATCAGGCCTGCATTGTACCTAGGCTGCTTTGTGACTTGCTGTTGCTAAAACTCCCTCACCCTGAATTCAGGCAGAAAATGCTTACTGTGTATCTTTAAAGTAACTCCCTGAAGTCTGTGCCAATTCTCCCAAGGACAGAAGTATAAGCAGGCCTATTACTCTAACCATTGCCTTGCATTTGCAACATTTTTTCCTTGTTAATCTGTAAGAAGTAATCAGTAACATCTCTTTCATTGCTATCTGTAAAAAGTAATTACCTAAAGGAAACCTAAGTATAAAGAGTGAAAACCTTCTTTGATGTATGCTATTAGAAAGCCAAAAAAAGCTGGTAGATGCAAAGGTCGGATCACTCTCCCCCTCAGAGAGTAGCTGTGCCATCCCTTTTTCTAAACAGGACTTCAGTAGTCCATGTGAATTTGTCTTCTATCTCATCCATAACACCACAAACACTGTGGGTTGGTGTCCACATCAGATGATAGCTACTGGCCCAGTGTTTATGCTAACTGAATCATTAGTATCTATGGTAATAAAGATCACCAGTTGATGTTGGAAATAATTCTTTCAGTGTGGAAGAATGCCCATGATATTTGATCCCTGAAACAAAGCATTTCTTAGATACATTAAACACATAAACATTGTGAGGAATTTTTAATGAAATAAATTTTATCAAGTAAAAGATATATGTAAAAATACTTTATGCTTCGAAATAATTGTTTATTAATTTTTTCATAACACTTGAGATAATATTATATTAGTTTCAGATATACAACATAGCAATAAGACATTTATACAATTTTTAAATCATTCACCCCAATAAATCTAGTACTCATTGACATGATACATAGTTATTACCACTGAGGAATGTTTTTGTCTATTTTTCCCTTTTCCTGGGTAAGAATTTTGTTTCTTTGTATGCTTTGTGAATTTATTTAATAACAAGATATTTGAATATTACAATGTGATAAATCTGGCAATGAAATTCTCCTCATTCCCCAGGGTTTGCTATTGCTGATTATTGTAGGCTGAGGTTTATGTGAATCTTCAAACTATTTTACAAAAACTATAATCCTTGGTGTATGTTTTCAATAAATTTGATATTTCTTTAGTTTGTGTTTGCCTAGTGTTTTCACACAGATTCCCTTGAATGCTAGGAACAAAACGAAACAAAATATGCCTCCCCCAGTCTCTACAATTGACAATGTGAATGAAATTCTGCTTTAACACTTGGCCAGGTGGTTTACATTTTTTGCTTTAGCTTTCATTTCCTGCTTTTCCCCAAACCCAAGATTAGCTATTTATAAAAATTTAGAGTTCTTGTAGGTCTCATCTGACAGTGCATTCTGTCCTGGACATATGCATGACTTACCAAATTTCCTAGTACATACAGATGCCTTTAAATGCTGTAATTTCCCCCCAAAAAACTTTCTCCTTAGCTATTCCTCTCAGAATTTATACAGTCTATTGTATATTTCAACTATAATATTTTGCAAAAAAGGAATGCAAAATATTAACTTTTTCGTCTGATGTAACAACACTTTCAAGCAATGCCTCTTGCTTGTCTACCCTTAATGAGTTCTAAAGTAGGTAAAACAGAGAGGAACATCCTGCCTTAGTCCTTCAGGTAGTCCCTAGATTGGCTAGGAGAGACAAGCATGGTAATCAGTGAATAAAATCTGCTATGATCCTTCCAGAACCAGGACCACGGAGAACATGGGCCTCCATTTTCATCATTGTTGCTGAACTGAAAAGGGTTAGTGTTAGGATTAGAGTTAGGGTTAGGGTTAAGTTAGGGTTAGGGTTGGGGGGAACAAGGGCAAATAAAAATGTCACATAACTATCCTATCATTTCTAAACTGCTTCTTTTTTGATTAAGCATTTGCTTGGTTTTAAATATTTGACTATTTTCTAATAAATCTCTCCAAGGCCAGGACCACAATGTAGCATGCCTTATAGCTATGTATGCACCTGGAGAGTTTGATAAAAACCTTTTTAGGAACATTGATTGTTTCTAATTCATCTTTTTCTTCCACATCACTTAACACATATTAGGGCTACAATAGCATTTAATTGTGAGTTAGTTTCCATGCTTTTATCTATATTGCAGAGTAGTTAGTATAACTTTTCAACATGAGTTAAATATGAGTTTCAGATAATCAGAAAAATGTATGAGATATTTAAAATGTGTATCAATATTAATTTGCAATTCACACACTATTTATTCTGATCTATTGCCTAAAAGAATCAAAATGAGTGGTGAATTCTGTCTTCTCTTATACTACAACCATATTTAATATTTTCTATCACACTTTTGGTCAGCTGCTATGTACTGTAAACAATATGAAGATGCTAATTTTTAAGAACAGAGCTGTATGCACACTTACTAAAATTACTCAGCATAAACTTTTTTGAATTCTCTATTTTCTTCATAATGAAATGTGTAGATTGCATGCATAACTCCATAATCTCAACTATTTCATCTCTTGCAACTAACCTTGCATGTCATCAGCTCTGTGATATTACACTAATCTAGGCAGATTGCATGGCTTTGTACTGACAATCCCTTGACTCAAATCATTAGCTTCTTGTTATTCTTATGCCTAGATCTTCCTTAACCTTCAGCAATAATGTCAAATTTCACCTGTGTCATAGAGCATCTGCAGAATAAATTAGCTGCTCTCTCACTTGAGCCTAAATAGCATCCTTAACTGCGCTAAGTCATAATTTTGCATTCTACTTTATCTTATTTGTTCATTTGTTTAATTATTACAAGGATGAACTCAAGGGCTAACAACCCTGGGTGGGAGTTCGGACTTTGCCATTCCTAGTGTCTAACAGTGGAAATTTGCTTAATCCCTCTGTGTTTCAGTTCCCTTAGCTTTATAATATTTGATAAGAGTATTGCCTATCTTATATATTTTTAGAGGATTAAATTAGTTAACCTACATTAGAGGCTTTAAAATGTTAGTTAGAATAATATAATTCTACTATATATGTAATAATGATAACAATAGCATGAGTAATATTATTATCATTTGTATTATATTGGGAGCACCTTGAGGAGCATAAATATAGTTTTCATCCCTGCAGATTTGAGACCAAAGAATTATGCACAAAAATAGTACTTTAATAAATATTTTGGAGTGCTAAATAAATAAAGTTTATAACCTAAAAACAGATGCTTCATTTGTAGTCTCTGAATCAGTTATCGATACAATCACCAATCCTTCCCATTCAATTATGACAAAATCACACACAAAAAATACAAACCATCCTTTTGTCCTAGGTAGCATATTTAGTTAGTCTCCATTGACCTTTATTTTTATTTCATTTTTCTATCACCATTTATCTACCCTGTACCTTCTCCTACCTTTCCCCACTACCCCCAACAATCACAACACTCTTGTTTGTGCCCATGAGTTCTTCTTCTTTTTATTTTTTCTCGGTCCCTCCACTCCCCCAGAACCCCGTCTCTGAAATCTGTCAGTCTGCTATCATTGTCTGTCTCTATTTTGTTTGTTTTTTAGTATCAAGTATTGCAATATTGTATTTACTTTTCTTCTAAACCATTTCTATTTTTCTTGTCTTGAATTGGGAGAATATAACTTCCTAAACCAAAGATTTCCTCCCTGTGTGCAACTCTTTCTCAGACTTTCTGAAAGGCTTCTTTCACTTTGTAATATGCGATTAAACTTTTCTATGTAATTTCATGGCTCAGTAACTCATTTCATTTTAGCATAAAATAATATTCCATTGTCTGATATAACACCATTTATTTATCAGTTCACCTAATAAGGAATATCATGGTTGCTTCCATGTTTTAACAATTATAAATAAAACTGCATGTGAGTGCGTGTCTGTGTGACAGAGAGAGAGAGATATTTTGAGGATGTATAGGGGTTATTTTTTAAAGTATATGAATTCTATAAGCTGTATATTTATTTTATCTTCTTCAGGTCCTTTTATCTCTTTCCAAGTTAAGTGAAATTTAAATTAGCATTGTTTTTTAATAAAAAATGACCCAATTATTTAAACATAATTATCATTTATCTACATATGTGCAAAAAATAAAGTATTGGCATTATATTTAGTAAATATATGAATGCTTATTAATGGGGGTAACGTAAAGTAAATTTTTGTTTATACTTTATAACCAATTCCCTATTATAATCTTATAATTTGTTATGAAACAGTGAAGATTCCCTCTGACTTTTATGTTGGTGAATTAATTTTATTCTTTCTCCATACTGTTCTCATTTTTGACAATTTCCCCATCCTTCTGACATCCAACACTCTGATTCTTCCTTTATGCTGCTGATAAGACTTTTATTGACCCTCCAATATGCCCCTCAGTACTATCAAGTCCTTCTGGTGGTATATGCTTCTGTCATATTTCTTAGTTCCTTTTACCCCATCACATTATCTAAGGCTTCTATAATCTGACACAACAACGAAAACTACACGGCATAGTATAAAGACAGGGAATACTGATAAGTACCAAAAGAAGGGATTAGTGAGCATAGGAGAAAAGTTCTCCTGCTGGGGGAGAGACAGAAACACTTGCTAAGACCATACCCTAAGACCAAAGCCCCATTGTGCACTCTAAAAACCAAGAATCAAACAATTAAATAAGACCCTGACTACAGACTACCATCAATTTAACAAGAGGATTATAGCTCAGAAATCTATAAGAAACAGCACACAGGAAAGCTCCAAAGTCTAAATGAGAAATGAAAACAAGGTCACTTGAGAAATCTGAAATCTCCAGTGTCCTGTAGCTAAAGAACCATCAAACACAGCCCAACCAAACTTTACCGGTTTACTATAATTCTTACACTGAATTACTATTTACTTCAATCTCCATTGTCCTATGAATGTCTGCTTCTCAACAAAGACAATTACAAGCATTCCAAAAGAGAGTCTGAAGATACATAGAAATCATTAGAATCAGATTCAGATGTGGCACAAAAGTCAGAATTATAGACAAAGAATGTAAAATAACTGATTGATATGATAAAGTATTAATTGAAAAGGTATATAACATGCAACACCAGATGTTGGAGATTATATGTATATATATAACATATAAATATGCAGAAAAACAAAAACTATGTAAGAGAATATATGAAACCATAAAGAAAAAATTTAATGCTATGAACCAAAACATACTAAAATAAATAAAGAATGCCTTCAAAGTGCTCATTAGTACATTAAATATAGCAGAGATAGAATTCAATGAACTTGAAGATAAGTCTATAGAAATTATCCAAAGGAACAGAGAAAAAAAGGAAAAAACATACTAGAACATCCAAGAACTGTGGAATAACATCAAATATATGGCATGCATGTTATTGAAATGTCAACTGGAGAAGAGAATAGGAGAAAGCAAATATTTAAAGTAATAATGACAGCATTTTCCAAAATTAATGATAGAAACTAATCCAAAATTTTAAGAAACTCAGAACACCAAGAAAGATAAATACCAATAACAACATAAAAACTAAATAAACAAACAATAACAATATAAAATATTGGGTAGGATTGGGTAGGCCAAAATTTTCATTTAGCTTTTTTCCATACAATTACACATTACATTAGGGAAATTATTAAATTATATAAAGCTAATATTTGGAGTAAAGCATTTTTATAGTACTTATGAAATATGTCTATGGAAGTTCTGTTGAATAATTGATTTACATAATATTTGTTGAATTTCTTTTCTTAGATTCTAAGCATGTAGAAAATATATAGTACTGTATTGGAGAAAAATAGGAACACAAACAATAAAAAATACAACTCATTTGGCATAATAGCAAAAGCATAACAAATTCCCCTAGGAGTTTGATTTAATCGTAATACAACACTTGCTAAACCTTCTTCCAAGGGGTATCTTATCTGCTTTTATTTGATGCTCTGTATCTAAAGTCTAGAAACAACAGCAACAAAAAATAAATGGTTCTATATCTTAAGCTCTTGGAAAGTACGAAAAGAAGGGATTGGTCTATACAGTTCACCACTGTCTTCTCTGACCTGGAAAAATCCTCATATGTATGACCTAAGAACATAAATAATATAAAATACATTCTAGCTGGTATCTTTTTCATTTACAGAAAAGTGGATTACCTTCTCCTTAAATTGAGCCATAAATATAGGTTACTCTGTGTTATGCACCAAAGCAATATATGGGGAGCAAGTGTTTACTAAAATAGAAATTAGTCTGAGCAGATGTCAGGGTCCAAAATACAATTTTAGTGATGTTTTTAATAGAAAGAATTTTCTTTCTACCAAAATGTGTGCATATGGTTTCTATGAAACATATGACACTTTTAAATCATGACAAATATCCTAGCATCTTGTCAAATATCATATTTAATGGAACTGAAGTGGAATATCATTAGGTATAAAATACCAATAATAAAAATTTTGCAAAATAAAATTTCATATCAATCACTGGTATTAGGGTGTGAATTAAAGAACTGTGTAGCTCCCAACTGTTCAATCGTGAGCCAGCAGCTATTTTCGCCTTCTCGTATTTGAAAATAATGTCTTGCTACTGTGGTAAATCAAATTCAATTCAGTTAAATTTTATTTTACGGAGTTTTTTATCTCCTAATAAAGGCTAATCTGTGAAGATACTTTATATGTGATACAAACACGTCTTCCATTTTCTGGATGTAGAGGCAGCCTCTACCAGGAACGCTCACGGCCCCATGTGGTGTGCAGTGCCCGAGTGTCCTGCAGGGCAGGCTGGACTTAGTGACTTGCTTCTGGAGAACAGGATACAGTAAAAATGATGGAATATTATTACTTGTGAGATTGTTACAAAAATATGGCTTTTGTTCCATGTACCCTTTCTTGTCCTCTCGCTGACTTATTCTGAAAGAAGCCAGCTCCTATTTGGGAAATAGCCGATGAGGAGCCCAGGTCCTTAGCTAAATAGCTTCTTAGAACTTGAATTATTCAATCACATCACTGAATTTGGGAAGGAGATCTTCTATCAGCTGAATTTTTTTATTATATTTTATTGATTATAGTATTCCAGTTGTCCCAACTTCCCCCCTTTTCTCCCCTCCACCTAGCACCCTCCTCCCTCAGGCAGTCCCCACATGATTGTTCATGTCTGTGGGTCATTTGTTTAAGTTCTTTGGTTATTCCATTTACTACACTGTACTTTACATCCTTGTGGATATTCTGTAACTAACAATTTGTACTCTTAATCCCCTCCCCTCTTCGCCACCTCCCATATTCCATCTGGTAACCACCAAAATGTTCTCTGTATCTATAATTCTGTCTCTGTTCCTCTTATTTTCTTACTTTGTTTTTTATATTCAGTTGTTGATAGATATGTATTTATTGCCATTTTATTATTCACAGTTTTAATCTTCTTATTTTTCTTAAATAATTTCCTATTATACTTCATATAATAGTGGTTTGTTGATGATAGAGTCATTTAGGGTTTTCTTGTCTGGGAAGCTCTTTATCTGCCCTACAATTCTAAATAATATATTTTCTGGGTAGAACAACTTGGCTGTAGATCCCTGCCTTTCATGACTTTGAATATTTCCTGTCAATCCTTTCTAGCCTTCAAAATTTATTTTGAGAAATCAGCTGACAGTCCTGTGGGAACTTCCCTGTAGGTAACAATCTGCTTTTCTCTTGCTTCCTTTAAGATTCTCTCTTTGTCCTTAACCTTTGGCATTTTCATTATTGTCAAGGAACTTGGTGAAGACCTCAAGAGCATAAAAATATCCAGTCAAAAATGAAGGGGACATTAATTGAAATAAAGAACAACTTACAGGGAAACAACAGTAGAGTGATGAAGTCAAGAATTGGAACAAAAGGAATTAAAAGACAACTAATCAGAACAAGAAGAAGAAAAAATAATTCAAAAAATGACGATAGTGTAAGGAACCTCGAGCATTCAACATTCGAATCACAGGGGTTCCAGAAAGAGAAGAGAAATCAAGAAATTGGAAATCTATTGGAAAAAGTAGCAAAAGAAAATTTTTCTAAGTTGGTGAAGGACATAGACATGTGAGTCTAGGGAGCACAGAGTCCAGAACAGATGGACACAAAGAGGTTCACTCTAATATATAGAAGTTTAATCTTTACAGGAGTTTTCAGCCCTGGCTGAATGCAACACCATGAGAGACTTTTAACCAGAATTCAAAGTCCCAACCCACAGAGACTGTGAGATGATATATATTTATTATTTTCAGTGACTAGATCTTATTAATTTATTATTCAAAGATATGAAAATAATATAATAGAATGGATAATCCACAATGGAAATCATACATGAGTTAAGTAATTATTGATGCAAAGCCAACAGTTTTACCTACCATGGCCAGTTGTCAAATGACTACATAAAAACTGACCTTAATTTAGATTTCATAGGAATTTTATTGGAACATGGAATATGAGAAAATAACTATGATTTAATAAAACTTTCAACTAATGATTAACCTAATAGGAAAAAGGAGGTATAATAGCTCTCCTCATTATTTGAAGTTCATGGAGCACAACTGATTGACATAGAGAAAAAGGACAAATTAAAATTCCCAGCAAAAGTATACATTGAAAATTCTCTCTGTATGAAAGTCACAGTTTGGTCCCATGTGGGTGGAAACCAGATGTTGACTAGATCTATCTTCCCACTTTAATATGATTGAATACACCCTGTAGAACCTTGAAGTCCTCTGTAAAATTTCCGTTAATATCCTGGGAACTTAGATTCTCATAATTACCTCCAGATCTCCATCCTCTTCAGGGATCAACTGTTAGTCTATATGCCATTGATTCAGGAATGAATCTCATGACATGAATCTCAAACTCTCATTTACATAAAAGCTGTAAATATAGTATAATAAATTATAGTAAAATTGAGTAGGCAGGATGAAATAATAAAACATATATTTATGTTAAAATAATGCACACAGTTTAAATTTAAACACTGGGTAAGCTCATTTTCAAAATTTCCCACATCAAAAAACTATTGCCTTTAATTCTGACTCTTCATTTGACATAAACATACTCATGTAAAAAACCTTATATCTTTTCTTCTTTTTCCTTCTTTATCACACAATAAAAAATGTGCTTTTCCACCTCTGATAAAATAATTAAATTTCAGTGATGCTGGTTCCCCTGATTCTGTGGGCATTTATTCTTATAAAGTCTAATAGTCTATTCCTAAGGTATTTTCTCAAGGACATTTCAAACTATAATAGGAGCAGATTGAAAGATATATATTCCATTTATACATATATAGTCCTCATATTTCTGACTTCTGGAATCACTTTTGGTTTATATGCATGCTTCCATGATGAATAGTAATGCTCTATTTCTCTACCAACTGCACCAAAAAGTTTTAAATGAATAAAATCCCTCAAATACAAGTTGCATATTTAAATTTCAATTTATTATTGTTTCCCCTTTGCAGTCCAAACTTTCATTTTAACATCTTATACAACATTATTTCCTTTCTATATAAAAATTAAGCTTTTTCTAATGAAGAACAAAAGGAAAGAAATAAAAGGGTTAAAAATTAGTCACTAAAAATTTATGAAGATGTTACTACTGAGGAAGAGAATAAATAATTCAGTGAAGAACGAAGGAGTCTATTAATAAGAACCTACTGAACACTTACTTTTTGCTCAGAACTAGGATAACACTGAGCAACATTTTAATTTTATTTTACACTAAAGAGGAAATAAAACACATGTAGAGGTAAAAGGGATAAGAGTTTCTCTTCTTAGCAGCTCAGGAAATTCCAAACAACAGCCAAGCCAGGTCCAAATGTAAGAGTTTTTGAAACACAAGTCAGTCATAGGTGGATGAGCTGTGATCATAGGCTGCTAGCTGAAATTAGAAGCTTCAAGTCTGTCTTAGATTATTACTAGTCTTCACAATCCTGGGCCTAGGAAATATCTGAAAGGTAAAAGCATTGTGGGTGAATATGTGTTCTGGATATACAAGCTATGTGAATCAATAATGCTGTTGCGATTCAATAAGCTTCAATAATCAATACATTGCTATGGTAGTGAAGATTGTTTTCACAAATAAATTGGCAAGCATGTAGTGAGGAAGTATTAAAAGAGGTAAATTGAAGGAAAAAGCCACAATTCTCCAATTTGGTTAATTAACACTAAATTTTTGAGATAATAAGAGCAATTACAAACAAAATTACAGTAAAAATTAACATCCAGAGACAACAATAATGACAAAAAGAATTAGCATTATAAGTGGCTGTACCCCACTAGGTATTGCTACGTTTGTTACAAATTGTATTTCAAATATATTTAAAGTGATCTCTAATTGTTTTTTCTGCTTCTTTCATTATAAGGGATCTTATTTGTCTGTGAGTTACGGTCAACCAAAGCTTTTGCTCTTCAGCTGCACCTGCATTCTACTAAAGACCAAGAGCTTGAATGGTCTAGTCTTTGCCACATTGGCTGTGTCTATCTTGAGCTCTTTGGGGAAGCAAGTACAGTGTAGATGGGGATAAATAATGTGCTCTTCCCAGCCTCTGACCTGTCCTCCTCTTCTGACATTTCCATGAGAGTCATGTGCAGAGGCTGGGGGCAAATGTAGGGAAACATCTTCTTCACTCTTCATGTTGTCATTCATCTCCATGATATGGGCCCCTCCAGGCCTGAGGTGTATGGGTTATTTACATTTTAGGCTCAAGTTTTCATTTCTGTCTTGCTGCTTATCTTGCTGCTAAAATTCTGATTTTATATATATATATTTTTTCAGACTATATATTGTTAGAATATAAGTATATATTCTGAAATAATTTAAACCTAAGCCAAGCATTTTAGGGTCTACCGATGCCATTTAGGCTAGTATAGTGCTGCATCGATTCACAAATCACTTTTACAATTAGCTTGGGGTAACCTGTGTTAGAAAACATTTTAAGAACTTAAATTATTATATTTCCTAAACACAGACAATTGCATTTGCTACATAGATTTTTAAAAAATATTTATCATTTACTGACTGATGAACTTGGTACATCAGAGACTCAACAGTACTTCCTCTTCAAAACTGCATAATATTGGAATTATTATTCCAATTTTAAAGTTTAAAGAAACTGACATTCAGTAGGTTTATTAACTAAAATTTCGAAGTCATTTAAACAGGTAGGATTCATAGCCAGATCTCTTCAATCTAAAGTCAGAAATTGCCCCTCATTTTCACTGAACAGAAAACAATATAAAACAAAACATAACATAACAAAATATTCAAAGATGCAATCCATAGTGCCAGGATTTACAATCCTATTATTACATATCAGCACATGAAGAAATTTAGAAAATACAGGAAATGAATGTGAAGCTAAGCTGTTCACTCATTTGCAAGATATCTGTGTTTAATTTAAGAAATCGAGCCAATGGTAATGTACTCAATTGTTCCTCTTAGGGAATTTCTCTATGATTGTAGATTTGATCATGAATCAGACTTTTGTGGACGTGCATTTCACCCTGCCATTCTTCCCTATGTGGTGGTAGCTGCCACTTCAGAATAAATGGCCACACTCCTTGGAAAGGAAATGTGTCTGACTCATTCAGATGTCTGTTGCTTATGACTTGTTCTGCTGAGTGGAATTTGTACTTTTTCCCCCCAGGAGACGTGGAAGGGAGGCAAGGGGTAATTAGAGTTTATGTGTACTCTGCACTTGATCTGAAGTTATATTTCCAAGGAAATTGGGCTTTGGCTTCAAAACCATAAAAATTCAGCAGCGTAAAGCATAAAATACACTCCATTTCAATCAGTGTAAATGACACTAGTAGAAGGGATGTGGGTGCGCAAGCAATGGTCACATAAGTTTTCAGAAAGGTACTCCTTGAATAAATTCTTGCAGTCAAAATTTAATGATGAGATTCCAATGCACTTTTCAAATGAAAAAGTTGAATGATCTATTAATTTTGAGATTTATGTTTTATTTAATTGAAAGACAGACCAGTTATTTTCATTACGTCTGCTCTTGGAAGCTTTTGGACATACTTCTACTTTTGCCACTTTAAAACCCTGTGGGGAAAAATCAAGAAAAAATTACAGTATTAAAACAATTTACAATGTACTAGTTTTTAAAGTAAATGTGATCATGGTAAAAAAGGAAGTTATAAACATAATAAAATGTAACCATTGACAATGTCACTGACAGCTATTATTAAAGCATAGCAATTATTGTCTTTCTTTTGATTTTTAATTCCTCATCCTAGGAGGATATGTGTTCTGGTTGCTTTTTAGAGAGAATGGAAGGTAGAGAGACAGAGAAAAAAAGAGAAGAGAGAGAGAGAGAGAGAGAGCAATGGCTTCCTCTCTAAGCACCCTAACCAGGGATTGAACCCGCAATCTGACTGGGAATCAAATCCACAGACCTTTTTGTTGTACAGAATTTGAGACACCCAGCCAGGGTAATAATTATTTTCTTAATCATTACATTATCCATCACTCTTTGTTCCTAATGAATACTACTTAGTAGGTTTTTACTCATGGTTTTATCATTCACTAATCTTCCCAGAATTACTAAACATTTAAATTATCATAATTCTGGTTTGGTATAAAATGATGAAAATAAAACTGTCTTTATTATTCAGTTTAGTTATGGTGCGCTATCCTACTAATAGAATTTCTGAAAGAGAGGGAACAGTCTCTTCCACTTAATAAATAGTCTGCCAATGAAAATCTGCTCCCCCTGCTTTACAATGGCACAGTCACTAAAACCTTTCCCATTGTAGTCAGAACTGTATCAGCTCCTGTAATTTTGCTTTCTCCACTGTGCATTATGTTTATCCTAATTATATAGACTCTCCGGCATTCAGGGAGAACTAATGCTAATGTCTAGTACATGCCATCTCAGAGTTTCTCGCATGCCAATCTAATTAAAATAACTTTAGAGAATGAAGGTGACATAGGTAGCAGAGCATAGAGGTGTTTACACAGTAGTTTTCAGGTGTATAACAACACTGATTAAAGTACTATACTGTTTACTTACTCATTAGAAAGCATCCAGGCTCAGCTCAACGTAAAGCAAAGATAACATTTTTCTTTAAATGACTCTATGGGAGTTTAGTATCACTCCATGATGAGTGATGGAAGGAACTACTAAAACAATCCAGCTGCAAATTAAACAATGCAATTATCTTGTGGATTGGCTGGGACAAGACCAAATGCTGAAGTGATCTAAATAAGAAGCTGCTCTTTCAAAGATCCTTTGACACTCTTATATTTTCACTGGGAGGAAATAATTATTCTCTTTGTATACAATTTATTTTGAGCAAAAACTCTGATTTCACTTGGTTCATAAAGAATTACTGATACAAAAAAGACATTTCATATTATCTATCTATCTAAAGGAGGTAGGTAGATATTTTCCTGAATATTTTATTCTTTTCCTTGCCATTTAATCTAAACCTCACTAAACTAGACCAAATACACCGAGTATGGAATTTAAAATGTTCAAATTTGCTAACACTGCAATAATTCTAAAATTCAAATTAACTAGTTTTTTTTTTCAAAATTTATTAGGGAAAGGATAAGGCACATCCATGCTGCATGAATTATTGCCTGCATACTATGTACCTCGTGGAAGTCCAATAAATATTTATTGGTGGCCATGAATGAGGCAGTGTAGCCACCATGGAAGAGGAAGCAAGCAAGAACCCTGGGTGTAGCTGTACTACCGCATCACTAGACCATCAATCTCCTTTTACAACACGCTGGCAAAATTTCATGGTCCTGCTTCCCACTTCCTTTCAGATATGCCAAAATACTTGCATTTAATCATTATGCTTTTATTGTCTAACTATCACCTCTAGTTTTTGCACCTTTTCCTGACTTTTCATTCTTCCTGACAGTGTTTAAATTAAAAATTTGAAATGACTCAAAAGTTTCTGGGACAAAAGTATGCAATACACTGTGACAAACTGATCTGACAGAAAAATATGTAAAGACACTCCCAGAAAAGCAGTGCTTGGAGTGTCCTAAGAGTGCACATCGGTTCATTAATATTTATATTACTTACACTGCTCCCTTGCTGATGTGTCATTAGTGTGGTTGTCAGAGAAAAGCTCAATAAGCAGAAGAAATTATAGACTAGATGGTCTGTACAAAAAGGAAGAAATTTATATTCATCTTGAATAATCTCAGTAATGTTTCCCTTACATCAGTGTATGCCAGGGATAAACTTTGGGTTCATATCAATATTTGAAATATCAATATTTCTCATCTCTTTAATCAATCAGTTAATCAAAGAATTAGCAGCTGTTTCTAGTCTGTGTGCCAAATAATATACTGGGCTTTTTGGAACACAAAAATCACGTAAGACCTAGTCGCTACATCCTGAGTTGAAGACATAAGTTATTTAAGCTAAAAAGTAGTATCATCACCAGGTAACACATAATAGAAATGAAGGAACTAGAGAACAGAGACTTTACCACCTGAATAAATGCTCAGAAAAATTGAAAAAAGAAGGTAACAAACCAGAACCTTAAGACAAATGTTTCTCACAATGCTTTTAGGTTGGTTCGAAGAAACAGTGGTAGGAAAAAAAATATTTATCAACAGTGTGAAGTGGGGAAAATCCAATAGTTTCTTCATGCGTTACTTGTTTCATTTTTATTTTGTGTTCATCAAAATTCACAGACAATCCAGGTGTAGCCAAGATGCTTTGACAAAATTTCAGAGGGAGAGTGACATTAATAAGCAAGTTCGAGAGTATTTCAAGACTTGAAGCAGTCCTGCAGAAATGCTATTGGTTCAGCTGCTCTTTATTTAGCAGCCTGTAGTTTCTCCAGCTGCTATCTTGGGTCTCTCCTTGGGCCTCCAGTTAATCAGCAATTCTGTATAATGCCTTTGGTCTTTCACTCCCAAGGGTAACAAAGTAGCTGTGGTATTTTTCAAATAGAGATGGAAAAAAACGTGGAGATTGTTTTCACAGTCTGCCCCTAGCACTTCAAGGTTACATGTGTATTTCAGTGAAACCTTTGTTTTCAGTGGAATCTCTGTTGCCCTGTGAGCTACTCATAACTTCAAGCATGAACACTTCGACTGGCACCTGCCTGGAGCCCCATTTAATAGATACCTTCAGTTTTCAGATGTCTGGGCTATATTGAAATGTGTACTTTGGAAAGAAAACTATCTAAGCAGTTCTTTCTTTCCCCCTTCTGAATCAGTTGATTAAAAAATAGTTTGGAGTAAAAATGTAAAGTGACAAGAAAAGAGAATAGTAAAAGTAAAGGAGGAGAAAAATACTCAGGAAAGTTCAAGTTCACATAAGTTAGGGGATGTGTCCAGGCTTGATTAGCATTGTAAATAAAAAATCTTTTTGCTGAAACTGTTAGGAAAAACACACATTCTTCAAGAAGATGCTTTACACAGGAAAACAAACCTAAATGCCAATAAGTTCTAACTGGATGAGGATAAGAGTAAATAGATGAACATTTAAAGAAAATTGCTTTGCATGCATACCTTTGCTAATGTAAATTTGTCCTGTCAAATTATAAGTCAGTTAATGACTCATCATTTAAAAATAAAAAACATCTGTTTGTTTAGGGTTCTTTTGGAACTATAAAATGATGCAGTTTTATGGTAGAAAATTCTATATATATAATCAAAATGTCAATTATTTTATCATCCTAAAATAACTAATTTGTCAGATTATTATGTTTTACACATACACACGGTGACTATGTTATATGTATGTAAATCATATCATATTGGTCTCCGTTTTAGTATTTTTAAAATTGAACCCATTGGTCAAGAGCTCATTACATATGCAAAATATTTTTCTCTGACACTTATATGTCAGACATATATGAATGGCTTTTAGTTTTGTTCATCATATTTTTGACATTTACACACTTAAAAATTTTGTGCTATTCAGTCTATTAGTATTTTCCTTAGTCTTTTCTTCTTTTGCAATTCAATTGTATAATTGATTATTGTTTCTGCCATATTATTTTGTTTCTTCCTTACATATATATACATATAACCTCTTAAAATATATTTTTTCACTTGCACAGTACACAGTTAATAATTTCTCATACTGCTTTCACGATTGCATTCTTCTTAATTACATTTTTGGAGATGGTCTTAATTACTTATTTAATTTTTCAAAATCAAGACCTTAGCCCTTTAGTTTTATTAAATCATTTCTTATGTGATGTAGCTGTCTTTTAATCTCAGTCCATTTTATTTTTATAGTTTTTAGTTTATTATTTTTATTTTTTTCTAGGATGCTAAGCAATTATCTATCATTATCCTCTTGAGTAGATTGTTATTAAGACAAAATCATTTCTCAGAAACATTTAGGTAGTATTCTGATCTTTTCCAATTGAATATGTATTTTGATGTTTAATTTCTTTAAGTTGATTGACCTAACCATATTATATAATTTTCATTGACATCTTAACTCAGATATCTCACCTCTCCAGCTCTTTATCATCACTCTTACCAAATTATTTCAGCAAAAAATTTCATAGACATTAAACTTAATAATAAATATTTAAAATATTTTTGAAACATAAAGGCTACCATTTTATATTATAACTGTTACTGTTACTGGTGAAGTTATTCTTGCTTGACCTACATCTTTGCACCATTAAGTGAAATGGGGTTGCCTAAATTTTGCAGGTTTTCTCAATAGTTTCATTCATTGAAGCAGTGCTCAAGAACTTAAGAACGGAAGCATAACTCAGTTATACATGCTATCTCTGACTTTAGACAGAACACTGACTTTATTAGAAACTCTTCTAATTCAAAAACTGGGATTCGCACCTAATCCAAAGAGATGGAAATGGTTATATGTCAATTAGAAATGGCACATGCAATTAAAATGTCAGGAAAGCCAAAATAAAAAAAATACATGTATCCCTAAATTCTATTCTTATTTACCATATTTGGAGAGCACATAAGCTTATGGCTGAGGCAAAATTGTGCTTATTATTAAGTCAAATAAACCAAATTCAAACAATAAGAAACCATTACATACGTATTTGAAAGAGCAAACTTCAGAACATTGACAGCACCAAATGCTGATGAGGTCACAAGGCAACAGAAATTCCTATTTACTGCTGGAGTGAAGGCAAAATGATACAGCTACTTTGGAAGTCAGTTAAGTAGTTTTGTTTTGTTTTGTTTTCAAAACTAAGCATACTCTTAGCAAAAAATCTAGATATTGCACTATTTGGTATCTCATGAAAATAGGTGAACACATTATATTCACACAGAAACTTGTCTACAGATGTTTATCACAAGTTTATTCATAATTGCCAAGTTTGGAAGTAACCAAGCTGTCCTTCAGTAGGTGAATGGATAAATAAACTGTGGTCCATCCATTAAATGGAATATTATTCAGCACTAAAAAATTAGCTTATCAAGTATAAAAAGATATGGCGGAAACTTGAATGCATACGACTAAAGGAAAGAAAACCACCTGAAAAGGCTGCTCACTGTACAATCCCAATTATGTAACATTCTGGAAAATTTAAAACTATGGAGTAAAAAGATTAGTGGTTGCCGGAGTTAAGGGGGAACATGGGATGAATAGCTGAAGCACAGATGCTTTTAAAGAAGTGTAAATAGTCCGATTCTATAATGGTGGATACATGTCATTATACATATGTCCAAAACCATCGAAATGACAACACCAAAAGTATACCCTAATATTAACTGTGGATGTGGGATGACAATGATGTGTTGGTGAGGGTTTTCCAATTACAACAAACACTCCACACTGGCAGGGGATGCGAACAATGCAGGTGATGCATGTCTCCAGAAAGCGTACGGGAAACTCTGTATCTTCCTTTCAATTTTACTTTGTGTCTAACACCACTCAAAAACAATTAAGGCTTCAAAAAAATTAAACCAAGTTCACTTCAAAATGATAAGAAATGTCATAGACATCGCAGTCCAAATACTGGGATTCTATGACCTTGCCTTGGAAGGCAATACCATAGGTGAAAACTCTGATCCTAATTACTCAAGGATTGTAATCAGTGTCTCTTATTATGAGAACATTTGTATATTATCAATATAATATGCAATAATATTGCACACTACATTAAATTTATAGCCACAAATTTATTTTGTTAGTATCTTCAATTAATGGATTATTATTTCAGACTCAGAAAAGTGAAATCGCTTACATCACATTGGCTGAATTAATGTCACATATGATGAAGCTGGAAATAAAATGTAATCTCACCTCAAATTTATTCTTCTGGTACAATAAAGTCTGCTTTTTATTCTTATCTATGTTCTATTCAGTAGAAAAATAATGAGGCCTTTTAGCTGGGTTTCAGTTCTGAATCTTGTACCATGTTTTGGACAAGTTATTTTAATTATTTGAGTATTAAAATGGCAAGAGAAACTCGTAGACACTTTCTCACTATTTTAATTTATTCTTCTGGGTATATAACAATTCACCTACACTTGTTGCTACACAGTTCTCTCCCACATAGTTGATTTCTCAATAGAAACTTTGCAGATGGGACTGGCAAGAGGTATTCAAAGTGATGAAAAGCAAGGACCTACAACCTAGATTACTCTACCCAGCAAAGCTATTATTTAAAATGGGAGGGCAGGTAAAGTGCTTCCCAGACAAGGTGAAATTAAAAGAGTTCATCATCACCAAGCCATTACTATATGATGCTAAAGGGAATAATGTAAGAAAAAAAGATCAAAACAATGAACATTAAAATGACAATAATTTCACAACTATTAATAATGGAATCCAAATAACAACTTAAACAAAAAAGCATACCAGGAAGAGAATCATAGATATGGAGATCATTTGGAAGGTTGTCAGTTAGAAGAGGGAAGGGGGAAGGGGAAATGAGGGGAAAGTTTCAGGGATTAAGAAGCACAAATTTGTAGGTACAAAATAGACAGGGGCATGATAAGAACAGTATAGGAAATGGAGTAGCCAAAGAAGTTATAGGCATGATCCATGGACATGAACTTAGCAGGGGTAGATTGCTAGAGGGAATGGAGGTACCAGGTGGAGGGACTGAAGGGGAAAAACTGAAACAACTGTAATAGCATAATCAGTAAAGCATATTCAAACAAAAAGGAAAAACCTGATTTTATATGAATTAGTCCACAGCTATAAAAAAGACAATAAGTGCAAGGAGATAACATAGAATATAAATGTAATCTCTTCATCAAGTACGCACTTTTGGAATAAGAGCAACACAACCAGATATGAAGAAACCAGAGAAAAATTTTCAGAGAAATTATACTAGGCAAAGATTGATGAGTAGAATACAAGCTGCATAAAGGAAGCACTAGGCACAATGTTGGAATATAACTACTAGTGCTAAATATATGTAAGCAGCATATGAATCCCCCCCAATCTACATACTTAACTCTTAATTTGGTGCAAAAAGACATTAGTGGGAATTTGTGGCATATTTATATAGTGTAATAAAACTTTCAACTCTAGATACTTGCACGTACATAAACATACTTGCATATATACACAAGCATATATACACAGGATATTTTTAATTCCTTGAAAGATATATTAGAACCATATCAAAAGTGATCACACAGGAAAAAATAAGTCAGAATTATTCTAAGGACATGAAATACTAATTTGTGCTCTTTATTTTATGTCTTAAAGCTGTTCTGTAATAGAAATCCCCACTGGACAAGAGAAATTAGATGTTGCCAAATCCACAGTAGTGTTTATAAAAGCTGAGATATAATAAAAATTTTAGGAAGGTGAAAATATGTCATTTCCTCTGTGTTAATGGATTTTCAACCTTACTTCTTGAAAAATTTATGTCTTTTTGCCAGATGTGTAAAATTCTAGCTGAGGCCCCACTGGGTAGAACATGTAAAATCCTTTGAGCTAATAACTTCAGGTGGCTTGATAAAAATATTTGTATTTTCTCAGTGAATATTATTCATTTACAGAAGTTTGCATATTAAAGAGGTCCCTAAGGTCTATTATTGCAAAAAGAGAAATTCACTTTTCTATATCAAAATGTTTTTTTAAATGCATCTTTATTCTTTTGGCCCAAATCTTAAAATCCTTTACACATATAGCTAAATAAACAAAGGTAATAGCATATAGAAAGAACATTGGTCTTTTAAGTTCTGCATTTCTCATCTGATTAGTTAGCAAATTTGTACAATTACATCTAAATGGATGCAATGCTGATATCATTGCTTATTTTATTATAGCAGTAAAACAGGTACAGTGCTATCCACCCTGATTGTTTGTAATATTACTCATAAACAATTTTGTGTACACTCTATTTCAATTTCCTAGCTTGATTAGCTAACAATATGCATTAAAACATTTAAGGTAAAATAGAAAGCTAATTTCATAGAGACTTTTAAGCTCATTTGCACACAACAAAATTTATTAGTACCAATGAAGGTAAAAAGAAACAGTATGACTTATTTTGTATCCTCACTAATTCCCTCTGCTAATTCAAAATGTCCACAGGGAACCTAAATGGGATGGCACCTAGAAATAGTATTTTTGGTAAGGACCGAATTTGTAGAAAAAAAAAAAGTTCCTTGGGTCTCTAGGTAGATTTTGAATTGCTTTTATTTTGGATCATTGCATCAATTTAGAATGCTACATCAAATGATGTAGAAAATATAAAGTTTCCTTATATTAAGGGCTGATTTTCATGCATTGCATTTTTAAAATAATTTTGTATATGGTTTCTCTCCCTTGCTCTGACTAAATGAATGATACTGATAGTAGAATATAAAAAAAAAAAAACTCAGGCAATAAAAGGCTCAAAATGTACAACACGGAATGGTAGCATAAAAATGTGCTACTCCAGAGTGCAAAATAAAAGAGTTTAAACTGATTTTCTTTAATATGGGAAACTAAGCCAAACTTAAGTTTTTAAAACTTAGAGAGCTTTTCAAAAATGATTCTAAAATATATTTTAGCACAAAGTACTATTAATTTATAAAATTGTCAAGCTAGCTATCCCAAATATTTATAAACTTAGAGGTTAATAAATCTGAAATTTATTTATTTGTTTTCTTAAAAATATATATATTTTATTGATTATGCCATTACAGTTGTTCTATTTCCCCCCTTCATTCCCCTCCACCCTGCACACCCCTCCCCCACCATTCCCCCCCTTTCCTTTATGTCCATGTGTCACAAGTTCTTTAGATTCTATACTTCCCATACTATTCTTGCCCTGCCCCCTGCCTATTTTCTACCTACCATCTATGCTACTTATTTTCTGTACCTTCTCCCCCCTTCTTCTCCTCCCACTCCCCTGATGCTAACCCTCTATGTGATCTCCATTTCTATGGTTCTGCTCCTGATCTAGCTGTCCTCTTAGTTTGCTTTTGTTTTAGGTGTGGTTCTTAATAACTGTGAGTTTGCTGTCCTTTCACTGTTCATCTTTTTTATCTTCTTTTTCTTAGATAAGTCCCTTTAACATTTCATATAATAAGGGCTTGGTGATAATGAACTCCTTGAACTTGACCTTATCTGAGAAGCACTTTATCTGCCCTTTCATTCTAAATAAAAGCTTTGCTGGATAGAACAATCTTGGATGGAAGTCCTTGTCTTTCATGACTTGAAATACTTCTTTCCAGCCCCTTCTTGCCTGGAAGGTCTCTTTTGAGAAATCTGCTGACAGTCTGATGGGAACTCCTTTGTAGGTGACTGTCCCTTAGCTCTTGCTGCTTCTAGGATTCTCTCCTTCATGTTAATCTTGGCTAATATAATGATGATGTGCCTTGGTGTGTTCCTTCTTGGGTCCAACTTCTTTGGGACTCTCTGAGCTTCCTGGATTTCCTGGAAGTCTATTGCCTTTGCCAGATTGAGGAAGTTCTCCTTCAGATATATCTCAGCATACAGATATCATTATTGCTTTCTAGAGTTACACTTTTAATGCATAAGCATAAATAAAAGAATTAAAAACATTTATATGGACATTGAATTAGTACGACCCATGTATAATGCTCATCCTTATTTTTCCCTCAAAAATCTGGGCAAAGAGGTGCACATTATACATAGCAAAATATGGTAACATCATTGAAATGTCCTTGCTCCCCAAAGCAATCTATAGATTCAAGGCAATTCCTAATAAGATTCCAGTGATGAATATCACAGAACTAGAACAAATATTTCAAAGATTTATATGGAACACAAAAAGCCCTAGATAGCAACAGTGATTCTGAGAAAAAAGAACAGAATTGGAGGAATCATGCTACCTAATATCAAAGTACACTATAAGGCTATAGTAATCAAAACAGCATGGTACTGGCATAAAAATAGACACCTGGATTTATGGAACAAAATTGAGAGCTCATAAATAAACCCACACCTTTATAGTCAATTAATATTCTCTGTCAGGTAGCCTTCTTTTACATTTTTGTCTTAAAATGCAGAAAACCTTAATATCTTCTTGTTTATCTCAATATAAGCACATATAACATATACTTATTTAAAAGATAAAACAAATTATTCAATATTAGTAAATTGCACAGTTTTTCTCTAGAGGCTGTTGCTAACTGTCTAGTGTTAGAAGTCAGGATAGCATTTGAAGGTATAACATGGCATTGCATACATGTACATAGAAAGTGCAATTTCTTTCCTGACCATTACCCCTTCCCAACCTTCTGCAACTTTCCAAACATGTTATCTCCAAGAAATGAAAAGTCTAATGGTAATCGAAGCATTACTTTAGTAACTACTATGCAAGTTGAAGTTCACAATACCACATTCACAACCTTCTTTGGCTTAGGTGCAAGTTCTACCGCACCCTAATCTAAATATTGGGAATAAAGTTTATACATACTTGTGAAGATTAGAAGGCCCAGAGATGCAAAATCACACACACACACACACACACACACACACACACACAGTAAAAAAAGATTTCATTAGTATATAGTAGGTATTCTACTATAACAAATAGCTATACAATTTCAGCGACTTACTACAGGATGTTTATTTTTTGTTCACACTGTACGTCCAATGTACATCTGCTTCTGGGTTCTGCTTATTGTCAATACTCCATAACTCAAGGCAGGACAAATAGAATGTGGCAATTTTCATGCTCTCTTCTAAGGTTCCCCAGAAAGCAACACACACTACTCAGACTCAAATGTATTAGTTAATAAAGCAAATTGTATATCTAGACAACTTCAAAGAGGAGAGAATACTTCTATTATATCTGTGTCTAGATGGAGAAGAGAATGAGAATATTTGGAAACATCCCTAATGACTTTCACAGGTCCATTAACCCAAGCAGCTGCAAGGATCAAAAGAAATAGATGAACGGAGCTCAAAAGAAATAGATCAACTGAGCTCTGTTTTTAAAGAATAACAACTGAATTCACTTTCAGAGCAAGGTGTAATGCAGTGGTTCTCAAAGTATGATCCTTGGACTCTCCGGTGCCTCCAAAACAGAAAATATTTTCATAAGAATACTGGGATGTCATTTGCCTTCTTCCATGAGTTTACAGTGGAATTTTTCAAAAATTACACTATATGTCATATGGCAACAGACTGAATCTAGTTTCTTAAGAAAATTTACAGAAAATTAAGAAAATTTACAAAAATATAAACAATGTCACGCTTTCCACTAATCTTTTTTTTATTTTTTAAATTATTTTTCAACTACAGTATTCTGTCTTTTACTCCCTTCCCAGCCCACCCCCCATGCCCCCCACCTCCCTCCCCTTTCTACCCCCCTTAGTAGTTGTCCATTTGTCCTTTATGCTAGCTCCGGTAAGTCCTTCCTTATCTTTTGAAACTACATTGTGTATTCTAGCATATAATGGCTTTATTGTTGTTATTTTTAATGAATTCATAAATACCTGCTCCAAAAGTCAGAGCTCACCATGGCTGTGACCCGTGTTGTTGCCATAATAGAGTTAAATGTCTTTCTCTGCCCAGTCTTCCTTCCTTCCATTTCTCACAGGTGTTGATTACAAAAATCGTCCCCTCCAAATTCCTACATGCATGCTTCAGCCTCAGATTCTGTTTTCTAGACACACTTCAATCCAGTGCAAAGAGAGATCTAAGAAAATTGATTCTATAATTGGATTTTAGAGCTCTGTCACCCATTGGTCACCGGGCAATGAAGGCCCCATCACTGGTGGTAAGAGAAACTCTGACACCTTGTTAAGTGGTAATAGTCCATTTGTTAACTCTTTTACTAGTGGGGAATTTGGATAGTAGACCTAGAATGCACTGATGGGTTCTGTCTGTTCAACACTTGGGAAGTGTGGGATAAATAATAATATGGTAATTAGAGAACCAAGTGGATCTTCTGGAGCTAATTAGTGATATAGAGAAAGAAAATTAAAGATTAACAGTGATTAATAAGAGAGGATAAGTGGTGATGGAAAGAGATGATTTGGGGTGGTGAGCACACAGTACCATATACAGATGATGTTTTAAAGAATTGTACACAGGAAACCTACATAATTTTATTAATCAATGTCACCCTAATAAATTCGATAGTAAAAAATTTATTAGTAACCAACTAAGTGCAAAGAATGAAAACAAGAGGTTCTTGGAGTAAATAAATAGTTTTTACAGGAGGAAGGCAGAAAAGCTGGTGATCCTCCCAGACTACAATCATGAGTAGCAGAGTACTGGAATAGATTATTTTTTGGAAGGTTTTTTAAATTGATGTTTTAATACAGTTGTGTCCGTTTTCCTACCACCACTTTCCTCTTCACTACCCATGCCCACCTCCCACCCTCAATCCCGCCTCCCCTTGGCTTCATCCATGGGTCCCTCATACATGTTCCTTTATGTCCCTTTCCCATGTTATTTCCCTCTCCTGCCCCCTCTGGTTATTGTCAGTTTATTGTTGATTTCAACGTTTGGCTATATTTTGCTTGCCAGTTTATTTTGTTAATTAGGTTCCACTTATAGGTGATATCATACGGTATTTGTCTTTCACCACCTGGCTTGCTTCACTTAGCATAATACTTTCCAGTTCCATTCACGTATTTTAAAGTCAGGAAGCTTCTTCACAAATGTCAAGACCCTGGAGGAAAGGAGTGGGATCCTGAGATGCTATGAGCTTGAAAATTTTGAATCTTCACATTCTCCTGAACTCTCTGGTAGTGACACAATCTCAGAAACTATGGTAGACATCGCATTTTATTAGAGCAAATTATCATCTCAGGAGCATGTTGAGTGGCCATTGGTCTGACAGCAATATTCTTCTGTATTTCTATCACAAAGGAGGGCTAGAAACATTTTATATAAATTTGGAATGCATTGCAATGGATATTTATGGTCTTGCTATATAAACTCTCCTACCCTTTGTCATAACATGGTCCCCAGGGACCTGCACCGTCTGAACATTTTACAGAATATCATATTGTTCCATACTAAACATATTTATAGAAATAACTGAGAAAGAAGTTGCATAGGGTGTATTAAGAAAAAATAACAAATTAAAATCCATAAAACTTAAAAAATTTCTTTAAACAATAATATGAAACAATAATTGTTTCTTTAAAACAATTGATTAAACATCAATATTAAGAAAATGAAAACACCAGACACCAACTGTAAGAAAATATCTGCAAATCATATGTCTGACCAAGGACATGTATCTAGAATACATCACTATATAAATATCTTTTACAATAATAAGGAAAACACCCATTTTTAAAAAATGGACAATAATTTGTACAGACACTTAACTTGGAGTTGGGGCACATATGGAAGGGAACTAATTGGTGTTTCTCTCTCTCCCTTCCTTTCTCTAAAATCTGTAAACTTATCCTTGGGTAAGGATTTAGAAAAGAAGGTACAGGACATGGGGAATAAGCACATACAAAGTATTCAATATCATTAGCAATTAGAAAAAACAAAACTGCAATGAGAGATACCACACTACACGCCAACTGCCATGCGCAGGCATACAGGTTAAGAAACTGAGGCACCGGACACCAACTTTCTTATAGTGTCCCAGCCAGGAGCCAAGCAGCTAGGATCAAACCTAGACCTGTCCCACTTTGAAAAAGTGACCCCTCCCACTATACTAACACACTTGAGGGTGTAGAATCATTTAGCAATCTTCTCATCTGTTGTAGGAAGTTGTTCTGAAATCAGCAACTGTGGTTTTGCACATATTTATACACACTAAATCAATAAACTCAATCCCGTCAACTTTTTAAAAATTCATTGACTCATTAATAATTTTTCCCTAGTGGGTTCTTAATCACTCTTCAGCATTTATTAGAACCATGCACTTCATTTAAAATTATATGAAGTAGTATTACACAAAGGTTAAGAATTTGGGAATTATTTTTCCGACTATAGATTGTAACAGATAGATGCAAGGAGAATCAAAGGACCTGTGATTTGTCCTAAAGGGCTTGTTCTAGAGGGTGCCCACACCCAGTCACGTACCTCCTCCACCCCCAACTGTGAATGTAACTTTAGATCATGCCATCATCGTTTGGAACATTCAAGAAATAAATTATGTTAGGCCTCAGCAGTCTCTCAAAACTACTGAACTGCTTTAATTTTCTGTTTTAATCTATCTCTCTCAATTCTATATTTGAACTCCATTGTTCGTGCCTTCTTGTCCATAATTCTGCAGACTTTCTGATGAGTAATGCATACAATTACTTTTACATGAACAACAATGTGGCTCATGAAGCCTCATCCTGGATTGGACACATTTACAGAGAGGACCAGTGCTTGTACTCAAATGTACAGGAGTTAAAATGTAGGGACTGATCACCTTGAGAATTTTGAGCAAATTTCCCAGTCTCTCTGAATGCTTTTTTTTCATTTACTTGTTAAGTGAGAATACTAGTGCCTATATTTTGAAGTGGCATGAACTAAATTAATTCAAGATACTGACATGCCAAATTCATTTTTAAAAAGTGTAAACCTATTATGTATTTATTTAAACATTATTTTAAACTGCTGTTTAAGGTATGTGAATTCTTCATAAGAGAATAAAAAAGGAAGACCATTTGGGGTCAAAAAGTATTTAAAATATGCACATGTGGATTTTTTGCTGATTTTAGGAACCGGAGCTAGACTGGGTTGAATTGGTTTACAAAATAGGAAAAAGAGGGTGGGGAGAAGAAATTGGAACTCCTCAAGGTCATTAGGTAGGAAGAGGAGACAAAGAGAAGGAGAGAGATGGAGGATAAAAACAGGTCTGCAGACCTAGACTTATCCCAGAAAAAGCTGACACTGTCTTTACAAATGATAGCACCAGTGGTAGAGAAATCAAAAACTTTAAAGGACACAAATATGTAATCTGTATTTTTTTGTTTTTTTGTTATGAAGATTAGTATGTGGAATTATTTCCCCAATACCCTATATTTTTAAGTACAATTAATGTTTTGATGCCTATTGCAGTCCTGTTTAAGTGGGCAGAGGTACTGGTAGTTTGAGGAATCAGCTATGGGACTGACATAGGCACCATTTGGGTCAAATCTAACATAAAGTTAAAGGATGAGTAATAAGTCAGAACAAAGAATCAGAAGAAGGTAGAAAATCAGACTCAATGAAGATGATGAGAATGGAAGCTACTCGGGGAAATTTCTGGCATCCTGGCAAGGAAATGTCAAATTCTATAAAGGGCATGACTCCATCTAATATCTGTGACAATACAATCATATTAAGATATGATATTTAAAGTAGCTGTATCTTTTTATCTATATTGTTTGTGATTTTACACCTTTCTCTCTTGATGTCTCTTTTTCCATTAATGACCTTAAGACATAAAAGAAAATCTAGGCCATTACAAATAAGGTCTTTTACCTAATTCTGAAAAGAAAAAAAAAAGAAAGAGAAAGCACAATACACCTGATAAAAATATTTAAGTTTAAAGTAAAAAAATTTCCTGGACTGCTTGTCAAGGTGTAGGATTTCTACATACTTTCCTATCCCCAACCTACATTTTAAGTCCTAGTCAGGATGTGATCTCCAAGGCCTTGTGGAATATATTGACTTCCAATCTCCTCCATGACAGATACAGCCGTCTGTAACCATAACCTTCACATTAAGTCAGCTGTGCTGAAAGCAAGCCACTTTTGTTTCTTTCTTTCAGCTCAATAGATATTTGTTGTGTTAGTTTTTTAAACAATGCTTTTATTTTCTTGAGTTTCTGCTGGGCTGCAGTTGTTTTATTAGTTCTCAGATGATTTATGTATTTTCGATGCACAAGTGCCCAGAGGCTAAGATAAATAGAGATATTTTTATGGTAAAATTTGAAAAATAGTTCAAGGCTTGAAAAAGCAAAGCTTATTAGGTGCTCAAAATTAAAATAAATGCTTTCTCTGCCCTGCTATTTTTGCAAGCGACAAAACAAGACATGCGAAGAGAAGGTTTCTGATAAATATTCTAATTTTGCTCTCTACCCACATCAATGTCTAAGATAAATGTTAAGTCATTTACTATAAAATATCAGGATACTTTGGAAGAGAATAATCCTGGCATACTCCTCAAGCCTGGTACATGAGCCCTGGGATATCTAGGCTTCTACTCTTGAAGTGTTGGAGATAAAACAATCCCAATGCCAGTGCGACTAACACACACAGACTTTCTTCTTTATGCAGAAGGGTCAGATTTCCTTGAGTCCATTGGTGTACTACCCCATTTTTGGTTGTTGACATTATGTTAAAATAAATCTCCACATATTTGTGCACTTTTGTGCTTTGATCACTTATATGTGAGTTTGATATCTTAATGCTTCAGAGGATGACTTCCCTGCCTGTGGGGACAGAGAAAGCAGCCCCACCTGCCATATATTATTACAAAGAGTATACAAGACTATTTTTCTTAAAGTTTATTCCTGACTATAGTCATTTCCCCTTATCCATGGTTTCACTTTCCCTGGTTTCAGTTACTGGTGATCAACCGTGGTCTGAAAATATGAAACAAAAAATACAGGAATAAACAATGTAGAAGTTTTAAGTTACTGCCATTCTCAGTAGAGTGAAGTCATATGCAATTCTGAATTGTCCCAGGATGTGACTCATCCCTTTGTCCAATGTCTCCACGATGTACATACCACGCTCTCCTTAGTCACTTAGTAGTCATCTTGGCTATCAGATCAACAGTCAGAGTATCCAGTACTTGTGTTTAAAAAAACCTATGTTACTCAGTAATAGCCCCAAAGTGCAAGAGTAGTGATGCTGGCAATTCATATATGCAAAGAGGACCCATAAAGTGTATGTATGTATGTATGTATGTATGTATATGAAAAACAGCATATATAAGATATGGTACTATCTGCAGTTTCAAAATTCCAATGTGGGGCTTGGATCATATCCCCTACAGATAAAGGAGAAAAACTGTACATTAAAACATGATAAAATGGCACTGATACAATTTGGGGGGTATAAAAGGACATGAATTTTTTTAATATAATCCTCACCTGGGGATATGTTAATTGATTTTTAGAGAGAAGGGTAGGGGAGAGAGAGAGAGGGAAACACTGATATGAGAGAGAAACATCCATCTGTTGCCCCCCTTCTGTGCTCAAACAAAGCAGGGGGCCAAACCTGACATGCGCCCTGACAGAAAATTGAACCCTCAACCTTTGGTACATGGAACAATGCTCCAACCAACGTAGCCACCTTGCCAGGACTATTTTTTCTATTTTAAATTAAGTGTATTGGGTAACAATGGTTTGGAAGGATATATAGATTTCAAGAGTACAAATCTATGATACATCATCTATATTTCATTGTGTGCCCCCCACTCAAAGTCATATCATCTGTTGTTCAGCTATAACACTAATCTCCCATCAAGTTTAAATAATCCCCTAATAGTTCATGATGCCGGATGTGCTCATGAAGTTTACTTATTATTTTTTATGGTCACATGAATGTTTATTTAAGTATATATTATATCTGGTATAAAAATCAAAGCTGAAAGCATTTGGAACAGGCTAAAGAAAATTACTAAGTCTCTTGGCTGAATTACTATTAATGACATCTTTTTTACAAAAATGAGTACTGACTAGCACTCAGTGGTAGAGAAATGTTCTGGAAAGAACCAAGGTCAAACATAAGTTGCTGATGCAACTTATTACTCCCAGGAACAGATGCAGCTTCTAATGTAGTTTCACAACCTGTATGAAGGTGATTAATACGCTTTAGGCAGTCAGCACAAGGTTTGATGAGATACGCAGAGCCAATGAATAAAAGAGGAAAAAGATAGGGTCATGTTTGGGCCCTGGTGAACATTTGCATAAAAAAATGAATAGAAAAAAAAGCGAGTGAAAGTACCTGAATGGGAGTCATCAATATAGAAGAAAAACAGAGGAGAGTGTTTGAGGGAAGTAGAAACTGCCAGGCTGGAGAGGGCAGTTTCTAGAGCAGTGAGAGCAGAAACCAGAATGTAGTGGGCAGTGTACAGACAAGTGGGAGGTGATGAAGTTAGAGAGAATACTGATTAGTTATTTTGAAAATTTGTCTTGGGATGACAAAGAAGTAATCAAACAAAAGAGAACACAAATTAGGAAAAATGTCCTGACAGTTTGGGCCAAAAATGTGAGTGCTCATTATACACAACAAAATACAGTGATTATAATCCATCACTATACCTAAGATTTTAAATTAAGTTGCTTATATAGAATGTTGAAGTTATAGCAAGTTATAGTAGACCAAATGTAATATATATATATATATATATATATATAAAATCCTTTAAAATTTCATTAACATGATAGTTGTTTAAACAGTTGCTATAGTAATTGTTGCATTTTAGTTATATAGAATATGTTGATACTTAAATTATTTTATAATGTATATAAAATATGTTGCTATTTAATTCAGTAGCTAGGTTAATTTCCCTTTGGCACTTACCTTTCTCCTGAGGAAGGCTTATTCATGAGGATTTTGGCTTTCTTCTTTCTCTGCTTTTCACACTGAGGCTTCTCAGTGGAGTTAAAAATTAACTTAATTTTTCAACTCCTCTTTTGAGAATACTATGAAGCTTCCAAATTTTAACACATTTTCATAGTCTCTATACACTCATTTCACAAACCATGGCAATATGTAAGCTCCTTCAAATGTAGTCAACTACATGATTAACACTTTATAGAGATATTGTGTAATCTTACAAGTAAGCTAGCTTTAAATTATATCTTCATCAAGTTTTGCCTATAGTACAAGTCTGTTATCAAATATGTTAGCCATATGAACAGGTGATATTATAGGGAGCTTCATAACTTCAAACTAATGTTGGAAGGGGCAACTCTATGGGTTTCATATGAAAAAGTTATGAGCTCTCTTAATCATGGAATAATACAGAACTAAAAGCACACTCAGGAGTCATAGGATCAAACCAGTCTGCTCTTTTATGCTAATAAGTTGCAGCTCTCTGTTTGCTGGTCCTTTACATTGTTGTGTTTATTTTTTTAAAAGAGCATAACCTCTATAAAAGCAAGCATGCTCATTTTTTGACAGTACAGAAATCTAAGATAGATGAAAAAGAGGATATTTATAAAAATGGTAGCACCAACAGGAATGAGTGCAGAGGAAAAAGGAAAAAATGGCGTACTTCTACAACATATTCAGATAAGCCTTATACTTTCTTCAACATTTTCTCCCAGCTGTACATCCTGCAAGGCTATAAGGTGAAATTATCTCCTGTTTCTTTTAAACACAGTGTTTCCTTTGAAGTCTGGGTACATCTGTGTTGGGTTTAAAAGAGAGGCTATGAGTGAATAAGCAAAGGGCAAATCAATGTGCATTTTATTACTTTTTTGGTAAATCATGTTAATTTGTGGCTCTCTAAGTGTGATCCCTATACCAGCAGCATCAGCATCACCTGGGATATGCAAATTCCAGGTGTCACCCCAGATGCACTGAATCAGAAACTCTGGGCGCGGGGCCCAGAGGTCTGTGTTTTCAACCAGCCTTCCAACTGATTCTGGTATATGCTGAAACTTAGAAACCACCATGTAAAGGAATGCAACTAGTTAGTGGTATTTTAGCATATGGTCTTTTTTTTATTAGAAATTACAAGAAAATGTTAACAATTTATCATCAGAGATAGAAATGTGAAAAGTAACCATCAGTTCCTTTTTGATTATTAGAATTTCCTAACAAAGTTCAACTATTATTTTTATTTCCTTTGGACTTAGCTATGTTTTGTAATAATAGCCCATTTTCTTCTTTACATTTTACAATTCCCTACATTTATAAAATACAAGGAAAAAATTAAGGACATGATTCAGTTCATCAATTCTCTGAGCCTTTATTCATTTCAACAATAAATCCTGCCACCTTTGTAAGTGTTTGCTTTGTGCCAGGAACTGTGATGAGTCTTTGGGTAAAGAAAATAAATCATGAATAAGATGTAACTCTTTATGCCAGGACTCGAACTTCAGAATTGATTTGAGGAGAGAAATGTAGAAACTAGTATGGTTGTCCAGAGTTGGGGAGTAGCTGTGGTGAGGCTGCAATCTTAGGCCCTTTGTTCCATGAAGATCTATATTAAAAATTAAAATAGTTTTATTGGTAATTTTTCCCAAAAAGTGTTGAATGGGGTTCTGTTATATATTAAATAAGACTGATAAAATAGAATGTCAGGACCATGAAAAGAAAGATAAACAAAACATGCCAGCTATAAAGACTCATTTATTTTTCATTCTTTCAAGAAACATTTTATAAGTACCTGCTTCATGCCAGGCATCATGCTATGCACTGAGGATTTATAACATGGAACATTTAGAGTTAAGCACTTTTTATCTACTAGGAGTGAAGAAAAGCTACATCGGTTTAAGATTAGTAAACCCTTAGTGTCCTGGAAAGAAAATCTTGAGAGAATACAAGGAGGATGAGGTTTAGATGACAAAAGGAAAACCTGTTCATTTTGCTGGAAACTATTCAAGTTTAAATAATTCATTTTGTTCCTTTGTTCTCAAAATGATAAATTTAAGGGCAAAGTAACAGAAACTTTTTCTTTCGTAATTCACAAGCAAGCTCGGTAGAAGAGATTTGTCTACTTCTTCTGCTCTACTTTCCTATCAATTTTTCTTTCATCATTGAGTTTATGTTTCATCTAAAATAATTGGTGCTCATTTTCTCAGTAAGTGCATTAGAATTTTCTAAGGTTTCTTTGCAATCCTTTGAAATGACAAAACAATATTTTATCCTAAATTCTCAACATACTTAACTACCTCAAAGTTCTGATTTTTTTCATCATAACTTATACTACTATTAAAATTGTTATAGCTTGTCCTTTGCAAGTATTTTTATTGTATTTATATTATTACTTTATATTTAGATTTCATTGTATTTATATTTAATTGTACTATATATCACAGATATAAATTTGTGAAATTGTAAAACACAAATATTCTTAAGGTTCTGTAGCTATGACTACATTATTTTACAAAATAATGTACACTCTCAAAAAATCACTTTTTTTAAAATTCTGGAAATCATGTCAAATAAGAGAAAAGTGATAATATCTATCTGACCACTATAAAATGAAACAAATGCATTACTTTTTGAGAGCAGAAAAATATCTTCTTGACCCTAATAGTAGACTAAAATCTTATGTAAGGATTTATAAAAGAAAATATGTGTAAAAAACATGGACAGTGTCCTTACAGCAGCTTAAGTTCTAGTTCAAGTAAACTTTTCGGTTTGATACTGTGCCTAGAAGTGTAGGGTCTGCAGTTAGGATGCCAGGAACTAAGTTCTAGTTCAGCCACCAGTAGGCTATACTCTTCGAACAAATTATTATACCTCCCAGAATTTTTTCCTAATTTATAAAGTGAGGTTAAAATATAATTTGTTCAAAAGCGTCTGAGATGCCAGATGAAATGAAGTGTATAAATGTACTTAGCAACAAATGAGAGCATATGATGAAATCAATAAACTTTGACTATTATTACTATTGATGACCCATGGTGAATGGAGAGATCAGATAAATTTATTTTTCTGTGTCTCAGATTCTTTGCATAAAGAAAGGTTTCTTTAGTGTCCGTCCAAAACCCCTGTAGTAGGCAGCCCCTGAATTGGCTCCCAGTGATCCCCACTGCCTGTTGTCCAAGCAGGTGTGTAACATACGCCCTGAGCATGAGCTGAACCTAGTGTCTTCCTTAGAGCTAGTAGATTAGGGCAAAAGTGAAGTGATGTTGCTTCTGAGATTAGGTTACATGAGTCTGTGACTTCGGTCTTCCCCACACTCTCATGCCCTCAGATCTGCTAGCTCTGACAGAGTCAGTTTCCACGTTGTGACCTGTCCTAAGGCGAGATCCACGTGGAGTGAAGGTGAGGGAAGCCAGTGAGGAGTGGAGGTTCTCTGCTGAACAGCCTGTGAGGAACTGACTCCTACCAACAACCACATGACTGGCCTTAGAAACTGATCTTTCCCCTTAAAGTTGTGAGATGTCCTCAGCTCCAGCTGATGCCTTGGACGAGGCCTGTAAAAGTCTCTCATCTGTGCTGTGCTTGGACTGCTAAACTACAGAGGTGGTGAGATAATAAACCTTATTGTTTTAAGAATTTATCACAGAAGTATTTATCACACATTTGTTAAAATCTTTGGGAATTAGTTTCTTTCCGTATTAGCCTTATAGAGGCAGAACATTTAAATATAATGAGTAACTCCAATTACATTTATTAAAAACAAAATTATCTCTTTTATTTGCTCACTAATCTTTCTCAAAATAGCATCCCCATACGTAACATTTAAGTTTCTGGTGATTAAACTTATAATTTTTAATTCTTTCAAAAGAATATTCTAAAATTCTAAAAGAATATTCTAAAATTGACTTATACTCATATTAATTATAAAAAGAGAGAAAATGAAAACTCAAAGTGGAGGTAAAATTTTAGGTGTTATTGAAGCAGCTATAGGTCACTTGACTAAAATTTTATACTATGTTTATAGTCATTTCTTATCAAACTGTATTCTCCTTACTTAATATAAAAGATGCTTAAATTCCTAGTTATTAAGTTTAACAATTGATTTGTTATCTCTAGATCATAAATTACCTAACAATCAATAGCCATGGAAATGTAACCTTTTTAGTGGCTTAAAATCATGCACATAAATGTTTATTTAATACATTTTTAAATTTTTGGTAAATGAATAAATAGAGCTTTCAAACAATAGAAAATTGTCCATTCTACAATTTTGTTTCAGGAAAAGATTCTTCCAAAACCACAATTTTGGATGAATTGCAATAGCATATTGAGTGAAACGTATTAATAAACCATTTGGAAAAGAGGAACAAAGAGTTATGTGCTTTTCTATGCCCAATACTGCTTGTTTTGTTTGGCCATCCCAACTTAAGGAAAGACGTTTCAGTGGGAATTGTTTAATAATTTAGTGAGAGATGGACGTGTTTTGGAAAGAGCAGTGAGAAACAGCTTAATGGCCAGCAAGGAATATGGGAATGAGAACAGCTTGCAGACTGGATACTATAAATAAGAAATAAGAAAGATTTCTGGACTGTCTCTTAAAACCAAATACATACAAATTCACGTAGTGTTGGAACTAACTTGACTTATTTTTAAATGGGAAAATAAAAGAGCGAAAAATAAATGAGCTCAGCTTTCTACAGTACCTAATACTTCATGATAGATAAGAATAAAAATTACTTACTTCATACTACCAGGTGACTACTCTTATTATGGTTGATTTAAAGACACATAAGCTGCTAAACAACACCTTAGGCAGAACTGTCTATTTCAATTGCTAAATCTACCAAATATAAGCAGAAGAAGCATTTAAGAACTCGGCTATGCAAGAAGGCAAGTTAGAGCTTTTCCAGTAAAATAAACTTACCTGTTCTGAGAATTATGCTGTTGTGTTTACTACATTGATGTAATTAATTAGATGTAGATATTTCCCAAATTAGAAAGAATCATCTATGTACATCCTATACATATATATGAACTCTAAAAAAATAAACCATCCCAAATGACTTAAGGCACAGGAAGCATCTTCAGGTTAGAGATATCACCATTCAATTAGAATGAAATAACCACACTGCCCCAGCTTCAGCTGGTGCCCAGGAAATGTGCAAGAGTCCTGCTACCTCCTGTAGTGGTTTAATCCCTATACTGAATTATATGATAACTGGCTTGCATCAGCTTTCCCAGAAGCCTAACTACAATTTGTTATACTGTTTATATAAAATAATGTATTTCGATTCCAAATAACTGACAAATAAATAAATAATCTTTGAGGGTTTTTAAAATTTTTTAATCTTCATTGTATTTTTCCATTACCATTTAGTCTCTTTATACCCCCTTCCCCAGCAGTCACCACACCGTTGTCCATATTCATGAGTCCTTTTTCCTTTTTGCTCAATCCCTCCACTCCCTAACTTCCCCTACCATTAGCTGTCACCCTGTTCTCCATGTATGAGTCTCTGTTTTGCTTGTTAGTTCAGTTTGCTCATTAGGTTCCACAAATAGATGAAATCATATGATATTGGCCTTTGTCTGACTGGCTTATTTCACTTAGCATAATGTTTTCCAGGTCCATCTATACTGTCACAAAGGGTAATTTTTCTTTTTTATGGCCTAGTAGTATCCCATTGCGCAAATATCATATAGTTGTTTTATCCACTCAGCTGTTGGTGGACCCTTGAGCTGCTTCCATATCTTGGTGATTGTAAATAATACTGCGATGAACATAGAGGTGCTCGTGTTCTTTTGAATTAGTGTTTTGGATCCCTACAGATACATTCCCAGAAGTGGAATCCCTGTGTCAAAAGGCAGATCCATTTTTAATTTTCTGAGGTATCTCCACACTGCTTTCCACAGTGACTGCACCAATGTGCATTTCCACCAACAGTGCAAAAGGGTTCCTGTTTCTTCACGTCCTCATTCAGCACTTGTTTGTTGATGTATTGATGATAGACATTCTGACAGGTGTAAGACGATATCTCACTAGGGTTTTAATTTGCATTTCTGAGGTGATTAGTGATGGTGAGCATCTTTTCATATGAATATTCGCCATCTGCATGTGCTCCTTGCAGAAGTGTCTATAAAGTCCTTTGCCCATTTTTTAATTGGGTTTGGGGTTTTTTTTTTTTGGTATTTTGTAATACTAAATAAAATTGTATATTAACCCATTATCAGATGTATCAGCCAATATGTTCTCCAATTCTGTGGGCTGTCTTTTTATTTTGTTGATGATTCCCTTTGCTGTGCAAAAACTTTTCGGTGTGGTGTAGTACAGCCATTGACAGACAACGCTTTATGGTCCCCTGGGACCTGGGAGGGCAAACACACTCTCCTGTCTCATGGTGGCTGAGGAACTGGGATGTTAGAGTTTGCCTCAGTAAAGTTCTAAAATACAAGGTAATCCATTAGCGTAAATCTAAAGTTGATTTTAAATATTATAAAAAAGGTGATGATTTCTGTACATTATTCTTTCTACCAGTACTTTTTTAAATACAAACAAGGAAAAATGCTATAGTGCAATATTTTCCCCATTTTAAACAAATTAAAAAGTAGCATTGGAATAATAAGACATGGCATGCAAATTATATTCTGAAATTATTCTGACATGAATTGAAAAAATGTAATATGATTTGATACATATAAAGTTGTACTGGGTTGAATACGAATTCATGTCCATGAGAATCTCAGAATCTGATCTTATTTAGCTATAGGATCTTTGCAGAGCCAATAAAGTTAAGATAAGGTCAAGCAGAATTTGGAAGAGTTTAGTCCAGTGTTGGTGTGCTTATGAAATTTTAACACAGAGACATGCACAGAGGGAAGAGAATGTGAAGGAATGTGGAGAGAAGGCCATGTGACGAGGGAGGCAGAGACTGGAGAAGTGGGTCCACAGACAAGCAACATAAAGGGCTGCCAGCAACCGCAAGAAGCAGAGAGGGATCTGCCTGATTTCATCATCCACTAGTATAAATTTCCTCACTTCTCCTTCCTTCACCCCAAAGAAACATGCCTGACCCTCTGCCTCTTCCAAAATAGAGGCAATCCTATAGAATCCTTTTCATAGGATATAAAAGCTGAAAAAAACTGTGTTACAAATAGCAGTTATAAATGTTAGGTATCAGATACTTTAAAACAATTTGATTTGATCCTCTCAACAACATCACAGGATAAGTATTACTGATAGTTTAGAGGTGAAGAAGTTAAGTCTCCAGGAGGCTAATTGCTTAAATTCACATAACTTGCATATGCCAGAGTTCAAGTGAGTCCTTTAGAGATTCAAGTTTCACGTTATGTCCACTGTGCAGGGTAGTGTAAATACAACAGGGTGACTCGAGGGGCGCACGTATCAGTTGATGTTGGGGGTAGAGTTTAGAGCCCATATTAGGCTTAGGAGGAGGGTTTAATTGGCATTAAGTAAAAGGGTTAAAGAATATATCTGTCTCTTAAATCATAGTATCTAGAAACCTATGGAATAGTAAATAACACTCACCCATCTGATCTTTCTCTGCCCCAGCCTGAGAGTTCTTTTAAACACAATCAATGTGCAGGAAAATTTATTTTCACCAAGTATTAATATATATCAGTCAGCTCAACTGTGCTGCACAAACTTGTGATTCTTTAGCAGGAAAAGCATGATGGCTTCATGGGAAGATCTTCCTGCTGAACCACAAAGAAGCTGTTTCTTTCTTCCCAAACCAGAGGGTGAGTCTACAGGGGAAAAATGCTCCTAATATGGTCATTAAACACAGGGTAAATTATTTTTAACTACTAGTTTTCTTCTTCTATAAGCCTAAAGTTCTCTAAGACTAACTAGTTCCAGCAAAGAAGTTCGAATCTGAAATAAAGCAGGTAATCCTGGTATGCGATTCAAAAAATACTGAGCATGACCTATAAAATGTATTATTCATATTATTGCTCTTTTTAAGGTACTCTCTTAAAAAAATCTGTGTGTTTTTCAATGCCCCAAAGCCTAGTCTGTCTCGCCTCAACTTTCTTCAAGGGTCTGTAAATTTTTTAGAAGTGCCTCTAACATCCTTTGCCATGGACATTCTCTTGCTTCTTGATCTTTGCCACGCCCAGATGGGTATTTAGATTTAGACATACAGTTTCTTATCTAAGTTTCACCTGACATGTTTCTTTGCAGCTCTAATTTGGATAGTCCAATACTTATTTCCAGTTTTAAAATAAGAACTATTTCTCTGTCTATACGTCCCCAAGTCTTAATCTTATTCAAGCCAACTTTCCTTTGGAAAGCCAGAGCCACAAACTCTTTACAAACAAATAAAATGACCTCTGCAGGCAGAAAACTGAAAGAATCAGAATTTTCTCAATGGATCCCTTTTTCACATTAACATGCATTGCATGCTTACTATGCCTGGCACTGTACTTCCCATGTGTTAACTCATAAAATGTTCCAAATAGGTCCATAAAGCAAGAAACTAAATACAAAGAGGTTAAATAAACTGCTTAAGCTTATATAAATAATATACCAGACCAGAGATTCAAATTCAGCCAATCTGATGTCCAAGATGATTTAACCACTGAATTTTATACTTCCTTAGGAATATTAGCCTCTTTATGAAGATTTGTGTCCCGTTTTCTTACAGCATGCAGGGCGCCTTCATAAAAAGGGGCCTTGCTAATGTATGATGTATTTTTCTTCCCCCTAAGTGAATATGCATATAGTTACCAAAATGCCTAGAGATAGGCTTTCTAATTCCCTAGAAAAACTTTTTTCTTTTTATTAAATGTATTGGAGTGACACTGGTTAAGAAAATTATACAGGTTTCAGGCGCATAATTCTGCAACACATCATCAGTACACTGTGGTGTGTGTTCACCACCCCAGCCAAGTCTCCTTCCCTCAACATTTATCCCACCTATACGCTCCTTCAACTCCCCCAACCTTTTTTCCCCAGGGAATCACCACACTGTTGTTTGTGTCCATAGTTTTTTCTCTGCCTTTTCTTTCTTTTTTTTTTTTACTAGAAAAACCTTTCTTGCAACCCAAAGATTCCTTCCCAACCATCATGCTAATTTTTCCATCTGGCCTTGTTGCTTTAACTTACGGCTTTGAAATATGCAAAAAGACTATGGTGTACTTCTAGACTAATATCTCCCCGCGATATCTCCCAACCACAAGGTCTGGCACATGAGCACTTACTAAATATTGCTTTCATATGAGAGAAGTGTTTATGAAGAGATTTTCATGGGAGGAAGAGACAAAGATCAATGCTTTTCTAAGGCTAGTGTGAGCCTTATTACAACTTCAATCCAATGGGTGCAGTGAAATATTTATCAGTTTCTACATTCATAGTATTTGAAGACATATATTTAAAAATTTAGTATTAATACAATTAATTTATAAGAAAATGAATTATAAATCTTATATTTTATATTATATACCATATGCCTTTGTGCTGACAATACTTAACCTATTCCTCCTTGTATAGAAGGTATTTCTGTTGATGATACTGGACAAGAAGAAATTGGGGATAGAGACAGAATTGAGAGGAAGTTTACTTCCAACAGCAAGAAAGAAATATTTGCTCAATATATTTCAATATTCCATGCTTTGTACATATTCCCACAAATTTTTAAAAGGTGGCTTTTGCAATTTAAAAGAGTTTCATCATTTCAAAATGCTTAATTGACTTCAATTCATATCTGATACCTTTGGAAGACCTTCTGTAAAGGAAAAGTAACTATACTTTCTTCCTTTTGTTCAGGTGTCCAAAGTCCCTCAGCTTCCTTGGCTGGATAGCACCTGTAGCCCTCAGTTCTCAATTATAGATAAAAATAAAAACCACAGTGCCACAAAGTGGATATTTCTGTGAATCACACAGAGTTCAGGGTACACACGCACACACACACTGGCAACCTTGGGGAATTGCTTTTATTTTGTGGAAACCACGCTTAATTGTAATGTATTCTTTTCCAAGTGCCTGTCCAATTGTTCTCAAAGAAATCCTTCAGTTGCTGCAGAAAGCAGGCTTGTTTATACAGTAGTTGCTGTTTTATTGCTCCTACCTTCTCAGTACAGAACTACTGTACCTAGACTAGAAATTTCTTATGAAAAAGATAGCTAGATCCCTGGTGAATTTGTGAGTGGTGTGCATGCATGTGTGTGTGTTTCCTAGACCTACTTAACCCTTAGGGTAATCAACATACACTTAAAACATCCAAACAATTTTTTCTCTCCAACCTTCTTAAGAAACAAAATTTAGATGAGCTGCTGCATTTTTGCAAAGTTTTGTTATAGCTAAATTTCATAGCTGAATGAGCAAGTGCATTTCTAGAAAGAGAATTTGTTTTCTGGAAATTTTGTGTAATATAGCAAGCTGAAATATTGCTCTTTTGCTGAATGCATGCACATCCATAAGGGAAAATATTTTGCCAATTTAAATCTTTACATTTTAGCAGTAAAGAGCATTTTAAAAAACACACAGAGGACTTGGACCTACAATGACAACATGTATGTCAAAGTAATAGTGGGTATTTTGCATACATGTTTTCTAATGACTTCCAAATCTGTAAGAATTACCTAAATTATTTTTCACCAAATTTCTTGGTTCCCCTAACTCAAAAAGTTAAGATGTAAGTAGGTATGCATATTTGGTGATATCAGAAAGGTATTTGGAAACTATAAATCAAGTTCCCATATTTATGTTGCAAGTGAATTGATGATAAAAACCCAAAGAAGTAACAAGCAAATTTCCCAGGGCCCTTTAAAACAGCTAAACTTTAGTTAACTTTATAATTCTTAATTCTTGTAAAAATAAATAATTTTCAGCCTTATTAAGTTTTAATTTAATTTATTCAAATTAATTAAATACAGTGATTATCTCAATATTTTAATGATTTTTTAAAAACAAGAAAAGTGTATTCATTCATACAGATTGAGGGTATTTAAGGAGTCTACTTTCTTTGATACTTTGCAACCTGAATGAAAAATTGTGTGACTGTGTAGATATTCATTTAAGAAGATCAAGTCTATTTTTTCCAATTTTCAAAAGGTTCTGTGACCCAAAATATTAAAAGCCATTCTTACTAATGAGTAGGCACTTACTAGAGCAGAGAATATATATTATCATTCTCTTTACCATTGTATACCTTGGGCTTAAGTGCCAAGTAAATGTATGTTGAAGAAAGGGGAAAGAAAGAAAAGAAAAAAGATAGGAAAAAGGGTGGGAAACAGATGGAGAAAATGACATGTTACGTATTTTTGTTGTTGTTTGTTTCCTAGATGATTTGCCAGTAGACGATACGGGGTGGGCACTGCAGATCCAGGGCTAGACCGTCAGCCGCAGATGAGCCCGGCATTGCAGTTGGAGTCTCCAGGAAGCAGACAGGAGCTGGAGCTGGGTGTGCAACTCTTTGTGTTTTTTGTTTTTTATTTATTTATTTTTTTTTATTTTATTGATTATGCCATTACAGTTGTTCTATTCCCCCCTTCATTCCCCTCCACCCTGCACACCCCTCCCCCACCATTCCCCCCCTTTAGTTTATGACCATGTGTCTCAAGTTCTTTAGATTCTATATTTCCCATACTATTCTTGCCCTCCCCCCTATCTATTTTCTACCTACCATCTATGCTACTTATTCACTGTACCTTCTCCCCCCTTCTCCTCCTCCCACTCCCCTGTTGCTAACCCTCCACGTGATCTTCATTTCTATGGTTCTGCTCCTGATCTAGCTGTCCTCTTAGTTTGCTTTTGTTTTAGGTGTGGTTGTTGATAACTGTGAGTTTGCTGTCCTTTCACTGTTCATCTTTTTTATCTTCTTTTTCTTAGGTAAGTCCCTTGAACATTTCATATAATAAGGGCTTGGTGATGATGAACTCCTTGAATTTGATCTTATCTGAGAAGCACTTTATCTGTCCTTCCATTCTAAATGAAAGTTTTGCTGGATAGAGTAATATTGGTTGTAGGTCTTTGGATTTCATGACTTGGAATACTTCTTTCCAGCCCCATCTTGCCTGGAAGGTCTCTTTTGAGAAATCTGCTGACAGTCTGATGGGAGCTCCTTTGTAGGTGACTGTCCTCTTATCTCTTGCTGCTTCTAGGATTCTCTCCTTCATTTTAATCTTGGCTAATGTAATGATGATGTGCCTTGGTGTGTTCCTTCTTGGGTCCAACCTCTTTGGGACTCTCTGAGCTTCCTGGCTTTCCTGGAAGTCTATTGCCTTTGCCAGATTGGGGAAATTCTCCTTTATTATTTGTTCAAATAAGTTTTCCACTGGTGGCTGTCCCTTTTCCCCTTCTGATACCCCTATAATTCGGATGTTGAAGTGTTTAAAGATGTCCTGGAGTTTCCTAAGTCTCTCCTCATTTTTTTTTGAATTCTTGATTCTTCATATTTTCCTGTTTGGCCATTATTTTCTTCCTTCTGGTTCACTCCCTTGATTTGAGTCCCAGTTTTCTTTTCATCACTATTGGTTTCCTGTGCAATATCTAAGGCTCCGCTCCTCATGCTTAATGGGTGCGAACAGACCAAAAATGGCTCAAAGATCTCAAAGCCCTAGAGGCCATAACTCTAAGCGACGAAGAAATAGCAAAACTTTCAGATGCACAGTTCAAAACACTGGTGATCAGGATGCTCACAGAACTGGTTGATTTTAGTCACAAATTAGAGGAACATAGGAAGGCTAAACTAATTGAAATAAAGGGAATTGCACAGGAAACCAATAGTGATGCAACTCTTTGCATTGGGAAGTAATGCCAGTGAAAGAAAAAGAAAGGAAGAAGGGATGATATGATCTGACAAAGGTTTCATCAGTCCCACATGAGCTGTAGATTAAAGGTTGTCTCTTAGAGGAGTCCGATCTCAGGTGCAGATGGCTAGGTACTTGGCCTACAGCCATTTCAAGCAGTGTTTCCTGAGTCAAAAGTAGAGTTTGACCATGAAGTTAACAGCTGAAGGCTGTTGAATAACCACACTTAGAAGCTAGTATGGTTCTTCTTAAATGGGGACCTGAAAAGCACATCTCTGAGTCTTCTACATAAGGTAAGAACTAATTTCTTTACTGTAGAAAACAATGTAAAAAATCACCTTCTTCCTATCAAAATGTCAGCTCCAAATAACAAGGGAAAATAATTTCTTTTGTGCAAAGGAGGGAGTCCAGGAGAGGAGTCTCTAGGCATTCATTTATCTCCGCAATGCATTCCTCTATACTTTTACCTTGTGTATTAGGGCTTCCACAACAAATGTACTTCTGAGTATTTAGGATTGAAAAATAGCATTGATCAACATGTTAAAGAAAACTGACAAGTCTATTTCTCATAAAAAAGTAAGGCATTCAAATGGATATCATTTGCCAAGCTTAAATTGATTGAATATCCTTGTTTCTCTTTTTGCCTCCCTTTCTATGAGTTTCCATGGGAATTTTTGTAGAGCATCTGACAACAGCTGAATCTATATGTGCTCTAACAGAACCAGTTTCAATTAAAGCCTTGCTGCATCTGCTCCTTGTGGCTCATGAACAATAAAATCAACATAAATTTATTGAATGATTAATATGTACCCAAGATTATGCAAAATTTCCATGAGGGAATCAAAATACAAGGAAACTCTGGCCCGTGTTCCCTCATGGAAATGAGAAATGAAGCTAGATGCATGTTCATTAAGAGCATGAGTAGCTTAGATTAACTTTCCATATCTCTCTTTACACACTGTCTATGATCACACTAACTGCAATGACTTTCTTCAATTTCAGGAAACTGATAGGCTTGGAGTAGGTAAAAATAGAAGTTACAGAATAGTATTGTATAATAGATAGCCAGCCACTAATTCATTCAGCAGCTCAATCAGCCAATGACTATACATTTAGTATCTATAATTTCTCATATCATAGGGGCCCAAGGCAGAAAAATTAAAACAGAGATAATGCTCTTCTCTTCAATTAATGTATATGTGAAAACATCGATAATAATAAATTAAAATTACAAAGGCTAAGAATTAAATGAAATAAATAATATTATAAAGAGTAAATAAGGTGGATTGGGGAACTGGTAGGTTTTATGTAGGCTGTCCAAGGAAAGGCAGTTTGAGTAGATTTAACTTAACTAAGATCTGAAAGGCAACAAAACAACCCAATGACAAAATGGTAGGAGAATATTCAAAGGATAAGACTACTGGAGAGAAAAATAAAAGCTTCTGAAATGGAAGTAAGTTCAGTCTGTTCTAGAGCTATGCTGTCCTCTAGGGATATAATGCAATGCACATAAGTAATTTTAAATTTTCTAGGAGCCACATTAAAAAGTAAAAATACACTGCTTCAATTACATTAATATTTAATTTGTTTTATTTTATTTAATATAGCAAAAATACCTTTCATAAATGTTATTAATAAAAAAATAATGAGATACTTTACATTTACTTTTATACTGTCCTTGAAATGTGTATGTATTTTAAACTTACAGAACAAATGACTTTGGATTCAAATTTATAAACACGATGATTATATTTTAAGTGATCAGTAGTCACTTGTGACTGATAGCTACCAAATTAAGAAATATAGATCTAGAGTTTGTAGAAATATCACTGTCTAGTGTCTAAGGAAGAGAGTGGACCAAAGCAAGTTTGGAGGAAAAGATAGATAACATATAGGTCAAATAGGGCCTCTTAGTCAGTGGCAATGAATTTGGACCATATTCCAGTTTTTGCGGAAAGTCACTGAAAGTCACAGGTTAAGCAAGATATTAACATGATATGATCACTGCTTGTTTTAGTTCTTTCAGGCTAGTATATCAAAATATCACAGACTAAGTAGTTTACAAACACTGAAATTTCTTTCTCACAGTCTGACGGATGGAAATGCAAGATCATGTCTCTGCCATAATTGTGGAAAGGCTGTCTTCCAGGTTGCAAACTTCTAGTTGTATCCTCATGTGGAAGAAAAAACTACAGCGCTCCATGGGACTTCTTCTATAAGAGAACAAATTCCATTCATGAGGACTCCAAAGGTCATGTCCTAATCACCTCCAAAAAGGCCTTACTTACTAATACCATTGCCTTTGAGTGTTAGTATTTTAATGTATGCATTTGTATTACAATTTTTTCATTACCATTTAGTCCCCTTAGACGCTCCCCCATGCAACAATCACTGCACTCCTGTCCATGTTGGAAGGACACAAACTTCAGACCATAGCACTCCTGTCAAGTATTTGTGTGTTGTCTAGAGAATGGACTGTAGAGGGGGCAAGAGAGAAGATCCAGAAAACCAGTTAGGAACCTTTTGTAGTTTTCTTTGGGATACCTATGGTCGCATGGACAAAGTTGTGGCAGTGACCTAAGTGGGGATAATATAGGACTGGGCAAAAGTAGGTTGATAGTTTCATTGTGCCATTCATTAGAGTTAATAAAGCTATTGTAATAATCACAACTTGCTTGTCTTTCTCCACACAAACAACTGTGAATCTACTTTGCCCACCCCTGTATGCATATGTATGTTAAAAGTCCACCTGACTGAACTCTATGAGAGACAGAAGATGTGGAATAAGTATAAAGAATTAAAAATGACTTTGTTTTGTTCTGTTTCTTTGTTTTGTTGTGTGTGTTTTAAAATATTTTTCTGGACGAGTAGGTATGTGGTAGTGGTAATATATGCATTGCATTTGGAAAGATTTTAGGTTTCAGAGGATTAAAAATAAAGATTTCATTGATTGTGTAAAGTGTAAAGTTCCATTGATTGAAAACAGTGAGTACATAGTTTGTTTAGTTGGTATGGAATCCTGATTTTAGAGGCATCAGTATTTAAATATTACTTAAAGTTAAGAGACAAATGAGAAGATCTAGAGAAGGGAAGGGATGTTAGAGAAGGGGAATTGAGGGGGAAGTGAGGGATGTGAAAAAATATTGAGAACTGGGTAGGAGCATAACAGCAGTTTTCATAAACAGATAGTAGCAAAAGCAGTTGGGGTACTATATAGAGAGATGGGAAGTGAAGTAACAGAGGCAAAATTTTAAAAAACTTAAGGAATGTATAAAGAGGAGCAGAATAATGGGCCAGGGACTGGAGAAGAGATGTAAGATAAAGGAAAAAAGCTTTAATGCATTCATATTTAAGGTTGAAAATAATAACTTTCAATTTCCTATAAATCGATAATCCATTACCCAAGAACTGACGATTTAAGACAGCAAGATATTAATTACATGAGGTAAATCTAAGAATCGGGGACTTAGGTTAATCAACTTCCCCAAAATCCCAAAGAAGTTTGGGAGACCAAGATGCAAACTCAGAATAGGTCCAGGAGTTATCCTGACCTTCAGGGAGAAAGTAGAGTATCTGGTAAACAAATCTCCTTTAGATACAGTGGTCTCAAGTAAGAGGTACCTGATTAGCCTGGATGCAAAGTAATGAGGACCCAAACTAAGACTGGAATTACGCAAAGAGGGAAAGAGATGATGGGAGAGGCATTAGCAACCAAATAAGATGGTCACTAAAGATAACTTCAGGCTCAAAAGCTCCTGCAAATATAAATGTATGGTAGTTTGTATCTATCGTGAATTTGACTTTCACGGAACACTTCAATTTAATACATTTTATCATGTCCTTCATCTATTTTTTTTAAATATGAATTGTTTTCCACACTTTCATTGACCAATAATGATATTAAGTTATTACTGGACAGGATTGCCCCCTAGTTGTTTTAGAGATTTTTATAAAAATGATCGTCTGTCGTAGTTTCCAGTGTCCCCATATGTGTAAAAGTAAGTTGATTCCTTTAAGGAAAGTGTTAATAAAAACAGCAAGCAGAGAAAAAAAACAAGTTCAAAATAATTAGTTTAGACTGATTTAGACAATTAGATTCTGACATGACAAAAATTTTAATTTGAAGTTCACAGATATCTTTTGGGTTTAGTACTTGTGTAACACTATGGGTAATGTTCAGCCTCCTCTTTGGAACCTGAGTGGTGACTGCCGCATGCTGACTGAGCTCAGAGGCTGGTCTCCCCGAGATTTTTCAAACAACAGGGAGGTTCCGTGTTAAGCCAGTTATCGACACAGCTCTCACGGTACCATGATAACACAAGACAATATAGGATCTTAATTACTAGCCAGTTAACTTTTCAAATCCATTAAACTTGTATTTAAAAACTCCGAGCATTAAATATTTTGATATTACATAGAAAGGAGATTAAAATCTATGTGATTTTTTTTCAAAATCTCAAGCTAATAAATGGCAGGACCAAAATTCAACCCAGTTATGTTTTACAGCAAACTATACAATTTTTAGTGCAGTGTTGAACTGCCTCCTGAGACATTACTTGAGAAGTAGGTCCAGTGGTGGTTGGATAGCTTCACCATAGAAGTCATTTCCATTTCGCCATGGTATGTAATTTGTGTTATAGGGCACATTGCTACTACTTCTTAGTGGTCTGAGGAGGAGAAGATTGCAGTGGTTTGACAAGGTAGAGATGGCTATAATTAGGATCAACAAAACTGAGGAAACAGGACTATTCAGTTCCAACAGATTAGTGATACTTGCTAGAAGCCTATAAATATGGATCATGCAAACAAATTTTCTATCCAATAAGTGCTTCAGTCTTGTGGGAGTGACTTTCTTTGCAAGTCTCCCTGGCCACCATGGACGAGAGCAAATATGACTGAGACATGATGTGATCTGCTTAGGGAGGAGAAGTGGCCATTTTCCCATAGGAAAAAGGCTGTGGGCAGTGACCAATTTCACAGGGGAAAAAGGCCAGCAGAGGCCAGTTTCTCTGAGGAGAAAAAGGCCTCGAGCCCCCTCCTCCAGGACCTTTTATTGGGTTGTAATACACAGGACTACAGGACAGCAAGGATCAAACAGCAGATAACATTTCAAAGAAATCAGAGGGCTTACTATGAGTCAGTGTCTGTCAGGAACAGATTTTTAGGGTTTCCTGCTCGAACCCTTAACATATGAATGAAAGCACTCTTAGCAGAGCATATTTCACAGGTTTATCAGGAAGTCTTTGTGATGCCAGATTTGTCCCCAGGACACTGCTCTAGCAAGGCAAGGAGCTGCACCCCTCCCCATGAGGTATTCAGGCTTAAGGGGAGTAGAGCCAGGAAGCGCTTCTCCCAGAGGACATGGGGACTCAGGCTATGTCAAAGCCGGGGGCGAGAGTTCATTGCTCCCTCTTTGTTGCAGCTCCCCGAGTCTTTCCAGGAAGGCCTCCCAAGTGATCAAGTCTAACTAAGGTTGCCACCCACTGTGAGGGGTTTTACCCATCATTGACTTCCAACCAAGCTTTGGGGGCAGGGAGAGGAAACTGAGGCAGCCATTTGCTACCAGAAACAAGCTTTGTCTCCTGCAACTCGCATTCCAGAGGTCCTCCCTCACTCTTAGCCACGAGGGGTGGAGATACAATTCCCAGAACCAGGCAGAGCGGTCTACAACACAATCTATCATTATTTTCCCCAGTTTTATCATTGCTAATTATTTTTTGTTGCTGTTATTTGACTTTAGTACTGGAATCTTGCAATTTCATGTGAATTCTTCCTTGGTGCATTTTTACTTTTAATTAAAAAAAGCTTTTAATTAAATTTATTTGGGTGACATTGGTTAATAGAATTATGTAGGTTTCAACTATACATTTCTATGATACAAAATCTGTATGTTGTACTGTGTGCTTTTTTAAAATTTGCATTTCGAATCCTATTGCTGCATACAGTTGTGTGATATAATCAGGCGGGTCCATGCAGCATTTAAGGACTCAGAAGATTCTCTAAAGCCTTTGGACCAGTTGATCGATAATGTTACAATAACTTTAGGCAAAGTCAGTGCAAAATTTTTATAACCCAAAGACATTTTTTGAGTGTCTAATTTTGTAAACTATTCTAAAGCCTCATTAGGACATAGTAGCTTTTTCCTTTTATGACTGTTGAAAGACTGTATATTTTTAAATAGATCATCTTTATAATCAAAGATTGTTGATCAAATTGTGAAATTCTGCTTAAACATCAAGCACCTCTCAGAGCTAACTAATTTAGCAAAAGTGTCCACAGTGACAGTTCTGAATGAATCTAGAGAAAGAGGCTGTAGTTCAAATCCTACAAATCTCAAGTGAAACTTCAGTAAAGTAAGCTATTCATTCATTCCTTCTTTCATTCACCCAGTGAATAAGCAGTTACCTCAAGCCTGCTATTAGCTAGGCAGAAAACAGAGTGCTAAACATGCAATAATTAGCAGATCTTTCAAGGAGTATAGTGAAGGAGATGGACACATACTCTAATAACTACAAAGTACTATGCATGTGCTAGAAATATGTGTGTGCTAGAAATAGGCATGTAGTATTTTGATAACAACATGTAAAAGTCACAGACCTGGTATCGCTCAACAAAAATCTCTCCTGTGAAATGAAAAAAAAAGCCAAAATAATATTTCATATAATATGAAAAAAAACCTTAATATCCAGGTAAATTGTCATGAGTATCCTACACAGTATGACTTCACCAGAATGGAGACAAATTGAAAGTCCACCTTTAACAGTGATACAGATTGGTAGATACAGATGCAGACACAGAGAAAACATGGACCATTCATTAGCCATAATGTGCACCATTTAGGAAATTTTGTGGAAACTGACAAAAATATAATTGAATGTCACTGTATTTATACATTATTATATTTGTTGACTACCTATAATCTGTTGCTTTAACTGACCCTATTTGTTTTATTTTTAAACTTTTTTATTGTTATTCAAGTACAGTCATCTCCATTTGCCCCCCAAAACTTGCCCCCAGCCCAGCTGTGGGGCTGCCCCCATACCCACCTCCCAACTTTAACCCCACCCCGCTTTGGTTTTGTCCATGTGTCCCTCATAGATGTTCCTGAAAACCCTTATGATACGTATAACAAGACAATATTGTCTGAATATGTCCAGACTATATTAAATTAAATTAAAACTATTGCTTTTTTAAGTCTGGGGATATTTATCTGGTCAGAGGTTAATTTCAGAGAACTTCAAAGATAATATTAATTTAAATTAAAAGGAAGAAATTCACTTGGATATTTCCAGTATCTCCAAATAGCCAAATATTTAATTTAACCTGTGCAACCACTAGTTAAGAAGAACGACACCAGCTGAGAACCACCAGTATTGGTGAACCAGTGGGCATTGGTCAAATGTCAGATACACTGTCCCTAACTGATGGTTTCCCATCTTTGTATTTGGAAAATTATTGCATGGATGCTGAACAATGCAGTGAAATTACTGTAACTTATCTACATCAAAAAATTCAAGGCGAATCATTAAATACTTTCTTTTTAGACAGAGTTGGGAGTAAAATATATTCATGTTCAAAAGAGTCCATGTATGATTTACCTAAGTATTTAAGGCAAGTCACATTAGCTACACCTTACACCAGAGTACTGAGTAAAACAAAATGTCCTGGATTAGAATTTATGATATCTAGGGAAAAAATGATGCAGGCATAAGCAGATAATTTGGACAATAATTTGGCAACAGTAAGCCACTTTATAACAGCATTTATAATTCTTTTCATATTGTATTTATTATTGTGAGGCAAAGTTTTATATTTTTAAATTGATGGAAAGAGTATGAAACAGATTTTATTCCATGTAATTTGAATGGCCCAGTAATATTTCCCAAATTTGTGTTCACCCCATGTGCCCCATATGCCAATGTTCTGAACACTGACACTGTCATTATGTTGGATAGCTTTTGTTGGAACATTGGGTAAAGGGGTATTCCCTAACAGAATGCTTGTATTTAAAAAAAAGATTAAAAATTCCACAGTTTAAAGCTCTTCAAATAATATTCAGGAAGATAAAAATCTGAGTCTCGTTATCACACATTTGAGATGTTATAGTGAGAGAATAGATGGACATATTGCTAAGGATATTTATGTGTCTTTGGTTTTATCTTTAAGCAGAGATGAAGAAAAACACATTTTAGTTATTCTCTCTCTTCAGGGATTAAGTTGGCCTGCTTTGCCTCACCGACCATCAAGTTCCAGAGAAATTTAGCCAGTGGAGTGGTTATGAGAGAAATATCCGTGGTTGTTGTATTTCTGTATTTTCATATTTGTGTATTTGTGCTTTGCACCACAAATTCTCCTAACTCTGCTGTCTTTCTCAGTCATTGTCCCTGACCCATCTCTTTAGATAGAACATAACACATTTTAAACACACACAAAAAATGAAAATATCTGCAATGATATTTTAAAAAATCTAGTGAGTTCCCAATTGATACATTATATTAAATAGTAAACATTAAATAAACACCTTGTCCTAAGTTATTAACAAATTCACATGAAGCCAGTAATAAGATATATGAAATGTTCAGATTATTAGATCAAAGAAAGGTAATGGAGAAAAATTCTACTTGCTTGGTATGCACATTCCATACCATGGAGCAGAATTTACAATACACCTATATAGCTCGTACATGACAGTATTTAATGGGAATCAAAAGACCCACTAAAGTAAAATTATCTTGTACAAACCTGTTAGGTCATCTGAAATATCTGACATAAGGTTTATTTCTTTAAATAAGACATTGTTTGCTGAAGTTAGGTGTTAAAGTAAAACTTCTTATCTGAGAAACGTGTATATTCAAACAGCTGCTTATTTATATTAGTTTTACTACATTAGACTCTTTCTCTTAAATGTGACCACAGTCCTAAGGAAGCAGGATAAGTGACAGATAAAAGTTGATGTTAGGCAAATGTTAAGATATGGGCTATTGCTATGAACATTGGGGTACATAGGTTCTTTTGCATTGGTGTTTCAGGATTCTTAGGGTATAATCCCAGAAGTGCAGTTGTTGGGTCAAAAGGCAGTTTTATTTCTAGTTTTCTGAGGAAATTCCATACTGTTTTCCACAGTGGCTGCCCCAGTCCATATTCCCACCAACAGTGCACTAGGGTTCTCCACAGTCTTGTCGCCAGCACTTGTTGTTTGTTGGTTTGTTAATAATGGCCATTCTAACCAGTGTGAAGTGGTATCTCACTGTGGTTTAATCTGCATCTCTATGAAGGATAGTGATGTTGAGCATTCTTTCATATGTCTCTGGGGCCTTCATATGTCCTCCTTAGAGAAGTATCTGTTCAGGTCCATTGCCCATTTTTTTAATTGGCTTGTTTGTCTTCCTGGAGTGGACTTGTATGAGTTCTTCATGTGTTTTAGAGATCAAATCATTGTCCTAGGTACCATTTGCAAATATATTTTTCATATGGTTGGTTCCAAAGGGAGTACATTAGAGGGTGGGAGGTGGGAATGGATGGGGTGGAGATCATGGTGAGGGGAAAATGAAAACAACTGTACTTGAACAACCATAACAAATTATAAAAAATAAAGATATGGGATATCAGCTAGAGTAAAGTTTTATAGTGAAGAGCCTTAATATAAAAAAGTAAGCATAACACACTTTACAAGAACCTTAACAGGACAAAAGGACTAAAAGCACCCACTATGAGTTGTGCTAAGATCCCTGAACATTATCTATCTATTACTCTTAATCACTCCATGTGCCAGAGATTATTTTCTCCATGTTATAGCTTAGGATATTGATGTGCAGGAAAATCAATTAAGTATATGAGGAACAGGTAAAAACAAAGGTAGTGATGACAAACTTTCTATGGAAAAAAACCCTGCATATCTAGGGTAGTATAAGAATTATCTTAATTATTGAGAGAGAGAGAGTTTGAGACAAGAGAAAGGAATGGGGTAAATAGAAGAAAGAGATTTTAGGAAAAGGAGGAAATAAGTAACCAATCATTAGTTATGCACATGCAGCAAATGCTTCCAGTAGCATCCATAATAATGATGAGTGTAACCACGACCATAGAGAAAGGACACCAAAACCAGACTCTGAGAGAGGAAATTTGGGTCATAAGCTGGCCTTATATCACCAAATCTTTCTGAAAATTCAGGGATGTATTATCTGCCATCTTCCAGCCCTTCTCATGACAATATGACTATCTTCCCCAGTAGTGCTAGACTGTCCTAAATACTTATTTTTATTCTTGACTAAATTCCTTGACTCTACAAAGTTTAAATCCTGCCTACAGATTCAAAATCTTTAAAGTGAATTTTTGTTTTCTGTCTCATATAGGTCCTGGAGCTTGTTTCTTCATCGGAAGTGGTTATAAGTGATTGACAGATATGGAGACACTGGACCAACTCCCACAGAACCACTTCTTTGTCTACAAAATACAATAAACACCTGTTTGTACTGCATGGTGATGGTTTGGGATGCTTTTGGTTAATTGTATATTCTAGTTAGCTGAGAAGCTATATGACCAGAGAGAATTAACAGATGGTCATAAAAATGTAGTGTATATATTAAACCCGTTAGTCCTAGACTTACTACTTTTTTATTCATTTTAATATATTCATGGAAATATTTTGATGCTCTGCAAATTAAGCATCTAGCATTCATAAATTGTTTATACAGTAGATAAGATGAAGGACATAACTTATAACTGCTTGCATTTCTGAGAGTGTGAACCTTTTAAGATTTTTATGTTTAATAAGCTGCCATAATTACCGATTTCTTACCCATGAAGTGAATCAGCTGCTATTGTGTACATTGACCAAAGCTATTTTTTTGTTTAAAAGATTTGAGCCAGTGGTATTCAGGGTACTTCTACAGGAGCCACTTTCATTTTCAACAATATATTATTTTCCCCAAATACCATATCTAACCACATCTATAATAAAGCTGTGGACAAATTCTACGTGTCACTTTATTTCAGCAATAATTACAAGGAACTGTATGTCAAACACAACCAGCATTGTGTGAGGCTCTCATTTCATTATTTGACTGTATAATACACATATCTGTAGAGTGAGTAATTTTCAATCACCTGGGGTCATTTTCATTCATGGGTTTTTCATAGACCAGCCATATCTAAAGGCCTGGGGTCCTTAGAAACTGAACTATAAACTGTCCATTAAAATTTCAATCATTTCACACCTAGTAGCATATACTGTATGCTATATATCCAGTGAAGAAATTGCATAGCACTCTAAAATTCCAGTGTATTCAGCTCTGGGTAGCTCTTTGAGCAGAGGCTAACCTGAGCTGCCCACCCTCCTTCAAAGAAAAGCACGCATGTGGCTATAATTCCTACTCTTCTGAATGAAGGGAAATGTCACAGCTCAGTTTTATCATGGCAGATGAGAGCTGAATCTCAACAGCCATAAGTGTCTACAGCCCTGAGTGAAGTACAATGAAGAGACTAAAGAATTGTCACAATTTACATGTCTTTATTGACAGTTGGGCTCATTTTTATAGAGAAGTAAAAGAAATATATTAAAGGATATATCTATTTTCTGACCACAACACAATAAAGGTGGGTATAGACATGTTATACAACAGACTGAGTTGTGTCATCTTATGAAAAAATTCAGGTTTGGGCTCCTCAGATTTTCATTAGATGCATCACAGAGTGGGGCCTCAAGAAGTTTCCCTAATCTGTTACGTGAATATCATCTTCAGAACAGATCTCCTCTAAATCAGTGGATCTGATCTTTTCTTGGATTCACTCCATAGTATTCTATAAAATGGCATATGCCCTCTAATGAGACAAATGTACATACACAGATATATTCATACTGTTGTTTCCATTTTAAAAGCTTCAAGAAGCAACCAAATCACTTTTGTGCATCCACAAACTCAAGATTTACAGCTACCCAAAGGGGAAAAGGTGTTGGCATCAAGGAGGAATTAAACCTCCATCACTCCAGGCAGAAGCTGTAATGCAAAAAGTTCTTAAGGCAATTTAAACCTCGAATCAGTTTCTCACCCCCAGTTCAAGGCAGGGCATTCCCGGGGGGGGGTGTTTCTGGAGCCCAGAGAAGGCACAGTTCTCACTGGAGTTGTCTGGGAAGTCAGATGCTCTATGTGCCCTTGAGACAGATTGTTCCCCCACATGCAGAAGAGGCCAGCTTATGTAACCACTTCTTAAACATTTGCTTCATTTCCGTACTAAATGTACTCATATGTGTTGAAGGAATTTAAAGTACTCTACTGAAATCTGCTGAAAAAATATTCATTTAAAAGTTTTATTCAGTACATGCCCAGAATTTCCTCTAGCTTATGATTCAAAGTTACTGATTTCTATTAATCCTAAGCAGAATATTTTGAGAAGCGAGATTTTAAACAATTTTAAGGTACTATTAAAAACCACCCTAGATGTGTGTATTTAACCAATGAAAAATTGTAAAGGACAATTTGATCAGTAAATATATTTGTGCAGTGCACTTTACTTTATGCCATGTCTCCAAAACACTGCACTGGAGAGAAGATGCTTCTTTCAAGCTCTATCCACTGCACCTTCCTCAACACAAATAGAACACATTTCACACAATCTATTGAGATTGCTTAACTGCAAGGAGAAAATTGCCATCCCAAAAAAGGAAGCCTGGGCATATCTCTGAGCAGAGCCAACCAAGGTAAAGAAAAGTATGTCCTGAGAAGTATCTTTGTTTCTCCCAGGGAGACCGCAGCATTGCCTGAGAGCAGCCCAGCATGAATTTGCATGTCACACCTATTCCGTCTGACTTGATGTGTCCCTGCTTCAGAGTTGTTAAGGTATAAACTTACTGCCTCCCCCAATCCAAGCATATGTCACATTGAAATGGACCATTCTTTGCCTTCTCCAAATTTCATCTTTGAAGAACCACCCTTTCATTATATCACAATAACAGTATTCAGTCCTTTTGTTTAGAGTAGGACTCCTCTGTTCATATTCTCTGTCTGCAAGTAAGTAAGTAAGTATGTGGCCAAAATGTGGCCACTCAGAGCACACCATCAACTGGACTACATTTCATCCTTGGCTATAGAAGACATTTTAGAGATGGGCATATAATCCAATCCATGCTAACAAGATTCTCTCTCAGAGTTCTGTCACCCTTAGGGGAAATTATTCTACATGCACACACATATGCACCCATACACATACACACATATATAAGTAAACTATTATATATGATATTAGTAAATAGTAAAAAATATGTGTGATATTACAGGGCACTAAAAACTGTGGTATGCAAGATAAATCATATTTTAATAAATTAAAATTAATGCAAAAATCATATGCAGAACGAAATATCAAAATTGTACAGGCAGGACCAGTCCCAAAATCTGTTGTGTACTTCAGTCTGAAAAAGAAAAGAGGAATCCTATTGTGAAGAATCCAGTATTCTCATGCAGCCAGAAGTTAAGAGACAGATTTGTGGCCTCACTGCTTCAGGCAGAAACAGTGAGATGGGTTGCTAAGAGACAGAAACTACCAGAATTAAATTAAGATTTAAGATGAGGCTCATCAAGCTTGGACACTGGTTACCAATCTAGGAAGGAAGCAGGAAACAGTCACACAAAAGTCAGCTGAGATTTTAAGGGCATTATTGGGTTAGAGAAACTTTAATCTGGACAGTGTTTCAATGCCTAAAACAACTTAAATGTTTCTTGAGTTGACACAGAAAGGATGCCGTCTACCAAAGCACTGCTGCCCCAGAATGGGAGCAGTCAACCCCTCAGCTGAGAAAAGACAGCAGCCATTCTGCAATAAGACCAGTTTGACCAAGAAATTGATGACTCAACTGGCTCGGAACAAGTGCCTCTGGCTCCTGTCCAGCAGGAGTGATATGTGCTCTAGCTGAAGGATCACTATGTTATTCACCCTTTTCTTTTTCATATGGAACTGTGTATTCTCTGTGTTTATCCCACCATACCCACTTCATTTTGGACTTGATGTTTTGGAAATGTTGAGATTTATTGTGCAGTTGCACATCTCAAATTTATTTAGGGCAACATCCTGATTGAACAAGAGCAAATTAGATCTCCCAAGGATCCTGGTCATGGAACTGTAGAAATTGAATAAGACTTGAGGTTGCTAATCTTTGGGGAGAAAGTAAATCACTTTCAATATCATGTGGAAGTAGTCACATTATGTTAGAACTGGCATGTCTTTTTTAAAGTATATGATGAGAACAAAAAATGGTCATGGACTACATTGGTGTGAACCTAATGAGCATTAATTTTTTTCTATCTTAGTTTCTTTCAGTTGGAAAACAATTATCCTACATTGCACAGTAATTCTACTCAGTCCAGGTGTTTTTGTGAGACCAACTTTACCTCTCCTTATGATTTTTCCTTGAGTCTACTCTAGTCTCCCCAGAACTGAGCCTAACACTCATGTCTGATCAAATTATTTTTCCCCTTACTGTAGCTCCTCCCCCCACCCCAACCCTCCAGTATAAACTGTGTTGCAATCCCAATTAGCACACACATATTATGTTCTCTGCCATGTTCATTGTCCTCCTCATCAGGCAACTGATTAACATAAAACATTTAACTATTAAAAGTTATTAACACTCATTAACTAATAAGGTACATCTTCTGTACCTATTCCAGTCCTACAAAATAAATCTCCATTTTTACAGTAACTGAAACAGTCACTTCTCAGAAAAGGAAGTTAATTTATCAGAATATAGAATCATCATACATATATTTTAAAAAGTAGAGAAAAACAGCCTCAATGGTCCCTTATACATTGTACAAATAACTCATAAGTATTGAGTTCCAGGAACTATGATATAAGAATTATTATGACCATTATTATTTTAGAGATGACAACAAAGAAGCATGGGTCATTCGTGCTATTTGTTCAAAGTTACATAGCGCTGTATGTCACAGTTTTAATTCAAACCCAGACAGCCTAGATATGGAGTCCAGACACCTAACCCCTTTACAACTTCTATGTATTCATAGCAGAAGTGAGCAGAACATTGAAAAAGGGTTGAGAGAGTCAAGCCTGTTTTAGGCCAGACCAGCAACACTCCTGGACATTTGAGGAAATATATTCTCAATGGAAGGGCTTCATGTCATTTTGTTTCATGCTACACAGAAGGACATGTGGTTCACAGCTAGAAAAACCCCGTCCCCACAGGCATGAAGGTGTACAGACCATGTTAATAGACATTCTTTCCCCATATCCAGAAGAATGGAACTCCCTCTCTCCCCCGTTTTAATTATTCTTCCTTCTCCACATCCCCTCCCCCCAAGCACGCTCATGAATATTGCCTTCAGCACACTTAAGCAAACATTGCCTCTGAGCCTCTTCTGCCATTTGCTGTTTAAGTATGTTCGACTATATGCTGCATAGACCTTATTTTCTCTTACTTGCAAAATAAAAACTACGTACCATAAGTGCTTTATTTTCACTGTGCTTCAAGCTAAATCCTGCACAGTAAAACAAATTAAGCAGATGGCAGCCTTAAATGTTAAAGATAGGAAGAAAAGTATGAAGGAATCTTGAGTTGAATTAGAATGTAGGATAGAATATATTGAAATGTGATGAATCAGAGGTTAAAGTCACAGAGAATTTTAAAGAATTCAGCTTCCTTGAAAATATATGAATGATTCAGGAAAGGAACTGAAAGTGCCCTTGCACAAGTGTGCCTCTGTAATGCTTAATTCCCCAATCAGTCAAATGCCTTATTATGTGGCTCTCTTGCTTCATACAGGCATGCACAAAGCTGTTGCTCTCTTTCTCTGCAGAGTAAAACGTTCACAGTCTCAATAAGCATGGGGGAGGTACAAAGCACAGAGGTTTATGTGGTTTAATATGAGTGAGTTTCGTATGAGAGCAGAGAGTAAAAAGAAAATAGATTCTCATCTGCTGTCCACTACTGGTTTCCCCAAATTTTCCTAGCAGGAAATGTGCATTCACCTTTAATTTTTGAGCTCTGTTAAAATGCAAATTTGCCTAGGAACATTCGATCACATGAGTCATGAGACCATATGAGTAAATGAAATTGGCAGATCAGTTCCTAAGGGCTGGTTCAGGTAGGAAAGAAAAAGGAGTAAGTATGAGGCCACCAGGGACCTGGTTTAAGGAAGAAAGACACATACAACTGCAGTTACTAAAATGGGAGAGTCCTAATGTCAAAATAAATCTCATAAAATACATTTCCAGACTAGTCTTATCTGTTTAAAGATATTTGGTTTAAAGAGAAGTAGTACTATGCTGATTCCATTTAAAAAGAGAAGATAAAGAAAGGAGCAGAAAGCATATAAACTAATGTATTTTTAATTTAAGTATAAACTGATATACAATAATAATTTCAAGTGTATAAAAAACTAACATGTATTGAGTATTTATTATGTACTATGTATTGTTATTATCTCTAACCATCCCAACTCTAAAATATTTTCATGGATCCTCCTTCACATATGAGGAAAATGAGCCTCAGAAATGTTGCTTTACTTGATGAAGGTCACACATTTAATAAACATTATAGAGGAAAAAGTCTGGCTCCAAACTGTCTGCAAAGCTAGGGTCCTCTCCACACAGCAAATGGCAATGGCTATCTTGTTGCAAATCCTCTAGTTGTCTAACACTTTAAAATCACTTAACAGGGGATTACAAATAATTTTATTCCATAAGTGAAGACACTAAACATATTGATACCAATAAGATGTATCAAATATCTGAGTCTCTGGTCAGGAGGAGGGGATAAGAGAACAAGGAAGAGTTTCCAGAAGGAGGAAAAAAACACAGAGCCATGGAGACCAAAAGGCAAATTGAATGGTAACATAATTGTCCCTGGGTTAGTGGTTTAGGATCCATTTGAATGCTCATGTGATTTCCACAGACCTAACACTCACTTCTTCTACACTGCATATTCACCTAATGATATAAAGTGAAGGGGTTAAATAAAGACTCTCAAAGCCCTCTCTAGGCAATTTGACGGTAAACAAACAAACAAACAAAACTCCAGTGAAGCGCTTTAAGACAATATCTGCTAGTAGCATTTTATTTTTACAATTTTGAAATCCAAGCATGTCACAGTCAGTCTTTCTTCTTTGTAGTTCAAATGTCCTCATCTTCTATGAGGCAGAGCAAAGAACAGTGTACAATGAGAACGGTCTCCTTCTGTGGCTCAGACTTTGGGTAGAGAAGAAGCATTGTCCCTGAAGTATAATTGACAAAGAAAATCTGTGTAGGCATGTTCAGGTGAATAAAAGGCTACATGTTAAGTGTTTATATCAAGAAGAAAAGGCTCTAATAATTTAGATTAACTGCAAAAATAGCCCCAGAAGGTTGAATGAAAAGAAAAGCATTTATAAGGACCAGGAGGGAAGGGCCATGTGAATACCTACACAGAACAGAGACTATCTCTTTAAGTTTGTTAAATAATGTTTTAAAAAATGTATGACAAAGATATAATAATATCTCAGTAAAGTGTGAGGATCTTTGAACAGCCCGTCACTAATATAGAAAAAAACCATATTTTGTCTCTAATGGTACACATTAACATACGTATCATCAAAGTGTTTGAACTCACAGGTTCATTAAACTGAATATTTTCTCATAGATTATATATTCTTAGTAGTAGTGGCACTTTTCCCTTTGAAATATATATATTTCTGAGTTTAGTATTTAATAAAATATCAACTTTTTATTAAAAATTAAATGAATCTTTTCAGATGAAACAGTCATTTTCCCCGAGGTATTGATCATGAAAGTAATACTTTCAGAGTCATTTGAGGAGTGGTTCTCTCTGGGGACAGAGCCCCGCATACTCCAGTTCCACTCACACCGCCCGCTCTCTCCTACCCAACCGCCCCACTGGCACGTGGGCCCACAGGCCGTCACAACTGCACATAGAAATGTGCAGTTAAGACCACCTGCTCTAAAGCCTCTGTCAATTGGCTATATTTTAAATAAATATGAGCCACATTTTAAGCAGAAATCAGAAGAGGCTGCTAAGCATACCAGAGAATAAATTCTGCTCTTAATGTCAGCCCTGGGGCAGAGCTACAAACAGGACCAGGTTAGTTGGATCACTGTGAATGGGGACATGTGTGAACTGGCTCTTTAAACTTTGAAGGAGACAACTAGACACACCGTGTTATTAAAAATCTTTATAAATCTTCATTCTAATAATAATACAAATACAGTACAATACTCAGTATACTGTAGTTTTTCAATAAGCTACTGGCTTCCTCTGTTGATCATTTTTACTACGAGAATATAGAGGAAACAGTGAAGGAACTTCTACTTTGAACTTTATTCTGAGCAACGAGGAGACACAGGTTGGTAAGCGTCAATGACAAAAAAGTTTAGAGAAAGTGTCATTCTTCTTTTACAATTTAATACAGTATGTATTTTAAAACATAAACATGATAGTAAGTTTAGCATACTTTAATTCCTCACTGAACAGCTCACCATAACCTTTTCTATCTTCCTTTTTTACTCTTTGTTTGGATATGTAGTTCTGGATTTTTATATAGGAGAAATGTTTTTCTGTTGGCCTACATTTAATTACCTGAAATAATATATTAATTATTTACTCACCACAAATTGTTTTATTATTTTAGAAAAACTACTTTAATGTCTGTTCACAATTCTTATTGCTAAAGATATATCTTTTTGAACTCATTTGAGTGATGTTCCACAAAATGTGGCCTCTGTTAGTGTTTGTCTGAAACTGTCTTCACTTCTCCTAATTCTGATAAGTTTCACCCAAGTAAAGAATTACAGGTTGACAGCTACTCAGCATCAGCACTGTCTTAAGGAATTTACCATTTTTGTTACAAAGCGTGCTGTAAATTTAATTTTATATTTTAGAGGTAATAATTCACCTTTATATCTTTAAAATTTTTCTTTTCAGCAATGTTTGAAGTTTCTCTACAATACGTACCCTTGTCTCCAGTGTTATAACACCCTTCCACACAGAATCATCTACCTAAGTGCAATATAGTTTGATATTGTTCAAAATACTTCAACATTCTTCTTCCATTTAAAGAATAAAATCTATGTTTCTTAGGAAATCATGCATGTTCATGCCAATTCCTGAAGCCTCATCTTTCACCATTTCACCTCACACTTTATCCCCCAGACACAAAACACTGCTTTTGTTTACTGACCACCCCATCTAGTTTGTACCCTCTAAGCCTTTATTCTGTTCTCTCTGACAAAATATCTCCACTTTCATCCTCATTTTCAGTTTAGACTACAGTTAATTCCTGTTTAGAAGTTACAACTTAGTTGAAGTCTAACTCTTCAAAGAAGTCTACTCTAACACCCTCCTGTGAGGTAGGTGTGCTTCCTCTGTGCGCCAATAAACTCCAGTTACGTGCCTGACTCTTCCAGTGCATCTTAAGTTCATTGACATCAAAGGTTCTTAGGCATCTCCAGTCACCATCCTGTCATATAGTGCCTTACACTTAGAAGATGCTCCTTAAATATTTGATGGATATTGAAAATAATAAAAGAAAGGAAAGAGACAATATAGGATGAATAATATTTTAATTTCATGGGCACGCAGCCATATTATCCTTAATAAATTTCAAACGCCATCCTCACTTTTTTAGAGCAATTCACTTTCTGTAGAATGCTCATAAAATCTAAATATTTGATGTGGTCAGTAATCTAGGACTAGGGAAAGGAAAAGTTGTGTGCTCCCCACCTCCGTCCTCACAGAGAGAAAAAGTAGTAAGTGAATGTACACACTGGCATTTCTTCATTTCTATGTAGGAGTAGTACCTATAGTTAATTTCAAAAAATATTTAAAAACTCACTACAACTGACATACTCAAAACCACAACAAAGTTCTTTACCTCAGACTAAAACATTTAAAAGATCTCCACATTATTTATTATTTTCAATTTTCAGACTTTAGACAAAATGCTTTGACTTTACTAGACTCTAGGTATAATTTTAATGAAAGTGTGCACAAAAAAGTGAATAAAAGGTAAATGATACTAAATTGATATATGTAATTGGCATTGTTAATTACAAAATATAGTGAAGTTGAATGTTTATGAGCATTTGTTGACATATTTGGACAAAAATTTATCAGTGTTTTAAAAATTCAATACAAATGTATTCTTTCTGTTATTGAGAAATATATTAGTCCCTGGTCTCTCATGAGTATTAAATATCTTTTTTTTTGCTGTTTCTTTCATTTACTCATTTGCTCATTCACTTACCAGCAAGTACTTAAGAGCCTACTAAGTCTTAGTAAGTAAATGCACGCTATGGGTACTTACAATAGTAAGCCTTTTAAGCAACAAGACTATTCCTTGAGGATATAGCCAGATAAATATGCCATAGCAATAAAGTGTAAAGGTCCAAAAGGAAAGTACAGGTGTTTCAAGAACAGTCCTTTAACAAAAGTCTATTCCAATGAGGGCCAAGTGACATAATGGGCATATGAAGAAAAACCTAACATGTGGTCTAACAGATATGAGAAAGAACTGCTTGAGGAAATTAAGTCAAAATTGTACCTAAAAAGTCAATCAGAATATCACTGGACAGAGGTTAAATGATTGTTCCAGGGAAAGAGAAGATAATAAAGAGATTTAGGTGAGAAAAGGCATCAAAAAGTGAAGAAACTGACTTTCAGAATGACTAGAACTCAAACCCTGCGTGAGAAGGAGATGACTCATAGAGGAGGAAGCATAGATTATAGTTACAAAGGGAATCAAGGGTATGAAATAAATCTTTCCAAGGGCAATAAAAGGAAACAAATTGAAAAGGAAGTGACTTGCCAAGGTCAAGAATGTGTTGGTGTTGGAGTATTTACATTGGAATTCCAGTGACCGGGCTCCCAATCTAAATACATTAGAATCAAGGGAATTAACTAATTATCATTGCTTATGGTTTGATATAATAAGTTCAAACTAACCTTGTACAATTTCTAGTTGTTAACCTTATGTGGGATAATTAAACCCTCTACATTTAACCTTTAATATTCTCCAAATTTTATATCAATATTAAGTGCTATATCTATGTATGAGAAACGCGGCAGCTAGTTTTCAAAGATGTCCCTTCCCTCATGGATAAACTACCCTCCCACTCTTTGTACCCTTACATAACATCGTATTTGCCACTTGAATCTGGTTGACCTTGTGATTCCCTTTTCGACCAGTTAAACGTGGCAAACCCAAGCACTTCATTTCATAGGTTCTTTACAAGACTCGAGTCTCTGTCTGGGTCATTTGGAATGCTTACTCTTAGGGCTTTCTGACTTTCAACCCGGATGTTGTGCTGTGAAAACTATAGTCACTTGAAGAACCCCTGTGTGGGCGTTCTGGAAACAATCCCAATAGAGCTTCTAGCAGACAGCCAGGATGGACAGTCAAGCACGGTTGAGTGGGTGGCCTTGGACAACCAGCCGGATTTGGACTTGAGATGATTGCAGCTCCAGGTAAATTTAGACTGCAGTTGGCTGAAGGTCCCCAAGTGAGAACCTTTCAGATAGATCTAGCTAACCCAAAGAAGCAGGAGAGATCATAATTCATTGTCAGTTATCCTTGATGATTATTTTTAAAAATGTTTGTACATATTTGTTTTATATAGTAAAACAAAACAAATTTAAACTAAAATTTTTATTGTTATAAAATATCTGACTATTTGTTAATTTTCACTCAAGTCTCCTCCTAAAGAAACATTCTCTAACTTTACATCTGGTTTTGATAAATTAAATACCTAAAGTTATTTTTCCAAAAATAGTTTTCTCTTCTGACTTTTTCACTCAAGAGAAAGACTTATATGTCCTATATCATGATAATTCATTTTATATTTTTGTGTATTATTTTACTATGGATTTTGTTAATCCAAATATAAAAGTATCTCAGTATGTAAAACAGAAAACAGAAGACCTTACTACAAACCCCACCTCATCAAGACAAAAGTTTAACTATTTGGAATGTGTTTCTTTAGTTACACATATTTAATAAATTTTTCTTTTATGAAGTGTTATTCTAGACTGATATTCTCCTTTTGTCAGGAGTGTGGTAGCCTGTTTCATTTCACCTTGCAATGTGTCATTGGCTTTTATTATGTCATTTAACGTCTTCCATAACATTATTTTAAAAACAGCATTATGTGTTCAACCAATTCATACTCTTACCCACTAACTAGTAGTTGCTTTCAAAGCTTCATATTTATAATATCTTTTTTTATTGACAAATAATATTACATTCTTGATGTTATTCTGTAAATCAACCATTTTACTACATCTTTACAAAAATAAGCAATATTTTAAATTATTAATATTTGGCACCTTTTTATATAATTATTAACATTTTTCATATAAATGTTACTCCATATACTTGTTTCAAAAACTTATAATGATGACCATATTTCTCTGGATCACTTCTCAAATTCTAACAAACTGTCAATGTTACCATTTTGTCTTATGTGTTGTAAATATTTTTTCTAATATTTGACTTTCTTTTTTTTATTTTGGTGGTTTGTGAGACAAACAAGTGGTTAATTCTAGATAGTCAAATATATTTACCTTTTAGTTAATCTTACTAATTTCTTCCCTGTATAGTCAAATTTTGCTATACAAATTATAATTATTCTGATGGACCCAGTGTTGATATAGAAGATAATAAAATACTTTACTTTCCAAATTAGGATCAAACGAGGCTGCTAATTTTTTTAAATTTCATTAAATGGCCCTGGCTGGTGTAGCTCAGTGGATTGAGCATGGGCCTGTGAAGCAAAAGATTGCTGGTTCAATTCCCACTCAGGGCACATGCCTGGGTTCCAGGCCAGGTCCCCAGTGGGGGACACATGAGAGGCAACCACACATTGATATTTCTCTCTCGATCTTTCTGCTTCCCTTCCCCTCTCTCTAAAAATAAATAAATAAAATATTTAAAAAATTTTTTCATTAAATGCCCTTTAACTTTTTGGAGCCCAGATTTTTCTCTGCATAGAATGTAGAGCGGGTGTTGTGGCACCATGGTACCAGAAAAGGCAGGACTTACTTCTGGCTGAGAGCATGGACCCTGAAGGTGGCCTGCCTGCATTCAAATCTTGGGTCTGCCAGTGTGAGCTGGGCCACATGGGCAGTTACTGATTTTCTTTAGACTCTGTTTCCCCATCTTTAAAAAAGAGGTAATCAAAAAACAAAGATTAAATTAAAAAATAAATTTAATCAAAAAATAAAATATAACAGATAATAATGGTGCCTGTAATATAAAGTGTTTTTTATGACTCTTAAGATAAAATATGTAAAGAACTTAGAACATTGCCTTACACATAAAAAGTACTGAAATAAAATAAATATATTATTTTAGTTACCAAATATTATAGATATCAAAATAGTATCAGTCATTATTTCTGGGAAAATTACAAATTTAGTACCTCAGTGATGATAATAATTCTTCATTCATCCTATTTCATTTGATTATTCTTTTGAAGCATAAATTTAACAACCTTTTATTCCAATACATAATTGGAATAGTTTCAGAGTCTGGTACACAAAGAGCTCCTTATATACTTATCCTTTACTTCCCACTCTCCAATCAAACATAAATATTATCACTGGCATAAAAATGTATTCTTCATAAGAAACCACTTACTAATGATTGAAATCAGTGGCTTACAAATCAACAATCTTGAGTGTTAATTAAGCATTTATATACTATGGTGACTCTGATCCCTAAAATGACAAAACTTAAAGAATAATCATTCTTATCAATTTATGTTAAGAATCTATGCCAACAGCAACAATAACAAACAGGAAGGTACTGTGGGGGAATCTAAGAAATCTCAAGATTTCAACTGGTTTTTTTTACCTCAAGAAATTTACTTGGCTTAAGTTAAATAAACTCATTAGTCTGATGCATTTGAACTTGACCTATACTAAATTTTCTCAAGTTCAACAAACAGTGATTTACTGAAGATACATGTTTTCGACATCCTCCTATCTCAGATAAGAAAAGGAAAATCTTTCTGTTATCTTCCCTCTTCTTCTATGAAGTTAATGGCTCTTTATTGAATTTATAAACAGATTTTTATTTATCACTCCTTAAACTTATTTTATTTCAAAATAATATTTAAAAAAATATTTAAACAGTATTTAGCATAGGAAAAAATGACATTTCTATTGGAAATATACATACAAAGAAGTTCTCATGATTTTATTTTAAAGCACACGGTTTAACTTTGCTAACTTTTTTTTATTTCTTATGCTGAAGCATCCATAAATGTAGTAGTTTCCTGGGACATTGTACTACATTTTTTTCAGTCATGGTGCACCAGGAAAGACAAGCAATTTTAGATCTTTCATAAAGATATTAAACACAGATAATTGATTACATATGAGATGCTTAGAAGTTAAACAAGGAATGGTGAAGCAATTTAAAGATCAGCAACAGCATAATGACACTATCAGCTTCAGGTCTAGAGAAGCGAGAAAAACAGTGATTATGCAACCAGAGTACCTCTAATTGATGGGTCTTAACCAGAAGTGAAAGGCCAATAGAGCTGGGGAAGTGGGATTCCTCTCCATATGGAGCAGAACAGGGATGGGGCCAGGAGCAAATTGGGAGCCATTAGTTACATAGTGGGTATATAAAGTAAAGGAAGCTCTCTAGCTCTTTTCTGTGTGATCTGAACATTGCAAACACCAATGCAACCTTGGAGCTACTTTTTGAGGAGGTAACTTCTTACACCCCACCCAAACATACAGATATAGAATATCTGAGGGTGAGCCTAGACATCAGTGTTTTAGATTTCATTTCAGTAAATTATCAGACAAGTTTGTTGTCAAATACCCTTGATCTCTTACCTCTCCCTTTTCCCTGACACTGTAGTAGTCTTGAATGATAATGCTCACATATGTCAGTATTTTTTAGGATCATACCAGTCCATTAAATTTTCGAGATACCTACTGAGTGTGAGTGGGTACCATCGGAGTTGTTTATATTTTCTGAAAAGGTAATTAAAGGTCGGGCTAAGTCATTGTGGCCAGCTCTGATTGGATGTGGTGCTAATCATTCTGGGCATTGACGTATACAAAGAAATATGCCTCAGAAATCTGGGCCTTTCTCTGTTCTGACAGCAACAAACAATGAACTGCTTAGCAAATCTCCTTTGCCTTATCCACAAGATACAATTCTCCCCTGTCACTTTAGAGAGCCAATTTTCTCTTGTCTTCTGTCTGCTCTGAATAGATTTGAGGAATACAATATTGTTAGCTGAAATATTCTATTCATTTGACACAGTAAATTTACTCCATTATTTTCTATGTTAACTGGCATTTGCTTACTCTTCCAAATGAGTTTCTAAACTTTCGACAGTCTGGGGGAGCTTTTCACCCAGGACTTGTGTTTCTCATTGAAACATTTCATTAACTCCAATGCTTTGTGCACTTGTCTTTGATAGATACACCGATAATGATTTTGAATAATAGTTTCAGCATTCCAGTATATTTTAAACTTTCCATTGTTTGCACGGTCTTTAATACAAACACAGGCAATAGAATATAACAATTAGTAACTTTCTCTTTTGGCTGCTCAAAACTTCTGTTATTATAAAAATTGGAAATACATTCATTAGAAAATATTTAATAATGTTGCTATCAATAATACCCAGTTTGAATATCTTTGTACCTCATTAAACTATTATACTTAGAAGGGACAAAAAAAACTATATCTTAGTATTTGTGTTTTACAAACAAAAATATGACATGTTACAGAAGAGTAAACAACAGAGTGTGTTTCGTATAAATTAAGTTTTGTAACTATTGATAGTCAAATATATTTTGCATCAACAAATCCCCAAATAGCAAATATATTATGTAGCTGTCACACAAACAAGTTTTTTATGAGAAAAAAATTAAATATGTAAATATTCTACATGCACTCTCTAAAAGACTAGTAAACAATTAAATTTATGAGATTGATTATGGATCTGTAGTTTTCTAAACATCCCCAGTACTTGCCTCCTGTGTTCTGTCTGGTTTCAAGGAAAGGATGCCTAGGAGCAGGAAGTACCTTAGGTAGGCGGGGCCACACAGAAGATCAACCTGGGAAGGGTACCGACTGTTGTCAGCCTGAAGCTCTGAAGAGGAAAGGCAGATAATTGAATTCCAATAGCAAAGTGTCACAAGGGCTGCTAAATACACAACTGTGAGTCAAGGAGGAGAAAGAAGTACAAACAATGTAACTAGACCTGAGGCCATTGAATTCATGGCATGGTCTCAAATAATTTTCGATGACTGGTAAAAAAGAAAAGCTCAAAATTAGTGTGCTAGATAGTACATGCTGTAATCTTTTTTCTTTTATGCAATTCTTGGTGACTGCAAAAAATGGAAGAAAAAATTAAAGTGCTTGTAGCAACTAAGAAAGGAAATGAGACAAAAGATGCAGGAAGGTTAGGGAGAAACAAGACAAAGGGATTGTCTGTGGAGCTAAAGGATTTAATTATCTTTTAAATTATTTGATATTATTGTTATAGAACCCCTTGTTCTGACTGAAATACAATTTTAGGGAATACCACTTGTTAGAGCTATCTATTTCAAAGATTTGGAGCTCACTAGGGATGATCTTCCCAGCAAAAAGAGTTACAACAATATTTGGAAATCCGCTAACTCCCTGTCATTGTTACAAGGATCTTTCATCACAGAAATAAATCTTAGTCTGTACTTTTCTTAGACAGCTGTCCTCATAGCACCTAGTATAATCTTTTCCATCTAGAAAAAGTTCAGTACTTTGTGTACAGTTGAATTAAAGCGAAAAATTGTTCAATCTCTGGGATCCTCTACATACTTGAAAGTTGACATTAACCTTGAGATCTTAAGAAAAGTGTCAGTTATCTCTGAATCTCTTCCTACCTAGCACCGGATCTGGTGTCTAGCACTAGCTGGCTTTCAAAGTATGCCATTTCCAGGAGTGATTCTAATGTGAACAATAGAGCCACATGATTTTCACATTTCTCAGTCTTTCTCCTCATATATTTAATATAGATAGATGGGGTCAAGGAAATATAGGTACTAAGGAAAGGAAAAGAATCAAATGAAAGATACATTTTTCTTTTCTAAGTATTTTTTCTCAGATAGCTAAAAATCAACAGGGTAAATAATATTGCAAGACTTTTTTCCCCTAAAATAATGCATGCACATGGGAACGTAATCTCAAATGATCCAATGGATATGAAATAAAAAAGGTGTTTCCATTCCACCCTTGTCCGGTCTTTTAGTTCTTCTAAGAAGCAATGATTGGTACCGATCTCTAGCATATTGTTACATTCCGCTCTCACAAGCAAGAAGGGTCGGAGACGGTCGGACAGTCAAAGATGTTTTATTGGCCAAAGTTTCAAAGTTTTACCTGCGCAGGGGCGAACTCTCAGGCTTGAGCAAGCAGTCTTGGGTTGAGCAAACAACTTATTTCCTCCTCGACTCTAACACATATAAAATCACAATCATGAAGTTCTATTCATTATTTGTAATGACCACAGAGTGTTCAAATGCAGAATTATTATATCTTTACCAAGTTATCTATTAATGGATCAGTGAATATTTTTATAAATAAATCTCTTTACACAAATACATTTATTTGTAAATCCATTTTTAAAAGTGGAATTTTACTGATATTGCCAAATTATATCACAAGGGGGATGGTTCCAGTTTATACTCTAATGAGGACTGTGTGGTAAAACTGTCATAGGTCAAGTTATTGAACTTGGGGCATTCATATAGAAGAAAATGTCGCCTAAATATGTTTATAGTTTTTGTGCATCTAGTTATTATAAGATGTAGTTAATCATCTTTTCATATATTTTTAAATACTTTATTTATCTTTAGAGGGGAAGGGAAGGAGAGAGGGAGAGAAACATCAATGTATGGTTGCCTCCTGTGTGTCCACCACTGGGAACCAGCCTGCAACCCAGCTATGTGCCCTGACTAGGGATCGAACCCTGGTTGCTTGGTTCCCAGGCCCGCGCTCAATCCACTGAGCTACACCAGCCAGGGCTCTTTTCATATGTTAAAAGCATTTCTTTCCTATTAATTGTCATAGCTTTCCCCCAGCTTATGGGTTGGTATTAAACTTTTCTTTCTACAGTTTTAATACAGGGTTTTTTATATAAGAGAAATTATGTCTTTGAGAGATGATTTGTAAATATTGTTTTCCAATTTCTCTTTGGATGCAACTATATTTTTTCGTTCAGAATTTTTTCATGTCTATGCATTAACATATATTATATTATTAATAGTCTTAATTGTAGGGCTTCTGCATGTTTTGTCCTGCCCAGAAAAGCTTTCATTTGGGAAAATTAAATATAAATAAATACATCAATCTAGAAGCTCCATTTAATTTTAAAAATTACATGAGTAATGTGAAAAGTACTACATACATCATTTTAATAAAGAAAATAATCATAACAGTTAAGGATTATGAATAAATACACTCAATTTTTCCAGGTCAGCATTTCTCAAAGTTTAATGCATAAACTCTAGTTGGTCTGGATAGCAATATGAAAATGTGTTTTCTGTGGTTAAATAAATTTAGAGTATGCTGAGTTATATAAGGATAACCAATTTCTTTATTGCAGCATTTCTCAGTTTTTAATAAAATTGTGTGCATAATTGTATCTGAATTTGTCTTAGATTTAGAATTCCATCCATGCTCTTGCCTCAAAGCAGAATCTGGGTTGAAGATTTCACTGCAACTGGTTTACTTGGGAGGTAATCCTAGGAAATTCCAGTAGGAGAGCGGGGAAGTGACCCACAAAAGAAAAGAAACCACTGCACATGGTATAACAAGTAGATTCTCTCTGTGCGGTTTGGGCACATTCCCACTGGGGAGCTCTGAGAGATTGGGCAGAAGATACCAGAGAGTTGTCTCCCACAGAGATGAGGGACCTGCTAAAAGTATTTATCCTTTAACCTTTACCCATCATTACTTGAGAATTGTTACCAGCAATGTTAACTGCCTGGCAATTTCTTAATAGGAAACTTCTGGCATGCTCGGGAATGATGAATGTTAATGGGATTCGAGCAGTGCACCAATAGCCTGTCCTAGAGCTGATGTTTTTGAAGTGGATTTACCCAAGGCCTGGTGGAGAAAAGGGAAAAGGCCTCCAGTCCCGCCCAACTCTCAGTTCACTCCATCTTCCTTTCTTATCTCTACAGGAGATTGGGTTGCTCTCTGCTTGGTTGATTTGCAGAATTTAAGATATGTCACATTTGTAAGTAGACAAGATATCATTCCTGCAAAACTTGTGTTTGTGTTTATGATTGAAGTTTTCTTTTATTCTTAGTTTATGCAGCTCCATAATAGTTTAACTGTACAAACCTCTTCCTTTAAGCACTATTTGTTAAACTAATGATTGTTGCTGGTCTTTATACCTGAAGTGTCTAACCTAACAGTATTAACTTACCGGGATTTAATCTTGTGTTAAAGAATGATACAGGTATTAATAAAAAAAGGTATGTTCAGTAGATGCCTTGATTACCTACAAATTTATCTGAATTCATGACAGCTGAATTTTTAATTTAATCTTTATTATATTTCGTCTATTACTTAGTCCCCTTATACCTCACTCCCCCCAGCAGTCACCACACTGTTGTCCATGTCCATGAGTCCTCTTTCCTTGTATTAATCCTTCCACCTTCTAACCACCCCCTCCCACAACTGTCATCTTGCTCTGCATTGGTGAGTCTGTCCCCCTTTTCCTTGTTAGTTTTGTTCATTAGATTCCACATATGAGTGAAATCATATGGATTTGTCTTTCTCTGACTGGCTTATTTCACTTAGCATAATGTTCTCTAGGTCCATCCTTTCTTCCACTTACTTTGGTATTTCTTTGTTGTTCTTTTTCAATTTCCTTTTTTAAAAAATATTTTATTTATTTTTAGAGAGAGGGGAAGGGAGGGAGAAAGAGTGGAAGAGAAACATCAATGTGTGGTTGCCTCTCATGTGTCCTCCACTGGGCACCTGGCCTGCAACCCAGGCGTGTGCCCTGACTGGGAGTCAAACCAGCAAACCTTTGCTTCACAGGCTCATGCTCTATCCACTGAGCTACACCAGCCAGGCCTTTCAATTTCCTTTAAGAGTGGAGTTAAGTTGTTTATTTGAGCCTTTTCATGTTTTTTTTTTAAAGCTTGTACTGCTAATCTTAGGATTGCTTTCTCTGTGTCCCATGTTAGGGTTGGGGAGGAAATAAGTTGTTTGTGCTAAGCTGTTTGCTCAACCCAAGACTGCTTGCTCAAGCCTGAGTAGAAACTGCACCCACCCCCAGGCAGGTGTTCCAGAGAGTTAGGAATTGGTCAAAACGTATAGAGGGCTTCCATGTGTCAGGAGTTGTTGTTAAGTGCTTCACACCTGAGCTCGTTTAGCCTATCGCTAACTGCCACCTTTGCTTCTGGAAACCCGCTTGCTTCTATAAAAACCCTAGCCTGTAAGCGCCAGGCGCGACTCTCATTTGCAGCCATTTTGGCACCGTGTCTCCGGACACCCCGACACCCCGAGAGTTCGCCCCTGCGCAGGTAAAACTCTGAAACTTTGGCCAATAGAACATCTTTGACTGCCCGACCGCCTCCGACCCTTCTTGCTTGTGAGAGTGGAATCTAACATCCCATAGCTTTTGGATTGTTGTTGTGTCTTCACTTTCATGTGTTTCAAAGTGTATTTGATTCCTTCCTTGATCTCATTTTTTACCCATTCATTGTTTAATACCATTTTATTTAGCTTCCATGTCTTTGCGTGTTTTTCAGTGTTCTTGTGATTGATTTCTGGTTTTACAGCATTGTAGTCAGAGAAGATGTTTGATATTATTTCAGTCTTCTTAAATTTGTTGAGGCTTGTTTTGTGTCCTAACCTGTGGTGTACCCTAGAAAACATTCCATGTGCTCTTAAAGTATGTATAGGCTGCTTCTTTTGGATGAGATGCTCTGAATATATCAGTTAAACCCATTTGATTTAGTGTGTCCTTTAAGGCCACGGTCTCCTCGTTCATTTTCTCTCTGGAAGATCTATCCATTGAAGTCAATGGGGTGTTAAAATCCCCAAATATGACTGTATTTCTGCTGTTCTCTCTCTTTATGAATATCAATAGTTGCTTCACATATTTAGGTGCTCGTATGTTGGATGTGTAAATGTTTACTAGGATTATACTCTCTTGTTGGATTGTTCCCTTTATTATTATGTAATAAAATGTTACTATTATGTCCTGTGTCTCTTACTGTAGCTTTGGTTTTAAAGCCCATTTTGTCAGATATAAGTATTGCTACCCCAGCATTTTTCTTTCCATTTGCATGAATATCTTTTTCCATCCCTTTACTTTTAGTCTATGTGCATCTTTCTATCTGAGGTAGGTTTCTTGGAGGCAGCATATATATGGGTCTTGTTTTTTATCCATTCAGCTGCCCTATGTCTTTGGTTGGACTATTTAAGCCATTTATATTTAAAGTTATTATTGATGGAAATGTATTTAATGCCATTTTATTATTATACTATTTTTCTCTATTTTTTCTTTTTTCTTCTTCTTAAACAAGCCTTTAACACTTGTTTCAGTACCAATTTGGTGTTAACAAACTTTTCTAGCTTTTTTTTTTGTCTGGGAAGCTCCTTATTTCTCCTTCAGTTTTAAATGATAGCCTCTCTGGGTAAGTAGCTTTGGTTGTAGGTCCTTGCTTTTCAACACACTGAATATTTCACACTACTTTCTTCTGGCCTGAAATGTTTCTGTTGAGAAGTCAAATGACCGTTTTATTTGTGCTCCCTTGTATGTAACTACCTGCTTTTCTCTTGTGAGTTTTAGGTTTCATTCTTGTCTTTAAGCCTTGCCATTTTAATCACAATGTGTCTCAGTGTAGGCCTCTTTGGGTCCAACTTATTCGAGACTCTGAGCTTCCTGGACTTTTGTATCTTTTTTCCTTCACCAGATTATGAAAGTTTTCCATCATTATTTCTTGAAATAGGTTCTGCACCCCTTGCTTGCTCTCTTCTCTTTCTAGTAGTCCCATGATGTGAATGTTGTTATGCTTCATGTTGTCCAAAATGTTTTTAAGCCCTCCTCATGTTTAAACATTCTTTTCTTTTTGCGGCTCTGCCTGGGTATTTTATTCTACCTTGTCTTCCGAATCACTGAGTTAGTCCTCTGTTTCATCTAACCTACTGTTTATTACTCCCAGTGTCTTATTTATTTCAGATATTGCATTTCTTAGTCCTGACTGGTCCTTTTTTATGCTTTCTATGTCTTTCTTCATGCTATTGAGTATCCTTATAATTGTTACTCTAAATTTTCTGATAAACTGCTTGCCTCCATTTCATCTAGCCTTCTTCTAGAGAATTCTCTTGTTGTTTCATTTGGAGTTTACTTCTTTCTCTTCCCATTTTGGCTTCCTCTTTGTACTTGTTTCTGTGTGTTGGGTAGACCTGCAAAGCCTCTGGTGCAGTTCCTTCTCAGACGCTTCTTGTGACTTGCCTTGGTCCACCTGTTTGGAACTACCAGCAATCCACAGCAAGCGGCTCCCTCTGCTGGGCCTGTTTGTATACTATGACTCCCTCGGCTGTACACCATGGCTGCTTTCTAAGAGCACCAGACCCTGGGAAGGGTCAGCCATAGTCTCACAGAGCTCTTAGAGTTCAGCTTTAGGTGTTAATCATATCAGTGATACAGCCTCAGGCTGTAAACAGCAGCCAGCTTAAGCTCCACAGAGTGGGGAAGAGTAATTCCTGTGGTTAGGGTCATTGCTTCCCCTCAGGCTGATGCCAATCGGAGAGGAGTGCCTCCTCTCATAAAGAGGGCTTGTGCAGTGTGGGGAATGACTAAGCACAGAGATCCTGGTGGCCCTTCCTTCAGGAGAGTCTCTCCCCAGACTCTCCTCATGCATGCCCTCCCTGTGCTGGAGCCTAGGGTAGGTGGCTGCAAATGAAGGCTCTCTGAGTCTCCAACTGTCTTTTCCTGGCAGGCAGAAACCCTGCTGTTTTCCACAGCTGGATGTTATCTGGGTTCTTTTCTAGCTCTTGTGCTGTAGGCTGGGAAGGCCAGCTTGGTGTTTAGATCCCATACTTCTCAGAGGGAAGCCCCTGGCTACTGAAATATTCCTCCAGACCTTCGGCTGCTGCCCGTGGGAGCCCAGGCAGCCCTCTCACACCCTCTCCACACTCACTACCTGAGTCATTGTGGTGAAGTGGTTTCTTCTGTCTGTCTGTGGTTATAAGGCTGATATGACTAGTTTTCTGTGTAACCTTCACTAAGCAATAGTATCCAGTTATTTAACACTAATCTGTGTTACTGAGACAGTAGTTTGTAGATGTGGACAACAGCTAAATCAGGTGATTTAAGTAAAGAAGATTAAAGCGATGGGTTTTATCCAATAAGCTAAAGACCTTAAGAGCAAAAACTGAGTTTTCCTAAAGGCAAAATCCTGCCTCAAGACTGAAGCATAAACTTCTGTTTACCTGCCCGCTTGCCCTGCAAATTTGCTGAAACCCAAACTCACCAGAACTCTTCATTTGACTATAAAGTACTGGTCCAGCTACTAATAACACAGTCTTTTCCCCACATTATGTTATGACCCCCTCAAAATCTCATAGATAAAGAAGTAATTGGCAAATGAGATTCAAATAGTCTTTACATATCAAGCCAGATACTATCCAACATTACAAAAATCACATCTTAACCCTTAGTAGACTCATGCTTTTTTTAAAGCAGTTTAAGAAATTCAGTCATCCACATGATACTTCTTCTATTCCCGTTGCATCAGTAGTAGTGACCAATTTGACTACTACTGTCTCAGGTCTGAAGAGCTCACTCTCTCCTACTTTCTCATCTGAGCATAACTACAGGTTATCGCTTATCTATTTTAAGGATATTCCTAATAGGGAATTATCATATGAGTGCTTTATATTTAATGATCATGTGGTTATATTTTATGTCTGACTTAGCATGGCATTCTGTTAGATAAATATTAAACTTTCCATGATCATCTTAGCTACCTGTTACTTCATTTTGTTATAATTATGTTCTGTTAAATTCATTTTGTGTGTTTTAGTTTTATGTACTATCAGTATATTTTATAGTACCAACTCCACAAAAACATAAAAGCAGTCTTCAGACCTGAGTCCTCATTTCTAGTTTCAAATCTGTCATCATGTCTATGGTGACCATGTCAGTTTTTATTTTATTTGGTTTGTTTTTAAATTGATGCCTTTTATTTCTAATTAATCACACCCTTTCATTTTGGAGGAGAAGAGCAACATACATATTCCTACTTGGAAGCAGTTTATTCTAATCTCAGTTCAACTAATTTTTGTTTGGTTTGTTTTTGTTTTGTTTTGTTCTTGTAGGCAAAAGTATGACTAGAATTTCAATAAAAAGCAAGAATAAATGCAATTTTAAAAGTTGGAAAATTTAAAAAATATTAATGCTGAGAATGAGATTAGAGAACATATTTCCTGGGAAGAAAACTACTAAAAAATGTACTTAAATCTGACTGAGAAAATATTAAAAAAAACAAATATAGGAAGCAGGGTAGAAGGGGTTATGAGCCATGCTTAACTTTATTTAAGGTTGAATTTGATGTTTCCTGTTTAGTTATTTCCCAAAAGAACTTATAAAGTGACATGTTAACAGTCAGGAACAGTGACAGCATTGGGATATATTAGTTGACAATATTAACAGAATAAATGAGAAACAGTAACAGATAAATCAGAAATATTAAATAAGTATAAGTATGTATATCCATAATACTCAAAGAGAAATGTATTAAGACAACATATTTTTTCATGATGTATTAGACATTAACACATGAAATAAATTAATAGTCTTATAGAGATAACTTTTCTTAAGATATTACTTTGATCTATTAGGGGCAACTAAAATGACTTAGGTGTTTTCAAAACCAAATTATCCTGTTCGTAGAATGTGTTTTTTGGGGTTATCTATTAAATCATGAATACTCTAAAAACAATACAGTTCAATAATCCTTGTGAAATTTAAATAAGCATTTGGCTAATATGTTTCAGCTACAGGTAAAAGTCAGGAGAGGATAGATTAAAAATCCGACTGATTCAACACAGCAAAGATTGATTTCCCACTTCTTAAAAGTCTTTTGTGGGCCTGGATAACTTTCCAGGGTGCTTCTCCTCCACGTGGCTTCTCAGAATCCTCTGTTTACAGATGCTCCACCACGCCACGGCGTCACCGTCTGCAATCTGTAGGATCCTTGTTCAGTGCAGCAGGAAAAGGAGCATTGCAGGTGTCAGCCCATCAACTAAATGCTTTGTCCTGGAAGTGATATATGCTCCTAATGCTCAAAACTCATTACTAGAAAGAGTCACATGCCTCTATCCAATTTCAACAGTGCATTAGAATGTAATCCACTCCTTCACCTAGAAGAAAGGAGAATTGGATGTGAAAAAATATTAGAAGTTTCTATCTCAAGCTACAAGACTTTAAATTAAAGCTGCATGCAGAATCTACAATGACCAGAATGTTCAGTAATTCTTCCATGTTGCCTAAGACATAAAGTTTGTATTACTCAACATTTAGCATTTTGTATTACCGTAAGCATAACTTTGTAGTAATGGATAAGTTGTTCTGTGTATCTGAAAGGCATGGTATAAAGCAATTTTTGGAATGACATTGCACAATGTAAAAAAGCAATAAATACAGGCATACACATCATTAATATAAAATTTCCTCTTTATCATTTTAATGTTTAATCAGAAAGAAATGACCTAAGACATCTATAAATGTAAAGGAAGTAAATGGAACTCTAACTTTGTCACATTTACACAATCTTACTGAACAGGTTAAATGAACACTTCTGCTCAGTGTTAGTCCATGGCGATTCTGCAAGGCCTTTCCTTCCCCGGATTGGTTTCCTCCAGAGGCAGGGCCTGGCAGTTGCTACAGCTGTTCCTGCTGGACACAAATGCTATTTTATCCATGGGAACAGATGTTACACCTGAAGGTTTATCCTTCACTTTCAGTAAAATTTTACTCCAGAAAAGGAAGGTTTAGGAAACATCAATGATTTCACAAAATAAATATTCAACCTCAAATTTAAACTGCTTCATTAAAAATGCAATGTGCTTTAATTTTACACAGTTAATGTGGTTAATTGAAGTTGGCCATCATTTCAAAAACTTTAAAGTATCACAACTAGATAAATAAATGAACATTTAGATACAACTGGCTTTAAATCTGGAAATACATGTAGGATCTCTCTCTCTCTCTCTTTGTTTTTCTCTCATCTTTGATTAAGTATAACTTATCACAACTTCTAATGTTAGAGGTAACCATATTATTATATGTGTCACTGATTGTGACTGAGTTGCTTAAAATTTCCCACTTCACTATAATCAGGGGATAAACCTTTCTTTAGCTAAGTCTTCAAAACATAGAAGCATATGAAGATGTTTTAAATTAATCCTGTTACATATGTTATATAATCTATCTGAAATCTTTGATAAACTTATAAAGGCAAAATGAAAATAATTTGAAGTCTGGACACCACTTCATATGCAATTTACATTCAATACACTTCATTCAGCAAGTATTTACTGAGCAACCACCAAGTATTTGCTCTGAGCAGATGAACATCCACCAGAAAGCAGAATCTGAGAAGGAAGTTAGATCTCTGACAGTCAAAGAGTCTTGATCTTCTTATACCAGCCAGTCATTGAGTGCACAGGCCATGGGAAAGGGGCATGACTTGGGCAGGGAAGCCAGCAGCTCTCTAGAAGCTGGGTTAATAAGTTCCTCAGTGTGGAGAGATAAGGAAGGTGTAGGTCCAATCAGTACAGTGTTCATACAATGCCTTCTTTCAAAGAGTGTAAGCATAATTTTATGAATGTAATGTATTATATGCAAGTTTACTTGTGGTTTTAGTTTTAATTTCTAATTTCTCTTAATGGTAAAATTCCTAAAGTCTAAGTCTTAGATCTGTTTTGACTTAAATCACCTTTCTCATATGTATTCCATCACCAGGTGAGTATGCATATCTTCACATGTTAACTCTGAAAAATATGGATTAAGCTATAGCTTTAACACATTCTCTTCAATTGCTCAATAGAAAAAGAATGTGCAACTGAATTTATTGCATCTTATTGGGGTACAGGAAAATTTATATATGCAATAGAGTAATCATAAAACTTTTGAGATGAGAAGTGATATTATTCCATTTAGAAGCATGTTAGTAAAAATGATTTAACTGTAGTATCATAAAGAATGGCATTACATGAAATTGTCTGAAGCAGATACTTCATATTAATTTGAGCAGAATCATGTGGATTTGCCTACATCACTTACTACATGTAATTTTAAGTGACCATTTAACCTTTCTGTGGATTCAACTATTTTTGGTTCATGAGAGAATTAAGGGTTGCTCAAATATGATCTAAATGGAGAAGTATAAAACTGCTTGCAACTGCATTTGACTCTGCAGTTGTCTTATGAAGAAGTCACCCTTCAGGGGACCTGACCTCCAGGATATGTTTTTTATGCTCAAAGGAACAGAAGATAATAGAGGTTTTAATACAGCTATTCTGAAACTAACAGAGCATTTTAGACTTCAAAAAATGTTCCCTCTGAGAGACATATGTTCCGGGAGATAGCTGAAGATCATGGTTAGCCTGTTGATTCCTTGGTTAGCAATCTGAAACCTAGTCTCATCACTTGATTTAAGGGCATAAAATCACAGCATAGTGTAGAGTCAAATGAATAGTGAATTCATTCCCTGGAAATGTTCCATATGAAGTAATTCCAGTAGTCTAGGATTTTATTCAGTTGAAAGTATGTGATTTTTAAGGCCCTTAAGGTATAGTATACCAGCAAGATGAAATTGTTCCTTAGTATGTGAAGCAAATCAAAAAGTAAAAAAGGCTTCTAAAAGATCAGAAAAAAATGATCAAATGTTCAGAAATATATTTTTTCAAACAAAACTGGTATGGTGACCCTGGTAGTGTATTTGGGGGTGCTCAGTACCCAGAAAGACAAAGTTACTCTTATATGTGCAGTATCTATTGATATAAAAGATATTAATATTATGTACTGAGTATTTAATGAAATGTGAAAGTGTCATTGAAAAGGAGTCACTGTGACAAAGGCAGAACTGAAATTTAAAATTAGAACAACTTTCCAGATGTTCCCCTTTTCAAAATATGAAATATTCCTTATTTTAAATAGTGACGGAGGTGATATTTCATATAATATTCTTGTTCTCCTCTAAAATGGCTTTACATAAACTAGCTCATACTGTAGTGGGTAGAGGCCACCAAAATGACCTACATGTCTTGAGTCTCTAGATAAGGAAAAAAATGACATGAGCAAAGCAAATATAACTCTCATAGCAATATCCAGATTACTCATGTCAATATAAAGTCAGAAAAGGTTATTGTGGGGCTTAGCTTTTGCTATCTATTCAGTGGGAAAACATATTCAATTAATTTATACAAGAATTTTAAGACTGCATCATTGTTATGTGCCAGTGTGATTAGGTTCTCCCTGTGGTTATTGACTAATTGTGTCAAGAGGAAAGAATTGCTGTCACCCAAAATCAGTGTGGAAAAAGCCTGAAAGTATTTCTAAAGATTTAGGAAAGGGAAAAAGAGCATGGTACCATGGTACAGCAGCCACATGGGTGGAGCCACCTGCAGTGTTTCAAACATTATCAGAAAGACAGAATACCTGACCTCTATGCATGTTGAAGACTGCTGCATTGTCTGTACTCATCTCTTTCTAATAAGCATTCTTGAGAAATGAGGTAACTACTACACCTTATTCCTTAGAAGAAAAGTTATATGTAGAATAAGGACTTTGGGGACGAAGAAGCAGCAGAATTTTTTAGTTAATTTGAACAAGAAACAAGTATCACTGGCCCTCAGGTCCTATTGATCAAGGAGATGAGTTTGATGGACCACTCATGTTTGTTGTTGTTTTTTCATATTTTTAAATTTAATTAGTTGTTTACAGTTAAATTGGAAAATTTCTCCTATCTCATAAAAATAGATTTCTGACTTAGATGTAACAACACTGAATCAATATCACCATTTTATATAATCAACTAGTGCTATTCCCTTCAAAAAGACTTTTTTCTTTAGATTGTTTTGTTTTACCAAGTTTTGTTTATATTCATAACACAGATTCATCAACCAAGAGTCAGTTGTTATTTTCATGGAGATTTTTTCTTGTTATAATCAGCTGTTCCTTCATTTGTTTCCTGCCTGCATCCCCTATGTATTTGAGTCAACTTGCAAATGTAATCTAAGAGACTCTGGCACAAATACTCCTGGTGTCAACTTTTAAATGAATAGAAGTGGGAATATCTTTATGGACCGAGATTGATATAGATTATACAGCTTGATATTGAATTAAAATTGGAAAGTTTTTGAGATCGTGAGAAGATGGAGTTTATTGGCAGTTTAAACAAGTCTAATGAAATTGTGTTTGAGATTGGCTTATTTACTAGGGATTCCCCTCCTCCTAGGAATTTTCTTAAGGGATTAAAAAAGTACATAATCGGGTTCACCTTTTATATTCTGATTTAGATTTTCATACATTCATACGTGTTAAACATGTGGGCCAATAAAATTGATTATATTTTGTTTTATTTTTTCATTATATGGAAATAGGAGTCACTATTCTTTTTTTCTAAATAATGTTTTAGGTAATATTCTAAAATTCTGAGCTATTGAATTATTCACCTCAGAATAGTACTGGTATAATGTAGAAGATACAGAATTATATCTTTCCTAAAATATCTTTGTATATATGTAATTTTTTACTTGGAAAATTATTATTTGATAATATTATAATACTTGCAATGGTATATTAAAGAAAGTAACAAGGTACAGTAATTTTCCAACATAGACTCAAATATCTTGCTTTATTCTATTAATTTTGTCTGTAATACTTATTTGACTCATTATATACTCTTAACAACAAAGAATAAAATAATAATACAATAAGCTAATAAGACAAAAATTAAATCTTGATGAAATTAGAATAAGGGGAATATTTTTGGTGAATGTTTTGATCTAAATAAACTTCTAGTTTGAAATGACTTAGAATTGGATCAAATTTTATATTATTACATATAAATAACAGTATAGATGGCTCTAGCAGTGTATGATGTATTGTTTCTTTTAAGAAAACATGATGAAATTGGTGCTGTTTTTATATTGTGCTAAGTATAAAATTGAACATTTTCAATTATATTACAAAATGGAACTATCTGAAACAAAAATAAATAGTTTGCCAAAGCTACAAATAAATCCTGCCTGGACCCAAATGTTCTTGAGGCCTATAAACTAATTTTCACTGAATTTTCCATTATGCCAGGCTTGAATAACTCATAAACCACAGATCCATTTAAATAAATAATTTGCAGAAAGAGGACAAGAAAACTATTAGTAGCTCAAGAAAGAAAGTGTTTTTGGAATTCACTGTAGTATTTTCTATAGCTTGAACAATTAGAGGCAATCATTCATTGTCTATGGTTGGCCCCAAGGTACTATATTTGAGATTCTATATAAATTTATATATCTGGGAAAATATCAAAGTAGTTTAAAGCATGTCACAATAAAGGGAAAATATTTGCTCAAAGACTAACTTTGAACAAAAAGAAATATTACTACTAATGTATAGCATACACAAATAATTTGCCTAGTTTTACACATAATTAAAAGCAGAAATATGTGAACATTACCATGGAATGGTTCATGTGCCATTGATACTCTGGGTATAAAATGTTGTATCAACTAAAAGGTCATCTTTTGCTTCCACCTTAGACCAAACCTAGATATATGTTTACTGCCAAATCATCCTAAGTATTCTGTCAGGACCCAGGATATCACACATTTTCAGTGTGAATCTTTGAGAGTCACCCCCCATAAGTATTAGGTCTCACGGAACTGCCTTGAAAATTGATTTTGTAATTTCAAAATTAGTCTGCTGATAATATCTGCTTCTATCATCTCATTTTTATCAGCCTACTGCCCTAGTCCTTTAAAAACATCCACAGAATCTTGGCAAGTTGTCGGGCCATTTTTATTGCATAAATTAAAATTCAGGGTTTCCACTTCTCAGCAACAGTGGGAAAAATAAAAAGCTATCATTAAATTTAGAATTCCAAAGTGTTCTTAACACTAACATTTCTTCTTTATTACCTAATTTTGCTAGAGGAACTCTGTATGTCATCCTGCTTGGTCTCAGACACATTTGGCCCTGTCAGAAGCTTTAACTGTGGTTAACCAGGAGACACAATTAGATGCCCTTGTGAATGATTCTTAAAGACACACTTTAGGGAAGAGGGTATTATTCATTGTTCACAGAGAGTACGCATTTCCAGGCATTCCTTTGTAAGACCTGAAGAAGAGCATAGTACAAGTGCTTTGTTTAAAATCTGTCATGTTTAGTTCTGTTTTAAGTAGTAGATGACTCTAAATATTATATTTAATTTATAAAGCATCTTCATCAACATAATCAATTTACTGAAAAAAATAATAAGCTAGGGTTTAAGATATTTTAGCCAAAAAAAAGATAAATAGATTGCATTAAGGCTCTGCCCCATCTATGACATTTTTATATCCTTAGATTTTCCTTAATTACTAATAAACTTGAAATATGCCTGATTTAGGGCTTGTTCATTATAAGTCAGATAAGTCTGTATTTAATCAGACATTCAAAATATTTAGCTAGAAATGTTTAAGATCTTCATAAGAGTATTAAAAGAATCTGGTATTATATCCAATGTTTTATCTGCCAGGATTCCAGGGTTGAATAAAGTTAATATTTCAAACAGTTTTTAAAATAGTAAATAGTCCCTGGCTGGTATAGCTCAGTGGATTGAGCGCAGGCCTGAGAACCAAAGGATGGAGGTTTGATTCCCAGTCAGGCCACATGCCTGGGTTGCAGGCCAGTTCCCAGCAGGGGACCCACAAGAAGCAACCACACATTGATATTTCTCTCCCTCACTCCTTCCCCTCCCCTCTAAAGATAAATAAATAAAAAATAAATAAAAATCTTTAAAAAAATAGTAAATGGGATTTTTGAACAATGCTCATGGGGTCCCAGTCTTTTATTTCATTAACAATATAATATACTTTAATGAACAAAAATGCTTTGGTTACACAAATTTAACATGTCAATCTAATATTCAAATATGCAAGTTTTCCAGCTGAAATATTAGTAGATTTACTTTCATTTTTAGCTGAATGACTAAAGATAAGCCTACAACTAAAGATAAACCACCCTTCCTATCAGATGCATGTCACATACTTGGCAATAATCTTGTCGTTATCAACACCCCACAGATTTACTTTTCATTTACAAAAAATGCTCAATGCCTCTGCATATCTACAAAACAGCAAAGAGAAATAAATGTTTATTTTTATTTGAAGAAACACACCAACCTCTGGGTTTTTTTGGACATTTGGTTAATAATTCATTTTAATGTAAGCTGTCAAGGAAGTAAAGATTCTCCTTTTATACCACAGGACAGAGTAGAAAAGTTTAATTCAGGGCCTAGAAATTAGTTTGCAGTTGATATATAAATAGGTCAAATGAATTAATATGTAAAATATATAAGTGAATGATAATAAACAGCTAGTATAAGAAGTTGTTGTAAACAAAGGAAAAAACCTCACACTCTAATGGCAAATAATCTAATTTTGTTTGACCTGATAAACAATTTATCTTTCAAACTCTAGGGTCAAGAATTAGAATTGACAATATCTAGACTTAGTTGTCATCAACAGGAAGAAAGCATTTAAGGAGTTCAAGTGGCTTGGGCTCCAGTACCTACAGCCTGCTGGAATAAAAATGAAGAAAGAGTGTTAAAATGGAAGAGTATTAGAATGTAAGAGAAAATCATTTTGGAGAGAGAGAGAGAAGTACATGGACAGATATATAAACAAATTCTACTCAAGTGAGCTGAAAATCTCGTTCCTGGGAAATAGTAAAGCAGAAGTGGAAAGGCAGGCACAGGATACAGTGTGAATGATCGGGAAACTCACTGGGAAGTGATGAGCACAAGCATAGTTAACTGATTCTGCCTCTTTGAATGTCCAGAGCCTAGTACAGACTATAAGTGATGAAGGTTCCCAGTAAATATGTTTGCAGAGAAAATCTGAAGGGCGGATAATGATTCTCACCATGAATCATGGTTGACCAGTCTCTCATATGTCATGACTGATTTCCTACTTGGACTTTGCTGCTCTGTGATCATTTGGCAATTTAGCAGTCACTCCGCTGGAGGGAAAAATAGGAAAAGTGAATCAGGTGAATCTTAAATCAGTCATTATGGCCTACCATAAGAACTTACTCTAACATATAACTACAAAGAAGATTTTAGAACCAACTAAATATCAGAATATACAATGTCATACTGATTCTAATGTGTCTGATTTATGCAATTTCTGTTTTTCATTACCATACAACAAGGTTTGTGTTCATTATAATCACAGAAAATGAAAATCATAACACTGGAAACCCAAACCAAAGAAATGCAGCAAAGAATTTTTTAAAACCTCCTCAATTTATTCCTAGTAACCAATTATAAATCCATTTTTAGTTAAAAATTATCTATTTTTATATTTAGTAATCCTGTTGACCTACTATTATCAGGGGGCAACATATGAGCTAATTAATGGAAATTGTTTCATTAAAAAAAACAGAACTGGATCCTTGTCACTGAATGTTGGGAGATCCAAAAAAAGTGTAAGTGTTCCCTGTCTCTGACTATGAAGTTAGGACCAACTTATATAATTAAAAAAAGAATTATGAGGCTATATTTTTTAATGAAACTGACTAAGCACATATACTGAAAGTACTGAAAGAGGTTAAAAAAGAATACTGGTTTGAGTATAAAAAGGGAATATTTGACTATTTCATGCAGTATAAAAGTAGCTTATAAATTGATAATCAATGTTCTTATGAGGAGTAAGACATCAAAGTATCTAAAAATGGACTGATTTTCATACAGAATTTTACGTGTCAAAAGAAAAATGATTGCACATCTGTTTTGTTGATAAAATTTCATTCCTAATAGGAGTTGGAACATTTAGTCATGGACTAATATTTATGAGGATGAAAGTAAGTAGTTTTCACTAACCTCATACAGATTAATGTACAGCTGAAAGTTAATTTGCCATTTTTCCAATAGGGGACATTCTTTCTAGTGACCATAATTATATGTACTGTCTATCCGGGGTATTCTTTTTGAGAAAAGTTACATTGAACATTAAATTGGTCATTTGTTATTTGTGAACAGGTAATATATTAAAAAGGAAGAGGAGAAAAAGGTAGATGGAAGGAAGGAAATGGAAGCAAAGGAAAGGGAAGGAAGAGAGAAGATCAGGAGAGGAGAGGGGAGGAAGAGAAGAAAAAAGAAGAGAAAAAGTAAAGGGAATAGTCTTAAGTGATACTTTATATTGTGTTAAAAATTGTTGAACTATTGTTCAACAATTGTTGAACTCATGACTATTGTCATGAGTATAGGTACCTGATATAGTCTTTCCTATAAGTTAGTGCAGCACCAAGGAATAGACAAGAGTCACACACAATAACTATGCTATTCGCTCAGCTTTTATTGAATGCAGGTTCACTCAAAGTAGAACATCAATATACATTAATATCCTATTCATCCTCTAATAGTCTAAGAAAAATACAACATACACACATAGCAATCAATGGTGGACGAGAAACCCAAGTTCCAGAGCCTCAGTCTGCAAATCTGGAGATAGCATGGTGGGCAAGGGAGTTGTCAGCATGCTGCAAGGAAGGATCTCCAGATCCAAGTGGGTAGCAGGGCAGACAAAGTCCTCAGTCCAGAAGGGCAGAGCCCCTGGTGGCCCATGCCAAGGGAGATCAGCATGGCATGGAGCAGCACTCTGGTGTGTGGAGCATGGCTATTTTAGCAATGGTCTGGAACCTATCTCAGTTATACCTTGAAACTGGTGTCCTTCACCCTTCTGTGTTTTTTTTTTTTTTTTTGGATAAATGTTTTGGCACCCCTGATGTCAAGGGGGGGATTTGCCCAGGAGCCTATCTATGGGTGGTCCTGCCCTGCAGACATGGCTGTTCTGATTACATGTGCAGATATCCTAGGTGTTCCTCCTTTCTAGATGTGTCTGCTCTGACTTAGGTAGTTTCCCTCTTGAACCAAAGTGCCCTGGCTGACTAGCAGCCATCTTGGTTGACATGAGTAACTCCATTTTGTTTTATATACTTTATGTTACCTTGACTGGACCAATGCCATTTTATTTGTCCTGGTCTCCACGACTATCTTGAAAGAGAGAGTATCTCTTTAGCTCTTGGATTGCACATGCTTACAGATTAATTTTCACTCTTTTCCTCAGAATACATGCTAATGCATTGACAAGTCTTCTTTCCCTGGCCCCCACTTAAGTATTAAGACTATTTACTCTTGTTAGTTTTCTACTGCTGCTACTAGAATTTATTGCAAATTTTATGGTGTAAAATAATCCAAATTTATTATTTGACATGTCAGTATGTTAGAAGTTTGAAATGTGTCTTACTAGGCCAAAATTAAAGTGTTTGCAAGGATGCATTCTTTTCTGGAGGTTCTAGAAGAGAATACATTTTTTTTTGCCTTTTCCATCTTCCAGAGCTATTTCATTTTTTGTCTCATAGCTTCATTTTTTTCTTCTTCAAAATCAGAAACAGCAGGTCAAATACCTCTCATACTGCATCACTCCGTCCTTCTCTTCTGCCTGCCTTGCATTTTAAAGGACCCTTGTGATTACACTAGAGACGCTCAAATAATCCAGGATAGTCTTGTATTATAAAGTCAGTTGATGAGCAGCCTTGATCCATCTGTAATCTTAATGAATTTTTGTCACATAAAATAACATATTCAGAGGTTCTAGGAAATAGTCTATTGATATTATGAGGAGTTGGGGGCTATTACTCTGTTTACCTTACTTACCTTCTGTATTATATTCTACTCTGTTAATACTGCTTACTCATCAAGTTTCTGTCCAGAAGCTCTTCCTATTGGCTACAGAGACTTTTTTCTTCTCAAATTACATCACTTACTTCATCAAATTCTGGTATATCTTTGTGTTCTCCACTTTCAGAGTCCTCAGAAAAGATTGCCCAAATACTTTAGCAATAATCATACAATCAATCTCTAATAAGAAATAGTAAGTTTAGCTTATATTTTTTATTATACAAAAATAAACAATGTAGTATGATATTAATTTCTATTATCAAAGGATTTAAATGGTTTTCAAGGCTACCTACATCTCAAAATGACTGAAGTATATTTAGGAATGCAAATGTTTTGGACCCATGGCAAGATAGTGAGTCAGAACATTTGTGAGATGGAACCTGGATAATTTTTTAAAGTACTCAAAATATAATTCTAATATGCAACAAAGCGTAGAAACCTGTATTATGTGTGTAGATATATGTGAAATTAGATTTTCTCTCTTCCTCACATCTGATTTTACTAAAAATTAATGAAGTTAGATACTTGCCTTCCTCATAATATGTGGGCCTACATGTTTCCAAATATGTCATTTCACATTAAGACTCAACAACACTCATTTACTGATGGGCACTCAGGTTGCTTCCAGCACTTGGCTATTGCAAATTTTGCAGCTATGAACATTGTGGTTCATAGGTTCTTTTGAATTCATATTTCAGGATTCTTAGGGTATAATCCCATGGGTGGAACTGCTAGGTCAAAAGGCAGTTCCATTTTTAGTTTTCTGAGGAAATTCCATACTGTTTTCTACAGTGGCTGCACCGGTCTGCATTCCCACTGACACTGCACTACGGTTTCCTTTTCTCCACAACCTCGCCAGCACTTGTTTCTTGATTTGTTTATGATGGCCATTCTCACCTCTGTGAAGTGATATCTCGCTGTGGTTTTAATTTGCATGTATCAGACTGCTAGTGATGCTGAGCATCATTTCATATATCTCTGGGCCCTGGATATCTCCTCCTTGGAGAAGTTATCTGTTCAGGGCCTTTGCCCATTTTTTAATTGAGTTGTTTGTCTTTCTGGGGTGAAGTTGTGTGAGTTTTTTATGTATTTTGAAGATCAAACCCTGGTCCGATATATCATTGACAAATATATTTTCCCATACAGTTGGTTCCCTTTTCCTTTTGTTGATGTTTTCTTTAGCCGTACAGAAGCTTTTTATTTTGATGAAGTCCCATTTTTATACTCTTCCCTTTATGTCCTTTTCTCTAGCAAATGAGTGGACCAGAAAACTATGGTACATTTACACAATGAAATACTACCCTACAGAAAGAAAGAAGGAGCTGCTAAACTTTGAGACAGCATAGATGGATCTGGAGAGCATTTTGCTAAGTGAAATAAACCAGGTAGTGAAAGACAAATACCATATAATCTCACCTATAAGTGGAACCTAATCAATAAAACAAATAAGCAAGCAAGCAAAATATAATCAGAGACTCTGAAATAAAGAACAAACTGACATTAACTAGAAGGGAGGGGGAGGGGTATAACAGGGAAAAGAAGGGTCAGGGTCTACAAGGAACATGTATAAAGGACAAATGGAAAAAAGCAAAGGCAGGTAGGATGGAAGGTGGGAGGCGAAGATTGGTGTGGCAGGAGAGAGTGGTGGGGGGAAAATGTAGACAACTGCACTTGTACAACAAAAATTAAAAAAAATAAATACGCATCTCACTTTAAAAAAGACTCAACAACAAATTGACCTTATTTTTATAATAGCACTCTTAACATTAAAAATTTTAAGGGATAATGAATCAAATAAAACCAATAGGCAAAAAAAATCTGAAAACTTCTCAAATAATTATACAATTTGGTATAGGATAAGATGAGTATATACCGACAGTAAAATATGGACCAGGAGGGTTTCCATTATGTGTTTGCTAAATAGGTTTTTATTATCATATGGCAGGTTCAGAATGTAGCAGTTAAAATAGCATCAGATATGGACATTGTAAAAAATATTAATGTTCTCATGAGCCAAATTTGATTTTTGTTGGAGAGATTTGAGAGACACTTTTTCTTTAGGCTGTATTTCTAAAACATGGGTGGTCGGATTGATCTAATCTATATTTTACAGGGGTACTGAGGTTCAGTACTGGATTACTTCAAATGTACTTTTATTTGCAACTATAAAATAAATGCTTTATGGAGTACAGCTAATTTTTAAAAGGATGGTTAAATAATCTTTTAATTCAAATACAATTTTGCATTACTAGGAATTATCTTCCTTAACTAATTTTGATAGTTAATTTTTTGATATTATATGATAAAAAAGAGGAAAAAAGCAAGAGATTATACTCTTCATACATTCACATGTTATATTACATATAATAAAGTGCCTACATTTTCTTCTTTAATTTGTCAATTAAAACTATGTTATATTTTTTATTATGCTAACAGAAAAAATTCCATTGATGTAACTCAGAAAAACCTTTCTGACTCATCAACTTTGAGTATGGTTACATCTGAAAATGTCTAAGTATAATGTAAAAAAAAACCACCAAGTACATTGATTTTTTTAATGAAAGGGTAAATGTCATATTCTTCCCTTGAAATGTTTGATTTCCCAGTGACTATCACAAAGAAAATTAGGAGAATTGAAAAAGCTCAAGGAATAGAATAGCAAATAAAAGGGAAGATGTACAAATAGTCTGAGTTGAGTGTTGGTTATGAAATGCCACAAGATCTAAAGAGATTATTCAGTAATGTGGGGCACTTTGAGGATTTTCTTTTAAAAGCAAGTACTAATTATTTGAATTGATCTGTTAACATTTTCTGGAAAAACAAAGCATTTCTTGTTTCAGAACTACTGCTTTCAACAACGTGAAAGACACAATTTACATTTATAGACAAATAGATTAAGTGAAAATATATTTTGTTATAGTAGACTCCTGCGAGTTTTTATAAATAGATACTCCACCAGTCTAGTTAAGTGTTTATGTATAAATCAATATCTACTTGAATGAGAGTCTAAGCCTGAGGGGCCAATGAGTCTAAGCCTCAAATATTTTAAATCCCCACTTAGAGAAAATGACTTTGAAAAAAAATAAACTGTTCGAAACATTATAATTCAATGGAAAATATTTAATTCACATCCCCTGGCAAAAATCTAATACTTTTGTATATGGACTTTAATTATTTTTTGAATCTTCCTGATGTTGCTCCTATTGTGCAATAAGAAAAATAAACAAGAAGAGAAAAGGAAGCATTACTGGGATGACTCATTTCCTCTTGTCTCTAATAAGAAATACAATTTGACTTCCATAACTGCACAGTACTCCAATGTGCTATTAATTTGGAGAATAATAATAATCGAGGATTATATTTGGCTTTAAAATATATATGGAAGTTCCTTGTATTAGTAAAGGATTAAGTTATTTGATAACCATAATAAATCTGGAATTACTTCCTTAGGATTAAAGATTCCTGTTTAAAATAAGAAATATGTTTTGCTTTACAAAAAACTGTGTTCCAAATAATTAATTTGGGAAGACTAAATAATCCAGAAAATGAGATCCTCATCTAGGAGTTAAAATATTAAAATGCATATGTCATACCTTATAACAGATACAAGTAAAATCAACTTACAGTGATACTCAAGAGAAAACTTGACCATAACCTGATCAATAGTCTAAATATTCTGAAAGAGATTCTACAGTTGTTCTGTTTTTTAGATGTGTGTTTTCTAGAAATAGAAGGTTTGAAATGGGGACTCATGCAGCCAAATGATTGCACTGCACTCTAACACTGTAGAGGGCAGAAGCTGTTTTGAACTACTGACAGATGAGAGAATAGGACCTGATATCAGAATACTTGGATTCAAATCCCCACTCTTCCAATTAATTGCAGTGTGGTGGGCTACTTTGTAAAATGCTCTGTAAAGGTCCCCTGATTCTGTTTGACATGCCCTTGTGTAATACCACGCACTGGAGTGTAGGCTGGACCATACTAACTTGATTCTGACCAAGGCAATACAGCAAAGGTAATGAGAGAATCTCTTTCATGACTAGGTTGCAAAAAAGTATAATTTCCACCTTGCTATCAGACCCAGTGTATTTTTTGTCTTAATTTACATGTTTTTATGAAGCAAGCTGCCATGTGGGAGACACCCAGGTGGCAATTAAGTGAGATTGACTTCCAGCCAGTAGCACCCTGGAAGGAACTAAATATTGCCAATAATGACTGACTGAGTTTAGAAGCAGATACTTCTTCAGTTGAACCTTCAAATAAAATTTCTGTCCTTGGGTCTATATTTTCACTGCAGCATCATGAGATGCCCTGAAGGTAAGACTGGATTCCTGGCCCAGAAAAATTGCACAATAATAATTGGTATTGTGGTAAGCCACTAAATCTTGGAGTAATTTGTCACACAGCTGTAGATAAGTAACACATTCAGTGTGATCATTAACAATTTTTTTTAGTTTTTCAAAATTTAAGTGTTCACATCTGTAAAATGGTGATAATAAGAGTAGTTTTCTCATCTATGAAAAGCACTTTAGCATTTAATAAATGTCCTAATAATGGTTGAAAGTATTAGGAAATATAGCAGGACCTAATAAATAATAGGTATATTTTCTGACTGATCTGAAACAATTTAGATATAAAGTAGAGTAAGGCCAATGTAGAAAAAATTCTTAGTATACATAAAGCTGAATCCAAAGCATTATAGCATATATCTATGTGTAAGTAGATTTAAGAAGCACTGAATTCTAGATTTACACAGAATTTTGCAACCTGTGACAACAGCATCAGATCTAGCAAGCCCTCCCCATGAGAACTCTATTTCTGTAAGATTTATAGCCTGGAGAAACAAAACAGTATTTGTGTTGTCTGTGCACAGAGTTTCTAAGAAAAAGTAGGAAAGAGCAAGGGGTTGGTCTAGGCATGTTAGAGTTTTCCTTCTAAACCCACCAATGAGTTAAGGTTACTCAAGTATAGCAGTAGATTGCACAGAAGACAAAAACCAAAAGGGCCTGAGAGGTTAGGCTGATAAACATCCTTCTATGGAAACCTCAAGAATAGCTAGTAGAAGTAGTGGGGTTGCACCCTGACTGGTGTGGCTCAGTGGACTGAGTGCTGGCCTGCAAACATAAAGGTTGTTGGTCTGGTTCCCAGTCAGGGCACATGCCTGGGTTGCAAGCCAGGTCCCCCACTGGGAGCATTCAAGAGGCAACCAATCAATGTTTCTCTCACATAGAATATTTCTGTCACACATTGATATTTTTCCCTCTCTCTTTCTCCCTTCCTTCTCCTGTCTTTATAAATAAGTAAATAAATAAATAGAATTTTTTTAAAGAAACCTTATGATGATAATTGGATTATTACCTACATCTGCCTTTAAACAAAATAGAGTCAGTGATCAACAATCCAATAAACACTTATTATGAAATATTTTTAATAAAAATTAATGTTCTGATTTTATGCATGCCCAATAGCTACTGTTGATTTTGTTGCCTCTGGCTGCACTAATGGAATCAAATTTCTAAGATTAACAGACACTCATTACTGAAGCAGATCATGCCACATCATCATAATACCAACATACTGCCATCCTGTGGAGACCTGTCTAAGTATAGCCAGCTAGGTTTCCCCCTGAAACATTTATTCAAATTGCAATAAATGTTGATAAGCCACATAAGTCACCCGGATTACTTTGAGAGTACTTAACCTTGATATTATCATCTTTACTTACATATCTGAGTTGTTCCACTTAAACCATTAAATTTTACTGGCCTCAGATTTGAAGAGTAGCTCTGGTGACAAGATAAAATTGAAATTTCCAGGAAAGTACTGTATTAGGTAGATCAGAGCATAGAATATTAAGGTAACTTAAATACTAGAAAATTATTGGAGAATTGTACCCAGAAAATAGCTATTAACTAGTATCAGTAAGATAGTGATGTCATGTTCCACAGAAGTCAGTCTCATGTTCACAGATACTTAAGTGATATTTTTTTCATTTGTTATAGTTATGATCATTGATCTTAAAGTTTTACTATTCATACCTTGAATAAAGTTATATAAATACTTATACTTTTATAGATTCTAAAGTGGATATTTATTACTAACAGTGACAATAAGAATGTAAACTCCTCAGTCTGTAAGTTTTGAAAAAGGCAGAAATAACCACATTTATGGATAAAAATACAGCAGCCTAAATAATAAGCAATAATGTACAAAGAGGTTTAGCATTTAATTATACCATTTGCTATATTTATTTCCTGTAATGACATTTTAAAAAAATCTCCAATATATGGAAGCATCTTGAATGTAAGCATTGTGTTTTGCCTCTTGTTATCTCTCAAAATCTATAGAATCATGTAAGTTAAAATGATAGGTAATAAATTATATAAGTTTATCACTGTAAAATTATTTTATATTTCTTTTTAACTATCTTTTTCAGTCTTTTGGCCATATAAAAGCTCTAAAATACATAAGAAATATTTATTTATCTTTAAAATATCTTTTTTAAATAGTTTTGAAGCAACTTATAAAAAATAAGTTTGATATAACTGAATTAGAATTAGGGAATTTAGACACTGGATAAAAGTATGAAAAACTTGAAAAGGTTTAGCAGGAACTGCAAAGATGAATAACTTTTAGAAAATTAGGCCAGTGGGAGAAAGTTCAAAGAATTGAGAATTTTAATCAACCTGACACAAAAAAGCACAGTTTCCATGTCCAGCTTATTTATCCAGCTACCCCACGAGTTAACATTCTTAAAGAATTTGCTGAAGAAAAATATCACACCAAGAGGAAAATGTTTACGATGCAGCCAAAAAGACTTACTTTTGTTTGAACCAGAAAACATCAACATGTTCCTGAGGAAAGGGTAATACAGAAAGATGAGTATAACCTGGAACAGTAACACTAACTTCCTTTAGAAAATTGGCAAACAACACTCAGGTATGAAGCTGAACATTACCATTTCTAAAGAGATTTAAAAACAGAAAAGTCTCTATTAAAATAGTCTAACAAGTTCTTCCCATATTGATACAATACCCCAATTTGTACAATTAGCACAGATTGAGATTAAGTGGGAGGGAAAGGATGGGTTTTTCAGTTGCTTTCCAGGAGTTTGAATGGATAACTAAAGTTGAAGGATGAAGGTAGTCTCAAGAGTAGTAAGATGCATTAAGCTGATGAAGATAAAAGAAGAGAGAGATGGCTCTTATTCAGATAGGATGGAGGCTCATCATTACAGAACGTCACATGTCCTGCTTATTAATAAAAGATTCTTAGCCCCGGCTGGTGTAACTCAGTGGATTGAGCACAGGCCTGCGAACCAAAAGTTCGAGATTCGACTCTCCATCAGGGCACATGCCTGGGCTGCAGGCCAGTTCCCAGCAGGGGCCAATTCCCAGCAGGAGATGAACCAGAAGCAACCATACATTGATATTTCTCTCCTTCTCTCCTTCCCTCCTTCCCTTCCCTTCTAAAGATAAATAAATAAAATTTTTAAAAAAGATTCGTAAATTTGTCTACATTGGGTTTCCAGTGATTTGTGGACCTGGCAGGGCTACACATAATGAAAGTAGCTCTTTAGCATTAGTAAGAGGAGGCACAGTCTAACACAGATTCACATTAGAAAATCCATTGCATTCACATTAATTCTCTGAATAACTATATATAAGAACTTAGTAAAATAAAAATCCCACTAATTCCTCATATCCTCTTTTTACAATCTAATATGTTAGGCACTAGAGCCCCAAATCATGGTAACATAAGGGAAAGAAAATAATTATATTTTTATTTCTTTTTAGTGTATATCCTTTTTAAGGCAAGATAGGGGAATCCTAAAGGATATATCCAAAATCAGTTAATCGTAGTTTACTAGAAACTATATTAGCTAGAGCATTACACTTCAATTGGTGGTGATTTTACAATAAAAGTCAATTATTTTATTCAGTATTTTTAAAAAATTGCAGGATTTTTTCTGACAGACATTAAAGTAGATATTTTATTTAAAGTGCTAAAAGAAAGTGACTATATTACCCTTTTGACCTTGTGTTGGTGATCTAATATAGAATATAATTTACTATAGTTTAAATAACATAGGCTATGGTGTGGAGTACATAAACCTTATTTTTCTCTTTATCAGTTTAAAAAAGTATTTTCTTTTAATTTTGATAGGATCATCACTTATGAAAATTCTATTTATAGACAGCTGATAGATCCTAGGGCCATATTTTTCTTATGAAATAAATTAAAATTTTATTTTCAAATGTAAATTCTAAAATGCAAGATTTATTCATTTTAATGGATGCACATACCTAAGATGAAAAGTGTCTGGAATGAGACATTCATTAAAATTCAATGGGCTAACTTGATTTAAGAACTAAAGTACAGACTGTACTTCATTCTGTTATAATGTTTACAAAGTGTTTCTTTCAAACTCAATAGCATCTATTGAGTGATTGTGAGGCCCTTCGGATTTTTCCTAAAACTTATAGTAAAAAAACAATGCAAACAACATACTTTATTTTGTGGAGATTTGGGGGCAGTGTGCACCAAGACTTCTCCTATATGAATGTGGCTACCACTATAATAAATTCTTTTTTTTTAGATTTTTTAAATTTATTTTTAGAGATAGGGGAAGGGAGGGTGAAAGAGAAGGAGAGAAACATCAGTGTGTAGTTAACTCTCACACTACCCCTACTAGGCACCTGGAGCGCAACCCAGGCATGTGCCCTGGCTGGAAATTAAACATGAGACCCTTTGCTTTTTTAAATATATTTTATTGCTTATGCTATTATAATTGTCCATTGTTTCTCCCCTTTATTCCTCTCTACCCTGTACCCCCTTACCCACTATCATTCCCCCATCTTCGTTCATGTCCATGGGTCATACACATAAGTTCTTTGGCTTCTCTATTTCCCATACTATTCTTACCCCCCCTTTGTCTATTTTGTAGCTACCATTTATGCTTCTTATTTCCTGTACCTTTTTTCCCCATTCACCCCCTCTCCACCTCCCCTCTGATAACTCTCCTTGTGATCTCTATTTCTATCAATCTATTCTTGTGCTAGTTGTTTGCTTAGTTCATTTTTGTTTTTGGTTTTGGGTTTTTTTTAGGTTCAATTGTTGATAGCTGTGAGTTTGCTGTCAATTTGCTGTTCATTTTTTGATGTTCTTCTTTTTCTTAGATAAGTCCCTTTAACATTTCATATAATAAGAGCTTGGTGATGATGAACTCCTTTAACATTACCTTATCTGGGAAGAATTTCATCTGCCCTCCCATTCCAAATGATAGCTTTGCTGGATAGAGCAATCTTGGATGGAGGTCCTTGCCTTTCATGACTTTGAATACTTCTTCCCAGCCCCTTCTTGCCTGCAAGGCTTCTTTTGAAAAATCAGCTTATTGTCTTATGGGAACTCCTTTGTAGGTAACTCTCCTTTTCTCTTGCTGCTTTTAAGATTCTCTTATTTTCCTTAATCTTGGGTAACTTATTTATGATGTGCCTTGGTGTGTACTTCCTTGGGTCCACCTTCTTTGGGACTCTCTGGGCTTCCTGGACTTCCTGGAAGTCTATTTCCTTTGCCAGACTGGGGACGTTGTCCTTTGTTATGTTTTCAAATATGTTTTCAATTTCTTGCTCTTCCTTTTCTCCTTTTGGAACCCCTATGACTCAGATGTTGGGATGTTTAAAGTTGTCCTGGCTGTTTCTAAGCCTCTGCTCATTTTTCTGAATTCTTTTTTCTTCATTCTGTTCTAGTTGAATGTTCATTTCTTCCTTCTGGTCCAAACTGTTGATTTGAGTCTTGGTTTCTTTCCCTTCACGGTTGGTTCCCTGTATATTTTTCTTTATTTTACTTTGCATAGCTTTCATTTTTTTCTCTATTTTGTGACCATACTGAACCATTTTTCTGAGCATCCTGATTACCAGTGTTTTGAACTCTGCATCTGATAGGCTATCTATCTCTTCCTTGCTCAGTTGTATTTTTTCTGGAGCTTTGATCTGTTATTTCATTTGGGCCATATTTTTTGTCTCAGTGCGATTATTTAGTAAAGGGCAGAGCCTTAGGTATTCACCAGGGCCAGTCAACCTAGGTGGCTGCGTTGTGACACTGTATATGGGGAAGGGGTCTGAGAGGGAACAATGCTACTTGCTCAGCTCTCAGCTGGTTTTCAGTCACTTCCTTTGCTACCCACAAGCAAATTGGGCCCTTCTGGTGCTGATTCTAAGGGACGGTTTTGTGAGCATTCTAGGACCCTCTCCAATGAATTCCTGTGAGGCTGGGAATTTCTCCCACTACCTCAACCATCACAGGTTTTTTTCGGTCAGAGGTTTTAAGGCTTTATTTACCCATGCTAGAACCCTGGGTTGTGCAGTTTGTCTTGCCCCCCAGTTGTTCCTCCTGTTTTATCTGCACGCAAATGTGAGACCATCCAGTCTGTCAGCCACTGGTTGGCCAGTTTCCAGCTGTCAGCTTGCCAGTCCTGGCTCTCCAGCTACTACCTTGCCAGGAGTCCTCTCTGCCCTGGCTGCCCATCCTGACCCTTGTAGTGGTCTGGATGAATGCTTCTTCTTTAACTCCTTGGTTGTCAGATTTCCATACAGATTGATTTTCTGGCAGTTCTGGTTAGTTTTGTTTTTAAATTTGTTGTGGTCCTCCTTTTGGTTCTGTGAGGAGGCAAAGTGTATCTACCTGTGCCTCCATCTTCCTTTGGTTTGCAAGCCTGAGCTCCATCCACTGAGCTATGCCAGCCAGGGCTTGCCTTCATCTTCCAAACCTGTGACCCTTTAGTTCACAGGCAGGAACTCAATTCACTGAGCCACACCAGCCTGGGCAATAAATTCTAATCTACACCCTAATTTATTGTGTCATTGAACCAGAGTTAAAGTTCTACATGGCAACATCGAATAAGCTCAGTTTGGCTAACTAGCCAGCATGCTCAGTGCCAGGCATTAGAGAAAGCCAGTGGTGGAAGACAGATCTTGCCTGTTACCAGACCTACAGAATGGCTTACTGCTCCAACTCTGAAAGGAGTTTCAGCTGCCACACTGCAATCCTTCTCCAAAAGAAATATGACTACTGAAGTACATAAAGTTGAAACTATTAAGGAATGCGAGTGACAAATATACACACACACACAAAGATAGAGAGTCCAGCTATTGTTAATATAATGAGAACAGTTTGTGAGACATTGATGTAACCTGGTAGCCAAGGAGAGTGAACTGGAATGTGCATGAGTGAACAGTGACAACTTCACTGTACTAGTTAGTGAAGGTGGTAGACATTGTTGAGTGAGCTTGGGCACTGTGTGGCCAATGCATCCAAAATGCCTGAGTGAGAAGAGAAATGATTCTGCATTAAAAATTGCATTAAGCTTGAACACTCCTCTGTAGAAATTCTTCAGGTGATTCAGAAGGCCACAGCTATGGGCAACTGGTGATTGACAGCCTCATCATGATTATGTACCTGTCTGTGCATCACATCTGGTGCAGTTTTTGGTGAAACAGCAAATAGACCCAGGTGACTCAGCCCCCCCTACAGTCCAAATTTGGCACCCTGTGACTTCTGACTTTTTCCAAAACTAAAATCACCTTTGAAAGGGAAGATATTTCAGACCATTGATGAGGTTCAGGAAAATACAACAGAGCATCTGATGGTGATTGGTAGAAATATGTGAGGTCCTGAGGTTTCTATTTTGAAGGAGACTGTGGGAGAGAAATATAGATGTGTAAGAGATACATCAATTAATTGCCTCTCAGATGCTCCCAACAGGGCCTTAGCTCACAACCCAGGAACGTTCCCTGACTGAGGATCAAACTGGCAACCTTTTGGTTCACAGGCCAGTGCTCAATCTGCTGAGCCACAACATTCAGGGCTCCTGCTGTATTTTAAATTTCATTGGCTCTAGGTCAAGTAGATACTTTGGGCTCCTGGGTTATTTATTGGATACATGTGAAAGATATCTCTTTGGGCTCATTATTATTTCTGTGTTTTATTTTAATAACTACATGACAACTAAAGTGGAAGACTACAATAAATTGTTTTGGAATAGACTCCATGTCATGATTTTATTATTGGCAGCATTAAATTGTTAAAGTATTTAAACTCTGAAAACTACCAAGCACTATGTAAAATGAAATAATTAAATCAGTAAAATTCCCTTTGGAGCTTGATTTACTGTTCCAGATTACCTTCAGAATGATGTTCTTTCCACAGAAGAGCTATTTTCAAAGTGAAAAATGATATCCAGTGTTATCATAAAAGAATAATATTAGTATTAAAATAACATGTAATAAAGGTATTATCTTAAAGTGACATTGACATTGTATTTTCTAATGTAAGTACTATTATATTGCAATAACAAATTAACCCCCCGAATTCGTGTGGCTTATCAAACAAATGTTTCTTTTTGCTTGCATACTGTTAATGTGGGGTTTCAGGGAATGTCTGTGTTTTCCATATTTTCCTCAAGGCTAGACTAATAGAAGAGTGATCACCTATGGCTGCACTTCTCGGACTATGTAATCTCTAGTTGACACAAAAGAGAAAAAGAGATTGGAGAATTGTGCATAGGCTCCTATTGTTTCAGCCTAGAAATGACATGTCATTCTTCATTGTCTTTGGTCAACAGAGGCATGTGGCTCTTCATGGATGTATTAAAAACACAGAGAAATAGATGGACCATTTGGTGAGTGTTTTTGTCTGTCAGAGACAGGCAAATATTATATTGCTTTTGTCATGTGATGTTATCTCCTTGACTTTTAAAGCCAATAAATTTGATTTTCCCTCAACTGGATGCATTCAAGGCATATGTTTAATGCCATTAGAAGGAAGCATGGATTTTGTACAATGGATTCTTGCTCTGACATTATTATTTCATCCTATATCTGGATAAGTGTTTTCAACCTACTTGTAGAGTTTAAAGGAATTGTGCATGATGTTACCAAAGAAAGTCGTATGACACAAAAGAAAGAGTATTGTCATCTGTTTCAGATAAGAAGAATTCCATAAATTAAATATTTTTAAAGTGGTGCTAAATATAGGATTCTCTTCATAGGCATATATCAGTAGAAACAGGCAATGAGAAAAGAATCCAGTTAAATTCAGAATACATACACACAACGAGTCAAGAAACAACATTTTAAAACATAAGACCTTTGCTTGAAGGTTCTTCTTCCTACCCCCTCATTTTCAAACTGTCTGTTATTTTCTAATTAATATATATATATATATTATGTATTAATATTTGAATATACAGAAACAATGTGGTTTTTCATGGAGAATATACACACCTGTTGAAAAGTGATCACAATCCATTAAAGAGTGGAAAAAGGCACCAGTATAAATAAGTCACTAAGAAGTAAATAAAGTGACTTCAGTTTTAAAACTACACTCAAATCTAAAATCATGCTTAATTTACAGTTTTTTACATTATATATCTTCATATGTATGTATGCATATTTCTGCATATATACACATATACCATATATCTGCTGCATGTGTATGTACAGAGAGATTTTCTACTCACTAATATCCCAAACTTCTAAAATTTCTAGAAAATATATAATTCCAAAGAGTAACATTTAAAAAATACAGGTTGACTAGTGTTTTTAAAACAAAAATGCATTGTAGTATAATACATATACATGTATATACATACGAGGAGGGGCCCAAAAGACCAGAATTATCTCCTGGAGGGCATGCCTCTTGTAGTACAGGCATTCCCCCACAAGGTGAGTGTTCAAGGAACCCATTGGTATCAGTGTACCAGCTGGCATTGTTGTGAGAAGCTGCTTTCAGCCTCAGTGAATTTTGAAGATTCTTTCAACCTATTAGCCCGTTCCATGATAAATGATTTACAAGTGCATCTGTCCACATCATGCTGAGTGTTTAACAGTTCTTGACCAAAAACCACATGATTCCAGAGTCCCACCCCATTCACCCAATCTCACCCCCACGACTTTCTTTTGTTGTTGTTTACCCAGGTGAAAATATCCTCAAAGGGAAACATTTGGCAATGTGGAAAAGGTGAAACAAAAAATGGCAGAAGCACTAAAAGCCATAAAAAATTGAGAGTTCAAAAACAGTTTTGAGCAGTGGAAAAAAACAATAGGTGTATTGCATCAAATGGAGTGTACTTTGTGGTTGACTAAAGTTTAAACATGTAAAAATAAATACATATTTTTATTTAAAAATTGTTTTGGGGGTCCCCCTTGTATATATCATTATGTATGTGTACATACACACACAACATGGTAGTACATAGTCAAAAAATAACATTTCCCTGGCCGGTGTGCATCAGGTGGTTCAAGTATCATCCCATAAACCAAAGGTTTGAGTTTCAGTCCAAACACATACCTAGTTTGTGTGGGAGATAACTAATGGGTGGTTTTCTCCCTCTCTTCCTCCCTTCCCCTCTCTCTAAAATCAATAACCACATCCTTGGGTGAATATAAAAATAAGATTTATGTAAGATGTATGGAAGATAGTTAACTTTGCTTAAAGTGCAAACGAATGTATACAAGTGAGTGTTCTAGTTTCTCCAATTCCATTTGATTTAAATACAGATGTGACTTATGGAGGCTTCGACAGTATCAGAGAAGCTGATGCCTCGTGAAGGAAGGAATGACTTGTCAGACTTAAGAGTTAAGCAGAAGTCTTATGGTGCTTCATGAGCAAGGAAATGTTATAAAAGAAGACACATGTTAGAAAGATTTATCTGACATTCTGTACAAGACTCATAATGATCTTGTAATGAGTTATTGACGTAACCTAGGCAAAAACAATGATCTATTTTATAACATGACTCATGGAAAAGAGACATCAGTTAAGAGACATAATCATAAAATAGAATTAACAACAGGACAAGTAAGGTGTAGGGGAATCAGAATGTGTTATTTTTTCGGGACTAATTAGCTGAGAGTGTTTGGCGTAACTGGCAGTAAGAAAGTAAAACCCGTGGGCTAGAGATATGTGGACAGAAGGAGGAGGGAGTGTCAGAAAGATATGCACCAGAACTCAGATTTAAGTCAGTCTACCTGGTGAAGACTGTTGGCATTATACAGGGTGATGTTTTCAGAAAAAGAGCCTAATGAAGACAGTGAACAGACTATCATGAAATCACAGGAAATGTCCTAATTAATGGAATAAGAAAGAAACAAAGTCAGTAGACAGGACACTTTGGAAGAAAGCAGTTATGGGATCACATTTAGATGTTCCATTTCACTGTGTTGCCTTGGGGAACTTACATGGGCTCTGTGAGCCTCATTTTCTTGGTCTGTGAAAATGAATAATTTCTAACCTGAAGGACTCCCTTTAAGATTAAATGTAATAAAGATGTAGAGATCCTAGCAGAGTCACTAGTACACAATGTATTATAGCTACTATCTTCATGAAGAAAAACAAATTATATTGAACTAGAAAACCCCCAAAAATGCTTCTAGAAATTGGAAAGAAGCAATTACACATATAAATGTGGGACAACTGATGACCCTGAGAAGGATACTTCATAAAAGAAGCAGAAGCAGAAGCTGGATAGTGATGGGATTACAAAGAAAGTGCTTTTTGAGACAGAGAATCCATAGTATAAAATATTTTTTCAAATAGGTAAGCAGTGAAGCAGGTAAGAAGGAAGGAGAGGATTGGATTGAGTATAGTAGGTTTGCAGGAAAGTAGTTTCTGTTTGTTATGTTTCCCGCTCTGTGAGGCAAGAATAAGTAAGTTTTCCTTTAAAACAGACAGTTATGAAAGGGTTTTAAACATGGTTAGTAATAGTCGAAACTAGAAGAAGTGGGTCCTAGATAAGGCAGACACTGAACTGACGACACAGGCAAAAAATGCTTAGTCTTGGCAAAAATGAACTGTACTTCTTGCAAAGGAACATGAAGCTAGCATCAGGCAGACCTGAGTTAGAATCTGTGCTCTGTCATTGCCTCAGTGTGTATGATATTCAGCAAGCCACTTGCTTTCTCAGGGGCAAATATCCTCATCCACAAATGAAGGGATGATATTAACATCCAGGGCTGTTTTGAGCACCATAATAGGAGTAGGCTTTCAAAAAATGTTAGTTTCTTCCTTTCCTTCCCTAATCCTCCAGGGAATTAGAATATCAGCAAGTAGGAAGTTGATAAATGGACTTCGTGTGTTGGTAAAACTAAGTTTGGTTGTATAAGGTAAGTGGAGAGGGCTCTGGGCAACTTCCATGGTGAATGTGGTGGAGAAGTCTAAAAACAGATGATAAGAAAATAATTGGCCAGATTTCGTGACAGTCTAGTTGAATTTAGAAAATTGTTTAATTCACTGAGACAATTGCTTGCTAACACAGCCCTGGATACTGTCTCATTAATGTCATCTTTACCACTTTCAGAAGATACCTGGTTCTTAGAAGAGTTAATAACACACAAAACAAAAGAGTTACCTAAACCCTGGAGTTTATCTGCTCAAACAGTGCATAACCAGCAGTATGTGGCTTTCTGTGAGATGTTATAAATAACAGGTCTCAAATAACCCTTAGGCATCCAAGTTTTTATCTCAGATCATGAATTTTAAATCATTCGTTATTTCTCAAAAGAGCATGGGGCATCTCCCTGACCAAGGAGTCACTTACACACTAAGTGTTGATAGCATTTTTGTCTGAGTGTGAGAAATGAATGCTATTTGGAAAGAAAGGATGACTTTTATTTTCCCCCCTCAATACTTAAAAACCTTAGATTGCCAGAAAAAAATATTTAATTGAATGTGAGAGGAATATTCTCCATGTTTAATGAGGAGATGTAGCACAGTCTGTGAAAACCAAGCTTGTTCTCTGGGCTGCTTATGCCCCAAATTGTTTCATTAATATTAATAATGACCAAGGTTTGCAAACCTCCTCAGGCCAACCTATATTGTAACTCAAAGAAGAGAAGCACATAACAACTTACATAGTCTACAGACTTATCTTCAGAAGCTAGAGAAATAATGGGGGCAGAGAAGTAGTGTCTTTCAGGTAAGAAAAAGGCTTTCTGCCACCAGGAAAAGGATGCTTCTCCTCAGAGGAAAATGTGGATGTACTTACAATTGTGTAACATTGCCACAGAATTAAATTTGTAGCATGAATTCCTTGCCCTGGGGTTTTTCCTTCTTTCTTTTTTTTTCAGGTAAGCAATGCAACATGCAGCATTAGAAATTACGCAAAATAATTTTTTTATTTTTATTTTATGTAGTGTCTTCTCTTTCAATGCGTATGATTTTAAAACAAGAGCAATATTTAGCTATCCACTGCTGACAGTAGTATCCACCATTTATTGTGTTATATCATTAATACTTGTAACAACCTGTTGGGGTAGATAAAATTAGATTCTGTATTTTAAAAATGAAGGGATTGAAGGTTCATAAGGCATATTAACTTTGCCACAGTAAAAATTAGTGGAGACCAGGGCAGAATTCAAATTCATGTTCTCAACATATATTTTATATCAGACATATATTTAATATGTATACTAATACTCCTTAATATGTGCATCATATACATAAAACACATATTTATCAACCTTTCATAATATTGTTTGACTTACTGTCTATTTGTTAATCCCAAACTTATTTTTTTCTCCCATGATCACATGTTTTAAAGTGGTAAGGATAAAGCAGACATACTATCAAAAAGAACATCTTGCATTTTTTGGCAAGGTAAGTATGGAAGCTATTTTAAAGAACAAATTAAAAGTATTTGGTATAGAGTTTTAAAGCTTTGGATATGGTCCATCCAGTTTGAGAGAAGGTAACAGGTAAGTTAGCATTGCCTAAAAATAACCCGTGTTTTCAAGAAATTCAGTTTAGTTCTGTGCTTGTCTTCTTTCCAAACACAAGTTTGATCTTTCTTCACTGTTGTGCTGTGAAAAAAACAACTGGTAAATGTTTAGATCAGCTTGATTATGACATTTTTATATGACCACATGTGTTTGCTGTTAATGAACATGCCTTTTTTTCCCCACAGTCAAAAGAGTTTAATAATGTCCCCCAAATAAACAAAAAAAGTTTATCAAGATTTGAATACATAGCAAGGGATTTTCTACAATAGCCTACTTCATCTATTGGTATATAGTGTATGGCTTATGTTCATGATCTTTGAGGAAACCTATTTACAGATTAATGTCTCAGAAATGTGATCATCAGGAAATTTTTATAGGGAGAAACAATTATAAAGTCTCTGTAGCCCTACAATGGTGATCTTTTATATTTAAAACACTTTATTTTAGACTGGTTCATGTTTTATGAATGTATGTCCTGCTAATTAATGCCAATTTCATCTTGCCTTTATACATAGTAAATTGTTATATGGATAATTATGGATATTATAAACCAAGTAATTTTGCTGAAAGAGGTTCAACCAAAGGTCAATTATGTCAGTGGGATCTACAAACCAGTTGGTTGAAATTGGATAGATATAAACTGCACTTTCAGGATAGCATTGAGCTCCTCTTTTTCCTGGCTTTATGCAAGATTCTGGGGATATAGCAGAATTCAGTATAAACATAGAGATTACAATCTCCTTGGGAAATTACATAATAAAGAAGTTTTAAGATAAATTAATTTCAAATATATTGGGAAAATGAATAAAAGGCAGTATAACATGTATAGAGAATGAACTAGCAGGTTAGCTAATGGTAGTACTTAGTATAGTTTGGTTAAAAACATGATGAACACACATTTTGTATGTTGAAGGATAAGAAAGACAGGCGGTTCTCTATGTCACATAACAAAGTACCATAAATTTAGTGTACTAAAATATAAACACTTATTATCTCATAATTTCTGCAAATTGGGAGCTCTAGAAATGCTATCTAGGTCCTCTGTGAGAGTGCAATAATGTTTGATTTAAGGCCACACTCTCATCTGAAAGCACAATTGGAGAAGAGCTTATGAAGAAGCTCACTCAGAGCCCTAGCTGGTGTAGCTCAGTGAGTTGAGCACGGGCCTGCGAACCAGAGAATCGCGGATTGATTCCCAGTCAAGGCACATGACTGGGTTGCAGGCTAATTCCCAGCAGGGGACGTATGAGAGGCAACCATACATCAATGTTTCTCTCCCTCTCTCCTTCCCTTCCCCTCTAAAGATAAATACATTTTAAAAAATCTAAAAAAAAATAGAAGCTTACTCAGGTTATTGGCAGAATTTATTTTCAGCTGTAGGATGTGTTGCAGCTTGCTACTGCAAAGCCACCAAGGACTAAAAAACAGACAACAAAAAACCAAAGAAACAAACAAACAAAAACCCTTTATAGTGATCCTGCTAGCATAATGGAGACTTTCTTAGCATAATATATTCAAAGGAGTGATATCCCATCATTCTTTTTTGTTATTTCTATGGTTTAGGAGGCAGTTACAAATCCTGCCTACGCTGCAGAACAGGAAGTTACGTAAGATGGGGCGGTGGCGATCATGGTGGCCACCCAATGTCTGTCTGCCACAGAGGGAATCCAAAATGGATAATTCGGAGGAAATCATTAGAGGATAGATATGGTGAGTTATGTTACCAATAGTGAAATCTTTTATCTGTATTTTAAGATTGGCAAGGTTACTGGCATCATCTGATTGACCTTTTAAAAGATAAAAGATAACTTTTGGATATATAAAACTAATTATTGGACAGCTAACTATTATCTCCACCCTCCCAGCCCATATGTTGAGATAGCAATTTCTATTTCGTCATTGGAGTACCTATACGAAGACAAGGATGAAAGAATCCCACGAGTTAATGTTTAATATGAGTCAGGCCCTATGTGTACTCTATTCAGTCCTCACAATAGCCTTATAAACTAAATACAGTTGTATCCTATTAAATGTAAAAAATTGGAGCAGATCAACATATTGTTTTACCTTATATTATAGAGATAGTAACTAGCTATGCCTAGATTTGAATACAAATTCACATATTTTCCCTCTTGAACCCTATTTGCAGAAAATCAAGTTTGTGTTTTAATAAACATTTCATATGGGTAAGGTATACCACATCATGATTATACATATTCATATATAATGACTATATATATTTAAATGATTATGACAGTCAAGCTAATCAATGCACCTTCTCACAGTGACCATTTTGTGTGATAAAAGCACCTGAAATCTACTCTCTCAGAAAATTCCCAGTTTTCAACCCAAATTTCTTAACTGTAGTCATCATGCTGTGTGTTACATCTCTAGATTCATTCATCCTGTACAACTGCAACATTTTTACTCTTTGACCAACATCTCCTCATTTCGTTCACCTCCCTGCCTCTGGTAATGACCATGCTACTCTCCGATTCTATTCATTTGACTTCTTTAGATTCCACATAGACATGAGATAATGTAGAGTTTTCCTTTCTTTGTCAAGCTTATTTAATTAAGTATAATTTCTTCCAGTTTCGCCCATGTTGTTGTAAACAAAAGGATTTTTTAAGGCACATAATATTCCTGTGTGTGTATTTAATATTTTGTTTATTCACTAATCCATTCACAGACACTTAGATTGTTGTCTAATTAGATTATTGGAGAATTATTCAATTCTCCAGTAAACATGAGAGTGCAGATATCTCTTTGAATTAACTTATTTTATTTTCTTTGAATATCTACTCTGAGAGAGATTGATGGATCATACAGTAATTCTAGTTTTAGTTTTCTAATGAAACTCCATATAATTTTATACTGTCTGTACCAATTTAAATTGCACCAACAGTATACAAAATTAATTAATTAACTTTGTAAAAGCAAGCTCTGATCAATTCTACACATATAATAGAATCAAGCTTTAATGCAATTATCCTTCTACATTTTCTCAATTCAAGGTTTCTACCTCCCCAAAAGCTGAGAAATAGAGAGAGAATGTTTAAAAAAATACTTGGCATTCTTCAGTGCATAATTGCATACTTATATCCAGGCTTTCTTCAAAATATATTAGAAAAAATAAAAGTTGATCATTTATAAACTTCTATGAACCTCTGCCTATTTCAGTTACAATAACTTGCTAATTGAAGATAGTCCATAAATACTGAATAATGTTTATTGATATTCTACTTTTAATAATTTAAGCAATATTCATTTATGACTTGCCACTATCATTTGCACTATTTTAACAATAAAACATATATGGAAATATTATTTTATTCTAATTTTATAAAAATGAGCTTAATATAAAATTAGACATTCATGAAAAAGAGGCAATTTAGGATCTTGTTTTATGACACTATCCAGGGGTAATGCCATTATACTAAATAACATTTTTTAATATTTTGTATTTATTTATCTTTAGAGGGGAAGGGAAGAAGAGAGGGAGAGAAATATCAATGTATGGTTGCCTCTCGTGCGTCCCCTGCTAGGAACTGGCCTGCAACCCAGGCATGTGCCCTGACTGGGAATCGAACTACAACCCTTTGGTTCCCAGACCCGCACTCAATCCACTGAGCTACACCTGCCAGGGCACATTTTTTTTAAAAAACATGAGAAATGTATGCATGTGTGCTCATTGTTACTAATACATATTAATAACAATATTATATAATATACATATTATATATAATTATCAGAATGAAAAAAAACACTGAGAGAAGGCAGCCAAGTTGGTGGAAGCTGAGTCCACTTGCTCTTGACCCAACTCGGAAACGTGGCTGATCTTCCAAAACCTAAACTGAACATGCAGTGGAACCTTAGCTGATACAAAGTTTGGAAGCTAAAGGGTACAGAAGATACTTCATCACGAGGGATAAGGAGACTTTGTATCTGGAAGGGGAAATACCCTGTGCATGGTACCTGCACAGGGTATTTCTGCACAACCATAGAGAGCCTGGTCAGAGATTGCAGCTCTGAGGATCCCTCCTCATCCAGGTCTGGAAACACCCAGACCCCCAGCCCTGGGCCAGGAGTGACTTAGATATGCAAGGTGGGGAAATCTAAGCTACATGCACTCATAGCAAGCAGTACACCCATAGCTGCAGCAACAAACACCAACAGGAAGAGTTCCAGAGAGACAGAGGGACTCTATCTGTACCTGCATTGGGCTGAGGAGGCTGGCTGTGGCCAGCTGTGACTGTGAGAGACTTTTGGCTTCTTGGAGAGCTGGTTTGTATGGAAAGCTGGACAGTGACTCAGTGCTGCAGTGGGAGTGACCAGAGTGACTTTTTAATAAGGGAGCTGATGCATGCTGGGCAGAGACCCCATGTGCAGCTGCCCTGAGAGCAAGGAGAAAAGATTGGGGGTGTTGTTTGCTCCCACTCAGTGCAGCTGGGCAGAATGATCAGAAAGGTGCAGAGCAAGACTCTTGGCTCCATCCTGGCACAGCTGGCATGGCAGAGGCTGCACAGAGTGCTGAGTTAGGAACTCTGATGTGAGGGCAGTGGGCTGGGAACTGGAAAAGTAGAAAGTGAGCTCCTGAGAGTATTTACAGGCAGACAGAGCCCTCTTCCTGAGCAGAAATTGACCGTCCAGAAGGGTTCCAGAATGGAAAGTTGCACTCAACCCCAACCTCCTACAGGATCAAAAGCACCACCAATGGGGAAGATATGCAAACAGGCAGGTCAGGCTCAAGCGCCCCCTGAGAGTGCATTTCCACAAGAGAAAGACAGAAAAAGAAATGCATAAAGGCCCCATTTAGAACTTATCTCAGGTAAACAAAATACACTAGTTCCTAGGGCTCTATTTCACTCAGGCCAGCAAAGCAGGGAGTTCAGAAATTGGTGCAGAAGGGAGGAATCAGGTCCACTCAGACCCGACTTGCACACAGAGCTGCCCTCAACATCAAGCAGGAGAGAGCTGACCCTCTTACACAGATTGTCCTCTCCCTTGAAATGGACAGCATGTTCAGCATAAACTATACATTATTGGAAATAAGCTGGGACAGACCAAGATGGGTGGTGCAGAGACAAGGGAACACATCCACAATTTTTCCAGAAGACTGAACAGCACCTCCCAGGGGAGACCCAGGTGTCCTACCCTTCTGATCACAAAAGAAGCTCCTTCTAGAGGAAGGTGAATGTGGTGCAGGTGATGCTGCCAGAAGTTGAATGACCACCCGGGGACCTTGTGCTGATTAAAAAACCAGAGATGGACCCAGAAAGAGAAGCCAGACAGTGAACACTAAACTGCTGAAATCAATTTCACCTCATTCCTCTTCAGAATTTGTGTTTTTTTCTTCCTTTCATATAGCAGTTTAATATTTCTTCTTTTACTTCAATTGTATTTCAACTAATTCACCATTCTTTGTATTTTTTATTCTTTTTATTTAGATTTTATATTATTTTATTTATTGTTATTTCAAATCTCATATTCCCTTGTTATTCCCTTTCTTTGTCTTACTCCACTTTGCCTTTTTTCCCTTTCTTATTTTCACTGTAAATATTATTTTCCCCATGCTCTGCATTGTTCCTATGCCTTATTCTTACTATTTCTCCTCCCTCTGTTTTCTCAAAAGCATTCTTCCAGCCCTGGCTGGTGTAGCTCAGTGGATTGAGCACAGGCCTGCAAACCAAAGCAGTGCCAGTTTGATTCCCAGTCAGGGCACATGCCTGGATTGTATGCCATATTCCCAGTATGGGGTGTGCTAGAGGCAACCACACATTGATGTTTCACTCCCTCTCTTTCTCCCTCCCTTCCCCATCTCTCTAAAATAAATAAATAAAATCTTTTAAAAAAGAATTATTCCTTCCTTTAGTCAGCTCACAGTCTTTTTTCCCTTCTTAAAATATTTTTATTTCCTTTCTACCTTTATAAATTGTGGTCTGTTTGGCATGGATAATGTGCTTACTATTGTTCTTCTTCAATGATATTTCCATTTGTTAACTATTTTTTTAATTCAAATCTCAAAGTTTACTCTCCCTCTGTCTTACCCTATTTTGCCTTCCTCCTGTTCTTGCTGATTTGAGTTAGCAATTTTATTCTTTCCCTTTCTTAGCCTGGATTCCACTCCTTACTCTTATTATCCCCCCATCTTTCAAAATCATTTTTCTTTACTGCAGACATCTCATATTCTCTCTTCTCTCTTGTATAATATTCTTATTGTCTTTCTACCTTTATCAATTTCTACCTCAGTTGTCATTGTTATTGATCCTGTTGTGGTTTTTCTGCAACTTTATTGTTTGGTTCACTACCTTTTTCATTTTATTTTAAACACCATAGCATACTCTTCCATTTACTTATTACACTTTTCCATCACCCTTCGTTGTTTTACTTATATTTTAAATTATATTTTCTCCCTTTCTTTGCTTTGTTTATATTCCTTACTCCTCCATCTTACCATTAAAATTACCCTTTCTCTCATTTAGTTGTCTCATATTTCCTTTTGCCTATTTTATAATATTCTTGATCTCTCTCCAACTTTATTAATTTTTTTGCTCAATTTCTATTGAGATTGCTGATGAAACAAGGGGGTATTTTTGCTGACACAAGTTTGTATTCTAGGTAGTATTTCTTTGTTAAACAATACCTGTACAATAGCATATAAGAGATGGTGGAGGTTGTGACTCCAGGTCAGCCAGCTGGAGGAGAGAATGCACCAATGACTGAGCCACCAGTAAACAAAGCCCAAGTACAACAAAAGAACCCACATAAACTGATTAAAGGGTATCTCTGGAACATATACATCAGGAAATCACAGAGACTTCACCACTGAGTCCCACAGAACTCTTACCACAGAAATCTACCCCACAAAGATAGGCAGGCAAAGCAGAGCAACGTGAGATGCAGAAACTAACAAAAAGAGTCACCTAAAATGGGGAGACAAAGAAATAACCCCCTATCAAAAAAAAAAAGCTGGATCCTCAGAAAAAGAGCTAAATGAAATTGAGGCAGGCAATCTAGCAGACATAGAATTCAAAATAATGGTTATAAGGATGCTGAAGGAACTCAGTGAGAACTACAGAGAACTTAGTGGAAACTACAGAAGCATGAAAAATGACATTGAAACTATGAATAACAACCAGGAAGAAATGAAGAATACAATATCTGAAATAAAAAAATACAGTAGAAGGAATTACAAGCAGGCTAGATAAAGCAGAGAACTGAATAAGTAAGCAGGAAGATAGGGTAGAAAGAAATACCCAGTCAGAGCAACAAAATGAAAAAAAAAAGACTCTAAAAGAAAAAGGATAATTTAAGGGAGATTCAGGACATATGAAACATAACAACATTCACACCATAGGAATATCAAAAGGAGAAGAAGAGGAGTGAGGGACAGAAAACCTGTTTGAAAGATTAATGACAGAACAGGATAATTCTCTAACTTGGTGAGGAAAAAACTCATACTTTTCTGAAAGTTCAGGAAACACATAGTGTTCCAATAAAGATGAACACAAAGAGGTCCACTCCAAGACATATAATCAAAATGGCAAAATTTAAGGACAAAGATAAAAATCTTAAAAGTAGGAAGGAAGGAATAGCAGGTAACATACAAGGAAGTTTCAGTAAGGCTATCAGATGATTTCTCAGTAGAAACACGACACACAAGGAGGGATTGACATGAAATATTCCAGGTAATTAAAAGCAAGAGCTTACAACCAAACTCCTCTACTTAGCAAACATCTCATTTTAAAATGGAAGGTGAACTAAAGAACTTCCCAGACAAAAGAAGGCTAAAGGGATATATCTCTACAAAGTGAGTACTGCAAAAGATACTAAAGGGACTGCTATAAAAAGAAAAAAAAGAGAGAAGGACAGGTAAGGGAAAAAAGGCAATGAATGAGTGCCTATCAATAATAACCTTAAATGTATAAGGATTAAATGCTTCAATCAAAAGACATAGGGTAGCTGAATAGAACAGAAAATATAACCCACATATGTGCTATCTACCAAAGACCAACCTAAGAACAAAATATCTACACAGGTTGAAAGCAAAGAGATGGAAACAAATATTCCAAGCAAATGGACACAAAAAGAAAGCTGGGGTAGCAATAGTATATAAGAAAAAATAGACTTCAGAACAAAAGCCATAAAAAAAGACAAAAAAGGTCATTGCATAATACTTAGAGGCATGGTCCAACAGGAGGATATAACTCATATATACACCCTACATATGTGCACCTAAATATATAAAGAAAACCTTGGAGGACTCCAAGAAATATGTTGACAACAACACAGTCATTGTAAGAGATTTTAATACCCCACTGTCAGCAATAGATAGATCTCCCAAACAAAGAATCAACAGGATATTGTGCCATTGAATGACACTATAGATCAAATGGACTTAATTGATATATACAGAAACTTTCAATCCAAAGAAGCAAGATACAAATTATTTTCAAATGCACGTGGAACATTTTGAAAGATAGACCACATGGTAGAACACAAAATGAGCCTCAATAAATTCAAGAAAATTTAAGTCATATCAAGTATGTGCTCAGATCACAATGGATTGAAACTACAAAAAACCTCAAGGAAAAAATTTTAAAAACATTAAAATAGATGGAGACTGAATAACATGTTATTAAATAATGAATGGATCAACAATGATATCAAGGAAGAAGTCAACAGGTATCTGGAAATAAATGAATAAAAATATACAACAATCCAAAATGTATGGGATACAGTGAAGGCAGCCCTTAGAGTTCATAGCAATACAGGTCTATTTAAAGAAGATAGAAAAATCTTAAATAAACAACTTAACCCCACATCAAAAAGAACTAGAAGAGCAAAAACAAACAATGCTCAGAATGAGTAGAAGGAAGGAAATAATCAAGATCAGGGAAGACTTAAATGACATAGAGATTAAAAGAACAATTCAAAGGATCAATAAATTCAAGAGCTGGTTCTTTGAAAAGAAAGACAACATCGACAACACTTCAACAAAAGTTTTCAAGAAAAAAAAAAAGAAAGGACCCAAATGAATAAAATCAGAAATGAGAGAGAGGAGATATCACAACTGATACCATAGAAATACAAAGGATTGTAAGATATTACTATGAACAACTATATGCCAAGATATTGGACACCCTGGGCTACATGGAGAAATTTCTAGGAACATACACTCTCCCAAAAATGAATCATGAAGAAACAGAAAGCCTGAATAGACTGATAACAACTAATGAAATTGAAAATGTAATAAAAAAACTCCTAGCACACAGTATCCCTGAACTACATGGCTTCACAGGTGAATTTTACCAAACATTTAAGTAAGAACTAACTTCTATCCTTCTCAAACTACTCCAAAAAATTCAAGAAGAGGGAAGACTCTGAAATTCTTTTTCTTGGCCAGTGTTACCCTAATTCCAAAACCAGGAAAATATACAACAAAGAAAGTAAACTACAGGCCAATATTTCTGATGAACATATATGCCAAAATTCTCAACAAAGTATTGGCAATATGTATTCAGCATATATTAAAAAGATCACTCAACATGATCAAGTGGACTTTTATCCCAGGAATGCAAGGTCAATAGGATATTCACAAATTAATTAAGATAATACACCACGCAAACACAGGAAGGACAAAAATCACATGATCATATCAATAGATTCTGAAAAACATTTGATAAACCCCAACATCCATTTATGATAAAAAAAAAACACTCAGTAAAGTGGAATACTTTAGTATTGATCCAATGAAGGGGGGAATAGAATAACCGTAATGGCATAATCAATAAAATCAAGTAAATTTTTTTTAATTGACAAAGGAGGTATGAGCATCAGTTGGAGTAAAAATAATCTCTTCAATAAATGGGCTTGGGAAAAGTGGACTGGTACGTGAAGAAAAATGAAACCAGACCACTGACTTATATCATGCACCATAATACACTCAAAATGTGTAAAGACTTATATATAAGTCATGACAACATAAAATTCCTAGAGGAAAACATTCAGATATCCCATGTAGCAATATTCTTCCAATATATCTTGTAGGGCAGTGGAAGTAAAGGAAAAAATAAAAGGTACTACATCAAATTATAAATTTCTGCATGGCTAAAAAACCATCATCAAAATTAAAAGGGAACAAACTGTATAGGAGAACATACTTGCCAATGATACATAAGACAATGGTTTGGTCTCCAAAATATATAAAGAACCTATAGGACTCAACAGGAAGAAAAACAATCCAATTTAAAAATGAGCAAAGGATCTGAATAGACACTTCTCCAAAGAGGACATGCAGATGGCCCATACACATATGAAAAGATACTCAACATCACTAGCCATCAGAGAGATACAAATTAAAACCACAATGAGATACCATCTCACACCTGTCAGAATGGCCATCATAAACAAATCAACAAACAAGTGTTGGAGAGGATGAAGAGAAAAGGAAACCCTTGTGTACTCTTGGTGGGAATGCAGATTGGTGTAGCCACTGTGCAAAACACTATGGAATTTCCTTAGAAAACGAGAAATGGAACTTCTTTTGACCCAGCCATTCCCCTGCTAGGGATATAAACTAAGAACCCTGGATCCCCAATTCAAAAGAACTTATGCACCCCAATGTTCATAGCAGTGTTATTTACAATAGCCAAGTGCTGGAAACACTCTAAGTCCTCATCAGTAAATCAGTGGATCAAGAAACTGTGGTACATTTATACAGTGGAATACTATGCAACCGAGAGAAAGAACAAACTCCTTTACTTTTTTGTGACACAATGTTTGGAACTGGAGAATATTATGCTAAGTAAAATAAAAAAAACAGTCAGTGAAAGACAATACCATATTTTGCCATGTACAATATGCACTTTTTACCCAAATTTTGAGGGCAAAATAAGAATGCACATTATACATGGGTAGTACCTGAAATACCTTGTATCTGTTCATGTGTTTTGTAATTATTTGTTATATAAACTTTTTGTACCAAAATGTATTCAAAACTAAATCCTAAAATTCCTTTACAATACAAAAAACAAGTATCTGAGTATAAACAAACAAATAATTGATTTAAATAATTAAAATGAAATATTTTTTCTGAAAGTTTGAGCCAGAAAAGTTGGTGCACATGATGTATGGCAAAATATGTTATCATATGATTTCATCTATAAAAGGAATTTAATAAACAAAATAAACCGATGAATAAAATAGAACCACAGGCATAGAAACATGGAACAAACTGAAAGCGACCAGAGGGGACTGGGTAAGCAGATAGTGGTGGAAAGAAGGGGAAGGGACTAGACAAAAATGTATGACTGACCCATGGACATGGACATCAGTGTGGGGATTGACTGTGGGAGTGGGGGGCCAGAGATGGGATGGGAGTAGGAGGGCAAAGGGGGGAAAATTGGGACAACTGGATTTCATAGTAAAATAATGATTTAATACAAAAGAAAATTATCAGAATAATTATCTTCCACATACACAAATGTCTGGTATATAATCAACATGATGAGAATCATAATTACTAATATTTATTGAGATTTTATTATGTGAGAAATACTGCCATAATGTTTCATTTACTATTTTATCAAATCATCATAACTACCACAGGGGTAAGTTACTATCATTATTTTATTGTTTAAATAAACTAGCCTAGGACATCCAACTAGTAAAGGGTTGAGTTTCATGTGCACTATGCATGCAGCACCTTCATAGCATTCAGGATGCATCAGCATCAGTAAACAGATGATTATTTTTATAACCTTTGTTTGACTTAGGGCTCTATCCAATGTAAGAAAAAATATACTTAGTTTCTCTGACATGTCTACATAGAAAAAACCAAGGATAGTCAGCCTGCTAGTATTTTCTTCCATAGCTGCCCTTAGTAGATACTGATCAATCAAAACTTATTCACACTAAGCCAGGATGGGGTCTTAAACTTCTTGTGAATGCACTGATAAAGTGTTTTAATCACTATACTAGATCCCCGCTGTTGGCAAATACGAGCGAATGCATTGGCCATCTTTGTACTAAACTGTAACTAAGCATGCCGTCTCCTCAGTCAGAACAAGGGAAATCATAGGAACTGTTAAAACTTACAGAAGCATCCTAGAATCTCTGTATAGGAATGACAGATCTCAGTGAGGATTATCTTCCCACACATTTCATCCTAATTTTCTCTCATAGATGTGGACATTACTGGATATAGAAGCTACAACTGATGGAAAGCAATCTGATTTGTTTTCAGCTATAGGTCTGAAACAAAGCCACTTAAATATTTCTGTAAAATGATTAAAAAACAACCTACAGCAATATCCACAGTTTTGCCCTTGGAGAAAGTGACATTTTAAATGTTCATTTCATAATTAAGCTATTTATAGCTCTTCCCTATGCCTACATTTTGTGAAACAAAATTCCCATATCTCTATTGAATGTGTGCATCTTTTCACTTGTTTCATGATTTAAACCTTTTTAATGTAAAAGCTACTTGCAGTCATCCAACATATTTACAAATATTTATAGATTATATCTTAGATACCACCCTTTATATTTATTTTTGAGAAGTAAATATTTTAGAATTTTAAAAATCAAGCACCAAATAATTTTAAGTTAATGTGATTTAATTATTTTTGATTCAACGAATATTTATTCAACTTTTGCTATATTCAAAATTTGACACCAGACAGCTTGAAACAACAGAATTTAAGTTAATCATTAAAATATGTTAATTAATTCTTCTACCCTTAATGTGAATCCAACACCAGAATTCCGTTTTTCTCTGTCCTCAATTAAACAACACATCATGAAGCCATAGGGTTTCTGTCTAGTACTAAGCAATACCAATCTGAAAGTACACAAATATATGAAAAATGATAACTCTGAAAATGTTTTTCTTCCATCCAACACAGTAATGCTAAATGCCAATAGGTTTTAATCAATATAACAGACTTTTATTGTTGGACTGCAATTTTCTAGCTGAAGGAATAATCTTATTTCCAATATTTAGTTTCATATTTAAACTTTCAGCCTATGCAATATCTCTCCAGTCAAAGAACTTGCCATAAAAAATAAGTGCCATGTGCCCTCATGTGCCTGGCTTATGAAATGCATAGCTTGAAGACATCCAATCAAACACATGTCATGATGCCACATTCTAATACAAAACACTCAAAGTCAAGTCACAGTCCATTATACTTGCTATAATATTTTCAGAGGCTCATGTAACATTAAGCATAGCCAAATATTAAAAATAGTATTTAAATAATTTGAAAGTTTTTATTTTGAGAACCACCAGCTAGATGAGGGTAGGTCACCCCCCACTGGTTTCTGTTTCTGTGGATATGTGTGATGAATATACCAATACAGTGCAGAGCAGGCTAATGGAAACTTTAAAAACACTTTTGATTTTACTGATCCTACCTTTTTTAATGTGATGTTTACCATTATAAGGAGCTTGATAATGAGGTATAAAAATTACTATGAATCATTCTAATTTGATCAATAAGGTAATAAATCCAAAAGTATAACAATATTTATTTTCTTCTCCCAGGAAATAGAAACACTTTAGAATAGTTTATTATATGTTGATGATTTTTAATATCTGTCTTACACTCAACTTATACTTGAGTCAAATAACTATTATATTTGTGTTTCTCCATTTTGCTATTTATTTAGAACAAAAAAAATCTCTGCATCACATCCTATATTCAAGCTAGCTTAGAATGAGGAACATGTTAATAATTAGCCTGCATTGGTATATCAAACATACATAATAGTTATCTGAGAAGATGGATTTACAATTCTAAATGATGAAGATTATGATGGTGACAATGATGATGATGAAAATAATTGTGACATTTGTTTGAGGGTGTGCATTCCAGTCACTTTATAAATCATTCCTCATGCATTATCTCACTGAATCCTCACCACAGTGATGAGATATATAATAGTATTCCCATTTTACAGACAAAGAAATAAGCTTCGTAGAAGTTAACTGAACCAAGATAAAAGTCCTGCTGAGAGCAGTATTCCAGATCCAATTCCAGAGGTTCAAAATTACTATATATTTAAACTGGCTTTTCATCATTAGTTCTACCTCATCTTGTGGCACAAGAAAATGATCATTATTACAGAATGCTTCTTTATGACAAATATTTCTTGTAATAGACATAACCACAAACAGTTTGCATGTGTGTGGGCTAAAACTTGTGTATAAGGATAATGTGGTTTTTTTCAATCCAAATCTCATAAAGTAGAAGAGTAAGCATGTTGTTTATAAGAGTGTATGCTTAGCTGGATTCAAATCTTGCTTTTGTAATTTTTAACCTTGAAGTCTGAGATAAGTTATGTACTTGATTTTCAACTTCCTAATCTGTAAATTACAGACATTTATAAAACCTGGTTTACAAAATGTCTTATTTATTAAGTGAAAAGTGCCTAGCAGAGTACCAGGCTTATTGTGTTTAAATGTTAGCTATTGTTGTTGTTCTGCTGTATTTAGTAATTTTCCTGTCAGTAAACCTTGGATGAACATTTATTCATAGTCAGCTTCCCTCTTTTTCTCTTCTACATCCAAAGACTTTGCTGACACCAATCAATAGCTGGAGACTAGTATTAGAATAATGAAACAAAGAAACAAATCGATATTACTTGATATCAAATAGAAAAAGGATCCGATTGCTTGCCATCACTGGCACAACTGAGAGGACAGTGATACAAGAAGAAGGCTGATATCTGCAGCAGTTGAATTTTCTATTCCATAAGCTCTTAATGGTGGTATTTTATGATTTGAAGAAAAAGATTGAGAATAGTTACTTGCTACATCTGCTATTTAGAAAATGCAAGTAGTGAGCCATTTCTATTCCAAAACATAATAAAAGAGGAAAAACTCAAAGACTAATCATACAAGTATTCTAAATTAAAACTAATTATACTACTTCCCTCAGAGTCATCTAACTCCTTTAGCAACTAAACTACTAAAGCTTTCAATAAAAATGGGGCCCTTAATTTATTTTAATTATCAAAACACTTATTATAAAGCACTACCCCAAATTTAAGTGACATCCTCAGATAGACTGCTTATTTACATCTTAGAGTGAAAATAAATTCAATTCCCTTATGACAGTAATATTTTTTGTTCTGTAATCAATTTACATTTCTCTACAGTTCTGTTTTTTCTCCAGGCATTCTGCATTTCTCCAGCTCTTTTATTTACTTTTTTCTTTTACTTTTTGACAAAAATACATATACTTAAAGCATATGACATCATATATATATATAGTGTGTGTGAAATTATTCTCACAATCAAGTTAATTAACATATCCATTACCTGACATGATTATCCTTTTTTTTTTTTTTTGGTGTGAAAATTCTTATGATCTACCCTCTTGGCAAATTCAAATATACAATAGAGTAATATTAACTATGGTTACCTCACCATGCTGTGCATTAGATCCTCAGGAATTATTCATCCTATAGCTGAAGGTTCGTACGTGTAACCAACCTCTTCTAATTTTCCTGACCCCCACAACTATAATTCTATCCTCTGTATTGATGAGTTCCACTTACATTTTTAAGATTCCACATATAAGTGATACTATACTGTAACTGTTTTTGTTTGATTATTTCATACAGCTTAATGTCCTGATGGGTCAACCACATCGTCACAAATGACAGGGTTTCCTTCATTTTTAAGGCTGAATAATATTTCATTCTATATATCTGCAGTGTGTACTTTATCCATCCATCTGTGGAAACTCAGATTTGATGCCTTGGCTATTGTGAATAATGCTGAAGTGAACATGGAGGAGCAGATATGTCTTTGACATAGTGATTTTACTTCCTTTGGATATATTATACCTAAGAGTGGGATTGCTGGATCACATGTAGTTCTATTTTTAATTTTTTGACATTTTAGTTTTATTTAAAATATTTTTTAAATTTTCAATTACAGTTAATGTACAATATTACAGCAATTTCAGGTATACAACCCCATGATTAGACATTTATATAACTTATGAAGTGAGATATCTAGTAGATATAAAAGTCTATCTGACACTATCAATAGTAATTTTAATATTATTGACTGTATTCCTTATGCTGTACTTGACATCCTGATAACTATTCTGTAACTATAAATTTGTCATTTATAAGTTATTCACCTTTTCTCCCTAACCCTCCAATCTCCCTCCCATCTGGCAACTGTCAAAATGTTTTGAGTCTATGAGTATGTTTCTGTTCTGCTTGTTCATTTATTTTGTTTTTTCAGATTCAACATATAAGGGAAATTACCTGGCTTATGTCTTTCTCTGATTTATTTTACTCAGCATAGCACCTGCTTGGTCCATCCACATTGTTGTCGTTGATAGCAAGATTTTATTCCTTTTATGGCCAAATCACATTCCATTTTATATATTACTGCTTCTTCTTTATCATCCATTTATTGATAAACAATTAGGTTGCTTCCATATCTTGGCTATTGTGAATAATGCTTCAGCGAACATATGGATGCATATGGCTTTTTGATTTAGTGTTTTGGGGTTTTTTTGGTAAATACCCAGAAGTGGAATTTCTGGATCCTTCTCTGTCTCTTGTTATATAGCCTATGTTTGAAAGCCTATTTTCTCTGGTATCAGTATTGCTATCACATCTGGTTTTCTCCATTTCCATTTTCATAAATATTTTTTCTTCCCTTTACATTCAGTGTGTGTGTCTTTCGAAATGAAGCGAGTCTCTTGTGGCAGCATATGTAAGGGTCTTATTTTGTTATCCACTCAGTCACATATGTCTTTTGATTGAAACATTTAACCAGTTTAAATTTAAAATAATTATTGATAGATATGAATCTATTGCCATTTTATTATTCATATTCTATTTCTTTGTTTCTTCCTCTTCTTAAAGAAGACCATCTTTTCAAAAAAAAAGACCATCTAACAATTCTTGTAATACTAGTATGGTGGTAATATACTCCTTTAGCTTTTTCTTGTCTAGGAAGCTCTTTATCTGTCCTTCAATTTTAAATATCAGCTTTGTCGGTATTTCATTACTTTGAATATTTTGTGACAATCCCTTCTGGCATGCAAAGTTTGTGTTGAGAAATCCGCTGATGGCCTATAGGAGCTCTTTGTGGATGTCCAACCATCTTTCTCTTGTTGCTTTTAACCATTGACCATTTCTTTCCTTATCTTTAACCATTAGCATTTTACTTACAGTGTGATTTGATGTGGACTATTTGGATTCATTTTGTTTGGGGCCCTGTGCTTCCTGAACTTGTAGGTGTATTTTCTTTACTGGGTTAGGGAAGTTTTCCATCTTTCTTTTTTTAAATAGGTTCTCAATCACCTGTTCTCTTTCTTCTCTTTCTGGTATCCCTATGGTGGAAATGTTGGTGTACTTTAACTTGTTCCAGAGGTTCCTTATACTATACTCATTATTTATTTATTTTTATTTTTTCTGTTTTGATTGGCTGTTTTCTACCTTGGTATCTTCCAAATTACTGATTTGATCCTCTGGATCATCTACTCTGTGACGATGGATCCCTGTGATGTATTCTTCACTTCAGTTAGTGTGTTCTTCATTTCTGATTTGTTCTTTTATGTTTACTATCTTCATTTTTTTATGTCTCCCATCTCTGTGATGAAGTTCTCACTAAGATCCCTAAGCAGTTTTATAACCAGCATTTCGAACTGTCCATCTGGTGAGTTGCTTGTCTCCACATTTTTTACCTCTTTTTCTGGAATTTTATTTTGTTCTTTCATTTTGAACATGTTTCTCTGTCTCTCCATTTTTGTTGTCTTCCTATGTTTGTATCTGTGGATCAGGTAGAGACTCCATGTCTCTTGGTTTTGATAGAGTGAACTTATACCGTATGTCATAAAGGAGTGAGTTTTGCAGACCGCCCGAGTGGGCTGTTTGCACCTTCCTGTTGTAGTCAAGCCTTGATTACTATCGCTACATCAATAGTTGGAATTTACCCCCAGGCCAATGGGCTGTGTGTAAATGACCACCATAGAGGATCTACTGTGGAGGCCTTCCCCATAGAGTAGCACTCATTTCATTGCCTCTCTGGTGCCCTCTTTGTTCTCCCCTTGACTGTGTCACTTTTGAAGGTAATTGGGTCATGTTTCCTCATGGCCTGAAGCTGTTTACTGGGTAGGCTGGCTCTGGGGCCTCCCAGCAGGTTCAGGCCAATGTCAGCTGCTACTTGTGCCCTGCCCAGGACTATAGGGCATGAACTACAAAGTGACCTGCAAATGGTTGTTATTTGGGTAGGTTAGGAAGTGCCTGGAAGAGAGCAAGCCTCAGGCCAAATTTGGCTGTTGCTAGTGCCTGGCCTGGGGCCACTTAGTAAGAGGTAAGAGGCCAAATGTTATCTGTTTGAGAAGTGTTAGAAAAGTCCACAACATGAGCCAAGGAAAGTCCACAACATGAGCCAAGATAGGCTATTTGTATGGAAAAGCCACTGAAAACAGCTTGGGTAGGCTGGCAAGTTGGGTGGGGAAGAGTCTTAGGAAATTACCAAGGCAGGGCTAACCGAGTGAGCCAGGTATATGGAGACTCAGCTATGGCCCCTGCCTGCTAGCTCTGTGGAAAGAGGTCTCAGAAAAGCAGCTACAGTCTCTGTCTGCACTTCTGTCTGGGAAGAGTTGCCTCTTCAAACCTCAATGGACAATTCAGATCTTCCCAGTATGTTCCTGGTGTCATCCAAACTGCTGCCTCTGTACTGGAGCTCAGAGCTAATAAGTCTCACTAAATCCATGTGGGCCCTTTAAGAAGAGAATCTGGGACTCCAGAAGCCCTCTGTTTCACTCAGCAACAATCCCCACTGGTTTCACAGCCAGAAATTATAGGGACTTCTCTTTATAGCACTGGAACTCTGGACTGGGTGGCCTGGGGTGGTGTTGGAAGCCCTCATTCCTCAGGGGAAATGTCTGCAGTGGTATATCCCTCTCAGTGTTTAATTGCCATTCGCGGGTGTGAAATTAGCCCACTCCGTGTCTCTGACTCTCCTAGCAGTCTCAGTGTGGCTTGTTTAGATCCTTGTTGTTAGCCTTTTGTACAGCTAGACTTCAGGTGGCTCTCAGTGATGGTTGTTTTGTAGTTTAGTTGTAATTTTGATGTGGTTGAGGAAGGGAGCAAGCACAGCATTCACCTCCTCCACAACCTTGAACAAAAGCCTATTTTGGGGGGGAAACTCTATACTGTTTCCCATAATGGCTGTACCAGTTTACATTCCCACCAATAGTTTGCATATGATATTTTTCTCCACATCCTTATTATACTAGATATCTCTTTTTTTAAATAATCGACATCCTACAGGTATGAGTTGATATAGCCTCATATTTGATTTCTATTTTCTTGATGATTAATGATGTTGAGCATCTTTTAATATACCTATTGGCCATTTGTGTATCTTTGAAAAAAATGTCTATTCAGGTCCTTTAACCATTTTTAAATTAGGTTATTTATGTATTTTTTATATTTTTATTATTGAGGTATATAAATTCTTTACAAATTTAAATATTAACCCCTTAACAGATACATGGTTTGCAAAGATTTTCTCCCACTCCATAGGCTGCCTTTTCATTTGATTGCTTGTTTTCTTTGTTGTGCAAAAGCTTTTTAGTTTGCTGTAGACTCACTTGTTTAGTTTTTCTTCTGGTTTTGTTTCCTTTCCTTTTGTTGTCAAATGAAAAAAATGTCAAAAGGTTATCCCTTATGTTTTAGTTTTGGAATTTTATGACTTGGGGTCTTAGATTTAAGTCTTAGCCCATTTTGAGTTGATTTTTGTGTGTTGTGTAAGATAGAGATATAAATTCATTCCTTTGCATGTTGCTGTTTAGTTTTCAAACATCATTTATTAAACAGACTATCCTTTCCCTATTGTGTATTCTCGGTGCCTTTGTCAAACATTAGTTGACCATGTAGTTGTGTGTTATTTCTGGCCTCTCTAATTCTGTTCTATTAATCAAAGTATCTTTTTTATGCTAATAACATACTTTAAAAATTTTTATGTTTTTGATATAGTTTTAAATTTTAAAAAATGTGATGCTTCTAGCCTTGTTTTTCTTTCTCGAATGTTTTATTCATTTGGGGTCATTTGTGGTTTCATACAAAGTTTAGGTTTGTATTTTGTGAAAAATGCCACTGGAATTTTGATTGGGGTTTCATTAAATTCATAGATTGCTTTGGGTAATATAGACACTTTAACAGTATTAGTTCCTCTAATCTATGATTATCTTTCATTTTATTTGTATCTTCAAGTTTTATCAGTGTCTTATTGTTTTAAATGTAGAGATCTTTTACCTCCTTCATTAAATTATTTCTAGTTAATTTATTTTAAGATACTGTAAATGGAATTGTTTTCTTAATTTCCTATTCAGATAGGTCATTGTTAGTCTACAGAAGCAAAACTGATTTTTTGTACATTGATTTTTGTATCCTGTAACTTTACTGGATTTGTTTCTCAGTTCTGCCCTTTTGGGGTCATAAAATCCTTAGTAAAAGAACTTGCTACAGCTCTGGCTGGTGTGGCTCGGTGGAACGAGTGCTGGTCTGTGAACCAAAGTGTTGCCAGTTGAGTCCAAGTCTAGGGCACATGCCTGGGCTGCAGGCCAGGTCCTCAGTGGGGCAAGCACAAGAGGCAATCACACACTGATGTTTCTCTCCCTTCCTTTCTTCCTCCCTTCCCAGCTCTAAAAATAAATACATAAAATCTTTAAAAAATAACTTGCTACAAAGGTTTCCATTGTTCTGTGAATGAGCTTCTTTAGACATTATTTCACCTATTTACTATGTAAATTCAATCAAAGAATTTATACCAAAAGGCAGGAGAAACCTATTTTGGGGTTGAATACTTTATAAATAACTTCATTACTAAATGGGGGGGGGCAAAACCCCAGAATTTATTTATAAAAAATTATGCATATATTCTCAGATGTTTAAACTTCAGTCACCTCTGAAGTACTCTCTACTTGAGGCAATACGCCTATCTGAACACTTTTCCTCCTGCTCAAAACAGTTTTTTGAACTCATTGATTTTGACGCCTTTTAGTGCTTCTGGTGTTTTTTCTTTCACCTTTTCCACAACAGCAAAATATTTTCTTTTGAGGACTTTTTTCATCTGGTGAAATAAAAAATAGTCTCTTTGGGTGAGATTGGGTGGATAGGGAGGGTGGAGCATTGGGGGGTCGTGGCGTTTCGGCAAAATCTGCTGAACACTCAGTGCAGTGTGGGAAGGTACACTCATGTATCATCCATCATGAAATGGGCAAACAGGTCAAAAGAGGTTTTTTTAAAAAAATTCATGGAGGCTAAATACAGCCTCTCACAACAACTCCAGCTAGTACACTGATATAGATGTATTCTTAGAACACTCACCTAGTAAAGAAGCCTGTACTATAAGAGGCCCACCCTCCTTAAGATAATTCTTTTTTGGGGGGGTCCCCCCTTGTAATCTATATTTATGTCTTCCACATATCTGCTTAAGATGTTCAATTTTTATTCTAGCTACTTAAAATATGGAATATAGTTATAGTGGCTGTTTTAATGTCCTTATCTACTAATTATATAATTTGTGTTAATTGTAGATGATTGAATTAATTGATTTTCTCCTCATATTAAGTGGCATTTTTATGCCTATTTGTATATCTGGCAATTGTTTAGTTGATGTCAGACATTGTATGCTTAACATGCCAGGTGCAACATATTATATATTTCTTTGAATATTCTTGAGCTTTGTTCTGGAAATCATTGTTACTTACAGAAAAAACTATGCTTTAGGGTCTTTTTCCCCCAATCTGAGACAAAATCTGTACTATACTCAATGCCCTGTAAAACTGAGGTTTTCCACCCTAACTGGTAGGATTAGGAACTGTTCTTGGTTTTCCAGTCCTTTCAGGAAGTTCTTTACTCAGCCTTGGCAATTTCAAACTGCAAAGATGAGTATTCTGCTAAAAATTCTGCAGCTCTTTAAAACACACACACACTCCCCCAACCTTAGCATTTTCTCTTTCTCTCTCTCCTTCTTCCTCTCTCTCTCTCTCTCTCTCTCTCTCTCTCTCTCTCTCATCTACAGTTCTCTTCTTCTCAAGTACGCTTCCCTAAAGACTCGATTTAGCCACATCGGCCTTCCTATGTTCCCATTTTTATTTCTGCAACTCAGAGAGATCATCATTCTCTGTTTAGATCCCCAAATCTCCTTGTGCCACAGACTAGAACCTCTTTCCAAATAGATAGACAATTGTAGGATGCACCTTGTTATTTTCCTGTCAGTCAGGAATCACTGTAATTTTTGTCTGATATCCAGTGTCTAAAAACCTATTGTTTCATACCTGCTGTCTATTTTCATTAGTTCATCCAATTCTGGCCAGAACCAGAGCACTCCTTGTTATCATGACTCTTTTCCTTTTTAATCTATGTAGTTTAATGTAATTTTACTCCTGAGTAAAATGGAGTCTTTGATTATATTTTTATGCTACTAATCAATAGGACTCCACCTAGGACTGAAGCATTTCTTGTAAAACAAAAATCGGTAATATTTCTCTCCTTTTCAAAATCTTCCAGTTATATGTTCTTTAGAAACATAAAATCTATGTTCAGTCTTTTTGGCATGCAATTTCTTCCGTGACCTCACCTCTCTCTAACTTATCAGTTCCGTTTCTTACTATGTTTCTCCTTTATGCCATGACCCTGCTGTGCTAAAATAAATCACATGTTCATTGTTGAAGATAAATACTTCTGATGATTTGACCAAGTTTTTTTCTTATGCCTGAAACAATTATCCATTCAATTTTATTTTTTTCCTGCTGAACTCTTATTTATGTTTCAAGAAACGTATCAATTGTATCCCTCTTTCTGAAATCTTTCCACGCTCATCGAAGAATTTATCATGTTTTACTTTGTGTAGCCACTGAACTATTATTGTGTCTCAGTGCTAGAGTATAATTTTTTTTGTTTCTTACTATAAGGACACAGGCTACATATTTTTTTTTAATTTTTGTGTTCTCTGAAAATCCATATGTATAAACAGCATAGTACAAATAATCATTGCCTTTGTTAGCTATTTCTGCTTTTCAGCCACTTGATAGGCACGCATTTAATGATTTCTTTTGGTTGGGTGGGGATATGTTACTAGTTATTGTCAATGATTTATGAAGAAAAAGGTTTTTGTATGTCTTCGATGGAACATTGGAGAGACTCTTTAAAGCACCATTATCATTTCCACAACTAGCAATAGTCTAACGGCTGGCTTATAATAAGAACACAGAAAACATGGATCACTACAGCAATTTTGTTGCTTTCAGGCACTGAAAGGTTAGAGTTATTTTTTAATGAAACATCATTCAACCTATCTTGACTAATATTAGATTCTCATAGATACTAATTGAATATATAATAAATATATTTCTTAGATTTATAACTATAATATTAAAATACTTGAACACTATGACTCTGTAAATTGACAATACTTGATGTTGGAACTTTTGATAGTGTAATGGCTGCAGTTCCTGTGTGAACAGAAGTGGCTCTGACACAGGATTTGAAGTGGTGGCTCCCGAATGAACCACAAGACTACCATGAAAATTTAAAAGAATTAATTGATCTGATGATTAAAGGGATTTCTTTCAAGTTAGTAACATTAGAGGTAACTATAGATTGATAAAATACACTACTTTATCAACTTATTAATTATTTCTGGGACGTGAACATTGTCATGGCACAAATTAGACTGCATATGATCTATTGAGTTACGATAGGAAAACCACATAGTTCTCTTTATTATGATGTTGCACTTCTGTTGTGCTTTGCTGTTCACAAAGTCACTTTACCATAATATATCTTGTTATATTTTGGCATTCATTCCAGGAAGTAGGTATTATTATTTTCATTGTGTCTATTTCATGATAAGGAAATAGAGGCAAGGAGAAATTAACTGTCTTGCCTATGGTCATACTGTATGCAGGGAACGAAACAAGTCTTAGAGTTCAAATGCTTATTACTTTACTAGGATAGCTTTCAGAATATTTCACTGTAAGGAAAGGCTTATGAAAATTGCTGTATATGCTATCATAATGCTAAAAATTCTAAAGAATTGATTTATTTTTAACTTAAGAAATTATGTTTATCAAATAAACCATTAAGAGATTAAAAAAAGTTCAGAGTGTGAAAAAGGATATTTGAAACCAAGCAAAGGATAAAGAGCTTCTACAAATCTATATGAGAAGAAAATTGAAGCTAATAAAAAGTGGGCATAAAATTTGAATAGACATGTCACAAAATAACAATACTTAAATAGCCAGTAAACATATAAGAAAAAAGTTATCATCTTTATTAATCATCAAAGAAATGCAAATTAGAACAATAAAGTATACTACACTCTGCAGTATGGGCAAAGTTTAAATAGTAATAGTAATAGTAACAGCATTAGTAATAGCAATAGTAATGTAATAGTAATGTAATAGCAAGTGTAAGCAAGGATTTGGAGAAACCATAATTCCCATACACGGCTTGTAGCTGAGCATTTGGTAAAACTTTTTGGAAAACATTTGACTATATAACTAAAGTTAAATATATGTACATGCCATGACTGAGAAATCCCACTGGAGGGTATACATCTAAAAGATATCCACATATGTTCATAATAAAACTACTATAATAAAACCACTTCTAATGGTAAAAACTTAGAAATCCCCCAAATGTCTATCACCAGTATAATGAAAACACAAAGTGCACCACATGCAAATAATGCAGTATTTTACAGCAATGAAAATAATCTACAAACACACCCAACGATATGGTCATCTCATTAATATAACAGAGTGAAATAAAAAACAGAGACAGAAGAGTACATACCATGTGATTGAATTTATGTAAAATTCAAAAACAAGCTAAATGAACCTATTTTGTTTAAAGTCAGGGTAGTGATTAACTTTGGGGGAGGGATATTGACTAGCACAAGCCATGTGGTATGGTATGATGCTAGTGTTTTGTTTTCTGACCTTGATCCTTTTACATACACAGTTATGTAAAGTCTGTGAAATTCAACTGCATTTCAACTGAAACTTAACTGAATGTTAATTAATTGAATATGTGTATTATATTTAAAAAATGAGTCAATCATCAAAAGATGTCTTTCGTTTTGATATTACATGTTCAATTTATATTTTCCTTTTTAAGAAGATTGGTAAAGGCAATGATTGTCTTCATCCTGCATCATGATTATTTTTCCATATATAACATTAAAATACAAATAGCTTAGCACCTAACACATCAGGAAGCTTGGGAGTATAAGACAAAACTGTACTTGAACAATAATTAAATAAATCTAAATTAAAAAAAAAAAAGAAAATCCTAGCAGTGGAATTGCTGGATCAAAGGCAGGTCCATTTTTAGTTTTCTGAGAAAATTCTATATTGTTTTCCATAGTGGTTGTACCAGTCTGCAATCCCACCAACAGTGCACTAGGGTCCCCTTTTCTCCATATCTTCTCCAGCACTTGTTGTTCATTGCTTTGTTTATGATGGCCATTCTGACAGGTATAGAGTGGTATCTCATTGTGGTTTTAATTTGCATCTCTCCGATTGCTAGCAATATTGGGCATCTTTTCATGTGTCTCTGGATCCTCTGTATGTCTTCCTTGAAGAAGTGTCTGTTCAAGTCCTTTGCCTATTTTTTAATTGAGTTGCTTGTCTTCTTAGCAACCAAATGGAGTCATGTAAGTTCTTTATATATTTTAGAGATTAAACCATTGTTTGAGGTATCATTGGCAAATATGTTTTCCCATACAGTTGGCTCTCTTTTTATTTTAATACTGTTTTCTTTAGCTGTGCAGAAGCTTTTTATTTTGATGATATCTTATTTGTTTATTCTTTCCTTTATGTCCCTTGCTCTAGGGGACATATTAGTAAAAATATTGCTGCATGGTATATCTGAGATTTTCCTGCCTATGTTCTTCTCTAGGACTTTAATGGTGTCACAGCTTATATTTAAATTTTTTATCCACCTTGAATTTATTTTTGTGTATGGTAGGTATATCCTAAGAACCCTGAAACACCAATCCGAAAGAACCTATGCACCCCAATGTTCACAGCAGCACAATTTACAATAGCCAAGTGTTGGAAGCAACCTAGGTGCCCATCAGTAAACGAATGGATCAAAAAACAAAAAACTGTGGTACATTTACACAATGAAATTCTATGCAGCAGAAAGAAAGAAGGAGCTCCTACCCTTTGCAACAGCATGGATGGAACTGGAAAGCATTACACTAAGTGAAATAAGCCAGGTGGTAAAAGACAAATACCATATGATCTCACCTTTAACAGGAACCTAAACAACAAGACAAACAAGTAAGCAAAATATAACCAAGACATTGAAACGGAGAATAGGCTGGCCAGAGAGAAGAGGGGAGGGAATTTTAGGGGTAAAGGGGAAAGGTTTACAGGAACAAGTATAAAGGACACATGGACAAAAACTAGGGAGGGGTGGAAATGGGAGAGAGATGGAGAGAGCTATGGGGTTGGCCGGGATGGGAGTAAAAGACAGAAAACTGTACCTGAAAAACAAAAAAAGAAAAGATTTTAAAAAGCACTAAAGAAATCCAATGCAGTGGTACAGAACACCAAAATATAGCAAAAACATATACAGTTTCTGGCAGAAGTAACACCTGCTTGAGTGTGGTTGATAAGGTAATAAGATGAGTGTAACAATTTATAGCTTTAATTTGAACATTTCACCTAAAAATCATATGGTGTGCTTGAGTATGATATTGTTATGTTACAGAATTACATGCTTATGATATCAAATTAAAAGATTTGTAATAAAAATGGCATTATTTTTGCTGGGCCCTGTACTTAATAAGTGAAAATAGTGATGTTATGTTCACAATTATAAAATATAAAGCCTATTTGGACAGTGTCATTTATTAAATAGACAGTCGATACTCTGCTAGACAAAAGCATGACACTACTTATGAAATTACAATATAATTAGTGCAGTCCATTTGTTCTCTCAGCAAATTATGAGGTCCCAGAATAACAGAAACCTAGAGCTGACAAGTACATCTTCACTGAAAAAAAGAAAAAATATACCCTTAAATATTATTTAAGAACATTGTTTGTAATGTGTCATAATTTTTGTGTTCCTAATAATAAATTAATAGAAAAATTGTGCCAACACTAAATATGTGTCTGTCTATAATACAATGGTGGGCCCCGCAGTTTTATATTCTGAGGCACGATGACAAGATGATGTAAGATAATCACATTCTTAACCAATCTTATGGTAGCAGGAAAATAAAAGATGTATTTTACTTAACGTTCAGCATATTTACTATTGCATAGAAGGATAGAATAGGTGAAGTTTAATTTTACTTCAACAAATATTATTGAATGTTGTATGAACCAGCCGCTGTTTTTTTATTTGTTTGTTTCTAGGGGGTTTCGGTATTTTGTTTGTTTTTTAGAGTACTAAATAAGAAATACATGGTCTGTGTTCATGTGTGTGTGTAGTGAGTGAGAGGTAGGAGAAAGAGAAAAAGGGCAACAAGTAAGGTGGAAGTTCCTATTTAATCATCACAGACACAACAGGGAACAGGCAGCTTCTTCCTGAAGTCCAATTATTCTCTTACTTAAGCTCATCTTCCACAGCTCCTTATGCTTTATGACCACCTTCAATTTCTTCTTCACCTTTCCTCTCTTGGTTTATTCTCTCTTCTGCCTTTATCTACAATCGTTTTCTTGCAGACTTAATATAGAGAGTAATATATAATAACCTCCTTTTCTCCTACAATGTGTTTATTTTATTTCTTTAATTCATTATGTTTACTCTGCTTGTTTCCAGAGAATCCTTGAAATGAAACAGATAAATCCTTTTATTTTCTGCCGCCATCTGCTCGGCCCGCTTCCCACTGAGCCCCTGATGCTTGATACCTGAGCACCTTCATCAATCCTCTCACCATGGTTTGGGAAAGGCTCACCCTCTCCAGGATGTGCCATGGTCTGCAGACCCCACACTCTTTTCAGATCTATCTGTTCCATCTCTTCCCAGCTGACCGACTCGTGGATATAGGAATGTATTAATCCTCTTTCAGGAAGCTGCATCGTTTGGTAAAAGAAAAGAATGAATCTGCCACCAAAAGCACAGTACCTTCTAGATATAAACTGCAAATCTCATTTCCTGTCACTCCAAGGTAGGAGGAAGGCACCCCTGTGGAGGCTGCCCCACCACTAGTCACTGTGTAGATTCTGCACTTATTCCATTGCACCCCCTTAAGCCTTATTTTTCTGTTATGGTCTATGTGCTTACAGATCTATCAGTCTGGTAAAGACAAATATTATTGTGAGTGCTTATTCCAATAAGCTCCAACACAAGGGAGTAGGGGAGCTATCGGAATACAGAGAAGAGGAACTGATCAAGGATTGAGAGAAGGGATCAACGGATGACTTCCTGAAAGAGGTGAACCTTGAGTGGAAACCTGAAAGATGATTAAGAACAAGCCCCAGTGAGGCAGAAACAAGCCCAGGTTGAAAGAAGTGAAAATATGTCATACACATACAGGACAAAGTCTCAGAGGCTGAAGAGTTCATGTCATAGTTGAAGAAAGTAAATGTTTGGTATGTCAGAGAGTTAAAAGTTTGAAGTGCGGGACTATTCCATGTGTGAGGCCTCAGAGATAAGAAAAGTTGAGATGAGAGGACTTTGGGCTCCTTCCAAGGACAAGAAGTCACTGAAGTTTGGGGTGACTGAATATCACTGAATATCAACATCAGGTACAAATTCCAGAAAATCATATTGGCTTCAGTGTAAAGGACTGGATACCAGAGATAAAGTAAGGATATAGGAACATTTATACTTTGTACTGAAGGCCAGAGAGGTGGACAACCTGGACCAGGGGTCAGGGGCTATGGGGTGATGATGTAAATAAATTGGAAAGAGGTTTAAGAAATGGAATCTACTGGACACAATAATTAAATAGATAATTGTGCTCTAAGGTGAGAGGCAAGGATTAATATAAAATTTACCTCTCCATAAATGGAAAGATGTTCATGATTTTTCACCAACATTGAGCTCAATAGATGGACGAATACTTGGGCAGCGATGTTGGCAGTGAATGATCTTGGTTTTTGTGATGGTTGAATTCAGTGATGCCCTAAAACATTCTAGTACTACACATGGTTAAGATTTTGTACTGAATCACTTTCATAGATGCACAGATGAAAAATCATGAGTAATTAAAAAGTTAGTTCTATCATTTTTTGATATCTCTTGAACAATTATAGAGAAGATTATTTAATTCATTGCCAAAAGTAACATTTCTCAAAATCACATTTCTATGCCTCTCCAGTTTTATTTATTTGATATAAAGTCTGGATATTTTTACTGAACACCCTGCTACATTCGATCTTTAAAGTTGCTCTCACTTTTTCTTTCTCTGTGCCTGCCCTTTAATTTATTATTATCTAGATAAATTTCTCTCTTCATTTCTTTACAGTTTTCTAACCTCTTTACATTTTACATGAGCTCTTCACCAAAAAAAGTGTGAGATTTAAATTACTCTCTTGAAACCTTTTTGCCAGTTTTTATCTTCTGCCAGGAGTCATCTGTGACCTATAACTGAAGGATCGGATCAAGAGCAGAAGCCAGAACAACAGATACCAAGATAAAACTATGTAGTCAAAGACAATTTTATTGCTTTTATGTAAATTTCCATTCCACGTGAAACTTGATAAGAAAAACTGAATCTTCATGAGCCTCACAGACTGGAAATTCTGGAGACTTCTGTGTAACATCCAAGTAAGGCTTGTACTTGTAATGTAGTAATGTAGTTCATTGAATTCCGCCAATATCAACTTCCTGGTTTTTATAATTTACTAAAGTTATGTAAGTTGTCATTAGAGAAATCAGAATGATGGATGCAGGGAACTTCTCTGTACTATTATTAACTGTGTGTTTGTTGATAATGACTTTAAAATATAAGAAGATAGAGAAAAAGAAAGAAAATGCAACCTAATCTATAGTAACAGAAGCCAGATGAGTTCAGTGTTCATATGTATTCTTTATTACATCGATGGTTTCACAGGTATATATGCATGATAAAATATATCAAATTTGTCATTTTAGTATGTACAATTTATTATATGTCAATTTTGCATCAATAAAACTTTTCTGAAATTCCATTTATGACCAATGATAGGAAGTATGTGTACAGAATGATATGGAAGCATGAGCAAGGGAACTGAAACCAAACGTAGAACAAAAAAGTTTCCAGAGAAAGAGAGGCAGAGAGAGAGAGAGAAGGTATTTAAGATGATGTCTTCAAATTGCAGGGATAACTCATAAAGAGGAAAGGGAGAGAAGAGTATTAAAGGGGCATGAATAGCAAGCAGACTAAGCAAAAGACAGGAATAAAGCAGTTTGGGTTTTTTTTTGTTAAAACATTAAGGAAATTACAAAACTATCTGTGTCTAAGTATGGTAAGCTCAGAAATCCTGAGACTGAAAAAGGAGGCAGCAGCAACATTATAGTACATTTGGATTTTCTTCCAAAAGAAAATTGAAATCTAAAATTCTCTATAATGTCTAGGACTTTTTCCTTTCAATGAAATAAAAGACATCATCAAGGTAGGGTGCCAAATCTATAAAATGCCAGTCATATTTGTTATATATCAAATTATGGTCAAATGTCTAAATAAAAGGGTTAGAATTCTTCAATTCTCTCCTTTCCCCCTCTGTCCATGATGTTTCTCTGCTCTTGCTCTGTGACTTCTTTTTGAAATTAATGTTATCAAAAAGCCACAACTATTTCATTTCAAATGGGTGGAGCCTGAAAGTAAGATGCAATAAGGGATATATTAATAAATGTGGAATTATTAATAAATGTGAAATACTTCCAGATGTTTTGAAATATGCCATTTAAATAAAACATCCATTATCGTATGTACACTGAAGTCAGTTTAAGTGCTGTGGAGACCATAACACAGCTTAAGTGACAATCTGCCAGTACGATGCTGCTTAGATGATTTCATCAGCAAAGTGTCTTTGAGAAGTTGATACTTGAACTAAGACTCGAGTGATTTAAAAAAATAGGTCTAGCCATGTAAAACCATGTGGAGAACATTTTAGGCAGAGAAGATAGTAAGTATAGTTTTTAGGTGAGAAATTAGCCCAGTTTGTTGGATTGCACAACAATGCTGGTATACTTGCGGCATTCTGAACTACAGTGAGATTAGTCATATCTAGGTACTCATCAGCTTCAGACCTCCTAAGACCTGCTACTCATTGCATTTCAACAAGAAAAAGTGCTCTCAGCACTTGGCACTTGCTTGGGACTTGTCACACTTGCTGGAACTTGTATGAGTTATACCCACAAGAGAAAATGCCTCCTCACTCATTGCTTGCTCACCACTCATGCCCCTCTCTCACAATGAAATAAAGTTTGACAGGTCAGTCTCATGGGCGGGAGCTCCAGAACAGTGCAGAATCCCCATGTGTTTATTGCTACTGTCTTGTACTTTTGTGCATTTTAAGAGCTGATCATGGGTTGCAAAAAGGTTGAGAGTGATACCACTAAGCCTAAAAGGCAGTTAATAAGTATCATGATCAAAAAGAAAAAAAGTCCCTCAGTGGATTGAGTACTGGCCTGCAAACCAAAGGGTTGCCAGTTCAATTCCCAGTCAGGGCACATGCCTGGGTTGCAGGCCAGATGCCCAGAAGAGGGAGTACAAGAGGCACCCACATAGATATTTCTCTTTCTCTCTTTCTTCCTCCCTTCCCCTCTCTAAAAATAAATAAATAAGTAAATCTTTAAAAAAAGAAATTTTAGCTAAGTATGAGTGGTGTGGGTATTACTGATATCACTGTTATGTTCAAGATGCCAAGAACAATGTCTCAACAATAGTAACAAATTAGGAAGTTATTAAAACAGCGAGTGTCAATAAAAGTGTAAAGTCTGTGAGTTAGCAATGTTCACAGACATTGGAAGAAGTTGCAAAATTGCTTTACAGCTGAATTAAGGAAAAACAGTGGGTGAGAGCATTTCTAAGGCAATAATTTTCAAGAAAGCTAGGCGATTGCATGCTGATCTGTTAAAAGACAAGGCTGGAACAAGTGGTGAGAACACTGAAGTGTTTAAAGCTGATCACGGATGGTTCAATAAACTTAAAAAGACACTTGGCATTCATCATGTGTCAAGGCATGGAGGAGAAACCAGTGACAACCAAGAAGCTGCTGAAAGTGGTGTCACCAAGTTTAAGGAGTATGTAGAGGCTGAGGGGTTTGTCCCCCAAGTATTTAACTGCAATGAGACTGTTTTTGTTGTTGTTGTTGTTGTTTGTTTGTTTGTTTTCCTGGAAGAAAATTTCTAACAGAACCTACATCTTACAAGAAGAGAAGGCATTGCCAGGGCACAAGCCAATGAAGGACAGGCTACCTCTTGTTATGTGGGAATGCCGGTGAGGAATTCAAACTTAAGCCCTCCTAGCACATCACAGTGAAAACCTTGAGTTTTCAAGATAGAGATTATGAAAAAAAGCAAATTAAGTGTGATATGGAGGGCCTATACTAAAGTTTAGGTGACAAGGTTCTTTAAAGAGTGGATGAACGAAGATTTTGATTCCAGTATGAAAAAATATTTGCAGGAAAACAAACAGCCTCTGAGGCCTTTGTTAATTATGGATGAAGCTCCTGCTCACCCTCCAGGCTCGGAGGACGAGTTACTTCAGTTTTCTAACCGTGAAGTCCTTGCCCCCTAGCACAACTTCTTTACTCCAGCCCAGGGCCCAGCAGGTCATTTCCAGCTTCAAAAAAACTATATGAAGGTCCTTTTCCCAGAGGTGTTTTGAAGTAACCTCAGATACATAGTTGATAATCAGAGAGTTCTGGGAGGACCGCCTTAAAGTCCTCTACTGTGTTACTCTTATAGATGATGAGTCCTGGAGTGAAGTCTCGTATAAGACCATGAACTCTTCCTGAAAAAATTGTGGCCAGAAGCTGTAACTCCAAGGGAATTTGAAGGCTTTGAGGGTGAACTTGGTGGCCCACTGGTGGAGCATATTGTGTCTCTGGGCAAGTCCATGGGCGTGGAGGTCAGTGATGAAAATGTTGAAGAGTTAGTGGAAGAGCACAGAGCAGAGCTCAGCACTGAGGAGCTGCAGGAGCTTCCAAAGGAACAGCAACAAATAGTGGCTGAGGAATTTTCCTCCCGTGAGGAGGAGGGGAGGGGAGGATGTGTTTAAGGTCCCGTATCACAAAAGAAATGTGTGGTAAATGGGTTGAAGTTCAAAATTTTGTGGAAAACTATCCCCAAATGTGAACGTATTTAATGAACAATGTCATACTTCAGAAACATTTTGAAACATAGACAGAAACAAGTTTCTCTTGGTAGGTTTTTAGTGAAACTCCCTAAATCTGAGCCTCCAATAGTGTTCAGTGGAACTAAGACACAGGAAACAGAAGAAAGGCCTGAGAATTGTCCTGGAGGAGGACATCTGTTCAGCAATAAACCCCTTTCCTCCTCTACCTTGCCGCCACCCTACTGTGCCAGGAACTCCTCTCAGTATACATAAAGTGAAGTTAAATACCATTCTATGGAATTAATTGCTTTTTATCCATATCTGTTTAAGGTTCTTGTATTACAAAAGAACCTTGTTACCTAATATTATTCCAAAGTTTTGGGGAGCTTTCATGAATTGTATCTAATCACATTATTTCTTATGGGAAAAAAATCATTCTGTTTTGTCACAAGTTTCCGAGTGAATTACTGAGTACCAAAGTACCACTGTAATATTTGGAAGCATAGGCATGTCAGATCAAGGATGGCTTTGTAAGCCACTGGATGTGCGCATACTTATGCTTATAAGTCTATGTATAATATGTGCTTATTATTGCTTTACATCTTTTTCTCAAAAAGTCAGTCTAGCTGCTGTGTGGAAAAATTCTGGGATGGAGGAGTGAACTAATTCCTAGGAAGCCATTGAAGTTAGCTGGGGCTAAAATGTTAGATTTGAAGATAATTTAATGTAGTCATATTTTGGATATATGGTGAAAATATAACCACAGGCTATATCGATGGATTTAATCTATGAGAAATCAGGGTTACCTTCCAGGATGCAGGCTGCTAACTTGGTAGATAGTGTTGCCATCAGCCAAAATGGAAGACACTGAGGATTAAGAGTTGTGTTTTGAATATAGTCAGCTTGGGAGCCTCAAGGAAAGGTTACATGGGAACTATATAGGCGAGTCTGAAGCTTAGAGGATAAGCTAGCACTGAAGATGGGAAGTTAACTGAGGAGAAAATATTGATAGTCAAAAGAAGAGGACCAATAAATGACTTTGCCATCTTTCAGCACTTAGAAATCTATCAAAGACAAGGAGCCAGCAAATAAATAAATAAATAAATAAAACCCAAGAATTATAAAAATTAACAATCTTTGAGAATAGATAAAACAATAAAAGCTTTTAAAGAAAAAATGTACATTCAAAAAAGTAAAAATCTCTTCTGAGAAACATTGAGTATTATGAGAACAATTTACTACACCCAGGCAAGACACAACAATGGTCCATAAATGTTTCTATTTATTTACAAATATTTGCGCAGGATTTGGTGAAACTTCCATTCCTAGAAACTACGTTTGGGAAGTTTTCCTGGTTGAACAACCTAGATGAAAAACTGCTCGGCACTTTTGTGTAGAGCTTTAAGTGGGTAACTATTGTCTTGGTCCCTTAGCAGGAACACTATGAAAAGGATCTGATATGTGATGATTATCTATACAAGGGTGATCATCATAACATTATTTGTATAACTGTACTTGAACAACAATAAAAATAAATAAAGTAAAATAAAATAGAAAAATTTAAAAAGACTGAAATGCTATAAATAATTTCAGTGAGAACCATGGAGGCAGATAAGCAAATTGGCACACACATTAAACATGCTTTTGAATAATTTATAGTGACATGGAATAATACATACTCACATATTTATAGTGAAATAAAACACAAGTAGATAAATAATGCATAGGATTTAAATATTATCCATACATACACACACACGGATATTTTCCATGGAGAAAATATACCAAAATGTAAAGAGTGGTTTCTCAGCTACTTTAGGTAGTAAAATTATAGCTAATTTTTAGCAGTCATAAAGAATGGGTATTATTTTTAATTGAAAAAATCTGAAATTAAAAATGGATAAATTTAATACACTATATTATGTTAATTTTAAAAATCAATTCTATATTATTTTATATAATTTGATTGAAAGGTCCCACTGTGTACTATATCAAATGTGAAACAAATTGGCAATTACCAAATAGTCACACGGATGTAAAGTACAGCATAGGAAAAATGTTAAAGATTATAACTACGTGTGTACAGTGCCAGATGGGTACTGAAAATATTGGGAGGAAAAATTGGAAAGCACATGATTGTCTAATCACTACACTATATATTTTAAACTAAAACAAAATAATATTAAATGTAAAGTGTAATTGAAAAAATTAAAGAAAAAAATGAAAGTATTAGTACATATTAATTGACAATCATAAAATAATCATGGGGTATTTGTGTCACAAATGTCTGTGTGTGTGTGTCACACACGGACACAAACTTCCAATTATACTTTCCAGAGATACAATGTTCAGCACAATGACTAGAGAAAAACAGATTTCTTGAATAAGGTTATATATATATATATATATATATATATATATATATATATATATATATATATAGTGATGTTTGACGTGTGTAAAATTTTTGGTGAATAAATAAATAAATATGCAATATGCTAAGTATGAAACAATTATACAATAATTTAAATTCTATTTAATTATGTATTTTGACATTAAAGCAAATCTGTTTCTTTTTATTCATGGTTACAGATGAGAGACTTTAGAGTTTTTATCTATTAACATAAAGTACCTTTTATAAGCCTATTCTGTCACCACAAAGGTGGAAGCCCAAATCTGAAATCTGATACTTTTTTAACCCATGAATGATAAAAGCACAATTTTTTTCTAATTAAATGATAAATAATGCAATGTTTTTATTATGATACAAAAATTATTATATATAAAAACATAGTATTACTATGGAATTAGATCTTAAGACAAAGATAAAATAAAAATGTAATAAACATTACAAAAATTCAGGTTAGATTTTCTTATCGCTTTTCCTGCCAATTTCTTGAACCATTATGTTCTTTCAGAATTAGTAAGATTCAAGATGTAAATGACTAAATTTAAATATTTATGAGATATTTAAGCCTCAAAGACATGAAAAAATTTTAAACATGAGATTGAAATTACTGGTGCAATAAAATATTCTAAACCCTCCCAGTTTAAAGATGTACCTAGACAAATGTTATCTGATTCTTATAGTTTGTATTTTATTACTCAATAGATGTTTAATTTATTTTTAATAGGACTTAGATACAGAGTGGGGGGAGGTAGTAAACAATGAAAATTTTATTTGCATATTTTCTGCCTAAAATCAACTAGAATATATTTATTATTATATATTATCATAATATATTACATTATCAATATATTATATATTATCATCATATGTATGGTAAATGTATGATCTACATTTTAATATATATATAGAGAGATATCAATTCCCTAACTGTGGTCCATGAAGAATACTATATATATATATTAACTTACTATACTATAAATTAACTTACCATAGGGCACCTTGACCTCCAAGTATGCTTCATATTTTGGTACCTGAAATAGCATCGCAAGGCTTCAATATACATACATGTTTTCTTGTAGCTGGTCAAAGCTCTTTCAGAAACTAAAGTAGAGATCAGGTAGGCTCCAAAGTTACCACAGAGATTTTAGTGTTCACTCTGGTCTTGCCCCTTGGTGATACAGAACTTGCTACTAAAACAGAAGTATTCATTAGCTACGCATTTAAACCACCTTCATGTATAAAGATTACCCACAGACCAGGGGTTTGCAGGCCCCAAGAAAACTCCATGGAGTGGCTGCAGAACAGAAAGTGATTCTTAAGCCCATCAGAGTCTCAACCCAAAATATACCTGAAGGTACCATTTTAGAAACACAAGGAGACAGCTGAGACCTCAGAAAATAGAATAAAGAGAACTCCAAGCCACGAGGAACTTCTACACTATTTATCAATCAAATAATTTAAACCAAGTCACCTATGCTCATTCATTTTTTGCATTTGTTATTGCCTCTGCGAACAGAAATTTGTTGATGTCCATATAAGATTGTTGTAGAAATAAATGGATTGTGATCATGTGCATTAAAGATTATCACATAAAGCAGTATATAATATGTAATACCCCCCCAAAAAAACTAAAACAGGTTAAAATTTAGAATCAATAAAATACAATTTTAGCTAGGAGAAAATTGTGAATTTAATATAAAGTTATTTTCAAAGTCTGGGGAAATTACACAATGCTTACATATTTATATCCTGACGCTTGGGTGTAGTAGAAATGTCACAGATTGAAGTGAGATAAGGAGTAGATTAATTTAGTATGATTGTAAGTGTTTATTCCACTAGTGAGAATTCGAAGCCTTTTAAAGGTGTGTGTTTTTACTCTTCCCAAAAAAAGAATCTGAAGGCTTGCATTAACTGCTACTGACACTTTCAATTTTTTTTACCAGTCTCTATTGAAGTAGGAGACAGCTTGTAATCTTTGGAATTCAAAACTGAGTCTGTTCAAATCATGTGGTTTTGTAGAATTTAACGTCTCTGAACTTTGGTTTCCTAAACTGCAAAAAGAAAATAACAATAACTACTTTGTTTTATTATAAAATTAACATAGTAGGGTATTACAATGGTTATCCAGGTGTTTATTTCTTTAAATAGAAAATTTGAAGAAATTCTTAAAGTAAGCCTTTTGAAATAAATATATTGATTTACATTCCACTCCATACTCCTCTTCCATAAACAGTTAGAGCATAATGCACTCCTCGCTATTAGGTGACTATCTTTCAACATTCTCCAGTGTCCCTAGAGACTCAAATTGCTTTACAAAATGAGGGTTACCTTTTAAAAGAAATATTTTAATATAATAACACAGTATTATAATAATTGTGCTAAATCTTGTCATTGGTAGAATAATGTGGGATATTTTAATTTCAACCTTTGCCATTATGAAATAAATTCCTCATAATTTGTGGTGCACAAAGGAGCCAAGGGCTAGCTATTACCCAGATGTTTACAATGGTATTTGTATTCTACATACGGTTTAGTCCTAAAGGTCAAAAACTAATACTCTGAGCATAAATTAATGTTATGAACAGGTACCAGGGTATATAATTTGCTTTGGCTTTACTCTATTTTTGTATCCTAGACCTTAAGAAACTCAATCTTAGTTGATGTTCTCAAGCAGATGAGGGTTTAAGAATGAATTCAAGAAAATGAATGTGTATCAAAGAGATAGGAGTATAGGAAGAGAAGATTTTTTTCATATGACAGGGCCTCCAGTCCACCTGTGTGTCCAGATACCAGGTGGCACTATGGCCAGAAGAAATGGTTTCTGCCCTCACCAGATGTAACAAATGATCATCCAGTAAGGCTTTTCAGGTTGTGGGAAAGTCTAGTGCGTCCAAACTGCCTCCTGCATAAAACAGCCCCTCTGTTTCAGTGCAAAAACCTGAAAGGCATGATCTTTCTGTTCCAAAATACCCTTTTCTAGCAGCAGCCTTCATACTGAAGGAAATAAAACTGTGTTTTCAATCCCAGTAGTTGGCAGCACATGCTAGAAGCATCAAATCTAGTTCTCAAATTGATAACATATACCTTACTATCCAAGCTTTGCATATTTCCTAATGTACATAGAAAAAATCATATAAAAAGCATTTACAATCTCATTTATTCTCATAGAGTTTATAATTGGTATGCAGCCTTCTTGGAGGAGTTCAGCCTAAACAGGAAAAGGTAAAACAACATATTTTTAAATGCTGCTTTGATATTGTAACTACGATCTGTCATGGCTATAAGATATTGGAGTTTACTGAATAATCTATAGTGAGACAAAAATGTACTGACAATAATATGTGAGAATTTATTTCAGTTTTTATATACAAATGAAACCCTTTTTGATTTAGGAATTACTAAATATACTCAAAATTATTCTGACAGCTATGTTGTCTTAGTCATATTACAGTAATTTTCTTTGACTATTATGTGGATACTTCTCTATTTACCTCTATGTCAGATTATGTTGAAAGAAGACTGGGGAAACCAAAAGCAATGCTCTTGGGACTTGTATGCATGGAAAAATTATTTATAATATGCTATATGCTTATAGACTCAGGAGTAAAAAGACTGGACGTGAGGACAAGATATTATATTTAGGAGTATGAATTCAAACTCATAAAACTAAAATTGAGTTGTGAATATATTTAATTTCACAAAACCCTCAAATGCCAACATGCTTAATTTTTATAAATACAAAATTCCCTCATTCTTCCACTGCAAAAATATAGGAAAGCAGAAATTGCAGAACTATTTCATCATAATCAGGTGAAAGTCACCATTTGTTGCCAAACATGAAAACAATCCCTTGCCAGACCTCCTTCAGACGGATGAAACTTGCTTAGGAAGTGTAATTATTCTGCTCTCAGAATATATGATAAGCTCCAGTATCCAGTACAACTTTGCTAGCTCATACCATATTGATCTCTACAATACTTTAACAAAAGAAGCATAAGATTGGCCATGGGCACTATAACTCATTTCTCAAACATGAAGCTTCAAAAATCAAAATAGGAACAGAGGTATCAGCAGTGAGTAGCATCCTCAGATGAGTTCTACAGCTTAAGTGGCTTCCAATACAGTTCTCTGTAACACTCTGCTGATATTTGCTGGGAAAGATGGGGTACCAAGTATATGCCATTCTGAGGAGGGTCAAATAAAGGGTCAAATGGCCTTGACCCTTTACATACCAGTGTATGCCATAACATTCACTCTCTTAGACAGGACGTCCTTCTGCAAATCTTAGGTTATCTCACCTCTAATTTTGGCTTCTCCTGACACAACTGAGAGGAACTAAGTCATACATTTCATGTTTTCAGAGACTTTTGTGTTGAAAACACACAAAAAAACTTAGGTTCAAGGTATCAACAAAAGGCTGTCCAGCCACGTGCTTTTATTTTTTGTTTTGGGTTTTTTTTATCCCTAGTGTCTACTTTCCCAATAGTGAATCTTTCGCAGTGTGGATGTGCCTAAATTTTCCCCCTCATCCAGCCTGTTTCATTTTATGTTTAACAATACTTTCCCAATTTATTTTTTTTATTTTGTATTTTGCTATCAGCATCATAAAAAGTGGATACACCTTTAATACTTTACTTGGAAATCTCCTCAGCCAATGTTCACTTTCATCATTTGTAAAGTTGACTCTTCACAGCCCAGCAGGGCACCATTGTGCTAAGATTCTGCCACTGGTAACAAGGATCTCTTTTCCTCCAGTTTCCATAACATTTCCATTTCCTTCTGAGAGTTCTCCAGAAGCACTTTCACCATAATTTACCAACATTCTTTTTTAGATAGTCTCTAAGGCAACAAGTGTTTTCTGTACCATACATAGCTTACACTTCTTCCTGAGTCTTCCCTTACAGAGTCATCAGCAGCCTAATTTATACCATCACTCTGTTCGAGGAAGCCTAGGCTTTTTCTATCATGTTCCCCAAATCGTCTAGCTTCTGCCCATTGCCCAATTATAAAATAACTTCCAAATTTTTGGTGTTTGTTACAGCAGCACCCCAATTTCAGGAACCAAAATATGTATAGTTTCACATTGCTGCCATACCAAGTTACCACAGATTTAGTTGCTTAACACAAATTTATTATTTTATAGTTCTCAAGGTCAGAAATCTAACATAGTTTCACCAGACTAATATCTAGTATTAACATTTCTGTATTCTTTTCCATGGTCTCTGTGTAGGAACAGTTGTTCCTATTTTACTTTCAACCACCCACCAATTTCCGTAGCTTCGTTCCATTTTCGAAGCCTACAGCATCTGGCCGAATCCTTCTCATGCTGCTGGTTCTTTGGTTCTCTCTTCTAATTCTCCTTTCCACTTTCAAGGACTCATTATTATATTGCATCCATCTAGAAAATCCAGGATACTGCCCCGATAAGAAGGTAAAATGGTTCACAACTTTAATTTCAAATGCAACCTAAATTCTATTTTTTCATGTAATAACTTATTTCTGGGTCTTTGGACTAGTGTGTAGACATCTGTGTGGGGAGGCCATTGTTTTGCATACCATATCTAGTGCCATTAGTACAATCATTTGAGACCACAAGGAATTTCAGAATCCATCAATGCCCTCCCAGGCATGCCACAGATTTTGTCCCTCCTAGGGCTCTACGGGAAATTGGTGGGCAATTAGCACACCGATTATGATCCTTCAATGAGCTGGAGCTTGGGCAGTTTGTTTGAAGGACAGGCAATCATTTTTCTGGGTGTTTGTTAAGTCCAGAGTATTAAACCCATTCTGGCCAACTTCCCACCTTTGTAAAATACACAGGAGCAAGGTATCAGTCGGATAATTTCAGACATGGTTTATAGCTCTTCTTTATAGATGGCTCTAGATCTAAAAATATTACATGAAACATGAGCTGTTATAAAAAATAGTTTTCAGTGGTGTATTTGCCTATTATTTGTTACTAAAAATAACACAGGTTGTTCTTAATTGAGAGAATTCTAATTGCTTTATCTACCAAGGGGCCAAATGCATAGACATTAGTGCCATGCATACTTAGCCAAGCGCTACCCAGGAATATATCAGTGAATTCTGTAATACCATAACCCACACCATCATTTACAATTAATTCATTTTACTTAAATGTACCCACTAACACAAATATATTTTTTCTTCTCTTGGCACTTTTGGGAATATCAGAAAAACAAGATGAATAAATCACTACCTGGTTACAGTAAGAAATTTAATCACCAGGAAACACATTTCCTTCATATAATATTAGAAATACAAAGAAACTGAGAAATCTAGGAAGAATTAGAGAATTCTTTTTTTTTTCACCACACACTTATCAAAAATCTGCAGGAATATTGTGCCTATAGTTCAAGCTTTGTTTTTGCTCACTCTCACACAGCTCTGCTGATTCAAATTTATTTCTTCTTCATAAATGTCAGTACTGCATGTTTCTCATGCCATTCCCCAATATACAGTATGAATCAATTCAGAGGTAGGCAGAAACTTTCCTGAGAATTGGAGACAGTAGGCACCAGTACTAACAGGTGTTTGCCTTGAAAGTATTAATGCCCTCATAGTTGTTGATGCCAGAAGTCATGGCAAGTTCTTACCTGTAGTCAAATTGACTCTTAATTCAGTCAGTGGAGTTAGTGAGAAGATAGAGTATGTTGATTATTTCATGTTCTGTTTTTCTTTGTTGAACTGAACAGAGAATGATGAAAATATCGTATTTTACAGGTAACTTCCCCTACAGATTTTACCCAATCTCAAATGAAAGAAATACAGTTGAATCTTATAAACTAGGAAGCTGACAAAACAGTACATGACAGGAATCAAAATGTTGTTTCTGTTTTGTTAATGTCAATTATAACTGTCCATTTGAACAGATTTAACTAAAGCTCTTCAATATAATCAGTAATTAATAATAACAATTTTAGTTTTTAGACATCCTAATTCTCAGCAAAAAATGCATTATTTTAATCCCTTTCTATCAGTGGATAGTACTTGTATTCCTGGATATTCAGTAGGTCAAGGAAAAGTAAAAAAAATATGCATATATAAATAGATGACTTCATAGTTAGGGGTACATGGAATCTATTTATAGGTGATAGTGGTGTTTATTGGGAGGGAAAATGAAGTTAATAATATTACTAAAAATCATAGGGAGAGATAAAATTTAACAGTATATTGACCTCAGAATATATGCCTTTTGTCCTTATTTGCTATTTTTTATTATATTTATGATGGTGAAAACCTGTAAAGCCGGTATTAATTTCTGTTGTAAGAAAAACAAATTGATGATGCAATAGAAATTTTTTTTAATTAATCATTTGAGATCAGGATTTTTAAATGTGTTCTTAAGTGACAAGCTTTAAAATTAAAGTTATTTTAGATCGGCTTTATAAATGGCCTGAAAATTAGTTTAAAACTTTCAGCATAGAGTCAAAATAAGAAGCAGATGGGCCTATACTTCTTTAGAGAAGAACTGTCTGTTTCTCCTTATGATCAACAGAAATGCAAAAAAGCATAAATGGAATAGAACACTTGAGATTTCACACACATTGCTGCACCCTGCCTTGTATTCATTAGATAGCCAAATATATTCAAATTAGAACATTTATTCTTATTCAGTATGTTCATGCCATCATTTTTGCATGCTTAATTTTTTAATTGATTAAAGCTGGATGTTTTACACCTAAATTACTTAGGGTAGATATTCATCTAAATTTTGCTTTAGCCTAAGGTTTATAGTATTCTTATAATATTTGGAGAGGTTGGAAATCTTCTTAAATTTAATTTTAATCTTCTTAACATTTAATTTAATCTTCTTACATTATTTCAACTGTGACATAAAAATTCTTGCAGTCTAAATTGTAATAAATATAAAAATAGTCCAAAGGCATACTCACCACATCCAAATGGTTAGTTTTACTTGATTATGTTCTTCATTAAAAATGTGACACACTGTATTTTTAACAGTAATCACTAATTCCCCAAATTCTAAGCTCATATGTGTGGTAGAATCATTTAGTGTCAAGATTTATGAAAAATTTTTTGTAATGGCACCCAGTCAGAGGGAGTTTGATATTAAGAAAGAAAGAAATGGGAGAATAACCAAGAATCAAATTTCAAGATTTATGAATTCTTTGTCTTTCAAATAAGCACTTCAAATTTAGACTCAATGTAGTCCATTAAGGTAATAAAAATAAAGCTAACCAGTACAAACTTTCTTCTCACTATCACACATGCCTCAGAAATACATCTCACTACCAGCCTCTGGTTCTCAGTACATAATCAGCATGTTATTTCGCAGACCACAGTTCTGCTGTAACTTCTTTGCTCAGAATGACAGTTTCCGTAATTTTTCCAATTTCATTCTTGGGTATGTTATGTTTCTCAGGCATTTATAAAACAGTTATATCCTAAACTATACTTTTCTTCCTGAATTCTATTACAAGCAAATGTTCTTTTAATAGAAATAATGTCCTTATAAGCTAAAATATTTTATTTGCATTTTCACTGTTTCATGTCAAGAGATTTTGATCACCACTAATAGGACATTTGTCTTTCTTCATTTCAAAAGAAAGTATTTTTCACAAGACTTTGACGATCTCGTTTGAATGTGTAAATATTCCCATGTAAATATCCCCCATTCTCTTCTGCAGTAGTCTGGACTTTATTGCCTCTACATGTGTGATTTTTATGTCTTTATCTATAAATCTTCTCATTCTGTCTTTTAAATATCTCTCAAAGGCATTGCTTTGCTTAGGAACTCATGATCCCCTTTTCAAACTTTTACAATAGCCTGATAATTGCTTTCAGGCCTCTAATTGCTAAGTTTTCAATTTAATATAACTACTAAAATGGACTTTTGAACTACACAGAGCACATTGATTTGATGCCATATTCAAAGCTTTCTGCATGGCCCATAACAGTGTCTTCTGTACCATGTTCCACAGAATATTAATTGAAACCCAAAATGGGGTGGGAGGAAAAAAACAAAAATTTGTTGGAAAAATAAGCTTAGAAAATTATGGGTGTAAATGTTCTTATTGCTTTAGAGTCCTCAGAGTATCTTGATGTTTTTGGCATTTTTAATACCCAAGAAAATGAAATGGCCTTCAGCATCTCCCTGACCTATTTACTCATAAAATCTATGGCAGACAGGGGTGTATGTAAATGCTTATGAACACAATTAGTAAATGCTGCTTTATGGAGTGATTTCATCCCTCATACATAGCAATATAAGAGTGATTTTAATCCTGCCCATTTCTAAAACCCTCTTGTATCAATTCCTTTCGTGATTCCTGTTACAAAGAAGCACTTATAGCACCTCCACTGGTGATCACACCTGCTATTATATTTGCCTGACCCTCTTCTGGGAAAACCTCTCCTCCACATTCAAAATCAGTGCAAGACTCTGTTTTTTAGTCCAGCATCCCCCCACCCCCATCTCTTGTTTAGAATTATTTGAATTAGGGCCATTATTATTCATGTTTGTATGTCTATACAGTATTACTACTCTGATACGGAGCAGGTATTTGGTAAGTATATATTATTAGTTATTCTAAAAGTTGATCTAAATTTGATTTTAAGTTTCTATGGTAATGGATATTTTTATAAATGTGTATTATTTGGCCTTAACATAATAGAAAGACAAAAAATTCTCATACAATTGCTATCAAAAGCATAAGACTATCTAAAACAGAAGAAAATAGATCATTTGGAGAATTATCTAAGTAGAAATTTATCTTCTTATGTTGGTGGAAAATCATAAAGAAAATAAACCTGGGAGGGCCAAATTAATAATCATAAGTGTTGAACTGTTATAAATCATTTGAGCTTTGGGACAATAGATTACACAGAAACTCAACAAATTTATTATAGTAATATTCTTTAGCATAATGAGTTGAAAATCACTGTATGGAAGACTGCATGTGAAATAAGTGATTTATTTTGCCAAAAGCACAGAATAAGTTTAGGGGAATAGCTATTAACAGAACAGGCCTGAAAAAACAATTGTCGAGCAATAATGAAGAGAATCAGCTCTAAGTGTAAACAGTGTATCTGACGATTACCACTAATACTGGGAGCAACACTTAGGCATCTAGTTAAAGATAGCAATAGCAGAAACCATTGAGAAAGATTTAAGTAAAAATAAAATCTCAGGCATAAAAAACTGAAGCAAAATTTAAAAATTTATACACAGACTCTCAGATTTCTTTAAAAATAGGTCATAACTTAGACCAATTGTGAAATAAAACAGTTTATTGTCCATTCTAAATTCACTGTTTTCTTCTTCTTTAATAGCAAAACCCTGATTTTATTGGAGTGATGTTGTGTCCAGGTACAAAATTCTATTTTCCCAGCTTTTTTAACAGAAACAATTTTTGATCAATGAGATATAAATGAAAGTTTTGGGTGAGGTTTCTGAAAGGCTGAATTCAGCTGGCAAGATGCTCTCTCTGCCCCTGCCCTTTTTCTTTTTCTTTTTTTTTTTTATTGTTGTTCTAGTACAGTCGTCCAATTTTTTCCTGTTGCTCTCCCCTGCCCCACCCACCCCTTCTCCTCCAGTCAATCCCCACCATGTTGTCCATGTCCATGGGTCATTTATACCCGTTTGTTGATTAGGCCCTCCCCCTCCCCCACCTTGTCCTCCTCCTCCATTCCCTCTGGTCACTATCAGTCTATTCCTTGATTCCATGCCTCAGGTTCTATTTTGTTCATTTGTTCTTTAGGTTCCTCTTACAGGTGAGATCATGTGGCATTTGTCCTTCACACCTGGCTTATTTCACATAGCATAATGCTCTCCAGTTCTGTCCAAGCTATTGCAAAAAGGTAGGGGTTCCTTCTTGCTTTCTGCTGTGTAGTACTCCATTGTGTAAATGTACCATAGTTTTTTGATCCACTTGTTTACTGATGAGCACTTAGGTTGCTTCCACCACTTGGGTATTGTCAATAATGCTGCTATGAACTTCAGGGTACATAGGTTCTTCTGAGTTTGTGTTTCAGGATTCTTAGGGTATAACCCCAGCAGTGGGACTACCAGATCAAAACAGTTCCATTTTTAGTTTTTTGAGAAAATTCCATACTGTTTTCTACAGTGGCTTCACCTGTCTGCATTCCTACCAATGGTGTCAGCTCACAGGATTCTAAGGTCTCTGTGCCTTTCTTGGAGACTTGATGGCTAGAGCTGCAGTGCCTACCAATGACAATGAGAGAGTCTTGAGGATAGAAGTCATCTGCAAAGATTAAATGATGGAGCAAGAACATAACCTGTGGTGTGTTGTCATTATGGAGTTACATCAACCCAGACTATAGACATTTAAATTTTTAACTTAATTTTGCAAAGCCCATTTTTCTCATGTCTATAACTGGTAACCAAATATGATGCTAAATTAACAGATGATGTTACTTTTGAATTACTGTCATCAAATAGGTGATATTTAGTTCTTCCCGAAGAGCACGTGCCTAAATAGCTGCTCTATACATGAGAAAGGAGAGCCTAGAGAGGTGGAAAGTGTCAGTCTTTGGCTTTTTAGAAGGTTCTGTTTCCTGAATGGTTAACATCCAAAGCTGCCATCCTTTAGAAGAACCCAGCCACTACCCATGAAGTATATGAGGTATACATAAAGTTTCTCCAGCACTGTAGTAAAAGTTACCCTGGGATAAATTACTTAGAGGTCTTCAAGTTGTAGAATAAGCTTAATCATCCTCTCATTTGTCTAAAGCGTTTATCATTAGACTTGAGACATTCTTTATGCACATACAATCTGATCAAAGTGACCTAAAAATATTCTTAGGGAGTCATGACTGGGTTTGAAAGGAACTAAGGCAACATATTAAAATAACTCCATTCAACTGTGTTCCAGGAGCTAGAGGAATATATGAAGAGAAGGGAGATAAACTTAAAATGAGGAAGAGACTAAAAGACAAAGTATGATGATATCTCTAGCATTAGTCAGAAGAGAATGTGCCTAATCCAAATAAATAAATTTGTATTCTCTGTGAGCTTCTTTACCAGAAATTTAATTCTGAGAGTTAATTGGTTACACATCCACCAAAACAGTGCCACTATGTTGGGGTGTATTTGGCCAGCTAGATTCCTCAAGTAATTTCTCCCCAAGTTGCTGGCCCACAGTCTCCTCCAACACACTGTCCCCACAGGAGTGTGACAATGTCCAACAGCCTCCATTAAACATGTACATTCAGACTATGACCTATTTATTCCAAAACCCTATATATGGAATGTTAATATATAGAAAGAGAGTGGTTTGGCAGTCTTTGTCTTGACTTCCTTAAAATCTCTCCTCTGATTGTTCCTTTTCTTTTATCTATAGAGCTGTATTTCCTCTATCACTAATAAAATGTAGCCATTCCCTGTTCTCCTTAGGTTCAGTTTTTTCCTGATTCTCCAGTTTCCACTTTACTAAATGATGTCACTCAGCATACAAACATCTTCCGTACATGTATATATTCCCCCAAGAGCTTCAGACAGCTGCCATTACTCCACTTTTCAGCGACGGTCCTCCAGAGTTCTTCTCCCTGTTTTCTTTTATCCATCTCCATTCTCTGCTGAATCCACTGCAAGCTAACTCTACATTCCTGTCTCCATGGAACTGATAAGCAAATGTCACCAATGCCCTTCTTGTTGCTCAATTCAAAGTTCAATGTTCTGTCTTTGTTTTAATTGATCTATCAGCCAGATTCTACACAATTGATCACTCCCCCCTCCTAAATAACATTACTCTCTTGTTTTCCAGAACTCAATGTGCTTTGTCACTTATAATTAATAGATTGTTCTGCCTTAGTTTCTTCAGCTAATTTCTCCCTTTTTCAGTTCTTTACATCGGCACATCCAGGGCTTTATCATCTATTGTTCTGTATTAACACACATTCCCTTGTTATTCTCAGGGTTTTAAATAATATCTATATAGCAAAAGCTCAAGTTTTGCCTCTCCCACTTAGACCTCTCTCAGTCACATCTCAGACATCCTACTCCATATCTCCACTTGGAACTATAATATCTAACTCACACATTATCTATAAAGCCTGAATTAGTACTTTGCTCAAAAGCATGTGTCATTAGAATTTTGTCTCAGTTGGTGACAAATCAATTATCCAAGTTGCTGAATACCAAACACAGATAAATAAATATTTGGTTCCATCATTGGTTTCATTCTTTCTCTGGGGCCCCATAACAAAATTGCCTGGCGAACATTATTGCAACTAATCCCAAAACCCATGCAGTTTACCACTTATGATCCCTTCTATGTCCCTACCATAGAATGCAAATGTTTACTGATGTCCACGGAATACTGATGTTTCCATCAGTATGGTTTCTCACCAGGGTTGCTCCTGACCACTGTCTCAGATTCCACCTTACCTTGCTATGATGTTCTCAATGCACAAATAATGACCTCTTATAAGTATAAATTGCAAATTGATTCATCTCAAAACCTTTTTTATAGCTTTCCTTTCGATTTAGGACAGAGTTGTGTCTGCTTTGGTCCCTTCCTTCCTCTCTGATCTTATCTCCAACCACACTGGGCTTCTGGCTATACCTTGAACATACCAGACAACTCTTCCTCCATAGGGATATTTACACTCATTTGCCCCTTTTTAACCCCAAATATGTATATATTTTCATATATGTATATATGTTTTCAAGTTTTTTACTCAAAAATCAGCTTTTCAAGCAAATCTACTCTGACTCCATTTAAATTGCAACGGTAATTCCTCCTCAAATCCTCCCAAATCCTAATGCCTTTTTTTCCTATTCAACAAAGAACTTATTACTTTGTAACAAAATGTAAATTTACCTACTTGTTACCTTTTTAAAATCTGTGAGTGTCTTCTTTTACTATCATATACACTCACTCAATAGAAATTATCATTATCATTTTGTTGACTGCAGTAGCCTAATGCCTAGAACTTTTCATGGGGAAGAAGAGCTGCCGAGTAAATATTTCTTGAAGAAATGAATGAATGAATGATATTGCCTGTGCCTCTGATTTAGTTGTCATTTCTCTGATTATAACCTCTAAATATTGTGACTGCTGTTAAGTCTAGTCTATCCAAGTGAATCATTACCCCTTAAAAATTTGTGTCCACAGCACATACTTATTTTGAGCCTTGTTGCAAGCATATACTCCAAAACAAAAAAGGCCTTTACTATTTATTTTCTACACACATCTTATAGTCTCTGAAAATAATTTTGTTTTTTGTGGGTTTTTTTTGTTCTAGCCAAGGCATAACTGTGCAAACTGGGTTTCAGCCACTTGGCACCTTTAGTCCACATGACCTGATGACTTGTAAGGCTTTTATTAACAGGGTTCCAACCCTGGGGACACTGAGAGCACTCCTGCTCTGAAACCCTTTCTCTCATGAGGCCCAGAACTTCCCTTTCTCTCCAGAAGACTACAAGCCAAAACCGTGCCCAGAAGTTCTCCATTTCCCCACCTTTTCTTAAGCTGGCCGTGCAAACATCTCCATTCTCTCTACGACATGCACATGTGGGTTTCAGCGTTGCCATCTTCTTGCAGTAGCTCTCTCTTTCAGGATCCGGAGTGTGCTGTTCTCGGTCTCCATGTAGGAGTCCAGGAACTGTGTTCCATGCTACCCTTCGTCACCCTGTCCCAGAGGCTGGAGCCTAGGGAAGCACATGTCCCTGCATAGCACCTTGTCTCCAGGAGTAGGCTCCTGCCCGGATGGTGGGCCTGGCATCTCCTGGTCCCGTGAGTGCAGGGAGCAGGGCCGGAGCCCAAAACGTCCAAATGCCAAAAGACAAGAGAGAGAGCTTACACCAACTCCTAAGCAAGAGAGGGACTTCTCTGTATCAAGTGCATGCATACACGTGCATGTGCACTCAAGAGAGACAGAGAGAGATTGAGAGACATAGAGAGAGAGATAGCCTTTTTCCACCCTTTCCTTTTTAAAAAACCCCTCCCCAAATCCCACATGCTCAGGAAGCCAATGGGAGTGTCCAGCCTATTTTGTCAGCTCCTCAGTGTCTTTGAGCATCTTTTGGCTGCCCTCTTATTAAAGGCAAAAGTTTCCCAGCGATGCACAGACACACATGTATCTGTCAGTCCTGGGTTCAGCCTCCTGCCCTTGCAGCTCCTGCAGGCTCTGTGTGAGCTCTCCACCCCATGGATTTGTCATGAGTCACTCTTCCAGTGCCAATTCTCAGAGACACATTTATAATTGGCCCCAGGCAGCAGTCTCCTTTCACAGCCCCTCCCTTCAGAAAGGCACTGTTTTACCTGCCTTTGTTATGCAATGTGCCCCAAACTCTACTACCTTCAGCTCAGTGGGTGTCCTTCCTGCTCCACCCTGTCTTTTGCAGGATTGGGGGTCCCTCTATCTTTCATGGACCTCTGCTCTGCCCTATCCTGTTACAATGGCACAAGCCTATTTTAGAATATATGGGGTCTGGCAGAAGTAACATTTGCTTGAGTGTGCTTGGTAGGGTAATAATATGTGCGTAATAATTTACAGCTTTAATTTGAACATTTCTCCTAAAATGTCATATGGTATACTTGAGTGTGATATTGTTATATTACAGAATTACATGCTTATGATTTTGTAATAAAAGATTTTGTAATGAAAAAGGGGTGTTATTTATGCCAGAACTTCTATAGTAAGAGCCAAACGATTTTTCAAGAAGGATACAAGCAGAGATCGTTGTGGAACTTAAATGTTAATATATGTAAAGTTAGACTGGTGCAAAGCAGGCGCTCTATACATACTAGCATGTTAGCTCTTCAGGTGTGGCCCAAACTTTTCACATCCAGTAATACGAAATTTTCATTCTTGCTTCTTCTCTGAACAACCTCTGTGACTTCTAGTGACTCATTTAATTGCCTCGGGCTTGGTTTTCTTACCAATAAAATGAAGAGATTGATCTAGATAACTTCTGAGATCCCTGACCTCCTACAGATGTATGCTTCTCTGACTACTCGGGAGTGAGGCAAACATTTTCAGACCAAATTCAGTCCTTGGCCATTGGTCACAACAGCTCTTGGATAATATTTCTTTTCACTTTGATGCAAATTGTCATATTCAGGAAAAGGATGAGATGTGTAGTTCTACATTGATTAGGAGATGAAATGTAGCTGATATTCATTCTCATCCCCTGGCTTTGCCCTTTAGGTTCTATCCAGAACATAATACTTCTTGATGGTGAGAATTCTTAAAAATAAATAAGAAGACCATTAGTGAGTAACATATAGATAATGACACTGATATAACAGGGATGGTAATCCATATAATTAACAACAGATATGGCATGGGCGCTGATGATAAAAATATCGTACAGGTGTGTTCCTATTGATTGTCAATCCCAAGTGTAAGAAATTTGGGGAGGATCAAGAAAGGTCAGGCCCTGGCTGGGTTCTCAGTTGGTTAGAGCATCAACCCAAAACAGCAAAGTTGCAGGTTTCCCAGTTAGCGCTCATATAAGAATTAACTGACAAATGAATACATAACTAATTGGAACAAGAAATTGATGTGTGTGTCTCTCCTCCTTCTTCTCTCTGTAAAATTGATAAATAAAAAATAAAAAAGAAAGGTTAAGAAAGACGAGATAAAGGAAGAAATAAGAAGAAATTAACATTAGATAACTCTGAAAATAATTAAAAGTTAAAAAACAAATAAGTTCTGGAAAGGAAAAATACCAAATTCTCTGGCTTATGAGTTCTTTCAAAATACTCTCTGATTCACAAAGTATCCATCTTAGTTTTTTCAGACTGCTAAAATGAACTACCACAGACTGAGTAGCTTGTGAACAACAAAAATTTTCTCAAATATTTGGAGGCTGTGGAACCAAGATCAGGGAGCCAGCAAAACGAGGTAAGGGCCCTCTTCCAGGTCAGGGATTTCTCAGTGTCTTCACAGGTGGAATGAGCCAGCGATCTCTCTGGAGCCTCTTTTATGAGGCATTAGTTCTGTTCATGATGGTGCCACCCTCATGACTTAGAATATTCCAAAGGCTCCACAACAAAAGCAATCGCATGAGGCATTAGAATTTTAACATACAAGAGACACAAACACTCAGGCTACAGCACAACCCACTATGCAGGCTGCCCCTTTGAGGCACCAAAATGGCAAATTAAGTTCTTTATCGATGACTATGACGAAAATGTCCTCTAACACGAAACAGTGAAAATATTTCAGTGCATTTGTTTTATAACTCAGTATTTTTAAAAGCATATTTTGATCTTAGTAGAAATGAATTTACTTGGGCAACTTTTTAAAATTTTGTGCATTTATTCTTTTTTTGTAATGTAACTCCAGCAAAGCAGAGGCCTCTTTAGATCTGCTCCCTGCCTCTCCCTTGCGCTGTAAAGCAGTAGCAGCTTGAGCACTCGGAGCTGCTCAGCAGCTGATGCTCTCTCTGCCACTTGGCTACTGGCTCCTGGCATCTCACACTGGAGAGCATGGTCCCCACTGTTTCTAGGCTCAGAGAAGAAAATGCACAGAGCACAGTTGTTAAAAACACAGATTCTACTGCCAGATTGCTGGGATTTAAACCCTTTCTCTGACACTTACTAGGTTTATGACGCTGGGCAAGATATAATCTTTGTGCCTCAGTTGCCTTATCTGTAAAATCAGGATAATAATAGTATCTAATTTACACAATTGCTGTGAGGAGTAAATGAATTAGTACATGTGAAGTATTGAGAGCAGTTCATATCACTTAGCAGGGACGTGCTCAGCAAGTGCACATTGTGATTTATGAAGGTTCAGTTAACTTATTAATGCAAAGAATTTTTCATAGAAATCTGAGTTTGTCTCTGAAGTCTTATTGTTTGTTCCAGAAATGAACACTTTTAAAAATCACCCATGTACTCTGAATAAAGATGAGAGCAGCATTCAAAAAATACATGTGGTATAATTTCTTACTAGCAATGCACCACACTCAACTATCAGCCTCTGCATTTTCATAATTCTGTATTACATTGGTTGCAAACACACACACACAATTGAAACTTCATTCCCAATATTTCACCTTTAAAAATTTAAAACTGTTCAAAACACAATGATATGATAGGTTTCTATGTACATTTAAAAATAAACCCGTTCCCAGTGATTGGCGTTAATACTATTCAACTTCGACTGTTGTGCGTATGCTTAAGAAATATTAAATGTGGGTTTCAAGCAAGCATCAGCTACCATGAAAGTACGCCAAAATGGCTCTCCCTGATTTTGGGTGACACAGAGGCAATTTTTGACCCTGGGCCTGTGATGAAATGAAAAAGAAGTCATGAAGAATAAGGCCATCTGATCTGACACTCTCTGGGACATTCATGGTCATTTGAGTAAGGAAAGAAGGACAAGGTTGGTCACCCTAGAAGCTCGTTATCTTGTTCCAGCCTTCTTGTCTACAATTCCAGTGGCTGCCACTCCAAAGCCAGTTTTGCCAATTTAACAACACACACAATATTTTTTAAAGGCCTGTGTTTTCTAAGCTTCTTTTAGCAGTTGAGATTTTTTAAAAAGTAAAGAAATGAGAATTTTTTTTACGGTCAGAATATCAATATAGATTTTTCTCTTTGAAAATTGAAGTGAAGTTAGAATGAGATTGTGAATATGTTTAGCCCAAAAATGTATTATGAATCAAAGCTTTCTTTATTCTGGTCAGCAAAACCAAGAAGCCAGAGAAATGTTCTAATCTAATATATTAAGGTCAGTTCTCTAAATAAGTTAAAGTAGATAAAGTTAAAGCAGTAAATCAATATTAACTAACCCTCCCACCCACACATATCTTTGACAGAGGCTTAGGAGGAAAGAGAGCTTTGTGTAAGCTCTGTTTAGATTCATTGCCTTTGGGGAAAAAGGAAATGGTGAAATTTAATCCTACCTCATTTCTAAGGGATGGAGACATATACTAGGTCTGTCCAGAAAGTATCTATCCATGTAATAGGAATAATAGAGACATTTATTGAAAAACATACAAGATACAAGAGACATTGTACATAGGACAATGATGTCTCAGTCCCCTTCAAAGTTATGGACCTCCTTGAAGAAATCTGGTTCATTGGTAGCAGTTTGAATTAAGTAATTAGCATCTGCAGCACAGTTTCCCTCTTCTCTTGGTAGCAGAAGCTGTGGAAGAATTTTGCCATGACATATTTCATGCCAAGATTCTGTGTCAAAATCTTAGACACAGTAGTTTTTGGAATGCCCAGATCAGCTTCTAGTTCTTACACTGTCAGTCACTGATCTTTGTTGATTACAACCCATACTCCAACATTTTCAGGTGTTCTTCTTTGTTGCATGCCTTCCAGAATGTGGATCATTTTCAATAGACTCTTGACAATCTTAGAAGCATTCATGCCACACTTTTATTTGCTATGCACTCATTTCATTTCCCCAGAAACCTTTTAAATCACCTGAACGGTTTCCGTGAAGGAAGGATCAAGCTTAACACAAAATTTGATGCAGATTTGTTGCTCTATCTCAGTCATTTTGAATGTGACGGTCATATAGTATACATGCTCACCTAATAGTGTCTACCTCCCCTACTGACTAGTGCAGTGAAGTAGTCATCATTCATGCATGTGCATTCCAGTCCACTCTGCTTGGCTGCCAAGTTACTTCAGTGTCATGCAAACCATTCTCATTATATTAATAATGGCTAGACTTTTCCCAAACAGACTATATATACACACACACACATATATAACATATGTATATGTACATACATATATAGATATATAAAATGTTTATTGATTTCAGAGGGAGAAGAAGGGAGAGAGAGAAAGAAACATTGATGCGAGCAAAACATTGATTGGTTACCTTCCATATGCACCCTGACCAGGTTTCAAGCCTGCCGCCTAGGTATGTACCCTGACCCAGAATCAAACCCTCAACCTTTTGGTTTACTGGACAATTCTCCAACGAACTATCACACAGACCGGGGCTGGGGCTACATACTTTTAAATATCTGAGCCCTGGTCACAAACAAGCACAATTGATGTTAGATCATGCCTGCAATGGCTGGAGGAAGACCCAGTGTTAAGCCTCCTGGATTCCCTGGCTCTAGCAAAGTAGGAACCTGGGTAGATAAGGCATCTCTCAGGAGGAGCCATTAACACCTCTTTTACCAAAGGGGACAATCATCCTGACACTAAGGAAGGCAGAACAAACTCCTCCCCCTCTAGAACCAGTGACAGGAATGGAAGGGAAGAAGTTGTACAATTCATGAGACATATATCTTTTCCTTTTTGTTCATGAGCCCAATAAATGGCTTCTACCCCTTAGGTACATGTTAAAATGTGCTTCATTTAGTTGTGAACATGAACAGGTTAGAAAGATTTGAAATTCAATATTATAAACTGAGATAGACCGAAAGTCAATTCATAAAATGATTACTTGATCCCAGTACATAGACATACTCCAAGTTTGGACAAGTGATGTAACATAGAAAAAATAAATATCTAACTACTTATTCTGTAAATTATATTATGCTTATTAAAACCACTTCAGGGTTTCCACTTTCAGTGTCTTAGTAAAGGTCTCATTACTTCTCACTAGGTTATTTCAATACTATTGCTGTTGGCTTGTTTTCTGCTATGTCTCCAGTCTTTACACGGGCATTACAGTGGCTTCCATGATAGTTCTTCCATGTTACCTCTAGAACCTGAACAGCGACTAGAATGAAGGAGTCACTAAAAAAACAGTACTAAAGCAATAAATGAACCCCAGATCAGAGCCTTGAAAATGCCAATTTTCTAGTCACATATTTTAGTGCATTTTTATGACCTACAGCATATAATGTATACTTCTTAGCATAATATTTATGTCCTCTACAACCTAGCCCTCAATTTTTATTTACAAATATTTAATGCAATGCCTGAAAAAGTTTACATTTCAGTTAGACTACACTCTCAATCCAGTTAAAGTGACTAATCATCATAGTGCACCTTGTCCTTGGATGTCTGCACAGTTACCCCAGATGAGAATTTGTTTCTTTCCTTTTCTATCCTTTCAAGTTATATCCATACCTCAAAAACCAGTTCAAGTTTCACCTAATCCATGAGTTATTCTCCAAGTGGGAGAAATTACTCTGAATTTACAAACTCTTTGGCTATAACTTTTTCAGAAAGAATTGACTCTTTGATTTATCAAATAGTTCTGCAAACTTTTATGTTCAAGGAATTGAGTTAAGTGTTGAAGATCTAAGAGTCAGTGAAACATGGTAACTGCGCACGAAACATGTAAGCCAGTGGGAAATCCAGAGGGGCAGGCCAATTACTATGTTAGAGACTCTTTAGATGTTATAAGTAAGGGTTCCATACAACTATAAGGGAGGCATTCAACCCAGGTTCTTGAGGTATCAGGAATAAGTAGCCTATTGTGCCTGGAAGGCAGTAAGTCATTGTTTGAAATAACAAATGAGCCCGAATTAGAACTGTGATTACATCAATTCCCTCCTCAAAAACTTGTAAAGTATCTTTATTGTCTACAAAATATAGTTTATGCTGCTAGACACTTAACAGCACAGGCGTTAGTTAAGTGAGTGACGACCCAGGAAAGGGGAAGAAGGCAGGATGCAAGAAGGCCTGACAAGGAGAGAGCGTGGCACACGGGGTCATTGCCATACTTTCTCACTCTCCTGACCTCCACAGTTCTCCTCAATCAATGAACAGCAAAACAAGCCTTGTTTTCTCTTGTGTAAAAATACCGGAGCAACTTTTTTATTTAATCTTCACTACTAGATGGTAAATCCTTTATTTGTGAGGACTTGTTATATTCTCCACAATGACATACACAAAATCTAGGACCCTAATCAACTAAATGTGTTGAATGTAATTAAATATAATAGTAATATTCAAAGGAGAAAGGATCAGTGTGGAGGGAAATGGGATGGTTTTTCTTTATATACTGTCCATAGCTCTTAATTATTAATTAATATTGAACTTGGCTTCTGTCTTCTCCAGAAATTATTTTAACTTACATTCCACTCTGATGCTTCCAGTTTATTCACAGGCAACCAGGAATGTATCTCCTTCTGTCTGTCAGAGCTCTCCACTTAGGATGTTAGTATTTGATGTAAAGTTTGGTGCCTCGAGCATCAAAAATCTTTCATCTTTCACTATATTGAGTTAGAGCTTTATCTCTTCTTTTTTCCTCAGGGTTCTATTTTGTTTATCTGCCTGGATAACTTTCCCAGTTACAGCAAGAAAGTGATTCTATCTGTATTCACTTTTCCTATGATTGCAACATGAACAAAAACTGAAAACTCATGTGATGGTTACTTAGTAATTGCTGTCACTATCTTATGCCTATTTCTCAGGGTAATGCCTCTCCCATAATGCCATTCAAAATCTTTCTTATTTGTGTTATTTTTAAAAAAGAATAGCACAAATAACTTGTTTTTTTCTAAACCAGTTAAGAATAAGCTACAGACTTGATATATTCTTACTCCCAAAACCTTTTATGTGTAATTCCTAAAAACAAGGATATTCTCTAACCACAATATAACCATCAAACTTAGGAAATTATCACTGATTTGTTATTACCACTCATTATGGGCTGAATTCTCTCTTCCAAAATTCAGAAATTGAAGTCCTAAACCTAGTACCTTGGAATTTGACAGTATTTGGAGACAGGGTCTTTAAAGGGGTGATTAAGTTAAAATCAGTCCTGTAAAGGAGATTTCAATCGAATCTATATGTGAAGAGGCAGCAAGAGGGTTAACTTCCTCAAGCCAAGAGAGGGGCCATGGGAAAAACCCGAACAGGACAATGCCTTTGTCTTGGATTTCTAACCTCCAGAACTGTGAGAAAGTAAATCCCTGTTGTGTAAGCCACTCAGTCTGTGGATTTCATTATGGCAGCCCTAGCAAACTAATTCACTAACTCACCCACAAACCCCATAAATTTTTGTAATTGTCTAATAATAAAATGTGTAGTGAAACATGCAAACAAAGACTGTCAATTGTATCTAGTTGTCATGTCTCTTTCTTTTAAATCTGGAATAGTTTCTCATTCCTTCATTGACTTTCAAGTCCTTGATGCTTGAACATACACTTCTGCAGAGCTAGTTTATATGACGATGTTCAAGTTGTATTATATGTCACCGTGTGCTTTTTACTTCATTTTGTACTTTGACCCAGTGCTGGTGATGCTAATTTGACCACTTGATTACATTTATAGCTGCTATGAATTTCCACTTAAAAGTTATTCTTTTGTTTTTCTTTTGAAATTAAAGTTTATTGTTTTCTTGTCATGGGAAGACAGTTTGGGGTTATGTAAATATCCTGGCTCTCATCAAAATTTTACCCAGTATTTTTAGCATCCACAGATGATTCTTACCTGTATAAATAACTCCTACTTTACCAAATCATGAGTTTTTAATTTCTTCTACAATACATGGCTTTCTATTGCAAAGAAATATTTATCTTCTCTTCATTTATGCATTCATTTGTTTCTATAGTGTATATATTCATTTTGATGCTTAAATCATCTCTGCTTTCAACCATGGGGCCTCTTCAAGCTCACACCTATGTTCTTTTGACATGGTCCCAACATTCTTTGAGGACTTTCTCCAACATATGTTCCAAGCTCATTTACTGCCCCATTCCGAGAATCAGTCACTTCTTTAAGAAGCCATGGTTTCTCTTAGTGACAGGGGCATTTAGAAGCCAAGATCTAGACACTAAATGTGCTTATCACTATTGTAGTGGCACTGCTCTGAGATTCTTTCAGTGGGCAGAATTGGATACACACACACGCACACACACGCAAGTGAGTTCTCATTGATAATCACTCCAATCCAAGAGCATCATGGGATTCATTATAGTTTTCTTTCTCTGTATACCTATACCTCCATTCTCTGACAATGAGAAATTTTGATCCTGAATACATGCATCAGTGTGAATAGGCTCAGTCCTCACTGAGGCCACAGGTCTACTGCTAACACCACCTCAGTGCAGACACCTTCCTTGGCTTTCTCACATTCTGACTCTCCCTGCTCTCCTATTGCCGTCAGTCTCATTCCACAACGCTTTTCTCCAGCTCAAGGCAGCACCACCACCCCACCACTGCACGATTAAATTGCTTTCAGCCTCAGCTGAATTTTTCAATAAGGAATCAGGCAAGTGAACTATTTTTTCAAGGTAAACGTTTTCTCTACTAGAGAACTAAAACCTAGATGTCCTACAAAAATGTGAGTAATAATGATTCCCAGATTACAATAGTCCATTCTCCTGCAAGTGTTCAATTAAACGATCTTATTTATTTCCAAGTCTTCTGTTGAGATTACAAAGGGGTGTACTGTTGGGTATATACTTCAGTTCTTTCACTGTTTTCTGAAAGCACTTGTATCCACTTAATTGAACAAGAATCACCTGGGAGCATTTAAAAACGAAATACACAAGTCCTATTCCAAAACAATAAAATCATAAGCTTGGCTGTAAAGCCCAATCATGAGCATGTTCTAAAACTCACCATGTGTTTCTCCTTTCCATTAGCCACTAATTTAAAGTGTTTTTCTTCTCCTTACAGATTTGCTTATTAAAATAACATGTGACCTAAAGTCATTGTAGGGGCTGAACTGGGGTAGAATCTCTGACCTCTACTCCCTGTGAGTCAGTCCCTATGTGCTCCTGCGCTTGAGTGTGGGTGGGACATGCTTCCAGGCCACATAATGGGGCAGAGGTGAAAGATTTTGGAAGACAGAACATGGGCTTTCCAAAACTGTCCATTTTGAATTTATTTTAAAAAATCATCTGGGTTTTACCTGACTTAATTAGGTGAAAATCTTTTAAAGAAGAACTGGACCCTCAACCGATGAGAGGGATTCTTTTACTTTTCTGGCTTTGAAAGATTAAGCTGCCACCTTCTGAGAAGGCCAGTGGAGAGGGTAATGGAGCGAGGCACTGAGCAGCTTCTAGGAGGTGCGTGTGGCTCCGGCTAACAGCCAAGAGGAAAAAAGACTGACCTCAGCCTCATAGCCACAGAAAAATGAATTTTTCCAAGAACCTCAGGGATCTTGAAAGATGACCTTTCCCCAGATGACAATCTAGTAGAGCGTGCGATCTGGGCACCACCTGGACTGCAGCCTCCCGAGACCCTGAGCAGAGGACGCAGGTGAGCTGTGTCCCGATCCTGGCCCCACGGAAATGTGAAATCAGGGGTGCCTTGTTTTAAGCTGCTACTCGTGTGACACTTTGTTCCGCAGCGATACAAAACTAATACGGTTACCAACTTCCTCTTGGCTGCCAGATAACCTTTCCATTCGTTACAAGTTATTGATCCTACTTGGATCTGAGAGTGAAAAGAGGACACTGGACACAAGGTAAGTGACGAGTAAATATTTTTGACTGATTATAATATCAGGAAAAATAATCCACGTATAATGAACATGGCTGTTTATTTTACCCACTTAAAGAATATTTAGACTTTCAAGGACCACTTTTAATGTTACTTGCCCTCTTTCTCTATGCTGGAAGTAAAGTCAGCCATTTTACATCATTTCCCTAACGGGCCATATTTCCCTACATTAATACATTGTGGGTAAATGTTCAAATAAATCACTGAGGGTAGAATATAACACTGAGAGAATTTTGAAACTGATTGTGATTATCTTTAATGAAAATAACATGAATTAAATTCAGCCTGGCATTACCCCACCTGTTCATACTTAACTCAAACCCTCAATATACTTAATCCCTTCAATGTGAAAATATATACAAAACTTTTTAAAATTCATCTAGCTTAATTATATCTCCTTACCATGTCTATAAAACAACTCCTTTATAAATAGTCCTAGGATAAAAACCAGATTTTTCCTTGAAGAAAATTTGACCTGGTATGGGGTAATGAGATATAGAAAGCCAGAGCTGGAAATTTTAACAACTTTTGAACAACGTTCGAAGCTTTTCAAAAGTTCTAGAGTGAACTTTGATGTGGACACAGCATGACTGAGTGCAGGAGGCGGCTTTGTGCTGAGATGTTGTCCCTTCCTCTGTCTTCTATGACCCATATTTAGGCCAGACTCATTTCCTCACGTCTCACATTCTCGGAACCTGGTTTTCCCACTTGCAGTGTCCTACTTGCCTTCACACTCATTTCTAACTATTATTCTATTAAAAAAATAAAATCAAGTTCAACCTTCTCTGTGAGAAAGACTAGTGCTGTCTTAAAGTTTACGTGATATAGCAAAATATCTTCTTAGTAAAACGGAAAAAGATGAAGAGAATGTGAGCAATGCAGTTCCTCAAGACAGCATGCTCTGAGGTTTTCAGTCAAGTTCTAAGAGAAGAATTTTCTAAACTCCGCTTTAGAAAATATCCAAGTAGATTTTAATTATCCACTATATAAAGGGGGTTGGATCAAGTAATTTAAATAAATACTGAGTAAAAGAAAATGGAACACAAAAGAAATTCTTAACTTTAAGAATTTTTTCTTCTTAGAATTTCTGTTGTAAGTCTCCAAGAAATGGGATCATATAGTCTGCAGGATTTTCATAACTTTTTCAATAATCTAGGAAGACAGATGGATAAATTATACTTACTCATAATGGTTCTTAGGTAAGCCTCCTGAACCAGCAACTTCAGCATCAGTGTCTCTTGGATACTTGTTAGAAATGCAAAGTTTTGAATCCCACCCCAGACTTACTGAATCATAAACTCCAGGGGCGGGACCCAATTGTCTGTGATTTTACATGGCCGCATGCCAGTTGATTCTGACACACCCTGCAGTTTGAGATCTGAGACTTTGTTCTACATATAACTTGAGTAATCCTAACCCACTCCTCTTTTCAGAGCGCATGTGTACTGTAGAGAATGTTTTTAAAGAGTGAGAGGATTAACACTGGGCACTATGCAACCACTGACACTGGGAGCAGTATTTCTCCCTGTGGAGTTTTTAAATGCGTAGGGAGAGTCATTGAGGAGCCAGCCATGAACAGTGTTTAACAGCTCTGAAAGCCTTCACTAAATCATTGACTCTAAAATCAAATGTGTTTAATTGATAGGAAAAATATAGGTATTTTCTTTCTCTCCAGTCTGTCACTCTGATAATTTACAACTTAAGAGATTTATGTTCAAATGAACATCCAAGAAGCAAATATGTAAGAGCTAACATTTGCTCTGAAGTAATTTGTCAGTTTCACCATACAAAGATGAGGTGAAGGTTGTGTTTGTTAGTAATGAATGCTAGGTATTTAATTGCTAAAATCCCAGAAAATATGGCATATATCACAGCTTTGTAATTATTAATGAAAAAAATAAAATCAAAAGGCAGTAAATTTTAGAGGGGTCAGGGATTAATTTCTATCTGTACTCCATGGAAAGAAACAATGACAAAATTTAGGCTAGCTGATTGTAGGTTATATATGTGTCCTAAAGAGCAGAGTGGCTATTTGCTGTCACTAAAGTTCTATGTCAAGAAAATAGGTCCCATTGAATTAGTCCACTGCACTTATCAGTAAGCGATTTAGACCTGGGCTAAATAAACCAAGGCCAGTTTGTTTGGTTAACTGCATTACCAAGTTAACAACTGATTCTTGTTTGCTGTTTCATCAATTGAAATCTGCTCTTTCTTGTTTGAAGGATTGGTTACAAGACAAATCCGTCTTTATTTCTAGCAGTCTTTTACCAAAATAGTTCCCCACTTAATTCAGTGAGGAACTAATACAGTGGATTAAACAATGGATCCGTGGAGCCAAGTTGAGTGTAAGTTCAGAAACATCTCTTTCTCAACTGCACTTGAACAACAACAACAACAAAAATAATGCTGTCACTATCAAAACCCCCCAACAATTCTCTTTCATTCCTCTTATTTTAATGTGGAAGTATATAAAAAGTGAGCTAAATTCTTACTAGCCTAACCATTCACTTATGGGTTATTAATTGCCATTATATCTTCTTCAACATTGTTTACTAGTTTCTACTTTTCAACTACAGGCTAGTCATGTACAGGAATAACGTGAGGCTTTTGTTAATTATTTCCTCATTTCCATAATAACAGTGCTCATACACACTTCCAGGGAACAGATGTGATAAAGCATTTTTTAACCCTGAGAAATGTGCACAACTATTTGCAGTGGAGGGACTGATGCTTAATGCCCTACCCCAAACATCCAGTGTACACTACTCTAGGGAAACATGAAAATCTGAGGATATTAATAAGCTCCAACAAAACTGGGGGAAAATTAGTAATTATTTTCTTTATATAATTAAAGTATTTTCTTTGTCCATTGATCCTTTAATAGCAAGCTTGAAAGAGAATTGAAAATGATGACTTCAATTGTAATTCACCTCTGATAACCAAACACAGTCACTATTTGATGAATTTTAGTAATTTAAAATTATTAATAAATCAATACTTCCATCCAATAAGTTATAGAGTATATAAGCTGTTATAAAAGTTTAAAAAATTGATTTCTAAATTGAGTTTCCCCCTTCACTTTTAAGATTTCAAAATTTTATTGAATTTATTTGAGTTGCATTGGTTAATATGACTATGTAGGTTTCAAGTGTACAATTCTATATTCATCATCTGTATATTGTATTGTGTGTTCCCTACCCAAAGTTAAGTCTCATCATGTCTCCATTTATCACCCCTTTATTTCCTTCAACCTCCCTATAGCCCCTTTTTATTCTGGTAATTATAATACTTTTGTCTGTGTCTTGTGAGGATTTTTTGTTGTTGTATAGTTTTTTTTGTAATCTCTTCACCTATTTCACCCAGCTCCCCAACCCCCCACCTCTGATAGCTGTCAGTCTTTTCTATCTATGAGTCTGTTTCTATTTTGTTTGTTTGTTTTGTTCATTAGATTCCACATATAAGTGAAATCATATAGTACTTGTCTTTGTCTGACTTGTTTCACTTAGCATAATACTCTCTATGTCCATCTATGCTGTTGTAAGAGATTTCTTTATTTTTCAATAGCTGAGTAGTATTCCACTGTGTAAATGTGCTGCATCATTGTAACCCACTCATCTACTGATGGGCCCTCGGGCTGCTTCCCAGACTTGGCTATTGTAAATAGTGCTGCAATGAACACAGGTGTACATGCATTCTTGGGAATTGGTGTTTCCAAGTTCCTTTGAATATATTCCCAGAAAAGGAATCTCTGGGTGTAGGCAGATTCACTTTGAATTTCTGAGGAAACTCCATACTGTTTTACACAGTGTCTACACCAATCTACATTCCCAACAGTAGCGCACGAGGTTTTTCTTTTCTCCATATCTTTGCTAACACTGGTCATGAGTATTTATTGATGATGGCCATTCTAACAGGTGTGAGGTGGTATCTCATTATGGTTTTAATTTGCAATTCTCTGATGACTAGTGCCGTTGATCATATTTTCATATGCCTATTGGCCATCTGCACATCCTCTTTGGAGAGATGTATATTAAGATCATTTGCCTATTTAATAATAGGATTATTTGGTTTTTGCTGTTGAGCTATATAAGTTCTTTATAAATTTTGGATATTAACAATTTAAAACTATATCATTGGTGAACATGTTCTCCCATTCAGTGTGTTATATTTTTGTTTTGTTAATGGTTTCCTTTACTATGCAAATCTTTTTTGATGTAGCACAATTGTTTTTCTTTTGTTACCCTTGCCCAAGGAGATATATCAAAAATATATACATTGTAAATATAGAGATTTTACTTCCTATGTTTTCTTCTATAATTTTTTTGGTTTTGAGTCTTATATTTAAGACTTTAATCCATTTGGTGTCAATTCTTGTGTAAGGTGTAAGAAGGTAGTGTATTTTCATATTTTTGCACATATCTGTCCAGTTTTCCCTGAATAGATTACCTTTACCCCCATTGTATTTTTCTTGACTCCTTTGTTGAATATTTACCGACCATGAAGGTGTGGGTTTGTTTCTGAGCTACCTATTCCATTTCACTGATCTATATGTCTGTTTTTATGCCAGAGCCATGCTGTTTTTGATTACTATGGCCTTGTAGTATAGTTTGATATCAGGTAGCATGATTTCTCCAACTTTATTCTTTATTCTCAAGATTGCTGTGGCTATTCTGGGTCTTTTGTGGTTCCATATAAATTTTTAGAATATTTGTTCTAATTTAGTGAGATATGCCAATGGTGTCTTGAAAGGGATTGTGTTGAATCTATTGATTGCTTTGGGTAGTATGGACATTTTAATGTTGTTAATCCTTCCTATCCATTAACACAAGATATGCTTCCTCTTATTTGTATCTTCTTCGATTACTTTCTTTAGTGTCTCATAATTTTCCAAGTACAAATATTTTATATTCTTGGTTAAATTTATTCTAAGTTATTTTATATATTTTTGATGCAATTATAAATGGGTTTCTTAGTTTCCTTTTATTATTCATTATTGGTGTATGAAAAGGAAACTGAGGCCTGGATATTTATTTTATACCCTACTGCTTTACTAAATTGATTTATCAGTTCTAATAGTTTTTATTTTGTAGAATCTTTAGGATTCTCTGTATATCATATAATGTCATCTTCAAATAATTACAATTTTATTTCTCTTTTGCAATTTAGATGCCTTTTATTTTTTCTTTTTCTGGACTGATTGTTGTGGCTAGATTTCCAGTACTATGTTAAATAAGTGTGGTGAAAATGGACATCCCTATCTTGTTCCTAATTTTACAAGAAACACTTTTACTTTTTGCCCATCAAATATGATGCCAACTGTGGGTTTGTCATATGTGACCTTTACTGAAGTATATTTCCTCTATTACAACTTTGCTGAAAGATCATATTACAAATAGTTGTTGGATTTTATCCAATGCTTTTTCTGCAACTATTATATAATCATGTGATTTGTTTTTTATCCTTCATTTTGTTTATGCTGTATAGTATGTTCATTGATTTTTGTATATTGTACAAACCTTGAATCCCCAGAAAAAAATTGATCATGGTGTATGATCTTTTCAATTTATTTCTGGGATCAGTCTGCTAACATTGTGTTGAGGATTTTAGTATCTATGTTCATCAGGATATTGGCCTATAATTTTCTTTCTTTGTAGTGTCTTTATCTGGTTTTGATTTTAGGATGATGCTGGCCTCATAAAATGAACTTGGAAGTATTTCTTCCTCTTGAATTTTTTGTAATAGCTTGAGATAGATAGCTGTTGGTTCTTCTTTGAATGTTTGGTAAAATTCACTTGTGCAGTCATCAGATCCAGGACTTTCGTTTGCTGGGAGTTTTTTTTATTACTGCTTCAATTTCATTAGTTGTAAATTGGTCTATTGAGACTTTCTGTTTATTCCTGATTAAATTTTTGAAGATTGTTTTTCTAGAAATGTATCCAGCTCATCCAGGTTGTCCAGCTTGTTGGTATATAGTTTGTATGAGATGTAGTTTTACAATCCTTTGTATTTTTGTGGTGTCAGTTTTTATTTCTCTTTCATTTCTGATTTTATTTATTTAGGTTTTCTCTCTCCTCTCTCTCTGTCTTTTGATAAGTCTGATAAAGGTTTCTCAATTTTGTTTATCTTTTCAAAGAATCAGCTCTTGTTTTCATTGATCTTTTATACTATTTTTTCTGACTGTTTCCTTTATTTCTGTTCTGATCTTTATTATTTCCTTTCTTCTACTTACTTTAGGCTTTGTTGTCTTTTTCAAGTTTTTTTTTAAGTGTAGCTTATTTTTTACTCGATATATTCCTTGGGGTTTTTTTGTAGTTTAATTTATTCTTTGATATATTTCTTACCTGTTTTATTTTTTTGCTTTTTTTTTAATGCTATGAATTTCCCTCCAGGACTGCATTTGCTCTGTCTCATAGATTTTGAAATGCTGTGTTCTATGGTCATACCACGCTGAATGCAGCTGATGTCCACTGAAATGCTTGGTTCTCCTTTTTATTTGTTTTAAGGTATCTTTGGATATCTACTTTGATATCATTGTTAAACCATTTACTGTTTAATTACATGCTATTTAGCCTCCATACCTTTGTGTGGTTTTCAGTTTTTTTGTGTGCCTGATTGATTTCTAGTTTCATATTAATATGGTGAGAAAAGATGCTTGATATGATTTTATGCTTCTTAAATGTACTGGGACTTATTTTCTATCTTAACATGTGTCATATCATAGCAAATGTTCCATGTGAACTTAAAAAAAATTCATTCTGTTGCTGTGAAATGAAACGCTCTGACTATATGGATTAAATCCAAGAGATCTAGTGTGCCATTTAAAGCTTCCACCTCCTTGTTGATTTACTGTCTAGGAGACCAAACCATTGATATCAATGGGGTATAAAAAAAATCCCCTACTATGTATGATTATTTTACCGTCAATCTCTGTTTTTATGTACATTAAGATTGCTTTATATATTTAGCTTCAATTTATATACTGTTGAGTGCATAAATGTTCACAAGGGTGTATCTTCTTGATTAACTCATCCCTTTACAACAGTGTAGTGTCCTTCTTTGTCTCTTATTTGTTTTTAACTCTATTTTGCCTGATATAAGTATTGCCACCTCAGCGTTTTTTATTTTCACTTGCATAAAACATCTTTTTCCATCCATTTACTTTTAGACATAAAACATCAGTACATTATAGACTAATATATTTACCTTTTCTTCAGAGGTGGATCTCCTGTTAATCGTATATATATATATGGGTCTTTTATCTATTCAGCTACTCTGTGTCTTCTGTTTGGAGAATTTAAGATATTTGAATTTAAATAAATTATTGATAGGTACATATTTATTCGCACTTTATTCTTTATAACTATGTTCCTTTCTCCTCTGCTTACCCCTCCCTGTCCCCATTCTCCCCTTCCCCATACCTCCTCCCCCACTTATCCCTCCCCTTGCTCCCTATTCTTTCACTCCACCCCTCCTCCTCCTCCTCCTTCTTCATATTCTTTTGCTGCTTCTTCTGTTTCTTATTATTTGAGAACACCCTTTAATATTTCTTTTTTATTGTTGTTCAAGTACAGTTGTCTCCATTTTTACCCCACCATGCCCCCCCACTCCACCCATTTCCACCGCCCCCAACAGTCTAACATACCTACCCTCTTTGGCTTTGGCCATGTGTCCTTTATTCACATTCCTTGATGGCCCTTTCCCTATTGTCCCTCATTATCCCCATCCCCTCTCCTCTCTGGTTACTATCAATTTGTTCTTTATTTCAATTTCTCTGGTTGTATTTTGCTTGCTTGCTTGTTTTGTTGATTAGGTTCTACTTACAGGTGAGATCGCATGGTATTTGTCTTTTACTTTCTGGCTTATTTCACTGAGCATAATGCTCTCCCGTTCCATCCATGCTGTTGTGAATGGTAGGAGCTCCTTCTTTCTTTATGCTGCGTAGTATTCCATTGTGTAAATGTACCATGGTTTATTGATCTATTAATTACCGGACAGGCACTTAGGCTGCTTTCAGCAATTGACTATTATAAATTGTGCTGATATGAACATTGGGCTACATAAGTTCTTTTGAATTGGTATTTTAGTATCCTTAGGGTATAGCCCCAGCAGCAGAATTGCCAGGTGAAAAGGCAATTCCATTTTTATATTATTGAGAACATTCCATACTATTTTCCACAGTAGCTGCATGAGTCTACATTCCCACCAACAGTATACTAGGGTGCCCTTTTTCTCCACAGCCTCTCCAGTACCTGTTGTTTGTTTTTGTTGATTTATTACTGGTGGCCATTCTGATTAGTGTGAAGTGGTATCTCATTGTGTTTTTTAAAATATATTTTATTGATTATGCCATTACAGTTGTTCTATTCTCCCCCTTCATTCCCCTCCACCCTGCACACCACCTCCCCCATCATTCCCGCCCTTTAGTTTATGACCATGTGTCTCAAGTTCTTTAGATTCTATATTTCCCCTACTATTCTTGCCCTCCCCCCATCCATTTTCTACCTACCGTCTATGCTACTTATTTTCTGTACCTTCTCCCCCCTTCTCCTCCTCCCACTCCCCTGTTGCTAACCCTCCACGTGATCTTCATTTCTATGGTTCACTCCTGATCTAGCTGTCCTCTTAGTTTGCTTTTGTTTTAGGGGTGGTTCTTAATAACTGTGAGTTTGCTGACCTTTCACTGTTCATCTTTTTTATCTTCTTTTTCTTAGATAAGTGCCTTGAACATTTCATACAATAAGGGCTTGGCGATGATGAACTCCTTGAATTTGATCTTATCTGAGAAGCACCTTTATCTGTCCTTCCATTCTAAATGAAAGCTTTGCTGGATAGATCAATCTTGGTTGTAGGTCTTTGGATTTCATGACTTGGAATACCTCTTTCCAGCCCCTTCTTGCCTGAAAGGTCTCTTTTGAGAAATCTGCTGACAGTCTAATGGGAACTCCTTTGTAGGTGACTGTCCCCTTATCTCTTGCTGCTTCTAGGATTCTCTCCTTCATTTTAATCTTGGCTAATGTAATGATGATGTGCCTTGGTATGTTCTGTCTTGGGTCCAACTTCTTTAGGACTCTCTGAGCTTCCTAGATTTACTAGAAGTCTATTTCCTTTGCCAGATTGGGGAAGTTCTCTTTTATTATTTGTTCAAATAAGTTTTCCACTTGCTCTTTGTCTTCCCCTTCTGGTACTCCTATAATTCGGATGTTGGAGCATTTAAAGATGTCCTGGAGGTTCCTAAGCCTCTTCTCATTTTTTTGAATTCTCGTTTCTTCATATTTTTCTGTTTGGTCATTTTTTTTCTCCTTCTGGTCCACTCCCTTGATTTGAGTCCCAGTTTCCTTTCAGTCACTGTTGGTTTCCTGTGCAATTCCCTTCATTTCAATTAGTTTAGCCTTCATTTGTTCCTCTTATTTGTGACTATAATCAACCAGTTCTGTGAGCATCCTGATCACCAGTGTTTTGAACTGTGCATCTGATAGTTTGGCAATTTGTTGTTCGCTTAGATTTATCGGCTCTGGGGCTTTGAGTTCTTCTTGAGCCATGTTTTGGTCTGTTCGTGCCTGTTACATATGAGGAGCAGAGCCCTAGGTGTTCACCAGAGCAGGGCCACCCAGGTCGCTGGGTTGTGATGCTGTATGTGGGGGCAGGGTCAGAGAGGGGCAATGGCCCCTGTGCTGCTTCCCGCCGCTGGGGCCTGCGCAGTCCGTCTCACTGCACACTCCTTTGCTGGTTTATCTGCATGCGAAGGTGTGACCATGGTCAGCCTGCCACCTTGCGTCCTCACTGGGTCCGCCTGTCACCACCTCACACCTGGGATCCTCCCATGGCTACCTGCATGCCTGAGTAAGGGGATCTTTCCTGCCCGACCCCGCTCCACTGCTGGCTCTGCCCCTCTTACCGGTCTGGCTGAGTGGTTTATTGTTGTCAGACTTCCATATAGTTCAATTTTCTGTGGTTTGGCTGCATTTTTATTGCTAAAACTTTGTTGTTTTTAAACTTGGTTGTGTGAGAAGGCACAATGTTTCCACCTACGCCTCTATCTTGGCGGAAGTCCCCAAACCATCATTGTGGTTTTAATTTGCGTCTTTCTGATGACTAGTAGTGCTGAGCATCTTTTTATATGTTTCTGGGCCTTCTGCACGTCCTTCTTAGAGAGTATCTGTTCAGGTGCTTTTCCCATTTTTTAACTGGGTTGTCTTCCTGGACAACAGGTGTGAGTTCCTTATATATTTTGGATATCAGACACTTGTCAACAAATGATGTTGGGAGATCTGGAACACTACATTTTAAAATATGAAACTTGATTACCAACTTACACCATACACAAAAATAAATTCAAAGTGGATAAAAGACTTATATATAAGTTGTGACACCATGAAAGTCCTAGAGAAGAACATAGGCAGGAAAATCTGAGATATTACATGCAGCAGTATTTTCATCAATATGTCCTCTGGAGCAAGGGACATAAAGGAAAGAATAAACAAATGAGACCTCATCAAAATACAAAGCTTCTGCGTGGCTAAAGAAAATAGCGTTAAAATGAAAAGAGAACCAATTGTATGGGAAAACATACTTGTAGTATTTCTTGTAATATTTGGTTTGGTGGTAATGAACTCCTCTAGATTATTTTTGTCTGTTAATCTCTTTATTTCTTCTTTAATTTTGAATGATAGCCTTAATGAGTAAAGTAATCTTGGTTGTAGGTCCTTGCTTTTCATCAGTTTGATGTTAGTTCCCTCTGGCCTGAATTGTTTTTGTTGAGAAATCAGCTGACAGTCATATGGGAACTCATTTGTAGGTAACTAATGGTCTTTTTCTTGCTGATTTTAAGATTCTCTCTTTGTCTTAACATTTACTATTTTAATTATCATGTCTCTTGTTGTGGGTCTCTTTGGGTTTATCTTGTTTGTTTTTCTCAGAACTTCCTGAACATGTGTGTCTTTTTCCTTCAGCAGGTTAGGGTATTTTTCAGTCATTATTTCTCCAAGTAGGTTCTAGAACTTTTGATACGTTTCTTCTACTTCTGGTACACTTATGATACAAATTTTGTTATGCTTTATATTGTCCCAATGATTTCTTGAATCATCCCCATTTTTATTTTTATTTTTATTTTTATTTTTATTTTTATTTTTATTTTTATTTTTGCTGCACTGATTGTTTTCTGCTACCTTGTCTTTTAAACCACTAATTTGATCCTCTGTCTCATCTAACCTACTATTTATTCCTTCTGGTGTATTCTTCATTCTGGTTATTGTGTTCTTTAAGTTTGTCCTGTTCTTTGTTTCTGTGTCCTTTTTCATTCTGTTGTAGTTCTCACTAAGTTTATTAAGCATCCTTATAAGCATTTTTTAAATTGCATAGCTTATAAATTGCTTGTATCATTTTATTTAGCTCTTTGTTCCTGGCTATTTCTTCTGTTCTTTTATTTGGAACACATTTCTTTCTTTCTGTTTTTGGTTGCCTCTTTGTTCCTGTTTCTATGTATTAGGTACATCTGCTATATCTCCCAGTCTTGGTACAGTGGCCTTATACAGTAGGTGTTCTGTGGTACCCTGTGGCACATTTCTTCTTAATCACTTGAGCTCTGTGGTCCAGGAATGTTCTTAGTGTGGATATGTGAGCCCTCCTCTTGTAATTGAGTCTTGATTTCTGTTGTCCCATTTATGCATGTGGACAACCCTCCGGCTGTCCAGCTATGTTATCTATCCTGACCATAGTGTATGAGTTACTATACAGGAACAGATCAGACAAAGTAGAATTTCCCCAGCAGGGTTTGGTGACTGTGGAGATTTCTTCCTTTGCATTTGCCAATTGTGAAGTGAATTAGACCCTGCTCTGATACTGTCTGAACCTGATAACTGGGTGTGTTGCTTCTGGGCCCCCTAGGAAGGAACTCTGGTGTAGGTCAATGTCAGGTGCTCCCTATGATCGGCCCTGGAAAACTGTTGGGAACCACAAAGTGATCCACAGTTTGCATCTGCCTCTGCAGGGCCTGCATGTGCATGGTGCCTTGGTCCCAGAGTGTTCACAAGAAGAGCAGAGCCTTCCAGCTGTCCTGAAATGAACATGTAACAAGAGCAAGAAAAAGTGATGAGTTTCTGGGGTTTATTACAACCACAGCATAATCTGACCAGAAACATATTCTTGGGTTCACTGTGAACAATGTACTAAACATTTGAAGACCAATTCTTGTCATCATACTAGGTAGCAGGAGAATCTAAAGAAATAATGCCATTGCTATGGGTTATGGGCCTGGCCCTTCCCTTAAATTTCTGGTTACCTGTGGGACCCTATGGGAGAGAGGGAATCTGAATGTTACCTGAAGTTGAAACTCTCCTATGGGAAGAGGCCTTGATGCAGTTTTCCCATGAATTATATCTCAAGTGTGTGCACTACAGTTGTCATCTATTTACATATGCTTTCTCTGCAGACAGTATATTAGGCCTGATCCATCAAGTGCATTTTGTCCTGACTTCAAAGACCAAAACTTGAGCTAATGCTCCATGTCTTGCTCCCCAAGAAAGCTATTAGTATTGATTTTGCAAGTAAATATAGCATTAGTAATAATAACATCACTAATTTGTTGAATACTTAAAATGTGCCAAGTAATAGGTTAACAAGTTTACATGGATTATCACATTTAGTTTTTCCAATAAATCTATGGAGGTATCATTATCCTCATTTACCATTTCAGGAACTTGGAGATTGGAAAGTTTAAAACCTGTCCCTGAGTCATACAGCTGGTAGGCGGCAGAGCCAGAATGATAGCACAGATCTGCTTCATGCCAATGTCATTGCTCTGTAGGGCTCTCATTAATCACTTCTCACCTGGATTATTGGAACCATTGTCTAACTTCTGTCTCTGCTTCTTGTCTGGTTTTCTTCTTTAATCTTCTCCCACTCTAGGTAGAATGATGAGTAAGTGCATAATGCCACCTTGGAAAATTTTTAATTAAAATTGTACTGGTCCTTAATCGCTTCTCACATAAAATCTAAACACCTCATTGTGTCAAGTGATGCCATCAACGGCAAGGTCCCAGCCTACTTTGCAGCATAATCTTCCACCACTCCTATGTGTCAACTTTGAGATCTTCTAATGCCAAGACTGCTTCTGCTCCATTGATACTACTCATAGCAAAGTATTTATGTTCAGTCCCTCTGTATGCAGTGTCCTCCAGGAGGAGACCCACAGTCTTTTATCTAAATCCTACTATCATTTAGTAAGACGACGTAGGTATAACCTGTCCCATGGAGAATTTTGCAATATTTCAATCTGGGATAGGCATTTTTATTCTCCTATAGAATTTTTATGCTGCTTATTTTCATTGTGTAAATAATACTTGAGCCCTGAAATAAAAAAGTCAAAGGTTTGAGTAACAAGTCTGTCACTCTCTAGTTAAATAGGCTGTAAGTTATTTAACCTCTCAAAAGCTCATTATCATAGTTGGTAAAAATAATATAAGCATTGAATTTCTTTAAACAGATTTTTATTTTACAATGCTTTTTTTTGTTCCAGAATTATATTAAATAATGAGTTTAACATGATGCCTGGCTACAGTGAGAGTTCAATACAAAATTTATTAAAATTCTTATTTCACTAAACACATTACAGAATAATTATCTACATATCAATTTGTAAACACCCTAGTGTCAGGATTCTTTACTTCCTTAAACACAGCACCATATTTAGTAGGCTCTGAGTAAATACTTTCTAGTTGGAAGAATAGATCATTTTTTTAATTTATAAGAATGCCATTTAAAATGCTGAAAAACAAAGGGATTGGCATGCATTTAGAGTCCTTGGGATGCCAAAATTTGGCCTCAGAGATATAGTTCTCTATTTTGGACAATTTCACCTCATTCTGCTTCATTCTACTGTGTGAAAGAATGAAGGAAAAAAATGATAAATATTGAGATAATAAAGGGACTCCTGCCAAACTGTGCCTAAATGCTCAGTAAAGTAAGATCTGCTCTAAAATTAAGGAAGAAAAATTGGAAGCTTACAGACTAAAGAGTTTTGGAACATTGCTGAAAATAATGAGCCAAGGAGTAAATGAGGGAGAAATATTAGCATGCTGGGAAGTGGTCAGGGCCAGGTTTCAGGTGGTAGGTGTAAATGTTGAGAAGCCAGGTCTACTTGGCTATTTATTGTTCTTTCTCCAGCATGCAGGCAAGCATAATGAAGGAGTACCTCCCTCATAGTAAAGTGATCCCATGAAGGAAATCATCAAGGGCAACACAAAGATTAAATAGGCACAGTATAAAATTGTACTATAATCTTTTGCAATGGACCAATCGGGTTCAAAGGAATTTGCACATATACTCAGACAAGATTAATAGAAATAAGTAAACAACTCTACAAATGATTTTAAACAGCCTTCCTTTGCTGAAGAATGTTTAGAAAGGATGAAATTTAGAGAGTAGGATACGGTTCATGATAAAATGAATCATCACTTGAATTTTTCTTTACAACCACAATAAACACAATAGAGATAAATTCAATTCAATTTGGAGAATTAACCCATATAAATATAATTTACTTCAATATGATCAAAACTGACAGGTCCTACAATAAATTAATATAAACATCATTTTCCCAACTTCACTTTTGCTTGCATATGTCTTTCATGACATAATGGGAAAGAGAGATGAAAAGGGAGAAGGTGATAAAGAAGAGGGATCAAGGGAGGGAAGCAATGTAAGCAAAACTTTGAATTTGGAACATTTATTTTTAGAGATGAAAGGAAAAAGCAAACTGTTTCTTTTAGATGATTTGATTCTTCCAAATTCATTAGGGCCTGTACTAGTGACCTTTAGGGTTGCCATAGGACAATATGGTGGAAACAGATTGTAGTAAGGAGCAGAAGGCCAGGCTTCTTCTTCTTCTTCTCGAGTGAATGGCCAGGCTTGAGAAGTTAAATATTCAAAAGCATTTAATTCTTCCTGTACTGGAATTTTCATATGCAAGAAAAGTACATTTAATTGTCACATAGCTCCCAAAACTTTGGGTGCATTAAAAAAATTACAGAGCTCATTGTTTTCAATAACAGGGCTATAAATATAAATGAAATTACACAATATATGTTTTGGGATTTTGTTTGGCTGTTTGGCGCCTATGAAATATATTTCTTTTCATGTTCCTACAAATTATACATAAATGAGACCTGATTTTTCTCTTATAATAAGGAAAGCTCCAAGGGACAAAGCTGTTTCCCCCACTCTGCCTTCACAGCCTCTCCAGTGAACCAGAAAGTAAATATAACCACTTTCCTAAGTACTTATTATACCTGCTTACTCGAGAGAAGAAAAGCATGAGGAAAACCACTGAAAGTTGCAGCATTTTTTAACCAAAAGCGTCATCTAGACTCCCACAGGTATCAAAAGTGAGAAATCAAACAGTTCTATCTAAGTCATTTATGTGTGTCAAATAAGGGATGAGTGAATCAAGCTTCTTCTGTTAGGTTGGGAAGGATATCACATACAGATCTTGTCTGCCTCCACATCTCCATTCTTCTCCACTCTTATTTCCATAGCTCCTTCTCATCCCACCCATTTACTGTACTGTGATCACCCAGCTGAGAAACTGCACTCCACCACCTATGCAGAATGCATGTGATTCTTTGTGGTTTGCCCTATGGTACTTGTGGACTCGGGCAGATGTTACTAAAAGTTTTTTTTTTTTTCCCCCCAGAAAAGGGATTAGGTTGGGCTCTGGCATAAATACTATTTTAAATTTTTCTGAAGGGGAAGGAGGTGAATTTACAGCAGACATGAGAGATTCATCTATTAGCAGATGTCAGAGATACTGTAATGAAGTCATGTTTTTTTAACTGAGAATAATGCTACAACTATGCCACAGAATGGGGGCAAAGAGGTAGTAAGGAGAGAGAGGATACATTAAATAGAGCTTTACCTTCATGATGCTGTTTAGATATTATATCTCTTTAAGATATGCAGGAGTCATTACCAATTGTCTTTGATGAAATTAATATGTATTGACAGAGAAGTTGATATACTGAACATTTTCATATTATTATCTTTCAATAAATATTGTGCACCTTCATACTTTATATAAAATTTGGCTTGGCTTTGCCATTCTTCAAATCAATTTGGTAACAATTTAGAAAGAGTAAATAGATATTAAAGCAATATAAAATGTTCTAAAGTAAAATAAATTTCATATATGTTGAGGATTAAATAAATAATAATAATAATAATAATCCACATTAAATTATAACATATTTCCTGAGTGGCACAATTGTAAACTGGTGTAATTATATTTGTACTTGATAATATAATACATGTTACATTTGTATTTGGCTGAGAGATGATTATATATGTTCTAAAATGCATGTAACCTGTCCACAATGAGGAAAGAGGGTGGTGATGGTGCTCCTTTACTATAACTATTTTGGCCATCTGGATTGTGGCACATATCACATATGTCACTTTTTACATTAAATCTGAACTGTGTTCATGTGTTAGACTAGTGGAAGCACTCAAAAGGGAGGACTCACAGTGCCTACACCTTAATTATCAGACACACATGCATACATACAGAGAATTATTTAATAACCCTGTGGTCTTTCTCATTGGAAAGGGATTATTCATACATTAATTGCATCATGAGAAGAAAACTAGAAAATCCAATCAGAAAACATGACCCTGATTTGGACTGCAATTTGTATTGGATACTGGTCCATTGTGTCCTGTTTTAAACTCTGTCCATTTATGTGAACATGTCTCCAATCATCCAGATGCCTAGCCAGACTGCAGTGTCTATTCATGGAAGTCCATCCTGTTTTGCCTTCTCCCACTTCAGTCACTGAGTTCTGCATATCATGGTCAATTGTGAGGGCAAGGTACTTTTAAACCACCAAACATACATAAATACTATAGGGGGTGTTTATTATATTATATACTTCAAGTAATCAGTACATTATAAACTATTTGAAATATACAAGTTGCATTAAACCCACATGGCCTTAAAATAAAGCTAAGCAAAAGAAGTCAAGTATAAATGAAAGAACTTTGTGTAGGACATAGATGCTCAGTTTATCTGGACCATTTTCTCCCAAGTTAATTCACATGTCGAAGTTTTCAAACTGTTAGGTATCATTTTCCCCATTTTTTTACCCCTATCAACTGAAAATATCATATTTAAAAATTAGGGCTTTAAACTGTTCCTCAGTAATTTACGAAAACATATAATCAACATCACATTGCCAGTAGCCACAGTAATTATGTCTTTTTAAAATGAAGATGGTACTGGAGATAAAAATCAATAGAATGGAGGTGTTCACCTTTTTTCTGATAGCATTTCATTAATTCTTTTCCTTTTAATTTGTTGATTTTAGAGAGACAGGAAAAGAAAGAGACAGACAGACAGAGATTTGCTGTTCTACTTATATACTCATTTATTGGTTGTTTCTTGTATGTGCTCTGACCACACAACCTTGGCACATGAGGATGACACACTAGCAAACTAAGCTACCTGGCCAGGGTCATTAACTCTTAATATTTCTAACAATATTCATTGTGTGATTATTGTATCAGTCAATTTTCTAGATACTGGGTGGCAAGGTTGGGGAGTTAATATGATACAGACCTTGTCCTAAAAAACACTTCATCTGGTACCACAGATAAGTATGTTATGCTGCAGTCTGTCAAGGCCTGGCAAGTCCACTCTAGATTCAGGGAGATAGAGCCACGTGGCATGCTTAGAGCCACAAGGATGCTTGAAATGCCTTTATTCACAGGTGGGTGAACCACGTATGCTACAAGCTGCGTGTCTGTCTAGTGACAAGTCCCTACTTGCTTAAGTACTAGAGACAAACAAAGATGGCTTCAAGCCATAAAAATATATAATATAACATGATTCAACACATGCAAGCCCACTTCATGTTATGGGAACCATTGATCAGACCCAGTCTCAAGGCTGAGAACACTACTTATGAGGCCCATTCAAAGTTATGGGAACACTGCTTCCCTTAGTTACCCAGACACCTGGGTGAAGAAGTCAGACTGCATCCATTTACCATTCTACAATGGTAAATTATCAAAGGAACATTGAGACCAAAACAACTAACTCAGTCTACCTGGCAGCCTTCTTCCAAAAGATACAGTTTCAAATGTGCTGTAAATAATAATGGTAAAAAGTAGGAAAACATTCTGGGGATATGACTTCCGCTATAGTAAGACCTTCATCCAGAAAATAAGAAATATATGGAAGTTTTTAGAGTGGAAAACAATAGGAATTGATCAATTAAATGGGAGGTGTAAGAAGAATAAATAAGTCGGTTTGAGGTATTGTCTGGAATTCTACATTATAAATGTTGATATGTAAAGAGTAAAGTTTTTAAAACATTCATGTAATATTCTCATTTTGCTTTTTTTCTAGTAATTGACTTATGTTTTAGTCCATTCTCAATAGATATTACTTGAATCTGTTGCTGAAGGTGTACAATATAAATTACTGTTCAAATTATGCATGCTGGGCTATCGGAGGTAATTATCCAAATTCATTTCCAGCTGCATCCAATTGGATAATTTAAATAGTTCTTTTAGATAGCATCTGGTGTCATTTTGATAAAAATGCTTTTTGTTTGTTTGTTTTGTTTTTTTCTGAGTGGTTTATCAGTGTGTCACATGAACTAATTATGTTCTTTAAAAGATTATTCAGTCTTTTGGGTGGAGATTATATCATAACTGTAAAAAAATAGAAATAAGGAAAAGAATTTAAAGGACTTTAATGATCCTGGTTTAGTTGAAGGTGGTTATGGCAGAGGTAATCAGCAGTGGGTACATTTTAAAGGTAAACAAAATAGGAATTGTGGATGAATAGGTTGTGACATGTCAGGAACAAACAGAATCAAGATTGGCTCTTAGATAAACTTAGTGCCTGAAAACAACACACATTTATCCTCTCATAGTTCTTGTGGATTGGGAGTTAGGGCAGAGCTTCCTGGGGCTTCTGCATAGGGTCTCTGAAAGCTGTGATCAAAATGTCAGATTGTGCCCTCATCTGGAGGCTCTGCTGGGGAAGAATTTGCTGCCAAGGTCACTCAAGTGGTAGGGAGAAGTCATTTCCTTGTTTTTGTAGGGTTGAGGATACTAGATTCTTCCTCCATCTTGGCTGGAGTGGTCTCTCTGCTCTTAGAAGCTGAGGTCACCCTCAGCTTCTTGCCGTGGAGACTTTCACGTACGGCTGCTTCTTTCTTCAAAGCTGACAAGGAGTTTCTGAAATAAGTCTGCTTGCAAGTTTGCATACCATAACCCAGGAAGTGACATCTTGTCACATAAGTCACATGTCCTACCTACACCCCAGGGAAGGGGATTATACAAGAAGTGAGGGATCGTGAGGGTTTATTTTCGAATTTGTAAACCCCACGTGGCAAGTGGCTGAGTCTCTAATGACATTATTAGAGACTGAATTATCCATGGAATCACTTCAAGCTATTGTTTTTAAGTGAGGCAGTTAAAGTTCTTATTCTTCGTAGTCACTTTTGGTAATAAATTGTGCTACTTCCAGTGAAAAATACCTTATCTGACATAGGGGCAAGAAATATTAAGAACTTTTCAGTTGAGGGCCTCTGTTTTCTCTTTGAATTAGAGGTAGATGATCTGTTTGATCTTGATCATGAATGAACATTGAATGTAATAGCTGTAGTGAGTGGAAAAGAGAGCTGGTTTGGGACCATGTGCCAGGAATTCCAGGTTGTTTCAGGCCCAGATGAGATTAGTCACAACAACGTACAAACTTCATTTTTCTTCACTCTGCTCAACGGCCTAGATATGAGTAGAGAAAGGAGACAGTTAAGTGACTAAATGAGAGCTCATAAAGAAAGAAGTCTTGGGGAATGAAACTATTGGCAAGAGAATGAATAAACAGATGAGTAGCATGATCTAGCTTGATGGAATAGGAAGCAGAGATAATCGTCCTGGTAAACTGGAAGAAATAAAGTAGTCAAACATATACTCTCTAAATGTGATTGGAAAACAGATGTGAAAGGAATAAAGGAGTGAGCAACTTGAAGAAATAAGCGGGGAGTGGAATGTAAGACTCTAGAACTGAAAAAACATACTGTCACAGAAAATCTAGTCCAGACTGAGGAAATGTGGGAGTAACCAACCTGGAGTGGGGAAGAGTCTCAGAAATGGAAGGCAAAGGAATGGAAAGTTGGAGTGCTCTAAGGAGTCGTTTTTGACCTTTTTATTTCACGACACAAAGAAACTAACTACTAAAATCACGTGACACACCAAAAATATATATTTTGCCAATCTGACAAAAAATAGGTATAATTTTGATTGACTTACAAAAATTAATAATACCAATTATCTACACTTTTTGCTTCAAAATGACTTTCGAAAAAAAAATCAAGTGCCTACTTATGTATAAGGATTTCTGGTACCATGAATTAACCAATCAGACACAACCTTATTTATTATATGACATGACCAAAAAGATGCAACTATATTATGTGACCTATATATTTATAATTCAAGACAGGTTATTCACACTGGATGGCTATTGGTGTGTTGGCCATTCCCTTTTTTTTAAATTTGATAATCTAATGGAAAAAAGGTCAGTGCCCCTGACTAAATTGTCAGGTATGACATGTTTTAAAACTTTGTGGCACACTGGTTGAAAATTGCTGCTCTAAGGAATGCCCATGTCAACCACAGAATAATGGCAAGGTTTAAGGCATAGGGTGACACTGTTTAACAGGATTAGACACTTCAAGGAGGGTGGTTATGGGAGTAGTGGGTAGATAACACAGATGAGAAAAGGATCAACACTATAAAGCCAGATATCATGAGCATCAAAGGAGATTATGCCTATTTACAGAATCTTTGTGTCCTGATGGTTAAAAAACACAAGGATGCAGAAAGAGACTGTCCAAAGTAGCTTCATCTTGTATTACGTGAGCTTTGAGAAACTAAGAAAACTCTCTCTAAGAAACTAAAGTAAGCCATCTTCTTAGGTAAAGAACCATTCATTAGTAAAAACAGAGAGAGGGAGCATTCTTTAGCATGAAAAAGGTTTAAGTACATGGTGGTGGGGTTCCTGGATGGAGTGCAAAGGTCTGAATGGGGTCAGAGGATGGGTCTGTGTGGGAGAATGCTGAGACACGTGGGACTGACATTCTTAAAGGGGATGCATTATCCACCAGGATTTATCAGATTGTTGCTTTTAGCAAATCAAGACTTCCAGCAAATGTCCGGACATTTGAAGTCCAAATCACTACTGTATCTTGCTTCGGTGACTGTTTTATGATCCATATTAGGGAGCATCTGCTGAGCTGAATAAACTCTTATCTACTTCCACAGCAATATCGCTTATGATTTTCTTTCTTTTTATCCCCCTGCAAATGTCCGCTGTTGCAATCACCCTTAGATTATGGATTCTCATTCAGTTGCACACCTCCTTAACATCCAGGATACTCATCTACCACTTCTGTTCTACGTATTTTTATTAAGAAAATAATTTAAATAATCCAGGTCTGGGGTCCTTCTTCAAAAAGTTTCTATGATACATGTGAAGTGATAGTACCTGACATGCTGAAGTGTTTCTTTTGTGTTATACGGGGTGTGGCAGAAGTAAGGCCTGCTTGAGTGTGGTCAGTAGAGTAACAATATGAGTGTAATAATTTATAGTTTTAATTTGGATATTTCACCTAAAATGTCATATGGTGTGTTTGAGTGTCATAGTGTTATATTACAGAATTACATACTTTTGATTTTGTAATAAAAGACCTTTGTAATACAAAGGGGCATTACAGGAACTAGTATAAAGGACACATGGACAACTAAGGGGGGTGGAAATGGGAGGGAATGGGGGAGGGCTGGGTGTGTGGGCTGGGATGGGAATAAAAGACAGAAAACTGTACTTGAACAACAATTAAATAAAAAAATAATAGTAAAAAAGGGGGGCATTATGCCCTGGCTGGTGTAGCTCAGTGGATAGAGTGCGGGCCTGCAAAGTAGATGATCGCGGTTTGATTCCCAGTCAGGGCACATGCCTGGGTTGCAGGCCAGTTCTCAGCAGGGGCCAGTTCCCAGCAGGGGATGCACCAAAACAACCATACACTGATGTTTCTCTCCTTCTCTCCTTCTCTCCTTCCCTTCCCCTCTAAAAGTAAATGAATAAAATCTTTAAAAAGGGGGGGCATTATTTGAGCCAAAGCACAATTTTCCTCAGTATTTTATTATTTTACTATTAATTTTTCTCAATATTTTTCTATCTGCCTCTAAGGTCATAACTGTATTTATTAAATAGATTTTCAATGACTTTATATGGCATAGTAGAAGTTAGCTCTTCTTTTTTTTTAAACGGGTTTCTCTTTTTCAGATTTTATTTCTTTATTTTTAGAAAGGGGAAGTGAGGGAGAAAGAAAGGAAGAAAGACACCAAGAGAATGTATGGTTGCCTCTTGTGCACCCCCTACTGGGGGACCTGGCCTGCACCCCAGGCATGTGTCCTAACTGGGAATCAAACTGGTGACCCTTTGGTTCACAGGCCAGTGCTCAATCCACTGAGCCACACCATCCAGGGCTAGAATTCAGCTCTTGTACTATTGTTTCCTTTACTCTTCTTTCTACAGCTTGCCCTTTATTTTCTGTTATAGTCTCCTTTTCAAATCCTTTTTAAAGAGTAGAAACTGTTCAGATTTTTTGAGTGACTTTTGTACTAATGAGTTTAACTCCTAACAAATTTATTTGCCTAGTTCTCAGGAGATGCCCCTTTTAACACTTCCAACAACACTTACTGTTATTAAAGGTGTTTATATTCAAATTTCCTTTAGCATATTCTTGAGAAGTGTTTATATATGATCAAAAATGTATTTGATCATGAGACTTCCAGTAGTCACTAAGTGTGGTGGGTGTTGGGTAGCCAGCAAAATTTCCTGCTCTGGATATAGCCCCAGAATACCTGAACCTACCCTTTGCACATGACTTAGGCAGACCATTGTGGGCTAGTTTCCAGATGAGCTAATCAGATTCACCCCTTGCCTGATCATAAACAGAGATACAAACTGGAATCTCACAAGAGATGAGGCAACTTGATGACAAGGCTTTGGCTGTAACACCCAGGAATTCCTTATCCCTGGAGCTGGTCTAGCACCTGCCCTTGCCGAGGCTTTGCTACTCTGCCCTTGCATTGCCTTTTGAGTACCATGAGACCTTATAATGAGTCTCCTTTATGCTCAAGTAGGCCAAGGTCCATTGCTTTCTATCGCATGTATTCAAAATAACCTTAACCAAAACAATGCACTTAGTGCTACATAAAGGACTGTTCTATGCCCAAGGACAGCATATTTAAACCTGGCCAGACATTTACAAAAATCTGTGCCACAAAGAAAAGTAGAATCTTGACCGAAAAAATGTAAATGAATCAGTGGAAGTCAATTATTTCTTCTGAAAAGAAAAGCAAAGGAACCTACACAGAGCATTCTAAAGGTAGCTTATATATAAAAGCATACTTCAATTAGATTATATGTATATGTTTTCTCAGCAGGCATTTATTTTTTATTATTGTTCAATTACAGTTGTCCCACTTTTTACCCCACTGCTCTCCTCTGCTCTAACCCCACCCCCAGCTCCCACAGTCAATCCCCACCCCACCCCCCTGTCCACACCCCTGGGTCCTTTATACATGTTCCTTGACTTGCTCCTTCTCCTTCTTTCCCCTATTATCCACACTGTCCCCTCTGGTCACTGTCAGTTTGTTCTTTATTTGTTTCGATTATAAAGATGTATGCCTGAGTTCTTAAATGTATCATAGAAGTAATTTCAATGCTAGTTACACTCTGTGTTTTTATTTTTTTTAACAATTTTATATGCTGCATTTCTGTGATGATTCCTTTTCTGTCCAATTTACCAAGAGAAGATGAAGGGAGATAAGATTAATCCATCTCTTATATGTACTCCGGTTCACTCTATAAAATAAAAGGAAGGTGGTTGAAAATGGCAATTATAAGATTTAGTTTTCTCTCTGAGAAGCTCAAAGTACTTATCTGTTGTTATTCAATTGATTTTGTAGGATCCCCTTGAGAGTTTTGGGAAACAGCTATTTTATAACCAGAGAAATTAATGCAGAAAGGCCACATGCTGTATTAACTATAAGAGGAGGATTAAGAATCATGACCTCTGAGTTTATGAAATGTTAGTCCATTAAATTATGCCAGGTCTGTCCCAGTGCTCATAGTTTCCTCCTCCTGACTAGGAACTAAACATTTTATGAGCCTCCTGGTTTAAGGTGAAAGAAATCATTTAATAGTGTCAATTAACTTCACTCATGGATCAACCCCTGTCTTTATAATTCTCCATGAAAGCACATGGATCATTGTTAAAATGCCACATGCATAATGATTAGTCAAAATGTTTTAGAAGTTAGTCACTTTTTCTACTCTATTACATGTTTTACCCTGATACTCTCTTTATATCTGTCTTGTCTTTCTAAGTCATCTACCTTTGATTTTCTATATTTACTATTCTCTTACACCAAACTGTTTTATTTTCCATGAGGTGAACATCATTTTATTTTGTTTTGTTTTCCCCACATCCTTTGTTTACATTTTGTACTATATTTTTAGGTCAGGCTGTTTGTCTTGACACAATGCCTTCTCCTCTCAATGTCTTTACCTAAATCCTGCTTACTCTACTTTCTCCATAGTGTCTTCCCTGGAACTTCAAATTAAGCCATCCTCTCCATTAAGTCAGATCATATTTCTGTCTCTGTCATTTGGCATGTTACCACTGTCTATCTCACTGCTTCTTCTCCCCTTGAAAATTTATTTAACCCTTATTTTGTTACTTTCTGTACTTATATTTCTTTCCAAAGAGATTAAAATCTTCCAAGGACAGAAACATGACTTATTCTAGCTAAGACAACATCTGGCACAGTATTTTGCATTTATCAGGTGTTTAATAAACAGTGCATAGCGCTGACTAATTTACAAACACACATATGTGAATTTGAGTGTATTCTGGTGTTCGGAAAAGCAGATGAAATTTTAAAATGCTTAATGTGTCCCTATTAATGATATAAAGTGAGACAATTAACTCTATTTATGAGTTGAAGAATGGTTCACACAACATTTTAGTTTTTAATTTCCTTACACTAAATAATATGCCATTAGACAGGAGTTTAGTTTACATATAGTCTAGTAAATGGCCCAATCATTAATAAACGCTTTAGGTTAATATTAACTTTCATGGTGTCATAGTCTAAAGCAAGATACCATTTTTGCTTCTTGCACATTTTATTTTGTTGTCTATTCAGGCAATCATTGGCTTTTGCATAAAGAGTCCAGAACTATCAACAAACCTACTTTAAACCAATTCTCTCTTACTATCTGACCACGCTCATCCACAATTGAACAATCTATTGCCCCCCTCGACTTACTATGTAGTCACTATCTGATCAAGTTCATGGTTTTTAATATTTATATACAGATACCCAGACTACCCTAAACCATCTCATTTCTCTGAGCTCCTTCTACATCTCATTCTATTGCTTTACTAAAAATTTATGCACTTAATTAAACAAATGTCTCCAGTTCTTATTAGCAGCATGGTACTAAAATAGCAATTGCCAATGAATCTACTGCTGTATCAAAATATTTAAAAAGTCATAAAATGTTAATCATTAAACAAGATGTCTTATTCTAGGGCTTTATGCTAAGGAGACTATCAGAACTAAGCAATAACACTGATGTGCAGAGGTGTCTATTATAGCATTATTTGAAATGTCAAAATATTTTAAAATAAAACAAGAAAAATGTTGAATTTTTCTAAACAGAAAATAACATAATTTATCAACATTAAAAATTATTTAAAATGACATTTTCTGACAAGCATAAATAGGAACAACACATTGTGATATGGTATAATATTTTTTGATATGGCATAACTTTCTAAACCATTTATTCCAGCATATTTATGATCATATGTAATATGTTACATATAATTCAAGGGACTGGCTACATAGCCATAAACAATTAAACAAACCCTTACCCATATGAAGATCATGTTCTTTGAGTAAAAATAGATACTAAAAAAATAAGCAAACAAGCATCATAAAGTGTCTGGTAGTGACAAACAAAATAAGGGAAAGCCTGTTTCAGATATTTTTAAGGATGGTCAAGGAAGAGAAAGTCAGTCAAGTGAACCTCTGGGAAAGAACATCTCAGACAAAACAGCTATTAAAGTCTTGTTATTAACATGCACTTAACATTAAATGTGGTTGGCATTCAAAATGAGTGAATGAATGAAGAAGTGAATGAATGATGCAATTCTTTCTCTGTGGTCTTTAGAATTGCCTAAGTTATATTAATCATCTCTATAGAGACATGTATTATGCATTTAACTAGCCTTAGGCTTCTAAAATTTAAGTGTTATCATTCAGATACTTTTTCAAATTTATTTAAAATTTTTATCAACAGAAAATAATTTCAAATCTATCAAATCTAAAAATTTGCTATTATGCTTCACCCTCTAATAGAGAACCAAGGAGCTAATGTTTTTTTTTACCATAGCTGTACAAAGCAAACATAACCATATGTTGTCAAGTTTCAAAAAATCTTTCTACTATATTCTACTCCTTTTGTGAGCATTTGCTTATTTCCATAAAACAAAAAAGTAAGAAGTATCCCAGGTATATACTTCTAATAAGAGAACAGTTAAACTTTGTACATGACTTTTTGCTATACACAGAAAAATATTATATTTTAATATACTTAAGTAATCCCTGTTAAGTTTAACAAATGAATATAATGTTCAATAAGGTTTTTGATGAAAGTATCTATGATTTATTTCCTAGAAATTTTTAAGAGTACTTGATTACTGCTCACATTAACCTTGAATTTCTCTATTTGGAAAATTAAATATTTCTTGGTTTAGGAACATGTCAGTCTCAGCTTTAATTACAGTTTAAGACACATTTCAGCAGTTTAGATTCAACACCCAAATTTATCTACTTCCTATCTCCTGTCAGTAAATGACAATTACACTTTAATTCTAATCACTTCATCTGGAACTTGTGCAATTCTCTCCTAATAATCTTGGGGTCTGAAGGGCTTTTCTTTGATGGCAGAAAATTACCTCTTTTTTCAGAATCTTTGAATTCCTCCAAGAATTCTTAATTTTTGTGGATTCATGGCAAGAAATCTCAGAAATCTCAAAGTTGTAGTTACCTAATTATTTTTTTAAGTTTAAATTATTTTATTGTTGTTCAAATACAGTTGCCTGGATTTTCTCCCCACCTCTCTCCCACCCACTCCCTCCAAACCCACCTCCTCCCTTGCTTCCACCCTCCCCCTTGCTTTTGTTTCTGTGTGCTTTACAATAGTTCCTGAAAACCCTTCTCCCCATGGCCCCCTCCCCCTCCTCTGACTACTGTTAGTTTGTTCTTAATTTCAATGACTGATTATATTTTGCTTGCTTGTTTGTTTTGTTGTTTAGGTTCCAGTTAAAGGTGAGGTCATATGGTATTTGTCCCTCACCAACTGGCTTATTTCACTTAGCATAATTCTTAACTGCTCTTCTCACTCTTGTCAGGCAGAGCTTACTTTGAAAGCCCACCATCTATCTCATTCCTCTACTACAAAGTCCCTCTCAATTCCCACTTCTCCTTGGTCAACTGATGTTTTACATTAAAATAATTTATTTTCTTGAATAAAATCTGATCACATTATTACTTTGCAAGTAAGAACAAGGACTTTAATATCAGTTAGACATAAGTTGAAATACCATCTTTTCCTCTCATTACATGTGTTAATTTTCCAAGTCATGGATTGTTAACTATAAAATGAGCATAATCATATTTCATATCACGTAAGTTTGTAAGGGTGTATTTTTAAAAGTGAAGTACTAAAAGTATCTTGCACATAGTTAACACAGAAGGGATTATAATTATTATTATAAACCACTTTCAGATGGCTAGTTCCTTTTTCATTTATAATTTTGTTGACTGAGTTCACTCTCTTTTATTCTTAGGTTAGTCAAAGAACTGACTCTTATTTTGGTTGATTTTCTTTATTGTCTTCCTGTTTTCTATATTATTTACTTATGCTCCAATATTTATTATTTACTTCTTTCTGCTATTTTTAGGCTCATTTTGTTCTTTTTGTGGTTGTTGTTCCTGAAGGTGTAGAGTTATGTTGTTCATTTATGATCTTTCTTCCTGCTGAAGGCATTTATTGCTATGAACTTTCCTCTTAGAAGTGTGTTTGCTTCATTCCATAAGTTTGAACTCAAAGGCTCAGAAACTTAATTCAAAGTTAAAAAATCTTTATGTAGAGTTTCTGAAAACTAAAAGGTTTTTTAAAAATGGCTGAAGGAGTGGTCAAAAAGCATTGTGACAGTCTCATTACAGATTTTTTCCTGTGACCACTAACTATGCAGTATTCCAGCTGGTGAAGATGTTTAATCTGTGTTGGATCTACTATAACAGAAAAAAAGAGAATCCTTAAAATATACCATAGATATGTTTCAAATATGCTTAACTCATCAATTTTCTCCACTATAACTTTGTTAGAGTTTTTCATTTTTTTTTAATTTATTGAGTTATTTTTCAAGTACAGTTTTCTTTTGTCAATTTCTCCCATCCCAACCCCCCCCTCCACCCCGTCTCCCTAGAGTTTTTCATTCTTTAATTTAACAAATATGTCCATGATGCCTACTATATACTTTACTGAGTGTGAGCACTGCAGGGACTAAAACAAGGAGTCTGCAGTTGTTAGAGCACAGAAACAAAAATGAAATATTGATAACTGTAAGGGATTAAATGCTTGTGTTCTTCCAAAATTCACATGTTGGAGCCCCAGCCCTCATTGTGACTGTCTTTAGTAACAGGGCATTTATGGAGGTAATTAAGGTTAAATGAGGTCAGAAGGACAGGCCCTAATCCAGTGGGATTAATATTCTTATAAGAAAAGTGAGGAGAATGAGCTTTCTCCCTCTGTCATGTGAGGACACAATGAGAATGTAGTCATCTACAAGTGAAGAAAGGGCCTCACTAAAACCCTGCCCCGCTGGACATTGATCATGGACTTCTAGCCTCCAGCACTGTGAGAAAATACACTTCTGTTGTTTAAGCCATCCAGTCTATGCTCTTTTGTTAGGGTAGCCCCATCAGATCACCACAGTGAGATAGAGGCTATAAAAGAAGGACTATGAAATCATTTTTGACAAAAGTACCAAAACAATTCAACAGAAAAAATTGTCTTTAACAGATATTGCTGGGATAACCACATGCAAAATAATGAATGTGGACCCTTATCTCAATATATGCAAAAATAACTCTAATAGACCAAAGAAATAAGCATAAGAGATAAACTATAAAATTCTTAGACTAAAACAGATTTTACAAATAGATTTTATAAATCTTTATTACTGTGGAGAAGGCAATGATTTCTTAAGTAGTGCATCAAATGCAAAAGCAACAAAATAAAAGATGAATAAATCAGACTTCATGAAAATATAAAATATTTGAACTTCAAAGGACATTATTGAGAAGGTGAAGAGACAATTACAGAATGGGAAAAAGTGTTTTCAAATTATACATATAATAAGGGTCTTGTGACCACAACATGTTCCGATCACTTATCACTCACCAATATAAAGACAAATAATCCAATTTAAAAATGAATAAAGGATTCCAATATACATTTTTCAAAGAAAGAAAATTAACAAATCAGCTAATAGAAAGATTATCAATATCATTAACCATTAGGAAAGGCAAAAACTAAAATGAGATACCATCCAATACTTAGTAGAAAACTAAAATGAAATTAAAGTACTTATTAATACTTACTAGAAAACTAAAATGAGATACCATTCAATACTTACTAGAACATAAAAATAGGGGTAGGTACACATGTTGGGAACGGTGTGGGGAAATGGGAATCCTCATACATAGCTGAGAAAATGATAAAATCATTAAGCAGTTTTGGAAAATAGTTTGACAATTCATCAAAAATTAAACATAGAGTTACTACATGGTCAGAAATTCTACTCCTAGATATACAAACAAGAGAATTGAAAGTGTACTCCCACACAAAAACCCATGTGCAAATACCCATAACAGCATTATTCATAACAGCCAAAAAGTGAAAATGCCCTCCAGCAGATGAACAGGTAACAGATGTGTAAAATGGTAAACAAAATGGGTATTTCCATACATTAGAATATTATTTGGCCAAAAAAGAAATAAAATACTAACACATCTTACAACATGGATTATTCTTTAAAACATTAAGTAAAAGAAGCCAGATACAAAAGACTATGTGTTGTATAATTTCATTTTCATGAAATGTCCAGAATAGGCCATAGAGACAGAAAGTAGATTAATGTTTGACAAGACCAAGAGGATCTAGAGAATGAGTCATAATTGCTAATGAATATGGGGACTTGGAGGAGAGAGTGGCATGATGAACATGTACTAGAATTAAATAATGGTGATGGTAGCATAACCTTGTTCAGTGTACTAAAACTTACTGGAGTGTACACTTTAAAATGGTGAATTTTATGGTGCGTGTATAATAGCTCAATTTTTATTGCAAAAAGTAATAAATGGAAGATGTTATGTGATCACAAATGGGAGTCACTGACCAGATTTCAGTAGTCTGAGAAAATTTCCAGAAGATTTATAAGCTAAGACCAGGAAATATATTAGTGTGTGTGTGTGTGTGTGTGTGTGTGTGTGTGTGTGTGTGTGTGTGTGTGAAAAAGAGAGACAGGAGTTACTAGGTTTGGGTTAGGATGTTATGTGGGGTCAGTTGATGGAGGACAACAAGAAAGAAAAACAGGCAGCAAGTTATGTAAGGATTTGTAAACCAAATTATTCTAGACTTTTACAGGAGCCATTAAATGGTATTAAGCCAATAGTGACTTCACTAGATTTTTGGGGAGGGTTAACTCTAGTTAAGAACACTGGATCATTTAGAATGGCAGTGCCAAAATTCAGGTGGGAGGGCATAAAAACTTGTGTTAGGAAGCAGCACTGGTATTGAAGAAAATACTTCAGAGAGTATTAAGAGGACAGGTCTAAAGAATTCTAATTACTAAAGACATTTTCAAGGTTTGCATCAGGTAGAAAAACCGTGCATTCTATTTCCAGACTTCAGATTTAATCAGAATTCCCAAAAGATTCTTGTAATTGTCTCTAAATTTAGCTTAATTACGAAAAATAATTTTATACACATTTCTTCCTTGCTACCTCCCATAATCCTACATGTCTAAAACTCCTGAACCTCAGTCTAAATGCTTTCAATGTTTACTAGTGAAAGGAAGAATGTGTAATTTTTTTAAAACAAAATAAAAGAACCCTCATACATATATAAAAGCATACTGGTAAATGTCAGAGCAATTTTAACTAAAATAATGCAAATTAACCCAATATATAAGTTAATAATTTAATTTTATAGATGATAAAACATGTCTTTCTCAGTACAATTATTTAAATACATAAAATATTGATTCTAAGGAGAATATTTTAATATTAAATGACCCTGAAATATTATTAATTAACTTTAAAGGCTTATCATATATGTTATGGCCTGATTTTTTTCCCCAAATCTCTATGTTGATGTCTTACACCCTGTATCTGAGAATATAAATGTATTTAAAGATGAGATATTGAAACAGGTAAATAAACTGAAATGAGGTCATTAGGGTTGGCCCCATTCCAATATGACAGGTGTCCTTGTAAGAAGAGGAAATGAGGACACAGACACACACATGGGGAAGATTATGTGAAGACACAGGGAGAAGTTGGCTACCTATCATACAAGCCAAAGACAGAGTCCACAAAAGAATCTAATCCTGCCAGCTCCTTGATCTCAGACTTCTAGCCTCCATACCTGTGAGGGAAAAAAATGTTTTTCAAGCCACCATGTCTGTGGTATTTTGTTACAGTAGTCCTAGAAAACTAATAAAATCTATTCTGTGTTTTTATATTTTTGTTGTTTTCAAGTAATTTCACAATAATAACAGAAGTTCATATAATACAAATAACTTCCATATACCATTGATTTAGATTCACCATTGTAATAAATAATATGTGCTTTTTCACTAATACCTTTGCATATTTGTAATTATTTTTATTATTTTTTGAAACCATTTGAGAGTAAGTAGTAGCTATGTTGGTTTTAACCCAAAATATATTACTGTTTATCTACTAAAACAAGATACATTCTTTTACTTAAGTATAGCACAATCACCAAAATGAATAAAGTTAATAAAATTATTACCCATTCTACAGATCATAGCTACATTTGAATAAGTAATACAGTTTAGACAAAAATAAAATAAACTTTAAATTATATAAATCATATACGTATATATGTATATTGTGGATTTGTTTCACTATTGGTGATGTTAACTTTGCTCACTTGGTTAAGCTTATATCAGCCAGATTTTTTCATTGTAAAATTACTAGTGTTCCATTTCCAATGAGTATTTTTAAAGAGATACTTTGAGAATATGTAGATATCCTCTAATTAATCAAATTTTGATCACTTGTTTTGTTTGTCTATTGGTGAATCCTACCTAATATCAAAAGAATGTTTTTCAAATGGTGATTACCTTACCCTTATCATTCTTGCTTTTCCCCCTTTGGTAACTGCCTTTAATTTAGCATAATGTTTTCAAGGTGCATCTATTTTGTAGCATGTATCATCAGTACTTCTTTTTGCTTATTAAATTTATTGGGGTGACATTGATTAACAAGATTATATAGGTTTCAAGTATACAATTCTATGACATATCATCTATATATTACTTTGTGTACCCACCACCCAAAGTCATATCTTCTTCCCTTACCATATATTTCACCTCCTTTATTAACCCGCAACCTCTTTTCTCTCTGTTAACCACCATGTTGTTGTCTGTGTCTTTGGGTTTTTGTTTGTTCATTTGTGGCTTTCAGTTTTATATCCCACCCAAGAGTGAAATAATTCTTCATTCACAGTTTGGCAACTTAGTGTTGGAGCTTGCAGTTCTTAATTTAGTAATATCACTACTAATTAGTAGATTCATACTTTTACTTAGTAGTTACAATATTACTATCTGTTGTGGACCACTCTGCCTGGTTCTAGGAATTATAACTCGACTCCCTGTGGCTAAGGGTGAGCAACGACCTCTGTAATGTGAGGCGCAGGAGACAAAGCTTGTCTCCGGTAGCAAATGCTGCCTCAGTTTCCTTCCTGCCCCCAAAGCATGGTCAGAAGTCTTTAACAGGTAAGACCCCTCAGAGGAAGGGCAACCTAGGCCAGACTTGATCACTTGAGAAGCCTTCATGGAAGGACTCGGGGGGCTACAACAAAGAGGGAGCAATGGACTCTCACCCCCATAGCCCAAGTCCCCAAGTCCACAAGTTCTCTGGGAGAAGTGCTTCCTGGCTATAATCCCCTTAAGCCTGAATACCTGATGGGGAGAGGTGCAGCTCCTTGCCTTGCTAGAGCATGTCCAGGGGAAAAATCTGGCATCACAAAGACTTCCTGATAAACCTGTGAAATCTGCTCTGCTAAGAGTGCTTTCATTCATATGTTAAGGGTTCGAGCAGGAAACCCTAAAACTCTCTTCCTGACAGACTCTGACTCAAATTAAGCCCTCAGGTTTCTTTGAAATGTTATCTACTGTTTGATCCTTATCTACTGTTTGTATTCCTGTGTATTACAATCCAATAAAAGCCTTTGGAGGAAGGGGCTCAAGACTTCTTTCCTCTGAGAAACTGGCTACTGCTCAGGGCCTTTTTCGTCTGAGAAACTGGCTACCTGTCCTCCCCAAACAGATCACATCACGTCTCAGTCATGTTTACTCTCATCCATGGCGGACTGAGGGACATTCGAGGAAAGTCGCCCCCACAACTGTCATTATATGTTTTGGTGCTCAAATTGTCCTAGATTGTTAGTAGGGGACACTTTAAACTAGGTATGTGTCTTTTCTGTATACCATCATTCTTTGAGTTTCAAACACCTTTTACATTCCTGTCCTAGACCAGGAAACACTCATTTCTTCAGAAACCTAGTTTCTTACAATGGAGAAAAGGCAGGGCCTGAACCCAAATGATCCCACTCTTCAGTTTATGAAGACAAAAGACACAGCTGCAAGCAGTCACCCCACTCTAAAGCTACAGCACTGTGGCACAAATTCCAAGTTTAGCAATTACCCAAGTGTCTTGTCATTTCCACGAGCAATGCAAGGGTTAAGTCACCAGCTCTATCCCTTATTAAAACCTAATTAATATGTTATAGGGAGGGGCTGTGAAATTTTTGACACAGGTAAAATATTAAATTGGAGGGGAAGAGGCTTTGTATAGAGTTATACCTCTTTGAATGTAAAAGAAAATCTTGGATGAGAAAACCTACAAACTATAGTATGAGTTTGATACTAAACCCTTTAGGAGATAAAATGAGGAGGGTGAATATTTAACATTGTTTTAAATCGTCCTTTCATTCAGCACTCAAGAATATTCCATAAGGATCACTTTTTTTTTCCTTCCAGGACATACAAGGGGAACTTTGTATAATTTTAACAAATGATGCCTCAGTTGTGATTCTATACCTTTGGGAAAATAAGATGTAGCTGGAGTGTAAAAGGTCTTGTGAGCCATGATAAAATGTTGAACAAGGATGGCGATGGCATGAAAAACTTTAAAATTTGAGAAATGTACAAAGAAATTGATAAGTAGCTAAATAAATAGGCATACTATTGAAAGTATCAAGGAGACTTCTGACAAGATGGAGGCGTAGGTGGAAGCACTGCACCTTCTCGCACAACTAAGTTTAAAAACAATAAAGTTAAGCCCTGGCTGGTATAGCTCAGTGGATTGAGCGCGGGCCTGTGAACCAGACAATCGCGGTTCGATTCCCAGTCAGGGCACATACCAGGGTTGCAGGCTGGTTCCCTGCAGGACAGTTCCCAGCAGGGGACCCATGAAAGGCAACCATACATTGATGTTTCTCTCCCTCTCTCCTTCCTTTCCCCTCTAAAGATAAATAAATAAAATATTAAAAAAAATAAAAAACAATAAAGTTTTAGCAACAAAAATGCAGCCAAACTACAAAAAGTTGAACTACACGGAAGTCTGACAATAAAGAACCCTTCAGCCAAACCGGTAAGAGGGGCAGAGCCAGCAACAGAGTGGGCTCGGGCAGGAAAGATCCACTGGAACAACCTGGGCGCCAGACCCAGGTGCGCCAGCAGCCGTGAGCGGGTCCCAGGTGTGGAGAAGTGGGCAGGCCCTCTGAAGGCACAAGGCATTGGATCCACTGAGGGCGCAAGGTGGTGGACCCACTGAGGGCTGATTGTGGTCACACATTCGTGCGCAGATAAACCGGTGAAGGAGCTAGCAGTGAGAGGGACCACTCAGGCCTAAGTAGCAGGAAGTGGCAGAGGGAACTGCCATTGTCCCTCTCTGACCCTGCCCCCACATACAGCCTCACAAACCAGCGACCTGGGTAGCCCCGCCCTGGTGAACAACTAAGGCTCCGCTCCTCATACCTAACAGGCACGAACAGAGAAAAGCATTATGGCTCAAGAAGAACTCAAAGTCCCAGAGCCCATAACTCTAAGCAACAAAGAAATAGCCAAACTTTCAGATGCACAGTTCAAAACATTGGTGATCAGGATGCTCACAGAACTGGTTGATTTTAGTCACAAATTAGAGGAACAAATGAAGGCTAAACTAATGGAAATACACAGGAAACCAATAGTAATGGAAAGGAAACTGGGACTCAAAGGAGTGGACCAGAAGGAGGAAAAAAATGACCAAACAGAAATATATGAAGAAACAAGAATTTAAAAAAATGAGGAGAGGCTTAGGAACCTCCAGGACATCTTTAAATGCTCCAACATCCTAATTATAGGGGTACCAGAAGGGGAAGACAAAGAGCAAGTGGAAAACTTATTTGAACAAATAATAAAGGAGAACTTCCCCAATCTGGCAAAGGAAATAGACTTCCAGGAAATCCAGGAAGCTCAGAGAGTCCCAAAGAAGTTGGACCCAAGAAGGAACACACCAAGGCACATCATAATTATATTAGCCAAGATTAAAATGAAGGAGAGAATCCTAGAAGCAGCAAGAGATAAGGGGACAGTCACCTACAAAGGAGTTCCCATCAGACTGTCAGCTGATTTCTCAAAAGAGACCTTACAGGCAAGAAGGGGCTGGAAAGAGGTATTCCAAGTCATGAAATCCAAAGACCTACATCCAAGATTGCTCTATCCAGCAAAGCTTTCATTTAGAATGGAAGGACAGATAAAGTGCTTCTCAGATAAGATCAAATTCAAGGAGTTCATCATCACCAAACCCTTATTATATGAAATGTTCAAGGCACTTATCTAAGAAAAAGAAGATAAAAAAGATGAACAGTGAAAGGACAGCAAACTCACAGTTATTAACAACCACCCCTAAAACAAAAGCAAACTAAGAGGACAACTACTGGATCAGGAGCGGAAACATAGAAATGAAGATCTCATGGAGGGTTAGCATCAGGAGAGTGGGAGAAGGAGAATGAGGGGAGAAGGTACAGAGAATAAGTAGCATAGATGGTAGGTAGAAAATAGATAGGGGGTAAGAATAGTAGGGGAAATATAGAATCTAAAGAACTTGAGACACGTGGTCATAAACTAAAGGGGAGGATGGTGAGGGAAGGGGTGTGCAGGGTGGGGGGGAATGTAGGGGGGAAATAGAGCAATTGTAATGGCATAATTAATAAAACATATTAAAAACTAAAAAAAAGAAAGTATCAACACAATATACTTATAAAATGATCCCAATGTGGCATCTGTTAAATAGAAATTGGATTTATATAGTGTCAATATTTCTGTCTCCTTCTCATCAGTATGCACATTGAGATCACAGGCTCTAAATTATAGGAGACTAGACAGTTATGAGCAGCAATGCTTTGAACTCAGGCAGACCATCAGAACAGAAGTGATGACTCTGTAATTCAGGGATGCCTGCCTTAGATTGTGAACAGTAAATGGCAATGCCTTACCCAGTCATCTACTGCACTATAGATGCTGTTTGATGATAGCCAAGGCTGATTGTGAGTAAAAAAAAAGCCCCACTAAACTAAACTAAATAAAACAAACAAACAACCACCACCATGATCAAAATTTCAAATTATAAATTGTGCCAGTGAGATATGATGTCACAGTGGATCAAGCAACCCAGATGCAGCCAATGTGACAATGGTAATGGATTAAGGAGTGAGGCCCTGGCACCAACTGAAGGCAAAGCTGGTAAGTCATTTATATTAGTCAGAATTCCAAGATGACACATTTATATTGGAATAATTTGAGGACAGCTTGGTAGAGGAAACATGTAGAAGTGTGGACAGAGATTCAGGAATACATAAAGAATGGTGCAGCGCCCACGGCTGGGAATAGGGACCTGTTATCATGCCTATACCTAAAGAGACAAGGAAAGAAAATAGTTCCCAAACAGGGAGGCAGAAAATCTTGTGAAGAGGGTCACCTTTGGAGAAGCTACAACTAACCTCAAAAAATGCAGTCCAATAGATTTGCTAGTCAAGGAAGTATCCAGGAGGACAAATACCCTGACTTTAAACTCCTTTGTTCCTGGAATCTCCTGAGGATCGCCATTAATGAAAGCCAATTGGAAAGCCAAGGACATGGAGGTCTGTCAAGATAGTCTAAACAGAACTACTAGCCCAGGCAGAGTAGGGTGCAGAAGGGTGGAGAGCACATCAAAAAGGGGAAGTGGATGGTAACTAGCACAGCAGATTTCACTACCCATCAACTATATTAACTAACCAGAGAAGCATCTACCAGTGGGAAAATGGAGTCCCCAGAAGTCTAGGCTCCAGAATATTGCTTTAATGCAGGGGTGCAGACCAGTACCTGTCCAGGGACTGTTAGGAACCAGATCACAGCAAAACTCACCTGAGCTCCATCTCCTGTCCCCACCACCCACCCTTTCCATGAAACTGGTTTGTAGTGCCAAAAAGGATGGGGACCACTGCTTTAATGAATCAATATTTTATCAATATAGTCATGCTACTTTTTCAGATATTAAAACCAAAAAAGAACTTGTTGCCCTTATTTATTTATTTATTTTCATAACCACAACATATTCCAAAAAGTATGAGAGTCCTATAGCCTTCTTTATAACTACAGATATCCACTATGGTTTTTATCTGTCATGTCAACAAGATTATTTCATAATATAAAGGGCAAAAATATAAGGTCATATAATCATATATCTTTATATTACATATGATCACTCTTATTATGTGCCTGTGAGTTATTTTTGTGCTTAGAAAATAAGACAATAAGGATTAATATGTGTAAGTGCTTTGAGGTTATTAATATTTCTAAGGTTGTGCATTAATGTAATAATCCAATATCTAAGTACGTGAAATGATTGTTTCTTTTTTATATGTCCAAAATTACTCTTAAGTTACATTCCAATGGAAGGAAGGAAAACGATGTCTATGTATTTTTAATAACTAAAGCTAAAGTTCCTGCTGAAAATATGACCAAGCTATTAGGATTAATGTTACCTTAATTAAAGAATGTCTATGCCATATATAGGGAGGGCAAAAGTAGGTTTATAGTTCTGATGACATTATTTTGAGTTAATACAGCTATTTTAAAAATCATGACCTCCATATATTTTTCCATATGAACAACTGTAAACCTGCTTTTGCCTAACCTTGTATTTCAAAAAGATTGGAAGGAAATTTAAACTAAGATTAAGCTTAATGCATAGTATGGTCATTTGGAATATGGTCATTGGAATATGGTCTTTCAGAATAAAAGCTATGTAAATTGAGCAGAGGAAGCGGATACTCTGAGTCACCTGAGATGTACTAATTGCATTCTGAATTTATTCTAAACTTGTGAAATATGTATTTAACAATTTAAAATATGTATTTAAGATATGTACATTTCTATTAAGATATTTACATGTGTTATATATGCACATATATATAAAATATGTATATATACACATACATTCATACTTCAGCATATACACACACACTAGCCTAAGGAGAAAAGTGATTTTTTCATAGAATTTTCACTAACGCAGAACATGCAACATATCCAGTAGCCCCAGTTATTCATGGTTTTGATCTCTGTGGTTTGTTACCCTTGGTCAACTGCAGTCTGAAATTATTAAATGGAAAATTCCATAAATAAACAATCTATAAGATTTAAATTGGGCACCATTCTGGAAAGTGTGATGAAACCTTGCACCTTCCCGCTGCATCCAGCCTGGGATATGAATCATCCCTTTTTCCAAGTGTATCTGCTCCCTGTAAACTCCCCATCTGTCAATCACTTAGTAGTCCTCTCAGTATCAGATTGCCACAGCATTGCATCGTTTGCGTTCAAGTATCTCTTATTTTACTTAGTACTTACCCAAAAGTGTAAGAATAATTTAAACTTCATTATAGGGATGTATGTATAGGAAAAAATATGCACGGTTTCAGGTATCTGCTTGGGAACATATGCTCCATATATAAAAGGGGCTACCGTATGTCTTATTTGTGTTGTAAATTTGAGTACTACAGACAACATATTCAGTATTCTCAAAGATGCAAAAATGTTATTCAAGTAGGTATTTATACAAAGGGGTTTTGTGAGAATTAAATGAATACATGTAAAATCTTTGATCTGTGCCAGGCACATACTGAATATTCTATAACAGTGTATAATTATCATAATGAAAGTGAAGGAAATAACCTTCATAACTTAATTGAAACATTAATGAGTTGAGAAAATGTATCTAATTACTCAATTTCTGGTGATGTATCTTAGTACTGAAATGGGACCTACAGACATAAGAGGAACAGATAGTTAATACATCTGTTGAATTTTCTTTTTGTTTGAAATTTCACAAGTTTTGAGCCAACCCTTGAAAGTTTTTAGAATTTAATTAATTAGTACTGAAAATTTTTAAGATGAATACTAATGTAAAATTTTTCTGTTGTTGGCTAAACTGAGATGTATATGCTTTAAATACTAAATGCGAGAAGGTAAAAGTTATATCTGTTATGAACCATCCTGGAGGATCATTCATAAGGCATGCTAACATATTTTACTGCAGTAATGACAATAGGGCTGCCTAAAGGTATATTTTATATTATCCTCAAAATGTTTGATTTTAATTTGATGAGATTCTTATTTTGTTATACCATCATATATGGGCTAACTGGCTCCCAACCAAGTAGAATATCAAAATTTCCACATTAATAGAGACTTGATAAAAGCATATCATTGAATAAAATGACTTGTGAATTAATCATTGGGACTTTGAATATTTATAATCTTTATGTAGCTCATGCAGTCCCAAGTATCCTCAGAAGCCTGGCCTGTTGGGAGTGCCTGTTAAGTGATTCTTTTGTTCTTTGACCTTCAGGTGTAGTTAGCCAATAGGGACACTAGGAAATAGAGGAAGGAAGCTAATTGGATTTAGGGTATAAATGTCTCTGCTCCCTCCTTGTGGTTGGGATTGGCCGGCTGCCTCTCTTGATAGAACGTCAACTCCTCCATCAAGCTGTCCTTTGCACATAGCTTTTTCCCTTTTTTGCAGGGTCAGTACTGCTTTTTCTTTTTTAATTTTTTTATTGTTATTCTATTACAGTTGTCCCAGTTTTTCCGCCTTTGCCCTCCTCTTCCCATCCCACCTCCTGCTCCCACAGTCAATTTCCATACTGTTGTCCACACCCATGGGTCATTCGTGCATGTTCTTTGTCTAGTCCTTTCCCCTTATTTCCACCATTATCTCCTCCCCGCTCCCCTCTGGTTGCTTTCAGTGTGTCCCTTCTTTTCATGCCTGTGGTTCTATTTTGTTTGTTAGTTTATTTTGTTCATTAGATTCTTCTTATAGATGAGACCACATGGTACTTGTATTTCACTACCTGTTTTATTTTACTTAGCATACCATTCTCCAGTTCCATTCAAATACTGCTTTCTTCCCTTGATACAGTCTCATCACACTTGCTCAAATGACCATCAGACAAAGGGCAGATCAGAGTGTACATAGAGGAAGACATTAAAAGATCTGGTAGATTTTGCACTTAGTCATTTTAAAACTGACTATTTTGTAATGGGAAGAGCTCACTTGCTCCATGATCCTAGAGAGCTTATCATGAAGAGCCTGAACAATCAGACAGCCTTGATATTAGCTATAAAAGAGTCTCCATCTTCTGTACTTTCAGTGCAGAGATCTATGCCTAGAGGGAAAAATTTACATAGTTGCAATGCCAAATAAATATTAAAACTCCTTCATCTCTAGCTGAATCAAGAGCACTGGAGCAAAATATTTTGTGATGGGATATTTAGGAAAAAGGCCACAAATCTGACTAAATTGTGTTCAAATGCCCTTCAATTCCCCTTATCACAAGAGGTGGACCTCCATCTTTTTCTTCACTTCTACAACCACTAAGAGCTGTCCTCTAAAATAATAAGAGATTTCACTTGAAAAAGCTGCTTCAGAACCCATTTGTTGTCCCCACACAGACCATTGTAGCCCCAAGTTTCTTAAAAAGAACTAGATCAGAACTCAACTCTTTTAGAACATAATTTTTTCATACAGAAATGTCCTACACAATCTGAAATCATCTATGTATATCAGGAGAAGTTTGGGGATCATAAATGTAAATAGATTGTAACTCCATCAGACCAAAATAAATGGAATATAAATTTTACAATGTTAAATTAATAATTGTGAGTGCATCAATTTATGATTAAAATTTAACATGTTGGGTTGAACATATAGGAGAGGCATTAAAAGTGCTGCTTTAGCAAATTCAAGACATAGGTCAAAGATGGCTTCTGGCTTTATGGTTGAAATATTTGAAGTTTCTTTACATACAGTGAAGGAACAGTGTGAAAACTGAAAGATAGAAATATTGAAATGTATATGTTTTGTGCATCCTTCTTTACCAACCCTTAATTATATCTCCAGAGAGAGTCCTCAAGTTATTCTTTTTGTTGTTATTTTTTTAAGAATTTATTTATTTTCAGAGAGAAGGGCAGAGGGATAAAGAGAGGGAGAGAAACATCAATGTGTGGTTGCCTCTCATGTGCTCACTCACCACCAGGGACCTGGCCTACAACCCAGGCATGTGCCTTGACTGGGAATTGAACTGGTGACCCTTTGGTTCACAGGCTGGCACTCAATCCACTGAGCCACACCAGCCAGGGCTCAAGTTATTCTTAATGCTTTGGTGAAAATACTCTTTTTACCAGGTCATTTAAAAAGGCATTGGTAAAAGAGACTCCAGCATCCTTGAAACACTCAATGCTGTCTATCTTCCTTAGGCCAGTAATGGTAGAGGAATTATGATGTGTTTGAATTCTTTGATATTGATGAGGTGATGGGATCCAGGAATGATAAATGCTATAGTAGTAATGCTATCAGCAGCAATTACCACAATAAGCCATAGGGTTGCAGTAGTATTTAGAATCTTTTGACCTGCATATATATTTGATAAAGACTATGTGATTATGGAGTATCAAGAATTTTTTAAGTGACATACTAAGGTATTCAATCTAAACTCCTAAACTAGGATGAAATAGAGATACAGATAAAATGAATAGACATAGAAATGGAAATACAGACATAGAGACACATATTTTTTTTTTAATTGGAGCAGGGTCTTAACTCTAGTTACCACCTTGAGATTCATAATGACATTCCCAGACATAAGTTTGTTTATAGACCTGGAGTCCTTTGGCTGAAGGTGTGATAAATTAGTTTAGGATATTGAACAAAAACCAATTGTAGCCCTGGCTGGTGTAGCTCAGTGGACTGAGCACGGGCCTGTGAGGTGAAGGGTCGCTGGTTCCATTCCCAGTCAGGGCACATGCCTGGGTTGCAGGCCAAGTCCCCAGTAGGGGACATGTGAGAGGCAACCACACATTGATGTTTCTCTCCCACTCTTTCTCCTTCCCTTTCCCTCTCTGTAAAAATTTAAATAAACAAACAAACAAACAAATAAATAAATAAATTGTAAAGATGCATGATAGTACATAGGGGTTTGAATATCCACTTTATATCTGATACAGCTGAATTTGAAAATATGGCTTGCACCTGAAATTGAGTTGAAATTCCCCAAAATTCTTTATCCTAAATTAATCTTCCAAAGCCAGTTGTAAGTTGGGCAGCTGGAGAATAATTATAAACTGCCTTTTACAGACAGAGGGCCACTTTTGGTAATTTTTCTAGACTGATAACAGTAGAACACATTCACATTATTATAAATAATATAACTCCCAAAGAATATTCAAACCTGGCTGGACTCTACTTATCAAACACCCCCAGTATCAGTAATATCACCAATCAAAATAAGATACAATTGTTTTATTAGAAAAAAGTAAGAGTGGGAATAAAAGTGCTAATTTTTCAGTACTTATAGAAAGTGTAATTAGCTTTGTTATGGGATTAAATAGAACAATGGGTTGAAATAATTATCCTCTGTAGTTATGTCTTTTATACTTATAATGCAATTTATAAATTTTCATTCTCCATAATAGTAAAGTTTGTCTTTTTACAAATTTTTGTAAGCTTTTTAAATTGCTGATATTGATAATGGCCTTCTGGTATCACATTTAAGAATTTGAAAGCCACTTCTCAGATTACCACATGTTTAACGTTTGTAAATATTTAATGTTTTTTGGAAAGTGTGTATATTCTTTGTTTTCTTTCATGTATGTACATATGTTTGCAAATGACCTAGAGAGATAACGTTTTTTGTCAAATTTTTCATAACTCCACTTACATTTTGTTAATCGTGTCTAGTTTCCAACAGGGTTAACATAAACTCTGACATTTTGACTATCAACTTCTCAAAATTTTTGTCCTTATACCACTTTAATGCATATGATTTGAAACATTGTTAATAGCACAAAGGAATTTAAATGTATCTTCTTGGTAGGTTTTTTTTTATTTGACTTTTTCATCACTTTTGTCCCTCAAGAGTACAAAAGAATTGAAATGTTTTATCTTCTTGGTAAATTTTTATTTCATTTGATTTTTAAAATAGATATTATCCCTTATATCCTCTTGGTCACTTTTTTACATGATTAAACCTTTTTATTTGTAAAAAATATTCTACAGTATTTTTTTAAATTTTAGTATTCATTTTATTTTGTTATGATTATGAATTTTATGAATCAAAAATTTTAATATTATTTATGCTATTGCAGTTGTTCCACATTTTCTCACTTTGCCCCCCTCCACCCAGCCTGCCCCCAACTCGTATAGGCAATCCCTACACCATTGTGCATGCCCGTGCCGTGGGTCATGCATAAATGTTTTTTGTCTAATCCCTTCACCTTCTTTCAATCAGTTCCCACCTCCCTACATCCTGTCTCAACAGCTGTCTTCTGGTTCTGTTTTGCTCATTAGTTTACTGCGTTCATTAGGTTTGACTTTTAAATTTAAACCATCCTTTAATTCCTAGTTTAAACCCAATGTAGTCCTGGTGCAATTATTTTGTAAAATAAGTATATTTTTGTTAATATTTACTTAGAATATTTGTAATCATTTTTTAGAGTAAAAATGGTCTATAATTCCAAATCTCATAATAGTCTTTTTTTATTATAATTCTCTGATTACTACCTTTACAAAATGAGTTCAAAAATGCCTTTTATTTTTCCATATTCTAGAATCACTATTGTTTAAAAATACTTTACCTTCAATGATTTTTAAAAATTTTATTTGTTTATTTTTTAGATTTTATTTATCTTTAGAAGGGAAGGGAAAGAGAGGAGATAAATATCAATGTATAGTTGCTTCTCATGTGTCCCCTGCTGGGAATTGGCCACTGCTGGAAACTGGCCTGCAACCCAGGCATGTGCCCTGACTGGGAATTGAACCGTGATCCTTTAGTTCACAGGCCTGTGCTCACTCGACTGAGGTACACCAGCCAGGGCTTTAATACTTACCTTCAATGATTTTTAAAACTTGTTCTAAAACTCTGGATCTAGTGGCTTTTTTTTGATTGGTTGATATTTATGAAGCAGTTTTATTAGTAAAAATGTATAAATCACCCATATTTGCTGTTTCTTCTTGATTCTCATTAGATAGCAACCTATGACATTATTTATAATGTTTAAGTTTCATATTCAGTGGCACAAACTTTTTATTGTTGTCATTTTCTTACTTTTTAAGTTCCTTTATATTTATTCATATTTATATCTACATTTTGGTACTTTTTCTAAAGTTTTGCTTTCTATGATTTCACTTTATTTATTTCATCCAAGTTTTATTTTGTTATAAATTTCAGTGAATATTTTTTAATTTTGTTAAGGTTCTTTATTACATCTTTGTTTTCTATTTTTTAATTTTTTACATTTTGTCATTTTCTTTCTTCTACTTTTTGTTTGTTCTGTAATACTGAGATCTGATCTTATTTTTATTTCCTTTATTGTTAGTATTTTTCAAATATAATCATGTATAACTATAACATATCTAAGTAATGCTTTAGCTGTCCTGCATATATACACTTATGTAATTTTGAATAGAATTTTGTTTTCATTGCATTGTGGTAAAAGACTAAGGACTTCATGATATAAATTATTTAAAAATTCTTGAGGTGTTCTGTAGATTACTTAATCTATAGGCAAATTTCATAATTATTCCACACACATTTACAAAGGTTATATATTATCAATTTTGTCCATTAACTCAAACATGAATTTTATAGCAAATGTTCTCTGCCCTTATTAATTCTTCTATTTGATATATCAATTTCTTACAAAGATATGTTAAAATTTATTTTATGATCAGGAATTATCATATATTCCCTCATCTTCTAAGACTATTATTTTGAGCATTTTAGTTTAGAATTCTGTATTTCTTATATATGAAAAAATTCATAAGCTGCATTCAAGTATAAAATAAGTCAACTATACAGGCAATTATTTAATCTCTTATTCATTATTCTTGACTAATCTCATAACAAACTACATGTTTATATTTCCTTATTGTTCTATTATATAGTGATCCCTTCATCCCCAACATTGCCTTTTACCTGAATTACAATCTGATAACTATACAGGGTGAGGCAAAAGTAGGTTTACAGTTATTCACATGGAAAATAATACAATAATTAATACATAACACAAGTATAAACTCTGTGTTGATACTGAAAACACAACTGTAAACCTACCTTGGCCCCACCCCACAAGGCTTTAAGGTAGAATTCTCTCATCTTTTAATTTCTGTATTTCTGTGTTCTTGTATTTTAGTTATGACCCTATAAATAGCAGGTATTGATTACATCTTAGATCCAATCTGAAACCTTATATTAAACTAATAATTTTATGCACTTGCATATATAAAATATTAATATATTTATATAGTTTCCTATGATTTTTAGATTTTCTGCATCCCAACATTTTACAAAGTCTTTGTGTTTTTGTTTTATCTGCCTTCTTGAGGATGATTAAATTTTAATAATTCTAATTTTAATTTTAATAATAATTTAAGATTTTAAATAACTTTAAATAACTTTCACAACTATTCTAAAAACTGTGCATTTTATTTATACTCTTTTAGTTGCAATCCCTAAATTTTAATATTCATAATTGCTTCAACAAACAAAACACTTTAGTAGTATCTGAATTTTCACTTAAATGATAAAAGGATTTTAGAATGAATTAATTCATTTACTACTCTTTTTTATTTTAATTGTTTTATTTTATTTTTATTTATTTTTAAATTATTGTTCAAGTACAACTGTATCCATTTTTCCCCTACCACTCCCACCTACCCAGCCATCCCCACCTCCCACTCTGGATCCTAACCCCACTTTGGATTTGTCCATGTGTCCTTTATACATGTTTCTTGATGGCCCTTCCTCCTTTTCCACCCATTACCTCCTCCCCCTTCCCCTCTGTTTACTGTCAGTTTGTTCTTTATTTAAATGTCTCTGTTTATATTTTGCTTGCTCATGTGTTTTTTTTATTAGGTTCCACTTATAGGTGAGGTCATGTGGTATTTGTATGTCACTGTCTGGCTTATTTCACTTAGCATAATACTGTCCAGTTCCATCCATGCTGTCACAAAGAGTAGGGACTCTTTCCTTCTTTCTGCTGTGTACTATTCCACTGTATAAATGTACCACAGTTTTTTTATCTATTTATATACTGATGGGCACTTAGGTTGCATCCAACACTTGGTTGTTGTAAATTGTGCTGGTAAGAACATTGGGGAGCATAGGTTCTTTTGAATCGGTGTTTCAGGATGCTTAGGATCTAATACGAGCAGCGGAATTGCTGGGTCAAAAGGCGGTTCCATTTTTAGTTTTATGAGGAAATCCGCACTGTTTTCCACAGTGGCTGCACCAGTCTGCATTCCCAAGAGTGCAGTAGGGTTACCTTTTCTCCTCATCCTCTCCAATACTTGTTTGCTGATTTGTTTATGATGGCCATTCTGATCTGTGTGAAATGATATCTCATTGTGGTTTTAATTTGCAACTCTCTGATGCCTAGTGATGCCGAACATCTTTTCATATGTCTCTGGGCCTCTGTATGTCCTTCTTGGAGAAGTGTCTGTTCAAGTCTTACACAATACACAAAAACAAATTCAAGGTAGATAAAAGAGTTAAATATTAGTGGTGACACCATGAAAGTCCTAGAGGAAAACATTCAGGAAAATCTCAATCATTCCCTGCAGCTACGTGTTCACTGATATGTCCCCTAGGGCAAGGGACGTAAAGGAAACAATAAACAAATGGGACCTCACTGAATTAAAACACTTCTGCATGGCTAAAGAAAACAGCATTAAAATGAAAGAGAACCAATTACATGGGAAAACAAATTTGCCAATGATATCTCGGACATGGGTTTGATCTCCAAAATATACAAAGAACTCACAGGACTCTATTCCAGGAAGACAAAAAAAATTGAAAAATGGGCACAAGATTCTTTATTCTGTTGAAGCCCCATTTGTTTATTCTTTTCTTTATGTCCCTTGCTCTAGGGGACATATTGGTGAAACCACTGCTGCATGGAATATCTGACATGTTACTGCCTATGTTTTCTTCTAGGACTTTTATGGTGTCACAACTTATATTTAAGTCTTTTATCCATCTTGATTTTATTTTTGTATACGTTTTAAGTTAGTGGTTGAGTTTCATTTTTTTGTGTGTACCTGTCCATATCTTCCAACACCATTTGTTGAAGAGGCTATATTTACTTCATTTTATGCCTCTGCCCACTTTATCAACTATTAATTGACTATAGAGACTTGAGTTCATTATTGGACTATCTCTTTTGTTTATTTGTGTCTGTTCTTATTCCAGTCCCAGACTTTTTGATTACTGTGACCTTGTCATATACTTTGCTGTCAGGTATTGTGATTCCTCCTACTTTGTTCTTCTTTCTCAAAATTGCTGTAACTATCCAGCATTGTTTATGGTTCCATATAAATTTTGTAAATGTTTGTTATATATCTGTGAAATATGTCATTGTTATTCTAATAAGGATTGCCTTGAATCCATACGTTGCTTTGGGTAATATGGACATTTTGATGATGTTAATTTCATTATTTCAATCCATGACCATGCTTCCATTTATTTTTGTCTTCCTTAATCTGTTTCTTCAGTGTTGTGTAGTTTCCTGAGTACATCTCTTTTACCTCCTTGGTTAGGTTTATTCCTTGGTACTTTATTTTTCTTGTTGCTTTAGCAAATGGGAATTTTTCCCTGATTTATAGTTCTGACATTTCTTTGTAAATGTACAAAAATTTCTTTGATTTCTAAATATTGACTTTGTATCCCACTGTTTTGCCAAATTCACTTATTAGGTTGAGTAATTTTTTGGTGGAGTCTATAGGATTTTCTATGCCTACTATCATGTCCTGTGCAAACAATGACCATTTTACTTCCTCCTTTCCAGTTAGGATGCCTTTTATTTCTTTCTTGTGCGTGATTGATGTGGCCAGAGCTTCCAATACTATGTTGAATAGAAGTGGTGAAAATGGACATCCTTGTCTTTCTCCTGCTCTTAATGAGAAAGCTTTTAGTTTTTGCCCATTGAGTATGATGTTGGCTTTAGGTCTCTCATATAGGGCCTTCATTATGTTGAGGAATGCTCCCTCTACTCCCACTTTGCTGTGCATTTTTATCTGAAATGGGTGCTGTACCTTAACAAATTTTTTCCCTGCATCTATTGATATGATCATGTGATTTTTGTCTTTGCTTTTGTTTATGTGATGTATTATATTTATTGATTTGTGAATATTATAACATCCTTGCATCCCTGACATGAATCCCACTTGCTCATGGTGTATTTTTTTTAACACATTGCTGCATGTGGTTTGCCAATATTTTGTTGAGGAGTTTAGCATCTATGTTTATCAGCGATATTGGCCTGTAGTTTTCTTTCTTTGTTGTGTCTCTATCTGATTTGGGATTAGGATGATTCTGGCTTCATAAAAAGAGTTTGGATTCTTCTTTGGAAGATTATATTTTTCTAGGAATCTGTCCATTTCACCTAGGTTTTCAAATTTCTTGGCATATAGTTCTTATTAGTAATTTTTTACAATCCTTCATATTTCTGTGGTATCAGTTATATTATCTCCTCTTTCATTTCTGATTTTGTTTATTAGAATCCTCTCTCACTACTCTTTATTTAGTGAATGTTATGAATATGTTATTTAGTGAATATGTTTTTATGATACTTGTGCTATATTCTCTAATGAATAAATTTATGCTTTTTATTGTTAACAATTGTCTAAAACATGTTTCTTTACTGACCATTCCTTCTTTCATTTATTCTTATTGTCTGAGTTTACTTCCTTCATTATAAATTTCATGAGCTAATAATTCAGTAGTAGATTCATCAGGGGTTTATGAGTGGTATAGTTTTCAGTCTTTGCAAAAAAGCATTATTCTGATTTTTAGATGAATATTTAACTGTATGTCATATTCAGTTCTGACAACTATTTTCTCTCAGCACTTTGAAGATAGTAGCTTATGTATCCTTGAGTTCTAGCTTATGTTACTGCTAGTAACATCAGTATAAATACTATTTTTGGAGGTGCTTGCTGTCTCTTGCTCTTTTTAAGAACTTCACTTTGATTTTCAAGCTCTATGATTTCACTACCATATCTCTATATATGCCTTGCCTTGGCTTTTATACTGCTTAATACTTGCCATTTCTATATATGATGATTGATGTTTTTTAAAAACCTTGGACATTTTCAGATATTGCTATTTCTCTATTCTCTTTCTTCTCACTTTTTGGAATTCCTGATAGATACATTCTAGATCTTTTATTCTACTTTCTATTATACTTAACATATTATTAATATTTTCCACTATTTATTGCTTTCTGAACTGCAATATAATGTTTAATTTGTGGTTTTACTTTCCTATTAAAATTTTAATTTGTAGGATTTCTATGTGGTGCTATTAAATTTTAAGATAATTTTTGTCTCTTGTTCTGAATAATTTTTTAATCTTTTTTCTTTTTGCCTAATCACCTTTAACAAATGAGTTATATAATCTTTATTTAATAGTTTGTTATTTAAAATTCTTAGACTGAAATAATGATTGTTATTATGTCTGGCTGTCATTCATGGTCACTTGTCTCAGTATATTTTTTAAATTTTACAATGTAAGAATTATTTTAGTAATACTTGGTCTGTGGAAATCTTGTGCAGCCTGGACTGAACTACTTTCTCTCCCCAAACATTTTACAATTGATTCTGCCAGACACCCAAGTGTATTCTTAACCTAGGGCAATGTTTGTTATTGGTTTTGCTAATTTCTTAGACTGGAACTTACTAGACCATAAAGTTATTGTAAATTTGAGCTATAAAGTCAGCTGTGCTTTATTTAGATTTTAAAAACCTTATATTTTGTAGAACCATTTTAGTGGTAAGGCCAAGACAAAAACAAATTTTGGCTAGTCAATGTGGTGGTGAGTTTCATTTTCTTACCACATATATGAATACATACTATTCTATTTTATATATTGATATATATTTTTATTCTTTCATGAATAGCTGACACATAAATTGTTTCCATGGGTCTTGGCTATTGTAAATAATGCTGCATTGAAATAGAAGTGCACATAACATTTTAGTCAATGATTTGGGGTTTTTTGGATATATATTCAAGAGTAGAATTTCTGGATCACATAGTAGTTCTATTTTTAACTTATTGAAGAATGTCCATACTATGTTCTGTAAAGGCTGTACCAATGTACATTCCCACCAACAGCATACAAGAATTCCATATTTTACACATCTTCATCAAAACATTGCTTGTCCTTTTTATATAGCAATTGTAAGAAATATAAGGTAGCACCCCACTGTGGTTCGATTTAAGTTTCCCTGACAATTGGAAATATTGAGCATCTTTCTGTTCACTGGTTGGAAAATTGCATGCTATCTTAGGATAAATGTCTGTTGAGATCTTTTTACCATTTTTTCACCAATTTTATGTTTTGCTTTTGAGTTGTATGAGTTTTTAAAAATATTTTGGGGTAGTAACCTCTTATCAGATATATTACCTTAAACATTTTCTCCTTGTCAGTAGGTCACCTTTTCATTTTGTTGATGGTATCCTTTTCTGTGCAGAGTTTTTAGTTTGATGTAGCCCCAGTGATTTATTTTTGCTACTGTTGCCTTGGTCAGAACCAAAGAAAATTTACTGCAAGAAGCTTTGTACCTATATTTTCAGTAGGTGTTTTGTAGCTTCAGGTTTACAGGTTTTGTGTGTATATGATATAAAATAGTCTTCCAGTGTCATTCTTTTGCCTGTTGCTGTCCAGTTTTCCAAGCTTCATTAAATGAAGAGATTGTCATTTTCTCATTGTTTAGTCTCACCTTCTTTGTTATATACACTTGAGTATATTTTAGGGCTCTCTATTCTGTTCCATTTATTTGTGAATCTGTTTTATACCAGTACCATACTGTTTTACTTATAGTATCTTTGTAATATAGTTTAAAATCAGGGGATGTAATGATTCTGCCTATGTTCTTGTTTAAGTTTTCTTCGGTTATTTGGGGTATTTTGTAACTCAGTTAAATTTTTATATTTTTCTCTATAAAAATGTCATAAAATTTTGATACAAGTTGCATTGAATCTATAGATTACTTTAGGTAGTATGAACATTCTAACAATACTATTTATTTCATCCAAGAATAGGCTATCATTTTGTTTATTTGTAACTTCTTCCATTTCTTTACTTAAAATTATAGTTTTTAGTGGATAGGTCTTTCACCTCCCTGGTTTAATTTATTCCTATGTGTGCTGTTCTTTCTGATGCAAGGGTAAATGGGATTTTTTCTTAATTCCTCTTTTTAGTACTTTGTTATTGGCATATAAAAATGCAACTGATGTTTTTATTATTTATTTTTATTGATTGATTAGACAGGAGACAGAGAGAGAGAGAAATTTTATTTCACTTATTTAAGCATTCCTTGGTTGATTCTTGTACATGCCTTGAGTGGGTTTGAACCCACAACCTTGATATATCAGGACTATGCTCTACCAACTGAGCTACCTGGACAGGGCTGCAACTAATTTATGTATATTAACTTTGTATGTTGTTACTTTACTGAATTTATTTATTACTTCTCATAGTACTTTGTGACATCTACAGGGTTCTCTTTATATAGTATATCATCTGCAAAGAGTAATGGTTTTACTTTTTCCTTTCCAATTTGGATGCCTCATATTTATTTTTCTAATTGTGTGTCTAGAATTTCAAATATTATGTTGAATAGAAACAATGTGAATGGACATTTCTTTATTTTTCTTGACCTGAAAGACAAAGACTTCAGCTTTTCAGTGTTGGATATGTTGTTAGCTGTGAGTTTTTCGTATATGGCCTTTATTATGTTAAAGTGCATTTCCTCCATCTGCACTTCACTGAGAATCTATCATTACTGGATATTGGATTTGTAAAGTGCTTACTTGCACTGATCGCCATGATCATATAATTTTTAACCTTATTTTTGCTTATGTGATCTATCACATTATTTTCTAGATATCGAACCACCCTTGTACCCCAGATGAATGACCGTGGCGAATGATCTTTTTAATATATTGCTGAATGCACTTTGCTATTATTTTATTGAGGATTTTTGCACCTATGTTCATCAGGATCATCAGCATATACTTTTTTTTTGCAGTGTCTTTTCTGGTTCTGTATGAGGGTAGTGTTGGCCTCGTAAAATGAGTTTGGGAGCTTTCCCTCCTCTTCAGTTTTTTGTAAAAGTTTGAAAAGAAGAGGTATTATAGCTTCTTTGAATGTTGGGTAAAAGTCACCTATAAAACTATCTGATCCAGGACTTTTTTGTGAGGAATTTTTTTAAGAAGCCTGTTTTTATTTTATTTTTTATTTTTTAAAGATTTTATTTATTTATCTTTAGAGGGGAAGGGAAGGAGAGAGGTAGAGAAACATCAATGTATGGTTGCCTTTTGTGCGTCCCCTGCTGGGAACTGGCCTGCAGGGAACTAGTCTGCAACCCAGGATGTGCCCTGACTGGGAATCAAACCGCATTTGTCTGGTTTGCAGGCCCGTGCTCAATCCACTAAGCTACACCAGCCAGGGCCTTGTGAGGAATTTTTTGATTACTGAATCAATATCATTAGTAGTTGTTGGTCAGTTAAGATTTTCTATTTTATTTCTTTTTAAGTTAAATTTATTGGGATGGCAGTCATTGATAAAATTATTAGGTTTTAAGTGTACAATTTTATGCTACATCATCTGTATATTGCATTGTGTGCTTATAAATCAAAGTCAGATCTTATTCTGTCACCAAAAATTTGACCTTCTTATTCCTTTACTACCACCTCAAACACCTATTTCTTCTTGATTCAGTCTTAGAATCTTGCAAAGATTCTAAGATTCTAAGATTCTTAGAATCTTGCAAAGATTTTCAGTCTTAAAATCTTTCTAAGAATTTATTTATTTCTTCCAGATTTTCCAATTTTGGGACATATAAATGTTGGTTGTATTTTCTTAAAATACTTTTTATTTCTATGGTGTCAGTTGTCATTTCATTTCTGATTTTATTTATTTTCTTTCATTTTTTCAAATTTAATGGTTATTTTTTGCTCCATTTACTAATTCTTTTTCTTCTCCCCTTTCTCGACATATACATATACATATACATATACATATACATATACATATACATATACATATACATATACATATACATACATGTTTTTATAAAAACTCTTCTGGCCCTGGCTGCTGGGGCTCAGTGAACTGAGCAACAGACTGTGAAACAAGAGGTTGCCAGTTTAATTACCAATCAGGGCACAGGCCTGGGTTGGGGGCATGTGTGAGGCAACTGATCCATGTGTCTCTCCCTCCTTCCCTCCCTTCCCCTCTTTCTCTCTTTTTATTTTAAATTTATTTTTTTATTGATTATGCCATTACAGTTGTTCTATTCCCCCTTCATTCCCCTCCACTCTACCCCCCGTCCCCACCATTACCCCCCTTTAGTTTATCACCATGTGTCTCAAGTTCTTTAGATTCTATATTTTCCATACTATTCTTCCCCCCCATCAATTTTCTATCTACTGTCTATGCTACTTATTTTCTGTACCTTCTCTCCCCTTCTCCTCCTCCTACTCCCCTATTGCTAACCCTCCTTGAAATCTTCATTTCTATGTTTCCACTCCTGATCTAGCTGTCCTTTTAGGTGTGGTTGTTAATAACTGTGAGTTTGCTGTCCTTTCACTGTTCATCTTTTTTATCTTCTTTTTCTTAGGTAAGTCCCTTTAACATTTCATATAATAAGGGCTTGGTGATGATGAACTCCTTGAATTTGATCTTATCTGAGAAGCACTTTATCTGTCCTTCCATTCTAAATGAAAGTTTTGCTGGGTAGAGCAATCTTGGTTGTAGGTCTTTGGTTTTCATGACTTGGAATACTTTCCAGCCCCTTCTTGCCTGTAAGGTCTCTTTTGAGAAATCAGCTGACAGTCTGATAGGAACTCCTTTGTAAGTGACTGTCCCCTTATCTCTTGCTGCTTCTAGGATTCTCTCCTTCATTTTAATCTTGGCTAATGTAATTATGATGTGCCTTGGCGTGTTTCTTCTTGGGTCCATCTTCTTTCATTTCTTATTGTATTTATTTGGGCCCTCTCCCTGCCTTTCTGATAAATCTGGCTAAAAGCTTTTTGATTTTGTTTTTCTTTTTATCTCATCTATCATTTTTAGGCTCTTTTCCATTTATTTTTATGCTGATATTTATTATTTTATTCCTCCTACTAACTTTGGGCTTAGTTTGTTCTTGTATTTCTAGTTTCTTTAGGTGTAAGTTTAGATTGTTTAAAACTTTTCTTTTTTTTTTTTAGGTAGGCATGTATTGTTAGGAATTTATCTCTTAGAACTTCTCTGTCCCATAGATTTTTAGACTGAGTTATTTTCACTTGTCTCAGCCTTTCTTTTGATTTATCCCTTGTTTTTTTTAATCCATTCATTCTTTAGCATTTGGTTATTTAGCCTCCATGGGTATGCATGTATTTACTTATGCACTCACTCACTCACTCACTCATTTATTTATTTATTTGTTTGTTTGTTTGTTTATTTATTTAAATTGGTGTTCAAGTACAGTTTTCTGTCTTTTACTCCCATCCCAGCCCACCCACCCAGCCCTCCCCATCTTCCTCCCATTTCCACCCACCCTAGTTTTTGTTCATGTGTCTTTTGCACTTGTTCCTGTAAACCCTTCCCTTCTTCCCCTGAAATTTCCTTCCCTCTCCTCTCTGGACACTGTCAGCCTGTTTTCTATTTTAGTGCCTTTGGTTATATTTTGCTTGTTTGTTTGTTTTGTTGTTTAGGTTCCCGTTAAAGGTGAGATCATATGGTATTTGTCTTTCACCTGGCTTATTTCACTGAACATAATGCTTTCCAGTTCCATCCATGATGTTGTAAAGGGTAGGAGCTCCTTCTTTCTTTCTGCTGCATAGAATTCCATGCAGCCTCCATGTTTTTATGTTCGTTTTCAGTTTCCTTCTTTTAACTGATTTCTAGTTTCATATCATTGTGATCAGAGAAGTTGCTTAATATGATTTTAATATTTTTAAATGTATTGAGAACTATTTTGTGGCCTAACGTACTTAATCCTAGAAATTTTTTCCTGTGTACTTTGAAACAACATATAATCTACTTTTTGGGTGAAATGCTCTAAACATATTAATTAAGAGCATTGTCTGATGTGTCATATAAAGCTGTTGTTTCCTTGTCTGGATGATATATCCATTGATGGTAAAATCAACATCCCTTGCTATTACCATCTAACTGTCAGTATCTCCTTTTATTTCCACCAACATTTGCTTTATGTACTCATCACATTTAGTTGCTCCTGTGTTGGATGTTTACAAGATTTATATCCTCTTGCTGGACTGATCCCCTCATCATTATGAAATGCCCCTCTCTGTTTCTTGTTACAGTCTTTGTTTTAAAGCTTATTTTTGCTTACATAGCTATTGCTACCACAGTTTTTTTCTTTTCATTTGCATAAAAAAACTTTCTCCATCCCTTTACTTTCATTGTGTTTGCATCTTTTGATCTGAAGTGGTTCTCCTGTAGGGAGCATATGTATGTGTTTGCTTTTGTAATGCATTCAGCTACTCTACATCTTTTGATTGGACAATGTAACCCATTTACATTTAAAGAAATTACTAATAGTAATGCAGCTACTAACATTTTATTGTTTTCTAATTGTTTTTGTTGTTATTTTCTATTTCTTTCTTTGTGTCTTGATTTGTTTTCTTATATGTTGAGGATCTATATTGTTGTGTTTGGATTTCTTTCTTTTTATTTCTTGTATATACCTAATTGATTTTTGATATGTAGTTACCATATGCTTCATATATTCTAATGTATATTTATTGCAGTCTATTTTAAGTTGATGATTGCATAAGTTCAAACCCATTCTAAATTCACTACAATTTTTTTAATCCCCTCCACTTTATTTTTGTCACTTTTTTACTTCCTTTGTGTTTGTGTGTACCCCTTAATTTGTTGTTGAATTACACATGATCTTGATTTTTTTTCTTTTTCTTCTTTTTATTCAAGCCTTTCTGATAAAATGTTTTTTCATCATTTTGAGTATTTCATGCCATTTTAAAAAAATTTTTTGTCCTACAAGGTTTCTGTTGAAAAGTGAGCTGTCAGTCTTTTGGGAACTGTCTTGTAAGTAATCAACTTTTTTTCTGTTACTACTCTTAAAATTTCTCTTTGTTTTTAAACTTTGGCATTTTAAAATGATGTATCTTGGTGTGGGCCTTTTTGTATTCATCTTGTTTTGGACTCTCTGTGCTTTCCTGGACTTGTATGTCTATGTCCTTCACCAGGTTAGGCTAGTTTTTCATCAATTTTTTCAAATATCTTTTCAATCCCTTTCTCTCTCTCTCCTCCTTCTGGTAGCCTTATGATGAGAATGCTAGTGCACTTGATGTTGTCCCAGAGGTCCCTTATACTATCTTCAATTTTAATTCTTTTTTTATTTTCTGTTCTGTTTAGGTGTTTTTTGTTGCCATGATTCAGTCCTGTTCTTCATCTAATATGTTACTGATTCCCTCTAATGATTCTTCATTTCTGTTATTCATTATTTTTGACTCATTTTTATTATTTATATCTCCTCTTTTATGTCTTCTATCTCTTTGTTTAAGTCCCCATTGTGTTTATCTATCCTTCTCCCAACTTCACTAAGCATTCTTATAACCAGTGTTTCGAACTTTGTATCTAGTAGATTGTTTGTCTCCATTTCATTTACTTTGTAATTTGTGGTTTTGCACTGTTTCTTCATTTGGGACAAGTTTCTTTGTCTTCTCATTTTGAATAACTCCCAATATTTATTTCTATTTATTAGGTAGATCTTCTATATCTCCTGGGCTTGTCAGAGCAGCCTTATGTAGAAGGTGTTCTGTGGGACCCAGTGGCGCCGTCTCCCTGTTCACCTGAGCAGAATGCTCACTAGGTGTGCCCTCTATGAGTTGAATGTTTCCTCCTATTGTGGTTGAGCCTCAGTTGATTGGCGCATCAGTGGGTGGAGTTGATCCTTAGCCTGACTGGAGGTAAGGTTTGGCCATGACTATATGTGTGGGCAACTTTCCTCGCAGGTCCCCCAGTCTGCCACAGATAAAAGTAAATATGACGGAGACATGATGTGATCTGCTTGGGGAGAAAAGGTGGCCATTTTCCCAGAGGAAAAAGGCCGTGAGCAGTGGCCAGTTTCTCAGGGGAAAAGGGCATTGGGCCCCCTCCTCCAGGGGCTTTTATTGGGTTCGTTTGCACAAGAATACAAGTAAGGATCAAACAATAAATAGCATTCAAAGAAATCTGAGGGCTTAGTCTGGGTCAGAGTCTGTCAGGAACAGAGTTTTAGGATTTCCTGCTCCAACCTTTAACATATGAATGAAAGCACTCTTAGCAGAGCAGACTTCACAGGTTTGTCAGGAAGTCTTTGTGATGCCAGATTTTTCCCCAGGACACACTCTAGCAAGGCAAGCAGCTGCACCTCTCCCCATCAGGTATTCAGTCTTAAGGGGATTAGAGCCAGAAAGTGCTTCTCCCAGAGGACATGGTGACTCAGGCTTTGTCAAAGCAGGGGGGTGAGAGTCCTTTGCTCTTTGTTGCAGCCCAAGTCCTTCCATGATGGCCTCCCAAGTGATTGTGTTTGGCCTAGGTTGCTCCTCCTTTGAGGGGTCTTACTCATCAAGGACTTCTGACCATGCTTTGGGGGCAGGGAGGAAACTGGGACAGCATTTGCTACTAGAGACAAGCCTTGACTCCTGTGGCTCACATTCCAGAGGTCACTGACTCATTCTTAGCCACAGGGGGTAGAGTTGCAATTTTTAGAACCAGGCAGAGCGGACAATAACAACTATAGAAGATGAGTTGTCTGGGGGCTGACTCAACAGAGCAGGGGTCACCTTAGCAAGGCTCTGGTGCCAGCTAAGTTTTCTCTTCAGGTGTACCTTTTGTTAATCTTTTTGGGTGCTGCTGTGGTGTGGTCTGAAGCTGAAGTCTGGTATGCTGGTATGGAGCCTCTTTGGTAGTGCTTCAGTACAAGCCAAGGTCAGCTGCCACTGTGCAGGGTTTGGGGGGGGCGGTCCTGGAAGAAACTATGAAGTAATCTAAGGTTAGTTGTCATTTGTGATGAACTTGAAGATACCTGTAAAAAGCTGCACAGCAAAATGAAGCCAGCTGCCACTTGTACCATGTCTGGACCTCTTTGATGGACACCACAATGTGAGCTGAGAACAGCCACTAATTGTGCCAGGTTTGTTACAGCTAAGTTGAAGCTACATTTGGGCCCAGACTGGCCATCATTTATGCCAGGCTTGGAGACACCTGATAGGAGTTATAATGCAAGATGTGACAGCTTGCCATTTGTGCTGGGATTGGGGCTGCTTTGCAACAGCCACAAAGCATGGCAAGGTTTGCCACTGCTTATTTGAGGATTGCAGGCTTTTGAGAGATTTGGAGAAAATCAAAAGCAATAGCCATGGCAGGGCACTTGTGTGGAGAAGCTCCTGGAAGAGGCTTGAGCAGGTGGGTATGTTTGGTAGGTTGAGGCCTCAGGGAATCACACGAGAGAGCCGATGGTGTTAACCAGGCTAATGCAGACACAGACGTAGCCCCTGCCTGTACAGGGCCAGCTGGATGGAAGGAAAGCTACACAAAGGAGCAATGGCACCTGACAGCACTTGGGTCCCTGGAAACAGTTGCCCCAACCCCTGCATCTCCAGCCTTTGCTCTGAAGTTAGTCAATTTATTCCCCCCTTCTCCACAGACCTGGAATTTTTTAAGTCACTGCTCCTGTGCTGGCCTTAGAACCTTTGAGGTTGCCAATGAGTGAATCTGCATGTCTTAAGTGTCTGTATGTCTTAAGTATCTGAAGTGACCCTTAAGAGGTCACTTCAGTCTCCAACAGGACACAATTACCTAGGTCTTTCCAGTCAGATGTTGTGGTACGAGTGTCCCAGGTTAGAGAGCCCACTGTGGGGCTACGGTCTTTTATTCCTCTGAGGGGACCTCCACAGCTGAGGTATCCCTCCCAATTTTTAATTGCCACACCATGTGTGTGGGGCTTCTTGCTCAGCATTTCCTCCCTTTCTATTAATCTCTGTGGGCTTCTTTATATCCTTAGTTATAGCAGTTCTGTTCAGCTAGTCATCAGGTGGATCTCAGTGATTTATTCCATAAATTAGTTGTAATTTTGATGTGATCATAGGAGGAGGCCAGCACAGAGGTTTCTTACTGTATCATTTGACCAGAAGTTCTCCATAGCCATTTATTTTTGATAGTCTGAAAGGTGCTAATTGTGTTTTAGAAGTATTTAAACTGTTCAAATTTTCTATTATTTTAACCTATGACCTATAATTTCATGACTAAAAAGTTACTATGCTGAAGAACAAAAATGCCTTCAGCACAGTTAAGTAGGTCATGTTGTACCTACAAGGGAATATATTTTATGGTCAATATTTTAACATCATAATATCTGTGTCAAGGGACTTACCTTTAGTAGCTCCAAGACAGGAAGAAAATTAATTTCCACCAGTATTGTATCCAATCCAGGTAAAATTGTATAAGGGAGAGGAGAAACTAGTTCAAGGAAATTTAGAAGTTGAAGGCACTAATTTAGCTATTTGTGTCATACTTTTTAAAGTAACCTACCATCTCTTCAATATAATGTTATCAATATATTATAAACAAAAGAAAAGAAAGGAATGGAAAGACTAATATATTCACTTTTAAAAGTAGAGAATCAAAGAAACATTAAAAATACTTATAGCAAATTAAAAAATAAGCAAGAATTATCACATCATTACTGTTTCCTAATTATTGTATTTTATATTTGTGATTTGTATGAGAGTTTCATTTCTTAATATATAAATTTCTACATGCAATCATATTAGTTTCTTTGTTCTATTTAGGTTGAAATATTTTTAAAGAAAATGGAATTATATTTAAGGAAGTATTTATATTAATAGAAGTACTATTTTAATAATTTATCATTTAATCATTCTGCTGCATGTTTCAGTGCCCTGAATTATATAGTTCCATTTTTTCATTAGATGAGCATATATTAAGGACCAGTGACATGCCATGCACTGTCTACTGTGGTAGACAGTACAGGTACAACCATAGAAATGATTACCTGTATCACTAAGAGTTTAACAAACTAACATAGAGCAGTCTTTCTGATTGGTCATATTCACCCCACAATACTATCTGACTATTTAGACCTCTCAAATGTTGCTCTTTTGGGAGTAACGATGTCATAAATATTCAGAGAACCTGTAAAAAGTGACTATTTTCTTAGCTGCCCATTAAATTAGGTGTTATTTCATTAAATATACCTAGCTTATGCAGAAAAGCTACATAGTATAAACAAGAATGTTAGCAATGTACCTGGAACGCGACTCCCCAAAACTGAATAATACATAATAAGTTAGACTTCTTGTAGTTGGATACTCCCCAAATGTAGCTGTGCTGTAGGTGATCTGACTTGAATGTTATAGTAGGTAAAAATTGAGGGCAATGAGAATGTTACTACATTAGCAGGGAGCTGCAAAGCCACATGCCTAATTTTCTAAAGCAGTATTGAAACCTTTTTTATTTGTTATATTATTTTTGTTGAAGAATTTCAAATATTTTAAAATATTTTATTTATTTTTAGAGAGAGGTGAAGGGAAGGAGAAAGAGTGGGAGAGAAACATCAATGTGTGGTTGCCTCTCATGTGTCCCCTACTGGGGACCTGGCCTACAACCCAGGCATGTGCCCTGACTGGGAATCAAACCGGTGACCCTTTGCTTCACAGGCCCGTGTTCAGTCCACTGAGCAACACCAGCCATGGCTTCCAATATTTTTAAAAAGTTTTTTTTAATTTGCTATTGATAGATCATTTAGACATCAAACTATTTGGTAAAATCATTTTTTCACAATAAATATTTACTGTGAAAAATAAACAGTAAGTATTTAACAGTAAATATGTATAAATATACTTCTGTTTTGTAACTTTGGAGACTGTTTTTGAATAGGTTTAGAATCATTTTTAAAAATAAAATATTCTACTGCAAATTTAACGTATAATTGTGAAAGTGTGAAATGAGTTATAATGTCAAGGGGAATTATGATTAGCTTATTAATTTTCAAAAGGGCTCTTAAAAATTTCTAATGATTATGTAGTATATTTACAAACTATAAGTCATATATTAGAGAAACCTCTATCATCTTAAATTTCCCTTATAAAAATCAGTATTTAAAGGAATAATTGTTATACATATTTCTTTTCTTCTAGAGGAATAAAGCCTTAGGATAAATATGTATATATTTTTGTGCAAAACATAAAAATTAAATAGAATTATAAACAGAAAAAATAAAAAGCATTTGTATATATAGCATGAATAAAATAGGTACTTTAGAAATTAAAATTAAAACAGGAAAACAAGACAGCTTACCTCTTAGAATTTAAGTCTTTCACTTCTTGGGTGAGAATCACACTGAATTCTCACCATTTAACAAAAGGGTTACAGGTTGATTCTCAGTTGTTTAGAAAATTGTTAATTACACAAGGTTATGGATCTAATTGTATGAAACAATTAGCTTTGCATAAAAAAACAACATCAAAAACAACAAATCCATCTACCAACACAATTTGCACCATTAAATGCGGTCAGGCATCCCAGGAAAGCAAGCCAATGGTCCCAGTGGGATGGGTGCAACATGTTTTCTCTCCTGGATGAACAATTAAATACACATTTCCAGCTGTCACCAGTTCAGCAGTGGCATCTTAATTTAGGAAGACATCTTTGAAAGAGAGGTAGCTAAGGGGGAAGTATCAGCGATGAAACAGCAGGCGCAGAAGCCAAACTGAACATAACTCAAAGATACAGGGTTATAACTGAACACATAATAACTGTCCAAGATCTCATGCCCTGTGAAAGTTTTAATCTTCCAGTCAATCCCAGAGTTTTGTTGACTCTCAGCAGCCTTTTGGAATTCAGAAAGCACTGGGTAAGTTCAGTCCTGCAGCTCATAGAAAGCAAACAAAGTAAACATACCAAGAAGAGTCACTGTGTTTATTTGTAATAGTTATACCAATAGCCTTACCAACAGGGCATTTCACTGGCTTTCCAATCCTCCTCTGTGATTTTTTTATGTGTCCATCCAGATCTGTTTTCTGCCCTTGCTTTTATACATGAAAGGCAGACCCTGTAGGCACTGCATCACTCAAGTTCCTTTTCCAACTGCCTTTCTATTGTGTATGGCAAATGGGTGACCCAAGAGATCAGAGGTCAGAAAAAGTGCCAGGCTTTAGTATTTCTGTTCTTCTCTCTGTGCTGTGAGCCACAGCATTTGTATGAATAACATTGTTGCCTTTCTGGATAACTACTGCAAACATTTTCACTGTGGTGATCAGCATACAAACTAACAGTACTTCTGGCTTCCTTATCGAACTCTCCATTCTTGGACTGCACTACCCAGAGACTCTGGTGCTATTACGTGTTGGTCATCTGCTCATCTCTCCCCACCATTAGCACTCAAGGTGAGGTTCAGGCCCATTTCTCTCCACCAGTTTAAATGCCACAGTGGTGCTCTCCTTGTTAAGAATAGTGATTTATATTGACAGAGGCGGACTTGAGACTCCGGTTAAATATCCCCACCCTGAAGTCTCCTCTCCCTTAGTTTTGCTTTTGAAGCTTGAGAAAGTATTAGGATATAGTTCCTTATCAGAAAGTGAGATTTGTCTTCCACTGATTGGGAATACATATGGAATGTTGTAATAATCCAAAAATACTAATCATAAAGTCATTTATGAAGGCATTCAAAGCCCACTTCAAACCAGAATTTAGATATTCCCTTAATTTTCCAGTATTCCCTCTTTTTTTCTCTTATGCCCACATAACCCTATCGTGTCTGGTACCTCTTTTTACCCTCAGCGTTTCCTCTATACTCCAAGATCTAACTTGATATTGCAGTAAGTTCCTTTGGTTTCCATTTTCTTTCCAAGGTTCCTCCACGAAGAATTACCAACTTCCTAATTTGAGTGTTGAATAAATTTCCTTAGAATCTTCAGAGAGAAAGATATAAAACAAAAAAGAAATCTCTTTGCTAATTTCATTGTCTCTCATGTCACTGTTGATTTATTTTTGCTATCAAATTTTGTTTCTTTTCTGAGTTTAACCAAAAATAGGGATAAGTGAGGTAGACATGAAGTGACATCCTGTTGTAAGTATGAAGTCAGAGGAAATGCTTTAAAAATGTGATTTATTAATCATTGTAATGCTTTATAAACCAAATTTACATCATAGAATTTTTAAGATCATTTTTCCCTAATGTTTTCCATGCACTGATTTGGAGGGCTAGTTATAAAATAACAGATGGTAAAATTAGATGAATCACTTAATAGTTTGAGGAGAATAAGTACACTTAAATGAACTATTAAATATAATCAACAAGCAAAAGAAGTTACAAATAATACACTCTAACTAGTGTTATAGAACACCACCAGTGCTGCTCTGGAACAGCTGCGGGGTTTGACTGCCCGCTGCTAAGTAGCATGACTCCCAGTACACGAGTTTGGTGAAAAAGAAAAGAGGTTTTTTATTAAAGGTTATACAGACTTAGAATAATGGCATAGTTCTGCCATTAAGCCCCACTCTCCTCTTTTGCTGCCATCTAGAGTCAGGGCAAAAGTTCCCAGCCACACGCTGACATCCGGGCTGGCATCCCTCCCCTGCCTTTCATGCAAATGCTGTATGAGCTCCCCCAGCTATGATGCAAATCTCTGAGCATTTTCAGTTAGGTACACAACTGACCCGGGGCAGCAGCCCTCTTCTCTCCAGGAAGGCACAGTTACTAACTTGCCCTTTGTTACACAATGTATCTTAAGCTCTGTACCATCCATTCTTCCCTTCCCCCCAGTCAAGGATTGTGGGTTTGTGCTCTGCACCCTGTTACAGTTGTATTGTCAATCACATGTTTGCTCACCTCTCCATACAGCCAAAGTAACAGAAACAAGAATACTGCCATACAAGATAAATTAAAATGTTACAAAGAAGGTTATGTAAGGTTTGTATTACATACCATAATTCCTGAAGGAATTGTGATCAAATAGTAAGGAGTCATGAAGAGCAGTTTATAGTCCAGTACTGGGAGGGATAAGGAGGACTGTACACTGAGTGAATGGGAAAAAGGTTAGGAACAGTAGTGAAAAAATAACAGTCAAGTACATGGTTGTATTTGAAAAGCTGTTTGTGTTTATTTTAATGCTTCATCTCTAAACATATATATAAAGGTATATGAACAATTCCCTTAATACCATGAAAATAGATCTAATATATGTTATGTCATCTGTCCATAATAAACACATTTATTATAAAATGATTTTTTTAGATAAAATAACCTTGTGTATCATGAAGACACTATTATGTAATTTGAAAAACCACCTAATAAGGTATCAGGAAAATACCTGAACATATTCCATTTTCTCCCAAGTAGCATTTTTTAAATTCTTTTAAAATCTGTCTGCAAAATAAATTATTTAGAACTTTAAAAGGTTATGCAAATACAGTTTGAAAATTACTCATGAAAACTCAAGAAAAAACTTGTGGCTTTCTATTTTAATTTGAATTTTTTTTTAAAAGTGTGGCAAAGTAAATTTCCAAACCATTAGTTTTCTACTTCCATAAAGTAGTTGGAATACATTCAAATGGCAAGATAAAGGAATGTATCCAGGATGGTTTACCTACTCACATGGAAAAATTAAGTTATCACATCAGAAAATATATAGAATTATAAATTATATTAAATATTGTTAGCTAGTGTAAATTTTAGTTGGGCAAAATACTTCATTTGCATCCCGTTATTACCTTCAAAAGTATGCTCATATGCAATAATAGTCTAAAAATATACATTTCCCAAAATACTGAGGAAAAGGAAAAGAAAAAAAAGTCAATCCCTTTTAACATTTTAAGATAAAAAGTATTTAACACTGAAAGTAGCTTTTACTTTTCAAAATCTAGTAAAACAGAAATAAAAATCAGGGAATGGTAGGGCATCCCCAAGACCACAAAATGAGGCTTTATATGTTACCAGTGTGTGAGGCAGCCTCACAGCCAGGCAGTAGAGGGGGTCAGCTACATTATTGTCATTTACAAAATGCAAGTAAGAAAAGACATTAATAGAGCACAACAAAAAGCAAACTCTAGCCAAACTCAAAGGCTGTAACGAAATGCACATTCAAGTGCCAATCAGAGGCAGAGTTTACTGCATACCAACGAAGTCTGGTGCATATCTGTGACTGTCTGGAGCACAGGTGGCAAACACAAGGCTCGCTGGCCGAATCTGGCCCTCCACCTTGTTTTATCTGGCCTGGCACCTCGTTTCTACTCAGCAGCAGCACTGAGCTCCTTGTGCCCAGTTAAGGAGTAGTTATTACATTTATGCAGTCCAAAAATTACATTCAGCCCTTTGAAGGCAACCATGAGGCGGATGGAGCCCCGGGTGAAAATGAGTTTGACACCCTGGTAGAGGCATCTAGGGCATTGCTGGGATTCTGCCAATGGTCTCCAAAGGCACTAACCACAGAACAACAGTATTTTTAGGTTAGGACCTAAAATTTCTTCTAACTACAGAGAAAAAAATAACTACCCTCTACAAAAACATAAGAAGTTAAGAACCTTATGATTTCATTCATTTAATTGAAAACAATAAATGTGAAAATAAATATAAAAACAAAATGAAAACTTATAGACACCAACAACAATATGGTGGTTACCAGAGAGAAAGGTGGATTGGGAGGGGGCAGTAAAGGGTAAAGCGGGTCAAACATACGGTGGTGGAAGAAGATTTGACTTTGGGTGGCAAACAAGATACAATTTATAGATGATGCATTATAGAACTGTACACTTGAAACCTGTACAATTTTAGCAACCAATGTAACCTCTATAAATTTATTTTAAAATATACTGTTATTAAATCTAGATAACTCTGACCCTTCTAAATCTTACAGTTCCTGTATGTTAGTTCTGTTTTCTTGAATTCCTTTAGTTTAAATACTTCTACAAAAATCATAATTCCAGAAGTATAGAGGTAACAGAAAAAAATTATTTCTTTCCTTAGTCCAGTGAAAATTCCACAGTGAGCTCAGTGGTATTTCAACCAGAACTTCAATGTATACGTACATAGTTCACGGCTACACAGTACTTCTATGTGCTATACTCTCTGTCCCTGATTTTCAACCACCATCAAAACATGTTTTTAAAAAAACTCTTAGGGAAACATCACTATCAACCTTATATAAATAAAAACTCTGCCCTGGCTGGTGTAGTTCAGTGGATTGAGCACAGGCCTGTGAACCAGAGGATCTTGGTTCAATTCCCAGTCAGGGCACATGCCTGGGTTGCAGGCCAATTCCCAGCAGGGGACACATGAGAGGCAAACATACATTGATATTTCTCTTCCTCTTTCCTTCCCTTCCCCTCTAAAGATAAATAAATAAAATATTTTTTAAATAAAAAATACTCTGTTAAGGGAATATTATAAATAAATGTATAGCAATAAATTAAATAACTTAGAAGAAATAGAAAAATCCCTAGCAAAACACAAACATTACCAAAACTAACTCAAATAAGAACAGAAAATCTAAATAAACTTATAACAAGAAATTGTGTTGTAACTTAAAAACCTCATGTGAAAAAAATCTCAAGGTTAGATGGCTTCAGTAGTGAATTATATCAAAATTTTTTGAAGAACTGATACCAATGTATTTATAAACTCCCCCCAAAAATTAAAGAGGAAAGAACACATTTTTGGTCATTCTATGAGGCAGTATTACAATAATACTAAAACCAGACAAAATATAACAAAAAAGAAGGCAGGCTGATATTCCCTTTAAATAGATACCAAAGTTATCAACAAAACACTAGCAAACTGAATCTAGCAGTATATTAAAAGGATTAGACACCATGAGAAACTGGAGTTTATCCCAGAAATGTAAGATTGGCTTAACATCCATGTTAATTAATATAATATTCCATATAAATGGAATATTGGCCAAAACTGACATTATCATCTGAATATGCATGTAAAAATAAATTGACAAAATCTAGAACACATTCATAATAAAAGTACTAAAAAAACTAGGAATAGAATGTAAAAGAAATCTATTAAAAACCTATATGTAACATTACATTTAATGTGTGTAAGATGTAACACTTCCTCCCTATACTCAGGAAAAAGACAAAATACATGCTTTTATCATTCATATTCAACATTGTGCTGAAGGCTTCCACCATAGTAATTACACAATAATACAAGAAAAAGTAATCTAGATTAAAAGAAAGAAGGACAGCTCTCTGTGCAGAGATGCTGGGAGCTTAGATACACACACACAAATCCTAAGGAATTCACTAAAACTCTTAGAACTAATAAGCTCATTCAGTAAGATTGCAGAGCATAAAATCAGTATGTAACATCCATTGTTTTCTATGCACAATGAATGAATCTGAAAATAAGATGTAAAAAGCAATTGTACTTATATTAGTATTGAAGGAAATAAAATGTTTAGAAATAAATTTTGGTATCAATATTTACTGCAAAGCTATGATAATCAGGGCAGTGTAATAAGCATACAGATACAGAGAGTAAAATTGAAGTTACAGACAACTTTAATAACAGCACCAAGCAAATTAAATGGAAAATGAAATAGTTGTGTTTTTTTTTAATTCAAAAAATGGTACAAAGACCCTAGGATTCCCAGAATAAGTGAGAAAGCAGAAGAGAAGATAATATACTTAAATTCTGATGTCAAAGTCATTACAGTTCCTGGTGATGAGAAGGTATAGGTGTCAAGGAAGTAAGTGGATGAAAACTATAGGGTGAAGAGAAAGGTTGTTGGGGCTCAGAAGGTAAAGAAGCAGGAGACTAAGAGTTGGTCATCCATCTGAGTGTTTAAGACACAGCAATATGGGTGGACAGGAATGCAGTGATCCAGAACTACATTGTTCAGTAAGTAGGAGTGACTGCAGGGCTATTTGGCTTCTACCAAGTAGCCTCCCAGAATAACCTCTCAGAAGACCAGAATTTCAAGGGTATTCAGGAAAAGATGAGGAAGTAGCCATAGGCGGCAATGTCATATAAAGGTTAAGAACTTGGATTCATTTATTTATTTTTAAAGATTTATTTTTAGGAGGGTGCAAAGGGAGGGAGAGAAATATCAGTCAGTTGCCTCGTGCATGCCCCCAACCAGGGACCCAGTGCAACCCAGGCATGTGCCCTGACTAGTATTGAACTGGTAACCTTTTGGTATTCAGGGTAACACTAAACCTACTGTGCCATACCAATCAGGGAAGGAACTTGGATTTAAATTACTGCTTTGTCATTATTTAATTGTGTAGTCTATGACAAATTGTTTAATGTCATTAAATCTCCCTCTATTTTTTGATATGTACATCTAAGAAGAATAACACATTTCATAAAGTTATTGTGGGAATTAAATGAAATAATGAATATAAAGTACTTGGCACATACTAGGTTCTTAAGACATGTTATCTACTTATTGATTAATATGTGATTACTGTACTGATCTAACTCATGTTTGCAACAGAAATTCTCAAAAGCAGGTAAGGCAAAATTAAGTAAATTAGTGTAAAAACTAAGTATTGTTCAACTGACTTTACACTTTGGGGAATCTGCCATTATGTGACTCCTAGTGAGAGGTAAAATGCCCCTCTGACATCAGAAATTTGCCCTCCTTATGTGTTCATAACCACTGTGCATGTCCATGTCTCATGTTTGGCTATCAGACACTCTCCTCTGGGACTTTAATCTGGATAAGTGAGGCAAACAAATTGGCAATTGAGAATGATTCTAATGGGGCTGGCAGTGCTAAAAGAAGGTGAAGTGTTAGTGATAGCATCTAAGGTCTGGACAAATCTTCCTCAGACTCTTTCTGTGATTTGGCTGGGCTTATCTCAATAGCCTTTCCATGTTAAAGCCTGTTTCCCAGAACAAGGACTTTAAATGCTACCAGATCTCCCTCTTTCTAAGGTTCTCTCTCTTGGCTTCATTCTTTCACACTATTTCCATATAAGTAGAAAGAAATATAAGCAGCATTAAACATAGCCAGTCATATTTCCAAATTTGTCACTGGAGAGGGTTTAAGATTTCTCCTCTGTGGCTATAAGTGCAAAGCCAGGAGAAAATTGGAATAGTTGTCCTAATTCGCAACAATTCTTTGAGCTATTAATTGTAGCCATAATTATGAAGAAATACACTGGCATATAGAGGACGCTAAACTCCAGAGCAATCAGCATAAATCCAAAGATGCAAAATGTCTTTGAAAAATGGTGCAGTCGTGCTAGAATACCATGGTTTGGGTACAGGTGAGGGGCATTTCCCAGAGGAGGACTAGTAAGGAATAAGAGATGGACAAGTTAGAAGCATCCGCTACACTACTTGTATGCAGGAGCATGACAGTAATGTATCCGAGATATGTCTTTGTAATAGAGAGAAACCATTAAATAATTTTAGGAGAAATTTATATATTCTATGCAATGTTTAGGAATATGCTGGAGGACAGGATACCAATGATAGGAAAGAGACTAAGGAAAGGACATTAGAAAAGATACTATTGCGATGATTCCTCTATGAGGGCCTAAACGATGGTAAAGGCAAAAAGCATATAAAGATAGGGCTAAATTAAAAGCTTATTCTGAAAGAGGAATCAATAAAACTCAATGGATGATTGACTTTAGTTGATGCAGGTGACTTCAGAGCTGATATCAAACACATTTTTAATGTGGACCAGAAACCTCTAATGGAAATAGATAATTTGTTTGTGTCAGTATTATTTGGGGAGTTCATCTGATGAGAATGAGGGAAGCAAATAAAAAATTTTAATGATTTTTTCAAAATTTTCTACTGTACTAATACAAAGATTTTTCTGCATTCTTTGTATTCATTCCTACCTCAAATATATATATAATATCAATAAATGAATAAATATATGGCAAGATTCTTATTTTACTGAGAGACTTTACCATGGTACACAAAATAAATATAATTCATAATTTGGAAATGTTAGCTTAATGCAACAAAAATGTATTTGAGCTACAGCTCACTCATTCTTATAAGCAAGCAGCTACCTGCAAGTAAATTATTCACTTTTGACATTACATCAAACAATAATTTAAGGCCTTTGGAGTAATGCTTCTGATACTAAATGTATTCTCACCTTCTATAAGAATCGATTCAGCTTTCAAAAGTATCTGACACCTTGAGAATGGTTTGCTTACTGTGAAAAGCAGGTTCTGAATATATCTTTATGCTCTTGACATTCTATTCAAGATTTCTAACTTCTTGATATTCACTTCATCACTGTTTAGAAATCAGAGCTTTATGGGGAAAGTTTACCTTTCTCTACTGAAACACATATACAGAAATTACATCATTTGGTCATTCCCTTTGAGGGAAAAGTCTAAATGACTTCATACAGAAGCTCAAATAGGAGATATTAATGCTCTATACAATGCCTCTGTATTTATCTGTTTTTAGAATCATTTAACAGAAATAAATTTATCATAATAGTCGGTAGTGTAACCAGTGCCCTGGAGTCAGTGACTGGTTTCCAAGGAATAAAGTAGAGATAAGGAAAAAGAGTGACTAGACAGGGAACCAACCTGGCACACACTACTTTAACCAAGTTATCAGTAACAGTTACCGGTGGTAAGTTATGTTAACTTTTAAATACATGTTAAAAACATTTTACGTCCTACTATGATTTGATAAAAAGGCCCTTAACAGTAACATTCTTTATCTATATTCTAAAATCTATATTCTCAGTCTAATCATAAGAAAACATCAAACCTAAATTCAGGTACACTGTACAAAATACTGACTAGCACTTTCCAAAACTGCAAAGGTCTTGAGAAACAAGTGAAAAACTGAAAAAAAAAAAAAAAAAAAGTAAGGAGAATCGTGCGTAAATATAACATGCCACTCTGGATTTTATCCTGAAATATAAAAAGAATATTAGCAGAAAAACCTGTGAAATCTGAATAAAGTGTATAGTTAATTAACAGTATTGTGCCAATGTTAATTTCTTAATTTTGATAAATATAAAATGATTACATAAAATGATAGCTTTAGGAAAAGCTGGACAAAAGACAAACAGAAACTCTGCATTACCTTTGTATTCTTCTGTTAAGTTTAAAATCATTTTAAAAATGCTCTTTTCAATATTAAAACAATTTAAATTTTATTTTATATATCCTAATTATGTCAGGTAAATGAATAAGTGATTATATTTGTGTATAGCCTATTTCAACCGAATTTCTTAAATCCAGAATAAATAATTACTTTCTTTGAGGCCAAAGTTCATGTAATTAATCTACATTAGCTTTCTGGTTTGTATCCACATGCTATTGTTCCACAATCAGGATTTTTACACATTAAATGAGCAATATGGTAATGTAATAAATTATTTTTCATTTTATTGGCATGATATTACTTTGCCTCAAGGAAACAGACATAAAGAATCTGAGTATTTAAGACTAATCAATATGTCCAATATGCTTGATGTGTGTTTATGTGCACATATTTTGTAACTTGTGTATGCATTCACCTACTAATGGACACTTAGATAGTTTTGATTTCTTGGCAATTGTAAATAATACTGCAGTAAACATGGAGATGAATATATCTTTGAAAATTAATGTTTTCATGTTCTTCACATAAATACCCAGGACTTGAATAGCTGCATCACACAGTAGTTCTATTTTCAATATTTCAATAAATCTCCACACTGTTTTTTATAGTGGCTGTATTAATTTACATTCCCACAGTGTACGAGGATTTTCTTCTCTCTGTATCTTCTCCAACACTTGTGGTTTCTTGTCTATTTGATGATAGCCATTCCACCAAGTGTGAAGTTGTATCACATAGTTTTGATTTGCATTTTTATAATAATTAATTATGTTAAACCTCCTTTTTATGTGCCTGTTGAACATCTGTATGTCTTTTTTTTTGGAAAGTGCATTTTTAAATTCCCTGCCCACTTTAACTGGTTTATTTGTTCCAATATCTTTTCTCATTTAATAGCTCTCCTTTTAATTTTGTAGATAATATCCTTTGCTGTGCAGAAGCCTGCTAATTTGATGCAGATGTATTTGCTCTTTTTTCTTTGTCACTAGAGTAGAATCCATAAAGTCATCATTAGGACCAATGTCAAGGAACTTACCAACTACACGTCTTCTGTATATTTTTTTGGTATCAGGTGTTACATTCCAAGTCTTTAATTCATTTTGAGTTAACTTTTTTATATGGAGTAAGATAGTAGTTCTAGTTTTATTCTTTTGCATGTGGCTGTCCAGTTTCCTCAACACCAATATTTAGAGACTTTCCTTTCTCAATTGTATGTTTTGCCTTCTTTTCCGTGAATTAGTTGTCCATATATATGTGTATTTATTTCTTGACTCTGGGTTCTATTCTATTGATCAATGTGTTTGTTTATCCACCAGTACCATACTGTTACTATAGCTTTATAATATAGTTTTAAACCAGGGGTTATGATATCTCTGGCTTATTTTCCCTTCAGGGTTGCATTGTCTGTTAGGCTTTCTTTGATCCCGTACAAATTTTAGTATTGTTGTTCTATTTCTTTGAAAAATGCCATTGGTTTTTTTATAGTGATTACATTGAATCTGTTATTAGCTCCTTTATATATTTTGGTTCTTCTATGCTGGGGGTACTTGTATATTGATAAATGTTGCCTTCCCAGTGTATTGTCCCTTTTTTCATTATATACTTCCCCTTTTGTTTTCTTGTTACCATTTTTGGGTTGAAATCTGTTTTGTGTGAGTTAAGGTTGGCTACACCTTCTTTCTTTTGGTTACCATTTGCATGGAGTATCATCTTCCATCCTTTTACTTCAAGCCTATGTTTGTCTTTAAGGCTGAAATGAATCTCAGTAGGCTAAATAGAGCTGGGTCTTCTTTTTTACTCCATCCAGCTTCTTTTTGCCTTTTCATAAGGGAATTTATTCTATTACATTTAGGGTAATTATCAAAATATGAGAGCTTCCTATTGCCATATTGTCTTTTGTGTCACGTTTGTTCTATATTTCCATTATTACTCTTCACTTTTGTTTTTGCCTGCCATTTTAGTTTGGTGATTTTCTACTGTGTTTTTATAAGTTTCCTGGGATTTTTGTTTGTTTGTTTGTTTGATGTCTCGGCTCTAGATTTTTGTTCTTTTTTGTTACCATGAAGTTTGGATAAAAGTAGTCATACATAAAAATTATTTTCTGCTCATAGTATCTTATCCCCATTTGCCTATATATGTTCTGTCCTTTTATTTCCTTTTCTTTCATGTTTTTGTTGATTTGGATAATTGTTAATTTTTTTACCAGATTAAAGCAAATATAGTTGTTTTTAATGTTTGTTTGTTTCTTTCCTTTTTTAACTTTTAAAAACTATTGTTCAAGTACAGTTGTCTCCCTTTGCCCCCACCACTCCCCCAATCCCAGCCATCCCCACCTCTCACCCTTGATCCTACTCCCCTTGGATTTTGTCCATGTGTCTTTTTATACATATTCCTTGACGACCTTCCCCATTTTTCCCCCATTATCCCCTCCCACCTCCCCTCTGGGCACTGTCAATTTGTCCTTTATTTCAATGTCTCTGGTTATATTTGGTCACTTATTTATTTTATTGATTAGGTCCCACTTATTTGTGAGATCATATGGTATTTGTATTTTGCTGCCTGGCTTATTTCATTTAGCATAATGCTCTCCAGATCCATCTAAGCTGTTGCAAAGAGTAGGAGCTCCTTCTTTCTTTCTGCTGCTTAGTATTCCATTTTCACAATGTTTGTTTGTTTCTAATAACAGAAGAGCTCCTTTTAAGGCAAGTCTTTTAGGGTAAGTCTTGTGTCGGTGAACTACTTCACCTTTTGTTTGTCAAGGAAATCTTTCATTTCTCCTTCCTATCTGAAGGATGACTTTATTGGATAAATTACTCCTGGCTGGCAGTTCTTGTCTTTTAATCTTATGAATATATCGATCCATTCATCCTGGCCTATAGCATTTCTGCTGAGAAATATGTTGATAGCCTAACAAGAACAGAACAAGTTTGCTATCACTGCTGCTGGTATATAGGGGGTGGCTGGCTAGATCTTAGGAGGATGCTGCAAAATTTCCTGCTCTACCTCAGGATGTAGGTAGGCTCCACCTCAACTCCTACAGACATTATCTGCAAGCTCCACCCCCCAAAACAAGGTCCAATCCATCCACTTTCAGATGTACAGATATGTGGATCCCTCAAGCATCCAAGCATGTGCCGTGCAGAGGATCTTCCTTTGGACTACAGATACTCTACTATGGTAATTTAAAGGGGAGAGACACAGGCAATGACTCATGCTGCCATGATGTTAGGAGTTACTTATTTTAGCATTTAAAATATACTCCGGAATTAGCACAGTATTGACCGATTTCACTTGATTATTTTCCTAATGGAAAAAAAAAAACACTTCATATTTGAAGGAAAAATACAATATTTATATTATAGTACTTTTACACATTACCTATTGATTTCATTTATTGTCTGTGTATTTTATGTTATACTAGAGTATTTAGTTTTATACTGGAGATTTTTTCTTCCAATCTTCCTTTGGCTTCATTGTTAATTTTTATACATAGAGAAAATACCTACAAAAATGAAATACATTCAGCAAGTTTCTACGTAGATATTTTTTCCATATAAATCTCAAAGGAGAAATCTAATAATATAAAATGTTTTTATAAGATATAGGTTAGCCTTATCTTCTTCATCTCTAAATAATCACCTTTTTATACACAAATCATAAAAAGGTTGGAAAAGAAGCTTCATATTATGCATATTTTTAGTAAAAAAATACATGCTTTCTATTGCCCTTTGCCAGTAAAAAATGTTAGTATGTTTGGAATTCTTTAATTCTGCACTTTTACTGTAAGTAAGAAAATTTGTGTACAGGATGTCAGCCTGTAGTCGACATTTATTTTGAAGAAAACTTCTGTGTGATACAGTGTGCTAACTTATAAACTGCTACTAAATATCAGAACTAACATATTTGAATCTTTGAAATAAAGTAAAAATGTTTCCTGAGGTTATTTAGGTTCTCTGAAGCAAATACTTCAATTTCTTTTCAGATTATATTTTATATTGATTTTATGGATTCCATAGTAACCTAATGAACTATAATTATTAAAGTTTTTCTGTTTTTAAATCATAATATTGTAATTCAGTCAGAATATGTTATAAATAGAACAACTTAGAAATGTTTCATTATCTGTTCAAGATAGAAAAAAGAAAAAAAGTCATCATAACAAAAAATATATACTACAGACTTCCAGGCAATTAAATTTGAAGTTCTAATTTAATATGCTTCTGTATAATACAGATATTTCTGTATTATACAGAAATATGTGTCATTAAAGACACATAACTCCAAACAGTAAAAGCATGTTATAGTAGAGCTAAAGAGATTCATTTCAGGCCCATCCAGTGGGATACTAGTTTAACCAGGGTGACCTACATTATAAAATGATATGTCAACACACATAACAAACAAAAAATTTCTGGTAGAAACAAGGTTATACTAACCCGACTTTCAAAAGAATCTTTTTAAGTGACCCTGCTCAACAAATTAAATATACTTTATTATACATATATAAAAATTAACAAATTATCAACATAAAATACTTTTAATATATAATGATGAATATGCTTTAGTTGTATACTTTCAGTAAATATAAGAAATATTGATTTCTAAGAAATCATCAGTCATAAATTGATACAGGCTTTGATGTAAAATGGATAAACAAGTACCTGCATTTACTGATTCTGCTTCCCAGAACACCATTAATGCGAAAAAGATACTAGAAAAAAACACGTTGTAGCTGGTCTACAAAACCCACACCCCTTATATTAGAAGATGTAAACTATATGGGATCGTGGTGAAGGTGAAATGAAATAGAGATAAAGAATTTGCATCCCCATTTGTCAAAGAAGAAAAGTTTCAAAAGGTGAGAATGGTAATTAGAATATAACTTAAAGGTTTACAGAAACGAGCATTTCCCTCCAGGATAAAACAGCAAATAAAGCTGTGAAATGAACGTTACACTCCATGGAGCTGACGGATGGAAACTGACACACCTAGGCACTTGCACACTTCTCTCTTTGACTCTCCATAAAATCATTTGAATCAAGGTGCCTGAAATTAAAAGTGTCACCAAAGAAGACACTTCAACAGTGGCTGCAGGAAGGAAATTAACACCCTCAGGCCAGGCAAAATGTAAAACATATCAGCATTCACCACCACCATAAAAATATATTACATTGGGAGAAGAACCCTGAAATATAAGCTATAAATTCAACAAAACTAAATTTACACAGGGATTTAAAAACAAACTACACCACCAATAGCAACAAATTATTTGAAACCGGAGAGTGTTACTTTCCCTCCAATATCTCTGCTTAGTAGAAAATGAGAGGTATTGCATGGGGAGATATTGTCTGCCACTGAAAATAAATACCCTTTTTAAATATTTGCACATTTGTAGTGGACATTGCTCATCTCTGTCCATTTCTTTACCAAACTAATAATCAGATCTCTCAGCTAGTTTGTTGGCTGCAAATAGCTCATATCTTATCCTAGCTCTAACCTGCTTCCACCATACTGATCCTCCTCAAAACATTTTAAAATAAATAACATGGACACATACATACTTGTCACTTGAATTCTGCTTTTGGGAAACCTAACTTCAGAGAATATCTAAGTCTATGTGTGTTTTCTTACCCCCATACAATTGTATTGTCATGTTTTTAGAGAACAGGGTTAGAGTAAACTAGATTTACCTGATATAGAATAATATATTTGAAGGCAACATGATGTAGCTTCATGACCAATAATTTCAACACTCAGTTACAGATCCTAGGTGTTACAATTTCAGACACTGAAAAGTACAATGAGGCATTAGCTATGTCAAGAAATTATTTCCCAAATTTTATCCAGATACCCAAGTGTTTCTTAATAATCTTGAGTTCAAACATAAACAGTGGCATACTTGTGTAAGGTAATATTTTTTGAAATGAAAATGCTAACCAACGTATGTGTGACTCTGCATGAAGTTCAAACAGATAAGTCAGTGCCCGTCACAACAACATTACTGACGTTCCTTTTCAGTCCAGTCCTGATGATATGCCACAGAGGGAAGCGTATTTTCTATTAAAAATTTAGAATTATGCAAGTTTATGTGGAAATACAGTCTCTGTTATGGAAAGGTAAAAGGAGATAAGATATTTATCATTTGCATCACTAAAAAATATTAATACTACATTCCCTGCATTCTAGCCTATGACCTGGTGTTTTTATACCTCTCAGCCAAAATAGGACATAATTTTTGCTTGAATCTTCCTCTACATACACAGTACAGACATGTATCTCTCTGCTTTAAGTCTTTGAAAAGTATATTTTAAAAAGTCTAGGCTTATTTTAAAAAGAAGGTACTTAAGTTATTCAACTACATAATAAAATAGTTGAAAACAGGGTAAGTCAAAAGTTCTGATGTTCTCTGGCTATGTTTTAAGTTCAGTCTTACTTACAATGGGTATACAAAGAAGATAATTCATAAGGATTTTAGATATAGTGCACTATTTACTGAGTAAATAGAAGAAAAACATGCATTCTATGTACAAAGGGCTGTCATGGAAAGGCACACATAAAAGGCTGAGCAAAGGACAATGACACAACAAATAGCCATGTATTGAAGATAAATGAGTGACAAACATGCCTAATCATCCTGAAGCAGAAAATAATCAGCTATACAATATTGGCAAGAGCCAATCAAGAAAAAAATAACTTTAGAAGATCAAAGTAATAGTGTTTTTAAATTACTTTATTGTTATTCAATTATAGTTCTCTGCATTTTCTCTCTACCACTTCCCAAGACCCCAGCCAAACTCACCTTGTAATAGTTTTTTAACAGTACACTAGAAAGAGAGCTAAAGTTTCTATTTTTAATTATTCTATGTGTTTGGTACAATTTTCTACTTTAAAATAAAATCTGCAATATTCTTTTATTTATTTTTGTTCAATTACAGTTGTCCAATCTTTTCTCCTCCTTGCCCTCCCTGTCCCACCCATCCCCCACTCCACAGTTAATCCCTATCCCATTGTCTCTGCCCACAAGTCCTCTATTCATGTTCCTTGACCTGCTCCTTTCCCTTCTATACCCCCTTCCCTCTGATCACTATCAGTTTGTTCTTTATTTCCATGTCACTTGTTCTATTTTTTTCATTTATTTTGTTGATTAGTTTCCACTTTTAGATGAGGTCATATGGTATTTGCCTTTCACCACCTGGTTTATTTCACTTACCATAATGTTCTCCAGTTCCATCCATGCTGTCACAAAGAGTAGGAATTCCTTCTTTCTTTCAACTGCGTAGTATTCCCTTGTGTAAATGTACCAGCTTTTTGACCCACTCATTTACTAATGGGCACTTATGTTACTTCCAACACTTAGTTATTGTGAATTGTGCTTCTGTGAACATTGGGGTGAATAGGTTCTTTTGAATTGGTGTTTCTGGATTTTTGGGAGTAATACCAGCAGTGGAATTGTCAGGTCAAAAGGCAGATACATTTTTCATTTTCTGAGGAAATTCCATGCTTTATTTCACAGTGGCTGCACCTGTCTGCATTCCCCCCAACAGTGCACTAGGGTTCCCTTTTCTCCACAACCTTGTCAGCTCTTGTTGTTTGTTGATTTGTTACTGATGGCCATTCTGACCAGTGTGGAGTTGTATTTCTTTGTGGTTTTAATTTGTATCTCATTAATAGCTAGTGACATTAAGCATTTTTTCATATGTCTGTGGTCTCTCTATATGTCTTCCCTGGAGAAGTGTCTGTTCAGGTCCTTTTCCTGTGTTTTAATTGAATTGTTAACCTTCCTGGTGTGGAGTCATGTGAGTTCTTTACATATTTTGGAGATCAACCCTTGTCCAAAGTATCATTGGCAAATATGTTTTCTCATACAGTTGATTTCCTTTTCATTTTATTGATGCTTTCTTTAAATGTGAAAAAAAACTTTAATTTGATGTAGTTCTATTTGTTTATTATTTCCTTTATATCCCTTGCCCTAGGCAGAGGTGTCCAAATTTTTGGCATCTCTGAGCCACCCTGGAATAAGAGTTGGATTGGGCCGTACATTAAATGCATTGCAACACATAATCACAAAAATTATCTCATAATGTTGTAAGTAACATTACAATTTTTTGTTGGGCCCCATTTACAGCAATCCTGGTTTATGTGTGGCCCATGGGCTGCAAGTTGGAAACACTCGCTAGAGGAATATTGGTAAAAGTATTGCTGCAAAAGATATCTGAAATCTCCTTGCCTGTATTCTCCTCTAGGACTTTTATGGTGTCACATCCTATATTTAAGTATTTTATCCATCTTTAGTTTATTCTGGTGTATGGTGTAAGTTGGTGGTCTAGTTTCAGCTTTTTGCATATACTTGTCCAGGTCTCCTAACACTATTTATTGAAGAGACTATTTTTAATCCATTTTCTGTTCCTGCCCCTTTGTCAAATATGAACTGACCATAGAGGCGTAGGTTTATTTCTGGGTTCTCTATTCTGTTCCATTGGTCTATGTGTCTGTTTTTATGTCGGCACCAGACTGGTTTGATTATAGTGGCCTTGTAGTAAAGTTTGATATCAGGTATTGTGATCCCTCCTACTTTCTTCTTCTTTCTCAACATCACTGAGGCTACTCTGGGTCATTTATGGTTCCATATAAATTTCCAAAATATTTGTTCTATATCTGTGAAATATGTCATTGGTGGTTTGATGGAAATTTTATCGACTCTATAGATTGCTTTGGGTAGTATGGACATTTAAATTATGTTAATTCTTTCAATCCACGGACATGGTATATGCTTCCATTTGTTCGTATCTTCCTTAATTTCTTTTTCATTGTTGCATAGTTTTCTGAGTACAGGTCTTTTACCTTCTTGGTTAAGTTTATTCATAGGTACTTTTTTTTCTTGCTCTAGTAAATGGGATTTTTTCCTAATTCCTGTTTCTGATGTTTCATTGTCAGTGCACAAAAATGCCTTTGATTTCTGAATATTGGCTTGTGTCCCACTCTTCTGCCAAATTCGCTTACTAGGTTGAGTAATTTTTTGGTGGAGTCTGTAGGATTTTCTATGTACACTATTATGTCCTGTGCAAACAATGACCATTTTACTTTCTCCTTTCCAATTAGGATGCCTTTTATTTCTTTCTTGTGTGTGATTGATGTGGCCAGACCTTCCAATACTATGGTGAATAGAAGTGATGAAAGCAGACATTCTTGTCTTGTTCCTGATCTTAAGGGAAACACTTTTAGTTTTTGTTCCTTGAGTATGCTGTTGGCAGTAGGTTTTTTGTATGTGGCCTTTATTATGTTGAGGAATGCTCCCTCTACTCCCACTCTGCTGAATGTTTTTATCATAAATGAGTGCTGCATTTTATCAAATGCTTTTCCCCATTTATTGATATGATCATGTGTTTTTTATTCCCTTTTGTTTTGTTTGTAGTACATTTATTATTTTGTTTATACTGTACCATCTTTGCATCCCTGGGATGCATCCCACCTGACCATGGTGTATGATCTTTTTAATGTATTGTTGGATCCAGTTTCCCAAGATTTTGTTAAGGATTTTAGCATCTATTTTCATCAGTAATATTGGCCTGCAGTTTTCTTTCTTGTGGTATCTTTATCTAGTTTTGGACTTAGGATAATACTGGCCCAGTAAAGAGTTTGGGAGTCTTCCATCTTCTTGGATTTTTTGGAATATTTTGAGAAGGATGGGAGTTAACTCTTCCCTAAATGCTTGGTAAAATTCCCCAGTGAAGCTGTCTGGTCCAGGGCTGACATGTGCTGGGAGTTTTTTGATTAATGCTTCCATTTCACTAGCTGTTATCGGTCTATTCGAGCTTTCTTATTCTTGACTCAGTTTTGGAGGACTATATGTTTCTAGAAATTTGTCCAATTCATTCAGGTTTTCAAATTTCTTGGCATATAGTCATTTGTAGTAATTTCTTAGGACCCTCTGTATTTTTGTGGAATTGGTTGTAATTTTTCCACCTTTGTTTCTCATTTTATATATCTGGGTCCTTTCTCTTTGTGTCTTGATGAGTCTGGTTAAAGTCTTGCCAATTTTACTTGTCTTTTCAAAGAAACAGTTCCTGGGCTTTGAATTATTTTTATTCTTTGTGTCATTTAATTTGGCTATGATTTTGATCACTTGCTTCCTTCTACTTGCTCTGGGTTTTATTTATTGCTCTTCCTCTAGTTCTTACAGATTTAGGGTTAGGTTGTTTATTTGAATTTTTTATGTGTTTTTCAGGTAGGCCTGTATTGCTATGAACTTCCCTCTCAGGACTGCCTTCAAGGTGTCCTATAGGTTCTAGGTTGTTTTGTGTGGATTTGCATTTGTTGCCTTGGCTGGTGTAGCTCACTGGATTGATTGCTGGCCTGCAACCTGAAACGTTGTAGCATTCTGGTATACTTTTTATTCTGCCTTATGAAACACTGATTTGGAGTAATTATGTAAAGTCAACCATTTTTAAACAGGAATGATAAGTAAGCCTGGTATTCTAATGTGGTATAATCTCAAAATTAAATATACATGTTTATATATCAATATCAAACATCATTAATAATGTTAATATTTGAAAATGTGCCACTTCTTCTCCTAAGCAGAAGTGTTAATTTTGTTAAAGAATACAACAGTTGTGCAGTCACTCATTAATTTAGTAACCTTAGGAAATAGGCTAAAAAGTTACCATTTGTTACATTCTTTTTAAAACCTCGTTTAAAACCTGGTTTTAAAAAGAATGGTTATTTTTTGTGAGAGGCAGAATTTTGCTAGAGGAAGTACCGAGGATTTTAAAAGTCCAAGAAACAAACAACTGAAAAAAGAGACACCTTATGATTAGGGCATTTAAAATGAGAATTTAAATAAATCAGATTGGAGAGGTAATTAGTTTGTTATTAACATTAGGAAATGGAAATATTAAACTAGAAAGGTAGGAGAAATAACACTGAAGTACAAAATGCTATGCTGTTCCAGCTGAAAAAAAATCTGAAATCAATTGTTTGCAGTGTCTAATCAGGGAAGGATGGAGTGATCGTGGATACCAATGGTCATTACATCATAGCTTCACAGCTATGGGCTCTGTAGAATGAACCCTATAGCCAAAGAAACAGTGAGGCTTAAATAAGCAGAAAAAACAAAAACCTTGTAAGACCATCATTTCTTGAGAGCAAATCAATGAGTGAAGTTATTGTGCTGAGCTAGTCGAATGTAAGTGAGAACACAAAATTACAGTGCATTTTAAGACTAGCACAGGATAAAAATGGTGGTAGATATCTGCATATTATCCTGGCAATTGGAGTATCCTGGTCAGCTTGAGTATCTATCTGCTAATAATCCTCTTAAGAAGAAGGAGACTTGGAGAGAAGAGAGAAATCATATTTCCTTGGTTAATATTTTTATCAGGAAACTATTTTCTTGGCCAAATTGCAATTTTTCCCTGAGTATATAGTATGAAAGGAGTATCATTTGTCACGACTTTTCCAAAGCATTTGCATTATTATAAAATAGAGTAACTGGATATGATATTATATATATATGCACATATATACACATATATGTATGTGTATATATGTGTGTGTGTGTATATATATATATATATATACACACTTTGAGGATAGTTTTAATCTAATATCTTAACTTGCATATGATTAACAATTCTAAAATGTATTAGAATCAAGTGGTAGAAATGTATGTGCAAGTGCTTCTCTTACAAATTTTTACGAGGGAACTTCATTAAGTATTTAAAACACCATTGTTTTAGCAGTTATCCTTTTACTAATTTGAGGGTTCCCAACAATGTAAAGACAAGCAATCAGTGCACAGACTCAGGAAACCCAACTGTAATCACAGCAATCATGTATGACATAAATTACAAGTAATTGATCATTAAAATTTGAATACCACATTTTGTCTAGAGGGGAGAAGCTGAGATAAGATGACATATTTTTGTACTTTTGCACCCACCATTAAATTGTCCAAACTTCACGCTTTTCTCCACTCTTTCATCAGGTTCCCTAGAAAGACAAAAAAGTGGTCACTGGAGAGGAACGCTCGCTCACTTTTCATGAGAGCTTAGAAATTGACTCAGAGTTTGAAATTTGCCAGCATACAAGTTCCAAAAGAGTCTGACTCTTTACCGCATAATTGAAACAGTTTATTGCTTTTTAATATAACTTCACTTTAGTAAATTAATTCATTAAACAAAAATATTTATTGACTACTTAATTGATCCAGGCTTCCTTATAGGTATTGGGGCATTCTGAGGACAAAGACAAGGTATCAACTCTTACAGAACCCAATAGTCTAGCAGAAAACATTAAGTTTTAACAAATAAGTCACTATAGAATTTCAGAGAGTGATAGGTAATGAAGAAAACAAAACAAGAGTAAGTTAAATGGAGAGAAGTATGTTAGAAGCTAATTCCAGTTGGCTGCGAGCAGTCTTTTCCGTGGAGGTGACCTCTAAGATAAGGCCTGGAGAGAGGAGATGCACAGGATGCAACCTGGTACTCCAGGCAGAGAGTTGGGCGAGGACCCCAGTGCATGAATGAAGTCAGTGTGTTTCTGGAACAGATAGAAGGCCACTGCGTTTGCAGGGGGTGATCTAATGGCATATAGGTACCAAATAAAAAGAGAAAAGCCAAACTATAACATGTTTCTCTGTTTCAAAATCATATATAAGTACTTAGCTGGTGCACTGGTAGATTTTGTAAATGTTTTATAACTATATGCCTGTGACTGTCAGCAGTTTAAACCTTGGGCTCACTAAGTCATTTTTTGAAAGAAAACTTTCTTCTATTCTCTTTTCCATAAAACAATAATGTCATGTCTTGTCAGGGAACTTTCAACTCTATGAAAGTCTCCACAGGGGCTAAGGGTACGATACCACGGTAATAAGGTACAGCACATGACTATAGATATTATTAAGGTAAATAATGCTTATAGTCCTTATCAATTTTGAAAACAGTTTTTAAGGTTATATGAGTCTACCTGTCTCATTTAGAATATGTATAATGTTCATTTCTCAATGTAAATGTAGTCTGTATACATTCAGTAGATAAAAATAGAGACATTAAATTATAGGGAAATGCACATGTATTCTCCATTTGTGTCAGAACATGAATAACATTTTGGAGACATTGAAAAAATATGTTAAAATTCATAAACTTCAATCCACACATATCTATCAATTTATAAGTTATGTAACTTTGTGTATTTTTCTTTAAATTTTAAATGCTTCAAAGTAATTTAAATTAATGTAAACCCTGTATTTTAGGTTTTAAATTTAATTGTATATTGATATAAATGAAATACTTTAAATTAGCACATACCATAGAATAGATATGCGCTAAATGCTATGTTTTTAAACATATGCACAGTCCTTGATACTGTGTAATTTCTCATAAATTCCTCCTAAACTTTAATCTGAATAAAAATAAGAAAAACAGTGTGTAAAACTGCAGTTTCCATTGATATTGAGGCAAATCCCTGGTGTTTTGCAGGAAGAACCTTCGTGTTTTACATTTTTCTGGGAGAAAAGAACAAGAAGTTTAAAATAATTGGAAATCCTGCCCAGTGGCCCAGGAATTCACTGGGATTATTTTATTAAACTAGATAAACCTAAAAAGAAATTCAAATAAGAGATTGTCACAAAGCAACAAAATATGTGCTATTAGAACATACAGCCTGTAGACTTCAATCTGACTGGGTAAGCTACTCTGGCAAGAGAGCATTTTATGTAGAAAACTTCAATTGCGAAAATTAGTTTTTCACTACTCACATGGGTAGTTGATGAAGTTCCCAAATCTATATAGTTAATGTGAGCACACATTATTGAGAAGGAACAGGAAGAACTATTAAGAAATGGCATTTTGTGACAGTTCTGGGGGTGGGGTTCAGGGGTGGAGGCACCTAGCAAGAGGGGACAAGGATTTATGGCTTCTGACAACTGTGTGGTGATTCCGGGAGGGAGGAAGGGGGTACACGGAGAACAATGGTAATGGGAAAAAACACAATAAAAATATCTTGTTTTCAATGACAATGAAAAGAAACATCATTATATAAGCTGATTAGAGTAAATGCTAGTCATTAGGTCATTTCTAATGTATAGTACACAGATTTCTTCATTCTAATTTTGGAGAGCCCTTTAAAAATGCCAATTGGGAACAATAGTGTGTGGTACAAAAATGGATCATAAAAACAAAAAATCCATAAAATATACTTTCAAACATGTACTAATGTTGCGTCTAATTTAAAATAAAATCTAGAGAGAACTTGTGCATATAGGAAACTCAGTAATTTGCTGTATCAACGTGTGAAGGCAAAGACAGTGTATATGATTGTAGGTGATTTTTTTTAATGACGTGACATATTTCCCAGAAAATGTATGCATATTTTCTCTCCTTAGTGACTTTCGCAGCAATCGTAACTTGTTTACATTGAGTATAGTTTTACAAAATAGTTCATACCACTGTTTTGTAATGAACAGAAGTACAAGTTCTTGTTGTTTTGTTGTTGTTGTTGTATATAAATGGTTGAGACAGCTCTACTTTGGGAAAAATGACTTGCTTGCATTTTTCTTTAAAGGTATATAATTTCATAAGTCCATTCCACCTTTGAATGTAACTTATAACCTGACCTAATACGTATATCAAATTACCCAGGGTATTTTGATTCCAATATTATTAAACTATGACAAATGAATGTTATAATAGAAGAAGCAATCTAATTTTTATTATAGTTCTGTTGGTATAATACTATTGTGTTAAAATGAAAATTTTGAAGATCTTAGACCTTTATTCATGAGATCCAGGAATAAGGGAAGGTAATAAAACACGGTCTTTCAGCTCTTCCTTAGCCATTAAGTTCAAAGTCTGGGGTGCTAAAAGCTTTAAAGTTATTTTATGTTCATTATAATAAAAGATCACCCATAGGTAGCATTCCTACATGCCTTTGATAAAAATTTAAAGAAAACAGGAAATTTTAGCCAAACTTGAGAATGTTCTATTTTAATAAAAATGAATAAGAATTAGTGCTTAACACTTGTACATGTAATTTATTTTCCAACAAATTTGTTGTTTTGTGGATAACTAATCTGAAAAAGGCAGGTTTTCTTACCTTTAAAAAAATTCTGGAGAATGGCTGGACATGGCTTTTGAAGATGTTTTTATTTCAAGAAACACTGGTGGACTATTTTCTGTCCCATTTATTACTATAATTAATAACACTTGAAGTCTTTATAAAGTATTTCTTCAGGGAAATTCAAAACCATGCTAATATTTTCATAACTACTTCATAAATCAAAAATATTTTCTTAATAGCTTAAAAAATAATCATATACAACTTAGCCTTTATTCAAGGTCACTGGAATAAATCAGTGGGAAAAACAAGGATTGTAATCAAGATTTACCACGAGGTATCCACACAACTGCACTGCGGTTGCCTCTCACTGAACCCTGTGAAAGGAATACAGAGAATCCTTTGAATGAAAGAACTGGCATTGCAATTTTGTGTCCTTGAAAGTAGTACTTTACGCTGTTGGAAAAGGAAAGAAAAATCAAACTTTTGTCACATATAGTAGGGTTATTGTGAAGTATAGAAATAAAATGAATTTAAAATCCTAAGTGTATTTATGTAAAATCTTTTACCTTAGTTTCTTCTATATCTGTTGCCAGTTGGCTTTGCTTCAGTGTAGCAGGAGGGACTGGAATCAGATGCAAAGCACCACTTTCCATAGGTTCCAGTTAAATCTGGCAATTCTGGTAAAACCAAAGGAACAGGAACAATCACTACAGAGATTTTTCTCAGTTACCCCTGTTATCTTCATTACTGAAATGGACACTGAAGATGAATTCCTGGGAAGGCAAAAACAATGTTGGTTCTTGAACTTCATCATCCTCAGAGGAAAAGCAGCTAGAGGCCAGCTCCTGAAGTTTTAGATTGATCAATCCATGTTGAGATTTGTGGTTACCAATCATGGTCATCACCATAATTCACAAATGATATATTTAAATAATGATTTTATATCTATTTTTTGCCTTTAGCAATTTGGAAGGTACCACAAAACATTTTTCATTGAAATCTCTCAATTTACAGGATCACACAGCCTACATTATGGTTAAAAATGGATTTTTTCAGACAAGTGTAGTTAATTTATTATAGTGGCAATACCATCACAGAATTTAGTGCCAGAAAAGAAATTTGAAACAATTTTAATTGGGATGATTTTATATTAAATTTACATGTTTAAAAATATAACATTTAAGTAACATAACTTAGTTAAGAACACAGATTTCTGTTTAATTAAAGTAGCTATTGTTTTCACAGCCTGGTAAAGGTATAGTTCTCAGAAGTAAATTTTAGAATGAAAACTCAAAGGGATAATTATAGGTTTATATTCACCCCTATCTGCAAGAGTTTAGACAAATAAGTGTAGTAAGAGAATGACTCCTGAAAAATGAAGTGCAATGGAGCAATGAAATACATCAGTGAAACAATTAGACAACAACAAAAGGTAAATTTGAGTGTTCCTCTGGCGATCACAAAGTTTTCAAAACAATGTGTTTTCAAAGTGCTTTTGTCAGCTGAATAATATGCTTGCCTTTTCATTGTTGAATTAAACAGTCCATGCTGCCCCTTTGTCTCTTACCCCATTCTTACATTTTCAGAGATCAGAATAATGTGGATTTCAGATGGTAATATCAGAGTGAAATATGCTTTTTTTTCATTGTTTTTCAAGTACAGTTGCCTCCATTTTCCCGTGACCGCTTCCCCGCACCCTACCCACACCCACCTCCAACCCTCAATCCTTCCCTCCTTTGGCTTTATCCATGGGTCCTTTATACATGTTCCTTGAAGACCCTTCCCCTTCTTTCCCCTGTTCCTCCCCTCTTCCCTCCCCTCTGGTTACTGTCAGTGTGTTCTTTATTTCACTGTCTCTGGTTATATTTTGCTTGCTTGTTTGTTTTGTTGATGAGGTTTCACTTACAGGTATAGGCTTTTACACTTCTAAATTCATACTCCCAGAGTTCACACAGCTGATTTCTTTCTTTTCTTCCATCCCCTTTTCAATGGAATCTTTATTGTATTTTTTTCATTACTATTTAGTCCCCTTATACCCCCACCCCAGCGATCACAAACTGTTGTCCATGTCCATAAGTCCTTTTTCATTTCAGCACAATCCCTCCACCCCCTAAGCTTCCCCTCCCACTGGCTGTCATCTGTTCTCCATCTATGAGATGGAGGGATCCAATCTGCTTTTTAGTTAGCAGTTTGTTCATTAGATTCCACATATGAATGAAATCATATGGAATTTGCCTTCTCTGACTGGCTTATTTCATTTGGCATAATGTTCTCCAGGTCTATCCACAGTTGGAAAGGGTAAAATTTTCTTCTTTTTTACAGCCAAGTAGAATTCTGTTGTGTAAATGTCCCAAAGTTGTTTTATCTACTCATCTATGTACGGACACTTGGGCTGCTTCCATATCTTGGCAATTGTAAATAACATTCCAATGAACCTAGGGGTGCTTATGTTCTTTCAAATTAGTGTTTTGGGTTCCTTTCGATATTTTCACAGAATTGGGATCACTGGGTCAAGAGGCAGATCCACTTTTAATTTTTTGAGAGTTATGATACTGTTTTCCACAGAGGCTGCACCAGTCTGCATTCCCACCATTGGTGCAAAAGGGTTCCCCTTTCTCCATATCCTCACTACCACTTGTTGTTTGGTGATTTGTTTACAATGGCCATTCTGACTGGTGTGGGATGGTATCTCATTGTGGCTTTAATCTGAATTTCTCTGGTGACTAGTGACTTGCAGCATCTTTTCATATGTCTATGGGCCATCTGTATGTCCTCTTTGGAGAAATCTCTATTAAGTTCCTATACCCATTTTTAATTAGGTTGTTTGATTTTTGCTGTTGGGTTTCGTAAGTACATTATAAATTTTGTATCTTAACCCCTCATCAGATATATTGGCAAATATGTTCTCCTATTCTGAGGGTTGCCTTTTTATTTTGTTGATAATTTCCTTTGCTGTGCAAATACATTTTAGTTTGGTGCAGTCCCATTTGTTTTTTTTTCTTTTGTTTCCTTTGCCTGGAGAGATATATCAGAGAAAAACAAATTACGATCAATGTCCAAGAATTAACTACCTATGTTTTCTTCTATGATTTTCATGGTTTTGGGTCTAACATTTAAATATGTGATCCATTTTGAATTTATTCTTATGTATGATGTAAGAAGGTGGTCTACTTTCATTTGTCTACATGTATCTGTCCAATTTGCATAACATCATTTAGTGAATAAACTATTTTTAGTACATTGTATGTGCTTGCTTACTCTGCTGAATATTAATTGACTATAAAAGTGGGAGTTTATGTCTGGGCTCTCTATTCAGTTCCATTATTGGTATATGTGTCTGTTTTTATTCCAGTACCAGGTTGTTTTTATTACAATAGCCTTGTAGTGCAATTTAATATTATGTAGCATGATTCCTCCAACTTTGTTCTTCTGTCTCAAGATTGCTGTTGCTGTACAGGGCCTTTTGTGCTTCTGTATACATTTCTGAAATACTTGTTATAGGTCTGTGAAATATGTCATTGGAATCTTGATAGGAATTGCATCAAATCTATAGATTGCTTTGGATAGTATGGACATGTTAATGATGTTAATTTTTCTTATCCATGAACATAGTATGTGCTTCCATTTTATTTGTGTATTCTTCAGTTTCTTTCTTCAGTGTCTTATAATTTTCCATGTGCAGGTCTTTTACATCCTCAGTTAGGTGTATTTCTAGATATTTAATTCTTTCTGAAGCAATTGTGAATGGATTTGTTTTCATAATTCCCCTTTCTGTTAGTTTGTTATTGGAAAATAAACATGCAACTGATTTATAGATACTAATTTGCTTTATTCATTCATCAGCTCTAGTCATTTCTTGGTGGAATCTTCGGGGTTCTCTATGTACAGTATCATGTCATCTGCAAATATTGACAGTTTTACTTCTTCCTTTCCAATTTGGATGCCTTTTACTTTTTCTTGTCTGATTGCTGTGGCTAGGACTTCCAGTACAATGTTGAATAAAAGAGGTGAGGTGAAAGCAGACATCTCTGTCTTGTTCCCAGTCTAAAGGGGAATGCTTGTAGTTTCTTTTTCTATTGAGTATGATGCTGGCAATGGGTTTCTCATTGATGGCCTTTATCATGTTTAGGTATGTTCCCTTTATTTCCACTTTGCTGAGAGTTTTATCATAAGTGGGTGCTGGATTTTATCAAAAGCTTTTTCTGCATCTATTGATGCGATCATGTGGTTTTCAATCCTTTGTTTTGTTTATGTGCTGAATCACATTATTGATTTGCAAATGTTGTACCGACTTTGCATTCCCAGAGCAAATCCCACTTGATCATGGTGTAAGATCTTTTGGATGCATTGCTATATTCAGTTTGCTAATATTTGGTTAAGGATTTTAGCATCTATGTTCATCAAGGATACTGGCCTATAATTTTCTTTCTTTGTAGTGTTTTTATCTGGTTTTGGAATTAGAATATGCTGGCCTCCTAAAATGAGTTTGGGAGCTTTGCCTCCTCTTGACTTTCATGAAATAGTTTGCAAAGGAGAGGTGTTGGTTCTTCTCAGAATGTTGGGTAAGATTTACCTATGATGCCATCTTGTCCAGGACTGTTTTTTGTTGGGGGGGGGGTTACTGATTCAATTCCATTAAGCATAATCTGTTATTCAGAATCTATAATTCTTCCTGGTTTAGTTTTGTAAGAGTATATGTTTCCAGATTGTCCAGTTTGTTGGCATATAGTTGCTCATAATACTTTCTTACAACCCTTTGTATTTTTTTGGTGTCAGCTGTTATGCCTCCTCTTCTTTCTCTGATTTTATTTACTGGGGTCCTCTCTCTTTTTTCTTCTTGATGTGTCTGATTATAGGTTTGTCAATCTTGTTTATCTTTTCAAAAAACCATTTCTTTCATTCATTGATCTTTTGTCTATCTTTTTTTAGACTCTTTCATTTAGTTCTGCTCTGATCTTTATTACTTCCTTCCTTCTGTCCACTTTGGGCTTTGTTTGTTGTTTTTTTAAGTTACCTTAAGTGTAAAGTGAGATTGTTTATTTGAGCTTTTTCTTATTTTTTAAAGATAGGCCTGTAGTGGTATAAATTTCCCTCTTAAGCAGGATTGTGTAGTGTCCTGCAGATTTCAGACTGTTGTGTTCTCATTTTCCTTTGTTGCAAGGTATCTTTTGATTTCTTCCCTGATCTCATTGTTAACCTGCTCCTTGTTTTATTAACCTGCTCCATGTTATTTAGCTCCCATATCTTCGTATATTTTTCAGTGTTCTTCTTGTAATTGATTTCTAGTTTCATAGCATTTTGTCAATATCTGAAATAATAATTTACTAGAAAGAATAAACAGTAGGTTAGATGAAGCAGAGGATTGAATCAGTGTCTTGGAAGACAACATAGAAGGAAAAAATACTCAGGCAGAGCAGCATAAAGAAGAAAAATTTAAATGAGGAGGACTTAAGAAACGTTTTGGACAACATGAAGCCTAATAACATCCACATCATGGGACTACCAGAAGGAGAAGAGAGCAAGCAAGGGAGCAAAAAACCTATTTGAAGAAATAATGACAGAAAATTTTCCTAATCTGGTAAAGGAAAAGGTCCTAGAAGTCCCGGAAGCTCAGAGTCCCAAACTAGTTGGACCCAGAGAGGCCTATACTGAGGCACATTGTAATTAAAATGACAAGTCTTAAAGATAAGAAGAGAATTATAAAAATCAGAAGAGGAAGGCAGGTAGTAACCTACAAGTGGGCACCAGTTTAACTGGCATCTGATTACCTAACAGAAACATTTCAGGCCAGAAATCAGTCATGTGAAATATTCAAGGTGATGAAAAGCAAGGACCTAGAACTAATGCTCATTTAACCAGCAAGGCTATCTATCATTTAAAATTGAAGGAGAAATAAGGAGCTTCCCAGACAAGAAAAAAGCTAAAGGAGTTTGTTAATACCAAACCAGTAATGCAACAATTGTTAAAGGACTTGCTTTAAGGAAAAGAAGAAAAAGAGAAAGAAAATAAAAACAGAGGAACACAGTCTAACAATAAAATGGCACCGCATATGCATCTATCAATGATCACCTTAAATGTAAGTGAATTAGATGCTCCTACCAAAATACATAAAGTAGCTAAATGGATAAGAAAACAAGACTCATATATATGCTGCCTCCAAGAGACTCATCTCAGATCAAAAGATACAAACTAAAAATAAAGGGTTAGAGGCAGTAAAAAAGGTGGGGGAGAAGTACTTATATCCAACAAAATAGACTTTAAAACCAAGGCTATAGGAAGAGACAAAGAAGGATATTACATAATGATAAAGGGAATAATCCAACTAGAGAATACAAACCTAGTAAACACTTAGGCACCCAACATAGAAGCACCTAAATAGGTAAGCACATCTTGATGGACATAAAGAGAGAGACTGAGAGAAATAGTCATAGTTGGGGATTTTAGCACCCCTTGACTTCAATAGATAGATCTTCCAGAGAGAAAATCAGTAAGGAGACAGCGGCCTTAAAGGACACACTGGATCATACAGTGGGTTCCCTTTTCATGTTGCTAATGTTTTCTTTAGCCATGCAGAAGCTTTTTATTTTGATGAAGTCCCATTTGTTTATTCTTTCCTTTATGTCCTCTAGAAGACATATTAGTGAAAATATCACTGCATGAGCTACCCTTCATGACAGCATGGATGGATCTAAAGAGCATTATGCTAAGTGAAATAAGCCAGGTGGTGAAAGACAAATGCCATACGATCTCACCTATAATTGGAACCTAATCAACAAAACAAACAAGCAAGCAAAATATAACCAGAGACTTTGAAATTAAGCACAAACTGAAAGTAACCAGAGGGAAGGTGGGAGGGGATAATGGGTGAAAATCAGGGCCATTCATCAAGGAACATGTATAAAGGACCAGTAGACAAAGCCAAAGGGGAGTAGGATTGATGGTAGGGGATGGAGATGGGTGAGGCAGGGAAAGTAGATGGGGAAAAATGGAGACAACTGTGCTTGAACAATTACAAAAAAGGACACACTGGGTCAAATGGATTTAATTGATATCTTCAGCGCAATCTCACCCGAAACAGCAGAATATACATATTTTACAAGTGTACATGGAACATTTTCTAGAAGAGACCGAATGTTAGGACAAAAAACAAGTCTCATTAAATTTAAGAAGATTGAAATCATGTCAAGCATCTCTTCTGACCACAATGCTATGAAACTAGAAATCACAAGAACATTGATTTCCATTTAACAAAACCTGCAGGGGTTTTTTTGTTTTAACATACTGATATATTCTTTTAGATTGAAACTGAATATTTACAGACTGAATTTTGTTATTGTACCTATAACTGTTTCTTTTTTAACTCTGTTTTTCTTTTTCAATTATAGTGAACATTAAATACTATTTCATATCAGTTTCAGGTGTACAGCATAGTGGTTAAACAAGTATATACATTATAATGTGTTCCCCCTAATGTTTCCAGTACACGTGGGACCATTCATAGTTTTACAATACTCTTGACTATATTTTCTACACTGTATTTTACATCGCCACAACTATTTTGTAACTACCAATTTGTACTTGTCATTTTTTTCACCTTTTTCACCCGTTCCCCTGACTTCCCACATGCACCACTTTTTATTTTCATCATAAATCTAGTGCCTTTCAAACAAATATATGAGGCTGCCTTGTCAGTTAACCAGACATCCTTTCAGACATGGAAGGTTACATGCACTGTTACAGCAGGTGACCCACATACACAGTTTGGTTTATATTTAGGACCTACCCCCCAAACAGCATTGGCAATCTTTGCTGTGCACTTAAATTAACAAAGGAGTGAATATTTAAAAGAATGTTACCTAATATATTGAATGACTAAGCAAAAAAATTTTTTTTCTTCCAAAAAATTTCAAAATAATTATGTCTTTGAGCAATAATAAAATAAACACATAAATATCAAGGAAAAATGGCATTACTCAAATTCTTATAATACTTGAAAGATTTTTTCAAATGAGCCCACCTACAATTACCACTTTTAATTGTTGTAATAGGAGGTATGCACACTACCTTCAGCGTGTATATATCAAAATGTGATAAAAAATTATATTTATTCCTATTTTGTGATTTAATCTCCTTTTTCTACCTCCCAACTTTACTTTCTGGAAAGACACCTCAGGTTGGTCACTTACTTATTTATATTTAATGAAAGTAGTGAAGATTTATAAATTAAATCATGCACCTGCCCTCATGATTATAACAAAGGTGGTTATAGAGCAGAGTTAAAAGAAAGAAGCAAACATATATGTTATATTGAAAACAAATACCAAGTCTTTTCCATTATAAAGAGCAATCTATTTACTGATATATTAAGGATCTATATCTTAGATTGTATTTTAGCATATGATATAGGAAAATTAGACAGCCTTGTCACTGTAATGAAGTTAGAAAAAAATCACTAAGTTTTTGTGGATTCCTAATAAAATTTGGAATGACAATTTTTTCAGTGTTAATTTCGCTGCTTTATTATATGATGTAAAAAGCTAAGTATAATACATACTTCATAATTTAAATCTAATAATATAAATAGCAATAGACCAAAGATTAATAAGCTTGTAGAAATATAGTTGACACATAAAATAAATACCTTAGGTTAAATCCTTCTCATCATCTTATGATGCTGTGGGAATGACTGGTACAAAGTTTATTTGTGTGTTCATTGCAAATTAAATGTTGTTTATACATGTATATGGTTGAAAGTATACTTCGTAATTCCAGTAAATTCAGAGAATTATATGTTATTTGATGCTAATCTATTCCCTCCTATATTTTTTACAAGACTTCCTTCACATATGGCTCTTCCTAAGATGAGAAATAAACTTGGGTGACCTTGACTTTGAAGTGTCTTCTATAACAAGCCAAATGGAGGAGTCATAATTGCTTTGTGCTAATGGTTCTCTATAACACATTTTTCAAATTTCATTTCAGGAATATTATTCACTCCTTGAAATCCAACATTAATTAGTTAGTATTTACTATTGTACAAATTTGTGATTTACATCCTTTGCATTTTTTAAAAGGGCTTTATTTATTTAAGAGAGAGAGGAAGGGAGAGATGAAGAAAGGGAGAGAAATATCAATGTGCAAGAGAAACATCATTTGCCTCTCCACACCCCCATCTCAGACCTGGCCTGCAACCCAGTTATGTACTCTGACCAGGAATCATATTGGTGAGCTTTTGGTTTGCAGAATGCCCAATGCACTGAGCTACACCGGGCTGCCTTGCATTTTTAATATTGGTATGTTTGATTTAGATGTTCAGTCTTGGTGGCCCTTGTAGGGTTTTTAGTCTTGTATCTTCTATTTTATTTAATTTTTATTCTACCTTAAAATATTCTACGAAAAATATTCTTATTGGGTTTGTTTTTTTTTTGCTTGATTTACTTTATTTTTAACTACTCTTAGGCAGGAATATATGCAAAGCAGAATGTAATCATACTCTAATTGTACATGCTGGGCAATTTTTCTTCCTTGTTAGAACCTCATAAGCTTTCCAAACAAGCCTGAAAGCCCCACACTTGAACAAAAAGTGCTTGGTTTTCTGCCTAATTTTAAGTTAAAATTATTTAATTACAATACCCCCATCTCTAAAGATAACTCAGGAGTGCTGAAGAAAAATAACTATTTTTGTATGTTTATAACTGTCATTTTAATATTTAAAAACAAGGAATGACAATAGCAATTTACACAATCATTTTGTGCCACTAAATCTATCTAACTGGTCACTTAAAGCCCCCAGGACTTACATGAATAATGATACCTGAAAAAACCTATGTATATGCCTATATTCCCTGTAATATAGCATTCTTAAACTTGTTTTTCAATCTGTAGGGAGCCTACTGGATGTGTTTCAGGATGCAAAAGCAAATCTAAAGCTATAAAACTTTTAATTATGGTCTTTATATGGAATATTTATTACATAAAAAGGACCTGAGTTTTATAAGTATTTTGATACTTATAAAACTATAGGTTTCAAGACTTTTAGGGGAAAAATCCTAAAAGATAGAATTTTCTCTTATTTATTGACAATTTGAATGTGTGGCAAGTTTTCATACAAATAAAAGGTGGAGAATGATGTAATTTTCTACATAATTAATGTGGGCAAAATATTTTATTTTTAGGAGAGGTATTAGATATATTTCATCATTTGCTTTGTTTTGTTAGTGGAGGGTTTGACTTAAAGTCATCATTACCTACAACACAGTTTTTCTTTTTAATTTCCACATGAGAATTTTCTACTGTGTCTTTTAAGAAATTCAACTTTTTTAGCATCATATTTTTCCAAAAATTGCTATTTACATACCTCAAATTTTAAAAAAAACTGTTTTAATTTAGGTGTTCTGCTTTTCTTGGCCCACATTAAACTTTTTTATGTTGATATCTACCTACCATGTTAATTTCATCTGATTTTTCTTAATTAAAAAATGTTTATTTTTTTAATACTTTTGAATTGCTTGATAAGATTCAAAAACTCTTATATAATCAGGATTATTAGCTCCGCTAAAAGGTGTTTTTACTGAAGTGGATTGGATTTCTTTCTGTGTAAGGAGTAAGTCAGGCTTCTAAAAATTTAAAACAATTTCTTGATCCTTCATGCCTAATAGTCTAAACATATGACTTTTTCTTACAGGAATACAATCTGCAGAACAGGGTGGTGGTAAAGAGCATGGATTCAGAAGCCAAGCTCCATGGGCTTGAACTCCTTCTTAGTAGTCTGAGTTGGGGCAAATAAATTACCCTCTCTATACCTCAGTTTGCTATCTATAAAGTGATCAATACAACAGTACCTATATCATAATGTTGAAATGAAGATTAAATATTTAATAATTATAAAGCATTTAGAATGATCATAAGCACATAGAAAGTACTATTCAGCACAGTTTACCATTGAACAACAGAGCCATAAACTGCACGGGTCCACTTCCCCAGACAGTTCAAAGCCTTGTTGTTCAAGAGGCAACTGTATTTTCTTTTTTTAAATATTTTTTATTGATTATGCTATTGCAGTTTTCCCAATTTTTCTCCCTCTACCCCCCTCCAGCATTCCCCCTCTTAATTCATGTCCATGGGTTGTACATAGCAGTTCTTTGAATCCTCTGTTTCCCATACCATTTTTTCTCTCTCCCTCTCTACCTTATGCCTACTAATTACTCTTCTTCTTCCCTGTGCCTTTCCCCACCCTATTACTCCCTTCCCGCTCCCAACTGAAATCCCTCCATGTGATCTCCATTCCTCTGATTCTGTTCCTGTTGTAGTTGTTTGCTTAGCTTTTAAATTTTAATTATTGTTTAAGTACAGTTTTCTGTCTTTTACTCCCATACCAGCCCACCCCCCCAGTGTTCCCCACCTCCCTCCCATGCCCCCCACCCTGCCTTAGTTTTTGTCCATGTGTCCTTTATACTTGTTCCTGTAAATCCCTCCCCTTTTCCCTGAAATTCTCTCCCCTCTCCCCTCTGGTCCTGTCAGCCTGTTCTGTATTTCAGTGTCTTTGGTTATATTTTGCTTGCTTGTTTGTTTTGTTGTTTAGGTTCCTGTTAAAGATGAGATCATATGGTATTTGCTTTCACTCCCTGGCTTATTTCACTCAGCATAAATGCTTTCCAGTTCCATCCATGCTGTTGCAAAGGGTAGTAACTCCTTCTTTCTTTCTGTTGCATAGAATTCCATTGTGTAAATGTACCATAGTTTTACTACTGGTAAATTAGTAGTTTACTCTACTAATTAGTAGAGTACTAACTCGTACTCTACTAATTAGTAGAGTTTACTACTAATGTATCAGTTTTACTACTGATACATTCATTTACCGATGGGCACCTAGATTGCTTAGTTTTCGCTTTCAATTTTTTCTTCTTTTTTAGGTTCATTTGTTGATAGTTGTGAGTTTGTTGTCATTTTACTGTTCATATTTTTTACCTTTTTATTAGATAAGTCCCTTTAATATTTCATATAATAATGGCTTGATGATGATGAACTCTTTAACTTCACCTTATTTGGGAAGTTCTTTATCTGCTCTCCCATTCTAAATGATAGCTTTGAAGGATAAAGTAATCTTGGATGTAGGTCCTTGCCTTTCATGACTTCAAATACTTCTTTCTAGCCCTTTCTTGTCTGCAAGGTTTCTTTTGAGAAATCAGCAGATAATCTAATGGGAACTCCTTCGTAGGTAATTCTCTCCTTTCCTCTTGCTTCTTTTAGGATTCTCTCTTTATATTTAATCTTCGGTAACTCAGCGATGATGTGTCTTGGTGTGTTCTTCTTTGGGTCCAACTTCCTTGGGACTGTAGACTTCCTGGACTTCCTGGAAGTCTATTTCCTTTGCCAGATTGGGGAAGTTTTCTTTTATTATTTGTTCAAATAAGTTTTCAATTTCTTGGTCTTCTTCTCCTTCTGGCACCCCTATAATTCAGGTATTGGAATGTTTCAGCTTGTCCCAGGGGTTTGTAAGAGTCTCTTCACTTTTTTGAATTCTTGTTTCTTCAATTTGTTCCGGATGGATGTTTATTTTTTTCTTTTGTTCCAAATCATTGCTTTAAATCCTGGTTTCCTTCCTGTCGCTGTTGGTTTTCTGAACTTTCTGCTTTATTTCACTTTGGGTACCCATTTGTTTTTTGTGTTTTTTTTTTATTTCTTTTACCAAGCTCAATCAGATCTGTGAGCATTTTGATTACCAGGGCTTTAAATTCTCTATCATATAGGTTGGCGATCTCCTTGCTTAGCTCTCTGTCTGAGGCTTTGCTCCGTTCTTTCATTTGGGCCATATATCTTTGTCTTGGTGAAGCTGGTAGGGTGTAATGGGGCAGGGCCTTAGGTACTCAGCTGGGCAGAGCAACCCTCTTTGCTGTGCTATAGTGCTGCCTATGGGGGAGGGGCCAGAGAGGGAACAGTGCAGCTTGCCTGCTCCTCTCTAGCACACTTTCAACAGACTCTTGTGAGAGAATGGGAGCTTCTCCTACTGTTGCAACCTCTGTAGCCCACAGCCACCTCTGAGTCCCGTTAAGTCAGCCCCTCCTGAACAGCCCACCAAGCTCAGCAGCCAGCTCCACGCCCAAGGTCCACTGAATCCCCGAAGTTTTTCTGTGTCACCCTGAGTGGTCCACCACTTTACCAGTCTGGTTGTTCTGGTTGATTTTTCTTTAATTCCTTGATTGTCGAAGTTCCATGCAGTTTGATTTTCTGCTGCTTTTGGTTGTTTATTGATTTCAGATTGGTTGTTATCCTCCTTTTGGTTGTGGGAGGAAGCAAAGGGACTCTGCCTACACCACCATCTTGGCCTGAACTCTCAACTGTATTTTCAATACACTGAAATTTGCAGATAAGGAGTGCCAACTGTAATTATATGTAGATTTTTTAATGTGTGGGGTGTTGGCACCCCTGTCCCATGCTGTTCAAGGGTAAACTGTGTTACAGCTATTATAATTTAGTGCAATATTTCCAATAGTAACTGATTTTGCTTTATCATCTTCTAAGGATTTAGAAAGTCATGAGACAACTGAAAGTGTAATGTCACTTTAAGTACCCATCTATCTAGAATCTTTAAGTTCTATTTAATAGTTAATTAATAGTAAATATGTTCATGGTTTCTCAAAAAAGTTGTCTTTGCTGAGGATAAAGAGTTCATACATTTACTTTTTCAGCCAATATTTGTTGATTGCCTATGCTTAGGCAGTGAAGAAATGGGCTCAAAAAGTTTACATCCTAACAGGCATCCAGAAAAGTAAATTATACAGCAATATGTGCTAAGAAATGTGAAAGAGAGATAGGATATAGAAAGTATTAGGACAGAGAGTGATTGTAATTTTAAATAGGTTAATAAAGAAATGTCCATTTTACTAGTGATTTTATGTCATTTGTCACCCATTCTGCTTTGTCATGTATGGATTCACAAAGTTAGTTATTTTGTGGCTAAAAGCACAATCCTTAAATTAAATCTGGTTGGTAATTAGTTGCCAGGTATGCAAATTAATAAGAGCAACAAATCTGCATCACATTTTGCTCTAAGTTGAACATTCTTCCATGAGAACTATTATATAATATGTGTAATTACTTAATTTTTCTAGATTTAGTTTCCGTACCCTCCAAGGCAGAACAAACCTACCATAAACAGTTGTGACAATAAAATCAAATAGAGATGGAAAAACATTTGTTAAATTCTAACTACACCTATAACACTCCCTCTTGCAGAGCCCTAATACTTTTCTTTTGAGAAGGGCTTAGTTATTTTATATTATTTAAAAAGCCCTTAAATGTCAATAACTCTTTGACAGGGACTATTCTAAGCACTTTAAAAGTAATTACTCATTCAGTCCTCATAACCACACAACTAAGTATTTCTTAGTCTCATTTTAGAGATGAGGAAATTGAGGCACAGAAAGGTTAACTATGTATTTCAAGATTACAAGACTAGTAAGTGATAAGGAAACTACTGTTAGTAAGTTTTCTTACTGCGTATGCTGTTCTGCACAGTTAGGTGTAAAAGACCAAGCTCCCCACCTTGTTCTTGGCAGGCCAAGTAGGAAAAGGCCCCACATCCCTTCAGCTGATGTAGTCCTGTGCCAGAACACAGGATCAGATGAGGGGAGTGTGAGGTGGATTTCAGTACCCAGTCAGGTTCTTTTTGCTTTTTGTATTCCATTGATCTGTCTGCATAAGAAACATCCAAATCTGTAGAGAATTTTTATGAGGTCATTTAAGACAAACTGATGATATATGAAGTCTCTCTGGAAAAAGTCCAGCCATTGTTAAGATAATGAGAATGGTTTGTGCAACATCAATGTAACCTGGAACCCAAGGAGAGTGGACTGGAATGCACATGTGTGAGCAATCACAATTTCACCATACTAGTCAGTGGATGCCATAGACACTGTTGAGTGAGCATGTGTACTGTGTGACAGATTCAAAATGATTTAGTGAATAGAGCAACGAATCTGCATCAAATTTTGGGCTAAGTTGAACATTCACTTGGGAGAACTATTTGGATGATTCAGAAGGCTGCAGTATGGGCAACTGGTGATTGGCAGCTTCATCTCAACAATGTACCCACTCATACATCACATCTCGTAGAGTGTTTTGGTGAATCATCAAATCACCCGGGTGACTTAGCTGCCCTCTATCCCAGATTTGACATCCTATGACTTCTGGCTTTTCCCAAAACCAAAGTCACCTTTGTAAGGGAAGAGATTTCATACTGTTGATGAGATTAATGAAAACACCATGGGGTAACTGATGGTGATTGGGAGAACTATGTGAGGTCCCAAGGTGCCTACTTTGAAGGGGACTGAGGCATCACTTTCGTTTTTACAATGTTTCTTGTATCTTGTATCTTCTTCAATGTCTCTATTTTCATAGTGTATGTATGGGTACTTCCCAGACAGACCTCATATGCCATAGAACAAGATCTCAAATGCTCCAGAGAATGCCAGTTTTTGAAGCTTATTTTATACATTAGAATCAAAGAAGATGTAAAGAATTTATGTGCGATATATTGGTGGTATTCTAGATTAAGGAGGTGCAAGAAAGCACAGTGGGCAAATTTCTAGAACTGAATAAAAAGCAAAATGGAGAAACACACTTTTTTTATACTGGTAGATACAGAATAGTTAATAACTAACCTACCTAACTTTTACAGTATACAGTGATGGTATAGGAGAACGAGATCATATAATAAGGGATTCTGTGGTCTCTGGCTCTGGTGGGCTTATGCTCTGTGTGTGATCACATCATTGGGTAGTTTGAAAAAGAAAATTACTCTGATGCTTTAAAGGTGTGTTCTCCTAGATGCACAAATATAAGGAGAGAGCTCACTAAAGATATATTGATCTTTGCTAAGGAAGCTATGTGCCTGGAACATGGCTACCTGTCATGGTCCACCCAGTTAGGAATTTGTGATCAGACCATCCAGCATTGTTTTTTGTTCACTGAGCTTGTCTAGACTGCATGTGACCCACCTGAATTTGTCAGGTTTATTGCATAGCCCATTTTTATTCACAGATCCTTAGGAAAAATTTTACATGGTCCTAAGTGACCCTCCCCAATCACCTGCCACATAGCAATTTTTTTTCTTGTGAGAAACATAAACAGTAACACACTTGATCCTAAACAAAGTATGCCACATGTCAATTAATACCATGGTTTTTGTCATTCTTTATTTGGAACAAGAGCTATATTTGCACTTGAGGGAGAATGAATAACAAATGCAAATTCTGTACTTACAGTGCCTTGTGTTTAAGCATTTTGCTGGTTTACCTTTTTTAATGTATATCTCCCATTTAGGAATAGGCTTGTTCTTGCATTTAAGGTCAAATAATATAAACAGGATAAGAAATAATACAGCATGTCTTCCCTTAAACAATGTCTATTAAGGATATGCCCTGAGGAGTTGAAGGAAGAGTTGAACACCAACTATCATCTCTGCCTTTCCTGTCAAGGAGAATTTTTTTAAAGGCCTCACTGCCTCTCATAGTCCAGTAGCTCTGAACTCCACCTGCACACTACAATATTATGGGATACTTTTGTGTGTGCCACAGAAAACACAAAGTTTAAATAGACATTATGGGGATGAGCCTGAACATAAGTATCTTTAAAAAGTTGTTCAGGAGATCCTTAGGCACTCTTATGTTCATAGCAGCACTATTAACAACAGCCAAGTGCTGGAAACAGCCTAAGTGTCCATCAGTAAATAAGTAGATTAAAAACCTATTGTACATTTACACAATGGAATACTATGAAACAGAAAGAAAGAAGGAGCTCTTACCCTTTTGCAACGGCATGGATGGAACAAGAGAGCATTATGCTAAGTGAAATAAGCCAGGAGGTGAAAGACAAATACCATACAATCTCACTTATAAGAGGAATATAATGAACAGAATAAACTAATAAACAAACCAGGACCACAGACATGGAAACATGGAACAGACTGACAACTGCCAGAGAGGAGGGTCACTTAGGACCATGTAAAATTTTCATAAAAAGGAGAGGGGAGGCATCATGGAAAGAAGGGGAAGGGACTAGACAAAGAGTGCATATGAATGATCCATGGACATGGACAACAGTGTGGGAATTGACAGTGGGAGCAGGGGTTAGGCTGGGCACAGGAGGGCAAATGGGGGGAAATGGGACAAATATAATAGAATAAACAAAAATAAAATATAATAAAAATAAAAGCAATGAGAAAATGTTTTCAGGTGAGGATGAAAAAATTTAATTAAAAAAAAGTGTCCCAGGAGATTCTTGAGTTCTATCAGAGCTCAGAATCACTGATTGAGTATGAAAATGCTGTAAACCTTGTCAACAATCCTAGACTGGGGCCCTTGTTAAGTGAAGCCTCTCACCTTCAGCCACAGGACCAAAAGTCCAGGGAATATCAACCTATTAACTGGAGATTGCTTATTAGGGAATAGCATATGTGCTGAAACCCTTTGACCAGTCTCTCCCCGTGTTCTAACGTTCCAGTCTGTAGTCATTAAGGAGAACCAAAGAGTCAGCTGGTCCATTTGGAGGAGCTGCGTCTAATTTCCTGTAACGAAGTTCATAGTGTAGTGCTTGGCACATCATATGCCTGCAGTAAATGGCAGTAGTTATTAGCAGTTTCATGGAAAATTTCTCTCAAATTGGTATATTTTCTGTTATTAAATAATGATGACTGTGTGCAGCATTTATAACTCCTTTATGTTACATTTGCCAACTAAGAGGGAAATTTATGGGAGCAAGTTCCATCAGTACTCTGCTCATTGTAAGATGTTCTATTTTTATACATAATTTGTTTGCTTGTTTATATCATGATTGATTTGAAATAAGATTACATAGCCTCATGTATTAATATATCAGTAACACATTAAAGTCATGTCATTAAGTATTTATTAAAGTTAAAATCATGTGGAGCTAAAGGTTAGATAAGGACAAAATTTGTAAAGTTTTTCATATGAGTATATATGTTTTTGGAATAGGGAGTTCTTTGGTACAGGAAGAGTCTTTGCTGTCTTTGCTATATTTTTTAAAACTTGTGGAAACAAATACTTTATTATCTAACTCACAATAGTTAATGATCACATCTGGTAGTTTAGAAAATAGTGTTAATATAGGTCACAAAGGCCAAAATAAATCAAAGCATATCACATTTGACTTTCTACTTCATAATACAGCCAAACACAAAAAGTACATGTTTTATGTATTTTACCATTTTCATAGTACCTTACTGAAATCAATTTAAAATATAGATTATTCCCCCAAGTCAGAGTAATAATGAAAATAAAACTCTGCATACTAAAAACAGAAAAATACATTAAAAGTCACATGTGTATTAGTTAGGCTTCTTCAAAGAAACAGGGCCAAAAGAATATATATATACAGATATAGATATACATATGTGCACACTCATACACATACATAAATAAGTCCCAAAATCTCCAGGTTAAGGTGTCCGGCTGGAAACACAGAAGAGCTGATGGCTTAGTTCCAGTCTGAGTCTGAAGCTTATGATCCAGGAGAGCCAATGGTATAAATTCTAGTCCAAAGATGGGGGTGGGATGGGAGAAATAGATTAAAAAAAATGTACTTGAAAAGTAACTAAATAAAATTTAATATTAAAAAAACAAAGATGGGTAGACTGGAGAGCCAGGGAGACCAGTAAGAGCTGATGCTTAGGTTCAATGTAGGCAAAAGCCAATGTCTCAGACGGAAAACAGTCAGGTACAAGGAACATTCTCTTAAATGTGGGATGATCAGACTTTTTCTATTCAACTTTTTAACTGAGTGACGAAGGCACACAAATACAAGGAGAGCAATCTTCTTTATTCAGTCTACCAACATAAGGTCAATGTTATCCAGAAACACCCTCAACAGGGTTGCAAATCTCTTAGCTTCTGGAGAAAAGAGATATTAAATCTGTCACTAGTCTCAAAAATTATGTAGTCAGCCTCTGGCGCCATTCCAGCATATAATGGAACAAATTCCAAACCTCTCCCAGAGTGCTCCTTATTTGTAGTCCAGAGACATAAGGCTGCTATAGTTAGACGTCAACAAAAGATCTTCATGCAGAGTAGCAAAGGATGGGAGGAGCGAGTCCTGGTGTGTAAGCCAAATGAGCCAGTTCTCTGTTGTCTGGCAGCTGTCATGAAGAAACAGCTGAGAATAGGATCATAAAGCATGGTGACACTTGCAGACTAAAGTCATATTTTTCAGATGACTTCAGGAAAACCACAGAGTATAAGTAATGTAAAAATTTTTTAAAATGCAATTTAAGAATTTAGTGAAAACTCATCTCAATCCAATTAATTTAAAAATGGCCTGTAATAAAATTGTAACTTTCATCATTTATTATTCCCATCAAGAGAGGAGTCTGGTCTAATTATCTCAACACATAATTTAGAATTTAAGTCTCTAAATTGAACCCTTATGTTACATGGTTACTCAAGCCAAGTGTATGTTGAAGTAAGCGATAACATGTAGAAAATAATAAGTATTACTTGAACTAATTTCTCCAGTGTATTTTATTCATGACTACATGGCTGATGCAATGTTTATGACTGGTTGTGTTCAATTAAATTAACTAAATTCAATTTTTCTCTAATTTGAACAATTTTATTCTGAATTAAAATTTAAAAGCCATTTTACTATATTAATCTGTGTATCAGGATAATATGGATAAAATATAAACTTTCATTAACATAGAAAAGAAATGCTAGCCAGAAAACCCCAAATATATGTGTTTTACCTTAGGGGATGATCATTCTATTCCCATAATCAATTATGCATAAGAACATTGCCCAAACATATCATCCAGAGCAGACTTCTGTTAAAATTTTAAATGTAAGTGTTATAAGATAATTTTCTTGGAGTCACGTCAACGGTCACAAGATTGCATCAATGCCACTCTCCACACTGCTTGACTATTTGTAGGTGACCAAAATTGGTACTTACCCATTTCCAGCAGTATACATCATTGCGAAAGTCAATCACACCTAGGGAAACTAAATCAAAATATTAAACCTAAATAGTGATAAAAAATAAAACAAATAATAGATTATGAAAAGCACAAAATATATAAAAGAATTTGGTATCAAAAAGGCAAATGATATTCCATAAATGGAAAACATTTGTGCAAAAGAAACAGAATCAGAATTAAATTTCATTTAACATCTAGAGTGTAAAATATATTGATAAACATTAAACATAAATAATGATACAGATTAGAATATTTTCTACAGGAGTGACATTGCGAAAAATGGCAGAAAAAAGGCCACTCAAAAAACTAGTCCTTCTACCAAAACCATTAAAATCTGGCAAAGGTTTACAGAATCGATCCAGGTTTTAACACAACACTCTCATCAACCTGAAGACTGCTGAGGAAAAGGGCTGCTGGTTTTTAGTAAGAGATTGTTGTGGAAGTTTTACTTGCATGCTTACCATCTCCCATTCACAAACATCTGATGGCGAACATGGGATGGGAGTTGTGTTCTTCATGCAGATTGCTGGTTCCAGCGGGCTAATATGAACCTTGTTGTTAAAACACTATGGTTGTACATTTTGCTCCATTTACAGTTTTATGGTTTGTATTTGGTTTCCACAGTTTGTATTCCTTGGCATGTGTGGTCACTGAAGTTTCTTCATTATCTCAGAGGTCAGCCAGTAACTTGATAGGGACTTCCTTAAAAGTTTTGAGCCTAAAAAGTCAGCCAGGTCTTAGCTGGTCACTCTTTCAATGCTAGCTAAGTGAAGCCACCTACAGCTCTGTCTTTACCTCTTTTTAAGACTTTGCAGTTTTGTCTTTGCCTCTTCTTTGTACAAAGTGCACACATCTACCAAAGGTGACAGCTTAGGGTTTTCTCAGCTATTTTCTGAGTATTTTTCTGGACACAGGCATGAGAATTTCACTCCCTCTTGCCCCCAATATACACAAAGGTCTTTAAGCTCTTGTGGTTTTTTGTTGTTGTTTTTGTTTTTTTACCCCCTCAAGAGAGTTTCTCTTCTATTTCTCCTTATCAGGTTTTTGTGTCTTTCTGCTACTTTACTTGTTTGCTGTTCTTATTTCAGGTGGGCACAAACAATATTACCTCTAAATCTTTCACCATATGTGGCTACCTGGAAAATGGTAAGGAGGTTCCTTAAAAATATTAAAAATAGAATTACCATATTATCCAGCAATTTCACTTATACGCATTTCTCAAAAGAAAATCAGCCCTGGCTGGTGTGGCTCAGTGTTGCTCAATCAACTGAGCCACACCAGCCTGTAAACCAAATGGTTGCTGGTTCAATTCCAAGTCAGGGCACATGCCTGGGTTGTGAGCCAGGTCCCCAGTAGGGGGTGCATAAGAGGCAATCACACATCAATGTTTCTCTCCCTCTCTTTCTCCCTGCCTTCCACTCTGTCTAAAACAAATAAATAAACTCCACTGATGAATGTTAACTATATTTACTGTGGTAATAACTTTGCAACACATAAAAATATTGAATCATTATGTTGTACATAGGAAGCTATTATAAGGTTATATACCAATCTTACCTCAATAAAAGTTTTTTTTCTAACTCAAAGCCATTTGTTAAGACAGTGTAGATATTTGTTTCTTGGTGAATTATTAGAAAATCTTCATAATGCATTATCAAAAAAATTTAAAAATTTAAACAAAAGATCAACAGTTTTACTAGAAAAAGGTAAGAGAAATTTTTAGAAAGTCTATAGCAGACATATTTTTGATGGAGAAATAAAAATAGAATTTTAAGCAGAGAGACAATTCTATTGATGCCAACCCAATGAGACAACACATAATATATTCAAAGATGAAAGAAGCTTCATTATCAGTATTGCAGTATTTAATTCATTCATTCACCAAATATTTATAGAGCATCAAGTATATGTGACATAGCATATTTTAGTGACACAACAATTGAGGTAGATAGTTCTTTGGTCATACATACTGGTGAGAGCTGTATATAACTATGAGTGACAATAAATTAATTCATTTCCTTAGAATTGTTAATAATCTGATTCTAATATATAAAAATTAAAATAAATAGTTAAATATATTCCTATTTCTACTCAGAAGAACAATAGTCTGCATACATATTCATTCATTTATTCCATTATATTAAAAGCATTTATATTCACTGAATGTTCTAGATGAGATAGATCTAGTTAAAAGGCCCAGCTACAACATTCTACTAGGCTTGTACAAGTTATTAACTACTACTGATTGGTGAATGTATTAAGCTTTTTTAGAACCCCAAATTTTTGGTCACTATTAAGACTCTAAGGCATTTGTGCTGTGGAAAAATCACAGCCTAAGGTCTCCATGTAGGGGTCTTTGTAATTCATTCCTGTCCTCCCTCTGTCTCTCTGGAACTGCCGTGTTCCCATCGATGGCCTTTTTTCCTTGATTCAGATCTTTGATGTACAGTAGTTATTTTGTAGGGATTAGTCTTTGGTTCATGTTCTTATCATTCAACATTGCAATTTCTCTGAAAATTTTTAATTTTTGTTTTTATTGATTTTAGAGAGAGGAAGGGAGAGACAAAAACATCAGTTTGTTGTTCCACCCATTTGTGCATTCATTGGCTGACTTAAAATTTTTTATACTTATGTAGTTGAATGTTTTAACCTTTATAATTAAATCATATGTAGAATTTCTTGGCACATATTAAGCAATAAATATATATTAATTTAATGAACCAGTGAGCAAATGCATATTGGATATTTCTTCCTGCAGCCATGCCTACCCTCTTTCACTGAAAACAAACATTTCTCTCTTCTCATTTGGATTTTCAAAAAGACACTGCATGGAAATATCAAACTAATTAGATGATGCAACTCAATGTCATCATCCTTGACCTCCTCATTCTCGTATCTTAGCCATATAAACCACAATTATAGTTATTGTATGAGGTCAAATGAAAATCCAAACACAGAATTCTACAGACACACTGGTATTCAGAAGAGCTATCTAATGGACTACTTTAAGGTAAAACTAAAATCAATTTATTTAATTCCCTCCAAAGCCTCTCTTTTAATTTGCTAAACTAAAAGAAAGCAAACAAAGCAGCCAGCTTTAAAAGTCCTTAACGCTTTTTCCTCTCCTTTTTTATTGTTGTTCAAATACAATTATCTCCATTTTCCCACCACCACTTTCCCTTGCCCTGCCCCCACCCACCTCCCACCATTAATCCTGCCCCCTCTTGGCTTTGTCCATGTGTCCTTTATACATGTTACTTGACAACCTTTCCCTTTTTTACCGTGATATCCCCTTCCCCCTCCTCTCTGGTTACTGTCAGTTTGTTCTTTATTTCAATGTCTCTGGTTATATTTTGCTTGCTTATTTGTTTTGTTGATTATGCTCCACTTATAGATGAGATCATATGGTTTTTATCAAGGAATTAGCACAGGCTTTATACTTACGTAGCAGGGGAGATATCATAATCACAAAGGTGGATTTCCTAGGGTGAGGCTCATCCACTGCACTCCAGTGCAGTGGATATATCCCTGTGCTGACCCCAGCAATTTCCCCAAATGTGGGAAATTTGGCTGCACAATTTGCAGTAGTGGGGGGCTGTGTTCACACTCTCCCCTTAAAAAAAACACAGGCTTATACAACACTGTCTAATAAAAAAATGCAATTCCCACAAAAAATTGCATGAATTTTCATTTAACCACTACCTTAAATTAATGCAATATTATGTCTTGCACAATTTTTCTGCTAAAGTATATAAACAAAATACAATTTCTATCAACCTAGAGAGGCTGTAACACAATTTGCTATATATTTTAATTAAAAAGACAAATACAACATTTTAAAGTTAACCATTTTATAGATTTTGTTGTAATTTGATGTGTAAACATATCAATTATTGTAGACGTGATTTCTAGGAGTCCAGAAGTTAGAATAGAGTCTATGTCAAAATAAATACTCAAAAATAGGGAAAACTTATAAATATGAATGGTTGTTGAAGTAATTGTTTCTCAGAAGAAAGCATTGACAGTTCCCTTATTCTCAATTCCCAAATCTCCTATACGAGAGAGTATATATAAGCTATTTTCATACAAATATAAAATGATCCTACCAAAATCTGGTTCTTAATAAAGAGCAATAAAATTGATAAACTTCTGATCATATCAGAACAGAAAAGGAAAAATACAAATTATAATTCCAAGAATTGAAGAGGTACTCTTACTATAGAGTTTACAGACAATAAATAGATGATAAGTAAAACTATGCCTATAAATTAAATCACATTGGTTAAAATAACATATTTTTTACAAAACAAACAACAAAGCTTAGTCTGGGAAGCCTGTATGATGAAACTGTAAAATATTGTTGAAAAAATTAAAGATGACATGTAAATAAAGAGATATACTTTTGTTATGGATATGAAGACTCAGTACTGTTAACATCTCATTTCTCCCCAAACTGGTCTGTTGATTCAATATATTCCCAAACACAAACCAGTATACTTACTGATAGAATTTGACAAACTGATTCCAAAGTCTGTCTGTATTTACAAAGGACCTAGATTAGGCAAAACCAATTCTGATAAAGAACACCAAAATTAGAGGGATAACAGTTATCAATAAAGACAGTGCCGTATTGTCATAAGGACTGCCAATAAAGGAATGGAATATAAAAAGTAGTCTGGTAGCCCTGGCTGGTGTAGCTCAGTGGACTGAGTGCGGGCCTGTGAACCAGACAATCTCGGGTGGATTCCCAGTCAGGGCACATGCCTGGGTTGCAGGCCGGTTCCCTGCAGGCCAGTACCCAGCAGGGGATGCACGAAAGGCAACCATACATTGATGTTTCTCCTCCTCCTTCCCTTCCCCTCTAAAGATAAATAAATAAAAATATTTTTTAAAAAAGTAGTCTGGTAAAAGACTCATTTATACACAACTGGTTTTTGACAAAAATTCAAAGATAATTTGGTGGAAAATAATTGCATTTTCAAAAAAATTTGCTGAGACAATTGGATATCCATACCTTAAAATGAATAAATAAATCACTACATTCTTAACACAAATTGGATCATAAACCTACAATAAAACCTATAAAACTATCAGTCTTCTAAAAAAAATATGGGAGAAAAATCTGAAAGTTCAGTTAGGCAAAGATTCCCCATCTATTATACCAAAAACATAATCCACAAAGAACAAATGGATAAACTTATCAGAATTAAAAATTTCACATCATCGAAATGTACCTATAAGGGAAAAAAATGACAAACCACAGATTGGAAGAGAATGTCTTAAAATCACATATTTGATAAAGGAACTGTGTCTAGAATACAAAAGATTTCTTCAACTCAATTAAAAAATCATCACAGTTTTAAAAATGGCCAAAATATTTGAACAGACATTTACCCCAAGATATATAAACAGCAAGTAACCACACAAAAAGATGGATGCCCAACATCATTAGTCATTAGAAAACTAAAAATTAAAACGACTTGGAGAAACTGTGACAGACTTAACAGAGTGGCTGACATTCACATAGCAGACCACACCAGGCTTAAGGTCGAGGAATTACAACTCTTCATAGATTCTTGTTGGAATATAAAATATTATAACTGGTTTGGAATCCCATTTCTTAAAATGTTTGTTTTCAATTTTTTTATTGTTGTTCACTTGCATTTGTGCCCATTTCCCCCATTACTCTCTCCTGCCATACCCACCTCCACCTGCCAGATTCAGTCCTCCCCCCACTTGTTCCATAATCTGACCATCCTATACATAGGTACTTACCTGAGAAAAGTAAAAGTAAAAGTATATGTTTCCCTTACAAAGAGCCAAGCATGAGTGTTCATGTCAGCTTTACGTAACCAAAACACAAAACCTAACCACAATACAGGCAACTCTTTTGCTATTCTCTCATCTGTTTTCTATATACAATTCCCTTTTACTTTTTAAAGTAATTCTAGATGCCAGAGAATTTAGGATATGTCATTTTATCCTTTTACATCTATGCTTTTAAATGTTTACTACTCTACATTAACACAGCTTGAATTTTATGTTATTTTTAAATCATTTTATAGCTAGAAAAATACACCACTTTAGAAAGTTACCTGCAGTGTTTCGAACTATGGTACAAATATATTTACATGTGATGTGTTTTTACGTTTTGCCATTGTCCTTTGCGCCCCTTTACTTTCCTTCTCAGGTGTTTCCTAGTTCCCAGAAGATATTTATTTGTGGAAAGTGAGTGGAACAGTTGTTTAGTGCTTTTAGGTATTTTAATAACAATTAGCTTTTAAGCTTTTCTTCATGTTTCTTACCAGTTGCTGGGTTTTATCATCACTTGTCAGTATAGCATAATTGTGCATCATAATGGTAAGGGGCATTACTTATTTTAAGGATAAATGCTGAAATGGAATGTGTGACTGATAATATAACTTTGGAATAACAGCATGAATTTTACCATGCAAGCAATGTCTGCACTCAACTTTCAAATGAATCAAAAGAGAAGAGAAATGGTAAAGATCTATTTCTATGTCTGTGGCTTCTCCCAATAATTTTAGGGTTTCTTATACAAAATCACACCTTTAGCAAGTAAGGTGGACACATTTGTAGGTCCAAGGAGTAATTTTAAGATTCATGAACATGACTCGTTCTGATTTCTGCTGACTGTGAGCCTTAGGGATGTTGTTATAGAAAAGATAAAGGAAGCTGAGAAGTAGGGGTTGGGTAAGGACCAGAGGGGAGAGAGGAGGGAATTTAAGGGGAAAAAATCGGAGGGATTTAGAGGAACAAGCATAAAGGACACAGGGGCAATAACTAAGGGGGTAGAAATGGGAGGGAGGCGGGGTGCATGGGGAAGGGGTGGGCTGGGATGGGAGAAATACACAGAAAACTGTACTTGAAAAATAACTAAATAAAAATTAAAAAATAAAGTAGGTGTACTATTGCATACCTCTATACTGATTTTTAAAAATTATATGCATGTGTGGATTGAGTTTAAGCATAATTAAACACCTTAAAATTACAACTAATAAAAATTTATTAAAAATAAATTTACAAATGATGCCAGGCACTGATGATGAGTCTAGAAAGATAATTCTGCAGAGTATCCCTTTCTCTTTACTGTGTCACACACATGCAAACTAAAACTCCTGAGCATATTAAGTAAACATAACTTTGATTACAAACTCTGATCACAAACACTGAAAATCTATATCTGTTTTCTCTCTGAATTAAAATGAAATTTTGATTGATCCAAGTGAGCTGACTAGGTTAATTAGAGTTTTACATAAAGCAGTTTAAATGTTAACAAAGTAATCTCTGTTATTCTGAATACAGTCACTAAATGTTGCAAAATCACAACTGAGACATGATTCCAGAGTAATGGAACTGCTATAAGATTGCTGATTTAATGTGAATTTCAAAGCAGCCCATGAAAAGGTCTCCTCATTCCAGTGCTTAATATTATTAGGGAAGCTATCAAATAGAAAAGCAGGGTTATTAACCACCATGATTTCTATACTGTTTTATGTGTTCTAGGCATCATATGAAATGAGGTTCACTATCATAAAATGCACTGACTTAACTTACATGTAATTAATTCCAAAATTACTACAGCTGCATGCAGGATAAAATATTTTTCAGTTAAGATAAATGAAAATAAAAATCTAAAAATAAAGGAAAATTTTCACACATGTCATTTTAATTTTAGCTCTTAGTATTCACAAAATGCCGTACTACATATCTGGGAATACTTGAATATGTATTTCCAACATTTCATTTTTCAGCTGTGTTTTTACTTCACCAAGCTTCACTTTACATACCAGTCAAAATTGTTTCGCATGCATTATCAATGATAGATTTCTTTTTTTTTTTTAATTCTTACCTGAGAATATGTTTACTGATTTTTAGAGAGAGGGGGAAGGAGAGAGAGAATGAGGGAGAGAAAAACATAAATGTGGGAGAGAAACATCTATTGGTTCCCCTCTGGATGCTCCCCAACCAAAATCCAACCTGCAGATGTTCAGTGTATGGGATGACAGCTCCAACCAGCTGAGCCACTCAGCCAGGGCTCAATGACACATTTCTATACATGCTTATATTTCTTGGGTAGTATAATGATGATGTGCCTGGGTGTGTTCCTTCTTGAATCCAACTTCTTTGGGACTCTCTGAGCTTCCTGGACTTCCTAGAAGTCTATTGCCTTTGCCAGATTGGGAAAGTTCTCCTTAATTATTTGTTCAAATAAGTTTTCTACTCGTGGCTGTTCCTCTTGCCCTTCTGGTACCCCTATAATTCAGATGTTGGAGCATTTAAAGATGTCCTGGAGGTTCCTAAGCGTCTCCTCATTTTTTTGAATTCTTGTTTCTTCATTCTTTTCTGTTTGGTCATTTTTTTTCTTTCTTCTGATCCAATCCTTTGATTTGAGTCCCAGTTTCCTTTCCATCACTATTGGTTTCTTGTGCATTTCACTTCATTTCAATTAGTTTAGCCTTCATTTGTTCCTCTAATTTGTGACTAAAATCAATCAGTTCTGTGAGCATCCTGATTGCCAGTGTTTTGAACTGTGCATCTGATAGGTTGGCTATCTCTTGGTTGCTTAGAATTATTGGCTCAAATTATTATTTGAGCTATTCTTGAGCCATAATGATTTGGTCTGTTCACTCCTGTTATGTATGAGGGGCAGAGCCTTAGGTGTTCACCAGGGTGGGGCGACCCAGTTGCTGGGTTGTGATGCTGTATGTGGGGGGGGGGGGGGGGTCAGAGAGGGGCAATGGCATTTGTTCCACTCTCTCTCGGATTTCAGTCCCCTCTGCTGCTTCCTGCAAGCAAACAGAGCCCCCCTGGTACTGGCTCCCAGGTGTGTGGGCCTGTGCACCCTCCAGGACCCTGTGGATCTCTCCAACAAACTCTCTGTGAGCCTAGGAGCTTCTCCCAGCACCTCGACCCCGAAAGTTTTTCCAATTGGTGCTTTTCGGCTTTAATTCCCATTGCTGGTGCCCTAGCCTGCGCAGTCTGTCTCACTGCTGGCTCCTTTGCCTGGTTTATCTGCATGCAAATGTGTGACTGAGGTCAGCCAGCTGCCATGTGCCCTCACTGGGTCTGATCCTAGAAGCAGCAAGAGATAAGGGGACAGTCACCAACAAAGGAGTTCCCATCAGACTGTCAGCTGATTTCTCAAAAGAGACCTTACAGGCAAGAAGGGGGTGAAAAGAAGTATTCCAAGTCAAAGACCTACATCCAAGATTGCTCTATCCAGCAAAGCTTTCATTTAGAATGAAAGGGCAGATAAAGTGCTTCTCAGATAAAGTCAAATTCAAGGAATTCATCATCACCAAGCCCTTATTATATAAAATGTTCAAGGGACTTATCTAAGAAAAAGAAGATAAAAAATATGAACAATGAAAGGGCAGCAAACTCACAGTTATTAATAACCACACCTAAAACAAAAGCAATCTAAGAGGACAACTAGATCAGGAGTGGAACCATAGATATGGAGATCTCATGGAGGGTTAGCAACAGGGGAGTGGGAGGAGGAGAAGGGGGAGAAGGTATGGAAAATAAATAGCATAGATGGTAGGTAGAAAATAGATAGGGGGGAGGGCAAGAATAGTGTGGGAAGTATAGAATCTAAAGAACTTGAGACATGTGGACATAAACTAAAGGGGGGAGTGGTGGGGGAGGGGGTGTGCAGGGTGGAGGGGAATGAAAGGGGGAAATAGAACAACTGTAATGGCATAATCAATAAAATATATTTAAAAAATAAAGATGCTTATACTTCCTAAAGTGTACGGGCATACTCATTAGGATTCTGGTGGCTAATATCAGAAATTCAAGAAGAATAATGTAAGTTGCAAAAGAGAAGAAATTGCATAACTCATCCAGTTTAAAAATGGTCAAGTAGCAGTAACTAAAGCTGAGGAACAAATAAGACACGATATGTAAATTCTCTTTGAATATTTTTTCTCCTTCTCTGTATGCATTGTTTGCTAAGCTTTGCACTCTCTAAATGCAAAAAGTCTTTATTTACCTAATAGCAACTGGCTTGCCAATAATTACAACTTTTTAATGTTAAACCTTCACCTATCATAAAAAGATTGAGACAAATTTATTTGCCCATAAGATAATTTTTGTAGAGAAATGCTTCTCTCAGTTTCTTCACTTTGGAAGTACTTATTATAAGTAAAGATTTCCCGAATTAGTCAATTTTATGCCCAGATTTAAAGAGCTAGGTTGTCTTACTCTTTTTATTTTTCTACTTCTATTCTGTTGGCTTGCTACACAGTTTGGCATGGGCTTTTAATGGAAGATGTCTGACACAATCTCAGTTATCCTCTCTCAGTCATTAATATCTAACAAAAAGAACTTTTTTTTTATTATGTATCTCTTTTAATCAGGGTAAAGTTATCTCCAGAAACTTCTAGAGAGTTCCACTTCAAGTGTATTTGGACAGAATTCAATTGCATTTCTATATCCTACCTACAAAAGTGAGAAAGTAAAGTTTTTGTCGTTCTGAGTCCTCCATAATTGGAAGCAGTTTCTCCCAGTGAGTAATGAGGTGGAATATGTTTGAATAGGCACCAATATCTGCTAACTCTCTTTGGCTCCCAATTCCAACAAGAAAGAGCAGTGCTTTTGTCATACTTGGATGGTTGGCTCAAGATGCGTTGTTTTAGAAGAACATGGCAGCTCTCTGGGGATGCTTCAGAGAGGGGTAGTGTCCAGGATAATTGTCTGTCCTGTTAGGTAGGTAATACCATAATCCTATAATTACCTCCTCAGCTTTTTATTCCATCCTTATTTTTAAACATAAAATTTAAAAATTACCCCCCCACAGAGAATATGTTCGAGTTATATTATTTTGGATCTATAACAGATCCAAATTTTGAGTACTTTTACACTTATTCTATGAGAAACCAACTCAAAACCATGACTCACATCTACATCCCCTTCCATATTCAGTACCTCTGGTTGTTAATTCATTCCTCTCAGTTGTTCAGTGTGGCTTTTAAAAGACTACTTTATTTTTTAGAACAGTTTTGAGTTCATAGTAAAATTGTACTGGCATTAAAAAGAATTCCCATATGAATATAGTTTTTTAATGATCAAGCAACATATGGAGTAAGTTATAAATTTGTCACTACCAACATATCGAACATGCCAAAACAGACATTAAGAAAAACAATCAAGTTCAGAGAGAAAAAGAGCTGACACTGGTTTCAGTTGATTCTAGTGGGTTCCATCTCATGCTTTTGAGTTTCAGCCTATCCCTGATCTCCCCAACTTTATACCCATCTTCTTTTCTAGACTGCTTGTCCTGAGGACTTCCAGCTCTAACATCATATGGAAAAGCAAGATATGGTTATTTATGATTGCATATGATTGCATATATATTCATCCTATTCTGCTTTTCTGATTAAAGCTTGTCATTTATAGGTAAATATAAATACACACAATTGTAGTTTTACTTGGAATATTTCACAGTCTTCTCAGTAATTTGTAGAATGAAAGAAAATCAGAAAGGATATAGAACACTTGAGCAGTGTTATCTATGAACTTGACCAAACAACAATAGAATATATGTGATTTTCAAGAACACTTATTAAGAAGTAGACTGAGCCATAAATTAAGTATCAAAGAAATTTAAAACAAATGAAATCAGACTGTCAAAAATCTCTAAATATTTGCAAACTAATATCCATGCATTAAAGAAATCACAAGACAAAATATATTTTTATAGATATAATAATGCAAAGCTAATTCTAAGAGTAACATGGAAATGTAAACAGCTTAAAATAGACAAAGAAAAATCTTGATAAAGAACAAATTTGAAATACTCAAATGACCAAAAAAACCTAATGGCAAAAAAGTAAAGGGTGAGCATCACCCAATGTTGGTTAAGGAAGTAACAGATATAAGAAGACTCAACATTGTTGCCAGCCAAAAGATAGGACCACTGAGAAGAAGGTCTGACAGTGTCATAAAGCTATGGATGCACCTAACTTGTGGGTCAGAATTTCAATTTTAGATAATTGTCCAAGAGAATTGAAAAATATGTCCACAAAAGGATATGTACATCATGTTTTATAACAGTCCAAAGTGGGAAACAGACCATGTGTCATTAGCAGAAGAATGTCTGTGGTGTATCCATACAATGCACTACTACGTTCAATAATGGAAAGGAATGAACTACTAATACACACTACTATCAAAACATTATGCTGAGCAAATAAGCCTTATACATCAAAGATATATGATTTTTCTCATTTAAATTGCTTAAACTAGTAGAATGAATCCATGATGGGGAAAAAAGAGAAAAGTACTTGCCTCTTGGTGATAGGGACAGAGATTGACTACGAAGGGGCATGAAGGAACTTTCTGGGTGATGGTAATATTCTAGATCTTGATAGCAGTTTGGGCTACCACATGAATTTGACAAAGGTTATTTAATACTATACATACTATTTGTGTTTCACCTTATATAAATTTTACCTCAAAATAAAAAGGAAAACTATAAATATTGAACTCAATTTGATATACATGCTAAAATATTTATGGTGATATTTAATGATGTTTGCACTTATTCTGAAATTCATAAAAACTATAAAATAGATTGATAAATGAATAAAAAGATAATATACAAGTGACAAATCAATTACAGTAAAATGTTAACAGCAATGTCTACTTAGTGGTTGCAAGGAAATTCAATATAACATGTTTTCAACTTTTCTGTGTGTTTGAAAATTTCCATAAGAGAGCATTGGAAAAATCATATTCATAGACTTCTGCTTTCTAACAATATTGTAAAAGAATATTTATAGCAACTCTATTCTAACAGTGCCAAATAAAAATGACACGAGTCCATTAATACGTGAATGGATAAACAATTTGTGATACTTTTCAAAAAGCACAAACTAATGTTAGAAGCAAAAACATGGATGACTCTCAAAAACAGGAGGCTGTACAAAAGAAGCTGCACTCAAAACCTATGCCACATGATTCTACAATTCTTGAAAATTTTAGAACAGGCAAAAACAAATTTATAATGACATAAAGCAAATCAGTGGTTTTCTTTTATATTTTATGTCATTTTATTTTATTTTTACTAGGGGCTGGAGGTGGGAGAATTTAACTATAAAAGTTAGGAGAGAACTTTTGGAGATAATGGAAATATTTTATTACTTTGATTGGAGTAGTGTTGTACATATTGGTCCAGACTCATTGAAATGCACATTTAAAATGGGAAGATTTATAATATCTAAATTTTACCTCAATAAAGTTTATCTGAGAGAAAAGTCTGTACACTTGAGCTGGTGTTCTGTATGACTTCAGTAGCATTGTAAGTTGTTTCCATCATAAACTTGTGCTGATGGCTGCAATACTCTCACGTGTTGGTGTTTTCTCATTCAGTCTCCTACAGCTAGGTATTTCTTGGAGTTCAAACCATGTGACCAACATGCAATTTAACTAAGCACTTTTCTCCTTTATAATAAGAATTGCTAATGTTTCAGTCCAGCTAATGGGGTACTTACTCACTGCTTCTATGTTACAGTAGTTTCTCTCAAATGCAAGTGACATAGACTAAACTCAAGCAAAAAAAGAACATGTTTTGATTTATGAGACACAAAGAAGTTTAAATAGTGAAGCCCTGTGAAGGACGGAATGCACCTGACACCAGGAATGCCTAGAACTAGGTAATGTAGGTAATATTTTCAGAACTCTCACCATCTCTCTCTCTCTCTTTCCTCCTGCCTGGAAATTGCATTTCATTTTCACATTGCAGCCTGACTATCTCCACTTTTTAAGACACATAGCTACTGGATTGCCAAATTCTAAATCCTGTGAATTCACTCACTGTTAAGAGTCAGTATTCATATTTTCTTTAGTCCTCATTTCAAAAGACCCGAGGAAGAACCTCTTTGTCATAGCTTAGTTCACGTAACACCCTACGTTCCCATTGATTATGACACCGTACCCAAGGAATGTGGGGCCACGACATAGACAGCGTCTTCAGTGATAGTTTGAAGGATATCAGGGTTGAAAATTTGGCAAGGGCATGCTATAAAAGAAGTGAAAATCCTCAGAAAACAATTTTATACAGGCTCATGGTAATTGACATATTACCGTGTATTTAGTATTTATCCAAGTATTTATTTACCTAAGTATTGAGATGTAAATATAGGCCCTTCTTTCATTTTTCCCCAAGATAATATGTAAAATACTTCTAACTCAATTCTGAGAAAATGACTGGCATAATAATAAAATACTTAAATACACTGTACATATTCTACATAAAATTAATATCTCCAAATAAAAATTTGCAATAATATTCAGATTTTAATTATATTAGCAAGGAAAACAAGCAGTTTACAATAATATAAAACTAAACATGGAGAAGGGAAAAGTCTTATAAGTAAGTAGAAGTAATTGAAGGCAATGTTGTAGGCTGAACATGAAGTTGGAAAAAATAAGTAGGATCTAATTTGGTTTAACAATTGATTACTGGTTCTTTCAAGCAATTAATCTCTGGCAATCAGTTTTGTATTCCACAAATTAAAGAAATTAGAGTGGATAACCTCCTTTCCAGAATGAAAAAAAATCCAGTAAATATATATTAACTATACACAAGTCATATATTTTTGTATTTAGGGAGAAGTTACTTATTTTCTAATATACATGTAAGTTCAAAACATTTTCTATACTATTTAAATTGCAGAACTGAAATTCCATAATTTTAAATAAATTTTATGAAACTCATTATTTCCATCATTCTTTTCCATCTTTATCTTTGAACAGCTAAATTAAACCTTTCAATTATATCATAAAAATATTAAAGTATAATGTTTCTAGGACTTTGAAGTCTTGCATTGATTCCATAATGAAATTCTCATTCTATGTATCTGTTCTACATTAGAGTCAAGCAAAGACCAGATTATGAACATTAATATTCATTAACTTATTTCCCGTCACCCATCATTATTCTTTGTTTTTTCATATCAGTCTTTCCCAAACATTTCAAACAGAATTTCCTGAGGTAAGCATTTTTAGAAAATAAGGAACAGCATCTTTTTAAATAATCAGTATTGAATGAAAATATTAGTGGTTGACCCTTAAAAAATCACTATAGTAGATATCTATTTTTCAATGTTTCTTAAAACTTGCCCTAGCATAACAAAGTATTTTGAATACTTCAGTAAAAAAAAAGAAGTCTATAGCTAAGCAACTTTTGTCCATGAACAGCTCCCCAGTAAGAACTTAGAATCAGGAAAACACAAAAGCCTTTACGTAAATGACTGACAGCAGAGATTTTAACCTGTTTCATTGCCATTTAGGAGGCAGATTCCTCCTACTGCTGTAAGTCAAAAAGTTTGCCCTCAACTAATGTGATTCATTTCCTCACAGTTAGAAGGAAGATTTTTGAATTGTGGGGCAAATTTCCTTGGCAGCATCTTCCAGCATTTATGGATGATACTTTTAACATTTAACTTTAAATGTTCTAATGACTCAGAAGTAACTGCTACCTAGAAAAGACAAAGTACATCAAAATTCATGTAAAGAATTAGACCTTGGATCGGTGTTCTACAAGGCAAGGTTTTAGTGTATATCTCCCTAGTGACTAAGCATTAGTCTTGTAATCAGTGAAAATACAGGACACTTTGATCTTCTAATAAGCAATAATGTGCATAAAAGTTTACATAGCTAAATTGTGAAAATCTTTCTCTGAGGTGAGTAACCAAATGCCTGAACAAAACTGTTTCCTTATGTGTTGTATTCAGTTTAACAAGTTCAAAATGACTGAATATAGTACAAAAATAAATACAAAATTTCAGTGACTTAAACATAGTTTACTTCTCTCCTATAAGGAGGTGGTTTAAAGAGGGCTCTAGTAGCCATCAGCGTCTAAGGTAATTATTTTTCTACTCTATCACTGAGGGCATGGCTTCCATCTAAAGATCACCATATAATCCAAGATGGATGTTAAAGTTCCAACCCTCAAATGAAAAGTTTGTAGGTCTAAAGAAACATGAAAAGGCATGAGTGGAGATCCTTCCAGTTGAGTTGGCTGCCTTAAACACACTTCCTGGAAATTTCTGATGATACTTTATTAAAGTCTGTTTTATTTATTTTTTTTTATTTTTACTTCCTGTCTTTCATTGTTTCTTTGTTACTTCCTTCTTTACTGTTATTCAAGTACATTTGTGTGCATTTTCACTCCTCTACTGCCCCTGCCCCGCCCATCCTCACCTCCCATCCTTGAACCTTCCCGGCTTTACCTTTGTCCTACCCTTCACAGCAGCGTGGATAGCACTGCTAAGTGAAATAAGCCAGTCATTGAAAGACAAATACCATGATCTTTCCTGTAAGTGGCACCTAATCAACAAAACAAACAAGCAGGCAAAATATAACCAGGAACATTAAAATAAAGAACAAACTCACATGTATAAAGAACACATGGACAAAATCACATGATAAAGTCTGTTTTAAACTTGGCTGTTCCAGACAGTCTTCCTCTTGTAAAACTTGGTTAAAACTAGTAAATCATTGTCCATATGTCATCATATAATGAACTACAACATCCCCAATACCACAGAATTGATGGTAACCTGTCTGGTGAATTTTTTTTGGAATGTTATACAAATAACAACTTTTTAAGGCATCAAATAATTAGAAAACAGCCTGACTCAGTACCTTCTAATGTTCTATATTTAGATTAAGATCTGAAGGTCTTCTTTCTTCAAAAGTAGATTGTGGGTTTTTGTTTTTATTTTTTTTATTTCCTGCCCAATTGTTTGTAAGATGTTGTCTTTCACATTATAAAAAAAATTGTCATGATATGACTAATTCATGGCTGGCATGTTATGAGTCATTTGATCCATAATTTTAAGACTTCCTTCAGATGACAAACCTTACCATTATCTTTCATAAATTATAATATGTAGTTTATTTTTCTATTTTGTGTGTCTATACCTGATCTTGGTAAAGCAAGATTGTTGATTTTGAAATTTTTGTACCAGTGAAGTTTATTTCACTTTTTACAACAAAGAATTAAGTTCAGTATACATTTCATATAAACCAAGAGTGGATTTCTCTTAATTTATTATCCCAATATGTTTACTAAAATTATCTCAAAATATGTAAAAATCTATATTACTTTATTTATTTATTTTGCTTTTATATGTGGGTCTGTTTCTGGACTTGATACTGATCAATTAATTTGTTTTTCTTTATTTTCAGTAGTTCATTTTATTTTTTGTTACCTTTTACCACCCTGTCCCCTCTCCCACCTCCACCACCACAACCTTCCACAGTCACCACACCGTTGTCTATCTGATACCAAAGCCATACAAAAATTGTTAGGGTAGCTTTATAGTAAGTCATGATAAGTAGCATACATAATTCATGCTTTTAGTTTTTTCACAATTGCTTTTGGCTATTCTAGATCCTTTGCTTTCACATATAAATATTAGGGTTATCTTAAAAACTTTTATCAAAAAAAATCTCACTAGTATTTGGATTGTGATAATTATGTTAAATCTATAGATCCTTTTAAAATAATAAGTAATATAAAATTTCAAACATCCAAAATATCGAACATCCGAATCTATAAACATGGTATTTCTCACCATTCATTTATGTCTTTAATTTCTCTTTGTAACATTTTATATTTCAATGTAGGCATTTTACATATCTGTGGTTGAAATTACATGCCCATTTACATTGCATGTAATTGCAAAGGTATAATATTATAATATTATTTTTCATTTTTATTACTACTCTAAATATATTTGATATTTATATTGAATATGTATTTTTAAATTTGTTAACTTTATTGTATTATTTTAAATGTTTTAGGTAACTTCATCTACATAAATCTTGTTTTCTATCAATAAAAATAGTTTTAAGGTTGCCTTTTAAAAGTTTATGCATTTTGTTTAGTATTTCATTTTATGGCCTTTTTTTTTGCACTGGCTAGAATCTGTAACACAATATTGAACAGAAAATGTGACAGCAGACATGTTTGCTTTTGTTCTGATTGTGTGAAAGATCAGCATTGTAAACCGTGGGATTTTAGTACCCTTTATGAGATTACAAATGTTGTCTTCTATATCTTCCTTTTTAGAATTGCTTTCTATCTATCAATAATAGCTGCTAACTTTTCTTCATATGTTTCCTTTTACATTTCATAAGTTGGTCATATGATTTTCTTTATTATTTTAGTGCAGCAAATTATATTAGTGTTAGAATATTGCACCAACCTCACATCTGGAATGAACCACATTTGGTCAAGGCATATATATATGAAATTGAGTTATTTATTTTATTTATTAAGATGTTTATTTATATGTTCTTGAGGGATATTTTTCTGCCATGTTCATTCTTTTGTAGTCATCTTGTAACTTTTGGGTAGCAAGGACATACTTTTATCATAAAATAGCCAAAGTATCATTTTTCCCCTCTACTTTTTGAAGTAAAGTCACTATTATATGTTTCATTTCTTTTCTAAATATTGGGCAGGACTTACCAAAGATGCAGTCTAGTTCTGGAGTTTTGATTATGGAGAAAGCTTTAAAATTTTTTTGAAATAATTATAAATTTGTGGGGAAAAAAGCAAAAAATGTCCCCTTTATCTAATTGTTTATAATGGATAGAGCTACATTGTTGGGAACCACTCTCCCTGGTTTCAGAAGCTGTAACCCCACCATGGCTAAGGCTGAGTGAGAGATTTTCAGACCATAAGCTACTAAGGACACAAAGCTTATCTCCCTGTCAGGAGTGCTGCTTCTGCTCCATTTTTTTTCATAACTGGCCCCCAGTGCATGATCAGTTAGCCAATGACGGGTAAGATTCCCCAAGGGGGGAATGACCTAAGACAGGCATGATCACATGGAGGCCCCAGGGAAGGACTTGGGGGGCTATGGAGGGAGAGGGTGATGGACCCTTGCCCCTTGGCTTTGACAAAGCCTGAGTCCTCATTCTGTCCGAGAGAAGTCTCCAAAAATTCCTTGGCTGTCTTGCCTCCTCTGCCTGACTTAAGCCTGAAACATTGACAGAGGGTGGTGCCAGCCCTGTGCTGGAAAGGGCAGGCTCCCCAGGTGATCAGGCCTGAGAAAGGATATGTAAAATTCTGTGATGCCTGCTTTGCTAAGAATGCTCTTAGTTAAATGATAAAGGCCCGGGAAGGAAATGAGTTTGTTTCCCAAAGTTTTATAGCCTTTTAGCTGATAGACCCTGACTTGGAAGAAGCCCTAATAGTTCTTTGTATGCTATCTACTGTTTGATTCTTACTGTCTGACAATGATTAATGAGTTGTACCTGTATTCCTGCGCAAATTAAACCCAATAAAAGCCTGTCTAGGCAAGGGTCAGCATGCTCTCCCCTTGAGAGAGTGGCCAAGCCACTCTGAGGCACTCCCCACGTGAAGGGGTAGCCCTGCCCTACCTTTTCCCCCACAGGACTCTGTAGTCCATGTGAATTTGTCTCATAACTCATCCATGATGCCATGGGCACGGCTGGCCAGTGCATGAGTCACTACATAACTATAGTACAGTCATAAAACCAGGAAACTGATGTTGGTACAATGTGGTTGCATAGTTCTATGCCATTTTATCACACCTGTATATGTTATAACCATGTTTACAATATACAAAACTATTTCATCACCACAAAGATCTCTCTCACATCACTCCTTTATTATTACACTCACCTAATTATCCCACCCCCAGCATCCCTAACCCCTAGACACTATTAATCCTTCATCCACCTCTATAGTTTGTCATTTCAAGAAAGTTATATAACTACTATCATATAATATGCGACTTTTTGAGATTAATTTTTTTGACTCAGTATAATGCCCTTGGGAACCATCCAAGTTATTGCACGTTTCACCAGTTTGTTCTTTGGTTGTTGAGTAGAAAGCCATCAATGAGAACCAAACAAGGTAAGTTACCCCATGTAGTTTCCAGAGTCCATTTCAGGCTTTACTTTAAAGTAGGATCCCAAGCACAGCCTGGAATCTCACTGAAGAGAGAACATCAATACTGGATTTCAGAGAGGCTAATGAGGGTAATATTTGCAGCAGGGTACAAAATCAGAAGAGGGGCCATGCCTACTCTTTGGACAAGTAATAAACAGCATGCATGGCTTAATATTCTTTATGTGTGAAGAAATAAATGCACCAAAACATACTGAAAGCTCACATACTTCCAATATTACTTTGTTACCACTTAATACAATGAAAAATTTTTATAATACAGGATATTACATAAAGTTCTAGAAAGGGCCACACATTAGTAATAAGGCTTCTTCAGAGTATGGACCATAACTAATCTGGAATCAGATTATAAAATAATTGAAAATAAGATTTAAAGAATTAAAATTGATGCTCAAGTAACTTACATACTTGCCAAAACAAAATCTAAAGCTCTTTCTTAATTATTTTATTGTTGTTCAAGTAAGAAATACAAAAAACACACCAGTCCTCAGCCATAAAAATATTAACAAAAGAGAGAACCTAAATAAGTAAAGTGAGAAATGAAAGAGATGTTACAGCTGACACCACAGGAATATAAAGAATCATAAGAGACTGCTGTGAACACCAATAAGTTTGAAAACTTGAAAAATTGGATAAATTTTTGGAAATACAATCTACCAAGACTAAATTATGAAAAAAATCATACATGCTTATTACTAGTATAGTGATAAAACCAGTAGTCAGAACCTCCCCAAAAAGAAAGTCTGGGACCAGACAGCTACACTGGTGAACTCTACCAAACATATAAAGGAGAATGAATATCAACCCTCAAACAAATTCAAACTCATTGTGTAAGTCATTATCACCCTGATATGAAAAAACGAAACAAAACAAAACAAAAAACCATACATGCCTCAAGAAATTTCTAGCCAATATTACTGATAAACATTGATGCAAAAATCCCCAACAAATTAACAAGCCAAATTCAACCAATCATTTAAAGGACCATCACCATGATCAAGTGGGATTTATTCTCGTGGTACAGAGATGGTTCAACAGCATGATTAAATCAATGTGATATACCATATTAACAAAACAAAAGCTAAACATTATATGATCATCTCAATAGACACAGAAAAGGTGTTTGCAATATTTAACATCAATTTATGATTTAAAAACTCTCAACAAAGTAGATATAGAGGGAATGTGCATCAACATTATGAATGCTCTACATGACAAGCCCACATAATATACATTATGCTGTATATAATTTATAATCTAACATTATACACAACAGTGAAAAGTTAAAGTCTTTTCCTCTAAAATCATGAATAAGGCAGGGTTGCCTACTCTCTACATTTTTATTCATCACAGTATTGGAAGTCCTATCTAGAATAAATAGGAAAAAAAGAAACAAATGCATCTAATTTTCAAAGAAGAAAGTAAGATTGTCACTATTATAGAACACATGATAATATATACAAAATACCCCCAAAGACTCCATCAAAAACATTAAAACTAACAAATGCAGTAAAGTTACAGGATAAAAAAATCAATAAACAAAAATTCATTGCATTTCTATCTACCAATAATGGACTATCAGAAAGAGAATTTAAAAAAAATACCATTTACGATTATATCAAAAATAATAACCTATTTAGGGATAAATTTAGCCAAGGAGGTTAAAGACATGCACACTGAACTCTACAAGTTGTTAATGTAAAAATTAAAGATGGAACAAATAAATGGAAAGATAATCCATGTTCATGGATTTGAAAAATTAATATTAATAAAATATACTACTCAAAGCAAGGTACACAATCAATGCAATCCCTATCAAAATTCCAATGGCATTTTTCACTGGAATTAGAACACACAGTCCTAACATTTGTATGAAACTAGAAAAGATCTTGAATAGTCAAAACAATCTTGAGAAAGAAGAACAAAGCTGGAACCTATACAATTCCTAATTTCAAACTATATTATAAAGCTACAGTCATCAAAAGAATATAATATTGACATACAAACAGGCAAGTAGATCAAGAAACTTAATGGAGAGCCCAGAAATAAACCCATGCATATATGGTCAATTAATGTAAAACAAAGTGGCAAAGAATATACAATGGGGAAAGGAAAGTCTATTCAACAAACGATGTTGTGAAGACTGGACAACCACATGCAAAAGAATAAAAGTGAACCCCTATTATACACCAGATACTAAAATCAACTGAAAGTAGATTAAAGGCTTGAATATAAGGTATAAAACTATAAAACCCCCAGAAGAAAACATAGGCAGTGAGCTCTTTGACATTGGTCTTGGTGATGATCATTTGGATCTGACACTAAAAGCGAAGGTAAATAAATAAATAAATGAATAAATCAGTGAGACTACATCAAACTAAAAGTATTCTGCACAGCAAAGCAAACCATCAACAAAAGTAAAAGGCAACTTTCTGAATGGCAGAAAATATTTGCAAATCATGTATCTAATGAGAGGCTAAAAAAAAAGAACCCAAAGAATTTCTACAACTCATAGTAAAGCAAAAATACTTAAAATGGGTATAGTATCTGAATACACATTTTTCAAAAGAAGACATATGGATGGCCAACAGGTATACAAAAATATGTTCACAGCTGTTTGAATGTCTATTATCAAAAAGGCAAGAAATAACAAATGTTGGTGAAGATGTGGAGGAAAACAACAGTGCCCTGTTGATAAAATACATTGATTCAGTAACTATGGAAAATAGTATGGAAGTTCCTCCAAAAAATAAACTAAAAATTGGATTACCATATAATACAATATTTGCAATTCTGAGTATTTGTCCAGAGAAAATAACAACATGATCTCAAAAGGATATCTGCACCCCCTTGTTTATTGCAGCATTATCCATAATAACCAAGATAAGAAAATAACCAAAATGCTCATTTATGGAAGCATGAATAAAAACCTCTGATATAAAGATATATATATATATATACAGTCTCAATTTTATTGGTATCAACTTCAACTCATCTCAACTTTGGAGCATTGTCCAGTGAGAAATCTCCAGCATGAAACTTTGCAAGCTACTTCTGACACTTTTGATCAGTCACAGCACCTTCTCCATACACTGTATGAATCCTTTTTTTTTAAATTTCAGTTGCATTTTTACCTTTTTTGAAACAATAAAGCACAATATGCCAAAAGTGTATTTTCTTCCATCTTCAATATTAAAATGGCTACATAAAAATTCAACAACTTTGATGTTTTTTTAACGCATGCTGGTTTTACAGCTGTCACAATAAAATCTAACAAAATTGTTTTGAATGAAGTTACAAACAACTAAGCACTACTAGAGACATCTTATAGAAAAAAAATTTTTTGCCAACTCAATATTATTATATGGTATTCAGCTATTAAAAAAGAATGAAATCTTATTTGCAACATTATGGATGGACCCTGAATTATATTTTGCAAAAGTCAGTCATAATGACTAATTTATGATTGAAATGTCAGTCATAGAAAGACAAATACCATATGATTTTACTTATATGGAAAATCTTAAAAAAAAAATCTAGTTCATGGATTCAAAGAACAGATGGCTGATTGCCAAAGGTGGTATAGTTGTCAGGGAGATGCACAATATGAGTGTGTAAAGGGGGTAAAAAAGTAAAAACTGCTAATTATAAAATAAATAACTCATGGAGAAATAGTGTATATCATGGTTACTGTAGCTAACAATATATTAAATATTTGAGACATTTTTTTAGGTTAAGTTGTTGATAGTTGTGAGTTTATTGTCACTTAACGGTTCATTCTAAGATAAAGTTGTGATCTTTATCTTAGATAAGTCCCTTTGTCATTTTATATAATAAAGGTTTGGTAATAATGCTTCACCAATGCTTTTGGTAAAGTGCTTCACCTTATCTGCCCTTCCATTCTGAATAAATGAAAGCTTTGCTGGATAGAGTAATCTTGGATGTAGCTCCTTGCCTTGCATGACTTCATACACTTTTTTCTAGCCCTTTCTTGCCTGTAAGGTTTCTTTTGAGAAATCAGCCTTACAGGATCTCCTTTGTAGGTAATGCTCTCCTTTTCTCTTGCTGCCTTTAAGATTATCTCTTTATCTTTAATCTTGAGTAACTTAATGATAATGTGCCTTGGTGTGTTCCTCTTTGGTTTTCAGTGGGGAGGGGGAAGGCAGAATAGAGGGGGAAAGGTTGAGGGAATAAGAAGCATAATTGGTAGGCATAAAATAGATGGAGTTAAGAATGGTATAGGAAACAGAGAATTCAAAGAAATTATATGTACAACCCATAGACATGAACTAAGCAGGGAAATGCTGGAGAGTTGGGTACAGGACAGAGTGGGGATAAAGGGGGAAAACTATAATTGCAAAATCAATAAAATACAATTTAAAAACTATTTGAAATTGACTAAGAGTAAACCTTAAAAGTTCCCTTCACAAGAAAATACAATTTTGTTCCTATGTATTATAACAATTAATAACTAGGTTTATTGTGATGATTATTTCCCAATATATATCAAAATAGAATCATTATATGAGGGAGGACCTCCAAATAAGCGGAATTATTTTTTTGAAGGGCAGGCCCCTTATAGTACAGGCTTGCCCTGCTAGGTGTGTGTTCCAGGAACCCATATGTATCAGTGTACCAGCTGGCATGATTGTGAGAGGCTGCGTTTGGCTTCCTTGTTTTTTTAACACATTCAACATGTTTGCCCATTTCATAATGGGTGATTTATGAATGCCACTGCTCACACCATGCTGTTCAGAAGTTTTTGACCAAAAATGGCTTGAATTCTGTGCCCCACCCTCCCTATTCACCTGATATTGCCCTGAATGAATTTTTTGTTTCCCCATATGAAAAAGTCCTCAAAGGCAAGTGTTTTGGCAATGTAGAAGGGGTAAAACAAAGAAAGAAAGAAACAAAAAAACAGCAATAGCACAAAAAAGCATCAAAATTAACAAGTTAAAAAAACTGTTTTCTGCAGTGGTAAAATGTCTCAATAGATGTATTGCATTATATGGGGAGTACTTTGGAGGTGACTTAAACATGTAAGAATAAATACACAATTTTTATAAATATATTTCATTTCTGGGAGGGGCCCCCTCATATTTTACATCTGAAACTAATATAATGTTATATGTCCATTCTACCGCATAAAAACAATGTTTGTTATCCAATCAAAATGTGATTAGCATACAAAAAAGAAAATATAATCCATAGCTAAACTAAAAACCTATCAATATTATTGGAAAAAATGACAAAGATGATAAAATTAGCAAATAAGGGTTTTATGACTGTGACTATAATTTTTATAAACATGCCCAATAATAGAATATAAAAAATTTAAAAATAACAAAGAGAGAAATGGAAGATATTTTTAAAGATTCAAGTGAAACTTCTATGAATAAAAAAATATCTAAAAAATACTGGATAGTATTTACATAAAAAAAAAGACATAAAAGAAAATATCAGATAATTTGAAGATTTTATCAATCACTTAAGAGGAAAAAAAGTGGACAAAATTTGCAAAACTAACATGACCTTTGGAGTAATATACATATGTAACTGAAATCTGAGAGAGAAGAGGGAGGAGGGACAGAACAATAGTTATAGAAATATGTAATGGACAATATTTTCCCAAATTTGATAAAAATCATAAACACAGATCCAAGAAATTATCAGGTATCAAAACAGAAATAATATAAAGAATAATACATCAATGTACAAAATAAGTGATCTCCAAAAACCAGTATAAAGACAAAAATTTTAAAGCACTGAAGTAGAAAAAGTGATGTGTAGAACAATGAAGAATGACAATAGTTTCAGCTTTCATCTGAAACTCTACAGTCCAAGAGACATGGAAAAATATTGCCAAGTATTGAAATCTACAGGGTCCAGCACAAATAATGCCCCTTTTTAATCACACAATATTTTATTACAAAATTGTAAGCATATAATTCTGTAACATAGCAATATTACACTCAAGCACACCATGTGATATATAGATCAAATTATCAAATTAAAACTATAGATTTTTACACCCATATTATTACCCTTTCAACCATACTCAAGCAGGCCTTATTTCTGCTGGATGCTGTATAATCAGCAAAAATTTATTTCAAAAGTGATAATAAAATAAATTTTTTCAGACTAGCAGAATCTCGCATTAAACATTAGCAGACATGAAGCACAACATATTTTATTTATTCATTAGAGATTTCATATATTTATTTTTAGTGAGAAGGGAAGGGAGGGGAAAATAGGAGAGAAACATTGTCTATCTCATGTGCCCCAACCAGGGATGGAACTTGCAACCTAGATGTGCCTTGATGGGGAATCTAACAGGAGACCTTTTGTTTTTCAGGATGACATCCAACAAACTGAGCCACACCCATCAGGGCTAAAAGATATTTTAAAGAAAGTTCTCCAGCCAGAGGACAAATAATGCCAGGTTAAAATTAATTTATATAATGAGATGTAGACAAACAAAATAAATAGTAAAAATTAGGTAAATTTGAAATTTTTTTTAAATTTTTAAATTGTAAAGTATAACCAACTACTTACAGCAAAAATAATCCATTGTAAGGTAAAATTATACAAAGCAAAAAAAGTGGGGAGATGGGTGAAAGTATATTGTTGAAAGATTCCTACAATATATATGAAGCACCATAATTTTATTTTAAAATAGACATTGTTAGTTAAGAATGTATATTAAAAATTCTAGAACAATGACTAAAACATTAAATAAAACAAATTAATTAATAATAAAGATAAAGTGAAATTTTTAACCAAATGAAATTTTTCCAAAGAAAGAAAAGCAAAGAGAAAAAGAACAAAGTAGAAAATAAATAGCAAAACATAGATTAAAAATTGGCCTCTATAACAGTGTCAACAATAAAAATAAAGTTAAAAAATAAAATGAAATTGACCACAGCAGTAGGTATATTAATGGAAGTGGACTTCGCACTATAATTAACAGAAAGATATTGTGAAGCAAGGGACTCATTATAATTGTAAAGATACAGAGAAGTTAAAACTTAAAAGATATTAAAATGTCTACAAGTAAACACTAATCATAAGAAAACTAGACTAGCTTTACTAATATCAGAAGTTGACTTTTAGTTAGAGTATTATCAGTGATAAAGAGGAAGCTTTCACAGTTATAAAATGGTTATTTCATTAAGAAAATATTATAAATTTGAATATATATAACAGAGCTTCAAAACATATAAATTAAAAAATATATAATAAAACTTCACCCTGACTGTTGTAGCTCAGTGGATTGAGCGTGAGCCTGCAAACCAAAGGATCGTGATTCGATTCCCAGTAAGGGCACATGCCTGGGTTGCAGGACAGTTTCTAGCAGGGGATGCATGAGAGGCAATCATATATTGATTTTTCTCTCCCTCTCTCCTTCCCTTCCCCTCTAAAGATAAATAAATTAAAATCTTTTAAAATAAATAAATAAAACTGAACAAAGAAATCCAGAAATACAAAATTATACATCAAGATGTTAACAATCATTCTTAATGATTAAGAGAACAAGTTTACAACAATAAAAAATTAAAAATTAGAAATCTTATTTAAAACCCTTATCTACCAATGTGACCAAAGTGACATTAATAGAATATAAGTTCTTCTCTAAAGCACATTTATCACTTATCAAAATTCACTGTATGCTAATTCATAAAAGATCACAATATATTTAAATAATATGGATTATTATATTCTCTCATTGCAGTGGGAATAAACTAGAAATTAATGCCAGAAATATACATAGAAAAATACACAGGTATTTGGAATTTAAAGGGACACCTCCAAATAATCTATTTCAAAAAAAAAAAAGAACAGAAATCATAGGAAAGTAGAAAATATTTTGAACTCAACATGAAAATAGAACATAGCAAACTGTGTGAACAAATAAAGTCATGCTTAGAGGGTATTTGCAGCATTCAATATTTATATTAAAAATAAGAAAGTTAACAATCAATCATCTCACCATCTACCTTGAGAAACCTAAAAAGGAAGAGCAAGGTATACAAAAATGAAACAGGTGGAAAGAAATTAAAATAAGAGCAGAAATTAGTAGAATAAAGGAAATCAATAGAGAAAAAAATCAATGAAACCAAAAGCTATTTGTTTGGAAAAATTTGTAAAATTAATGAGCTCCTATATTAGCTTTATAAAACATACAAAACAATTTTCCTACTTGTGTGACCTGAATGTTGTTAATTGACTGAAGGTCATATATGTTATTTGATTTTGCATAAACTGACATGGAAATGTAATAAGCCTATTTTTTTTTCACCACATTTTGGGATAGAAATGTAAGAACAGGTCTGAGTAGATTTAAAGTCACACTTTAACCATATAGTTTCTGGAACTGGTGATTTGAGGATTAAAAACACTAGGTATTGAGTGGGAATGCTTATTCTCCTTACACATATTTAAGCTGGTGGACTTGCACAAGTATTATGCCTGCTGTGTGACTACTGAGAGAATGAATATACAAATGCATGACAAATAAAATCACAAACGTGGGCCCCCCAAAATAGGGGTCAGTGTTTTTTGAATTCCTATTGCAGTCTTTTATAATATTTTATGGTGTTCTTTTTTTAAATTTTTAAAATTTAATTATTTTTCAACTACAGTATTCTGTCTTTTACTCCCATCCCAGCCCCCCCCAGTGCTCCCCACCTCCCTCCCATTTCTACCTCCCTTAGTTGTTGTCCATGTGTCTTTTATACTAGTTCCTGTAAATCCTTCCCCTTTTCCCCTGAAATTCCCTCCCCTCTCCCCGCTGGTCACGGTCAGCTTGTTCTCTATTTCAGTGTCTGCTTATATTTTGCTTGCTCCTGTGTTGTGTTGTTTAGCTTCCTGTTAAAGGTGAGATCATATGGTATTTGCCTTTCACCGCCTGGCTTATTTCACTCAGCATAATGCTTTCCAGTTCCATCCAAGCTGTTGCAAAGGGTAGGAGCTCCTTCTTTCTTTCTGCTGCATAGGATTCCATTGTGTATATGTACCATAATTTTTTGATCCATTCATTTACTAACTAGCACCTAGGTTGCTTCCAGCTCTTGGCTATTGTAAATTGTGCTGCTATAAACATTGGGGTGCATAGGTTCTTTGGATTAGTGTTTTAGGGTTCTTAGGATATAATCCCAGCAGTGGAATTGCTGGGTCATAAGGCAGTTCCATTTTTAATTTTCTGAGAAAATTCCATACTATTTTCCATAATGGTTTTACCAGTCTGCAATCCCACCAACAGTGAACTAGGGACCCCAGACACTTCTCCAAGGAGGACATACAGAGAATCCAGAGACACATGAAAAGATGCTCAATATCACTAGCTCTCAGAGAGGTGCAAATTAAAACCACAATGAGATACCACTTTACACCAGTCAGCATGGCCATCATAAACAAAGCAACAAACAACAAATGTTGGAGATATTTTATGGTGTTCTTATACTATATTATAACAATTTGTGTGCATACCAGCACCCTAAGTGTAAAACAAATATATTACTTATTTTAGAATTCTTACTGTATCCACATCTGACACAGAACTTTGCATTATCATTTCCTTCTTATAGGTTTTTAATACAAGTTTATTGAATAATGGATCATTATTGCTATTAAGGGAAAGAAAGGAAGTCAGGGAGAGAGGAGGGCTGGAAGAAGATAGGAAGGAGAAAAATAAGATAATTTCAAGCAAAAGTTGAATGATATTTCTTTTTCCCCATTATTTAATTTCATTTTAAAGTTAAGTTTATTGGGGTGACATTGGGTTACCAATTATATAAGCTTCAGGTTACATTATTGTGTGCCCACCACCCAAAGTAAAATCTTCTCCCATTGTCATGTACTTGACCCCCTTTACTTTTTACTATCCTACCAGGGCCATTTGCCTCTGGTAACCATCATACTGTTGTCTACATAAATGAGTTTTTATTTGTTTTTCTTGTTTGTTCAATTGTTTACAGCTTTATATACCACATATGAGTGAAATAATGAAGAATCATGAAGAACATTTCTTTTGTCATTAAGGTCACAGAAGGAATGAATGGAGTATTAACATAAAGCATATGTTTCCTAACATGTATACTGGAAAGCATTGCTGATTAAATATGACCTAGTACTGTTGCCAGTCAAAACCAGTCTGGTTTTCGAATCTGATGATGTGAAGTACAGAAAATGACAGTAAACATGTAGGGATATTTATAACAACAAGGTAGGTTAAATTGGTTCTCCTTTAAAATAATAAAGTGGTATATTATATTGCATAAAATATACTTTGAATGACAAGTATAAAGATAATATATTTAATAAATTGCCTTAAAATCACAAATATACAAGATTATTTTAATTCATTATCTGAATAATAAATTTAAAATATAGTTTGGAGGGGTGGAGGGAAGAGGGGAGAAAATTTGAACAACAATAAAATAATTTAAATTTAAAAATCTTAAATATAAATTTTGTAACAAATTATACATATACTTTTGTCATTTATAAGCTAGTGGTCAGTTGCCATTATTCACCTTTGATATGCAATCACTTAATATAATTTTTTGAACTATTTAAATATCTTCATTAGCAAAAATTGTAATACCACTTCCTGAATACAGAATATGGTAATATTTCTTTATTTGGTGCCCTCTATGATTAGGAGCCAATATCATTAAGAAATTATTTTAATGTATACTTTTTGAAGATTGATTAGGCATATAGTTAGAGAAAAAGTCACTCATGGGAGTAACATAATCATTCATAATTTCAGAAATATTTAAAATGTCTATCCTCAAAGATTTCTTTTCTTTTTGTAGTTAAAATTAGAGCTACAAATACTGTTGGAAATTTGCCAGATATAGTTGATTCGCAAAAATAGATGTTAGATAATTGGTAATAATACTTTTTTCTGACCCACTAACTAAATAAAAAGTTTCCACTATTCTCATTTTATATTAAATATAAAAACATTATTACTTGTAGAAAGATTTTATTTCCTTGAATAATTAATTATACAGAGAAAGGCTACAGAAATGTGAAACTCACTCTGAAGATAAAATGTGTTATGCTTACAAAATATTATGTGATCATTGGTGCATTTTAACGTTCACTAAAATCAGTTTGCCTATCTGTATAAAACACTCAAATTTTAGAAACACTGGTGTGTACACACACACATATGTCAGATAGGACAGAAAAAAGTCCTGCATAAATGCAGAGATTTACTCAAGGAAGAAGAATACACCAGAAACTTGGGATTTGAAATAACTTCAATATTATTAATTTGGTATTTGCTTTTTAAGAGCAGAAAACAAAAGAATTATTCTTGTTACCTTCTTTGATCTACCTTCAAAGGAGATATTAATGAATAAGCAGCTAACTAATTAAAATCCAAGAGTTCAAGAACAAGAAAACAAGAGACATAATTGTTTGTAAACATTTCAGGTGTTATTCTATACACTTATAAATATAGAAGCAATGAATACATACTACAGAAGGGATACTTAAATGTAAAATAGAGACAAAATTAGCAATAATTACAGTACTTTGATAACTTTCTATGGAGTAGTAAATTGCTTAATTAACATGATAAAATGATTAGATAATACTGTATCTAGTATATTTTAGAAAATTTTTCTATGCTAAGAAGTTGAAGACTTCTGAATTTAAAAGCTCTAAGATTCCAACAAAGCCCATAGTGAGTAGAAGAAAGGAAATAACCAAGATCAGAGCAGAATTAAACAACATAGAGACTAAAGCACAATTCTAAGAATCAATAATCCAGGAGCTGGTTCTTTGAAAAGATAAACAAAATCACCAAGCCTTTAAGCAAACTCATCAAAAAAAAAAGGAGAAAGGACCCAAATAAATAAAATCAGATATGAAAGAGGAGAGATTACAACTGATACCACAGAGAAACAAAGGATTGTAAGAAATTACTATGAACAACTATATGCCAAAAAATTTGAAAACCTGGGTGAAATGGACAAATTTCTAGAAAAATATAATCTTCTAAAACTGAACCAAGAAGAGGCAGAAAGCCTGAACAGACTAATAACAGCTGGTAAAATAGAAGCAGTATTCAAAAGTCTCCCAGCTCACAAAAGCCCTGGATGGATGGTTTCAGAGGAGAATTTTACAAAACATTAAGGAAAGAGCTAATAATGCCTGTTTTTTCACAGACTATTCCAAAAATTCTGAGAAAAGGAAAGGCTTGTAAACTCTTTTTATGAAGCCAGCAGCATCCTTATCCTCAAACCAGATAAAGATACAATAAAGAAAGAAAACTACAGGCCAATATCACTGATGAACATAGACACTAAAATCCTCAACAAAATACTGGCAAACCACATCCAGTAATACATTAAAAAGATCATACACCATGATCAAGTGGGATTCATCCCAAGGATGCAAGGATGCTACAATATTCACAAATCTATGAATGTAATACATCACATAAACAAAAGGAAAGATAAATATCACATGATCATATCAATAGATGCAGAAAAAGCATTTCATAAGGTACAGCACCCAAATTTATGATAAAAAAAAACACTCAGCAAAGTGAGAATAGAGGATGCATTTCTCAACCTAATAAAGGCCATATATGAGAGACCTACTGCCAACATCATACTCAATGGGCAAAAACTAAAAACTTTCTCACTAAGATTAGGAATGAGATAATGATGTCCACTTTCACCACTTTAATTCAACATAGTATTTGAAGTGCTAGCAACCGTGATCAGACAAGAAACAGAAATAAAAGGCAACCAAATTGGAAAGGAGGAAGCAAAACTGTTGTTGTTTGCAAATGACATGATAGTGTACATAGAAAATCCTATGGACTCCACCAAAAGACTATTTGACCTAATACATTAACTTGGCAAAATGGCACTATACAAAGTCAATATTCAGAAAATCAAAGGCATTTTTGCATACCAACAATGAAATATCAGAAACAGAAATCGGGAAAAAAGTTGCATTTTCTATAGACACAAGAAAAATAAAATACCTAACAATAAACCTAACCAAGGCATCAAAAGACCTGTACTCAGAAAACTACAGAACACTGAAGAAAGAAAGTAAGGAAGACACAAATAAATGAGAGCATATACTCTGTTCATGGATTGGAAGAATTAACATCATCAAAATGTCAATACTACCCAAAGCAATTTATAGATTTGGCAAAATCCCTATTAAAATACCAATGACATATTTTACAGATATAGAACAAATATTTCAAAAATTGATATAGAACTATATATGATGCTGAATAGCCACAGCAATTTTGAGAAAGAAGAACAAAGTAGGAAGGATCACAATACCTGATATCAAACTATATTACAAGGCCACAGTAATCAAAATAGTCTGGTACTGGCATAAGAATTTACGCATAGAACAATGGAACAGAATAAAGAGTGCAGAAATAAACCAAAGTCTCTATGGTCAATTAATATTTGACAAAGGGGGGAAATACACAAAATGTAGTAAAAATAGCCTCTTCAACAAATGGTGTTGGGCCTGGACAACTAACTATATGCAAAAAAATTAAACTCGACCACCACCTTACACCATACACAAAAATAAAATCAAGGTGGATAAAAGACTTAAATATAAGTTGCAACACCATAAAAGTCCTAGAGGACAACTTAGTCAGGGAAATCTCAGATATTCCATGCAGCAATAGTTTCACCAATATGTTCCCTAGGGCAAGGGACATAAAGGAAAGAATAAATAAATGGGACTTCATCAAAATAAAACATCAGCAAAATGAATAGGGGATCAACCACATGGGAATTATATTTGCATATGATACCTCAGACAAGGGTTTGATCTCCAAAATATGTAAAGAACTCACCCAACTCCAGTCCAGGAAGACAAAAAAAAAACAATAAAAATATGGGCAACAGATATGAATATACATTTCTCCAAGGAGGACACAGAGAGGGCCCAGAGTCATATGAAAGGATGCTCAGCTTCACCAGCCATCAGAGAGATGCAAATTAAAACCATAATGAGATACCACTTTACACTTGGCAGAATGGCTGTCATTAACAAATCAACAAACATGCGCTGGTGAGGTTGTAGAGAAAAGGGAACCTTAGTACAGTTAGTGGGAATACAGACTGGTACAGCCACTGTGGAAAACAGTATGGAATTTCCTCAGAAAACTAAAAATGGAATTGTCTTTTGACTTGGCAATTGCAGTGCTGGCAATATACCCTAAGAACCCTGAAATACCAATCCAAAAGACCCTATGCATCCAAATGTTCATAGCACCACAATAGCCAAATGTTGGAAGCAACCTAAGCACCCATCAGTAAATGAGTGAATCAAAAACCATGATACCTTTACACAATGGAATATTACACAGCAGAAAGAAAGAAGGAACTCCTACCCTTTGTGACAGCATGGCTGTATCTGGAGAGAATTATATGAAGTGAAATAAGCCAGGAGGTGAGAGACAAATATGATCTCACCTATAAGTGGAACCTAATCAACAAAACAAACAAGCAGGAAAATATACCAGAGACAGTGAAATAAAGAACAAATTGACAGTAACCAGAGGGAAGGAGGAAGGGGATTAACAGGGGAAAGAAGGGGAAATGTCTTCAAGGAACATGCATAAAGGACCCATGGACAAAACCAACGTGGGTTAAGACTGAGTGTGGGAGGTGGGGTGGGTGGGATGGGGGAGAGAGGTCGGGTGAAATGGTGACAATAAAAATAAATTAACATTCTAAACTGAAAAAAAATATATGTATTAAGTCAAATAAATTAGTTTTACTTTATGGTCACATATTTTAAAACCAAATTTTTCAGAAGATATAAAATGTTAATTAGTCTTAAGTGAGGATACAGAGTATTTGTTGCTTTTGCCTAGCTTATGTCTCTTAAAATAATGTCCTCCCATTTCAGTAAAAGAGTCAGAATTTCCTTACTTTTTAATACTATAATATTCTATTTTACACAGCACTTTCTTTATCCACAGAGGTATCGATGGAAACTTAGGTCATTTCCCTGTCTTGTCTGTTGTGGATAGTGCTGCAATAAATGTGGTGGTGCAGGTATTTTTTTGAGAGAGGGATTTAATTTCCTTTGTATTTATACCAAGAACTAAGATTGCTGGTTTATGTGGGAGTTCTATGTTTCATTTTGACTAATCTCCACAATGTTTTCTATAATAGCTCCTACCAGCAGTGCACAAGAATTCCGTTTCCTTCACATATTCACTAGCATTTATCTCTTGGTTACTTTTCTGATTTTTTAAAAATAATAGCAATTCTAAAATGTGTGAGGTGATATCTCATTGTGGTTTTGATATGTATTTTCCTGGTGATTAGTGATTTAAAAGACCTATTCAAATACCTGTTGGTAATTTACATCTTCTTTGGGATAATGTCTATTCCGATCTTTGCCCATTTTTCATTTGGGTTATTTGGGAGGTTTTTTGTTTGTCTTGTTTTTTTCTTTCATTTTTGCTATTGAAATGTGTGAATTCCATATATATTTTAGATATTAACCCTGCATTAGATATATAAGTTGCAATTACTTTCCCTCATTCCATAGGTTGCCTTTTCACTTTGTTGATTGTTTCCTACACTATACAAAGTGTTTTACTACAATGTAGTGCCACTTATTTTTGTTTTTGTTGCTTATGCCTTTCATGCCAAGTCCAATGATTGCTGATACTAATGTCAAGGCACTTTTTCCAATTTTTTTCCTAAGATTTTTATGGTTTCAGATCTTATATTTAGGTACTTAGTCTATTTTCAGTTAATTTATGTGTATAGTATAATATAGGGTATATTGTTTCATTCTTCTGCATGGAGATATCCAATTTTCCCAACACTATTTATTGAAGAGACTATCACTTCCCTATTTTGTAGCTTAGGTGCCTTTGTCAGAGACCAGTTGACTGTATATATGTGGGTTTATTTCTGAGCTCTCTACTTCTGTTTCATTGGTCTATATCTGTTTTATTTTTTTAATGTTGGTAGCATACTGTCTTGATTATCACAGCTTTGTAATATAGTTTAAAGTAGCACGATACCTGCCTTGCTGTTCTTTTTTTGATTATTTTGGCTATTTGGTGGTATATTTGTTGTTGAAGTTTCATAAAAATTTTAATTTTTTTCCTACTTATGTGAAAAATTTCAATTAAAATTTAAAAGAAATTGTACCAGGTAACTTTGTGTAGTATACACATTTTATCAGTATTAATTCTTTTAAACCATGAGTACAGGGTAACTTTCCATTCATTTGTGGGGTGTTTTTTTAGTTTTTTTCTTCAATGTTTAATAGTGTTCAGTATACATATCTATCTTAACCACCTCTGTGGTTAAATTTTTCCTCAGTATTTTATTCCTTTGGATATTATTGTCAATGGAATTGTTTTCTTAATTTTTCTATCTAATAGTACATTGTTAATATATAGAAATGCAATATATTTTTGTATTTTGATAATTTACTGAATTTTATTAGTTTCAACACTTCTTTGATGGCACATTTCACTTCTATATGTAAATTCATGGCAACTGCAAACAAAGAGACAGATTAACTTTTTTGTAATTTAGATATTTTTTATTTATTTTTTCTTGACAAATTATTGTAACACTTTCAATACTGTGTTAAATAAAATTGGTGAGAGTGGGCATTTTTTCTCTTCATGAGAGCTTTTATCTCTTTACCGTTGAGCTTTATGTTAGCTGTGGACTCATAATATGTGCATTTTTTATGTTGAGGTACATTTCTTCTATACTTAACTTGTCAATATTTTTTATCATGAATTTATGTTGAATTCTGTCAAGTGTTTTTGCCTCTATTAAGATAACCATAAAGTTTTTGCCCTTCATTTTGTTAAAGTTGTGTATCATTTATTGACTTCTTATATCTAGAAATGTCCTTGAATCCTGGAGCTCAGTCTCACCTGATCATTGTGTATGGTTCTTTTAATGTGCTATTGAATTTGACTTACTAGAATTTTGTTGAGGATTTCTGCATCTATGCTCATCAGGGATGTTAACCTGTAGTTTTTTGTTTTTCATTTCTTTCTTTCAGTATGCTTATCTGGCTTCTGTATGAGAATAATGCTAGCTCATAAAGTGGATTTAGAAGAATTTCTTTCTTTTCATTTTTTTAGAAGATTTGAGAGAGATATGTGTGAAATCTTTAAATGATTGGAGAATTTACCCAGGAAGGCACTTCATCCTGGGCTTTGTTGAGAAGTTTTTGATTATGGCTTCAGTCTTCTTACCCATTATTGGCTTGTTAGGATTTTTTATTTCTTCATGAATCAGACTTGTTAGGTTGTGTATTTCTAGGAATTGATTTATATTTCTTTTAGGTTATCCAATTTGTTGGCATATAATTTTTCACAGTAAGCTCTTATGACCCTTTGTACTTCAGTAGTAACAGTTGTAATATTTCTTCTTTCATTTATATTTTTATTTATTTGAGTCCTCTCTTTTTTCTTAGTCTTGCTAAAGATCTGTCATTGTTTTTCCCTTTTCAAAAAACCCATTTCAATGTCATTCACCTGTTCTTTTGTTTTTCTAGTCTTTATTTCATTTATTTCTGTCCTGATCATTATTTTCTTTCTTCTGTGAACTTTGGACTTAGTATTTTTATTTCTCTATTTCCTTGAGGTACAAAGTGAAGTTGTTTATTTGAGAGGTTTTTTTTTTTCTTAATGTCAGCATTTATCACTATGAAATCCCCTTAGGGCTACTTTTGCTGCATCCCATGAAGTTTCGTGTGTTGTATTTCCATTTGTTTGTATCAGGATAGTTTTTATCAGAATACTTCCTCTTTGGTTTCTTTTTTAATGTATTATTTGTTCAGGAGAGTGATGTTTCATTTGTATTTATTTGTGAACTTTCTGCTTTTCTTGTGAACAAAAGAGATACCTGATATGATTTAATTTTCTTCAATTTGTGAAGACTTGTTTTGAGGCCCAAAGTATGTTCTAGCCTGCAGAATGTTTTCTGTCTACTTGAGAAGAATGTGTGCTTTGCTACTATTGGGATGAACTGTTCTTACATATTCTAATGGATCCATTTTGAACTACAGTGTTTTTCAAGTCCTCTGTTTATTGATTTTCCATCTAAAAAACTATCTATGGATGAAAGTAGGATATTAAAATAATCTAGTATTATTGTATTGCTTTCATTTTTCCCTTCAGTTCTGTTAATATTTGCTTAATATGCCATTTAGGTTCTTCAGTCTTGTCTGCTTCTATATTTACAATTGGTATATCTTGATGAATTGACCCATTTATCTTTATATTGACTTTTTTGTTTTGTATGACTTATTTTGACTGAAAGTCTATCTTTTCCAATATAAATGTAGCCTTCCCTGCTCTCTTTTTCTTATCATTTGTAGGGAATATCTTTTTCCATCCCTTCATTTTTATCCTATGTGTGTCCTTAAAGTAAAACAAATATTCTATAGGCAGCGTGCTCTTGTATCCTTTTTTATTAATCCATTCAGCCACTCTGTGGCTTTTAATGTTTTAATTGCATGACTGTTACCAGGTGTACAAAAGGTATGGCTCCCTTTAGGTCCCTGGAAAAGCTCCTAACAGGCCACCTGTGGTTACCCTTGGCAGGCAATAATGGGCCCAGACAACAGTTTAAAGGTACTAGATTCAGGTCATTGGGATGCTGCAAGATCATCATTCAGACTGAGCTTGGCAGACCTACCTCCTAAAGCTCAGAGGAGAATGCATCCTGCTGAATCTCTGAGCAGGCTGTGCCACTCCCAGAAGGCACTTGTGAGGGGCTGGAGCTGAGTTACAAAGCCATTTCAGAATCTGCTCTGGGACAGGACCAAGGTCAAAGGGCCTGCCTCAGGGCATGAGCAGATATGTCTCCTACCTGGTCTTGGGTTGGCAGGACAAGAGGTTAAGAGGAGCTGAATCTGGTTTATCAGGTATCGCAAGGTCCAGAGTCAGAAACCAGGTCCCTGGGCTTAAACTCAGGGTACTGTGTTAGTGCTGACAAGTCCCTTAGTGAGTAGTGCCAGTGTCAGCACCAAGGCCAAATGGCTCTGCAGCCTAGTCCACATGGTGGCAGGGCTGATTCTTGGTCAGTAGCTGGGTCCACAGTCACAGTCTGCCACTTGGACATGGCCTGTCTTCTCGAAATGGACTTCCTGAGTCTTGGGTTCTGCCAAGTTTTCACAATCTGCTCTACCTTGATTCTAAAATCCTCACAAAGGCACTTTTGTCCATGTGTCTGCCAAATTTTTGTTGCTGAGATGGGAAAAAAGTAATAATCTTCTATTTTCCCCATTTCCTGATGTCACTCTCAAAATTTTTACAAGTATTCGTTCTCGAGGTTATAAATAGAAACAGAAAAAAGTTATAGCACATCCCAAATGAATACATTATAAGTTCCAACATGTCTGCAGTTATCATTAATGAGGTTTTAAGCAAGTAAGGTCTTCATGGAGAAAATGGGACTTTTCTATTAGAATGAATATTTAGTTTATATAATGAAATTCCTTTTTATTTTCAGTTCTTCTCTTGTCTTACTTGTAAGGTCTCTTTAGATATCTGAACCTATCTGCCAGGAACGGATAGAAATTTTAGCCACAGAGCCAGATGTTTTGCAAAAAGGAAAGTAGGCATTTCGACTTTGTGACATTTAGCGGCCACATGTGTCATTTATAAAAATCTGTGTTCCTTGAACGTAAATGAGTAGATTCAAGTAAGCATATGCTTTCTGAGTAGCCCTGCCAGGGAAGTCTGAGTCTGCTCCTGAAATAGGATCGCCATTTAGAGCAGCTGGCTCCTGCTATTGTTTGCATCTGTCCTCTTTCCTTCCCCAGCACCTTTTAGGAACAAGGAATATACTTTCCGTAGTCATTTGTCTCAATTCTTCTTTGAAGACCCTTGACCGAGTAGGACAGAGTATCTCAAGATAGAGGCATTTCTTAGACTAAACCTTCTGTCATCTGTGCATTTTTAAGGAACTGAAAACATTTATTAAAATAACCAGGCACAGCTGAAATAGAAACTAGAATAGAAGCTTTCATAGACAAAGCACAGTTTTAAAACCTGTCTACTTTTGAGACAAATGCTCATTTTTTTCCCAGGAGAGATAGAGAATATAGATAACTGGGTAGGAAAATTATACAGCGATGTGTATATGATTGGTCAGTGGTCTCTTTAGTGCCACTTTAGATTCATTGAACCGCGTGGCTACAAACAACCACATTAACTTCAAGTATTTTATGCTAAATTGGGGATCAAATTCAGATAAAATTGTAAAATGGGTAGCTTATCTTTAGTCACCATGCAGGACTTCCCTTTTTCCATCAGCCACTCCCAAAGACATCTCTATTCATTTACTACGTAGTGTTCTGATACTTTTTTGGTAACTACCAAAAGTAAATCAAGAAACTAACTTCTGCCAAAAATGATTGTTGATAAAGCTTGTTTCTATCCCTTGCACTTTCATTAATTTATAATATATAAGTGAAATGCTTTTTACAACTAAAGACTTTTTTTTCAAATTAATGTATGAAATATTTTCAATATCTAGTGCTGAAGTTACAGAAAACAATTTTGGGCAAAGAAAATAAAGTCCCATATTTCATCTATTTAGAAGTCAAGTCCTTCCTATAGATTGTTCTCTACATCTCCAAATGGGATATTTATAGTAAAAAAAAACACACTTCAAAATTCAGAGGATATAATATCCCCTAAATGGTAAGTATTATAGAAAATAAATATATATTTTAGACAAATTATTTTCCTGGCCAGGACCAGGGCTTTATATTCACTAAGAGAGATCTCACACGACTTGGGTTAAGAGGAGGAGGTTAGAGAGACTGAGGGACTGAGATAACTAGGCACATGAGCTGGTGCTAGAGAAGACGGAAGCCAGGAAGGTGGCACGTATTAGTGAAGTCTATGAAGGCATATTGTTTTAGAGCCTGAAAGTGGTTAGCAGAGACTCAGAGAATGGAAAAAATGTAACACAGGACCATTAGTAATTTCAAAAGCAGTGCCCCTATCTCTGAAATAACTAGAGTACCAATTAGGAGCTTGTGCTGGAGAAAGCAGAAGCAGAGACTAGCTAGAAGACGAAGCAGGGGCTTGGTCACCAGAAATAAGCCAAAGGGTGAGAACTTTGGTCAGAATCAATACATCCTGAATTTACACTCCTGGCCATAATGTGACAGTGAGGGACCAGATTTATATTTCAGTCTTAAACATTAATAAACTGGACAAAATATATGAAACAGTAGCTTCCAGATATTGACCAAGTGGAACCGGAAAATGGTCCTGGAGAGAAGGGAAAACAATAAGCCTTACAGCTGCCCTAGCCCCTTGCCTGGGGACGGTGTCCAAGCAGCAGGGCTGGGTGTGTCGGGACTCCTGTTCCCTATTCATTTCTTTCTGTCTTTTTGATATTTTTCTTTTTTATAATAGTCTGTTGTTATGCTTTTAAGTTCAGTGATTTTCTCTTTTGTGGTATAAAGGCTGCTGTGTATCCCATTCAGTTAATTTTTTATCTAATACAATATATTGGTTATTTCTAGAAGTTATTTGAGTCTTTTTAGCATTTTCATATGTATTTGTCATGCTTAAGATTTCTTCTGTCCATGTGCGCTAATTCTACCATGAGTGTTATGTCTAGATTTTTCAAAATTTTTTCTGTCTTGTGTCTCATATTTTCCATTGTGTCTCATCTTTCTTGAAAGTCTGTAAATTTTTATTGCATAGAAATTTATTGTAAGTTAAATGTTTTTAAGTGATAGAGTATTTAATTTTGAAAAACACTAGGTTGGAGGATTTACAATAACTAATTCAAGATAATACAAAAGTACAATACTCTGTAGAGTATAATGTTTGTATAAAAATAGACATAGAATAATGGAACAAAATCCTGAAATAGATCCATACATGACTAATACAGTGATTTTCAACAAAGGTGACAAAGACAAATTTTAATAAATGATATTCAACAAAGACAATATTATAAGAGGAAGAAAATTACATATCTAATGTAAAAAAAAGAACCTCAGCTCTTTAATTATATATTATGTAATAATCTATTACCTATTGCAGACTTAATATAAGTCCTAAAGCTATTAAACTTTTAAAAAACTTTTTAAAAAGTCTTAATGATCTTAGGCAAAGATTTCTTAATATAGTAACAAATATGTAAAGTACAAGAGAAAAATTTTATAAATCAGCCTTTGTCAAACTTGTGAATTTCTGCTCTTCTAATCACAGCTTTAAGAAAAATGAAGTTAAGACACAGAATTGGAGAAAATATTTTCAGAACATATATCTGATAAAGGTCATCTCCGGAATATAATGAAACCTCACAACTCAATTATAAGGTGACAACTTAATTTTACAAGTTTAAAAAAATACATAACTTTTCAAAGAAGATACACAGAAGGCAAATAGATACATAAGGAGAGTCTGGTCATCATTTGCCATTAGGAAAATACATATAAAATACAAATGAAGACCAAAATGAAAAACAAATCCATATGTCCTAGAATAGCTAACATTTTAAAGTTTAACTGGACCTAATGTTGACAAGGTGGTAAAGGAACTAACTACAATACAAAGTGGTATGTTACAATCACTTTGGAAAAAATATATAATGGTGTCTTTAAAAGTTACATATGAGTCAAAAGGCAGTTTCATTTTTAATTATCTGAGGAAATTCCATACTGTGTTTCCAGAGTGGCTGCACCAGTCTGCAATCCCACCAACAGTGCACTAGGGTTCCCTTTTCTCCACATTCTCTCTAACACTCATTTGTTGATTTATTAATAGTGGCCATTCTCACCAGTGTGAAGTCATATCTCACTGTGGTTTTGATTTGCATCTTTTTGGTGGCTAGCGATGCTGAGCAAGCATCTTTTTTTTTTTTCCACCCCACCCCCCCCACAAGCATCTTTTTATATGTCTCTGAACGATTTGCATGACCTCCTTGGAGAAGTGTCTGTTCAAGTCCTTTGTCCATTTTTAATTTTTTTTTTGTCTTCCTAGAGTGGAGTTGTGTGAGTTCTTTATATTTTTTGGAGAACAAACCCTTGTCTGAGATATCATTGGCAAATATGTTTTCCCATATGGTTGGTTCCCTTTTCATTTTAATATTTTTTTCTTCGGCCTTAAAGAAGCTCTTTAGTTTGATGAGATCTTATTTGTTTATTCTTTCCTTTATGTCCCTTGCTCTAGAGGACATATCAGTGAAAATATTGCTGCATGGAATAGCTGAGATTTTCCTGCCCATGTTCCCCTGAAGGACTTTTATGGTGTCACAACTTATACTTAAGTCTTTTATCCACCTTGAATTTATTTCTGTGTATGGTGTAAGTTGGTAATCAAGTTTCTTTCTCTCTCTTTTTTTTTCGCATGTTACTGTCCAGTTCTCCCAATACCATTTGTTGAAGGGGCTATCTTTACTTCATTTTATGCCTCTGCCCCCTTTGTCAAATATTAATTGACCATAGAAACTTGGGTTTATTTCTTGGTTCTCTATTCTGTTCCATTGTTCTATGTGTTATGTTCTTATGCCAGTACCAGGCTGTTTTGATTACAGTGGCCTTGTAATACAGTTTGGTATTAGGTATTGTGATCACTTCTACTTTGCAATAAAATTGCCTTTTGACTCAGCAATTTCACTGATGGGTTTATATCCTAAAAACCCTGACACACCATTGCAAAAGAACCAATGCATCCCAACATTCATAGCTGCACAATTTATATTAGCCAGGTGCTGGAAGCAACCTAAGCACCCATCAGTAAATGAATGGATCAGAAAAACTATGGTACATTTACACAGTGGAATATTACACAGCAGAAAGAAAGAAGGAGCTCCTACCCATTGCAACAGCATGAATGGAACTGGAGAGTATTATGCTCAGTGAAATAAGCCAGGTAGTGAAAAACAAATACCATATTATCTCACCTTTAAGTGAGACCTAATCAACAAAACAAACAAGCAAGCAACATATAACCAGAGACATTAAAATTAAGAACAATCTGAGAATAACCAGAGGGGAGGTGAAAAGGGATAATCTGGGGAAAGAGGGGAAGGAATTACAGGAACATGTATAAAGGACACCTGGACAAAACCAAGGGTGGGGTGGAATCAGAAGAGGGAGGTAGGGATGGCTGGGGTAGGGGGGTGAGGTGCAGGGAAAAGGCAAACAACTGTACTTGAACAACAATAAATTTTTTTAAATGGAAAAAAGTTACATGGGAGCAAAAAATTAACTTTACACTGGAGGAATCTGACAAACAGTACCTCAGCCTTGTGATCAAGCTTAACAGCATCAGTGGTGTTGTGTTGATGGCATGTATCCTTTATATGATGTGATGAGAATGGCACTTTGGTGCTGTGATCTACACCCAAGAATGCATAACCCCTGTCTAATCATGAGTAAAATGCCAGGTAAACCCAAATTGGAAGACATTCCACAAAATAACTAACCAGTATGCCTCAAAACTGTCAAGGTCATCAAAAATACAAATAAACACAGAAACGAGAAACTGACAGAGTATAGAGGAGCCAAGTGGATGATGGCCAAATGTAAAGTGATATCCTGGGTGAGACCTTCAAATAGAATAAGGACATCAGATCGCAACAGAGCAAGGAAATTACAATAAAGTATTTACTTTAGTAATAGTAACATATCAATATTCTTTATTCCTTGTGACAAGTATACTATAGTTATATATTATACGAACACAAGGGAACCGTGGTGCAGGGAATAGAGGAATCCTCTCTACTATCCTTTTCACATTTCCACAGAGAGATTTGACAGAGATGAAAGAAGATGAGGCAATGTAATCAGGGAGGCAGTGCCTGAGGTGATGAGGCTTCATGCCAAGGCACCAGAAACCAAAAGAAACAAGGAATGAAGCATCCACTATCTTCCAGAGGGAGTCCATCCCTGACTTTGATTTAGGTGCAGAGAAACTAATTTTGGACTTCTGGTCTCCAGAACTTATGAGGGAATTTTTTTTCTTGTTTTAAGCTATCAGGTTTGTAGTATTTTTAGTAGCCACAGGAAAGTCATAGGTATCTTATTCACTTCTTAGGATTCAAATACACTTTCTCTTCAAAAATATTTCGTTCCTTTTATTGTTGTGAATTTTTTTAATATAAACTTCCTACTCCTCTCTCCAAGTTTTAAACTAAAACTCAGCTGTCAAGATGGTATCTTTCCCTGGAAAATAATAATATTTATAAAGTTGAGTATCTTCTCCCTAAAACCTGCTCCTCCTCCAACTTTTCCACCTCAGTTGATAGAAATCTATTCCTTCAATTACTTAATTCAAAGTTCTAATTGGCATCTAAAACTTTTCTCACCACCAGCCATACCCACTGTGTAAGGGAATCATGTTAGCTCTACGTTTAAAAAATGTACAGAACTGGTCACATTTTCCCTTATCCACCACTACTGCGGATTTGGTTCAAGACAGCATTATCTCTCACTAGGGTTACTAAAATATCCTACAGCTCTCCTTTCGTCTATGCTTGCTCTTCTCTAGTCACCCAGAAAGAGTTAGCCTTTTAAAACCTTATAATAAGATGATGTCTCTCATCTATTTAGAACGTTCACTCAGAATAAAAGCAGTGTATTATTTACAATGGTCTACCTAGCAGGTCTGGTTCTCCAAACACATTTACAACATCCTCTCTGCTGTCTATCCACCACCTACTATATCTTCCATGCTGGTCTCCCTTCTGACCCCAAATACCCCACCTTAGAGCCTTTGCTCCACCTATTCCTTTCACCTGGAATGCTCTCCTTCTTGATAGATTTCCAAGTGTGTGCTCAAATTTCAAATTCTCAATGCAGTCTTTTTCAAACTGCTAATTCTCAGATCACTTTATTTCATAAAACAAAGCAAGGAGTCCTATAGTTGTTATATCCAATTTCCTTAACCTATTCCAATGTTTCTTCTGTAACATAATATTTTTATGAATTTATAATTTTATTTATTATATTTATTATTCATTGTCTCACAGATGCTGGAAGGTAAGTTCCTTAAAAATAAGAAGTTCAGTCTCATTTTCGCTGATTAATTCTAAGAGTGCAGAACAGTACCTGCTTCAGAATAGACAATCAAATACTTATTGAATGATTAATAATAAATAATTAACAATAAATTTAAACGAAGTTCCCTGAAATTAATCTCACATTAAAGCAACATGACAAATATGGGATCTGACAATATTTTCTTGATTATGAGCTCAGAAGAACATAATTTTGCTATTGTTATAGTCTGTTTACATATAAAATAAACTATCTCATCACTTAATGTGAGCCATTTTTATGAACATATTCTCAAATTGCATAGGAAGAAGAAAACACCACTGTTTCATTACAATATTTGAAAGCAATTCTTGTTAAAGTGATCCAGGATATGTCAAATTAGCAAAGTGATTAATCTTTTCAAGTCAAAGGACTGAAGCAGGAAATTGTTAAACAATATTCTGAACACCTGAAATAACTAATAAACTTCCAAAACTTTTTGGAAGTTTTCATTAATTGAAAGAAGTAGCTGAAAATATTAGAAAATCTGCTGACCTCTTAAATAGTTATAGGACTACTAAGTTGATACAAATTCACTACTGAAATCTAAATTCCCTCAGTGAGAACTATTAAATTTAAATAATAAGTGTGTTAATGTAACAGTGAGAAATTGATCTCAGTGTTCTGACAAGTACATTATGCACAAAGAAATAAATACAGCAGAACACAGTACAGTTTGCTTTAAAATTCTGTACTAATTCAATATAATACTGTTAGACAGCTGTACATATTGTTCTGCTTTCGAACTAAAGCACATAATTAAACCTTGTGAAATTGAATGGCATGCTGCTTTCCACCGACTTTTCATATTTTAGGTTTATATATGCAATTCTTAAAAGTGCTAAGTCAAAGGACTATGGAGGCATTATAACCTCTTCATGATTCAGTTTGCTGTCACTGGAAATTCTGTCCTCAGGGTTTTATAGTAGAAATAGATATGTGTGCTCCTACTGTAGAGTACCAAAATGAAGCTATGCATGCAGATGAAATTTAATAATCATATATTAAGTAATGAGTTATTGTAGTTACATTGACATACATGTGAATTTCTGAATAATACCTGCATAAATTCTCAAAAATAAGATACTTTTCAAATAGTTGCTTTAAAACAGCTCTATCTCAGTTACTATTCAATCAGTACACTGTTTAATCCCATCACTACTTCATCCATCCTTTTCTCCAAATTATATTTCTCTTTTATCAAACATGCAAAGGCAATTGCAGTAAATGTCTCTCTATTTATATCAATGACTTTCTATACTACTCAGTCCACATTGAGTAAGGTACCATATTTCAATAAATTTTAGAAAAACGGACTTACTGTAACTTAAAGTAGAAGTCAAATCTGTTGATATTTAATCATATGGTCTTCAAGATCTTTTTCCTAAGGAAGAAAATTATAAAATGATGATAAATACTGCTTTTTGTACTGTGTTATAGTGAATAATATCTACCCAAACTCCATGTCCTTTTTGGAATCTCAGAAAAAGATCTTATTTGGAACCTACGTCATTATATTAGTAATTAATTCAGGTTACATAAGTTCTTGCTTGTGTACGAGGGGAAAAAGAAGCACAGAGATATAAAGGTGATGGAAAAAACAAATTAAGAAATTTAAAATGAAGGAAAAATGAAAAGGAAGATGAAACTACAGAGACAGAAACATGAGGAAGATGCTCACGTGAAGATGGAGGGAGAGTTTGGAGTGATGCAGCTACAAGCCAAGGAGGAGCAAGACTTGGCAGCAAGTGGGAGAAGCTAGGACAAGGCGAGACTCCTCCTCTAAAGTCTCAGGAAAAGCATGGCCCTGCCGACACCTTTACTTTGGACTTCCAGCCTCAGGAACCAAGAGCGCATAAATTCTGTTTTTTCTAAGCCACCCAGTTCATGGCTTTGTTCCAGTAGCCATAGGAAATTAATACACTTAGGTTTTGACTAATCGATTTATGTGTACTATGGAAAGCTATAATTTGTAAGGCACTTCACCCCCCTTGAAACCCCCACATCATTAAACTACTGAATTAGAAACTAGGTGGCTTACTACCTTCTGTTTCAAGAAATATAGCATACAGCCCTGGCCGGTGTGGCTCAGTGGATTGAGCGTGGGCCTGCAAACCAGAGTACCGCAGGGCACATGCCTGGGTTGCAGGCCAGTTCCCAGCAGGGGATGCAAGAGAGAAGAACATACATTGATATTTCTCTCCCTCTCTCCTTCCCTTCTAAAGATAAATAAATAAAATCTTTTTAAAAACTTTAATTTAATCTTAAAAAAAGAAATATAGCATACCTTTTGGATATGAATGTGACTACATTTCAGTGATTGTGTCTAGTCACTTCAAAGTTGAGACACTGAAGAAATTAATTTTATTTCAGAAGTTATATTTATAAATGCTTAAATATAAATATATAAAATGCTTTCATGTATGTTCATATATATGTGGAAATAATTCAAATTCAGATTGAAAACAAAAGTATTTGAAAATTACTTCCTTTTTTTCAATGATTTGTTACTCACAGGGGATGAGTATCTTGAAGTTGATCCACCAACAATTAAGTGTCTTAAAAATGAAAAACCCCAATTCTGGATCTAGGGTTTTAATGAAGTATTTTGCACAACATATTTATTCACATATTAAGACATAAACACATATCTGTACAGTTTTTAAAATATTTTTCAAATATTAACTATCCTCCCCAGATGATGCAGTGTCTCCAAATGTGTCTTCTATTCCTCAAAACTATCTTTTCTGCCTGGAAAACTAGCTTTTGCAAAGGATGTTATCAGACATTATCTTGGCCATGAAAATGTCTTCTCTATACAGCCACTCTAGAGAAATAGTAGAAGGAAAATAAATTCTATCCTAATAAGATAAATAGATATATGTTTTGTTTTTAAGAAGTACTGAACAAAAGAAGTTGTTCTTTGCTTTAAGCAGATCAGAAATATTGATTTCTCATCACTCAATCCAGGAAAGCACCCTGCTGATGAATTTGCATTCTTTAAAAGGGAAACTAGATTATTATATCTATAATTTCTATTTGCATTATTTTATTAACTGACAATTACTGATTTTCTACACAGGTACCTCTAGTTATGCACGAAATAGTGTAGATTTTTTTGTTCTTCCTCATCCAGCAATGAGATATTTTAAATTGCTCTGTGATCTGTACAGGAAACAGCATTTGTGTGTACATGCAAGTATTTTTATCCTAACTAACTGCACAAATCTATTATTTCTCTGTAGTCTGGACAAAAGAAATACTGAACCTGATAAACAGTGTGTGGAGAAAGTGAATTAGCTGAGAGCCACTGGAACTAGAACACCTGGTGGGCTTGAAAAGAAAGATCCGTGATGTCATACTAAAATCACTTTTCTTTTTTATTTCTCACCAGTGGGTAGCATTTATTTAATATTCCAAAGGGTTTTGAAACCTTCAATTATTCATTATTCATATGAACATCTTATATTCTCACCTTAATCATGTGTTAAGTAATTTTAAGGCAGGTTGAATGTCAAGGTGTATTTGGCCATGACTTTGGACGTCATTCAGCAGAATGACTGTAGACAAGTAATAAAGAACTCATGGCCGCATAATTCATGCTTGTCTGGTTTCCCTGTAATTGTTTATGACTTTCTATTTTCTGGTAGCACTGTAAAAATAACCCTGATATTAAACTAATGTGGGGTACAGTACCTTCCCTCAGTGTGTCTTCTGAAGCCAAAACCAGATTGATTGAACTAAAGTTAGATTTTATTTCAGTTACAAATTGAAATTAGATTTAAGTTAAATAAAGTAATATATGTGAAAGTGCTTTGTATATGTATGATAAAGTGCTATTTAAAAAGCCAGTTATAGTGAAGAATGCAAATATCCACAAAGTATATTAAACCTGGACATTAGGAAAAACACCCTGGGATGAGTTGCTGTATCAGTAATTTTCAGTATTCTGATATTTACAACCATTAATTAATGAGAGAATTGACATGTAATATGACCATCAAAATACTAAGACTGGACTATTGAAATATATAAGGGCTGTCCCAAGCTTGATTTTAGTTGATGCAAAGCAAGCTAGAAGATCTGAAACAATTTTTTTCAACAAGAAAAGTTTCTGTTTTGTTTTTAAATTTTTCATTGCTGTTCAGTTACAGTTGTCCCCATTTGCCCCATTACTCTCCTCTATCCTACCCACCCGCACCTCCCACATTCAACACCCCCGACTTGTCTTTGTCCATGGGTCCTTTATACATGTTCCTTGATGCGACCCTCCCCCTTCTTTCCCCTGTTATTCCTCTCTCCCTCCCCTCTGGTCACTGTCAGTTTTTTCTTTATTTCCATGACTCTGGTTCTATTTTGCTCACTTGTCTGTTTTGATGATTAGGTTCCACTTAAAGGTAAGATCACATGGTATTTGTCTTTGACTACCTGGCTTATTTCACTTAGCATAATGCTCTCTAGTTCCATCTATGCTGTTGTAAAGGATAGGAACTCCTTCTTTCTGTGGTGTAGTATTCCATCATATAAATGTACCATGGTTTTTTCATCCAAATATTTACTGATGGGCACTTAGGTTGCTTCCAACACTTGGTTATTATAAATAGTGCTGCTATGAATATCAGGGTGCATAGATTCTTTTGGATTGGTGTTTCAGGGTTCTTAGGATGTAATCTCAGCAGTGGAATTGCTGGGTCAAAAGGCAGTTCCATACTGTTTTCCACAGTGGCTGCATAGTCTGCATTCCCACCACCAGTGCACTAGGGTTCCCTTTTCTTCATAGTGTCACCAGCATTTGTTGTTTGCTGACTTGTTTATGAGGGCCATTCTGACCAGTGTGAAGTGGTATCTCACTGTGGTTTTAATCTTGAACCACTATGTCTCATGCAATGAAACTTTAGCCTTTACATATTAAGAAAGACTTAGGAAATTGGGAAAGTGTCGCATGTAGTATTCTGTATTTTCAAAATCTTTTGATTTTTTGTCTTAAGTGTGCTTTTATTTTGTGCTGGAAGCATAGGTTAAATATATACTGAAATTTTTATCTAGTGAAAAATCGCATTTTTCATAACAGTTGGCTCTACAAGGTTTTTCTAGGAGTTTTCAAAATAAGTGGCTTAATGGCAATAAATAAATGTATGGCAAGTATATACCTAATTATTTCCAGCTGATCATAACTTTAAAATACAAAAGGCTAATATATTATTGAAATATCCATTTGTTTTGTTTTCAGAGGCCCAAAATACATTATTTATTTATCCATGTGATTTTTTAATGTAAATAAGCTTTAACCAGCTATGGTCAGTATTTGAGTTTCCATGGAAAGTTTGAATATTCCATTGTAAGTAAGTAATCACCAATGGATGTTTTAGGGGATAAAGTCCATGTGTTAAAATTTCAGTCACTGAAGGAGATTTGATTCCTGTCTCTGGAAATAATAACACATATAGTTTTGTAAAATGTGCAATAAAATTTCTTTCAATTAAACAGTTCCCCTTCTGTCTCTAATAGCTCATGGGTTAACTCTTCTAGAATACTTATCATGTTTATTTAGACAGGATCAAACTCAATAGTTTATTCTTTGCCAATGATAAATATATGGCAAGCAATTCTTATAAAGTGAAAACTTCCAGGATACAGCTTTACAATTTTGAGATAAATATACTTGTGTAAATTTCATTTCTAAAGAATGTGCTTTAAGTGCATATTATATATTTACTTAAATACCATAGAATTTAGCTTTTAATTAAGTGCATGGTTAGATTCACCTTGCATTTCAGGCTTATTTGATGGTAACCTCTGTGTTATAATTTAATATTTCACATACTAAAAAAAAAGTTGCTATTTTGCAAGAAGTTGGGATTTTTCCAAGGAAAAAGTAGCATCTAGAATAAGCCCATTTTGATACATGAGGCCCTAGCCATTAATCTCCTACAAAGCCAACTTTAGCAGTTCTCATTAGATTTCCTCCCTATCCCATGGACATGATGATTTGCAAAGGTTAAATTGAATCACAAGCCCTAGCCCACAGATTTCATCATATTCTGCTTCTTTACTGTCATAACATTGCTTTACCCAACTAATTAGGTCTCTACTGTGCTTCCTATTTTTAATTTGCAGATAACATCCAGTCTTACCTTGGCAAATTATACCTTCTTCTCACAATCAGTGCTTTCTCTTCTCCATATAGCCATAGATGTATTACCTCTACTGGCTGGCCCAGGCTCCTCCTTGTTTTTCTGACCTCCTGATATCAATTTTATGTCTAGTAATGCAGTTACTATACTCATTTATACCTGTTCTTACTATATATTTTACATATTTTAAATATAAGTGCTTACCTGTCAGTCTGAAATTGCTTGCCATTTTCTCCCAATGTCTAGTTAATAGGGGCTGTCCAATACAGGGCCACTGTATGATCTGCAAGGTCCTGAATGAGAGTTTATCCCTAGGTCTGGCATAAACAACTATCACTTTTAATATATTTGTTATTAAAGTGTCAATAATACACCAACTCTACATACTGTATGATTTTTTCCAGGGGAGTAACTTTTTAATAACACTGTGTTCCCAGATATGCCTACTACACACACCCAAACCAAGAAAATATAGTGACTATTGTGTATTAGATATCAGGGAATTTGCCTAGAGAGTGTAAAATCACTAGGTTCATACATGACTCTTTAAAATTGTTATGTTTCTTAAATGCACATTGACAATAAGAAATGGAGAATTATATAAAATTTTAAACAGGTGAATAATGTGGAAGAATTTATAATTTAGAAAGTTTCTATAAAAAAAGGGATGGAAATGGAGGAATGGAGTAGGAGAAAATCTTGGAAAAGAGCCTAGGGAAACATAAGGAAACAGACAAAAATAGTTGCCCAATTCTATGGACAAGATCAACACAGAGGGTTTAACAGAGACTCTTATTTAGGTAAAGGGATGATTGTGACACTAGATTCCAGATTTGAGAGAGTCTTACTCTGAACTTCCTCAATATGTGTCTGAGGCTATTGATAGTTTCCCTTCCTTAATTAGAGCAGAATCTGCAGGTGGAAGGAAACAGGGGACCCAGTTCCAATGGGAGAAGACTGGTAACAGCAAAGAAACCAGGCAAAGGCTGATACGTGTTACTGTTGCCCACAGGAGGATATGAAAGGAGGAGGAGGTGTAAGGGTGAGGGATAAGGATGAGAACAGGTTATCATACAGTTGTTTTGGGATTGTGTTGAGTTTTAAATATCGTGTGGCTTTCAGGTAAAGGTCTAGTAGAAAATTGATACCTCGAATATGAAACCCTATGGGAAATTGTCGATTAGCGACAAATAGAGAGGAGAATTTCAAGAAGAGAAAGGCAGCATTATCTCATGAGTTGGAAAGGTTAAATAAGATGAATGCTTAAAATATGCCACTGAGTTGGCAATTAGGAGGTCATTGGTTATCTTAACAAATGCTGTTTCAATAATGTGATGGGCTAGAGAGTAGATTGCATTGAGTAATGGGAAGTTAACTCATTCAGTAGTCTGGCAATGAATACAGTTTTGTATCTGGTGGCTAAAAAAGGAGACTTTATGGATATTAAAAAAAACAACGTTGTTTTAGACTTGGGAAGATCAAGAAATGCAATATGCTAATTTAAAAAAATTAAAAGGTAGTCCAATTGCACATGTAAGGAAGTTGAAAGTTGCCACTCTATCCTAACAACAAATAAAAATATGAATAGACTAAAATATCTACAATTCTTCCTGCATCCACAAGACAAGGGAGGACATAGAGCAAACTGCTGCCCCCTTGACTAGAGAGACTGACAGACAAATACCAAGAGCTGTGGCTGACCAAGAGCAGAGACTCAGGAGAGGAAACCAGTAGGGGACAGGAAAACCTGAACTTTAATTGACAAATTGCTGAAGGCTTGGTGTGGACAATTCTGGGAGTTAAAACTCCAGGGTGTCCCAGTCATAGGGGAGGGCCCACAGTATTGTAAGATTTACTTCCAGGCACTCATTCAGGTTCTCAGTATAACTATCAGAGAAAAAGTTTCAAGTGCTTCTGAAAAGAGAGTGGTACTAGGAATAATTTTTAAATATTCCATAGCACTCTGTTCTTAACTAGGTCTCCTCTCAGGGCAGACTAGCTAAGGAGGGGTGAATATGCTGGAATATTATCAGAAACTAAATGAGCAGGGGGAAGGAAATACCAGTTTCAACCAGTGCTAGCTATCTTGTCCCTCTGATTTTTCTCGTCTTGGGGAAATCTGAGACGTACTTGTGAAACACAAACCAGAGGCATAGGCTCACTAAAAGACTGAGAGTATATTGTGAAACTAAATAATGCTTTACTTCCCCTAATATTTTACCACCCCATTAATAAAAGCCTTTTTATAGCATATCTGCCTATCAAAAGGTATTAAAAGAGAAAAAATACAATTTGCAAGGAGAGCATGAGCATCAGAATCAGACATGGCAAGGATGTTGGAATTGTCATCCCAGGAATTTAAAACACCCATGATTAGTTTGTTAAGGGTTTAGTGGATAAAATAGACAGCATGTAAGAAAAGATGAACAATATGAGCAAAGAGGTAGAAATCCTTAGAAAAGAACCAAAAAGAAATGCTAGACATTAAAAAAACTGATTGTGACAAAAATAAAAAAAATAACTTGAATTAACTTATTAGTAGACTAGAAATACCTGAGGAAAGAACCTGAGCCAGGGAACATATTAGAATCCTTAAAAATCAAAAAACAAAGAGAACATAGGCTTAACAAAAGGGAACAGAATACTTGAGGACTGTGGGACAACTATAATTTTTATAATGTACACATGACAGGAATGTCAGAAGGATATGAAAAAGAGAAAGAAACAGAAGAAATATTTGAAGAAATAATGACTAAACATTTCCCCCAAATTAATGTCAGACATTAAACCACAGACCTAGGATGATCAGAGAACCCAGAAAGGATCATTACAAAAACACTATATACTTAGGTATCACATCTTTAATTTATAGGAAATTAAATATTAAAAAATACCAAAAGAAGCCTTACCTATAGCAGTAATAAAAAATCCCTTACCTAGAGAGAAAGACACATATTACATATCATTTTTTCCCTCAGAAATCTTACAAGCAAGAAGATAGTAGAGTACAATATTTAGTGTTGAGAGAATACCAATCTGGAATTCTGTACTCTGTGAAATTATTCTTAAGAACTGAAGGAGAAATAAAGACTTTCTAAAAGAAGAAAATGTGAGGGACTGTGTTGCAGTTAGATCTAACTTGCAAAAAAAAAGTTAAGACAAGTTCTTAGAAAGAAGAAAAATGATATGGGGCAGAAACTTACATCTTCATAAGAAGGAGCATTGGAATAGGAATAAGTAAAGGTAAAATATTTTTTTACTTTTTCTTATTCTTAATAGGTTTAATGGATAACATTTCTCTTCACAATAACAATAGTAACATTAATCCTATGTGTATTTATATATATACTTATGCATGCTTATATACAAGTGAAATGAATGACCCAATAACACATGATATAAAAGAGAGAATTAGAATTATTTTGTTTTAATAAGGTATTCACACTACCCATAAAATGGTATAATGTTATTTGAGTGGATTGAATTAATTGTAAATGTATATTACAAATTTTAGGATACAACTAAAAAAACTAAAACAGATATGCTAAGAAAGGACAGAAAAAATAATCATTTAAAATACTCAATGAAAACTACAAAATGCAAAGTAAGTGTGGAATAATAGCAACAAAGAACATAGGCAACAGACAGATACCAGTAATGAAAAGGGTTACATATTAACCCAACTCTACCAATAATCACTTTCAATGTCAGTGGTCTAAATGCACTAATTAGAAGACGTCGTCAGAATGAGAAGGATCCAAGATGGTGGAGGAATAGGTGGAAGCTCCACTAACCTCTTCCCAGGTCCAAACTGAAATTACAATTAAATTATAGAGAAATAATCTCAAATAACTGAGTGACCATTAGCTGGAGAGAAGACATACCAAGGACAGACAGAAGAAGCCACTTCAACACAATGAGACTGGTAGTGAGTACAGAGGAGATGTGGGAGGGCTGGCTGGGCTCTCACAGGGGGCGGCTGAAGTTCCACAGGGATATTTCAGTGCCTGGAGGTTTCCCCCTGATATGTGGGAAGTCTAAACTCCAAACTGGGCTCCCCAGCCAACAACACCAGAACTGGGAAAGAAAGAGATTATATCCAACTGTGAAAAGCAGTGGGGGTTCTTTCCACCAGGCAGAGACAGCTGGAGATGCTGATAGTCTCTTAAAGGGCCAACACACAAAATTTCATTTGCAGCCACTTACCCTGGCTTCCTGCAGAGGGAGAGAAGAGTGAAAAAGAGACATGTAAGGATAGTCTGGGACTGGTGGTTCTGGGTAGAGAACTAAATAAATGATCATGAGGATCCATGTGCTGAGTCATTCCCCATACCACAGAGGCCATATTTCTCAGTCAGACCACTGGCCTCCAAGTAGCATCAGCCTGAGGGGAAGCAATAGCCCCACACTCGTGAAAAACTCCACCCACCCAATGCAATTTAACCCAGGATACTGAGTAGAGCTTAATGCTATATCAACGGTTAAGTTTAACAATTCAGGTGGATCTCTGGGAGCTCCGAGACTTTAGCTGATCCTTCCCCAGGCCAAGTGCTGGTAAATGCCAGTCAGTGCACAGCCTAGTTCTTTCTGCACACAAACACAAAGAGCCGCAGGCTATGAATTGCTGTTAGCTCCAAACAGGTTGCCCAGGGCCAGTCAGAGGCATCCTCTGGCATAGGTCTAAAACAGAGTCTTTGATATCTACCCTATGCATAGAAACACGCACAAAGAGACAGCCACAATAGGAAGACAAAGAAAAAAGCCCCAAATGATAGAACACGAGAATCCTTCAGAAGAACTAAATGAAAAAGAGGCAAGTAATTTATCAGATATGAAGTTGAGAGTAAAGATTATAAGGATACTCAACAGCATGAAAAAAGACACAGAAACAATAAAAAGGACAAGTCAGAAATAAAGAATGTAATATATGAAATAAATAATACACTGGAAGGAATAAAAAATAGAATAGATGAATTAAAGGATTGAATCAGTGATTTGGAAGATAAAGTAGAAAAAACATCCAAACAGAGCAGCAAAAAATAAAAAAGAACTACAAAGATACACAATTAAAATGGCAAGGCTGCCCTGGCTGGTGTAGCTCAGTGGACTGAGTACGGGCCTGCGAACCAAAAGATTGCGGTTCGATTCCCAGTCAGGGCACATGCCTGGTTGCAGGCCAGTCCCCAGCAGGGGACCCACAAGAGACAACCATACACTGATATTTCTCTCCTTCTCTCCTTGTCTCCTTTCATTCCCCTCTAAAGATAAATAAATAATAAAAAATGGCAAGGCTAAAAGACATGGAGAGAATCATAAATGCCACAAGAGAAAAGCAGGCAATTATCTAGAAGGGAGTCCCAATGAGACTGGCATATGATTTTTCAATAGAAACATTTTATCTCAGAAGAAATGGACATGAAATATTCAAAATGAATAAAAGCTAGGGTCTACAACGAAGGCAACGTTACCCAGCAAGTCTATCACTTAAAATCAAAGGAGAAATAGGAGATTCCCAGACAAGAAAAAGCTGAAGAAGTCTGTGAACATCAAAGCAGTACTGCAACAAATATTAAGGACTTGCTTTAAGACTAATAAGAAAAAAAGAGAGGAAAAAACAGAGGAAAATAGTCTAACAATAAAATGGCACTACATATGTATCAATAAACACCTTAAGTGTAAATGGCTTAAATGCTCCAATCAATACGCATGGATAGCTGAATGGGTAAGAAAACAAAACCCATATATATACTGTTTCCAAGAGACCCACATCATATCAAAAGGTACATGCTGACTAAATGTGAAGGGATATAAGATATATACTTCATGCAAATGGAAAGAAAAAAAAGCTGGGCTAGCAATACTTATATCCAACAAAATAGGCTTTAAAAACCAAGGCTCTAGTAAAAGACAAGGAAGGACACTACATAGTGATAAAGGGAACAATTCAAAAAGAGGATATAAACCTAGTAAATACTTATGCACTCAAACAGGAGCACCTAAATATGTAAAGCAAACCTTTATGGTGATAAAAGGAGAGAGAACAGAAAATTTATTTATAGTAGGGGATTTTAACACCTCACTGCCTTCATGGATAGATCTTCTGGACAGAAAATCAATAGGGAAATAGCCTTAAATGGCAAACTAGATCAGATGGATTTAATTAATATCCTCAGAGCATTTTACCCCAAACAGCAGAATGTACATATTTTCACATGGAACATTTCTAAAATAGATCACATACTAGAATATATAAGAAGTTTCAATAAATATAAGATTGAAATCATACCAGGCATTTTCCCTAACCACAATGCTAAGACACTAGAAACCTATCATAAGAAAAACACTAAAAAATACATACAATATGGAATCTAAATAACATGTTGTTAAACAAGGAATAGATCTACAATGAGATCAAGGAAAAAATCAAAAAACACCTTGAAACAAATGAATATAAAAACACAGCTGAGTCTGTGGAACAGAGGTTAAGGAATCCTAAGAGAGAAATTCATATAATTACAGGTCTACCTTAAAAAATAAGAAAAAGCTCAAATAAGCAATATAACTTTACATTTAAAGGAACTTGATAAAGAACAATAAACCAAGCCTAAGGTGGGGAGTAGAAGGAAGGAAATAATAAGTACCAGAGAAGGAATAAATGAAATAGTCTAAAAAAAGATACAAAAGATAAATATTCAAAGGCTGGTTCTTCAAAAAGATAAAGAAGATGAACAAACTTTTGATCAGACTCATTAAGAAAAAAGGGAGAGGACCCAAATAATGACTGATACCAAAGAAATACAGAAAGTTATAAGAAAATATCATGATGGACTATATGTCTACAAACTGGACATCCTGAATGAAATGGGTAAATTCCTAGAAACATAAAATCTTCCAAAATTAAATGAGAAAGAATAAAAAAATCTGAATAGACAGATTACATCTAATGATACTGAAGCAATAATCAAAGATCTCCCAAAAAACAAAAGCCCTGGACTGGATGGCTTCACAGGTGAATTTCACCAAACATTCCAGGAATAGATAACATCTCTTTTTCCCAAACTATTTCAACAGATGCAAGAGGATGGAAGGCTTTCAAACTCATTTTATAAGCATATCCTAATTCCAACATCACAAATGGTACTTAAAAAAAGAAAATTACAGACCAATATCCCTGGTGAACATACATGCTAAAATCCTCAAGAAAGTACTAGACAATCAAATATAACAATATATCAAAAAGTTCATACACCAATATCAAGTGGGAACTTTTTGTTTGTGAAAACAAGGTTGGTACAACATTTGCAAATCAATAACTGTGATTCACCACCTAAACAAAGTGAAGGACAAAAACCACAGGATCATATCAATAGATGCAGAAAAAGCATTTGATAGAATCTAGTACCCACTTATGAAAAAATCTATCAGCAAAGTGGTAACAGAGAGAACCTACCTAACCATGAAAAAGGCCATATGCAAGGGCTGGCCAGAAAATATCCAACAATTGTTAATATAACAAGGACAGTTTGTGTGACATTGATGTAACATGGTAGCCAAGAAGGGTGGACTGGAATGTGCATGTGTGAACAATGACTAACTTTACTAGTCACAGTAAGATGCCATCGTGTGAGCATCTGTACTGTATGGAAGTCATATTTAAAATGACTGAGGGAATAGAGCGAAAAATCTACATCAAAGTTTGTATTAGAATTGAACATTCCTCCACAGAAACTATTTGGATGATTCAGAAGGCCTCAGGTATGGGCAACTGGTAATTGGCAGCTTCATCATGACAATGTACCCTCTCATGCATCACATCTCATGCAGAGTTTTCTGGCTAGCATCAAGTCATCCAAGTGACTTAGCACCCTATTGCCCAGATTTGACACCCTGTGACTTGTGGCTTTTCCCAAAACAAAAATCATTTTCAAAAGGGAAGAGATTTCAGACCATCAAAGAGATTCAAGAAAATATAATAGACAGTTGATGGTGATTGGGAGAACTGTGTGAGGTCCCAAGGTGCCTCTTTTGAAGGAGATTGAGGTGTCATTGTGCTATGTACAATGTTTCTGTATCTTGTGTCGTCTTCAATACAGGTCTCTATTTTTCTTATTACATGGCTGGATACTTTCCGGAGAGATCTCATATGACAAACTCTTTGTCGACATCTTGTGTAATGGAAAAAACTACAAGAATCCTCTTAAGATTGAAAAAAAGCAGGAATGTCCATTTTTACCTCTCTTATTCAATGTTGTACTAGAAGTCCTAGCCATTGAAATCAGACAAGAAGATAAAATAAAAGGCATCCAAATTGAAAAGAAAGAAGTAAAATTGTCTTTATTTGCAAATGACCTGGTACTGTACATAAAGAACCCTAAAGAACCCTAAAGAAACTACTAGAAAAAATAAATAATATTAGCAATATAGCAGCACACAAAATTAATATCCAGGGATGAGTTGTTTTTTTATATGCCAAAAATAAACTAACAGAAAAGGGAATTAATAAAACAATCTCATTCACAGGTCTTCAAAAATAATAAAATACCTAGGAATAAGCCTAAACAAGGATGTACAAGACCTGCCCTCTGAAAGTTATGACACTAAAAAAAAAAACGAGAGAAGATACAAGTAAGTAGAAGCACATACCATGTTCATGGATAGGAAGAATCAACATCATTAAATGCCCATGCTTTCCAAAGCAATGTATTGATTCAACACATTGATATTACAATGATTCATTTCACAGAATCAAAACAAATATTTCAAAAATTCATATGGAACCACAAAAGGCTCCATATAGCAACAGTGATTCTGAGAAAGAAGGACAAAGTTGGAGGACTCATACTACCTAATATCAAACTATACTATAAAGCCATAGTAATCAAAACATCATGGTATTGGCATAAAAATAGACACATAAATCAATGGAAGAGACTAGACAGCACAGAAATAAACCCACAGCTTTATAGTCAATTAATATTTGACAGAGGATGCAAGCACATACAATGGTCTAAAAATAGTTTATTCAATAATGTTGGAAAAAATTGGACAGATATGTATGTGCAGAAAAATAAAACTAGACCACCTTCTGACACCACACACAAGAATAAATTCAAAATGGATCAAAGACTTCAATGTTAGACCTGAAACCAGTAGAATAAAAACACAGCCCAGTTATATGTTGTTTACAAGAATGGATCAAAAGCCCAACTCAATTATATGCTATTTAAAAACACATACAGATTAAAAGTAAATGAACAGAGGAAAAATATACCATGCCACCACTAATTAAGAAAAACAGGAGTAATTATATTAATTTTAGACATAGCAGATTTCAAAGTAAGGAAAGATATCATAGAGAAAGAAAGGCATTATAAATTGATAAAGGGGTGGATTTTCCAAGAACATATCAAAATTGTTTATTTGTATACCCCTAACAGCAGAGTATTGTTGTGTGAAGTAAAACTGATAGAACTACAAAGAGAAATAGTTCAATCTACTATCATGGTTGGAAGCTTTAATACTGTCTATCAGAAGTGATCAGATTCATCAGGCAAAAAATCAGTAAGAATATAGTTGAACTCCATGACACCATCAATCAGCTGAATATACAGGATGAGGTAAAAGTAGGCTTACTGTTGTTCATGTAGAAAAAATACAATAACTAATAAATAATAATACAAAAATAAACTGTTATACATGCTCATAATTGTCAACATACTTTTAGCATGAAGAACTCTTGAAATAAATTTTAAAATATTTTGAATTCATTAAAGTAAAAACACTGCTTATCAAAATTTGTGGATATAGTGAGTGCAATGCTTAGAAGGAAATTTACAACATTGAATGTATACATTAGAAAAGAGCTAAAATCAGTAATTTAAGTTTTCACCTTAGGATTCTCAAAAAGAAGGACAAATTAAAGCCAAAATTAGCAGAAGAAAAGAATAAGAATTAAAGCAAAAGTCGGTGAAATTGAAAATAGGAAATCAGTAGAAAAAAATCAATAAAACCAAAACCTTGTTTTTTGGAAAGAAAAATCAACAAACTAAGAAAAATAGAGAGGACACTAATTAGTAAGATTAGAAATGAAAGAGAAGACATACTACAATTCTCATGGAAAGTAGAAGAATAAAGAAAAAATAGTATTAACAAATCTCTGTCCCCAAAGTTGATAACCTAGATAAAATAAACCAATTCCTTAAAAAGTCTGCAAAAACTCATGCAAACAGAAACAGGTGATATGAATTGGACTATATCTATTAAAGAAATTGAATCAATAATTAGTAACCTTTCAAAATGAAAAGCATCATGACCAGATTGGTTCACTGGAGAACTCTATCAAATATTTAAGGAAGAAGTTACACCAACTCTCTATAATTGCTTTAATTTGTTAGAAGTTGAGGGGATTCTCCTAACTTATTCTCTGAGGCCAACATTACCCTAATATCAAAACCAGGCAAATACATTAGAACATAAGAAGCTACAGATCAATATTTCTTATAATCATAGATAAAATCCTCTCAAAAATCTTGGCAAATTAAATACAAAAAAACAATAAAAACATTTATACACATGACCAAGTTGGATTTATACCACGTATACAAAACTGTTTTAACATTACAAATTCACTAATGTATTTAGTCAACAGACTAAAAAGGAAAAATCACACAATTATATCAACAGATACAGAAAAGGCAATTAACAAAATTTAATGTCCATTCATATTAAGAGCTCTTAGAAAAGTTGGAATAGAGGGGAGCTGTCTCAACTTCATAAAGGATATCTGCCAAAACCTTACAGCTAATATTATACTTTTTAAAAAAAGATTTATTTATTTATTTATCTTTAGAGGGGAAGGGAAGGAGAGAGGGAGAGAAACATCAATGTATGGTTGCCTTTCATGTGTCCCCTGCTGGGTACTGGCCTGCAGGGAACCAGCCTGCAACCCCAGTATGTGCCCTGACTGGGAATCGAACCTCGATTGTCTGGTTCACAGGCCCGCGCTCAATCCACTGAGCTACACCAGCCAGGGTAATACTATACTTAATGGTGAGAAACTTGAAGCTTTACCAGTAAAATTAAGAGGAAGGCAAGAACCTTCTCCTCTCACCACTCCTTTTCTGTATCATACTGGAACTTCTTGCTAATTCACTAAGTCAAGAAAAGAAAAGAAACCAAAAGGTATACCAATTGGGAAAAAAAAGATATAAACTCTCTTTGTTCACAGGGGACATGAAAGAGTCTTCAAAAATCTCCTAGAACTAATAAGAAATTATTGTAAGGCATTAGGAAGTAAGGTTATTGTATGCAAGTCAACTGCTTTTCTATATACCAATAGTTAACTAATGAAATCTAAAATTAAAAACAAAATGCCATTTACAATAGTGCCCTAAAGCTGAAATACATAGGCATAAATCTACCAAAATATGTGCAAGGCTCATATAAGGAAAATTAGAAAAATATGAATCAAATCAAAGAAGTGAATAAATAGAGATAATCTCTGTTCATGAATAAGAAGACAATATTGTCCAGATGTCAGTTCTTCCCAGCTTGATCTCTAGATTCAATAAATACCAATCAAAATCCCAGCAAGCTATTTTATGGATATAATCAAACGGATTCTAAAGTGTATATGGAGAAGCCAAAGACCTGTAATAGCCAACACCATACTAAAGGAGTAGAAGTTGGGGGACTGATGCTACCCTACTTTAAGACTTACTACACAGGTATAGGAATCAAGGCAGTATGATATTAGTGAATAAATAGATGAATAAATGAAAAAAGCCCAGAAATATACCCCCATAAGCATAGTCAACTGATCTTTGGCAAGGAGCAAAGGCAGTACAGTGGAACAAAGATAGTCTCTTAGTACTGAAAAAACTGGACTTCCACAGGCATAAATAAATAAATAAATAAATAAATCTAGCCACACAACTAACATCATTCACAAAACTTAATTCAGAATGACTTATAGACCTAAATGTAAAAGGCAAAACTATAAAACTCCTATTAGATAATATACAAAATTATGTTGGGCATGATGGTGTATTTTAAGATAAAATACCAGTGACACAATCCATAAAATAATCTATAAGCTAGATTTTATTAAAATTAAAAACTTTTTTGTGAAAGACAATATTAAAAGAATTAGAAAAGAAACCACATAGTGGTATAAAATGTTGCAAAAAATTCATCTAATAAAATACATCCAAAATATTCAAAGAACTTTAAAATTCAACAATAAAAAACAACCCAATTAAAAAGTAGGCAAAAGACCTTAACAGATAAAAGATATATAGATGGCAAATGCACATATGAAAATATGCTCCACATCCTATGCCATCATGTAAATGCCAATTAAAACAATAAGATGCCACTACACATTTCATAGAATGGCCAAAATCTAGAATATTGACAACACCCAATGTTGATGAGAACATGGAGCAACTGAAACTCTCATATATATTTCTGATAGGGATACAAAATGGTACAACCACTTAAAAAACCAATGTAGCACTTTTCTACAAAATTAAAATTTTTTTATCATAATTCAGTAATCTTGCTCCTTAGTATTTACATAAAAATATTGAAAATGTATGTCTGCACAGAAATCTACACATGGATATTCACAGCAGCTTTATGCATAATTGCCAAAAAATTGGAAGCAACCAACATGTCCTTCAGTAGGTGAATGGAAAAATAAACTATAATACATCCTGACACTGAAATATTACTTAGAGAAAAAATAAAAATGAACTATCATGCCATGAAAAGACTTCAATTCATATATTTCATATACTAAGTACAAAAAGCTAATATTATTGTGCTACATACTGTATAACTGTAACCATGTGAAGTTTTATATTAGTCAATTGTGGAAGCAGTAAAATTTCAGTGGCTGCACAGGGTTGGAGAAGACATTAGCGGGAACAGGTGAAATGCAAAGGCATTTTAGGGCAGAGAAAATGCCCTGCATGTTAATATAACTCATCATTATACATTCAGTCATTCATTCATTTTTTTGTTTTTTTCATTCAAATGCATAGAATATACAACACCAAGAGTGAACCCTAAGGTAAACTATGAACTTTGGGTAAGTATGATATGTGAAAATTACCATTCTGATGAGTACTGTTGGTAACAGAGAACGCTATGCATGTAAGGAGCTAGGAAGGTATATGGGAAATCTCCATATCTCCTTCTAAATTTATTATAAGCCTAAATTTTCATTTAAAAAATAATTTTAAAAAATTGTAAGTGAGACTGAAGAAAAGAGAACTAACTACAATGGGGAAAATAAAACACAGGAGAAACAACAGTACAGAGGATGCCTACACATTGATGGAAATACATATTGGTACAATTTTTCAAGAAACAATTTATAAAAATTTTTTAAAAATCAAAACTAGCCCTGACTGGCATGGCTCAGTTGGTTGGGCATTATGCTTTAAAGTGAAAGGTTGCTGCTTTGATTCTTGGTGAGGGCACATGCCTGGGTTGTGGGTTCTGCCCCAGTCAAGGCAGGTACTCAAGGTAATCGATCCATGTTTGTCTTTCACATCAATGTTTCTCTCCCTCTTTCTCCCTTCTTTTCCCCCTCTCTAAAACTAAATAAATAAAATCATTAAAAAAGAAACAAAAATATTATTTTCCTATACGGAAATAATTATGTAGATTTATAATAATTTATGTGGTTCTATGCTAAATAATCCTCATATAATATAACTTCTATGAATTTCTTTTAATATATAATAAGATATGATAAAAACATATATGTAAGGTTATATTGTAAAGGTTGATAAAACAAAGTTGACTTACTAGTGTAATAATTAAATAAGCATATATGCATATCCTGCAGTTATAATATTAGAACCCTTGCATTCAGAAAGTATGTACTAACACAAAATAAGTTATTAGTACATAATGATAAGTGAAATTTAGTATTAATATATACATATCTTTAGATGGTTATTTATACAGTTTGGTATAATTAAAATACTTAGAATAATATAACCATACACATTATTTACAAATACAAAAGTGACTGATAAACAGCATATCAAAATTATTACACTGGATCAGCCTGAGTGGTGAGTGAATAAGATGTGCATTTCGGTTTGAAAGGATTATTTTGGGGTCTGCATGGACAGAGCATAAAGGGATATAAGTGTACACACAAAAAGAAGAGTTAAGAGGCAATTAAACCAGTATCGGAGGTTGCTGGGACTAGCATGGTGGGTAGTGACAATGGCAAGGAGTAGAAAAAAACCTCAAGATATTTGGAAGTTAAATCAATGAATTTGATGAAGTGAGAGTGAGTGAGACCACGCTGTCAACTATGACTCATAGGTTTCTGTATCCATTGAATAACAAGAAGGACATTGGAGCCAGTGCTTACTGCTATTCCTAACATTTTTGTCAGGTTTCTTAAGCCCTCAGCAATAGGTCACAGTGTTTGTCACATTCGCTATGATTATATTTCAGGACAGCACCTTCCTTTCCTACCTCCAGTTACTTCTTCTCCAACTCTGTGACTAATTTCTCTGACTGTAATTTTTACAAGAGTTCTAAACCTCCCTCTAATTATTCTATATACCGTTTCTAGGTCAATGGCTTAGAAAGATTTTGACTGTGACCCACAGTAAATAATAAATTTTACATTGCAACCAAGCACATCTGTCTATGTTTATATATAATTAAAACCCAAGATCTTTGAAAAATTTACTTGAACTATTCGCAATGCTCTGATATTTTATATTCTGTGGTATTTTAATTTTTTAAATGATGTTTTGGTTCCTCTAAATTTATTCATTACTTACAGGGAGGTCTTTGCCCATGATTTAAAATCACTACTTCAGGTGTTCTTATCTATGATGATTTTATTTTTATTTATAAGCAGATTAAACACAAATTTGAATTCATTTTAAAAATCTCTCTTCAAGTCCCAAATATAAAATTTAGATCTTATATTTTCTAAAGGTGTGTTCTTCTCTTTATTTCCATTAATGTTATTTTTGAGCCCTATAAAAGTTACTCTGGATTACTGCTATAAATATCTTAGTTTCTAGACTAGACCAAAACAGTATTTTTACCATATTGCAACCAGATTGAATTTTTTTAAATACACAGTATTTATAGTATATTTTCATCTTTACAAGTAAAAGTATTTAGAATGGGGATAATACTTTTCTTGGTCATATCCAAATTTTTAAAGAATTTTTATTGTATTTTTCCTTTACCATTTAGTCCCCTTATCCATTCTCCACCCTTTAAAATTTTTAAATGTATTTTTCCAGTTACATATCCAAATTTGCCTCTCTTACTGTTACTGAATAACAGGAGGTGGTCCGAGGGAGGGGCAATACAATATTTGGCCCACCTAGGGATGCCCAAAACTGCTATACAACAGGGGCCCCTCCCAAAACCAAAATACTAAAATCTACTGGGTCCTTCTGTCCGCCGCCAATTGGAAAGACATCTCTTAAAGCCAGAGATTTGTGAAAAGGAAACAAAATGTTTATTTAATGCTATTCAGGCCTAATGCCACCACTAAAATATCAAAGTCCTTTATGTATACACCTACACCCACACAGCGCTCCCTTCTCCCACTGTCCCAACTCCGGGTACCGTAAATCAGGAAAAGAGCACACGTCTGTGTTGCAGGCCGCTGGCACCGTCAGCTGGGTCACTGTGCAGGATCTCGAGTTAATCCAGAGTACTGTGGTACCCTCTCATGGTCCACTGGCAAGAGTCCTTTGTACCCAGTTCCAGTCAAAGTCTCTCTTGCTTTTCAGGCGCCGCAGCCAAAGGGAGCACCCCAAAGCCGCGTGGGCCTCTTCTACCAAAGCTGCAGGAGTCCGCACTCCACCAAAAGCATGTGGCTGTCTTCTTCACCTGGCTGCAGGGATCTCCATTCTGGCAAAGCTGCCTGGTTTTTCCCTTTCACCTGGGAGAGAGGGGGTCCGCACTCTGCCAAAACCACGTGGCTCCCTCTTTCACCTCACCTAGAGGGGGTCCTTACTCTGCTGAAATCGCGTGGCTCTCTCTCATCTGGCCAAGCGGGGACCCTTCGTGTCCTGGAGCCAGTCTTTTCCAAGCTCTCACCTAGGCGCTCTCACTCCGGAGCGCAGCCCCTAGTTACATTCTGAGTCCAAGCCCTTCTCACTCAGGAGAGCAGCCCCTAGTTCCCATCTTGAGTCCCCCAAGTTTCATCCTCAGTCTCCGCTAGTTCCTTCTCACTCAGGAGTGCAGACCTTAGTTACATCTTCCTGAGTCCAAGCCCTCTCACTCGGGAGAGCAGCCCCTTGTTTTCATCCTGAGTCCCTGCTAGTTCCATCTTCAGTCCCAGCTACTTCCATCCTCAGTCCCCCTAGTTCCATCCTCAGTCCGGAGAGCAGCCCTTAGTTACATCCTGAGTCCAAGCCCTCCTCACTCAGGAGAGCAGCCCCTAGTTCCCATCTTGAGTCCCTGATAGTTCCATCTTCAGTCCCTAAGCCCTTTTCACTCAGGAGTCCAGACTTTAGTTACATCCTCCTGAGTCTCAGTCCACTCACTCAGGAGAGCAGCCCCTAGTTTCCATCCTGAGTCCTCCTAGTTCCATCTTGAGTTCTTGTTAGTTCCTTCTCTCTTACTCAGGAGTGCAGACCCTAGTTCCCATCTTGAGTCCCTGCCACTACCTTCTCCCTCAGGAGTGCAGCTCCTAGTTACATCCTCCTGAGTCCCAGTCCACTCACTCAGGAGAGCAGCTCTTCAGTTACATCCTCCTGAGTCCAAGCCCTCCTCACTCAGGAGAACAGCTCATAGATCCCATCTTGAGTCCCAGCTACTCACTCCTGAGTCCCCCTAGTTCCATCTCTCTGGCCCCAAGCTGCTTTCTTCTTCCTCGCTCCAAACTTGGCCACAGCTATTTAACATATCTATGAAACCAGTTAAAGGTTATAGATATGTTAAATAACCATTCCTCCAGAGGTTAGCTCCAAAACTGTTGCTATGCAAAATAGCTCTCAATGGCCTGGCTCCATTCATCCCTTCCCCCTGGGGGGGGTGGTGAGGACATCTTAATATGTCTCTCCAATATTTCTATACACTTTGAATTCTGGACACCTTTCTAAATCTTTTTTTGGGGGGCCCCCCTGGCTGCACCCTGTATCATTACCCTAAATATTGGCACTTTCCCTTTGCCTATAAATTATCAATCCATCCACGCAGTACTTTTTTACAGATTTTAATAACTCCCACTTGAATTACTATTCCTCCTCAATCATCAAATATTGATCCTTTAAGTTTAGGACAAATGCAAGTCCTTCAAGAAGATTTTCTCATTCTCTCCGGATTGAATGGTTCTCCTATAGGGGTGACTTTTTTCGCAAGTCCCCCCATGTGCCACGGATGAGAGTAAACATGACAGAGACATGATGTGATCTGCTTGGGGAGGAGAGGTGGCCAGTGTCTCAGGGGAAAAAGACATTGAGCCCCCTCCTCCAGGGCCTTTTATTGGGTTGTAATACACAGGAATACAGGGTGGCAAGGATCAAAGAAATCTGAGGGCTTAGTTTGAGTCAGTCTGTCAGGAAGAGAGTTTTAGGGTTTCCTGCTCTAACCCTTAACATATGAATGAAAGCACTCTTAGCAGAGCAGACTTCACAAGTTTATCAGAAAGTCTTTGTGCTGCCAGATTTTTCCCCCGGACATGCTCTAGCAAGGCAAGGACCTGCACCCCTCCCCATCAGGTATTCAGGCTTAAGGAGATTAGAGGCAGGAAGCGCTTCTCTAAGAGTACATGGGGACTGGGCTTTGTCAAAGGTGGGGGGTGGGGGGGGCGAGAGTCCATTGCTCCCTCTTTGTTGCAGCCTCCCAAGTCCTTCCATGAAGGCCTCCCAAGTGATTGTGTCTGGCCTAAGTTGCCCCTCCTCTGAGGGGTCTTACCCATCAAGGACTTCGGACCATGATCTGGGGGCAGGGAGAGGAAACTGAGGCAGCATTTGCTGCCAGAGACAAGCTTTGTCTCCTTCAGCTCGCATTCCAGAGGTTACTGACTCATCCTTAGCCACAGGGGTAGAGTTACAATTCCTAGAACCAGGCAGAGCGGACAACATTTTCCCCTTGCATTTATTTCTATCATAAAAGTGTTATACTGAGCCTTTTTTCTTTTTCCTTTTTCTTCTATTACAGTATTTCCAATTTTTGTTACACCAAGTTTTAATAGCCTATTTACTTAACCACCCCCTCCTTAGTACATATGCTCATTGAGAGAAAGGATATTTTCTTGCTCATCACTGAAACTTTTGTAGGTGGCAATGAATTACTGGCACAAAGAAAACAAGCTTTAAGAGTGAGAAGATAGAATCAGTTATCAAAAAATATGCAAAGTGACGGCATTCAAGTTTAAGATGCAGAGGGAATCAGTTACTTTTCTTTCCAACATTCATTACAATGTTCGTGAAGGATTGATGCAGTATTAAACCCCCTAATTAAAACCCCTTTTAGATGCCCAATGACACAATCAATGAATGAAAAGAACTGAGGAATATTAGATATAGAAAAAATACACACTTTAAGTATGAAACTATACAAGGTTTGTCCAAAGAATATCGAGCCATCTAATATGAAAAATAGAGACACTTATTGAAGAAGAAGATACAAGATGCAGAAGCATTGTACACAGGAAAATGATGCCTCAGTCCCCTTCTGAGTAGGCACCTTGGGACCTCACACAGCTCTTCCTATGTCTTTTCCACTATTCAAAATACTCTGCAGAATCCTTTGTCAGAATCACCATCAGCTGCCCCATCATATTTTCCTGAATTTCGTCAATTGTCTGAAATCTCTTCCCTTTCAAAGGTGATTTTAGTTTTGGGAAAGGCAGCAAGTCATAGGGCACCAAATCTGAGCTTCAGAGGGACTGAGTCACCTGGGCAATTTGATGTTTCACAAAAAAACTCTGCATGAGATGTGATGCATAAGAGGGCACGTTGTTATGATGAAGCTGTCAGTCACCAGTTGCCCATTGCTGCAGCCTTCTGAATCATCCAGGTAGAAACATACAGAGGAATGTTCAAGCTTAACACAAAATATGGTGTAGATTTGTTGCTCCACTCACTCAGTCATTTTGAATGCACCAGCCACACAGTACACATGTTCACTCAATGGCATCTACTGCCCCCACTGACAAGTACAGTGAAGTCATCATTGTTTACACAATGATGTAAGAGAGTGGACTCATTTCAGCCCACTCTCTTTGGCTTCTATCTATGTCACACAAACTTTTCTCATTAAATTAACAATGGCTGGACTTTTTCCAGATAGTCCTCATGTATATATGTATACATGTATCAACACATACATAATAAAGTTGATCAATCTGTGTAAGATACATTGCAAATGAAACCATTGTATTATGTTTTTAAATAATAAGAGAAAAGTAACTGGGGTCTACTCACAAAACATTACAAGCATAAAAATAAAAACAAAATATAATGCTAGAACATTATTCAGTGTAAGAAGGCAAATGTTGAAGGCAGAACCAAGAGTTCACATTATTTATATCATGGTCTTCTTTTCTTAATTTTAGTTATTGTATTTCTGTTATAGAATTTCTGTTTGGTTCTTATTATACTTTCCAATTATCTGCTGCAAATCTCAATGTTACTTATATTTCATTGTGTATATTAAACATGATTACTTTAATGTCTTTTTCTGACAACTCCATTATCTAGATCCCCTGTGGTTCTGTTTCAATTATCTGTTGTTGTTATGGTTTAGAATTACATTGTCTTATTTCCTGATGTGTCTGGTTAGTTTTGATTGAGTGGTGGATATTGTGTATAAAAATTGTAGAAATAATTTCAGACCCAGACAATGTTATTTTCCTCGATGGAGAATTTGCTTTGCATTTGCCAAGTGCCTGGGGAGAATCATTCTGAGAGAATTACGGTCCAATTCAGGACTGAGATGATCTAAAGCTGGGCTACCGTTTCTGTCAGATCATTACTACTTCTGCTTTCACTCTTATACCTGGAGTCCAATCTCACTGTCTCAACTCACAGAAAGCATGTTTATTAGCCTGAACCACTTGGCAGGTCCTTGACTTCAACATCTGACCCCTAACAATATGGGATTGTCAAAACTGTTCCCCAACTTTCAGATTATCAGTCCTGTTTAAAATAGACAAGTGTCTCCAGAGTAAAAACAGACAGGAGTGCTCTTCTCATGTCCCTGAGTCACTAGCCTCTCCTAGATCTTGATCAAGTATTTCTTCACTATCTTGGTACTTTTCTATACCTTCATGTAGATATACATTAACAGCATCAATCTAGCTCTGGGTCTGTATCTATATTTATCCCACTTTTCATCTGTTCTTAGCCAGAGAATTAATCAAGTATTTTTTCACTATTTTGGTATTTTTCTAGACCTTCATGTAGATAAACCTGTAACAGCATGAGTCTAGGTCTAGGTCTATATCTATATTTATCCAATTTTTTTCATTCATTCTTAGCCAGAGAATTAGTCTGGTTAGTACAGTTCACCATTACTGGAAGCAAAAATTTCTAATCCAATCTTAAACAAAAACTTCTCTGTAGAGATCCTATAAGAATCGAGTTGAATCTGATTTCTTTTAGAGTATCTTTATATTTGCTTTTATCAGGTGCTTCTCAGTTTGGGATATTTTCATCATAACTTCTCAGCTTGTTGCTTTCTGGCCAACATGATATAAGTTTAAAATCAAAACATGCTTCAGTTTTAGGTCCTTGGTTAAACTTTCATGAGTAATATATTTTCTGTGACCCAGAGTCTATAGAGAAATATGAAAACCCTTGCTCTGCTGGAAGATACAGATTAAATCCTAGTGTTCCAGCATTTTGGTTCCTTCTTATTACCTTCTATACATGTAAGCAAGGTCTTGTCTATCTCCTTAGGAAGATGTTACAAACCAAGCCCCTAAGTTATCAAACTGGAGATCCCCTAGAGTGGCCTAAGAATAAGTTTAGACTTTTAACCACAGTCATTTTAGTTTCACCTTTACTTTCGACTCTCAGAGTTGTCCTTAGTTTTCTGAATGTTTAAGTAGTTAATTATTTAAAATATCCTACCCTTCCCAACAGCATGGATGGAGTTGGAGAGCATTATGCTAAGTGAAATAAGCCAGGCAGTGAAAAACAAATACCATATGATCTCACCTGTAAGTGGAACCTAATCAACAAAACAATCAAGCAAAATATAAAGAGACACTGAAATTAAGAACAAACTGACAGTAACCAGAGGGGAACCTGGAAGGGGATAACTGGGGAAAGAAGGGAAGGGGTCAAGTCAAAGAACATGTATAAAGGACCCATGGACAAGGATAACTGGGGGGATGGTGAGGATCAAATGTGGGACAGGGTGTGGTAGACAAGGCAGGGGAGAGTAGTGGGATAAAAATGAGGATAATTATAGTTGAACAACAATAAAAAATAATAAATCCTCCAAACTTAATATGAATAAATAAATTAATATGTATGTATGTATATATTTGGTAAATGTTACCCCAAATTTATGCATCTATTACAATAACCACTATTTTTAGATTAATCTGTCTGGAACACTGCTGTGAGAATTACAAGTCTATTTATTCATGCTAGTACTTTCAGAATAAAACAGCTATTAACTATTAATATGAACAGTCATGAGGATACAAAAAAATCACAAATATCATAATAGTACTGACATGTAAGAATGTGTTAGACTTTCAAAGAGAAATCATTTTGAGAAATTATCAATGGTCAATGAATGCTTTGGTTTATAAACTGGTATAACAGGGTCAAACATGAAAAGTGACTAAACTCAATCTTAAGATTCACTACAACAGAATCTTAGAGTTTATCAATAAAGAAACAAGATTCTCTTCTTACTCAGTTGGACCCTCTCCCTGAGAACCATCAACTCTTATAACCCCTCATTCCACACTGATCCTGCCACTTCTTACAACCCCTCAGTCATCACGGGTACCTTTATCCCTTCATTCATTCGGAGCTACAGCTTCCAAGGTTGAACTAAACCATTAATTAAGTAAGCTAATGGAACAAGGGGAATGCTCTTTTTCTTCTGTTTCTCAAAAAAAAAAAAGAGTCTTAGAGGTGAAGTCTGTGTATCCTGAATACAGGTCATCAGTTGTATTTTTATGTATTACTTTTGGCCAAGTAGTAGTACATAGTGTATTATCTTTTATACAGGAATACATTTTTCTTCACGGAGATAAACAGTCAATACGAGCAGGAAAAAATTCATTCTTAGCCACTAAAGCCCTTTTATATGAATGCTGTCAGGTCATGGGAATTTGTTGAGGATACACACACATCTGGACTCTGTAGTTTGAAACTGAGAAGAAGGATTCTGCCCATGCTCTGCTGAATATTAATGTGTATGAAAAAGAATCCACACACTCTCCACTGGCAACACCAATCCTACATATAGCTTTCCTCATTTAAGATGAATAAATGATTAGAGACAACAGAGAAAAGGAGAGATAATTTTACAGTCTCAGAAATAGGAAGAATTTCTCTTAAAGATTTACAGATAAATTGTACATTTTTTAAAAGTTGTTTTTTTTTTTCTGGGAAACAAAGTGGAATAGTTGGAAGGTGGTTACTTTGTACAACTGTAAGACAAACATAAACTGTGGTACTGTGAAACATGAGATTAAAAAGGAGATTAAGCCCTGGCTGTTGTAGCTCAGTGGATTGAGCACGGGCCTGCAAACCAAAGGATCGTGGTTCAATTCCCAGTCAGGGCACATGCCTGGGTTGCAGGCCAGTTCCCAGCAGGGAATGAGTGAGAGGCAACCATACATTGATACTTCTCTCCCTCTCTCCTTCCCTTCCCCTCTAAAGATAAATAAATAAAGTCTTTTTAAAAAAGAGATTAAAAGACGGTGGACTGAATGGCTCAAGATAAGGACAGGCAATGGGATTCCAATAAAGATATAAAAAGTACCTAAGTGGAACATCAGAGTTAAGTTCTCCAGTGGGAGAGTCCATAAAAAGGAGACTCAACAGTGCAGAGAAGTGAATGACTGACAAAGTGATAAAGTGTCCAAGGGAAGGAATCTAAGGAAAATGAAATATCGATGAATGTAAAATAGATGATACAGAAGGAGGGAGAGAATGGAGACCCAACTGGTGAATTATAGGTGCTGCTGAGGAAGAAATGAGAACAAGTGGAACAGAAGTAATGATCATCAGTGTGATCGTCATCATAAAAAAAAACAGTCCCTGTAGAAGGAAATTTCTGCTCATAATGTTAGGAGACAAATAAAATTAACCCTTACAAATAAAATAGGCATATATAGAATTAGATATGCTATTAAAAAACAAATAGAAACCACAGGTAAATTTTTAAATAGATAGATGGATGACAGAGAGAGAGATAAATATAGAAATAAATAGATGGAAAGAAGAAAAGTTCTCCCTCTCACAGAAAATACAAAGAAAACAGTTTTCTAATGAGGAAAATAAAAAGGAATACAAACACCATCTAACATGTATATTCACTTATGTGGCCTACTCTTTTCTATGCACTTTATATATAACTTCAATTCTTATAAAAATTATGTACAATATTCTCATAAGAATGCTGTGACATAGGTAGTATCATTCCCCTCACCGTGCAGAGGTCGAATAATATATTGCCCATTTTTATGCAGCCAGGAAGTGGTGAAGCCAGAATCTGAAACAAAGCAAAATGTTCCAGAAACTGTAGACTTGACTACAGTGGCGTATCATCTAAATTTGTTTTTAAATACCTTGATAGATATTTATCACAGATAGGTTATGACTGGAAGATATTAAAAACAAATACATTTTGGTTAAAAAGTAAAAATAAAAATGGTTTTAATTTCCTAACATTAAACAAATTCTCAGATTGAGATAACAAAGTTGATAACTATTTATTTGTATTTTAGTCAGGACTCTTTTAAAGCAGAATCTAACTCATGCTATTTATTGGCATGTGTCATTGCAAAGTACAAGTGATGTGACAGGTTTCAGAGGTGATAGGATCCGGTGGTTTAAAGGAAGCCTTGGGATTCTATGGCTCAACTTCTTTTCCCTAAGTTTTTAGCATTGACTTCACTCTCGGAAAGCTCTCTTCATACAAAGATGTAAATGTGCCACAAAGAGATTTAAACATTTTTAGTAGTGAGTGATTCACAGAGAAAGAAACAACTCTGATTGGTTTAACTCAAGCTACAGGTCCTTTCTGACTCACCACGGTAGCCAAGTGTGTGAGAATCACAGAGCCACTCCTGTGGCAGCCAAGGCAGAGTGTGCAATAGTTCCACGAGTGAAGGAGAGAGCTGTCACTAAAGGAAGAAAAGAAAAAATTATAACAAAAACATAAAGTAAAATTGGAATATTGACCTCAGGAAAGAATTTAAATGAAAAGCACAAATGCAACCAACTCTTATACTAATAAAAGTTCACTGCATAATAAAAGCATAACTGGTACGAGCCTCCATTAATTGAATAGTATGTCAAGAAAATATAGATAGAAAATGTGTTAAGAATAAATGATAAATTGAGAGAAATTATGACACAATTAGTATGTAAAATTTTAAATACAGTAATCATTGTATGCCAGATTAAGTAGAAATATAAAGACCAGGAATACCATACAACATAAACAGTAAGGATAAATGTTAATGTGTGTTTTAACTTCTTACCCTAACATAGGAAATGTGACTTAATTTTCCATAAAGCATTCTCAGAAATCGGTCATTAACTAAAATATGAATAAAACAATTTTTAAATTTCCAAAACAGAAATTGTACCACCTAGAAATAGACAATAATAACGAGTATTTACATTTTAAGAGTTCTAAACACTTGAAAATTTAAAAATCCTCTTGAATTAATTATTGGGCCAAATAAGACAAAGAAGTTATTTCTAGTTCCAAGTTTTTAGAATTGAATGAGTCAAAAATAGTAATATGAACATATTAAGTCACTGAGCTCTATTATTTTTAAATTAAGTAAAATCATTGTTTATGTTTAAAATTAATGGCAAATTCAATACAAAAAATGTTAAATGATTGTTCTGAACTTAATAAGCTCTACTTTAGTCAACTTAGTTTTGTATTTTAAAGCCTCAACTCACTTTATTCCATATCATATTTTCCAATATGACAAAAAATGGGTGTCTTCATATTTAACTTTCCCAAAAATTTATGTTGATTAGAAGGTATCACACATGATGAAAATGTCAATAAAACGATTAAAATTTTAATTGAATTGTATAGTGATAATTAATATGAAGATGATAGAAAAAATTTATTGAGAGTTATCTCCAACTTTAACACATTTAATATTTATTCTTAGATACTAATGCTATTGCTATGAATTCCTAAAGAGAACTTCCCCAATGGATTTGGCAAACCCTGCACCTGCTAGAGGGCAGTGAAGTCTTGTTAAATGCCCAGGAGATTGTGCACAAATTAGCTCCTTGCAAGCCCACATGGGGCAACTGTAAGATAAAACTTTAGCTTTATTTTCTGCCACACAGTAAATTCTGTCTGAGAAATCAACTTGATTCTAATATTTACACTTTCGAACAAAACCCAATCACTTGATCCATCCCAATCAATAAACACTAATTAGGAAACTCATCATTACAATTAGGTTACAAGTCAGTTAAAATGGTATATGCCTTTTTAAGTATCAGATATTACACTCCACGAACTACTCAAATTGTTTTAGGACTTTCTTTAAAATGGTCATTCGAAAGCTAAATAAGTGCCTTGTTTAAGGTATCATGACTAATATTCATTATAAAATCATGTGTGTGGCAAACTTTTCAATATTTAATTATTCATGGTAAAGAAATGCCCAAAATAGAATTTTGGTGCTCTGAGGAATGTATGTAAAACATGCTTCTGTTGCCTAGCAACACCCCCCAAAATAGAAAACGAGGCACTTTGTATACTCTTTAGCCATTTTTTAGAAAATGTTATTCCTGTTGTGCAGCGTATTAGATCAGCGTGCCTTGTGAACAGGATTTTAACAGTCAGGAGATGTGACTGTGTTTAAGATTCCTTTTTCCAGTCACTAGTTCATTGTCAGCGGCAGCTACAGAGCAGCTTTATGTGCATTCAGAGACCGCCAGGAAATTAGTTCTGCATGACTGAGTCAGCACTGTAGCTCAGAGAAGGAGGATCACCCATTTCCTTAAGCAATTGTTTATTCCTTGTTGTGATAACAATATTAAATATTATAATTTCAGGGTTAAAAAAGTAGTCACACCATTGAAATTCACCTAAAAATCAAGTCACCCTGAAAAGAGTGACCAATTGTAATTGTTGGGCTTTGCTTTGTGTGATAGTTGTTGATAGTTTAGTTAGTGTCTTCAAACCTTTTTCTAAACTATATGAGGGAGTGAAATTAAATGTCAGTGAAATGAATTCAGGGAAAATGAACATTTAAAATTAGCGACAGCTAAAATGCAACTGATCTTTAAAATCAAGCCAAATGTTTTGTTTCCATTGTTATTAAGGAAAAATAGCATAATTTTAATATTTTTTTCTATCTGGACCTGTTAGTAGGCTGTATCCCAAACCAAATTTACACTGTTCAAATGTGCTTCAATACTCCCCATTCCTGTCCATATGTGGCCCTCACACATCCACCCCCCCAATCACTCTTCACTTTTATTGCTTCTGTAATAAGGCAATATAAAATATTCCTTTATCTAGTCTTTTTCTTTAATTTTTATTTTATTGATTATGCCATTACAGTTGTTCTATTCCCCCCTTCATTCCCCTCCACCCTGCACCCCCCACCATTCCCCCCTTTAGTTTATGACCATGTGTCTCAAGTTCTTTAGATTCTATATTTCCCATACTATTCTTGCCCTCCCCCTATCTATTTTCTATCTACTGTCTATGCTACTTATTTTCTGTACCTTCTCCCCCTTCTCCTCCTCCCACTCCCCTGTTGCTAACCCTCCATGAGATCTTCATTTCTATGTTTCCACTCCTGATCTAGCTGTCCTCTTAGTATGCTTTTGTTTTAGATGTGGTTGTTAATAACTGTGAGTTTGCTGTCCTTTCACAGTTCACATTTTTATCTTCTTTTTCTTAGATAAGTCTCTTTAACATTTCATATAATAAGGGCTTGGCGATGATGAATTCCTTGAATTTAATCTTATCTGAGAAGCACTTTATCTGTTCTTCCATTCTAAATGAAAGCTTTGCTGGATAGATCAATCTTGGTTGTAGGTTTTTGGATTTCATGATTTGGAATACCTCTTTCCAGCTCCTTCTTGCCTGTAAGGTCTCTTTTGAGAAATCTGCTGACAGTCTGATGGGAACTTCTTTGTAGGTGACTGTCCCCTTATCTCTTGCTGCTTCTAGTATTCTCTCCTTCATTTTAATCTTGGCTAATATAATGATGATGTGCCTTGGTGTGTTCCTTCTTGGGTCCAACTTCTTTGGTACTCTCTGAGCTTCCTGGATTTCCTGGAAGTCTATTTCCTTTGCCAGATTGGGGAAATTCTCCTTTATTATTTGTTCAAATAAGTTTTCCACTGGTGGCTGTTCCTTTCCCCCTTCTGGTACCCCTATATTCGGATGTTGGAGTGTTTAAAGATGTCCTGAAGGTTCCTAAGTTTCTCCTCATTTTTTTTGAATTATTGTTTCTTCATATTTTCCTGTTTGGTCATTTTTTCCTTCCTTCTGTTTCACTTCCTTCATTTGAGTCCCAGTTTTCTTTTCATCACTATTGGTTTCCTGTGCAATTCCCTTCATTTCAATTAGTTTAGCCTTTATATGTTCCTCTAATTTGTGACTACAATCAACCAGTTCTGTGAGCATCCTGATCACCAGTGTTTTGAACTGTGCATCTGAAAATTTTGCTATTTCTTTGTCGGTTAGAGTTATGGGCTCTAGGGCTTTGAGATCTTCTTGAGCCATTTTTGGTCTGTTCACGCCTGTTAAGCATGAGGAGAGGAAACTTAAGTGTTTATCAGGGCGGGGCCGCTCAGGTAGCTGGGTTGTGAAGCTGTATGGGGGGGTGGGGTCAGAGCTGGGAAATAGCTGCCCTCTCTGCTGCCTCTCCTTGCTGGGGCCCGCTCTGTCCCGTCTCACTGCCCACCCCCTCACTGGTCTATCTGCGCAGGAATGTGCCACCACAGTCAACCCGTCACCCTGCGCCCTCGCAGCACCCGCCAGTCACTCACTGGGTCGTTCACTGGGTCGTTCATTGGGTCGCTCACTGGGTCCGCCTGTTGCAACCCCACACCTGGGATCCGCACACCTGAGTCCACCTGACCAAGTTTTCCGGTGCAATCCCGCTCCACCAGCTGCTGGTTTCGCCCCTCTTACTGGTCAGGCTGAAGCATTTGTTGTTATCAGACTTCCAAATAGTTCAATTTTCTGTGTTCTGGCTGTTTTCTGTTGCTAATATTTTGTTGTCTCTAAACTTGGTTGTGTGAGAAAGCAGGGCGTCTCCACCTATGCTTTCATCTTGGCGGAAGTATCCCTTTATCTAGTCTTATAGGTTAAACACTATTTTCAAATTAAGCTCTAGGTTGTTTATCTAAATAATGTCTTTGTATATTCTTTGAGCTTAAAATGGATTATTTTCCCATTGCTACACATTATATGAACAGATGCAAGACTGAAAATGGCCTCTTAGTTTTTTGGATACATTTTCTAATTATATGGCAAAATATGCTATATATAATCCCCAAATATCATGCATGCACACATTCACACACATTCACACACATACCTTTCGGTTTGAGCAAATTACTCTCACCTGAAACCGAAAGTACAACTCATGTAGAATTGAATGAGTAAGAATCTTCTGGAGCAATTTCTAGGTATATGATGGCAAGATTCCTATTTTATGCTCCTCAGCGTACACTATTTAGTAGTCCCCCAGTACCCACAGGGATAAGCCCTAAGACCCTCAGATGGATGCTTGAAACCACAGGTAGTGTTGAATCCTATATACACTATGTTTTTTCTCCCATACATACATACACTTTACAGCTTCTGTCTGGAATATCCAAATTACACCATCACTACTCTTGCACATTTTTGAGGTACTTGAACACAAGCACTACAATATTGAGACAGTCCATCTAGCAACCAAGGTAGCTACTGGGTAACTAACAGGCCAATAAGGTACACAGTGTGGGTACTCTGGACAAAGGAATGGCAAGAGATTTCATCACACAATTTAGAACGGTGCACAATTTAAGACTTGTAAATTCTTTTTTTCCAAAATTTCCCACTTAATATTTTTCAGATCACATATAACTACAGGTAATGAACTGTGAAAGACAAAACTGCAGATAAGGGGGACTCCTTTTAGTATTTATGTATTTGTATTTAAATATATGCCTCTTTTTAGAATTTCAACAAAATTACTAACTTAAAATCATTTTTTAGACCTGAGAAGCTAGTATGAAAGTGTAATCTAGAAAAGGGCTAAGAAATTTAATTCAAAAGAAATTCACTAAGCACTTACTTTATGGCTCAAAACTTTGCCACTATGCAGAAGTACATGGTAAGTTCTTACCTTAAACCTTGTTTTTTTACAACATAAAAGATACTATTTTCCCATCTGTCATAATTTTATGTTGAAAAATATATGAACATGTCAAGCAAAAGCAATTTGAAAAAATCTGGAATAGCATGAAGAATGGAATAGAATCTGCATAACCATATTTTTCAAATTGATCAAATTCTCTTTTATGATGAAATGACAGGATTCCTAACTCAGGAGAATCAAGAAGTGTAATATATTGATTCTGCTGAGTTACAAATGCCAGCAAAAATGGGGAATCTGGTTTACTATGAACTGTTTGCTTTGATGTTAGAAATGGAGTAGTCTTAGGAATGTTAATTAATATATTAGCACAAGGAAGACAGAAAATTATTCCTACTAAGTTTAGTTGTTTAATTTGAGTTTGATAAATGGCAAAGTAGCATGAAGCTGTTTTGTAGCAATCACAAAATGAAATGCAGCAAAAACCAAACTAAGCAATTGGGAGAGTTTAGTATGCAATAAGTCAGACAAGGAGATCAGGGCACAGTAAAAGAGTAAAATCAAAGTCAATAGAGTTTTACAACTGGTGCTACTTTCCAAAAATGCTGAGTCCTAATTTTAGGTTCATGTTCCGAAAATATCTTAAAGTCATATACCTGAATCTATCAGAAAGAAGGAAAGTTGAATTTTGAACTAAAGAGTGACACAGTTTTACTTAGTGAAAAATGTAAAACTTGTTCAATAATATTCAGACTACTAGCCCCCCCCAAAATGACAACTCATAACAATACCTGGTAAGGTGAATTACCCAGGCTTGTGACAATAGTGTTAGGCTTTGTAAAAGAAATGATTACTGTCAATATCATTCCATGTTTTACCTAAAATATCTGCTTGTGAATATAAAGCTGGAATGAGAAGGCAGGGAGGGAATACTTCTGATAATCTTTAACTTCTAAGACATGCACAGTGGTGGGCACGTATCACCAGGGATGCCTTCAGAGGGTGTGCAGGTTGTGTTTTGCACAAAGCGTACTTAACAGAGGAGGGATTGTGGGCTAAAATCTACCCTCACTCTGCCCTTGAGGGTATGGGCTCTGGCATGGGGCTGTGTTGGCCTTAGAAGGAGGAGGCATCTTTTTAAAATGTATTTCGTTAAACTCCCTCCTCAGCCAGTGGAGTCACAGCCTTTGCTCACCCATGAAAACATTTCTCTCTCCATTTGTGTTTTCTTGACCTTCCATGCCATTATGTAATAAAATGATTTCAGCACTCTGTACTACGATACATTTTTACATGTGTTGCTGACATTTACTGTAAGAAGAGAGAGCATTGGTATGTAATTTTTGTCTTTTCATAGTTTGTTCAATTATTTTTCTTTCCAAGTTGAAATTATCTATTCATTTAGAACAAAATTTGTTTAATTAACCCATTACTCAGCCAATAACTTATACTAAAAAACAAAAAGAATTGCATCTTTCAAACAATGAAGTACTCGTTGTATTTCATATTCTTTAACAGATACTAAAAATAAATACTTTGATCTTTGCCTTAAAGTTGATATTTTCCTAATTTAAAAAAGAACTAGTCAAAATTTAAGAATAAAGATGTCTATATTTAGTTACAAAAATTTATTTTTTTCTGGGTGAGACTTACAGAATTCTTGGAAAAAGGAAAGAAAAATATCAATTAATACATACAATACAATGTGTGGTATTTCATATCACTAGCCAGTTGATGCACTGAATTTGAGGCATTATACTAAGAACTATTAAAAAATTAAACCTTAAAATGTTTCTAAGCTCATTAGAGGCTGACAATCTGTCATCATAAGTAGCTTCTATAAGCACCTATGTGACAAGACTTGAAAACATGTATTTACTTTCCAAAAACATAATTCCAATTACAAGATTTTAGAGCTCTACCTGAGAATGTAAAGAATTTAGGGATAATAAGATGGAAATTTTATTGAGAGAGAGGAAAATAAATGGTGCAAGGTACTCTGCAGCAGGTGGGAGAAGATTAAGAGTTGGGATTCTTACAAAGAGAAGAGAAAAGTAAAAACAAAAATACAAAAGAAACAAGGCATCTTCAGATACATACACACAAATTCTCTTTTGCACTGTCATTTTAACTTAATTTTGTTTCATCTCTAGTCATATTTCATAGTCACCATCTGTTACAACAAGGCTCGAAAGCTAATGATTTACAGTTCTACCCTCATCTTTCCTATGCTTTGGTTGGGTCTCTCACACAAATACCACCCAAACTTATAACTTCCTCCTGTCTCTTTAGGGGCAAGAATTGCTAATAGGTAAAATCTTTTTGTTCGATGTTACTTCCTGACTCCTACAGCAGTCATCACAGCCTCCCAATGACTTCCATCAGAGGACAGGATTTAGAAGTTCACAAAGGATTGTTCATGAAAGATATGAAAATTTACAGTGATCCAACTAGCCTGTGCTAAGACCTCCAGGAAATTTACTCTTGGTTATAGCCTTGTGCTTTGGCCCAGAACCGCTCCCGCTGCCATTTCAGTTTATTATGACATTACACCCACAACACAGTAACATTATATATGTTTTTCAGCTTCATTTGTAACCAGGAAAATACATAATACCTTGGAATAACATAGATAGTATATCACATAGAAAATGAACACAATATGGAAGTTATTTTAAAAAGAGACCCTTTGATCCCAGCTAACTCAGAAGCACAGGGCGGAGGGTATTTGTGCATATTGGTATTGCTATGCTTATTCATAAAAGGAATAACTAAATGTACAATGGTCATTTGAGGTGTGTTGAACATGGCTGGAAGTGTCATTTGAATTCGGTCAAATAGAATTAGTGGTTTCAGTTATAGCATTTACATATCTATGAGATTAGGCTTCGGGCAGATCAACTATAATTGGGTGTTTTACAGAAAGATATTTACTTGCTTGATTTACATTTTTCAAGATCAACTATTATTTCAAATCAGAGACTCAGTTTTATACATCTATAATAGGAATAGAAGTCAAAATAACATTAAAAATAAAGTTGCAATAGGTCTTCAAGTGTATAAGATTCTGAAAGATTTTAGTAGCCATCTCCACCTTGACAGCCTATAATTCACGTGGTGTATTCATATTTTCTAGAACAATATTATGTTACCCGTTTATGTTTTTTCTCCTTTAGGTGTCTAAATTCTCAAAACCACATGATTTTCTTTCTGGAGAATCTTGATACTCTGGAAAGTCCTCTTGAGTCTTCTTCATCCATTATATGAATGAACTGTGGAAATAATTCCTTGCTGTATCTTGGGTAAGGGCACTAATGGACATGCAATAGACTCAGACCCTTGAAGGTAATGGTGTGAAACTGCTTCAGAACTGGCTGGAAAAACAGGTTCCATTTCTGATCTGTTCATGGTTGCAAATCATACAGTTTTTCTATTAAAGGACAAAACGTTCTCTCCAAGAATATTTCTGTTTTCCCTCTAAAGATAAAAATTTTGAAATATTGTATTTAGAAATAACTTTCTAACCAAATAAATACTTTGTATGAAAAACTATTAAAATCTAAATACTTGGTAATCATGAACAAATCAGAGTTTTTATTCCAGTCATAAATTTTCAGGCCATGATTATAATAGCAAAACCTTACCTAATACAAAAGGAAAAATCGCACTAAGCACTATGCAAAGCGTTTGTACATATTTCAATGTCCCCTAAATAAGCCAGTAAGATTGGTGTCTCGATTGCATCTCTATTTTAGATTCATGTAAAATTAGTATCTTCCTGGGCATCTCGTTTCACATTGAGTCAGAGTATATGCTCTATCTTGCGAAATATTTTTAGAATTGAATAATGACTTCATATCATATTTTTACCTTCATTGTAGTTTTATTCCACTTCAAGCAAGTTTTATAATTAGCATGGACTGATTCCTTAGAAAAATAAATTCCAATTTTAAATGTCAGTACTTTTTCATTTATGAGTATTTGGCTTACTTTATTTTCTTTGTGAGAGTTAGCTGAACAGTAATTATATGACAATCTCTATAGTGTATGTTTTCTGCATGTCCAGGGGAAGTCTGATTTCTTTCTCATCCTAGCAATTATAATTTAGTGCTTTATTCTTAAACTATTATATTCAATAACCACTATACTTCTGCTCCTTTCCAAACAGCTGCATTTTGTTCTTAATTATTTGTTTTGTAAGGGCTATGCAGAGAGTTATAATATCTGTGATCTAAAGACTATTTCACTCTCTCATGAGGTGGATTGAAGGAACATGTTGTATTCATTAAAGGAACTGCCGACTAGCAGAAGAACACAATAGATAGTAATTCTTTATAAGCCAGAAATCCTCCAAGTGAGTGGAGGTATTATTGTACATCTCTATTTTCACAGAGCCACTATCATTTATCCTCATAACACTAACCTTTGCAAAGTTAAAAATGTAAAGGCATTGGAAAAAATGGGGAAAAAAGATGACTGGTTTAAAAAGCCCTTTGATAAGACAAAATCTTGCACTGTGACATAAGAAACAGAAAGAAGGGATGAATTAAAAGTGGGAGGGGCAGTGAATATGTAGACAAAAGAATGAATGAAAGAGAAAAGATAAGGACTCTAGAGAGTGAAAAAATAATTAGCAGGGGGAGTGCATAATACTTCCCAACCCTACGTCAAAAGTTTAAAAAATGTAGAAAAATGTTGTGAGAGGCTGTTTTCATACCTAAGAACCCTTTATATGAAGCCTCTATATTTCAGCTGTTAAGTCCAGCTATGTCAAAAGAATAAAGAACTCAAATACTTGTTTCAGACATATTTGGGAGGTAAATTATATGATAATAAGGTGTTACAATGCTTACTTGTTAAAGGTGCCTTTTTGGAATGAGACAATATGGGCTTTAATCTTGGCAACACTATCTCTTAAATTATGTAAGTCTGTTGAACACAGTTTTCTTATGTTAAAATGGAAATAATAATATTTCCCTTGTGACTGGTGTTTATTCAATTGAATAAATTAAAAAATGAAATTATAGCACAAAGGAATAATGAAGAGCAGAGTTAGTATTCCTTACCATCTTGTTCCCTGTGGCACAGCCAATCCATTTTTTTAAAATATTTTTTCCTTTGTTAACATCCCCTATATAAGATGTCAGCTCTGATTCACTCTGCCCTCTCATGGTGAGTTCATGGGCAGCCACTACCTATGGAGCTGCAGAGAAGAATTGAAAGCAGGGTGGGAAGAAGTGTTAAAGTGAGTACGCAAGTCTGTCTGGTAGGCTTGAGTCATTTATAGCTATGAGGAACCCAGGAAGGTTTACTAATGTGACTAGGCATAATACGTTATGATGGTACAAGTGGCTGACCAGGTAGTTTGCAGACAGCAAAGCCAGGCAAGAGTTTTGAGAAAGTGCTCAGTGGACGACCCGGTGAAGTAGAGGAGTAGCCCTGGGCATGAAGGCAGAACAGGAAGAATGGTCGCAAATAGTCTAGGACTTTGGATACAAAGTCAGAATTTTGTATTTTATTTTTACTGTTAAAATATGTTGTAATGCTGCAATTATAAAATTGTTTATAATATTACTCCATCCAAAAAACAGATATTGTTTCCTGTGGAAACTTGCTATAAAGCTATATTATGGCAGTGAACATCCATCCTTGCTTCCAGGCCAAAAGCTGAAGTATGTACATTAATGACCTATTTACACACCAAAAATAGGGCCATCCATATCTATAGTTACCAGACATGAGAGCATGAATAAATGACAAGAAAAATCAGATATGAAAATGGATACAGGATAATTCATTTCACAAGATAATCTTATAAGGAAAAGGAGAAGTCAAAACATAGGAATACTTTAAATTTGTTAAAGTCTTCAAATCACTTTAAAACTCCAATGATCATTTGTGAGGTTCGGTGACCCATCTTTTCTATATTTGATGTGAAGATTCATTTTCACCTCAGCAACACAACCTAGGGAACTCTTCTTCAGGCTTCATGGAGCCTATGCAAAATTGTAAACTAGACAAAGACTTTCCTCTCAAACTTTCAATCTTCAGCTTCACTTCAGTGATCAGTCCTCTTATTCGCTTCCTATCAAAGTTTGGCCTTGTGAGCAATAAATGAGTTACTAAAAGCCACCTAGAATGCCAGTCTTTAAGTAGCTTTGAATGATGTAACAGGGATCAGAACCTGTGTTTAGATCAAGTTTCCAGAAGAGCCTGAGGTTGAGATTCTTACACCTGTGATTTCCCATGGGTGAGCCCTGGAAGCCTGTGAGATTGTGAATGGAGCATCACTGGGAAAGGAGAGAAGAAAGTAAGGATGTGTGGCTCAGGGGAAGCGTAGCTAAAGCAACCATGGTAAACTCCAGAGCAGAAATTGCTTTCCACAGTCTGTCTCCCACGAGGCAAGGGCCTCTGTATCTCAGCACCAGTCCGCCATTTTCTGGCTTCCTGGTGAGTGAGCCAGCCCCAAATTCCAGAGGAAGTGCCACAGGGGAGGGTGCAGAAAGTTGAGCCCTTACCACAGCCTGCAGCTGATGTTAACAGGGATCCCCCAGGAATCTGGTGAGACAGCAATAGTGTCAGCTACAACCATTGTCAAAGTAATCTAAAAATTTATCAAATATATTCTTTAAAAAAAATCTGATACTCAGTTAACCTACAATTCTGTGATCTGAATGCATTTATTTACTTGCAGCTCTTGGAAGCATGCCAGAATTTCTTTTTTAAAAGTTTTTTTTTATTTTATTTTTAGAGAGGGAGAAAGAGAGGGAGAGAAGCATCAATGTGTGGTTGCCTCTCACATGCCCCCACTGGGAGACCTGGCCTGTAACCTGGGCATGTGCCCCAGACTGGGAATTGAACCAGCAACCCTTTGGTTTGCAGGCCAGTGCTCAATTCACTGAGCTACACCAGCCAGGGCCAAATATATTCTTATAAAAATCTCTGAAAAACTAAGTGAAATCATTTTTGAGCAGCTTGGAAAGGGGGAGGGCATGGGAAAGGAGAAGGAATACCTTTCCAGTATTTCTAAAGTAATTTTTCCAGGTTCTGACCCTAATTTCTCAATAACATGTCTTAACAGTGTTTATTAACATTTAGTACTCAAAAAAAAGAGAGTTTCTAGTCTACAGAATTTTTGCTCTGTGTGCCCCATTTCTATGTAGAGCATTTTCCAGATTTCTACATGTAGTTTTTATATACATATATTCATTTATCTTTTGATAATACAGATATTATCCTTGTAAGTTCTAATGATGTAGAGAAATAAGAGAGGCACTTATCATCATGTTCCAAATAGACAAACCAAGACCTAGAAAGCCATACACTAAATGCTACTTACACAACTCATAAATGGTACATCCAAAACTTGAATCCAGACTCTTAATTCATAATTCATTGTTCTTCTGACATTGCTACAATCTCTAGTTTAAAGAATACTTCTGGGTCCTGGCTGGTGTAGCTCAGTGGATTGAGTGCGGGCCTGCAAACCAGACAATCCAGGTTCGAATCCCAGTCAGGGCACATACTGGGGTTGCAGGCCGGTTCCCTGCAGGCCAGTTCCCAGCAGGAGACGCACGAAAGGCAACCATACATTGATGTTTCTCTCCCTTTCTCCTTCCCTTCCCCTCTAAAGATAAATAAATTAAAAAAATTTAAAAAAAGAATACTTCTATTTCCCAAACCTTATTTTTTAATCTTTCTTCAAGCATGTCAACACTTGGATATAATTTTAGCAAAATAATAGGCAAAGCAACTAGAATCAAAGGAATAATGTTCACGATCTACATTTATCACATATTATCTACATGATTGTAGACAATTAATACTGAATTTTATTTTATGCCCGTGGTAATTTACAGGTAGAAAAAAATAGCTTTGCCCCAAAATTGGTAGGGCTATATCTGTAAGAGGTAACATATTTGCCTATTGTAAAATACTATAATATTATTATCATCAACATCATATGGAAAAGACTAAACAATCTATGGTCATACACAGTTATTTTCTGATGACCATTATACTAAACCTTTAGATCATCTATCATTCAGAAAATTTTAAGATTCATTGATGATAGAACCACAGACCTGGCTTTATGATCAGACAGTATTTTTCCATGCTAATGACAATAAAACTTGACTTTTCTTTTGCTGCCTGCAGCTTAATGCCATTTTGATGCCAGGCACCCCACTGAGGCTCAGAGCAGGTTCTGAACTTTCTTGATAAATTTTCCTGTCCTTTTTTTTAGGATAAATGCATCATTTGCTGCCTAAGTAGCATAGTTTAGTAGTGGCATTTAACTCTATTTTCCTGAAGAAAACTTTTATATTCTGCTTTTTAAGTTTCCATATGACCTCAATTAAAAGTGCAACTAAAATTCATAACCACAGTTTTTGGTTATTAGATATGAATGCCTATAAAATGTTTCCAAAGGTAAAAAAAGAATAAATTATGAAGTTTTAGAACAAATAAAGCTACCATCTTTATAATACATGCCTAGTATACGTTATATTTCTCACAGGACAGTGAGTTAGAAATTTTATAAACCAGATGAGATGGTGCAACATTTTCTTTCTTAATCTCTTCATCAGGAGTTCTGCAGTTTAATGAAAAGTTTTTAACTTCCTGAGCTGAGTTAATCATTATCCCAAGCCATCTTTGACTCTAAATCTGTTTGCATGTGTAATATGCCTAAAGTATGAAAATACATTTTTATAAATTGTCACATTTATAAAATATTTTAATACAAACATATTATTTTACTCAAAAGCAATGTAAAGTAACCATTTCTTAACCATTTATCAAAATAAAATATGTTTTGGCTTAAAGACAATTTAAAAAGTCAATTATCTAAATATAATATAGTTGAAGAAATATAGTGATAAAAGAAAATACTTTCCTTTCACACATATTGTGACTGGCACTTGAAATATACATAAGTTTCCTATTGGTTCCCTTTTTCTCTGAATTAGACTCAGCAGTGAATGGCTGTGCTGTTATGCAAATGACTCAAGATGTTCTTACTGCCTGCCATCTTAAATTTTATGGTTGGTGATTCAGGCTGCAATACAACACATAACTCAGCTTTAATGAAAAAGAAAGAAAATAAAAGAAAAGAAAAGAAAAGAAAAGAAAAGAAAAGAAAAGAAAAGAAAAGAAAAGAAAAGAAAAGAAAAGAAAAGAGATTGAAACTAGCCTTCACTGAGATGAAATAATCACTTCGTCACAACATATTTGTTGCTTAAATTCCCATAGGCATAATGCCAAATATTACAGAAAGGAGACTAGTTCTGTGGAAGATGATAATTCTACAATGACTTTAAAATATGTACAGGTTGATATTACTCTGTGTCTTTCAGAGAAATAGCTCTTCTAAATCAAGCATTTTGTTTTGAAATGAACATAATCTTCAAAATAAACAAACATATATCTAAGAAGGGAAATACTGGTTCTACTAAGTCTAACTTTCAGAATTTAGTCTTTTTCTGCCCTTTTACTCTGTAATTGAGAGGGAGAACTTAAACGAGAAGTTGTATTTGCTATTTGCTTGTTAAATCCTACGGAGAACACAAATATTTCCTGGTGACCTTAGAATCTCCTTTTCTGATACTTGCCTTTCAGATCCCTGTGCCCATCCTAGGTGAGGAGGGGAGCGGTACTTCCATTGCAGTCTATACGAAGTCCTTTGGTTTAGTTTTAAATTATAAGCACAGCACATTAAAAAATTTATTCTACATGAAATTGAGCTTATAGTGGTGTAGTGGTATATTTTTTAAAAGTTTTACGTCATACCATGAGATAGAAAAATAGTACATTAGGTCAAACAGGATTTTCATCTCTCTCCAATTATGTTCAGCAGAAGCTCTTTTCTACCTGTGGTCACGAAATTGGATAATTATTCTTTTTGTTTTTCTAACACGTTTTTGTCACACAATTCAGTATTTTGGCCTTGCTAAAGTCCAAATGGACTCTTCCTAAGGACACTATACTAGAACAACTACTTAATGATGCAGTTCTTTCCAACACCAGGACATGGTTTAAACCTATTAGATTCCTAATGAACATTGCTAATTAGGTTGCAGTTTTGAAATGAATATCATGATATATTTTGATTATTTCTGTAAATCAGTCAAAAAAGGTTTCAAGTGAGGTGACAACTACTAAATTCTCCAGTTGCTGGAATGAAATAACAAAAACAGTAATTCTTCAAACTAAGAGCTGAATGAATATAATAGCACCTACATGGAGAACCTAGACAGAAAGAGACATGCTGCCTGATACCCTCTGATGAAAGCTCCGTTATTTTCTGTGTCCGAGAATGTTAGTGATAACATTCCCTCATCATATTCTCTTTTAATCAGTGTTCATCTACAAAGAAGGGAAAATTTTCCTGTCTATTAGTAGGTAGTGTATATTCATAGAGGTATCCTCTCCCCCTTTCTTAAGTAATGATAATACCATTCACTCAAATGACAAGTGAGAGTTAAAAAATCTTTCACCTACAGGGTGTTCATCATGGAGGTACCACTCCACATTGATCAGACTTCTTTCGGGGGAAACTTACTTTCCTGTCAGTGACAAATCCATGCTCTATCTTTTTATGAGAAACCAACGCAAAACCCACACTCAAAAACTGTCTTGATTGGTGTCAGAGAAGCATATACATGTTTGAGATTCATGTTCTAGATGTAGGATTTTTAGGTACTTAAAGACACAGAGAGTATAAGTATTTTTGACAGATTGTGGCTTGGTTTACAATTCTACCAAGCAGACTCACTCTTAATCTTTCATATTTTTCCTCATCCCTTATATTTGAGGCTCCATTCTGTTTTATAACAGGTATCAGATAATTACTCATTTAGAACCATTTAATTTCAGGATTGTGTTTATACTACATTTTGTTAATGAAATATCTAAGAAGGTATCTATTATTTCGTCATTCTTAAGAATGAAATTTCATTAAGTTTCAATATAAACCACATAGTCAGTATGGAGGGTTTTGTTATTTTTCCCATCTTTCCTGTTTGAATTACATTCTTCTGCCCTATACTCTCTTCAATTTCTGTGCATGAGCAACTATTTACTCTTATTTCTGCATGTGGTTTTTCAAAATGTATATTATGGGTTTGTGTCCCTATATTTTAAATTTTTATAAAAATGTGTTATTATATAGATAACTCTCTCTTTCAGCTTTCTTGCTATGCACTATGTTTTAAGATCCACGCGGACTTGTTGCCACTCAAACCAGTTGCTTCTAACTGTAGTATGCATCGCGCATATTTTGCTTACTCACTCTCTCGTTACTGGATACCTCAAATGGTTCCAACTGCTCACATCTACAGATAACTTGCTGTAAGAAACATACGCATACATAGTCTCCTATGAGTTTGTAAAAAGTTACTCTGGGACTGACATTAAGGAAGGCAATTGATGACAGAGAAATAGGGCGCTTTTCTCCAGGATAGCTGCACCAATCTGTGATTTCACCAGAGGGACCTGAGCATTTCCCAGTCCCATACAGGTAGGTACCAATGCTCTCCACTATGGGTTAGGCTAAGTGATACAGTGAAATCATGTTGTTTTATTTTGCATTTGTATGATTACAATAACTTTGAAATCTCTTTTTATGCCACTGAGATTTTGGAGTTACTTTTCTGATCATTTCTTTTAAATAATCATTTGTTCATTTTTCTACTTTGGCTGGTTTATTCATTTTAGTTAAGAAATTACTTGTATATTCAAGATATAAAACACAGTGTTAGTTATGGCAATGTCTTCTCCCATTCTGTCATCTGTGGTTTTTCTCACTAAACAAAAATCCTCAATTTTACATAACCCCGACAGTTGATATTTTCCTTATGATGTGCGATTTTGAAGATAACTTAATATTTTCCCATACATTGGTCATACAAATATGGTACCGACTAGACTTTAAACCATCTACAGTCCTCCTTTCCGTGAATATTTTTGTCTAAAACATACAATTGTCTCAGAAAAGTAGATGGGTATAAAAGTGAGAATGAAATATTAAGAAAGCAGGATAGCAAGTTAAAGTAACTGACAAAAATATATTCATGTTGAAAAAAACAAATTGGTGAGAGAATTATTTTTAACAATGTCACCTTAAAGTAAGTTTATTTTCAGGTTTGTCAAGATGTATTCTGAAACAGCACAAGGATAAAGACACCTTGCAAAGAACTATATACAAATTCAAACAGATTTCAGTCAGTATGTGGTGACAATATTATATAGAAAGCTGACTCCTCATTACATGAATATTTCTTGGTGTGAACAAGTGCCTCACTCAATCCTCCCCACTCAGCTCGGCTACACCCCCACTCCTTTTAACTAACATATACATTTAGTGTGAATGAAAAATTAATAGGACTGTATATAACTCTTTTATGACAATTTGATCTTTAACCATTTCTCCTAACATAATAAATAGATTTTATTTATTTTCTTTTTTTATTGTTGTTCAAGTACAGTTGTCTCCATTCTCACCCCACCACACCCTCCCCAGACTCACCCATCTCCACTCCTCTCAAACCCACCCTCTTTGGCTTTGTCCACGTGATATTTATATATGTCCCTTGATAATGTTAAATATCATATCTAAGTAATTATTTAGACCTTGACACATGGATGATATTTTATTTTTGAATGGTAGTAGATCATACATTTCATCAGATTCAATTTTGAACATCAATACTTCACTGACACTGACACAACATTCTATGTTTTCTGTAAGAAAGGTAAAAACTTGAATTGGCTCAATATGCAAAAGATGAAATACTGTTGACTCTAAGAAATAAAACCTCTATTATTTAATAGTTATCAAAATAACTATTAAAATGTTTTTGTAAAAGCTGAACTTCTCATATACCTGCGGAGTTTGTTTTATTTTTATCTGTGCATGAAGGAAAGGAACATCCATGATCATCGTGACTCTTTGAAGTTGCAAGACAGCATAGTTTTAGAAGAAACTATTTCAAAGGTAAATTTGGTTCAGAAAAATCAACTAAATTTTATAATTGTTAAAAAGTATAAGGGCAAGTTATGGTAACTAGGCATATAGTTTCCCATTGTTAAATTTGTTTTCTATTTAATTTAGAAGGAAGATTAAGATAGCTTAATAAGCATGGAAATAGAAAGAATCTACTTTGGGAATGAAGTATTTCTTTAAGATAGTTGTGTCTATGTTTTATTACTTTAAATGTCTAGCTCCAAGCTAAATATATTAATTTAATAATTACTAATATCCAATCACAAATGTATTATTGTATAGAAGATATTTTGAAATGTTTTATGTGATTGTATGCTTTTTTCCCTGTGTTGGAGTGTTATATTTTTACTAGCCAGGGAAAGTGCCAATTAAGTAAAGTTATAATTTCTATTTATTTACATTTGTTCTTTTCAGGTTTCTGTAAGTCCAAGTTTTCTATAGGTGTGTGTGTATGTGTGTATGTTCTGTTTCTTTGTTGGTTTGTCGTTCGTTTTTGTAACCTTTGAATGACCTTCTTGGTTATCGGTGAAATGAAAAGAGGTAACTTTAAAGCAGTTTCTGGCTTTTTCCAAGCCCAAGACACAACGTCCAGTGGGGAAACAAAAGCTCTCACTCGAAGTTCGGTGTGACTAAGACATGACTTCTACTACGTACCAGGCTTAGTTAGTTGATAACATGTGGGAGGTTATCTGGTTCTGCCATCAGAGCTGCATGTGTTTTTCTTTCTTCTTGAAACTGAGTATTTTCTTAATGATAGTGGCCTTTACTTTAAAGGCATACTAGCTTGTTGATCAAGGGACTAACGGCAGCTGCGATTCCCTCATAGTATTTATTAGCAAACTTAAGACAAATTGCCTATGCCAACAATCAGATACAGTCAACTGAACCAAATGGCTTGCTGGGTCAGTTTCCCATTGCTGCTTTAACAAATTACTATAAAGTTGGTATAATATACCACATAAGTATTGTCTTATAGTCTGAAAGCCAGAAGTCCCACACAGGTTTCACAGAGCCAAAATCAAGGCATGAGCACAGCGATATCAGGGCTGCATTCCTCTACAGGGGCTCTTCATCGGTATGTCCTGTTCCCTTCCCCTTTCCAGCATCTAGAGGTTGCCTTCATTCTTCGGTTTATTGTTACCCTTCCCCCAACCTCAAACAATGCAAAGGTGAATGGAGTCCTTCACACATCACATCACTCTGAATTTTCTGCCTCCTTCTTTTACTCTTAAGTACCATTTGATTCTCTGGGCCCACCTGAAAATTCAAGCTCATCTTCTCACCCCAGGGTCAGCTATGAGCATGCCTAATATCATCTGCATTCTTAATTCCATTCTGACATGTAATCTAACGTATTTATGGGGTCTAGGGATTAGGACATAGGCATCTTTGGGTTACCATAATTTTGCCTCTCATACTTTCATGTAGCTGAAGCTGATATTTCACCAAGTTTATAGCACCTACTGAAAATATATAGATCTTCATCAATATTCACTTCTTTCATTTACTTATTCTTTAAGTCAGCAAATTTTATTTCAAACTATTAAGTAGTGAGTACTTAATATGCAATACAAAGCAAAATGAACACACTCTTTCCCCATTCTCTTTCATTTACCACCTACAACATTTCTGTGCCAAAAAAAAATAAAACAAAACAAAAAGAAATTCTGTAAATGATTGATTGTTGACTGATTATTCTCTCTGGTATGTCTCTTTGTATTAATTTTAGAGAATTACTGACATGAAGTTCATAATTGATAAATAGTACTCAAGTAGCAAAACCTATATTTCTCCATTTAATTGAGTATACAGAATACAAATAATAAAAGATTTTCTATCTTAATCAAAACAATCAAATACACCTTATAGATTATTATGTTTTTCCAGAAAATCTACATCTTCTTAAGCTTCGTGAAATATGCTTTGGATTCTTGAGATTTATCACTTCCCTTAATAAATTGAAAACAAACTATAAAATTCAGTACTTGGAGACAACATGTAGTCTTGTTCTGAAGTTTAAGAGTAGTTGGTGTCCACATTTCTTCAACTATGATTTTCCAGAGACCTTTCTCCATCACAGTACAAATTAATGACAAATTCTTTCACTGAAGCTTGTAAACTAAGAATTTGTTTTAATATGTGTAAATATTGGACTAGGTAAAGATAAAAGTAATAAAATAATTTAAATTGTTCCCAAATGAAAGGATGCCTTAATATTACTAGGCAGCTACTGATACACATATACAACTACAAAATCTCAGTGGAATACAAAAACAAGCATTATTCTTCATACATCTCAGGATCTATTTTAAACTTTAATTCCAGATGAGTTGGCTCCTCACTGTCTGTTCATCCCTGTTCTACTTGATATATTTTTTTCAGAGGCCTGCAATGAAGGAACAACAGCTCAGGGAGGCTGTTCACATGACAGTGGTGGAAAAACAAGATGCAAGCCCTACTGTGCCAGCACAATCCAAATTTTGCTTACATCACCATTGCTATAATCCACTGGTCACAGCAAACCCCACGGGCAAACCCAGAGTCAAGAGGCAGATTCAGCCTACCATGAGGCCATAAGAACACATGGCCAAATCCAACATGTATTGAGACAAGAAATACATTCCACCCAAAGATAGAGCAGGAAGGGAGTATTTTCTGAGCACTAATCTAAACTATTACATATATATTTTGAAACAGGTACTCAGAGATATCATTGTTACATACTTAATTAGGCACAGAAAAGTGAAAGTACATACTTCTCATGGGAAATATATAAGGTTTGCAACATGATTCTTTAACATAAGATAAGGAACTTATTAATTATGTAATAGGTCCTTCTTTTAATTTTCCCAGGCTTCCATAACAAAGTGTCATAGGCTGGGTGACTTAAACAGCAGAAATTTATTTTCCCACAGTTTGGAATGCTAGAAGTCTGAGATCTGAACCCAGCATCGTCAGGTTCTAGTGACAGTTTTCTCCCTGGTTTGCAGATGGCCACTTTCTTGCTGTGTCTTTACATTAAAGAGAAAAAGCAATCTCCAATCTCTTTCTCTTCTTATAAGGACACTAACCCCATCATGAGGGTCCCGTAGTCATGATCTCACCTAAACCTAATTGCCTCTCAAATGCCCCAATCTTCGAATATTATATTGGGGGCTAGGGCTTCAACATAAGAGTTTTGGGGGACACAAACATTCAGTCCATAACAACCCCTAAGGAGAGGACTTTGGAAATACCAAAGAGAACTACAAATGCATGTATCCTTTGACCCAGCAGTTCACTTCTAGAAATTTATCCATGGAAATACACTGCTAGCTATGTTTTTAAAAATCACAACATCAAGATTATTTATTGTGTCATTGTTTGTAATAGTGAAGTGTCAGGAAAAAACGCACCGCCCACATACGGGTAACAAGTGTAATATTTATGCAACCAAGTACTATGTAGATGCTTTACAGAAAAGAATGAGGGCCCTAACCAGTGTTGCTCAATTAGCTGGGGGTTCTTCCTCAAAGTGAAGGTCACTGGTTAGAGTTCTGGTCAGGACTCATGCCTGAGTTGCAGGTTCAGTCCCCAGTGGGAGTGTGCAGAGAGGCAACCTATACAACCAATTAATGTTTTTCTTTCACATCTGTGTTTATCTCCCTCTCTCCCACTCTTTCCCCCCTCCCTTCCTCTCTAAAATAAATAAATAAAATCTTTTTTAAAAAGAATGAGAAAGAGCTTTTATAAACTGGTATGAGATAGAACCCAGCATATATCATTAATTTTTTTTTATCCCAAATTCAAAATAATTTATATAATACGCCACCTGTTGTATAACAAAGAGAAATGAAACTGTGTGTGTACACTTGCTCAGTTTTCAAAAAGAAATACAGGAAGGATAAACAAAACCAGAAATTAGTGTAATTAGTTATCTATAGGAAGTTTGTGAAAGTTAACAGGACAGGGAAAAAAATGAAATATCTTTGAGTTTGCCTTCTTATATAGTAATTTTTAACCATGTCAAAATGGTATATGTTAAAAATGAAATAAACAAAAATGGGGGAACTTTAGAATTGAATCAAAGCAAAACAAATGAATCTGCTGCACATGAATTGATAACATACACAGGAGTAATTTTGTACACAAGTATCGTGTACAAATAATTGGATACAACCCTTGTACTGCACACCATCAAGGAAACTAGTCTAAGGACAGAAAATGAAGAAATATGTGAACTATATAAAATGAGTGCGCAAGGGTATTTTAATCCTCCAACAACTTTGTAATGAAACGAAAGTAAATGAATAGATATATTGATATTGTTCAGAACCAATGCTCTCAGTGTGAAAGAAGCAAAATATAAATGTGGAATGTGGGGTGAGAGAAAGAAGCCAGGGAATGGTTTTGGAGTTGGAAATAGTAACATGAAGGTATGACTTTGCCAGCTACGATCACTGAAAGAGGGCCTAGGAACAATGATACCTCCATAGCAATGAACATATTCAGTGCTCATATTTTGATTGATGCCTTTCACCAAAAAAGAGGGTGAGGGAGAATTACTGGAGAAATGGCAGATTCCAGAACTGGGCTATACTAAGTGCAAGGTAAGGTAAGCCTTCAATATCTTGTTGCTGTGCTGAGACTAAGGAAGCACTCAAAACCTCGAGACCGTGTAGCACAAGCCAGAAGCCAGCCTGAAAGAGTCACTTTTTGGAACAACTTGAGCACCAAAAATACTGACAGCAGTACAGTGTCACATACTAAGAGTGTATGAACATGTGTGTGTTTTAGATGAGTTATTAGAGATAGTCAAAATGCAGTGGAGGGGATATGATGAAGCTGTTTTTTAGGGAAGAATGATAGAAAATAAATGTAGAAGGAATGACAGATTAAAACTTACCTTTTAAAAAATTACTAAAATAATAAATGATATAGAAAGGAATCATCAGTTGATGCTAAAACCATTAGGTGAATGATTGGGAATAGGATACTCACAGAGTCTTAATAATTTCATAATAATCTATTACTTATTAATTAAAAGGAGAAAAGGATACCTTAGCAATCACAAACTGTGATGAACATCTCAATCAAGCCATCAAAGTCACGAACTCCCAACCATCCACGATCATCCACTGTGTTTCTGGCTGTGATACACCGAGAGGATGTAGCGCCTATTTAATGTTATTTCCAGAGAATGTTTAACCCAAATATCATAATGAGTTGCTAGTCAGACAAATCCAAGTTGAAGGAGATTCTATAAAACAACTGCTTTAAAATTTTTTTAATGCCAATATTAAAAGTTACAGAAGGAAATGGCTCCTCTATGTCTTTTGAAGGAACTTTACAATGAAATTTAATGTTTTATATTTAATTGAGTTATGGATAGTTTTTAAAAACCTATAAAGAATATTATATATTAGAAAAGCAGAAGTGTCTCAGTATCAATTGTGTGTTATTGTATGAGTATTAAATATTTTATCTGGCTAATATGATAGAGTCATATGAGTATATTTTCCATCATTACTAAGTATTATAGGTAAATTACAATATTTATGAATTATCAAAGCCTTAGTTATGTCTGAATATGATCAGTGAGGAATCATTTATTTAGGCCTATTTTATTACCAAGTGGATAATTGCCACAAAAGAATTCAGAGGCATGTGGCCACCTCTTTACTTGTCCAGTAAGAGATTAACTAGTTTTTCAGGGAAGTAGGCCATATTATAGATGTATACAAAAAAGAATGCCAAATTTCATGGTATAAACCTGTAATCCTTAAAAATAAATGTATGTACCAATGAATCATCAAGGATCTTATTAAAAGGCAAATTCTGATTAGATAGGTCTAGAGTGGTATCTAGATTCTGCATTTCTAATAAACTCTGCCCATTGGATCAGAAAAGTATTTAAAATAGCACTATTCACTTATTAATCCCTTGCCTTGTATATCTTCTTGGACTCTAACATGTAAAAGAAACACTTTGCAAAAGGAAAGGAAGTATTTGGATTCATTGTAGCATCTCTTATGGTATCTTATATAAAGGAGAAGCTCAATGAGTATATTTATTAAATTCGATTTAATGTATGGTTAGAAAATAAGCTAAAAACAGAATTGCAGAGTGAAATTATCATGGTGCAATTGTGAGCAGATAAAATAAATAGTTCTGACTCAAGAGAAACATAAATGTACCTAGGTAGATAAGGTGAAGTAAGATTATAGAACATCTTAGAAGACTAGCCAAGAAGTGAGCTAGTGATGTATAAAATTTTCTGAATTGGGGAATGACATTCTCAAAATAATGTTTTAGGAAAATTATTTTGAAAACACCAAATAGTCTTTATTGGAGAAAGGTAAAGTAGATGCCAGTTGGAAGGTATTGTAAAAATCCAGAGCATCATCTTTTCTTCTAATTTGTAAATCTTCTCTTGGCTTCAGTCATTTCCTTTACCATTCCTTCTTTTGTCTGTTTCAGATGTCGGAGAAACTAAGTGATTCTAATTCCAGGACACCAGGACATTGTTAAAGGTGAGACTCTGGTCATTTTTCCACTACCCATGACAAATTTCTTATATTAGCAACTGATTTTTAAAAATCTTTTACAAAGATTTATTTTTAATGTGACTTTAAAGAAATTTGATGTCAAAGCCAAGGCACTGTGTTAATCATTTACTCAGGTTCTTTCTTAAATCATTGATAAAGTTCAATTAGTTAGACATTTATTGATGCCAGCTTGTTAAGTACAAATATTTACAAGCCTCTGTATGTTACCTTTAAACATGTTAGTAAATGTTCACATACATATTGGAAATAACTTTTCTCTGGCCATGATTGCATTTTATTTTCTTACTGCTACCTCTTGATAAACAAAATTTACTAATTCTTAAGAACTATTAATTCACTTTTTCTAGATACCTAATAAACTCAATAATTATCTGTGAATTTTGGGAAAAATAAAAATGGGTAAAATATGAATTACCAGATACAATAGTATAAACTTAAAAATTTAAGCATGTTGGATTTTCTAAGATATTCAAGCATGTATAAGTATTTAGAAATATATGGAAATGGAAAATGTGGCATACTAGGTATCTACTAGGAATCTGTACATAGTCCTGAAAATACATGTTAAGGAATATTAGTTATCTGTTACCGTGTAACAAATTACCGCTAATTTAGTACCTTTAAAATGTATTATCTCACAGTTTCTATGAATGAGTAGTCTGGGTACACATAAATTGGGTTTTCTGTTGAGGATCTCACAAAGCTGAATTGAAAGTGTAGCCCAGGCTGCTGTCTTATCTGAAGTTCATGGCCCCCTTCCAAGCTCACTGGTTGCTCTGCTCAGAGCAGAGCCTTGCAGTGGTAGGACAGGGTCCTCAGCTCCTAGATGCTAATAACTCAAGGGCAGTCAGCAAACACCTTCCTTCCTTGAATCTGACCTTTGTCATCTCTGACCTCTAGATTCTCTTCCATAGGGCTCACCTGAGTCAGACTTATCCAGGATAATCTCCTTTTTGATTAACTTAATCGATTAGGAATCCTAATTACATCTGCAAAATACCTTTATTTTACCTTGTTACCTAATCTAATCTTTGGAGAGCTTTCTCATCATATTCACAGGCATCACCCAGAGTTAAAAGTTAAGATTACATAGGACCTGTACAGGGGGGGTGTGTATGTGCAGGGAAATCAGATAATTAAAGAATTACAAGAAAATAATGCTGAATATTTAGTTTATTCTACTGTGGCAAAAGACATTCTCTGAATGTTAAGAAAAGAAATTATAAAATAAGAAGATAATGTATTGTTTGCTAAGTACTTCTTAAATATATATAAATTATAACTCAAAGATATAAAAGAATATTAAAAGCAAAAAAACCTTTAAACTTATCATTTGAATTGTTTGTATGCAACCATTTTACAATAAGAAAAATAACCTCAATGGTAAAATAGAATGATCATGTGAACAAATCATATAACATCATACTATTAGCTGATATTAATATCAAATGATCAATATTGATCAATATCAATATTGATATTGATTTCACTCTGCCATATTCTGTGTAAGTGCATGCTATCAATTAATTTTCACAATTATGATGACTGAAACAATATTATTATACCATAATAATGAGTTAAATTGTGTCTCCTCCAAAGAGATATATTGGAGTCCTAAGCCCCAGTACTTCAGAGTGAGACCTGCTCTGGAGAGAGGGTCTTTATAGTTAATCAAGGTAAAATAAAATCATGACAGTGGGCCCCAACCCCATATGTCCAGTAGCCCTATAGAAAGGAGAAATTTGATGCAGAAATAGACAAATGGAAAGAAGAAGATGTGAAGAGACACAGAGAAGATAGTCACAGATAAACCAAGGAAAGAGTCCTTAAATAGATCCTTCCCTCACAGCACTCGAAAAGAATCAACACTTGATATTTTGATTTCAAATCTCTACACTTGAGAACTGTGAGATTACAAATTTCTGTTTATAAGCTACCCAGTTTGTGGTACTTTGTTGTAGTAACCCTAGCAAAATAACACAATACTTTTCATACATAAAATAAAATATTGACTTAGAGAGTTTAATTAACTTGTCCAAGGAATACACCCAGTGATATCAGAGCTTGTTCTCCAACTCAGCTCTCTCTGATGCTGAAAGCTATGACCTTAACAAGTCTACTATATTAAAGATGTGAAAAGGGTAAAAAAACTCACAAAACTAACTCTAAGAATTGAAAGAAGGGGTTAATAGTATGTGCTTATCAATAGAAAATATTTTAATAATAAAAATTGCAGATGGAGGCAGGGTACTGAACTGGTCATTCTTTCCCACTGTTGTTTGGTGTATAAATGAGCACAAACTCATTTATGATATGACAACTTTGCAAAATGAGTTTACAGAAATCCTTAGAAATTTTCATCTTTGTCACTCAGAGGGGATTTATCCTAATAGGTCATTATAAATGTGGAAAGTATTTGATCATTACAGTATGGTTTATGGGACCATATGGACACATTCAACACAAATATGAGACGAACAATAGGGGGACATTTAAATAGACTGTGGAGCATCCATATGACGGAATTTGCCTTGTCATTAAAAGTGATGGAAAAAGCCAAATATATATTCTTTTAAAAATGTTGCTGAAAAGTTTTAAATATCATGACAAAGATTGAGAATGGGACATCAGCAAGAGAGCACAACAGGCGTTTTCTACTGTTGTTCCCCCTCCCACACCTGCCTGAGGGCGAATTTCACAGCCACCCACAGGGGAGAGTGCTTCTGTGGGAGTTCAGGAGTCCAGTGGAGAAGCTCTAGCACTTAACTGGAGCAAAAATATGAGAATAGATGCACTGAAAAGAGTAAGAAGTTTCACTTCATCCACATCCCCCAAGGTGACACATCTCAGTGTCACGACAGGTCCTCTCTGCCAATAATGTTTTCCTATAAATAAGTGCCCAGCTTTCCCCCCTACAACACACTACCCCCTAAGGGTGCACTTTTTGTGGACCTTTAAAAAGTATATACAGCTTCAATAAAATCCCTTTAAAAAATTCCAAAGGCATTTTTACAGAAAGAGAAAAAATAATTCTAAAATACATATGAAAGGAAAAGAGACCCCCAAATGCCCAAAACAATCTTGAAAAAGAATAAAAAAGCTGAAGGCATCATACCCACTAGTTCAAACTGTGTCACAAAGCTATAGTACTAAAAAAATTAAGGTACTGGCATAAAAAGAGATTGATATATCCTTATGCACTACATAAACATGTTTCTGCCAATGAAGGAGCACATATAGAATGGTGGTCCTGTAAGATTATAACAGAGCTGGAAAATTCCTATCATCTAGGGACATCATAGGCATCATGATGTCACAGTGCTGAGCATTACTTACAAGTTCATGATGGTGCTGGTGTAAACAAACCTACTTCTTTGTCAATCATATAAAAATGTAACACATGCAATTACGCACAGTACATAATACTTGATAGTAATAATGAATGACTGTGTTACTGGTTCATGTATTTACTCTATGTTTTAATATTATTTTAGAATGTACCCTTTCTACTTAAGAAGAGGTTTGCTTTAAAACAGTATGCTATGTTACTGAGGCAGCAGCGTAATGTTTCCCACATTTACTATGTCACTCGACTGCATCATTTTCCCTTGCACTTGTCTTCATCTTGTATTGTTTTGTTTACGTAAGCATACCAAATCCACTTCTACTGCTGCCAGTAAGAGGCCGTGTCAAGTGAATGACCTAGTGTAAGAGACCATTCTGTGTGGTGTGGGCCCAACCCCCGGTGGCAAACATTTACTGCAAAGTAACTTCCTAAAATCCATGCTAAACCTTCCAAGAATGAGTGAAACCAGTTCAACCACTTTTCCTTTTTCATTTGCAAATATTCTCCTTCTGTGATGTGATTAGCAGCATTGGCTTCTTTGTTTTCTGTAAAAGGTAGCCCCCTAAAGCAACCTGTGCATAGTAAATTTTTTCTCTCCCCTTGAGAGAAAAAGCCACGCTATCTCTTTTCCTCCACAGGACTTGGTAGTCCCAGTGAATGTCTCATTTCATCCATAATGACGTGGACACTGTGGGCCATTGTCTGCTTCACCTAGAAATAAAATGAAAAGTGATTAAGGACCACAAACGTGGAAAATCAGTGAAGGTTATTGCTCGCCAGGCAAGCATATCCCATTTCACCATAGCTATCACCTTGAAGAACAAGAAAAAAAGGGATGGAAGCTGTTAAAAGGGTCCACTTTATTGATGGCAATGAGTCTTCCAAAAATTTGAGAAGAGCCCATATTAGACGTGAAGAAATTTCTAATGACCAGGAATGAAGATCAGACAGACAAGCATATCCCTCACACCACCAAGATAATCACTGCCAAAGCAACGTCTGTGATGTTAAAGAAAGAGACTGACTCTGATGCTGAAAGACTCATGTTAATTGTAATGCTTGCTCTGCATTGTTTAAATAATTCAAGAATCATTATTGAGCCCTGGCTAGTGTGTCTCAGTGGATTGAGCGTGGGTCTGTGAACAAAAGGGTCACTGGTTTGAATCTCAGTAAGAGCACATGCCTGGATTGCAGGCCAGGTCCCCAGTAGGGGTGTGTGAGAGGCAACTGCACTTTGATGTTTCTCTCCATTTCTATTTCCCTTCTCCTCTATCTAAAAATAAATTTTAAAACTATTTAAAAAGAACCATTATTGATTATATAATGTGAAAGTGAGTTGTGAATCTGCAAGTGCTGATGTAAATGCAGCTGAAGAATTTTCAGAAACTCTAGATGAGCTGATTGTGGAGGAAAATTAGTTGGAAGAATAAATGTCCAAAATGGATAAAACTTCCCTGTTTTGGAAATGGATGCCTGAAAGGACTTTGATTCATAAGGAGGCCAAGATGTCAAGACTTTTAGGAAAAAGTAATAGTCTTGCTTAGGGCCAATGTATGTAGCTACAAGTTGAACCTTTATGACCTGGCAGAGTGAGACCCCCAGGGATTTCAAGCATATCGACATGCACACACTGTCAGTGTATACAGGAGCAGTAGGACTTCATGAATGCTGCAGCTCCTCTTCCAAGATGCCCTCCTAATTGCTGTGCCAGTGAAAAGGAAGACTGCTGTTTGGAGAATGAAGTACCTTTTCAATAATTTGCTTATGGTTGATAATGCTTCAGGACATTCTTGTTCTATCAGCAGTCTTCATTCCACTATCAAAGTAGAGTTTCTCCACCTAAATATCACCTCATTGATCCAAATGATTCAGTTAAACAGCTTTTAAGGCATGATAAATGAGAAGGATCTTTGTCCAGGCTATTGCCACAACTGAGAGAGACACTGATGCAATTCTAACAATATTTCAACATCTATGATGACATTAAAGACTTTGCTTGGGCTTGGGATGATGTCACCAAGAAGTGTATGAAAGGCATCCTAGAAGAAGACACTTAGGAGGTTCCCCCATGACTTCAAAGGACTTTCCAAGAATGACAAGGTCACAAAAATTAACAAGGCTGTGGCTGAGTTAGCAAACAGCTTTAACTGGGGTATGGATGAGGATGACACCAACACACTTCTAGAGGCGGTTCTTGAGGAATTGACTGATGAGGAGTTGTTGAGCTAGAACAAGAAAGCATGGCTGAAGAAGAGGTAAGAGACATGAAAACAACAGGAGAAAAGGAACCCCCAAGAAAATTCAGTGAAGGGTTTAGCAGAAGTTATCATAGACCTCAAGTTTCTTAAAATGTTTGAGAACATGGATGCCAACACATAAAGGTTTTTATTAGTAGAAGTGTCCATGGTGAATTGTCTGCTTACAAGCAAAGTTATGGTAAAAAAGAAAACAGGCAAACCATCAGTATATTTCTAAAAGGAGTAACACCTCCTTAAGAAGGTCCCTTGGGGGGTGTGCCATTGTTATCACAGATGACAGCTCTGTGCATGTAATTGTTCCTGAATATTCTCTAATGGGACAAGACACAGAGGTGGGAAACAGCAGTAGTGATGATCCCAGCCCTGTGTGTACTAGTAAACAAAAACGTATTTAACAAAGAAGTTTAAACAGTAAAGATCTAGAAATGAATTTAACAATTAAAAAAGCTAATAGAATAAGGACATACAAAGAAAATATTTTTGTATAGCAGTACAACGTGTTTGTGCTTTCAGATGTGTTATTACAAGAGTCAAAAAGTTTTAAATTTTTTAGGTTTCTAAAGTAAAAATATTACAGTAAGGTAAAATTATTTTGTTATTAAAGAAAAACATATGTTAAATAGATTTAGTGTAAACTAAGTTTTTAGTATTTATAAAGTCTACTGTAATGTCCTAGGCCTTGAAACTTACTCACTGAATCAGAGAAAATTCCTGTCCTGCTAGCAAACTCCATTCATGGAAAGTGCCCTGTACCAATGTAACATTTTTTTTATCTTTTATACCATATTTTTTTAATTAAACACACTTTTTATGTGTTTCAAAATATTTAGATACACATATACTGACTAGTGTGTCACAACTGCCTGCAGCATTCAGTGTGGTAACAGGTTGTACGGATTGGTAGCCTGGTAACACTAGGCTGCCCCATGTGGCCTGGGTGTGCAGTGGGCTGTGCTGTCTATGCCGCCTGCACAGTGATGAAATCCCCTGGAGACACGTTTATGACTTTGATACCCATCGTTCAGTGATGCATGACTGTAGTCAGATTTAAGTGTTAAATTCTTGCAGTGTATCCCACAGATTATTTTATAAAGAAATAAAACTTAACAGATACAGTTTTAAAACACTTTTTTTAAAGTATTTTTTAAAGATTTTATTTATTTATCTTTAGAAGGGAAAGGAAGGAGAGAGGGAGAGAAATATCAATGTATGGTTGCCTCTTGTGCATTTCCTGCTGGGAACTGGTCTGCAACCCAGGCATGTGCCCTGACTGGGAATTGAACCGCTATCATCTGGTTTCTAGGCCTGTGATCAATCCACTGAGCTACACCAGCCAGGACTAAAAACATTCTTACTACTTATTTTTTTCTTTCCTCCTTATCCACAGTTCACTCCTACCCATACACTGTTATGTTTATTTCCTGATTGTGTCATTTATTCTTATTAATCTGTGTGCCATGTATTATATGATTTTGAATTTTTAATTTAAATAAATGGTTTAATATTATAGTATCAGTTTTTGTGCTTTATTGCTTTAAAAGCTGATAAATTCAATTAATCTTTTTACATCATTCACTTTATTGGGGTATTTCAAAATATATTTTTCATTTAGAAATTATGTTACCAAATATTATATACAGGATAATACAACTTTGTATATGTAGTTAAATATATTTATGCATAGGCAATAATGGGAATGACTATAAATATAAATTTTATCCTGTTTAATTTTGAATATTTTCTTCCTCAATTTGCATTTTTAATAGGCATATGTTTTTTATGAAAAAAATATATATTTGTATTGCAACTTTTAAGAATCATATTCATGAATCAAGAATATATGCAAATTAAGTTACTTATTCATCTATTAATATTATGTAGGTGGGAATGAAGTATATAACTTTTAGTCTCTTACAAAGGTGTGATTTATAAGCCTGAGTGATTTAAATATGTATGAAATCTGTATCAACATTTCTCGTCATAATTCATTTGGAACAAAAAAATTAAAAATAGAGCATATTAGTCCATGAAAGAAATAGGGCTATAAATTGAAATAAAATATTTCAATAAATATGAGCAAGCAGTGTGCTAACCTAGAATGTAATTTATGTTCAAGAAAAAGTGATAAAAATCCTGACCTTTATGAATAAGGTAGTAAAATTCTTTGAAATTATCAAGCCACACACAGAGAGTGGAATAAGAAGGTAAAATGTGTTTAATTATCATGGTATTTACTGAAATGACATAAGTTCTATGATAAAAACTCAGGCACCTATGATCAGTACAGTAAATCCTATTTCCATGGCCAGAGGAGCAGGAAGAGCTCAAGGGATGGAGAAGCAGCTGTTACAGCAGAGGGCACAACAGTGTCCTCGAGGTCCCAGATAGTTTTGTTGGTTTGTTTGGAACTCAGTGTTGGCCCACCAGTTCTGTCTAACTTTATCTTCCATCAACAATCTCTCTCACTCGGAAAGCATATGTCTATCTCATGCCTTTGCATTTGGTATTTCCACCATTTGAAACACCTTTGGCTCCAGACATGAGACTTTTCACTCTCTACTCCTGTATGGGGGTTATTGCCAATCATAGAACCTAGAAAGCAGGGAACTTTTCTATTCTGTTCATTGCTACATCTCCAGGACCTAGAATAGTGCTGGGAACGTAATGAGTGCTCAACAAATGTTGCTGGATGAGTTAATGAATATATAAAGGAACACGGAATCCTAAATTAGACTTCACGCCTATTTGGATCCTATCCTTATCAGATTCCACACTAAAAAAGGCTGTTTACCAAAAATATTTATATTCTTTTCTATTAATGTATCTTCCTTAAAAATTTTAATTATACAATGTAATTAATAGTATAATAAAACCATTTAAAATATTTTCTTAATTGTGTGTCTACTTTCCAGCTACTCTAAAACAATAACGATTGCATTTTACAATTTATATTTTCAAGAAAGTTTATAAATATGAAAAACATTACTATTGTGAAACTACAAATTTGTGGCAATAAATTAAGAGTAAGGTAGAGCCAGCGTTGAAATAGTTAGAACATAGACAAGGATTATGAAATGGACTGTAGCAACAGAAAAAAGTTCAACAGCCTGGTTTACCTTCACCAAATAAAAGTGCTCCTCCAAATTATCTTATGAAAGACATTATTATCCATGTATTTTGCAAATGTGAAATCAGGTCAAATGACTGGTTTTGCCGGTACAGCAATAATGAGTTTACCTCAAATTATAACGAAGGTATATCTAACAAACTTAGAATCTGTGAAGTTAAATAAACACAAGTTGTCAGGAAAATCCCAATGAGCTGTCATCACCAGTACCTTGCATTTCAGCTACCCGCCTCCAAACCATTGTAAACCAGGCACATGCGGAACCCTCACCAGCTACTGATGAAGCACTGCAGCTTTCCAACAGCATACTGGCCTCCAGGCTGTTTTGATTCCACTTCTAATCCATGCTTCCTCACCTCTGAGTGCCTTGTTTTCAAGTTTTGTCTTTCCAAAAGTTGCATACAACTGTGGCAAATGTTTCTGAACCTTGTACTGCTGGCTTCTCACGACCAAAAAACTGGCTATGGACCATGATCCCTGATGTCTCAGTTTCCCCCCTCACATCCTTTCTATTCCTTGTAGAAGTCAGGTCACTTGGTAGTTGTACACTCAAGTAGCATCTATGCAATCACATCAGATAAAAATATTTCATAAGGCTTTCCAGTGTTGAGACAGGTGTTTCTTGCTTATATTCATATGATGTTAAGAAGAAAATAACCCTGGGCGTGGGTTCAAAAGAGTAAGATTTGCACTTGAGTAAACCACATTATGCATTAGATTAGATACATAAATAGGAAGTATTAGTCAAACTTTCTGCATCTTAATTTAGGCATTTATAACAGAGTTGAAAACATTTTCTGTAAAGGATCAGATAATAAATATTTTAGGTTTTGTGGGCCACACTTCGTCATGACTGCTAACCTCTGCCCTTAAAGGTCCAAAGCAGCCATAAACAATATGTAAATGACTGGGCCTGGCTGTGAGGCAGTGAAATTTCATTTACACAAACAAGTAGCTGACCAGATTTAGCCCACAGGCCATTGTTTGCCCAATCATGATCTATAAAGTAGGAATAATAATGCCAGTCCTCACTCTTGCACGGGATTGATGTACATAATTAAATACATGGGAATATACTGCTTCATACACTGTAAGTTGCTATACTTGTGCATGATGTTATTATTAACGATTTTATAACCTTAAAGTACATTCCATGAGATACTTTTATGTTGAAACATCATAATGTTATCCTTCAGTACCACAGTAAATAACTACTCACTTCCAGGAACAGCCTGATTCTAAATTCCGCTGATCAGTACTGAAATACAAAATCCTGGATGCTTAAATCTATCTTTAAGTATAATTTTTTGATGCTTCATAATGGAGAGAATAAGACATAAACACATCATGGTATTTTATTTGTTTAATAAACATCAATAAAATATAAAATTATATCAAAAAGGGAAAGGAAATTAATGATATAAAATTAGGGATCTGTTATATGTATGACACACATTTTTTTTTACTGTTTTGCTGGAAAGAGAATGTTCTGAAATGAATTTCCATCAAGAGTACTAAGAGATGATGCTATCCATTTAAATAGATTTTAATTCATTCTAAATTATAATTGAACAAAAAGCACATGAGATGACCACATTAAAGAGGCATTGTTGAGCAAGATGGAGCTTGATGGCAGTTCTGCTGTCTGCTTGGGAATGCTGAGCAGAGACAATGGCACTTCTGCTAGGAAATCTGGGAGAGCACATTTTGCAGACATCTCTGAGGAGCAATTAAACTAACTGAATTCAATCAAAAGTTGGCTTGAAATCAAGAGGATATGAACTTAGCCAGGAGAATAAAGCTACATATTTTTTAAAAATATTTAAACCCTTGACTTGGAGGTGGGGGGTGAAGGAGAACATTGTACTGATTCATTCAGATGCTATCTAGAATGAAACTATGTTACTGCTACAATAGCAAATCACTTTAATAAGCAAGGACCTTTAGGAATTATTTCCAGGTCAAAAACTGATTTTAAAAACTGAGTATGAGCCTAGCCAAAGAACTTAGAAATATCTTTTACACCACTTAAGTTATTCTCTTCTAATTATAATTTGTTTGACATGCTATATGCCTTAATCTTCCTATGTAATACATTGAAAACCATCTATACTTTTTAAAGTTAATCCTTTTGAATGAATTTAATACTGCGATATATGTATTCTGTTTTCCAAATAGACAAACATACACTTATATACGCACATCAGAATAGTAATATATAAGGTCTATCGGGATAAAGTCCAGCCATTGTTAGTATAATGAGAACAGTTTGTGTGACAGCAGTGTTACCCGGCAGCCAAAGGGTGTACTGGAATGCACATGCGTTAACAATGATGACTTCCTTGTACTAGTCAGTGGGGTTGGTGGACATAGGTGAGTGAGCATGAGATGAACTGGAGATGAATGGTGGGTCTATGGCTATGATCTGGAAATGAAGGCCCAGTCATCCTACAGGAAGTCACCTGGTGCTCCAAAACCAAAGAAGGCACAGCAAAGTTGCAGCCAGATCAAGACCATGTTAACTGTGTTTTTTTACTGAGAAGTTGTTGTCCATCACAAGTACAACCCTCCAGGCCAAACACTGAATAAGGAGTACTGCCTCAATGTTCTTTGTTGGTTGAGATGCAATATGACAAAAATGGCCATAGCTATGTGCAACTAGTAATTGGCAACTTCATCACCACAATGTGCCCACTCATCCAACACATCTCGTGCAGTTTTTGGTGAAATATCAAATCACTCAAGTGACTCACCTCCCTACAGCCCAGATTTGGTGCCCTGTGACTTGGGGATTTCCCCAAAACTTAAATCACCTTTGAAAGTGATGAGATTTTAGATCATTCATTGATGAGATTCAGGAAAATATGCTGGGGCAGCTGATTGTGATGCCAACAAAGAATTTTGCAGTGTTTTGAACAGTGGAAGAGAGGCTGGAAGAACTATGTGAGGTTCCAAGCTGTCTACTTTGAAGGGGACTGAGGCATCATTGTCCTATGTACAATGTTTCTTGTATCTTGTTTCTTCTTTGATAAATTATTTTTCACATTACATGGCTGAATACTTTCTGGACAGACCTGGTATGAAGACTATCATTGTATTATAAACATTTAGATGAGCAGATAATAAGAATCATAGATTATCTTTTTTTCTTAATGTGCAATTCACTGCTAAGTTACAGTTTGCACATCTAGGACCATGTAATGAAGACTTCTTTCTAGGAGTTTTTATATTTATGAAACGCATGCTGACATTTGGGTTTGAATTTGTGGATGCAGTAGAAAAGCTGGCACATAGAGTAGACATTAATAAGCTACCTTGATATTACACATAGAGTATAATTAAATATACATAATTAAAATTGTTATAATTGCTGGATATATTAAATTGGTGCTGTATTTTAAAAATAATAGTGATTTAATACTAACAGTAGTAGCAATAAAATATATTGCCCACTACTGTGCGGCATGTGCTACTTTCTGTGCTAAGCATTTTTTTTTGCATTTTCACTTATACTTCACAATACCTTTATGAAGCAGGTACTGTTACTCTCTTATACTTCACAATACCTTTATGAAGCAGGTACTATTACTCTCTCCATTTTTTATTTGAGGAAACTGAGAACCTTTGATAGACAAGAAATAGTAATCAGTACTTAACACTCATTATTATTAATCCTACAACACTATAAGGTGAAAATTATTCTCTTTATTTTATTGGTGATAAAACTGGAGTTCAGAAGTTAAGAAAGTGAAATAAGTAGCAATACTAAAAATTAAACCCAGTACTCTGATTTCAGAATTCAGTCTCTTGTCCATATAATATGTAAAATATAATCAATATTAATATCCATATTAATATTGATTTAGCCATAGAATAAAAAATAAAATTAATTATCTTTAAAGCTTGAATCAGAACATGTTGAGAGGAAATATCTTTAAAAATATACATTGGCAGGCTGTGTAGAAGTAAGACATAACTATAGGGGTATGGAAACATAAGATATAATTTTGGTCATTGTTTCTAGAGAGCAAGAGAAGAAAGATAGAAGGAAAGAATGTTTATATAATTAAAGGGAATTTTAGAAATATGAGTGTCTAATGTGTAATGTCAAATTCTGTTTTACGTAGTTTGCAATATGCCCACCCTAGAGATGTGAAATTGGATTTTAAAGTATTCTTATTAAGATCTCAGAAGACATAGAAGTCTCTTAAGGACATCAGATCCATCTAGCCAGCTAATTAGCTGCCTATCTAATAGAGGCTGTGGTAACAAAACCCCAGCTAATTTACTAACCAGGTGACCTAAGCCAGCTGGTTCATTCTCATTACTAAAGGATTCATTCAAATATTTCCTTCTCATGCATAGGTTTCAAATGTTCTTTTAATCTTATCTGTTAGCTACATCTCTCATGTAAATTTATAACCTAACAGGTTGAGAAAAGCTGGTAAGAAATGCCTGTATTTTAAAAAGTAAATTAAAATATGAAAAATGTCCAAAAGATGATGTAGGATTTTGATCAAAATTTAGGATTGTTAAACCTAAAATCTTGCTTCATTCCATATTCTAACAGACATGAAGAGAATGTATAAAGAGGAATGAAACTTATTTTGATAAATTATACTAGATCTTATATGCTATTCAGGTTTCAAAATCAATTTTTTTAATCCTCACCCAAGCATATGTGTGCATGTGTGTGCACATATAGATATATATGTATATATGTGCATGTATATCTATGTGTATAGATAAATAGATATACACTTAACTTTAGAGAGAGAGGAAGGGAGAGAGAGAACACTGGTGGGAGAGAGAAACATTGATTGGTTGACTCCTTTATGTACCCTGACCATGGATCAAACCCACAACCTAGGCATGTGCTCTGACCAGGACTGGAACCCACAAATGACCTGTTGGTACACAGGATGAAGCTCTAACCAACTTAGCCACCTGGCCATGGTTCAATATCAATTTTCTTTACCTAATGGGAGAGAAAAACTGACTCTAAAATTCCTATTGAATTTAAATGTAAATTAAAATTTTTATGAATCCCACAGTCATTGACATGAGAATTTGATGTACTGGTTACAGTGATTATTTATTGAGATCTAGCTAGAAGAATAAGAAGCATCTGTCTGAAGAGAATTTGCATAATGTTCTCTTCAAAAGTTTCCATGAGTCCTTTCCTCTTTTTGTGTTAAATTAATAAAATTAACATGTTTTAAAGATTAAAGTATTGGTTGATGTATTAACTATTACACCTAGTAATTGCTTGGAAAGAATATTTCAATTTAGTAATATGTAATAAGGACCAAAAAACACCATTTAACACCTTTTAAGATCTTCAATAGTAAATAACAGAGTTTTTTTTTTAATATTTTATTTATTTATCTTTAGAGGGATAGAGGGGAGAGGAGAGATAGGTGGTATTAATCTTAAATGTTAATTCATATAAACTAAGTTTTCAATAATTATAGCAATATTATTTTTACTGTAAGCACATGACAGAAATTTTATTTTCCAATTATTTAGGTTTTATTATGGAAGCACTCAATTAGACTGTGAAACTCATATTCTCTGAGTATTTTTGGGGGTTATAAGTAGTTTGACATTAACTAAAAATGTTCATCCCATAATACTTTACATTTATTTTTTTAATTCTACTTTCTATTTAATATTTTACTTTCATCTTTATTATATTTTTCCATTATATGCCCTCCCCCCAGCAGTCACCACACTGTTGTCCAGTCCACGAGTCCTTTTTCCTTTTTTGCTCAATCTCTCCACACCCTCACCTTCCCCCTCCACTAGCTGTCATCTGTTCTGTTTTGCTTGTTAGTTCAGTCTGTTCATTAGATTTAAAGCCTCTTCCCACAAACTTTTTAAACAAATGAGTTGAAAAAATATGAAAAATGTTAGTTAACATATGTCTTGAATCCATTCTTATATAGTCCTTGAAAATTAAGGTCAGCACTATTAAATAATCATAAATTAAAGGTAGGCTAAAGATTCTAGTATATTTTTTGTATGTAGGATAACTTTACTTGGTTTTTTGATCATTATTCCTCCTATTTTCACAGAAATAAAATTAAATTTATGTTTAAAATGATAATATTATTCCTGAATCATGGACTTATTCATTACCCAAATCTGATTACATAAAATTATTTAAAATCAGAAATATATCTGAATGCTGGTTTTATATTTCATTAGTAACTTAATGCTATATTCACAAATGAGAATAAATTTGTATTTAGATATTTGTTGCTTTAATAAAACATAATTAATGTCTTATCATACAAGTAATGTTTTTTAAAGAATTTATACATGTTCAAAATTTACTGATATTCAGTAAGACTCCAAAGTTTATTGAACCCTAGAAAAGAGTTTAATTCTAGTCTTTTTCTTTATCTGAATTTTATTTTGGTTTTCATGGAAAAAAATACATACTGCCCAATAAGCTTAAATAATTATACCTTAACAGTGAAACCATAACATAGAATTGCTATGTACATTAGTTCTTTTTAACCTTTCTTTCCTGAGTGCTTAGAATATCTGATACAGTAAGTAGTCTCTAGTCTAAGGAAATTTGCAGTGTTGTATGTGAAGCCCTTTCCTCCTCTGTCCTCTGTGCTCTCTCAGTTGATCCAACTCAAAATTTTTATTTGCCTTGAAAACAGAAAACTTTTGTATTTATCTATATACCCCCAGTGCTTGACTCAGAGTCACATAATATGCCTGTCAGTTGTCCTAACAGTTTATTGAGCACCTTTTCATTTCCTTCAGCTGTGTCATCACTAATCTTTGTGAAGTTATGAGAAGTATTATCTTAATAACTGATTTTTAAAATTTATTATTTTTTATTGTTGTTCAAGTCCAGTTGTCTCCATTAACCCCCCCACTCCCCCAAACCCAGCCATCCTCACTTCCCACCCTTGATCCTATCCCACTTTGGTTTTGTCCATGGGTCCTTTATACATGTTCCTGACAACCCTTTCCCCTTTTCTCCCATTATCCCCTTTGACCTCCCTTCTGGTTACTGTCAGTTTGTTCTTAATTTCAATATCTCTGGTTATATTTTGTTTGCTTGATTGTTTGTTTGTTGATTAGGTCCCACTTACAGGTGATATCATATGGTATTTGTCTTTTACCACCTGGCTTAGCATGATGCTCTCCAAATCCATCATACAAAGGGCCCAAAGACATATGAAAAGTTGCAAATTAAAACCACAATGAGATACCATCTTAAACCAGTCAGATGGCTATCATAAACAAATCAACAAACAACAAGTTTTAGAGACCATGTGGAGAAAAGGGAACCCTGGTGCACTGTTGGTGGGAATGCAGACTGGTACAGCCACTGTGGAAAACATTATGGAATTTCCTCAGAAGACTAAAAATTAAACTGCCTTTGGACCCAGCAATTCCATTGCTGGGATTATACCCTAAAACCCTGATGAAACACCAGATCAAAAAACCTATGCACCCAATGTTCATAGCAGTGCAATTTACATTAGTCAAGTGCTGGAAGCAACCTAAGTGCCCATCAGTAAATGAATGGATCAAAATACTATGGTACATTTACATGATGGAATACTATGCAGCAGAAAGAAATGATTGATTTTTAAAAAAATATTAAGACTCAGACCTGGAGTGGCTTGCCCGTGTATAAACAGTCATTAGGAGGCCAAGTCAAAATTCAAACTTTAGTGTGTTTCAAAATTTATGCCGTAGCACTAAAGTGTTTTGGTTATATTTGTACTGTGGATCACAGTAATCTACTTTGAATTATTTGAAATGTAGGTTATCTGTTGCTGGAACCAAAGCACAACAAACATTCTTCTTCAATGGATGCATTAAAAAATTATATTAGTTCTATGAATGGCCCTCTTTAATGTCTATAATTTTCATTCACAATTTTAATTATTTAATTTCAAACTGTACCCACAAAAACTCTCAGAGGTTACAAGATGTTCATCGGCTCGCTATCTAAGCCCAGATGAGACAGATCCCCAGGATGGCTTCAGGTCCGGCAGCAATTCCCCGCTCTCAGCAGCTACGATGCCAGTCACAGTGCAGAAAGGTCAGCAAGGCCTATATTTTATCAATTAAATAAAGATAATGAGGTATATTTTTGTTCAAATAATCTAATGTAATGATACAAACATCTGCTCTGGGGAATTGGATGAATATCTCTTCCAGGGATAAAAGTTTAAAAAAATCAAAATAGAAGCTATTTCATAAATTGGAAAGAGTAACAGACCGTAAAAAGCTAGCATCTCAACTCAGCTCTGCCATAGCCTGGCTGGGCAATATTGGATTGGTCTCAGTGTCCCTATCTGTGAAATGAGCTTCAACTACATTGAACTATATCATTATGTCCCAAACTTGTCTGTTTATAAGAGTCAGTTGGGGTCATAGTTAAAAATATCAAACTGGAAAACTTAGAAAATCTAAATACTTGAGTTTGGGTCTTGGAGTTTTGTATTTTAATGGATACCCCTGTAGACACTGATGATGTTAAGTTGATGCAACAAGTTTCAAAACACAGCCAGAATGTTTCTGGTGTTGCTTACACTTATGAAAGTACGGTTCTATTTTATAACTCAGTGACAAAGTTTTATTTGGAAAATGGAGAGTGGATAAACCAATTGATTTATCTTTGCCAACATTTATGCTTAATCTAGGTGACTTTTTCCAGTTTATAAGGTACTTTCTTGAAGAAAATAAAATTTAGCCTCAAACTTTGATAACATGTTGTAAGGATATTAAAAAGAGAGGAATGTCTACGTAAAGAAAGATAAAACAGAAAAGTTCAAATGTGCAATAATAACAAGTGTGAAGAAGATCCTGCTGCAGTCATGGCACAGATGTTTAATGATAATAGGAGACAGAGAGAAAGCAGCATTATTTGATTCCTACTTTGATTTCAGCCTTTACAAAATAGAGAATGATCTTTCACCTTGCAAGTACGATTTGATTTATATGTGAAATCTAATGAGCAAACTAAACTAACAAGGAAAATGAGGACAGTCTCATAGGTGAAGAGCAGGATGACAGCTATAGGCTGGATGGGGGGTGGTTAGGGGGAAGAGGGACTGAACAAAAAGGAAAAGGGATTCATGGACATGGACACAGTGTGGTGATTTCCAGGTAATGGAAAAAATACCATAAATATTTAAAAAATAAAAATAAATAAAAGAAAGTATGTTAGATTTATAGTCCAAAAGTGTTGGAATTAAATGATACCCCAAAATATTGGAGTTAGATGATACCCAAGAAATCAAGAAAATACTAAAAGGACACTTAGGTATTTTATATTTCTTCAAATGTCCTGCTGTAGCAAAATTGCATCACTGTATATTAAAATACAAATGTTTTCAGGAAACCATTTTCAATGACTTTTGAAGAATTCTGGAAAGGAAGTGGGTACAGGAAAAAGATAATGATGATACACATTGACTCAATTTTAAAAGAGAGAAAGAACTAATTTCTTGAAATCATCATTTAATGAATTCAATATTGATTCCTGGAAAAAATTATGGACCAAATTATTAAATAGGTAGGTGGTTTGTAAATGTATAGAAAGCAACATGGTTATATACAGTAGCTAGTCTGGATATGCTAAGAAATAGTATTGTTAACCTAATGACTACTGCTAGGGATGTTACAAGACAGGAATGTTGTAGGCATAATACATGACATCCCAATAAAACATTTGGGATGTCTGGCCTATTGAGAGAGGAAAAAGAAGCATGGGTTCTTTGTTCAAATAGCCTGTGTGGCACAAAGAATATCAAATTATTGGGCTAGCCATTGAATATATATCAGGAGTTGTCCCAAAGGCTAATAATATCCCTGCAGTCTAGGTATACATTACATTTTAATGGAGAGAAGGTTCTAGTGGTATGCCATTGACTATTTTTGAACCTGACCTATTTAACACTGTCCATGGACTTGGATAAGCACATTAGATATGTAGATGTCATTGATTATAAAAAAGGATATTTTGAATGATATAATTCGCTAATAAGATAATAAACAGAATGTGCATCACCTTCTTTAACATTTCTTCCACTGAAAGAGGTGATTACCCCCAAAACTAGAAGTATTCTTCCTAATCACCTCCTTCTCTTCCCCAGGTACTTTGAATATGGGCAAGCTTAGTGACTGCTTTGACCAATAGGGTAATGTCAGACATGACGCTGTGCCATTTCCATACACAGGCCCTAAGAAACTGGCAGGTTTCTTTTCCTGTACGTTGGAATACCGACTCATGGGAGACAGCTGCAAAGCTACAGAAGACCAAGCAGCCTTATGGAGAGGCCCATGTGGAGAGGTACTTACACCTCTGCCAGCAGCTCCTGCTGAGCGGCACCTCTACTCCCCATTGCCCAATCAACAGCTAGCATCAAATACCAGTAAACCATCTTAGAGTTGAATTCTGCAGACACAGTTGAACTATATAGCCCACCTGGTATTCCAAGACACAGAGACAAGGTTTCCAAAGAGAATACCCCTCTCAGACTGCTTATTTATGAGAAAACAAATGCTCGTTATTTTTTTTAAATTTTATTTAGTTATTTTTCAAGTACAGTTTTTTTGTCTATTTCTCCCATCCCAGCCTCCCCCGCCCCTTGCTCCCCACCTCCCTCCCATTTCCACCCCCCTTAGTTCTCGTCCCTGTGTCCTTCCTATTTGTTCCTCCAAATCCCTCCCCCTTTTTCCCCTTAACTTCCCTCAAATGCTCGTTATTATTGTAAGACATTATGCTCATCTCCCCTACCACACACACATGATCAAAAATTCAACTGAATCAATCAAAATATTGTAACTGACTGTCACTTCAGTACGAGCCATTATGTTGATTCACTAACAGATGCCCTTATCCAAATCTAGTCATTCTTGCTATATTCATTCACTGACAAATTCTATTGATTATACTTCTAAATATCATTTCAATACTTCTCTCCATCTCCACTGATGCCACCACTGTCATTTATGTAGTAATCTAACTCATTTCTTCACATCAATTCTTACCTCTCTGAAATGGCTCCTTACCTCACTTAAGTGACAATGAACTGTAAAAAAATGTAAATCTGAGTTAGTTACTTCCCTATTTACAATACTTCAATCAATATTGCTATCAGGATAAAGACACACAGATTTATATACTAAGCTTTATCAATAACATATCAATTGCCACTGATTGTTCTTTTCATTCCCCTCACCTTTACTTTCTTTTTCTAGCATGTGTTTTTATTTTCCCTCTTGCCTTAATATTTTTGCACACTCTGTTCCCCCTGCCTGGAATGGTTAATAATCTCTTATTGTCCTTTAGATCTCTGAAGGTAAATGTTCCCTGACTTCTCACACCAATCATATGCTCCCTCAGCCACAACACACCTTCCATACTTTTCATAACAGTCTTTCTCCTCTGGGACATTTACATGTTTTCAATTCATGATTAAGCAATGGCTAGCTATGCATTAACTATCTCTATCAATGGAGACCATCATCACAAGGGCAGAAACTATATTTGTCACTTGTGATTCCCAAACATCTTTCAGCATATCTTGGAGTTTGTGCTTAGTAATTATGTGCTACATGCATCAATGCTAGGTTCATTTCTGAGAGTTGAAAGTCTTATTCTGCTCCAATGGAAGACCCTGAGATAGTCATCCTTGTAAGTACAGAACAGATGCCCAATATCTATTTGAACTAAACAAATAGATTTATTGTACCTACACTGGAAAGTTAAAATATGAAGTATTTAAAAAAATTATAACATCAAAGAACTGTGGCAAATTGAGATAAATTCAACTGAAAGCAGCCATAAAGATGAAGAGTCAGGAGATCATATCACATGAGAAATGAATGAAGAAAAAATTAAGAGCTTGGTTTGGAGAAAAGAAGACTCTAGCTTTAAAAATAGGTATTATTTCAATGGGCATAACCAGTTCCAAACTATGAAAGTTATTATGTTGCAAATTTCAATGGATTCATTTACTAAATATCTATTAAGCACTTACCATGTGCCTAGCACACTATATTAGACAAGGAGCTATAGGGTAGGGCAAAAGCAGGTTTGAAGTTGTTTGGAAAATAAAATAATAATAATAATAACAATAATAATACAAGAATCATCTCTGTGTTTTGCATACTCACAACTGTAAACCTAATTTTCCCCACCCTGTATGCTGATAGAATTATAGGGTAATGAGTAAAACAAAGGACATTAAGTAATTAAAATTAGCAAGTACTATAAAACCAATGAGTACCTTGACAGAGAACAGGAGGAGAGCCACCATAGACTGGGTGGTTCAAAAATAAAAAAAGCTCTGGAGAGAGGATTTTCATGATGAAGCCCGAGGGATGAAAAAAAAAGGCAGGTTGATAAGGTACCCCAACAGCAAGAGAAGGGAATTGCACTCCTGTAGGAAGGCTGTAGAGAAAAAAATTGGTTTCTTTGAGACACAGAAAGAAGATTAATGTAGCTTAGGCTTCATCAGAAAGCAGAAGCGTGGCTGGGGATGAAAGGGAAACAGGAGTCAGGTGGCGTAGGGCACTGTGGGCTGTGACTAAGGGCTTGGATTTATTCTATGGGGCATGAGAAGTAACTAGGATATTAAAAAAAAAGGATTTTCAGCATGTTTTTAAGGGCATTTTTTTGCGTTTGTTTTTGTTTCTGGCCTTTAGCATAATTGATTAGAGATAAATTAACAAAAATATTTGATACCAGGCAAGAGTGTATTACAGGAGTGTAGGCAAAAACTACACACTTTGGCAAAGAAGGCAGTAAAAAAAGTAATATTTTAGATTTAACATATACGTGTTGGTGGTGTGTTATAAGTTGAATTCTCTGCTCCAAATCTTGTCAAAATTCAAATGTTGAATCTCTAACTGCCAGTATCTCAAAATGTGAATGTCTTTACAGATACATGTCTTTGAAGAGGTTTTCAAGTTAAAACAATGTCACCAATTCCATATGACTGATGTCTAAGAAAAAATTAGAACACATAGGAAGACCCTGGAGGTATGGAGGTGTGGAGGAACCACCACTCAGGGAGACCTGATTTCTCAATAGCCCTTTTGAAATCTAGCCAGGAAATGTAAATAAAATTAGTTTATACATTTCCATAAAGTATACATTTATACTTTACTTTGTTGAATATAAATATAAAAACAATGCAGAACCCTGCTTCCAAGCAAATATATGTGGTGTAACAACTGAAATACATGTGCATGTATCAAATATTTGTATGTACTTACATGCATGTGTATATAATTTGTATATATGTAAAATGTGTGCATATGTTTGTGTACATATAGATGCATAAAGACACATACACATGGGCTTGTGAGGAGGCCAATGAAGGTTGATAACCATAATTTTAAAAGGTGATTTTGAAATGTATTGAAGCATAAAAACAGACCAAGCTCAATAGGAAGGAAAGGACACAGTGAGCCTAGAGTGTGTAAATTGCTGCTCTTTTTTTGCTGTTGGGTCAGTATGTCAGCAGTGCTTTCGAATGGAACATAGTGCAGACATGAATCAGGGTGGCTGGCTCTTCATTGGTTCACCTTTGGATTGTGCTGTTACCAGGGTCCAGACACCAGATTCTCCATATATGGTTCTTATTGTGATTCTCGATACTGACCCCTAAGGAAGTAGGACTAGCCTGGGGTTACTGGAGACTGTCCTGCACGGCATATTTATCATACACAAATCAGCTGCTATAAATATACCTCAGCAGGATCATCAGCAGGCCGGCTCAGCCGGCAATTTATGAAGGTTATGGGAAACAGTGTGAAGGGTGAAGCGCTTTATTAAGGGTGGCTTTCTCTCTCACCCAGCCCTGCATGCTACTTGAATGTAAATGGTCCTTGGAGTGAGTGTCCCTTTCCACTGAGGATTAAGGCTTTTTAAATTGTCCCTTTAGGCTGTTATTCTTATGTCACTGTGTCATGACTTTAAGGTTTTCTAAGAAACATCAAAATCACAGTATTCAAAGATAATGTGCTGCAAAATCACTAGATGCAAAATAAAAGTATATCCAAGCCTCACATTGGTTCCTCTCCTTTTTGTGTACAAACCATGCAAAATATTCCTTTTTCCATTTTTTTACATTGGTTATTAATCTCTATATTTGCTCTGGGAAAAAAATAACAGAACTGACTAAAATGTCTTGACAGTGTCATAATTACAATCTCTATGGGAGTTGAAGTAAATGAAATGTTTCTCTTTTGTATTGCCTAATGATGTTTGCTTTTAACGAAAATGTGTTTGCTTAAGACGCAACGTTTTGGATTATTCCTGGACATAAGCCTTATTTTCCTTTCACACTCCCTTAAATGAATAAACAATATTTGGATGAACTAAAAATGACACAAAACCGAAATGCCACTCAGCTCTCTCAGCAGGGAATTTTCCTCAGACATTGTTAGTTAAAGCCCTGGGGGGGGGGGGTGATTAGCTGTTTCCCTGTAAGGGTATTATTTGGAACTTGTCCTGGTAGAGAAAGCCATGAAGAGTGTCACCCCATTAATGTGTATTAAGAAGTAAAGAACCAATTTTGATATTTCAAGACCACTCCAATGGCCTTCCTGTTTCACTATAATCATAGTTTAAAATGATGTTCTTGGCTATCCAACCTCCCCAAGAGAGTACCAAGAAGAAGAAAAAAAGGCAGAGAAAGGAGAGAAGAGGACGGAAAACTGTTTTATTCAACTTCACCTGCCACTCACAGCACTCATCCTTAGGAAGACTCCAACGCTTTATATGAATTGCTCATTATGGTCTCCTCCCACCACATCACCCGCACCATTTAGTACTTGTTTTGCAAACCACCAACTGCGTTTACAAGTAGAGACATAATCAGTAGACGAATGACCTTTTTCAGCATGTCTCTCAGGCTAGTTTATCAAATACTTGTCAGCCAACTAACTGTCCAGGAGGCAAAAAATAAATAAATAAAGGTGGGGAGGGATGAAATTTATCTTTTTTTTTTTTTCTCCTGCTAAATTGAGAATCTGGTAGCTTCTCCCTACACGCCCCACCCGCCTTCCCTGGTTTCTTCCCACCTCGTCCACAAACCTGTTACTAAGGAAACTTGAAAAAGAATCAGATACATTAAGAAAACCAAAGTTTAGACCCCCCACAACCACAAGCCCATTACCATGCAGAAAGCAATGCAAGATGCCCAACCTCAGTCGCCGCACCTCGGTCCTGACAAAGCCTGTATCTAGCCAGAACAAATAAGATGTTAATTGCAGTCTTGCTGAGAAAAACTAGTATCTTTCCGCCCGGAGACGCGCAGCGCGGTTCGAGAGCAGCGACGAGCCCCCTCGGCTGTGGACGATCCATTCGTCTGAACCCCGGTGCTGAAACCCCAGCTCTTGGCTAGCTACTGGCCCGCGCTAAAAGAAAAAGAAAGACGTTCAAGTCCACTATTTACTTCCCATCACTCGGAGTCGCCTCTCCGCCCTCCGCACCCCCCGGGCCTCGCCTCCCAGGGAGTTTCTCTTACAGTTGGCCGCCGCCAACCCCAGCGGTGGGAACTGAGGATGTAAAAACCTCCCAGAGGCAGCAAATACCGCTTTCGGGACGTGCTTGGTTTTGAGTAGCCGTGACGTGCAGGCACACCCCGGCCCTGGCGGGAGTTCCGCGGAGCCTCCCTCCCGCCCGCACCCCTCCTTTCCCACCGCGCCGCTCCGCTCGCTCCCCCTCTCTCACATCCGCCCGCGCGCTCGGGAGGCACTACTCCGGGAAGACGCCGCTGTAACGCCGCGCGCTCCAACGCTCGTGCCCGCTGCCGGACCCACCGCCCGGAGCCGGCACCGGGTGCGCGCGCTCGCGAGCACGCGGGAGGCCGGCGCGCACGCGTGCCCCGGGGACGCGCACTTTCCTCCTTGGCGCGCGCCCCGAGGAGAGCGAGAGCCGCGCGCCGGCGCGACTACTGAGACAGAGCTTTACTATCTCGCTCCCTCTCGCGCCTTCGTCCTCGCTGGGCGTTCAAACATCTTTCCGACATCACCAGCCAAGGATTTTTGCCCCCCTCTCCTTAGTCGCCGTGCGTCCACCAGTACCTGCGGGGCGCGGGGGGAGGAGGAGGAGGAGGGAGGAAAGCGGAAAGAGGAAAAAGCAAAAGCTTGAGCCTTCCATCCGACCACGAATACTCCTGTAATAAACCCACCGCCCCAACAAATCTGCCTTAGCAGCCGCTGCCGCCGCCGGTCACTTCGCATCTCAGCGCTTTCTTTGCTTCTTGGCTTATCGGTTTGTTGAGGATGTAGATTTGGTAAAAACAAATTCTCGCCCTTAAGCCACTTGCATTTTTTAAAATTGTTTGTTCCCTTAGAGTCTGTCCCCAACCCCCGGCCCTCAATTGGATACAGCGTCAGGCTCTGGGGTCCTGGCAGCTTTTTTCTCCCACCGGTCCCCTTATTGACACCCACCCCCCCCCACCCTTTTGCTTCTCATTTGTATGAATTTAAAAAAATAATAATAAATCCTGATTTTCGAAGCCGAGCCGGGGAAAATGGGCAACGGTGATTGGGACCGAAGGGGAGTCTCTCCGTCACTGTTGCTGGGACGCGTGCCTGTGCTGGTGTCTTAGAGCAAGAGCCTCCCTGAGCTTTCGGAGTGGAAGGTAAGGAAGGGGGTCCCGGGGTCACCTTCCCTCTGCCAGGGGTCGCCACCGAGGAGCTTTAGGCTAGGTGTTTGCGGAGGGAGGACAAGCAAAGGAAAAGCTGTTGCTGGCAGATGGAGGGGCTGTGAGCAAACCCGACTGACTGCATTTACTTAAACGCTGCAGTTGAAAAGTTAGGGAAGTCTGGTTTTCAAGAGATGAGCTAGGTTGGAAGGAATAAGCAGGGAGACCTAGAAAATCTGACGATTGTGTGTGATTGGGGTAATTTTATGGGGAGAAATTTTAGGTTAAAAAGGAAGTTAACGGGAAGCAGTGGGTCTTCTACTGGGGAAAAAATCAGTGGAGTGATGGCGCCGTCTAGGTTCGACTAAACTAAAGTGTCACCCAGAAAAATCAGTTTTGAGAATAGCTAAACTAAACGCCGGTTTGCTTCTCAGCAGGAGATAAATAAATAAATAAATACATCAATAAGTAAATTAAACATCCTTAAGACCTCGATGGGTAGCCCTTAGACACCCTCCACTCCATTCTTTCATTTTAAAAGAGGGAAATACAATTGTTTGAACTGGCCCTGCGCAGTCGTGGGTTGGGGGTGGCGGCAGAGTACAATGATTTATTTTGATTATTTAGAATAAAACAAGACTTTGCAACCAAGAATTAATAGTGAAAATAAAGAGCATTGTAAGGAGGGGAGTCTCTTGAGCAGGCTTGAGAGTGAAATCGAAGCTATTTCCTCACTCTTTCTAATCCTTGATGAGCACAGCAATGCAGACATGGACTGTCAAATCAGTGGAAGCAAAAGTACTGGATTCCAATAGGACATAAAAATACGACCTCTTTTTCAGTTACTGAGTATAAAATGAAGCCCCCTTTCTTGGATGGAATTCCTAATTTAGACACTTATTGTCACATTGGCTCTCAACGCCTACACTCTATCCTGAAGAACACTGCGCAGACCTGCATTGCCTGCAAAGTGCTACAGCAAAAAAAGAGGAAATTATTTCCAGAATTTCCTACAACTTTCCCTACTTTTTTAACCTTTAAATGCTCACTAGCTTTATTTTCTCAAGAAGAAAATACATTATTCATTGAGCTGTGCGCTTGAAACAGAGAACCCTGTTTTAATAGTCCCAGCAGTTCGGGTGTTATTTTAAACTGCTGCTATATAGAGATTTAGAGTTGGGTCTTTTTGCCTGTATCAAGACATAGAATTTGAATTACAATCTGGAAAATGCAGATTTATTCTCAGGGACTTTGGTCACTGATTGTGTGCATGAGTTGGTGTGGGTGTTATGCAATGGGAAGGAAGAGGGTTTTTTTTTTTCCGGTTTAGAGAGGACCCAGGCAAAGACATGAAAACTCTTAACTATCTATATATCTGTATGTCTGTCTGTTTACAGAATAGTGGAAGAGACTGCAGCGTAAAGACTTTAAAAATTAACTTGGTATCACTTTTCTCAGCTCAAAGGCTAAATAAAAAAAAAAAAGCAGTGTCATTTATTCCAAGAAATAACTTCTTAAAGGTGAAAGCTGAAAAAATTCAAGTTATTTTAGGATAACAACTCACAGAGGTAACTAGAACCAAGGATTGCTTTATTATGCAAGACCAAGTTTAGAAAAATAAAGAAAAGAAGAGGAGGGTTGGAGCTGTTATTGTAAAGGGAACAATTCTATAATTGAAATCTGCTAGGAGAGAAAATTCTATGTATTTTATCTACCACATGTAAATCTTAAATTACAGTAGATAACTCTAGATAAAATGGCCCTAATTTAAAAAACAATTAAGACTGAAGCGAGCTCAATTATTGTTGTTCTGGGATATTTATCACTGACATCACCTTTTGATACAAGTACTAATACAATGGTCCACTTCACGTATCCCAGGAGGGCATGTAACATTGAAATGACTGCCTTAAATTCTGGTTTTCAGTGGTGATGTCGAACAACAAGTCTTATCTGAGGATGTACCCACCTTTGCCCTGTCTAGGATGATGATGTTTTTAAAATTCTGTTAATTGACATGAATGCTGGTGTTTTTGCACAGGAGTTTCTCATCAGTCCCCACCATGGCCCCTGCAAAGACATTTAGCAGGGGCATTTAGGAAACTATGTTTCATCTGCAACAAATGATCATTTGTGCTTTTGAAATTGTAGTTTTCATTTAACATAATTACTTTCATAATTAAGAAGAAAAAATGTGATGACAGCTGTTCCCAGATTATCAGATTAGATTTTGTATGATGATGTTTACTGCAGGCAAAAGGCTGAAGGAGAGAAAGGGTTTTATAGGTTGCTTAAAAATATTTCAAAAATTAACATTTAGGCTAAGGTATATAAAAACACATGTTTTTCTTTTCTTTCAGTAGAATTAAAATGCACTTGCAGTAAATCCTGGTAGATAAATTAGGGCATTCCTATTAATCTATTCAATATTTTTAAATTAAATGTACAGAATTTGGTCATTGTGAATGGCCACTTGAGGGCGCTGTTCACACAGCAACAGATAATTTCCTGGCGTTATAAAATAAAAATTACCTGCCCTTCTTTTTAAAAAAGGATTTTTTAAAAACTGAAATCTTGAAAACAGCTGGCTGTAATATTGGAGGAGTTTCTTTTTTTCAGTGCACGGAGACTCCTACTTGCATTTTATTTTCATTGCCATTTTTACAGGCCAAATGACATAGGATGAAGGCTGTTCGTAACCTGCTGATTTATATATTTTCCACCTATCTCCTGGTTATGTTTGGATTTAATGCTGCCCAAGACTTCTGGTGTTCAACTTTGGTGAAGGGAGTCATTTACGGATCGTACTCTGTAAGTGAAATGTTTCCCAAAAACTTTACAAACTGCACTTGGACACTGGAAAATCCAGATCCAACCAAATATAGCATTTACCTGAAATTTTCCAAAAAGGACCTTAGCTGCTCTAACTTTTCCCTCCTGGCTTATCAGTTTGATCATTTTTCTCATGAGAAAATAAAGGATCTTTTGAGAAAGAATCATTCTATAATGCAACTCTGCAATTCCAAGAATGCTTTTGTTTTTCTACAATATGATAAAAATTTTATTCAGATTCGTCGGGTATTTCCAACCGACTTCCCAGGATTACAGAAAAAAGGGGAAGAAGACCAGAAATCCTTTTTTGAGTTTTTGGTATTGAACAAGGTGAGCCCAAGCCAGTTTGGTTGCCATGTGTTATGCACTTGGTTGGAGAGCTGCTTAAAATCAGAAAACGGGAGGACAGAAGCATGTGGGATCATGTATACAAAGTGCACCTGCCCTCAGCATTTGGGAGAGTGGGGGATTGACGACCAGTCGCTGGTTTTGTTAAATAACGTGGTGTTACCCCTGAATGAGCAGACCGAGGGCTGCCTGACCCAGGAGCTGCAAACTACCCAGGTCTGCAATCTCACCAGGGAGGCCAAGCGACCGCCTAAAGAAGGTAAGTGTCCAGCAAAAAGGGGAAGATGGGGGGGGAAGGGAGGGGGCAGCTGGGGAAGGAGTTAAAATGTGCTGCTTCAACTCGTGGGCCTCAGTGTTGCACCTTTAACTCAACCATCTTTGGATTAATTTGCTCTGTGATCTTCACTGATAAAGGTCTCTTAAGCTAGTTTCAGGATTCAAAATTTAAGAGACAGGAGGTGAGGATGTGATAGTTCTCAGCTACATGCCCCAGAAGTGTGGGTGGAATATTCAGGAGAAAAGATGAAAAAATGTGGAGCCAGTTTGCTCTGGAGATTGGTGAGGATTAGGCTGCAGCCCTTGGGAAACACACACACACACATACACACACACACACACATGACACCTGTAAAATAGATTTGTAGCCATCTCTTTCATGCTCCAGTCCCCTTCACTACCTCTCTCCTTTTCTCTATCCCACCATCTCACTCCGGGTTTGGGCAGCAGGACTAAAAGGTGACCCAAAGTCAATAGCCAGCCTGTTTGGACCAAATGACTTCCTGGTATATGTTACAAGGGTGCCCCCCACCCCATAGGTTCGTGGTGTTCAGATGCTTTGTATAATAAAGCCCTCCTGCTTGTTTTTTTCTTGGGTCAAGAGAACCCCACTGGTAGCACCAACTCTGGGATCCCCAGCTTGTGAAACCACGAGCGGGTAGGGGAGGAGGGCAGTATTAAAACACAAGCTGATTCTCTAAGACCTGTAATCCCTCAGGCATGATGTTTTGCTACTCTTGGTCCCCTGTTGATATACACGAGGAGAGGGAGCTGTCTGAGATGAGCTGGGTGGAAGAAACAGTGCAACGGAAATGCGGAGGAAGAAGAAAGTACAGGAGTGATTTATAGCTTTCACCCAATCCCCAGTGGGGGAGCCACCAGAGGATTTAAGATTGTGTGTTATGTTTAATAATGCAAGAAAGCTGACATATTTTGAGGAAATTAGTTTCCTGTTTGGATGGTTAATGGATGTGTCCCATTCGTTTGGGGTCACGGCTGATAAAGATTCGTTCTTGCTCCCAAACCCTGCAAACGGAGTGTGTGTTGATTTTTTATGCAGGAAATGTTTTCTGATCTCCACAAAGATCCCTGTCTGTGGAAAGGGACAGCCAAGCTCCAGTCCCTCTTTCCTTACCCTCCCCCAACAGAAGTTGTCTTTGTGGCCAATATAAAATTGACACGTTGTTGGAGAATTTTATTGAAGGGTAGCCAAGGCTTTGTAAGGAGGGAGGGAAAGAGAGAAGGGCTTAACTAGCTAAATGCGTTTTCTCTGCTGAAAGCAATTTGGGGGATGGGAAATTATGGGAGAGTAACGGTACAAGGGGAAAAGATGTGTTAGAAAATAAATGCAGACTAATGGCAACCGGAGAGGGGTGAGAAACCTCTAAGATTTCTACAGGTCAGCGTTTCGGTAACATCTGTGATGGAAGAAAACAAAGTGGTTTTAAATTACAGGAGTTCTTTTCTCCAGTAAAAATCCCAGAGAAGCACTTGCAACTGCAGGGATGGTATTTAACACCATTTAAAACTAATTAGTGTCCCCTGGAATAAAAAGCTACAGTACACACAGAAAATGTGACGTTACAGGCTGGCTAATAAGATCACTAACACCAGAAACTAGTTTTTGTTTGGTTTATTATTGTTTTATAAAATTTAGGAGATCTTCAATGAGTACAGTTCGACCATCAAATCTATGGTAGTGGAATTTGAATCCAGTCTCGTAGCCCTTTTTTTCATGAATGGCAGCAGAAACCAAGTTGTCCTATGCAGGTTAAACATGGTGTTTAGGGACTTTGCTGGTCATGGTCGTGAGGTGTGTGGGTTGAGAGAGTGCTGGAACTTACAGAAATTGGATTCAGCAGCCATTTGTTTTGTGGCTGACTATGAATGAGTGATTGTAGACATTAGATGTGAAAATCATGTGGGAGAATGTGTGTATCTTTTGGCTAATTAGCTGGCAAAATGAGAAAGGAGTCAACAAGTACATGACTTTATTAAAATTGTTAGCATGTTACTAGAATTGACTAGGAAAAGTTCATCCAATGGGGGAAGAACATATGCTGACATTGCACAGCCTAGATTGTAAATTTGTGCTTTTTAATTGTAATACTGAGTCAGAAGGGTAAGGATAAGTAACTTCCGATGACATAATTGTAGCTGCTGCACTTGTAAGTAATCCTTATGAAATACAGACAGCATTCCTTCTTACCTCATTCAGAGAAGGCCCTTTTGGCTATGCTGCATTGTATAAAAGAAATGTGAAGATATTCATATTCTCAATTAGTCAAATTTATACCAAGTATATTACCAATCATAAATATTGGAGATAAATGATATATAAACTCTTATGAAAGAATTATTTAATACCACTTTAAATAGACTACTACATCATGATATTTACATGGCTTGAGGTTAATAATTACATATAGTTGTGCTACTCATATCTAATATTATTCCAACATTTCTTTACATTTTATGGTAACATGTAAACCCAGCTTGTAAAATGAGGCTTTAAAAAGTCCATTTATATTTTATATTACTTTGTGATTCCTATTTTCTGTAGAAAAATAGTTAAAGGGTTTTGTATGATATCAAGGGGATAAACACAAGATTATTCTCTACAATTTATGACTCCCATTTTATTCACTGGGTTAAGTACTGACTCCAAAGGAATTGAGTAGCAGTATTTCCCACATTATAGAAGTGGTATAAATTGGAAAAGCGGGTCTTCCAACTCAGCAGACCCAAACCAAGATAGTTTTATGTAGTGCAAAGGCCTACCAAGTGCTGAGTGTCTGTTGGAATTACAAAATCATATTTCGTTTGCATTTGAGAAAACTGTAGGCTCCCAGGAATGGGATGTTTTGGGACAGCATTTCTACTAAACTATTACTTAATAATACATTCATGTACTGAAGAATTTCATAGCCAGAAAACAACAAGAAGAAAACTATCACTGTTTATAGTGACAAAACAGCAATTACAAATGTTATCTGGACTGTGTTGTACATGTAAGTCACTGGAGTCATGCTTCATTAAAGTGTTCAATTTTAGTACACTTAAATGTCTTCTTATTTAAGATCACATTGATATATTTGAGAGGAGCATGTGATTATAGAAATTTAGTTGTCATTCCTCAATTTTTTGTGTGAAATTTTGAAAACCAAGTATATCAGCAAAATGAAGCTTTTAAAAAATAATGATGTCTTATTTCAGACAGTTAAGAAACTATATATAAATGTATTATATATGCACATACTATATGTACATTGTATATATGATATATATACACATTTTGTGTATAATATATACATATTATATATACTATAATATATATACTATGTATGTACTATGTATATATATATAATATGTGTAACTTTTTTTAAGGAAACTCAATGCTGTTTTTCTGGTTTTCAGATATAAGCTTGTGGATAGACTGGCATTTATGCACAAGGTCTTTGCTATGTTTCCGAGGATTCTTTTACCAAAGAGGTTTCTGGACCATATAGGCTAACATAGAAAAGATGATATAAGATCTAATGTCTTACTACTTCCCTTAAAATAAATAATTACAACAGTTTTGGCAGAAAAGTTCTACACCAGGATTTTTAAATCACATAATAAGCCTTAATGGAACCTTTGTTTCCTACTTATATCAATGGTGCTAATTATGTGAACAGAAATTGGGATCCCTGTATAGATTCCAGGAAATCTGAGCACACACACACACACTCATTTGTTTTTCCACTCTGCTTCTGCTAATCCTTGATATTCCACCTCCCAAGGGAAGACTCACTCTCTACCTGGGTAAAATCCAGCCTGTATGTGTGTATATGTTTATAGTACTGGGTGCATGTTTGTCATCTTGAGCAATTTGTATCCCTGTCAGTTTCCGTGTTCCCATTTCTTTCTACCTCTGCTCTTTTTGCCTCATTACTGTTGCAGCCACTTCTCTACCTTCCTCTTTACCTTCATTTGATCTTCCTTCCTTTCCTATCGTTGCCATGATCCCACACTCCTTATCAAAATGCGGAACATGATATGATCCTGTGGTTCCTTGAAGAAGCAGAGCCTGAAGTCTGCCCTGCCCCGTAGCTGGATCCCACAGCCTTCGGCACATACTGCAGTGTCGTTGTGGCATTTACCATATTGCAGTCTACCTTTCACTCATGTTTCTATCTCCTCCTACTAACTTGAGAGTTCTTCAAGAACGAAGACTGGGTCTTCAAATTGCCTAGAGCATCCTCAACAGAGCTTTAGTAAATATTGGGTGAAATTTGTATTAAATAAACGAAACAGAGATCTTAGTAGGAGAAATAACAATAAATTGATTACACTAAAAAGAATAAAAAGGCATCATTTTGGGAAAGCAGCCACCTTTTATTTTCTTTATTTTAGGGGAAGATAACTACCATTTATCTCATTTCCAATACCTTTAGTGTATTATTTATATAAGCTCCTCATTTATTATTTATTTTTTATTTAATAAAACTTTTAAAAGACTGGGAAAATGGAAGTATTAAGTAATAATCTTAATATATGTTTATTTTAAGAGATTAACAATAAATATAGTTTTTTACACATGCTTATCTACACAGAACATGTTGGGAAGGTTTGCCCATTTCTCTCTGTTTAACTGTCTTTATTTCTGTCGACATTTCTTTCTTCTGGTTCTGGCGTCGCTTCCCCAGTAATATGACATTTCTTAAATACTGTCTTCCACAGTTTGAAGTCAAACATATAAAACGCTTTCCAAGGAAGAGGAAAAGAGTGTTTGCATGTGATGGTCAGTGCTTCTGCTGGGGACTCGTGGTCAACGTCTGTAAATATAGTTCTACAGGAGGTTACTACAATTGTAGGCCTGGTCACGCAGTGTCACAATTTTTACTTTTGCCATTTCAGAATTTTGTCAATGTAGGAAGCAGCTCATATGTATCATTTAATGAAGTAAAACTCCATTACATGGCCACATGTTTTGTAGACACTACACTAAAATAGTAACACAAAAATCGGTGTGTTGAGTGAATGTGCGCTAGGATGCACTCCTGTGCCAAGCTGTATGTTTCAGTGGGTTTTTATGATAGCTACAGATGAACGTACTGCCGGTTTCTTCCAAAAAAGAGATTTTTAAGTAAAGGGAATTTTACTTTATTTGAATCTAGCTTCGTGCATTTCTTTATTTACTTCCTTTACTAATAGAAGTAATTTTATTGTTCATCGAATATTTTTATAAAATATGGTATTCTTTAGAATAAATCTGTTGCATATTACCTATAATAGTTATCTGGCCCTTGGATCTGTAATCAAAGTCCATTGATAAATAAACTTTTCATTTTCAAAATGTCCTGTGTTGGATTTTAAGATAACAAACCCAGAGAAAGCTGGGTTTGAATCTTCTCTTCCATTTTTAATTGTGTTATTCTGTACTACTACTTTTCCTTACTAACACTAGATTAGTGATGCTTATTTCTCAGGGTACAGGAGAACAGGAAGTGATGTCAAGTATTTAAAAAATACAATTGGTGGCTTGGAATATCTTAGTTCCCATCAGCCCTATATATTACCTGTGAATATATTTTGCCAATTCAATTAAATAATAAAAATCAGAGAGGTGTTCAGTTTTCCACTTCATTGAAATGTAAGGTCTGTCTTGGTGTAAGATATACGTGCTTCCCTAAAGTGACTCAGTCACCATATAGTGTTTTTACAGGTGTCCGGACTTGGCTGAGCTTGACTCATCATCAACCTGTTGTAGTAGAATGTTGTGTTAAATGAGACTGCACATGTAAAACCCTTAGTCCAAGTTATATTAGGCCCTTGATTCAGTTTTTGAAACCTCTTTTTTGTCTTCTAGCCATAAATGATAGAGAATTAATAATAAGTAATATAGTAGATTGTCATTTAATTATTTGAACTTGTTTAGGAAAATTTAGGGCATTTAATAAAGGACCATTAAGCTTTTGAATGTCTGTCTTGTACTAGATAAAGAAAACATAGCATCTCAGTACATTTGTGTTGACGGAGGCATGACTAATACATCAAATAGATCAAGCCAGTGGTGTGTGAGTCATCCTAGGCCTGGGAAGTTGTCCTTTGGATATCATTGCCGAGAGTTTGCAGAGCCATTTAAATTAGTTTCCGAGTATTTTATGCTTTGCTGAATTATGCAAAACTAAGTCATGTTTTGCTATCTGTTTTGAAAAGGAATTATCTTGAAATGCCAGTCTATATTAAAGCATTTGAAAAAAACATAGGACTTTTTAGGATTTTTTTCATGTGTGATTAGTTATTAGAGACTAGCTAGTAAATTCCCCCAAAGCCTTACATATTCAGATAATGAAAACAAAAAAACCTTGTTAGTACTCATTTGAAGACTCTGATGTTTTCTTAAAACAAAATTTACAAAAGGCCATCTACAAGACTTCAGAAAATGCCAAGTGCTGTATGTTCAGTTATCTTTAAATGGTTGGTTAGATATTTTGATCATTTGCAAAGAATGACCTAAGTACATATCTGCTAAACTAACATATGTCTTCTAGTTTGCACAGAAGGTGCAGCAAGTAACAAATATGTAGTAAATGCATTAACATGGAGCTGTTTCTCTAACGTTTACTTGAGTGAACAGGCGTCTTGTTTAAAATCTGATGTGTTTGCTGATGCACATTTCCCCCCAAACCAACCCCCTATCACATGTTCTTTATGCTTGGGACATGCTGTAAAACATGAAGGTGAAATGGTTACTCTTTGGTTTCTACCATTTTAAAGGCAATAATTTACCTGCCAGTCTAATTCTGGACTGAATTTTTCTGGGAAAAATAGAGCAAATATGTGGATGGAAAACTGATAGATCCAAATTACAATATTTGGTATATAATTTAAATGCAGTTAGATATAACAAAAAGCATTAGGACAGTTGTAGAGTCAGCCAGAGGATGCTACCTTGGTGAAATTACTTTTCAGCAATAAATATATGGTGAGGTATTAGAAACGTCACAGCAATATTCACTCTCAGAAATGTAATATCTAGTATAATACTCCACCAGTATAATATTCATACTCAGAGTATTCATACAGTATTATTTCATGACATTTCTACTAAGATAATTTTAAAAATAATTGATAATTAAATAAACAATTTCTACACTTGCATATCTAAGTAGTAATAGTCTGTTTTCCAATAAACACATTTTTAATGAGAGGCTTCATCTATAAATCACTCCTAATAAAAGAAGGAAAGTATTTTAATAAACATTTTATAAATTTAATAGTATAATAAAACCTGACATCAAGGAAGTGCTCTAGTTTACAAAGCTCTGCTGTCCATATTGATTTATTGGGTAATAACTGTGAGATCTGTGTCAGTTGCTCCATTGAAATTGGCCAATTATATAGAATACCCGAAAGACCGCGGCTTTTCTTTCTTTAACGATTTTAATACCAATTGGTTTAAAATGGAAAAACTGAAAAATTTTAGTCATTTTTAACGGTTTTTGGAGCACTTGAATCTGAATCACAAATTGTCAGATTTATAAGATACTTTAGGCATTATCTACTCTAACTCTTACATCACTAATGGGATCCCAATCTGCAGACAAATGGTGAGATCATTATTTCAGCTGAGCATCCGAAAGTCTTCTTGGAATTTATATTTAATACCATCTCTATAATGTAAAACAGACCCAGTCATTTAGATCTAATATTTGATAGATCCAGTCATTAAAAAAATAACATGGTATCCAGCCAGGACAGTAATCAGAGTGTCCTTTGCTGAATTGCTTAATAACAGACTAACCTCTATGAATGAGAACTTTCATTAATTATATTTTTGTCCTGTTTGGTATATATTATCTAAACAAATGTGATATAGGTCTCAAAACTTCCAGACTTTCAGCCTAAATTTATTAAATTTAAAGAGTAAGGCATTGAAGTTCAGAGTCTGTCTAGATTTACTAAGATGATTTATCCAAATCTGTCCTAGATTATCATGTCATTATGAATTTCTGGTGAAATGTGTGTTTTGGAGAAATAATATGACTAACATTTTTAGTTATCTTATGGTACATTGAGAAATATTGTTGAGGGTGGGGAAAAAGTGAAGTCAGAGGGGGGTAAATGGCAATGGAAAAAATAAAATAAAATAAAGATGGTCATGGCTGCCATCACTGGCTACTCGTAATTGTACTGTGGAAAAGGGGGCAATTTAGGAAATTCTGTTTGTATAGCCAGTGATGGAAGCTCCTGTCTCTCCTTTCGGCCCAGGGGTCGTAAAGAATCCCCCATGTTTCTAAACCCAAGTACTGCCTACTCTCTTCTCAAATCCCCTCAGTTGCAACACAAGACGGGATGATGTGTGGTTTTCATGGTAGGTGACTTCTGATTACTTATGAGAAGGTCCAAAAGCAACATTTTAAGTTTTCATGTTTTCTTTTAATGAACTGAAAGGTCTTGTATAATAATCAGCCTCTTTGATGATTGGTATATACACCAGCCCAAGTAAACAGAAAAATAAATAATAATGTAAAGAACTGACTTATGAAAATTTAAAATCAGTTGACCATTTATTTAAGCTCAGTTGAAATGGTACTGTTTTCACACTTAATCCAAACTCAGTGTGTGTTCATCTTTATAACTCCATTGGATCAATGGTTTTTCCGTATTTACCTGTTAACTTCCTGATTGCTTAGCTTGTTTTTAAATGATGCGATGTTTGTACATTCATATATATCATTTGTACATGTTTTTCAGCATTTGACCTTGCAACATTTGAACAGGCCTGGACACGGAAAGTTTTATGAGTTGATAACTAAAAACAAATAACATTAAGACTCCCATATAAAACAAAAAATGCTAACATATTATAATTTAATTCTAATTTTATATAATGAAAATATAAAATGAAAATCAAATTTTAATTGCTAATGTTTTATTTTGCATATTGATTTTATTATCTTTCTCAAAGCAAACCAAACACATACACACAAAGCTTTTCTTCTTTATTTCATTCTAGAAAGAAATCCAGGCAGTTAAATTTGACCTTGTAGTTTCATAAAGAAATTACAGGTTTGTTGTTGTTCTTACTATTCTCTCTGTTAGTCTATTTCACATCAAGGAAGGATCCTGAGAGGGGAAAAAAGTAACTTCCCAAGCTAAAAAAAAAAGTTAAAATTTATTTTTTCTAAATTTCTATTGATGCAGAACTACATGATATTTCTGAATAGGCAATACATAAATATTTATTGTATAATGGATGCTTATGGAAATATGTCTTATATTGGCCATTCATAATAATTGTAATGTAGAAAAGAGAGCACCTTCAGAAGATGAAAATCTGCTTATGTAATTTTTCCACATAAATCTGGCATACTCTCAAAGATCTGCTTCTGCTCCGTAGATTGAGAAATTTTTGTTTATTTTGGCTTGCCAGAGAGGTCAGCTTTTCCTACAGATATGTCAGCCTGTGGTCAGCGCTCTCTGGCTGGCCTTGATTTTATGATTTAGAGGTCAAACAGTGTCTATTTTTTACGTGGTGCCTGAGAAATTACCCAAGTACATGGCCTTTTTATTCTTCACTAGGCTTTACTTTCTAATATGATGAAGTAAATGCTGTGGAGTGCCATTGTTCCATCTGCACAGCACAGAATCGTTTAAGACCTTGCTTGTAGTATAAAAATCTGTTGTCTTTAAAACGTGTGGCTTCCTTCTGTTTAGTGGTTTTCCTGGAATCTTCTGACAACCATGTTTTAGCATTCAGTTGATCATGAAGTGCATGAATGAACTTTAGCCATAATAATAAATATCACACGTGCTGGCTCCTGGATCTGCGTCCTGAAACCGCAGAAGCCGCAGAAACCACAGACCTGCAACCAGGGGAGTTGGAAGCCGAACAGAAGTGGATCCACTGAGTAGTAAGAATGGATTAATACCTCAGTCCAAGTAGGTTGTCAGTTAATACAGCAGTGTTGTCCCCTTAGCAGTGGAAACCTTTTTCTAATGTGTCGACATATGAAAGAGATTTTAGAAATAGAGCTGCTTGCGCTGTAGTGGGGGGAGGCCTAGCACCCCACCTAAGCACCTCTGTCTTCCTATGTTCATCCTAGAGGTAACTCTGCTTGAAAAACTGCTGCAGAACTATGAATCCTTGATCCCCTATGTGAAACTGCATATGATAAATTAATGTTAAAAACTTTCTTCCACTGAGAAGTTAATATTTTCAGTGTTATGATCACCTAGAATATTTAAGAACTATCATATTGATTTTACTGTATTTTACTTAGAACAAAATTCATAATTTGTCTAGGATGCTATGGTCCACATATATGTATGCTTAGTTTTCCTCTACAACCTCTTCCTCCCTACCCAGCACAGTAAGCACCATAACCTCGCACCCACCCTTTATGCAAGCCCTCAGCCTACGCTGTCATGCCTCCTAAGCCTATTTGATGCTTAGTGTCCTACAAGCATTCTCTGTCCCTTTTCTAGCATGTCTCATCCAATCTGGTAGACATTGGCTGTGTCCCACCAGGCACGAGTATCTCTGCCCTTTTTTTTGCAGAGACAGTGTAGTGAAGCCATTGCTGTGTCTAGATCAGAGATGAGACTCCAACCCCTTCTCTTCTCTCTGTCACACTTGTAGGGTAAGAGACCTGCTGGTGAGCCATCTCTAGTGCCTGTTATGTAGATACTTCCCTCAGAGTCTCTCTGGAGTCAGGCAGTCTTGTGGCTCCATACGCGACCTCCAGACGAGGGCCACAGTTGTGCATCTTCCTCTCTAGTCACCTGGATTCCAAACCTCATCCACCCTAGGTTCCTAACACTCCTGCAGATGTGCTTATTCCACTCATTGCTCTTGCTCACGTACTAGTTTACCTAGATAAATAGGAATACAGTTTCACTATTTTTGTAGATTTTTAACTTTGATGAATAATCAGAAGATCTAAATTTAAGTCTTTACAAATAATATTTGGATGGCATTCATTCTGTCTTTGTCCCTATATTGTTTTGTTAATTCCCAAATAGTTCAGTTGCAAACTGGAAGTAATTGGAATAAACTAAAGTTATCAAGGCAGTGAAAGTTATTTTGAGTGTTCACACATAACAGATACTCACTACTGAAGACAGCTTATTAAAGCAACAACAGAAAGCATTATTACTATTAGCACTGACATTCCATAGGTATAAGTGGATAATGGGTGTCATTATGCTGTTATTCAAATAGTTCCAGCCTTCTGCAATTCTGGGCAGAGGTAAAAACTGTGTTCCCAGATCACTTGTAGTTGGGGAGGGTCATGTGACTATCTCTAGCCAAGGAGTTGTGAGCAAAAGAGACATTCCTCACTGCTGAGCTGGATCGTTCCATTCCTCAAGTAAGATCATGAAGCTCTCACCTCTGGCATGAAGACCTGTACTTAGGGAGAAGGGGTTTCTCTGTCAGCCTCAGTCTTTAAATGACTAAAATTAGGAGGGCTCTCTGCCCCACACTCTTGCTGATCTGTGATGGTCCCAAACCATGAACAAGGAAGAACTCTGTTTTGAGACATTCTAGCTTATTCTCAGTGATATAATGTCTAAGTGAAGACTGGGAAGTAGTGTTGATTGGTAGTGCTAAAAGATGAGTAGACACATTGGTGAAGTGCTCTATCATTTGACCCTAATGAAGTGCTGGCCATTTTGATATGATATTTTGGGGAAAGGAACTCACTAACATAGTGTACACTGATCCTGGGGTAGCTGTACTTGAATTTCTTACAAGCAGTGTTCTGTAACTCAATGTTTTACCCTAATTAAAATGAGTTAATACTAAAATTACTACCACATTGTATATTTAAGTTACAAGAGGTTATTCTTTAACATTTGTTGAAAAAGTTACATAAATTTTTCAATATTTTTGAAGTTAACCAGATTAGAAAGGGTTTGTGGGTTTTTTTGCTGAGCCATGATTATCACAGAACTAAATAGAAAGTTTTCATATTTGCACAGCAGTTCCTGCTGAAGGGTACAGACTTATCTCACTCTCCCTTCTTCCTCCTTTCTTTCATCCCTCCTCTCCTCCCTCCCTTTTGTTAGTTTTTTTCCCCCAGGTACATAGGCTCTGACATATGTGTTTATCTACAGTTTCAATGTTGCAATAATTTCCACCCAATCTGTTATCATTAGATGTGTGGGTGGTCTTTTTTTTTGTAAACAAATATCTCTATGGTAGCTCATGGGGAGTTTGTAATCACTTAGTAAGCACTGCTTCATTAATCTTAACAATTTTCTTGTGAGGTTAATTATGCAGCAACAATTAACCTCCCCTTTGAGTAGGTGGGCTTTTGTCACATTGAGAAGTATTCTTACATCCCATGAGAGGAGGGAGGGGAAAAGTAGGCTGCTGTGACGTGTAAACAAGCATCTGTGAGTTACTTAGTGGGAGTGAAGAGTTCTTTCCAACCTTAGTGGTAGCAAGTTTTGCTCTGCTGGGCTGAACCTTCCATTATTTCCCTGGCTTTCCTGTTCTCAAGAAGTTTGGATTATGATAAGCTCATTAATTATAAGAGACACACTCCAGAATTCAAAGAGGGCTACAGAGGCCATTGAGCAACTGAGAAATTAAAAGAGAAGTGAAAACACTTACTGAGTTTGTGTTCCGAAGAAAATTCATGGATAGAGCAGGTTGTCAGTTTGCTGCCCATGTGATCATGTCTGATGTGTAGGACACATACATATCATAATCATTTAGACAGGAACATGTGATATTAAATGCTCACAGGTATTATAAGCATATTTAATTTGAAAAGACAAATATTTTTAAATAGTTTGGGAATATATTTGCTGTTAAACTATATTTAATAACTAAATATTTGCTAAATATAAATTTAAGTGGAGTTAAGAGAAGATCATAAGAATGACAAAGAATAAAATGCTTTTTGTAGTGGAAGCTGTAAACCTCAAGTTTCTTTGTTTAAAAATTTAATTGGTTCTATTTCCCATGCTATTCTTGCCCCCCTTCTATTTTCTATCTACTGTCTATGCTACTTATTTTCTGTACCTTCTCCCCCCTTCTCCTCCTCCCACTCCCCTGTTGCTAACCCTCCATGTGATCTTCATTTCTATGTTTCTACTCCTGATCTAGCTGTCCTTTTAGTTTGCTTTCGTTTTAGGTGTGGTTGTTAATAACTGTGAGTTTGTTGTCCTTTCACTGTTCATGTTTCTTTAACTTCGTTTTCTTAGATAAGTCCCTTTAACATTTCATATAATAAGGGCTTGGTGATGATGAACTCCTTGAATTTGATCTTATCTGAGAAGGGGGAATAGAACAACTGTAACAGCATAATCAATAAAAAAATTTTTTAAAAATTAAAAAAAAATTAATTGGTGTCTTTTTAGTAAATATATTCAGATCAGTATTCTGCAGATCATCTTAGATATCAGAAATTAAAATTTTACTTAGGGTTTAAGAGTAAATCATTGCCAAACAGATTTCAAAAAGCTAAAAACAAATACAGTTTTCGAAAGTGAACAATTTACTTATATTTCTTAAGAAAACATGTATTGTGTTATGATACATTAGTGGTCGTTTATATTTTCGTTAATCACTTACTGTTTTCCTCCTTTGGAACTTGGCAACTTACTAGGTCCCACACTTCCCACAGCTGCACATTCAGGTTCAGATTTTAGTGGTTAAGAGTCAGGCTTCCTGGGTTCAAGTCCAGATTTCTCCATTTCTAACTCTGTGGCCCTGAGGCTATTACGTACGTCTCTAAACTCAGTTTCTTTGTTTGTGAGGACATGATTATTTTAGTGATGTAAATCAGAGGCTGATGAGGTTATTTAGTGTGAAACAATTGACCTGACCTTGAACACTGTGTAGTAGAGGCTCAATAAATGTTAACTTTCATTAATTGGATGGCTGATTCTGGAACCCTTTACTGCATTAGATTTCTTTAATACAGCAAATAAAATTTTGATTCATAATAAAAAGTAATCTATTTAAATGACCTTACAGAAATTAAAATGCCCGCTGGGTTGCTTAGTTACAGAAATGCACACTATTTTTAATTCTTTATTCCTTCTGACTACTCATGTTCCTGAGGAAAACAGAATTAGCTGCCATATCTGTTCTCCTCTAGTCCTCAGTGGAAAAAATGAACCATGGGTGTGTACAGCATCATTTTTTCTTCTTTTAAAATACACTAGTTCGTAGTATTCACAGCTCATTTGACAAAGGGTAATTGGCCCGGATGATTTTCTCCTAGAAAAGTGGGTCCACTCTGATCAGCAAGCAGTGGCCATTGTAGTCTGCCCTCCAAAGGCACCTCAGCTTGGCTACTTTCCTGAAAATATTTGTGTCCCTTTTAGTCTAGTCATTTCTCCATAATATTATGGTTTAAATGCATTCGCATTTCACTGGTGAAATCAAGTTAAAAATCTGTGCTCAGATCTCTTTGGGGGGATTAGTGGGTTTGTGAAAGGAAAGCACACTCTGATTTCCGGCTTGGCCTACCTCTGAACCCCTCCTTCCTTCGGAGCAGAAACAGGTTTCTTAGAAAATATCTTGCCTGCTGTCTGCTTTTTAACATTTGTTCTAAGGCTTAATGTAAGAAAATATCTCTAAAATATAAATCCATATTATATTTTTCAAAAGATTATACCTTTTTTTTACTTCCCATGTTATAAAACATTTCCTTTCATTGTTACAAAAAGGGAATTAGCAATGTGACATTAAGTTTTTTAACGTGTAGTCCTTTGTATTGGATTAGGTGCCTTCTGGGTGAGACTTGCCATTACTGTTTGAGTAACTTCAGGCAAGTCACATCATCCCTTAGAGGGAGCTTCAGGTTGCTCAGTTATAAAACTGAAAGTGGTCGTCCGAAACTCACAGGATTGTGTAGAAAGTCAGACTGTGTTGTACATATATGAAAGCTTTTTAGAAGGTGAAAGTGGCATCCAAAATAGTCATAGTTATTGCCAGCATTATCATGCACTTGTGATTAAGCATGTGTAGTTCATTGGCATGTATGTAGGTGAAATAGTGGTCCTGTCTTAGGAGGGTGATGTCACAAACTGTTGGATGGGATTGGCTTGACATTTTTAGGTGAGACTGTAATCTCTGTCCTTAGGAAAAGACTATTCCCTTGGTTTTCCTTTTTGTTTTCTCTGTCATTGGAAGCAGTAACGGTTCGGGCCTCACATCAAACGTTTCAGTTTGGATCCCAGTCCCGCCTCCACTAGCTTTGTGGCCATTTGGCAGTTTGCTTCATATTTGTAAACCACATTTTCTGTGTCTGTAAAATAGAGATCATATTTATGCCATTTCTTTTTTAAAATATCTGTATGAAAACAATTTTAGGATTTATAAATAATGCAAAAGTTGTCAATTTTTAAAGAAATGAAAAAACTTTAGTTTTAGGCAGTCCACATAAATTAAAGTTTGACTTCAATTGCATCCAGTTCTAGCTTTCCTCATCCATAGATGAATTTCAGAAATACAACGAGTCACTTCATTATCAGCTTCCGTGCTTTATGCCAGTCAGATAAACAACTTGACAGTAAACATAACCTTTCTTCCCTTTTGTTTCTTGAGAAAGTCAAGAGTTAATATTTTAGGAGTGAAGTACAGGTGAAGAAGAATGCTTGCTGAAAACTTGCCCCCAGTGCAAAAAAAAAAAACAAGACTGGGAAAAATTATAATTTTACAGAACTGTTCATATTCTCTATGGAACAAAGCCACATATAAATAAACAGGGGTCTATGTGCACATTAGCTAATTAATCTTTAAGGAATATAAATTGGGTAAATTTTGAAACAGACTGAAATGGGAATATGTGGATAGAGCTTTGCAATTTCACAAAGTGTGTTTGTGTCAGTTTTGAAAAGATTACGGATTGGAATCTGTCCTCTATAGGTCTTACGTGGGAACATCACAGAGGCCAGATGTGACTTTGCGGCCGGCCATGCACTGTTCTGATGGGATTACTCATCAAATTTAGTAGATAAACAAAATGCCTGCTGGTTACTTTCTATTTAAAATAATCAACTTGCAAAGAGTTTTGGCAAACCTAACACTTGGTAAACACTTCTTAGAAACACCCAGTGTTGTGCTTTTGAACAGTGTAGCAAAATTATTGAATGGAACTATATTCAGATTTTTAAAAACATGTCTTGCTTAATTCAGGTTTTATCAGCTTTAATACTTATTTTGACGTATAACTTGTTACAACTGGCATTACACACCTTAACCCCTAAAATCAGCAGCTTTCCTGTTAAGCTGACGTCAGTGGGGAATGTCTACTTTAGAAATCCATCAGTAGAAAAGCTACCATGTATAATGGGTAGTTTGAAGAGAATCCAAATGGAATAAAATGGACCACCATGCCTATATTTTTATTATTTCTTCACAGACTTATTTTTTAATGTACTTATTTTATAATCAGAGTACTCAAGGATACATACCTTACTGTGTGCCAGGTACAATGTTAGACATGAACTATTTTAATCTTTGTAAGAGCCCCATGAGATAACCATCACTGTGACTTCCAATTTCCAGATGAGGAATCTGAGACACAGGGAGGTTAAAGGGACGTGCCCACACACTAACACACTGAGAAAAAGAAATGCAATCTAATGTGTTTCAGTACTTCAAAAGGTACTTAACTCATGCAAGCCTTTGTAAATAAGAGATGTTTACAAATATAAAGTTTAAACTATAAAGTTTTATTTTAAAACCTTGAAGTACCTTTCCTTGTATACACTTAGTAGTCTCAGGTCTGTTAATGCTCCTTCCCACTCTTAGCCTCTCCTAAGCTGTAGCCTGAGTATAGATCCTCACTAATAAAGGAGCTTTCTTTAGCCAAGTCCATTATTCAAAGATCTCTTAAATCTTATCTCTCCCAAGGAACTTCCAAGTGATTAAAATGGCAGTATTGATTTTTGACATTCTCTGATACATGCAATGGTTATGAAATACTTCTTACTCATAAATATACATTTTATTTTGTTGTATTTGCAGTTAATTAAATATTTATATATAAGTGTATTGCATTTAAAATTTTTCTATAAAAATGGGATTTCTTAGATTACAAGAGTATAGATGCTAAAAAGACTACAGTTTAATTCCCTTGAACTTTACTTAGTACTACATTAACACAATGAAGTGCTTTATCTTTTCTGTAATTATGATAATAAAAGATCAAAATAAAATTAGAATTACAATGATCTTTTCTTGTATAACTTAATGATTTTAAGTTGGTAAGGTGTCATTTATATTAGATAAAAATACTTTATAGTTAGATTAACTATCTCCATTACAGAAAAATGCAGGATCCTAATTAAAAAAAAACAGAGGTGAAAAGTTCACTCTCTAGTTCAGGGAATATTTTATTTAATCGTTGTCTTTAAATAAATTTAATAAGTTCTTTTTAATTCTCAACTTTTATTTGACTGAGCACCGAATATGAATTCTATCCTGTTGAGGGAAAAGCATAAATCCTGACCCATTCTGACAAAAATCATCTATTGTGGAATTTCTTTAATTGTGATAACACTAAGGCACTGAAAATTAAGCTTATGCCAACTTTTCTTTTGAATGATAGTGATTAAATATTTTTGGAATAGAGGTTCTTGAGAGGATGTAATCAAAACATTTTTTTCATAAAAAGAACAGCTATTCCATTTATTCTAAAAATGAGAATTCAGAGAGTTAAGTAGGTCAATGTGAGCCATTAAACAAAAATTAAAATATAACTAAAGAATAATTATCTGAATAGTTCGCATATATCAGAACATTTAAGGTTTATTTCCATTTTCTCTTCATTTATTTTATATTTTCTTAAATTTCTTCCACATTTATGAGTGCTAGAAAAACATATTCTGCAATAAATAGATGTTTAGTCTATTTTTATTGATTTTTATATACATAACTATTTTATTACAACAAACATATAGCCCCAAACTAATTATTTTTATACTTATCATTTTAAAAAGTATTTCATTGGAATTACTCTAGGACTTTTATGTCATGCTAATTTTGTAGCAGGACTTTAGGTACATGATTAAAAATATCCTAGCATTTGCATAATTTAACAGATTAGGAAGAGGTATTTAGAAAAACATTCCAGGGCAATTTACTTGTTTTGAACATCTGGTTAACAGCTGTAGTAATAAAAGTTAACACAGCAGTAACCGTCTTTTACATTGATCTCCCATGCACACACAAACACTAAGAAGGATTAACTACTATTAATTCTTGCTTCCTTTTGCTATAAGAATTTGCCTAAAAAGGGAAAAGAAGATTTGAGAATTATTTTTCTTTTTAAGATTTTTAGAGCAAAGGGAAGGGACGGAGACAAAGAGAGAAACATCGATGTGAGAGAGAAGCGTCAAGGTTGCCTCTGGTAGATGTCTCCACAGGGGGTACAAACCCACCACTGAGGCATGTGCCCTGACCAGGAATCAAACCTGTGACCTTTCAGTTTGGGTGATTGTGTCCAACCCACTGAGTCACACCAGTCAGGACTAAATTTGAGAATTCTTAACTATAGAATGTCAGCTGAAATTTATATGAAAAATGCGAATAACACTGATTGAGATCAGATTTTAACTTCATTCATATTAATTGAGAAAAAGTAACTCTTGACAGTTGATACACATAGTTATGATAGAATTTCCTTAAAATTTATATAAACACATTTATTTTTTCAGGTTAATATTTCTTTATTTAAATTTAAAAAATTTTATTGTTCAATTACACATTTTAAACAGCAATGTTATAGTAATGGCTAATGTCATATTTAGCAGAATGTTAACGTTGAATTAATTAGTAAATAAGAACTAAGCACACACATTTCCAGATGTTTAATGTATCTGTTAGATTAAAATTTTTGTATGTATAATATATAAATATCTAAAGTATGTTTTAATGCTTCAAGTTTTACTTTTTTAAATCAATCTGTTGATCCATAACTTAGGGATACTTTCAATTAAACATCTTAAATGAGCTTGCATGCTCAGATCCTGGTGCAAAACAGATATTTTTTTCTAATTTGATTTTTAAAATAATCATTATATTCTCAGTAATTAGAAAACACTGAAAGTCAGTACAGTAAATTTTCTATTTAAGTAATTCAAATCACTCAAATTTATATCCCTCCTTTCTACAATTTTATTTTCATGTGCAGTCCACATTTTCTATCCATGGATATAACCTTCCGTGGATCAAAAATATGTGGGGAAAAAGATTACATCGTCGTCGATGTGTATTATGTAGTTAGGCTTAGGATGATTTCTGTACTAAACATGTACAGACTTTTTTTCTTGTCATTATTCCCTAAATATAGTGTAAGAAATATTTATACAACATTTGCATTGTATTAGGTATTATAAGTAATCTAGAGGTGATTTAAATGATGAGGAGGATGCGTGTAGGTTATATACAAATACGACACCATGTTATGTAAGGGACTTGAGCATCCCCATCCTCTGGCATCTGTAGGTAGGTGTCCAGGAACCAGTTCTTCGTGGATACTGAGGAATAACTATATCTACATTTCTAGGCATATGTAAAGAATACTTAATAGACTGAAGACAAAGTTAAATTTCTTGTAAAGTCAACCATGATGGACTTATCTGAAAATGTCTCATCTTGAACTAAATGCTTCAGTAGCATAGCAAGATATTTTGTTTTATACCTATGTAGTAATTCTTGTTTTTAAGCTCTTGTCAACAAATAAGATTGAGTTTTGCCATGGGCTTCTTCTCTTTAGCAAAAAGTTAGTTTAGTGCATGTCATGTTACAGTAGTTGTAGGTGGCATGTAAAGAATTAATTTAAAACAGTGAATAATTGGCTGAAAATAAATCATGATTCATGTTTTCCTTCTTAGTTTAAAATCATATTGCAAAAATAAAATTCTATGAAGTTTATATATAATAGTTCACAAATATATAATTAAAAGCATATACATAGCATGTCAGTGTGATATAGTATTACATTGAATTCACTGATTTTTATATACAAAATGTGTTGGAACTTCATTTTCTGGAAGTGTCTCTAGGTATGTTATTATATGAGTGAGTAATGGCAAACAGTACTTATTACATATAATATGTTCTTGGACTTGAAATCAGAGTCCTGTAATAGAAATAGGGATATATTTAATCAAAATGTCTATACTATCCAAAGCAATTTATAGATTCAATGCAATACCTATTAAATTACCAATGACATACTTCACAGACATAGAACAAACACTTCAAAAATTTATATGGAACCATAAATGACCCTGAAAAGCAGCTGCAATTTTGAGAAAGAACAAAGTAGGAGGGAACACAATACCTGATACCAAACTGTATTACAAGGCCACTGTAATCAAAACAGCCTGGTATTGGCATAAAAACAGGCACATAGACCAATGGAACAGAACAGAGAGCCCAGAAATCAACCCAAGTTTCTACAGTCAAATAATATTCGACAAAGGGGGCAGCAACATAAAATGGACTAAAAATAGCTTCTTCAACAAATGATGTTGGGAGAATTGGACAGCTATGTGCAAAAATATGAAACTTGAGCGTGGAACTACACCATACACCAAGATAAATTCAAGGTGGATAAAAGATTTAAATATAAGCCATGACACCATTAAAGTTCTAGAGGAGAACATCTCAGATATTTCAAGATATGGCAAGAAAATCTCAGATATTTCACGCAGCAAGCAACATTTTTATCGATATGTCCCCTAGAGCAAGGGACATAAAGGGTAGAATAAACAAATGGGATCTCATCAAAATTAAAAGCTTTTGCGTGGCTAAAGAAAACAGTATTAAAAAGAGAGCCAACTGTATGGGAAAACATATTTGTCAATGATACCTAAGACAAGGGTTTAATCTCCAAAATATATAAAGAACTTATACGACTCCAATCTAAGAAAACAAGCAACCCAATTAAAAAGTGAACAAAGGACTTGAACAGACATTTCTCCAAGGAGGACATACAGAAGATCCAGAGACACATGAAAAGATGCTCAGTATCGCTAGCTATCAGAGAGATGCAAATTAAAACCACAATGAGATACCACTTTACACTGGTCAGAATGGCTATCATAAACAAAGCAACAAACAACAAGTGTTGGAGAGGTTGTGGGGAAAAGGGGTCCTTAGCTCACTGTTGGTGGGAGTGCAGACTGGTACAACCATTATGGAAAACAGTATGGAATTTTCTCAGAAAACTAAAAATGGAGCTGCCTTTTGACGCAGCAATTTCACTGCTGGGATTATATCCTAAGAACCCTAAAACACCAACCCGAAAGAACCTATGCACCCCAATGTTCATAGCAGCACAATTTACAATAGCCAAGAGCTGGAAGCAACCTAGGTGCTCGTCAGTAAATGAATGGATCAAAAAATTGTGGTACATATACACAATGGAATTCTACGCAGCAGAGAGAAAGAAGGAGCTACTACCCTTTGCAACAGCTTGGATGTAACTGGAAAGCATTATGCCGAGTGAAATAGGCCAGGTGCTGAAAGACAAATACCATGTGATCTCACCTTTAACAGGAAGCTAAACAACAAAACAAACGAGCAAGCAAAATATAACCAAAGACACTGAAATAGAGAACAGGCTGACAGTGACCAGAGGGGAGAGGGGAGGGAATTTCAGGGGAAAAAGGGGAAGGATTTACAGGAACTAGTATAAAGGACACATGGACAAAAACTAAGGGAGGTGGAAATGGGAGGAAGGTGGGGAGCACTGGGGGTGGTGGGCTGGAATGGGAGTAAAAGACAAAATTGTACTTGAACAATAATTAAATAAAAAAAAGAAATTGGAAAGGGTACTAGCTCCTTCTTTCTCTCTGCTGCATAGAATTCCATGGTGTATATGTACCACAATTGTTTGATCCATTCATTTACTGATGGGCACCTAGGTTGCTTCCAGCTCTTGGCTATTGTAAATTGGGCTGCTATGAACACTGTATGGATGGAACTGGAAAGCATTATGCTGAGTGAAATAGGCCAGGTGTTGAAAGACAAATACCGTATGATCTCACCTTTAACAGGAAGCTAAACAACATGACAAACAAGCAGAAGAAAAAAAAAAACAAAGACACTGAAATAGAGAACAAGTGGACAGCGACCAGAGGGGAGAGGGAAGGGAAGTTAGGGGGAAAAAGGGGGAGGGATTTGGAGGAACAAATAGGAAGGACACAGGGACGAGAACTAAGGGGGTGGAAATGGGAGGGAGGTGGGGGGCAAGGGGCGGGGGAGGCTGGGATGGGAGAAATAGACAAAAAAACTATAGTTGAAAAATAAATTAAAAAAATAAATTGGGATATATTTAATAAATACCCCAAATAAGTTTATTTAAGATTTTTTGCTCTTTTGGGGAGAAGCAAACACTCTAAGGGGTCAAACAGAAAAGATCAGTGTGTCCATGGCCATTAGGTTGGACTTTGAGAGATTTGGAAGAATATAATTTAGGTAAAGGAAACAGCTTTAACAAGGTTATGTAAGGGAATGGTTGTGGACTATTGAGTGGTATAGAGATCGGTGTAGAACTATGGGTGCACTGTAGACTGATATGGCATAGATTAGACAATTCTTTGGGCTAGAAAACTTGGATTTTAATTTGGAGAGCATGAAGGACTTTAGAGGGAATTTGATGATCATGGTACAGGAGGCAGGAAAGCAATTATCATGCAAGTAGAGGTTGAACAAGGTTTAAGTTAGCAGGATTTTACTATCTGGGCGGGGATATAAGGTACCAGATGCTGTAAGCAGGCCAGTGATGGGGCTTCTGCAGTTATCCAAAGATAATGTAACTAAATCAATAGTAACTGAAAAGCAGGGATGAAAAGCAGTGTGATCAGTTTGAAATATTTAAAATGACATAAGGAGATACATGTTTTAAATGAACTACCAGCAGGATAGGAAAGGCCTGAGTTTTCATGATTATGGCATAGGCACAAGTTAGGAATTTGAAAAGAGGGGAGCTGGTTCAAGTCAAATACAGTTCCAAAGTGATGGTTTTGAGGTTTGGGCAGATAATTAAATTGGCAATATCCTCTGAAAAAGCAATACTTTCATATTATAGTTCCGTCACTTAATAGCTATGGGATTTGCTACATAAATAATTATCCAAGTCTAAGGAGCGTAGAATACTTCTTTTCATATAAAGGTGTTTAATAAGTTTTGAAGGAACATAGAAATAATTAGAGAAAGTAATCTAAATTAATTTTCAGAGGAATAAATTACTTTGCATGATTAAAAATGACAATAAGACAGAGAATTGAGGTGAAATTCACAGGATAGGTGAAGATTACTAGGAGTCCTCAAGAGCAGTCATGAGGTGAAAGGAAAGGATCCTCAGGCTAACATGAGGAATTTTTGGTGAGGATTTAAAAGCTGTTGTCACAGGCCATGCGTTTTAGAAGTTGTATTTTTTAAAGCATTGTGGAATCTCATGTTTAAAATAAAAACAGGTCCTGGTTGGGTGGCTCAAGCGGTTGGAGCCTCATCCTGTACACCTAAAGGTTGAGGGTTCAGTCCTAGTCAGGGCACATGTCTAGGTTGTAAGTTTGATTCCCAGTCTGGATACAAAAGGAAGGAAATGGAATGATCTCTCTCTCTCTAAAATAAGTAAAGAAACATATCCTCAGATGAGGATTAGAAAATAATGCTATACAAGGTAAAAACAGCAAGAATAGTCAAAATATAACACTGTTTCTTCCTTCAGTATTTCTTAAATACTGCTTTTTTGGGGTCATTGAGTTAAAGATCAAGGTCTCTGAATACAGAAATGGCAAATACGTGTTTTTAAAATAATGTTGGAATATCAAAACCACCCATTATAGAGAGTTTATCGTATATAAACTATCATTTTCAGTCTTGCTAAACAATCTATTATGCATATACATTGATGTTATAATGGACATGAAAGTAGTGCTTATCACTTTCCTGTATTGATTGTTTCACAAATTAACTATAAAATCGATATTCTAGAATGTTCACTTACAGGGGAAAGCAAAAAAAATTGACACCCAACATTTCAAGGATTGGTGTTATTTATATCATGAAAAAATGTTTCTGTAAGTTTCTTATTTTAGGTATGATGTAATCTTATATACATTTTATCAGCTTATATCATTATACAAAGCAATGAAAACTAAAATAGAAAAATTTTAATAACATGTTCTTTTAGTAATTTCAGTTCATTTCCTCAAGGTTCATAAACAGACAGGAAGAAAGCCAGATTCTAAGAAAGAACTTAGATGGCCTTTAATAAACAATGAATTATAATTTTTGTCCATTATATTTTTATGTAGAACTGTAACTACCATTTCCCAAAAAGTTACCAGAATGTTTTTTGTTGTTTTTTTAATTAGTTATTTTTCGAGTACAATTTTTTGTCTATTTCTCCCATCCCAGCCCCCCCTCCCCCGCTCCGTGCTCCCCACCTCCCTCCCATTTCCTCCCCCCCTAGTCCTCATCCCTGTGTCTTTCATACTCGTTCCTCAAAATCCCTCCCCTTTTTTCCCCTTAAATTCCCTTCCCTCTCCCCTCTGGTCACTGTCCACTTGTTCTCTATTTCAGTGTCTTGGTTTTTATTCTGCTTGCTTGTTTGTTTTGTTGTTTAGCTTCCTGTTAAAGGTGAGATCATATGGTATTTGTCTTTCAACGCCTGGCCTATTTCACTCAGCATAATGCTTTCCAGGTCCATCCAAGCTGTTGCAAAGGGTAGTAGCTCCTTCTTTCTCTCTGCTGCATAGAATTCCATTGTGTATATGTACCACAATTTTTTGATCCATCCATTTACTGATGGGCACCTAGGTTGCTTCTAACTCTTGGCTATTGTAAATTGTGCTGCTGTGAACATTGTGGTGCATAGGTTCTTTGAAATTGCTGTTTTAGGATTCTTGGGATATAATCCTAGCAGTGGAATTGCTGGGTCAAAAGGCAGGTCGATTTTTATTTTTCTGAGAAAATTCCATACTGTTTTCCATAATGGTTGTACCAGTCTGCAATCCCAGCAACAGTGAACTGAGGTCCCCTTTACCCCACACCCTCTCCAACATTTGTTATTTGTTGCTTTGTTTATGATAGCCATCCTGACCGGTGTAAAGTGGTATCTCAAGCTGTTTGAAGTATTTCATGATTTTGAAATCAACATTTTTTTAGAATTTTAAAAATGTATAGTTTATAAAATTTTCACAGTATTGATCCATAAACAAATCATATTTTAGTATTTGAATAAATCTTTATAATTTATTAATAATCTTAGAAATTTTCTATTTAAAATAATAGGATTAAAATGATCCATTCAGGTCCATGAAACTAGTTTCATAACTTTTAAATCACTTGGGTTTGCTGAGACATATCTGCAGATATCTGTATATGTTATACCTGTAGAGACAGTGGTAGAAATTAAATTATTATGAAAGAAACATTTTGCCTTTAAAGAAGATAGGATTATGAATAGCTCACTTGAAATTTTTGCTTTTATTCTTTGGCATTCATTAATAGCTTTGAATAGAAATAATTTAAAAATAGAAATGCAAAAACTCTCAATGAGCAAATAGCCTTGATTTTCATGTGAATTAAATATGAAGAGATGAGCAGAGTATGTGGCCTACCATTGTTTAGCCTTCATCTAGAAAACATGTTATTAAATATGTGGAAGCCTGAGATGAATCAAGTATTTTAGTATATATACTGTGGATTGTGATCTTTAGAATTTACATTATCTATAAATTACAAGTAGCCCAACCAAAATGTCTGCAGTGTATTAGTTTCTGTGCAATTTAATTTTCACTGAAAGTGTGAGAGTCAATAGGAAAATCACCCTGTAAGCAAAACTTGAACTTAAAAGTTCCATTCATGGGGTAAAAGGATTATTTTTAAATGGAGCGGAACATAGTGATGTTTGTCATTTTTATTAATGATCAGTGTTCTCATTTATTCTAATTTATTTTCTTTTCCCTCATATGTTCTACATTTGTAAAATATAATAATTTAAGCACATTTTTTATATTTTAAAATACCACCAACACATAAGGCAAATGGACTGTCACCCTCAAAATCCTTATTTTTTGAATAATATGAACACATTTGAAAAGTGTTCGAGATTGAGTTTTCATGCAGGTCTGGCCCAAATGGGGAAGCTGAGGATGAGAGGTGAAGGACTGCTCCAGGACTTGAGGGGCAGACCCCTGATCTGCATCCAGGTGGTCTCTGTCCAGAGCATGCGCACTTCACCGCCGCACTTCCCTGCCTCCACACCTTCACTGAAAGATTACACAGGAGGAGGCCAAGTGAGAGAGTTCTGGGTGTAGATGAGGGATAGAGTATGGATTCAAGCAAGTGTATCAGAACAGCTTTCATCCGATTTTAGTCTTACTAAATCTTTCTGTTTCCCCTTTTTTGGTTGTTGCTTGGGGACATATTTCTCAGTTTTTAATGTTTACCTGCCTGGCATGTAAATCAGATTAGATCTGTCCTCCCTACTGACCAGGATACCTTAGGGGACTCTGCGTCCTGCTGAGGGGTGAGGGTGAAGCACTCTTCCTGTCAACTAACCGTCCTCATGTCATGGCATTTGGTGTTGATGGGTTCTCTGTAGTTGGAGTTTAAGAGGTTATGGTGGTTTCATTTCTTTGCTGAAAATGGAGTTAGTCTTCCCTTTACTTTTATTTTATTGCGCCCATTGCATTTCAAGGATTGAGAAAAGGTAAGAAAAAAGGTTGGTTTTCTGTAGTCTTTAAGTGTAGTGCAAAATATTTTTCTTGGAAAAAAATTATCCAAATTAAAATTCTAAGATCTTAGTGCAGCTTGTATACATCTGGAGGAAACACACACACACACACACAAACCTATTCCACAGAACTCTGTGGAGGTGTGATGAAGCCGACAGACGTGTGCAAAGTGTTTAGCCACGTATGATACAGTATAGCAATCACACAGTGATGCTTGGTAGGCATCAGTGTCACTTCATCACGTAGTTGGGGTTTTACTTTTTGCTAATATTAAATATATCTTATTTCATTTTAAATTCTGAATTCAAATTAGTAACTATAAATCATTCTGAATTTAAAATTGATGAAATAAAATAATTTTAATAATTGATATCTAATCTTTGGAGTGGAATTTAATGTCAGTATATTTATATAGTGAGCTTTGACATTATTAAAGGCTGTCGTATTAGCCATAAACTAGTAATTTTACATCTTAACACTATAACTGAATTTTCAGAAAAATCTGTAATGTTCTTGCGTCATTTTTCTATTTGTCAGTATCTAGAAAAATTCATGTGCCTAATAAGTGAATAATGATAAATTTAGATATTGTTTTTATGATGAAGTAACATGAATATTCAAATTCATAGTTTTGCATATTTAATGACATAGAAAATAACTTTGATATAAATGTTAAGTTGTTAAAGGAAAAATTTGTGAATGTGTAAGCCAAAGTTTGGTTTTAAATTATGTATGTGTGTATAGACTACATAGAAACACACCTGCATATTAATAGTCTTACCTCTGATAGCATTATGGGTTAGTTCATTTGCTTTCTTGTGTGCATCTAGTGTTTTCTCCAATGAGTATAAAAAGAATATAAGGGTGCACTGTATAGTGTTAAAACTTTCCAGTCCCAGAAGGTTTTATTTGTTGCTGAAATACATATATATTATGATAAAAATTGCAGTAACTATACTTTAGTTACAAATATCAGAAATCATTGTGGCTATTTAAACAAAAAGGGCTTATAATAAGATTATATGTTCACACAGGGAAAGGGCACAGCAGCAACTACTCTCCTTAGATGTCTTGGCCAGGGCTGGAGTTCCTAAGGTGGCTTTATTCACAGAGCCGGGCACCTTGGCTCTCCTCCGTGGTCCTCAGTCTCTACTGGGTTAGATTGGATTTCTTCACAGCGTAGTGCCTCAGGGTTCCCAAAGAGCAACAGCAGAAACTGCGAGGATTCCAAACTGCATTTATCCAAATAAATTGCAAGACCAGTCCACATTTAAGAGGAAGGGAAATAGATGCTAGAAGAGAGGAGCTACAAAATACTGTTGCCATGTTTTCAAGCAGCTGTACTATGTGACATGCTTTGGCTCATGGGACTTTGAGAACGGCTTGTTCTTGGAGCAATCCTCCTAGAAAATGAGAGACCGCAGGAGAGAGGTCCATCTATTCTAGCCATCCCAAATGTACCCAGGCATCTTCGGAATCCTAGTCATGGACCCAGGTAGATGACCATCTGGCCATAGCAGAATTGCCTTAGCATCAGAGAAACCACCCAGACAGTCACATAATCTTGAGAATTATAAATGTTTGTGATGCTAAGTCACTGCAGCAAAATCTGACTATAATCTGCTTTGCAACAAGTCAGGGAACAGGAAGTTGCCGGGTCAAATGTTGGCTCAAAACTGTGCAGCAACTGCTAGAGCTGAAAACTGGAGCCCCATCCTCAGTGTCACTATCATGAATGGACCGATGTCCTGAAAGACAATGCTTACATGGGGTCTTCAGGGCAGGAGCAACTCTCTTCCACATGTGTATAATGCTGTCTAGTAAGTTGAAACAAAATTACAGCAGCAGCCCTACTCACAGAAAAGTCTGAGAAATTTCGGTTTTCTTCCAAAATTGGTAGTGCAGGTACTCATATTAAGAAGGTGTGATATTGTGCTATATATATAGTAAGAAATAAGTAAATTGCAACCTCGGGCCTCCGATTTAATTGGTTCTGTAAGGCTATTTGAGAAGGGATTTGTTAGAATTCAACTCGTTACCTGTGCATTCTCTCCTTTGTCACCTGAGAGACTCATGACTGATTCTACACGTATCAGCATGAAAGGGATTTTGGGTGAATGTTGAAGCTTTTGTTTGACAAATGAAATTTTTTTCCTTGAACAACTTGGTCGAGAACTGAATTGTTTGAGATGACAGACTTTTGAGAACCAGCGTTTAACTGCATTTGGTCTTCGGCCCTGTTTCTGGGGCAAAGCTCCTAAAACCCTTGGAATTTCTTGTGATAAGAACAGAAAAATGTGTCTTGCTGTGTTCATGAGTTGACTTTTTAGAAAGCCCCTAAGTAACCCAAAGAAGGTGAACAAACTATGCGTGTAGTGGGTTGGAACTTCAGTACTCCACCCCCAAGTCCTGTGAGGTGAGCTGGGTCGTGAACGTGGAGCCGTGGAGAGTAGTGGTCCTGGAGGGGGCGCGGAAACTCCTCACCTTTCCACCAGATGGTCCCGATGCATGTCTTAGTCTGATTGTTCCTGAGTTATATCCTTTTATAATAAACCTGTAATCTAGTAAATGCATTCTTCTCTGAGTTCTGTGAATCACTCTAGCAACTTAATGGAACCTCTAATTAGAGCCAGTTAGCACAGATTACAACCCGGGCTTGCCACTGGCATCTGAAGTCAGGGGAAGGCAATCTTGTTGGACTAAATCCTTAACCTGTGGAATCTGATGCTTTCTCTAGTTAGTTAGTGTCAGAATTGAGTTGAATTGTGGGACACCCAGTTGGGATCCTAAGAATTGCTTGTAGGTGTGGGGAAACCCCTCCCAACCAACACTAGGTTGAAATTGGTACCATGACTTATTGGAAGGTATAATGGATGCTGCATTACAATCAACCATATCTACTACAATCAGCATCAGTTATTTTATCTTTTGGTAATTGTTTTCACTTTTATGAATTTTGAGACTATAATCTCCTATACAATTTGATAAAGGAGCATATCAACACTCATATTAGTACCCCTTCAATATGCAAAGAATAAATCTGTCTTCAAATTGATACTGATGAACTCACATACCAAGAAATACCATGCTTGTCTTGTAGCACCGAAGTTCCCTATGATTTCCTTAGGTTTGGAATGGTGGGAAAGGCTCATTTCTACTGTCTTATTCCTATCTGCTTCCTAGCTTACTAATTACAGTAAGTCATTTATATATCTTAGGAGCCACATGTACACGGCTCCTTCTACCAGGATCTCTAGTTTCCCTTCTCCTCACCTGCAGAGTGTAATTAACTTTTCATTATATAAAGTCCAGGCATTGTTAATATATAATGAGAGTGGTTTTTATGGCATGGATGTAACCTGACAGCCAAGGAGAGTGGACTGGAATATGCATGAGGACAATGATGACTTCACTGTACTGGTAGGTGGGAGCGGTAGACGCCATTTTGAGGGAGCCTGTATATTAGATGGCCATAATAGTCCAATGACTGAGCAAGTGGAGCAACAGATCTGCATCGAATTTTGCATTAAACTTAAACATTCTCTGTGGGAACTATTCAGGTGATTGAAGCCACAGCTACAGGCAACCGGTGATTGGCAGCTTCAATATGACAATATGTCCACTCATGCATCATGTCTTGTGCGGAGTTTTTCGGCAAATCATCAAGTCACCCAGGTGACTCAGTGACCCCTATACCCCAGATTTGGCATCCTGTGACTTCTGGCTTTTCCCAACACTAAAATCACCTTTGAAAGGGAAGAGATTTCAGACCATCAAGGAGATTCAGGAAAATATGACAGCAGCTCATGGTGATTGGGAGAACTGTGTGAGATCCCAAGGTGCCTGCTTTGAAGGGGACTGAGGCTTCACTGTTCTATGTACAATATTCATTGTATCTTATATCTTCTTCAATAAATGTCTCTATTTTCGTAGCACATGGCTGGTTATTTATTGGAGAGACCCCATTGTATACTCATCTTTCACCTTTCAGCTTTTATTTACATCAATTGCTGAGCAAGACTTTCTCTGACTCCCTAGACCTTATCAGGCTCTCCTGTTACAGGCTTTCGCTTCCGTAACATTGTATATTCCTTCCTTATGATTTGGTGAAAAGGGGATGTCTAAATTAATTTTAGAAGAAAAATACCTACCAAAAAGACCAGAATTAAGGAAATGTCTAATAAAATTTAGCCATATGAGTGGATAAAGTCTGTGTTTGTATCCCGAAGATTTTGAATCTTCCTATCCTCCTGTGTCAGTGAAGGACACAGGATGTACAAGGACACTGGTGTACAAGGGGGTTTCTGGGTCGAACTTACCTTAGAATGGGGTTACAACTTGCCATATTGGAGAATGTGATGATTAACACTATGTATCAACTTAGCTAGGCCATGACATCCAGTTTTTTCATCAAACACCTGTCTAAGTGTTGTTGCTAAGATACTTTTTAGATGTGATTAATATGTAAATCAATAGATTTTTAGTTAGGCAGAAAGGTCACTCTCCATAATGTGAGTGGGCCTCGTGCTATCAGTTGAAGGCCTTAAGAGAAAGAATTGTGATTTCCTGAGGAAGAAGGAATTTTGCCTCCGGACTGCCTTCACAATGGAGCTGCTTACATCAGTTCTTCCTGGGTTCTCCAGCTTGCCTTCACAGCCTACAGATTTTAGACTTGCCAGCCTTATGAACTAATTCCTCAACTAAATCAATCAGTCTGTCTCTCTCCATACACACACACCCCATACACACACACCCCATACACACATACACCCCACACACACACACCCCATACACACACACCCCCCCCACACACCCCATACACACACACCCCATACACACACACCCCCCACACACACACCCCATACACACACACACACCCACACACACCCCATACACACACACCCCATACACACACACACCCCCACACACACCCCATACACACACACCCACACACACATCCCACACACACACACCCCATACACACACCCCATACACACACACCCCATACACACACACACCCCACACACACACCCCATACACACACACCCCATACACACACACCCCACACACACACCCCCCCCCACACATCCTACAGGTCCTGTTTCTTTGAAGAACCCTGACTAATACAGAGAGTTAAAATGCAGAGAAGTGAGGGCATGAACTTTTACTTGATCTGATTTAGTATTAGCTATTTTTATTCCCTTAGAAACCCTGGATATAATCAATATGTCATTATGGAAGCAATCTGTCCTGGGTCCCCGGGAAGCAGGTTTAATTGTTTGGGCCCAAAGAAGGGAAGGTATGCAGCAGTATTCAATATGAAGCTGTTCTAAAAACCCAGCTATAGCAGTTTTCACATACTCTGCTCTTCTCAGATCTTGCTTTCTGCTCTCCCTGAGAAAAATTGGCTCTGGACCCTTCATTAGCCAGACAGGTTCATTTTCTTCAAATAAGGGAGACTCTAGGGATAGTAGAGGGCAAAGGATACACTTTTAAGTGTTATTGGGTACCTAACAGGATTGTCACTTGGGTTGTGCTAGCAATTATTTCTCACCATTACCCTGGGTTTTAGAGATGAAAAAAACAACAATTCTCCGGGGGTTTGGTTTTGTTTTGTTTTATGTTGTTGGGTTTTTTTTAGCAATATTTTTCCAGACCCTTACTGCTTTCACCCTTTAGTGAACTTGGGAAGGATTCCTTTTTCTTGCTTTCAAACTTCTTGCCTAATTCCCCTGAAACAGGTTTCATATTCTGTTATTTCACTAAGGCTGGCAGAGGACAAACATATATACTCCAAACCTAGTGCATGAAGGAAATTTCTACTTTCTTTTCCTCTAGTAGAAACAATTACTCTAAGAGATGCCAACATTATAGTAGCCTGAGGAAAGGATGTGTAAAATCATCGGATATTTTATATGTTAAAGTAAGAGACACCCTTCAAAACCCAAAGCCAAAGTAATTTCTGACTATTTCCCTGGGAAGTTTCCTGGAAAGCATGTCACATCTATTTTTAGAACCATTGAGTGTGATGACCTTAGGACCCCATGCTGGAGGCAATTCTCTTGGGATATCTGAGGAGTTGACATCTTGTTTATATAGAGGAAGGATTTTCTGATATTAATAATGTGTTTTCTTTGATTAATTTTTGTTTGGAATTGTCAAAATATTTTAAGTGAAAATATTTATTAGGTGCAGCATAATGTGACTAGAAAAGTGGAGGAATTTTAGTAGATGTGGCACATGATAAGACTTGGAAGAAAGCAATGTTTATGTTTATTTTCACCACAAACACCTATACTCAACGAGGAAACACAAGTAAAAACAAACAGCTATAAATAAAAACTACCTTTACACAAATATGTATAAACAAATTAATTTAGTGCCACAGGGGAATTTCAAATAAAAATCTTATTTTTCTAGTTTTGGGAAGTTTACCATATATCTTTTAGGGCTGACAAATCAAATCTAGAGGAAATGCTAAAAGAACTATAATTTAAATGCACTTGGAGAGAGCAGTGATAATAGTACAGCTCCTGGGATTTCAACTTTAAATGACATATGAGCTAGAACTTGAGGATGCCTATGATTCCAGCCTATCTTGATAAAAGGGAGCTCTTCTGGACAGAGGCATAGCCTAAGTAAGAGAATAGAGAACAGTACAGAGAACAGGAGGGAGAAGAAAACCTCATTCAATGGAACTCGCCATGGAAATACTAGCTCAGGTGAATTGTTTTTTGTTAGATTACCAGAACCAGTTAAGGTAAAGAGGCATCATTAAAAGCCAAGTGGTTTTAGCTTCAAATCATATGTTTCTCCAAAACTGTATTGGAAGAGCAGAGGAACATGCTTCAGGTTCTTGGATGAGGTAGGTTTTGCCTGGGGCCCAGGGTATAATAGATCAGAGTAAGAGATAAGCTAGGAAAGTGAATTTGAAGTTAAGGTTTTGGACTCTTTTAGAGGATATACACATCTGCCTAATTTTGCGAATTTTGAAAATTAATAGAAACCAATTCTAACTTTAATACAGTTTAGTTATAAAGAATTGATATTGTCAAGGTAAATTAAAATTTTTTTCTGAACTCATAGTTAGAAGGTGCAGGTGGTAGCCAGGAGGAAAATAACCTCTGTTGGGGAGACGGAGATTGCCTCGCTTTCTGTGCTGCTTTAGTTTACGGCTGGACCAATAATGAAATAATAAAATTGACACAAGACTAGATTAACAGGAGGAGAAAAAACTTTAACATATGGACACAGAAGAATCAAGTATGATGTTCAGATCATAAAATATGACCCCAAGAAATGTTCAAACTAGGCACCTTTTTATACTTTTTAGAAAAAGAAGCATTAAATTTGTGAGAAATTGGCAAGACAAAGAAAGTTAGTGCTTATTGGAAATAAACCTAAGCACAATTTGGGTATTCATTTAGTGAAGAATCTAAACAAAGTTTGAGAAAGTAACACAGAGTTTGTTTATATATGTCTTTTTGGCTCTGGCTTTTATAATGCTTGTGATAAGGTTGTCTTATTTTATTAATTTTTACTGTATTTTTCCCATTACCATTTGCCCCCCTTATACTCTCTAGCACCTCCACGCATTCCCCTGCCCCCCAATCAGCACACTGCTGTCCATGTCCATGAGTCCTTTTTCTGGTTTTGCTCAATCCCTCCAGCCTCTAAACATCCCACCTCCAATAGCTGTCATCCTGCTCTCTAGTTAGAAGCCTGTCTCTGTTTTGCTTGTCGATATTATATGGTATTTGTCTTTTTCTGACTGGCTTGTTTCAATAAGTATAATGTTCTCCAGGTCCACTCATGCTGTTGCAAAGGGTAAAGTTTTCTTCTTTTTTTTATGGCCAAGCAATATTCCATTGTGTAAATGTCCCATTGTTGCTTTATCCACTCATTTAATGATGAACTCTAGGGCAGCTTCCAAATCTCAGCCATTGTAAATAAAGCTGCAATGTACATAGGGGTGGTTATGTTCTTTTGAATTAGTGTTTTGGTTTTCTTCAGATAAATTCCCAGAAGTAAAATCACTGGGTCATAAGGCAGTTCCATTTTTAATTTTTTGAGGTATCTCCACACTGCTTTCCATAGTGGCTACACCAGTTCGCATTTCTACCAACAGTGCAAAAGGTTGTCCTGTGTAGGAGGACAGAGGAGATGCAGAGAGCTCTTCCTGCTCCTGCTGTTTTTCAGGTGATTTTAGTTTGAAATAATCAATATACCATTGTGAAATAAATACCTTAAGGCAGCCTGCACTGGGCCATGATACCTCCATCATTGCTAGGAATCTAAAGTTCATACTTATAGTCATGTTTCCCTTTGATGATTTTCTAATTAGATTTATCATAATTTTAAAGTTGTAAAGAATTGTGGAAGGTTCCATTCTCTTTGCCAACTCACCATTTTGCTTTCCTTTCACCAAACAATACTTTATTTCTTTTTCCTGTTTTTGCATCTGTACAAAAAGTACATTATACATATTTATTCCAAATGTTTTGACCTAAATAGTACCCTCTTTTAATATTGTCCTCTTAACATTTTATTGTTTGTTTCCCAAATGGAAGTGTGCTGTCTTATAAATGGTGTTACCTTTCTAGAATGCTAATGCAATAATGAAACTAATAAAGCTAACTCATGGCCAGAGAACTGCTATTTTAACATCTACCTATGTTGTGAATCTGTTTCAAGCTACCTTATTATGCACATGCTTTTGTTTTTAATATTCCTATGGTTTCTATTCCTTCCTACCTAAATTATAAAATCCCCCAGGATGGTGACAGAATCTCACCACTTTAATGTCTTCCATAGATCTTGGTACAATGTACTTGTTAAAGTATGAGTGTTGAATTAATGATGCAGTTATATGTGTATTATTTGAGTCATGTGATATCTCTGAGTTACCGAGGATCCTGAGTCTATTAAACCTACACTTAAGTGACACAAGCTTCCTTAAAATGGATAAGCCTATTGTAAATTCTGATAGTCTATAATTTAATTTCAAAAAAATAATGCAGTTACTAAGGAGCCAAGCATTTCAGAATATTGTTTATTCTGATCGCATTTTGCTGCTTATTACCAATAATCTTAAATGAATTCTATTCAGTGCACATCTTTTCTTTTTGGCAAAGAGTACATATAAAGAGTAAGTACTTCCTATATTATTTTTTGGCAAGAATACTTACTTGATATTGGCAAAATTTTATTTTTTCTTTTATTCAGATATTTGTACTTCTTAAAAGCCTCAAACAATATGTGTATTATATAAAACTGAAAATTTACTATTTTATGCTGCATATGAATTTCTTAAGTAGTTAAAGATTTATTGTCCTTAGTACATTTCTACTAGTTCTAGCTCAGTACAAATCTTTGATAACTCTCAATTTTCTGAAGAATTATTTTCTTAAGTTATTTTATTTTATTACTTTACACTCTAATTCAGAATCTTATTCATGGGATATTACTTTGCCTTTTTACTTTTTTCTCCACCTAAACATTTCAAGGGTATATTTAGAATTTATTGGTATAAATGGAACCATAGAAATTTTTTAAGTAATTTCAAAGAATAATAAAAAGGACTATACAAAAGATGCATCCAAATTTCTTTACTGTTTTTATTCACTTACATGAAATTTTAAAAAAGATAAATCCATAGCATGAAGTATAATCCAGAAAAAACACCCAATATTGAGAATCTATCCATTAATTAAACCACCATAGAGAATGCCATCTTGTCTTTTTAAGTCATGCTGAAGCAAAAGAGAGGCCAAACTGTCTTTGCTCACAAATGACCTTTGTTTTTTTTTATTTTATTCACTGATTTAAAGCACATTCTCAGTTGTTTATGTAGGGCTTGAATCTTTAGAGCACAGGTCTGTGCCTACCACATATTTTGGTTGCTTCCCAGTATTTCCAAAGTTAATTTAATTTTACATGCAGCTTTGAATTGCTGATTTTTCTGGTAAAAAATATCAGAGGTTTCAAAAACGCTAGGCCTGCATTTCCACGGGACATTTGCCTGGGGCCTAAGGCATTTGTTCCCTTTAGAGGGAGCACAGGTATCTCCATCTGATCACCACCCCACTCTCCCAGCACAGGTATCTCCATTTGATCACCAACCCACTCTCCCAGCACAGGTATCTCCATCTGATCACCAACCCACTCTCCCAGCACAGGTATCTCCATTTGATCACCAACCCACTCTCCCAGCACAGGTATCTCCATCTGATCACCAACCCACTATCCCATAGACATGGGCCACTCCCCGGCCCCCTGTACACTTTTGAGTTTGTGATCTGTGCTACAGAACATATGAAAGACAGGTATACAAAATGAACACCTGTTTATTTTTTAAGTTGCATTTATTCAGAATGAGAATGTGATTAGAGGAAGATTGAAGGGGAGTAAGATCTGAATATATCCAGGTTCAGATCATTATTTTCAGGATTCCTGTCTGTTGGATATCACATTCAGTTTTGCATCTATCGTTTTTTATGAATTGCTCTTACTCATTAATTTTATCATGATTTTTAATATTTAAAATTGTTAGTATTTAAAAATTTTTAACACTTCATTAATTCCAGGATTCAGGTAAAATCTAGAATTTGCATATTAAAGTGCTAGTAACAAAATCAAAGAAACATAGGAATAGTAACAATAATAAACATTTTTAAAAGGATATTATTTCAAGTTGTGTAGTAATTTACCTGACAGGTCTTTTGCTGTCATGGACATGAATGCAAATGCTGGCTTTCCTTCACTGCATTTCTTTCAAATCCCTATCCCAGTTAAATTATATAGATTTTAATATTTACAATGATATTTATTTAAAGTATTTATGCCAGAATTCTGTAACTTTCAAATTGTAAAGGAGACACTTTCATAAAGTTAAATATTTGTTGGATTACTATGAAACTATTCAAGTTAGACAAAAAAATCATTGGGGTTGGCAGTGTATTGGTTTGGGTAATATTTGCTGTTGCAACAAATTCCCAAGTTTTAGTGGCTGAACACAGTAGAATTTTATTTCATATTCATGTAAGATTTCAATGAAAACATTTCTGGTTTATGGGTGGTTTTCCTTCAGGGGGAGACACATGTCTTCCTTGAGCCTCTGTACCCCTTAGCGATATGGAACCTTTCATATCCAAGTAGGAAAAAAAGCTTGTAGAGAAAGTGCACCTCCTCTTATGAATTAAAAGTGCCATTTCCATTCACATTTTTATTGGCAAATATTAGTCAACCCTATACTTCAGATTAATGAATCTTTCCATTTGTAACCTCAGTCTCTACTGATTACAGTGGCTTTGATAAGCATGGAGGTAAACATTACTTTCAATGGAGAAATTAAAAAAAACTTGAGAATATATTAAAAATGCATCATCAAAAAAACCCCTCCATTCAGTTATTTTTGTAAAGAAAAAATGTAAACAATTAAAAATAGTATAACAGATAATGACAAAATATTATTCATGGTTATATATTGTTGTCAGATAAGTGTAGAAGGAAAAAAAGAATGCAACAAAAAATTTTATATACCTGTTGGCCATTTCTGTATCATGTTTTAAAGAAATGCCTATTCAAGCTCTGGCTGGTGAACTGAGCGCTGGCCTGTAAACCAAAGGGTCACTGGTTCAATTCCCAGTCAGGCCACATGCCTGGGTTGGGGGCCAGGTCCCCAGTTGGTGGCATGTGAGAAATAACCAGTTGATATATCTCTCACACATTGGTGTTTCTCTTCCTCTGTTTCTCCCTCCCTTCCCATTTCTCTAAAAATAAATAAAATCTAAAAAAATATCTATTCAAGTCCTTAGCCCATTTAAAAAATTAGATTGTTCTTTTTATTAAGTAGTTGGATTACCTTATGTATTTTGGATATTGGCTCCTTATCAGATAAAAAGTTTGCAAATATTGTCTTCCATTCTGTAGATTGTTATTTCACTCTGTGATTATTTCCTTTGCTGTGCAGAAACGTTTTAGTTTGATGTAGTCCCATTTGTCCATGTTAGCTTTTGTTACCTGTGTTTTTGGTCATATGTAAGAACTCATTGCCCAGACCAATTTCAAGAATCTTTTTCTGTTTATTTTTTTCTATTTTATGATTTTGAGTCTTACATTTAAGTCTTTAATTCATTTTGAGATGATTTGATTTCTCCGTATGGTGTGAGGATAAGTGTCCAATTTCATTCTTCTGTATGTGGTTATCATTTTGTCAACATTATTTATTAAAGAGACTGTTCTCGTCTTACTGTGTATTCTTGGCACCAAGTCTAAGATCATTTGACAGTAGATATAGGTTATTATTTCTGGGCTCTCTGACAGTTCCATTGGTCTATGAGTGTGTCTTTATGCCAGTACCATACTGCTTTTATTACTGCAGCTTTGTGATATATTTTGAAACCAGAAAGAATGACACATCCATCTCTGTTCCTGCTCAAAATTACTTTGGCTATTCTGGGTCTTTTGTGGTTCCATATGAACTTAAAGGTGTTTTTTTTCTGTTTCTCCGAAGAATGTCACTGAGATTTTGATAGGGATTGTATTGAATCTATAGACCAATATATTAAGTATGACAGTTAAACAATATTATTTCAAGCAATGAATAGGGGATATCTTTAAATATGTATGTCTTCTTTAATTTTCTTCATTAATATCTTATCATTTTCATTGTATAAGTCTTTCAATGCTATATGTTTATTCCTAAGTATTTTATACATTTTGTTTGCTATTTTGAATAGAATTATTTTAAATTTCTTTTCATATAGTTTGTTGGTGAAGCTGTAGAGAAAAGAGAGTCCTTGTACACCATTGGAGGAATGTACATTGGTACAGCCATATGAGAAACAGTCTGGAGGTTTCTCAACAAATTAAAGACAGAACTACCTTATGATCCAGCAATCCCTCTTCTGGGCAGATAACCCAAAAGAAATAAAATCAGAATCTCAGAGAGACATCTGCACTTTCAACCTCACTGCAGCATTATTTATAATACCTAAGCTATGAAAACAATCTAAGTGTCAGTGGATGAATGAATAGATAAAAATGTTATGTATTTGTATAAAATAAGGTATTATTCTACCTTGAAAAAAGGAAATCTTACCATTTGTGATAAAATTAATGAACTGGAAAACATTAGGCTGAGTGAAATAAGCTAGACACAGAGAGACAAATACTACATGAACTCCCTTTAAATGTGGCATTGAAAAAGTGGAACTCATAACAGCAGAGACTAGAACTGTGGTAGCCAGGTTGTGGAGAATGATGGAAATGGGGGTTGACATTGGTTAAAGGGACCAAAGTTTCAGTTATATAGGGCCACTAAGTTCCAGAGATCTGACGTACAGCATGGTAACTACAATTAATAAGACTGCGTTATACACTTGAAATTTGCTAAGTGTCATCAGAAAAAAATCATAGCTATGTTAGGAGATGGGTATGTTAATTAGCTAGATTGTGATAATATCTCATAGTATATACATATATCAAAACATCATATTGTATGCCTTAAATATACACAATTTTTGTTTGTAAATTTTATCTTAATAAAGCTGGGGAAAAAAACCTAGAGAACAGAAAAAAAGGGGGGATAGAGAGAGGCAGTTAAAATAAGCCTATATAAACTCTGCAGAGGGAAGAATGAAAGAGACTAACTGTGGCCAGCATGGAGAAAGGGAAGTTTGGAAGTGTGTGCTGGAGGGCGGGCCAGCTGTACACTGGTAATGGGCTATACAGCATTCTGGACTCAGGGTATTTGAAATGTGGTAGAGCTGGTTAACCTTGGTAAAAGTGCTTCAGTTCCTTTAATCCTAAAGCCTTTGAGGCTTAACTCTGAGTGGAATAACGACAGCAACCCAACAGGGTAGAAATTAATTTCTAAACCTAGGGATCAGGAACCAGAGGAATTAAATGGAATCAATTGCAGTTGGTCTCAGATTTCACCTCTCCTTTGAGGCATACATTCAGATACCTGTTAGGTAGAGGATGCACACACACACACACACAATTTGGAAAGTCAGGTATTGTTAAATTTATTTCCTTTTTCAGAAATGTGGGATTGTAGGGTTACCATCAGAGACTCAGATCTTATATCCAGTAACTTACACAGAATGTAAGAGATCCATTTACCAGTAATATAGGAAAATAGCATAGAGGATAGCAGTGGTTTGAACAGGACATTTTAAAGTCATCCAGAAAAGAAAAAGGTTCAAGGCTGTGAGGTACATGCAACTTGTTTTCCTATTCATTGCATTTGTGCCTCTTGCTAACCTGTAATAGTTAAAATGAGTTATATATAGCCTTCGAAATCTCTGAACTATTACATGAAATACTGCAAGTTCAGTCTTTATGACTTTCTTACTCTATTTAATTAAAAGTTCTGCTCTAATTCTGTGACACTACTATTTTACCAGAAATTAAATGTTAAGTTATGTCAGTGATAAAGTTGAAAACAAATCTGGACATTTTTAAAGCTACAAGTTTTTTTATATTGTTTTGTTTGTTTGTGGGCTTTTTTTCTTCTAAGACAAAATCTCTTCAGTGAGTTGTGTGGCCAATCTCAAAGTTCAAACTTTTTCTAAATCTGTGGAAATGCAGTGAATTTCAGTAAAAATGTTTCTTTTAATGAGATCAGATTCCCAGCCCTTCAACCATTCAACACCTGGATATTTGGATGAAGGAGAAAAGTTTCTGATCAGGTTAGAGTGATAGTCGTAGAGGTTGGTCCTAAAGAACCTCAGTTTATCAGAAGATGTGTTCAAGTTGTTTTGAGCACTGGTTGACAGTTTACAAATATTCTAATAATCATGGTGATCTGATTTTTCATATTAGAAGTAATAAAAGATTATAATGGTAATAATTCCACATAATGTGACATACTGTCCATACAAAGTCTTCTAGAAATCCTACATTTTAGGGGAAAAGCTATTTCCATAATTCTCATGGGAAAATTGATTCATTCCAGAAGTAAGAGACTTCCCAAATTACACAGATGAGTCTGGGTTTAAAACCAAGTATGTCTTCACCCAAAACCAAACGTCTTCCAATGACATCTCTCTAATGATCCTCAGTCTGAGAATAGTGCTCCATTACAGTTCAGTTCATTACTGGGTGGAGGAAATGGTGATATTATATATTTTTAAATATCTATGGTATGATTAGTATGCACATTTTAAAATAGAGTGTTTCCAAAAATTATTATAGAAAATATTTTAAATTAAATCCAATCTATTGGCACATCAATGAGAAAATTTTAACTTTACGGAACACTTGTATAGATGAAAATGCACATTACAGGACTACTACATTTATATGACTAGAATCAAGAACTCTCTTAGAATACAAGTATGCTGTTTTCTCAGTTATTATTTTTTTAGTTTTTTCACATTAAATTATTGTTCACTCTCCATTAATTTGGGTCCTCCAGAACCAATAGAAAAAGTACTTCAAATGTTTCATTGATGCAGTCTGTTTTCCTTGAAATAATTTTATTCTACTTTGAATAATTTTATTCAAAATTTGAATTTCCTCAAAGATAAAACTATTATATAAATGAAGAAAATTCCCCTGGCTGGTATAGCTCAGTGGACTGAGCATGGGCCTGCGAAGCAAAGGGTCATTGGTTCGATTCCCAGTCAGGGCACATGCCTGGGTTGCAGGCCAGGTCCCCAGTAGGGGACACATGAGAGGCAACCACACATCCATGTTTCTCTCCCACTCTTTCTCCTTCCTGTCCCCTCTCTCTAAAAATAAACAAATAAAATACTTAAAAAAGAAAACAAAAAGAAATAAAAAAAAGAAAATCCATGTACCCTGAAGATTGAAGTTAAACCAAAGAAAAATATTTATTTAGGACAATATATTAATATTTTATTTATATTTTGATACCTTTTTTTCAGTCATGCAATACATTGCACAAATTAATTGACAGAAAATAAAGTTACCTTAAAAACTCACTTCCCATTATGTAATAAATGAAGTTTCAGAAGTATTAAGAATTTTAAAAGAATAAAATAATAATTATTTAAAAATTTTTGTGATTATCTGGTTTTAGTGGCAGTGGGATTTTTACTATGAAAAGCAAAGGCAGAAACAATAACAAAATGGCTAAGTATATTTTACTCCACAAAATTGAAATGAAAGATTCTGAAATAAAAATAACTAATTGTTAGATTAGGGCTTAAGATATACATGCTAGAATCATGCAAATTGGATTTTCTATACATTTTTTAAGTCATTTGGTTTAAAATTCTTACTCCCATAATCTATTTTACTGAGATAACCTGAGATATTAAATATTTTTATGATGGTAGTATTTATAATACACTGTTTTGGAAACCAAATAGCAATGCCTAACTATCTGGCATGCCTGTGTATTTATATATTAATGCCTAAATATTTGGGCAGTAATTTTGATATATTGTAAGACAATATGATAACAGCCATAAAACAAAGGTTGTTTCAAAAGTTTTTGACATGATACATTTATTTGCATCATCACTCTTACTAAATGTTAAGAAGCAGTTTAACAAGTAGATAATTGTATGAAAAACACATAGCATATGTGGGAACTTAGCTCAAAAAAAGGTCTGGAGATGAGAGGGAATGGAATATGCTGATGGATATGTCTCTTTCCTAACTGAAGTGCCTCCATGTATATTTTCTGTGTACAGTAGGAGAAATTTGGTCTGGCTCAATTTTGGAACTGTTTTTTGAAAATGGCTTTGATTTAAAGTTTAAGTAAGAGACAAGTGGATAGCATGTCACTTAAAGGAACAAACTTGTACGTTTTGTCCCTCTTGCCTTTTCAAATCATCCTCATTTTGATACAGCCATCCTGGTACACCTCCTTTGCCATTTCCATTTTTGGTTTCTTTCTCCCAAAGCTGGGTGCAGCTAATTCCTTGTGTCACTGTTAAAACAAAATCTACTTTTTAAGATTGATATTGGTGAAAGTAGCCACTGTTCCCTTTTGGGTGTTATTTTTTAAATTCACACCAAAGAGCATTATAATTTGTAAACTTAATTATGTCTTACATCTTACTAGCTTAGTAGTAGGAACTCTGTAGGTTTTAGGTGCAAGACTGTTACAATGCCAAGAAAAACATGTTGCATGTGTTATAAGATTGTATATTTTTAAAGAGCAGTATGCAATAGATTAATTCATTAGTTAATTCAAAAATATATATAAAATACAAACAACCACCATAGTGATTATTTTAGACTATGAAATTATGAGTTTTTCTTTTCATTTATATGTTTAATATATTTAAAGTTTCAACAGTTAGTATGCATTACTTTATATTAAGTGAATGTTTATATTAATAATATTGACTTGGTTATTGGGATCATGAATAATTTTGGGGTCTGGCAGCTAGAGTTGTGTTGATATTATAAGGCTTTTTATTTGCATTCGATCTGAGATGTGGGACCAATGGAGGGTTGTGAGCAGAGGAGTGATATCGTATCTGACTTATATTTATTAAATACATCTTAACACCTTCCTGCATTTAACCTCTAAGGTAATGTTCTTCTGTTTGTGCAAATGTTTCATAAAAGGCATAGCAGATGCAATGGTGTGTATGGACCAGGCAGGGACAAAACTGGGTAGAGGTTGCCAGGTGCAAGTACACGAGGAAGCATACATTGTGTGGGTGGTGAGAACACCAATAAACTGGAGGGGCATCTGCTTTTAGCTCCAGACAATTGCTGTCATTTGAATCTGGGGCAAGTGTTGCCTTAACAATAAAAGCCAAAATTTCAGATTTTTATATGAATTTTAAATTTTGTGACATATGGCAACACAGATGTGGAATAATTCTAGCTCTGAAATGTTGGTTTGCAGTCCTTTTTCGTTATCATTCATAGTGTCTTAAAATAATTTGTAATGTTTCAGTATAATTTCTTGATAGCTCTCATGTCTGCCCTCCAGTTTTCTCTGTCACTCTGGATTTAATTTACTTCATTTATCTACTTGTCTCTCTTATTTATTGATCTGTTCTGCTCCTGAACTGACAAAATGCATTTCCTGTTTGCTTCTTAGTTTTAATTCCACTGCTCATTTTGTTACAGTTCCCTCTTAGTGTTAAAAAACAAAAAAACAAACAACAAAAAAGACCCTACTCAATCAGCTTTTCAATAATAATCTTGTCGGTTTACAGGCAAAAAGGTCACAAAACATATATTTTTTATACCCTGAACACTTAAATGCAGAACAGCAGCAGTTTCTAAGATTTGATCTTACATTCTGTAATGGGGTCATTGAAATCTGAATCACAGTGTCTGGCCTACTTTTTAAATTAGGCCCTCTCTTTTAATATAGCCTTTATTAAAAAGAACTTGATTTCCATTGGGAGAAAAATGAGAGCAATATGATATAAATTGCAATTATGAGAGATTCAAATGTTAATATAAGGGAAGTTTTTCAGAAAAAATTAAGGATATGTTTACAACAGACTAACTACACATAAATAGATTATACTTTGGAGCAGAGCCATTGTTATGTACATTACAGCCACACAATTTAGTTTTAAGTTAGTACTGCTTATTAAAGTCACCATAAACTTCCCTGTTTTTAGTAGCCAGTCTTTTAAAGTTGGAGCCTATACTTTTGTGTATTTAAAAATATAGAATTATTAAATCAACGAGTGTTTGGAATTGGCTCCCAGAGTGACAGTGAGGTGGAGTGACATGCTGGACAAAACAGAGAATGGAAATATGTGAAGAAAGAGACCATGCTTCACTGTCTTACTCCACTTGACCCCAAATATAAGTTCCACTTACACCCTTCAGGGGAAGCCTGAACAGAAACTGAGTGCCTTTGATTGGACCCATCTTGCGCAGAGTTTTCTGTCAAGTTATTCAGTGGTTTACTCCTAAATAACTTAAGAAAAATATCTAAATGTTAAGAATCCTAATAAAAGAATGAAAAGGTAATTCAGAAAATGAAGATTTTCAGAAAGCAATAGAAAACATCCAAACAGCTATAACTTATTAGCCTGAGAGAAATAAAATAATGCACTGCATCTTTGAAACAAAATAGAAATTATTTAAACATCAGCAAATTAGAAATAACTCTTAGGAATTAAATATGAGAAGCAAGTTTTTAATATATGAGGTTGGAATATAAAATTTAAGATAATAGAAAGTAGAAAAAGTACAAAGTTAGACAAGGAAAAAATTAAAGATGTATATGATCAATCTACAAGATGCAATGGTTGACTGGTTGGAGTTCCAAAAATTTAAAAAATATATATATCATGGGAAGAAAAGAAGCAGGGTAAGTAATTCATTATTGAACTTTTCAGGTTAAGAGTTAAGAACATTAGTACCCAGGTTTGGACATACTTAGCCAGTACCATGAATTGTAGGGCATGTGTGTCAGGCACATCACCATTAATTTCTGATTATTGAGAATACAAGCAAGACCTTAAAGGTTCTCAGAAAAACAAATAGACAAAAGTAAAACAAAAAATAGCTAGCACATAAACATTAAAGATAATAGGGAGTTAGAATATCATTTCATGGCAACTTTATGAGCTAAAATATAAGATAAATCCTTCAAAATTTTCAGGTAAAATGATTTTCCACCAAGAATTCTATACCCAACGAAATAATGAATCCAACATGAAGGATGACTATAGACATCTGAAGACCCCCCCCCAAAAATGACAAAACATGCCTACGAGTATTCTTTCTCAGAAAGCTTCTAGGTATTCTATGGCAAAATGAGCTATAAATCAAGAAGCAGGGCAGGATCCAGAACATGAAATTCACGGAGAGATGAAGGAGTTTTCCAGACTAAAGATAGAAAGAAGTCCTATGTGGTAATCTGTACCACAACCCTAACAGTCCGTCATTCCAGGAATAAACCCCTGGAAGGGATGGCTCCAAGAGAAAAAAGAATACCTCAGATATTTGAACATATCTAAAGGTACAGAAAAGTCCAACTCTAAATTTTAACATACAGCTCAAATGTGATTTATCTCTGATTTTCTCCAATCCAGAAGCAAATTTATAATTCCTCATTTCTTTTTCCATGTATTTACCAATTTATTATAGTTGCCCTCATAACATTAAATAGCCTTAAGGTGCCTCTTTGCATGCATGCCTAACCTGCTAGATTGTGAGTCACTAGAGAACAGAAGCCTTGATTTATTCAACTATATATCTGCACTGCTTATGATGAAAGAATACATGACATGGTAAGTCTTTAAAATGTTATGGAGCATGCATTTATGCACTTGGATAGTCTTTGGCTGTTACTTCAACTTCAGAAAATATTTTCTTCTAGATTATTTAAACAGACTCATGTTATATTTATTTTTTAATTTTCTTTAAGATTTTATTTGTTTACCTTCAGAGAGAGGGGAAGGGAAGGGGAATGAAAGGGAGAGAAACATCAATGAGTGCGAGGTACATGTATCAGTTGCCTCTTGCACGCTCCCAACTGGGAACCTGGCCTGAAACATAGGCCTGTGCCCTGACTGGGAATCAAGCTGGCAACCTTTTGGTTTGCAGGCCAGTTCTCAGTCCACTGAGTCATACCAGCCAGGGTAATTTTATATTTATGAAACTAATTATAATAGCAAACTTCTTAAGGCATATATATAGATAGATGCACATGTTTTATATGTATGTGTATATATATAATATGTGTCTAAAACTTTCAAAATAATAATGATAAATGATGTGAAATTTAAATGTCTTTCTCCATGACACTAATAATAGAAGCTTGCATTGCTATGACTCAAAGCTGATATTATTAATTTTTTCATATACTTAAGCCATTAGAAGTTTTGCCCCAGGTGCAGTATATGAATATTTTCCTGGTATACTGTACATGTTACTTTGAATATTCCAAACTACTAGTCACTAGATGCCCCTAATGTTTCAGAAAGCATGTGTATTTTATGTTGCTTTTTAATTTATAGTGATAGCTTTTTAGATTATCTACTTATATCATCCTGAGAATGATAGTCTATTTAATGAGAGGATGTACAATCTATAGTTCTTCTCCAAGCTACAAATAATTCATGAAAATTGTAACTGAATAAGAAAATAAATTTTCTGTAGCTACTTGGACAGCTACAAGTAGGAGAATCTATAGCAATTAAAGATTGCATTAGGGACATATGAAGATAAGCTTGAAGTTGTTATTCAGATATGTGAGAATTCTCATGTACAAGGTGAAAGTCTAACATTTTTGTGTCCCATTTTGCAAACATAAATAATTTTAATGGTTCGATTCCCAGTCAGGGCACATATCAGGTTGCAGGCCGGTTCCCTGCAGGCCAGTTCCCAGCAGGGGACGCACAAAAGGCAACCACACATTGATGTTTCTCTCCCTCTGTCCTTCCCTTCCCCTCTACAGATAAATAAATAAAATCTTAAAAAAACAAAAACAAAACACATCATAAAAAAATAATAATTTTAAAATGTCTTTTGGTGATACAGATATTGTGGAAGATCATAAAATTTCTTTTTCTGTGTGTCTTTGAATATAACACACATTTTAAACCATGTTTGTTTGCTATAAATTGGGTCTAAACTGTGGAAGTAAGCTAGAGGACTTCTTAAAGAAAAAATTTTGCAGCCATGCTTATTTCTATATTGCTAGTGAAATTCAGCATATTATTAGCCAGCATTCATCACTGATTCATGAATAGTCAATAAACATATTATGTATTATATACCACTCACCATGAATCTTATCTTGCAGAGGAGAAAACTTTGAATATGTATTTTATATGAATAAATATACAACTAGGAATTTTGATAAGTTCTGTGAGGGAAAAAGGGAGTGCTATGAGGATGCAAATGTGCTGTAATGTGCTTGGTTTTTATGTGTAAAGTATCTGAAGGCTCACAAGCATATTTATCCCCTGAATACTAGCATTTATAAAGTGACTTTTCTGAGGTACATTATTCACTGAGATACATACACTAAATTTTAGTTTAAGAACAATGTGATTTCCCAATGTAATTGTTGTAATTTTCCATTCCTGTCAAATATATTCAGAAAGAGAAATATATTGTTATCTCTATTTGGCTCTTGGGGAAATCCAGTTAAGGGGAGATTGAGTAATTTGTCAAAGAAAATTAAGTCATGAAAGTTGAAGCTGTTTACATCCAGGAATTATTCATAAGACCAAATCATCAGGCTTGGCTTATGGAGAGAGAAAGCACCTAAGAAATCCAACACCAACTGCTTCATTTTGCAAATGATAAAATGTAGGTCAGGTATCTGCCCACTGTCACAAGAGTATGATCTTAACTAGTGTGCAGGTGACTTGATTCTAAGCCTTCTGTTCTCTGTACTCCCTGACCTTTTTCTCATGACCACTAAGGTTAACTTTAGTTTGTCTAATTTTTTTTATACTTTAAGGAATTCCGATTTCCTTCTACTAATCTATGCTTACTTGGGTTGAATGTGTAGTATTAATTTACACATCAAAGGTTTAGGAAAGGTCTTTCACTGCCTGGCTTATTTCAGCATAATGCTTTCCAGTTCCATCCATGCTGTTGCAAAGGGTAGGAGCTCCTTCTTTCTTTCTGCTGCGTAGAATTCCATTGTGTATATGTATCATAATTTTTTGATCCATTCATTTACTGATGGGCACCTAGGTTGCTTCCAGCTCTTGGCTATTGTAAATTGTGCTGCTATGAACATTGGGGTGCATAGGTTCTTTTGGATTGGTGTTTTAGGGTTCTTAGGATATTATCCCAGCAGTGGAGTTGCTGGGTCATAAGGCAGGTCCATTTTTAGTGCTTTTAGAAAATTCCATACTGTTTTCCATAATGGTTGTACCATATGATCTCACCTTTAACAGGAAGCTAAACAACAAAACAAACAAGTAAGCAAAATAAAAACAATGACACTGAAATAGAGAACAGGGGGACAGCGACCAGAGGGGAGAGGGGAGGGAATTTCAGGGAAAAAGGGGGAAGGATTTACAGGAACTAGTATAAAGGACACATGGACAGCAACTAAGGGGGGTGGAAATGGGAGGGAGGTGGGGGGCATGGGGGTTGGGCTGGGATAGGAGTAAAAGAATACTGTAGTTGAAAAATAATTAAATAAAAAAGTACACTTGAAACCTATATAATCTTATTAATCAATGTCACCCCAATAAATTTCATTTAAAATAAATAAATGTAATGCAAAAAAAGATTTAGAAAAGGTAACGTTTCTGAAATATCTAGTCTGAGTGTTGATGTTCTTTCCCTTATGGTGCAGTTTTTGGAGGGAGGAAGGAGGGAGGGAGAGAGAGAGAGAGAGAGAGAGAGAGATGGCAAGGCAGAGCAACACCCTCTCTCACATTCTGGTTTGTTTTTCCCAAAATGTCAAGAGATTTCATACTCATTTAAGTGTATAGTTCATATTACCCATTACACTGATTTTTATGCAATTGTATGCTCTACTGTTTGATTATTGAAATACTTCTTTTATTTCTGTCTTGATTTTCTATGAAGGCCTTTCTGTCCTAAATTGATATCCCTAATAACTTTAAATTAGACAGTAAACTGTTTGGTGGGTATTATATAGAGGGGATTCACTGAATATGAGCATTCTATGTTTAACTTACTTTTCATTTCATTTTTCTCTTCTAGCAATTATATATTCATTCTTTAAATTTTTTAAAAATATAATCATTATTATTGATGAGTTTAATACTTTTTATTAAGGTACAGTTGCTAGCTGTGGATTAGACAGTAATGCAAGGAAACATGCACTTTCTCTTAACAAAATTATATATATTTTTAATATTAGGGGTCATGTTAATCTGGTTAGTGATCTCTACTTGACTCTTAGCAGGAAAAATCAGCAAGAGAAAACAGATTTTTGTGGGAACAAAGCTGTAATCAATTTTGAAGTCCATTTCAAAGAAAGAGAATAAAAAAGTACAGGTCTAAGAATAAATATTTAAGACAAAGAAACAAATTCAAAACAAGATGAAAATTTTTAACAGCCGATAAATGCCACAAACATCATGAAATCCAGAATAATAGTTTAATAATTTTAGTAGTTATCTATGATAGCTCTTTAAAACATTTTTTCTTGAAATTTTAATTACTTCTTTATAAGATATTGATTTTTATATTTTTTCCTAAGGAAAATAGAAAGTTAATCCAATCCTTGCTGTAGCATGTGTTTTATTATTGATAGCTGAGCTGAATAAAACATGCAGCTTTGCACAAAGATTGGCTTGCTGTTTGCAGTACTGCCATAAGTTTGCACTCTGGAAATATGTTGTAATACATTCTTTTTCATACAATTCCCATCCGTAAGAGAGAGGAAAGAAATTCTGGTATGTTTGTCATTTATATTACCAATAACAGCTTCTGTTTTGACTAGAAATTGATGATAACCAAATTCTCCACTTAGCGCTTTATAGACCTGATGATTTCACTAATTTCACACAGAACTCAATCTTGCATTGTTCATTTCAAAATTCTTTTTTTCTCCTCCACTATGCACATGCGTCCATTGCTGGGCATGATAGGAGAGGTTCTTATTGTGATAAAACCTTCATGTCACAATGCCTAGAGTGTGACCAGTAGGAGGATTTCAGGAATGCATTCCTATTTTGGAAAGAATAGCATCATAGACTATGTACCAATAGTGATGCCTATAACTACATTAGATACCATAAACAAACTAAGTGGATCCATAACTCATCTTCACCATAGCTGGATCTCAAATTGCCTGTGGCCAGTCATTGAATTGGCACTGAAAAGGAGGGGAAAATTTGATAGACAAAAAGTTGTCTTGGAAGGAGACAGGTCTTAATTGATGTCAATTAAAATATCTTCTCAAGCAATTTTTACAAAAATATTATGGAAACATAGGCTAGGCCCCCATCAGGGCCTTAGAAGGTCCCTGTGAGGGAAGGGCTGTGAAACTTAAGCCTCATGGATGTCACAGCAAATGAACCTCTGGTCTCTGAAAGTTTACAATCAGGTTTGCTACCCACCTGTATCAGTAGACTGTAGTTCCTGAGTGGAATAGATTTCTGAAGTCTAACCTTTAGACTTCAGGACTTATGTTTCTTCTATGAATGATGCCCTGTTGTCTCACTTCTTGCTTATTTTAAAATGTCACATTGCATATAGTTTTTCTAAAATAGGTGTTGTTTTGGGTTTCCATGGAGACCCAAATGACACCCTCCAAGGGTTTCACCTGAGGGAAGTTTAAGAAAGAAACTAGGTATGGAGGTGTAGTCAGAGTTCAGGTGAAGTTTATGCATGGAGGAGCAACTGGGATGTTGTGAACTACCTCAAGCCTTAAGGAACAAATAGAGGAAGCCATAGCATTGGAGCCTGAGAGAGCTCAGGTTCCTCAGAGGGGATGGAGGAGAGCAGCTATAATTAGCACCAAGGCACTGGAGCACTGAGGCTAGCAGAGGGCTGAGCAAGGCCCTCCTCCGGTCTCTTGGTGGTACCTCCCAACTGGCTGCTACAAATAGTGAGCCGGAGTGAAGGGACTCTGGATATTGCAGTTCATAGGGCGCAAAGCTGAGCAGGGAATGACAGACAATGAACATAGTTGGTGAACAAGCCAAGTTAACCAGTACATGCCCCAACCCTTAAATTAACATCTAAAATAACATCGATTACCTGGGTACATGTATATGTCAATTTCTAACATCATGAGAAATCTCTTTACCACTAATTAAAACTCCATGAAAAAGAAAGCAAAACTACTATACTACTATAAGTATTTGTGTGGTTGGTTGATTTTGTTGTTGGCTTTTTCTTGGTGGCGGTGTTTTTATTTTGTTTGTTTTTTTTGATGATGGCAACTAAGAGCATCAAAAATAGTCCATAAGGCACTGTGCATTGGTGCAGTCATACACTTAAGTATTTATTGCTAAAGATTTTTGTGAAAAATACATATTATTGACAGGGGATGACTTGTAGTTTACACACAAAATAAATTATTCTGCTAACAAAAGATCAGCATCATTTCTTCAGCCCCAACATCTGCAAGCTGGCTGACAGTGCTTTGCCTGCCTCCTCTCCATGTATTTTGCTGTACCTCATCTTTATACTTACAGCTGCTGCATCACTGACTTCCTAGAAGACACTCTCTCCTTAGACTTCTTGGCACAGTCCTCATCTGGTGTGTGGTGACAGGCTTAACAGGGAGTGACAGTGAAGTCCTTCTCAGCAAATGCTAGCAGGTCTTGCCTTTCCTCCCCCCATCTAAATTCCTGGATCCTGTAGTCCAATACGAAGTAAGTGATTAACTTGGGGGCAAATCCTAGCCTTTATGCACTGTTTGCAGGAGCGATTTGTGGGACCAGCTGCAATTGTGGTGTGTCTGTGGGAGGTTTGTCCCCCCAAAGATTGGGAGATATAATGCTCCTTTGTTGGTCTGTTTCTGAGGCATGTAAGCGTAGCTTAATGTATACTTAGGGGAAACAAGTTTCCTCCTCTCAAAATTTAAATCTGGAAAGAAATAACTCCTTTTTTGTGACATAATAATAGGTTTGCTGCTGTCAGAAGCAATGTTTCTGCCCACTGGTATGCTCTCCATGAACAGGATCAAATTGCTTTATATTTTAAATATGCTGAAAAATCACTGAGAAGAAAAGTTTGCAGTGCTCCTGGAATTGTACACAGAATATAGACTTTTGATTTAGAAAAGCTTCGGTTTGATTCACTGTCTAGTTTTATGAAATTGAGCTTAAACTTGAAGCCTAACATTTCTAAACTCATAATATAGAGTTGGAAAACAGCTACCTACTATAAGGAATATATACAATCACACAGAGTAAACTAATTCTAATTAAGAATCTAGCATACAGCTGGATATAACCGTTCTATTTTTTTCATCTTTTTTCATGATTTAGTATTTCATTTTCCTATTTGTCTCACGGAGAACCTACTCTGGTTATACTTGTCTTAAGGAAAGAAAGAAAGAAATTCAAAAATTCCGATAAGCATTTCATGAAATAACTAGAATATTTTTCCAGGTAACTAGATACTTTATTAAACAATGCCACATGTTTTAATACATTTTAGCAACATGATAAATGTTTGCCAAAAATACTTCTCATTGATTGGCTTTTATTTGCTCTTACTGTTGACTTTAGGTCAAAGTAGATTAAAATATATGTAGGTTTAGGTATAATTGTTTATCAATTTTAGTTCCAGGGGCACATCAGCCCAATATTTGAATGAATCTTAACAAAACTGATCATGTTTTATAGAGTACATGCCATTTATTCTTAATTAGCAGCCTGAATTGTGGTGGACATTGTGTTAGATTTTTCATCATTTTTTCTTTCTTCACTCTGAAAATGTAGGAGCGCTAAGTCACAGCTGCATGAGTGTTTCAGAGCCTTGAAACAAGGACCTGGCATTTGGTCGATGGATCCATGGATGTGTGGGGCCTGAGCTTTATCCCTCTCAGGGAAATGTTAAAGTTGGTGTGGCTGTGGCTGGCAGCAACTTACACATACTGTTTGAAGTTTCCTTATTACCAAGTATCTCAGTGGACTCCCACATTGAAGATAGTGTACTGAAATTGATAAGGTATTATAATACCACCTAAGCATACCTGATTTTATTTTTTTATTTTATTTGCATAACTCATTTTAAATACATTGAGTTGCCACTCTCTTATCCAACAATATTAGGAATGATGGCAGTCATTGGAAAGACATTAGTGTAATCTTATGAGATTGAATTTACATTTTCACATCATTAAAATGAATTGGTAAGTATACATATCAGAGCACAGAATGTTTCAGCACACAGCTATCTAGGACAGGTGCTAATGCTGACAACTAAGTAATACTAGTAAATGCATGTCAAAGTGCCAATTTTTATTTCCACTCTAAGAGTACTGTTTTAAGCCTTAATTAAAAGGACCATAACTTATAAATATCTACGTAAATTTAGCTTTCAGTTAAAAATGCATTTCTTGATTGCTTATACATTTCTAATAGATTATCTTTTTCTAAAATACAGTAGATACATTCAGTGAAAGAAGTTACATTTTAATCTACAAACTTATTCTTAAAATATAAAAGATTGACAAAAATGGCCATATATGTGTGTATATATATGTATAAGTGTGCATATTATATAATATATAATAATACATAATATATAATATATGTTATATATTATATAATGTATGTATATAACAAAACTGTTTACATTCATACCCATATATACAACACCTGTGATGGATTAACTATCTAAACCATGTTAATATGATGAAAAAAGGATTTTCATATTTATTCCTAAAAATAATTTCAAATACGTTCCTTAGGAAACTTAAAGTAGGATAAACATTTTCTAACATTTCAAGTAGCTATGCAAAATCTCTTGAAATCTATTTTTAAGAGTCCATTAACATTGATGTCATTTAAAATGCTGTTTACATATGGAATAACTACTTTGATTATTCCCTAGGAAGTTAATTTGTTGTTTCAAACAATGTGATATCTGCTTTCTTCCACGTTTAAAATTACAGAAGAAAAAAATAAGACTAGCAGTACAGCAAGCTTGGATACTGAACAACTATAAATCCTGCTGTTCAACATATATTTCACTCCTTTTAAACTCCTGGCTTTTTTTTTAAGAAGTGAGATACTTTTAAGAAGTGAGATACTACATTTAAATAGTCATGTTACACCATTTCTGCATTCTGATTAAGGAAAAAACAAACAGTAAAATATACCAGGGGCTACTTAAACCTGTACTCCAGCTACCCAAGAGCCTGTGAGATACACATTCACCAGCAATGGTCGTTAACTAATGCTAAAACCACACCAGCAAGGGAAGCCGTAGTGCTATTGAGAAGTGGTTTGAGCTAATATTGTCTGCTGGAGGTAATATAGAACATGTCATGGCTATCTTGTGTTACTAGAGTTTTAAAATTGATAGAATTTTGAAACTTGATATCACTGTTTTAAAAGTTTGCCTTTTGACTCCCAATCGTACTTTGAAATGTGGGAAAAAATATTTTTCTTACTGCAAAGGGGATTGTAAAAAGGAATGACAGTAGTAACTACTAGCATAGAGAGAATTGTCTTCTTCAAAATGTCGGCAATAAAATAGTTCAAAAGGGCTCCTAACATCACATGCTGAAAAACAAATACACTGAAAAAGAAGTTGTCTTTGGGGTTTTAGGACCACTTGGCTCTACAGAGTCAATTTAAGGAAACTTAGAAGTTGAAAACAGATAGCATGTTCTGTTTTACAAATAACTGTGGGTTTAAGAAAGGAAATAATAGTGGGAAAATGCTGGAAGTCAAATTTTTACTTTTAAAAATCTGTTTGGTGATTACAATGGATGCTACAGTTCATTTATCACATTGTTCCTTATATGTTGCTATAATTCCAACTGGGTTTTTGACTTATGGAAATTAATTGCAAAACAAAGAGAGAATGAAATGAATTGTCAGGCTTGGAGTATGGCAATCTATTGATTATACGCATATGTAACATGATTCAGTAAAGAGAACATTCATTGCATTGCTGTATATTTTAGAAATGATTTCCTGCATTTAAGAAACTTCAAATTATTGAAAATATATTGCTAGAACCTTTCATATTGTATAATACAAATCAATTAACTGGAACATGGCATGTCACTTTCTTTGATTCCTTAGGAAGAATTCTGGAGTTGTTTAAAACTAAGCAATGCATGGTATCTTATACTAATAATATTTCTTTTCTCTGATGTATGTGGGCCTTTCACTTTCATGCATATTTACACCTATGAATTACAAAAATATTTTTTTCATTTTGAACTTACGCTGTTAGCCATACTGGATGTTCTTTACTAATTGACAAGTTAGATGCACATTAATCACCAGGAATACATGGAATTTATTCCCAAACTTGGAAAGCGCTCAAGAGTATCATTTGCAAACCTAGGACTCTGACAAAATGGGTGGCTTTTCTTTGCACAAAGGAGCATGCGAGTGTCCTGATGAATTTACATGAAAAAGTCTATTTATAAGAAAGTATAAAGGATATGAATATCGTTTCCCAGCTTGGGTGTTAATACATATAGATCCATTTGGAATCATTATCTATTAGGTTGGCAGAGACCTGCTTTCCATGAATTTCTGATGTGACCTTTCTCCCTCAGTTTGCTGAGATTTATCCAAGTTAAAGGGAAACTAGTATAGATGGCACTGTCTTGGAGGTGGGACAGGGGAAGGTGTGTGTGAGAGGGATAACCCATCTTATGTTCAAGTCCTCTGTGTGCACACAGATGTCTGCTGAGTTACTCATTCTCTCCTGGGGCCCTCCCTCAGTCTTCCTGGGGGTTCCTTCAGAAACATGCTCTGCTCCTGTCAGGCTGGCCTCTTAAGGCCTTGTGCTCTCTTTCTTTTAATGGTTGGTAGACTGTTTTCACTAAAACTCCTCTGTGCTCCACCTGTTCATCCTTCTTCCACTGACGCTGACAACCACTGATCTTGGTCTCACTTAATAGTTTTTCCTTTCCCAGAATGTCATTTAGTTAGAATCATATGTAACTTTGTCAGATAGGCCTTTTTTGTTTAGTACACATTAATTATAAGTTACCTTTATGTCTTTACATTACATAATTCATTTCTTTTTTAGTGCTGAATAATAGTTCATTATTTATATGTACCACACTATCCATTCACTACTGATGGTACTTTGATTGCTTGCATATTTTGGCACTTATAAATAAACCTGCTATTAACATAATATGCATGTTTTTCTGTGGACATGTTTTCAACTCCTTTGGGTAAATACCAAGAGGCATGGTTATTGGATTGTTTGGTAAGGGCATTTCCACAGTCAATGAATGAGACTTACTATTGTTTCACTTCCTCATCAGCATTTGGTGTTGTCCATGTTCCATATTTTGGCCATTTTAATAGGTGCACACTGATTACTTTATCAATAATTTCAATTATCCTAAGGGAATGACCTAGCTATTTGTTTCAACACAATCCTTATCATGTTTAGAAAGCAAAGATTGCACCATCCTCTTACTTCCCTGTCTTCAGAGCAAAGTACCAGGCAGCACCGTCACTCATTTGCTTACCACCTGTTGTTTAATCTTTAACATTTGTAAAAGCAGACACCTTTTAGCGTTTTCCAGATTTCCCTGATTCCCAGAAACATGGCTAGTTCTTTTGAACTATTTACTATTTCAAAGGCTATAAAACTTGTGGTTACAAGAACCCAAGGTTAAATTTTGGCTCTACCATTTAATATTCAAATAATGTTGTACAGGTTATTTGTAATATAAACTTAAGTTTCCTCATCTGTAACTTTGATTAATAATACCTACTGTTTAGGGTTATCGTGATTATGAAATGGATCTGTAGATTCATAGATAGATATATAGATATCCATATAGATTATGGAACACAAAATATTTTAACAGTTATAATAAAGTATAATTTATAAGAAGTGCCATTTGTGTTGGTTTTGTAACTACCCGATAGAAGACTAATTATATTTTAACAGTACTGAATACTGAATACAGCAGTTTCAAACTGAATGCTTTTCATTGGATTGGTGGTGAGCAAAGCTGGGAATGATCAACAAAACAGAGAAAAGCAAGTCTTAGTCAAAATTTAAATGAGACAATAACAATTTAAGAGTGGGGAAGATAGGAACACAAAGAATAGGAACTAATGAGGAAAGACCAAAAAGTCAACAGCTTAAATTATATCATGAAGAATGGAAATGAATTTTGCACAATAAATAGAGTATCTTAATTAATGGATAAGATTGTCTATTAACTGATGTATTTTGTTAGTTTATTTAATCACTTTAGATTATTTGTTTATTTTTTCTGTCTTTTTATTTCAACTGATATCATTGAATGTCTTACCACATGATAAACATAAAGCATCTTTCTTATCTTTTTGAGTGTTAGTGATGGGTACAGTGAAATTAAAACAAGCTGGTAATATACAGAAACATGATTTTTCACTATGGGATGAAAATATCCTCAAGAGAGAAGATGGTATAGGAAAGCAAATAGGAGAGGTATTTATTTCAACCTATGGGTTCAGAGAAGGTTCATTGAGGAGAAGACATGATCTACCTTTGTGACTTCTACTTAAAACAAAGCAAAGACACAGGTAGCTGTTAAAGATAATACATAGTAGGATCAAAGATCCTGTTGAGCCAGAATCCAAACTAGGTAAATCTGGTCATGTGCATTATTTGTACAAAGCTTCCCAGCTGATTCTGATGCCTGTCTAGTGCACTTTTTACTTCAACAAAAGTCTCTTAACTCTTTTTTAGCTTTTTTTCTGCACAAAGATAATTAATAAAATAAATATAAAATAAATATAAAATATTATTGGAAGAACCTTGTTATCTATAACTGAAATACATCCTTATTTGCTATGTATTTTGGACCACAGATTCTGAAAACTGGAGTCCTGAATATGAATGGACTTAAACTTTTCCCTATTTAACAACTGGGGAAATTGATTATTTGAATGGAAACTGCATAATATCCAGACTTCAGGTTAATGAATATTATCAGATTGGTATATCTATTTGTGTAAATTACTTTTAGAGAGAAAAAAGAAAATCCAGGTAAATGATGTATGTAATTCTGAGCAGGAAATCTAACTTTTGTTCCTAAAGATTTTCAGAGATTAATATTTCAAAAACTTTTATAAAATTAGCAATTCTTGTCAGTGTAGTGATTTATTTTGACTACTGCCAGAAAGGGATGAACCTTCATAGTTTGGCTGATAAGAGCTTTAATATTTTGGTATAAATTTAGCAGAAACTGAAAGTGTATTGTCTGCTGTAGCTGGTTGTGTTAGCTTGATCACATTCGGTTCTACTTAGAAAGTCTCTTTAATATCTCATGGGTTCCTTTGAATTAAATGGGCATCTCTCACCTGCTGACATGGGCACAATCACAAAATAAATACAGACCCCTAGAGCCATGCCTTAGAGTGAAAAAATAAAAGAGAGAAGGAAGATGATTATATATTACCCATCAAAGCACTTGAGCTCACAACATACCAGAGGATGCTCATCATGCCCAGCATTGCTAGTGCTCCTGCACCTGTGCCCAGCTGTGATCAGTCCGTGCAGCTGTGGTGACAGACAAAGAGGAGACATCTGTGTCCCCCTGCCGAGAGGGAGGGAGAATTAGTGATTCCAGCAGGGGGCAGCCTTCAACACTTACATATGTATGCGAGGTGCCTCCTGTTATCAAAGGCATCGCCACTCTTATCTTTGTGACTAACATTGTTTCTTTGTCACTTAATAGTGAAGATGTCCAGTAGCCATTATGAGGAAATCTGTAAAGCACACAAATGTACACATATACAAACAAACTGGAGGCTAGAGGAGATGAAGAGGTAAAATAAAAAGTAAATGAACAAGGTATGATCTTTAATGCAGTCAGATATTAATACAAATAATGCAAAAGCACATACAGATGTACAGGTCAAAGAGCAGGGAGAAAGCATGGTCCTGGATGTGAACTTTAATGTGGAGACAAGGTAAAATTTCCAAATTTAAGATAGTTGTGTCTGTTGCCACTGGAAGTGGGGCTCTTGTGGTATCTAAAGGAAAAGAATTTCCTGAGATCTGCATGGGAGGATGTGGCTTTGTGGACTGGTTTGTGGATGATGCACAATAAAGAGTGTTTCCCTCCTGACTTGCCAATATCCCATCTTTAACCACCTCACCATGGAAAAAGTCCAATCTTAGTATCAGTACAGCCAGGATGAAGGCTTCTGCCCGGAGTTTATGATCCATATTAGAGTGCAGTCCAGCCTAGTATCCAGCTAGCTTAGCATGTGTTTCCAGTTGTACTCCATTTCAGACTCCCTCCTGAGCCTGTGTGTGGATTTGCATGGCTATGGACCATGCAGCAACTGCTAGGCCCATATTGTCACATGTTCCCCATGAGTGAACACACAAATGCAGGAGCCAAGCACAACTCACCAGAAGGGCAAGAGAGAGAGCTTCTTAGTCCTTCTGGAGCCCACACCATCTGTGGTGGGCCTGGTAACTCCTAGACTAACATGGTCATGTGCTCTCAGGCAAGTGAGCACATGAATGAATGAACGAGTGTGGAGGGTTACCCCCAGAAGAGAGGGAGCTTCTTTATTCTGCTGGGGTTATATTATCTTGGGTGTGGTATGGACCAGATGCTTTCTCAAAATGACCGATCAACTTCCCAAACTTCTGTGTGCTTTAAATGGGTTCACCTCACAACCAGTCCCTTCTTTCTCCGGGGCAGATGCACAGGCCTCTCCGGGTCTAGCACCTCCCCCTGTGCCATTTTGACTTCTGTTGTACATGTCTGACTTCCCCTGGTCCCACCTGGTAATATGGTGCATAGTGAGAGAAGGGAAGATTGTTAAATCTGTTGGCAGAGAAATGCTGTAATCCCCTGTGGTGTGAAGCTGTAGCTTCCTCAACAGCAAGCAGGCTTATGCTTCTCAATTTATTAAACTCAATGTCTAGTTCCCTTTGCTTCCCTTTTTCTAGTTAAATATCACCAGTAACATGTCCACAGCAGATTTTCAAGTAGGCATCTCAAAAATATATCACCAAATATTCCTATACCTTAAAGACAAAAAATACATCTTTGTTCTTCCTCCAGTAGATTTATTTTCAAACAATTTTGTTACTTACTGCAGTTAATACAAGAACAGATTAGAGAAAAGTGAGTTGGATTCAATCTAGCATTTCCCAATAAGATGAAAGTACAAAAGAGAGTGGGTACCATTTTTCTTCTGTAACTCCTGCCATTAAAACAAATACAAAATTGTATTTTAGTGTTAATTTATTCTGTAAAATGTGTTCTTTTTGGGGCTGTATCTGCCAACATCTAAGCAGTGTCAGTATAAGAAAAACAAATAGAAAATCCTTTTACAAATCAGTTGTTAGCTGTCATGGAATTGAGGAATGTTCGGGACCTTTTCTTTGTAACTAAGCTAAATTAATTATAACATTTTTTAGATTTATTGCAGAAATTCAACAGAACATATGAAAGGCTTAGATATCCTAGTTGATATCTTTGATACTCTACAAAAGAAGCATAAGAAATATTACAAAATAATTTAAATAACCAATGAAACTCTCCATTATGGACCTTCCTTTTATTTTTGTCAGCAAGAAAATGGCCTCTAAATAAATCTTACAGTGTTGAAAAAGGTCCAATATCAAAATCAAGAAATAGATTCTATTTCCTGGATATTTTACAGCCAGTGACTATAAAGTAATTTAAGATTAATGCTTGGGCCAAGGCTGACAAACACGAATCCCTGCTAGTTCGCTCCACCCTTTCCAACACAAGCCATCAATCACCACTCAGGCATTCCTCCTTACCTGGCCCAGTGAGGACCCGCATTCACAGTCCGTAAAGCGTTCTAGGCAGTCAGTACCAACTGTTTGATCGGAACTGGCACATAAGATGAAACCTGTTTACCCTCCCCATATCAGTATATATCGGAATGGCCAAAAAGTTGGGTTTTTTGTTTTGTTTTGTTTTGCTTTCCATAAGATAGTTCTAGTAGTACTTAGTCGTCTTTAACTTTATTTGAAAAAAATTTGTTAGATTGTATTGTGACAGCTGTCCTATCAGCATGCATTTAAAAAAAAACATAACATTTCATGACTTGAAATACTTCTTTCCAGCTCCTTCTTGCCTGTAAGGTCTCTTTTGAGAAATCAGCTGACAGTCTGATGGGAACTCCTCTGTAGGTGACTGTCCCCTTATCTCTTGCTGCTTCTAGGATTCTCTCCTTCATTTTAATCTTGGGTAATGTAATGATGATGTGCCTTGGTGTGTTCCTCTTTGGGTCCACCTTCTTTGGGCCTCTCTGAGCTTCCTGGACTTCCTGGAAGGTACAGAGAATAAGTAGTATAGACGGGGGGGAAAAAATAGGCAGGGGGAGGGCAAGAGTAGTGTGGGAAATGTAGAAGCTAAAGAACTTATGACACATGGACATAAACTAAAGGAGGGAAATGTGGGGGGAGGGGGTGTGCAGGGGGGAGGGGAATGAAAAGGGGAAAATGGGACAACTGTAATGGCATAATTAATAAAATATATTAAAAATAAAAATAAAATATATTATTTTTTATAGAAGAAAGTAAGCAATATTTTCAACATATTATGCTTTGTTATTTCTTTTTTAAATTATTTATTTATTTTTAGAAAGAGGAAAGGGGGGGAGAAGGAGAGGGAGAGAAACATTGATCAGTTCCCTCTTGTACACTGCCAGCTGGGGACTTGTCCCACAAGGCAGTCATGGGCCCTGACTAGGAATTGAACCAGCAATCTTTTGTTCTGCAGGCTGGCACTCAATCCAATTTCATAAAGGTAAAAACACAACTGAAACACAGAAAGAGATTTGTGCAGGAGATCACATGGAGGGTTAGCAACAGGGGAGTGGGAGGAGGAGAAGGGGGAAGAAGGTACAGAGAATAAGTAGCATAGACAGTAGGTAGAAAATAGTTAGGGGGAGGGCAAGAGTAGTGTGGGAAATGAAGAAGCTAAAGAACTTGTGACACATGGACATGAACTAAAGGGGGGAATGGAAGGGGGTGAGCAGGGTAGAGGAGAATGAGGGGGGGAAATGAGACAAGTGTAATGGCATAATCAATAAAATATATTTTAAAAAATCTTACTTTAAAATATTCTCAACCCAAGAAAAAAAAGGAAATCGGAAGTTTCCCCCCAGTTCAGTGCCACAGACACACGGCACCAGGAATGTCCTCCTTTTTCACAATTTTTCATTGTCCCAAACACTCTAAAGATAGAAATGGTGTTCATAAACAGACAACTAGTGTTCTATGTTAATTTTTTTCCAAGCTAGAGACAGTAAAAGAGACTTAGGGCAATTGAGTTTGATTTGGCATGTTTGATAAATTATCTTAAAACAGGTAAAATTTAGTTTTTAACATAGTCTTCATTCAATCCATGGCATGATTTTTAATCCTCTAATTACTTACATGTCAGGGAGGCAGGACTGCAGGCGTTGGTTCTTGTGCCCCACAGAGCAGAGCAGACCAGCTAGGAAAGAATGTGTGAGGCCAAAAATCTCCCCAGCAAACCCCTTCCTTCCAAATGTTAGAGGCTCTTACTATTTTAGTCTGATTAATAAGAATGCAAATGAAGCCGAGCCAATCTCCATTCAGCCATGATAGAAGATAAATAAATATCTCATGGTGATATTGTGGTCATTTGAAACCACTCAGGATGGTTTCTGTCTTCCTAATTGGACCCTGGCTGGTGCATTTGAATGAAATATAAAATATATAAAAGTTGCTTTTATTTTCTGGATATGTTTATATGTCCTTAGAACTTATGTACTGTTTGTGTCACTTTTGACCATTATTTCACAGAGTATTTAAGGTAAATCTATGTTTTTTAAAAGATAGTTTAGGTTGGGATTTTAGCAATATTACTAAAAATACTATTAGATTGCCATGAGGATTTTAAAATTTTGTTGTATGTTTAAAAATGTTCCAAGTAAAATTTTGGAAAAAATCAAATTTTGTAGATTCCAAAACAGTCAATATCTCTCCCTTTCTGTCTCTCTTTTTTTACACTCAGAATCAGTGATTTAGAATTCTTAATCAGTATGGTGGCTTCTCCTAATTGGGTAAAACTTAACTAGAAAATTAAGCTTAAAATAAAATGTAAACAATCTCTCCTATACACTAACCACTATTTTGTGGGTCATCCAAGGACTGTAACTTCAAAACTGTAGGAGCATCATCTTAGAGTCATAAAGGCCATATTCAGACTTGAAATGTAAAAAGTTATCATTGTTATTTTTTTACTAATTTTTTTAAAAAAATCGATTATGGGCCTGGCTGGTGTAGCTCAGTGGATTGAGCGTGGGCCTGCGAACCAAGCGATCATGGTTCAATTCCCAGTCAGGGCACATGCCTGGGTTGCAGGCCAGTTCCCAGCATGGGACTCACAAGAGGCAACCATACATTGATGTTTCTCTCCTTCTCGCCTTCCCTTTCTCTCTAAAAATAAATAAATAAAATCTTTTAAAAAATCAATTATGGCTATAACTGCTGACCTTTTCTATTTCAAACATTTAATTGACATTTTTACAAAATGCCTAAAGTATGAAATACAGGGAGCCTCATTCACAGAGATTAATATACTTTTCTCTACATAATCCATTTAAACGAAGCCTTGAATGAAACTCGTAAGTGGAGTGTTGTCAATATGCAAGTCCTTAATGTGTGGAAAACCTACTTAATTATTTATATTTCACAAATGGCAATTCACCATCTCAAATGTAAATTACTATGAAGCATTGTGTGCATTTAATTTTTTTAAATCGTGATATAATTAACATGTAATATTCTATAAGTTTAAGTTGTAAAACATATTGATTTTCACACATTTATATTAACAATATGATTGCCATCATAGCATTAGCAAATACCTCCATGGTGTCACATATTTATCACTTCCCGCAGTGGTGGAAACATTTAAGATATATCTTAAATATGCTAAACATTTAAGATTAGCATATTTAATGTTTATAATACAGTTTTGTTTTCTTCAATCTCTGTACTAGCTTTACCAAGACTTACTTATCCACCAGTTGCAAGAATGTACCCTTCATATTGTTACAGAAAACAACTCAGCCGCTTTTAGGTGTATGGAGTGGAAGTTTATTTTCACACGCGCGGACCCATAGGAGTCAGTCTCCAAATAGGGTGAAGGGGGCAGTCTGTCACTTGGACCCTTAACTTCTGGCTCGAAAGCAGGAAGCAGCTTACAGAAGCAAGAAAGCGGAACTGCTGATAGGAGTTAATACGAATTTCTTTGTTCTTACTCCTCAGTTACTTAGTTACTTGCTCTCCCTGATCCTGTTGACTCACCAGCTAGCTCCCCTCTTGGGCAGGCCACTACAATATCTCTCTCATTCCACTACAGCCAAGCTCCTGGAAACCACCATTCCACTGGCAGTATTTCCAATTGAGTTTTTGGGGGTTTTTTAAGCTTCCAGTTATAATGGATATCACACAATATTTGTCTTTCTCCGTCTCACTTATCTCACTAGTATAATATCCTCAAGGCTCATTCATGCTGTCACAAACGACAGGATTTCCTGTTTTTCTAATGTGTGAATAGTATTCCATTGTGTGTGCATTTATATATCACATCTTCTTTATCCATTCATCCGTACATTTGTAGACAGTTTGTTTCCATATCTTGTCTGTTGTGAATAATGCTTCAGTAAATACGGGAGTGCAGATATCTCTTGGATAATGTTTTCATTTCAATTGGATATATATGTATATGATTGCTAGATTGTATGGTAGTTCTGTTTTTAATTTTTTGAGGAACCTCCATACTGTTCTCCATATGTCTGTCTGCATTTAATTGAAAGCTATTCCAAGTTTTATTTTCTTAATACAAAATATAGAAAAGAGACCCTCTAGATGATTGAGGTAAGTATGGGATTATTGAAACATCAGGGTTATTAATCTCACATATTATACATCTTTGTTGTTGTAAAAGTTTGCTCTGTTTTTAGATTTGGGGCATTTAGAGAATAATGCCAACCTGATTATCATTCTCAAGTGAGCTTTCAAGAGATCATTAAAAGTTAACAAGAGAACAGCATGCTCCAGGAAGCAGCTATTTTTAACAATGCCAAATTTGAATTCACCTACTTTAAAGCTTTCACTGTTTTTAGAAAGCATCTCTATCAATAATTGTTAGATTACAAGTCTATTGAGGTTGCAGTTTATACTCTCATACAGGAATGATCTGACATTTTGCCTCCTGACAGAATTCACAAGAAACAAATTATTTCACTCCAGGAGCAGTCTAAATAGAGAAGCTGAGTACACAGGTTTGCTCTAAACAAACAAAAACCAACCTGTTCAGTTAAGTTGGGAATCCACAAGTATGTATAATTATGCTTTCATTAGATAGATGACAGCTAAGTATTTGCCATATTAAAAAAAAACCTTGCTTTGTGGCAAAGGGCTGCTGTTTAAAGTGCAAGTTTAAAATTTCACTAAAAAATAAAATCCTATAAGGTATAATTTTGTCTCAAAGTTAAGTGAAAAAATTTAAAAAATGTTCTTAGAGGATCTAACATCTGCATAACAATTTAGTGATATCATAAACTACAACTACAATTAGTATAAATTTAGAGTAATACTGGAAAATATTTTTATGATCATGAATGCATTTAATAATTGTTACTAGATAAAAATGTTCTGTTTGGAACAGATCATAGATCTTTTGGTTATTATTCACTTTATCTGGAATGTTCTTTTTTTTTTTACTTGTCCAGCTTCTTTTCAATCTTTGATACCAGCTTGGTTGTCGCTACTGGCCCAGCTGTGTGATTTCCCTGTTAAAGTATGGCACCTTGTAGCACTCACTGCCATGTTTACTTGTAAGCTCCCATTGGACTGGAGTTGTTTCTTTCTTCAAGTTCTTTCTCATTGCATAGAATTAAGTGCTTTAATGAATTGGCATAGTAGACTTACTCCCTAAAGTCTTCCTTTCTAAGGGTCATTCTAATGCAAATCAGCATTTCAGTGGTCTTGAAAGGGAGCAAACTGATTTCAGGATCCCTCAGCTCTTTCTTTTTTTTCATAATATGTGTGTTTATTAAGAATCATGGTAGAGTTGGTCTAGGTTAATTATTCTAGTCCTCTATCAGTCATCAGCCCTCCAGGAAGCAGATGGACAGATGAAGGGTTCCATGGAAGAGAGTTTAATGAAAGGGCTATTTAGAGGTGAGGGCAGGGTTAAGGTGAACAATCTGAGGTCAGAAGCACTCAAGGACAAGTGTCAAATAATAAAAGATGTGGACTGTGGTTAAAAAGCAGAGTTTATTCAGGAACTATTAAAATAGTGGAAGAAGGACCTCAGTATAGAGTTGGGCCCGATTCTGAGTACAGCATGGATGGGTTGGAATGTATAACCAAGGAGCAGGGTGGGCATCACTGGATAGATAATTACTAAGGAAGGGAAGGGGGTACTTAACTAAACTGACTCAACAAGATTCTTGCTGAAAGTAGGCCAGGATACTCAGATATCACCTGGGGGATAGTGGGAGATGAGGAATTTGATCAGACAGCAAGGAGATCAAATAGAGGGTAGGGGATTTTCTGTAAACCGACTTAACAGAGAAGTTGGGTAAATGCAAAGGTGGACACAGATGTCCAGAGGTTGAGGCCTAGTTGAGAAGAGGGTTTAGAGAAGCCAGGTCAGGGTTTGATCAAGGGGAGGATCTTTGTCACTGCAGCAGAGAGAAGCTATTACCAACCCTGGACCTGAAGGAGCAAAAGGATAGAGCATTGTAGGAGCTATGGCTTACAGAATACAGCCACTGTTAAAACTGTGACCATGTAAAGAGAGAGCTGGGCATGGGGAGGTTTGGGGAATGAAGAATAAATACCCTAATTAGCCAGCCCAACAGGAAGCCAGTAAGCAGGGGAGCCAGAGAGTAGAGGTCAGTCTTCTGGGCAAACAGCAAGGTGGAGAAGGGCAAGTGGAGATGGAGGGGTCAATGGAGAATAATCAGCACATGCTCTAACTGGCAGGAAGCTTTAGAAGAATTATTCCTTCCCTCTAAAATTACTTTCTTGTCAATAAATTGAGAACAGTAAAATGTAGATTAGCACAGAATTAAAAGGAAGAAAATATCCCTTTTCATCAGTCTCTATAACTTCCTGTACTTTGTGTTTTGAGTGTAGATATAAAAATTTAATCTCAGGTTCCTAAACTTTAAACTTTCTTCTGATTTGAGAGTTAATATACAGGCTGAATACATTAAGAATGGACTGAAGAACGAAGAAATATGGCAATGTCATTAAAGCAGAAAACATTGACTCTGATGAATGTAACATTTTACTCTCCTGAGCCTATGAGGAAGATGAGGTTGTTGAGAACCGCGGAGGGACTGTGTGTGCCGCACACGTGTGCATCGGCAGCCTGCACGGCAGCAGTGCTTGAGCATGTCCTCTGAGCTTGGCTGGCTGTGTTCATATCCTGGCTCTGTCACTTACTAGCTTTGTGACCTTGGGCTTTTCTTACTATTTCTGTGCATTAATTTCCACATTGGTGTAATGGGAATAATGGTGTTGCTATAGAATAATAGCAGATATAGAAGTTAAGTCCAGAGAGCCCATCTGGGACATAATAAACACATTCAATGTAAGTATTATTGCAGGGATATGTAATGATTTAATGCATATATAATGTTATAGACCTACCCATGGTTATTTAATTATAATTAATATTGTTTTGATGAAAGGATTTGATGAAAATGACTATACCAATGACAAAAAGTCATCTTTTTGTTTTATATAGACTTTTCGAACGATGCTTGATGGATTATTTTGAAATTTGTCTTGAAACAATGCTGAAACAGACTTTAAATTATGTCTTCTTGTATTGATTTACTCTATAAATATTATCCTTCATAGCACCATATCTGTGTTATGTATCCAAATACCTTACGGAACTCTATCAGTTAAACATTTTCTGTTAGAATGAGGTACAGTCATGCACCATTTAATGGGGATACATTCTGAGATATGCATCGTTAGGCAATTTTGTCATTGTGTGAACATCACTGAGCGTGTTACACAAATGTAGATGGTATAGCCCACTGAACACCTAGACAGTATGATACAGCCTATCGCTCCTTGGCCACGAGCCTGTACATGTGACCCTACTGAACACTGTCAGGGGTGTCCAAACTTTGGCATCTCTGGGCCACACTGGAAGAAGAAGAGTTGTCTTGGGCCACACATTAAATATACTGCAACATGTAATCACAAAAAAATCTCATAATGTTTTAAGTAAATTTACAATTTTGTGTTTGGCTGCATTCATAGCCATCCTGGGCTGCATACGGCTTGTGGGAAGCACTTAGACACCCCTGCTACATAACTGTAATGCAATGATAAGTATTTGTATATGTAAGCATAGAAAAGGTACAGTGAAAGTACCATATAAAAGATTAAAAGCAGTGCATCTATGTAGGGCACTTAATGAAGTTTGCAGGACAGGAAGTGCTTTGGGTGAGTCGGTGAGTCGGTGGTGAGTGAATGTGAAGGCCTAGGACATTAGTGTACGCTACTGCGGATTTTATAAACACTGTACACTTTGGCTGCACTGAATTTGTAAAGCAACCCAAGATTAAATCAAGCAGAAGAGAAAATTATGCAATTAAGAGATTCAGTGAACAACATAATGTGTAAGGTTGCTGCTGGCTTAGCACTATATGCTGTCTCACAGCAAACTTTTTATATAAGAATAAAATAATGAAATGTATAGTATAGCAAATACATATATCAGTAACATAGTTGTTTATTACCATTATCAAGTACTGGGCACTCTACCTAATTGTATGTGCTATATCTTACTACTGGTGCCAGTGTAGTAGGGTTTGTTTACACCAGCATGGCCATGAACACCTGAGTAATGTGTATTGCTGTGATGTTTCTATGGCTACAACACTAGATGACAGGAAATTTTCATCTCCATTATAATCTTTTTTTTTTCTTAGAGGGGAAGAGAGGGAGAAAGAGAGGGAAACATTGATGTGCGAGAGATACATCACTCTGTTGCCTCTCACCCTCAATAAGGGACCTGAGCTGACCCACAACCCAGGCATATGCTCTGACTGGGAAGCGAACTGGTGACCTTTCAGTTCACAGACCATTGTAATCTTGTGGGACCAGCATTATACATGTGGTCTGTTGTTGAAGGAGTTTTGTAGAACATAACTGTAATTATTTGTGTATATATGTTTGTTTATGTATGTTTTTGTGTATTGGAAGAAAAATATTTCAAATATATACAATTTATTATAATAAAAAGTATGCTTAGTGAGCCTTGGCTGGTGTAGCTCAGTGGATTGAGTGTGGGCTATGAACCAAAGGCTCGCCAGTTCAGTTCCCAGTCAGGGCACATGCCTGGGTTGTGGGCCAGGTCCCAGTGGGGGATGTTGCAGAGACAGAGACACATTGATGTTTCTGTCTCTCTTTCTCCCTCCCTTCCCCTCTATCTAAAAATAAAAATAAATAAAATCTTTTTTAAAAAGTATGCTTAGTAAAATAACAAATGAGTATTTTTACCATGTATCAGTTGTCTTCAGTTTACTTGTATAATCAATATAATCCAATCAAATGGCTGAAGGTTAAAATATAATTTTGTGTATGAGATGAGGTAAATAATTGTACTTGAAAATTATTGAGAAATAATTTTTGTTATTCAAAATCAACTCATGAGGACATTATGATTACATTAATTACTAAACAAGAGAATAAAATTGGGTGAATTATTTTTAAGGAGAACCCCAGCAGTGCGAGGACTGGACGATGTAGTTTTTCTGACCTCCAGCCCCACCCGACCCTGATGTGAGGCTGGGCTTCCTCAGGGTCTCAAGGAAGGTGAGCAAGGGGAGGGAGCTAACACAAGGGAGGACAATCAGACTAGGTCAATTAGTTTTGGAGGTCCGAACAGTTGAAAAGCATCAGGAGAAAAGATCCTGCGCAAGAGGAAGGCTGTGCAGACATACAAGAAAGTGAAGTCACAGAGAGAAAACTGGATGAGTCCAGGCAGCATTGGAGGTTGAGCAACGGCCAAAGACAGAAAGAATATCTGGAAATTTTCTAGTTACTCTGAAGTCAAATGGCACCTTCTTTACTGGGCATCCATAAGATTTTCACATAACAAACTTTTTGTTCCTGAGCCAGGGTGAAATTTATTACTTTCTTGGCCTAAGGCACTTTGGACTTCCGGGTCCCTTTCTTCAATAAAAAAAAAAGGTGGGTGTGGGGTGAGGGGAGAGAAATATAACCTAGGCTAGATTATACTCAATTTTCTCCAGATTTTACAAGAAATTAAAACATTTTCATAGGTCCCTGGGCCCTGTGCCCAGTGGCAAAGTCAGCCAGGACCTGAAGTTTTGTGTGTTCTCTGTCTCCTGTCCTTATGTAACCCCTACCTAAGAAAATGACATTCTCCACTGAGATTTCTAAAGGGCTCAATTAATAGATACACACTTTCTTTAAAATTAGCAAAACTTTGGGTCATCTTATATCATTAACTTTTTAAAACAAAAACTAAAGATGCTTCTAATTAAAGAGCTCTAGCATTTAAAAGACCTTAACCACTGACATCTGTGCTGAACATTTAAAAATTTTTTTGAATTATTTCAAGAAGAGCTAATCAAAAACAAGATGATGCTAACTCTTGATACATATCAGATCTCAACCTTCATCTGATTTCATCTTTAAATAATTTATCTTACAGAAAATTAAGTGACTATTTCATTGTAGCAGTGGTATCTTACAAACTTCCGAAAGTGAGCTTTTTTTAAAAAAAAGCTTGAATAATGGCAGTGCCTTTTATCAATCTGTACCTGATGTCATTTTCCTACTTAGTAGCATAGAAATAATAAAAAAAATCATTATACTTCACTTTTTAGCACATACACCAGGGTTTTGATGAAAGGAAATGCATTTCACATGCACTCTTAGTAAGGATTTGTTGAAAATGTACGTTGTTCTACTTTGAAGCTCAATGCTTTGGACGTTTTGAACCTTTTGCTTCATTAACTGCATTCATTCTAAAATACCTTTCAATTTAAAACAGGAGATAATTGTAATACCTTGAAGCAAATGAGATGTTATTGCAATAATTAAATGCAAAATGAGATGCAGATAGTACTTTAGACCTGCTGCTATTTCAGCTAGTTAATAGCGAATAACATTTCCATTGGTCACACCGATTTCTTTCTTTTCTAGTTGAGATGGAGTACTGCATACTAATTGTATTCTAATGCATTTACAAGAGGTAAAATGTGTATTAAGCTCTATCACCCTATTTTAAATTAATTTAACTTTGCAAAAATTATAATAATTACATGACATGATGCTTTCTTTCATCTCATACAAATATGCATCAGATTTTTAAAAATAATTTTACATAACAATAAGATTACTTTAATACATAGTGAATGTTTTTCTACTAATGAATCTGCTAGTAGATTCAGGGGGCTTTTTATTAGCTCTTTCGAGCTTCAGAAACTTTCATTGTTTGAAATACGCTTCAACATCTCAGATGGAGGTTTGGAGCCTGCGGACATGGGAGGGTATGTGGGTGGCTGTGCTAAGGGGAGAAAGCAACTACTTTCACCAAATAGTTTGATATTTTTTAGGGGGAGGTCTGTGTCATTTCCATCAAGGACACTGCTCCTATGTTAAAATATTAAACTGGGATACATTCTTTGTGTCAAATAAAGGAAGTTTCTGTTTATAGAAATGACCTAAATATATTCCTTCTCTTGAAGAACTACTTAAGGTCGGTGGACTTCTCTTTTGGTGAAGATTATTATACTCTGGTTTCTGAGAAGCTGAAAACCACTATGTTCTTCCTGACTCTCATTTTAGTCCTTGTCCATGTTACTCCTTATTGCTTTCCTCTTCCTTTTATCTAAATTTTACTTTTTAAAATTCAGTCATTGTTGTATTTTTCCCATTACCATTTAGTCCCCTTACACGCCCTCAGCACTCACTGCACTGTGGTCCCTGCGCCTGAGTCCTTTTTCCTTTTTGCTCAACCCCTCCTCCCCCATACTATTTCACTCATATGTGGAATCTAATAAACAAATTGATCTAAAACAGAGACAGACTCATAGATAGAGAGCAGATGACAGCTATATTTTACTTTTAAATAATAGTAGCATTAATAACAATAGCTGACATGTATTGACATTTATCAAACACTTACTAGGTACTGGACAGTGTGTTTAATGCTTTGAAAGATTATTGCACATGGTACCCTGGTGGTGGTGTACCTTACCTGTTCCCTCCAGCTGGCTAGTGGAGAGCAAGTCGGCACCTCCGTGATCCAGCTCCACAGACCATGCTCTCAGCTCCTCTCTTATCAGGAGGTTGCAGGGGCTGGCAGGTGGGAAGCTGGGAGGAGAATATAATCAAAGATGTGGTTAGTGTTTTTTTAAAGTGTTCTGAATATAACCTTAGACTTTCACTCTTATCAGAAGAATCAGGGAAACCTCATTCCCTAGGAAGCCTCTTTCTTCCCCTGATTCTCTTTGAATGTTATTAAATATGTTCCTTTCAAAGCTGGTGCTGTAGGTTTCCATTTTCTTGCCCCCAGCTGACTGTGCTTCATCTGTTCTGCAGCAACTTTTATTCTGGCGGGGGGTGGGGTGGTTCTCAGTGTTCTGTTCCTGCCCTTATTACTAACTTCTGTATTGAACATATTATTTGTCAGTGACTAGTGTCATCTGTTATTTGATTTTATCTGTCCCCTCTCCTGGTTGTTGATGTGCTTACTTTTGCAGAGTGTTTGAAAAAGAACCACCCTCCATTTCCTACACCTATCTCTATTTTTATAATATTTCTAGTTTAAAGCAGAATGTTCAATCTTCCCGCCGAAGTAACTTGAGGCAGTGAACTGGGAGTAGTACTAGCCCACCTTTCTGGCCCCTGCCGGGTGATCTCTACCGACCAGTTACCTCAAGGCGATTCCTTTTTAGAAACCACCTATGGTTAAGGGGCAACCCTGTCTCTCTACTACCCTAATTTCAGAGCCTTGGACTTGGGGATAACTATTAGCCCACTGGTGGCCATCATTTCCTTGCCTGAGGTTCAGCTGTGTGGTCTACGTGGAAACTGAACTCCCAGAAGCGTGCATGGATAATTTTAAGTGTTCCTAAGCGCTTTCCTCCCACAATAGTTTTCCTTCAGGGACCTGTTTTCTTCCTCATTTCTGTTCATTTCTTAAGATAAATAAAATACTAATGGGAGAAATCGAACTATTCTTACTCTATTAATCTTTTTTCACCCCTCAAACTGCTATGAAGTTAACCCCAGTATGTCTCCACATGTGTCTATACATTTTTTGTTGCGTTTTATTTTGTGTTTTGTTTCATTTCACCCAGACCATGTCTCCATCCTCATGGAATGAGGGTAATTGATGCTATCTTTATCTTTTCAGATGCCAGATCCACAACTCAAGACCTCATTTCTTTCCTCCTGCCAAAGGTGTGACCTGCTTATATTCTCTCTCTCTGGTTCTCTCAGTTTCTCTCTCTAACCTAGTATGACTTTTTTTTTTGTCTGGAACTTCTTTTCCCTTCAGAATACTGGTAAACCATTTGTAATTTCTAATCCCTTGTTTACAATGCAGTTCTCAAAAACAGCATATAAAACAATCTTAATTTTGTTTGAGTTTTATGGTTAGTTCATAGAAAAGCAAACAGAATTTACAAAATTAGCAAATGATGAGAATTATGGAACATACCAGTCCTCTGAAGACTGTATTTAAAATGAAATGAGAGCTAAATGGGCTTTCACTATCAGGGAATCCTGATACTGACCCTTGACTTTGTGCACGGGCATTCCCCTGCCAACCTCTGGTTTTTATTTGGAGACTCAGTCAGCTCAGCAAAGCAATGAGATTTTAGCCTCAGAAAATGTTAAGGGTGACTTGGCTGCTGGGTCAGCTGTTGGCCCACTTCCCTTTTCATTCTCTGTAGCTACTCTGATTGATTAATTCCCACTCATGGCTTCAATGACCACCAACTTGCGTCTGCATGGTTACTCATCACATGACCCAAAGAATGCTTCTTGGCCCTTAGTAGGTTAAACCTAGTTAGCATGAATTTTTTTCCGTGAACTAAGCACAGTCAAAATACCTTACATATTAAGGAGGTAGGGTTAGAAGGAGTGGCTTTTAGGGAAACATAATTTGTTGGGAAGGCATAGTTTTAAATGTGACCTATAGTCACATTAAAGATTCTGTCTGTTCTTGGCTTGAAATATTATGCTATGGAATCAAAAGATAACTCCTGAGTAAGTATTCTTCAAAAGTAACAATTGAAACTCCAAAAATAATGAGCAAGGCCATAATATTATTAATAAATTTATTGAATTCCAAAGTACAGTAAAATTTTTATGAAACGGAAGTTTTGTAGAGGCTTAATTTATGTGTGAAATATCATCATTTTGCAACTTACCTGACTTCAGTGGAGATAAAACTTCTGTAATAAATAATGAGCCAGCAAGTTTTAGTGACTGAATAAGAAGGCCAAGGGCATATCTATATTAGCAATTTTGGTCTTGATCTATATAGACATTTCAATAGCTACCATTTAAACTCTTTTTTTTTTCATTTTGATAGCCTTGCTTCTAACACTAGCATGCAGATGTGAATTTTTGCTTCTAGCATATTTTATTCCTACCTTGTCAAGATTACTAAGCACCCACATTCTTATAATATTACCCTGTAATTTTCAGAAATCAGAAGGAGGAGAAAGAATAAAGGAGTAAAAGTGAGAGGGTAGGAATAAAAGGAGGTGGCTTGTGAAAATGAGGATAGTGATACAGACATAGAAGTATAGGGGGAAGGTTTAGGGGGAAAGGAGATAGGGAGAGACAGGAATAACTAAGAGGAAAACATGAGAGAAAAGTGCAGTAAACTGTGACTTTGGATGTGTAGACCAGTTGAATGGTTTGTGCTTTTTCCCAATTTACTTGTATAACAAACATTCTCCACTTTTGTCACTGTTGTTTGGAACTCTCAGTACGTAACAGTTGAGAGCACTCATTTCTTGGAAGCAGCTTGCCAGCTTTAATTTCCAGAGTTCAGAGTTTTGATTTTTTAAAATAAACCTTCCTGAATACTAATGGCTTTGCTAAAAGATGAAAGAATTTTTTAAATAAATTCATTTTGGAACCACACAGATTCGGTCAGTTTATTATATGTGCTTACATACTTCTGACGTTTAAACTCTGGCAGAACACCCTTTTTGTTTGTTTTTGTTTTGGGATTATTAAGTCCACCTTGCCCCAGTATAGCTGAAGGTCATGCTTTGAATCAGCAGATATTTCCTACTGCTCAGCCTTTCCTTTCAGATCAAGCTCCCGAGTTCATGGTCTAATCAGGGATAACATATGGTCCAAACAACAGTAACAAAATGACACCTGGAAACAAAAAGGCCCAGAAGAAAGTGGATTAGGCACTTTTCCACACGGTTCATTTTTGTGAGCAAACCATTCAGCAAATGTCGTTCCGAATCAAATACTCAGGGCCTCCACCATTTGTCTGCCTGCTCCCACTGTGGATACTCTGCCTACCGCGTGTTGGAAGACTCCCATTCATTTTTTCATTGGTACCCAGAAATTTATGTTTTTACATTTTTAGGTATATTTTATATGATAATGTATGTAAAATCATTCCCAGGTTGACGACTGGATCCATTTTCTCCTGTAGGTCTTTTCACTGCTCTGCTTCTGTCTTTCTGTCTCAGTGTGTATGTGTGTGTGTGTGTGTGTGTGTGTGTGGTGGTGGTGTGTGTGTGTGTGTGTGGTGGTTTCTTTCTCTGTGTTTCTGTCCCTTTACCTCCCTGTCACTCACTTTCCATCTATTGCTTTCTGAATGAAGTGGACATTTTTTTAACTCTATCTTAAAGTTTTTACTTGCTTTGCCAACTTCACTTCAACTTTCATTTTTCATTGTGATTCTTCCATCCCCATCCTTCTCATTAACAGATTGCCTTCATTTTATCCCAGAGTTATAACCTCCCATATAGAAACTTTTCTTTAGTTTGAACACTCCAAGGGTAAAAGGCGATTCCTTTTCTTTCAATTATTCATATGTCTCTCTATCTTTAAACTCAAATTAAATTTTATTTTCAAACCCAGAATATTGAAATTCATATTTTATCTCAGGATAATTTATATGTCTTTTATTTACATATGTAGTTACTAATGTTAGTAATCATTACAATACATATTAACAGATTTATTATCACATTTATTTTATAATTAAAATAGTTTTATATTACATGCATTTTATATATTACATGCATTGTACATTTGAAATATTATGAAGTAATTTCTATTCATTAGAAGAGCAGTAAGTACCTACTAACTTTTGTTTTAAAAGACTATCTTTTGGTTACATACAATCTAGAGACTTTTACCAATGTTCTTATCTATAAAATAGAAACAATTGCTTAAAATTTTTTATTGAATATTTGAGTTCGTGGGTGGTATTTAAACTAATAATTTCTATAAAACTAGTTTCTGATAGTCTTGATTTTTAGATAATAAATTGTTCATTATATATTATTTTAAAAATTCATTGAGCACTTTATTAGTGTTGTCTGCTGATAACCTAGGCAACAGCTTTAATTCCAAAAAACAACATAAGAGGAAACATATCCAAAATAATGGGTGGATTTTGAATTGTGCTGAGTGTTTTGTCAAGAAGTTATTGTACAAATGGTATTTTTTCTTCTGCTCAAGTCATATGGCACGACGGTCAGTGTTTACAAAAGTCGTGTTGCCACATGGCGGCAGACCAATGGCTGGTGCGCAGTAGTGCACTAACCTGACCCAGGTCCATCTGTTTATTTTACCGTAGACGACCTGGAGAACAGTGAAAATACTGACCTGGTGGGAAAGCACAGCTTGGTTGAACATCCTGTGTTCCTCCATACAACTGGCATGTTGAAAATTGTTTTAAGAAAAAAAAAGGACAGCAGTGTGGTAGTGGCTGGGGGAAGGGGAAAATAAGTGGACTAAATGGTAATGGAAACAGTACAATAAAGGTTAAATTAAAAAAAAGAAAAAATTTTTGAAGGTGCTTCAATTCAAAATGCACACGTCATCCAGATGAAGGGGGAAATACCAAAGAGTTTATAAAAAATGGGAGACTTGTGGGAGTATGCATTTTATACTTTGGTTTACGGCGTGTCATAAGAATAACAATGAGTTATTTCCAAGAGATGGGAAAACATAAAAACTTTTTTTGCGTTCTGAAAAAGTCTCCTATTATAATGTAAATGTTTAAAAATATATAGACTTTGGAATTAAATCTGGATTCCTTTCTTTTTCTTGGCATTCTAGCTAAGTAATCCTTAGAAAGAAAGTTCTCAAAATTGAGAACTTTCTCAAGAATACTTACTCAACTATTCTTGTCTATAAAGTAAGGTTAATATGACTCATGTCATATTGAAGTTATAAGGAGAATCAAATGAATTGATGCACAAAATGTGTATTAGCAAAGTATACAAAAAGGTAGTTATTTCTACTGTCATTATAGTTTTTGCATTAAATAATTTATTTTTATTTATGACAAAATGTAAAGACCTTCAGGATATTTTTTTCATGGCATAGGGCAGGTAGTAGGACAAAACTATCATCTTGTAAGGAAATAGTTGGAAAGTACTTTAATATTAATACCTATTACAGTTCTATGCATTGAAATTGCAGCAGAGACTTGAATGTGTTATCAAGGAGTGTAATGGTTTCTATAAGCTTCTGTTTGGTAGTTCAGAAGATTCTTTAGCCCACATCTAGTTGCTCTTTTTTAAAAATATATTTTATTAATTATGTCATTACAGTTCTATTCCCCTCTTCATTCCCCTCCACCCTGCACACCCCCTCCCCCACCATTTCCCCCCACTTTAGTTTAAGACCACGTGTCTCAAGTTCTTTAGGTTCTATATTTCCCATACTATTCTTGCCCTCCCCCTATCTATGTTCTACCTACCATCTATGCTACTTATTTTCTGTACCTTTTCCCCCCTTCTCCTTCTCCCAGTCCCCTGTTGCTAACCCTCCATGTGATCTTTATTCGCTCTTTATTTTTATCCTGCTTCTATGCCCCTTCTGTGTAGGGCTTGTGAAAAAAAGTAAGGTTACTGATGTTTATTATTCACGATTATCTGGGAGATCTTCATTTACTTTTTCTTGCTTGCTTCTCACAATATTTTCTAGTTGGTAATATTAGATTCTTTTAAATGAATGAACAGCTGTGGGACTAGAGAAGGTAGATACTGTCCCATGCCCATGGGCCTAATTACTGTTACAAACTGTAGCCCATTCTTTTACTGATCTTCCATGCTATTTCAAAGATTACTTCCAAATTTATAAAAGGGAGGAAAGACATCTTTTGGTAAATGCATGAACAGTTAGTGTTTTGTTTTAGACATTCCATTTGGTGTTTTTACATATACCATATTACATTTCACCAAGAATTTTTATATCAACCATTTTATTTCAATTGGTGTCTTGTTAAGATACTACTGGCTAAGATTAACAGAAAATAACTGAATTCAAAATGCTGTAATAAAAAAGGGAGATATTCTATATCACAGTGTATCCAAAGATAAGAAGAGGAATGACTAATGACAATCTGCAAAGTCGACTATCCTTTCATGGAATACGTGTGGTGATGCATATGTTTGAGAGGGATGTTGACAAGAGCTTGGAATTTAAACCTTCATGAACTCCAACTAAGGGCCAAACATTTTATCAGTCAGGATTGGTGTTGTTTATATAGAACAAAGACACTGAGGGTCAGCTAAGCAAATGAATTGCTCAGGGTTACACAAATCATAATTGGTAGTCTGGGCATTCAAATCTAAGTTTTCCTGATTTTAAGATCTACTCTTTTCAGTGTGTACACCACTTTTCTTCCATTAATATGTCATGAAAATACTTGGAGTGGATCCATCCATGTGCTTCAATTAAACTACAGGGTAAATTTCTCCTTGCTCATTTTGTGTGATACCTATATGTTGATAGGGTCTGTATGTATAATATAGATGAGTAGATTTGAAATATCCTTTCTGATCCATTGTGATTTTGTATGTCCAAGCTCATTAAAGAAGCCTGGAGATATTAAAAATGAGAAGCAGCAGCCGGAAGATATTAAAAATTTCCTAAATTTGTGGGCCCGTGTTCTGTGGGCCTGTGTTCTATGGGCCCTTTAATACAGACTCTATTTTCCATATTTATTAGTACATACTAACATTTGTACCACAGCTTAGTTGTAATTTCTTCTCTAGAGGTTTCAGGGAGTCAGCTCAAACCAGCTCAGCATCAGTGGCATCACATTGGTAGCTTGAAATTGCCCAGGCTGAGAGTATTTATACCACAGAATTGGAAAACATTACAAATTAGAGTTTCCACCTTCCTCCCTTGCCTACCTCCCACCTTCTACTGCCCTTCTTCTTCTACAGGAGAACCAGTAGTTAAACTTTTTTAAAGCTCTTCCTGCTTTTAACTTTTTTTGCTAAGAAGTTTGCTGAAGTATTTGGAAGGTTCGTGAAAAGTCTGCATCTAAGCAAAATTGTTTGCTCTCCTGTTCGCTAGAGATAAGTTCTGACTTTTGGAAGTGATTTACCTTCTCTGAGCCTGTAAACTTAAGATTCAAATATTTTTCTTTGTTGTAGGATTAATTTTGTCATGTTCTTTATATCCATGAAGAAACACTGGGATAGAGTTGGCTTTCTTCATTTCTCACTTAGGTGCTTATTTTTCTATGTGAGATATTCAGCAGTTTTCCAGTTCTACCCCAGAATGTTAACTTTGAAAGGGCTGTCTTTTCCAAAGAGTGCCACTATATTTTATGACATTTATAAATAAATTGCTTCAACATGACTTGAACAACCTTTCAATAAAGGACAATTTTAAGAGAAATTCTTACTTCTGCCATATCAACAGTTTTTAAGCATCAAGTATGCACAGCTCTTAAAAAATGTCCTTGTAGCAATAGATCCATATAAAATTCATAGCACTTTATAATAATTCCAGATTTAGGGTCCCAGTTATAGATGCAATATAACGTAGGCAATTCAGATTATACTCAATGAAAGTCTTGGCATTAAGAAGGATATATTTTATTTTATTTATTTTTTAAAAAGATTTTATTTATTTATTTATCTTTAGAGGGGAAGGAGAGAGGGAGAGAAACATCAATATATGGTTGCCTTTCGTGCATCCCCTGCTGGGAACTGGCCTGCAGGGAACCAGTCTGCAACCCAGGAATATGCCCTGACTGGGAATCGAACCACGATCCTCTGGTTCGCAGGCCTGTGCTCAATCCACTGAGCTACACCAGCCAGGGCTTAAGAAGGATATATTTTAGAATGCTGTATTGTAACAAATTCTGATCTATCAATATATTAGATATTCACAATGATGAAAATAAAAATTATTTTATAGAAAGACTTCATGAATGGATAAAATAAAAAATGAATTTTAGCTAGATAAGAACAAGGCTCTGCTTTTAGGGAAAATGGTTCTACTTGTAAGTCACTGTGTCTGAGAGAGCTCCAGGGGATGGAAGCATCCATTTTTTTGTGAGTGTTTGATTTTGTTTTTAAAATGTGGCACCTTCTATTGAACAGAGACTTCTTCATGTAACTAGCCATTTTAATGAGGTTATAAAAATGAACCAAAATTTTCTTATGATTTTATGAACTAATAAAGCCATTCTGTCTACCATCTTATATAAATTTAATTGATGTCTCAATGAAATATAGAGAAATTTCATTGGACACGTGATTTGATTAAGGAGATGTGAGGCAAGTGATATAAGTGAGAATAATTATAAAGAATTATGTATTATATTCCAGAAAACTAAGGTCCGAAAAAGGGAATAACTGAAGCATAAAAGTCCGTCACTATGGTGACCACAGGCTCATTCAGTGAGCTGCAATAAGGCAGAATGAGGAGGGACTTCTTGATACCACTTTAAACAGTGAAGAGTAAACTTTAAAAAACTTACTTAAAGAGAAGATAAAGGCAGTAATCAGGTTCAATAATAATTCTAATACAGTTCAGCCTGTTTTAACGTAAAAGCTTTTTGGTCTATCTATCTTAAATGACTGAGGAAACATATTTGTAAATGTTTTAGCTAACCATGTATGTCAGTGTTCTCAGGTGTTAATGTGCCTCAGAATCACAGCAATGCTTGTTCCAACTGTTGGTCTCTAAGCCCGACCACAAATCCAAATAGGAATGTGTGGCGATTGGGGCCTGTGACTCTGAATTTTAATAAATACCATATGATTCAGCTGAGCCATGGACCACTTAGCAAAATCCTGCTTTCTGTTGATGCTAGGAAAGAACACCCTGGTATATTTTTAGAAAGTATTATTGCCTCCTACTAATATATGTTCTGGGGCCTGTGTCAGCTCCAGTTATAATGATCTACCTTTGACTCAGTGAACAGGTCCTATGCTGTTAAGCCTTTTGTATTTTCTTAAGTTGTTACCTCTTGCTGAAATTCCCTAGTCATTGGATTTACTTATTGAGGTCATATTCATCTTTCAAGATCCATTTGGTATTGCCCGTCCTCTGGGAAATCAGCCCCAGTGCAATCCCTCTCTCAACCCTGTGTTTCCAGAAGACATTGAACATGTGCTATCATTTATGGCAGTGCAGATTGCATCTATATAGAGTTATTTTTACCTATTAGGTAAGTGCTTATCTATCAGCTAGAGCAGGGCTTGGCAAATTATGGTCTGCAGGCAAAACCTAGCCCACTGGCTGTTTTGTCAATAATGTCTTATGGGAACACTGCCATGTCCATCCGATTACACAGTGTCTAAGACTGCTGTGCCCTGGAACAGCAGAGTAGAGTAGTGGCGACAGGGACAAGTGGTCCTCAAAGCCTAAGATATTTACCATCTGATTCTTTACAGGTTGCCAACTCCTGAACTACAATGTGTGCTATATTATATACCAATTACGTATTGGTACCAATACGTAATTGGTATATAATATATTATAGCACAGCACTCAATGGTATATAATATAGCATTGCATAGCACTCAATGCAATGTTTTATACAGATCTGGGGTACTGTATAAGTTATATAAAATAATTGGTAAAAGAATGAAATGATAGTTGGGAAATATATATTTATTGTGCCAGTAAAGGAAATATAAACTCTTTTCCCATTCCCGTGTGCGTTTGGTTTGAAGTGCCTGACCTTGACGTTATTCAGTGCTCTGGTGAACTTTCTATGTGTGAGTTTGTGTGTGCTGAGATTGGTATGGAGTAGCAATAAGAGACAGAAAAAAGAAGGGAGAGACTAGCGGAGAGCTTTGGAGGCATTATTGTTGGTAGTGAAGAAATAGAAAGCTTTCTTGTTTTCCCAAATAATTTGTGTAGTTATCATTGCTTCACTTGTTTTTACTGAACTTCACTTAAACTTCCTTGTACATATGAACATGTTTGATAAGAACCCTAAGGCTGAGGAAAAGTACCAATTCAAGGAGTTGACTATGAATTGATACATTTAAAACTAGACATCTGCTTTAGTGCCGAGAATGGAAATTGATCTAGCAAAGGATGAGATGGAGTAGGGTGGAAGTGAATTGTGTCCTTTAGCTTGCAGAGTATGGAGAACAATGAAACACCCAATTTTTAAAATTGTCCTGTCAGCCAGTAAAGACAAAGCCCAGATTAATAAGATAATAATGGCCTTTTCCTTTGTCGTAGTCATTTTTGTGTCTTAACTAGTCATTTCAGTGTGGTGTTCAAGCTTTGTGAGAGTTTCCCATTCGTTAAAATGGGTGAGATGTCAACTGAAATTATCTCCTTAATTTTAGTATGATATCTATGGATGTAGGTATATGTTAATATAGATGTTATATATAGAGGGATATCTATATATCTCTATATCTTTTAGATATATATCTAAATATCTCTATATTTAAAATATATTTATAAATGTATTTAAAATAAAGTGCTCTCTGGCATCCTCTAAGTTACCTAACAGAGAAGAGGAAGACAAGGCCATATTTTCAATTGATTTATGTCCTTAAAATGTAGCAGCCCTTAATATTAGGTGAATTCTCCTTTTCCAATGAATGTGAAAATCTTTATATGGGGGAGGGGAGAATAGAACAACTTGAATAAAATTTTAAAAATATAGATTAAATATTTAACTTGATTAATGTAACTACACAATAAAATTTTATTTTTCTAATCACTTACATTTTATGAAAATTTTTTTCATAATTACATGTGTTTTGTATAGAGAGGGCTCTGTCAACATCTTCACCAGGGTTATGTTTTTGAGTTAATTAATGCAGATTTACAAAATCACTTTTTTCTGAGTTATTTGAAATATAACTCTTTCTGAGTGTATGTATGATTTTATTTCAAGCCATAAATATTCATTTGCATAGCAAGAGGATTTAAAACATTAATCTTGATTATATGTTCATAGGTGCCACAAAATGCCATTTTCATTTAAAAGGTGAAGTTGTAATGCCTTGAATAATGAGTGAATTTCCATTAAATTTCTTACTTCCTTTTTTAACTGAATCTATCAAATTCTGTGTCCAAAACTATCATTGCTTGAGGTCATTTCAGGCTGATGTGCCTTCCAAAAGCACTTTATTTTTCAAAATAAGGTGATTAGAAATTTCCCCATAATGTGAAGCACTGCATGAAGACTCAAATATAAATCAACTCTTCCTAAGAGACAATTTTAAGAAGTGACCTATTTTGTCTATATTTAATTATTACATATGATGATACTCATCTAGAAGTGAGACCAAAAAAAAAAACCCAGTAAGCAAGCAGGCAAACAAATGAGCAAGAAAAAAGAATCTTAGAAATTCCAAAGAGGGAGTTGTGTGCAGCAGAAAGCCCCAAGGGCATGGCACTCTCTGGAGGGCTGCCCTGGGGTCTGTGGGGGCTTCATTTGGTGACATTGTAATGGTGAATTTTCACCTGTGGACAGAGAATGGCTGTACTCCAAAAACAGACATTGCAGATATTACATTCTATCATATGACCAACTTATGTTCTCATTTTGTGCTCAGCTAGCAAGCTTCTGATAATTTGGTTTCTCATGTAGTTGACTTTCGAAAAGATAAAATGCACATGTGACTTGGAAAAAGATAATATATTGCATGGAAACAGTTGTTAGATTTGCTAGGACCCATGCTTCCCTCATTGCTTTCTCTTTTGTGTATTTTCCCAGCTTGAGCAGCTCTCTTATTAATTGGAGTCTTCCATCTTCATACGTTAATGTCCTCAGTGAAGTTACAGCCAAGGTCTGTCTGTCAATCTGAAAGACATCTGACCCTTCGGAGATGGCATTTATGACTTGTAACACCCAGAGGGCAGTGTTATTTCTCACTTGCACTAGGAGTCTATATTTTATGAAGAGGAATGGCTATAAACTGTGTTCTTCCTCACATCAAAAATTGTACTATTTATCTACAGAAAAGGAAGGCAAATGCTGTTGATTTCGTAAGTTCTCCCAGGAGTGAGAAGAGCTGATCCTTCATTACTTATGGGCTGCATATACCTTGGGGTTAAGACATGTAATGGAAGATTACTGAGAAAAAGTACAACATATAATGTTAAATAATTAACACTATTTTTAAGGAAATATTTATTTAATACCTTCTATGTGCCAGATGAGGTACCAGGAAATCACTAAATAAGTATAAGCTAAATCATTTACTATCTAAAGCAGTGGTTCTGAATTAAAGATTAGTTTGCTCTCCCTGGGGCACACTTGTCAGGGTTTGGGGACATGTTTGAGGGTCATACCTGGGGACAGGTACCAACATCTAATGTTACCTAGTGCCATCTAGGAATTGTTAAACATTTTATAATGCACAGAACAACACTCCACGCGGAAGAAATATCCAATCTAATATTGCCAACATTGAGAAATCTTGATCTGGTGGTTAAAAAAATTTAAGTACTCTCATATCTTTGTAGGGTCTTTCTCTTTCTCCTTCTTTCTCTCCTTCTCTCTCTCTGTGAGGTGTTTACATAGTACTAAGGGAGCAGCCTCAGTGGAAATGTTCCGTTACTCCAGTTGATAATTATTTTATATGCTGCTTATTATGTACTGATAGGTCCGAGACATGTTAAAGTCTGGGCAAATACTTGAAAAAATGTTATTGATGTCCTGAGGAAGGTCAGGTCCCATTCATTCATTCCTTTTAGTCTTTATTATACAGATTCCAAATTCCTGACTAGAAACAGATTTTAACTGCAAAATGGGGAATATGAAATTAAATTAGAGGTTGGAATGGTCAAAATATAGGTCAACTGGAGGTCAGTTCTCTAAATCTCAATGTTTTATTGTCCCAGGAAGGAAGTATCTAACTTAATAAAGTCTTGTTTATGGTGAAACAAGCTTTTCTACTTCATGGATACTGACAACATCTATTAAACATGCACACACACACACACACACACACTGCCACAAAACTTTATATTAGAAGTAAGCAAAAATAAATAACCATAAAATTTTAATCTGAACTCTTACATGCCAAAATAAGAAAATTGCATATTAACTTTGTGCATTCCTTTGTTTTCTAGATTTATGATCTGGGCATATCCAAGCTAGTGATTGTAACAAACAAGCACAAATAAAGAAAAATGAAATTTCTGTAAAAACTTACATTTTTAAAAGATATATTTATTTGTTTTTAGAGAGGGGACAGGAAGGAGAAAGAGTGGAAGAGAAACATTAATGTATGGTTGCTTCTCATGTTTCCCACCCCAGGGGACCTGGCCTGCAACACAGGCATGTGCCCTGACTGGGAATCGAACCGGCGACCCTTTGCTTCACAGGCCCGCACTCAGTCCACTGAGCTACACCAGCCAGGGCAAAACTTACATTTCTTGATAAATTCTTATGAAGTCTTCCCCATTCTCCACTATTTCTCTAACTGTTGTCATTGTGAAAAATTATAGGAACCATTTACTTATTTCTTCAAGAAAATGCTTCAGCAGTTTGGTAGGCAGTGGAAATATAAACAAGAGTGAGACGTGGTCTGTGCACTTGGCAGGAACATATTTACAAACAGTATAACAAAGGAATGTGCATAGCCACCATTTCTAATACTAGCTTAATGTTTACTCATCTGACCTATACTTTCTATGAATATATTTATATTTGTCAGACTGGGAGCCAGAAAATTGTGCTGTCAGTCACCTTGGGAGCGTATGAAGGCTTCGTGTATTAGAAAGGAGTTGGTATACTCTAAGCAGAGCGGATGTGACATTGAAGGGCCTGGTAATAATGCATGCATTGTACATTTCATAAAGAGTAAACCTGTGGCCTTCGCCCAGTTTGTTGGAGGAATAGTGGGAGACAGAATGGGGGGTCAGTCTAGAATTTATAGGATGTTATAGCATATATTGAAATTTTTAGGATTTATCAAATATGTAATTCATATTCCTAAACTTTCAAGGCAGTGGGAATGACATGATCAAATTTTGTTTTAAAAAGATAGAATTAAGGTAGATAATGGTATTACCCAGAAGGGGGTGTTTTTCAACAATATTTTCCCCGCAAATTGAAATACATTGATGACCGATTAGATGTCAGAAATAAGAAAAAAACAAGAACTTGAGCATGATACCGTGGTTTTAGCCTAGATGACATGGAGAATGTAGACTAAAGAAGAGGTGGTTTGCAGGTGATTTTAAGTTGCCTATTCAGTGTTTAAGGAACACTGAGAAGACTTATCTGACCTCAGGAGAGAGGAGGATAAAGGGAGGGGTTAGGATTTAGGAATCATTAGCAGCTACAGAGGAGAGCCAGGTTCTGAGCAGGGATGGATCTGCGTTAGCACAGGGCATAGAGTGAAGAGTGCGCATGCCCGACAGAAGTTTAAGGAGAGGGTTGAGGAACAGGAGCCAAGAGTCTGAAAGTAAATTAAATTAATCGAGAAAATATAGCTTTCAGGAAAGGGTTATCATAGTCATCGAAATGGAAATAGAGGACGGCTGGCAGATGAACAACAGTGTCGAATTTTTCAGGAAGTTACCCTGGCTGGTGTGGCTCAGTAAATTGATCATTGGCCTGTGAACTGAATGGGCTCTGGTTTTATTTCCAGTCAGGGCACATGCCAGGGTGTCAGGCCAGCTCCCCAGGTTGAGGGCTGGGGGCTGCGGGCTGGGGTCTGGGGACATGCGAGAGGTAACCTATGGATGTTTCTCTCCTTCTCCTTCCCCTCTTTCTAAAAATAAATAAAATCTTTAAAATTTTTTTCCAAAAAGTTTAAGAAAGATCAGTACTATGAAAAAGTCCTATGGAATTAGCAACCGGGAGGATATTAATATTATTGAGTATAATTTTTAATAATATTTGTAAATAAAAGCCAGATTGTTGGGTCAGGGGAAGTGTTGGAGGGTTGCTGTTTATTTAGATTTATATCACGGTAGATCTGGTGAAGATTATTTATCAAGCATTATATGTTGGAATGTTTTCTTCCATGATTTTTTTGTTGTTGTTATCATCTGAGTTAATTTTCTTCATTCAAAGGTTTTTACACTCACATAAAAACAGAAGAGCAATATGAAAAAAGACTTTACACGTTATCTTATCTACCTACTCAATTTAGAGAGAAGGAAATTAGAATCAAGAAGGTTAAATGCCCTGCCCAATATGTGCACACAGTCAGTAGCAAAACCAAATCTAGAATTGATCTTCTGATTCCAGGTCTGGTACATTATTCATTACTCTGTGAACAGAAAGATAGAGGTCATTTCTATGCAGAGAAAAACAAATGAGCTGTGTCATTACAGAAATGTTCTGCATGGTTTGCTGCCATCTGTCTTAAAGCTCAATCTGGACTCCCAGGAATTGCGACTGTTGGGCTGCATGTAGACGGACCATGTGGACAGGGCAAGGAAAATCTCCTATTTGGAGGGTTTGGTTATTTCCGTAGCGGATTATGGGACATACAAAATATTTTTGACAAAACCAAGAGCCAAGAGTTGCAAATTTTTGAGGGCTAACTTTGACTTTCTGTTTTGTATGATACTAGAGCTGTATGTCCTCTTGGTAGACTTGCTATATTTTATATACATTTAAATATGATTGGAGTAAAATAATAAACCTTATTTTTAAAGAAGGAGAAACGGATGAAGCAGAGAGAGCGCTGAGATGGAAGTCAGGTAACCAGGACATGGACTCCACCTGTGGCAATTCGTGTCTTTGGACACTTCACACTTTCTGGGTCTCAGTTTCCGTAGTGGATTAGGTCAGGGTTTGAAACTGAAGGTTGAAATACTCTGAAGACTTGTTTGATCAAGCCCACACAGCTTTTAGAATTTAAATGTTTTGTCCCTAGGTCCTTAAGTCATTTTGTTATAAATATGTCCATATCATGGCTCCTAGGAACAAGTGGGCTTTTGAGCTCTAATGTCCAGTTCCCTTTCAGTGTCTTACTATTTAATGATTCTGTGGTAGAATGTTTCAGAGTTAGTAGCTCTGTGTGGCCAAATTCTCAAAGTATTGACTTACTATGTTGAAACTGTCAAAGGAAATGCACAGAAACTGTGTCTGTGCTACAAAAAAAAAAAACAAATATAAACCCAGAACTGCTTTCTAGGCTTATTATTTGTTGGAAAAATAACTTAACACAAGATATTAAGAATTGTTTTGGTAAAGTGAACATATATCATTGAATATAATGAAGGCAATTTAAAGGTGATCTGAAGAATTGTACAATGTACAATGTACTATGTACTATTGACCACAAACATGTGGTCAATAATTTGATCTTCCTTTAAGAACGATTGTTCTTAAACAGCTTTTACAGACTACTTTCAATACTATTACATAGACTTTTTAGAAAAGCAAAAAATATGTACATAGAAATCTGTGGTGCTAACTAAAATAACTTCCTTTATCTCCAAACTCATATTTTATACTAAGACATATTTGTCATTGTAAGGAGTCATTGCACTTTACATTTTCTTTCATTGGTATTTTCTCAATTTAATTAAAAAAAACTCATAAGACTTGTCTTATATGGAACATTATTTTCCATAAGCATTCCTCAGAAATCCAAATGTCACACAAAAAACTAGAAAATTGATGCTGGAAATTATTAGTGTGAAAGCACTTAAGTGTATGTACGGCATTCAACCAGTTGACAGCAAGTCTTTCTTGGTGATAAAATGATTGTCATCTCAATCAAGCAACAAAAAACAATTCTCCAGAGTCCAGCTGAACTTCTTCACTCAGGAGGACTGGTCAACCTTAAATAGTTTCCCAAAACGAAATAATCAGGAATTTATTTTTCAGGAGCTTAATAAATTTTTTAATTTTATCTGGGAACTTTTATTGAATTTTACTTGATTTGACTTTTCTGACTCTTCTATGAGGATGGCTTTTTGTTTGCAAGTTTCACTCAGATTGACATTTTGATGGTTTAATATTAAAGAAACCCCTAGAAGATATGCTATGTTCTTTGGAAAATAAAATATTGACAGAGTACACTAAAGGAACATTTTGAAGTACATTTTGATTTCCTGTGCAGCTTGATAATATATTTGCTGCTGTTTGGTAGCTCCCTAAGACCTACCTTCCACTACATGTATGGGTGAGATTCCACTATTTTGCAGTACATCTTTCCATACCCAGATTGATGTATGCAAATTGAGCTCTTGACAGTCGATGAATACCACAAAATCCTCATCTCCCAGTCTGGTAAAGTGGGACTGAAAAAAAAGTACTTTCTGAAACCATAAAGGAATCTTTTTCATAACCACTGAATTTTCCCTGGCCATGTAGAGTCTAATTTGATTTTCATTTTATTTTACAAAAAATGTTTTTCAAAAACAAAATTTCATACACATAAACACTATGTGCCAGATACTCTTCTAAATTATACACATAATATTTTTCGCTTGTTTTAGATAGCCTCCTAGTGGCATAGGGATTATTACTAACCCTGTTGTACAGGTGAGGAAATTGGGGCGCAAGGTCACACAGCCAGCAGGAAGAGACGAGAGCAAGGCAGCTTAGCCCCAGGATTCCTAAATTTAACCAATAAACATGGCTCTGCAGCTCTGTCTGACTTAAGTGGGGAAACTACAATGTGGGAGTAGAGTTTCCAGCCAGACAATATATTTATCAGAAGTTCTTATTCAAGCCAGAATTCTGCAATGTACTATTCTTTTATTCCACTAAGAGACGTATGTACACCTTTTATCCTTTCCACTAGTGAGTAACAAGCTAAGCTAAGCCACTGAGATATAGCCAAGGATTTTAGAGGATATGAGGATAGACTAAACCAAACATTAAACAAGTAAGTAAATGGAGAAAATACTTGCATTTTAATCAGGGGGTGGGGAGAAGGCAGTGTTTTAGCAAGGTGATATCAGTTTACGCAAGGCAGTTCTTGTCCTTTTGCCTGGTTACCTGGCCTTGGCCCAAGCTCTTGACTGGCAGAGCTGCTGTGGAAGCTCTTCTTAGTTAGTGTTATTGATGCAAAGTCTAGAGGTCAATACCTGAGCATCCTTGGATAAGTAATCAGAAAAATAGGAAGTCTCTTTGGAAAGTGTAATTGTGTAGTTAAAATCCTTTCTAAATGCTCAGTTTGCCATAAAAATCAGTAACTAGATATCGAAAAGCTGTAATTTTTGTCAGACTTTATCCTGATATCTTTACTAATGTTGTTATACTAAGGGGAATGATATGCCGTATGATATCTCATCCAACTAAGCAGAAATTCAGAGTCTCTCTCTAATGCTAGAGAGCATGATGGGCACTGTGGATAAAACACCAGAGCAGGAGGATTACAAGTGACCAGTATGGAGCAGAATCTGTAGGGAGCTGTCTGGCTTCTGTAGACCCATAGCCTGAATTTTGTATGGGGTTCTTGTGCTTCAGGGTAGGCAGTTAAGGGCAGTGAGCCAGGTTGGGGTCATATAAGAATCTCTGAGAATCTCTTCCCCATGCTAACTACTTAAAGAATCAGAGCCAAAGTTTCAATTATTGTTGTGTGGTTTTTGCAATTACTGTTGCTTTAATGGTGGCACTTTTCAGAACAGTTAACATCAGTGCTGTGCTGAGCAAAGCACGGTCAGATAATGGCTTTTCTTCTTGCTTTATTGATTCTCCATTTACAAATACACATTTTTCTCTATATTCTTACAGTATGGATCCTACTTCTAGAAGCCAAAAATCTATTGTGCCAAGTTATAAACTGGTAAAGCAGTCTTCTCAGCTCTGGGGATGCAAAGATGAATGAGAAGTCGCCTTTGCCTTAGAGTTTACAACCTGGTTGCAAAATAAGGCGATTGGTATTTGCTTGAAGAATAGAGCAATCGGTATTTGGCAGTAAGGCTGCATGCTATTCCGTTCATTTACTTGTCCGTTTCTATGATTAAATAGTGAAATATTGGGAAGTAGGGCCAGTGTCTTATCCATCTTTATATGCCAGTGCCTGGCATAGTGCCTGGCACATAAAAGTCTTTCCAAAACTGAATTAAGCATAGATCAAAATTCTTATATTCAATTAAATTTGCAGTAAAATCACATTTTAAATTTTAGTAGATTTTTAGCAATAATCATGTGACCTCACATAAGTCATTTCCTTTTTCTAAACTCTTAGAATTATCCATCATAAGCGGTGAATGAAGCATCACAAGAGAAAATGAAATTAATTCCATAATAGAGGTAGCCTTTTATTCATGTGTAAATTTCTGCAATGCTGTACGGAATTGAAGCACCACGATGTGTCTTTTCTTTAAAAATCTGCATTTAAAGATGGAATTATGACACACACCCAGCAAACATCCAGTATAGATGATGGGTCAGGCACCGTGAAGCTAGAGGAAAGAATTAGAAAATATGGGCATACCAATATTGAAATGATCCACCTGGAGGAAATGCACACCTAGCTGACCCTCGGCTGTTTAAGGATTATGAATTACAGAGTAATCTTTCATCCTCCCCAGTCTCCTTTTGACTTGAGGTTATTGTTGGGCTTACTCCTCTGGCGGGTAAGCAGGAGAGAAGGAGGTAAAACTTGAGAGTCAGTTTCAAAATTTTCAACAACTCAGTTATAAGGAGAAGTAGTTGTGGAAGATGCTAAAACTAATGGTTTAAATGAGGCTTTTTAATTATATGTAACTTTCAGTTGTGCATGAGTGCCCTTGTTTTCAATTAGTCATAAGTCTGCAGGAAGCTTTTATTTGAGATGTTAATCTACAGATCTAGAGAGTGCTTGCTCTCTAGAACTGCCGCTTGCTTTGATATCAATCACAGGCCTCAGGGTTGTGCTCAGAAAGGAAGGAAAAAATCTTAATTATTCAGAAAGGCAAGGGGGAAAGAAGAAGGAATTCATGATTTTTCTGAACTACAACCAAGCAACAAGTACATCAAATGTGTTGTTTTAACGTGTTTAAGAAATTACAGGAAAGAAATGCAAGAGATATTTGTCCTTTTTTTCAACTCTGCTGAAGATGAAAGAGACCTGAGGATAATAGTAACAATAAAACAGACCTATAAATGAGTATTTGATCAATAGTCTCATATTAAATCTTCCTTTTCTTTCAAAAGAGTGTTTTCCAACTTTTATTAATTTTTGTTATGTATTTACTACAGGTGAATTATATAGTGTAATTTTTTTAAAGTCCCTTAATTCCAGTTGGGATTGATTTAAATGATTTCTGTTTGATTCTTTTACAAGGAACATGCATTGTACTTTATGCAGTAATATACACTATGGCATAGTCATACTTCAATGCCTAGCTTAAACTGCACTTCAAGATGTCAAAACAAGAACAGACCAGTTGCACAAAAAAGCTACTAAAAAAACTTAAAATTTCAAATTACAGCATTAGAATATGACTACAATGCTGGTACTTTTATTAAAAAGCTTGAAGTTTAGAACACAGACATTTTAAAAGATGGTATCTTTCAAATATTCTTTATTTCCTAATATTTATAATATGTCATTGATGTTCAAACTTACAATTTTTGAATTACTCAGGTCTTAGTCATAACCATAGTTTATGACATATATTGATTTATGCCTAAATCTAATTATTTTTATTTATAGTAAAACAATGAGTCATATTATTAATCAGTTATACAATGTAAAATTACATTTAATTTGAAGGATGAGAAGGAAATAAGATATACTTGGATATTACTAATTTATAGACATGAATCTATACTAATTTGGATATTACTAATTTATATACATTATCACTGTATATAAAAATTAATTACAGTTTTTAAAAGTAATGGACTTCTATAAGTTAAGTGACATTTTTAAACAACTTAAATGTATATATATACACACACATATGCACATATTTAGTTATTCAGTGCTTTCAGATTATTTTTCTAAGACTTCATTTCTAATGGAGTGAAACTCATGTGGTAGTATCTTTGTGGGTATATTTATGTTATTCTTGAACATAATGTATTTTTATAAATCAATTTAATTTTATTACTCCTTGTAATAGTGAAATATGTGCTCATTAAGTAATTGGTCATTTATAAACAAAATTTGCTAGTCTTAAAATTTTGTTCAATATTATTATTTTAAACTATTTTAATATGAACTGTTTTTAAGGGAACTTTTTTTCTAGTTATGAAAGCTGTAACAATTTGAAATTCATGAATGAATGAAGAAGATAAAAACCCATGCTCAAATATCATAGAGTCATAGCTAAAACTGCAGTGTTGTTCTGGAGAGGCAGTGTGTAACATGAGGACTGAGAAGAGGTCTGAGCTATTATTGGAAAATAGGAAGTTCAAGATGCCTTTGCAGAGCGTAGCATGGAAGGAGGATGGGAGTCAGGTCGAGGTGTCAGAGAGATGTGTGGGAGGGGAATCAGCATCTCTGTGGAACCTGGGGCTTCCACCATACTGGGAGTCACATGACCTGTGGTGAGTCTAGGACAAATAATTTCAGTTGCTTAATTTATATAACATTTTTAATGCATTCTACTTTTATTCTACATTCCTAAGGGAAGTAGGCAATTTTTTAAAAATTACTAATTTTGCTGTTTTTTTAACTTTAGAAATGTAGTCCCAACACTCAGAGGTACTCATTCCTAATAATTCTCATATTTTTGTGTCTATTTCTTTTTTGTTAACATGCATGGGTTATTCATGTTTAGCATTTTAATTTCCTGCACTTTTCAATAAGAATATTTTCCTTAGTATATACCATATTTTCTGGACTATAAAATGCACTCCCCCCCAAATTGGGAAGGAATAATGGTTGTTAATGCTGCTGTTGAGTTCTGATTACATTTACATTGGTGAAACATTATATTATTTATGTTATTAAATATTTTACCACATTTTTTTGCTTCAAATTCTTTTTTCTATTTTCCTCTTCTAAAACCTGGGTTCATCTTACGGTCTGAAAAATACAGTAATAAACACTCACCTAGGTAATAGAAAATATTACAGATGGTTGTGATACACTCTAGACTGTGAACAAATCATAATTTGCTTAACTTTTTAAAAAGCTTTTGGTCATTTTTGGCATTTTATTATATTATGAAATTAAATATTTTCATGCTTAAATCATTATGTGAGCCTCAGATTATTATTATTCATAACTGTAATTACTGTTATTAGGAGCTATGAATCATTTTTAAGTCTTGTATCAAATAATCTTTCTTCAACCAGGAGCCAGTTCCCCACATTTTTCATGGGACTGAGTATTTTGTAATTTGTTATTGAATAGGGAAAACATTGTTGCTATTGCTTTGCATTATTTCTTTACTATGGATGTTGCATGTTTCATATTATAATTATTGCTATATTTTAAATGAGATTTTTGTTATTAGTTTATAAATCTCCATTTTAAATATACAAATATTGTTTCTCAATAATAAGTCTTTTAGCTCTTTAGGGCTGGCAGCAGGATTTGAATTCACATGTTCAGCCTTCAAAAATGCAAATTCTTGCCACTTGTCCCGTAAGCAATGTGGTTGTTGTTATAAGGCACTAGATGGAAGGAAGAAGGTGGAACAGTTGTAGAGATCCAGACTAGGAGACCGAGGCCAGGGAAAATGAGGGCCCTGAAATAGAGGCTTCAGACACACATCACCTCACTTCCCTTGATGTTCTAGTAATCTCCTAGCTCTCAGTGGTCAGGAATCAGTTTCACTTCCTATAAAAGACTGTTTCAAACTAAAACCAAAAAGTATAAAACTGAAAGTCTCCCACAGTAAGTATTTATTGTATGTTTCCTATGGACCAGGAACTACTTTAGAGGCTAAGGATGTCATTGTGCATATAGTAGACAGGAAATATCTGCCTTATTGGAGTTCATATTTTAGTGGGTGAAGGCCTACAATAAATACATTTGTCAACTAAATATATAATTTGCCAAGTGGTGGTAAATGTTGTGGAGAAAAATATAAGAGAAGGGGAATACCATTGCTGGGGAGAAAAGATGAGAAGTTTTGATGATCAAGAAGGGCTCACTAAAATGCTGATATGTGAGCACAGATCTGAAAGAAAAAAAGGAAGTGAGCCATGCTGATACTTAGGGGTGAAAAGTTCCATTGGAAGGAATGGCAAATGCAGAGACATAAAACAAGAGCATTGCTTGCCATGTAGGGAAATGCAGGAATGCCACCCCCCACCCCCCACCCCCCACCGTGGCCTGTACAGACTGAGTAAGGCAGTGAGTTGAAGAAGGTAAAGCCTGAGTGTTAAGGAGAAAGCCTGAACTGGAATAATCTTGCCAGCCATTCTGAAGATTTGGGCTCTTTCTCTGAGTGAAATGGGAAATCACTGGAGAAGTTTATGTAGTGGAGTGACGTTATCTGACAAATATTTTACATAAATCACTTGACCCTTAGATTGAGAACATTTGGAAGACCATTGTGGAGGCAGGGATATCCATTAGGAGGGAGACCAGTTAGAAGGCCATCCTTATAACCCAAGAAGAAAATGACAGTGGTCTGAACAGGGGTGATAACTGGTGACCAGGAAAGGTGGTAGGGATAGAAGTTATTAGGATCTGGCTATCTTTTGAGGGAAGACCAACAGGATTTCCTTAATGATTCGGTATGGAATATACAAGTAGGAGAGGAATCAGCAAGGATGACCCTAAGGTTTTGGTGTGGATGCAATGAATGGAATTACTATTTACTGAGACGAGAAAGACTATGGGAGAAGCGAATTTCACAGGAAGATTACTGGTTTTGTTTGGGTCATGATAAATCTGAGATACATATTTCACATTCAAATAGAGGCTGTTACACTAGTCTGCATTTCAAGCAAGGTCCAAGTAGAGCTAAGTATATGGGAGTTGTCAGTGGATATTTAAAATTAACAAAATTAAATGATCTTACCAAAAAAAGGGATTATAAATAGAGAAGAGGTCTAAGGACTATGACCCAAGTCACACCAAAATGAACATTTGGAAATACAAAGAGGGCACAACAAAAGAGACTGAGATGGACTGGTAAGACAGAAAACTAAAAATGTGTTGTTCTGAACTTCAAGTCAGCAATGGGCAATGGGCTTGATCAAATGTTCAAATTCTGTTGTCAGTCAAGTACCAGGAGGACAGGTCACTGACTACTGACTTAGCAACTTGGTGGTCACTGATGACCTTCCTAAGACTTCTTACTTCTGTGCAGTATTAGAAGACAGAAGTCTACAGGACCTGAATGGATTCGGTGTAAGGGTAAATAGGAAGAGAACAATTGGAAGTAGTAGGTAACAAGAACTCTATCTAGGAACTCTGTTGAAAGGGGAGCAGACAAATGAATTGAACATTTGCAAGGTGTATGTAGCCAAGTAGGCATTTTGTTGTGAATTATTTTTAAGGTGGCAGAAAATTCAGTGTGTTTAAAATACTGATGAGAATTATTCTGTGGAGAGGAAAAATTAGATGACATATGGAGCCAAGAGGGTAGAGCTTGCCCTTGAACAGGTGAGAAGGGGTTGGATCCTGGTGCACAGCTGGAGGGCCTTCCTCCTGTGGGAGCAGGTGAGGAGAGGAGGGAATCCAGAGTCTAGAGGTGCAGATGCAGGTAGATGGTGGATAGCAGGAGAGTGCCTTTGGAAATTCTTTTCTGATTGTTTATATTTTGTGATTATCAACTCAGCTGCAAGTGAGGATGGGAGATGTTGAAAGTCTGGAAAGAAAGGAAATGTGGAATAGTTGACTAGGAGTGTATTTTCCTTCCTTAAATTTAATTGATTTATTTTTTAATCCATAGTACTAAATATAGGCTGCATCATGTTTATATATTAAAATTATAGGATAGTTATTAACAGACATCTAGCCATCCCTTGTAACTCATTATAGAATCGAAGCTATCAGTAGTCATTTAGTTTCATTCTCTCACTTGCTTGGTTTTAACCTTCTTTGCTTTTGTTCACCATTCTATACTACTGATAGCACAAGTTTATAACTTGTTAAGAGATGCTCATTTAGCATTTTCAAGTGAATAGCACATTCATCAATATAGGTAGAACCAAAGGAAACATATGCCAATTATTCAGAAGTATAGATCTACCCAAAGCTTTCTGGCACTTTTTTTCAGTTCCTGTAGCCTTGGTCGGACCTATTTAATGTTTTCTGCAGCTACTGCTTTCTGCTAAGCAATAAAGAATTCCTTTCAGAATAGATCTCAGGGGATATGACAGTGACTAGAAATATGTGCCACTAATTGCCACACACTGTGTTCCTTGTATGTTTGCCAGGCTTTAAAAAGGGCCCTGGTTGCATGAATCCATGAAGTGATAAATTGAAAACAAACACCAGCAAAAAACAGACAAAAATATTTTTATAAATAATTAAAACACCTTAAAAACTAACTTGGATCATTAACTTCAGGTGGGAATATGGCAGAAGAGTAGATTTAGAATTCAATACAATGTTCTAAAAATGTTCGTTAGCTGGAGAGAGGAAATGAATCAAAATTTCATAGGAACCATCGCATTATATGGGCTACAATGTCAGTGTTAATTTTCATATGTGCTTTTATTGTAAAAATATATACGCAATTACTTCAAAGTTATCCTATTTCAGTATTATGTGTTAGTAAGACATACCATTTACTTGTATCATATGCCTTGGAAAACTAGCTTCAGTGTTTTATAGAAGGCATCAGTAATTTTTGTAGATTTTAAATTAAGACACTGTTTGTTCTTTTGCCACATCCTTCTACTGATGGACACATTGTAAAAAATGCCACAGTGAACAGCTCTGTAGAAATTCTCTTACAAAATGCATTTATATTAATGGAATTCTCAATCACATATCTGTATATTTAAATATTTTCTATTTTTAATATCAATATTGCATATTAACCTCTGTGAGACTTGAGAATGTTCTTTCTGGCGCAGCCTTGCCAACATTGTATAATATCAATTTAAATAATTTATCTAACAACAGTGTTTGCTAATGTACTTTTTAATGTATCATGTTATCATTTTCATTTACCATTTTTTGATTACTAGTGAGATGAGAATCTTTTCTGGTGTTTCTCAGTGATTCATATTTTTTCAGATACCTCTTGTTCAACTTCTCACTAAATATCTGGCTAATATTTAATCACCTTCTCCCTTTTATTATGATTATTGTTTTCTTCTTTATTTACAAGAACCCTTTCTGTAACTTTTCTTACAATGAACCTCACTATAGAAATGCTTATAATAGTAATATAATAAAAATGGAGCTTCTTTCCTTTTTAATTTATTTATTTATTTAAGTTGTTGTTCAAGTACAGTTTTCTGCCTTTTACTTCCATCCCACCCCATCCTCCCCACCTCCCTCCTATTTCCACCCCCCCTTGTTTTGGTCCATGTGTCCTTTATACTTGTTCCTGTAAATCCTTCCCCTTTCCCCCTGAAATTCCCTCCCCTCTCCCTTCTGGTCACTGTCAGCCTGTTCTCTATTTCAGTATCTTTGGTTATATTTTGCTTGTTTGTTTATTTTGTTGATTAGGTTCCTGTTAAAGGTGAGATCATATGGTATTTGTCTTTCATTGCCTGCCTTATTTCACTTAGCATAATCCTCTCCAGTTCCATCCATGCTGTCACAAAGGGTAGGAGGTCCTCCTTTTTTTTCTACTGCATAGAATTTCATTGGGTAAATGTGCCATAGTTTTTGGATCCATTCATCTACTGATGGGCACCTAGGTTGCTTCCAACTCTTGGCTATTGTAAATTGTGCTGCTATGAACATTGGGTTGCATAGGTTCTTTTGGATTGGTGTTTCAGGGTTCTTAGGATATAATCATGGCAGTGAAATTGCTGAATCAAAAAGGCAGATCCATTTTTAGTTTTCTGAGAAAATCCCACACTGTTTTCCACAGTGGCTGTTCTACATTCCCACTAACAGTGCACTAGGGTCCTTTTTTCCCCACAATCCCTCCAACATTTGTTTGTTGCTTTGTTTATGATAGCCATCCTGACTGGTGTAAAGTTGTATCTCATTGTGGTTTTAATTTGCATCTCACTGATAGCTAGTGAAACTGAACATCTTTCCATGTGTCTCTGGATCCTCTGTATGTCCTCCTTAGAGAAAGTGTCTGTTCAAGTCCTTTGCCCATTTTTTAATTAGGTTGCTTGTCTTCTTAGAGTGGAGTCGTGTAAGTTCTTTTTATATTTTGGAGATTAAACCCTTGTCTGAGGAATCATTGGCAAATATGTTTTCCCATACAGTTGGTTCTCTTATTTTAATATTGTTTTCTTTAGCTATGCAGAAGCTTTTAATTTTGATGAGATCCCATTTGTTTATTCTTTTATTTATGTCCCTTGCTTTGGGGACATATAAGTGAAAATGTTGCTGTGCGAAATATCTGAGATTTTCCTGCCAATGTTCTCCTCTAGGACTTTAATGGTGTCATGGCTTATATTTAAATCTTTTATCCACCTTGAATTTATTTTTGTGTATGGTGTAAGTTGGTGCTCGAGTTTCATTATTTTGTGCATAGCTGTCCATTTCTCCCAACACCATTTGTTGAAGAGGCTGTTTTTACTCAAATGGAGTTTCTTTAATAGTACATCTGAAACTGCATTGTAGTTAGAATCTATTTCTCATGTCTTAATTGAGCTCATGCCTTGTGGCATGAACTTTTTCTTGTTGGACTTGATCACTCTTCTTCTTGGTTATAAAACTATTCACTTTTTTCACTCCCCCTTTCTAGTGGAGCATTTTATTATTTATCCTTGGGCTTTTTCTCTTTTACTTTTTTCTTACGTAGTTTTCTTTAAGACTCTCCAAAAGCATTTATATAATTTTGAGTAATTTTTGACTCTTTAATTCTTTTAAACTAACATTTTAATTTTTTAATACTCTTAGAAGAAAACTTGATTTTCACATCCTTTAATATTTCATTATATGTGCTTAGTTCCATAATGCGTTTGTTTTCCCTTGTGGATTGTTGAATTTGACATATCATTGAGTTGATGTATCTTTTGGACAAAATTTACTAGCCATGAAAACAGCAGGCTCAAGGGCTTCTTAGTGTTTTCATAATTCTCTACCTTGTTAAGGCAGCATGTGCTAGCTGCAGCCTACTTTGGGTTCAGGTAGGCATGACAAGATGCAATAAATTAGACAGGGACATGTAATGCATAAGTTTATTTATATGTAAAATGACATGTAATGTGTGGATTTAATTATACATAAGTATGCATTTATATACATGAAAAATTCTGTAGATATAAAAATAGCCTATCTGAGTGAAGAGTCTGGCTATGTCAGCAGAAAGAAGGGACCACGTGTAGCTGACCCTCGGTGTTACTTCTCAAAGAACAGTGAATCATCCCTACATGTGTCGGGGGCAGCAAAAGCTGGGGAATCACTCAAAAGCAAACATTGATGTAACTACCTAAGGCAGAGTTTGTGGTAATGGACCAGGTAATTAAAAGCTGTTTGTTGCAATCTGCAGTCAGTGATATGCATTTTAATTAATTGTTCTTTTTATCAATTTGAACCTATAGAAGGCATTCTCGAGCAACAGAAAAGGAATCTCCTAATATTGACTCAGAAACTAAATATACTGTTTCCATATACTTTAGGCCTGGATGATGTGGCTCAGTGGATTGAGCACCAGTCTGTTAACTGAAAGGTTACTGGTTCGATTCCCAGTCAGGGCACATGCCTGGGTTGCAGGCCAGATCCCCAACTGGGAGGATGGGATGGGGAGGGGGAGAGAGGCAACTGATCCCCATTTGATGTTTTTCTCCTTTTCTTTCTCCCTCCCTTCTACTCTCTGTAAAAATAAATAAGTAAGTAAGTAAGTAAGTAAATAAATAAATATTTTAACTGATCTCCATTTCCATATACTTTAGCAAAATTCAGCTAAGTACTGTAAATGGAATCATTTCAGCCAATTTCATTTGCAAATTTGGCACTAATCATGGATTCAGAAAGAAGGTGGATATGAAACTCTGAGATGGAAGAATCTGTGAATAGTTTATGGAAGATTGTAAAACCTAGAAATAGTCATAATTATCTAGTTGAGAGTTTTCTTGGCAACAAAATGCTTACAGCCTTCATATTACCATTTGGCAAAAATTGCCATTAGCAATATTGCATGCAAATCAGTTTCATATTGTAATGTCCAATAAAAGTAGTTTAAAGTAACTATATCATGATTAAGTTTATTTCAGTGTGAATCTATCCAGTAATACTGACTGTCAAGAAAAAGCATTGTTAAATTTTATGTCACCATGTTTAATCTCTATGATTACCTGTTTTAACATTTTTGCAGCAATAATTGAGACACAATGGCAGGATACATAGAAAGGACTCTGGCATTCGAAATCTACAGGAAGTCAGAATAGCCAAACCTGGAGGGCAGCCTTCTGTACCTGGAGCATTAGGGAGCATTTCCACACGTCTGAAAAAATATCGGTAGACGTACATGACCTACCACACAGTAGCAGGAGCTCCCGAAGCACAATCTGAATCAATGAAAAATCAAATTATTTATAATAATTGAAGGATGAACTACTTTAATGTAGTCTAATTCTTGAATAATTGGTAAGCCACATACAACAACTCTATGTAAACTAGAATATTTTATTAATGAGCATCCATTTTGTGATCATACAGGATAATTGAAAAAAAGTACATTAAAATTTCAACAGCAATATTATGCAACAGAGCTTTATAAAATTTAGCAATTAACAGCGCTGTTAGAAATACCAATATGCACATATAAGTGGTAGGGATAAGATACTGTTTAAAAAGGAGGAGCAAATTTTAGAATTTTTTGTATTTCAGTTAGTATTAAGTTAAAGGTCTTTCATTAAACATTGATTCTTTTGATCTCTGAATTATTATAAAAGCTTTTATGTTTCTGAGCTATACAATATTGAGCATACAGTTTCAATCTATGTGACTTGGGGTAAGGATGAATTTGTGGAAGGTCAACCAAAATAGGGCGTAAGCATTATCAACTGCCACCAAAACAGTGTTTTTGTATTCACATTGAATAAATAACTTCACAAATTAGAAATAGATTAGCCCTTAATTTTTCCATGTCATCAACTGTAGTTCTATGTATTTGCACTGAAGCAAAATATTAACATGAAGCCGGTCAGTTAGTTTTTAATTTTATCTTTTCTTACAACTTTGTTAATAACATTGTTTTTTCCTTTCTGGCTTTTACCAACCGTGTTTTCTGGCCTGCAAGACTTCTGTTCACCTCTGTCTTGTTTTTAACAAGGCAGTGTCTTTAACAAGGCAGTGTTTTTCAGAACCTACCATTGACTGGCAGTGGTGATGGGGGCAGAGGAGTTGGCTGAAGGAGGGAGGGGATGTATGCGTTGGTAGAAGATGTGTATATTTGGCCAGAAAGTGTACAATTTTCATGCACAGAAATGAAATGCTGCAAACTGTGGACTTGAGCCCGTAACAAGCATTGTCTAAATCACAGCATGCATGCCCTTTTCTAGATTCTTTTTCCCCTCTATTTCTGAGAGTCCCGGTGAACTCTTACCATTCACACCATTCTGCCCTGGGTTGCCGAGACTGTTGTCTTCCTCGAATACTGCTTCCCTCTTCCAGGATGGCTGTTTCTCTCCCTGGAGAGCTGCTCCTTCAAATTCGTTACTCAGAGCATAGCTAAGTCCAGTCTCTATGATCTCACAGTACTTATTGAAAATGACAGAGACAGGCTAGAATGACTACAATTAATTTTTTAAAAAACTGTCAGCCAAGGATAGGTTTACTGAATTTAGAGAAAGAGGAAGGAGGGGAGAGAAAGATAGAGAGGGAACATTAGTGTGAGAAATATTTATCGGTTGCCTCCTATATACACCCTGACTGAGGGTCAAACCTGCAACCTAGGTATGTGCCCTGACTTGGAATCGAACCCGCAACCTTTTGGTGTATGGGACAATGCTCCAGTCAAGTGAGCCACCTGGCCAGGGATGCAATTTGATTCCTGATGTAATTTTTAGGTTCTATCAAGGGACTTGTCCCTCACTGAGCATTCACAGCTTTGTCCTCTATCATTTTTCGTAGTCTAGTTTATTTCTCCTCAATAAGACTCTCCTTAATGGGGTCACTCCCAAACCATTTATGCCCACCTACTTACCTCCTCTGCCCTACTGCCCTAGCGTTTGAAAGCTAAGCAGAGAAAAACAATTTTTCCCATTGACCAGTCACAGCACAGGCTTCAAGTTAAACAAAAATAAAACTGCAGGGATAGAAGTTCATGGAGAAAGGAAGAAACCTGTTTAAAAATGTTATTATGCAAAATGCTTGTCTCCTAGGCATCATAACACATTTATAAAACCAAAAGCCTTATTAAAATTTCCCCCATATCAAAGAGGCATTTTGTACTCAATTTAAAATCCAACCTGTAGAGAAATAAAAAAAACCTGATGGTTTATAAAGAAAAACATGATTATATTCTATCTTCATCCTCCATCTGCTTGTAACCATTGTCAAAGCTGCCTGTTTACTGCTAGAAAATCCTGTTTCATATGTAGAGAGATCAGAAATATAAGAGATAATATAATTACTTTATTATTAAGTATGTACGACTATTAAGTACAAACTTTGTGATACCACTGTAAACACTGAGTGTACATAGCATAAAGTATTTTGAGGATGTAGTGGCATGAATAAGTGGGTAGTATAATTTTGTATTTTCTGTATTTCTGTGTTCATTCAATTTAATTATCATTAGTTGACTGTTCACACCACATCAACCCATGCCAGGCACTGTAGAAAATACAAAGACATTTACGGTAAAGGTTCTAGCACTTTAGGAACCTGTAATTTAATAGGGTAAAAATTTGTGCATGAAAATATGAGGTAATTTGTACATAACTTATAAACAAATAACAAGATAATGCATTATAATTATTATAAGAAATTAAAATTTGGATATGGAGTTAATTAGCTTAGTAAGAGATTACAGGAATTGGTTTAACTATCAAAAGGTAATAGCACCCTGGCTGGTGTGGCTCAGGGGATTGAGTGTTGGCCTGCAAACCAAAAGGTCACTGGTTCAGTCCCCCGTCAGGGCACGTGCCTGGGTTGCAGACCAGGTCCCTACTCGCAGACATGCGAAGTCCCCATTCGGGGATGTGCAAGAGGCAATCAATCAATGTTTTTCTCTCACATCTACGTTTCTCTCCCTCTCTTTCTCCCTCCCTCCCCCTCTCTAAAAATAAATAAATAAAATCTTTTTAAAAAAAGGTAACGGCTTTTCAGTTATGGTAAACTATTTGTAAAATATGAAGGAATATTTTTAATACTCCTAAAAAATTAAAAAGCCTCAGAAATAGAGATTAAATGAAAGAAGAATGTGAAATTAGAAGATGGGTCCAGTTGATGGACAGATGGACACTCTTCACTGTCAAATTGAGCTGTTGGGATAAAACAGGCATTTTGGGGGAGGATAAAACTTGAATTTTTTCCTCCAGACAGTACAGGCATGTACATTATATATTTGATTAATTGCTTTTAATTGATAAAATAATCTTTTATTTCATAAATCAGGTATAAATTTGAAAACCATTTTAATTATAGGAGGAGACTGGAGATAAATTAACTTCAGATTCAAGCAGGCCTTGGGCCATATAAGATTGAAATTAGCTTTTGTCAACCTATGCTTGTTGTAGCCAATTCAGTGCCAACAGGGATTCTTAGTTTCAGGTGTTGTAAGAAGCAAGCTTTATTCAGTGCAAAAGAGCTCAATTGTGATACAGCATGGCTGTCAGGCAGCCCTGGGGCCAGGCCCCCCCCAGACTAGACAGTTTGGCTCTGCTCCTTGCTGGGCTGCTTTTTCCTGATTGGTCAGCTCTCTTCTACTCTGGTTGGTTCTGTGGTGTGTCAGTCTTCTCTGGCCTGCGCTGGTCTGCCCCTTTGGGCTCCAGTGATACATCTTCACCCCAGGCAGGGAAACAGACTTCAGTGGAACCAAAGTTCCACTGAACTCTCAGAACCAAAGGGGAGCTAGTTTATATAGACAGAATTCCTAGCCTTTGGCCCCTGGTTCGTCCATTCTCTTGCAGATAAAACTGCAAATCCTCTCAATTTGATTGGTCCACAGGCACTGTCCTGAATGGTCAGAAATGAGTTATTCTGATTCTTCTGTGAAGATGTTGATGGGGCTGTCGCTAGGCAGCATTGGATGGGGAAAAGCCTATTGTTTGAATTAGGATTCCAGAACTACTTTCTTTATAAGGGCTGGCTCAGATGGCAAAAACATAGTGCAGGCAGGCAGCTCAGTGCAGAGGCAGGTGGTTGAATGCAGGCTTCTCTCTGAAGCCAGTACCCCTGTAGAGAGTGCAGTTTGCACAACAGGCCACAGTGTAGAAGTGGCTGCTAGGCTTTGTTTTTTTATTTGTTTGTTTTTTTAGTTTGAGCCCATTTAGTTAACCAGAGCCCTAAGAAGTAGGTATCTTCTGTCTGAGGTCCACATGTTAAAACTTACAAAAGCTTCTGATGTAAAGTGAAAGAGTTGTGTTCAGTTTTAGGAGAGATGGTATTTGAGATAGGACACATGAGACAGAGGCACCTGTGGAAGATGTCAATGGTGGGAGCCTAAATAAATGATAAACGCATTATGAGCTTTTTCATCAAAAGCAGGAAGAATTACTATGAAAGGCAGTACCCTAGGTGATGAGGATAGAGTGTGGTGTAATAACACTACCATGATTTACAAGGAGAAGATGATTCATATAGAAAAATATCAGTGACAATGTGAGTCCGAACTTGCCAAGTAATTGTCAAACTTGGGCACATGTTCAACATAGGAGATTGATTGGAAACTTTTTTGGACAAAATTGGACTAGGTGTGGACTTTTTTAGGAAGAGTAGAAGAGGCAAGAGAGAATATTCCCTGGATATTCTTAGTGTCTTCAGGTGGATACCACAAGAAGGATTGCAACAGTCTCAGTGAATTCCTCAATAGAGAGTAGAGAAGAATGGGAATAAAAGGAGCAGGACAAATAAAGAGGCATTATAAAAAGTAATCTCAGTGACTGGAAGAAGAGAGTGAAAGTAAAGAAAAGCACTTTTCCTAATCTGGTGCATTTTTAAGATAATATGTCATTGACAGAAATGCAGCAGCCTGGTGCTGGTTGGAGGGCTTGGTGTACCCCTAAGACAACATGACAAATTGGGTTTGAGGTCGTGGAAAGATACCAGGCTGGCAATTTTTGCTAGGCTGTTGCAGGAAAATGAAGCAACCAGACACCGAGGGTTTCTGGAATACGAAGGTTTATTAACATTCACGGGCCCAGAGGAGTCAGTCTCCAAATTCTGAGCCCCGAACAAAGGGAAAGCAGCCGTTTTATAGAGCTGGGGGATAGAGTGAGGGGGAGGCCTGTCCTTCAGACCAAAGCTGGAGATAATTTACAGAAGCAGAAAGCAGAGCGCTTCACTATCTCTGGTATGTAGGCGATAAGCTAGAAGAAACAAGGTAAACCACTGGGCTGTTAAACATCTGGGCTGTAAAAAACAGTCCCCTAATTGCTGTGCTATATTTTAAAATAGCTATCAATTTCCCCCAACAAGGCTATTAGAGATGTAAATTTTAAAAAGCCCAGTCACTTTAAAATGGAATTTGAAATTAAATCACTCTATAAAAGGATTTGGGGATGCAGAGAGGCTATGTTATTTGTCTGAGTAACAACTAAAAATATGGAGTGAATATAAATCCAGAGAAAGTGTGAGTTCTATAAAAGCTCAGGTCCCTGGGGGAAGAGCTCTGTGTCACATTACAGTTTGGGTCACACGTTTAGTTAGAAAGTGTGATTAACTTCCCCCTGGATGTCGAGATTAAAACTAAAGAGGAAAAATTTGCATACTGCTTTCAAGTACAGTGTGTATTTGATCCTCATGTTAATTGTGAGTCAGGCAGGATAGCCAGTGTTGTCCCCTGTCAGGTTAGGAAAACTAGATGTTTGTTCCTCTCTAACACTTTCCTTCCCTGCCAGCCCTTTGGTTAGAGGAGGATAATCTCAAAGACCAAGCACTCAGAGGGGCAGAGAGTGTGGATGAGGGCGACCACTGAGTGTAACTGAGAAGCAGGAAGGCAGAAGGGGGCCTTCCTCTCTCCTGTTCATTCACATAGCGTGCTCCATACCACTCACTACACCATTCACAGCTTTGGGTCTGTGCTCGTGGACTCTGAGAGCATGCACTGTATTTTATTTGTATTCTTTTTTCTCAGGATGTAACATAATACCTGATAGGTAGGTAGTGAATTTCTATCAAATGTTCACTCTCTGCAAAGCATTGTTCTAGAGGAATTGAGGAATAAGAATATAAAATAGAGAACATGGTTCCTGAGCTCTGGTAACTCGTAAGCTACATCTGGTTGAGTCTGTCTTCATTTAATGAGTGCTTACATATGAACAGTTCCATGTTACATAGGGAATAAGGAAACAGGAATTTGAAAAACCACCATTCGAGAAGTCGAAGACATGATCATGGGTGCTCTCACTGAGGACACAGAACAGAGGACTAAGGACTGAGGCTTGAGCAATACACTTGATTGGAAGGGGTATATGGTCTGAAAGGGAGACGTGGAGTGGCATCACAAGCAAGAACAGCCAGTCAAAGAACCAAAGGAGTTATAGGAAAACTAGACGAGTCAAATATAACAGCGTTGGATGGAAAGGGGTGTGTGCATGTCAGTCTGTGTGAGTTTGTGCACCTGTGTGTGACTTGTGTGCTTGTGGTCTTAGTAATATAAACATGTTTGCATTTGACACACAGTAATGGGAGCAGAAGCCAGTTCAAAGGCGCTGAGTAAAACGGAGAGTTCTGGAATAGCTGCATGAATGAGCAGTAAGGTCAAGTATATTTTGGGGTTAGGGGTGGTCTTTCCGCCAAGTTATTTGTTGATATGGTTATATATAAAGGAAAGAGCCAGACAAGCAAGACAGCAATATGGTGCCATTGATGAGGATAAGTAAAGGGCCAGCTCAGGAGGAGAAGGTATGAGGTCCAGCATGGGCAGTTTTGACCAACCAAGAAGAATGGGGTGTCTCCATTTTTTTACTTTGGAGAGAAGGATTAGAGATACTAGGGTTACTGATTAAAGTGGAGGGCAGCTCTAAGAGTGACCTCATGATAGATTAGATGATCTGTCCGACTTTTTCTTGGAGAATGAGGAGGTAAGGCCACCTGCCAAGAATGAGGTTGATATAGACCTGAAAGAAAGGTCAGTTAGGAGCAGTCACTCTGTGGGAGATGATCAATAAATGATGAATAAAGATGACGGGAGTTTGAAGAGAGCAGAGATCAACCCAGGGAAAATCGAACATTCAGTATTTGAAGGAAGGAGGCAAGAAACCACAAGGGGAGAGAAAAATTCAAAATATTTATAATAGAAGAGAGAAGAGCAGGAGCCGAATGCCGTGGTTGTCAGGAAGTGGAAAGGTTGCAGACACAGGGGAAGTATTTTTCTGAAGAATTTACTCAGGGCATTTGCTTCGTAACATTGCACTCAAACTCCCTATTTTCTGGTAAATGGCATTTTGTTGTTTTGTGTCAACCTTCTGCTGTAGACATGGTCGGGTTGTTTAACTTTATAGCTAAAATACAATTACTTTAAAAAATTAGCACTTTACAGGAAGATTATTCTCAGGTAAAGACCCATTTGCCTTTCCCCAGGCCCTAGTAGAAGGAGCTTTTAGTAAACATTGATGTATGTGTTCTCTGAGTTCAGACTTCTGATTAATGGGCCTGTTGGCACGCTTCCCCTTGCTTCACCTGCTGTCTAACGGCGCTCTGGGAAATCTCTTCAGGTCAAATTAAAGGTAGAGGACAGAGTACTAATGCCTCAGGAGATGGCTGTATATAACTTCCATTTAAATGCCACCACTGAAAAAATTGTCTTCGTATAATTTAAAGCATTTGGTTAAGGAGAGAGAGAGAGTTACTTTATAATTAAATAACACTGCTTCCTTCCTATCTACCCCATGGGTATGAGAGTTAAGAACTCAAACAATTTAATAAGGTAATATTTCATGTGTATACAGTACTTCCCTTTATGTGCGCAGTGCACTCGAAATCCAAAGGGAATAGTGTGTGCAGAGGCAAACCCAGGCTTGGAAGGAAGCTATTGCCTAAATACAAACACAGAGTAGTGTATAAAAGCTCAGCCTCCTTGCTTCCAAAATTTGTTTGATAGACTGGCAATGGATTACTTCCTGTAGTGCAGGTGCTCACTTTGCTGCAGGCCATATTCAATACTGAAAAGATTACTCAGGCTGTACACAGGCTCCCGTGCTACCCGGACACCAGATGGGAGTGCGGGTGGTTTTGTTTATTATATGGCCTCTAATGCTGGAGAAAGTTGCCGCTAGGAACAGAGGCGGTTTAATTCCAAAGCCCATGGTATTCTAATAGTTGCAGATTTACTGCTTCTGCACAGGACACATTTTTACATTCATGGAGTGATTAAAATTGTTTGGGCATTGTGCTCCTTGCAGTGTGATAATGGGCATTTAATCGCATAACATGTGCCTTTCATTTGTGAAATATGTAGCATTCGGCTGAGTCCTCGTGTTACCAGCTCCATTTCTCATGCCTGTGGCTTTCCTTCCTCCAGAATGGCTCTTCCATGTCTTCTGGCTCTTCTCACACTTCCACACCCTCTTCCCCACTCTCCGGGGTTCCTACTTCACCGAACGGGTTGATATCATTGGCTGAAAATTACTGCATCTCCCCTCCAGTTTGGTCATAAATTTTTGTGTAGTCATCCCTCCCATTCTTTCTGTTCTTTATCAGAACCCCTTTCAGAGCATAATCTCTCTTGACCTGGACTCTGTCCTGAATTAAAGTCCTGTTTCTCCACTTCCCCAGATGTGTGAGCATCGTTGCTCCTGATTTTTACATTGATTGAGACTGTTTAATTCGCCCCTCTCAGCCTTTGTGGACTCTCCATCTTCCTGTACTTAAAAAAAAAACTGACTTTACCCGTGGATGCTGCTTTTCGCCAAGCAGCACCTGTGAATTTAGGGCCTGACTTTTGGCATTTTTTAAAAAATCTCCACTTTAGTGATCTAATTCTCAAAGATTCATTCTCTACCTGACCATTGATTTGAAAATAAAATACTTTTAGCGTCTCAATTCATGGCTTTGGCCAACTTATCTACCAGTGCTTTCAATCTCGTGCACTTTCATTTCTCCAGTGCTCTGTGCCCCATCATTCTTCCACACACTCCTGCAGTTCCCTTCTCACCTCTCACATCTCTGCAAGCCCTGAAGGTGCTGGGGGCTTTTCCACTGTAATAAGCAAAACAGAAAAAAAGTAACATTTGAACCTTGCTGTTCTTCTTCAAAGTAACACCTTATCTGTTATTTTCCTAAAAACTGCTGGAGGCTTACCACCACCCTTTCAGTACCTTACAGTCTGGCTTCTGTGGTTACTACTAGAAACTGTTCTCAAATATCACTATTGACCCCTAAAATTACTGAAATTAGCATGTCCACAGTATTTATACTACTTGTTAATTGCTTCAACCTGAAGCTTTCATCAGAAATTCTCATTACATCTCCCTGTTTTTTACAATGTGTGTCCCTTATAGGCACACCATGAAGAAAGTCTAAATACCTGGCCCAGGGAGCCTGACCTTTCCATTTGGCCTCTGATACTGTGTGACCTCAGGAGAGCTATTGAATTCTTCTAAGGATCCCTTATTTATCCTGGGAGATACCCTGTCCTTGAAGATTGGCTATTAAGATTAGAGGTAGTGGGTTTTAACTTTTACCAAATTCTTGATACATGTAAGAACTCAAAAAGTAGTCATTGCTGTACAGGTTCCTAACATCACTGATGTCACCATCTCCCCCACCACCGTCATTGTTGCTGTTACCGTCAGTATGGTTGCCATAATCGTGACCATCACACTCGTTACTATCATCTGCTTGTTGGAGGATCAAGCTCTTTTCTCATCATTGTTTCACTCTGTTATATCTTTCTTGACCTCGTCTGCTTCCATTAGCAGTAAGAGCAAGAACAAACACAGTATCGAAAAACAGAGTTTCATTGTGTCACTTTCTTTATTAAAAAAAAACAACATAGAGTTATAATCCATTTTCTCCTGATGTATCATTTGTGCCATACGTAATTTTGCCTTATTTTCTATTATATTCTTCATTCATGTGTTTAAGCCACAGGATCTCATGCACTTTCGATTTTCTTTAGTTTTCATTGTCTAAAAACCAAAAAATTTGTTTACCTATGCTTATCTATACATACAGTTGAGCTGACTGCTTATCTCTCTGTCTCAAAGCAATTTTTACAGCCCCGGGTTGGAAATGAATGACTAAGTAGTCCTCCCATTATGTTTACTCAGAATTACAGTTTTATGGCATATATGTTATTCTGCTTTGTAGTTTAAACAGGTTACTTATATGTCTGTTTGACCACCCTGATCCCAACCTTGAAAGCCTGAAAGTTGCTTAGAGTAATAACCATCATACATTGTTTCATTCATTTTTTAATTACAGCCAGCTTTGTACCTCAAACAGATGACTTCTGAGACTGACAATTTTATATGTTGCCTGCCTGCAAACACACGTAATTTCAAGAGAGTTTAAATATAGCAGGTACCCAGATATGAAATTCTGGGCTGTGGATTCTTGTAGGCTTACAAAGCCTGAAAGATTATCTCATTGGAAGAGGCTACAAATGATAAAGTATCATAAAACAAGTATCCTTCTTGCTAGTTTTCTTACCTGCAGAGGAAATAAGAGATACTGAATCGTAGAAGATCTGGGTAACTTAAATGTGTTTTTTTAATGGTTTGTGGTCTATTTGTTATTGTATAGATTACATAGCTATTCACAGTCAATATAAAGCATTTATTTTTTCCATATATCTGAGGAAAAGATGGAAAGAAAATATAATCAATATATTCTAAAATATTCAAATTGCTATACTATTCATTTAGAAGTTAAAAAAGTATATATGAAGATGTACCCCCAAAATTGAACTTATTTATAAAAATTATGTATTTATTTTTACATATTTAAACTTCAGTCACCTCCAAAGTACTCTCCATTTGATGCTAGAGATCTATTGAGACTTTTTTTTCCCACTGTTCAAAACAGTTTTTGAACTCATTGATTTTGATGCTTTTTAGTATTTCTGCCTTGTTTTGTTTCACCTCTTCTATGTTAGCAAAACATTTTCCTTTCAGGACCTTTTTTCATCTTGGGAAACAAAAAAACCTCACTTGGAGTGATATCCTGTGAATAGGGAGGGTGGGGAATGGGGGTCGAGCTGTATTTAGTCAAAAACTGCTGAACACTCAGCACAGTGAGGGTAGGTATACTCATAAGTCACCCATCATGAAATGGGCAAACACGTTGGAAGAGTCTTCAAAAAAAATTCACTGAAGCCAAACGCAGCCTCTCACAACAATGCCAGCTGGTGTACTGATACAGACGGGTTCCTAGAACACTCACCTAGCACAGGAAGCCTGTACTACAAGACCTGTCCTGCAGAAGATAATTTCATTTTTCTTGCATGCCCCCTCGTGATAGTTTTTTCTTATAGTTCTTTTATCTAGTTATTTTATACACATATCCATATGTCCTTATGTAACAAAGTGTGTGCTTCTCATTAACTGTATATCTATTCAAAGCCGTTTTTAAAGCTGACTATATGAATTCCAGTCCTGGCCCCTGGCATTTTGGAGGGGGGATGTGTAATACGGGCACTGTGTGTAAAGTGTTGCTTTCCTTCTTCTAGAACTACTCTTACATTTAGACATTGCCTAAGTTTATATAGACAATGCTCATTAACTCTGAATCAAATAGATCATTTTGTGTCTAATGTATTTTCAAAAAGTATTACCTTAATGTGTATATTCCTTAAAATCAAATAGAACTAGAATATAGAATATATACTGTCTCAATAAAAATGTTCTCAATATGTAAAAAACAACCTTTCTTTCCAGAAAAGCCAAAGAAACTAGGTCAATTGAGAGGTAAAAAATGAGGGTTATAGTTGTAGAAAATGGGTGCTAATTACACAAATTTTTAAATTATGTTATCATTATATATTATAGAATTTAACCTAAGAAGATCTCATGAATTTTTGTTCATTAAATTAAGTAATATCTTAATTGTTTGAAATTATTTTTTACTTATTTTGGGTACTGTAGTATACGTTTGGTTTTATTCTAATCAATGTAGCCTAAACTTAATAAAATTTTTATTTAACTATATAATTTTAGGTCCTTCGATTTTATTAAATCTTAATAAATCTATATACTTTATTAAAACCATAAGATATAAGCATAAACAATTCAGTGTATCTGAGCATTGTATAATATATGTTATGCTTAGCCCTTCATAATAAAAGTAATTATTAGTTGCAAATGGTGGTAGCTCCTTATGTCTTCAAGTTGAAGGGAAAACTTAGGTATTTGAGTTGTTTCTGAGAACAGCAGTTAACACACACACGTACACACACCCCTCAAGAACATTTCTCCCCTTGTGGTGGATGTCATATGCTTCATTAATGGAGATTAAGTTCCTAGTATTTTGTAGTACTGATCTTTTTCTAATGAAGAAATTAAAAGTAATTAAAAGCTAATCAGTAATATATAGGAGGTGAATTTTTCACCGTAAGCCTTATTAAAGTGAGATAAGTAATTCATAAAGTAGGGAAGGATTGCTTTGGACAGAACTAAATGAAGTGACACTGCCAAGTATTGTTTCCTAAAAAGCAATAGAGGTGATGAAAGCAAACGGAGATGCAAATTCAAGTCCATCTCGTCTTGCTTTTTGTCAGAAGGAAAACAACCAACATAATGTCCACACAACTCTATTTAATAGTGGCTGCTGGGGAAGAATCTGTGAAGTAGCAGCTGTCCATGCAGGTGGATCAAGTCCTTTTTAATATTCTAGCTAGAAAAAAGTCATGCTATTTGCCAGGCATAATTTGCCCTCAGCAAAATGTAACTGGGTATAAATTCTACTTTGATGCAGTGTCCAATTACTGAGCCTACCATAGGACACTATAATAGCAGCATGTCCAGTTCTCTGAATAAATTTGTCAGCTGCATTCAACGTGCAATTTAGATATATGGCATCTAGTGGAAAGCAAAAGAAAATATTTAAATACTGTAATTTTTTTCTTTTTTCCAAACTTGTAATTTCTAATGTATATGAGCATCCATTTTAATCTTGCCTTCTAGCTAAACAGTTTGGATTTTCTGTGCTGGAAAAATAAAGCTGATTTTGTTGACATCCTTTCCTGCTACCTCCTACGTTGAGTGTTCTTACTCCTTTTCTGGTGGTCCTACAGGAGAGGACAGCTGCTTGCAGCAGAACACAGCATTACAGTTTCTGCATTCCCGAGTCAGCTCAAGCGCTCTGCTGAAGAAGCAGTGAGCTCCCCACCTCCTGGTCTCCAGGTGACAGGCAGTGGGGAGAAAAGAGAAATAAGAGGCAGTCAGACCTGGAAGCAAGCATGTTTGGACCTACAGATTCATACAAATGTCTCAAATTTCCAACTGTGGTTCCTTCTTTTGACTCCACCCACATGTTCAATTAGTAACTCATTGTGGCTTCTTCTGGGCCTAAATCAGGTTTGAATATCCACTGGTATCTCTAATTATATAAGCCAGTGTAGCATGGGTTGTACTCTGGTGTCTTGGCAGACTGTTTCAGAACCGGTGTGGTCCTTGCTTGTTTTTTTCAGTGAGTACTCAGTGTATTATACACTATGATTTCAATTTTGTAGAAGCCATCCATTTGTTTTGCTTTATCATGCAGACTATAGTTGGTGTTAAACTGGCCTATTTTCTTATTACCCCTTTTTTAGGTTCTGCTTTTTTGTGGGGGTCAAACTAATTTTTCCTCAGATTCGTTTTTTAAATATGATAATGCTAATGTATTTTACTGTCAGATTTTCTCCTCATCATTGCCTGTTTTCCAAAATCATAATTACAAATGGAAACTGGTCTTATGAAACCAATTAGACAATGTTTTGTAAGGTTTATGTTCACCTGAGAGGCAGTGCATATGAAAACTACATTGCCTAACTTTTTATAAGAGGATGAGATTTTTATTCTTATCATTTATATAATGATTCAACCATGACAGCACATGCAAAGTCTCCTTTTATGTAAAATGTCCCTTAGTAAAGATATAAAAGTATTTAAATATTATAAAAATTCATCATGGCCCCAGATGATCAGACTGAGGAATCATTTGAGAAAGCATATCACTGCTTTCCAAACCAGTTTATAGGGTTTGCAGTCTTTTCAAGACCACACTCTTGCTCTCTCTCCTCCTCCTCTTCTTCATCTTCTGTCATCTCCAGTCCCTTCTATTCTTCTCTTCTTTTTTCTCCTTGACCTTCTCTTCTTTTTTTCCTTCCTCCTCATTTTCCTCTTCCTTTTTCTCTCTCTTAATGAGTTTATGAAAGTAATCCTGGGGTTTATATGCAAGAGCAAACAGGTGAGAAATAATATATGTTTTGTAAAAATAAAAAAGTAACAATGAGCAACTTGACCTACTAGTGCTACACCTCACTGTGAATGTACAATAATTAGTATTGTATAGATAAAACATTAAAATAAGATAAAATTAATCCACCCCCTCCACAAGCCCAAAGTATGAATAAAAATGTAATGAGTGATAGTCATGGCCAAAAAATTGATGAATCAAAGAACTGTTCAATAATTAGGACTGGTAAAGTAATTACCTGAAAAGTAAAAGAAAGTAAAAAGGAAAGATTTCATTCTCACCTTTTGCCTAAGCATTAAAGCAATGGAATGAATCATAAACATAAATGCCTAAATTTTATATGCCATATTATACTTAAGTTAAAGAATATTATTATATGGTAACTGATACTTGGAAACCAAATAAAATTGTCAAAGATTTAGATTCATAACTGAAATATGAATTATAATAATAGAATAGCACCTATAATTTACTGAAAACATGTGTCAGAGACTCTTCTAAATGGTTTATTTATAAAATCACATTCAACCCTCTATGAATCACACATTATAACCTTCTCTATAATTTTCAGGAGAGAGACATGGGGTTTAGATTTCAAGTAAAACTCATGAAAACCTAATCACAATGTAAACCTTAGCCTGACTGCTTAAATTTATTTGACACACATATGTATATGTATATTATCCATAGTCATTTAGGTTGTTTTACTTTATTAATATTATGACACGGAGGTGAGCTTTATGATATACACGTGTGCTTATTTAAGGAAAAATAGCCCTGGCTGATGTGGCTCAATGGATTGAGTGCAGGTCTGCAAACCGAGAGGTTGCAGGTTCGATTCCCAGTCAGAGCACATTCCAGTGTGTGGCTCATGAGAGGCAAACACACATTGATGTTTCTCTCCCTTTCTTTAAAAAAAAGGAGAAATATACTTTTAACTCTGGTGTTTTAACTATTCAAAAGAATTAGCTACTGTCATTTAGTCATTTAATATCATATTGGTAGGCATTTGGATTGCTTAGTGATTTTCCCAATTAGAAATAAATTAGCTCAAACATTTTCATACACCTATCTTTTTTCACATGTCAAATGATTTTTTCCTTCTGGTAAAATCACTGTATGATGGAGGGGGGCACATTTTAAATGTTAACTGGATGTTATTAGAAGTGACCGCAGATATTCATGCTTTGTCTCTGACTGTAATGCAGATGCACCCAGAGATGGACCGTTAAGGATCATTTCACTTTAGGTTTGTTTGGGGAAGGGGAGTTATTTTTTCTTAGTTGAAGTTATATATTTTTCTTAAAAAAAGCAGTATTTTAAGACAGGAACAATTATTGGGTTTCTAAAATTTTTGTGCACAATTATTCTCTCACAATTCTTATAGTCACTGTTTAATGTTGTTGCAAAAGCTTTCTGGTAAAAAAGAAATCTTTTTATCTTCATGGAGTAAAGTCTGGAGTAAGTAAAAGAACATGTCAGAGTTAGGGAGAAAATCAAGATTTAGTTAAAGAAAAGAAATAAAGCATATGGTGATTGAGCTGTAACATCACATGATGTTACAGATTATGACTTACTCACAATGAGGATGAGAAGACACAGTATGTATGGTAGTTGTATTTGTAATTTTTTGAGGAACCTCTATACTGTTTTCTATAGTGACTACACCAATTTACAATCTCACCAGCAGTGCACAAACGTTCCCTTTCTGCACATACTCACTAACGTGTCACTTGTTGACTCTCTTGGAATGGCCATTCTCATAGGTGTGAGGTGGTATCTCATTGTGGTTTTGATCTGCATCTCTCTGATGCTTAGCAATGTTGACCATTTTTTCATAAACCTATTGGCCATCTCTATGTCTTCTTTGCAGAAATTTCTATTTAGGTCCTTTGCTCATTTTTAAATCAGTTTTTTTTAAATGTGGAGATGTATGAGTTTCTTATATATAGGGTAGGGGAAAAGTAGGTTTACTATTGTCTATATGGAAAAATAATACAATATCTAATAATAGAATGTCCAAATAATACAATAATAAATAAAAATACAAGAACAAAATCTGTGTTTCACATAGTTACAACTTTAAACCTACTTTTGCCCCACCCTATATTTTGGATATTAACCCCTAATTGGATCCAGCAATTCCATTTTTGAGTATTTTTCAAAAGAAAACAAAAACACTAATTTGAAAAAATATATGAGTCCTTATGTTCACTACAGCATACAATAGCTAAGATACTAAAATAAACTGTGTCCATTGAAAGATAAATGGGTAAAGATGATGTGGTATGATATATATAAACCCTCCAAACCCCAGAATTTATTTGTTAAAAATGTGTATTTTTTCTTACATATTTAAACTTCAGCCAACTTGAAAGTACTCTCCATTTGATGCTATACACATATTAAGACTTTTTTTACTGCTCAAAATAGTTTTTGAACTCATTGATTTTGATGCATTTTAGTACTTCTGCCATGTTTTGTTTCACCTCTTCCACATCAGCAAAATGCTTCTCTTTAAGGCCTTTTTTCATCCAGGGAAACAAATAAGTCACTTGGGGTGAGATCCTGTGAATAGGGAGGGTTGGGCACAGGGGTCATCCCATTTTTGGTCAAAAGTGCTGAACACTCAGCACAGTGTGGCCAGGTGTACTCATGAGTCATCCATCATGAAATGGTGAAACATGTTGAGTTTTCAAAAAAAATCCACTGAAGCTGAATACAGCCTCTTACAACAATGCCAGCTGGTACACTGATAGAGATGGGTCCCTAGAACACTCACATATACATTTACAACAGCCAGTACATTCTAATACACATATATATAATATATATCGGGTTGGTGAAAAAGTTCATTTTTTTCTGTAAGATGGCTCTGAGTAGTTCTCAGTTGCCTTTAACTTCATTCAAAACTATTTTGTTACATTGTATTGTGACAGCTGTCATCTCAACATTCATTAAAATAAAATCATATTTGGCGAATTTTTATGTAGCCATTTTAATATTGGAGATGGAAGAAAATACACCATTTGGGGACATATTGTTCTTTATATTTCAAGAAAGGCAAAAACATAACTGAAACACAAGTTTTATTGTGTGTATGGACAGGTTGATCGAACATGTCAAAAGTGGTTTGTGAAGTTTTATGCTTGAGATTTCCTGCTGAACGATACTCCATGCTTGAGTGGACCAGTTGATGTTGATAGTAATCAAATCAACACACTAATGAGAACAATCAAACTTATAACATGCGGGAGATTGCCAATATACTCAAAATATCTAAGTTATTATTGGTGAAAATGAAAAATGTATTTTATTTTATATAAAAATACTAAACATACTTTTGGCCAACCCAATACATATACACACATACACATACATATATAATGGAATATTACCCATAAAAAGATGAAATATTGCTATCAACAACAATGTGGATGAACCTGGAGGGCTTTATCCTAAATGAAGTAAGAGAAAGACAAATATTGTATGATTATACTTCTATGCAAAATCTCAAAAAATGAACAAAATAACAGACACATACTTATAGATACAGAAAACAAATGGATGGTGGCCAGAGGAGGGAAAAGTGGAGAGTCTAGGTTTAAAAAAAAAAGGTGAAGGAAGACAGGAGGCACAAACTTCCAGTTATAAAATAAATAAGGCTTGGGATGTAAAGTATTGCACAGGGAATGTAGTCAGTGATATCAGAAATACTTTGTATGGTGTCAGGTGGTTACCACACTTATTGTGGTAATCATATCATAAGATATATAAATGTTAGCACTGTATTGTATACCTGAAACTAATATGTATTATAAGCCAACTATATCTTAATAATAATAAAAATTATATGTAATTTTTGTCAGAAATATAAAAGCAACTTGAGGATCAAAATTCACCCAACAGATGACCAATAAAAGACAGAAGAGAGTAACAGCTTCAGCTAGGAGCAATAGGATATCAGACAGTTGAGGCTGAATCTGAAAGGGATTATAAATTCTAAAACCAGAACCAGAAATAAAGATGAGGTCACCACGAGGAGCCAAAAGAGCAGCAATAGAAAATGTAAACATCATCTTGCACATTTTTCCAATGAACATGTAAGAGACAAGATGATGGAGATGGAGTTTATTTAAAAATGTCCTTCAAAATTGTTACATTCTTTGCTTTAATAACATAATCCTTGTATCATAAAAATGTTCTTCAGCCCTGGCTGGTGTGGCTCAGTGGGTTGAGTGCCAGACTGTGGTCTGAAAGGTCACTGGTTCAATTCCCAGTCGGGGCACATGCCTGGGTTGTGGGCCAGGTCCCTACTGGGGGGTGAGTGAGGGCCAACGACGCATTGAAGTTTCTCTCCCTCTCTCCTTCCTTTCCCCTTTTATCTAAAAAGAAAGAAAGAAAATATTTTTAAAAATGTTCTCTAAATAATTCGCAAATGGATTTTTATTAGAATTGAATTCACTGGTTAATTTAAGTCAGTTAACATCCTTAAATATCTCTACATGTTGCATTGCTTCATTTATCCATGTCTACCTTTATGTTCTTCAAGAAAATGTGTAATTTCATTTGCAAAATGTTCCACATTTTGATAAACTCTGTTCTATTATATCTTATAAAACTTTACATTTCAACATTTTTCTAATAAAATTTCTATTTGATCACTGCTGGTTTAATAGAAGATGATTAACTTTGGCAAATTGATCTTGTCTCCAGCAACTTTTTGAACTGTCATTAATTCTAAGAGTGTCTATAGGTTCTCCGGCTTCACACAAAGATCCTACATATCTATTTTCTGCAAAGGGTTTCCATTTGACTGTAAGAATCTTATACCTTTTCTTTACTTTTATCTTTTAAATAAAAAGATAAAAATTAAATTAAAATTTTCTTTACTTTTTATCTTTTCTTTACTTATTATCTTTTTGCTCTCACTATGCCTCTAATAATATCAAATGGCAGAAGCAATAGCAGGTATTCGTACATCAACTCATGAAGTATGTGTGAAGCCATACCAGTTAAAAATGACGCTTTGTTTTGGAAAGAGGGAAAACTATTTTTAATATATTAAAGTTATTTCTACACCTAGTTTTTCATAGTGCTTTCACTCATGAATAGGCACTGAAGTTTATCAAATATGTTTACTGCATCTATTAAATTGATCATATTTTCTCTTAATTATACTCAGTGTTCACAGTGTGTTATCATCATTGATCCCTGCAAGGTTCGGGTCTTATTTATTTCATCTTTATTTGTTTGACAAGCTTATGATTTATGTGATACCTTCTATAATTCTAAAGTCCAGGTTATACTAGTTTCACAAAATTGAATACCTTCTGATTCTTTTCTGCATTATGGAACAAGGCATATAAGGATTATCTACCTGTTGAAATTACGGGAAAAAGTCCTGCAGATTCTTCTGGACTAGGAATCAACTTTCGTTCTTTAGTCAGTTTTCATAATTTGTATACTACTGTATACTGACGCACTTCTATAGTACTACTGTTTCATTTACATTTTCAAATTTAGTGACATTTCAATGCTAACATATTTTAAATTAAGTTTACTTGTAGTTATATACATTTTACATTACATGAACTTTTATTTTATTTTGTTTATCCTTGCCAGACTTTTTTGTTTCAAAAAAACCCAGCTAATTATTATTATGGATCATATCATTTGAGGTTGTGTTCAGTTCTGTTTCATTTACTTAATTTTTTCTCTTATTTTTTTCTTTCTCCTACAATTCTTGGACTTATTCTTCTTTTTAAAAACTTGTTTCACTAAATGCTCATGTTACTTGTTTTTAATTTTTCTTATTTTCTGTTAGTTGAATTATTGGCTAAACATTTTCCTGGAGGTACCGCACTAGCTGATGTCTATGTCTTATAAACTTTTTAAAAGATTATACACATATTGACTGTTGTTTTACAGAAAGTATGCCAGTTTATAAACACAACTGCTTTATATGTGAAAGTGCATGGTGTTTTATAGCACTTTTTTTTAGACCTAGAATTATAGATCTTACAGGCAATTTGCAATTTAATAAACAAAAATTCTATATGATTGTTGCTTTAATGCAATTGCCAAGAATTCTTAGATATTAGGTTATTTTGAATATAATTTTGTATGTACTTGATTTATGTTTTCTTGATTGTTTCAATAAAATATTTCCTTTGTAGACTTTTAACAAGCACTTGAAATAATTCAATCAGTAGTCATTTTTAAAGGAGTATGTCCCATCCCACCCCTTTTTAGATATTTCACAATCACTAATTCTATATGAACAATCTCCAAAAATGATATTTCCATACAATTTATATTTATAGAAAAATATGTTATAGTTTATTCACAATGCAGAGTTATAGTATTTGTTAATGACAGATACATAGGTCAGCTACTGATATAGAAATCAACTCAATGACATATGATTAAGAAGCAACCCACTTGTAATGGACTGGCCTATAATTCATGGTTCCCAGGATGTATTGTGTGACTGCACACTCCTTTCTCATACACACTGGACTACACGGGGTGATGTTTTCTAATGCCAGGGTACAGTAAGTTCTCTATGTATCATCTATATTCTCTATAACTTTAGTCTTCCTTAAAATAAAAGATTTTTTTTAAAGACTGTTTGTTTTTGGTTTCTTAATTTTGTGTTTCTAGAGGCATAAATTATTTTTTGTTTCTACATATTGTGACATAGAACTACTCAGGGGGCAAAGTTGTACATAATTTCTCCCATTGAAATAAGTTTAACAGAACTGTTAGAAAGTAAGATTCTTTATATTAAAATTTTTAACTATTTATATAATTAGCATATACAATAAAATTCATCACCATGATGTTTTATATGTCAATATATTCTATGTGTTGACAACAAAAGAAGGAAATAAAATTGGGAAGTATTAGTAAGTACAGCATAACATTGAGAAAAAGAATCCATATTAAAATATCTTGCTTTTTATATTTTAGAATGTCTTTTTAATTATCAAAATAGTTAATTTAATGAGTATTTCTTTACATATAGTAGATGTTTTGCACATATTGTATGTGCAGAATAACAAACTGTTTTTAAAAATTTATTGTTGTCTAGTTACACTTGTCCCACCTTTTTCCCCTGGCTCTTCCATAACCCATCCCTCCCCCCTCCCACAGTCAATCCCACCCATTGTCTGTGCCCATGAGTCCTCTATTCCTGTTCCTTTGCTTGTTCCTTCCCCATCTTTCTCCTGTTATTTCCCTCCTTCTTCCCTCTGGTTTATAATAAAATTTCTTTTTCTAGAGATATAGGTGAATTTATTCTACAATATTTCAAATTATATTTTAGTTACTTTGTATAAATACTCTAGGTTAAAGAAGATGAAGAAAGAGTGTAATTTTTTGTTTAACTAAAAAGGAATATACAAAACACATGTGCCAGTGTTTGTCCCCATTCTAATTATAAGCCTTTGATAAAAAATGTATGTTCATTTAACATGATATGAATAAATTTATTGAAGATATTCCAGTCCATATTAGGTAATATAGAATAAAGGTTCATAATACATTTGAATTATATTGATATGAATTTTTGATCTAGGATAATTATAACATTGTTTTTCTTAAAAATTTTAAATATTCATAGTGAAGTTTCTCTAAATTTTATTGAAAGAAATGGGACATCTAACACTGTTTTTCTTGCTGTATTTAGGAAATGTATTTCTGTATTAAAAATGTTAAAAATTATTTTTCTTAAAAAAATCTTAAAAATGTGTAACTATCCAGTTATAAAATAAATTTATTTCTCACTCCTCCACTTACTCAAGAAGGGGAAGCTAAGAATTCACAACTGAGAGAATGTCCTAAATTTTTAATGACTTTCCTTTGAAATTAACTGACCCTCAATCATTAAAAACATGGTATATCTTTATGCTTTGAATATTGTGAATTATTGTCTGTCTTTATATTCAACTGAAAAGCAACTGTCTTCATCATTCTAAGAGAATGAAAAAAATAAATCTTTGTAATTTTTTTTGTTTTATACACAAACTGCTGTCATTGGGTTCTGAGACCCCATGCTCCTTTGTTATCCCAGGGGTCTTACTGCTCATTTGGCTAGTGAAACAGGCATTCTCAAGGACAACAGTGGAACGACACTGAGAAGTGGCTGTCAAAACCACTAATGTCGTGATTTGTGTAATGCACATGCATGTCTTAGACCCTCTCTTCATAATACTTCTCATGATACTTGGTACATTACCTTTTTTCTCTTATTAGCACCTGCAATCTAATGTGTGTGGGGGGGGAAGAACTAAAACTTTTGATAGAACAGTTGAGAGAATATATATTTTTTATAATGTATTTTATTGATTATGCCATTACAGTTGTCCTCTTCCCCCCTTCATTCCCCTCAACCCTGCATACCCCTCCCACCCACATTCCCCCCTTTTAGTTCATGTCTATATGTCATAAGTTCTTTAGCTTCTACATTTCCCACACTACTCTTGCCCTCCTCCCTGTCTATTTTCTCTCCACTGTCTATGCTACTTATTCTCTGTACCTTCTCCCCCCACCTACTCCTCCCACACTTCTGTGGCTAACCCTCCATGTGGTCTCCATTTCTGTGGCTTTGCTCCTGTTTTAGCTGTCAGCTTAGATTGCTTTTGTTTTAGGTGTAGTTAATAACTGTGAGTTTGCTGTCCTTGCACTGTTCATATTTTTTATCTTCTGTTTCTTAGATAAGTCCCTTTAACATTTCATATAATAAGGCCTTGGTGATGATGAACTCCTTGAACTCGACCTTATCTGAGAAGTACTTTATCTGCCCTTCCATTCTAAATTAGAGCTTTGCTGGATAGATCAATCTTGGCTGTAGGTCCTTGACTTTCATGACTTGGAATACTTCTTTCCAGCCCCTTCTTGGCTGTAAGGTATCTTTTGAGAAATCAGCTGACAGTCTGATGGGAACTCCTTTGTAGGTGACTATCTCCTTATCTCTTGCTGCTTCTAGAATATTCTCCATTTTAATCTTGGCTAATGTAATTATGATGTGCTTTGGCGTGTTCCTCTTTGGGTCCACCTTCTTTGGGACTCTCTGAGCTTCCTAGACTTTCTGGAAGTCTATTTTCTTTGCCAGATTGGGGAAGTTCTCCTTTATTATTTGTTCAAATAAGTTTTCCACTTGCTGTCCTTCCTCTTCCCCTTCTGCTACCCCTGTAATTTGGATGTTGGAATGTTTAAAGATGTCCTGAAGGTTCCTAAGCCTCTCCTTCTTTTTTTGCATTCTTGTTTCTTCATTCTTTTCTGGTTGGATGTTTCTTTCTTCCTTCTGGTCCACTCCATTGATTTGAGTCCCAGTTTTCTTCCCATCACTATTGGTTCCCTGTGCATTTTCCTTCATTTTTTCATATAATTTGTGACCAAACTCAACCAGTTCTGTGGGCATCCTGATCATGACTGTTTTGAACTGTGCATCTGATAGGTTGGCTATTTCTTGGTCGCTTAAAAGTATTGGCTCTGGGGCTTTGATTTGTTCTTCCATTTGAGCCATAATTTTTTGGTCTGGTCACACCTGTTACATATAAGGAGCAGAGCCTTAGGTGTTCACCAGGGTGGGGCAACCCAGTTTCTGGGTTGTGAGGCTGCATGTGGGGGCAGGGGCAGGGGACAATGGCCCTTGTTTTGCTCTCTCTCAAATTTTAGTCCCCTCTGCCAATTCCCACAAGCAAATTGGGCCCTTCTGGTGCTGGTTCCCATGTGGGAGTGCTTGTGTACATCCTAGGATCCTATGGGTCTCTCCAAAGGAATTCTCCTGTGAGGCTGGGAGTCTCTCTTGGCACCTTTTCAATAGATGCTTTTAGGCTTTATTTCCTGATGCTGGAGCCCTGGGTTTCGCGGTCCGTCTCACTGCCCACTTTTGCCTAGTTTATCTGCGTGCAATTGTGTGACCAAGGTCAGCCCTGTGCCGCCTGTGACCCTGGGTCTGGCAGCTACTGCCTTTTCCTGCAGTGACCCCTCTCTTGGCCGCCGACTCCACCCCTCTTACCAGTCTGGTTGAATGGTTGTCGGGTTTCTGTACAGTTCAATTTTCTGTCTGTTCTAGTTTGTTTTTGTTTCTATATCTTTGTTGTCCTTAGTTTTGGTTGTGTGAGAAGGCACATTGTTCCCACCTATGCCTCCATTGTGGCCAGAAGTCCAAGAGACTATATACTTTTAACTGGATCCCTAACTTCTAAGATCACACCCACCAGCAATCCAAATAAAATAATTTTCTCTCCATAAGAGAATTTGTTACTCAAATGGGCTGGTGGAGGACTTCTGTTCCATTCTGCCTATCATTCAGATATGCCCTCATTTGTGTTTCTAACAGAATGAGTCAAGGTTCTGTTTATAGAGTTTTGAGAATATAACACAGCATTATTCTTTATATCCTTTTCAAAATTCTGACTACAAGAGTACTCACCAAATATCACCAACCTGTTAATTATAAAGAAGCTGAGGTTCTGAGACACTGAAGTTAGACATGGGCCCAGCACTGGAACCCATGTGCTGTGATCTCTGAGAGTGGGCCCAGGGTAGGGGCTGCCTGGGGAGAGCTCAGTCTTTCCTTTAGTCAGATACAGCTGGCTTCCCATCCATGATTCATTGCTTTGTGACACGGGGGATTTATTCAGCAAATGTTTATGTAAGAATTCTGTATTAGGCACTAAAAAGTTAGCTACTCCTCCTGGGGTCCGTCGTAGCACTTACAAATTTAGAGAGGTGATATGTGCAAGGTGACTGGAATGTTACGGGCAGCCAGTAAATACAGTTTCCTCCTCTTAGACCATGGATGCTAAGAAAAGGTATTTTTATGTCGATCAAGTGAAGAATGTAGCCATCAGTGGACCATAATAAATGATCATAAATTTAATTTTATTCCCATGCAAATGTTATGGAAATATTAAAATTTCCACATGTCAGATTTTGGTGACTTCAAATCCAAAATATTTTAATATAGAAGGTTTTTTTATCCCCTCAAGGGGTTGAACAGTGAGCAGTAATAAAAATCAAATACCCAATTTATGCACATAACTCAAACGATTCACCATTTATTGAACATCCGTAATGTGCTAGAGACCATGCTGGGTACTGAAGGGACTGTAAACTACATGTGTGCCAATGCTCACATGTAGATTACATTCTTATTGAAATGATTTAAATGGATGTAAATTGGTTGCATTTTAAAGCTTAATGTGATGATGTCCATATTTATTCGTTCATTCAGTAAATATTATTTGAATATTCACTGTGAGTCTAGGTTCTGAGAATACAAGAGTGAATAAAACAAAGTTCCTGTGCTCAGGAAGCTTGCATTCTAATGAGACAGGTAATAAACAAGTAAATAAGCAAGCTATTAAAACCATGTAGTGTCAAGTGCCATAAGGAAAAATGGAGCAGCAGAAGGAGATAGAGGGTGGCATACTCGGGGTGTGCTATGCTAGGTAGGGTAAGTAGGAAAGGAATTCTCTGACTGCCTTGGTGTCCAACTGACAGGGGGAAGAAGAGGTTGCAGCACCAAAAAAATAAGTAGAACTTGAGGGAGAAGAGGTTGTTTTCTAGGCACAGTTGATCAAGCTACATGGGGTTTTGAGTGCTTGATAAAGGAGTATGGCCTTCTGAGGGAGTGGAAAGCCATTAACTGTTCCGTTTATTGCTTGCTTCTATTTATAAGCCGAGGACTACTGTGAAGAGAGTTGTACTTAGGAATGGAATATTGTTCCACTGGCACTTTGTGGGAGGAATTGGAGTAGTGAAGAACCTGACTCAGGTAAATCAGGTAGGAAGTTTTAGTGACTCCCTAGGCAAGCAAGTAATTAGATTGTAATGAGAAGACTGATGTGAAGCACTGCAGAGTCAAAATGGAAAAGGTTTGCAAGCTAATGTGTGTACAAGGGCTGGTAGGTTGTAGGGATAAAGGACAGGAGGACTGCAGATGCTTCTGAAGTTTTGAACATCAGTAAATGAAGGGATGCTGAAGCCATCGAGGAGAGTGAGGAACATGGGTAGAGAGGAATATGTTTCTGGAGTTTTCACAGAAAAGTACAGATCTGGACATTGAGGCATTGATAGGAATCTTTATTTTAGATTTGCAGCAATTTCATGCAACTTTGCACTGGATTTTGAAAGAAAGTCTGACATTCAAGATATAGTTTTAGGAATGAAGATGTTCAGTATAATGCAATATGCAGATAATATATTATAGAAATGTACACTGGAAACTTATGTAATCTTATTAACCAGTGTCACCCCAATAAATTTAATAAGAATAAATTTAAAATAAAACATATAGAATGTAAAGGAGTTCAAAAATAATAAAATAGGCCAATATTTTTAATATTAAAAATTGAAGTATAAAGTGAAAAAAGGCATACCCAGAATATGCCATTAAAAAATAAATAAAAAGCACAAGACTGCCAGTAAAAAATTATCATGCCAGTGATCAGCTTGGACAGAGCTGCTATCCTGTCAGTTATACTAATGGGAAAAGTCATTTGAAACAAAGTACATCTAAAGCAGCCTAATAGTGTAGGCAAAAATAGCCCTAGCCCTAACTGGTGTGATTCAGTTGGTTGGAGCACAGTCCCAGGGGCTGAAGGGTCAGGTTGCAGGTTTGATTCCTGGTCAGGGCATGTGCCTGTTGTTGCAGGTTTGGTCCCTGGTCAGGGTGCGTGCAAAAGGCAGGTGAACAGTGTTTGTCTCTCTCCCCTCTCTCCCTCCTTTACCATCACTGCAGAATCAGTAAGCATGTCCATGGATGAGGATAAAAAAATAGCCTTATACCAATTAGTAATTATAAACAGCTTTTTATAGTTTGTTAAAAAATGTTTTCCGTGCATTGTCTCATTTTTATCAACAACTTGTAGGTTCAGTAGTACTGTGATTCTCATTTAACAGAGAAGAATGTTGAGGTTTAAAAAACTAAGTAATTTTCTCAAAGTTGCCCGATTTGGATGTGGCAGAGTTAGGACTCAAGTGCAGATCCTCTGACAGATGGTTAACAGAAAGAGTACAGATTTATTCTTATATCCTCTGCTATGCTCACAGAATTGATATCCTTTTAAACACCCCACACTCTCTGAACGGAGACACCAGGGAAACGGAAACCAGCCTGTTGGAGCGCTGTTCCATTCAGAAACCTCGCGAGAACCCAATGTTAGTGCCCGCCCAGTGAGGTTGTTTATGTTCATTAGTGCTTTCGGTCAACAAACACTTATTGAATATCTATGAGTTGGGCACTGTACTAACTCTAGAGGATCCAAAATGAGTGATAGAGAAAGTAATCTCTTCCTCATTTGCTTGGTATTCAATGAAAGGTACAGACAAGTAAGCAGGCTATTATGAAGGCTTTGAGAAAAGTTATGTTACAGGGAATCTATGGTGCTATGAGAACCCAGGAATAGTGCATTGCCCAGATTTGGAGGGTCACGGAAGACTCCCCAGGGGAAGCCTTGTCTAGGTTAAAACCACAAGTGTGACTGGGATGAGCTGGGTTCATTTAAGAGGCAGCAAGGTGCGAAGACCTAGATGTGAGATTGAGAAAGGAAGGAAGGCCGGAGAATGGCCTTTATGAGGAGGGGCACGGAGTTTCTGGAGCATTGGTGGGGGGAGGGCTTACGCATGAAAACCCAAAGGGGGAAGATGATGCAAGACCTTGGCATCTAAATTGCCCATAAAATCGTAAAACTGTATGCAACAGATTATCTCCAAAGAACATAAAGTCTAATACACTTCAAGTTTTTATCATTTTTTTAAGTTTATAAAGTTTATTGTAAAAATTTTTATTTTTCTGGAAAATAACCTTGTGCAGACTGAAGTATTCCTGAATAAGTGAGGCATCCCTGTGATATTATTGCCTGTTAAGTCACTGGTTCTAAGAAATTTGCAGAGGCAGATGTAGATAAGAATCGAATTCAAAAATTCTCATAATCAGTTTCCATGCAGTTCAGTGCCTTTTTAGGCAGAATAATCCTGGGTCTTACACTTTGCCTCTTTTTCCTTTGTGCAGGGGTGGGGGAGCTACAAAGGCTCTGAAGTTTTGATTGAACTTTCTTAATATTGGTCTCCTCAGGATCCTTTTTAAGGATATATGAATATTCCTTCTACTAACTGCAAAATGAAACTAGGTTAATTTCCTCCTAATTTTACTTTTGTAGTTACACACATTTGTAGATACTTTTAATTACAGGAGAAACACAATGGTATTTGGTCCTTTTATGTTTGTTGCTGTTTTAGTTTTCCGTGGTACCCCTGTTCAGGAAAAGGTAATTCCTTGGTGATCCACTTGTTTTTAAGAAATGTTTCTGAAGACATAAAATATATGGCAGGCCTAGGAATCTATCCTAACTGGCCCCCAAAATAGGTTATTTTAAAACATTAATTTTTCACCCAAGTTAAAAACAAAAACAGGGAGGCTAAAACAATAATCATTTATCAACAAGTTAATTTGTCATAGAAGTAAACACATTGCTAGCAAAAACCTTCTCTTCAGTATTGAACAAATATATAAGGTCTGCTTAGAAAGTATCCAGCCATGTAATATGAAACGTAAGAGACATTTATTGAAGAAGCTATAAGGTGCAAGGAACATTGTACACAGGACAGTGATGCCTCAGTCCCCTTCAAAGTTATGACCTTCTTGAGGAAATCTGGCTCATTGGTAGCAGTTTGAACCAAGTCATCAGCAACTGCAGCACAATGTTCCTTCTGTTCTGGTAGCAGAAACTGCAGAATGAATTTTTCCATGCAGCATTTCATGCCAAGATCCTGCATCAAAATCTTGGACACCATAATTTTGGAATCCTCAGATCAACTTCTAGTTCTTGCACCATAGTCACTGATCTTTGTTGGTTGCAGCCCATACATGTCCAACATTCTCAGGTGATCTGCTTGTTGCAGGCCTTCCAAAAATGGATCACTTTCAGCAGATTCTCAACCATCTTTGAAGCGTCTGTGCCACACCTTTATTTATACTGCACTCATTGCATCATCCCCAAAAGCCTCCTGAATGATCTGAATAGTCTCTACAGAGGAATGTTGAAGCTTAGTGCAAAATTCGATGCGAGTTCATTGCTTTTCTTGCTCAGTCATTTTGCATGCAACAGCCACACAGAACACATGCTCACTCACCTGGGAGTATTGCCCCCACTGACTAGGACAGTGAAGTCATCATTGTTCATGCATGTACATTCCAGTCCACTCTCCTTGGCTGCCAGGGTACATCAGTGTTGTGCGAAGTTATTAACAATGGCTGGACTGTTTCCGGACAGAACTTGGCATTCCAGCCACTAAGCATAATTCTGCTTTTATAAGCATGCCCTCATTCTTTGAGGTTTTGGGAGAAGAAGTGTTTGTTTGTTTTGGTAAGTGGTGTTTTGGTTGTTTAAGAGAGTAATTGGACAGGAGATATGGAGGTCTAGGGAATGGGGAAAGATTCATGAGTACAGATTAACCTAAAAAATTGGAAGTCAGACCCTTCTTTTCTAATGAAGTGTAAATGAGATAATCCCTTATTCAAAAACCCCATATTTCCTTATCTCTCACAAGCTAATTGCTCAGGAAAAGGTACTAGTTTTCTCTTGCCTACCTACTTCAACTCCAGCCAGCATTTCCTGGTGGCTTCTGACATGAGGTGTTCAGCAGGAGTAAAAAGGAGTGAGGACCCAGGCAGGGGAATGTACTTTCTTGCCTTTCTTTGACAGAGAACACTATCTGCTTACCCAGGGGCAAAGAATGCATTGCCTCTGTGCATCTGGCTCCGCTTGGGGGCCCCTGGCCTCTGCAGTTTGCTGGAGCTGGCTGCGGGGGGCAAAGGTCAGACAGTGCTTTCAAAGCAGTGAGGGGAAGGTTAAGGCAAGAACTTCAACTCCTTGGTGCAAATGCCATCCAGACAGCGCTGGCCAGAAAAAAATGATGCTACAGTCCCTAACAGTGACCCCAATCTCATACTTACCCTTGATGTCCAACATTAAATGAGTAAATATCTATAAAACACCCAGACAGTGGCTGGCATGGAGTAGGAGCTGTGTAACTGTTTCAAGTAAAATAAGTAATCCAACACTACCCTGAGATTTCAGTAATAACAGATAAAATGGCACTACTCCATTTTGGGCCTTAGATCTTTTATACACCTTAGTCACAAACTTCTTTCCTTCAGCCACCGCCAACTATGCCCTACCATGAGATGCTTTTGTCTGTCCCTTAATTCATTTTGAGTTCAGGCAGCCTGGCTGCCAAAATAATTTTTTTCTTATTCTTCTTGTGTTTTTCTTTCAATGAAATACCTAGGTGATTTATTATAAAATGCATTTTTATTCATATAATATTTACGAAATAATATTGTACTCTGGTTGTTTTTAGTTGTATTATAAATAAGGATTTGGAGGTCAGTGGAGAAGTAGGCTGCACACACATAAGTGTGGCCGAGGAATTTCCTTCCATGCTTCAGTCACAGATGGTGCATCTTTGCTGATAACCCAGAGGTTGGAGGGAACACGGACTCTGTTACTCTGATAACTACTGCTTATCCTGCTTCCCCCACTTATTTGCTTATAACCTAGAGGTTGGAGGGAACACAGACTCTGTTACTCTGATAACTACTGCTTATCCTGCTTCCCCCACTTATTAGCCATTTTACTGCTTAATAATACCTCGATTTTAATTGAATGTGAAAAATAAGATGGTAAAGGACCAAATCTTGCTGCTGTATTCCTGGTCAGAAACCGTAATAAGAGCCTTAGTGCAAAAAAAAAAGGTGATGATATTTTAAAAATTGCTTGCAGAAATTAAGTCAGCAGTGCTCTTTTTAACACTCTGCCATAGACAACTGAGGGATTGCAAGTCTTTCAAAGCAGTGTATCATCTCACCTGCCTGGAGTGGCTGACAGATAGAGCAGCACGGATGGAGTAGTTGACCCTTCTGGCTTCCTTTCAAGTCCCTTCATTCCATAATTTGAACACATAATTTCATTTTTTCAGAAATGTGTGCACCCAGACTACTTACTGCTAAATGCAGACTCCCACTCTTAAACCCGTTAACTGACATTTGCTGTTTAAGGATGGCACCGTGTGGGAGAAAGAACTGCCAATCAGTTCTGCCAGCATCACCCTCAAGGGGAGTCTAAACGAAACTAGATTGGTCCAATTAAAGCAAGCAATTATGAATAATGGAAAGTAAACAAATCTAAGAAAAATGATATTACCAATTATAGTAGATACAATGGAAGACTGTAGTCTGTTAAGTATCACTGGTGTTTATAAAGCTATTGATCTACTTTGATTCGATTGAAGATTTTTATATGAACTAATCAAAAAGAAACTGTTAACCTTTATTTTATAACAGTAAACTTCACATTAGTGGAAAAATAAAAAAGCTCTTTACAGACATTTAATTAGGTCAAATATCCACATGGCCTTTGGATTAGAAAATATATATAACATATACTGTGATCCCCTTTTGCTACTTTATTATATAAAAGATTGCAAAACAGACGAGCAGCCTACATTTTTTGTTAAGGTCAAATATATAATATGTGAAATTTGTTTTTGTGTATCATACCATCCAGCTGTCACAAAATGCAAGGGGGTACGCTCCATCTTTATGCTTTCCCCCATGCGCAGGGCAAATTAAACCGTGCACTGTGATGGCTCATAAGTGTGTTTTATTATCTCCGAAAGCAGAGTCGCCAGAGCGTTTTTACCATTGCCAGAAAACTTTGCATTAAATTAATTGACCTTAGTTCACTCACACAATGATGCAATTAACAAATATCTGTGGACATCAACATTTTGGTCGCATTTCCTGAATTGAAAAATGTGCCTGACCCAGAGTTCTGGGAGTAATGTAGAGATATTATTTTTTCTGAATCATTTTTCTTTTCTGAATATCTCTATGCTTGGGTTATGGGAGATAAATTTATATTAGAGAGCCAAAGTATAATCTCACATTATCTACCAGTAATAGCCAGAATGACCAAAGATAAAAGGGACACAGGAGCAGGGGGAAATGTCTTGGGACACGTGGACAGTGGTGGCAAGTGGCTAAACAGGAAACACAAGCTTCTTTAATACTGGAAAACTGGTAATGGGACCAAGGGGAAGAGGGAATGACTAGTTGATCTGAGAACTAAGAAAGCTACTAAAGATAAGCATGATATGCTGACCCATATGTATGGAAAGATTTTGGTCCGTCGTTCAAAGGTGTTAACAGGCGATTACAATCACCTCTGATTTCCAGCTAGGAGTTGAAGGTCCAGAGTACCCATGCACAAAAATGTACACAGTTCACTTCAAAAATGCTGAAGATAATTTTTGATTTAGCTGCTGCGATGGTGAAAAATACCATCTTGGTAAGCATGACAAAGTAAAACCATCATGATCTAGTAAGCTAGCACATCCTTAAAGCAATGAATTAAAGCCTGTGATGCCAATGCCACATTAAGTATCAGTATGTAAAAGGCTACAAACGTGAGTGTTCCCATTCTCGTCTATGGAACTGCCCCTTTAGTCTGCTACAGACATCACATCAGGCATCCCGCAGTAGATGCTATTTCATTAGCATCACTTTCTGCCGGAAAATAACATGGTCTTGGAGCAGAGCCAAGCTACTGGCATGAGAGACGTGTTTGGATTGTAGACTGTATTTCCCCCAGAGAGTGGGTGAGAGCTATCTAGTCTAGTTCTTGGTGAGGGCTGGTGTGAGAGACAGATGGAAAACTTCATGCACACCATGATATTGAGCAAAACTGGATTTTTCAGAAACCCTCTGTCACCACAGAAAGACAGGCCCTTGCAGCATGTTCGTGCACCTGCACGCATCCTAGCGTAACTCCACCAGCCTTGCATTGTTGTGCCCCCTTTCCAAATAAAAAAGTTGAGGTGCTTTTTAGCTCTGATGCAGAGATATATTTAGAACACTAACCAAATGCAGATAGTGACACTAACCACAACTTGAACACATTCTATGCTTTGTAGGTTTGTTTTCAACTCTTTCAGTGTCATGTAGCAGAGGCTTAGATTAGTCATCAAAATATTTTAAATTCAGGCCATTTCAAGGGGTTTTTTTTTTGTGGAACACGTGTGATGAGTTTGTACAAAACACCTACACTGCATTTCTTACCAAACCAACCTGAATATTTGTCAGGGTTTTTTCCCCCATTGCAGAAAATACCAGAATTACATACTTCTATATCGAAAATACAAATACCACCGCCCACTTTTTCCCTGTCCTGATGCGGGACTGCCATCTGGTGGACCAGAGAAGCCACTTCTGGTTTGGACTTACCAAAACGGTATGATCACAGTCTCTCAGGTTTTCAAAGGACCAGGGTAACCAATGGGAACCCTGTTTCTAGAAGACAGTGTTAATGATTCTAGCAGCTGACACGCAGCGGGAGATGCTGCGGTTATGATGGGTGATAAATTGGCAAGATGAAGTCACTCATTCATTATTTTTAGTCAAGATTAAAACATTCATTCACAGACAATGCATATATATACATAAATTAGGTATGTATACATACATAATGTTTATGTGTGTGTACTAGACAAACTAAATAAAATGAAAATGCAAACAAAGTAGAATTTAAAGCTAGAGCGGATACAGCAGAGCTGTCTTGTCCCCCCAACTCCCCAAACATGCACCCCCACTATGCCCACTCCTTAGAGTCCCTACAGGGTGGCATATAATGCTGCCTGGGCACTGTGGGGTCCCTGAAGTCTGGGAGAGTCAGTTCTTGCCACACTGCAAGAAGGGGGGATTAGTACTAGGTGTACCTGATGTTGAACTACGATCAGTACGAGTGGGGGAAGAAGGCAGCGTCAGTGCCCAGTACTCTTTCTGAATAACACGTCTGCCTCGGGCTTCCTAGTTTTCAGGAAGAAAAGGGCTTCTTATGTTCTTATGTGCCAAACACTATACCAAATTCATCTAAGCTACCTGCAGACTTTAAACTTATGGTACTTAATTTTTTTATATGAGGCACAGAGAGGCTAAGAACTTTCTCCAACAGCATTTACTTATGCTACAGAGATGCCCTCCCAGCAACTTTGTCCATGTGAGGGATTGAATGAGAGGGAGAATCTACTGACAGAAGTGACATTCTGGGTGGAGAGAAAACACCAGGACACAGAACTTTTTTATCCATTGGAGCTGTTTCCTAAGAATGTGTTTGTACGCGTGTATGTTTTTCACTTGGAGGAAGGTCACCATGCCTGTGGGAAGCATAACCTATTTCACTGTTCCAGCCGCAGTTGAGGTCTCATCCCGAGTAACTGTCGGGACCCCTGAACCTGGAGTGAAATCTATCCCTGATATATCTACACATTAGTTCCCAAATGTCACATGATTAAGAATAGAACTGTGCTATTTGTCCAAGCGTAGTCCTCAAACAGGCTGTGCGTATAAACCAAGAGGAAAATACTGTGGGGAAGTGATCCGAGCCTCATGTTTGACTGACAGGGACACGGTCTGTTTGTCATTTTGAAACGTGAGCCGTGGAGGATTGGGGACTAGTGTCCTTGGACTTCCATGGAGGAGGACTAAATCTCACGCACAGGAGTTTAAATTACTTGAAACACACGATGAGATGAAGAATGGATCAGGAAAGAAGCCAAACATCCCCGAAATGGTAAAGAAACATCGGGAGGAAAAAGTGGCAACACATACTGTGCACCACAGCTGGACAGTCCACGTTTGCCGAGTGGCTCAAAAATTACCTCGGTTCTGTAGCAGAGTGAGAACTGTGTTTCCAGCTGCATGAAGTCGGAAACTGCATTGCAGACAGACGTGTTTTTAACCATTGTTCCATTACGGTTGTCTGCATTTCCCCCTATTAGTCTCCCCTGCCCTACCCACCCCCACCTCCCGAATTCAGTACCCCCTGCACCCCACTGACTTTGTTCATGGGTCCTTTATTCATGTTCCCTGACGACCTGCCCCTTCTTTCTCCCATCATCCCCCTCCCTCCTGCCCTCTGGTTACTGTCAGTTTGTTGCCTTTTAAGAGACCGCAAATTTTGCACTTCAATTTTTACATTTTTTTCTGGTGTATTATTCTTCTACTTGGCCTACTAGGCACATTTTTTTAAAGTTTATGTTGAAATAAGGTATTTTACAACTTCATAAGAAGTGAAAGCACAGAGTTCTAGCTTTGCCCAATTATCACATTATACATAACCAGAATATATCACCAAAACAAGGAAATTGATGTTAGAACACTGCTATTAACAACAGACCTTATTTGGATTTATAAGTACGCAGTTTAAAACATTTTCAACCTGGCTTAATTGTTGTCTTGGATAATTATTTTATTGTGTTTCAAATAGTTGCTCTCTGTAATATGTCTTAATTTGGAACTCAAAATTTACTTAAAAATTGAGTTTCTTAAGTAAAGCTGGCTGTTTGCATTTATGTTTCCTTTTGTTTTGATTTGTGTCGCTCTCCAATAAGAGGGTAATACAACCTGCCACTGCAGGAATTCTTGTGGAGTTGAATGTGATTCCTTGTCTACAAAATCCAGAGTTGGAGCACAATCTAAGGTAGCAGTCTTCCTAACGGTTACTCGACTTTAGTAAGATCATAATTTTCACTGTTTCTATCAGTGTCTTCTGACTTAGGAGCTCCTAAAAATCCCACTCTGCCAAACTCAATTACCTCTTGAACTTCGTTCTCCACTTCATGTGACCTTGTGAGTCACAGGCACAGTGTCATCAGAAGACCGTGTCGTAGAAGGGTCACTGAAGCTAGGTTGTTCCATTGCAATTGAAAATATTAAGAGCACAATGTTGTATTTGTGGGACAATTTATAGTTTCAAAATACTTGCATGTACAGAAGTTTTCTTGATCCCCCATAAAAACTCTGTGAAATAAGCTGAGCAAATATTTTCTCCCCACCTAAGATTTGTGGGTTTAAAAGACTAAAGGTCTTTGGAAAAAAAACTGGGCTCAGCCAGGAAGACATTTGTATCAGATACATCAACAGATAACATTTAATATGGAAAATTTAGTATGATGATTAGAGTTAGGTAGAAGAGCTCAAAGAACCACCAGGGGAAGGCGAGGCACCCCAAAGGTGAATAACCACCGAAAGCTGTCTCCATAACCAGGGTGGCAGACAGAGCGAGGTTACTGGGTCTCAGGACGCAGAAGTACCTTGTTAGACCAGCGCCACCCACTGGTCCACCCCACCTGGAAGCCTAATGCAAAGAAGCTGGGGAAACCTAGTTGCACACCCATAGGTGTGTTAAGCAGAGGAGAGGACTTATGTGGACAGTTGATCTTAATGCGCCAAATAGTGTTGCGACAGGAATACCATTTGTACTAGAAATACCACCCATGTGATGGCATGTTGCGGAGCATGAAGGATAGAGATAAAGTGGACATTATCTCTACTGTAAAGAAATGTTCAGTTTTATAAGGGGAAACCATCAGGCATACAATCCCTATTATTATTATTGTTGCTGACTATTGTTGCTGCTATATATACTACCAGCTAGCATTTATTGAATACTACTTATATGCCAGATAATAATAAATTATTTAAATATATTTCCTCAGTCCTCTGAATTTGGTTTATTGTTCACCCATTTTATAGATTTAAAAAATGAGGCTTTAAGAGCTTAGTTATATTGCCAAGGGTCGTGAATCTGGATAGCCGAAATTCTGATATAGACCACCTGACTTTAAAGCCCATTTTGCTAATCCTACCCTCTTGTCTCCTGAAGTATAATAAAGAGTGCAGTGTTCTGGGATAACTTCTGTATCTAGGATACAGTGTAGGTCCTAAAGAAGTGACCAGTCTGTCCCGGGGGGTAGGGGAGACTCGCGAGGAGGCAGCACCCTCAAGTTGATCTTGGAGGAGGAGTGAGGCTTTCTTGAGGTGAACCAGAGGGCAAGGCAGTCAGCTCAGAGAGCCAGTGTCCATTGCATAGCATTTCCCGAGGGCCCGGTAAACTTGGCTACGGGCAGGTTCCAAGGAACAGTTGGGGCACAGTGTGGAAGGAGGAATTCGGATGAGAGAAGTGAGGGAGACAGGAGCCGTGCCAAACTCAGGACACACTTCAGACAACAAAAACGGGAGGCTTGCTGATGACTGCTGTGGAGGGTCCATCCAGTCTTGTTCCGGAAATGCGGGGCTGCCTGAAGAGGTCGGCGGCCACCATGATGAGTTTGTGTAATACATGGTCGTTGCTGTGGTCCCTAGGGGAGTGTCAGACAGTGTCTTCAAAAACATGGGCTTGGGTCTGAATGCGATGCTGGTGAGTGAGTAGTGCCACTCTCTCCTGCTGACCATCTACCATTCTGACTCAGCTTCTCAGTCATTTAAGATTGACGGTTCTTGGTAAGGGGTCAGTGGTATTTGAGCAGTCTTCTATAAATGCTTCTTTGGGCACTTTGTGAATATGGTTCAAAACTAAAACAGTGGTACCTACATACATGTAGCTGTGCCATTGTGTACTTTATCATGAAACTTTCACGTACATACTCACATACAATCCTCCAGTAATGCCATGATTTTAGTGGCATAGCTGCCTTTGCTACAGTTTGAAGGAAGGAAAGAAGCAGCAGAGGTGACACTGCAGCCGCAGACCTACTAAGTAGCAGAGTCAGCACCACCGGCCACCTTCCCGTTGGGGCCAGCACTGGCACAATCTTCTCCTTCTGAAGCACACCGTCTCTCATTATCCTATCGTAATAACACTATGTACTTACCTCCGGAAATTAAATTTCCAAACAATTCCCCAAATATTTCTATATGTTGTGTCTTCCTTTCACATCTACATACACATTTATAACTTCTCAGCAACAGACTTTGTGATGGATTCAGTATTTTCCACTGGCAATTGCCTGCATCTCAGAAATGTCACCTCTCGGTATATTCATGTCTTCAGTAAATAGAAAGCTATTTATACTTTTATGTGATCTTTAAACTTAACTTCACCTGGTTTCCATTATGTTGGAAGGTGCTTTAGAAGTAGAAATGCATTTTTGGTCTCACTAACAGGTGAAAAATTATTTTCCTGCCTCTTTACTTTCTTGAAGGCACTCGTTTGAGTTATACATCATCTGTGTTAAAGTGGAGGAAGCTTTGTATTAGCAAAGCAGAAAGAATTCAATATTAAAATAGTCTGTTGTCCTTGTTTTATATTTTTCACAGAGATTAATTATGTTCATTTTATTTATTTGAATGTTAAACTTCTCTAGATTGCTGCCCGTTTTGTGATTGAACAGTTTGGGTCAATGGAGAAGAGGAGAAAAGGGGCTGAATTTAATTATGCTTAATAACCCATGAGGAAGGAATGAAAGACCCTCTGATTCTCGTACAGCTTCATCACCACTACTTATGTAGCAGAATAATGTAGTATTAATGATCTTATAGTGGAATTGATTTATCTATGCCTAGTAGAAGAAAAATCTTAGATCCTTAAATGACAACATATATTTCTACCATGTAAGTTTCTTTAGTAATTTCCTCTTCTAACTTGTCATTAGCCTCTATTCAGAGGAAAGTTAAAATGGCCAGTATCATGATCCTAAAATGAATATTCTTCTGTGTCTTTCCGTATATTACTCACATTCATATGAATTCAGAATGTACATATATTCATGACTGTGCAGGTGATGATTACAAAATATTGCTTTTAAAAAGTTAAAAAATGTGCTGTGTGTGCATGAAATATAAATGCAGGGTAAAGCAAAAGTTTTACAGTTGTGGGCAGGAAACACAGAGTTTTTTTGTATTATTGTTTATAAATCATTGTATTACATTCTATATGAACACCTGTAAAGCTACTTTTGTCCCACCATTTGTATGCAATATAAATATGATGAATACAGTGAAAAGAGGAATGAAATTAGTTGATGATTTATAGTCCTTTTTTTACTCCTTTGGTTACTGCATTTTCTATAGAAATTGACTATTTAGAAAAATTCAATTTCATACTGGGCAAATTTGGATGCTGGGTAGTGTATAGACACTGCAGATTCTCTGAGTTGGAAGACTGGAGTTTCACTTCTAGCTTTGTGATTAGCCAGCTGGCTGACTTTAAATGAGGAAACTATGGCTCATTTTCCACATATGTAAGAGTACTGTCATGTCCTTACAATCTGAAATGGTTTTGTTGAAGATAAATTAAAATACATCTCTTAAGAGACTTTGTTGAACAAGGTAAAGGTGTTATTCAAGTTATATGTTGGAAATGATTTTTGTATGTTTAAGTCAGATTTATTACAAGTCAGCTAAATGTAACAGTGTACTGGTAGATACTTTTGGCCAAGCCAAGGATGTTACGGTTGTGCACAAACCTAAGTGAAGGTTTGAAAAGCCTGAAAAGACAAGTTCTAGGAATGAAGTCAGAGTTCAAAATCTGAAATCTCAGTCTAGGGTTGGACAAGGAGTCAGTCAGAGCAGTGTTAATATATTCTATAACTTATCCAGAGACATAATCTTTGTCAAGAAAGAATTTGCTAGAAAGATGAACATTGATTTCCTCCTTTTATGACTTCTAGGTCCTACAGTCTTTACTAGAAGAGTTATATTGGGTGTTCCTGAATCAGGTATCTCTAAAGATTATTTATGCAAAACAAAAGTAAAGGTTAAGTGTATTTGTAAGAATTATTTAATTTCACACTCAGTAATGAAGCCTGAGTACAGGTACTTGGTTGTGAACCTGTCTGTATGTCCTGCTCACTGAAGAGCTGAAATAAACACCAACCTAGAAGGAGGAAGGCTGAGTTCTGGTTTACTCAAGGTCCGTATGAGGCCAGCATTGCTCCTGTCCTATGAGCTAGAATGCCAAGTCTTTTTTTAAATATATTTTATTAATTATGCCATTACAGTTGTTCTATTTCCCCCCTTCATTCCCCTCGACCCTGCACACCCCCTGCCCCACCATTCCCCCCTTTAGTTTATGACCACGTGTCTCAAGTTCTTTAGATTCTATATTTCCCATACTATTCTTGCCCTCCCCCCTATCTATTTTCTACCTACCGTCTATGCTACTTATTTTCTGTACCTTCTCCCCCCCTTCTCCTTCCAATAGAATGCCAAGTCTTGTTTCAGGGCCCTAATTGCTAAGTAACAGTAGATGCTTGGTGTCCTCTTCAGTGGTCTTTAAATTTTGAATAAGGCCTTGCTTTTTCTTCTCTTTGATCTACAGAGTGACAGCTGTCCTGTGGTCCTGAAGCTGTACATCTCTCTGTACCTGTGCTGTTCCAGCAGCTCTGTCTGCTCTGTATGATCAACATTTCCTCTCATTGTTGAGAGCCCTGGCATTTTAAACCCTGTTCGGTAGACACAGTTTACTGTTTGGAGTCTGAACTGTAACTATATCTCTTGTCGGGCAGAAACAGGGATTCTCTGGTGTTGCTTATTTCTCATCAGCCATAAACAACACCCCCATACTCCCACCTCTCACCTTTGCAATAGCTCACGCATTACAGTTGAAGCACTTCTTGTTCCCTGCTCTACCATGCCTCTTGCCAGTTAGGAGGACAGGTTGGATTGCCAAATGGTCTACCCAAAGCTCCAAGAACACTAATGAGGGAGGAGTGAAGCATAAGTGAAGATACCTCACCATATAGTCCCTTACAGGGGTCCCCATATGTCCTCACCTGGGGCTATGCATGCCACCCTGTGCCTGGCGTACATCTTTCTCTTACCCTCTTCCTTCTTTGAGGCCAGGGCTTGCAAAAATCCTAATTATTGATTTTAAATGGTCATATAGAAGTGTTGTGTAGAATACCCCTTTAGATTAGTAAATAGAATACTTAACACCCCACAGAAAAGTACTTGAATTCAGCTCCCTGAACAAATGCCTGGGTTTATCCCATGCTCAGTGTGTGATGCCTATGTGACCACAAAGACTCAGCAAAGTAGCCCCTGGCCAGTGCAGTTCTTTTCCTCTGGGAAGCACATTTCTGGCCATTTTAGATGACTGCTTCTTTCCCTTTGTTTGTTTCTTTTTCCCTCATTTCTTATCAAATATTTGAAATTATTTCAGGTTATTTTTGCATGTTCTTTAAAATATTTAGCTTTACGATTCAATTGGGGATCATTAATAAACCTAAAACAAGACCTCCAGGGCACATAACTATAACTAATTGGAAGGAGACAGCGCAGTTGCTTGCACAATAGGTCTTTGAGGCTGTTAATGTATCTTAGGTTATGCTGTTACCGGCATTCCACCCTTGTGGAATTGATAACTGAATTTTGAACTTTAAAATGTTTTGTTGATTATTATAATTCCACCAACCCCCAGGTGTCATACATCTTGTCTGTATACTTCATGTTTTACCAAGTGAACATGTCCATATTTTTCTAGTCTTTGTGTGTATCTACATTATATATATATATATATATATATATATATATATATATATATTACTTCTTGTATATCTATGTATCATTCCTTTACTACCTAGTCCAGTAGAATTACTTTCTGCATGAATTTGTTCTTAGGGCATTCATAATTTTCTTCAATGTTATGCTCTGTCTTTTAACATGTTAATTGAATAAAATTGTCACCCTATTTACAAATTAGGTTATGTTTGTACAATCTCATTTGCTATTGGAAAACGCCCTCTCTATTTTGAGGCTGGAATCCATATAGTACAATCAGTGTGTTCTTTACTGCCCTCCTGCCCATGACAGACTGCGCTTCTCCACGGCCGCTTTCTCCAGATGCATGTAAAGTTGTCCCATTAGAACGCTAAGTGTTAAAAATCACCTGTGCAGTTTGGGAATTGTTTGTGAGAAGCAGTATTGGAGCTCAAGTATCCTGTTTCTTACTTTTTGCAATATAACCAAACCACCATTGGGACTTCAAGGTAGTAAAATTGCTTATGTATATTTGAAAGTTTTGTGCATTCTTTAAATTTGGAAACGATTCAAAGCTGTACCCAGAGCAAATATGTGAATCGAAGTATAGTTCTAAAGAAGAACCATATAATAATAACCCATCTTAGTGTTCTGATAGTGTGTGTATACACACATACATGTATATACACATATATGTATACTTCATTTTCATACTAACATGAATATAGATCAATAAAATAGAATAATTATTAAAGCTTTGGAATCAGGTTTAAATGCAAGACTATTTATTTTGCTCTTCTGCAAAATGAGCTGCAACCAGGGGAAAAAATTTATGCTGTGGTAATATCTGCAGCATATTGAGCTCATATCATGTACCACTTTGTATGCTCATCTCTTTAATATTCACAACAACCCTACGAAGCAAGTGCTGTTATTATTCCCACTTTACATATAAGGTGAGGCCTAAAGAATGTAAGTAGTTTACCTAAGATGTGGCAATTAAAACATCTACAGTCTGGCAGTCTATTTTAGTGGCTTTATTTCCTTTGGAGTTCCAAAGGAAATGAGCACTACAGTGATGAACCCTATGCCCATGAGAAGTGCTGCTTCGCAAGAGGCTGAATCAGGGATTGCAAACTCTTATCCAACAGTTAATTCTCCTTGAGAGGTCTGTGTGCAGAAAGGATCACAGAGGTATTGGAGTTCCACTGCCTAAATCCAGCTTGATTTTATCTTGCATATGACTATTAGCTGTGCTCAGATAATTTAAAAGTTTTAATACCAGGCACTCATATTAAATCCTAGAATGGCAGAATATTATATTTTCCTTTAATTCACATATATCAACCAAAATGCTCTCAACTGATTTCCAAGGGATGAAAAATTTCATAAACTTTATTATTCTTAACCATAATTATTTTTGCCAGTTTTAAGGTTATATGAAATACTGACTAAAGCTGTAGGTACATAAGTAAAACCAAATGATGGGGCTTTTAAATAACATTTCCATGAAAGACAAGCACTTAGAAATTCAGGCCGCTGAAATGCCTGGGTGTTCAGTGATACCAGCTATTAGCTGGCCTTCCATGCATATGCCATTAGAGACTCATCGCTGTAACAATCACACACTTCAAGTCTTGTAATCAGTCAATGGCATTTCAAAAGAAGGCAGATAAAAATAGGAAGTTAAAGTTATTTTTGATAAACTACAAGTAAATGAAATTATCCTGAAGAGAAAAAAAATGTATCTTAAAATATCTAATATAGAAGGGCACAGAAGTCCAAGGCAAATTAGATACTTAAAAAAAATTAAGATTGACAAGACATTTAAGATGCTGGAAGTAGCTGTGAGAAACAGCAATTATATATTCTTAAAATAATCATATGCAAAGATACAGTGATAAAAAATGCAAATCTTAAGGTGCTTTTAGCTAGCTAGAGGTCAAGCCAATGATTTTTATCAAATCAAAACATTAGAATTTTTCCTCAGTCAATTTTTAATTTTTAAAGGTTGAATATTTATGGGGAATCTAAAAGCTGAAATTGTCAGAAGTCCTTGGAAAAAGGTTAAGCTAAGTAATAAGTAAACAGAAAATGGTCGTGAAAGAGCTTGATGATGTCCATGAACATCTCGAATTAAAATGCAAAGCATTGTCTTAGAGAAAGTTTGTACCTTTCATCAGATTTCCAACAGATTCCAAAAACTTTTATTAATTATCCCCCTAGAAGAGTATTTTGCTTTCTTTTTATTTATTTTTTAACCTGTTCATGACAGGTTGAAATGTCTACACTGGCTTGCAGACATAACATTTAATGTGTGTTAATGGCTTTACAGGAAGTCATAGAAACTTCAACTCACGGAAGTTCACCTTTTGTTCTTGTGAATCTCTTCTTTTTTCTCTGCCGAGTAAATAATAAGCCTGTGCTTTATTTAGAACACTGGTGTGAAAGGAGAACGGAGAAACTTTGGATCCAGGCAGATTTGAGTTCAAAGCTTTCTCTGCTATTTGGTCGGCTTTCATAAGCTTTTTAAGTCTCATTATTCCTTAGTTGTAATAATGCTGATTACATATTATAGGATCTTACTGGATTAAATGAGAACTATAATCTCAATACCACTTGCATCTTGGTAGAGCTTCATATTAGTCCAAGGTATTTCATTCTGTGTTTTACCACTGTATATCAGACTATTCTTTTATAGTGACCGGAAACTGCCTAGATGTAACTTTCCTACAATGTTTTTACTTATCGTTCGTATATTACAAGTCTAAACCTTCTTCAGCCTAAAAACTCCTCCATTCTTTCTTAATATTCTAGGGTTACAAGTATTCTCACAGGCTTTGCCATTCTTTGAGGTTTTCATGTATTTTATGCCAAAGTATCTATAGTCATTCTGTCAAAACTCTTTCCAAATGACCGCTGAGACTTTTTCCCCCCAAAGCTTCAGTTAGGCATCCTCTGAATGTGGATCTTCCGGGAATATGTTTGCCTTGTCCCTGAAGTTCACTGTGTAGGTCTCTGTTGTCTTGGTGATGATCCTACTATTATGACCTAAATTCAGAAAACTGTAAAATGAAATGTTTGCTTCTGTAGCTTCTGACACAATCAGTCCAGGCAATGCCTCTACCTATTCATAACAACTTGGGCACAATTCTTCCTGGAAATAAATGGAATGGATTTGCCAGACTGTAGGGTTATATTTCTTAGGTGCTTATTTATAGATAACCTTTGTAGAAGAAAATTGGTGTCGAAGAAGAAAATCATGAGACTATGTATTCTGGTATCTGTGCTACCCATACTGTTTTGTAAAATCCAGAGGTAAGAGTCTCATGCATGATGATAAAAGCTACTTGAAAAATATTCCCAGAGACATGAACAGTATGTGTTTACCTCTTCCTAGGATTTAGTGAAGGGGGGAACATTCTATGGCTAGAATGTCTACTCCTTATCTCAAAGCCTGTCTGGCAACTGAACTAAGACATTGCACTGAAATGATAAGTCATGATGATAATTTCTTATATTCGTAATTTCTGTATTTACTCATTCCACACATGAGTGTTGTGTCCAGTGCCAGTCAAACACTGTGATAGTAGCTTTTGGTGCACAGAGGAGAATAAGATGACTCCGACTCTCCTGCTGCTCGCTGTCTGATGAGAGCAGACAGGTGTATGAACAAATAAATTATGGAAAACAAATTATGTGTAAAAATGTTCACTCTTTCCTTGGGGCTGCAAGGGAAAGTTTTCTGGGAATAATTTTCATTTGAGTGTTAGTAGCTGAAAGACACGGCCAGGCTAGGACATTTTCAGAAGAAGGGGCAGAGTGGGGACGGTCAGAAGATGCCTGCACATGCTGAGACCTGTGCCATCTGGCCCCCGTGGAGAACAGGCACTTGGTCCTCATTACAGCATCCTTGGGAGTCATTTCTCATGTTACAGAAGTAATAGTGGGCATCTCATGTATTTAGGGGGTTGGCCTAGAAGCTCTTATTAAATAAGTGAAATCTCTGACCTTGAACTGAAGGCTTCTAGCTCCTGGGTCTCGTGATTTAACTGCCTTGCCAAATCCTTCTGCTCACTCTGGCTGCCTACAGAAAAGATAGTTTTCCTTTCATCAAGTCCTGCTTCTCAGATATTGTTTGGATTTTTCTTCAGTCATGGAGGCTTCATCTCTATTTGATAATACACATTAAACAAGGAAGCCAAAACCATGTAATAACATTTGCTTCATTAGCAAACTGTTTAAAAGAATTTCAGTTTCACTGGTTCTAACCAGTCACTACTGAGTGTATCTATGTGCCTTTTCTAGTCTTATATTGTTTTCCTTCTCCCCTGTGTACTTTCTTGTTATGACATTTGCATTGTCCCATTTTCTACTTTGAAGCAATTGTTTACAAGATGTATTTTAAAATTAGAGAAAACCTTCCTGCTACCCCCTCCTCAGTGACAAACTTCTTTTAAAAGTCAAGGAATGAAAGATTTAAATAAAATTTAAAATTAATGAGAATTAGTGATGTTTTGAAAACTAACCTACATATGTATGGCATGAATTTATGAAAGCATATTTTAACTGAATTTGGCAAATATGTATTCACAGGCCTTCCATGCTTCCAGTCTGTTCGAGGTCTTAATCTGTAGGATTAGAAAACAAATCTAATGTCCCCATCCTTGAAGAGTACTCAGGTTAGTAGGGGAAACACAGTCTTAAGATAATGAACTGGAACAGTAACTACAGAGCACACCAGTAGAATCACATTTAAAATACAGAGATGGTACTGAAGAGATCACGACTTAGTCTGGAGAGTACAGAAAAGTTTTCTGAAGAAAGGAGCCCCAAAATTGTATTTTAAAAACTGCAAAGGAGTTTTCTAGGAGGAGCAGGTTAGTGGGATCAGGATATTCACAGTAGAAAGAATGTTCTGTGTAAAAATGATGTTGGGTGAAATCCTGTGTGTTGCTCGGGATTGTCAAGTCCTGTGAGTGGCCACTGAGAAGGGGAAAGACCCTGGCAAGGCTGTGGGTGAAAGTGTTTAGATACTGAGCTGATTGCTAGACTTCACTATCTGGACTGCAGGAAGCTAGTGAAGCATTCAAAACAAGAAAGACAATTGAACAGACTTATATAATGGAGAAGAATTAAACTATTGTTTGAGTTTAAAGAATATGTCAATGGATAGAGGAAGGGGAAAGAATTGTACATGTAGATAAAGGAAACTAGTTAGGAAATTATTATAAAATAAAATATTAAAACACAAATGCATATGCATAAAACAGATACCGTTGTTTAAGACAGTGCTGTAGGGGAGGGAGAAAAAATATTTAGGAGAGAGAATCACTAGAAATTGTTGGCTTCAAGAAGAGAAAGACAGAACCCAACTTCACATCCTGGTTTCATGTCTTGTTGGAAGAGTAAGAAATTATAGCACATACAAAATAGGGGCATATAAAAGAAAGAGGTTTGGAGGGGGCGAGGATAGTCGTTCATAACTAATATCATGAACTACTTACTGTATGCCAACATTGTTCTAGGTCCTGTATATACAAACAGTAAACCAGATACATTTCCTGTTCTCAGGTAGTTTACATTCCACAGAGAAAACAGGATATGTGATGTAATTCTAGGTGGTGGTGAAATGCTATGGAGAGAAAACAGAAACGAACAGACAGGGGCTGTAAGCTGTGAATGCTGTTACTAGATAAGATGGCTAGAAAGGGGACTTCTGAGAAAGCGCAATTTAATTGGAGAAATGAATGAAGCAGACACCCACATGAAGACCTGGAAGAACATTTTAAACAGAGAACGGTGACTACAAACACTGTGAATAGGATTAATTTTGGCATGGCGTAGAAAGGGCTACCGACAGTGAGGGGTTTCAGAAAGGTAGGTGGGATCTTGCAATAGAGAAACAGGTTAGATTTTATGTTGTCTGAAATGAAAATCCTGAAGAGTTGAACCGTTAGAGTGACAAGATTTGACTTATGACCTTAAAAATAATATTGGTTGTCGAGCATTAGAAGCTGATTGCAAGAGGTAAGAGTAGATGCAGAGAGACTGGTTACAGACCTAATTCAGCAGTTTAGGAGAAAACCATGGTGGCTCGGATCACGGAGTTGGTGAGAAATTGAGGACTATTTAGATTCTGTGTGTATTTCAGTATGTGGATATATGGATAAATCTATCCATATATTTCAATGTGTGGAAAAAAGATCAAGGAGGAATACTAGATTTTGGATCTGAGCAATGAATGTGTGAGAAGAGCAACATTTTGGAGGAATATGGAGGAGAGAAAATTAAAAGTTTGGGGATATTTAAGATTACGGTACCTTTTGGACATTTGTATAGAAATGCCAGGTACATGGTTGGGTAACTTGCCCTGGAGTTGAGAGCATTCCAACTGGAGACAACTTGGGAATCAGCATACATGCGACTGAAGTCAGCTGTATTACAGGAGGACAGAAGATGAACAAGGGGCAGGGAGGCACTGAACCTCCAGGCATGCTGCACAGGGCAGGATGAAGATGGCACAGGCAAAAGAACGTGAGCCAAAACAGGGAGAGATTAGGGGAAATCTTATATATGAATTCCAGTGATGAAAAGATTACTAGAAAAAAAAGTGTGGATCAACTACATTAATTGCTACTGACAAGTCAGAGAATTAAACATCAAATTATTTATTGCAGAGTTTTAAAAATTAACAGAATTCTGTCTTTGAATGAAGCTCCCAATTGGGAGTTAAGACAGCTACATATAAAATTATTATACAAAAAAAGAGAATATCATTATTTAAGACAGGTACAGACCACTTTCGCAGGAGCATGTTGAAGAGGTGTGTCTTGGTGGGAGAAGAAGGGTCGTAAGAAAGAACAAACAGCCAGCTTCAGAGCCAGAAGCCCCCTTGACCAAGGAGGCCTGCTTTTTTACTTCACTATTGTTTACTATAAAAACTTTATTCTGAAACAAAGGCAAAAGGGATTCTGTGCTGCTGATGATATCATGACCAAATTTAATTTCAGTTTTTTTTTCCACTGGCCTGTGTGTATAGGCTGAATTAATATGTATAACATTAATTTAAGTATTTTACTAGCTTGTTGCTATGTGTGCAATGGGAAAATTTAGTCTTTTCTTCAGCCCTGTGTTATTTCTAGGAGTTTCCAGAACATGGGTTCTTCAAATGTTCTCTTCTGAACAGAAATGAGTCTCTTCCCTGTTGTGCTTTATTATTAGAGGCACTAAGTATGTCCCTCCTTCAGTCTGGGACTTCAAACTCTGCAGGACGAGTGTCTCTATCTTGTCCTGTCCATTTGTGATGTCCCCAGCACTTATTAACAAAGAGGGCAATCAATGCTCTCACCCTTTCCTTGTTATGGCAAAGATAGACTGCTCCTGTGAAATGCATAAACTCCTCTTATCCAGCCTATCCCAGGAGCTTCACAAATATGTCTGGACACATCTGAGCCACAGCGGTGGAAACAGCCTCAGCCCTTTGCCTCACAGATTATGGGATTTATGAGATTGGAAGCACACAACAATGAAGCAGACAAAAAATGAATACTATTTTAGAACTTTAGGCAGGGCAAACCTCAAAATCAAACATGTTTAACTGATACATCTCAGAAGACAAAGCTCAATTTCGTAGAACTCGGACATGTATCCAAGTCTCCAGATCTCAGGCTATTTCCTTCTTCAATAATGTGACGCACATACACACACATGCTGCAGTAACTGAATGTTGAATACAGTCTAATCCTTTCCATTGAGCAGGTGGATTCATTTTTCCTGTACTCTTGAAAATGAGAGCACATATGAGATGGGAAGCAAACACAGTCAAATGTGGGTATGTCATATTACAGGTGCAGAAAAAAGTACAATGCTCAGCTAATTTCTTTTGTGTTTCAAGCTTCAAATTTCGTATACTTGTAGTGTAGATGTAATAGTTTTGACTACACCTGCTTAGAAGATGGACAATTTAACAAATGTTGATAAAGAATATAAAATCTCAATACTTAATTTCTGAATGTTCATAAGTCTTGTGGCAGATACCATAGCGTAACAAGACACTCACAGTGATATGTGTTTACTGAGAAATCTGGTTAGTTGAAATACAAATCTCTTTGAACTATTTCCTTAATCAGTCAACTTAATCAGTTAAACTGATGGTCTTGTAAAGTTTTTAGTATGTTGTGCTTGCGTTTGTGTATGTTGGCCAGGTAGGTGGTTAGATAAATAAAGTCTTCATCAGTCTAATCCAGGTTCCACATTCTTTTAAGTTACCATTTAAAAACTCCATTTGATTCAATCCTCTTACTAAAAATATTGTCTCTGTTTCCCATAGAATCAATGTTAAACCTCTTTATATGGCAGTGAGGGTCCTGTCCATTTACCTTGTCATTCCAGCGGTGTCACTGGCCCCAGTTGCTCATTTTCTTTTCTAGCCACACTAATTTTACTCCTTCCTTTACACATTCTACTGTGTGATGTTTATTAAACAACTGACCCCCCAATTATTTTGCCCATATATATTACACACTCACCTTGAGCCTTTTTATATTTATCTCTCTTATTTGAATACCCTTTTCTCTTTTCTATGATGATTGAAAGACTAGGACTTCTCAAAGATTCATATCGAAGATTAACCTAGTTGAGAGTCCAGTCACTGCTTATTGACCCAATTACAATACGTAATCTCTGGGCTGACATGACCATCCAGACTACTGAAATGTCTTCTTATCCTATCCAAAGTTGTGTACTTTTTCATTTCTCAAGGGAGGCCACTTAATCTTACCACTTTTTCAACTCTGCAGTCCTACCACTGCTACTGCTCATTCAGCTGACTCACTGAGAAACCAGCGCTAGGCATCAAGGCTACCAAATTATAGCCCTCATCTTCCAAATATATCCATGCCCTCCCTCCAGTGTTCCCCTCCCCCACAAAGCACAGCATCACCTTCTAAATCTTTCCCCCATGTTACCCATCTGGGGTTTTGCTATATCTCATAATTCTGATACCTTCTTTTCCATTATCTCCTTTCTATCAACTTCCAAGATACTTGGTTTTGTATGTTTTTAACAACAGTGTTTTCCAGTATCTCTACTTCTCTCTCAAATACCTGTCATGTTGCTCATTAATTTCTCTTTAGCTGATGAGTAAATGTGTAGAAATGTCAGTTGATACTCATGGCTTTATTTGACTTGTGTTTATTCTTCAGTTCCATGCACTCAGATGTTTACTTCCACTGCAGTACTGAAATGGTTCTGAGATCCAAATCAACAGTCCTTAAATCTTCATTCTCATTCTCTTCAGTCTTCTCCACTTTCAGTTACCATCGAACACCTTTTCTTTCATGTAATACTGATCACTTTTGGTTTTAAGAATATGTATCTTCCAGAATCCTCCCCTACCTTTCTGACTGTTTTTCTGTGTGTTAGGAGGTCAGGGTCTAGTTGGATAGATCTGATCATTCATGTCCTTCATGAAATATATTGAGTGGCTCCCTATTACCTCCATAGTGAACTTCATGGCCATTTGTAGTCTTAATACAATCTAACTTTTGTACAACCTTTTTCATTGCCACACCAGAAAGCCTCCAAAATATCACACACATTCATACCTTCAGGCCTTGGATCATGCTGTCACTCTGCCTACAATGCTGTTTCACACTTCACAGCTTGACAAAGTTATGCTTAGAGTGCAAATTATCTCCCAAACGTCAGTCCCACTGCGCCTCTTGCTTTTCCTGATTGTCACATGTAGAATTGTAACTGCCTCAGTGTTGCCTCAGCACTTTCCATGTGCATCCTGATTTTTCAGTAATAGCACATGTCATACATTGAAAGTATTTTTAAAACTTTCTCTTTTACCTATTATGTTACTTCCTCATTTAGGTTAGGCTCTATATTAGTCTTTACATTTATAGTGCTTAGCACAGTATAAGTGATCATAAAGTATTGATTGATGACAGTCTCTCCTCCATCAAAGCTCTTTTGTGAGGGAAATTTTATAATATTCCTGCATATCACATATCTCTATAAAGAAATTAATGAAAGAAGTTGAATTAAAAATAGTTCTTTTGAATTTTAAATGGTGAATTTTCAGTAATTAGGCAGAAAGTGTTTATTCTCATAATTACTATAATAAAGTTAAATGTTTAATGCAATATTTTAAAATGTAATTTTTCAATATTTATTTCACATCAGATCATTAAAATTAAATTAATACTAATTGTAGCTTCTTTCTTTTTATTTTTTCTTTCTCATGATTTTGTGATTTCTCATGTTCTATTAAAACATGTAGACCATGGTTCTTAAAAAAATCATCTTAAAATTAGTATATACTCTGTATGTGTATTCTTCAAAATAGAGTATGAACATTTTACCAAGTTTAATATCCCCAAAATATTAATTACTCAGGTGATAGGCTATTTCTTCTCTCAGTCTAATTTTACTTTATTTACTTATTAACCTCTATCCTGTTTGTGAATGTAATTGAATGGTTGAAAAAGACTGACATAGGGCAAATTCCATCCTATGGAATTTTTAACTTAACCTATGAAAGAAGCTCTCATCCTTCAAGTGACATTCTGGAATTCTGCTCATTCAGTTAAGGCCTTCAGACCAGATAAAAGGTCAGATTATCTATACCAATCAAAGTGTGAGTGCAGGTCTCCAGAGCCTGACCTCACCAACCAGATGAAGCCCTTCAGTGGGCAAGAGAGCATGTGTTATGTTCCTGCATAAGGCGCTTATGTGCAGGAGTCTACCTCAGTGGCCATATCTTATAGGTGTTAATAGCTGAATGACTGTTGGTAATTATTTTAGACATCTAAGCTCATTATATTATATTTTCTGTATAGTTTTAGGATTATAAGAGTACTTGCAAAACTGATATTTATGATTCGATAAAATTAAGGTGTTAAAGTTAAGATGAATTATTTTTTAACTCCAGAGGATTTGCCCTTTTTCCTTTAGAAAAACTGACGTCATGCCCTAGCTGGTATGGCTCAGTTGGTTAGAGCATTGTCCTGTAAATCAAAAGGTTGTGGGTTTGATTCCTTGTCAGGGCACATGCCTAGGTTGTAGGTTCAGTCCCCAGCCAGGGCATGTAGGAGAAGCAGCCAACTGATATTTTTCACATCAATGTTTCCTTCCCTCTCTGTCTCCCTTCCTCCCCCTCTCTCAAAAAATCAATGACCATGTCCTTGGGTAAGAATTAGAAAACAATTTTTAAAAAAGTAAAAAATAGTGACATAATGATAATGCCTATAAGCATAATATAAATAAATGTCCATATATTTAAACTGTTAATTTTTAAAACATTTTTTAAAGATTTTATAGAGGGGAAGGTAGGGAGAAAGAGAGGGAAAGAATTATCAATGTGTGGTTGCCTCTCCTGTGCCCCCTACTGGGGACCTGGCCCACAACCCGGGCATATGCCCTGACTGGGAATTGAATGGGTGACCATTTGGTTCAAAGGCCTGCACTCAATCTGCTGAGCCACACCAGCCAGGGCTACATTGGTCATTTTTCATCTGAAACTTGGTCTTATATTATCACAGCCCATATACTTCTTTTATAGTCCATAAGACCCTCACCCATTTACCAGATATTTGGAAGTACTCTTAGTATGAACTCTAGATGGACTTTTCATATTTTAGATTATGACTTTGGATGTACATACCTGAGTTAAGATTTTTTTCAAACAGCTTTTTAACAGTATTAATATTTGAAATTTTTAACAAAGGAAAACTCTCTCATAAGTCCAGAACCTAGTGAATTACTGGCATTAATTTTTTCATTCCAGGTAACTTTTATTACACTAGCTAGAATCTTAGCAAATATATACATTTGTGTTCTATATATTCACATACTGCCCAACATGCTTATCCACGTTGCTAAAACCTTTTAAAATATTATTTTAATGGTTACATAATAGTCTAGAGATTTGGTATTCTAAAATTCATCTAATACCTACATTATTTACTTACAAAATGTTCAAGTTTATTATAGAGATGTGAATCAGTATACAGCCTGAATTAAAAAGTATTACTACCTTCCTGTCAAGATGGAGGCACAGGTAAACATGCCTCAGCTCCTCGTACAACTGCAGCAACAATTACAACTTGATTACAAAACAAATATCACCCAGAATCACAAGAAAATTGAGGTGTATGGAAGTCTGACAACCAAGGATTTAAAGAAGCCACATTCATCCGGATGGGTAGGAGTAGCAAAGATGTGTGGAGAGGCACAGAAAACGTACCAACAGTCAAACCATAGGGGTGCCAGAAGGAGAAGAGAAAGAGCAAGTAATTGGAAATTTCTTTGAAAAAATAAGGAAAGAAAACTTTCCTAATTTTGGTGAAGGAAATAGACATACAAGTCCAGAAAGCACAGAAAGTCCAAAACAAGTTGGACCCAAACAGACCACACCAAAACACACCATAATTAAAATGCCAAAGGTTCAACAGAATCTTAAAAGCAGCAAGAAAAAAGCAGATAGTTACCTGCAAAGGAGATCTCAAAAGAAACTTTGCAGGCAAGAAGGGACTGGAAAGAAATATTCAAAGTGATAAAAGCAAGGACCTACGACTTAGATTACTCTATCCAAAAAGCTATCATTGAGAACTGAAGGGCAGATAAAGTGCTTCCAAAGGAGTTCATCATCACCAAGCCATTATTATATGAAATGTTAAAGGGAATTATATGAGAAAAAGAAAATCAAAACTATGAACATTAAAATGGCAATAAAGTCACAACTATCAACAATTGAATCTAAAAAGCTAAGCAAATAAGCAGAATATGAACAGAATCATAGATATGGAGAACATTTGGCAGGTTATCAGTTGGGAGGGGGAAAGGGAAGAATGGAGAAATATTACAGGGATTAAGAAGTACAGATTAGCCCTGGCTGGTGTAGCTCAGTGGATTGAGCATGGGCCTGTGAAGCAAAGGGTCACTAGTTGGATTCCCAGTCAGGGCACATGCCCGGGTTGCAGGCCAGGTCCCCAGTAGGGGACACATGAGAGGCAACCACACATTGATGTTTCTCTCCCACTCTTTCTCTTCCCTTCCCCTCTCTCTAAAAATAAATAAGTAAAATATTTTTTAAAAAAGTACAAGCTTGTAGGTACAAAATAGACAGGGGGAGGTTAAGTATATATTGGAAACAGAGAAGCCAAACCACTTATATCTATGAGCCACAGCTGTGAACTAAGGTGGGGAGGGGAGACTGATGGAGGGAAGGGGATACTGGGTGGAGGGGCAAAGGGGGAAAGTTTGGGACAAATGTAGTAGCACAGTCAATAAAATATATTTTTAAAAAAGAAGTATTTATAATTTTATGTTTAAGATACAATAACTGTTAATATATTAGAATGTCTCTTGAATATATTAAATGTCCAGTTGTCTTCTTCTTTGTCTATGCAAACATGTATATATAAATATAGATCTATTTTTAATGTGAACATATATAATAAGAATATACAAATAATAATAAAATGTTATTAGTTATGGTTAGTTCTCATGTCTATAAATTAGAGTTATCTGCATAGTATTTTCTCTTGGAATAATCAGAGTTTTAAAGTCATCCCCTGTTATTTCACATTTTGGATATATTTACTTTGTTGGCAATGCAGTGGTGAGCATCCATATTATTATAGAGTTGTCTTAGTTACTTAAAATAAAGTTCTGAAACTGTTTTAAATGTATGCATATTTTAAGGCTATGGACTGGGGAGTGTCAAGACAATTTTATGTAAAGTATATTCTTTTAGCATGAATTGCTTCAATGCATTATAAAATATTTCAAATAAAACACTATTTTACTTACAAAGAATGTGAAATAATTATTATACTGGATTATTTTTCATTTCATATCACATTGAAATAGATATTAATTTCTCTTAACATGACAGTGATTGGTGATGTATCTTCTGCTTGGTACTTGATCATATTTTCCAGAATAAAAATAGACAGTATGGTAATGATGTGCATACTGTGATATTCTACTTATCAGTAGCTTAGACTCAGAGCACTTTCAAATTAATACTTCTTAAAATGTTTATGTGTATTTCACTTAAATGAGGGCTCGGAAATCAGTGAAACATGTTTAATAACCAAGTACTTTTTTCCTAGAATACTGAGCCACTTTACAAGTGGAATCCCTGAGAACAACTGAATTGGTTAAATTGGTCATTAGTTAATAGGTGAAAGTGTTTTGGGGACTGAGAGGTATGAAAATATTTAAGTATGAAAATTCTCATTAGTTTCTCCTTTAATACCTAGTCATAGTAACTTGTGCCTTTAAGAAAGCTCTAAAATGTTTGTAAAATTAGTTCAATAAGAATAGAGGTCAGATGGAGCTAATTTCACTTTTATCCCTGGAAAAGATAAAGTCAAACAAAATTAAATCAGGCTCCATGATTCAGTGTGGGAGTTTCTGACCTGGCATTTGGTGGTGGCAAAAGTGCAATCCACAGGAGAAGCGCTCCTTTCGGTGACATCATTCACTTGGCTTCTATTTCAGAAAATGTCATTGGAAAGCCCTCAGTCCCACCGGCTGGCTACCTGGATTGTCTGATGAAAGAAAAATACTTTACTTTTCAAGACCTTTCTTTTGCCATCCCTAACTACACATTTACTACATTTAAGATTTTTAAAACATCTCATCCATTTTCAATTCTATGCAGATTTTATCTTTTTATTTCAGCAAACAGTCTTTTCTGGCACATAAGTATTACATGCTATGGATGGATAAAATAGAAATATCAAGTTAGACTTAAAATATAATAACGGTATATTTCATAATATACCACAGTGTGGTCAGAGGACCACCTGGAAAAGAGAAACATTGTGCTTATTAAAAATACAGCTTTCTGAATGCTGCTCCTTATACAGGGGTGGGAAAAAGTAGGTTTGCAGTTGTTCATATGGAAAATAATGCAGTAACTAAACTCTGTGTTTCATATACTCATAACTGTAAACCTACTTTTGCCCACACTTATATGTTGTCAGATTCTTTTTTTTTAGATTTTTTATTTATTTATCTTTAGAGGGGAAGGGAAGGAGAGAGGGAGAGAAACATCAATGTATGGTTGCCTTTTGTGCATCCCTGCTGGGAACTGGCCTTCAGGGAACCAGCCTGCAACCCCGATATGTGCCCTGACTGGGAATCGAACCTCAATTGTCTGGTTCGCAGGCCCGCGCTCAATCCACTGAGCTACACCAGCCAGGGCGATTGTTGTCAGATTCTATTGGGATGGGGTTCGAGGATCTATATTTTTCATGAGCACCAAAGATGCTCTTATGCCCACTGAAGTTTGAAATCTAACTAAAGTGTCAAGTTAATTTAAAATTCTAACCTATGGCCTGATTTAAAAATAAAAAATTTACATTGACTTATAAAACCTATTCACTATTATGATTTATCCTCAGCAATATGAGGAGTATAGATGCACAAAATTCTAAGAAAATAAACATTCAATGGAGAATACATTGGAAGGCTATCACTCATGAGGACACATTCACCCTACTCTGTTCGCTACTTTTGGAAGGCTTGCCCTTAAAACTCGAGCAGGGGAAATTTAGGATAGAATGACTTCTTACTTAGTGAGTGATTTTCTTTCATGAGAGCCCACATGATAAGTGTAATTAATGTTTAAGTAACACAATAATTAAGCTATGTAGGTATGGCATCTTTCAGTATTACTAAAGCATATAAATTACTTTAAGAAATTGAATACTGAATACTGTTTGTATGTCAACATATTTACTATAAATCTATTGATGTTGGGACATATTTTGCCCAGGCAAATATTGTAAATAAAATCTAAATAAGAGATAATAATGATGGTTGATCATTGTTAATAGTGATTTACCTTAAATTTAAAGAAATTAGATTTGGATCATATTTCAATTAAGACTTCTGAGAGTCTAAGACCTTTTCTATACTTATGTAACTTATATAAACATTCTCATCTAAGAAAAAGATGCATAAAACATAAAAAAAAAATCAAGAGATGAATTCACAGTTCCAAAGGTCAAATGACAATTTTGGATTTTCTCAATTAAAAAGTATTACCAATATCGATATCAAAATTATTGCTTATTAATGAAAAATATATTTACTATGGAGCTCCCTTTGACATGTACATTTTAATTCGTGTTCAAAACATATTAATCTCTGCCTTTTTTCACTTCAGTCTTTGAAGCTGAATTGCACACAAGGATATTATGCAAATGAAGACAATTCTTTCCAACGCTCTGGAAATTTAATGTCAAAAAATACATATTTTAGCATATATTATTTAGTGAAAAGTTCATTTTTATTATTTTTGCAAAAGTTCTCTAAGCTCTGGAGTAAGAAAAATTTTAGGTCCCTGGTTATACCATATATATTTTAAGAAATTTTAACTTCCTCATGGGAATCCAATTATTTTTTTCTGGCATTGCACCAATTTCATTTTCATTCTGTTATCATTATTATTATCTGATGTAAGAGCATAAATAGAAAATTACTTACGGAATCAGTGATTGACAACCATCCTATTCCTGGTTAATATTTCAGGCTGAGGTGAGAGACTGTGATTCCTGCAAGGAGTGGGACATGCCAGAATCCTTGGAGTGGAATTGAGTAACTTTGTCTGTAATTCAAAATGTCCCATAAATACTGCTGAAAGTAACCACCACCACCACCATCACTATCACAACCCGGCCCATGGGAGTCATTGCCCTGGGCACCACAAGCAGCAATAAGACCTTTAGTCACTTACCATGCACATGGCCTGGCATGAAGTAGGTGCTAATTGAAAAATGACTGAGTTGTCAGTTTGGAGGCTGAGCGGACACATGGTACAGTAGAAAGACTATTGTAGGCAAAGTCGGGAGGCCCATTTCCATATAGCACTGTCACTAACTCTCTGATTCTGAGAAAGTCATCTGATCTTTCCAGGACTCAGTTTTTTTTCCTTAGAAGAGAAGTGACTTGAGTTAAATGATTTTGCATGTTTTCCCTTGTTACATAATACATGCATGTGACAAAAAAAAACCCCATAAACTGTTTGGTGCTGAGATGGACAATGATCATATTACAGTATGATTAGCAGTGAATGAAAATTCACAAAGGATAACTAGGAAGTATTAAAAAATACAAACATAACACACATTTAGAGCAGAAAGAAAACAGGTAGAATAAGAATAATAGGAAAAGGAATTGTAATGGTATCTTTAAAAGTACAAGGTATTAGACACTTTGGTAGAGGGATCAGGTAAAAAAGAAAGAATAACAATACTTTTCTCTAAACCTGTATGTGACAGTTAGAAAGCAAATTAATAAAATGATATTTTAAAATGTGCTTTGCAACACATCTGCTTTAGGAATTTTAAACATGATTTTAAATTATTTAACAAAAATAACATGGTTGGAACTGGACAGCATTATGCTAAGTGAAATAAACCAGTGGGTGAAAGACAAATACCATATGATCTTACCTACAAGTGGAACCTAATCAGCAAAGCAAACAAGTGGGCAAAAAATAATCAGACACTGAACTAAAGAACAAATTGACAGTAACCAGAGGCAAAGTGGGAGGGGATAACGGTGTGGGGGTGGAAATGGGGAAGGGTTTTCAGGAACATGTATAAAGGACACATGGACAAAACCAAAGGCAGGTAGGATCAAGGGTGGGAAGTGGGGTGGGGAGAGAATGGTGGGAGGAAAAGGAGACAACTGTACTTGAACAACAATAAAAAAGTTTAAAAATAGATTTATTTTATGATATTGCATTCTTTGTTTTTTACAATGGCTATTTTAAATATAATCTTCCAAAATTGATGAAAAACAAACAACTTCATTTAACCTCACATGATCAATAGATTTTTTTAAATTAATGAGCACATGATGAAAACTACCATTCCTGCATCCTTTATGTTTTTTTTTTTTTATCCTCACTCAAGGACATGCTCATTGACTTTTAGAGACTGGGGAAGGGAAGGAGAGAGAGAGGGAGAGAAACGTCAGTGTGAGAGAGAAACATTGATCGGTTGCCTCTCATACATGCTCAGACCAGGGACTGAACCCATGACTTTTCAGTTTACTAAACAGTGCTCCACCTGAGCCACACCTGCCAGGGCTGACCAATAGATGTTTAATGACTAAACATACTACTAAACACTAATTTAATATCAACTTAACACACATTTCTACTTCATTTGAACTAAACTCTTTTATTTATATAGTAATAATTTGGGATAAGAACATTTTTATTAATAGGTATTTGCATTTTCTGTGTGTTGAACACCTAAGTTTTCTACATTGTATATAAACAAAGTTGCTAAGTTTACATATAGAATAAACCACATGAGTCTGAAAATGATTTCTATTTTTTTGATTACTTACTGTTGGATATTTTTATGATAAATGAATTTTTTTGATTTGATTTGATTTTATTGATTATGCCATTACAGTTGTTCTATTCCCCCCCTTAATTCCCCTCCATGCTGCACACCCCTCCCCCACCATTCCCCCCTTTAGTTTATGACCATGTGTCTCAAGTTCTTTAGATTCTATATTTCCCCTACTATTCTTGCTCTCCCCCCTATTTTCTACCTATCATCTATGCTACTTATTATCTATACATTCCCCCCCTTCTCCTTCTCCCACTCCCCTGTTGCTAACCCTCCATGTGATCTTTATTTCTATGGTTCGCTCCTGATCTAGCTGTCCTCTTAGTTTGCTTTTGTTTTAGGTGTGGTTGTTAATAATAAGTGTGAGTTCGCTGTCTTTTCACTGTCTATATTATTTATCTTCTTTTTCTTAGATAAGTCCCTTTAACATTTCATATAATAAATGAATTTTTAACAGCTGCTTATGGAATATCATAATGGACAAAGAACTTTTCTACATGCTGTTGAAGAAATGTGATATGACAGATATAGAGATAGACGATGATAGGTACACAAAGCTGATGTGTTATTAAGTATATACACATTTTTGAGCGAGTCAGTATACATTTTAAGAATTTAGTGAGAAAGAGATAATTGTGGTGATTGTTGTAGATAAATAACAAAATTCAAATTATTTGGCCAGTACTTTTATAGATCATGGGGTTTGAACTGGTGCCAAGAAGTTCAGAGGGAAATGCATGAATAAAAGTATGTGACTTCGGTATATAGTGTTTTGGGGAGAGACAGAGTAGATTAGTAGGTTAACATGGCTATTGCAGGGACTCCTTATGAATAGTGATATATGTGGTTGGGATCCAATTATAAAGGCTCTTAAATGTCAGGATGGTAGACTTTGAAATTGATCCTGTGGACAGCAGAAAGCTTATGAATAATAGGAGTATTTACTTTTTAAAATATGATTGAGAGTAGCTTAGTCTATCTTAATTCTTATTCTGATTTAACTTTTGAAAAGAATATCTACTTTGCAAAGATATATATATTAGATGACTATCAATTGCTAATGGTAATAGAAAAATTTTAAGTAGTTTAATAATACTTTACAGATAATAGTAATGCTGTCAAGGTTATTTGTCCTTTGTGCCTTGCCTAATATGACCAATTCCTTTGGAAATAACTATACAAGTCAGTGGCCTGTATCACACATTAAGGCTACTCTCATTACAAAGAATCATTTATTAGTTACTTAATTGTGAATGTTGCTCCTACCAGGCAATGTAGGAAGATTGTTACTTGGGGATTCTTTAAGAATGGTGTCCAGGTAATCTAAATGCTCTTAGCATCCTCAGTATGGCATGCTACTTTTGTACCCATTGAACTAAATTGTGCTTGACAGTGTAAGCTAATATGTTTAATAGTCACAGTTACAAACAGGCTTCCAAAAATAACACATACTGGACCCAATATTCCCTTATAGCAGGTGTGTAGGCTCACATTAACTTAGAGCACACAGGAACCAGACGGAACAGAAGAATCTGACTGGCCATGAATGAAGGAATGTGTTTTACATCCCTTAACCAGTCCATCACTACCCTGTGCTCAAATGCTTTGAGTAGTCAATAGAATTTAAGTTAGAACTTAGTTCTTAGTCTCTGCCTTTATTTATGGTATTCACAAACTAAATACAGAGTCTTAAAAAAATAGGCCTTATTTTGTTTTGAATCTTTAAAAAGGTAATTATAGCATTGGCATAATTAGTCAACAGGTTAAATTTGAAAAGGAAGCTGAAATTGTCTTAATACTTATGGAATAAGTAAAACAGCAGCATTATGTATAATTTTATTTAGTTAGGAATTCCTTCCTATCAACTTCCCAAAGAAAATATTTATTTTTTTCTTGCTGTTATTTTTGTTAATCCAGGGAAACTTTTAATACTAAACATTCAACTTTCAGGATACCTACTTGTGACTGAATACTTATATATTCTTGATAATTATATTCTTGCGACTATATGTGTATATGTGAGTATAATAGCTCCATGGGAACTCTTCCAAAATTGTGAAATTCAGCCAAAGGAAAAAAATCTCTGGCCTTAAACATGATTCGCATGTATAATTGCATGAAAATACATATGTTCAAGATACACAGCCAAAAATTTAACATAAAATTTTAATATTTGATTGCCTTACATATTTTGTAAAAGAATGCAATAATTTAGTTGATATATTATGCAGTATCTTGACACTTTTTAAAAAATGTCGCAATACTCCACATATTTATCATACTCAAATTGATACATTCATTCATCAGACCCTTAAAATCATTTCATATATTGTCTTTTAGAGCAATATTAAGCTTCTCAGCTCTAAATATTAAACAGTTGGTTGCAAAGTATGATCCTCCTCAGAATAAAGAACTTCCAAAATCTTTTGCAGTGTCTCAGAAATAATAATGGCCCGATATGTCATAATTTTAGACTATAAAAATACTTTAGAACAAAGTCTTTTAAAAAATATGGTAATAGGAAACAAGCTTTTTGACATGACAGTTTATTTAATAACATTGAGAAGCTTTTAAAACAGGATGCATGCATGTCACTTCCACCCCCTTCCCGTGTGTTGGAGCGCATGCGCGCCTGGCTGTCTGCGGGTGCTGACGGCACTGCCACCTCGAGGGAAAATCCTCGCTTGCATCAGCAGGTAGGAGGAACGTGTCTTCCGACATTCTTCCTGCTGTTTTGAGTTTTGAAAAGTCCAAAATAAACAACGAACCATCCCTGGAATCAAGTGAAAGATTAAGTAAAATTACACAAAAATTTCTATTTGAAGTATACAAATGAGTTCATATTATATAAAAAGAAAATATTATTTTGTGGATTTGGATGAGCAAACTAAGTTAAATTGACTTCAACTAATTAGTTGAAGAACTCTAGAACATACCATGTTTTAAATCGGAAATAGACCTACAAATATTTAGTTTGATCCAAGTAGCCACTGCTTATTAGAATAAAAGTTATGATTACTTATTATCATAAAAATGATTAAGAACATGTGGTGAGTTATGATACTGTTAAATGGAGAGTTATTAGAAAACAACAGTATTAATATCTAATTATCTAAAATTGATTTCTAATTAGCTCTATAGGAGTGCAGAAATAATCCCTGCACTATTAATGACAAGCAGATTAAAGAGGGGAGCTTTTTTCTCCTTGCTCTAATTAGTTTGGTTTATAAAGTCTTATTTATGAAACCAATATATTGTTTATTTTTCTGTAAATACGTATGGGTCCCAAACTACCTCTTATACTGCAGTAAAGGTTCAGTTGTCTTCTCCTTACTTTGCCTGAAAGTTATTAGTGTACTCACACAAAGATTACAGCTAATGAGTAAAAGAAAAGAGATAGGCTTCACCCTAAGCAGATGTGTGGATTACTTGCCCATGCGTGCTCCCTTTCTTCCCTTTAATCAAGCATCCCAGTCATTTTCCCTGGGATGCTTTATTTTGCAACTGCTGCATCAGCACCATCTGTCCCACACTCGGCCGGGTACTCCCCAGCCCAGGCCTGGGCGTTTACTTCTCATGACTCCCATCATTCCCTCAAAACTCAACTCTGGATACCGTACCATTATGTCTCTAAATTTCCTATTGCCAACTCACTAATCCTGTCACTCTGCTAAAAGCTGTTCTCCAAAATATTACTTGGGAAACATGTAGAGAACATTTCCTAATCTAAACAGACTTGTTAAGATAATCGCTGGCTTTAATCCTCACAAAACCCAATATCTACTTGTATTTCTATGCAGTGTATACTTGTATTTCATATTAGACTAAACTTTCTGAGTGTAAAGCACCTGTTTCATTCACTTGTGTATTCCTCGGTGGCTAATCCAGCAGCAGCAACACATGCTGGGCCATCGTGGGCATTTCGTAAATACTTCTTAATAAATGAAAAAAAAATTCAACAACTAGCTTGCTATAAATTCCAGTAAGGAAGGGTTTTTTTAATCAATTATGAGGTAATTAGTGGTTAAAAGGTACTTATTCTTTTTATTTTTTGTTGTATGTAGAAAATGTTTGACTCAGTATTTTACTTATCTTCACTTTTAAGGCACCATTTTTATTCCTGTAGCTAGTTCCTCCCCCATATCTGAATATTCTCTTTAGGCCAGTACCCCTGTAGACTATAAAAATCCTGTTTAATACAGTATGCAACTAAAATGCTTAAAACAGTATTTTTAAGTTAAAGCATTACAAGCACTATGTAGGAAAATATGTAGTGTAATACCCAGCAACACCCACAATGGCTCCAGAAAATGAGTTATGTAATAGTTCTTAAGCTGGTTGTAAGTTTTAGTATGCCCGATGCATTTGTGAGTAGCAGAGAGGCAATTAGAAAGAATGGTTATGAAACACAGGAAAGTTACACATTAGAACTTGGAGAAACAAATAATTAATGACCAACTGGTTTTCACCATTTTTGTCATCCTCAGCCTGCTCATTTTTTATAAAATAGCTGTTGTGCTTTTTAGTTTAATTGTCTAGTGTCATGATTTGTATCTTTGCCTGGAAGTAAATGGAGGTAGAAATGAAAATGTTGAACTAACTTACTCTTTTGATTGGTTGTTTTTTTAAGCAGCCGAACTCAGGGTTATAATAGCTCTAGTAACTGGGACCCATTCCTTCTTCTTTGCTATGTGAGGTAAGAAGCTCACAGACCAAACAGCTTTAGAGAGAAAATATATATGTATATGTGTGTGTGTATACATATATATACATACATATATATATACATATATATATATATATATATATATATATATATATATATCCTTGTCTCTCTGGCTCTCAGCCTTTTCCATCTACACAGATGTATTCACTCTTGCTGCTCTCCTTGCAGCAAGAGTGAATACAAGCATAGCTTGGGAGTCAGCTATGGTTTATTCCCTCATACCTTCAATGTCATCATACCTTCATGTAAAATTGGAAGCTTGATTCCCGTCTCCACTAATGAGGATTGAAGAAGGAGCCTGGGACTGATAAGCATATGCATAAAAAAGAACCATCCATCCCAGCTATTGTGAGGTGTGAAAGCACAATTGGAGAATTGAAACAGCTTGGTTTGATGGGAAATATTAAGAGGGGGAAATTTTGATTTAGGACCAGTGGTGTAACTAAGTATGAAAACTTTATTGGGAAGGATAAATAAGTTGAGGTCCTGGTTAGTTGTCCAACTAGATAAGTAATCTTTTCTTCCTTGAAACTTTTAGGCACCTCATTTTTTCCCCATAAAATGTAAGTTTAACTATCACTTGCAGCTCTAATTATCCATACCGAGCTATCTACTGATCCATAATAAGCTATCATGTCTTCTTATCTTGATGCAATAAACCCAAAGAAATGTTATGATATTTTACCAATACAAAAGTAAGAAATAGGGAAAATTCATGGACAAGAAACCTTCTCCATTATTTACTAAATCTTCTAGACTTTCTCTCCTTCAAATTCTTAAAGAAAACCAACTCTCTGAAAAAAAAGAAATTTCAAAAATATCTACAGTGTCTCCATAAAAGATTGATAAGTACATGTTTCAGTATATAAAACATTTGACTTACAAGGAACAATGCACATGGCAGATGCTTCTTTATCTTGAAATTTCACAGCTGTCATCTGTTGCAACAATAATGATTGAATGAGTGGAACATTGTTTATTCCACTAAGGAAATTACCCAGCTTTCAGCATGTAAAGACTTCTTTGTCTCTCTTACCTTAATTTTGAAGGCAATGGAACAAGCTGGTCTTCGTTTGTAACAAGCTGATTATTGCCAGTTAGATGTGCTCTCCCCGACACTCACACACTTCTTTTGAATGTCTTTCACTGTCTCATTCCTTGAAATCTGCGTATTCCCATTGCAATGACCATTTAACCGCCTGACCATTTTTCATGTCCGTCCTCAATTTCTCCTCACTATTTAGTGCTTTCCGGGGCCTGTTCTGGGCTTTCTTCAAACACTACCTCCTTCAGAAATCCCTTCCCAGTCACTAGGCCAGGATGTAAATTTTGTGCCCCAATAAGAATACAAACTTCATAAAGGTTGTCTGCAGGAAGAAAAGAATTTTTGCCAATTTTTAATTTAGCTGTAATATTCTAAGCACTTCCAACACTGGGGATAGCAAATGCTCTGCAAATACTAATTGAATGAACGAATGACTGAAGCTCCTGATTCTTTGATTTTTTTCTTCTCTTATGACATACAGTACTGCACTTCACACTACGTTTATTTGTGTATTAATTTTATCCTACCTGTAGTCTGTAAGCACCAAGAAGTTAGGGACTACATTTTACTTACTTTTTCTAACCTTGCATTGGTTAACATAGTGTACAGCACTCTCAAATACGTATTAATTGAATAAATGATATTCACTCAAAGCTGTCTTAATTAATATATTTATCACTGGGATACAAATATTAGTCAAACACTGCTGTCATGTGTTGTCAGTAGTCTCATTTCATCACTTGATACATTTTTCAATGGCATGAGTTAATTGCCTCACCTACTTGTTATTTGTTTCCATACAAATTTTAAGCGTTAAGTGAAATGGACTACATATATGACCTGCCTCTCACTTTTTAAATCTTTACAAAATCCAGCATAGTGTCATCAACATTGAAAGAGCTCAGAAAAGAATTGATCATTTCCATAAACTTAATTGACAGCAAAGCTGCATTGTGTTATTTAAACATTTCTTGTATTAACAAAGTTATTTATACATTTCTGACATGCATTTTATTAAGAAACAAAATAATTTAGTTCCATGGTGCAACTGGGTATTTGAAAAGATACAGATAAGACCAGTTAAAATGTGAGTTGTGTGTGGCATGTATCTGACACTGTTCTTAAGACAGATATTAATCTATTTAGTATTTTGCAATATCCACAGCAGATCAGCAGCACTATTACTATTCACATTTACTGGTGGAGAACCTAAAGCACCTAGAGTTTATTTGTGTTGTCCAACATCAGAGAGCGAGTGACATCATTAAGTTTGACCCCAGCTTCTTGGCCCTGAGTGGGTTGCTCCTCTGGCTCCCCCAGCTGTGTGTGTGTGTGAGATCAGAACAAGGAAGGCTGCTGGTATTTAGAGAATACAGAGAAGGGAGTGTAATCTCAAGTGTCTTCCTAGACATATTGAGCACAGTTTAATAGTCAGCTTTTTATGTAACCATTCCTGACATCCCTGAAATGATGAGTGAAAAAAATTCTGGAGAGACATGAAAAGAGGAAATTTGGGGGGAAATGAATAATTGTAATTTAACACATAGAATTCTAGACTTTATCAGAATTTGTAAGGTGATCAAAAGGAGACTATTTGGGTATTAAAGAATCTAATTTTATACTACCTCCTCCTTTTCTCATTTTTTTCATTTAAAATACCTCTTCTTTAATATAGCTGAGATGCATCATCAGAATAAGAATAGTTAAAAGCTTTTTTCAAATAGAATTTCCGTGTCCTCTAAAAGTCATTATTTTTATTGTTTAGCAATTTTTCTTATTAAAATTCAGAAGCTGCCATTCAAGGTACATCTGATGTCTATTTGAATGACCAGATCTCACATGAAAGATATAGTTCATTATGCAGATACAATATGTTTTATAAGGTTTCTGTATAAAGTTTCATTTTGAGAGCCTTGGACTATACCTTAAGAAACTCTATAGTGATCTTGAGAAATAGAAATTGCCATTCAAGCATTTTATGAGGCATTTCATTTTAGACTCTGAATTAAATGACTCTTTGGTCATTAAAGTTAGTAACAGTTTGAAGAAGTTGTGTGGCCACTAAGTTAAGAATCTTTGGAAGCATCATTTCCTTTTACATCCTACAAGAAATCTGTATGGATTTCCAAGCTAAAGAATATATCATTCTATTTGTAGGAATCTAACTGGAAGGCATAAACATAAAGCACTGAATGTTTTAAGCACAAAGATGATTGCACTGTCAAATAATTACAGCAACTGAAGAGGTTCTTAACAGGGGCAAGGGAAGGCAGGCTGTGCTCAGCCACTGTGCAATGCCGTGTAAACACTAAAAGGTGTTTGGTAAAGGTGCTTTTCATATTAACCAAGGAGTTTACAACACAAATACCAGAAGCTATATGATCATGATTCTGAAAAAAACTGTGCATAGGAAAAAATGGAGCAAGTTAAGAATGGATACTTTTCATACTTTAGTATCTTTACATTTTGAATGAGAAAGTGTTGTTTTTATGCTAGAAAAAAAATTACTCAAGAGAAAGTCACAGAGAGTTTTCCCTTGTTACTCTTTCGGAGCTTACAGATAAGACAGAGCAAAAGGGGGAGGGAGAGAGATACTAATCTGTGACTTATTTAAAAAATGGAAATGCTTATTAAGGTAATGCGAAAGCAAATATGTTTTCCTTTTTATATTGTTTTTTGTTTTCTTGGAGCTGTTCATATTTTTGTTAGTAATAAAATCAGTGACTAGCAATGTTGATGCAAAATTATTTGTTTGATTATCTCTGTTATATGATTTGAGTAGGAAATTAAAAATATATCTGGAATGGGAGCATGTCATAAACAGGAAAAAGAAATTTATTTGCTTTATTAAAATAAGTAATCTTGATTCTTGCTTAACAACCTGTCAGGTTAGAATTTTCTTCAGGGAGTTTCTGTTAGTAGTAAACTCACTTAGGTTTTATATAAAAATGTTATAGTAATCACTTTATTATTATATGATAATTGAGTTAGATATTCAATGCTCTGTTATTTTCTCTGAAAACTGGGCATTTTATTCCACTACCTTCCTATTTCCATTGCTTCTGTCTTCTGTAACAATTACCCCTTTACAGTATTTTTCTTTGACAGCTTTTAATGTTTTTCTCATTGGCCCGGTTGCAGAAGCTTTATTGCTGTGCACTCAGTTAGCAGTGGAATTCTGTATGTCTTTGATTTGGTGTACAGGTTGTGCTTACCTGTACAACCAGGTTTCACATCTTTCATCAGTTACAAAAAAGTTTTAAATCTGTTCACTTGGAATATGTCTCATCTTAAATTGTATAAGTTTTCCCATTTTGAACCTCACATTAGAACTAAGTGGTATTTATCCTGTTCTCCATGTCACCTAAAGAATTTTCTTTTCTTTATTATTCTTTGAAGGATTGGAATCATTTTTTCAGCCTTATTTTCTAAGTTATTACTCTTTATATTATGATTAAACTACTATTCACACCATCCTTCGCATCTTTATTTTTAATGACCATATTTCTCTTCTCTATAACTTCCTTTAAAATCAATTTTATTGAGGTATAGTTTATATAAAATAAACACTGATTTCAAGTGTACAATTCATTCATTAGGTTTTGATACATATACACCCATGCAACCACCACCCGAACCATTATAGAAAACATTTTTAGCAGTGATGTTCTTCAAGGGAGGATTTGCATTTGCTTTTTCTAGGTGTTCCACATGTATCCATGACACTTATTTTTTTATTTTTAATGCTTAACATATAAACAGAATTTGTACACATATGGGTATGTATATATACATATATGTACATGTACATATGTGTATCAGGTAAGTAAAACAATAATGAAATTACAACTCATTCACTCCCCATATAGAATTTATTTATAAAAGAATGTGTATTTATTCTTACATGTTTAAACTTCATTCACCTTCAAAGTATTCTCTATTTGATGCAATACACTTATCAAGACATTTTTCCACTGCTCAAAACAGTTTTTAAACTGTTGATTTTGATGCCTTTTAGTGCTTCTGCCATTTTTTATTTCACCTCTTTCACATCAGCAAAACATTTCCTCTGAGGACTTTTTTCATGTTGGGAAACAAAAAATGTTACCTGGGGTGAGATCAGGTGAACAGGGAGGGTAGATCACAGGAAACATGCCATTTTCCTGAACACTCAACATTGTGGCCAGGTACGTCCATAAATCATCCATCGTGAAACAGGCAAACACATTGAAAGTCTTCAAAAAAATTTACTAAAGCCAAACGTAGCCTCTCACAAAAACACCAATTAGTACACTGATATAGATGGGTTACTTGAACACTCACCTAGTGGGGGAAGCCTATACTACAAAGGGCCTGCCCACCAGAAGATACTTCTGGTTTTGGGGGGTCCCCATCAAAAACAGATTAAGAAGCAACTTTAAATAAACACTTTTTGTTATAACCTCTCAAGACCTAACTGCCCATTCATCCAGCAGAAAATTTTTCATATGAAGAAACAGTTCATTTATTTATATAAATGGCTGATATCTACCGAATGTCCACTCAGTGCCAGTTTCTAAGTGCTGGGAACACAGGAGTGAGCAAAACAGACAAAATTCTCTGCCCTTAGAGAGCTTGCCTTCTAGTAAGGACCAGATAGTATTTAAAAGGAGTAAGTGCTGTACAAAGCATGCTATAGCAGGGGTGTCCAGCCCAGGATGGCTATGAATGTGGCCTGACACCAAATCATAAATTTTATTAAAATATTATGAGTTTTTTTGTTTGTTTTCATTAGTGTTGGTATATTTAATATGTGGTCCAAGAGAGCTCTTCTTCTTCCAATGTGGTCCAGAGATGCCAAAAGCTTGGATGCCCCTGCTGTATAGGGACATTTGCTGTGGAGGAAAAGAATAGAGGTTTTGTGGGGCAGGAATTACACTTTGAAAAAGAAGTCTTGGAAGCCTCACTGACAGAAAGGACCTGAAAAGGGAGAGGAAGTGAACGGCGAAGTGATGTGGAAAAAGAATAGTCCAGGTAGAGGGAAAAGTGGAAACAAAAAACCTGATGCAGTGGATATGCACAAGGGAATTAGCTTATCAACATCAGCAAAACATAGAGCTGGAATAGGAGACAGACTATGTAGACATTGGAAGAAATTTGGTTTCAACACAAGTGGAACAGGGAGCTTTTGTAGGGTTTTGAAAAGAGAAATGATGCAATCTGATTTATTTTAAAGCAATCTACCTGATTGCTGGAATTGGTCAGTCGTATGCCAGGAGGCCCTTGTAGTAACCCAGATGACAAATGGTAGTGATTTTGACAGGGGTAGCAGTAGAGGTGGTGAGAAATGGTCAGATCCTGAAGGTGTGTTATAAATACAACTAAAAGACTTGTTGGTGGATTGGCCATTGGCCACTGGATGTAAAAGAGAAGAGTCAAAAATGGCTGTGTTGTTTTCAGTCCAAACAGGTGCAAAGACGGACTTAACCACTGAGAGTGGGAAAGAAATAGGATGAACAGAATTTGGACAGAAAGGTCAGGTTTATAGATGTTCAGTTGAAGATGCCTAATGGACATCGTACAAGAGATTTCAAATAGAACGGTAATTTAGGGAAAAGGTCAGGACTGGAGATATAAACTGGGATGTCATCAATATATGAATTTTATTTAAAACCCCAACATTGGATGAGCTCCCCAAAGTAGTAAGGATGGAAAATAAGTGAATTCTAGGGATTGAGTTTTAGGGACTCTATGTTGTGAGGTCTGAGAAATGAAGAGAAGGCAGAAAAGTGGACTTATTTTCAGCGGGCCACTTATTAGCAGGGAACCCATGTGAGTATTCTCATACTCCCAGTGTTCTAGGGGTGAGGACTATAATGGGTGATCAAGTTGCCAAGTGATTCTGACAGCATCAAGATGAGGGCTAGGACTTGACAATAGTGTTTATAATATGGAGGGCTGGCTGAGAAGCAGAAGAAAAAAAGTGATTACTTTCTTTTTTTCTCAGTATGAGAAAACTAGCTGGAGAGGAAAGTGGGGCTCAAAGAGGAAAATTTTCATATGATGAGAATAACACATGTTGCTGAGGGAAAAAAATGAAGAAAAACAAAAAAAATTGATGCAAGAGGAAAAAAGGATACTACTGTGCTTCGTTCTGGACCGGATAAGACATGTTTCTAATGCAGCATAAATGGATGAGCTGGCTTTTGCTAAGCTTCCCAGAGAGCTTTGGGTTTAAAACGATGTTTGTTTTAAGGTGTTTTGTGGGTGGGTTGTGTTTGCTTTATAGTCTACAAGTTTGTCAGAAATGGCCATATAATTTCACAACCATGATGCATCATCTTTGTTAGTGTGGCAGGAAATGCCCAGAATTCCTTAGCCCCTTTCTCTGTGGTCCAACAAGAGTGGGCTCTCAGGCCCTAGAAGCCTCATGGTCCCACTTGCCACAAAATCGATGCACGTGCTGTTACACCTGCCTCTTAGGGTACCCACTCCATGATTCCATGCAGACCTTCATAGCACTTCCTGTGGATGTAACTTTCCATTCAATCCTGTGCTCATTTGAATAATGTGAGTCTTTACAATTTGGCTTTAGTTGCATGAAACTGGCACCACATCTATTAAAATGTATAGAAGGCACATTATATACTGAATAATAGCAATGATATATACAATTTATTTATGGATTGATAATATACTTTGAGTTAAATACATTTTTAATAAAACTAATTTACAGTTATATGATCTGAAGAAAATAATGCAGGTGTTTCTTGTTACTCAGTTTGGCTGCCTGGGTGGTGTACAGATTAAGTAAATCATTTTCATAATTATACTTAATTCTCTGCTGTCTGAATAACGTATTTTATTTAGTAAAATGTAATCTCAATAAGACAGCAAGTAGTTCTTTACTGAAAGATGATCTAACACATTGTTCAAAAGAGCAAAATGCATTCATATAAAAAATGTTATTTGGATGCCAAAAGTAAGCTTAAATTTGAGAACATTTAGTTGTACTTTTTACCACTTACAAAGAGCACTACCTCAAATATGTATACAAGATCTGTCTGCAAAAAGTCCGGCCATTGTTGATACAACAAGAATGTTCTATGTAACATCCAGGTAACCTGGCAGCCAAGGAGAATGGACTGGAATGCACATGTGTGGACAATGATGAATTCACAGTCCTAGACAGTGGGGGGTAGTAGATGCTGTTGAGTGAGCATGTGTACTGTGTAGCTGTCAAATTCAAAATGACCAAGTGAGTAGAGCGACAGATCAGCATCAAATTTTGCATTAAGCTCGGACATTCCTCTGTGGAAGCTATTCAAATGATTCAGAAAGCCACAGCTGTGGGCAACTGGTGATCGTCAGCTACAACATGACAATATGTCCTCTCATGTGTCATGCCTCCTGCAGAGTTCTTTGGTGAAACATCAAATTACCCAGGTGACTCAGCCTCGCTAGAACCCAAATTTCTTACCCTATCACTTCTGGCTTTTCCCAAAACTAAAATCACCTTTGACGGGGAAGAAATTTCAAACTGTCAGTGAGATTCAGGAAAATATGATGGGGTAGCTGATGGCAGTTGGGTGAACTGTGTGAGGTCCTAAGATGCCTACTTTGAAGGCGACTGAGGCATTGCTGTCCTATGTACAATGTTTCTTGTATTTCATATCTTCTTCAATAAATGTCTCATTTTTCATATTACATGGCTAGATGCCTTCTGAACAGACCTCATATTACTCCGTAAAATAAAATGTTCACTAGTTTCTAAAAGCATGTCTTCAGTATAGCATGTTGATGTTGAAGCTGCAGTTTTGGCAGGGCAATGGAAGCAGAAGGTTGGAAACAAAAAGTTAAAATAAATTTGAATCAGTGGCTCCATGTAGATTCCAATGCATGCACAAACAACAAAAGGAAGTTTCAGATAAAGAACTTCCCAGACAAGCAAAAACTAAAGGAGTTCATCATCACCAAACCATTATCATAGGAAATGTTAAAGGACTTTATTTAAGAAAAATAGACCAAAACTTGAACAATAAAATGGCAAAAAACACATATTTATCAATCATTGAATCTAAAAAACAAACTAAGCAAACAAGAAGTACAGAGACAGAATCTTGGATATGGAGAGTGTTTTGATGGTTGCCAAATGGGAGAGGGGTTGAGGGAATGGGTGAAAAAGTGAGGAGATTAGGAAGTACAAATAGGTAGTTACAGAATAGCCATGGCTGTGTAAAGTACACTATAGGAAATGGAGTAGTCAAAGAATTTATTTGCATTACCCATGAACATGAACAATGGTGAGGGGATTACCTGAGGGAGTGAGGGGTGCTGGGTGGAGAGGGGCAAAGGGGGAAAAACCAGGACAACTGTAATAGCATAATCAATAAAATATAATTAAAAAAATCATATGGCTGACTAATATTTTGTTGACACTCAACTGTCAAGAGATGTTCAACACTAACTAAAACTTAGTACTCTAAGCTATTGCATCAAACTAGAAATCCCATTAAATGAGTGTTTGGTCCTGATTCTTGCTGCTAGTGTGGTTTTCCACAGGGTTTTAGATAAGATAAACCTGAATCCCATAACTGATAGGAGAAGGCCACAGAGTTCTCATGTGCCCAATGAATGACTGGAATTTATGAAAGAGAACTGTAAATTAGAAATCTAGATTTCCTCAGAGATTCCCTCCTAGTACCCTGTAAATGTAAAAAAAAAAAATTCTGTGAGTAAATGGTTAACTTCAAGGACCATGTTAATCTTTCAGTTCATGTGCCAAGTGTCCCGTGCCTCAGATAGAACAAAATTTTATAAATGTGCCTTTCAAATAATTGCTCCAAAGTCACTGCTGCAGAACCAAAGCAAGAACTCCATCCTAACAGTTTATGGCATAAAATAAGTGGAGGATTCTATGACACAAAGCCAAGCAAATGAAGGAATTAAGGTGGGGTGAAGTATTATGTAAAATTATGTGGTTTTTTAATGCAAGGCTCTACATTATTTTAGTATTAATAGAGGAGTGGAAGGAAAGGTTGGTATTATAGGTGAAACAATATAAAATGAATTTGATATTTTAGAATCATTCATCTTTCTCAAAGGCATGTTAATTTGGGAAAGTAGAATGCTGTGGTGGGTCAGGTGCCAGGTTGGACTCCTCAAACTGTGTCAGCTCAGTGAAAAGCATCAAATTCCAAAGTTATTTTGCTTGGTAGTGACTCCTTGTTGGAAAAGAAGTTAATAGGTTGTGAGGAAGAAAAAATATTAACTATTCAGCATGCTTTTAATAAAGCTTCATTAATACCCAATGTGCTATTTTTGATTACTGTAAAACCAGAATGATTTTTTATTGACAGATATATTAGTACCTTTGTGTACTTCTCTTACTTGAAATCTACTTTACAATTGAAGCATAATCAAGAGAGCTTACCCAGAAGTCATATTATTTGGGTTAGTTGTTACTAATTTTCCCACATTCAAATTTAAATGACCATTATACAAAAGTTCTATTTCACACATTGATTAAAATAGAAAATAATGTTTTGAATGGAATTTACTATTATTCGAAAATAAAGTAAAATAACTTGATATGAGATAGAACATAATGATACAAATGATTATTTGTTTTTTAAGTATTTTATTGATTATGCTATTAGAGTTATCCCAATTTTCCCCCATTTGTTCCCCTCCACCCTGCACCCCCCACCCACCAACATTCCCCTCCCCCTTAGTTCATGTCCATGCGTTATACGTATAAGTTCTCTGGCTTCTCTATTTTCTATAATATTCTTAACCTCTCCCCATCTATTTTATGCCTACCGATTATGCTTCTTATTTCCTGTAACTTTTCTTCCTCATTCTCACCCTCCCCCTGCCCCTGATAACCCTCCATGTGATCTCCATTTCTGTGATTCTGTTTCTGTTCTAGTTCTTTGCTTAGTTTTTTTTGATTCAGTTGTTGATAATTGTGAGTTTGTTGTCATTTTACTATTCATAGTTTTTGATCTTCTATTTCTTAGATAAGTCCCTTTAACATTTCATATAATAAGGGCTTGGTAATTCTGAACTCGTTTAACTGGACTTTATCTGGGAAGCATTTTATCTGCCCTTCCATTCTAAATGGTAGCTTTGCTGGATAGAGTCATCTTGGATGTAGATCCTTCCCTTCCATGACTTTGAATCCTTTCCAGCCTCTTCTTCCTTCTAAGCTTTCTTTTGAGAAATCAGCTGATAGTCTCATGGGCACTCCTTTGTAGGTAACTGTCTTTTTTTCCTCTTGCTGCTTTTAAGGTTCTCTCCTTATTTTTAATCTTGGGTAACTTAACAATGATGTGCCTTGGTGTGTGCTTCCTTGAGTCCAATTTCTTTGGGACTCCCTGGGCTTCCTGAACTTCCTAGAAGTCTGTTTCCTTCTCCAGATTGGGAAAGTTCTCCTTTATTTTTTTTCCAATAAATTTTCAATTTCTTGCTTTTCCTCTAGCACCCTTATGATTCAGGTGTTGGAGTATTTAAAGTTGTCCCAGAATTTCCTAAGCCTCTCCTCATTTTTTTGAATTCTTGTTTCTTCATTCTATTCTGCCAGGATATTTATTTCTTCCTTTTGTTCCAAATCATTGATTTGGAGTCCCAGTTCCCTTTCCTTCACTGTTGGTTCCCTGTATATTTTCCATTATTTCACTCTGTATAGCCTTCATTTCTTCCTTCATTTTGCAACTGAGCTCAAACATTTGGGTGAGCATCCTGATTACCAGTGTTTGAACTCTGTATCAGAGAGGTTGTTTATCTCCTCATCACTTAGCTCTTTTTCAGGGGTTTTGATGTGTTCTTTTACTTGGGCCATACTTCTTTGTCTCAGCACACCTGTTATGTTGTAAGGGGCAGAGACTTAGATATTATTCAGGGTGGGGCCATCCTCCTTGTTGTGTCCTGGAGCTGTCTGTGGGGGAGGGTTCGGAGAGGGGACAGTGCTGCTCTACTCCAGGTCCACTTTCCAAGGAACTCTCTTGTGAAAAGGAGTTTCTCCCACCTTCTCAACCCCCACAGTATTTTAAAGCTAGAGGTTCTGTGTCTTTAGTTTTCCATTCAGCCAGCCCTGCCTCGCCCCTGCAGTCCACAGGGTCTTGTGACCAGTCCTCTCTGCCGGCTTCCTGTCTAAACCTCTCCTACCAGTCTGGGTGAAGGTTTCTTTAACTCCTTGGTTGTCAGAGTTTCATGCAGTTTGATTTTATGGAAGTTCTTGTTGTTTATTGTTTTTAACTTGGTCGTTACCCTTTTGGTTGTGTGAGGAAGCAAAGCATTTCTTTCTATGCCTCCATTTTGGCTGGAACTTAATACAAATGAATATTTGAAATTATAGCTATGTCTGCTGTTCATACATATTACAGAATTATCCGTGAGTAGAATTAAACCTTGTTTAAGAAGAGAAATAAACAGCTAAAATGTCACTATCACAGCAGATGTAGTAAGAGCTATGTAAACTTTCACCTTCAAATAGAATAGTGGTAGATGAGGCTCAGTTTAAGAAAAGTGTTGATTTCTTATGAATCATATTTCCATATCAGAGCCAGTTAACAGTCTCAATTAGCAAGTATTATTTTGGACATTTTCATATCTATGATTGTCTCAGAACTGGAAATCCTTGTCCTTTACAGTCACATGGACAATAAAATGCTAGTTAAATGTGAGAAAAAACATTCAAGGTAAGCACAGGTTCATACTCAGAATTAGAATTTATAACATAAACCAACTTTTTCTATAACCCAGATCTTTCAACTTCAACTACAAATTTGATGTTGAAAAGCAATATATAGAAGTCGAAACTTCTGTCCTAGTTCTCTCATCTACATGCTGTTTGCTTTAAGAGATTTTGCAATCCTGTCTTTCACCTAACATTAAAACAACTGTTATATTAAAATTGAGAAAAGTAAAGAGAGTTCCTTGTTTTATTTTTTCTTAAATTTGTTGACAATGTTTGTGCCTAGGTGGCCAGAAATTATATATTTAAAAATTTCACAGAACAGAAGATGTCAAGAATTGACCAACAGAAAAGGAATGTAGAGAAGGGGTACACTTAAAAAGTTGTAAGAACAATGGTGATGAACTAGATATGAGTATAAAAGAGAGCAAGGATGTCAAAGAGGACCCTAATGCTTCTCTCTCATTTAGGCAATGGGCAAATAGTGAATATTAAAGTACAGAAGACAGAAGAAGAGTCTCATTTTAATGATTTTGTCTATGTTGAATTTCAAGCACTCTAGATTTTTATGAACTATTTATGTGGAAGGTTATTCAGCAGTTGAGAACGTTAAGTATAGAAGTCAAGAGAGAAGGTTTTTCTGTTTATGAGATACACAGCTCTACCTTACTAAGGTTTCAGAGTCACTGAACTTAGACAGCATTGGATAGGATAGTGAAGGAGATCTCCTAAAAGCCAGCCTACAGGCTGAGACAAGAAGACAGTCTAGCCCAAAGCTTTGGGAAAACCCTTAGCTGAAGAAGCCATCATTTTGGTAGGAAGAGAACCAGGGAAGAAAGGAGAATTGCAAGTCAAGGGGGAAATACTTTGAAGAAGAGGAAAATAAAATGAAATCAATTCTTCAGGAAGTCAGGCGAAATAAATAAGTTGTGCTCAAAGATTGGAGAAAATAGTTATCCTAATTATATCCTATATTATAACCCCTGCCTTAGATAATATTTCCATTCCATCCAACATTGGAGTATCAAACTCCCTCTCACATTACTTGTGATTTTTCACTTCCGCCATATGTAACTCTTTTGACTCACCCAGTAGTGATCTGAGCCCAAATGGACTGAAAGAGGCAATGAAGACATTACTAACAGAATCATGGACAATGATAAAATATGAACTGAGCAGCTGCCTGTTTTTAAAGTCCCTATGTTACAGGATTTAAATCAGAGAATTTCGTTTTATTTACCTACACATAATTTAAAGCAATATATTCTGAAATGGACTTTGTATGCAAAGTATACTGAACTTAGTAGGACTGAACAAAGTTAACATAAAATCCTTTAGGTTATTTGACATAAACATGTTTGTTTAAAAAAATCACAAATTATTTTTAAATAGTAGTGTTAACATTTAGATCTAGGTCAATTATCAAAATAACTACTTATGTTTCCATGAACAAGACTAAAGTATAATGCAGATTATGTTTCCAGTTATTTAAAAGTCTATATCGTTGTAGTCTCAGTAAAGACGCTTAGCTTTTTTTTTACTTTTTTTATAGTTACTTTAGTAACCATTTTACTTTTTCAACTAAACTCTTGATTTCCCTAGCGAGAAGACTCATATCTGACTCATTAGTTTGCCTCCAGACCCAAAATCCAAAATTAGAGAACTAAGTATTTTCTCAACAGATCATATCAATAAAAATGAAATAAAACATATCTACTTTGATGAGATTAATTTTTCTAACTGCCTCAATGATAACAACTCCCATTGTGCTATTTTATAATTCTTCAAATTATCTTGTTTAATTTTCTCATTACATGCTGACCAATGATTAGATTGGTTAGAGTATTAATGTGATCAACTAAGGGTTTGGATTCTGTGTGGAACTTTTAGCTGAGAGTCACAAATTCACTCTTAAACTTTGGCCTCATGCAATAATCATGTAATATTGGTTAAAAACAAAGAGGTGGTAGGTAAAGTGGGGAAATCATTACAAATCCATTTATATCCCAGGAGAATGAGTTCAAAGAACATTAGCTATTTTGTCTGATTCAGTAGCATGTTTGTTCTTAAGGAACAGCACAACATTTTCTTTGTTCTGCTCTGAGATCTCAGTCACCTGTGTCCATGATCCTCCAATATTGACACGTTAGCATCCACCCATTGTGTACCTTCCTGAGAGTCGTTACCAGGGAAGTTCTCAGAAAGAGTCAGCCCATATTATGGAGTATGAACCTGCATCAGGAGGACTTTTAAAAAGACATGATGGTTTCTAAGGATTATAATTTTATATCAAAATAGCCATGTAGCCATTTCTATTCTGTAAAGGAAGGAGCATGTGTAGGAAATGTAAAATTTTGATACCCTAGTGTTTCTCGATTCAGTTTCACCGGTAATTTCTTATGCTGAATTATTTCCAAAAAAAGTACTTATAAATAAAATGAATTACTAAGAAGAAAGAAAAATTTTTCATTAAGATCATTTTAATGTTATGTATGTATATGTGTGTGTGTATACCAAAGTGAGTAAAACATTGACTGAGTATAGGAGAGCAGAGCTTAAAAGCAATGTTATTTGTTTATAATATTATTGCTACTCTAAAGGCTTTAAGTGTCAAAGGAATATAATACATCAAGTCATTTGGTTTGTGGCTCTGGTCAAGTCTAAAAGTTAAAAATCCAATCTTTGAACTTAACTGTATTACACTATTCATATTTTTAAGTAGTTAAAAGAAAAAAATATTTTAATTAGGTTAGTATTCTTATCTTAAAGGATGAGAAAGTATTGAACTCATAATCTTTGTTTTCTTACTATTTTTCAGAAATAAGCATATTAATTAAACAGTATTTAATTTACTAAGACAATTGGAATTCATTAATATTACAAATTCATTTAAAATAGAAAAGATAACTGCTTTTTCAACAATCTAGTAGAAGCAGTTTACAACTTATAAATGATTTAATTCTAGTATTACTATTAAAAATCCACAGTCATTATTTCAAAAAAATTAAATCAAATATTTGTTTTGGAATTCAAAAAGATTAAATGTCAATTTGTTTGATAGAATAAGCAAGCCAAGAAGAACATCTTTTGCTTTGCACAAGAGTATAAGCTTCATGTGGGCAGGGATTCTGTTTGCTCCGTTAACTGCATTACCTTTGTTGTCAATAACAGTGCTCATTTATATAAGTAATTAATTGTTAAGTAAAGGAAAATGCATCTGATATCTGGAAACCAACTTCTGTATATAAATCAGCATAACTGAGCTATATAAGCAATAATAACATGCAAGTGGAGACTACAGGGCAAATTCTTTGGTATTATTCTGTGCAACTTTAGTCAGTTTTCCAGTGCTTTGAGGTCCCCAGTGCTTTGCTCCCTTTATTTCTCACTATATAGAGATCGAAATTTGGACCAAGTAAAGGTGAGTGTGTTTCAACCCAAAGTTAATAACCAGCCTCATAAGAGGTCTAATGTAAAAATTATTCAAACTTTATGGTCTCATGAATATGGGCCAATATTATTTTAATCCAGGAAAATTAGGACATTATTAAAATGCCCTGTGTTTATACTGTGAGAACATACACATCCACATGCATATATATATATATATACACACACACACACACACACACACATACACACATACATACACACACACACACACACATATATACACACACATACTGGCATTATGCTTAGGATTTTAGTAACCAGGGGGGAGGGGGGAATGGGTTAGGGTTTTCAGGAACATCTATAAAGGACACATGGACAAAACTAAAGGTGGATGGATCAAGGGTAGGAAGTGTGGATGGCTGGGGTCAGGGGGAGTGGTGGAGGGAAAATGGAGACAACTGCACTTGAATAAGGATTTAAAAAAGTTTAAAAAATAAAGAGCTTGGGACTCCCTCTAAAAAAATCTAAAATGTTAGGTGGTTTAAGGTAGTTTGATGGTTTCCCTCTGTGACTAGTTGAGCTGAACTCAAACTCAGGACAAAACAGCTTAAAAAAAAACATCCCTGGCTGATGTGGCTCAGTGGATTGAGTTCTGGCCTGCAAACAAAGGGTCATGGGGTTCGAGTCCCAGTAAGGGCACATGCCTGGGTTGTGGGCCAGGTCGCCAGTAGGATGGGAGTGTGAGAGACGACCACACACTGATGTTTCTCTACCTCTCTTTCCCTGCCCCTTCCCATCTCTCTATAAATAAATAAATTAATTAATTAATTAATTAACAACAGCAACAACAAAAACACTTTGTATAAGGGACCAGAAATCTAGAAGATTGAAGCCAAATTGAAACCCTTTGGGAGAACACTTCAAACTGATATTCTGCAATCTTTTATATTCTGACATGGCTTTACTGAATTTATTCATGGAAACTACATATGTTCAGAGCAGAGGGAGCCTGGATTAAAAACAAACAAACAAACAAGAATCCATGTAGGGGTGGCTTCTAACTCCAATCTGATGAGTCACTGAAGCAAGTACTAAGACCACACCTAAATTCTTTGGGGCAGGTGAAATACTGTTTATAAAGTAAAGTTCAAATTCTGTTTTGAAGAATCTGGTTCAGACTCCAAGACCTTAAGTTTTAAACAAATTAGGCCTAAGTATGTTTTTTCTCAAGCTAAAAAGGTCTACTTAGTCAAATAAAACATTTATGTATTGAGAAAACCAATTTCTGGGTCAATTCAAAACTATTTAAATTATTTATATCATTTCAACCCTTAACATATGTGGCATAGCCCCAATAAAGGAGAATTTTTGAAGAAAGTTCAAACATTTTTTTCAATATCACAACACTTTAAACTCTGCCCTTATACAGTGGGACTTCAAGGTAAGGTGTTTGATATTAGACCTGCTGATACATGGAGACATTATTTTAAACATTTACCTGCATCCATCCTCCTGCTGCCGTCTGGTGGGGAGGCCTGGCCAAGCTTCACAGAGGAAGATAGGCAATTTGAGTGGCCATTGTGGACTGGCACGGTTTTCCTGATTCAGCTTGAATTTATATTATCAGAACATTTGAAATGGTTGATCTTCTCTGAGTTGAAGTGGCTGATTTTTCTGTGGAGTTTGTATTTAGACAAAACTCTTGTAAATGATGTGTGGTGCTTCCTTGTTCTTCCATTTTTATCAGAAGGGAGTGTGTATTATGTTTCTTTTTCAGTTATTTTAGAAAAATAATTATCCCAAATCTAAATGAAAATAGTCTAGATAAGTTATTAAGGAACTAAATCATTTTTAAAGCTCACGTAAATGTGAAGTGTGATCCTATTATCTTTATTTTTTCTTTTTCATTTTTACCCTGGCTCTTCCCACTCAAACTTTATCTCCTGGACTTTGTTTGTTTGTTTTTTTTCTTTTGAGCACATGCATGCAGTTTTAGACTTCTTGTATTATCAAGAGGTCACAACTTGTGCAGTTTCTTAGATTTCATTGAGTTCTGTTTATAGTTTTTATCTGCTCTACAGAGTAAGTTTTCTGCTGTAAATTCCTCATATGCCTTTAGGTTTTCATGCCCCTCCTTTTTTTTTCTTGTTGCATTTTTGTTTTGATTTAGGTCGAAATCGGTTTTCTTCCTGCATACTACTCATCTTTTAGCAGAGGTTATTTTTTCCCCTGGCCTAGCAATTTTGTAACTGCAAACTAGAAAGTTGATCTAGTGGTGTATTAGCTGTTAGATGCTAAATGTAAAGTGAATTTATTTTACAAAAATTAATTTAAATTACTTTTAATGCAAAAGTAGAGCTATGACTAACTTTCACATATTGGCTTTTTTATGTGTGTGCTCGTTGTCAGAGTTTGAATTATTAGTGTCCTTATTATATTCTCATTCAGGTGTAGGAAGTATCACAAGGACCAGCCTTATGAATCCAGACTGTTTAGAATTTAAAAATTTAAATTATGTAGTGAGAATTAAAGGAAGTTAAGCATCGGGGACTCAAGACAGACACTGTTGTGATGGCACATGGCTTTAGGTATTACACTGACTGAAAATGGGCCAGGCCTGCCCAGAGTAATATCAATGAGCCTACCCTTTAGTCTCAATTTACATATTATTTTCTTCATGGAGCCCTCCTGCAAGGAGACAGCCTTTGCTTTTGGGCAGTCTCTCTGCCAGGATAACAGTGAGACATTCCTGTCACCAGTCCTGGGCATTGCACTTTACTTTTCTCTAATGCACCAGAAACACAGCTGCAGAGGTCACTTTTCCCCTCTGTGTGGTGAACCAAGAGCCCGAGCTGTATTCACGATGCCATGAATGCATGTTTTCTCACCTGGCTCGCCTTCCCTGCTGCTGTTTGAAGAGCAGCTCGTCGATATCTTGCACACCTGTCCTCAACCTCAATCTTGTCTTCTTAGACAAGGGACACAGGCTCGGTATTGAAGATCACATGCTGTCTGAGGCTGCAGTGGAATGGGCTTGCTCTTTACTGCTTCCCTGGACCAGGTCCAATTTTTAGCTCTGTTTGGCAGCCTGTCTTTCTATAGCATGCTTCAAGATTGCAGCCATTTTCTAGATTCACCCAAAGTGTGTTTTTCTTCTCTGTGTTTGTATTCTTGTTGATTAGTTTCAGAAAGAAGAATCAGGCAGGGACAAGCTTACTTCAATACCTTTAACTGGAAGTTCTAGACTACATTTAAATATGGTCAGTATCTTTTGAAATTTTGATGAATTTCTTTCTGCAAGGACTGATGTTTAATCTGGTATAGAGAAAAAGATTTTTTTCAATTTGTTGTAAAGATCAATAATGCATAACTTCTTACCTCATCTCCAATTGCCTTATTTTAAGAGTAAAATGTCCATGGAAAAAGCTGTGTGGAGTGAGGGTGAAAAGAAGGTCATATGTGAACATATGGAGCACATGCCTTACCCTTCATTTTCACTTGATTGTGAATTCCGGTCGTTGGAAAAGTTGCCTCCCTCTCGAGGATCATAACCAAGGCCCCCTTCTGCAGCTCCTCACTCATTGGTCCAGCTGCTGACCGTCCCACCGGCCCTTTCCCACTCAAACCCTTGGACAGAAGGAAATGCATTACTTCATAGACTCGTGCACACCAAAAACCAGGAACTAGATGAAAAGCAAAACAACTTAATAGCTTTTGTTTGTAACTAACTAACTTAGGGCTGTTAGGCTTTCCTGGGGTATAGCAATTAACTAACAGTCTTGGCCCTTTTGATTTGTGCTAGGCCTGAGACGAGTGAGAATATAACAATAAATAAAGATGCTAATAATTCAAACCATGATGATAAGCATAAAAATGTGTATAAGTCAGTAATAGTTAATATACTTTTGTGTTAATTTTAACACATCAAATAACATAACTATAAAATATGTGTTATTCCTCCAACTATTCAAATACACTTATAAATAATATAAAATTAATCTATAAAATATATGAGAAAAAGTAGATAAATGGAAGAATTTGTGTAAAGTAAAGCTCCTTTAAAGAAAAAGGGGTTAGGCCCTGGCTGGTGTAGCTCAGTGGATTGAGCGCGGGCCTGGGAACCAGACAATCGCGGTTCGATTCCCAGTCAGGGCACATTCCTGGGTTGCAGGCTGGTTCCCTGCAGGCCAGTTCCCAGCAGGGGACACACAAAAGGCGACCATACATTGATGTTTCTCTCCCTCTCTCCTTCCCTTCCCCTCTAAAGATAAATAAATAAAATCTTTAAAAAAAAAAGAAAAAGGGGTTATTAATAGAAAGTATTATTTACTCTCTTTGAAGACTTGAAAGAAATTGAGTCATGGCATCCCAGGATAGTTTATGCCCGATCTTAAAACATTGATATGTGCCTACAGGTAGCCTTTCCAAAATGGAATTATCATCTTTCTCATTTGAAAAACAGGTTTGGTGACCAGGGGTCTGTTCCAGGATTTTCAAAGGCCAAGCTGCCTTCTAAATGGATTTATCCTTTGAGCCACCCATGTGCTTGGACTCCCACGCCCTCTTCAAGGGGCAGGCTGCTGTCTGAGGAGTGAACCGTGTTTATTTGTGCTGGCAACCACTGAGCAGTGTCTCTAGCTGAAGAGTAGGACAGCCCTCAACGTAAGGCTTTTCTGATAGCCATTGCTGTGATTCTAGATTTAGAATTTTCAACACTTAAGTTTCACTCTCATGTGAAAAAAAGCAGAGGGAGAAGCAGTATTCACAAAGAAAAATATGTAAAGGAAAATGCCAGCCTGGAAAATGATGGGTAAAGCAATGCCAGGAGTCCTGGAGACTGTCATCACGGTGCTAGAATCTGGCTTCAGAAATCAGTCGGTAGGTGCTTGGAGCAAAAAGGGCCCACAGAACCTTCCTGCATTACCAGGGCTCATTTCCCACAGTCTCCTCAAAACAGAGGAATTAATAGGAACTTTGACCATGATCATTTTTCTGTCAGAACAGATTCAAGGACCCCCTAAACTGACAAGATCAGTCTGCTTTAAACCTGGTCCCCCTGTAGCCAATCCATCTATTGACCACAACACTTGCAGAAATGTAGCTTCGGGGCACCTGTGGCAATTTGTAGCACTCTCTTCTCACTCTTAACGCGGCATTAAAGGAAGCAGTAACAGAAACTGTATTTCTGAACTGAGCTGGACTTACCTCTCCCCTTTTCTCTTCTCCACAATTACTCCCTTTTTCAAATACTACCAATTCAGATTGGATGTAACATAAGTAATAATATATTCCTTTTACTCAATAAAGTGGTTTCTTAGTAAAATTAAAATTGTTTTAGGATGGCTAAATGAGATAATAGAGAAATGTGGAATTCAGGATTCTAAGGTCAGAGTTCTTTATCTGTTACTTACACACTGATTTCATCTATAGGAGTGGCTTCATCTCTCAGGCCTTGATATGCTGATATGTATATTGGATATGCTATTTCAACTAATTTAAATGACTTTTTTCGTGTGCCTTTTGTCACCCTGCTTTATTCCAAAAGCTGTTAAAAGTGGCTTACAAGACATAAAAACTATGAATAGGTAATACAAAATTCAGTCAAGGCAAATAAAGAACACTCTAAAAATTGAACTAAATTGTCTCTCAGTTTCTAGAAGTCAATACAAAAATAAAGCTAAATTGAAGGCATAGTGTGAAAGTTTCTCTCCCAACCCCTTGCTGTAACTAATCATGAACAGAGTGGTCCAAATTAGAAATATCGCCTTCATTTGCATGTGCTGTAGAAATGCAAGTACCTCTTCTATCATTTCCATTTAGGAATTTCAACACCGTCTAACTTCTCGTGAAAGTCAGGTTGTCCTCCTGTTCTTCTGCTCCAGTATTGTGGCATATTGAGGTGAAAGCCTATTTGAAACCATGAACTTCAAAATATACAGCTTTTTATATGACTTGATTATGTCAAGTATTCTTTTATGAGTTGAGATTGTCAAACTGTAATACCATTCTAAAAGGTCAAGTTGACCATTTCTATGTGAACAGCACTTATTGTCCTGGGAATTTTGCTCTGTAGTTTTTCCGAGTATCCAGTAATAAGACTTTTTGATGACCTAACTTTAGAGAGATGCTACCCACTAGGGAGGAAGTTTCAGTCTCTGTTGGTCGTATAGACATTCTCTATTAGTAGCTTTATAATCCTGTATTCCACTAGCCACTGTTTAAAGCATATGAAATCAAAATGCATATAACTTTAGTTAAAGTATAAAAGCCACATTCAAAAGGAACTAGTAGACAATTGCAGCTGCAAAAGAACAGAAGAAAAAGTGGTGTTAGTGAAGTAAAAATTTAAGAATTTGAGTCATAGAACTGAGAAATTAAGTCCAAACATAGATATTAACATAAAATTGATTTTTACTCTAAAAGACTTAAATGAGAAAGATCTAAAATTTATTAACCATATTATAAAATTAAATAACATGTCATTAAGAATGAAAATAATTTACAAATTAAAAAGGATAAGAATACTTAAAACATTAAAAAAATACTGAAGAGTAATTATTTAAAAGAACATTTTTTAAAACCAATAAAGAGATGAGAATAAAGGCATTAATCTTTTATATTGGATATTCAGTCCAAGGCTTTCTTCACTTTATCTTTCACATTGGTAAATACCATGTAAGTAAAAGAGGTCTTATTATTCCCACTAACAAGAATAACAATGTAAACTTACATCTGAAAAGCAGAAGGAACAATGCTATGATCTTCATTCTTGAGAAACTCTCAACTAGAAAAACAGAGGCTCAAGTTTCAAATGTTTTCATTCAAAATTAGCTTTGTAAATACAGGTGAGGCAAAAGTAGGTTTACAGTTGTTCATATGGAAAATAATGTGATGATTAATCATGGATAATACAAGAATAAACTCTGAGTTTCACATCCCCATCCCTGAGAAGCTGCTTTTCCCCACCCTATACATTAACTCATGGGAGTAAAGTCAGAGAAACAAATAGTGCCTATTGTTTTGTATTGACATAAGAAACTTCCAGATAGTTCATTTATATTTAAAGGGTCTTTTTTTCCTCAGACTTACAACATTTGCCTCACCATATTTTATATAATTTTACAAAAGCATGTTTCAGTTTTTCTGTGTGGTTTACTAAATCTCAATTTCAAAATTAACAAGAAAAAGAAAAATTACACTGAGGAACAAAATAATGTAAGCATGCTCTTATTTGCTTTGCCAAAATTGGTTTTGACTACAAAGTTCTTATTCGCTCAATGATCAATTCTCTCAAAACTTAATAAAACTTAATACTATTTCATATACACTAACATTGAAAACATTTTCCGAGATGGCATTAGCATTCTGTGAATTGTCAATTGATATTCAGACACTGACAATTCAGAAACTAACCTAATTTTTGATGTGTCTTCTCATTAAAGAAAAAGGCCAGACCTGAAATTTGTTAGAGGAAAATAGAAGATTGCTCCCCAAGGTAGTTTAATTTTTTAAAAAGGTTAATGTCCACTCAGACTTGTGGTGAGTGAAATGTTTGAGTTATCAAGAAACTTTTGAAAAGGAATAACATTTGCTTTGATTTTTAGGTGAGAAATGGTTCTTGAATCATAAAAAGGGGGCTGTTGGAAAACATGAGTGTTTAAATTATGTTTTTCCCAGTGGAAATGTTTCATGGTACATTTTTAGTGATGTCATTTTAAAATTTATGTCTGGGGATTTTGCATCAGAGTCTAAGGAATGACCGAATGCCGTGAGTGGCATCTAAATTACCCATTTAAGTTAAACTTAAACTTACAATTTATAGAGATTCAGTGAAAATTAAAATAATTTTTAAATCTCCTGTCCTCTTTTACTTGGGAAAGCGAGTGTCAAGGGAGGACTAACTAAGCTGTGTACACATAAGTGTTCAACACCCAAGTTACCCAAACGAAACCTGTGCATCATCATCAGTTACGACTCAGCCTCTGAACATGACAACATTAAGCCTTCTTACACATTAGCTTCAAGTTTTTTAGAAAATATTTTATTGTTTTTGCCAAAATTATATATGCATAAATTATGTAAGGAATACTGAGAATTAAAAATGAAAAATAAAATTCTGCCACTCTAAAAAGATCACTTTTTACATTAGCTGAACGCCTCCCCATACATCTCTCAATGCACCGATTCCTTTCTCTCTGTGTAGAAACACATTTAGAAATTTGATGCAGGGGTGGGTGAATGGACAAATGTATGGGAATAATTTATAATATGAGAATCATTATATAGATGTGTTTTAAAACAAAAACTTCAGTTTCATCTGAATTTCATGGAAGAAAAAAACTGAAGTGAAAATGAAGAGAATTTGTAATGTCAAATAAATGATTCTTCACTAAAATAGAGCATACTTTAAATATGCCTCTGAGGTTAAAGATGGAGAGAGAGAGTAGGGAAGAATGAAGAAATGAAAGGAAGGGCAAAGGAGGACTGGACAGGATAACATGGAGAAGAGTTTATCATTTTTTTTCAAAGAGTCATTTTTCAAAATGACCTATTTCAATTTTAACTCTCCTAACTCCCTATTTAAAAGATGACTATATTACCACTTGCACATCTTCCATTTTAATAAGGCATGCTATTACTTTTACATTGCTCCTTTACAGCATTCATATGTTATCCCATATCTGCAGATCCCACAGTATGTTGTTAACAGCTCTGTGTGTGTGCTGCAGTCATGGGGCCTCACTGGTCCTTTCAGTACGGACTTCCCATGCCTCCTTGCTGGTTGTTATTTCTCTCTTAATTGGGCATATTAATGGTTTCCTTTTTTGTTTGTTTCTTTCTTTGCTTTTTTCTCAAGCAGGGATTCTGGGCATTGCATTATCTTAATTTATTTCTGCTTGAGAATACCCGCCAACTGCCTTTATACTTAAACATATTGACTGATTCTGGAATTCTGGGTGTGTACTTTTCTTACCATAGAATATCATGGATATTGTTTTAATTACTCCTTACATTGAATGTTGTTGCAAACTGCTGCTATCCTAATGTTTTTCTGCTGAAGCAATTTTGGGAGGGAAGAGAGGGGAGTCTGGACAGTCACTAGGTTTGCTAGGCCGTGTCTGCCATGGACTGCTCTGTATTGAATTTGTTTAAAACAGAGTGTGTTCTTTAATGTTTGTGTTCTGGTTTTTATATAGGAGAATTATGTTACATAAATATTACAGACTTCAAATGCTCCTCTTGCATTTGTTGGCTTCTCAACTTCATGGGCATAAATTATTTTTACGCTGGATTACCTTTGTCTTGCTTGCATATTAGTTTTCCTCTAATAATTTTAATACCTTATGTTTGAAAAGAATCAGCACTCACTATATAAACCTCAGTGTTACCCATTTGGTTTTTAGCCAAGGTAATTTTGTTTCTATTATGTATTTCTAAATTACATAATGTTATATAATGGTGGAATTCTGATCCTCAATTTGTATTCTTAACTTTGCAGTGTATTCTCAATTTGTATTCTTAATCTCTTACAGTTGTTTTATCTAATTTTTTGAGTTAATTTTTGCAGCATTGACATTATCAATGTTATTCATATTATGCATATGAATGAATAACATCTCAATAATTTTGAGATGGCACACAGTCTCTGTTAGGTATTTCTCTCCGTCTGAAATTTTGTCAAATGTTCAATCCCAATTCACTTTATCTAACTTTAGAGTGAGGATAGATATGATTTGCAAATGTCCAACCCTTTGACTTTGGATCAACCTTCCATTTCATATCTCCAGAATCTTTACTGCTACTCTATTTTATAAATATGGTTGCTCATTCACTTTACTTCCATACAATTTAAACAGGATTACTGAGGATTACCAAGATTTGTGATTTAGCAGTATAGTTTATAGAGGCAGAATTGGGTGCTAGCAAGTGTCTCTTTCAACAACTACATTCCTGCCTTCCTTCCCTCCATTTTCTAATCTCCCTCCCTCTGTCTCCCTTCCTCTCCCTCTTTTTTCCTCTTGTTCTTCATCTAAATCTAGTCTTCAGCTGAATCTTTGTCTACATGTTCTCTTTGTCCTTGGCTTGCTTGCTACTTTTTGAAGCTAATTGTATTATTGTATTAGGCTATTTCCTTGTCTGGACACCATTGGTATTGGTTTTATACAACCAGCTCTTACACAATTTATTATGCATCAGTTATATATATATGTTATGAAGATATTTTACCTATTTTAAACCAGGAGTCCCTATTTAATCTTTAAAGTTTTACCCATATATGATCAAATCATTTCCCAAACACCACATATAATTTTTAATTATCATTATATTTCTGAGACAGTTATGCCTCATGGACTGTGGCATTTAGAAGATATCTTTTATTTAAGAAAGATTCATACAGTAATGTCAAAAAAATTATTACATATTAGGATTGTCTTTAAATATACCCCTGAGATTTTTTCCTTTGATTATTTTTAGTAGGTAAAATAACTTTTGGAGAGTTTTAGCATAGTAAATGGAAGGTGCAGCAAACATGATTCTCATAGACAGAGTGTATCATCTTCCGGATATTGATGACTGATTCATGAAAACATGAGCTGTTTGTTTGCACTGTGCAGTGATCTGAGTGTTCTTCTCTTCTATGAATCAGACACAAGCACATGTTTAAAATCCCTTTATGATTAATTCATTTCAACTTTGATTATTATAATCCATTGTAGTAGGTTGTTAAGACCTTGTACTTTAATCCAGTCGTTACTCTGCCACTTTCTAAGTAAATTGACAATTTATATATCTTCTTTTTTAACAAAAATAAGAGATTTTAAAATTATATATAAAACACCAAGTACTTACAAATATATTCTACTCATGAGTGCCTAGATTCATCTACTTATTTTGTTGTAGCTTTGAACTCCATTTTAAAAAGTCATGTTTGTACTTCATGTGCTTTATTTTTAATTAGTAAGGGCTCCCCCTACAAAAGTATTTTTGTAAAGGGGTTTAGGAGCCTTAAAGTAGCTAAATTAGTGTACACTGAGTACATTAAGCTAACCTGACATAGAAAAATAAAAGAAATTTGGTAATATATCTCTGATAAAAATGATCAAATTATTTTATATAATTAGAAAACTATATTAGTATATATACAATAATTTGTGTATCTCTAAAGATTATAAATAGTTATTTCCAAAAAACATTCATAAATACCACCTGCAATTGTTTTATTTCAGAGGTAAATTAATGCATTTTTATTTTATTAAATATTTTGATGTAAAAAAGATACATGTTTAGGGATTTATATCAGTGGCATTTATTTAAAAGCGTCCCTCTGCGAAAATGTTGCATAAGAATCATCTGTGTTTTTCTAAAATTCTAAACATTTTTTTCTTTAAACAAAACCCCTTTGCTTTCAGTGCTGTACACTGTAACCACGAGGGCTGTCAAAGACTGGAGAACTAATTTAGCTGGAAATAAATTAATGCTATCCTCATCTCACATTCATTTTGTTAAAATTGTGTCTCAAGTAGAAAACGTTGGCTCTGAGTAGGAAATAATGAGTTACTTCTTTCGGCTCAACAGAGTAAAATGCCAGGAATGGAAAGCATGTCACCTTTGTGACAGGAGTTTTAAGTGATGGGCCATGCACCTTGCTCAGTAGCAAGAATGTCCTCAGTGCGGATTTGATCAGTTTGGCCAAGTTCAGTTTTTAAATTCATCCCTGAAATTATGTATAGTTTGTGTTGTGTACATTCTGGAGCCCAGATGTTTTTTGTTAAAATGCTTATTCATTGGTGTAAATAATTTATTTTTACTCATGGGTAAACTTTTAATCTTATGCAATCATGACAAGTCAAGGCAGAACAAATTATGATATATCTTTGCACAATAATATCTGACAGAAATTGCCCAGAGTAAATAGAAAGAAAATACATTTGGGGGAAAAAGCAATTAACTTATGTTATATTTGAGTAGAGATTTCATAACCTGCATTGTTTTTCAAAAGATTTTAAAGCCTTGTATTTCATAACCATAAATTTGAAATAAATAACTGGATTCATTCATTTTATTTGGAAAACAGTTAATAATGTTTTTCATTCTGTAGTAATTCTTATTTTTCTATGTAAAAATCCCAACAGAATTCATTGGAGAAAGAAGGAAATCTAAAGTGTTATCTATCACACACAGAAAAGATGTGGGGAAACAGGGAAAACGATGAAAATCTCAAACAGCTCTTATAATTTTCAGTAAAAAATGTAATTGCAAAGGACATGGTTTGTTGAGCATAGTTCTGTGAGGGGTGCAGCCTTCCTCTGCTCCACCCAGGAATAGACTCAGTATTTGTCAAATGAAAATACTGTTTCACGTATTTTTATTTCGCATTCACCAAAGAGATTCTTCTAACATGGACCTGCAAAATAACTGAATGATGTGAGAATTATCGAATCACATGTGGAATATAATGTGTGGAATTGATTAAAGAGTTCTCTGAAACAAGAATAAGATTACAGACATAGTGGTTCTGATGTTTACCTCCATGTCTCAGACGCATGGAAGTGCTGAAATCCTTCAGTACTTGTCTGTAAAGGGAGTTTTCTTCTACCCTGTCCTCTGCAGACCTTTTATCCTCATTTGTGATTCTGATCCACTTGCTCACTTCTTGCTGCGTTTGTTTCATAATGATTTATATTAGGATGGCTATTTCCTCAAAACAAGATCTAAAGGTTCTCTGTTTTTGCTTGATCAAAGGTTGTGTGCACCAACTCTGTCCACTGTCCCTCCACAACATTGATTGTTTCCTTCTCCAGTACATTCTCTGCAGATTTCTGGCAATGGCTGCTAGTTTTCTGGAAATAGCTTTTTCTGTTTAGTGTGTATCCTTGCAAGTTCAAAAGCTCAGCTTTTGGAGCTGTGTTGAGTGGTGCAGAGTTGAGAACTGACCTGCACTCTTCCCATCAAAGAGTTTGGTTAGGAGGAAAAGAAATGTCCTGCCTATGCCAGCATTTTACAGATTTTTGAGTCTGAACTGCCTGATCTTATCCACTGCATATTAAACTTCATTCTCTCCAACTCTGAAGCTAGGACACACTTCTCTGTATGCATTTGTTGCTTTGCCTTTCTGCTTTGAATTTGACCCAGTTTCTGCCCTCCATTGTGCCCCACTTCCCCGCCCTAGCTGCAAACCTCAGGGTGTCTCCCAGCTATGTCTTCATCTCTCCTTCAGAGTGGCCTTTTCCAGGTCTTTCTGGACCCTGCCCAGGCCCCCACTTCCTGTACCCTGCTCTCACAGGTAGCAGCTCACCTTTCCATGTCTGCCAAAGGAGCTAGGACCCAGGGGAGGGGACAGGGCAACTTTAGTCAGGAGGAAAACTGCCTCCAAACTTATTTTGACATAAAAGAGCATTCCCTGTGCCCCAAGTCTTTTGCCGTGTGTTGCATTATTAAATATTCCCTTTATAAAAGTTCAAGTTTTGCCCTGGCTGGTGTAGCTCAGTGGATTGAGTGCAGGCCTGCAAACGAAAGGATCATGGTTCGATTCCCAGTCAGGGCACATGCCTGGGTTGCAGGCCAGTTCCCAGCAGGGGACACATGAGAGGCAACCATACACTGATATTTCTCTCCCTATCTCCTTCCCTTCCCCTCTAAAGATAAATAAATAAAATATTTTTTTAAAAGTTCAAGTATTCTGTTTAATTATTTTGTGCTCTCCTCTTACTAGATATAAACTCTATCTTCTAATATTATACAACTAAGGTGATTGTCTGCTTGGCTTTATAAAAAACAACAAGAACTCTAATTATAAATATTTATAAATAGCAAACAAAGCTTTAATTTAAAGTGTCTTCCAATAGTTTCATGTCCTCTATCTTTATGAGAGCCCACCAGAACATTAGTTTTGTGACCTTTAAAATTAATTTCAATACTATAGTTTAAAAAATTATAGCATCTGTAATTCCTAGTTAAAGAATCTTATTATTGTTGACTTCTTAAAATAAAGTATCATGGTAAAATATATTCTGTTTTTCTTCAGACATATAGACTGCTTTTCTATTTAAAATAATCAGACATTTTATTCTCTAATATGCACATTTATTAAGCAAAATCATTTGGTAAGATAATGTTAAAGGATGACAAGATTTATTCTGCAAAGAACAATAAAAATGATAACATAATAACTTGTATTACCAAATATTAATAATATACCTGATTAGTAACAATTCCACAATATTTATGAAATTGAAAAAAACAGTACAGCCATTTAGCAGAAACTTGCATAGCAGAATGACAAGATTTTTGTTACAATGTAAAATAAAAATTTTAAGAAAATTGTACCTGTAATTAACAAAATTAAGGAGAAGGTATTGATAGTTTTTCAGTAGCTACTATGGGCCTATTATTCTCAATCTCTTCAACTCAAAATGACTTAACACTTCTAAAAATTATTAAAGACCTCAAATAATTTTTTGTTTATGTGGGTCATATCTACTAATGAAAATAACAGAGACAAAATTTAAATATGTATGATTCATTTAAAAATCAAGATAGACTTCCGGCCAAGATGGAGGCATAGGTGGACTTGCCCATCCTCACACAACCAAGTTTAAAGATGACAAAGTTTTAGTAACAAAAATGCAACCAAAACATGGAAAATTGAACTGTACAGAAGTCTGACAACAATGAACCATTCAGCCAGACCAGTAAGAGGGACGGAATCAGCTGCTGGCGGAGTGGGTTCTCACAGGAAAAGGTGGCAGGACCGACCCAGGCACGGGTGGTAGTTGGCAGATCCCAGGTGTGGGGTAGCAACAGGAGGACCCAGTGGGGGCGCAAGGTGACTGGCTGACCTCAGTCACACATTCCCACACAGACAAACCAGTCAGAGGAGCAAGCAGTGAAACAGACCACGCAAACCAGGGCCCCAGTGATGGGAATTAAAGCCTAAAAGCACCAATTGGAAAACCTTTCGGGGTCAGGGTGCCTGGAGAAGCTCCCAGGCTCACAGAGAGTTTGTTGGAGAGACCCACAGGGTCCTGGAGGGTGCACAAGCCCACACACCCAGGAACCTGCACCAGAAGGGCCCAATTTGCTTGCAGGAAGCAGCAGAAGTGACCTAAATCCAAGAGAGAGTGGAACAAAGGCCATTGCCCCTCTCTGACCCCCCCCCCCACATACAGCATCACAACCCAGCAACTGGGTCGCCTCACCCTGGTGAATACTTAAGGCTCCGCGCCTCATACATAACAGGTGCGGACAGACCAAAACATTATGGCTCAAGAACAGCTCAAAGTCCCAGAGCCAATACTTCTAAGTGACCAAGAGATAGCCAACCTATCAGGTGCACAGCTCAAAACACTGGCGATAAGGATGCTCACAGAACTAGTTGATTTTAGTCACAAATTAGAGGGACAAATGAAGGCTAAACTAAGTGAAATTAAGGGGAAATGAACAGGAAACCAATAGTGATGGAAAGAAAACTGGGACTAAAAATCAATGGAGTAGACCAGAAGGAAGAAAGGAACAAACAAACAGAAAAAAATGAAGAAACAAGAATTCAAAAAAAAAATAGGAGAGGCTTAGGAACCTCCAGGACATCTCTAAACACTCTAATGTCCAAATTGTAGGGGTACCAGAGGGGAAGAGGAACAGCAACAAGTGAAAAACTTATTTGAACAAATAATAAAAGAGAACTCCCCCAATCTGGCAAAGGAAATAGACTTCCAGGAAATCCAGGAAGCTCAGAGAGTCCCAAAGAAGTTGGACCCAAAAAGGAACTTACCAAGGCACATCGTCATTATATTAGCCAAGATTAAAATGAAGGAGAGAATTCTAGAAGCAGCAAGAGATAAGGGGACAGTCACCTACAAAAGAGTTCCCATCAGACTGAGGGCAGACTTCTCAAAAGAGACCTTACAGACAAGAAGGGGCTGGAAAGAAGTATTCCAAGTCATGAAATCCAAACACCTCCATCCAAGATTGCTCTATCCAGCAAAGCTTTCATTTAGAATGGAAGGGCAGATAAAGTGCTTCTCAGATAAGGTCAAATTCAAGGAATTCATCATCACCAAGCCCTTATTACATGGAATGTTCAAGGGATTTATCTAAGAAAAAGAAGATAAAAATATGAACAGTGGAAGAACAGCAAACTCACAGTTATTAACAACCACACCTAAAACAAAAGCAAACTAAAAGGACAGCTAGATCAGGAGTGGAACCATAGAAATGGAGATCACATGGAGGGTTAGCAACAGAGGAGTGGGAGGAGGAGAGGGGGGAGAAGGTACAGAGAATAAGTAGCATAGATGGTAGGTAGAAAATAGATAGAGGGAGGACAAGAATAGTATGGGAAATATAGAATCTAAAGAACTTGTGACACATGGACATAAACTAAAGGGGGGAGAATGGTGGGGGGTGCAGGGTGGAGGAGAATGAAGGGGGGAAATGGAACAACTGTAATGGCATAATCAATAAAATATATTAAAATCAAGATAAATACAATAATAATGAATCTATGACATTAACAGTAATATAGTCTTTTTGCAGAATAATTATGTCTTCCAGAAAGAACAAAAAATAATGTGAAGTGTGGCATTGTTTTATGTTTTTGCAAATATCTTTAACATCTGGGTATGGAAGCCAGTTGGACTTCCATATCTGCTTTTGCATTCAGTATGTGTGTTTTGCTACTGTGACTACGTATGTGCTGCTATGCTGTTTTGACTATGTATGAGAAGAAAATCAGGCCCTGATTTGTGTGGTGCTGTGGGCTGGGCATGTCCCACACAAACAAAGTCACCTGTTCAATTCCTCATCGGAGTGCATGCCTGGGTGGCTGGCCAGGTCGCGGGTTAGGGGCATGTGAGAAGCAGCTGATAGATGTGTCGCTTGCACATGGATGCTTCTCTCCTCTTTCTCACTCTCTTCCCTTCTCTCTAAAAATAAATAACAAACAAAGTATTTTTTAAGAAAATCAGGCTTCACAATGATACGTGGTTTAAAAAATGAGGAGTCTTTTAATATCCTTTTAAATAACTATGAGTATTATGTAGTACTACCATAAAACTCAGTAAGTAGTAGGTTCTTAAAAGTTACTTACAATGTAGAATCAGAAGTCCTAACAGTTTTGCACAACCATTACATCAAAATCCATTGGTCTAATTTTGCACCTCAAATGAAGCTTTTACCTTTGCATGATTTTAACTTTGTGGTCCCCTGAAAGTGTCTTAGGTGTTCCATGGGATCCCTGGACAAACTTTAAGAACCACTATGGTAATCACTGCTTTTGTAAAACACAAACATGATATGAAATAAATCCTATTATCCTCTGATTGCAGATTATGAATCTGACTTTAATGGAGTGGACGGTGCCTGGACTTTATGCTCCAGCCGGCCTGGGTTTGCAGCCTAACTCCACCATTTACCAGCTGGCTGACTAAAATATTCTATGTACTCCTCAGTATACTACACTCATGCAAATACGTGAATGTATAGTGTTTGGTTTTCAAACAGACCATATCAAAATTAACTCCCTCCAATTTCCTTTTTGCTAGTTGCTCTATTTTGATTGAACCCATCATAAGTGAAAATTAGCCTAGTATAAATTTTAGACACATGGACTCTTAGAGGCAAATTTTCTCAGTTGAAACCCAGATTATACTATTTTTTCTTTGATCTTCAGAGTACTTGTGCATTTTATGAAGTTGAGATAATTTAGAAACATAATTTGTGTTAAGGGTTTAGAACAGTATCTGAATTTTAAAAGTGCTAGATAGGTGCATGCTATTTTTTTACTAGGATTATTATTACATGTCCCCATGCCTTTGGCCACTCTTGCTTTTTCAGAAGTGAGTCAGTTGTGCCATGACTCCCAGCCATGGGGGACTTATATCAAGGTCTCCAACTTATTCTATTGAAATCCCTTCACTTAGTTTTAAGAAGAAAGAAGACAGACCTCTCCCCAACTCCAGCAACACATTTTCCTTGGCAGAATGGAGACCTACTATGACTCTTTGCAAACAAATGTCTTCACACACTCCCTCCTTTCCGTCTCGGACCATCTCTGATATCCTTGATCTATCCAAAAGTTATGACATTGACTTTCAACCATTTCTTCATAAAATCTGTCAGTGGAATAGGTCTCTCACTCACATTGGTGTCTGCTATCTGTCCTGTAGACCCCATGGTGAAATAGGAACAGGAAGTGTGCCCCCCAATGTATCATCACACAAGTAACAACAATACAGAAAAAAGGGGAAGAAAACTATGATGCTATACGCTGATTGCACAACAAGCAGTGTTAACTCTCTACAAAGATAATCTCGGTTCATCTTCACAGCGCTTCTGTGAAGAAAGTATTATCCCATTTTACAGAGCGGGGGTGAGGGCCCTCAAGGCTCAGTGAGAATGAGTAACCTGTTGCAAATCACAGAAATTACTGAAATTTGACAGTGGCCAACCTACATTAGCTAAATTTTCCCAGAAGTTATGTATTCAACTTTTCTCTCTTTTCTACTTTTGTTTTCTTTTACTTTAAAGATCAAATACATATGGAAGACTGTTCATTAAGTGGGAACCCCTGTCCCATTCTGCTTGCCATTGAGGCCGCCACTTCTTTTTCTTTTAGATGATCATGTAGCCTTTGCCTCATGTCCTGATATTAAATGTTTGCATTCCTTACTCTTAATTCTTAGGTTTAGAAATGAGTTTTTTTAACTTTTCACTCACAGAAGGTCAGCATCGAGGCCCCTTTTCTGTCCCTGCCCCACCGCACACATGCAGTCTTCCAATATTAGCCAACAGAATTGGGCGTAATTTGGGTGTGGATCAGTGTCCAGTATTTATACCATTATTAATATGAAAATGCAATTTACATCTATAATTACTGTGTCTTTTATGCACTATTTTTGTCTTCCCTGAAATTGGTAATTATTATATTTTTCATGGAATTATGATTTTCATATTGTAAATTTTGTCCATACTTACTATCATTTCAATACAATTTATTCTTACTGATATTTAATAAAATTTACAGTGCTCTTTAAGTGAAATGCAATACATTTGCAATCTCACCCATTTTAAAAATCTATATGTCCAAGTACACAAAAATTGTTTACTGATGAACACACTTAAAGATAAACACAGGGACACATTAAAATTAAACTCAGTTATTTGGCTTAAATACAAAATGGATTTTTCTAGATAACTGAGTTTCCCAAATGCCTGAGGATTATTGCTTATAAGCACAGAAATTAGCTTTAATGTAGCTACTCCAAAACTGCATTACATTCAATCCTGTCTTCCTTAAAAGAGCACAAGATTTTTGAAAGCTCATAATCAACTTTAATTATTTCAGTGGCATTTGTGGTGTAAAATGATGAGTCAATGGCATATGCCTTATACTAAATATTTCTTGATCTCTGTGCTGTTTGAGTGGTACCTTTTTCTTAATTAGATTTCCTTACAGGCTACCAAAGCTCATTATAACTTAACATATTTTCCTTTATCATGTTTTTTCTTTTCTTGTAATTGGTTGCTTTTCTTCAGCTGGACTTCAGGGTAAAAACTGATAGTGCAGATACAAAGGACGCTTGGGAAATAAAGTTCACCAGGCTTAGTGCATGGATTTGTAATATTTATTTGGACCACCCAGGTATACTTATTACTTAATTCCTCGATTTGTCTATATCTATGTACGATTAAGTTTGCCACACAAATGATGTGACAGCTGCTGGTGGCTAAATGTCCCCACATATAGACCTGTCACTTTCAGCTGGGGTCATGGCAGCCAGGAAGGAGCGGCCATGTGGCTGAGCTGTGGGAGGGAAATGTGCCATTTTCAGGACATGGTCTTAAGGAAATCTTGTGGCTCTTCTGCCTCTCTCTCCATCCTCCCGCTTGCACCCCAAATCTCCCTTGTGGACCAGGAGAGAACAGGGGGCACATCCTGGGGATGGTGGAGCAGGAGGATGGCAATGGAGCCACTGAAGTAAGAGCAAAATACCCACTGTTGTTTGGGAGTCTATCATATGTTTCTACTCATTAGTTTCAACAAGTATAAGTGAATAGTTAAATATGTAAGACAGCATCTTCTCTGTTCAAGGTACTGACCCATTCATTTGTTCGGGAAGCTGTCTGGTTCATTTAAAACCTCAGTTGATTTTATTTAAATCTCACCTAGTCAAGCCAGAGGTTTGAAGCATTCATTTTCTATAGATAGTTGCATTTAGGTTATTAATTTGTAAAATGATAAATAATCAAGTAGTGAAGAAATGAGGTGCTGATTACAGCAGGACTACTTTTTCTCTGCCTTCTTAGGCTCTGATTTAAGCTGCAAATCTAAACAATACACCCTAAATTATTATTTTGGCCAACTGACAGATCTGAAGGAATGATGATGAACTTTCCTGCTTTCTAAACTGGAGGCTCAATCTTGGTCTGCAAAGTTTTTTTGTATCTCTGGTTTTGACGACCTCTTCTTTAAATATACGTTCGAAAAATAAAATAAAATGAAAATACCAACACTAGCCTGGTATAACCCAGTTTATCTAGGAGCTTCAAATCAACTAGAGGTGTAAATATAAAATAGTTTGTTTTTATTTAGTCTTCCAATTGTCCTCAGATCTTTCCTGACCAATAACAATATTTGGAATATGTTACTCCATTTGCCTGTGAATTTGGTTATGAACAGCCCAGTTCAGGTAAAATTTTAATTTCAAACTTGGTCAAAAGTGTATTTTCTCTTCTTTCTCAGCACAGAATGGCTGGGGATCTGAGTGATGAGGGAAGGCAAGGCTTTGCCTTTTTATGCCTCGTCTCTTCAGGTCTCTTTCACCTTCCCTGTGACGAGAGGACCAAATGCTGATTCTCTTGTGGAATACATAATGCATGCTTTGGAGGGTCCTGTCAGGACTTCCTGGTGCTCACTTCTCTGCTGTGAGAGTAGGAGATCACTTGGGAACATGACCCCACGGCCCTTGTAGCCCTCACTGTAATTGCAGGGATCACTTCATCTAGTGGGGAGCTCTTTTGGGTGGATAACCAGCAGGAGGACTCAAGTCCTCCACCCTCCTCGGTGTCCCCATGGCTAGGGGAAACTCACACATCTTCCTAGACCAAATTCTGGGCATGTAGGTGGTCCAGTCCTGCCCCTCCATCTATGCTTCCTGCTGTCTCTCTGTAATTCTCTTTGCTCGAAGCTGCCTGAGTCAGATGAGTGAATCTATTTACCTAAGAGGATATTCGGTCAGGAAACAAGAGCATGGTAGTCTTCCCCGCCTGTACTCTATGGTATGGAGAGTGGATTGCCTCTTAGCAATAACGTAAATTTTTTCAAAAGACATAATGACTCTCCACCTCTGTTCTTTTTGCTTTTATTTAGGAGGGATTCTATAATCTCTTACTTCTTAGAGATCAATGGGGGACAGATCTGGCCCCAGTTACAGGTCCCTCTCTGTAGAAGGTGGGTTACTGACAAACTCTTCGTGTCCAAGTTTGGCACTAGTCCCACTCAACATTGTATCAGGGACCTTATATTGTCTTGTACAAAATAATACAATTTTTAAACCAAAAACATAAAGGGGCTTACACAATCATACAGTAGTTTCACAACACACATTTAAAACATAGTATTTATTTTCCCTTGCTCCCAAAATGCCTATTTTTAAGAAAGTAAAAAATGCTGCTATTTTTAGGTTTTATTTTGGAAAATCTAGTTAAGGGAATTGTCATAACCTTGATAACTCTTATTTTTCTCTGAGCTGTTTTGAATAAATATTATGATACGCATTTGTGCACTATTTCTATGCAGGCATATGCCAAACGTGTGATGAAATGCAGCCTCATAGCACAGGAACACAAACTCCTGGAAGGGCAGTAACCTAGAAGTATTTTGTATACCAAATATAACTCTGGGGACAAGACTGGCAGATAGTGGTGTGTGTGTTTTAACTTCATCTAGAGTACCATCAGCTCTACTATTCTGTGCTTTATTTAATTTTGCTGATTCCCTCTCAAAGCAAAATGAATCCTTTCTAGAAGATTCCAGTGAAACTAATGTGTTTAACCTCAAAGATTTTATCCTTCTAGGAGGTCAACTGGAAGCTAAAGTACTTCAGAGAGAAACTAGTTACAATGTACTCACATTTCAGTTATTCTCCATTTATCATTACAATTATTGTACTAATTTCATCTATCTTTTACTTGATAAGTATAGAAAAATGAAAAACAAAGACCCCCTCAAATTCATAATCCCATTATAAATGTAAATAGTCTATAGTTGATATACACAGTTCTTTATAGATTTATACATTTAGCTATGATTAAAAATCATAGTTAATGCTATTTAGAGAGATTTTTCTGCAGTAGAAAATTTAAGGAATATCTTTAGGTCTTGTGAGTATGACAAATGCATAGTTCAAATTTAGAGTGATAATTATATCTGTAGAAGATTATATTTCCAAGCGTGTAAAAGCTAGGAGAGAAATCATGCAAGAAAATCAAAGATCAATTTGAGCATTTATGATTCAAAGAATAAAAACTCACAGTAAAAGCTAGTACACAGTATTTGTATAGTAAACTAGTTTGAGCATTCAACTGATAAATACAACATAAAAGCAGAAGTAATATCCCCAAGATAAATAAAATAAGAAAAAAATGTATGTTTCCAATTTGTTAGAATCCTGAAATCATTCTTAGTATGAAAAAAATCATAGAGTTTTTTTTATACCCAACTTTGTTTAAGGTACGTATACCTGTATGTTTAAATAAGAAGCAACATTCTTAGGCTGTGGAAGGCAAACTCATCTTCCTGAACAAAGTTAGCCATATAATTTTCACTCTATGTCCTGTCTGAAATCAGTACCTTCATTTCCTAATTTTCCCAGCACAGATGGGAAAATTAAAGGTACTGTCAGTTGGGTATTGCAGATGAGTTTCAAGGCATTGACTGTGGAAGAAACCTTAGAACTCATCTCCCTGAGGAGCCGTCCACTGGTAACTCACAGGCAGCATTCATACACAGTTGACGTGGGCCTATTTAGTATTTTAAAGCTTGGAAATTTCCCAGAGAAATCTTTAAACCAAGCTGAGAAGCTTGGTTTAAAAAATCAAGATCAGCTTGAAAAATACACCAGGCTTGTGCAGCCATTAGTTGAAGCTGAGTTAACAACTGATCCCTTTAGGGTTTACAGCTGTCAGAGGGGAGGAGCAGGGACTAGACAAAAGAAGGTGAAGGGATTAATCAAAGAATATATATGTATAACACATAGACACAGTCAACAGTGTGGTGATAGCCAGGGGGAAACGGTGTGGGGGCTGGGTGGAGGTTGGCAAAGGAGTGGGGAGAAATGGGGGCATGTGTAATCTTGTCAACAATTAAAGAAAGGAAAAAAATCCTTCTAGGCTTCCACAGCCCTCATTACCTCTATAGTCTTGCAGAGTATGCTCCATAATTTGGCGCTGCTTAACCTCCAAAGGCATTTGACCTTTTGACCCCTATGTAGCACATCTTCTACAGGTGAAAACATTGAGGTATTATTGATTCCTGAGCTTTCCAAACAATAAAATACAATAGTTAAGAGCATGATATCTGTGCTCGGTTTCAAATCCCAGCTCAGAAGAATATTCAGCTCTGCGACTTTGAGCAAATTATTGAACATAGCTTATGGGCATTAGTTTCCTGATCTCTCAGGTAAGAAATAAAATAATCCCTTCCACGCTGGGTTTTGAGAAGTAGGCTCAATAAGCATGTGAGTGTGCTTAGAATAGTGCCGCACAAATTTTGCATTCTATTAACATCAACCCGCTCTATAGAAGTGCAGGCACAGAGTAGCCCGCTCAAAGGATTTGAATCTATCTCTGGCCAGATGCCAAATTCAGGTATTACTTATGGGCTTGTCTATTTAATTTTCCTTCTCAGTTAAGACTGTTCCAGCTTTGAGTGTTTGAAGGAAGGCTTACGTAGCCTTGGTGTTTGGGGGCTTTCACAGCTCTTCGACAATATGGTCCTGGACATGAGAAAAGCACTAAGGATGGTGGAAAAGCCAGTCCCAGAATATTAAAAATCAGAGACCAAGTGATCAGGAAGAATTAAGTGCTATTCTTATGACCAGCATTACTTCTTTAAATAAGAAATTGTGGAGATAGAAAAGTCATTTATGATTTGCATCTTTAGTTGCTGATTGCAAAGAGGAAGAAGAATTTCATTTTTTTCATTTTACCCATCATTAATATTTTTGAAAAACTAGAAACAGATTATTCATTTATTCAGGAAGATGATGGAGCAGGTAGACTTGCATTCATTCCTTTTCTTTAAATGGTCTCTTTTAGCACTGTATTGATTGCATTGGGGAAAGTAACATGTTTTTTTCCTATTCATATAGATTTCATACTCAGTAAAAAACAAGTCCATGTGATTTTGAACAAGCATTGTGTAGTTGTTTATTAAATTAACATGTAAATGGAAATAAGTTTCAAATATAAAAATTTTTAAATTTGTATCTAAAATAACTTTTACTAAATTTCCACTAAGCTTATACTTTTGCATTTAATAGAAAACAACAAATCAATTTCAACATTCAGTCACAAGACAATCATAGCACTTGTAATTTTATTTTGCAAATTGGTACACACTAGTAAGCTTGTTTTTTCTCATTCTTCCCATTTGAAATTATTTTAAAAATAAAACTTTTTATCTAATAAAATATTCTCAAAATATTTACATTAAAATACCAAAAGTATATATTTGAAATGAAGTGATTTGTTTTTATTTTTAATGTTATTAAAATAATATCAACATTGTTAATAGTTAATATACTCTAATACTTTGAAACTCAGAAAACATGAACTCAAATTCCACCTTCCTATAGACTTCCTACAGACTCACTGAGACACTCAGTGTCCTTAATCCTTAAACTGGCAATCATAGCATGTATTCTCATAGCATATCATAAGTGCTTTTCTTATTGAAAAGCTTGTTTGTGACAGTTTTAAAATATATTTTCCTAAATGTCCTTTTCCATTTTACGTATTTGTGGTTGACTTGATTCCTTGAACATAAATACGGAGACTCTGTTCCGCTAAACCAATTTTTCCTCTTTTAAGTAAATGATAAAGGATTAAGAAGGTCACTCACTTGCATTAGTCTGTTCTCTGACAAAAATGCCTTAAAAGTATGTCATACAAAGGGAAAATTTTTAATTCAACAGACATATTTGTATACTGAACATATGTCAAATTCATTAACATATGGGATTCCCATTACCCTCCAGTCAAATTAAATTTGCTTTATCGCCCTAAAATCTACATAGAAGCAAGACAGAAAATTTTCAAGAAGTTAATGTTTTATTGAAGCTGTCTACTAATTCTATTCATTAGTTCTCTTCCTTCATAAGACCATTTCTAATGTTTAAATTTGTGCTAAGATTTTACATAACAAATTAAATTACACTGCTCATAATTTTTATGAATTTTAATTAAATTTTGTAAATTAATTTTCTCTTACTGTATCTTTCATATAAATAAAATACATAAATATCCATATGTGTAAGGCTCTGACACTTGAATAGCAGTTGGAAAGCTTAACTATTAGTTTAGTTAAGGCATTTTTTTTACAGACTTTGTAGCAGCCAATGACTCTTGTCAGGCACAGGAAATGACCCTTCTTTCAAAATGTCTCTGCTAGTTTATAATATTTTTTTATTTGTGAAAACTGTGTAAAAACTATCATTTTACATAATACAACAGCAAAGTTGTTACTGATTAAAAAAAAACAAAGTAGGGGGGAAGTGAAGATAAGAATTTTCAGGGAGATATTTAAACAGAATAAACAACTAAAAATGGTTTTATAAAAGAAAATGTATGAGAAGACAGAGCGAGAAGTAGAAAAGCATGCAATTTGTCAGACTGAAAATCTGATAGCCCTATTTTTTTAAGCTTCATCTTTCTTTAATTTCCTTAAGTAATAGCATGATTCTAGTGTCCGGATGAGGTTTTGCCAGCATGTGTTTTGTGTGTGCTCACGTATACTATACACCAAACATTGGACAGATGCCTTTGAGAATGAGTTCTTTATTAATCCTGCAATTTAATTTACCTTATCATTTTAATTAAGGATATAATTTTTGAAATACTATGCTCATGAAACCTATAGTGCAAGCTAGTTTTGTATGCTTGTATTTGCTCTTAATTGTAACCCAAAATATGACTTCAAAGGGACTTCCTAATGCTTAGTGGCGCTGAACAGGAGAGACACAGTGGCTCTGTGTTGGTGGTCCATTTAGAAACATCTTGACAAGTTCTAGGGCCTTATTTAGAATTTTAATGTATTTTATTGTTGTTTGAGCAATCTCAAACATTTTAGGATTGTTTTGCAAGGAAAAAGATAAATGAGTTAGCAGAGAGAGAAATATATTTAATATTTGTGTGTTTGAATTCATAAAATGTATTTATTAAATGGCTACAAACTGATCCTTCTCTACTTTCCACAAACCCAAAACCACATGTGTCTCTCTATTTCCTTAATTACTGGAAGACATGCTTATTTTAGAACACAGCAGTGCTGAAATCAAAAGAGCTGAGATAGCCATTTGTAAATTATAAGTTTACAGTGACTGAAATTGTGACAAATCCTTCAAGTTGGCTTAAAATATGTGGTATTAATATGTAGTATGATAAATGCATTAGCTTTGTATAGTTCTTAACTAGTCTCAGCAAAGAAAGTGGGTGGAAGTCATTTCTAAACAGCAGGGGAACATATTCTAGTCTTAGGCTTAACTACTTTCTATAAAATTATAGTTTAGATTATAGCAGTGTTTTAGGGTTTGTTTTTATCTATCTCAGAAACCTAATGAAAATCCCCTGGATGTAATTCCATAATCCCTGGAGAAGAAATAAATGGGGCAGCATTCAGTGTAACAGATGTGATTGCCACGTCAGTGATAAGATAGGCATAGTGCATTAGCAGTGAGGATTCAACAAGGAAATCTGAGAAATAGTAGGTAAAGGTTCTGCTGGCCCAGAAGGAAATTACAGGATAAACATGCCTTCAATTGTTATTTTCAATAATATTGAAGTAATAACGCATACGATTGAACCTTAAATTATTGACTAAGAATTCCAATAATGAAAAGCATAAGATAACCATTACAGGATCTAAGAATCCTCACCAAGGAAGTAATATTAATAAAATATTCACTCTTGGTGGAAAATGAGAAGGGAAGTGAAATTATGATAACCCAGTTATACTAGGAATTTGTATTAAATATTCACAATGCTTATATTACATTTCTCTAAAGATAAGTATGTTTTGAAGGATGTTTTAAAATAAAAATTTAGCATATATATATATACTCTTTGTTCCAAATTAGTAACTGAACTCAGAAAATCCTAAATACTAAATGAAAACTCTAAAAAGTATATTCGTTGTTGCATAGTATAATTATGATGCTTCAATACTGAAGATGCCTTGTGTGCTTATATTCCATCCATCACAGTAAAGTATTGACTCTGTATTTGACTTTCAGAAACACTAGCTGTGAGTATTTCTTATGCCATGTGACAGTGTTGGTAGTGTTAAGAATATCTAATATGAAGGGATAATATTCCCTGTAATAAATGCTACCATTTATAAATGTGATTTTAGATACCATAAAAATGTGTGATTTTATACAACTAGTACTGTAGCTGTTTTATTAAAATATCATTTTCTGGGAAACAACATGTTTCCTCATGATTTATCATTACCTTGTCAGGTAACAACTCAAGTTTGTAGGCTTAACTCTTAGGATTATAAATTCTTCAAAACTATAAATAAGGATATGTAGGTCATGAATTATGAACTGTAGACTCTAAAATGTACCTTGTAAAATTCCTACCTTAGGAGCATTTTGCCTAAATAACACCCTGGCCTTTAGAATGTTAATAATAAATAAAATCTCTGACTTCTTAATCATCTTTTTTTTTTAAAGATTTTATTTATTTGTTTTTAGGCAGAGGGAAAGGAGGGAGAAAGAGAGGGAGGGAATCATCAGTGTGTGGTTACTTCTTGTGCTCCCCCTACTGGGGACCTGGCCTGCAAAGCAGGCCTCTGCCCTGACTGGTAATCAAACTGGCAACTGTTTGGTTAACAGGCTGACACTCAATACACTGAGCCACACCAGCCAGGTCTTAATTAGCTTAAATCAACCAAAACATTAAGCTTCATATTTAGGCAAACTTGAGAATGTTGTTTGTATACCTTAAACAAAAAAGCATATGATTTTAAGGAGACTAAAAAAGCCAATATTAATATTTTAGTAACTCAAATATACAATGCCAGGTCCTCATATATTTCCATATGTAAGATTCAAATAAAGTCATTGGTTTTTTTTGTTTTTAAATAGATTTTATTATGCTATTACAGTTATTACATTTTCCACCCACATTATCCTCATTTAGTTCATGTCCATGTGTCATAAGTTCTTTAGCTCCTACATTTCCCATACTATTCTTGCCCTCCCCCTATTTTCTACCTACCATCTATGCTACTTATTCTCTGTACCTTTTCCCCTCTCTCATCCTCCCACTCCCCTGATGCTAATCCTCCATGTGATCTCTGTTTCTGTGGTTCTGTTCCTGTTCTAGCTGTTTGCTCAGTTTTTTTTCTTGTTTTTCTTTTAGGTGCGGTTGTTAATAATTGTGAGTTTGCTGTCATTTTACTATATCTGTTTTTTATCTTCTTTTTCTTAGATAAGCCCCTTTAACATTTCATATAATAAGGGCTTGGTGATGATGAACTCCTTGAATTTGATCTTATCTGAGAAGCACTTTATCTGCCCTTCCATTCTAAATTAGAGCTTTGCTGGATAGAGCAATCTTGGCTGTAGGTCCTTGCCTTTCATGACTTGGAATACTTCTTTCCAGCCCCTCCTTGCCTGTAAGGTCTCTTTTGAGAAATCAGCTGACAGTCTGATGGGAATTCCTTTATAGGTGACTATCCCCTTATCTCTTGCTGCTTCTAGGATTCTCTCCTTTATAATCTTGGGTAATGTAATGATGATGTGCCTTGGTGTGTTCTTCCTTGGGTCCACCTTCTTTGGGACTCTCTGAGCTTCCTGGATTTCCTGGAAGTCTATTTCTTTGCCAGACTGGGGAAGTTCTCCTTTATTATTTGTTCAAATAAGTGTTCCACTAGTGACTGTTCCTCTTCCCCTTCTGGTGCCCCTATAATTAAGATGTTGGAACATTTAAAGGTGTCTTGGAGGTTCCTAAGCCTCTCCTCCTTTTTTTGAATTCCTGTTTCTTCCTCCTTTTCTGTTTCTTTCTTTCTTCCTTCTGGTCCACTGCATTGATTTGAAGCACAGTTTTCTTCCCATCATTATTGGTTCCTAGTGAATTTTCCTTCATTCACTTAGTGTAACCTTCATTTTTTTCATCTAATTTGTGACCAAATTCAACCAATTCCGTGAGCATTCTGCTCACCAGTGTTTTGAACTATGTATCTGATAGGTTAGCTATCTCTTGGTCACTTAAAAGTATTGGCTCTGGGGCTTTGATTTGTTCTTTTGTTTGAGCCATAATTTTTTGGTCTGATTGCACCAGTTATATGAGGGGTGGAGCCTTAGGAGTTCACCAGGGTGGGGCAACCCAGTTGCTGGGTTGTGACACTGCATGTGGGGGCGGGTCCGAGAGGGAACAAAGTGGTGCTTGCTCTGCTCTCTGGGATTTCAGTCCTTTCTGCTGCTGCCCCAGAAACTGGGCCTTTCTGGTGGTAACTCCTGTGTGGGTGGGTTTGTGTACATTCTAGGACCCTGTGGCTCTCTCCAAGGAACTCTCCTGTGAGGCCAGGAGTCTTTCCCAGCACCTCAGTCCCCACAGGTGTTTTCAGTCCGTGCTTTTAGGCTTTATTTCCTGGTGCTGGGACCCTAGGTTGTGTGGTTTGTCTCGCTCCCCAGTTTCACCTGGTTTATCTGCATGCGAATGTGAATGGCCCAGTCCACCAGCTGCCTTTAGCACAGTGCCTCGCTTCACAATCGCCTCCTCCCGTTGCCACCCCATGCCTAGGATCTGCCAGCCACTGCCTGCATGCCCAGAGTCCACCTGCTGCTGTCTTGTGTGCTCAGGGTGCTTTGTGTGCCCAGTGCCACTGCTTTTTTGTGCCACCACTCCTCTCTGCCTGGCCATCTGACTTCGCCCTGTCTACCGGTCTGGATGAATGTGTCTATTTTAACTCCTTGGTTGTCCGACTTCCATACAGTTCAAATTTCTGTCATTTCTGGTTGTTATTTTGTTTCTAATTGTTGTTGTCCTTATTTTGGTTGTGCAAGGAGGCACAGTGTGTCTACCTAAGCCTCCATCTTGGCTGTAAGTCAAGTCATTGCTAATTAATAGTAACATTGATAGCTGTATATTAAATAACTATTAGTGACTTTCATGGAATGTTCAACTAAATTATCCAATTAATCAGTTCATTTATGAATGTGTCTTAATGACGTTGTGATCATGATTCACATAGTACATTTTCTTTTACTTTTTGCTGTTCAGAAATCTGAACTTAAAGAGTCATGAGCAATTAAGGTGATAATTGAACATTACTTCATAGAGTAAAAGTATAAGCTAAAAACAAGCTTGGTCCCACAATGTCTAATGTTGAAAGTGAAAACCTGTAAGATACATCTCCTGATGCAAATAGCCAGCATGTCTTATTCCTTCAGAGCCTTCAAGAGAACCCACCCCAAGGATCAGTGTGGGTGGAAATGTCTCACATACTTTTTTCCTCCAAACCAAATGTCAAAAAGAACATTGAGTCTTAGCTCTCATTTTTATCAGTGCTTCCCTAAATCAGCTGATACGTTTGCTGGTGTTACCTGGGGTGCTTAAGAGTAAGCTGCTGCTCAATAACACATGTGGTTTCCCCAAGCAAATGGCAAGGTCCTAAGATCATATCTAGCAACAAGTGAGCAAATGAGTCCACTGAGAACTATAAGAAAGAGCTCAATGCAATTCATTCTTCTTCTTCCTGACTTATGCCTATCATTTATTGCATTCTATTTTGTTTCAATCCTTGTGCTGACATTCCTGTGAGAATGTGGTATTATTGTTGCTGCTTTAAGGCTTAAGGAAACTTAGTGTCTCACTGAAGTCTATAGGAAGGTGGGATTGGAGTCCATGCCTTCTGGGTTCCAAAGACTTAAAGTATATTAAATATTAACAAAGGTGGGACTATTTTAATCAAATTAAAAATAAAATCAAACAAATCACTTCAAGTATATGATTTTGTTCAGATGTGAAATTTTTCTGAGCATACTTTATTAGAAAAGGAGTTTTAAATTTTTTAAACATTCAAATGAGAAGAATGAGAAGTTAGCTGGTTGGCGTGTACCAATTTGCCCAGCAAAACTGCAAGTGCTATTATTGTCCATGCACCATATGTTGCAATTAATTTGATAATGTTTCCTATTCAGTGCTAAAGAATAAACTAGATGAAAGCTTATTGAAAATAATTTTAAACACAGAGTTTTGAAATTTTATAATTGAAACATTTCTATTCATATTATGTTAATAAACCATTATATAATCTTAATTTTAAAATGCAAATAATTCCTTTATTTTTCCAATTAATAAATAAGCATTAAGTGTACCGGGCATTGGGATTAGGCATTGAATGACCAGATAGAAAGTCCCTGCTTTCTAGGAGCTTCCCATCCAGCAATTACTATACACACACACAGGATGAATTCCAACTAAGAAAATATCAAACGGGCCCTCGCCGGGTGGCTCAGTTGCTTGGAGCATAGTCCCATACACCAAAGGGTTGCAGCTGTGATTCCCAGGCAGGGCTCATACCAAGGTTGAGGCTTTGATCCCTGGTTGGGTGAGTTTAGGAGGCAACCAGTCGGTTTCTCTCTCACATCAATATTTCTGTCTCTCCTTGACCCCTCTCAAATGAATAAAAACATATCTCGAGTGAGAATTTAAAAAATGATATCAAAAAGAAAGATAAACCATTGTGCGAAGGCCTCCCTACATGGACTATATCTTGATGGGCTCTGCAGAGCCGCCTTTGTGAGTTTTGAAACTGAACAGTATCAGTGTACTAAGAGATGATCAGGCTTTGATAAATAGACTCAACTTAGAAGGATATAATTGAAGCATTATTTTGTTTATTTCTGGAAGGCGACATTACATTATGCCTTCATAGAAAGTGCCTGTGACTTGAAATTATTAATGGAAGATTTTGGTGAATATATAATCATAGCAAAGGGATTTAGATGGTGTTGATAAGTGAATAATTAAATTTTTCTCCTAGGGAATTAGCTCTAATCTCTTTCTAGAATACCTTTTCGTTGACCAAAATATTTCCGTATTCCAGATGTTCTTAGTCTTTATGACAGTGATAAATAGAAGCTGAAAAGTGTTTATGCATTTTTTTACTTTTATGTTTCATATACTTTAACAGTAAGTTTATATATCATTTAATTTTTCAAGCTTTATTAATATATAATTGACATATAACATTGTGCAAGGTTAAGAACACTGTGTTATGTTGTGCACAGGTATTATAGGTTACTAAAAGCACCATTACAAAACATTAAGTAAGCAATTACATTGACGTATAATCTTTCTCTGAATATACTGTAACCCTCAGAATTAGACCTGGACATTTGCCTTCTGCAAAATATCTGCAGACTGAGAGTGTTCCCTATCCCTGAGTAAGGCTAAGTTTACTTTTAATTCATGGTGTTAACTAGTTTGCATGAATGATTTTATAGACCATTTCTCAACATCAGAAATAATCAGTTGGTACCTAGCCCATGATGAGACTCATATGGCCTGTGGGTCTCCTGTGGCTGTTTCTCAATATTAAATGTCAATCAGCAAATAAATATTTCAAACATTTCAATTTCTAAAATGACCTATAAAATGTCTTTTGAGTTTTTATTATTAGTATTAATATTAGTATTATTTTGGTGCACATTTAAGTCATTTCTTATTTTTTATTTTCTTTTTCTAAGGTCATTGATAAAATATTCATTAATATAATAGTTTATCACTATGTTTTTCTTCAGAAGCATTCAAATAAATACATATATATAAATTAATATTTGGGTATAATGAGATAATTGGATTTTTATCAATCTTCAGTTGCTGTACTTCTGTTTCTGGACATTATTATTAGGCTTTACCCAATTTTAACCTTTAGGTGGCAGCATTTGAGAAGAGTTATGTATTGAAAGTTGCTACCATTTACAAAAACAAATACATATCTTCAAAAGAAAGGATTTTAGATTTATCATGCATTTTATTGAGATCTGAGACAATCTTATCAAGCCACAGTTCTGTCGCCAATTTAGGAACTTTTAAAAGTACTTTTCTATCCATGGAAGATTAATTTATTCCCATAAAAAGCCTGTTTTACTTCATTGTTCTTTACTGATGTTTGTTCACTGCTTATTCTTTCACTGAAGGCAGAGTATCTTCCAATGGGTATTCCTTCAGGGACCTTTGTCCCCAGATTATCCCCTATTTTAAGGAATCTTGGTTAATTACATGTAACTGAAAATTCCTTCCGAAGTATTCAAGGTAAAAAGACATCTTCCTTCTTGTAATTTATTAGTTTAAAAGTGTTTTATAGTGATATATATAGTAAGGAATGAGAAGGGGAAATAGAGTTTAAAACTAATTTATGTTAAGGACTCATCAATAGTCCATCTTAGTTACTGACTAGAGAGTCATCACAAAATGTAAATTTTGTTGAGTGATTGACAACTCAATTGATCTTATCTCTCTTGTTTTCCTTTTTAAATTCGAGGTCAAGTAATTTTATTTCATTATTCAAGTACCTAATCGAGATCAAGCCATACATGAATAGCTTAATTAAAAGATAAAGTAGATATCTGGTTGAATTTCAGCATTTAATTTTTACAGAGGTTCATGTCAGCTTTTCCACAGTGATTAATTATTCTTGTTGCTATATAAATTCTCATTATATTAAAAACCCAAATTTCTTTCTTTTATTTTCTTCTATTTAGACCTTAATATATTCAAGAGAATATTTTATGGTAACTTTTTTTAAATAGATTTTTTTCTTTGATCTTTGTGCTTTATGGGAAATGCTCCAATATTTTTAATCTCATTTAAGTTCAAAAGATTTTATTAAGTGCTTGTTTTATCATTAGGAAAGATATAAAATTCCAAGTAATTAATTCAATCCAAGTCTATGTATAGCTAATCCAGAGGATTAAGTGGTATATTACTGTTTATTTTTGTCTGTCTGAAAAATTAAATTCATTTGCTGAGGGTGAAGTGTTTGCTGAGGGTGAGGTGGGCTCAAACAAGAACAAGGGAAATCTGACTCTCCACCTGTCCTTTCTGCTTTCCTATCAGTGGCTTCATTCTCACTAAATCTCTTCCCAGGGCTGGCAGAGAAGGTTTCCACCACTCCTGACCAGCATCCCTGACAGAAGAAGCAGAGCATGCATATTTCTGTGAACTTAGTGAAGCTTCTAGGGTGGGCTTTCACTGTTTCATCCTCATTCCCAAACTTGTTGACATTAGGAAGTGGACTCTGATTGGATGGGCCCCAGGCTCCCTCAAGAGAACAGCATTGGAGTTAGCATTTATTAGCCTCATCCAAACCACGTAAACTAAAGCAAGAGTAAATGTGGTTCTCCAGAGGAAATATGAGGATATAATGGAACCAAAATAACAGAGATTATGATAGTACCTGTAAAAATCAGACAATCTGACGGGAAGAGAGTGAGCCAAAGGGTGTGGCAGTGATGGAAATAAAAAGATGAGTGGATTAACTGTTCTTGAATCTCATTATGATCACATAGTGAGTACACAAATCAAACATTGATGATTAAAGCCATCAATAAAAGCCATCAAGAAAATTAACCAATTAACTGAAACCAACATGATTAGAGACAACGTGCATTTTTGGGTAGAAGTCAAACCTTGGTTCTTGAACATCTTGGTTCTGAAACAGTTTGGTTCTCAACCAAGTTGTTCACAGAAAAAAATGTCTCAGTTTTCTAACAAAACTTCATTTCCCAGTTCTCTACCTGACAAATTCATTCTGATACCTGCGTGATTAGTCACATGTCTCTCAGGCAACAAAGGAGATTCAGTTTTCAAACAAATCACTTCTTAAATGGTTTTTTGGAACTAATTTCTGGAACTAGAACTGAGATTTTACTGTTAATACTTGTGAGTATAAATTCTAAAGTTATTCTATTATCTTTTAAATATTGATAGTTTTACGTTAAAACATTTGTAACAATTGCCTACTCTAAATATTGGCATAATAAAAGGCACAGCTGACATTAAAAGATGTATTATATAAGAATTATATGCAAATATAATTGTTGTAAAAGCAATGAGGGGAGAGGCAAGTATCCTTTGAATTGGAGTGGTTTAGGGTAGAATATTCAAAATTTCCATTGATCTGCTTTATTTATGATTAGTAAAGAGCTATAATATTTTGTATAAAAGTCGGTTTTCTATTCAGCAAGAAGCAAATAAAAATTTGCTTTTTATAAATAGTAAGTGAAATGTTTTGGTACAGAAGCACATACACTGAACATTTTCCCTTACTGGTTGTGAAATGAATGTCAATTTTGTGATAAATAATGAAATTACAAGTTAAATTCTAAGAGTTTTAGCAACAGAAAAACTGTTTTATATATATTTAACAATAAAATAAACATAGGATTCAGTATATTCTTTAAGATATAAACATATCAGCACTTTTTTGGACACATCTAAATTAAAATCCTTTGTTTTCTTCTTGTGATCTACTGCTTTAGGATAAAGCTGTGATAATAGAATAGAAGGGAGTGGGGTGAAGGAGTGAGGAGGGAGGAAGAAAAAAGGGAAAGAGGGAATGAGTGAGGGAGCTCGTGAACAGATGCTCCTCATTCTCAATGACATAGTTGTTCAGTTACTTGTTTTCTTGTCACCACGATAATTTTATTTCTGGGAATCTGCTATTTCCAAATTTTAAAAGAGCCTTGTGTTGACAGGCTTTAGTTTTCTGAAGTCCTTTATATATGTCGTTTTTGAAAAATATTAGCAGAAGTAGAGAATTAAACATTTTGAAGTGCATTTTTTTAGTTCAAGTTTTGATCAGGCCTTGACATGAATTTTACTTCATGCATCATCCAAGTCATTTCAGGTCCTAGGTTGATCTTTATGTTCACTGCGCTTCGGGACAAATGAGACAAAGTGGACATTGAGGCTTTTCACTCTTTCTTCTGACACTTTGACCCAAGTCGGTTGTATTTAAACCATGTCTGCCTAACAGTGTAATAAATTGCAAGAAGCAAACCAATTTCAGTAAAATGGGTGTCAATACCTTTCTGATAGTAGCAAGGTATGATCAGACTGCTTGAAACTATGTAAAGCAGAGTGATTTCTAACTCAGGGGACATAGGTATATTATCAGAAAGTTTGGCATGCCAAAGATCCTGACCTTTGACTTCCAGATTAGCACAACCCCTGCCTTGGGATGAGGGAGAGTGTTAAGGTGTAGTGGACGATAACTCCACATCCTGTTATGTGGAGTCAGAGGGCCAGTCTGCCCCATCAGATAGTAACTTCTGCAGCTCAAGCAGGCATGGTGGTGGCTATAATGTCCAAGATGGGCCAGTGTCCTCTGTTGTACATGAACTGTGTTCTATTTCCTATATAATCACATAATGTTCTCAATTTAACAGAGGAAATGTGTCAGTCTTTTTTCTTAAGTATAAAAATTCTTATACAGGCAAAGTTTTTATTGCATTCTGTTCACTTTTGCTGCCCCACCCTCCCAAATCATTCCTTTTCACTTCATCTCACAACACTCGTATTGCAAGGTGGCTGAGTATCCTGTGGCTCCCGAGACAACCATGAAGCTCTCTTAACTACACTACATTATAAATAAACACCAAGACCTTGCTCCTCAAAGGGCTTGGACTCTCCAAGGAAGGCATGTAGAGAAGAAGCCAGAAGGGCCTTTGGAATTTAAAGCTAGGGCCAGGCGATTTTTACAGAACACTTACAGAAAAAAGAAAATTAAAAAGGCCATCATCCCCCACAAACAAATTAACATAGTTTGTTCATATCATTAGTGTACAAATATTGTCTGCCTGTAATACTTTAGGCACTCTTACTGCTGTTCTATTTTTATCATAAAGATAGTTGTACGTTTAAAAAAAGACCAAGGAATATAAAGCCAATTGAAAATTCAACACTATCTGTGTCAATGTTGTGAGACTAAAAAGGGAGTGAGGCCCTGGCTGGTGTAGCTCAATAGATTGAGCACGGGCCAGCAAACCAAAGGATATACAGTTCGATTCCCAGTCAGGGCACATGCCTGGGTTGCAGGCCAGTTCCCAGCAGGGGATGCACAAGAGGCAACCATACATTGATATTTCTCTACCTCTCTCTTTCTCTTCCCCTCTAAAGATAAATAAGTAAAATCTTTTAAAAAACAAATAAAAATAAAATAATAAATAATTTTGTGTTTTTTAACTGCCCTGATTTAATTGGTTGGAAACTAGGAGGAGAAACAGGGTTTCCCTGCTCACCAGGAAAGCACCATGCACTCCGAGGGCTAGTAGGACAGCACCAAACTGCAGGATGAGTGGGGCTGGGGCCAGTGTGTAGAGTAACACCGGATCTTAAACTGCCTTCTTCCTGAAGTCATTTAAAAGCAATTGAAAAATACGGGCTGATTTTTTAAACATATTTTTTGCTAAATTCACAATTTTGTTATTGATAAAACACAAATCTTGCCATCTTTTCTTTATGCTTTAAGCTGATCTCTCTTAAAAGCCAACCTATCGATTATACCCCTCTTCCACTTTTCAGTCTTCCGTGTCTGTGCTCGGTGTCAGGGCAGGTTTGTGAGCATTTGCCACAAGGCTCTTTATGATTTCCTCCAGGGCCATTCTTCCAGCCCCATCTGAAATTCTTCCTCCCCGTGCTCAGATCCTATTACTTTGTTGTTTTGTTTTATTTCGTTTTTATATAATTTCACCAACACGTCATGGGAATGTTTTTTATTAGGCACCCCATCTTTATGTGCTTAATTCCTTCTCGTTCATCAGAATTCGCCTTTCGAGAATGTCTTCCTTAGAAAGGCTTTCCTGACCGACACTCCCCCAACACTCCGCCGTAGCCCCCTCATATATCAGTGCCCCGGTGCATATCATTGCAGTCGCTTTATCACTTTCTGTTAAACATTTAGCTCCATGAGGGCAAAAATGGAATTTGCTTTGTTCAATGCTTGGCACAGTGCTGGCACATAGTAGGTGCTTCATATATGTTGAACGGGTAAACTATATTCAGTTCAGTATGTATTTCCAGAGTGAGCGTTGGTGCACTATTCTATGCAACAAAGATGACTAAGACGCATTCCTTCTCTTCATATAGCTTTCCATTTAGTGTGTAGGCATGTGGGGATGTGGTGACCCACAGTTTATTGTAAGGCAACACTACAGCGGCCAACAAGAGCCGGTCATGAAGACGTGGTTTTGGGGATTTAGTCCCAGATATTTAAGACTTGTTATCTTGGAGATGGGAGTTTGTTGCAGGATATTTTCATTAGCATTTTGGAACGTAACTCTCTTTTGATAGCTAGGTTTAATTAGCTTTTTCGATAAATGGTTTTGTTTCCTTTATGTTTGTGTTTTAGTTTAAAATAGTAAAAATGATCATCATATTCATCTGTTCCATACTGGATTCAACAAAATATTTTATGTATATTTTAGTGTTATCATAATTGTAGTTTTTATTGTTAGGCAAGTTACATCCAGATTTTGTGTATAGTCTGTGATTATACTAATCCATTCTTAATTACTTGTGTGAAGTCTATGAAATCTTTTTGTACATTATTATATCCTCCTAGGTATTGATAAACTAGATTCATTAGCAATCTTTAATGTTCTTTTAAAGGTTATCTGTCTTTGACTTAGAAATGTTATATTCTCATTCATTTCATAACTATTTTTCTGATGCTTTTTCTATACCTGGGACATAATATAGATCTTATTTTCACAGAAAATTATACATATTATCAGTAATTGCTCTATTACCACAAGGAAAATGTATTTAGAATGTAGGGTCCCAAGGTATTTAAAAAAATCTTTTGAAGTAATGATTCAATATTACTTTGAGTGCGGTTTGCATACAAATAATAGTTATTATACTTTTATGTATAACATTTAAGCCACAGGACACTGGAGTCCTCATTTCCTGTTGGGAGTTTTCCGTGTAACTATAGTACTATTCTTCTATCTGAAGAGCTACAGATTTCCGTTTTACTGCGTTAAACATATAGTGGAATAATAATGCTTTGGTGTCATTTCTAAAAAGTTATTACTTCAAAGGCGTTGAAAGAATTATATGCTTCCTTCACACTGCATCATCTCATTCTGTTCTGTGATAATAGCCTGTATAATTCTTTCTCTAAATTAAAGTTTACTCTGTGGATGGGCTTACCCTCCTTCTTTCCAGTGTCCCATAGACTCCTCCCTTATTTTGTAACTACAAGATCTCAGCTATGGTAATTTATACAAATTTTTTCAGGTATTATCTCTGGTTATAGAGATTTCTTCCTTCCCTTCTTTTACTAAAAACAACTGTATACAACACCTAAAGAGGGATTTTAAAATACGGTGACACTAAAGAGTCTTCTACTCTTTATTTTCCTGGAAGACCAACAGTAAGCTACTACTCCCACTAACTGACACGTGTGTTACAGAGTTTGTAGGTCAGGTGTGAGGAAGCTGCCCACAGAGCAGGAGAACATTCACAATGGCAAACAGTCCTTCTTAGGTGCGCTCTGAAACCACACATGTAGAAAGACACATAAGAGGAATGAATTTTCTTAAGTATTTCATTATTCTTCATTCTTAGTTGACACTGTTATAATTTTTATCTTTCAGGTAAATGAATTAAAGATCACTCATCTTCTTCTCCAAGTACTAAAGTTAAAAATAAATTAGAAATTTTATACTCTGTTCTTCTGATGTATTTACTAAGCTGGTTTTCTGAAGAACCATATTATGCAGATGAAAATACTGAGGCAAGATAGCTTTAAAACTGTAGACATCTCATATTTCATTAAAATCATAATTAATGAGGCTCGAACTCAAACATGAAGATAATCATACTTCCTAGATTGGTGTTCTATCAAAAGATATTTATTTAATAGTGATATATAGTTTAAGAGTGGCAGAATTAAAAAAGAATTCAAAGTGCTGGTTTTAGTCTCTGCCTTGTCCCTCACTCAATGTGGGACCCAAGCCCCCACTCCATCTCTGAGATGAGTTCACTGCTTTGGTTTCCACAATCTCCAAGGTCTATCTAAGGGTAAAATAGATTTAACTTTTAGAATCAATATGGACTTTTCTGTATTCTTTCACTTATTCAGCAGATACATTTTGAGCACTTTCTTCATGGTAGGCACCTCACTAGACACAGGGGTAGAGCAGGGGATGAACCCAACTCAGTTCCTGGGCTGCCCAGGTCAGGCTCTAGGAGGAGATAAACAGAGGTTGTGATAAGGGCTGCAAAGATGTCATGGAGGTGTCAGGGGAGACAAGAGTAGGATAAGCAAAGCTGAATTACATTGAGGGTCTGGACTTGTCTCTCTAAGGGAGTAAGAGCTTACACTGCCACATGAAGAGTGAGAAAGCAGTAGCCGGGGGAAGAGTGAAGTGGGATCAGTATTCCAGGCAGAGGAAGGAGTTCATAGAAAAGCCCTGAGGTGGGAAATCACCCAGGGGCCATGATGTGGGCTGAGGTTAGATTAGATGAGGTTAGAGAAAGAAGGCAGAAAGTACGTAGTGGGAAACCCAACTCCAGTTTAGGGCTTTTATTTTAAATACAGTGACAATCTGAGAGTAACAGAGGTTGAGAGAGAGAGAGAGGTGTAGGAGGGAGTTTTGTACAATGTACAGAAGTTAAGATTTTGAATGATAGAGAGGTTTGCCTTTTTATCCATTTGTCTTGTAAAGATTTGCTTTGGCAGAAAGACTGTGTTCCCAAGGAGACATATTTAGACAAGAGTACACAAAGAATTTGAGCATGTAAAAAATGTTTTCTTAAAAGATACTGTTCCTCCTTAGCCCCCCAACTTGAAGACCACAGATATAAAACAGTGCTTAATCTCAGAAAGTTTGTAATCTAGTTGGGTAGAAAAGACATGAACATGTGAAAAGTTAATTAATTATAAAGGATTTAAGTAACAGTTCAAAACAATACCAGAGGAGCTGTAATAAGCAAACCATATATAACTGCTTAATCAATTGAACAGGGAGTGATTTGTCATAAGTCCCTAGTAGTCAGGGAATTTTTTTTTTGGACTCTTGAAAAACTGGCAGATTTTGAATGCCTGAAATGCAGATTTATGACATTTCAGAACTAACACAGTGGTGGAAATTATGAAAGGGACACTTGGAAGATGTTTTGGGGTGACTTCAATTTGATGAAATAAGAAAAGGCAGGTACTTTGATTGCCGAGAATGTGGAATGCCTGCCTTTACAATTTGTACATCATTCTGTAGGTCATTGAGACCCAGGGTAGGCTTGGGAGTAGGGAAATATCAGAATCAAATTGACATGTCAAAAATACCTAGTGAAAGCTTAACAAAGGGATTGGAAGAAAGAAATAGTCATCATCCCTACAAGCCAACCGTAAAAATCCTGGCCTGACTCAACCAAGGGCTAGAGTTGAGATATGGAAATGGGAAAGGAAAACTATTTTTTAGATCAAATGGAAGGGAAAAAATAGGACCAGGTAACTGTTTGAATATGAAACTCAAAGAAAAACAAGGAGTCCAAGAGAACAGAAATACATACTTCATCAAATTGGGGAATGGTTTTTGTGATTATTTAAATAATTGAAATATTTAATGAACTTTATTCAGTAAATTAATAAGAACAGTATTTTTCTTTTTTTAAGTTTTATTTAGTTATTTTTCAAGTACAGGTTTTTTTGTCTATTTCTCCCATTCCAGCCCCCCACGCCCTGTGCTCCCCACCTCCCTCCCATTTCCAAGAACAGTATTTTTCAATAAATATATAGCTTGCATATCAACTACAAATGCCATTTTTAGCCTATGTTTTTGCTCTCTAGATCTGATAGTATATGAGAGCATCAGTGTTCCCACTGTTGTCAAATATTGGTATTTTAGGCTTGCTAGTAGAGCAGGCTAGCAAATTACCTTTTTTTACATTATTTACCTATGTCTCACTAATATTTTTCATAAAGCCAAAGTGCAATACTTATTAACTAGTGGCCATACCTCTTTAATATTACCCCCATGAGGGTCTCTTCTAAAGGGTGTAACCGGGTCAATGGTTACCCCTTTTTAATGCTGTAACTTTTCTATACCCAGAAAGTAAAAGTGGAACACTTATGAGAAATAGCTCACATGTTTCTCACATATACACCTTCTTTCTCTTTATTTAATAATAGCTTTGTAAAATTATAATTGGACCTAAATGCAGTTTATTTTCACACAATGAGTTATGGTTTCATAAACTGTCTACAACCAAAATATCTTGTATATTTTCAAGCAGTTTCTCAAAGTGCTTTTTAACAGTAAGTATCTTCATATTAATACAGATTAAACAAGCTGAAAAAATTTAAAATTGGCCATAATCTTATCATCCAGAGATAACCACTATTAATATGTTAGCATCAATCCCTCAGCTTATTTCCTCTGCGTATACATAAATAAAACTTTTTGCCCCAGAAATGCTGGCCTTACTTTATCTACTGAAAATGTGGTCATTCCAGGTGTACTGTTGTATGACCTGTTTTTCTCAATTTGTAATTAGTTGTAAATCTCTTTTTAATGAATATTGTAAACAGAAACATCCCTTAATGTCTATGAAATTTTACTTCTATAACCTTATATTATACTTTTTATGTTTAGATGGTTCTCCATATTTTCTACTATAAATACTTTTGTTATAAAAATGTATACATACTCACACATCTAAAATATAGAAGTATTTTACTAAAACACTCTTATTAATACATATACACATAAATATACTACATACACATATATGAGGTCTGTCCAGAAGGTATCTAGCCATGCAATATGAAAAATAGACATATGTATTGAAGAAGATACAAGATACAAGAAACATTGTATGTAGGACAATGATGCCTCAGTCCCCTTTGAAGTAGGCACCTTGGGACCTCACACAATTCTCCCAGTCTCCATCAGCTGCTGCGTCCTATTTTCTTGAATCTCATTGATGGTCTGAAATTTCTTCCCTTTCAAAGGTGATTTTAGTGTTGGGAAAAGCTGTAAGTCACAGGGCACCAAATTTGGCCTTTAGGGGTACTGAGTCACCTGGGTGATTGGATGTTTCACCAAAAAACTCTTGAGCGAGATGTGATGCAGGAGTGGATGTGTTGTCATGATAAAGCTGCCAATCACCATTAGCCCATAGCTTTGGCCTTTGGAATCACTCAAATACTTTCAAAGGACAAATATTCAAGCCTCACAGAAAATTTGATGCAGATTCGTTGCTGTACCCACTCAGTCACTTTGAATACCACACAGTACACATGCTCACTCAACAGCATCTACTGCCTCCACTGACTATTACAGAGAAGTCATCATTGTTCACACATGTGCATTCCAGTCCGCTCTTCTTGGGTGCCTGGTTACATTGATGCCAGTCAAAATGTTCTCATTATGTTAACAGTCAATGGCTGGGATTTCTCTGGCAGACACTGTGTGTGTGTGTGTGTGTGTGTGTGTGTGTGTGTGTGTGTGTGTACACACACACACATATGAATAATACAGATGTGTACATTCACACACTTGTCTGATTTTTCTCTCAGAGTAAATTCTTATAAACAACTTTGTTGGGTGAAAGTTGTACAATTTTAAGTTTGGCCAAACATATTTTCAACCTGCCTTATAGAAGTCAGTTTTCATCCCCAAGAGAATATGTAAATCATCATTTCTTAACTCTTTTAACAATAAAACAATAAGCAGTCTATTAGCCTAGAACATATATCTTAGGGTTTTGATTTGAATTTTGCAGGTTACTTATAAGTGAACATTATATGCTTCTGTTTATTGGTTATTTGCCTTTCTCCTTTTTGTACTTGTTGTGAATATTTTTTGCCCACTTTCCATAAGTGTTCAAACCAATTTCTTAACTAATTTATGATCATCACCTAAATGAAGTAGTTTTAAAAGATTATTGAAATAATTATTTTTATATCAAATTTTATAGTACCAAACCAATTATCTGTGTCATAGCAAAAAATCCGGATACTAAACACCAGGTCTTTAACATTAATAGTGCAAATTTTATTAAGCTGTTTATTTAATATCTGTTTGAAATAAAATTAATAGATAATGACATTTACCAACATTATTTTATGCAATTTATTTTACTGTTTTTATGGATATAACCTTCATAAAAATACATAAAATATATCAAGATAAATATTTTTTGTAAAAGCCAAAAAAGGTTAGTGGTAGCTCTATACTGACAACACAGGGAATCTTATTTTCACTAATGTCTGAGCCAGCAGCATAATTTGGAAAAATTCAAAGTTAGCATGAATAATCACAAAAATGGAAATACCCACTCTCCTACTTAATGGGTGAGAGGAGCTGAGTTTTTATTCTTCTCATATTCGCACTCCTTTCCAAGTGCTATGCTTACTGCCTGACAAAACAGTGCCCTTCAGTTTCTAACACAAAATCTTAGTTACTTAAAAGAGTAAGAACATGTACCCTTCTCATAACTAGATGTAGAGGTGGAAATGTTGGTATAGGGCAACAGTTTGAGACTGACAGTGGGAGATGAGATTACGCTGGTGTTCCCTGACCAATTAGTTGAGAACAGAGGAGACAAAAGCATAAAAAGAAAATACTGCAATACATGTATAACCCACGTCTCAAATTTTTACAGATCAATGACAAAAGTGGTTTAATATCTTTCATTTGTTAATAAGAGATATAATCATGGTCTGAAATGATTTAATCCATAATTAACAGTTGAATTCATTCATGAATGTAAGTTTTTATATGATTATGGAAGAGTTGACCATGTACAATCAAATTGTTCAACAGGATAAATTATTTTTGTCTCATTATTTCTTCAATTGATGTTTATTTGTCATGTGTCAGACACACATTTTTGGTGTCAAATACATGACAAGAGCAAAGCTCCTGCCCTCCACGTACATTGAAATAGAGAAATTGAGTACAAAAAATCCAGGAAGTATTTATAAAATATAAGGAAGAATAATCATAAGCACTATGAAGAAATATAAAGCACAATGAGGAGACAGAGAGAAATAGAAAAATAGAGGATGGTCAATGGTGATCACTTTGGGAAAGGATGTGTAAGTATAGTGCTGGGAGAACTCTGCACATTACTGGTGTGTAATGCTTTTAAGGCCGAAGCAAGAGCAAATGGAAAGGCCTCAAAATAGGTGTGTGGTTGGTTCTTAACAAATTCAAGGATTATTTAGAATTCATATTACTTACTCATTTTTATCAAGTAATGTTTCATAGGTAACATCAAATTGAATAATTGGCCCAAATGGATAGAAAGTATGAAACACAGAAGTTATGTTTATTAAGATAACTGCTTTCAGACACACTTATTTTTTTTTAATGTTAGAAATGACCCAAAGTTAAAGCCTGCTAGAGGTAGATATCAGGGGAAAGATAGGGTTAATTAGGAAAGGTAGGATAGTAAGGTAAAACTATAATTGGTTAGTGTATAAATTTTAAAAATCATTTTGTGGTGTGACTGATGAATGACCTGTATAACCTAAATAAATTAGCATATTTCTGCTTATCCCAATATTCAAATCAAAACTTCATTTCAGCTCAGCATCTTTATTTCCATGACTTAAGGTACAATAATGATAATATTAACAACAAAGTAGCATTTTAGAACAATAACTCTTCAAAAAGTTATATTCACATTTGGCTCCTGAATTTTATTGGTAGCTCATCAGCCTGAGACTATGAGTATACATGGTGGCACCTAAAGGATCCAGTTGTGTATGATATCCATACTTCAGACACTATGCCATGTGTTGCTCTAGACTGTATCAAGTAACTCTTCCTGACATCTAAATGAGCAGCAATGACCTTGTCAAGGAGCATGGAGCTTGGCACTTGTCATTAGCATTTGCAGATTAACCCAAAATAATGAAGTACAACATACATATTCCTTTGTATTTACTTGTTTATTATATATATATGTAATTATGTATAAATAGTATTAAATTTATATGTAGCTATAAATAGTAAGTACTGTTGTAAAACTCTGTATGTGACTATCAACCAATTATGAATTTCAAATACAATACTTCAAACTATTTCTCCTAAGTATATTCGGATAATAAAACTTCAATGATATTTTCTGTGTATTGTATGATTTAAATTATGAAGATAATTTCTTCTTGAAATCTCTTCTTCCAATAAAGTCCCAAGAAAACAATAATACACATAAAGATGTCAGCCTGTCTGATTTTCATTGTGTGTGCTGCCCGTCAAGAAAAATGTGCTATGTATGCCCAAGTGAACCATGACTTTTACATTCGAAGACATTCATCTTGGGCTAAAGAATTTGAAAATTGAAATCTTGGCAGAGGTTGACTTATTGGTAAGTACAATCCCTTGAGAATCTCACATATGATGTTCAATTTATTTTTAGCAAATAATCTGGCCCTGAAAAAACAAAATTTTGTGCTTTTCTTTTTACAGGTAAGAACAGTACATGTGAGTAAGCCCAAGAGACTGAAGACTTGAGTTCTCACTTTCACACTCTTTAAAATTGTTACACTGTACTTGAGAAACTTGAAAAGGACATTAGATTTATTTTGATGCCTAGATAAATCAAAGCTGGGTATTTCTTTACAGCTACAATAATATCAGTAATAAATTTGAGAATATCTGTGTATTCTACTTATTTCAACTAACAAATATTCTAGATGCTGCCTTGGATATAAATATGTGTATGCTATTCTTATTCCTAGAGATTACAATGTATAAAACATTAGTAAACTATAATGTAAAAAGAAAACTTATAAACTCAAAAAATAAAAGACATTAAAAAATTGTACCTGAGATTAGCGAAAATACCAAGTTTTGAATCTAAAGAATAACTTCAGAGATCAAGTAGCATTTACAGTGGATCTGAAGGAGAGATTAGACAATCATCAAGTTCGTAAAAGTCCGTAAAGTCGGGATGAGATATTGAGCAGATGGAAAGAAGATAGCATAAACTGAGTTTGAGGACGAAATGCGTGGGATAGTTTCCTTGAATAGCAGACGACCTGTGAAAGAAGAATAGGCAACAGTAAAATTGGAAATTCAACATTATTCTTATAACAGTACTGGGAAAACTATGTATCTTTGAGCAATGTGAATCTCTGAAGACCTTGCTTGAAACATCAAGAAGATTAATTTACCAATGCTGATTCAGAATGAATTTATCAGGGAAATTATAACAATAACCTAGGCAAAATTAATTAGACAATATTCAAAGTTAAAGTATGTAAAAGATATTACGAAGGTAGATTGTCCATAATTAAGCAACTATTGCATACCTGCCTAAGTGGGAAAGGAGGAGTGCAGATAATTAAGCTGGTAACTAAAAGATTGGTAGAACCATTAATTAAACATAGAGGAGTCGGGATAAATAGTCATGAAGAAAATCAATGCATTTGTGAACACCTTGAATTTAAGTTGCCGTCATTACAGCTCTGTTAAGTTGACAACAGGCTGCTGGAAAGCTGTGTCTGGAACAGAGGAAGAGAAAAAGGAAGGTGATGGAGAAGGAAGGCATAGTAGTGGAAGAGTCAGGAACATGAGGAATGAGGATGAGGAAGCCGACAGCCTTCATTCAGCCGGCAGAGTCTCAGAGAGGTGGAGGGACAGAAGACTGGAGTCCAGGAGACAAGGATGGTCTGAGTCCCAGAGCAGCGCTGCTGGCAAGGATGTCCCTGTGCTCCTGTGCTGTCTGTCTGTCCTTTCCAGTTTAGTGGCCAGCAGCTATGTGTGAATTTTGAAAAATTGAATTTTAATTAAGTTTAGATAGTCACATGTGGCTAGTGGCTACTGATACGACAAGTACCATTGCAGAAACTTTTTAAACACTGGTCTCACTGAAATTACTTTTTCACTCAGTTACCAAGTGACAAATCTAAAATATAAATTAGAACATGTCCTTCCCTGCTTAAAATTCTCTAGTGTCTCTCTGGTGACTGGGAATATGATCTAAATTATTGAATCATGGCTAAAAAGACTTCGCTCCCCCAACCAAAGCTTCAGCCACATCAGCCAAGTTTCTTCAACAGGCTGATCCTTTTCCAGGTCAAGGCCTTTGTCCTTGTTTCTCTAATGCATCTGTTTCGTCCTGTTTACATGCTCACTCTTTTTTTTTTTAACCTTTCAGGTCTCCATTTACATGTCATTCCTCAGAGAGGTCTTCCTTGAGCCCTTTATCTAAATCAGCCAGATTGTCCTATTTATTATTCTTCAATTCAACACTCAATTTATTTTATTTATGCCCTGATCACAATTTGTTCTCATTTATTTATTTCCCTCCACCTCCCTTACTGGACTATGAACTCCCTGAGGGCAGTGTGTCCTCTAGTTTTCATACCTATGAGAGTGCCTGGCATTGCTATATGTGCAGTAATTACTGGTTGAATGTGTATCAAATACCAAAAATCACTGCCTGCTGAAAGAATATGTTTCTACTAAGCAGAAATTTTCACAAATGATCTTTTGTTGTTAAATGACTACATTTTAGCAAATGAAACTCAAAGGAACTTATACAAACAGGTTGGGATAATACATACCTTGAATAGTCTATTTAACCAGGAGAAACTAAAAAAAATACCAGCTGAAATACACAGTGCTTGATGCAGAAGACTGTTGCTAACTTCTGTAACTCATAAAGGCTCAAGTCAAGAAGCTGCCTCGTTCCACCCAACTTCTTCCTACACCAGGGGAAGATTTTGGAAGATTCTCTAATGCCTGCTTCGGATCTTTTTCTTTGAAGTTCTAAGGCCTTTGAAAGCACTGGCTAATTTTCTCTCAGGGTATTTTCTTGGAATCGTCAATAATAATGGAATATAGACACTACTATTATTAGCATGAAGGAAATAAAGAATAAAATCTGTGGTTCTCAGTTTGTCAGTTTAATAGAGAAAGAAAGGATTTGTTGCTACTTGGAAATGCATGGGAAATACAGTTTATCACCCAGATACATAGTTGTTTACCTGCATTGTATGAGTGAAATAAAGCAGTGAATGTGGCCTGTTGAACTGCTTCCAGAAAGTTTCCAACTTCTACTTAAGTAACCAGAAAAGGACATTTTTCATAAATTTGTATTTCACTAGGAATAAAACTGATGGTGCAACATTTTAAACTTTATAAAATAAAAGACTTTTATCTAAGATAAATCTTTTAAAAATTAAACATAAAAAGAATTTCATATATGAAAAGCAGTATTTTTCCTCAGCATTTAAAATATGGGTTTAATCCATTACCATTTATCCCCCTTCTACTCCCCTCACCCCACACCCCATAAGCACAACACTGTTGTTGATGTCCATGTGTCCTTTTTCCTCAATCACTCCACCCCTTAAGCCCCACCTCAAGCTGTCATCTTGCTCTCTATGAGTCTGTTTTGCATGTTCAGTTTGTTCATTAGATTCCACATACAAGTGAAATCATATGATATTTTTCTTTCTCTGACTGGCATATTTCACCTAGGATAATGTTCTCCAGCTCCATCCATGCTGTCGCAAAGGATAATATTTTGCTCTTTTTTTATAGCCAAGTAGTATTCCATTGTGTAAATATTCTGTAGTTGTTTTATCCATTCACCTACTGGTGGACACTTGGTCTGCTTCCATATCTTGGTGATTATAAATAATGCCGCAGTGAACATAGGGTGTTTATATTCTTTCTATTTGGTGTTTTGAGTTTCTTTGGATAAGTCTCTAGAAGTGAAATTGCTGGGTTATAAGTCAGGTCCATTTTTAATTTTTGAGGTAACTTTATAATGTTTTCCACAGTGACTGCACCAATCTACATTCTCACCAACAGTGCACAAGGGTTCTTTTGTCTCCTCATCCTCTCCAACACTTACTGTTTGTTGATGTATTGATGATAGCCATTCTAACAGGTGTGAGGTGATATCTCATTCTGGTTTTAATTGGCATTTTTTTGATGATTAGTGACATTAAACATTTTTTATATGTCTATTGGCCATGTGTATGTCCACTTTGGAGAAGTGTCTACTCAGGTCCTTTGCCCATTTTTTAATTGGATTATTGTTTTTTTTTGGTGTTGAGTTTTACAAGTTCTTTATGAATTCTGGATATTAACCCCTTATTGGATGTATTGGTGAATATGTTCTCCCATTCTTTGAATTATTTTTATTTTGTTGATTTTTCCTTTGCTTTGCAAAATCTTTTAAGTTTGATATATCCCATTTGTTTATTTTTACTTTTGCTTCCCTTGCCTAAGGAAATATATCAGATAAAATATTGCAGAAAAAATAAATTTAAAAATAATAATAAATAATAAATAAAATAAGGGTTTATATCTACTGATAAAAAAGAGAAAACCTGTTTCCATGACAGCCAGCATTTTTCTGTGTTATGCTTCCTGTTCCACTATGATCAATGTTTTAAAAGTAAGAAGGAAGGAGAAAAGAAAGCATAATTGAACATGCTAGTATAGGGTGAGTTTTTTAACTTTGTTCAAATACTTATATATCTTTCTACAGACAGTCCAATATCCAAATGGATGACTCCAAGAAGTCAGTTTGTACAGCATAAAAAAATGTTTAAATGTGGATAGATAATATAAGTATAGCTAACATGTAACATATGTGAAATATTTTAATAATATAAAAATAAACTTCTAAAATAATTGTCCCCAAATTATAGATAATCTTATGAGTTATACTATAAAACACCTTTTTATTTTAAGTATTTTTCTAATATTTTTATCTTCCCATTGAATTAACCATAGTCACTCCATGACCCATTGCTTGGCAATTCCTATGAAATTAGATGATCATAAAATGGTCCCAGATAAGAATACTATACTTTCTGGCTAATGTCTGACATTAAAGAGTGAAAACAAAATGGGACTTTAATTTAGCATTCTGAATGATAACTTGGGGCATAAAAAGGAGACATACTGTTTGAGCTATATAAGGGTTTTTCTGATGTAATTGTTGAACTTCATCAGTTCTATTCTGGCGAATGATTCCTGTACTATGTGAGTTACAAAGTTTGTATCATTAATTTGTTGCCAGAGTATGCCTACTTAGGTAGAGAATTTGAGAAAATAAAAGGCAGATAACTCTCAAATGATGGAAATTATAGTGAGTCTTCAAAAAGCTGTGCTTTCTTTATTTGGCTCCTTTGCCAAGAGGAGTGTGTTAGAAAGTATGTAATTACCTTGTGAACTCCTGTTCTGTACACAGATGGATTGATAGCATGAAAAAATCGTATTAATGGGCTCTGAAACGCAGACGAAGTGATTACTTAGCTATCTCCATCAGAATACTAACTCATTCTGATCCCCAAAATGTAAATGAGCTTAAGTAATAAGTGGTGTGCCCCAGTAATTTTGGCATAGACATTTCACTTCAAATCATAAGACTTAATATACAAGTTTCATTTGTTTCTTGAAATTACTATGAATCCACTTGCTGCATGAATTAACATTTTTTATTTCAGTGTTCAGTATACATAATCACACAAAATTCAATTCATTATTATTTGGTAGTCTGCATGTTTCAGGTTATTGAAAACATCACTGTGGAAATAAAAACATTGCTGTCAAAATTAGATGGCAATGGGAAGAGACTGCACTTGGGGTGGTGAACACATAATACAATATATACATGATACAGTATAGGATTGAACACCTGAAACCTATGTAATTTCATTAACCAGTATCACCCCAATAAATTCAGTTAAAAATTAAAATTTCAAAGGTAAATGCAGTGAATGGGAGAGATTAATTGCTGTGGTGTTAAACATATTTATTGAATACAGGAAAAATTCTAGAAGGCATCTTTTTCCGAAACAAATTATATTCATTGGTATAAAATCCTAACCCAGACACAGGACTCTACTTTTTCCTTAGTTCAGAAAATATTTCTTTGGCTTCACTAGCCACTGAATCTACAGGGATGGGTTTTTTACTAAGTTCAATTCTTATGCAGACTGCTTTTTGAAGAATTTGAAGCAAGTCATACTGACCTGAAATATATGTCTTTTGCACTTGCATTTTCCTTTGTTTTATTTTTGCAAGTCTTGTGGAATGTGTTTTTAGTGTCCAGGGTTTTGCAAATTTTTGTGATGCTTTAAGAGGAAAGGTACCTTTCTGAGTCTGGGGCTTGAGAATTGACCAAGAGGGTAGAATGCAACAGATGTCTCAGTGTGCCACTCTCAGCATCTGCACAGGCCCTTAAGAGGTGGGGAGGGCAGTACCTGTCATTTGCTTCTATTTCAGGGAATAAACTAAACTTCTTATGCATTAAAATATTTCATTTCTTAAAATGTGAAGATATAAATATAAAGTTTTATTCTCTCAAAACTTATTAGTAAAGATTAATGTACTATCCACTATGCTTTCTAGTGATTCCTGATGGGTAATCACCAAGGAACTCATTTAAAAAAAATCAAAATCCACAGCAGATCAATGAAATCCAATGCCCGGAACTGGGGGCCTGGGAATTTGTGATGTCATTTTTCTGCTGAATGGATACATTCTTTTTTCCTTTATTTTTTATTGTTGATACTATTGCAGATTTCTCTCTTTTCCCCCACTTTGCCCACCCCCATCCAGCACCCACACCACCTTCTCTCTGGGCATCATCATATTGTTGTCTGTGTCCATGAGTTATGGATATATTGATATGTTCCTTGGATATTCCCTTCACCTTTGTATATATTCTTAATGAAATAGTTTATTTTATTAACAAAACTGATCTATGCTAGCAGACAAAAAACCTATAATCGAAGTAATAGTTCTAAAAAGCAAAACATGATTATTTGTTATTAAAAGAAATTATGGAACTGAAGGCAAATAGCAAAACAAATACCATTGTTATATCTTTGTTATATCTTTAAGGTCCCCAGATTTCATATGGGGACCTTAAAGTTCTGATATAAGGACAAGAGCCAAAAAACAACATTAGCACGGCCTTTCCGTGGATTTAAAGATGACTGGAACTGGAAGCTTCTCTGAAATGGAACTTGCACACTTAATAATGAACAGCAGAAGTACAGGGATTAAGGTACAAGTGATACTTGAAAGCAATGCCTTTCCTAGAACTCAGTGACTGACAGCCAAAAATCACATAGAGTTTAGAAAAAATGTATATAAAAGAAATTGAAAACTTCTAATAGTTTCTGGATGGCCTGTGTGTTCTGATTCATACTATGTCAAGGGAAGACCAGATGAAAAATCCAAATTATCTTGGGACCGCGGTCAGAGGTTTTCATGAAGGGAAGCAGAAGTTCCTTTTTCTTTCTCAACCTAAGATTGTTCTCAGCTATAAAGAGAGGGTAAGGAAGAAATAAGTAATTGAAAAAATTTATATTGATGATATATAAACTTATTTTGCAAACCAATAAAATGCTGAGTATAACTTTGCTTTAGTCAAGAACCAGTTCTTTTTTTTTTTAACTGACTATAAGTTCTTAAAGCTCCTACCTTCCTGTCTTAATTAATCATACTCATAAAGGCAAGATTTCATAGGTATGTAATGTGGATAGACACAACCCTGTTTCTTGCTTGGGAAGGGCAAAGTGTGTGGGCAAAGGACAGAATTGGGGACGGAGAATGGAGATGGAGATTGAGCATCTGATACTTCATGAAGAATTTTCAATAGATATAACACTCCTGTCATTGCCTGGTCCACTTGTATCTTCAAGGATAGCGGTGTCTGTCTGCTGGGCTTGGCACCTCGATTCGGTTGCCACCTGGAACTCTCTCTCCAGGGAAAATGGTTCCTAACTTACGGTTTGTGGAATCAGAGCCTATCATTTAAAAAGCAAAGAAAAGAAGCAAAATACTGATTTTTGTACCTGAAAAATCAATAAATCTCTAGAGTCTGGCCACACCCGGAAGCCATTCCAGCTAGCTCTTCTATTACAAGACCCACCTTAGATTTTATTTCCCCCCAGCTTTATTGAGATATTACACTTTCATCTCAGCCTTGATTCATGCATGCTAAGAAACTTAGCAATAAGTCAACCAATTGACACCTGTGTAGCTGGTGGGAGAGTGGTTAGATACTGGAAAAAGGATCACACAAAGGAGGAGGATGAAGGTAATCTCCTGTGAAACATCAACACCTCAGACTTAATATGTCTACTATAGGGAATGTAGAGAAACACATTATAGCACAACTCCAGAGTATTTTCTGTGACAGAAAAGTTATTAAAGTTATTATTTAAAAATACTAGATGTGGAGCATAATTCATATCCTTTAGATGTGGGCTGTACTTATTGACTTTGAGTACAGTATAGAAAGAAGGGGCAAATATCTTTACAGTGGAGAAAACAGCCAAATACTACCTCAGGCAGGTGATCAAGGAGGAGTGTTGATGGCGTGTGCCTTTGTCTTGATGGGATAAGAGTGGCAGTTTACTTTTGGGACTCTTCCTCTCAAAACCTTATGACCCCAGTCTGATCATAAGAAAAACATCAGGCAAACTTGCAGTTTTTGAGGGACATTCTAGAAAATACATGACAGGTGCTCTCCGAAACTGTTAGTGTTATCAAAAGCAAGGAAAGTCTTAAAAACTGTTACAATAAGATGAGCTTTTGGAGACATGACAACTAAATCTAAAGTAGTGACCTGGCTGGGATCTTGGAACATGAAAGTGACATTAAAAGGTAAGGAAAATTGAAAAATACGGACTTTAGTTACTACTAATAAAACCATATTGGTTTGTTAGTTGTGACAATGAACCAAAGCAATGGAAGATTTTTAGCAACAGAGGAACTAGGTGAGGGATATATGAGACTCCATGTACTCTCCTCCCAAATATTCTGTAAATCTAACACTAATCCAAAAGAAAAAGACCATTTAAAAAAATTGACCAGCTGTTTACAACTTAATAGTAAAATCCCTTTTAAAAAAATTATGAGATAAAACTATTCCTTAAATGCTTCTGCCATTCTTACAGAATTACAATAAAATCTATACAAACTGTAGAACAAATGGATTAAAATGTTAAATCCTAAAAAAATTAAAAATAGCAATAATAGGAGTAGAAATATGTCTCAGCAAAGTTCAATGCATTAGAAAGAAAGAAATACAAAAGATAAGTAATAAATTTTTAAACTTCTGGCTATACAATGGGAAACATTATATAACATTATTAAAAGTTTAAAAATATATAATACATTTCAATGAATTAATATTTTTAAATCTAAAGTTCAACAGATGACTAAGAAAAAGACATTAATAATATCCATGCAAGTAAACAACCAAAGTGGAGCCAGACATTTTGCTTTGAAGGTAATAAAGGACAATATTTTAAATGAAACCCTAAACACAGTGCTGGGCACACAGTAGTTTATGAGTAAATACTGATTAGATGTGTGTGTACATATACATATATATTCATATATTGACTTTATGCAGCACCCAGCACAAATAATGCCCCTTTTTGTTACTAAAATCATAGTAAATGATTTCATACTAAAATACTAAAATCATAAGCATGTAATTCTGTAACATAACAATATGACATTCAAGCATACCATATGACGTTTTAGGTGAAATGTTCAAATTAAAACTAAATTCTTTACACTCATTATTACCCTACTAACCACACTCATGCAGGCATTCCCTGTATAATCTGCTGGGCCCTGTATATTCACCAGTTTTAAAAATATTTAGTAATAATAAGGTAGCAAAATGATGTTCATATACATTGTTGATGGAGATGAAAAATTAAATATCAGTGCTGATAACACTCTATGTGATCTCCATTTCTGTGATTCTGTTCCTGTTCTAGTTGTTTGCTTAGTTTGTTTTTGTTTTAGATTTTGTTTTAGGTGAAAATAAATGATTAAAATAATAAAAATTACCTTGTAATGCCACTTCCGAGAACATTCTCAAGTGCGTTTGTTATTTACTGCTGCATAACTAGAAGTACAGGTCTATAGATATATAGATTGTATCTAAATGCTTGGCTAAATTGCCTAAGAGCTGAGAGAAAGATGATTAGAAAATTGGTTACAAGGAGGTCTGGGGAAGAGGTATTTCCACATAGGGAACTACAGCAGTTTGAAGATATTTATATCTCGTTTGAATGCTCACTAAAGGGTAACTTCAGCATAGGATTTGACCAATCAATTAGATAGAATGACCCATTCTGTGGACTTCAGTCAGTGTCTTTTCTTAACCACTTACATTATCACCTAATGGACTCATTAGCAAAGTGCCCATGTGGCACTCCAATCATGTAAGTGGTTGAGAACCTTCAATGATGGGGGTTCTATGTGGACTTGGCCACATGGGACTCCACTCACTAGCAGTGGTCTGGCTTCTCCCAGTGCTGAGTGTCCAGTCTGTCAGCAATAGACCCTAACACTGAGTCCATGTTGTGCCATGATTCCCCAAGATCAACTAATTTCACCACTTACATCACCACTTACATCATGGAAAAGGCATCACCTATCTTATAAAATAGATACTTACGCTTGGTATGGATTCACCTTCACTCCCCATAATGCTTCTGCCAAAACTGTTATCTGGAGATTTATGGAATGCTTTATCCACAAAAAATGTGAAAAAGTTCCTTTTATCATGACTTGTAATATTGCTGTGAAATTCTAATAACAAAAATACTTAACAATAGGAAAACAAATTCATAAATTAAAGTACAAGTTTAGAAACACATAACATATTGCCCTGGCTAGTGTGGCTCACTTGGTTGGAGCATTGTGGCAAAAACGAAAGGTGGTGGTTTGGATTACTGGTCGGAGCACATACTTAGGTTGTGGGTTCAATCCTTGGGGCAGTGCATGTCGGAGGCAACCAGTCAGTGTTCTCACATCAGTGTTTTTCTCTCTCTTTCTCTACTCCTTCCCTACTCCCTTTCTCTCTGTCTCTCTGAAAGCAATGAAAAAAATGTTCTCAGGTGAGAATAAAAACCAAATTAAGATGGCAGATTCCTCTATTAAAACACATATTTACCAAAAACCCCATAACGTATGACATACACTAAATATAATAGAAAAAATTTTTAATATAGTTTATTGATTATGCTATTACAGTTGCACCATTTCCCCCCCTTTATTCCCCTCTGCCCTGCATGTCCCCTCCCACCCACATTCTACCCCTTTAGTTCATGTCCATGGGTCATACATGTAAATTCTTTGGCTTCTACATTTCCTATACTATTCTTAACCTCTCCCTGTCAATCTTCTCCCTACCATTTATGCTACTTATTCTCTGTACCCTTTTCCCTTCTCTCCCCTTCCCACCTTCCCACTCCCCTATTGATAACACTCCATGTGATTCTGTTCCTGTTCTAGTTGTTTGCTTAGTTTGCTTTTTTTTAGGTTCAGTTGTTAATAACTGCAAGTTTGTTGTTATTTTACTGTTCATAGTAAATAAACTATGTTATGTGTTTTTATCTTCTTTTTCTTAGATAAGTCTCTTTAAAGTTTCATATAATAAAGGCTTGGCAATGATGAACTTCAACTTTACTTTATCTGGGAAGCACTTTATCTGCCCTTCCATTCTAAATAATAGTTTTGCTGGGTAGAATAATCTTGGACACAGGGCCTTGCCTTCCATGACTTTGAATACTTCTTTCCAGCCCCTTCTTGCCTGCAAGGTTTCTTTTCAGAAATCAGCAGATAGTCTGATGGACACTCTTTTGCCTGTCTCATTTTGTCTTGCTACTTTGAAGATTCCTTATGTTTAATCATGGGCAATGTAATTATGATGTGCCTTGGTGTGTGCTTCCTTGGGTCCAAATTCTTTGGGACTCTCTGGGCTTCTTGGAAGTCTATTTCCTTTGACAGATTGGGGAAGTTCTTTTTCTTTATTTGTTCATATAAGTTTTCAATATTGTTCTTCCTCTTCTCCTTCTGACACCCCTTTGATTTAGATGTTAGAATGTTTAAAGTTGTCCTGGAGGTTCCTAAGCCTCTCCTCATTTTTTCAAATTCTTGTTTCTTCATTCTGTTCTGGTTGACTGTTTCTTTCTTCCTTCTGGTCCACACCATTGATTTGAGTCCTGGTTTCCTTCCTGTCACTGTTGGTTCCCTGTACATTTTTCTTTGTTTCACTTAGCATAGCCTTCATTTTTTCTTCTATTTTGCAACCATACTCGACCAATTCTGTGATCATCCTGATCACCAGTGTTTTGAATTGTGCATCTGATAGGTTGGCTATCTCTTCATGGCATAGTTATATTTTTCTAGAGCTTTGATCTCTTCTTTCACTTGGCCCTTTTTTTTCCGTATCAGTGCACTTGTTACATAGTGAGGGGTGGAGGCTTAGGTGTTCACCAGGGCTAGGCAACCCACGATGCTGTATTATGATGCTATATGTGTGGGTGGGGTCCGAGAGGGAACAATACAGTGTGCTCTGCTCTCTTCCAGTTTTCTGAAACTTCCTCCACTAGCCACAATTAAATTGGGCCCTTCTGGTGTTGATTACTGGGTGAGCAGGTTTGTGTACATTCCTGGATCCTATGGTTCTCTCCAATGAACTCTCCTGTGAGGCTGGGCATTTCTCCTGCTGCTGCCTCAACCCCCACAGGTGTTTTCAGTCAGAGGTTTGAGGCTTTATTTCCCTGCGCTGGGTCCCTGGGTTGCATGGTCTACCTAGCTCCCAGTTGTTCCTCCCCGTTTATCTTCACGCAGATGAAACACCCAGTCTGCCTTGCTGCGAGTCCTCTCCTCTCAGTTGCCTGTCTCTATCCCTCCTACAGGTCTGGATGAATGTTTCTTCTTTAACTCCTTAGTTGTCCAACTTCCATACAGTTTGATTTTTTTGTCAGTTCTGGTTGTTTTTTGTTTTTTAATTTGTTGTCCTTCTTTGGGTTGTATGAGAAGGCACAGTGTGTCTACCTATACCTCCATCTTAGCCAGAAGTTGACATCACTATATTGGAAAATTCTGGTAAAATAATCTTAAACAGAAAAGCAGATATGCAAAGACTTAGATATGCAAAGCTTAGAAAGGAAGTCACAAAATACAAACAATGGATTGAGTTAGATGGATAGTATTATGATATTTTTTTCAAAACTATTTAATATTAAAATATCTTTAAATAAAAATGAGAGACATGATACCATATTGATATTTAATGTTAATTTCTTTTTAACTATAAAAACACATTATTCTTAATAAATAAATTCAGATTAAGGACTGTTACAATAGGCCATGACTAAGAGTATGGATGACTCTCTACAACCTTTCATTCCTCATGGCATTGGGTTTTTAGTGACAATGTCCTGGTATATATAGAATCCACAATTTTGTATCACCTGTTTTCTCATCTATATTCTGAAACCAGCCTGCAGGTAATTAGTCATTATTCATGCAGCTACTTCTGATTCAAAATGGCAGGTATGGTTGTACATATTCAAATATTTTACTCGCTGAAGATTGTATATATTATCACACCAAAAAATGTACTAACAGAAAGAGGTTTTTCCCCCACAACCTTTTTCAGACACTAAATCAAACCATCTGTTGTAATATATATATTTTTTCTGCGTAGGAAATGATTGTCAACATATGGCAGTGTCAAATGATTTTAATTTATCTTTCATTAAGCAAGAAACAACTTGTCATGTTTTAAGTAGCCTGGAGATTTTTTCTTTTTTCATTATGAATCACTAAAGAATATTGTCTACTGCCATTTATAGTACTGCCCTGCATTATAACAGAAAAAAAATGTCCTTTGTAGGCGACTGTTCTGCATGGCATGGGCCCAGCTCGCACTTGGAGATGCACAGGACCCACACCCACAGATAGGTTCTCTGATAAGGAATCAGGCCTACAAAGTGCCTAGTCTGCTTTGAGACTTGCTTTTGCTAAAACTCCCTCACCCTGAATTGCAGCAAACATTTACTGCAAAGTAACTTCCTAAAATCCATGCTAAAACTCCCTGGTATGGAGTGTAACTGGCTCAACCACTTTTCCCTTTTCATTTGCTAATGTCCCTCTTCTGCGATGTGATTAGCAGCATTGGCTCCTTGGTTTTCTGTAAAAGGTAATCACCTAAAGCCAACCTGTGTATAGTGAATGAGGACCATTATGTAATGTGCTGAGAAAATGAAAGAAAGGCCTGCATGGTGGAGGCCGAGGCTTTTGGCTCCTGTTGAGAGTGAAGCTACCAGCCCTTTTCCTCCACAGGACTTGGTAATCCCTGTGAATGTCTCTCCCCATCCACAATGTGGCAGACCCCACAAGCTGGGGTCTGCATCAGTCTCTAAATTTGTATGTAGAATAAGATAATTTAATTAAAAAACTTAGATAAGATATTCTTTATTCAGATTTCAAAACCAAAATTGTGATTAATGTACTTGGTTGTATGGTAATCTTAAAAGAAACTGTAAAAGGCCCACAGTCTTGTTCAGATAAGGCTTTGGAGGGCTGAAAAATATCTCTACCTAATGATGTTGGCATTAGCATTGTTAATTTGCACTCTGTGTGACTGAATAGGCAGAGGAGGTTAGATGATGTGATTTCAAAGTCTCTCCGACTTCACATTATATGCTTTTGACATTATTTTTGACCATTTAATTACAAGGCATACATCATTATAAGATGATGATAGTACATAACAAGTATGTCAGCCCAAAGTTAAACTGTTTAAGGACTAAAAATAAAATGACATTTAACATTAATGCATTTCCAGATATCACTACTTAAAACCAAGATATAGCCAAAATGATCTATTTTTAATGAAAATCCACCATGAAATACTGAGCACATATTTCTTAGTGAATGGAATAATGTTATACATCTTATGATGGTACTTGAAAAACAGCATGGCCTATGCAATGCATTTATTTGCTTTAGTGAATATTTATTATTCTAGCGATAAGACAACAAAAAAGAGCTAATGACCCAATATCCTATTAGATTTTTTTAAAGAGACAGTTCTCCTTAATTAGGGCATCTACAATTGAATTACTGCTATTCGAAACTTGAAAAAATGATAATACTGCCCCTAATACTGTTAGCACTTGTAATACCTCTAACACCTAAGAGCAATAGCTAAAGCTCTTTCACTTACTCAACCTGGAGAACTTATAGTAAACTTTCTCTAGCCTTTTGCTGAATCAATTTAAAAAATGTATTTACAGAACTTAGCAGTCTGAAAGTCAGATTTGAGTTATGAGATGGAATAACCAGATTATAAATAGGTATGGAAATTCCAAAGACTAAACTTGCTAACAGGTAAAATAAACTAGTGAAATGGGTAAGAAAGGCATTTAGGAACTGGTAGAGACCATATGGATTGGAGAGTATACCTAGTCTAAAGAACTTTTTTTTTCATAGAAGAAGGCCTTAATTGATCTTCAGGTATTTAAATAGAAATCAGAAATACATATTTTATGTGAAATGTTATGGTTGTTAAGACATGTTGTTAGCCAGACCAAACACTTGCATAGACAGTTTGTGAAGAATGCTGAATATTTTTGAGGAGGGGTGATTAGTAGAAAGTAGACACCTGCTGTAGCATTATCTGGTACTTGTGAAAAAATACATGTTCTTGGGCCTCTGTACCCTAGATTTTTATACAGTAGATCTGAATAAGACCCTGGTATACATTTCTCAGGCAAACTAAAATTTATAAACATGGTATACACTCTTTCTTCTAAACCTTTGAAAGTAAGAAGAGCAAAAGTTAAGTGGCAGGCAGACCTTACAGTCAGGCATTATTGGAGCATCACATTCTTCTCCATACACATCAGGTTTCTAGCTTAGTAATTTCAATGTCACACACGACCTCTAAGAAAGCACATCTCTGCCATGACTCCAGTCAGTTCCTGTGCCTGATGCTCTCATGTTAGGTTCAACCATGTGTGATACTTTCAGTCATTAACATTAAGAAAAAATGGTATTTAGGCATTGAAAATACTCATTTGAAAATACTATTTCCAAAAGGCTTGTGTGAGAATGTCCCTCTAAGTACAAATGTTATGTTAGAAACAAAATAATACAAATGACAGTGCCTGTGGAAGCGAAACAGGACTCCATGGGACCAGCATTTCATTGTATGTTGACTGTAGATTTGACTTAGTCATGACTTGAAAGAAATACCCACTTCCTTCCCAAGGCCAGAGCAGAGCTGTGGAGATGAACAGTGGATTTGCAGTGTAGTCTCCTATTGCAAGGACCTCTCTCTTTAGCCTCAGTTCCCTAATGCTTGTCTTTTAAATCCCTGCATGTACCAGCAAGTCCAGAACCATGTCCAGTTTACAGTTACTTATCAGGTCTACAGTCTCCTATTACAATGATTTAGATGTGTAAGGATTAGGACCTTTCTGAGTTTTTCTGCACTTGCCTGACTTCTTTTGTAATCCAAAAACTTACAAAAAACCTGTTAAGTGACTATTTTTAACATTTTGTTGCTCTAGCTAACACATGAATACATGTTCATTGTAAAAACCCCAAACAGTATGTGAATATGTTGACTACATGTTTTGGCTCCTTTCCCCACCCAATTTTCCTACGGAGAGATAGCCAATGTTAACAATCGATGTCCATCTTCTGTGACATTTCTGTAAACACAGATACACATTTCAGTGAAGATCTGAATGGCATTGAGTGCATATCTGATACTTTGCTGCGTGCGTATCTGATACTTCATTCACTTGGCAGAGAGTGTCTGGGAGGCCCTTCCAAGTCAATAGATAAGAATCTGTTGCTTCACACTTTATTGCTTGCAAGATATTCTATATTGTGGCTGTATTCTAATTTATAGAATTCTTGTTTATTGCTAGACATCAGAATGCTCCCATAGACATTCTCCCAACCATGAACATCCAGGAACCCTGTGTTTTGATTTTTTGCTTTTCACTTTTCTCCTGTGATTCTGCATCAAATACTGAACCTAATTGCAATGCCATTCCTTTCCTGTGTAATACTAACCCTTAATGAAGTTCTATTGTGACAGCTGTCACTTCAGCAATGTTAGGACTGTGAAAAATGTCAATCTTCCCTCTAATTTAAAGTGAGACATGTTTATAAAATTTATGGTGTTCCATGGAATTGAACTTTACTCCATATGTAAGGTGGACATGACCATTGTGTGTTTAGACTGCTGACTTTGGATCATGCTGGATGACATTTTAATGAAGAAAATGCATGTTTAGATTGGTGGGGCTGTCTCCTATATCTTATACCTGGCCAAGGTATAGCATCATTATGTAAAAATTATACCTTTATTAATAGTCCCAAAGCATAGGTACAAAACCATGTTCTGGTTGATTAGAGCTCTGTTCCTGAAGATGAAAGCTCATTTACGATGTGTGTGTGAGGATCTTTTACTAGTCCTTATATTTACTTTGTTAGTGTTCTTATCCTGTCTCCAGCTGACATGACCTGCACAAAGCCTCTTACTGAGTCTCTAGCATTAAGAACAATTAATAATAAGTTAATTCTGTGTCTTACTGTTTCTCTTAATTTCCTGCTCATAAAGATTGAGCAAAACACTTCCTTTATTTTGGACTAAAAGTATAAGGCTACTTGGAAATAGATGAATTTTGCAGCACAATATGCTGTGGCCCCTTTAAATCACAACAGAATGACAACTCTAGTAGGCTCCCCTTTCTGCGTGGCAACCACGCAGGCAATTACAGGTGTCCCACTTCAAAGACCGCCTGCTGCTGGCTGGTCTGTGACCTTCATCTTCAACCTCATTGCAAGGCACTGAGCAGAAATGGTCATCATCCCTATCCTCTCCCTTCACAGCCATTCTTTGATGTCTTCAAGCTGTAAATGAGTTTTTCAAATTAGTTTAAATAGTTTACCCAGTATTTAAACTATAGACTTCCCTTTAGTTATTATCCCAATTTTCTCCTTTAACTTGACCACTGTCTCTGGCTTTTTGTTTTGTTTTGTTTTTGCCTCCTACTCTCCTTAAATAGAGGATTTAGTTAGCTACACCAATTTTAAAATGTTCTGTTTTTCTAGAAACAATGTATAAGCATTATAGTTAATCTGCAAAAGAAAATGAATTATAAAGATACAAAAATTAGTCATAATCCCACAGAGATAAGTACTATGAGCTTTTAAAATGTTCTTATAAATACAACAAAAATTTTTCTTTGCAATTAAAATGTCTTAGAAAATGGGTTTTATGTGCTGCATTAATTGTATTATTTACTAGTTGTTTCTTAGTTTGTAATTGTTTGCTATTACAGGTGATTTTGCAGGAAAGATTTGATCATAATGTTTGATCATACTTATACTATGTTTAATCAGGTGTTTTCAAGAAAGTAAAAATTGCCCAATTGCTAAAGACAGGCTGAAATAGTTTAGATCCCAGTGGTGTTCTTTAAGTACTCATTTTGTGATGATGTCCTTAAAAGTATTGTCTAACTTGTAATTTTTGCAAATCTAATAGATTAACATACTTTATTGTAATTTATCTTATTTGGGTTGGTAGTGAAGTGAATATGTTCATTAGTTATTATTATGTCTGAATTGTATATTCAAGTAACACTGCAGCAAGTATCTTCCCCGATTTGTTGTTAAGCCTTAGATTATACTTACAATGCTTCTGGTAATGAAAATATTTTATTAGGTACAAAAGTCTTCCACAGTCCAGTCTACATCTATGAATATTTGCCTAGGTAGTCGCCACTTTCTCTTCAGCTCTTTTTCCTTTTTCTTTTCCTTCACCCTTTCCTCTTCCTCCTGCCACTTAACTGCTGGATGTTCATTTCTCTAAGCCTCGAAGGAGCATAATAAATGTGCAATAGGATAGTAGTAAGGAGTAAATACGGTTTTGTTGTAAAGCACAGTGTCTGACACACCTTAGAATTCTGATTAATATTTGTAGTTTTGAATCATATAGCTTTTGCATGTCTATTGTTAAACGTGTTGCTTGTTTTACACTTTGCTTTAGTTACTTTAAGAAATTATTTATAATTTACTACTGTTAATATAACAAAAGTATTATTACTCTGAGTAATTTCATGACATATTCAGACATAATGATCTCATTAATTCTGCCAGTTTTAAAATTGGTTGTTCTAGGTAAATAATTCTGTTGTCTGCAAATACAGACAATATTTTTTCTTATTTTGTTGTTGTTTGTTTTATAAATGCTTTGAGTCTAATTGTGTTGGGTGTACTTCCAAACCAGTGTGAAATAATCACTGAGCATCCTTGTTTTTCAATTTTTACTTACAAGGTTATCTCTAGAGTTTCTTTACTATGTAAGCTATAACTATTGATTTGAGACAGTTCTTATTGTTTTTTTTTCTAATTCTATTAAGGATTCCTACTTTCAAAAGAATTTTAATTCAGAAAAGTTAATGAATTCCAGGCTTTTCCAGATCCATTTAAACTATATTTTTCTCAAAGATTTCCCATTCTTATTTATTCTTGTGAATAGGCCCTTCCTAGTTGTGAGAGATTTTTCCTCTCATGAACTATCAGTTTTATCCTAGTATTTTATCTAGGATTTTCACATAAATTATTTTGCTTTATGGTTTTTATTTTAATTATGTTTGTCACATCTTGCTATAAATGTCATAATTTCATAAAACAAATTTGGCACCTTTTCATCTTTTTCAGGTTTTGTAACATTTCATATATATAAGAAAGTAACTGTGTTATAAAAGTTTAAAAGTCAGCCCCTTCCTGATGTATGTAAATCCGGTCCTTGTCAGCAATAATATCTGGTCCTCTGTAACAACATTTCCTATGTCTTCTTTGTTTATTGGGCAATTAAATATTTTTCCTGCTTCTTAAATTACTATTGCTACTTTTGTTTGAATATTTGCAAATCCAATGAAATATTAATATTTAAAAATAAAACAATATTATTTTTAACATTTTAATCTATATATGTGTAGTTATCTTTTGGCCTTTCAATTTTTACATGTATTTTTATATCTTCATTGGTTTTGTTAGTCACAAAAAACCCACATCTATTGTCTTTACCCATGATCAATTCTAATGTTTTTCTGTTTCTAAGCAACTTATTTATTCTTTCATATTTTTGGAAATTTTTTTTGTTTCCTAAGGGTTACCAATGATTACTTTATTTCCAAATCTAGGTAACCTTCCAAAGTCTCAATAGATTTCTTTTTGTTAATTGAATATATCAGGCTTGACTTCCCTGGTGAAATACTTTCCTGAAATACTCTCTTAATCTTTTTTGTTTTTATTTTTGTTTACTTTCACCATTTCTCTTCATCTTACTTCAAAGTTCTGCTTTCCTCTTCCAACCCCAAATGTGGGTCTTCCCCCAAAACAGCCCATCACAGAAAATGTCAATAATCCTTTATCCTCTAATTGACATTCTTAGTCCATCTTCTAACATTTCCATTAAGAAGTTTCACTCTCACCTTAAAGTCATGAAATCCTTCTAAGTAATTTGTGTTGTGTTTTCCTGATCATTGACAGAGTGAAGCATTTCTACCCTAAGTCTTTTTCTTTTTGGTCCTGAAGGTATCCGAACCCTCATCTCTTTCTTTCCTTCAGCTGTGGAAATAAACCATTCCTGCACTGGTGGCTTACACTGTCAGAAGGACGGTCCCCTGCAGGGCCTGTCTCCTCTTTACCTGACAGCACCCAAGTGGGGAGGCAAACCTGGTGATTTAAGTGAATGTCCACTTAGGAAATGTTTCAGTCTCCTCTAAACTTTGGACTAATTCTCAGGAGGGCTTCCTTTTTTTTCTCTTTTTGAAGAATACCAATCAATACTTTCCCCTTGGAATGAATTTTAATGGTGAAAGTTGTTCTTGTATCCCTAGGATGGAATGGAGATTTTAATTCAGTAAATTTGTTCTCAAGAGCGAAATCCTTTTACTCTTAGGTAACCCCACATACAAGTTCTCAAAAAAAAAACTTAAAACATCTTATTATATATGATTCCCCCCAAAAGAGAGTCTAAAATTTGGAAGATAATGTTAGTAAGGATATTTTGGTAGAGGAATAGGGAGACATGTTTTTTTCCTGAAATCTTTATTTTCTGAACTTGAATTACTTTTATGTGGGGGAAGAATGCTTTGCCTTTGTGAGTTTACTTTTAGTGTTGTAGAACAAAGAACATGGGCCTGGAACACAGACATGCCTCATTTTGAATCTCAGCATTTTAATCGGTAGTGTAACTGTACACTATTATATTATTCTTTTACTTCCTTCCCTCTACATTTGGTGAGGAAGTAAGAATTTGCATTTCAAAGAAATGTAAGTTAAGTAAAAATGTTTGTCTTTCTGCAAAGCGTGTAGTGACATAGTAGGTGCTAAGGAATGTTTGTATCCTCACTTCAGTGCAAAAAATAAAAAACTGAGTTTGATTTTATATGTTTATTTCATCATAACTTTGTTAATGTATTTGTTGACATTGCTCACTGGTTGTTCTCAGAGTGGGTCTTAAATTGTTTTATCCACCCTTTTCTAAACAATTTGCTGTTCAAAGCCTAGAGATTGCCTTTTATAAATCATTGTGGGATTTGGAGGTCAAAACCTGAGGTCAAGACAACAAACCATGAACCTATTTTAAATGTCTCAGTCATTAAATTTTGTGAGACACTCTGGCTACCAGCATAAGATATACTTCATCTTGAGAGAAGGCGGCAAGAAAAGGAGGGTTAGCAATGAGAAACTGTTCTTTCAGGAGACTTATCAAAAGTAATTCATCAGTTTTGCAAAAAAGATGTGAGAATTGATGGAGCATTTCTACTTAATCTGGGCATTTAACCTCACTATTTTTAGTGAGGTTTGAAATTTTAAAAAGGCTTATGGTTAGTAATTACTTTTTTAGCTGGTGATGTCTTTATATTTGCAGATGTGTTTCTGGGAATGTTTGAATGTTGGCTTTTTGGAAAATAACTTTATTTGCTATACAAAAGTCATTCTTAAATGTCAAACATTATTTGGTAGTTCATGTTTCTTTTTTTTTAATGTCTGAAAGACTGTTTTATCCAGACTTGGTTTTGAGGTCAATCTAGTGTTTCAGGATAGTGGGAAATTATGGTTGTCTGAAACCGTAGGGTTTGAGAAGAACATGGAGCACTGTTACAGAGAAAAATTAAGTTCTTGTGTGATTCAGTTATGACCTTTATGAGTAATTAACAGATTGCTTGTCTGGTAAAGGACTCAGTTTTTTTCTCAGCCATTTACCAAGAAGAACTTCGTGCTGTTGTGAGAATTTTATTCTGTTTTAAGATTGGAGTCAGAAAGCCTTTACAAGTCTGTAGAGGGCACCAAAATATATGCCTTTGCACCCTCAGTAACTTAAGGATTGAATGTATAAACTTCTCTGATTTTTTAATGGGCCTTATTGAGAATAAATCTAATGTGGCCTAGTACTTAGACTTTCAAATGCTTCATTGAAAATATAAATGCATCTTCATATTTATGCTCAATAAAGGAAATTTTGGTAGAAGCAAAATTTAAAAGGCATCTGTTGCCAAGGATGGAAACATTAGGGAAGAAGGAGTGTGATACATTATTCACTATTAAAATATTTTCATTATATCCAACCTCAAGTTAATAACACTTGAAGGCTACACTCTTTTTTTAGGGCAACTTAATGTCAATTCCCATTGTGAGGCTCATACTTTAGCATATTTTCTTTCCTATGAAGTATCAAGGAAAACCTATAAGACAGTTGAAAGTTACCGGCAAAATTATACAACCTATGCAAACGTTAACCTGATTCTATTTCCACAATGATTAACATCATAAGACCATGCATTCCATTTTAGGGAAGTAAACAATGCAGAGTGCAGGAATATAAAATTTATTTTAAAGTTGAAAGAGACTCTAGTGATCCAATTAACCATATGGCCTTGTACTTGAGAGTGTAGCTTGAGCATCAGTTAGATGTGAGTTTTTGAGTCCCAGACCTAACATATCTCAGCTGTATAATGATGGGCAGTTGGTATAATCTCTTGAAACCTCATCATCTCCATACCTAAAATGGGACCATTAATAGAACCTAACAACTCATGAGGAAGATAGCACTTAAATATAGGGCCCATCTCATTGAAAAGAATCTTCAATGGCAGAATGAGCCAATGTGGATGGAACCTGTACCTGCTGTAAACACATAGAAATGTGGGATTAAATGTAAAGACAACTAAAATGAGCCACACTGAAAAGAAAGGGAAATGTATAGATAGGTGTCCCTACCATACAATAGTAACAATAAAAAGAACACAAATACTGAGGGTAAGTTGGTGGCTCTTGAATATTAGCACAGTTATAAACTATGAATGGCTAAGAATTAGGATTCTGATGCTGCTTTGTGGACAGGATAGTGTCCTCAGCCTGTGTAGGTTCAGTAAATAAAAATTAATTCAGCTATATAGAACCTGGGGTATTAAAGAGCTGTCCTTTCTATCAGAAAATGTGTAGGGACATTTCATTTGGTGGCCCTGGGAAACAGCGAGAAGGAAGCTTGCCTTCTTTCAGCTTTGGTTGTGGGGAAAAACGCAGGACCCCACACAAAAAAATGAATACTGTCATATACCATGAAGGGTCATGATGCCAATTTATACTTTTGTGATGTAGCAACTCAAAGTCTAGAAATTTACTTCTTGGAAGAACACTTTCATACTGAAGATTATAGGAACTGCACAGGGGAAAATATATGCAAATCAACCCTTAATAGAAGTAAGACAAGACAAAGTGAAATGAAATGAAATGAAATGAAATGAAATGAAATAGAAAACAGAGACCATACGGAAGAATCAGCACATAGACCTCCAGGAGCATACTATGAACTAGAAAAAAGGGTCTTTAAGTAAATTGTGAATGATATATGTTCAAAGTGATTTTTTTAAAAGGAGTAGAAATAGTAAAGAATAAGTATAGAACAACATGGACAAAACATAGATTTGAAAAAATAGAACTACCAATAATAAAATATATAGTCACTGAAATAAAAAATTCAGTAATGGGTTAAGCACTAATTTGGACATTGTCAATAGATATTTTTTGTGAATTGAAAGATAGATCTGAGGAAATTACCATGATACAGAGAGTAAGATTAAGATCATGATACTATTCAACGATAATGTTTTTCTTCTTCCTCTCTCTCCTTTTCCTCTTTCTCTGTTCCAAGATATTTTTCAGTCATTTACAAGATGCAATGATGGACAAGATAGACAAGACTCTTATTCTTATGAAGCTCACAATTTAGTAGGTTGATAGTTATAGATATTAAAAGGTAGATAAACAAAACAGATATTGATAAGTTCTGCATGGAGAATTAAAATCAGGTCTAGAGAATGTCTGTATAGGTACTTTGTATTTGGTGGTCAGAAAGAATGTCTGTATAGGTACTTTGTATTTGGTGGTACTAAATATAAATGTGGTGGTACTTTGTATTTGGTGGTACTGAAGAGTACCTTAAAGTTTAGTGAAATCTTAGCTTACATAAAAATAATAAGAATGAATCTGCCATGCAAAGATCAGAATAACTTTCTAGTTAAAGAGATCAGTTAGTACAAAGGAGGGAAGAACTATGTATGTTTAAGGAACTGAAAGAAGGCCAGTGTGGCTGGAACATAGTGAATAATGGCAAGAAGAATGAGATATCTTAGATGTGCAGGCTGGGGCAGGTTATATAGGGCTCTTAATGAGAGCCAGGATAAGAAGTTTAGATCTTACTCTAAGGGAGGCATAAATGGACTTAAAGAAGGGTATTTACATAGCCTGTTTTACCATTTAAATTATTTGGCGGTCTGCTATGTGGTTTAGACTAGGTTAGTGGTAGAGGTAAGAGATATTGACTGATTTGGAATGCGCTTTCGATGAAGATATTGTAAGAGTTGGAAATGGATAGAATATGGGGTTTAAGAAAAGAAAATAATGACATATTGTAGGAATCAGAGATAAATCCCTGCAGGAATCATTTCTACACTATTCATTATTCACATAGATAGCACTTTCAGTGATCAAAAGCTTGGTACACTTCCTATAGGCACCTGTTCCTTTTCATGTACCCCGCATTGTTAGAAAATTCTTCCTATAGATTTGACCCCTTTTCTCCCAAGTATTTTTTAATTAAAAACATAGTTAATATATTTATAATCCTTCTGCTATATAACAAGTCTTCAGATAGTCAAAGAAAGTTACCATTTCTTCGTGGTGTTCCCCCCACCATGCTAAATATTCTCATTTTAAAAATTCTAATAACAATTTATTTGTATAACACTTAAATCACTCATAATTCTATATTAAAGTTTAATTATTTAAATTTGCTTAAGCTTTTCTACTAGAATTTATTCTCTAAAGTGCCCTATTCATTGAGCACTCAGAAAATTTTATTTCTAAAATAAGCCAGACACTAAACTAATTTTTTACACAGTTCTGACTCCAGTTCTTGTTATTTTACCATCCTGAGCACTCTTCTTTCCACACACTTTACTTTATGAATATTTCTCTTAAAAAATGATGACCACAACTAAATGCTAAGTAGTCCAAAAGTTCTGAATTCTATACTTTAAAAAATGCAATCAAAGTTAACAATGAGATTCTGCATAGCTATTGTACAGTGTTGACTCATCAAACTTCAGTCATCAAAAAAACCTCAGTATATCCATATTAAAATAAGCCAGGTGTACCCCAGCTGGGAGGATACACTCTGACACAAGCCTCTGGCAAGAAAAGAATGATCTATGGAATATACTTATATTAAGAGAGATTATAATTAATTGAAAACTACCAGGTAAAACAGTAAAAAAATAAAAATTATAACACAAAAGAAGACATTCTATTTTCAAAGTAGCAAAGTCTTAATTGCTTCTCCTACTTAAGATGTTGCAGGAAAGTCTCCTATAATTGGGTAATCAGAGCCAGTGCCCCCTGTAAAGGCTAGGGTGAGTGAGGAGGAAAAATCCTAAACCAAAATAGACAAGGACTTAGAAGGTAAGCGATGCCCTCCTTAACCCCCTTGCCTGTTCTTGGACACTTGGCCACCAGCCTCTGCGGAAACACAGTCCTGTGATTGTATTTCCTTGTACTCCTTGCTAGATAATGTTAGGGTTCACATATGGTTAAGAAAGTACAAAATCAGGTAAAAATACCATATTTAATGGACCTTAACAACATGAGCTTCCCAGTTACCAGTAGAAGAATGTCAGTTTGTAATCCCAGAGTTGTGCTCCTGAGTTCTCCAGACTTCTGAAGAGTACCTTTCCTTTAAAATAATTTTTAAACAAACATTTGGCTTGATCTGCCACGTAATGTAGAAATTTAGTATCTCCCTGATATTCTTAAGGATTCTTTGAGGGAAGGGTTGCATATATTCTTTATATATATTCCTGTGCATTCTTACATGTATTTTAGATATTTAATCAATGATTGATTTGTATTCTGCTGCTGGGGATATTCTCTATTCTGTCACTTGCCAGTCTCAACATGAAATCAATGTTGCTTCGCTGTTGTCACCTCCTTTTAACACAGGGTTAAAGGTCTTTAATGCTTCTAACACAAGGTTAGTTGGCTTTTAATGAAAGTTGGCTTTCGGGGAGAGGAACTATATTTCATTCCAGCATACTACATACATTTATACTTAAATATCACTTATTAAAATTGCTTCTGATAGTCCTTCCACAGGAATTTTTTAGTTTTCACATCTGCTCTCATCTTCCCACTATTTTTTTAAAGTTTTTATTTATTTATCTTTAGAGGGGAAGGGAAGGAGAGAGGGAGAGAAATGTCAATGTATGGTTGCCTCTCGTATATCCCCTGCTGGGAACTGGCCTGCAACCCAGGCATGTGCCCGGACTGGGAATCAAACTGCAATCCTTTGGTTCGCAGGCCCGTGCTCAATCCACTGAGCTACACCAGCCAGGGCTTCCCACCATTTTTATGGACACCTCTCTTTATTCTTCTCCCAAGATCATTCAAACTCACTCCTTTCTCTATCTGTCCAAGTAATCCTCACCTTTTCTACCTGTGATCGTGTTATTCAGTTTCCCAGATAAAGCCATAAGGCCTGTCTTTACATAACCAGACTAAACCATCAGATAATTTGGAAAACCTAAGACAGTTTTCTACATTATTTCTGGTCAGCTTTTAATTTGTATTTTGCTACTTATTTATTTGTGCAGTATCTATTTTGAGCACTGTATGTTTATTAAAATAAATTGAAATGGATAGCTAGGAGCAACTCTCATACAGGAAATGATTAACTTGTTTTCACAAATGCTTAGTTTGCCAGCAAAACATCTACATGGCACTGTAGGGCAGGTGTATGGAAGATATCCATCAGACTAGGGTAGTGGAAAACTGATAGCTGTTTGCCCAAACATGATACCTATGTCTATAGAGATGGGTATGAGGGAGAAAATGTTGAGGCAGACCTTGAGATAAAGCTCACATTTAGAGGATAAAAAGTCACAGGCAAAGTAGAGACAGACTCATAGATAAGAGAGCAGGCTGACAGCTAGTTGTGGAGGTAGGGAGGTTAGAGGGTGGAGGTACCTAGCAAAAGGAAAATGGACTCACAGACATAGACACAGTGTGGTGATTGCAAGGGGGCAGAGGGTACAAGGAGATTAAATGATAATGGGAAAAATAGTAAAAGGTTTTTTTAAAAGTCACTAAGGCAATGAAAGAGACAGAAACAGGAGGAGGAAGAAAAGCAAATCAGCAAGTTTAGGAAGCCAAGGGAGGTGAGCATGTTAGAAAAAGCTGTGGGATGGGGGAGGGTGGGGGTTGATAAATGCTAAGACTCAAGATAAATGTGACAGTTTCTAAGAGGCAAATGACTTTCAAGAGAGCAGTTTCATTCAAGGAAAGAGGCTTGAAGTCAGATTGCCTGACATTATTGGGTGAGTGGGAAGAGAGAAATTTGCAGGTACTCTTTGAAAGGTTTCTGTAAGTAGGAAAGAGAATTTTTCAGAGAATGAAATGGGAAGTAATAGGTTTAGCACTTATCTTTTAATAATAAGAAATCAGGTGTTGGGTATTCCCAGAGACAGTTTTTAGTGCATATGTAGAAGGCTGAGATTAAAGCAGAATACAGCTTGTAGTAAATCAGAACCCCACAACAAACATGGAAGATTACCAAGATAAGGGAAAGCTGACCCAGAGGAAAACTCATTCAATGTGCTCAGCTGAGATGCTGGTCCTTGAACTGGAAGGGAATGCAGGGTACCAAGTAAGTGGAATGAAAGAGACCAACGTCTAGACACATGCTGGAAAATTTTCAGAACTCCAAGAAAAATCCTATCCAGAAAGAAAGGCAGATTCTCTTATAAGAAAACACCTTTTTAGGAACCACTGGATTTCAAAATTCAGTACTAAAGTTATCTTCAAAGTTCAGTGAGAAAAAAATTCTCAATCTTTAATTTCTAGGTCTAGCTAAGCTAACCTTCAAGTGGGAGGCTGAGATCGATCAACTTTAGACCTCTTTCCTGTTAAATCATATACTTGAAAAAAATTTAAATAATTCCAAGTAAAAAGACCAACAAAGAAATTAATATAATGAATAATGAAGTCTAAATTATTAGAGCATCGGGTAGCGAGATGCAGTTGTGAAGTAACTGACTTACGGGTGTCAGGTGGACAAGCAGTAGCACAGCCGAACCTTTACCTGGCTTTGGGAGAGTGCCGATGCTGGCTTGACAAAGAATGGTAGATTAAAAAATATATTAAAGTGGATGCAATGAAATTAGTGTAGAACACTTGGATAATTGAAGGAGGATATCTAGTAAACAAAAATCTAACAGTGAAAATGCCTACCAGTCCAAAGAAAAGTTAGGAAAGAAGAAAAATGAACAGCAAGAAAACACATTGAAGAGGGACCTTAATATAAGATGGAAGAAGTAAGTTTAACAGTTTATTAAGTACAATAAATGTCTGTCGATTTAATTTCTTATTGAAAGGAAAAAGGATCAGATGGTATTTTTAAAATCCAACAATATATGTTACATACATGACATGTGCTTAAAATAAAATGACACTGAGGAGCTGAAAATAAAATATGAAAAAAAGCTATAGCCAACAAATACAATAATAAGCAGGAATAGTAGTATTAATATCACACAAAAGTCATATATGGAAATATTGAATGTTGAAATATGAAAAAACACTAACCAGAAAAAAGAGAGAGATTTTATATAATCATAAAAATCAAATAGACAACAAAATCTAACATTTTCTTTCCTTACACTACGTGTTGTGAAGTATTTAGAAGAAATATTTAAGAGACAGTATAATAATATCAATCAAAATTTAAATTGTGCTTTCTCAAAGCAAAACCATTTCTAGGAATCATTTCTTTGGTAATAAACCTTGGAAGTGAACATAAATATCTAGCAACTTCTTGGGGAGTTTTTAAAAATAAAAACATATTAAAAGATATAAAAGAATGGAATGAGAAATAAATATTCTCTTCTAAGGTATATTGGACCTTAGAAGGTCCAATATGCCTAGAAGTATATATACCTTATATATACCAGTATAATAGACCAGTATATAACAAAATCAATTAAAATTTAAAAGAAAGAAAACTCTAAAGACAACATAAAAGAAACTAATGAGACCACAATATTTTGGGGGCTGTGGTAATAATAGCTTTTATGTCAACTATTTTAACTGAATGGTTCTGTTAACCAATTGGATAGAATGATATGGATGAAATATGAACTTTAATTAGTTTTATCTGAACCAGTCTATGAATAAAAGAATAAAATGAAAAGTTATTAATCTAATATGTGTATGCTTGCTTATATTTAACTTCTATAAAGAGCTACCTAGTAAATTTAATATTTATGTAAGATTATAAATACCTTATAAATCAGACTTGGAATAACTGTAAAATTTTCTCTTAAAAAAACAATATTTTGTCTGCTTTCTTCACTGCTTTATTCCCACTGCCTAGAATCTTGTCTAGAATGTAATAAGTGGATTATTTAATAGTGTTTGTTGAATGAATAGAACTTATTCATTTCCAGATGCCTTTGAAAACAGATTGTCTTCTAAAAAATTCCTATCCAATGTGGATGCATAGGTTTAAACAAGTATCAGGCAATCTGAGACCTCACAAGCAAAGTGAACCATGATTTAGTGCTAGATATGAATCAAAATAATGCACAAAACTGATTAAGAAAGTGTTCAGAAGCAACTGATACAACCCTTTGCCTTATCCCCTAGCACTTGTGTCTGGATACAGATCCATTGATCAAGCTTGGTCAGGTCTTTGTGGCCTCTTGGTCTGTTGAGAGATGGCCCATATGTCCATGTGCCAACTTCAGACATGAGAAAATAATTTCAGAACTTAAAAAGAACCTTAGATCACATCCCAGAATCCCCTTACAAAAAAAAGAAACAAGTCAATCTTAAGGCATGATGCCTCTGAAATATGAATTGCATCTGTGGTTGTCCATTTATTTGTCCACCCTTCACATTTGGCTTTAACCTACATGGTTAAAATGGTCTTAAATATCTTTTGGTACATGAAGCACTGCTCTGAAAGGCTTTTCAATTTTAGTTCTTTCCATAGAATGTCACTTGGGCTTCAATACTAGTAATGATAACTGACGGAAATAAGGTTGAATATATGCTATTTTATTATTAGGATATTAATTTATATCCTAGAATATTAATGAAAATGTTATCTATATACAGTCATTTGTCTCTGAGAAATAAGCTAAAATTTTAAGGGAGTGGTTAAGGTAGTATTATTATTTTTATAAATTATTATAAACACTATATGCATGTTTTAGTAGAGTTATTTTCATTATGGAAGTTTTGCTATTTCCCTTAGTAAATATGTATACAGTGATACTGCTTTGAGCTAAAAATTCTATAATTAACTATAGAAATATAACAGTAGTAAATGGTAAAACATGACTAGAATTATTTACTTTGATATTTCCAGATTCTCTAAAAATTATTTTCTGTATGAACACAACAAATAAAAGACCGACTAAATCCTCCCTGACCTCCCTGCACAAAGAATGACCTTGAGGCCATGCTACTCAATTGAATATAATTTAAGTACAATAAAGATGTGTCAGAAATACCCATATACCAGCATCTTATTTTTAGAAAGCAAGCATTTTATGGATTATTCACTGTTTATATATTGAAATACTTGGTTAAGCAACCACTTATCTAATTTTTAAATGATTAATTGGGGTGTAGAAAGTCCTATGTAAATAATATCATATTAAGTTATTTCTTGTAGTAAGTATGCATATAATAATATTGCTTTAAGTTAAATATTCTTCACTGTTATAATAAGTGAAAATGAGCTTTAGCAAGTTGAAAAGTACTGTATGGATATGAGCCCAAATTTAAAAACCATAGAGAAATCGTTTTTGAACAACCTAAATAAATATATTATATAATAAATATACAAAGGTAACCTCTGTCAAAAATATCAAACTAAAAAATGTCACATTTTTTAAAGCATAAACATTCTTATAAACCCCTTTTCCTATAAATTTTGGGGGGCACTGTTACTCTAGTTGCCAGTAATTTAGACTCAGTGGTCTAAAGATGTACTCAACCTGTAACCAACCAAGCTCTGTTTTTGTTAAGGAAATAAGAAATACTTCATCCAGGGACAGTTCAGCTTACATGATTATATTTAAGATTCTCACCCTGGCTGGTGTAGCTCAGTAGATTGAGTGCGGGCCTGTGAACCAGAGGATTGTGGTTCCATTCCCAGTCAAGGTACATGCCTGGGTTGCAGGCCAGTTCCCAGCAGGGGATGCACGAGAAGCAACCATACATTGACATTTCTCTCCCTCTCTCCTTCCCTCCCCCCCTAAAGATAAATAAATAAAATCTTTAAAAAAAACATTCTCCAAGATCTTTTTTTGCCATTTTAGCAATAATATTATTCAAATCTTATAGTGCAAGAGTTTTCATCTTCTGCAAAACTTGTTAGAGCTCAAGTAAAGCATCTTATTTTTCCATTTACATGCTATTGTGCTAAAATCTGGCACTGGTCCACTAGAAAAGACATTCAATTACTAGTTACTACTAGAAGTAGAATTGAATTTCTCTTTTATGTGTTTCTATGTTTATTTTCTTCATCACCAACATATAAAATATTTTTTAAACAAGGCACTACTGATAGTTTATAATAATTAGTTATCTCAAAAGAGATGAGGTAATAAAATGCAAATGGATAATATATATGAAATATTAACAAATAATTCTTGTATGATCACACACATTGATATTATTTTACATAGAGCAGTGCATCCAATTTACTAACATTTCCCAAGAGGAAGACAATATAAGCATAAAAATGATGATTTAAGGGTTAATACCCCAAATTTCCTGGAATCCTTCTAGATAAGATGTTTTATAATTTTCAAAAATATGTGTGAGGCTATCTTAAAAAATCTAGTATATGTAGTTATTTCAAAGTTCTTATTTAGAATAAATATAAATTCAAATAGAGTATCTTTGAGAGTATACATACTGAATATTATTTTAGAAGCATTTCTATAAATATTTTATATTTTACAATTTAACAATTGAAAACTCCTGAACGTATTTAATTTTTCTATAAACATAGTGTCAGTGTGACCTTTGGCTATTCTCTGTTTTGTTCAGTTTTGGAATGGCATAAAATTACCGATCTACTTAATCATGGGCAACTATTTAATAAGACCATTTTGTGGGAGTATTTTGAAAAGAAAGACTTGGTTTTGTTATTGTAAGAAATAGCAGCATCTTGGTCCCTATAACCATGTCTCTAACTATAGCAGAGCAACCAAAAAGTAATTTGAAGGAAAGAATGTCAGTTAACCTCTTAAATTCTAATGATGGATTTCTCAGATTGCTAATCAATCTCAATATGCCTTTATTTTATTTTAAATACTTATTAATATTTTACTTTTTAAATTTTATTTAAATATTTCTTGAATCTTTGGAAGTTGTCTTCTATCTGCTTATTCTACTTGTTTGGTTTTTTTGGAAGATAAAATTAGTTGATTTATAATCAAAACCACAAAGTATTTTTAACTATTGCCTTCAAAATTCAACTAATGACATCTATTTTAAAATTCTATGTTTCTAAAAAATGGTTCATGCCGGTTCTAAAAATGTCTTTGGTAATACCGACTCCAGGCTTTTCCCCTATAAGCACTGTCTTTGGTAAAGCACCTGGCTATATTAGATACTCAACAAATGTTTGTCCGGTAAGAGAATACAATTTTTAAGCATTAGCACATTTCAAAAAATATTTTTTTTGAATCTCAGAATGGTATCAATGATCTATACTGCTCTTTACTGTATAAATATCTCTCCACTATTGGCATGCAAAGTAATTATGCCCATTCTATTTCCAATAAGTATAAAAATAAATTTAAATAATACTCCTGACTAACTATGAACCCAGAATGCAATAAATAATCTTATTTCAGAAAATATCAGGGTGCTTCTTAATAGAATTTATTTGTCTACAGCACCATAATCTGGCCAGATGATAGAATATTTATTTTGTCAACAAGTTAATGCATTTAATATTATTACTTATTATATGACAAGTGAAATGTCACTTCAAATGTCTAGTTGAATGCTTAAAAGATATATAGTCTCTTTGAAGACCTATTAGCAACTCATTATTGTTAAGAGTAATATATTATCTAGGAAATTAATGTAAAAATGGGCTTCAAGTATAGCTTAATATTTTGATTAAAATAAGTAATTTTGTGTATTTCAGAGTATCAGGTGATGATTTGTGGATTTCACTGGACTATGAGCTTTAGAATGTCAGAGACATTTCTTTAATTGTTGTTCAGTTAGAATTGTCCCGCCTTTCCCCCCCTTGCTCACCCTTACCCTTTTTCTTATTCATCTTTATAACTTTGGTTCCGTACACATCAAGTAATTAATAAATTTTCATTGACAAAGCTAAGCTGTGTTTTATAATAATAAACTTTGTTTTTAGGGCAGTGAGATTTAAGTTCTAGGTAAAATGTTACAAATGTTTTTATAATAACCAGAATATAATTATTATATTATATATAATATAATATATATAATGAGGAATATAATTATTCCTCATTGACAGAGGAAATGTTTACCATCATCATTACACATAATTGTCAAGTACTTTGCTAAAAATTTTAATTTTATACCCATCAAACTGTTCCCCAAGCAAGTTAAAGAAAATTTCTAGAAATCTAGAAACTTGCATTTTGTGAGAAAAATTAACATGAAATTTATTTATGTAATACATAACTGCTGAACCTCAGCCATGTGAAAAGCAGGACATGATTTCAAAACTCATGAACTATTTTCCTTCCCATAGAAGTTTATAATCTAGTAGGAGGAATAAGGCAATTAATCCAATAGTTAAAATGAATTAAAAGGAATCCAATAGTTTCCTTTATACTGATATAAAGGAAAAGACAAATAAAGGAAGCCAGAGGTTGATTATGATTGGCTGATTGGGAAATAGTTCATGGAGGAGTTATCTTTGAAGTTGGACTTGGAGAGGAGCTTTATTGCAGGCCTGATGGAAGAGCTGGTGTCTCAAGTGAAGAAAATGAGGGAAAGGGTGCGGTGGTTTGACCAAGTCCACGACCTAATGTAGGACAGTTGGGCTGCAGAGTGTAAGTAGGACATAACTTTGAAAGTTTGTTGAAAACAATAATAGCCTAGGCTAAGATGGTTTCTGAGGAAATGCAAAGGAAAGTTAGCTAACAATGTGAGTTAGTGTTTACATTGCAAGATAGATTGCAGTTTTATTCATTTTTGCATTTTTATTTATTTTTTCAGTAATAACCAGTATCAACTACTCTGATGTTCTCCTTGTCTATACATTAAAAATAAATACATGGTAAAACAGACAGATATGTGTTTTAGCTTTCTGATGGCTTCAATTTCACATTATTATAACCCTTGATTTCTAGACAAAACTTCATAACTGACAGTTAATTATCAAGTGTCAGTTTTCAGGTCTATTTCTCCCTTAATGATCTACTTTATATTCCTGGATGAGAGAAAAAAAGACATAAAGCTATACTCAAACCAGTAGATTTTCAAAATATTTCTCTCATATAACTTTATTTGTATCCTACTTCCAGAGACTACTGCTTTTTATCAAGAACAGAGAATATCAGAAAATGTGCCTCAACATGGCAGTGATCTTTAATCATTAGAGTTTTATTAAATGCAGTTCTGTATCCACCACTTAATCAATACCATCAACATCAAGACATAGGAAATAACCCTGTACTTTCATAAGTCATGTACCATACATACATATACAATATTATGCTGTACATTACCTCATTTGGTTTCATAACCTGCTTTTCTTTGTTTTCACCAAGAAGATCATCTTTTTATTTGGCTTTGCTATTTTTCTCGTGTAACTAATGTAGTTTATTCTCTTCGCTGACTCAGAATCATTTGATTATGAATCAACAACCCATGAAGAACTTATGATAAAGGTTTACCTCAACCACATTCACAACATGAGAGAATAATAGCAAAAATAGTACTTTGTTTTTTTCTAAGTTTGGATGATCAAACTAGCCTTCCTTTTTGTGAGTAGTGAAGAAGATCGTATCATTTGAAAGAGAATACAAATATTTTGAAAATATCCCATTAGGAGATATGGATGAAACTGCAATATTTGTTGTTAAATCTAACCATTGAAAACAACCCTAAAACAAAGTGTTTTTTTTTTCAAACACTTGTTACATAAACATTGGAAAAGAAACTGACTTGATTAGACAATGGTTTACATATTTTACCTACAAATTCAGATTGTTTTATGTTTGAAACTATAGGCCTGGGACATTCAGAAAATACCACCATAGTGTTATTTTTCCATCTGATAAAAAGAAAGAAATTGTTAGCATCTTTTTTATCTTATGGAGAGTTTAATTATATCAAGGCTTCATATTCTCATTTTTTAAAGTAATTTTTCAGATAAATTATATTGACAGCAATAATCAAATATTTTATTTTAAACTTTTGATGTGTAAAAATGTGTAACCATGTCCATAGATAATTAAAGAATTTCTGAAGCTCTGTGACCCAGTGATAAGCTATCAGCATCCATGCTCATGCAGTATTGGTTATTGATTAAAAGTAGAAGTTACTACAGTAAAGAATATTGAAGTTAAATTATTAATACATATGTTTAAGAGATATAAATCACATTCCAGCTAATCAAATAAATTCACTTAAATACTAATGCCTATTTTTTAAAAAATAAGTATTCACTTGTGTTTAACTTCAGAAATAATTAAAAATTGAATATGACACTCAAAATCATCTCAGCATTGCCCTCCATTGTCAGCTAAATTCTAGGACGATAGTCCCTGTACAAATAATTTATTTTTCCTTAGAAAACAAATCGCAGGCTGTTACCAGTGCTGCCAATGGTTTGGAGAATTGTCTTCTACTAGAACGTGTAAATAGAGCTGCTAACTATTTAAGTTTGGGGCATGGAACAATTTATTTCAGTATTTGCCCCCAGTGCCAAAACTACCGTACTGTGAACATTAGAGACCCCAACTCGTTTGTGTAAAAATGCACTCCGACTTAAATGCCCTGCATGACATACACCAAACCCACCATGTAAATGATAAATTCTAGAAAGTAAAGGGTAAAGCATACTATTAATAAAGACTAGTACTGAACTTCTTGCTATTTCAGATCCATTAAAAATTCAATTGTCTATATTTTAAAATATTGAATAGTGCATTAGAGTCTAGATATAAACATTTTAAGCAATTTTCAAAATCATTAAATGGTATGTCATCAGATACTTCTTGTTAGCAGAATGAAACATGGTTGAGGTAGCACATACTGTACACGTCAGTGAATGAAATGAAAGAATGTTGGCAGTAGTGAAAAATAGTGATGGATTGTAAGTGACATTTTTTGAAAATTTCTACTTTCTGCTTTGAATTTTACCTAAATTGACAAAAACAAACACATTTAGATTTCTCAAAATTCTCATGTTCTCTTGGTAGAATATCTAGAAAGAATACCTGACAAATTTAATACTTTAATATTTATGTGGGGATTTGCCAGGATGGACAAAATGTGTACTCCTCTCTTCTCCTCACATACTGCACAAGAGTTGGTAGAATTAGTGCTTACAAAATCCACTGCCTTATTGCACAAAGTAAGTTTTGCGCAATATTTTAGCAGAAGATTATTTAAAGATTGATGGTAAAAGGCAAAATAATGAGCTGGTAAAATTATCCATTACCAAATTTTGACATTATCAGTTCTGGCAATATATCTGCACTATCCTTAGGAACTATTTTACCCAATCATTTCTGTCGGGTATAAGAAACCTGGTCTTAAGGGCTGAAGGGTTTTCTTGAGGTAACAGAAAGTGCCATGATTTGCTGCTCCTCAGAAATTCCCTTCCCCTGCCTACACTCCTATGAGCCACTAATGACCACTCTTCCATACGTTAGACTTTGATTTTATACACATTACTTTACAGTAACATTGCAATAAGCATGGAACTCTTACAGATTTGTAAACATGTGAATTTTTTAAATATAATATTACATGGAATCTATTCTTTTTTTCCAACTTATTTTTCTCTACCCCATTTGCCTCTGAGTTAGGCCCAGATTTTTTTACCTTCCCTGGGAGGTTATGCTGCTGAAAGATTAAATAGCAGAAACCTGGAGTCCTTCTCTTCTTTAAACATAGCTTTTTAATTTCTTTTTATTGAATTAATTGCAGTGACACTGGTTAACAAAATTATATAGGTTTCAGGTGCCCACTTCTGCGATACAGCATCTGTACTAAATGAGAACACACTCCCTTACCTGTGGTTAGAACACAGAGGAGGAATTATTGGAAGGCAGGGCAGGAGAGGATGAAAATTGCTTCAGCCACCATTTTCTATGAGCTGTTGAGGATACCAAGGGCAACCTCCTCTTTGGAAAAATAATCCATCAAGTGAATGTTTATCTCAGGGAAGGCTAGGTTACAGGAATACTTGTCCCTTAAAAAAAGTGCTTAAAAATGTGTGGGGGGATTTACTATTCAGCAAAGCAGCATCTATTACGCATCTCTGAAAAACAACAGTTAACACTGTGGTTGTATTTTTTCTGATGTATTTGCTTCAAAACATTACCAGAAAAGAGTACACTTTCTATTAACTAAGCTGAGTTAAAACTTGATGTGTCATTTCATTGACTGTTACTGTTTCTTGAAACCTTGTTCTTGTTTATAAATTTTTTGACTTGAGTTTAGAATATTCCAAGCAGTTCAGTCTAGAAAATTTAGAATTGTGAATTTAACCATAACTTCTAGGTATGTGTAGGAACATATTGCATGAGACAGTAATGTAATTTGTGAGAAATGTCTACACACAAGCTTTCATAAACCTTTATTCTGTCTTTAGAATTTGGAATGATGGGAGATCATACAATTAAAAGTCAGCGACCTCGATCTGTTCATGAAAAAAGGGTCCCTCAGGAACAAGCTGATGCTGCTAAATTTATGGCACAAACTGGTAATACGTTAGTTACATTTTTCTATTTATTGTTGTTAATTTAATGAAACCACTGCATGTTTTCATAATCTTTTGCTGCACATTTGTCAATTTTTGGAGCTGATTTTTTTTGAACCATTTTTTTGTCACCAGTTAAAGTCCATAAATGAAGTAGCCGTGAATTAAAAAATGAAAAAAAATGTGTAAGATTTATTTTGCTTTCAGTATGGGACATTTAAGCTTTACATACTATTATGTTAATTAACTTATGTTAATTAACTACTTTAAATATATCTTTCAACAGTTATTTCATTAATACTTGATTATTATAGGTTTTCAGAAACAAAATTTTAAATAGGACTTTAGATGATAAAATTCAATTTAATAATAATATGTTTAATATTTTTCAAATGTCATAATCACATAAATATTGATTGCTAAAATGTTTAGAAATGTTAGAGACAATTATTTTAAAACAGTATTTTTTATTGGAAAACTGTTTTGTTATATAAGCTAAATAAAAAAGTTTACAATCTTTATTTTTAAATTATAATATACTCCAAATAATGAAATATCAACAAAAATTACTTTTCAGCTTATAAATTTTTAATCCTAAATTAATTAGATTACCTGTAAATACTTTTATCCAAATATATATATCCAAATATATATAAAAACAAGTGCATTCATGTTTTGAATCATCATAATAAATGGCCTATAGTTTCATCTGGATACATTGCATGTGATACATTGTTGGATGTTTAAATCATGTTATGAATAGTCTCAGCTGTCATTTTGTTTTGGGGAATTCCAAACTAACAGTGTTATCTATGTATTTACAAAGTTTTAGACATTTTGATCTAACGATCTGTTTACCATTAATATAGAAGTTTCTAGTACATGACCAGCCTTTTGACATGACATTCAGAATGATTTTGCTGAAATTACCTTGAAAAATGCATATGGCCTTTAGTTCACATGTTCTTAGGGTAACATTTGTTCAGAACAATAGATTTGAATCTGCAGCTTAAAACTTATTAAATGTGCTTTTGGAAGTGGGTAAGTAGTAGATTTTAATGCATTAGTTGCAAGTAGGTCAAAGACTTCTCAGAACGTGAAGGATGTTTACAATAAATTTTACAATAAAGACATATTTTTAGCTTTTTTATGTATATGTTGCAGCTATATCCAGAAATGAAGAAAACTTGCTTGTCTGAATTGCTTTTGATGCACCTTCTTATTTTTAAACAAAGGTGATTTATATTTTTACTATTTGCTTGAACAAGTCCAAAAAAGTACATTACTAGGTTCAGACAAATTTTCAAATTTCTAAATGTATTTTTCTCCACAGGAAGCAAAATATCTCAACCGCTGACCAGAGATCAGGGGATGTTTGACTCTAAATAGAGGCATTCAGGGCAGGGGCTGCCTGCTCAGCCTCCCCCAGGTGCCATTTCATGAGGTCATTTCCGCAAGATCAAGGGTGTCTTTGCTTTTTGCAAAAGATGTGGCAGGTGCTGGTTAACTGAAATGACTTAAACCTGAGGTCACTTAGAAGTGAAATGGCAAACTATAGTTTTAAATTTCTAGTAATGAAGTAAAATTACTTTATAAGTAAAATTAGTTTATAAGTAATGAAGTAAATTAGTTTAAATATAATTTGACTAGGAGTTTTACATAAATTCAGTTTGGGGATTTGCCTTTGACATATGCCAAGGAAATTCACAGTTTTCAGCCAAAATTCTATTTGCAAATTTAAATCACATGGATCATTATGTTTCCATACTGAGAAATTGCCAATTTATTTCCAGGAATTGTTTTGTATCTAATATAAAGTAACACATCATTTGGTAAAATAGTTGAAACATTATTAAATGGATCTGTGAGGAGCTTTAAAACCATATTCCCATAATATTAACAGTAATTCAGAAAAAACAATAAACTTCAAAATTATGGTTTGAAAATATTTAGTGGGTGCTTAAATTGATGAATAATAAGTACTCTTTATTTCACTTTAATCCAAAGATAGTATAGGCAAATAGAAATACATGTATAATATTTATTTTAAATTTAAATTACTAGGATATGATGGTTGACTGAATATGGCATTTAAATAGTTTTTTAGATATGTAAAAACTTCTGACATTAGAAAAGTATAAAAATAAAAAGAGGGTTTTTCTTTTCCTTAAGTGTTTTCTGAGATGATACTTCCTTTAGATGTTAAGGTAGTTAGTCTGAATAAATAGAGCTAAGTGTCACACAAAGTTTTCCAAAAACTAAGTTTTATTTATAAAACTTTTCTATTTGTCTTTCAAAACAAGAAGTGGGTATTATATATAAACAGTGATAGCATTGCTAACATTAATGAGAACAAAGAATAATGTAATAGAAGTAAAATTTAATAATAAAAGATAATATAATTTTATATTAGTTATGAGAAAAAAACAAATTTTATACTTGAAGAATTATTTCTCAAAATGAGTAGTCTGGCCTCTTCAATCAATATGATCCTGCATAAAAAATATAAACCTGCATTTAAAAAAACAAATTTTCCACAAAGTAATCAAGTAAGTGGAAATTGTTTTTAAAAGAGTAACCTTTGCTAAAGTAACATTACTGTACCAAAATAACTCCAGTAATTGCTATAGCTAATTTGAACAGACACTGCTCCAATAGCCTACCACGCAATTTGTATTTATGGTTGAGGAAAATTAGATGAAATTAGAAGATATTGATATTTAATAAAAATATAAAAGGAAATCTTATTGCAGTAGGGAAAAAGCCTACATTAGTAATACATAGCATATTTTCTAAAACAGAAAAATAAATGTGTTTCTAATTTCATGATATTGACATACTAGCACATTTTTATATTAATACTTTGTTATAATTTAAAGTGTCCTATCACACATCATCTCAATCCTCACAAATACATTTTGAGATACAAGTACTATTTATTTTATAAAGAGGGGCAGAGAGATAGGGTGACTTTCTCGGTCACAGAGCTAATATCCAGTAACTTTCCACCAGACCCAGGTTTTCTGACCGGAACGGCAGCACGTGGCCAGCTTCCACGTGTGGCAGCTTCTGTGGCAGGAGGAAGAGCCCCGGTAGTGCCTTAGATACAGGAGCCCCTCCACCCGAGCCTTGGCAGTTGCAAGTTAAGGAACCAGATCAGTTCGTGCTGTCTCCAAAAACACATATATATGAAAAGTTGAATAATTTGTATTATAGTTTGCTATTTTAATGTCAGTGAATTTTAAAAATATATATGTTCCTTATAAAATCTATTAGCTAATTTCTCACAGTGCCCCAAAGTGCTTGACTAGAAGAGTCTTCGCACATTTTGGAGTGAGGAAGGGAGGGTCAACATGAAAACCATAACCATTCAGTGAGTGGAAAGGTAACTTGAAATCACTGCATTTGAGGTATAGTGATGTCATCTGGGCAGGTAGTGGCAAAATTTAACTCATAATGTGAAGGCCAATATATATTTTATTTATTTATTTTATTTTGTTTTTGATCAATAAAATGAACCATCAGTTCGGAGAGAGTGAAGAAGGCCACTTCTGAGCATTAACTATCAATCGCTCAGCACCCAGACATCACTGTTTAGCCTGTTTGATGTCATTATAGTATTATACCTTACAGATTTTTACATATTTGTAAAGAAATACATTTTAAAGTAGATCTTGATCCTGATTCATTGCTCGGTTTAATTAAAATATTTTCTCTGCCATCATAACAATGCAGTATAAAAGAAGGATGGCTTTTATGGAAAAAATATAATCAGTTTTATTTATAACCTTTATTATTTATTTATTCTAGAATTCACATCATTCAAGGTTATTTGGCTTTTAAATATACAACCATAATATTTCTACTTCATTTAATCTTGTCACAAATATGGGTTAAAATATCAAATGAAAAATATTTTGCTTTATACTTCCCTAACTTTAAGCTGAAATTTTCATTGCTAAATAAATATGGGCATATATACATATATGTGTGGATATTTGTAGACATTATCATATTATTGAATTTATAGAATAATGAATTTTAATCTTGATAGAGTATTCTTTAATGTAAAATAACAAATTATGAGGTAAGGCTTTATATATTATTCACATGGTCTTCCAGTGGCATATTTTGAATTAGTTACATATAAACTGGTGAAGGCAAAAAATATTGAAATAATTGAGGGTAATCTGTATAGTACATCCAAGACCAACACTGAAAAGAAGCCCTATTGAATGTAATTTGTCATCTCAGTTACCCCTTCTGCTCTTTCATGGTGTAACTTCAGTTATAAATGCATTATAACCTATGCCTCTGGGTAAATAATGCAGACCACTATGAAAGCAAATGCTTCTTAATGGCATTACCCAAAGTGTAGTCTGCGGACCCATGCTTGTTGGTGAACTAGTTGTAAGGGCTCTCCAAGGGAAAAGAAGCTCACACCAGAAAGTAGAGTCAACCTCTTTATCAAGTACAAGTTTTATTTCAGCTGACATTTTAAAAAAGAAAAGAAATTCCCAGTGAAGAAATTATTGAGTTGAGTTACATTCTGGCCCAAGCTCCTTATGTCCTGGAGTGCCTGTCTGTGGACCAGCTGCTTTAAGCAGCATTGCAAGCAATTTGTAAGTCATGCACCAACCTTTAAAAAAAGATGGACAAATGGGTTACCATATTCTGTTCTTCGAATTCTATCCCAAAGGCAAATTCTAAACAGATCTTTAAAATATAAATTGATATATATATATAATCAATGCTACAAAGTTTTCAGAAATCTTCCGTAAACTTTTTCAACAACAAAATAGTTCATTCGAATAGCTCCTGCAAGCAGGTAATGGATTTGATTTTGCATTTGGGTAAAGCAACTACAAGTTTCCAAATAAGTGTTAAAAATCTATCCTGAAGACTCCAGAATAGAAATAGGAGTACATTGCGATGGTTTTAGAAATTATTGTCTCCTTGGAGCATGATTTTTTAATAATAATAGAAATTAGACATAGTTTTAGTGTGATGCTTAGACTTTTTAGGTTCCTATTTTTGAATAAAATTTAGTTCCATATTAAGTTAATAGAAATCATAGAGGCATTTTCTTTCAAGTAAAGATCATGACTGTAGATTGTGGGCAAAACTATGGCAGTAGGTTTTAAATAAATTTTCACAAAATAAGTATCTGACACAAGGTGAAAAAGTAAGAATTTCACTAGGAATATATTATAAATAGGTATCTGTGTTTAACACAATTAAAATTAGATAAGCCCAAATTCCAGGGTTTTACCTCATCCAACATCAGAAAGGAGGTTATGCAGTAAAAGGCTAGGGAAGAATGCATCTATATATCCCTGTTCACCAAAGCCAGAGTAAGTTATCAGTACATTTTCTTTCCTTTCCCATCAGAGTGCAAAGTCTGCAGAGAATCAACTTCAACAGTAATTCTTGTTGAAAAATTCTGCCTGGCCTCTTCATAGTATCCATGTCACAGAGGAGTTTGTGAAGAGTAGTCCTGCTAATAAGATTATAGCAAATTTGGACCTTGCAGCAGCATAATATCTATATCCCTTTAATTTTTTTCTTAAATGTGTTCTTGTACCTCTTTGATGTACTGTTATATTAATACATTTAAGTTATTCTTGCATGTCATAATGTCAGTGTGGTATAATGCTTGATACATGAATATTCAAGACAGTATTTCATGTTTATTTGTTGTCTTGCACACAGGTGAATCTGGTGTGGAAGAGTGGTCCCAGTGGAGCTCATGCTCAGTTACTTGTGGTCAAGGGTCGCAGGTGCGAACCAGAACTTGTGTATCACCTTACGGGACACACTGCAGCGGCCCATTAAGAGAATCAAGGGTTTGCAATAACACTGCCCTCTGTCCAGGTAGTGTTAGCAGCAACTACAACTGTGGATGTTATTGAATTGTTTCATGCTACGCATTTGGAACGATTGATTTGTTATTTTCATATGAACCGGTATAGACATTTTAATTAGAGTGGATAAATGTAATTTTTATTCATTTGTGAAATTTTCTTATGTATGTGCTTATTTCTGCTTTCAGAGCGGTCAAGAAATTATATAAGTGACTCTCTTACCCACTGCAACCAAAAGCTTGAAATTTTTATATCTTCCTGCAATAGTATTTCCATTTCAATGTATTTTCTTATTTTAGATGGTGAAAGTGTCCAATTGAATGTTTGAAGAATAATGTAATTGGCCAGCATGCTGGAAATATGATCTCTACCCCTTGTTTAAGGCATTGGGTAAAGTCATTATGGCAGTTAGCAATTCTCCTAAAATTGATTCCACCCTATCAGGGAAATAGTGTCCCTGACTAAAGGATTTCCTGTTGTTTCATTCAAGTGACAGCCCTCATCAGAGCTGCCCACTGCTTTGTAAACTGAAGATCATTATAAGATATTTATTTCTTGTATGTTAAATGGAGCATAGCACAATAACTTGCTCATTTAGGGTTAGATTTTCCACATTACATCAAAATTTTCTCAGTTAATGTATTGTATAATATAAGTGTTTCTCCCTCTCAAAACACGGACTTTCATATAAAAATGAAGTTCTAAAAAGGATGTGGGCCTTCTTTCAAGAAGTCCCAAACACATGAGGTAGCGAGTTTTCAGATTTATTTTTTACCACCATTTGATGGATGGCTGATGCAAACTTACGGGCCTCTGCGCTTGCATTTACAGCTTTTCCAGAGGCCTCCAGAAGCCGGTGGGCATAAAGGGAGGTACTGTCACTGCATCAGCATTTCGTCTGCTGAATTGCGCTTTAAAGTTTTCTGCTGAGTTCGATTTCCAGACATGGCTGATTTTGCAGTTGCTAAAAGCAAGAGTAGAGAGTGGGTGGCATGGGGGAAGAAACACAGGGATAATCCCAATTTCCCAGCATAATGGTCAAGGGCAACCCATTAAAAGACAGTTTAGAGAAGTTGTTTAATGGGTCCTGAGTTTCTGACTTGCAAGATAAAAAAGTTCAGAAGATCTGTTATACAACAAATTAAGTATAGTTAGCATTACTAAACTGTTTAGCATCAAAATAGTTTAGATGCTAAATTTTGCATTATTCATTTTTATCTCAATTATGAAATGTCTAAAGTTTATAGGTGAGACAACCTCATCAGTAAATACTTACGGATTTTCAGTTGTGTTTAGGCAGAGGACATGACCCAGTCTAGTACTTAAACAGGCTCCTATTTACAGTATTTATGTTAAGGGTTCTAGGATCAAGTTTCCTCCCCTTGACAATGATAAGTTTCAGTAGAAAATTAGGCTGAACTTGCTATAAATTTAAGTTCATATTAAATTTGAACTATATAAATTTGGTGATATATAAATTTATCTTGTCAGCATACTTTTGAATTCTCAGGATTCTTCCAATATGCAAAGTAGAGTCTAAAAGCAAATGGATGTGCACATGGAAGTCTGAGTGGGTGCTGACGGGTCCTCCACAATCCTCTTCTCAGAGCTTACTTTCCTGCCACTAGTTACGTGCATTCATGTGGTTGGCGGGCATGGAAAACCTCATCCGTCTACCAGCAACTGTTGGTTAGTCCCTTCACTGGGCACAGAAAGTGTCGGTAGTGGGACTGCAGTGTTCTCCCTTTCACTCTGTGTCTGACATCCAGAAAACCAAGTAACCCTCTGTGGTTATGGAGTTTTCCCTCAAATTTTTAAACCTCTAGCATTGTGTCTATTAAAGAAATGTTTACTAATTACTAGTTTTTCTTTACTGTCATATTTATATGTATATATATATACATACAGACATATATATGTATATATATATATACATGTTTGTTTTTCTAAATTTGGTTAAATAGTAGTGATAAAAATAAATATGTATCTTTTCATCATTATGATAGTTCAGATGTTGAATTAAAGAGAATGAAAAGCATTTTGGTAATTTATTTTTTATCTTTCAAACAATAAGAATAATTTAGAAACTTTGTTATTGATATTTGTAAGAGTATACACAACAAACACAGTTAAATATGTAGTATAAGTATCCCACTACAGATCATTGCTTATTGTATTTGTTATGAAATGTTTTGTGTCAATATTTTGTTCAGTTATTTGCCATACTGGTAAATATGTGTTTCTTCTCAAAACAATATATCATGGAGACAGTGATAGAAATAGTGATTTTAAAAGCTTAAATAGTACTTTAAACAGTGTAAATATATTTCTAAAATAATACTTTAAATTACCAAAATTCCCATGAAGAAAATTATCTCAGAAAACAATAACCACTTGCCACACTGTGAATACTCAAGTGTATTTGGCGTATAATTAATGAAAATGATGTGAGGACAAACTGAGTGTGAAAGTCACTTTCCACAAAATATATGGAATGATAGCATTAGAGCCTATATTTATTTGCACTAATAAAGGCTTATCAATAGTGTTATAATTCAGCTACCTTTTACCCACAATATTCAAATTTCAAAAGAAGGGTTTTCTTAGTTAAGTTGCATAATGTCTTACTTCTAACATGGTTATCCTAAGATAACCAGCCTGTTAAAAAATTGTTGCTTTGACATTATAGTCTCTTTGAAAATGCTTATCACTCAGAAAAGAAAATAACAGGGGTGAATAGAAAGTAAAGGGAGAAAACTGGGGAGCTGCATTAAACTGCATACTTACTATCCCAATTTCTAAATTCCAGTTTTGTGGTCCTTTCCAGGGTTCTCAACTTTGGTACTGTTGACATTTTGACATAGGGTTCTTTGTTCTGGAGGGCTGGCCTGAGCATTTTTGGATATTTAGCATCACTGGCTTCTACCCTTTAGATGCCAACAGCTCTCCTTTTTCTTCTGAGCAGTGACAACTAAAACTCTCTCTGGATATCCGCAGGTGTCCCCTGGGTGGCAAAATTGCCCTGGTTGTAAACCACTGATGTACTTGATGCATATTCTATTCCTTTAGAAGTTTATTAGGTTAAAAAATGGTTTTGAAATGATTTTTCTAATGTCAGATTTCAATTTCATTTAGTCTTATGGAAAAAAACAAAACCATTTACTTAATAGACTTATTTTATATATCCCAATCTAAATCATAAGATAACTCATATGCTTACTTAAAAATCTGACAGTGATATAATTTGTGTATTGTATGTTTCTTATTTCATCTCCATGGAGCAAAATAGAGATGTGATAATATATTTAGTATCTAAGTAAAATAGAAAAATATAAAAACTGATTAATTTGATGTCTCTTGGTTTTATTAGATAGGTTTTTCAAATCAACTAGATCATTTACAGATTTTCGTTTTACTGAAAAATTAAAGGATTTATGTAATATTTGCCATTAAAATAATATATCTAATTTTAACCATATATCTTATGAATAGCATCTATAAAATTTAGGATAGTGCTATAATTTCCTACTGATTCAACAGTATCTAAAATAACAAATTATTAATAATTTTGTGTTGTAAAATTAAAATATTTCTGCTTTTTAAAAATGATATGGAAGAGGCATTAAACCTGGAACAATGATGAATGTTAAAAAATAGTAAATCACATCACTTTTCAGAGGATTGCAGCTTTATAATGTAACTAGGCCATTAAGATTAATCAATACTTCTTTGAGATTAATAGAAAAAAATCTGCCAGTTTAGCAGCTTTTTTTTTCTGGGATTCTTCAAGGCATATGGAGCAGTACAACCTGATCCAGAGAAAATGAACAGAACCAGCAATACGAATAGTCAAACTTTGCATCTTGCATGTCTTTGGTTCTCAATCAAATTATTCACAGAAAAAAAATGTATCAGTTATGTAAAAAACACTTCGAGTCTCTGTATCCAACAACCCTTCATGCTGATACCCGATACCTCTATGATCAGTCACAGGCCTGGCAGACACAAAGGAGATTCGGTATTTTAACAAATCCTGTCTGAGTTTTCCAGAATGAATTAAGTTCAAGAACTGAGGTTCCACTGTACCATATAGTCTACTTATATTTTATTTGGAAAATAGGAGGAAAAGGTTGTTTTTAATGAAGAGGTCTTGGTAACTAGAAATCAATGCAAAGTTTGATTGAAAATATACATTTAATATAAAATAGATTATATAATAGATTAATTTAAAATATAGATTTTATAGTTATAGTCATAGATTATTTTTTAAATATCTTGCTATAACTGATCATATATACCTATATATAAATATAGGTATATATATTTTTCCTTAGACTACGTAAGATTTATAATTTATTCTTATTCCAATGAATATAAATTATCTTCAGTTATCTCAGATTTATTTATTTATTTTTAAAGATTTGATTTATTTATCTTTAGAGGGGAGGGGAAGGAGAGAGGGAGAGAAATATCAAGGTATGGTTGCCTCTCGTGTGTCCCCCACTGGGAACTGGCCTGCAACCCAGGCATGTGCCCTGACTGGGAATTGCACCATGCTCCTCTGGTTCGCAGGCCCTCGCTCAATCCACTCGGCTACACCAGCCAGGGCCAGTTATCTCAAATTTAAATGGAAAAATGTAAACATTATAATTTATCTCTTTTATACTTTTTCTATATATTTTTAAAATATATTTTATAGCAAATTTTATAGAATCTAAAAGAATTTTTCATTGTTACTCAAATTTGGCTAATTTTTTCAGATTTGAAATATTTTTATAACCAATTGGAGCAACTCAGTAGCACAAATAGAAGAGAATAATGTACCTTGTAATTAAAGTATCATATATGTGTTTTTACAGTAACACCTTGGTTGGCATTACATACAAAACATTGTAGATATGCTATGTATACTCGCATAACTCCTCCAACATTTTTATATGGACCACTACTTACCACTACCACTTTTGAGGAGAAATTCATGTCTTTTTATTTTCATCTTCTATCATAAATTTCTACTTACCCTATTCATACCAGTGGGTGTCACGTCAAACATCTGCTCTTGAACTTCAAAGATCATAGTAAAACGACAACTCACACAGGCACTTCTGAAAGAAACAGCACATTTTGCCCAGCTTTTTAGAATTATTATTATTTGTATTATCCATGGAGTCCTGTCACTTACTGTCCCCAAATTAGGAATTGGGTTGAGATGGATGATTTTATAGTGCAGAAAAAGGGTTTAACCTTTGAACCCTAATTACTCTTTCCCACAAAATGTCAGTATTTATTGACAGTGGTCATTATATAAATATTGTGTTAATATTTCTGATCCAGTTTGACTTTATTGCAATGTTATACTTGAAGTATTGCTGCATCAATAAATTATGTTAAGCATAATCTTAATTATATCACTTGTTGTCTGTAGAAATTTATATTAATTAGGAGGATTCCCAGTGCCATCTTCTCATTTCATGGCTAATAGAAAGAGATCTTCACATTTGCCACTCCTTTTAAAGCAGGGTAAAGAGGCTCTTAAGTGAATAAATACAGTTACTGAAATTTCCCTCTTATTTAAAAAACAGTTTAAACAACTACATTTTAAATGGCAAAAATACATTTAGTTTTTAAAATTTGAGGTTAAAAAACTATTTAAAATATGTACCATCAATTTTCAGATTTTTTTCTGACACCATAAATTCATTAATCCTGAAACTTTGTTGGAAGAATTAAGGTGGCCCTTATCTATTTAAATACAATGTCACTCCAGAGGATCACCTTTGTTATCATAAATTTGCTTTTCTAATCCTACCTTAGTTGTTTTAGTTAAAAATAATTCAAGACTATATTATCCTGGAGGAGAATGATAATTTTTATTAAGAAAAGAAAACACTTAAATATTATAGTATGAATAACTTCAGATACAGAAAAAGTACATGAGATTTTCCTAATTACTAATTTTCTAATTAGTTTTTACATTTTGTGGCAAATAAGAATGTTAACTAAATTGTTATAATATCTTCATAATTGTCTATTTGATGTTTTTTTTTCTTAATTATGAGGGGAAAAATCTTTTAGTTTTCCTCTCTGGATTTGTCGTTGAAGCTTCTTTGCTTTGTTACAGTACATGGAGTTTGGGAGGAGTGGTCCCCATGGAGTTTATGTTCATTTACATGTGGTCGAGGCCAAAGAACAAGAACAAGGTCGTGCACACCCCCTCAGTATGGGGGAAGGCCATGTGAAGGACCTGAAACACATCACAAGCCTTGTAATATCGCTCTATGCCCAGGTGAGCATATTTGTGTTTGTGTACTTTGTATATGTATACATTTGTATATGTATGTGTATATGTATTAAGAAATATTAAGAGCATAACCTTTATTCTATCACATTGGAAAATGTGGTTTGGGGTTATTGTTTCTTGCTTAAAACTGGGTACCATTCTTGACTTTATCATACACAATGGTGTGTAATTTCTTCTTCACTGAGTAGCGATCAATGCTCACCTTTACTGGATTTCTACAAATACGTATATTAATGTCTTCCACTAAGATTTTTATCCACACTTGATTTTTCATCCTGCGAAAATTATAAGGAGTTGTAAGGATTTGAGATTGATCGTTGCCTTCATACTATAATTGGAGAGGCTGATTTAGACACAGTCCTTTTGATGTCACTCACACCCAGTTAAGAAATGGAAAGTGCAAATGACCAAAATGATACATATTTTCTAGAAAAGAAATTCTTCTAGATTCACTGCTAGATACATAAAATGGTTAGATTGTAAGTGACATAATCATTGTGATTATGAGGACTGTTTTTAAAGTATGTTTGTGTTAGCTTAAGTTTTTCCTTTCTTTAAAATGTTCGAATTCTATTTTACCTTTCTTTAATAATTTCACCATTATTACAGAGGTACATCTGAATAATGCTGTTATTTAGGTTATTGAAACATTCAAACATAAAACAAAAACCTACAAAATGAGAAAGACTGATCTGCAGTTTCAAGGGGCTCACACTTTATGGGAGAAAGTGCCCACACACACTCATACAAGTGGTAGAATCTCCCGTGACTGGCAAAGGCACAGACATGAGTGGCAAATGGCAAAGGCTAACAAGAATGACAGAGACCAGGATAAATAATCATTGGTCTGTGCCTCAGGAGATTTTCGCGTAGGCCCATTTAGTCACATCTGCTACACCAGAGCAACATAGCTGGGCTGCCAGTAATGTGCTCCAAGCACATGATCCAGCTCACATTCCGTTCCATTTGGATTCTAAACTTCCCAAGTTAACATCCTGTGCTACGAGACAATAAGTCAAAGTCCTCCTGGAGATTTTAAGTATAAAACATCTTAAAACTATGAAAAAATGATCCAAAATGCAGATATGCTATAGTCATCTAACAAATTTAATTGTTCCCTTTTAGTTCACAGAAAGACTAGTAGGTTCCTTACTTAGGAATATTCATTTAAATATGTCATAGTTATATTGAGTAACAGTGTTCTCCTAAAATTTTATGAATTCTATGAATTATGAATTTACTTATATAAGTCAGTATTCATGTAATCATGACTATGGGGAGAAAAAAATCATGATTAGTTATTTGCAAGTTACTCCCAGAAAATTTATTTATGAAATCAGTTATATCCTGCCTTACTTCTGTCTCTTTTTGTGAACTCATAGCTAGACAGGCACACACATGTTTTTATACTGTGCCCTTTTTCCAAAACTTAGAGCAAGCTTATTCAGATTTTTAAATCTTTTTTTAAGTGACATTTATAGAGTCAAATATAGTTCCCTCTTATTTGTTCATGGAGTGTGGAAAAGTAGGTACCATGGGAAAATAAAAAATAACAACTAACTGTAGAATCTCTTTTAATATATTTGTTTTTATTACTTCTTTTACCTCAGTTGATTCCTACTACAAAGACAAAATGGCACACTGATCAGTTAAAATACTATCAGCCAGATTTCTCATAGTCAACTTCCCATGAATTTTTCTAGGATTAAAATGCCTGGATATCAGTAGGTAGGGATACTGAGCTGTTAAAAGTCAGATAAGGAATCTCATCTTCCTAAGCTGATTTAGTTGTTACTTTATCACACAAGTAGGAACATGTGTTTTCAAGTTACATGTGTTTTGACAGTATTACACCATCGCTGGTATCACTCTCAGACCATATTAAATAGATAGCTATCTTTCGTATAGGTCTTTAATTTTTATAATGTATGTTTATATTATCTATAGATGTGGCCTAGCTCTTATTCTCTCAGAAGTGATCATCATAGATCTATCTGGAGTACTTAATGAATTATTGCGTCATTCATAACCCCTTTATTTCCATTCTTGAATTTAATTGCATTATAAAAGATGTAAAACTCATACCATGCTGTACTTCAATTTTTTTGCTATCTGCCAAAATTTTAGGCAGTAAGATTTTGAAATATGTAAGATTCATTTGCTGTAAACATTTGGAATTTTTCTTAGAATTGTCTTCTCACTAATCTCAGGCTGTTCACTAAATATGAACAGCATCACCAAGTATCGACAAGATGTAAAACCCTACTGAGAAGAATATATAGTCCCTGATCTCAAGAAATTTACAGTTTCTTTATAGGATTCAGGCACAAGCATGTGAAAATTTGAATGCAGTTCTGAAAAACATAAAAATGTTCTGCCTCAGTGAAAGGCAGAGACTTGAGAACTCAGGGCAACCATCCTACTTGACATTCCTAAGTCATCATCTGAAGGGGTGAAAAGAAACTGTGGCAGGAAATGCATCAGGAATGAAAACAGTGGGTCAAGGCCTGTAGTTGTCTCTCCTTGGTTAGGCAGGTTGTGAGGCGAAAACCAGAAGAGGACAGAAGAAACATTTGAAACAAATTTGGTATCTACTCACCTCCTTTGCTGACTCTGACCATGTGGGTTGCAGTGATGGGCAGCTGACATGCTCTGTGGGATCATGTCAGAACAGCATTCCAGCGCCCTGCTTGAAGAACACATATAGCCACTATAGAGAAGTGGGTGTTATGTAGAGCTGCTGTGTATTGTTTGCATCAAATAACAAAATATGTATTTTTATGCAAATTTTGATATCGGCTTATAAGTAGATGACATGCCATTTTGATCAGGTACTTTCCTCAGTCATTGTTTAACTTCCTCCCACTTCTTCTGAGGTTAGAGTAAACCGTTGGCCTGGGATCCATATGTGGAGAAAAGATAGAAAAGTAAAGGGTAGATACGACATTAACCCAGTTACCAGTTTGTGTAGCATGTCTGAAAACAGAGACTGGTGTCTGTTGGGGGAAGGTAGGCCAGGGATATTGAACTGCAGAAGGAATTCACTGAGAGTTTTTCACTGAATCATAAACATAATGTGACCTCATTTTCTATCTCTTCTCACATATGCTAGTAATTAAGTGTGATATTACAGAAGGGTGTGCGTATGTATGTTTATGTTCAGTGGTCTTTGTGATCTGTTTCCTTTATGTCACCCAACTTAGAAATTCTGGCAGTCCAGCTTATTTTTTTCTCTCCTTGAGTTTTCACTACAGCCACTAACTGAGCATCAGGTTTGTAGTACTATTAATTGATGTATTTGACATCAAGGAAATTCTCTTTCATTTCCTTTTTATTTCTCCATGCAGCTTTATACCTGATAATATCCAATAGATTATTATTGAATGGATTTTCTTAACATATACCTATCCAAATTTCTAGTTAGTCCTCATCCCAGAATTTCTATAGGATATTTTTCTGGATATATTTAATAATGCATTGATGTGATGTAGTAAAAAGACTTTTAAATTTAGATCTCACTTTCACTATATGTGTTGCTTCTCTGATCCCTAGTTTCTTCACCTGTAAAACAGGGACTGTAGTATTTCAATAATCCCCTTCACAGAACTGTAAGAAGACTACGTAAGATGCAGTAAAACTTGGTAAATAGCAAACGATATACAAGTATTATCGTTTTTATAACAATGCACTCCTGTCAGGGTCCATCAGTATAACACCTGTAGTTGAACAGGTTGAAGTTGTTACTCAGCCCTGAAGGAAAATTAACATAGGGAACTGTGGGGTATCTCCATAGGAGGGTGTTAGAACAGACTTAAATGTTTACCTTTGTGTTGAGCAATCTCAGGAAGGGTTTAAGGAAGTGTAGCTTTGCTCTGAATTTGGTAATGTCATAAAGAGGTGGTGGGATTCTGTGATTGGGTACCTTATAAATTATCCAGAAAGAAGGAAGACTAGCTGTCATTGGTAAAGAAGTGACACTCACTCATATTAGCAGAGAAAAGAGAATGTTTGGAACTTGGTGGGTTGCACCGTGACCTTGATTTTGTCTACAAAGTGGCCTGGTTTTATCTGACTTTACCACAGTCCTAGAGTGACCTTGTCTGACGTTAATGTGCTCTGAGATGGTTTCAGGTCCAGCAGCAGGTAACACAGCCTAGCTGTGAGCACCGAACTGTCTGCTGATGGCAGGGGTCTAGTGGTGGCAGACCGGTTCTAGGATGTCACCTTGATGTGACTCCCCTTGGACTGGTTTGATCAATTGAGAGCCTTCTGATTTTAGTGGTTTTGATTTTAATTAACGTTCAAAAGAAGAAAAAGGTCATATATAAAGAACATTTTCTAGGCACACCCTTTATTAAAATTATATGTAAACAGAAAGTAAGGCTTGCTTGAGTGTGCTTGGTAGGGTATGTGAATGTCTCACACAAAATAGACAGCAATTTGAACATTCCACCTAAAATGTCATGTGTTGCGCTCCAGTGTGATATTGTTATGTTACAGAATCACATGCTTATGATTTTGTAATAAAAAAGAGGAATTATTTGTGCTGAACCCTGTTTATATATCCCCAAAATAAAATTGCTGCAGCCTTTTCCAAGATTAAATCCTCTAGTAAAAATGAAAGCCTAAGTTCTTAGTTCAGAGACTCAAATATTATACTAATTTTCTTTATAGTATATTACTTTAAAGTAAAAAAATTTCCCTCTTTTAGTATTTGAAGGTTGAAGGAACCAATGACTTAAGTTTGGTGTTTTGTTTTTTTTTTAGTTTTGGCAATTCTCATTCTAATATGTTTTGTGTAGTAGAGTCCTCACACTATAGAGGATAGGGATTATTATAATTGAGTGACAGATTTAAGCCTAAAATAAATGAAAAAGTATTGACAAATAATTTTTCATTTATGTCCTGATATAGGTATGAATGAATTTAATTATATGATTCTGCGCAAAACACAATAGTCTGGAATTTGTAAGACACAGATTAAGGTTCAGTTCCATTTCTTAATTATAAATATTAACATAGGTAACTTATTTATCTTTCCTTTTTTTCTCATTTTTAAAGTGGAGCCAGAATTTATGAACCTACTATATTAAAGGATTGTTATATAATTAAAATTAGGTGGAAGAATCTATCACTTTAAAGTATAAAACAGTAGAAGGTGAAGGATATTTATTTTGACTTATATGAGAATATTACTTTAAAAGTAAGGGATTTGGGAAGAAATAGGTGAAATAAATTCAGAATATTATGATAGATTTCTAGTTCAGTTTCTTATCTACAGCCTTCATCATGAAATCAAAGGGATGTTTTTCCAGTCAGGTTAGTACAGGGAGAACTGCATACACAAGGCTCCCGTCAGTCTGTGGCACTAAGCAGTGTCACATTGGTGGGACCTGCATTGGAGAAATGCATTTGTGTGGATCCTGCCAGGTTGTAGTGTCCAGGTGTCTTTGCAGACTCTTACAAACCCTAAACAGAGGAGAGAATCACCCACGTATTGGTCCTGAGGAACAGAGAGGGACCGAAATATCTCTGTTATCTAGAGCAAGAGGTTTCAGTCTCCTGAGGACCTACAGTTCTTATTCCTCAGCAGCTATAGAGAGTGACCTGCCAAAGGTCCCTCTGCAGGGAGTCCTCCTGGTGAGGACACTGAGTGGGAAGATGCTGAACGTTTGCCTGACCTTAGGTCAAAGGTCTCTGGTTGTCTGTGTGTGAGAGGATGTTACTGTTTTAAACTCAAGTGCTGCCTCATTACCCTGTTTGTTAATTGATTTGAATTTTAGCTTTTATAAAAGAGTTTATTTATTTTTTGGAGAGAGGGGAAAGGATGGAGAAAAAGAAGGAGAGAAAAATCAATGCTCAAGAGACACATCTATCATTAGCCTCTTTCATGCCTCCAACTGGGGACCTGGCCAGCAACCCAGGCACTTGTCCTGACTGGGAATTGAACTGGTGACCTTTTGGTTCCCAGACTGGTACCCAGTCCACTGAGCCACATCATCCCGGACATGAGTTTTATCTTCTTTAACTTCTAGTCTTTTGTATGGCAATTGTATTCATTTTGTGTCATTTTATATTTTTGGAATTATTCCTGAGGTCTTTGTGTTTTGTTTATAGGAGTTTTAAAAAATGTGTTTATTAATCCTGGCTTGCTTTTTTTATTATCTCATATTTTTCTTATTTAAACTTTGCCTTAACAACATTTAAAAAATTCATATCAGCATTTTCATAACTTCTATTTTTAATTCCAGTTTTACATGATATTTCATTGTGATTTTTCTCTTTTGTAATTTATTTCAAAATGGCAAGTAGAAAACATAGCTTTATGTTCTTCAATATCTGTCCAAAGCAAGAAGAATCTGAACTCTTGAATTTTACCATCCCTTGTTAGGTAGTCTCAAAGCCAGGGCCAGAGTTCTTCTCCCCCCACCAACTCCTTCCTAGACATAGCTTCATTCGTCAGCAACAATCAACCCAGAACAGCTCCTGAAATGATAGTTTTATTATCCAAAATATTCCTGACACTGTGGATGAGTATATTCTCTACCTTGTCTTTCATGCTGTCCTATATTGTCACCAGTTATTGATCAAAATGTGAAAATAGTCTGAAAATATTCTCATTAAAATGTTCCATGGGATGTAATGGGCCTCACAGTGGGCGACAGGTTTTTCTTCCAGGTGAGCACAATGGCAACTCCATGCTTATGGCAGGAGGACGTTGAAAGAACAAGGTAAACCCCAGAAATCTAGCAACTTAGCCATTGCAATTTTAATTCTTCTGGGTCCGGAAAACCTGGCAACGTGTCACATACTGAAGCGAGCTTTAACTGTCCCCATCGTGGCATTGCTGCGGAAGGAAGCAGGTCACATGGTGGGGAGACAGGCTGGCCTCTCAGCGCTCGCCCAGGGTCAGAAGGCAGCCTGATTGATCACCGTTCTTCCTCACCTCTGTAGGACCGTTCACAAAGTGATAAGCATTTAGAGTTTCTAAATTGAAAAGTAACTAAAAAAATCCCAATTGCAAATGCTTATGATGGAAATGAAGAGAAACTGAAAAGCCTAAGAAAGTGTTGATTCTTATCCTCGCTGCATGTTTTAGAGGAAATTACGTACCTGTTGTTTAGGAAATGGTGTTCCCTGAGAGGATTATAATAAAAAGAGGGGAGGGGTAATGACATTTCAAATACATTTGGAAGGCATTATTTTAAAGTTAGTGTAATTCAGCACTCCCTGCATTATGTCTATAACGACATTACAAATTCAATGTATTCAAAATTGACATTTTGATTTTAGGACTTACACTCCTGACCTAGTTGAATGCTGGTCTAACCCAGTTCAATAAAAGGTTCCAGCATTTATCTGTTTCAATAAGGCAAAGGCCTAAAAGTCAACTTTGATTGCCTACTTTTCCGTACTCTACCACTAACCTATCAGCTCTACATCCAGAAAATATCTCAAATTGATTGAGATATTTTCAAACTTTATTCTATTTTCACTAATGTCACCATAATCCAAAACACTATCACTTCTCTCTGGGTTATGGTATAGTCTCCTAACATCCCCTAATACCCATTTGGGCCCTTCTATAATCCATGTTACACACAAATGAAAAAGTGTTAAAATGACAATCACATCACTTCCCTGCTTTAAAATCCTCTCACTTGTTCTCTTGTACTTGGTCACATGGTCTGCAGAACCTTAAAGGATCTGGCGTCTACTCACCATCCGAACCCATCTCCTACCTCTTCCCCTGTTCCGATCCCCACAAGCCTTATCTCTGTTCTGGAATACACAAAGCCTTCTTAAACTCAAGAACTTGCACTGGCAAAGATGTTTCTAAGGATCTTCACATCTCTGACTGCTAGTGACTCAGGACTCAGCTTATATTCGATCTCTTCTGAGAGGCCTGGCTGGGCCTCCCTGTCACATTGCCCTCTTTTATCCGCATCTTCACAGCATTTCCAGGCAAAACATCCATGTTTATTCATATGTTTGCTTGTTTATCACCTGTCTCCCGCACAGCTCCCCAGACCACATGTTCCTTGATGGCAGAACTTGGTTGGTCTTTAACATCAGGGTTTTCCCGTAATCTAAAAGCACAATACCAGTCATATTCTAGACTCTCTGGAAGTCTTTATTTGTGAGTACATTATGAGACTCCATAAGGAGTTTTAGAATGTCCACATTTCCCCAAATCATCAGGGAACACTTTTCTGACAGAATGACAAGATGTTAATCAGCTTGCAATAGGAATGCAGTTTTACAAAGAAAATATTGAGGTATTTTCAAGTTTCTGGGTTTGTAATGACTCTGGGAGTTATCGCCTACAAATGTCAGAAGCCAGCTGCACAAAGGGACCCAGGGGTGTGGGGAGAGTGTCCTGATATTCCTAGTGGAGCTGAAAAGCAGATCTGAATTCAGGGCTGAAGGAGAAGCAGCTTCATTACCACTTTGGAGTCCAGAGAAGCATCAGAGAAAAAGAAAAAAGTAGCCCCTTCCCTTTTTGTACTACCTAGATGAGTGATCATTTAAATATGTATCATTGATGATGTGTGATCATTTAAATATATGTGTATATATATGTGTGTGTTTATATATATATATTAGAGCAAATGAAATATTTTCTAAATATTTTTATTTTCAAATATCTCAACATTTATCCCTGAAATGTAATACACATATCCTAATGGAAGTACTTAAATGTCCAAAACAGAGCTCTTGGTTGCACTTCTCAGACACCTCCAAGTCCTCTATTCAGAAAAAAAAAAAAATGAGACTACCATTTCCTGAAAGGTCTTGGGGCTGATGTCTCTAAAAAGAGCACGATTAATGTTTTTTTTTTAATTTAATTCTTAGATACCAAGCTGAAAAGACCTGAAATAAAACAATGTTCCATATTTGTCACTAAAAGAAAGTATTTCATGTATATTACATATTTTTTGTCTTTTAAATTAAATTCACATGTCCCTTTCTTTTTGACTTCTCAGTTTTCTATTTTCCCAGTAAGTTGGACTTAACCATACTAAAGGAATATTGGCTTTTTTCTCTTTTAAAAAAATATTCTCAGTTACTTTGTCAAGTCAATTCTTTCATAATATTGTAGTTAATGTTCACTAAGCAGACCTACCAGTTCTCAGGGTGAAATAAAACATCAAAAGTGTCTACTTGAAACAGCTTCAATTTCATTGTTATTTCTTTTCTGTAACTCACTTTATAACAAAACTGTTCCCATTTAAAATGTGTTTTGTTGATTTTTATGGTAGTGTTGAACCTCAAAAGTTTCCCTCAAAAGCCTTAATATTAACTCCCCTTGAACTTTAGTGAAAACATAAAATGTACACCTTAGCTGAAAGGACTAAACAACTAATATTATGAATGTATGAATTTAAAATTTTCTTTAAAAATGCTAGTGGTGATATAAAACCTTCTTATCGGAAGAGCCTAGTGAACAAAATACTTCACAAATATTGTCATTCATTCTAAGCTCCTTTCGGCAAGGTCTTTTCTCCCCCCTCATTGATATTACAACCCCTTGCCAAATTATGTTCTCTTTCCACATTCGACTTGCTCATTCCTGACTCGACATTGCCTTAACTAGAAAGACTTATTACCCTCTTTTCTTTGCCAGTGAGTACGTAACTATTACATCCACTTAAACATACTGAAAATGTACCTAAAATCAGAATTATCACATAGTCCTTTATTCTAGTCATTCAGCACTGAATAGGGTTGGTGTCACTTAATTCATTTTTGTTTGTGTGTTGCTTTCTGAGTGTTTTCAATCATTTGAATACATGTGCTTTTTCTTTTTTTCCAAATATATGTAAGGCTCAGGCATGAGCCTTATTTTTTTAACCTTCTCAGAATGCTTAGGATGATGAGGGTGCATCATGCAAGCTCAATAAATGTCATCTCTGAGACGCAAGATTCTAAAATGAAAACCACACTCATCTCTAAAGCCAAAATAGAGAGGAAATGGATAATTTATTAAGTCCTATTGATTCATTAGACTATTCCTTTTCTGTTTGGCAAATGGACTGTAGCCAATAAGATTGCATCAGATACTTTTAATAAAGTAAGATGCTAAAATTACATGAATGGAGTGATTAAATTGGCATTTTGTGATTTTTAATCTAACAAAGGATTTATTAAGGACAGCTAGATACCTGTTAAACAACCTTCTTTAAATAGCTACCTGCAAGGCATGAAAATAGGTTGAAAGCACTTACTCATAATCCACCAGGCTTTCTTGCTTGTTTAGATGGGTTTCCTTAGCAACACTTATACTGGAACTTAGATTCATGGTGAATTCTCTTCACTGAAAGGAAATTGACTATGAATCAAGAAGTGATATTGGAAAATGAAGACAATCATATGCTGTTGCATTTATAACTCTTCTATGATAGTTAAAGCATTCTAAATTAGTTAAATATTTTTGCCCATTTTATTGGCTCACTTGTATTTTGTGATTATGCCTTTGTCAATGCTGTTGCTTTTTTCCTAAATTATCCAAATTTCACCATAATATTATCCACCAGTAGATGTGATCTGTCCTCTGAAAGCCTTCATGTGCCGTATTAAGACATTATTGCTTTTACCTATTATTTATTTGCATGCATAATGTAATTCTTCTACTACATTACAAGATTTTTGAGGTTGGGATTTATATTTTATTTCTCTAAGTCTCGTGACTTATCTTAGTGTCTGATAAGTAATAGACTCTCACAAATCATTTTAATGAATAAATAAATGAATCTCAATTTGAATCTCCCAAAGACAAGTTCAACAGTCTATTAAATGTTAGTCACCAGACATGTGGGCGTAATCTTGACCCTCCCTCCACTTCAGCTCCCATGAGACACCTGTGCCTGCCTCCTACCCAGTAGCTTCCTAATCTTTCCAGGACACTGCATGGACTGCCTCGTCATCCTAGCTCTGACTATCCCTGTAATTCTTTCCTGTGATTCTTTCTCCACCCTGCATTAGATCTGATCATAGAGTCCTATTTAAAGCCTTCACTGGCTTCTTAATGGTCTGGGAATAATAGTCCAAATCCTTAACACAGTTGACCAAAAGCCTACGAAATCTCTCATTTGCCCTTTTGCCCAACTCCTCTGGTAGAACTCCTCACCTGGCTCTCTCGATTCCATTCAGAATGGCCTTTATTCAGGTCCTGGAAGTGCCCATGTTTCTTCTGCCAAGGGCCTTTGTACATCTTTGTGGGACTTACCCTAACCTTAGGTATTCCCCCATTATCCTTGAGGGCTTGCCTGAAAACTCATGTCAAGGAAGATTTCCCAGACTCTCCAAACTCTTAATGGTATCTTGAAAGTATCCTTTGCAGCAATGCTATATAATTAATCTCCTTAGCTTATAACAAATTGTTTAACTCATTTTATGAGCTTCTCTAAAATATGAGCTCTGTGAATTATCGCTCAGTATTTATTTTGTTCACTGCTCCCTGTACCCATCAAGGACTTGCTTGCATTTTTGAGTGATCAATAAATATTCTTGAAGAAATAAATGAATCAAAAAAGGTTACACGTAAAAGGAAATGGAAGTGCAAAATAAGGTAATAGGAGCTTTAAGGGTAGGAATAAAATCTTATGCCAGTGTGCCTTTCCACTGTACCCCCTCAGAGTCCTTAGACTGGGACTGTGCTTCAAGCTTAGGTTTACCTTGAGCTTTCTTCACAGCCTTCTCTACTGGAAGATCTTCTTACACAGTCTCTCTTTCTGCCTTGGCAGTTGATGGACAGTGGCAGGAGTGGAGTTCTTGGAGCCAGTGCTCAGTGACCTGCTCAAATGGCACCCAGCAGAGAAGCCGGCAGTGCACTGCAGCTGCCCACGGGGGTTCTGAATGCAGAGGGCCGTGGGCAGAGAGCAGAGAGTGCTACAATCCCGAGTGTACAGGTGAGACCTGGTTACCACGTTTAAGAGGCACCTGCCATTTGAAAACTGTGACAGGACCATGCTGGATGATTGTATATTTCTAGTAAGTGAAGCCAATTGTTCTCGGACTCATTTTACTATACATCACATGTATAAAGCAGAAAAATTCAGGAGAGTCTTAATTCAAATATTGATTAAGTTGATGAAGTTTAATACTGAACTTGTACTTTTTATAAGTAAGTTTTAATGTCCAGTTGAAGATTCTATAAAAATTGAACAGGCAGTAGTGGGCCTTAGATTTTCATATTACTAAAGCAGTGTGTGGTGGACTGCTGACATTGACCATGACACATTTCTTTCAGCCAATGGTCAGTGGAATCAGTGGGGTCACTGGAGTGGCTGTTCCAAGTCGTGTGATGGTGGCTGGGAAAGGCGAACAAGGACCTGCCAGGGTGTAGCGATTACAGGACAGCAGTGTGAAGGAACAGGTGAAGAAGTGAGAAGATGCAGTGAGCAGCGGTGTCCTGGTGAGAACGAACTGAGGTTACCCCAATGAAAACATGTCTAGTATAAAAAAAGCATTAAAAATATTTTTATTGCTTAGGGCAGTACTTCCTCAGTTGAAGGATTGCTAATGATAAGGGGCAATTTACTTATTTCCATAATGGATAGAGTTGCCTCTATTTATGTTCACAGACTGTTCTACAGGTTTTTTAACCATCCGCTGCAAAATGACATTGAACCTGCAGTAACGCAAAGGCAGCCATATTGAACGACAACAAGGCTGGATGGGATTTAAACTAGTTTGGGGTATTATGTTTTTTTTTACCATTCTCGTTAATTATTTGTTTAGTAACAACCCATACACATTGCCTTAGATGATTTATAGTAGAAGTATAAAGATACAAGTGTTAGATAGCTAAGTGAGAAAAGAAAGAGATGATGTTGAAATTCAGACGCTTGTAAACTTTGCTGCTAATTCATCTTGATGTATGACCTTGGACATCCCCATTTACTTGTCCTTGCCCCATTTTCCACTGAAAAAGGAAATTCCTATGAGGAACAGATTTTAAAATGAAAGCATAGCTCTTAATTAGTAGTGAAAGAATGGGAGTGCAAATACATTAAAGGATTTTAACTGTAAGCTTAGGAAAAAATGAGAGTTGGGAAAGCCTGGATGATACATCATATATAGGGTTTGGCAAAAGTAAGTTGTGAGTGTGTGAAATAGAGTTCCCTCTTGTATTATTATTGATTAATTATTGCATTATTTTCCATACAAACAACTGTAAACCTATTTTTGCCCCACCCTGTATTTTAAAACATTATATAGAACAAAGATTCTTTCCTAATTGTGTGTATGTTTCCTAAAATATTATTGACCTATTGAGTAAGGACTTACTAAATAAGTGAAAATTAGGATTTTAGAATGCTATCATAGGGAAGACTGTAATAAACGTGCTGGAAAAGATGAGGGGATGGAGTTTTAAGACATCACAGCTGTGCATGAAGGAGAGTGCCGACCTTAGAGAGTTTGAAGATCCAGTTAAAGCCGTGTTGCTGTGGGTGGTAGCTAGCTGATCTCGCCGGCTTTCTGGTTCCTAGGGAGTAGGGCAAGGGCAACGTTCAAGGTTCCTTTTTCACTTCAGAAAATTAGGGATTTCTGTCTCAATCTAACACAACTACTTCAATTTAGAAAAACCAAGGAATTCTCAGAGATATCTGGGGGTCAAAACTTTGTATTTCTTCATACTGAGAATTTTAATGACTTCTCAGAGTTCAACTCTAATACCAACAGAGACTGAAATCTAAGAGTAGCAATGTCAGAAGGCTTTTTTAGAGCTTACTGGAGATCTAAAATGCGTTTGTTACTTCTTAAGGCCCTATGAATTTAGAATGGTAAGAAGTTGTCAGCATGCAGGGCTTTGTTGAGAAGGATACCTATGCAGATTAGCAGTGCAAAATTGCTGCTGTGCTGAATAAGAATTAAGAAGCATCATACAGAACGGATTTTTTTTTGCCTCAGGGAGAAATGGTATTAGAACAGTGGGCATGATTAAACGAGACTTTTAATATTTGAAGTTACCTAAACTAGTCTAAGCATGCCAGGGTTCTTACCTGGGCTGTTAAAACTGTCATCTGCATATACCGAGGTACAACAGGGCTGCTGCCGTCTGATTTGAAAGATTGCCACCTGCTGTTTAGAAAACATTTTACATATTTATTTACAAAAAGAATTGTATGTTATTTGCTAGGTTTGTTTGCTGGCTTTTATGATTTAAAGTAGGCTGACACATTATATAGAATAGTAAATAATTTTTCTATTATATGTATCATGCTATGCTATATTGCATATAGAGGTGTGGGCAAAAGTGGCTTTACAGTTATTCCTATGAAAAAGACTTGCAGGCTCTCATTATTGTAATAGTTTGCTTTATAACTCTGTGTTTTGTGTACTCACAACTGTGAACCGGCTTTTGCCCACCCTTGTATATTTAGTTTTAACCTTAACATTTCTATTTTTCTCTTCCCATCATATGATTTGAAAGTATATTACACATGGGACAACCTAATGGCTCCAAGGTTAAACACTGACAATATAAATTGAGAAAACTTTTGAATTATCATAACAGTTACTAAGTCATTTTCCTTCTTTTGTCAATAATCAATTGCAACAAGTGTTCTTTTTAAAATTGTGTTTTTTAGATATTATTTTTAGTGCTGTTCTTTCTCAGTTTTTCTTCAGATTGCTGAAAATAGCTAGTATTATTGTTATGGTTCACTTAATTTGGATGCAAAACACATTAATCAAGTTTGCCAAGAAACAAACCTTCAGTTGTCAGGAAAGAAAAATATAATATACTCACATCTTTGTCTGGATAATTAATGAAAATAATGATTAATCATCTGGATTTAATCAAAAGCTGTTATGGTGTCTACTATAAAAATGAAAAATAAAGTTCCCATCAAGATTAATATATTCCTTTACTGGTAAATAGATAAAATAAAGTATTACAGAGAGCAGCACATACAGGAAATATAGTCAATAATATCGTAATAACTGTGTACAGTGCCAGGTGGGTACTGGAAATATTAGGGCAACACTTTGTGAAGTATGTGATTGTCTAACCACTATGCTGTACACCTGGAACTGATATAAGGTAATACTGAATGTGAACTGTAATTAGATTTTTTAGTTTTTTAAAAATAAATTGGAATTTTTAAAAGAAAAAGCATCACTGACCAAAAATAAGACATCGCTCTTGTCCTCATAAGGAAACAGAAATAGAGGAAGGAAAAATACATTTATTTTTATATATTATATTTATGTTTTATAGTTAGCAGTATATATATATTTTATGTAGTATATCTAATATATGTGATGCATATATATACACACACACATATACATACACAGGATCTAGCACAAATAATGCCCCCTTTTTGTTACATAAACAATATTTTATTACAGAATCATAAGCATGTAATTCTGTAACATAACGGTATCACACTCAAGCGCACCTTATGGCCTTTTCAGTGAAATGTTCAAATCGCTGTCCATCTCGTGTGAGACATTCACATACCCTCCCAACCACTCTCAGTGGCATTACTTCTGCCAGACCCTGTATATGCTGTTGAGTGTATATAGCTGAGTGATAGGGTCGCTATAGGGAGACAATTAAGTTACCCAATGTTTTAATTGGTCAAACTCACCTAATGATAATGTCATTGACGTCAGTCTCATTGTGCACACTCAGGCTTTGAGGGCTGAAATAGTGGAAGAGTAATAAATAGCTGCTATGATTTAGTCACATTGCTACACTGTGATAACATACTAATGTCAGTCCTCTGTTACTTCCCTGGTTCATCTCGTGTAGAAGGCAGACGTTACTGGTGGGTTGGCTCTGGTCACTTTCAGGCTTCTAGGGCCTCTTTGCGTGCTCCCAGGGAAGGGGCGTGCTAGTCCTGCAGCTCCAACTCCAAGACCCATTACTCCTCAGTCATCATCTGCTGAGTTGGAGCATACCATTCACAGGTAGACGTTAAACTTAATTTATACACGATACGTCCTTGTTGGAGTCATAATGGCTTTTATTTACAAATGGTGAGTATGTCTGCAGATTTAATGTCCTGAGAAGAATTTGTGAAGTGAGATAGCTGTGTCATAAATGTACAGAGTAATAGCAATTTAGACTAGAGATAAGCAGTTACTGGGATATTTAACTTGAAACATTCATACCACAGGAGGTTAGCAATGATGTGTGTAATTCCTAACTTGTCTTGAACACTGTAGTGCACTTGCATTAGCATTCGGTAACTTGTAATACCGTAAATGTAAATCCTCTCCCCACTTAGGCGACATAGCCTTCTGGGAGGGAGTGACTGTCCCTTATCTCTGCAAGGTTGCTCTTCAGAAGGCTTCTGTCTCCTCTGGAGACCGAGGGAGACTTCCATTTGGTCTCTGAGCTCTGGTAGGAAGAATGAATCACTAAACCTGCTTACATCGTACTCCTGTTTTTTTTGCATGTCAGTCTTCCTTGTCCAGAGCTGTGCTTCTCAAGCATCAGTGCACAGTAAGAGTCACCCCGGGAGCCTGTAAAAACACAGATTCCGGAGCCAGGCCCCCAGAGGGTCTCACTAGTTGGTCTAGCAGGGGCCTGTGAATTTGTCCTCCTAACAAGCTACTAGATGATGTTGACCCTGCTGCATATTACCTTCTAGGTTACACTGGGTCAAAATACATACTGTAGTTTCCCCTCATCTGTGACTTCACTTTCCAGAGTTTCAGTAACCTGTGGTCAACTGTGGTCTTAAAATATTAAATGAAAGGTTTCAGAAATAAACAATGTGTAAGTTTTAAATTGCATGCCATTCAGGGTAGCAATGTGATGAAATCTCATGCCATTCTGTCCCATTCTGTCCAGGGTGTGAATCATCCCTTTGTCCAGTGGGTCCACTCTGTGCATGCTGCCACCTCTTAGTCATTTTGTAGCCCTCTTGGTGAATGGATGGTCTGTTGAAGTATTGCAGTGCTTACATTCAAGTAACTCTTATTTTACTTAATACCATATTCCCATAATTTTATTACAATATATTTTAACATTGGTTATTTTATTATTGGTTATTGTTGCTAATCTCTGATTGCTGTCCCCAGTTTATAAATTGAACTGTATCATAGGTATGCTTGTATAGGAAAGAAACATAGTATACATAGGGTTTGGCACTACTGCCGGTTTTGGCATCCACTGGAGGCCTTGGAGCTTAACACCTATGGGTAAGGGTGGGACTACTATAAATAAATAAAGTAGTAAAATTAATGAAAAAATGGCAAACAGTCCTCTGCTTCAACTCCTAAAGAAGATGGACAATCTTATTTTCTGTATATTTCTTCATAAATAATAAGGGATTGTCTCTGGAATTGGGTGATAATGACAATACAGACAGTCCATTTTAGGTCTCCCTAGCCCACTCATGTTTTAACCAAAATGAGGTCTCTTAAAAGCAGTCCCTTAAAGGAAATTAGGCTTTTAACTACTTGTTGTGAACAAAGAAAGGTGGTTTTGTCTTTACGTAACTCTCAGTCCCCTTCATTCCTCCTCTGTGGAGAGGAGGAGAGACAGCTTGGGCATTGTCTGAACATGTCTGATACGAAGCTGTGCACTGTCAAGACACAGGCCTCCTGCAGTCCTGCCACCCCAGCTCCTCTCCCCCTGGGCAGGAGCACCGCTCACTACCTCCTGTCTTCCAAAGCTGATAGCTCTCAGCACACAGGGCTCTGTAACATTCTATGGCGGCGGGGGCGGGGGGTGTTGTCAAGGAGGAGGATGAATGAAGCCTTAGCTCACATTGACTTATTTCCTCCTCTGTTCCCAGGTGGAGAAGTGGTGAATTAATCACTATTGATACAGTACTTTGTCTTTGTTAGAGAGAAGTTTAACAAGTTAATAAGTCAGACTTCTAAACTGTGAGGACCACTGCATTTTTAAAGCTAAATGTAATCATTATTAGACACCCAGATATGTGGCATAAAATTTACAGTTTTTAATTATTTTTATTTTTATAACCTCAATTAGAGCTTATATTCAATATTATTTTGTGTTTGTTTCATGCATACAACATAGGGATTAGACAATCATTTACTTTACAAAGTGTTCCTATATTTCTAAAGAGAAAAAAGCATACTGCTTTACATTGAAATATTCACATGAAGGTTGGCCCCTGCTTTATAATTTTTCATTCCAAACCACAAGATTATCACTAATAGTACTTTAAAAAAGCTCCAAATTCATTAGCATTTCATCTTTATTTTTGCAGTCAAATGTTATGAGTATACTCTCTTAGGAATTATATTATTACATGTTCAATATTATTATAGCTTTCAAAGGTTAAAGCAAGTGTCTGCACTGAATATTTTGGGGCAGAGCAAACCATGTCACCCCTGAGTGTCCATATCAGTTGTTCACCTAAAACCACGCGCTGAGTTGGGTGTCCACAGTAGGTGGCACTAAGTATTGACGTCTGTCATCTTCAGTGTTCTGTTTGTTCTGCCACAGCACCTCAGATACATTCATAAAGTAGGGAAATGAATTGAAACTGGGTACCCCTGGGTGAAAGACATTACCTGTTGCTTAATAAGTATCTAAGAAAGCGTTTTATTACCTACTCCAGGCTACAGTTCTGCAGCAAATGAACTAAATGTCACAGGCAGAATCCCTGGGGTCTAAAATAATGAATGTGTATCCCAGATAGTACTATATGTGCCTTAGTCACACCTGTTGCTATGGAGATATTTATCATAATTTGCCTTATCAGATTGCTCATCAGCTGAGACTTTGAGAAAATTCTCATAGCTTCTGCTACAGCAGAAACTTAAAAAGCGATTTGTTGTAATTTCATATTAACCTACCTTGTCAAATTTAGAAATATTTGACAACATGCTGATCATTATCAAATTGAAATTAAAAAATTTAAGCAGCACTTTTCACTGTATTCCCTTTCATCCCATATTGTTTTTATAGGAAAAATAAACATATTTTAGAAACCATTTAATTATTTTTAAATTAAAAAAATGCAAATTATTGTAACTAGTAAAACCCCTTTTTGGATTCAAAGTTTATCGACACTGTAAACTTGAACAGGGTCCTTGACATCCCTCTTCCCACTCATTTCCCTGTGCACGGACACCCCGACATGGGACGACCCTGACCCTGAGGCCCTGCATGGGCGCTGTCTGGTTGCTGTCTCTCTCTCCAGCCGTCACCTGGGTGAGAAGCACCCACAGCTCTGCATCTTTATGCTCTCATCTCTTCCAATACCTGAGAGCCAGTTTCAGGCAGGGTATCAGATCAGACGGTCTCACCAGAAGGGTGTTTCTCTTTGACCACCAAATCATTCCTGTCATCTGAAGTCATCTCTTCTTCTTACCAGTCCTCGAGTTAGTGCTGGATTCCACCTCCATCAAGTGCCCCCCCAATCCAGTGCCCCTGCTTTCTCTTCTCCTGGCCACTGCTTGCTTGTGGGGGTGGGGCAGTGTGGTCCGAAGTGCAGGGGACTTAGAGCCAAACAAAGTTTGGCTTTGGGCCTCAGTGTCCTCATGTATAAAATGGGGATAGTAATGTGCACCTCGGGGGAGATTGTTTTAAGGATGAAAAGATGAAATACTATAACTAATTAGAATTATTAAATGGCAGTGTAAGTCCTCTTTATCCATTTAAACATGTGATTGCAACAACTACCTTTTGTCATCTCTTCCACACAGGTTTACCTGATTATTCTTCCCAACTCATGGCCTTAGTCACATGACTCCCTTGCTCAAAAAACCTCCAAGATTCTCATTAATTGCCCAATGTAGTTCATATGGGATCTTCATCCATCAGCTAGTTAGCTTTCCAAGGACATTTTATATATATATACACATTTTTTCTCCTGTTGCTTATACTGTTAAAAGATGTCTCCTACCTTAATCATTCTTCTTTCTCCCATAGTCAGATGAGTGATTTTCTTTCTTCGAGCCCCTGTAAGCTTGCTTGTGCTCCCCTTGTTGTATTTACTATTACACACATATATTATTATAGCTCTTTGTTAGAATTCCAGCTCATTGCAAATGAGTTATCTATGTTCTACCTCCCAAATCCACTAGCCTACATGGAACCCAGTTAAGTGTAGTAGATCATTAGATACTTTCTCTTTTGAATGTTTTTATTCAATATCATAAGTGCTATAACTGGACTAATAAAATCATTTATATAAAGCATGATGAAAAGTTTCAAAATGACTAGGATAGTAATGCCTTATGCTTTATAATCTCTTATTCTTTCAAAATGCTGTTAGTTAATTAGAATTGCAATGGACATTTTAACATATATACTATTCTTTTTTTATAGTTACAATTTGTGGCACAATCCTCCCTTCCTTAGAAATAAATCCATGAGATATTGGATGTAAAATATGTGTTAAGTTTTTATAGCAAGTTTCTTAATTTCCCCCAAATCTCGGTCCAGTTTCTTCTTTTTGGCCAGAGCTCCTGAAGGCACTCTGGTAGCCTTGAACTGGCTAGAACTGGACCCAGGTGTGCCCAGATGGCGGTTCCAAAGGTCTCAGGGTGGCGGGCAAACTGGGGGGTGTGGCCCGTGGTCCCCAGACTGGAAAAACCTTGCCAGTTACCCCAATGTACCTCCAAACTGTATTATTTTCTACACGTGCCGTGACCTGGAGAAGGCTGTGAGGCTCTGTTACCCTCCTCAGGGTCTCAGAGAACATGAAAAAGCAAGTAAACACAGTTCTCCAGCAGAAGCCTCTTTGTACCCTGATATGAAACTTAAAACTCACTGAAAGTAATGGTTATAGTCTTCACAATTAAAGGTAGATGCCTATTTTTATTATTATTAACAGGTTGGAACTACAACTGATCTTGTGTGCTGAACTGAAATATATAGCTTAAGAAAATAATAATCCAGAATTTTCAGATATTTGTATATATTGATATAAAACGGTCTAGACCAGGGTCCCCCGACCAAGGGGCTGCAGACAGGTACTGGTCTGGGCCTGTTAGAAACCAGGCTGCACAGCAGGAGGTGGGCCTGAATGTAATGGGCTTGAATCATCCTGAAATTATCCCCAACCACCCCCTGGTCCATGGAAAAATTGTCTTCCACCAAACCGGTCCCTGACGCCAAAAAGGTTCGGGACTGCTGGTCTAGACCAAGGAAGGACTCAAACAAACAACCTGTAACACACATTGTTTGCTAATGAATTTAAACTTCATGCTGACTTGCAGACTAGAAACAAATTTTTGCAAAATATGTATATACCTTATTTACTATACAGCAAATGCTCAGAGACAGCATAACAGCTATAAGATTGGACTGAGAGAGGTGTTTGACTGACATCGGTCCACCGTGTCCTGCATGAGTGATTTCTCTTCTGCCTTAGTTCCCTCACATTTAAAATGAGGATCATACTTGCATCCACTTCATCAGGTTATTATGAGGAATTAGATGGATTAAAATATGGAATGCACTTAGAAGAGCACCTAAGTCACAGTGGTAGGTAAATATTGCTGTTCTAACTGTATGTTCTTTCAACTTGAGACTGATGAGAACTATTTTCTCTATAAGGAAGGCTGTTAGAAACACATTCGACAAACACTCTTTTTCTTCCCTCAGACCTTAGCTGCACCACGCATTCTTCATGTGAGAAGGCCCCAGTGCTGAAATGGGAGCCAGGAGCTGTGTGAGCACGAACCCTGGATCTCTCTCACCCACCTCTGTGTCCCCCAGCTCAGGGCATTCCCAAGGCATGAGAATTAGTGAATGGCCAGCAAGTGAGATTCAAAACGTGGTGTCATGTATAGTGGTGCCCTTTTCCCCCCTGCGCGCCAGCTCTGCACCGGAATCAATTTCTCTCTAATGCTAAAATTGTAGTAGAAGGGGTGAAAACTAATTTTCTACATCAGATGGATTTAAACCTGTATAATTTTTGCTGTTTTTAAGAGATGGAAAATCACTTTGAGTAGACAGATTAACAGCTAATCCCTAGGTAATTGCTACCTTGTTTTAAGGGATCATGCTAACCACATACTTGCAGCGTTAAGTGCAGTTGTATCTTACAAATGGGTTTTTATATCTTTGCCCTCATGATAGCAAACAGTGGGATCTTTCATCTGATGAAATGAGTTGCTGTTCCATTTTACTAAAGGCATAAGAAACAAGAGTCCTTCATATTGCTACACAATAATATGGTTTTATTTCGAGCACAGAGAGTGGCCTGAGCTAATTATGTATTTTCTAATTTACAAAATGCACATATGTAGCATTAAACAGGAAAAAAAATAACCCAAATCTCTGTCTCCAGCTTATGTTTCTCTCATGTGCTTTAGTTCCATATTCCAACCAACTTCTTGATAACACCGAGACAGGCTCAAATGTCTCAAACTCAGAAGTATTTGCAGCATCTTCTTTCCCAAGTTCTGTTCTCATGTGCTGGGTCTCAGTGTGTAGCACACCAGACGTGCTTCCTGGGAGCCTGAATTTCATTTTAATTTCTCTCTCTTCCTCACCTCCTACATGCAGTTATGGAGCTGAGCCCAAACCACCCACTAACTAGATTGTGAGTCCATACAGCTTGCACTGCCATGTCCTGTGATTCCACGCCCTTTCCCCAATTACACCAGTTGGATTTATCACAGGCCTCCCTGCCTTCTGTCTGACTCACATTGCTTCAATTCATTCTCCACACTGGAGGTCCAGCATTCAAAACATTGTAATACATTTCCCTTGCCCTTAAATTTAAGCTACCAATTTACCTCATCATATATTAACCTTCTTCCTCCCACTTCTACTCATCCCAAAGCCACATTCCAGTTATTCTGAAATGCTCCCAGTTCCTCGAGTGTCCCGTGTTCTCCTTGTACCCTGGATCTTCCCGTGTGTGGTTTTTAAGATACATTTTCCCTTTCGTTCCTGGCTAGCTCCTGCTTATTTTTGCACCTGAGCTTGGACATCTTCTGGAAACTCTCCGCTGATGAGCTCTCCCCTAAAGTACTCCTTGGGGCAGCCAGGACTTCTCAGAGCACAGCCAGTGTTCTGTATGGTGTGCTCTTCACTTACTATCTCTCTTACCATTTGGAGAGTTGAGAGACCTTGACTAGTCCCGTTCATCCTTTTTATGTGCTATTTTCACCAAGGTGACTAGAACATTGTGGAGCTCAGTGAACATCTGTAGAATGAACGGATTCTGGCACTGAGGAGAGCCGCCACTGGCAATGGCAGAAATGCAAGATGCAAGAAAATAAATTTTTATTTTGATTTCTAGGCTGTTTTCCTTTTGGTATGAGCATAAGTAGACCTACTTTCTGAAGTAAGTTTTAAAGATATAATATTCAAAGTATGCCAAATCACCTTTGATGAAATATTTAAAGCACTGTGGGATTTGACATTGCTACTAAAAAGCTGAAAATCCTGGGCCAATTTGCAACAGGAATGTATGATTCCCTGCCATCTTTCTTATCATCTGTACCCTGTGTTTCTGTCTCTAAGAGCCAAAATGAATCCAACGCTTCTGAATCTACCGTGAAGAAAACAAGGCTTGTCAACCCCTCTAGATTTAGAAAATGACTGTGATTTGGGGGGGTAGTATCTATTGGAAGGAGACCATAATGGTTGTCAGTAGGTAAATGGGCATTAATAACTGAGGGCTGTGGTTGGGAAAAGAAAAGCTACACATTTAATCAGCTTCCACCTTGACCAGGTAGGATGTATGCAGATCCCATGAGGGGATTCTGAAAAGGGTCCCTTGGACCTTTACCAAGTTAGACATACTCTGCAAGGTAAACGTTTGCCAACACCTGATACTCTGGAAGCCTCACTTGACTAATCTTTTAGGAAAATCATAGTTGCTAACCTCTGTCTCTTACAGGTCCTATCTACTGCTGGCCTATTAACTACATATACGCACCACACACACTGTCCTCATTACTGAATCATCCTCATTTGTGTCATCTTCAGTATTTGGGGTGATCAAAAGTAGATCTTTTCAAAAGATTTAGTCATTTTTTCGTTAAAAGTGTATGTACATGTATATCATGAATGCTGGACTTGTAAGTGCTATGTACTCTAGAAGTGAAACAAAATAGGAAAATCACCATCTTTATTATGCTCACTTTCTAGCAGGAAGAGGCAAAGAAATATGTAGAAAGCTAGAAAAATATGTAGAAGTTATAAGGTGACAAGTGTTTTGAAGAACAATAAAGGAGGGGAGTGTTTGGGGGTAGTCAAACACCCCCCTGAAGAAATTAAATAAAATTAAAGGCAGTAGGGGAGACCGGGGGGAGAGAACATGTGTACAGATTCCCAGGCAGGAGCTTGGTTGGACTATTGGAGAAGCCTCGAGGGGCCTGTGTAGCTGAGGTGGGGGCAGTGAGCTTGGAGATGTGGGAGCTGCAACAAGGGGCTAGATCGAAGGGTGTTGTAACAGGCTGGTTTAATCACTAAACATTGTACCTACATGAAAAGAAGACATTTTATTTTTTTCTAACAATATACCTTTAAAAATCAAGCACTGACCCATATTTCTAAGTATACTGTTAAGTTACTACCTCTGCCCATCATGATTTTGAACCTTACAGGTTTCAGTGGCTGGCCTAGTAAATGTTTCACCCTATTGGCCCGCCTGTGCCATCTAGTGGTAAACGCTTGCAATTACCAGATTTTCTGACCACACAGTCGACCGTGGGGGAGGGGCATTGCCCAGAGGAGTGCTTTCAGAATAACAATAGGTGTGAAAAGCTTTCTGAAACCACTAGTGGGAAATAAGTCTGTGGTGCAAATTGCTTCTTTATTAGTTTATATCAAGACCAAATAAAAAAAACTTATAGCAAGAAGTTTTATGAAATTTATTTCATGTTTCGTCAACGAACCAAGGAAAATTTGAGTTTGAACACTGAAAACCAAAGTACAATTGAAGTGAATGTGAATGATTACAAATGAAGAGATGATGATGAAGACGATATTGGACAGAAGTTTGGATGTATATATGAAACAAAAATAATTTAGTATCCTAGTAACATTAGATTAATGATTGCTATGTCTTTTAAAATAGGCTAGTTGTTTTATATAGAATTCAATTATAAAATAGACTATGCATGATGTATTTTGCTTTAACATGTAGTCTAATTTTCCTTTTTTTCATATTCTTTAGTAGTTTTGGCTGACTTTTACAGAAAACATAATTATTTATTACAGTGTTGTCCAATACTGTGGCTATTAAGATTTAATTTTACTTTAGTTGAAGTTAAATGAAATTTAAAATTCAGTTCTCAGTTTTCCAGGCTGCATTTCAAGTACTCCCATGGTCACATTTGGTTCATGGCGACCATATTGGACAGTGGAAATACATTTGCATCACTGCAGAAAGTTCCTTTAGACAGGGCCGATCTACTATCTTGTCTCCTTAGTAAGAGTGATTCACTTAACAAAGGCGTTTTGATCACCTACTATATGTTGGACACCATCCAAGTTCATTATAGCCGATTGAAGGGAAATAAAGAAAAGCATCATTAGTCTCCTAAACAGCAAAATTTAGGATTTGGAGAGTTTCACACACATAACCAAAGCATTTAACCAAATATTTTAAATCTATTGTGAGAAGACCCATAATACTTTGTATATTCCGTGACTAAGGTATTAATAGAGGCTTCCCAGAGAATATCGCCATTTAAGATATTTAAAGATTAATATCTTTATCTTTTAAAGATACATAGGAATTTAAAACAAAACAAATGAAAAAAGAGCAGAGAGAATTTTAAGTAGAGGAGACAGCTCTTGTAAAGTCCGGTAAGTGTGAATTGGTGTGGAATGCATGGACGATGACAGTTAATTCTGTGAAGCTGAAGCACAGGCGAATAAATGTGAACTGGAACTGGAAGGTCAGTTTAGGTATCACTAGAGGGCCTTTTTCATCACACTGAGCCTGGTTATCTTTGTTGGGCAGGACTGGAGAACCTTGGAAAGGATTTAAGTAGCAAGTGCTGGGGTTAATCTTCATTGTAGAGAGTACACTGTTGAGGTGGCATGAAAATTCAGTTAAGGGGGAAGATGCTGAGCAGTAGTTGTCACTTTATATCCAGCCCTTCAGTGCAGAAAGCAAGCATCATGCTTGTCCCCTTTGGTCCTCATTCCCTATATCACTTAGTCTATCCCCGAAACTGTTGACCTCATGTCCACCTACTGATTTTCCTCTTTAGTATAATCATCCTCCCGAAGGCCATCATCACTTCTGGGTGAAAGCACTGCCTTGGCCTCCTCAGTGGTCTTACCCTACCTGCTGCACTTCCTTTTACCCACAGAAGGCAAAACATCTTAAAATTACAAATCAACTCTTGCTAATTGCTGTTAGAACCCTTCAGTGGCTGCTGATGGGGGCCTCCAGGTGCTGACTTTGGCCTGTTTCTCCAACCCATTCATTATTCCATACTCCTTATTCTTTTGTGCCCAGCTCCAGGGGTCTGGGTTCACCAAGCTCTTCTCTCCTTTCAGGCCTTCGCAAATACTGTTACCTCCTCCTGGAATGCTTACTGTACCTTACATAGCCAGTCTTAATAAGCATTACTTCCTCCAGGAAGCCTTCTTTGGTTCTTCAGCTTTGATATTGAAACAACAGCTTATACTGTTTGCAGTGTTTATCATAGTTGTACTCAAGTAATGGTGTGTTTGTTTGTTTGATCTCTGTCTCCTCCCTGAGGCAGAGAAGGCTTCTTGCATGAGGCAGAGAAAGCTTCTTTCAGACACCATTGGTCCTCTCTGGAACATAGCACATGGTAGGTAAATGCTGAATGAACCAATGAAGTTGTTCCCCTAATTCAAATGGATGACTTCCTGGGAAGCAGTGGACAATGTGGGAGTGGGTGGTTGCTGACCGTTGGCTGGTGACGGCTGCTGCATCACTTAATTTATTTCTCTGTGCTTCTGTTCTTGTAATTTGGAGGATGGAGTTCTGCACAGAGGCTGTCTCTACCCTCACTTGAGTTTTACTTTTTTTGTAATGGATTTCATTTTGTGATTTTATAGTTTCGACATATAATGGCTCTGTCTCTATTTGGCACCACCTATCCCAGGCCAAATTTAGTGGCAAATCTAGCCCTTAGGTCCCAGGAAGGGGCCTCATCAACCTCAGCCCTTCTGCCCCTGCAACAGCCTGGGGGGTGACTGGGCAAAGAGGGCGTGGCTTGGCTCTTGATGGGGGAGGTGTGGGGCTCCTTGGCAAGGTGATTCCTTCCACCCGGTTGTTCTCTGCTGCCCTTAGTTTTTTCTCTGAATCCAACATGAAGAATCTTTGGGCCCCCCCTCAAAAAATTAATTCACCTCTCTGGGCGTATTTTTCCTTATGGTAAATGGGTAGTCTCTACCTCGTAAGGTTTCTAAGGGAAGAGTAAATGAATCCAGGCAGGGAAGACTCTTAATAAGGGCTCCAGAATATTACTATTATTTTTAACATGTAGAAAAAATACATGTGTACATATATCATTTATTTGATTGAGGTAAAATTGACTTATTAATATGTTTGAAATTATCTAAGGGAAATGTTTAACAATAAAAAATAGTAAGAGTTGGATCATTCTGTGAAAACACAGTGCATGAGAAGAGGAGGAATGGCCCACATGCTCAGTGGAGGCTGAGAGAGGACAGCTTTCTGAGACCCTTAAGGAAGTGTCTCCAAGGAGGAGGGAGAACTCAGAGTATGAAGTGCTTCCCTGAGTAATGACTAACATGAGTGCGTCGGGTTAGGAGATCCTTGGTGGGGTGAAGAGAAGACATTTTTTTGAAAATGGGGTTGGTAAAAGTTGAATTGGTTGGTAAACCACCCACCACGTGAAGATTCCATAAGTTAGAAACAAGTGCCTATGCGTTTTAATGAAAATCTAGAGGGAGATTATCTTGAACAACTCAAGGGAGCACAAAGGATATGCAGGAAGTCAAAAGGAAAGCTACTGCGGAGTCAGGGCTCCAGAACCCAGTCCTGCGGAGCCTCCCGCAGCTCTGTCGCTGTAGATGCACCTCTCCCCTCGGGGCCCTGGTGTTCTCCTCTGGTAAGAATAAGAAGACGGCCTAGGTGATCTTTAATGTCACTTTCAGTTCTCAAATATCCACGTGTTTAAAGCATTCATCTTATCCTAGGTAATTATAAGGGAAATATTATTTCAATATTGTAATGTATCAAATTACATTCTTCTAATAACTGTTAATATATCCTAGTGAGTTTGTAAATTTGGATGTAGATTTGGTATCAGTAGAATTATGACTAGCATGGATCAAGTAGCATATTATCTACAGAGGGAGAAATTTCTCCCAGGAAGTCACACTCATGTGTATATTAGGTACTTACTATTTTAGGTCCTTATTTATTAAATAAATGCAATTATATAACCATATGTTAGCATGTTCACTTATTCAATTTTGAGCAACTTCTATGTACCAGATGCACCAGTAGGCGCAAGATACAGAGAGGAGCAGACACGATCCCAGGCTAGAGGCAAAGGTACTCACTGGGACATACAAGTGGCAGTGCCGCGAAAAAAGCACCACGGTCGGTGTGTCTAGGGAAGGGACTCAGGTGTTCTTTCATCTGGGAGAAAGGTGTCAATATAGACAGAGCTTGTTCTTTTGTGAATTCTTTGGCTTTCCATGAAAATATTTCTGGTTTGCATCTGTTATAGTTGATATTCCCTTTAAGTTTCTTTCCTCAGTAAATAAATTAAGCTTTTGAAAATAATAAGGCCAAAAGATCAAATCATTTTATTTTAATTTTCTATTTTTAAAGATTTTATTTATTTATCTTTAGAGGGGAAGGGAAGGAGAGAAGGAGAGAAATATCAGTGTATGGTTGCCTCTTGTGCATCCCCTGCTGGGAACTGGCCTGCAACCCAGGCATGTGCCCTGACTGGGAATCAAACCACGATACTCTGGTTCGCAGGCCCTCACTCAATCCACTGAGCTACACCAGCCAGGGCTATTTTAATTTTTTTCATTTTTAAATTGTATTTTGTTGATCATGCTATTACATTTTCCTCCTTTGCTCCCCTCCACCCAGCAGACCCTGCTCTCTCAGGCCATCCACATACCATTCATTGTTCATGTCCATGGGTCATATGTATAAAGTTCTTTGGCTACTCCATTTCCTATGCTGTACTTTACATCTCTATGGCTATTCTGTAGTTACCTATTTGTACTTCTTAATCCCCTCACCTCTCACCCACTGTCCCCCATACCCCCCTCCTATCTGGCAACCATCAAAATACTCTCTGTATCCACAAATCTGTCTCTGTTTTTCTTGTTTGCCTAGATTGTTTTTTAAATTCAGTTGTTGATGGTATGTACTTATTGCCATTTTATTGTTCATAGTTGTGATCTTCTTTTTCTTAAGTCACTTTAACATTTGATATAATAATGGTTTGGTGATGAGGAACTCCTTTAGCTTTTTCTTGTCTGGGAAGTTCTTTATCTGCCCTTCGATTTTATATTATGTAGTATGATTGCCGTTATTGCCCTTGTATAAAGAATTAAAATGTTATATATTTTTGCCCTTTCAGTTTTATTCTTAATTATTACAGCTAGTAATTATAATATGGCTTTCAGTTTATTAGAGATTATTTTATTGTATAACATTACAAAATATTATATCAGAAAGATTTTTTTATTTTTATGCTTGAATATAATGATCAATTTATAGACAAATCCAAATGATTTTTTAAAAGCCTATATGGTTAGCACTTTCAAAAGAAAGTACATTTCTGCAAAGATTTTGTAGTTAATGAGATGAAACCTGGTGGGTTTTTTAATTTGTTTGTTTATGGAGACATGTATAATTTTTCAATAAACAATATACTTTAAAGAAAATGAAAGAAATCTACAGTTAGAGCAATGCATTTGAAAACTGTTTACTGCCGATATTAAAAATACATAAGCACTGTTGAATTCAAGTCCCTCTGTTTTAAATTTCAGCACCTTATGAAATATGCCCAGAGGATTATCTGATGTCCATGGTGTGGAAAAGGACACCAGCGGGCGACCTGGCCTTTAACCAGTGCCCACTGAATGCCACAGGTAAAGTAGGATGACCCACCCAAACTCAAATGAAAATTGCTGTCCAAGAACAGCATGCTGTTTGCTTATGAAGTCATGTTTTTTGTCCTATGCCATAAATAAGTCTGTGTAACAAGCAAATGATGAGACAATTTTGGTGAAGTGCTTCATAAATGGAGCCAATGAAAAAACTTCGAAAATATTGCTGATACAGTGGTTTCTCAGGGTGACTGATACACATTACAAAAATCACCAAAATGACAATTTCACATGCGTGCTTTTTTGAAAGCAAGAAAGTGCACAGACCCCGTGTTTTAGTCTGCCTCCCAGTTATGCAATGCCTTCTAGCATCCCTGCTATAAAGCTTCTCTCTGTTCTTTGTGACTCGCAGGCACCACTAGCAGACGCTGCTCTCTCAGTCTTCATGGAGTGGCCTTCTGGGAACAGCCGAGCTTTGCAAGATGCATATCAAATGAGTACAGACACTTGCAGCATTCAGTAGGTGCAAAGCCAGCTTTAGTACTTGCTCTGTTTATTTTTGCTAATGATCACTGTGTGAGAATTTAACCTTCTGCTGTGCAATCACATAAAAGAGAAAAAAAACCTCTGAAAAAAAATGCCTATGGGAAAAAGGGATGTGATAGAAAACTAATTTTTATAAGTCAGTGCTAAACTGTTTGGTTCCTAGGGTATGGGTTTTGATGGATCCTGCTACTTAAATGAAAGAATTCTTTGTCTAATGGCTGAAAGGACTGAGGAAAATCTATTACTGTTTAATTGAAAGGAATAAAACTGTTTATCATGATTGGCACAAATCTGTGTTAAAGAGTATATGAGACATTTCAAAATACCATACAATTTTCAAATTAAATTCTTTACCATTTAGTAGTTAGGAATTGATAAAGCTGTGTCACTTAGGTATCAAATTTCTCACTGCATTTTGATGTTAATACATGAACAGAATCCCAGTGTTGTTGCGCCAGAGAAAATTAATTACTTGCACTAGATTATGTGGGCCATTTTTTTAGAAAACAGCCCCTCTTTTCCCAGAGTATGATGTATGAATATTTTGAGCACAGTTAAACTTTCCTGGGTGTATAGCAAGTGCAAATCATTCTCATTTGTTAGGGACGGTTGTCCTTTCATTCTAACAGTGGAGAAGAACTCTTTACATGGATAAGCATCATGGGGTTTAGGACAAAAATGGGATCATGAGACAACAGAAAAATGAAACATTGGCAGGAAGAATGCTTAGTTAAGAGCCTTTACATTTTGTTGTGCTTTTGTTTTCTTCTCTTACTGTTACTCCCAAATATGTGTACTTCTTTGAAAAAAAAAAAACAAAACAAATAACATTCTTGCTTGTGGATGGAGAAGCACCTTATACAATCATAACTCATGTCAATGAAGTAAAAATATTTGATTAACAGGAAAAAAGTACATTTTTAAAGATCTGAAAAACAAATTCTGGCTAAATGTTTATTTACTGAACCAACAATAGAATTGATGATTATTTGGCTATGCAGAACCTTATTTTTGTTATTGTGTATATTTGTGTGTGTGTGTATGTACACACATATACATTTAATGATCTGTCCAGAAAGTATCCAGCCATGTAATATTGAAAATAGAGACATTTATAGAAGAAGATAAAAGATACAAGAAACATTATACATAGGACAATGGTGCCTCAGTCCCTTTCAAAGTAGGCACCTTGGAACTTCACACAGTTCCCCCAATTGCCATCAGCTGCTCCATCATATTTTCCTGAATCTCATTGATAGTTTGAAATCTCTTCCCTTTCAAAGGTGATTTTGGTTTTGGGAAAAGCCAGAAGTCACAGGGTGCCAAATCTCCAAATCTGGGCTGTAGTGGGACTGAGTCACCTGGGTGATTTGATGTTTTACCCAAAACTCTGCATGAGACGTGATTCATAAGTGGGTGTGTTGTCATGAAGCTGCCAATCAGCAGTTGCCCCTAGCTGTGGTCTTCTGAATCATCTAAATAATTTCCTCAAAGAGTGTTCAAGCTAAATGCAAAATTCCATGCAGATTCATTGTTCTACTCACTCATTTTGTTTTTTTCCTCAATAATTTTATTTAGTTATTTTTCAAGTACAGTTTTTTTGTCTATTTCTCCCATCCCAGCACCCCCACCCCTTGCTCCCCACCTCCCTCCCATTTCCACCCCCCCACCAGTTCTCATCCCTGTGTCCTTCATATTTGATTCTCCAAATCCCTCTACTTTTTCCCCCTTAAATTCCCTTCCCTCTCCGCTCTGGTCACTGTCCCCTTGTTCTCTATTTCAGTGTCTTTGTCTTTATTCTGCTTGCTTGTTTGTTTTGTTGTTTAGCTCTACTCACTCATTTTGAATACAACGACCACACAATACACATGCTCACTCAATGGAGTCTACAACCCCCACTGACTACTACAGTGAAGTTGTCATTGTTCACAAATGTGCATTCCAGTCCCCTCTCCTTGTCTGCCAGGTCACATCTGTGTTGCTCACACCATTCTCATTATATTAACACAGTTTTTCTGGTCAGATTTCACATGTACAGACATATATATGCATTTATATTATATATACATTTGTGTATAAATGTATATAAAATACTAATATACACATCAGCACATGCTGATTACACATGAATGCATATCTAATAATGTATAGATTTATATGCATATCAATAATCAATGATATTAACCTTCACTGACTCTTATTTCTGTCAAAATAAAAATAATAGAAATAGGGTTGTATGCAGTCAAATAGTCATCAATCAGTTATATACCAATAACTGATTTGGTATATAAACATACCAGACAACATTTAGTTGTCAGATTTTTTTAGATGCACTTTTCTGGGGGATATACTCACATATAATGACAGAATTTCATAATATAAAATGTAACAATATGAAATATAAAGGTTATTTTATTAATAGCTACCAATACTCAGACCTGTGTATATCGGAGTTAAGTATAACCAAAAATTTTCTTTTGAATTTAATTTTTAGTGAACTTTACTTTTCTCTAATTTTACACATTAAACTTTTTAAAATTTAATCCTTATAATATGCATATACAGATCTTGTTTATTCATGGTAATGAATGGGAATGACTGTACTGATTAAGTAAATCATAGGTCAGTCCTTACAAATTTGTTAAGAATGAATGATATCACTTCTTTACAGAAATTATTTTTTACTGTCTTGGTGTCTTATACAGTAATATTTGAATGAGTTTAAATTGTGTAAGTGCAGGTCGTCCCTTAACAGAGAAACAGAAACACTATGTGAAATAGAAGAAACGATCTCGAATTGCGAAAACTATAGAAATCAATCAATAATTTGACAGCCATTGGGTATTTGCCCTTGTTCACTTGTACATGTAAACCAAGAGCATGATATTCTATAATAAAATGCAGCTTCTGTGTATTTATCCCCTGAAAAATACCAGACACTGAGCTGGGCATCTCCACAAATGAACTCAAGTCCTCCCAGGAACCTGCAAGTAGGGTAGACCCGCCTCAGTTTCCATAGAAAGAAACTGAAGGGTCACAGGGGAGCAATACACTTAGTGAGACAGAGTAAACATTCTGTCCAGGCACAGTTCTTCCAAAGCCTAACTCTTTTCTGGAGCTTTTGAGTTGAAATCATCTGTCCTAGATTTTTCTGGTTTTGTGTCCTTTGAAAAAGATGTATGATCTCACCCAACCTTGACTTGCTATTTGCAAAATGAAATTGTTACCATTATCTTACCATCTCGGGAGGTTTTGAGGAAATGTAGATGACACACGATATGTGAAATGTTATAAAAGAGCTATGTAACTATAAAATATCAATGCTACACATACAGAGAATGCATTGAGTTAAAAATATATCTCTTTTTTACTTTTATTTTTGTATTTCTGTTTTTTTATTAGTGTTGTTATCCTATGATAGTTGTCCCAATTTTTCCCCTTTGCCCTCCACCTCCCAGCCTACCCCTGTTCCCACAGTCAATCCCTACACCGTTGCCCAGGCCCCTTCCCCTTCTTTCAACCTTTATCCACCTCCCTCCCCACCTTCTGGCAGTTGTCAGTCTGTTCCATGTTTCTGGTTCTATGTCTCTGGTTCTCTTTTGCTCGTTAGTTTATTTTGTTCTTTAGATTCCTTTTATAACTGAGCTTATATGGTATTTGCCTTTCACTGCCTATTTCACTTAGCATAATAGTCTCCAGTTCCATCCTTGTTGTCACAAAAGGTGGGAATTCCTTCTTTCTGCTGCACAGTGCTCCATTGTGTAAGTGTACCACAGTTTTTGATCTACTCATCTACTGATAGGCACTTAGGTTGCTTCCAGCACTTGGCTATTATATATAGTATGGCTATGAACATGGCAGTGCATAAGTTCTTTTGAATTGGTGTGTTGGGATTTTTAGGGTATACTCCCAGCAGTGGGATTGCTGGCTCAAAGTAGCTCCATTTTTACGTTTCTGAGGAAATTCCATGCTGTTTTCCACAGTGGCTGTACCAGTCTGCATTCCCACCAACAGTGCACTAGGGTTCCCTTTTTTCCTCAATCTCCCCAACAGTTGTGGTTTGTTGATTTATTTATGATGGCCATTCTGACTCTGTGAGGAGATATTTCATTGTAGTTTTAATTTGCATCTCTGATTTAATATTTTAGATTTTACAGTGTACTCACCCCACTAATATTTTTCACTCTATTTCTCTTAACCTTTTTACTCGCCCCTACACCCCTCCTTTCTGGCAATCATCTCTTTGATCTCTGTGTCTATTTGTCTGTTTTTATTTTGTTTTGTTTGTTCATTAGTTTTGATTTTTTAGATTCTATACATAAATGAAATCATATATATATATAAATGTTATATCAATAAGAATATAATTTTAGAACTCAACATTATTAACTTGAACTGTACATCTAAAAATACTGAATTATGTGGATAGATGGATAGGTAGGTAGATGGACAGATGGATGGATGGATAGCTAAATGGATAATATCTATGTCACATATATTTTTACTCATGAATTATGTCTAAAAACACATAAAGAAATATAGACACAGTTATACATGCACACATACACACAGTTAGTATTGGCCTAGGGATCATGATCTTCTCCTTTACCTATTCAAGGAATTTTAAAACCAATTTATACATTAAAGAATGCTTACCTAATACATTGACCTTATCATATACACTCTAAAATAGTCAATTGTAGACAGAAATGAAATCAACTTCCTTGTATGCTCTTACGTCAGTTTCCACGCTTTGTCTGAGGTAGCAAAGCTAGATAGTATAGTGCTGTGATAAGGAAGCATTCCGATTCCCACCAATTCTTACATTACTTTGAAGACTGCATCTTCTCTCTAGTAGAATTCATCATCTCACAGTTTAATCTTTCTGCTTTCCTTGAGGGATTTCAGTACCTGTACTGCTGTATTCATTAAACTTATTAAATGTTCATTGGTACCTACTTCAGAGAATTATTTAAAGTAGATATGGTTTTTCTAACTCTTTTTCTTATAATCACATATAATATATGTGCATATGTATATAGATTAAAATATTTATGTAATTTTATTAATATGTAATAATAGACTAAGTTTGAAATAACATTTATCATCAGTGAACAGTTGAATATGTTCTATGAACTCTCATAATTATAAATCTATTTAGATAGCCAGATGGGGTCATTAATCAATTTAACATATAAAATCATTAATCTATTGTCTTGACATCTCGTTTAAATTCTTTGAGGATAGAAACCATCATATTTTAATCTTTATTTCTCTAGTGCCTAACACAACACTGACATAAACTAGAAATTCTGTGTGGCCTTTTATAAAGAATGTCTCTGCCATTTTTTGATCAGTAGGAGGGTACTTGCAGCCAGAGGTTTCTGAGAAGGAGATATGCCGGACTTGTATTTTTGAATTTTAACCACATGAATGTAATAAGTATTACCCCTCGTGTGAAATTTTCCTAGCTCAAAAGTATTTAGAAATGTGGAGTGATTGATGACATTACTTTATGAAATTATTTGGCAATAAAGAAAAATTTTAATAAGCTAATAATGATGAAGTTTGTTGAGAAACCTTATAAGATACAAAATTAAACACCACATTCCAACTTTGTTTATAAAAAAGACAAGTGGCAAACAAATGCACACAAACAAATTGAGGATAGAGACAAAGTGTTAAATGTAGTGGGATTATTAGAAATTTTATATTTTCTACATGTTAATATTTCATTTTATACTCTTGGATATTCTCTAATTTTTCACCAGACAAGGTAGAAATAATTCCAGAACCTGTTGTGAACTAGGCACAGTAGTTAGACAAATTAAGTATCCTTGTTATAATATTTATAAAGCTATGTAGAGAAATGGCTGAATTCTGTGGTCTAGTGGGCCAGCCCTCCCTGAAATTAAACAGACCTGTCTCGTTTCTGATACAACTGGACAATCGTGGGCCCCTCCGCCTCCTCCCTCACTCTCCCTGTCTCTCCATCTCTTTCACACATATATAAATGCACACAGAGTGGCAGCCTACATAAAACTGGCGTGACGTGTGCCCTTTGTAGGAAGACAGCTCTCTAAAGCCAAAGGAGCTGAACTAGGTATACAAGGCTTTCTCCTAAATTCAGTAGACAGTAAGTCACCCCTTCCCTGGAGCAGGGAGAGTAATAGGAGGCAGAAAAATCAAAGCTGTTACTCTAATAACAGAAAGTCCTTCATATGGAAATATAAATAGTTGGGTATGAATGTTCCCATTTAAGTTGTTGTTCCTTAAAACCTCTGTTTCTACAGTCAAACTTTTAAAAACAAAAGTTGGGCCCTGGCTGTTTCTACAGTCAAATGTTTTAAAAACAAAAGTTGGGCCCTGGCTGGTGTAGCTCAGTGGATTGATCACAGCCTGTGAACCAAAGGGTTGCCAGTTTGATTCCCAGTCAAGGCATAAGCCTGGGTTGAGGGCCAGGTCCCAGTGGGGGCCACATAAGAGGCAACCACACATTGATGTTTCTCACCTTCTTTTTCTCCCTCCCTTCCCTTCTGTCTAAATAAAATCTTTTTAAAAAAGTTGGAACAGTAATTTATCTAGTCATTGGTAGTTTGACTCTGTGGGAAGGAGTCAAAGAGCTTGGATCCTGGTGTCAGGTCTTTGTTTTTTCTGTTTTCCTTTGCTTTTATGGTAGTTTATTAGGAGAGAGAGATAAAGATAGCAATTGATAGCTGAGGGTAAAAAGGCAAGGGAGAGGAGAAAGAGAGAGACAGAGAAACAGAGACAGAGAATAGGTTGGCTTTATTGTTTTCTTCATTTTTCCTACCTTTCAGGTGAATTTTCCTTCATTGCAACAAAACCATGTACCACACACACTTTTTTGGCTACCACCTCATTGCACAAATGCGGGGCACATTACCTAAATTAAGAGGGTAACACATTTTGTTACTGCAGCTTAGTTAGAAGAAGGAAAGAAAAGAATAGCCACCATAGTTTTGTTTACAACAAATGTTATCGAGCCCCAAAATATGGAGGTCGTTTTTTTTTAATGAGCAGTTAAGAATCAAAGAACCTAACACTATGGTCCAGCATCGGATGATTTAAATTTTGAAATATTTATCAATTAAGTTGAGGTAAGTGTGCCTGAGAGACAGGAGTTACTTTTTCTGTAAGTTTTCTGTAATAAAATATGACCGGTACACAGCAAGTGATGGGTAAACCTGGGAGAAAAAGCTCAATCAGTAGTTTCTTAATCCCAGCTGACCATTATAATCATGTTAGAGTTCTTAAAATATACCAATGGGAAGTCACTCAAGGCCAATTAAATGGGAGCTCCAGTAGCGCAATCCAATCGGTGAGTGCGAGGTATTTATAAGGCCAATTAAATGGAGTCGATACCAGCCCATACCAGTGGTTACCATAGTACACATTCAATAAATCAAAGCTGTTATTACTACTAATCATAACATTAGTTTGGCATCCATATGCATGTGTTTCTAATTACATGGCCCTCTCATGGAATAATGTGGCTACTCATGTTTTAAGTGTGCAAGATGTAGTATGTAGTACTTGATTGCCTTTTTAGTCTTGTTGTTAGATTTCAAAAGTTTGTCAGGTTCTTCACTCCCAGAGCTCAGCTATTCATTGCAAACTCATCAATGCCAAAGAAAAGCTGAAAAACAATACTGTCTTTAAAATAGACAGAATCCTCACAGTTTTATTCAAGATCACAAGTTATAGTTTTGGGGATTTGAGTGTAACATCACAGTTCCAAAGATTTTTTTTTTAGATTTTTTAAATTTAATTATTTTTCAACTACAGTATTCTGTCTTTTACTCCCATCCCAGCTCACCCCCTGTGTCCCCAACCTCCCTCCCATTTCCACCCCCCTTAGTTGTTGTCCGTGTGTCCTTTATACTAGTTCCTGTAAATCCTTCCCCTTTTTCCCCTGAAATTCCCTCCCCTCTCCCCTCTGGTCGCTGTCCCCCTGTTCTCTATTTCAGTGTCATTGTTTTTATTTTGCTTGCTTGTTTGTTTTGTTGTTTGGCTTGAACAGACACTTCTCCAAGGAGGACATACGGAGGATCCAGAGACACATGAAAAGATGCTCAATATCGCTAGCTATCAGAGAAATACAAATTAAAACCACAATGAGATACCACTTTACACCAGTCAGGATGGCTATAATAGACAAAGCAACAAACAACAAATGTTGGAGAGGTTGTGGGGAAAAGGGGTCCTTAGTTCACTGTTGGTGGGATTGCAGACTGGTACAACCATTATGGAAAACAGTATGGAATTTTCTAAGAAAAATAAAAATGGACCTGCCTTATGACCCAGCAATTCCACTGCTGGGATTATATCCTAAGAACCTAAAACACCAATCCAAAAGAACCTATACACCCCAATGTTCATAGCAGTTCCAAAGGTTTTTAACATGTAATCCTGAATTATACTATGATTTTACTGATTCTTCAGCAAATGATACCTCACATTTATTGAATGCTATCTGCCCTGAAGGAGCTAATGGGGAAATATATATATATGGTGTTAATTAAATCTTGATATTCTAAACAGTTCAGATATCAAAGTTCACAGTATATGTCAAGGACAAGATAAATATTTTAGACTTTACACACCATATGGTCTCTATCCTAACTACTTGACTCTGCTGTTGTAGCAAAAAGAACACCATGGACTGTAAGTGAGCAAAGCTGTGTTCAAAGGAACATTTATGCAAATGCAGGCAATGGGGTGGGTTTGGCCCATAGGCTGTGTGGGGGTCACTAGCACTTGGTCTAGAATATACATTTTTTAAAGGTTATTTGAAAGATTTCAACTCTTTATAAATTTTCCATCCAAACAATGCACAGAATCTATTTTTTCTTTTTTTTCTTTCTGTTTTTTGTTGAAATTTTAACCATAGTCATTTTAAATACCTTGTCAGATAAATCTAATATCTGAATAATCTCTGGGGTGGCTTTTGTCTTGTTTTGTCAGTCACATCATCTGGTGTACCTAGTAATTGTCAATTGACTGTCAGACATTATGTATAAAAAAGTCGGGTGTTTAGACAATGTTCATGTCCACCAAAAATCATTCCTTCCTTCCTTGACTGTCCAAACATAGTGAGAGCTGATACTTGAATGCAGTCAAGGGTGGGTCTGGATCAAGGCTGTTTTGCAGTTTTAGTAAGACTGCCTTTGCTTAATCCCCCTTTCCCACTGTATCTTTTGAATGGACAACCTATGTGTGCCCATCCTGTCAACACAGACACTGTGGAGGCTTCATTTCTGCCCTTCAGAAGGTCCCAGCTCAGTGCCCCCTCTTTCTGCCCAGGTAACTTCAAATACACCAAATATCTTGAGGGGAAGATCAGCTGGTTGCTTAAAACTGGACTCTTTCCCCACTAGGCATTTATCTTTAAGTTCCTACCTAAAGGATGGAGAAAATTGCATGCTGCATTTTAGAAGTTTTCATTCCAACTTCTAAGCTTCTACACACTTCAAAAACTCAAGAATGTCTCCTGGAAAAAAAGTCCCGGCAAGATTTTGAGAGACTCTTAAATTTCTAATAATATTTCTCCTTCCCTGGGCAACCAAAAATCATTAGTTTCTCTTTTGCCCTAGAGGGCTTCTGCTGGGCTGCACCTTCTCCTTAACTTCTTGCTCAGATTTAGCAAACGTTCCCCAGGGGGGTGGGAGAAAGAAAAGAAACTGGCCGAAATTGTTGGCATACCTCAGAATGGATCTCCTCTCTCTGGAAATTAGTTTATGTCATTTATAGATCTATGGTGCTTTAAAAAGTACGATTTTAAATAATTTATATATATTTTTAATTGTGTTGGCAAAAGCACTGGGCCTTACATGAATTGAATTATTACACTGTACTAAACCGATATATTTCAACTTTATTTTAAAAAACAATCTTTAAGGTTATATAATAATAATTCCTATGACATTTTAAGGGAGTCTATTATACAGATAATTAAATACTTCTAACAGTTTTGCTTTTTTTCCCCTCTTTTTAAAAAAGAACTCACGACATATTATTGATTATAATACAAGCCAAGGAGATTTTTAAGCTTTTCTCAGATATGTATTTAGTGTGACTAAATAGAAGAAATGTGAGTTAGTTTTAGCCATTAAAATTCACTGACTTGGAACTTATTCATAGGATGATTTAATACAATACACTTGTACAGAAAATTATATTTTGGCAAGTGCCAACAGAAAAAATATTGTAAGGGAAAGTATATAATACTGTTCAGTCCTGCATCCATCCATTCATCTACCCATTAAATTAACTCTGTGCAACATAGCGCAAGGACCTGAGGGTGCAACTTAAATGCAATACACACAACAAATACAAAATAGATGAGAAAGGGGATAAAATAATTACAAATTGTGATATATATGTTGAAGAAGATTAACAAAGTGCCACCATAGGGGATAATGTTTGGGCTCTGCTTTAGATTAAAAAGTCAGTAAGGTCTCTATGAGGAAATGACCTTTAAAATTGTGACCTGAAAGAGGAGGTCAATATAGACCTGTAAAGAGGACAGAATGGCAAACGTTTCCCTGATAAACATCAGGGGATGAGAGTAGATTTCATTTAGAGAGAAGAGCGTATGAATAACCTTGAGGTCTTTGAGGAAGTGAAAGATGATCCAGTGACCAGAGTTGTGAACAAGAAGGATTGCCATGAGATGAGTTTGGAAAGCTCATCTAGGTAGGAAAAAAATATTCTGTATCTTAAAAGCTTTGCTAGGAGTTTGTATTTTAGTCTTAGTGCAAAGGGAAGCTATTGGCAGTAGAGAATTGATGTGCTTTAATCTAATTAAAAAGCGTCATACCACTCTTCTATGAAAAATAGACCATAGGGTAGCTTGACGGGAACCTCTGAAGCCTGCTACAGTTAACCCAGATGAGAGATGATGGCACTCTTTATCGAGGTTGGGTGAGTATGTTTGGCTAATAGTGATGTCATTGCCTAAAATATGGAAGGGAAGACAAGAGGAGTAACTTGAGGCGGGTGTGTTTGGGGGTTGCCAAAGGTTTTAGTGTACTGAGGTTTGAAAAAAAAGAACTCAGAATGAAGCTAATCAATTTAGTCACGATTTTTTCCTCCAGTAAAGTTGAGCTAGTTGGATGCAGGTAAAAAAACAAACAAACAAAAAAGCATTTGGTAGAGCCAAAATGTTTTCTGAAGACCAGAACTGTCAGCAGTACCCAGAAGCTTATTAGACATATAGAAAACCAGACCCTGTCTCAGACCTACCTAGTCAGAATCTTCATTTTGAAAAGTTCCCTTTGAAATCCAAATGCACATTTAAGTTTAAGAAGCATGCGGCAGCCCTGGCTGGTGGTACAGCTGGTTGGAACACTGTCCCATGCACCAAAGGTTGTGGGACAATCCCCAGTCGGGGTGTATGTGGGAGGCAACCGAACAGTACTTGTCTCTCACAACTCTCTCTCTCCTCTCTCTCCCCCTCCCCCTCTTCCCTTCCCTCTCTCTCTGCCCCCCTTTACTTCCTCTCCCTCCCTTCCCCTCTCTCTAAAATCAATGAATATATTCTGGAGTGAGGATTTAAAAAAAAGAAAAAGAAACATGTGGCAGATTTTCTATAGGGTTAACGTTTTGGTACATGAATGCAAAGAAGTAAAATAGAAAAACATTTCAAAGAAAGTAAAATTTTTTAAAAGTAAACTTTTGGTGGACAAATACAAAGTAGTTAAGTGAGTCATAGCTAGCTCCATATCTTTACAACACATATTATACTATCATCATTAGGGGATATCTCATTTTCCTCTCCTAGTTAAATGGGAGGATTACGTTTTTTCACTCCTTGATGGTTGGTGTCCATTTTGGCCAGGCATCCACATGTGCTCATTGGTTGGGTATGGAAGTGATCTTTGTAGCGCCAGGCTTGAAATGTCATTGCCGGCACAAAATGTTTTATTCTGTCTCATCCTAAACCCATGAATAACTGTGAAGAACAGAGCCTCCCTAATGACCTGGATTGGGTATGTACTATGAGTGAAAAATAAATCTTTGGGGTTTTTTTAGGCACTGAGATTTTAAAGTTTCTTATTATCTCAGTATAACCTATCCCATTTTAACTGATGCAATATCCCTAGAACTAGAAAAACTCAAGTAATGGAAGTAGAATCGAAAAAGTCTTAGAGAAATGCTAGATTATTTAATGTTTTTCCTTGGATTGAGAAGGTTCCAGAAAGCTCGGGTCCTTGTCTATGACCAAAACTCTGTTCTGAGCTCATGGGGAATGCTCCAGTTCCATCACCTCACTCAGAATATTAATAAGAACTTCTCAACTTGTTTGATGTTAGAAAAAGAAATTTCACCAACCTAGGTCCTTTGCTCAGGGATTCTACCTCTGACTAATTCTAGCCCAAAACTCTGAAATTAAGCCATTTCTAGATTGTGCTAGGTAGGTAAATTTCTTTACTGTCATTCTTTATTTTGGAATTTCTAGACTTTCCAGGGAAATAAGTACAGTATACCTGATTTAGTTTTTAAATAAATTTTCTTCACGACTTAGTTTATTCTCATAACAATACCTTGCAGTCCCCACTTCCGAAATTGCTTGGTGAAAAAAACTGGGATACCTCATGCCCTGTGGCCAAATGCTCTTCATCCTAGGCTTTGTGCAGTACACATGTAAGTTATGCAGGTGACTTATGGACTAAATCCTCCCTATAATATTGTCTCTAGATGAGAATTGTCCCTCTAATTTGACTCCTAGCCCTCGGACAGGTCTGTGATGACACAGACTCTATGTATGAAATATAAGGAAAATTAAGAACTATTTATGTATTAGAATAAAGGGTATACTTTCTTTTGCATACAGAGTGATATCTTTCCTGGAGACACCAGACAAATTTGTAAATAATTTCTTATCATCAACAAATGAGTGACTGATCTTAGAAAATGAGTTTCCAACTGAAGCAAAGGATATATATTTAGATTATTGCTTTATGAAAAGAAGTTTCTTGTATAATTATCTGTTAATTAAAGCTACTAGAAACTGTGAGAGCCTTTAATATACCTTACAGATGGCCTGTAGGAGTTGATGTTAAAAATAAATGTACTGATATATCATGTTTAAACTGTGTCTTTGCACACAATGACTGTGATAAACCTAGGGTTCACACAATAGAGGCAACTATAACTGGCAGTAGGAGGCATCAAGTGAAAGAAAAAGGTTATTTAAGAAACACGCCTGCTTTTTAAACCATGATGGTCACTGTACCTCTCTATGTAAACAGCACGAGACTTGATCCACAACTATAAACAATCACTATTTTTACACATCAGTTTCTTTCTTTCAGGGGTGATCTCATCAACAGTATTAAATGTGAATGACACAGAAACTTTTAAGACTTTTCCTTTGGAGCAGAAATGCTCACTGAATTCTGCAATGTGAGCAGACATGTCACTAACAATTACAATTTTAAAGGAAATATTTAAATTATTAAACATTTATGAGCTATTTTAGTGACTAAAATGGAGAGAATTACAAAATATAACCCAAGGGAAATAGAATCCTTGATGTATTCTGGGAGATTTTTCTGTCTATTTGAAGAAAACTACCTACACAATCTTTATATAGGTACAGGTAAATGGCTTTGGAAAGGCTTACACATTATATTCCAAACTAATGACCACTGCTCAAATATTTGGCAACAGCTAGACAGCCTGGCAAGTTGCTGCCAGTCTCCTGCTTCTCATGCTCTTTTTCATCTGAAAAAGATTTAATGTCTCCTTACAGCTAATATTGTTGAAAATTATTTTTAAATATCTAAGTGTCTTGACAGTTTCTAACAAAAGCACTACATAAAACCCAAGTTAAGCAGGTGGTAGTTGAGAGCAGGGTTCTGGAATCAAACCGTTGGAGCTGAAATCACAGTACGGTTTAGGAGCTATGCAGTTCTAGAGAATGTAGCCTACTGCGCTAAGTCTGCACTACTGACTTCTTCACCTGCAAACTGGCAACGATCATGATCCGTCCCACAGTTGTCTGAAAACCCAAGTGAGATAACTCATGTAAAACGCTTAGTCCCATGATGGCCATATAATAGGCACCTGATAAATCCTATGCCACTATTGTCATTGTTATTATTTTTGAAAGGTACCAATTTTATAATGATAACTGTAGACATTTAACATTTCTGAAATAATTTTCCTACTTATATTAATAGGTCATCTTTTAAAAGGCAATTCTGTCAGAAAGTGTCAATAATCAATAATTCTTTGATTATTGCAAATATATTTGTTTTGAATAATAGTGAACTGCTACATTTTGTTGACTTTTGAAGATAATTGTTATAGAAGGAAAATAATTCTTCTGTAGTTTCAGTTTAATTTAGCATACACTTTGAGAAAATGCCATTGTGTGTCAGAAAATGATCTAGAAATTACAGGGGAAACAAAGATGAATAAGAAATTACAGGCTCTTTAAAGAGTTTAAGGCCTAGTAGAATAGATAGGTACACAAACACTATAACAATGTAAGAGATAGGAAGATTTACTTCTATGAGTTTTGAAAGTAGAGGTCATATCATGCTTCTGAGTTATTTGAAAAGAATTCAGGAAGGAGAAAGTAAAATAACGAAAGTATTTGGGGAAAACACTTAAAGTTATAGAACAGTATAAGTCAGGGATCAAAAAAGCAGGATCCATGGGCTTTCTTTGGGGAGTGGTAAATAGTTTAGTCGGGTTAGCACTGAGAACCTACAACAGAAGTGGAACAGTGGGACAGATCAAGCTAACACCTCACAGACCAGAGTGACTTCTGCATAAACTCTAGCAAGAATATTCTTTCAAATATTGTATTATATCTGAATTCGAAAGGAAAGTCCTTTAGGTACCAAAAATGAAGAGAAAAGAAACCAAAGCCCGAGTTTAGGGGAAAGCTGATGGTTCAGCAGCCTATGAATGTCTCAGGTTGTCTGTGAGTCCTGGGTGGTGGAGGCTGAGATTCTAAAGCTTTGTTGACTGCCGGCAAGACCCCCTCACACAAAAGCACTGGTGCGCTATCAACCCCTCAGCAGTGGTCCAGCCCTATCTTGGCTGCTCTGGTACCACGGACTAGAAAAACCCTGCAGGTCTAGGATGAGTCTGTGAAATTTGCAGTTCATAAAAGATTTTTAGAGGAAGAGAGACTGAAACCATCTTTCAGAAATGAAACCCCTAGTCTGAGCCAAAAAGAGAGGAAATTAACGTGATAATTAGCATAAAAATGATCCAGTATCATTGAACTTCCTGAGGACCCCAACCCTCAGAGAAATACACTCAAAACTAGGTTCTTTTGCAAACAAGTGCCTCACAAACCAGCACCTTGGGACCACCAAAAGCTAAATACACCCCACTAAATATGAGTTCACAATAATTACAAATAACATGAGAGAGAATCATCAAATGCAGAAACCAGAAAAATTAACAAAGAAACAAGTAAATATAATAGAAAATATAAAACAAACTGGAATGTTTGTTCAAAATAATTTAAGAGAAAAGAGAATGCACAGGTAAATAATGAAAGTATATGAAACAGATTAATTAGAACCTCTATTAGTGGAAAATATTGTCACTGAAATTAATGAATAGAATAAATATTTAATTAAACACAATTGAAGAAAGTATTAGTGATCTGGAAATTAGGCCTAGTAAAAGATCATTTATAAGCCAGAATAGATAGATAAAAAATAAATGTAAAAGAGAACACAGAAAATAAGAATAGAATGAGAAAGTTAGTATACATTTAATAGGAATGAATATAATATAATAGAAATGTATTCTAGAAACAGGACACAAAGATTGAGGGGGCAGAAATATTTTATCAGTTAGTACATAAGAATTTTCCAAAGTTGAAGACAAATAAGATATTCAGATTGAAAGAAATTTTAATAAGCTAAAACGACTTCACATAAACTTAATCTACATTATACCAAAGATGGAAATGGAAATCCTCAAAGATACTACACAGAAGAGACAACCAGTCTGTGAAGGATCAGCGGGCACTGGCACTTGCAACAGGAGGCACTGAAGTCACATTATGAAAGTGCTAAGGGGAAAATAAACAACGGCTCTATCTAAAAGATCATTTGAAAATGAGTATAACTTTAAAAAATAGTAAGTCAAAGATTTGAAGGAGTTACTATTCATAGAACTTAACTAAAATAATTGCTGAAAGATTAGAAAAAAGTACGCTACACTGAAAGTAGGTGAGAATTCAAGAAAACTTGTTAAGAAACAATAGTGGAATAAATTGCATTCCACAATTACAGTAGTACTGTAAAGCATTACAGTATTAGTTTAAAATGAGTAATAATATAACAAAAACTAATTTGAGGGATTCAAAAGCAAGGCAGACTAAATTACTAAGTATCAACATGGAAGGAAGAGTAAAACTGAACTCGTAAGCACTAACTGTCTAAACATAGGGGGAGAATAACATTGGGGTGGGTAAAATAAGATAGTGAGATAAATGATTGGAATCATAGGTTAAGATTATATTTGGATGCTCTATAGGTCAAACAGTGGAGGACATATTTAATATGAAAATGCATGCATTTTTATTGATTTATTTTTAGCAGAGAAAACATGTTTGGAGATGTGGAACATAGAATAGTTTAGGATGGAGAAAGACTCAGTAAGACCAGTGGGGAGACTGCTGTGATCAGTGTGATGACAGTCAGCAAAGACCTTTAGCGGGTTCTATCTCTTGCCTGCAGGTCAGAAGGGTGGATATGAAAGGCATTATGTAGCTAGTATTTGGAGGAATTGGAAACAGAAGATAATGAGCCCTGGCTGGTATAGCTCAGTGGATTGAGTGTGGGCCTGCGAATGGAAAGTTGCAGTTCGATTCCCACTCAGGGCACATGCCAGGGTTGCAGGCTGGTTCCCTGCAGGCCAGTTCCCTGCAGGCCAGTTCCCAGCAGGGGACACACGAAAGGCAACCATACATTGATGTTTCTCTCCCTCTCTCCTTCCCTTCCCCTCTAAAGATAAATAAATAAATAAACAAATAAATAAATAAATAAAATCTTTAAAAAAAGAAAGAAACTGAAGATAATGGAAGGAAAACAATCACTGAACATCGTCGCCTTTTGACATCTGTCTTTGCAGAAACTCATGATAACAACCATGTGATGATATTTGCCTCCTTTTATGTACAGATCAAATGATCCTAGGAAAGAGGCAAATTATTTGCCCAGAAGTCCTATGTGATAAATTGTAAACAACAGTTTAAATCCAGATTTTAAGATTCCATTTGTTCTATAAACATAGCATACTAGTAAGAGTTCCCAGAGAGAATGCTTAGAAGATAACTTCTAACTTGCAACTTAAATAGTTCTGGGGTTCAAATCAGATTTCATACATCTGATTTTTTAAAAGAAAATCAAAAGAATACAATAGTTGAAAGGAAGTAGCAATATGAAAAGTTGATATTTAAGTAAGATATACATCTTTCATCAAAATACTGACTTTGAGTGGTAGGCACATGGTGCAATATACAGATGTTTCATGGAAATGTACACTGGAAACCTATGATCTTATTAAGCAATGTCACCCCAATAAAGTTAATAAATACATACACACATACATACATACAGTATCAGGCCATATTTTTGAGAGAGAAAAGGATTGCAAAACTGAATAAAGATTGGATGGGATTCAAATCATAAAGATAAGCATAGGAGCTAGTTCATGGAGATAGAAACAAAGGAAAGAGGTAGAATGCAAATAAGGGACAATTTGAAATAGAGAAAAAATAAGTTGAAAAACTCAATCTAAACTGGAGTTCTTCAAGATCCAGAAAAAAGAGGAAAACGGACCCACAGGTAAACATGGACTTGTCACTTTAAGAAAAAGTAGGCACATGATAAGGAAAGAAACTTTTACAGTACATTTGTATTGTGGAAAGAGTATTAAGAAACTGGAATTTTTAATCAACCAAATATGTTCTGGTTGGATATCTGTCTTATCCAAACTCTTAATACACTGTATAATTGCTACCAATAGTCTACACTAGTGTGCACAGCTATTTCAAGGTATTTGTTCTGGGTGCTTTCCACCAACAATGCCAGGAAAGATGCTAATTAATGCCATTTGTGAGAGCTGGTGTTGCAATTTGGGCACCTGTTTGCAAAGAGCTAGTCTGAGAACAAGTCATTCCCCATAAGCCTGCTAAACAGCTGTCAGATGGACAATGACGTTAATTTACTACTGACTGGGGCCACGGTTGATGTTGACCTACACATGAAAGACTGGCTTTCCTATCGCTGATTAACTGAGCCATCCAGTGCCTTCTGGACTATTTTTATTACAAACAGGAAAAAAACATGTTTAAATGTTTTATTCCTCAAGATTCAAGTTAGTATTGCAATGCTTTTGTTTGAAAGGAAGGATACATTTGATTTGAGCAAATTAGATCCCTCACAGGGATGCACATGTATTGCCAAAATAGATAGAAAGCTGATTTGAAGTAGGCAGAGGATGTTTGCCTGGCAACCATTGCTGTACTCTCTTCCTAATGGAGAACCATTTAAGTCCTCTGTGGCTCTGAGTGTCACAGCTGGGATCTGCTTTGCCAGCACAAAACTGAAGACTGAGTTTTATTATTTTTTTTAGGTTAGATACTATTAACTTCATTTCACTTTAAAACTTTCTTCACACTCCACCTGCTGAACCAGACACTTCCAACTCAGAAGCTGCACTGTCCCTTTAAGCCAGGTATTTCTCATGCTATTTGATACCAGTGTTTACTATGGGCTACACTGATGAGTGAGATAAGGCAGCTTTCAAGTGTACCTCACTTAATCCTATGACCTAATGTGAGCATAGAAGGACATTGACTCATCCATTCACTCATGCATTCATTTAATTTTGTTCAATATATTGAGTACATCCTCTAGGTGCTGGGAAAATAAAGGTAAACAATGTAGACAAAATCTCATTCTTCACAAGACTTATATTCCAAAGGTGGAGAGGGGGAAAAATATATAAGCCAAGTAATAGGTGGCACAATGGCAGGTAAGTTTGAGCGCAATGAAGAAAAGTAAGATGAATGATAATAGTACCATATTAGATAGGGAGTCAGGTAAGACCTCTCTGAGAAAGTGACCAAAAAGCATATGGATCTCTGTGGGAAGACTATTCCAGGCAAAAGAAAAAGCAAGTACGAAGGCCCTGAGACATGCACCTGCTTAGTGTTGAGGTAGATCCAAAAGACCAGAGTGACTAGGGCATAGTGGACGAGGGCAAAGCTGCCGGCTGCCCTCGGGAACCGGCTGGTGTAGGACACAGACCATGGCGAGGCAAGAAGCTTTTCTGTTGTGCAGTAGTTTGTGCTGATTATCTTAGGCTTGTGTGGTTTCATTTGAATTAAGAAAATGATTTTTTAAATGTTTTAACCAGATAGGCATACTTTTCCAAATCTTGGAGGAGACGTGATAACTGAGTCTCCTATAGATTCAATTACATAAATGATAAGTTGCAAAGTTTAAATAAAAACCTGGGCCCTGCTGATTCCAAAGAGGATCTTCTGTATTACATAATAAGGGTATAGTTCATACCTAAAAAATTCACTCTAACAAACTGCTACTGTGTCATATTCTAAGGCTGGGAACCTACCCTCAGATTCAGAAGGACTGTGGAAAATGATTGTAATTCTGTGATACAGTGATGTATCTGTAAGAGAAGAAATAACACAGAGAAGGAAGCTGATTAACTGTGTTTCAATATTTAGGAGAATCGTCCTGGTTGGTGTGGCTCAGTGGATTGAGCGCAGACCTACAAACTGAAAGATCACTGGTTCAATTCCCATTCAGGGCATCAGAAAAGAAAGAAAGAGGAAATTTAGAAGAACTAGTACTAAATCTAAGTGATGCATAAACATGAGATGGCATAAGGGAGAGGGGTGGAATAGGCAGTGCAAACACACGGAGTCAGGGAACCCATTACCTAAACAGAAAGTTGCATTTGTCAGAAATTCAGAGAACAAAGGGGCAAGGGCTGATCATTGATGCTATCTTATACCAGCATTTGACAGCATTTAGACAGCATTTGATGGCTGCCACTGAGGAGAAACAGGGACAGAAATGAAAGAAGAAAACTGGAAGATGTAAACTGCCTGATTGTGTTCTTTTATCAGAGTATGGGAAATAGAATATGTATGAAGATTTTTACTTTATCAAAATATTTTAAACAGTTTTAGAGACTAAAGAAAAACAAAATATCTGAAGTGACAAGATACATTTTTTAAAAAACTCCTAACTTTTTTGATTAGTTCAGATCGATTACCACCATTTACAGGATTTGTTGGCACAATCCTTAATGGGAAATCCATCATTAAAATTATTACACTTCACCCTTTCTATTTTGGTATTTCTCTGGTGTGTTAGTTCTTGATTTCATGACCTTTTGATAAATTAATTTTATCACAAATTTAGCAATGGAATGATAAGGATTAACCTTTAATAAACAAAGAAAAGTATATGGACCCTTACTACCATGTTACCCTCTCTTACTTTACCCTTCTTTTACACTCTAAGATACTTTTCTTCCCTTGGACTGTAAGATAAGCAAATATTAAAATTGATGGCATATTTCTCTGGCCATCAAACTAACTGAAGGCTTGCATCTGAATAGTTCATTTTGCTGCTGAAGACTTAGCTGAGAGGTTGTTCTGTTTGTCATCTTATTTTTTTGTTATTAATTTATTTCATTTAAAAAATAAAACAAAAATAATTTACCTTCCAGTCATGCCACAGTAGATCTCTAAAGTTAGAGATATCTTCTAAAGCTAAAATGCACTTGTGACAACTTTATTTTGCTGCTATAGGAAGATGTGTTTATTTTAAGAGGTAAAACAAACATCATTAAGTTTGGCTTGTTCATAAAAATGGAGATTTTAAAGTGTTTATAATCTCCCATCTCTGAGCACAGCTTACAATCTCCATGTTTACCCCATGCGAAAGTAATTTTTATTTTTACTTCATTAAAAATCTAAGTTAATAAATACTTTCTCCAGTGTGTTGAATGGTGTTCTCTCAGAATGAGAGAAGGTGGGTCTGTCCGCCTGCCGAAGTGTGAAGTGTATACACTCATTAGTTTTCATATGCTGGGTAGTCATCTGAGTGTGGTAAACACCCAATTTACAGTTGTGAAGTCCTCCCAAGCATTGCAATGCTGTTTTAAAGTTAACTCGCCAATTTTGAACACATTTGTTTGATGAAGATACATAGAAAAACAGTAATGAAGATTCTGATGTTTACTCTGTTCTTTTGACCACCCAGATTAAAGAACACCTTGCTAAGGGGCAGCGAATGCTGGCAGGTGATGGAATGTCCCAGGTGACCAAGACACTGTTGGACTTAACTCAGAGGAAAAATTTCTATGCAGGAGATCTTCTCATGTCTGTGGAAATCCTCAGAAATGTGACAAACACCTTTAAAAGGGCAAGCTACATCCCTGCCTCTGATGGCGTCCAGGTAAGGGAGATAATCCTGTGAAGGAAAAGACAATAGTGAAGATGCGACCAATGGCTGGCCCCAAGAAGCCAGTGCAGGCAGGAGGGACAGAGCGCTCACTCCTGCTTGGGGAAACTTCCAGGTTGTGCTTAGTGCGAGCTCTGGACAGTTCCCTTAGTCTTTCTACACCCCAATGTCCTCAACTATAAAATGTTCATAATATACCTCAAGGAGATACTGAGTGAGAACATGTGTGAAGTGTTTTGAGCACTCAGATAAAATACACTATAGCAAATCCAAGGTTGTATCATGGATTTTTTATTCCCACATTTAATATCACCATCTTGCCATAGGAGACTGTTAAAAGTGTATTAAGTATAACCAAAGCTCATTAACTATAACATCCAAAGAAGATGTACTTTAAGTTTTGTTTGGCGTTTGCTATTAGAGTGGAGAGGCCATATTTAATTTTGTGGAACCATTATATGAAAATATCAGGCAAATAGAAAATTGTTCTGGGTAAGAAATTTAGAAATTCAAATAACTCCTCACAGCATATTTTTCTTCTCATGGAAGTCTTCTAGAGCAGCTTCATTTATTTCCATAATAAACTTTAAGTACTCACCCAATTTCAGTATTGCCTTTGCCATTAAAACAAAGCTTGTCCGATAGCAAACAAAGCATATTTAATGCAACTCTAGTTTGCATTTCAGATTAACTCTTTTCGTGCTGTGGGCTAAAATGTCCTCCTGCCAAGGGTGCTGAGTTGAGTTCTGCATCTCAGAAATGTCCTTCCTGTATTTCTGCATAGAGTTAATTAAAGTGAAGGTTTGGCAAAATTCCCAGATCAGGTAGTTTTCTTTCAGCCTACTCTTCATTTGGGAGTTTTATTTGCATTTTACTTGAAAAATGCAGAGGGTTTTATTTGGTTTGATTTCTGTTGTTGTTGTTTTAATCAGCTATTGAGGGAAAGAGGAAAAGAAGGCCTTATGGACTATGGAATCATTCATAAATAATATGATACCCTGATGTGTATAGAGGCACATAGATTGCTTAAATATGTGCGAACACTGCTGCAAGTAACTGCTATGAGAAGGATTGGAGCTGCATTCTAGATCATATCACCACTGTCCAGGAATATGTTTCTAATTGTAAAAATACATTGGGAGGATAGGGCGGGGAGATTACCATCATCTGAGCATTCCAAAGATACTGTTTTCCTCACAAAGAATGAAACAGCTTTCCAGTTTTCAACCTAAATAATGTAAGCCAAGTATAGCTTTCCCCTGTAGTTCTGAAATACTTCTCTTCATTAGCATTTACATTAAGAAATGACATTTGAAGTCCTTGACAGAAAATAAAAGTTGTAATTTCAAAACTCCTCAGACATGTGCGCTCACGGTTGAAATATCAAACAGAATGGTGTACTAAATAACCTCCAGGGCCTCTCCTAGGTCTCGAGAGTGTGGGGTTTTAAGGTTTTAGGTGCTGAAGTTCTAGCAATTGAGATTACCAGGTTTTGGGGGAAACATTTTGATTGAAGTACTCATTGGAGTGCACTGACTTAATGAAAAATTAGTTTAACCAAAGGCTTAGTCATGGTCATTAGCTGTTTTGATTAAACAGTGATTTGGCTGACTATTTTGTTGTCATTGTGGCATTATCATAAATAGGGTCCTCCATTTTCATCCTAGTGTCTCATTAACCCTCCATATACACCCAAAATTCAAAGCATGCAGGTGTCCTCAGTCATTGTAGCACACCAGGAGCTGCATCGTTCTCTTGCCTTGCTGTTACTGGTGTCTTTTCAGGCATGTGGTATGCCCTCTTCTAGAATTCCATTTTCTTCCCTCTCTGCCTGTCAAAATCTTAGGCCAACTCTAGCAATCTTTCTGAATGCCAGACCATCTGAAAATTATCTTTCTTTTTTCTGAAATTCCATAGAACTTGTTAACTCTTTTATTCTACCTGTCACAAAAATTTTATAATATTTTATATACATTTACTGTCTTTGCTTGAACTCTAGTTTATAGCCTCCCTTAATATCTCCTATCTCTTACTTAAACTTCAATGCTCTATTTCCAAGTGTTCTGGGCATTTCTGACTGGCTAACATCTCAGGCTTAATATGACATAAACTAAACTCATCTTTAATTCCAAATTTTCTACTTTCCTTTCTAGAATTAGCAGTCTTTAGGCTGGAATCATAATGCCAACTTGACATACATGGGGAGATGAGGAAGGCAGCAGACTGTGATGATTAAGTGTGCTTTCTCAGTAGGCAGAATCCTGAGCTTCGAAGTCTTGGCTTTGACACTTACATGGGTGATGCTGGACAAGTTACTCGACTTCTCTGTGATTCAATTTTCTCTTCCATTATATGGGATAATAGTACCTACCTTATAGTGTGAGTGTGAGGATTAAATGATGAATATAACAGTTACACAGAATGCTGCATACGGTAAGAGCTCAAAAAATGCAGCCCTTGTTATCCTAGAAGCTGAATAATACTTTGATGGAGCAAAAGCCAGAAGCATCCCTGGATTGCAGGTGTCTGCTACCGGTGCGGATGTGGATTGTTGTATCTCTCCTACCAGGAAAGGAAGGCCAGGCGTTTCTCATGTCACTGACTAGGAAAGGATGGCAGTGTTTTTTGTGTGGGTTTTTTTTTAGCTCTTTCACTTGGTATAGAGGAAAAGTACCGTGGAAAATGGGAGTCAGAAAAGACACATTAGTCCTTGAGGTCGACACTGCAGGGCCATTCAACAGTCACAGAAGGCGTGGATGAGGAGAATGCCTTCAATCAATAACTGGGGCTCCTGGCTCAGTGGGAGCCAGGTCGCGAACAGGACCATATCACCCAGACGACAAGCACTCCAAGTCACGAACGCCTGCTGTTTTCTGTAGTTAACAGCCGAGAGGCTTCGTGGTGTTTCTCTGTGGTTGAGAGAGCCTTGTACAAGTAACAGCTCTTTCTAGTCAGTATTTAAACCCTACCCTTACTATAAAGGGGAAAATGAGAAATTCAGTGCCAAATAACTTCCTTAAATGGGTGAGATATTAGCAACAAATTTTGCTTCATAAATCAACATGAGCATACCCTACCATGAACAAAATTTAGTGGATGGCTGCTGCCTGTGAGGAGCCCATGGTCTCCATGGGAGAGCATAGAATATGCAAGGCAGTCAGATGGGAAGAGGAAAGGAGGCAAGGATGTTATAGGAACATATATAGTGCAGCCTAACAACTGGTAAATGCCTTGGGATGTAAATAAATGGCTATGATTTTATTTCCTTAAAATACAATGAAATGTCTCATAGGTAGTTGTCTTTTATTTTTTCCTTTTTTTTTTTTTACATCCTTATTTGAGTACATTTTTCCTGGCTTTTAGAGAGAGAGTGGAAGGGAAACAAAGAGAAAGGCAGAGAGAGGGAGAAATGTGAGAGAGAATCAACTGGTTTTCTTCTCATATGCTCCCCCAGTAGGGGATTGAACCCACAACCTGGGTATGTGCCCTGACCCCTCAACCTTTTGGTCTATGGAATGATGCTCCAGTCAACTGAACCACCCCAGCCAGGCCCAAGAGGTAGTTTTGTCTTTTTGGAATCCCGTTATTTTCTTCAGAGTCTAGAAAATACTGGGATGGGGATTAGCACAAGGTACAGGTAGTACAGTTTTCCATTGTGATTCCATTTATTATCTTAACAAGGTTCTAGAGATTGGAAGTCCAAAGTGATTTCTTCTGAGCCTCTTTCCTTAGCTTTGCGTGTGGCTGCCTGTCCCCAGTGTCCCCACATGGCCTTTTTTTCCTGTGTGCCCACCCCTGGTATTTGTGTGTGCCCGATCTCATCATCTTATAAGAATACCCATCAGATTGGACAAGGGCCACCCTAATCGCTTCATTTTAACTTAATTACCTCTACAAAGGCCCTACCCCCAGATACAGATACATTCTGAGGTCCTGGGGACCTCAAATTAATGGATTTGTAGGTAGCCACAGTTTAGAATAAGGAATCTTGAAGAACTGTGAGAATTTCCCTTTAGCAAAGAGGCATGTGCTAGGTCTCTTCCCCAGGGAAATGACCTCCTATGGCTTCTGCCTATAGTGTTACCAGGGCTAAACTTGTAATGGTCACATGCTTCTTGCACATGATAACTTATCGAAGTATCAGCCAGACCTGGCCAGACTTGGTGATGGGTAACTACCTTTTTCCTCACGTACAAAGTATCCTCTGTCCAGATTTGAGGATGATTTTGCCACCCTAAGTTATGATGTTTGTATAACTTTGCCAGGCTACCTCTGGGGAAAAATCATTTAGTATATTTAATTGTATTCGTTTCACTAACTTTTTGGCTTTTTATTTTTAAATGAGGACCCCAGGGCAAGGCCCGGTTTATGCCCACAGGACTGAACGTTGGCTACTGCTTCTTCCCACAGAGACTCCCCCGTCTACTGCACCTCAAGCCAAACCCACTCTGCTACCATTTGCTAGAGCCCTTGATCCTGAACTTAGCCTGGAGAGACGCGTACTGTTGAGTAAAACACTGTCCACCCAAACTGTTCAGACATTCCATGAACCAATGAGATTACTGTCGAAGATTCCTGGATCCCTGAATGTTCTCATGTCATTTTCACAACGAGTCAGAGTTTCTGTGAGGTTTGTGACTAAGAGGAAAAATAGATGTCCTTAAAAACTGGCTTTTTGCCCCTACACTAAGGAATGTTAGGAAATATTTACTTGCATAATTTGCTCTCACATTCCTCTGAATCTGGCAGATTGCAGTGGTCAAACCAGACAGGGTGCCTCGCTGGCAGAGCTCTCTGATCCGGTCAGGTCATCTAGGTGTCTGCGGACCCCACTGCTGACTTACCTGACCTTCGTACCCCAACCCTTTTGTTCCCTGAGTTCTCTCCTGCTTTTCCAGTGGCTCAGTGTCTTATCTCTGAGTCATATTCTGTGCATACTTTAGTCTCTGAAACCTGCTAGGGGTATCCTGGATTATATAATCTCCTGTCTTTCTTTCTGACTCCACGATAGTCTCTAATTGCCAATGGCCAGTGGATGTGCTGCTGGGATACGTATTCTGCATGAAAGATCCAAACCATAGTATAGTGACTCTTCGTGCTGGTCAATTGTGAGTGATCTGTTCACACGTTAAAACAAAAAAGTTAAAGTACTCTTTAGGGATTGGTTCGCTTCTAAAAAAGTTTACAGCAAACTCAAGATGATTTGTGTAATATTGCTACTCTTTCTCAGTCTCACTTCTGTATGCTTCCTCGAATATGGCACTGAGAAGCAGAGTCACAGCCCCATCACAGGGAATCGAACATCTGTTATCCACGTTTAACCTGAAACCTGGGTGTGTTTGTCATTTTGTGTGGTTCCCTAGAATACGCTACCATCATCTCTGGCCTCAATAAACAAAACAGAGTACCTTAAAAAATATTTTATTTTTTTATCTTTAGAGGGGAAGGGAAGGAGACAGGGAGAGAAACCTCAGTGTATGGTTGCCTCTCGTGCGTCCCCTGCTGGGAACTGGCCTGCAACCCAGGCATGTGCCCTGACTGGGAATCAAACCGCGACCCTTTGGTTCGCAGGCCCACGCTCAATCCACTGAGCTACACCAGCCAGGGCAAACAGACTACTTTCTGATCTCCATGTTTTTACTCTTAACACTTCTGTACTTTGTTTTCCAAGCAGTAGCCAAAGTTACATTTTTATTTCTAAACAAACTCATGTCATATAACCATTATAGGATCAAGGCCCCACTTTGCCTAACTTTTGCCTCTCTGTTCCCCCGTATTAATGTTCTCCCTCCCATATTCCGTCCAGCCCTCTCTTCAAGACAACAGTCCCCCAATGTATTGGCTTTGCTTCTTTTTCTTAAACTTGTCCAGACTGTCCCTTTCCCCAGGGAAACCATGCTTCCTCTTCTCAGTTTCCCCACACCTCTCTTCCTCAGGTCTTCCCCTGGATGCCTCCTTCTCAGCCCTCTGTTCTCAGGTCCAGTGTCACTTCCTTAGGAAGTCTTTCCTGCTCACCAGTCAACCTACAACAGTTTAACACACACACATACATACCCCTCCCTGACCTGCGCACTCTCTATCCCCACACAATTTATTTTTGTAACACCCTCTGAAATCATCTTATTGTTAACACTTGTTTACTTATTTACTGCCTTTCTTTACCCACTAGAGTGTACGCTCGGTGATCGAAGGAACTCTCATGTATCTTGCTCACTGTTGTATCCCAGCACTTAGAACAGTAGGACAGATAGGTGGCTGAGATTCAGTTAATACTTCTCAAATAAGTAAACGCATTTCTGCTTTTGGGGCATTTTCCACGTCTCCCTCACCTTTCCATTCCCATATGCCCTGCTTTCTGTGAGGCCTTCATAATCAGTGCTTTGAGTTTTTGATGAACTTTCCCAATACTGTTGCCATCTCCAGTCTTTCTGGGCCAACACCCCTTCTCCTGGCACCTGGGTTATATTCCTACACCTCTCTTTATGCCATTCTTCTACTGAACAAACCAGCAGTATACTATCAAATGCATCCTTTCAGGGGTGAGATGGTAGTAGTGATGCATAGGGAAAGTTTGCTGTGTTTGGCAAACAATGATCTGTATTTAGGGAAGAGAAAGCCCTTTCCTGGGTTGTCGCTGGGTCTAAACCTGAGGACCAAGGTCAAACATGCATGCTTTCTCTCAGGACCTCCAGCTTCTCAGTAGTACACATCTGTGCATCCGGAGCCATCAGAATGCCAGTTTACTTAGGGAAAGCTTGATCCCATACTTACTCATGATAACTAATTTTCTTATCCATGAAAATAAGAGTCAATCCCTTTCTGGGCATAGTGAGAACACTGGAGACATTAGATATGTGGCAGTGGAGGGTGTTGAAAGGAGGCAGCAAATTAGGTGGAGACTAGTTATTGATTTTTTAAAAAGCTCCTTCAGATGCATACTGCATGGTCATATACAGAGTACCCATGCAATCAAATTGAAATATTTGAGTATTTATATTTTCCCCTGTTTTATGCAGCATACTAGGGGCACAAGAGTGAAGAAAATACAAATAATCCCAACTAGATTATAGCTTGGTAGAAGGAAAAAGCCCTAAACTGATCATCATACAAATGCATCATAATTTAAAATTCTGATATACTTTAAAAGGACACTACACAGTGCAAGCCCAAGTCAGCATTTTGTCACCTGTCACCCTGTGAGTGAGTGCTATATGGCTGGCTGGCTGCCTGAATTACTTTCCTGTCTTTTATTTTAAAGTGAAGGAGCAATTATTCATCCGTGGGTAAGTGCATGGTAGTTTTGCTGAGGCACTTGCAGAGTGGAGTTGGGGATTGTCATTCTAATTCACCCTGTATTTGGGAAAGCCAACTATCAGAACAAAGAACAAGGGCCCCCTTAGGGTAGCTATAACCTCTTTCTTCACATTGTATTTTCATGGTTGATTACTTCTATGAACTGGCCGTTGCCTTTTTCTGTGGATCTTTTGCAAGGCCTGACTGGCAAAAATATTAAGAAATGAAAATAAAAATCTTCACTGAAAAAAAACAGAAAAAAACATGCAGATTCAATATATTCTGGGAGGGGGGTGACCTGGTAAAGCCTTTTTGAGGAAACTGCATATAAATCTAGACATGAAAAACAGGAAGGTTTATTTGAATAAGAATGGGAAGTAGAGGAGTCAAGGGATGAGAACATGACATTGGCCCAGAAGCTGGGCAGGGAGCTGGGAGTTTGGGATGCATGAAGTCTAATGAATCTGGAGTAGAGAGTAAGCCAGTTAATTAGACTTGAAGGGACAGAAAAGGGCTAAGATCATGCATGCCTTGCAGCCATGACCTGCTCTACATAGGGATTAATGACCTGTCCTGGGTTGTGCTTCCTTAGCCTAATGGCTAGTCCCTGCCTCCTTGTTCAAAAACTTGTTTTTCTTATGCTTCCCCTATATTTCTAGTCAGGACCAGCACTATTCCTTACAACTTTCAGTTCTGCATTATTAAATCTATTCCTTAGGGCTCGTCTTTGTCTGTCAATGCCCCAGCATTTTTGCTGGTGGGCTAGGAGAAGGGAAGCTCAGATATCTTAAATCACTAACCGAATCTACAACTCTTTCTAAAAGGGATTCAGAAAAGGCTAAACACTATGACATGCTCTAATATATCTATAGAAAATCGTATGCAATCCATGAGGAATTTGTCAACTGGAAGCAATCAGGCATGGGACAAGACATATTTACTGCTGTCCGTAAAAGAGAGTGTCCTTAGTCTCATGCAGTCCAGTCTAGGAATTGCACTTTGAATGTGTCAGAAACATGTGCTTTTTTTTCAAATGTAATTTTACTCTTTTAACTGTTTTTCTGCTTCAGTTGTCCCAATTTCTCCCCCTTTGTCTTCTCTGCTTAACCTACCCCCTATCAACTGTCAATCCCCACACTGTTGTCCATGTTCATGGGTCATTCATTAAAGTTCCTTGTCTAGTCCCTTCCCCTTCTTTTCACCTTTATCCCCCCCACTTCCATCTGGCTGTTCTTACTCTGTTCCATGTTTCCACATCTCTGGTTGTATTTTCCTCACTGGTTTATTTTGTTCATTAGATTCCTCTTATAAGTGAGATCATATGGTATTTATCTTTTGCCACCTGGCCTGTTTCACTTAGCATAACATTCGCCAGCTCTGTCTATCATGTCCACTCATTTACTGATGGGCACTCGGACTGTTTCCAGCACTTGGCTGTTGTAAATAGTGCAGCTATAAACACAGGGGTGCAATAGTTCTTTTGAATTGGTGTTTTGGGATTCTTAGGGTATATTCCCAGCAGTGGAATTGCTGGGTCAAAAGGCATTTCTGTTTTTAACTTTTTGAGGACATTTCATACTGATTTACACAGTGACTGAATCAGTCTGCATTCCCATTAAGAATGCATCAGGGTTCCCTTTTCTCCACATCTTCACAAGCACTTGTTGTTTGTTCATTTATTAATGTGGTGGCCATTCCACAGGGGTGAGGTGATATTTCTTTGTGGTTTTAATATACATCTCTCTGATGGTTAGAGATATTGAACATCTTTTCATATGTCTGTGGGACATCTATATGTCCTCCTTAGAAAAGTGTCTCTTCATATCCTTTGCCCATATGTTAATTGGATTAACATATGGGCAAAATACCCTGGTGTTGAGTCATATGAGTTCTTTATATATTTTGGAGATCAAACCCTTGTCTGGTGTATTATTGGCAAACAATGTTTTCCCATATTGGTTCCCTTTTCATTTTGATGATGGTTTCTTTAGCTATGCAGAAGCTTTTTAATATGATGTAGTCCTGTTTATTTGTTTTTTTTCCTTTATTTCCCTTGCCCTAGGAAATATATCATAAAAAATATTGCTATGTGGGATATCTGAAATTTTACTTCCTATGTTTTCTGCTAAAACTTTTATGGTATCATGACTTATATTTAAGTCTTTTAACCATTTTGAGTTTTTCGTGGTGTATGGTATAAATTGGTGGTCTGGTTTCATTTTTTTTTTTGCATGTACCAATCCAGTTCTTCCAACACCATTTATTTAAGAGGCTATTTTTTATTCCATTGTAGGCTCGTGCATCCTTTCTCAAATATTATATGACCATGGAAACATGGGTTTATTTCTGAGCTCTTTATTTTGTTCCATTGATCTCAGTGTCTATTCTTATGCCAGTACCAGACTGTTTTGATTACAGTGACATTTTAGTATAGTTTTATATCATGTATTGTAATCCTTCCAACTTTATTCTTCTTTCTCCAGTTTTCTGAGACTATTTGGGGTCTTTTAGTTCCATGTAAATTTTTGGAGTATTTTTTCTAAATCAGTGCATTATACTATTGGTATTTTAATAGGGATTGCATTGACTCTAAGATTGCTTTGGGTAGTACAGACATTTTAATGATGTTAATTCTTCCAATCCATGAGCACAGTGTATGCTTAGACTTATTTGTACCTTCCTCAATTTCTTTCTTCAGTGTTCTGTAGTTTTCTAAGTACAGATCTTTTATCTCCTTGGTTAAGTTTATTCTTGGCTACTTCATTTTTCTTGTTGCTATAGTAAAAAGGATTTTCTCCTAGTTTCTCTTTCTGATTGTTCATTGTTTGTGTACAAGAAATGTCATCAATTTCTGAATATTGACTTTGTATCCTGCTACTTTGCCAAATTCACTTATTACATAGAATAGTTTAGTGGAGCCCATAGAGCTTTCTATGTACACTATCATGTCATCTGTGAATGATGATAATTTTACTTCCTCCTTCCTAATTTGGATGCCTTTATTTCTTTTTTATATTTAACCACTATGGCTAGAATTTTCAGTACTGTTTTGAATAAGGGCGGTGAAAGCAGACACTCCTGTCTTTTTCTTGATCTTAAGGGAAAAGCTTTTAGTGTTTGCCCATTGAGTGTGCTGTTGACAGTAGGCTTCTCATGTGTAGCCTTTATTATTTTGAGGTATGCTCCCTGTAGTCCCACTTTGCTGAGTGTTTTTGTCATAAATGGGTGCTGGATTTTATCAGATGCCTTTTCAGCATCTACTGATATGATCACTTTTTTGTCTTTCATTTTGTTTATGTGGTATATTACATTTATTGATTTGTGAATATTGTACCATCCTTGCATCCCTTGCAATTCCACTTGATCATGTTGTATGATCTTTTTAATGTATTACTGGATACAGTTTGCCAATGCTGTGTTGAGGATTTTACCATCTATATTCATCAAAGATATTGGGCTGTTATTTTCTTTCTTATTGTGCCTTTACCTGGTTTTGAAATTACGATAATACTGACCTTGTAAAAAGAGTTTGGGAGTCTTCCCTCTTCTTGAATATTTTGGAATAGTTTAATAAGAACAGGAGTTAATTTTCTTTAAATGTTTGGCAAAATTCACCTGTGAAGCCATCCAGTCCATGACTTTGGTGTGCCAGTAGTTTTTAAATTAATATTTGATTTCACTAGTTGTTACCAGTATTCAGGTTTTCTGCTTCTTTTTGATTCAGTTATGGAAGATTGTATATTTATAGAAATTTATCTTGTTCACCCAGATTGTCTGATTTATTCTCATATAGTTGTTCATAGTAATTTCTTATCTTCTTTTGTATTTCTGTAGTATTGGTTGTTACTTTTCCTCTTTTGTTTCCGATGTTATTTGGGTTCTCTCTTTTTTTCTTGATGAATCTGGTTAAGGGTTTGTTGATTTTGTTTATTATTTCATAGAAACAGCTCCTGGATTCATTGATCCTGTGAATTTTTTTTTTTAGTGTCTATGTCATTTAATTCTGCTCTCATCTTGATTATTTCCTTCTTTTAATCACTCTGGGCTTTGTTTATTGTCTTTCATCCAGTTCTTGTAGATGTAGGGTAAGGTTGTTTATTTGAGATTTTTCCATCTTCTTTAGGCTTGTATTGTTATGAACTTCCCTCTCAGGACTACCTTCAATGTGTCCCAGAGGTTTTGGTTTGTTGTGTGCTCATTTTTATTTGTTTCCAGATACTTTTATTTGTTTCCATTATTTAATAAAATGTCATTCAGTCTCTATGTATATGAATGTTATTTTAGTTTCTTCGTGGTTGGTTTCTATTTCAAGCCATTGTGATATGAGACGATGCTTGATATGATTTTAATTTTCTTAAATTTATTGAGACTTGTTTTGTGTCCTATTATGTGGTCTGTCTTCAAAAATGATCCCTATGCATTTGAGAACAATGTATGTTTTGCTTTTGGGGGTGAAATGCTCTGTAAATATCAATTAAGTTCATTTGATCTAGGGTATTGTTTGATGCCACATATCCTGGTTGGTTTTTGATTAGGATGATCTATCCATTGTTGACAATGGGGTGTTAACATCCTCTATGGTGACTATATAGCTGTTGACCTCCTTCTTAAGGTCCTTCAAGACTTTTCTTATGTATTCAGGTGCTCCTCTGTTGGGTGCATATATGTTTACAAGGGTAAACATATCCTCTCATTGGACAAGTCCCTTAAGTATTAGGTAGTGACTTCTTTGTCTCTTTTTATGGCCTTTGTTTTAAGGTCTATTTTGTCTCATATAAATTGCTACCCAGCTTTTTTTTCATGTCTATTTGCTTGGAATGATTTTTTCTATCTCTTTATTTTCAGCCTGTGTATATCTTTTTGTTCTAAGATGGGTCTCTTATAGATAGCATATATCCAGATTGTGTTTTCTTATCCATCAGCTCTCCAAATTTGGTTGGAGCATTTAATCCATTTACATTTAAGGTTATTTTTTTAAAGATTTTATTTCTTTACTTTTAGAGATAGGAGAAAGGAGGGAGAAAGAGAGGGGGAGAAACCTCAATGTGTGATTGCCTCTCACATGCCCCCTTTTGGGGACCTGGCCCACAACCCAGGCATGTGCCCTGACTGGGAATAAGATCAGCAACCCTCTGGTTTTCAGGCCAGCACTCAATCTGCTGAGCCATATCAGCCAGGGCTACATTTAAGATTATATATAGGTATTTGTTTATTGTTGTTTTCTCCCTTTGTGCCCAAGTTCCTCTATCTATTTATGCATCATCTGTCTGTCTATCATCTATCTCTCTCTTTTTCTTAAAGCAGTCCCTTTAGCATCTCTTGCAATGCTGGTTTGGTAGAGATGTACTCTTTTAGCAATTTTTTTTTTCTTTAGTCTGGGAAGCTCATTATTTCTCTCTCCATTTTAAATGACAGCCTTGAGGTTAGAGTAGTCTTTTCAGTTAGAGTAGTATTTTTAAGACTTATTCTCTTATTATTATTTTTAAAGATTTTATTTATCTTTAGAGGGGAAGGGAAGGAGACAGGGAGAGAAATATCAGTGTATGGTTGCCTCTCTTGTGTCCCCTGCTGGGAACTGGCCTGCAACCCAGGCATGTGCCCTGACTGGGAATAGAACCACAGTCCTTTGGTTTGTAGGCTGATGATCAATCCACTGAGCTACACCAGCCAGGGCTGGTTAGAGTAGTCTTGACCGCAGGTCTTTGCTTCACATTACTTGGAATACTTTGTGTCATTCTCCTCTGGCTGGTAGTCTTTCTGTTGAGAAATCAGCTGTTAACCTTATTGCAGCTCCCTTGTATGTTACTAGCTGTTTCTCCCTAGCTGCCTTTAAGATTCTCTCTTTGTCTTTAAATTTTGGCATTTTAATTTGATGTGTCTTGGAGTGAGCCTCTTTGGGGTCATCTTGATTGGGACCCTCTGTGCTTCCTGGACTTGCATGATTATTTCCCTCACCGAGTTAGAGATGTTTTCTGTCATTATTTTTTCAAACAGACTTTCTATCCCTTACTCCTTTCCTTCTCCTTCTGGAATCTGCATGATGCTAATATTGTTCTGTTTCATGTTGTCCTGAAGTTCCCTTAAACTATCTTCATTCCTTTTGACACTATTTTCATTTTGTTGCTCTGACTTTGATTATTTCCCCCTGCATTTCAACTTACTGACTTGGCTCTTTGCTTCCTCTTGCCAGTTTTTGATTCCATCTAGCATATTCTCATCAGATATTGTATTCTTCATTTCCTCCTGGTTTTTATTCATAGTTTCTATATCCTTTTGCATGCCGATGTAGTTCTCATTAAGTTTCTTATAGTCCTCACTGAACTATAGGAATGGCTTAGCATTCCTATAACCATTACTTTGAACTTTATATTTGATATTTGCTTACCTCAATTTCATTTAGCATTCTTTCTGGGGATTTATCTTTTCCTTTCAATTGGGGGTTGTGTCTTTGTCTCCCCATTTTAGGTGGCTCTTTTTGTTTGCTTCTGCATGTTAAATTTACGTGCTTTGACTCCCTGTCCTTCTGGGGTGGCCTTCAGTGGTAGCAGTCCGTGGGACTCAGTGGCACAGTCTCCTTGAACTCCTGAGTTGGATACTCTTGGGATGCCCTTTAGGTGATTTATATGGGCTCTCTTGTAATTGGGTTTCAGTTGTTGGTTTATTCATTTGTGAGTTCTCCCCTCCAGTTGGCTGAGAGTCACAACCCATGCCATGTCTTACATGCTGTTGTACAGGAGCTGCCAGAACAAAACAAAACAACCCTGAAAACAAAACCCACACAGACAGAAATACCCTCCCAAACACTACCACTATAGCAACAACAAATGTGCTAAGATTAATAAAGGTGGAGAGAAATTAAGAATATTATACAAAAGGAAAAAATGTGATGAATGACAGAAAGAATGGTTTTGAGATGATAGGCAGAGGAGAAATAATGAGTAGGAAATAGAAATAAGGCAAAGAAAAGGAGAAAATAAAATGTACAATGTAAATAAAATACAGAGGAAATAGGACAAAATGGAGTAAGAAAAGGTAAGAGTACATTATGAGGTTTTGAGAAAAATAGTGAAAAAATGGGAACCAAATTGAAGAAAAACAACAGCCATATATACAACAAATGTTCAAAGATTAATAAAAGTGGAAAGAGAATAATAATACTACACAAAATAAAAAAAGAAAGAAAAGAAAAAAGGATTATGAGATGTTTAAGGGAAAGAAATTGATTCTGAGAGGATAAAGGAAGGAGAATAATCAGTGCAGGGGTTCGAAACTAGGCTCAGAAAGGGAAAAAAGAACAAGATATAAAACAAAAATAAGATAGGCTGGAGGCAGGCAAAATAGAGTAGAACAGGGGAACATTAAAATATGAGATTTAAAATTTTTAAAATGAACAACTAAACATAAAATTGAAAAAAATGCAACAACAACCTCAATATCAATGCCAACCAAGCAAATAGTAATAAAGGTGGAATGACGATAAGGATATTAGAAGAAAAGGAAAAAGAATGTGAGATGACTAATGGAAAGAAAGATGGTTTTGAGAGGATACAGGGAGGAGAAATAGTAACAGTGAGGAATAGAAACAAGGCTTAGAAATTGAAGAAATAAAATTTAAAAAAATAACAAAGAGAAGGATGAAGGTGAAATGGAGTATAAGAAGAGAAGAGTAAAATATGAGATTTGAATTAAAACTAAAATAAAACATTTTTAAAAGATTTTATTTACTTATTTTTTAGAGAGAGAGGAAAGGTGGGAGAAAGAGAGGAAGAGAAATATCAATGTGTGGTTGCCTCTCACTCACCTCCCTCGATTAGGGACCTGGCCGGCAACCCAGACATGTGCTCTGACTGGGAATCGAGCTGGCAACTCTTTGGTTCACAGCCTGCTCTCAATCTACTGAGCTACACCAGACAGGGCCTAAAATAAAAAATTTAAAAATAATAAATATATTTATAAAAGAATAAAATAGTGAAATAATAGGAACAGAATGGAAGACAAAGAGTGTTAAAAAGAGAAAAAGTAGTGCAAATAATGAAAAAGAACAAGGTGGAATTCATGTCAGCAGAGTCTAGTGTTTGTTGGCCTGCTGTCTTCTTCAGGATCTGTCCCTTATGTCCCTGGTGTCCCAGACTAGCTTTAGTCAGCCTGTTTGGGGGCTACAAGTGATCCATAGTCTGCGGCTCTCTTTCAAGGTTGGCTGCTCCCCGCTGTTCTCTGCCCTGCTGGGCCTCTATTAGCACAAGGCCCGCCCAGGGGTGGTTCCCCTAATGTCCAACAGTACTGCATGCACTACCTTCACCTGCCTCTAGAGGGGGCCTCTGGTGTAATCAGTAAGGTGGAATCCCTGCGTCACACCCCAGGAGGTGTGCTATTTGGTCTTCGGGGAAGTTGTTGGGTGTGTTCTCCTGCCACTGTGCCACACGGCTAGTTCTGTCCCAGATTATTTCCAGTAATGCATAGTTTCTGATGAATTAGATGTCTGTTTTATGTGAGGGGCCAATCTGTATGAAAGGGTCAGATCTTTCTTTCCTAGTTGGCACAGATGGCAGCTCTATGTGAGAGCCAGCCTGGGTGGGGCCCTGGATTCCTCTTACAGTGCGTATTTCTAACCTATCTGCTCTTTTACCTCTTGCTGCTCCCATTTCTAATCCCTCTACTCTGCTGTTTTCAGTGGAGTAAGACCTGAAGAGGAGCAAGCATAGAGTCTGGTAAAAGTTTATAAAGGGCTCCTTTGGAAATTCTCTTTCTTTCCCCTGCAGATAGATATGTGGCTGGCACAGACCTTTCAGCTTGGATTTACTGCTCTGCAGAGTTTGCAGTCCTGCAGGTGAGGGATGGGCAAACCTTCCCATTCCCAGAGGTTTGCACTCAGCGGTTTGAGTGGCCAGGCCTGGCTGCAAAGAATCTCAGGTGCTCCGCTCTTACCCTTCCAGTTCCTACCTCACTGTTCTGGCAGGAGGCTTTGACCCAAACCTTCTGTTCTGCATACAGCCCCCATTCACCAGCAGCGCTGGGTGGGGTCCCGCAATTCCTTTCCTGGCCGGCTTTCCACTCTAGCTAGCCAGTTGGATTCAGTGAGCACAAACTGCACTTTCAATCAGGCCTCTGCAGTCAGGGATGCTGCGCATGCGCCGAGTCCTTGCTCAGCCACATCTCCAGTCCCTTTGTAAAAAGTCTCTATGTAACACCCACACTATAGCTCCAAGCCACTGCCAGGCTCTCTGCTCACTCCACCTCCTCAAAAGGCAAAACAACCTTTCTTGGTCAAGGCTAATGACAGCCTGCCGGTACTTCCCACTGTTTTAAGAGATAGAATTTCTCTCTTGGATTCTCCTGGTTGGCACTGCAGTCATGGCCGTCCTGCTTGCCTTGTGCACACAGCCTGAGTTTCCGAGACTCCTCTATTCTCCCAAGTCTTTCCCTAGTAGGGCTGGGGGTTTCCTGTGAGGATCTGCTCCCCCGGCCCCTGCTCTGGGTGGAGTGGGAGCCACTAAGCTGCATCTTCTCTCCTCTATTCTCTGCTGCAGGAGAATACCTGCACGAGGTACAAGGTATTTCCCCTTCACCTTATAAAATCTCTTACCTGATGGTACAAAACTTTATCTGTACTCCTTGGCTTCAGAAATTCATACCAGCTAAGATTCCACTGATTATTCAGGTCACTTGATGAAAGATCAGCCGAAAATCCCTGCTGGGGTCACGAGGGAGGAAGTGGGCTCAGCTTCCACCTACTCGGCTGCCGTTTTCCTCCATCTGTGCTTTTCTTTATAACATAAATTCACTGCACTGATTTTTATAACACTTCCTGCAAAGAAAAAGCAGAGTCATGCCTCTTTGATCTTTGTGCCCAATAACTGTTGAGCACAGTGCCTTTCACATAGTAGGTATTTTATGATAATGACACTGAAAACCCCTCTCAGCAGAATGCATACTTAGGAATAACACTTTTCTGTTGAGTGAATTGTAGGCCCTGAAGTTGGCGGTTGATCGGCTCTGTGTGCTACATGTTTCCCAGAGAGGAACAGACTATAAAAGAGGATTGGACAGAGTGCCTGTGGTTGTGAAAGCCTAGAGCAACATCACAGGTGCACATCTGCCATAATGTGCCTTTAAAGATAAATCATGCAGCCAGTCATAAAAAAGGTAACACAGAGGACATAAAATCATAAGGCTGCCGTATACTGAGCCCTTAGTATTTGTCAGATACTGTGGTACGTACTAGCTCCAAGCTTCCCAACACCTATTGCCATCTCTTATAGGTTAGAGATGTATAATGTAGGGGGATAACATTAGTCCAGAACCACCCAGTTCATAAATGCTGGGGGAACTTTAAACCAGCTTTTCCTAGTTCAAGGCCTAGACCTAGACTTTGCCAAAGACACAGAATTTTTCAAATCAGTCTAAGCCATAGAGATTAGACCTTATCAAGACAAGGCAAAACAAAAATCTACTGTCACAAGTAACTCAGGGGCTGACAAAAGTGACCTGATCCATAAATTATTAAAAGAGAGATATTAGCACAACTGGCAGAGCTCTCAAAAAACTCTAAGCAAGTAGTGTATCTGTTGCCATGGAAACTGCTTCATTCTTTTCTCAAAAATTTAGTCAAGTGGCATGAAATGTTATGAGTCCCATGTTCAAAATACTGTTTGTTTCTGCTCTGTTTATCTAACAGTCTGATCTTTGAGCAAATGTCAAAAGGAATTGCTATACATAGAAATGTATTTTCCCAACTTGTGTGAAGCAGATTAGAGCAGAGTTAGCTCAGACAAACGATGCTTGAGTCCTGTTAGAGAACCTGAGGTGTACAGACTCTGTAACTTCATTACAGTCATGTTCTGAAGAATGCGTTATTAGGTGATTTCACTGTTTTGTGAATGCTTAGGGGCAATGATGAACAAAACAACAGGAGACTGAATTAAGCAAAGAGAAAACCATACCATCAAGAGACATGAGATATATGAGGCTGCTGCTGACATAATATGGCATGCTCTTAGAGCAAATTTATTTTTTGTAGAAGTATAGTATGCTCTAAAATAATGGTAAAAGTATAGTATAGTAAATACATAAACCAAAAACATAGTAATGTATTATCATTGTCAACTATTATGTACTATAGATAACTGCATGTTATACTTTTATATGATTGGCAGCACAGTAGGTTCGTTTTTGCCAGCAGCAGCACAAACATGTGAGTAATGTGTTGCCCTATTACTTTAAGATGACTATGATATCACTGGGTTATAGGAATTTCTCAGCTCTATTATAACCTAATGGGATCACCATAGTATGTGTGGTCCATTGTTGACCAAAATGTCATTATGGGCTGCCTCACTGCATTTTCTTTAAGTTAGGACCTGATTAAATGCCTGATATGGAAAAGGTACTCTATGTGCCGAGGGTACACTAATAAGAAAGACTGTCCCTCAACCCCCACCTGAGAAGTTTAGGCTTAGCTCACTGTGCCCCTGCATGGCCCCAGAACTGATCATCCCTAAATCTGGCCTACACGGAGGAAGAAAAAGTTTATTCTGTACTACTTTCTCACACTGAGTTAGTAAAGTCTGATTTATTGGCCTTAGAAAATGCTACAAAAACATTTCTTGTATTCTCTGTTTGATTAGTCGAATGTATATTTTAATAATTTGTGTTTGTATGTGTACCCTTTGCTGATTTTAAAATAATTGAACTCTGCATGTATCATTTTGGTCAAGGAATTGTATGCATGCTCACGTACAATGTAGAGTCAGCAAACCATTCACTTTGAAATATTTTCCCAGAAATGGAGATGCATTTGCACAAATTGCTTCCCATTCTCTTGGTGTCTCTCGTTAGCAGCAGCATGCATTTTGTATGAAAGCTGGCAGGGGTCAAGGCGCAGAGCACGGTCATGCACCTCAGCACAGCTAACTGCCATGCACAGGGGATGAAATCTGCAACTTTTGCCTCATTAGCACCGTGCCCCCTACTGAGTTAAGCAGTCACAGGCAATTGGAGAACTCTGAAGGTTAATTCTTTCTGCCCATAGGTAAAGTTACAGCTCAATGGACTAAGCCCTTAAAATGTTATCACTCCAACCAGGAAATTTTAAGTGGAGAAAAAAGCTGGTAGTACAATACAAAAAAAAAGGTTAAACAAGCTGAAAATGGGTCCTAAACAGACTTGCAATTTTTCTCAAGAGTTGCATAAAATTTTCTGTAACTTTTCTAGAGGTTATGACTCAAAACATGTTTCAACCATGTGATTGCCAGGAACTATTAAAATAAATAGTATAACTAGGGCAATTAAATGTAGATACTAACAACTTCAGACCACAGGAGAAGAGAAATGAAGCAGCTTTATTTTTCTTCTTAAAACACCCAGGTGAATTTATTTTGAATTAAAATGAAGGCCTGTTTTGAAAAGCTAGATAGAGAAGAAGAATGACAAGGCAAAAATTATGATTAGTTCTTCCCTTGAGGGAGTCCTTTGCTAACCTGATGTATCAGTATGAGGCAGTGCTCCTACTGAATTAACATACAGACCAGTGAGAAGAGCCTCTGAGGACCCAACCAAGGGACTGCTGTCTACGTAGTTTAAGACAAATGTCTTGGATTGACTCTACACTTCCCAGGTCTCTTATGACCCCAAGTCACTGTTCATCTTCAGCAGGTGCCCTGGTTTTGCTCTCCTGGCTCCTACATCTTGAAGACCCAGTGCGTCATGAGAGGACAGGGAAGTGTGTCTCTGGTAAACCTCTCTCATGTGTGAAATTAGCACTATCACACCTGAACTGAACTGAGACCCACACTCTGGCAGTGTGGACACTGGGGATGGAAACTGGATGCCAAACTGTGCCTGTCTGTACATAAAGAGAAAGGGAAAAGCTCACTTTTGGTCCTATTACACTGTAGTCTTCAACAATAGTCTTCAACAGTTAGGGGTGAGAGTGAAGACAAGGATTTGGAACTTAATATAAACATGTTGCTGTGTCTATTCATTTCTCCATTGTGGTTTCCTAGCAGGAAGCAGAGGACTAAAAAACACAATTTGAAAATAGCTGAAGTTTATTGAGCACATAATCTTTGAAATAGGTAGTGGTAAAAGTTAAGGAAAACTAACAAGGAAGGGCAGAGCCAGGATTTGACTGAGGAAGCCTGTCACTCATCTTGATTTTGCCCACGGTGATGCCTTTACTGTAACGCTCATTCCAACAGCAACACCAGTAGCCAGACAGCTCACAATTAGCCATATGAGTTGTTTGATAACACAAACATGGGGCTTTTATTACAGAAGGAATAAAACTTATTTTAAGGAAATAAGTACAATGGCATGACAGACTAGAATATAGAGTCTATAATAGAACACATTGTTATGTGTGAAATAAGTGTTTTACCTATTCCGATGTCTACCGAGGTGTATATGTGAAGTAATATAGAAATTCTAGAATTATGGTGCTGAGGAAGGATCCTTAGAGATCTTCTGGAAAAAAATGTTAGGGTCATACAGCAATATTGCAAAGCGCTTATACTCTTATCATAAAATCAGACCAAATGAATATTGTTGAAAATTATATTCTCTCATGTAACATTAAACTTTTATGTAATTTAATTTTCAGAACTTCTTTCAAATAGTTAGCAACCTTCTAGATGAAGAAAACAAAGAAAAATGGGAAGATGCACAACAGGTAAGCCTGAAGTATTTCATAACTTAAAGTGAAGCTGGCTAAATGAAGTTTAAAAATATGTGAGGAAATGAATGGCTGGCTATTCCAAGAACACAAAAGGAGACTTTTCAAAGTCATTGTTGATCACATGATACTAATTTTAGAGAAAACAAGTGATCTCTTTTATCATAACAATCAATGGAATGAATGATCTTTCTGAAGTTGAGGAAACTGGGCAGGTTTAACTAATTTATGTCTTTAGGGCATTAATACATAACAACTACATGTCCTGTTGTTCAGTTTCTTTCCTGTCTACAGACTATGGTAAAGACAGCAAATCTAAACCCATGTATTGTGCATGGAACTGTGGAGTCTAACAAGTAACATCATTTGCATTTACTACAACACACAGAAGCCTGGATCATATATACAGATGTGCATTTTGGTTCAAAGCCAAGAGTTGCAAATATGAGTTCTCACTTTAAAAGTCAAAATGAAAAATCCTGCTTTTTTCCTTCCTGCCAAGCATGATCAGCGTAGCAAGCGGCCTTATTGGTTTAGTTATTGTGTTGAAGTGCTTTTCATGGCCACTTGCGCAATACTGACATGTGGTTAATAACATTTTTCTAGATTTCAGAAAAGGTAGGTTAGAGGCTCAGAGAGGGGAATGTGAAGTTTTTTTACAATCCTGTAAAAATTTAATTTAACTGAATGTTAAACTTCTTTAAATTTTCTATTTGACCCTTGTTAAAGATTCCAAGGGAACAATGCATTCTTGAAAATCAGAGCATTGTCTGAGGTCCAGTCGAGCCATCTCCGCCCTTGTCCCTTTGCAGTCACTCTCCGGGTCCCTGAAGGAAGCCTGACCTCTGTTAGTGTGATGACAGGAGTCTTGAAAGTGGTCCAGCGTGGGTCCGTCTCATTATTAGGCACAAATTCTATGCTTTTGGCATAGCAGGAAAAAAAATCACTCCTTAGTTTAAGATTCTGAATCCTTTTCTACTGGTTTGAATTTTATGTTCGTCCTTGGCTTTTTTTCAAGGAAAAAGGCCTAATCTACTCACTCTAAGAAAATGGTGTCTTTCCTTAGAATACTGCTGCAGAGTTTAAGCACATCTTTGTAGAATGCTGGAGACTGTTAATTAGGGAGATATTTAGAGCCATTTTTAATAACCTATTTAAAACCAGATGGCAATTCATCAGATGCCAGTATTTATTGTGAGGTCCCAACTTGAGCAAACAGTGAATGGTGGTAGAACTCATCCATGGAAAATCCTGAATCCATAATCCATCTATTCACTTGTGATTTTGACTTAACTGTGTAGTCTTATCTTGTACTTATTTTTCAATTGTGATGATCCTAAATGCTTTTTAAAAAATAACTATTTCTGTAGCTTTTTCTAAAAGGTGTTGTCATAAATGCAGCCACATGGTAAATGAGTTTCCAAGTTTGCGGCACCAAGGGTGAACTCCTCAGAAATAAGCACTATTTAAAATCCACCAAAGATAGTGTCTTGTCCTTGGAGAGTTCCTTTATCTTATTTTAAAAGAATTGCCTCAGCAAAATAAAACACAAGTCATAGCTATATATGCACTTGGAAAACTAGCTGAATAACATGATAAATATTGACATCGGGAGGTTTTTGCTAACAAATACTGTACCTTTGAACAAAAAAAACCACAGTCATTTTAGAAATTGTTTGCTGCACATCAACCACAGTTATAAAGGATCAAACTATATTTAGTTACAGCATTCTACTCAGAACATAGTATACCAAAGTGGAAAAAAAGGCTACACTTTATATTGCACTATTTTATACACCAGCACTGTGATTGGAACTGACAAGTCCATTTCGGTCACAACAAGCCATTTTAATTTCAGTCATGGCACTCCTTTCTGTGGTTTCATTATATTGGAAATCCATGCATCTGTAGCAGGAGTGGGCAAACTTCAACCAGTGAGCCCAATCCAGCCTGATACAGGTTTTGTAAACAAACTGGGGGGTGTAGCCACACCCATTCATTTACATGATATCTATGGCTGCTGTGGTGAGACAAGGACATAGCTGAGTTGTTCCAACAGAGACTCCCTGACCGACAAAGCCTAAAATGCTTACTGTCTGGCTCTTTATATAAAAAGGTTACTAACCTGTGCTCTACCACCTTTAACTACAGCTGGGAAAATGCAGTTAAAAACAAAATCATCTGCCAGCCTAGAAAACCTACCCACAAAGTAGAAGAGAAATAATTTTTTAATTGAATAAGCATTAAACCAGAATGTGATGGATGTCACAGGCAATCTGCTAAGAGAATTCAAAGACAAAAAGAAATCTCACCCTTTTTTATAGTTGAACAAATACAACACGTCACCTGTGTCCTCAAGATAAACAGTAACTAGTCCTCAGGTAAGAGGACATGATAGCACAATCTGTCACACGCAGTTCATCCGAATTTTACTTGGTAATTGAGGGGACCACTCATTAGTTCATTGGCTTTACCCAATGTAAAAAAAAAAAAGCTTCATATATCTTAAGGACGAAAGGTAGGTTTGCAGCTGAGAGCATGTGCTTGGCTGCAGTTAGGCCCCCACAGAACCTGAGAGGTAGAGACACTGTCTTGCTAGTTGCACTTCAGAGAGGCCTCAGTCTTTAAGCTGAGAAGAATCTTTTACTTTTTGAAAGATTTATATGTATTTCAAAGGGACAGAGAATGGATGTAACAATTACTAGAAAATAAATGCTCAAAGAAAATGGAGGGGGAGAGGCTTTGGGAAAGGGTATTTCTTATTTTCACCAGGGAAAATTAAACTTATTTTGAATGTGTATTTGCCTTTACACTACGCATACTCGTATATAGGTCTGTGTACACAAAAGCAGAAGGAAACATGGAGTAGTGCCAGGAAGCTTGGAGTGGATGGAAATTTTATGCACATTTTTGGAATGGGGATGAGGAACTTTCAGAATTCATATTTAATGATTGGAAATTATGTAAGACACAGAATTTCTTCCAAATCTTTCTGAAATTAAAAAAAAAACTATCTATGCCAAATGTTTGTAAGTGTAATATCCATGGCTGATGTCTTCAAGTATATGTGAGTAAATATATATCCTCAGTGTTTGATTTTTAGACGGGCACAGCCACAAGCTTCTGTAAAATACAACAGTGTGCCTGCTACTCTCACTGCCCAAGGTCTTCCTCTCCTCCGACCTTCTTCTGGCTCTTCCTGTATGCTTTTCTGTTTGCTTTCACCTCCGCACTAGCCTTTGCAAACACAAAGCCACTAAAACTCTTTAATCTACTTCATGTTTTCATGGCTAGAGGCTGCAGTGGTGCTAAATAGGGAAAAGAAATAACCCTAACTTCAAAAGACTTTTTTTGTTCTAGTAGGGATATATAAGGCAGGCTGACATTACAAGCATAATGGGTTATACATGCTAAAATTAATGCTACCTCTTAAAGGGCTTTTATGTTGCACACATGGTAAGCCATTATCAGAATAAGGTCATCTTTAAAGCAAACATGCATTTGTTTGTAGTGTGTGAGGTGGTACAATTTGCGGTTGGTTTGTTCTGTGTATGTATATGCAAAGCACCTACACTGGAGCTATTATCGTGATCCTGAAATTGTTCCTGAAGTTATTTATACAGTGACTATTATAATTATTAAAAATAAATATCACCCCAAGATACTCAGTTATTATGCAGTATTAAACTTAATAGTTTGTAAATATCTTCATGATGGCATCAATAATTGGTTTTTCTTCCAGTGTTCATCGTATAGATGCTAATTGAAAAATGTAAAAAGCCCCCAAATTTGTTCTTTATTATATTTAAGTGAGGGAAGGAACCCACCAAAAATAAAGACGCTCTGTCTCTAAATAGACGATCTATTAGATATCTGGAGTTTCCATACCTTTCTAAAATATTAATCCCAGCACCATATCACTTCCAGCATTCTTGCTGTGTGGCACCTGCTGTCATTCTTCCACTATTAGTTTTAAAAAATGCAATTCCTGCCAGTTGCAGAAATATCTTTAAATAAATCAGAGCTCATGTGTGGCCTTCTTATGTAGATTTTAAAAAGTTATGGTTATATATTCTATTTCATAAATTGTATTTCACTCTAACCTTTCCTTGTTTTTGTAGATTTATCCAGGCTCCATAGAGTTAATGCAGGTGATTGAAGATTTTATACACATTGTTGGAATGGGAATGATGGACTTTCAGAATTCATACTTAATGACTGGAAATGTAGGTAAGAAATAGGATTTTTCCCAAAATCTTACTAGAATTTTAAAAAAATTGCAAGTATTTCCGCCATCCACTTCTAAATGTAATGTCCACTGTTTCTATCTTTAAGTATCTGACAGGAATGTATTATGAATATTTGGTGTCTGATTTTTAAGTGAACACAACCGCATATACACTACACACACATGCATGCATCTTCATTCATTTGTATAAATGCATATAGACGTGTTTGTTTTTATCTGCACATGTATTTTTAAAGGAGAATGTGCTTCTTTTTCCATTTGCTAATTCTCATTGCTATCCAATCTAAGGTTGAAAATATATAATATATACTCTAATGTTCTTTTTTAAAAAATGAGTATAGTCCATCATACATTGTTCAAGAGGGTGCCGAGTTCCTTTCTTGCTAGTTGTCCCAGGGAAGTGCTGAATCTGCATGGGGTGTAGAGCCCTCCCGAATGCCTTTAAGGGTTGTGCTCATGGTGCTATTACAGCCCCTGAAGTTTGCCTGAGTGGCTTCTGAGACACAGTGGGGTCTCTCAGACTCCTCTGGAGTGAACTCTGGGATGCTAGAGCACATACACTGAAAACATGCTTCTTCCTTTGGTTGCATTTAACATTATCTCTTACAAGGAGAAATTACACAGCAAACCTGCAAACACCTCGAGGCTGCCACAGTTACATTCGGCCAACAGTGATTACGTTAACCTAATGGCACATTTCTCTTTGTAGTTAAAAAAAATAGCAAGGGTGAAAAATAGTCTTATGTATTGAACACATGGAGTTGATATAGGTTTATAGTTTTCTTGTTTTTTAAAGTTCCTTTTCATAATGTTACCATAATTCAGTGTTTTTTCATCTGCGTGCTATAGTAGTCTTCACATGAAGACCACTGAACTACAGAGAGTAATGTGTTTGAATAGATCTTACCTCACATTCTTATTCATTAGATGTTTAAGCTTAGTTTCTGCATCAAGAAGAGACCTACCTTAGTGGGGGAGTTAACTAGGAGAGTTCAACTGGTATAGGGCATACTTTTTTATGATTAAGTCTTTTGGTAGTTCATTTTATATTTGATTTCTTCTGAAGGTCCTTTAGTCCTGCTGAGATTGATCTGATCCTAAGATAATCTTTTGCAAGGGTGACCTCAAATTATAATGGGCAATAGTTAACTACTGGTAATATTCTTCCACTGAGGAAAGCCTGTATAATGGAGTTTTTCAGGGTCTGGAAACATTTTCCTTGCCCATTACCATCTTTATGCATAAGGCCTTGCCAGTTAAATTTATATCTTAATCCACCTTCTAAATCAGTTTGAAGGCACAGATTTTTCCCCAGAGAAGGTGTCCAGCAGCTTCTGCTGGTTCAGGAGTGGAATGAGTTGTCCCTTGCTAGGGGCAGTGAAAAGAAAAAAGGACCAAAAATGGTGTCTTTGTGGATGAGTCCAGAAATCCAAGAAAATCCAAATTATATGTCCACTTCAAAAGTGACTGGGCAAAGAGAAGAAAGGCAGTCTGTGGAATAAAGGATAGCATGTGGGGTTCTCATGATGGGGGAGCATGGAAAGCACCTAGAAGATTCTAGAGATGTTGTTGGTCATTCAAGTTGGAGCCGCTCTCCTAAGGGCCTTTTTTCTTTCTTTCTTTTTTTTTTTTTTAAAGATTTTATTTATTTATCTGTAGAGGGGAAGGGAAGGGGAGAGGGAGAGAAACATCAATGTGTGGTTGCCTTTGTGCGTCCCCTGCTGGGAACTGGCCTGCAGGGAACTGGCCTGCAACCCCGTATGTGCCCTGACTGGGAATCGAACCTCAATTGTCTGGTTTGCAGGCCCGCACTCAATCCACTGAGCTACACCAGCCAGGGCTCTTTCTTTTTTTTTTTTATTGTTCTATTACAGTTGTCCCAATCTCTCCCCACAACATTGCCTACCCTGCCTACCCCTCTGTTCCCACAGTCAACTAAGGGCCTTACTTAGGACATTTTTGGTGTAAAAGGACCATGAAGGCTGCTCTGTCAGATTGGACAGTTCCTAAAGGAGTTTATTTTTTTAAATGAGGAGAAAAATCGAAGAGATATTGTTTTTTTTTCCTTTTTGTAATTGTTACATCTAATTCTAAAAGGCATTGATTGCTCTAGGTTCATCCATACTGTCGCAAAGGGTAAAATTTCTTCTACTTTTTTTTTAATGGCTGAGTAGTTTTTCCATTGTGTAAACGTCTCATAATTGTTTTATCTACTCATCTACTCATGGACACTTGGGCAGCTTCCGTATCTTGGTGATTTTAATTAACGCTGCAATGTGCATAGGGGTGCTTATGTTCTTTTGAATTAGTGTTTTGGGACCCTTCAGATATATTCCCAGGAGTGGGATCACTGGGTCAAAGGCAGATCCATTTTTAATTTTTGAGGACATCCCATACTGTTTTCCACAGTGCCTGCACCAGTCTGCATTCCCACCAACAGTGCACCAGGGTTTCCCTGTGTCCATGTCCTTGGGAGCACTTGTTGTTTGTTGATTTATTGATGAGAGCTATTCTGACGTGTGTGAGGTGGTATCTCATGGTTTTATTTTGCATTTCTCTCATGATTAGTGACATTGAGCATCTTTTCATGTATCTATTTGCCATCTGGATGTCCTCTTTGGAGAAGTGTCTATTCAGGTCCTTTGCCCATTTTTAATTGGGTTATTTGTTTTTTGTTTTGTTTTTTGTTGTTGTTTTGGTGTTGAGTTGTGTAAGTAGTTTGTAAACTTTGAATATTAACCGCTTATCAGATGTACCAGCAAATATGTTCTCCCATCCTGTGGGTTGTCTTTTTATTTTGTTGATATTTTCCTTTGTTGTGCAAAATCCTGTTTGATACAGTCCCCTTTGTTTATTATTTTTGTTTGTTTCCCTTGCCTAGGGAAGTATATCTGATAAAATATTGCTATGAGCAATGTCTAATATTTTACTGCCTATGTTTTCTTCTAGGATTTTTATGGTTTTGAGTCTAATATTTAAGTCTTTAATCCATTTTAAACTTACTCTTGTATCCTAGAGAACATTATGCTTGGTGAAGTGAGCCAGTCAGAGAAGATTTCACTTATATGTGAAATCTAATGAACAAACTGAACTAAGAAGTAAAACAGAGACAGACTTGCAGCAAGATGACAGCTATTGTGGTATCGATGTTAGGGATAGAAGGATTGAGCAAAAAGGAGAAGGGTCTCACGGACATGGACAACAGTGTGACAATTGGAACAGGGAGGGAACATAACAGGGTTAAATGGTAATGGAAAAATACAATTAAAATTAGGAAATAAAAGTGAAAGGCATTGCTAATTAAAAGTATTATCAAGCCCTGGCTGGTATAGCTCAGTGGATTGAGCATGGGCCTGCAAACCAGAGTATCGCAGTTCGGTTCCCAGTCAGGGCACATGCCTGGGTTGCAGGCCAGTTCCCAGCAGAGGACACATGAGAGGCAACCACACATTGATATTTCTCTCCCCCTCTCCTCCCCTTGCCCTCTAAAGATAAGTAAATAAAATATCTTTTTTAAAAAAGTATGATCAAATCAATGCGTGGCACTTGTTCAGAATGCCTTTTGGAAAAAACTTAAAAAAACAACAACAAAGCCAGTGTCAGGGTCTAGTAAACTTAAATTGGAACTTGAATCAGGCTGTTTGAATACTGTCCCATCAAATTCTCTATAGCAGGGGTCGCCAAGCTCACTCCTCTCCATCCATGGATGCATTGAGTTACCACCTAAGCTCTGCCTCCTGTTCCCATCCCACCCTGGTCTGTGGAAAATTTTTCTTCTACAAAACTGGTCCCTGGTGCCAAAAAGGTTGGGGACCACTGCTCTATAGTACTAGTATTTTTTTTGCTATAAAAGTTTCATAAATATTCATAAATTGCAAACATTTCTTCTTCTTTACCTTTCTTTGGACTTCCTAAAATTGCTTATTTGAAAAGTGTGTGTCGTGTTTTTTTGCATTTTGATTAGGTTCTCTAGGCTTACCTACTGTCTTTATCATCACCAAACTTTAAGTATACTGAGCAGAGTAACTCAAAGAAATTTAATGATGCAAAGAAAGCCAGTATCATCCTATATTGTCTTTAGTATTATATAATGGCAGTGTCATCATTTGGCCTGATTATTTATGTAGCATTAATTATCCACATGCTAGAAAAAAAAGTACATATGTTCTGTGAATAAAAATCCCAAACATTACTACACTGCCCCAAGGATATCTTATTTATTATTGATTTCTTCAAATACTATTCCAGGGCCCAACTTACTGTAGTTGATGACCTGAAGAAAGTTATTCTCAATAATATTTAAAGGTTTTCACCTGGCTGGTGTGACTCAGTGGATTGTGCTCCAGCCTGTGGACCAAAGGGTCCCTCGTTCAATTCCCAGTCACATGTCTGGGTTGCAGGCCAGGTCCCCAGTAGGGGGTGCAGGAGAGGCAACCACACATTGATGTTTCTCTGCCTCTCTTTCTCCTATCCTTCCCCTCTATCTAAAAATAAAATAAATAAAAACTTAAAAAACGTATTTAAGGGTTTTCTAAAGTATATACATATTTTTGTCAGGATTCTCCAGAGTAATAGAACCAATGTGATATTTGTAGATATATAGAAAAAATTATTTTAAGAGATTGGCTTGTATGATTATGGAAACTCAGACATCTACAGTCAGCTGTCTGCAAACTGGAGGCCAGGAAAGCTGATTCTGTATTTTCAGTTTGAGTCTGAAGGTCTAAGAACCAGAAAAGCCAGTGGCATGAGTTTTAGTTTGAATACAACAGCCTGAGAACCAGGAGCACTGATGTCCGAGACCATGAAAAGGTGGATGTCCCAGCTCAAGAAGAAAGAGCAAATTTGCCCTTCCTATGCCTTTTTGTTCTATTCAGGCCCTCAGTGGACTGGATATTACCCACCCACATTGATGAGGGAAACCTTTTCTCAGTCTACTGAGTCAAATGCTACCACTCCCAGAAAAATTATGGCAGACACACCCAGAAATAATGTTTTACCAGCTGTTTGTCCAGTTAAGTTACATATAACATCAACCATCATAATCCACTAGTATTAAATTTGATAACATGAATAACAATTACTATTGTTATTCTTTGTGTTTTCCAATTTGATATTGATACATGATTACCTGGTTATGCTTTTGTCTAGTATTTCCAATATGTTTGGATAAGAACACAGAGAATATCTTACAACAGAAATTATGAGACATGTGAGTTGACACTTATTTGTCTTACGTCCTGAGTCCAAATGTTAATTATCCAGCATCGAGCTCATTATATTGACCACACATGCATATGAACACACATGTTCATGTGTGCACATACATGGCACATGTGATGCATGGAGACTAGCTAACTAAGAATGGTTCATAACCCCTGATGGCCTTTTCCTTCAGAGTGTGTTAGATTAATACACTACTTAAAGGGCTTCAATCATCATGTATTTTCCATGAATTACAGTTTTTTCATAAAGCCTGTATCAATAGCCACCTCACTTCCCTGGAACATAAATAATAAGTTCCTGAAGAAAGAGACCAAGTTGAACAACCAAAAATAATTATCATAAAGACCATACAATTCAATAAGAGAATCTCAGAGCCTCACTGATGCCTCAACTTTGTTTTTTGTTTGTTTATTTTTTAAATATTTTATTTATTTACTTTCAGAGAGAGGGGAAGGGAAGGAGAGAGGGAGAGAAACATCAGTGTGTGGTTGCATCTCATGTGTCCCCCCCTGGGAACTGGCCTGCAACCCAGGCATGTGCCCTGAGTGGGAATGGAACCTCAATCCTTTGCTTCACAGGCCCGCGCTCAATCCACTGAGCTACACCACCCAGGGCTCAACTTTGAATACAGTGTAGCATTTCCATTTTCTGGTACCTGGTTTAGAAAGAATGAATTGGAAGCAGAGACAGTGCTGCTAAAAGCACAGATATAGCGAACAGAAGAGATGAAGTGCTGAAACAACAGGGAAAGTGAAGTAGGGAAAGAATGCAGCTGGGTAAGGAGCCCACACTGTGGGAACCAATGACTCCTCATGCCTCGGACTTGAGAACAGCAGTTCTAGAGCAAAGGACAGTAATTTAGGTCTAAAATCATGTTCTTTATTCATCAAAATATAAGTTTCTATAATCTGGTTTAGGATAGTGGGAAAAATAAGTAATATATTTTGGAAAACTTTTCTAAAAAATGGTTCAAGTTAAAATTTTTAAAGCTTCTTTTATCTTAAAAAAATGTCTCTACCTGTACCAGCTTTTGATAAATGAAATGCTTTTATTGTTTACAGTCCATGAACATTTTGGTATGTATGCATGTATGTTCATTCTTGGAGGGAGCAGCACCTTAACTTTGATCAATTTTTCAAAAGACTCATGATCTCTGAATGATTAATATAAGGTGTGGAAGAAACACTTTTTTAAAGATTTTATTTATTTATTTTTAGACAGAGGGGAAGGGTGGGAGAGAAAAAGGCAGAGAAACAACAATGTGTGGTTGCCTCTCACATACCCCCTACTGGGGACCTGGCCTGCAACCCAGGCATGTGCCCTGACTGGGAATCAGACCAAGGACGTTTTGGTTCATAGACTAGCACTCAATCCACTGAGCCATATCAGCCATGGCTGGAAGAAATACTTTTATGAAGAAAGATGTTAAACAAGCCAATGAATTTATGAAATAATTTATCTTAAGTAGATATTTATTTTTAACATTCACATATGAATATGACATTCAAAATAGATGTATGATGATTATAATAAATGAAAGTGAATGAGCATTCACTAGAGACTAATCATCTGCTAATAGCTAATATAAATACTGAATAAATGAATGGATGAATGTGAAAAATGTATATGCTACAAAGAGATTTCAACTTTCAACATGACTCAGTTTATTATAAAATTATATCCTAAGTGCTCTAAACATTCTGTATAGCTAAGTGGTTTACAATAACAATGTAAATTTGTCAGCTTTTTTATAAAAATTTATTATCAGGTCAGAAATGATTTAAAATTAGTTATTTTTCTTTAACAAAAATGTTCTTTAAAGATTTGTATATCTGTAACCTGTGTGGCTTAGGTGTTTGGAGCACTGTCCCATAACCAAAGAGTCGTGGATTCTATTCCCAGTCAGTGCACACACCCAGGTGTAGGGTTTGATACACAGGGCATATAGAGAACTCTCTCTCTCTCCTTCCCTCCCTCTCCCCTTTCCCTTCCCCTCCATCTCTCTCACTTCCTTTATCTCTCTAGAAGCAATGAAAACATGTCCTTGGGTAGGGCTAAAAAAAATTGTTTAAATTTGCTTTCTACACTTTCTCTCCAGACATTTTCTTTTTAGTCTTTTGCAGTTCAGCATTTCTTTCCTCACTTTGCTGAAATTCCTCTCAGCAAAGCCTTCTGGAAAATCCCTATGGACAATTTAATCCCTGCCCATATTTCAACCTTTATGTCCTCTATACCTTGCCAACCACACTCTCTTGAAACTCTTCCTTTTTTATCATTTTTATTATTAAAATGATAAAAATTAGATTCATGATTCAGAAATGATTTGAGGGAAATACAAAGAATATGAAGCACTGAAAAGGAAACAAGTAAATATTGGAGGCCCAGGTCTTGTCACTTCCAAAGACAGAAGAGAACACATGAGACTTTGGAGTGATAGTGAGCACCCATGGATGTCCATTGTTCTGAAGATCCATCTACAGTTGCAGCAGAGTGCTTTATCATTTTCTTACTATGCTTTTAGTCATCTCTTTTCCACAAAACTTCATGTAGCATATTATATTTGTTTCCTTTATTGGTAAGAATAGCCTGTTCTTTATCATTGTTTTAATTTTGAACTTGGAACTTGTATTCATTGAACTGAAGTCAAGGGAGATCAGTGGTGTGTCACATGTTACTAGCCTAGAAGCTGTATCTCTTACCATTTCCCTAAGTGATTCAGGTCATTACAATAAATGAGTAATCTTAACCAGGAAATTGCAGTCTATTTTTGTGAGCATAAACAAATAAAATAAATAAATAAAATGCCAAGAACACTTGGTGCATGTCATAAAAACCAAGTGTTAACAGAGATTCCATCTGAGAGATGCTGTTCTGTGTTAAGACCTAGAAAAACTCCTTAGAGAAGGAGCCACTTAGTGTCGACTTTGAAGCATAGACTGGACTGTCGACAATTCAAGATTAAGGACTGTGAGTGGCAAAGAAATGGTTTCATTCCAGAACATTCTTTTACAAAAAAAATACAGAAGTGTGAAGTTGAGGAATGTGTAGGGGATAACAGTCTATTTTGATAAAAGCATATACGTGTGGAAGTAAGGAAGCGAAATAAAATCGAAGAGGCATGCTGACAGCTGGTTAGGATGGTTCTGAAGACAAGAGGAGCTACTGAAGCCAGGCTTGACGAGGGTTGTGCATGGGTAAGATGTGTTACAGCAGAAAGACAACTTGTCGAAATGGAGGGAGTCTACATACATGAGTACTAGGACACTTTTTACAGTAACCCATGCGTGAGAAAATGAAGACTTGAATTACTTACTGGTAGTAAAAATAATAACCAAAATGTGGTTATGAATTTGAGATTATCTGAGGAGAGATATTACAGCATTTTACAACCAACTGAGGTACTAGACAGAAGGGAGGAATTCAGATTATGTTTATTGGACAAACATTCGAGAGTGTCTCTTATGTATTAATATTTAGATACAAGTGTAACTCAAGTGAAAAAATAAAATGAGGTCTTGAGCTCTAGTAAAGAAGTGAAATTTATAATATACACTTAGTAATCAACTGCATAAAAGTGATAGTAGAGAAAAAAAGATGTAAGTATTGTTTATATTAAAAACAAAGGGCCATAGCAGGTGTCAGAAGAAGAATAATCAGAGACAATATGTATAAGGAGTTTCAGGACAAGGCAGCATAAAGTCATTGTCATGCAATTAATAGGAGGGAAAGAACATTTCAAAATGAATATGCTACTTAATATTAATTGCTAATAAATATCAGAGTATTGGAATTAAACAAAATCTTATGTGGTTGCTGAGGATATAGCAAAACTTCTCCAGGAAAAGTGCAGACACGGCTCTTTAGGTGGCTTCAGTGGATCACATTCTTTTTTTTTTATTATTGATTATACTATTACAGTTGTTCTATTCCCCCCTTCATTCTCCTCCACCCTGCACCCCCCACCCCCACCATTACCCCCCTTCAGTTTATGACCATGTGTCTAAAGTTCTTTAGATTCTATATTTCCCATATTATTCTTACCCTCCCCCTATCTATTTTCTATCTACTGTCTATGCTACTTATTTTCTGTACCTTCTCCCCCCTTCTCCTCCTCCCACTCTCCTGTGCTAACCCTCCTTGAGATCTTCATTTCTATGTTTTCACTCCTGATCTAGCTGTCCTTTTAGTTTGCTTTTGTATTCTTAACATTTTGATACAATCATCTCCAAAAATGTATTCTACTTGCACAGATGGATGCTGCCAGACCCAGTTACTGCTATCTTGTAACTGTTCTTCAGGAACAGTCGAAGTTAACAATATCAAATTAAAAGGAAATGTTTTACGCTAATAATATCTCAAATACAGAATGTTATAATTGTTAGCTATAGGGGATTTCAAAAGTGGTTCTTATGTATAAATCCTAAGAGATAAAAGATGCTGGGAAGTATAGTTTTACTTATTCTCCAGCAATTCAGTAAATGCAGTGCCTTAAAACATTAAAGTTAAGGCATTTTTATTTGCCAACCTAAATATCATTGTCTATTCTTGGTTTAAAAATATGAAATACTGGGCTTTTCACAATGCGCATTCATACTTGATTTTTCTTGAAATTTAATCAAAATTTAATCTGAAGAATGCCATAATACAGCTTAATATCTTCTTTCTCTCTACAACACTGTCTCATCGATATCAAATCTTTATTTTTTATACTCACAGGCAAATTTAATCATTTCTTTGGTAGAATGTCTTGTTCTTCAATAGAGAAGCAAAACTTCAATCTGATGATGTAATTACAAAAATAAAGTGGATTCTCTTTCCAGGCTTATTTAACTTTCTGTCACTGCTGAGTTTTATTGTTCATACACCTTCACTTCTTTCACTCCCTTTCTTTAAAGATAAGACACATAGCGAGTTCACACTGTGAAATACGCAAGTAAACATCTATTTTTGTCTGTTTTTTCTGTGGCACCTGATACTGCTTCAGCTAGACTTGTATCTGAAAGTGTCAAATTCTGCCCTCACCTTCTGGCTTTGTACCACTCTTTCTTGCTAGACACCTAAAGCAAGTGGTGTGTTTTTTTCTGTAAATCAGAAAGAAAAAAAAATACCTGTTTTTTTTTCAAATGGTACTTGTTCCCTTAAGAAAATAGGTACGAGTCAAGCATAGTTTTAAACTATGACTTGGAATGATATGCCCCACAATAAGCTTTTATTGCTCATTTAATGGAAAATATATTTACTGTCCTTTCTGTGATCCACTGTTTTCCAAAGGTTGGGGTGGAAGCACTGGGGAGGTTGTGAAGAACCATATCAGACCCTTCTAGTAGCAAGCAAGACCTGTAACTCAGGGGGTGTGGACGGGCTCTCTTCTCCCCGACCGAGGACCCCTGTTTTCCTTGCCCTCTAACATCATTGTAATTGATCGATAGTGATTCATGAATTTTACTGGCTGTAAGAGGTCTTAAACAGTCACTCAATGGACATGTGTCTGGTTCTTTTCCAGGTTCTGAGAATTTTCAGTGAACAAATTAGACAAAACTCTTGCTGTTCTGAAACTTGTTCTGTAGCAGAGACAGATGTCAGACAAGGGCCATCTAATGTGCCCAGTGGTGATAAGTGATATGAAGATAAATAAAGCAATTCACAAGGGTGAGGGCATAGGGTGAATACAGGAGAGCCATCTTTGGTTGGTGGTCAGGGAAGACTCTCAGGAGAGAAGTGACATTTGAATATATACCTCAATGCCTGGGGAGCATGGGACGCAATGATGTGTGGTGACAGCACATTTCAAGCAGCAGGAGTAATACATACAAGAGCTGTGGTGTACCCATACACTTGATATATCGCCGAAGAAGGCGAAGTGGGGTTGGAGTGACTGAGGGAGGGACTGTGGAAGGAGCAGCCGTGGGGAAGGGAGTGGCATGCCAGACTGTGGGTGGGCTGCAAAACTACTGACGGGTTTGAACGGAGAAATGACCTGACCTTATTTATGTTCTAAACGGACTATTGTGATTATAGAAACTAGGAAACTGTTGGGGGTATGGCTGGATATAGGGAGACCGGCAGGGTATTGACTGCCATAGGCCAAATGAGGGAGCTTGGTAGTTTGGACGAGATGCCAGTGGAAATAGCGAGAAGCGGTCAGGTGCTGCAGGTGTGCCATGGTTGATCTGACAGAGTCTACTAACAGTTAGAAGTGAGGTGTCAAAGAAAGAGAAGGCTCAGGATATCTCCACTGGGTCTCAAGAATCCAGACACAAAAATGAGACAGATTTATTCCAAAACATGTATAATATAAACAAATGTCAAACCTGACTTTGGTGATCATTTGTATGTCTCTACAGTTTAGGGTACAAAGCAAACCGTTAGGTTTATTTATTTTCTCTCTCTCTTTAAAAACCTTATTTGCTATATAATTGACATATAACATTGTAACAAGTCAACATAATGACCTGATATATGTACATATTGTTAAATGATCACCACTGTAAGTTTAGTTAACATTCATCACCACATATAGTTATAATTTTTTTGCTTTTGAAAACTTTTAAGACCTAATTTCGTGGCAACTTTCAAATACACAATTCAGTATTGTTAACTATAGTCATCATGCTGTCTATTTTTTAATACTCCCATACTCCTGTTCCTTAGCCCAACACAAATCCTTGCTCTTGCAGTTAAGCATATTCATCTTTTGAGGCCATCAGCATTCTGTCATCATTCCACCATCTGAATTCCTAGGCAAATGAAATTGTTCCTTGAAATGACTATTTAAAGCTGTAGCTAAGATCAAGCTGCCTGTTTACAAGTGAAGTATATCCTACTCTCCCTATCTCGTTTTGTGTTTCTTCTTCTGTTTGTACAGCCCTGGAACCTTAAAGAGGAAGAATGGTTATGGGTCACCAAGACTGGCCATAAACTGGCCAGCTTCATTGTACTTAAACTATTATATGTATTTTCCTTTTTAAGTGTATTTTATTAATTATGCTATCGTAGTTTTCCCATTTTTTCTCCCCCTCATTCCCCTCTGCCCTGCACCCCCTCCCACCAGCATTCCCCCTCCTTAGTTCATTCCATGGGTCATACATTTCAGGTTTTCAGCTTCTCTATTTCCTATACTATTCTTCACCTCCTCCATCTATTTTGTAAACTATTATGTATTTTTAAAAATATGCTAAGTGAAATAAGCCAGTCAGAGAAAGGCAAGTACTATATGATTTCACTCATATGTGGAATCTAATGAACAAACTGAACTAATAAGTAAACTAGAGACAGACTCAGAGAGCAGGCTGAGGGATCCTGGGGGTATGAGGTGGTGGGGAGGGAGAGATTGAGCAAAAAAGAGAAAAAACTCATGAACACGGACAACAGCGTGGTGGTTGTGAGGGGTAGGGGGCGGAGGTGAAAGAGGAGGGTATGGGGGATAAATGGTAATGGAAAAATACAAAAAAAACATAATAAATAAATAAATAAATAAAAGTTTACCAGCTAAGCTGCAAATGTCTTTGCAAAGTACCTTTATTTCTCCAGCTTAGAAAATGTTCTTTGTAGTAGTACTGCTATAAAAGTTATAACCCTGGATCTTCAAGTAGAAAACACTGGTGATGTTACAGCATTTTAAAGAACCACACCTAAAACAAAAACAAACTAAGAGGACAGCTGGATCAGGAGCAGAACCATAGAAATAAAGATCACATGGAGGGTTAGCAACAGGGGAGTGGGAGAAGGAGAAGGGGGGAGAAGGTACAGAAAATAAGTAGCATAGATGGTAGGTAGAAAATAGATAGGGGGAAGGCAAGAATAGTATGGGAAATATAGAATCTAAAGAATTGAGACACGTGGTCATAAACTAAAGGGGGGAATGGTGGGGGAGGGGTGTGCAAGGTGGAGGGGAATGAAGGGGGGAAATAGAACAACTGTAATGGTATAATCAATAAAATATATTTTTAAAAATTCATGGTAAAATAAATAAATAAATAAATAAATAAATAAATAAATAAATAAATAAATAAATGTCAGTAGGCCTGTGTTCTTTTAGAAAGAAACTGGGGTGAAAATAGTTGCATAATATTTCCAGATTTATCTATTTGTTTTAAACAGCCGTACTCAAGGACACAATTATTCATGGAGGCATACAATGAAATATGTCTCTCTAAAAAAGTTATACTAATAAAACTATTAATAGCTATTCTTTCTCATTTTGCGTAACCTAGTTAGGGCATCTGTTAGGCCTGTATTGTGCCAATCACTAGCCTAATCCTAACTACTGTTCTGCTCCGAATCTTCAATATAGTCACAGAGTTTTAATAGCTTTTGCTTCTTTATCCTGGTTTAATTTACCATCAAGAAAAGAGTCTACATGCCACTACTTTGGAATGCCTGTTTTCTTACAGTACCTTGTGTATACATTATTTGAGCCTACATTTTAATGAAAATTCCCTAGTATCAGACACTGGTTATTATTCTAAGGAACTCGTTTGAGAAGTGAGGAAAATATTTTCCCTTATATTTTATTCTTTTATTCCATATGCTTTCCAGGAAAAAGCGAGGTAAAGCATTCCATATATTATACAGCATTTGCCAAATTACCACTTTCACAAGTCTTGTTGATACTGTTTATCCCTAACGACCTTGCTGCCAGAGTGTCAAGGACACTCACACAATTTGTCCTGTGACAGTGCTTCCCATTCACAGTGGGTGCATTTTTATCCCTTTGCATATATTTTTTCAAAGATTTTATTCATTTTTTTAGAGAAAGGGGAAGGAAGGGAAAGAGGGAGAGAAACATTAATGTGTGGTTGCCCTTTGCACATTCCTAACCGGAGACCTGGCCTGCAACCCCTGACATGTGCCCTGACTGGAATCGAACCGCAGCCCTTTGGTTCCCAGGCTGGTACTCAATCCACTGAGCCACACCAGCCAGGACAATCCCTCTGCATCTTAATAATTAAAAGTTTAAAGATCTGTTTTATTATTTTGCTCAGCCAACCATACTCTAACCTACTTCTGTTACATTAAAAATTTCACTGTGATTTTTGACATAATTTTAGAGAAATCTCACTAATATCTTTTTCTACATCAAGGAAAATCACCTCTGACCTTTATTTTATTTGTAGTTATACTTTTCATATATATCTACTTTATTAAAAATTAATATTGTTTTCCTGGATAATTATATATTTTAAAGGATGCCTGTATTATTTCTTTAATCTTTATAACATATCTAGAAACTGAAAATTTTGAGAGCTCATTTGTTATTCGCTTAGTCTTCATCCCTTTAGTAACTGTCTCACAGAGAATAGCTAGATAAAGGCCGAAGCTTTGGCTCTAAGGCCTGTCAGTTCTTTCAGATTTTATATTTGCTGGAAAAATGGTCATCGCCTAAAGAAAACAAATGCGGTCACACAACACTCATTTGGGGATATGCAACATCTAGAATGTGCAGTAATGCTCAGCAGCACTGGAACATGAATAGGAAAAGCAGAGGAAAAGTTGAGTTCTGCAATACCATCGCTATGAATATCATATGCATTATATATACATAAGTATCAGGCATATTGATATGTATATAAGAAAAGAGTTGCAAGCCAACCTAAAGAATGAAATGTATATAGCAGAGATGGTATACGTACATGTTTTAGTGGTAGACCTTGGTATACTGGACATGGATTGTGAAAACTATCCTGAAATTAAAAAAAAACAAAATTTCACACTCCAGATTTCTGGTGAGAATATAGACCAAGAATTCTTGGTTTCTCTCCTGTTGCTACATAGACCTAACCAGAAACATTCAGGGTTTCAGTTTCCATTAATTATTCTCTATAAAGCACATGAGTCTCTGCCAAGAAGTCACTTGTGACTTCTGTGCCCAAAAGGACCTGTGAAGAGGAGCTTTGCATCAAGGGGCCAGCACTTTGCCTCAGTCAGGGAATCTGACAGAGGACTCCAACTAGGAAAAGCCTTTCAGAGTGGGATTAGCACAAGGACCATATGGGGACTTAAATGGCTTCCCAGTTCCCTGGAGACACTGCATCTAAAAGATGTGGGAATGACGGGTCTCCCCAGCATGACTTCAGTTTTCTGCTTAAGATTAATTCCTTCAGAATCTGGTAGACTCACACTTATAGAACAAATAGAGATATAAAATCTAAAGCCTACTAAACCAAAATTTGGATGTTATAAAAATATCACTGGTCTTTAATAGTTTATTCAATAAGGATTTGAAATTACTGAAATTGGCATGGTGCCTGCCTTCTTTCTGATTTTGCTGTTCAAATAAATTGGAAGAATATTGCCGTGAGTTTGTGTGAATATGAAAAACAATTCCATTTTGACTGTCTCTATGGCAATACTTGCTTATCTCTATGGCAATAGTGGCCTGCTTCTATAATAACCTGTGAAGAGAAAAATGGCACTGATTCCCCTCCGATATTTTTTCCATCTTTTTAATTTGGTTATACCAAGAACTCTGTGTGAAATTATTCCTCTTCTCCATTGCTCCCTTCACAGAATTTCAAATAAATAAATTCTCATCTGAATGTGACAGCTGAAAAATATGACCCAGATTAGAAGTTGGTACCTTTATGTCTATGTAAACAGAGATGCTATTTTTTATCTAGGAAATCTTGCTGGCTTTGAAGCTAGATTTGGCTGCCAACCTTGGCTGTGCTATAACTAACTGACCATTTGCAACTTATTTTATCTCTAAATCCCTCAGTATGCTCCTTTCCAAAGTAGAGATAGTAATATCTTTTCTTAGGAGTTACTGTAAAGACTAAAGATAGTATATATTTAGCAGCTGGCAGGTAACGGGCCCGAGTAACAGGTAGCGGACAAATACGGGAACAACCAGGTGCTCTGGCACTGACTGGGTGTGTGGCTTTGGTCAGGTCACTCAGTCCCCCATTGCCACAGCCTGCCCTCCAGGGAACTTCTAAGTCCTACCTAAAATTAATATCCTATGTTGTTTATTTTTTCAAATCTCAGTAGTACACTGACTGTTTATTTCACAAAGCACACCAGGCTCCCAGACTTCTACGCAGATAAAATTAAACCTAGAAAACTGTCTGTGTTGTGTTCGTTAAAATAAATTTGTTACACAGTATCTTCTGTAGTGCAGTGAACCTAAACGTCTACAAACCTTCTGATTTTATTCTCACTTCGCTATCTTCAGAAGTTACTGTTCTCCTCCATGTATTTATTTGTCACTAATCAGGTCCCAGCTCCTTTGAATGATTCATACAGAGGAATCTTTTCTACTTGAGTTTTATAATTTCTGTTCCCTTAACATGCAACCCATCACCTGTAGTCTGTAGAAGGATATCATTTATCTGTATTAGATGCATCAAATAATTCTGTACCAAATGCATCAAATAATACTGTATCCTCCTGGATTCATGAAGAAATTAGTTCTCTTTTGTCCTTAAATAATGTTTTTGAACAGTCAAAACTATTTTTCTGCTTTTTTTACCAACTAATTTTTTTCATATGAAGAGGTTTAACTTAAGAAATGTAAATAATTATGTGGATAATTTAATGTGTTTTCTTTCATTTAATCCTCTGTTTCAGTCTGTGGCATAGGAACATGAGGGAGCAGATGTGAGTGAGTGTGTTTGAGTGTGTGTTCGAAAATGACTGAAGTGAGTTATTTCAGATGGATGCAGTTGTTTTAAAATTCATGCTACAGGCTTAGGGGAATATTAGTAGTTTTTGTCAATGTTACATCAAAGAACAAAGACGTTTTTAATAAAAGGCTAAATAGAAAATCCAAATAATAACAAGATTTAAAGGACAAATGACTTTTATATGTTGGGCAATGTTCAGCTGATAACTACTAAATAGAATGTTATAGATGTAGGGTTTGAACACTTCATAAGGGAATGGTTTATATTGGATAATAGATTATATATCCAATATACATATTTTGAAATTAAATAGAGCCTAATACATTGAAATTGTTAAGTGGGTTCTAAAATCCAGTGGGAATAGGGATAATTGAGACTAAGATACAGAAGCATTCTCTTTGCTATTACAAGAGGTCTTAATAATCAACTCCAATGTCCATTTGGGCTACTTTATTACTTTTACAAATATGAACCTTCCTTCTTTTGAAGACTCTGTCTCTGTTATTGGAGAATGTTAATTTATTTCACTATCTTTTTTTTCTAGGTAGTCTTATTTTTCTTTCCCTAAACTCATTGCCTGATTAACTCTCTTTTAATTTTTCCTAGATCTTTCAATTTTTGTTTACTTTTCCTAAATGGTAATAATAGTCTTGCTAAAGAGGATAACATCTACTTTCTTAAGAAATGTATTCTAAGAATCCATGCCATTTCAAAAATGCCATATATGTTAGAAATATGAAATCTTAATTTGTAGTATCAATATTTTACCAGAAAAGTCAATATATTATTATGTAATATAATTTAGACAATATAGGTGAAATAAAATTGTAATTGGTTGGTGTGCTCTTTTTAACTAGATATAAATTATTGTAGTGAAATAGGACATGCTTATGTGTTTGTACGTGTGTGTGTGGAGAGGAAGAGGAAATTATTATTTGTTTGCAGATATTTTTGGTTTATTTGCTTTGATGATCCAAATCAAACTCTTTTCTGAATTTGATGCTAAAGAAGTAAAATTCACAAATATCTCTATATCAAGTAATACTTGTTGTGAACAGTCATTTTTTTAATCCACACAAGGATATGTTTATCAATTTTAGAGAAAGGGGAGGGGGGAGAGAGACAGACATCAGTACGAGAGAAAAAACATTGATTGGTTGCCTCCTGCACACGCCCTGACCAGGGATCAAAACGGCAACCTTTTGGTGTATGGGACAAAGCTCCAACCATTTGAGCCACCGGGCCGGGCCAGCAGTCATTCTTTACTGTGTTTATGTTCCAGTCATAAACTCATGAATCTCTACTGTAATGCCATTAGGATTCAAAGTTTATTTCTGCAGCAGAATGATGCAAAACTAGTCTATGACGGGATTAATTATGCTCGCTTCAAGTGTGTTGTGGGGTGGAGTGAGAGAATGTGTTAGTGCTGGCACGTAAGTGCTCAGTAAGTAGTGTGTCTGTTACAGCTGTGTGTCCCTCCTCTTTCTTCAAAAAATTATGCTTGTTTAGGCACATATGTCTAACTTTAGTTTCTCTATTTTGAAAAGTGCATAGGGCCCCTGCTTTCTTTTATGGTAAGGTAAAGTGGCTAAAATTCTACAAACAACTTGAAATCACCTCCTTGTTCTTAGTTACATCGTCATAGAATCATGTACTTAACCTTGCCCAGTTCCCCCTCTCAAGTTAAAATTGGTCCCCTATTCTTCAGTTCTTCCTTCCTTAATTATATTAAATCAGTCTTTATTAAGTGCTTGCCAGGTACCAACTAGCCTTTGGTCACAAAATGAGAAGCCACACATGCCTGGCTCTGCCCATATGGATGTTACACTCTGGTAGGGAAGAGAAGTTTTAAAACATAAAACTTAGTAAACAAATGAACATATACTTTGTATTGTATGTAAAATAAAGAAAAAGAACTTTGAAAACAAATATATATATTTTATATACATTTTATATATACATTGATGTAGACACTGGCCCGCAGTGCCCACGTCATTATGCATGAAATGAGACATTCACACGGGCTACTGACTCCAGTGGAGGAAAAGGGACAACATGGCTTTTCAATCAAAGGGAGCAAAAGCCTTGGCCCTTGCCGTGACCTTTATTGGGTTTCTCAGCACATTACATGGTGGTCCTCATTCACTATGCACAGGTTGGCTTTAGGTGGTTACCTTTTACAGAAAACAAAGAAGCCAATGCCGCTAATCACGTCACAGAAGAGGGGTATTTGCAAATGAAAAGGGCAAAAGCAGTTGAACCGGTTACACTCACCCTTGGAAGGTTTTGCAAGGATTTTAGGAAGCTATTCTGCAGTAGATGTTTGCCACTGAGGGCCAGTCCCACACCATGCAGAATGGTCTCCTATGATACATATGTGTATATATTATATACATATGTATATGTGATATCTTGGTAATGCCATGAAAGAAACTCACCCAGATTGCTAACTTAGCTTTGGGGGATGTTATTGCTCAGTGCTGGCAAGTTCTCCTTGGCACTGAAGCCACAATTTGACAGCTAAGTGAGAATTTTCCAAGGGAGGAGTTCATGTGAAATGAGAGACATGTGACTGGAGAGCAGTTGTTACTGGGAAAAGTCATGAGCAAGCTCTGAGGAGGGCGTCAAGGACTAGGTCATGGGGACCCTGGAAGGGGGTTTGTGCCTTATACAAATGTCACAAGAAATCGTTGGGGAGTAACATACCTCAACCCTGCTACAACAATGACTCCTTGCCATGTAGAGAGTGAGTAGGAGAGGTGTCATAACGGAAGTAGTGAATACAGTGAGTTGTTTTCATTTAGGCAAGATTTGATGGACTACTGTGGGGTAGTCCAGGTGGTGATAAGGAAACAGCTTGGAAGGGAAACAGCAAGCGGAGTGAGCAACTAGATTCTGGGGCGGAGGTTATGGATGCGCCAGGGGTAACTTACTGTTTTCTGCCTTGATAAAAGGGTGAATGGAGATACTTTTTATAGAGATGGGAAACACTGATTAAGGAAAGAATATTTTGATGAGGAATAGGTGGGAATCAATAGTTAAGCTTTGAATACCCTACTTTGAGGTTCCTGAAGAAATTCAATTAAACAGTTCAAGTAATTTTGAAGTTCAGAAGAAAAGTTCTTAAACCCATTCTACCCATATATAAGATATTTGTGTGAATCAGGCGTCTCGCTAAATTATAATCTTTTTCTATGTAAGAACTTTTTTTATTTTTGTTTTATTTTAAATTTAAAGATATTATTTACTTATTCTTAAAGAGAGGGGACAAGAGGAAGAAAGAGAGGGAGAGAAATATCAATGTATGGTTGCCTCTCATACATCCCATACTGGACACCTGGCCTGCAACCCAGACTTGTGCCCTGACTGGGAATCAAACCAGTGACCCTTTGGTTCTCAGGCCAGCATTCAGTCCACTGAGCCACACCAGCCAGGGAAAGAACTTATTTTTTTTTTAATTTGGATCATCCACAGTGTTTTACACATAGCAGAGAATGGTTGAGGTGAAGAATAAAAGGAAATTGGCATATATTGTCTTAACTGTGTATAGGGACTGAACTGTTTTTGGCTTACTCATCATGAAAGGTTATTGACTTTCACAGATGAACAAACTGAAGAGCAATTAAATGACTTACCGAAGATCACAAAGTAATTGGAAAACTAAGTCTGTCTCCAGGGCCCCAAGATTTCACGTAAAATCCCAATGTCTCCTCCTAAGTCTTTGGTAAACCCCATTCATTAAAAAATATATAGGGTGTTGTGTCAAACACTACTACATGTTAGGATTCTATCATATAACAGTAAATAGGGAAAACTCATTTCCTTTTGGAGCTTATAGTGTAGTGTGGGAAGCAATCCTCATACACTAGACCATTTTTAACTGTGAAGAGGACCATAAAAAATAAGTAAACAGGGTAATATAATAGTCAGGAATAGGAGAGAATTGAATTTCTTTAGATGGAACAATGAAGACAGACCAAACTAAGGAAAAAAATAATTTAGTAGAGACTTAAGGATTAGAATAAAGATAATGTTCTACTTATAAAAAAAAAAAAGCTCTTTCATGAGGGTGGAGGAGCAGACACTTGCGCATCTTGATCAGGCTCAGCAATTGACAGTCACGCGTGATGTGACTGCAGAGACCATACTGGTTACGTAACACAATTTTTATTATGTGATTAAATACCATACTTTCATTCATGGTCTTTTGTTTATGAATCACCTATCGCTGCTTTCACATCCTACTAGCAGGGTCAGATAGTTGCAACACAGACCTGATGGCATACAGAGATGAAAATACTTACTTTTTGACCCTTCATAGAAAAAGTTTGCCAACATCTACAATATAGCATGACCTGAACCTAATTTTAGAGTATGGTTTTCATGTTTTTAGACCAATGGCCTTTTTCCATAACTTACAAAGCCTTGACTCCTTATAAAGCCACTCTGCCATTATTAAAATAGATCTCCTTGTTCTTAAATTTGTTTACTATTGTGGTTCTCTCTCTCTCTCTTTCTCTCCATCTCTCCTCCATTTACTTTTGGTGTCTTTCCCTGGTTATTCCTCTTTATCCTTTAAAAGTGAACCTTTCCTATACTACATCTTGCAGCTTTTCTCTGTCATCTTCTTGTATCTATATAGCTGTCCACCTCATTTGGTTCAGGTATCTGCACACATGCCAGCTTACCAAAGAACCTTTCCCAACTCCAACCATCATTCTCTATCAGGTTATCATTACTGGCATTTTATCTGGTTGTGTTTATTTATTCCTTGTCTAACTCACCCCAGATTTCATGCCAATCCCATGAGGGCAGGAATTTTCACTCTTTTGTTCACTGGAATATTTACAGTACCTAGAACTGTGCCTGGCATGAAATAAGTGCTCAACTAATATTTGTTGAATGAATATGCCCATTTTTCACTCTTAGAACTTATCCATGTCTACATTATCAACTGTTCTAGTTAGAAGGCATCCAGTTTACATCTCCAAGTTCCACATTTGATCATGTTCCAGATCACCAGATCTCTTAGCCTACAGTATTGTTTTCAGTCTCCTCTCCTACTCTAAGTAAGGCTTTTTGCTGTATTAGGAATGTACTGTTTCCCTAGGACACATCGTTCCCCCCTTTCATGCTTTCTCTTACCCAGACATGGCTATTCTGACTCCTCTGGAACAATACAGACCTTTCCAGGCCCTAAGGCTGCACTGGCAGTCTCCTTGGCTCATATGCAACCATTAAACCACAGCCCAGTTATACCTCTTCAGAAAGGCCTTCCTTGGCAATCAACTGTGCTCCATCCTACTCCATCAAAATTATTTCTTCAATGCCACCTATCGCAATCCAGAATAATCTGAATTGTTTACTCACTTAACAGCTGTGTGTATTCTCCACTAGAGTATGAGCTCTTTACAAGTGATAATTTGTGTCTCTCTCACTTGTTAAATCCTCAGTGATGGAACAATGTTTGAACACTCTCAGGGCTCAGTACAGGTTTGTTGGATGAATGAATTCCCAGAATGAACTCTTCAGTCTACGATGATCTCTTTTCTCCATATTTTCACTGTCCATTGCTATTACTCTTCTGAAAATGGATGATTCACTATCTTGGAAATCCCTTGAGTTGTTGCCTTCAGTTGTTATTTCTTGCCTGATTGGTGCCTAACTCCTCATAATTTCCAAACTTACTTTTCTAAGAAGGTTTAAACATACTTAGATATTGAACACACATATACACACACACACACACACACACACACACAAAGTCAATCATGCTGCATATGCCAAAGTTCTCATATTTTTTATATTTTTATTAAATTTATTGGAAAGACATTGGGTAATACAATTATATCAGTTCTGGGTATATATTTGGTCAATTATCATCTCGTGTACCTTCCTCTACAGAAACTCTGTTCTTAATGTCACTGATTGGGAGGAGAGGAAGAATTAATTTCTTTAAAAAATTTTATATTGATTTGTTTTCACTATTCAGGTATACATGCAAAATTATTCTCATTTTACATTTTATTTTATATTTATATTAGTAGTGAAATCATGAACTATCTGGTATAGAGATGAATGTATATCAGTGCCTATTTTCAAAGTTCACTAAATATACTTTTTAAAAACTAAAAATAATTTGGTATAATCAGTGTAAACCTCCCTCACTATTTTCTGTATTGCACAGGAAAACAAATTAGTTGGAAAGAACATGCAATACAGAACAGAAAAAGTACAGAAATTAAGATGCTTTTGGAATGTATTTCTCTTTTTAAAGGAAAAGTGTAATATTTAAAAATAGCTTCTCCCACATATGTCTAGAACAGGAGTAGGCCAACTTTTTCTCTAAAGGGCCAGAGAGTAAAACTACCTGAGGGTTTGTGAGCTGTAGAGACTGCTGTGACTATCTGACTCTGCCATTGTTGCATGAAAACAGCCTTAGAGGACGTATAAATGAATGGTTTGCCTGTTTCAGTAAAACTTTATCTGCAGACATTGGGATTTGGATTTCATTTAATTTTCACATACCAAGATATGGTAATCTTTTAAAAAAGTTCTTCAGTCCTTTAATAATGTGAAAACAATTTTTAGGGAAAGATGTACACCTTTAAATACTCTGTCTTTTAAGGAACATGTATATTGACCATTTGAAATCTAGCATTTGAACTTATAAAGTCGTAACCCTTTTTGTAATGTATTTATTGAAAATACCATCTTAAAACTGCATTTCTATAACAATTAATGAATAAGTGTTTTTATGTACCCTTTATGCTCAGACTATACAATTCAAAGGACTTCTGTACAAATAAGTGATCCAAATTGATTTTTATTTTTTTCATCTAGACTGTGTCTAAAGGTGTAGTCTAATCCATGTAGTCACAATTTAACAGCCAGTGTGAGAATGAATTGAAGAATGAATGCATTTTATAAAGTGACACAGATGCACATGCAAATATATCATTTTTATATATTTAAGAATATGGTATTAGACTAGCATTTATTTAGGATGAAGTGGTATAAAATAAATTTATTATTATTTCTCTTTTATGTTTGTTTATTTTTTTCTATTTAATATATATAGAAACAAAAGAATTAGTAGACATAAAGGCCCAATCATTTATTTCTTATTTTTCTTTATGATAGGAACTAGTTCAATGACAGTCATAAAGCCTTCATTTCTCTTCACAAATTTTTAGAACAGAGAGGTGAAATAAATTTCCTTTAACACTAAGACAACCAAAGTTAGAATGAAACAATTTGGAAGTACATGAACTTAGTATTGCATTTTGAATAGAGCTTACAATAGGACCCTTGAGAAAGAATGTGCTGCACTCTGGCTGGTGTGGCTCAGTGGACTGAGTGCCAGCCTGCGAACCAAAGGGTCACCAGTTTGATTCCCAGTCAGGACACATGCCAGAGTTGTGGGCGAGTTCCCCAGTAGAGGGCACACAAGAGGCAACCACACACTGATGTTTCTCTCCCTCTGTTTCTCCCTCTCTTCCCCCCCTCTAAAAATAAATAATTTAATTAATTAAAAATTGTATCAAAAATCATTTTAAAGGGAAAGAATGTGCTGCAGTGTGCTGACCTGTCCACTTACCTGCAGGGTAGGATTGGGACCTTGAGGACGCTTGACCTGGGTTATTTATGAACAATAAAGACACTATGTGGTTTGAAAAATTAAAGAAATTAAAATAATTAGAGCTGTTATGCAAAAGCAGCATTTAACATCCATAAGTAATTCATGTACCTTCTTTCCTTCACCATTCAGTTATGAAATCCCTTTTTAGGCTTATTATGTCAAATTAAAGGCCAAAGAAAACTCCATCTCATACTAATAGCAGATATGTAAAATAGCCTGAAACTGCTTTAAGAAAGTGCAATAATACATAACCAATTTGATTTGGAACTCAGTCAGTGGTGCAATAATATACAACTAATACTATTAAATTCTTAATTTTCATCCCCACTTGATTTAATTACAAGTGTCTTTTGAATGAAACCCATTTGTGAGAAGCCTAATGATTTCTTACTTTAGCTTTCCTTTTGTGATAGCTTTCAGCGATCCCCTATCATCTTTCCATTTAAATCCCACATGGGGAGCCTAAAACTTTCATGGAGAGCAATATAAAATTATAAAAATTACATTATTTAATTGAAATATATATTATCAATAAGTGCTTAAGTGTTTATTATCATGTGTGTATTCTACATATATGTAATTCTACACATATACCATATGTGTTCTACATATATTTGTGAGTGTATATAATAAATATATAATAATAGCGGATACATATCCAGGCATTACCAAACATCATTCACTCTTTTTTCAATACTTTAAAATACTTATTGCAAGTAAAGTTACAATTCCTTATTCATACACACACACACATTCATTACTTTCAGTCGTGGGTTTGCATTTAAAGAATTATTTGTTATTGTTGTATGTGTTTATTAACCCTGCATGTTCTACTGGTTCTCTGGTTATAGCGTCTGTGGTACTTCACTGTTTACATTCTGCCAGTTCTGTCCCCCGGAGCAGCATGGCTGAGTTTTCCACGACTTTCTGGGATCCCCTCGCATCCATGGACAATTTGTCCCAAAGACAGTGTTCAGATGTAATGCAGAAAGTTTGTTCTGAAGATAAATAAAGTTCAGACTTAAATGCAAACTTTAGTCTATGAATCAAGTGCATTAATCAAAATATGTAACAAAAAATACAGCATGAGCTTCAAACAATTGAAATGGAGACCTACCATGAATAAGGGGTATGGGGTCCCTACCGGTACTCTTAGAATACCCACCCGCCATTGACCAGCACTATGTATGATTCCTACTGAAAGCAGCACTTGGATTGATAAGTAAAAGAATCAACAACCTAAATGAGTGCTGTTTAATATGAAAATATAAGTCTGCTTTGTAACTCTCGTAAATATAATTTTGACTTGAAATTTTATTTTGTATATACTACAAGGTTTAATATGATCAATTTTGATTACACTGGAAGATTTTAGTTGACATTATTACTTCTTTTTTAATAGTGGCTAGCATTCAGAAGCTTCCAGCAGCCTCTGTTCTCACAGACATCAACTTCCCAATGAAAGGACGGAAGGGAATGGTTGACTGGGCAAGAAACTCAGAAGACAGAGTAGTCATTCCAAAAACCATTTTCACTCCTTTGTCATCAAAAGGTAAATATATGAGGTAATTTGGGTTTTGAACAACAACCATTGATGGTCTTATGATAAGACTATTTGATAAAAGACTATAGAAATGTATGCTTGAAACCTGTATGTTTTTTATTAACCAATGTCACCTTAATATATTCAATAAAAAAATTTTCAACTAAACATTCTTAAACAGGATGCTAAGTGTAGACTTAAAAGCAAACAATAAATAAAAAATTAATATTTAAAAAATAAAAAGAAAGGGAAGGGACTAGTCAAAGCACATGTATGAATGACCCATGGACACGATCAACAGTGTAGGGATTGACTGTGGGAGCAGGAGTGGGGCAGGTCAGAGGAGGGCAAAGTGGAAGAAATTGGGAAAACTGTAATATAATAAATAAAGAATTTAAAAAGATGTAAAGTATAAAAAATAAAAGTCTAGACATGAATTTCCACATATCAAATAATTTAGAAAGCCTCCAAGTTAAATTAAGTTAAATTAATTTTATACATATAAAAAGCTTAAACTTGGTCTTTCAGTCTCTGAATTCACTGGAGCAAAGGATCTACTAGGATCAAAATAAAAATACAAGTGCAAATTGTAGACCAAAGCTTGACATGATCAGGTTTCCATATTGACAATCTTATCTCAGTGTAAAGCCTATGGCCTCGTATTTCAACTTTAGGTAATGAAACATGTTGCATTTTCTATGAAAGTTATTTTCATTTCTTCCTCACATTTGTTTTGGTTTGAAGATATTTTTTTGGTATATAAAAACTAATTTAAAAAAATTGTTTTAAGAACATCATTAGTCTCTAAAATTGTGCATTTTCAATAGTGCCATTGTGGTCTTCATTTTTGCCTTAGAAATTTTGACCTCATGATTGAGGGTTGCAAAAGAGAATCAGCTCCCTTCCCCCATGTCTTTGGGAATTTAAGCCCCGGAGCTGCAACTAAAGCAGCCTCTTGGTTGTAGGTCTTTGGATTTCATGACTTGGAATACCTCTTTTCAGCCCCTTCTTGCCTGTAAGGTCTCTTTTGAGAAATCAGCTGACAGTCTGATGGGAACTCCTTTGTAGGTGACTGTCCCCTTAGCTCTTGCTGCTTCTAGGATTCTCTCCTTCATTTTAATCTTGGCTAATGTAATTATGCAAAACTTTCATTTAGAATGGAAGGACAGATAAAGTGCTTCTCAGATAAGATCAAATTCAAGGAGTTCATCATCACCAAGCCCTTCTTATATGAAATGTTAAAGGGACTTATCGAAGAAAAAGAAGTTAAAAAAACATGAACAGGACAGCAAACTCACAGTTATTAACAACCACACCTAAAACAAAAGCAAACTAAAAGGACAGCTAGATCAGGAGTGGAAACATAGAAATGAAGATCACAAGGAGGGTTAGCAACAGGGGAGTGGGAGGAGGAGAAGGGGGGAGAAGGTACAGAAAATAAGTAGCATAGACAGTAGATAGAAAATAGATGGGGGGAGCAAGAATAGTATGGGAAATATAGAATCTAAAGAACCTGAGACACATGGTCATAAACTAAAGGGGGGTAATGGTGGGGATGGGGGGGATAGGGTGGAGGGGAATGAAGGGGGAGAATAGAACAACTGTAATGACATAATCAATAAAAAAATAAATTAAAAAATAAAAATATATTAAAAATTTAAACTATAAAAATAAATAAATAAAAGCAGCTTCTTGTCTTAACTTTGTGAAGCAATATTACCTTCTGACACAAAACACTGACAACACATCTTTTAGAACTTCAATAAATGTATGGAGTGTGGTGAATAACCTGCCCATTCATGGTCAGGAAGGCTTCTCTTCTACCCAGCTTTTCATCATCAAGTTCTGGCATCCCTGTGTAATGGGTAAATTAAAATTTTGTAAGATATAGTAATTTCTTGCTATTTTGCTAATATTTAAAAATTGCATTCTTTCTAGAATTAGATGAATCATCAGTATTTGTTCTTGGAGCTGTCCTATACAAAAACTTGGATCTAATTCTGCCCACTCTGAGGTAAGCTGCAAAGTAGTAAGCTATTGCAATCTTTGTAAATTATTCAAAAAATGTGATTATAGCTTATTCTATGAAAATAGTCAAGCTTCGGTAATACAAAAGGGCTTTTTCTTAAGTGAAACAGAAAATACCAATTTAATGAATAGCTTATTACCATATTATACATTTAAAAACAACTGGAAAAAATTATGTTGGACTGTGATTATAGCTCTGAAATTCTTTTGTAATTAATCATGACTTGCCTTAAGACTTAGGGGGAAAAAAGGAAAGAAAGAAACCCTCAGGTCTCCATAACAGAATGGGTTGTTTTAAAATTAATGTCTTCTCTATTTAATTGTACTTAACAGTACTGTTCATCAACATTACATAAAATTAAAGGAGTGTCTTAATGACTGGGAATACATGTTTTTTCCTTCATTTGCACAAGATCTCAATTTGTTTCTAAATAAATACTCAATTACAGTTATATTAAGAAAAAATGAGATTGTTCAATTAAAGCACTATTTTTGGAAGAAATCTATCAATTTATTTCTTCCCAGTCAATTAAAAAAAAACAATTACAAATAGTCATTTTACCAACATTCATTTATTTGCTCCACTGTCTTCACTACTTTTCCTGATCTCACAGAAAATGTCATTCATGACTATTTGGATAGTGATGTTATCATCCATGATGACCTGTCTCCTCATCATACCTCACTTTTAGAGGGTTGAGACAAAGTTGTATTTCAGTAAAACATGGCCACATTTGCAGTGAGCCCTTATACCCTCATGAATAAATCTTCATTTTCAGGGACAAGAGACTGTGAATGATGTGTACAGTTGTACCAGGGGCATAACAAATGGTCTAGAAATAAAACCAATTAGAGTTTAGTCCAGCAGAAAAAAAGGCCTCCCAAGGAAGCAACTAAGTTTTTTCAGCTGTAGTGACTATAGAGAAAATCTATGTATATGAATTATTAATATAGTTGGTGAGCCATCGAGAGTCCTGCTCAAGACAATGCAGTTTCTCCTTTACCCACAGAGACAGTTATGGGAAGGGAATTTTATAATTCCCTTCTCTGGATGAAATTTGGGATTTCTGAAGCCGAATAGGTTTGTGTTTGGTTTTGTTCTACTCATAACAAATTTTCAAAACTAGTAAGTTCACTCTCAACTTTTCCACTAATTTTATTAAAACATATTAATATGTGCAACTACTTACCAGTAAAACTGATTTATAGTGACACTGCCTGTATCTTTGTGTGTGATGACCATCTGAGGGGAAATGAGTCAGAGTTAAAAGTACACAGATACTCAAAGTTGGACACATTTCACAGGGAGGTCATCTGGGTAAACATCATCTTTCAAGAATTCTAGAATGGACACTACTTAAAATCAGATGACTTGGGTTCTAACTTCAGTTTAACATAACAAAAAAATGTATAAACTTGCCATGTCACTGAGCAATCATCTGCCTTCAGTTCAGCTTTAAAAACAGGAACATTTCATGTGTAATTTCACCCGATTTACTGGTGAGGGGTATAGTGAATGCAAATATAATGTTCAACATAAAATGCTTTAGATTGTGAATTCATTTCTCTACATGTCTAACAAAGTTGCATTAAGATTAATCTTGTTTGGTATAATAATACAGAACTCAATCACCTACACAAATGACATCAGGTTACTCTAAGTTTTCATAAATTTATACAATAAAGGGAATTGGAAATTTACCTAAGGATATCAGTCTTTTGTAAAAAGGAAGAAAACACATTTATTTAATGTTTCAACATTATAAAAAATTATGGTGGAGGCAGTGGTAGTTTACGGCTTGTGGGTAGATGAATGGATGCATTATGGTGATTTCACGGCAGGGAGTGATGTGGAGTTTGACTTCTCTAATATCACCTGTGACACAAAAGGACTCAGAGTGGCCTGTAGGCAAGTCACTGACATCTTTTATAAGGAAATTTGGGCTTGAAATTTCCAACTTCAAAAATCCCCTGTCTTAATTATAGTACAGTTATGAACTTTCTGGAGGTCTGATATATACTTTAGCTTTAAGTCCCTAAAAATCTTTGAATAAGAATTATAAATGTTTATACCCACTCATACTTTCTGTGTACAAAGTAATTAGGTAAATGACTATGGGAAAACAATATTCACATTTAGATTCATTGCCCAGAAATAATGATGATGGAATGTACATTATGAAATGTTTAAGTGCTATTTAAAAAATAAAATATTAGCATTTCTCATTTTCTTTTCTTTTATATGGTAGAAAATGTAACTGAGCATTTTGGGGCTTATTTTTTCTTTTCAAATAATTGTTCTAGAAAGTTTAGTAAGTAATTGTACCAAATCTAGGTCCCCTAAATAAGAGTAAGCCTTTTAACAGACAAAGGCCATGCCTATGTTTTATAGTCACTCAACATTTACTAAGCAGCAACCCTGCTAACCTTACTGTCTTAATTCTTTTAAATCTCCTATGAGGTCAAAACTCTCAGAACAATGCTTAATAAATGGTAAAAGTTAAAAGAAATGTTTACTGGGATAATTGTCTTATAGGATATCCTATATAAGCCATTTTAAAAAATAAGGTACATAAATCCCTGGCTGGTGTAGCTCAGTGGATTGAGCGTGGGCCTGCAAACCAGACAGTCGTGGTTCGATTCCTAGTCAGGGCACATGCCCAGGTTTCAGGCAATTTCCCTGCAGGCCAGTTCCCAGCAAGGGATGCACAAAAGGCAACCATACATTGATATTTCTCTCCCTCTCTCCTTCTCTTCCCCTCTAAAGATAAATAAATAAAATGTTAAAAAAAAATAAGGTACATAGAAATTTGGTATTTAAATTATAAAACTATATTAGGAACAAGGGAAAAATAAACACATCTTATTGTATATTACATAAATATGACTGAATTGAACCCAATAGGAAAAAAATATTGTTTAATTCAAATAAAAATACAAATTTTCTCTATATGTTTACTTATAATTTACTCTCTATATTATTATTATATTATTACTCTCTATATATTATTACTTACTATTTACCAAATTTTCTTGACACCTTTTACCCAGTGATCATTTTACTAATTACCAGTTGAAATTTTTGCAGCAAAGTCTCCCATACACAAAATAATGGTAGGATTACTGTTATGTTTTCAGAGATCTTATATTTTGATATAATCATTTTCAAAACAATACTTTGCATAATTTTCCTCCTGGGGTCTAGAAAGAGCAACTTCATGTAATATTTTGAATAGATATAATTTACAATTTTTCTTCGTACAAAGACAGAAATAACTGCGTATGACTCTTTTATTTAAATATTTATTTTCTTCTCTTGCCCTAATATGCATTTAGTAATTCTTCCAACCACAATGCTTCCCTGTTTGATTGACTTCCCTTTTACAATTAAGCATATTCAAATTGTCCCTTCCAATGAAGTAAATACATTCTCCTTAGTCCAAACTAAATTATGCTCTGTTCTCAGCCTCCCACATTTATTATTCTTTAGAATAATTTCTTATATTTAAAAAGTATAGAACCAGTCAGTGGATATTTTTTTAAACTTTATTTTTTAGTGGACATTAATGCTGCAAGGCTCTTTAAAGATTAGTACCTTCCAGAAGTCTAATTATATAGATGGCAGATCTGAACTCCCATTGCTTCAGTGACCTGCCCAAGATTACATGTCCAAGAGGTCACTGAGTTCTAATTCAACTCAAGTCTTCTGTCTGCAGAAACAAAGACTCTGCCAATGTCTTGCTGCCTCTATGAGGCTAATAGCCATTCCATTAAACAGTACAACCATGGACCTCATATGAGTGAGATCATACATGTATCTTCTGTAGAAATCTTTCAAGGCCCGGGAGGGGGTAGACATGAATTTTCTGGCTTAAGGAGCCTTGGGGTCAACTTGGTAGCCCCAACTCAGTCTATTGACACTAAGACCAAAGACTGTCACTCTTCCCACCCCTTCACGACTTCTTTTGGGGGTGACAAATGAAGGTACCACTCATGTCAAGGAACTAACAACCACTCACTACTGGCATGCACTTAAACTGCTGGTGAGAATTTAGACATTTAAAAATGCATTGTCATTGATACAAAAGAGAATTGACTGAAGCACCACTTCTGAGAATTTATCTTATTAAAATTACTTCCAAGAAAGAAAGGGTGTATCTAAGCATACACTCAAGCCAAAAAGTGCAAGAAATAGTTGTAAACAATCCACTTGCTGACTCATTTAATAAATTCAGGCTTCAGTGTTGTAGGAAAATCACAATACTCTTGAGCATGGAAGCAATAGATAGTTTTCCTGGTAGGACATATAGAATATGTAGTTCTATTAAAAAATAATAACAAGAACTTTAATATGGCTATTAAAATTCAAGATATTGTGGAGGATCTAATTAAAATTATATATAAATTCCACTATGTATTAAAATGCCAGGAAAAACATGGCTGAACAAAAAACAACATTCTCATAAGCCAGTGGTTGTTTGAAAATTATCTTTTATCAAGTGCACCAAACTAATGAAGATAAATCATGATGAATTTTTTCGTATTTAGGAAATGGAACTCATCTGAGTTTCCAATATTGTAGGAATAAAAAACAACCAGGAAAGCAATTGAACTAAGTAGTAATGGAAATAATAAAAAAGTAAAACCATAATCACTTTTATACCAATACATCCTGAAGACAATCAACCTGAAGTAGTAATTAATTCTCACAAGAGCACCTATTCTTCAGTTTTAGAATCTAAACTTAGAACCTTCTTCATTCTGAGTTTGCAATGAAATATTGTAGTTTTGTGATGTTCTGTATCTTTTTACGATGTCCTATCATGAGGAAATTGAAATTGTTCATGAGGATAAGAAATGCACATGACTGCTGATTTAAGATGTTGTAATATTACAGTCAGTATGTTATTTATAAAAATCTGAGTTTAATTAGGCCATACTTTTTAAAAGGGAATTTAAATTTCTAATCACTTACCTTCTTTGTGATTCTAAGTGTTAACATCCCTTAGCAAACTGAACCTGAAATTCTATTTAGTTTTCAGAGCTCCGTCAGCTTAGCTGTCAGCTGATTTTAGTGTTATAGGCAAATGTATTTAACTTAATTTTGATGAAGTCCCTTGTCCTAGAATATTAAGAAACCAACTATTTTATTTTGCTATTTTTTTTATTGGGGAGGAGGACTTGTTTTAAAACTTAGGAAAACTCTCAATTTAGAAATTACATGATATATATTCTAAAAATGGAGAAAGACTACAATGATTTTAACAACTTTCTAAAAAAGATGTTTTAGTTAAACATCTTTTTACTGTACTTTATCTGGCTATACTTCACTTGAACGATTATTTCTATAATCCCCTCTACTGATTTTTATTCTGTAATGCTATAGTGTATTTTTTAAGTGTGATAATAAACATACAACATGAAATTTCCCCATTTAACTATTTTAAGTGTACAGAATAGTATAGTATTTACTGTATGCACCTTATTGGGTAACAGATCTCTGGAAATTATTTCTAGAGAATAAATTTCTATGAAATTCTATTCACCTTGAACAACAACTCACCTTTTACCTCCTCCCCCCACCCCTGGCAACCACCATTCTACTTTCTGTATCTAAAAACTGGACCACTTTAGATAATGCATATAAGCAGAATAATATGGTATTTGCTTTTTTGTGACAGGCTTATTTCACTTTAGCATTATATTCTCAAAGTTCATCCGTGTTTTAGCATATGACAGAGCTTTTTTCTTTTTTTAAGTTTTTATTTATTTGTTTTTAGAGCGAGAGTAATGAAGGGAGAGAGGGTGAGAGACATCTGTTGGTTGCCTCTCGTAGGAGCCCCAACCAGGGACTGTACCCCCAACCGAGGCATGGGCCTGGACTAGACTTGAACCAGTGCCCTTTTGCTTTGCAGGACCACGCTCAACCAACTGAGCCACACTGGTCGGGGCAGAGTTTCTTTTGTTTTTAAGGCTGGATGAAATTCCATTGTCTGTATATACCGCATTTTCTTTATCCATTCATATCTGTCAGTGGACATTTAAGATGCATCCTCGACTTGGCTATCAGAATAATGCTGCAGTAAGTGTGGGTGTGCAAATCTTTTTGAAATTGTTTTTCATTATATTGAATCTATATCCAGAAGCGGGATTGCTGGGACATATGGTAATTCTATTTTTAATTTTTAAAAAATATCCATACTCTTTCCCATAGCTGCTGCACCATTTTACCTTCCCACCAACAGTGCAAAAGGCTTCCAAATTCTAATGTTAATGTCCAACCTTTTGGCGTCTCGGGGCCACATTGGAAGAAGAATTGTCTTGGGCCACACATTAAATACATTGTAACATGTAATCACACACACACAAAAAAAACTCATGATGTTTTAAGTAAATTCATGATTTTGTGTTGGGCCACATTCATGGCCTCCCTGGGATGCATGTGGCCCCCGGGCGGTAGGTTGGATGCCCCTGCTCTACAGCTTTGATAACACTTGTTATTTTGCCTTTTTTAAAAAATAATGCTGTGAAGTTTTATCTCATTGTAGTTGGACATGCAATTCTCTAACAATTAATGATGTTGACTATCTTTTCATATAGTTGTTGGCCATTTATATATCATTTTGGAGAGATAGCTATTAAAATTTTTTGCCCATTTTTTAAAAGCTCATATGATTTTTGTTGCTGAATTTTAGGATTTCCTCAATTTTTCTTGTTATTAACCTTTTATCAGATATGGCTTTTTAATATTCTTTATTATTCTGTAGATTGCTTTTTTACTCTGTTGTTTCTTTCCCGTACTGCATACAAATGTTTGCATTTGGTTTAGTACCATTTGCCTAGTTTAACTTCTGTTGCCTGTACTTTGATGTCATATCAAGACATCATTGACAAATTCAGTGTTCTGAAGCTTTTTCCTTATGTTTTCTTCAGGAGTGTTATAGTTTCAGGTGTTATGTTCAGATTTTTTAATCCGTTTTGAGTTAATTTTGATATATGGGGCACCATAAGAGTTCGACTTTATTGATTTGCATGTGGATATGGAGTTTTCCCAGCACCGTTTGTTGAAGAGATTATCCTATCCCTATTGTGTAAACTTGGCATGCGTGTTACAGGTACTTTGACCATGTATGTGAGGGTTTATTGCTGCATTCTCTTTCTATTCCATTGATCTTTATGCCAGTAACATACTATTTTGATTTTCTGTAGCTTTGCAATATGTTTTGAAATAGCAAGTGTGAGGCCTCCAGCTTTGTTTCTCTTTCTAAGATTGTTTTGATTATTTGGGGGGGGGTTGAGATTTCATAAGAATTTTAGAATTTTTTTTATTTATTAAAAAATGTTATTGGGATTTTGATAGGGCTTGCATTGTTCAATAGATCACTTCGAGTAATTTTAACAATGATAAGTCTCTCAATTCATGAACATGGGCTGTCTCTGCATTTATTTGTGTTTTCTTTGATTTTTTTCAGCAATATATATTTTTTGGTTTTCTGTGAACAAGGCTTTCACTTCTTTGGTTCAATTCATTGTTAAGTATTTTACTGTGTTTGATGCTATTGTAAATAGAATATAAAAATTTTCCTTTTTGGATTACTCAGTGTTTAGAATTGCAGCTATTTTGTGTGTGTGTGTGTGTGTGTGTGTGTGTGTGTGTTTATATTGCATCCTGCAATTTTGCCAAATTTAGTGGTTCTAACGTTTTATTTTTTGTGTGTATTCTTTAAGGGTTTTCGTACATATAAGGTCATTCCATCTGCAAACAGATAATTTTCTTTTCCTCTCTGATTTATTTGCTTTTTATTTTTCTTTCCTGCCTAATAGCTTTCGTTAGGGATTTTAGTACTATATTGAATAGAAGTAGCAATTGATGGCATCCTTGTCTTGTTACTGATTGTTTTTGGTTTCCAGAATTGAATGTGATGACAGCTGTGGATTTTTCATATATGGCCTTTATTTTGTTGAGGTACATTTCTTCTATACCTAGTATATTGAGAGTTCTTATTATAGAATAATGCTGATTTTTTAAAATGCTTTTTCTGCATCAACTGAGATGACCATGTGGTTTTTGTCCTTCAGTATGTTAATGTGTTATATTACATTGATTTTCATATATTGAAATATCCTTGCCTCTTGGAGATAGACCACTTGATCGTGGTTTATGATCCTCTTAATGTGTTGTTGAATTTGGTACTATGTTTAGAATTTTTGCATCGATGTTCATTAGTGATGTAGGCCTATAATTTTTATTTTGAGTGATATCCTTCTCTGATTTTGGTATGAAGGTAATGCTGAACTAGCCTCATAAAATGAGTTTTGACTTTTTCCTGTCTCTTCAATGTTTTGCAAGGGTTTGAGAAGAAATTCTTTTTTACATGTTTAGTAGAATTCTTCAGTGAATCCTTTTTGTCCTGGGCTCTTTTTGTTGTCTTTAGGTGGCTTTTGATTATTGATTCAATCTTACTATTGATAGGTCTGTATAGAACTTTTTACTTCTTCATGAATCAGTCTTGGTGGGTTTTATGTTTATAGGAATTTATTCATTTCTTTTAAGTTATTCAATTTGTTTTCATGTAGTTGTATATAGTAGTCTCTTATAATCCTGTTTAATTCTGTTGAATCAGTTGTAATGTCTCCTCTTTGTTTCTGCCTTTTGTTATTTGAGCTATCTCTCTTTTTTTATTAGTTACATTAGCTAAGAGGTTGTCAAATTTGGTTTTATTTAACAACCAACTCTTAAATCATTATTATTTTCTTCCTTCTGTTACCTTTGTGTTTAGTTTATTTTTTTTCTAGTTCCTTGAGGTATAAAGTTAAGTTGATAATTTGAGCTCTTCCTTTTTTAATGGAGGTATTTAGTCCTATATGTTTCAGACTTCATACTGCTATTACTGCAGTCCATGTGTTTTGGTATGCTGTGATTTTATTTTCATTTGTTTAAAAATACATTTTTTAAATTTTTTTAGGACCTGTTATTTAACCCATTGACTGTTCAAGCGCATATTGCTTAATTTCCATACATTTGTGAATTTTACAGTTTTACTTTGATTTCTAGTTTCATTTATGACTGTGGTCATAAAAAACTCTTGATATGATTTTAGTCATCTTAAATTATCTTTTTTGTGGCTTCATCTGTGATCTATCCTGGAGAATGTAGGAGATCTATTCTATATGCATTTGAAAAGAATAGATATTCTGCTGCCCTTGGAGTGTTATGTACGAAGTCTGTCCAGAAAAAGCCCAGCTATTATTAATATAATGAGAATGGTGTGCATGACATCAATGTAACCTGTCAGCCAAGGAGAGCATCCTAGAATGTATGTGCATGTGAGAGCAATGATGACTTCACTGTACTAGTCAGTGGGGGCGGTAGACATCACGGGGTGAATATAACAGCCACACATGTGTACTGTGTGATTATCATATTCAAAATGAATGAGCTAGTAGATCGACAAATATGCATCAAAGTTTGTGTTACGCTTGAGCATTCCTCCATGGAAACTCTCCAGATCATTCAGAATGCTTTTGGGGATGATACAATGAGTGCAGCACAAATAAAGGTGTGGCCGAATGCTTCCAAGATGATCGAGAATCTGTGGAAGGTGATCCACATTCTGGGAGGCCTACAACAGGCAGAACACCTGAGAATGTTGAACATGTATGAGTGGCAATCAACCAAGATCAGCAACTGACAGTGTGAGAATTAGAAGCTGATCTGAGAATTCCAAAAGCTACTGTGTCGAGATTTTGATGCAGGATCTTGGCATGAAAGGAATTGTGGCAAAATTCATTCCCCATCTTCTACCAGAACAGAAGGAACATCGTGCTGCAGTTGCTAATGACTTGATTCAAACCACTACCAATGAGCCGGATTTCCTCAAAAAGGTCATAACTTTGAAGGGAACTGAGGCATCACTGTCCTGTGTAAAATGTTCCTTGCATCTTGTATCTTCCTAATTAAATGTCTCTATTTTTTTTTACATGACTGGATACTTCCTGGACATACCTCATGTATACCTGTTAGTCCAAGTGTCTATAGTGTTGTTCAAGTTTTCTGTTCCCTTATTTTTACTGTTTGGTTAATGTATCCACTATTAAAGTGAAATATCATATTGAAATATTCCACTATTATTGTGTTACTATCTTTCTTAAATTCTGTCAGTGATTACTTCATATATTTGGGTACTCTGTTGTTGAATAATATATGTTTATAATCCACCTGAAGAATTGACCCTTTTATTATTTTATAATTTTTTATTTGTCTCTTATTACAGTTTTTGACCTAATGTCTATTTTGAATGTTACAAGTATGGCCATCCTTACTCTTTTTTGGTTACCATTTGCATGGAACATTGTTTTCCATCATTCACGTGCAGCCTGTTGTATGTTCTTATACCTAATGTGAATCTCTTGTAAACAGCTATATTGCATTTTATAATCACTTTTTAACTTTCTTTCAGATAGGATCCATAGGTACCCTAAGTACCTTAAGCCTTTTTAAACATTGTGAGGAATAGCTTAGGTCTCCTTTGAGTGAATAACTTTACCCATTTTTAAATGTTATAAATCAAGCAACACAAATTTCAAGGACAGGAAAGAGCTTTATTACTCTAGTCATGAAATCCATTTGGCTGTAAGATCTGCTTCCATAGCAGTGAATGCAAATGTGTGCCAGCCAGGAAGCATTAGTAGATCACAAAGCCTGACATTAGAGTGAGCTATTCACTTATGCAAATTAGACTAAATTGATAGAATAAATTAAAGCCAATTTTGTACTGGACAGCATTTTGAAGGGAGGCATTGCATAATTTTAATTTGCTTATTTTTCCTTTATTAATGCCATGATATTTTAAATCAACTTGATCAAAAGTTTGATTTTTTAGTATATATTTACTTAATAAGACATTCAAATATCTGTTAGCACTAAGCCAAGCATAATGCAAATGAGGATATATAAATGCTAGACACAAATGTTGCCCTCACTGAACTTATCTTGTAGAAGGGAACATGCATGACATTAATGGATTCCGTGGTGGAAATTGGTACATGTTAGGAGCACAGAGTAAGGGGATACTCACATAAATATAATAAGAACATCCATGTGCATAAGTATATTGACATGCATCCTTTCCCGATTGTATTCTAAATAAGCCAAGACACACAAACACATATATATACATATGCACACACTAAACCAAAGCCATAAGGCAGACTTCATCCCCTAGGGACCATCTCCATGAGGCCAGGCGAGAACCTGATGAACCTAACACAGACTAACATATCCTGTAGAAGGCTGCTCATGTTAGTTAGCTGCTCTTTGTCTTGTTTTTCACATCCCTGTTTCCCGAGGTTAAATTCCCTACCTGTCTATACATACAAAGAGAATTTCATATCTATGTATCTTGACAAATTTATAAAGTTCTGTTTTTTCAGTAAATTATCAACTTGTGCAATTTTTAAAATAATATAAAATATCTGTATATTATCATATCCTTCTCAATGCACCTTACCTTTGATTGACTTATTTAGTCTTAAATGAAATACTGGAATCATGGGAGTGGATCAAGTGCAAAGAGGCTCAAGGAAATGGTTGAGGGTGAAGGAGCAACTGCCTGGCTTAATTTGGAAGTACTTACATAGCAACGTACAATTACCAAAAGCATTATAATCACCACTGAAAATTGATTAATTATATTATCTGTAAATAATGTCATAAACAAAAAAGAGGAAAAAGTAAATAATTTTGTTTTTGAAAAATGTTATGAATTCCCCAGAATAGTACATGCTCAATGGAAGAGCAGGTGGTTTATTTCAAATCAAAACAGAAGGGATGAGAATATATGTTTATTCTTCAAAAAGCTAAAATTACAATGAAATCTTTAAATCTCTAAATAATAGTTGATATGTAGAATTTTTAAAATGTTCTATGAAAATCTGGATGTGCTGTCCAGGTCCATCCATTCTGTCACAAAGGATAAAATTTACTTCTTGTTTATGGCTGAGCAGTGTTTTATTGTATATTCCAATAGTGTCCTATAGTTGTTTCATCCACTCATCTACTGATGAACACTTAGGCTGCTTCCCTGTCATGGCAATGGTAAATAATGCTGCAATGCACATAGGGTTGCTTATGTTCTTGGGAATTAGTGTTTTGGGTTCCTTCAATATATTTCCACAAGTGAGATCACTGAGTCAAAAGGTAGATCCATTTTTAATTTTTTGAGATATCTCCATACTGTTTTCCACAGTTGTTGTACCAGTCTGTATTCCCACCAGCAGTGCATGAGGACTCCCTTGTCTCTTCATCCTCGCCAGCACTTGTTGTTTGTTGATTTATTGATGAAAGCTATTCTGACAGGTGTGAGGTGATATCTCATTGTAGTTTTAATTTGCATTTCTCTGATGATTAGTGATGTTGAGCATCTTTTCATATGCCATCTGTATGTCCTTTGCATCTTTTCATCTGTATGTCCATTGGCCATCTGTATGTCCTCCTTGGAAAAGTGTCAGTTAAGGTCCTTTATCCATTTTTTAATTGGGTTGTTTTTTTGATGATGAGTTTTATAAGTTCTTTATAAATTTTGGATATTAACCCTTTATCAGATATATCAGCAAATATGTTCTCCCATTCTGTGGGTTGTCTTTTTATTTTGTTGACGATTTCATTTGCTGTACAAAACTTTTTAGTTTGATATAGTCCCACTTGTTTATTTTTCTTTTGTTTCCCTTGCTTTAGGAGATATATCTGATAAAATATTGCTACAAGCACTGTCCGATATTTTCCTGCCTATGTTTTCTTCTATGATTGTTATGGTTTCAGGTCTAACATTTAAGTCTTTAATATACTTTGAATTTTTTCTTGTGTGTGGTGTAAGAAAGTGGTCTGGTTTTATTTTATATTTTTGCATGTATCAGGCCAATTTTCCCAACACTAGTTATTGAATAAACTATCTTTAGCCCATTGTATGTGCTTGTTTCCTCTGTCAAATATTAATTGACTATAAAGGTGTGGGTTCATTTCTGGGCTTTCTCTTCTAGTGACCTATGTGTCCATTTTTTTATGTCAGCACCATGCTGTTTTGATTACTATGGCCTTTTAGTATAGTTTGATATTAGGTAACATGGTTCCTCCAACTTTGCTCTCCTTTCTCAAGATTGCTGCTATGATTTCAGTCATATGTGGAATCTAATGAACAAATTGAACTAACAAGCAAAATAGAGACAGAGTCATAGAGAACAGGATGACAGCAAGGGGGAGGAAGTTGGGGTGGAGGGATTGAGTGAAAAAGAAAAAAAGGATTCATAGACATGGACAACAGTGTAGAGATTGCTGGGGAGAGCTGGGCATAAGAGGACTAAATGGTAATGGAAAAAATACAATAAATATTGAATAAAAATAAAACTTCTCTGTGAATGGACTATACTTGGTAAGATATTTAGAAAGGCAAATGTGTTCCTTGCAATCAGCATATTCAGATGAAGAAGTGGCCTGTAACTCTCTATTGCTGAAGTGAAAGATGGTAAATAATTATCAACAGCACTTATTTATATTTATAGTCTACTTGCTTTTATGCTACATTACATTCTGATCACCCATCTTAATGAATTTTGAGATAGTCTTAAATGCCAAGAAAGCACTTTGCAAGAAAAATATTTGGTCTCCTGGAGAAAAAAAACCTGTTTAGTCCATCTTGAAATCAATGCATTATTTTTACTTAGAGATTACCTGCAAGTTTAAGTTCATAATCCATCTCTCTCATAGATGAATCAGATTTAAGTAATTGAAAGCTTGTCAGTGCGACTGCTTTTTCATCTTTCTCACATCTAAAAGGGTAGCAGTCAGCAATAGCTCCCCTCCCTAAAATATTCTAGTGCCGTCTAGGTTTTTTTTAATAACAAGAAATAAACTGTTCTTTCCATGAATAGTACTTTAGTATCATGTTTTAAATCTATTTGCCCTATGATATTACTTGGGATACATTTATTTAACATGCTATCCCAACATGTACTGAATGTTAGAAATTCATATTCATCATCAGTCCTTTCTCTTTTTAATCATTATTACTTTGTTTCAGAAATTATACTGTCCTCAATTCCAAAATCATTGTGGTCACAATAAGGCCTGAACCCAAAGCAACTGATTCGTACCTGGAGATAGAACTAGCTCATTTGTCTAATGTAAGTATCATTCACTTACTTTTTGAATTTATCTTTTAAGAAAGATTAACAGTTGTACTTTTGACCAGTAAGACCAGAACATATTTCCTAAGTTTTTGAGTTGCAAATGTGTTATAAAGATATTTACAGAAATAAAATGCTATATTATTCTATGCTTCTGTTCATGCTGTAATTATCTTCAGTTTATCTGAAATAATAGCAAATCATTTACTAGTATATACATCTGCATTGTGCTCTGGGCTAGACAGGGGGGGAGATCAAGACGAATACATACCTGTCTCACCATGCGGTACGGAAGACTGCCATGTAAATACACAGATTGACTGCAGCATGGGGCAAAAGTAGGTTTACACTTGTTCATATGGAAATAATATAATAATTAATAAATAATAAAAGTCATACACACAGAACACAATGTGGTGATTACTAGAGGGAAGGGGTGGGAAGAGAACTAGAAGAGGCTATGGGGGGTAAATGGTGATGGAAGGAGACTTTACTTGGAGTGATAAATACACAATGTAATATGCAGATGATGTATTATAGAATTGTACACACAAAACATACAATTTTATTAACCACTGTCACTCCAATAAATTCAATAAATAATACAAGAACAAGCTCCATTTCACATACTCACAACTATAAATCTACTTTTGCCTACCTACCCTGTTTGCTTTGGAGCAATAGAAGTTGCAAACCTAAGCCAATGGGGATGGTTAACTCTAGGGTAGGAGAATGGTGAGCAGCATTTGAAAGTGCTAAGTAGGATCAGAAATGGCTCTTTATAACTATCTGTGTGCTCCATCTATCTAAATCTAAGTCTAAATCTCTCATTTCAGAATGACCAGAACCCTTTCTCAAACCCATCCACCTGCAACAGAAATTCTTCAGATCTTGTTCAGTCCTTATGTAGAAATTTAAAATACATAGCTTATCCTTTATATATTCACTTTGAATACTTAAATCATTAATGAGTTGGGACAAGGAAAGCGATTCCCATTAAGGCTTTCCTAATTATACTGTTATACTTCCTATGTTAATGAAAGCCAGTCTCGTGTTGCATATATATACGAGATTTTTGTTTATTCCTTGCAAACTTCTATAAAGTTGATTCGTACATACAAATAGCAGAAGCACAAAGTGAGGGTCATTTTCCCAAATTGATATACTTAGTGAATGACATAATGGAATTTATAATCACATCTGTTGTTTTACAAAAACCCATGTATTTTCTTTTTTTTAATTTTTGATATTCCCTTAAAAATCATCCTTGATTTTATTTAAAAATGACAGTTATCTTCCTTGTTAACCATTTTTTACTAAGCTGCTTCAGTCTTCCTCAATGTTTAATGAAAATTTCAAATCTCTCAGCAATAACTTTTAAACATCATAAGTAATATTTAAACTGTGAGGTCCTTTCCTACTGTTGCCATTCTGATCCTAAGTGTGAGAATGTGGTTCATCTTGATAACATTTACTTTCTCAAACCTCAGAACAACCATAATCTCATCACTGCACTGAAAACTAGGAAATAATTTTAATGTTGCTTCTGAGTAAGAAATTTCTTTCTTTGTTCAAAATTTGTTATGAAAATATGTATTTTCTTATTTGTGTTTTATCATTTATCATGGTAATGAGTTATAAGTATAACTTATCATTATCAGTATAAGTTTTATCATTTAGCATGGTACCAGTTATAAGTATTGATAAAAAATAATAAGATATTAATCCCCTGAATTGCTTACTGTAAAAGTAATAGTGTCAGAATACATACCATGTTCCACATTTCTTATAAAAGAAGCACCCTAAAAATGAACAAAACTCTCCTGTAGAAAGATAAAATTCTCATTTACAATTTACAGGTCATGCTAATTAAATAACATTTTGTCATAAGTTGAAGAAAGAGTACTTCAAAAATAGTGTTGATAAAACAGTCTCACAATTTACATTCAATAAAATTATTTAAAATTAATAGATTTAAGCTTTGAGCCAACCTTTTCTCCTCTGGAGGCTTATCTGGACAGCCAGTTTACACATGAGGTAAACCATGTAAAAAATATTTTCTACATATGGAAAATAATTGCACAGTTAATACATCTTATTAAGCACCAGCTAGATAATAGAGTGCAGTACAAGTCAGACTATAAGAAGGGTGAGATAATTTTCAGAAGTCACTTAGAATTAATTGTCTTTCAGTGTTTTGAATGAGTAGACCAGATCCCTAAAATGATACTATATCTGCCTCAGAAGGCCTAGGTTTAACAGAATATAGACGAATCTATTATGAAATGGGCAGGGGGAGGAGAGGTTTACCGTGGAGAAGAAAAAGCTGCGAAGTGTTCCCTCTCCTGGCCACGCTCCCTCCTGTGCCTTGCCTGCCTGCACCCGTGCTCAGAGGCCACCCAACCCAGTCAACAACCTCACAGCAGACACTCTCATATACTTCCTGTTTCATACACACCCATCAAACCATTCTGTGCATAACACATACAGTCCTTCACGCTCTACTGTTTTGCATTTCTAATGCTTGTTCTATATATACTTACTATTCAAATTAGATTTGAAGAATACTTTACTGTTCCCTGAGGAAAGGAATATGTGGCTGATTTATTGAGTATTTAATATTTATTACCAGTGTTGTAAAGAAATACTCTAATACAAATCAAAGCCAGGAAGACAAACAATCTAATTAAGAAGTGGACAAAAAGCCTGAATAGACGCTTCTCCAAAAAGGACATACAGAGTGCATGTAGACATATGAAAAAAATGCTCAACATCACCAGTCATCAGAAGAAATGCAAATTAAACCTTAATGAGGTATCACCTCACACTTCTCAGAATAGCTCCCATCAATAAATCAACAAACAAGAAGTGCTGGCGAGGTTGTGGAGAAAAGGAAACCTTAGTGCGCTGTTTGTGGGAATACAGACTGGTGCAGCCATGTGCAAAACAATATGGAGTACTCTTAAAAAAATAAAAATAGAAATGCTTTTTGAACCAGAGATGATTCTACTATTGGGAATATACCTGAAGAATCCCAAAACACCATTATATATATATACTTATATATATATATATATATATATATATATATATATATATATCTCCCTATGTTCATAGCAGCACTACATACAATAGCCAAGATTTGGAAACAGTTTATGTCATCAGTAGATGAGTGGATTAAAAAAGCTGTAACACATTTATACAATGGAATACTATGCAGCAATAGAAAAAGAAAAAATAACTCCTATATTTTGCCGCAGTATGTATGAACCTGGAGAAAATTATGCTAAGTGAACTAAGACAGTGAGTGAAAGAAAAAATATCACATGATCTCACTTATATGTGGAATCTAATAAACATAATAAATGAATGAACAAATAGTAACAGAAGCTTAGATACAAAACAGACTGATAGCTGCTGGGAAGGAGAGGGATAAAAGATAGCAAAAGGATTAAGCAAATAACATTTACGCACAATCCATGGACACATACAACAGTATGGGGATTGTCTTGGGGTTGGGAGAAGGTGGAGTTCGGTGGAGGTGGGGAAAGGAAGAAAACGTGGGAACAACTGTACCAGCATAAACAATAAAAATAAAACTAAAAGAGAGAGAGAGAGATGTCCTATATACTGATTTTAGTGTATTTCCATTGAAGAGGTAATCGAAAGAGGCTATACTGAAATATAGTCCACTAAAATATGAAGAAAAGACTCATCTTAAATATGAAAATTGAAATTGATTTAAAAGCTAAAATTTCACCATAATTATAACTATATACATTGAAATGTATCATCACTGTTATTGCCTTCAAAATTGAACTATTTTAGATATGACATATTTCTAATATTAAATCAGCCTACTTTCACCAGTTTTCTTATATCAAAAGTATCTGCTATATTTTTCTGAGCTCAGAAAAGGATAATGACTTGCGAATTATATCTGTTTCAAATACCATGTGGGGAAAAAAGGAAGAATGGGAATTGATAGTTATAATGAGTCTAGGGGAAAAACCTGTTAAATTTTTCCAAAGGAAATGTGTTCTTTTAAAAAGCTCTTTAACACATACCATTTAAAGTATGTTAAATATATGAAGGAAAGCCTTTGGGAACTGGTAAAAATTGGTACTAGAATATGGCATTTTGAAATTCCAAATTATATTTCGTCAATTGCAGTTTTAACCATTTTATAAGTAATTAATAGACCATATACTACCCTTAGGTAGTATGGTTTATGGCTTTATCATCATGACCTATAGAATCAGGGTTTTTGGTTTATGGCTTTATCATCATGACCTATAGAATCAGGGTTTTTGGTCTTTAGTGCTTAGGTATAGCAACTGATTCCTTTGAAGAAATATCAAATTTGCTTTTCTGAGAAAAATAATTTTGTTTTTTATTTAATATATTTACTTAAGGTTTCTTTAGTGTGACATTTACACTTTTTGATATTGTTAGACTCTCTAATATATAAGAAAATTTAATAATTGTATTTAAAGTAATTATGGAGACCTAGATAAGTATACTAGAATGGACCTGTGCGTGCGCACACGTACACACACACATGCACATTTACACGTACCCACCATCAAGCTGCCTTGCATTTGACAGGTCTGAGCCTGCTATGACTTTTTAAGGTGGATAACATCCCTATATTTAAAAATTAGTTAGAAGAAGAAAAGACATGATTTTAGTTATCTTGTGCTTTATTAACTTTGTAAGCTCTGAAATGCATTGGTTCCAAATGAAAAGTCCTCCTGTAGTTCCATTTCTAGTGGAAAGACAGAGTGGACGGAGCTGGCTTGCAGTCTGTGTAGTCTAAACTGCTCTCTTTCGGGGCCGGACAACTCGCCAGGTTTATGTTAGTTCTCAAACTGGTCACATTCATGAAAGTTCTCATGAGAATTTGGACTTCTGGGTGTTTATTTTTCAATATTTGCTTGCATGTTAATGGGATCAATCTAACAAGTTAAGGAGTTTGTTCTATATGCATAAGCTAAAATTAATCATGAGCCATGGCCTTTGTAAATAATAGTGGAAAACACAATGGAAGACTGTAATGAATATGCTCGTTAACAATAGATGATCATGAAAAACAATGAAAAGAGATTCCAGCGCTCATCAGTGGGCATTTCCATGACTATCAAAGGCCGATAACAACACAAGAAATTAAAAATCACTTGGCAAAGCTTAAAGCCTGGCCTATGCATCTATAATTTGTACAAAGGGATATTTGTATCATTTATATTTTAAATTATTTTCTGCCCTTGGTTTTGTCCATGTGGAAGAGCTTTCAAATGTTTTGCCTATGGAAAGTTCTTGGTAACTTTTATAGGAGAGTCATGAAATGCTAACTAGACAAACAGATTGATGGCTGTACCAACAGCTGGAATTGAAAGAGAAATGTTCTCTATGTACAGTTATTGGGGGGCATGTCCTAAATTCTAAATTTCAGTAAGCATTCTTCTCAATTCATTTCAAATTCAATTTAATTTTATTCATAACACAAAGCTTATATTCTTCAAAAATTTTAGAATAAGTATGCTATTGTTGGAGCAAGTATTGGCAAACATTTTCAGTTAACAGTCAAAGAGTAAGTATTTCAAGTGTGTGAGCCACGGTGGTCTCAGTCCCATCTACTCACCTGTGCAGTGGTAGTGTGAATGCAGCCATCGACAACATGTAAATAAGTGGGTGTGACTGATAAAAGTATAAATTTTATTTTCAAAAATAGGTAGCACTTAGGAATAGGCAAAGGAGGGCAAAGGGGGAAATTGAGACAACTGTAATAGAATAACTCTCAAAAAATAATTTAAAACAGTTTTAAAAATAGTAGCAGACCAGATCGGTATCCTAGTCTGTAGAGGTTATCACTCCCTTTATAGTAAACAGAATAATAGCCCCCAATGATATTCAAATCCTAATCCCCAGAACCTGTGAATATGTTATGTTACATATAAAAAATGACTTTGCAAATGTTAAAAGTAAGGACATAGAGTCTTTAGGGTTTTCTGTATACATTATCATGTCATCTACAAATAATGACAGCTTTATGTCTGCCTTTCCAATTTGGCTGCATTTTACTCTTTTTCTTCTTGTCTGATTGCTGTGGCTAGAACTTCCAGTACTATGTTGAATAAGACAGGTGAATGTATACATATTGTTCCTGATCTCAGGGAAAAGGCTTTTAGTTTTTGGCCATTGAGTATGATGTTAACTGTGGGTTTGTTATATATGGGCCTTATGACATTGAGGTATGTCCCTTTATTACCCTTTGCTGAGAGTTTTTATTATAAATGGGTGTTGGGTTTTATAAAATGTTTTTTCTGCATCTATTGATATGATCATATGATTTTTATCCTTCGTTTTGTGTATGTGGTGTGTCACATTTATTGATTTGCAAATACTGTACCAATCTTGAATCCCTGGAATAAATCCTACTTGATTATATTGTATGATCTTTTCAATGTATTGCCGGATCTGCTGTACTAATATTTTGTCCAGGGTTTTGTATGTTCATCAGGGATATTGGCCTATAATTTTATTTCTTTATAATGTCTTTATCTGGTTTTTGGAATTAGAATACTGGCCTCATAAAATGAGCTTGGGAGTCTATTTTCCTCTTGAATTTTTTGGAGTAGTTTGAGAAGGACAGGTGTTAGTTCTTCTTTGAATGTTTGCTAAAATTTGCCTGTGAAGACATCTTGTCTGGGACCTCTGTTTGCCAGGAGTATTCTTATCACTGACTTTTTTAGTTGTAATCAGTTTTTGCAACTGATTCAGTTTTTGAAAAATTGTATGTTTCTAGGACTATTTCGGTTTTGCAAAATTGTATGTTTTTAGGACTATTTTATTAATTTTCTTACAATCCTTTATATTTCTGTCATGTCAATTTTTATTTCTCCTCTTTAATTTCTAATTTTATTTATTGGGTTCTCTAGTATTCTGGTTAAAGGCTTGTCAGTCTTGTTTATCTTTGCAAAAAAAAAACTAGTTCTAAGTTTCATTGATCTGCTTTATTGCTTTTATTGTTCCTGTGTCATTTATTTCCTCATTAATCTTTGTTATTTTGTTCCTTCTACTTACTCTGGGCTTTGTTTGTTCTGAGATAGCTCTTTTAGGTGTAGGGTTATATTGTTAATTTGAGATTTTTCTTGCTTCTTGAGGTAGTCCTGTATTGCTATGAATTTCCATCTTAGGACAGTCTATTCAGTCAATGGTGGTAGGAAAATTGGACAGGTACATGCAAAAAAAAAATGAAACTAGACTGCCTCCTTACACCATATACAATAAATTCAAAATGGATTATAGACTTAAATGTAAGACTCAAAATAATAAAATTTCTAGAAGAAAACATAGGCAGTAAAATCTCACACATTTCTCACCTTTCTCATAGCAGTAGTTTTTCTGATGCATCTCTCAGGCAAGGGAAACAATAAATAAATACATACATAGATAAATAAATGAACAAACAAATGGGACTATATGAAAGTAAAAAATGTTTGCACAGCAAAGGAAACTATTAACAAAATAAAAGGACAGTCCCCTGAATGGGAAAACATATTTGCCAATGATACATATGATGAGGGGTTAATATCCAGAATTTACAAAGAAATTAACACTAAAAAAACAAGCAAACAAACAATCCAGTTTTTAAAAATTGGCAAAGGATCTCAATAGAGACTTCTCCAAAGAGGACATACATGCCACCTGAAGACATAGGAAAATGCTAAATGTCACTAATCATCAGAGAAACGCAAACTAAACCCACCATGAGGTATCGCCTCACACCTGTCAGAATGGCCATCATCAGTAAATCAACAAACAAGTGCTTTCTAGGATGCAGAAACTAGGGAACCCTCATGCACTGTTGCTAGGAATGCAGATTGGTGCGGCCGCTGTCGAAAACAGTATGGAGTTTCCTCAGAAAATAAAAAATGGGACTATCTTATTATCCAACAATTCTACTTATGGGAACATATCCAAAGAAATCCAAAACATTGATTTGAAAGAATATATGCACCCCTATGTTCATTGCAGCACTAATTACAATAGCCAAGATTTGGAAGTAGCCCAAGTGCCCGTTAGTAGATGAGTAGATTTAAAGGCTGTGGTACATTTATACAGTGGAATACTACTCAGCTATAAAAATAGAAAGAAATCTACCTTTTGCTCTGGCATAGATGAAGCTATAAGGTATTGTGCTAAATGAAATAAGCCAGTCAGAAAAAGACAAATATCATATGATTTTAATTATATGTGGAATATAATGAACAAAATAAACAAACAAAATAGAAATAGACTCACAGATACAGAGAACAGACTGACAGCTGGGGGTTGGGAGTAGGGCCTGGGTTGAGTGCTGGGTGATATATGTGAAGGGATTAAGCAAAAATAACAAAACTCAAAGGCTTAGACATCAGTATGGTGACTACCAGAAGGAAAGGACTGGAGGCAGGTAGAATTGGGTAAAGGAGATAATAAATGGTGACAAAAGGAGACTGAACTATTGGTGATGAACAAACAATAGAATATGAGGTCTGTCTGAAAAAAGTCCAGCCATTGTTAATATGATGAGAATGGTTTGTGCAACACTGACATACTTGGCAGCCAAGGAGAGTAGACCAGAATGCACATACATGAACAAGATCACTTCACTATACTAATCAGTGGGAGTGGTAGACTCTATTGAGTGAGCATGTGTATTGTGTGGCCATCACATTCAAAATGACTGAGTGAATAGAGTGATGAATCTGAATCAAATTTTGCAGTAAGCTTGAACATTTCTCCAAAGAAACTATTGGGATAATTCAGAAGGCCTCAGGTATGGGCAACTAGTGATTGGCAGCTTCATCAGGACAATGTGCTCGCTCATTCATCATACCTCATGCAGAGTTTTTTGGTGAAACATCAATAACCCAAGTGACTCAGCCCCATTACAGCCCAGATACGGTGCCCTGCAACTTCTAGCCATTCCCAAAATTAAAATCATCTTTGAGAGGGAAGAGATTTCAGACTTTCTATGAGATTGAGGAAAATAACACAGGGCAGCTGACAGTGATTGGGAGAACTGTGTGAGGTCCCAAGGTGTCTACTTTGAAGGGGACTGAGGCATTGTTGTCCAACATACAATGTTTCTTGTATCTTATATCTTCTTCAATAAATCTCTATATTTTTCATATCACATGACTGGATACCTTCAGGACAGACCTCATATACAAACAATGTAATACAAAATTATACACTTGAAATAATTAACCAATGTAATCCCAATAAATTCAATAAAATAAATATTAAAAAGAAGTATGGACATTGAGATGAAGAAAATATCCCTGATTATCTGAGTAGGTCCAGTTTAATCACATGAGCCATTAAAAGTGCACAACCTTTCCCAATGGCTACAGTCAGAAAGAAGCAACATAAAGACTCAATTGCCATTGCTGATTTTGAAGGTGAAGGAAGAGAGCCATAAGCCAAGTGATATGGTCTCTTCTACAAGCTGTTGCCATCCAGGAAGGAAATGTGGACTCAGTCCTGCAACTGCAAAGAACAATCCTGCTGATACCTGAATAAGCCTGAACATGAATTCATTCCCAGGTCCTCCAGAAAGGAACCCAATTCTACCAATGCTTTGAGTTCAACCTCTTGAATCTCTTGAGCAGTGACCCAGACCTCTGACTTACAAAAACTGCAGATAATGAGTTTGTGTTGTTCTATGCTGCTAATTTGTAACAGCAATGATAGAAAACTAGTAACCCTGTATTGGAGCATTGCAAAATTAGTTTCTGGACTATAAAGATATATATATGTATACATTAGTAGTGGCATTTTGAATCAGCTATACTACAACACTAATAATATGTTATTCAAATAAAAATTAATTAGCAACTAGAGATTATAGTTTGTCCTGCTGATTGTTATATCAGCATTTTAGGAACCTGATAGAAGGAATCATCACCAAACAGGCCAGTGAGAATGGCCATGTAAAGTAGGGGCAGATATTAGGGAAAACTACAGGAAACCATGAGATAGTACCACCTGTGCAGCCACGTGAAGGACCTGGTGGAACCAGGTGATGGAGGTCAGGGACAACCCTGACAATTACAGTTACACTGTACTCTCGGAGCAATTTAGCCAAACTCCTCTACAGGCAGCTGCTAGATTGGAACAGTGAAAAACCCCTGCCAGCCCTTGTCTCTGCCTCAACCACATAAAAGTATTATTAAGACATGTTATTCTATCCTCTTAAGTGTAAAAGGGAAAGGCTTAAGGTATATGTTATATACATAAAGAATCTAGTTATTTAGGTATTTGTTTCCTAAAGTTACTTTGTACTTCAACTCATAGAAAATACTTGGAGAGGTTTTGTCCCATTTGTTTGTTGAGCGCTGCACCCGGCTCCTGTGCAACCATTGTCACAAATGACTTAATTACATGTGGGTAAGACATACCAAAATAGGTATGTACTGTATTTTGCCATGTATGATGTGCGTCCATGGCTTTGTGCACATTACACATGGGATTATTATGCCCATGCATGTAATCATTATGCCCTTGTATAATGCACATCCTTATTTTTCCCTCAAAAATTTGGGCCAAAAAAATGCACATTATACACAGTGAAATACAAGAATGTGGAGGCAATAATTTTCTTTGTAGGATACACATGTGAATAATTACTGATAGTGGTTCTACTTTGTACTGTTTCCCATATGTCAGAAAGCATTAATCGAGAAATAATGTATATTCAGGTTAGTGATATATCTCAGAAATTAGAGAAGCAAGCTGTTACCACATCCACAGAAGCAGTGTCATCTGGTTGATGTGAGTTACTGAGGGACCATGTAGCAGAAGCTGATATAAATATATGCCCTCTCCGCGTGTCCCAGTAAAAGAGCTGCCAGATCCTCCAGAAGAGCTATGTGACATGAATGTGACTCATCCTGATAAAATGATATTCTACGTTCCTCACTTCAGGAGCTTTTATATCATTCTGCTTTCGTTAAAGCCAGCTCCTTCTTTTCCATCTCCTTGAATTGACTGGTTCCCAATGCAATGCTTTCTATAGATCCCTTCAAAACTTCATTCAAAAATGTAAATCCAAATATAACCAGAGTCATTAAAATTAAGAACAATCAAACAGTAGCCAGAGGGGAGTGGGGAGAAGACAGTGGGAGAAGGGTTTTAGGGAACTACTATAAAGGACCCATGGACAAAACCAAGGGAGGGGGATGAAAGCAAGGGAGGGAGGTGGGTCTAGGGAGGGCAATGGGGAGAAAATACAGACAACTGTAACTGAACAATAAAATTATTTAAAAATAAAAAATGTAAATCCATTAAAAATTCTGTATCTCCATGTTTCTATTATGTAAGAACATAGAACTGCATTTTCACTGAGGCTCTTTATACTTCATATACCTATTAGCTATCCCCTCAAATAAAAAGACACTAAGTTTTAGTTTTTTAAAAAATACATATTTTAAAATATTGTAATATAGGAAAGTGTTTACTATAATCTTAAAAAGAAGTTTGGAGAATATTCAACAGACTATTTCCTGTTGTTGAGTTTTATATTGTATCTTTTTCAACTTTGTGTCATTTCTTTGGGAAATGTATCACACTTGTAGGGACTACGAAGTTGTTTATAGGTTGGGACATAACCCGAAAAGGGTTGCCTCTCATTGATCAGTGACCTGTTATAGATATGACTATGGAAAATTTTACATCTACTAAAATCTTACTTCCCTAGCATGCTTTGCTGAGATTTTTTTTAAATTGCATTTTCTCAAGTAATATGAAGATTATAAGTAGGGTATGAATTAGTCTTTTATGAACACGTTAGTCATTTTGGAACTGTTCTTAAGGAATTCCTAAAATCTATTTGTGCAATTATATAATAATGGTGTTTAAACCTTAGTAGAGAAATAAGCCTAGCAAAACCCAGGTCATTCTAACATAATGCCTTCATGTCTAAAATTTCAAAATCTAAAGAGAGATTATATAGTGAACAGCCTTTCTCCCATGTACATTCAAAATGTCACTGTGCCATTTACTAGAAGACATGACAGAAAGAATATTCTTGGAATATCTGAGTCACAGCACTGGAAAGGACGAAATAATGATGGTGAAGTCATTGCCCTTCTTTGTGTCCTATGTCCATTTGTTTGTCTGGCCATTATAGACAAGAGGGTATTTTTGTTTCAAAAGGATTATGAAAGGTATAAGAAAGTTAAGAAGTGCCCAGATTAAGATTTTACTATGGCGTATGAGCCCTAAGCATCTGAAAGTCTAAAGAAAAACAAAGTAAATTAACTACATTATTTCTGTTGTTTGTGATTTGAGCAGTACTTCTCCAAATTTGATGTGGATGAAAATTACTAGGGCAGGTTAGAATGAATGATTCTAGTTTAGCCATAACCTTAAAATCATTGGAGCTAAGGAATCTACACTGTTTTAAATAAAACAACTCAGTTGTTTCTAGAGTAGATCCAGAGAAAACAGTTTTTTTTAAACATGTTTGTTTAAAGCCTTTTTTTAAGGTTGTTCAGTGAAAGAATATAGGATTGGCGTGGATTGGAAGATAAAATTCTGGTTACCTTTCCCCCTGAGGGTGTTAATAGACAGACAAAGGTGTTGGCAGTCTGAGCTTCCACTGGAAGCTTTAGAAAACATTTTTAATGCATTAAGGTATCAAGAGTGTATTTAAGATCACATGTGAATTGAATTTTTCAAAACTTAAAACAACACCACATATATTAAGAGAAACTTGGTCTTCATTCATTTTTATTGTGACTTTACCCTTATCTGTTCTGTAGCCACCTTCCTTCAGACCTCTCTGCTCATATATTGTCTTCCTAGTGAATCCTTCCCAACATACAAAGTTTCAATCATCCACTTCCCAGCCTTTCCTACTCATTGTGACTTGCTTTCATCACAGCACAGATTACCATCCAGCATGTTATATATGTGCTTATTTATGGTTTTTGTCTCTGCCTTCCCCCTTCAGTATAGTTACGTCGATGAGGCAGGATTTTGTTTTGTTCAGTGTTGTATTGCCAGTGCCTACAGGGGTACCTAAAATGTAATAGGTGTTTACAAAGTGATTTTTGCATAAATAAGTAAATTAATAAAAGAACTTTTGATCATCTTTTTTTGCTTTTCTTGCTGACTTCATTAATTTGTGAGTAATTTATCATAGTGAGATATATATAAAGTGTTCCATAGGAAAAAAGTAGATTGGAAGAGATTTCTGAAGGAAAAAAAGGATTTCACTATGAATGTCCTTCTAGAATCATTGAGGTCAAACTAGAAAAGATGCCAAATCCTCTGTTATAAATAAGAAAAAAAGAAAAGTTATGCAGACCAAAGGAAAAGAGAGAGCCACCCATATAAACATATTGACACACTTAGTGATATATTTTACCATAAAATATTGGTTTAGTTTATTTTGAACAGAGAAGTAAAAGAAAATAGCAAAGACTATTAGAGACACTTAAAGTGGTATATCGAATATTTATGGTAATTAGGAAATTTGGATCACGGTACATTTTTTAAGTGTTTAAAAGCTGGAGAGTAGAAATGTTTAACAGGCGCTCAACTATGCTATTTTTGGATGAAGTCAAGAAAAAAGGTTTTTTTTCCAAAAATGTGTTTTTTTTAAGAATAGCACAATCTTTCCAAAAGTTTTCAAACACATGCAGTTTTAATATTTTCTGTCAATTATATTGACAGCTTTGTAAATTAATGTTCTTTAGCTTCCTTGTCTCGTTTGCCTGAAGTTTTTTTCTCAGTTTAATTCATTTCTTGAGTTTACTTCTATACCATGCCCATTAGCCTCTTGCTGGTATCATTACAATTTTGCTATGCACTCTGCTGAGTTCACCATTTCCTGTTATTGATTTCCTGTAAATTTCTCATAACAGATCTTATAGGAGAACACCATTGAGAAAAGTACCTGAAAATTATAACAAATATTTTACAATTGGTTTCCCAGTAGAAGCTTTTAGATAGGATTTTTTTTTTTTACATTTGGGATTAATTTATCTTTTAATGTCTCATTGCACATTCTATTTTTAAAATTATTTTATTATTGTTCAAGTACAGTTGTCTGCATTTACCCCCCACACACACTACTCCCCCACCACCCCAGCCATCCTCACCTCCCTCCCCTGATTCCCCCCCTTTGGTTTTGTCTATGTGTCCTTTATAGTTGTTCCTGAAAACCCTTCCTCACTCCCCCCCATTATCCCCTCCCACCTCCCTGCTGGTTACTCTCAGATTGTTCTTAATTTCAGTGTCTCTGGTTATATTTTGCTTGCTTGTTTGTTTTGTTGATTAGGTTCCACTTAAATGTGAGATCGTATGGTATTTGTCTTTCACCACCTGACTTATTTCACTTAATATAATGCTCTACAGTTCCATTCATGCTGTCAAGAAGGGTAGGGGCTCCTTTTTTCTTTCTGCTGCATATATTCCATTGTGTAAATATACCATAGTTTTTTTATCCATTCATTTGCTGGTGGGCACTTAGGTTGCTTCCAGCTCTTCACTATTGTATATTGTGCTGCTATGGATATTGGGGTGCATAGGTTCTTTTGCATCGGTTTTTCAGGTTTCTTAGGATATAATCCCAGCAATGGAATTGCCAGGTCAAAAGGCATTTTCATTTTTAGTTTTTCATACTGCTTTCCACAGTGGCCGTACCAGTCTGCATTCCCACCAATAGTGTACCAGGGTTCCCCTTTCTCTACAACCTCTCCAGCACTCATTGTTTGTTGATTTGTTTATGATGGCCATTCTCACCAGTGTGAAGTGATAGCTCATTGTGGTTTTAATCTTCATCTCTCTAATGGCTAGTGGTGCCGAGCATCTTTTCATATGTCTCTGGGCCCTCTGTATGTCCTCTTTGGAGCAGTGTCTTCAAGTTTTTTGCCCATTTTTTAATTGGATTGTTTGTCTTCCTGGAGTGGAGTCATATGAGTTATTTATATATTTTGGAGATTGTTCTATCTAGGTACTAAGATTTCTCTAATTTGTATGTTCTTATCTTTCCAAACTAAAAATGGTAAGTAACTGACTCAGCTCACAGGCCTACATATCAGTGACTATATTAGAATGAGTATTCACAAAGGGGTACCTCTCTGTTGTGTAGGTCCCGGAATGTATAGAGAAACACAAGACTGAGTAGTACATCATGGAGTCTATAACGTTCTCACACAGATTTTTTTTTTTAGATTTTTACAAAGACAGAAAGAGCAAAGCATCTAGGAGGTGAAGGTACAGGATAAAACTGGGGACTGACACAGGCATGGGATAGGAATGGAAATGTTTCTCATCTTCGTACTTTTATCTGAAAGTGGACATCTGTTTCTTCAAAAGAGTAAAAAGAAGGGGATATCCCAAATTAAGTCTATATAATATTTATTTTCTAAATTATTCTTTTGTTATAACTGTTAGAAACTCTGATTTTGAAATGTTAATCCCGTAATAAAAATCCTGTATTGGTTTATACAGAGATTTTAAGTTTCTCTAACTCAGAAAAGGCATGAACTAGATTTAGAGGACCTGTTCTCTCAGGTTCTTCACCTACTCTTCATTTCTACATTCATGAAATGCATACACTCATACCCTCCATTGGATATTCCAATGATGATTTATTTTCTGTAATGTGGTCTGAGCTCTTTTGAACAAATCTCTAGGTAAATATAGCATAACTTTGACATAACATTCCAGCAGTGTTTAAAATTTCTTAGGAAGTCACAAGCTGTATGAAAATGTGGAGTAAACCAGATAGAGTCCTGTATGACAGAGGCAGAAACCTACTTGAAGTACCATTCCCCTCCACATCCCTTGAACAGCCACATCTGTGTCTACTGTGAGGTCCGGACAAGGACCCACGTCATCTATAAAGCTCACTCTGGCTTACGCAGAGACCATGACACTGTCTCTTATGCAGTCAGTTATCACTAGTGACACTTATACAAGCATGTCTCTGGTATCATTACAGCAACATTCTATGTGTGTGCTCCTCATCAATTCTGTGAGGCCATAGCCTTCTTCAGAGCAATGTTTTATGATAGGTAAGGGGTATGAGCATACAGTCAAAAGTAGGATTCCTACCTCGGATGCATGGTCTTTGAAGGATTTTGGAAAATGTTAGTGGTGCCAAAATACTGGAGTTAGTCAAATATCCTGATTAAAATGAATAATAAAAAAGGGGGGGTAGATTTCAAAGATTTTAAAATAGTGAACTTAATTTTTATTTCTAGTGGAATCCTAGAATGGACTCAGAAAACAGCACATAGGAGAGGAGCATTTCACAAAAAGCTTGCCTAGACTTTTAAAAATGTTGCTTTGCCAGATATACCACCATGACTGTTGTAGACCGCTCTGCCTGGTTTTAGGAATTGTATCTCGATCCCTTGTGGCTAAGGGCGAGGAATGGCCTTTGGAGTGCCAGCCACAGGAGACAAAGCCTGTCTCTGGTAGCAAACTCTGCTTCAGTTCCTCTCCCTGCCCCCAAAGCTTGGTCTGAAGTCAATGATGGGTAAGACCCCTCACAGTGGGGGGCAACCTAAGCCAGACTTGATCACTTGGGAGGCCTTCATGGAAGGACTCGGGCTGCAACAAAGAGCAATGGACTTTTGCCCCACCCCTCCCTGGCTTTGACATAGCCCCCCCCATGTCCTCTGGGAGAAGCACTTCCTGGCTCTAATCCCCTTAAGCCTGAATATCTGATGGGGAGGGGTGCAGCTCCTTGCCTTGCTAGAGTGAGTCCTGGCAGAAAATCTGGCATCACAAAGACTTCCTGATAAACCTGTGAAATCTGCTCTGCTAAGAGTGCTTTCATTCATATGATAAGGGTCCAAGAGGAAATGAGTATGTCTCCCAAAGTTTCTGCAACTCTCTACCTGACAGACATTGACTCAGACTCTGAAGCCCTCATATTTCTTTGAAATGTTGTTTACTGTTTGATCCTTGCTGCCCTGTATTCCTGTGTATTACAACCCAATAAAAGGCTATGGAGGAAGGCGCTCAGGGCCTTTTTCTCCTCAGAGAAACTGGCCTCTGCTGGCCTTTGTCTCCCCTGAGAAACTGAACACAGCTCACTTCTCCTCACCAAGCAGATCCATCATGTCTCGGTCATTATTCACTGGTGTCCGTGGCATTCGGGAGGACTTGTGAGCAAGTTGCTCCCACACATGACAACCTACATATAGACAAGTCTGAGGAACCAGGGCTCATGGCAGGCTAACCCTGAGGGAGCATGTCCACCTCTGGGAAGGAGCCACTCACCTGTTTCAGGACTGTAACTTTTACCTGCTTTGGCCTATTCATCATGTCATCAATGACTTCATTAACTGAGAACATATATATCATGTTTGTTTCTTAAACCTGTAATAAAGCAAGTTTTGGAAGCAATAGTAAATATGACAGATGCCCAAATCAGGATTCAAAATCCTCTAAGACCCTGGCCAGGTGGCTAAGTCAATAAGAGTGTCATTCTGTACACGAAAAGGTCAAAATGGTGCAGGTTCCATCCCTAGACAGGGCACATACCTAAGCTGTGGGTTCAGCCCCTGGTCAGGGCCTGTACAAGAAGCAGCTGATTGATGTTTCTCACATCTCTCTCTATATATGTATCTTTCTCTCCTCTTCTCTCCCTCTTTCCCTCCCACTTCTCCTTTCTCTCTCTAAAAATAAATTACAAAGCATATCCTTGGATGACAATTAAAATTACTAATGTAAAAAAAATTAAGAAGCTAAGAGATTTTAAATATGGGTAATGCTTGTAAAGCTCAGAAAGAGACTACCAAAATATTTGACACAGTCCTCTGTGCCTTTCCTAAATCGGAGAGACAATAGTCCTGCTTTATTCTGTACGGGTAGGATACAAGTGGATGATTTCTTTAAATACATGTTTATTTTTTTAATTTTAAATATTTTTTATTGTTGTTCAAGTACAGTTGTCTCCCTTTTTCCCCACCCAAGCCATCCCCACCTCCCACCCTTGATCCTACCCGCTTTTGGTTTTAACACATGTTTAAAGTCTGTGCTCCAGGAAATTAGTGACATGAAACATGTAGGACTCATTAACTAACAGAGCATGTTTTATAATGAAGACCCTTCAGAAGCAGGATTGGATCTGTAGATATTTAAAGATGTCACATACAAGAAGAATTATTAAGTTAGTTGCAAAGGGCAAAATATGACTCAATGAACATGGACAGGCAGATAGAAAGAAAAACTTTTCCAACAACTACTTCTATTTAAAATGAAAAGTACTTCCCTGAATAATGCATGTGGAAAACTCATTTTGTGATCCTGAAGTTCATGATGGTTACTAAATACGTAATTATTAAACCAAATAAAAATTTAGCACTTTTTTCTGAGTTTCATTAGATACGCTCCTACACAAATAAGATCTGTTGATTAACAAGGTTTGTGGTTCAAGTCAACAAACTCTCCTGAAGTGCACAACTAATGGAACTCTATAGTGTCAGGGAGCCGATGCCCTAGAGGCTGCAGAGGAAGTGGCAGGGGTGATGGCTGCATAACACAAAGTGTTTCACTATGATTGACATATTGTAAATACTTTGGTCTTGTTAAAGGAAACAACTCAGCAATTAATACTTTATAAATAAAATAAAATAGAAATCATCAAATATGGACCTTGTGGTACATGATTGCATCACTTTCAACTTTCAAAAATGAATATAGGTTATGATATTTGGAATAAGTGGTTTTCGTGAATAGATTTTATAAAATGGGTCATTGAATCTATGAGAAAGGACATGCACATTTTTAATGCAAAAAATTGGAGGTGGAATCTTTAAAGAATCTTACTGCCAAATAAAAAAATCTGTCATTCTGTTTGTATTTTACACAATCCTATAATTTTTTATGTATGTACTCAAGATACATTCATTCTTCCTCTGCTTATTTTTAGGGTACTTTGAATCCCTATTGTGTGTTATGGGATGACTCAAAAACGTAAGTGACAGATGTTTTCTTACATTATTTTGGACTAAATATTCAGAGCACATTAAGTTATTTTAGCTGCCTGCTAGTCAACAGAAATAGGATAACTTAGTAGGATGGTGTTACATTCAGAGAGAAAGCATCATCCCTTTTGGGTCTGCAGGACAGCCTGAAGAATGTGTCTGTGTGTGAAGATGCCATCCAGTTATGTCCCCAGATAGACTTGCATTACCTAATGTGTATGGCATGTTGTGATGTGAATTCTATGACAATTTTTTAAAAGCTTTAATATTTCAAACTCATAGAGTCTCAAAGGCTATTTCAACATTTTGCCTGAGTAATTCAGTTTAGCATTGCAGAATAAAAGAGCAATCTCTATGGTCATTTAGGCAATACATTACTTGCATGACCTTGAATCTATTATCGCAGCAATGCAATATTTATGTAGCCCTTCTGAATTGTTTGTTATGAAACACACAGAGTAACATTTAATTTTCATTCATATATTTTATAAATTCATGAAGACAAAAGAAAATAATTGCAATAAATAAGGATGAATAATTCTTTTATGTCTTTTTTTATATAAGTAATTTTAATATATCTGGTCAAAATTATCTCAATCTGGTAATTCTATAAATTTTAATGTCTTTAAGAGAAGAAAAATTCATGAATAAGTCTGGATTGAACTCCTATACTTTAAATACTTATGTAGCTTTATTTCAGTGCAGTAGCCAAGGTTTTCTTTTTTGTCTTGTAAGGAGGGGAGATAAATATCAATAAATGCCCCAAGTTCACAGCACCATGGCAATATGTTGTCAGATAAGGCACCGTGCTGTTGGCTTCTATATATTCTAAGATTTTTACCTGTGTTCTTTACCCCAAATCTGATCTATATCTGAGGTGTTACAATATTGCTTGTCTCTGTCCAGTAATTATTGGAGACTCTAGAAGAGGGGCATTCTTAAGATTTTTAGGTAAAGAGCAAACCTACTAGCAATGTACTTATTCCTCAGACACTAATACTACTTAAACTACAGTATTTATGTGGGTGAGGAATCAATGATATTAAGCATAATTTTTACTATAGACTCTGATATTCTAGTGATCCTTTTCTATGAACCCTAGTGCCACGAGGACAGTCCCAATGGCCCTGTGATATGAGCTGGATGCCCTTACTGATGTCAGTATATTTTCTTTTTGAAATCCCACAGAGAAGTCCATGGTAGTAAACTATGCAAGCTTTTTTCTTTACCAGCAGCCAGAGAAGACTTGGTAGTATATTATAAAGCACTGTTTGGTGCAATACTACACAAATATAATTGAGTGTTTGCCACTCAAGAAGAACATGGCATTTTACATTCTTGATTATTGCTACTTACACATCTCCATGAGTAACAAGCAACCTTGATTTAGTTTTATCATCCTTTTAGTAGTGTGCTTCCCAAACGGGGGAAAGTGTTATTCAAAAATACTTTCAGGACTGTTAAAGGGATACTACAGGAAGAAATAGCATTCCTCTATTTTGGGCCTATCTTGATTCCTTTCACAGATTGTCTAAGATGTTAAATTCAGTTTATTAAACAATTGGCATTTGAGGTTAGCGTTAACTTAGGAATCAATCACATACTACTTTCTCTAACATGTGCTGATAACATAATTCTTCTCCATTACAAAGGACATGGCTGAGCTTTACAAAATTTAAGTGTTAAGTTGTCCTTGAAGAAAACTACTCAGTGAGAAAAGGTGTGTTCAGCTGTCTTTCAAAGCAGATTATCTCAAGAGATCAGACAGTTCATGTTTTCTTGATGTGTCTGAAAAGTGATCAAAAGCTCTCTGCTGAGACAGAACTTCTGTCCTATCACACTTTTTATCAGACTGTTTCATCATTAAATTGTTTGGGCGAGTTTCAAACAGTGAAAGTGAAGACAACTTTATTTCCTTTCTTCACATCTGTTCTCTTTCTTTGGTGGTCATGTTCATAACACAATAGTTTTTATCAATGCAATGATTTTAAATTTGAGTTTACATGGTTCGCTATAGTTTATAGTGAAATGCTCTAGCTATTTTTTAATATAAAAAGGGCTGACTTAAATCATGTTTTTAGGATTATAGTTATAAAGTTGAAATTAGAAGTCGTCTTTTAATTTTGGTGCAAGTTATCAAATTGCCTTACTTTTCAATTATTTTAAATTAATTTTTAGTTGTAAAAGTAATACATGAGTATCTTTTACTTGTTAAGATTTAAAACAAGTAAATATTTTAAATGCATGAGGTGGTCATGAGGATCAGCAGAAAACATGCTCCTCCAGGGCTTGTCCCAGGGGTTAAAACGTGGCGGGCACTCAGTAAAGGTTTGGGGCACAGGTGAGTTTATCCAATAGTTGATTGGTTCATTGGTTATTTAGTGCAAGTTTCTAGCAAGGAAGGGGAGCTCTTTATTTTGCTTTGACTAAACAAAATGCACCCCATATATCTATAAAAGTAATTTTTAAGGTGTCAGATACTTTCAGAATGAGTATTAGATTGAAAAGGAAAAAAAACAACTAACCTGGACAAAAAATGGCCAAGAGATGCTGGTCCTAGAAAGCTCTCATTAGTGTTTACATGCACTTTACATCTTACCTGCCTCCCTCCTCCCTCTGATCCTCATAAAGTCACTGAGTTCACTTCGCAAAGTATTTGCTTAAACTAAATGTTTTAAAAATTAATAATAGCAAAACTGGGATTTCATCCAATATTTCTCACCAATTTATACTGTTGTTGGAGTCCCTGGGGTGATTCCAAGAGACCCTTCTGACAGGATTTTTTAAATTATGCTAAAATATTAATGACCATAGTATTAATAGGAGCAATCTAGAGTTGGCTGGTAAGTATAGGCCCCTGGTGAACCTCTCTTAATTTGCTAATGTCTGTGGTTCTATTTCTGAAAAGATCCAGGTTTAAATTGCTGAGTATTCATTTTAGATTGTGTTAAAATTGTATTTTTCAGTTGTTTTAAAGATTCAAGCTAAAACTTTTTCTTACTTATATAGCCTTTAAAAAACAGACTAGATATTTTTTTATGTTAAGTCTCGTAATGGCCCACTTGTACTGCAGGTAATAATTATTTTACAGTTTTGGTATTAAAGACACTTAATAATTAAAGGTAGCTAATATCATCTCTCATACCATTAACCAGGCAGTTCACTATATATTTGTAAATACCTCCTAAAAGCCTTCATATTCTTTCTGAAATTATTTAAGTTATAGATTTGAATTAACATTAGCAAGTGTGAAATCAATGTAAATAAAATTATTAGGATTTGGCAATAAGTACATAAATCACAGCCTTTGTACCCAGTCATGGTTGTTTTAGTTTTATTGAGGAGAATGATAAGGTTCCGTAAGCTGGATTTGGTAGCAAAGGTCATGTTTTTAGTGCATTCCTGGAGTATGCTTTAAATTTGTCAAAGTAGCCAATGTTTCTCTTTGGCTTTATACAAAGGCAAGAAGGAAAGACCAAGATCATAAGTTAGGGATCACTGAAGAAAAGTGACAGGATGACAATGTATGTATATCTTGGTGATTGTAAAGGATAGCTCAATGAACACAGAAGTGCTCGTGTTCTTTTGAATTAGTGTTTTGGGTTCCATAAGATATATTCCCGGAAGTGGGATCACTGGATCAAAAGGCAGATCCATTTTTAATTTTTTGAAATATCTCCACACTGCTTTCCACAGTGGCTATATCAGCCTACATTCCCACCAACAGTGCAAAAGCATTCTCCTTTCTCCACAACCTCACCAGCACTCATTGGTTGTTGATATATTGATGATGGCCGTTACGACAGGTGTGAGATGGTATCTTGTTGTTTTAATTCACATTTCTCTGATGATTAGTCACATTGAGCATCTTTTTGTATATCTACTAGCCATCTGTATAACCTGTTTGGAGAAGTGACTACTCAGGTTCTTTGACCATTTTTAATGGATTGTGTGTCCATCAGTAGATGAGTGGATAAAGCAACTATGAGATATTTACACAATGGAATACTACTTGGCCATAAAAAACTTACCCTTGGACAGCATAAATGGACCCAGAGAATATTATGCTAAGTGAAAGAAGCTAGTCAGAGAAAGACAAATACCATATGATTTCACATATGTGTGAAATCTGATAAACAAACTGAATTAACAAGCAAAATAAATGCAGACTCATATATAGGGAGCAGGAAGACAGCGATTGAGGGGGAGGAGTTAGGGGTTGAAAGGATCAAGCAAAAAGGAAAAAGGACTCATAGACATGAACAACCATGTGGTGACTGCAGAGGATTATAAGGGGGTAGATGGTCATGGAAAAATACAATATTTAAAATAAAAGTATGTAGTGTAATGATTTTTGCTCTAAAAAATGAACTTATTTTTAATCATTTTTATTTGTGATTTAATGGACAAAAGTAATTATACTTGCATATAAATTAAGTAGTAACTGTAACTACAATATCTTACAAATTATATATGGGGTCAAATTGAGTTCATATTGCAGACGACATTTTACAAAAATTGAAAACAAAAGAAGTCATTATAAAATATGTATAAATGGAGTCTATAAAAAAGAAAATACAGGCCTATCTCAGAGATATTCCAGGTTTAGTTCCAGACCACTACAATAAAACAAACATTGCAATAAAGTTAGTTACACAGATTTTTTTATTTCCCAGTGCATATAAAGTTATGTTTATTCTATATTGCAGTCCATTACATGTGTAATAGCAGTATGTCCTAAAAATAATGTATATAGCTTAATTAAAAAATACTTTGTTGCTAGAAAATGTCAACAATCTTCTGAGCCTTCAGCAAGCAATCATCTTTTTGTTGGTAGAAGGTCTTGCCCCCCCCCATGTTTATAGTTGCTAACTGATCAGGGTGGTGGTTGCTGAAGGTTGGGGTGGCTGTGGCAATTTCTTAAAATAAGACAACAGTGAAGTTTGCTTCACTCGTTGATTTTTTATTTTACAAACAGTTTCTCAATCTTCTACTAACGCTGCAATGAACATAGAGGTGCTATGTTCTTTCAAATTCATATTTTGGGATCCTTCGGATATATTCCCAGAAGTGGGATTACTGGCTCAAAAGGCAGGTCCATATTTAATTTTCTGAGTTATTGCCACACTGCTTTCCACAGTGGCTATATCAGCCTGCATTCCCATCAACAGTGCAAAAGCATTCTCCTTTCTCCACAACCTCACCTGTACTCATTGTTTGTTGATATATTGATGGTAGCCATTCTGACAGTTGTGAAATTATATCTCATTGTGTTTTTAATTTGCATTTCTCTGATGATTAGTGACATTGATTTTTTCATATGTCTATGACATGCCATCTGTATGTTCTGTTTGGAGAAATGTCTATTCAGGTCTTTTGCCCATTTTTTTAATTGGGCTGTTTGATTTTTGGGGTGTTGAGTTTTGTAATTACTTTATATATATTGGATATTAAGCCCTTATCATATATATCAGTAAATATTTTCTCTGTGGGTTGTCTTTTTATTTTGTTGACATTTTCCTCTGCTGTACAAAAATTACCCTGACCAAGGCTGTAAAAGATCTGTACATGGAGAATTATAAGACACTGAGGAAAAAAATTGAAGGAGATACAAATAAATGGAAGCACATGCCATGTTCAAGGGTAGGAAGGATTAAATGATTAAAATTTCCTTACTACCCAAAGCAATCTATAAATTCAACACAATTCCTATCAAGATTTCAATGATATATTTTGCAGAACTAGAATAAATATTTCAAAAATTTATATGGAATCACAAAAAACCCCACATAGCAACAGTGATCCTGAGAAAAAAAACAAAGTTGGAGAAATCACACTATATAACAGTAAACTATGCTACAAAGCCATAGTAATCAAGACAGCCTAGTACTGGCATAAAAATAGACACATATATTAATAAAATAGAATAGAGATCCCAGAAATAAACCCATACCTTTATAGTCTATTAATATTCAAAAAGGAAGCAAGCACATACAATGGACTAAAGATAATTTATTCAATAAATGGTTTTGGGGAAACTGGACCGATACATGCAGAAAAATGAAACTACACCACCTCGTACACCACACACAAGAATAAATTCAAAATGGATCAAAGACTTCAATGTCATGTCAGATCCAAAACCATAAAAATCCTAGAAGAAAACATAGACAGTAAAATCTCATATATTGCTCCTAGAAATTTTTATCGGATATATTTGCCCAGGCAAGAGAAACAAAAGAAAAAATAAACAAATGGAACTACATCAAAATGAGTGTTTTTAGTGGCATCTAAAATGATGAATCCTTACCAGGTTTTCAATTTATTTTATATAGATCCATCAGAGGAATCACTATCTATGGCAGCTATAGCGTTATAAAATATATTTCTTAAACAGTAATACTTGAAAGTTGAAATTGCTTCTTGACCCATAGGCCTTAGAATGGGTGTTGTGTTAGGGAGCATGAGAATAACATTAATTTCACTGTACGTCTTTGTTGGAGCTCTTGGGTGGCCAGGGCCATTGCCATGAATGATAATAGTGCCAAAGGAATCTTTTTTTTTTATGAACAGAAGGTCTCAAGAGTGGGCTTAAAATATTCAGGAACTATATTATAAACAGATGTGCTGTCATCCAGGCTGTATTGTTCCATTTACAGAGCACGGGCAGAAAATAGTTAGCATCATTATAATAAACATTAAAATTTTCAAAATGGTAAATGGGTGTTGGCTTCAACTTAAAGTCATCAGCCGCATTAGTCCTTAACAAGACGGTCAGCCTGTCCTTTGAAGCTTTGAAGCCAAGCACTCATTGACTTCTCTGTAGCTATGAAGGTTCTAGATGGCATCTTCTTTTGATATAAGGCTGTTTTAGATAAGCAGCTATCCTTACAAAAAAAAATCACTGTATTTAAAGGATATTTATGTTTCAGCTCAATGTAAGTTCTATGTTTTCAGCCTGATTTGAGTACTGATCACAAGGTGCTAAAGTGTAAAATTCAGTTCAGAAACTAAGGACACAAAAACATACTTTTCTACAGTTTCAGGCACTCAAAACTTAATGGATTGTGTTGAATGTCATTGACTTTCCCAGGGAGGCCTCCCCAGTTGCCCCTGGATTCTTTTGAATGCTCTGACTCTAAAACTTCATTTCAGTTTTGCCAGTACTTGCACAGTTCCTGGAGCAGAGTAGGTATTTCATAATTATTTACAGAACTGAAATGGAATTAAGTGTTCAATTGTATAATGATTTACATAGGTTATTCCCTTCTCTGTATAGATACATGTGTTACACACACAAAAAATGGTAAGTTTTATGGATAGGTACAAAAAATAAAATACTATTTCCAAGTTCATAGGTCACCTAGCTCAATATATATTGTGTAGCAATATTATGTGTTCCTGAAAGTTAAAATGTTCTTTTTCTTTCAAGAGAAATAAGTTCTTTTCTTTCTTGCCAAAGAAAATATAAAGCGACTCAGTGTTTATGGGAGGAATTTATAATTCAAGCTCTTATTTTCACAATGCCTTTCAACAACACCTACACTAAGCAGAATAATAATAGGCTAAGCTGTAGAGGCTGCAAAGACTTCAATAAAAGAAGGAAATTATTTTCATAATTACAGATAAGTTCTTAATTTGTTCTGCTAAATGGTAAATTAACCACAGTTGGTGGAAGAAGAGATTCTTATATGTTGATATTACAGGTTTAGAAAAGAAGTCTTGCAGTTGTCTTGAAATGTTAATGAGTGATAATTTCATTGTAAGGAGACAAAGGGTTAATTATTAGAAAATTGTTGATGCTCTAAAATTCAAGTACCACATTACTTTCTCATATTGAAAATGCTCACTCATTTACAGATTTCTATTATTATTGAAAGTAAACAATAGTATTTTTAATAAATACTGTTATAGGATATCAACAGTACAGAAATCAGTTCAAATGGTAATTAAACTTGTCAAAAAATGTTAACGTGAGCAATTTTTTGAGACCTACCCTGAACATAGGTATCATCATTAACTTTTTAAAGAAAGTGTACTATTTCAGATTTTTTCTGAGTATGTCAATGAGGTAGTCTGTAACTTTTTTTTATTGTTGTCGAATACAGTTGTCTCCATTTTTCCACCACAACTTCCCCCTGCCCCACCCACCCTACCTCTCACACTCAATCCTTCCCCTCTATGGCTCTGTCTGTGGATCCTTAACTTGAACCTTCCCCTTTTTCTCCAGTTACTCTTCTCCCCCTTCCCTTCTGGTTGCTTTCAGTTTGTTCTTTATTTTAATGTCTCTGGTTATTTTTTGCCCACTTGTTTGTTTTGTTGATTAGGTTCCACTTAGGGTGAGATCATATGGTATTTGTTTTTCACTGCCAGGCTTATTTCACTTAGCATAATGCTTTCCAGTTCCATTTATGCCATCACAAAGGGTAGGAGCTCCTTCTTTCTTTCTGCTGTGTGGAATTACACTGTGTAAATGTACCATAGTTTCTGAACCACTCATTTACTGATGGGCACTTAGGCTGTTTCCAACATTTGGTTATTGTAAATAGTGCTGCTATGAACATTGGGGTACATGGGTTCTTTCAAATTGGTGTTTCAAGATTCTTAGGTTATAATCCCAGCAGTGGAATTGTCGGGTGAAAAGGCGGTTCTGTTTTTAGTTTTTTGAGGAAATTTTATACTCTTTTCCACAGTGGCTGCACCAGTCTGCATTCCCACCAACAGTGTACTAGGGTTCCCTTTTCTCCACATCCTCTCCAACATTTGTTGTTTGTTGATTTGTTTATGATGGCCATTCTGACCAGTGTGAAGTAGAATCTCATTGTGGTTTTAATTTGTATGTCTCTAGTGACAAGTGCTGCTGAGCATCCTTTCATTTGTTTCTGGACCCTCTGTATGTCCTCCTTGGAGAAGTGTCTGTTCAAGTCTTTTGCCCATTTTTTAATTGGGTTGTTTGTCTTCCCAGAGTGGACTTGTGTAAGTTCTTTATATTTTTTGGAGATCAAACCCTTGTCTGAGGTATCACTGGCAAATATATTTTCCCATACGATTGGTTCCCTTTTCCATTTGCTGATGTTTTCTTTTGCCATGCAGAAACTTCTTATTTTGATGAAGTCCCTTTTGTTTATTCTTTCCTTTATGTCCTTTGCTCTAGGGCAGAGGTGGCAAACACAAGGCCTGCAGGCCGAATCTGGCCCTCCACCTTGTTTTATCTGACCTGGCACTTTGTTTCTACTTGGAGGCAGTGCCAAGCTCTTTGCCCCTGGTTAAGGAGTAGTTACATTTGTACAGTCATAAAATTACATTTGGCCCTTTAAAAGCAAAAGGGAGGCTGATATGGCTCTGATGAAAATGAGTTTCACACCCCTGCTTTAGGGGTCATATCGGTGAAAATATTGCTGTGTGGAATATCTGAGATTTTCCTGACTATGTTCTCCTCAAGGACTTTTATGGTATTGCAACTTATATCTAAGTCTTTTATCCATCTTGAGTTTATTTTTGTGTATGGTATAAGTTGGTAATAGAGTTTCATTTTTTTGCATGCACCTAACAGTATTTGCTAAAGAGACTATTTTTACCCATTGTATGCTCCTGCCCCTTTTAATTGCCCATAGAGACATGGGTATATTTCTGTGCTCTCTGTTCTGTTCCATTGATCTATGTGTCTCTTCTTATGCTAGTACCAGACTGTTTTGATTGCTGTGGCCTTGAAATATAGTTTGATGCCAGGTATCGTGAGCTCTCCTACTTTTTCTTTTTCATAATTGCTGCAGCTACTCAGGGTCATTTATGGTTCCATACAGATTTTTGAAATGTTTGTTCTATATCTGTGAAATATGTCATTAGTATTTTATAGGTATTGTGTTGAATCTATAAATTGCTTTGGGTAGTAAGGACATTTTGATTATGTTAATTCTTCCAAACAAAATGTCAACAATGATATTATGGAACTGAATGAGGTATTAGATCAAATGGACTTATTTAATATATATAGAACCTTTCATCCCAAAGAAGCAAAATACACCTTCTTTTCAAATGCACATGGAACAGTTTTAGAGATAGACCACACGAGAGGACACAAAACAAGCCTCAACAAATTCAATAAAATTGAAAGTATATCAAGTATTTTCTCTGACCACAAGGGACTGAAACTAGAAACAAATCTCAAGGAAAAAACAAAAACATTCACACTCATGGAGATTGAATAGCATGCTATTAAACAATGAATGGGTTAATAATGAGATCAAGATAGAGATCAAAAAGTTTCTGGAAACAAATGAAAATGAACACATAACAGTCCAAAACTTGATGGGACCCAGTGAAGGCAGTCCTGAGAGGGAAATTCATAGCAACACAGACCAACCTAAAAAACAACCATATAAAGAGAAACATTTCATATAAACAACCTAACTCTACATCTACAAGAACTGGAGGAACAACAACAAACAAAGCCAGAGTAAGTAGAAGGAAGGAAATAATCAAGATCAGACTAGAATTAAATGACATAGAGATTAAAAGAACAATGCAAAGGATCAATAAATCCAGAAGCTGATTCTTTGAAAAGATAAATAGACAAGCCTTTAAGCTGACTCATCAAGAAAAAAAGAGAGAAGACCCAAATAAACAAAATCAGAAATGAAAGAGGAGAGATTACAACTGATACCACAGAAATACAAAGGATTGTAAGAAATTACTACTAACAACTATATGCCAAAAAATTTGAAAGCTCAGGTGAAATGGACAAATTTGTAGAAAAATATAGTCTTCCAAAACTGAATGAAAAAGAAGCAGAAAGATTTAACAGGCCAGTAGTAGCTGCTGAAATTGAATCAGTAATTAAAAAAAAAACTCCCATCACACAAAAGCCCTGGACCAGATGGTTTCACAGGAGAATTCTACAAAACATTTAAGGAAGAGCTAACCCCTATCCTTCTCAGATTATTTCAAAAAATCCAAGAAGAGGGAAGACTCCCAAACTCTTTTTATGAAGCCAGCATCACTCTAATCCAAAAAATAGATAAAGACACAACAAAGAAAGAAAACTACAGGCCAATATCGGTGAACATAGATGCTAAGATCCTCAACAAAATATTGGCAAACCACATCCAGCAATACATTAAAAAGATCATACACCATGATCAAGTGGGATTCATACCAGGGATGCAAGGATGGTACAATATCATAATCTATAAACATAATACACATAAACAAAAGGAAAGACAAAAACCACATTATCATAACAATGGATGCAGAAAATGCATTTGTTAAGGTACAGCACCCATTTATGATAAAAAAAACACTCAGCAAAGTGGGAGGAGAAGGAGCATATTTCAACATAATACAGGCCATATATGAAAAATCTACAGCCAACATCATACTCAACAGGTACTCTGTACCTTTTTATTAAAAGGAGTATTTGTTGAACAAAGAAATAAATTAATTTATTAGTTCATAAACATTTACATCATTTTTTCTAAGCCAGTCTTTTCCTTGCAGTATACCTGGGAATATGAGGAACTCTGCTGAGCTAGAGTTTAAATAAATTTACCCTGAAAATAGTGATTTGACACCACCTCACTTATACAACATCACTCAGGCATTGTCGGTGCTGAGGCAGTACTGCTGTCCTAGAGCACTCTCTCCTTCCACCAAGGTGCGGTGTCTCTTAACCTTGCCACCTTTGGGTGTTTAAAAACATCCTGGCTTGCACCCACAGGGCACCGGTAGCACTCTGTTTCCTTTAGTTGTGACAGCCAAAGATGTCTCCAGATATTTCCAAATATCTGAGGATGGGGAGGCACAAAATCATTTCTGCTTGAGAATTATTGATATAAGGCATAGTTTTGCCATAAGTCAGATCTATTGAATGAATCACAGGCTCTGGGGGTTATGTAAGCTCTGTGTGCTTTCTTAAGCAGATTAAATTTTTCAAATAAATCTAATAAACTCTAAATCTTGAAATTGTTATTCAAGTAGTACTTGCCACTTTTCATTTTCTACACATTTGTTTGAATAGCCAAACTGAGTGTGTAGACTTAATTTTACATATGTTTCTAAGTCTTTGTTGGTCCTTTTTTCCAAGCAAGTTCATGGACTCTAAATTATAAACTTTCTCAGTAACTCTGGACCCTGAGCCTGTTAGGATGCCCGAGCACAGTGAAATTTGACTGTGACGTGATGTAACACACATACCACAGTAATACAGTGATGTTACTGGACAGACCGGTCTTTGGTTGGAAATGCACAGTGGCCTTGTCTCACAGTGTGTGCAATGAAATTTTCTCAAATTAATCAAGTAAATAATAAACGTGGTACATGGTGTATAACATCCATCTATTCACTCACTCTTTCTCTTACTCAGCTACTCCATTATTAATTTAATACATGTATACATTCATTTATTCAAGAACTATTCATTAGGTACCTACAATATGTCATGCACTTGTTAACTACTAGGGACTGAAATAGTGAACAAGATATGGAACTTGCAACCCATAGGGGAAATGTTAAAGATGTAACTGCAAAGTCAAACAGAACCTGTTTAACCACTTGAATATTAAGACCATGCTCTTCATTGTAGCAAGGAGCTGCAACTGAGCTAAGTAGCTACAGGAGATTAATTTGCAACTTATCTATTCAGCAAAGGAAATAAAACCCTAATTGTCTGGAAAAGATAATTTAGTACCTAATGTATGCCTGGACCACAACTAATACCATAGGAGAAATTACCTTAACAGTCTTATAAACATATTTCCTATCTTCTTACTATTAGGGAGAGAACATTTTTCCTGAAATTGAATTAAATTAATTAGTAGTTTAACTTTAAACATAAAAGGATGTTTAAAATTAACCTTGTGAATCTTCTATTAATTTTAAGTAAAAGAGCATTGTGTTAAAAGTTCAGAGTATTTTTGGACAAGATTAGAAAAATGTAAAAAAAGTTAAATTTTAATTACAAACTTGGGAAATAGCCATTGAAGGAACCATTTGTTTAAGTTCTTGTCTGACTTCTGTTTCTCTTTTAGCAGTTTTTGGGCATGGCCTTATTTCCTGGACACTAGACTCCCCCTTTTCCTCCTTCTTTCAGGATTTTGCTCCAATGGTTATGTCTTCCCCATTTTTTTCTTCACTACAGCTCTCTCTATAGAATTTTCCCCTTTGCAAGCAAAGATCCTCATCACATTCACTTCAAAAATAAATAGTCTCCTTTAACCTGTCTAAACCTTGTAGCCATCCTCACAAATGTGAGTCATCTCTGTTATTCTCTCTACTCTCTTCAAGATCAATGAATTGTCTTAATGAGCTTCAGAAACATCTAGCACCTTTATATAATTTCCAATGTTTATTCTGGAAAGAGATAGAAACAGTAGAGTTGAAACCATATCTTACATGTTTACTGAATGGTTTATCCAAAGTGTTCTTTTTAAGGAACTTCTGGTGAGTATACTTCTTTTACCAACTAGATTGTAAATTCCTTAGGGACAGAGCCTCAATTTTACTTACCTCTGCATTCACCTGCAACACCACCCCACACCCATACCTATATTTCCACATAATCAGTGATCAAAAGAAATAAGATGTAATTTATTGATGATGCTTGAAACCATCATGTATGAAATGTGTTTGGTGTACAAGTCCCTGAAGATACCAGTTAATAAACACAGACCTTCCCCCAAGAAGTTTTAATTAGTGGTGAATAGAGAAAAAAGTAAATATATGGGAAGTTTATAAGAGTGCCTGTAGAACAGAACTTGTCAGACTAGGGGATGTGAGAAGATCTCTCAGAAAAAAATATGCCTGAATTGATTCCTAAAGTTATCAGGCTATTAAACAGGCAGGGGCATATTGATGGAGAGGTGGAGGGCAGTCAGAGAAAGAAAGTTTTCAAACCAGAATAAGCACCATGTGTAAAGAAAGGAATGGAGAGCTGTGTTAAGAGTATCTAGCTTTTTGAGAATGCTGAGAGCCTAAGTTTAGGGGGTGGTCAGCTCCAAGAATTAAAGGCAGTCTGGACCAAAGAGGGAAGGGTTGTATTTGCCTTACTGCAGAGTTTGGACTTTTTCTTAAAGATTATGGAGAGCCATGAAAATTATTTAAACCAGAGGAATGTAAAAGGGAACATATTTTAAGAAGTCAGACAGTGTTGAAGAAAGAAACTGAACCAGAGGGATCAAGACTGCAGGCAAGAGACTTTTTCAGAGGTTTCTGTGCGAATCCAGTCCATAGAGTAAGGAGTTTGGATAGAAAAAGTGGGATGAAGAGTTCTGAGATCAGAGTTATCTATGACTCTGATTAAAACCAACAGAACTTGGTGATGAACTTGAAATAGGGCAGAAGGAGGCAGGGAGTCAAGGGTGACTCTCAGGTAGGCCCAAGCAAAGGTTTTGTGTAAAAAAAAAAACAAAAAACCTGATCTATGTGGACTCTTACTCTGTTTTAGAAAGAAATGTAAATTGATGTCTTTTAATTAGACGTCAAAAGAGTTGACTCCCTCATGCTCTGACCAAATAATTGTTGAAATGATTGAAGATGAAAATTCTTCTTTACAAAACTATTCATCTACTGGTCCTACCGTGTTGGCTTACAAAGGTTCTGGTAGTGATGCTTATTAGGCCAAACTACTTTCTGAGTGAACACGGGTAATAGACTAATCCACAAATGCCACTGAATATTTAGCATTTGGATGTATTTATCGGGCTGAAGATAAAGAAAGATTGAATTATTCATCTGATATTGAAAGCTATATATCATTCTGTGTTCATAGTTGTGGTTATAAAATGCTTGCTTTTGTTGTTCCATTGAATATGTTAACTCTCGGATGGCTCTAAAACTCATAAATAAAAAACAAAACCTCTCTAAGTACTAGCTCTTCTACTACTTCATATGAAAAAGTACCTAAGTTCTTCACTTCTTAACTTAAAATCCAATATTTTCCTAAGCCTAAATCATATCATTTTGTTTAGGTTGTGCTTCACTTTCTTCTGTATAAAATCTCAGCTCTTGTCATTACTACTCAAATGACCCTGCTCTCGTCACTGCTACCCAATTTTAAAAGTCACTGGATCACCCTGTTCAAATATATTAAGTACTGACTTCACCATAGAAGATAACAATACTTTTCTGACTTCCATAAGTGCCTCATTTAATCTCAGGAACACTTCAGGCACCAAGAGTTTTGTTGTCTTATGTTTTAACCATGCTACACATGGCATTTCAAGTGAAATGTGAAATGAATTGCAAGGTCTCTCAGGAATCCAAATGTAATTTGCATTGAGTCTTTGAAAGAAAGTTAAATCACATTCTCTCTGTGAGTTAGCTATTTGAGTTCTTGCCATATGTAAATACTAGAAGCTGACCCTGATGTCCTCTAACAGAGGAAAAGAGAATGCTAAGAAAGCAATTTTGCTTCAAACATTATAACTGGTAATAAGAGTTAAATACTATATCCTGTCTCATTTTATCTTTGGGAATGTTCAGTAATTTTTACAGATAGGTACATTGATGTCACTTAACCACATCATGAGATTAGAAATCTGTGATTCAGATTAACCTATATACAATGAGCATCTTTGTAAGAAAAATACAAAGGTACCTATGGATTTCAACATTTTAAATGAATTACAGTATTTCTAAGTGAACAGCTTTAAGCCAAATGACTTCACTTACAGTATTGTTTTAAAATAATTGCTAAATCATGAATGAATGAATTTTGCTGGAAAAACATGCATGTCTCGTGATCTTTGTAAATGTTGAATGACAAACATTTCCTTCACAGCCAAATGCAAGACACCCAACTGATCATGTCTGTGTGTTTGAGATCATTTGTCTCTGTAGATTTTACCTTTCTCTGCAGAAGCAAGAATAACCCTAAATTCCAAAGCCACCTGTAATGCGAACTTTACCACAAGCTTTTCTTAAGGCTACCTACTGGATCTGGCTTTCAAATTACAAAATGATTACACACACACGCACACACACAGTAGGCTGCTGCAGACATTTGAAAAATCCGGACATACCAAGCACTTTGCAGGTGTTTCCTAGAATTCTTTTAATACACAAATATATTCACCATAACTGAAAAATTATAGTCTGCCCTCAAAAGAACCTAGAAGAGAGAAAAACATCTTTTTTAAGTCTAATTTTTAATGTATTTTTCCATTACCCTTTAGCCCCTTTATATACCCCTGCCCCCCAGCAGTCACCACACTGTTATCCCGGTCCATGAGTCCGTTTTCCTTTCTGCTCAATCCCTCCACCCCGTGACTCCCTGCCCCCACTAGCTGTCATATGCTCCCCTTCTATGAGTCTGTCTCTGTTCTGTTTCTTGATTGAGTTTCTCTATTCGATTCCACATGTGAGTGAAATCACATAGTGTTTGCCCTTCTCCGAGTGGATTCTTTCACTTAGCACAATGTTCTCCAGGTCCATCCATAGTGTCGAGAGGGATAAAATTTTCTTCTTTTTTACAACTGAGTAGTATTACATTGTATAAATGTCCCACAGTTGTTTTATCCACTCCTCCACTGATGGGCTGTTTCTGTATCTTGGTGGCTGTAAATAATACTAAAATGAACATAGGGGTGCTTATATTCTTTTGAATTTGCGTTTTGAATATATTTCCAGAAGTGGGATCACTGAGTCAAAAGGCAGGTCCATTTTCATTTGACATAAAATCATTAATTTAAATATTTATTAATTATTTTAAGTGAAATAGTAGCAGTAATTGAAGTGAACAGAAAAAGTAAAAATATAATGATGTTGGCATTAAAACCAGATATTCTCTGGCCTCATTTTACACAGTTGAATTTGGATCATTTAGGTAAAATCAGTTATATTACCCTGTGAGTGAATTCTACCTTGAATAAACTGCCTTAACTTTATCAGTCATTTTCCAGCCCTTTATTTTACTCTGTGCACCTTACACACATGTATGTGCTTTAGTTAAAGTAGGAGGGCAGCTCACATGAGCTCTACTGATTCAAGGACCAGAATCATGACTGTATCACACTACCTACATGAAGTATTTTTGACTTTGGACTCTGTGAAGACAGCTGAAGGATTATTTAATAATGAGTAGAGCCACAGCGTAAGATATGGACTCATACTTACCATGTATTTATTTGGGATGTTATGAGAGCCCAACAAATAGCCATTGACTTCTCTTTTACTAGAAAAAAATTCAAATAAAACTGTATATTATCACCATAAGGACATTTAAGAAAGGAAACTTTTCAAATAAAATAATTACTTTTAAAATCAGTTGAAAAAATATAAATACTTTTACTTATAATCCACAGTCACTATATTGTTATTATTTTTCCCACTTTATCTCATTTCAGTGAAAACTTCATCAGTGCCAGTGTCTCCGCTGAGAACTGGGACTTGGGGATCTTTCAGTTGGTTTTTCATAGCTACATCTATAAAAATATGGTGTGTGCAATGTTGATATCAACATCAAGTTCCTTCCAGTGATTCACAGTTGGGAGTGCCTTTGTTTCTCAGGGGCTATTCAGCAATGTCTGGAAACCTTTTTGATGATCACAGCTGGAGTGGGGGTGCCACTGGCACCTAGTGGGCAGAGGACAGGAACGCTAACACACAACCTACGGTTTACAGGCCACTCCCCCACAACAAAGAATTATCTAAATGCTGATGGTGACAAGTCTGTAAATCCTTTTTAAGTTTCACCGAAAGAAATTTGGGGGCCATATAGTCAAATTGCTTTAGAGAGTAACGGCTTTTGTTCTGATTGAGCCTAAATTTCTCAGCTTTCAGATTCTACTAAAATCTACATTTAGTGCTGATTTCCTCAGATATGGCGCTTACCTGTGTCAGGAACGCCTGCCATGTTATTAGCAGAAAGTCCCTCTTTTTTGCTTATACATTAATGTAGAGTTCCTTTTAAGTGCAACTTTAATCCATAGAATTCTTTGCTGCTTTCCAATATGTTCCACAAAAGGGTGACCTTCCTTGCTCTTCAGTATGCTATACTTGCTCCTACTAGATGTTTATTCATTAATTCTCTCAAAACATATACCAGAATACATTTGTGCTTACCATATAGGGGTCTGAGATGAAAATAGATCCCCTTCCTTCCCACAAATGGAAATGGAAAATAAAGTTCAAGCAAAATGGAGACAGACTCATAGACAGGGAGCAGGGGGGAGGGGGTTGAGGGACTGAGCAAAAAGGTAAAAGGACTCGTGGACACGGACAACAGTGTGGTGAGTGCAGCAGGGGAAAACGCATGGGGGGCTAAATGGCAATGGAAAAAAAACAAAGTAAAAAACAAAGAAAGAAAAGAAATGCTATACAAGAAATGCTTAAAAGAATCAGTCCAAAGGCTGCTTCTGCTTAACCATTCCTTGCCCTGTGTTGTGTAAGGTGAACTGAATGTATTAGGCTTAATGACATCACCCACAGAGATTTACATATGGAATACAGAATATTTTCCAGTCCTTAGTTTATGTGAATATTGTGGCTCTTGCATAACTATCCATAAAAAAAAAAGGTAGGAAAAAAAGTGGACTTATTCTAGGGGTAGCAAATACTTTTAAAGTCAATTTTGTAAAACTTAAGATTTAGATGCATCAGTCATTTATATTTGAACAGATTAAGTGATAGTATTTCCTCTTAAAAAATAAAAACCTCCTACCGGTCTTCCTCCCACTGTGATTTTAACTTTTAGAGGAATACGCAGGAACATGCTTCTCTCCACTGGGGCGCACAGTTCCCTGTAAACCAGTCTGTATACATCTGTAATTTTAATTATACTCACATATTAACTTTTTAAAATCTTTCTTATTCTTTGGTTCTGTTTGCTTTTATTCTTTATGTTCTGTGAAACACATATTATTCATTGTTCACCCAGAACATTGTAACTGGATGTGGAATAACTCAAAAATAAAAACCAAAAAAAAAGCATTCATTTCAATCCATAAAATGTTCACTGAGAAAATAATATCTTCCAAATGAATCCCAAAAAGTTATTTATATGCTGAGGCATGAATAACCTCCAACAAATAACGTGTATTTTATGCTTTTATTTACTTTATTGTACAATTGAGAGGTACATCCAATTTAGTTCAGTGTGTATTAGGTTCTTTTACTCATTGTTATAACCAGAGAGACAATGGTATTCACAGCTATGAATTTCAGAATCTCGCCTACAAGATGAAAAATGCATGCTTCTCCAGACTAATATTTCTTTCTTTAACTTAGATCCCTAAGAAAAGTTGGTTTTGAAGAGGGGAAACTAAATTGAAATTTTCTCTTTTGAAAATTAGTAACCGGGAAAATTGTACTCAAGTAAAACAGTTGACTTTTATCTGTACTAAAGGCTTTGGGGTTGTGTGGACCAGTGGGAATTCAAGCAGGCCTGTCCTCTGTCATGCACTGCCTTCTACTCTTAGGAAGATAAAGCCCCGATACTGTTTCAATGGCTAGAACTTTTCAAAAAGTCACTTTCATAATTTCTGCAATCCAAAAATATAATTATTGTTAAATGTTTGGCCTTTTAAGGCCTTTAAATTGAATTTGTTTCCTATTAAAAACATTTAATGAAAGGAAGTAAAGGAAAAGAAAGGGAGAAAGGAGGTAAAGAGGGCAGTAGGAAGGAAGGGAGGGAGGAAGGGAGGGAGGGAAAAATAACCTTATTAAGTCCTGGCTGCAGGCCTGGACAGGCGTTCCCAGACACCTGGAGACCACTGATGTGCTGTTATGATCCTGGAAAAAAGAGATAGAGCATCTCCTAAATTTCAGAATGATGTTTCATTTCCACATTGTTTCCCAGATTAAGGGCAGCTTGGACCTGACTACTTCTTAGGGGTTTCTATGAAGTCTGACACTCGCCTCCAGGAATCTGAAATAGCTGCATTATGAAAAACTGCTTAAATGAATAGTTTAGTTCACTGGGGGTTGATGCATATAGCATGTATGAATTGTTGCTCCTTAAAGCTCTATAATACAATAAAATGGAATGTTGCCTAAAAGTTTTCTTAAAACAATTTTATCTCTGCTTTGAGTGAGAAGGTTTTTGTTAGAACTGAACATCTTTAGAGCTGTGAGTGGAAATGACAGGTACAGTCAGTGCCATAATGGGCGCTACACACTGGGACTGGGGGTCCTGGGGGGGCAGGGACCCCAGGCGCCCTCCTCCCAGCCCCATTAGCACCTGAGCTCAACCTCCTGCCTGCCCCCAACTCCCACCCTGGTCTGGAAAAATTGTCTTCCATGAAACTAGTCCCTGGTGCCAAAAAGGCTGGTGACTGCTGCACGACAGAACAGTGGGAAAACGAGGAACACACAGGCGTCTGAATTGAATTGGCGTGAAACTACTGTAGTTTTTATTTACCATCCACATTTTTCTTATAAAAGTAGACTATGAAAGAAATAGATTTAAACTTCTGTTCACCACAGTGTACAAGAAAGAATTACATTATGCTTCTTCCTATGTGCCTGTCCCTGTTCTAAATGATCTTATAAGGTAGTATTGTCCCCATTTTACACAACACAAAATGAAGCACAAACGATTTAAAAGCTCACTCAGTATCTCTAAGCCAGTGAAGGTAGAATGTGATTTAAATCCAGACCATCTATTCCAGAATGAATACTGTATTGCCTCCCCGTGTAGGAATCTATCAAATTATTTAAATATTTTTTTAATTTTAAATATTTAAAGCCTTCACATTAGACTCATTTTAATGTGTTATAGTAAACTAGGTAAAGTGACCCCAAACATCAGAGACACACACTTCTAGAAATTTTTATAAATAGGGTTAAAGAAGTCAGTATGGTGAGTACCTTGTAGTAAGCCTGCAAAGATATTTCAAATATGTGTATTTTTGTACATGCTCAGTGTGTTTAGTGTACATCTGAAATGTCTCTTAAAAAACAGCAACTTGGGTCTAGAATGTGTTAGGGCTTTTAAGAACCATCTGTCAAAATCCATGGCATTAGAGTGGCGTCTGGCATTGTGATTGAAGCCCTGCTGCCTGGGACTCCTGGGAGCCCAGGCACTCGGGTCCCCATGAGCACAAGGTGACATGAGGACCTGATCAGTGACCTGTGGGGCTACAAAGATAGACTGGTGGAGCCCAACTGGAGAACAGAGCTTCAGTAACTCTGCACTGATTAGTCGGTGGAAAAGCATCTACCTGGTGCCACATCTGATTTATGGAAGAGATTGGACTTCTAATGAGAGTCCAGATATAACTGACCTCCTTCAGAGGAAGCCGTAACCTTTTTTGATGCACTTTATGTGAGGGCTCATGAATAAATTATCACTGCTAGGCAGTTTTTCCACATAGTGAGCTCATTCTTATGTTCAGATTTGTCCAAATTTCTCCACAAGAATAGACAATGACACAATCCAAAGTACATTTCATGTCATTCTTTTATTTTTTTCCTAATATATTTTTTGTTTTAAAAAAGGCATTATGTTGTATTGTATATTCGCTCACATGACAGCAGTTCTGACAGGAAAGATATGCTCTGAATGAACTCATTTCCATGGTAGTCTCAAAATAAAAAATTCAAAGTGCTCAGATGTTTTCCTTAAAAAAAAGAAAAAATCTGACAAATAAAAAAGCTACTGGCCATTGTAAGGAAGACAGCATAACCTGTGTTAGGGCACGTACATATGAAATTCAGCTGTATTGAACTTTAGAAAGTCTAAAAGTTTCTGGAATTCTATTTTATTCATTTGAAAGAAATGGGTCATAACCATGAAATTGTTATAACTTATACTAAAGTTAAATTCATATGATATCACTATATAAAGAAAAGCTAATTTTTGTTGATCAAAGTAGGTATTGAAAAAACATTTTACATAGCATTGCTTAGATGACTACATTAAACAAGTTATTTTTGTCAATTTAATTATACACATTGTAACTAGTGTTCCACTTGTCAACCAAATAAAATATCTTTACCTTCTGTCTCCATAATCATATTTACTCAATATGGTTAAGGGATAAATAAAAAAAGCAGTCTCTTTTGGCAGTGAACCTTTGGATATTTATTAATTATGACAAATCTATGGCTTTTATCCAATTTTTAAAACATCTGTCATCTCTTAAAATGGCTTAAAGATGTTCAAGTCTTCCCGATAGCTGCCATCCTTTTGCTCCTTCTGTAGCCAGTTGTGAGAGCACCGGGGTGGACCGTTGCTCATCTCCTCTGGCATCTGCACTCAGAAAGGCCCCCTTTGCCACCTGTATATCCAAGTCAGTTTGTGCAAAATATATTTCTAATTATAAGGTGGCACAGAAGAAGGCGTTTGTGTTTAAGAATTATTAGGTGGTGACAAGTGGGAGAATTTATAGGCAAACTAACTAACAATTAGGACCTATCTCTCAAGGGTTTCATGGCTACTGTCATTAATATTTAAATTATTCATGAATATGCCAGCCACTGAATAATAATATATTGTGAGGTTGAATTTCTGTTTGTATCCTAGATTCTGTGAAACTTCATATTTTAATTTGTTAAAGGCTTAGAGCAGAGCATAAATTCTGCTTGTTGTTAAATTTTAGTTTGGGATTTTTGTTCGTTTTTATTAGATTTCTAGCAGGCTTATGATAAAAATGTATAACTGTAATAGAATTATTGTGCAGAGAATATTCTGCCCTTTTCTGTAATATAATAAAGAAAACATGTGGAAAATACTAACTAACCACATTTGTGTTAAAGAACCAAAGAATAACACTGAAACATAACACTGAAATTTGTTTTGGTAAAAACGTTCCCACTTGCTTAATAATTCAATATTCCACTTATTTCTATCCACTTATGTTCTGGAATTAACTTTTCTGGAAATTTCTAGAAAAAAACATATTTAAAGAAGTTTTTGTGGCTGTCTCAAAAAAGTTAAGCAAATATGTATATTCTGTTTTACTGTTTCATTGTCCATTTTCATCTAAAAGTTACCTTTCATTTAAAATACCTTCTTAATGGGAGATGCCAAATATCACAATCAACATACACATTTGTTATGGTTCTGATAACATTTGGAAAGTGAACTTACTTTAATGTCGTGGTTTATATCAACTGACTTAAGAATTGATCCTTAAATAAGTAAAGTAGGAAGTTAGACCATACTGATGCAATAGTAAGTGATAAAGGAATGGGTATCCAGTGGATATAATATTTGTGCACCATCAATTCTGGATTGTTAGAAATGTCTCATCATTCATTTTTGTCAAAAATCAAATTTAATCGAATTCCAGACCCCTCTCCTCCTGAGTCACCTGCAAATTTAGTCTACCGTCATTATACTGCTCTTCTCTTCGTCCCACCTGCCCTCCTGCTCATCCTAGTCTCTAAAGGTCCCAGGGATCTACTAAGGACACTTGGGGACTTCCACTGATGTTGACTTCACTTTGGCTATCACAGATAGGCAGCAGTATCTATGCTACTTCCTTTGCTCACCTGGGCATGGAAACCCTTCCAGCGCTTGATCCGAGCCTGGTGCAGCCATTCCCCTCACTTGTGTCCTATCCTAGCAGTGCTGAGAGCATTCCTCAGCCTTCTGTCTCCTTGGAGACAGACTTTTGAGAAGTCTCTCTTGCTCTGTAGTTCAAGCTCATAGTTCCTTTCTTTCTCTTAATCCTACCCTCACTCCCAGGCTCATTCCTGCCAAATTGTCTCTTCTTCCTCAGTGAGTTTAGGTTTTTATAAAAGAAAAGTCATCTAATACTCCAAATAACTTTATGATAGAGATCTTGAATGGATGAAAAAATAAAGGACAGGACAGGCTGCATAGATTTCCCAAGGCCACACAGCTTGCAAGTGGCAGAACCTAAATTTGCCAAGATCTGGTGACCTTGTTAAATGGAGGGGAGAAAAAATATTAGAACAAGAAACAAATCAACATCATAACAAATTATTCTGCCATATCTGGATTTCTCGACCTTGACACTGCTGACATTTTAGGTTAGATTTTGTTTCCCTATGAGAGGCTGTTCTGTGGTATTATAGGAAGTGTATCAGTGTTCCTGGGCTATACCCACTAGATACCACTAGCACCCTCTCAATTATGACAATCAAAAATATTTCAAGAAATTGCCAAATATCTCCTGGGATTCAAAATTACCTCCAGTTGAGAACCAATATTCTAGATATATGTATATACAGTTATTTGTATTATCAGTGTACATTTTTATTTGTCGAATATGAGTCAGTTTAGTATGCAATTTCTCAAATAATGTCATTTATTTCTACATTGTTTTGTTATAACATTGATCAGGAAAAAAATTGATCCCCTACCAGGGTCACCATCTGTCTGGAGTTTGCATGTCCTCCCACGTCTGCATGGGTTTTCTCTGAGACTGTGGTTTCCTTCCCCATCCCACAGACATGCGCGTGAGGCAAATTGGCATGTCTACATTGCCCCAGTCTGAGTGGGTGTGGGTGTGAGTGGCCTGCAGTGGAAGGGTGTCCTATCCGGGGCAGACCCTTCCTGGAACCCTGAGCTGCTGTGATTGACTCGGGCCATTCACCACCATTGACTGGAAAAAGCGGGCTGGAAAATCATCATCTTACTTGTTTTTCCTAATCTTTCTTAAACATATGTATAGATCACATTTATTTTGGTATTTAATATTAAAAGTGTTTGGGGTCTTTGCTTAGAAGTTTACTGATGCTTTTTGTGACCAGAAATGTGCTGTATGAACTTAACTGTTGTTTATATTATTTAGCCTATGGTAAAATTGGTTTTGTTGCATGTCATTTCATTTAAAGTCAATTTCCAAGAATTTATCAATGACGTTCAGTAAGGACTTCACTGTGTCTCATTTTTGACTCTTATTGAAAGCCTATCATGATAACTTGTTAGGTGATAGGAAGCATTGTCATCTAACTCTCAGGTCTGTATGTTCCACATCACAGCTGGTAAAATAATTTCAAGTCAGCCTTACCACCTGTCAGCCTCCTCCCAGGTGCTCCTTCTCCTTGAAATGCTACAGATTAATTGGTAGAAAATTACGTGCATTATATATTTTTCTTTCTTGTCTAAAAAATTGATTTCTTCCTAGTTGCTAATTATACTATAAAATTAATTATGAATACAGAATGAAGTAACCATTAGCAAAACAACATGGAGATACTCGTATTCAAAACAATAACAACAACACCACCACACCGGTGACAATGATCCTATTAATAGACTTCCAAAATAGCTTTTTCCTTCACCTTCACCAGGCTAGCTGAACCAAATACATCTTCAAAAGTTATATATTGTACCAAAAATAATAATAAACTGAGGACATTATTTTAAAACAACAAACTTGGGAATAACTTTACTTTTTTACATTGGTTAACATTTTTTACATTTTTTTGCATTATTTTGCCATTGTTACTATTACTTGATTGACATATGCCTGTCTGGCCATGTACTTTCAGGCTCATGGTTGTAAAGAGGCATAGACTGCATTTAACTGAATGGTGATGAGCACATAATTTCGCAGGCCTAGGTATAAGTCGTAACTCTGCTACCTGCTACTTTTTTTAAAGTATTTTTATTGATTATGCTGTTACAGTTTTCCCAATTTTCCTCTTTATTTCCCTTCCACCCTACCTCCCCAACCCTCCAGCATTTCCCCCTCTTAGTTCACGTCCATGGGTTGTACATATAAGTTCTTTGAGTTCTCTGTTTCCTATACCATTTTTATCTCTCCCCATCTATTTTATGCCTACTAATTATGCTTCTTCTTCCCTGTACCTTTCCCTGCTATTCCCCTTCCCCACTGAACTCCCTCTTTGTAATCTCCATTTCTCTGATTCTGTTCCTGTTCTGGTTGTTTGCTTAGTTTTTGTTTCCATCGTTTTTCTTTTCTTTTAGGTTCATTTATTTGTTGATAATTGTGAGTTTGTTGTCTTTTTATTGTTCATATTGCTACCCGCTACTTTTACTGGGCCTGATTTTCCCTGTTCTAACTAGCACTAAAAGTGTGAGAAAGTGCATTTGTTTTCTCCTCCTTCCCAAGAGAAAGTAAATCACCTTTGAAAGAGTATCTAAGTTCGTAAAAGCTTTTGTTCCTCAACCAACTTATTTCAGTCATCACGGGTAGAGCTATTTGTTCATCCAAAGAATTCAAGGGATTTAGCCAGTTTTCCAGAGGTTTTAATAGTATTCTCTATCATACAGCTGGAAAAGGCACCTCTTCAAGGCATTTCTGTTTAAAGGATGGTGCTCCTGGGAAAACATTCATCACGAATTACTTGTTCGCACCTGCACGGTTTGGTAGTGTAAAATGACCAATGTGCCAGAGGCCGTTTAATGACAAACAGCCCTGGCTGGGTAGCTCAGCTAGTTAGAGCATTGTCCCAATACCCCAAGGTTGAGGTTTGATCCCTGGTCGGGGCACATATAAGAATCAACCAATAAATGCTTAAATGAGTGAACAACAAATTGATGATTCTCTCTCTCTCTCTCTCTCTGTCTTTCTTCCCCCTCCCTTCCTTCTTCTCTGTCTCTAAAACCAATTTAAAAACTGATAAAGACAAACAGAATGTCTAAAAATCTAAAGGCAAATCACATTAGGATTTACATTTGTTCAGAGACTTCCTCTAGGGGCACATCACAGTGTAACTGTGGTCCCTGCATGTGTCCAGTGGGTAAACCTTCTGATCAGGAAAAAAAAAAAGAAGGTATCTTGATCCTGTTGTATTAGCTTCCTTTAATATAAATGTGGCCTACTTCTGCAAAGTCTCAAAACTAGGGTTACTTCATCGAGGATCTTCATGTCATTATTATATATAAATCTGTTCAATAATTATCTTCATCAGAGTGTCTAAATAAATCTGCGTTCTTTCTAAATAGCAAAATGATAGACTCTATGACTAGTTAAGTGTGCTTTCTTATTAACTAGGTTTTTTTTAAAGCAAAGACCTTAAATATATTTCTGCTAAGGTATATAAGCAAAAGATTTTAAAATCTAGGTTCCTAAAGTTGGTGTTTTTTTAAATACACTGAATATATATATATATATATATGTCATTTTTCAATCACACATTATTTTAAAATATTACATTAAGCGTACATTATTATTATGAAAATCATTTATTTAACAAATATTATTGTGTCTAGTGTGTGCCAAGTATTATGTAATATTCTGGGAATAAAAGAGTTTTGTTTCTTGTATCTATTCTTAGATTGTAGCTTTCTTGTTGGGAGAAATAAACCAAGAATGTGTGGATTAGTAGCAATTAAAAAATACACTATTTAAAAAAAAATATCACTGGGCTAAAAGTTGGCAGCCAAGGAAGAAGGAGAAGTGTCAGTTATGTGGGTCATGGAATAAGCTGGTCAGAAGGATTGGGAATCTTCCCTCTGGGGCACAGAGGCTGTGAGGTCTCCTCCTGTTAGGACGGCCTGCAACTGCTAAACTTGACCAAGAGACCTCAACATTACAAATCCTTGGCCCCTTGAGACTGAGTGCAGTGGAATGGCTGAGTGTTTACCTAAGCTATCAGATCACCTAGGTACAGGTAAGTGTGTGAGATGTGAAGTCAGATGAGCCTGAGTTCTAACTCCAGCTTCATGCATGACTGGAGACTTTCATCCCTGGAATGAGGATAGGAATGCCTATACAGTGGATATTTGGGAGACAGAAATAAAATATTATATGCAAAACAGCTAACCTCTTCAAGCCTACAGTGTAGTCATGAGAAAGGCATATCCTAACCACTTGATTGTATGTGTGTGTATGATAGCAACTTGTGATAAGGGCTAGAATGGTGAAGAACATGATAGTATGAAAGATAAGAATGGAGTAGAGCTTCAAATTTAGTTTGGGAAAATCCAACAAAGCCTTTTGGTGGGAGTAAAGTCAAACTGAGGTCTGGGTGATGGGGAAAAAGCATCTCCAGAACGACTTGGAGGAATACTGCCTTCAGGCAAGAAAGCGTCTGGTGCCGTCAAGGATCTGGACTGCTGGTGCTGGGGTGGGGGTGGGGTGGGAAATAATCTGGCCCATTTGTAGGATGACTACACAATCTATAATCTGAGCTGGCAAACTCAGTAAAGAGTAAAGATGGTAGGGAGAGGGCACTATTGATCATTACGGCGGAAGTTACAGAGGCTGTCGAGAGTACACGAGGCTGCAAGGCCAGGTACCTGCTATTGGTCAAAGTCTTGTGTTTTGTTTTGAGTGCAGTGGAAAGCCACTGAAGGTCATGTATCCAGAGGATAACATTTTCTTATCTATATTTTAATAAAAACTAGTCACTGTAGTAGCCTATAAGATTCTTGGATTCTAATATTTCTCTTAGTATAAATAAAATAAAGAAAGCCAGTCTGATAAAATATTTCAGCCAGAATTAGATTTCTTTTGAAATTATATCTCATTAATGAAAGAAATGGGGAAGAAGAAGTGTCCTTTGTACTTTAGAAAGAAATGCAGGGTGTTTTTTTGTTGTTGTTGTTTTTGTTTTGTCTTGTTTTTACTGTTGTCTACTATGCTCCAGGGGTTGTGAGAAGTTTAAAATAAATATTGTCTGCCAGCTCTACCCATTCCAGCCCCTCATTTTCCTTGTTCCTTTGTACTTCAGTATGTGGTTCTACTAGTCCCTGTGAACTCAATTAAAGTAAATGATAAAAATAGTAACATTGACAGATAATAGTAATCACCAGAGAGCAAGCTATGGCTCTCATATTCATTTTCTTACATGATTCTAAAATTATGAGATAGGGATTATTAGCCCTATTTTGCAGATGAGAAAAATAGAACTTTATAGGGGTTAAGTGACTTGTCCAACTTTACATAAGTGGCAAACTAAGAGTTGAAATCCAGCCCAGGTTGTCTGAGAGCACAGCCCCTATTCTAAGCCACTCCACTGGGGATTTGGAGCCAGTAACTGTTCACAGTTCTGTTTTGGTGATTCAATGGGGTTGGAAAGAAAATAATATTAACAACTATTTTCTGGGCTTAGGGTAGCAGGCCTAGTTTCTAAGGCCAATTCCATGTGCAAGCAGTGTCATGAGAGATTTCTGCTCTTTGAAGATGTCATCGTGACTACTGTTTATAACTACTAACCATGAAACTCTCAAAAGGGAAATGGCAAAGTGATACTATGATAGCCTTCTTTTTTAATCATATGAACTATTGTTACGTTTTTGAGACTGTGTTATTAATTCTAGAATAGCTCCCATGTTTAATGATAAGATTAAATATACTGTGTGTTAGATTAAAAATAGATTAAGGCCATATTTTGGACATAATATCCATAGAAGTGGTGGAAAATTTATGATTGCCCTATCACTCTGTGTCAAAAGGGGGGAATGTTATCATACTTTAGAAAGTTAGAACATTTCTACAGACGCACAACTTACAATAAAGAAGTTTAAATGTCTCTTGCATAGAAGAAATTTCATGGATTGTTGTAAAATTTATTTTAATAATGAGTATGTAATCAAGTCCTTAACATTTCTCTTGAAACCTGTTTCATCTTTAACTTTTCCTTTTTCTGAATAAAGTAATAAAAGATGGTATTTTTTAAATTAACAATAATTTTAGCACCCATTTATTTTGTATAATAATACAAAGCCCATCAAAAATAGTAAAGCATAAACATTTAGTACATGATTCACAGGCTGTTGATAGTATCGAGACTGTATAAAGAAAGAAGGAAAATTAACAACTTCCTTAATGTTGATATTTGTTATCTTCAGTTTACATACGATAAACATTTTGAAATTTTGTTCATCAGCTTCCTGGTGGAATATGCATTAGACTTTTTATTTGTGGAAACATTCAACCTCAAAAAAGTGAAACACATTTAAGAAAAATTTCTTGAAATTCTATTATTTTTATCATCGTTCAGAATATCAAATAGAATAGGTTTTTTCTGATGACTTGGTTTTTAATGAAATAATGTTGTGGTACAAAGATATTCACTTTTATAAGCCAGCAGAATGCTTCTCACACAGAAACATTATTAGAATCAGACTTCAGTTTAAGCATATGAGAATCATGTAGGAACCTTCCAAATAAACTGGTGTAGAAATACAGTAAGTAGTATTTTGCTGTCCAGCATATATCTTTATTTCTTCTGTGAAGACTAGCACAACTGTCCTTAGCAAAAGCACCCATTCCTTCATATAAGGCTGTGTGTTTTGTTTGTGTGACCTCATTCCTAACCAAAGCAATGGGGTTTGTTGTCTGGTCTGAATCATGGCCACCTAATTGATTCAGGGTGGGCACATGGCCTTGGACTGTCCAATAAAGCCACATCTCATAGCTTTTTCTAGAACAACATATCCCTCTTTTCTTGTTTCCTAAATAAGAAAGTATGTAGCCATGGTTGCTGCCTGCAACAATCTTGTGGCCTTGAGGAGCCACTGTTAGGATAAAATTGTCACTTTCACATAGGGAAGCAGCACAGAGAAATGGGAATGATAAAAGCATATCCTCTTTTAAAAACACCTTGCAAAATGTTATGTTTTTGCAACAAAGAAGAATTAATTTTTCTCCAATTTTTGGAAGTCCAGACTGTTCATTAAGGTAAAACCTTGAGGAACTTAAGACTGGAAAAAAAAAAGCATATCCTCAGTGACAGTGGAGCTTCTGACGAAAGCCACACCTGAACTTAACACCAACACCGGATTCTTCAGCTCAGTAACTAAACATGTTTGTCAAATTGTTTAGTCAGTTTGAATTGAGTGTTCTGCAACATGAAACCAAGAAAACTGTAACTGATGCAATGGAACAGTTTCAGTGAAAACATCATTTCACTTCAGGTGTGTGGAAACGAGAAGAAACAAGATAACTGAGTATATCTATAAGTCATCAGGTTTAAAAACCTTTCTATGATAACTTTGATAGAAAGCACAAAGGCATTTTTTTAATTGGGTGGCACGTGTTGGGGTATGGATCATATTTTCCTTTGACATGAAATAATCGGTTCTAGTTCTAGTGATTCATACGCTCATGGGTAAAAATTGTTTAAACTTTTGGGAACAGGAATCTCCTGACTGCAAATGGGCTTTGTGATAGTTAGAGAATAGAGGTAGCTTCTGTAACAAACAGAACTTAAATCCAGGGGTTCAATGAAGGAAGAAATTTTCTTTCCTCTCCGTAACAGTCCATGGGTAAGCTGGCAGAGCAGAGAGGGTAGATGACTCTTGTCCACAAGATCACGTGAGGGCCTCCCTCCCCTTTGGCTGGTAGCCCTGCTTACTCATCTGCTAGGTGGCTTCCACCTCTGGGTCAAAGGCAGATGCTCCACTAGTAATCTTTTTCCAGCAGAATGGAGGGAAAGAGTGGAAGGTAACAGTTTTCTTTATAAATTGTGATTTTCTAGTTGTTCATCTTGCTTCCACTCACATCCTATTGACCAAAACTTAGTCAAAATCATGTGTACCACTAGGTTGCAATAAAGGCTGGGAAAATATAGTTCCCAAACTCCCTAATACCATAGAAGTGAGAGCACTGGGGACAACTTAACTATGTTTCATAAGCATGTTTTTTTATGTTTCCATAACATTTTTACTAGAAAATATTCTTCATATATATATATATATATGAACAACTTGAAATTCTATTATTTTTATCGTCATTCAGAATATCAAATAGATTAGGTTTTTTTCTGATGATTTTGTTTTTAATGAAATAATATTGTGGTACAAAGATATATATATATCCTCTATGTGTATATCATATGCATGTGCACACATACACATAGGTAATTCCCTCCACTTATTCCCCAGAGAAATATTTTTCTAATTATTTTTTTTAAATCATCGACACTATTACAGATGTTCCCCAATTTCCCCCCTTTGTGCACCAGCAGCCAGCCCCGGCTCCCACCTCAGCCTTCACCACACTGTTGTCTGTGCTTTTCCTAATTCTCATGGGACTTCACAAGTCAATGGAAATTCAAATTTTTAAAAAACTAAATTAAAATAAAATGATAATTATTGACCACAATAAATGCATACTTCTATTTCCTTTATAATTCTAAGTAAATTAAGTGAGAAGCAAATTTTCATTTTAATTGTAAATATTTATAAGAAATGACTAAATATATTAACATATTACCTAAGTTCAGAAATTTATGTTGTTTGTTACAACATTTCCTGGAATGAAAATGTAAGAAGGATAAACTTACATGATTGATGCTATTAGTCAATTATTTTGCGTCAGGGAAGTGATTTACTCACAGCCTTTTCGTAAGCAGCAGTGAACATAATTTTCATCGTTAGGTCTTTTCCTAACAGTGTTTTGCAGTATCAAATGATTGAATTACTATTACACCAGGTCCGATTTAGACAGACGTTAACAACGCCAGGCGTCAGCCTGGGTGGTGGAGGTGTACAGCGTGCGCACGCTCTGTAGCGCGTACCGGAGCAGATTTGTGTTACTTGACCTCTTGTGTTCCCAACGCTAGCACAAGAGCCCTGCAGAACTTGCAGTGCCTAGGGCAGGGAAGAGCCCAACAGTGACATTCTGGGAGGAAATGAATAGAGAACCATAGTAGCATCTCAACATGGCCTCTCTTTTTTTTCAAGCAACCACCCCTTGAGTACTTGCTCTGTCCCAGGTACTGTCCTAATAGCTTCACTTTTAGTCCTTACAACAGCCCTTAGGTAACTGCTATTATCACCACTTCATAGACAAGAAACTTTAAAAAAAATTTTTTCCTCCATTTTTTTCTCCATTCCCATTTAGTCCCCTTATACCCCCCCCAATTCCCTAGCAATCACCACACTGTTGTCCATGTCCATGAGTCCTTTAAAACCTGAGGCTCGGAAAACTGATGGAATGGTTCAAGACAAGGCCAAGTTTTCCCCTCCTTTCTCTGATTCCAAAACTCTTGAAAATTACACAACTCTCATTTACACCTAGGTAAAAGTGCGTGTATCAGTCAGCATTTTCCAAAGAAACAAATAGGAGAGAAGAGGAGAGAAAGTAGACTTTTTTTTTTTACTACGTGGCTTCAGGTGTATGCAGGGAGTTAATTTCCACGGGGTATGAGTGTGGGGGAAGGATGGGTTGGGAGGAGCTAAGTAGGGCAGCCCAGACAATGGCAGAATCAGGTGAAGGCACTTCTGCCAGAGCAAACCTCTCTTCCCAGAGAAAGCCCAGACTCCAGGATCTGGGGAACATTATGTGACTGGGGTTTGGAGTCCCAGGATGAGAAACACCTGGGTGCTCCAAGCGTCAGAGACCCCGCCTCCCACACTCATAGTGCCTATAAGGAGTTTGCCTCACACCACTTACCAAGCAGACGCCTCTCCTCTTCCTCCGTGTCTGCTGCATCTGGGGATACAGGTAAGACATGATTTGCAGTCTTTTTCCCCTAATAGCTTTCAAATATACAACACAGTATTATTAACTGTAGTCACCATGCTGTATATTACATTCCCATGGCTTATTTATTTTATAACCAGAAGTTTGAAACCTTTAACCTATTCACCCAATTTACACCCCCCCCCCACCGCTTGTTTCTGCCAACCACCCATTTGTTCTTTATAGTGATGAGCTGGGATTTTTATTGGTTTGTTTGTTGTTTGTTTTAGATTCCATATATAGAGATCTTACTGTAGTTGCCTTTCTCTGACTTATTTCAATAGCACAGTGTCCTCACAGTCCATCCATGTTGTCACAAAAGGCAAGATTTCATTGATTTTAATGGCTGAATAATATTCTATTGCATACAAATATATCACATTTCTTCTCATTTCACCCATGGAAGGGCACTGAGGTTGTTTCAATATTTCGACTATTATAAATAATGCTGTAATGAGTATAGGGGTGCAGATACCTTTTTCAGTTAGCGTTTTGTCTTCTTTGGATAAACAATTTGGAAGCCTAATTGCTGAACCATGTGATAGCTCTATTCCACTTTTTTTGAGGACCCTCCATACTGTTTTCTACAGTGACTGCACCAGTTTACATTCCCACTAACAGTGCACGAGGATCCGCTTTGTCTCTTTGCTAATAGCTATTCTAACCAGGATGAAGTGATACCTCATTGTGGTTTTGATTTGCATTTTCCTGATAACTAATGATGTTAAATATCTTTGATGTCTGTTGCCCATATGTCTGTATACTTTGGGGAAATATCTATTCAGATCCTCTGACATCTTTTAAATGGAATTCAGTTTTTTGTTTGTTTTGATATTAACTTATATGATTTCTTTATATACTTTGGATATTATCAGATGTATGATTTGCAGATATGTTTCTCCCACTCCATTGGTTGCGTTTTTATTTTGTGGTTAGTTACCTTAACTGTACAGAAGTTTTTGCTGTTGTTTTAGTTTGATTTGGTCCTGCTTATTTATTTTTGCTTGTGTTGCCCTTGTTTTTGGTGTCAGATCCAAAATATCACTATGACCGATATGTAAAAGAGCTTGCCAGCTTGCTTTCCTCTAGGTATTTCATGGTTTCAGTTCTCAGATTGAAGTCTTAGTCCATTGAGTTTATTTTTGTGTATAGTGTAAGAGAGCGGTACAGTGTCATTCTTTTGCATGTGGCTTTCCGGTTTAACACCATTTACTGAAGAGACTATTCTTTTCTCATTGCATATCCTTGGCTCTTTCAGCATAAATTAACTGACCATATGTTCTTGGACTTAGTTCTGGACTCTCTGTTCCATTGACCTATGAGTCTGCTTTTATGCAATACCATACTCTTTTGAATTTGGATAAGAGGGGAGTTCTGCAAATTCAGATAGAAGTTGATTTCAGTCTTGTGTCTGAAATCCATAGGGCAGGTCAGCAGACTGAAATCTCAGGCAGGATTTCTATGTCCATGGTCTTGAGGCAGAATTCCTTCTATACCAGTAAACCTCAGTTTTCTTTCTTAATAAGGCCTTTAACCTAATAAATGAGGCCCACCCACATTATGGAAGGCAATCTACTTAAAGCCAGCTGATTGTAATAGTAATTGCATCTACAAAACACTGGCACAGAAACATCTAGATGTGTTTGGCAAAACAACTGAGCATCATAGTCTAACCAAGTTGACCCATTAAATTAACCATCACAGCAGGTTTTCAAATAACTTACGTATACCCACTTTTATTCGTTAATTTCTTTTTCTACATTAAAGACAGAAAACTAAAACTAAATTAGAGAAACCATCCTTAAGTTTCCTGAAACTTGATAGGGACATGGGGAAATTGAGCATGAAAGTTATTTTTTAAGAAACGGACAAGGTTCTGTGTTATTAGAAATAAAATTTTCTTTGATGATACCATGTAAGCTATAGAAGGGATCACAAAAAATAAGGGACTGCGGTTGGTTATTTCCACTCATTACAGTGAAAACTGAAGGCAATTTCTTCCCCCCATGTGGTATTAATGAGGCAAACTTTCCGAGGGCTACAGCATTAAACAACAGCTGGGCCTTTTCTAAGGTTAATACTGCTAGAGTGAGATGAAAGTATATGATTTTCAGAAGAAAACTTTTATTAAAAAATGACTGTCCTTGGACAGGTGGCTCATTGCCTGGGGCAGAACCTTGCAAGAGCACATTATGGCAGTGGCCATGCTGGGCTTATTAATGTGCCTCACTAATATGCATGCTTCATTAATGCCTGCCAAGGGGGCTCCGCATTGCAAGTGTGGCCCTTGGCTGGTGGTCTTTGTGCAGCCTGCTTTCTAGCTGCCGCTTTCCTTTATCTGAGCCAAGCTGATTTCAGAAATCAAAGCTCTGGGGAACTTCCTCCACTTTCCACTATTTTTTCTTATTTAAAAAAAAACATCGATTTTCTGCACAAAATCTAGAAAATAATATAGACAGAAAAGTATCTGTAATCTCACCATCTATGTCTGCACAAATTTTTAATTTTTTAAAATTTAGCAGAAGTGTTAATGTGGATCTGTCTATGGATATAGGTGGGATATAGTTACAAAGGTGGGTTTATGCTTTATATACTGTTTCATGCCCTGCTTTTTTATTGTGTTAATAACATAGTTCTATGTCAATAGATATATTTCTACAAGTATTGGTAGAGCTACATAAAATTCCATCTTCTATTACTGTATATAAATGGTATATAATCCAGAGATAAAATATATTAAGTATAATACTCCACCAAAACACACATTCCTGAGATTTTTGGCTCTCAGTACCAAGCATACATTAATTTTTCCTGTCTTTAAACAGGAGCTATAGAAAAATATATACTATTGTATTCTAAGTCATCACTCTCTAATAAGTAATATCACAGCCATCGTACAATGAGCCAAACTTTTGTAGCCCATAGTTAATTCTTCAGGAGCAAACATTAGTTTAAGTTATCTAGAAATTTAATTATCTCAACAAGTTCAAAAATAAGAGTGACGAACCAAGGACAGGTTGTTTGAATTTTTCATTAACTTGAGCTTTAACACAGCAGGCTTTAAACCCAAGACAAATGTTCAGTGCCCTCTAACTATTGTCTTATCTTCTCATGTCTGAGTATGCTTTGTTGAATAAGATTAAAATTAAGTTTGGGAGCTTATTATGCAGTGGTCTCCAGAGAGCATACTTCTTCTTTATTACTACCTGTTTGAGGAATTGCTCATAGGCACAGTGCAAAGCTGTATCATTCATGTCTGGAATGGCTGTCTCAAAACCTGTACCATAGATAGAATGGCTATCTCAAAACCTGGGAAGATAATAGCGTTGTCTGATTGCACCATCCAAGTTTTCCTTTCCTGTTTTTCTGATTCTTCTACAAATGTATACATTCTGCAAAGTCACAAAAATAATTAGATAATTATCCCTTTTAGGCCCAAGTCTATGTGATATAGCAAGAAATACTCTGAGCAGATTGTGAGGGTCACGTAGAGTCTAGGTATAGCTGGATCATCGCTTGATGACTGAGTCCAAGTCCTGGGATTCTATACTGGTCAGAGTCCAATTGCCAAGGGACAGTTCACTCTTCCAGGGTTAATTTATGGTATTAAGTGGTTTGCTGAATGGACTGGGCTGAGTTTCTAGAAGAGACCCTCAGAGCCTCAACACAGAACTTATGCAGTCACCTGCATAAGTGATACTCCCACTATAATCACATATCTGCCTGCAAGAGATAAAGTCTCATACTCCCAATCTGCATCAATGAAATGGATGCCTGGCACCTTGGTGGTCTCCTGTGTTCAAGCCTCAGTGAGTACATTGTGTTGCTGAAACCTAAGTCACATTCAAAGCCCCAGCTAGCTGCAAAGGCCTTTGGACATCTCATGTTTTAGAGGGTGTCCCTCCAGACTGAAGGTTGAGTTAGATGTTGAGGGAGTCCAATCAGAGCCCTAGATGTTCTCAGTATGTACCAGAATCTCATAAACAGGCCAAATGCCTCTTATATGTCTTAGTAAATACATATACTTATTTTGTATAGGATATAATACTGTGTAAACACTTGAAAGTGATTAGTTAATAGTAATGATATTTTTATTTGGTCTATCTATAATAAAATTTCTTTTTTAGCTTTCTAAATATTGTTTTTCTTCAATTGAAACAGTGTATGACAAATGTGCTCTAAAGAATACAATTTGAGTTAAGCTATAATTTTGATAGCACTTTATTCTACTCAAAAAGAATTAAGACTGTCGTTGTAATGAACATGTACTGATGCTTCATGGGTTTCTTGGAACTGCCGTTTGTTGTTAATGGTGCCTGCGTCCTACATGCACTCATGTAAATATCACTCTGCCAGTTAATCACCGTTACTGATTGACACAGAAGTCAGGAATTATTGACACTTGTGCTTTCTGTGCCTCATTGAGCTTAAAAGTTATTTCAGAGAGAATATTGATGAGTGGCTGATTCTAAAAGTGGATCGTTGGGGATTTGAAATATATCGGCGAGCAAAACAAAGATTCCTGTCATCTCGAAACATATTTTCTAACATGCTTACAGGCAAGAAACAAGAAACATAATATGTAATAAAGTTATATTACAGAAGGTATTGAGTGCTATGATAAAAAATGCAAAGTAGAACAAGGTGATGTGGGTGGGCATTGTGGTGGGATGTGGTCAGCATAGCCCCGATTGAGATGGAAGATTTGAGCAAGGACAAGGCAATGAGAAGGTTTCTTCTTGTGAACATCTGGAGAAAGAGAATCTCAGCCAGAAGAGACAGCTGGGGTAAAAGGCATTGGGTAGGAAAGTGCCAGGCTTTCCTGGGAAGAGTGAGGAGGCTGGTGTTGCTGCAGCAGCGCAGTGAGGCAGGAGCAGGGTAACAGGAGGTGAGCTGGGAGAGCAACGAAGAGCTTGTCATATATGTCCTTACAGGCCATTGCAAGGACTAGGGTGAGTTTCTGAGGAAATAAATTACGTTAGGGCTTTGAGAAGAAGAGTGATGTAAACATATGTTTCAGAAAGGATCCTGTGGTAGCAGCTGTGTTGACTACAGGATGTAGGTGGGGAAGGGTATGAGGCAGGTATGAGGCGGGCAGTGATCTGGCAGAGAGGTGCGGGATCTCCAGGAGGAAGGTGCCAGCACAGGGAGTAAGAAGTAGTCACATTCAAGATGTAGGTGGAGAAGAGCAACTGAATTTGCTTCTGCCTTTGTCGAATATCCTGTTGCTTTCAAGAGGAAATAATGATTACATGGGAGGTCAGAGCTTTTCTTAAAGTTATGCTATGCTTTTAAATCACAAGTAAGAGCAATGGCTGCTTAGCAACTAGCAGATTGATGACGCTACTTGTATAATTCAGAAGAAAGAATGACTGTTGGAATTTAGTATTTTTTCCTTCACTTGGCTAGAGAAAGAAAAGAGAAGTGTGTTTTTACTACAAAATTAAAACAAACTGTTTCCATGTGAATTTGCTTCTCTAAATATATGTAGTTATCTTTTCACACCTGTTTAAATTTGGTTTGCAGTCTTTAGGTTTATTGTTCTACTTTCTATAAAGTAGCTATAACTTATCTGCAAATGAGTTAAAAATAAGGGAAGATGTAGTCTTACATCATTTTTCCAGGAAAACTCATTACTTTTTTATTTTGTTACAAGAAAAGATACTCAAGTTATTTGCTCGGACCAAGTATATGTGGTGGCAAATCAGTGTTTTAAGGTTTAAAGGACTTGTTATATGACATAAGTGTTTACATATGAGATCACTAACTTTTTTTTTTTTTTTGACAAAACACAAAGTTTGAAACCAGCTTGGTTCTGCCACACCAATTTGCAGACAAAAGTGTCATCAAATAGTCATAATCATCTTCATTATTCTAGGTTGCTGATTGAGGGACTATTATGTTCTACATAGAAATTAAAAAGCTTTCAGAATATGGCCCAAAAGCACTGGACTGGAAAACTATAAATTAATTACCATTTTGTAGTTTTTTATATTAGTAGAGAATGAAGATAATATATATAGGATTAAATAACAGAGTATAAAAGGCTTGTTTTATATAAAGACAACTTAAGTAAATCCTCATTCTGCCTGTTTGAGGAACTTTTACTTTCTGGGTCTGAAATTCTCTAGTAATGTTCTTGCAGATTATTCAACATTCATTCAGCAAATATTCGGTGAGCATCTACTGTGTGTCTGTAACTACTCTGAACGCTTGGGCTGTAACAGTGAACTGAACAGACAAACATCGGCACCCTCCTGCAAACTATCTTCCAGTGGGTGGAGGCAGATAATGAACAAGATCAGCAAATTAAATATACACTATGTATGCTATGTAATAAATGCTGTGGAGAAGGAAAAAAAGGGGAGAGCGTTGCAGATAATGGAGAGGTGAGAGACAATGTTACATGAAGGGCCTGGGGAGGAATCACTGGTAAGTGATTTGAATTTAGGCCTCATGAGTATGAGAGTATGAGCCAGGTAACTATGTCAGGGGGAAATTTGCTGTAGAAGGGACAGAAAGACCTGTAAATGGAGTACGTATGGGAGCAGCAGGGTAGTTGATAGGACCAGAGTGGAGCGGCAGAGAGGGCCTTAGGAGATGAAGACAACACAATTCGAAATTCAGAGTGCCTGTGGCCTTTGTAGAGACGGGATTACTCAAAGTGAAACCAGAACTGTTGGAGAGTGTTGGCAGAGGGCTCACGTGATCAGGCTTCCACCCAAAGGTCTCCTTTTATGTTTTTACTTGAGAACATAACTACAGTAAACTTCTAGAATTAAATCATCTTCCCTATAAACTTTGGAGTCACCACTAACCCCAGGCATGTAGCATTGCATGGGACTCTGACTTTTGTTCCTCTGTAGATGATATTCTCAACTCTCTGAAAAGGTTTAGCATTTCTCATTATATTTGTATTTTAAATAGAGTTTGTGTCCAGATAGATGTTTTCTTTTTTCCCAAGTTCTCATGAAGTAAAGATTTTCTTAAATTTGTATTGAATTTATTGGGGTGCCATTGATTAATAAAATCATATAGGTTTCAGGTGCACAGTTCTATAATATATTATCTCTTTATTTTGTGTTCCCCATCCAAAGTCAAGTCTCCTTACATCACCAATTATCCCTCCCTCAACCCTTTGACCTTCTCCCACCTACCCCACCTTTCTCTCTGATAATCATCATGCTGTTGTCTCTGTCTATGATGTTGTTTTTTGTTTTGAAGGTTTTTCTTATTAATCCCTTCACCTTTTCATTAACCCCCCCCCTTCTCCCCTCTAACAGCTCTCAGTATGTTTTCCATATGTGGGTCTGTTTACTTCTCCAACCCAATGAAAAGTTCTTCTGTTATTACTTCAGCTATTTTCCATTCTTTATTATCTCCTCCTTTCTAATATTCCTATAAGATAACATGGGCGTTCTACATCTTCCCATGTTTCTTAACTTTTATTTCTGTAATTTCCACTTCCTTATCTTTCCTACATTACAGATTGCCAGAGTTAGAAATTTTTATATACCACTTACTCTTTGACCTGGGACTAGTTACTCAATCTCTGTGTTGTCTATCATTCTTTAGCTAGAAAATGAGGATAATAATAATAATGCCTACATTATAGGAATGTTGTGTGCTATAAATGAGGTTTTAGGGAGTGATAAATTGATATTAGTTATTAATTTTCCAGGTCAGCAGTTCAGTGTTCAGCACCTTCATTCTTATACTGAGCAGTTCTTAATTTTTTTTAATCTAAGGGAATCATTATTTCAATGTCTACGAATGTTTTCTCAGTTTTTGACTCACTCTCAATTCACATCAGCCTACTCTTGTTTCCACATCTGCAGCATACTATCGAGTCTCCCTGAGAAAAACAATTAGAAACATGTGAAGTTATTTTCTTCAATTAAATTTGTTTCCTCTAGAGTCTGCTTTTCTATTTCTATCACCTGGTATTTTTCTCTTTGTCATTGGTTTTCTTTAAATGCCTTGAGATGCTCTGTTGTCAGTTTATATTTATGGATGGAAGAAGTGTTTTGTTTCCGTATTTAGACAGCCAAGAAGGGGTAATCCTATGTAGAGTGCCAGTCTTCTTCTTCAGATCCCCAGGCAGAGGTGCAGACAGGCAGGCTTCCTTTTAGGGCACAGGGGCAAGGGAATAAGCAGGTGAGTCAGGCAGTTGCCAACTTAATGTCCCTCTTGGACAGTGCCACCTTCCTCGTGTTGGCCCTTCCGCGCCTACTCGTGGAAGTCCAGATTCGCCTGCGTGTGCACTCTGATTATTTCTTCAGCTCCCAGACCTATGCTAGGAGCCTTTCCAAACAGATCAGGTACTTTTTTTCAGTCACACCCAGGCTTTACCTCAATTACCATATTTTTAGGACCATAAGATGCACTGGACCATAAGACACACCTAGGTTTTAAAGGAGGAAAATAGAAAAAATATTTTGAAGCAAAAAAAATGTGGTAAAATAGTTAATAACCTGTGATCCCACTCTACCACCCCCTGCCCACCACAGCAAGCCAGGTAAGCTACACTCAAACTATAAGACACACACCCCTTTTTCTCCCAAATTTGGGGGTGCATCTTATAGTCCAAAAAATACGGTACTCTGTGTGTATCTACAGAGCAAGACCCTTCTTGCTCTCTAGCTCTAGCTCAACAATGTTTACCTTTTGCTTTCAAGGCAGTTCTGCTCTAGTTTCTCTTTCAATCTAATTCTCTCTGTATCTCTGTCCATGTTCTCAGAATTTCTAGTAGACCTTGAGACTTGTCTTGAGTATAATTTATCTCATTTGAGTGAATTAGAAAGCAGCAGTGGGTGAAGAAGCTTCTGCTCTCATATTTTGGGCTGAGGTCGAGTTCATCTATTTTTCTTTTTTTTTGTTTAACTTTCTCTCCTTGTGCTTTTTGTCCTAGCTACTGTTCCTAAATACGGACTAGGAGTGGATGGGATCAAGGCCTCACTATTTGTGCACAAAGAATGCATATCATCAAGAGAGTTCCTTCCTCCTCTTCCTTTAGAGTTTACCCCTTTCCACTCTGAGATGTGTGCTGGATTGCTATAGAGAGATCTCCAAACTGAGAGCATTAAGGGTTAAACTCTTCAACTCTTAAGTGAAAGAGCCTTATTCCCCTCAGTTTGGACTGTCTTCTTCCCCAGTAGAACATGAGACAGAATAGATTTGCCAGAGTCTACCCTCAGGAAGGTATGGTAAGAGCTTAGGGAGGTGGGGTTGGGTTGTAAGGTGGAGAGAGAAGGGAAACCTTGAGAATGGTTTTGGGGAAGTAAAAGTGAGTTAAATTAGTCTTTCCTATTTCCACATGGAGATGTATTGGACCTGACTCCTTCCCACATTTCAGGTTTTCAATTTACAAGGGTGACCAACACACAATTCCCTGGCCAGAATTTCCCCAGCTACAGGACCTCTTAATCCACTCTAATAACACTGTGAACAGGCTATAGAGAAATTAGAATGTGGTGAAATAAATTAGAAAAGGTTTTTAAAAATGATCCTTGCCTCAGTTTTCTGCAAAATCAAAATGAACATGACAAGGATTCTATAAGTTTTAGTGGGCCTGGAGATGACCAAGGAAAGTAGCTTAGACTCCCAGGTGCTACCCAAAGGGCTGCATAAAGGCAAAGGAATAGAATGCCCATTGGAAGTGGCCAGTTTTCAAGAAGATGCATGAAATTAGGAGACTGGAGGTAAGTACTTAGCTGGATGCCCAAAAAGCATCAGTCAGGCTACTTAATAGAGTCAGAAGCTAGGTGTGCTCATTGGACAGATGGGGGTGAGGATTGAGCAACAAACAGATGATTGGCCAAAACCAGACTCACAGCCTACCACCAATTTGTTCACATAGCCAGGCTTATTTTGTGCAAACATGCTTGGCCTTTTCTGAGACAGATTTTAATCAGGTTTGAGAGTAGGAGGACAAGGAGTATGGAAAAAGTGTTGAATGGAAAAGAGTTGATGAAAATGTTAGAATATAACTATATTCACCAAAGGACACTAAGTTTCAACTTGGGAATGATTGAGAAAACTATGACAAGAGTCTATTTATAAGATTGAAATGAATTTCATTATCCCTCTGAAAATCACCACTAATTGAGATTGACACCATGTCAAAGAAAACTATTCTGAAATAACTATATAAAGGAGTTTCATATTCAGCCATAGCTTAGTGTTGACTGTATAATATTGAGTCTTAATACCCAGTAATATAGGTTACAGTAGAGTACTTTACAAATATTGCCCAATGAAAACAAACCTAGTTTATCATTGGTTAAATAGTAATTGTGTTTCAGTGCTAAGAGATGAACCATTCAAATGGCTCTCTCTCTTAGAGTGGATTTAGGCATTGTCACAGAAGTTTATTAATGTCCTAGCTATCCCTAAGGCCCAATTTTAGTTATCACGGGCACTATTCAAAGGCATTCATGGTGTGCCCCAAACCATCTGCCTCATACCTTTAAAAACTGAAAAGGAAGACTCCTTTTCCCATTCTTCAATTTCATGCAAATTGAAGCCCAGAATCTGCATTAAAACATTTACTACTAGGCCACCAAGACATTTATTTTCATCATAGTAGTCCCACTTTCCCTAGGGCACAGGTGGCTAACACAAGGTCCACAGACCAAATCCAGCCGTCCACCTTGTTTTATCTGGCCCGGCACCTTGTTTCTACCTGGTGGCAGTGCCAAGCTCCTTGCCCCTAGTTAAGGAGCAGTTACATTCATACAGTTCTAAAATTACATTCGTCCCTTTGAAGGGAACCACAAAGCTGACATGGCCCATGGTGAAAATGACCTTGACACCCATGCCCTAGGGGATACATTTCAAGACCCTCAGTGGGTACCTGAAACCATGGATGGTGTTGATGTTTTTCCCTGTACATTCAGACCTATGATAAGTTTAATTTGTAAACTAGGCACAGTAAGAGATTAACAGTAATAGCTAATAATAAGAGAACAATTATAATCATGTGTCACTTAATGGTTATATGTTCTGTTCTAGGAAATGTGTTGTTAGGTGAGTTCATGGTTCAGACCGTGGTTGATCTCAGGTTCCTGAAACCACCACACAGGGAAAAACTGTGGATATGGGGGGACTACTGTGTTACTTTCATTTAGATTCCTGCATCAGGTTCTACCTTGACGTCCTTTAGGCCATCTGTATATTTTAATTGATTCAACACTAGAGGGAAAAGAATATCACAACATTTATGGGATTATTTCCTGCTTGACATCCACATAATAATTACTATTTCATGGTTGTACATCAGTTGAGTGACATGAAACAAATTATACTATATTTCTTTCCTTTGTATTTGAGTATTTGTCATTAGAGATGACAAATTAGAGATCTAATACCATTAGAGACGATATTCCTAAATTTTAATTTCCAAAGTAGATTTTTTTCATCATCTGTTGTATGGGGGTGGAGAGGCTGCAGAGCACTTTACACATTTTTTTTGTTCAAAATTACATGTTTTTCTCTGTTGCAACAGTTCCTGAGCTGTGTTCTGTCTCTTTATGTCTGCTTCTGATCTCTGACTCCTGTTAAGGTTGATTCTGTACAGGTCAATCTGACCCATAAACTATACAAAATTGGTTTTGATGTGTGAGGCTTCAGTGTCAGGCAATGCCTAAACCTGCTACACAAATTTGCCTTCTGCTTTGTGTCCCACAGATAGTAATTAATTACTGACTTCATACTCATATCCAAGTCTTGATATGCTGTATTGCTTTAAAAATACTAAGAGAAAAAAAGCTATATATTTTTAATCACATAGCATTTTTCTTTTAGAAATTAAATGCAGCTTAAACATAGACTTCTATATTTTTTATTTTCTTTAAAAAATTCCCCAGTATTTTAAAACATTTGCAGACAATCAGTGCAAACCTTATCACATAAGGGCGTGATGGTCTGGTTGTTTCTAGTTTGAAACTTTTGGGTTGGCCAGAAAGTCTGTTACATTTTTTCCATATGATGACTCTAGTAGTACCTAGTTGTCTTTCACGTCATTGAAAACAATTTTGTTACATTAATTTGTGACCGCTGTCATGGCAGTGTGCATTTTTTTAAAAACTTACCAGAATTGGTGAATTTTTGTGAAGCCATTTTAATACTGAAGAATGGAAGAAAATATGCAACATTTATAGGCATATTATGCTTTATTATTTCAAGAAAGGTAAAAATGCAACTGAAATGCAAAAATTGATTTGTGCAGTGTATGGAGAAGGTGCTGTGACTGATTGGATGGGTCAAGAGGTTTTCAAAGTTTCTTGGTACTTTTGACATTTTGGCCAAATAATTCTTTGCAGTGGGGCTGTCTTATGCATTGGAGAATGTTAGTCAGCACCTGTGGCCTCTACCCACTAGAAGCCAATAGTGGGAGATAGCCAACATACTCAAAATATCCAAATCAATAAAGTTATTGGTGAAAATGAAAAAAGTGTCTTTTATGGAAAAAACATAAGACTTTTCAGCCAACTCAATACAAACCTGGCTTCCAACTCAATGACTGAATAACTTGGGACGTATCATTTAGCCTTTCTGTCTCACTGTCCTCTGTCATAACTTGAGGATATATCAACCATTCAAAATGTATTAAGTTCAATGTACAAAAAATCAGCTGTCCCATGTTGGTATTTGTTACCTTCTTTCCTTTCTTTGTTTGACCACAGAAATGCAGTTTTATTCCAGAATATATCAAGTAATTATTTAGGTGTGATTTCTTTTTCCAAAAATTCTTGATACTGAAATCACCTTGGCACCAGCCTTTCCCAGCATCCGAATGTTAGCATTTTACTAAAATGAGTGCTCCAGTGTCTGGGAATAACCATGAAGCAAAGCCCACAGAGCAAAGCTACAGCCGGGATCACGGTGTTCCTTCATGAGTGGCATTTGCCCACAGAGGACTTTGAATGTCTACTTTATACCCAACCCTTGAAGAGATACCAGAGCTCTCTCCCTATAGAAAAGGAAACCAAATGCTAAGAGTCAGCATAATGTGTTCACATATGAACAGATTCTCCATTTTTTAAGAATTTACGTACCTCATTTCTACTGAGAAATACTGATCGGCTGTACCTAATCTATGAAATTTGGTGCAAGCTGACTGTGGACTGTCTTTATGTATTGTCAGTATTTAAGATGTGTCTTCTTATGCTGTCATCTCTGTCCATAAGAAAAAGGATCTAAGAGCTGTCCCTTTATTTGAAAGTCAAATGTTTTCTGTATTATTACCACATCGATTTTATTTATAGACTTAATTTCCCAAAGCCAAACTGACAACACCCACAGCTTAGGAGTCATGTATTAAAATTTAGTGAAGAGAGCTTTTAGGGTAATCCCATGATCTGTGATTTAAAGACAAATATTCTGCAGGAACAATATTGCTAATTGACAATGATCCTTCTTTGCCTTTTGTATAAGGCAGCTGTAATCTTTGAAATTCTTCTGAAGTCTTTTTCTGCCACTTGGTGACTCACACAGTAGATAAAAACCCACCATGACCCCAAAGGACAAAGCTCCAGGGGGCATTGATTTGGGCTTGGAGCCAAGCCCTCTATTTTTAGTGCTTTCTCAAGAAGCCACACAATAAAAATGTAAATGGGATGGGGCTACTGTCTCCTCACACCATTTTCTGAGTTAAGTCTGACAGTGTTTAAATATTTTATTTCAGACTTTCTTCAAAGAATTGTTACTTCAGTTTGGGAGCTTTTCTATCCCGATTGCACATTAATTATAATTCCACATTTCTTGCACCTTTATCATAGCTTACTCGTAAAGACCTAAGGATCAATTTGAGATAGCCTCCTACCCCAGGCTGCCAAATTTGTGATCAGTTGGCTCCTGTGGATTAAATGTATTCCTGTGGACCCCCATGTAAGTCTTTTCCCCTTAACTTTATTGAGGTATAATTGACAGATAACATTGTGTAAGTTTAAGGTATATAGCTTATTGGTTTATACACTTACGTATTGCACTACAGTTGCTCTGGTAGCATTAGCAAACATCTCCATCATGTCATGTAATTACCTTTTTTTGTGGTGAGAACATTTAAGAGCTACACTTAGCAACTTTCAAGTGTACAGTACAGTATTATCTATAATTACAATACTCTGCATAGATCCTCCAACTGATTCATCTTCCAAGTGGAAGTTTGTCCTCTTGAACCAACATCACCCCAATTCTCCCACCCCCTAGCTCCTTGTAGGCACCATTCTGTTTTTACGGTGTGTGAATAATATATTATTTGCCTTTTTCTGTCTGACTTATTTCACCTAACATTATGGACTCAAGGGCCATGTTACCACAAATGACTGGATTTATTCTTCCTCATGGCTGAATAGTATTCCATATATTCCAAGATATACCATATCTTTTTTTTTATCCATTCTCCTGTTGACGGAAACTTAGGTTGCATCCATACCTTGGCTAAATGTGGGAAACCAGTTCTTTTCAGATTATGAAAGTTTTTCTGTGTGGTATGTGTTTTAGTCAATGTCTTTGAAGATGGATAATTTACATTTCTGGAATACCACTAGATTATAAATTTCCTTTGAACTTGGACCCATGTTGGAACCTTCTATATGCTCAAGACTAATCCAGTGCTTTGAGTATATAATAATAGGTAGCACTTACAAAATGCTGAATGTATGTCAGGCACTGTTTTATACTCTTTACATATGTTAATTCATTTAATATTCACAACTTAATGCAATGGGTATTACTATCTACCCTTTATAACTGAGTTAATCTGAAGTCAATCTGAGATGCAGAAGGTGCTCTGCTTAAACTCACATGACTAGTAGGGGAGGTAACAAAAATGTGAGCCCAAGCAACTTAAGTCCTACCTTATACAATCGCTGTTTTAACAACATGGGTTTGAACTGCACTGGTCCACCTACATGTGGATTTTTTCCAATAAATACTATAAGTAAATTTTCTCTTTTTTATGATTTTTAAATATTTTCTGTAGACTATTACGAGAATACAGTATCTAATATAACATGCAAAATATGTGTTAATCTTGTTGGTGGGAATGCAGACTGTTGCAGCCACTGTGGAAAGGAGTGTGGAGATACCTAAAAAATTAAAAATGGATCTGCCTTTTGACCCAGCAATTCTACTTCTGGGAATATATCCAAAAGAACCCAAAACATTTAAGAGCCTAAAACCCACAATAAAACCAAAAGAACATTGTTGTTATAAATAATGCTGTTAATTGCAGCATTATTTACAGTAGCCAAGATATGGAAGCTGCCCAAGTGTCCATCAATAGAGAGTGGATAAAACAAGTAGGGACATTTATACAATGGAATTCTACTCAGCCATAAATAAGAAGGAAATTTTACCCTTTGCAACATTGTAGATGGACCCGAAGAACTTTATACTAAGTTAAATAAGCCAGTCAGTGAAAAACAAATACCATATGATTTCACTCATATGTGGAATCTAACGAACAAACTGAACTAACAAGCAAAATAGAGACAGACTCATAGATGGAGAGCAGATGAGAGCTAGTAATCAGGGAAAGGGTAGGGGTTGGAAGGATTGTGCAAAAAAAAGGACTCATGGACATGGAACACAGGGTGATGATTGCTGGGGGGGAGAAGACATAAGGGAATTAAATGGTGATGGAAAAATAGAATAAAGATGATTTTTAAATATGTTCATCTACTGTATATCTTATCAGCAAGGCTTCTGGTCAGTAGCAGGACATTACTAGTTAAGTTGTGGGGGTATAAAAGTTACACATGGATTTTCCACTGCACGCAGGGTCAGTGTTCCTAATTCCTTGTTGCTCAAGAGTCAACTGCAGTGTCTACTAGCGGAGGGTACGAGTTCCGTGTATGTGTGGAACTCAGTAAGTTTGTATGGAACCTACACAAACTTTAAAAAATTATACAGGATACAGCTGGGATGAAGACAGAAAAATTAAAGAAAAAGACTAGATTAGGGAAGTTGGAGAGTAGCACCAAAAGCAGAACAGGAAATAAGAAATGTTGGTGAAGGAAATTGGCCCAAGTGAAGGAGTTCATGGTTAAAATGGGAGAAATAAGGATAATAAATAGAAAAGGTCTGAGAAAATATTGGTGTGCTGGAAAGAGTATCACAAATTCAAAATGTGAAATTTAAAAAGTTTAATCTTTAAATAGCTACATACTTGCTCGATATTGTCCCAGTTTATGTGCCCTTTGACCTCTTACCCTCCCAGTCCTGGTCCCTAGTGAATCGGTATGAGACACAAGATCAGGTCAGTTGCTAGGAAAACCACTTCACTGAATTACAGCTGTCGATGGCCTCTTACTATTCACTGAGTCTTTACATTGTACAAAATCATCAAAAAGTTATATCCTTAGGATTCTTTTTGGCAAAGAAATACACTATCAATCCTTGCCTTGAATACCTCTCTCAGACTATGTCTCATTCCCTGTTTCCTCTCCCCAGTAAAAACTCTATTCTAATTATTTGTAATCAGTTTTGTAGAGAATGGGTGGTCAGGAAGTTGTTGAGAAAGCCTTGGTTATCATTTTCATTATGCATTGTCTGGCTACCTTAGTATGTGTCCAATTCACAACTCATTTTCACCTAAAACACATGTGTACCTTTATACATCCATAATCATTGACTGACGAAAATATTCTTCCAAGGAGAAGGGCCCCCTTCTGAACTGAGTGAAGTAGTTTTGGAATTGTTTTCTTCCCCAGGCTGCTGCTACCCCTTGCCTTTCTTAGATTATTTAAGGGTTTTGATTCTCCTTTCCCCTCCCCTCTTTCTCTGGTTTTAGAAGTTATATCCTGTTTCATTTTGACACTTACTATTTTTTAATTGTAAACTTGATGTAACCACATGTAATGTGGATAGCAACTCAGCCCTTTTCCTAACCAATGCAAAGATGCAGAATGCCTTTACCCCATCATCATGACCTCCTGACTTGCTGGTTGTTATTTCCCGGACTATTATACCCTCCTAGCATTTATGCTTCCCAGACTTCATTATTGTTACTTTTGTTTTAAAAGCTGGTGCTTCTGAAAGTTTATCCACATACGATTAGCAAAATTTTTGTCCATCATTTTTCCCTGCATTTTACTCCTTCCTATTGTATCAATTTTCTTCTGCTTAAGATGCATTCTTTAGCAATTCTCTCTCCTGGGAAAGCCTGCTGCTACAGACCTCTTTCAGTCTGTTTCTGAGCATGCTTTTATTCCTTGTTCAATATTAAATGATATATGCCATAGCTTTTTTCTTGCCTATTTTCCCCAATTTTAATGATATTTTTTGTAAAAATCCACAGATGAGAAATAAGAACTGTTAAAATGGAATTATGTTCTGAAACAAAGCCATGAATTTTAAGTGTTGTTAGATAGCCATTAATTATTTCAAGAATAAAACCTAATATAAAGTAGCTCAAAATTAGAAAAAAGAGTGTTTAACTCAATAGCCTTTCAGTATAAGACATTTAATTAGAAATCAAGAAATTATTATGGAGGTCAAACAGTACAGCACTGAAAGCTGATACTGGAAATTATCTTTAAACCAGTAGAGACAGGGCGCTGAAAAGTCTTGTTCTGGAAGTAGCTTTAAGTTGAGTGCAAGTCTAGCGTGAGGTCACAAGTACATTCTCCATGTATGTTTTCACAGCTGAAGCCCAAGGATTTCAATAGGACTGTCTGAAAATTGTCACTCATACACATATTTGGAATAAACATTCCCCCAACAAAGCACCCACTCCAGTCTCCTGGGCTTCCCTGTCACCATGTATACCCTCTCCTCTTCTCTAGCAGGTCAACCCTTCCCCTTCCCTGAGGACTTGGGTCAGATCTCAGTGTCCTCTGAAAGCTTCCCCCTTTCACCATACTGTCCCATGCTTTTCAGAGCACTGATTGTTTATGCTGGCCCCCACAGACTACATGGTTGTCGGGTGACTTTCTGTGCCTCATTTTGCCAGCTGCACTGTGAAAACATACTTCAGATTAGGGACTGTACCTTTTGCTTCTCTGTAACTGCCATGGCACTTCATGTGCTATGCTGCACGTGTGGTTCTTAATGCAGTTTTTAGTGCAGTAGTAAAAGTCTAGCTGATTTGGAAAGATGATGACAAAAGAATACAAGTAAATCGAAAGGACAGTTCCAGGCCTCATGAACCAAGTAAGGTAGGTAAGGGGACACATGCAGGTATTCCACAAATACAAGCAAATGCAAGAATAAACTCCGTGTTTTGTGTACTCAAAACTGTAAATCTACCTTTGCCTACCCCTGTATACATACATGCATAAAATAATTGGAGGACAAGTTTAAGATCATACCAAGCATGAGGACAATAGTGTACAAGATAGGTTTCAAAATAATTTCAAGAGCAACATTTGTATAGAATGCATTTAATCAGAGAAGGTAGACTTCATTGGTTTTATTGTGTATGTTTTCTAAATGTAAACTTCACCTTTGACATACAAGTAATCCCTGTTGACAGTAGTTTTTTTGTTTGTTCGTTTTGTTTTCTGGGAAGATCATCTCTTTTCAATGTGTTTTCTAAGGGGTATAAATTTCTGTACATTGTGAGTTTCCTCAAGGAAGAAGCATGAACATTATACTCCCTAGAGACATGAAGGACCAAATTCCAAATTTGTATCAAAGCTGGTTAACCTAAGCCTTGTAGTAACCTTTGTTGTTTATTATAGCCTTCTGTTTTCTTTCAGAAGTAGCCTAACAGATGCAAGCACTTTTTAGCAAAAATTACAGTACATATAATGATTTTTATTTTCAATTACAGTTTGCATTAAATATTTTATATTAGTTTCAGGTGTACAGCAGAGTCGTTAGGTAATCATATACTTTACAAAGTGATCCTGCTGGTATTTCAATTACCCACTTGGCCCCACACATACTTACTGTATCACTGACTGTATTCCCTATGCTGTGCTTTACATCCCTGTGACTGTTCTGTAACTACTAATTTGTACTTCTTAATCACTTCACCTGTCTCTTCCAGCCCCTCTAGCAACCTTCAGTCTGTTTGCGGTCTCTACATTTTAATTTGGTTAGGAATTTTGATGCATTATATCAAGCCTCTTTAAAGTGTTTTCACATTCTCATCTGGTGACATTGATTTCTATAGGTTTCATAAAAATGTCCTGCATAAGCTAAATTAATGTCAATGAAAAAGCAGTTATCTTTTTTGAAAAAATGGTTCTGTTAATTCAACTGAATAAATGCACTGTCATGAGCTCAGAGATGGCTGTGCATGAACTAATTTCTACAAGTAAATTTTGTAAGAATAGACAACATGGAACTTATACTTTATATGTCATTATTCAAAAAAATTCTTGCCTTGACTCAAAGCAGGCTAAAGCATATTAATTACTAGAGACTTGCAGTCCCTTGTGTCTAAACAATACCAAAGGACCAAAAATTCAGCAATCATATTTTTTTGACTTTAAGATTATCAAAAGTCTGCCTGGGGATAAAAAGGCCCATAATAACCAAGAAAACAGGCTACACGCACAATTAAGAGAAGAAAAATGCCAAGTGTTGAATTTGGAAAAGTCATAACAGATTCGTCAGAGGCAATAAACACAAATGTAAAACAAAAAATGTTCCCACCACAAGAGATTCCTGTGTAACTGAAATGAAACATAAGGAAAGGTATTAAGATACAATTTTGATTTAGTGTTCACTAGGGAAGGAGGAAAATCCTCCTTCCCTAGTGAAAATTAAGTAATAGCTTTTGACCTTCCCTAGGTCAAAATTAAGTAATAGCTTTCAATCTCTTTCTTAGCAATTCCTTAATGAAAAGAAATGGCTTCAGAAATATGCTCTTAGTTAGGATTAATATACATATGTACATACATATACGTATTTAAGTGTGTATGTATTTATACATGTGTATATACAAATCTGTATTATCTAATTGTAAATAAGGTACAAACTACTAGAGCTATAAAAATATTGGAGCTTGAGATATGTCATCCTGAGTAAAAAATTGACTTTTCCCTCTCATGTTCTAAAAGTATCACTGGTACCATAAAATAATTTCTGGGGGAAAAGTTATAATTCACGATGATAACCTCAAAAAATTTAGGAATGCAGACCTAACGTCTGTTTTTCTCTGTGAACATGTAACTTGTAAATAAGTCTTCCTCTCTGTGTTGGTCAGCCCAGACGAAATGCTACCAGTGCTTGCTGCTACAGCAGTATATATCCTGCCATATTGAAGGGTAATTACTGTATTTATATTAAATTCTTGTCTACTTGTATAGCTCTATACCTTTGGAATTCCACAAACAAATCCATTTTCTTCTAAAAATCCCTTTTATGGTATATTCTTCTCAGTTAATCTCTACCCATTATCTTTTCCTCCCTATTTTCAAAATGAAGCTCTCTCCTTTTCTTCAGTCTTTTACCTCTTTCTTTGACCATTTTAGTTCTTTGAACCATCTTCATGTCTTTTAGTAGCCAGATCATATTGGAACCCAGAGCTTTAAGTAAAAGCCTCATCTGTTTGTGTGTGTGTGTGTGTGTGTAGAGGACACTAGTTCCCTTGCCACTTTGAGTGCCGTCCATGTCTTCCTGGTGTTTTCTGGTCACACACACACATCATCTGCCATGAGTACATACCATCTTCTTCAGGGCCAGTGATTTCACTGAGTAAAAAAAAAAAAAAAAACAGACTTCAATCCCTCGCTGTTAATTATTTTAATAAAATATATTTCCAAAAAAATCTTTTCTTTCTGCACAAATGTAGTAGTGTGTTCTCTCTTTTTTTGTAGCATGTTTTTTCAGCCTCAAATGTGAAGTTAAAAATGGATGACCCGTGTGGTTCCTTTATAACTTATGCATTCTGTGAGTGTGGAATGGGGATTCTTTTTTTAAAGATTTTATTTATTTATTTTAGAGAGGGAAAGGGAGGGAGAAAGAGGGAAAGAAACATCAATGTGTGGTTGCCTCTCATGTGCCCCCTACCAGGGACCTGGCCCACAGCCCAGGCATGTGCTCTAACTGGGAATTAAACTGATGGTTCACAGGCCAGCAGTCAATCCACTGAGCCATACTAGCCAGGACTAAAGTGTGGATTCTTAATGACAAAGTTTATAATTGTCTAAAGTCCTTTCCCCCTTGTCTCTATACAGACTTGTTTTTCAGTGAGACAACTATGTTACCTTTTCCCAATAGGTTATATTAAGTGAATGATTTTCATCCTTTGCTAAAGACTGCAATGATTCATAAAGTGGTACAGTAAACCTATGAAAATACACTCGCTGTGGTTAGTTGGTTAGTTGGTTAGTTTACATGAATGATCTTAATGGTAAATTGAAAACAAATGCACACACAAACAATGCTCAGTGACTTAAAACAGCATCTTCTCAAACTGTTAATAGTCACTGTATTAGTTACAATATGCTAGTGGCTGTAAGAAATAGTTCCTGAGTATACGATGGTTCAAACACAGTAGATACCTTTCTCTTCCTCATGTTAACAGAATAAATTGGCAAAGAGGTTATCAGAATAGCCTCCCTACAAACTGTCATTCACCAGTCCAACTGATGAACATGTTTCCATCCTCAGCAAGTCTTCCGAGGTTGCACTGGGGTCATGTCCATTTCAGGCACCAGAACGTAGAAAATAACGTGGAAGAGCAAGTTGGGAGGTTTTAATGACCTAGGCCTAGAAACAGCACCCAGCACTCCCTGCACATTCAGGTGGCTGAAACAGTACTGCATGACCATTCATTCCTAACTACCAGGAAGATGCCTGTGTTCCCAGAAAGAAGAAAGATTTTGGAGAATACCCGCCAGTCTCTGTCACATCTACTTTATTCAAAAATATTGTCCCAGAATCAGGAAAGGTGTAGCAGTGAAGTACTAGTACATGCAGTTTATGGTTAACTATTATTTCAAGGTCTTTGGTGAGCCTTGTGTATATTCAGTGGCCAATGTTTGGGGGGCCCCAGCATAGTTATGTGATGGTTTTGATAAGGTACCATCATTTTATTATCACAGGTTACTGATAATCTTACTCAGTGGCAGCCAGTGTTCAAGAGTTCCCAATGTAAATGTGCCAAAATGACAGAGTTAAAACAAACTTGAATGACCCTCAGCCTCCCATTTGTCTTTTTTTTTTTGTCAGTTCTTAGAGGAGGCAAGCTAAGGGTCAGGTTTTTCAGTTTTGGTTTTATTTGGTTGTTGAAATGAATTAGCAGATACATTGAATTCTTTTTTATTGTAGGTTATCATTTTTTTGAAATTCAAATTAATGAGATGTACAGTACTAAGTTTATGAACTGCTATTAATGAATTATAATGAGGAATAAGAATATTCTATTATAAAGCTGACATTTGGAGTAAAAGGAAGAGCTATATGATGAAATTCAAATCATAATTCAAATGACTAAAGAAAGGTTAGAAAATGTGAGAAATATTTATTTATGCCCGTCAGAAGACTCTAGAGGAAAGTATCATTTTCCTTTAGAATTAACTCATGCATGTTTCTATTCAGAAAAAGCAGATCTTGGTTTGTGAATCTACTTTAAGCCCAAGAATTTCTATGTGAAACCAACAAATACTGAGGAAAATGGCTCAGCACGTGATAACTGCTATGCATGTGTGTGTATGGTTACCAAAGCAGATGCCTTACAAGTCCTGTCACTCAGCAAATGGTGACCCTGGTATTCTGGGAGCAGTTCAACCCTCTTTTCACCTCTTCACCTCACCCTCTTGCCACACCAGATACGGGGCTTCATCTTACAGTCTGGAGTTTTTCTGGGTCTTACGCTTCTAGTCTGGGCCCACGCTGTTTGCCTGTATCAGACATTCATTTCCCCTGTGCTGTCAACACTCACCTGGCCGGGTAGCAGTCCCACAAGGACTTGTTTCTGCAGGCTGTCAGATGCCAGTAAATGCCTGCGTGACTCACTGATACTCAGATGGGTTCCTCAGTGCCCTATTAGTATAAAAAGTAACTACGGATACAAAAATTTTAGGCATTCTGCACTCAGATATTTTATTGTGGGTGTCTCTTCATCCCTCAAATGATGACATGTTATTGGATAAGGTTGTAGTTTATGTGCGGAACTGTTTTTATTTATACATTACTAATGTAATTTCATGTAATTAGTGATGTAATGAAATTATTTACATACACAAACCATAGGTAGAAATGTGTAGAGAAAAAGATAACAATAGCTACAATTTTTATATTATGTACTATTATTCACTTATCTAAGTATGCCACCTAAATTAATCCTCCCAACATTTTTTTCTGAATTTTTTCTTGCTTTTCAGTTAATAAAATTCATATGGAAATTGCAAAAGCTCACCCAACTAATAAGGGAGAAACAAGCTGAGAACACAGTGTGTCCAAGCCGACACCCAGTGTGTTAAAAACAACTAGTTTATCTTGACTTCAAATACACATTTTCACTTTGACTCTCAATAGAAAGTAAACAAACTAGAAACACTTTGTTTTGAATAAAATGTAAAGATCATGTTATCTAATGCAGTTATTATACTGAGGCCATAGAAATAAACCACCTGAATTTCAAGGTTACTACCCTAATTTCAACAGGTCAGCAGCATAGCACAGAATAGAACTAGAGTCAATATTCTTGCCTCTACAGCATGTTGCCTTCTGCACTGTAGTGCAGATGATTTATTGAATATGCTATTTTAGGAACTGATCTCTTTCAAAACATATTCTCTCAATGTCTTTGAATCTTAGATGCCAGCGTAATATCTTGGAAAATGTAGAAGGACTAAGCTGATTAGCAACATGCTAATTGACAATATTATATAGTTAAGTTTATGCTCTGAACTCAAGAGCTTCTAATGCCTGATATATGAAATTAGGGTAAATAGGAGGATTCATGAATATTGTAGCTGGATTCAGCCTTTCAAGAAGAACACAGAGGGAAAACAAACAAAATGTGATCTTATTTAATCACGTCCCAGATTAGACCACGTACATACTCCCACATGGAGAAGTCCCACTGAGAAACTCTCAACACAGGCCCCCGCAGACTTGAGACATTCGCACCCAGAAAGAAAATTGCTGCTCATCTGCCTTTGTTGTCATGAGCCAGGGAGTTAACCAGCTTTATTCCAGTTCGACTAATCATTGGGTTGCCCGTGAGTACTAAGAGAATGCTTCTGACCCACTATCAGTATGGCATGTGCTCTGAGTAATTATTTTTCCATCCACAGTGATTGACTTGTGTGCCTCTACCCTTCTTATGACCAATCATGTACATTTTCAAGACAGCTGGTCAGAGTTTGGGATACAGTCTGCAGCTGTGTTGCAGTCAAGGTACGAGCCCAGACAGAGAAGAACTCAGGCTCTCAACTTAATTAGCTTCCAGCCTTAAAAACTAAACTAAATGGCACAGAGCACTTTCCCAGGAAGTGGCAGCCCAACTACAGATACGTTACTAACGCAGATCACAGAGGGCCACTGTATGTCCCCTGAACCAGTTTTTGAGACCACCCTAAGTTTACCACCAAAGAGAATATGTAGGGACAGATGGATTTAACCACTTGAAATCTTTTGCATGAGACAGGCCCCTGGTTAAAGACACTGGATAAAAGAAATACTTGCCTAAAGCAAGATCAAAGCCTGCTGTTAGAGAATTCCACTTCCCCCACTGTGTTAATGTGCTTGTTCAGCCTAGGGTCACTGATTCTGAGCACATCGACACTAACTTCAGTCCCCGGGAAGCCCAGCCACACTCCTTCCTGAACCTTTCTGTGAAACTTTAAGGCAGCATATGTGATTGTGTAAGGATTCATCTTCACATCCCAAACCTGCTTCTTACTTATTAGCTACACAAGGGCAGATCCCAATTGTTCTTTGTTTTCATTTTCTCATTGTAAAATGAAGTATTTATGCTTCACCATAACTCAGATACCCCAAATTATTAATCTCTAAAATTTTACAACCTATATTTTTTCTTACCCATTCTATCAGATAACAAAGTTTTTCCCAGATTATTCAGCAGAAGTAAAAACCTGTGGCTTTACTATCACCTTCAGGTTCCACTTGAGCTTCCCCCTCCTTGATTACCTCTGCTACTCAGTTTCCTACAACCCTCCTTGTTCTCCTTCACACCACCCTGCCCGACCAGTTCGTCTTCCTACACACCAGACACCTTACAGAGCAGCAGCTGTGCTGGCTGAGATGCTTTCTCTGTAGACACCAGCAGGACTTGAGTTCTCATTTTTATTAACAGTTTACTCAAGTGTCCCCTTCTGCGTGAGGCATTCTCTGGCCACCCTTCTGAAATAAGCAGACTATTTCCCCCACACTGACTATTCCTATATCCCTTGTCCATCTTCTTTATCCTCCTTGTCAGTTACTGTTCAAATGCTGTATTATTTTGCTTATCCTGACTCTTACTTGCTCCTGCCCCAATAAAAGGTCCATGAAGCGTAGGATTTGTGTCTGTTTTCTTCCCTGTTACATCAAAAACAGTACTTGGCATAGAGTAAGTGCTCTTGAAATGTTTGAATGAATGAGTGAAACTAATCTCTTTCTTAAATCCTAAGTAGGGGTTTCTGCCCATGCATTTCTGACACCATGAATGGTTTCACTAGTTGGTTATAGTCCTTGACCGAGCCCAACCAAAACTCACGAATGCATTTTACTTGTGTTTTTTAAAGGTGGTCTTTTGGGGGTGAGAAGAGAATAATTTAATGTCTTTTCAAGCTCTAAATTTGATTTTTATGTGTTGAAAATGCATTCTCCAATACTTATTCCCTCAAAATAGATTAATCTCATGGAGCCACTGCTTCCTGTGGCTTCCAGAGAATCCATAGGAAAATCTTGAAAAGATAGTGCTTAAATTCACATCCCACATGCGACTCTTAAATGCAAGTTGAGTATGAGTTACTAGAAACCATTAGCGGGATAAATGTTCTCCTATTATGTAAATTTGTACCTTTAATCTGAAGTGTGTTCAGATTAAATCTGGAGTGTTCGTTGCTTTCCACAATATCTGATCTGTGATTCTGTAATTGGGAGAGCAGGTGGTTAATTACAGGGGCTGTCAGTGACTTGCCCCTCATCTCAAAAACACAGGTAGCTAATTCTATATGTCCCAACACTCATAGGGCAGTTGTGTTGGCTACACAGGTTTTTTTTTTTGTAAAGATTCTATTTTTAACAGAGGGTAAAGGAGGGTGAAAGAGTGGGAAAGAAACATTAATGTGTGGTTGCCTCTTGTGCACCCCCAGCTGGGGACCTGGCCCATAACCCAGGCATGTGCCCTGACCAGGAATCAAACTGGTGACTCTTTGGTTCACAGGCCAGCACTCAATCCACTGAGCCACACCAGCCAAGGCTGGCTACACCGTTTTCAAATCCACAAGTGTGTTAAGTGCCTGAATCCATAAGCAGAACTGGGTATGTGTTTTTGTTTTATAAATATTGAAATTGACCTTTCACAAGTAATAAACACTTAAGAAATTTTTAGAGACATATTTATATTGATTTTATATAGTAATTTACAACACTATTTGGTTTTATGTCTAAAAAATTGGTGGAGCATATCTAGAAATTGGACTCCTCTATATATTTTATGTGAAAAGTCTCAATGAATTGTAAAAGGGGTCATTTATAGTTCGCTCACCCAACTGAGCGATGTGGAGCTTCACTGAGTCACTCACTTTCTGATCCCACTTCTTTTCTAATAACTATTCAAGTTGTGTTAAGTAAATGATTATAAAACATGTTCAGGTGCTGAGCTTGAGTCATAACCAACAACATGTAGTGACACAAGTGAATTCTGTATGAGGAATCTTCCCAGACATTAAAAGGACTCTCTCTAAAATGTTGGAAAATGAAGACACCCACATAAGGAGTTGGGTTTTTAATTCTGTCCCCTGTTAAAAGGCAGAAATGTTTGAGAACACACACACACACAGATTGACCCATATCACAGGACAGAATGTTATAAAGTTGTTATGAAAGGTTTACCCTCCTGCTTGTAAACGCATAATTGGGAGGCCCAGTGCATTGTAGGGGAGTCTTTTTTCAAGGTTGATAACCCTGAAAACTTAAAGACACACAAACAAGTGGAATAAAATAGAGAAAAGGAGGTTACATGGGGGGAATGCCTGAGCACCATTGTAGAAGAAAGAAGGTATAAAAGGTATAACACCATAGCCTTGTCCTGAAGAAGAATCAGTCAGGTTTAATGTCGTGCCTGTATAAAAACAGAGGAAACGTCAAATGGAGTCCATCAGATAAAGATCATCTGACTTCTCTTGGACCTCTAGGCCCCCAGAAAATTCAATATTCAAATTTGATATGAGTAACTTAAATTGCATTAGAAACATAATAGTGAAAGTGGGACTTACATTATTTTAATAAAATGAAATAAGGTATAACGATGTAATAATGAACTTGACACCTAGAGCCACACATAAAAACATCTCCAGTGACTTTGTGGTCACCTTTCCTATGTACACTTCCTTTGCCCACAATTCTTTGCTTATTCATTGCCTACATAATAGATCAATGTCAAGGACAGTTCCTACTTTTTGTGAGAGACCTGTATTTATAATCAATAACTCCAATAGGAGACATGATTTGGTCCCCAGAATCTGTCTTCCATTTTTCTACCAGGAAATTTTCTCTTTTGACGGTTCCCCACCACCTGATTAGATAAAGTGCAAAGTCCTCGGCATGATTTATGAGGCCCTCCAAAAACCAGTCCCATCTCCCAGCATTCTATCTTCCCCTCCTGCGCCTTTGACTTGTCATTCCAACCAGTCAGCCATTTGTGGTTTTTTCAACACATCTGACTGTTATGCTCTTCTTCATGCTGTTCCATCTGCCTAGAGCTCTCTCCATACACTTTGTCTCTGCCTGGAAAAATTTACATCACCACTTCAGTCCTTTTTTCCCAACACACCTTTTATCTACCTCTAAATTGTCATGTACCATATGGTAATAAGCTTCCATGTTAGTGGCAGTGTTTGTCCTAAAGCACAGGTCTAAAGGTTGAAGACTTGTCTCTATAATTGGGTTTCCAAGTACAGTGCCTGGCTCACATTAGCTGCTCATTATGCACTGAGCTGAAATGAACAGTATATGTGAGTCTGCCACAGCACAGTCATCTCTCCATCCATTCATTCAAACAGTAGCTATTAGGTTTCCTTTTGTTTACCAAGGCCCTTACTGCTCGCTGGGATAGCATATATTCTTATAAGTAAAAAATGGTCAGCTTAAAAGTTTTAAAATTGCAGTAACTTTGATAGTTTAAAAGTAATAAACTGAACAGAAAACAGTGAAAAGACATTTTGCCTGCATCTGGGTATTTAGGTAGCGCTGAAACTCTTAATAATCTTTACGAGAATTTTTAAAATCTAAGACCTGATTTATTAAGTTGGATTTGAAAGCTAATTCTCATATAGCTAATAACCTAATGTGACAAATTGCCTCGTGTGAAAGGATTATGTCCAATATATCTAAGAAGAGACAAAGAAATAAATTGAATACTTCTCGCCTTGGCAACGTTGCCCTTCCCAGCCATATTGTTACTGAACAAGAGGTCTGAGGGGGGAGGGCAATATCTGGCCCACCTAGGGATGCCAAATATTGCTACATAACAGGGGCCACTCCCAAGAACGGTATACTAATATCTACTGGGCTCTTCTGTCCGCCGCCAATTGGAAAGACATCACTCAATGCCAGAGATTTGTGAAAAGGAAAACAAAATGTTTATTTAATGCTATTTAGGCTTAATGCCTCCACTAAAATATCAAAGTCCTTTAGGGTATACTCCTACACCCACGCAGCTCCCGCTTCTCCCACTGTCCCAACTCCGGGTACCATAAATCAAGAAAAGAGCACACGTCTGTGTTTCAGGCCGCTGGCACCGTCACCTGTGTCACTGTGCAGGCTCTCCAGTTAATCCAAAGTTATGCGGCACTCTCTCACGGTCCACTGGCAAGAGTTCTTTGTACCAAGTTCCAGTCAAAGTCTCTCTTGCTTTCCAGGCTATGTGGCCAAAGGGGGCACCCCAAAGCCGCGTGGGCCTCTTCTACCACAGCTGCAGGGTTTTGCACTCTACCAAAAGCATGTGTCTTTCTTCTTCACCTGGCTGCAGGGACCTCCATTCTGGCAAAGCCTAGTGGTTTTCCCTTTTAACTGGGAAAGAGGGGGTCCACACTCTGCCAAAACCACGTGGCTCCCTCTTTCACCTCACCAAGAGGGGGTCCTCACTCTGCTGAAACCGCGTGGCTCTCTCTTCACCTGGGCAGTTCTCCCCTCATGTCCTGGAGCCAATCTTTTCCAAGCTCTCACACCGGTGCCCACACTCCAGGGCGCAGCCCCTAGTTACATCCTGGGTAGAAGCCACTCCCTTCTCCCTGGCTCAAAACTTGGCCACAGCTATTTAACATATCTAAGAAGCCAATTAAAGGTTATAGATATGTTAAATAATCATTCCAGAGGTTAGCTACAAAACTATTGCTATGCAAAACAGCTCTCAATGGCCCTGCTCTATTTGTCTCTTCCCCCTGGGGGGGAGGGGGAGGACATCTTATATGTCTCTCCAATATTCCTATACACTTTGAATTCTGGACACCATTCCAAATCTTTTTTTTTTGCCCCCCCCACCCCCCGCTGCACCCTGTATCAATATCTCCCAAAACACTACCGCCATTAACTTTTAAGACAAAATCAACACTTGCATTTTGGTACAGGCCACCGAGGAGGTTTTGTGTGCTTGTCTCCATTTGCCAAAGTAGAAGTAACAATGTGATGCTTCCAAGAAAAATCAAAGAAAATTCCTAGAAAATAAAAAATCTGATATTACGCCGTCATGTACCACAGTGAATACCTTTTGTTCATTATCAAGGTGCTTTGTAAATTCTAGATGATTACAAAATTTAAGTCAGTAGTATTTTTTAAGAAATTATTAGATGCAGGAACAAATTAAATCAACACTGGAGAGGGAATGAAGAACAGCTAGCTCCCACCATCAATCCCAACCAGTCAATCTGCTGCTGGGCTGTTTCCGAAGCAGATGCTAAGTACGAATAACCTCTACCATTTGAAAAATGTTCCGAGGCCAACCTTTTTCTAAAAAAAAAAAAATACATGAATTTCAACAGCTTATAAAAAGAGAAAGACATAATTAAGTAAAATGGAAAAAGATTTGTTTCTTCTTTTGAAAGCTACAAATGAGAGAAATCACATAACAGCAAACATTTGGATCCTGATAGCACCACAAAAAAAAACCAAGGCAAATTAGTATTTTTCACCAATAGAGCAATCTGACAGTACCTGTATACGTCGTTATGTTTCTTACACACATTTAATGAAAGTCATAAAATAAATGCAAAATATAATTAGAACGCTTACTAATTTAGTTTTTTATATGTTCATTCATCTAATGTTAAAATGTTTGGGAACCTATTGCCAATTAAGCCCCGAAATATTTCAATTGTCTTTTCCAGACACAGGGACCTCCTTTTCCACTCAGTATTCTTACTCTAGGTGCTAGTTTGAAAATAAGCATTGTCTCTGCCCTCAAATTAATGAACACGATGACTTCAGAAAAATTTTTAAATGCTGTAAAGTAAGCAAGGCCAGCTAGTGTGATAATGAATGACGGATAGCAGAGAGGCTGGCAGGGCCACAGTGAGGAGGTACCACTGGACTTGAGATCTGAATGATGAGCTCCGTGAAGAGCTGGGACGAGTGTGCCCCTGCAAGGACACAGCGAGACAGCAGCCCCGAGGCAGCAAACGGCTGGATGGGGTGAGGAGCAGAAGGAAGCTCCAAGAGGCTGGGGTGTATGAAGTGAGAAAACAGAACCTCAGGTCAGCTCATATGGGGTGTTTAGGACATTGTAAGGAATTAAGGTTTCTTCAAAAAGGAATGAGAAATCATACAGGGCCCTGTAACTAAGGGGATAATATAATTGGTTTAATTTTTTTTTAAAAGATCCCCAAGGTTGCTTGCTCCGCCCACGGAGCAATCAACTGGGGCTCGACCACCTACCTAGAACAAATGAGTTGGGGGGACAAGAGGCACGAAGAATGGCAGCAAGACAAAAGATTCTGATCAAGCTGCAAACTTTATTTTTCCGAACTGGGTATATATATAGGGGGGAGGGAGAGGAAGGATATTAGGTTGCTTGCTATTGGCTAGCTTGAGACAAAGAAGGGCCCGCTTATTGATTACTTGGGTGCAACTGGTACTCGTGGACACCTCATGTGCCTGTAGCTGATTGGCTTGGGGAGCACATGCACACCTCATGTACCTGTAGCCGATTGGCTTTGTGGAGCGCACAGGTTCCTGTAATCAATGCAATGTTTTTAGCTAGAAGCCAGGTGTAAGGTTCCCAACAGTTGCTGTGTGGACAATATATTGTAAAGGGACAAATGTGGCAATAGGAAGATCAGTGTTGCTAAGAAAATCAGAGGCCGACTTTCAACTCCATCAAAGCTACTCCCGTTAATTGTCAGTTCTGTCATTGAATGTTTAAGACAAAAATAGCCTTTGAGGGCCATGATCAAGCTGTGTTACAGCAACATCTATTAATAATCCCGAGATAAAGAGCCTTCCTTCCAGGAGGCCTGAGCTTGACTGTCAGAGCAGACTCCAGGTTTCCTCAAGCCATTGAGGAGGTAGAACAGTCAAGTGGTAAAGACACTGTCGATCCAAAAGGCCTGCTTTTCACATCCTGCACTTGCCATGCTGTTACTGTGGGCAAGTTATTTAACTTCATTAGGGTTCTTTTCCCCCCCACCTATGAGCAGAGATGATAAGAATAACTATCCTGTTTCCTAGGATTGGTATGAGGTGTGCATGAGTTAGTATTCATAAAACGCTAAGAAAAGCACCTGGTAAGTACTATAAAATAGTTATGGCAAATATAAAAGAAGCAGGGAAGTGTCAAATATTGCAAGCATGAGGTACCCACAGATGAGTGGGGGCTTTTGTACACCAGGGCACATGCAGTAGGGAGAATGATGGATAGCATACCTTGCTTTAAAAAATTCCTGGAGGATAACACCCCTAAGAACATCCACTATTGGATTCCTACGTAATAGCCATTTCCTTTTTCTTTCTTTCTTTTTTTTTTCTGTTTAGTAGAGCTCATGTATCAAAACAAAAGTTCAGATATTTCACATTCTTTCCCAGTCTGGGCTCAGTCATCTGACTCTGGTAAAGGACCACATAGATAACACGTATATGAGGATGGGGGCAGGGGGATGGGGCAAGCGTCTGACAACAAACTACCTCTCTGATAAAACAAGAAATCCTGCTACGAAGGTTCCCTTTTCTCTTCCATGATCTTAAATATTTCTGTATGAGGAGTTAATGTTTGAAATGGTAACAGTGTGTGACCATGAACGATAGTCTAAGTGTATTATTGTGCTGCTGAATTTTCTAAGCATGGAACTATCTCTATCTGGAATTCATTCTTTATTTATTAATAAATTCCTCTTGTCTAGGCCCCTTTGGATTGGTGTTCTGTTACATGGAGTAGAATCATCCAGTCTATAAACTCTCCCAAATCATTCATTTTTTTCCAAAAAATAGTAATTACATTTCTTTAATGACAATCTGAGTATAGAAGTAAAATATATATAAACCCTAACATCCTTTATAAGGGTGTTTCACCCTTTAGAAGGGCGATTTTGTTATTTACCATTTTCTTCTATGATTTTGCCCTGCTATGTAAATAATTCAAAGTCACAGATTGCTTTTTATTTCTTTGTCCCTTCACCCCTCTACAACATAATGAAGTTCATTAGATATCAAATGAACTTGATTAATGTTTATTGAATTGTATTGAATAGCTTTGGATAATTGAATCTTTCTTTCCCCATTTCTTATAGCTCTAATTCCATATAACCTAAGGTGATTAAGCTTAGATTGAAAAACACATATTGCATTAAGTATTAATTTTCTCACCCTCAGGTAAAGTTCAGTCAAAGGCAGCAGTACGAAAACAAAGCCAGAGCAGTCTCAGGGTCACTGTGAATAGATGAGTATTGCTCTAATTGAAAGACATTCTGGCTAAGAATTGTGCTTCACTCAAATTAAATATAATCTCATAAAAGTAGGAAAAGAAAAATAAAATTTATTTTGAATGTACATTATTAATGAACTTTATTGATACTACTCACTGGAGGGTATTATAGGGGAAGAAATGTTCCTATCTCATAAGCCTTTCAGCATTTCTAAAGTATTATGAGAGCTTTTTTAAAGAATTGCTTGAAGACATTATTATTTTCATATGCTTCCACTCTGGTTTTTCTCATGTACTTCAAAGAGAGCATAAGAGCACTTCCAGAAAGAGCTGGTCTTCTCCCAACTCCAAAGTAAAGAATACAGTAATACAGACTCTAATATCATTTGATTATCACAATTTCTTAATCTTTTTGAAGATATGAATAAGGCAGAATTGAATTCCCAATTCCAGTTTTCTTACTGTGTTATTCATCTTGCCTCATTTCTCTGAGGTTCCAAAACCCCTGCTCTCTGCTATACCTTGTGAAATCATATTCAGGTTTCATCAGGTGCAGAACACTGAGAGAGTATGGCTTTAGTCTAATATCTGAAGTTTCAGCATATCTTCTGGGTTTCTACATAGAATATGACATGTAGACACTCGTGACTAGATTGCAGTTCCCTCTGATACGTCTCCTGCCATTGTTCCTGAAATGTTTCCCATCTACTCTGCCCTAATAACTGCATAACCCACTTTTATGTGCTAATAAAAGTTTTTATGATTAAGTAGAATTTATAGGCTTGTAACCAAAACTAGCATTTTATATCCCTTATATTCTATAAGCATTTTAATCATAGTCGTCCTATGATGGATGGACTGATTGTTTTGTTTTATTTTCTTACCTCAAGTCTTAGTAGAGTTGATTATAGTTAATAGATGGTTCAAAAAACACAGATTAAAAACCTATTATTTGCCAGGTACCTGAAATGGAAAAGTGAATATAAATGGGTCCTGGCTCTTGCTCTAGTTGGGGAGAGAAGTGAGCAGACAGACCAAGTCTAAGGTCTAGACTTGGTTGCTTAGCTGGTTGCCAAGCATATAGTAGATATTTACCAAATGTTTAAGGTTCAAAAGGAGTGAGGAAGGGCTATATTTGAATATAGATATTTATCTCAAGGATTTTATCTATATTCACTCTCTTTAATAATCTCATTTATTCTCGTGGTTTTTAGTATTGTGTATTAACTGATAACTCCAGATTTATATCTCTGGTATCAACTGCAATTCTGTATGTGTCTATATCTGATTTTCATTTGGACATCTATCTGATTGGACAGCTAATGGCCTTCACACACTCAACGTTCCAAACCCCAATCCTCAAACCTTTCTCCTACACCTATGGTTTACATATTCTTCCCTATCTCCGTGAAAAACAACTCCATCCTTTTAGTTACTCAGACCAAAAAATTGACTCCTTTTCTTTCATACACTATATGAATCTCCTTAGCAAATACTGTCAGCTCTGTTTTTAAAAAGTACCCAGAATTCAACTGCATATCACTTCCACTGCTGTCATAATGCCTCAGGCTTCCATGATGATGGTCAGTGGTCAACACCCTACATTACTGGCATAGGTTTCTAATTACTTTTGCCCGCCCTTGCCCATATAGTCTATGTTCTCAACACATAAACCAGCATGATCTACTGAACTATAAATTAATTCATGCCATTCCCTCATTTTAACACCTTTCCATCATCACCTCCCCTCCCATGCAGAGAAAACCCCAAATTCCTTACAGTGGATTATCAGGCCCTTGTTGGTATCTGTCCTCCTTTCTCTCCCTGGCCTTGTATCCTGAGACCTGCTCCTTAACTCAATCCACCCCCGCTGTGCAGGCCTCTTTGCTGTTTCTCCTATATGGCAGTCACTTTCCTGCCTCAGGACCTTTCTACTTCCTCTTATCTGGTTATGTCATTCTCTCACCTAAGCCACAAACTGCTTTCCTTGCCTACATCAGGAGTTTACTCAAATGCTATCTTTTCATGTGAACCTCCCTAACTATTATTGTATTTAGTATCAGAACTTTCTCCTTCTACCATCACCAGATTCTCAATATGCTTTCCCTGCTTCATTTAATGCCATTTTCTTATTTAGAATAACTATGTGATTTCAAGTACTTCTTTTTAGGCTGTCTCCCTAAACTCTCAACAGAATGTAAGCTCCAAAGCAATCATTCTTTCTGTTCATTTTCTTCTTCTGGTGTTAAACTTATGGCTGGAATGTTTCCAGGCATATAATAAGCTTTCAATAAACACAAATGAATGAGCATGTATCTCAGCCAGAGAGAGTTAGGGAAAATGTCATAAAGGCAGTTACCTCTGTACTTAGTTTGATGGAAGAGGCCTTGACACTTGAGAAAGCTAGGGAGCTCAAGGAACTACCTGTGTGTTATGGGAGGCAATGTGATCCCTTGGCTCAATGTGCTGATTCTATACCCTGAACTCAACAAGTATCTATCATTACTCTCATAATTATTAGTAAATTTAAAAAGCCATGGAAGGGGTCTTTAGTCATAGCTAAGGATTTTAGACTTTGAACATGCATCAGAATCACTTGAAGAACTTATTAACACTAGTGTGTACCCTATCCCCCAAGTTTCTGGTTCAATATGACTGGCACAGATCATCAGAATTTGCATTCCTAACAAATTCCCAGTTATAATCATTATCAATGGCTGCATAACAAATTATCCCAAATCTGACTGGCTTAAAACAACAAATGTGTATTATCACCATCTTTGTGGGTCAAGAGTCCAGGTGAAGATTGTAGCCAGCTGTCAGCTAGGGCGGTGGTCTCATTTGAAAGCCTGACAGAAGGAGGCTTTGCTGCTTAGAAGCCTGATTCTAAGATTGCACATGAGGTTATTGGCAGGATTTAGTTATCCTCAGGCTGCTGGACTCAGGGCCTCAGTTCCTCTCAGGCTTTTAGCTCCAGACCTCCTTCAGTTCTCTGCCGTGTACTAGACTCTCCACAGGGCAACTCACAACATGGGAACTGGCTTCCTCAGAGGGAGCGAGAGCCCCAAGATAAAAGCCATGATCTTTTGTAACCTAATCTTGGAAGTGACATCCCATTATTTTTACCACAATCTGTCTGGTAGAAGCGGATTGCAAATTCCCGCCCACACTCAATGGGAGGGAATCACACAAGGGTGTGAATAACAGGAGGCAGAAATCACTGGTGGCCGGAGTGGTGGTGGTGATGCCGGTTTGGGAACCATAACCTGAAAATCATTGCTGTAAACAATTATAAGCAAGTGAGTGACATGCATGTATCCGGCATGGAGAGGAATGGAAAACAGAGGTAACACTAGTTAGGAAGCTACTTCACTAATCTATGTGATAGCCTTTATGTTTAGGTAATTAATATGCTTTTATGTTTTAAAGCTTAATATTGTTCATCAACATATTTAACAATGTATCTCCAATCTTTATTTGGTCTAAACTTCCTCTATAAATGAGATATTTAAAAATAAACTTCAACATTAAAATATCTATGTGGAGTTGAATTGTATTCATGGTTTCAGTACCATCTTGTCCCTTAGTTTACCATTATCGTGCATTAAATCAAGAGAGACTTCAACCTTGACTGTCAGAAAAGACACTTTGGACTTGGATAATAACAGTATTCTAAGATTAAAGCAATTGATGATTCTGAATATATAAGTACAGACACTCAACACACCTCTATCTCCATCTCTACGAAAGCTTAGACCGGACCATGAATTAATAATGTAATTAAGAACACAATAACTGTGATGCTAGGAGAATGGACATAAAAAATGGAGCAGCATTTCATAAAATGAAGGGAAAATGATTTTTTTAATTTAAAGATAGAAGTAAATGGCTTTAAAAGAATGGGAAATTGTGTAACATCAGTAGACTTAAATGTTATTTTAAAGAATCATTTTTGCATGGAAAAACGTGATGTTCTAGTCATATTTTTTCAAAGCTTGACAGTCCCTTTGCACCAAGCAGCTGTCCTGTTAGCTGGGGTGGGCAGCCTGCTTCTCCCCATCAGCCATTGCCACTCAGACTGGGAGTCCCTGTCACCCAGTTTCAGCATAATGTTTTGTGTTCCGCTGCAGCAACAGCAGGGGGCAGCTCCGCTTCTCTGGCTGGAAATTCTGTTCCACTGGCCTGCTTATTTGTCTGAAGTTAATTTACTTGCTTGCTCTCACCTCCTGGTTATTGACTTTGGCTGACATTTAGTTTGTGTTGTCAATTTTCTCAATCATCTCAAACAAAATGGAGCAGAGATGCCCTACTACCCATCACATTAGCCCAAGACAGCATTAGATCATTCATTTCATAGACAGTGGCCCAAAGGTAGGTAAGTGTTTTCCTTAGCGCTATTTCAGACACAGCAACAGTAATGGAGAAGTTAACTCATGTGTCCAGAAGTATATCAAATTCCTGATCTTGTATTTTAATCAAGCAGTTTTTCTGCCTCTATTGCAACTAGGTACCACCCACAATATTACTATGAGATAAATAATCCTTAAGGAAGTACAAGTGGACATGATTCTGAAAAGGTTAAGTATTCAGAAAATCAGCAAGTAAAACCTTGAAAACCATATGAAAAAACAAGAGGCAGAGACAAGCTGTGTTTTGAACAAATGCTAATCAATTCAGTTAGGGAATCCTCCATATAACAGTGCTTTGACATGAACCAGAGCCCAGGTAAGGTAGGATGGCAGGCAGATCCCTGTCTTCAAGGCCATCTGAGTTTAGATTAAGAAGCTGGTTGAACTGTAAATAGCATATAACCCTTTCAGTGAGTATCATACATAAAAGTAAGGGGTGTGCTCATTAGAGGAGAGCAAGGGGGGAAATGGGACAGCTGTAATAGAATAACAATAATTTTTTAAGTATTGTATTATTTGAGTCAGTAAATAAGTAAGCTGAAGTGCAAGTATTTCATTATTTGAACTATTTCCAGCTTCAACCATGATTGAAACCATGACTCTACTGATTTCTCCTAAAGTCTAGATCAGTATTTCTAATTGCTGAGTGAGGCAACTTTCAGTATGAGTCTGTTCCTCCTTCAGCATGCCCTGCATCTCTTAAAACCAAAATGTCCTTGTTGATTGAGATCTTTGAAAGTGTAAGGAACGTACTTGGGACTTGTATCCCTGATGGGCTTACACCTTCCCACCCTCCCCTGACCCCCAGCAAACCAGGAAAGAGGCAAGCAGCTGTAATCACATATCCAGACATTGAAATGATTTCATTAAAAAAACTGAAAAAATTAATTAATTATCTTGTAACTTGCAAACTTTTGGTTAGCATAAGATTTGTCTTTCAAAACAGGGCCTTGTCATTAAATGACAAAAAGACAAGCATTAGCACCAGCCCAGAAGCCTGCAGAGACAGGTTTATTGTCAGGGTCAGATTATCACTCAGAACGGGTCTCCAGGCAAGGAATAATTAAGATATTAATTCCATTAGATAAGCATTAATGGAGCAAGTCTTGTGGGCAAGTCTGTCAGAAGATAGATGAATAAGAAACAGACTCTGAACTCTGGGAATTTCTATTTAAAGAGGAGGCATAGCACTTATCAGAATTATAATTAGATAACTTTCCATTGTCTATTTCCTCTATTCGTTTCAAAGCTCTGTAAGGGATAGGAGTTTCTTCTATTTCTAGAAGTTAGCAGAGTGCCTGTCACATATTGTTTCACAAATCCTTGTGCAATGAATGAGTCGTTGTAATACCAAGTGGAGATGGTCATCCTCTCCTCTCTATGCCCACTGTCCCTGCTCACTCGGGCCCTTATCTCTGCCTGGACCATGAAAAGGTTCCCCACGTATCACTGCAGTCTCTTCCAGCCAGCCTTCTGTCGCACTGCCACTAGAGGGACCTTTCTAAAACCAAACCTGTTTAAAATCCTTAATGTCATCTCCAATAATAGTATCCCTTCATTTCGAGGATAGAGATCCTTTTGAAAATCTCATAAAAGCCATGGAACCTTTCCCACTTAAAATGCTTCTACAGCCCTGGCCAGTGTGGCTCAGTTGGTTGGAGCATTGTCCAGGTTCAGTCCCTAGTCTGGGAGCACACAGGGGGGAACTGATTATTTCTCTTTTCTACTGATGTTTCTCTTTAACCTTCATCTCTCTCTAGCAATGAGAAAAAAATGTCCTTGGGTGAGGATAGAAGAAAATGCATCTACAAAACAAGATTTTGTACCTGGTTTCTTGATGTTTATGGTCTTCCTGAGGCCCATTTCCTAAGCTCCAGATAGGTCTAGAAGCTCTAAGTATTTCAAGATAAGGTATCAACTGTTTAGTAGAGCACAAATTGTCTGTCACTTCTATGCCATCTGCTGGCACTGTCGTCTCCCTCAATAGCCAAATCCCCAACCTCACTTGACACACCAGCCACACCAAATGTTTACTCCCCCAAATACACTCCTTCCTTCTATACTCCCTGTACCTTACTGGTGTTGATGTTCTTTTGCAAACCCATCGTTGGTCTGCTTGGTGAATCTTAGTCATGCTACAAAACAAGCTCACATCCCTCCACCTCTGGGAAGTCTCTTCCAATAGGCCCTAGTGAGAGTCATCTCTTACTCCCTTATGTTACCTCTGTTCCTTTCACAAACCTCTGGGGCTGCTTATCTAATTGTATTGTAATTATTTACACTTACATGTCTCTCCTCTAAACTCTAGCAATACTACCACTACTAATAATAATGGACAGTATTCACTCAGAGGTTACGAATGTATGAGGCCCTATTCTAACCATTTTATATAGCTTAAATCTCACAAAACTGAGGTAGGTATTGTCTATATATGCTTTTATTATTTTTATTTTTATTTTTTTTCATTGTACAATTATAGTTGTCTCCCTTTTGCCTCTATTTCTCTTCCTTGCCCTACCATCCCCTACCTCCCACCCTCAATCTTACCCCCCTTTGACTTTGTCCATGGGTCCTTTATACATGTTCCTTGATGACCCTTTCTCTTCTTTTCATGTTACCTCACTCCCTACCCCCCTCTGGTTACCGTCAGTTTGTTCCTAATTTCAATGTCTCTGGTTATATTTTGCTTGCTTGTTTTTTTTTTGTTGTTGTTGATTGGGTTCCACTTATAAGTAAGATTGTATGGTATTTGTCTTTCACCACCTGGCTTGTTTCACTTAGCTATAATGCTCTCCAGATCCATCTATGCTGTCGCAAAGCGTAGGAGCTCCTCCTTTCTCTCTGCTGCATAGTATTCCATCATGTAAATGTATAGCAGTTTTTTCATCCACTCATTTACTGATGGGCACTTAGGTTGCTACAGCACTTGGCTATTGTAAATTGTGCTGCTATGAACATTGATGTGCATAGATTCTTTTGAATTGGTGTTTCAGGGTTCTTAGGTTACAATCCCAGGAGTGAAAGTGCCAGGTGAAAAGGCAGTTCCATTTTTATTTTTCTGAGGAAATTCCATACTGTTTTCCACAGTGGCTGCACCAGTCTCCATTCCCACCAAAAATGTGCTAGGGTTCCCTTTTATTCACAACCTCACCAGCACTTATTGTTTGTTGACTTGTTTATGATAGCCATTCTGACCAGTGTGAAGTAGTATCTCATTATGGCTTTAATTTGCATCTCTCTATATTTTATAGATTAAAAAACAAGAGGTTTAGAGACTTAATTTTTAATTCTTTAGTCAAAAAGCTTATCTGAAAACATGCTTATTTAAACTAATTGAAATGTAGTATAAGACATATCAGCAAATTGCTGAAATAATACTCATAGTAGCTGCCATTTGCAATTTGCATATGATAGAGAACATGGGCTGCTCTCATTGGGCCCTTGGAATTTTACTATACATTATCCCTAATATTCACCACACTTCAGCAAAGCGCGTACTAGTTTCTACCCTTAACAGTGGGGGGAGAAGACCCTATATTTAATTCCTTGACATTTTGCTTTCTATGCAGTCTGAATACAGAAGAGGGGAGCCTTGGAAAGATTTCTCAAGAGAGGCTGGTCTGTGGTTGTAGATAATGAGAACAAAAAGGTTGTCAGGTTCTGTAGCTTGGAGAAAGTGTGCAGTGAAATAGAGGTGTGTCACAGGGAAGACTACTTGACCTCTCAGGAAGATCCCAACAAAAAGAAGAACCAGGGTTGGTCACAGAGTCTCACTCTGAGATTTGTAGATTTGCAAATGAATATTAGTGCTCCTAGGGGCCATCAGTTTTTAGAAGATTGATTTAATTTAAACAAATGTATCACAAACTAATGTATAAAAATGAAAATGATATTAATTCCTAATCCACTCATTGATAAGTACATTCACTTATTATTATATCACCATGAGTAGTTACTTCATAATTTTAAAAACTTCCAGGAGCACACAGAGTTGTGGGGGTTGGCCAGACTTAATTTTCCAACAAATAGTAAGTACATCAGTATGCCACTTACGGCACTGAGGAATATAACAGTAACCAAAAGAAGACAAAACCCCTATGCTCCTAGATATTAAATACTGGGGTTGTGCACCATTAGGTCCTGTGTACGTAACCTTTCATCTGCATTATAGTGGCAGCCTGTTGTGGGCTAATAGTGGTTGCCAGGAACTTCTTTTTGAGAAGTACCCTCAACTCTGTTTGCTCCCTGACTTTCCTTTCTCTATCAATGCTCTATTATTGTTAATATACCCACTTTAGATTTAAGAAAATCTTTCTTCAGCCATGCCTGGTGTGGCTCAGTGTATTGAGTTCTAGCCTGTAAACCCAAAGTTCACTGGTTCCATTCCCAGTCAGGGCACATGCATGAGTTATGGGCCAGGTCCCCAGTAGGAGGTGTGCAAGAGGCAACCACACATTGATGTTTCTCTCTTCTTTTTCCCTCCCTTCCCCTCTCTCTAACAATAAATAAAATCTTTTTTAAAAGTCTTTCTTCGGTGACATTTATTCTAATAATTAGATTGTACTCAAGTCTTGGTCTGATAACATTCTGTTCCTTTAAGAGTTTGCATATCTTCCTATTCTGTTGCATGCTCAGAGTATAACTCTCAGAGAGCAGGCCTTAATTCTCTCTTGCCAAGTTCTTGGCACTCCAATGCTTGTCCTATGCATCACCTACAGAACAGCTTGAGAAAACGTATGCTTCTGAACATGTTTGCAAATTGGCAAATAGATCATTGTGTCTGTAGCTTATAGTACAGAGAGACAGTTGGTTGAAAATATATCTTGGAGCCAAATCAGGAGGATTTTGAGGACCAGCATGAGGAATAAGAACTTTATTCTGTATTTGGTACAAAGTCATCACAAGTTTTAGAATAAGAAGTGACTTTGGGTATGTATTTTTTATGAGGAACAAATTTCAGGGAAAAAAATCAGATATAAGAAACAAACTTTCTAAAGCTGATTTCTCATTTCTATTTCATGCCTCCATTTTTCTACTTTATACAACTTAATCCCAATTGGTTTAGAATCTTCCACTGCTGCTTTAAGAATCTCCTTGCCAAACATCTAAATTCAGTGAACTCTTTTTTTCCTCATACCAATTCAGAATAATGTCTTCTAGCTAAGAGGATAGTACATTTTCCCAGGTGTGGTTGTGACTATAAAAATAAAAGGGGCATATGCTGCAGTTCTGAAGAGAATCCAGAACAATAACCAGACCCCAGAGTTCTTTAGGAGCTGCGCCACAGAAATGGCTGGTCAGCCTGTACTGAAGCTGGGCAGGGGGCCTAAGTAAGTTCTCACAGAGGTCATGGTTGTCAGTGCAAGGGGCAGGGGTCTAGCACTGAATTGGTTACTTTTCTTAAGGCAACCTCAGTGAGCTTCCCACAGCAATGGCATATTTCCTGTGTGCCCAAGAAGGGCTAGGAAGTAGCTGGGAGGGAGTTGGATTTAGAGTGACCTTATAGTCCAGAGGAGGGACAATGCCTCATCTGCTCATACTAAGAAATTATGTAAATCTCTGAAACTTGGGTACAGAACGAGGTTTAGATTAAGAATTAAATTTTTGAAAATTAAAGGCATTTACATGTTGTCTAGAATGTCTGAAATTCTCACCTTTTGCATTGTTTAAAATCCAACAGATTGAGTCTGTAACTCAAAGTCATTGAAACAACAGAAATTTTCCTATGCCACCAATCAGGAGAGAACAGGGAAAATGCTGAGTTCATTTGCAACAGTTAAAAAGCAGTTTCAGGCTAACACGAATGTAGTTATCTGAGTAATTAAATGGGGGACTAAAAGCAGACTTCCAGCATGGGAAAACAAATCTAAGGGGAAGCAACAAATAACGTTAATTAACTAGTCCATATAGGGGCACGCTCATTGCCCAGGTATTCCCTACCTGAATATCCAAATTATGATGCTGATAGAGAATCAAAAATTGCTTAAAAGAAAAATATTCTCCAATAAAGTAATGTTTTTATAAAACTTTTCTCCATCAAAACATTCAACCCAATTCATAGTAGCATTTATTCTCAGCAGTCCAATGAAAGCCTTTTATTATTTAGTCTCTCTCTGATTATGACTCATATTAAATATCCAACTTAAAATTCATTTTTAATGCAAATCAACTGGAAACTGAAATTTTAAATTTTGCAAGATTGGATTTTACGCAGTTTCTGTATATAATGTGGAATTAGTCATGTATCATACCAGAACTGTTGACAGAATGGCATTTTGTTCTATCTTGATTTTTTGTTGGAAAATATCAGCATTTGATTTAGCCTATTGTTATAAGAATTGGTGCTTAGTTGGATTATAAACCTAATTTATTAAATGAAAGTTAAACTTGTCATTAATTTTTTTACTTGAAGATAAACTCCAAATTTAACTTCTTGTTGTTACTCATGTTCTTGTTATATTTATCATGAAAATCTGATGTGTTTTAAAGGGATTCGCTTTTAGTGACTTTGTCTAACAGTGTAATGAGTAAAGCAGATGGGAGTTTATGCAGGCACAGCGACAGGTCCTCTGTAGCCATTCTATCTACAGGACAGATACACTTTAAAATATCATCAGGACACATGCGTGATGGTATCCGTATCACACATGAAAGTGATGAGGGATAAACAAGATCGGATTGATGGATGGATTAGAAAACAAATGCCCATTTATCATAAATCCTCATTATACAATTTTACAGCTTACTACTGAAAATGCAGCTTGTTTTAAAATATGTAGCTTATGCCCTGGCTGTTGTAGCTCAGTAGATTGAGTGCAGGCCTGTGAACCAATGGATTGTGGTTCGATTCCCAGTCAGGGCACATGCCTGGGTTACAGGCCAGTTCCCAGCAGGGGACGCACAAAAGGCAACCATACATTAATATTTCTCTCCCTCTCTCCTCCCCTTCCCCTCTAAAGAAAAATAAAAAAAAAAAAATCTTTAAAAAATAAATAAAATTAAAATAAAATATATAGCTTACATTTAAATTTAGCAGGTTTATAGATTTTGACATGCATGCTGTGCTTAATGTAATGTCATAGTAGAGTATATTTTCCTAGTCTTATTTTCTTTGTCTATTTCTTATCTTAAAATTATGTTGTACAATGTTGTAGGCTATTTCAAAACACTTAGTTACAAAGTGTAGTATAATTTAAATACATCAAATGCAACAGGTATTAAGGATCTTGCAAAAAGTCTACGAGTGGAATCTACTGAAGATGAAAGTTTTAACTGTAAATGTAATCAAGATCTTCTATAAAAAAACTAAAAAAAGATAATATTCTATAACTATTGGTTTCTAATGTAAGTGCTTGGTAAGATTCAACCTTGTTTAATATAGTAACTCCAGAACTTTTCCCTGGCAACTGTGGCCTGGTTAGACAGTAATTTATCCCTTGACCTTGAATTAGATTATCGTGCACAGACTCTGTTCTGCCTTAGCAGCCTTGGAGTCCTTGGCCCACTTAAGTACAGAAAAACTTAGAACTGGCTAGAAGGCTCTCTAGTGCACTCTTGAAACGAAATAATTCTACCTGGAAGTCATCTCAAAAGACTATTCAGTCTTCAGAAAGCACTGCAATTTCTAAGTATCATTAATAGGGGAAGTTAACTCTAAGAAGCTTTGGATGGATTTTCTTTACCCCTACTCTTAAGGGACCTTGGAATAGTGAAATGTCATGAACATTTTACTACTGTATTAAACCGAATTGCTTTGAGATACTCAAAAGTAATTTTCCAAAATTTTATAATAAGGTCAAATTTAACACTTTTCCCCTTGAACCACTGCAGTTCAAGTTTATATGAAAAATAAAGCATTTTGCTAAAAAGCCCCTAGATGTAGATTCTTTCAGTGATGTGGGTTGTCAACTGCAAATTTTCAGCTTTCACAGGAAGTGTTCTTTTTGTTTATGTCGCACAACTACTATTCTATCACTTTCAACAGCCCTCTAGGCCTTTGCTTTTTGCGAGCACTCAACTCTCTCATTTCTCATTCTTTCTTTCAGAATAGACTTCTCTGTCTCATTTGTTTTTCACGGAAGCACTATTTATTCTTGGATCAACAGATATTTTTGTTAAGTGTCTATTACAACCAAGAGATTAAGGAAAGACACAAAGATTCAGAAACAGAACCTCTGCCCAGAAAAGAAAGCATGAATTGTATAGAGGTGCTAAAACAATTAAACAATTCACTGTAATATGAAGCAATGGATGTTTGTTCTCTGTCGTAAAAATGCACAGGTAAAGTTGTAGGGTAGTTAGAGGAGGGGGAGATGTGACATACAGTTGAAAAGTAAGGCTTTATGGAAGAGGTGTCATTAGAGCAAGAGCTCGAGAAGTAAGTGAGCAGGCAGTGGGATTTGGGGATGGAATTGAGAGTGTCAACTACAAGTAGTTCAGGTTTGCTCAAAGATAGAGGAAGCCAAGACAGAGAGTTCATGTAAGGTGATGTCTTAGAAGATGATCAAACATATTTTGATTAGTGCTGTCTAATTGAAATATAATATGAATCACATGTAATTCATAATTTTCTAGTAGCCAAGCCCATATTATATGAAACGTTAAAAGGGACTTATATGAAAAAAAAGATCAAAATATGAATAGTAAAATGACAAACTCACAACTATCATGAACTGAACTCCCCCCCACAAAAAAAAAAACCTAAACTAATTAGAATAGGAACAGATCACGGAGATGGAAATCATCTAAAGGGTTTTCAGCAGGGAGAGAGAAGAGGGTAATGGATGAAAAGGTACAGGAAATAAGAAGTATAAATGGTAGCTACAAAATAGGGAGAGGTTAAGAATAGTATAGAAAATGGAGAAATCAAAGAACTTATATGTACAACCCAAGGACATGGACTAAGGTGGGAAATGCTGTTGGGAGGTAGCGTGCAGGGGAATAAAGGGGAGAAAAAAAATGGGACAACTGTAATAGTATAGTCAATAAGATGTCCTTTTAAAAAGTAAAATTAATTCCAATATTCTCTTTAACCCAATATATCTAAAATATTAACATTTGATATGTAATCAATATAAAATGTATTAAGGAGATATTTACATTCTCTTACTTAGTCTTTGAAATCCAGTATATATTTTATATTTATAGCACATATTAATTTATACTAGCTCTCTTTAAAATGCTTAATAATCACAGGTGGCTACTAACTCCCGTATCAGACAGTTTATTGATTTTAATTAATGAGAACCAGAAATAAGGAAGTAAATAAATTGAAGAAAACTAGGAGTACTTAAGAAAATTTTCATGGTAGATGGTCATCACAGAAATTAGCTCACTAGATTTCCAAACCTCAGTCATTTTTGACTTGGAAATATGGAAAGAATAAACTATAATATTTGATAGCAAGTAAGCACTGGAAATGAAAAGATGCATACACACAGCAGATGCATGCATGAGGCAGGAAGGATCTTCAATGGACATGTATAAACCAGAGTGGTGAGTAATTCAGAATCACAAGTAAGCATATACTATGACATAGATAAAAGTTGAAGAGTGTGAGGAAAACAGTAATGGGAAGATAAACTTAGTGTAGCATGGAAATGCAGAACCACAGCTGAGGAACCTAGGGCTGCCTTGAATTCTGAACCACCGATCAATAATCATTTCAGTGACCCTCTTGGTTCTTTACTATTTGGTTCTGTTCTTGCCTTTTGGCCTGGAACTCCTCTTGGCTGAGAGTCATTTTCTGCTTGTTCTTCCAGTAACCACCATAATTCTCCTCATAACTTGAGCAAACTGAATGAGTTACTACTCCCTTACAACTGAAAGAGCCTAGCATAGGAAAGAATTGGATATAATATATTGGTGGTATACAGGTAAATACTTAAGAGCTGACTCATAATTTGTAGCTCTAGCCAATTCCTATAGTGTAAATACTCCTATCATGATTGATTTCTAGCCACTACATTATGTTATAGAACAATACAGAATTGGGAGAAGATGTGCAGAGTCAAGTCTTTTTGTAAGTATATTTTATTAATTATGCTATTACCATTGTCCCATTTTTTTCTCCCCTTTATTCTCCTCTGCCCTGCACCCACCCACCAGCACTCCCTGCCCCCACTTAGTTCATGTCCATGGGTCGTACATGAAAGTTCTTTGGCTTCTCCATTTCCTATACTATTCTTAACCTCCCCCTGTCTATTTTGTAGCTACCAATTATGTTTCTTATTCCCTGTACCTTTTCCCCAATTCTCCCCTGTCCTCGCCGATAATCCTCCATGTGATCTCCATCTCTGTGGTTCTGTTCCTGTTCTACTTGTTTGCTTACTTTTAAAAAAAATATTTTATTTATGTATTTATTTTTAGAAAGAGGGGAAGAGAAGGAGAAAGAGAAGGAGAGAAACATCAGTTTGTACTTGGCTTTCAAGCCCCCCTTGCTGGGGACATAGCCTGCAACCCAGGCATGTGCCCTGACTGGGAATTGAACCGCAATCCTTTGGTTCACAGGTCCGCACTCAATCCACTGTACTATACCAGCCAGGGCTACTTGGAGTTTATTTCAGGTTCAGTTGTTGATAGTTGAGTTTGTTATCATTCACTGTTCATAGTTTTGATCTTCCTTTTCTTAGATAAGTCCCTTTAACATTTCATATAATGAGGGCTGGGTAATGATGAACTCCTTGAATATGACCTTATCTGGGAAGCACTTTATCTGTCCTTCCATTCTAAATGATAGCTGTGCTGGATAGAGTAATCTTGGATATAGATCCTTGCCTTTCATGATTTTGAATACTTCATTCCAGCCCCTCCTTGCCTGCAAGGTTTTTTGGGGTTTGGGGTTTGTTTGTTTGTTTGTTTGTTTGTTTGTTTTTTGGAAAAATCAGCTGATTGTCTTATGGGAACTCCTTTGTAGGTAGCTGTCTCCTTTTCTCTTACTGCTTTTAAGATTCTCTCCTTATCTTTAATCTTGGGTAATGTAATGATGATGTGCCTTGGTGTGTGCTTCCTTGGGTCCAACTTCTTTGGGACTCTCTGAGCTTCCTGGACTTCCTAGAAGTCTATTTCCTTTGCCAGATTAGGGAAGTTTTCTTTTGTTATTTTTTCAAATAAGTTTTTAATTTCTTGCTCTTCCTCTTCTCCTCCTGGCACCCCCATGGTTTGGATGTTGGAACATTTCAAGTTGTCCTGGAGATTCCTCAGCCTCTCCTCATCTTTTTTAAATTCTTGTTTCTTCATTCTGTTCTAGTCAAGTGTTTATTTCTTTTTTGTACTCCAAATCATTAGAGTCCCAGTTTCCTTCCCTTCACTGTTGGTTCCCTGTATATTGTTTTTTTATTTCATTTTGCATAGCCTTCACTTTTTCTCTATTTTGGGTACATACTCAGCCATTTCTGTGAACATCCTGATTACCAGTGTTTTGAACTGTGCATCTGAGAGGTTGGCTATTTGTTCATTGCTTGGTTTTGTTTTTGGAGCATTGGTCTGTTCTTTCATTTGGGCCACATTTCTTTGTTTCAGTATACCTGTTATATTGTAAGGGGTGGAGCCTTAGGTATTATTCAACAGGGCAAGGCAACCTACTTTGCTGCATTGTGGCATGTATGTTGGGGAGGGGTCTTAGAGGGAACAGTGCCACTTGCTGGACTCTTGGCCAGCTTTCAGTCATTTCCTCCACTACCTACAAGCAAATTGGGGCCCTCTGTTGCTAGTTCCCAGGTGGATGGGTTTGTGTATATTCTAGGACCTTGTGGTTCTATCCAATGTCACTCTCCTGTGACACTGAGAGCTTCACTCACCACCACCCCACCCCCCGATTTTTACAGCCAGAGGTTTTGAGGCTTTATTTTCCCTGCACTGGAACCTTGTGTTGCACAGTCCGTCTCCATCCCCAGTTGTCCCTCCAGGTTTACATGCACGCAAATGAGGGACTGCGCCATCCCGGCCACCAGCCACCACCTTACTGCACACAACCTCCCTGCCCTGGCTACCTGTTGCCATCCCTCCTACCAGTCTGGATGAATGTTTCTTCTTTAACTCTTTGGTTCTTGGACTTCCATACAGTTTGATTTTTCTGGCAGTTCTGGTTGGTTTTTGTTTTTAAATTTGTTGTTGTCATCCTTCTTTTGGTTGTGTGAGGAGGCAAAGTATATCTACCTATACCTCCATCTTGGCTGGAAGTCCAGAGTCAACTCTTGCGAGCCTATATGAACTGACTGCAACACACCACTGCATAAAACATTAAATCTTAGCATACAGGGTTTGTTATTTTTAAAATCCATCCTTATAAAATTCTGTTACTACTCTGAGTTATTACTTTAAAAATTTGTTATTACTGTTATATGGACCTTACCTCAACCCCCCATTTTACTATTTTATGCTAATTAATCTGTAGGACAATTTAATTTTCTTTTATATTTTGGTGGACACACATTATGTTTATATTTTTCTTTTTCTTTAACCATAGCACTATATTTGCCATGCTTTTGGTGAAATTTGAAATCATTTAGTGCATTTTGAATTGTTACATTATAGCTGCTTTACTTCAAATGATAGGAAAACTTGTAAGTATGTCAGAACATTAACTTTGCCCCGTAGTGTACCCAGTGATTTGAAGTTATCGTGGTACTTTCCTTTTTGTTATAAGTGCCTCTCTTTATAAGTAGTGGGGACTCCGAACTTACAAAGTAGAAACAATTTAAAATTATTGGAGTGCTTCAGATTTTTAAGAGACCTTCATTCTTTTAAATTGAAATTTCAATTTGTGAAGTGCTCCAGTAACTTTAAATTGCTGAAAGTTGTGACCTAGAGATTCTGGTACAGAGTTTCTTATACACTATTATACATTAAATATCCTTAGCTAGGTCCTGGCAGGGTGGCACAGCTGATTAGAGCATCATCCAAATGTGCCGAGGTTGTGGGTTTGATCCCCAGTCAGAGCACATACAAGAATCAACCATGAATGCATGGATGGGTGGAACAACTAATTGATGTGTCTCTTTCTCTGTCAAATTTCATATCAACAACAACAAAAATTCTTCAGCTAATTCTCAGAGGACGTGGCCAGATTATTGTCTCATACCTTATCCATATTTTAATCTTAAATATTAACTCTTATCTTTTACATTTTGCTTCTTTTAAGATCTAGAGGTTTGTATCAGACTTCCTGAAACATTATACAGACTTCAAAAAATGAAAGCAAATAAATTTCATAGATATGGACAAACTTCTTTTTATAAAAGAAAACATTCTAGTATTCCTTATGCCATATGGATGTGGACAATGTAAATAGTTTGATTTTTTTCATGTGTTATGGTAACAGTTATGGAAAAATAATTAACAGGGCATTTTATTCCAGTCGATATAAAGTTACAATCACAAAAATTAATGTAAATACTACAAAATGTTAGGGCACATAGGCAAAGGACAATAAAACTGCTTAAATCTTCATAAATCAAATAACGACCGAGGCTGTGGGCCATGGCGGTCTGTATTTGCCCATAAAAAATGGATTTAACACTTTCAAGGCACTTGTATCTCCTTATAGCCTTAGCAAGTCATAATTGAAATCAGTGACGCTTTGTGGTCCATCTATAACAAAGAAGTAGGTCCCCATTCTCTGGCTTCTGATGCTGTATCCATCACTTGATATATAAATTTCCTAAGTACATTAAGAAACAGACACGTGAATGTGACAGTTTGGTTTTTCTCATATGACTTGGGGAAAAACATAAATGTAATTTGCTTTACTCCAACCTAAATTTTAAAAAAACACAAATACTACCATCATAGCTGCCACCACTAACAAAATTTAGGAAGTTACAAATAATTTAGAAGAAAAAAAAAAAAACTTAGAATGCATCCCTAATCTGTGTGTGTACATTACCTGTACATAGAGTTTTCTAATTGTCTATAGCATTTAAAATTTACTGTCCTAAAACCTGTATAACATCCAAAAGTAGCATTATTTTTTTTAACTATAAACTGGTTTGCCATTATTCCCTTACTGAAGGAAGTTGGCCTTTTACAATATACTTTATTTCATTGTGTTTTTTTCAGTGCACATGAATCTGTGGAAAATTTTTTAAAAAAATTATATGAACCCAGAACCCAGAAGGGAAACTCCTAATGGAAAGGGAAATAATATAAATTAAAATATTCTTGAAAATTACTCTCATTATCCTAAATTCAAAATTTTCATGTGGCATATTTGTTGGAGTATAAAATATGCCCTAAAACTTACTTGAAGATTATTTGAGAGTTTACTTTTAAGTTTTAAATTTTCTTCAAATTCAGTTTTCAAAATGTAAACACTAAGCCATTTACTAAGAAGCATCATATTCACATAGAATTAAACTTGCCAAAGAGTTCACATCCTTAATTCTTTTTTAAAATTTTTATATTGCACAAATCCTTTTATGATTTTCTAAACCGGGACTGACCCTCAAATGCTTCCTAACAGGAAAATAACATGTGGGAAAATAAGGGCAATTGTATATATTCATTTGTATAGCCATTTTGAAAGTTAGGTTTAATGCAAGTTCAAAAACCTGCATTGGTAATGTACAGATAACTTGCCTCATCTAACTCTGATATTGATAACAGGCAGGTGACTCAGCCAGAGCAGATGAATATGGCATAAAAACTCTTCTTGTAGATTTACAGGCTTGGATTCACTGATACAGTGTTTAAAAGTTTTGAGTCCCCTTGACCACAGAACTGCTAGGAAAGTGTATAAGCCCCCCCCCATCTTTCATGAAAGGAAAACTATTGTATAACTGAAGCACCAGATTAGACCAGATCTGGGAACATTTTCAGCGCAGAACAGGACATAGCATATTGGTACAACCATGAGGGCACTTTTTTCTTAGAATTTCTGCTTTCATTTTATCTACCCTGTTTATGCCCTCCCAATAGTGAAATGCTTTCTGAACTCTTAAAGGACCTCATTCATTCTTGCCACTTCTTTTACAAGGAACACACATTGATCTTATTTCAGGAGGCTCTATTTCAGTCTCCATGTAACTGAAGGAAATGGAATTTGTGTATGTGCCTTACTTTTCAAAGGCAGAATCTACTTATCATTGACTTTTAAGTTGCAAAGAATACACAATGAGTTCCGTATGTTCTGAGAAGCAATTAACATATTGTGAATTCCCAAATGTGAAATGACAACCTTGTACAAGAATCTGGCATCTGATACACTTTGAATTTATATTCCCAATAAAACATCTATATTAAGTAGCAAGCATGTCAAATCAGAATAGGCTAAAAGGACCAAAGTGATTAAATTGAGTAAAAGATGGGAAATCATAATTCTAAATGTAAAAATACACAGGGTAAGTGTGTGTGTGTGTGTGTGTGTGTGTGTGTGTGTGTCTGTCTCAGAAGCAGAGAGTGGGTAAATCAATTACCCTTGCTTTGCAATTTGTTCTGACAGAGAGAGTTGGGTAAATTCTGCTCGTAGGGGTAAAAGAAGCTGGCTCTCCTTTGTTGGGCTTTCAAGTAATTCTTCAAATGTGCCACCAAATAAAACAGCAACAAAACAATAGTCAATGGCCTCAGTCCTTTACTCATCGATGGAAATTCTTAGGTTGTCTTTCTTTGATCACAGCTGGACAGATAGAACCCATTCTTCTTATTTTAAGATTAATAGTTCTAAACACATTTTATTCATCTTTTCCATGGAAGAAACATAGCAATATGGGTTTTGTTGCCACTCAGAAACCTGAAATTCATTGTGAGGATGGGACACAAGCTTACTTCAATAGAAGCTCCCTTTCCCCCATCACACCCATCTCATTTAGTCCCTACCCAGCATAGAACAAGAATACAAGAACCACAGAAACAACGTGTCTGTCCATCTTCTGACCATTATATCCCCAGCACTTAAAAAAAAATTGCTTGGCCCAAAGTCAGAGGTCAGTCACTGTTTTTTAATACAGATTTGGATAAATTATTAAATAGAATAAACTAGGATCTCCAAGTTATTATATTAAGCTGCAACCAAAATTCTATTTTCCCAAATCTGCCCATAAGGCCAATATCAGAACAAACTGAATTTTAGTCTGCAAAAATATGAAAAAAATCAGATCTAGTGCTCAACTATGTCTGAAGTTGTGTGTGTGTGTGTTTACACATGTATTTCTTTAACCAAGTTGTGCTTTTACCAGTTGCTTGGTCCTCCATTCCATGCATACACATAAGATGTTTTAAAGAGGGTATACAACTGAGTGAATTCTTCAATATCCAAGTTCATTTATGAGATAATTAGGATAGTAAATAGGATGGTAAAAATAACTTGGAAATAAGATTTTTTTCCTTTTGATTTTTTCTCCTTTTCAGAAACTGTATAGGAGGAGTCAAAAATGATACTTCATGGTGTTAAAATTGCTTTGTGTTTTGCAACATGTGCATGCATGTGTGGGCATAGGATGGGGGAGAAAGGTTGATTCACAGAATGAAATCAGTTTTGCTTTTACAAATCTTCTAAATTTATTCAAATAAAAATTTTCAAACTAAGAAAAGGATATTTACCCATAATGTTAGATCTGAAGCCTTAGAGATAATGTTTTTATCTGATACAAGGCTTAGGGCAGTAACAGCTGCTACCCTTTGTCTGTGGTGACCTACTAAAATTGCAAGCACATCTCTATAATGATGGCTTCTGACAGAATTAATGGACGGTAGCCAGCGCTGGATCACGCTATTATTGAATGATGTTTTTATCTTTAAAGTAAAATTCTGTAACTCATCTAATATTCAAATTCAGGCAGTAATGTACCATCAATAATAATTTCATGTTGTGCTCTTCATTCGTGACCTCTCCTCCCTTTTGAAGTTGTTACCTGGTGAGTTTTGTGTCCCGGAGCTTCACCAATTTAAAAGTAGAATGGGAATCAGTTACTTCAGTTTCAGCACAAATCGAAGAAAAATGTTGTCTAGGTACAATATATGTTTTACCTATAAGAAAGTTCAAGAGCCCATCTTTCTGTGAAGCTTCCACAGACAGCTTATGACAGAGCTGGCTCTTGAAAAGAGAAGGGAAGCGGTGGCTGGGAGGAGGAAAAGCTGCGGGACACAGAGAATGAGCCAGCATTGGCTGGTCCCCAAGCTCTGCTTGCCCAGAGAGTCCCAGAGTCAGCAAAAGCGAGAAGGACATTGAGGCTGTCAAGGCCCTTTGATTTGGGGTCATTCAGAGAATAAACTATTCTATGGTATGTGCAAGTGATGGCTAACTGCTCGTAAACCGAGGGTACTGGTTCTTTTCAGAAATCATGTTAAGATGTGATTTCTTTTTTCCCCCTATTTTCTCATTTAATTTTATTCAATAGTTTTTCTTTTTTTTATTGTTGTTCAAGAAAAGTCGTCTCCACTTCCCTCCCACCAATTACCCCCACCCCAACCATCCCCACCTCCCACCCTTGATCCTAGCCCCTTTGGTTTTGTCCATGTGTCCTTTATACCTTTCATAAGATGACTCTTTTTCTCAAATTTCTATTTTTGGATTGCTGTTTTGTGCTCAATATTGCCTTGTTCAATATGTGGTCAGAGGGTGGAGTAAAGTCCAGGCACAGGGAATTATTTCAATAAAACTATAAGGTCATCATCTTATTTTTTGCATTTTTATTCTAATAGAAAAAGAAGTATCTACATGAAATGTTGTTTTATTTAGGAATTATTTTCTAAGAAGTATTTTAAAGCTATTTTCATTTATGTCTTCATCCTGAAATCTCAGACCAGATTTATGATTCCTGACTTTCACAACAGATTCATTTTTGTGGGCGGTTGTATGTCCCAGGGCTTAATATTAAAAACAAAAAACATAAAACTTGTTTAAAAATTCAATGTGTCTTGGATTAATTTTTTAATTTTTTAAATTATAACCAACAAATTTATTTCGGTATGTATATAAGGGTAATCATTTGCCCCCATTTATATCTATTGGACTGCACAATTAACTAAAGTTTAGTTATAAATACCTCTTCACATATAGTAAAATTAAATATATAGAGTAAGGTAAAATAAAAATGTCATAAATACTCTCTGCTACTTTATAGTAAAAGTTTTAAACTTAGTGTAACAGGAAGTATTTTTAGATTCTTTCTCCACATAGTTACTCTTTGAAATAATATCCATTGAATTTAACGTCACATTTTTTCAAACACCGTATATGATTTAGAAACACTTAGAATCGAAAGCAGTACTACAGTCACACAATTTGGAGATAGTGCATGAATGTTGAACTGTCAAATTAAGTTCCTCAGTAATGTATTGTCTCTAGTGGAGTCAACATTGACACAAGTGGTTCAGCAGTACTTGATCCATGCTTCTGGGTTAATACTTTTGGGAACTATTCACCTAAAAATTATCAGCTCAACTATATTTTGATGTTTGTGTTCACCCCAGCACTTTCTCTGCTTATAATTCTTCTTAAGGATTTTATTTATTTTTAGAGAGGGGAAGGGAGGGAGGGAGAAAGAGACCAACCAAATACTGATTGGTTGCCTCTTGTGCACCTGCTGACCGAGGACTGAGCACAGAATCCAGGCATGTGCCCTGACCGGGAATCAAACTGGTGACCTTTTTTTTGCAGGATGACACCAATCCAATTGAGCTGCACCAGTCAAGGGTCTGCTAAAAATTCTTACTACTGTTTGTGCACAATGGTGCTGTTTCATATTAAAGATTTTGCATCAGCAATAAATAATTTCAGGATTTACTATTGACTCAGGATGTCAAAATGCATAGATATCTTTTTATTATTGCTTTGTTAGGAATGTTATAGAATTATTAATATGACTATAATAAGAGTTAACACATATTAATAGCCACTTTTATTTCTGTGGAAAATAATTCTGTCTGGTAAAAATACCATTTAGTTCAATATGATTCTCCTTCAGGAATCTCTCAGAATTGTAAATAAGCTCATCTATTATAATTTAGGCCAATTTCTGCCACTGTGAGTCATCAGTTGACCTTAGATTGCTCATCAATAAAACTCTAGTCTCTTTACTCTGTAAAATACATACAGCATATTGAATCTTATTTACTATCACATCTAATCTTTAGAATAAAGAGGTTCTTTGCAGAATGTAACCATAATAATGCCCTATATTTATATGGTGCTATTGAGTTTACAAAAAGCTTTCATATACTTAATTCCATGTGATTCTCTCAACAAGTATGACTATGTTCTTAGAAGTGAAAGAGCCTCCAAATATGAAAAATCTCATTTGAATTAGCAGTGGTGAATCTAAGACTGGAACCCATGGCTACTCGCTCCCACTTCAGTGTTTTTTCCACTCTACCTTGCTGCTCGGAAAGCAGGCTACATACACTTCTGGGACAACAGTGAGGGAATGTTTCTTTTTTCTAAGTCTAGAGTAGGGAATTAAAAACTAGGTTGGGGGGAGCAAGGGAAGGGCAACTTGGCAGGCAGTGTCTGGTGGTCTAATAATCCTTAGCTTTAATCTTGGCCTTGTAAATTTTGGCCTATAAATTCTCTCAACAGTACATAGCGGTAAAATGGTTCTAAAACTTGGAGTGTTTCAATGGTTGGTTTTTCTTATTTCAAAGTAGACCAAGATGGGTTATCCAATTCTTTGTGTACAAGATGCTGATCTCTTCTTTTGAGATCTTGCTTATATTTTGAAAATTGTAAAACTTACCTATATTATACTTCATAGTATTTTATTGATTAAACAGAAGGTTTTGAAGGCCTTTCATGTTCTACACTAAAGTAGCTGAAGGGTTACAACAGAGAACAGGACAGACATATCCCAGCCTACCTAGAGCTTTTACCCACACATATTTATCATAATTTTTTGCAGCTGACAGCAACTTTTCTTTACAAATTCATTTAGTTTTTAGAAAAAACATGTGCTTGGCTCAGTTATTATTTTCTCAGAACTTATATGGGGGAAGAAACTAATGTAAGTGGCCATTCTTTCCCTTACTTTTTAATATCATGAGTCCACATCATTGCTGAGTTACCTTAAACTAGATTTCTTTTTGCTTTTAAGAATCCTTGAATTTACCCTTCAAGATTCTTGTGTGATATACTCTCCCCCAGTTTTTCATGAAGACTGCCTGCTCCTATCACCCACACGCATCTCACCCCCTCCCACGGCCATTCCACCCTCGAGATCTTGTCAGGCCTTCTTCAGGCTCAGCATTCTTTTCCTTCCTCCTCCTGCCAGCTGCCCTCTTCTCAGATCAGGCAGGAGTGCTGAGAAGGAACCTGATGGCCACATGCAGGTACCAGCCAACAAGAAAAAGTACCTGAAGCAAAATCTATGTTCTATGGTACTGGTTGGGGGTTTTTTTGGAGCCTTGTTTGCATTTGTTGTCTTGATGTCTTGCATTTGTTGTTTATTTCTCTTTTATGAAGAGAAATAACATCTATTAATGGATTCAGATGTGCTTCAGTATCTACTTTCTTAAATTTCATTTATTGATCTTCAGAGAGGGAAAAATGGAGAGAGAGAGAGAGAAATAGACAGAGAAAAACAGTGATTTGTTGTTTGGCTTATTTGTACATTCATTGGTTATTCCCATATGGGCCCTGACTTGGGATCCAACCCACAACCTTGGTGTATTGGGATGCTGATCCAACCCACTATTCCACCCAACCAGGGCCCACTGTCAGCTTTTATTCAGGCCTCTCTTCTCACCTTAATCTCAAAGAAAATTGGGGGAAGGAAAAGGAAAAGAGAGGTGGAGGGGTAGGAGGGAGAACAGAGAGAAAGAGAGTTGGAGATATCAATATGCTGAGGACCGAGAGGAGCAGTCTTACATCAGCTTTCCTCACTCTGAACAGGGGAGTCAAACTCACCAGGGGCCACATTAGCCTCGTGGTTGCCTGCAAAGGGCTGAATATAATTTTAGGACTGAATAAATGTAACTATTCCTTAACAGTTAAGTGAGAGCTCAGCATTACCGCCAAGTAGAAACAAGGTGCCGGGCCAGATAAAACAAGGTGGACGGCCGATTTGGCCGCAGGACCACCCATGCAGGGAGCACACTGCAGCCAGAGCATCATGCAGTACAAAGAATGTCGAGTGTGGGTAGAACACCTGGGCTCTGCCACTGACTAGCTGCGTGGCCTTTGGAAAACAACTTAATTCTCTGAATTTGTTTTCTCACATAGAAAGTAAAATAATAACCTGCTTTGAATATACAAGGGGGGACCCAACAGAACTGAGATTACTTTCTGGAGGGCAGGCCCCTGGTAGTACAGACTTCTCCTGCTACATTGGCGTTTTAGGAAACCATCTGTATCGGTGTACCAGCCAGTGGTATTGTGAGAGCTATGTTCAGCTTCAGTAAATTTTTTTCAAGACTCTTTTAATGTGTTTGCCCATTTCATGATTTGGTGATTTATAAGCACACTTGCCCACACTGTGATGAATGTTCAGTAGTTTTTGACCAAAAATGGCCCGATCCGCATTTCCCACCCTCCCTGTTCATCTGATCTCGCCCCAAGTGACATTTTTTCCCCCTGGATGAAAAAACTTCTCAAAGGGAAACATTTTGCTGATGTGGAAGAAATGAAAGAAAAGAAATGGCAGAAATGCTAAAAGGCCTCAAAATTGACAAGTTTAAAAACTGTTCTGAGCAGTGGAAAAACATCCCAATAGGTGTATTGCATCAAATGGAGAGTACTTTGAAGGAAAATGAAGTTTAAACATATAAGAATAGATACACAATTTTAATAAATCTATTTTGTGGGGTTTTTTTTTTGCATCCCCTCTCATATCATGGGATTGTTCTATGAATGAGGATCATGGAGTGCTACATGAACTATGGCATATAATACATATTGAGGTGGCAATATTTCAACACTTGAACTATGAAAAACCTAGGACAAGTCTGACGGAAGGAAAAATAGAGCCAGGACAAGAGATACAGCTTTTGTTTGCCCTGTTCCCTGATATGCAGTGCTCATTTTCCTTTATTTATTTATTTTTAGATATTTTATTTATTTATCTGTAGAGGGGGAGAGGAGAGAAATATCAATGTATGGTTGTCTCTCGTGGGTCCCCTGCTGGGGACTGGCCTGCAACTCTCATTTTCCTTTCTGCAGCTGTCATTTTATCATTCATCTGTCTACTCTATTCTGTCCGTATTTTCATTTTTGTAATGTTTTCTCTTTCTTGTCTTTTCATCTCACCTCTCTCTCTAAATCTTCAAACTACTGAGTTCCATTTTGAAATACCTCTTTTTCTTATTTCTCCATTTACCTCAAGTTGCCATAAACTTCTAAAACAAGTTTAGATTCATTGTAATTTTATTTTAAATGTAAGTCATATGACAGATGGTGAAGGAAATAAAGGAAGCTCACACAAAATCAGAGTGGTGGGATACGGTGTCTCCAAAGATACTGGTTCTGAGTGTGTGTGCAGTTTTACTTAACTGTGTCTTCCACAGCAGTTAGTACAGTGCTGTGTCCCCCACAGGGGACTCATACATGCTGGGAATGGTGATGCTGGCCAAGCTATAACCTTGGCTGAAGAGGGCTTTATTTTGGGGACTGGATGCTACCACTAGATCCCCTTCAGGTTTTCCAGAAGATTAGCTACTTTCTTAACACCACTTTGCTTCCTTCTTCATAAGAGCAGACTTTGGCAGAATAAGGCAAAGAGGTGCATTAGTGCTGAGTTCTATTCTCTGTTAACAAAACAGCATTTGATTGTGTGAGAATGAACCTAGAAGTGAGATGTATTGGTTTCTAGACCTGGCTTTACTATTTATGAGTCTTGTGATGGTGATCAAATCACTTCACCTCCAGTAAGGTTAATTAGGGTTACAGTCTGAGGTACTTGGGGATTAGAACTTCAACATGTGAATTTGGGTAGGACAAGATTCAACCCATAACATTTAATATAATGAAAGAGAGAGGAAATTAATCTATTAACCTTACTAGAGGGATTTTGGTGCTCAAAAGAGCTTTATTATTATTGTTAGAGTCCATAGAGTTTAACACTTAAAAGTAGATACTCTGGAGCGGTGCTGCCTGGGTTTGAGACCAATGCTATGCCAATGGGCTGTTTGACTTTGGGCACTCTGTGTCTTTCACCTCTGCGCAGCAAAGTATAATCATATCATATGAGACTTTAATATGCTGTTACATGTACAGAGAGCAATGCCCTACACATAGCATGTACTCAATATACATTATTTGCTCTTGTTTTTCATTTACTGTGTGGACAAATAGCTGGATTTCATTGACATTGATGGGATTCTGTTTATAGAGAAGTTGAAGTTGGCAGATACATTGGTCTCACTATGTTTGAGCAGTAGTGGAACTGGAGAAAGACATCCCAAATGTTCTAGAAATTAAGGGATGAGTCTCCCCATTTGTAACTACTTTTCACAGGATCCTCCTTGTAAACATCATACTTGAACCCTTTCACTATTCAGCGATTCATTAATGGAAATATTTCAAAGCTGTACAAATTGCAGATACTACTGTCCAAAGTTTAAGAGACCTGCTAGATCTTCACATAGCATGAAACAATTGAAAGCCTCAATTTCAACCATTATTTTCCTGCTCTCCTTCCCACACCTTCTTGCTTTTTGTCAGGAAGGTCAGGTTTTCATTTATTGGTTTTACATTAGGAGAAACCAATACACATAAAGACTTAATTTACACAAGGCCAGACAAAGCCAGAGCAAACAGAGCCCTGGCAACAATCAGTCTCTGTCTCTCTCCTTGGCCTACACCGGCTTCCTAAACATCAATTTAAATAAACTCTTTTTTTACTTTATGCTTTACCAAAGCACAAATATGTCAGAGCAAGGCCTTATTTATTATTTGAAATTTGAAGTTTGGGAAACAAGTATTGATTTCAAAGGAAAAATAAATGTGCTACTGATAAAAGCTGTGTGTTGCCCAGAGAATCTCAAATTACTTGTGAACAGAAGTTACTATTCATCTTATGATGTGTATAATGTAATACACAGGTATAGAAACTCAAACTTTTTTCATGGCCAAAATCTTCTCCCTTGCCAATTTTATGTGAATTAAAATTCTAAATACAGTTCCATATAACAAATCTATCATGTTAGTGTTCATGAAATATCAAACAGGTCAACCTTACTGCATTAGTTTGTTAGGGCTGCCATAAGGGGACACCAGGCTGCGTGGCTTAAAAAACAGGCATTTGTTTTCTCACAGTTCTGAAAACTGGAAGTCTAACGTCAAGGTATAAGCAGGTTTTGCTTCTCCTGGCCACTCTCTTTGGATGGCAGAAGGCTGCCTTCTTACTGTGTACTCACATGATCTTTTCTTTATGCATGTACATCCCAGGATCTCTTTCTTATAAGGCCAACAGTTACATTGACTAGACCACCACCTTAATGGACTCATTTTAACTTAATTACCTCTTTGAAAGCTTTTTGGCCAAATAGGGTTTCTGTCTGAGGTACTTGGGGATTGGCACTTCAACATGTGAATTTGGGTAGGACAAGATTCAACCCATAACATTTAATATAATGAAAGAGAGAGAAAACAAAGTATTTAAAGAGGGAATTTTATTTAAAGGGAAAATTTTTAGAGGCTTCCAGCCGAGATGGAGGCGTAAGTAAATACACTTTGCTTCCTTCCTCAAAGAAGATAACAACCAATTTAACACCAAAAAGCAACCAGAACTGCCAGAAAAATCAAACTGTCCAGTAGTCTCACAACCAAGGAGTTAAAAAGAAATATTCATCCAGTCTGGTAGGAGGGATGGAGAAGGGCGGCTGGAGCAGAGAGGAGGAGCAGTGAGGTAGCAGCTGCCTGACTGGGCAGTCCTACATTTGTGTGCAGATCAACCGGGAGGAACAACTGGGAAGCAAGACACCTTGTGCCACCCAGGGTTCCAGCTCAGGGAAAAGAAAGCTTCTAAACCTCTGGGTGTAAAAATCTGTGTGGGTTGTGGCAGTGGGAGAAACTGCCAGTCTCACAGGAGTGTTCATTGGAGGGACCCATAGGATCCTAGAATGTACACAAGCCCACCCACCTGGGAATAAACACCAGAAAGGTTCAATTTGCTTGTGGGTAGCAGAGGAAGTGACTGGAAGCCAGCCGAGAGCCAAGCAAGCAGCATGGTTCCCTCTCTGGCCCCTCCCCCACAGACAGTGCCACACATAGTGAAGTGGATTGCCCTGCCCTGGGGAATAGCTAAGACTCTGCACCTTACAACATAACAGGTACACCAAGACAAAGAAATACATGGGCCAAATGAAAGAACAGATCAAAACTCCAGAAAAAGAACTAAGCAATGAAGAGATAGCCAACCTATCAGATACAGAGTTCAAAACACTGGTAATCAGGATGCTCACAGAAAGGACTGAGTACTGCCACCAAATAAAGGAAGAAGTGAAGGCTGTACAAAGTGCAGTAAAGAAAAATATACAGGGAACTAACAGTGAAGGGAAGGAAACTGGGACTCAAATAGAGGATTTGGAACAGAAGGAAGAAATAAGAATTCAAAAAAAAAAATGAGAAGCTGAGGAACCTCCAGGACAACTTTAAACATTTCAACACCCAAATCATAGGGGTGCCAGAAGAAGAGAAATAGCAAGAAATTGAAAACTTATTTGAAAAAATAATGAAAGAAAATGTCCCCAGTCTGGCGAAGAAAATAGACCTACAATTCCAGGAAGCATGGAGAGTCCAAAAAAAGTTGGACCTAAAGCAGAACATGCCAAAACACATAATTATATTACCCAAGATTAAAGATAAGGAGAGAATCTTAAAAGCAGTAAGAGAAAAGGAGATGGCTACCTACAAAGGAGTTCCCATAACACAATCAACTGACTTCTCAAACGAATCTTTACAGGCAAGAGAGGACTGGAAAGAAGTATTCAAAATCATGAAAAGCAAGGACCTACAACTTAGATTATTATATGAAATGTTAAAGGGACTTATCTAAGAAAAAAAAGATCAAAACTATGAACAGTAAAATAATAACAAACTCACAACCATCAACAACTGAACCCCCCCCAAAAAAAACACTAAGAAAACAACTAGAACAGGAACAGAATTACAGAAATGGAGATCATATGAGGGTTATCAGCTTGGTGGATAACCCTCAGAGTGGATAATGGGGGAAAGAGCATAGGAAATAAGCATAAATGGTAGGTACAAAATAGGAGGAGATTAAGAATAGTATAGGAAATGAAGAAGCCATAGAACTTTTTTGTATGACCCATGGACATGAACTAAGAAGGGCAATGCTGGAGGGAAGTGGGATACAGGGCAAATGGGAATAAAGGGGAGAAACATTGGGACAACTCTAATAGCATAATCAATAACATATACTTAATAATAGAGAATTTTTATTTAAACATTCCCTTGGTTTTTCACAAAGGATTACTTTTTATCTAATGAAAGATGGTGAGGCATAGTGATAGAACTGCAGACTTCAGGAGAGGAGACCCCCCAAAACACCAGAAATATCTTCTGGAGGATGGGCCCCTTGTAGTACAGGTTTCCCCTGCTGGGAGAGTGTTCTAGGAACCCATCTGTTAACAGTTTACCAGGTGACAATAATGTGAGAGGCTGCATTTAGTTTCAGTGAATTTTTTTCAGAAGACTCTTTCAACATGTTTGCCCATTTCATAATCGGGGATTTATAAGCACACTTGAACACACCACACTGAGTGTTCAGCAGATTTTGAACAAAACTGGTATGACCCCCATTTCTCACCCTCTCTATTTGCCCAATCTTGCCCCAAGTGATTTTTGTTTCCCCAGATGAAGAAAGTCCTTAAAAAGAAATGTTTTGCCAGTGCAGCAAAAGTGAAATAAAAAATGGCAGAAATTCTAAAAGAAATCAAGATCACCAAGTTCAAAAACTGTTTTGAGTAGTGGAAAAACTGTTTTGATAGGTATATTGCATAGAATGGACAGTACTTTGAGGGTGATAGAAGTTTAAACATGTAAGAATAAATATGCATTTTTTTATAAATAAACTCTGGGTTTATTTGGGTCTCCCTTTGTAGGGTCAGACAGATCTGAATTTGAAAACATGATGACATGCAAACTACTTCACCTCTCAGAGTGCCAATATTTCATCTGAAAGATGAAAATGATGCTACTATTCTTCTAGGCTGTTGCATGAATTAGAAATAATTGTACTTTTTGCTTCACCAAACTTGTCTATACATATATGTGTGTATCTAATAGTTCTCATTATTACATTGTCAATACTAACACTACATACACTGCTCTCTCTTGAGTATAAGTTAGAAGAGATAGAAATTCTGCTAGTAAATTTTAATCTACATTAAACTTTTACTGATTAACCTAATATCCTGTGTTCATACTTAATAGTGTGAATATTCAGCTAATTTATTTGCCATTTTCTCAATTCAAAAATATTTTAGCATTTTTATTTTTAAAATATATGTATTTTACATACGTATACATATGTATGTGTAAATGTTATATATGTGTATATTAAGTATCTAGATTTATATTTGGCCTAAATTTTGAAAGCAAAGTACTTTATTTGTCTCAACCATTTTGTTGAGGTATGATTGATACACAAAAAGCTGAATGTATTTAATATATCCAACTTGATGACTTTGGAGATAAATATAAACTTATAATACCCTTGCCACAATCTATGCCATAGACATATTCATCATCTCCAAAAGTTTATTTCTACCTTCTTTATATTTTGTGTGCGTGATAAGAATACTGAACATAAGATCTATCTTCTTATAACCATTATTCTAAAGGTCATTTTTCATACTGTTAAGATTTTTCATTGAGGAACAAGTATGAAAGACACAGAGATGAGGACTGGGGGGGGGGGGGGGAATGGGAGGGAGGGGGGAGACCGGGGGGGGGGGAAGAGAAAAAAAAATGTACTTGAAAAGTAACTAAAATTTAAAAAAAAAAAAGATTTTTCAGTTACCCATGTAACACGTAAGTGAAAAACAAAATATTGACTTATTTCAGCACTTCAAAATAAAACATACACAAACACATATACCCTCGAGTAAGCTTTTTCATGGAAAAAGGCATAAATATGATATGTCAGGTACTGGATTTAAATTTCCACTGATTTTTACAAGTTCAGATTTTTACTCACTTGTTTTAAGTGTGGGGCTCTTGATCCCTATGTCAATTCACATCATGTTCCACTACTAAGGCAGAGAAGAAATTTGGCATCAGATGTAAATTAAACCTTTGTAGAGGTTTTTATTGATGTAGGTATAATGTAGACAAAAGCTAAGAAGCTAAGCAGTTTATAGGCTGGAAGGAAAGAGAACAAACTGAAATCAGGGGTCATAAAGCCCTTCGAAAAAGATTTACTGTCCTGTTTTCTCTTTGTAGTCATCTGCCCACCCCATGTTTCCTTACTTAATTCAAAACTTACCTCCTTTTAATTCCCTAACACCCTTACTCCTGCTTCAATGTTGCTTTGCTTTTCAATTTGAGTATTTTGTATTTATGCAAATAATTGTGTTTGTCAAGTAGGATATTATTTTTACTTCTGTGTTTCTGAATCTCTTTTTTTTTTCATTGTTCTTCAAGTACAGTTGTCTCCATTTTTGCCCCATCCATCCTTGACTCCCACCCTGGAACCCACCCCCTTTGACTTTGTCCCTGTGTCCTTGTACATGCTCCTTGATGGCCTGTCCCCTATTAGCCCTCTCCCCCCTCCTCTCTGGTAACTGTCGGTTTGTTCTTTATTTCTGAATCTCTTAACAGTGATATGTGCTATAGTTATCCCATTTAGTACTTCATTATCATCTGACATAATGATTACTTTTTAAAAACCAGTCTTCGCTACTGAAATATACACTCTATGAGAGCAAGACTGTTAGGCTGTTGATAATTGTACCTCAGAATTTAGAGAAGTGCCTGGAAAAAACTAGGTACTCAAGCACGTATAACAAGCCAAGTGCCTATACAAGTAGAGAAAAAATGGGATGAGCACACAGGCACACCCTGGGTCACCAGTTAGTGTAAGTAGCATAGAGGGGAAGCAGTGTGAAGGTAGAAAGTGGGGAGGTGGGATAATGTTTGAGACAAGGTGATGGGGAAGGACTGGGAAGAAGTGACTTTTGAGCAGACACCTACATGAGGTGAGCAGCAGAAGATGCAGGGAGGGGTCAGGTTATTCTGGCAACTACAAAAGTACTGAAGCAGGAATAAATTTGGCATGTTGAAAAAAATAACAAAAGCAAATAAGGGAGCACAGAGAAAAGTTTTGAGAGACAAGTCTGCAGTGATAAACAGAGGCCAAGTCACATAGGCACATAGGTCCTTTTAGTCATCAGAAGGGGTTTGGATTTTATTTTGACCGTACTTTGAATGAATGAATGAATGAATGAATGAATGAATGAATGAATGAATGAATGTCAGTGATGCCCAAATATGGTACATTCAAGGACATTTTCTTAGGAACAGTTAGTGATTAATTGCTGTAATATCATGTTATGTATACTAATTACATCATTTATCAAAATCCAAATTAAACCTCATAATTTAATATGAATCTAGAGCAAGGGCTTGGCTCATTGGAGCAAGTGATGAGAACCATAGAGCAGCTGAGTATGTATCTTTGACTCAGTGTAGATCTGTCACCTGGTCCTGTCGAAGCTGGCGAGGGTTCTAGTGGAGGCGAAGCAGAAATGTGCCCTTGGGTGACATGCTCCCCAGCAGTTGTGGGTATGACAGTAAATTTGTCTAGAGTGCATAAACTTTGGAACTTTATTTCCTCATGCTTTTCTTCATCATTTCTCAGCACTTCTCTGCCAACACTTTCTTAGGTACTACATTACTGTTCTGTAGAAAAAGCTTTCTCAATAGACCACTAGCATTCCAAGTACTTTAGCTTAAAGGGAATATGTACAGAGGTTAATCACATAGGCTCTGGAGCCAGACTTCTTTTTAAACCAACCGGATGATCTTTGAGCAATTTAAATTGTCATTGCCACGATTCCTACATGGTAAAATGGGGATAATAATAATCTTCATAATATGTTGTAAGGATTAAATTAGGTAATTCACTTAAAGCACTTAATAGAGTTTCTGGTATGTGATCATTGTTCTGGGGACATTAACTTTTTTTTTATTATAAGCATGAAAAGATAGACTTTTTTTCTGACATTCAGCCTTATCAAGATTACTCATGCAAGTTTCTAAAACTAAGTTTGGATTCTCCTCTTTCTAGGAGAAGAAAGGTATATCCTATTCTCATATCCAGTGGCTCTGGACACAGCATTGGTATAGTAGAAGCCACAAACATTCTTAGAACAGTTCACATGACTTGGAGGTGATAAGGAATTATACAAAGGCCTTGAGGTCTGAACCCGAAAGACCTAGACTTGGTCCTTAACTCAGCTACCGGCTTTATAGATGAGCTTGTGGAAGTTACTTGAGTTCTCTATTCTTTAAGTCTTTGACTGAAAATGAGGGTGATAATTTCTATCGTGAAAGGTGTTTATATGAATTAAATGTGATCATGTACACAAATGCCCTTTGTAACTTTTATAGCCCTGTTCAAATGCAAGCTTTTTCTATTAAAAGTTCTTGAACCTTTCAACATCAATCAAAAGAGTTTCTTAAGATGAAAAGGCATGTAGTTCTGGCATTTGCTTTCTAAAGTAGATGTGTTGTTTCTCTATTTATATTCAAGCTGGAACTTGATGTCATTGGTTTTCTGGCTAATGTATACTTCTCTTTTTTATCCACATATTAATTTTTAATTAGAAAAATAGAAAAGACTATTGGGTCTGGTATTCTCATTTCAGAGTGCTGGGTTTACAATATGAAGTTAAAAGAAACTGAGAGGGAGAATCCAAAGAGAAAGAGTGGTGCCTGTATTTCATAAAAACATCTATTCGTGTAGTGATAACTTGAAGAAAATCTCTCCATACCCTGTTCTTGACATTATTTTGGCAAGCATATAACACAGATGTGGCAGAGAGAACATTAAGGCTAATTTTATAACATCAATCTGTTGTCATCAGTATACAAATAAAATTATACCCACATTGACAGACCAAATTACTAAAGAGGGACATGCATGGATTAGAAAGGAACAGAGGCCTGAGAACATAAATCTGAAACAAAATACTGAGTGTCAAAGTCCAAGCCTCCAACGAGGTGTTGTCTTCTTGCAGTTTTTATTCAACTGAAGATTCTGACCAAAGATGGAATGTTTCTGTCCAGAATGGGATTCTAAGCATCTGTGGACAGGCAAGTGGCAGTTATGGCCTGAGGAAAGCCTCTGTGAGACCCATGGGGATCTCTGCAAGGCTCTTGTCCTGCATGTCCTTGGAGGCTCACGTGGCTTTAATAAGTGACACGCCACCACCATACAGCAGGAATCTATAAGCAAGTGGCTTTTGGCAAATCGGAAGAATCAAACTCCTTGATTCCTAAAGTGGAATTTTAAAAGCAATCAGAAATAAAAAAGGAAATAGAAGTTTTTCTAAGCCAAAGCTAAAACTCATTATCTCTGCAATCTCAAAAAGGTTTAGAGCATGTTGTTCTATGGTCATTGACTTGTTAAAGAAATGCAAAGAAGGATGCAGTTGCATTTATTTGACATATGAGGACAAAAATGCTTCCCAGAACATGCGACTGCTTAGCTTCACTATAGCAGTCAGTCACTACTCTTATCCCATTCTCTTTCCTCATAGGACCTTGCCCCATAAACTATGCTCTACCACCCTTTCATCCAGATTCTTTTCCTCTGAAGGAACAAACAACAACACATTATTATTTATTCTTTACTTTAACTATTTCCCTGGTTCCTCTTGAGCTAACACCCCATCTTGAAAAGTGCTTTACTGAAGCATCTTCACAGAATGGTTTACACATGCTGCCTCCTTACTCTCCCCACCTTGTATCCTACTTCCTCCTGACCTCCAGTTAGTTCCCAGTCCTTGTTTTACCTGTTTATTTCTGGATCTTTCTCTCTGTGACATTTGTCACTCTTGACTACCTGTCTGAGCTTGAAATTCTGTATGACTTTTTTCTAGCCCAGTTTTTCTGTGGGTGTGTATCTTGCCTCATTATTTTCCTTCTGATCTGTCTATGCTTCTCATTTTCTTTGATTTTTCCAATTTGTTGTTTCCTAACTTCTGAAAGTAATCATCTTTTAGAGTTCTCTTTTGGCTCCATTCCCTTCTATACATTTATCCTTTACTGATTTAAAATATCAGAACTAAACACTTTTACCTTCTTTATATGCCTGTGTTCTTAATGTTATCATTGTCAGTATTACCACTTGCTGCCTATTCTAGAATTATAATTACAGAGGTAGCAGTGTTGTCAGGTCCATCCTTTGCTGTCTCTCCTTCCATGAGATTTTCCATATACTAGACTTCCCACCTGAACCCTACTCTTTCCCCGAACGGGCTACTCTCACCGCCTTTGGCATATTCCCACTACTCTCCAACCTAACCTGTCATTTCATCAAATGTCAAGATGTCTTCTATTTTATTCCCTTGTGATTTAAAATTATACAAATAAGGTGCGCAGAAATAATGACAGCATGACCACTGCTCAAAAATCTCATCCAGGTACAAGGCTGAGATCTACCACACAGCTCCGTGTGTTTACAACTCTGTTTGAGGTGTGCCAGTGGGGCACGGTTCTTACATGCCAACTCGGTCTGCCAGGCTGGTTTGCAGGTCTTCATGAGTGTTCTACATAGCAGAAGTTGAACTCAGCTTATCTTAAGGATATACTGCTTCTGTTAATTCACAAATGTTTAATCCAGTGAGGCGCTGTTTAGTTATAAATATATTAATGCTGATGAGGCAAGTTTTCTCATTAAGTTGATGTTTAAACTTCCCATTCTACTTTTCAATAGTAAGAATAACCGTGAGATTGAACTAATGTCTAACTGAGACATTTTCTATGATATTTATGATGGATTCCAAAAGCCTCTATACTTTTTCTATATGCTGAAGTGCAGCCTACCTCTTTTCTCTTGTCATTCAAGAGAAAAGGGCCTGGACCCTTAACAAGTTGCATTATTCCACTTATCTTAAAATTCTATAACATTTCAATCTGTACTTCCTTCTTCATCCATTTATTGAAATAGGTTCTCCCTCTGCTTGTCTTGAAATTATTGGGTTGGCCAAAAAGTATATTACTTTTTTTTTTGGTATGATGGCTGTAGTAGTGCTTAGTTGTCTTTAAATTCATTCAGAATAATTTCATTACATTATATCGTATCATATCAGTATACATTTTAAAAATCTTACAAAATTGGTGAATTTCTGTGCAGCCATTTAATATTGAAATGGGAAAATTATAACATTTTTGGTGTATTGTGCTTTATTATATTGAGAAAGGTAAAAATGCAACTGAAACCCCCACACACACAAAATGTCCAGTGTATAGAGAAGTTGCTGTGACTGACGGAATATATCAAAGTGGTTTGTGATGTTTCTTGATACTGTTGACATTGTGGCCAAATAATTTTTTGGCTGTGGGGCTGTCTTAAGCATTGGAAGATGTTTAGCAGCACCCTGGTCTCTACCCACTAGAAGCCAATAGTGGGATATAGCTGTTATACTCAGAATATCCAAATCAATAGTTACTGGTAAAAATGAAAAATGTGTCTTTTATTTTATAGAAAAAATATAATGGGCTTTTTGGCCAACCCAAAGTTCTATAAGCCACAATTTACACCTGCAATATAATAGACCGCATTATAGGTAGAATGGGAAATATTCTTCCAATATACTTGGAATTATATAGTAAAGTTTTCTAGCTGAGATTTTAAGTACTACTTGGAACTTAAGTAAGTCTCTAACAGATATTTGATGGTTGAGTGCATAGATAGCTGAATGTTTATTAACATCATTTCTTACAACTACTCAATTAAGTAAAGGTGGGTATGAGAACAGAGGGGATTTGAAAAATCAGATACTTTATTGGCAGCCATGGAAATAAGTAGCTACTTGCTTCAACTTGGCTGGTTGAGAAAGTGATAAATTCCACAGACGCCTGAGAAGTTGCCAAAAGAAAGCCTCTCTCTGGCAGAGCATGCAGAATGTGATCAAATGCTTTAACAGGACATTGGAGCTACATGACCTTCAACAATAATAGCCAGGTAATAAATTAGTCTTCCCAGCTGCTAGTGCATAATCATAGCTGCAAATATTACGTGAACATTAAAATCATGACAGTTGGTAATCACGATAACATAACATATTGATCATAACCACTTAAGGTTAGATACTGAACACTGAGAGGAGCTCAGTTAAGAATATAGATATTTAATTTAAAAAATCCCTTGTGAAATAAAATAGCATTATGCAAAAAGTTGTGAAAACAGTTTTAAACCACCCTTTAATCCTGGAAAGAACAAGGGCATAGGCTTGTACATCAGGTTGCCATCGCCATAGTTTTATCATCATTACCTTGTGTAGGTTTCAAACAGATTCTTCATTATATGTTATTCATCAACAAAAAAGGCATTGTTGGGATTGAGTAGAAACCTCAACTGTGAAGTCAAAAATTGACAGAGCCCTTTCTCTTGTCCTTACTTCCTTTATTCCTTCTACTTTACTTAATCTTCCCTTTGTTTTACCCATAGTTAATCATACTAGTTTCTACACATTAAGAATTACTGGAGTTGGTAGAAATTATGTCGTTGTCCTTCAAAGTCTCTTAATGTTGTCCCATCATCTGCAAGATAATGGCCTATCTTGTAAATACACTTACATTTCTCCAGCCACACTGCTTTCTTCTTCCTGCCTCACACATTGTCCTCTGCAGCATCTGCCTACCCTCATCTCATTGCATCAGTCTTTCAGCCTAACAAACATAGCATTGTCATGCCTAACACAAAACTGAGCATCACCTGCCACTCTGAAGACCTGGAAATTCCTTTTAATAAAATACATCATTTGCAATCTCATGGTTTGATTTTCTTCAACTCACTATCCAAATCTTGTCTGAATAATTTCATCGATCCCTCTGTTCTTAAGTACAGAGGCTGAGAGGGTTGCCATGAGTTTTGTATATATTTTACTTCCAGTTTTTCATGTGAGAGTTTTCTTAGTTTTTCCTTAAGATAATAACTGTTCTGATAAAAGAAACAGAGCTACCATTTATTTTTTTGATGTTCCCAGTTCTGTGCCCTAACACATGCAATTTTCAGTAAATAATGTTGACCACCTAGCTAAGCATCACTAAGTATTCTTACTCTTAGTGATGTACTAAGAATAAGCACTGAGAATAAGCATTAACCTTTATTCTGGGCGCATGAACTTTAATTTTCAAAGCTTCTCTGAGATTTGGCATGGTTTTCAAGCCTAAATACTCTGTGTGAAATATAAAACCCCCGAGTCCTCAAAATAAGTTTCTTTTTTCCTAAGGCAAAAGTGTTTTTATTGGGGATTATGTATTTTAATTGACACCTAGATCATATTTTTTTCTATAACAATAGAGAAAATTATTAAATCCTTACTTTTAAAAATTCCAAAGTATTTTAAGGCCCCAACAAACCACTCATACAAAATTGAGACATTTTTATATATACCATGGTAACTGGACATCTTGTGTGTTCTTTGCTCTTAAATTCAGTTTTCTAAGGATGGTGGTAAGAGCTGGGTTTATAAAAGTCATTTCCTTGGCTACTTTTTTTTCTAGTTCATAATTTTTTTTTCTTTACAAAGCAACTCATCTAGAAACCAGAAGTCTCATCTCCAAGTTGCCTCTAGTAGTTGTTTTCCCTCAAGCGAGTCCTTCAACCTCCCCAACTTGGTTCCCCAGGCTGCAAAATTATGGAATTTCTGTAAATTACCACCAATTCTTTTATAGCTCCCATACTAACTGACAAAGTTAAGGACATCTAAAAGTAGGTAGTAGGTTTTGTGGACTTTGTACAATTTTTCAGTTTTAAAAATTATGGTGTGCTTGTAAACTTGTTTCTAAGGTAACATTCAGAAAAATCTAGTACGACAAAGCTGAAATAATTTTATACCAGGTTAAAAAACTTTTCAAATTGTATATACTCTTATCATCTTCATTTAAAATATTACTGAAGTAAACACTAATTTGTTAAAATTTTAATATACAGCAAGCCCAGCCAGAAATAAGCCTCATTAAAACAGTATTGTGTAGGTAGAATGGAATATTTCCTCTACTCTTAAAATCAAAATATTGATGCAGTTAGCCAATGTCTGCTCAATACAAGAAAGTTTTATTTAACCCAGATTATCTGAGATCCTCATTGTTGCAACACTTCTGTCCCCTCTTCTATTTTAGGGAAGTTTCAAAACAACTCTAAAGCAAAAGAATCTTCTGGCTTGGATTATTATTGAAGTAAATCATAGCAATGCTGGCCCCATGTACCTGAGACTGCTGCTATTATTCCCCCTCATAAATAATAAAATAACTACTTCTGCTTTTAGTTGTAATATACCCTCATAGCTTAAAAACATATAAACAAACCCAACATTTCCCATCCTCCCTTTCACTTAAATCCAAACAAGTTCTAGTCAATGAAACAAAAGCAGAAGTTATATACAAGGTCTGTCCAGAAGGTTTCCAGCCATATATCATGAAAAAGACATTTATTAAAGAAGATACAAGAAACATTGAACATAGGGCAGTGACGTATCAGTCCCCTTCAAAGTAGACACCTTAGGACCTCATACACTTCTCCCAACTTACATCACCTGCCCTGTATTTTCCTGAATCTCAACAGTCTAAAATCCTCTTCCCTTTCAAAGGTGATTTTAGTGTGGGGAAAAGCCAGAAGTTGCAGGGTGCCAAACCTGTGCTGAAGAGGGCTGAGTCGCCTCAATTAGTTGATATTTCACCAAAAACTGTGCATCAAACGTGATGCATGAGCAGGCACATTTTTGTGATGAAGCTGCCAGTCACCAGTTACCCATGGCTGTGACCCTCTGAATCATTCAAATAGACCTTGTATGTAGCTTTCAAGAAATATCCTTAATGAAAGAGAGGAAGTTCTCTTTCCATTTTTTTTTCACGTTGGCTGGAATGGAGATAGTCTCATTGGAGCCGGGTCAGTCAAATTGGTGCTTGAACTGGAGGCCACAAATGTAGGGCAATAAAAGAGAAGGACCCTGGTCACCCTGGTCCTGACACAGTGACGCATCACAGCAGTCCTGAATGTCATGTAAGAGAGAATGTTAACTGGGGTTTTCTGCCAAGCCTAATTCCATAAGCCCTTAATATATTTATAGTGCATCTAAGTGCTAGGCATTTTACCTGCATTATCTTATTTAATCTGTCACAACTCTATGAGAAAGGCAACATTATAAAAGATGTAAAAACCGAGCTTAATGAGGCCTGTTTACCCAAGTAGAAGCCCTGGACCCTCTCTGTCCCTGACTATGTTCTTACTTTGTTCTGATTTATGTTAATCAGATATTTACTGGTTTATATTGCCATCTGCTTCCCACTGGAGTGTATGGGCAAGAACATTGCTTTATTCACTGTCGTATCTCCAGGACTTACAACTGGGCCTGACATAAAACTTGTCAAATACATGAGTAGATAACTCAAGAGCCCATACTCTTATCCACCAACATATATTGCTTTTCACTACTAGTCTTTTATGAACAATTCTGTATGGGTTACAAATAGGCTATATGTACTTAACATATTATATCATTTTTTATTAGAACATGAACACTCAGAAATTGCGTGATCCAAAAGATGTATGAAAAGGGGAATTAAACTCAAGAATATATTTATTATTCTATTTAGTGGAATTATTTTTATACTTAAGTACAAAAGAAGTTTAATGTTTTCTGGCCTCTAAGTTCTGATGTAGGAGTTCAATTAATTTCCAGTATTGACATAATGAACTTGAGGGAAATCAAATAAGGTTGCAGTACCCACACTTCGAAAAATAATGCATCTGAGGAAGCATCAAAACTCATTCTGCCTGTTGCTTATTTGCCTGTGAACTGTGCTTGATGGTGGCCTTTACCAATATTTCCCTCTAACTTGCTTTGCTGAATTAGTGAAAAGACAAATCACATGCAGATACATTTAAAAAATTAAAGTGGGCACATGAGTTCATTCAGCCTGAAATAGACTGAAGCAAAAGACTTTTTATTTAAAAGTAATTCAGACCACACTATTTTGAGTTCCCAATTTATATGGAACACTGAATTTTTCACATAATGACCTAATAAGAACACTAATTTACAACATTTTTCAAATGAATTTAAGGGTAAAGGTGATTATGTGTTGTATTTTTTTTCTATATCAGTTTTATTTGAAAATGGAAGAAAAGGAGACTCCCTAGTAGAAACTGACATATGCCCTTTTCTTTTATTCCTCCAGACTGGTGAACTATACTGTTCCTCCTCGATTTAGTGGGTAGAATATTTGAAAAATTTAATTGGCTAGATTTTTCTATTTCAAATCCCATTAAAGACAATGAAACTACTGATTTGATAAGAAAACTTAATGTGTTAGAAAAGAATGAGTAGTGTTTGATTAGGGTTTTTGCAAGTATCTTTATCAGTAAGTCTGAACTGGTTTTTCATCTTTCTGGTTTTAGAAATTTCTTATTGATCTGTGGGCCTGAGATGCCTCTTTGCATCAGTAAATGAGTGCCGGGAGAAAGTAGACTTTTAGTTTTCAATTTCTAAATAAGTGAGGAAAAATGTGATCTATGTAACAAAGCTGATGCATAGCTTGACAAAAGTGTTCCTATAATATGACCAAATAATGTTTCAGTTTAACCCCTAATCTAATGAGATACCTGAGTAGGTATCTCAAGCTATAGATCAGGTATTCATCAAATAGAGAAGTCACTTTATTTTTTGATGAATGCAAATACTTAGCACAAAATTAAGGTGCATGCACATGAGAAATTTCAACTATTTGTTCACATTTCACTCTTCCATTCCCCCTCAAAATAGCGTTCAAATGATCTAATTTTCTTTTCTATATGTTAGATCTAGGAATGAGAAAAATTCAACAAACAGAACAAATTTGCTCTTACCTCACACACCGAGTTTACAGGTGTCATACTTGCCCTGGTTCCTAGGGAGCTTCGTTCCAAATCATAAATGTGAATGGGAGGTGTGTATGTACATTGCTTCAACAAATTTTGACTGGTAATCACTAAATATTTTCACAGGACTCAAGATTATTGCTGAGTTTTGTTTTTAGAAATTACTGTTTACAGCCTTGGCCATGTAGCTTCATTGGTTAGAGCGTCATTCCATCCTGATAGGTCAAGGTTGTGGGTTTGATCCCCAATAAGGCACATACAGGAAAGAACCAGTGAATGCATCAATAAGTGGAAAACAAATCAATCTCCCCTCTCTCCCATACTCCCTCACTCTCTCACTGCCTCCCTCCTTCCCTCTCTCTAAAATGAATAAATTTTTTAAAAGAAATTACTATTGCCCTGGCTGGTGTAGCTCAGTGGACTGAGCACAGGCCTATGAAGCACAGGGTTGCTGGTTTGATTTCCAGTCAGGGCACATGCCTGGTTGTAGGCCAGGTCTCTGGTAGGGGTCACATGAGAGGCAACCATATATTGATGTTTGTCTCCCATTCTTTCTCCTTCCTGTCCCCTCTCTCTAAAGATAAATAAATAAAATATTTTTTAAAGAAATTACTATTGGCTGTATATTGGCTTTTGAGTAAAAAAATCATCACACCGAATATTTTCTGGCTGTACAACATGGTCCCTTAGGTTTCATGGCATTTTTCAAACTATTTTTTAAATATATTTATTTAGACCTCCATTCCTAATAAAATTTCAAAACATTATAACTAGACTTTAGAGGAGGTGAAAAGATATTGTTAAGAAAACCATTAAAATATTTAAAATAAGGTCAGCATTTAAAAGCAACCTACAAATATGTTGGGCAGAATAAACATTTATTTTGATTATAATCTCCTATTTTGCTTGATACACTCTTGGCTTCTTCTGTCCACTCCTACTTTTTCATATCTATTTTTCCTTAATATTATTTTTATCTTTCATTGTATATATTTAAATGTCAACTTAAATCTTTTTATAATCAAAATGGTAAAGCTAGATTAGATAGACAGATCGATAAATAAATCAATAAAGAGAATATAAGATGTATTTGCTGTTTTAATGTTTTTGAAGTTTGCAGTTCATTTACTCAATATTTACTACCCAGTATATTCAAAACTTCATTTTGTGTGGTTCCAAGAAGAATAGTATGGTTTCCAAGTTGAGAGTCTGAAAATTGAGTAGGGGTGAAAAAAGACGTCCATAACCAACCATTGTACAATACACTATTTGTTATAAACACAGTATAAAAAACTGTCAGAACATAGTTTATGTTCTGACATAAAAGAGTCACAGCAGCCCTGAGGTTTGACCCCAGCTCAAGAAAGAATGTTCTGTGGAGCGGGGAGAAGGTAAGCAAAGAACGGCACAAGTAAAGGCACAGAGACGTGAATGTGCATAAAGAATTTGAGTATCTGTATTTCCATTTTTATTTCAGCTGTCATTGGGGTGTCAGCTTAACAATAAGTGACAACATGTGGTACCTGAAGCAGGTTCTCGGTAGCCCTTACATGCTATAGTGTTGCTTGACTAGCTACTGAGGTAAAGCATCCTCTATACCTGCTGGTTCAGATCCACTGTAGTTTTGTGCTAGGCAGAAGAGACTGTCTTTATCTCATTTGGCCAAGCATTATATTCAAGAGCTACACCATACTTGCAGAAGAAAATTCTGGCAAAGATCAACCTAAAAAGTGACTAAAACTATGGCAAAAGTTGTGACATCAGTTGCCCAGACTTGTAACACCTAATCTACTAAGGTTCAAAACTAAGCTGAGCACACTCCAGTGGATCAGTGGGGAGGTGCCTTAAAATGTAGTGAGTGTTAAGAAGGCAAAAAGAAGCTTCCTATCCTTAGAATCACCCATGTCTTAATTTCTCAACAAGCACATACTTTCCTTTCTCAAAAGAAAATACATCTCCACAAAAAATGGGGAAATACTTCTTTCTTACAAATGGGGAAAAAGTGGAGAAAACTAATAGACTTAGCTTTAACCAGGTGATTGAAATTAACACCACCAGAAATAAGGCTTCATGCATATCATGTACTTCCTGATAAATGTCCCCAAAAAGGCAAAACATGACATCTGTGATATTCTCATCAAAAGTGCATAACCTCAATCCAGTCTTAAGAAAATGCACGCACGCACCTAAACAGAGGGACTTTCTACAAAATAAGCAGTCAGTGAAGCAGTACAACTGTGAAGTACTCTTCACAGTTGTCAAGATCATGAAAGACATTGAGAAATGTCCCCAGTTGGAGACTGCAGTGATAGGGACCACAACTCACTCAGTGATGGATTATGGATTGGATGGTGCATCACAAAGGGGTATTAGAGGTACATTGGTGGATTTTCAATAAGGTTTTGAGAATTAATTAATAGTATGTGCTGCTAAATAACAAAAAAACAACTGAGTAAATTGTAAAGGTCTGGTTGGCTTGATCAAGGGATGCATGAATTCAGCAGCATTCTATCTAGTAAACAGAGAGGGGCCCCAAGAAATACAAAATGGAGGGTTTTAATACCTAGAAATGGGTCAGGACAAGAAAGTTATTAGAGGGAGGGAGGGAGGGAGGGAGGGAGGGAGGGAGGATTGTTTTAGGCAAAGTCACCTTTCTTTGCAATAAGGGTGATAGGGGTCTTAATCAGCCAAATTACCTCACAACTATTGATCAGAAAATTTCAGACTGATTGGTTTATGATCAAGTTCCATTCCCGGAGGAGCTTAAAAGGCTATCGAGTGTCCTGGGAAGGAGCTATTCCACCTTGGGCCTGTTACTTCTTTTTCTTGATATAATGTTAATTTCATGATTCAGATTAATCACACTATGGTTATATCAAATTAACATATTGGGAAAAGCAGGGTGAAGGAGATACAGGAATTCTAAGTACTATTTTTATAAGTCTTTATGTCTAAAATTTTTTCAAAAGGGAATGTTAAAAAATTATATATAAATTATAATTCTCCATTTCATTTCTTTCCTAGTTCTAACTTTTAAAAAAAAGGTGACAAAATAAACCTTTTAATCTATGAGAAGTCTCTTGCTTTCAAAGTTAGGTGTTTGCCTTTCAGGAAACAACTAAACTCAAGATTTTTTTTTTTTTTTGGCTTGAATAAAGAGTTATAAGACCTGGAACAGACCTAATGTAGCGTATGTCCTCAGTTCTCATTAGAGACATTTTAAAGACTTAAGGAGAAAAAATCCAGAGCACATTAGTGGTGGCCTTGTCCATTCTCTCATATGTTTTCGGCTGATTTAAAGGCCTCCTCTCACAGTTAAACTTTCTCTTCTTGTCAGAGGAGAAATGTGGGTGACTGTCTTTCACGTGATGAAATAAATTTCTAGGTCCTGATAATCATCAAGGAGAATGTTCCTAACCGTTTCATTCTTTTTCCCAGTTGACCTAGATTGTTCAAGTTAATTTGTACCTCCTGAACTGATTTTTATACCTTGACTACTTTCTAGACTGAAAGATTATTTTCAGAATTTTCTGCTAGGAAAGAAGATTATAATCTAAATAAATGTGTATTCTGCCCAACACATTTTTAGGCTGCCTCTGAACACTGAACTTATTTTAAATATTGGCTTGGTCAAAAAGTCCATTCTATTTTTTCTGTAAAATAAAAGGCACATTTTTCATTTTTACCAATAACTTTATTAATTTGGGTATTTTGAGTTTGTCACCTATCTCCCACTACTGGCTTCTAGTGGGCAGGGGTGCTGCTAAACATTTTCCAATGCATAAGACAGCCCCACAGCAAAGAATTATTTGGCCAAAATGTAAATAGTACCTAGATACTTTGCAAACCAATTTTGACACATTTAATCAGTCATAACACTTTCTCCATATACTGTATGAATTTTTTGTGTGTGTTTCAGTTGCATTTTTACCTTTCTTGAAATAATAAAGCACAATATGCTAAAAATGTTGTGTATCGTCTTTCATCTTCAATATTAAAATGGCTACACAAAAATTTACCAGTTTTGATTGCTTTATTTTTTAATGCACGCTGATATCACAGCTGTCACAGAGCAATCTAACAAAATTGCTTCTAGCGGAGTTAAAAAAACTAAGCACTACTAGAGCCATTGTACTGTAAAAACCAAATGAACTTTTTGGCCAAACCAATATTTTAGTGGTTTCCTTACAATATCTTTTTCATCTCTTCTAAACTAGTAAATCTTGAAAATAGTTAATGCTTTATTTGTTAAGTGGTTGGATGGATGGATGGATGGATGGATAGATGGAAAGAAAGCCCTAGAATTTGCTTTATTGAGAGGCTTTAATAGATCTAAACAAAGCTACTTTCTGTCTCCAAAGACTACTGCCTGTGGTCATTTGCATTTGAATACCTAGAATTAGTGAAAAGATTTGCTTAAGACTTGATTCAAGATCAAGGTTCCTATGGAGAAGCTAAGTAATTTGAAGGGTTTTTAACACCTTATTAAGGGAAGTGTCACAAAGCCTTGTTGGGATTATCAGTGGGTGCTTCAGATGCCTCCACCCAGACAAAGAAGAAGAGCACAGATACAAGCAAGGCTGAGCCAGCATTCCGTGTATTGCCCGTGGGTGAGACTAGGACTGTGGAGAAGTCCACAATGATGAAGTACTCTGTGAGAAACCAGGGGAGAGAGAAAACTTTGAGCCATCCAAAGAACACATAAAATGAAGCCCTCATGGGTATCGGTTCTGCAGAAACAGAAAAATAGTCTAGAGAGAGCCCCAGAAGGGTCCCATGGAGTTCCAAGGCAGAATAATGACAAAAAGCCCATCTATCAGTGGTAGAGACTCATTTCAGAGACAGAATCCCAGCGGCTTTGGTATCTAAACAGCAGTCTTCAGTGGGATGATGTTACAGCTGTCAATCAAAATATGAATTACAGGCCTTTGGGTTTGTAGATGAGGGGGGGCACAGAACTGCCCCCCAACACCACCCTCACTTCTACCTGCAGCTTGTCTTATCCTAAAACCATGAAGGCACTTGATGAGGAAAAAAGAAAAAGACACTCAAGGAGCATGATTCTTATTACTGAAACAATAGGGGTATATTAATCACCACAGCTCTGGATTTAGTCCAACTGAGTGACTGAGATGAGGGAATCTTTAGCTTTTCTGAGGCTTCAGTGGATGGTTGTAGATGTCTCATTCAGGAGTGGTCTCACTAAAGACCCCACCACAGACAGCAGCAGGGTGGTCCTTCTTAGCACAGAAAAGCCTTCCGGAGGCCCAGTGGGAGTCCTGGAAGCAGTCACTGAGAAGAGTTGAGGCTTTACCAGCACTGGACTGAAGCCAGGCTTGAGAGAATGACCAGCCTCTCCACCTCAAGTTACACATCTGCACGAGTGCAGTGAAGTGTGTATAGGGGGGAAAAGATTTGTATGAAGGCAGTGCATGAGATAAAGCTGGCAAAACCTGGCCTTGAGCATCTGCTTTTCCCTGTCTTATGTGGAGTGTTGCAGTCATAAATTGTCTAGACTTCAGTAGCATGGCTGGTAAGAAAGGCCTTGTGATGCAGCAGGAATGCAGAGCTTTGTTCCAGGTGTCCTGGCTGCAAGGGAAGGCAGCAGTGTATCAACCCACTGTCCTGTGAGCTGTGGCACATTGCAGCGCTTCGATTTGACTGAAAGGTGCAGTGGGAGGTGGATGATTGGGTGTTCGCATATTTTCTCCTTTGTGCTGTTACAGGAAAATGAAGCAACCAGACACTGAGGGATTCTGGAGTACAAGGTTTATTAATGTGCACGGGCCCAGAGGATTCAGTCTCCAAATTCCGAGCCCCGAACAAAGAATTTTTGGGGTTTATATAGCCTACAGGGTCTTCCTGTCTACCTAGCAAAGCAGGATACAGAAGCGGAATGCGAAAGTTCTAGCTACTGGCAGAAGCAGAGTACAAAGGCTAAATGTGGAAATTAGTTCTAACCACGGGGGTGCTAGTCCTAGCCCTTGTGAATATCCTGCTGTTTGCTTTCCCAAACGGCCCTATCATTCTTCCTAGGGTGCTTGGGGTTTGGGTAAACAAAGGTTCTTCAAAGCTTCCCATATCATTCCCCCCTTTTATGCTAAACAACACTAGTGCTTGTTTTAGCATAACAATATTCTTCTTGTAGGAATAAACAAGTCCCTCCTTTTGATGCTTGACAGTGCTGTTGACTGCTCTAGCATCACTTTATGGTTATTCTTGTACGTCAGGGGGCTGTTGTAATATCTGATAACGGTATCACTGGAGGGACAGGATCCTGGCGGTTGCCCTGCAGGTAACTGTTTCTTCTAAGTTCTGGACTATGATCCACAGGATACAGGGGCCGAAGCTTAAACCTAAGAAAATAATAATTAGGGGTCCTAGAAAGGGAAATAGCTACTGGAGCTAGGCTTGAGGATTTATTCCTCAATTTCTCTAATTCTAAGTCTCTATTTCTTTGGTGCGGTGGTTTATATTCTCTCTAATTTCTTTAACTTTCTTAGCTATGATCCCTGACTGATTTACATAGTAGCGATATTCCTCTCCTAGGAATGTACAGGCCCCCCCTTTCCCTGGATTCAGAGTATTAATGAGGTTTCTTTCCCTTCTGGAATTATATACAGGACAATGGACGAAGGTCTCATCTTCTTTTAACTGCTTCCAGCTGGACATGGTTGTCATCCTACCTACCCTTGGGTCAGGGGTACCCTGAAAGGGGGGGGCTGCAGCACGGAGGGAGTCCTTCCTGCAAGGGGAAGGACCTTACAGGGTCCTTGTCAGTTGGCTGTCACCAGGAAGTCGCAGGCTTGGTGTCCAAAAGCTGGCATTACTGGACCGTTGGCATCCTGGTCAGGTTGTATTCTGGAGGTGACAGATGAAGCAAGAAATTGGAAGTATAATTAAATCACAACTATTAAATGACAAAGGTAGGGACTTCAGTAAAGAATGGCTTCTCTGGAGGAAGGTGTACAAGGTATGCTACACCTATCCAAGATTCCTGTGGCCTACTATACTTCACTCGGGCTGAGGGGAATACATTAGGATTTCCCTCCTTTCAGATTTCTGAGCCCTTTCTGTCCAAGATATCAAGGCAGAAAAGATAAAATCAGTTCTAAAGTGAAGCCCACAGACTGCCCTAACCCTTTATCAACCTAGCTACTTAGTTGAATCAAACCGTTAAGTCGGGGGTGGGGGGCGACGATGAAGATGGGCTCCTTAAGTGAGGCCTATATTGTAACTAAGTATCTATAAGCATAGGCAGGTCATAGGCATATGCCCTATGAACACAGAACACACAGGTTAATTCACACAACAATCTCTAAACCAGTCTCTGCACCTGTGAGACTGTCTTTTGGGAAGACATTCCATTGCAAGGTCCTTCCTGCAATGACATTTAAAAGTGGAAATTTGACAGGTCCTTTGCACCTGTAAATTGTACATCTTCAGTGACATCACAAACGTGGTTTCAACTCTTTAATGAAAACAAACTTTCAAGACAGCTGCGCCATTCCGATGTCCAATACTGAGCATAGTGATTTTCCTTGAACTATAGTTTTTCTTCTTAAGATCACCCTCACTGTTATTATAGGGACTACTTTGGGTCCTGCTTTGATTTTTGACTGTTTGTTTGCATAAACACACCAAGAGCAGCCTGGATCACTTATGATCCTTAAGTCCACTTTGCTGGAACTTACACAGGGAACCTTCAGATTGACTTCTCAGTCTGCCCCTCGGGGCACAGAAGCAGAGCCACACACCTGCCATCTGGCTTCCCCTATACCAGTTGTTTCACTCAAATCCTTGAGCCTCCATTGTGCCTACAGCTTCCTTTTTAGCCATCTTTCAGGAAAGCAACCTTCATTCCTTCCCTGGAAATACTGGCACGAACCGCACAACTAACCAAAGTACCAGGCTTTTCTCATGGGCTTTCTCTCGCTTCACAAGTCAATCCTAGTTCCTCAGGGCTTTTTGGTAACGACCAGAACCCATACATGCCTCCTTTAGGCATGACATTCTAGTCAAAGTCCTGGTTAACAAAAACCACTATTAATGACTGGTATTATTGGTTTTATGCAAAGAAACCTTGTGTCATCACTCATTTGTTCAGAGTGCCAAATTCTGGAGGGTTCAGGTAGGGAGAAAAATACAAAGCGTAATGGAAAATCCTTTTCTTTCTTATACCCACTAAGATTGCATCTCCATGCCTTATACCTTCCATTACTAACCCCCACATAATTTCTCTCCAAAATTTTCACAAACTTCTATAACCTTTACACACCCTTTTCTATCTGCACAGCTTTCTACAGACCTTCGGCAACATTCAGAAAACTTTTACATCCTTTCATATACTTCTTTATTTATAAATCTTATACTTTCTATTCATTTTCTTACAGAGTATGAAGTTTCAAACTTTTTTGAAATCCTCAATTTCCTTTCTCAGAGTAGATACAGAGCAAAACCCGAAACACAGAGTTCTGAAACAATACACAGGTAGAGGCATTCTCTTGCACCAATGCGTCCACTGGTGCCTGGCAGAGACATGCTCCTTCAAGCCCAGTCTCATGGCAGAGACATGCTGCTTTGCCTTAGGCTGAAATACTTATCAGCTCCAAATGACCCTTCCTGGGTCCTGAGTGGCAAAGGTATCCTCTCCAACTGGCTATAGTGACCTCTTCTAGGTCTTCAGATACACAGGGTTTCTGATCAGAAACGACCAATGACAGAGAAATTCGCTCTTTTCCCACAAAACCAGAAAACAAGTAGTTGAGGTTTCCTTCACTCTAGGTTTAAAACTTTCATATCCTTTATACATATTTCTACTCATCTAGATTTAATTATCATTCTCTTTTAATCTTGGTTCCCTTCCCACACTGGGAAGGACTATACTTAAACTCAGTACTTAAACTCAGTATGTGGCAGCTAAAAGTCCCTAGCACTATAGGTATCTTCCAGTAAGAGTCCCTAGATTCGCATTTTGCACCTTTCTGAAGCTTAGACGTTGTAAATACCCTATAAATCAGGTGGTCACTCTTGGACCTCAGTTCATGACTTTCAAAACCAGAGCCATTACTATTAGAACCAGTTACACAGAGAACCTGACTGCTGCAGTGTCCACACAGCAGCAGCATACAGCTTGTAATCTGAAAAGAAGCCATAGCCAGTTCCAAGATGGCAACGCCCGTGCATGCTCTGTCCTCCATGTGGGGCACTCACGTGGCTCATCCATTTTACCTACAATGGCAGTACCCCGACTCTGGTTCTGCCCACCTGCAAAGGTCCCAGGGCTCCAGTTTCAGGAACCCCGGAAGCCCCCAAGGCCCCTTCCACGTGTGGGTGTGGAGGCACCACAAAGCCACCCTCCACCCATTGGGGGTGGTTTACTGAGGCTGTAGTTACCAGTGGAGGTAGGGCAGAGGTCTCACCCACCTCTGAAGGTGGGGGCCCTGCGGCTCCATTTTCGGGAGTCAAGGAAGCCCCTGCCAACCCCTGGGTCAGCGGGTGAGCAGAGCCTACTTGCAGAGGCTGCGAATCCATGGTGGAGACTTCTCCCACCTGCAGGGCAGGAGAAGCTGTAGTGGGCCTCACTTCCCCAGAGGGCAGCGTCACCACTAGAGTTCCTGCTCTCTGGGGTCCCCCACTGTCTATTCTGAGGATGGGAGGAAGTCTCCTAAAGATTAATCTACATGGGACACAGCCCGAAGGGCTAGGGGCACTCCTAACCTTAAGCAGCAGCAGCAGCAAATCAGTCCAGCCTCCCTGCGGAACCCAGCCAGAGCTTCCCCGAGAGTCTGGTCCACACACAAGATCTGGGGTCAGCACGCAGTGTGCCTACCCTGCTCAGGCCTGCATCCCTTCTTCAGGGACACCCGGCACCCTGTCCCAGCCAGCAGCTCGAACAGCTGGCAGGGGCCCTCCCAGCACTGGTCTCAGGTTGGTGTGGCTGAAAGGAGGTTATCTACACACCGATAACATTGGGTCAGTCTCCTTCTTGGTAAATGATTTTAGATCTCTGGCCAGGGTCTCTCCAAGGGGAGTGGGAGAGTTTCTGAAGCCCTGTGGCAGTCTGGTCTGGGTCTAAGCCAGTTAACCTGAGGACTGTAGGCACCTGTAACCCTGGTCTTTGTTGCCCGCCAGTGGGTTTTCTTCTTTCCTTTTGGGGCACTCTCTTTTCTAGTACCCCTTCTCTCTGTAGTAGGTGCACTGGTCTCTCAACCTTAAATGGCCTTTCTTCCCCTTTTTCTGGACATCTGCAGTTGGGGCTGCTAGGGCCGTTGTGCAGCCTCTAGCTGAGGCAAATCCTGGGGTAGACTATTCGCTGCAGATGGAATGGACGGGGGCGGTGTGTCTGGGCCTATCGGTGCTGCTGGCACCACAGGCAGAGGCCTGAGATATGGGGGAGGGAGCTGCGGTAAGTCATCCTCGGGGGGTGTCCCTGATATATGGGATCTTCGGTCCTCAGGCCACTAGGACATGGGTCTGGGGCCAGGAGGCTCCTTTCCCACAGCCCACTTTGGAGTTCTCCTTCTGGCCTGCAGTCTCTATTTTCTTTGAGCCTACTCTGGTGCACTGTTGGAGCCATTTTGGCATATCCTGTGCTAACTCTTGCCATATATATGTATATGTATATATATATATATCGGTTGGGGTGTCCTGGCTTCCTGGTAACAATTAAATGTACTGCCCTAATAACACTCAGGTTCAAAGTTACCTTGGGGGGCCAGCCTATCCCAAAAGTGGGCCATTCTGACAAGCAGAAAGCTTCTAATTGCCTTGGGTCCATCGAGGGGTCCTGCCCCTGGAACCAATCAAAATTCTGAAGCATACAATCTAAGACAGTGGACAGCCTACCTCCCATGTCGAAGCCTCCCACTCGGTACAGACACACAAAGGGCGGGGTTCACTTGCTCATCCACCTGGCCTGCTCCCTCACAGGACGAAGTCGAACTTGGCTAAGGTTGCCCCAGCAGAATTCGGGGTTAACTGCCAACCGTTATGCCGTATGACCTAACACAGGAACCACAGGTTGGGACCTACTCTTGCTCCATAGGACCAGCCCGTGGAGCCACAAACACAGTCACTCACACTTTCACTCTCAAGCACTCCGAGTTCAAACAATCCCTCCCCGAGTGAGGGTCTGGCAGTCGGACTCGAACCGACCTAATTTCTGATTTGAGAGGTGATCAGTCTCTCTCCAGTCTGGGATCTGGTCCCTGGGGCACTTACCAATTTGGCGCCTCTGGTCAGGTCGTAGTCTGAAACCCTCACTTCCTGCTTGGAGTGAGGGCCCGCAGCTGTCACCACAACTGGATGGGGTCTGAGAAATCTCAGGGCACATGCACCCCCACTTCCCCAGTTGGACCTCCGGCCGCCTCCCCGCTTATCCAGTTGGCTGCAAGTTGGCCCGAATTTGTGTAAGGTCGCTTCCTGGCCAATGCACCAAATGTTACAGGAAAATGAAGCAACCAGACACTGAGGGATTCTGGAGTACAAGGTTTATTAACATGTATGGTCCCAGAGGGATCAGTCTCCAAATTCTGAGCCCCGAACAAAAGATTCTTGGCGTTTATATAGTCTATGGGGTCTTCCTGTCTACGTAGCAAAGCAAGATATAGAAGCGGAATGCAGAAAGTTCTAGCTACTGGCAGAAGCAGAGTACAAAGGCTAAATGCGGAAATTAGTTCTAACCACGGGGGTGCTAGTCCTAGCCCTTGTGAATATCCTGCTGTTTGCTTTCCCAAATGGCCCTATTGCTCTTCCTAGGGTGCTTGGGGTTTGGGTAAACAAAGGTTCTTCAAAGCTTCCCATATCAGTGCCGTTAGAATGGTTAAACCCTGACTTGATTTTCTTCACAGGCCCCTTGGCTGTCAGGTGGAAGTTTTCTCTCTTGGAGTACTTCCTGGGGTATATCTGAAAGTAAGATTTGAATCTGGCAGAATTAAGAATAATATGGTTATAGCCCTTACCCACACTTATTCCTTTGAGGCTAGATGGATAGTTTTCCAAAAAATGAAAAACATTTTATATAGGTGATGGGGAATTTGGTTTCACGTATCTGACTTACATAGGGATACAAGGTCCTCTGATATTCAGGAGATGGTCTTGACATACTTCTTTCTTGCACTTAACAAATATATTTGGGTGGATATGAAAACCTGATCTGCATTTTTTTAAAACAGCAAGGTTATTTAAGAAATAGATTGAAAAACAAAGTAGTTGTTGCTATATGAAAACTTTTGTCCAAAGTGGTCCAAAAGTATTTATAATAGGATATTTGAACCCATTAATGTCAGGACTGAGTCTGCTACTAAAAGGAGTTATTCTTATTTTAAATAACACTCCAATATTAAAATCCATTAGTAGTATTTTTCCATCTTTAAAGCCCCATTCATGTCTGGATTCTCTATGAACTGCAGCCCTGGGCAGCTGATGTCCTGATGTGGATATATAAACTGGATCACTCTAGACTACTTTGGCAGTCTGGGAAGAAGGGGACAGGAGAAGCTGAATAACAGTGAGCAAGTCTTTCTTCTATCTCATGAGATTTAAAAGAAAACCTAGGGCAAAAAGGTATGAATAAATAAATTTGCCATAAGGACATCTGTACTCAGAACCTAAAAGAAATTATATGGAACTATTAAAATCTAGATAGGGGACCCCCAAAAGCAATTTCTTGCCCTTTTTCCTATTCTCTTGCACTTGACTTTCTATAGAAAATCTGTTGCCTTTATAGGAGGCTTTGTAAGGCAGACCAGGTAGCAAAAGGAGCCTAATTAGATGAAGATAGCTCAAGAAGGGGAGGAAAGTGGGGCTCACTAGACAAAGCGGAGACATTGCGAATTTGCAGGGTAATGCACAATGCATTTTCTGTACATCTGTCACAGGTGGACACAGGTAACGAGGTTCTTGGTGATCGTGGACAAAGACTCGAACTGAACACACAAAGTTTATAGCAGAAAGAGAAAGCGCAGATTTATTAAGTGATAGTGTTACCGAATAAGAGTTCCAGAGGGGGGGGCAATATTTGGCCCACCTAGGGACGCCAAAAACTGCTACACAACAGGGGCCCCTCCCAAGGACAAAATACTAATATCTACTGGGCTCTTCTGTCCGCCGCCAATTGGAAAGACATCTCTCAATGCCAGAGATTTGTGAAAAGGAAACAAAATGTTTATTTAATGCTATTCAGGCCTAACGCCTCCACTAAAATAGCAAAGTCCTTTAGGTTGTACCCCTACACCCACACAGCCCTCCCTTCTCCCACTGTCCCAACTCTGGGTACCGTAAATCAGGAAAAGAGCACACGTCTGTGTTGCAGGCCGCTGGCACTGTCAGCTGTGTCACTGTGCAGGATCTCTAGTTAATCCAAAGTACTGTGGTACCCTCTCATGGTCCACTGGCAAGAGTTCTTTGTACCCAGTTCCAGTCAAAGTCTCTGTTGCTTTTTCAGGCCATGTGGCCAAAGGGGCACCCCAAAGCCACATGGGCCTCTTCTACCAAAGCTGCAGGGGTCCGCACTTCACCAAAAGCATGTGGCTTTCTTCTTCACCTGGCTGCAGGGATCTCCATTCTGGCAAAGCTGCGTGGGTTTTCCCTTTCACCTGGGAAAGAGGGGGTCCTCACTCTGCTGAAACCACGTGGCTCTCCCCCACATGAATTCAGGGGTCCTCACTCTGCCCCAAACTGAGTGGCTCTCCCTTCACCTGGGCAGTTCTGCCCTCATGTCCCATAGCCAATCTTTTCTAAGCTCTCACACAGGCACACTCCCTCAGGGGCATAGCCCCTAGTTCCCTCCTGGGTAGAAGCCACTCTCTTCTCCCTGGCTCAAAACTTGGCCATAGCTATTTAACATATCTATGAAACCAATTAAAGGTTATAGATATGTTAAATAATCATTCCAGAGGTTAGCTGCAAAACTGTTGGTATGCAAAACAGCTCCCAATGGCCCTGGCTCTATTTGTTTCTTCCCCCTGGGGGGCGGGGGTGAGGACATCTCATATGTCTCTCTAATTATTCCTATACACTTTGAATTCTGGACACCATTCCAAATCTTTTTCTGCCCCCCCTCCTGCCCTTGGCTGCACCCTGTATCAGTAGTACACTCCACAGAACATGGGAGCAGGCCAACTCCAAGCAGAGATTTGTTACAGGAAAATGAAGCAACCAGACACTGAGGGATTCTGGAGTACGAGGTTTATTAACGTGCACGGATCCTGAGAAGTCAGTCTCCAAATTCTGAGCCCGGAACAAAGGATTCTTGGGATTTATATAGCCTACGGGGTCTTCCTGTCTACATAGCAAAGCGGGATACAGAAGCGGAATGCAGTAATTAGTTCTATCTACTGGGCAGAAGCAAGGTACAAAGGCTAAATGTGAAAATTAGTTCTATCTGTGGGGGTGCTATCCCCAGTCCTTGTGACTATCCTGCTGTTTGCTTTTCCCAGACGGCCTTATCACTCTCCCAGGGTGCTTGGGGTTTGGGTGAACAAGGGTTTTCTAAAGTTTCCCTCAGGTGCTGGAGGGATTCTGTTCTTTTTTTTGTTGTTGTTTGTTTTTGTTTTTTTTTTATTGATTATGCCATTACATTTGCTCTATTCCCCCCCATTCCCCTCCACTCTGCATGCCCCTCCCCCACCATTTCCCCCTTTAGTTCATGAACATGTGTCTCAAATTCTTTAGATTCTGTATTTCCCCTACTAATCTTACCCTCCCCCCTATCTATTTTCTGTCTACTGTCTATGCTACTTATTTTCTGTACCTTCTCCCCCCCTTCTCCTCCTCCCACTCCCCTGTTGCTAACCCTCCATGAGATCTTCATTTCTATGGTTCCGATCCTGATCTAGCTGTCCTCTTAGTTTGCTTTTGTTTTAGGTGTGGTTGTTAATAACTGTGAGTTTGCTGTCCTTTCACTGTTCATCTTTTTTATCTTCTTTTTCTTAGGTAAGTCCCTTTAACATTTCATATAATAAGGGCTTGGTGCTGATGAACTCCTTGAATTTGGTCTTATCTGAGAAGCACTTAATCTGTCCTTCCATTCTAAATGAAAACTTTGCTGGGTAGAGCAATCTTGGTTGTAGGTCTTTGGATTTCATGACTTGGTATACCTCTTTCCAGCCCCTTCTTGCCTGTAAGGTCTCTTTTGAGAAATCAGCTGACAGTCTGATGGGAACTCCTTCATAGGTGACTGTTCCCTTAGCTCTTGCTGCTTCTAGGATTCTCTCCTTCGTTTTAATCTTGGCTAATGTAATGATGATGTGCCTTGGTGTGTTCCTTCTTGGGTCCAACTTCTTTGGGACTCTCTGAGCTTCCTGGATTTCCTGGAAGTCTATTTCCTTTGCCAGTTTGGGGAACTTTTCCTTTATTATTTGTTCAAATAAGTTTTCCACTGGTGGCTGTGCCCTTCCCCCTTCTGGTACCCCTATAATTCGGATGTTGGAATGTTTAAAGATGTCCTGGAGGTTCCTAAGCTTTTCCTCATTTTTCTGAATTCTTATTTCTTCATTCTTTTCTGTTTGATCATTTTTTCCTTCCTTGTGGTCCACTCCCTTGATTTGAGTCCCAATTTTCTTTCCATTACTATTGGTTTCCTTTGTATTACCATTCATTTCAATTAGTTTAGCTTCCATATGTTTCTCTGATTTGTGACTAAAATCAACCAGTTCTGTAAGGATCCTGATAACCAGTGTTTTGAACTGTGCATCTGAAAGACTGGCTATTTCTTCATCACTTAGATCTATGGGTTCTGGGGCTCTGAGTTGTCCTAGAGCCATTTTTGGTCTATTCGTGCTGTTAAGTGAGCGGAGCGAAGCCTTTGTTGTTTACCAGGACGGGGCGACCCAGGTCACTGGTTTGTGATGCTATATGTGGGGGCAGGGTCAGAGAGGGAGCAATGGCAGTCCTCTCCGCTAGCCCAGCCCGTCCAGTCACACTACTGGCCCTGGGCTTGTTTATCTGATCGGAATTGTGCGAGCCTGCTGCCCTGCGCAGGCTTCCCTTCTCACTGGTTTCTCCGCAGGCAGATGCGCATGACGGACCGAGACAGCCCCCCCCCCGCGCCTCTTCCCTGTGCGTTCTGGTAGCCAGCCCGCGATCAGTGCCGCGCACCACCTGTTCGGGGATTTTTTCTTGCCAACCTGCTCCGCTGCTGGTTTCGCTTCTCTTACCGGTTTAGCTGAGTATTTAGTTGTCTTTGGACTCTGTATTTTCGATTTTCCGTGTGGCTTGGTTGTGATTGTTGTGAAAAATAGTTGTTCTTAGATTTGGTTGTGCACAGAGGCAAGGTGGTTCCTCCACCTACGTCTCCATCTTGGCGGAAGTCGGGATTCTGTTCTTATAGGGCAGATATTTCCTGGCTAGTTTTGGTGTGCTTTTATTGTTCGTGTACAAGTAGTATTATTTTAAAACTACTGCATATGGTCTCCCATGATTTTCCTCCATTAGCCACTGGAGAAAAAAGTTGCACAATGTTAATTTATTATAATGCTATTATAATGAAGCAGGGGTCACGCAGCATCTGCGCAGGTGCATTCAACAGTCACCATGTTTCAGCTCTTTTCCAGAAAGTAGGAACAACCAGTCTTAGAATAGGGTCTCTGCCCTATATGGATGTCCTTTACCTTAGCCCTGGGCTCCTCCGGAGTTTCCTCCTTCCTATCACTGGCCTCACAGCTGGTGAATGTTTTCCCCAAAGCTGCACCTGGTTTATGGAATACCATCACTCTCAAGGGGGGCAGGGGGCTATGGCTTTCTGTCAGGATTAGTGATAAAGGTCCAGAAGCCACCTTAATAATATAAAACTACTTCTCCAGAATGTGGTTGTTATACTTCCCACTGTTGAAATTGAACCTGTAACTGTACCTCAGAGTGACCACAGTTAAATTCCAGGACATGGAAGATACATTTAACAGCCTGAATTAGAGAAGTTTGAACATAAAACTGCAAAGTTGGGAATGCTGCTGCAAAATAAATTTTATGTGGCATTCTGAGAATGAACCATTGTCATACCAGTCTTCCCAAATGTATTCTCAATAGAAAAATTTCTGATTTCCTGGGGTTTTCTATGGATCCTTGATAGCCGGCTACAAAAATAGGCTGTTTATATTATGGAACATTATGTTGATGCCTGATTCTCTTTGGAGAACTTGGAGTTCTCTTCTCCAGATGAAGTTTACTTCAGTGGCAGATAACATGTGACAACTATTCTTTATAAGATTATTCAACTAAATATGGGAGATATTTAGTTGAATTTTTATACCTTAACTCTTTAAAATATCCTTGACTATGGATAAAAAAAAACAAGGAAAACTGAAGGACAATGAACACAACTGGAGTCTGCAACTTGGCGAAGAGATTATGTAACTCACAGGTAAATGTGTGTGGTGTCCTTGGTTTTATGACTGAATCAGTAAGCAAAATTTAAAGTAGTGGTTGAACTACTTCAGTATCTATGTGGATTATTAATCTTCACATCTTTAGAGATAACTTGAACTATGCTTTCTTATCACCAAGAAATAAATGTCAAAATTCCCTGAGATTCTATAGCCTTTACCTAATAAGAAAAATAGTATAGCAAATACCATGCTCTGCATGTAATGTATATTATAGTGATGGGTCTGCAGCAGTCAGAAATGAGATGCGAAGACAGGAGAGCAGCCCAGGTTTTATATTAGAGGTGCTATATTAATTATGACACAAAGTTTTTGTATTATAAGCCTGTTTTTTAAGATGCTTAAAACTTTCCCATAGGAATTTTTCTCACTACAGTTTTTTTTTTTTTAATGTTTTTGCGGTGTAATGAAACTAAAGAGGTTGGTTTTTAATGTTTTTGAAAGATTTTATCTGGGAACAAAAGTGTTTTTCTGTCTATTAGAACATTTTTATATACTTTCTGAAACCACAAAACAAATAGCTTTTTAATGACCTTCAAACTTGTCTTCAGTGAAGGTTAGTGCCTTTGGTATAATCAGCAAAAGTTTAATTTGCAAATAATTAAATTATGAGCATTATCCAGTGCTTCCTCTGCACACTGTCCTCTCCCCAAATAGTAGTGATTCCACTGCACCTTACAATTGAGGGGACCTTGCAATTATTGGGTCAGTTACTGAAATTTAGCTACTGTTGGAACGTGAATGCTCTGATAGTCTTTGTATATGCTGAGAAAGCAAACCAGGGCTGAAAGCTATCTTTTGAACTCTAACATGGCACCCCGAAACACAAGTGAGCTCTGCTAACAAAGGAGAGAGCAGAATCAAACTGAAACAGTTGCCTATGTGATCTGCTTTTGTTTAAAGCCTCACCACTACAGAATCACCTCATTCTCTGAATGCAACAGATTGAGATCCACTAGGGAGACTCAGGGTTGAGATCCAAAACACAAAAGGCCTTGACTGCTCATTAGCATGTTAATTATGCCATTGAGGGGTCAGTGCTGTCCTTCAACCATGAATTTTCACCACTTGCCCTATTAGTGTGTTAAGAAGCCACAGTGCCAGAGGAGCAGCAGCATGATAAGAAGAGAGAATGCACATTTATTTAAATACCAGGCAACATGTATTTCTTTAAATGCAAAGCTTTTGAAAAGTGGGTTCGTGTACATCCCCTTTGTCAGCAGAGCACTGGGCACACCCCCTACACATTCTAACTGTATGACATAACTTTTGAAATTATTTTTTGGGGGTGAGGATGAGCAAGCTGTATATTTTTCTCCACAGTATGCTTGAGGAAAGTGGCTATATTTATCTTTTAATCTTTGAAGTCACTATGCTTAGTACTGTACCAAGCACACACACACACACACAACAAAGGCACTAAAACATTTAATTTAAAAGCTCAATGTATGAGACTAAAGCAAAATTTTATATTCTCCAAAATATGAAAGTCAGTATTTTAGGGTGTCTAAATCAGAACCTGAAAGGCTTTAATTTTACCTACCCATAAATTCATAGAAGAATACCGTCTTTTCCATTTTTAATCAGAATTTGAAAGTCAGCTTAAGCATTAAGCATCATTAAGCACTGAGCTTAAAAAAGCCATGTTACATAATTGATTCAAAGGTACCCCTGCCCCTTCATTATCCCTTCAACATGTGCACTCATTGAGGAATTGAGCACAGACTTCCACAGCCATTTCTGCTCAGGTTGCCACATAGTCAAGAGTGTACGGTTTGGCAAATGAGTGGCCAGGTGGGTGGTACAAGCGCGTCTTACAACAGTGCTTTGTCTGTGAACGCTGGTCAGAAGTGGCAGCTACTTTGCCCTCACTGACCTAACTTCTTTTGCTTTTTGTGTGTTGTAGGTAACTTATGGCTTCCCACAAAATAGCTCTATTTCCAGTTCCTTCAAAGCTAGAAGTTTGTAGAAATCACTACAGATTTGTAACTTTATATGTTGTTACTCTTGGACGTACCTCTCAGGGCATTTACTTTAAATACTTATAATTTTCAAAGAATGTAAACCCCCCTTTGGGGGGTTTTCATTGATAATTTTTGGTACAGACAGTGGTTAGAAGATAGAAAGTTTACATCTTTTGCTTTTCATCTCAGGAGATGACATAGATTCCTTCCTTGGTGGTATATACTTTTGATATTTCACTAACTACCCACAACTTAAAAACAGTATGTGATTTAGCTGTTGGCTGTGTCTACATAATCCCAAAGTTTTGCTAATCCAGGATTTTGTTTCTACTTCTTAAAATCTTTATAGTAATGACAGCAATTAATTAAAATCAACATATATCATTTTTTTCTTCTTTATGTAAGATAAGAATTATTTTCTTTCTTTGAACCTCTGGTCTTCCAAACCTAGAGTCTGGTATTTCCTCTTAATACCAGCAAATGTTGTGGTGCCACCAATAATAGATATCATCTTTTTCTTCTTTTTTTAATTTTTATTTATTTGTTTATTTATAATTATTTTAATTTAATTATTTATTTTAATTGTTCAAGTATAGTTGTCTGTCTTTTACTCCCATCCCAGCTCACCCTCCCAGTGCTCCCCACCTCCCTCCCATTTCCATCCCCCCTTGTTTTTATCCATGTGTCCTTTATACTTGTTCCCGTGAATCCTTCCCCTTTTCCCCTAAAATTTCCTCCCCTCTCGCTTCTGGTCCCTGTCAGCCTGTTCTCTATTTCAGTATCTTTGGTTATATTTTGCTTGTTTGTTTATTTTGTTGATTAGGTTCCTGTTAAAGGTGAGATCATATGGTATTTGTCTTTCACCGCCTGGCTTATTTCACTCAGCATAATGCTTTCCAGTTCCACCCATGCTGTCACAAAACATAGGAGCTGCTTCTTTCTCTCTGCTGCATAGAATTCCGTTATGTAAAATGAACCATAATTTTTGATTCATTCATTTACTGATGGGCACCTAGGTTGCTTCTAACACTCGGCTATTATAAATTGTGCTGCTATGAACATTGGGGTGCATAGGTTCTTTTGATGTGGTGTTTTAGGGTTCTTAGGATGTAATCCTAGCAGTGGAATTTCTTGGTCAAAAGGCAGATCCATTTTTAAATCCCTGAGAAAATTCCATACTGTTTTCCATAGTGGTTGTACAAGTCTGCAATCTCATCATCAGTGCACTAGGATCCTCTTTTCTCCACAACCTCTCCAACACTTGTTGTTTGTTGTTTTTTGGCCATTCTGACTGGTATAAAGTGGTATCTCATTGTGGTTTTAATTTGCATCTCTTTGATAGCTAGAGATACTGAGCATCTTTTCATGTGTCTCTGGACCCTCTGTATGTCCTCCTTGGAGAAGTGTCTGTTCAAGTCCTTTGCCCATTTTTTAATTGCATTGCTTGTCTTCTTAGAGTGAAGTCATGTAAGTTCTTTATATATTTTAGAGATTAAACCTTTGTCTGAGGTATCACTGGCAAATATGTCTTCCCATACAGTTGGTTCTTTTTATTTTAATACTGTTTTCTTTAGCTGTGCAAAAGCTTTTCATTTTAATGAGATCCCATTTGTTTATTCTTTATGTCCCTTGCTCTAGGGGACAGTAAAAATGTTGCTGTGTGAAGTATCTGAGATTTTTCTGCCTATGTTCTCCTCTAGGACTTTAATGGTATCACAGCTTATATTTAAATATTTTATCAATCTTGAATTTATTTTTGTGTATGGTGTAAGTTGGTGTTCGAGTTTCATTTTTTTGCAGGTAGCTGTCCAGTTCTCCCAACACCATTTGTTGAAGAGGATACTGTTACTTCATTTTATGTTGCCACCTCCTTTGTCAAATATTAAATTGACCATAGAGACTTGGGTTTAATGATTAGCTCTCTGTTTTGTTCCATTGGTCCATGTGTCTGTTTTTATGCCAGTGCCAAGCTGTTTTGATTACAGTGGCCTTGTAATACAGTTTGGTATCATATTGCGATCCATCCTACTTTGCTCTTCTTTCTCAATATTTCAACAGCTATTCAGTGTTGTTTATGGTTCCATATAAATTTTTGAAGTGTTTGTTCTATGTCTGTGAAATATGCCATTGGTACTTTAATAGGTCTTGCATTGAATCTGTAAATTGCTTTGGGTAGTGTAGTATGGACATTTTGACAATATTAATTCTTCAAATCCATGAACACGCTGTGTATTTCCCTTTGTGTCTTCCTTGATTTCTTTCTTATGTGTTCTGTTGCTTTCTGAGCACAGGTCTTTTACCTCTTTGGTTAGGTTTATTCCTAGGTATTTTATTTTTCTTCTTGATATATCAAATGAGATTTTATTCTCGATTTCTGTTTCTGCTGTTTCATTGTTGGTATACAAAAATGCCTTTGATTTCTGGATATTGACTTTATAACCCACTGTTTTGCCAAATTCCTTTATTAGGTTGAGCAGTTTTTTTGTGGAATCTAGAGGATTTTCTATGTATACTATCATGTCACTTACAAACAATGACAATTTTGTTTTCTCCTTTCCAATTTGGATGCCTTTTATTTACTTTTCTTGTCTAATTGCTATGGCTAAAACCTCCAGTACTAGATCAAATAGAAGTGGTGAAAGTGGACAACCTTGTCTTATTCCTCAGTGGAAAAACTTTTAGTTTTTTCCCATTGAGTATGATGTTAGCTGCAGTTCTCTCATATATGGCCTTTATTATGTTGAGGAATGACCCCTCTATTCCCACTTTGCTGAGTGGTTTTATCATAAATGGGTGCTTTACCTTATCAAATGCTTTTTCTGCATCTATTGATATGATCATGTGATTTTTGTGTTTGCTTTTGTTTGTGTGATGTATTACATTTACTGATTTGTGAATATTGTACCATCCTTGCATCCCTGGGATAAATCTGAACTGGTCATGGTGTATGATCTTTTTAATGTATTGTTGGATGCAGTTTGCCAATATTTTGTTGAGGATTTTAGCATCTATATTCATTAGCAATATTTGCCTGAAGTTTTCTTTCTTTCTTGTGTCTTTATCTGGTTTTGGGATTAGGATGATGCTGGCTTCATGAAAAGAGTTTGGGAGTCTTCCATCATTTTGGATTTTTTTGAATAGTCTGTGAAGGATAGGAATTAGCTTCCTTAAATGCTTTGTAGAATTCTCCTGTGAAACCATCTGGTTCAGGGCTTTTGTGTGTCTGGAGCTTCTTGATTACTGCTTCAATTTCATCTGCTATTGTTGCTCTGTTCAGGCTTTCTGCTTCTTCTTCATTGAGTTTTGGAAGATTATATTTTTCTAGAAATGTGTCCATTTCACCTAGGTTTTCAAATTTCTTGGCATACAGTTCTTCATAGTACTTTCTTACAATCCTTTGTAGTTCTGAGGTGTCCGTTGTAATCTCTCCTCTTTCACTTCTGATGGTGTTTATTTGGGTCCCCTCTCTTTTTTTCTTAATGAGCTTACATAAAGGCTTGTCAATTTGTTTATCTTTTCAAAGAACTAACTCCTGGATTCATTGATCCTTAGAATTGTGCTTTTAGTCTCTATGTCATTTAATTCTGCTCTGATCTTAGTTATTTCCTTCCTTCTACTTGCTCTGGGCTGTCTTTGTTGTTTTTCCTCCAGTTCATGTAGGCGTATGGTAGGTTGTTTGTTTGAAATGTTTCTTTTTTAGGTAGGCCTGTAATGCTATGAACTTTCCTCTCAGGACTTCCTTTGCTGTGTTCCATAAGTTTTGGGTTATTGTGAGTTCATTTTCATTTGTTTCCACAAACTTTTTTATTTATTCCCTAATTTAATTCTTGACCTATTCATTGTTTAATAGCATGCTATTCAATCTCCATGATTTTGAGTGTTTTGGGTTTTTTTCCCTTGGGGTTGGTTTCTAGTTTCAGTCCCTTAATGTCAAAGGAAATGCATGGTATGATTTCAATTTTTTTGAATTTGTTGAGGCCTGCTTTGTGTCCTATCATGTGGTCTATCTTTGAAAATATTCCACGTGCATTTGAAAAGAATGTGTATTTAGTTTCTTTGGGATGAAGGGTTCTATATATATCAGTTAAGTTCATTTCATCTCGGGTATTCTTTTGAACTTCTTTTGTCTGGGAAGCTCCTTATTTGGCCTTCTATCTTTATTGAGAGCCTTGCTGGGTAAAGTAGCCTCTGGTTCTCATTACTTGGAATATTTTTCGCCATTCTCTTCTGTCTTGGAGCATTTTCATTGAGAAGTCAGTAGTTAACCTTGTTGGGGCTCCCTTGTATGTTAATTCCTGTTTCTCCCTTGCTGCCTTTAAGATTCTCTCTTTGTCTTGGAATTTTGCCATTTTAATGATGATGTATCTTGAAGTGGGCCTCTTTGGGTTCCTCTTGATTAGGACTCTCTGTGTTCTCTGGATTTGTGTGACATTTCTCTCATCAAATTAGGGAAGTTTTTCATGATTACTTCTCATAGGTTTTCTATCCCTTGCTGTTCTTCTTCTCCTTCTGGTATCCCTATTATATGGATATTATTACTTTTCATATTGTCTTGCATTTCTCTTAATCCCTCTTCATTCTTTCTGAGTCTTTTTTTTTTCTTGCTCTTCCTGGGTGTTTTTTTCTGCTTTGTCCTCTAGCTTGCTGATCTGATCTTCTGCTTCATCAATCCTGCTTTTGTTCCCTTCTACTGTGTTCTTCCATTCAGATATTGTATTTTCATTTCCTTTTGGCCCTTGTTGATAGTTTGTTTCCTTTCTCATGTTGATATAGTTTGTGGTCAGTTCATCGTAGCTCCCCTGTAGTTTCTGGTAGCTCATTGTGAGCTCTTTGAATTTCCTGATAATCAGTGCTTTGAATTTAATATCTGATAGTTGACTTGTCTCTATTTCATCTAGCATGTTTTCTGAGGCTTCATCCTTTCCTTTCTTTCATTTGGAGATTGTTTCTTTGTATTTCCATTGTTTGTGGGACTCTTCTTGTTAGCCTCAACTTCTTAAATTAATCTGTTCTGGCTCCCTGGGTTTATGGTGTGAACTTATGTGGTAGAATACCTGTGAAATTCAGTGGTGCAGTCTCCTTGATGTTTCAAGCTCACTAGTCTTGGGCTGTCATTTAAGTTGGCTCTGTGTTTGTCTTTGGGTTTTTGATTGTTGGGTCTTTCTTTTGTGGGTCCTTCCCACCAGCGGGTTAACTGATAGTCACTCTGTCCACCACTTCTTCTATTTTGTTGTGCTGGTGAGGGCAGATTTTCTTGAAGCTGGTTCTTCCAGGTATACAAGGTTTTGAGGATTCTCTCTTGCTCTTGTTCAGTCATTTGTACTGAGTAGTTTCTCCACTATTTAGTTGTATTTCCAGATAGGTCCTGGATTGAGGTTAGTGTGGCTTCCTCTCCCTCCTTCATCTTCTTCTGTTGTTCTCTGTTGGTGGTTCCTTTGTTGTTGGGTTTCCTCTTCCAGCAGGTATTCTGGTGTTCACCGTTTCTACCTACTCTTTTTTTGTGATTACGTGGAGAGGAAGGCAAAATGGTTTAAGACAGCAAGAGAGTATTCTATGATATTTATAGTAGCACTCTGTAGAGAAGAGATAGGAGATCTTTTGGCTATGTATAGTGTTAACCGTAATCTTCCACCCAACTAGCCAATTTTTAGAATGGATGGAAAGAAGATAAGACTCTTGTTGGGGAGGGAAGGATTGTGAGTTGGATCTAGAAAGCAGTGAGATTGTGGGAGGTCAGATTCTGAGGTAAGGTAAGAGTAAAGAATAGTAAATAGGTGTAGTGTGTGAGAGAATAGAGTTATCCACTAAAGTAATAGAGTTAAGGAAACTATGAACTGGGCTAAGATCTGGGAGGGGTAATTTGTAGTATTTAAAATAGTATGGAACAGCTATATTTACAATAATATTAGAGCAACAATCATATGACCGAATCTATGTGATCTGGGTAACAAGAATAGGGAGTATAGGACCTTGATTAGTGTTCTAATGGAACACAAGTGAAGGACAGTAAATTAGCAATACACTATAAAAGAGAGATCAGGAGAAACCTGTCAAATGATACAATATAACCAAGCAAAGCAGACTATACAGGAAGAAGAGGAATACAAAAATACTATTAAACTAAAAGATGTAAGAATAATGAAAAAATAATAATACAAATATGTAATAACTTGCAGGTTCTCTGTAACAGCAAAGTGAAATTTGTCTCACTGTCTCAGCTGTTGTGATGCCCCTTCTTTGGGTCCAATTCTGGTCTTTTCACAGTTCCAGGTTTGTTTGTTTTTTTTTTTCCACTTGTAGATATTAAAAACAAAAAAGGCAGAAGAAGAAAGGAAGAAGAGATAAAATTGGAAAGGAAGGAAGAAAGAATAAAACAAGAAAGAAGGAGAGGAATTGAAAGATAAAAAAATAAGAAAAAAAGTAAAAATTTATTTAAAAAAATAAATTAAATTAAATAAGCCTCTTGGTTTTAAAGTGGCCAAACCGGTTTTTCAGGTCTTGTTGGCTGCAGCAGGCTGAGTGGCGATTGGTATGGTTTTCCTTCCTTCCTAATCCGCAGCACTCAGCCTGCGTGCTCTCCTTGGAGTTAGCCTGGGGCCTCTCCCTGTCACCTTGGGTGTGGGATCCAGGACTGCCTGAGCACACACTTTCCCCAGGTTTACTGTTGTGGGCTGGGGTGAGGGTGCACACGTGCTCTCAGCCAGGCTCCCAAGGTCCTGCAGATGAGCACCCTTCCCAGGGCTATGGGGTTGCACAGGGTCTTCTGCCCAACCTTCCTGCAACCTCGGGATCACTGTCTGGCTGAGTGGGTAGGAGGCCGGAGTGATTGCTGCAGGAGAATTCCCTAAACAGTGTCTCTCTTTTCATTTTTTCTTTTTGAGAAATTCCTCCCACTCGAGCCTGCCACCTTATACAGTGGTCTGGCCTCTCACACAGCCCAGTTTTCCCCAGCCAGCGTCCACAGACTCCATGGGTGCTCATAGCACCTGTGTGTTTGCTGTTTAGTCCTTATTCCCCTCTGTGCAACTTCAAGCAACCAGGTCTCCCGGTGCTGCACAGACCTTGTTTGGTCAGGGAGGGAGCAGTTGCCCCAGCTCTCTCCCAAGGACCCTGTGGCAGACCTGGTGTGCTGGGCCTGGGGCTGCAGCCGCCCTGGTCCCTGCACCAGCCCTTGGGACCTTATCGTCCTAAAACACTCCTTACTGTCTGGTTTTTCGGTGTCCGCTACAGTTTTTGGTCTCTTATTTTCATATATACTGAGGTTCTCTTGGCTGTTTGCACTTTTACACTGTAGAGAGGCTAGAATTTTCTCCCATGTGTAGGGGAAAGTAGAATCTGCTTCCTCCTACCCTGACACCATCCTCCTCTCAGAGAGATCATGTTTAATGGATAATCTTATTCATGTCACTTAACTCTTCTAACATGGTTTTCTTGCCAGTAAAATGGTATATGTGATCACCATGGCATATTGCATTTATATAGAACTTTTAACTTTAAAAAAAATTACTTTCATTCCTGTAAATAATGCCTGGCCCGTATAACTAACTAACTAAATAATTGGTGAGGATATCAGTTTTCTTGGGTTTTATCAATGCTATATCCCTATAAGATAGAAAGAACAGGCAATCGTCTAATTTTATCAATGAGGAGATTGAGTCACAAGTTAGGCTAGGGATTTCCTGCAGATAAAAGCAGTTTGCTCATGATGCAGCTAAAACCAGAAGCCAAGTTTCCCAGTTCTGTAACTGTAACTTAAAAAAAATACTATTGGCAGGATAATAATATTTGCTTTCTCATAGATTCTATAGCTGATGTAATGGGAGGAAAATTGGCAAGCTCTTTTGACACCAGTCACAAGCGAATTCAAAGTGTCATTTTAATCAGAAGAAAAAAAGATGAAAACAATTTTTTTGTATTTACTGAAGCCATTATAAAGTTTGATTTGGTGAATGTACTTATCTCTTTTATGACGTAGACACAAAACATTTACAGCGTGCTTTTATTGAGTAAGCCTGTTCACTTTAAACACTGCAATGCTGGCGCACTGATTATTTTTTAAAGAATTCAATAGTTGCAAATGAGTGGGGTTGGGCTGGCGCAAAATCCGCGTTAGGTGAATAAATATGGTTATGAACCACTTGATTGATGTGAATAGATTTTCTTTATATCTTAATTGAATCCAGTGTTTTATGTATAGACCATTTTATCTTATTTCTGTACATTTATGGATAGGAATACTTTGTTCTAGCACTCCCATCATGTTTATTTTCTTTCTTCTAATGTCCAATTTTCCAAATTACATATAATACACTGAGGAAGTGAGCAGAGATGTATCCCCAATACTCAGGGCTCTCGTTTACAGAGTTCTAACCATATCATATCATCCAAACAGTCATTTAAGCTATATAAATGTGCAGTGATCTCTCATTTTTTGCAATTTCTAAGTAAGCAATGATGAATTTAAAATTTTTATTTCTTGAAACTAACTCAGTTATCACATATTCCTACCTTTATCCCAGAAATAAAGTTATCAGAATTTTGAGTGAATTAAATCAATATCTCATTGATGTCTGTTTCACATCTGAATGGTAAATTGTGAACTATTCTCCAATTTAGATTAAGACCACAGTCATGTACTTAAATTTTTAACTTAGAAAACAGCAACCTGTGACTCAGTGCCAAAAGCTTGACTGGATCAGTTTACAGCCAAGCCACATCATTATTATAATTTCAAATGGAATGGGAAAAAATAAAGTTGAATAATACAAATAGCTCTCTAAGATGCTTACTCAGTGATTCTGCTGTTGGAAGTTTTTGTGCCAGGGTTTTATCTTATAGAAAACTGTTACAAATCATAGATGTACAATATCCGTTCATAACATTTTTACAAAATATTTTTGGTAGGTAATTTTTAACACAGCAGTGATTTGAATTACAGTTGGGAACAATGGAAGAAATCACAATTGTCATAATCTCTTTCCCAAGATACGAAGTTTAAATTTTTAGGGGAAACAGAGACCTTCAACTCGCAGGCCTATGACTATATGCTTTCTTATAAGTTGTCTTTTTACCGGGTCTTCTGCAAAAACAATGGTTAAAGCTTAAAGATGAACATTATACATCAGTGGTCACATATTAATTTTCAAAGTCTGCCTTATCACTACAAATCTGGATTTATTATTTGATGTGGATCCCAGCTCCTGGGGTCCAAGGCGTTATGGATGAGACAAGACAAATTCACTGGGACTGCCAAGTCCTGTGGAGGAAAAGGGATGGTACAGCTTCTCTCTCAAGAGGAGAGTGCCTTGACCCTTGCCTTGACCCTTGCCTTGACAAGCTTTTGTTGGGTTCAATTTGCACAGGAATACAGGGTGTATACATAAAACTCATCAGTCACTGTCAGGCAGAAATGATTAAACGATAGGTAATATTCAAAGAACTCTGAGGGCTTATTCTGAGTCAGGGTCAGATAGTTAAAGGGCCATAAAACTTTGGGGAACAAACTCACTTCCTGCTTGGACCCTTATCATTTAGATTGAGGGTTTTAGCAAAGTAGGTTTCTTAGGATTTTGTGCATTCTTTCTTAGGCCCGGTTGCCTCAGGAAATCCACCCTTTCACCTCCAGCATTGTTTCAGGCTTAAGTCAGGCAGAGGAAGTAAGGCAGCCAAGAGATTAGGAAACTTCTTGCAGACAGAATGAGGACTCAGGCTATGTCAAAGCCAAGGGGCAAGGGTCCATCACCCCCTTTTTCTATAGCCCCTCAAGTTCTTCCCTGAGGGCCCCTTCTTGACCACACCTGTCTTAGGTTATCCCTCTCTTGAGGTATCTTATCTGTCATTGGCTAACCGGGCCAAGCTGGGTGAAGAGAAAGGGGGCAGAAGTGGTACCCTACGAGGAAGATAAGCTTTGTCTCCTAAATGGCTTATGGTCCCAAGGTCCTTTAGTCAGTCTTAGCCATGGGGAATTATAACTTCTGAAACTAGCTAGGGCAGTTCTCAACAATTATTTGTATAACTTTAGCAAAAGATTATATAAGGTTTTTCCTTGCTAAATAATGCAAAATAATGAAAATGAATGTCAGTCTATGAATCCAGTGGCTATTAATTTATTCCCTGCACCATAATACTATTATAGTGTAAGAGAAAATATTATATGCCATAAAATGACATATTAATTCATTTTGTCATTCATTAATTGCATATTAATTTTATTCTTGATTTCCAAGAATAAAATATTTGGAGATTCCATTTGAAATAAGAACTCTCTTATATTCTTAAGTCACATATAAATATATAAATATTTTGAAAGCTACATATAAATTTTTCTGGACATATCTTCTTTAGTTTTCTGGTAAGGGGGATATTATGGTTTAAGTTATAAAAGCACTTAATGAAGAAATTCCCATTTCCAACAAATAAACACTATAAAAGAATTAATCTAATAATCATGGGATAGCTTGATATTATTTCATATAATTTTCTTTCTGAATCTCAAAATACTTCTGATTATAGAGGTAATGTAGTAATATGAGAAAAAGCACAGAAGTACAAAAAATATAAAGCTGAAAAGAATCCACCCATCATTCAATACCCTAAAACAAGTACTGTTAATTATTTTGTCAATCTTTTTTCCAATCTTTTTTCTGTCTATTTTACACATTTTGGAATAATCCTCTACAAAAGGAATATGAAACAAAGCATTAGAATCAGGAAATGAACATGTTAAATTTAAACTGGTGAAATATTTAATGCATATTGTTATGTAAATTTTATAGTGGCCTATCCATATCCCAGAACAGGCTTTAAGTTCATATTGTCTGAGAATTAATATGGAAGGCAACACACAAAAGTAGGTTTACAGTTGTGAGTATGCAAGCACAGTTTATTCTGGAATTATTATTTGCTAAGTATTTCTCCATACAAACTGTGAACCTACTTTTGCCTCACCCTGTATGTCCAGATTTGCTCCACTTTGTTTTGCTAATCCCTTTTCTCAGGTTGTGCACCTCAGCTGTTTGTTGCATGTTATATCAAACTGAAGGTTGGTTACAAGCCCAGATAAACAGCTTTTTTAAGAGAGAAATTATCCAAATACAATGATTACTTTGTGCTTTTGAGATTAACACTCAGTTTTCACAGCATTTAAAAGTCTTTTAAAAAGAACAAAAGAAAAAATTAAGATTGCCTTTACCTACATTCAAAACTGACTTTGAAAGTCTTTCTTAATCTGGTTATATACAGAACTAAAATGTATTTTTTTTAAAATTTTTAGACATACCATAAAACTTTTGGAAATTTTCTGAGGATAAAAGGCCTAACATAATATAAATGAAACTTTATTCTAGGATTTTCTTCTATTATTGAAAGGAATAATGCTTTTCCCCTTTGAGTTTCAGTACAAGATTTTTTTTTTTTGTCTCTTCATTTTTTAAAATCCACACCCTTGTGAATACTCTGAATCAAATTGTGGAACTTCAGTGTCACATCCTGTATAATCTCTCTCTTTGTGGACTTTTAGGTCTGCATTGGAAGGTATTAGGAGATTCATTCCTATCTCAAAGTAATAACATAATTGACAGAATTTTATTTTTCTGTGCTGCCTGACTTGGATGCAATATTTTTCCTTTCATTGCCAAACTGTTTGATATTACATGGGTCCTTTTTTAACCTCTAAAAATCTAGTTTTCATCTTACCCTTTTTCTATAACTGTTCTCTCAGGGGTTCTCAGTGCCCTCCCCCCTACCCACAATGATCATTCTCAAGCTACAACTTTTCCTTCTTATTCTTATTACTTTGTTGACTAGTCACTGTTTCGTGAGATCCTTTCCACTTATTTTCTGTGAGATTTTAATTCCCAAAATACTGTCACCCGCTCTGAGCACTCTCCCTCCATGTTCTTCATTCTGGCTGTGCTCTCTCATTGTATCTACCCCTCACTGAGAAAACAGAGGAAGGGGAATCTGCTTTGAAGTCATGCAGACCTGGGCTCAATTCCTGGCACAGCCCTCTATCAGCTAAATAGCCTTAGGAAAATCATAGTCTCTCAGTTGTATTCATTTCTTTTAAGTATAAAATAATAAAGCCAAAGGTAGGAAGCCCAGGGCTTGCATGGATGTTACACAGATTGAAATATCCAGGCAACTTCCAACCCCATCTCTCAGTTCTTTATCTCTAGGCTTCCCATAATTCTGCATGGAGACAGGCATTACCTTTATTTATCTCAATTTTTCTATCTGGGAAAATGACAATAATATCTACCTTGATATTTTGTTTTAAATTTTTAAAAAATCATGTATAAAGTATCTACCATAGCATCTAACATTGAGTAGATACTCAATAAATGTTAGCTGTTATTTTCATTAGTGTAATTATTATTATTTGCCTATTGACTAATTAATGATGGCAGCTAGCATATTTTAACCTTTAATTATTAATAAATCATGGTGAAGATATTTATACATATTTATAACCCAGTAAATTGGCTTCCTTAATGTTATTCCTTTCCATACTCCTTCCTACTCTACTTCCAATTTAAAAACAACCACAAAACATACTTTGCTCACTTTTTAATCCATTTTAAAATGTTTTGTTTTGTTTTAGTTTCTGCTATTGAATTGTAGGAGTTTCCTATATATTTATATTAACCTTTTATCAGATAGATGGTTTGCAAGTATTTTCTCCCTTTTTATAGGTTGCCTCTTCACTCTGTTAATTATTTCCTTTGCTGTACAGAAGCTATCCATTTTGATATAGTCCACTTATCTATTATTGGCTCTTGTCACTTGTACTTTTGGAATGTTGTCAGGAGCTAAAAGGAGGGGAAATGGGGAGTTTCTGTTCAACAGGTATTAAATTCCAGTTGTGCAAGATGAATGAAGTTCTAGAGATCTACTATACAACATTGTGATTATAGTCTATACACTACACCTAAAAAATGGTTAAGAGGGACCCTAATTGGTGTGGCTTAGTGGGTTGGACATTGTCCCACAAACCGAAATGTCACCAGCTCTATTCCTTGTCAGTGCGCATGCCTGGGTTGCTGGCCAGGTCCTCAGTTGCCGATCGATGTCTCTCCCTCATCCATGTTTCTCTCCCTCTCTTTCTCCCTTCCTTCCCCTCTCTTTAAAATAAATAGTCTTTAAAAAATGGTTAAGAGGATAGATCTTAAGTGTTCTTACCACAATTTAAAAAGTAAATAAATGCAAAAATATTATTGGCAATAAAACAGGTGCTACCTTTCTTGCAAATGATGTTTAATGACCCTCGAGAGCAATGTGTTCTTGGTTTTATTGTGTCTTTTATAACAAAGAGGCAGTGACACCACATCTGCAAGATAATTTCCATTCGGACTCTAACGCTCCAGAAGACAAAGTGCTAACTTAATATGTCCACAAAATAATCTAGCACAGTACCTGTGTCATGTTAGATGCGAAATAAATATTTGTCAAATAAATAAATGAGTTAATGATGTGGGGAATTCTAACTGTAAAAGGCCAAATTCTGTACCAGGCATTCATTCAAGAAATATTTATTTGGTACTTACTATGCATCAAGCACTGCCTTAGGATCTGAAAATTCTGAAGTGAACATAAAGAACATCCCTGTCCTCATAAAGCTTACATTGTAGTAATCAAAAATAAGCAAAGAAATGCATTTAAAGATGCATTTATAATATATCAGATATAGTAAGTACTCTGGACCACAACAAATCAGGGTAAAGGCAAAGGGCATGTGGGAAATTCTTGGAAAGTGTTTCAATGATTATATAACAAGTGACCTCAAAGCTTAGTGGCTTAAAACAACAACCATTTTATTTGCTCAGAATTCCACAGTCAGCTATTTGGTTGAGTTCCACTGGTTGGTTCTTCTGTTGATTTCACCTGGTGGCATTTACGAGGCTGTAGTCATCTGACAGTTCACCCTGAGACGGGGTGATCTAATATGGCCTCACTCACCTGGATGGTATTTAGTGCCAGTCTCTCTGTGAGGCTAGTCTAGGCTACCTCTCAAGAAAGCAGAATTTCAAGATGATGAGAGTGGAAACTAACCCTTGAGGCCTAGTCTCAGAAGTCACACATAGCTTCCACTGCATTCTGCTGACCAAATCGAATCACAAGATTTACCAAAATTCAAAAGAAGATGAAATAAACTCCACCTCTTGGTGAAAAGAGTTACAGGGAATTTGTGCCCTTCTGTAATCTACTACAGATGGGAGTTACTGTAGTATATCAGATAGTCGGTGACATCTCTGGTAGGATTACATAAAGAGAGAGAATGAACATGATGTGAGGGTGTACTTCATGTGAATAGCTTGGAGCAGTGCATTCTGAGCTAAGGGAATTTCCAGCACAAAATGCCAAGATGAAAAAACAAGAAGCTCAGTGTGGTTGAAAATGGCGGACAAAGTTTATTAAGAGATAAAGGTAGAGAGGCAATGACAGGCCAAGTTACATAAGTCCTCGTTCGTTGTTATAAGGACTTTTACTCTAATGTTGAAAGAACAATTGGTAGAGTTTCAATCAGAGTGACATGGTTTGACATATGTGTCACAGGATCTCTCTGGCTGCTGTGTTAAAACTGAACTTTAGGGTAAGGTGGCAAGAATGGAAATAGGAGCCCAGTGTTGAGATTCATCCAAATGAGAGATGATGGTGGCTTGGAATATAAAGCCACCTACCCTGGCTAGTGTGGCTCAATGGATTGAGTTCTGGCCTGTCAAACAAAGGGTCATGGGTTCAATTCCCAGTCAGGGCACATGCCTGGGTTGTGAGCTATGTCCTCAGTAGTAGGTGTGCAAGAGGCAACCATACATTGGTGTTTTTCTCCCTCTCTCCCTCCTTTTCCCTCTTTCTAATAATAAATAAACAAAGTATTTTTTAAAAGGGTAGAACTAACAGCATTTTTTAGAATAATTTTTAGAGCTAATAAGGCAGAAAATATTTTTGGATCATGTAGTTTTCTCAACCAGAAGCTTCTCTAAGAAAGAAACTATGTTAATTTTATTTTCATGTGTGTCTTCTACATTGGCATTTAAAAAGCACTCACTAAATAATTGACTGACTAGTGAAAACTCAGGGCCTAGTTCTGGATGCTGAGTCTTTTGGAGTTCATTATCCAATGATTTTTGAAGACCAAAACAAGTAGATGAGCCTATTAAGACCTACTGATATTCTTCAGATGGCATTTCTGTTAAATGCTCAAGGATAGAAAATGAAATAGGGCTGAGACAACCTGGATCCAGTAGTATTAAAAGTATCTCTTGAAATGTAAATAATTATTAAATTAGTGGAACAAACATTTATTAAATTCCTACTTAGTGAAAAGCAGTATGTCAGAGATTCAAAGTCAGACAGGATACAGTTCTCAAAAGCACTAATATTCTAGTGTGGTCTAGAGAGTGTGAACTTTATAAAAATGAAGAAAATGAGGTAAATTTATCAACTAAAATTCTAGTGTTGAATGACTTTTAGGCACATAGAAGTTTGGGAAAGATATAGGTGTAGACTATTCCTGAATATAGTTCATTTCTAAGTAACAAATTAGCAATCTGGTATTATAGTATGGAGGGGCCACAGTTAATTCCAGGCCCAGCGTAGTGAGCAGTAAGTGTTCTTCCTGATGGTGGCAAAGTACCTGCTTCTAAATTTCATCCCAGTGAATGGAGTTTATATGCTTTATGTTCGTATTACTGTTTTATAGTTATACACAGGAGTTGGCAAAAGGTAGTTTTACAGTTGTGAGTATGCAAAACAGTTTATTCTTATAGTATTATCTATTTATTAATTTGTATTTTTCCATACAAACAACTGTAAACCTACTTTTTACCACCCCTGTACATATAACTGTGTGGATGTGTGTGTGCACACGAACTAGTATATAATACTAGATAGGCATTACAATAACTGATATAAAAATAACTGAATCAGAATTATTCATTGAATCAAAATATAGAGGATATCATTTTTAGAAGAAAAAAGAACTTTAACTTTTACCTATTCTCTTGTTTTCATAATTTGAAGTTTAAGTCTTTGTATCACCTCCAGCGGTAAATGATCTCACTGAGAGGTGGAAGATACTTCATGTCATGAAAAGTTGGCATAAAATCATTTTTAATATTGTAACATTTATCACTTTAAAAAAATAGAATAGAAACCTGAAGTGTGGCCATCTCATTAGCTAACTTTATCTATAGTTGTCATACTTTGTTAAAACTATGACTCTAGTGCCACAACTTTTTCAGTGTAAATAGGCATGACATTCAGATCAGATCTTTTTATAACTTCATAGGACATATTCATTGCATTCTGTTTTAAAACAGATAACAGTCAGCCCTGGCTGGTGTAGCTCAGTGGATTGAGTGCAGGCCTGCAAACCAAGGATCGTGGTTCAATTCAGTCAGGGCATATGCCTGGGTTGCAGGCCAGTTCCCAGCAGGGGATGCATGAGAGGCAACCATACACTGATATTAAAAAAAAACAAAACAGGTAACAGTTAAAATTTAGCATTAAAAGAATCTCCAATTTGGAAACAAGAAGCCCAGCTTTACTTCTCACTCTGTGACTTAAATCAAGTTGTCTAAATTTATGTCACTTCACTTTCCTCATCTATAAAACTAAGTGGTTGGGATAGATCAGTGGTTCTCAACCCTGGCTGCTCACAAGAATCATCTGGAAAAGTAATTAGAAAAGTAATACTACCCAGCCCCCATCCAGAGTTTAGTTTTTAAAGGTCTCCAGGTAACTTGAACGCACAACAAGTGTTGAAAACCAATGGGCTAGATCATCACTAAGGTCAGTTCTAGCAAAACTGTCTAATTTTATAATTCACTGTGCTCTCAGATAGTAATAGTTGCTAGAGAGAAGTGTTTGCAGTATTTGCAGTATCCTTTTAGTATTTGAAATTACTCTCAAAGACTGTTTCTACTCAAAATTGGTACTATCTAAACTCCAAAGTGTTCTATATTTTGAGAATAATTTGAAGCAAGAGCCATATATTTACATTAGAAATAGCATTGGTTTACCTAATTAACACTGCTATGATTGGGAAATAATTACTTTCAGTATGCACACACTGTAAAAATAGTATACTAAGAAACTGTGTGTAAGATTTCTTAAATTGTTATTGTAGCTATTTTGATTTTGAATAAATGGACCATTAATATTCTAAGAGATAATAAACCTCCTAAAGTGTATAACTTACTCATAACATACACTTTACACATTGATTTATTATGAAGCAGAATAGACAGTTTTATAAGAGACTGATTTGAATGGAATATCTAGTACTGGTATTTCAAAAGATAAGTTTGATTTTTTTAAACACTTTTGAAATGTGTCAGAGTAAGTTTTTGCTCTGTTATTTACCAAACAACTTTTTTTTAAGGATTTTATTTAGCCCTGGCTGGCATAGCTCAGTGCATTGAGCATGGGCCTGCGAACCACAGGATCGTGGTTCAATTCCCAGTCAGGGCACATGCCTGGGTTGCAGTTCAGTTCCCAGCAGGGAACTCACGAGAGGCAACCACACATTGATATTTCTCTCCCTCTCTTCTTCCCTTCCCCTATAAAGATAAATAAATTTTAAAAAGATTTTATTTATTTATATTTAGAGAGAGGGGAAGAGAGGGTGAGAAACACCAACATGTGGTTGCTTTTCATGCTCCACCCCCACTGGGGACCTGGCCTACAACACAGGCATGTGCCCTGACCAAGAATCCAACCAGTGACCCCTTAGTTCACAGCCTGGCACTCAATCCACTGAGCTACGCCAGCCAGGGCACTAAACAACTTTTCATTGGGGCTAACAGATAATTTTTTCTTTAAGCTTAAATACTGGAGAATCAACATGCTATATTATTGAAAGTTTCCATAAAATCAAGAACAAAACAATGTACTCAGGTCCATACAGAAACTGTGTAGATTCTTAGGAAATTGGGGAATGGGCTCAAATATTAAGCTGAGAAATTATGGATTTTTGTTTTATATTTTTATATGATTCTGTGCTTGTGGGTATGTATTTTTGAATCCTTGGGACAGGCAGACTCTTTTCTTCTTTTAGCAGGTCTAATAATAGGCAGAAGGAGAAGAGGTAAGATGACAGCTAACATGGGTGAATGTAGGTGTAACCAACACAGAATGTGCTGGTTGTATGAAATTTCTTCAGGCCTACTTATTTTTGAAAACTATTTGAAAAAAAAATTAATGTCCAAAAAAGACACTATGAAAAAGAAACACTGTATGTGATTTTCAATGTAATTTTTATGTCTGTATCATTCATTATTCTGTGTCTGTGTTTGACATTGTCAGTCTGTTATTTTTATGTTTAATGTTCATATATACTTTATTACATTTTTGCCTTATTGATGACAACCTGAACTCAATAGCTAAGGATAATTTACAGATATACCATTAATCACAGCATGCAAAACTGCGACATGAAAAAATAACACGACTGTTGGAATAGTCCACACTTGCCGTGTACAGACTGGGGAAGCTGTTTTGCTTCACATTACCTCTACAACATATCAGTTTGCTTTACAAGGTCTCCCGAAATCAATCAAACACATGAAGCATGATTTGAAAGAATTTTATGTAGTAGGAATAAACTATGAAATGTTTGAAAATACAGGTGACATGTGCTATAGGTTTTATAATAATAGTGACATGTATGCTAGTGATTTAAAAACTGTAAGAGTTTTATATGGTTTTAAAATATCAAGAGGTTTTATGAATATGAAATTTAGCATCAGAATGACATCAAACTTTTTTTTACTCAACTCTTGGGAGTTGAGTAGAAATTAGTTGTTACCCCTCACTGTTTAAGATCTTTTTTTCCTCTTCATCTCCAAATTCTGGTGTTTCTTATCAGATACATTTATCTGATGCATTATTTTGTGCTTTATTTCTTGGTATAAGCCCATGAATGACTGAGCACAGCTTGATATTATTATCCATTAGTTTATTCAGATAGAGTCAACATAGAGGGCTAATAATTGCAAAGAAAAGTAAAGACAGAAGTTATGTGGCCTCAAAAAGGTACACATGGAAAGCGGAAGGGGCATTAGATGTACTTCATGCTGCAGGGAGTGAAAGACCAAAGCATGGAAACCAGTGTCACTTCCCACCTTTGCTTGGGGCTGGTCTGGGTCAGCAAATCAATAATTGTACAAAGTAAACTAAATTGACCTACTTTTTAAAAAGATGGCATATAAAGTTTACATGATCTGAAGAGTCTAGAAATATATTGAACGTAGACTTTATATCTGACAAAGTGTAGTGATGGTAACATTTTCTTGAGTAAACTAACTAGATATGAATATGTAATTTTGTCTTAATAGAGGTCTTATTTACAGTGAAGATTTTTTTCCACATTAAGCCTTCAAATTGCTTTGTTGGTCATAACCACATAATATGAAAGTGTAAGTCCTGGACTCCGTCCTGAAAGCATATATACTGCATTAGAGTAAGGCTGTCATCCAGAATAAATTATGTAGGCAATTATATTTTAAAATGTCAGTTTCGCTTCAATGAATCTTTTTTCTTTAAATTCTAATCAGTTAAGATAAATGGTTTTTATATAACCTTAAGTGTTTGTCACAAGAAGATAAGAGAGAGATAGCTAATGAAATAAATTGAAGTTGTATGTTTAGGTAGAATTGGAATTAAATACCATTGCATTTGTGAAGGTCTAACCAATCTTTTTAAAAAGTTGGCATGGGCACATGACATCATGAGAAAGAAAAGAGACTGACCAAAAATTGGATGGGCTGATACATAAGTATTTGGGTAAACTTAGGAATAATTGTTATGTAACTCTGCCCAAATACAGTGTATTTCACCTTAAAAGAGTTTGTAAAGAGTATTTTCAGTCATGAGTATTAATAGCTTAAATCATGAATATTAAAAAGACATTGCTTCTAGATACCACAAAGAGATTATGTGAATTTTATTCTGTAGCCCAACTTGGAAGTTCCACTGTCATATAGAAGCCTCTTTTTCATTGAATTTGTGCATATTTAACCCAGTAGTTTTAGGCATTAAGAGATGAAGTAGATGAAATCAAAAGTGTCATCAAAATTAACATTAAGCCATGTATTATCCTCTCTGAGTTTTAGAGTAGTTTTAACACAGATAGTAACTTGATTTGCAATTTAAATGCACACATACATAGGTTTGCTACTTAGAGAGTTTCCATGCCTGGGGGAGGGAAGGTGACATTTGGTGCAGTCAGTATATAGCACGTGTAATGATAATAAAGTTGATTGGTTAAACCGATAACTTTTTTTTTTCTTTCTGCCTCCTGTAGAGTAGTTTAGCTTGGGTGGATGGGTTCTCCCCCCTCCTTCCTCTCTACCAAGGAGGTGTAGGTTGATACCATTTTTATTGTTCTGCTGGGGTGGGAAATAAACCATATGCTTTAGAATTTTGAATGGCTACACCAAAGAGAAAATTGAAACAGGCCTTCTTTCCACCTTCCTACTGGACTTGGTGGCGGGGGGGACTTATTCCTCTAAATGTTCCATCTGACTTGGAGTTAGTAGCTTAATGCTTTACTCTCCAGGGCAAAGAGGTGGGACAGGGGAAGAAGTGTCAAAGGCTTCAGAGGCACTTTGGGCTGAGCAGAGTGTGGAGTGGAAAGCTTATGTCTGAAACCCACCCCGCCCCTGGATACAAGGCATAGGCAATGAGAATCGGAACCAGCTGATGCCGCTGCTGCTGTTTCCCGTTTCCAGGGTGAATTTTTCACAGCAGCTAATTCTAAAGGAAGGAAAAATCCCTAACCAGCAGCGAAGAAGATCCTATCACCCAACTCAACCTATGTAACCTTTTTAGGCAGGATTTTTCAGAGAAATCCGCATTTCAAAAGCAAGCATTCATGATCCAAAAATACGGGACGGGAATCAGAGTAAAAAGCCTCTTTACACTCTGAGTGTTTGAAATGATCCGATGAGCATAGGAAGCGGCTGCCAATGCTCTGGCGGCTCCTCGTGCTGCTGCCGCTGCCGCTGCTGCCGTTCCTCGCAGAGGGCTGGACAGAGCTAGTCCTGGTTTCAGCACCCCCAGCGCTGGACAGCTCTCTGCACGCACGCCGCACCACCGCCTGCTTGCTTTTTCCAAACACTCTCGCCTTGCATTACTGGAGATGCATCTAAATTACGTCCTGTTCAACAACAAGTAGATTTTTTTTCCTGTACGAGAATTACAGTAGACAATTCTCTTAATTAAACTGCATTTTCTTCTTTACGGATTTGGCCGTCAGGCGTATTTATCCCGATCTCCCCCCCCCCCACCCCACCTTTGCAGGAACGAGTCTTTGGGAACGTGGTCCACCCAGGGATGTAAAACTGTGCTTACCGATGCATCCCATACGAAATGCTTATGTGATCGTCTCTCTACCTTCGCCATTTTGGCTCAGCAACCTAGAGAAATAGTAAGTAACAAAGGGAAAACACGGCTTTAATGCAAAGGCAGGGACATTGTGGCAAGTGTTTCTCCAGGGAACTGCATTTTAATGGGGAAATGGAAAATGTTGCAGGGTGGCAAAATTGGGTTCTCCTCCTTAGCTACAGTAGCTTGCTGAAATGAATGTAGTTTGTGTGCTATAACTAAATTCTACTTAATTTTATATCTTCTAACTTGAAATTTCTGCAGTATAGTTTTGATGATGTACTTCAATCATATTGCTAATATGTTGCAAACTTTCAAATAAAAATATTTGCCAACTTAACCTTTATTTTAGAACTGGAAAGCTGTTCTGGGGAATGTTTGAGGATACTGTTGATAGTAGAATGAAGACCCCAGACACTACAGCCAAACACATTGCATATCTGCATTGAATATTTTCAGTACAGGTTTTCTGGGGGTGTCCTTGGATATTTATTTTTAAATAATCAAATGCACTTTTCCTAAAAGCATGGGCTGTCAAAAACTGTAAAATCATTTCTTAAAAGTATATAGGTTTACAAAACTAGTTTCTGAAATAGTTGTATAAACTGTCTAAAAGAAAAATAATATCCTCATCAAATGTATTTTGAAAATTATTTCAAAAGCTGAAATACTGAAAAATGATTATTAAGATTTCTGTGATATTCTGTTTAAATTTGGCCTAAAAAATATACCTCACTCTTCTTACTTATTTCAATGACTGGGGAAAAAAACTTAATATAATTTAATGTGCATGTCTAAGGTTTGGAACACTTTTGATCTTAAAGTGCATTTCTTCAAACTTCCAATATAAAAAATATGAAAAACAACAGATTTCATTAGTTAGTATCATGCTAGTGTCTATGAAAGAAATCTCTCATATTTTGACTACTTATAATCTTGATATATATTTTTAAAGATATAAAGCTTATTTTTCAAGGTCATATATTTAGGGACTGATACTGGCATTGTGAAAATTATCTCTACATATTTTGTTCATAGAAAGAAATCACTGAATACATTCTAAGATCTTGCATTTAAATTGTATTTTCTTCTATATCCTTAGAGACCAAGCAAGTAAAATTAAGTGAGAGAATACTGGACTTAGAATGAAGTTGTCAAAAGTCAGAAAGTTTGAAAATTTTTCAATAGTTGAGTACCAGATTCAGGTCACTTAATGAGTTGTAAATGGGAGGATGAAAGTAATTTGTACCAAAAAACATATTGTGAAATAACTGAACTGTAGTTAGTTGAAGAACAGTGAATGATGATTCAAATTTTAGCTGGAAAAATGTAACATGTGAATGTTAGCCAAGTTGTAAGTTAGTGGGTTTTTTTTTAATTTTAGAAAGCCAAAAGTGGGCAATAAGTCATTATCAAGCATTTAAAACTCTAAGGCCTTTATTACTTCACAGTTGGGGGGGGGAGCTAGAAATAGTCATTTTAGAGATTGAGAAAATGTCAACAGAATGATTACTGGGTAATTATCGGGTAACTATAACAACTATCTTGGCTATTTTTGAGTGTTAGGATAGTTTTGCTGAGTTTAGAACTTATTTTAATTAATTTAAATTTTTTTTTTGTTCTTTAACTTGCAGATTATGGAGTCCTCTGGTACACCTTCAGTTACCCTAATAGTAGGCAGTGGCCTTTCTTGCTTGGCCTTGATCACCCTAGCAGTTGTCTATGCAGCATTATGGAGGTATGTAATCACTTCATACATTTGAAATGCAGTGCTCTGTGTTTCAGAGTTAAATTAGGAAATATGATAACCATTATATGTTTGCTTTTCCTAATTCACTGGAAAAAATATTTTTAGTACAGAGTTATAATTGCTGTCATTAAGCTATAATAAATGGACCCAATAATAATAATAATAATAAATGTTTACCCAATTTTCTTATCTGTGTTTACCTGAGAACATAAACAAAGCACACACATATTTTTCTTCCCAATTCAAATGATGGTAGCTCTCAACAAGTTGCTTAATCCCCATGCAGGGTATTCTTACACCCCTAGTAAACTCTATGTGTGATTTTTATAATATTTACCCAAATTGCTGTTAAGCTTGAGAGTTTAATTGATATAGCCAAATTAATTTCTCTGTTACAGAAATATGGTCTCTAAGTTCTTAAGTGTTAGATGCATACTTTCAGTATGTCCCAGACACTAGTTCAAATCTTCTGTAATATTAATGCAGTAGCATAATACCTCAGTGCTCTGAAAAAAAGCCTTTGGTTGAATATTTTGGATGAGTCAGATTTTCACAAATTGATTAAGTCAGAAAAACACATAAACAAGGTCAAGTGATTAAAAAAAGTGTACATTATTTAAAATTGCATCTGCGTGATACAAAAATGTAGTACTTCTTGAAGAATTGTTTTTCTATTAAAATCAGATCTGTGAAGTTTGCTATGTCCACTCATTTAATAAACTGGTACATAACTAGTATATAATCAAATTTCCAAACTCCTCATGGATTTTTAAATGTTAAACATTTTTACACCCATTTTGATTATTTTAAAATGTTATAGAAACAGTTACTATATTAATAAATAGATAATTTTTATTATTTCTTGAAAAAATTACAATATTAACATTTCAAAAGTAGCCAGTCTAGGGTTGTACTTACCTTTTACTTAACATAAAAAATAGTTGAAAAATTAATTATAATTTCATAAGGAAAGATCATTTTATTTAACATCTTTTTTAAAATTTTATTTACTTTTAGAAAGAGGTAAAGGGAGAGAGAAAGAAAGAAAGAGAAACATCAGTGTGTGGTTGCCTCTTGAGCACCCCCACTGGGAACCTGGCCTGCAACCCAGGCATGTGCCCTGACTGGGAATTGATCCAGCGACCCTTTGGTTCACCGGCTGGCACTCAATCCACTGAGCCACACCAGCCAGGGCTATTTAACATCATTTTCTAAAAAAAAAAAATTGTTCTCCATTATGTGTTTTACTTTTTTGTGGACAAAAATGAACTGTTCAGGATATTAAATTGTCAAAGATATTAAAATTTTCATTATGTGTACAAAAAATATGTACATATTCTTGGTCCACTGGCACAGATGCATATAATAGAGGTTCTTCTCCTTCTTGCAAAGGAGTTATCTGATAGTAAAATAGTGACACTCTGATAAGATACGGCCAATCCCATGAAATGGAGGAAATGCTTGGTCTAGGTATGGCATTGTACACAACAGAATCCAGGAGACAGGGCTCAGTCAACTAGGCATTGTTCTGCTAATAAAAAAGCAAGTCGAACAAAGGCTGAGAAGAAGACAACTTTCTCTCCCATGGTTGTCTAAATGGCACTTCAAGACAAATCAGGCAGTATTTGAGGGTCAGGATACTAGGTAATTAGAATAGTATCATAAGTTTTACTCACTGAAGTACTTAGAATTAAGTTTCCACTTCTCAGCACTTGAAGTTCAAGCACCAATTCCACCTTCTCTTCCCCCTCGACAGCTAACACTAGCACAAACACTGTTGATACAAATGATATATGAAATTTGTCAAAGAAGCACAGGATTGATTAATTCATAACAAAGGATTTTTTAATCCAGAAAATCCAGGAAAATCACCTATTCCAATAGTTACCTAAGAATCACCAAGACACCTGAAAGGACCTATCAAAATGACATGAAACTGAGAAGAATGGAAGAAAGGGCCTAGAAACAACATAAATTTGGATTCCTAGCAGTGAGTGACCATCAACTCATTGTCCACAATTAGAAGAATTGAACTAATGTAAATAGTTTGATAGAAGTTTTGAGACTCACAAATGATTATGTGAATCTTGTAGTGTAACAAATTCAGTGCATTTTATAAACACTAAATCTGCCTTATAAAATTATATGGTAATACTCATGTTAGGATCCTGCTTCTTTTTTTCTAATTAAAAAGTTTATTTTTTAAATTTTGTAAGGATATATAAAATGTGTGGACATCAGAATGATTTATATATATAATATATAGTATTTGAAATGTGTTGGTTTCCCACGTAGTTCATTAGCAATGTTCATGAAATAGTTAATACACTAAGCTATGGTCTTTCCATAAGTAGATATGTTCTGTAGAGTTCTTAGATCAAAGAGCAACTGAACATGTCCTTTCATCCCATGTATTGAAATGATGCATTCACAAATTTTGTTTAAAATATCAAACATGTATATTAAGAAGTGTTCAAAGTTGAGACATTTTGCCACTACTTCTAAGGCAATAATGTTACTCAGTATTACTGAAAATGGAAACATCTAAAGACACTTTGGAGTGTCCGTCTCAGTCTTTTATTACCACAATTTTCCTATTTGCAGGGCAAATGATATCACTGGAACCCTTTTAATAATGTCATCTCTGTGCTTCTTCTGTCATGGAGGCCATTAACATCATATGAAGGGTCAATTTTGTGCAGCCCTTAAACTTTTTATGTTACATCTACCACAAAAAAAAAAACACACAAAAACCTCCATATCTGATGATGTTTTCAGTATCCCAGTATGTGGCTTACTATATTTTTAGATACTGATAATGGCAGGGACAAGGTTAAGCAACTCTTGAGGCAATTACAAAAGCAACCTAGGTTAACCCTATTTGAGTTTGTTTAGCAAAAAGAGGAAATTTTTGATACAATTTTTTTTATTTTGTTACTCCTGGATTTTTTATTTCTCTTCTGAATTGTGTGATGGGATGTGAGGCTTCTGCCTAAATACTCCTCAGAGACAGAGAGAGTGAGATTTAATCTTCCGAAGAGCACCTCCATGTCTCTGGAACCCCCCACTGAACACTGCAAAGGAAAGCCCACACCTGCTGTGGAAAGTGATTTTGTGTTCTAATACAAACTGAACAGTTTCAAACACATAGCAAGTACAAGTGTGTCTTTTTGTTACTGTCACTAAGCTATTTACTACAGGGTACAGTAAAGCAAAATAGCTGTTACCCTTTCAGGGTAAACAGCTGGTAGAACATTTGATTCTAAGCAGTTTTCTCCATGGCTTACAATCTTGATGAACTTACAAATTATATAACAGTCTGTCTATAGCACTTCTTCATAAGGGTAAAATATGGAAGATGACATGTAATTTTCCGGCCTAATGATGAGTTATTATTTCTAGGTTTGATTAGCTTTTAGAGATTAAACTTCGGGGGGGGGGTTCTCTTTGTTTGGAACAAGTTATTTAGGAAAAGTAAAATATAAGCAGTAGCAGCCTGACTACATAAAAATACTCGAGTGGATGAAATGGTGGATGAAGTGCTCGTGGTTTCATGAGCATAATGGATATTCCAGTAAACAAGGGAGACTTCAGAATCTCCCTTTCCTTTTGGTTCTCAGAGTTTCTATTGGTCGATTTATATGAGAATACTTAACATATTATATACATACATACATAAAGGTAATTATGCTGATTAATATACTTGCAAGAAATTTTATATTTCTAGTAAAAAAATATGCTGATAACAGTTGTGTAACTTAGGCCCTATCGGAAAAGTTATATTCACACTGATTTCTTTAAAAAAAAGTTTTAAAGGACCCTAGATCAAGCCATGCCAGTATAAAGTTGGGTCTCGAAGAATAATCTTTATTTTAAAAACTTAAAACATTTTTGTCCTTATAAAGTCTGTATTTTAGTATTTCTTGGATGAATTCCACCAATTTGCATGATATAGGATTCTTTATCTTTCTGTTGAATTTTAAAGTTGGGTACTCTCTCTCTCTCTGGCTAGGTACATACGCTCTGAGAGGTCCATAATTCTAATTAACTTCTGCCTGTCTATCATCTCATCCAACATCCTCATACTGGTTGGACAGACTCAGACTCATAATAAGGTATGACTGGTAGTTATTCTGATTCTCTTTGTGTATTTCTGGTTTGAAAGAAAGTTGGTTATTGATAATCTAAACATTTATTATAGATAAAGACCATCTGACAATTTTTTTAAATATCTTATTTCTGAACAAAAATATTGCCTATTCCAGACCAGATATACGTTCCCTCAGCTTAATTTCCTGGGGATTGAGACGCTGTTTAATATAGTAAAATATGTGTTTGTTAAACATTATGTCAAATCTCTATTAGTTCAAAGCTTTAGAACATCAAAAGCACAAATTTTGATTCATTACCCTAATCATAATAAGGTTGCCTGTGTTTTGGTCTAGTTTATTCACATACTGATTCCAAAAATTCAACTCTAAATTATTTACGAGTATAATATAGATCTTGAAAATTTATGTAAAATTTTTCTATAGGCAATAATCAAAGACAATATCAGGTGAAAGCAACTCTAGGTTTTTGCCTTTCATAACATTTTACTTAACCTAAGTTATTTTTATGCTTAATTAGCATTGCAATTCTTGAAATGCATAGTCACTTTCAGCAGAATCAGAAAGTATAGGTTCTGCTTATAAGAACTGACTTGAGTTGAATGACTGTGTTTGTTCCAGAAGTGACTGTCAGCTCTCCTTACTAAACTACTCTGAAATGCATTCCAAGAATCCCATAGTAGCAGGCTTAAATTAACTTAGCCCTACCTCAAAGGAATTCTGGTAAACACTGCTTTAATAACGTGTCGATCAACTCAGGCCTGTGTTTTGCTCAATTTTTTTTATTTTCAAATACTAAAGCCAATAATTGAACTTTTTTCCACATAAGCTGTCATAAAATAAAATGTACTTTTCATTAGGCTCCTGTCTTATAGTAGATACTTGTAGGACATGTATAGTTAAAGTTTTCTCCACCAAAGTCTGCTTTCCTTGTAATTGTTTACTATCCACTCTTGAGTTATGCCCCTCATTACAATATAATCTTTAGAAGAAAATATGCTTTTAAAATTGTTTCATGCTCTGTGGCAAAGTTATTACAAGTTCTGAGACAAGTGGTAAAATACAATTGTCCACAAGGTTTGCTAGATATTACAGTGTTTATTGTCTGAATCTTTTTGTCCAATAGAAATAGAATATAAGCCACAAATGCAAGCCATATATATAATCATAATATCTTAGTAGCCACATTAACAAAATAAAAACAGTGAAGTTAATTTTAATAATATAGTGGGTCCTCAAATAATGTCGGTCTGTTCAACATCATTACTATATTAACATTGATGAGATGCTGTAGGACCAAGGTGTCAAACTCATTTTCACCAGGGACCATATCAGCCTCCCAGTTGCCTTCAAAGGGCCGAATATAATTTCAACTCCTTAATAGTTATAAGTTACATTTATACAACCCTAAATTTATTTCAGCTCTTAGAAGGCAACTGTAATGCTGATGTGACCCCTGGTGAAAATGTGTTTGACATCCCTGCTGTAGGAATTTAACTCATTTATATCAATTAGCCGATGGTAAAATTGGTTTCCTTATGCGTTGTTTTACTCAGTGGCAGGACCAATTGATGATAAATGAAGACTGACTGTATGTTATATTTAATTCAATATATCCAAAAGATGACCTTTTAACACATAATTACTATATTTAAATGCTAATACAATATTTTACAATAGTTTTATTAAGTCTTAAGGATCTGGATGTAATTTATACTTACAATACATCTCAATTCAGGCTAGGTCTATTTCATTTGCTCAGTGAATATTATATTGTGTAGGTCTAAATGCTACTAATATTCTAAAACTAAATAATCTGAAGAAATTACATTCTTCTTGCCCATTTTGGCTTTCCCAGGTTTCCAATGCTCCTATTTTATATGAAAATTCTATAAATATTAGGAACATAAAAGGCAAGATAAGATAAATCTAGTTTTGTCATTTCTGAGTATAAAGAATAGTTGGTAAGGGCTTAGTTAAAAACAAAAATTTTGGTGGTGTTTGGGTTCTCCCCAAGCAGTCAACTGCACAATAGATTCCACCTGGTTTGGGGATTATAGTGGTTCTGTTCCAGATAGACTACACTCATTTTTGCTGACACAGTTATTGATGCTTGTGGGAAGGAGTAGGTGGTAGGTGGTAGTGGTGATGAACAAAATAATACATTTTTGGTTTTCTTATGCTATGTTAATGTTGCTTTATAGGCTCTGCAGAGATGATCTTGCAAGCCTGAGACAATTCACTATAGAGTGATTGGGAGGGAAAAGTGTAAAACACTGGGGTTTTATTCTTAGTTATTATAAAAAAAAAATCAAGTTTCCGAAGGGTATAATCATATAGTTGACTGTGAAATACATGCTGGATGGAATTAAGTTGACCCTATTCCATTTTAAATACGTGTGAAATAGTAGTGTGTGAAAAGCTATACCTGCTTTACTGCATTTGGGATTAATGATTTCTCAGCAAAAAAAAATACAACAGGAAAATTACAAAATGTGTCATCTGCGTTTCTCTGGATAAACTGCAGGAAAGTGTTTTTAAAATGTAAACTATTTATCAGTGGCAGTATTTTATTTACATTTGTGTAGGACCCTGTTGCTGCTGTAGGCAGTTTGTAGTTGATCAGATTCCTATATGTGACTTTCCTAGTAAGTTTTGATTGATGCTTTAGTATTCCCCACTTGGAAAAATAGAAACAACTGAGAGAGCTTTTTGATGAACATGTTATTTGGTACAGCCTCTGAGAGTTGTCATGGCTCGTTTGTGTGAAAACTGGCATTCGATACTGATGTCCAGAATAGTTTTGAAGTGTCATACTGGGGTCTTTCTCTGAATTGCTTGTTGAAATGTAATGGACTTGATTATCTCACTAGAGTATTCCTGCTTTCTTTGAGTTGAGATTGAAAGAAGCTGAAATAACCCATTGTTAAAAATATTATGTATTCAAAAAGCTATAGAGTCAACTGTTGATAGCATAGTAAAGAATAAAATGCAGTTGCTTATATCTCTTATTAATATTCAGTGAAAAATTTAATTATAACTCACTTCATTATATTTTAAGCTTTCTCATAAAATGTCATTGTGCTTTGATCTTTACGCATTTATAATTTTGACCAGGATATTCATGTATCACTCAAATATTGTTCATTTTTGAAGTTTCCATTCTACCTTAAGGTATAAATTATTTTGTCTTTTTTAAAATATATTTTATTGATTATGTTATTACAGTTGTCCCATTTTTCCTCCTTCACTCCCCTCTACCCTGCACACCCCCTTTGCCCTCATTTCCCCCATTTAGTTTATGTCCATGTGTCATACATATAAGGTCTTTGGCTTCTACATTTCCCATACTATTCTTACCCTCCCCCTGTCTATTTTGTACCTACCATCTATGCTACTTAGTCTCTGTACCTTTTCCCCCCTCTCTCCTCCTCCCACTCCCTTGTTGATAACCCTTCATGTGGTCTCCATTTCTGTGGTTCTGTTCCTGTTCTAGTTGTTTGCTTAATTTGCTTTTGTTTCAGATGTGGTTGTTAATAATTGTGAGTTTACTGTCATTTTACTGTACATGTTTTTTATCTTCTTTTTCTCAAATAAGGCCCCTTAACATTTCATATAATAAGGACTTGGTGATGATGAACTCCTTAAATTTGACCTTCTGAAAATTTATCTGCCCTTCCATTCTAAATGAAAGCTTTGCTGGATAAAGCAATCTCAGATATAGGTCTTTGGATTTCCTGACTTGGAATACTTCTTTCCAGCCCCTTCTTGCCTGTAAGGTCTCTTGTGAGAAATTAGCTGATAGTTTGATGGGAACTCCTTTGTAGGTGACTGTCCCCTTATCTCTTGCTGATTCTAGGATTCTCTCCTTAATTTTAACCTTGGCTAATGTAATTATGATGTGCCTTGGTGTATTCCTCCTTGAGTCCACCTTCTTTGGGACTCTCTGAGCTTCCTAGACTTCCTGAGAGTATTTCCTTTGTCAGAGTGGGAAAGTTCTCCTTTATTATTTATTCGAATAAGTTTTCCACTTGTTGCTCTTCCTCTTCTCTTTCTGGTACCCCTATAATTTGGATGTTGGAACGTTTAAAGATGTCCTGGAGGTTCCTAAGCCTCTCCTCATTTTTTTTTGAATTCTTGTTTCTTCAATTCTTTTTCTGACTGGATGTTTATTTCTTCCTTCTGGTCCACAGTATTGATTTGAGTCCCAGTTTCCTTCCCATCACTATTGGTTCCCTGTACATTTTTCTTTATTTCACTTAGAATAGCCTTCATTTTTTAAATCTAATTTACAACCAAACTCAACCAATTCTGTGATTTCTGATTACCAGTATTTTGAACTGTGCATCTGATAGCTTACCTACCTCTTCATCGCTTAGTTGTATTTGTTCTGGAGCTTTGATCTGTTCTTTCGTTTGTGTCATTTTTTTTGTCTTGACACACCTGTTACATAGTGAGAGGCAGAGCCTTAGGCATTCACCAGGGTGGGGTAACCCATGTATCTGGGTAGTGACACTGTATGTGGGGTAGGGGTCCAAGAGGGAACAATGGCGCTTGATGGATTTCAATTACTTCTCCCGCTTCCCACAAACAAACTGGGCCTCTTTTATGCTGAATCCCAGGTGGGTGGGCTTGTCTACATTCTAGGACCCTGTGGGTCTCTCCAATGAAATCTCCTGTGAGGCTGGGAGTTCCTCCCAGCACCTGAACCCACACACGTGTTTTCAATGAGTGGTTTGAGGCTTTATTTCCCTGCGCTGGGGCCCTGGGTTGCCCTGTCAGTTCTGCTCCCCAGTTTCGCCTGGTTTATCTGCATGCAAATGTCCCACCACCCAGGCTGCCAGCTGCCTTGTGTGCCATGCCCCGTTCTACAATCTGCCACTTCGCTGGGTCCCCCAACCGCCACCTTGTCATGGCTCCTCTCTGCCCTGGCTGCCTGACTCTGCCCCTCCTACAGGTCTGGATGAATGTGTCTTCTTTAACTCCTTGGTTGTCAGACTTCCATACAGTTCAATTTTCTGTCTGTTCTGGTTGTTTTTTGTTTTTAAATTATTGTTGTCTTTCTTTTGGTTGTGTGAGGAGGCACAGTGTGTCTACCTATGCCTCCATCTTGGCCAGACATAAGGTAAGAATATTTTTTCATTGAGCCTGATGGTATATTTTGCAGAAAGCAAAGTTTATTTTGGAAACATATATTCAGAGAATAGCTTTCTTAATCACAAAAATATATGCTTGCTTCTTGCTAAAATGTTCTGAGATCATTTATTATATTAAACGTTTCATAGCATTCATTTTAACTTATAGAAGCCAAATTTGGTGACACTCTTGGGTGTTGGTGTTGTAGTTGTTAGTGGTAGTGGCTTTGTGGGGTTAGATAACAGTGGCCACCCAACAACTTTGAGATGTTCAGGGACAGTAGACAGTTACTACCAGGTTATAATGAAAGCAAGTTAAGTACAGATTCCATCGCACACTTAGATGTTTATTGGAGAAATACTTATTAGCAAATCAGGAGCAACACCTGTTCTATAAACATAATGAAGTCTTAGCTCTTTCTCATTTTAGGTACTTTGACTAGACCTCATATGCAACATTGACTTAAGGTGGACATAACAACCCTCTAGAAGCAGAATTCTGTGCCCTTTGTCAGCATGGTTCAGTCAGAATCCTCCTAGTCCAACAAAGCTGTGGATCCATCTCTGAGAAGCACAGGATCTAGGTCTCAGTGGACACTTCACGCAGTTCATTCAGGAGTAGGAAGTGTTTAACTATATTAATTTACATTGCTTCCATGCCTCTATTTTTTACCAAAGGAAGCCCATTAATACATTCACCATAATGATTAATCAGGCACTAGTTCATCACCTTTCACATTCAGTTTGTTGCTGAGCACAGTGTTGATTGTGATACATTTACCTGGATCAAAAAGACTTGCAGTTGCCACCAATGAAATACGGCTCTTTCAAATATAATGCCCACTTACCATTCTGTTCTGTGCATTCCTGGACAGCTAGAATTAAAGGTTAAACTAAGTAGCACATATATAGTATCATAGTGAAAATATCCAGGTATTATAAAATACATTCAAAGAGCCTAAAAATGTTAAACATTTTGAAAAAATAATATTCAAATATGAGAAAAATATAGACACTAACTTATTGCCAAGAGACCCAGCAAAATCCTCATTGACAGATCAAGGGAAGCTTTCCACATTGTTTTGGATGGGCAAATATTTTCTTAGCACTACTTTGGAGGAATTTATCTCATGGTTCTTTGTGTATCTATTGAAGTACATGATGAAATATGTTTTTTAGTATTGGAAAAAAGTGCTCTGCTAGGGCACTTTTTAAAAGTCATATATTCTACAGTTTTTTTTACTTAATCTTGCACTCATTTATACCCTTTCTAAAGTGCTATGGTTTGTGTTATTTAGCTTGTGTAGAGATAGTAATGATGGGCCAAACTAGAAGGCCAGCTGTGGTCATTGTAATAGAAAAACGTTTTGTGTTTTCTGAAGTGTGTTTTTAAAAATATTGAATGTAAATACCTTGAGTTGGGTGAAATACTCTGTAATTCACCTATTTCCCCAATCACAACCCAGAGACATGGGTTACCCCACCCTGGGTTTCTTTTGCTAGAGACCCAGATTTTTCACATATTACTTATATCCCTGGCCTCTGAATACATATGTGTTGAAGCTCTGAGAAAGAATATCGAGTGTGTTTTCAGCTCTCCATACTGTTTCTCAGGAAACCCAATAACACAATCTGCCTCTCCCTTAGAATTCAGTGATTTTCATGCTTGCCTGGGGGCATGTATTGAATATCTTTCAGTTGGTGATGTTTAAGAGCAGGCACTCTAGGCCAAACAGGCCTAAGCATCCTACATCTACCTTGTGCTTCCCAGTCGTATGATCTTGAGTGTGTTACTCAGCCTCTCTAGACCTTAGCTTCTCCTTGGTATCTTTCTTACAGTGTTACTGTCAAGGTTACATGAGCTAGTACATATGAAGCACTTGGTAAGTGCTCCTTAAACAGTAGCTGTGACTATGGTGGTGATAACACTGACCCCCACATGTACATCTGATTCTATACTTCTGTTCTGAACTTCAGATTTTCTTGTGTCCAATTTTTTTGCTTATTGCTAAATTCACCACTCATGTCCCTGCCCCACACTCCACTATATTCTGTATAAATTGAATGTATTTTCTGTAGTCTCTAACCCAGTTACAGAAGCTAGAACTCTGAGAGTAATCTTTGATTTCTCCTTTTATCTCATGTAGTCAATCTAATTAATCATCTATCCATGCCAGTAGTACCTTCACATAGTTCTCAAATTCAACTTTTGTCTTCTATCAGGTACAAATAATCATCTTTACTAATCTACCACTTCCAATATCACTAAACCCAATCTCTACCTTGTAGTCCAAGTGATGGAGCTAAAATTGAAATTAGACCACTCCACTTTCCTTCACAAACATGTTTTTTTTGTACTACGTATGCTGTTACAGTTCCCACTTTTTCTCACTTTCTCCACCTTCTCTCAGCACTACCCTCTCCCCTCTCCAAGCCAGTCTCCATATTGTTGTCTGTGTCCATGGATTGTACACAAATATTTTTTGGTTAATCCCTTCACCATCTTTCACCATGTTACCCTACTATCATCTCCTTCCTGGCATCTGCCAGGATGTTTAATGTATCTAAGCTTTTGTTACTGTTTTATTTGTTACTTTATTGTGGTCATTAGATTCCATATATAAGTATGGTCATGTGGTACGTTTATTTCACTGATTGGCTTAATTCACTTAGCATAATTTTCTCCAGATTATTCATTCCTGTTGTAAGAGTTTCTTCTTTTTTAGTGCTGCATAGTATTCTATTGTGTAAATATACTACAGCTTTTTATCCACTCATCTACTGATGGGCACTTAGGCTGTTTCCAAATCTTGTCTATTATAAATAGTGCTTCTATAAACATAGGGGTGCACATATAATTTTTTATATTGATGTTTCAGGATCCTTGGGGTATATTCCCCAGATGTGGAATCACTGGGTCAGAAGGGAGTTTTATTTTTAACTTTTTAAGGATACTTCATATTGTTTTCCACAGTGGCTATACCAGACTGCATTCCCACCAACAGTGTACTAGGGTTCCCTTTGCTCCACATTTTTGCCAACCAACGTTTGTTGATTTATTGATGGTAGCCATTTTGACAGAAGTAAGGTAATAGCTTATTGAGGTTTTAATTTGCATTTATATGATGATTAGTGATGTTGAGCACTTTCTCATATATCTACAGGCCCTCTGTGTGTCCTATTTGGATAACTGTCTATTCAGGTTTTTCTCCCATTTCGTAACTGGGTTGTTTGTCTTCCTGGCATTGATTTGTATTAGTTATTTGTATATTTTGGAGATTAACCCCTTGTCAAATGTATCACTGCTAAAAAGATTCTCCCATAAACTGTATTCTCTGTTTGTCTTGCTGATTGTTTCTTTAGCTGTACAGAAGCTTTTTAAGTTGATGTAGCCCCATTTGTTTATTTTTATCCTTGTCTCCCTTGTTCTAGGGCACAGGTGGCAAACACAAGGCCTGAGGGCTGAACTCAGCCCAGCACCTTGTTTTTACCCAGGGGCAGCACCAAGCTCCTTGCCCCTAGACGAGAAGTAGTTACATTTATACAGTCCTAAAATTACTTTCCACCCTTTGAAGGCAACCACGAGGCTGATGTGGCCCCTGGTGAAAATGAGTTTGACACCCATGCTCTAAGGGCTATATGGGCAAAAATATTTGTATTTTGAATATCTGAGATTTTACTGCCCATATTTCTTTCTAGGATTTTTATGGATTTGTGATTTACTTTTAAGTCTTTTGCCCATTTTGAGTTTATTTTTGTGTATGGTGTAAGTTGGTGATCTAGTTTTTTTTTTTTTTTGCATGTACCAGTCCAGTTTTCCCAACATCATTTATTGAAGAGTCTGTCTTTGCTCCATTGTATGTTCTTGCCACCTTTGTCAAATACCAATTGCTCATACAGACATGGGTTTATTCCTGGGCTCTCTGTTCTGTTCCATTGATATGTATGTCTGTTTTTATGCCAGTACCAGGCTGTTTTTATTACAGTAGAACCTTATAATATAGTTTGATATCAGAAGTTGTGATACCTCCAGCTTTGTTCTTCTTTTGCAAGATTGCTGAGGCTATTTGGGGTCTTTTGGGGTTCCACATAAATTGTTGGATATTTGCGCTAGTTCTGGGAAGTATGCCACTGGTATTTTAATAGGAATGACATTGAATGTACAGACTGCTTTGGGTAGAATTGCCATTTTAATAAGGTTAATTCTCCCAATGCATGAACACAGTATATGCTTTTACTTATTTATATCTTCCTCAATTTCTTTCTTCAGTAGACTACAGTTTTCCAAGTACACATTAAATTTATTCCTAGGTACTTTTTTTTATTGCTCCAGTACTAATTTGAATTTTTTTCTTAGTTTCTTTGATAGATCATTATTGGTATATAAAAATGCCATTGATTTCTGGGTATTAATTTTGTAACCTGCTATTTTGCCAAATTCATCTATTAGGTCTAATAGTTTTTGGTGGAACCTTTGATGTTTTTATGTATAATATCATGTCATCTGTATCATGAATAATGATACATATGTTTTCTATGTATAATATCATGTCTAAGTAGCATGAATAATGATACGGGTGCTTTCTATGTATAATATCATGTCAAAGTATCATGAATAGTGATAGCTTTACTTCCTCCTTTCCAATTTAGATGCATTTTGTTTCTTCTTCTTGTCTGATTGCTGTAGCTAGGACTTCAAGAATTAATGTTGAATAACAGTAGCGAAAGCAGACATTCCTGTCTTTTTTCTGATCTTAAGGGGGCACTTTTAGTTTTTGTCCTTTGAGAATGATGTTAGCTATAGGTTTTTCCTATGTGGCCTTTATTTTGTTGAGGTATGATTTCTCTATTCCTACTCTGCTAAGCATTTTTATCATAAGTGGGAGCTGGATTTTATCAAATGCTTTTTCACATCTATTGGTATGCTCATGTGATTTTTGTCTTTCATTTTGTTTATGTAATGAATCATATTTACTAATATATGAATATTATACCAATGTAGGAGATCATTCTGTGTGGCATGGGCCCAGCCCCCAGTGGCAAACATTTATTGCAAAGTAACTTCCTAAAATACATGCTAAACCTTCCTAGGATCAGTGTAACAGTCCAAACATTTTTGTCCTTTTTATTTGCAAATATCCCTCTTCTGTGATGTGATTAGCGAAATTGGCTCCTTTGTTTTCTGTAAAAGGTAACCACCTAAAGCAACCTATGCAGATAAATGAGTACCATAATGTAATGTGCTGAGAAACCCAATAAAGGTGGGTCACTGCAAGGGCCATGGCTTTCGCTCCCCTTGAGAGAAAAGCCATACTGTCCCTTTTCCTCCACCAGACTCGGCAGTGCATGTGAATGTCCCATTTCATCCATAATGACGCAGACACTGTGGGCCAGTGTCCGCATCATACCAAACTTCCATCTGTGGGATAAATACCTCTTGATCATTGTGTATGATCTTTTGATGTATTGCTAGATTCAGTTTGCTAATGTTTTATTGAGGATTTTAGCATCTATGTTAATCAGGAATATTGGCCTATAATTTTCTTCTTTCTTGTGCCTTTACCTGGTTTTTGGAACTAAGATAATACTGGCCTCATAGAAAAAGTTTGGAAATCTTCCCTCCTCTTGAATTTTTTGGAATAGTTTCAGAATAATCAGTGATAGTTCTTTGAATGATTGGTAAAATTCTCCTCTGAAGACATCTGGTCCAGGACTTTTTTGTGCCAGGAGATTTTTGATTACTGCCTCAATTTCATTTATTGTTATCAGTCAATTCAGGCTTTCTGCTAATTCCTGTTTCAGTTTTGAGAATTTGCATGTTTCTAGAAATTTATCCATCTTTCCCAGGTTGACCAATTTTTTGGCATACAGTTGTTCATAGTAATTTCTTACAATACCATGTATTTCTGCAATATCATCTGTTATTTTGCCTCTTTCATTTCTAGCTTTATTTATTTGGGTTCTCTGCCTCCTATTTTTGATGAATCTAGTTAAAGATTCATCAGTCTTGTTTATCTTTTCAAAGAATAAATCCCTGGTTTCATCTTCTGAATTGCTTTTGTAGTCTCTATGTCAGGGGTGTCAAACTCTTTCACTGGGGGGCCACCAGCCTTGTGGTTCCCTTCAAAGGGCTAAGTGTAATTTTAGGACCTTATAAATGTAACTACTCCTTAACCATTAAGCAAGATCTCAGTGCTGCCCCTGGGTAGAAACAAGGTGCCAGCCCAGATACAGCAAGGGGGGGGGCTGGATTTGGCCCTCAGGTCTTGTGTTTGACACTTGTGCTCTATGTCATTAATTTCCACTCTGATCTTGATTTTTTCCACCCTTCTACTTGCTTTGCACTGTGGTTGTTGTTGTTTCTCGATTTATTTTTTTAGGTCTAATGTTAGATTGTTTACTTGAGATTTTTCTTGCTTCTTCAGGTAGACCTGTAGTGCTATGAATTTCCTTCTCAGAACTGCTTTTGCTGCATCCCATAGGTTTTGCATTGTTGTGGGTTCATCTTCATTTGTTTCCAGGAACTTTTTGATCTTGTCTTTGATCTCATTTGTTACCCATTTGTTATTTAGTAACATGGTATTTAGCCTACATGTATTTGAATGTAGGCTAAATACATTCAAATGCATTTGAGTCTTTTGTATTTTGAGGTTGATTTATAATTTAATGACACTGTGATCCTAGAAAATGCTTGATAAGATTTCAACTTTCTTGAAATTTTTAAGGCTTGTTTTGCAGCCTAACATGTGGTCTTTGAGAATGATCCATGTGCACTTGGGAAGAATGTATATACTTCTTCTTCGAGGTAAACTGTTTTATAAAAATGTATTTGATCTACTGTGTCATTTCATGCCACTATATTCTTGTTGATTTGTTGTCTGAAAGATCTGTCCTTTGTTGACAATGGGGCATTAAAATCCCCTAGTATGACACTATTGTTGTTGACATCTTCCTTAAAGTCCACCAACATATTTTTATGTATTTAGGTACCCCTGTATTGGGTGCATATATATTTACATGTGTTATGTCCTTTTGTTGGATCTATCCCTTTAAAATTATATAATGACCATCTTTATCTTTCTTTATGGCCTTTATTTTAAAGTCTATTTTGTCAGATATAAGTATTGCTATACCTGACTTTATTTTGCTTCCATTTGCATGGAATATTTTCCTCCATCCTTTACTCTCAGCCTGTAGAAATCTTTTGCTCTGAGGTGGGTCTCTTGTAGACAGGATATATATGGATTGTGCTTTCTTATCCATTTGGCTACACTATGTCTTTTGATTGGAGTATTTAATCCACTTACATTTAAGGTTATTATAGGTAGGTGCTTATTTATTACCATTTTTTTATATTGTACCTTTGATTTTCTCTCTATTTCTTCTTCTTACAGAAGGTCCTCTAACATTTCTTGCAATGCTGGTTTGATGGTAGTGAACTCCTTTAACCTTACTTTGTCTGGGAAGGTCTTTATTTGGCCTTCAGTTTTAATTGAGAGCCTTGCTGGGTGGAACAATCTAGGCTGCATGTTCTTAGCTTTCATTACTCTGAATATTTTTTGTGAACGTGTATTGTCTCACTTCCTGTATAAGTAATTTTCAAATGGTCTCAGACACAAGGAGTGAAAGTGTTTTCTTTATCAAACTTTCTATTCACTGATTTATTTGCATTAGTATACTAGGGCTCAAGAATAAATGTTAGGGAGAAAGAGTTCTATAGCTTATAAAATTTGAGAAGCCTTGAACATGACTTGTGCTGACCTCTCCATTCTTGTTCTATTTTACTACCTTTTGTTTATCATGCTACCAGCACCAAACTGCTTATAGTTCATCAAAATCATCCAATGGCTTCTTGTTTCTTCCTACTCTTCAGCTCAGAGCACTGCTCCTCTCCTTCACCCTACCTGACTTTGCAAATTATTTCATCTCTCTTGTGTTCACTCTCTGACACTCTGCTCAGTCCTTTTCCCCACTTTTAGAAGCACTCCCCTTATAGGCACACCAGGTCTGGGGATCCATGATTCCCAGTGTGTACTCACAATCTTGTATTATATTACCTGTTTCCAAACAATACACATTTCTAGGGCAGGGCTAGATTACATTCATTCTTAAGTTTATTGACAACATACAATCTGAGTACAGTAAGTATATAATAAATATTTATTGAATGAATAAGTGAATTTATTTAGATGTATCATTTGAACTCATCCTGTGGTGCTAATAGCTATAGTTAGTTTTATAAGGATTGGAGTCCTCACTCTGGCAGAATCTAAGCCAATATGGTGTTAAAGACAATTTTTCTGGGCACTGGTTTAAACTATAAGTGAGTAATGGCATGCTTTAAAGGTGATCTTTTCTTGGGTTTTAGCTGAAGAGATTTTGAAACCTAACAAATGTGAATCTTTTCACTTGATAAGTCATGTAAAATAATGTTCATAACCTTCAACTGAATGGTTGACTTCAACTAAATGACTTCTCATAGAAGTCATTTCCTGCTAATAATGTCCCAAATGCATGTTTATTATATCTCAGATGTGTGTATGATCCTAATAGCTGAAGCAAAAGCCTCCTATTTAAGTTTATTAAAATCTAATTTATCGACCTGCCACGATGTTTGTAAAAGGATTTGAATGTAATAAGCTTATGTATGACTCATTGAGTCCATTTTGAGGTATCTTACTAACTCTGCCAGGGTTCTTCTGGGTTTCTGAACCTTCATCAAAGCAAGGAACAAAAGGGTTTGTCAGTTTTGTGATTTATCTCAGCTCCTGACAATGAAGGGTTATTTTGTCCTGTTGTAATGGAGCTCAACCTAAGAGATAGTGGGATTGGAGAGACTTCTAGCCTATTCTAACCTCGTGTCCCCTGATCATACCTTTCCACACTTTTGCATTATAGGAGCCAAGGGTCATATTATCAAAGTCAACTTCAAAATAGGTCAAAAGATCAATATTAAGAATGGGTTTGAAAGAAGCCAAGAGAATGAAAGTGGAATTATTTGACAACAAAGAATTACTAATATGGTTGAGATATCAGGAGACAAATCACTTTGAGGGACAAGGAAGCCAATTTGAACATTAAATATGTGTCCTTGGGAAAACTCCAAGGCTGGGCAAAACTCTCGGAGTGAGCACTCCTTCAATGGAGAAGTAGAACACATCTCAGGCTTGTATGCCACAGTTGTTTGGAAAGTGTCAGGCCTGTTTTGATTCCTTTCTGTTTATCCATCCTTAGGAAGTTACACAAAAGTGTCCTCTAGGCAATGTAAAAGGACTTCTTGAGTTGGCCAATTCCTAGTCTCCACACCTACCCACCTTAGACCTAGCCTTCATGCTTTCTCAGTTGGACTACTATAACACCCTTTCAACTTTTTTCTGCTCATTTCACCTTTCTTTGTGCTAGCCCAGCCTTCATATTATTGTGCCAAAGACCTTAAATTTACAGGAAAAGCAACTACCTGATTAGAACACTTTCTGTTTCCAGCTCTACAGTGAGTTTACAGGGCTCATAAGATTAGCTTAATTGCTGGCCATCACCCACATTCATGCAGGCTGTCTCTAGTATATAAATTGACATTGTGATAAATTAAAAGGACAGTCCTGTGTAGATTAATTAGAAAAGCCCATTTCTCTCCAGGCTGAGAAAGGCTCTAGCAGGACTTTTGGCCTCCCATTTCTGCTGCCCGATGGAGACCCTGGCCTTATGCTTCCCGGGGTAACCCATGTCACCAGAGGCAACCTTGCCTCTGTGCCTTTGCACTTATTTTTACCTTGCCTGATAAACTGCTACCACCTTTTAGGAGCTGGCTTATGCAAATCATCTTAGTGAAGTTCTTCAACACTCTTATGCTTCCGTGGCACATGGTATATACTTCTGTAATCAGCATCAATCACATTATTCTACAACTATTTATTTACTAATCTATCTTTCCCACTGTACTCTGATTCTTCAGGGTTGTTTTTTTATCTCTTATTTTTGGGCTTTACAACTATTGTACAAATGCATTGTTACAATATTTTCATACAGGAGATGAGGAAAACACTTGAAGATTAACTGTTTTTCTTTGCTGGAGTCAAACTAGTAGAGAAATTAAAAACTTATCCCTATGTATTTTATTCACTTTTCCTCTTCTCAATGCATGATATGAACTTGTCAGAAGTTTAGCTAACATCAACAAGGGGACCATGTTGTATAATAAAAGCTGATAATGTCCATGAGAATTCTAAATACATTTTAAAGTACTAAAGTGCTAAATAAACACCATGTAAATGTGGTAAATTATTTTAAATCACAGATATTGTCACAGAAATGAAAGGTCTCTGAGTAAGATTATACTAGTTTTTAATGGCTCGTTATATGAACTCTGAGGCTATCCCTCTCTGGGAGTGAACATAGGATAAAGAAAGTAGAACTTAGGTTATTACTAAAGGTCCTTTGATCAAGGCAGAATTGGTCTTAGCATGAGATTGAATGTGGTGGAGTGTGTAGGAGAGAACTCCTTCTATTAATACTTCAGAATGTAGTTCAGGGGGTGACAGTCTTTGGGGGTAAAGGGCTACATAAGTAAATATTTTAGGCTTTGTGGTCCATATAATTTGTCACAACTACTTAACTGATGATATAGATCCAAAGCAGCCATAGACATAAAGAAATGAATCCGATCGAATTTGGTGTAAGGTCATTGCTTGCCAATCCTGGGCAATCTTGAGTTTTCCAGAAACATCTAGTGTGCGTGCAAATAAAAGAACTACAGTGTAAGGTGAGGCCATCTTTCAGGCTGATGTGCTCATGCAGAAATGACCTCCATTTCTGAAGTATCCACCCAAGGTTTAGTCTGTGTAGCCTGCAGAACCGAAACAGGGATCCCTTGACAGTGTGTGAAAGGCTTCTGCAGAGATAAAAAGGAACGAAAGAACTTTGAACTCCTTCTTTGGAGCAAGAACTAAACACAGAATTTCTTCACATGTGGTGACTATTGGTTACCAGTATATAAAAAATTAAAACATGAATCAAATCACCCTCAACTAAGCTGGACATTTTATGAATAGAGGAAGCTAAAAGTAGCCAAGAGACGCCCTGTGCAAGGTATAACAAAGCTAGCCATCTTTGTAGAAGAAAATTTCTTAAAGCACAGCAATAAAATGGGCAAGCCCCTATTAGGGAAAGTCTGTGTAGCCTCATCTGAAGGTCTTGGGCAGAAAATTCACATCTAACTTAGGAAGTAGGGAAGACAAATTCTAGCTAATTCCCCACTAAATTCACCCATAGAGTCCAAAAAATGTACTTGAAAAGTAACTAAATAAAATTAAAAAAAAAAAAAAACAGAAAAAAAAGAAAAAAAAAAAAAACCCCAAGCCTGCTGCTCTCTCAATCTTAAATGTTGGAATATTGTTATGTGTATTAGATCATATGCATTGTTGTAGCAAACCTTAGAGCCAATGCACAGAACTAAAACGTTGATGCCTGTTACCAGAAGAAACAAGTATGTTAGAAAATTAAACTGTTTTTCATGTCTTCTGTGATGCTACTCAGTTAATTTTAAATCTTAAGCCTTAAAGAAAGAAGTAGACATATGATCAAGTTGAGTCTGTCTTACCTATAAAATTTAAGATGTATGAAGTGCAAAGTGAGGAAGTTAAATATGTGTAGTCATCCTAGGCTGTTGGTGTACTGAACCAAAAATTTAGGTTACAATTGAAATGAAAGGAGACATCATTAACTTTAACAGTAGAAATCTAATGATAATTTTTAATTTATAAAATTTAACTCATTAATATTTATAATAAAATCCTGTATATGTTGTCTGCGTTAAACTACAATACACAGAGGTTTTATATATCTCTAGAGATATGACTTTGATAGATGATAAACCAGTATATGCACGTATGGAATTTTGACAAAGAATTTTGAATGAATCTTATCTCTGTTTTGCATTCTTATTGTTAATTAAATTGTATTTGTATTTTAAAGTGATTTCTTCCTAATGAATAAGAGTGACACATATTGTTTTTACAAAATATAAATTTGTTCTGTGTTTCTGGTTTCCTTTTTTATATAAATACCTGTTTTTTGTTTCTTTTTAGTAAGAAATATAAGCATGTAATTTCTCTATTTAGAAGTATTTGTTGCATATTTTTTCCAACTTCCAAAATAAAGTTGAAAAATGAATGTATACCTAAGGAAGAATACCCTTTATAAAAATTAAAATGCTAATATGCATAACAAATTACCTTAAACTTCATGGCTTAAAAATATTTACAGACCTCCCAGTTTCTGTGAGTCAGGAATTGGGGAGTGAGTCAGCAGGGCACTTCTGGTCCAGAGTCTCTCAGGCGGCTGCAGTCCAGCCTGGTAAGAGCCCATCTGAAATGAAGGCTTGACTGGGCTGGAGGATCTGCTGTAAGGTGGCCTATCATTCCAGGAGTGAAGAAAGATTCACTTCTTCTAAATGAAGGATTTTTAAGCTTTACTATATCCTGGCCATGTGCCATTTGTTAAGTTTATGTAACCATTCTGCACAAACCAACTTAGTGATCTGTATAAATTATAAATCAGATCATGACACTCGTCTGCTTAAAACCCTTCAGTTAGAGTAAGTGAAGCTTCTCTTAGACCTGGGCTGGTATCCAAACCCCATAGCATGGCCCACAGAATCTGGCATGACCTGATCTCTGCTTCTCCCACCTAACCACCACAGGGTCACTATTTTCCCTGCACTATATCCCTGCCACGCTGGCCTTCCACTAGAAACACTGCAGGGTTCGCCAATAAGCCATCAGCCAGGTGGCCAGACACCTCGTTTGTTCCTGTTGTCCTTGTGCAGTGATCAACAAGGCCACTTTAAAGTGTCTCATCGATTATATGCCTGGCCTGGCCTGCAGCTCTGTCCCCTGCCCCAGGACTTTCTCTCCCATATTTCTCCCTCTTTCATCCTTGGGAGAGCCCTGTTAACTTAGACGTGTCCTGCAGCACAGATGCAGTCTTCTCGGAGACAACTTTCCACAAACCTTACACCGCCAAGACCAAAACACTGTAATAGTTTTCTCGTTACTCTTTCTCAAGGAATCTATTTTTATCTTTATAACCATACCTTAATTTGTGATTGTTTCTAAATAATGTTTTTATTTCCCAATGACAACTGACAAACAATATTACATTAGTTTTAGGTGTACAACATAGTGATTAAACATTTAGTAACTTACCAAGTGGTCACCCCAATAAGTCTAGCACCCTCCTACACCATGCATATTTATTACAGTATTTTTTACTGTATTCCCTATGCTGAACTTTGTATCCCCATTACTATTTTATGACTGCCAATTTGTACTTCTTACCCCTTCTCCTTTTTCACCTGTCTTCCTCACCCCCTTCCATCTGGCAGCCATCAGTTTGTTTTCTATGTCTGTGAGTTGTTTCTGCTTTACTTTGTCTCTTAGATTTCTACATCTAAGTGAAATCATATAGTGTTTGCCTTCCTCTGACTTATTTCACTTAGCATAATACCCTCTAGGTCCAACTGTGTTGTCACAGATGGTAAAACTTCTTTCTTTTTTGTGGCTAAGTAATATTCCGTTGTATATATGTGCCACATCTTCTTTATCCATTCATCCACGAAGGGATACCTAGGCTACATCCATGTCCTGGCTATTGTAAATAATGCTGCAGTGAACATAGGGGTCATCTTATATTTATTTAAATTCAGAAGGGAACAGTGAATATCTGCCTGATTTACACCATATGCACAGTGCCTGGCACATAGCAGCAGGCGCTCATTTAATATTTTTAAATGAATGTGGGAAGTGTCTAAACCCTTAGCTGCTGTTTTCTAATCTAACACTGGAGAAGGGGGTGTTTGAGGATCAAGAAAGATTACACCTAGGACAGTGTCCAGCACACAATACATTTTGAATCAGGTAAAATTTACATATCGTGCTATGCACAGTGAGTAATGTGCTGAGTTTTGACCATCATATACATATGTAACCAACACCATAATCAAGATATGGAACACTACCATCTCCCTAGAAAGTTATCTGTGTCTTCACCCAACCCCTATCCCTCTTGGAAACTATTATTATTTCTGTCTTCATGTGTTAGCTGTGTTCAGGTTAACTTAGGAAAGACCCAGTACTCATTTTCAATAACTTAATATGAAGTTAGTGGCAGTGTGTATAGATTGGCTTCATGAAAGAGAATCATAAAGGTTTTGTGACCAATTGAATAAGGATACTGAGAGGGATCATACCAATTACAGTTTTCCTTTGGTTTGTGACACAATTTTCATGTTTAAACTGAACACATAATTGCAGAGAATCAGCAGACCATGGGGGATCTCTGTCCGCCTCCAGGGAAAATGCTCCAAGCAATTTTTTCCTTGCTCTTGTCCTTCAGTCCTTTACTCTTTTTGGACTTTCCACTTGATTATTATGTCCCAAATATGTTTTCTCTAAAAAAAGGAAAGCATCGTCCTTCTTAAATGATATATATATCCATCAGAATATATGCAATTCCAGACTGAATTTATTTTCTTTAAATTTCTTGAGTTGTCAGCTACCAGTGAGGGCAAAATTGTGTCTAAGATCAAAAGTTCTTAGACCACTTTCTCGTTAGGCACAGAGGCATGCCTTCGTGTGTCCTTTATGACTAGATGCGAAAAAAGTTCTGCAGAAAGTTAGAAAGTGAGCAGCTCTGATCCTCAACAGGAAGTCAGAAACTTGTGACACGCTTCCTCCACGGGAGCAGAGTGTTCTCAGATTAAGGGGGGAAAGAACACAGAGAACAGAATTATGCCAAGCAAAAGTACTTCTGACTTATGTCCAGCGAATGAGAACAACTTTTTAAAACCCATTCACGAATATTCTAACTAGAAAGCATTTATGTTTTAAATTTCACTATGTTTTCATTTTTTTAAGGATAGACAATTCTTTGAATTGCTCAGCATCCACATAGCTGGAAAAAGTTGCTTTTTTCCCTATTAAATAAAAACATAATGAATGTTGTTATTCAGAAGCTATCATAAGATATTTCCCCATGTATCATTATTAAGTCTCGTCTGTTTTACTAATAAAGTAATAGCATGAGTGTGCCTTCTTTTCAAATACTAGAGAAGACTCTGCCGTGTATAAATTGTATTTTATTATTAGAGAGCCTTTCTGTTTTTCCCTGTGGGGTTATCTCAGTAAGACAGAAACATGAGTATATAGCATAACTATTTCTATATTCTCTTTTATTTTTTCTTTTATACATTTTTAATCACTAAATCCTGAAACTAGAAACCTTGTAATTATTTCCATGATTTACCTGTCCTGTGTTTTTTCCTTATTCTATAAGGCCTCACTTTGCCCCCTGAAATATGTATCACATCCTATATCCACTGAATTCCCTGGAAAGCCCACATTCTCCAGCCCTATCATCTGGCTTCATTAGCTATTGGTTGTGTATAAAAAAGAAATGCCATCTGAAATAAACAAAATACTGTTTACCTATTTCCACTATTAGCAAGTGGTGATAAACTCAATTTTTTAAATGACAAAAATATATTACACAGATGGTGGCAAGTGAATTATTTTCCATTTTGTCTGCCAATCATGTTCAAGATTTAGCTGACTGGTCGGACATTATCATCTCAAAGGGAGATAGCATGGATTTTAGGAGGGAGGTGCATTTTCCATGTACATTCTGCCCTGGATACCTACCCACTTGTAGTTTCTTTTGGTTATAATAGAGCCTAGCTATACACATCAAGGGAAGACTAGATTCTTCAGGCTATCATGCAGGATAGCTCATCACAGCATTCTTAATGCTTGTTGGCAGTCCTGTCTATTGGTAGAGGTTTGGTTGTCGTCCTGTGGTGGAGCTAGCTGCAGTGAACTTATACAGCCTCCCAAGTCTCATGTCCAGCTATGAAGAAGATCGTTGTTAAGAGTTTCCAGAGCCCATTTGTTGAAAAATAGGGGAATTTGAATGAAATCTCTGTAGCTAGCAATAAAAAAATGTTTAAGCTTCATTTTCAGAATTGCAATTGTATTCACAGAGAAGGGTTTTTTAAAAGACAAATATTTCTGCTGGTAGGGACAATTCTAAGATCATAAAGGAATTCTTGGGGATTAGAAGAAAACAAGCAAGTTTCAGAGTTAAAAATAATGTTGATGAAGAGGAGCTGATTTTTATTCTTTTAAAAATTTCACCCTGCCATGATTCTTTTTTTTTCTTTTTGAACTTGAAAAAAATGTATAATATTGCTGTTCTTTTCATTGAATAGCGGTAAAAGGCATAACTTGTCAACATAAGAAATGTCTGCATACCGAATCCACATGCATACAGAAGTGAGGAACAGTTGGGAATTGTGCTGAGTAGGAAAATATTAGATAATGTTAATGCATTCACCAAAATGAAACTACAGTCATGAAGGAAATCAGTTACTTTCATGTGTCAAAAGGGCTAGATCTCACAACCACATTCTAGAGACTAAGTAATGCTTATTCCAGGACTCCAAAGTAAGAATTACTAAATATCTAAAATGGGATAAACATTTAAGAGAGAATGACTTATCAAGGAAAATATATTTAAGAGTCAAAGGGCATATGTCAGAAAACTATACTTAGACAATAGGGATTCTCTGCTGGAGTGATACAAACAGGCCATTTAGAACCACGTGGAGAGTTTTCAATACACCTTTCTCACACCTTCTCCAAATCTGGCGCCCTTGAGAATTTTATAAATAGATTGAAAATGGTCTGCAGGTGATTCAGGTAGGTGTCCTTGCTCCGAACCCTGATATTGGAGCTTACAACAGCAAATGGAAAGATAGGTAAGAAACTGAACTTAGAAGTCGCCAGTCAGTACTTCTGTGTTGGTCTGTTCCATGTAATCTACTTACCTCAGCTTTACTGCATGTCAAATAAGGGTAAGAATATACCACAGAAGTGCTCCGAAGATTAATATTAAACTTTTTGACCTTTCTGGAGAAAAGCACAAGATATTAAAAGAAAGGAATTGGCAGAACCAAAAATACCCTATCACTTCAAATTTGTTTAATAAGAAAATGAGTCAGTACAGTGTAAATTAATGCACATTCTCAACTCTAAACACTTGAGATCCAACAAAAGGTGGGCCTACACTGGGAACAATTTTAGGTAATAAATATCTTATTAAATATCTTAAGTCTTCCATGACTAACCTTATTGCAACCAATTTGTCAGCTCTCCCACTACATTTTTTGTGTTTTCTCCTGCACCTGTGTTCAACACATGTGGTTCGTTTTAACCTTGAAAAGCTTAAACAAGAAATGTTTATTGTTTCCCCCCACTTCTTATGTGTAATAATATCATAGGATATAATCCAGCAAATGTTATATATACACATAATACTAATGGGATTAGATATTAAAAAGGCATTGAAAAATATCAGAGGTTAAAAATAAATAATGAAACTCAGCTTAGTAGGTTTTTCTTTTTAGGTTATAACAAGCTGTATTTTCCTGACTAGAAAATTACCATTAGAAACTAAAAAAAAATTTAACTAGAAGTTTAAAAATAATTTTATCTCAAAATTAATTATTTTCCCCATCACCATTTATCCCCCCAGGCCCTCTTCCACCTCCAGCCACCCCTGCACCATGCAGTCGCCACACTGTTCTTTCTCTTTTTCTCTCTCTTTTCTTTCCCATCCCCTACACAGCATCCCCTCCCAAGAGCTGTCAGCCTGCTCTCTAACTATGATTCTGTCTCTATTTTCCTTGTTACTTCACTAGATTCCACATATGAGTGAAATTATTTGGTATTTGTCTTTCTCTGACTGGCTTATTTCACTTAGCATAATGTTCACCAGGTCCATTCTTGATGTCACAAAGGGAAGAATTTTCTTCCCTTGTCTGGTCCAGTGGAATTCCATTGTGCAATTGTCCCACAGTTGTTTTATCCACTCATCTACTGACAAACACTTGGGCTGCTTCCAAATTTTGGCTATTGCAAGTAATGCTGCAATGAACATAGGGGTGCATATATTTTTTTCAAATTGGTGTTTAACTCAAATGCACATGATCAAGAACCACCTCTTCAGTAGGGTTGCCTTGTATACAGTCTTTTTGTTAAATATACAACATCATGTGTGCGTGTGTACATATGTGTACGTGCACGGTTTCTGCTCTGTTACAGACTTTCTGTTTTCGTAATTTATCTTGTTGTGTGAGAGAGTGTGGGAGGAAGGGACATATTGAAAGTCAAGCTTAAACATTTTTTATGTGTCCTGTCCTTTAAATGCACAGTAAACCAGAAAGATGAGAACAGCTTCTGGGAAGATATTTCATGTCTATTTCTATGTACTTCCATACATCTTACCAGACTTCAGTGCCCTACCTTCCAGAAGTCAGTAATACAGATACACATAAGTAATAGGGCCTATGCTACAAATGCATTTACTTTTCTATGAGAAAAGTGCAAGGGAGGAGAATGGCCTTCCTCAACATGAGCAGAAATAAATATTATTTTGCCTTTGTATTGGGACGTCCTTCATTTCACATTTCAGAGTCAACTCACCATAGTAAAAAGGGCCCTTGTCTCAAATCCTAACCCTGTCACCAATCAGTTGATCTTAAGCTAGTCTTCTAGCATGTCTCAATACCCATTTTCTTAACAGCAAAATGAAAATAAATGTGTATATGTTGGATGGAGGTGAGTTGGCCAAAGCAGAGTGAGAGGAGGCTTGAACTCTGCTTGGAGAGGTTGCATGGAAACCATCTTTAATTTCTTTATAGCTCTAAGAGTCTAGGATTCTTACCTACGGGAGAAATGATTTTCTTTTCTTACTCAGTATTTTGTTGTGATATCCATAAACTCCACTGTACACCAGCATCTGTTTTATTTGTATACTCTAGTTTCTCTGTGCCCTGGTATTAAAATGTAGATACTAGCAGGTGGTATTGTATTTTTTCCCGAGAATTTGGTGATGACATATAGGATAACAAAAATGTGAATTATTTTATTTATTATACTTCTAAAGCAATCTAAACTGTATTTAGGAACATTATATCTCTGCAAATGTACCAAATTTGCCCTCAGTCTTTTAAACAAAAACCCTTCCTAATGCTAATTATGAATAAATACAGGGAAGAACAAAATTGTGTCTAAAGTCATAGCAGTTCATTTGCTTTGTGGTAGTTTTGCTATCTTCATATTTTTTTACAACAGCCTTTTGTATTCCAATAATTATATGCAGTTACTCTACTGAATAGAAAATTGTCACCAAAAAAAATACTTTACAAGGAAAAACAGTAGCGGCAAGGCTAATCTATAGCTTTGGCCTTTCTTAATGAGTGTTGCGAGAAACTTTTCCAAACCCTGCAGGGAAATGCATGTTTTGTAAGAAAAAGCTCTCAAGCTGTTAGAACTGAAAAAAAAATGCCAGAAGTGCTGTAAGTTTAGTTTGCCATAGATGTGTAGGTTTTATGAGCAAAGTGAAAAAAACTTCTTTAAGATAATCCTTTGTAATCCAGGTTCTTCTAGAATGAAGAACTATCAGTCATAGAGATCTGAAAGCACGTTTGAACCCAAAATATAAATTTAGTGGTTGTTGAATGTAATAGGAATTATTATATAAATAGGCTAATTTTTATGTTTATTTCATCTGTTAGAAAATTGTAAAGCCTCAATAAAAATCACTTAAGTCTTTTATTCAAGAGCCCTTTTTATACTTTTATTCAAATGTCACATAAAATGAGAAAGCCCTAAATGGAAAAAATATGCATATACGTGAATCCATGTTGCATGAGATAAAAATATCTCCCAAGCCATTATGTACAATAATATATAATATTTGGTAATTCATGGTGAATCCTTGGTTTATGTTATTTAGTATTTATTTCAATCAATGAAACTGAAAATACCAGTGAAGGCCAAAGCATTTCTACACTTTTGAGTAAAGGAAAATTCTATGATATATTTCAAATATGAACATATAACCAGAATTGGAAGAACCTATAGTTAGTTTGAAATTGCATATGAACATTGGTATTTTTTGTTAATCCTAGAACATAGTATTATAGAATGTTTTATGAAACAAATTTGGTCAAATTATACCATATTTTATTAACTAATTATAAGCATTTAGTGTTAGCATGACTTGCCTTTGATGCATCTGTATCTTCCATGAATACATACGGTAAAAAGTAACTGTTTTAGGGAAACTAATGTGATATGACAGAAAGGAAAAAAATAGCTAATCTTTTCTTGAAATCAAATTCTGTTTATGCTATAGAAAACAGTACTTACAGTATCATCGTGGCTCACAGAGAACTTCCCTTAAACAAGGACAATTTTATTTGCTTATTCTTCGCTCTTCATTTTATTTCATTTTTTCTCTAGACATAAATTTTGACGCCTTAGAAACTGAAAGTTTTTCAGTAGGAAAGATAAGCAGACTTAAAAGCATATGAAAGACGAGTACTTATGAGTAGGTTTTTCTTGTTTTGTTTTTTCCATCCTTGTTCCCTTGGTCTTACTAACATCAAAGCTTTATTTACACACATGGTTTTCTCAGGACTGTGAGCATGATATGTTCGTTTCAATTGCTTTTGAGATTCAAAAAAAATCTTTCATTTATTGGCAACCCCTCAATTTTTCTCATCAATCTCATATGAAAATCCCAACAATTAAGTTTTAAATATAATAGTTAATCTGAAACTTTACACATAGCATTTTCTAAATACAGATGTCAAATGTCCCCAAAAGGAAGCCATTACGAATTTGGTTGACTCGAAAGGTTTCAGGAAGTATTACGAATCTGTTTATTGAAAAATAAAGGTGAAAAATAAGATTAATTGTAGGTATCATTTATCTTTAGTAAGAAATAGCTTTCATAAGATATTAAAGGAAGCTATAGGCATCACTTTGCTCTGACTTTCCTCAGTTCATGTCTGTAAGGCAAGAGAATGGAGTAACTTTGTTAATGTACTAAAGCCGGCAGAACCATCACTGGCATCAGTGAGTGTTATACTGGCGTTGATTCCCACAGGTGATACAAATCATCATTCTAGTTCATGTGCTATATTTAAGATATATCATTGGTTATGCTTCAGAAAAAATTCTCTCAAGATTTCCTTCCAAAGATCATGATGGTAAGAGGGGAGATTTTTGCATAGCAGCATCTAAATGACTTTTGCATTTAAAAAAATTATTTATTTTTTAGAGAAGGGAAGGGAGGGAGAAAGAGGCGGGGAGAAACATCAGTGAGCAGTTGGTTGGTTGCCTCTCGCACGTCCCCTACTGGGGACCTGACCTGCAACCCAGGCTTGTGCCTGGACTGGGAATCAAATTGGTGACCCTTTGCTTCACAGGCCAGTGCTCAGTCCACTGAGCCACGCCAGCCAGGGCTGGATAACTTTCGCTTTTTGACACAAGGAAGTCAGATGACTCATGAATGCAGTCACGGTTTCTCCTGAGCAGTGCCCAGGCTTCCTAGCAGCACAGCGTTGGGCACTGCCCTCTGGAAGCCACAACAATAGAGCAGAGACATGTGTCATGGTTGCCCCATGTGGAAGTCTTGTTATGTTAACTTCATGTTTGGAAATGAAAGTTAAATTCAAAAACTGCAGTCCTTGAATTTCCAAATCTATCTTAAAATATGGACAGGTCAGTGTGTGTTTTTTTTAAATTAATTTGGAGAGGCTTCATGGAGAAGTGAAATTTCAGGTAGATTAAAGTGATAAACGTGATGTCTCATAGGAATTCATATATCTTAGGTGATTAACTTCATTTAAACTCCTTACTTTACAAATTAGAAATTGAGATATAGATAGTTGATCAGAGCAAATAATGAGCTGCAGAACCAGAACAAAAACTCATCATTCTTCAATTCCTTGATGGAATCGAATCTAATGAGGTAGACCTCATTTAGATATTTTCTGGGTTAATAAAATATTACTTCCACTCCATATATACCCTTACCTTTTGTGGCAAGCAGTTTAACTCCAGAGTCAAAACGGTTGCTATTCATATTCATTGCTTTTCCTTTTTCTTTTCTTTCTTTCTACCAAATCAAAGACAAACACTATACAAAAACTATATCCAATTAAAATGTCTTGCAAAACCCAATTTACAAAGCAAGGAGGAATCTCTCTAGGGAAATTTATTTTACTTGAAATACAAAAGTTAAATACAAGTAGGGTATCTGTGAGCCATTGACTAAGGAGATGTTATACCTAGAAACCACTACAGCTATTTCAAGCCCAGCAGGACTTTGCTTTCTGTGTTAAAAGCTCCCAGTGTGATTAGTCTTAAATTGAACTGTCAGTTTTAAAAGTCTATTCTTTCTCACCCCTCTTCTGATTTTATTACTATATCTTCCTAACTGTATCTTTCATCTTTTTTGTTCTCTATTCCTCTTTGTTCTAAGACCATCTTTCTCCCTACACAAGCAAGTTTTCCTTCTCTCCATTTTCTTTTTGGACTTGTGCGGTACCGAGTATTTTACTACAAAGCCACTTTAGCACTGAACATACTTTCTCCTTATCCTGCTTGAACTCTCACTCAATTGCATTTCTGTTCCAGGTCTCCTCACAAGACTTGCCTGTTAATGCCTCATCTGAACTCACTCCACACACTCATCAAGCTACCTTAAAGAGTACAAAATACAGCAATAAATTGTAAGGAGGGTTCTTTTCAACGTTAAGAGTAAATATCTTTATCTATTGCCAAGAAAACACCTACTTATTTCTAAACCAGCTGTTTTACATTATTCTCAGGGTCTTGGTTATTTTTTTGTATTTTATTGATGCATTAAATTACTGAAAAGTCTGAATCACTGTTCAAGAAACATGGTTCCATTGGTTTTTCTCAGTAAGATCACTATCCAAACTAAAATTAGTTTGTTTTCTCTCTGCCCCACCTCCTCCTCCCCCTCCTCCCCCTCCTCCCCTTGCTCCCTCCTCTTTCTTTCTTACTGAAGTCCACATAATAGTCCTGCAGCATGAACAAATAAACTGGAACATCCCCTTCTACTGTGGTTCTCAACCCTGGTTGCTCATCAGAATCACCCAGAATGCTTTTTAAAGCTGGAAGTCCTGGGACTTAACCGTGAAATTGGCCGAATCAAAACCTCTGAGGGTTGAGTTCAGGGAGCTTATTGTAAGAAAGGATCACAAATGACACTGATATGCAGCAGGATTGAGTCACATAGTTTATAATACACCATTTAAAGCGACGAGGGTGATGGCACAGGTGGAATAGTCAGTTATCCATAGAGGAAAATGTGAATCTATTTACACAGCACCACCCATCACCCACCCACTTCCTCGGTAAAACTCTTGATTAGCATGACTGACATTTCTCTCACATTTGATTCTCACAACAACCTCCTGGCCCCTGTTGTCAACCCCCATTTCCCAGAAGGAAAAACTGCCTAGTTATATATTTCTTCATAAATAGCAAATCTGTAAATTGGATTAAAATTTAACTTAAGACCATCTCTAAATTTAATCTGATTTAGATGAATTTAGACAAATTACATGTTCTAAAAATTAATAATTTGGGACCAGCTTATTAAAAATTTCAAAATACAACCTCTCTACTTGAATACCTAAAAAACCTGAGGTTACTGGTTACTTTTAAAAATAAAGATTGCTCCTGGTTACTTTATTTCATTCTGCTTTCCCTGATGCACATTTTTAATGAGCTTAATCCCAGTCCGTGCTGGACTGAGGTAAGCAGGTCGCCCTCCCCTTTGAAAATCACCTGCCTGTCCACCAAAGACAAATGACTCCTTCAAGGCAAATGTAGTTTGTTCACCTCCATCTCTACTTCATTTCATGGCCCATTATTTACACGCTTAATAAATGAAAAGAATAATAGAAATACCTCACATAATTTGACTACTTTCAGAAAATATATTAAGAGAAAGGAGAGTTCACAGAAGATTTTTTTTTACTGTGTTGTGTTGTTTCTGAAAGGGCAGAGCTTTTTGTCAGTAAATGTTTTTTTTTAATATTTTTCTGCTTGATAATTTCAAAAACAGGGAAGTATGGTTCAGAGCTACTGACAAGAAATGTAATAATTAGATATTTTAAAAGTAATAATTAGAGATTTGTGTATATATTACCAAAGGACTGTATAGGGTGTTAATTGTTTCTTGTTGACAGTAAGAGTAAAAAACAGTCTGAATATGTTTGTTTGTTTGTTTGCTCTTTAATTCGAGGGTGCCTATTTCAGTTTCTCAGCGTGTATACGTACTCTGCAGCAGTAGGGAAAATGGCCCACCATCTCTAGGAGCATTAGTTATATATAGAAAGAGAATTTCCCCTTGAGGCCCAATGCACGTTATTTTCTTTCTCTAGAGATCTTGGCACAAAAGGCTCATTGCAATCTACAAAAGATTTATCGTGACAGATAGAACATAAATGTCATTTGCATTCATCAGGACTTTCATCTGCTCACCAGTTCCAGTGTTACCTTTTAATAATATACCAATAATCTTACCTATTGGACTATTTTAAAAAGCAACATTTATGTGTGTGTGGAGATATATATATATATATAATTTCTGTAGAAGCCACTCGAGGCTGAAAATATTGCTATAATAAAATAAATGTTACAGAAAACAATTGAACATTGATTTTAGTTTCATTAAATTTTCCATGAGATTTAAATTCAGCGATTTTTAGCCAGGTTTGGGACTCATGTCTTCCTGCCGTGAACATCTAATGTTTACCGTCTGGCTGCTGGGCAAACCCATTGATGGTGTTGCCATCAGTGTAGTTCTGAAAATCATGGCAGGAGGGCAATAATGTTACTCTCCTCTTATTAAAGAATAGTTGACATATAATGTTGTAGGAGTCTCAGGACTACAACGTAGTGACTTAACACTTGTATATCTGGATCACCACAATACATCTAGGGATCATCTGTCATTATATCAAATTAATTCCAGTACTATATTCCCTGTGCTGTACATTACACCCCAGTAACTTGTTTATTTTAAAAGTAGAAGTTTATGCCTCTTATTCACATTCTGCACCTAACCCCATAGCCCCTCCTCTAAGACAAACCATCAATTTGTTCACTGTATCTATGAGTCTATTTTTGTTTTGCTTGCTCATTTTATTTTTTAGATTTCACATGTAAGTGAAATCATTTGGTATTTGTCTTTCTCCATATGATTTATTTCATTTAGCATAATGCCCTTTAGGCTCATCCATGTTGTGACAAAGGACAAGATTTCATTCTTTTTATGGCTGAGTAATATTCCATTTCATACACATGTACACTTACACACACATCGCATAGTTTTTATTTATCCATCTATTGGTGGACACCTAGGTTGTTTCCATATCTTGGCTATTGTGAATAATGCTACAATGAACATAGAGGTACATATATCTTTTTAAAGCATTGATTTTAATTTCTTTGGATAGATACTCAGAATTACTGGGGCATATGGTACTTCTAGTTCTAGCTTTTTTCCATAGTGGCTATACCAATCCGCATTTCCACAACAGTGCAAGAGAGTTTTCTCTTTTCTCCATATCATCACCAACACTTGTTTTTTATTATAGCCAATCTGACATGTGAAATGATGCCTCACTGTGATTTTAATTTGCATTTCTCTAATGAGTAGTGATATTGAACATCTTTTTCTGTGTCTGTTGTCCAGATGTATGTATTCTTTAGAAAAATGTCTCCCCTGGCTGGTGTAGCTCAGTGGATTGAGCGCGAGCCTGTGAACCAGACAATCGAGGTTCGATTCCCAGTCAGGGCACATGCCAGGGTTGCAGGCAGGTTCCCTGCAGGCCAGTTCCCAGCAGGGGACGCACGAAAGGCAACCATACATTGATGTTTCTCTCCCTCTCTCCTTCCCTTCCCCTCTAAAGATAAATAAATAAAAATAAAATCTTAAAAAAAAAAGAAAAATGTCTACTCACATCCTCTGCTCATCTTTTAATCAGATTTTTGATGTTAAATCATATGAGTTTTTAAATAAATTTTGTATATTAACCTCTTATCAGATACATCATTTGTGAATAACTTCTCCGATTCAGTGGGGTATTTTAAATGTTTTGTTAATGGCTTTCTTCACAGTGGAAAGGCTTTGCAGTTTTTAATGTAACTTCATTAGTTTGTTTTTGCTTTTGTTGTCTTTCCTATGAAAATTTAAAAACAAATTTTCTTAAGTGAATCTAAAAGTTTATTGCCTATGCTTTCTTCTAGGATTTTAATGGTTTTAGGTCCTACATGTAAGTCTTAAACCATTTTGAGGGTATTTTGTTTTGTTTTTATTTGCTTTGTATATGGTATAAGAAAATGGTTCTTGTTTCATTTTTCTCATATATCTGTTCAGTTTTCCCAGTATCATTTATAAAGAGACTGTTTTTTCCTCATTGTATATTTTTGCCTCCTTTGTTGTAGATTCATTGACCACATAAACATGGGTTTATTTCTGGACTCTATTCTGTTCCATTCATCTATGTGTTTGTTTTGTTCCAGTACTATACTATTTTGATTACCATAGCTTTATATTATAGTTTGATAACAGGTTGCATAATAATTCCAACTTTGTTTTTCTTCTTCAAGAGTGCTTTGGACATTTGGGGTCTTTTGTGGTTCCATACAAATTTTAGGATTGTTTGTTACATTTTGGTGAAAAATACCATTGCAATTTTGATACAAATTGCATTAATCCGAAGATTGCCTCAGGTAGTATGAATATTTTAACAACATTAATTCTTACAATCTAAGAACATAGCTATATATCTATGTTTATTGTTTTTTTTATTTTATATTAATCTCTGGTAGTTTTCAATGTAGAGCTATTTCATCTTCTTGGTTAAATTTATTACTAGGTATTTTATTCATTTTGATGCAATTGTACATGGGATTGTTTTCTTAATTTCTCTTTCTGATAGTGTGTTAATCAGCTTAACAATAACCCACAGCCTTCAGACCAACTTCTGATAGTGTGTTGTTAGTGTAAGAAGCAACTGGTTTTTGTATTTTGATTTCATATCCTGCAACTTTAGTAAATTTGTTTATTCTAACTGGTTTTATGGAATCTTTAGTATTTTCTACATATATCATCTACAAAGAGACTACTTCCTTTCTTCCTTCTTCCCCTCCTTCCTTCCTTTCTTCCTTTCTTTCTTTCCCTTTTGTTTCATTTTCTTATCTCATTGCCTGCCTTGGACTTCTGGTCCTAAGTTGAACAAAACTCACATGAGTGGGCATCCTTGCCTTGTTCCTGGTCTCAGCAAAAAAGCTTTCGTTTTCCCTGTTGAGCATAATGTCAGCTGTAGGTTTGTCATATCTGGTCTTTATTGTGTTGAGGTATGTTCCCTCTATGTCCACTTTACTGAGAGTTTTTATTGTAAAAGATGTTGAATTTTGTCAAAAGTTTACTTGTACCTACTAAGACACTCATATGATTTTTATCCTTTGTGTTTATATGGTGTGTCTTGTTGACTGATTTGTGTATGGTAAATGATCTTTGTGTCCCTACAATAACCCTCCCATGATTGTGATATACAATCCTTTGTTCTTTAAAAGAAAAAAAAAAAAAAATAATAATAAAAATTAAATTTTTTTTTTTTTTTTAAAAAATATTAAAAAAAAAAAAAAAATGTTTTTTCCCCAAAAGGGGTGATTTTTTACGTGGGGGAAGAGGCCAAATAAAAGAAAAAAATTAAAAAAAAAAAAATTTTGTTCTTATTTAAAATACCGAGAAAAAAAAATTCGAAACAATTCTATTATAACCTTTGGGGGGGGGTTTTTTATTTTTTTTATTTTTATTTTTTTAAAAAAACAAAAAAAATAAAAATAATTTTTCAAAAATTTTTATTTTCCAATTACAGTTTACATTCAATATTATTTTGTGTTAGTTTCGCATAGACAGCATAGTGTTAGACAATTATATACTTACAAAGCGTTTCCCCTGATATTCCTCGTACCTGTCTTCATGCATAGTTATTTTGTATTTATAAAAATGTTGACTATATTCCTATGCTGTACTTTACATCCCCATGACTCATTTGTAACTTCTAATCCATACTTCTCAATTCCTTCCCCTTTTTCACCCAGTCTCCCAACACCCCCCCCCATCACCCTCACTTCTGGCAAATATTGGTCATGATCCTTTTAATATATTGTTGAATTTTGTTTTATTATATTTTGTTGAGAATTTTTGCATCTATTCATATGTTCATCAGGGATATTGACCTGTAATTTCTTTTTGTAGTGTCTTTACTACTTTTAATATCAGGGCAGGATGGCCTCAAAGACTAGTTTGAAAGCATTGTTTCCTCTTTACAATTTTGGGATAACTTGAGGAGGATAGATATTTTTCAGTTGTTTAGAAGAATTAACCTGTGAATCTGTCTCGTCTGGACTTTGTTGGCAGTTTTATTATTTTTTAAAATTAAGGACTAAATTTTATTACTGGTAATCAGTCTGCTCATATTTTCAGTGTCCTCTTGATTCAGCCATGGAAAATTCTATATTTCTAGATTATTTATTTCTTCTAGATTGCTTGATTTGTTGGCATATAATTGTTCACAGTATTCTCTTATGGTCACTTGTATTTCTGGATGTCAGTTTTAACTTCCCTCTCTTTTCTGATTTTATTTGGGCTCTCTCTTTTTTTCTTAATGAGTCTAACTAAAGGTTTATCAGTTTTTGTCTATGTTTTAAAGAACCAGCTTTTAGTTTCATTAATTTTTTCCATTCTGTTTTAGTCTCTATTTCATTTAGTTACATTCTGACCTTATTTCCTTCTACTCACTTTGGACCTTGTTTGTTCTATTTATAGGTCCTTTAAGTAAAGGATTAGAGTGCTTATTTGAGGTTTTTGTTTGTTCATTTCTTGAGGTAGGTCTATATCACTATAAACTTCTTCTTAGAACTGCTTTTGCCATGTCCCATAGATTTTGGAATGTTATTTTTTTATTTTTTTATCTGAAGGTATTTTTTATTTCATCTTAGAATTTTTCCATTGACTCATTGATTGTTTAGCAGCATGTTGTTTAGGCTTCACATGTTTGTGTTTTTTCTAGTTTTCTCCTTGATTTCAATCTTCTTAAATTTGTTGAGACTTGTTTTGTGGCCTAACATGTTCTATTCTGGAGAATATTCCATGTACACTTGAAAAAATTATGTCTTATGTTATTTTTGGATGAAATATATATATTTTTTTCATCTACTTTTAATGTGTCTTTTAAGGTTAATCTTTTTGACTTTCTGTCTGGATGATTTATTCATTGATGAAAGTGGGTTTTAAAGTTCCTCACACTATCATTGTATTACTACCAATATCTCCCTCTATGTCAGTTAATATTTGCTTTATATATTTAGGTGGTCCTATATTGGGTACATCGATGTTTACAAATGTTAAAAGCTATTATTGGATTGATCCATTGATCATTATGTAATGCTCTTCTGTGTTTCTTCTTACAGTCTTATTTTAAAGTTTACTTTGTCTACTATCAGTACTGCTAACCCAACTTTCTTTTGTTTTTATTTGCGTGATGTATATTTCTCCATCCTTTCACTTTCAGTTTATGTGTGTCTTCAGATCTGAAGTTTCTCTTGCAGGCCTCATATTTATGGGTCTTGCTTTTTTATCTCATGTGCTTAACATGAGATTTATATATAACAACCTATGTATATGACACTATGTATTTAGGTTGATAGTTGCTTAAGAATGAACACATTCTGAAAGCACTATATATTTCTTACTTGCCCCCATATTTTGTTTTTCACATCATATTCTACATATCTGTGTGTCTGTGTTCCTGAACTAATTATTGCTCATATATATGAATCTATTAGTTTTTCTTTTACCCTTTATACTAGCTTTATAAGTGATTGATTTATTCTGCCTCTACTATGTTTGCCGTACCAGTGAGAATTTTTATTTCTTCTATTTTCTAACTTGTACATTTGGCCTTTTCTGCTTAAAGAAGTCTCTTTAATACTTCTTATAATGCCAATATAGTAGTAATGAACTGTTTTAGTTTTTGCTTGTCTGGGAAACTCCTTATCTTTCCTTCAATTTTGAATGTTAACCTTGCTAGATAGAGTATGCTTGATTGTAGTTTTTCTATTATCACTTTGAATATATTGTGCTACTCCCTTCTGGCTTGCAAATTTCTACAGAAAGATCAGCTGATAATCTTATGTGTGTTCCCTTGTATTTCTGTAAGTTGTTTTGTTCTCTTAGTGCTTTTAAGATTCTCCCCTTGTCTTTAACTTTCACTGTTTTGATAACAATGTGTCATTTTATGTGACTCTTTGTTTGGTACTCTCTGGTCTTCCTGGACTTGTATATCTGTTTCTTTCATCAGGTTAGAGAATTTTTCAGCTACTATTTTTTAAAGTAAGCTTTCCGTCCTTTTCTCTCTCTCCTCCTTTTTCTGGAACTCCTATAATGCAAATGTTAGTATGTTTTGGTATTGTCCCAAAGGTTCCTTATACTCTTCTCTTTTTAATTTTTTTGTAGTTTATCTTTTTGCCATTATGATTGGGAGATTTCCCCAACCCTGTCTTCTAATTTGCTGATCTATTCTTCTGCATCATCTAACCTGTGGTTGATTCTCTTCAGTGTAATTTTTTTATTTCAGCTATTGTATTCTTAAGTTCTGATTAGTTCTTTTTATATTTCCCACCTCTGTCAAAGTTCTGTGTTCCTCTATACTTCTCTTGAGTTCAATGAATATTATGATCATTACTTTGAACTATTTATATGGTAGATTGCTTATTTCCATTTTTTTTAGTTCTGTATCCAGGATTTTCTCTTCTTCTTTCATTAAAACATACTCCTTTGTCTCCTCATTTTACCTAAGTCTCTGTATTTGATTCTATATATTAGGTAAATCACCTGCATCTTGTATTAAAAGTGTGGCCTTAGGCAAAAGGCGTTCTATGGGGCTCACTGGTGCAATCCCCCCTGCTCAGCAGAGCCAGGCACTACAGTGGGTCGCCTCCATAGGCTGCATGAACTCTCCTGTTGTTGTTGTGCCACAACTATTTTGGATGTGCTGATGGATGGGCTTCTCTCTGTGCTGACTATCTGGGAGGCCTGGCTGATAATGCTACTGGGACACTGAAGTGCATGTCTTGCACCTGACATCCTGACATGGCTATGTGTGAGGCCCAGGCACAGATTCTGTGGGCATGCTGATGGGATGCACTGGCCCTCAGCCTGGCTGGCAGCAAGGCCCAGCATGGCAGCTGGTGTGTAGCCCAGGCTTCTGGTGTGGGTGGCTGTGAGGTCAGCCTCAACTGTTTTGGGCATGCTGGTATATGGGGGCTCATACACCTAGAGTGGGGAGTCACTTTGGAGAGGCCTCGTGGCCTCCTGCTGTGTCCTCAACGGCAGCACACTCCCCGAATGCAGCTCTCAGGCCATGAGTTGGGTGCTGGGAGTGGGTCATTCTCTTTGGGAGGCTCTCATGTATGCTGGCCACGATCTGCAGGTTGGGCTGTATGAGTTCTCAGAGGAACTGGCACCTGCTAGTGTGAGGCCAGCTAAGTGGAAGAAGAGCAAATCAAAACAAACCAAAAGAAAATGATGCCCATCAGTCCCTCCATCTCCAGAGAAATCTCTGCCAAATCCCTGTACCTCTGATACATACTCCAAAATCAGTTAATATATCTGCTTTGCATATGACCCTGTGCTTTTCAAACTCATACACCTATACTAAGATTCAGTGTGTGTGAGTTTGTGTGGAGGTTATTTAAGAGTAGAGTTTCCCACAGACCTCAGCTCCCCTGGATGTAGGCATCACTGGTCCTCAAAACCATATGTTATATGGGCTCTTCTTCCTGGTGCTGGTACCAGACCCCTGGGCTGGGAAGCCTGATATGGTTCCAGGATGCTTCATCCATCAAAGAGGATCTGCTACTGTAAAATTCCTCTTGCCTGTGAGACCAAGGCTGTGGGGCCTGACAAACTATGTCTCTGCCCCTGCTGTCTCAGTGTGGCTTTTCTTAATATCCTCAGTTGCAGAGAATCTGTTCCCTAGTCCTCAGGTTGTTTACAGAGATAATTGCTCTAAGTGTACTCTCGACCCTTGAACAACACAGTTTAGATCTGCATAGGTTCACTTATACCCAATTTATTTTCAACTGACCCACACATTTCCAACCTGAGTTGTTCAAGGATCAACTGGCAGCTGGGAATCTGCATATGTGAAATGCTGGCTTAGTTATATAGAGATTTTGACTGTTGGGGTAGTTCATGCCTGTAGCCCCTCTGTTGTTCAAGGGTCAACTATATTTCTAGTTTTGGTGTTGGAACAGGTGAGTTGAGGCACCCCCCCCACTCCACCATCTTGACTGGAAGTCCATGATGTTACTTTTGTATGATGAGTAATCAATAAATTCTCATTTATTATAGATGTGTGTTTTGGGTTTACAGTAAAATACTCATAACTATAGAATGTGAATGTATCTTTTTAATCAGAAATCATAACTCAAAAATATTTTATCACAATTTGTAAAATATGAAGATTTGAAGATTTTTTAACTGACCTTGGAAAGCATTTAAAATGTTTTTCAGAGTTATGTATAGTTGTATTATTTGTTTTCAACTTCACAAATATGAAGAGTAACAATCAGACAATAAGGATTCGAATAGTATTGTAATGTTTAGATATATAAATATGCAGATTTGTCAGATAATTTTCCAGTATTTTTATAATGGGCAATTACAAGTTTTATAAGTTTTTATAATGTGTCATTATACCCTTAAAATCCAAGTTTATAATGGAATTATTTGAAAGGCAAGAATGACCATATTTTATTTTCTTGACCCTTATTATTGAACTGAGTACTTTCAAAGAGCCTGTTTCTTTTTAGATACGTAGGAAATCAAAGTTAGGCCTGAAGTTTTACACTAAACAATTATGACATTTTAGCCAGTTGGATTTATTGCTTTTCCTATTAGACTTCTCTCTAAGCAATCACTGTTTTGACAGGGTGACCCTCAGAAACATTTCAAAGCAGCCAGAGGGCTGATTGGCTTTCATCCTTCCAGGGCAACGTGAGTGTCCACATACAAGTATTGACATGTCCTGGGGGCCCACGCCCTTTCCTCCTCAGGCTTTAAGTCTCCTTGTTCTCAGCTTGAAAGTGGTTTGTTGGATAGAAAATTCGTATTGATTTTTAAGCAATCGATGCAGTGATTTAACTTTGCTCTTCTGATACGCATGATTTCTCTCTGTTCATTACAGATAAGCCTCTTTTCATCTTAACTTTAGCATTACTTTTCCTGTTACCCACTTCCATTTTCCACTACCCTTTTCCATTACCCACTTCTCAGAATGGCAGGACTAGAGCATGCTAGTTAACTGAGCATTTTGCAAAGATTTAAAGGGAAGAAAGATGGATCATCACTGAAGCTCTGTCTGGACCTAATGTTTTCCTCTCCAATATGAGATGAACAGGTAGTCATGAAGGTTCTTTTTGCTTCAGATGGTCACATGTACAGCTTATTTAAGCACAGCTACTCCTACTATTTATCATCATTATCATAAATATTGTTATATGCCCATTATTTATTGAGCATTTCCTTTCTGCAACACATTATCCTAAGCATTTTATATAACTCCTAATATTTACTCCTCAGACAATCCATAAAATGTTTTTATTTTCTCCACCTTAGAAATGAGGTGGCTGAAAACTACAAATATAACTTATCTTGTCCAAGTTCACACTAGTTCAAGTTAGAATGAAGGATTACATTTAGACTTGTCTAATTTTTTAAAGACTTTATTTATTTTTTAGAGGGGAAGAGAGGGAGAAAAACATCAGTATGTGGTTGCCTCTCACAAGCACCCAACTAGGGACCTGGCCTGCAACCCAGGCATGTGCCACAGGCTGGGAACTGACTCACAGGCCAGTACTCAACCACTGAGCCACAACAGCCAGAGCTAGATTTGTCTGTTTGAGAAACAACATTCTTAGCTACAACAAAATACAGAGGTGTTTATTAGAATAGAAAGAAAAATGAAGTATTAATAACTGTGCTTTGAATATAGGTATTTCTTGAGAATTCATTTGAAGAAAAAAATATTTAGAATATAGCCCTTTGAAAATGTTTTAAATGTTAAAAAAAATCAAATCAGAGTATTCTCCTGTAATTTGAACTATGCTGACATGTACATTTTGACCAAGTAGTTTATACCTATAGTGTGCATTCTCCTTAAGTGGTTCTCCTTAATCAGAATTTGAATTGCATAAATGTATAGCTATCAAGTAATTTTTGTATTTCTTTAGTTAATATTAGCCATGGTAGTCCTAAAAGAGTTAATACTGGCACAAAATCATTTGCATTTAAAACCAAATCTAGGAATACAACTGGTGTGCCCACAGAAATAATAATTCTGTGGTGTCATATGATTTCATAGGTAAGGACAAAGAAGTGGTCCAAGAAAGAAAACTTGTAATGTTTCATTTAGTTAGTATGGCATACTTTGAGTTCTTTAGGTTTATTAAATAAAATTGCCTGTACAATAACTTTTTTGAAATTTAAAAATAAATGAAGTGTTGTAGGAGTTCTATTATATTTTATTGCAAAATCCCCCTTTCGCCAAATATGAGGGGGGAAAACATGTGTAGTATCAACACACTAGTAAAGACTGTAAAATTAAGGATCTGAGAAAATTCCATTAATTAATGGACAGTTTTCTGTGACACAGAGGTATAAAGTGCAGTGAGTCTTACCTATCTGTGCCTTGGCTCATCGGACTCGCATGCATGGGTGCGGCAGTTTTGGGAGTGTGCGGCAGGTTTGTTATACTTAACACTCCTGGTTCCTCCGCCGGGCTGACATTTTAATATTCGACTTCCAGCAGTGAATCTTGTCAAAGATGGATTTTAGATCACCGGGCTTTCCATGATTATAGCTTTTGGTACATAATGTGAAGCACATTCATCAGACATGAATTCATTGTAAATGAGCCTGGTGTTGGTAACACAGCAACGGGAGGTAAGGCTGTCAGAGATCAGCCTGGGGATGAGGAAACTTCTCTGCTCTTTGTAAACACTAGTTCTTACTTGACCAGTGTCTTTCATGCAAACTCTGGAAAGCTTGGTTTCAGGAATAGGCATCTGGCATGATTAAGATAAAATCATAAATATTTTTAACAGTAAGATGGTCCACTCTGTAAGATTTCAATATTGAGAAAAGTAAATAAGGCTTCATATAGTTTTGAAAGAATCTTTAAGCGTAATCAAGTTATTCTTTTAAGGGAAATAGAGCTGATTACATATGTTTCCCTGAGAAGAAGCAAAGCACCGAGAGACTCAGGAAAACCCCAATCCAGCAGTCGAAGTAACTGTGTCAATTAAAGTTTAGTAACAGTTTGAACCATAAGCCCTAATTAAATTATATTGCAAACCACATGGAAAAAACAGTTGTGGACTCAGATTCTACTCACTGTCCCACTGTTTGGTTAAGAATGACTCTTTCCTCGGGTTCATCTGAAACAGTACACAGATTAAGTCAACAAAGTGTATGAATTTAAGCTGATTTTCTAAATATTTTTACTTTTGTTTTTATACTGGCTTTATAGTGCATGCAACTAATACTTTAAAGTGGAAACATTTACATACAGTAAGCATTTTTCAGGCAAACCAGTGAACTGGCCAACATTTTCCTCACTGGTTTTATATCAGTTGACAATATTCTCCTTGATGTGATCAGTTACCATGAAGGTATGCCTAATTTGCATTAAATCAGAGAAGCTACAAATTGTGTCTTCAGTAGAATTCCCCTGTAGCACTGTGGTAAAAACTAGAAGAGCTGTGAAAATATGTAACCAGAAATAAAACTGACTAATCAGTAAAGCAGAATTGTAGTTCCCGTGGTGTGTAGGATGGTGGCTAACACAGGTTAAGGGAGTCAAGGGGATTGGTTGGCAGAGGACCAGATGGCTGTACATAAAGTGTTCCCAAGGTTCTGTCTTTGGTGTTGGATGCTGGGTCATGAGTGCACGTCACATTATTAATACACCAGTGAATGAATAGATCAGTGACTGAAAAATGAGATGCGCATATTAGCGATGAGACTGTTTCATAGATCAGAGATTAAAATTAAACCAATATTATAAACGGTCTAAAACATAAAATTAAATTTTAAAAAATACATCCATCTCGATTATTTGTGTTTACCAATAGTATTTTGGGTAATTCAATAAGAAAACATCAAACTTCCTTGGATTATTATGTAGCATTTTTCCTGAATTTGGTTTTTTATTTACAGCTAAAACATCATGTAAAACATATTATTTGTTTCAAGTCAAAATGTAAATATTGTCTCCCTCTCTCCTTCCCTATTCCCCAGCCAGTGCTCCTGCTCCCTATGTCACCTGCCCTTGAAAGCTCATGCAAAGTCACAGACATAAACACACATCCTTTCAGTAACAGGATGAAGTATTGTCATTGTCATTAAGATTCCAGATTAATCAGGAAGAATTTTTATTTCAGCCCTGGTTTTTACTTGTTCACTTCTTAGATATGAGTTCATTCCTGACTTAGTAAGTATAGCATATTAAGAACATCTGAATCTTTCCTGGCTTATTAGCGTAACTGCAGTGCACAAGGTACCATTTTTATTGTTGCATATGCCACACATCTCTACTTATCTGAAAGGTAAAAAGTAGCTCACACACAAATTTGAAAATCTAAAGACAGATATTATTGAGAAAAGAAGAAAAAATAAACAAAAGGCAAAGATGTACACACGTACATGTGCACATACATACATACACAAACCCTGGACAATGGACTGGTATAGGAAAACTTGGTCCAAAGAGTTGTAGGGCCCTGGATGGGTAGCCTAGGTGGTCAGAGCATCACCCTGATGTGCCAAAGTTGTGTTTCTGATTTCTAGTCATGAAACACACAAGAAGCAACAAATAAATGCATAAATAAGTAGAACAACAATCTCAATTTCAATATCTCTCCCTCTCTCTCTAAAATAAGCAAATAGTTGTAGAAATTCCCAGCTGAATTTGGAGTGTGTCCTGAAGTTTATTGTTGTAGTTCTTACTTCTTTCTTCTTTCACCACATTGTGGTGAAACAAATGGATTTCAGTCCCTGCCCTGGAGAACAGACAGGTCAACAGACAATTGGGACACAGTGTGTTTATAATCTATCTCGTGGGAAAAGAAAGGAAATAATTCTGCACAGCAAAAGTGAGAATGTGAAGAAGTTAGTGAAAGCTCCACAGAGGACATGGAATTGGGAGAGAAGTTGATGTATAAATAGGAATTTTCCCAACAAGAGAGAGAGAATGGGGTAGACAATAACTAACATCGCAGTATTACTTTAACACAGAACATATCGAAGGAAAGGAGAGAAACTGGAAGTCAAATAAGATGAACTTCAAATTGATTGGGAAAGACGTTGAAGGAAATTATATTCTAGAAGAACAAAAGTTGGCTACAGTACATGGGACAAATTAGAATAAGGAGAGACTGGAAATCGGGAAACAAAGTAGAGGCCTGTTAAAACTGACGGGTAGGAGACTGCATCCAGAAAGACACTGATGATTTTAGGGGAGAAGAGGGACAGATTTTGCACCAGACCAGTACTCTCACCTGTTCCCCCAAATCTGACATGATCTGGGAGCACAGTAAATAATATTTTAGTCATTCTGTAGTCCGAGTTTTGTCTTTTATTTTATATTCCTACTATTTGCTTTATTACCATTTTTTAAATATTTATTTTCCATAAAAACCTTCTTCTTTGAGTGTTAGGTCCAGTGGGGTTTGCTAATGGAAGTCTGTGTTTGTATATGCAAATGTATGTATATTCTGTTCTCCCTGGAAAAGAAAAAGAGGCCACTTAGGATAGCAATTTCATTGACTACTTATAGCAGGGGGAAAAACAAATGCATATAGTATGGGAAAATGTAAAATGTAGTTCCAAGTGGATTGTATTATAAACCTGGAAATATTTTTGTGTTGCCTGTTTGTAGCACTCAAAAACTCAAAAACTTGTCAGCAGTTAGGGCTGGTGAGTAGAAAGTAAAATCAAGCTGTGAACTAGGATTAGAAACTAAGAATAAAAAGCACTTTGTCCCTTGGTTTAGGTCATTTTCTTTGTAGGTTTCCCTTGGGAAAGTTTGCTGTCTAAACATTTAAAAATAATGTGGCAGCTTTCAAGTTTCTTCAGGTGACTTTATAAAGTCCTTAATGTTGTGGAAAAACAAGGCAACCTGAGTAATGGAGGAAGGTTCACAGCAATTCAGATGCAGTGTGCTTCCGCTGCTGCTGATGGAGAAGGAGGGTCTGTGATCTGTGAACCTTATCTGTGCGTGGACTATGACTGGAAAAAAGTGTGACACAGGGAGTGAATTCTCATTAGTCACCAGCCACCTAAAACATAGGTGATACATTGAACTGGAATAGGAGGGATGGCTCTGTGTGCAAGGGAACTGGTACGGGCGTGGGTGGAAGATGTCTTCAGGATGGTGGGGTGCAAAAAATGTGAATAGAGACTTCCCAAGTCAACACGTCTCTTTTAAAACCTAACAGGAACCGAAATGGGCACTTTGAGCAAAACAAGGTCAAGGAGATGAAAAGATTACCCACACATCAAAGTATTCATTGTTGCAAGCTGCACTTTAAAATATCTGAGAAGGAAAAACCAAAAATCAATGTTGGCTCTGCTGGTACACAAACCTGTCACCTCTGGGAAATCTCTCTGGGTTCTAAGCCAAACCAATTTTGTGAGTTTTACCTTTCAATCCCCAGGTCACAAATAGCTGAACATTTTTACCTGACTTGCAGTGTTCATGCCAAAAAGCAAAGACCTTGACAGTTCATCACAGAAGCAGCATGCAGTGGTGTGAAAGAGACGTGTGTGGAGATAGAGGCTGTCATTCATGGCAGGGGATAGGGTTACTTTTTTTTTTTTTAATTCTAGACAAAGTAAAAAGTCCAGTTGGACAGATGAGGCTGCACTCTGAAGGAAGTCAGGCAACAGAAAGGTGCTTAAAAGTCCTTCTTACATCCTCTCTTTGCATCTGCTTCTCATTGAGGGACAGTGTGAGCAGAGCAGCAATAAAACATCAATGAGACTCTTGCCCAAGGAATGAAATCAAGTCTTAGAAATGTACCAACAGATTGCCTATGTTCCCCCATTTCATCTTGTTCCATTTAGGATTCTTTATTTAGTGGGATCTATTATAAACTATTATCCAGTCCTCATTGGTGTGGAGGACATTGTTTTTCTTGACAAGGAAGATAGAGGGAAAATATTTAAAGCAAACACTCTGGGGTACCATGGATTGACTGAGAGTGAACAGACTATGCTTCTCATGTGCTTCCCAGTTGTGCAGTGTAGGCCGGAAATGCTGGAGCACAGAGACCTGACTAATGTTACCTCTTTCCAGAATCTCACAGACAGCCACTAACTTGAACAGATTGAATTTCTTGTGCAAAATCTCAAAGTCTCACACTTTGGGCTGTTATTACTTTATAGTTTCCTCTTCCATCTTTACTTCAACTGAAATTCTTTAGGAAAATAATGCTTACAAGTCTAAGATTTGCATGTTTTAAAAAATAGGAAGGGAGGGAGATAAGGAGGAAGAAATATATGAGTAGTTATAATTTCTCATTGGCTTAGACATCCCAGCTCTAACAACTATATAAGGCATTCTTTTAACCTCACTTTCTTTTTTAGTAAGGGAGGAAGGACTATATAACTGAGATTATATTATGTATGATCCAGATATCACTGTGAAATATATTCATAAAAATACATGAGATGATCCATTCCTGCATAAATTTTCAGTACATTTTGGTTAAAGAACACCAATAAAATAAAAATGATAGTTATTTGTCAGATAACATCCTGGGCCAAGTATAATATTTCTCAATGCCTGTAATTATAGGAAAATATTTATAGTGACCTCTGAGTATTTTGAGTTAATGGTTGATGTCTCCTGAGTTTTAAGGGCTAGTGCTTTCTGGAGGAAAGGAAAATCCATCAAAAATAAGAAAACCATCATATTCAAACATATATACCGTAAGGTTTCTCTTAGTGTCATTTTACCAAATCCAAGTAAGTCCTGGCCATTTCTCCTTTAACTTGAATTGCAGCATCCCCCATGGTAATGAAGCATTCATTGTGGCTCTCTGCATGTTGCTAAGTGGAATAAAGTAATAATACTTTCACTTCATTCGAATTTGGTATAAACACTGGTTTTTCCCATAAGTGGGAATATATACATATTCCCAAATATGTATATATATGGACAGGACTGTAAAAACAGAATGACAAATTACAGAGAAGATTCTCCTAGTTTTCTACAACATCTGGTATTTACCCTATTTCTGTGAAATGTCTTCATTTATGCTTAGGAAGAGGAATATTGGGATCATTTAAATTACATTCACAAGTGACTATAAATAGCTAGATATTAACAAAGGGCCAAATGGAGGAGAAGAAGTTAAGATAAGCAGTTTATAAACTCAGGTGGTAGTCAGGGGACATTCCAGGAGTTTGGAACAAAGCAACCTCTCAAGACTAAGTCATTTCAAATCTGAGTCTGTAAACTAAACAACACCCCAGGGCAGGTAGGGAGGAAAAAGTCCCTCTAAGAGAAAGATGCTCAAATAAATGCCTGTCAATTTTTTTTAAATAAACATTTATAGTATTATGTGAAGGGCTTCTAGTTTTAATCCTTCTGCTTCTGGGGCCTGGGAGAAGAGAGGGTTCTTCTTTTTATCAGTCACTAGTGGAGGATCTGGGGGCTTTTCTCAGAAGGATAAGTGGATGAGATACAGATGGTTTGATTTGGCTTGCCTCACTGCTTTTCCCTGTGTAGCTTGTCAGCCAAAGGACCTTCTGGTTTTATGGAGCCTACGTATTTATAGGATGCTTTGTAAACACAAAAGTATTACTGTAGCCTTAAATCCCCATTCCATACATTTACCCAAGAATGGATTTTTGCAACACTGCCCTACACCAGTCACCACCACTCCTTGCATGGCCCAGTAGGGCCTGTTATACTTCCTGCCACATGCGATCGGTATACACACATTTGATGCACTGGTAAATGCAGGGCACCGGACCGTGTCAAGTAGCCATGGAGCCGGCACAACTCAAGGAGGAGCTGTGGACTTGTGGAGTAAGCATTTCCAAAGGACTTCAAAGAGTTTTGCAGCTGTCACCTCATAAACTGCCACAGTGGCAGCTTTCAGGCTCCATCATTAGCTATATATTCTAGACTTGTGATTTGCTAGTAATGATTTCTATAGAGCTGATTCTCCTCTCACCCCCCAATTATTACCACCCTCATTGCTGTTGCTAGGAAACAGAAGAAATGGCAGTTAAGAGAGGAGTCTGGCTCCCTGGCTGGACCACCTGCTTAGGAAGGTTGTTTAGTCACGTTTGCTTTCATTTCAGAGTCTGTCAAATGGAGGCAATAATAGCACTAATTCATACTGTTGTTGTAAGTATTACGTGAGATAATGCCAACATAGTGCTTAGAATAGTATCTAGCACATGTCAAGAACTTGAGGGATGGTTTCTATGACTGTCATTGTTGTTCCGTTATTGCATCATATACCAAAGTCAATGTTACATCCTTGGAGTCTTTCACGCTTCTTTATGCTGCTAGCACACTCCTTTGCACAGAAGGTGTCTTTTTTTAAAATGATGCTTTATAGACAGGTTTTTGAGGGAAAATAAGATGGTTTTTCAAGGAATATGGCTTTGAGATTCATTACCACTTGCACAGAATTCCAATGTCAGTGTACAAAGAGACACAGTGCAAAAAAATCAGCTGGTCTTTAGCATTTTCTATACCATGGGGCATCCTGGAAAATCTTTTAAGCTATTTCTATATATAATAAAAGTATTCAGACATTATAATCAGTTACTTTTATAAGAAAACAAGAAACAGTTTGCTATAACTTTTTTCTCATTTCATCTAAGCATTAAGAAGGTTAATCTCCATAGGTTCTAATTTGGAGAAATCAGTGTGTCCCTTAGGCCTCTCGGCAGCAGCACACTAGTGATGAATTAATTTGGCATAAAAATTGATGTATTAGAAGTCTTCTATCATCTCCTAAATTGCTTTCCGCTTAATGTTTACGATACCTTGTACTTCTGTCTTCACCTTGCCCGATCTGTTTTTTGATGAACGACATGGATGAAAAATCATAAGCATAAATTTGACAGCTCTATATTAACTCTCCTGCATCTATAATTTTTTCTGGACTTAAGACATGACAGCCAGGTTTACTAGGAAATTAGCAAACATTTATTCACTGTCTGCTCTGAGAACAAAGTCCATGTCCGGTGAAGCTCATGGACTGCAGGTTCAGTCTCCTGTGCCTTCGATTTTCTACTGTATCTGATTTGGCCTCAATTTCCTCTTCTGTAAAATGTGAATAATAACACTGTCTTTCTTCAAGGGTTATTTGAAGACTAAAGATTTAAGTAAAAAAGACATATAAAGTACTTAGAAGTCCCTGGCATAGAGAGAAGTGCTTATGATATTTAAACTATCATGAATGTCATATTTAGATATGATCCAGAAATAAGGAACTTCATGGATTCTTGGAAAAGAAAATGAAAGCAGTGTTCTGTTCTCCACATCCTTGTAATAAGAAATCTATTCCAAGAATTCACTTCTCACTTCCTTTCCTTTTTTCCTCAATACCTCACATGGCACTTAAAAATATATGTGCTTATCTAGCTGTTTCTTAAATAATGCCTTCTTACCACATTTAAAGAGTTACTCTAGCTGATTCTGATTTGTCAGATATTAGTTACACCTATTTTATACCCCTCAGAAGGGTAATTTTGCAATTTTTTAGAAATATGCTTTATTCCGACATTGCCGATTTCAAGGTTAGTACCTGCTAGCTTAACCATCCAGTTAAAATGTGAACCTCTTTGGGCCTAATGATAAAATCTTGATGTCTATAGAATCCAGCACTTTTAAGGAGAGATGCTAAGTTCTCCTTCCCCCAGAAATTAATGAGGGAGCCAACGAAAGGATGGGAAGAACCTGTTCGGCTGAATTAAATGGAAACTACCTTTGCACTCCATCTTTGCACACCAGGCAGCCAGTACTCCCTCTTTGTATCTTGTCTCTTCAACCAAGCCTCTAAGGAGGAAGAAACACATTAGAGGAAAGCCTCCTGCTTTAATCTGCTGCAGTCATCTGCTTCCCACAGTTGTGCTTCCTGGCTGGGCTCCCCACGGATAGACGAGACTCGTTCCTGGGAGAAAAGCTGCCAGCCAGGGCAGGGAGGAGGGGCAGGACAGTGGGGCTTGTAAGAATACATGTGCCTGTCCTGGGTGGTGTAGCTCGGTGGAATGAGCTCCGACCTGTGAACAGAAAGGTTGCTGGTTCCATTCCCAGTCAGGGCACATGCCTGAATTTCAGGCCAGGTCCCCAGTTTGGGGTATACAAGAGGCAACCAACTGATCATGTATCTTTTGCACACTGATATTTCTCTCCCTTTCTTCCCCCTCTGTAAAAATAAATAAATTAAATCTTTATAAATATATGTATCTGATTTTCAGTTTTGCTCTTTATTCAGATGTGCACAAATATTCTTTATTATCACAGAAGGCTAAAGACAGATTGCCTCTGGCTCTCCAAGGGCAAAGTCACAAAGCAGTTCACATTGGTGGCTCACAAATCTAACGCTTTCCTTGATGTCACAGAATAGACCTGTCTCCCATGGGTCGCCCACCTGTATTGTGGAGCCAATGTCAGTGCTGCACCTGTATTTGTCTCTGGTCTGTGTCTTGCTGAAAAGCTGTATTAAAATCAAGGCCCCTGACCTCAGGTGCCTGGTTTTGAATCCCAGCTCCATCACTTCATAGTCACATGACCCCAGGCACAGGTAAGGTGACTTACCTGTGTAATGAGCATAATAACATCTACCTCAAATTAACATTGTGACAATTAAATGAGTTAATGTGTGGAAAACACTTGGAAGAATGCCTGGCTCACACAATAAGTGCCAACCAAGAGTTTGCTTTACTTGCTTGGTGGTAGAGAACGGGTTTTAATCAGACTAATTCCAAGAAACCAGCAGAATGAATGGCACACAATATGGGTATCTAACCTAGTTCTCAAAGACAAAGCTATCCCTTGGCTCCAAACAGCAAAAGAAAATTGTATGTTTCTCCAACTACAAAAAAAAAGAAAGAAAGAAAGAAATGTGTAAGAAACATAATAGCGGAGAGAAAAGAAAGAAATCAAGTTCTCTGTAACAGGAAACAGCAGCTCAGTGGGATCTCCTTTCTATCAAACTGAAATGTCCTAGTAGCCAGACTTTCAGAATCCCCTCCTGGAATACAGCAGCAGGCCTGATAATTAGTATGAAGGGGTAGTGAAAAGGACAGTGCTACCTGGAGAACTGAGCAATTCCATCAACCTTGCAGCATTTAATTAAGACGCAGAGCAAAAAACTTTGGTGATTTAGAGCATGCATTTCCACGGCAGCATGTTTTCTGTCTCAGGTGTTCTGTGTGGTTGCTTTTCTGCTGGTCACGGGTGCTCTGAAGTAGAAGAAATACCCTGTGCTGCTCACATGGTGGGTCCAGCGGAGTATGCTCCCGGGCTTTTGCATTTATTTATTAGGAAATTTGAGCTTTCACACCCAAGTGCTGGTTCATGGAACACTAGCACTTGTATGCATGTTCCAGAAAACGTTCAGTAGATGTGGAAACTACAGGAAGGAAAGCTTCAGTGGTGTGAGAGCTTTATACAATTTGGCAGTGTAGTGTGTTGCTGCTCGTGGAAACCCAGCAGAGAAAAGCTGCACCCAACTGCAGAATGGTGGGAACTCTTTGTAAATCCTAGTGGCCTGGCTCCAGTGAGCACAAGGGTCTGAGCCCCTGAGAGTGCTTTCAGCCAGCTGCAGCTCAGATCTCACTGTGCAAGGATCTCTCCAATTCGAATCCCCAGAACTTTCTGGAGAAGTTCACAGCTGTCCTGCAAGGACAAGGAAGGGTTAGATAAGTGAGGTCATTGAGAAGCACTCGTTTGGGGAGAATCTATTCTTTTAGGCAGATATAAAAGCCCTCCTCTGTGTTGGGTGCCAATTGAAACTGCATAATGGATAGCTATTTCAAAGAATGGAGTTTATTAAATTGAGCATGGCATATTATATCCCTGGAGAAGGAAAGTAAATTCCCTGGTGACTAGGCTAAGTTGGCTTCCTTAAGAATTTCTTGGCATCTGTCTCAGATGTGTTCATGAGAAGACTAAAGAGCAGCGTGTCAGTGATGGGAATCTCTCCTAGTCACTGACTAGCGTCCAAATCTCACAGAGGGAAAAATTCGGCTCATGGTTGTGCTCCCACCAAAAGGCCTCACTACGCAGCAGAGCTTAGGGTGCAAATCCATTCTGTCCAGCTTTCCAAGGGGTCTGGCTTCTGCCTCCCACCCAGTTTTCTCAAGAGAAAGGGCTCCATACAGGTCATGAGTATAAGGATGGGGGTTGCATCTGATTTAAAAATCGGCTTATGTGGAAACCCACCCAGTGTTTGATATTATTCCCAGAACCAAATGATGAAACTGGCTTTGTGATACTAAAAGGATAATAGGTAACAAAATACAGGGTCCGCTTTGGCAGCACACACACTAAGATAGGAACGCTACAGAGAAGATTAGCCCCTGTGCAAAATACAGAGCAATAAAAAGTACCCCAATCAATATACAACCACATGTTCACAAAACTAAATTTTAAAAAAAGTTAATGAAGGCAGTGAAGAGTCTGAATTACTTTGTAAAGAGTGAACTGCAATGCACTTCCAATCACTTTGTGTGTGACTCCTCAGAATTTGACTTTTTTAAAATCTCAATTTTTAAAAACAGCTTAAGTCTTACATTAAAGAGTTGGTTGCTTGTTTTTTCTCTCTCTCTCTCTCATCAAGTATGGGTGGGAGAATACATAAAAAGAATTAATGGGGTCATTGAGGTTGAAAGTGACCATTATCTTAGCTGCATAGAACTAAATCTACTCCACAGGAGTTTAGTGAGTAAAGTTATTATATTTATATTTCTCAACCACTAGGTCAGGTTCTATGTAGCAGAGATAAAAATGAGCAGAGCATAATTCTTGCCTTGAAGTGGGTTAAAATATAGAAGCAAAGTGATTTTACCATTCGAAGCATTATGAGACAGACAAAAGCTATGAGGTCCTGGTTAAATTCTATGAAAGTGCAGTGAGGGACGTAAGTGCAGACCCAGGGTGCTTGAGCAGAGACAGGGTGTGTGGAATGTAGAGATGGAGTAGTGGGGAGGCAAACGTGTAAAGGCGAGCAATCAAAGCGGGGATAGAACAATTCCCCAAGCAGGAGTTGGCAGTCTGGTGGCTGCCCCAACACATGATATCAGAGGTGGAATAAAGGAAGATGGGCCTGGGGATATAATGGAAACTATTCTCTTGGAAACTGCCAGGGGGGCTAGAAAATATATTAAAAAATATTTGCTTTTGCTTTGTAACAAGGTAGTGGCACAATTAGAACATGCTTTGAGCAAGAGATCAGATCGTAATGAAATCAAGTAAGACTGATACACCAATGATACCCCAGACAGCAGCTGACCCCAGGGGCCTGCCAGACAGTTTCATGCTTCACGCTTTTTCTCAGGGATTGAAGAGGGAGCACCCTGCTGCTCAGCTTATTGGGTAACAGTTGCCATGGTTTGGGGAGAGTTCCTCCTGTTTAGGGACAATTGGAAGGCTGAGCTTTGTCCCACTAGGGAAAACCACTCAGAGAAATTGGACACTATTTTGGTGTCTTGTGGTAGAACTTGTATTCAAATTGTGGTTGCGTGAACTTGGGCAAGTTACCTGACCTGTTCATACCTCAGTTTTCTTGTGAAGAGAGTTGAATATATGAGTTGGCATATGATAAAAAGCCAATAGCTAGTAGCTCTGGTTACAAATAGAAATCATAAAGAGTAAATTTACTTTGGGCCCACGAATATTCTTTCCAGTAAACCAAAGTGCACTCCTCTTCACCTGATTCACAATCAAAGAGATACATAGATATTCTAACGATGTCTCAGCACAAGCCAGTAAGACATTCATATTTTGACCTGTGACATTATTGGATCAACTAATCATGTTCAGGCAGGTGGTGTCAACTAACTGAGCATGGCACATATTCCCTCATTAAAATGCAGCTGCCTGAGATACTTACTGTAGTCAGTAAGCCCTTCCCTGAAAATAAAAATAAAATAAAAATGGTGACTCATGGGCTGCTGGCTAACTCTATAAAATGGGCTCTGGAACTGTGCCTCTTTCTTTTACTGAAAATTATTTTTGCTACTGTTATATGTAGGTGATGAAGAAGCTCCAGTCCCCACTGTTCTGAAGGTTTGTATTTGGAGGCTTGTCAAAGGCAGAGTAGACACCCAATGTCTATCACCATTCATCTTACCTGGCAGTCCGGCCCAAAGCAGAATTCCGAGGTTTTCTTTGCTGCCCCCCACCCTCCTACCCAACCTTCATCTGTTCTCTCAGGCAAGCTGTCTATATGCATATCCTTTGCACGTACTCATCACATTTTTCACTACATCAGTAGTCCAGCTTTCCTCTGGACTCTATAAGGAAATGAAAATAATCAATCACTGTTGTATTCTTGGTAAAGGTCAGAGAATAGAATCATCTCAGCTGACTTGATCTGCTTGACAACCAGCATTGCGATTCCCACACTGGCACCTTGAGAGGGCCACGAACTGGCACAGCTTGTATGCTTGGCCAGGTACTCGACAAAGGCCCAAGGGGCAGCGCAGAAAATTGGGCAAGGAGCCCTGGTTATTGCTTTTTAATATAGGGCCCATTCTCTAAGTCTTTCTAAAAGGAATAGAAATGCAAATTGAAGCAGGACTTTCTCTTGACATTGTGTATCTTGCTCTCAAAAATAAGCGTATTTAGATTTATACAAACATTGCAGTTGACATAACCTGGCAGTTGACTAATCCAGTCACAGGTAATGTAACAGATTTCTGGTGTGCTCTAATTTAACCTTACTCATTAAAAACATGGAGAGAAGGGTGAAGGGGGAAGAGCATTATAATGGCTTTATGGTGCAGAAAACCAGCAGGGAAGATTGAGAACTGTAAGGAAATGAAAGTTGCGTTTAACAAATGAAATTGGTAAGATATTACAAAGAAAAAACATATTTATTAAAAATGGAAAAATTATTCAAGTTGACAGTAAAACATACACACAGAACACATTTGGGAAGTAATAAGATGCTCAAAGAAAGCTTTAGAATTCATGGGTTCTTGCTTTGGGTTTGTTTGCCCAAGAAACATAAATGTTTAAATAATCCACAGGGACTAAGAAAGTTATTGGTAGTAGCTCCCAGTATTAAGTCTAAAGAGAAATTCTACCAAAAGAAGCAAAAATGACTTTGCTCCTATACATTGCGTGGTTAGGAAAGAGAACATGAACTAGCCTTTGAGCCTCCTATGATGTTTATTTGTAACCTAGGCCCCTTGATCTCTGCCTCTACAAGCCTGCCTTCTGCAACATCTTCACAGTTGCCTCTACTTCTAAACCATCCTCCACCCCATTCACATCCTAATCTTCTTAAAATAGTTCTTTCAGTGTGACAGCAGCACATTCAAGCCTCCCTCTGTGCAGGCATACCCTATGTTATTGCACCTCCCTTTATTGCACTTCACAGATGTTGTGTTTTTTGTAAATCTAAGGCAAGACCCTCCACCATCAAAAACACTGGATTGCTTTATTGCATTACTCCATTGATTGCGGTGGTGTTGGACCCAACCTGCGATATGCTCAAGGTCTGCCTGTACTTTGAGATTCTGCATCATCTTTCCACACCCTACCCTTACCCAGCCTTCGTCAGATCTCCCCCACACTGACCTTCTGTTGCGCCTGGAGTGTATGGGGCCTGGCCTTTTTTCTTACTTATCACACGAGGCAGCTTGGTTTTACCACCACCATAGGTCTCCCCAGATTAGGTAAAAAGTAATTGAATGCTTGGCGATTAAAAGAGGCAAAGGAATCATGCCCCTACTTCCTTATATGGTTTCTGTTCAACCGTGGTTTCTCACCACTGAAACTTGGGCCACTCTGTTACCTTGGCCCATGCTTGTTCCATCCCTGCTTCCACAAAACAAGCTGCAAAAAAAAATCAAGGATAGATAAATAATAAGTGATTTGCCCAGGGAAAGGCTGGTATTGGCCAACTTTTCTTGACAGTTTTCATTCTTAATGTTTTCTTTTTTTTTCTCATTCTAGACACCTTTCAGAAATCTAGCCTTCATTTCTACACCTTGTGTTTTCCCCCCTCTCTTTAACAGTTACGGAATCTCTCTCTCTATGATCTAATGACCCCCTCTCTTCCCTTTTCTTAATTATTTGCTTTATTTTTAATCCTCTTCTATTTATCCACCCAACTTTCTCCCCCATTAATTGTGGGGCCTCTTGCTTTCTACTTTCAAGTGCTCCTTCCTGAGAGCATTGTGGGAGCCCCGAGTTACAAGCTATTTACCTGTCTGTTTGTCATGGTTGTATTGCCAAAGGCTGTGTGTGCCAGACATCTCGGGTGCAGGGAGACCAGACTGTCAGGTGAGGGTAGAACGAGCAGCCCTTCCCCAGATTCAGGGGAGTAGCTGCCAAAAACACCTCTGGATCCAAATAGAAATGCAGCTGTTGCCATCACAAATATTAGACCAGGGAGAAACTGTGTTGGAGTCTTTTCAAAACTAGAAACTTGCATGAATACCATGTTTAAAAAGCCTGAGGTTTAAATCCACCACGGAACCCATCTTACTCTTGGTTTGGGAGTAGCCTATTGTAACTCTTTTTAAAAAAGAGGTAGAATAAAGGTCTTATAAAATCTTTGCATTCGTTTTTGGGAATCAAATCGCTACATGATATCTGTGCTATCAAGTATGCAGTATGTCGATGACCAACCAAGTTATCCTCCCTGAGGAAATGGTCAGTGTGACTAACACACTGCTGACTGTCTTTAACCTCATCTTTATCAAGCCCCTATAATACACAGTTTCGTAGAGTCCATTCAACCACTTCATATGAAAAGTCACTTCAAAGTGTGCAGTTCTCGAGAGCCTATACTCACACCATATGTTTTGTTCATAATGGGAGGTGCTCTGAAGGGAAAATGACAGTAGGGTGAAGGGTGTCGTTTTCGGAGTGTGCGTGTGCCCGTGTGCACTGTGGTGCATGTGTGCCTGCTTTTCCTCTCCCCTTCGGGCTGTGCTGCTTGCTTTTCTCCTCCTTTGGGCGCTCGTGCCTGTTTTATAGCACTCACCTGCAGAGGAGAGAATTACTGTCAAGTGAGAAGGGATGGCAAAACCCCTTCCGTTCCCAAGTAAATTAAGGTTTCTTCTGGATAGCAGGAATAATGGGAAAACCTTTAACATCTGCAATTCTGTTTAAAAAATGAAGTCACATCATACCATTTCCAATGGAAAAACTATTGTAATAAGGAAAGAAAAGCAGCCTATTATTTAACAAGCATACCTTCACAACAGGTATGCTTGCCAAGAACCTTCAAAATGTTGATTATTGAAGCTTCACACAACCCAGTGACAGTATAATCATCCCCATTTTGTCACCCCTGAGGAGACTGAGGCTCATGAAGGTCAAAGTCACAGAGATAATATAGGATAGAGTTAGGAGTTAAACCCAGCTGCCCTCAACTTCAAACCGCATACTCTCTTTCATTATATACATCTCTCTGACTTGTCTCGATTTCTCCTCTAAAAAGCCAAATTGGTGTGTAGATGAAAGGGATTTTATGAAGGTCTGCATTTCTATTTGAATCTTTTCTATAACTGAGAAATTCCAGTTAATATATGTCACCTTCAGGAGTCTCAGTGCAGTCATTCTTGTTTTCTCTTGTTCAGGGAAGGTTTCTTTAAAATATGAGGGGAACCTCCCCAAAATGGAACTTATTTATAAGAAATTGTGTATTTATTCTTACATGTTTAAGGTTCAGTCACCTTCAAAGTATTCTCCATTTGATGCAATACACCTATTGAAACTTTTTTCCCCTGCTCAGAACAGTTTTTAAACTCATTGACTGGGATGCCTTTTTGTGCTTCTTCCATTTTTTGTTTGTTTGTTTTACCTCTTCCACGTCAGCAAAACATTTCCCTTTGAGGACTTTTTTTATCCAGAAAAACAAACAAACAAAAAAGTCACTAGGCGTGAAACTGTGTGAATAAGGAGGGTGGGCCATGGGGGTCATGCCATTTTTGGTCAAAAACTGCTGAACACTCAGTCCAGTTTCAGCAGATGCATTTGTAAACCATTCATCATGAAAAGGGCAAACACATTGTAAAGAGTCTTCAAAAAAAAATTCACAAAGCCAAACACAGCCTCTCACAACAAGGGCGGCTAGTCCACTGATACAGTTGGGTTCCTAGAACACTCACCCAGTGGGGGAAGCCTGTACTATACAAGAACCGGCCCTCCAGAAGATAATTTTGGGGTTTTTTTTAAGGGTCCCCCTTTGTATATAGGGACTTTAAGAAAATGTGTCTTCCAAAAAGGTGAAGATTTGAATTCTCGGTGTGTTCTATTATTTGGGTGGCTGAAACTTGTGGTGGCAATAAAACTTGGTTTCTGACAGTACCCTTTACATTGCAATTGAAACAGTTATTTTTTCTTCTTCTTCATTGCTTACTATTCTCTATCAACTGAAATGAAATTTCATTCAGATCTTGCTACATTGTTACATCTTGATAGATTGGTTTAAGGTTCCACGGTCGGATGGTACTTCTTGCAACTGTGTCTCCCCAAGGGAGTCATTAGCTTAAACACGGGTGTATTTTCTAGACAAGCGCTTGGTTTTAGCTTTCCCAGTATAGTTGTTTCTTTGTTTAGTTTTAATTAAAGACCTTACCTTCAGGTCTGCTGTGCAAATTCTGTTTCTAACCGCACATCTATACGTGGAATGAGAGGGGAAAAAATGTATCAAGTTAGTTTTCTTTATACGTCAAGATGAAGTTGGTGCACGCAGAGCCAATTCCCAATCACAGGAACCCGGCCCCTCTGGGGGCTGCGTTCTTCCCTCTCAGGGCCCATGTGTATGTGTGTCCCCAAAGGGAAGTGTCCCCATCTGCATTTGTTCCCTTTGTGGTCTATTTGCATCGCCCCTCCTCTCACCTCCCCAAAAGAGAAAAATCTCTAAAGGAAAAAATTAGTGAATGAAATACTAAAATAATTGGGGAGGAGGGCAAGTCTCGAGGCTCATCAAATGACACAAAGACATTTCAGATTTGACCGCCTAAGAAAGAGCTCAGTTTTCTACCTGAGAGAGTAGCACTCATGGTGTGGATTTTAAACAATTAGCAAGGGAGGTGTGGGCAGCATAGCAAGGAATAAAGAGATGATTTTGGAGTGTTAGAGCCTTGAGCTGCCTCATACTTCACACCTCTGAAAAAGCCATCTAAATATATAAATACCTCCACATACCAGAGGCCCTAACACAACTTCCACTCACTGGAAAAGATGGGGACTGCAGTGAAGGCCTGGCTTGTCAAAACAACCAAAATCTCATTTTAGCACTTTAATAAAACCCTGACCAAAAAAAAAAAAGGAGGCCTTTTTCACTGCGTCTCCCCTTCAGAATTAGAATGGATTTTATTTCTGGATTTAGGTCCAGACTTTCCTTTGTACACACATCTCTTTCCTTCCAGCTCACTCATTTATAGGCCCTGACTGTGTCGAGTCTCACTGGCACTTGAGCGCGTTAGCTAGGCACGCATGCAAGGAGAGGACAAACCTGACCCAGGGCATTTCATCTGTCCTGGTACTCGCCCTTGGCCATGCAGTTGCACCCCAACTACAAACCGGGGCCTAACTGGAGTGGCCCCGGAGAGCAGTGTCTCTGGCTATCCGGTCTGCTTCTTCGCTGACTAATGGCACTGCGTCCGGCCACATCTCATTTGCAGATGTGTCACTCGGTGGGCCGCTGGGGTGATGTGTGATTCTGGGTGGCACAACTATTTGAGAATCACCTTGTCTTCCTGGGAGTGCACATAGCCTGTAAGTTGTGAGGAAAGAAGCCTGTTAACCCTTCACCGAAACACTGGAGTTTCTTAGTAGATGCTTTAATTTTCACCGGTTGTGAAAATTAAAGCAGTGCCGAGTCTAGCCTGGAGGAAAGTATTTCAGTTCCAATTGCTAAACTCAGAGGATTAATTGCACTGAATTTTATCAGAATGAAAGGGGAGTGGTGGGAAAGAATTGAGTCATCCTCATCATTAATATAACTGAGTGATTACAGACCCTTTCCCAGGAGAAACTCAGACAGTAGCTGGCCATTGAAATAATAAATAGAATCCTGAAGAAGCCTGGCACAAGATGTGTGCTTTGTAGCTAAGAATAGCAAGGTTAATTACAGAAGGGAGAGACAGCAACAGGAAAGCAGCAATCTCCCCGAGCAGAAGCTGCTGCGGCACAGCTCCAAAATAATTAGTAACAAGGGCTGGTCCTGGCCTTGTCAGAACATTAACCCTTGAGGGCCTGAGATGGGTGAGGAATAGCTCAGGCTGAGAGAAACACACGAATAATGCCCCTCGCACAGGTCACCTGCAGTTTCAGTATAAGATTTCCTTGTGCTGCTATAATGAAGGGCAACTGCCAGTCCACCTGAGTCAGATTCTGAGTCTTTAATTGTATTTGTCAAAACGTGACAAAACCTCTTTAAGTCTAAAAGGTATGATATTCTGTTTTATTCTCTGACAGGCATTAAATGCTACAGTAAAAAAGCAGAATTTTTTCCCTTCAAACATATAGTAGATAAATGTCATGGTAAAAGTCTCAAGAAACCCTAGTTAATGAATTGTCCATCCATATGAAGCTACCATATACTTAATCATGTCCTAGTCAAAAATCTTGTGAAAGTACTTCAGGAAATAATATAGTAGTCATTTTTAAAGGTGCATTATAGTTTAATGTGAAAATATCTAGAACAAGCACATAATGAGATTGGGTTTTACTTAGAATAAGTTTTCTAAACATCTACTATTTTCCTTTAGAATTATAAGCCAAAGTTTATTATCTTAACCAGAATGACACCTGATATATTTATAATCAGCTTTCACTTTTTTTATATCTGATTGTATAGACGGAAAAAGCATTTGGCACAAGCGTTAAGATCAGCAACAAAGAAATAAATATTCAACACTGAAAATGAGTTTCTAAAGGAAGCGTTGTCATGCTCTTCTTCATGTTTCTTGCATTACATTTTGTGAGAATGTCTTCATTTACTTTTCCAGAAAATAGGAGTAAGGGGTATGTTAGCCCTGTGAGCATGTGCCCTCCTTCAGCTAAGCCCCAGAATTCCATCGGTGCTCAGCTTAGTATCGCCATGGTCATTACCATCATAGCTCTTGTCAAGCATGGCTGGAACACCTGCTGGAGGGCAGGCATGTGCTGGAGGGCAGGCATGTGCTGGAGTAGTGATGTACAGACATAACTTGTGACTACATAGCTTGGCATTATTCCTTGTTGAAAGAGAAGAAAACTACAGCTAAAGGAGCTTTTGTATTTCACTGAGAGATACAGAAGGACCATTTATAAGCAGCAGAACTACAAGTCAGATATAGAAAATCATCGTTAATTGGTGCTGCTTATTTAAATTTTTCTTAATTATTATTGTGTATCCAAATTTCCTTAATACCATTAGCATTAAATGACTGCAGTTATTTTTAATATTCAGAATGGAGCTATTCATAGTAATTTCTGTATTACTTACCTGGAGGCTCAGTTCATAGAAGCTGCCCAACTTTGTATAGATTGTGGTTTCTTCAGCAAGGTAAGCCTATAGAAGCCCCTAACTTCATGGCAAACATTTTCTAGAGATGGTGGGATGAATAATTATTATTAAGAGGTGTTTAATAATATTATTAAGTGAGGTATTGCAAATTGTCCCCCACATGACCCAATTATCCTTTCCTTATTTAGGAAAAAAATTGATAAATAAGACAGAAAATGGCATAGTACATATTGTTAGCTCTCAGAGAGTTTCTGGACCAGACCCAATAGTCTACGTTGGTTTATTTAGTTTTTGTGACTTCCTTTGTCTGTCTGCTCCCGCCTCTGTTCCCAGCCCCTTTGCGGCTCTGCTCTAGATCCTGGGGGGCTCTGTCTGTCAGGCTCCACTGTCATCCGGCTTCTGAGCAGCCTCCACCAGTGGGATGCTCTGGGGAGGACTGGGGAAAGGAGGTGCTGAGCAGTCAGGGTATTTCTCCGCTTACGGTGGCCGAGCCACCTTGTGATGTCGGGTCTGTCGGGCTGTCCTGTCTCCCACCCAGCCATACCCATCATGAATCCAGCCGCCCTTCGCAGGACTCGGGGTGAGAGTACAAAAGGAGGCCCCCACATCTATGTCCAATATAGAGTTATAACAGTTATAAATGAAATATACATTGTTAAAATATTTTCTATATTTCTATTTGAGAAATACACATTCATAATGACATTTTTAAAAAAGGAAAGAAAACTCTTGCGAATCCACAGGATAAATACCTTCTTTCTCTTACTTATTAGGGTGGGTGCTGTTACTTCCCACACCCCAGCCTTGGCTACTCGTTTATTAATCAGTCCTTCCTCTTCCCCACTGCACGGAACTGTGAGAACCCTACGAATGTGATACAAAAACATTTCTCCTTCAGCCAGTCCAAGACGAGAATTCTGTGCCATAGGTCCCCTAACATCCCAACCGAGATGTGCTAACTCTTTAAATTCCTCAAAGCAACCCGCAGCTGGGAAGTTAGTTCCAATGGAGAGTCTCAGACCCTCAGGCCACAGGCTTGCAGACTACCCCAGTTCACTTCCTCTCCTGCGCTTTCCCAGACTGTCAGGAGCTGGGACTGCACTCAGCCACTCCAGACCACGCCAAAGCGCTATCCCCCGTTACCACTGACCGCCCTCTTGGCTCTAGGGGTCTGCACTGTCCAAGTGAGACAGACCCAGGAAAAGGCCTACTCAGACCCTGGAGACTGGCTTTATCCAAACATGTAGAGGAAGACAAGGACCCGTATAGCTGGAGCATGGGGCTTCGGTACGTATGTCCTCCTGACTGAAAGGTTTCTTCTCTCTGGAAGGGAAGTTTATCCCAGCCAGGAAGAAACATAGCTGGGAGGAAGACAGTGGAACCCTCTAAAGTGGGGAGTCCAGGGCAGGGTTTCCATTGTGTCCCAATCTAAGGACACCGCCGATTCCCCAAGGATGGTGGTGGCGGTGTCTTCTTACTGTCGCTAATCTCTGGGTCACATCGCTGTCCCTGTTTGTCTCCTCAGCTCTTGCCTGTTTAACCAGTTCTCTGGGACACATTTTCTCTGCCTGCAACACCTGGAAAGGTTTCTGTTTTTCTGACAGCACCCTGATTGATATAGCTCATTTAAAATCTTTTTTAAAAAGCAGTAGATTGCAGTGACGTTGTCTGCGCACAGTTGGTCATTCTGTGCATTCACCTGAACTAAAGAGAACAGGCCCCATTGTGAAGATAGTCAGAGGTATAAAAGATTTTCTGACCATCAAAGCCTCTTCCGAACACAGTCACATTCCATAAGTCATATTTCAAAAGGCTCTGTATATATAGCGGTACCTAAATTTGCATGTGGAGTTACAAGGTAAATAGGACAGGAGGAGAAAAATAGAAGTGGAATATTTCAACATGCCAGGCAGAGGAGTAGGAAAGTGATAGTGATTCAACTAAACGCCGTCTCTTGCCCAATATAGCGTCTCCGATGGCAGGCGGCAGCCTGCGGCTCTCTGCTGTCCCCTCCGACACTTCCCACACTGGATCTTTTCCACGTGTCACTCTACTAGGCCAGTGCACCGCTAGATCTTAAAATAAGACTTACACATATGGTACTTATATAATGAAGATGAAACCCGTGCAGCGGGGCTGGAGATCTTCACGTTTGGTCTCTTGATAACTGCCTGGGTTATATAATGATTCAACTCCTAGGTTAGTTGGGGGAGGGGGGGTGTTCCTGGAAGGCATAAGAACTTGACATACATCTGACTTCTGTTCTTTATCCCTTTTTATGAACAAGATATTTTTGTTTTTAAAAAATCCTGAGTTGGGTGCTGAAACTCCTATTTTATATCACCTTTCCAGTTCATCACTGAAAACATAAGTGCTGAGAAACACTAAGGATCTGTTTGGTGATGTTCCCTCCCTGCTGCTTCTGTGCCTTTGCTTAAACCGCTCTCCCACGTCAGCAAGCCTGCCCTGCCTGACCCCAGCAAATACCACCAGGATTTGGCAATAGGGGGAAAAGGAAAGTAATCAATTTTACTGCCTGATGTTACTAAAAATTGCAGCCAGTTTTCAATTATCCATGTCAGGAGATGCAAGGATCTTTGAAATCAAGATCCAGTCTATAAATAACAAAGCAATAATGGAAACAAAACAACAGGCCTCCATTTCATCAATAGTTGCAGTCTTTTCCAGTATTTCAGTCAGAATGTGAGGTGGTCATCATAATGCCTTTTCACTGAGCAGCAGATTAAACCTTTGGTCAGGATTGTGGCCGGTAGAGCTGGATGGAGGACCATGCCCTTCATTTTTAGGTAAATGGACATCCTGCTCCCCCCACCACCTCCTCACTGAAGGGACAAAGCGGGAGGGGCAGATGGAGAACGTGAGGCTTCGGACCAGAGAGCCAAACAATCTAGATTATCGAGGAGAGGGGATGGGAAGCCTGCTTCATAGGCTGAGAAAAAGGTCGTACTACTCGGGGAAAATAATGTTTAGCACCTGAAACCTACCCGGGCTGCAGGTGCCACTGTGGTAGGAAAGGGTGCTCCCTCATGCACACACCAGGGCAAGGAGCACAGTTGCCTCTAGCACCGTGCCTGAGCTCTCCAAGATGTGTCTCATTCTACCTTTACTTTTGACAGTCGTTAGACCATTCTTAATGGAATCAAAGAAGTCAATAACCTGCAAACTATATAATCACAATGCCATAAAGAGTTGATTGTTTATATATATTGTCTCCGGTTTGTTTCCTTCCAAATGTTGGCACAGCCCCCTCATTCACTTGTGGGGACCTGACTAGACTGTGTGATGAATCAGGAAGTCTTGCTGGTATCTTGGGGAGAATTCTGAGAATATATTTCCTACTTAATGAACTACTGGCAGCACTTTTGCCTGTTACAGGTTTATAATGTCTTCTAGCTAGTCTGAGTAGTCATGTTACCCTCTTGGCTCCTGTTGACATTTAAGCCAAACAAGAAATTGTGCTTTGTTGGTGACTCCCACCAAACATGAGATCTTTTGTCATAATATTCATATTAACTAAGCTGATGCATGTCCAATGTGAGGTAGTGTTATTACTATTAATAGCTGTAATAAGTACAGTCAACAGAATTGTGCTACAATGTTAATCATGGCAAAAAAACAGTGTGGATGGTTATTTCCTATAATAACAAGTTTACAGACAAGAGATTTGGCCCTGTTTCCAATCTCATCACTACTTACTCACTTGTTTTATCTTTGCTTGCTTATCCTGGTTCTCCCATTTCCCAAATGCACACTTTGGGACATGGCAACATCTTTCAGGCATTAACATGAATTGATGCCTTCCTTAGAAATAATTAGAGCCATACACGTGTCAGAGATTTACGAGACAGTGTTGGTTCCCAACCTCCTCGGGAGCTTCCAGGTGTAATCTGAAACCAGCCCCCACACTCATGAGGAGAGCAGGGAGAAAAAGGCAGACCACTCCACATTGGTAGGTGCCGGGTCTAATAAGCCAGGGAATTTACCAGCCTTGTTTTGGGCAGTTAGAACATGAGTAGGCCTCCTCACCTGCCTGCCAGAATCTTAAAAGTTTATACAGAGACCTTAACAGGATTCAGTTACGTATACTGTCCAGATGGTCTCAGCACCACAAGCTTGTACCCTTTGGTAGGCTTCTGCAAACAGGGAAGACCAGCAGAACACACATCCCAAGGGGAGGATCTTTCGGCTCAAGTAATGTCCCAGCGCAGGAGGCAATGAAAATGTATTATCTGAGAATTGCTCCGTATAAAGCAAATAGTCATGCTCTTCTTCGAGTTCTACCGAAACAGATGGCCACTGTCTTAGTAATAAAAATAATCCTCCTTACTTACCAAGCTTTCATTTCAAAATTGAATTGTGTCATATTATTCTTATACCACTTCTGTGAGGGAGCTAGAGACCCAGACATCATGCTTTATGGAGCCCTTAGCAGAGAAGTCTGAACCTGGTCTCTGAACGTGTCGTCACCTCCAGAGGATGTCATGGCTCATTAGGCACCATGCTAGGGTTACAACGGATCCATTTACAGGCATGTTCTTCGGTGTGAAAATTTGCTACTGCCTTTTAAAAAGATGTTCTGAGGATATCAAATGTATGTCCACAGGGTAAAACCAGAGTTTGGTTATGCCATAGGCTTGTATTTTAGTCTTGAAACATTAAAGCAGCATTTGACCCAACTCCCACGTAGGAGCTAAAAAAATAATACTTCCTACCTTCTACATTCTTCTAGCTGGGCTAATCAAATTAACAGAGACAGATTAACAAAAGAACAATAAAATTGTAACATATGTGCATAGGGGATTCACATAAGCATAGAAATTCCCAAAAACTGTGAGGCAAAATTGGGTGTATATGACATTTTGGACAAAGGAGAAAAGGAGGGAATGAGGTCTTAGATTTTAAAAGTGAAAGCGGGTGATTTGCAGGTAATTGAGGAAGAGCAAAACACATGTGGAAGTAAATTTGTGCCAGGCAACACAGAAAACAAGGCACCACAACACTGTTGTAGAGGAGAAGGGTGGTCCACAGGCTCCTGCTCGGGGTCCCAGCTGTCTCGGGCTGGGGTGATTCTGCTAAAGTTTCCTTCCTGAAGCAGGGTTTTCCATCTGAATTTCTTAGGCAGGAAAGGGGGAGGCTCAAAGGTTATTTCTGAGGTTTTGTTTGTTTTTTAATAGCTTAAAAATCAATATCCCCAAAGATAGCTTTAGGGCAGCAAAACTTCGATCCCCCTCACCCACCTTTCTTGGCCTTGACACAGGGGTTAAACTCAGCCTAATTGACGCACAAGGGCATCCACAGTGGAAATTGCAAGAGCTTGGTCAGCAACCCCTGGCGCCCGGAGTTTCGCTGTGGTGGTGACAGCAGAGGTCACGATTGTTTCCAGTAGAAGTTGTTATTGTGTGAAGGTGAAAGAACCAATATATACACCCCCCAGTAAATACTAAGGAAATTCCACTCTGCAAATCACTTCCTCTTTTCCATTAGTTCTGTAATATAGGCCACTTAGAAAAGCTCAAGGAAACTTCCGCTTCAAGAAAACATGCTTTTTGAGGTTAAGCCACCTAAGGTGTCTGGCTTCCTATCATTAAGATATGAAGGAGGCGAAGGGGACTGCTCTGAGCTTTTCTCAAATGTTGACTTTCAGAGGCCTTAACTGAGAGAACAGAACGTCTCCAAAAGATGATGTCAACACAAGAACCATCCAAACCTGTAGAGAATTTTTATGCGTTTGAGTCAAACTGACGAAAATTTCCAGGAAGCGGAATCTCAATGGATTGAGAAAATGCTCTGCAGAATGGCAGTTTTGCAGTTTATTTTATGCATTAGAATAAAAAGAGGTGATGTAGGGAGGGTTACGTAAAATCCTCTAGTAGTAGATTAAGGGTGCCGTAGAAGGAAAGCAGGGACATCTCTGGGATTAGATAAAAAGCGAAATGGAGCATCACACACTGCTTGTACACCGGTGGGTGTAACAGTTAGCATTTACAGCACACAGAGATAGTGTATGCAGGCAAAAAGAGGACCACAAAGGGTTTCGTGGTCTCATGCTCTGGTGGAGGGGGTTGGATTTCTCTGACCTTTCAAATGTATGTTATCTTAGATGCAAAAAGACAGTAGACAGGCTCACTTAAGGGAAAGATTGACCTTTATCAAGGAAGCTACAAGCCTAGGACGTGACTGCCCATCATGACCACACTTTTAATTAGGAATTTTTATGTTTAGACCATCTCATAAGGTTACTTACAATCTCTGAGTTTGTAAGGTCCACCATGCTGGTGTCCCCTGAGCTTATCAGGTTTAGTATGTGGCCCCTTTTCCGTTCACAATGGTTTCTGCACATACAAGATGAACTCAGAAAAGACTTCAGTTGGTAATTGGGAATGTCTTAAAAGGGGAGAAGTAGCCAAGCAGATGAACACTAAAATGGTACTTTTTCACTCAAAACAGAAATTTTAATTTTGTCCATGATGCATGGTTTTAATAAAAAAATACATTCAAAATAAATTTCTGTCAAATTACTTTTTTTACCTGTATCATTTCTGCCTTTAGTCTTTTTCCGTACGTAAAAAAAAAATAGTAGAAAGAACTTGGCATTACAGAGAAAGAAAGAGATAGTGCGTGCTCATGGTTAGATCCATATTCCTCTACTCACTAAGCTTGTTTGCTTTTGTTACTTGGCCTCTTTGAGTTTCTCTGTACTCATACCATTTAAGAGTCATTGTGACAGTCACATGTATATTAAGTTCCTTATTCTTTATTACACTGGACAGTTGTTTAAAATGGCAAGGGGCCCTGAATGGTGTGGCTCAGTGGATTGAGCGCAGGCCTGCAAACCAAAGGGTCACTGGTTGGATTCCCAGTCAGGGCACATGCCTGGGTTGCAGGCCAGTCCCCAGTAAGGGGCGTACAAGATTGTTGCTTCTCTCCCTCTCTTTCTCCCTCCCTTCCCCTCTTCCTAATAATAAATACATAAAATCTTTCAAAAATGGCAATGAAGACTTTTTATTATAGTAGAGGTAAGAGGCAATTGCAGTAGGTTGAGGAGATTGGACTTGTGGGGGTTCATAACTAGTCACCCCAAGATGTGCCTCTGTGATTATGCAAACTGTTTTGACCTAACAGCAACTTTAGCTGTGGACTCCAGAAATTTCGGCACTTCCATTAACTACCTAGAAGAATTTGAATTAGGAGCCTTGCCCATAATAAGAGATTAGCAGAGAGAACCTCTTTTGAGCCATGTATAGGGCAGGACAAACGTCTGTTTACTATACATCTGCTCTTTCTATTTTCCTGCAATAATCCTTTGAGACCCTCAAGGTACAGTACCTCATCCCTAGCTCAGAAGGTCTTGTACCTCAATCTACCTTTCTGTGTCCGAACCTCTCACACATGTGTGGTCTCTGACCCTCCTGTATGCAGGATCCCATACATATATATGTATTTCTTTTGCTAATCTGTCTCATGCCTATCTAATTTTTTAGACCAGCCAAAAGAACACAGAGGGTAAAGGAAATTTCTTAATCCCCCACAAATTTAACAATGCTGAAACAAAAGGTGGTAGGATTGTTCAACACCAGGATCAGTTAATGGTAAAGTACTGGAAGATGATAGGGGGCAAGGTCAATGCGATCAGGCCATCCAAGTTTGCTAATTGTTGCTTCTCCAAATTCGGTTCTTACCCTACCTACTGCAGAGACTGGGACATAGGGGCACTATCTTGTTGATTTCATTTCAAAAGGATGGTTCCCAAGTCCTTAGAAAGATATTTCCAGGTCGTGGAAGGTTTACATCTCAAAGGGGCAAAGTACTGAGCAGTACAGTTCCCAAGTTTTCTAAAGCAAAAGCTATAAGAAAAGGGGTGGGGCCTACAGTCAAGAAGAAGTTTGAAGCTTAGTTAAGCTGGGAACAATAAGGCCTTGATCACCCTTCTTAATTACGCTGCTTACTTGCTGTGTCTTGCAGTTCCTCACATTCAACATTTTTCTTTCTTACCAAGTTTTGGGTTTTATTCAGGTTTTCTGGGGGGGGGGGGCGTTGCTCATTATCACTTTTCTCTCCTACACAACAATAGACTTTATTTTTTAGACTACACGTAAAACTGACCCACCTCCAAAGGACTGCTATCCCGGCCAGACTGCTGGGAGCAGGTGAAGAGCCAGGAGCAGCAGGGGCCTCCTCTCCCAACCCTGGAAGCAAACCAGCCACAGCACAGGCAGGGCCACAGTGTCCCAGTAACCCAGCTCTCCTGCAAATGCTCCCTCCCCCACTCCCTGGCGAGATGGCAACAGGTGGAAGTATTGCGGAACTAGCAAGATAAATGGATGGCGGGAAGCCCTCTACCCCCTTCTAATACCTGATTGGAGGTGGGACCAGAAGAAGGTAAGCCCATTTGCCATGGAGGTCAAATGGCAGTAAGGGAAGGAAAGGATACACTTTAACCCACCTGGCAAATATACTGGCTGGTGCATTCATGGCACCTTGTGGCTTTGGAAACCACATTCCCGGCCCCATATAAAGGATCCAGGAGGGAGCCTGAAGCTAGACAGGGGCTGGGAGCAAGCCAATGGCCTCTCAACAGCCACTTGCAGTTCCTAAAGGATGGTACCTTAAATGGGAGAAGCAACTCAAGACACTGTCAGGCTTTGTCTTGACCACCATTTTCCCAGATCATGTAGCATTTGACTGAGACCTCTTTTCTGCCTCACCAGCCTCTGCCTCTAGAATTTACCTATAGGTGATGGTGAGCAGCCAAGCCCCTACTTTGGTTTGGTTATGGGACCCTTTGTTTAATGGAAGGCCTGGGAATAGTAGCTTGTATTTTAAAAGAGTTTGGGGTTTGGTTTAGTCATAAACTATAACACCATAACTATCTCAGTAATGAATTACAAATTGTTATTCTTCTCTGAAAAATACTTTCCTTGACCTTGGAATACTTTCTTCACTCAGTAATTGCTCTCATGACTCTGACTCTATTATGGGCTCACCTTAGACTTTTATCTATTTTTGACCTTTTTTTCCCCTTTCAATAATATTATTCTAAGCAAAAAATTTAACCAAATCATAAGTTTAATGAAAAATAGGTTATACAATTATTTTTTATTTTCAAATTGCATATAACTGAATAGCAAAGCAAGCTTAACTTTTTAATCCTTGGGTTATTGATGTTGTAGGTTTACTCCTTAAAAATCATATGGAGTGAATAATGTGAATAATTATATTATCATGGAAAACCCCATTTATTTCCTCCAAACTCTAAATCAAAAGAAAAATATAATAACTGCATGACCTGAGCATATTCTCTAAGTTCAAGCCCTGATTTGAGGATTCCAAAGACTTGTATTTAAAAAAAAAAGTTAAAATGTTCTTTTCCCTTCTAGATATGTTTGTTAGACTCTTTTCCTACTAGCAGTGGGAGTATTGTAAAAATAGAGCTACTGGATCTTTATAAATCTGAAAATGAAACTAGGTATCCTAGACACTGCAAAGTTCTATCTTCTTTATGTTTTATTAGGTCTATTGCTTTGGCATCTTAGCTACATTAAACTCAAGTTAAAGTTATCATTTTGCTTTCTTTGGTAGCTATATTTTGTCAGTCTTTGTAAATCAAGGCTATATGTCCAGTTGTTTCTTCTGTTTTATTTATGCTATACTGAATGCAGCAGTTAATTAAACAGAGGTTGGTAATGAAGTTTATTCTTGACTCACTTTGACTTCTGATGTCTTCAGAGACATGGTATTTCCTTATTTTTCTCAGTTTATCTTCAGAATACAAGCAATTATGTCTATCCATATTTTCATGATAGAGGGCATATCTATTTTTAGTTTATTTTTTTTAATGGTTCACAAATTAAAAATTCTGGCATGTTCTGGTCTCCAAATCTGTTATGGCCATGCATGAGTCTAGAGTTCTCAGATATTTAAGAGAAAGTATAGAGCCATATAAGTGCATGAGGTGAGGGGTAACGTGAGTCAGGAGTTGAACCCCAGCATGGTTCGTTACATTTTATGAAACCCTGAGCATGTTGCTTTCCTCATTTGTGTGTGATAATAATAATAACAGACAATAATACATCCTGAAAAGACTGTTGTAAAGTCTAGAAATAATTCAGCTAAAAGACTTAGCACAGAACCTGGCACATGGCAGCCACTCAAAGCAAAGAGAAAATAAATTAGGAACTTTAATGCTCATTGAAAATACAGTTTTTAAAATTATATTTATCCTAAATATCCTTGATCCTAAGTCAAAGAAACATCATTCAATCCTTTCTTGTGATAAATGATTAATTACAAGATGTTTCAATTTTGACAGTACAAAAAAACATCACTACTATGATTATTATTTTCACAAAATGTACTTTTCTGGTTAATGGAGTTTGCTGATTAACAGAACGTGAGTTACTTCTTGATTAGAACTGTGAGATCATCTTTTATTTACATTAAGTTGCTGCTCTTTTATGAAGAAAATGCTTCTGACTCATTTTATTCTTTTCCTAGAACTAAGATTAAGTTAATACCATTCTACACTGTAGGGGAGGAAAAATTTTACTTAGAACTATCTAGATTCTTTGACTGGTTTAGTAATCAAATTAATAGAAAACAGATTAACAGGAAAAAAACAAATTTAAGTTATGTACACATGCATGCCCTGCAGCACATGAGACCCAAGGGCAAGTCCGACAGTAGAGACTGATGTGCCCTCCAGTGCTGAGCTCAGGATGGTAGCAGGGGCCTGGGGCTGCCAAGGGGAGGAGGGTAATTCACAGGAAGATGAGAGCAGATGTTTTGTAATTAGATGTTTGCCCTGCCACACAGATAGGTCATTCAGACAAAAAGTTATCTCTAGTAAGAGCTCTCTTTCTGGGTTCTCTGTCTAAATTCTTTTTTGTAGTTAAGGGAGTGGTAAAATTTTTTTCTTTAATCTTCTGGGTCTTGATTGCTGTCAACTCATAAGAGCTCACATGCCAAAGTGGCAGATTTTTGGAGGTTCATCTTAACCCTTTCAGTGCATAAGTTCTTTCACAGTTGCTCAGATCCAATTAAGATTAGTGTGTCAAAATTTGTAATGGGGGAGGAAAAAACAAAGCAAAAACAACTAGCTCGCACAAGAACCAGACCTATAGTCATGGTCAGATTTGTGGAACTCCAGCTGAATAGCCCATTTGTCTCAGGCTTATGTAAATAGTCAGCATCCTGCTACTTTCTTGACCACCAAGCTTTCATTTATACTTCAAGTCCTCAAATAGTTTGCCACTATTGATTCTAAATATATCTTAGTGTTAGGATGGGAATTAAAAAATTACTATGAATTTTTTTTTGTACCAAAGAAATTTAGGGTATATCTATGAATTATACAGCACCATCATAACATTATCTACATAAGCCCAATAATGTCTTGATGTACTGTCATTCAACACATACTTTCTTTTTTACAAAAATATTTTATTTATTTATTCTTAAGAAAGGGGAAGGGAGGGAGAGAAACATCAATATGTGGTTGCCTCTCATGCACCTCCTACTGGGGAACCTGGCCTGCAACCCAGGCATGTGCCCTGATTGGGAATTGAACTGGCAACCCTTTGGTCTGCAGGCCGGTGCTCAAATCCACTGAGCCATGTCAGCCAGGGTCATAATTTTTTTTTTAAGCAAGACCACTTACATTTTTTGTTTGCTGTTGTCCAAAGTCTTCAGTCTCTCTCATACATAGAGCAACAGTTTGCCTCTTATTCATGGAAAAAATAAGAACGTGTTATTCATGGATTCATTAAGTTGAGAACCTGTGCTTGGCACAGTAGTATATAGAAAAATGAACTGTAAATAGAACTTCCTCAGGAAGCTTACATTAAGGGGGAGATAAGCCAGTCACATCAGTAACTATAAATATGGCAATGCTGAGACAGAAAGTGCTCATTCACCCTGCAATTCACTTACTCATTCAGCAATGGAGTGTTTTTATTTTTTAACAGAGCTGAGGATCAGTGCCCAATTCTGCTGTTATAAGGATGAACAGCAACAAAGTAATAGCAAATTGAAGCTCCCCCTTTGTTACTTTCACCTTAATGTGTGTGTGGTGGTGTGCGAATGGGGTGGTATAAACAGTTAAACAAGTTGCGAAAAAAGACTTTGGAGATCAAGCAGGATCTGCCAGAGTATTCTAACATGTTTGTTTCTGTTCACACTAACAGCATACCTTCTTACCATGGCCCCTATCACAGTGCACTGTAATTCACAGCTCACATGCCTGCTACCCCTCCTCCTCTCTGTTTGGTTCTCAAGACATTGTAGTAGTTGTATTTGTAAAAATAACTCTTTCTGTCTAACCACCACCAACTTGATTTACCCATTATCTTCATACTCTAATTTCAAACTTGAATATCAAGTATAGCTACAATGCATTCTCAGTAATCATGTCTTTTAATTGACATGTATTTCATCCTAAAAGTCTGTCTTAATTTTGTCTTCTATAAAGTTATAATATTAAAGGACCAATAATATCGCAACTGATAAAAATGTAGTGCAGTTAAACTTCTTCTTGTGCCAAGTGCTACCTTTATAACAAATCTAAAAAATTGTTTTATGCTTGAGTGGTCCACATCAAAAATAAGTTTAATTAAAAGAAGGTAAAGGAACATAATTTCTGGTATTTGAATACTTTGAATACTGGTACATTTTGAGTTGCTATGGCATCCTATTTGAGATCAAAGTCAAATGGGGGTTATGATATCACTGCGTTTCCTATATTGCTCTCCTCCTTCTTCTCCAGCACATTTGAAAGATCTCTACTTGGCCTAGGTCTACCTTGAATTACTCATCTCCCCATATTCCTCTCAAATAACTCCTCTTCTTTGTATTCGTGTATTTTTATGTTTTAACAGAGGGTAAGATGTTCTTTCTTCACAAGCCTTCCCAAGTTCTGAGTCCAAGATCTTGCAGTAAAGATACCGGGGGGGGTCACACCCACACTTGTTTTGATTCATTACAATAGCCCAAGCCAAACAGGCATCCAGTGGAAGGAGGAGGTGAGGAAGCCACGCAGAGTACGTGGCACAAATGTTACACTTTCTTTGCCACAGATCTCCAGGAAGTGGTCTGGTGGTCCAATGTAAGCTATGAATTTAACTTAAAACTTGTGTAAATTCTGACAGCAATATCACATTAGGACAATATTAATCATAGGAATGTGTGGAAAGTCAGGGTAAAAAATTTTAGCAAGAAGTCTAGGTGTCTAGGATCTGCTCCAGTATATAATGATTTTAGACAATATAGGTCATTTCAATTCAAAAAAAGGTCCACTAAGACCATTTGGTGTAAAGTAAATGACACCTGGAATCAATTAAAGGGCATGACTTTGGCATCTTGCTCTGCCCCTCCCATGTGACTTTGGTAAAATCACTCATTTCCACTGGGCATGTTTTATTCATCCATAAAATGAAAATTAAAGTAATTACAACTATCTTTTCCATTGAGCGTAATGATCAAATTAGATAGTGGCATTAAAGTATTATGTAAAGCCTACCACACTTTACAAATATCATTTATTATTAAGTGAAAGTGTATTTAGTGGAATTGAGGAAAGTATGGTTCAGAAACTATTAAATGAAGTGTAAATATTTGGCTTGATTTCAGAGCTTGGAAAATTAGTATAATTTATTCTTGTTCATAGAATGGATTTACTCAAGCACAGTATTTTTCAATTTTAATTTAAATTTTAATTTAATAGTTTATCAGTTTAAGAGCATAATAATTGAAGTCTGTTTCGTACATATTATCAAATGTCACAACACTTAGTCTCAACTTTGGCTCTGAGTTATAGGAAAACCACAAACAATAGTGATATAAAAAAAGATAAAATTTATCTCATTCTTTTGTAAATGTAGGAAGCTCCATGCTCATTGGGTACCTATTTCCTTCTAACAAAATGTTTTCTGCGATACTAAACTTGCAATTTTCACCTCAGTGTCCAATATGGTTACTCTAGGCCAGCCATCATAGAAATATTTCAACCGACAATAAAGAGGAAAAGGGAAAGAGAAGAATACTTTCCAGAGTTTCCCATACTATTCTTTCTTATAGTTCCTGGACAAGAACGAATCATGTGAGCTTAAAAGCACAGATGGGAACCCTGTTATGAGGGCAAGGAGTAAACACGTGTTGTGAGAAGCAACTCATCTCCACAGTAGCAATGAGAGAGAACTCCTAGCATGTAACTTCAAGTAAGCAATAGAATGTGTGACCTGACCAAAATCTTCTTTGAAATTACTGGTGATAGAGCTAATTTACTTTTTTCAAAGAATAATTATTTCCTGGATAAAATCTATGTGCAGGTATTTCACTGGAAGTAAAAAAAGAAAAACAAATTCCTGGCCCTTAGGAGCTATAATTTATCAAATAAATGTACCAATAAGGGTTTTGATTATATAATGTGATAATACAAGAGAAAGTGATTTTGAATTCATGGAATGAAAAATACGTGGGGTATTATTTGGAGTCGCACTCATTATTTGCTAAAGCCATGCATTAGATGGCATCCTAGAAACCTGAAAGAACGTATATTCCTCTCAAAGGGAGGAATGAATATGCTTCATTTACTACAAGGGAGCACTGCATGCACTGAGAAAAGATTGGGAATCATAATTTCACTTCTTTTAGAAATATATACTTGACATATTTATATTGAGTTAAATGGGATAAATAAGTACATACTCAGAAAAGATGTATATTATGTACATAAGCTTGATTCGAAATGACTCAATGATTCTTATAGTGCTGGGTTCAGAATCAGGTCGATTCTGCAGCAGCGCTCACGTCTTGTGGAATTCTGGCAGAGAGACTTCTCGGTCCAAGTAGGAGGACAGGTTGCTGAACGTAATTGGGTTCTCTTTCTTGTTCCAACACTAACTTTGACTACTGCCACGCCTCTCCTCTGAAGGCAAAAATGTATGGAGAAGAATAGAAGGAGGCAAGGTTGGAAGTGGGTAGAGAGGAACACTTCTCAGCCTCTTTAAAAAAAGGAGAATGAAATTATAGCTCTCTAGAGAAGACTGGGAACACATTTCAACTCCTACTCCACCCCTTTCACCCTCTCCCTCTCAGCCGCGGGCCCTGATTTCTCTTTCTCTCTCTCCACTTCTGTTATGCTTGAGGTTAAAAATGGAGGGAGTTTCTCAGCCACATTACTTTAAACTGTGTAATTTAGAGCCATGGTATAAGAATCAAGGACTATACTTAAAACATTTGTAAGATCTATTTTTGATGTCATGGTATTTTGAATCTTACTTCGCTTTTCCTGTTGACAAGTTTTGCTGTTTTGTTTTTAAATAAAAATGTTAAGTCTGATAAGGAAATAGTGGAAAGCATGACATATCATGTTGAAACCAAAGGAGACTAATCATGGAGCTTTGGCCCAACCCAGAAACATTGTGATCCAGCTGTTGCCGTTTGAGACAAAGTTAAGAAGCTCTTAAGCTACATACTGCTATTTTTTTTTTGATGATCTGAAAATAAAGTAAAATACTATTCTACAGCTGACTCTTGAACAACACAGGTTTGAGCTGCACAGGTCCATGTTTAGTCAGAGTTATTTTTCAGATTTATTTATTGTAAATCTATTTTCTATTTCTTATTATTTTCTTAACATTTCCTTTAGCTTACTTTCTTATATGAATACAGTATATAATACATATACATAAATTTGTTATTGACTGCTTCATGTGTCAGTAGGCTATTAGTAATCGAGTCTAGGGGGAGTCAAAAGTTATATGCACCCAGCTGGTGTAACTCAGTGGTTTGTGTAGCACTAGGCCTGTGAACTAAAGGGTCACAGGTTTGATTCCCAGTCAGGGCACATGCCTGGGTTGTGGACCAGGTCCCTAGTGGGGGAAGCATGAGTGGCAACCACACATTGATGTTTCTCTCCCTCTCTTCCTCCTTCCCTTCCCCTTTGTCTAAAAACAAATAAAATATTTTTAAAAGTTATATGTAAATTTTCAACTGCATGAGGTGAGTGCGTGTGGAGGAGGTCAGTTCCCCAACCCCACTGTCCAAGGATCCACTGTACTTCTCCTTCTTCTCAATCAACTTTCTACTAGTCCATTGAGGTTCCAGATTTTAAAGTGATTTATACAAATAAGTCTAGCTATATTCTCTATTGATAAAAATAAATTAAGTAATTTAAAGTCTGACTTTTTAATGCAAAAGAAAAAATGTAAATTCAGAATTCAAAGTGTCCTTATCTTTTGACTTTACTCATTCTAGTAAGGCATTCTCAACATATGCATATGTCATAATTTCCTGCCATTGTGTTTTTATACTTACATAATTTTTATGTCTTTGAACTTTCATTTAAAATGTATCTAATGTACCTAATACAGGATTCTCTGTATACACTGGGTACTCGATAAAAATTTTGTCCTTGAAATTATCAATGGCAAAACCTGTTGAGACACGGTAAAGAAAAAAGACCAGTAGGGTTTTTCTGAGCTGAGCTCTTCTTCTCCAATAGATAAGTGTCTTCCAAAAATGTATTTATAGTCATTACTTAGAAAAGTAATGGTAATAGAAATAGTTTATTTTGCTACACATTTTTTTGCAGGGGGAGGGAATATGTACTCTGACCATAGTTGTCCGTTCCAATAGGTTGGTAGGTCTCCACACTTTCAGAGATAATTATTTATTGAAAGATACATAGCAGTTTGAGACATCTTCAGTCTTGCTTCAGAATAAGCAACTTTTTACCATGTGATTTCAGCATTTCCTAACTCATTGACTGAAATCTTAATTTGTTCTTAGCAACAGTTTGAGTTGTTTTCACAAAGTCGGTTTTATATTGCACAGTAGTAAGCAGTGTGTCATGAGAAGTCAAAGGTTAAAGAACATAAAACTGGAGAATCATTCTAAAAGGACCCCAGAGAAAACCCCAATGAGGAAAAGAGAGAAGCCAGTAGTTTTCTACTCTTTCAGGGCACTGGAACCCATGGTTTTCCAGTTGGATGGGGGTCTAGTCAGTGGGTCTTTGGTTTTCCAGTGATAATGTGCTCATAAGAGCAAGATCACACAGCTCAACGGAGGCTTCAGTGCATCCTCACAATGTTGTCTGGCTTTCCAGTTCTCGACAAAGAGAATTCCCATTCTGTTCAGGTATACTCAAACCTCTGATCTCCCCCCTCCGGCATCTTTGTCTTCAGCCACGGATTCAACTCCTACTCCCAAAGAATCTAGTAACTGTCACAGACAGAATTATCAATATCTTAACTTTCCACCATAAAGTATGCTAACTTTCTACATTTACACCCAAGTTTTCTTCCTTCTATAAGTTTTAAATCAAGAGAGGACTCTTCTTTTCCAAAGCCAGTTCTTCTAATGTGCTTTAGATTTCATTTCTATCATACTCCTCCAGAAGCTGAAGGAAACAGTTCTTTCACACCTGATTCACGATGTCTCTCTATTTCATTTTTTACTTAACATTTACACATACTTTAGTACCACTCATTACAAAAATAAATCTGATACCCACATTGCCTTCTAATAATTATAGAAATATTGCTAACTATAACTCACACGTACTTGAGTTGCAACTTCATTCCTGGCCAAAAGAAGTCGAGCCAACAGAATGGTGGTGTCGCCACAGAAATGTCACTCTCTCCTGCTGGTTCAGGAGAGAGTGGGTGATGGCCCCATCTCAGGTCATGCAGATAGAGAAGTCAGCAGATATACTGTTATGAAATATAATCAAATAAAAATTGGTGATTGACTGTATGTGGGAAAATAACAAGGATGGCATCGGGTTCTGGGTTGAGAATGATGGTGTTCTTTCACAAACAGAGGAACTGACTTGAGGGGAAGTGAATGGATTCATTTTCAGACATGCTGGGCTTGAAGTGTCTGGGGTTGGATGGCTCAGATATAAGCAGATAGGGGTTCAAAGGTAGGCACAAATGGGACTCTCCTATCTCAGATTAAAATTGGTACTTTGGAGTGGAAGCTGTCTGAGATCTCCACAAATCACCACGGCCAGAGTTCATAGCTGGCCCAGTGATGGCATTCAGCACAGTTCCCCTGTGGTAGTTGTTCAACAGCAGGCAGTTTCCCTCCGGTTTCTGGGAAAGTCCGGAGGACCCAATCAGATGAGAATCTGCCTTCCTGTTGAACAGCAACAGGGACAAGGTTACTTTTTGCCTTTTCTTTTTTACAGCTTTCATCATTAGCTATGTGATTCTGTTTTCATAGCAGTTTTTCTAAAGATGTATATCAGTTCTGATGGCATCCTAAATTAAAATATGAATCTATGGCAGAGACTTCCATTTTTGTTACTCTTTCTAGAACTTTAAGAACTGGCTAAATCTAGATAAGTTACTAGAATAGGTTGAGAATTTGCTTAAATATTCATTATTACTAATCCATTTTAGAACCCACCAAGAAATAAGCACTTTACATTTATTCCATGTAATTTTAGGGTGACTCTATGTAGAAAATTTTCACTCTCATCTGACAGATGAAAGAGTGGGCTGTGAGGAGTTAAATAATTTCTGTGAGGTCACACAGTTGGTAGCTTCAGTTGCCAAGAGTCAGCCCATGACTAAGTTGTTGATTGTGAACCCTGGTTGCACCTTAGAATCACCTGAGGAGCCTTAGAAATTCTAATAATACTCAGGCTGCACCCCCAGCCAACTACTTCAGAATCGTCGGGGTGACACCAACAGGCCTGTGTTTTCAGAGCTCCCCAGGTGACACCACTGTGCAGCTCAGGTTTCGAAATACTAGCCTACCTCTAAAACCTACAACCATTTCCACACTTTGCCACCTCTGAATCCAAAATTATTTTCATTCCACATTGAAACAGTCTTATGACACCATGAAGACTGTTGATTAAATTTGAGAAACAATAAATAAATGTCTTCCTGATGGAAAAGCATTATCTTCCTCTGCCTTCTAAGTCATCAAATATTTTCAAAGCCTAGACACCACAGCAACAGGGTGAGCAAGTTTTGTTTGTTTGCTCTGCTTATGAAAGTTGAAGGCAGCTCTAGGTATGTCGCTATTACCATTTCTGAGTGACCCTTTATGGTCTTCAGTTACGCCAGAGGGTACAACCCACTGACACAAGATTCCCTCTGCAGATACCAAACACACTGGTGATCAACACGTTCAGGCATCTTAGAGCTTATAATGCCTTTGGAAGTCTTTAAAGTAGCAGTAAAGCTTTAATTGAACTCTAGGCCTTCTTTAGCAAGTGACTTTAAGTATATTTTATTTTGAATAAAGTTATTTCCCATGCCTGCAATTAACAGTGTAGAATGAAGCATCTGCTATGCATGGTGTACAAATGTTTGGATTCCCAAAGGACACATTTCAAAGAATCAGATCTTCCTATTATCCATGACAAACTTTTCAAATTATGAACATGTTTTCTGAAAGACATATTTTTGACATATGTAAAACAGATTTTTGTCTCTATTGACATCTTTTTAGCAGTTTTCTTTACAATAGTGCCACTTTATTTTAATACACAATAAAAATCTAGTAAATAAGAGAAATATTTTCTGAAGTACTCATATATTTACAAACTGCTTATATTGATCATTAACTATTTTGTATTATAAATGGTTTTACATTGGTAATTTTTTTATTTATAAGGGTTACTTTTGTGTCAGAGATTTTGATTATGCAGAAAATAACCTTGAATTGTTTTTAAAAGTAGAGCATAAGATGTTTCTTATCATAGCTTTGGGCCATAGCATGGATTTAAAGCAAGTATTGCAACTTCCATTTAATAGTAAACCAAGATATTTTTAAGAAACAACTAAAGCCCATTATATATCTTTCATTGATATTTTCTAATACATACAAGGCAGGGAAAAGCACAGGCTAAATATTTGGGTCTATGAGAGACATTTGTCAGTTTTCCGCAAATGACATAGCTGTCAATGTAGCACTTCATAGCAACTGTGGACTAAGGCAGTTTGAATAACGTCACATTAACAAGAAGCTTCTGATCGAATTATTAATATCATAAAACATTTCATTTAATCTTATGAAATGGTAAACTTATGATCACAATGCCCTCTGGTTTTATTGAGTTCTTTCGTTTAGACAGAAGTGCTGTATCCTGATAACCTGAAAGTAAATTTGCACATGTGGAGTCTACCTAACAAAACTATACTTTTAAATGTTACTTTTTTGTTATAGTTGGCGATGATTTAGATAACGAGGATTCATTATGTAATACTTTTGTTTGTTTATCATAATATCTGTTTACTAGCTACACATTGTTTTGTTTCAAAAAGTATTTGAGATGGTTTAAAGAATGTACATAGTTAACCATATAAAAATTAATATTGGCAAAATCAAGACATCTCACAGCATAAGACGACACGCCCTAGTTGAAAGAGCCTTCTTCATTTGCCACCTGTGTAACTTCATGCAGGTTATTTAAAACACCTGAGCTTTATTTTCAAAATATTGACCTTTCAGCATTGCTGCAAATTTGATGTTTAAGGCACAGTAGGTGCTTGACAAGTTAGTTTTCTCATCATCTTTGAAAATGCACTCAAATATGTTTTCTGTGGTAAAACAAACATAAAATTCAATTCATATGTTCATTTAAGCTTATAATTAGCCTTCTGTTTTCAACAGCTGTCATTTTTAAGTACCTTTTATTTGTGGTTATGTATTACCTGTGTGCAAAGCCCTTTCTATTCATTATCTTATTTCACTCTCACAATAACTTAAGTCTGTAAGAACTAGTGTTTTCTGAGTGATGTAAATAGACAGTTAAAGTGTCAGTTTTAAAGACCATCTTTGAAATAACTATGGTGATGAACCAGAATTTCTTCCCAGAGTATCATTCATATGTAAGCAGTTACAAATTAATCTCAGAATTATATGTGTGTTATACATGTCTTATTCATGTGAATAGCAAGATATATATGTATGCATATATATTTCTAATTCATTTATTATAAACAAATCAGAGTTTGAATGGAGAAAAGTATGTAAATAGTTCAAATAAGAATGACTTCATATGGAGAGGAATTCTTTCAGTTTGTCTAAAATTGTTCAGATGTTGCAAAACTGCAAATAATTTTGATTTCTCCATTATACTGCAGATAAAGTACACAGATATTGATACTGTTAGAGAGTTTCAAAATATTCTGCTAATGTGCTTTATCTCAATATTCTGGTTATCATATTTTTAGCAAAAGCAACCTTTTTTGCATTATGTGTTCTATAGAGAATTTTTATATCTATCATCAGAAGCATTTTCTCCCCTGCTTTTAAAAATATCTATAAAATAGGTATCTAAGATTGTTTATTTTTAAATGCTAACATCATTTCTCTGATTTATTTGAATATTGAGAATAAAGTAATCTTAGTATTTTAGTCTCAGAATTCTTGGAACTTGACCAAATGAAAAGAGTAAGTAATTATATTTTATACTTTAAGGAATAATATTTTTCAGGTTGGAATTAAAATATTATTAACATTTGAAATAAATTACAAAAGCAGATATCTCTGATAAATATAATAATAGGAAACATAGATAAGCATCCTTAGAAATGCAAAAAACACTAATATTTCTGAAAACCCATGAGATTATTACATATAATCATGTAATTTGGAGAATATAAATGAAATGGATAATTTCCTGGGAAGACATAAATTGCTAAAATTAATTCAAGAAGAAGTGAATAGCCTGATTAAATCTTTAATTAGGGAACATTTTATAGTATAATTTTAAAACTAGGAAAGACTTTAAAAATCATACAGTAAAAAAAAAATCTCATAATTTATAAGTGAGAATGTTGAGTTCCAAAGTTTTTATAGCAAACTAAAAAATATTAATTAGCTTTGGAAATTAGGAATTCATGGGTAATTCCTGAGGAAGGGCAATTCACAGGAGATGCTAGATTGCAAAGAGAAAATATGTGGTCAGGTATTAAAGGAGTCAATGTATATAGCTGAACCCTTCAAGAAATTTGACCACAATTGGAAAGAGTACCATTTATTAAGAACCAATGAGAATAAACCAATATGAAGAAAGTGATTTATTAGTTGATTGAAGACAAAGATTCCAACAGCTCTGCAGGCTAAGAGATTATGTATGTAAGAATATAGACACTAACTAAATAAGGAGAATACAGAGTTATGTAATATGAAATCAAGAATCATCACTGTCCATCAAGTACTTGACATGTGTCATGCCATTCAATCTTTACAACAACCCTGTGAGGTAGGTATTATTGGGTTGCCCAAAAAGTCTGTTTAGTTTTTTTCCCTAAACTAAAAGATACATTTTTCATTCTCATCAATAACTTTATTGATTTGGATATTTTGGGTATGTCAGCTGTCTCCCCCTACTGGCTTCTAGTGGGTAGAGATGACTAGACATTTCCCAATGAATAAGACAGCCCCACAGCAAAGATTTGGCCAAAATGTCAATATACCAAGAAACTTCACAAACCACTTTTGACATGTTTGATCAGTCACGGCACCTTCTCCATACACTACCCAAATCTTTTTTTTTTTTTTTTTGCATATCAATTGCATTTTTACCTTTCTTGAAGTACTAAAGCATAACATGTTGAAAATGTTGGTATATTTTCTTCCATCTTCAATATACACAAAAATTCACCAACTTTGATTTTTTTAAATGCATGCTATGACGGCTGTCACAGTACAATTTAACAAAATTGTTTCACATGAAGTTAAAGACATTCGAGCACTACAAGGACCATTACATAGAAAAAACTAAGTGAACTTTTTGGCCAACCCAATATTATTATCCTGATTTTTACAATGAGGCACAGAAATTTTAGGTAACAAGCAGCACATGAAGCAGTCACTGTGTGAATTCACAGTGTGAGTCCTGGGACCTGCCTCTTAGCTCTATTGCATCATGTCCTGGGAGGGGAGAGGCCTGCTTTGGAAAGGAGGACCAGGAAATATGAAGGGGCACAGAAAATATGAAGGTATTAATAATGTGCATGGTCTGTATCTCAGCAATGATGTAAAAATTAAGGTTACCTGATACTAGAGAGTAAAGTAGAAAGCTGGGGCTTGAAAAGGGTAAAAAACATTGTAAGTTTTAGTAATAGTGTTACTATATATGAGCAAAACAATATTGTGAAAAAGGCAGTGTGAGGTAGTTTAAAAAGTGCACAAGCTCTGGGATCAGAAACAGTGGTTTAACCCTGGCTTCTCACTCATGAACCAGGAGCGTTGGCCAGGTTACTTACTTAATATCTTCAACCCGTCGTGTGCAAACCAGGCATGGTGATCATATGACTACATATTATTCTGTCTTATATTACCAGGAAAACCCTTTCTCTTCCTTCTTTTTTGACTTTCTGGACTAATCTTTATATTTAGTTTTCTCTATGACTTAGAATTTTCTTGTCAAACTAAAAGCAAAACATTTGATGGGAGTTGCATTGAATATATTTGTCAATTTGGGGAAGATTGATATTTATATAATATAAACATCAGGTCTTCCAATTTATGTACAGAATATATTTTCCACTTAATTATAGCTCATTTGTCACCTTTCAATTAAAAGTTATCATTTTCTACATGACACTCTTGCACATTTTTGTCAAATACATTCAAAGTGTTTTATAGTTTTTATTGTTATCATTAATACAACTTTTTCCTTCATCTTTTTCTACTAATTTGGTTTTACAGGAGCAATTTTTTTTCTTGGTTTCTAAAGAATTTAGTCTTTCTTTTTTAAAATTACTTTATTGTTCAATTACAGTTGTCTGCATTTTCTCCCCACTTCTCCCCCCATTAGCCTTTTGTTACCTCTATTGTCTCTCTCCACAATTTCTTTGCTTGACTTCCTTTTTGCATGTTGGAAGGTTTTTTTTCAACTTTGATTATCCTTTGCTGTGTGTATTCCTATATAAAAGCAAAGTCCTGAAAAATGACTTGAAGCTCTACATGGGTAGATGGATTTACTGAAAGGGCAGATTTGACAGTATGTTAATCGAGGATTAGCCAGAGTAGGAAGATCCCCCCCACCAACTTGCCCAAATTAGGGAAGAATTTTAATCTTTGATCTGCTGACATTCTGGGAGTAGAAGTGAGGACAGGGCCCTCTGGTTTAATACATACACGTGAACATCAGCTCACTAATGAGACTGGTGCTTGAGTTTAGAACCCAAGCTATCCAATTATTCAGATTACAACTCCCTGTTACAGTGCAAGGTCACACTGAGTTAAGGAAAACATTCAAGTATTACATATAGAGATCATTCAAACAACTTTCTTTTTTTTTTTCCAGTCCCATGTAAATCTGTCCTTCTCTTTCTGGTTTTTCTTTCCAAGTAGTAAATCCTTCAAAGGTCTGCAGAGTAATGAGTCAATTACAATCAGCATTTTCACCATTGGCCCCCCCATACCCTATAAGCTTTTAAGCTGTATTTTTTCTAACACTATAAATTAGTTACACCCTCTTCCTTCAACATCTTCCAAATTTGTCAACACTTTCAAGTTCACTGTTTGTCCACTGCCTGTTCTCATCTTCTTATGGTAAAATAACTTGGTCATTTTAACATAGTTTGGGACAGAGAAGAGAGAGAAATATATTACAATTCACTAGAAATTTTGTGTCAGATTTTCCATTAGATATTTTGGTGTACAGAAAAATTACCTTTGTATATTAATCCATATGCAGGGACCATAATTTTTGTAAGTTGATCATATATCCAGCCACTTTGTTGATTCTTCTGGTTATTTCTAATAGTTTAAAAATTGATCCTCTTGGTTTTTCTAGTATGGATGTAATACCTGATGACAGTATTATCTCTTCTTTTCATTTTGCTTTTCTTGTGTTGTTTGGTGAGGATCTCCTATACAATTTAGCATAGTAAAGGTAATGGTGGACATACTTCCCTAATTCATGATTGATATGGAAACTTTGAATATTTCCCTAGTAGATAAGATTTTATCATGGATTTTGAAGAGATAAACTGTATTAAGTAAAGTGTTCTCTACTCATGAAATGCAATGAAGACTTTTGCATAAAAGTGTTCTCCTCTGTTCATGATTTGCAATGAATACTTGTAAAAATAATCATTGGATTTTAAATTTTATCAAATGCTTTTATGTTTACGTGATCACATGATTTCTTCAGTCTATTAATATAGTAAATAATATGGAGGTCATTTTAAATGTTACATCATGCTGTATTACTGGATACTTATTTGATAGCCAGATACTTCTAATCTTTTCCTTTGGCCTGGAAAAAGTTTATAAAATATGAATTATACATTCTTTAAGTTTGTTTGAGTTTGCTTGTCAATTTTTTCTGCAATTTTTATCACTGTTGAAGGATTTTTAAATTATTTTTCAATATAAAGATTTTACTTATTTTCAGAGAGGAGAAGGGAGGGGAAAAAAGGAGGAGAGAAACATCAGTGTATGGTTGCCTCTCAAGTGCCCCCTACTAGGGACCTGGCCCTCAACCCAGCCATGTGCCCTGACTGGGAATTGAACAGGCAACCCTTTGGTTCATAGTCTGGCGCTCAATCCATTGAGCCACACCAGCCAGTGCTTAACTTTCAATTAATGTAAGATTAATTTTTTAATCTATTGTGCCAGTTTTAATTATATTTTTTATTTTCAATTTTATGTATATGTAGAACCTGTTATTCTTTTATGCTGCCTTTATAGCCTTTTTTATTCCTAATGTTATTTATTTTGTCTTGTCCCCCACCTATAAAAAATTACAATTGCTAAAGGTTTAGTTTTTATGGGCCTTTTATTGTCCAGATTTTCCAAGTTTATGAACAAAAAAATAAACTATTCATGAACAAATAGCAAAACTAAGTAAGCAGAGTACGAAATTAATAAGACATAGCTTTTAGAGGAAAGTAAAGGAATTAATAAACTACTTACTACTGAGAATCCAAACTTCCCCCCTAGCAAAAAAAAGTTTGATAATTATATAATCATATAATGCCATCTCGATTTTACTTTAGAGGTGGCTGTCTGGACTTTCTAAAGCAGATTCTCTTTAGTTCCTACTGCTTTTTTTTTTTTTTGAGGACTGGCATTTTTTCAGGCCCTTTTGCCTCAAGATGGAGGCAAGTTCTTAAGTAAAATAATGGCTTATTAAATAAAATAATAAGGGATAAACTTCTTTTTCACCCAAATCCTGCTTCATTTTTTAATTTTATCTTTCATTTTCCATTTACATTCATTATTTTATATTAGTGTCAGGTGGACAGCATAGTGGTCAGACAGTTATACATGTCACAAAGTGCTCCCCCTGATGTTTCCAGTACCCACCTGGCATTTATTGGCCTTTTAAATCAGGTTGAGTTTTTTTTAAAAACATATTTTATTGATTATGCTATTATAGTCCCAATTTTTCTCCCTTTGCCCTCTTCCACCCAGTATCCCCATTCCTTTCAACAATGCCCCCTTTAGTTCATGTCCATGGGTCGTACATATAAGTTCTTTGGCTTCTCCATTTACTATACTATTCTTAACCTCCACCTGATTATTTTGTATCTACCCATTATGCTTCTTAATCCCTGCACCTTTTCCTCCATTCTCCCGCTTGCCACTCCCAGATGATAACCCTCCGAATGATCTTCATATCTATGATTTTGTTCCTGTTCTGCTTGTTTGCTTGTTTTTGTTTTTTTAGATATTGTTTAGATATTTAGGTATTTGTTTTTTTTGGATATTGGTAGTTGTACATTTTTTGCCATTTAAACCCTCATAATTTTGATCTTCTGCTTTTTCTTAAAGAAGTCTCTTCAACATTTCATGTAATAATGGCTTGGCGATGATTAACTCCTTTAGCTTTACCTTGTCTGGGAAGCATTTTATCTGCCCTTCTATTCTAAATGATAGCATTGCTGAATAGAGCAATCTAGGTTGTAGGTCCTTGCTTTTCATCACTTTGAATACATCTTGCTAGTCCCTTCTTTCCTGCACAGCTTTTTTTTTTTTTTTTTTTTTGAGAAATCAGCTGACAGTCTTATGGGCGCTCCTTAGTAGGTAACTCTCTGCTTTCCTCTTGCTGCTTTTAAGATTGTCTCTTTATCTTTAACTTTGGGCATTTTAATTATGATGTGTCCTGGTGTGGTCCTCTTTGGGTCCAACTTGTTGGGGATTCTCTGTGCTTCCCAGACTTGCATTTCTAATTCCGTCACCAAATTAAGAAAATTTTCTTTTATTAAAGTTTTCAATTTTTTGCTCTTCCTCTTCTCCTTCTAGAACCCCTATGATTCAGATGTTGGCACGTTTGATAATGTCCCAGAATCTCCTTATACTATCCTTGTTGTTTTTTTTTTTAATTCTTTTTTTCTTCTTGCTGTTTTGGTCAAATCCTTATTTCTTATGTTCCAAATTGTTGATTTAAATCCTGACTTCATTCCCTCCACTGTTGGTTCCCCCTGTAGATTTTTCTTTTTTTTTTTTTCACCTGGTGTAACCTTCATTTCTTCCTGGGTCTTTTTTATTTTGTTCAGACTCAATGAGTTCTTTGAGCATCCTGGTCACAGTGTTTTGAATTCTGCATCCAATAGACTGATTATCTCCATTTTGTTTAGTTCTTTTTCTTGGAATTTTGTTCTGTTCTTTCATTTAGGCCATACTTTTTTGTCTCCTCATTTTGGCAGCCTCCCTGTGTTTCTGTGTACTAGGTAGAGCTGCTTTGACTCCCTGTCTTAGTAGTATGGCCTGTTGTAGAAAAGGCACCTGTAAATTGTGTGTGGTAGAGCCTTGGGTAATCACCAAGGCAGTGCAATCCACTGTACCATTTTGTGGCTCTATGTAGAGGGGGGGGCTCATAGAGGGAACAATGTCATTGCCTTTTTTCTGGAGGTTTGCCCAGCACTCGCCTTGTTTCCAGTCACTTAACTCTTTGTATGCAACTGGTGCCTTTCCAGCAGTTGCCCTGGTGATGAATTCCACAGGAGCAGAGTCTGGGTACATTCCAAGTCCAAGTGGGCCCTTTATGCAGAATCTTCTGAAAATCCAAAAGTTTCTCCCACCACCCTAACCCCCACTAGTTTTTACAACCAGATATTATAGGGATTTATCTTCCTTGTGATGGAACCCTGGACTCTGTGGTCTGGCCTGGGATCACTCCAAGGTATCTCTCCCAATTTTTATCCACCACAGGTGAATGTGGGAATGCTCATCCCACCAGTCATTTCAGCACTGCCACCTTTCCATGCCACACCACATCTACACACCTCTCCTCCTGTCTCCACATCTCTGCCCCTCCTACCCATCGGGATGAATGTGTCTTCTTTAAATCCTTGGGGTTGGACATTCATACAGCTCAATTTTCTGATGGTTCTGGGTGTTATCTGTTTTGAAGTCTAGTTGTAATTCTTCCTGTGCTTGCGTGAGGAGGCAAAATGTGTTCACCTATGCCTCCATCTTGACTGCAATTCTACATTCTAAATTAGGTTGGGCTTTATAGATCAAATTTAGTGTTTTTTAAATTTCTATTTTGTTCATTTCTGTTTTTATATTTATTATTAAATTTCTTCTCCTGATTTTTTTAAAGAGCCTATTTATTTTCATTTTCTATTATTTTTAACATAAGGCTATAACTATCCTGAGTACCCTAATAAAAATTTTTTTACAAGTTTTGGTATGTGTAGTTCCTTGTTTTTCAACTCTTAATCATTTAAAATTTAAATTTTAATTTATCTTTATTGATTGTTTAAAAGTTTTTCCCCCAGGGGTATGGAATTCTAATTTTGATTTCTAATTTCATTACATTGCAGTTTATTAAGATATTCTATATTGTACTTTCATGAATTCATTTTAATTTCTATCCTAGACTAGTTAACTTCTGTAAATATTCCATTTTGTATTTTAAAGAACCATACATGCAATTTTTTATGTATAATATTAAAAAGAAAGATTAATCACTTGCATTATTATATTTAATATTATTTTCCACTGTTTCTGTGCTTGCTGAGAGCTGTATGTTGTCTTTTATTCTAAACATAGTTTGACAATTTATTTTTGTAGTTTTCTTAATTGCCATTTTATATGGTTTGGAGAATTGTTATTAGTTTCATGGAGATGCATTACTTTGGAAGCCTCTCTATCGCTTGCTCCTTTTAACAGTATGAAAGTCCTTCTTTATCTCTTTTAATGTTTTTTTTCAATATTAGCATGAGGACATTTGATTTTTGCATATTACCATTTCCTTAATTTCCTTTTTTGATCTTTTTATTCTGATTCTTCCCATGTCATTGGGTTTGTGGTGTATCTCTTATATAGTACTGGATTTTTATTTTTTTACATCCAGTATAAAAGTTCTTAACTGTTTACTAGTGAATTTTTTTCTTTTTTTTTAAATTTATTTTTTAAAATTGATTATGCTGTTACAGTTGTTCTATTCCCCCCTTCATTCCCCTCCCCCCTGCCCACCCATCCCCACCATTACCCCTTTTTAGTTTATGTCCATGTGTCTCAAGTCCTTTAGGTTCTATATTTAGCATGCTATTCTTGCCCCCCCATCTATTTTCTATCTACTGTCTATGCTACTTATTTTCTGTACCTTCTCCCCCCATCTCCTCCTCCCACTCCCCTGTTGCTAACCCTCCTTGAGATCTTCATTTCTATGTTTCCACTCCTGATCTAGCTGTCCTTTTAGTTTGCTTTCGTTTTAGGTGTAGTTGTTAATAACTGTGAGTTTGTTGTCCTTTCACTGTTCATGTTTCTTTAACTTCTTTTTCTTAGATAAGTCCCTTTAACATTTCATATAATAAGGGCTTGGTGATGATGAACTCCTTGAATTTGATCTTATCTGAGAAGCACCTTATCTGTCCTTCCATTCTAAATGAAAGTTTTGCTGGATAGAGCAATCTTGGTTGTAGGTCTTTAGATTTCATGACTTGGAATATTTCTTTCCAGCCCCTTCTTGCCTGTAAGGTCTCTTTTGAGAAATCTGCTGACAGTCTGATGGGGACTTCTTTGTAGGTGATTGTCCCCTTAGCTCTTGCTGCTTCTAGGATTCTCTCCTTCATTTTAATTTTGGCTAATGTAATTATGATGTGCCTTGGTGTGTTTCCTCTTGAGTCCAACTTTTTTGGTACTCTCTGAGCTTCTTGGATTTCTTGGAAGTCTATTTCCTTTGCCAGATTGGGGAAATTTTCTTTTATTATTTGTTCAAATAAGTTTTCCACTGGTGGCTGTGCCTTCCCCCCTTCTGGTACCCCTATAATTCGGATATTGGAGCGTTTAAAGATGTCCTGGAGGTTCCTAAGACTCTCCTCATTTCTTTGAATTCTTGCTCCTTGACTCTTTTCTGTTTGGCCATTATTTGCTTTCTTCTGGTCCACTCCATTGATTTGAGTCCCAGTTTCCTTTTCATCGCTATTGGTTTTCTGTGGAATTCCATTCATTTCCATTAGTTTAGCCTTCATATGTTTCTCTAATTTGTGGCTACAATCAACCAGTTCTGTGAGGATCCTGATGACCAGTGTTTTAAACTGTGCGTCTGAGAGTTTTGCTATTTCTTCATCGCTTAGATTTATCTCTGGGGCTTTGAGGTCTTCTTGCGACATTTTTGGTCTGTTCTGGCCCTTTAAGTGAGAGAAGCGGTGCCTTGGACTCCCAGGTCGCTGGGTTGTGACGCTGTAAGTGGAGGCGTGGTCAGAGCGGGGGAAATGGCGGCGCCCTCTAACCCGCTGGCCGCGGGGACGCTGGGCCCCGGTCCAACCGCCCACTCCCTCGCCTGTCCGCTCACGCGCAAATAGGCGACCGCAGTCAACACGCAGCACTGCCTCCCCACTGTCTCCTCTGCAGTCGCTCACCTGGTGGGTTGCTCGGTCGCTCACTAGGTCCAATCCTGCGTTTGGAACCCGTGCGTCTGGATTCGCGCGTCTGGATTCCGAGCCTGGGTCCATCCGACCAGCCCTCCTGTGCAACCCCTCACCAGACACCGGTTTCGCCCCTTACCGGTCGGGCTGAAGAATTTGTTGTTTACAGACTTCCGAAAAGTTCAATTTTCCGTGTTCTGGTTGTGTTTTCTGATGCTAATATTTAGTTGTCCCTAAACTTGGTTGTGTGAGAAGGCACGGCACATCCACCTATACCTTCATCTTGGCGGAAGTCCCTTTACTAGTGAATTTAAAGCATTGTGATTTCTGTTGTTTGTAATTACTTGCTGTCTTCCTCATTCTTTCTATTTATCACATTTACTAGTTTGCTATCCCTTTGCCCACCTTTAACTAGACTGATAAAGTTTTCCCGAGTTTTATACTTCCTCTACTATTTTATAAATATATTATTTGTTTCTACCTTCTATGGTTACTTTAACATTGTTAACATAAATGCTCAAACATTTTTTTCTCCCTAACATCTAGAGTTGTTCAATTTCTCTAAAATTTCTGAGGGGTGGGGGAAAGAGACTCAGCATTCTTTTATTTTCCTTAGATCCCTTGTAACTTTAATCTCTTTCAAATTTTAAACCTTATTAAGATTATTTTGGTATTTATATCCAAGTGGTTATATTTTTAAAATGTAAATTTGTATATTTATATATTTTTTAAATAAATGTTTATCTGAACTTAATTTTTTTGCTACCCATTACTATACTTTTACTTCTTCTAGCTCATTCCCTCCTTACAGACTTCTTATTAATATTGCTTTATATTGCCTAGCAGTTCTTTCAGACAGAAGCTTAAGATTATACTCTTCAAAGTTTCTTTCAATTTAAAAAATATTTTTATTTCTGCCTCTCACTTGATTAATAGTTCACTGGGTGTAGAATTCTATCTTCAAAGTTATTTTCCCCTTAGAATATTGAAGAGACTATTCTGTTTTGTATGCTGGGTTGCTCACATGGAGTCTGACATCTTATTTCTTTGTAAGTAATCTTTCTTTTGACACAGTCAGCTTTTAAGATTTTCCCTTTATTCTTGATGCTCACATATTTTATTATAATACACCTAAAGGAGGTGCTCATATATGTGTATGTTTCATCTTTAATTTATTCTATAGCTAAGAGGATCTTTAAAGGTCTAAGAAAATTTCCCATAATACTTCTTTAAATACTGCCGTTCCTCCCCCCGGCCCCCACCAATTGTCACTATTTTGTCTTTTTTGGAAGTACTTTTAAACCAATGTGAGAACCTCTGTGTCGCGTATGTACCTAAAAACTCCTCCTTTCCGTGTCTTAATCTGTGCTCCCAAATTGTCTCGCTTTGAGTTGTGGTATCCTTCGGGACTCATCTGCTTTCTATTTTTGGGGCATTTCTCACAGTGTATATTCTACTGCAGTTTATAATTCTTTTCTTTCCAGTTATTTTAGGAAATCTCTTCTGTTGTCTCAGGATTTGAAGTAAGGCTAATAGATGTTAACAGTGCTCAGTTCTCCAATTTAAATACCTTTTCGAGTTTTGGGATACTTGTTAACCACACTCATCAGTGCAGGACCAGATGGGGATTTGGCAAAGGAACTGGAGCAGAAGAAATGGGCTGGTGAACCTGAGGTTCTCATGAGTCTCGTGTGTGGTTTGAAGATGTGTGAAGACCTGGCTAGGCTGGGAGGCAAGGGCAGGCACATGGAGGCTAGGAAGCAGCCGTTAAGATGGGAGGTGATGAGAGTAGGGCCAGGGGTACCAAGAATTAGATGGGTGACAAGATACGAAACCTGTTACAGAAAAGGAGAATCATAGTTTGAGATTTGTAAGTGGGAAAATTCCCAGTATTAAGGGACCCAAGGGACTGGTCTTTGTCAGCTGTTGTGGGAGAAGAGATCAGAGAATCCTGAGCCCCAAACATTGGAATGGCTACCCTTGTGGAGACTGATGTGTCAAATGCATAAAACAGCAGAGTTCCTTTGAAAAGTGCTGTTTATAAAAGTTGTATTTTAAGAAGATAGCTTGGCAAATGAGACATCTAAGTAGACAAATCAGTGGGCATTTCTTTATGTAAGGTATCTGATTTTATACTGGTTCTTCACATGAGGATGAAGCAAAATATAACTTTCTTTCTCAGGATCCTAGATTTTGCTACACTCTTCATGTAAGATGAGTTTCATGATTTTAGACCCTTTTGGTTCACAGACATACATGCCTTAGGTTCAGACGGCCTACATCCATACATGGAGCACTGTGAAGACACATGTGAGCATTTACCCGACTACAGTGAAATGCTATTGCCTATAGAAGATGGGTCTTTCTTATCTAGTTACTATACATTTTCTCACATGTGCTATGGCCCTGTTGTTGTCCAGAGAGACATTAATTATGAAAATAAAAGTCAGCAGCCCACAATTACATGTATTTCGATCCGTATTAGATTTCAAACGAGTATCAGGAAGTCCCTTAACATAAGGTATAGAGAGCACATTAAAGTCTCTGTATTGAGACTCTGAGCATTTTATTATTTTGTATAAAATTTCAGTGTGTTCAGTACTTAACATTAAACATTTTGACATTTTTATACTGTTTTGTGCAACCCTATATTGTAGCTTAAAAATTGAGAAGGAATGGCTTTGCTAGCTCACACAGTTGAGATAAATTGGCAGAAGAAAATGACGCGTGAGTTAGGAACTGTAACTAGTCTTCAGGTATTGAATGGCAGTGTTCTCTGAAATTCAAATTGGGATCTGGGACTGCAGATTAGGAATGAGCAAAGTAGTCAACCTGAAGCTATTTAAACTTTAACTTGGGGGAGAACGTCTCTATATCTCATGTACAGCAGGAATCTCAGTTGGTTAAAGCTACTATTTAATACATTATTCCTGAAACAAGAGTAAAGGTGTAAGGAAGAAAGGGTGCTAGAAATCCATGACTTTATTGTACTGGAAATTCTCATCTTTGTCAGAATAAACTTAAGTACTAAGTACATTCAAGTACAACATGAAATAAGAAATTGCATGCTGGAAAAATGGTAACACCTTTGTTAGTACCATGTAAAAGGATGATAATTATATTTATAATCATTTGAGCACTTTCTAAATACCTAGCACAGTGCTACTCAGCCTCTGTACATTATTCTTCATCATTAAAACAATCTGGTGAGATAAACATGATAAATTTCTTTTAATAGGATTAAAAGAACTGGGAAACTAAATAAACATCTGGTGAATCTCACCAGAATAAACAAATAATAAGAATAATTTGGGCCTAAACTTCTTAAAAGACATTATCTATGAAATCATGGCTATGTGCTGCCAGTAATTTGATTAACTTTTCAAAATGATTTGATTAGGACACACATTGTAATGTAATAACACAGAGTAATGTATTAAATGCCCTAAAAGTCATGTTATTTTGTGCTAGGCTATTAGCCAACCCATTTTATGCTTTGTTCTCATATCTCAAATATCACACTTGTATAAAGCAAAGTAATTTTTCCCTTTTAAAGCCTGTTGGTCTGTTATCTTAACATTGACACAGATAAAACAACAAAGAATGACTGGTTATAAAGAAAGGATAAAGAGTGTAGCCGAAAGAATTATGCAAGATGTCTGTAACTTAAATTAAACCAAAGAAAGGACCATTGCCATAATTATATGTCAAGAAACATCCAAGTAAAGTAATTTTAATTTCCCTTGAGTTTAAATTTACAATTAGGCTTCTCCTCATAAAAAAAATGAACACATGAATGGAATTAAGACTTTTTTATCACAGATGTTGTATAAAGACTACCAGGTTTCTAATTTCTGTAAATAATTACTCTGTCACAGAAGGGAGGTAGACATTTGAAACAAAAAGCAGTGCATTGGAGATGAACAATTCACTGACCGACACGATCCCCCCACCCCACGATCAGTGTGAGTCTCTTTTGTTTCCACAGAGCATCTGTACAACCACCACCGCATTTTTGCACTTTTTCTTCTTGGCTTCATTCTGTTGGGTGTTGACTGAGGCGTGGCAGTCATATATGGCTGTGACTGGAAAGATTAGGACACGGCTTATAAGGAAACGCTTTTTGTGCCTTGGATGGGGTAAGCATGTTAATATACTCTTTTGTGCTCTGGTTCGGGTGACTTTGAATCCTTATATAATGAAGCAGTAGAGTGGAACTGTCCTAAGGCTACTTTAATTTGAATATAGAAGTGGAAATAGGCATTTGGAACTTTGAAAAAGTAAATATTAGATGACCTCATAGGTCTCCAGTGAACAATCAATAGCAGGTGGTCTAAGATGAGGCCTGAGATATCTATAGGCAGAACATCAAAGTGTTCTATGCTAATATGTTCTGAAAATACAAAATCTTTTAAAATGTTTAGGGCTCAAAATCATATACACTTGTCATGTACCTCCCATAAGATAATTTTGAGGAATGCCTAAAAGCGCTGAAAACAATTAAAGACTATAAAGCTAGCTATTCGTGTTACAGGAAAAAAGCCACTCAGATTGAATGAAACCTCATAGATAGTCAGTTAGATCCTCAAAGGAAAAACAGAACTGTTGACAGACTGAGAATCAATTAATTCTTTGCCTATTTTTATTTGGAAAATTTTCTCTTAAATTGCCTCATGAATTCATATGAAAGGCATGGACATCTTGAAAGTCTAATGTTTAATTAGAATTAATTAGTTTAATTTAGGAAACTAGTTTTACAAAAAAAAAAAAAAACCACAGGATTTTGACATGTTTGCCTTTGAGTTTCAAAAGACTTGCACTAAAAACACTGGGGAGTTTCAGACCAAATACACAACAAATGCCCAGTGTATCAGAAAGAATGGAGTATGGGATGCCTGAGAGAGTCTAGTATTATAATACTAGAATAATTCATGCTAGAAAAATAGGATAAAAAACAGTTAAAGATTATCCATCAGGTTTCATACAGGGTCTCTCATGTCTGAAAAATGTATCAGGGCCCTTTGCCCTAGTAAATAAACGAGAAAGCTGTTAAGAAATTATAGGATGTATTGTACTTACACTTTCATAAAAATTTCTGTCTGGATTTCAAGTCAAAGACCTTCCAAATTGTACTGGTATTGATTTTTTTTCATCAGTTAGGATCACAGACATAAGACATACAGGTTGCAGGGAAAGAAGACTCTCCTTGGAGTACACAGAGTGTTTAGGACTGGCACCTGCCTTATTTAATGCCATTACTGAAGATCTTGAAGAGAGTTCTCCAAGTTTACAGCTAATATTAAACTCTAGGAAGCAAAAATGCTACACCAACAGAGCTAGACTATCAGGAAGTCTGTGAATGGGCAGAATAGTGGTGTATGAGTTTTATTATGGCAAAGTCAACACAGTCAATTTAGAAAAAGAATTTAAATTGTGTAGAATGAAGACTATTAATTCTTCGGCTGTGACCCAGGAGAGAATTTTTTCTAATTAACTTGTTCTAGTCAATTGAAGTCAACTTATAACATGAAGGAAGAGAAGAAGAATGGGAAGGAGAAGGAAGAGGAGATATTATATGACATATTATGTATAATTATACATGATTTATGATACATGATATGTGATGATTTAATTATGTGTGTATGTAGAGAGAGAGAGGAAAAGAGATCAGTATTTGTTAAAAAATATGGTGTGTTCCTCTGAGGTGCCTTTCATAGTTCTTGTCATTAAACCTCATGAATGAATATGATGTCACTTGAAAAGAGTCACAGAAGAGGTTGGCAGGAGAGAGGGAAAATCCTGAGGACAAAGAGGGCTGGTGGAGAGGATGCAAGAAGGCGATTACATAATGGATTTTACCATTGAAAAAAGCAAACATAGTCTTTAGGAAAAGATATGGCTAACACTTTAAAAAAGAATCTAAACAACATAGATTAGACTGAGCTCTTATCACTAAAACACAGGGAGGTTCCATTAAACTTGAGTAAGGTATGATTCAAATAACCTTAAACTAAAGGATGTTAAGTTAGAATTGGTGCAGGTATGCAGGCAAGTGCCTTCCAGGAGGGACTGAGCAATGCATGGAGTGAAACCTACCTAGAGGTCCATGAACAGAAATTGCCATGTATTTTCTGATCTTCATTCAGAAGAGTGAATTATTAAAGAAGAATAATCAGGAAGCACAGAAATTAATTCATTAGGGGTCTTAACCATATTCTTACACTCCTGTTATTATTATCTATAATATTATTATCTTACCCTGTTATAGGTAAATCATAAGGAATTAAGTGATAAGATGAACTTTGGATGTGTATCAAACTTTGGCAACTGAATGTTCTATTTCTGTGATATGCCACCTTACCAGGACATCAATTTTTTGCCTTTCTGATTTTATAGATATAAATTTTCTTTATAACAGTGTAAACCCTGAGGGAAAAATAATTTAAAAGATATACTAAATCTCTGTTATTAGTTTCCTTTAAAACCATGTCCAATGTGGTGGTAACCTAGCAACATCAGAGAAGTGCACTGACTTAACCCAGCTGTCGCTCTCGTATTTTTATACTTGAAAGAAATTTTGTAATGGAAAGATACTTTATGAAGTCATTCATCCAAGGTATTTCTCTAACTTAAGCATTTTGAGTTTATCTAACCTTTTCCCGAGCCAGTGTGCACCGTGGTTGTGGTGGAGTGTAAAGCGTGACAATGTGTTTCTTACAGGTTTACCAGCATTAGTAGTGGCCACATCAGTGGGCTTCACCAGGACGAAAGGATACGGCACTGATCACTAGTAAGTCCGTCCACAGTGATAAATCCTTTTATAGTCACTTCATTGGTCTCAGGCACTGCTGATGGCTTGCATTTTGTTATTGAGTCATTAGCAATGGGAAGAATAGCATTCATGAAGAACAATGTAAGGTAGTTTAAATTCACAAAGGTAGGAAATAAATGCAACACTGTTTGGAATCCTTATTTCCATTTCCAATTTCATCATGACACATGTGTATGTGATTTTTTAAATATTTCAGTATGTACTTACACTTACATTCAATCTCAAAACACATTTTTTTTAGAACTAAGTAAATCTTGACACGTTTACTTTTTAAAATGATCCTGATCTGAGCTTTTTAAACTTTTATTGAAGATAATACATGTTGGTATCAACCAAGTTTTGTCATGTCAGTTCAATTGTTGTTGCTACATTAGGGTAATAGGTATTGAAACTCATAGAACAGGGGAATGAATGGATTGCAGATTACAAACTGCCTGGGCTATGAAAGAAATTAGGAGAAAAACGATACCAGCCCATCCTAATCATAGCTATAATACAGATAAATTCTGTGTGAGAATTTATAAGTAAAGTTTATATTTAATATTTTAAATGAAAAAATAATGCACCTGCATATTTTTACTTCAACCGTTTTTTTTTCAAGTTGAAGCAATTGAGAAACAGGGGAAGAGATGTACATCTTATTAGAAGAATAAGGTTATTTATTTATTTTTATTGTTGACACTATTACAGATGTCCCCATTCCTCCTTCTTGCCCCCTTTGCCATCCCCCCTTCCCTCTCGCCAGTACCACACACTGTTGTTTGTGTCTATGGTTGTGCCTATGTGTTCTTTGGCTGATCCCTTAACCTTCTTTCATCCAGCAGCCCGACCCACCACCGACCGCTGTCTGTCTGTTCTGTGTGTCCATGCCTCTGTTTCTATTTTGTGCGTCAGTTCATTTTGTTCATTAGATTCGACTTATAAGTGAGATCACATGGTATTTGTCTGTCACCGGCTTATTTCACTTAGCATCATCATCTCTAGAAAAGTAAGACCTAAAGTGAAGCGTTCTGCTTAGCTGTCTTCAGGTGGAGACAAGAATCACTGTTTATTAGGCCCTGGGGTGGGTTCATTCAAGTTCAGTGCTATAAGAGACATTACTTCAACTCTTCATCTAAAAGAAACTTCCAAAGAACTGAAGTAGTTTGTGTTATCAGGGCACTTTTTTAATGGAATCTGTAATATCAAAAATAAGACTAAACAAAAAACCCTCCATAATAGTGTAGGTTGAACAGTGCTCACTACAGTACTGTTTCCCTTTGACAGTGGTATGTCTGATGTGCTGTGAACCCAGCACTGGAAAGGCATCGCATGGGGGGGAGGGAAAGAATTAGGAATACAGACAATAGGATTCCAACTTTAAGGGAGTATTTGATTAACCCAAATACAGTATAACAAGTAATGTTATTAGTTTGAAGATTACACAAAAATGTAGTAGAAATTTAGTGGCAATCTCAGAAAGAGCAAACTAAAGTGTTCTATCAGAACAAGAGTTTTTTTTTCTGCAGGTATTTTATTTAAAAAGTTGATATTAACTTGTCAACCTCAAAGTGGGAAAGTAGAATTTTATCTGTCTGCTATATGGCAAAGAGCAGTAACTAAATGAAGACTTTGGATACTCACATAGACACACATTTGTATTATAAAAAATTGATACAGATGTGTATGTATGTATATACATATAAAATTCCCATATTAAAAATGCTAATTAAGGTATAATTTACATACAGTAATATCCTATTAGGCTTAGAATTCTGAGTTTTAACAAATGCTAAAGTTGTACAACTACCACCACAACCAACGTAGAAGTTTATTGTTAGAACAGATAGAGAACAAGCATTGTTAATGGTTAAATTTGAAGGCAGCGTGCCGATTCTGTGGATTGAAATTAATATTGAAAAGGGTCAAATTGGTGGGTGAAATGGTGGGGATGACCCTTTGCGTCAGCAGTGGTAAATTGGTCCCTCATTCGACTCTCCTGGATTCTGCATGTGCAGATGAACCACCGTGCAGACCCCCATGCCTTTCCCTGCCCCTGTGCTACCCAGAGAATGAATGTTTCTGCGTAAATGGGTTGCCATGTCCCTAGCAATGCAAACCTGCCTCTCTTGGTTACTTTAGTAATCAAAAGCTTATCTTTAGTGAATTTTCTTAGTAGTATGGGGGAAAGGTAAAACTAGAAGAAAAAAAAAGCATGCAAACTAAATTATCCATTTACTGCAATGATGGCTTTTAAATAAATTTCTCCCAGGATCTCAATGACCTCAAGGAAGACTGAGTAAATGGCATGTCTAACACTCTAAAAACACACTGTTCTTGCTTAAAAGTATAGTTGAAAAATTCTATAATGGATACAAGCAGCATTTACAAAACTTAACAGTCACCTTTGTACTGAAAGTCAACATAAAAATCTTACTGCAAAAGTAATTTATCCAAAATGTTTTAACTACCTGAAAGGCTGTATAATAAAAAGTTTCTTTCTCATGCAAGATATTCTTATATAGCATTTCTCTCTCATGAACTCTAATTTTAGCTTCTTCCCCATCTTCTGTACATTTTTTTTATATTACAAATCTTTGAAATGTGCCAAAACTTCAAGGCTAAGTGCATGACTCAAGTTCTTTGTAACCCACTTTTGTGGTTTAACACGTAGCTAATTTTTGTTAGTTTTTATCTGATTTCATTTTCAGCTGCTGGCTCTCTCTTGAAGGAGGACTACTCTACGCCTTCGTGGGACCCGCAGCCGCTGTTGTTCTGGTAAACGTTGAAATCAACGTAGTTTTCTTCGCAAAGAAAAGGCTACTTTGTTTCAATTAGAGTAACAGTTTTGTATTTGTTGTGTAGAAATTTTAAAGTTCTATGAGTTATTACTTAATTTTGAATATCAACTGCCCTTCAGTTCTTTATTACTCTGAAGTATTCTTAAGTTGAAGACGGAAGAATATTAAATGTGAGATGTGGGATTTCTCTTACAGTAATTTCACATTGGTGAAGAAGTTTTAAGAAATTCTGTAATGTATAGAATTTCATTATCTATGATCATGTCACCGTTATACTATTTCATATACTATACCAATGACCTACATAGGTAATAGGTAATAAGAGACCTACATAGTGGTCTCTTAATGTTAATGAATGCTGCTGCTACCAAGTATCAATGAGAAAATATATATCCCTCTGTCAAAGTTCCCAGCTTCAGTTCTTCAGAGATTTTGGGCCTGCCATTTCTTTGTTGGCGGGGTGGGGAGGGACTTTGTAAAAATGTAAAAATACAGTGTATTTTGGGTTGTTCAGCAACATCTCTGGCCTCTACCTCCTAGATACCAGTTGTACCCTCCAGCTGTAACAATTAGAAATGTCTCCAGACATTTCCAAATGTTTCCTGGGTGTAAAAAATCACACCCAGTTGAGAATCTCTGCCATATGTCATGCATAAGAATTAAATGTTTCTTTCTGGAATCATGAAATGATTCCTATGTGTGTTTAATTACAGGAACATGAAAATTTCCTATAAATTTGCCTTTCTTTCTCTGAATTTATTCATTACAATTTTTTCTTGTCCAATAAGTCTTTGGGGAGTAAAGAAATGGTCTGAATTAAAGACAAAGATCCATATTGCTATGCAGTTAGATTTCTAACTGGAAAATTACCCTTTGGTTTCTTGAACAACTCATTCAATAAACTGGGAGCTAGCAACACCTTTCTTAATAACTATGTGAATTTTTCTTCCTTTAAAGTTTGCTCTCCTCTAAACTATAACAAAGAGCAAACACTATTCAAGTTTCACAAGAGAAATCAAACTGGGGCGTGAATGTTTAAGAAGGGTATAGGGAAATAAACTGTTAGATACACTTTGGCTGAACTGAATTTCAATTGTATTATTTCCCTAAATTACTAAGCTAATATACATACAACCCTAAAATGAAGAAACAGAGTATGTGTATGACTGAAAGAGCAAAGTATGGTTTTTGGAGTGCTGATGAATCTCCTTATGATTAAATTGAATCTTCCTTACACCAGCAATTAAACAGATTTCAGCTTCATATTTCATCCGGCCAAAGTGTATTGAGAAAAGTGGGATTTTTGTTTATTTCCTTAACTAGTTATTCTGCCTGTGAAAATCTAGTTTCAGTATAGCCTTCACTAATTAGCATTGGGAGAGCACCAAGATTCTGTTGATTATGGAGGATAAGGGGTAGAAAGGGGAAAAAAAAGAAATATTTTCCTTGATTATCTGGGTTTCAGCGTTGGACTAGATTCTTTTATCAGGGAGTGTGAGTAGGTTAGAGAACTGTGGGCACTCATCATAATGAGCTGCTACAAATAGACCACAATTACCTCTGCAGCTTTTTACAATTTTGTGAAAAAAAAAAAAAAAAAAGTGAGATTTTCATTTAAATCCTTTTAAGTGAGAATAAGAGTCTTAGAAAATGCTAAGCAGTATTCAGTAGAGCACGTTGTAAGAAGAGGTGTTAGTGTCCCTCTGTTACAGGATTGTGGTGAGTTGAATAGGCTTTTCCCTTTGTCTAGAAAAACATGGGGCATCAAAACGCTCCCACCCCACAGCAGGAAGAGCCACACAGCGGGAGGAAGTTAGGCATTCGGTTCTCCCTGCTGGGGCAAGGACAAACCTGGAGCACCTCTGGGAGCCAGGACTCACTCTAGCCTCACACTGTGAAACTCAAAATCTTTTGACTCTCAGACATAGGGTAAAGTTCATTTAGCCAATTGATTTTCTTCAAGGGTGACTCAGAAAAATGTCAGATTGGCATAATATGGCACCATTTTAAAGTTAGGCAACTGAACATTAATTTTCTCAATGTTAACTGTAAAACATGGAAATCAAATATACTTAATGGACTTGAAAACTTTAAAGTAACACAATGCTGTTAAATTGTTCCATATTCCTCTATGCACTTATAAATATTTGAGAAGTGCTTCCTGTCACTACTATTGTGAGGCTTTAATTCTGTGGTGGTTGTAAATAAATAAAGAGCGTTTTCAGGAGGAACAGAGACCTGATTCCCTTCAATATCATTGAAAGGTCAACCTTTGTTTCTGTTTGACAGGTCAACATGGTGATTGGCATTTTGGTATTTAATAAACTTGTTTCCAGAGATGGGATCCTAGATAAAAAGCTCAAACACAGAGCCGGGTAAGCTGCAATTGGTAGACTTTGAAGGTTCTTTACAAGTGAATCCCATGCTCCAATTTTAGATCATCATTGACTGCATCTGACTGTGCCTTGGATTTTGTTATTGATGAACCAGTGTGTCTGGCCGATTCTGCCATTCAAGTTTCCAATGTGCTGTTCTCAAGTAATGTAGGCAAAATCTAAAAATTAAACAGACCATTAAGAAAATCTGGTTTCGTGTATGTAGCCTGTTTGTAAGGTAAGAAGATTAAATGTGAAAGCTAGACTTAAAATACTTGTCCTTAGGTGAAGGTTTTCAAACCTCGCTAGTTTGGGTCACAGAGGACAGGAGGTGTATTGAACACAAGGCCAGTCCGAGGCACAGCTGAAATGGGACAGGCAAACCTTGGAAGGAAGGACACGCTGCATTTTCTTTACTTGGATATTATCAGAAAAATTCTTGAAATAATCGCGTATGAAACACTTCTTATATATTCTCATTCTATGTGACATTTTTACTACAACTTCCTAGAAAATGTTATTCATAATTTTTACTTGCACATTTTAACCATTTATAAAATTTAGAGATGCATTTTACTGTTAGTATCACCATATCTAATGACATTTTAAAAACAGACTGATAGCAGCTTTTCAAAATTATAAATCATTTCATAAAAAATTTTAGAAGCTTGATGAAATATGAATGCCTTATAAAGTTTGTAGTTTTTTTCTTCCTGTTTAACTGTACCTTCACTCAAAACTTACCCTACGATTGTACTAATTTCTTAAATAGTTCATGATATTATTTAAAAGTTATAGTATTGGTAACCAACTGGTGAGAATTTTAGGCCCTTTGTGTTTTTACAATCTTTGTAGTGATGAGATAGTTCAGGAATTTTTTCCCCTAGTAAAGGAATAGGTTTAATCGTTTTCAATATAAAAATCTGACACCATTCATATCAAACATCAGAACTGCAGGTGGTGTAATGAAACCTCATTGGAAGTTCCTTTCTGAGTGGAGAATCACTTTCCTTGTAGAGACTTTTTTTTTCACTTCCGATGAGTCTCCACAGCATCTTTCAATAGACAGAGTTGAACCTGTGCAGACACCGAGCTTTCTATACCATTGAACTTAAAGCTTTCACATCATTACTCTTCTTAGTCTGCCACATATGGTTGGAATTGGAGCAATTGCTTCTGTAGTTATTTCTGTCTAGATTAATGATATAAGAATAAATCGGTCATACTGAGTACTGGGTATAGAAACTCAGTTCTGCCACTATAGATATAAAGCTGTATAATTTTTTAATTGGGGCACAGAGAAGTTAGTGATTAGGATAAAGCTTTGAAGATTAAAAAAAAAGCCATGCTCAATCTCTGGCTCTGCAGTTTGCGTGTGTGAGTATTTAGGCATGTAACTTATTCTTTCTGCAGCTAAGTCTTCTCACTTATAAATGGGGATGATGACTCTTCCCTCATAATAGAGCACATGAACTATAATGTATATAGCACATTCCTTCGAGTATCTAGCAAATAGTAACATTCTCTTAACAAATGGTGGCTGTTGCTATGCTGAGGCAAGTGACTAAGCCAAGCTGCATGGGTTATTTTTCAAGGACCCTGACTTCTATTAATGACACTTCTGTGATTCCACTATTCATAACACTGAGGTCAGAAAAAGAGATAAGATAATCAGAATGAGTATAATGCTAAGAGTACATTATTTAAATTTGCAGTCAGTATTTTCTCATTTAGTTATTTTATATGTAATATCCAGTTCGATTCACATAGCTCTTTGTAAGAGGTAACATGGGCTGAGGAGAAAGAAATAATAATACCATCACTTTATGAACTTATAAATTAGGTATTTTGATGTACCTATTGATTTTTAAACCTCTATTTATAAAAATATGATAAGAAGTTACATCTGTTTCCCTGATAAAAACTGAATCAAGCAGTGTTTTTCTGGTGCAAAGACCACTGATGGAGAAATAGAAATGGCATTCAAGGCACAATACTGGTACTAACTAGTAACAAATTAATGATGTAGGATAAAAATTATCTATAATATAAAATGCTGTTTTAGCTTAAGTACATGTAGACTGAAGCTCGCTCTCTTAGAAGATGGGAATATTTGAAGCTAATTTTACTTTACAGGGAATGCACTAAGGGCAGTAACAAAGACTTCAGTGAAGAAAAAAACAGACTTAACTAAAGAAATATTAAGCAGGAAGCTAAGCTAACTGATTAATGTCACAAGTGACCTTCCTACTTGTAAATATTGACCATTGCAGTTTTGAATGTACGTACATAGCAAGCGTTTCTCTTGAAATATTATTAATAGGAATCAAATAAGGTACTAAGACATTCCTCTTCCCATTTTTCTGTTTCTTTGTCCCCTTTCTTCTTTTTATGATCAATTATTAGAAACTGCCAAGAATATAGTTTATGTTAAGTAAACATTTCAAACAAATACCATATTTTTTGGACCATAAGACATGCCTAGGTTTTAGAGGAGAAAAATTGGAAAAAAATTGAAGCAAAAAATGTGGTAAAATATTTAATAACATGTATAACATAATGCTTCACCAATGTAAATGTAAACATAACAGCAGCACTAACAACCAGTATTCCTCCCAAATTTGGGAGGGGGGTGTGTTTTATAGTCCAAAAATATGGTGATGACTTTGATAAATAATATAATAGCTTGACAAGTTTTATAATACCCAAACTAAATTAAAATGTTCTAACATATAAAATATATTTACTAAGAGGGGATTTATTACAATATCAACATGTTGTCTTATATGAAATAATTGGAAAGAATGAAAACAAGATAAAATGGCCTGTGTCTCTTTAGAACACCTCAGACAGACTATTTCATTTTCTCTCTTTTGCTGCAGTGGGACTTTCTATCTACTATGTATTTTAAACTGCTTTACCTAATCTACCTGAAATTAAGGTGACTACTATACCAGGGCCTTGTACAAATCTCATGAAATTTTTCCAAAGGAAGGAAGCATATTTTCTCTCCAGATGATTTTTACAGTATCAATAAACTAGTAGACTAGTTTTCCTTTTTTTGTCTAAGAAAAAGGAAATTGGGGAGGGAACTAGAACTTGCAGACTTGAAAACCCTCCCCTCCCCCCACACATTAGGACTGGACAGAGTTGTGAAATGACCCACATTTAGACTCTGGTGACCGAGTGGAAACTGGTTACATCTGAACTTATTTTTCTTTTAACTGTTGTTTTATAAATATAGCACTTTTTGTTTTATAAATATATAATTTCTCTCATAACAAAGAAACAAGCGTTTTTTCCATTGCAGCAACAGAAGCATCTAGACTATGCATTTTACATAATACATTAATATCCACAGTGGCCACGCAAAGTTGGAAAAAATCCTCGCTCTCTCTCTGGGAAATCTGTCTGCCCTCTGCTTCATTCACTGCTAACGAGAGTTCCAAGGGTGTCCACCCAGGACTGTCGGGCACAATTTTCAACAGCTCTGACTAAGGACGAAGCCTGTGTAGGCCTTTTAGCCAGTCTCAAATGAATCTCAAACCACAAGAAATAGGCATTTTCAATTGTCTTAAAATACATTTTTAGAAAAGCCCATATTTATTCAAATTACATTTTTTCAGGACTAAAATACTTATATTAAGAACTAAAATTATTTCTAGTAATCTTTAGCTTTTCAATCTTATTTTAGAGCCTAGAGACATGGTGTCCTTCAAGTTGAGAAAAGTAGCCATGTCCTTGTTTGAAGCACCAATGCCAAATAGCCCACTTTCTGTGATAAAGGAAACAATAAATGACTAAGGCGTGCATTTTAATATTAATCTAGTGGAACGTAACAAGGCTGAAGACCCTCAAATGAATAGTTAGAGCAGAGGTGTTCATTCCTGTTTGTTCTCAGAATAATCTTTGGAACTTTAAAAAACACTGATGCCTGCATCCCATGACATTAGAGTCTTGGGAGGTGGGTATGTATATTTGACATTTAGCTGCCGTGGAGAATGCTGGTCCACATACTTATTTGGGAGTCATTTCAAACACATTGGCATGCCCACTGAGGCATTTATGAACCACAGCAGGAAGAATATTGGTTACCTGTTATTTTTAAAATATTAGACAGATGCGGCTAGTACATATTTCCTACGTTGAACCAGTAAAGAGAATGATTTAGTGTTATATTCCCCATTCCCACATCTAATTCTGAAAGCTTTGATTTTTCTCATGGTGTCTACATATTAATCTACTTACTAAATTGTTTTCAGGTGTATTATCTCACTCAAACACTATTCACAAATGTGTGTGCTTCTTTAAAAGGTACCAGAGATTCTGAATTACGAGCTTTTTACGATTCTGCCATTTTTATTATACACATGGTCATGTAACTCCACTATAGTATTATTAATAAAAAAAACCCACCAGGCAAACATATTTTAGATGTAAATACCACATGGCAATGGATGAGAGAAGTATACCACAGGACATTATTTCAAGGTGTTTTGACTTTTAATTCCAATAATTTCTTTTTGTTTTTTCATGAAAGTATTATGTTTTAATAAAACAGTACTTTTTCAAGGACTCTTTCCTAAAGCAAATGAAGTTTTTCTATATAGTATTACTTTGCTTCTATGACATACTAGGTTGAACTTGAATTATTTGAATACAAATTTTCCTGCAAAATTCTCTAGACTAGAAGAGACCATATAAATGCTATTAGATGGTACCTGTGACAAATATTCAGAAAAATTAGTTTGAACTTAATGAAACAATGTTTTGAACTAAATGATTATGTTAAATGTGTGTTATTAGAGCAGAAAGTTATCACTCTTTTTATTATCAACTAATATTTCATCAAATTTCATCAGTCCCTATATTCAGATCATCCTAAAATATAGATAATACATGGATGCTACAAGAAATTTCAAAATATAAGTAATTTGAGACAAAGACTATACCTTTCACAAATGGCTAAAGCCCTAAAATAGGTATCTTTCTATATTGTACTTCTGAGATACATATCTACATTTCAAAATGTTTTACCTGGTATTATATGCCTTTTGCAAATGACACTGAAAATCTCTGAAGCTGGGAGTCCTTACTTGTTCACCAAGGGTCTGAATAAAGGGTTTTCACTGTATGTCTACACAAACACATGCTTATGTTTAACTCAGTGTATTGGCAACTTTGGTCTGCAGACACAAGGGCCATTTATGGTATAAATGATGGAAATGTGCTTCGCTTGCAACAAAGGCCCAAATTATTAAAAGGTAAATGTTACAAAAATAATGGGTAGTGGAAATGTATCTTGAAAACAACCTAGAACATTCATTTTTGCTATACTTTTCTGCATGAAATCGTATTTTAAAAGATAACTTGCAGCACAACTTTTTTTTGGTGACAATTCAATATTTTGTTCTTTTTGTGGGTGTTCTGTTTGTTTGCAGTCAGATGAGTGAGCCTCATAGCGGTTTGACGCTCAAATGTGCCAAGTGTGGAGTAGTTTCAACAACAGCTTTGTCAGCCACCACCGCCAGTAATGCCATGTTAGTCCCAATCATTTACATCTTCTTGTTACAAATCTTTTACAGTGCATGTGAGAAAATGCTATGATGGAAAAAATTCATGTTTGCTAATATTAGAGTTAAGAGCATACTTAAATATTTGTAATTGGCGACTGCCTTTATAACTATTATGGGATTGTCTATAAAAAATAAATAAGACTATCAAATGTTTATCTGTTTTGTGGTTGCCAAGTTAATGATCTTGGTGCCACATAAAATAAGGCTTTGTCGAAGGGGGGTTTGGTCACTGCCTGGAGAGCAGTACACAGCTTCATCATGTTTCCTTCTGTCTCTTAACAGGGCATCCCTTTGGAGCTCCTGTGTGGTGTTGCCCCTCCTGGCTCTGACGTGGATGTCTGCGGTACTGGCCATGACGGACAAACGCTCCATATTGTTTCAAATACTTTTTGCTGTGTTTGATTCATTGCAAGGCTTTGTGATCGTCATGGTCCACTGCATTCTTCGGAGAGAGGTAAGAAATATAATTCTTGGGAGAGAGGCAAATGATGCCTCGTAGAGTAGCTCCTTGTTAACAAATATCTTTTAGTATCGAGATCTTCAGATTAAAGCTAGTCTTCTCTAAAGACAATCATTTGGGAGTTAAAGATAAAATGAAGTTCTAAGGCAAAGTTCAAGAGGGGTCCTTGGACTATGAGAATGATGAATTAAATCATTCATCATTTAATTGATGCGACCCCTGTGCGAGGGGTCCTTGCACAGTTCCCTTGGACTGTGCAAGGGAAAACCCAGCCAGAAGTGCCAAGAACCAGGGAGAGTAGGAGCAAGGGAAACTATGATGGAGTCCTATGTATAAATAAGTCTGTTAGAAAAGTGGGTGGATAAGAGGGTAAAGTGCCATATTTATAAAAATTACAGTTGATAAACATAATGCAATAATATTTCTTAAACCCATTCCCTAATTTGTGCATCTATACACAGCATATTGCCAGCCCCACATACTTAGCTAATTTATATTGAGATGGAAATGTTGAAGATTAATAAACAGTTCTTTGTTCTCTATACTAAGCCTGGGGATCAGGTTACTGTAAAGATGATTTGGATATTTATGCTCAGAAAATACAAGAAAAGTACACAGCAGAGCATGATAGGGAAGAACTGTAAGCTATAATCATAGCATTTCTCCAGGACATGACTGAGGTTATTGTCAGCAGTGAGGGAAGGAGGTGATCCTTCAAAGTTGGGACATTAACTTGCACCAAAACCATCCAAAACAGTGATTGATTTCAGCCTTGATTTGTTGACAGATAAAATATTATTTTCCAATCAATGCAAAAATTATTCAGAGTGTTTGCAAGCACTGACACAGTATTGACAAGGCTTATGAGTCACTTTAGCATTTACTGTGGGGAGGGTGGTAACCAAAACACACAATGACACAGGGCCATGCTAATAACTTTGAGGAAATGGTCTAGGCTGTCATTTTGTATTATCTGTCTTGTTTGAAAATTTTATGTTGTGCAAAAAGACTCATGTGTATCAGCTTACAGCACATAGTTTCACAGTGATGTGTGAAGGTAACCAAAGGTTTTCTTTGTTTGTGTTTGTTTTACCACATTTACCAGATGGGGAAAACAATATTTCTGAGCTACTTTAGTATAATACAGATGGCAGCAGTAAACCCATGTGTGTTCTAAAAACATTATATGCTAAAAAATAATGACTTCATATTGCAAAAAGAGGGTATTTCATCATTTTAAAAATTTGATCTAATTCACAGTTGCCAAGCTTGGCTATTTCCTTATCACAAATTTCTACCTAAAACATCAGCATTAAAAATCTTCCAAGTATCAAGTTCTCTTTTAAAAGATTTTTATTTATTTATTTATTTTTAGAGAGGGGGGAAGGGAGGGAGAAAATAGCTATCAGCTGCCTCTCGCACACCCCCAAGACTGGTGACCCAGACCGCAGCCCAGGCATGTGCCCTGACCTGGAATTGAAACAGCGACCTTTCCATTTGCAGGCCAGAACTCAGTCAATAACACTGAACCATGCCAGCCAGGGCCCAAGCACCAAATTCTTTATAGACCAATGTTAAATAAAATTTAAGAGGAAATTAAATAATTTAGGGCTGTATGTTTCCCAACTATAACTTTTATATGGCTCTTTTGTATTCATCTTATCTTTAATATGTTTAACAAAACTCTTCTGAGTAGACACATGATGTGCATTTTTGATTGACAACTAAGGATGAATGGTATAGGTTTTAAGCAAGATACATGATATATCTACATGCAGTTTTCAAAAGACATTAGTACTCTAGGTGTTAAAGAGGAGAAAAGTGTCCCATCTCTAAGTAAGTCTCAGTGTTTCTTCAAAAATGAGCTTTCACCTGGCTAGGGAGCTGAGTTGGTTAGAGCATCACCCTGCACACCAAAAGGTTGCTGGTTGGACTCCCAGTGGGGACGAGGGCAGGAGACTACAGATCATTGTTTCTCTCACAGCTCTCTCCCCAACATATCCTCAGGGGAGGATTAAAAAAAAAACAACAAGAAATAGCTTTCAAGATAGCATTAGACTATGATCAAAATATTCAGGTTTAAAAAATGACATATCTTGATAGCTTATTATGAAATTTTTGCTGCTTACATGAAGAAAAATATTTGCCACAAATATTCAGTTCTATCAAAACTTTTTTATACTTGCTAATTGGACTGATAACTGTGAAAACATGATTTAAGGATAATTAATTTAAGTCATATGATAAATGCTTCTGCTAAAATAGGTGCCTGCAAATATGTTTTCTGTATTAATGGGGAGTAAAATTATGGTTCTTGGCCCTTTTATTGTTGCATTTGCAATGATTAGTTCAAACTGAATAATTCTATAGCTGGTAAATTAATGGCAGCGTCATAACTTACATTCATTCCAACACTGAAATAAAAAACTGCATATCCAATATTCTCCCATTGACCCTTAAACATAAATACACAGAGATATGAATTATAGGGCAAGTCTCTTTCACAATTCCTGAGAGGAAATTATTACCTAAAAAACCAAATGAGTCTTCTTTAGATTTGTAAATTCCAAGGACCTTATCATAAGGAGGCCTCTTTGGGTTCACAGAAATTTTTTTGACCTTGTAAATGTATATTGCTTGACCATAGCAATGGGTCTACCTCACATTAGCTGTGATTACCCTGCCCTAACACTTACCACAACCCAGGAGAACAGAAGTGTCTCCCCTGTGAATAAAACATTCCACAAAAATACACCAGAGCAAATGGACTAAATGGCTCCCTCTAAAATATTGGGGAATGACTCCCATCTATTAATGTACTTGATAACCTTATTGTCTTTACTGCTGTTTCACTTTAAAATATTTTCTTCACAATAATTTATATGGATTTTTTTCCCTTAAAAGTATGTAAGAAATATTATTTTAAATTTAGAGACTCGGTAAGAGATATACATATTTCTATGTATTTTTAACTTTAAAAATATTCTCACCCAAGGGTATATATTTATTGATATGAGAGAGAGAGAGAAAAACAGCCATTGATTTTGCCCCTTATAGCCCCAAGTGGGTGGAACCCACGACCTAGGTCTGTGCCCTGAATCAAACCTGCAGCCTGTTGGTGAATGGGATGCTGCTCCAACCAACTGAGCCACACAGCCAGGGATCTACTGTATTTTGCCACGTATAATGAGCACTTTTTGCCCAAATTTTTTTAGGAAAAAAGAAGGATGCATATTATGCATGGTATAATGACTACATGCCATGGGTATGATAATGGGTTTAATAATCCCATGTATAACACACATAAAAACATGGGTGCACATTACACATGGCAAGATATGGTATCTATTTTTTATATACACTAACATACTTGGTCGCTTTTAATCTTTAATGATTGTTCCAATGTGAGTTCAAATGGCTTTCCCCATATTTACTTTTGCGATCTTCCTGTGAAAGAGGTGGATGTACACAGGGGAGGAACACAGCCTTGCTGATAAGGAGAAAAGAAATTAAATACGGTAACTGTGCCATTTTAAATGTCATATGTTTGGGGCTTAACTTATCTGAAAGTGCCTTTGCTTTTAGTGGTCCAATTTTGTAACCAAAATTATATCAAGTCAGGAAGGAAGAGAGAAATCACTCTGGTACTGTGAACTCAATTACAGTCCAATTACTCAATTACTTTTTTAAAAAAGCAAATTTATTATTTACATTACAATTTATTATGACCTCTAGAGCTGACATCTTAATAATTAAATTTCATAAAAATTAGTATATTTGAAGATACGGTTTCTTCTTCCGGAGCACCTTTCTCTTTTAAATCCCTTTGGTAGATGCCTCTGACAGAAGAGGCAATAAGAATTTTTTAAAAAAATTAAACCCTCTGATTGATCATATCACTTTCAGTAATAAATCCTCAATGTCAAGCTAATATGTGAAATACCTGGTAAGACTGAATCTAGTCACATGTAGATGCTTTCCTCCCTGGACAAGTCACTTCCTGATTAGAGCATTTGCATTAAACACATGAGGACACTGACTATTTACTGTTATCCACATTGCTATGGAAATTCAAACTACAAGGGAGTTAAGAAATCTTTGAACTAGTTTCTGTTGCTAGGAAACCACTTTCTTGTTGCCTGCACATTCTTCTCATCTCTGGCTGTGCCTGGCTTTAAGACAGTCTTACAGCTTGATATCAGAGGGGGAGATAACAAGATTGTGATCCAAAATAAACTACAATAACCCCTTTCACTACATGGAGGGAAAAAAACAAAGGGCTGAAATGGGTAATTTTGTCGTGTCCCCCTTTGAGGACCCCGTGGCTGTTGTGTACAGTTGGTGGAGGGCCAGCCCCTCTCGTCTCCTTCCCCGGTGCTGGCGGGAGGTCCAGGCTGCACAAGATGCGGTCCCAGATCTTCATCAAACCCATAAAGCTATTTTGCAGCAAAATACTTAGAATAAACATGAGCAGATTTTTCTTTCTCTCTCCCACTTGCCTGTACCACTTACTTTTATTTTTACTTTTTGCCAATTTCCCATTTGGTTTTCATTTCCATAAAGAGTATAGATAAATTAAATAATTTACAAACACATGTCAGTGAATTATAAAACAGACAAGCATCCTTGCCTATCTTATCTAAACTCAATATTCTTCACAAGTAAGACATTTAAAAAATAAATGAAGACAATACTGGTGAAATAACTACCAATAACTGGTGAAATTGCAACTAGAAAAAAGGTCATATTGTAAATGATATAGTTCAGAAGGAGAATTGCATGAAAGTCCGAGCTTAACTATTTGCATAGGTAGGGCTAGTTACACAGTGGAAGGTTTTATCCCTTAATGAGGAGTGGGCAGGACTTTCAGTTGGCCTTTAAAGATGAGGGAGTAGGCGATAGACTTCAAAAATGTAATAGGTCCTGGAGAGGAGGGGAGTGATGCTATGGAGAATCAGGAAGTGGAAGTTCCAAGTAGAGGCAAATGAAGTGTGGTTACTGGGCATGTGGTTTCCACAGAATGAAGTTTATGCTAAATAATAGAAAGTTGATTTTTCTCTGGGACCACCTTGGGTACCTGAAGGCATAAAGCAGGTGATATAATTCTGGACATAGTGTGATATTTTTAATGGCTATAACTGCAGCACCAAGAGAAAGACATACTGATGACACTGAGTATTGATTAAGCAATGTTTTAAAGCTTTCTTGTTTGGAATGTTTAGTTGCCATGGTGAGAGGTCACTGTGAGTAATGTCTTGAAGAAAGTTCAATAGATTGTAAAGAGTGAGTAGCCCAAGGTGTGAGGGTCGTGGTACTCATCCTAACGTTTTTAGCTTGCTCGGAAGAAAGTTGTGTATGAACAAGGTTTTAAGGAGAATGGAGTGGATTGCTAAGAGCTTTACCTTTTTCAGGCTGAATTGAAGGGTCAAGAAGAAATACAGGTACAGCCCTGGCTGGTGTAGCTCAGTGGACTGAGTATGGGCCTGTGGAGCAAAGGGTTGCTGGTTCTATTCCAAGTCAGGGCACATGCTTGGGTTGCAGGCCATGTCCCCAGTAGGGGATACATGAGAGGCAACCACACATAAATAATTCTCTTCCACTCTTTCTCTCTAAAAATGAATTAAAAATTTTTAAAATATGGGTTTAAAGATTTTAAAGGTTTTACAGATTTGTTTTGTTTTTAATACATTAGGACATGTATCTGGAAATGGGAGAATGGCTAAATTTACCACTATAAAGCTGGCCTTTACCAGAACAGGCACCTTTACCTGGGGACACAGACATAACACAAGCAGGGCTGATAAGTTTATATTCCTGTGTACTTTTCCAAAAGTCACCAAACTCCTTCGGCCCACAGCCATTCCATTTGTTAGGCAGAGGAATATAAATCCTTCCTCTCTTTCCACATTGGGTTTTCCTGACTTGGGCATCATGGCAATTCTATCATAAACATTTGCATCTGTCTTACCTGCACATGTGAATCTCTGAATCCCATACAAGGGTTTAGGAGCTTAACAAGATTATATAATCAGATAACTGCAATGGCCCAGTGAACAAACTGAGACACAGAGTTCATGGCAGAAGTCGGCAAACTCTGACATGTCTGTCAGGTAGTGAGTGTCCAACCATGGCTTGCTATCACCCAAAATTCTGAGTCCCTGGCCATATGGACAGGCAAATCCCACTTCACTTCCCTTTCAGAACCCTTAGTTCTGCCTTAAAACATGGTTAAACTAGTGGCAGGAATTGAAAATGTCTTGAATGAAGGTCTAAAATAAATTTAAGAGCTCTGACCAATATGACTCTGTTGGGTGGGAGTTGTCCCACAGAGTGCAAGGCCTCAGGTTTGATTCCTGGTCAGGGCACATGCCTAGGTTGCAGGTTCATCCCTGGGGTCAGGGCATGTACAAGAGACAACCTATCAATGTTTCTCTCTCTCACTGATAACTCTCTCACTCCCTCTCTTTCCCTGTCTCCTTAAAAATAAATATTTTTAACGTTTAAAATTAAAAATGCTCAATGTGCTTAAAAACCCCTATTTAAAAACTTAATCTATGAAATAAGAGGTCATGAATTTTTACTTTTGTCTTCAAAGTGAATGGCATGAGGCTAACGTTGAAATATTTTCTGTGAAGGTCTGGGTGGTAGTGGCTCCCGGGTACCTTCCCATTTCTTTTTTTCTCGCTCACATGCTACAGAAATGCTGTTACATCTTTCAGATCGTGTATGTGAAATGTTGTCTGGGAATGGCATGTGCCCCCCCCCAACTGATGCAAAAAGAAAAAAAACAACAGTGTTTAGATTGAGTGAAAGAGCCTTTAGGTGTAGATTGAGTGAAAGAGCCTTTAGGTGTTGGAGGGTCCAATAGAAAGTCATTAGGACTGAAATTTGCGACTGAAGCCCATATTTTTTCTTCAACCTATAGCAAGTGGTGAGCATTTCTGTTTATTTCCTTATCAGAGAAGTCAGATAATATTTTAATAATGTGAAGTCATTTGTGTTGCTCATGTCACTTGGCATAATACACATAAAATTGAGAACAATCTTACTTGTTCATTTAATGATTACATATGAAATTTAATGATTAAAAAGTACCAAGCCATTTATTCAAATATGAATTGAGAAACAATAGTCAACATTAGAGTCATGAAAAAAATGAAAATACACAACACATAAGAAACTTCCTTTATCTCCAGTAATAATCTCAAATTCTCTCAAGAATGTAACATTATTTCCTTTTTTTTTTTTTTTTGGCTTAAATGATCCTCAGAATAACTGGAGGTAAAACTGTCTTCTTAAAAAGTGAAGATTTGGGGTCTGAGCTACTAGGTGCTAAATACGGAGCTATTTCAAACAGTGCAGCTCTTTCCTGAGATGATTCTCTCAATGGCAAGGCTGCCCAACAGCACCCCGTGCTCCTCCCCAGCAGTCTCCAAAGCTGGCACTGACTTGTGGTCACACTCCACCAAGCTGCCTTCAGAGTGAGGACCAACCGAGAAGTCCTCAGGCTGCTGCTGCAGAGCTGAACAGCTCTCCCCGGGGGAGGCAGACAGGAGCAAGACACACCCTAGCAAACCTCTCTGCACTCCTGTCTCATTCAGGAATCCATCTGCTATAAAAGGTTTTATAGCTTTTCTGGAATGTTTAGAGCAGCACCCAGCAGGAAGTAGTCAGGGTAACTTTAGCGGTCCTCTGGGAGGACACTTTCAGAAGACAGCCTTGACACCTTAGTCTTTCCACCTCGCCTTATTTTTGAAGATGTTTCTGGCCATTCTGTTGTTCATTTTACAACTTGACACTAGAGTTCCTTGAAGTCCCCTGAACACTTTAAGGCTATTTACATATTCATTCTTTACTACTCCCCACCCTGCCCCCATACTTTTTAATCTTCTAGGTATAAATCCAGGTGAAAGACCTATGGCAGAGTTATAAAGACAGGAAATTTTGCAGTCTAGATTTTATTTTTTTAAATGTATGAAAAACCTTATTTATTTTTAATATATTTTATTAATTATGCCATTACAGTTGTTCTATTTCCCCCTTCATTCCCCTCCCCCACTACTCCCCCCTTTAGTTTATGACCATGTGTCTCAAGTTCTTTAGATTCTATATTTCCCATACTATTCTTGCCCTCCCCCCTATCTATTTTCTACCTACCATCTATGCTACTTATTTTCTGTACCTTTTCCCCCTTTCTCCTCCTTCCACTCCCCTGTTGCTAACCCTCCATGTGATCTTCATTTCTATGGTTCTGCTCCTGATCTAGCTGTCCTCTTAGTTTGCTTTTGTTTTTGGTGTGGTTGTTAATAACTGTGAGTTTTCTGTCCTTTGACTGTTCATCTTTTTTATCTTCTTTTTCTTAGGTAAGTCCCTTTAACATTTCATATAATAAGGGCTTGGTGATGATGAACTCCTTGAATTTGCTCTTATCTGAGAAGCACTTTATCTGCCCTTCCATTCTAAATGAAAGCTTTGCTGGATAGAGCAATCTTGGTTGTAGGTCTTTGGGTTTCATGACTTGGAATACTTTTTTCCAGCCCCTTCTTGCCTGTAAGGTCTCTTTTGAGAAATCTTCTGATGGGAACTCCTTTGTAGGTGACTGTCCCCTTCTCTCTTGCTGCTTCTAGGATTCTCTCCTTCATTTTAATCTTGGCTAATGTAATGATGATGTGCCTTGGTGTGTTCCTTCTTGGGTCCAACTTCTTTGGGACTCTCTGAGCTTCCTGGATTTCCTGGAAGTCTATTTCCTTTGCCAGATTGGGGACGTTCTCCTTTATTATTTGTTCAAATAAGTTTTCCACTCGGGGCTATTCCTCTTTCCCTTCTGGTACCCCTACAATTCGGATGTTGGAGCGTTTAAAGATGTCCTGGAGGTTCCTAAGCCTCTCCTCATTTTTTTGAATTCTTGTGTCTTCATATTTTTCTGTTTGGTCATTTTTCCTCCTTCTGGTCTACTCCCTTGATTTGAGTCCCAGTTTCCTTTCCATCACTATTGGTTTCCTTTGCATTACCATTCATTTCAATTAGTTTAGCCTTCATATGTTCCTCTAATTTGTGACTAAAATGAACCAGTTCTGTGAGCATTCTGATCACCAGTGTTTTGAACTGTGCATCTGAAAGTTTGGCTATTTCTTGGCCGCTTAGATGTATTGGCTCTGGGGCTCTGAGTTGTTCTTGAGCCATGTGTTGATCTGTTCATGCCTGTTAAGTATGAGGAGCGGAGCCTTAGTTGTTCACCAGAGAGGGGCCACCCAGGTCGCTGGGTTGTGATGCTGTATGTGGGGGCAGTTCCCCCTGCCGCTTCCTGCCACTGGGGCCTGCTCAGTCTGTCTCACTGGTAGCTCCTTTACCGGTTTATCTGCACTCGAATGTGTGACCTCGATCAACCCTCAGTGGGTCCACCTGCTTCTCCGCACCTGGGATCTGCCCATGGCTGCTGGCGCACTTGGGTCGTGTGCCCAGGTCAGTCCAGTGGGTCTTTCCTGCCCAATCCTGCTCTGCTGCTGGCTCTGCCCCTCTTACAGGTTTGGCTGAAGGGTTCGTTGTTGTCAGACTTCAGTGTAGTTCAATTTTCTGTGGTTTGGCTGTGTTTTTGTTGCTAAAACTTTGTTGTTTTTAAACTTGGTTGTGCGTGAAAGCGCAGTGCTTCCACCTAGGCCTCCATCTTGGCGGAAGTCCCAGTCTAGATTTTAACTGTGTCATAATCTATGTTACATAATTAATGATTCAAGATGGGTCTATTTAAAAATTGCATTTACTATTCCAAGTTTTGAAAACAATGTGATTGCAATGTTATAATGAACTTAGTATCTAAAAATAAATTTTAAAATGTTACCTGAAATAAGAGATTATTAATAAATCACTAGCCTAAAGAACTTAAATAATAAATGTTTGAATATTCTAATGGTTATTTTTCTTCAGTTTCAATCACAAAGCAAGAAAGACACCAACACTGTTACTGTCCAGCGTTGTAAATATGACCCTTGGCACAGATTTTGATTTCAGGGTTATAATGCTAGATCTAGAGTCCATCTTTGCTTGTTTGTTTTCTGCATTTTCTCGTTGGCTGGAATTAAAGTTCTTGCAGACTTTTAAAATTTTTTCGGTTGTTCTCCATTAGTACCATTCACACTGATTGACCAAAGATGTCTCTCTACTTGACTGATATGAAAGTCACTTAATTATCAAAATGTGTTTTCTTTTTGGCTTTTTAAAAAGATTGTTGCTCAAGTACAGTTTTCTGCCTTTTCCCCCATCTCTGTCTACCTCCCTCCTGTTTCCAACCCCCATTATTGTCCATGTGTCCTTTATACTTGTTCCTACAAACCCTTCACCCTTTTCCCCTGAAATTCAAAATGTTTCTACATACCTGCAGATGCACTTTCCCAGTGCTATCTGCCTGAAGCACCCTTTTCTGTAATAAGGAAGCAGCAGTGTGAAATCTAGTCTAATCATTCTTCTCTGATAGTGTTGGACGAATATTTAAGGTTAATCTACCTAGGTTGCATATATGCATTTTTAAGATTTTTTTTAAAACATCAAATGGAACATTTGGAAAAAGTGGAATTGCTCTCACAATTTTTTCTGAATTAGAAGTAACAAGCATTAAAAGTGTTAGAGACTTCTAACACTTAAATTATGGTATATATTACCATTAAAATGACCTTGAAGTTACTAGAGGATTTTTATGCTTTTCTGTTTTATATTTCTTCTAAATAGCATAGACTGACTTACAAAGTTGACATCATTCTACAGTATAGAAATGCCCTTAATCCACTGTCATATTTGGGAGTTTAAGACACTGATTTGTATGTATGTGTAACTATAAAAAAAATAGGGTTTTTTTTTTTCCTGCAAGCTATCAGATAGTTGGTTTTTAAAAGAAGCTTACAAAAGTTGCTTTTGCCTATTTTATTGTGAGACAAAAATATCCTTGACAGCTACACTCTGAAGGTCTAAAAATAGAGTGGTTAGTGAGTACCAGTTAAATTAATGTTTGGTATTACCAAGTGCCACGTTTATATTTTATATATGCTAGTATTCAGAAATAGTAAACAGTCTTTATGTGACAGTTCTCAGAAGGCAGCATTTTCTAACATATTTGTCTCCCTTTATAAATTTGCTTTAACAGTTAACTCAGGACACAAAGTAAAAAATTGGCAGGTACCTCTCTATTGACATTGGTTCTTAGGGCTTTTTTCCCCCTAAAAACATACACTTTTTGAGTGGTTTCTCCAGTCAAATTTCTGCATAACAAATAGTGCTAATTTTTTATTATTATCAATTTTTTATTATTACTATATTACATATCAGGCAACTCCTCATTCTTTTTTTCCCAGCAAATCCCAGATTTAGAAATATTAGAATCAAAGAATGGAAAAGAGGTCAGACAGCTCCCTTAGTTTACCTCTATCGTGGTCTCGTCACCAGGACGAGAACCTGAGGTGGAGAAACACAAGTGGACAAAGGTCTCCTGACTGAACTATTTAGTCATGTCACTTTTCACTTGCAGTTTGGGAACAAGACTGCTAATGACTTATGATACTGGAGAGAGGAGCTGAAAACAACTTAATAGGCCCCAATGTTTCTTTTAATGTTTTATGTATTTATTTTTAGAAAGAGGGGAAGTGAGGGAGAGAAGCATCGATCAGCTGCCCCTCACACGCATCCTGACCAGGGACCAAACCCAAAACCCAGGCAGGTGCCCTGGCCAAGAATGGAACTGGTGATCTTTCATTTTGTGGGCTGCTGCCCATGCAACTGAGCCATGCCGGTGTGGGCTGGGCTCCGATTTTTTCTGTCTAACACATATGCTGTGTACGTCTCACAACAAAACAGTGCCAGGATATTTTGTATCAGTGCTTTTTAAGGTAAACATCATTATATGTTGTACCTTGGCAGTCTCTCCAATGCTGCCTCAGCAAAACAGGCGGAATGCCACTGCATCCATGCATTGTTAACCCAGTAAAACAGATTATAATAAACTAGAAGGAGAATGCCAATATTGTGAAGTCAGAACAACAAAATATGAGTAAAATGACTTTGCCATTGGCTGAGCTCAGAAGCTACCTGTAAGGATGTTTATCAACAGCTTGTTAGGAGTCTAATGAGCCACAGAAAGCGGAAAGCACACACTGATGGCAGAGGCATCATGTGATCAGAATAACTATGGATCCTGTGTTTGTTGTTCATCTATTTATGTATATTCACTTGTTTAATAAAAGGTATAATGTTCTTTGAATTTCCTTGTGATATGTTTGATCTTTACTCTGAATTCAGTTGTGAATGGGTATTATGGAAGTTTGGTTTTTCCAAGAGACTTTTTATCCCCTCCCCTAAGGCAATCAATCAGAAACAAAACCATTTTATCTTTTTGTTTTACTGTGTTTTAATGTCAGGATGTATAGCACCTGAAGGGAGACAAGAAATAGTCTCACCAGTAGGTCCCCTTGCACTAGACATAAAAGGAAAATCCCCAAATCTATGTCAGTCGAAAGATCACTGAGTAATCTCATTTTTCACAACCTGTAGAGATGTTATAAAGATCGCTCCATACCAAACAGTAAATCCCCCTTGAAAGACACATCTTGTTTGTAACAGTGGGAATAAATCTGCCTTCTGGTGAGAATTATTAGTGTTGAGCCAGACATAGCCATTTGGATGGCTGAGGAGTCCCCAGCACTTCCCTCTATAGACTGTGACAAGTGATAAATTTCCTTGGCATAGAGCAAAGTCTAGGTGCACCAGGAGTTGCATTAGGAAGTAAACAAAATGGGTATCGGGTTATAAAGACAGTGATAACTGCTTTCTCAGCAGACATTATCTGATCATTCCTAAGAGAGAAGAAAATTAACGTTTGTCATTTTTTTCCACAGGTTCAGGATGCATTTAGATGCCGACTGAGAAACTGTCAGGATCCAATCAATGCCGATTCTTCAAGTTCTTTTCCTAATGGGCATGCTCAAATCATGGTAAGCTTTTATTTTCCCTCCGATTGTCAACTGAGTTATGGTTTCTCCAAAGAATAAGGAGATATTCTTTTTTGATATAGTAAATAGCTTTTTTTGTTGTTGTTCAAGTACAGTTGTTTCCATTTTCCCCCACCTCCAATATTCTTATGCAAAATAGTGTCAATGTCCCATTTTGAGTGACTTTGGCTTTAGTTCATTAACAGACTTAGACCACTGGTGCCAGATAACTATTCTGCCTGGATTGCTTAGGAGTCTAGGATCTGCTACCGGCCCCGTGGCATAGTGAGTGTCAAACTTCTGTGCTACACCAGAGAGTATTTTCATTCTTGCATGGAGTTAGGGATAATAATCTGTCAATCTGTCCATCTAGGATCTTGTTCGTTTACAGATGAGAACTATGGACCTGTACTTCTAGTCTTAAAGCAATGGTTCTCAGCCTTGGTTGCACATTAGAATCCATTGGAATCCACTCTCCAGACCAATGAGATCAGAATCTCTGGGTTGCAACCCAGGTGTGGGTGGTTCCAATGCACGGCCTCCCATGAGAACTGCCCTAAACCAGAAAGGGTAGCCACACTTCCAGTAAAAGTCAGTTACTGTACGTGAGCTTGGACTGTTGTTGGGATTAAGGGGTACTTGAGACATAACCACTATGGTATATTTTAAAAATAATTTTTAAACTGTCATTAAAATCAAGAGGGCTTTTTTATAATATATACTCAAGGGTGTTCAACCTTTTGTTGTCTTGGGCTACACATTAAATACATTGTGACACATAATTCAAAAAAATCTCATGATATTTTAAGTAAATTTACAATTTTGTGTTGGGCCACATTCAAAACCACCCTGAGCTCCATGTGGCCCACGGGCCACAGGTTGGACACCCCTGTTTTATTACATAAAAATCTTTTATTACTAAATCATAAAATGTAATTCTGTAACATAACAATATCACACTCAAGCACACTATATGACATTTTAGGTGAAACGTTCAAACTGCTGTCCATCTCATGTGAGACATTCACGTACCCTACCAACCACATTCAGTGGTGTAACTTCTGCTGCGCCCTGTATATTTTTAATGAAATGTATTGGGGCCCGCACTGGTTTATAGTAGTAAGTTTCAGGTGTACAGCTTTATGATATATATTCCATTGTGTGTTTACCACTCAAAGTCCAGTCTTCTTCCGTCACCATATACTTGCCCCCCTTTACCCTCTTTGTCCTCCCCTCACTCTGCTTTCCTTCTGGTGACCACCAGAATGCTGTATCTTATGGGTTTGTTGCTTTTTATTTTGCATCCCACATATGAATGAAATCATATAGTCCTTGCATTTGATTTATTAATGCTTTTTTGTTAGGCAACATAAAAATAGTCCAAATGATATGCTAGTAACATTTAAGTAATACTTCAGAAGGAATAATTAATTCCTTATTAGAAACAAGATAAATACTAATTTTGTGAATTTAAAATATTAAATGGTCTAATTTAATTTTACTATTATAAAAATAAATGGATTTATGTAAAATAGAAGTTTGAGGAAATCATGAGGGTGGAACTAAACTCCAGAAGCTTCTAGACCAGATTCGTGTTGCTTCATCTTCAATTTTAATTCCTAAGCCTGAAAGCCTTTTGTCACATTTAAGTGAAAATGCATCATTAGAAAAGTCTGGTTTGACTATTGAGGGTTTGACAGAGCTGTACTATAAGATACTACATTGCAAATAATATATGCAAAGTGAATGCTTTAAAAATACAAAGACATTTATTGAAGAATATTTGTAATAGTGCCCATTTTAATCTTTTCACTATGGTTTAAGGAATTGCCTTAAAATTCTGGCCTTGAAGATGACAATGGGTATTGTATTGCCTTATCAAAATTGTGTGTCATGTTCCCATTGATTTTATTCAACATTTGGTCTCTAGGAAATACTCTTGAAAACAATTTGATTATTCCTTAAGAAAATTTCTTTGTACAAAACAATAACCTGGTAATACCTGGTCAGATATCTGTAAACTTCAGATAATCTGGTTACTAAGAGTTACTTGATGTCTATATTGAATGATGATTCTGTGCCATATTATTTCTTGTTACAGACAGACTTTGAAAAGGATGTAGACATTGCTTGTCGGTCAGGTAAGAATATTTGAATTTTGAAACTGTAATCATTAGAGATATTAAATCATTTTTCATGGATTTTGATTTTAAAGAAAATGCTATGGTTTGCGCATCACATATATATATATGGTGAATAGAATACTCAGTTCTATTCATAAATAAAATTTTTCAAATAGAAATATTGTACTGTAATAGCAGAATGGGGGTGGAGAGGGAATGAGAGAGACAGCAGGAAATGGAAAACTAAGAAGGGTTCGTTGGGAGCACTATGGCAGCAGGACAGCACTGACTTGAAAACATAAGCCTCCCTGTTCCACCGTTTACTTACTGACCATCAAGTGTAACCCCCTTCCGTCTAGGCCCTCTGAACCCTCAGTTTCCTCATAGCTGGAAATTGGGTTGTTGTTGTAAGGGTGAAATAACACTGTATATATGTGTACCATAGCTGCTGCTGTTCTATTTTTAGAAGAAATAAGAAGAAACCAGCAGCACATCCTGCCTATAGCACTAGTATCCCATTGACATTGTTTCTGATGGTTGTCCTTCTGCCTGGGGCTAAGATCTCACCAAGAGTAGATGACTCAAGAGTTTTAAAGGAAACCACACTTCATTTTTTGGATGATTCCTGTTGGTCAAATGCTCCTTTATCTGGGGACAAAAATCTGCCTGATTTTACTTTTTATTCATTGGTTTTACTGTTGCCTTCTAGAACAAGAGTGAATAGCAACTCTATCAAAACATCCCAATATTTGAGAGCAAATATCATTTAGCCTAATCTAAGTCTTTCTTCTCTAGTCTAAACAAACCGTGTTTCCTCATGCATCCTCACAGCACTTTTCCAGGCAGGCATGGTGCCCCCAGTAGCCTCCTATTTGTTCATTTTAAATCATGGTGACCAAATGTACACATATGTATCCAGCACTTACCACAATTGGCTCTGATACTAATGCTATCTACATTTGCATCTGAGTACATAGCAGCTGATACAATACTAGTGTCAACTAGTTGTCATCTAAAAATCTCCAAAACTTTTTGTAGTAGCAGTCAGGGCTTTCCAAGTCTAAAGTTTTGTAAAGGCTGTGTTTGTTTTGTTGCTATTCAATTTTTTGTTTTGTTTTTCCTCTTGGAAGAAAAGCCTGTACTTCACACTTATCTCTATTTGCTATTTTCTTACCAGTGTCAGGTTAGCATTCTATTAATTTGAAATTTGCCATTGAAAGTTTGATTAGAATATCTTGTAAACCTTCACCAAAACTGTCAATAAAAGAAGTAAATGGGATGAGAATGAGTCCCAAACCCTGCTCTGTAAGGCACCCCGCACCTACCACATTCAGACTCCCTCTAAGTGTAGTTTGCAAATTCAACTCATAACCATTAAACATCTATGCACAGTCTGAGAACACAGAGTTGTCATAATCACAAGAATATGAGAGGATAATCTCACAGTCTCGTTACTTCATGTAGAGTATCATCATAGCAGAACAGTAGAATAACTCATTATTTGAGTTATAATATCCTGTCCTGTTTAATATTTAACAAAATATTGCTAAGACAGTGTTTGGTTTCTCAAATTTACCTTTTCCCTTGCTTTATCCACTTTCCATAATTCATCACTAGCCATGATCTCAGGTTTCACATCTGTGCTCCAAGATGGTATGTGATTTGTCTGGGCCTGATAGCCTGAATTTATTTAATTCCTAGCCAACCTTCAATTTAGTCTTCTTCCTAATCCTTTTGGTGTATTCTTTATGTTTCTCCTTGATAAAGAAGCATAATATAAGCAGTTTTGTTTTCTTTTACCAGCTATTGACATTAAACCAGTGGTTGTCAAAGTGTGGTCCCCAGATCAGCAGAGTTAGTGTCGCCTGGGAACTTGTTAGAAATGGAAACTTTCAAGCTCTACCCAGACCTGCTGTGGGGCTGGTGATCAGCATTTTTACCTGCCAGCCAGATAACTCAGTTGCATTCTAACACTGGAGAACCACTGTATTAACCCGTCCCAATCCAAGCTGTGATCTCATTTAAGCATCCATTTTTATAATCTTCTGTTAATTTACCTATTTTTTCCAAAATTCACTGCATTCTGAGATTTAGTATTTCTAATACAGACCAGCACCATTATGTTATTAGAAACGATTGTTTTGACTGTTTTCATTTTCTGTCTGTGCCCATTTTAGCTGAGTTAATCAGGAACTTGCCTCTAAGTTTTTCTAGAGATTTCTGTCCATATTGAGGTTCATTGAAATGTAAGTCTCAATTCATGGACTCAGTAATTTTTCTCAAAGTTTTGTTGAAATTCACTTTCCCAAAAGTGAAGTATATCTGGTTGTATAAGTTATTCAGGTATGTTTTGTTTTGTTTTGTTTGCATTTTGCCTTTTACAGTTTGAGTAACTTCCCTCAAAAGTCCCATCACTTCAAATTTCTGTTTGTAGGTGGTGTGCATTTTTTATGTTGTATATTCACATTTTGTGTATCCACTTTCAGCAAGTCTAAGAGGCTGATGTTATTTAATATTGAGTTGACACTACTTGATATGAAGACTTATCTTTCCCCAAATATTTAAGATACTCAAATTTTCAATAAAGATAACTATGTCATTTGATCAAAATGTGCTGATTATAACTATGTCTTATAACATTTATATGAAATTAAATGAATCCTGTACAAATCCACATTTTGAAATCAATATTAAATACTAAAATTTCTTTTATAGTTCATAATATATTCATGAAGGTATAAAATTGTATGTTCTTCATATAATATGGTAAGTTGTTATAACTAGCCTTTAATTTTTTCTGCTGTAAATTTTGGATTAATTTTTACATACAGTTAAGGATTAAAAGTATTCTCCCATGAATATGGAGATTTTTTAAGTACTTTATTAAATGTATTATTTTAACATACTTTGCTCTTTAGTATTTTCATGTAAATTGTTCTTGCCAACCACAATTTATTACCAATATAATATTTTAAGAGATTTAGAACTAACTCTCTTAAATTATTCTAGTACAAAAGTCACAACAAAATTGTGGATTAATAAAAAATACCTACAAGTAACATGATTTGGGGGTCTAAAGTAAAGAGACCTAATACAAGAATTGCAATATCTTTAAAGATAAAAGATACTCTATGAATGATGCATGTTTTGAAATAATTTTGAAGGCATCTCTTTTGTAATAGGGAAACACATTTATAGTCTGTTTTCTAACCCCTGCTGTAATGCACAGTAATTATGACGCTATTTGATAACTGAGTAATAATGGGTTAAATTTAGTATATCTGAAACTTCTCAAGCAGAGACAATAAACCAAATAGTTTACAGTTATCTATGCCTAATGGAACTTTCGATGGCAGCTGCTGTGCTTTGTAGATAGAGCAGCATTAGGTGCACAGGTTGAGCCAGCTTGCACACAGTGCTTTCAATACCAAAATTACTGAGGGGATTTCTTCAGAGTTTTATTCTTTTATACCTCAAAACTGAGAGTTGCTCACACCTAAGCATGCTTAGAGTCATTCTGCCTCTATTTTGCATGAAATATGGCTTTCTTTTTTTTTCCTTTAAAGATTGCATATATTTATTTTTGGAGAGACAGAAAGGAAGGTAGTAAGAAAGGGAGAGAAATGTCAATGTGAAAGAGATACATCCATCAGCTGCCCCTCTTGCACCCCCAAAATGGGGACCTGGTCTGCAACCCAGCCATGTGCCCTAACTGGGAATTAAACCGGTGACCTTTGGGTTTGCAGAATGATGCCCAGTCCACCCATCCACACTGGTCAGGTCTATGGCTTTCTTTTTATGGAAGCAAAAAACACATGAAAATATATTTTAATAAAGAATTCTGAACTCTTTCATTGAATATTTTGTTTTTCTTTGTTATGCTCTATGTATTCATTTTGTTCCCTCTCTTGCTATAAGTTATGCATTTTAAATTTTTTTCTGAGTCATTATTTTTCAGATTTAAAATGGAGTTTTCAGAAGCTCAGACAGGATTTTTGTGTTTGTGTGCTTAAACTCATTTGGCAATTTTAGTATTCCCTCAAGGGCATTCTAGCATATGGATTTATCTTGTAAAAAAAATTCCTTTTCCTACATGGAACTGAAGATGATAAATACTTTTGAACTCTGCATCTACCTTGACCATATGGACTTCATAGATAAAACTGCTCATTAATTTTCAACATGCATAATTTTTGGAGGGACTTCTGATGCAGTGGTGAATTCTTATTGATTGCCTCTTTCAAGAAATATTTCATGATTACAACTTGTAGAATACTTAGGAGGAAAGCCTTTACAAAAAAAGTAAAATTCATCTGAAATATTGGGTTGGCCAAAAAGTTCATTTGTGTTTTTCCATACGATGGCTCTAGTAGTGCTTAGTTATCTTTAACTTCATTCAAAACACTATTGTTAGATTGTATTGTGACAGCTGTCATATCAACATGCATTTAAAAATTATGAAAATTGGTGAATTTCTGTGTAGCCATTTTAATATTGAAGATGGAAGGAAATGCACATTTTCAGCATATTATGCTTTATTATTTCAAGAAAGTTTAACACAACTGAAACATGAAAGGAGAAAAAAACATCTGTGCATTGTATGGAGAAGGTGCTGTGATTGATTGATTGAATTTGTCAAAAGTGGTTTATGAAGTTTCCTGCTGGACATTTCTCCCAGGACAATGCTCCACGGTCAGGTAGGCCAGTTGATAGTGATCAAATTGAGACATTAATCGATGTCAATCAACATTATACCATGTGAGAGATTGCCAATATACTCAAAATATCCAAGTCAATAAAGTTATTTGTGAAAATAAAAATGTCTTTTCTTTTATGGAAAAACCATATACACTTTTTGCCCAATCCAATATATCCATGATGTTATAAAATCCTATGTAGCAGAATGATGGAGAAAACTTCTCTGGTAATCTGCCTTTCCCCTGAAAAGTTATGCAGAGTTGTTTAAGATAGGGAACTGAGTTTTTTTAAACTGTGGGCTACATAAGACCTATGAGAGTCTATCAGAATCAATAAAGAGTGATTGAGTCATCTGGCCCATATACAAACAGTAGATGTGTAATTTTTAAAGTAATAACTGAGGAAATTAGTAGAAAAAGAACAAAATATAATAATGAAAAGTAAACATTCATTATTCCTCTGGTTCAAACTTCCGTATTTGAATCCACAGTTCTTCATAAGGATATTGGTCCTTGCCGAGCAGCAACAATAACAGGGACACTCTCCAGGATTTCTTTAAATGATGATGAAGAAGAAAAGGGAACAAACCCTGAAGAGCTAAGTTATTCAACACTGCCTGGAAATGTCATTTCTAAAGTCATCATCCAGCAACCCACGGGTCTGCATATGCCCATGAGTATGAATGAGCTGGGCAATCAATGTTTAAAAAAAGAGAACAGTGAATTGCGGAGAACTGTGTACTTATGTACAGATGATAATTTGAGAGGGGCTGATATGGACATAGTCCATCCTCAGGAAAGAATGATGGAAAGTGACTATATTGTGATGCCCAGAAGTTCTGTAAATACCCAGCCATCATTGAAAGAGGAAAGCAAAATGAATATTGGCATGGAAACGCTGCCACATGAAAGGCTATTGCACTACAAAGTAAATCCTGAATTCAACATGAATCCCCCTGTTATGGACCAGTTCAATATGAACTTAGATCAACACCTCGCACCCCAGGAACATATGCAGAATTTACCCTTTGAGCCCCGCACAGCTGTGAAGAATTTCATGGCCACTGAATTGGATGATAATGCAGGACTATCAAGAAGTGAAACTGGGTCGACCATATCAATGAGTTCTTTAGAGGTAAGCAATCGAATAAACTTTTTCTTGGCATTTGAAGTATATAGAGAGAGAATGAGAGAGACTGATTCATGTGGTACCGAGCTGAGGGAGAAGAGTCACATTAGCTTTTACAGGTGTGTGTCAAGAGTTTTTGGCATGTTGGGATTAGAACATTCTGGAAGTATGTTTTTTCCAGTAGTGTATCAGAATCATCTTTCTCAGTATCATATTTTTAAAAAGGAACCCTCTATATTTACAGATACCTTAGAAGTCATAGTTCTTCATAAACCAAGTAGAGCACTTATAAAGAAAAACAACCCAGAAGACCCGCCTGACATCTCTCAGGCACTAAAGGCCTTTTGGTGGTTAAAGAAGTTTCTAGACTACAAACTTAACCAAGACCTGGATTTTTCTGTATGAGGGCAGCTGTTGACAAAATTGGAATGTGACTATAAGGTCTACCATTACACTGATTATAAACTATTATTATGTTAGATCAGTATCTCTCAGAGTAAATGTTTTGTTGCTCTCAGCTCTTGCAGAATGGTGATCACTAAAATTTTTGGTCTTTAAGTGTGACCTCTCGGGGGCATATAAATTAAACAGCCTAGGAGTCAAGTCTCTGAGGTCCAACCACATGGCTTTGGTAAAGGAACAAACTACTGTTTCTTTTTCACCCATAAATTAAATAGAGAATAGTCAATAGCTATCAAAATCATTCATATTGTATTATTACAATCAAGTAAGATATAAGGAATATAATGTCTTCTGACATACATCCTTTTACTGTTTTGTATGTGACTTTTATATCCTTTACTTTGAATCATGCTGTAAAATCGCTGCTGATATATTTGCCTGTGTTCAGTATACAATACAATACATGCATTCTTTTATATGTAGTACCAATTGTTTTAGTGTAAGATTATTTCATAAGACACTATAATTAGTAACCTACCCTTTCTATCAGATGAATGCCGGTAATCCTTTGTTCTGGTGTTCCAAAGTGCCCAGAGGCAATTGTCTCTTCCTTCCCTCACAAAGTCATGTCTTATACTACATTGAAACAGAGAAATCCTGAAAGGCTAGACTAACTTGGTGAGTGGTGTTACTCTGCAGTTTTTTTTCACACTGAATCAAGAACACTTTAGATGAGAATGTAGATGGGATTTAAAATAAATCCCTAAATTCTACATCAATCTTAAATGAAATTGGATTTCTGAGACTTATCCTTCACAACCAGAGAGGCCCAGGGGCAGTGAGGCCAAGTTCACTTCAGAGCGGCTGGCTAGAGCACCTTCAAGCAAAGGCCTTCAGTCATTTTGCATTAGCAGAATAGCTACTGTTTCTCTATTTCTAATTTGCATACGTATCACAGAGCCTAGCGGGTCTACTCTAACAATGACCACATAAGCATAAACTACATAATGTTTATACAAAAATCACAAAAGTTTTAAAAAAGGTTTTCACTGAATATGTATGTAATAACATAACATCATAAATAATCATAATTCAGATGCACTACTGGAAAAATCATGGCCATATGGAGTCTTCTGTATAGAACAGCTTTTTAGATGTGCTAAGGAGGTTAGAATGGAATTACATTAAATGCTTCTCTTAATATAAAAATACATCTAAAAGCTTAAAATCTGTCTGGGTTTGATATTGTACAGGTTGTGTGTGCTTGAACAATAGACTATATCAAAGTACTGTTTGTTAGTTGGTAATTTTTTCAAATCTCTATATCCTTATTATTAAGTATAAGCATAATATATAGCTCTGATTCAGCCAAAGATCTGCATTTGAATGACTTAGAGATCACAAGGCTTGTATCTTAGAAAGAACATTTGGAATTCATAATGGAAACTCAGTTCCTCATTTACATTCTTTAAAAGAGTTCAATAGTTAGTTTAATAGTTAATAATTGCTTGCAGTGACCATTTTAGGAGACAGCTAGCTGAAAGAGAATATATAGATGTGGGAATGAATAATAAAACTTAGCATTTATATAGCATCTTTCATTAGCAGAGCCTCAAATCACCTTAAAAACATGAATTAATCTTTACAACACTTTTGCGCAATGGATAAGTTGTTATAATCCTTAAAGTCAAGTCATTTGTTCAAGGTTACAGAGCAAGCACATAGCGAATCTTTGAGTAGAATCTTTCTGTCCTGATCAATTTTATGCTTTCTACGGAGACAAAAATGTGCCTGTTCATTAGCATGAGAGTAACCTTAAAGTTCATTTTAACCCTTCATAGATACTTGCTCTAGGAATGGCTAAATATACTCTAAGAAATATGGGGGTATATAACTAGCAGACTTTGGAGGTGGGGCTGTGGCCCATGACAATAAAGTCAGTGGTATGATTTTCTCAAGGAGCAGGGAGATGCATTGTCAAGATGTCAACTCTGCTAGACTGTATCTGCAGAACCAGTCAGCAGGGAAGATGATATTCTGACAGTAAAGAAAAGCAGAAAGATGACTGTAGTATCTGCATGGAGAGTGGGGATTAACAGTGGCTAGGAGGTGATTTGCACCTTAGAAGACAAGGTGAAGATAAAAGTGGATAAATAGGTAGATGACGTGAGGCCTGAGCCATCCAACGATTTGTGACTACAGCCACAGGGATGGCCAGCCTGGACAGCTGGGGCGCTAAAGGATGGACAGGTGCTAGATCTTTTCAAGAATATAATAAAAAGATGATCTTATTGATTCAGGACAGTTCCTCCAGAGGAGTGGGTGTTCACAAATGGCCAAGTTGGGAAGTGGTGGGAGAAAGAAAGGAAGCAGTGGGAAAAGCTACCAATTGTAGCACAGAATGCAGTATTTGTGAGGAAAAGAGAATAAGAAAACAAGAGTTGAGGGAGAAAAAAAGCCAGAGAGGGGGTGAGTGGGTGGAAGTATTTATTCAGATAAGCAGGAGGCAGCAGAGAAAGAGGGAGGCTCTCCAGCCCTGAAGGCAGTGCCAGAAGAAAAGCCTCCAACCTCCAGGGGAGTTTGCTCAGCTAACCCCCAATTACTGTGTGCAGAAATTTAATACATGCCTCAAGTTTCATAGCGTGAGATTTTCTCCCTGCATAATATTACCTTGTTTTTTCTCTTTCTTATTATTATGTGTTATCCTCCATGTTCCAAACTGTACCTATTCCCAGAATGGACTTGTTAAGCAATTCTGAAAAATTTTAGATTTAGTTTATACAATTATGGGATAATCACAATATTACTATAATAGTATTTCTCACAATGGTCCTAATTGCTTAAGTTTAAGGAAAATGAAATTATCAGCAACACTTAAATCATTCACCTTCAATTAATTAGCAAAATGTGTTATGTGCGTGGTATGTATAAAAAGTAAAAAAACACCGGTTGCTATGGAGCAAGTAGGAGAGAAAGAGGTATCAACATTCTCAAGCCACTGAGGACTATGAAATATAGTTTAATTTTGCATTGTAGTTCTATTTATTTGCTTTTGGAAAAAATTTAGGTATATCATTGTAAGAAGACAGGTCAGTATTTGTTTTGAATCATCGGAATGCTGATATTCAACAGCTTGTAGCATTAGATCTAGAGAGTAAACATTTCCAACTTGTATGCGTATCCTCAGCCTGCCTGGCACACACTCTGTTCTTCATCCCTTTCTCCTGTGTCTTTGGCTTCTGGCCCGTCAGAGGACCACCAATAGAAGACTGCAGAGAGACTGGAGGCTGGGGAGAAGAGAGAATCCCAGGACATTTCTCCCTGCTCTTTCTCTTTTTCTGCTTTTGGCAAGCACCCCGAGTCTCTGCAGCTGCAGTTCCGGTGCTTCCAGCTTCTACCGGGTGCCTCGGTCCCTGGGTTTAGGTCACTATGCCATCTCCCTTTGTCCAGCCTTGGGGGTAGGGGACAGGGACAAACAGTGGCTTCTCCCCTTGCTAATCTCTAGGTTACCTTATAGTCCATTATATGGCTTCTCAACTCCTTTATCGCCTGAATTCTTATGGAACTGTTTGCTTAAATGTAAACACATTAAGTGGCTTCTGCTATTCTTTTGACAAATCTTGCCTTAAGTTTTTTTTTTAATTTAATTTTAGAGAGAGGGCATGGGAGGGATAGAGAGAGGGTGAGAAACATCGGTTGATTGCCTTGCACACATGCCCTGACCAGACAAACGCTCGACCCTTCACTGTGAGGGATGACTCCCAACCAACTAAGCCACACCAGTCAAAGCACCTTAAGCTTTATCGTTGATAAAGGAACCCTTAATAACTAATTATAGTTAGGTAGATTACGAAATGATTTTATCAGAAATAAAGCTCCAGTTTTGTCCATTTAGGTATAAACTTAGCTGTATATCTGAAAACATGCTCAGATAATCTCTCAGTTTAAGTAGGTGGAAAGGGCCACCATTCTAAGCTAAATTTTTATACCCCCGTTTTCCTCTGGGCATGAATTATAGAGCTCTCAGCATAATGGTTTTTAGAGGTAAAACGTTTTAGCTATAATGTCACATTGCAGATGCCTCCCTTATGACTATTGTGAGGATCAAATTAGATAATGTATGTGAAAACCCTTTGAAAATTGTAAGCAGTGCTTCAGATGGAAGCTTGTGTTATTATTTTGTTACCATGATGTCTTAAATGTCTGTGAAGAGGCTCGCATGCTATTCTAAATCGATATCCAGGATATTAGACAAAATATTATGGCCTCACTTGAGAAGAGGGAGACTGTTACTAACAGAAACCCTTGAAACTGACCATTGTGCAGAAGCACCTTTTGTCTTTAAAATTTTTTTTCCTACATAGCTATGGGGAAAGGAGGGCTTGGCCTTCTTTAGTGTTTTGGTTTTATTCCTGGATCAGAGAACCGTGTCCTTTGTGCAGGCACACAAATAGAAGTAGCTTAAGTAAAAGTCATTTTTTTCAAAATTAATTATTCTCCGGTTTTATCTACACAGATATTTTTAATGGATTTGGTATCGAAGCTTTCTCCTTGGGTGAGCCATTGCTCACTTTGTAGGAGAAACTTGGGATGGCAGTCACATTGCCACTTATTAGTCAGTGGAATTTATTCCTCATGGGGAATCTTCCAGTGTCCTGACCAGCTTAATTTGCAGTGACGCAAACAGTGAAGTGCTCCCTTTGAGACAGTGTTCGTTACTCTACAAGACTTAGATATGGAGCAATGCCTCTATGCATACACTCAGTAAGTGCTCCTCTGAGTAGCCGCATACCATCGTATATTTTTGTGTCTCTTCAATCATCCTAAGGAATTTTTCTCTTCAATTAGTGATAAGCCTGTTTTCCTATAAATTGTCTTGATTCTCTTGGCTGTCAATCAGTCCTTTTTTAATGGCTTTGTGTCGTTTACCTGCTTCTCCAAGTTCTCCCAGAATATTTCTGAGGAAAAGAAATAACCCACAACAAACAAGTCACACTCGTTCACAGACCACAGTGCAACTCCTTCAAGCACTCACCGATAATTTTGTGCATCTCCGCTGTTGTGCCAGGCACTACACTAAACGCTGGGGATATAAAAGTGGTCAGAACAGATGGTGACCCTGCCCCTGTGGTGAACAGACTTTACGGAAGAAATAGACAAGTAACCTGCATTGAATGAATAATCTAAAACAGTATACTGTTCTGAGAAATAATTGTGGAATGTGAGGGAGAGACTTCTTTAGCTAAGATGGTCTGGGAGCCCCTAAAGTGTCAAGGGTGAGGGGATGTTTCGGGCAAAAGAAACTGCAAGTGCAGTTTCCCGCTGAGGTGGGAAAGACCTTGAAATAGTCTCAGGATTAGAAGACCTGTGTAGCAGGGGGTGAGCAATTTAAGATAAAGTTGGAATAGGAAAAAGAGAAGATTGTACAGGGCCTTCTAAAACAATGGAAGCAAATGAGAACTGTTAGGGAAGAGGTTGTCTTCATCATTTCTCCATCCATCAATCCCTCAGATGGATTGAAAGAGAAAAGATTAGGATCCTGTGGATGGAGCTGGAACAGAAAGCTGGAGGACAGTTAGGAAGCTACTGAAGTAATCCATACAGGAGATAAGAATGCCTTTGACTATATAGAGATGCAAGTGGAGGTAGAAAGTGGGTAGATCAAGATGTATTTTGGAGGTAGAACACATAGTACTTGCTGATGGATTTGATATGCAGGATGAGGGACAAGAAGGGATAAAAGGGTGAAGCCTCAATTTCTAATTTGACCAATCAGATATCCAACTTTTTCATCAATGGAAAAGCAGGAAGAAAGACAGTGTTTGAAACTGAAAAGATGGTATTTAAAGCCATTGGATGGATTATATTATCCAGGAAAGAATATGAGAAAAAAAGAGAACTTGGGAACTCAACAATTAGAAGACAGGGAGATGAGAAAGAGCTAAAAAAAGGAGACAAGAGAGAGCCACAGCAAATAAGGGAGGGGGAAGCGCTGGCAGATGAGTAGTTTAATGAGGAAGTAATTAACTTGCAAAAGCTTCTGAGATTCCAGTAAGATGGACAGAAAACTGACCTTGGAAATTGACCAGCTGGAGTTCAGCAGAGACACTGACAAGAATCATAATAGAATGTTGAGGAGAGAGTACAAGTTGGGATCAGTTGTAGGTGGAAAATTAGGAAAAGGAAACATCATAAAGGAACTAAAGAAATTTTTATTACCTACTTTGACAAAAAGATTATTTGTAAAAGTTATTTGGTAAAATTGGGGATATACAGACAGATTTATATCTTCATAAAATATTTCAACATGACCCTGGTTTATTTTAAACATTTCTTCAATTATCAACTTAGAAAAAATATGATGGTTTGAGCACTTTTCTTAGTTTATTCTCACATTTTAAACATATAACCATTATTTCAAGCCACAGTCATCCTTACAATACCATTGCAGAGAGCTCAGAGGGGCGTTTGAATACCAAGACAGTCCAGTCATGGTTTCTATAAGCTTCAGTGCTTTCAAAGACTTTTCCACACACTGCATGTATTCCAGGGGTGAAAACAGACGGAAACTGAACAGAACTTAATACTCCAGTTCTTTCATCACCAGTTTTTCACACCACCAGTTTTTCAGTGCCAGACAGCTCTAAGGTAAACTATATTTTACAATAGAAAGTGGAGAAGTCAGGTAACCTTTGTTATAGTACCACTGCTCACAAACTATCCTCTACTAGAATGTTTTTAAGTTATTTTACTCAACACAAATTATGTATATTGCCATCAGATTTTTTGTTAAATAAAATATTTAAAATATATACTATTTATTTCTAGAGAGAGGGGAAGGGAAGGAGAAAGAGTGGGAGAGAAACATCAATGTGTGATTGCCTCTCATGTGTCCACTACTGGGGGCCTGTCCTGCAACCCAGGCATGTGCCCTGACTGGGAATCGAATCAGTGACCCTTTGCTTCACAGGCCTGTGCTCAATCCACTGAGCTACACCAGCCAGGGCAATAGGTATATTTTGATTTTTTCTCCTTTAAAATATAATTGACAAGTGTAAATCTGATTACTTTGCTTTAGCCTTAAAGGGCATCTCTTTCTACTGCTGTCAGTCTTGGATTGACTAGGTTACTAATGTTATTCTTAATAAGTTATAGTAACAATAAGCAGAATTTCACCTGCATCTTTGCTACAAATGTTAGTGAGAGTGAAGAAAATGCAGGGTTTGGAATTAAAAGACCTGAGCATGATTCCCAACTCATTTGCTATCAGGGTGAAGTGGACAAGTTATTTTGCCTTCTCTAGTCCTCAGTTTTCCTCATTCATAATATGGGGATAATAATACTTTCTCAACCGTATCACAGGGCAGTTACCATGCTCATCTGTGAAAGCATTTTAAAGCTATAAAATGCTGCAATACTTAGTCAATATTGTAGGGATATGAATATTACATAAATGTTTATTCTCCCTTGGACTCATAATTTGCCACATTTTTTCTTACTCTCTAATTTTTAAGTCTTCACTGCTTTATTTCCCATCTTTAGGCTCATTTGACTGAAATCTGTTTGCTTTATTTGTTCATTTCTTAGTCTAATCCTTTGAGGCTACCAGTTCTGCTACATACCTTTATGTTAGAATTTAATTTGAATAAATTTAAATGGAAGACAGAGAAATCTATTTGTAGGAGTATATCCACTTTCTTTTCCATATTTCATATCAGCATAGGTGACATCTGCTCTAAGAAGCAGAATCTCTGGTCCTCTTCTAGGTTCCTGTCTTTTGTTCTTGCTCCTAAGATATGGAGCTTTTGGCAACACGAATCCATTAGTATTTCCAGTTCTTAGACAACACAGCTTTGCATTCAGAAATGAACAGGGCAAGAGAGAATTCATCAATGCAAGCAGCCGAACAGCCTCTTACTCTCTAGCTACCTAAATCTTTTTCATGAGATTTCACTATTTAATTTTCAGGTGGAACACAAAAACTCATGACTAACGTTCTATAATAATTGCTTAAAACTAAGTGTTTCCTTGCATGGATTTGCTGTATTAGGAAAGAATTTTTCTTAATGTATACTTAACAAAAAAAATGCTCTGCTGAATCACAGTGCCAAGAAGGCAAAGCATCCAAGAGCAGAATGGAAACACTGACATTTAGTCTAGCAGAGTGCAGCAAAGCGTGATGCAGTACATCCAAGACTGATTTTATACAAAGCAGTTAGATAACTACAGTGGCAGGGAGATGGCAAAGGGGGTCTGGGTTAAATGCCTGCCCACTCACTTTTCTCCTTCTGGGATGTCACCAGGGTTAGGCTAGGGCAATGCTGGAAATAAGGGGCAAAGTGAGATCAGCATGCTGAGTCACCAGGGCTAGGCTAGGATAATGCTGGAAATAAGGAACAAAGTGAGATCAAGGTGCTGAGTTACCATTTAATAGAGCAGTCTCGTCCTCAAAACTCTCCTTGGTGGTAGGTGAAGACTAGATTCTCCATACAGCTCTACCAAAATCAGATTTTTTGTTTCATATCTTGCCTTTTGTCTACTGAAACAAGCTTTGGGGAGTTGATTATATAGGGAGGTTCGACAGTGGTCATTTTAACACTAGCAGCAGTGTTCAGACAGATTTTTAAATAAACTATACAAGTGCCTTCCAGTCTTTGCTAATGTTCAACAGTTACAAGAGTCACCCACCTATTTTGGATATGATTCCTTAGTCATTGAATTTAAGATTTTTAGATTTTGGGAGAGGGAAAAAAACAGTTTGTCTGAAAGTTTAAATATTTTTTCATGACTGCCCAAGTATTACTTTTGATTATCTACTGAATTTTCCTGTTTGATCCCCATTTCCTCCAAAAAATAAAGACCCTTCTGCAACACACACACACACACAAACCACTATATTGGATATTTGCTTTATTCTCTAAAAATTGGGAGGACTCTTCCTCCATTTACCACCTGCCTCCTCTAACTCATCATTCTAAGAATCCAGTGCGGCCTCGGAGCAGATGCTAACAATACACACTCTATGCTAATATAATAATGTTAATTTCACTTTAATTACGTTTACTGATTTTATCAGGCCTGCTGCCTAATTAATGCATATTTATCTATACTATAGGAACTGTTTAACAGGGCAGGAGCCATAAAGTAGTTCTGTGAGTTATTTATACGGACATTTTGCTGGGGTGTGGACTATTTTTCATTTGTTTTACTGACTTAAGATAAACACTTGACAACCTAAGGAAGGACTTTCCTCCCATGGCAGAGCATCAAAAACCAAGAAATTGGTTTGTGAGACTTACATAGAACTTTGGGAGTCAGAGGACTAGGTAAAACGTGGTAGCAATGAAGACTATAGTACAGTGTAAGTGGGTTGGTGGGAGGACTCAGGATGGCGGATGGCGTTTCCTGCACCACTTTTAACCTGTCCTGTCTCTAGAGCAGTTCTGCTGCACCGGACTGACCTCACGTCTCCTTCAATACTGAATTTTACTGTGAATTTAAGAAAAACTTTTCCTTATTGAAAAATTAGAGTTAGAGGTCAAGATGAGAGTTTTAAAATATTTTATATTATACATGGTATGTTATATTTTATATAATGCAGATAGAATAGTTTAAAATAAAAAATTTCACATTCTTATGTGAAGGCAGTACTTGAAGGATTATTTTATTGAAAATAATGATTTTCATTTTATATCAATAACTAAGCACAACTTTATCGGTTTTTCTTTTTTTTAATAAAACATCTCACAGAGGAGAAAATCACGATATTCAGACCTTGACTTTGAGGTAAGTTTCTCAGATTTTTTTATGATTTTAATTACTTGAATTCAAAATTGATACATAATTACCTAAACACATTACTCTGTGCAACTGTGTAGAGATTCTTTTTAATCAAATGAGAAATAAAACATTTTAAATTAAGATCTATACTGTATAAGTAGTTGTAGAAAAATATTTAAATACCTAATTATTTTAAATATATGCTACACTGAGATTTTCCAGATAAGGAATCTGTTTTATAAATGCTACGATAAGCAGGCCACTTATGGAAAAACTGAACTTAGTCAATTCAATTTGTTGAGAAGTGGGAATGCTGGTTTCTTCATTTTTCATACTTAAAACAGTTACCACTGTTTTACTTCAGCGACCACCTGAAGACAGCCTGTGAGGATGCTTTGGCTGGTTGCCTACTCTTTCTCTGGGACATATTTGTCTTATGTCTGATTTCTGTTACTTAGGTTCTCCATGGCACATTCCAAATTCTTTTTTCCAGTAGCAAGTGTTGGGTTCCGTGCTCTCCTGTGTTTCGTGAATGCTCTTTCACAGATATAAACAAGATGAAGATGTTCATTTTCCAGTTTACACTGAATTTATATTGATGTTGTAATATCGATGCTAGAAGTTACTGAAATCATATCATTTGAGCAGCTTATGCTAAGCACAAAATTAATGATGTCTGAGTGTCACATAAAATGCAGTTATGCATCTTGATAATTGGATATGATTCATAGCCTGCTGACATAATTGGATATAATACATTATAAATTTCTCCAGCATATTTGTTCTGTTGTGATGCTTACATAAAACTTAATGCTTTTAGCTGACATTCCCAAAATCACAGAAGCCTCCTAGAACATGGGAGCTCATAATTTAATCATTTATACAGATGAATGTTGTTGCTCAGTAACACACATCAGGTATAAAAAGTGAGACTTGATTGTTTTTATTTACTGCAATGGTGAACAAGGTCTGGTTTTACCCTGAATAGAGTTTAATACAAACAGGTCTTTTTCAGTAATATTTGCACAGGATACAAAGTAATGGTAAAAAATCTGGCCTCCATTATCATGTGGCAATTGGTACTGATGCAGCTCAATTGTAGCGACCTGGCATGGGATAAACATTTTATTCTGCCCTAAGATGTTAGGGGGAAAAGATCAAGGCTATAAGTTCAGAGACTATATTCAGCAATCTTTACTTTTAAGTTCTTTGGTGCTTTTAAAGAGAGATATTTCAGTGGGTGATTTTTTTTCTATTGTTCAGGTATCCAAAAATAGAAGATCATAGTGTATGTGTATTTGGCCTGAAAGCAGTAACTTGTGAGGTCAGCCACAAAGGCAGGGAGGTAACTCACTGAGCATCAGTGACAAAATATAGTAAAAACCTAGATTAAAAATTAAGCCTCAGCGTAACCTGCCAAAATTATGTAATCTCAAGCATTGAAAAGAAATCTAATCATACCGTGTCATTTGGATCATTACAAAAACTTTTTTTTTGTATATTCTGTATGGCAGCTGGTAGCAGAATCTTTAAGCTGCTACTTCTTTCTGTGCTGGGTATTCTAACATATAACCAACCACAGTATTTAAAAAATATATTGATAATGGGGGAATGCTGCAACATTAACAACCTTGGATTTTTTTTTCTTTAATTGCTGTAGTTACTACATGATTGCAATAGACATCAAAATTCTGGAGGAAAATAATCTTGAACGATTGCTTTTTAAAAAACCATTAGTACTATTTCTCTTAGTCAATGAGCAACTATAGTTCTGTGGTGGAGATTTCCTAAGTGGTAATCAGAAAAAAATTTAAATGCTGATGAATTTCAATACACTCTATTTGAACTTTGTGGGTGGTCCCTGAGGAAAAATCCGAGTTATCCTCTTCCCCTTTTCATTCAAGCAACATGAATCAGATTTGTTGTCGTGGAGCTTCCTGACAGCTTCCCACCCGGGCCCCACAAGCTTTACCACTCAATGACGCTTTAGGCATTTTGCCACTGACAGACTAACTGCCCCGTGGACTCCTGAAAGCATTTCTGCTTCAGGCTTCACACATTCCCAGGAGTCTACACAGCATAATACAACTCAGATATCCATACAACTGTGGCTAGTGAATGCTGTAGCTGAGAAACAGCCCTTTCAGGTAGCCATCTCTAAGACAACACTGCATTTGGAGAATACACAGAGCCACGTGGTGACTGGTCATCAGACGGGGAAACACTGAACCTTGCTTCCTGGAAAGCATGCAGAAAATACTTCAGTGATAGCCCTATGTCCTGTGACCAAACCTCCCGTCGGATTGCATTCCCAGTTTCAAGGAGAGATTTAGTATATAATAAGCATTCGATATTTTTTTGTTGAATGAATGCTAAAAAATTTAAATTTTAAAATTCAGTTTGCTTAAATAGAAAGTTAACCAGCACTGTATCTAAGCTGGGGCAGAGACCGGTATATGGACTGATAGCCATAGAGGTAACATCTCAAAAACAGCCCCGTTAGATTTCAAAGATATCCACATCGTATATACTCAAGTGGGTGAAGGGCAGTGGGGGAGAAAGAGGCATGGGGGCTGGCTGAGGTGTGAGGCCACGCTCAGGAAAGCAGCAGCAGCAAACTTCACCGAAACCACATTGCATCTGTACGTGCAAAGGACAGACAGAGAAGGCCATATCGTGAAGATCTTAGACCCCGAGGGAGGAAAGATTACGGAACTTGTTACTAAAAGCTGCTAGGGCTTCTCTGTTGTATTTGGTTTTGTTTGCTTATTTTAGTTTTTCTGGAAGGAAAGACTTGGTATGATCTGGGCTTTAGAAATATCCATATGGCAGCAATAGGAAGGCGAGGTTGGAATAGGATAGATGTGGAAGTTGAAATACAAATTAGAAAGTGACTAGTCCAGGGAAGAAATAATGAGGGCCCACTTCCTAGCAGTGGTAGCGTTGCAAGGGGAAGAGAGAACACTGCAGAGGCGAGGTCTGTGGAACTCGGGCCCTACCTGAACATAAAAGGGCAGACGAGCAGATGACTGCCGATCTGAGCCTGGGAACAGATCCAGGGACATTAAGAAAATACCTCATGCGGATGAGTTGCATTTAAATATGTTAGGGATAAAGATGCGTAACAGTGTTAAATCAGAAATATTAGACAAATAATTTAAATCTGTCGAGGTTGAGGACAAAGCTAAACTATGATATAGGACAGTGACTTCTCAATCTTTTACATTTCACGGCACATATAAAACTAGTAAAATTCTGCAGCACAACAAAAATATATATTTTTGACAACCTGACAAAAAATTTTTAAATTGGTTTAATTTTGCCTCATTCATGCTATCATTGGATGGCTATTGTGTTGGCTGTCATTTTTTATTCAACAATCTAAAGGAAAAGAGGTCAGGTATTGCATGTTTTAAAAATTCTTGCGGTTGAAAATCACTGACATAGAAGATAAAATTTACGTTAATTTCTAAATATAAAACATACGATTTGTAGGAAACATCTTGTTCATAATAGGACCCTTCCTACTTTGTCCTCCAGCCCCAGCAGTAAGCTCTTAGGCAATCAGTGCTTTTCCGCGAGGAAAAGACTGAGCAGTGCAATCCTACACTACATTTGTCTCTTCCAAATTACTAAATTTAAACTGCTGCAAAATTATTTGAAGACAAGTATATTACTGACAGTGACAAATATATCTAGATAGATAGATATAGATAGATCTATAGATAGATCTATCTTTAGATAGATAGATAAATTTCTTATTCAGATTTTTTTAAACAAATGATACTATAATGAATGTCAGGGAGTTTGAGTGGCCAGAGGTTGTGTCTTATGGATACACTGGGATTCTGGCCAAGGAAAGATACACAAAACATTCTGTTCCACACACAGCTTGAAAAATCAAGCTAAATTTCCACAGTGTGTGTTGCTTCCTTAACATGAGTTTTGACATTCATTTTAGATTGGTATTCAACAGCCCACTCGGGATGGAAGCCTTATAAGCAAAGCAGTAAAGAATAAAAATAACCATAAGTTTAGAATAGTAAATACAGGCAGTGGCGATATCCTAAGGCTGGATAAGGTGACTCAGGCAAAGTGGTTTTCTAATTGCTATCAGCATATGATTTCCAGGTCCCATAATCTGAAGTTTACAGTCAGGAGATTCTCCAGCTTTTTCTAACAGTTTGCTAAAAGTCCACGTGTATAGTACTGCCTGTCTTACCTGTAATACAGACTTGAAGAAATCCCAACTCTATGATTCGCATTTTGAATTTAGAAGAAAGAACCTTTAAACCAGGGGTGTCCAACCAGTGGCTCGCATGCAGCCCAGGATGGCTATGAATGTGGACAAACCCAGAACTATAAATTTACTTAACACATTGAGATTTTGTGATAACGTGTTTAATGTGTGGCCCAAGACAACTCTTCTTCCACTGTGGCTCAGAGATGCCAAAAGATTGCATACCCTTGCTCTAAGCCATTTGTATCAAACCTGCCTACAGGCTCTTTATTAACCACTGGTATGGAAAATAAGGGGGCACAATAGGATCAGAGGAGGAAGAAGGCAGGATTCATGCCTGAAGCCAATGACCTGAGCCTGCCTTCCAGTGGGAATACATTTGCAGTAGGAGGGAAGGCCTTCTGTGTTACAGGTATCTTCCTGAGTCTATATGCCTATGCCAGCTCATTCTTTTACTTTATTCCTTACACATCTATCCATCACCTGCTGAGTGCCAAACACTGTGCTAGATGTCCGGGATACAAAGTCACTGCCCAGGAGGTATTCAGAGAAAAGACAAGGAGACCAGCCTTTCAAAAGATAAATGCAGACCGGTGGGGTGGCTGCAGGGTGATCAATATCCACAGTTTATGAGCTGATTACCAAAGGCACCTAATTCGCCCTAGATTGATGCATCTCCATTTCCATCTGAATAGGCATAATGACAAAATTGAATAGTCTAAAGGAGGATGCTTCCCGAATCTATGGGATATATCTAAGATAGCAGCATGCAAAGAGAACTGGCTGGATTCAGGATGAATTCCGGCTCTCTCACCACCTGTGTGAACTTGGGCACTTCATGGAGCCTCTTGAGCTCCAGTCTCCTAATCAGTCAAATGGATGAGGTTGACTGCTACCTCCTAGGGTCATTGTGAGGATTAAGGAAGGTAATGGCTACCATTTATTAAGTGGCTCTTATCTGTGTGCTCCACTGATAAGTGACATATCCCTTTTTAAATCTTCCAAACAGCAGGGCAAGGTTATTCTGAGTATTGAGACTGGGGCTAAAGGATGACTAGATTTTGGGCCTCAGACCACACAACTTAAAAGTGATGGAATGAGATCTAAATCTAAGTTTGTTTAGACCTAGAGCTGTTAGATTTGACAGGTCCCAAGTATTCATCTGGGAGACTGCCTGGGATATAGTAGGTGCTCAAGATATACGGGTTTTCACATACTAATCTTTCTTCAATAACTGAAATTCCATGAGAGTACTTTCTAATATCAATAATTAAGGGGCTGCAAAGACTGCCTCGAGTTACAAAGATATAAAATGAAAATAAGCTATTCATGATACAGTATTTTCATACAGTTTAGGTGTAGGTTCACACACTGCTTCAGAAAATGTTGAGTGATAATTTAAGTGGAAGGGACTATTACGAAACTTTTAGCTTTATTACAAAAGATGCCTATAAATTTGACAGACATTATCACTAAAGGAACCTGAATTTTTTATATACTGCCAGATAGGATATATTTATTTATTTAAATAGAAAATCCATATGAGTGACAATTTGATCATTACAAAGTTTTAGAAAACTGAGTTCTAAATTTAGTTTTTCACAGAAGTTAAATTTCTTTGGGACACAGGATGTTTGAGTCACAGAAAAAAAAAAAAGAAAGGAAAAGAGATAACCCTAATGTCAGTTAAAACCCCAAATAGCCATTAAAATGGACCAGTAAGATTTATGAGAATGAAAACTTCTGATTAAGGGGTTAAGACCATCAAATGTACAATTGCTACAAATAATTCATAATTCAGAGAAGTAACTAAATAAGGGGAAGCCCTTATTACTTATGAAAACTAAAACCACAACTAGGTCTTTACCCTCAAAATTTGCTAGGTTAGAAACTCTCCAGCCTTTGCTACAATGCTCGCTTTTGTGTCATTGGAACATTCCCCACTTAAAAAGACAAAGCCAAAAAAACTGAACTATGCACTTGAGTGTGTAACTCACAGGAATCATGTTGGGAGAATCGAGCGGAGCCCAGGACAGACCCGTGAGCTGAGGACTGGCAGCTCGGGTGCGGTCCTTCTGTCGGAACCCCAGGCCATCATCACTGTGGTGATTTCTGACTGTACGAAAGTGGGCATTTCAAATTAAAATGATTATCTGGCATAAGACTACATTAACAATTAATGTTTGTTATGTAGGAAAAGCCCCGGATTTCAGCATCCATCTTTTTATTTGTGTCTATATTAATTTCAGGGTCCTTGAGCTTTATTATTCAGAGTAGCTTTCATGAACCCATGTAGAACGATGCAAAGTTGCTTTTTGGTTCTATACCTTGGTGTCTACCACATCCATTGAGTATGTCCTATCAGTCCGACTTCTCAAGATCTACTCAGTTTAGAATCAGGTGCTGCCCATTCAGTCGGAGTATGGTTATAAAAAACTCCCGTCAGTTAATGTATCCTCATTTCTATGAGATACATTTGAGACTTTGATTCATCAAACATGCTTTATCCAATAGAGATATCTGGTCGCAAGATACAGAGAATGTCTTTGACTAACAAACAAAAAACTTTGCTGGAAGGATATGGAAAATAAATCACTTCTTGACCGGGCGATGGTAGGGGTCTTGATCCACATTTTCAACGGCATGGGAAGTTATAGCTCCCCAAAGCAGAGTGGGGATCCTCTCATGAGAGGAAGGATAAAAGGAGACTGTACAAATACAAATCCTCACAGGCCCACCGGAGCAGGAGGGAGCTGTGCCAATAATATCAACTATCTCAGAAGACAGTGTATTCCTTCTTAGATGACAATGCAGGCATCAGATAAATGTACCAGAAATTCTATGAATTTTTAGAAAATAGGGAACAGACAGCTGCAGGGAGAACTGATTTCAGAATTTTCAACTTAAAAATGAATATATTAAATTGTACGAACATGCCCCAGTTGGATTTCTCCCAGAAAATTCCCCTATCACTTACTCCTATAACCCCACCATTTGTTTTCCTTATCACGGTTGCAATTTAATGTGTATTTGAGTTATTACGTAATCAATGCCCATGTCCCCCATTATACTTCAAGCTATAAGAGGGCGGGAACTCTGCCAGATTTTGCACCTTCTTGTTATGCCAGCATCTAGTGCAACATGTGGTGTATAAGCTGACAGAATGAGATACCTTTAGAGAAATGTCAGTATGTGGCATCACTCTTACAGCATCGTAGCGGAAAATAACTACATAGTAAGATTCATTAACGTGAAAAATACTATTTGTAAAGTAGAGCCAGTCTTCAATGTCCTGATTATTATGATTTTTTAAAAGGTATTTCTTGTCCACGAATACATATTGTAATCAGCATCTCAGGACCTGTTAATGAATGGGAATGAGTATCTGTTTCCCCAAGGAGAGAATGTACTGCAGTGTTTGCCAGCTACCTGGTCCTCAAAATCCCTCCATTGAGTTGCTTAAGCAAGTCGTCTCCATCATAAATCTCTATCAGCCATCATTAGTCAAATTATGTTTGCCTAGTGTTTCCCTGTAAATCCTGCAAACCTGTTTCCTGTACACTCCCCAGAACTGATGGGAAGTTAATCACTCTGTAATTGCTTGCTATGTTTCAAGGCCCCATCATAAGTAATGTTGCCATGTTCTCATCCTCAACCATGTGATTCGGCAACAGCCAGTTCCTACAGCTGAGAGGAGCAGAGATGAAAATAATTTGGTTGTAGCAATACCTAACATGGCAGAATTGTCTCAAATAAAAATAGGCTAATAAAAGCAGAAGAAATTGCCAAGCAAAGTACGGTCTAAACACAGATCCTTTGAATATAGAAAATTAAAGTTGCCATAAAAGAGAATAAGCCTTTAAAAATGTGTTGAAGATTCAATTTGCATTTCTCTTTTGTCTTTTTTATGAAAGAGATAAAACGTTCTCCACAAGTGTCTTTTTAGAAGAATATTGGGCATATCGATCTTCTCCCAAAAATATACTTTTCAAAACAAATTCCTTTCAAAAATATTTGGCAATTAAAGCATACCAAATGTTCAAATTATAGCATAGGTATGAATATAACATACCTATGCAATCCACCCAAGGAAATGATAAATTATGAAGCACATGCTTAAAAATACTATAAAATTGTATGCAAACAAAACAATCTTGGAGAATCACTGAAATACTGTTTTGACTTTTGTAAAAGTCACAATCAAAGAAGGTATTTTCTTCTTTAAAATAATACTTGTATATATAAGGGATTTATTCTCTTACTCTTCTTTTAAATGCTCTGTAATAGAAAAAGATTCAGCCCATGTTACTTACCAAAAGGTCACTTTTATTTATGACTCTTTGCTGACTTATGATGAAGTTGGGAGAAAAGACTATAACCAGAGATGAGAAGTATTAATATATTTGTGTCTGTGATTTTAGGGATTCATCAACCACAGTTTATGCTCTGAATCCTAATTGTTAAGATTCTGTACCATTTCATGAACAAATAAATGAAACCTATGGGTCAGATTTTCTTTCTGCAAAGCTCAATCAGTATTCACTTGGAAAGTATAAGATTTTAGATCATATCTATATTTCAGATACTTCAGTGCTTTGAGTCAGCATTAAATGGCAGGGCCCGGGAGTCTGTTCCCCCTTTAATACAGTCAGCTAGAGTTTTAGTGTTTACAGAAATAAAACATAAAAAAAATAATATTTCCCATTGCGAACATTGAGAGACGCAGCTGCTTTACAAGTCCAAATTTTTAAACTTGTTTTTATTGTAACAATTTTTGTAAAACAGTTTTAACTCTAAATGATGAAAATCTTACACAGGAATAACTGCTACATTTTTAATGCCACCAAAAGAGAAAACTATTTTTTGGTAATTTTGTAAATGGATGAAAAAGCCAATTCTTCATGTTCAAGAAGTGCTGACTGTAAGACAGGATTTGGCGCAACTCATTTGCATTTGTGGCCCCTTTTAGGACCTCCTTGTTCCTGCCAAACTCATTTTCCCTTATTAGTAAGGCAAATATATTACATTTCTTTTTTTAATGCATGAATCAAATTAGAAATGAGAGCTATCCTATTCTCTTTTGCAGAAGGTCATGCATACAAGGAAGAGGCATATGGAACTGTTTCAGGAACTAAATCAGAAATTTCAAACTTTGGATAGATTTCGGGATATACCAAATACAAGCAGTATGGTGAGTACTCTGCTTCATCTGTGCCTGATGCTACACTAATAACAAGTCATGTCAGCTACTGTCCCTGCCCCCGGGAGCTCCTGATTGTCTTAGGAACAAAGAGTGGGATGTGCAGGAAAAAATCCCCCCAAAATGTACTTTGGAATGTGCACAGAGGCAAATTGCAAATGACAGAATCTTGAAGCATTTTTATTCCTATTTCAAATGTTCTCATTTATAAGCTTTAATTGAAAATAGTTACATTTCAAAAATGTGTTGGTTTTCCCTGATTTTTTTAATCAAAGTTAAAAATTCACTCAAATACCAAAATAAAGTTTTCCATTTTCCTTGAAGACCTGGCATTTTAAGGTTGTAAAATGTAAATGTTATATGCACAACTCAAATGAGTTGTTACCTGAAACCAGAGTGGTAGGTTTTATCTCTAGGAGATTTGGGAGACACGTCAACACTGAGGCCTTTGACTGTTGATATGGCCATTCTTTTTTTATTCACTCACACCATTACAATCCTAGCACCTGACTTCACCAAATAAAATGATGTTTTACAGTTACTATGTGCATGCCACAGTCAGAGCTGCAGGGAAGTCTGCATAACTCTTCGTGAAGGCACTGGACCAGGAGGCTAGAGAGCAGTATAGTAGTAGGAAGCTCAACCCAAATCTGTCTGATCTTGAGCCAATTACCCAGCTCAAGTTTCTAAAGTTCAATTTTCCTCTAAATTGAGCATAGGCAACAGTGATTAACATATGCTTCCTTCATGCCTCACAGCACTTTCCAAAGCAGGTAGGGCACTTGAGAGGGTAAGGAGCTGAGACTCAGCAGTAAGAGAAACAGCTGGACTGCCATTTGACACTACCCTTCACTCCAAATGAGGTGCTTTCTTCTGAACCCCTGCATTCCTTGGATGCACCTCCTCCTCCTCCTATCCTTCTGAGACCTATCTACCCTCTCTCTCTCTCTAAGGTACATGGTGTTTGATCGCCTTCTAACTATGGTGACTCTGGTATGTGTGTGTTATGAATGAGACTTAGTACTAGCTTACCAATTAATAACATTAGTTTATCAAGGCCAAAAATTTATGTCTTTTATGTTTTCCTTGTGTTCCTGTCAGTACTGGTACATGCCAGGTACAACATACCATACTGGTACATGTCATGGTAAGTTATCAGTAAAGGGCTGCTCTTGATTTATTACATATCTATGATAGTTCAATCTGTGCTTGTTAAAGGACAGTTATAAGAAACACAGTTTGACTCTTCATTGGTCTATAATAGTTTGTGTATTTTCCTCCTTACTGCAGGAATCATGCATTATATGTAGTCACCAACACAATGCTAGGCATACAGACAACACTTAAATGTAGTCAATGGTTCTTTCTCATCTCCAAATATTAAGCTGTCAATTTTTAGTTAGCAGGCAAATAAGAACTGCATCATTGAGATTATGTTACCGAACAAGAGGTCCGAGGGAGGGGCAATACAATATTTGGCCCCCCTAGGGATGCCAAAAACTGCTATACAACAGGGGCCCCTCCCCCAAAAAACAAAATACTGATATCTACTGGGTTCTTCTGTCCGCCGCCAATTGGAAAGACATCTCTTAAAGCCAGAGATTTGTGAAAAGGAAACAAAATGTTTATTTAATGCTATTCAGGCCTAATGCCACCACTAAAATATCAAAGTCCTTTAGGGTATACACCTACACCCACACAGCACTCCCTTCTCCCACTGTCCCAACTCCGGGTACCGTAAATCAGGAAAAGAGCACACGTCTGTGTTTCAGGCTGCTGGCACTGTCAGCTGTGTCACTGTGCAGGATCTCGAGTTAATCCAAAATATTGTGGTACCCTCTCATGGTCCACTGGCAAGAGTCCTTTGTACCCAGTTCCAGTCAAAGTCTCTTGCTTTTTCAGGCCCCGCGGCCAAAGGGGGCACCCCAAAGCCGCATGGGCCTCTTCTACCAAAGCTGCAGGAGTCCGCACTCCACCAGAAGCATGTGGCTTTCTTCTTCACCTGGCTGCAGGGATCTCCATTCTGGCAAAGCTGCGTGGTTTTTCCCTTTCACCTGGGAAAGAGGGGGTCTGCACCCTGCCAAAACCACATGGCTCACTCTTTCACCTCACCAAGAGGGGGTCCTCACTCTGCTGAAACCGCGTGGCTCTCCCCTCACCTGGCAGTTATCGCCTCATGTTCTGGAGCCAGCCTTTTCCAAGCTCTCACACAGGCCTCCTCACTCTGGGGCGCAGCCCCTAGTTACATCCTGAGTCCAAGTCCACTCACTCAGGAGTGCAGCCCCTCGTTACCATCCTGAGTCCAAGCTACTCCCTTCTCCAAACCTGGCCACTGCTATTTAACATATCTATGAAACCAGTTAAAGGTTATACATATGTTAAGTAACCATTCCAGAGGTTAGCTGCAAAACTGTTGCTATGCAAAACAGCTCTCAATGGCCTGGCTCTATTTCTCTCTCCCCCCTGCGGAGGGGGGGCGGGCGTGAGGACATCTTATATGTCTCTCCAATATTCCTATACACTTTGAATTCTGGACACCATTCCAAATCTTTTTTTGGGGGCCCCCCTGGCTGCACCCTGTATCAATTAGACCTAAACACATTAGCTACTCATTATGGAATATTGAAAGCTAACATTGAAATAAACTGAAGAAAGTGTATTTGTTTAAAATAAAAGGAGAAGGTTATATTTACAAAACTTGAAAGGGTCATGCAACAGATGGAGCTAGCTGCTATAATACAGTTGTAATTTCTCCTTATTCTATGGTCTGGCTATTAAATCATTAATGGCACAAAGACAACCAAAATAGTCTACTAATTATACCACATTTCTGTAGCAGCATGTCTTTTTCTAGGAAAGATTTGTGCATATTTATTATTTGAGTAGTAGGAGTAGGAAGGATAGAATTGTCATTGCTACTTGACTATTGTCCTAAATTTCTGAGAACAGTAAAAAGTTTCTTATTCAGTTTTGATTAATAATGAACATGTAAGTGAGTCCATTATCATTAATTCAGTCATGATTTGGAGTAGCATATTGGTAACGAAAAATTGGATAATTGGATAGAGAAAGACATTTTCGAAACAAAAATCTTGATCAAGTTTCTCCCCTGCCCCCCACCCCTTTTTGGCAACTAGCTCACAACACCTGCCTAGCACTGCAAATGATGGTAATTATGTAGAATTTGGGGAATCAAAAGCAAACCGAGAGACCTTTTAATCCATTTTCCTGCTTCCTGGCAGGGAAAAATTTAAATCACACTACAAGGAAAAGGTATTGTTAAAAGAACTCTTTACTTTGAATGTGTCTCACAAACTATTCTCCGTGAAGATCTCTTTTTCATAAGAAGCTTCTCCCAATTTTTGCTTTTAGAATATGGAATAAATGCTATCCTTTTTCACTTTGTCCCCAAGATGGGTAGGTTGGCAGAAGGAAAGAAAGAAAAGAGGGAGGGAGGAAAAAAGAAAGAGAAGGTTGAAAAGAGTAAAGGATGGAGGGAGGGAAGGTCTAATGCACAAGTGATAGCTAACATGCCCATGGACCTGCGAGCTACGTACGGGAAACACTCAGACAGCTCTACTGTGTTTTGGGGTGGCTCTGAATTCTTAGGTTCAGTTAACATTCTATTTCCAAAAATTTTGGGAGGTTTGGGAGGTTTCATGCATGTTGGCTTATATTGAGTTTATAATTGAGTAGGCTTTTTTCACACGTTTCAGTTTGACTCTTCTCTTCCTTACTTGAGCTCAAAAAAAAATAAGTAAACAAAATGCAGCTGCATACATTCAGGAAGTTATACTAACTCTGGCTGAATCTTCTAAGATTCGGGCCTCCATTGAAACCTTTCCTGGCCCCCGTAGCTCTCACTGTCAAATTCAATGATCTCTTTGGGCTGTTCCACAGTTTATCATCCATTCACTTGAACTACTGAAAATGTTACATCTTTCCAAATGGGAGTCCGTAGGCTTCACTCTGGTCACGCGCAGGAAGATCGGTAGCTTGTGAGCACCATTCCCTGACTACCAGCCTTCCTCACTCCCTGCAGAGCCTGTGCCACTCTGACCGCGGGAGCAGTAGCTCTTCTGCCCTATAGCGGCATGGGGCTTCTCACCTAAAGGGTGTCCACATATTTGTGAACAATGGTGAGAACCTCAGTTCAGCTGGGAGAGCTGTGGGATGCCAGAGGAGGAACATGAAAGCCACCCTTAATTTATTACCCACTAGTAGAACCTCCCAGAAATTCAGTCAGTCATGCACAGGCAGTAATACTCTTTGAAATGAGAATCTAGACCTTCTGACAAAGTTTAAAATCGGACACTTTAGTTCATGTTCCTATGGTGCTTGATCTTCAGAATATAAAAGGAAAATCATACCTGTTCCAAACATAATGAAACCCCTATTTTCAAAGCAAGTGAACTAACACTTTACACATCAGGAATCCTTTTAGGACTAAACTTTCTGTCAAACTAAGGATTCTCAGGAGGCTTTAGACACAGCCCTACTAAGATGGATAAACCTGCTCTGTGGCTTCATTTCACACCAGTGAATGTTTCAATTGCTGATTGAGGATTCAGGTCACTGTAGTACCCCCAAACTACAAAATAAGTTCCAAATGTCCTAGCCTAGCATATAAAGACCCTCATCCACCGTCTGCCTATTTTGTTTTGTTTTTCTTGCTATTCTTTTGTACTGCAACTAAAATAAATTGGTCATTTTTCTGAGTTGTCCCATCTCCACACTCTGGGAATTTTTACTTCTTAGCATGTACAACTGGGCAGTCATCTAACCTCCAACCCCACATGTGTCTTCTTGACCAAGCCCGTCATTCTACACCAGCCCTATTATCAGCAAGGTTTATGTGCTTTCCACAAAAAGAAGCCACCTCCCCACCCTTCTCGATCATATATATATAGCTACCTATATTTTATATCTCCATTTAACTATAAACACCTTCATAATAAGTATGGTTACTATATTGTGAGCATTTACTAAATACCAGATGTTATGCTAGGCAGCTCCACTTTTTATTGTTGCAACCTCACAGAGAAGGTAATGGTCTGCCAATTCCTTTGGCCCACAATACAATGTTTATTTATCTCTGTTTTACAAATATGACCGTTGATGTCCAGAAAAATTGGGTAAATTGCTCAAGTCACATTCATACAAAGTGGAGCAACCAGAATTTGGACCTTCCTGTGTCAGGCTCTGAATCTTATGCTCCCCGGTGGACCACACTGCTTTTCCATGTGTGATGTACCTGCCTTATTCTCCCCAAGGCCTGATACTGGTTGAAGGGAGGCAAGGAGAGAAAAATAGGGGGTGGATTGCAAGATTACAGTGCATGAGACCTTAGGACATTATACTAAATTGGAATTAATCCCCTGACATATCCTACAGGTGAACTTTTATTAAGTCTTTAGCTATTTTTTTCTTACACGTTGTCATGATTGAGGCTAGTAAGTGCCAAAACATCTACTGTATTGAGGAGCTTTGATCATTTATTCTCTAGTTATGATGAGTATTTCTACAGGTTGTCTCTTTCCTTATCTGTACTTTAGAATGACTTTTAATATACTGAGCAGAATGCAGATAATAATTAAGTACCTGTTTTATGTTCCCCCTGTTAATGATTGTAATAAGTTAAAGGCCAACATTTGGGGTGGGGAGGGAGTAAAAAATATGCACAGCAACTGTAGTTGTTTTAGTTTAATTTTTTCTAAGGAGCTTTCACTCATGATTGCCTGCCTATTCTTTGAAGTTACTCAGCTGTGTCTATTCCATTCAAATTTCCTCATTGTACAGAAATCTTTAAACAATACTTACTCAAAGTAAAGCAAGTTCGCTGCAAAATCTTAGCAAAATATTGGCTACAGAAACCTCAAGTGATGTCCACTGATATATTTACTGAGCACCTATAACCTGCAACATGGAAGGTTTGGGTGGAGTCGTAAGTATGCAGATCTAAAGTAAGAGGAGAGTATACTATGAAACATAAGAAGGAAGGGTAGCTGGTAGACAGTTTTTTTTAAGCCTTATATTGCTGGATATAATTTCTAAAATGCTGTGTTCTTTGAACAGAAGGCTAATTTTTATAAAGTTAATGTGCCACCCAAATATATACAAATTTTGGGGAATGCACAGCAGGAAAAAATAAATTACACAGAACATAGCATCATTTTAATATTCTAAAAAGAATAATTTCTTGAAGAAAAACTAAGCAAAGACAGTGATCAAAATTCAGTATGGAAACAGGCCAGTTTGGGCAACTGCTTTCACTGTTACATAACAGGCCCTGTTCCACATCCTCAGATTGTGTTTATCCCCCCAGAGATTCTGGAGAATGCTTAAAATTTGCTACATGTAATCTTAGTGGTAATTTGGTGCTACTTCCTACCTGCACGTACAGCCATCCTGACGTTTCCTGAGATGCCCAAAACAAAACATGGTCTACTTTGCCTCCCATAATGCTATTCATTTGCTTTGATTGCTGGAGAATTTCAGGATAACTTCAAGAAGGTGTTCATCAGTTTGTTCAGTGAAAGAAAACTGAAATCAAAACCATTTCCTGCAGCTGGCCACAATTTTAAATCATCTCTGTATCACATAAACTGGATTAAGGTTACAAACACACTCTCTTCCTGGAAACTTCAACAAGCAGCAATCCTAGTCATCAACTAAATGACTCTTTTCTCTCTTCTCAACAGGAAAATCCAGCACCAAACAAGAACCCATGGGACACTTTCAAAAACCCCAGTGAATACCAACATTACACCACAATCAATGTCTTAGATACAGAGGCAAAGGATGCTTTGGAACTGAGGCCAGCAGAGTGGGAGAAGTGTCTGAATTTGCCTCTGGATGTACAAGAGGGTGACTTTCAAACAGAAGTTTAACAAAACTGAAATGGACTGAGATGGAGACAAAATTTATTGCACTGACACTTAAGACTTGGGAAGGCTGACATTTCTACCTGGACAGGGTGACTATCCCATGTCAGGACCTTCATGTGCCAAATGTCAGTGGTTTTTGCATATGGTAACTTCTCCCTAGTCAAGCTAGTGGAGAGAGGACCAGGTGTACAGTTCTGACCATCCTGTGTTGTAAGTACCCGTGGAATGGATTTGTAAGGTAATCTTTATAGATAAACCTCAAGCAACGATTCATGTTGTAACCGCTTCATATGGTTTAGTTTTCAAAAAACTTCACCATGAAGCACAATGTATATATTTATGCAGTTTTTAAAGTTTATAACAGTCTGTTTGGCCATTACTACACTTTTTACTTTATAATATAAAAGCAAAGTTTTTGTCATTAAATGAATGTTTGTTGAGCTACATTCTTCATTGCTTTAAATGCAATAAAGTAATAATCTCACTTTTATATGAATAATATATTTCACATCTTTATTATTGCAGTTTTCTCTAGAAAGCTCTGAGTAGCTTTCTCTGCTGCAGCTGTGTATAAAATATTTAAAATGTTGTATGGTGTAAATAAACTTTTGTCTACATATCAGTTTTTTAGTGCATTTTGTTTTAGATTTGTTGAATGAAAATTTACATATTTATAAACTTTTTTTGAATACAGACATTGAAAATGTATTCATGATTTTAATAGCGTACCATTATTACTCCTTTGAGGCTAATGATTTCTCAAATGGAATAGTAGGTTTGTTCAGTGCTTCCATATTTTCTACACAAACACCCTTTGGAGAAATGTACCGTGTAAATGGGTTTGTCAGAAACCTGCTGCCATCATATCTTACTTAAATGTTTTTTTCCTTATCTTATGGCAAAAAGACAACTAGTAGAAAACAGTAAGTTACCATACAAAAAATAATACAGGGAAAATTTTTATTATAAGCAATGAAGTTCACTGCATGTTTCACAAAAGAAACTACTTGTACTACAGTGTTTCATAGCATACAAACAAAAATGAACTTATTCAGGGCTTTAAGAAATCTGTATCTTCTCAAGCAGAAGGAAAGTGAGTGCATGTATTTTGTACTAGCTGATTTGTCTCTGGTTTGGGAAGGGGCAGTCTGAGGTGACTGCAAAACAACCCCTCCTGTCCTCCCTAGTGTCAAAGCCACATGGGTGACGTGGCCTGCTCCCCCGGAGCTGCATTAGGTTGGAAACACCATGGAAGTATTTCAACAATTTCCTCATTTTTTTTTTCAAGGAATGGATAATTAGCTTGTGCTTTTTAGTCTAAGAGAAGGGTGTGGAGAGGTGATGGCCAAAAAGTTCATTTAGTTTTTTCCATACAATGGCTCTGGTAGCACTTAGTTGTCTTTAACTTCATTCAAAACAATTTTCTTAGATAGTTTTGTGACAGCTGCCATATCAGAGTGCATTTAAAATGTATCAAAATTGGTGAATTTTTGTTCAGCCATTTTAATACTGAAGATAGAAGAAAACACACAACATTTTTGCCATTTTATGCTTTATTACTTCAAGAAAGGTAAAACACGCAAATGAAATGCAGAAAAAGATTTGTGTGGTGTATGAAAAAGGTGCTGTGACTGGTTGAGCATGTTAAAATGGTTTGCAAAGTTTCTTGGTACTGTTGACATTTTAGCCAAATAATTCTGTGCTGTGGGGCTGTCTTATGTACTGGAAAATGTTTAGCAGCACCCCTGGCCTCCACCCACTAGAAGTCAATAGTGGAATACAGCTAACATACCCGAATTAGCCAAATCAATAAAGTTACTGGCGAACATTAAAAAAAAATGTGTTTTATTTTATGGAAAAAATACGGACTTTTTGGCCAATCCAATCCAAATGAATCCAATTCATTTGTTGTTAAACCTAAGATGCATTGCTTTCTGTGGTCGGTCAGAAACCCAAGTAAGCAGCTCCTGCCTTCCAGGACCTTGGGGACCCCACCCTGCAGGCCTCGAGGCTGGAGACAAAGGTGCTTCAACACTCAAGTGCGCCACTAAGCTAGAGCCTTAAAAGCCGTCCAGCTCAGGCTGAACTCCTGTCAGATAATGTCTCAATGTAAAGATGTTAAAAGTATATTTTTAATCAGATTTTAAATATCAAAGTGACATCATTATGCAAAAAAGAGTATACGATAACTAAGGACCGATTTTTCAATAAAATAACCTTCATGTTAATTATAATGTAACTGTAATAGTAAATGCCTATTCAATTTACAAGATACTTCCTGATAGGAATAGAATTATATTTAATGTATTCTCTTTTTTCTCTATATCTAATCATCTGTATCATCTATCTGTAGGCTTATATCTACAGATAAATATACATATATGTATGTGTCTGTATACATACATATATACATATATAGATTCATAATGTTCAGCTCCATCTCAGTAACCTGTACAGTGAGTGAAAACCATGTATGCAGTTCCCATTCCAAACTGTAAAATCTTCATGGAAATGCCCACTTATAAGCATATGCTTGAAAACATAAAAGCTATGTTTAAAACACAAATCCAATATATAGACTAATATTTCTTATAAAACTGTAATATTCACCAACATAAAACAACATCTTACATTTTTTTACTTCTGCTTTTCTCCAGTTCTAGGAACTTCATAGTAGATTAATTTATGGAAGCTAACCAGAAATTACGTACTTAAAGATGTTAGGGTGAATTTTTTGGTTACTCTAAGAAGGATGCCAAGTTGTAGTGGTACTTTTTGTTTGTTAATCTGTTGGAAAAAATTGCGGGACAATAAGTACTAACAGTCGTAATTCTAGGGGAGCTGTCTTCTAGTCCATTCTTTAAGTTTCCACTGCACTTGCACACACACTCGCCCAACGCTGAGCTGCCACTGAACCCTCACACAGGACCTTCATGCCCTTGAACTGGACATTCTTCCCCTTCCTCCACATCCAAATTTCACTTAAGGTACACCTTATTATTTCATTTTCAAGAAGCTTTATATGATTTTTCCAAGCTAGACGTAATTTTTGTTGTGAAATCTTATGACACTGCTCTGTACCTCTCTTAGGACTTTAAAAATATTTTATCTTGTTATTTATACACATTTCTGATTATCCTCTGGTGGACTGTAAGTGCCTGGAAGGCAGGATTTATGTCTGATCCGTTTTTGTATCTCTTAAGGGACCTAGCACAATAATGTTCACACAATAAATGTTTATTGAATTACTTGTGGAATTTTTTAGTATTGCATACAGTCATACATTTGTATCAAGTCACACATTTAAAAAACTGCTTATTGCACAACTATTATGTGTTTACTCATATGTTAGGAGACTACAGGGCCTCTAAATTTAAGTAGATCACAATTTATTAAAAATATATTTATATGAAAAGAATAATATTTAAATATTAAGAAGCTCATACTACCCTTTATTGGCTTTTTGTCCACATAAAGAAATTATGCTAAAGAAATGGAGGCTTCACATACAGATGGCAACAAACATAGGAAAAGACGCTCAATGTTGCTAATTTTCAGAGAAATGCACATCAAAACCACAGTAAGACACCTCTTAGAGTGACTATCATCACTAAGTCAACAAATGACAAGTGCTGATGAGGATGTGGAGGAAAGGGAACCCTTGTGCAGCTACCGTGGAAAACAGTATGGGATTCCTCAATACATCAAAAATAGAGCTGCCATACAATCCAGCAATTCCACTTCTGGGTATTTAGTCAAAGAAAACAAACACTAACTCAAAGATATATGCACTCCTATGTTTACTGCTGCATTACTAGTAATAGCCATCTATATGGCCATCAACAGAGGTATGGATGAAGAAGATGTAGCATCTATACACAACGAAACGTTCGGCGGAACATAAAAAGAATGGTATCTTGTCACTTCTAACAGCTTGAGTGGACCTGGAGAGTACCATGCTAAGTGAAATAAGTTAAACAGAGAAAGACAAATACCATATAATTTCATGTATATATAGAATTTAAAAACAAACCTATAAATAAAACAATAAATCCATAAGTATAGAGAACAAGCTAATGGTTGCCAAAGGGGAAGGGGGTAAGAATATGAATTGATAGATAGATAAATAGATAAAAAAGAAATCACTATAAAAATATATGGGGGCTCAGAAAAGGTTAAATGACCTACCTACAATCACCATAAATAAATGACAGACCCAATATTAGTGCCCAGGACTTCTGACTTCTACGCTGGGCCATTGCCACAATACAGTAGTATTTTTACCTGTTCCTTTTAGGTAATTAAGTTCCCAAACAACAGGTTTCATCGTACTGTTTTTCAGGAAAGTAGTGGAAGCATAAAACGGAAAACATGCATCAGCTGTCGTTGGGGTGGTAAGACCAGGAGCTGGTAGTAGCAGAAAAGTATGGTTGATCCAAAATAACAGGTGAGTGCGACATTGGTAGCATAATGGTGAAATATAGCTGCCTTCCAACATAACAGATGATCCTAAATAAATCGGGTTCTATAATCCATTGTGCGCTTCTATTTGCACCTGTTTAACTCTTCAAATCCTCGTAATATGTAGTTGCCATTTCATTAATTTTAGGATTACCTGCACATATGCAATAGGACACAAAACAGAAGCGAACCTGAATTTCAGACTGGCTTCAGACAATCTATAAAAACCTACAGCCACAATTTTTAAAAAATGCTGCAGTCAATAAACTTGTGAAGTTGCTGCTTCAGAAAATTTAATTTGCAAATTTTGAATCATTCTCAGCTCCCTATAAAAACTTTATTAGTTTTAGTTTTCCAGAGTTATCTGTCAAAATCAATTAATTAAATTCTACAAATATGTAGTACTTCATCAAAGAATGTGAAATAAGTACATGTCTAGCATGTAGATCTATCTACACAAAATTTTCCATGATGCAAAATCATCTAGCCCCTGAGAGGCTTCTGTAGTTAAATTTATAACGAGGTAGCACAGCAGAAAAGAGATTTAAGAATTGAGAACCATAGACTGTAGAGATAGAAGAAATTTTGGCAACCAGTGAAAATGGCAACCATTTTCAGGTGTCAACAAACATTCAGATTTAGATAAGGATAGACTTTATTTGAAAAGACTCTTGCAATAGGGGCAGAGGGACTTTTAAAAAATATAGATAACACTTGACCTGCAAGGTTTATAAGCATTCCAGACATCAGAAAGGGATTCTCTGTCATAGAGAAGAGTCAAAGACTGGATGTGGGAAAGTGGGGTAAGCAGATGGTGTAATCAGTAGTTGAACAAGAGATGTTTTTATTTGTGGTCAGCAATTCTTGGAGAGATGGTATAGGGGAGGTTGTTCCACATTTCAGTGTTTGGTTAATTGCCCAAAACTTGTTTAAACTCAAGACTGGGCCAAAGTTCAGGAGCCTGGGTGGAAAGCAAGATAACTAACTACGGTTTGGTCAAATTAAGTTAGAAAGTATTGTGTCCAGAGTAGTCAACGGGGACAAACAGTTCAGAAAGTAATTTCTGAGACAAAGACTAGGTATCTTGGGGAGTCTGTCTCTGGCTTTATCACAGGCAAATAAGAGGTTCATCTGAGAGTCTTATCTAAGTAATATCGGGAGGGAGGTTCTCTGTAAGAAGTCATATCCTGGAACACAAAAGGGGGGAGGGATTTCTTGATCACTGCTCTTTTCCAAGGGCATAGAACTCAGGTAGAATACAACACTGTCACAGAGGAAGAAACTAAGCCATTTGGAAAGAGAAGAATTTAAAAATTGTCAGTGTTAAGTCAGCAGTAATTAAGAGAAAGAAGTTTTTGTATTAGACCATAGTCATGGCTCTTTAAGCAAAAATAATTCTAAAATGAAAGTGGTAAATGTTACAAGTCAGATGAGAACATCTGATTTTCTTTAATTCTAAGTTTACCAATCATCTCTTAGTTCAGGCTCCTGCCTGCACCTTGATGGCATACACCTTGTTGGTATTGAGATGCTGGTTCAGAAAGACATAGCTTTCTGAGATACAGAAAAATGGAACTTTGACTTGTAAATCAGTACTTAAAACATCATTAATACAAATCAGTGTCCACAGACCTGGCACCTGATGTCAAAGCAACAATTACACAGGCAAGGAAAACTTTATTCAAGCTACTGCAATAGGGCAGAGCAGCCAGACTCAGTCTGAATTCAAATGGCTGGAACATTTTCAAGAGCTGGGGGGTTTTGTAAGGTTGTAAGCCATCTGTGTTTGTTATCTGACCTTATCCCAAAGAAATGTAAACTTTCTCATATCTTTATGACAGGAGGTAGATTTATACTGGAAGCAAGGGTCCTGCTCAAGTTAGGCTCCTCCACTTCCACAGAAACTGGGAGATAGGTACACTAACTTGATGATAATTACAGTTCAAGGACATGGTTCATGTCCTTGAGAAAGGTGCAAAACTGGCAAGGAGCTTTTACAAGGGTTTATATATCATGTAGGCAAATTTCGAATTTTACAATTACAAGTTTTCTTAAGTAAATGCTCTAAGAAAAGAAAAGTCAGAGGCCTAGAGTCAAGAAGCAGCCTGTTTAAAGTCTGATTAAGCTGAGGAGCATAGTAAGGCATTCTGGGTCACAAGTAAACTAATAGATTGACACCTAAAAACCAGCTAAATTGCTGAGTCTCATCCATGAGCCTAATCTGCCAGAGGACAGTCAGACAGTCACCTCAAAACACCCAACTGGAAACATGTTACATGAAGTCAAACAGTTGTGAAAGTGCTTCTTCTGATAGCAACCAGCTCTGTAAAAAGCCTAAAAGCCTCGTGAGGAGTGACTGAGTACACCTCCCTCCTCACCAAAACCACTAAACTCACTTTTTAAATAACCAACAGTCAACAAAAAAAAAAAAAAAAAGAAGAGTTGCAGAGGTTAGAATTGAATGTATTTCAATTCCTATTCTTTTATTTAATTAGCTTGGAGTTTGTGTCAACTTTTCAGATGAATGCCTAGTATTATCTAGTATCTCTCTTTTCCTCTCAATCTAGAATTGCATTTCTAAAATTCAAAATATTTTAGGAATAGACTAGAAGACAATTTTATGTAGTAATTAGGCTGTGCATCATTTTGAAGTGAACTTGAAGTGGTTTGTAAAAATGTATACATTAATATACTTATTCAACAAATATTTAGGACAATATTGAGTTGCAGTCAAAATACTGTTAGGAGACGGTGATTTAACAATAAACAAAACATGGTCCTAATTTTCAAGGAATTTAAGATCTCTGCAGACACACAGACCAACAAAGAGAATTACAATAACCTGGTGGATTTATGTAAAAAAGAAAAAAGATTTTACTACGACACTTGGAAAAGGCACTGACATACCAGGTCTGTCCAGAAAGTATCCAGCCATGCAATGTAAAAAATAGAGACATTTATTGAAAAACCTGCAAGATACAAGAAACATTGTACATAGGACAATGATGCCTCAGTCCCCTTCGAAGTAGGCACCTTGGGACCTCACACACTTCTACCAATTGCCATCAGCTGCCCTGTCAAATTTTCCTGAATCTCATTAACAGTCTGAAATCTCTTCCCTTTCAAAAGTGATTTTAGTTTTGAGAAAAGCCAGAAGTCACAGAGTGCCAAACATGGGCTGTAAGGAGGCTGAGTCACCTGGTTTTGCAAAAAAACTCTGCATGAGACGTGATGCATGAGCAGGCACATTATTGTGATGAAGCTGCCAATCAGCAGTTGCCCATAGCTGCAACCTTCTGAATCATCCGAATGGTTTCCACAAAGGAATGTTCAAGCTTAATGTAAAATTTGATGCAGATTTGTTGCTCTAGTGCCTCAGTCATTTTGAATGCAGCATCCGCACAGTACATATGCTTATTCAACAGCATGTACCACCCCCACTGACTAGTACAGTGAAATTATCATTGGTCACACATGCACATTCCAGTCCACTCTCCTTCGCCGCCAGGTTACATCGATGTCGCACAAACTGTTCTTATTATATTAACAATGGCTGGACTTTTTCTGGACAGACTATACATACACACACACTCACATGCATGCACACACCCTATTGGTCCTGTTTATTTGTAGAATCCTGACCATAACACATAGATACTTGACACCCAACTACAATCCCAAAAACAGTTTTTCAGAGAGTCAAAACACTATGTAACAAGTAAAAAAGCTTTTCCACGATTTGGCTGGATACAAGAATAAAAGAACATCCATTCCACTTCAAGAAATCACTCATGAATATGATTTTCCAAAAGAGTTTGGGTAATAATTTTAAGGTATTTCTGAGTGGTTATGAAACTTTATGTGTATATATTTATTTAAACTTCAAAATAAACCTATAAAGCAAGTTTTGTTATTATTTCCATTTTACAAATAAACTGAAATCCATAACTTCAATATCACACAAGGCAGAAAACCAGGATTTAGCTTCACAGTTTTGTCTCAAGTCTAAGTTCCCAATTATTCTTCTGAAAACTGAGTAGTTTTTGGCAAAAAAAAGTTCAAGATTAAACTCCCTGGCAATTATTTTGGATGACTTAAGGGCAGGTCTTGCAGAATCAGGCAGAGAAACATGGTATCCAGAAAATCACAAACCTCCCATAGCAAAGTATTGAGAAGAACCACCAAGAAATTCCTCAGAACACAAATTTGGATTTGGTTCAACACAGGAGAACATGACATATGAGATATTGTAATCCCAACATTCTATACCATCAAACATCAAAGTTATACCTTCTGCTTAGAGAATATTATCATCAGGTTACCAAACCACATTGCTTTCATTATTCTTTTCAAATTCAGTTTTAACAGAACATATAACTTTTAAGTTGTTTAATGTTCCAGTGAACCTTCTAAGATAAACTGGCTGTACAAGATGAGTCAAGGTGACAAATTAGTTTTAGTCAATTACATATTTGCTAAAAATTATATTTAAGGCTCAAAAATTATGCATTTAAAGTCATGCTTGTATGCAATGGTCACACCAAAGGATGAGATCTCTCTCATGGCCATGTTATTTTATATTTTATAATTTTATTTTATTATAAAGTCATGTTATGGGGAAGGTGCTAGGGGAGATTGCTATGTCTCTCTGTTCTGTAAGTTGAGGAGAAGATAGGGAAACGTATCCAATCCATTAAGAAGTGGTGCCAACTCGATAATGTGAAAAGGAGCTAGGACACAGCTTGGTGTGTCCCATTGTGAATTCTTGACCCTTGGAGGGATTATGACCACAAACTTTCATCCTCGAGGTAAAATTAAGGCAGATTATGAATAAACATCATTAGCCCAGGAATCATAAAGTAGTCTTACTTTTTTTTCTCACAGAATTCCCATCAAATGAGAGAGAATACAACAATAATCAAAGAGGATTTAGGTGTGTGTCCAGAACTCACTAGCATTCAGTCAAATATTGGCCCAAGAAGAGCACACTTGGGATTTTTTTTCATGTAGCAAATTGCCATGCACTTTGGACAAAATGTCTAGCAAGTAACAGTTCTAATTTTGGGAAGAATAGCACATTGTCCTTTAAAAAATTTATGCCCATACATTTATTCATCATTAGTATGACAGGATTAATAATAATTGTATCAAACTTGTCAGGTGTATTTGCAAATAAAGTTTCATATTTCATACAGATTTGAACATATACCTGTCATTTGAGTTGATAACCAAACTGAATGTATTGGCCTTAGACATATGTCTGTAGGAACTCTGACCATCTGATGCCTTTAATAAAAACTGTGAAGTACATGGCCAGTGATGTTCATGTCAGATCATGAGGAGGTGGGCCATAGGGATGGCTCAGAGGTTCATGTGGCTACTACCTGCTGATCTTCTCTTTCACGGGAGCAGAGGGAAAGAAAGCAATGAAAGCAACTGGCAGGCCCTTCTCTTGCTACCTAACCTTCCCAGTGAGCCAAGGATCTGAAGAGAAGATTAAAGAATGGAGCCAGTTCATGGCATGACCTGCCCCTCCTCCTCAGAATCCAGCTATATCATGACCTCAGCAGACAGACTCAGCTGCCACCACACTTTCCTGAAAGAAGGGGTGTCTCCATAGATCACTCTGAGCAAATAGCCTCCACCATGAGACAAGTGAGCTGAAGACTCTTCCTTACTCTTATTATCCAATCTTGGAGTATAGCCAGCTTTTTCATTTCCAGAATTCCTTAGACCCAACACAGACAGGTAAGCCAAGTCAAATGGCCCATTCCATATGAGATTTTGGATAAATTACTTAATTTGCACAATTTCAGACCACACAGATAATTTTTTTCACGAAGAGGTGTGAATATAAAGCAATGCCACACATCATGCTTTGAAGTGAAGCTCTCCAATCATGGCCTTCCAGTGTTACCAGTATGTATTGTCCTCGTTAGTGTGTGATGGTCGTTTGCTAGACTATGTTTGAGAAAACATGAGGATGCACATAAAGCCATACTAGAGATGCTGGCTGAGTTGGAACTGTACTTGGGATGAAGAACCATCCTTGTGTAGGCCAAGTGCTTTTCCCTCACAGCGGGAAAGCACAGGAGTAGTAGCCAAAATAACTGTACCCCTGAAAGTTTGGCAGAGAATTAGAGAGCACTTCATAGAATGCAGCACCTGTGACCTCCTCTACAAAGACCAGGCACTTGTCACCATCATAGTTTCTTTGAGCAGCAGATTACTGATTCAATAAAAAAAAAATTATTAGATTCAAAAAGACTTGAATTGTAAGTGGTGTTGTGGCCTTTTATTTTTTATCATTTTCACAAAGATAACAAAAGAGCATTGTAGCCTTGAGTTGTTTTGTACATATTGTAAAAAGCTAATTCTATAAATATTACTGGGGAGTAGCCAAGAAATTGTTAACAACCACATTGCACACAGATATCTGAGGAACCCAAGCAGAGACCCTCTGCCCGAGTGTTTACCAGACATGTTTTCTGGGATATCTCAGAGCTGAGGTTGCACATCTTTCTGTTGACATCAACATTATGACAACCATGTGTTTACAGAGCAGGATGCTAGCCCTTGTCCACAATTTCAAATACTTCACTTCACCACAGCTGTGCAGAGACCTTCCTGACCCTGTTTTAATTAGTATAATTAACTTCCAATATTATAGTTCTAGCATGCTAGATTTTCTTTTTCAGAATTTATCATTTGACAATCAAAGAGAAAAATCTCTGAAAATTTTCATCATTAAAAGAAATCCTGCTTTCTTTATGCATCCAGAAAAGCTAGTAGACATTCATAGGCATCTTCCTAGTTATAAATCATATTCCTGAAAAATTGTGTCTGTTCCTAGACTCTCTGGGCAAGCAAGGGCTGCCCCAGAACTACTTGCTATGTTGACAGCAAGGAGGTTGAGCAAACCTTTTTACTTCTTGCTTATAGCCACAGATGCAGAAATAATGGTTACTTAGAAATGACTCCTGTTTACCTAAGTTTCCAGTATACAAAAATAAGTCCAGGAATTTCAAATTTCTGCAATTCTAAAAAGGTTTTCTACTTTTTAGAATTTTATAGAAAGTCAAATGGAAAAGAAGATTTCAAAAATATTAATTAGAGAATATCAATTTACTACCCTGAATGGTCATCAGTGTTTTTCAGCAACATATGGATTAAAAATATGATCACTATATTTAGGGGCTGGGGGATGAGGAGGAGGAAAGAGAAAAAGAGCGGGGAGAGGGAGGAAGACAGGGAGAGTCTGAGAGTGAACACTGACAACTAAATTGAGATAAATATAAAAGGCATATGTAGAAAGCAATTTGGAGACAGAAAAATCAAATTTTGCTTCCTTCCTAGCCCAAAACATGTATGGCTCATGGGGATTACAAAGCATCGAGTCTTTAGTAAAAATACTGTGCATAAGGAAGGTCCAGGAAACATTGTAAGTAGAGTGAATGGCAAGACATGGCAGACATTGAAAGGGAAGAAAGGTAGACAGATGAGGGAGATGCAGATGAGATACTGAGATACCGACAGAGATATTCAGCTGTGGGATCCTCTGTAAAGACTAGCTTCCAGTGGTTACCCAGCTGTGTACCAGTTGCTGTGAACAATGAGTAAAGCTTCTTAATGTATTTTCCAAAACAGATTTTTCACCTGTTTGTCTCAGAAAAATTGGTTCTCTAGTAAATGATATAAAATCACTGGGGAAACTTATTTATGGTACCACAGAAGCACTTTGATTAACTAGAGAAACTAATGCTGTTTTAATCCATTGAAGTACATTTTTACATTTTGTATATTTTATATTTTAAAGTACTCATCAAGATTAAGAATAAGACTTTACCTTCAGGGGTTTGTTCAGACTCAACTATTTACTGATTATGACCAAAAGAACCAAACACTTATTCAAAAAGACATGTATGCCTATTCTCACTACAGCATTATTTACAGTAGCCAAAACAAAGAAACAATGTGTTATTAGAAGGGTGATTGGATAAAGATGTGGTACATATATATAACAGAACATTACTCAGCCATTAAAAGGATGAAATATTCCCATTTGCAGCAACATGGATGGATCTTCAGAGTATTAGATTAAGTGAAATAAGTCAGATGGCAGATGATAAGAACTTTATCATTGGATTTCATCCATATATGGGACATAAAACAATAAGAAACAAAGTGACTGACAAACAAACTCATAGAGACAGACAACAGAACAGTGCTTACCAAAGGGAAAGGTGAATGGGGGGAGGATGAAGAGGGTGAAGGTGGTCAAATACTGGTGATGGCAGGAGACTAGTTTTGGGTGCTGAGCACACAATTCAGGGTACAGATGTTGTGTTATAAAGTTGTACACCTGAAATTTATATGTTATTAACCAATGTTAACAGTTTACCCAATTAAATTTAATGATTAAAAAACCACTCTATTTCCAGGGGCCCAAAGGAACAACTGTTATGATCTATGCATAAAAGATGAAAACAATCCATTGGATAATGAAATATGTGGCAGAGGAGAATAAATGTAAGGAAAATAGAAGAGGACATTTGTTCATGGAAATAATTCTTTTCTAGTTGTATAGCAAGTGGGAAGGAAAAGTAGGATAAAAAGTAACTTTATTACCCGAAGAGTGTGTTGAATCTGATGATGCTTTGAGGTCTACTCTGACTTAAAGAGTCCATGATTCTGATGAAGAATTTTGGTCCAGAAAATTTATTAGTCATATTAGGAAAGTATATAGTAATCACATTGGGGAAATGTGTGCCAATTAAGAAACCCTGGAATTCTTTATTGCACGGCAGAAGTTTCTGTAACATAAATCTTCTTTGCAAAATGCTATCTCATTACCAACCCATGGTTTCTAAGTGATATAAAAATGTTCCATGCTTCTGTCCTGAGGGAAGAAGTTCATGGTGTATATCTCTACTATTGGACAAGGCCTTTGAGAGTTCAAAGTATTTTTTTCTTTCTAACAGTAAATTTTTGTTTTTAATGAAAGTGAAACCATGATGCTCCCAAACTCTATTGAATGAAAGAAAGTTAGCACTTTATGACCATCATCACATACCATCACATTACTGGAAATGGCCTGTGGTCCCCATTGCTGTTCTGGTAACATAATTTGCTACATAATCTGGCAAATGAGACCATATGAAAATGCTTTCTCCAGGGAGAGTAAGTGGATTTTGAAATACACAATAATATTGGCTTGGCCTAGTATAAATAACCAGTGGCAGTACTGAGTCACCTCTTTTTCTGAAAATAAAGAAATCTTTTTCTTTTCCCAGTAGCATAAAAAGCAATGAAGAACTAATTTATTAAAATGCAGCTTATTAGCCAGCAGACTCATGTTCTGATGTTATCAGTAAAACTGAAGGGTATTTTGGGATGTCCGTGTGAAAAATTTCAAGTGAAAGAAAGACACTATTGCTAACACTAGTTGGTAACAGGCACAAATCCTTGTGAGGTATTGTTATTCATTCACTCTGCCTTACCTAGAGAAGGCCTTTCCTCCCTTGATTCCAAGCAGAATCCGGTTTCTGAAATCAATTTTCTAATTTAAGTAATAAATATGCAGTTAGGTGATTTTTTTTACACCTAAAGTCAGCTCCTAGTGAGTGGAGCCCGGCTGAACCTGACTTTCTACACCTCTGCAGATCTCTAAGACTCAGCAGGGTCATAGCAGCCACTTTCAAACCTTTCCTGACACTCGCCTTGTCTTCCTTACCAAGTTTAGGAACATTCTAGAAGAGCTTATCCAGTGCAGTGGCTAAGCCCTGGTCCCACACACAATATAATATTTGCAAACTATGCTGCAAACATCTCTATTTTGTTGACCTCAGAGTTTGATCCACTATTTCTATAAGAAACACCAAGACCTCTTATTCCTTAGAAAAAAAGAACGTACAAAAAGAAAATTTTTCCAATTTTCATTTGAAAAATCTGCCAATTTTTATTTATTTGAAAATTGCCAATTTTTAATTTTACTTGTAGGCTTACTGAAAATAAGGGAGGCTTACTGGACCTTGAACTGTTAATGTAATACAGTGATTCCCTGCAGTTACTTACTGTCCCACAGTGAAAACTAGTGATGACCTTTAAAAATGTCATCTCACCACATAATGAAAATTATTGAAATAGCTTCAATATTTCTCCTCCCATGTAAAAAAAAAAACAATTTTTACCTGCAATTTAGACCTTTCTAGACTATTTCAAAAGACTTTAAAATAATAGATCTCTTTACCCTAAATTATGTTTTAGGTTTGCATAGAAGACTGATATTTAAGTTATTTACATTATTAAGATAGATAAAGGGGACTAAGAAAGGAAAACAAAGAAAGAAGAATAAGATTATAATTGTGGAGAAACCTGGGTGTTTAAATGAGAAATCTGAATACTGTTCTATAGGCAATGGAGATCCTAAATCTATTTGTGTTGAGTGAAGTAATGACTCACTTATGTGAACAAATGAAAGGCTAATTACAATAATCAGGTCACGAGAAGGGAATGCAGAAGGTGGGCTGCCAGGCATCTGTAAAATCATCCCCCAGTGGGAGATTTTTGAGTCAAGATGGTGGAGTAGGCAAACATTGTGTTTGCCTCATTCTACAACCACATCAAAATTACAGCCAAATCATAGAACAACCCTTGATTGAGGACCACCTGAAGAGTGGCTGAACAGGATTCCTGTAACTAAGGATATAAAGAAGACACATCAAGACTATTAAGACAAACAGAGATCCAAAACAGGCCGGTTCCACACCTATGTGTGGTAGTTAAGAATTGGGAAGGCCAGCTTGGCTATGGAGGACCTACCTAAGGAGTAAGGGGTCCCAGCTCCACACTGGGCACCCCAGCCCAGAGCACCAGCGCCTGGGAGAGAAGTCCCCATCATATGTAGCTGTGAATCAGTGGGGATTCCATCCAGGTGAGATAGAAGGCTACTGTAGACCCAGGTGTCCTCTTAAATGGACCAAGCACAGACTCACTCACATACACTTTCCCTAAGCTCCAGTGAAGAGATAGCAACTCAAAAAGCACCAGGAATGTAACTGTCTGGCTTCAAGGCAAGGGCTGGAGGGGCAGCTCTCTCCAAAGCAAAAGTGTTGTCAGGAAACTTTAAGCCCTCCTCCCACTCAGCCAGCAGGCACCAAATCAGAGTCTGCATTAACCTGGCTAACAGCACCTTCTCTACCCAGGCAATTCCCTGAGAATCCACGTCAGCCATGGACCAAAAAAGAAAAGGGGTCCTATGGAAAGTAACCTCACAGGCCAATCTGATCATTAGTTCCTAACTGGGCAGGTCAAGTCAAACCCCAGGCATACAACCTTTTAGTAAAAGGTTTATCTGCCTTAAGCAAGCCCTGTCCATTGTTTCTGTGCATTTAAGTTAAGGCACCTTTGAAATAAACTGTAACCACTCTCAAAGAATACGTAATCTGGTTAACCATTCTATAGTCCAATTCACACCTTGCTTTCTCCCACCTCCAGGTAAGCTTCCTTATTTCCCGTCCTTCATTTCAAATGCATGAAAGAAGCCGCAAAACTGTCATTCCCTGAAGCATTTGTGATCTCGTTCCCTAGCACATATAGTCAGTTTGGATCAAATGATTTCTTATAATTTTTTTAATAAGATCAGGCCTATGACCTTATTATACATGAATGCCATTTTACTCCCCTAAGCTTGTCTCCAGGACTGAAAATTATTGGAAAGCAAGAACAGAACATGACTAACGGAACATGACTACAGGAACAGGCAGAAGATAACACTGGAACAAACTGCAGCCTCATATTACAACGCCCCCAACAGCCCAGGGGCCGCACACAGCAGCGACCCCTCCATCCTTTTTAATCCAACTATAACCCAATAAAAGCTCAAAGCCCCCACCCCTCAATGCTGGTGTATCTCTCCTCACCAGGTCCCTCTCCTTCCGGAGAGTGAACACCAACTTTACTCTCTGCACTGTCTTCTCTTTGTGAATTCTTTCACAGCTCACGTCACTCACCACCCTAACATTCTGGTGGCCCACACGGGGGACATTCTCTATTTCTCCCTCTTCTCTGCCTCCTGAGACTGCGGATAGGGGAGCAGTGGGCAGCATGAGTTGGACCCGGGCTTCCTCCCTAACCCTGTCTCTGGGAGGTTCAGAGAGAGGATTCTCATCATTTTGTCTCTCTGGACACCCTCCTCCTCACCCGGCCAGCAATAGGTAAGTCTCCCTGGATCCCAAGATGAAAAACATCCTTTTGTCAAAAGTGATAGCGTAGCTGCATCCTTCCCCACCCCCCACCCCCGCCTTCTTGCCTTCTTGTTGTCTTAAACCCCCTGTACTGGGCCTATCACTTCCCCAGGGGGTTGGCCCTGAGGGATGCCTCTGACCATCTCCCTGATGGGTTTCCTCTGCTCTCAGGGCTCAGGGATGCCTGGCTCTGAGACAGACCTTCATGGTGGCTCATTCTGTTCTCAGGGCTCAGGGTCAACCACGAAGTTCTGTGTTCGATCTGCCCTCAGATTCGAGGACATTAGACTCTGGCAGCAGATCTCTAGATCGTTTGAAGTGGGGACACCCTCCTTAAATGGCCCCCCAACCCCCACCAATTTGTTCTCATTCTTGAGATATCCTTCCCATTTTCATAGTTCTCACCATGGGCAACACTCAGTCAATCCCGCCCAAGGAACTTGAAGGTTCTGGGACTTACCAACCTTAAGCCCAAGTGCTTGATTTTGTATTGTAACACAGCCTGACCTCAGTACAAAGTGGGTGGCCAGGAAGTCTGGCCAATGATGGATCTGTCAACTATAATACTATCCTCCAACTCCATCCTCACTGTCTTGCTTTTTTTGTTTGTTTGGAGGTTTTTTTGGTTTGGGGGTTGTTGTTGTTGTTGTTATTTTTGTCAATCTTGATCCTCTACTTTGGTTTAGTTCTTGAGAAAAGGAGATAAGATTTTCACCTTCGGGGAATATTCCAGGCTTTTTCCCCCCGACTGTGCCTTTTCATTCAAATTTGCCTCATAAGATTTTCTCCCCCTTTCTCTGACCGTTCTCTTTACACTCTATTTACCATTCTGTCTCTACCCCACCCTCACACCATGTCTGTCTTGCTACAGAATAATTGCTGTATTTGTTTTCAGCTGAGTGGACCTCCAATCCCTTAAGGCCATGCTCTTTATTATTTTTTCTTTTTTAAAATATATTTTATTAATTATGCCATTACAGTTGTTCTATTTTCCCCCTCCACCCTGCAAACCCCTTCCCCACCATTCCCCCCCTTTAGTTTATGACCACGTGTCTCAAGTTCTTTAGATTCTGTATTTCCCATACTATTCCTGCCCTCCCCCCATCTATTTTCCACCTACCAGGCCATGCTCTTTAATCAGTATCGCCCAGCAGAGGTGATGCTGCTCCTTAGCTACCTAACCCAAGTCCTGCATTCAACTCCCTTCTGGAATTAGGTTTGGCTCCACTGTGCCCACATTAAGTAAAGACCAAGATACAAAGAGGGAGAAAATTTCATCCCCTTTCCAAGTCTATAAAACACTCTAAATTCTCCTCCTAAAGACCTGGGAGCTGCTAAATTCTGGGAACAATTGGAAGTGCCTCTCAATGCAGGGGAATAAATGGCGATCTAAACTCAAGCTGCTTCTCCACCCTTCCGCCTGACTCTAATGCCCCCTCCATTCCTCTCCATACTTCTCCTCCTGGCCCTCTCTCCCTGTCTGTCCCCACCACTCCGCTGGGTATTGGGTTTCTCCCAGCCAGCCATTCCTGCTCCTGCCAGCCATCCTTTCCGGAACCCTCTCAGCCTGCGACCCAGCTCCCTCTCTGTGAGGTTGCTGGATCAAAGGGCATTATTTGGGTCTAGGTTCCCTTTTCAATGTCAGACTTGTCCCCAATTAAGGCAGTTTTTTTTTTTTCAAATTTGGCTAAATTTACAAAAAAGTTGAATATCCCTTTTATGATTGCCAATTTGTACTTCTCAATCCCTTCACGTTACTCACCCAATCCCTCCCTTTTTCTCTGGCACCTCACCCTCCCTCAGAGTGAGCTTCTATACACGTGGTCAAGATAAATATCCAATGCCCATTTTTACATCAGAACCGGTTTCCTCCCAACCAGGAAATGTTATGGGGAAATCAAATCTGCCCTGATTCACCTACTAGGATAAGACTTTTTTGAAACCAGTGATGCCCACATATTTTTCCAGAATGTATTTAACATGAAATAAACCAAATACTGGACCAAATGGGAAAATAATGATTTTAAAGGAAACTCCCAAGAGGAAACTAATCTTGAGATGACTGGATGTTTGCTAACCATCTTTTCTTCATTTACTTCGATGAGAACCTCAAGGACAGATCAACGCAGCACCCACTCTACTCAGAATGGCCCGAAACAGCCCAGAGACTTACAGGGAGGCTTCTAACTCTCGGCTTGCTACGTATCTGTCTCTCTGTAGATGGGGAACCAGTCCACAGTGCCTAAAGAGTCCCTCTTTCGGGTACATAGCAACTGGGAAGAATTTGACCCCGAGTCCTTCAAGAAAGAGGCTCTTCTCCTTTTGTGACATCTAGAGACATGAACAGATCGATTTTGTTCAGGCTCTATAAATCTCAAAATTAACGTGGAAATTTGTGCCTCCCAGGCCAACAAAGCCCACCACAGTCTACTTCCCATTTGTAACTAAAATGGCCAAGATGAGGATCCTTTGATACTTCTAAATTTATTTTTGTATGCACAATTAGAAAAAGCTAGCTATAAAATTGGGCAGAATAAGTGGAAACAAAATTATTGGAGACCATCTCAGAAATTTTAAATGAGCCTATACAAAAGGGATTTGTAAAAAGAAAAAGGGAAAGTGTTTAGACAGATAGATCAAGCTATGATGTCACTTAGGTGTCAACCCAATTCTTTGAAGTATTAAAAACAGCTACCCTTATTTTTAAGGATAAAAGGGGGAAAGGTCATTTAGGATGTGATTTGTCAAGACAGACTAAAATTATAAAATGCTTCCAAACAAAATTTGGATCCAATTGTCCTCTGTTTATGCCCATGTATGTCTATATATGTGTGCTGTAAATGTGAGAAAATTTTCTACCTCTGGATGATACCATTTTGTGGTTCAATATCCACAAATCAATTACCAGGATATGTCACAAAAATGAAGGATAAAAATTATATGAGCACATCTGTAGATGCAGAAAAAGCATTTGACAAAATCTTGTATCCATGTATGATAAAAACACTCACTAAAGTGGGAATAGAGGGAACATACCTCAAATAATAAAGGCCATATAGGACAGCCCACAGCTAACATCACAATGTGGAAAAGCTAAAAGTGTTTTGCTTAAGAACAGGAACAAGACAAGGATGTCCACTTTTACTACTTTTATTCAATATCGTATTGGAATTCCTAGCCAGAGCAATAAAATAAAAAATAGAAATAATAGGTATCCAAAGAAAAGGAAGAAGTAAAAGAAGTAAAAGAAGTTATCTGTCATTATTTGCAGATAACATGATACTATATATAGACAGATAACTCTAAACATTCCACCACAAACTATTAAAACTGATAAATGAATTCAATAAAGTAGCAAGATACAAAATTAATATCCAGAAATTGATTGCATTTTTATACAACAAAACAAACTATCAGAAAGAGAAATTAAGGAAACAATCCCATTTATAATTGCATCAAAAATAAAATAAAATACTGAGAATAAATTTAACCAAGGAGGTAAAAGAATATACTCGGAAAATTTTAAGACATTGAAGAAACTGAAGAAGATACAAATAAATGGAAGCATATATAGTGCTCATAATTAAAATGTCCATATTATCCAAAGCAAGCTATAGATTCCCTATCAAAATACTAATGGCATTTTTCACAGAACTACAATAAATAATTATAAAATTTACCTGGGACTGCAAAAGAACCTAAATTGCTAAAGCAATCTTAAAAAGAACAAAGTTGGAGATATCACACTACCTGATATCAAATTATAGTATAATGTTCTAGTAATCAAAACAGTATGGTCCTGGCTTAAAAATAGACACATAGATCAATAGAAATAATAGCCTAGAAATAAACCCATGCCTATATGAAATATACAATGGGGTAAAGACAGTGTATTCAATAAATGGGGATGGGAAAATTGGATAAACACACACACAAAAATAAAACCAGACTACCTTCTTATGCCACATACAAAAATAAACTCGAAATTGGTTAGACTTAAATATAAGCCCTGAAACCATAAGACTCCTAGAACTAAAGCATAGCCAGTAAAGTCTTTGATACTGTTTCTATTAATATTTTTTGTATATCTAGTCTGGCAAGGGAAATAAACAAAAATAAAAAATGACACTATATAAAACTAAAAAGTATTTGCACATCAAAGGAAGCCATCAACAAAAACTTAATCTAGTGAATGGAAGAAGATATTGACCAATGAAACATCTAATATGAGACTAATATTCAAAGTATATAAAGATTTTATACAACCTAACACCAAAAGAAACAATTTGATTTAAATATACACAATGGACCTGAATAGATATTTCCCCAAAGAGGATATACAGATGGTCAACACACATATCAAAAAATGCTCAACTTTTTTAATCAACAGATAAATGCCAATCAAAACCACACTGGGATATCACCTCACACCTGATAGAATGGCTATCATCAATAAACCAACAAACAAGGATGTGGAGAATGAGGATGTGGAGAAAAGGGAACCATTGGTGATGTTGGTGGGATTGAACATTTGTGCAGCAACTGTGGAAGAGTATGGAGATTGCTTTAAAAATTTAAAAAAAAAAACCCTACCATGTGACCCAGCAACCCCATCTCTAGGTATTTACCCAAGGAAATACAAAACACTAATTTGAAAAGATACATGCATTCTTATATTCATTGCAGTGTTACTTACAATAAACCAAAATATGGAAGCAACCTCAGTGTCCAACAACAGATGATCAGATAAAAAGTTTTATGTGTACACACACACACACACACACACACATAATGGAATATTACTTGGCAATAAAAAGGAATGAAATCTTACCATTTGCAACAAAATAGATGTACCTAGAGGGTATTGTGTTTAAGTGAAATAAGTCATACAGAGAAAGACAAATACCATGTAATTCCACTTGTATGTGGAATATAAAAAAACAAAATATACAAACAAAACAGAAACAAGCTCATAGATATAAAGGAGAAAGTGATGGTTGACAGGTGGGAGACAGGTCGGGAGCCTGAGTGAAAAAGCTAAGGGATTAAGAAGTACAATATGGTAGTTACGACATAGGCATAGGGATGTAAATACAGCATACGGAATACAGTTAATAATAGTATAACTACATATGGTGTTAAGTGGGTACTAGACTTAATGGGGGGCTCACTTCATAAGTTACATAAATATATAATCTTTATGCTGTATACCTGAAAGTAATGGAAGTTAGAGCTTCCTACAGTTTCCCCACAATTTTATGATGAGTGTAGCCCCACATATATTTCCAAAAGAAAATAAATGTTTTCATTAAAAACTGAAAATGCTACCTGCACAATTTATTATACAGCAAAACTTTCTATAGCATATACTCTACCGCCCCCATCACCAACTCAAGTATTTGAAAAAAATATGAAAAACATGCTGATAAGAAATTTGCTTCTGAATTATCAAATATTTCAGGGAAAAAGAAGATATTTAAGAAAACAATGGATAATTAAAAGCAAAAAGTTTCTGGAAAATTGGTTCAAATATCTGCCTTGCTTTAGCTGAGCCAACAAACACCTTTGTTCTGGGTATTTGATTTATATGAGGCCATAGAACACCTGGACCTATGGTTGCCAAGGGGGATGTGGACTTATGTCATTATTCTGCCCAATGTGCAAACCATTTACAGGTTCTTTTAATAATCAAAAAGTTGCTCTTATGCCTAAAGGAACTTATAATACACCTTCTGTTGTGCATCATCAAAAGAGAGCTGATGTCTTGCCGAGTTCTCAGGGTGTGGAGGGAGGGTGCTGCAAGGCAGTGGAGAGGGGAAAGTCACCCCAGGTGTCCTGCACAACAGTGGTTCCCCAATTTTTCTTATGCTCAAAACCTCTATACAATCTTAAAAATTACTGATTACCACCCCCTCCAATTTTTCATGAAAATATTTGAAATATACATATTAGAAATGTAAAGCATTACTTTAAAAGTTTATTTAGTTTAAAATATCAATAACAGACCCATAATCTGTTAATACAAATATTAAATATTGGAACAAATCATCCATTTTCCAAAACTAAATAAAATTTAGTGAGAAAAATAGCATCGATTTACCTTTCTGGCAGCTCTCTTGACTACCTTGCTGACTAGAAGACAGCTGGATTCTCCTATCTGCTTCTGCATTCAGTGTTATGTGATACACTGTCTTGGTTGAAATACATGAAGAAAATCATCTTCCGCACAGATATGATTAGAAAAAGGAGAATTTTAATAATCTTTTTAGATAACTATTTATTTTTGATACTATACTATAACTCAAGCATTAAGAGTATCTTAAAAGTTAGTTGCAGTGTCAAATCTGAAACCGTATCAATAAACTCTTCATATCCTCTTACATTAAAATCCATTGGTCTATCTTGTACTTTAATGGGCCTTGTACACTGCGCAATTTTGTAATATCACACATTGATCATTTGGAAAATATTGGTTGAGTTCTGCAATCTTCAAATGTTACATTTTATTTATAAAATAGCAAATAACCACATTCGTTTATATACCACCAATCTCAGCAGGAACATCTTTAAGTGTTGGTCTGCTATAAAGCTCCTAGTGGCAGACTCCAGTTTTTCAAAATTTGAAAACTCAGATTTTATCACTGACAACAAATACTGTCGATTGGTTTTCTTGAAGTGGCAGACTCACTTTTTTCAGTTTTCAGAAAATGTCTCCCAAACACTCAAGGAGAGTGCTTATTTGTACTGTGTTCTTTTAAGTAGAGATGTTGCTCCGCAAAACAAGTAGATCCTTCGGTTTGAAACTCCATTGCAAAGTGGATTTTCTGGAGACAAGCACAGCACTTCAGTAGGCAGAAGTACTTTGCAAGTTGTATTAAATCTCAACATGTCCTTATAGTATCATATATGTGGAATTTTATTTCATCATATATCATACTATAAGGACATGTTGAGATTTAATACAGTTTGCAATTTTTTCTGATTCATTAATGCCAGTTTTACATAAAATTGGCCTTGTGCAGTGTTTTTTTTCATTTGTTTTTGTTCTGTTTTTCTACTAAGAATGCCTTGCAGTGAGGAACAGCACAATGACTTTTAGTAAAATTTGGTTCCACCACTTTTATGTACACTAAAAATTACCAGAAGTTTTGCCACTCTTGTTTTAATGTATAAATATCACCCCAGCTTTGACTGAGTAGAGCCCCTGAAGGGATCTCGAGAACCCACAGAACCTAGGCACCATACATTGAGTACCACTGGGGTACCAAAGCCTTCATAAAAATCAAGTGATAAAAAGAAAGTACATGATGCAAATCACCTGTGAATAGCATTGACATGGTTATAATAATGGAGTCACTGATATAGATCTAAATAAAATTATAATAGAGTTGTATTAGGAAAAGGGGAGGAGTGAAATGTATATTGATGGTGAGCATGGGTAGGTGAAAGAGTTAAACTTTGTCATCTAAAATGGGAAGAAAGGAAATAATCACCTAAACCTAAAAATTAAAGTTTATAATATATGCTAAATAACAAAAGAAATTACAAGTTATAAGTTGCCCTGGTTTGCAAGCTCTACATGATTTACTCCCTCCTTACCTATCTGTTCTCATTCCTTTCTTATCTCTACTTTTTTTTCTGACTCTCTTCCAGTCATACCTGCTTCCAAGGTTGCCTCGTATACACACCAGGCATCACTGCCGGCTTCTTTATTCTGGACTGTCTAGTCTGCTTGGACCACACTTTGCCCAAACATCTGCACAGCTGAACTCTCACTCCCCTCAGGACTTTTTCAATGAAGCTTATCTTCGAATTCTATCTGCACCTCCTTCTCGTGTTCAGGAATGCCCTACCCTTTACTTGTTTTTCAACTACGGTTTCTACCACAGTCACATATACTACATAATTTACTTGTTTATGATATTTTTTTTGTCTATGCCTACCTACCCCTATAGAAGTTCCATGCAGGCAGGAATTTATGTCTATTTCATGCACTAATGTATCCCAAGCACCCAAAGCCATGCATGGCACATAGAAGATACTCAATACATACGTGTTGCATATAGATTTGCATGAGGAGCAGAAAATGGGGAAGTGTAAGAAAATGGGTGTCTGCTATTTTTCATAAGTAGCCCTATAGAGCCATTTGATTTTTCAACTTGTGTATGTATAACTTAAAAGAAATGAAAGGCAAATTTATGGAAAGAAATACATAATAACATGTCCAAATTAGTAGAAAATATGAATTTGAGTTATGAGAGAAAGGAGGACAGAACAGGAGCTGAGGGGAAGAATTGAGGGCAATCTGAGAAAGGCAGAGAGGATAAAGCTGGTTGAGAAGGCACGTAGCAAGGAAGCCTGATTGGAAGACCCATGGGAGAATGACGAGTCCATAGTAGTCTCTTTGGTGACTTTGTACAAATTAGAAAAGGACAACCTTTCCCTGGGTAGATGAATTCCAACATAGGAGATATGGCTTGGCAAGCAGGTCACACACTAGATTTCAGTCACCTCCCACCTACCCGTGGAAGTGTTCTTGTATAGAACAAAATCCTGCACAAACCATTCTCAACAGCTCTGCTGGGCTGCATCCTAGGGGAAGTCAGTGAAAACAGGACCAGTCCATTCACCCTCCACAGGCCCTGAAGATGTGTTTCCAGCAGCTCCAGACCAGAAGATCCCAGTCCCCTTTAAGAAGTAAGATTAGAAAAATGGAGGGCAAGGGGATGTGAAATGACCACTCTCAGACCTATACCTATTCTAATAGAAGGCAGACCCTAAAAATGAGAAGACTCCAAGGTGAGAAGGTAAAGGATTAATGCCTAAAGGAAAAAATGGCACAGAAGGTGGAGGCTCATGATGAAAATAAGTATAAATATCTGGTGGCAGATGTTTTCCTATATGAAAGAAGGGAAAGAGTTAAAGAGTAGACAGCAAAAGGACACAAAAAGAGCCCAAAAGCCTTCATAATTTGACTTACGATAAGTGTCACCTGCCTGTGGACAAGGAAAAAGCACAACACAGGTGGTATTGCTCACGGGTACACGCACAGCCCCTGCACACTATCAATGGTACCTCATCAGGTTTAGGAGATTTGCTTTCATGTCATGCACACCATTCAAAAAAGATCAGCACTCCTAGAGGACTTATTATAGCCATCCATTCAATCCACAAATAGTCATATTGAACGTCTCCTGTGTGCCAGGAGCCATTCTGACAGCTGGGAACACAGCGGTGAAAAGAAATATGGTCCTAAACTAGCTTGTTGTATTGTTGTATTGTGGAGACTGCTGTTAGTCAGGAATTCCTAAAATAAATGTTATGAAGAGAAGTGTTAGCACACAGTGCCGTGACAGTAGGAGAATTTTACCTGGTTGTAAATAGTGATGACTGAGCAGCAGCCTGATGATGAAGAGGTGTTACATGTTACTTGGGTAAAAATGGAGGGTAGAAAGGTCAGCACATACAAAGGCCATGTCTTGAGAGGAAAAGATGGAATGTGAAGTGTCCAAAGTTGGCCTATGCTAAAAAGTACATGAAAATTTGAGATGCATTCGAGTCTTAGCAGTGGCTAAACCAAATGGTGTTCTGGAGGTAATGTTATAGAACTTTTTTTCCCAAGAGAAAGTGGGGAAGCTTTTAAATATTTTCAACATCTGTGTGGGGTGTTCTAATCTGCCTTTGGAAAATATTACTCTAGGAGGTCAAAGATGGCAGGGGTCAAGGGGGACGCTAAACCTGAGCTCTCCTGTGAGCAAACTCGAATACATAGGTGTGTAGGTAACAATTATTCCTGCTAAGCACTGAGCACTGAGTGAACAGCTTCTGACAACAAAGGAGAGAGACTGAATAGAAAAGGCTGAGGAGGAAGGGAGCCCTCTGGAAGCTGTGGGAATGCTCCAGGGCGAGGAGCCTGTGAGCACCACTGTGACACCCCCCACCCCTGCGTCACTTTGATAGGCCTCAGGGGCTCTACTGGGGGGCACTTTGGCCTACCTGCAAGGGCCTTCACAGCTACATTGTACCTTGCTTGGAGTTACAACTTTTAGCCAAGTGAGTAAGCCAGAAGAACAGAATTGTCATAGCCGCCCTCCTCCCTGCAGAGAGAGGCTCTTCCTGACAGGCAGGTCCCTTGAGTGCATGCTCTGTTCCACTGTTTCCCAACAACCTGGCACTCAGAGCAGCAGTGAGGGCAGCTCCATGTGGGACCACTTTCTGTAAAACCAATAAGAGTGAGACTATACAGAGAAGACTGGAGCTATGAGAAAACCCTCCAGGACCTGAGGGAATTCTTCAGGGTCAGAGGTAGGCACCATGGTTTCTATTCCTTCCCCTACCAGAGTGTGCACAGGGCTCCACTGAGGTGCCTGGCCTGCCTTTCAAGTCTCTGCAGTGAGTTCCCCAACATATCACATTGCCTGAGCCTATCTCAGCTCTGGACAAAGGCAGTAGGTAGGACTAACAGGGCATTACTACTTGCACTTCATCTCTCTACCTGGAGCCACTCAGGCTAGGTGGGCCAGTACCCCAGATGTCTTAGGTACCTGCTTGGCTTCTACCTGCCCAGAATACCTAGTACACATACTCTACACATAGAGCCACTTCTACATTGGCCACTTTTCTAAGACTAGTTTGTCTAATTCACAAAAACAAAATGAAAAAACAGAAGAATATCTCTCAAATGGAGGAACAAGAAAAATCCCCAGCTAAAAACACTAGAAAAACAGATAATTTGCCTGATAAAAAATTCAAATAAGTGCTCATAAGGACTTCGAATTTGAGAGGAATAAAGGAACTTGGAGAACTTCAACCAAGAGTTATAAAATAAGAGAAAGAATCATGAAGACCTACAGAATACAATAACAAAAGAAAAACACGTTAGAAGAAAATCAAGAGTAGATTAGCCAATACAGGAGAAGGGACCAGCAACCCACAGATAGGCTAGTGGAAAGCAACCAATCAGAACAGGAAAAAAAAAGAATTAAAAAATAATGAGAATGGTTCAAGGGAACTCTGGGATAGCATCAAGCACTCAATCACTTGTATTACAGGGATCCCAGAAGAAGGAGAGAAAGGATCAGAAACTATTGAAAGAAATAATAGCTATAAACATTTCATCAGGGAAAGAAAACAGATATCCAGGTCAAGAAGCACAGAGATTCCAACAAGATGAGCACAAAGAGGCCCATATCAAGATGTATAGGGCAAGCAAAAGTAGGTTTATAGCTGTGAGTATGAAAAATACAGAGTTCAATTTGATATAGCAAAAGAAAAATAAAATATCTGGGAATAAACCTAACTAAGGAGGTAAAAAAAACTGTATGCAGAAAACTACACAGCCCTGAAGAAAGAAATCAAGGAAGAAGACACAAACAAATGGAAACATATACCTTGTTCATGGATTGGAAGAATTAACATCATCAAAATGTCCATACTACCCAAAGCAATATACAGATTCAATGCAATACCTATTAAAGTACCAATGGCATATTTCACAGACATAGAACAGACACTTCGAAAATTTATATGGAACCATAAATGAGCCCGAATAGCAGCTGCTCTTTTGAGAAAGAAGAACAAAGTAGGGGGGATCACAGTATCTGATATCAAACTGTATTACAAGGCCACTGTAATCAAAACAGCCTGGTACTGGCATAAAAACAGGCACATAGACCAATGGAACAGAACAGAGAGCCCAGAAATCAACCCAACTCTCCACAGTCAATTAATATTCGACAAAGGGGGCAGTAACATAAAATGGAGTAAAGATAGCCTCTTCAACAAATGGTGTTGGGAGAACTGGACAGCTATGTGCAAAAAAATGAAACTTGAGCACAGACTTACACCATACACCAAAATAAATTCAAGGTGGATAAAAGACTTAAATGTAAGCCGTGACACCATTAAAGTCCTAGAGGAGAACATCGGCAAGAAAATCTCAGATATTTCACGCAGCAACTTCTTTACTGATATGTCCCCTAGAGCAAGGAATGTAAAGGAAAGAATAAACAAAGGGCATTTCATCAAAATAAAAAGTTTCTGCGTGGCTAAAGAAAACAGTATTAAATTAGCAAGACAACCAACTGTATGGGAAAACATATTTGCCAATAATACCTCAGACAAAGGTTTAATCTCCAAAATATACAAAGAACTTACATGACTCCACTCTAAGAAGACACCCAACCCAATTAAAAAATGGGAAAAGGACTTGAACAAACACTTCTCCAAGGAGGACATACAGAACATTCAGAGACATATGAAGAGATGCTCAACATCGTTAGCTATCAGAGAGATGCAAATTAAAACCACAATGAGATACCACTTTACACCAGTCAGGATGGCTATCATAAACAAAGCAACAAATAACAAATGTTGGAGAGGTTGTAGGGAAAAGGGGTCCTTAGTCCACTGTTGGTAGGATTGCAGACTGGTACAACCATTATGGAAAACAGTATGGAATTTTCTCAGAAAAATAAAAATCAACCTGCCTTTTGACCCAGCAATTCCACTGCTAGGATTATACCCCAAGAATCCTAAAACATCAATATCAAAGAACCTATTCACCACGATGTTCACAGCAGCACAATTTACAATAGCCAAGAGTTGGAAGCAACCTAGGTGCCCATCAGTAAATGAATGGATCAAAAAATTGTGGTACATATACACAATGGAATTCTATGCTGCAGAGAGAAAGAAGGAGCTACTACCTTTTGCAACAACATGGATGGAACTGGAAAGCATTATGCTGAGTGAAATAGGCCAGGTGCTGAAAGACAAATACCATATGATCTCACCTTTAACAGGAAGCTAAACAACAAAACAAACAAGCAAGCAGAAAAAAAAAAACCAAAGACACTGAAATAGAGAACAAGGGGACAGTGACCAGAGGGGAGAAGGAAGGGAAGTTAAGGGGAAAAAGGAGGAGGGATTTGGAGGAACAAATAGGAAGGACACAGGGACAAGAACTAAGGGGGGTGGAAATGGGAGGGAGGTAGGGAGCAAGGGGCAGGGGAGGCTGGGATGGGAAATAGACAAAAAACTGTACTTGAAAAATAACTAAATAAAATTAATTAAAAAAATACAGAGTGCATTCTTGTATTATTTATTATTATATATCTTCCATATGAACAAATGTAAACCTACTTTTGCCCCAACCTGTAGTGTAGTTAAAATGGCAAAAGTGAAAGAGAGGATTTTGAAGGAAGCAAACATAAAACAAGTTACAAACACATAGAAGCCTATAAGGCTATCAAGCAATTTCTCAGCACCAACTTTAAAACCTGGAAGGGAGTTGCAGGACATTTTTAAAGTACTTAAAGAAAGTTACCGACAGTTTAGAATAATTTACCCAGGTTTATCATTCAGAAGTAAAGGAAGACCAAAGGGTCACAGGTTCGATCCCCAGTCGGGGCACGTGTCTAAGTTTTGAGGCAAGTAGAACCCCCAGTAGGGAATGTGCAAGAGCCAACCACGCACTGATGTTTCTTTTCCTCTCTTTTTCCTTCCCTTCCCTCCCCTCTCTCTAAAAGTAAATATTTTTTTAAAAAAAGAAGTGAAGGAAAGATGATAAGTTTCCCAAACAAGCAAAAACTAAAGGACTTCATCGCCATTAAACCAGCTTTATAATAAATATTAAAGGGTCTTCTTTAAGCAGAAAAGGAGAGGTCACAACAAGAAATACAAAGACAGGAGTAAGAAAAAACCTAACAGGTAAATTCAAATAATAAATACAGCAATTTGATATTTAAAAAGCTACTACAAAGGTTAAAAAAGGTATCAAACTTCAAGTAAGGGACTTCCGCCAAGATGGAGGTGTAGGTGGAAGCACTGCACCTTCTCACACAACCAAGTTTAAAAACAACAAACTTTCAGCAAAAAAAATGCAGCCAAACCACAGAAAATTGAACTATATGGAAATCTGATAAAAACAAACCCTTCAGCCAAAACGGTAAGAGTGGCAGAGCCAGCAGCAGAGCAGGGTCGGGCAGGAAAGATCCACCAGACTGACCCGGGGACACAATCCAGGAACTCTGGCAGCCGTAGGTAGATCCCAGGTGTGGAGTAGCGGCAGACCCACTGAGGGCACAAGGTGGTGGACTCACTGAGGGCTGACCACGGTCACACATTTGCGTGCAGATAAACCGGTGAAGGAGCAAGTGGTGAGACAGACCATGCAGGCCCCAGTGGCGAGAAGTGGCAGAGGGGACCCCTATTGTCCCTCTCTGACCCCGCCCCCACATACAGGGTCACAAACCAGCAACCTGGGTGGCCCTGCCCTGGTGAACACCTAAGGCTCCTGCTCCTCTTATGTAACAGGCATGAACAGATCAAAACATGACTCAAGAACAACTCAGAGCCCCAGAGCCAATATATCTAAGCGATGAAGAAATAGCTAAACTTTCAGAGGCACAGTTCAAAACACTAGTGATCAGGATGCTCACAGAATTGGTTGATTTTAGTCACAAATTAGAGGAACATATGAAGGCTAAACTAATTGAAATGAAGGGAAATGCATAGGAAACCAATAGTAATAGAAAAAAAAACTGGGACTCAAATCAAAGGAGTGGACCAGAAAGAGGAAAAAAATGACCAACCAGAAAAGGATGAAGAAACAAGAATTCAAAAAAATGAGGAGAGGCTTAGAAACCTTCAGGACATCTTCAAACATTCCAACATCTGAATTATAGGGGTACCAGAAGGGGAAGAGGAACAGCCACCAGTGGAAAACTTATTTGAACAAATAATAAAGGAGAATTTCCCCAATCTGGCAAAGGAAATAGACTTCCAGGAAATCCAGGAAGCTCAGAGAGTCCCAAAGAAGTTGGAACCAAGAAGGAACACACTAAGGCACATCATAATTACATCAGCCAAGATTAAAATGAAGGAGAGAATCCTAGATGCAGCAAGAGAGAAGGGGACAGTCACCTACAAAGGAGTTCCCATCAGACTGTCAGTGGATTTCTCAAAAGAGACCTTACAGGCAAGAGGGGATGGAAAGAAGTATTCCAAGTCATGAAATCCAAAGACCTACAACCAAGATTGATCTATCCAGCAAAGCTTTCATTTAGAATGGAAGGACAGATAAAGTGCTTCTCAGAGAAGACCAAATTCAAGGAGTTCATCAGCACCAAGCCCTTATTATATGAAATGTTAAAGGGACTTACCTAAGAAAAAGAAGATAAAAAAGATGAACAGTGAAAGGACAGCAAACTCACAGTTAGTAACAAACCACACCTAAAACAAAAGCAAACTAAGAGGACAGCTAGATCAGGAGCAGAACCATAGAAATGGAGATTACATGGAGGGTTAGCAACAGGGAAGTGGGAGAAGGAGACGGGGGGAGAAGGTACAGAAAATAAGTAGCATAGATGGTAGGTAGAAAATAGATGGGGGGGAGGGTAAGAATAGTATGGGAAATATAGAATCTAGAGAACTTGAGACATGTGGTCATAAACTAAAGGGGGGAGTGGTGGGGGAGGGGTGTGCAGGGTGGACGGGAATGAAGGGGGAAATAGAACAACTGTAATGGAATAATCAATAACATATTTAAAAAAAGAACACGGAAAAAATTTTAAAAATAAAAATAAAAGTGCTATCCTTTGCAGAAAAAAAAAACTTCAACTGAAACTGGAATGAGTAGTTAGGAGATACACAACACGAAATTCTAAAATATGACATCAACACCATAAAGCATGAAAAGGAAGTAAAAATGTAGCTCTTGTAAAATATATTCAAATTTAGATGTCTCAAACTTAAATGTCTATCAGCTAAAAAAAGACTGCTATAGATAAAGAATTATGTACACAAACATCATGTGTATATAAAACCTACAAAAGATGTATAAGAAAAGTGAGAAAGGAACCTCAACAAAACACTGAAGAAAAACAGCAAACCACAAGGGAAGAAAGGGACAGATCAATAGAAGGAACAGAGTACAACTGTAAAAACAACCTAAAAATAATTCAGAAAATGGCAATAAGTACATACTTAAAAATTATTACTTTACATGTAACTGGATTAAATGTTTCAATAAAAAGACATATGGCAGCTGAGAAAAAAGAAAACATTATTCTGTACGGAATGTATAGAATGGGCTGGGTAGAAATAAGTGGGAAAGACAAATTAGGATGTGGCAGAGTGGGTGAAAGATGATGGTCACCTGAAATTAGATGGTGACTGAAAAGATGGAGAGAAGTGACTACGTGAGTGTTATTTATGTGGTAAAATAAAAAGAAGAAAACAGCATGGGCTGAATGCAGGGAGAGAGAGAAAGGAGGTATCAGAAACAGCTAGCTGGTTATCTAGATTCTGCAACTGGATAGATGGTGGTGGCAATCATTGAGTAGACCCCTGAAGAAGGTCTTGAGGAGAGAAAAATGAAAAACTGAAGAGCATGCATTTCATTTTTGCTTATTAAATTGGACATGGCTTTGGAACTCTCAGCAGAAGATGTCAGGTAGGGCGATGAATACTCAGTTTACAGCTTAGAGAGGAGAGGCTCACACCGGAGAAATACACTTGTGAACAATCTGTCCATGGATGGCCACTAAACCTATAGAAAAGATGTCACCTCCTGTAAAGTGATGTAAGGAAACAGGAGAACCAGATGAGGAGGTAGAGGAAGGAGAGCCCTAATAGTGTGAGAGAGAAAAAATGCCAAAGAAGGAGCAAATACTAGGACGTCAGGCAGTACCATACAGCAATTTATTTGAAAAGGTGAAAAAACACCCAGAATAATTTTTCATGTAGGAATGAATGGTCTAGAGTTTATGAGAGATACAATAGAACCTGAGTGAGATTTAAAAATTACTTTTTTAATAACTTATTCTCCAGTGTGTACCAAATCCAAACAGGAATTCCTTACCTCTCAGTGACAGCAACCTATGTATAACTTAATATAAAGATCAAATGGTCTCTCACCTGTCTCCAATGTCCCTGACGCCTATGAAAGACTGATGAACTGTGCTGAGAAAAGTTGAGACTGGCGTATGCAAAAACATTCTGTGTGTGATGAACTAAGAAGTAATTATGAAGCTAGACATTGTATGGAAAGAAATATAAGACTGTAAAAAAAATTACACTCAACTCTAAGAGAACAGGGCTGTTTAAAATCAATCAATCATACATAAAATACATACATAAATAAATGCATGTGTTGTGAGTAGCACTGCAGCATTCATGGGGACTTCTAGAAAGTCTCCTTAAAGGGAAAGGTTGCCCAGCTTTGCTCCTTCCTACTGGCCGTAATGCAAATATTAAGGTTGTCACTGAAGCAGCCACCATGGCTATGAAAGCAGACACTAAGCACAAATGTCAAGTGAGAGAGAAGGTACTTGGGTCCCTGAAAACGCTTGAGTCACCATCAAAGTCCTTGCCTGCCACTGAATCTCTCTCATTGTGATAAATATAAATGTCCAGATGGCTGAAGTGTTCATCATTTTGATGGCTCCTAGCAAATGCAGTTGGACCTGATCCTAAACAGTTTACAGTTACCACCAGAGGAGGAATTTCGGCAGAGGTAAAATCCAGGTGAGACTTTAAGGGTGAGGAGGGGTAAAAGAAATCAGTTGTTTAACAGAATAATGTTGTAAAAGAATAGAAAGTAAACTAAGATTCAAAGAGCTCCATTGTCTGTAAAATTAATAAACTTGGAAGTGTTAAATTTAATATAGATAGATTAAATAACTTTTCTGTTGCCTGGCCTTTATTGGTTTTCTATAAAGTTGTAGAACTCATTTCTCCCTAACATTTTCTGTTTCAAAGCTTCTAAGATATAGCTCTAAGAGATAGCTTCTAAGATAAATAAGAATGTTCAGAATTTAAATTTCAGAGGAAGAGAGGCAAGAAGTTGGTGACAGCATCCAGCCCTTTAAGTGGACACAAGCCTCAGGGAACAGATGACTTGTGCATAGACCATGCAGAAGAACCTGGAGCAGTGAAGTCAGAGCCTCTCAGTATTCACTGAGGGAAAACAGAGCCTAGGAGATGTGCCAGGGCTCAGATGGGCAAACGTCCCGGGAATTCCAAATGAGTTTAACATTCATCCCCAGCAGCATTCTAGAACAGCTTGTCAAATGAATGGTTTATGAGCATTTTAGGGGAAAAGGGGCAGTAGAAGTGCCTACCCCCAATACCAGAATAGAATGTTGTATATTCCTGCTCACTCTCACCTGCCAGTGCTTCTCTTCCTTATGTTTGTCACTTACCAGGAGTTTGTGAAGTCTCTCTTGGCTGGCTCTACATTCTCCTCCCAAGGCTACCTCACACATTCATGGCTTTAACTACTATACCCCAAGGAGAGCCATCAAGACCATGACATCCAGGAAGTACAAAAGATAGTGAAACATTTTCATATGCAGGAAGCTTTACAGTGTGTAAATATCAGGCCAGTGGGAATAACCATTTCCAGTTTGGACACAAATGGAAAGTTAACCTGCCTGTAAAAAATAAACATGAAACAGAGAGAGAGGACATACTTTACTCATTCTCCACTCAGTATTGCTCAGCTCTTCTTTCTTCCTCCCCTCTGAAACTGAACACAGAGCAGAACTCAAGAGCAAAAGAAAGAGAAAACGGTCAAGTTGGAGGTGGGGGAGCAGACCAGGCATATGGAAAAAGAGGAAATTCCAGGGTTAGGTAATAGCTGAAAGCATATACTTAGTATAAAGCATAAAATAAAGCACCTATGATCACCATAATGGCTGTGTTCTAAAACTGAAACTCAAGCAATTAAAAACAAATTTATGAGCAGCACTTTCTGGTATTGGACAAAAACCACATGGACTGTGGAGTAGGACCATGATGACTAGAAGAAAGACAAATAATTACCTTCACTGCATCTGACTGAAGGTCTTCATCAGTTTCATAATAAATAAGATCTGAACTTGGATGTGGCTAAATGCCACTGTTTATCATTTAAATATTTTTCATAATTGGATTTAACTGTATTTAGTTATAATTTCCTACTGTTCACCGTTATTTTCAGCTTATTCTTCAATTATCTTCTTAAAATCCTAAAGAAAGACCAATGGTAGGTATTTTTATAGGAAGACATCTGGATAAAATAGACCTGTCCTGATAACTACAGTTAAGATCCTGCGGCCAAGAATGAGTGAGCCAGGTAAACAGTACAGGTCACAGAATGCTGCCTTTACAAGGTGCATTTGGTTCCATGCCAGTAATGATGAAATCCAGTGGTAGGGTACTCCTTTCCCATTCGGAACTCCTGACTGCTTTTCTATCTGTCCACTATACTTTGCTGCCACAAACTCACAAAAAAACAGGGTGGCATCTTTCCTTCTCTACCTTACTCAGTGGTACCCTCATCTTCATCCATCCACCACATCAAGCTAGAAGCCTCAAAGTGAGCCAGCATTCCTCTCTGCCCACTACCCCTTCCTCATTCCCATCAGCCCCCAAGTCCTGTTGTTACCACCTCCAAAATTCTCTTGTATCAGTCAGATCTACTACAGTATCTCCCTTCCTTCTGCCACTGTCCTAGTTCAATTCCCCACCCATTCTTGTCTGCAGTTATCTTTCTAAAACAAAAATCTATTCTATGTCCATACTTTAGAAAATACTTTTATGATTCCTTTCTGCATACTGGACAAAGGACAGTTCTGTAACAAAGCTTTTCAAACTCCTAAAGAATTTAGTTCTACTCTACCACCCTAATCTACCATCCTCTTTCCCTTCCTCCTTCTCTTCCTCCCACCCTCCCTTAACAGAGAAAATTACACACACACACACACACACACACACACACACACACACACACACCCTGATTACCAAAGGCTAAGTTTTCTAAATACAAGCAGCAGACATTTACCTCCTCAGAGGTGAAGCACAAGGCCTTCCCTCTATTCTGGAATTACTGTTTTATTATTGCTTTTATAAACACCATCAACATTACTAATAATGCTACTGATTCGCAGGCCCAGCTTAAATATCTCCACCTCTGATTTCTGAAGACCAAATTAATAGTTGTCTCCTTTGTGTTTTGATACCAATTTGATCGCACTGTTGGCCTGGTTCTTTTTTGAGTCAGAACTGTTCAGGGGTCAGGGTATTCAGTTAGAATTAATTTGGGAAGAATTAATTCAGGTCTAAGGCAGGCCATTTGGTGAGGGTATTGGCGGCTGGACAAAACACTCCAGAAGTATCACTCAAAGGATGAGGAGTAGTGTTGGGGAGGGAGGAAAGGAAGAGAAAAAGGACTTCCAGGAGCTTATTTCTATGGCTGCTGTTTCAACATATTCAATATTTTATCAGTAGATTTGAGAAAGACAGAAGGCATATCAAACAAATACCAAAAGATGACACAAAACAGGGAAAATGCCTAAGACTGTAAAGCACATAATAATAAAATGTGTATCAGTGGATTCAAATTCAAGTTCAAATGCCAACTTAACACAATGGAATATATATGAATAATTTGAAGGCATGCACTTCATGTTTAGAACACTGTAAGATTTCAGGTGATATGGGAATAAATAGGCTGCTCTAACAGTAATTTGTGTGAATTAAATTTAGTTGAATAAAGTAGGTAATATTTACTGTGTATAGATTTTGTTCCAAGTATGGTATAAAATATTTTATATGTAGCATCATTTTTAAATGCTTACAGCAATACTATTTGTATCCTCATTTTACAGATGAGGAAACTGAGGCACAGAGTGTTTTGTCCAAGATCATATATATAGAAATGATGAAACCAAGATTTAAAAGCAAGCCATCTGAGTTTGAGGCTTCATAGTCAATCACTAGGTAAGGCTGTCTAGCAAGAATATCCAGTTGTAGGGTATGACTAAATAAGCTTTTTAAAAATAAATCCAGAAAAAAATAAATAGCAAATGAAATATTACATTGTACTAATAGAAATATATTGTGCAGATCAAAGGAGTTAATTTTTAGCTGGAGTTGATTGTTCACTAGCCAACTGAACTGTAATGTTAAATTTAGTTTGGGAACTACATTAAAAAAAAAAACAACAGGGACAAACCAGAGAGTACCCAGAGGAAGGCAGTAGGAACATGAGGGTCCTGAAATTCAGATTTTTGACTGAAACTTTGAAGCTCAGAAAATGGTGAGCCTGGAGAAAATTCACAAGAAATAAATTAGATTTCAAAAAAATCATGTAGGAGGATATTATATTTATTCTACATTGCTATAATGGGCACAATTAGGACCAAAGATAAAAAGAAATAAGTATTTTGACTCAAAATAATGAAAAACTGCTGAAGTGTCTGAGTTGTGAACAAACAGAGTAGCTCTTCTCACAAATGAGTAAGTCCCTATGGTGAAAGTTTTGAGGGGAATCTAGTTGATCACAGTCAGTATAGTGTACAACAGGCTTCTGCATTCGGTTGAGGGTTAAACTAAACGGCCCCTCCATTCCAATCTTCTCTACCTTCTCTGAGCTTTGTTCTTCTGAGTCTAATTGGAAATATACTATGGTTAATACATATGGTGCCAGGTGGGTACTTGAAATATTAGGGGAATCACTTTATAAAGTATATGATCATCTAATAATTGTGCTGTATCCCTGAAATGATATAAAATAGTATTGAATATCAACTGTAATTGAAAAATAAAATTTTAAAAAATAAAATACTATAGTTTAGTAGAAATTATACATGGCAGGTCTTTATACAAGAGAGGGCAAAGAGCAGATGCTCAATAATGATGTCTTCAGTAGTCTGGCTATGAATGGTATTTCTTTATGTTCAGAGGCTTTCCATGGTCAACATGACCTATTGATATGTTTCTGCAGATGAGAATGTGGTGATTTCAAAACAAAGTCTCCTAATTCTTTGATACTCCTCTGATAGAGAGGCAGAGTTCCTACCCCTGAAATCAGTGCAGGCTCATGTCTGCTTCAATACACTGTCAGTGGAGACAACCTGTGTGATCTATATCTGAGGCAGGATCATGAAAGGTAATGTAAGCTTCTCTTGTTGGTCAGAATGCTTATGCTTAGAGCCCTGAGCCACTACATGGCTTGGACCACCCTGAAGCTACTGTGTTGGGAAGAAGCCAAGCCATGTGGAGACATCATGTTATCGGCATACTGATTGCCCTGTTTGGTCTTTGAGTCATGCATTGAGACATGTGAGTGAAGGAGCCCCCAGTTAAGTCAGGGCTTGGCCATCAAGTCATCCCCACCACCTCTGAGTCCTCCCAGCTGAGGTTCCAGCATCGTGGAGCAGAGATCAGCCACCCCTCGCTGTGTCCTGTCAAATCCCTGAGCCACAGAATCTCTGACCATAGTAAATGATACTTATTTCAAAACACTAAGTTTGGGCTCGTTTGTTTGTCACACACCAATAATAACCAAAACAGGGTATCATTTCATGTTTATAAACAAAACATGTAGACCTGTGTGGAGGATAAAAATCAGTTAGTACAGTAAAGCATGTCTAAAAGGAGGGTTGTGGCCACTGGTAGTCAGGAAGTGCTGATAGCATTGGAGCAAGCAGTCTCCAATGGCACTCGGTTTAATATAAACCTTTTGTGCTAAAAAAAATCCACTTTAGGATAGGTCCCAGTAGCAGGACTGCACTGAAACATTTAAATTACACTATGCACTCATTCATTTCACATTGAATGACATGGTGATTTTACACAGGGCAATCTGGGTACTGCAAAGGACTGTGTTTGTTTACAAGGTAAGCCCCTAGCCTATATAAAAAGTGCCTAAAGCTATTCCTGAAACCAGTAACAGGACTTCTTTATTCTCTGGTATAGATTTTCAATTTAGACAATAACTTTGACTACTTTCATAAAATCATATATTATGTGTAATCCTTTAAAAAGACATGGTAAATAGTTTATAACTTCTAAGTATCCTTTACTCTTTTATATTCAGGTATATTATTTTATCTACTTGTTATGTAAAGTATATGGAGCCAGAGGCCGGGGCTTGCTTTCTTTACATCACTAAGGTAAAGTAAAAATGTGATTGCAGAGAAACTAAAAAAGCCAGGACCCTCAATGCTGCTAATTCCCATGGGCCAAGGCACAAGGGATAATGTGATCAAAGATGGAAAGTCCCCTCTGGACCCTTCTGCCCTGTGCATCTTGAGACTAAAAAGTAATCACTGATTACCTTCCATGCACACCCAGCATAGATGGATGTAATTAGTAGCGCACCAACAAGCATTTATTGAACACACACTATGTGGTAGGTACTGTAGTGGCTATGAAAGTCTAGGACTTATGGATATTTCAGGGAGATGAGCTGAGTACACAACACAATTAGAGAATCCTGACAGAAAAATTGTTAACTCCACTCTTATACAACAACAGTTCCAAGCCCTGGGGATAGAAAGAATGAGACACAGCCCTTGCCCATGAAGAGCTTACATTACAGTCTAAGAGACAGGTGCAGAGTCAGATAAAATGTCATGTTATAATGAGACAAGTGTCATAGCAGAGATGAACAAAGTGTCACGGGACAGTGAGAACACAGGAGAAACACTAAGCTGGGGAGAGTGGAAAAAGCATTCACAGAGAAGTTGTCATGGAAATCTTGACAGTTTTTCAGACAGACTAGATAAAAGGGACAAAGGGATGGAATTCTAGGACAGGAGGAGCCTGGTGGTTTCTGGGCACAGTGGTTTCTGTGTGGCGCAAGTGAGGAGGCTGTGCCCGACTAACTCTAGCAGTTCTGTGGTGAATGAACCCGAGGGAGGGGCAAAGTTCAACCCTGATCTTTTCTGTTACAGAAGTATAAGAGATGGAGACTTTGATGTCAGCTGCAGTCATCAAAGAAGTCTTCATGGAAGAGGTGGAACCCGATCTGGACTTTTGGAGAGTGAGTAAGTTGAATAGGTTGATAGATGGTCAGTCTGGGAAGGAAAACAACAGATACAAAAGCAGAGGAGCAGAGAAGAGGTGGCATGTGCTCAGAGGAGTGGCGGTCAGGAGGCTTTGCCCAACCTGGAGAAAAAGGCAAGGCATTCACAGAAGTAAGAGCCAACACTGGCTATTCGGGGAACTGGTCAGGGGAGCCAATGAGAAACCCAGTGAAATGACCAGCACCAATATTTCAAAAAGAGTCAAGATAAGACAAAGTATCTTTGCTTAGCTTGCCTTTCTTCCTTTGAAAAAAATAATTATTTTTCTCAAGGAAGGAAGAGAAAATACAGTTGTCTAATGTCTACCAATTACTATGCTGACACATCACCAAGGATTACTTAATTCCCAGAGCCTTCCAATAATGATGTAAATAGTAACCCTATACCAACGATGTGGAATTTGAGGAAACTCAGAGGTTAGCCAGTCAGTCAGTCACAGGTCAGAGTTTTGGTCCAAATCTGTCTGATTTCAAAATCTGCATTTTTGGGGAACTGTAAAGTGAAAGCTGAGAACAGAGGAGACAGAAACCAGACTCTGTGAGTTAGTCGAATCTAGGCTAAAGAGCCTTAGATCACTACCACGTTAAAATTCAACTTCTTAATAGTAAGCACAGAAAGGAAACAAACCACATACAAACATTTTATCTACTTCCGTCTCCAGATGTTACTAAGATGAGCAACCTTGCTCAGGTACTTGGCAAGGGAAGAGAGAAAAGGACGAATCCAAGATGAGTAATGATTCGTCTGAGTTCGGCCCTGTGCTACGTAGACTGCCTGGCTCCAGGCACCCAGTGTTACTTGGTGTAGGCAACGTGGCAAAAGGATTTGCCTTGGGGTGCGTCTGTCCAGGAATATTAAATCTGAGGTGGCTGAGGCAAACAAAACAGATCACTTTAGCAGGAAACCAGAAGACAGAATTGCATCCATTTCTCAAAGGTAGTGTGTTTGTGCAGTGTTGTTCATCTGCAAGCTCTTAAGTAACCATGTTTCTCCTCCAGCCCTTCCACATATGTTCTACTGTATTTCCTTTAGGGGCCTCTGTATTTTAACCTTCCTTTCTGAATACTTGGTAACCAGAAGCCAGACCTTTGTTCTGTAATTAAAAACCTAAACTGATTGTATCTGAACGATCGCATTTCAGACCAGGGTTAGGTACCTATCATAAAGCTGTTCTATTTTTTTTAAACTGTCAACGTCCCTGTGACTAAGTCAGTCACCACTTTTGTCTAACAAACATATAAGCTGTGTTTCCAGGGCAGTGGTCAGATGGAAGACATTATCCAAGGCAGATACATATTTTCTCACAAATAGAATATTTATTCTATAAAATCCTGCATAAATATTTTCTCATAAAAAGTGGTATAAGGCCTACAGTTCCACTTGATTAATATTTGATTCATTATTTTACTGGAGAATGAAATAGACTTAATAGAAGATAATTATATTACTGGCTTTGAGGCTCTGAAGAAAGAGATCAGTATTACATTTGCTTCCTAATCCCCTGACTCTTATAAATACTTTTCAGAAGATAATTGCCTGTAATTCAGAAAGTTCATGTGTTAATTTACTTAAGACCCTAGAAACACACATAAGATCCAAGGAAGACCTAGGAACACCATCTATAATCTTTTCCCTAACAGGATTAATGAAGACAAATGATTCTAAAGATGCTGTGCTAAAATGCTACAATTTTTTTCAGTGTGCATATGTCTGCACAAAGTGGACATGAAATAATGCATTTTGTGGTACTGGTACAAGCAATGTGTGTTTTGAAATTTTTATTATGAAAGTAGTACATGTTTGTGATTTTTTTAAAGCAAAAGAGTTTATAATGAACACCAAAATGCCCCTCCCTACCTTATCTCACAGTGTAGCCTAGACATTTTCTCCAAAAGTAATTGCTGCAAAAGCTTGTATCCACGCATAAATATGTATTCTGGATTTTTCCTTTTATTATCTTCTTTGAATTTTGTCTTAGAAATATATCTTAGATATTTTCTGCAAAAAATACATTCATATTCTTATTTATAATGGTCACTAGACTTCCATTTTATGGTTATACAACAATTTACATCACTAGCACCCTATTAATGACATTTACATTATGAGATTTTCCTCTTATAATCAATATTGTATTGAAAGTTCTTGAACTTATATATATCCATATATCAGGAGCCTATCCTAAAATAAATCCCTACTAGTGGGATTGCTAGGCAGAGGTTAATCTATTTTTACTAGCTGGGCCATGTGCTTTATATTAATGAAGATAAAAGTATTAATTTCTAGATGAAATTTATAGTAAAATGTCAATTTATTTAATATGGGGCAGAGTTTATAATTAATAATTCTCCTTCAAACTAAGAGGGATCTTAATGTATTTTTTCTTTCTCCCTAAAACAATCCCTTGCTTGAACATTTCACAAAAAGTATTCTCCAGCACTAGAGGACCCTGAATTTATTTTAAAGAGATACATTTTGAATGGTGCTTCATGTTTACATATTTAACCAACTCCAGAGAATAAATTGGTGCCTGTAAAACAGTGTCGGAAAGGAACACTTCATAAGAGTTAGTTATTTGGGCTGTAACAAAGAATAAAATCTCGTCCCCAGTGGATGAAAACTGGCACTGCTAAATCAGACCGCTAGCTAGCACTGATTGACAATTCGAGCACAACACATGCTAAGTAGGACTGCACATAGAACAGTGTACAGAAATGTGTGGCTCCACCTGCTTAGATACTCAAAAGTCATTTCATGGTTTTTATAATCTAAGATAAATTTTCTTGGACACACCTGGTCATGCATGTACTCGTGATGCTTCTCAGCCTAAATCAACTGTGCTTCAGTACAAAATGGAAAGCCAAACCCCTCAGTAGATCCATTTTCCCCCCTTGTTCTTCAGACCCTCATTTTGCTACTTCCCCATTCTCTGAGCATGCACAGACTTTCTCTCTGTTTCCCTCTTTCTCCCTCTCCCTTTCACCCTCCCTATTAATGTAGGGATTTCTCTAAGAAGTTTCTAACTATATTATACACACACACACACACACACACACATATAGATACTCTTTAAATGTTAATATTTAATCAGCCCCTCATGCCAGGGGCTTTGGTCTTACTTTCAGACTGCTAAATAGGAAGGTACAGGCAGCCTGTGATGGCTCCCTTGTCACTCTCAGTGGGCATGAGCAGTTGCTGGAGCTTGCAGTATCAGTTGCTAAGCAACCTGTTCATCTGCTGAGCCTGATATTTCAATTCGGCTGCAGTAAGTGTCTGTTATGTTACGGCCTTTCACAACTACCTTCATTACATAACATCTACAATTATAATAAAGGAATTCTAAATGTTGAGAGGTGTTTGGGTAACAAGGAAAATCAGTACACCTATAGCACGGAGAGAATGTCAAATTAGGCTTTCTGCATATAAAAAATGTATAAAATGATGACATAGTTAACATTCAGTCCTTCCTGGCAGAGCACTGGCAAAGCATCATGCCAGGGCTATTTACTTGAGGATATCAAATCAAATCTTGTTGTTATTCTAGAAGTTTCTAATTGCTACTCTAATGAAGGTAAATCAGCAATGGTGTGGGAAATAAGAATATCAATGTTCTGGATAAAATAAATGAGGCTAATACATCAAGCCAAGTATTTGTACAGATGACAATTCTTGAGAACAGACTTTTTGGAACTACATTTAAGTTTGAAAAGCAGCAGCTATGCAAATATTTAAAGTTGCCAATCTTGCTAAAACATTTTCCTAAACAAAGTCTGAGATTCTATGACATTTATTTCAAAATGACTTCAAATAGTCCACTCTTTATCTTGGTGTTCATCTTAGAAGAAATAATTACTGTAACAAGATGGCTCAAAGCATAGTTTTGTTCACTTATCCACTGTGTCCAAGGTTTCTGCATTTATGAACTATTAGTATCCTCATTAGAATATAGGTTTGGATATAACAACCCCAAAACCACAAGTAATGTGTCTTAACAGAGATAGAAAGTTATTTTTCTTTCACATGCCAGTTTGGCATAAAAGCCCGAGGCAGAGAGTCCTTTCTATTTTGTGGTTTGTTGTTTCTTGTGTTTGTTTCTGCTTTTTATTGTTGTTGTTGTTATTATTGTTTTTGTTGATGATGATGACTATCTTTACCTTTTTATCTAAGAGTCTAAAATGCATGCTAGCCAGTCAGGGGGCTAAGGAAAGTGTGCATAGATGACTTTCCTTCTAGAGAACAGCAGGGAGGCTCCACTCATTACTTCTGCTTTTACCAGAACTGGACAGAACCTGGTCCCATCTGACTGCAAGGGAAACAAGGGAAATGTGCTTGTTAATTGGCAGGACACTTGTCTTTCCAGCTAAAACTCTAGGTAGCTATTATCAAGGAAAAGTGAAGGCATGTATATTGCTATACAACTAGCTGTTCCTGCCATAGGAAGAAATAAAAGCAATCCTCAGCAGTGTAGGGAAAAGTAATAAAATTGACTTAAACCATAAAAATAAAATTACTTTTATGAGCTACAACACCCTAGAAATGGAAATGAGACAAAGAAAATAACTAAAAAATTTTAAAAATAACTTCATTCTTCTACCTCACTTTTTCAGAAATGGTCTAGAACCCTGAAGACAATGGGCCTAGAAATCCAGCAACAATTTTGGGATGACAGATATGTTAATTCTCTCAATTATGGTGATGGTCTCACCTGTGAGTACATGTCAAAACTTCACCAATTGTACACTTTAAATATATGCAGTTTGCCATATGCCAATTATCCACAATAAAAATATTGGGAAAGAAAAGCATAGAATGTGAACAAAAAGACATTAAAGTAAATGTCATGGCTGTCATTAGAGAAATAGGTGCCAAGAGGGTTCCAGGTGATGCACTCATCCATAAAGTTCTCCAATGAAAAGAAAAAACCAAAATATGACCCTTTGTTAATACAACAGTACAAAGTATATAGAAAAAAAGTAGGAGGAGGACTTTAGCTGGAAATAAATCACTAAGAATACTTGAGTGAAACTGGATTGGTTCAGTAACTATATATATCCATGATCTCTCCTGAGTCCTCAACATGAGAGCCTACCAGATTCAGATCAGAGTCAAGGTAACTGTGATGAAGTATAGGAAGAACAGTCCTTGTGGGGAAAAACAAACTCAGGGGAACATGCTTTCATTTGGAACAGGAGTCAAAACCTCCAGGCAGCAGACAATTGGCAAAAAAACAAGAGTCAAGCAAATGTGCTTCATTTTGCTACAAGATAAATAGGAGGAGAAATAGCAGGAAGACCAAAACCTTCTTGTTTACTGCAACTCCACTGAGAAGGTATGTTAGGAGAAGGTTGCAAACTTACTGATCCCTTTGCCTGTCATCTACACTTTTCCTACTCTCGGTCACTTACTAGTTCTCATCTTTTCATACATTCATTCAGACATTTTTGAGTACCGACCTTTTTTTTAACATGCCAAACATTTTGCTAAGTGCTGGCAATAAAAAAATAAACAAATTCAACCCTAATGATGCTCATTATATGGAAAAAGAGATGGATAGAAATAAAATCTCCCCCATTCAGTGCACCCATTTATTTCTGAACTTTTGCTATGCCACTGTAAAACTATATATTTACTATATATTTTAAGCAAGCACAGAAGAAATAAGTTGCAGAAGGCCGTTTTTGTTGTTATTGCTGTTTTACTTTGTGTCTGTCCTAGAACCAGGTTCCTTTCTTCTGTGTATTATTGGGATTTTTTAGATCTGTATTTTAGAATATCAAATTGGGTGGGTTTGGTCTCTGCATATATTTGGTGTTCTTCTCCATGCTATGGTAACATAAATAGAAGAAGACAGATTGAAGAGTAGGGAGGCACACATAAATTTCAAAAGTAAAATAAAAGCTAAAATCTTTATATTAGAGTCAGGAGAATAGTCAGATTTTATGTTAAGTGGGGATTCATAACAAGTGTTTTATTTTACATTTCACGTTATTGTTTTCCCTTTTATCTTTCTTCTTATATTAATAAACAGATCTGAAATACGATGATCATATTTGATGACTTGCCCATAACAGCACCACATTTTTCAAACATAAGCCTTTTTTTCTTTCAGAGCATGTAAGAAATTTGTCCTCGGAAGGCAATGAACTCAGAGTTGACATTCTTTGCTTATGTCCAGTAACACATTTTGGATCCACCACACTTGGCTGAAAGAGGATCATGTGGGCTTCTGGAATGTGGTGTGTTGAATACAAGAATGTGTAAATGGCAATGGTGGCAACAGTATCGATGACAACAATCTTACATCATCCAGTCAATCTATAATAAGCCCAAGATTTCACAGTGTTAATTAGCTAAATTAACTTCTGTAGAAAAGATGATTCATACTTTTAATTTGGGTATTTCCTTACCCTTGGTACATTTTCCAAGTCATCAGAATTTTTCTAATCTCTTTATGAACCATCAGCTACTTGAAGCTTTCCAACACCTTTGCAACCTATCAGTGGAACATTTCATTTTCATTTTAATACTTCCATTGAATCAACAGCACATATTTAAAACAGTTTGGCTTTGCAGAACACTTGCCTAGGCTGGAGAAGAGTCTCACACCCCACCAGCACTTTTCAGATTAACTAAGGCAATTGAAATATACAGTAAATTACTGACTGCACTTCCACAGGGAGATGGGGACTCTGAAGTCCACAGGCGCAACCTTCTGTTCTCCCTAACTGAAAACACAGCTGGAGTGCTCCCAACTTTCTCCAAGTGATCAGTGTTGCCTTGGAGAAAATAAGTGCCCACTGAGAAAACATACTTTTCAAAGACAAAAACAAGTCTTCGCCCCATCTATCAAAACTTTGTCTTAACTACAGAAGCAAAGTTTCCAAGGAACTTGAATATCAAGAAAAGTTAATCACACAAAATGTCAGTGTAGCACTGATACTGTCACTTATAATTTTCCTAAAACCTGATGATGGTATCTTAATTTACAATAAGAGCTAAATCCTTTTCTCCCCTTGATCCATCACTATCATCCCCCAAAACAGCCATGAATTCATTAAAGAAAAAAATAACACCTATGGTTACCATTTTGCAAATTCTACAATCTTGAACATGTTATCTATTGATTAATGTAGAGTCTTTTAGTACAAAGCTGTGGGTTTTCAAATGTGTTGGAGCCTATGTGATAGCATTACTGTGGGCCACCACGGGGCAGCCTGGAGGCGAACAGTGCGGGCGCTGCCCTCACAGCTCTGTCCCCAGCTCCCGTGGGAACTAATCTCAGCCATGGGGACTATTAAATGCTGAGTTTATTTGAATTTTAATAGGTGACTGTGAAAGAAAGTCCTTCAATTCAAAAGACAAACTAAAATTTGGGTTTCTGCTTTAGAAATGTTTGTTAGATATAACCTCAATTAAGTCACAGATTTACTTGCTTAATCTCTAAGACATAGAAGAACATGCTAACTGAAATTATATATGCTCTAGGAAAACAATGTGGGAGAATAATTGCCAAGAGTATAGATCATATTTTGGCAACTTGTTTCAGTATTGCAGTTTCAGTGGCAAGGTTATATCCAGTGTTATTATATTAATTTGTCAATCCACACAAATGACTAAAAATTTTATTGCTTTATTCAACAGATAACCACTGTGTCATCAGCTGTACAGGTACTGGGACTTCAACAGAGAACAAACCAGATATGGTGTTTGAGGCCATTTTAGGAATTGTCCAAAGACCAGGGGGAAGGAGCATAAACTTCTTGGAGTAAAATGGTCAGAAAGAGGCCTGAAAAGTGAGGTCAAAAGGAAATGTGGCTTAGTTCAGCAAATGAAATAAAATTGATAATTACAGAATGGTTACCCCAGATAAGGAAGCTTCCCCCTAAATCTTTCCCACCCTGTCCCTGCCTCAAAATTTTCATATATGTGAGTTTTAAATCACGTAACAGGTGTTTCTTAAGTACACGGAATGTGTCTTATTGGCAGCAACAGTAATGAAGTCAATCAAGATTAAAAAATGATTAATAATAATACATCGAGAGTCATTAACCTACTGTACCAACAATTATCAAGCAAAATGGTTACATGTTGTATTACTGGACTAATAAACAACATCACTTTTATGAAGCATTACATAGTATATCATAAAGATTAGAAATTGAAAGGCCTTTATAAGTCATTATCTTGGGGTGAGAGCCTAGCAAATTTTGTTGTGTGTTCAAGTCCCCAGCAGAGGCGCTATACACAATTCACTCTTAATTTACAGGTCCCAAGAACCAACAACTTAAATGCGTTCTTTAGCCTTCTTTGGAGCTGATAGAGCAAGACAGACCATTTTGGGGTGTTTTTTTTTTTTTTTTAGAATATTTTCTTCCTTGTGGAACTGGGGACAAAGCTGTCAAAACAGCAAGGGCTCCCTGCTGACAGTTTTGTCTAGCTCTGCAAACTGGGGAAATTAAATTTGGAGACTCCTTTCCATCCCCATAGTCTACTAAGTCTTTCTGAAGCTCAGGATCTTGCGAGGTAGCACAGGATGGCTGTTTAAAGGCTCACACTGTCCCAGAAGAATGGCTCCTAGCAGCAGTGGCTTGAATGAGATAAGAGATCTGGCAGAGACTGGTATGGTGGTCAGGCACAGGGGCTGATTTTATGCTTGTCCTTCTTCCTGGCATAATCATAACTAGTACCTTCTTTTGCTTTTTAAAGTTTCCTAGCTTGGAACATAAATTATAGAGTTCCCTTATAAGGAGAAGAAAAAAGGCTATTGCCCATAGCTTCTCTATACATCCACAAAACAGGTATTCAGGTGTAAAAGCATACCCAAAAGATCTTTCTTCCACTGTACAATTTGCAGAGTAAAGCCTGATTTTGCAGTTTCATGTGGGCAATTCAACTTTCTTGTGCATGTACAGAAATGACAGTCATTTTCATGTGCACCATTTGCAAGCATGAAGACCAGTGATATCTTGGCTCTTCAATATGTTATTGTTGACTAGAGAATGCAAGATCTTTGAGGGCAGGGACTTTGTGTGTTTTGTTTACTACTACTATCCTATTACTACCTGGAATAGCCATGGCTTAGGGAAGGTGCTCAATAAACACTTCTTGAATAAAAACTCAAGAAGTCAGTATTGTCCTTTGTACCTCTTCAGGAGACAATGTTATATGTGAATATAACATCAAAGCAAACTGCATTTCTTTTACATGGTTCTTACTCTTTTATTGTAACAACCAATTGACCCTGTTGCCATTTTAACTTAAAAAAATCAAGCATTCTTCCTTTTGATCATTTTTTGACCCCCTGTCTCTCTGGTACGTCTTTGTTTAGAAACCATGAGATTTCCAAATAGCTAATTCACTGCAATAACAACATTACTTTTTTTTATCACAGAAAGTTACCTAGGACTAAATATAAAGATCAGAGATTATCTTTCTTCTTGCCTTTAATCACTTGTTCAAACCAGTGCCAAGCACATTTTTCTGTATGGGGGAGAAATCTGGTAACCAAATAAAATTTATTAGTGATGTTCATTTACTTTCATTTACTAAGACTCAGGGTTTTTATTTTTATTTATTTATTTATTTATATTTACTTTTAGAGAGAGGGGAGGGGAGAGAGAGAGAGAGGGAGAGAAACATTCATGTGTGGTTGCCTCTTATGCGGCCCCCACTGGGGACCTGGCCTGAAACCCAGGCATGTGCCCTGACTGGGAATCTAACTGGTGACACTTTGGTTTGCAGCCCACACTCAATCCATTGAACTACACCAGCCAGGGCCTGGTTTTTTTTTTTTTTTTGGATCAAAATTTATTTAGCTAGATGTTGGTGCCTTCTCTTCTTTCTTAAAAGTCTATATATGCCATCCAACTTCTGTGTTCATCCCATGCAATTCCTCTAAGGGTGGTGCTTCTCAGCAAAAGGAAGGTACTCTTTCATTCAGAATACCTTCTCTGACTTAGAAAATAATACCTGGAGGATTGCAAAAAGATCTAGTATAGGTCTTACTTCACATAACAATGGGTATTAACCAAAACTACAGATCACGGTAAAGGTCAGCAGGGTCTGCCTTTTCACAGCAACCTTCCTCTACGATTCTCCAGCTAGAAATACAGTTTATTTCTTTTTAGTCAGATCGGCTTGTAATAAAGCAAAGTTTAGCTGTACAAATTTTTGGATAAAAGTACCATGATACCAAGCCCTATGTGTCCAGTGATCAAACATGAGGAAGGGGTTACTGAATGCATTGAGGGTCCAGCCGAGATCAATCAGGCCATATGAACTGGTGAGACTCCAAGCAATGATGATGGAACCCGGGGTGTCAAACTCATTTCTACCACGGTCCACATCAGCCTCACCATTGCCTTCAAAGGGCCGAATGTAATTTCAACTCCTTGACAGTTAAGGAGTAGTTACATTTATACAGTCCTAAAATTATGTTGGCATGTCTACATTGTAGACATTATCACATGGCACCAGATGATGGTCATTTAGCCATAGGTTTAAAATGAAAAGATAGTGTTGACATTCTAATATTTTAAATGTTTAGACAAGGTTGATTCCTTGTACTGTCTCTTCTGAAAGTGAACCTGAGGCATTACCTCTTAAGAACAAATCTGTTATTCCTTTTTTGCCCCAGTGTGCCAAAATTCGATGCTACCATTTCCATGTTTTAATCTATAAGGTTATAATCTTATTTTACATATTTAGTCAGATTCATAGAATTACAGAAATGTTCAAGTATACAAGAACTCAAATTCCAAATAATTTTATATTCAATCCATCACATGAGTTTATATGATGAAGTGTTGTACAGTGACCTCAAACATGAACTCTGAGCTGGGAAAGAAGAAATATATGAAGATGATAAGAACATGACTTTACATGGATATATTCAAATGACATTAAGTTAAACTTCCTATTTCCTTTATCAAATACCACTATGCTTATGCTAATCTGAAATAAGAGACATTAAATCAGGCCAGTTTTCTGCTTTGCTAGTGGCTACAGATATATATCAGGTCTTAAATCACACACACATTAGCTGATTTGTTTATTTTTCCACCTCTAAACCAGAATATAGATGTTGTATAGTAATTGACATTATTCAAACATAAAAACCTAGTTTATTACTGAGAATTCAGCCCAGTAGAGATTTAAAAACTTGCTCGACTATAAATTCTAAGCTGATTCCTGTTCGGCTTTGTAAATCTCTAAATCTAGTAAGCAGACTCTCCTGGGTAGAAATGGAGCTTTAAAAAGTCAAACAAAATATTTAGACTTTGATACGTAAATAGGGATCTAATTTTTTCAATAATCCAAAGAGTTTTATTAATTAATGCTTTAAAAAATGGAACCTACCTAACGACAAAGAATAAATAAGTTCTCTCATAATTGTAGTGTGGTATTTTCTATTTGTGTATCATGGCAGAGTTGACCATTAAATAAAGTAATAATGACCAATTACTAAGATGAAGTATTTGGTTTATGAAGAGAAACTATTAAAAATCAGTTACAATTTCAAACTGTTCTCATCAGAAAGCTTGAAGTCTCAAATGAACATGTAAGATGACGAACATTTCCTAAAGTCTGTAAGACCTCGTCTGAAAACCACAGATTTGGTGAGTTTGCTTTATTTCAGATGGATCCCAGGGCACAGCCAAATCAAAGAACTAAGAGCTCTCTTATCCTGGCTTATCCTCTAAACAAAAATAGTTTTGCCACTCTGTCAAATCTTTGCAATCTTGTAAATTTAAGACTATTGTGACCTTTCCTTGCGTTTTTCTTAAATTTCTTTCTTTCTTTAATTTTAGTTCAGTGTTAATTTAAGCTAACCAGATTAAATTCATGGGGGTCTGAGAAAGGTAATTTTAATTAACTGTTCCAAGGAAAGGAACCATGGCTGTGTGGAGATTCTGCATGACTCACCTGGGTCATTGTCTCCCTGCACAGTGGCCCAAAATGTAGAAATAATCGTCCTGCTTTCAGAGCAATGGTTTAAAAATAGGACTTAGCAAAGGAGAGACTTTCCTCCATCAGAAACAGTACATTGCAATCGGGGAAGATGCTCTAACTGTAGTATCTGCAAGCCTCTCAGTGTAACACAGAGAGGAGTTTTCTTTTATAGGACAAGTAAACAAGGCTAGAGAGAGCCTGACTCGGGGAAGTAGGGCCCAGGTGAAGAAGTGGAAGTGGCAGTGATAGGACAGTGGACCCAAGAATGTTTTATTCGCAGCCAGCCTGTTCACAGAAGGGCTTGTGAAGGAACGGTGTCTGCTGAAAGTTCAGCAGTTTGGGGGAAGGCGAGAAGCCTAACTGAAGTTGGATCAAGTCAGATCAGTGAACATTTTGCTCCAATTGATTAATGGGGACAAACCAGTTTAGCTAATTGTTTACGAGGCAGCAGTGGGAATTTGGAGTAAGCCAGGGAAGTATCCCTGAATCTTATCTAAGCCGTAAGAAAAGGGCACTTCTTTGCAATAAGCTGTTTTGCAGAATATAAAAGAGTGAGAGGATTTCTTAACCATAGCTCTTCTTCATGATCCCAGGTTTTCAGTGTGGTTGAACAATCAGGGTTTTAGTTTTTCCTCTATTATATGTGGTACAACAAAAATTTCACAGAAGCTTCTCCTGCTCTGTGATAGGCAGAATTCTAAGATGGCCCTCAAGATTCCTGCTTGCTGGTGTACACATTCTGGACAAACCCCTCCCCCTAAGAATGGGTGAGACTGCTAACATGATGGGGTATCCTAACCATGATTCTGTTACTTTACCAGGCAAGAGATTTTGCAGATGTGGATAAACTCCACAATCAGCCTCTTTCTCTATCAGAAACAATACATGAAACCTTTCTATCCATTATGATTTAACATAAACGTGCCCCAAAGTATGTCCCTATTCATCTGCCTGCTCTGCAAAGCCTAGACAAACACAATACAAATACCTCATCTAGTGCTATAGGAGATTAAATTGCAACTGGAAAGTTGAGAACAGAATGAACTCTTTACCTTCGCTCAGCAGTGAAGAGTCCTCCTGAGACTCAGATGAAAAAAATGGCTGAGATATGTTCAAGTTCTTGAGCACAGAGTCACCAAAATAAAGGGGAGATAAAAGGAGCCTGCTGAGTGGGGTGCTACTGAATGAGCGTGGGTTCAAAACCTTCTTCTTAAGCTGAGAGCCTCTGAACTTCCCTGTGCCTCCCTTCCTTTGTGGGCAAAGTAGGAATAAAAATACTAACCCTTTATGAAGCTATAAGAAATAAATGAGGTATTCTATTTCCACATATAATATCTATATTGCTTAACCACCACTACAAAGATGTGATAAAGGATTTTAGTTTTGTTTTTGTGGTTTGTATTAAATTTTTGTCTTCATTTGAAGGTACCCTTAGTTTAAAATTTTTGATGTGTTCATTGTTTTTGCTGGTGGTGGTACTGACTGTTTTGATTGGTTACTTTTGGATTTTGCTTGGTTTTACTTATTTGCCACCATTTTTGTTCTTTAATTTCAGGAGAGGCATGAAGAAAGAGATTTTCGAGAGTTGGAGGTTTATTTTTCAAACCCTTTCACTCAAAATGCTGTTTTATTCAGGAAAAAAAGAGGGTACCCTTTGTTGCAGGGAATAATGAGACAATAAAAGAATTTGTCAGGTTGCTGAGGGGACTTACATTCTGAGGTAAAAAATAGAACAAGTCTTACATTAGAACAGAATAGATGTGAGTGGATTTGAATGCCTCATTTGTTAGGGCGAAGTAGACATAATTGCTCTTATAACTTCACTTTTGATTGACTGAAAAATAAAAAGTTAAGAAAAAAAGAAAATCTGATTATTTCCCCATAAAGACTGGAAAAATATATACTTTTAATTTCTATTCCGTTAGCTAATAAAGCTGCTCTTTTCTCCTAAGGGGGCAGTAACCTAGAGAAGCCTTCTCAAGTGAGTTTGCAGGTTCCAATTTGTTTTTTCCATTGGCTATAGTTGCTTTGCAGCTCAATTAGAAAAGTTATCTGTCCACTCCATTTTCCAAATGAACATGGGAGCAATTGCATAAATATTAAATTCTAGAAAAACTGGATTTTTTATTAGGTATATAATACCCAGCTGGTTGTTCCTTGGCTACCCAAAACCTAGGAAACCCCTCTTATTGAGAAGTAAATCTGTGTGTTCTTGAAACAGGCACTGAAATTCATTTTTTTGCTGTAGGGCTCTCACTTAATCAAAAACTCAAACAGTTTAATGCAAAATGGAGTTTGGGAATTAAAAATGGCCAACATCCTATGTGCTCTTTGGATAACCCACGTATATGAGGAAAAAATAAACAAACCAGACAAAAAGGAGGAAGGAACTATTCCCTGGGAATTCTCCTGTTTTAGCTGTGCAGCACCCTCACTCTTCCTAATGAAGAAAACCTCTTCAGGGTATAACCTGAGTGAGTACTTGTGACATCACACTCCCCATTAGCACGCCCGATGAATCCACAGTTAGGTTCTACAGCTGTGATTAGAAAATGGGAGTCCAACATTGCTTCACTACTGATGGAAAGATTTATGGGCTTTGTTGTCAAAGCCCATTGGTATGTGTGTGACATTATGTAAAATATTCTGGCCACAGAGGCTCCCATCCAGGCATTTCATTCCAGTATATTCTTGCTGCGGATGACATATGAGTATAGGCAGGCAGGATAATTTACTGCGGATGACAAAACCCTGATCACAACTTGTTATGCCCAAGTTTATTATCTGTGCAGGCACCTTCAGTCATTATTATACAATTCCAGAGCACTTTATAATTGAGTTGCAAATTAAAATCCTTGTGGAAATGATTCATCATTTTACTGAGCCAGATTCCTATTTTGTTTTTCTTTTCTTTCATTTTCCTCACTCCGGTTCTTCAGTTTCTACGTACCTGTATTTTATTACACTCCCCACTGCTATCAACTAAGGCTCCTACTTTGTTTTTCAGCCATTTCATTAATTTGATGTTTACTCCTTATCCAGATTCCCTAATAAAAATGCTAATTATGATCATATCTAACAGTGATTGCAGAGGCACCCCACCAGCTCCTTCCCACCTCCAACTGGACCTACGCACATTTATCATCAGGGTTTACTTTGTCAGACAGATTGCAATATTCCCAATTGCTCTCCTTCAAGCCTGCTAACCCCAGTGTGGGAAATAAATCCAATTCACAAGATACTCTGTCAATTATTATAGCAAACCTCAGAGGCAGAGCCACATTTTGTCTATTTACTAATGTAACACCATTGGAAATAATAAAACCTGAAAATGAAATAAAATCTATTCTTACCTGTTCTCATGATCACTTTACTTATTGCTCCTATAGGTACTGATTTTTCTATAATCATTTCTCCTAATATGAAGTCCACGTTTACCTATCTTTTATAAAGCTGTAAACAGAAATTTTATGCTACAGGGAATTCTTGCCTTTTTTAATTTCCAAAATTGATTTGTACAATGTGTTAAAACATGGATCTGCTCTTTTGACCCTAATTTAAGCATTCTTGAGCTTTCTTGTTATTTACCTGAAAGCTATTTTGACAAATTCTTTCATAATTTAAAATAATTTTTAAATGTTTTTGCTAATTGGTTTAATGAGCCCAGCCCACATACCTTTACAAAGTCATGTTCATTACACTATCAGCCTTATTTATTAGAAACTTTTTTCAAATTTTACTTTGGATATTTAGATATTATTTTACCCATTTTTAAAATATATTTTATTTTTGCATGTATCAATCCTGATAAGGAATTCGTTGTGCCACAAAGGAAAGATAAGCTGTGGAAGAAAATTTGAATAGAATTAGCTTCCTCAAATAACGATATGTCTCTGTGGAAAACTCCTTGTTGAAATCAGAGTATCTCTACTTTTCTAATAATCTTCCGAAATACTCCACCATTTTTTCTAACTTTCCTTATTTCCCTTTCATTACCTAGGGAAAAATAACCCTTATGTATCCCTACAAATCTGACAACAGGTCTGTTCACTCTGAGTGTCAGTTTGAACCACGTCAGCTCTGTTAATACAACAGAGCCTGAGCCTGGGCTGCCATCAAAATGATCTGTTCCACCCACAGCAATAAATGAAAGAGAAGAGTGATGCAACCAGAAGCTCAGAAGCAGTTGTGCTTCCCCCCACACAGCTCTGTTTCCTTTCACTTAAGTGTTGAGGAACTAATTCTCATCCAGTACCAACCATTTTTAATTTGCAAGACTTCTTGTTATCACAGTTTGGTTAAACAACAGCAGACCCCCAACAATGCAGTTCAAGTTTTAGACAGAAAACAGTTACCTTGTCACAATCGCTGTGAATAATTGCATAAAGTACAAACTTCCAGCTAGCAAGGAGGTCTGCATATCATCAGATAAATAAATTTGTTTCATGGTCAGTGACCAATTATATCCCTTCTTTCAAAATCTGTCCGTGATTGGTCACTGTATGTCTCCATTCAGTTCACATATAGGAAAGCACATACTTATGCTGCAAACTTGTCACTCAGTTTTAAGTCCACGTGGCTGATTAGAAAAATGGATCATTGAAGAGGAAATTGGCCAACAGAGATGAAAGTAAAGAAACCCAAAGAAAAGGCCAAAAGTGGTAACCCTGGGAGAGATGTTGGATGGAATCCAAATGGAGTCACGGCTGACTGTGGGAGTGTTGACACTGCCACCACTGGGGCAGCTCCAGATAAACAGCCAGAAAACACAGGGAAGGTGAAGCAAGGGAGATATATGAAGAAAGCAGTTGTGAGGATGTGAATGACAATGTCCCGAAGGCAGCGATGCTGGGAAAAATTTCTTCCTAAGGAAATTCTTAGACTTATTTTACAACATTGAAAGGGAAACAGATACAATGCAGCAATAACAACTGGCCAAGTCTTGGAAAGATGCTCACTTCTCATCATAAGTTACATGACCTCAATGAGGCAATCGCTGCTCAAGCTTCCCTTGAACATTTTTTACAAATAGCCAAAGCACTTGTTCAATTATTCATGTTTCTAATATTTAAATATCAGCGTGTTAAATAGTATTTAAAAACATTTGCCCATATGCTTAAAACCAAACATGAAAGAGTTTTCAGTGTTTGAAAGCAGTTTCTAATGGTTGCAAAACAATCATACACTTCCATTATTAAGGTCACTCTGCATGGCTTCAGCTTGCACAGCCATCTACTGTGCAAAGCAAGGACTATTGGCAATAACAATTTTAAAAGTTTATTTTAACAAAATAGCTAAAATAAAACCTCTGTGGATTTCCACTAGAGGTTTGTTTCCAAACTGGGGAGTGAAAAAAAAAGAGGTTTACTTGTTCATTCAGCTTTAATTACACTGTCCCTATGGACATTTGATTTGAATAATTCACTGTAATACATTCCCAGTTTAATTACCCATTCCCCCCTGCCACAAGCTTAATCTAAATGCTGTGCAGGTTCTGATCGTCTTCCTTCCTGTACACAACTCAAGTAGCTTACACTTCTGGTAACAAAGTTGTGTATTGTCCTCATATGAGTGCAGATGTCTACATCGCCCTGGAAACCAAAGATGCAATTCTAAAAGGAGCTCTCGAGGGTTTACAATTGACTGAGTTCCATTGGATGCTGGTGCAGAATTGTGCCAAGAAAGCTCTGTGTACACTGGTTTGAACCTCACCACGGCTGTGGAAAGACTGGAAGAACTTTAGCTGACTTGTGGGGAAGAAAGAGCTCAGTGGGAGTTGGTGGAATCTTTTTCTCAAATTCGCAGATTGTCTCAATTAAACTTGCCACTCAAAGTATGAACACAGATTGTCTTTTGTTTATTCAGAGACTTATAATGGCCCCAAAGAGCAACTGATTGCCAAAGGGACAGAGTGACTAGAACAGAACAAGAAGTTCCTATCCTGCAATACCTTTTATTCCAAAGAATGTTATGTAGAACCCCAAATACTTTTGCTCCTGCTGTCTGTCAGCTTTCTATGTGGTGGACATGCCAGTCCACACAATCTATTTAATCCAAAGTGTAGCTTAACTCTACTGCTAATCATTACATAGAAGTAACCCTTTATTTTTCTAAAGATGATTTATTCAACAAGCTCACTACAGGGATGGAGACAGAACACAGGAAGAGAATAAAAAGTCTACAGAAACCATCTTAAACTTCCCATTGCTTAATTAGGAAACCCAGATACATGAGAAAAAAATCACTTGTAATTCTTATAATTTACTTGTAATTCTACTGCCTGTGGATAACTGTGTTTACTATTCTGACGCATATTCTATAAGATTTAGTTCTGCACAAAGACACATATGTGGATGTGTGCAATGTTAATTTTTAACAAAAGTATATTATGCATTTTGTTTTGAAACCTACTTTTCCACAACATATTACAGATATTATTGCAAGAAACATATACCTACATTACAATTGTCAATGGGTTTACAAATATAAGTGAAGAACAGCTTGGCAACCGAACTTTATTTTAGGTGTTGAAACTATTTCCTTCTTTTTGTGTTATAAATACGCACACGTATGCCAATGGATATCTATCGTCACATATTTGTTTCTTGTGGATAAATTTCTAGAATTAAAATGTTAAGTCAGAGAGAATGCCATTTTAATGGTTTTCATTTATAGGTTTACAAAATGCCTTCTAGAAACACTGTATATTATCTTGCATTCCCACCACACCGTATATCCAGTTCCCCACTTTCCTCTCGACCTATTTTGTAAACTTCATAAACTTGCTAATCGGACAGGAAATACTGGCAGATCCTTTGTTTTCAGTTGTCTTCTCTCACTGCTGCTGAGACTGAATGTGTTCCACATCTCCTGTCTTTTGCCCATTATGCTATCACAACTTTGACTTTTTAAAAAATCTTCACTTGAAAATATGTTTGATTTTATAGAAAGTAGAAGAGGGGACAGTGAGAGGAAGAAAAGAGAGAGAGAGAGAGAGAGAGAAACTACAATCAGTTGCCTCCCACGCTCCTTCCAACCAGGGATGGAACCCACAACCTTTTGGTGTGTGGAATGGCACGTCAACCAACTGAGTGACCAGACCAGGGCGGAAGTTTGACTTTTTTATTAATTGACATCTTTATATTAAAAACTGTAACATCAATATACCACACATGCCTTTCCTGCTTGTATTTTAACATGGGGTATTATTAATTTTGTAATTAAATTATATTTATTTCACAAAACCTTTCACTCTTTTTAAAAATAGTGAAAATAGCCCTGGCTGGTGTAGCTCAGTGGATTGAGCGTGGACCTGCGAACCAGACAATCATGGTTCAATTCCCAGTCAGGGCACATACTGGGGTTGCAGGCCAGTTCCCTGCAGGCCAGTTCCCAGCAGGGGACGCATGAAAGGCAACCGTACATTGAAGTTCCTCTCACTCTCTCCTTCCCTTCCCCTCTAAAATAAATAAAAATTTAAAAAAATAGTGAAAATAATTTTGCAGATCCGGTGCCATGTTAAGAATGGCCTTCTCCACCTCAAGGTAATAAAAGTACTTACATATTTATGTAAATTTATGTAGTTTTACTTTAATATTTTGTTTTTACATAAAATTACGTATCTTTTCACTTAAACATTACTACCTATTAATACCATACAATTAACTTTTTATTTTAGATATTGTATTTTTTTTAGTTCTAGGATTTCCATTTGCTTTTTAGACTTTCCATATTCCTCCTGAAGTTTTCTAATTTCTTCTCATTACTTCTATCATTTTTCTGTAGATTCATTAGCATATTAATCATAGTTATTTTAATGTCCTTTGTCTGCTAATTTTGCCTGAGTGATCTATTGTTCTGTTTCTATTAACCATATTTTTCTCCTGAATATGAATTATGTTTTTTGTTTCTCCTTATGTCTAGAATTACTTTATTATATACTAAGCATTTAATATATATTGCAGATCTTTTAAGCTCCTGTTTTCTTGAGGGTCTTTTTTTTTTTTAAATTTCCAGTTAAATGCGACTGAACTAGCACAGTTAAGTCCTCAACATCATAGATAGGTTCTTGGAAATTGTGACTTTAAACAAAATGAGGTGTAACAAAACTAGTTTTATCAGAGACTAATTGATATAAATAAGAATTAAGGTCCTACAGTATATTTCTGGTCACAAAATCATCATCAAATATTTACATCAAGACTCAAAACACTTCTAATAGTAAACATTTAAATAAATGTGAGCTATATATACACATTTAAAAAAGATTCATAAACACAAGTAAAATTATTTTGCAACCCACTTTTCCAAGTTCATTATCTCAGGTGGCCAGACCCCATCCTGGCAGCACAGGGCACTAGGTTAAACCCAACCCTGGATGGAAGGTTCTGATATGGAAGGACAAACCCACACCCACACCCATGCAGACTGGGCAATGTAGACACCCCAGTCAATTCACCTCAGTGCACACCTTGGCATGTGTGGGAAAACCAGAGTCCCGGAGGAGACCCATGCAGACCTGGGGAGAACATGTAAACTCCATATAGTGGCCTAGCTGGAATCTTTTTTGTTGTTGTTTTTTCTTATCAATGTTATAATAAAACAGTATTGAATAAAATAATGTTATTTCAGAACCTGTTGTATTATCTAATAAAATATGTTTATTTAGGTTTGTTTTTGAGTTGTTCTGTCCTGTTCATCTATTGGCCCTTAAAATAAACCTGTTTCTTCTTCTGAGGAGTATTGAGTTTTATTTTAGCCAACAAGTAAACTAAGGAAGGATGGTCTCCAGTGTCGAGGAGTGCTTTCACCTGTGAAAGCAGACCCATTTCAGCTGTGCTCTTACTCCCAGGACATGGTTCTTGCTAAGCTATGGCCCTCTGGGTTCCATGGAAAGTTTAAGATGTTTTCTAAATACCATTAAATTTGTAGGAATTTAATTCCCAAATCTATCTCCCTGGCATCCAGGTACCTGCTGAAATCTCAATGCAATTTTTTTTTTTTTAAGTGTTCTAGCTGCTGTTTTTTTCTGGGGTTAACTTGGAGTTTTGTTCTACACTTTCGCAGTTCTGGAGTCTGCCAAGAATCTGAGCAGAGTATGTACAAAGATTTTGGGGCTCCCCCTTGTGTTTTCTCTTCTGGGATATCTTTCCCTCAGTATCTAACAAAATGGCCACACCTACCTGCAAGGAAGCATGGGAGATGTAGTCTTCACTGCAAGTGCCATGTACTCAGCCAAGTGGTGGTCATCTTTCTATTTTAATTATATTTCATCATGTATATCTTTATTAGGGAAAAAACCCTATATTTATTGATATATATATATGTAAACTGAGAGATCAGTATATTTTTAATTCTTTCCATCTCCAAGTATTTGTTGAAATAATGTCTTTTAAAAACCCAGATTACCATTATTATTTTTGAATGCTATGTATCTTCTAATTTAACAAATTATATTTTAATTTAAATTATAATAATATTAACCTAAATTTCTCCCTTTTCTAATTTTTAATTAACATTCATTTATGTGTGATCATTTCAGGAGAGGTAGGCAGATAAAATACTTTTTGAGCTCTTGTCTGTAACATGTCTTTCTTGTTCTTGCAATAAACAATGGCATTTTAGAAAATATAATTTTCTCTGCCATAAGTCTGTTTACATTTTTTCCTCATCTTCTAGCATTTATTTTTGTAGAAGGGAACTATGTGAACTGGTTTTCTTTTTGTCTGTAATTTTTTCTGACTGGATTCTTGAAGGACTTCTCCCTCTAGTTTTGATAGTGAATTGAATAGAATGTCTCTTTTCATTTATTTTGATTGATACGTTCTGAACCCTTTATTATGAAGAACCAATCTTTGTTAAAATCTCATATATGTGTGTATAAATGTGTGTGTATAAATATGTGTGTGTGTGTGTATATACACACACACACACACACACATATAAAATTTGAGTTTTCTTTTGGCTTAATGGTTTTGGGGGGATTTTTCCCTTCATTTGTGATAGTATTTCCCCAAATCTCCATAGCATTAAAAATCACTTTGTGGTTTTTTTTTAAACATAGATAAACCTAAGTCCAATCCCTGGGATATGGATCCAGTATTCCCTGTGGAGGGCACACCAAACACAGTGTTTTAAATGTGTCCATGTGACCATTATGCTCATGAACATTTGGGATGCATTTTAATGTATTTCTATTATGCCTATATTTGGTTTTCTCAATCTATCATCCATGTCATTTAGACCCTATTAATTTTCCTTCCTCTGTGTTCTGATAATTTCTTGAGCTGCTCTTCTAATTCACTGATCTAGTGTTCTGTTAATTTACTGTTCAATGACTAGATTGTTTTCAAATTCAGTCATCCTGAGTTACCTGAAATAAAGCATTTCTAGTTTATAACTCTTCTGTGTATGTAAATGCAATATTATCTTGAATCTTGTTAAGTAGGCATATTATCTTTAAACCCTGTAATTTTACTTGAAGAAGTCAGTTAAATGGGGGTCATTTTGGCTGATGTGTCTCCTTTCTTTGAACCATTGAATCATTTCATGTGTAAGGCAACTTTCTTGTATTTACAAATTCATAGAGAGATAGACTGCTCCACTGTTGGAAACGGTATGCCCATTTACAGAGACAAAAGAGGGGGAGAGAGAAACATTGTGAAACAGTTCACCTTCACTTGGAATGGATCCCCTTTGAGAAGGCAGACTATACTCCCAAATAGCTTAGAGATGCTCAACAAATATTATCGATTAGAAAAAAGATTTCTTCACAACTAACCTGTGTTAGGAATGGAAGGAAAGAGAGGTAGGAGAAAAACTTCTCAATGTATTCCTTTTTATATTATTTTGATTCTGAAAATATGGAAGCATTATTCATTTAAAAAATGAATGAAGTAGGGCAGCCCCAGGAAAAGTATTTTTCTTAAAACGAGCAATGGAACTGTGTCACAACTTAATTTCAGTTTTAGATTTTTGAACTGAAAATCTGCTTTTAAATACGGGTTTCCGAAATTCCTTTGGGATTTTTCTCTAACATGTCACCTCATTATTAGAGTGACTCTGTACCCTGGTACTTGCACTGCTCTATTAAGAAGCCATTCAGGTTTCATAAAAGCAACACGGTTAGTCAAGGGAAATTTAGAAAACATGATCAATACACTCAGAACATAACAAGTGTACCAATCTCTGGACCCATATGTCCTAAAGAAAAACCTTTAATATATGTTTTATTGTTACGCATGCCAAGTTTCACACATCATGATGGAATTTTCAAATAGTCATACACATTCTTGAAAAACAGCCTTCCCCAGATGGTAGAGTCCTATCTTGGTCCAAACTGTATAAATTAAAGGAATATTGATCTTAAAATAATAGTACAGTAAATAATTGAAGCTTTATCCTGTACTGCCACTGGCATTGTTAGACATTTTATCTTCATAATGTTCTCCCATGCAAGCACTTAAAACAGTCAAGCCATTAGCTCTTTATGGAGATCAATTCTGTCAACTTATTGACAGACTTCTTTAAGCACAGATCTCTTTCTTGCTTCTGAGTACTTGCTCTGGCACAGTCATGAAAAAATGCATCATATTATCCAACCACTCATTTACAGTTGCTATAAACACCTGCCTACAAGATGAATGCAGGTGCAAAAATTGCACATTTTTCTCACTGCCTCTTATTCTTTTGTGATACACACTAGTCTGATGTCAATAAACAGAGTATTCACTGGAGAAATGACCAGGCCCAAATTCACTGGTATTAACTGCCTTACTACCAACCACACTAACACTTTTCTAACAACAAATTGAAAATACTCCTCATTCTATAAAAGTCTCAGCAGATAGTATTTAAAGCAAAAAGATTGAAATGTGGGCATTAAAATCCTGCAAGAAAAGTAGTTATAACTCTTCCTTATGAAAATATTTGCAAATTTAAGTTGAAATTACTTATAGTGAAAATAATAGGAAAAAAGAAAATAATAGGAGTATATTTATGCATACAAAGTATGAGCATTATTTCACATTGTTTATCATAAAACAAAAACAGTTCTTTTGGTGATGGAAGTTTTCTTGATATGATTTTTTTTTAATAAAGAGCATAGGGTTGTAAATAAGAAGACAAAACAAACCGCCTGATGGGGTATCTGGCACACAGACACTTAGTGAGTGTTCATTGAATCCAAAGTAGAATAATCAAGTTCTGAGTCTGTACTCACCACTTCAGGATCTTGGATACTTTGCTTTTCTATCATACCACTTTCTCGAGTAATATAATAATAGTACTTCCCTCACAGAGTAACATGTTACAGTGTATAGAAATGCTTGAATTGTTTAAAAGGAATGCATTACCACAACATTTTACTATGCTTCACTTAGAAATTACTGTCTTATTTTATGATGTCAGAACCATGTTGGAATGAGCCCAATGTTCAGCTATTTGCTTAAATTTACATGCTTTGTGTGGACAAAACATTAACATAATTGATAGGATCCCACCATTTGGCACTATATAGAGAGACTAAAAACCACCTGAATTCTGCAGTTTTCTGTTTATCCCAACAATATCAAGCTTCAGACATCAAAGGCCTTTCACGTGTTGGTTCCGTCTCCCAGCACCTGAGCAGAGCACTAAACGTCAGAAGGAAACTCGTGTTTCTGCTGGGTTTAACTGTCCCTGGGACAGGTTCTTTGCATCTCACAGAAGAAGCTGAGTCTCCCCTCTTTATTTAGTGCACCTACTGCTGCAATCAGTATTTACCCTGAGCCCCAGTTTTGTTTTTGTTTTTGATGGGGTCCCTGATGTCCTGCCTAGTTCTTACAAATACCCTCCTTGCAAAATTGAGACTCAATTTTCTCTACTCACCTCCTCCTGGTCTCCAGACATGCCCAGGCACTAGCTGGAGACCTGATTCAGCCTCACCTGAAAGCTGTACCACCACCACCGGCCAGACCACTCATTAACCAATCCAATAATCATCCCCAACTCACCTTCAGTTGTTGAGTCCTAGTTCCCTGATAAAATTTACACAATTAGAAGAGAACTTTTCAGATCCCTACCAGTATCTATACCTACATGTTCAACCTTATTGCCTGCTTCTAGAGATGAACTATCCCTATGTGCATTCATCTAAAACCAGGCTGTTACCATGAACACTGGATTCCTATTTTGCTTTCTTATTCAAGGACATTGGTCTAGCAACTCTCTACTATTTCTTCTACATCACAGCAACTTCTCTGCTAGTTTATGAGCATAAATGCAGTTATTTCTCCCATACTAAAAAAATCTTCCATTTACCTACTGCCAAGTAACACTAGATTATTTTGCTTTCCTAGAGCAAAACCCCTTGAAAGCATGGTAGACACTGTCTCAAATTGCCCTGTTTTCATTCTCTCTTAAACACCTGCCATTGTGTCTTTTATGCCAAACTTCACCAACACTGCTCTCATCTGGGTCACCTATAACATCGCCAATGATCATTTTTCAATTCTCATCCTCCTTGGCCGCTGGGCCATATGTCACATGGGTGAGCATTCCTCTTCCTTGATACACTTGGCAAGCCTGCTTTTGCAGGGGAAGACTCATCAGTCATCTGGGATGAGAGAATCCAGGAAATCTCTTGGCACCACCTTCAAAATATATCCAGGCTCTGACCATACATACCACTGTGTCTATTCTAACACCAGCTGCACCCATCCCTCCTTCTCAGATTGCTGTGGTTATTCCTAACTGGTCTTCCTGTTTCCGCCCTCGCCACATTACAGTTTCAACAAATCTTTTCAACATATTAGCAAAAGCAATCTTTAAAGTAAGTGTAAATCAGATGATGCCTCTCTGTTCAATCTTCCTGTGGCTTCCAATCTCATTCAAAATAAAATCAAAGACTTTAAAATTACTTACAAGGACCTGTGGGCTGTGATTGCCAATTTTCTCCCCCGAGGTCCTCCCCCGGTTTGTTCTGTTCCAGTACATGGGCCTTGTTTCTCTCAGACACACTGCCAGTGGGGATAAAGGTAGTGGAAATAAATTATAATTTACTCTGTGGCAATGCTGCTTTTGGGTACAAATATCAATAAAATAGCACCCCTATCAAAAACAATAATATACATGATAATTCAAATTGTATTACAGATACATCTTATGTGAATTATATAAGCAGAATTCTAGACTTTAATAGGTCCTTTACAAATATAGATACTGTCTCACTCTCACCATTTACAGAAGTGATACATAAAATTTAAATTTCACAGAATTTTAAGAACTTTCTCTGGTGAAATTTTTCAACGTGCTTACTTCCAGGTGTAAAACAAAGAGATTCATAATGACTGGCTCAAGGCCACATGTATGGCCAGAGATAAATTCCAAGAACTTAGTAATTCTAGTCATAAAACTATTTTGATTTTGTGCTAATTAAGACTTCAGTTGTTCTAAATAGAGTATAGGAAAACATATTAAATGAAAATGGGCAACTTATATTTGTTATTTCCTCCTAAGTTTTCTAGGCCAATAATTCTGGGATCCAACAACAGCCTCAGAGAAGTGACTCAACATTACTGCTGCTGCCACTGCACGCACGTCCTCCAGGCCACTGCGCCAGTCTGCTCAGACGCCATCAGCCACTGACGGAACAGGCCACATGCTCAAAAATGTTCACTTCTGCAGGACTTCCAGGATTTTCGTAGCCCTGTCCTTGGACATAGGTTTTTGATCTGTCTAATATTTCCTACATATTCCAGACCATTATCATTCACAATACTTGACCCCAAGTCTATTTTAAATGTCTCTTTTCTTGGGACTGGCAAAAATAATATAAGTAATGTCTTTGTTTCCCATGAAATAGGATGTCAGCTCCTTTTGCTACTTTATTTTATATAACTTCTTAAACATAGTTAATTTAGTGAATATGCACTGATGTTGATATTGGGAAAAGTGAAGACTGTTTTGCTGGCTTCATTAAGGAGCACCCGAATAAAACCAAATTCTTCATTTCAAGACTGACTGCAGTCTAACAAGTAACGCTCCAAGCAGCTTTGCTACCTTTTCACCTGGCGACAAGAGCTGCCGCTGTTTGTTAAGGAAAGCACTTAACAAATATTTATTATGCACTTATTAAATGAGAAGAGTATTTCGAATAAGAGATGCAAAGTGTAATATTTTTGTTAGAAGGCATGCGTACGTAAATCATGGAACTGACCCATAATGTGATAGCATTAATTTGCAGGACAAGCACTAGGAGACAGACCAACCCTGCTGGGGCAGTGATTTGGGTTAAAGGAAGTGTTTCTGCCCTGGAAGGGTATGAAAGGTGTGGATCTTGAGGAAGGGCTCTAAGTTACGGAAATGTGACTTTGGTCTCTGTTAAGGTGAGACCCAAGTTAAGGTCAAATTAATCACTTATTCAGGGGTTCATAACCAAGAGACTATTTTTGAAGGGACCTCCAATTGCTATAGCAGTTATAGCAAATTTGAACAGGAAATTCCAGTTAATTCTAGATCTAGGACTGGCCTGGGTACAAAAGTACAGAATGCAGACATCTTATTTACACATGTTATAATCTAGGGTCAGAAACTGGTCTATGAGCTTTCACAGTAGCAAATGTTTCTCACTTTTACTTCACCTGAAGGCATTTGGGTTGCAAATTTTGCTTCAGAATAATTGAGAGCTACTTAAAGCATTTTAGTAAGAGAATGATATATGTAATATAGTAGTTTCAGAACAGGAGTCTGGCTATGGTGTTTAATAAGAACTAGAAAGTAGATAAACTAGAATGAAGAAAATCTACTAGGGCATGGCAATAGAAGTTTAAGGATGAAGTGATGAAGTCCTGAACCATCTTGGTGAAGTGATAAAAAGGGGAATTCCCAAAAGCATGTAACTTGTTTACTTAAAAAGTACTTTAAATAAATAGAACATCTCAAATAGTGGTCAAAAAGTTTTTGCCCTCGTGTAGCATAAAATTCATTGTGAGGGACAGGCTGTAATCAATCAATAACATGCAAAAAACACAAAACTGTAAATGTTGTAAATATTTCAAAGAGTCAAACATGCTTATAACAGTGAGGGAAATTTCAGCTAACACTTGAGCTTGTTTGGAAAGATCAGTTGGAATTAATCAGACATAGAGGGAAGGTGAGAAGGTTCTAGGCAGAAGACAGAGCAAATGAAAAATCCCTGTGGCTGGAAGAACTCATTTTATTGTGCTTTGCTTTATTGCACTTCACACCTGTTGCCCTTTCTACAAATTAAAGCAAGACCCTCCACCACCGAGAAGAGTATGACTTGCTTTATTCCCGTGGCCTGCAACAAACTGTAACGGCCCCTCTGAGGTGTGCCTGTGGTAGACAAGGCCAGGGTGGTGAAGTGCAGAGAGGAAAAGGGGGGCACACAGGGAAATGTTAGACTGTACAAGGTCTGATTAAGGAGATTGGTTTTTATGCTAAGAAAAACATTATTTAAAGATTGTATGCACCTGGATGAGCTTTGCTTTTTAGACGGACCTGCTGGCTATAGTCAGGTGAAATGAATTGCAGGAAAGCGTGCGAGACGTGGAGAAGGGTTCAAACCTTAATGCTGCTAATACTCAACTCTAAACAGAGAGCATGTGGGTGAAATTAGATACTCAGCACGCACTAAAATATATTTCATGAAAGACCCATACAATATGTCCTAAGGGCAAAGTGTTCCATGACTCAATAACATGGGAAATGCTGTATATTATATCCCTTCTTAGAAATCTGCAATGAATGTAGCTTATTAAAGACTCTTGTTGTGAAGGAATACAGCTAGAAAACAAGCAAAGCATGTTTAACTTTGTGAAACCCAGAATGTCATGACTGTATCTAGTTTTGTGGTACTGTTTGATTACAGCCTCTCAGAATGAATTATATGTTACATAAGGGCAAAAATGTTTTGACCTTGAGACTTATTGCACATAGAATACCTCTTGGGAAATACAGATGTTTTCTTACCAAACAGAACTGGATTTTAGTATATGGCTCTACCTGACTTTTTGCACTGCTAGTATGGAGAAGTATTTTTCACTAATATTTTAAAGAATAATATTGAAGAGAAAAAACAACAATATAATTTAACCCATGGAGCTATTGCACCTATATAAAAGTGGAAAATTTTAGAAGCATAAAAACAATAACTAATAGAGATGGGTTTACATCTAAGGAACTATTGCAGGGGGAAGTCATTTAAAGAAATATACACTTCAAAATGATATAAATTATTACATACCTCTAAGAATAAGAAATGTACATTTGAGCAGCAGCCAGCCTCCACAATATTCTTAATGAGCCATGCCTCCTACCCTTTATACCCTTGCTCTGCACCCTCCCATGCTGACTCGCCCTGGTGTTGACCAATAGAAAGTAGTGGGAGTGACTCTGAATTTCAAGGCTAGGTTGTAAAAAACTACAGTTTCCACCTTGGGCATTTGTGTTCATGGTTTGCTTACTCTGAGGGAAGCCAGCCACTAGGCCGTGAGGACACTAAAGCTACCTATTGGGGAGACCTAGGTGGAAGGAGCTGAGGTCTACTTGACCAATAGCCAGCATCAAATTGCCAGTTGCCCGAGTGAGCCAGCGTGTGGCAGATCGCCTAGCCCCAGGCATGCTTCAAGATGACTGCGTGACATACGCCTGCAACTGCCTGAGAGACCCCAAGATGGAAATGCCTGGTTGAGTCCTTCCTAGATCCTTGACCTACAAAACCACACAAGAAAATAAAAGATCAGTGTGCTTTTAAGCCACTAAATAATGGGATGTTTTTAAAAGCAGCAATAGCGAACTAACATACAGAATTCTTTTAGAAAAACAATGTTTTGAATGATATTTTCTTGTTAGTATAAATCACAGAAATATACTTTACTAATTAAACATTAATGTTTGTAAAGCATTTTATTTGCCTTCCAAATTAGCATATTCTATGATTTTTTCAGTAAGAACACTTCAGGGATATCATCTGAAAATTTTCAGGAAAGAAATCTTGTAATATAACTTACAGAAACTCACAGATAACTTTCCGTATGCTAATGTACAATACTTCTTCAGAGGAAGCAAATCACCACAGAAGTGGGTCGTTAGAAGACCATCAAGTCATGAATAGGATAAGCCTTCTCTGATGATGAATATGACAAAAGCTTTGAGAATTGCCAGCCATTGTGAATGAAGCAGAACATTTTCATGAGGTGAAGAGAATGCATTTCATACTTTGCAAGGTCTTTCCTTTAGTAACATCCACCAAACTCTTTCCCCTCCCATCTGCTATGTAGCCCATTCAATTAGAGATAATAATGGAGGCCTGCGACGGAATGTAATTCATTTCTATTTTATCTATTAGATAAACAACACTTCATTTTATCTCTTAGCCTCAACCTTGCTTCTCACTTCTTATCCTTATGCTTCTAACAGAGAAAAAAGGTCTTGAATTTCTTTTTCTTTCTGTTTTTTTCCTCACTCCCAGCCACTTCAGGAAGTTATCGGAGTAAGATCATTGCTCCAGGTCAGAGACTCAGGAGAAAATGTGAGCAGGCAAAGCTGCGGACAATCTGTAAGTAAATTGAGCTTTTGAATAATTTAAGAGTTGATGGCCTTAACTGTAAGTATTTCAGTTTCATTTATTTTAAAATCATCTAGACCAAGAAACTGAAAATTTTATTAGTTATAATGTTGAAGAAAATACAAAGTTTCATATATTTTTTCTAGTTATGAAGAAGCTATTCAACTTTCAGTTCTAGCTCAGACACATGAAGAGCTTAGTAGTCACTCTGGTCCTTACTGCAAGAAAAAAACTGAACAAACTGAAAATCAATAACTTTTCTCAGACTTGCTAGAGAATTGAGGTCACAGGGCAAAATACCACCCCACAATCTGGAACGCGAAGGCAAATTCAGAGAATCATAGATGAGATCAGTTTACTTGGAGTACAATTTGCTGGAGGCATGAACTGGTAGAAACGTAAATGGTAATTTTGATGAATTGCTGGAGGCTGAGCATGGACTAATTTGAGAGGAGGAACACCTGAGACCTCATTTTCATTTGTTTTACTTCCTGGAACCCCACCAAGTTCTCACAGCGACCATCCAAGGAAAATTCTCTCATGTTTCTGGCAGTGGAAGGAGAACAGTAACCATTTTGTAATATGTCCTGAGTCTTCTCCATAGGAAAGTGCTACTGTCCAAGGGAAAATAACTCATAAGGTCTTTATCCAGCTTGAGAAAACAGCAATCATCCAACTCTAGCCCCAACTCCTGAAACTCAACCATAAGAATACAGACAACTCAATCAGAAAATGGGCAATGATTTGAATACCTTACCAAAGGAGACACACAGATGACAAATAAGCATATGAAAATATGCTCAACATCTTGTGTTATTAGATAAATGCAAGTGAAAACAATTACATGTGACTTTGTGCCTGTTAGAATGGCTAAAATCTAAAAACCTGAAAATGCCAAATGCACGAAGTAGCCTATTCAGATTTAGGAAACTATAGACAAACTTCTCACAATTGTCCTACTCAAACAAGTGAATCATTAACAACAGGCTGAAGAAGGAGCTTGGTGATAAAGTCCATTTTCCTCTAAAGGCTTTTAAAAATTCTTCATATCTAGGGAACAGAGGCAGGTATGGAATGTGTTTGCCCATATATAGTGTTGGGTGCAGAACACATACATGCACACACACATAATTTCTGCAGGCCTGATACAGATGCAGGGGCTAGGCAGCATTTTTGGTGCCAAAAGTAGCAAATACACATTGCTGAGCCACAAGAAACTAAAAACTCTCAGGCCTTCTAATGACAAACCAGCCAAAAATCAACAGGGCCATCATAAGATGTAACAGCATGAATTATGTGGTTGTGTGGACAAAATAGAAATAAAACCAGCAGTTCTCCTCTTCCTTTTTCTTTTTTAAAAATAGCAATGGCAACGTTATTTATTTATTTGTGTGTGTTTGTTTTTCCTTTTTTAAGTATATTTTATTGATTATGCTATTATAATTGCCCCATTTTTTTCTCCCCTTTATCCCACTCTGCTCTCTGCACTCCCATACATCCATTCAGAATCCATCCCATTAGTTCAAGTCCATGGGTTGTACATGTAAGTTCTTTGGCTTCTCTGTTTCCTATACTATTCTTAACCTCCCCCTGTCTATTGTGTACCTACCATTTATGCTTCTTATTCCCTGTACCTTTTCCCCCATTCTCCCCTCCCACTCCCCACTGATAACCATCCATATAATCTCCATTTCTGTGATTCTGTTCCTGTTTTAGTTGTTTGCTTAGTTTTTGTTTTTGTTTTTTAGGTTCGGTTGTTGACAGTTGTGAGTTTGTTATCATTTTACTGTTCATAGTTTTCTATCTTCTTTTTCTTAGATAAGTCCCTTTAACATCTCATCAAATAAGGGCTTGGTAATGATGAAGTCCTTTAACTGGTCCTTATCTGGGAAGCACTTATCTGCCCTTCCATTCTAAATAATAGCTTTGCTGGATAGAGTAATCTTGGATGTAGGTCCTTGCCTTTCATAACTTCAAATACTTCATTCCAGCTCCTTATTGCCTGCAAGGTTTCTTTTGAGAAATCAGTGATAGTTTTATGGCAACTCCTTTGTAGCTAACTGGAGTTGCTTTAGTTATAATGTTGAAGAAAATATTATATATTCTCTTTGCTTTTCTCTTGCTTTTAAGATTCTCTCCTTATCTTTAATTTTGACTAATGTAATTATAATGTACATTGGTGTGTGCTTTCTTGGGTCCAAATTCTTTGGGACTTTCTGGGCTTCCTGGAATTCCTGGAAGTCTATTTCTTTTGCCAGATTGGGGAAATTCTCCTTCATTATTTGTTCAAATAAGTTTTCAATTTCTTGCTCTTCCTCTTCTCCTTCTGACACTCCTATGATTCAGGCATTGGAACATTTAAAGTTGTCCCAGAGGTTGCTCAGCTTCTCTTTATTTTTTTGAATTCTCATTTCTTCATTCTGTTCCAGTTGGATGTTTATTTCTTCCTTCTGTTCCAAATTGTTGATTTGAGTTCTGGTTTTTTCTCATCACTGTCAGTTCCCTGTATATTTTTCTTTATTTCACTTTGTATAACCTTCACTTCTTTCTTTTTTGTGTATAACCACATTCAATCAATTCTGTGAGCATCCTGATTGCCAGTGTTTGAACTCTGCACCTGATAGGTTGGCTATCTCTTCATTGCTTCATTCTTTTTCTGGAGTTTTAATCTGTTCTTTCACTTGGGCCATATTTCTTCCTCTCCACACACCTGTTACATTGTAAAGGGCAGAGTCTTAGGTATTCACCAGGGCAGGGCAACCCTTTTTGCTGCATTATGGAGCTGTCTGTGGGGGAGGAGTCAGAGAGAGCACAATGCTGCTTGCTCAGCTCTTGCCCCAGTTCAGTCACTTCTCTTGCTTCCCACAAGTGGATTATATCCTTTCATGTGCCGATTCCTGGGTGGGTGGATTTTTGTACATTTCAGGTTCCTGTGGGCCCCTCCAACAGACTCTCCTGTGATACTGGGAGTTTCTCCTGCTGCTGCAACCCCCACAGGTTTTTACGGTCATAGGTTTTGAGGCTTTATTTCCCCACACTGGAACCCTGGGTTGCATGGCCTGTCTCACTCCCCAGTTGTTCCTCCTGGCTTATCTGCACTGCCTGGTCCACCAGCCACTGCCTTGCCTATCCAGGTCCTCCAGCCACCACATTATCATGTGTCTTCGCTGCCCCAGCTTCTCATTTCCACCCCTCCTACCAGTCTGGATGAGTGTTTCTTCTTTAACTCCTTTGTTGTCTGACTTCCATACAGTTTGATTTTCTGGTAGTTGTTGTTTGTTTTTAAATTGATTGTTATCCTTTCGGTTGCGTGAGGAAGTAAAGCATATCTACCTATGTCTCCATCTTGGCCATAAGTCTGCCTCTTCCTTTTTTTCTAAGGCACTGTCTTCACTTAGTCTCCCCTGGGTCCTTTATTTTCTAATTAGGACTACTGGTTGGAGAAATATGCAAGGTCTTTAGTAGTAGGTTTGCATTTTTAATTCTATTTTATTGATTATGCTATTACAGTTGTCCCAAATTTTTCCCTCTTTGCCCCCTTTCCATCCAGCAGCCCCCAATCCACCAGGCAATCCCCACCCCATTATTCATGTCCATGGGTCATGTATTTAAGTGCTTCGGCTACTCCCTGTCTTGGCAGTGTGGCTTAATATAGTAGTTATCCAGTGGTGTCCAGTGGCACAACCTCCCCTGTCACCCAAGCTGGGTACTGGAGGTGAGCCCTTTGTATGGGCTAAATATACCCTCTTCTTATAGTTGAGCCTTGATTACTGTTAGCAGATCAAAACCTGGGAGGGATTTACCCAGGCCAGTCAGATTCAAGGACTGGCTATGACCCCCAACCACAAACTTCCAACCCCCATGGAAGATCAGCTGTGCCGGGGCAGGGTGGTAGTGCTCCAACATGGTCTGTATCTGTCTGCTGCATGTGTAGGCTCTGGAGTTTTACAGGTGGTACGGGCCAAGGTCAGCCACCTTCTGTACTCAGCCTAGAGTGACCTTGCATGAGCTATACCACAATTTGAGATGGCTGCTACTTGGAATGGGCTTAAGATTCCCAGGTGAAGTCAAGCTGTGAATCTAGGCTGGCTGCTGCTAATGCTAGGCCTGGGGCCACTTAGCAAGAGGTATAGGAGTGGGGGTTCACTGAGGCTGGCTGTTGCTTTTTTGATGGGATTTAGAATGTTATGAAGCATGAGCCAAAAACAGCCATACATATGGAAAAGTCATGGTTGACAGCTTGGGTGGGCCTATAAGTTCGGTGGAACACAGTCTCAGGGGATCTCCAGGGTGGGGCAAACTGTACTAATCAGGTTTATGGAGTTTCAGACATGGCACCCACCTGCCAGCTCTGTGGCTCTGTGGGGAGAGGGCTCAGAAAAGGGACAATGGCTTCTGCCCACCTATATGTCCGGGCGAAAGCTATCCTCATCTACCACCTTGATGCCAGACACTCTGGTTCCTTCCTGCATGGCACTGCAAGGCAGTTCCTTCCTTTCAAACTGTTACCCCAGTGCTGGAGCTCAGAGGGAGTAACTATGAGTAAGTCTGTATGTGGGTCCTTCCCTCATATGGGAACTGCTTGGGACTCCAGCAGTTCCTTCCACCTGTTCAATCCCTGCTGGGCTTTGTAGCGAGAAGTTGTGGGGACTTATCTTCCTGGCACTGGAACCCTAGGCTGGGGGACCTGGTATGGGGCTGGGCCTCCTTGCTCCTGACATATCCCCCTCAAATTTTTATCCACCACATGTAGGCGTGGGACCAGCCCTTTCTGTGTATCCATCCCTCCTACCAGTCTTCATGGATGTGGTTTCTTTAATTTTATAACTGTCTGATTTCCATCCAAGTTGATTTCTGATGGTTCTGAGAGATGGTTGTTCTATAGTTTATTTGTTGTTTTGTTGTGGTTGTATGAGGAGGCAAGCTGTGTTTACTGATGCCACCATCTTGACTGGAAGTCCCATAGCTTTACATTTTTAAAAGACACAGAGCACTAGATAATAAAATTAAAAATTTTTGTCCATCAAAAATACTGATATGAGTATAAATGCAGCAAATGCAGTAGAAAATGATATTCATAATACATATATCTTTTTAAAAAATCTATTCTGAATATATAGCGAACTTCTATGGATCAATAGGAAAAGGGTACACAAACCCAGTGGAAAATGGGCAAAAGTTTCTAAACAAATATTTTTAAAAGAGGATATCAAGAAACCAAAAAAGATAGGAAAAGATGTTCAGCTTCATCAGTCATCACAGAAATGCAAATACAACCACAGAGATTTCGCTATGTACCTACCACAATGTAAAAAGGAAAATAAACAGCTAAATAATAATAAAAAGTAAATGCTGGTAAGGTTGTAGAACAATCCAAATGCTCATACACTAATGTTGAGAGAGAAAATGAGTACAAGCAGTTTGTAAAACTCCTTGGCAACCTTCATCACAGTGGTCCATTAGAGGAAGGAGTCAAAGCGCTGCTCTTACCAAGGGGTGGCTCCAGGAGAAAGGCTGCTGGGGTCATCCAGTCTGATCTCCTTCAAACCTAGACCTCCAGCTAAATAGGCTAATGATATTTGCTAGGAAGAAGTGACCTTAAATCTGAAATGCCTCTTGGCAGGATATTCTGGCTAAGGATTGCCTGTAAAAAAGAACCCAGGATATATGAGAAATGGCCCTCTGGAGAGGTTCATCTGAGCTACACAGCTCTTTGACTTCACAATTTAAATGTTTCTGCTGTGTGACTTGACCCTGCAAATGTAACATTGAGATCTTATTTATTACTCCGGGCAAGTGTGACATTCTGGACAAGGAAAGACAGGATCTGGGAAACCACCCTTGGTGCCCGAAACCTCTCTCTGCTCTTTCTGAAATTTTCAATTGCCTTCAAATTGAAACTAGTTGGTAAAGTTTGCTAAGGGATAAAGTTTGCTGGGTGATGCATCGAGTCCAGTTTCATAATTCTATTCTGCGTGTTAATCAGATCCAATAATCAGACCCAATAATTCCACTCATAGGTAAATGCCAAACACATCATTCACATGTAAGGCCCAGAACTGTGATGTTCTTTGCAACACTATTCTCAATAGCCCCAAACTGGAAAATATTCACATGCCATAAAGAAAAAATGAATAAACTGTGGTATGTTCACACAATAGGAAGTTATTCAGCAGCTAATACATTCAACTATATGAAGTATTATAAATATACTTCATAAACATTGTGTTAATTAAGACAAATTCAAAGGATACCATGTGCTTCTAAAATCACAAAACAGGCCAAATTAATCTAAGCTGTTAAAAGTCAGGTAATATCAACCTTATTGGGGGCAGACAGTATTGAAAGACAACATGAGTGGACTTTAGGGTACTGTTCTCTTTCTTAATCTAGGAGCTGGTAAATTCAGTTTATACAAATTAATTAAACTATACAGTTACAGTAAGTGAACAAGAAGAAGAGAGGACTTCCTGTTGGAAGCAGTGCCCATAAATGGGTCTTTGAGGGTAAGAAGGTTATGGAAAATGTTTAGGAAGTTTTATTGGATATTTAGAGATTAGTCAGAAAATTCTCCCATCATTCTCTCTTCCAGAGGCTTCTGAGGAGATTTATATAAATCTCAATGGTCTTTAAAGCCAAATCATTTATGAATTCAATGTGATAAAATATGGAAATGAGTGGTGAGATGAGAAGAGCAACATACTAGAATTATAACTGAAAAGAAAAAAAACTTGATATACATTTATTATTTTATTTTGTTTACTATTGTTCAAGTACAATTGTCTCCATTTTCCTGATACCACTTTCCCCTGCCCCACCCACCACCACCTCCCACCCTCAATCCCCTGACCTTTGACTTTGTCCATGGGTCCTTTCTACATGTTCCTTGATGATCCTTCTTCTTCTTACCCTCCCCCTTTATCCCCTCTGGATACTGTCAGTTTGTTCTTTATTTCCACATCTCTGGTTATATTTTGCTTGCTTGTTTTGTTGATTAGGTTCCACTTAGACATGAGATCATATGCTATTTGTCTATCACCACCTAGCTTATTTCATTTAGCATAATGCTCTCCAGTTCCATGCATGCTGTTGCAAAGGGTAGGAGCACCTTCTTTCTTTCTGCTTTGTAGTATTCCATTGTGTAAATATACCACAGTTTTTTGATCCATTCATTTACTGGTGGGCACTTAAGTTGCTTCCAATACTTGGCTATTGTAAATTGTGTTGCTATAAACATAGGGGTGCATAGGTTCTTTTGAATTGATGTTTCAGGATTCTTAGGGTATAATCCCAGCAGTGGAACTGCCAGGTCAAGAGGTATTCCATTTTTAGTTTTTTGAGGAAATTCCATTCTGTTTTCCACAGTGGCTGCACCAGTCTGCATTCCCACCAACAGTGTAGTAGGGTTCCCTTTTCTCCACAACCTCATTGGCATTTATTGTCTGTTGATTTGTTTATGATGGCCATTCTGATTGGTGTGAAGTGGTGTGTCATTGTACTTTTAATTTGCATCTCTCTGATAGCTACTGATCCTGAGCATCAAGGAGATATATATTTAAAAACTTTAGAAATAGGAAGTCATCTAATTGCTGATATTTCTAAGTTCTTATATTTTGGTTTTAAGAAAATATTTTTGTATAGAGTTTTAATTAAAAAATTGATACTGTCATATTTAATTCCATATTGTTAATGAATATTCACCTTCTTAACTATTTTTAGTATATCCTAAAAACCTTAAAAATCATTGCTAATGCTATACTTCCAAATATGTATTTGTACTTTCTAAAACTATGACAATTGTGATGATGATGATTATAACAATAATAAATTTCCCTTAAACTCCTAATCTATAAGGTATTATGATAAACACTCAAATACAGGGGTTCTTAACTCAGAGTTCAGTAAAATTCAGAGACCCATATATTTTAGTGGAGAAAACTATTTTTGTTTTCACTAAACTTTAACTGAAATTTAACACTTTTTTCTGATGGAAATGTAGCATTTCTTTCAATAGACATCACTAATATTTTCATCATACAGATACCTTAAAATACTCATTTACACTCATTGCTACATTGAAATTATAAGTTATTTGACTCTCCATCAGACCTTATTTAATATATAAAGAACCATGTATATTACTATGTGACATGATCTTTAATAACTGTATTTCAACATTATTTTAAAAATTGATAACTATTTCAAAATTATTTTCTATAATTCTATGTACTTTATTTTATGAATTAAAGGATGTTATAGTCAATTGCATGAAAGGATTGCACCACACCAAAAAGATTAAGAACCTGTAAAATACCTCACGTAATCCTTTCAACTTTTGACAGTGATAATATTATTATCCTCATTTTAGAACTAAGTAAAATGAAGCACAGAAAGTTGAATGACTTTTCCAAGTTTACATGACCAATAAATCCTGAGGTTATGATTTGAACCTAAATTCATCCGTCTTTAGAGCCTGCACTCTTGGCCACAGTCCATGCAGACTATTAGAAATTTAAATCCCAGCACAGTGGCTTTTAAGCTGTTGCCTACAGGGCTCTGGGGTTCTCTGTGTTGCCCTAGGCTGTGGAAGCAGTGAGACCAAACTTCCACCAAACTTCAGGCAGAGAAAGCCTTTGTCGATAACTTGAAGTCCATTTAAGTTTTTGCTTTTAAAACTTAGGTTGGCTAGTATTAAAAATATATATATAAGTTCTAAACAGTTGCCTCAAAAATAACATAAAAATAAACAACTATTAGTTGTGAACCTGTGGGGGTGACGTTCTCGTGAGTCCCCCCAAGTGCCATAGACACAAGTGAATAATACCGAGACATGACGTGATCTGCTTGGGGAAGGAGAAGTGGCCTGTGGCCAGTTTCTCAGGGGAGACAAAGGCCAACAGCAGCCAGTTTCTCCGAGGAGAAACAGGCCCTGAGCACCATCCTTCATAGCCTTTTATTGGGTTGTAATACACAGGAATACAGGGTGGCAAGGATCAAATAGTGGATAACATTTCAAAGAAATCTGAGGGTTTACTATGAGTCAGTGTCTGTCAAGAAGAGAGTTGCAGAAACTTTGGGAGACATACTCATTTCCTCTCAGAACCTTATCATATGAATGAAAGCACTCTTAGCAGAGCAGATTTCATAGGTTTATCAGCAAGTCTTTGTGATGCCAGATTTCTCCCTAGGACACGCTCTGGCAAGGCAAGGAGCTGCACCTCTCTTCAATAGGTATTCAGGCTTAAGGGGATTAGAGCCAGGAAGCGCTTCTCCCAGAGAACATGGGGACTCAGGCTTTGTCAAAGCCTGGGGGGTGGTTGGTGAGAGTCCATTGCTCTTTTCTGCAGCCCCTGAGTCCTTCCATGAAGGCCTCCCAAGTGATTGAGTCTGGCTTAGGTTGCCCCCTGCTGTGAGGAGTCTTACCTGTTTTGGGGGCAGGGAAAGGAATCGAGGCAGTGTTTGCTACCAGAGACAGGCTTTGTCTACTGCAGCTGGCATTCCAGAGGTCGTCCCTCACCTTTAGCCACAAGGGATTGAGATACAATTCCTAAAACCAGACAGAGCAGTCTACAACATGAACCAAACTATAAAAAATTAGTTATCAGACATATTTCTTGTTATCAGTCAATTCAGCCAGCCAGGGCTCCAAATAATTATTTCACTAAGTAATTGAATCCTTCAAAATTTTAATTGGAGAATCAACTTGGTTTGGAGGACCTGATGGGACATCTCCAACTGTGACTCCTCAAAGTCAACTATAGAATCTCAAGACTTCCCAGGATTGCACCCACCCTTTCCTATTCCAATCCAAACCCCTAAGTTTATTCCATAATTTCATTTATAAGACTCTCAACAAGCTGGTAGACTTGGCCACAGTGAAGATATCTAATGACTGGCAACATGCTAGACCAGGCTGTAGTAAATGTTTAATATACAGTCACTCACTATCCCTTTTATCTTATTTTTCTTCTTTAATTAAGCTTCTTGGCTTGATAACCCACTGTGGGATTTCTGTGAGTTCAATAGAACAATTCAAGATTATAGATAGGCAGAGTTTCAGCTTTTCAAAGATATGTTATATACTCAGTAATGCCAACATATTCAATTTAGGAGGGTTTAAATTGAGGCAAGAAAAACGCACCTAAAAAAACATATTGAATTTTTTTTTCCTTTTAGGGATATTATTCAGGTTCAAAATGAGTATAGATGGGTTAGGAAAGAAAGAGATGCCTCTTTCATATTCATCCCTTTTGTAATGGGTCAGAAGGAAGTACAGGAGCTGACTAGACCATACTTTGGAAAAGCAGCTGATCCGGTACTCGTATTTCTGCCATTAAACACCTCAGAGAGGCCAACAGGGATGTCGTTCAGCACTATTACCTTTCCCGGCGAATATTAGTGGATCTTTGAACATCATATCCCAGTGCACCAGCCTAGAAAGAAATGAGTGAAAAATAATTTGAGAAACAGATGCTGCTAGATGAGGGGAAGGCTATGATAAAATCAGAGGGAGATAGAATCATTGTTTTGGACATGTTTGCCAAAAAGTCTTGCTTCACAATAGAGCCACTCCATGAGGATTTTCACTGATTTTGGATTTCTTATAACTGTGACAAGAGGAAAAGCCTGTGATCCCTGACTCACCAGAAATTCCCTTATCTGCTTTCAGATGAAGGTATCCTTACCTTGCAATTGATCCTCCCCACCCCCACTCCCTACAAAACAACAGTAAGGGAATATAAATGCTCTACATGTAGTACTATGTACTTTATTTGGCACTTAAAACACAGATTAATCTTCCTAAACTATTCAAATGGTTGTTATATAAACAAAAACAGCATATGCAGTGTTTTTTATTATCTTAGCCTCCCCTTTCTTTTATAGATGACCTCCAATCAATAATTATCAATCTTAAGAATGGATAAGCTGTTTCTCTCTGCCACAGGAAAATACCCAACAAATATCAAAGGAGAGAAACGATTTAAGCAAACATCTAAGTCACAGTGAGAAGTCCAATAAGTACCATAGGCGTGAGTGATGGACAAAGAAGACAGGCAGGGCCAGGGGCAGCACTGCAGCTTGCCTGGAATAACCAATAGCCCAACCTCCCATATGATTATTTCATCATCTCAACACCGAAAATTTTCCCACCACATCTTTTCACGTTCCACTCGTGTGTTTCACTATCATATTCTCACTCCAAGTTGCCAGAGAGTGAAATAGACAAAACCTCTGTCTTTGAAATGGAATGTCTTCATTTGCGGTGATAGCACCAGGGCCTATAACAGGGGTTCCCAATATGTGTGTCAAATGAGTGAATGATTTTACTACTCTCTCAACATAACTTGTGGATCTCCCTGAGTATTCATAGATTATATGCACCCTGAGGTCAGTCAAATGCAAATATATGTTAAGTGGAGATAGCCCTAGGGCAGTTTACATAATGAGAGTGTTAATATCAACCTTTTCACACAGGGACTTTCAACCTAGATGGGGTGAAGAACGCTTCTGTAACAAGATAAATCATGCCACTCAGCATGTGCTATTTGCTAAAGTAAATGTTACACTATGCATTTACAAGAGAAAACCATCACCAATAGGTAGATGCTGAAAGGAAAGCTTCATAAGAATAACAATAACAATATTATAATAACAATAGTTATTCAGTTTTTAAGAGAGTGCTTTAGGTAGATTATCTAATTCAAATCATTTCCTACTTTTATAAAGTGTGTACTCTACTATCTCCATTAAACAGAGGAGGAAGCTAAGAGCCAGGCCGTTAGCTAAGGGTAGCACAGTTAGCAAATGTGGGCCTAGATTTGGAGCCTATACTCTTAACTACTATGCCTTACATGCAGGAGTATAGGAATATATTATTATTAATGATGATGATAGGTTCTAAGACATATTGAGCACTTCCAATGGGCCACTGAATGCTTGCATATTTCATTTGATCTACACAATAATTTCATGAGGTGGATTCAGTCATGATCCCCACTTGACAGAAGAAGAACCTGAGACTTAGAGATGCTCAGTAATTTACCTGAGTTTCATAGGCAGTGATAAAGCCAAGTACAGGCTCAGTCAGCCGGGCCCAACAGCCTGCACACAGCTACAGAACAAAGACCGGCTGGTCCTTCATGGCAGGCAGCTTTAGAGATTAAACCATGCAGTGACAAAGAGCATGGTACTATGCAAGCATTCAAACTCAGTTATATCTTCTACCCCTTCTAATGCAATGTGAACATTCTGAAACTTCTGTTTGAATGGAGATTGTCACCTACAGTAGAAAGAAAGTGAGTTTGGGCTTTTACACAGAGATCTATTTGATACAGAATTTATTGTTGTAAAGAGATCGTTACTCTAGAGGTATGAAATCTGTGCCAGGACAGTGACCAGATGTCTCTTTCCAGAGCACTATGGACAGCCCTTGAAGCAGGTGCGCATCAGCTAAAGAAAGGAATGTTTCTCTTGTGACATGTACTGGTGTGGTCACCTTAAAAAAATGTTACAAATGAGGAGGCCAGATGACACTGTCTGGTCAGCATAAAAAGCAGTGCACACAAAGACTTTGCTCTTGTGTCTTGTGTCCCTTAATGTTGTTAAAACCACTGGTGTTTATAGAGCCTCTCTTTGCTTCAGTTACCTCATCAGTCAATAGAGATAATACCTACTCATCAGGATTGATGTAACTCTTGAATTGAGATGACATTTCTTAAGTGCTTCAATGGTGCCTGTCACAGAGCAAATATGTAAGTAAGTGGTATGTACAATCAATATTGCTATAATCCAACACAGCAATTAGTAATAATAATCACATCATCAGTTATCATATGCATCACAAAAACAAGCGGTCCCACTCATTGAGAGAAGGAAACCAAGGAAGAAAATTATTCTGAGAGAGTGGAGGGAACAGAGGCAGTGTAAAGAAGTTAGAGAGTAAACCAAGGTGATTCAGAAGGAAGCAAACACAAGTTTAAAAAAAAGTATGAAGTTTGGCCTAGGAAGGGTAAATACACATGTTCTAAAATTATTAGGTTACAGTATTTTTTCTTTATCCTCACCCGAGGACACTTTTTCATTGCTTTTGCAGAGAGAGGGAGGGAGAGAAAGAAACATCGATTGGTTGCCTCCAGTTCACAGCCGGACCAGTGATTGAACCTGCAAGCAACAAATAGAGCCACGCTGGCCAAGGAAGGATACAGTATTTAAATGAAACACCCAGGCACTAGTTGGAGATTCTCATTGCCATTCTAGAGATGAGGAGCTAAATCATGAGTTAGTAAACTCTCAACTGAGGGATAATTATGAAAGGTACCACTAGAGGCATTATCTTGAGGGAAGCAAATAATTCCTTTTTACCTCAAATGACTATAGACTAGTATCTTGACTATTCTAAAGTATAAAGCCTATTAAAAGAAAGGTGTGTGGAAACTCATATCAAAGGGTCTAAGTATTCACGTGTTATGCAAACCTTACTGGAGGATACACACAAATTTTTTAAAAAATAAATCAAGTTCTTCAGGGGGGTCCCAAAAAGTTCAGGGTGGAGAATGAAACAGCAAATATTTTCTGTTGTGCTTTTTCCCTACCCACTGTGCAGTCTAACAAACAAGTTGTGATCTTAATCTGTCTGTGTATTTACAGACACTTTTGCCTTTTAGATTTTGCAAGTGTTCTTGGAAGTTTGCTCTTGTTGACCTACCTTTATCAACTTTCCCACGCTGACACCTCCACCTTTCAAACCAATATCCACAAAGGATTATTTATTATACCACAGTAGTCTCAGCTCTCCAAATTGTTCCCATTATTTACATGGTTTTGTATATATGATGGTCTGAGCTCCCAGAAAATTTCTCCTATAAGCCCCTTCCCCCTACCATGAAAACAAATCCAAACTTTCCCAGAGAGATGGACAAAACACAAAGCCCAGACCTTGACTCATCAGCCTCATTTCCTTTCATATTTATATATCATCAAAGAATTCTAGGTTCCTTCAGATAATAAAATCTTAGAGTTCACGATGTGGGTTTCACGAGTCTTATCAACAGCTTGGATTCATTCCTATAATGAGAGAAATGGCCATTCTTGGAATGTGAACCACAGTCCTCAAGACTTCGAAGTCTTGAACAGCAGACAACAGTTAGGGGCACCAATCAGATTTTTCAACTCTTTCAGTCAATCATTGTGAGAGTAAATGTGATGGTTAATTTTATGTGTTAACTTGGTTGGGCCACAGTGCCCAGATATTTGGTCAAATATTATCCTGGATGTTCCTGTAAGGGTGTTTTTTAGATAAGATTAGCATTTAAACTGGTAGGTAAACTTTGAGTAGTGCATATTGCTCTTCATAATGCGGATGGACCTGATCCAATCAGCTGAAGGTCTTAATAAAATAAAATTAATCTCCCCTAACAAATCTTTCCTCTCCTCTTCTCGATTTCTCTCTCTCTGTCTATCTCCATGTATATATATATATATTTGATTCTGTTTCTCCAAAGAGCCCTGACTGATATGGTGAAAGTAATAATTGTAATGAATTAAAAACAGAATATATATTTTTATAAAAATGTATGGTATTAGAATAATGAACTTTTGACAAGGATGAATTGCATTGCATAAAGTGTAGTTTATACATGTTTAACAGGAGATTTGTTGACCTCAGTAACAGAAATCTAAATGAATAAAAGAGAGAAAAGAATATATATAAACTGTTTATATATGGATACACACATACACATATATTCTTATTGGTTTCCTTACCCAGCACCTACATACTGAATTTTCTAATGTCTCTGTTTAGTTTACGATTTTTATTCAGAATCTGGAAATTTAGGAAGCATACTGCGTTAATTCTGCTTTAACAGCTCATTTCACTCAGGTGTCTGATTTTAGTTTATGGTTACCTTTCTTTCAATGCTATCTACCCACATTATTTTTCTTCTGCCTGTAATATATCATTCTAGAGCTACCTTTCTTTATAAGTGTATTGGACTACCCTGTGTGACACTTCAACTCCTCAGTTTTTCATGTATCATATCCAAAATTCAACAGCAGAATTACTATGAAACTAATGATGCTTAACAACACTATCAAAGCCTTTGGAAAATTTTTGTGAAATTTGAAAGCATTTTGCCTTCTTTTTCTTAGAAAGAATCCAATAAAATAAAATAAAATAAAACATTTCATTAAAAAAAAAAAGAATCCCTAGAATTATATTAAGCTTTAGGCCCCAAACACATGCTTGCTTGCTTATTTATTTATTTATTTATTTATTTATTTATTTAGTGTCGTTGTTCAAGTACAGTTGTCTTCATTTCCCCGATACCACTTTCCCCTGCCCCACCCACCACCACCTCCCACCCTCAATCCCCTGCCCTTTGACTTTGTCCATGGGTCCTTTCTACATGTTCCTTGATGATCCTTCTTCTTCTTACCCTCCCCCATTATCCCCTCTGGATACTGTCAGTTTGTTCTTTATTTCCACATCTCTGGTTATATTTTGCTTGCTTGTTTGTTTTGTTGATTAGGTTCCACTTAGAGGTGAGATCATATGCTATTTGTCTAATACCACCTAGCTTATTTCATTTAGCATAATGCTCTCCAGTTCCATGCATGCTGTTGCAAAGGGTAGGAGCACCTTCTTTCTTTCTGCTTTGTAGTATTCCATTGTGTAAATATACCACAGTTTTTTGATCCATTCGTTTACTGGTGGGCACTTAAGTTGCTTCCAATACTTGGCTATTGTAAATTGTGTTGCTATGAACATAGGGGTGCATAGGTTCTTTCGAATTGATGTTTCAGGATTCTTAGGGTATAATCCCAGCAGTGGAACTGCCAGGTCAAGAGGTAGTTCCATTTTTAGTTTTTTGAGGAAATTCCATACTGTTTTCCACAGTGGCTGCACCAGTCTGCATTCCCACCAGCAGTGTACTAGGGTTCCCTTTTCTCCACAACCTCATTGGCATTTATTGTCTGTTGATTTGTTTATGATGGCCATTCTGATTGGTGTGAAGTGGTATGTCATTGTAGTTTTAATTTGCATCTCTCTGATGGCTAGTGATGTTGAGCATCTTTCCATATGTCTCTGGGCCCTCTGTATGTCCTCCTTGGAACAGTGTCTCTTCAGGTCCTTTGCCAATTTTTTAATTGGGTTGTTTGTCTTCCTGAAGTGGAGTCATGTGAGTTCTTTATATATTTTGGAGATCAAACCCTTGTCCCAGGTATCATTTGCAAATATATTTTTCTATACAGTTGGTTCCCTTTTTATTTTACTGCTGTTTTTCTTAGCCATGCAGAAACTTTTTATTTTGATTAGATTCCATTTGCTTTTTCTTTCCTTTATGTCCCTTGCTCTAGGGAACATATCAGTGAAAATATTGCTGCATGGAATAGCTGAGATTTTCCTGCTTATGTTCTCCTCTAGTATTTTTATGGTGTAGTAACTTATAGTTAAGTCTTTTATACATCTCGAGTTTATTTTTTGTATGGTGTAAGTTGGTGATCAAGTTTTCTTTCTTTTTTTTTTTTTTGCATGTAGCTGTCCAGATCTTCCAACACCATTTGCTGAAGAGGCTATTTTTACTCCATTTTATGCTTTTGCTCCCTTTGTCAAATAATAATTGACTATAGAGACTTGGGTTTATTTCTGGGCTCTCTATTCTGTTCCACTGATCTGTGTGTCTGTTCTCATGCCATTATAAGGCTGTTTTGATTGCAGTGGTCTTGTGGTACAGTTTAATATCGGATATTGTGATCCCTTCTACTTTGTTCTTCTTTCTCAAAATTGCTGAGGCTATTCAGGCTTGTTTATGGTTCCAAATAAATTTTTGAAATGTTTGTTCTATATCTGTGGAATATGTCATTGGTATTTTAATAGAAATTGCATTGAATCTATAAATTTTGGGGGGTAATATGGACATTTTGATGGTGTTAATTCTTCCAATCCATGAACATAGTATACACTTCCATTTATTTATGTCTTTCTTAATTTCTTTCTTCAGTGTTGTGTAGTTTCCTGAGTACAGGTCTTTTATTTCCTTGGTAAGGTTTATTCCTAGATATTTTATTTTCCTTGTTGCTATAGCAAATGAGATTTTTTACCCTGATTTCTGATTCTGGCATTTTGTTGCTAGTATATTTAAATGCCTTTGATATCTAAATAATGACTTCGAATCCTGCTGTTTTGCCAAGTTCACTTATTAGGACAAGTAGTTTTTTGGTGGAATCTATAGGGTTTTCTGTGTGCATAATCATATCATCTGCAAACAGTGACAATTTTACTTCCTTCTTTCAGATTTGGTTGCTTTTTATCTCTTTTTCTTCTCTGATTGATACAGGGTGCAGCCAGGGTGGCCCCCCCCCCCAAAAAAAAAGATTTGGAATGGTGTCCAGAATTCAAAGTGTATAGGAATATTGGAGAGACATATAAGATGTCCTCACTGCCCCCCCCACCCAGGGGGAAGAGACAAATGGAGCAGGGCCATTGAGAGCTGTTTTGCATAGCAATAGTTTTGCAGCTAACCTCTGGAATGATTATTTAACATATCTATAACCTTTAACTGGTTTCATAGATATGTTAAATAGCTGTGGCCAAGTTTGGAGCCAGGAAGAAGGGAGTAGCTGAGACTCAGGAGGATGTAACTAGGGGCTGTACTCCTGAGTGAGAGGGGCTTGGACTCAGAGGGTAACGAGGGAATCTGGAGTGAGAAAGGCCTGTGTGAGAGCTTGGAAAAGACTGGCTCTGAGACATGAAGGGTCCCCGCTTGGCCAAATGTAAGGGAGAGCCACGCGGTTTCAGCAGAGTGAGGGCCCCCTCTTGGTGAGGTGAAAGAGGGAGCCACGTGGTTTTGGCAGGGTGCGGACCCCCTCTTTCCCAGGTGAAAGGGAAAACCACGCAGCTTTGCCAGAATGGAGATCCCTGCAGCCAGGTGAAGAAGAAAGCCACATGCTTTTGGTGGAGTGCGGACTCCTGCAGCTTTGGTAGAAGAGGCCCATGTGGCTGCAGGCCCACGTGGCTGCAGCTTGGGGTGCCCCCTTTGGCCACGGGGCCTGAAAAGCAAGGAGACTTTGACTGGAACTGGGTACAAAGGACTCTTGCCAGTGGACCATGAGAGGGTACCACAGTACTTTGGATTAACTCGAGAGAGATCCTGCCTGCACAGTGACACAGCTGATGGTGCCAGCGACCTGCAACACAGACGTGTGCTCTTTTCCTGATTTATGGTACCCGGAGTTGGGACAGTGGGAGAAGGGAGCGCTGTGTGGGTGTTGGTGTACAACGTAAAGGACTTTGCTATTTTAGTGGAGGCGTTAGGCCTGAATAGCATTAAATAAACATTTTGTTTCCTTTTCACAAATCTCTGGCATTGAGAGATGTCTTTCCAATTGGCGGCAGACAGAAGAGCCCAGTAGATATTAGTATTTTGTTTTTGGGAGGGGCCCCTGTTGTATAGCAGTTTTGGGCATCCCTAGGTGGGTCAAATATTGTATTGCCCCTCCCTCGGACCTCTTGTTCGGTAACATGATCACTGTGACTAGGACTGTCAATACTATTTTGAATAGAAGTGGTGAAAGTGTACATCCTTGCCTTGTTCCTGATCTTAGTGGGAAAGATTTTAAAAGATGCACCCTTTGCCACAAAGTCAGCACGTCTTACATTTGCACTACTTCTCTAGCCTTTGCTCTGGAATGAGAAGACATATGCAACATAACCACAACCACCAATATTAAATAAATATGACATATATGTTTTGGGATTATATGTTACTACAAAGGCTGACAAATGCAAGATTCACCTATGAAGGATCTCATAGAGGACATTTCTGCAAAGAGAATAGGTCTGGAGTTAATCAATTTCATGTGTCTTTACAAATCTAGATTCTTGGTTCTATTTGTGCCAAACATCCATAGACTATAGTTTGAACAGGGTCATGTGTTCCACTGATCAGTAAATTAGTAAAATATTGGGGTAGATTATTATCTCTTGCTTCAATTCCATACCCAGGTGATGCATCTGTACATCTGAAGGCCTCGTAGCAATTCAAACTTAGCAAAATGTGCTTGGATGGATAGCAATCGTGAAGCCTAATTTGTCAACAATACTGTGGGAAGTGTCTTAGGGAGAGATGGCTGATGTTTGGTTAGAAAGAAGTACACCCTTTCATCACTGAAGAAAGCATTCTGCCAGTAACTAAAGTTTTAGAATATGAGATATTCTAAAGTAAAATAAAAGATAATAATGGGGATTTCAGGTCAAACGTGCAAAGTTCCTTATCTTGTGGCAAACTTGTGAACTGTTCATTGTTCTAAGAGCCTAGATTTTAGATTAGCAATGTAGGTGTGAGGTTGACATGGTAACTATAGGACTTTACTGGTCCCAAGAGGTTTAGAAGTAATTGCCTTGAATAAACAGGAAGACTGTCCGAACTAAAGAAAAGCACACCTTCCTCAAGGAAGCTTGGGAAGAAAACCCCCCACATTCAGCTTTTCTTAAGCAGCTGACAGACAGACATTCATGAGATTATGACTTTGGCAGCACAGAGGAGGTATTGCCAACTTCATGTCAAACCATTGACTTAATGTTGTTTTATCTTAATTACACTTATTATAACCATACATTAGGTGTAGCTGTTCTCGCTTTCAATATTCTCAAGAGGAAATGCTTGAAGAGGAAATATGCCAGCCTAGCAATATTCCATGAAATTAATTACATAGGGAATTTGTTAAATTGTGCTCTAACATGACTGCTTTTCTTGAGCTTACTCTTTGGGTTTCATGGACAGATTCTAAATTGGTTGAAACTATAGTAACACCTTTTAAAGAAATATCTTGAATAAAGCCTCTAACAAAATCTAATCATACAATATTTAATATATGAATAATCAACTCATATATTGAGTTGGTCAACTCAATGACCAACTCTTGACCAACCTCTGTTTGGTCAAGAACACCTCTCCACAGAAAACAAAGTATTTATTTACTTCTCTGGAGAGCTACATATTTTAATTAATGTTTTGAGAGAGGTTTTGACCTGTTTGAATGTGTGCTAGCCTCTGTATAATGATCTTTATTTTGGTTTGGTCATATTTTTTACATTACCTTAAAATGGCTTCACTGGCGGATATTGCAATAAAATATTAGGTAAGTTAAAATGAAAGAAGACTACTCATGTTTAATGTTAAACTCATTATATTACACATAAGCAAAGGATGCACTGTGACCTTCAACAAAGATGTGACAGAAACCTAAGAACTCCAGCCATTAGAAAAGGGGCTGTGACTGTCTCCTCGGCATTTTTGTAAAGCACTGCTCTCTGTGACCTCAATTTTGACTTTACCAAACTAATAACAGCAACAACTGCAATCCAAGGTATTTCTAAATGCAGACAGCGACGACTGTTAAATGAAAGCTGTCATGATTTTTACTCTGTAACTCAAATATTACTGCTTCTGATAAGGATATAAGAATAGGAACAAATTTCTTATCCCCCAATACACGTTATGGGCCTTGTTTACGATGCTAATGCCTCAAAATTTAAATCAATCATTTTTAAAAGCTGGGTTCTCTAATAATATGCCCTCCTCATCTTTTTTTCACCACAAAGACAATATCTGCCTCAAATTTTTTTTATTTCTAGACCTCGCTCTTAGCAACTTCATGTTTTGTTTTCTTAGTTTTTTCCTTATCTTCTTAAATAGTATGGAAAGCAACCATAAACTAATATTTTAATGAGACATAACAGCTTTATTTTTAAATATATGAGATCTTTCAGGTATCCAGCCATGTAGTATGAAAAATAGAGACATTTATTAGAGAAGATACAAGAAACTTTGCACATAGGACAATGATGCCTCAGTCTCCTTCAGAGTAGGTACCTTGAGATCTCATATAGTTCTTCACATTGCCATCAGCTACCCTGTTGCATTTTCCTGAATCTCACCAACTGTCTGAAATCTCTTTCCTTTCAAAGGTGATTTTAGTTCTGGGAAGAGTCAGAAGTCACAGGGCACTGTAGGGGCTGCTGAGTCACCTGGCTGAATTGAGCTTTTACCCCAAAACCCTGCACAAGATGTAAAGCATCAGTGGGCATGTTGTTATGATGAAGCTGCCAGTCGCCAGCTGCCCACAGCTGTGGCCTTCTGAATCATCTGAATAGTTTCCATGGAGGAATGTTCAAGCTTACTGCAAAATTGGATGCGGATTTGTTGTTCTACTTGCTGAGGCATTTCGAATGCGATGGCCACACAGTACACATGCTCACTCAACAGCATCTACTACTCCCTCTGACTAGTACAGTGAAGTCATCATTGCTCACACATGTGCATTCCAGTCCACTCCCCTTGGCTGCCAGGTTACGTCAATGTCATTGCAAACCATTCTCATTATATTAATGATGGCTGCAATTTTTCTGGACAGACCTTGTAGGTATTTATATGACTAATATAAAAATTAACAGAAAAGCAATTCTCACCTATTCCAACTAAATGATATACTTACAATTTACTGATCTAATATATAAATTATATATGTCCATGGTTTTATCATACTTTTTTGAAATATATTTAATTATGAAATATACTAAATATACACAAAATGCAGAAGACAGTAAGTAAAACATATATGTACCCTTTCCAAAGCCAGAAAATGCTCTATCATAATCTTCCAATTGGACTGTATTGCTTCCTTCTGGGAATAGGCCACCATTTTGAAGTTGATGTATAGCCTTCCCATCCATGTCTTCAGACATGTTTTCTTAAATAATATAGAGTAGAAATCAGCAGACTGTAGCCTGTGTGCCTAACATGCCATGGCCTCTTTTGTATGCTCCATGAGCTAGAGCAGTTTTTATTTTTAAAGGGTTGAAAACAAGAATGCATGCGATTGAGACTGTGGACTTCAAAGCCTAAAATATTTGCTGTTTGGCCCCTCACAGAAAATTTACTAATCCCTGGTTTGAGTATTATTTTGTGTGCTTCTTAAATTTATATAAATGGTGTCATATTAAAGAGACCTTCTGCAACTATCCTTTTATCATTCAACATTTGAAAATTATTGAAGTTGAAATCTATAAATATAATTTATCCTGGTAAACTGCTGCATAGTTGAAATACCACTGAAAAATGCCACATTTTTTTGTATAATACCCTTACTGAAAGACATCTGGGCTGTGCCCAATTTGTGCTCATTAAAAATATCCGAAACAGATATCATTGCCCGCATCTCCTAGTACTCATGTGCAAGATGTCCTCTGATGTATGTACTGAGAGGTAGCACTGTGGACTATAAGGTATGCACATCCTCAGCTTTGCTTAAAATTGCCAAAATTTTATTCAGAATAGCTTTTTTAATTACATTCACACCAGCAATGGGTGATTACTCTCATTTCCCTTTGACAATATTTGTTTTCCCGCATTTAAGTTATGTCAGCGGCATCCCATTATTTCATAAGCATTTTCCTGATTACCAGTGTGTTATTTAACAATTTACTGATTCTCAGCTCCAAATCCACCCCTTGTGTTCTGCCCTGTGGCCCTAGAATTGTGTCCTATAAACATTTGTCCTTTTGTGTTTGGCTCTGTCAGTAGAGGACACAGGAGGGGGTGCAATGCCGTAGCCAGAGATTAGGGCATCCCTTCCTTAATCCAGTATGTTTTTCTTGCCCACACAGCAGCCAACAAACTGATATGCAAGATGCCTCAGAGCATGGACTCACCTCAGTCGCCTGCACGGTCCATCTCCAGTATACCCATGCTCTCTGGCAAGCTTCTCAGCCACCTGGCTGCCTGCTCCTATGGATCAGTTCCAGCCCATGACTTCTGGCAGGTTTCTGCCCATTACGAGCTTTAGGAAAGAGGGTAGACAAGAGTATTCTAAATTCTCAAGTCCTTTCTCGTTCAGCACATTGATCACTTCTATTCCCTTAGAGTCCTTTTCAGCTTCTCTAAATACTCAACCAATTTTTACTAGTTAATTCCATGTATTAAATACTCCCTATGAAAATTAATAGTGTGATTAATGTCTCTTGAGTGGATCCTGACTGGTATAATGAGTGAGGTTTAACATCTTTTCCTATGTTTATTGGCCATTCAGCTTTCTTCTTTGATTCGTAAGTAGATGGCAGAAAATAAATAGATAGATGATATACATATGTGCTTCTCTCAGGGGGTATGGTAACATGTTCTTTATGTGTTTAGGATACTTTGTCAGATCTCTGTTTTGAAAATATCTTCTCTAAGTCTGTGATGTATCTTTATCCTTTAACAAGATATTATAAACATGGGCCTATTCCTATATGTTTTATTCCATTCTGTTTTGCCTATTTATCTAGTCCAGTAACAATATCCATTGCTTTAATTAGGATAGTTGTATAAATTTGAAATCTGGTAGAATAAATAAACATTTTTCATCTTCTTTCTTTTCCTTTAAAATTATCTTGGCTGGAACTAATAAGTGACTTCAGAAAAGTTGCAAGGTACAGAATCAATATTCAGAAATCTGTTGTGTGTCTATGCACCAATAATGAACAATTAGAAGGGGAAATTCAGAAAACAATACCATTTACAATTACATCACAAAGCAAAAAATACCTAGGAATAAATTTAACCAAAGAACTTAAACACACATACTCTGAAAACTATAAGACATTGAAAAAAGGAACTGAACAAGATATGAGTAAATAGATATCTGTATCTTGCTCATGGATTGAATGAAGGTATTAGTATTTTTAAATGTCCTTGTGACCTAAGGTAATATAGATTCATGCAATCCCTTCTAAAATACCAATGTTATTCTTCTTGGAATTAGAAGAACAAATCCTAAAATGTATATGGAACCAAAAAACATACAAAAAAGTCAAAAAGTGTTGAGTAAGAACAAAGTGGGAAGTATCATTCTTGATACCAAACTATACTATAAAAATAATCAAAACAGTATGGCGCTGGCATTAACATAGACATGTAGGTCAATGGAACAGAATGGAGATTCCAGAAATACATCCTCGCTTATATGGTCAATTAATCCACAACACAGGAGGCAAGGATACACACTGGGGGCAAGACAAGCTCTTCAATAAGTGGTTTTGGGAAAACTGACCAGATATATGCAAAACAAAATAAAATTGGGCCACTTTCCTATAGCACATATAAAAATAAACTCAAAATGGGTTAAAGAATTAAATGTTAGATCTGAAACTATAAAACAGCTAAAAGAAAACATAGGTGGTAAACTCTCTGACATCACTCTTAGCAATATCTTTTTGAATATAGCTCCTTGAGCAAGAAAAACAAAAGAAGAAAATAAACAGATGGAACTACACCAAACTGAAACATGTCTGCACAGCAAAGGAAACCACCAACAAAATGAAAAGACAATCTACTGAATGGAAGAAGATGATCCTCAGTGAAAGATATATCAGATAAGGGTTTAATATCCAAAGTATATAAAGAACTCACACAGCTTAATACCAAGAAAACAAAAATCCAATTAAAAAAGCTACAGAAGACCTGAATAGACATTTCCCGAGAAGGACATACAGATGACCAATAGACATGTTAAAAGATGCTCACCATCAATAATCATCAGAGAAATGCAAATTAAAACCAGAATGAGCTATCACCTCACACCTGTCAGAATGGCTGTCACCAATAAATCAACAAATAAGTGCTGGTGAAATTATGGAGAAAAATGTCTCCCTCCTACACTGTTGGTAGGAATGGAAATTAGTGCAGTCACTGTGAAAAACAGTATGGAGATTTCTCAAAAAATTAAAAATAGAGCTGCCACATGACCCTGCAATTTGGTCATGTGGCAGCTCTAAAAACAGTAATTTGAAAAAATATATGCACCCCTATGTTCATTGCAGCATTACCAGTAATAGCCAAAATATGTTAGCAAACTAGATGTCTATCAATAGATGAATAGATAAAAATTATGTGATATATATATACACATACACTCTCACACACAAAATGGAATATTAGTCATAAAAAAGAATGGAATCTTGCCATTAGAAACAATTATGAATGGACCTAGAAGGTATTATGATAAGGAAAATAAACCATACAGAGAAAGACAAATACCATATGATCTCACTTACATGTAGAATCTAAAAAACAAAACAAAATGAATAAACAAAAGAAAACAGAAACAGACCTATACATAAAGACAATAGCTGCTTGTGGCCAAAAGGGAGGGAATGGAGGGAACACAATTTTTTAAAAATAACTGTAGTTGCGCTGGACGACATGATTCGGTTGGAGCATTGTCCCATGCACCAAAATGTTGCAGGGTTGATTCCCTATCAGGGCACATGTCTAGGTTGCAGGTTCCATCTCCAGTTGGGGTATGTGTGGGAGACAATCCATCAATATTTGATGTTCCTCTCTCATACTGATGTTTCTTTCTTTCTCTCTCTCCATCTCTCTCTAGAAGGCGATGAATACATGCCCTCACTGAGGATAGAAAATAATAATAACTGTAGTCAATATAAAGTGCTGTATTAAAAACCATTAATCAAAATAGTAGAAATAAAACTTAGACATGAACAGTTTGCTGAATACAAAAATTATTACACATAAGCCAGTCAGAGAAAGACAAGATTCCACTCATACATTGAATCTAATGAACAAACTGAGCTAGTAAGCAATACAGAGACAGACTCATAGATGGAGAGCTGGATGACAGCTCCAATGGGCAGGGGATGGGCTTTCAGGAATGGACGGATAGAGCAAAAAAGAAAGACTCGTGGATATGGACAACAGTGTGGTGATTGCTGGGGGGAAGGAGGTGGGTAGAGATAGAAGAAGGTATTGAAAGATAAATGAAAATGGGAAAATACAATAAAAATAAACTATAAAAAAACTAATCATCTATGTCATGTTATCACAATGATTAGGATAAGCTCACTTTGAGTCACAGATTCTTATATTGGGTTGAAAATGAAATCTAAACATTGCATTACTGTACACAATCAATCTAAAAAAAATAGGCTATGGGAAAAGATTTAGCGGATTAATCCACACGAAAAGCGAGTGGGAATGGGAGCCTTAAATCAAGGACAAGGTGGAACCCAAGGTTGATATGATAAACAGCACTCATTTATTTCAATAAAAGAAAAAATCAGCAATGGATATATGACAGGTTTGTACTTTCTGTGATGAATATAAAAGTATCAAATGTAGTAAACAGAAGATTTTAGGAAAACAACAAGAGAAGTGCTATTGTAACAGGTGAGATTAACATATTTCTGTTGGAACAGACCAAATGAATGAAAATGAGTATGTCGAGGGTCAAACCACCTAACATGTTTTTATCCCAAGTGGAGGATGTATAATTTTACGAACAGACTTGCAACATTTCTAAAATTGATCATATAGAAGACCCTGATAGATTCCCCAGCCATAAATTAAAATTCTGCCAGTGGACCTGGGTGTTGGGTGGTATCCTAGGCCACCCAGTGCTGCTGAGAGATTCTCACAATGATGATTATTGTCATCATTAAATATTGACGTAGATTTGCAATGGACATGAGTCCCTGTGGTGTGTCTTAGGAGGGAAGGTTAGGACAGGCACATGAGAAAAATTGTCTTAGCCATTTTTGCCCTCCAGTCTTCCATTCAAATTAAGACTAATCTTAAAAAGTTATAACAAATGTACCTCTGGGATTTATCAGAAGAGTATGAAATTTATTAATTAATTTGGGCAAAATAGAAATAGTTACAAGTTGAGTCTTTCCACACAACCTATTTCTCTCTATTTACCTTAGCTTAAGGCTTAAGAATTTCTCTAAAATTGACTTGAATGAATTTTGTTATATCTATCCCTGGAGACTATTAAAGTAATCGAACAGGAAGGCCATTAGACTGAGGAGGCTCTATTGCCTTGGCAACTTTCTTAAGCAACCAGAACCTACGCCAGAGGGAATACACTTGAATACAAGAACACATAGAATAAGAATAACTAATCAAAAACATCCAAGTAGCCTTTTCTGAATAAATCAACTGCTTAAGCTATAGCCAATTAAATCAATCCCTTGCTTTGCTTCCTCACCTTCTCTATAAAACCTCTGCCCTAGATCATCAGTGGAGTGGTCCTAGCCATTTCCTGTGTGGTGCTGCTCCATTCAAATTATTGTATTCAAAGAAACTTTTGAAAAATTTAGTGTGCATTAATTTATATTTTTAAAGATATATACTTTTAAAAGTATATACTGTTATACAATATATACTCTTTGCTCTATTAAAATTTTAAAATTACATATTCTAATTGGTTTTGATGGTGTATAGAAATGCTATTGATTTTTGTGATGATTTTTGTTTTCTACACTTTATTTGTTTCATCACCATTTATCCCCCCATACCCTCTTCCACCTCCACCTACTACCTCCTCCTCACAATCACCACACTGTTGTCCATGTCCAAGAGTTCTTTCTCTTTTTTTTTCTTTTTTGCTCCATCTGTCCACCTGCCAACACCCCTCCCTGGAAGCTCTCAGCCTGCTCTCCATCTATGAGTCTGTCTCTGTTTTGCTTGTTAGTTCATCTTGTTCATTAGATTCCACATATGAGTGAAATCATATGGTACTTGTCTTTCTCTGGATGGATTATGTGTAATGACTTTTGTATTCAGCATAATGTTGATTTCATTCTCCAGTTTTAATAGTTTGTAGATTCTCTGGGATCTTCCATGTAGTTAATCATATAATCTGTGACATTTATTTTATATTTTACATGAATAGTAGAACAATCTTAAAGACCAAGGTATTTAACCATCAGAATGGAATTCACTGACTACTAAAGAAATATTTATTTTTAGCATCTTCTCTAATTAAAAGATCCCTCCAGAAATAAAGTCCAGAAGCATTGAGAACACCCATGTGGAAGTAAGTCAAGTAAAACTTCACTTAAATTTTGTTTTTTACACCAGATCAGTTCAGACATCAACTGATTTAATCATCTAAGTTTTCAATTAAGCTGAGAAATTTCAAAACTTAATTTACTTGTATTTTAATAGAGTAGTTATGGCATTGACTATATCTCTTTAATCAAAGTATAAAGGAGAATATTTCCTACTACTTTTCGTTAGTTATCAGTCTCCCTAAATTTATATCTAAAGGAGATTAAATAAAGTTTTAATAATGGCCATCCAGAAAAAAAAAGAAATGATCACTAAATGCATTTTAAGAGTCAGCTTTACTAGTAATAAAAATAAAAATTAAAATGTTGTTTTTACACACATATATTTGTTAGATGTTTTTGGTTTGAATTTTGACTTTTGTTTTTGTTTTTTAAGGAATGAAGAGGGAAAGACAATTTTTTAAAATATGATTTAGGTGCAGGGAAAATGAACTTTGCAGATTTCCCATGAGAGGTGTAACTTGGTAGGCAATATTTACAAAGTCTTTAAAATGTAAATGCCATTTGATCCAAAAATTTACCTTCTATGTCTTTATTTTGAACAGTCAGACATAGTAAAGATGGAGATAAAGGAGGTTGACTATGGCATTATTTATAATGACAAAAATAACACATTTGGTAAGAAGAAATTTGTTAAATATATCTTGATACATTCATATGAAAACTACTATGTAGCCATTTAAAATCATATCATAAAAGACAACCTCAAAAACTAGAACAAATTTCCCTAAGACACTGCTAAAGTTTTAAGAGTCATATGTATGCTATCATCCTCATTTGAATCAACCTATATAAATATATAAGAATATAACGTTTGCTTGTCTTCTGCCAGGCATATATGTGTATAAATGTATCTGATGTTCACAGTGATCCTATGAAAATATTATATCATCATTTTACAGAGGAGATCCTGCAGCACAGAGAAATTCTCTAATTTGCCTAAGATTAGGCTGGAAGTGGCACAGCTGGACACACAGATCCGTGACACACGTTTACACCAGAAAATAACACAGTACTTGAAATTTTTCCACTGAGCAATAGGAGTATGGGTCATTTTTGTTTTCATATTTGTGCACTTCCATATTCTCCCAATTTCCCCAGATGAGCAGCTATTAATGAACCCAATACATTATATTACTTGAAAGATGAATGTTTAAGTTTCTTGTGAGAGCTGAAAGAAAAGGCCTACTTAATCATATGTAATACAAAGGCATATTAATCCTCTTCATATATATATATATATTTGTACCAAATTCTGGCAACTCAGTCCAGCCTTTGCATTGATTTATCTTTTGCTGTGCATATTGCTTCTGTGAAAACAAACAAACGAACAAAAAATAGTAAGCCATTCCAACACAGCAACTTTATTCTATCAGTCACATTTGATGTTGGGGGGCTATTTCCCACCTCTTACACCCTGAAAATAACTGATGTCTGGTTACAGCACAGCCTGTGCTCACTCATTACCCTTAGTCAGGAAGCAATAGATTCTGTAAGGAAAAATATTGCCCCATTAAACAAAGTGTCATCATTGAGAACCATCGGTCTTTTTTATTTTTCCTGTGAGGTTATCTTAATAACTCACTCATAACAGTTATCTCCCAGGAAACATCTAGTTTCATAGAGTAAGACTGTTAAACAATATGAATCTGGTACAAATAGCACAGGATGAATGTTTCCAACCATGAAAAGCCCATATTTATTAAAAATCTGTATGAGGCAAAGACCACTGCAAGCTACCTACCATTTGTAGAAAACTAATTTATTCTTGCTTTTTCAGGAACTTTCACTTCATATGCAGCTTGTCACATTTGAAGCTATCTTTCATCACAACAAAGGCAGCTAAATAAAACCTAATTGGCAAACCCAAATTTCATTTGCAAGAACAAATATATGTGAGAAATAATGAGTAACTGGCATTTTAGATCATTATAATTTTCATATTACCAGACTACAATGCATTAATGAGATGAGGCACTGTATTGCCTTTCCTCCAATATCAGATGGGCAGAAAGTTTTCCACAAAGAGTTAAAATGAAATCTTTACGAAATACAGATTTTTGCCGCACTGGGGACTCCACACTCATACACATGCACAGGTGCCCATGAGATAAATTTCTAGCCCAAATGACCTAGGTCAAAAACTGTATGTTCTTGTTGTTGCATTTATTGCTTTCTGTTTAACTGGCCTTTTTTTTTTTTTTTGTAATACAGACTTACAGACAGAACTATCGCTGAAGTCAAACATTAATTTAAATTTTTCAGTGCATAGCAAAAAGAAACTGCTACCAGGAACATTTACCAAAATTTGGCACATCACAAACTCTGAGCATGGGGCTCAGTGCATAAAGTTTGAAATAATTTATACTGGAAAAGTTTGAGATAATTTATACTGGAAAAGAATACTTTTAAATCTGCTATATTTTCTCTTTTTAATCCAATACCAGTTTTTCATTGATGAGCACTTTTCAAAAAAGAAATGCAGGTCATGCAAAGGAAAATAAATATCTAGTTGCTGAGAGATCACCTGATGTGGGGTGGTTACTATATTCTTCAAAACAGAATTGCAATTCATTTTCTTGTATATATTAGGATTAAGATGCACTCATATGTGGGATCTAATAAACTGTACTAAAACGAAAATAAAGGCAGACTCAGATAGAGAGCAGGCTGACAGTTCTGGCTGGAGAGACTAAGGGGTGAAAGGATTCAGCAAAAGAGAAAAGGGACTCATGGATATGGACCACAGTGTGCAGACTGCAGTGGGGTGAGAGATATAAGGGGTATACATGGTAATGAAAAAGATACAATGAAAAAATAAATACAAAAATACATAAATGTTTAAAAATATTTTCTTTCCTAATCATAGTGTACTAGATATCTATTTCTATGTAACTGCCCCAAAATTTAGTACCTTAAAACAACAAAATTTATTATCACACCATTTCTGTAGGCACTTTGGCTACGTGCCCTGAATCAGGGTCTCTCACAGGCTGTAATCAAGGTGATACCAAGCATCAGCCATCTCAGTGCCCACCTGGGGAAGAACCTATTTCCAAACTCAATTCTGTGGTTGATGGCAGGCGTTAATTCCTTGTTGGTTGTTGTCCAGAGGCTACCCTTGGTTTCTTGACACATGAGCCTCTTCTACATGGTAGCTTGCTTCATCAAAGTGAGAAAGCCAAAAAACAAGAAAGAATCTTCTAAGAAGAGATTTTTCTTACATCATTGGTATCTTGATAGGAATTGCATTGAATCTATAGATTGCCTTGGGTAGTGTGGACATTTTAATGATGTTAATTCTTCCTATCCATGAACATGTTATGTGCTTCCACTTATTTGTATCTCCTTCAATTTCTTTCTTCAGCGTCTTATAGTTTTCCAAGTATAGGTCTTTTACATCCTTGGTTAGGTTTATTCCTAGGTATTTTATTCTTTTTGTAGCAATTTGAATGGGATTGTTTTCTTTATTTCCATTTTAGTTAGTTTGTTAACGGCATATAAAATGCAACTGATTTCTGAATATTAATTTTCATCCTGCTGCTTTTCTGAATTCATTTATCAGTTCTATTAGCTTCTTGGTGGAATCTTTGGGATACTCTATGTACAGTATCAGATCCCCCCCCCCCAAATAATGACAGTTTGATTTCTTCCTTTCCAATTTGGATGTCTTTGATTTCTTCTTCTTGTCTGATTGTTATGGCCAGGACTTTCAGTACTATGTTGAATATGAGAGGTGAAAGTGGACATCCTTGCCTTGTTCCAGATCTGAAGGGGACACTTGTAGTTTTTGCTTACTGAGTGTGATGCTGGCAGCCTGTTTGTCATACATGCTCTTATTATGTTAGGTATGCTCCCTCTAGTCCCACATTGCTGAGAGAGTTTTTTTATTATAAATGGGTTGTGAACTTTATCAAATGCTTTTTCTGCATCTATTGATATGATCCTGTGGTTTTTTTATCCTTCACTTATGTGGTGTATCACATTTACTGATTTGTGAATGTTGTACCAACCAAGCATCCCTGGAATAAATCCCACTTGATCATGCTATGTGATTGTTTTGATGTATTGCTGTATTTGGTTTGTTAATATTTTGTTGAGGATTTAGGCATCTTTGTTAGTGATATTTTTCTCCAATTTTCTTTTTTTGTAGTGTCATTATCTGGGTTTGGATTAAGGATGATGCTGGCCTAATAACATGAGCTTAGGACTTGTTTCTCCTCTTAAATTTTTTGGAATAGTTTGAAAAGGAGAGGTGTGAATTCTTCTTTGAATGTTTGGTAAAATTCACCTGTGAAGCCATCTGGTCAAAGGCTTGATTCTTGAGAACTTTTTTTTAAATTATTGCTTCAGTTTCACTAAGTGTAATCTTTCTATCTGGATTTTCTGATTATTCCTGATTTAGTTTTGGAAAATTGTATGTTTCTAGAAATTTATCCATTTTGTCCAGGTTGTTCAATTTTTTTTTTTTTATACGAAGTTGTATTTCTGTGGTGTCTGTTGTTATTTCTCCTCTTCCATTCCCAACTTTATTTATGCTGGCCCTCTCTTTTTTTCTTGATGAGTCAGGTTTAAGGTTTGTCAGTCTTGTTTATCTTTTCAAAGAAACTGTTCTTGGATTCATTTATCTTTTGTATCATATTTTTAGACTCTATTTCATGTATTTCTGCTCTGATCTTTATCATTTCCTTCCTTCTACTCATTTTACGCTTTGTTAGCTGTTGCTTTTCACTCAAGTTCCTTTAAGTGCAAAGTTAGATGGTTTATTTGAACTATTTCTTGTTTCTTGATATAGGTTTAATGCTATGAATTTCCCTGTTATGGTTGTGTCTCAAACGTTGGGGTTGTTGTGTTGTCGTTTTCATTTGTTTCAAGTTATCTTTTGATTTCTTCCTTGATCTCATTGTCGACCCATTCATTGTTTAATAATATGTCACTTAGCTTCCATGTTTTTGTGTATTTTTCAGTTTTCTGCTTGTGCTTGATTTTTACTTTCATAGCATTGTAGTCTGAGAAAATGCTTGATATGATTTCAATCTTCTTAAATTTATTGAGACTTTTTTTGTGTGCTAGCATGTGGTCTGTCCTATAAAACATTCCATGTTCACTTGAAAAAAAATGTATATTCTGCTGCTTCGGGGTGAAATACTTTGTAGATATTAAATAAATCCATTTGATCCAGTGTGTTGCTTAAGGTCATTGTCTTTTTGTTGCTTTTCTGTCTGGAGCTCTAATCACTGAAGGTAATGGTGTGTTGGAATTCCTGACTATGACTGTATTTCTGTCTCTCTCTCCCTTTATGTCCATGAAGATCTGCTTTACATATTTAGGCACTCCTATGTTGGGTGTATAAATATTTACTAGGGTTATATCCTCTTGTTGAATTGTTCCCTTTATCATTATGTAGTTTTTTTCTTTGTCTCTTACTACAGCCTTGGTTTTAAACTATTTTGTCTGATTTAAATCTTGCTACCCCAGCTTTTTGTGTCCCTTTCCTTTTGCATGAAATATCTTTTTCCATCCCTTCACTTTTAGTCTGTGTGTACCTTTTGTTCTGAGTTGGATCTCTTGGAGACAGGGAATGCACACACACACACACACACACACACACACACAAACATATATATATATATATATATATATATATATATATGCACACATATATGTGTGTTTTTATCCATTCATTTTATCCATTATATCTTTTGATTGGAGCATATAAGCCATTTACATTTAAAGTGATTATTGATAGATATGTATTTGTTGCCATTTAATTTTTTAACTATTTTCTTCTGTTTTTTTCTTATTTTTAAAGCAAGCCCTTTCATATTTGTTGCAGTACTGTTTTGGTGTTAACAAAGTTCTTTAACTATTTCTTGTCTGGAAAACTCTTTTTACTCTCCTTCAATTTTAAATGATAGACTTGCTGGGTAAAATAGCCTTGGTTGTAGGTCTTTGCTTACTTTTCTTAGTATGTTTTATTCATTATGCTATTACAGTCATCACAGTTTCCCCCCTTTGCTCCCTTCCACCACATACCCCTTTCCTCCAGGTATCCCTACCCATTAGTTCATGTCCATGGGTCATGAATATAAGTTCTTTGGCTTCTCCATTTCCTATACTATTCTTTTTTAAATTTATTTAATTATTGTTCAAGTAAAGTTTTCTGTCTTTTACTCCCATCCCAGCTCTTCTTCCAATGCTCCCCACCTCCCTCCCATTTCCACCCCTGTTAATTTTTGTCCATGTGTCCTTTATACTTGTTCCTGTGAATTCTTCCCACTTTCCCCTGAAATTCCCTCTCCTTTGCCCTCTGGTCCCTATCAGCCTATTCTCTATTTCAGTGTCTTTGGTTATATTTTGCTTGCTTGTTTGTTTTGTTGTTTAGGTTCCTGTTAAAGGTGAGATCATATGGTATTTGTCTTTCACTGCCTGGCTTATTTCACTCAGCATAATGCTTTCCAGTTCCATCCAGGCTGTTGCAAAGGGTAGGAGCTCCTTCTTTCTTTCTATTGCATAGAATTCCATTGTGTAAATGTACCATAGTTTTTGGATCCATTCATTTACTGGTGGGCACCTAGGTTGCTTCCAACTCTTGGCTATTGTAAATTGTGCTGCTATGAACATTGGGGTGCATAGGTTCTTTTGGATTTGTGTTTCAGGGTTCTCAGGATATAATTCTAGCAGTGAAATTGCTGGGTCAAAAAAAATTCATTTTTAGTTTTCTTAGAAAATTCCATACTGTTTTTTGTAGTGGTTGTACCAGTCTGCAATCTCACCAACAGTGCACTAGGGTTCCCTTTTCTCCACAACCTCTCCAACACTTATTGTTTGTTGCTTTGTTTATGATGGCCATTCTGACTGGTGTAAAGTGGTATCTCATTGTGGTTTTAATTTGCATTTCTCTGATAGCTAGTGAAACTGAACATCTTTTCATGTGTCTCTGGACCCTCTGTATGTCCTCCTTGCAGAAGTGTCTGTTCAAGTCCTTTGCCCACTGTTTAATTGGGTTGTTTTTCTTCTCAGAGTGGAGTCATGTAAGTCATATTTTGGAGATAAGCCCTTGTCTGAGGTATCATTGGCAAATATGTTTTCCCACACGGTTGGTTCTCTTTTTATTTTAATACTGTTTTCTTTAGTCGTGCAGAAGCATTTTATTTTGATGAGATTCCATTTGTTTATTCTCTCCTTTATGTCCCTTGCTCTAGGGGACATATCAGTAAAAATGTTGCTGTGTGAAATATCTGATATTTTCCTATACTATTCTTAACATCCTCCTATTTTGTACCTACATTTATTCTTCTTAATCCCTTTACCTTTCCCCCACTTTCCCCTTTCTTGCCCCCCACTGATAACACTCCAAATGATCTCCACTCTGCTCCTCTTCTAGTTGTTTGTTTAATTTGTTTTTGTTTTCTAGGTTCAGTTGTTGACAGTAGTGCCTTTGTTGTTATTTTAATGTTCATAGTTTTTATCTTTTTTTAAATAGGTCCCTTTAATGTGTCATGTGACAATGGCTTTGTGATGATGATATCCTTTAGCTTTATGTTGTCTGGAAAGCCCTTTATCTGACTGTTGATTCTAAATGATTGCTTCCCTGGATAGACTAATCTTGGTTGTAGGTTCTTGGTTTCATCACTTTGAATATTACTTATCAGTCCCTTCTTGTCTGCACAGTTTCTGTTAAGAAATCAGCTGACAATCTTACGGGAACACCTTTTCAAAATAATTCTCTGCTTCTCTCCTGCTGCTGTTAAGATTCTCCTTTTATCTTTAACCTTTGGCATTTTAATTATGATGTGTCTTGGTGTGGTCCTCTTTGGATCCAACTTGTTTCATACTGTGTGTACTGGACTTGTATGTCTATTTCTTTCACCAAATCAGGGAAGTTTTAATATTTTTTCAAAAAATGTTATTTTCTTCCTCTTCCTCTTCTCCTTCTGGCATCCCTATGATTTAGATGTTGGCTCTTTTAGAGATGCCCCAGAGTCTTTTTATACTCTTCTAATTGTTTTTGAATTCTTATTTCTTCATTCTGTTGTGGTTGAGTGTTTATTTTTTCCTTATCTTTCAAATTGTTGATTTGGATCCCATCTTCCTTCTCATCACTATTGGTTCCCTGTGGATTTTTCCTTATTTCTTTACTTAGTGTAGCCGTCATTTCTTCCCTTATATTTTGCCATACTCATTCAGGTCTCTGAGCATCCCGATCACCAGTGTTTTGAACTCTGCATCTGATAGGTTGGCTATCTCCATTTCATTTAGTTATTTTTCTGGGGTTTTGTTCTGTTCTTTCATTTGGACCATATTTCTTTGTCTCTTCTGTTTGGCAGCCTCCCTGTGTTTGTTTCTGTGTATTAGACAGAGCTGCTTTGACTCCCTGTCTTAGCACAGCATTAAGGTATATGGGGCAGAGACTTAAGTATTTGCCAGCGTGGGGCATCTCACTTCACCACTTTGTGGCACCATGTGGTGGGGAGGGATCAGAGAAAGGACAATACTGCTGCCTGGTTTCCGGAGGCTTGCCCTGCACTTGCCTCATTTCCATTCACTTCACCCACTTACCATTTGCAACTGATACCCTTCTAGCTGTTGCCCTGGTGGTGATATCCAGAGTGTGTGGATTTTCATATGTTCTAGGTCCATGTGAGCCCTTCAAATGGATTCTCCTGAATAACTGGCAGTTTCTTTTGCTACTCTAACCCCCACTAGTTTTTACAGTCAGAAGTTATGAGGCTTTATCTTCTCAGTGCTGGAACCCTGGGCTGTGAGTTCTGGCTTGGGACTGGATCACTGACTCCCATGATATCCCTCCCAGTTTTTATCCACCACATGTGAATGTAAGAATGTTCCTTCCACTGCCATCATGGCCTCTCCACACCACACTATGTCCTCTCTACCCCATCTCCCAGGCTTCACCCCTCGTACCCATCTGGATGAATATGGCCTCTTTAAACCCTTGGTTGTCAGACCGCCATACAATTCTTTTTCTGGAAGATCTGGCTATTTTTTGTTTTGAGGTTAGTTGTGATTCTTCTTGTGGTTGTGTGAGGAGGTGAAGTGTCTATCTACACCTCTATCTTGACAGGAAGTCTAGGTCCTTGCTTTTTATCACTTTGAATTTTTCATGCCAATCTGTTCTAGCCTGAAATATTTCTGTTGAGAAATCACATGGCAATCTAATGGCAGCTCCATTGTAGGTAACTAATTGCTTTTCTTTATAGCTTTTAAGATTCTCTCCTTGTTTTTAAGCTTTTCCATTTTAATTATGTTGTTTCTCAGTGTAGGCTTCTTTGGATCCATCTTGTGTGGGACTCTCTCAATTTCTCAGACTTGTGTATTTTTTTTCCTTCACCGGTTTAGAGAAGTTCTGGACCATTATTTTATCCAAAAGGTTCTAATTCCTTGTTCATTCTTTTTTCCTTAAGCTCTCCCCACATTGAAGATGTTGTTACTCTTCATGTTGTCCCCCAAATTTCTTAAACTGTCCTCATTTTCTTAAATTCTTTTTTTTTTTTTTTGCTACTCTGCTTGTGTTTTTTCTACCTTGTCTTTAAAATTGCTAATTCATTCCTCTGCTTCATCTAACCTACTGTTTATTCCTTCCAGTGTAGTATGTATTTCAGATAAGGGATTCTTTATTTTTTACTGGCCCTTTTTTATGGTTTTCTCTTTTTTTATGCTGTTGAGCATCCTTGTAATCATTACTCTAAACTCTTCATCTGATAAACTTCCCTCCATTTCAATTAGATATTCTAGAGAATTCTCTTGTTCTTTCATTTGGAACTTGTTTCTTTGTCTCTTTCCGTTTTGTTTGCCTCTTGATGTTTGTTTCTATGTATTAAGTAGATCTTCAAAGACTCTTGTGCAGTCTTGTGTGAGACACTGCTTGTGACTGGCCCTGAGCAACCTGTTTGGAGCTATCAGCAATTCACAGCTTGCGGGTGACTGATTGAACATGTCAAAAGTGGTTTGTGAAGTTTCATGGTGGAGATTTCTTGCTTGACATTGCTCCACAGTCAAGTAGACCAGTTAAAGTCGATACTAATCAAATCAAGACATTAATAGAGAACAACCAACATTATACCATATGGGACATAGTCAACATACTCGAAATATCCAAATCAAGGAAGTTATTGCTGAAGTGTTTTTCATTTTATGGAAAAAAACACATGGACTTTTTGGCCAACCCAATACTTTCCCCAATTCTGAAACACTTCACAGTTTGAATATAAGAGACAAACCCACGATGGACATGAGGTGAGAGACTATGTGGGCCAGATTTTCTTTGCAGCCAATCCTAGAGGACTTCCACCTCCTTCCAGGTAGGAAACAAGCTCCTTGTCTTATTTCTCCCTGATTGATTGCTTATAGTAAAATTTGAAGTCAGTGTTCAGCCTTCCTTTGAACAAATACTGATCCTAACATTGCCAATCAAGGACTTAGGGTTGGTTTGGCTTGGCTTTGGAAATCAAAATCACATTAAAAGGGTTTGTTTTTTCTGATTATTGTTCAGTTTTGAATTAAAAGAATCTGTTAAGGGCTTCAAATGACTTCTTTGCTGTGGGACCTATGGGCCCTCGCCTAATGCAGAGGTTACTCAATAGGCAAAAACACAAGAAAAAAATGGGGCCAGAGGATTCTTTAGTTATTTGTTCAAACTATTAATCTAACACTTATGTGAAGATTATTTTTAACCTTCCCAAGTGATTCTGATTCAAATCACCTTTGAGAACCCCTGACTTTCAGCACCTGTTTTGTGATCAGTACAGTGGGAAGCCATTTGGGTTCAGAGCAGCACCACCACCTGGGTAACACTGGGCAAGTCATTGCTTTAAATCTCAACTTTCTCACTTATAAAATAAACATATTTTATGTAAGTTATACATTGAAGTGAATAAGATTATACATATGAAGCTCTTACCTCAGTGCCTAGAACATTGTACATCTATAATAAAGGTTAATAATTATAACCATATATTAGAATATAATAGGTATTAAATATTTGTCCTTGGTGATTTTATTTAAGGAACATATATCTGACAATCCCCCTGGATTGTTTTCGAATATATTCCTGGATTATTTTGAGGATATATGTTGTAGTAATTTTTAAATTATAGAGGTAAATTTAAATTTTATTTATTCATCCATTTGAGCAGGGTTCTGGGTACTGGGGATATAGCAGGCAGCAGGACACACAAGGCCCCTCATCCAGAGAGTGTGAACTCTAATGAACAAACAATAAATAAAAAGCAATGATAATATGATATCAGTTAATGGGTATTTTTTAGAAAGAGAGATAAAACTGAGCAGAGGGATAGACAGCTGTAAAGTTGTGGGGGGGAATGCTGAGTATCTATCAGAAGTAGGGCAAGGAAGAAAGGTATCTCAGTGAAGATAACATTTGAGCAGTGATATGAAGGAAACAAGGAGTGATGAAAAATTCTGGGGATGGGGGAATATTCTAGATGAGGGTATAGCAGGGGACATAGCCCTGAGGAACACTGTGAACCTATTCAAAGAACAGCACAAGGCATTGTAGGCCAGAGCCCCACTGAGAAAGGCAAAGTGGAGAGGCCAGGCGGTGAATGGCCAGGGATCTTATGATGTCTCTCTTGGGTCCTGGCTTCTTTTGCTTACCATAATGTTTTCAATGTTCATCCACTATGCATTATGAATCAGAATTTTGATTTACATTTTTAAAAGACCATGCTTGTTGCTATGGTATAAACTCATAGTAAGAGTGTAAGAGTGGAAACAAAGAAAACAGTAAGCCAGAGAATGCTGTACCCTGGCTAGAGATGATGGGGGTTCAGCGGGACAGAAGCATAAGTGCAGAGAAGGGACCAGATTCATGATCAATTCATCTACTCATCTAGATCTGTCTACCTTTCTGTCTATCTATCCATTTATGTACTTATCTTTCTATGTACAAATATATACATGTACACACACATGTATATGTGTGACTTGGGCGGCCAATGGTGCTGCATCTGGGTCAGGCCATAGGCAAAGTTATGACTGATTTTCAGTGAACTTCTTCCTTCTTGTGCTGCTGTCCAGCCCCTAGCCCCCAAACCTCAGACATTCTCAGTCACTGGCTAGAGTCCAAGAAGCAGCCTCTAATGAGAATTTTTAAATTCAGCAAGTTATCAGCAAGTACATTCACCTTGGAAAAAGTGTGAACCTTCAGAGATTACTGACAATACTCAATTGAATCTTTAAGTCAGGTTTTGCTTAAAACACCCATCTCATTTCCTTATTATGACAGAATTTATGGTGCAAACCTTTCTCTGCTCATGTGTATTTTCTGAGCCTTCTATGTGTCCAACATTCTGCCAAGCATTGTGAGTAGTTAAAAACTGTAAGACATAATCCCTCCTCCTAAATACAGTTTGGGGTATAAAGCATGCATGCACAAAACAGTGAAAAACTCAGCGCAGACCAATTTAAAATTAATTCTGGAATACAATTATATACCAGCAGGTATTCTACAGAAGTGTGGTTAAAATACTAATATCTTGCCATCAGTGGTTAGTTGCATTCAAAGTAAAATCTGTTGTGGCAGACTGCTTCACAGGCAACTGAAGATGACCGCCACAACACCTCCTATCCCACATCCTCTGCTAGAACCTTGCCACACTCTATCAAAAGGTAGCATTTGTGTTCCTTCTCCTTGAACCAGAGTAGGCTTTGGGGACTGCCTCGACAAATACAACAGGAAAGCATGACATTGTGTGACTTGTAAGGCAAGGTCCTAAAAAGCCACATTCTTTTGCCTTGTTTTCTTGAAATGTTTGCTCTTAGAAACTATCATCTATGAGAAAGCCCAAGCATCCATGGAGAGACACATGTGGAAAGGAACTGAGACCTCCTCCATCTCCCGCCTCTAGCTGAGATTCCAGACAGCAACCAGCACCAATTTGCCAGCCATGTGAGTCAGCCGTCTTGGAAGCAGACCCTCTAGTGCCCAGCCCCCACCTCCCCGGTGAACCGCCACTTCTGACACTGAGTGGAGCCATTTCACCAAGCCATGTCCAAATTGCAGGTTTGAGAGCAAAAGTAATATTGTTGCTTTAAGCCTCTAAATTTGGCTGATGTTTTAGCAATAGATAAATGAAATGCCAAGTTTAACTTTTACTTGTATTCAGCTAGTTTTTCTTAGATAGAGGGAAAAGGGGAGTTACCCTAAAACCCTAAAAAATGAACCTAACCCACAATTTGTCTTAATTATTGCTCAAAGAGTTACCGTTACTAGTGATACAGGGTACAGCCCAAAGGGGGGCCCCAAAATAGGTTTGGAATGGGGTCCAGAACTTAGGATGTCTAGAAAATATTGGAGAGACATATAAGATGTCCTCACCCCTTCCCCCACAGGTGTGAGTTGGGGGAAGGGACACATGGAGCAGGAACATGCAGAGCTGTTTTGTACAGCCATAGCCTTGCAGCTAATCCATGGCATGACCATTTAACATATCTATAGCCTTTGGCGGGTCACTTGGATATGTTAAATGTCTGTGGCCAGGCTTGGAGCCAGGGGGATGAAGTCACTTCCCCCCAAGATGTAACTGGGGGGGCAGGTCCCCCAAGTTACAGCACCTGCGTGGGAACTTGGAGAAGATTGGCTCCAGGACATGGGGCCACATTGCCCAGACTCACAATGGCAGCCCAGTAAACTTAGAATGATACAGAAATGATGGCAGGTGTAAGTGACTATAGGAGGAGTTGGAAATAGGGGTACAGAGGAAGATTGGTGCGAGGATTTAAATCTAGACATGGCAGCCATGGAAGAGAAAACCATGTGGCTTTGCCAGAGTGGGGACCCCTGAAGCTTTGGTAGAAGAGGCCCACGCAGCTTTGGGGTGCTCCCTTTGGCCACATGGCCTGGGAAGCAGGAGAGACTTTGCCTGGAAAAATGGGTACAAAGAACTCTTGCCAGTAGACCATGAGAAGGTGCCACATGGCTTTGGGTTAATTAGAGATCCTGCCTGAATGGTGACACAGCTGATGGTGCTGGCAGCCTGGAAACACAGACGTGTGCTCTTTTCCTGAGTTACGGTACCCTGAATTAGAGCTCAGGGAGAAGGGGGTTCTGTGTGCATAGGTGGTTATCCTAAACAACTCTGATATTTTAATGACATTGGTTACTACTTTACATCTGTATAGCATTAAATAAATATTTACTTTCCTTTTCACAAATCTCTGGCATTGAGAGATGTCTTTCTGATTGGGGGCGGACAACCGAGCCCAGTAGGTGGTCCGGATGGTATTAGTATACCATCATCTGGAGTCTGGGCCCCAGTGTGTCTGTTCTGTAACACCAGTGTGTCATTTATATTCAATACATATAAAATGATTTTGATAAGTACTATTATGGAACAAAATGAGTTTGCAGAATTAGAAAATATTTCCCTGTGTTTTTGTCAAGATCTGTGCATGCCCGATGGGAGCAGGTCTTCAGTGTTAACAGTATCTATCTTGTGGAACAAAGGGGGGAGGTTTTCATTCTGTGAGAGTTCAGAGAAAAGGGAAAATGAACGAGAGCTAGAGTACTCAGAGGAGACATCATAAAGAAGGTGGAAGTTGGGCTGCTTGTTAAGGATGCATTAGGACAGCCATGTACGATGTGTGAAGAAAGGCAAATACTATGCACAGGTGCCACATGGTGAGACAGTGTCTTTCCTGGACCAGCTTGTCTAGCAGAGAGGGGAAACATTAAAGGAGTAAGTAAAAAGGAGAGGACAGGTTGCTTACAAAGCTAAAATGTGAAATCCTTTAGTATTTCTTTTAAATCTGGATGAGAGTTCCAGTAAATGCAACAATTAACATGTTGTATTTATATCACTCATTAGAAATCCAAATATATCTCTTTTTCATGGCTTCTCTCACTCTTACAGTCTCTCTCTCTACTTCTGAGACATACTTTTTATTAAAAGGAAATGAACTATTTTTCTCAAACAGCTCCTCAAAAGTTAAAAATATATATGTTATGTTTATATCTCTAAAGTATTCAATATTTATGTAACAGGATGAGACGAATGGGTTAACTTCTCACTTGTCTCAGTCTTTCTTATCAATACTGATAGTTTTAGAAGGAACCATGGACAACGACATGCATCAGCTGACTGGCAGTTTAAAAAATGCTGGTGTACAGCACCCGCCTGGGCAGTCAACTAACCTCTGTCTCCCCACCTCCACCCAGAACCTTATCCCTAATACCAAGTGTGCCCTTCCATGCTTTAGCATTGGGTTAGCCATAGGATTCTGTGTGTTTTTCCCCAAAATAAAAGACATTTTTTATTTTCACCAAAAACTTCATCGATTTGGATATTTTGAGTATGCCAGCTATCTCCCACATGGGGTAACGGTGATGGTTCTCTGTTAATGTCTCAGTTTGATCGCTATCAACTTCAACTCATCTCCCTGACATGGAGCAACATCCAGCAAGAAATCTCTACCACAAAACTTCACAAACCACTTTTGACACATTCAATTAATCACAGCTTCTCCATACACTGCACAAATCTGTTTTACATTTCACTTGTGTTTTAACCTTTTTTGAAATAATAAAGCATAATATACCAAAAATGTCAGTTATTTTTTGATATTTAATATTAAAATGGCTATACGAAAATTCACCAATTTTGATGTTTTTAAAAATGCACACTGATGTGACAGTTGCCTCAATACAATGTAACAAAAGTGTTTCAAATGAAGTTAAAGATAACTAAGTGCTACTAGAGCCATCATATGGAAAAAAACCCAAATGAACCTTTTGGCCCACCCAATATTTACACATCACTCATGTACCCACTAAGTAATGTTTCAGGCACTCTTCCAGTCACTAATGTTGGTGACCATGTCTAAAAAATGATTTGTTGGCTTCTGGGAACAAATATCAATTTCCAAGATCTTTGAGGTAACCTCATAAATAATTCTCTGAGTGTTCTAATTCTGAACCCAGTAAGATAAATATATTGTGGGTCCAAATGCCACTCACATGAATCTGGATTGGAGGAAGTAGTTTATATTTGTGAACAAGAGAATTTCTCAATACTGAATCTAAGAATTCAGTAGATATACCCTCTGCTGGATCAGAGAAATTCTTTTTAATATGTGTGGAATTACAGCACAAATTGACAGAGCCTCTCTCTGGAGGAGCAGCATGGAGCAAGCTCCTAGTTCCTAACAGCAAAAGGAACAGAGGGGCTAGAGCTACACAAGCCGGGTTCCTCTCTCCAGAATCCCAGAGTGAGGAAGTCAATGAGAGGTCAGAACTCATACCACTGAGAATTGCTTGCACGTGAACAGAAGCAGGCATTGGCCCATGGGACGAAGTTTAGACCATCACATTTTCAGACTGACTGCAAGCTAAACATAGTTTTTAAATGTTTTAGTGGTTAAAAAAAGCAAAAGAAGGAGATTAGTTTGTGACACATGAATATTACATAAAGTTTAAGCTTCAGTGTCCATAAATAAAGTTTTATTGGAACACAGCCTTGCCCAGTTGTTTGCATGTTGTCTATGCTTTCAGGCTACAGTGTCTGAGCTGAGTGTTGTGACAGAGACTGGATGGTGCATGGAGCCTACAGTATTTGCTATTTGGCCCTTTACAAAAAAAAAAAAAAATTAGTGCTTATCCTCCTGACAATGAAGGGAAATGTGGCTTCAGGGAGAAGCATTCTTCCTGGGATTTTTGGATTTCACTGGAGATGGAATCTCCCTCCATGTCCTGTCTGTGATACGTGACCAACATTCTCTCAGTCCCCCCACCCCCAGTTCCAAACCTAGCAGGCATTTGGTGACTTTCCTTAACTTATAATCTAATGAATCACAATTTATTTTATGTTTATTTTTCTTTTAAAATGTCTGAAATTTTCTTTGTATTTTTCCTGCTACTGCTCTAGTTTATTTCTCACCAGGATCCCTGCAACAATTGTCCAATTATGCATCTTAATCTGGGTATCACCACGGTCTTTTATAACCAAAAGCAAATTTAGAGAGTTTCTGTTTAATCCCCTCATTAGCAAAATGAGGAAACTGCTACTCCGTGAGGCAAAGCGACTTTCTCCAATTTGAAAATCTAATTTGCGATGGCCTACAGCAGGACCTCAAATCTCCAAAATCATAGCTCAGCCATCCTTGAACCATGGCCTGCTCTCTCTTCACGTTGCCCTTTGCTCAAAATTTTCAAAGACGGTTAGTGATCAAGTCAAGTTTATCATCTAAATCAGGAGTCAGAAAACTATAGTCCATAACCAATTTCACTCACTCCCTATCTGCCTGCAGATTTAGTTTTATTGGAGCATATTCGTGATCATTTGCTTACTTAGTGCCTGTGGCTGCATTTGCTCTACTGTCTGTGGCAGAATACATGGTCACATCAAAGATGGCATGGCTCACAAAGCCTAAAATATTTACGGTCTACTTCTTCAGAAAAAGTTCTCAGAGCTGTGATCTAGACTCACTCAAAGTATCTCATTCCCCATTACTTTTCTGTGGCACTAATACCTTCTACAGGAGTAAAACATCTATTTTTTAAAATAAGCACATGACAGCCTGATATGAAGACTGCATTTCTCAGCATCCCCTGAATCTTGATACGCCAACAGATTTCCTAAAAACCCAGTGGACTTGTGTAACCACCTTTCAAGAAATGCCCGTCGAGGATGGAAGTGTCTTTAAAGGAAGGAAGCATGTCTTTCTCTTCTTCCCTTTTCTCTTTATTTCTAGTTAGAGTGATGCCAAAATAACTATAAAACCCAAGGTGCGCACTGAGGTGATTTGGGACTTGGGGTTAATATATGACAGAGCAACATGATGACAAGATCCTGGGCTCTTGACATCAAAGTGTTTCTACCTTCTGCAGACCACATACTTCTGGGTTTTTATATGAGTAAGAAATACAATTTTATGTTTTAAAATATCCTCCATTAGTTAGGATTTTCCTGACATATGTAATTCATCATAAGTGATACATTTGCCAATAGGAAATTTCTGTTGCCGACAAGTCAACAGCTTTATAACTTGGTGAATTAGCTAGGCTTATTCACTCACCTCCATTCCTTCACTCATTCTGCTGGCTCAGGCTAGACTCCACTTGAACACATTTTACAAATTACTCGAAGCAGTTGAAGTTCTATCCACACCCTAAAGCATTTTTATTCTCTTTTCCCAATTAATAATTGAGTGCAATATATTTGGACTACTGAGATTGCATACTTCATTATATTCTCTGAGTCATGTGTTAATGGTCCTTTATGCTCAGTGAGAATATAGACTTTCTTTTGTGCGGTGTTATTTATAGTCTCCAAGATATGGAGGCAGCCCAAGTGTCCATCAGCAGATGAGTAAATAAACTATGGAACACTTACACAATAGAATGCTACTCAGGGTAAACATTGTAAAAAAAAAACAACAAGAAAATTTTACCCTTTGGGACAACATGGATGGACCTAGAGAACATTGTGCTAAGCTACATAAGCCAGTCAGAGAAAGACAAATACCATATGATTTACTCATATGTGGAATCTAATGAACAAACTGAACCATTGAGCAAAACAGAGACTCAGAGATGGAAAGCAGATGACAGCTACGGATTGGGAGGTTGGGGGGCAGAGGGACTGAGTAAAAAGGAAAAGGGACTCATGGACATGGACAACAGTGTGGCGATTACTTGGGGGCAGGGGGTATAAAGGAACGAAATAGTAATGGAAAAATACAGTAAAGATTGAACTTAAAAAGTAAGGACTAGGATCATTTCTTTTGTTTTATCTTTATTTCCAGAGTTGCCATACTATAGATTACCATAAAATAATTGGTAAACTTATTTGAGTAAATTTGGGCTAAAGGGAGCGTACTTATTCATGAGCTCACAGGTTCTCATTCTTTACACTCAGAATATCTGCCAGTGCTGAATCATAACGTGTGAACCAGCCGGAAGAAGGTCCGTTCCATGATAGGTCAGTTGAAACTGCATATGATGGACACTTAAGCAAAGGCTTATGTGCTGCCTCGTAAAGCCATCATGAGACAATGCACATCACCACCATGTCTAATAAATTTGACAGATGTGTCATGTTCTTGATACAGGGTACAGCCAAGAGGGCGGCCCCAAAAAGGGATTTGGAATGGGGTCCAGAACTCAAGGTATCTAGGAAATACTGGAGAGACATATAAGATGCCATCACCCCTTCCCCCACAGGTGTGAGTTGGGGGAAGGGACACATGGAGCAGGAACATGCAGAGCTGTTTTGTACAGCCACAGCCTTGCAGCTAATCCATGGCCTGGTCATTTAGCATATCTGTAGCCTTCGGCGGGTCACTTGGATATGTTAAATGGCTGTGGCCAGGCTTGGAGCCAGGGGGATAGAAGTCACTTTCCCCCAAGATGTAACTGGGGAGCAGGTCCCCCGAGTTACAGCGTCTGCGTGGGAGCTTTGAGAAGATTGGCCCCAGGACATGGGGCCATATTGCCCAGACTTACAATGACAGCCCAGTAAACTTGGAATAATACAGGAATGTTGGCGGGTGTAACTGATTGTGGGAGGAGTTGGAAATGGGGGTACAGAGGAAGATTGGCACAGGAATTTAAACCTACACACCACAGCCATTGGGAGGGAACCATGTGGCTTTGCCAGAGTGGGGACCCCTGCAGCCAGGTGAAGAAAAGAGCCACTCAGCTTTGCCAGAGTGAGGACTCTCTTTTGGCTTTGGTGGAAGAAGAGAGGACCATGCAGCTTTGGCCAGAGTGCAGCTTTGGTAGAAGAGGCCCACGTGGCTTTGGGGTGCTCCCTTTGGCCACATGGCCTGGGAAGCAGGAGAGACTTTGCCTGGAAAAATGGGTACAAAGAACTCTTGCCAGTAGACCATGAGAAGGTGCCACATGACTTTGGATTAATTAGAGATCCTGCCTGAATGGTGACACAGCTGATGATACCAGCGGCCTGGAAATATGGGCATGTGCTCTTTTCCTGAGTTACGGTATCCTGAATTAGGGCAGGGGGAGAAGGGAGCGCTGTGTGTATAGGTGGATATCCTGAAGGACTTTGATATTTTAATGAAGATGTTAGGTTACTACTTTATATCTGTATAGCATTAAATAAACATTTCCTTTCCTTTTCGCAAATCTCTGGCATTGAGAGATGTCTTTCCAATTGGGGGCAGACAATTGAGCCCAGTAGGTGGTCCGGACGATATTAGTATACTCTCCTCTGGAGTCTGGGCCCCAGGGTGTCTGTTCTGTCACACTCTCAACAAAATAAGTGGGTCTGATTCCACACTCAAGTTTTTTATTATTGATGAGACATTTTGAGGCCCTGGGAACCACACAGCTATACCTTCTATGTAAGTGATAAGACATTAGATATATTCAAACTAAAGAACCAAAAGCTACTCAGATACTGTCTGTATTTATCCCAGTTCACGAAGCAAACAGAAGTGCACTGGCTTGTCAAGGACTCAAATGTCAGAGCTCAAAAGTTTCTTGAATGAACATCCAGGCGTTTAATCCCTGGGGAACCACAGAAAATAGACTAATCTTATTTATTTACAAGATGTGAGAGCCATTTACTCAAATGCAGCCTGCCTTTCTTACATAGGGATATGTAGTCTGTCTGTTCATATTACCTCACAGCACAGCCCTTCAAACATTCTTATAAACAATCAGTTCCAGTGTCAGCCAAAGGCCCACCTACAGAGAAGTGTGGGAGAGCTGAAGCGATAACGGAGCGAGGGCTATAGGAGCACTGACTTTTGGAGTGCAGGACAGTCGCTTGCTCCCAATTCCTTGCACTTAGCATATCAGGTGTTCTGTGGCCAACTTCCCCTGGGGAAGCAGACAGTTGCTGAACTGCAGAGGGGACTGAGTTAAGGAAAAGGTCAGCTGGCTTGGGAACAGACTGGCTCTGAAGTTTTCTGTTTGTTTTAGCTAAGTTATTGCTGCCCATATCCCCAAAGGCTTATTCTCCCAGTTTTACTGAACATTTCATTCAGTCTCCTTGATTTCTCTTTCAGTTGTTTTTACTTTTTTAAAGTTCTTATCAGAAAATTTCTATTTCTCAAAGAGAATATGGCATTAATTTTTGATTCTCTGAGTTGTTTCCACCAGCTCTGGTCTGAGAAAGAAACGTGGCTCCTTCGCCTGGCTTTCTGCCTCAGTCCGGCTCTGCCTGCCCTGAGAAGGGCTGCCGGCTTCCTGCCTTCCACCTCAATCCCCAGGCAACTCTGAGCACTGGGAGCAAAAGTCACTGCCGTTCATGGCAACGCAAGAGTTCTTAGACGACCTCCGCATTCCTGCCCTATTCACTCCCAGACCTGCTATTCCAGTACCCCTGCCCCCCAACCCTCCACGAGTCTCCTCCCTATTTTTTCAGGGTCTTCTCCCAGCAGTTAAATTCATCTTGTTCACTGCAAACACTCTTCCCTCTTCACCCATTATGTCGGGGAAATGTAACTAGCAACAAAATCTCCAAGCCAGGAATCCTGTCCACAAAGGTAGTGGAGAAAGGAAGCACTTTTATTATTGAATAAGCATTGAAGCAGAAAGGGATGGACATCACGGGCAGTCCACTGAGAGACGACGAAGGTGGAAATCCCACCCTTCTATATAGTCGAATGAATACCACCTACTCCATATTGTGTTTTCAAGATGAACAGTAACCAGTCCTCAAGTAAGAGGACTTGACAGCACCATTTACCAAGAGGAAAAAACAAACTCCTCTTGTCTGTGACTGGAGGCAGTTTGGCAACTTGGAGCAAGTTCCCACTGACATCAGGCTCAACCCTCCCACAAACACTGGGGGGAGGGTGCTATCTCCCTTGCTATTTACATTTCAAAGGAACGGCTCCCTGGTCACACTCCTAGGTCATAAAGCTCACAAAAGGCCTGTCTAGCTTTCAAAAAGATTTATAAAATCTTAGAGATGAAAGAAAGAACTTACAAGTTTTCTAAAGTAAATGCTCTAAGTCTCTTCCCTTATTTTTTACAGAGAGAATTAGGCCTCTTAATTTGTGTCTGTCCTCACAATTACTCCAGAACTTTCCTTTCCTCATTCTACCTGGTGTGATTGTGAATAATGAGGGGGGAGAGGTTTGGAGGCCAGGTACAGAAAAGCCCAGGGAGGAGGCTGTGGAGAGAAATCAAGCAGAAAAGCAGCACGGGCCTTCCTCTGAGGGAGGGGAAAATACCATTCTTGGACACAGTTCAGAAGCACGGATTGTCAGTCAGGAGTGAAAAGTCATTTCAGTAAGTTTGGGGAACTTAAGTTCATGGTCCAGAGCATATAATTAAAAACAAAACAAAATAAAACTTTCCCCAGTGATTTTACTGTGCAGCAGGTTTAGGAATCACTGACTTGGGGAATCACAACATGGACATCTCTCATTTTCCCATGAGTCTGCCCTGCAGAGCTCCCACTAAGATCTTGGCAAGCAGGAGATAGAAATAAAATATGTAATACTGGTAGTGTATTGACAAATAACTACATAGTGGCCAGTCCACTTAAAAAAAAATTTTTTTTGAAGAATTGAAAAATTTTCTCGTATCGTAGAAAAGAGAGATACTTTTTTTTAGTTTCCACACATAGGTGATATCATACAGTATTTGTAGAATAGAACTGTGGTTACCGGGGCTGGTGTGGGGGAATTGGAGCTGGTCAAAGGGCACAAACTTGCAGTTAGCAGACGAGCAAGTTCTGGAAATCCAATGCACAGCATTGATTATAGCTAACAATATTGAATTTTATACATAAAAGGTGCTGAGAAACTAGATGTTAAATGTCCTCATTATACACACATAAAAAAAAGATAATTATGGGACATGATGGAGATTTCAGCTAATACTACAATGGCAATCATATTGCAATATATAAGTGTACGAAATCAACACATCGCACACCTTAAACTTATACAATGCTATATGTCATCCCTAGCTTAACAACAGTAATAACAACAACAGTAGTAACAAAAGGAAGGAGACCTGCTGCTGCAGACAGTTCCTTCCTCCCTCCCACCTTTGTCTTGAGGCATGAGGGCTGTACATCAGGCACGACTCCAGCGCTTCAGGGGAGGCAGGCACGGATGAGAACCACAGGAGTCTGTGAGAGTCACGGGGACACTTCTGGAGATGGGAAAGATCTGAGTGGGAAGGAGACATCCAGGGATCTCTAAATGAAGACCCAGGTAGCCTGGCATTATTCTTGCCCCCATTCTCTTGACTGTCTTCATCCAGACTCTTAAGTTTACGGTTGAAAAGCCCAAGGTGGGCGCAGGTGATTGACAGCAATAATTAAGCACGAAGCTTGGTTGAAGACTGGGTTTTCTGAATAGCATTTGGACCCTTGGGGTTGATAAAACATAAATTTCTCAGCACCTGCAGATAAACTGGAAAGGCTACAAAAGATGTTTTTCAAGATGTCCTGGTAGGGAGGCAGCACTGTTTGGCAGCGGTGTTCTGTCTAAAGAACAAATGGTCTAAAAGTAGCGTCCTGAGCACAATGGGGATGAGTAGAGAGACAGGAGGACCAAATGAAAGTGCATAGGGATATTTTACAAACTAATGGGATGTAATAAACAGAAAAGGGGGAAATCAAAGAGATGTGATGTGTAACAAAAAGATCTAAGATGCAAGGTGGGTAGTGATCAGAGATAAAATTAAACATCAATGCTTTCGGAGAGTACCACAGGTAATATAAGATTTCTAAACCCTATCCACCAAGTAAAAGTATATCTATCCACCCAAAACTGCAAGATTGGGGTAAATACCAGCTCACAGTATTGTGGTCATGAAAACAAATGAAATTCAGCTTTATCTGATCATTACAAGGGTATTGTTTCTCAGTGACATCTCATTGATTAAAGGAGCTCCTGAAAACACACTTGTGAAGAATATCTTAAGAAAAACTGTGATTTGTTGAGCTCCTACTGTGTGCCAGGCAGGAGGCTAATTATCCCACACACATATCTCAGAAATGCTTGGAGCAGTTCTAAGTACTAGGTATCATTTACAGGTTATGTACATGGAGCCTAAGTTTCTGAGAAACGAGTTACCCAAATTACCCAAGGAAATGGTGGAAACAAGAGGGAAACTGGGGACTGTTAGGCAAGGCGCCCTTTGCATTTTTGTTCTGGTTTCTAGTCTAGCTTTTTGGGATTATGTTTCCCATTGTTTTCTATCAATAATTCCATTTTAAATGGTCATGAGACAGCTCTCTGGTTTCTCCTTTTCCCATTTAACATGCAATTGCCGGGTGATTTTAACTGCCCAGTTATTTTCAAAAGGGCAATCCCTCATTCTAATTTCTGACGTTGCACTCAGTCAGCAGTCTCCAAGCTGTTACTATCATATTACCCTATTGGTACAAAGTTTTCGATCACGCTGCACCAGTATATGTATATTTATGTTTTCTAATTTTATACTAACATATTAACATATTGCACATTATAACACTTCTCCAAAGACAGAATACTTTTAAAATGAGATTAAATAACATTTTCACTATAATATTTTCAGTGCAAAGTTTTATTTGTACACATTGCCCAAACATATTGAGTGATATGTGATTGAATTTTCTACTGTACTTTTGAATGTCTTGTTTTAATATTTTGTTATACATTAATTAGATTCAGGGTCAGTTTCTAAGTTCAGTTGATTTGGATACCTATGTGAGGCATCTTTCATTGACTGTGGCAGTCACCAAAAGCAAATATTCAGCTAATAAATATGCATTTTTCCTGATTTTGGTCAACTGTTCTTGAAAATACTAAATGATGTCATTTGTTTATATTTTTAACAAATAGGTTCAAATAGCCAATAAAACATAAAAATTTTTGAAACAGAAAGTTGTTTGTCTATTTTCTAAATGTGTGTATGTTTGTGGTGTCTGTGGGTGTATACGTGTGTGTATGTGTGTGTATACATGTATATATATGTGTATATATATGACTTTTGATTAATATCACACATATTGCTAAAATGATTTAAAGATTTCCAAATGTGCATTTGCAATATATGTGGTAGACAAAAGTAGGTTAAATTACCAGCCATCATTACCTAAAAGATAAATAATAAGCAAGGATACAAAATAATAACAATAATAAAATAATAAGACTAATAATACTAATAAATATAACAAATAAAAAGTAAATAATAATACAAGAATAAACTATGTTTTATGTACTCACAACTATAAACCTACTTATTCAACCCCTGTATTTTTCTGTAGTACAAAAGGCAGAATTTTATCACTTTTGTTAATGCAAACCTTGCATGTAGTAACTTTGAATGTGTTTGCTGGACCCTCTCAGAGCTGAGCAGATGAAATCATTGCTTTTAACCAGGGAATGTGCCTGACAAAGAGCCCTTACTAGGAGAAGTGTCAGCTTGAACACTTTCTTGTGCTTATATGATTGCTATTATTTTAAACTATAATCTTTATATTAACATTACAAGCCTCTTTCCTAGTTCCTGAAGTATATTTACTTAAAACTCAGTAATGAATTTTGTAAATCCTTTCACCCAATGTTACCATCTGTAGGACCCCGATTCGACACGAGAGGGCGCCACTGTCAGCTCATTCTTGGTGCAGAAATAAGCTCTTCTTACAGGAAAAATCACTGTACATAAAACATCCTGGCACAAAACACATGTGGTAGTCAGTACCCTTCAATGGGGGGGGGCACTTAGCAAAGCTTAATTCATTTTTTAATAATTAAAAATCAATACACATAGAAGTTCTAATATTGTCGCCCTACATGAGTACCCACGCCCCTCTCTGTGGACTGCTGAGGTAGATAACTCCAACTAAATGTCCTGCTGACACCCCAGAACAACTTATCCAAAACAGAACACACTCTTTCTTCTTGGTTTTCTACCGCAAACCAAAAGGTATCTATTTTCTGGTTCTGTCACTAAATATTAGAAGAGAAATGCCAACAACCAAGAAACATGGGTCAAGCCCTTAGTAAGTGTCAGCATCGTGCCAGGCAACACAATGTAAATTCAAACTAAAATGTCAACATTCTTAATATGCAAAATAATTTTATACACTGATAAGAAAAAGGTGATGATTTGCTGTAAATGTGTTTAAAAGATCTGATTTTGTTGTTAAGCAAGTAAACACTCTTTTTAAAAAAGAAAACTCACTTTTTATCAACCAAGTTACACAATGTCCTTTACATGGCAATACTTTATATTAGTTATTGCAAGAATGTCCTTTTTTTGAAGACCATTGGACAAAAGTCATCAAGCACTTCAGAAATGTTAGTGCTATTTTAAACTACGATTAACAAGGTCATTTCCATTAAATTTATTCTAAAGAAATAGTAATAAATGTATGGAAAAACTGATACAGAATTAGTCTAGGGAAAAGTTGGAGACAATTTAAATATCTAACAATCAGGTAAATCAGTGACAGTGGATCAAAAGATGAACAACTGTGTGATTACTAAGATTAGATTCTGGGAGAATATTTAATGATATGATAAAATGTTCATAATATAATTGTAAGTGGGAAAAAAGGCAGCATATAAAAATATAAAAGTATAATTTTGAAAAAATTATTCACAAACAGTAATAATGGAAGGAAACACATTTTTAATAATGTATGTCTCAAGGTAATTTTGTCTTAAGAGTTATGAGTGATTTTACTTAATTTTTCATACTTTCATATTTGTGAAACTTTGTACAGTGAACATATATATACACATGTGTATTGGGTTGGCCAAAAAGTTGGCTGTTTTTTTCCCATGAGGCAGCTTTAATACTACTTAGTTGTCTTTTACCTCATTCAAAACAATTTTGTTAGATTGAATTGTAACAGCTGTCATATCAGCATACATTTAAAAAATCTTATCAAAATTGGTGAATTTTTGTGTAGCCATTTTAATATTGAAGACAGAAGAAAATAAACATTTTTAGCATATTATGCTTTATTATTTCAAGAAAGGTAAAAACACAACTGAAACATATAAAAAGATTTGTGCAGTATACGGAGAAAGTGTTGTGAATGACCAAACGTGTCAAAAGTGGTTTACAAAATTTCATACTAAAGATTTCTTACTGGATGATGTTCCACAGTCAGGTAGACCAGTTGAAGTTATAGTGATCAAATCAAGATATCAATTGAAAACAATCAATATTATACCACATGGGAGACAGCTGACATACTCAAAACATCCAAATCAATAAAGTTATTGGTGAAATTTTAAAAATGTGTCTTTTATTTTACAGAAAAAAAGGTATAGACATTTTGGCCAACCCAGTAGACCTACACATATACACATATACGTGTATATATATCTTATTTACTATCATTATTTTTCAAATATAAACTGTATTTGAATTTTCAATATCTGCAGCCAGAAATAATGCTGTATATGTGTGTCTACAGGGTTGATTCAGCTTCATACCATAGGAAATTGAAATACATGTCCTAGGACTTAACAGAGGCCTAGAGAAAAGGAGTCTGGAACTGGTACGAAAGCTTCCGAGCTACCAGTGACCTAGGCTCCTCCTACCTTTCTGCTCCACCACAGAACATGGCTCCCTTCCTTGGAGTCCCCTTCTAGGCCATGCTGTCTGCATTCCCAACAAGAAGAAGGATGAAAGAGGACAGGCAAAGGGCACAAGTCCTACTGAGTGACAGCTGTTTGAGAAGGCCTCCCTGGAAGCCCTACCCAACATCTCCTTGGTACTACTACGTACAAGCTGGGAATCAGAAACCTTAGCTAGACATAATTGCTGCTTGGAGTAATTCCAAATTTCCTTACAAGGAAGTTGTAAAGAAAGGCATTTGAGTAGGCGATTAGCAGGCTCTGCTACACTTATCATAATAAAGAAGCTCTTAAAACTTTTCTTGAAAGTATGGTGATGGCAGAACAACAAAAAGAGAACCTATATGAGAAAAACATTAATCACACATTAATCACACAAACATTATAATGGAGGAAAACAAATGGAGATAAAAAGTTTAGAATTACAGAAATCAAAGGTTGTTCTGAGGCCTTAAGAGGAAAAGAGAGGATTCAACAACAGACTCAACTATCAGCAATACAAAGTTGCAAATATACCCTACACCACTTTCTAAAAATAAAGTCAAAGAAAAATGGATTAGAGAAAGAAAAATATGAAAGACTATAAAGCCTGAAGTGCCGTTTACTCTTCCTTATCTCTTTCAAGAGTTAGTTAATCTGGAGAGGAGAGCAAATATTAGATGGCCATTGGAGTCCAGTTCTCCTGTTTCACCCCAACCAAAACAGAGAGGGCTAGAATCTCCAAAATGTGTAATTTGTGCCCCACATAAATCAGTGCTATGTGTTCTCCTACTCTATGTGGTTAATATTTCTATATAATACTTGACATTTAATAAATTTCTTGCTTTTCATATGGATTTGCTATATAAATATGTGTTAATATTTTAATATATAGAAATATAAAAAGAAATTCATATAAATCATGTAATTAAATACAGACATATATATATAGCAGAATGCCAAAGCAGGTTTATAGATGTTTTTATGGAAAAAGACATACAGGTTATGATTATTACAATAGGTTTAACTCAGAATATCACTCACACCTGTAAGCCTACTTTGGCCCGTACCTGTATATATGTTTTCACACCATAATAAGTCATTCTTCATAATAATTTCAAGGGTACAAAATACAATTATTAAAACAAAGTGATTCTAAATTCATTTTGAAGTTAAAACTTAAACTTTATTTCAGGCACATGGTTTAGAAAAGTTGGAGCACAGAGAATAATTGAAAACCTTTAAAGAATTTATTTGATCTTATCTAGTTATATAACTAAAGAAGTCATAAGAAAATACAAGAACTTTCTAGGTAAAGTACACATTAGCTAACTGTTACACTAGCACTTCTGAGTAAACAGGATGGTCAAAAAATCCAAAAAGACGGCATGAGTTTAAACAGAACGGCAATGTTTACTCTGAAGAGAACAATTAGGAAATGCTCAGTTAACGCATGAACGTATTCTGTCTTTTCGGAGCCAAAGTTGAATAACACTTCGTTTGATTGTGCTTCACTTTATTGTGCTTCACAAATACTGTGCATTTTTTTGTTTGGGGTTTTGTTTTTAACAAACTGAAGGTTCAGGGCAGCTGTGTGCCAAGTAAGTCTATCAGAGAAATGGCATTTGCTTCCTTTGTGTCTGTCACATGTTGGTTAATTCTTACAACATTACGCATTTTTTACTATTATTATATTGGTTACAGTGACCTGTGTGGTTAATGATCTTTGATGCAATGGTTTTAGGGTGCCACAACATGCACCCACGTGCTATGATGAAGTTACTCGATAAATGTGTGTGTTCCGACTGCTGCACTGCCAGCTCAGTCATTCCTCATCTCTCTCCTCAGGCCTCCCTATTGCCTGAGACATAGCAATATTGAAATTCAGACTTTTTAAAAAGCCATACTTTATTGATTAGCTATTACAGTTGTCCCAGTTTTTCTCCTTTTGCCTCACTCTACCTAGTAACCCCCATTTTCCCTGGCAGTCCCCACCTGTAGTTTATGTCCGTGGGTCATGCACATTCAGTTCTTTGACTACTCTATTTCCTGCCAGGAGTGTCCAACCTTTTGGTGTATCTGGAAGAAGAACACTTGTCTTGAGCCACACATTAAATATACAAACACTAATGAAAACTGATGAGCCAAAAAAAAAAAAGGTTTTAAGTGAATTTACAATTTTACATTGGGCTGCATTTATAGCCATTCTGGACCACATGCAGCCCATGGGCCACAGTTTGGACACCACTGTAAATATTCCCCTGTTTATTTTGTACCTACCAACTTGTATTTCTTAACTCTTGCACCTTTTCTCCTACTCTCCTCTTCCCCCTTTCCAACTGATAACCCTCCAAATGATCTCCATATCTATGATTCTGTTCCTGTTCTAGTTGTTTGCGCTGTTTTTAGATTCAATGGTTGGTAGTTGTGAATTTATTGCCATTTTAATTGTTCATAGTTTTGATCTTCTTCTTTTTCTTAAATAAGTCTCTTTAACGATTGATTCATTTAATAATGGCTTGGTGATGAACTCATTTAGCTTTACCTTGTCTGGGAAGCTTTATCTGTCCTTTATCTGATTCTAAATGATATTTTTCTGGATAGACTAATCTAGATTGTAGGTCCTTGCTTTTCATTCATCACTTTGAATACTTCTTGCCTGTCCCTTCTTTCCTACAAAGTTTCTTTTGAGAAATTAGCTGACATTCTTATGGGCACTCCTTTGTAGGTAACCATCTGCTTTTCTCCTGCTACTTTTAAGATTCTCTCTTTAACCTTTTGCATTTTAATTATCATGTCTTGGTGTGATCCTCTTTGTGTCCATCTTGTTTGGGAATCTCTGTTCTTCCTGGACTTGTATTTCTATTTCCTTCACCAAATTAGAGAAGTTGTCTTTCATTATTTTTTCAGATAAGTTTTCAATTTCTTGCTCTTTGTCTTCTTCTGGCATCTCTATAATTCTGATGTTGGCACTTTGGAAATTGTCCCAGAGGCTCCTTGTGCTGTCCTCATTTTTTAAAATTCTTTTTTCTTCTTGCTGTTCTGATTGAATTTTTTCCTCGTGGTCTAAACCATTGACTTTTTAACATTATTTATTTATTTACTTTACAGAGATGGGGAAGGGAGGGAGAAAGAGATGAAGTGAAACATCAGAGTGTGGTTGCCTCTAGTACACCTCATACTGAGAATATGGCCTGCAACTTAGGCATGTGCCCTGACTGGGAATCAAACCAATGATGCTTTGGTTTACAGGCCTGTGCTCAATCCATTGAGCTACACGAGCCAGGGCCTAAATCATTGACTTGATTCTTGGTATCATCCACTCAACTATTGATTCCCTAGAAATTTTTCTATATTTCCTTAGTGTAAACTTTATTGCTGCCTGTGTCTTTTTTATGTTGTTGAAGTACCCAGTGAGTTCCTTGAGCATCCTAATAATCAATGTTTTGAACTCTGCATCTGATAGATTGCTTATCTCCATTGTGTTTAGTTTTTTTCTGAAGTTTTTGCCTGTTCTTTTATTTGGGCCATATTTCTTTGTCTCCTTATTTTAGCAGACTCCCTGTGTTTGTATCTATATATTAGGTAGAGCTGCTATGACTCCCTAGCTTAGTAGCATGGCCTGTTGTAGAAAAGTGCACTGGTAAGTTGGATGTGGCAGAGTTTTAGGTAATTGCCAGTGTGGGGAAACCTGTGTGAACCAGGCTGATGGAATCTCTGATTGGTGTCACTGCTCTGTGGCTCTGTGCAGGGGAGAGTTCAGAAAAGGGACAGTAGCCACTGCCTGGACTCTAGAGTTTTGTCTGAGAGGGAGCTGTTTCTCAGGACTTACCCTGATGCTAGACACTTTAGTTTCTCCCTGTATGTCACTGGTACCCTTCAAGCTGCTGCCCTGGTGCTGAAGCCCAGAGGGAGTGAGTCTATATAAGTCTTAAGTCTATTGCAAACCCTTTAGGAGGAGACACCTTATAATCCTGCAGTTTTTTTCCCCTACCCCAGAGACCACTGGTTTTAACAGCCAGAAGTTATGGGAATTTATCTTCCTGACACTGCAACCCTGGGCTGGAGGGCCTGGTGTAGGGCTGGAAGACCTCACTCCTGACATATGGCTCTCAATTTTTATCCACCACACATGGTTGTGGGACCACCCATCCTGCATCTCTATGTCTCTGCACCTCCTACGTGTCTGAAATGATGTGACTAATTCCTTGGTTGTTCAACTTCCACACAGTTCAGTAGTTCAGTTTTCTGACAATTCTGGGTGACAATTGTTTTGTAGTTTAGTTGTAATTTTTGCTGTGATTGTGTGAGGAGATGAGCCACATTTACCTGTGCCTCCATCCTGACCAGAAGTTGAAATGAGGATAATTGTTAACCCTACAATGGCCTCTTAAGTGATCAGGTGAAAGGTAGAGCTGCAGGTCTCTCACTCTAAATCAAAAGCTAGTAATGATTCAGCTTAGTGAGGAAGGCCTGTCAAAAGCCAAGAGAGATAGAAAGCAAGGCCTCTTAAGGCTAGCCAAGTTGTTCAAGTTCTTGAAGGAAATTAAAAGTGCTACTTCAAGGAACACATGAATGATAAAAAAGTAAAACAGCCATATTGCAGATTTGAAGAAAGTTTCAGAACTCTGGATAGATGATCAAACCAGCTACAACATCCATAACATTCTCTTAAACCAGTGATTTTCAAGTGGTGTTTCACAAGAAATTTTAAAATATGCAATATTTGACTAGTCAGGACCACTGACCTCTTTTCACTGAGACCATCAAATTAAAAAAATGATAACAGCCAATGCAACAATACCCATCCAGTATGAGTTCCACATCCTGATTCTAAAGATATAAATCATAAAATAGAGTTGCATCTTACTGGTCACATAATAAGGTTGTATGTGGATGGTTAATTCTTGGTACCAGAAACCCATAAATCTTTATATGCAAGTACAGGCACCTGATTATTTTAAAGTCACTTTGGAGCAAAAACTGTAGGTAATTGCTATTTTATTTTTATGTTATCAATCCAAATTATAACTATTTTTGCCCTGGCTGGTGTGGCTCAGTAGATTGATACCAGACTGTGAACCACAGGGTTGCAGTTTGATTATCATTCAGGGCACACGCCTGGGTTGCAGGTCACATGCCCATAAGGGGCATGTGAGAGGCAACCACACATTGATATTTCTCTCCCCGTTTCTCCCTCCCTTCCCCTCTAAAAACAAATAAAAAATATATTTTTAAAGATTTTGTTTATTTATTTTTAGAGAGAGGGGAGTGGAAGGAGAAATACAGAGAGAGAAACATCAACATGTGGTTGCCTCTCATGTGCCCCATACTGGGGACCTAACCCTGAACCCACACATGTGTTCTAACTGGAAATCGAACCAGTGACCCTTTGGTTCACAGGCTGGCACTCAATCCACAGAGCCACACAAGCCAAGGCTAAATAAATCTTTTTAAAATACAAAAATTATACCTATCTTTTCTCATGTGTCAGACTGTCAAAAAAATATATTTTGGGGTATGCCGCAGAATCTTGGTAATTAGTTTATATGTTCCATGAGATGAGAAAGGTTGAAAATTGCTGCTGGAAGCCAAGCCTAATCCAGAACAAGGCCCAATTCTCTCTATTTCTATGAAGGCTGAGAAAGGTGAAGAAGGTGCAGAGAAAACATTCAAAGCTAGCAGAGGTTGGCTCATGAGGTTTAGGAAAGAAACCACTTCAATAACATTAAAGTGGGAAGTGAGGGGACTTCTGCCAAGATGGAGGCGTAGGTGGAAACATTGTGCCTTCTCATATAACCAAGTTTAAAAACAACAAAGTTTTAGCAACAAAAAAACACAGCCAAACCACAGAAAATGGAACTATAAGGAAGTTCGACAACAACAAACCATTCAACCAAACTGGTAAGAGGGGTGGAGCCAGCAGCAGAGCCGGTCATGCAAAATAGACCCCCGTCCCAGGCTCACAGGCAGGGCAGCCGAGGGTGGATCCCAGGTGTGGGGTAGCAACGGGCGAACCCAGTGAAGATGCAAGGCAGCAGGCTGACCACAATCACACATTCTCACACAGATAAACCAGCGAAGGAGCGAACAGTGAGACAGACCACACAGGCCCCAACGGCACAAAGCAGCAGAGAGGACCACTATTGCCCCTCTTTGACCCCGCCCCCACATACAGTGTCACAACCCAAGGACCTGGGTGGCCCCACCCTGGTAAACACTTAAGACTCCACTCCTCATACCTAACAGGTGTGAACAGAGCAAAACATGATGGCTCAAGAAGAACTCAAACCCCCAGAGCCCATAACTCTAAGTGACCAAGAAATTGCCAACCTATCAGTTGCACAGTTCAAAACATTGGTGATCAGGATGCTCACAGAACTGGTTCATTTTAGTCACAAATTAAATGAACATATGAAGGCTAAGCTAAGTGAAATGAAGGGAAATGCACAGGAAACCAATAGTGATGGAAGGAAACTGGGACTCAAATCAAAGGAGTGGACCAGAAGGAGGAAAAAAATGACCAAAAAGAAAAGGATGAAGAAACAGGAATTCAAAAAAATCAGGAGAGGCTTAAGAACCTCCAGGACATCTTTAAACGCTCCAACATCCAAATTATAGGGATACCAGAAGGGGAAGAGAAAGAGCAAGTGGAAAACTTACTTGAACAAATAAAAGAGAACTTTCCCAATCTGGCAAAACAAATAGACTTCTAGGAAATCCAGGAAGCTCAGAGAGTCCCAAAAAAGTTGGACCCAAGAAGGAACACATTAAGACACGTCATCATTATATTAGCCAAGATGAAAATGAAGGAGAGAATCCTAGAAGCAGCAAGAGATAAGAGGACAGTCACCTACAAAGGAGTTCCCATCAGAATGTCAGCAGATTTCTCAAAAGAGACCTTACAGGCAAGAAGGGGCTGGAAAGAAGAATTCCAAGTCATGAAATCCAAAGACCTACAACCAAGATTGCTTTATCCACCAAAGCTTTCATTTGGAATGGAAGGACAGATAAAGTGCTTCTCAGATAAGATCAAATTCAAGGAGTTCATCATCACCAAGCCCTTATTATATGAAATGTTAAAGGGACTTATTTAAGAAAAAGAAGATAAAAAAGATGAACAGTGACAGGACAGCAAACTCACAGTTATTAAGAACCACACCTAAAACAAAAGCAAACTAAGAGGACAGCTAAATCAAGAACAGAACCATAGAAATGAAGATCTCAAGGAGGGTTAGCAACAGGGGAGTGGGAGAAGGAGAAGGGGGGAGAAGGTACAGAAAATAAGTAGCATAGATGGTAGGTAGAAAATAGGGGGAGGGCAAGAATAGTATGGGAAATGTAGAATCTAAAGAACTTGAGACACGTGTTCATAAACTAAGGGGGGAATGGTGGGGGAGGGAATGTGCAGGATGGAGGGGAATGAAGGGGGGAAATAGAACAACTGTAATGGCATAATCAATAAAATATATTTAAAAAAATAAAGTGGGAAGTGAAGCAGCAAGTACTGATGTAGAAGCTGCAGCAAGTTATCCAGATCTAGTTAATATAACTAATGAAAGTGGCTACACTACAGATTTTCAGTGTAGGCGGAAGAACATGTCTTTTAGGACTTTCATAGCTAAAGAGAAGTCAATGTTTGGCTTCCAGCTTCAAAAGACAGGCTGACTCTTGTTAAAGGCTAATGCAGCTGTAGAAGCCAGTGTTCATTTCCATTCCGAAAATCCTAGGGCCTGATGCTAAATCTACTCAACCTGTGCTCTATAAATGGTACAATAAGGCCTGGATGCCTGGATGCCTGGATGACACACCTGTTTATAACATGGTTTACTGAATATTTTAAGGCCACTGTTGAGAGCTACTGGTCAGAAAAAAAGATTCCTTTCAAAGTATTACTGCCCATTAACAATGCCCCTGGCCATCCAAGAGCTGTGATGGAGATGTACAGTGAGATTAATGTTTTCAGGCCTGCTAACACAATATCCATTCTGCAGCCCATACATCAAGGAGTACTTTCTAATTTCAAGTCTAATCATTGAAGAAATACATTGCATAAGGCTATAGCCGCCCTAGATGGTGATTCCTCTGATGGGTCTTGGCAAAGTAAATGGAAAACCTGGAAAGGATTCATCATTCTCGATGCCATTAATAACACTTGTGATTCATGGGAAGAGGTAAAAATATCAACATTCGCAGGAGTTTAGAAAAACTGACTCCAACCCTCATGGATGACTTTGAGGGGTTTAAGACTTCAGTGGAGGAAGTAAATGCAGATGTGGTGGAAATAGCAAGAGAACTGGAATTCGACGTGGAGCCTGAAGATATGACTGAATTGCTGCAATCTCATGATAAAACTTGAATGGATGAGGAGTTGCTTCCTATAAATGAGCAAAGACAGGGATTTCTTGAGATGGAATCCATTCCTGGTGAAGATGCTGCAAAAACTGTTGAAATGACAGCACATAATTTATAATACCGCATAAACTTAGTTGATAAAGCAGCAGCAGGGTTTGAGAGGGTTGACTCCAGCTTTGAAAGAAATTTACTGTGACTGAAATGCTATCAAATAGCATCACATGCAACAAAGATACTATTTGTGGAAGAAGAGTCAACTGCTGCAGATAACGTCACTGTTGTCTTATTTTAAGTTGCCACAGCCACTTCAGACTTCATCAGCCACCACCCTGATCAGTCAGCAACCATCAACATGAGGGCAAGACCCTCCACCAGCAAAAGATTATGACTCACTGAAGACTCAGATAATAGATAGCATTTTTAGCAACAAGGTATTTTTTAATATATGGACATGTTTGAGACATAATGCTATTTTGCACTTAATAGACTACAGTATAGTGAAAACGTAACTTGAATATGTGCTAGAGAACAAAAAAATATGTGTAATTCACTTTATTGTGATAGTTGCTTTATTGCCATAATCTGGAACCAGACCCTCGATATCTCTGAGGCAAGCTGTGTGCTATCATGCCATCTAATGACTTGGGTCTTTTCTTATTTGAAAAGGGCATAATTGTGTATGTATGTATATGTGTGTGTATCCATACATAATATAAACATATATAATATATATATAATATATATGCACCTTTAATATACATGATATACACACACACATATACACACATGTATATGGCTTATTTTGCCAAAAAAAGGAATAAAGTTATCGGTGAATGGCACTGACATATTCCATGATCAATAGAGAGTCTCCACGTTGTTCGCCTAAAAGGGGCAGTTCCTACCTGTTCCGAGCTGTCACGTCTATTATGAGAAACCCACTACGACCAGACACAGAGCTGTCCTTTTGATACTAAGCAATAATAGGATGTTGATAATCACAGGAGTTTAATTTCCCACTTATTGTCAGCAGTAAATTTGGCTAAGGCAAGACAGCACCATTACCAAAGCAGTTAGGAGATCCTTGAAAGGCTACTAAATTATGCCATGGAATCTTTGAACTTATTAGCACTTTATATTCTACTGACTCATTTATCTGTAGCACCAGAAAGTTCCTAAATTCTGAGTTTTTCTCACCTGATCATTCATAATCATGCAACCGAACAGCATTTATCATAAGCCTTCAGGCACATTGTGCAGTATTGGGAATTTATCCATGATATTTCCTATAAATACAGTCCCTGACCTTTGGAAACTTCATGAAAATGAAACCTTGCTGAACTTTTAAAAAGAAGCATTTTAACAGCTGTCTATTGCTGTGTATTATTCCTTGTCATGTGTTTACCAAATGTGTCACAATAACCCAACACTGTAGGCACAATTATCATCATCATTCTGTAAATAAAGAAAGTGAGGCTCAGGGAAGTAAAGTGATGGACCCAAGATTACAAAACTAATAATGTGACAGCAGTTTCAAATATAACAACACCGGCCTGGCCTGCACCGGGGCATAAAGGACCAAATTTATCTAAATTAAAGTGCATCAATGGAGCACAACTACCGTACATTTTTAAAGACATGATTTTATATAAATTCACAACAAAAAATAGAATATGCTTCATAAATATATGCCAAAAATGCAACTGAAACAAGTCCACACTGATTAACTTCATTTAATTAATAGCTTAAGACAAAGTTTTCCAACGCTCAGCAAATAATAGCTATTGCTATTGATATTATTACAAAGCAGTGTGTTTTCAAGGATAATTGAATAATATGGGCAGTGAAGATAGAAGTTCCTGATTGGGTATCACTCTCTTGGTCTGAAAACCAAGTCTCAGCTCCAAAATAAATGCCCTTTCCTGCCCTACAGATGCAACTGGGCCGCTAGAAGTTATTCAACCTTGATTGCCCTCCCAAAATGTGTACAAATGAAAATGAATCCTCTCTTTTTCACTATGAGACAGCCAGATAGAACAATGTCAACTATTAATTTAAGAAGCCTTTGCTTCCTTTACTCCACCTAATACTGGACTGATTTTGCCAAATTTAGGAGTAAAATTCCTCAGGAATAAACCAGGTTACATGCCTTCTGCCTGCTGAGTCTCCTGGGATGAATCCTGCCGTCCCTGCCCTGATGTACCACAGCTGGCCTGGCTGAGTCGTTAACGCAAACCGCAGGCACAGTGCCAAGGAAGAAGCAGAAGGGCACAGATGTCAGCTCTTATCAGATTAACTACATTCTTCTGGATCTGAGAGTAGCTTTACCCAGCACAATAATCTTCAGGAGACAAAATAAAGCAACCAAACCATGCTCCATATTTTCATATCATAAAATGTGTCACTAATATAAAAAATTCATCTCGCTTAAACATTCTTCATAAATCTCCCTCAGTAACAATTGCCAAAACAAAAGGCAAAATATAGTCTCTAGTCTGAATTTATGATTTGTCTGTGCTGTAAAACAGAAATCCATCCTGACAAGTTCTTTGAGTTGTCAGAGATACTGCTGAGTCTTTTAAGTGATTTATCTTCTGGGTATAAGGCCAATATTTGCATCTTGATTCATTTTTATAGCTATTTTAACTGGACTGATGTGTAACCAGAATCCAGAACCTAGCATACTGGTATAAAAGCAATAAACTATTGGAATCTTGTAAACATTTTTATTTCTGTTCCTTCAGAACAACTAAAAGGTGCTAACTCTACGGCCTTTTTATTTATTTTTTTTTTGTACAGCTCAGGTTACACACACTGCATTAGAACACCAAAATAGATGAAGTATTTTGGAGTACAGTTATCAGAAGTGGGAAAATACTGTATTGACCATGTTTATAGTTTTTGTCCACTATATTATTATTTTTCTGGGAAAAGATTAAGATTTATGTTAAGCCAACACAATTATAAAATCGATTTGCAATTGTAAGCTTGTACCAAATGACTATAATTTGAGAAGAAAAGAAGTTAATTTTGTGATTTTCAGATTCAAGTGTTTCTATTTTAAAATATTGAATGTTTTTGTTTCATTAGTTTATATCATGTCCAATACCAAGATAACTTTAAACATAATGTTTGCACAAATATTTGCACTTTATAGTTTCTTTTGATTTTATGATCATATTATATTATACTATAAGTAAATAATTTCAAAAATGAATATAAAGTAAACATACTTTTTGATTTAATACTACTCAGCTTTCTAATCTATATTTATTAATTCTGTCTTTCACTTATCTGACTCTAAATACTTCAATAACAAAGTGGGATTTGAAATAGTTTCTTTAATTAGTTTAAAGGTTTATAGAGGCAGTTTAGTGGGATAAAAAAAACAAAGCACAGATTTTAGATTGCAATAGACATTAAGGAAGGGGGCGAAGGGGGAAAATAGATAGATAAAAACATACATACATAGAATATTTTATCATTATTTTATGTATTCTATTCCTTTATCTCTTTGATAAATCTTTAATCTATCTTTTTAATTATAAATATAGTTATTTTAACATTATTTTCATATTGCTCTGTTATTTCCCCTTCTTTGGGAGCAAATTCTTCATCTCCTGATGATGTATTTTTGTTGTGTACTTCATAATTTTTTCTGTGAGCTCCTCTTTCAAACAAAAGAGGATTATTGCAGATACATAAAAAAAAACAGATTATGGCTTCCCAATGACCAATTTGATTATACTTTTAAATTAAGATATAGTTTATAAACATTAAAATGCAGAAATGTTAAGAAATTGATTTGATTAATCAAATCAATTAATTTGATTAATTTTTACATATATATCTCCATGACACAAATAAAAATATACAATTGGCTCTTGAACAAAGTGAGGGTTAGGGACACTTACCACCATGCAGTCAAAGTACACATACAACTTTGACTTCCCAAAGAGTTAACTAATAGCCTGCTGTTGACTAGAAACCTTACTGATAATATAAACCGTTGATTCACATGTGTTTTATATATTACATGTATTGTACACCATATTCTTACATTAAGCTAGAGAAGAGAAAATGTTATTAAAAAATCATAAAGAAGAGAAAAATGCATTTCCAGCAATGTATTTATTGAAAAAAAATTACATACAAATGAACCAACATTCAAACATGTGTTGCTCAGAGACAAACTGTATAGTTTCCCACATCTTTGTGGCCCCATCAGTCAGTATCCCTGAAAGGTAACTACTGTAAGTTTTGACATAGTAGTTACCTATGTCCAGATTACTAGTTAGTTACCTTAATTTAATTACCTCAATATAGATAAATAATATGTAATTATTAGTATTTTGCAGTATTGTTTCTTTGGGAAAAAACATATTAATATGTTTTCTACTTTTGTTCCTTGGAAAGATTGCCTTTCCTATTCTAGGTCTTTTGAATTTCCACCTAAATTTTAGAATCAGCTTTTCAGTTTTTACTAAAAAAACATAGTTAGGGTATGATTGTGGTTGAATTGTATATACGGATCAATTTATGAAGAAGTGACATTTACCAATATTAACTTTTCCAATCCATGAATATGGTAAATCAATCCATTTAACTGGCCTTCTCTCAGAAATATTCTATATTATTTGGTGCACTTATACTAGATTTGTTTATATCTGTATAATTTCTAGCGCTATTGTAAGTGATATTGCTTTTGATTTTTGTTTGTTCCTTTTTTATTTTACTTTCATATTGATTTTAGAGAGCGATATTAAGGGAACAAGAGAGAGAGAGAGAGACATGCAGAGAGAAACATTAATTCATTGTTTTCCTCATTTATGAATTCATTGGTTGATTCTTGTATATGCCCTGACCTAGGATTGAACCCGCAACCTTGGTGTATCAGGATGACACTTTAACCAACTGAGTTACCTGGCCAGGGCTAGATGTTTGCTTCCTGTAAACAGAAATATAATTGTTTTTGTATATTGACCTTTCATCCAGCAACCTCACTAATTTCATTAGTTCCATGGTTTGTAGGTTTGTTTGTTTTTAGATTTTCTATTAATGTAATCATGTCACTGCAAATAATAACAGTCTTTTCTTCTTTTCTAATCATTATACCTTTTTTCTTTTTCGACTGACTCCTAACACAAGTGTTAAATAGAAGTGATAAGAGTGGACATCTTTGTCTTGTTTCCAATGTGAGGGAAAGCATTCAATATTTAACCATTAAGTATAACATTTGCTGTAGGTTTTTGGTAGATAGCCTTTATAATATTTAGAAAGTTGTTCCTTATTCCTAGTTTTCTGAGAAATTTAATCATGGACATATATTGAAATTTAAAAATACTTATCTGCAGCCACTAAGATGATCATATGCTTCTACCTTTAATCTATCAATGTGGTGAGAGCTAGTTATTATTTTTTTAAAAAAACTATTAAATCTGTATTGCTGTAATAAATCCATATGGCAATTTTTTAAATTACCTATGTCAATTGCTTTATGGAATTCATTCTTTCCAGACATTTCTTATATTAGTATTTCATTTTGGGGTTGTAGTGCCATGGGAGAGTCTAAACGAGAATCTGTGTATAATAATATATAGAATCATTCTGAAAGTGAAAAGTGAGTAATATAATCAGAGTATTACTCTGATTATAACTCACTTATCCAAATAAAGCTAAAGAGCTTAATTAAAAAACCCCAAGTAAATTAAAGAGTAGACCAGCCCATTTACATGTTCTTAAAAGTTGTGGATTTTACTCAGTAAAGTTCCTCAGGTATTGCTTAGTCTGATGACACTATGGAAATAAGTAAAGAAAAGAGAAGTTAGTGAGAGTTACAGGCAGGAACAGGGGGCAAGAAGCACTGACGGGTGATAAAGGCAAGTGTCCAGCTGTCTGTGGCCCTGTCGTGGAGACATCAAAAGACATATCTTCCATCGCTTCCGGGAGGCGGGCCTCACACTATTGCAACGCAACACAGCAGTGAATGTTTAAATGAAGAACCTAAATCAGCTAGCAACTATTAAATTATATTAACTTTGCTCTGATCAAAGTGATAAAAATTTTCAAAATATTTTATGTAACATGATGGACATTCCAAATCTGTAAAGAGGCAAACCTTTAGTTTTACATATAAAATTATATATATGAAGTTATATGTAGTTATAGACATAATATAAAGTTATGAAGCTTTATTTTATTATTTATAAAGCTATATGTATGTGACTTTATATATAAAAGTATTATATACATATATGGCTATATATAGCTATATTTTTGTATAGTTATGCAGAGTGTTGTTCCGCTAACCCAGGATTCAGCCACTTGGCCTTTAGGATAACTGAAGTTAAAGTTTCCTGTGACCATCAACTCATGTTATTTAAAAAGCAACGCAGTATGCTCACCAGCTAATAAATTTCCCTAGCAAACAATTTCAGTGATTGTTTGAATAAACAACAGCTGTCATAATGGCATCTCTTTACCTGCTCTTCCATTCCTACATCCATAGATAATTTCCTTTTACACAAGTGTGCACTTAGAAATAATTGGTTAGTGTTTTAAAAACAATTTGAAGATATAAAAGAGTACTCAGAAATGCTCACTGTGATGATTATTCTAGCCCAAAGTGAGGAAAGCAATACTGTGACCTTAACTGGTGACTTACTACACATGTCCTGCACCATCTGTGAGAGAGGTAAAGATCACATCCGCGGGGCCCAACCACAGAAGCACGGTAGCCAACACACGACTGATGAGGGCCAAGGTTTCCCCCCTGGAGATCCTAAATGGATTCTCTCACCTTTTGTCTGGCAGAATATAATCTTCAAAACTCATTAAGCCAATTGTCTTCAAGTATATCCTGAAATGTATACAAAACTCTAAGTGAAATGGAGCTAGGTACTAAAGCCCACTCTAGAGTAAAATCTGAAGTTTATATGACCTGAGGTGTCAAAGATGGCAAATTTAACTGTATGGTAAAATATATTTGCATTTGTATCCTGGATATTTCACATCCACAGAATAGGTGCATACTATATTATGTATGTCCATATAAATATTTCATATATTCTGAATATGTCAATAACTTCTAAACATACTTGTCCATATAAATATTTCATATATTCTTAATATGTCAATAACTTCTAAACATACATCTAATTCAGACATCTCTTCTGAACTTCAGACTCACACATTAAGTAGCCATTTGAAATTTCCAGTTGCATGTCTTATAAGTACCTCAAATTTCATATATATATTATACATATATGTGCATATATATGTATGCATGTGTGTATATATAACAGTGCAAAATAGTCATAGGGATAGATAGTAAAGCATGGGGAATACAGTCAATAATATTATAACTAGGTATGGTGTCAAAGGGTACTAGCATTGGTGGGCTGGTCACTTTTGTAATTTATAGAAATGTCTAACCATTATGCTGTACACCTAAAATTAATATAATACTGCATGTCAACTTTAATTGAAAAAATACATAAAATAAAAAAGGCTGTTTCTAATTCTCAGCCTCCCAACAGTCCTGCCGCGTGTCTTTCACATCACCATGGATGGTATGTCATCATTCACCCAGCTGCTCGAACCTAAGGGTTGCTTTAGATTCCTCCTCCTTTTTCTCATCACTCATATCTAATCTACCTCCAACTCCTGTCAACTCAACCACAAAAATATCTAGATTTCATTCACTTCTCGTTATCTCAAATGCCACTGCTATAATTAAACTTACCATCACCTCTTGTCTGAGTTACTATGTCTAATTATAATCCTGCCTATCTGGCTCCATACATTTTTCAACAAAACAGCCAAAAAACAATCTTATAAAAATGTAAATCCAGCCTTGCCACACTGTTAAAAGCCCTCAATGACTTCCCATTTTTCACAGAACAAAATAAAATAATTTAATATGGCCTACAAAACTGTGTGATTAGACCCAGTCTCATTTTCCACTGTTCTTTTCCTTCTAACCCGTGTTTCAGCCACACTGGCCTTCTTTAACTTCCTGAACACATTAAGCTCTTTCTTGCCTTAAGAGCATCACAAATGCTGCTCTTTCTGTGTGAAATGTTCTTGACAGCAGAGTGTCAACCTCTCTGATTTCACATCTAATCTCGACTATCACCTGTTCAGGAAAACTTCTATTAACATGGTGTTATCTAAAGCAGTGTTCTCCCCTTACATTTCCCAATACTCTCTCTCCCTGTACATTGCAATTTTCTCCTCATAGTACCTAGTACAATTTATAAGATATTCACTTGTTTGCTCATACTTTTTGGTATTCCTCCTCAAACTATAAGCTCCACAGGACTGAGACCACCACTGAGACCATCACTATTTTGTTCACCATGGTAAATACAGTACCATGTAGTTGCATCATACATGTGTTACAAAGCTCATGGATGAGTGTTTTTAAAAAGTAGAGAGAGGGTTCACAAGACAGCAGTAGAGTAGGAGGATCTATCTCACATCACCTCCCAGAACCAAGCTGAATATAAAAATAAAGATGGGAATAGACACCTTAAATAAGCAACTGAAGAAAGGGGAGATTCTTAGCCAAGGATGGACAGAAACCACCTCGAGACTAGTAGGAAGGGTAGGGACCTGAAGGGGATGGCTCTGTTCCCGCAGGCAGTGGGCTGAGGTTACTGCACAGCTGTGGGAGGTTCCCCCTGAAAGGAGTGAAGCCTGGAGTGAAGCCTGGACCCTGAACCAGGATTCCAAGCACAGAGCACCAGTGCCAGGCTCAGCCACCCACATAGCATCCATCTGTGAAAAGTGCAGAGTTTTTGTCTGCCAGACAGAGGCAGAGCCCACTGCAGACAAAACCACCATTTTTCCCCCTAAGGGACCAAAGCACAGGCCTCTCATTCATAGCCACTCACCATGGGCTTGAGTGAAAGGAGGGTGGTGTGGATTGGAGTCACCTGTGGAAAGTCTGGGGTGGGAGGCTTTGGAGAGAGATGTAGGGGAAGTGTTCCTGGGATCCCAGTGCAGGGACATACCTCCTCACTGCCACAGCCATTTTCCTTGAGAAGAGTAAGCCCCTCCCAGGGGGAAAACCAATTATTCACCCTTTAGGAAACCACCACCCCACCTTCTGGAATCCTGCTCACCCCACCCCAGACCCTTTTCCCTTTTCTTTTTTCCCCCTTTACTTTTCTTCATCCTACACCTTAACCCCTGCTGAGGAGACAGGTACATGCAGGGGTTGTCAGACTGTCTTTAGGGTTCATCCATTGCATACACTTTCCAGACAACCAGATGAGTGTTCTTCTCTCATGAAAGGGCCATAGAAACTCCTAGTTTCTGGCAGACCTGAACTCTGGGCTCTGGTGGCCCTACTTGCTTTCCATTCAGGGGCTCTACCCTGCTGAGCTTGGGGAAATAATCTGGGACAGACTCAGATAAGTAGTGTGGGGATGGAGGAACAAACCACCATCTTTCCTGAAGTTTTTTAAAAAATATATTTTATTGATTATGCCATTACAGTTGTCCCATTCTCCCCTTCATTCCCCTCCACTCTGCACACCCTCTCCCCCACCACTCCCCCCCCTTTAGTTTATGACCACGTGTCTTAAGTCCTTTAGATTCTTTATTTCCCATACTATTCTTGCCCTCCCCTATCTATTTTCTACCTACTATCTATGCTACTTATTTTCTGTACCTTCTCCCCCCTTCTCCTTCTCCCACTCCCCTGTTGCTAACCCTCCTTGAGATCTTCACTTCTATGTTTCCACTCCTGATCTAGCTGTCCTTTTAGTTTGCTTTTGTTTTAGGTGTGGTTCTTAATAACTGTGAGTTTGCTGTCCTTTCACTGTTCATCTTTTTTATCTTCTTTTTCTTAAATAAGTCCCTTTAACATTTCATATAACAAGGGCTTGGTGATGATGCACTCCTTGAATTTGATCTTATCTGAGAAGCACTTTATCTGCCCTTCCATTCTAAATGAAAGCTTTGCTGGAGAGAGCAATCTTAAATGTAGGTCCTTGCATTTCATGACTTGGAATACCTCTTTCCAGTCCCTTCTTGCCTGCAAGGTCTCTTTTGAGAAATCCGCTGACAGTCTGATGGTAACTCCTTTGTAGGTGACTGTCCCCTTATCTCTTGCTGCTTCTAGGATTCTCCCACCATGGGATCCAGGGATCCCATCCTCTGGATTTCACCAGAAGTCGTCTCAGAAACAGTTGGGTCAGTGGCTAGACTAACACTGACAGCAGACCACTAAGCAAAGGCAGGTAGAGGCAAATCCTATGTGCCTTTACTTGTTAGCTGACCCAACCCCAGGTCCTGTGCTGATAAAAGTCAGCCTTGCAGTGCACACACCCATCCTGGGTGCATCCGCACCCAGAAGAGACAGCCAAACTGTGGATCACCTGGAGCTTCAAACAGGCTGCTGAGGGCCAGACATGGTGATGTTGGCTTACACCAGTTTCAGACAACAGCAGAGCTGTGTCCAAAAGGAGAACCCAGTGGGCAAACACTAAACTTGGCTGAGACAATTTCCACTTCATTCTTTTACATTCTTTTTATTATTTTTCTTTTGTTATGGTCTTTTAATTTATTTCTTCATTTTTTTCTTTTTTAATAAGACTGTCAGCTAATTTTGATTTCTTTTCTTTTTTTTAATAAGACCATCAGCAGAAACACTTCAAGCCAAAAGGGACTGGCACAAATTACTCAAAATAATGAAAATATAGGATCTGCAACCAATACTACTCTATCCAGCAATGTTGGTTATCATTTAAAATTGAAGGTGAAATAAAGAGCTTCCCAGACCACCCCCCTCTCAAAAAAAAAAAAAAAAGGCTAAGCAGTTCATTAACACCAAACCAAGCATTGCAAGAGGTGTTAAAAGGATTTCTTTAAGAACAAGAAATAGTGAGGAAAAGGAACATAGGTATAAAGGAATTAATGGCAGTGAATAAGTACCTATCAATAATAACCTTAAATGTGAGTGGATTAAATGCTCCAATCAAAAGACATAGGGTAGCACAATGGATAAGAAATCATGACCCATATGTACGTCTCTAGAAGAGACCCACCTCAGATCAAATGATTTACACAGGCTGAAAGTGAAGGGATGGAAAAAATATTCCATACACATAGAGTTAAAAAAACTGAGGTAGCAATACTTATTTCTGATAAAATAGATTTCAAAACAAAGGCCATTAAAAGAGATAAAGTCACTACAAATACTAAAGGGATCAACCCAACAAGAGTATAAAATCCTTGTAAACTTATATGAAGCCAATATAGGAGCATCTAAATATATAAAGAAAATCTTGAAGAACTTTAAGGAAGAGATCAACAGCAATATAATCATTGTAGGGAATTTTAACAACCTACTCTCATCAAAGAATAGGTCTTCCAGACAAAAAAAAATCAACAAGGAACCAGTGAGCATAAATGATATAGTAGATTGAATGGATTTAATTGATATTTATAGAATATTTCAATCCAAAACCGCAGAATTCTTCTCAAGTGTACATGGATCTTCTTAAAGATAAACCACATGATAGTACATATATGTTTCAACAAATTCAAGAAAACTGAAGTTGTATTAAGAATTTTCTCGGATCATAAAGGCATGAAACCAGAAATCAACCTCAATAAAAAAACCCTCAAATTTATTTAAATACATGGAGGCAAATAGCATGCTATTAAATAATGAATGGATTATCACTGGGATCAAGGAAGAAATCAAAAAGTACATAGAAGCAAATTAAAATGAACACACAACAATCAATAACCTATGGGATACAGCAAAAGCAGTCCTTAGGGAAATTCATAGCATTACAGGCTGACCTCAAGAAGATAAAAAAATCTCAAATAAACAATCTAATCCTACACTTAAAAGAACTAGAAACAAAACAACAAAAAACCCTGAGTGAGTAGAAGGAAGGAAATAATCAAGATCACAGCAGAAATAAATGACATAGAGATGAAAAAAAATGCAATTCAAAAGATCAAAGAATCCAGAAGCTGATTTTTTGGAAGAATAAGAAAATTGATGAACCTTGAACCACATTCATCAAGAAAAAAAGAGAGGACCCAAATTGGTAATAACAGAAATGAAAGAGGATAAGTAGAAACTGATACCACAGATATATGAAGGATTGTAAGAAAATACTATGAACAACCACAGGACAAGTAATCGTACAATCTGGGCAAGATGGGTAAATTTCTAGAAGTATATACTGCCAACATTGAATCAGGGAGAAGCAAAACCTGAATGGACTAGTAACAATGAATAATTGAAGCAGCAATCAAAAAACTTCTAGCAAACAAAAGTCCTGGACCATAGTCCTTCACCAGTGAATTTTACCAATTATTCAAGGAAGAACTAACACCAGTCTTTCTCATACAATTCCAAAAACTTCAAGAAGAGGGAAGACTTCCAAGCTCTTTTTATGATACCAGTAGTATCCTAATTTCAAAACCAGGCAAAGACACAACAAAAAATAAAACTATAGGCCAATATACCTGATGAACATAGATGTTCATCAAAACATTATCCTCAACAAAACATTAGCAAATCAGAACGAGCCATACATGAAAAAGATCATGTGCTGCCATCCAGTGGAATTCATCCTAGGGATGCAAGGTTGGTACAATATTTGCAAATCACTAAATGTGATACATCACATAAAAAATGAAAGATAAAAATCACATGATCATATCAATAAATGCAAGAAAATCATTTGATGAAATCCAGCAATCATTTATGATACAAATTCTCAGCAGAGTGTAAATACGTGAATCCTACCTCAACATAATAAAGGCCACATACTAAAACACTAGAGCCAACATCATACTCAATGGCCAAAAACTAAAAGTTTTTCCTTAAGAACAGGAACAAGACAAGGATGTCCACTTTTAATACTCTTATTCAACACAGTACTGGAAGTCCTAGCCACAGTGATAGACATGAATAAATAAAAGGCATCCAAATTGGAAAGGAGGAAGTAAACCTGTCATTATTCACAGATGACATGATATTGTGCACAGAAAATCCTATATGCTCCATGAAAAACACTAGTAGACCTAGTAAAGAATGAGGAAAAGTAACAGAATACAAAATCAATACCCAGAAATTGATGGTATTTTTATACATCAAAAATAAATTATCACAAGGAGAAACTAAGAAAACAACCCCATTTACTATTATAACAAAAAAAATGAGGTAACTAGGAATAAATTTAACCATGAAGGTAAAAGACCTGTGTTTGGATGACTATAAGAAACTGAAGGAAAAAATTGAGGAAGATACAAATAAATGGAAGCACTGACTGAAAGAATTAATATCATTAAAATGTCCATACTATACAAAGAAATCTGTAGATTCAAATTAATTTTTATGAAAATACCAATGGCATATTTCACAGATCTAGAAAAATATTTCAGAAATTTATATGGAACCAAAAAAGACTTTGAATAGTCTCAGCAATCTTGAGAAGCACACATATTACCTGATATCAAACTATACTACAAGCCCACTGTAACCAAAACTATCTGGTACTGGCATAAGAACAGACATATAGATCAATGGAACAGAATAGAGAGCCCAGAAATAAATTCACACTTTTATGGCCAATTAATATTTGACAAAGAAGGCAAGAGCATACAATGGAGTAAAGACAGTCTCTCTAATAAATGGTATTGGGAGAGCTGGCCTAGTACTTGCAAAGAAAACTAAACTAAACCACCAACTTATACCATACACCAGAATAAACTCAAAATGGATAAAAGACTTAAATCTAAGTTGTGATACATAAAAATCCTAGAGGAAAACATAGGCGGTAAAACTTCAGATAGCTTGCATAGCAATATTTTTGCCAATACATCTCTTAGGGCAAGGGAAACAAAGGGAAAAACAAAAGTATCTGTATCAAATTAAAAAGCTTCTGTACAGGTAAAGAAACCATCGTCAAAATGAAAAGGGAATCCACTATAAGGTAGAACATATTTGCCAATGATATATTGGAGAAGTGTTTAATCTCCAAAATATATAAGAACTTACATGATTCAACACCAGAAAGACAAATATTCCAATTTCAAAAAATGAGCAAAGGACCTGAGTAGACACTTTTCCAAGAAGGACATACAGATGGCCCAGAGACACACAAAAAAACGCTCAACATCCGCAGCCATCAGGGAGATGCAATTTAAAACTACAATGAGCTATCACCTCACACCTGCTATCATTAATAAATCAACAAAAAACAAGTGCTGACAAGAATGTGGAGAAAACAGAATCCTAGTGCACTGTTGCTGGGAATGCAGACTGGTGCAACCACTTGGGAGAATAGTATACGGTTTCCTCAAAAAATTAAAAATGGAACTGCTTTATGACCCAGTGATTTCACTTTTGGAAATATATACTAAGAATCCCAAAACACCAGTTCAAAAGGATATATGCACTCCTGTGTTCAGAGCAGTGCTATTTACTATAGATCTAGAAACAGCCTAAGTGCCCATCAGTAGATGAGTGGATAAAAGACATGTGGCACATTTACACAGTGGAATTCTATAGAGCAGTAAAAAAGGATTCTTACCTTTGGTGACTGCGTGGATGGAATGGGGGTCTTTATGCTAAGTGAAATAAGTCAGTCAATGAAAAACAAATACCATATGATTTCACAAGTGGGATCTGATGAACAAAACAAACTAGAATCAGAGGAATAGAAACATGGAGCAGACTGACAGCTGGAAGAGGGCAAGGGGAGGTGGGATCTTGTTGAAAAAAGGTGAATAGTCAAAGTATATATATATATATATACGTATATATGTATATATGTATATATATATATGTGTATATATATATATATTCATGACCCATGGACATGGACAACGGTGTGGGCTTTGATTATGGGAATGAGGAGTGAGGTAGGTGGTGGGAGCAGTGGGGTAAAAATCGAGACAACTCTAATAACAAACAATAAAATTTTTGAGGGCTCTAAAAAAAAAAGAAGAGATCTTCAGCTAGACTTCTAATTAGTTTTACTTCAGAGGCCTACCCTTAGGTGCGGGAAATTAACGCAAAGTTACAGAGGGTTCCTGGAATGCTTTCTAATTGGTCTGCATGTTCACCATATGCTAAGTCCTCTCTTTACTATCTGTATTCTGTCTGTTCTCATTTAGCAGATAGCTAGATCCTCCTTTGCTGTGCAAAAATTAGCTCCCTTTGCAAAGGTTTTCAGCGGTGCTCCATCCTGCCTTGCCAACAAGTCTGGGTGTCCACCTCTCCCCAGCCCGCCTACATTTATCACCTCCACCATTCTCCCCACCTGCAACCAACACACTAATCAAGAAATACCACCCATTTCCCCTTCTGTCTCTCTCCTTGTATAGATGCTTTATGGGACAGTTTGTGCTATTTCAAACACCTAGAACAAGCTTCCATCTGCCATCTGTTAAACCATCATTTCTCCTTCATTAAAAATCTTTCTTAAATTCCAGCTCATTTCTGAAAAAGTATGAGTCTGGAGAGGAATGGAATGTCTCATATTTAGATTCACACGTCTGACAATGTTCTGTCTGCCTGGGTTACTTAATAAGAACAGTAAGACAAAACTAAATTTTTACACAGAAAAACAAAATTACAGCATTTATAAATTTTAATACATGTGACCATATTTATACAGACACATATTTTACTTGTGATATGTGGCAATGTTGCAAAGTCATGGAGATCAGAGCTATGCTTCCCTTCTACACACTGCCCCAAACACAGAGAATATACAAGTACACATATGTATTATCACTAATGTGCAAACGTACAAGTTATAGATAAATATATGAAGTTTGATTGGAGTTTCAGGTTAGCAATTTTGCTTAAATATAACCACTGACTGGTATAGATTGAGAAGGTCTCTTTACATAGTAATGTCAAGTTGGCTGACAAATAGCTTTCCCATTCCTGAAATATTTAAGCATTTTATGTTCTTAACAAGATGATTGTCACCAAAGTAGAATAAAGAAATTTGACAGTTCCCCAATGCGGGGTACAAAGTATCATTAATGTGAGGCCAGAATAAAAGGAGGACTTCACCATGTACCCCCGCCATCTTCTGAGTTCTAAGCTAAGCACTACCTGGGCTGTGGAAATCACTGGCTAGAGGTCAGGACATTTCAAAAGTGGAAATGAATAAAAGACCATGAGTTTATTATGAGTCAACACTGTGTTCTTCAAAAACTTGTCCTGAGAGGAGTTGTCCGGATGAGAACAGGCAACAATTCCCCTGTACTTGTACAGGCTTACTGCTGGTCTCCATAATTTAAGAGAAATTTGGAGAATTTGAAAAAGTCAAGACAAAATTATGGGTTGAATAACAATAAAGCCTATTATGAACAGATAAATCATGTGGGGCCGTTGAACCTGCAGGAATGAAGAAAATGGGATGACAGCTACTTTAAAAGGGGCTCTCCAGCTTTTGCTGGGAGGGCTTTATAGGGCAGGCAATGGGTCTAAACTGTGTTAGAAAAAATACTTATGCCAGAGATCATGAAGCTCTGTTCATAGACATTATAACGTGTGAAAAGAGGCTTCTGCAGAAATTTATACAATCGCTCTTTTCAGAGAGGCTCATAATGGGCCGCACGGTTATCTGCCTCAGGTTGCTTTGCTATCAGAGGAAATTTTCCAAGCTGTTTGGGCTCCTGAAGAATTAGGATTCTCTGACTCTACCTGCAGTGACTCTGGGAAACTTTTTCCTTAATAATAACAACTTTGTATTTTAACAGTAGATGGAATACTGACTATTTTAGGACACAATGTTTATTATTAGAAATCTGTTTGACGTAAAGAGAGAGCTATACGTAAAACTGAAGCGATGAAAAAGGGAAGTACCTTTTCTATGATTACAGGTTGTTTTTTTAAAAAAGCACATTCCTCCCTCATTCTTCTTTCCTCCATAATTCTGAAGGTCAAGTCAGACAAAACACTGCATCCTGACAGTGAGAAGGTAGGAGCAGCCATCACTAAATTTAAACCCAGGGAAAATTAAAGATGGAGGACTCTGTAAATTAAATATGTCACAAATATTGTGTGCTGAGGAATTGGCATTAATTAGACACAGAGGTGTCCTCATTATCAATTTGTAGTACCATTCAAGAGTGATGGGGTCACCCTTACAACATGTGTATAAATTCCACTCTCTGTGTGGTTCTGACATTTTCCTTCTGCATACGGTGTGTGATGGCTCAGTTCCAGTCTGAACTTTGCCTTTCCCTGTAATGGCACGCTCACAATAATATCTGTAATAGCCATAGAAAGTTCCTAAGCTTGACCTTTACCCATCACAGGAAGGAGATTTTGTTTAATGAATAGCACTCTTTGCAAAAATGTCATGCTTGTGAATTGATAAACTCATTCACAAAGAGAATGTTCTTTCAGGCAAAGTCATTAAGAATTATAAAGAGCTCATAAAATCTAAATAAAGACACTGTCAGCAGTAAACATGTATAATTATGCAAGTTACCAAAAATTTCACCCTATTTATGGCAGATATTTTACAATTATAATCAGAATGGGTAAAATAATCACATTTATGTTTTTTCGATTTTGCTGATCTTCAGTTTTTCCATTTGAAAATTTATGTTATAGCTGATTTCTGAGACCTTTCCAGTTAAAAAGAAGTTTAAGTCTCCAATTAGTGATTTCTTTTTGATTAACCTGGTGGGCCCAGGAATCACAAAATGCCTCCTTCTACTTTAATGTTCCTTTAAGTATTATTTCTGCTTGGTTTTAGCCAGAAAAGTTCATTTAGGAAACTGATCTGTGGTATAAACACTGGAAAGATCCAACAATGCCTTCCATACCACCTCACCATCTCTCAGAGTCAAGGTGCTCCTCCTGGAGAAAGACGGGAGGGAGGAAAAAACTATGAAGCAACAAAAAGAGTATCTCCAGTTTGCCTGAAATTTCTAGTAATGAAAGAGGAGGAGGAATGGGAGGATGACTGAGAAGGAAATATAGTTAAAATATAGTTATATAAATTATGTGAGACATATGTCTAATTTTTAGAAAGAAAAATCAGTTTTGACTATATACAAATTTTTAGACATGTTATTTTGTTTCTAAAAATAATGCCAACAACTGTCTGAATTAAGCTGTTTTAAATGCAACCAGAGGTCAATGGCTTAGAGATGGCCTCAGCTTTTGCTAACTTACTTCAAGGTGGTTGTTGTTTTTCACAAATAAAAACATACTTCTTTCTTTTTTATATACGATTTCAAAAATTGCAGTTTTAAAGATGATGCTTGACTAATTATCAGCTAGACTGCCAGATAGTTAACCTACCCAAATGACAGCTATTATAATTCATACATACATACATACGTACATAAACAAGTATTGGCGATGATGTAGAGAAAATGGAACCTTGTGCACTGTTGGTGGGAATGTACGTTAGCAGAGCTGTTATGAAAAACAGTATGGAAGTCTCCTCAAAAAACTAAAAATACAGTCCAGCAATCCCTCTTCTGGGTTATACTCAAAGGAAATGAAATCAGTGTCTTGAAGAGCTATCTGCATGTCCATGTGTTCTGAAGATTAGTAATAACCAAGCTATAAAAACAATGTAAGTGCCTAAGTTTCCACCAATGGATAAATGAATAAAGAAATTGTGAGATACATAGTATAAAACCATGGTATATTACACATAAAAATAATGGAATATTATCAGCCTTAAAAAAAGGAGATTCTGCCATTTACAACAACATGGAGCACATTATGCTGAGTGAAAAAAGCCAAAGAAAGAAAAAGAAAAGTTTTCTTTTTCTTTCACGATCTCACTTATATGTAGAAATGAAAAAAAGTCAAATAGATGGAAGCAGAGAGCAGAACAGTGGCTACGAGGGGCAGGGATGTGGTAGAAATAGGGAGGTGTTGGTAATAGGGTACGAAACTGCATTTTTCTAGGATGAATAATGTACAGTGTGACTACTGCACTTAATGTATCAAACATTGGAAATTCACTAAGAGTAGATTTCAGGTGCTCTCATCATACAAACAAAGTGATAACCATGTTAGGAAAAGTATATTAATTGGCTTGACTATAATAATCATTTCACTAAGTATATGGGTATCAAATCATCATTTTGTGTACCTTAAGGATATATAATTTTTATTCTTTGAAATAAAAATAAATATTATAAATAAATCAATAAAATATTCAAAGAAAACAAAATGAATTAGAAGACAATAATAGTGACTTCTATTTTATGCCATATCAACATTTAAATATTCCCAGGTAGGATGACACATTAATTTACTTTTAAAACAAGTTCTATGCAAATCTCTTTGAATGTAAATTTTTACAATGGGAGAACTATGGGTGCCTAAGGTTACTGAGGTAAACAAGTTAGGGACAAAGAGAAAAGGGGTTGGAAAATAGAGATAATGCTCTACTCAGCATAACAGAGAATGCGCTACACAGATCACGTGGTGGCAGGTGATAGAAAACAACTCAAACCAGGCAAAGCACAAAGAGGTACACTGGCACAGATGCATGCACCCCCATGTTCACTGCTGCATTATTTACAGTCGCCAAGATTGGGAAGTAGCCCAGGTGTCCATCAGTAGATGAGGGGATAAAATAGCTATGGGACATTACACAATAAAATACTGTTTGGCAGTAAAAAGGGAGAACAATTTACCCTTTGCAACAGCATGGATGGACCTGGAGAGTATTATGCTAAGTGAAATAAGCCAGTCAGAGAAAGACAAATACCATCTGATTTCATTCATATGTGGAATCAAATGAACAAACTAAACTAATGAGCAAAATAGAGATAGATTCGTAGAGAGAGAGCAGGCCGGCAGCTCTGGGAGCAGGGGTGTTGGGGAGTGGCAGAAGTGAGCAAAAATGAAAGAAGTCACAGACAGGGACAATAGTGTGATTATTGTGGGGGGGAGGGGGTGGGAAATGTGGAGGAGTGTACAAAGGGGATAAATGGTCATGGGAAAACCACAGTAAAAAATAAACTTAAAAAAAGAAATGTATTGGCACAGATAATTAAATCCTTGACCCACTTCAGACACGATAGAATCCAGGTGCAATATCATCACATGTCTGAAGTTGTATTTATTTCTATCCTCTGATTTTCCCTGTTTGTTTCATTCTGAAAAAACTCAATCATTTGGTAGCAAGATGATTCTCAGCATCTCCACAGTTAAAGCTAAGAAACCCAGAGAAAAGGAAGATATATGCTCTTCCAAGTACTCACATCAATCTATATCAATGATGTGTCCATCCTTAAGGTGATCCTTAATCACCTTGTCTAGTATTATGAGATACACTGACTATACCTGGAGTGTATAATTTTTCAGTTCCCCTGAAAGCGAGGCTGGTTGTTTAACTCTCATTGTATTAACAATGATTTGGGAATTAGTAGCTTCTAAGAGGAAAAGACATAGGATAGATCATCCCTTCCTCACTGACACATGTAGGGGACCAGTTTGTCTTGGTCTGGCAAATGTGACTCAGCTCTGTATGGAAAACCTACAGAAGCAAAGTGGTGGGCAGGAGCCAGACCTTCAAACCGAGTTTTCCTGTGGGAATCAGGCCTAGAAAATACTTAGACTGTTATGGCTTGCTCTTGCTAAAACTCCATCACCCTGGTCTAAAGCAACAAATGTATATTGTTTATCCTCAAGGTAACTTCCAAAGCCTGCGTGAGCTCTCCCAAGGACAGAGCTAATGAGCTCATTGACATCCCCCTCTGCATGCTATTTTTATTTCCTTGATTGTACCTAGAATGTAGACAATAATGTTCCGTGTGATAGATAATAAATCTTTCTATGATGTAAGACCCGAGGAAAACAATAAAAGCCTGTCTAGGCAAGGGTCGTGATGCTCCCCTCTTGAGGGAGTGGCCGAGGCACCATAGGCTCTCTCCCCTTGAGAGAGTAGTTGTGTCTGTTCCCTTTTTCCACACAGGATTGTTGTCGCCTGTGCATTGATTCTCGTCATAAACCACAACAGGCGTACTCTGCTAGACAGGGTCTGCAACAGACGCATACACAGGAATAGCTCATGTATTCCTCAGCTCTTAAGTACATATTATCTTATTGTTTGCCTCTAGTCGTCCCTTCACCCTGCCTTCCTGCTTCCTTCCCTCCTTTCTTTTTCTTTCTTTCCTTTTCTCTCTTTCTCCCTCCCTTCTGCTTTCCCCCTTTCTTTCTACCTTTCTTCCTCCCTTCCACCTTCCTTCTTCAAAATAACGCATACATACATTTTAAAAGTCAAATGTTACAGTAAGGCTTACAACAACAACCACCAATATCTTAGCCTGGATGCGTGGCTCAGTTCATTGGAGCATTGCCCCGTACACCAAAAGATTGCGGGTTCAATCCCCACTCAGGGCACACACCTAGGTTGCCAGTTTGAACACCATTCATGGGCCCATGGGAGGGAGCTGATCAATGTTTCTTTCTCACATTGATTTCTCTCTCTCCCTCTTTCTCTCAATTCAATAAACATATTCTCAGCTGAGAATTAAAACAAACAAACAATGTCCTGCCCTATCCCTTCTTGCCAATTATTTCCACTTCCAAAAGATAATCATTTTAAACTACATTACCTCTTTATTTTAGTTTTTACTATTCATTTCTAAATAACAGGCTTATTAGTATAAAATAATATATTTTTTAGATATTATCAATTGGCACCCTACATTTTTAAATCTCTTGTACCACCAAGCACACAACATCTACTTAACCCAGCCTCACAATGTAGTTATATCATCATTTTTATGAAGTCAATTGTGCATTTTAATAAAATTATAATCATATATACATGTTTATAACTGACCCACAATGGTGTACATGATTATATTTCCTTTATCCTGTAACATTTACTTTTCATTTACTTTTTCCTAGAGTTTATATTTGATTTCAGTGTTTGATTGCTTGCTCAATTTTCTGTGTGTCATCACTAATTTACTTCTTTTTAAATCTTCTAACAAACTCTCAGGTTCATCTCAGCACAAACACGTCAGACATTTTGCCAGTTCGTTCTGGTCTTCCTAAGAGACTTCCCCCAGGTACCCCTTGCCCTCCTGCTCAGCTCTAGACTTGTCCAGCCCTGCTATCCAGTTGCAGACTTGGCGATTCCCCTCACCTTCTGATTGGAGTTCCCTTTGGCCATTTCCTTTGGTAGGACTCTCTGTCCTCTGGATCCCTAGTCTTTCTCTTGTATTGTTTACACTCTTGTTTTGGTCGAGTGCTTCCTCCAGAAACTCCCTAAGAAAATATATAGGGGATAACTTTTTGAGCTCCTGCATGTATAAAACAATTGTTGTTCTGTTCGCACATTTGACTGATGGTTTGACTGTGAATTAGGTGAACTCTTCAATCAGAAAGCTATACCATAGATCTGGAAAACCTGCAAGTATTATTTGTTAGTCTCTTTTTTTTCATTTTCCTTTATTTCCCTTTTTAGACCTTCTATCTGTCAAGTATTAGACACCCTGAATTCATCCTCTAATTTAAAAAAAATATATATTCTCTTCTGTTTTCCATCTTGTTTGTTCCTATTTTGTCTTTTTTTTCTACTTTTTGAAAAATGCCTTCAATGTTCTCTATGAATTTTGTTTTATTTCTGCTACCATGTTTTAAATTTCTGAGAATTCTTTCTAACAAAAACAACATTTTCTAAGATCTTTCTCTGGATAGTGTAGAATTTGTTGATGTATCCGCCTGTCCCTGTATTTATCTCTGGAGTTTGTTTTACAAGTTCTGTTTTTCTGATTTTGTTTTTCTTTTGGTCTCTTGCTCTTCTTATCAGAGGTTTGTCTCAAATGTCTGATGATCCTTTATTTCCCATTAACTCAAGGAGTGAGTCCTAAAGAGCTACTTGGAATTCCTTAGAGTTATTTAAGAACTTTATTATAATGTTAGAAACTTGGCCACTTCATTGGGTCTAGAAATTATAACTGTACAAAAAGCATAAGAAGCTGTAGGTATCTTCTCTTGGGATGAATAGGTTCCAAAGAGAACTCTACAGTCTCTTGTCTGGAAGGAGATGTATAGTATACCAAATGCCTGGCTTCTGAGAGCTGAGGAAGGAAAGGATTTTGGTGGAAATGGACCTGTCTCACCATTCGATACGTATACTTTTACTTACTCTTCAAATTTTTAGCATGGTGCCTCATCCCTGCCATCAGCTGTGCTTTCTGTCCTTCAGTCCAGACCTTCTGTGGGTCAACTGCTTGGACACTAAGTCTCCCATTTTTAGCTGGGATATTGCATGCCTGTGGGAGGTGGTAGCAGTGACCTGGGGGATGAAATGGCTCTTACAGACTTTCAACGGTACTTTCTGTTTTTTACTCCCCTTTCAATCATCTTCATGTGTATATCACGTCTCCAGTGGTCAAGAACTATGAAAGATCTGGGAGAGTAGTGAGGAATGCCTTTGTTACACGTTCGCATTATTTTTCAGAATTCATTTCCTTAGTGTATTAGTTGGCTAGGGTTGCCATCACAAACAGCACAGATGCAACAGAAAAGTGTTGTCTCACAGTTCTGGAAGGTAGAAGTCTGAGATCAAGGTGTCAGCAGGGCTAGTTCCTTCTGAGGGCTGTGAAGGAGACTCTGTTTTCATGCTTCTTTCTCAGTTTCTGGTGGTTTGCTGGCAATTTGGGGGCTTTTTGTTTTTTGTGTGTGTGTTTTTTACTTAGACATGCATTACTCAATCTGTTTATTCATCTTCACATAGTATTCTTTATGTCTTTATCTTTGCGTCCAAATTTCCCCTGTTTACAAGGACACAGTCATAATGGATGAAGGCCTGCCCTGGTGATCTTATTTTAACTTCCCTGTCTGCAAGGACCCTTTTTTTTCCAAGTAAGGTCACATTCTGAGGTACTGGGGATTAGGATTTCAACATATGAATTTGGGGAGGGCAGACACAATTCAGCCCATGAACCAAGAATGACATCATGATGAGAGAAATTCTAATGATTTTGATAAGGGAGGAAGCAGAGTAGGTCTAGAAGTTTCCTGAGAACAGCAGTTCTAAAGGTAAGCATTTCCACGAGGAATGGCTGCTCTCTGGGCCACAGAGGGTGCCTGCCTCACCAGGAACGTGGAAGGCAATAGCCAAGAGGTGAGAAAGGCTGGTGTCTAACTCCAAATATGAGGGGAGTTTATATAAATGAACCTTACTGTTATGTTTAATTTCCCTCTTATTTTAGGCTTAACCATTTATTTATTTATTTTTTACAGTTGACAAAATCACATTGCCCTTTCCCCAAACAGAAGCAGTTAAATTCTCTCTCTCACTAAATGGAAAAATAGAACTCCGATGTTACCTGGTTCTTTCAATGACTTTCTGGCTTGAGAGCTAATAAGCAGCATTCTCCAGCAAACAAGCTGTCACAAGTACTGAATTTCTAGTCCCGGACCTGCATCGAAGGAGCAGGGCTAATGTCGCCTAAGAATGGTCATCCTATCTTTCCCTAGAGCAATCATTAGATTTCACAATTATCTTCCTTGGACAGACAGGTAATAAATAGTTTATCATCCTGATCCCAGTACAGAATCAATGTGAACAGCGATAGCCTACCTAGAACATTAAATACTTTATCACATTCAAGTCTTGACTTCTCAGTGTATTAAAGAAACCTGATAATCTCCAACCTATATTTGAAATTTTCCTTCATCAGAATTCTGGTGTTTATCCAGGTGGTTCCATCCTGTATACTTTTGTTGCTGTTGTAAGTTAATAGTCATGTGTACAAATAAAAATACCATAAACAATAATAATAGCAATAGCTCAAGATTAAAGTTAAATTATAATTTTGAGATTAAATGAGTAAATGTATAGGGGAAAAGCAAAGATGATTACTTATTACTATTGATAAGGAAGAAAATGAGTTTAAAAAGCATCTGCACTGGGATGGGAAAAATAGACAAAAAACTGTACTTGAAAAATAACTAAATAAAATTTTAAAAAAAGCATCTGCACATGAGAGTGAAGAATACTTATGAGCCACATTACTCAAATTCATTTTATTTATGTGATACCTTTCATTGCTACTCCAGACAGGTTTTGCCAAGCTCACAGATCTTAAACTGTGAGCCAATACTCAACTTCCTTGAGAAAAGGGAAGCCATCCAATGTGACTTCTCTCTTCCCACTTCCTTTGACTACTAAGCAGGAGTGGCTGGAAGAGACTTAGTTTCAAGAGTAAAAACCAAGTCTTGAAACTGTATCTGCAAGCAAGCACATTAGTTTTATTACATCACATTGTGCTGGACCAATAAACATAAAAGTTTCTAAACATAATTTATTCTCATTTAACATAATACTAATAAAAGGCAATTTCTCATCTTAAAGAGGGTGATGGTGATGATGATGATGACTGCTTGTGGTGGTTTTCATGATAATTCTGGAGGTTGGGAATAGGGCTAAAATGACTTTAATCCACCACTGCCATCATCCTAACATTTCTGCAAACTTACCACTTAGTCACATTTATCTCTTCCTGCCAAAGAAGCAGGTTCGGCCTCCTTGTCAAAGTTGTGTTCTCAACATCCTAACCTACCTCGATCGAGAATTTGATCCATTAATGGCTCCTCTTTCATACCATATATATAAATATATGGGGGTGCATATATATTCTACCACCATCTCTGGTAACTACATAAATAATAGTCTTCTTGGGCTTTCTGTAGGGGCCAGTGCAGTTAGTGGAGTTCTCAGGAGGAGACTGGGAGGTTCAGGCTCCGTCTCACCCCTGTCCATCACCACTATCCACAAGAGCAGACAAGCTTCACACATCATGGATGTGAGGTTTCCATTGTACATTTTTCTGAAAAGAAATTTTCACTGCTAGAAAGGATGTTTATGGAATCCCTGGCATATAACTATACTTACATCTTCCAGATAGTCTTCCCTATTTAACAAGATTTTTCATCCTTTATCTTGCTTTCACCTCCAAATGAACTTCAACCGCTATTGACCACTCTTTTTGTTACTGTTCTTACTTTTTCTCCATTTCTCTCTTCCTCCTCCTCATTTTCCTCTTCCTCTTTTTCTTTTGTCCTTCTCTTCTTTTCATACTTTACATTTTTGGCATGTTTCCTCCCACAAGAATGCAAGTTCCATGGAAACAGAAATTTTGCTCTATTTTGTTCCCCACATATTACCTAATCTCTAGAACAATAACTGCCAAAAATACATACTTGCTGAAAAATGACACAATGTTAGAAAAATTAGAAAATTTAAATAAACAGAAATAAAAAATCTTTTAAAATAAGAAAGAATAATAATCTCACAAATAATCTCACTATATAAAGTTAATCATTTTAACATTTTTTGTGAGGCCCTTTTATTTGAAGATATATACCAAATATTCTTTTAGAAGCTCATGGTTCTTTTGAGGAGACAGAAAAATAAATTATAATATAATGCACTATTATAAATAATTCTATGGAGCATAAAAGATAAGTAACTAATTCTGCCTAGCAGAGTTAGGGAGAATAAAAGCTAAACGTAGAATTTGAGTAGAATTTGCCATATTACTATGGGAAATTTTAAAGAAAATCCCAAACCTCCCTGCTATATAATTGTTTTATTCTTATTATAATAAATAATATTAGTAAGTACAGGGCCATTATTTTAAAACAGGGCATGCCAACTACTACTACAACCATTTACTTTTCTGTGAGATATCTGCATGCTTACGCTAAGCAAGGAGGACTAGTACAACTAAATTTTCTTGCCTAAAGTTTCATTTCCCAGGCCCTTGTTGGCTAATCTCCCTCTTACTAGTTTAAGGATTCACTTAAAACAATGCTTCCTTATAGGAACTAATAGGATCAGACCTTTTAGCCCCTGAAACAAGAAAACCAAGGACATCATCTCCAGTTGCTGGAGCTGAGAGCCTGTAATTCTCTGATTCTCAGTATACACTGTATTCCATGACCCAGACACAAGCCCAATCAGACTGAGATCTAGGATTGTTCAGTTTTATAGCTCTAGACAGAAGACCAAGCACTTGGGGGAGGGATAACTGAGTATTATTTGAACAGTTATTTAATGAGTAATAAGTAGAGATTAAAACTCTTGACCAGTTTCTAATCTTGAAGACATGAAACTTTCATATCATTGAAATGAAATGAATCAAATTCATATACGATCTGGGCCACAGAGTGATGTCACCTCAAATACTGAGTAGATTCAAAAACAGATGTCATTCACAGACAACAGTATGTTGGTTACCACAGGGAAGGGGCTGGGGGCTGATGGGTGGTAAAGGAGGCCAAATATATCATGACAGAAGATGGTTTGACTCTGTGTGGTGGGCACACAGTGCAATATACAGATCACGTATCATAGAAATGTGCACTTAAAACCTATATGATCCCATTAACCAATGTCACCCCAATAAATTTAAGTTGAAAAAAAAACAGAGATCACAATGGTGAGCAGAGAGGTCCAGGGAAGGCAAGTAATGGATATCAAGCAGGGCATTTTAAGGAAGAATAAGAGGTTAGTTGTGGAAGGGTACCTAAAGGAGAGTACTGGGAGCTGAGACAGGTTGGGGCAAGACTGTAGGCTACGTAAGGAGTATGGAATGTACACTGTACACACTGTAAATGCATTATTGCTAGGCAGCAAGTTGGCAGTTCAGGAAGCTTCCAGCAGGTGATGGTGAGGCTCAGCAGGAGAGAGTACTGAGACCTGCTGGGCAGTATTTCCTCAAACCAGTCTCAGTTTACACTTTGCTGAAGTCCTGGTGCAGCTTCAAGGTTTTCTCTGCACAACTATAGACAGAAATAAGGATATAGGGCTTGACTCAATAAAATTAGACAAAACAGAAAAAAAGTTTTTGCAGAGCAAATATATGCGAATTAATGATGTGGAAGAAGGAATTCTAGGTGAACTAGAAGAGTAAGTTGGTAATCCATAAAACACATTGATTTTTGTAAATTCAGAATAAAATATTATGGCAAAAAACTATTACTGCAATATAGAGGTCAACAAGCTTATTTTTGTAAAGGGCCAGATGGTAAATATTATAGATTTAGCCATTCAGTAGCTTGTGCAACTATTGGACTTGGCCATTGTAACATGAAAACAGCAATAGATTACACATAAATCCAATAAAACTATGGACACTGCAATTTAAATCTTATGTAATTTTTACATATCGCAAAATATTGTTTTTTTATTTTTCAGCTATTTAGAAACATAAAAATCATACTTCGCTCGTAGAAGAGCCATCATCTGGCTGTTTGTACAGTCCTGTAGAAGACAACAGTTAAGGCGGCCTCCACAAACACCCTCCTTTCTACTTCGCCCCCAACTGTTTTTCTTTGGCCTTAAAAGTCCATTTTTAAGTATAAGGCAAATATAAATGTATAGTTTAGAAAAATACAGAATATGTATTTTTATTTATATATCTGGTTGCTTAGCATTATACATAATTCAAAAAGTATCTTACAAAAATGAAGGGTGAAAAAAATTTTTAACTGCAAACAGAATAAATTTCAATCATAGTTTTTTTTTTAGAAAACTATAATGCAGCATCAGTTATATCATCAAAGAAATGCCATAAGTAAATTTTTAAGAACCCTGGCGACTGTTTAGATTTTACTCCCTGTCATTACTGAGCCCTTATCACAGGCGCTCTCAGACACCGAACTACGAGTGGAGTCAGCTGAATACCTTCTATTTTAGTGCAGCCGGAAGAGGCGGACGTGTCCCAGTTTAGTCAGTCTCATTTTTGGTTTTGCAGGTCACACGTCAGCCCTTCAGTTCAGGAAGTTTCTCTCTATTTCTAGAATAAAAGCATCCCTTGCTTGTACAGTATTTCAACCATGTCAACTCAGAGAGGAGAGAACTGATGGAACTGATTTCCTTGCAGGATATTGTGAGCAAGACAGTGTAAAACTGACGTGCTTAAAGATTCCAATGGAATATCCCAATTAAATTACATCTGAAATGTGAAGACTGGCACCACTAGCAGTACATACATGCAAAAAAAAAAAAAAAGGAAAAAGGAAAGAGCATAAATGTGACCAGTGTCACACAAGAAAGAGCATGGTGAAGGAATTTCAAATGAGGAATTGTCAAATTCTAAAAGGAGATTTTGGACAGGACCGGAGGGTGGAGATGAGATAACATAACTCTCCAACAGACAAGGTGCACTTCACTAATGAGACAGAGCACTGCAGTGTGTAGGTTCATAGAGCCTCTCAAGAGGATAAGAAGCAAGGGACATGTTTCAATTGGATTGCCTGATTCATCTAAAAATTACTTTCATTTTCCTGAACTCACCTTCAAAAGTTTTTCTATTTCACTGTATTTCAATGGCTCACAGCACTTCTCCACCCTCCCCTTACTCTTTCAGAGGTGCTATTTATTTTTTAAAATTACTTACAGAAATGTGAGAAAAAACAACTGAACCAGTCCAACTTAATAAATGTAGATACCAGAGTATGATAAATGGCCCATGGAATGATCCAGAGGAGGTAGCAGAGTGAGCAAAGCCAGGAGAACCTACAAGATGTAAATCAACAAGGAATCCTCTAAGTCTGGAGTTGCAGAAGGGCAGCCGAGGGCCAGAGTTGGCTGTTGGGTCTCTGGCCTGCCTTTTGTTCACTCACACAATATTTACAATGTATTTGGGTTAGTTGCCAGCATTAACAAGCCTGGAGGTTTTACATAAAAATACAATTGTTTTTGATTCCCTTTGGTTACCCTCTCTGTGCCTGAATTCCCTAATTTATACAATGGGAGTAATAGTATAATTTACTTTACAAAGTTTTTGTGAGAAGGAAAGGCCACCATGCTGAACGTACCTCAAATGCTGCCTGGCACTGTGTAGGTAGTGATACACACCGGGTTTTTATTAGTAGTGGTAGCACTTGCTGGTACATTTGACAAACTGACCCTTGGAACCTTGAGGCAAATATCAAAAAGAACACAGGAAAATTACTGGGAATTGACCAGTAAAGCATATTTTGTGAAACAGATAAACAACTGAGCGATAGGATTTCCTACATGATGATTTGCTTTCAAAGGGCATTGCACATCCTCACTGACTTAAAGAATTCCTTTCAGAGCATCTTCCAGTTTCAAAATCCTGTGTACATTGAAGTAATTGAGCAAAAGGCAGCAGCGATTTCATCCACAAAGAAACTAAAGAGGCATACTTCAAAACAGGACAGTCCTGTTCAAGCAAGTTCTTAATAAGAGGAAGCATCGGAAGCAACGCCACAGAGGCAAAAATGGCCCTGACCACAATGCAACTTCAAAAGGGTAGGATTTCTAAAACTTACATAAAACTTCTAATAAAGAGGCTTGTATTGATACTAGTTTTTCCAAACAAACTTAAAGATAATACGCCACAGCAAATTAATGTTATTTGGACATACACTATTATCTAAAATCTAAAAGGAAATAATATGTATTTATATACTTAGAGCAGTATTTGTATTTATATAGGCATTTATATGTAAAAAGCAAAAGGTAAAATGATATATAAAAATTAAGTATGTTATATACATATATATTAACAAAATCCAGAAGAACTTTTGAACTGTTGAATATTTAGTGTACTAGATGACAAAGGATTGATAACCTTAGTGTATAATGAATACTATAAATCAGTAATACTCATAAAATAAAAAATATTTAAGCACATAATTATTTGCTAAAAGAATAAATATAACAAAATATGTTAACCTCTCTAGCAACTGAATAAATACAAATTATGCCATAAATAGAATTATGTATTTCAACTACAAATTGGAAAAGATTTTAAAATTTTGACAAGGTCTATAGGAAAGGGGACCCTCATCCACTGTTGGGATCAATTTCTACAAATTATGGATGATAGTAAATGAATAGGAGTCAAAGGCCTTAAAAAAATGCATCTATTCTTGAATCCAAAATTTCACTTTATTTTGCCCAAACAAAAGAACTCATCAGGAAGGACAAAGTGAGATATTAAATTTCATGACCTATGGCTTGCACAGTGCCCCCAAGCAGCCCTCCTCTAGAGAGGAAGACAATCACTTTATTTCCAAGACACAGGTATGATTTCTTTTCTCTGACTCCATTACTTTTATCTTCTGGTGTCATGCCTTAAAACCTATTAAGTTGGGTGAATCACCATCAGCATTTGAACATCTTCCTAACCTTTGATTCTCTTCAGCTCATTTCTGAATAGTACAGAGAAGATCCAGAGGACAACAGATGGGACCTACTACCAAATCCATGATTCGAAAGAGAAGTCAGAAGCCAGTAACAAAATCCAGAAGTTGCATATTGGTAAACTTGACCACATAGCAACTTTAGACTTCTATATCATAAAAAATGGATAAACTATTTGAGACAAATACACAGATGGGAAAAATATAATTGCCACACATATATAAAAGACCATATAGTCTTAATATCCCAAAAGCTACTACAAAGCTGTATAAAAACACCAAAACTTCAATACACAATGAGCAAAATACATTCACTGATTGCTCAAATAAACAAAACATAATTTTTAAGGCACTTGAAAATAAATTAACCTTAATCATAGTTAAACAAATGCAAATTAAAACTATGAAAAACCACTTTCACCTCTCAACTAGCAAAGACCAAGCATGATAACCTTTTGTGTTAACATCAGTGTGTTGACACAGTATCCATCCCACATCACTGATGGCTGTACAAGTTGAGACACTATCTAGGAAGGTCAAGTAAAAAAGATTTATTACTCTTTAATATGAACATGTGCTTTGGTCCAACAATTTGACCTCTAGAAATTCATCAACAAATATACCCGTATATACACATAAAGATTAAAATAATTCATTGCAACATTGTTTGCAGTAGCAAAAGACTGGAAACTACTTATTAGCAATAGATTATTTAAATAAATATCTATAAAATAATATATTGTGAAATAATTAAAAATAAAAAGTAAAGATACATAAATATACTGATATAACAGGATCTCCACGATATTATTTTTTAAGAAAAAGAGATGCAGAAGAATGTACACATTTTGCTTTCATTTGTTTGTGTAAAGCAAACAAGTTTGTGCTTTTATTTTCATAGACTATCTCTAGCAGGGTTTACAAAAAACTTGCTACAGATAGCAAGAACTAAGTTTTATAGAGCACTTATAATAAATGTGGCATTGTTCTAAATGGTTTACTTACTTAATCATCAAAACAATTTTATATGTTTACAGATAATTATTATCCCCATTTTTCAGATGAGGAAACTAAGGCACAGAGAGGTTAAATAATCTTGCTAAGGTCACACAGCTAGTAATTGCAAGCTGTGATTTGAAGCCAGTCTCCAGAACCAGCATTTTGAACCTCAAGGTAATTTGCTTCTGGATAAAAAAACAAGGGGGTGGCATTTGGGAAGCATATTTACTTCCCATTTTATTGTTTGTCTTTTTGCAGTGTACATGTACCTACCATTTTTGAAAAACATCAAAGAAAATAATTATTCAAAATGTCACACAAATTCTAAACCACATCTAGCAAAACAAGAGAAAAAAAAACTCCCAAATTCTGATGTTCAATAATATCTAATAAAGGAGGATTGGCCCTGCCAGATAGTAATGCTTGCTATACACATAGAAAAATTTAAACAGTGAAGAACCAGCAGAATTAACAGAGACAAGTATAACAGAAAAAAAATTAGTTTAGAAGTCAATCCTAACAAAACAAGAACTTAATATATAATTTTTAATATAAAAAGTGGAAAGATTATTTAATTAATGCTGCTGAATAAGTTGACTATTTGGAAGAATATTCACTTAGGACATCATTTGACATTATATGCTAAATATGTCACAAATTAATTGAAGAAATAAATGTAAAACTGAAGCCTAAAATTGAGAAATATGTGTATCTGTGAGAACTGCTGTCTAGATAAGGGAGGACTTTCTCAACATAAAGCACAATAAAGGAAATAATTGTGAAGAATGAAGTGATTTTGCCAACATCAAACTTCTAAACTTGCACATTTAAAATATAAACAAAATGTAAGACTATGAATTGGAAATAATTTTTCATAACAAATCAAATAATGAGTTATTAGCATTACATTCAAAATATTATTGTAAGTCAGTAAGTAAAACATTAAGATCTTAGGAAAAACAAGCATAGTAAATTAGTTGGCTAAAGAAGAAAAATAAAAATCACTTGTAACTCATTTGATTCTACCTTTCATGTAGATATAATGATTTTTTCCCAACTACAGGAGAAAGCTCACACTCAGAGATTAAATAGCTTGACCAAGCTTATTTATCCAATGAAACTAATGAGTGGATATCTGAACTAAAAACTTAATTTATTCCAAAACCCATGCTTTTAATCTCAAATTCCCACTCTGGGTATTGACATGTTTCTCTGTACAGATATACAACATAGAAGTAAGTGTGTCACTATCAATAGTGAAACTGAGGAAAACACTGTTTCATGCATGTAACTGATGAATTGGTGCATTGTTTCTCTTAGTCTAGTCTCAAATTAAGGCCATTATACCTAATCAATTCAAGGACATACCCTTACTACTCTTTCTAATGAGATAATACAATGAGAGTTTATGTTTTGGAAATACAAATAAAAATGTATTAATAGCTATCTCAATAGGAAAGGACTAAATATAATCCTGCTTAAATAATGCTCTGACTTATATAGCACAGTTTTTCGGGAAGCCAGAGACCAAGTAACAATACTATGTAGCAGAAAGAAAGAAAGAACACCTATTCTTCTGGACAGCTCGAATGGAACTGAAGAGCATTATAACAAGTAAAATACACCAGGCGGTGAAAGGCAAATACCATTATGATCTTACTTTTTAAGTGGAAGCTAATCATCAAGACAAACAAGCAAGCGAAATAAAACCAGGGACATTGAAATAAAGAACAAACTGACAGTAACCAGAGGGGAGGGGGAAGGGTGACAATGGGGGGAAAGAAGGGGAAGGGGCACATCCAGGAACATGAATAGAGGACTCACAGGCACAGACAATGGGTTGGGGGTTGACTGTGGAAGCAGGGTGGGCAACTGTAACTGAACAACAATAATAAAAAAAACCAAATAACTTTGAACCAGCAAAACATCATTAGGCATATATGTATTATTATTAAGAAGAAACTGAAATTTTAATAGCATTCATAATATCCAATTTAAATTTTTCATTTGTTTGCATTATTTAAAATAATTTTATAACCAGATAAAGCCTAAGGGTGTTTCTGTTTAAAACTTCATATCTATATTCTGAGTTAAATCAGCTGTCTTGTAAAATTTCTGGCCCAAAGTGCTGATATTGCTAATGTTGGCCAACTGCTAGACAAGGGAAGATAATGTCAACTTTGGTAGCAGAGGTATCTCTGAAGCTTTTACAAACTCTTGCCAAATCCAAGATCTATTTCAGTGTTAAGATGTCTTAACCTGCAAATGACTTCTCTCTTCCTTTCTCTCTTATTTTCTCTAGAATCAATAGTTTCCTTCATGGAATGGAATTCTCAACATTGCTAATACCACTGCTTTATATTGCCTATTGCTTTCTTCGGGAACCTCACTCCAAAGTGAGAGGGGGGAGGGGAAGGGGAGGGAGAGGGACTCACTGTGGGTGGTTGACCAGTTTAACCCTATCCACTAGAGTTCAGTTTAACCCTATCCACTATAATGGATGAATGTATAAATACCAGGAGTAGAGAACGGGAGGATACCAAGGGCCAAATTTCAGCTTCAACGATAACTATTGCTGCCAACTGGCATAACTTCAGCTATCCCCTCACCAAACAGATGGCATGCAAGTCATGTCAGTGGAAACTATGACACCTTTTTAAACACATACAATGAATTACATATGGACTTGAACCTGAAAGTTTAAATGTATTCAATTTGGCCAAGATGGAGGCACAGGTAAATATACTTTGCCTCCTCATACAACTAAAAGGACAACAACAATTAAGGAAAAACGAAACTGCCAGGAAATTAAACTGTATGGAGGTTGGACAACCAAGGAGTTAAAGAAGAAACTTTTACGCAGACCGGTTGGAGGAGTGAAGATGGGAAGCCTGGGTGGAGAGGACGCGTGGTAAGCAGGCAGCTGGAGGGCCGGGCAGTTCCGCATTGTGTGCAGATAACCGAGAAGAACAACTGGGGAGGGAGACAGGCTGCACAAGCCAGGGTTCCAACGTGAGCAAATAAAGCCTCAAAACCTCTGGCAGTAAAAACTTGTGGGGGTTGCAGTGGCAGGAGAAACCCCCACTCTCACTAGAGAGTTTGCTGGAGAGACCCTCAGGGTCCTAGAATGTACACAAACCCACCCACCTGGGAATCAGCACCAGAAGGGCCCAATTTGCTTGTGGGAAGTGGGAGAAGTGACTGAAAGCCGGCTGAGAGCCAACCGAGTGGCATTGTTTCCTCTCTGACCCCTCCCCCACATACAGTGCCACAACAAAGGTATGTGGGTTTCCCCATCCTGGTGGATACCTAAGGCCCTACCCCTTATACGTAACAGCTGTGCCAAGACAATACCTATGTATATGGCCCAAATGAACAGATCAAAACTCCAAAAATAGAACTAAGTGATAAAGAGATAGCCAACCCATCAGATACAGAGTTCAAAACACTGGTAATAAGGAATGCTCACAGAAATGGTTGGGTATGGTCACAAAATAGAGGAAAAAGTAAAGGGTATAAAAATTGAAATAAAGAAAAATGTACAGGGGACCAACAGTGAAGGGCAAGAAACTGGGACTCAAATCAATGATTTGAAGCAGAAGAAAGAAAATAAACATTCAATCAGAACAGAATGAAGAAACGAGAATTCAACCAAAAATGAGGAGGGGCTGAGTAACATCCAGGACAACTTTAAATGTTCCTATATCAAAATGATAGGGGTGACAGAAAGAGAAGAGGAAGAGCAAGAAACTGAAAACTTATTTGAAAAAATAATGAAGGAGAATTCCCCAATCTGGCAAAAGAAATAGCCTTCCAGGAAGTCCAGGAAGCTCAGAGAGTCCCAAAGAAGTTGGACCCAAGGCACATCATAATTACATTATCCAAAATTAAAGATAAGGGGAGAAACTAAAAAGCAACAAGAGAAAAAGAGACAGTTACCTACAGAGTTCTCATAAGACCACCAGCTGATTTCTCAAAAGAAACTTTGCAGGCAAGAAGGGGCTGGCAAGAAGTATTCCAAGTGATGAAAAGCAAGGACCTACATCCAAACTTACTCTATCCAACAAAGCTTTCATTTAGAATGGAAAGGCAGATAAAGTGCTTCCAGGTAAGGTCAAGTTAAAGGAGTTCATCATCATCATCGAGATAATATTATATAAAATGTTAAAAGGACTTCTCTAAGAAAAAGAAGATAACCAAAAATATGAACAGTAAAATTACAACAAATAACAACTGAAACTTAAAAAGAAAAAATACAAAACAAACTAAGCAAACAAATAGAACAAGGAACAGAATCACAGAAATGGAGATCACATGGAGGGTTATCAGCAAGGAGGGGGAGAGGGAAGAATGGGAGAAAAGGTACAAGGAATAAAAAGCATAACGGAAGGTACAAAACAGGGAGAGGTTAAGACTAGTATGGGAAATGGAGAAGCCAAAGAACTTCTATGTATGACATGTGGACAGGAACTAAGGTGGGGGAATGCTAGTGGGAGCATGGGTAGAGGGCAGAGGGGAATAAAGGGGAGAAAACCATGGGACAACTGTAACAGCATAATCAATAAAATATATTAAAATAAAAATCAATAAACATAAAAAATAAAATTATTTTATCTGACAACTATATTTCTACTAACAAAACAGCAGAATACAGGATATTATTAATGCAACTTAGCCAATACATTTCAAGAATGTCAGCTCAAGTTCTGGAAATATACTATGAATACAACAATATATATTTTCATAGATCAAATATACTAATATCATCTAAGTAAAAGCTCAGAGAGAAATAGCCATGTTGAATTTCTTATTCTTAGTACTTAAAAAATTCAAAGAAAATAGAAAAATAGAAATGATGGGAAGTATAGGTCTTTTACTATTAAATTAATGCACACACAGCCTATTGAAAGTTATCTAATTTTCTTTTCTCTTGGGTTCTTTAAAAGACCATGGTAAAATTGTGTTCTTTTTGCCTGCAGGTTTACAGTGTCTTTTAAAAAATTCAGCACATTGCATCAGATATTTTCATCTGTTTTATAAATATAAAATAAAAATTTGTTCATTATATATACTCACATCACTGCCTTGATAAGAAGACACTACCAGGGTTTAATCTCACCAAATAGTATTGTGGATGTCACCAAATGGTCAATTTCTGTAGCACCAAGGAGTTATGACAGCAATTGAGAGCCTATCACTGGGGATTTTTCACTTGTCCAAAACCGGTATTATGTTTGAAATACCTGCCATTTGTGAAAGCACAAGGGGTCATACTCCATGTGAAATAATAAAACAGGTGTTTTTGCTCACTCACAATATGCCAAGGCACACTTTGTCCAAGTAACAAGAACCAAATTTCATACTGGAAAATCACAAGCCACAGGGTCCAAAGTATTTCAGGACTCATCAGGACTAATTACTCACCTTCATTCCACACTATCTCAAATGGGGAGTTTCAGTGATCTATAATTTTCATCACTGGATAAAACAACCAAAAGGAGATAATAATCCAGATAGCCAGGGTTAAAGCTCAGCATGTCAAAAGGCATTTTTTATTTTAAATTTACTAATTTTTTTTACACACAAAGTTCAGAATGTCTCTAACTAGAGGGAAAAAAAGCTTCCCCTGTTTCCCAGGTTCCATTGCCAAAGGTATCAGTTGCTATGGTTCTTCCCATAAATGTCTCGATGCCCAAGCAGATAGATATGGAATATTCTCTCTCTTTTTGAACCAAATGGGGCTTACCTTACGCATCGTTCTGTACCTTGCTTTTTTCACTTTATTTTTTCAGCCCATGTTTTATGTCAGCACATAAGGAACATTTTATTTCATTGCATAATAGTCAATTGTATAGATATCCAACAGATTATTAAAATTTCCTATTGATAAATATTTAGATTGCCTCACAATTATATCATAAATAAATAAAAGAATATATGTATATAAAATAGTGCTAGCCTAGGACTCTGCTAGATCCTAAACCCTATAAATATTAAATATATTGGTTGAAATATTAACACAGAGACACATTGTCATACTTGAAACTATTCGTTCTGGTAATTTTACCCTTTACAGTCCCTTCCAACTCTAACTGCCAAGTATAACAGTAGGCTCTCTGTGAACATTAATTAAGAGTGATGTGGTACATTTAATTTCATTAAAATTCTAAGTGACATTACCAATCATCAGACTATCACTTTATCGGAGGTTCTGCTTGACCCTAATTAGTGAGCTCAACTTGGCTTTCTTTGTACTTCCTGGGGGAGAAAAAAAGGAAGGAAGTAAACCACATTAATTTTGGATTTGTGGCACCAGTTATGACAGGCCTTCCCCGTCTCAGCAGTCTTGTAGCATCAGTATCAGGTAGATTAATATTTAACTCTGCCACATTACAATATAATTCAAAGACCTTTGCAAGCCAAAATGGCTCAACTATGGTTCACTTAGGCAGCAAAATAATTTACTGGAAGGACAGTGGGAGCTTATAAAACTGTCTAAAGGACAAAGCTTGAAAAACAGAAACTAATGCAATCCCAAGAGGATGAGGAAACAAGAATAACATCTGTACAAGACACCTCCTCAGCCAGTCCAGACAGCAGGACACAATGACCCCCACCCCTGAAGATGCCCACAGAAGCCACCAGTGAACCCACGCCACCCCTCGGCAGTGTTATTCAATCTTTCTTATCTATGCCCCACATTAAGGAATCTGTTTTATACAGTATGCTAGTACACCCATACATATAAAATCAAACCAATTCCATTGAAACAAGACTCTTCCTATGTGCAATGTGTTCTAATATCATATATTCTCTTCTACTTTATTTCTAAATGCAACCCACAAAATTGATTTCAAGACCCACTAATAGGTCAGGACCTATAGTTTAAAAAACACTCCTTTAGAGAGATTGATTTAGACAACAGTGCAGTTCTTGTTAAGTGAACAAGCTTGTGGATGAGGGTGGAAAATAAAGAAAATAGAAGACTACGCCATATTTGGAAGGAGACCAGACAGAAGGGGAAACGAAGCGTGTACACTCATCCTTTACCAGAAAATGAAACCAGTATGACCCCGATTTAATGCTGTACTAGAGATCAACCCACACACAGAATCACCTACCCCTGCAACAGTACAAATCATTACCTTCCTGACAAGGGAGCTGAAGAAAAGATGGATGGATGGATGGATGGACGGATGGACGGACGGAAGGAAGGAAAGGATGGAGGGAATGGACAATGTTTTAATGCTCTTTTTACATGTAATCCAGCAGCTTGAATTCAACATAACTGCTCTGAAAAGTACTCATTTATTTCGGAGACAACACTCACTTTCCTCTCATCCTTTTCAGCATCATTTCACGAACTCTCTTCCCCCACCATTACTTTGGCTGAAGTCTGGTTGTCTAATGTGAGCTGTCAAAATGCTAAGTCATAAAGTGAAAATGAGTAATCTTAGAAGATCTAGCTGCTTCCATACACATTCACCTAAATCCTGGACTAAATTCTGACCACGTTGCATTCCAAGAAATAAATCTAAACTCAATGTTGAAGTAATGTGTTGAGGCCCATGACGAACCTAGCCCTGGCACTAGTTCTGTGACATCTGTGGCTAGGTGACATTTTCCTCAGTCTTTCCCTCTTGTTCTCATCAAGTGGCAACTGCCTCACTTCTGGGACATGCAGCCTTCCTGCAAGGTTTCAGCCTTGGCATCTATCCCCTCTACAGTTCTAAAGTTAGTAGCAAAATAGAAATTTTTCATTTTCTTGATTATGCCTTCACTCTCGAATTACTCCCAGGAAATGTCAATGCCAGAAGAAATATCTTGGAGGCTGTAACTGAATTAAAATTGTGCAGAAGAGTGGCCTGGCCAATTGAAACTATCCAGCACACACATGTTGGCTGATGAGTCCTCTTAGTTAAAGGGAAGCCTTTCCTTGCTGGCTTTCCTGCTCAGAGGATAATCGAACCCAGTCTGCCTGTCGGTGCCCTCACTCATCTAGGAGAGGCCAGCTGGGATCTCCACACTAATGACCATGCTCTGTGTGGCAAGTGTTGCTCACTAGGATTCTTTTTTCCAGCTTGGGAGCAAAAACCCTGCATTTCATTACTATTTTTAGTCACATTTGTAACAATGGAATGAAAAATAAATGACTTCTTGAACTCCTCTTACATGTCAGTCAGGGAGAGCAAATATAGCTAGCTCACTCTGACAGTTACTAAATTAGAGCTAAAGAATTTCTCAGCAGTTTAGGGGTGTGAATTTGCACATATCTAAGCTGGTTGTTTCCTGGGTGTGCAGACTCTGCAGAGAAAACGTGAAACACAGTGTGGAAGCTTATTTGTCATTCACAGGTGGCAACCAGATTCTTGTAAGTCTAATAATGGCATACAGGAGGATCAGCAAAGGGCTGTATCCCTAAATGGAATGGGTGATGAGGATGAGACTTCCCTCTCACTTCACTCCAGCCCCAGCTCCATAAACCTCAACCCCACAGTGAAGGCTGATGGGACAATGTGTTACAAAATGCAAAATGTATCAGACTTAGGGATCACAAAGACAGCACAAGACATAGAAAAACGGTCCCCTCCCCCCAAAAAAGACAAATAAATGCAAATTTTTTCTAAATGTTACTTCCTATTTTTTTCCTGTTCCTCCCATGGCTCCAGGATGGGCACAGACACCTGTCCCCTGGGTCACCAGGGGCTGCTTTACCCCTTTGTTCTGGGTGCCAGGAGCAGAGGAGCTCCTGGCAGGCAAAGCTCGAGGGGACTGATTCTTCTTTAAATCCATAAATAAAATGTTAAACCTATTGTTTCTAGGGTTGATTGTTTTCTCTATTATTCTTTCATTTTATCAGCATAATTTGATTTCACTAAATATCAGTTCTTTCATTTTACTTTATTAAACTATTTTGAATGAAATAATTTAATAGTATTTTAAAAGGATAATTAATAGATCATAAAAAAGGTTTCTGTTTTATGTTAGGGAATACCGACTTTGAAATGACAATTTCAAGTGACTTCTATTGTACTGACTTAATGCTCAATGTTCAAGAGTTTATAAGATTTTTATATACTTATATGACTTTTGTCCAAAAACATGTAATATCAATATTTTTCCAATGTTGTCAAAATTCAGTTTCATTGTTACATTTTCACCTGTATTTATCACTCTCTCTCTTTATGCCCGGCAAGGTAAATACATGATTGTACAAGTTTAAAGACCTTCACTGCAAAGGTAAGCTTTGTTTAGTTCCCTGCTCCCCACAAAAAGCGTTGGAACCAGTCCTATGCTTTACATCCCTGTTTCCATCCTCAGTCCAAGCCTTCCAGGTTACGTTTCATCACCTGCAATCATCATACACAGCTCTGTAGACCCCTAAGGTTAATCTGTCCCTCTCAGAATTCTAAGCTGTTCCACTGGGACTTCTGCAACTTGCAGCTTATTTACCAGCAAACTACTGATAACTCATAAATGAATTATAATCCTCAAGCTTATAACTGAGCATTTGCTTCACTTTTTGCTGAAACTGAAGTCTGGTGCTACCCTGGGAACTATACCTGCAACCTTCTCTCTTCACTGATGTACATATTTCAGGATCTGGAGGTAGGGTAGGTGTCCTTGCTCCTTGTTGACACCTTTGGACAAATTGCCTGTCTCTTACCTAGTCAACCCCCCTCTAGTCGTTAGTACTTTGTGACTTTACTTTACTCTTTACTACTCCTATCATGATTCTTTCTTATTTCTGTACCCATGTAGAAGGTCCAGTCCACACCATGGACTCTCAATGTCCATGAGTTAATGTTCTTGAAACATTCCATTGACTTAAAATTTCTTAATATAAAAGTTGAAATAAAGCAGAAGGCCAAAAATAGGGAAGTAAATAATGCGGGTAGCTTCATTGACTCTCAAAATATAACTAGATGTGATTTTTAAACAGTGCAAGTCCACAAAGACAGACACTAGCTGGCGAGAAGCCTTATAACTATGGACAGAAGAAACCAGTTCACCAAAATATGACTAGGAGGGAGTATGGAGACACAAGAAGGCTGGATGGGCTCTCACAGGCAGCAGCTGAAGTGTCAGAGGGATATTTCAGCAGCCAGGGGATTCCTCCTGAGAAGTGTGGTGTCTAAAGCCCAACTTGAGTTCCCCCAGCACTGGAGCTAGAAAAGAACCCAGATAAGATCCATCCGTGAAAAGCAGCAGGGTTTCTGTTTGGCAGGGAGAGCCTGCTAAAAATAAAATAAATGCAAAGAGCCTCTTAAAGGGCCAACACAGAAAATTTCACTTACAGCCACTTACACTGGGCTTGGGCAGATGGGCGACAGAGTGAACTAGAGACTCTTGAGAAGACTCTCAGGTTGGTGGCTCTAGGGATAGAATAGAAGAAACAGTCACGAGGTACCCTGTGATGAGTCAGTCCCCATACTGCAGAAGCATCTTTCTCAGGCAGAGCACTCCTCTCCAAGTGGCATCAACCTGAGGGGAAGCAACAGCCCCACTTGCAGGAATTACTCTTTCCCACCCTGTGGAGCTTAAGTCAGGATGCTGATTATAGCTTGATTTGTTTAACACTGATCAAGTCAACAGTGATTAGTTGAACTACTAAGGCAGAAAATACAAAGAAGCAGCCAAAATGGGGAAACAACAACAAAAAAAACAGATCCCAAATGAAAGAATATTCTCCAGAAGAACTAGATGAAATAGAGACAAGAAATTAATAATTTTAAGGACACTCAAAAGCACGAAAAAGACATAGAAACCATAAAAAAGGACCAGAGATAAAGAATGCAATATCTGAAATAAACAACAGGCTGGAAGGAATAAACTCTAGGTTAGATGAAGCAGAGGATCATATCAGTGATGTGGAAGATAAGGTAGAAAAAAACACCCAGGCAGAGCAGCAAAAAGAAAAAGGATTTATAAAAATGAGGACAGCTTAAGGGACATTTTGGACAACATTAAGTAGAACAATATCTGCAATGGGAATACTGGAATGAGAAGAGAATGAGCAAGGGATTCAGAACCTATTTGAATAAATAATGATTAAAAAACTCCCCTAAAATGGTGAAGGAAAAAGATACACAAGTCCAAAAAACTCAGAGAGTCCCAAACGAATTGGACCCAAGGGGGACTACAAGGAGACACATCATAATTAAAATGACAAAGCTTAAACACAAGGAGAGACTCTTAAAAGCTGCAATAGAAAAGCAGGTAGTTACCTACAACAGAGCACTAATTAGACTGTTATCTGGTTAATCAACAGAAGTATTACAGTCCAGAAAGGAGTGGTGTGAAATATTCAAGATGATGAAAAAGCAAGGACCTACAACAAAGGTTACTTTACCCAGCAAGGCTATCATTTAAAATTCAAGGAGAAATAAGGAGCTTCCCAGGCATGAAAAAGTTAAAGGAGTTTTTTAACACCAAACCAGTACTGCAACAAATGTTAAAAGGCTTGCTTTAATAAGAAGAAAAAAGAGAAAAAAAAAAACAGAGGAAAAACAGTCTAACATTAAAATGGCACTACATATGTATCTATCAATAATCACCTTAAATGTAAATGGCTAAATGCTCCAACCAAAAGACATAGGGGAGCTGAATGGATAAGAAAAGAAGATCCACATATATGCTGCCTCCAAGAGTCCAATCTCAGATTGAATGATACACATGACAAAAGTAAAGAAATGGAAAAAATATTTCATGCAAATGGATAAGAAAAAAAAGGTGGGGTAGCAGTATTTATATCTGACAAAATACACTTTAAAACCAAGGCTATAGTAAGAGACAAAGAAGGGCACTACATAACATTAAAGGGAACAGTCCAACTAGAGGATATAACACTAGTGAACATTTACACACCCAACATAGGAGCACCTAAATTGTAAAGCAAATATCTATGCACATAAGGGGAGAGATCGACAGAAATACAGTCATAGTCAGAATTTTAACACCCCATTGACTTCAATGGATAGATATTCCAGACAGAAAATCAACAAGGAGACATACATACTAGATCAAATGGATTTAATTGTTATTATCAGAGCATTTCACCTGACAGCAGCTGAATATACATACTTTTCAAGAGTACGTGGAACATTTTCTAGGATAGACCATGTGTTAACATACAAAACAAGTCTCAACAAACTTAAGAAGACTGAAATTATATCAAGCATCCTCTCTGACTACAATGCTATGAAACTAGAAATCAATCACAAGAAGAACACTGAAAACACACAAAAATATGGAAGGTAAATAACATGTTATTAAATAATGAATGGGTCAACAACGAGATCAAGGAAGAAATCAAAAGATACCTTGAAACAAATGAAAATGAGGACACAACAATCCATAATCTGTGGGACACTCAGAAAACAATCCTAAAAGGGAAATTATAGCATTACAGGCCTATCTCAAAAAAAAAAAAAAAGAAAAAACCTCAAATAAGCCCTGGCTGGTGTGGCTCAGTGGATTGAGCATGGGTGGAAAACCAAAGGGTCACCAGTTCCATTCCCAGTCAGGACACATGTCTGGGTTGCGGACCAGGTCCCCAGCATAGGATACATGGCAGGCAACCACACATTGGTATTTCTCTCCCTCTCTCCTTCTCTTCCCCTCTCTCTAAAAATGAATAAATAAGATATTTTTTAAAAAAGAAAAAACCTCAAATAAACAATCTAACTTCAAACTAAAAGAAACTCGAAAAAGAACAACAAATAAAGCCCAAAGTATAAGAAAGGAAATAATAAAGATCAGAGCAGAAATAAATGAAATAGAGTCATATATATATATATATCATATATATATATATATATATATATATATATATATATATATATATATTCAATGACTCCAAGAGCTTATTCTTAGAAAACATAAATAAGATAGACAAGCCATTACCCAGACTCATCAAGAAAAAAAGAGAAAGGACCCAAATAAATAAAATCAGAAATGAAAAAGGAGAAATAAAAACTGACACCAAAGAAAGACAAAGGATTGTAAGAAAATCCACAAGGACAAAGAGATCAGCACAAGTACCAGAACTTGGGAAACAAGGAAGTAGATGGTTTCATAGTAATTAACTTCACAGATGTAAAGAGCCAGCTAGCTTATGCTACTGAATCCCCCAAAAGGCCCAGGCACTGGCAGCACCAGCTACTGCTGAAGATAATTCTAAAAAAAATGATATAAAAGACTACCCAAGAAGCAAATCCACAGTTTCCTTCTCCAGTTGGAGCCTACGAATCCCTCCTTTCCCATCCAGCAGAAAACCAGGGGTTTATCTCGGCAGTGACTTAAGCAGAGGGTATCTGAATTGGCTGATTCCAGGAACTCTGAGAGCAGGAAGGTGTTTCTGAAAACAAAAAATTAAGACAAAGTTTATGTGCATACAAGTCCTCTCTTCTTCAAGCCGTGCATCCTGGAAGTTCATCATGTTCTGATTGAGTGTACTTTTAAAATTTATCCAAAACTTCTTTAAAAAATGGAAAGAAATCACTAACCAGAAGGAAATAATTTAAAAGTATTACTGGCAATCATAAAAATCACTAGATTCATGGAATTTATTAGTAATTTTTGCTAAACTTTAAGGTCACTATAATGCTACTTAAACTAATTGTTCCAGAATCTTTATTTTAAAAAGGAAAAGCCTTAAATAACACTTTCTCCAGAGAAGGCATAAAAGTGGCCAACTTTACTAATCATCAGGGAAATGCAAGTCAAACCACAATGAGATATCAAATCGCACGTGTTAGTATATCTATTTCTTAAAGTGAAGTATTGGGGAGGATGTAGTTACCTGTCACACACTGTTGGTGGAAATGTAAAATGATACAGTCAATCTGAAAAATAGTGTGGAGGTCCCACAAAAAATTAAAAATAGAACTACCATATGATCCAGCAATCCCTCTTTTGGATATTCATCCAAAAGAACTGCAATCAGGACCTCAGAGAGATATTTGAACTTCCATGTTTATTGCAGCATTATTCACAATAACCTAGACATAAAAACAACCTAAATTTCCATTGATGGATGAATGGATGAAGAAAATATGGTATAGATGTATAATGGAATATTATTTATTCTTTAAAAATAGGGAAATCTTACCCAATGTGACAAGATGGATGGATCTTGGCATTATGCTAAGTGAAATGAGCCAGTCACAGAAAGACAAACAGTGTCTGATTCCACTTATATGCGGCATCTAGAATGGCCAAAGTCATAGAATAGGAGGTGGCAGGTACTGGGGGTAAACAAAAATTAGGGTTGCTATTCAATAGGTATAATGTTTCAGCTGAGCAAAATGATTACGTTTTAGAGATCTGCTACACAACATCATACCTATAGCTAACAATACTGTATTATAAACTTAAAATTCAAGAGGGCAGATCTACTGTTAAACATTCTTGCCACGACAACAAAATTTATGCTATAATCTGAGCTCATTTTATCAAACTAGTAGAAACTTAATAACCACACCTTAAAAAGATAAAAAATAAAACCACAGTCCAGTATCACCATAAGATAGTCATAAAAATAATGAATAAAATGCTATTAAGTCAAATTCAGCACTATAAAAATGACATTCCATGGCAAATAAAACTTATATCATGAAGCAAAGATGGTTTAACATTAGGCATTTATTAATATATGCCCTATAAGTGTGTCAAAAATAAAAGTTCAAAGTAAAACCCTGATTGACAGATGTCTAAAGTCATTTGCTAATTTTTAACAGATACTCCTGGTTTTTAAGTAAGTAAATTCCTAATTAAATAGGAATAGCAGCATACTTCCTTAACATGATGCAGAAAACATTTTAACTCAGAGGACAACCTCATATGTAACTGAGAAATACTTGCAGAATTACTTTAGTTTTTATTATTTTTATAATTTTCTTTGACTTTATTGGGGTGGCATTGGTTAATAAAATTATACAGGTTTCAAGGGCACAATTCTATAATACATCACCTGCATATTGTATTTTGTGTTTAGCACCCCAAGTCAAGTCTCCTTCCACCGCCATTCCTAGCCCCACCCTTTACCCTCTTCCACCTTCTCACACACCCCTTTCCCTCTGGTTATTCCCATACAGTTGTCTGTGTCTATGAGTTTTTTGCTTAATTCCTTCAGTTTTTTTCACTCAGCCATCCAACCTCCTCCCTTTGACAGCTGTCAGTCTGTGCAGAATTACTCTAAAGTGAGGAACAAGGCACAGATAAGACACATAGAGCTACTGCCATTGCCTGACACTATCTGAAATGTCCAACTGACACAATTAAAAAATAAGTCAGAAGTATAATAACTTGAAACATTACCCACCTAGAAAACCTAAATGAGTTAACTGAGGGATAACTTTAAAGTAGTAAGAAAATACACAAATGTTACCTATTAGAATAATAGCTATTCTATTATTCTAAAAATAATAGCTATTTAAATACCAAAAAAAATCCATTAAGAAATGTAATGGATGAAAGTTTATTAAAACAAGAAAATTTAGTATATGTAGAAATAAATATTTGAAAATGTATGCAGAATCTATATTGTTTAAAATATGAAATAGTTCTCAGAAACATAAAAAGAACCTGAGTAAATGGAAAGATAATACAGTAAATATTTCATTTGTTCTCAGATTAATGTATTTTTCTAATGAATTTCAACTTAAATCCTGATGGATTTTTTAAAAACTCCAAAAGTGATTCTAAAGTTCATTAAGCGAAAACAATAAATATAATTGAAGAGTCAAGAAATATATAAAAGCAATGAAGGAATTTTTTCAGTTAAAACTGAGTCCAAATTTAGTGGATAACATAAGAATAGAAAGAATGAATGAACTATCATACAAGCCAGAAGTAAATATTAATGTAAATCAGAATTTAGTACATTATAACATTGAGATTCCCAATCAGTAGCATAAGAAAAGTGTCCCATAAATAATGCCAGGATAATTGCCTAACTATCTAGATATTTTAAACTAGTTGCTCACTTTATAGCTTCATTCAAAATAGAGTCCAGACAAATTAAAGAAATGGCAGCAATGAATAAAAAATAAATAAGTGAACTATAAAAGAGCCAAGTGGAAAACACATTTGAATATGCACAAAGCACAAAGAAAAACAGGATTTCCTAAGTAGAACTTAATTTTTTTAAAAAGAAAACTTAAATTAAAACACTGGTAGATTTTACTGCAAAGTAATTAAACATTTTAAATATCGAGAGTCATTATAAATAGAAAACTGATACTCAAAGGTGTATATATATACCTTTCAGAAAAATAAATTAAAGATATATATAATATCTTTAATTTATGAAGAGCTCAACAAACAAAATGACAAATAATTAGAGTATAATAGTAAAAAATGATAATGGATATAAAAGAAGATAGGCAAATGGCCAGTAAACATAAGACATTTTCTTTTCTATATTGAAATACTAATTTAGCCTGCAAAATTTATAATTATCAATATGTATACACCTATCTATCTTTCTGTTTATATCTAAGACTAGCAGGAATATGTGGAAACTTATACTTTTATCATCCACTATTTAGAGTGGAGACTGTAAATCTCTTCTGTAAAAGGCTAGGTAGTAAATATTTCCAGTTTTGTAGGTTATATGGTCTCTGTCTCAACTGTTCAACTCTGCTGTAGTAGCAAACATGCAACCATGAACAAATGGACCTGAATGGGTTGCAATAAAACTTCATTTGTAAATGTAGTCAGTGGGCCAGATCTGACCCATGGACCATAATTCACAGACCTCTGGTTCAGAAAAAAGTTGCAACAATTCTATAGAACACCTTGCTTGATATATATTAAAAGCCTTTAAAAATATGCATATCATTGACCAAACAATTCCCTTCTAGAAACATATTTTATAAAAACCACTATGCTTATGAATATTGATATTAATCAAAGAATTTCTTTAATGTCTATCTACATGGTTTGAAATAAACAAGTTATGCTTTATAATAAATATGTCATATCTGAAAATTATGTCATAGAAAAATATTTATCAGAAAATATTTACAACTAATTGATTAAAAAAGCAGACTTCCATGGAGTATATAGAATATGAGCCTAAATGTCTTCATACATAAGCACATGCACACACACACAGGTTGCAGAGATAAAAGAACAAAATAGCAAATCACACTACCTGGTTCAAATTCAGTCCCATAACTTTCTGTATAAATTTGATCTTTTAATCTCTCTAAGCCTCATTTTCCTCATCTGTGAAATGGAAAGAATAATTGTACTTATTGAGGTGTCATGAGAATTAAATGAGACAATAAATTTGAATGCTTAGAAAAACTCAATGAATTTATAAACATTTAAATATGTTATTTATACATATAACCAGAAATGCAGACTGCTATGTCATTTTGTTGTCTTCCCAGCTCTTTCATATATTTTCTGACTTCCACTTGTGTATATATTATTTTGTAATTATATAAAAAATGCTAAAATTTCACATTTGAGAAGTTCATAAGCCACTTTTAATATCGTAGTAAAATAAAACTGTTTATTAGAACATACCATTTTTTTTAAGAATTCAGTAAATTCTGAGGAGCACTGAATTGGTGAGAAAAGAAAAACCTATATCTGATTTTAGAAAAGCAATTTTGCAGACTGCTGATGGATGCTCTTTTCCCTCAGAGAAAGAAGTTCAGAGATGTTTTTATTGCAAGTCAGACGGATGTGGATCTTGGGCTGGTAGCCCGTTGTCTTATTGGTAACTAGCAGTCCCAGTGACCTGGTCTAGAGAAGGGATGTGAAATGTTCATCCCGTTTCAGGAACTCATGCCCTGACAAGAAACACCTCTGTGAACCTTGAGGGGAAATAAAACACCTACTAAGATGGGTTCCTGGTGGCTAAATGGGCTCAAAGTTAAAAAAGCAGAGCCTAGCAGCCATCCCTGCACATGGGCCTCTCATGCAAACTGCACTTCCCAGTGCTGAACTGCCTGCCTCTATGCTGAAAACCACCTATGCTTGCACTGAACTGCCTGTCTTTACACTGACCAGCCTGCCTGCACTGTGTTTCGGCCATCTGAGCTAGTGCTTTCATCCAGCCACAGCTGTGCAGTTCTGGCCAATCAGAGAGGCTATATTCCAACTAATCAGAAGAGAGTACCTTTGGACCAATTGAACTACTAGGATTTGGAGTCCTCATTTGTAGGAGGACAGACAAATCAGAGACTAGGGGAGGGAACTTCTCTTGGAGTAAGCCAGCCCCCTGCAGCGCAGCTGTGCACTTTCCCTTCCCATTGAAGACTGAAGATTGTTTTCCCAGCTGAGCTGGAATACTGAAGAGTCTTGCCAAAGTAGAGGCTCGCAAGGAGGAGCAGACAGGTGCAGTGCAAAGCAGGTGAGCAGAGAAGCAGAGCAGAGCTGTCTATATGGAGACGAGCCTGGTCCCAGAGTTGCTTGACAGGCATACTTTTTTTCACAGTCGTATTGTATCAAAATTGAGCTGTTTTGCACTGAATAAAGTTTCCTGCTTCATTGCCCTCCAAATTGGGGATTCCTGTTGGTGTTGAATTGGTGGCAACGACCATCTGTTGACACTTCTGAGAGAAAATTCATGTGACCCTTTCCCTTCTTTGAATAAATCAGTAGATCCAAACATATTTTCTGTAGGATTTGAGTCCAAAAATGTCCTCTCTGCATGGCAGACTCTTTTCCCATCCCCACCTATACTTTTATTTAAAATCAAACACTCCATTTCCCCTGTCTTTATGGTGTATCTGAGGAATAAGCAATCAAAACTCAAATGAAAATCAGGAGAGCTACCTGATGTTCCAGTAAGCAGTTTCCAAATCCCCTTCCAGTAGAGCCCTTCCCTCCATCTCTCTTCTCCTTCTTCTCTCTCTTTTTCTCTCTCTCCCCCCACCCTTCTTTCCTCCCCCCTTCCCTTCCTTCCTTCTGTCATCCTCCCTCTGTCCTTCCTTCCTTCCTTCTTTCCTTCCCTCCTTGCCTTCCAGGACTGTTCTTTGGAATATTGAATATTCATCCTAATGTGTTTTATTTAGATTAGCGAAATTCCTGGCACATAAACCAATACTTCTCCACTCATGGCTGCCTCACTCCCTCACTCCCTTTTCTCCAGCATACTGGCTTTCTTTCAGCTCTATAAACACTTCAAGTCTTCTCCCAACCATTCCTTCCCAATATGGAATCCAAAGACCTAAATTTACTGCAAAAATGCAAGCATGGGACAAATTCTGCCATCAGCACACTTGCATGAGGCTTAGTTTTAGAAGGTAATTAAAAGGGGTGGTGGGAGAAGACTGTTTTGCTGGGTAGGGCGGAACAAGAAGCAGCAGGGTTTGGGAGCAGCCACAGCAGCTGCTCGCTGCTTCTACGTCAGTAGCAATGGCGGCACTTGGACAGAGCGGTAGCAGCAGCTGCCTTTCTAGGTCAGGTCTGTGGTATGTTTCTGAAGGTGTTTCTAGAAATTTCAGCCTCCGGTCTCTTTAAACAGCGCTTCCAGTGGTTGATTTTTCCAGCCCACCTAAGCCTTCCTACTTATAATAACTGGAGTGATTTACAATTCACAAGAAATATTCTATGATTCTTGTTACAAGGCTTTGTTTGCATTTCTTGGCCATTATTCACAAGAGATTTGGGAAAATACAAGTTTTTAAGCCAAGACAGGTACAGCAGGGAAAGTATGAATAGGCAGAAAAGGACATTATAAAATTCCAGTGGCCCATCACACGATGTGCCGTGTGAGTTCATCAGTTGTAACAGTGAGAAGGGAGGATGAGTTCATCCTCATCCTACTCTGGTGAGGATGTTGATAATGGGGGAGGCCATGCACTTGGGAGCTTTGAGCCTACTGGACACCTCTATGCCTTTTATTCAATTTGCTGAACCTGAAACTGCTCTTTAAAAGATTTTTCTGTGACCCTAAAACTTCCCTTTTAAAAAGTCTTTTAAAAAATTCCGGTGACCTGCCATTGATTTTGCCATTTATCCAACACTAAGTTACCCATGGCCAAATGAAGGTGCATTGGTCTAGATCCTGAAGATATAAACAAGAATACAAAAATCATATGGAAAATTATATATCAGAAAAATATCTCATTTTTATCTTCAACTAACCCTAGAAGGTGAAGAGTGTTACCTCCATATTACAGGTAATGCTTACAGAGATTGAGAGACTTGCCTGCAATCACAAAGCTAATATGTGGCCAAAATAGACTTTAAATACAAATCTGACCACAGAGCCTGAGCTCCTAGACACTACAAAACAGCAGATTGTGTAGTTCATTCACTGATTCAATGTACAGTTATTGACACTGACTCTGCCCGGCCTTATGCTAAGCATCTTGATAACAGTCTAACTCCTAAAATTAGGAAGTCAGAGGGACTTTGACTATAAAAGTTAAAGGGATTCTTGACTTTTACATTTTGACTTTTGACTAGAGACTTTTTCCTATTAAAAAAATTGCACTAAGTGACTAGAGGTGGAAGGTAGAACTTGATCTGAAGACAGGCACAAGTCAATGGGCTCAAACATGTTCATCAACTGCCTCTAAGCTCCAGACATTCTGTGTGGAGATGAGGAGGGACGAAGGTCCAGTCCACGCCAGTGCCTCTCTCACTGCTGTGCTTGCTGCACCAAAATAATTTGTGTGAGAAAGGGAGAAAGCAGTTTTTGAGCTAATACCATAGATAACTTTATTGGAGTACAAGAAATAAATTCTGTGCAGGGAGCACTGGAAACAGAAAGTGGGAGGTGGGAGGTCAGAAATACTATAAAGAAAATTAACTAGGCCTTCTAGAATGGATAAGATTTTACAATGAGCTTTTTAGATCAATCTGCCTCAGTTACCTGACTTGACTTTTTCATAATGACCTTGTGTTTTCAGGGTTTCTTAAAGTTTTGAATCTATGAGTACAACTTAATTAATGTAAGACTAAATATTGCTAGGTAAATCTTTCAAAACTGGACCGTCTTATGTATGCCCTTCCCATATTGTTTCAGTCTTTAGATAAAGTACTTGTTATATCTGGCCTAATTCTATAAAGCTTCAAAGCATATATAATGCATATTTATATGTATACATATTATATAGATACATAAATTAACATACATACATGCATAAAGTCATCCCAACCTTAGCATTTTTGCAAAATGTTAGATGTTTGCATCATGTCAAAATTAATACTAAATCTAGAACCTCATAATAGGTGCATTGCACCCTCCTCATTTTCCTTCCAGTCTTGGGGCTTTGACAAGCCTGACCCATCATTATCTCCATCATCTCCAGCCTCCATGCCCTGCTCACCTTCTTCTCTCTTCAACCAAATTGTGATAGAAAATGATTCCAATGAGCTGCTGACTTGGAAACCACAAAAACAGATGAGTTTTCACACATATGTATACAGAAATAGTTTTCATATTTCCCTGGGAAAATATATAGTGAACATATTTCTTAAAGAATTTAAAGAACTTCCACAGCTACTATAGCATAATATCCTGGGAAAGTATATAATGGCAGCTCATTCACTCCCATTTACAAGTGAAGAGCCAGGCAGAGGAGGCTGGCTCAAAGTCCTGCATAAAGTCAAGAAATTAGCTATGGAACCCATGTTTCCCAAATCTTAAATTTTTCCTTTGTTTCTCTGTTATTAACGCTAAGGATGCTGAATACATAGATAAGAAAAACATATTATTAAATTCATGTTCAATTTGATAGACAAGTGTTATTAAATATACTTCACAATTTTTGGCTTTTGATACAAGAAGCTATTATAATTAGTAAAAGCTTAGCCATGAATTTTTTCCTGTTCTAAATTTGTATAATGATGTAAAGGACCAGTGAGTTGATTTTAATGTCAGTAAACCTATTGCCTCACTTATTCACGAGACTATGGTAATTCTTTGAGTAAATATTCTGTGGTCTTAACATTTTTTATGACCAGCAATAGAAAGTTTCTCAAATATTTGGCCCATCTCACATCAGTGAGTCATATGCTTATCCAAGGTCTGTCACTCAATGTCCCTTTGTGTGGACCATCAGGGTATCTGATGAACATGTGATTATACAGGCAGACTTGATCTGAAAAAGGTGCAAAGGTGATACCAGATTATAGAACACTTTGAGAGTGTCAGAAAAATTTTGCCCCAAGGTCAAAATTACAATATTGCACAAGCATGTGGGACAGGTTGCCCCTGCTACTCTTCAGCTACAACGAGGTCCCATTGGGAATCGTCTCCATCCCACCTGGCATGTTAGCTTGCTATGGCTGCCATAACCAAGTACCACAAACTAGGTGGTTTACACAATGGAAGTTTATGGTCTCACAGTTCTAGAGGCTAGAAGTCCAGGATCAAGGAACTGGCAGGGTTGATTCCTCTAAGAACAGTGAGGAAAGGGTCTGTTCCAGGCCTCTCCCCTCAGTTTTGGTGGTTTTCTTACAATATTTGGCATTCCTTGGCTTCTGCTGCATCAGCCTAACCTCTGCTTTCATTTCCACATGCCTCTTTCACTGTGTGTATATTTACCTCTAAATTTTCCCTTTTTATAGGGAAAAGTAAAAATGGAGCAGGAGGGTCCACCTTACTCCAATATTATCTCATTTTAATTAATTATATCTCTAATCACCCTATTCAAAATAAGGTTACATTCTGAGGTAATGAAGATTAGGGCTTTTGCGTGACTTTTTGAAGGACACAAATCAACCCATATACTAGAAATAGAACTCATGGTCCAAACAAAATGTCCAATAAATGGGGCTTAAATGCTATCTGTATTTTTTCCAACAAAGAAGGTAGGGATATTTTGACCAGTGCCAGGGGTCAGTTAGAATCACACAAAATGAAACAAGTAAGCGAATAAACAAATGGTGCTTTGAGACCACAGAGTCCCTTTGGTGAGAAATGTGTGTCCCCGGTCAGTGTAGGTAGAAGCAGCAGCATGTCATCAGTTTGGCGGATAACATCATCACTATTGGAATTACCTAAATGTATGGCTTGAAGTCGTGCAGACTCCATTTTTTTTCACAAGATAGAGCAATGTTATTGTTCCTTAGGGAGTAGTAAAAGTCTCTAGAAAAGATGTGACAAAGCCATTTAGGATCCCCTGTAGTCATGTCCTTTTCGACAATGATAAAGAGAGATTATTGCTACTCTCTCATCTCAGTGTTCAGGAAAACGTTCACATAAGTGGGACCAAAAACATGGTAAACGAAATATACATATATTCCCCTTTGGATTGTATAGACTGTAAATACACAGATTTGTATTAGTTTTCTATTGCTGCATAACAAATTATCTCATGTTTGGCAGTTTAAATAACACTCATTTATTATCTCACAGTTCTGTAGGTCAAAAGTTTATTACAGCATGGCTGGATTGGTATCAGTAAGGACTCTAGTTCTCACCTTGGACTCAGGGTTCTACTCCAAGATTACTGGCTATTGGAAGAATTTCTCTCAGCCTTCCTGCATGGTTTCCACCACCTTCAAGCCAGCATTAGCACATTGAGTCACTATGCTCTGATTTCCTCTGGCTTTCTCCTTTTCTGGCTTTTAAACACTCATGTAATTATAATGGTCCCAGTCACAAAATCCAGGATAATCCCCCAACTTTAAGGTAATCTGATTAGGGCTTCCAGTCAAGATGGCACTGACCGGAAGGTAAATGTGGCACTTATCTCTTCCCACAATCACATCAAAAACACAAATAAAATATAGAAAACCATCATTCAGAACTACGTGAAATCTAGATGATCCAAAGATATAAACAAGAAGCCATATTGAAACAGGTAGGAGGCAAATGGATTGATCCCACACCCACATGTGACAAATAAAAATTGGGAGGTGTATCTTGGCTGCAGTGGGTCCTCCCTGAGGAGCTAGGGGTCCAGGCCCCATACCAGGCCTCCCAGCTCAGGGTTCCAGTGCTGGGAAGACAAGTGCTCATAATTTCTGGCTGTAAAACCAGCAGGGATTGTGGGTGAGGGGGATGGAGAGCTCCTGGAATCTCAGGCAGTTCCTCTTAAAGGGCACATGCATGAACTTACCCAGACTTACTACCTCTGAGCTCCAGCACTGGGGCAGTAGTAGCTCAAAAGGTACCAGAGACATATAGGGAAGAACTGAAGTATCTGGTATCAGGATAAGATCTAGAGAATCAGCTTTCTTCCAGAGTGCTGGCAGAGGCCATTGTCTATTTTCTGAGCCTTCCTCCCACCCTGGTGATTCCCTGAGACCCAAACTTGTGGGCCCACCAAAGCTATGTCCAGTGGCTTTTCCTTACAAATGCCCTATCTTGGACCATGCTTCAGACATTCCTAAAATCTCTCAAACAAGCAGAATATGGCCTCAGTATGGCCCATACCCCTTGCTAAGTGGCCCTAGGTCCAGCACCAGCAGACTTGGTTTGCAGCTTGACCTCTCTTGGGAAATATCTAAGCGCAGCACAAGAGCAATCCATCTGCAGCTCACTTTGTAGCCCACGCCATGTGGCCACACCACCACTTGGCCTTCACCACCTGGAAGGCCCCAGAGCCAGCATACCCAGTGGGTCGCTTAAGACTGCATCAAAGCATCACCACTCATCTACCTCCATAAATAACACACTCATGGGGTAGGCTCAGCAGACACCAGAGCCTCACTGAGATAAGTCCTGCTCTGTGGAGTAGGCCCCTGCACATCTGATCTTCCATGGTGGTCAGAGATGGGTGGTCCCAGCCACTTTTGCAGCTGACCTGCTTGGGAGTAAGTCCCTCCCATTAACATGTCAATAGCAATTAAGGCTCAACTACAACAAAAGGATGAACACAGCCCACACAGGGCAAGGGGGTGCACCTGGAGTGCCCAGCTTGGGTAAAAGGGGAGGCTATGCCACTGCAACTTAGAGGACACCTACTACATTAGGTGACTCTACCAAGCCTGACAGGCATAGGAGTTCTACCTAATACATAGAAATGAACACAGGGAGATTGCCAAAATGAAGAAACAAATAAGAGAACAGAACAAAATTCCAGAAAAAGAAGTAAACAAAATGGAAATAAGCAATCTATTTGATGCAGAGTTCAAAACACAAGTTTTAAGGATGCTCATTGAACTTAGTGGAAACTTCAAAAACACAAAAAAAGCATAAGAAAACCATAGAAAAAGTCATAAGTGAAGGATACACTAACTGAAATGAAGAATAATTTACAGGGCATTAACAGTAGAGCAGCTGAATCCAAGAACCAAAACAGTGATTTGGAATATAAGGAAGCAAAAAATATTCAATCAGAACAGCAAAAAGAAAAGGAATCCAAAAAATATGAGAATAGTGTAAGGAACATCTGGGACAACTTCAAGACTAACAACACTTACATCATGAGAGTCCCAGAAGGAGAAGAGAGAACAAATAATTGAAAACCTATTTGAAAAAATAATGACAGAAAAATTCCCTAACCTAGTGAAGAAAAGAGACTTACAAGTCCAGGGAGTATATAGAATCCAAAGCAAGATTAATCCAAAGTGGCCCACACCAAGACACATCTTAATTACAATGCAAAAGTGTAAAGACAAAGAGAGAATCTTAAAGCAGCAAGAGAAAAGCAGTTAGTTACCTACAAGGGAGCTCCCATTAGATGACATCAGGTGATTTCTCAAAAGAAACTTTGCAGGCTAGAAGAGAGTGACAAGAAATATTCAAAGTGGTGAAAAGGTAGGACCTACCATCAAGATTACTCTACCCAGCAAAACTATCATTTAGAATTGAAGGGCAGATAGGGTGCTTCCCAAATAAGAAAAAGCTAAAGGAATGCATCACCACCAAACCATATTGCATGAAATGTCAAAGGGTCTTCTTGAAGAAGAAGAAAAAAGAAAATTTAAAATATGGACAATAAATGTCAATAAATATATTTATCAACAACTGAATCTAAAAAATCAAAATAAATTAATAAGCAGAACAGTAACAGACTCATAGATACAGAGAACATTTTAATGGTTGCCTGATAGGAGGGAGGTGTGGGGGAATGGGTAAAAAGGGTGAAGGGATTCAGAAGTACAAGTTGATTATAACAGAACAGTCATGGGGATGTAAAATACAGCATAGAGAATATAGTCAATATTCTAATAACTAAATATATATGGTGTCAGATGGGTACAAGATTTATCTGGATGATCACTTAATAAGTAATATAATGTCTAATCACCAGGGTATACATCTGAAATTACTATAATATTTTATTAACTGTAATTGCAAAATTTTTTAAATTAATAAAGTCAACTGACAAATAACCTTAAGTTCATCTGTAAAGTAGCTTCACAGCAGTACCTATGTCAATGTTGGATTGAATTCCTAAAGAATGGGAGTCTTGTGGGAGGGGGACATCTTTAGAACTCTGTCGCCCCACCAACAGGATCTAAAAATTATAGGCTAAGGATATTAGTGTTGCTAAGTAATATTCAAATTTGTCTCAAGCAACTATAAAAAGATTGAAACATAGTTATCAAATAAAAAAAGAGTAAGGAAACTGCTACCATCTTGAATTTTTAGAATTGATCCTAGTTTTTGTTTGTTTGTTAGTTTAGTTGGTTGTTTTTGAACTTCAGTGATGGATTGAAGGTAAGTTGGGGAAAAAAATAGGTCTAGAACTTTTTAATTCTATATGTAGTAGTGATATTGCTCTAGGTAATTCAATCTTTGAGACTCAGATAAAAAATGCATTATGGGATTGTTAAGAGAATTAAGTGATATAATTTCTAGAAAGTGCTTTTTAAACTGTAAGGCCTAAAGTAAATATGAGTTTTATGATTGTAATGAAACAGTCATGGGGATATAAAATACAGCATAGAGAATATAGTCAATTATCAAATAAAGTTCAAGCCTACTTCAGACAGAACCAGAGTATCCAACCATTCCTGCCCTTAACTGAGTAATCACCCTGGAGGACAAATGAAATCTGACAACCAAGAAATCCAAACTTTAGTAGACACTTGTCCAGCATTCAGGCTAGTGGATGTTCCTGTGATGTACCAGTGTATGTGTGTGTGTTTTTTGGGGGGAGAAACACCATTTTTTAAAAGATTTTATTTATTTATTTTTAGAGAAGAAGGAAGAGAGGAAGAAAGAAAGAGAGAGCAACATCCATGTGTAGTTGCCTCTCATGTGCCCCCAACTGGGGACATGGCCCACAGTCCAGGCATGTTCTCTGACTGGGAATCAAACCAGTGACCCTTTGGTTCATAGGCCAGTGCTTAATCCGCTGAGCCACACCAGCCAGGGCAAGAGACACCATTTTAAAATTGTACTGTACGAATTCAGTAGGCAACATAATAAAGCTAGAGAACATTCTGGTGAAAGAAATTTGACACCAAGACCTCAAAGAAAAATCTAAAATACCCACTTAGAACCAAGCAACTAGAGGTGAAGTCTTAATACCAAGGGAAAAAGAGCAAGGCATTTTCAACATTCAAGAAAACTGTCTGGTGTTACACTGTCTGGAAGACCTCTGCAGACATGTCTGAATGGCTTGGCTCAGCTTCCTTCCAAAGAAACAAGCATAAGTCATCACACAAATAAGTGTTTTGGTGCTTGTTACCGCCCATTATACCTCTGGTCACCTATCTTGAGGCACATTATCATTAACATTTATTTCTACTTTAAATGATTTCATCCTAAGAATTATTTTATTTATGCACTTAACACACCTTATGTGCAAGACACTGTTCTAAATTCCTTGTTAATATTAACTCACAATGATAACTCATCTTGAAAGCAAACCTAGAAAGTTGAAACTACTATTATCTCTATTTATAGAAAAACAATATACATTAATTTGTTTCACAATCTTTTTCTTTTTACAAAAAGGGGAATATTTTTTCTAAATGGTTCCCTCTCCTTTCCATCACTTCTACAATTTACATCCCCAAAAAACCAACAAACTCTTGATATGCAGTTGCTGCTAAAGGCTGTATTATACTGAAAATGACAAAACACAGACTCAGTTAAACCTTTGAAGTGAAAGGGTCAGCCCCACATAAATGCACCATGATTAAAGGTGACATTGTGATTTTCTAAATAGTGTTAGGTTAGTTTTAAGGAAGGAAAAGTTTCCTTCCCACAACGTAAGAAAAGGCGCCAAGTTGTCTTTTTTTTTATTCACTACATTTCTTCAATACTGTAGCTCTATTCTATATTTTAAAAGTACATACAGTTCAAAATGTTTTGATTTTATTCTTTGTACCTTCTAATACACAAGATGGAAATTTGCCATTTCCTATTCTAAGCAGGAAAGACATGCTTTTTGAATATTTTCTTATATTTTATTTCTCCAGAAAAATTTTCTAAACTTTCTCCCCAGTCATCATGCTATTTTAAGGCTAGAAAAAATTTTTTCCAAAGTGGTGGATTGCTCTGCTTTACTTTCACACAATTCACCTGAGTGATGTTCTCTAGGAAACTATGCCTGAGTGTCTTAGTCAACTCAGGCTTTCTAACAAAATATCATAAAATGAGTGGTTTATCAACAACAAAAATTTATTTCCCTTCTGGAGGCTGGAAACCTGGATTAGGGTGGGAACACAGTGTGGTTCTGGCGAAGACCCTCCTCAGGTTGCAGAGAACTGACTCATTCTCACAGGGCAGAGGGCAGAGGGCAGAGGGCAGAGGGCAGAGAGCAGAGACGAGGGTGTAAGCTTTCTACTGCAACTCTAGTTCCCTCCATGAGGCCTCCCATTTATGACCTTATCTAATACTAATTACCTCCCAAAGGACCCACCTCCTAATACCGTCCCCTTGTGGGGGTAAGTTTTCAACATGTGAGTTTTAGGCGGGGACACAAACACTCAATGCACAGGGTTGGGTTTATTCTAAAAGATCATGGATGCAAGTGACAGACAGCAAAAGACCAGGATCCGGACTGACACTTTTCATTGAAACAGAAAGGTATTTTGAGAAGAGTTTCTGTAAGTTCAGTTTCATTTTGCACTTTTATATCTCGAGTTTCAGATTTGTAGCAGAGGCTTTAAATTAATAGAAAAGTCATCATTGACATTAAGTAAAAGTTTATTGTAGGCAAGGACACATAATATTTGAGATCAAATTTATTTCTTTACTACCTGGTACTAAAATTAGATAATTTCTTTTAAGAGTTTAGGGGGAAGAATATTCACTCAGAGCTAAGTTGTCAAAAATATAAACATTTCTTAAATATACTTCTCACACAAATGTATTTTAGGTGTTCTTATAACAGTGTTTCACAAGCAACTCCCTCCATGGTCCTAAAATGATGGAGACCGGCCCAGAGCAGAAAGCCCCCAATCCTTCACGAGCCCCATTCCAAACCAGGCTCTGTGCTGCCTGATAATGCGTGCAGAGTGTTCTACAAACTTCAGTCAACATCTGAATGTAAGGTAATACAACTACAGAAATAATAACAGCTAATGTTTATTTCATGTTTACTGTGAGAACTTTACGAATGAGGAGACTGGAGCCCCCCAGCTGGGGAAATCGTCCAGGGTCACAGATTGAGTGAGCGAGAGTCAGCACCAGACCCCTGACTGTCCAGCTCCAAAGCCCATATTTTTACCCACACAATTCTCAAAATTTTATCTCATAAATGATGAGAACCCTTCCCTCAAAAGGTACACTCAAACTACACACATACTATCTATAATAGCCCTTAAATAAATGACTCACTACTGAATATTTTTAAGTGTTACTTACATATTGTTGCTTAATGAATTATCTCAACATTTGCCAGCTTAAAACAATAAACACGTATTTATTATCACAGAGTTTCTGAGGATCAGGAATTTGAGCACAGCTTAGCTGGGGCTTCTGGCTCGGGGTCTCTCAAGTTGCTCTGAAGCATCTTGTGAATGTTTGGTTGCAACCAAGGACCTGCTTCAAGACAGTACGCTCACATGGCCTCAATTTTTTGCCACACACACCTCTTCATAACACTACTTGAGAGACATTTGGCTTTCCCTAAAGCAAGTAATCCGGAAGAGAGAGCAAGGCAGAGCCCATGTGTTTTCTATAACCTCGAGTCAGAGCTCATACACCGTTACTTCTGCTTTAGCCGATCGTTAGAGTGAGTCACTAAGTTCAACACAAACTCAAAAGGAAGAGACCTGGTTTCCACCCTTGGAAGGGAATGTCAAAGAATTCTGGGTGTATTTTAAGTCCACCACTTTCATCTGTCCCATTGTAAGTATTTGAAATGGTTTTGGCTCTGTGTCATCTTCCGGCTACTGGACTCCACAACAGTTGAGCTAATCCGCTGGACACTCCCTCAACCTGTCCCGTGTCACCATTCATGCCTACGGGGAGGTTCCCCATCAGAAGAAGCACAAAGCAGTAATTTACCTGAGCCCTGCCCTGCAGACTTGTCATTCCCTGGATATTCTATTTGTATACTGCAACCAAACTGGCAAATAAGCACAGTTTCTTTCAGACTCTGCCTGCCGACAGTTCCTCCTGAATCACAGGGTCCTCCTTCTGCCTGCTATGCCCCGGTACCCCCGGTACCCCCGGTACCCCTCCTCAGTGATGCCTGGTGGTCAGCTTACCTTTCCATCTGCTCATCCTCTGCGCCATCTCCTCAGAGTTCAGCATAAACTCTGGCTTAGGTCAAATCAGTTATCCATTAGTGACAGCTGAGAGTGAGGTTCTCAATAAAAGCTAGCGTTTCTCAACCTCATCAGTATTAATATTTGAGGCTGGACAATCCTGTGTTGTGGGCCTTCACGTGCATGGTGGAATGTCTAGCAGACCCTGGCCCTATGCATGAGATGACAGTGGCAGTCTGCGGTTGTGATAAACAGAAATGTCTCAGGCCATTGTCAAATATGCCCTGGGGGGGCAAAAGTGCCCTTGATTGAGAACCACTGATTCTAGTTAAAACTGGTTAAGTAAAATATGTGAGCCTTATCGGATAAAGTATATGCAGAGATATCCCACTGATTCATCTATAAGAAGTAATCGGTGATATTTGGAGTCAAACAAGAAATAGTTCAGTACAACTCGATTATTTAGTGTAAGTGGTTGTCTCCTCAGAGCTGCCACTTGGCCTTTCTTCTACCAGCTGATTTTTGGTTTTGTTTAAAATTTTTTTTCTCCTCATTAAGGACATACTTATTGATTTTAGTGGGAGGTGAAAGATGGGAGAGAAAGAGGAAGAGAAACATTGATAGGTTGCCTTTCCTACGCACCTCGACCAGGGACTGAACCTGCGACCCAGGCCTGTGCCCTGATTGGGAATCGAAACCACAACCTTTCAGTTTATAAGACAACAGTCCAACCAACTGATCCACACTCTCCAGGGCCACCAGTGATTTTTGGAAGACAGGATCTCTATACAACAGGCTGTGGTGTGTGTCTCAAGATTGTAAATACTTAAGAAATCCGGAACAAAATATAGGGGAAAGAGAATGTGAGGATGTGGAAAAGAATAAGGACAGTATAAAAGTAAAACTTGTTTTTTATGTTAAAATTATTTTAGGGTATGTACTAGATCTTAGTCTACTTTTTAAGGAAACCTTTACTGAGTGGTAACCATATACAAGTCACCTCGCTAAACATTTTTCTCAAAATATTAACTCATTTAAATGTTTTAACAACCCCATGCAATAGACACTATTATCTTCCTGTTGACACTTGAGCAAACTGAGGTAGCAAGGTATTATCTTCCTTAATAGCTGATATTATTGTTGTTGTTTTAAATGCTTTCAAAGGTCTCTCTTCTACTCCACATTCCCTCAGGGTTTTGTTTTTGTTTCCTACACTGATTCACACCAAGCCTGAAAGCTTTAAGGAAAAAATCACAGGTACACCTAGGTCTTCATTAGCTGGAGGGAAACAATAGAACCCAGAATCAGTAAGAAAAGAAAAGGTAACCGGAAAGGAGATGGCAGCACTAGAGTGAAAAGTAAAGAGGCCTTCTCTTTAAGGGGGTGGGAGGAACTGCCGTGCTGAGCAAGGCTGGCAGGAGGTCAGATTGGAAGGTGCTTTAAGGGGGGGAGGTGAAGAGGTATTTCTGCAAGGAAAAGGACAGATACACAACAGTCCTGACTTATGGTGGTTTGACCTAACGACTTTTCAGCTTGGTGATTGTTAGAAAGCAATACACATTCAGTAGAAGGCATACTTCAAATTTTGGTTTTTGATCTTTTCCTAGACTAACAATATTCTGTATGATTTGTTCTCTCCCTCCCTCTCCCCCTCTCTCCCTCTCCCACCACGGGAAGTACAGCTCCCAGCTCACCACACAGTCGTCAGGGTAAACATCCTATATGCTACAGTGTGCTAGGTTGCCAGCGGTTTTTGTAGCCCATCATGGCTATAAAACACGTATCTGTGCCTCCTGTGTCTGGTGAGAAGAGAAAGAAAATTACTCTTGAGATGAAACTTAAGATGACTGCCCAACTATAGACTAATGTAAGAACTCTGAGCACAGCTAAGGCAGCCTAGGCTAAGCAATAGCGTCCGATGGGTTAGGTTGTATTAAATACATTTCAACTTACAAAATTTTCAACTTATGATGGATTTACCTGGATGTAACTCCATTGTAAATAGAACCACATATGCATTTAAAATACAACTTTGATTTTAGTAGAAACTTGCCACATGGTCTTGAATGAAAATAGGGACCTAGGAAACAGTTAGAATGTACCTAAGAAAACACAGTCCCCTGGATGAGTCCCTGAATAATCGCCGAGTGCCTGCTTTTTCTGCCTAACCATGCTCTGGGTATCACGAACCTCAATCTCCTTTCTCAAAGCCTTCACAGCCTCCCTTTTTAGCATGGTAATAAAGGTCTTCTGTAACCTGACCCCATCCTACCTTCTCAGCCCAATCTTTGCTTATGATGCACAAAATTGAGCTACTTCCATTTTCTCTGAAATTTCTTTCTCACCTCTAAACTTATAGTTTCCCCTGCTTAAAATGTTCCTTTCCCAGTATCTGTCCTATTGAAAGTTTTGCATCCCTCAGGGCTTAGGCCAAGTGTCCCCTCCTCCCTAAATCAACCTCCAGTTCCATTTGGAAGTACTCCTTCACTCTATATCTAAAGACCCAGTTTGTAGCTCTTTAAGGAATTTTGGAGTTCATATATTATCAGGAGTGGTGCAACTGTCTCTCCAGCAGCTAAACAGTAAACCTCTTAAGAGGGGGAATAAGTCGTATTCGTATTTGTCTACAAACCTGTGCTCAATAAATATTTGTTGAATTAAATTGAAATTTGAGTGGCTGACACCTTCTCTTTTACAGATGAATCAAAATTTAAGCAAGCATAAAAATTTCCACATGCTGCCAAATGCCTTAATAACCTTGGTATTTGTCGTGCCTTTTTCATTTCTGAAGTGCTTTATAAATAATCTCATTAACCCTCAGTGGCCTTGGCCTTGCTGTAGCGGGTAATAGGGTAATGAGTCCGTTCCACTTGGGATACCAGTGGGGGGGCATTTTGAGAAGAGGTGAAGGTGGATGAGTTCCAGAACATGGGGAAGCAAGAAACCAGCAGGTTCCAAGGGAAATATCCTGCCAGGCATCACAGAGGGGCTGAGGTGGCGGAAAGAAACATAATGGAAAGCAGAGATTTTCTTTTCTGTTTCTCTTTTTTCCTTCTTACTAAAGATGATGTTATATTCCTATATCTAAGTGGTCATTTTTATAAATTCCAGAAAATAATTAAAGTTCTTTCAAGTCTAACAATTTTATATGAATTATATGTTCCAAGTCCACAAGCATAAGTTAGTGTGTATGGTTGTATTAGAAAGAGAGGGAAAAAAACCTTTGTTAAAATTTATTGGAGAGCATAATATCATGGGTTCAGCTCACTTTAAGCTACACTATTCAGTAAGTATCTAGAGTTTTGAAACAAACATTTTTAGAAAACCAGTTGTTCTTTTTAATACAAAGAATTACCATGCTCGTTCTCTCTACAATAACCATTAATTTGCAAAAAAAAAATACATTCCACATTATTGTTTCAGGAGCATAGTTACTAACTAAAGTAGAACACATACGTACCTAGATTTTAAGACGGAGTTTGCCTACCTGAACAGAGTCCTTCGTGTGCTCACAGTGTGTCCTCGGGCTTGCGTTGCGGCACAGCCGCCAGCTCCAGCAGCCCTGTCCCCGGGGGTCTCCACGCCGAAGCCCGCTGGCTGGCTGTGTCTCGGGCGGCTCTTGCATGGAGCCTTGTCCAGGCTTCTCCCTGTCGGAATCACTTGGTCACTCCTTAGGTTATGTCACAGAATTATACCCGATACACTTTATTTCAACATACTATTTGGATGCCTAATATGTAAGCGCCATGCTTCCATTAAACATTTATAACACTCTGCCTTGTAATACAGTTAAACGTGTACAATAGTGCGTCTAAAATAATGTAGGCATATTGACCGCAGAGCTGCAACTATATCAACACATATCTGAAAGAGCTCCCAGCATTTATTATTTAAGTTGGATAAGACTAACTAAATAGTAAAGCATTCATTGTCTCATTTGGATAATACTGAAACACACTTTCCCTGGGAAACAATGTTATACATGGTAGATACAGTTCCAGGTGAAAACATAGAAGTGTATTATTGGCTAAGGGAGGGAATCAAGTTCACTCTTCAAAACTGCATTTGAATTTTTAAATTCATTTAAAAAAAACATGTGAAGGGCAAGTTAGTGATATACATACATCATTTCTATAAAGTAAAAAACAAGTAAGTTTGTATGGTTGTAGTAGTAAAAATTAGACACAACTCACATACCCAACAATGAAAATTATTTATTAAATATAACAATAAATTGTTTTGTTCATATACTAGAATACTAGGCAGCCATTAAAGGTTGTCTTATAAAAAATTAGTAATATAGTGAAAAATATTTACAGTATAAGTGAAAAAAGTGAAGACTTCATGAATTATGATTAATAATGCACTTGATTGTGATGTTTAGCACCCAGACTGTGGTCTCCAGTGCTATTTCCCACTAAAGGGAACCAGGACTCCTTGGCTTCTTCCAGGTCCGGGGCAGGAAATGTATTAGAAAATCCCAGGAGCGTCTCGGTATCCCAGAAAATGGAACAAAACGGAGTTACTGAAGACAACTAGGATCATGGCAAAAAGACTCAGGAGTCAACTTGAACAGGCTCTCACTGGAAAAAATTGAGCATCAGAAGGATACTTACTGAAATAAATTAAAATGTATGAAATATGTTTAAGTCTATGGATATACAATGATAATTATTTTTTAATCACATACATCATCTTTGGAGTATACAAAGACACCAAACATAATTTTGAAAACTGGTAAATAAAGTGAAAGAACACGGTATTCTGCATTCCTTATATGTGTGATACCTCAGCAAATAGTTAATGAGGGAAAGTTTCTCTTTATATTACTATTCCAGCTATTAGATGAATTTTCATGTCACTATTTTACACCTATCATGACAGAAACATAAACAATCAGACTTTATGTTCCTCCTGGTAGAGCGCGCACCACCACCTATGAACTAATTTTGTCAAAATAAATAAACCTTACTCCAACGAAGGCTCTAGATCTAACTACCAATTTACAGGAAATAAGAATCAGAAGAACTTGCGAAATGACAATACAGGAATACAATCAGGAAGTTTTATAGGCCAAATACCCAATTTATTAACAACAAAAAATAAGGAAGGGGAAAAGGCATGGGGCATCTACAGATGAAATGAGACCTTGTTTTGATAACAAGTAAACTACAAAAATAAATATTTATGGGATGATTATAGAGTGATAGGGGAAATATGACCACTAGATATTTGACATTAAAGAATTATTATTTATCTGGAGAAAAGTGTGATAATAATACAATGGGTATATTTTCAAAGGGAAGCCCTTGCCTTTCAGGTGCATTCTGAAATACACACAGGTGAGAGATTATGTGGCTTTACTTCAGAGGAATCCCAGAGGGGGTGGAGAGCAGATTTTGTGATCATGGGTACCTGTGAGTTTATTATAACATTCTCTACTTTTGTGATTGTTGATGTTTTCCATACTAAAAGTTTTTTAAAAACAGGAATAAGTGTTTTCAATGAAAATAATGACAGTAAAATAACCAACAGAGGAGAATGGGTACTAGCCCTCTTGGTGCAATCACTTTGTAAGTTACATAAATATCTAATCACTATGTCCTATACCTGTATGTTAACTGTAATTGAAAAAATAAAATAAAAATGAGCTTTAAAAAAATTCTTAAGACCTTTTTAAATAAGGATTTAAAATATCCTTATTTAAGGATTTCTCAATTGAGAAATAAGGATTTCTTAATTGAGTGTTCCACTCTGCCACCTACCCCAAACAAAACTTCCCTGTCTTTAGATACAAAATATGGGGTGCCCAAATAAATTAGTCCCTTTAACAGTCTGCTTGCAGCATTTAATTTTATTTTTAAAAAAACTGCTGATGCAGAACACTGCTCTGGCATTCGCTTTACAATTACCCAGGAGCGCTTCATAGCCCAAGCTAGTCTAAATTCATAGGAATACTTTACCCATGGAATTAATTACCATCCAATTTATTACTTCTTCATATCTTCTAACCTGCAAGAAACTGGTTACCTAAAAAATTCTGTATTTTTGCAGTACTTGTCAAATTTAATTTAGGGTGGGTTGTAAGGCAGAATTAACCAGCATTTCCCTATTTCTTGTGCCTTAAGAGCCACAGGTGTGTTCTCTACAGGAGAGTTGATTGTTACGTGTTGGAGGTGCCCTGCCCAGCACAGCTGCGTGGTCAAGGCTACTGAATTTGACACCTCAAAGGACACAGCTGCAGAAATCTCTACTGAATTTAGCATCTGCCCACAGCTAATTGTCTGGTAGCGTACCTGTTTTTTTCACATCATATTGACTGACTTGAGACTTGGACTAGCGCTTGATGTATTACATCAAGGGTGTACACATTCTAAAAGCAAATCCCACATTAATGCAAAATCAAAGTCTCTTCCACTTGCTTTCTTCGCCAATTTGGTAGGAATAAATTCGGCTGTCCTGACACTAGAAAAGTGATCTCCGGAGGCTCAAAGGGTGCTTTTATGTTTTATGTAAAAATATAAACATTGATCTTCAAATACACTCTTATGATTTCCTGTTAATTTGCCTCATTTAAAAAGTTTTTGCCCTCCCTATGATTCCCAGACTTAGCAAATAAAATAATAAGACATCCAGTTAAATTTGAACTTAAATAAGCAGTGAGTCATTTTTTAGTGTAAGCATATTTCATGAATACTTAAGTATGTTCCATGCAATATTTGGGACACATTTATATATTCTGTATTTTATCTGGCAACCTTGGCCCTCCTCAACATCAACATTAGAGGTAAAGCTTCTGGAACTTACAAAGGAGATGAGATTTGTAACATCATTTCAGTTAGTTCCGTTCCTGCTGAATGGAAAACTGAAATGGCCTGGTGCGGTATCTCGGGGGGATCATTGTTAAGAGATAGCCACCGACAAACATTCTTTCAAAATCCATCTCAAGAACGAATTTTCACTTGAGAAGCAAAACCATGAGAGCAGCTTAGTTGGTTTTACGGGTGTGTATTTGGAAAAAGAGTTCAATTTGTTGTTGGGAAACTTGGCATCCTATACAAAGTGCTAGTGACTTTCTCCTACACCCGAGGACGACCATGATCCTGCTGAGGAAATCTATCTTTACCAGAGAAAGCTTCTCAAATGTTCACAGGGGATCCTGTGAAATGCGGATTCTGCTTCAGTGAAAATGAATTCTGAATTTCCAACAAAATCCCAGATGATTTCAATGTTGTTGATCCATATACCATTATTTGAGAAGGGACTAGAGTAAAGCAATCTACATAAAAGATGCTGTATAAGATTTGATACTAAGAGAAGTTGCTGAATGTCAAGGACTCAAGTCTCAGAAGGGCCTTGAGAATCAGGGAAAGCAAATTATGCTTAAAGCTGGGAATATAGCCAAAAGTTGATTAAATAGTGATTGAGAATGCACTGAAGCCATCTCTAATTGTGTATAACCCTTGCCTGACATAAGTAATAGAAACCTGGGTCAGACTACTGATATTTATGGAAAATGGTTTGAACAAAAAGCAGTTTACACATATCTGGACCAGGGGCTATTAACTCGAGGTCCATAGTATCTGAGTAGTCCAGGAATCAGTTTGAAGGAAGCTCAGGAACCTCCTGACATTTCATACAAAATTGGGTGCTAATGACACAGGGCTGACATTTAACATATTTAACGACCAGTATGGCTCGGGCACCACCTAATGGGAAAGCATATGCTTAACCAGTCCAAACGGCAGCCAGCCAGTATGCAGTCCCAGAGTGTCCCGATGAATACCAACTCTGTTCCCATGTTTTTCTCTAAATAGTTTTTATAACTTTCGCCAGATTCTCAAAGGATTCGGTGATCAAAAACAAATGTGCTAAACCACAGCTCTTGGTGGTTGGTAACAGGCAGTGAAAAGCAATGCACACATTAACTGAACATATTCAGTGATAAATGAGCATTAGTGTACAGTTATTAACATAATAGTGGGGGTGGGAATGGAGACAACTGTACTTGAACAACAATAAAAAATTTGAAAAAACTTTCTTCTACTGCCTTAGACTTTAGAGTTAAATTGTTAGCTCCAGCTGAGGACTGACATAAGAGTCTCAGCAATGGAATTCTATGCAGCAGAGAGAAGGAAGGAGCTACTACCCTTTGCAACAACATGGATGGAACTGGAAAGCATTATGCTGAGTGAAATAGCCAGGTGTTGAAAGACAGATACCATATGATCTCACCTTTAACAGGAAGCTAAACAACAGAACAAACAAGCAAGCAGAAAAAAACCCAAAAACACTGAAATAGAGAAGAAGGGGACAGTGACCAGAGGGGAGAGGGGAGGAAATTTAAGGGGTAAAAAGGGAAGGGATTTGGAGGAACAAGTATGAAGGACACAGGGATGAAGACTAGCGGCGGAGGAAATGGGAGGGAGGTGGGGAGCATGGGGTGGTGGGCTAAGAATGGGAGAAATGGACAAAAACTGTACTTGAAAAATAACTAAATAAAATTAGAAAAAAAAAAAGAGTCCCAGCAAATCAGTTACTGGATTTCCATAAAGATTGTACCTACTACATCGCATCGCCTAGCTTACATGAAATACTTGTAATTCGATTCACTAACAGCCAATTCAGAAAATGTCCAGTTTACAAATTTACTTTTAAAAATCTGTTTAGTGTTCATTGTTTTTTTTTATAACAATGGTTATAAGAGCCGTAAGGAATGTTTCAGTTGTCTCCACCCTAACTCTACTGTTGTAGAGAGTTTTCGGGACAAGGACAGGGAACACTCAAGTCCCAGGTGCTAATATAGGGCTGGACATGCCCCAGATGGGTGTGCGACATGGGTTTTTTTCTTGACTTTCCTCTTAGTTTCAACTTTTCTGTCCCTTTGTCCTCTTCAGGATCTGATACTCACAACCTACCTTGGGCTCTTGATAGATATCTACCAGCACTTCACTGTGTTCCCGAACAAGACTGAAAAAGCAATTGATGGAACCAGGATCCTATTCACCCTGTCAATCAGAGGGGAAGCCTGGGTCTCCAAGTTTGGGAAATGAGCATCTGTAAGACAAGCCAACTTTTCCTTGCTAACGCTCATTTTGTCCTCAATGCATAAGTGTTGAATCACTTTATAAATAAAATTTTCTTCCCTATTTTCAATCATACGATAGGCTCCTCTAGAAATGGGATTAAAAGGAGGAAGGAACGGAAGCTCTATTCTGCTACATGTAACAAAAAGGGAATTTATTACATGTACTCTGGGGTATTCCAGGTAATCTAGAAAATGTTGAACAACCAGGCCCTTGGAAATATGTGTACGCGTTCGTGTGCACTGTTAGCTCTATAATTAAAATGTAAACTTCATCTGGCTACTTCTTATTACCTTCTCCATAACCATCCTAATCTGAGCCACATGTCGCCTCTAGACCAAAGGCCTGTGACAGCCTTCTCCCTAGTGTCCCTGCTTCCATTGTTCTGTCCACCCTCACTCCCTGACCAGTTCTTCCTAAGAGAAACCAGAGTGGTTCATTAGAATATAGAGCTGATCATATTTTTTGTAATGCATGAAGATTAGACTTCTACTTCTGAGAAGATGGAGTAAACAAGCTTCCCCTATTCTGCCTCTAAGTTCAAATAAAATCTTTTTTATGTTATGTATTAAAAAAAAATAAGAAGGCTAGAAAGGTAGAGAGAAGAAGGCAGACTAGTTAGGAACCTTGAGTTGAAAAATGACATGGTAGCAAGTTTTCTGAATTTTCTTTTACTATATATGTTTCCGACTTGATGACGAAGAAGCTAGTGCCCCAGAATTGTCAGCAGATGCAAACAAACAGAAAAGCTCCAAAAAGAGTCTCTCTCTAGTCAAAAGGTGCAGCCTAGGAAGACAGAATACTTTTAGAAAATAACCGCTTTATTCCAGATAAACACAACAGAAAAATGCTGTGGCTCTAGCTCCATCTATCCAGCACAAACTAAGTGGGAGTTTAGACCTCTACCCTTGCAAGTATAGAACAAGGCATCTCAACAGTCCCACTGGGGTTTTATCAGAGAAGGCCAGAGAGCCAGGGCTCTCATCCTCATCATTTGGTAACACCCCACCTCTTACTGTCTTGGTGGAGATCACATAGCGGCTTGGACTTGAGTCCCTCCGGCAGAAATGAGGTGCTCCCTCCCTCTTTGCTATAATGCTATGAGATAGTCCTAGTGCCGAGTCAGGACTGTCACTGTTGCTGAAAAAGTGCTTGAAGAAATAATGACTGAAAACCCGTTAAAGTTGGCGAGAGACATAAACCTACACACCCAAGACACTGAGCAAATCCTAAATAGCATAATCTGAAGAAATCCACACCAAGACACATCAGAATTAAACTTCTGAAAACTAAAGACATAAAAAAATCTTGAAAGCAGAAAAATGACACCTTACATATAGGAAGAAAAAAATTCAAATGGAAGACAGAAAATTTCTCATCAAATACCATGAGAATTAAAAGGCAATGACACAGTATTTTCCAAGTGCTGAAAGAAAAGAAGTTTCAGCCCAGAATTTGACACCCAGTGAAAACACCACTTAGAAACAGACTCCAATGTTCCACCCTGGCCCTAAACAAACTTACTAAATAAAGAGAAACATATCTCTGGTTACATAGTTCCTGGCACATAGCCGGGCATACCTTTAAATCTGATGCCAAATTAGCTTTCCTAGGCCATCATAACTTTTTATCATTTTATCTTTAAAATCATTTTAATAATATGTTGGTAACATGTGCATGATGGGCTGAAGGTAGAGTAACATGGAATAGGTTAAAGTCTTGCAAAGATATGTGGTGGTGATTTTTATATTTAAAAAGCACTGTTGCTCATAATTAAATAGAGTGTTTGGCCCTCTTAAGCAAAGAACACAGTCAAGTTTCAGTGCGAATAGGTTACTGCCCTTGATTCTGCAGTATTTTAATGACCAGGAATTGGAGCGAAAATCTTTGGGTATAAACCATTAGGCTAAGATTATCAAAAGATAGAGGTGGCCACATATACAATCCAAACCTTTGTAGGTTTTATCCAGCCTTTGAGAAGTCCTCTAACTGCAGACCTATCACAATGCCAACTCACATGCCTATACTTTGGGGTTATAAACAGGGTTTCTTTTGTGAAATATTAAATGGGTCATGTTAAATGGGCTAGTGGTTCAGCCAACTCATTTTTTTTCCTGGACACTACGCTAGACTACATTTGCCAAACTCCCATTGCCTTAGGCATGTCACAGGACTGAGTTCTAGCCAATGGAATGTGCGAGAAAGATCTGTGACACTTTGGGGCCCGGACCATGCAAGCCTTCATTCACCCTTGACCCTCCAGGCTCTTGTCTCCTCCTCTGGTCTGCTGTATTGACGAGCTTAGGAGCCACACATTAAAGATGGCAGAGCCACAAAATGAAAGGAATCTGGGTCTTCAGTCACAGCTTAGGAAACAGCAGCTTGCCAATCAGAAACATGTATTTTGGACTTCCTGTGAGCAAGAAATAAATTTCTCTTGTATTAAGCAACTGAAATGTGTGGTGCACGTGCTACAGCATCTAGCACAGTAGGGTTCATCGCCCATACCTGCTCCCCAAAGCCCACTTCCCCACCCGTTTGCCACTTTTTCCATGAATTCCCCTCTTTAGTTTCCTTCTTTTTCTTATTCCCACACACATTTCACTGCATGGTCTCCAGCTCCTGGACTAGGGCAGACTCGAGGGCAATGCCCCTTCAGTTTCAACAGAGAGCTCTCCATTTTCACCACTGCAAATGAGGCGATGAGAATTGATTGGGTCTTTGATGAGGGAGAATTTACACCTACCCTGAGCTCCCAGAAAGTAGAGCAGAAATGGGAAGGGTGGTGACCCAGGTTCCCATCTGCTCACTGATGGCTGGAGGCCAATCTGCAGACGTTGGTGGCTGCTGTGCAGGCACTGTGGGAGGAGGCTTGCCAAATCACTCACGTTAAGGACGAACCTAACTCCTGCCACTCAGTCACATCTGCTTCTTAAGGCAAGGTTTTTTTTCATTGTTTTTTTTTTTTTCAATAATCTGTGCCCAGGGCTTATGATTGCTGCAGTTTTCTTCTCCTTTTCAGAAACCACCTTGTCCACCTCTTTCTCATGAACCTATGAAAAGAAAACCACAAAACAAACAAACAAAAAACACACCTCTTTGCTACAGGGTAACCTAGTCAACCTTTAAATTAAAACTCCATGAGAATTTTCAATAGTCTGCCTCTGGCTATCCTGCAAGCAGCCTGCCTCCCTGCTGACAGGAGTGATTCAGGAACTTTAGCTTAAGAAATAAGGGACTGGAACAACAACAACAAAAAGCAAGGGATACAGAGAAAACACAGTGGACTATGAAAACAAGTTGGGATAAAAGGAGAGAAGAAGAAAGACGCAGACTTATTTATGTCACCTACGGGGACACAAGGAAGAGAAACCAGCTTTGAAATGACATGACAGTGTTCGGTTGTTTGTCCATAGGTGACAAATGTCAGGCTAGCTGCTACCTTTCAGCAAGTTTTGAGTATAAAGGTGATGTGTCTTTTTCAGAGAGTAGCTGATACACAGTAGGTGCTTCATATATTATAAATGAAGGAACATCAAAAAGAATCGGGAGCAGTTTTCTAACAAACAAAAAAATAGAAGATGGCTACTGCTCATATTACTTCAAGATAATCTTTAAACTCTTGGGAAAGTGATGCCAATAATATCTTTTTATATAAAGAAATCTCATTAAGGCAAGTTTGATATGGGCAAATTTATTTTGGTTCCATGTAGTTCATAAATCAGAGGTTGGGCTGTCATAGAAGGTGAATCAAAATTTATAATTAAAGCAGATCTGGCTAGTAATCGTGTAGATGAAATAATTATCCTTTCCTCATGTAGCTAAAATAAAATCCTTTTGGTCTAGTTTCTCTCATTTTTCTTTGGTACTCTGACTGGAACCTATTATTATTTCTTCTAATCTTCTGCCTTATAGTTTTTCTCCTTTTAACCTGACCCCAACCCCTTAGAATATAAACCAATTTCAATCTAACAGAAAAAGAAGGAATTCAACTTTGCCCAGTCAAGAGGCAGAAGAAACTTACATTTAATGAAACAGCACAACATTCCAGTTCATGTTCTATATTACGCTATAGCGGAAGCACTTGTACCAGAATCAGCACTGAACACTCAGGACAGGCCTAGGCAAAACCAGGGGAGATGGCGTCTGGCATCTTCACCCATCAAGAAGGGTTACTGAAACACGAGTCATCAGCCCCGGATACTAGTGCTGAGTCTAATGGTAATCAAAGAGCTGGATAGCCCTGGGTTAGTTGGCTCTCTGGGCCTCCATTTTTCCTCTGTAAAATAGAGGTTTGCTAGGTTTAAAGACCCCTCCATTGAAGAAAGTTGACCCCTCCAGTGAAGAAAGTTGACTCAATCCAACGTAGACCTTCAGAAACTTTGCCTAAGATGGAAACATTGCTCGAATCATTAACATGTGAAGCATTTCATGTACTTGCTCAAAATACCCACAACCAAATCTGGGGCCTCCAGAAAATAAGGAGTCATTAATGAAAGATTTGTGAAAAAGATTTGTCTCTTCTCTCATGAAAGAAAAGAGACAAACCTGTGCATTCTCTGCACTCACTGTCTAACTTTAGAGCTGGAAAAGTGATGTTAAACACTTTTAAATCAACATAATGTTAATATGTAACATATATTAAGTCAAGTAGCACTTTGTTCTCTCCTTACTGTCCATTCTCCCTTCCTTTCTTATACAAGTAATTACTGTGACTAGATTCTCTATTATATACTGTGGAGCAGACCAATAATGATGCAGACAAAGGCTACCCTTTCAGATGCTTGTAGCTGATGGATATAGATGTTGATGGATATGTAACATATCCATCAACTATATAGAGACTATATATAGCAGACATATATGTATTAACTATATATAGATATAGATATGTCTCAACTATATATAATATATATTTCACCTATATAGAGCTTTTCACATATATATTTCATTTATGTATATAAATTATATATATGTTATATATATCAACTACATATAGAATATATGCAGGTGATACATGTCTTACATATATATATCAACTATATATAGATATCAATATGTCTCAACTATATGTATAATATGTATTTCATTTATATATTACTATATTTTTACTTGGCAAATATCAGGTAGTATATGTATGTTGTCCACAGATGGAGATAATACGCTTATAGCAGAAGAAAAGTATTCTTCCTTGCTGGATACATGAGGGGAGACGAGAAAAGAATTGGAGTAGCTTTTATGGAGGAAATGGCTTTTTGTGAGATATTGAGGGTTGAACTCAATTCTGCAGACAAAGGAGAAACAATATTTATGATGAAGTAATAGAAACTTATGGTGACTTAGGTTTTATTTTGTAGTGACTAGGGAGCTACAGTCGCTTTTCAAGCAGGGCAAACAGGGTCAGGGGTGTGTTCAGATCTTAACCTGGCAGCACTATGGAGGGGAAGAATAGGAAGACATCAGAGACAAGGAAAGAGGGTAGAAGTTTTGTCCTAGGGAGGGAAAAAAAGAACCTTAAAATAGCCTGATGACTATAGCAATAGGGATGGGCGGCAGATAACAGAACAGACCCTACAGCATTTTGCAACTGCTTTAATCCTAGGGACAAAGGTGAATAAGAAAGTGGGGGAAAAGAACCCTTATTTGATCTCCTGTTCTCAAGAGGATGATGCAGCCCCCACAGGCCTTATGGAGGAAGGCTGTGTTTAGAAGGGATGATGGTGAGGTCAGGTCCGGAGGCAACACACATGAGGCACAAGACACCATTAGAGGGAGGCAAAGGCTGAGCAGCCTAGAGTGGGAGAGGCCTGGGCACCTCCATATCCTCCTCCCATCTCCTATCACATTGTGAAATGGAAAAATATAAAATTAGACACAAAAGCTTTATATATCACTGATGAGTGTTTTTTAATAAACATACATAAAGTCACAATGACTATTTGTATGACTTTGGACATAATGTGAAAAAGTCTAAATTAGTGGAAGAAGGAGCCCTTAGTCAATTGCAGAAGTGGCCAAGAATGAAAGCCCATCTGTGATAGAGACTGGGGCTATGAGAAGCCAGAAGGAACCAAAGCAAGGAGGAATGTTTTCTGATGGCTTGACAAAGAAATATTAATATATTTAAGTAGTTATATTTTAAGGTTTTGAAACAATTAGGAATTGGCTTAAGAGATAAAGTTGACATTATTATTAAATTTTTTGTTACTTATTTGTTTTTAATTAATTTGTTTTAATTTTATTTATGTGAAATTACTTTTTTTATTATAGTACAGATTTATAATGTTATATGGAAAACACTGTCCCAGAGAAATATCTTCTAAAGATGTCTCACAATGTGCTAACTCCACAGATGCCCAATGAAGAATAGAAGATGCTTTTGTCAAATACAGTCAAGAAATATTAAAAATTTTACTTCATTCCATCAAAAGTTTGCACTGCACATGAAAACAAGGGGCCCTGAAACTCCTACCATTTACCAAGTTACCACTCTGTGAGATCCATAGTAAACCTTTAAATTATCTTACCTGATCCACAAAACAACCCAGTGCCACAAGTAACATGATTATCTCTCTTTCAGAGGGAGGAAATGGAGGCCTAGAGAAGTCTAGCAAATTGGCCAGACCTCAAAGTCATTAAGTTGATGTGAAACCATTTTTGCCTCTGAACACCAAAGAACCCCATAGGCAAAGATACTTTGGAAAATTCTGCCCTGGGTGAACCGGTTTCCTACTCCCAAAGCCCCTCACTCCTGCGTCTGTGTGCCGAGCGCCAACTCTGATAGGAAGTCGTGTTAATTTTGTGTGTGTGTGGCGGAGGCAGGTAATAGGTCACGGTACAGGGAGGCACTAACAACTCAGACCCCTAAATCTCTAAATCCTCTGAAGGTGATGTAAATGTCAAGTTGAATTAGTAACGCATTTTAGGGTTAGACTATTTCTGACTAATTTTGTAAAGGCTCACTCACAACTTTGGATGCACTCAAGTCTAGTAGTTACAATACAAGAGGGAGCAAATGGTCCACACTTGTGTTTTTCTAGCAAACTGCACAAATAAAAAGAATTGCCCCTGCAAAATGACAAGACCCTATGTCCAAATGGGGAAATTAATGATATTTTTTCTTTACAGGCAAAGGATAGAAGGTCCAAGCAAGACTTTAATTTGTAGCCGAGTAGTTAGGTAAAAATAAAATGTGTCCTGAGTCACAACTCCAAAAGCCCCAGCTGAAGCTATCAGCTAGCAAATGACTCTGACATCATTCCAGAGGAAAGGGTGCATGTGCGAGTAACACAATAGGAAGTAAACCCCCGATCAAAAAACCCCTGATGCTGGCAACTCAGAAAAACATAAGATCCTTATGATGAAAAGAGAAGTAAGGGAAAATGTACTTGCTCAAAACTGTTATCAATATCAGGGAGCAAGCAGATGCTCAGCAAAGGGTAAAATCTGGAAACAGAAAAAAATGGTGATATTCAGCTTTTGATCTCTGTTTTCTTTTCCGTTCAGAATATATCAAGATAATCCTTCATTTTATATTATGGAAGAGTAGCTACTTGAAGCTTTAAGAAGAATATTAAAAATTGGGTGTCAAACAGCTCATTAAATGGGGAACTTTTACTTTCAGACAACAGAATAACTTTTAAAATTGGAGCTTGATATTTTTTATTAAGGAATTGTGGTCTTATGCTTTCTATACAAAGGAATAACTGTGTCCTATATAACAAAAATGAAATTTGTATTTTTTTCTGGAAGTATCTTTGCACTGTAATTATATAGAATTAAATGTACTTACTATGTGTATAAATGTGAATTTTAGAAATAAAATTGAGTCCAATTGCAGGCTAACATTTTAAAATATGTGTTATATAAAGTCACAAGTGGAATAACATGTAGTTTTGCATTTATTGAGCTCTGGCCTTTTGTATTTGGGACAGGGTATGTATTTTTGTATCATTTAAAAAAATACCATGTACATTATTGGTTCTGTAGATATAATAAATACTGCATACATTCATACCAGAGTTTCACTTATATTTCATATTTCTTGTTTTCCTAAAATTTTCCAATTTATTCACTTTAGGATATGCTTAATACCTTGACTAGATCAACATTCGATTCTATATTTTTGAAATTCAAAGAGTTTTAAATATTAGTAATTAATTTCATTTGTAGTACATTAATTGTCGTGGTTTGTTTTTTTATTCTGTGACTTCAAAACCTGTTCAACACTCTTCACTTCACTCCACCTCCACCTCCATCTCTGCTCGTGGCTCCATATCCTGACGAGCACTCGTGGTTCCTGGCCTCTGTGGTACCGGCCTTGCTGGCCTTCTTACAGACAGCCGTGGGTCTGTGCAGGGTGGTTGCTTGTGTCTACACAGCAAGAGTGTGGTAGTCCTAGTGCCTGAATAGACCCCTGCAAACACCTACCTTAGAAGACAGAGAAACTTAAGGTATTAGAGTTCAGGAGACTGATGTTGGAAGTGAACCAAGAAAATTCTATCCATAATTATATCAACTAAAATAGGCAAAAGACACCCTTTACACAAATTAACTATGGTTCTATACAACTTTTATTCAATTTACCACCTAATATTTGGATCTTAATCTTCTATTCTTTCAATTAGATGTTAAATCAAAAGGCTTTTCTGGCAGCTGCTGCAGCGTAGACTCATCCACACATCCACACATATCAGAGTCTGTTGGGGCTTATTAAATTGATATGCTCAGGGGCTTCTATCTTATACTCGAGGAAAAATTGGATAAAAGTCAGGTATACACGCATTACTGATCTTTGTATTAACATTCTACAATATCCCCTAGACTGCTAGAAAGTTAATGGATTTAGTGTTAGACTTGATGAGTGGGCACTTGCAAAGAAAATAGTTTTTGCCTCCCTATGAAGAATATGGAAAAATGCTCCCGCACTGGCTCAGCTGGTTGGAGTGCCACCCCACGCACCAGAAGGCTGCAGACTTGATCCCCAGTCGGGGCGCATGCCTCGGCTACGGGTTCCACCCCTGGTTGGGGCATACAGAGCAGGCAAGTGATCGATGTTTTTCTCTTTCTCTCTCTCTCTCTCAAAAATCAATAAAACATATTCTCAGATGAAGATTAAAAAATAACTTAAAAAAAAGAAAAAATACTCCTAAAGATCTTAGAAGACCCAGCTCTTTCCAGCTATTGATGGGGGGAAAAAAGACCCATGGACAGAGTTTTCTAGAAGTACTATTTAATTTAGATGACATCACTGTCCTCATCAGGGCTCTGGAAAAACCTGAAAATCCTCTCCTGAAGGCACTGGATTTCCTCAAATGTGTCCAGTGACAAATGTCTATTCTGTTAGACCTAAAGCAAAATCTATGGAGCATTAGAAAGTTATAACAAAAAAATGAGCTTCAACTCTGAAAAGGCAAAGCCCAATCTATTAACTCCAGATCACTAAAGTTAGTCCTGGGTCCAGAGTTTCATGGGAGATTATTAATACAAAAGCAGGAAACCTCAAATCAGGTCCCCAAAATCAAGAATAGGTTCCATTTGAGGTTCTGTAACTGTAGCCACCAGCCTAGCCGAACAATATTTTATATCATTTTATGCTAGTTCTGAAAGCTTAGTGACTGTACCGTATCAAGACTTTGAAATCAAGAGGAACCCTTTCATAAGAGCTAACACTAGTTAAATGCCAGGCACAAGTGGGGTAGATTAAGGTTCTGTTCTCATGAAGCTTACCTTTTAGTGGACAGAGACAAAAATATAATTAAGTCAGCTTAATAATTTTGATAGCGTCTATGAATGAAATACATCAGTATAGTGACATAGAAAAGAACTGCTGGCTGAAGGGTTGCTACTTTCAACAGGGTGGTGGGTGAAGGCTGTTCGAGTCCAACATGAGGCCAAGGACCTAACTGTGTGAAGCACTGGAAGCAGAGAGCATTCTGAGAAAAGGGGATACCAAGTGCAAAGCCCGTGGGGGACTGGCAATTTCAAGGAAAGAAGAGAGGCACACATAGCGGGAGCAAAACCACCTACGGCCCCTAATTCTATGGTAACTCTCAAGTCTCTGGCTCTAAGAAAAATTTCAGATCCCTTGCCGTCAATTTTAGGCAATGGGCGTATAGAAGAAACTGCCCTGGAAAGAACCCAGTGAAGGGGAGTAACACCTTTCTCAAAGGCAGCAAATATCTATTTTCTAGCTTGGTGTAGACCAGGACCGATGGTGGGGATTTGAAAGCAAAAGCAAAGGTTTCTCCCCAGAGCACTATCCCATGGTATTAAGAGTTTAATATATGGCTGTGGGCATCTATGAATCATGTGTTTTCCATCTTTTTTGCATTTTGGATCTAAGACAGCTGGAAATGAAAACTTGAGGTAAAATGCATTCTAAGAGACATTTTTTCCCTAGTCCTACATCCCAATTTGCAATTCCTTTCTGATATGATGTCTTGGTTGTGAAATCGCTTTTCCTGCACCCCAACTTACCCTCCAAAATGCAGAAATGCACAGTGACTTGCACAGTGGCCAGAAAGAGGGAGCATTTCAGGCTACAATTCTGGTATTAAGGAATAAGGATGCTGCCAAACCTGAAAACAGTTGAACAAATCCGAATGAGCTCAAAAACTAGGAAAGGCCACTTAAAAGTGAAAGATGAGTGTTTAAGGACTGCAAGGGCCTTAAACACTGGAAATTCTGCTGCCTACACTGTTTTTTATTCATTTACTGACATCCTTAGGGGTGAAGAGGGCTTGTCCCAGTGGTCAAATGCATGGTACCTCTGAGTAATGGACAAATAGTAAAAGACTGGGATAACTGTTTAGATGTTTGGGATATTCTAAGAGTACTCTCTCAGGGGTCTTCTCCAAACAGTGTAGATATGTAGCTTAGCTTGTCTCCATAACAATGACCTGGCCGGGCTGCTAAATCTCAACGCAGTTCTGGAAACTTCAGTTTCCTTCGTCTTATCATACATAAGGGACATAATTTTTCCTCTCTGCCATTGCCTTTAGTTCCATCTTCTATTCACAATTTTTTATTTCTCTTTTTCAAGTTATCCCTAAGGAGTGATAAACAATAGGCAATACTATTAAATAAAGGGCATAATTTAGTGAAGCGGCACACACTTCAATTGCATATACATTAAATTCACTGCTGTGGGGAAGGTGATTTTTAGCTCCATACAAGTTATATGGTTAAACTTCTTATAACAGACGTTCTTCTTCATTAATTCCATGTTTCAGAAATCCTCAATTGTGTATAGTCTTCTCATCCCACATAAACTGCCCTGATCAATGTACTTAAGTACCAGAGGTGCTTGAGTAAGTTGTCGATACTTGATGTCTTTCCTACTGTGAACACCCAGTTCTATGGGACTTACTTGCATGTGTCCAGTGACTCACAAGGCAAGCTCACCCCAGGTTGAGACAGAAGCGACCTCTCGCAGACACTGTTATCAATGAACATGTTATCAGTTACTTTGTTCCTATTCTGAAGTTTGTTACTCTTTACCTCTCAGCTCTTATTCTGCTCCTTTCCCCCCCTTTACTTCTCATCATATCTTTTAATAGATCTACTTAAGATCCCTGTCCTGCCCGCCCAACTAGTTGGCATTTCTGGGTGATCTGCTTCATGCATTTCGTAGATAATGCAGTTTAGTAGATTTGTTGAAACTGCATTTCACTACTTACATGTCTCTGGAAGGAAGGAGAGAGGACTTTAAATACCAAAATTGGATCTTGCTTAAAAGCACATCTTTAAATGAATTATTGGAATATTATTTGGAAGAACAAGCATAATTAGAAACACCTTGATAACTTTTGAATTACTTGGTTGAAAATGACTCACCCCTAAGATTTAATCCCCTTACTCATCAATGAAGCAGATCTAACAGGTTATAAATGTGGACGGCAAAGATGTCATATGAACTATTCCGAATGATTTTTAGTTAAAACAGTTCGACAGCAGAAGTGGGGGCCGCCTTATAAACCAACAGTGTCTGAGAACAACAGATAAATGTTTTCCTTTCCTTATATATTTAGTTAAAGTGAATTTTTATACACAGGGTTTATTTCCATAGCATGAGCCATCTGTATAATGTACGCCTAGGCCATTAATTTCATTTCACTGACTCACTGGACAGGAACATGCAATTCTTACTAATTTAGCTCCTTTTTTCCTCCAAGCTAAACACTTCAAAACAAAGTAGTGTAAATGAACAAATGGAATATTCATCTGGTATTACCCTAAAAGCAGGAAATTTAATAAAATAAACCACATCCATGTTGAAGAGATATCAGGTCAGTGGGTATTTTGCAGGAACTGAGCAGCTTTTTTCATTCATGGTAATTTGAGGACCTCTACTGAGGATAAACCGAGTTTGCAAAACAAGTTGACCCCTGTTATTTGAAGCGGAGTTTTAGAATATAGAATTAAAATAGTAGTGGTAGTAATAATAATAATAATAATAATAATGAGAACTTGTCAGAAATCACAGGATGTGAAACACAATGTGGGAAAGTGACTCCACTTTGTATGGAGTTGGGCAGTTTGAGGGATAGGCAACAAAAACCAATACTGTTTCTTCATCCTTTCTAAAAACACCAAAATATTAATATAAGCTTATGGATCTTTCATGTTATATGGTGTGTATTTCTCTAAAGTAGGCAAATAAGCAAAAACTATAGATAGCTACATCTCAGTTCCATATATATGTACATATACATATGATCGTGAAATAGCCCACACAAAGATTATTTTCAGCAGAAGCACAAAGCTCCACATGTAATTCAAGAACTAAAGATAATGTAAGTAAACAGAAAAAAAAATAATCTGGATATTGTAAATCTTTTGAATGCTAAAGTACAATAAAACTGTGGGAGCTCAGAGAAAAGCATAACCCCCCAAATAGATCTGCTGCAAAAAATATTTTAGAAAAGGAATATAAAATTTATCCTCAAAGAGATAAACAGGGATAGGACATCTACTAAACAATAACAGTCCAGGATAAAAGAAAAACAAAATAAAATCCACAGTAGACTTGCTATCATCACTGTTGGAACCTGCCAAGAGCTGGTCATTACGGAGAGTTGTTGTATGACAGAGTGGGCAGAGCGTAAAAGCTGGAGTCTGAAGATTTGAGATTAAAACTGGTTTGGTTATTTGTTCACTGAGTGATCATGAGAAAACCACTCAGCTTCTCTGAATGTAAGGTTCTTTATCTGCAAAATCAGGTCATTGGTATGTCCTAGGTTAGTCAGAAACATCCCATTGTACAGCCCTAGGGAACATAAAGAAAATGATGCCCTGGAGCTCAATAACACAATATGCTGAAATTCTGCTGGGAAAAATAATATGTCATTGTACCTATTCCCAGCATATGGTCAGCAGTCAAACCTTCCACCTAAAGCCATTTAAGAAAGCAGGCCCCATGAGAAAATACTGAATCAGCAAGACAGAGGACAAAAATAAAAACTGTGTCCTGGTCACTGAATAACAAATATAAATATTAAAAGTTTGCAAAAATATTACAAACAGAGAGAGCAGACCATAAAAATCTACAAATGCTAGCATTTTCCAAAAGAACACAGGATGAATGGATACTGGCATCACTAAGGAAAAATGTAAATTAAGAAAAAGTTGCAAGCATAAGTTTTAGTCATTAAGCTTAAAAATAGTCATCGCTATGTTTCAGGTTTTAAAAAATAATTGGCCCTGGAGAATATTATGCTAAGTGAAATAAGCCAGTCAGAGAAAGACAAATACCATATGCTTTCACTCACATGTGGAATCTAATGAACAAGCTGAACTAACAAGGATAATGGAGACAGACTCAGAGATGGAGAGCAGATGACAGCTAAGTAGCTGTGGGGGGAGGTGAGTGGGTGGCGGGATTAGACAAACAGCAAAAAGGACTCAAAGACATGGAAACACTGTGGTGATTGCTGGAGGGGGGAGGTACAAGGGGGTAAATGATAGTGGAAAAAATACAATAGGGATTAAATTTTTAAAAAGCTAACCACTGAGCACAAAAATTTAAAATAGCTATTAAAAATAAAAATAAAATTAAAAAATAACTTGCTACAAGCAAAAATAATTTTGCAGACATAATTTGAAAAGAGTGTTATGTTACAGAGATGGAAAGTAGAAATTCAGAGCAACATTTTTTGTCCTCTGGATCAGTCAAGGCCGGAACGAAGGAGTTATATCTGAAGAAAGGAACAGACCAGGGTGTTGCTTGTGTGAAAAGTCACCGAAATGACATTTCCAGGCATGCGGAGTATGTGTAAATGTGTTAACCTTTTTAGAGGAGCCAAGTGAGGATGTACAATATTCTAGAACACTGGATACAAAGACATTTATGAATTTATTACTAAAAACATAATTAGTGCTGACATAAATTAAATTTAATAGAAAAATGGGACCTATGATAATTATTCAAAAGGATAAAAAAATCCAGGAGCAGGAGATTCTAAGAAGATAAAAACCTGAATGTAGAATCCTTCTTTTTTAGCACCAATTTTAATCATTCTGCCCCACTTGAGTCAAATGACTGCTGGTGCCAACAGGCAACCAAATCCAAACAAAGCCTGGGGTCAGTGGGCATCCTGGGTGAAATAAATGGTGTGAGACTCACCCCTGGGCTGGGCTGGCACCTGAAGACTAGCACCAGAAAGCCTCAGGCTGAGGACCATAATCACGTTGTTATGAATCCCAGGTGGAAAGGTCAACAGCAACATGAGCAAGCATGTAGGGACAACCTCGGGCCCTGAGGAGACTGAGATGGAGCCAAAATGATGGCTTGGCTTCTCTCTGGCCTAGAGTTTGAAACAATACAGAGAGACCAAGAAGCAGGGAAGCTTCCTCCAAGGGTTTGGTTAGGAGACTGCCCACTTCTGCACAATTAGACCAGGGGAGAAACAGATTACATGCCACCACCAATGGAATTCCCAGTGGGCTTGCAAAGGAAAATAATAATACGCCATAGCGGTGCCAGAAGGAAAAGTATATATCGGTCAGGACAGAATGCGTAATAGTTAAGGGGGCACACACCAGCAACATGAATAAAACAACAGCAAGCACACTTAAGGAGTCTCACGAGTGCACCTGAAAGGGTTTCTGCAGTTACACAAAACCACATTTTTCAACTAAATAATTTAGTAAGAGAAGTGAAAGAAAGGGTAATGTTTCTGATCCTTGAAGTAGAGGCATGCATAATCATTGCAAAAAATAGTTTAAACCACAAAATATAAAAACATGGTATATTAATTTCCTATTGCTGCTGTAATAAATTACCACAGACCTAGTGACTTAAAGTGAAACAAATTCATGATCTTACAGTTCTGGAGGCTGCAGGTTTATAACAGGTCTTCACGGCTGCATTCCTGCTGGAGACTGTGGGAGAGAATGTGCTTCCTTGCTTTTTCCAGCTTCCGGAGTCACCTGCACTTCTTGGCTCATGGCTTCTTCCTCCACCTGCAAAGCAAGAAGCATAGCATCTTCTCTCCTCTCTGACATCCTGCTTCCATGATAAAAAGAAGATCCCTTTAAAGGGACCCTTGTTATTACCTTTGTTCTCCAGGATAATCTCCCCATGTCAAGTTCCCTAACTTGTTATCTGCAAGGTAACATATTCCCAAGTTCTAGGGAGGAGGACATGGACCTCTTTGACAGGAGGCATTGTTTGGTCTACCAGAGAAAGAGGAATAAAAAGATAGGAGTTGAATAAAAAGTCAGAAAATACAGCATGAAAAGCATAGTAGTTTCCAGTAAAAGACAAAAAAACACATGGAGGATAAGAAATTGTTTAAGCTTGTAATCAGAAAATAATGACCTAAACTGAAGAAATCTTGGACCGTAGATTAAATGACTTGAGTTCAGGCTGGATTAGTGGGGAAAGATACATCTAGGCATATTCTGGTATAATTTTCAAGCTACTATGATGAAGAAAAAGCCTTTGAACAAAATAGTTAAGTTATTTTGATGAAAGAAGACTCTCTAGGACTGGACTTCTCATGCATAATACTAGTGGTGGTAGAAAGCAGTGGAATAGACCCAGACTCCGAGAGTCCACATCTTCCCTGTCACCACTGCTGCTTATGAAAATCCAGTGATAAACTGGGACATTTTCCCCCAAACAAACTATGGGGAAGTAATGGGAAAAAGCATTGTAATCTGAGAATTCCATACCAAGGCAAACAACTGTTCACCAGAGAGCCTAAAACATATTTACACATATTCGAGAACTTATAGATTATCTCATATACCCACAACTGAGAAAAATACTCTAGGAAGGACTTTATTCACACTAAAAAAAAATGAAGCAAATCAGAGCCTCAAGGTAAGTGTCTATGTGGAAGAAAGAAACAATGGAGAATGTGGATAAGTCTGGATTGTTCTCTTAGACCTTCTGCAAAACTGTCTTTTTAATATGTCTTGTTAGTATGTTATATATTGCATACATGACATTAAATTGTATGATATTATTAGTCATGTTAGTGTTACACAAATGTAAAATGAATACCCTAAACACATAGGTTTTGCAAAGGAAATTCAGTAGGTATTAGTAAAACCTAACACTTGACACATTGGAGAAAATACACATGCTCCATGTACCTAGGAGTGAATTAGAGAAGAAGATAAGAGGAAAGTTAAGATATTATCAAGGTCTCATCTAATAAGTGTCAAAAAGAACTAAGTGAGGCAATACAACCGTCTTCAGATAAAAGTAACATAACAGTTCATCAATTCATAGAATGGAAAAGCATGATTGAGTTTCCAAATAAAAAAATGAATAGCAACTTGATTCAAACTATAAAAATAGAAGAAAAAACAAAACAACAAATGTGAAAAAAATCATCAAATAAAATAAACTGCATTGAAAAGCAAAAAGATTAGATTTCTGTAAAAAATAAATCCAGGCCAAGTGCTGTTTACTAAAACATAGTACAAATCTAAAGGTATATTACAAATAAAGAACAACAAATAAGGAGATTCTAGTCAAAGTTAACCACAATTAATCAACCACAATTAAAGATCAGTATATAAAGTAAAAGACACAATTCACAAAGACGATACACTAGTCCCAAGCCTATGCATGTAATTTCTACATTAAAAATGCACAGAGACGAAAGTCTTTGCACAGTCAGGGCCCTGCACGCCTTTCCACCTTCACCAATACCAGTCCTCCTCCTCTGCACTCTGTTCACATCACTGTTAGAACACACCTTCTACTGGTATCAGAATGCATCAAGCACTTTTCCATCCCAAACCTTTTCATTTGCTGTACCCTCTGTCTGGAATGTGCTTGGTACTGAGGAAAGGTTAAATGTTATCCTCCAGGTCACATCTGCTTCTAACCAAGCTATAGTAACAGTGGCCAGATTTACCTTCCTACTAAGACAAAACAGACAAAACACTGACAATAATTTTTAAGATACCGGAGATCAGAAAATAAAAGATAGTGATCTCTGAGAGCCAGGAAACAAATTCTATCTCTAGAATTATAGCACATCACACCTTGAGAGTTTTCAGTAGTGAAAAAAATTTTAATATGAAATTAAAACCCAGTGTATACTTTAAATGACAGATTAGACCCAGATTAACAAAAATTTATAAAGTAAATTATATCTATAGTGGAGCCCAGAGAAACAAAGAGATTAAAAGTATAAACAAGTGATTTGAAGCCATTGGAGAATAGTATAAGGGATGCAAAGTACCTTTTATTAGTGTTCCAGAAAGAGGAAATAAAAAGTTAAAGGCTGAGTATCTCCCAAAATTTGCTTACAATACTAATCCTCATTTGGAAGAAGTCCAATGAATTGGACCAATGCAAATCCATCCTTTGATTACTCAAATCCTCAACTCCTCCTTTTCTCACAGTCCATACCTCATCTAATAAAAATCCTGTTGGTCCTACCTTCACAGTATATCTAGATTCTGACCACATCTTATCCCTCTCACTTCTGAAAACTGTGATCCAAGACATTATCTCTCATCTGAGTCACTGAGTTTACTGATACAGTTCTTTCTGCTTCTACCCTCAGCCCCCAAAACCTGTTCTTAACACAGCAGCTACAGTGATCCTTTTAAAACAGGTCACTTCATGCCATTCCTTTGTTCCAAACCTTGAATAAATACCAAATTTTACAATGGGCTGACATGATCTGCCCTCTGTACTTCTCTAAACCAATCTCCCATTACTCTATCCCATCCTTGAACTTCATTCTCATTACTCCAGCGAAATAAGAATGTTTTGGACTGAGACCAATCCAGGTGTTTCTTCTGCCTAGAACGCTTTTCCCCTACATGTGCCTTTAGCCAATGCACTTATTCACATCTTCTGTCACTAACTATTACTTCTCAGTGAGCACACTCTGCCTTATTTTCTGCTGTAATCTGACCCAACCTCCCAGAAACCCCAGCCTCCTTTACTATGACCTACTTTTCCCCCAGAGTACTTACCTGATGTGCTACTCATGATGCTTATTGTTTATTTTTCTATCTCCTCTAAGCTTCCTTGAAGATCTTTGTATTCGCTCTCTCCTAATTTGTCCTAATTCCTAAAGTAGATACTCAACATATTTGTTAAGTAAATGGAATCTACAACAAGATACATTAGAGTGAACTGAAACTACCAAAGACATTTTAAGCAGCTGGAGAGAGAAGGCACCAATGGACAGCGGAGTCCTCAGCAGCACAAACAGAAACCAGAAAGCAATGGAGTAACTTTTAATTCTTAACCTAGATATTGGCTTCATGAAACTACTTTCTAAGAATGAGAGTAAAATAAAAACATTTTCAGATAAAATAAGTTTTCACCAAAGATAGTCCCTAAAATAAAATCTAAAGATATAATTTAAGATAAAGAAAACAACCCCACAAGTAAGATCTGGGAAATAAAAAATAGTGAATAAGAAAATGGTAAACATATGGATAAATTAAATTACATATTGATATAAAGCAATAAGTAATACAATAATAAATAAAATAAAGTAATATAGTAATGTTCAATTTGTGAAAAAATTTTAGTATACCTTAATTGCCTGACAATATTTGAATATTAGCTGCAAACCTGTGGGATGGCCAGAATTGAGACATTCATTCTAAGACACTTCATGTTGACAGAGATGGCAAATAATAGCCCTGGGCCAAACTTTGCTAGCCTCCTATTTTCTTTTATTTTTAGACAATAGAAATTTATTCTCTTACCACTTTGGAGGCTAGAAATCCAAAATGGAGGAGTTGTCAGGGCTCTGCTAACCTCTGAAGGTTCTAGGGAAGAATTCTTTTCTCCTGTGAGACTGTGGTGGTGGCCAGCAAGTCTTGGTGCTCTTGGGTTGTAGCAGCATCACTGCAATTTCTGCCTCTGTCCTCACATGACTGTCTCCCCTCTGTGAGTCTGTGTGTGTCTCTCCATGGCTTTCTTATATGGACACCAGTTATTGCATTTAGGGTTCGTACTAATCCAGTATGACTTCATCTTAACTTGGTTGGATCTGTAAAGACAATATTTTCAGCTAAAGTCATATTCACAGATACTGGGAGACAGGACTTCAACATATCTGAATTCAACTCACGAGGGTCTATGCTTGTTATCCCACCCTCGGGCTCTTGCCTGCAGCTTGACAACTATCAATATCTTTATAAACAAAGTCTTGGGGTTTTATTTTTATTTTTATTGTTGTTCAAGTACCCCCAACCTAGCCCCCCCCACCCCGGTTTGGGGTTTCTTTAAAAGAAATTTTGAGAGAAATTATATTGATTTGAGAGAAAGGGAAGGGAGAGAGAAAGAAAAGGAGAGAAACATCGATTGGTTGCCCTTCATAGGCACTCAGACTGGAGACTGGACCTGCAGCCCAGGCATGTGCCCCAACCAGGAGTTTAACCCACAACCTTTCAGTTTATGGGATGACATCCAGCCAACTGAGCTACACCAGCCAGGGCATAAATAAAGTTTTATCAGAACACTGCTACATCTACTTGTTTATGAGCTATGTATGGCTACTTTCATGCTATGATGGCAGAGCTATAATTACAAAAAGATCCCACTGCCTGAATAGCCTAAAATATTTATTATCTGGCTCTTACAGAAAAAGTTTAACCATCTCTGCTTTAAAGGAACCATAAAGATATTGACTACATTAGACTTTACATTTCCAGTGTATAAGCTAAAATGGTAGGAATAGAGATTACAATTCCCAATGCAATAGAGCCTGAACAATTCACAAGAAGGGGTAAAAGGAGAGAAGAAAGAAGGTAAGAAGGAGGAAAGAAAATTAACAACAACAAAAAATCAAGATAAATAAAAATCTCAATAAACTATGTAGGAAAATTCCATATGCTATATGTAAATGAACTTAAACTTTTAATTAGATAAGATGTACCAACTGACAAAAAATAAGTTAAAAATCCAGCCATACACATATTAAAAGAAACAGAGAAATTTTAAAGTAAATGGTAACAAATATATACTAGAAAATTACCAAGCAAAAAAAAAGCTTACAAATACAAATTTGCATTAGATGAAATAAATTTTAAAGGAAAAGCATTATTTTAACAATATTAATATGTATTTTCATATAAACTGAACTTTATACATTGTAAGCCCATCAACTAAAGAGCCTAGAAAAAATCCTAAAAGTAGAAAGAACTTAATTTTTAAAACTGAATAGTAGGTAAATATCAAAATATCAATAACCTTTATATATGTAAGTATCTAGAAATAGAACAGGGAAATTTTAAAATACCATATTGAATTATAAAACTACTATAATAATAGAATATGGAATGAGCAGAAGTATTCTAAAATTAATCAGTTTCCAGAAATATATCTTAGTGTACAGGATCATTAACAGAATAATTTTACATTATAACTCAGTTGAAAAAGGATAGATTAGTTAATGAAAGGCTGTTATTTCAAATGAGTATTTCTCTCAAATAAAATGAAAATTTGATCTTTCTCTAATGCAATAATCCAAAACTAATTTCAGGTATACCATAAAGATTGCAATGTACAGAAAAGTAAGTATTATAAGAAAATGTATATGTAGGAATTAGTGTTTAGGGAATATATTAAAAATCAAGGTCTAGAAGTTTTTACAAGATTGTATCTTAGTCAGGATCCATTTAGGAAAAAATGAAGTGCACTGATTATTTGAACAGAAAAAAATTTAACTCACAAGACTGTGTACACAGGTGTTAGGGGGCTCAGTGAGCAAGAGGACACTGAGGCAACCCAGACACAGCGATTGCAGAAAGCAGCTGCACACATGTGTGCGCCCCTGACACCTGTGTACCAGAGGGGGAAAGAAGAAATAAACCTGTCTTTCAAGATGGAATTAAAAAAAATTCATGGAACAATTAAGTGGGGTAAATAAGGTTGAAGAATTCAAGGTTAATATAAAACATCAGTTGTATAGTCATGAAATACGAGAAATTGAAATTAAACAAAAATACCACTTACAATAGCATTAAAAATATAAAATACTTAAGGATAGATGTACCAGAAGATGAATCAGAATACTTATACTCTGAAAACTATAAAACATTTCTGAGTAAAATTAAAGACCTAAATAATTGAAGAGACAGTACTGTGTTCATAGGTTAGAAGATTCAATATTATTAAGCTATCAATCATCCCCAAATTAATCTATAGATTCTGTACAATATCAGCAAAACCCCAGCAGATGTCCTTGTGGAACCTGATATGCTGATTCTAAAATATTTATGTAAAAACAAAGGACCTAAAAGTTTTTAAAAAGAGGATCAAAGTGGAAAACTTACAATATCTTACTTCAAGACTCTTATAATTAAGACAGTGTAGTGCTGGCCTAAAGATGGACAAATAGTTCAATAGAAAAGAATACAGAGAACAGGAATATACCCAAGCATATAAGACAACTGAGTTTTTGCAAAGATGCAAATGCAAGTTAGTGTCTAAACAATAGCCATTTCAACAAATGGTGTTGAAAGAACTGAATATCCATATGCAAAATAACACAATTCATACCTTCATATAGAAAAGTTAACTGGAAATGGATCATAAAATTCAATGTAAAATCTAAACTTACAAAACTTTCATAAGGAAACATAGGAAAAATGTTCATAAAAATGTTTAGGTAAAGATTTTTCAGGTATGATATTTAAGACTTAAAAGAACAGACCTATAAATGAAATTTCAACAAGATTAAGTCATTCTGTTTAAAAAACGATAGGAAAATGACTCACTTATGTGGTCAACTAACCTACAACAAAGGGGCAAGGATATACAATGTTGAGTAAAGACAGTCTTGAAGGACTTCCGCCAAGATGGAGGTGTAGGTGGAAACATTGTGCCTTCTCGCACAACCAAGTTTAAAGACAACAAAGTTTTAGTAACAAAAAACACAGCCAAAACACAGAAAATTGAACAACACAGGAGTCAGGCAACAACGAACCATTCAGCCAGACTGGTAAGAGGGGCGGAGTCAGCAGTAGAGCCGAGTTGGGCAGGAAAGATCCCCCGAACTCAGGTGCGTGGGCAGCTGTGGGCAGATCCCAGGTGTGGGGCAGCAAGGGGCAGACCCAGTGAGGGCACAAAGTGGCAGCCTGACTGCGCGGTCACGCATTCGCGCGCAGATAAACCAGTGAAGGAGCTAGCAGTGAGACAGACTGAGCAGGCCCCAGTGGTGGGAAGCAGCAGAGAGGCTCCGCTATTGCCCCTCTTTGACCCCGTCCCCACATACAGCATCACAACCCAGCAACCTGGGTGGTCCTACCCTGGTGAACATCTAAGGCTTTGCTCTTTATATGTAACAGGCACTAACAGGTGCAAACAGACCAAAACATGGCTCAAGAACTCAGAGTACCAGAGCCGATAACTCTAAGCAGCCAAGAAATAGCCAAACTTTCAGATGCACAGTTCAAAACACTGGTGATCAGGATGCTCACAGAATTGGTTGAATTTAGTCACAAATTAGAGGAACAAATGAAGGCTAAACTAATTGAAATGAAGGGAAATGCACAGGAAACCAATAGTGATGGAAAGAAAACTGGGACTCAAATCAAAGGAGTGGACCAGAATGAAAAAAAAATGACCAAACAGAAAAATATGAAGACACAAGAATTCAAAAAAATGAGGAGAGGCTTAGGAACCTCCAGGACATCTTTAAACGCTCCAACATCCAAATTATAGGGGTACCAGAAAGGAAAGAGAAAGAGCAACAAGTAGAAAACTTAGTTGAACAAATAATAAAGGAGAACTTCCCCAATGGGGCAAAGGAAATAGACTTCCAGGAATCTCAGAGAATTCTAAAGAAGTTGGACCCAAGGAGGAACACACCAAGGCGCATCATAATTATATTAGCCAAGATTAAAATGAAGGAGAGAAGCAGCAAGAGATAAGGGGACAGTCACCTACAAAGGAGTTCCCATCAGACTGTCAGTGGATTTCTCAAAAGAGAACTTACAGGCAAGAAGGGGCTGGAAAGAAATATTTCAAGTCATGAAAACCAAAGACCTACATCCAAGATTGCTCTATCCAGCAAGCTTTCATTTAGAATGGGAGGACAGATAAAGTGCTCCTCAGATAAGATCAAATTCAAGGAGTTCATCATCACCAAGCCCTTATTATATGAAATGTTAAAGGGATTTATCTAAGAAAAAGAAGTTTAAAAAACATGAACAGTGAAAGGACAACAAACTCACAGTTATTAACAACCACCCCTAAAACAAAAGCAAACTAAGCAGACAGCTAGATCAGGAGCAGAACCATAGAAATGAAGATCACATGGAGGGTTAGCAACAGGGAAGTGGGAGAAGAAGGGTGAGAAGGTACAGAGAATAAGTAGCACAGACGGTAGGTAGAAAATAGATAGGGGGAGGGCAAGAATAGTATGGGAAATAAAGAATCTAAAAAACTTAAGACACGTGGTCATAAACTAAAGGGGGGGAGTGGTGGGGGAGAGGGTGTGCAGAGTGGAGGGGAATGAAGGGGGGAAATAGAACAATTGTAATGGCATAATCAATAAAATATATTAAAAAAAGACAGTCTCTTCAGTAAGTGATGTTGGGAAAATTGGGCAGATACATGCAAAAACATAAAATTGGACCACTTTCTTACACCATATTAAAATAACTCAAAATGGATTAAAGACCTAAATATAAGACCTGAAACCATAAAACTCCTTACAGAAAACATAGGTAGTAAATTCTTTGGCATCGCTAGTAGCGGTATATTTTTGGATATGTGTCCTTGAGCAAGGGCAATTGAAAAAAAACTAATAGGACTACACCAAACTAAAAAGGTTTTGCACAGCAAAGCAATCCCACAAAACAAAAAAAAACCCTACTGAATGGGAGAATATATTTGCAAATTTTATATCTGATAAGGGGTGCATGTCCAAAATATATAAGGAACTCACAAAACATCAAAATACACAAACAATCCAAATGAAAACTGGGTCTGAACAGACATTTTTCCAAAGAGGGAGATAAACAACAGACATATAAAAATATGTTCAACATCACTAATCATCAGGGAAATGTAAATTAAAACCACAATGAGACACCACCTCCCACCTGTTAGAATGGCTACCATCAGTAAATCAACAAATAACTGGTGTTGACAAGGATGCGGAGGAAAGGGAACATTCATGTTCTATTGGTAGGATTGTATATTTGTGCAGCCATGGTGGAAAACAGTATGGAATTTCCTTTAAAAATTAAAAATAGAGCTGTCATATGATACAGCAATTCTACTACAGGTGTTTATTTGAAGAAAACATGTTAAATATTATTCAGCAATAAAAAATAATGAAATCTTGCTTCTTGCAACATGGATGGATATCGAAGGTATTAAGTTAAGTAGAGTAAGTCAGACAGAAACACAAATACTATATGATTTCACTTATATGGGGAATCTAAAACAAAAAACAAAAAAATGAATAAGCAAAACGAAAACACATCTACAGATATAGAGAACGAGCTGAGAGCTGCCAAAGGGGAGGGCTGGGGCGATGAAAATTTAAAAATAAATAAATAAAAATGACACTGGAGTGAGAGAGAATGTTTGCCAATCACGTAAAGAACTTGTGTTCAGAATATATAAAGATCTCTCAAATGGCTAATAAACATATGAAAATTTGCTCACCATCATTAATCATTAGGGAACTGCAAATGAAAATCAGCATATGAGTTTAATCAGCCAAAATGAAAGAGACTGGCCATACCACATGTTAACAAAACACGTAGAGGAACCTGGAACTCTCATGTGCTACTTCTGGGAATGCAAATGGTGCACTTTGGAAAACAGGTTGATTGCTTCTCAAAAAGTTAAACAAACACTACCATGTGACCCATTCTACTACTAGGTGTTGTTGAATAAATGGATACGCATGTCCAATACATATGAATTCATTTATGCACACAAAGAATTATATGCAAATGTTCATAGCAGCCTTATTAGTAATAGCCAAAAACTGAACTTGAAGGTACCACTCAGGAAACTTACAAGATAATGAAAAGGTTCAATATCTTGATTGACGTGTTGATTACAAGATTGTGTATATTTACCAAAAGTCATTAAATTATACATTTAGATCTGTACATTTCACAGATAAAAGTTTTATTTTAAAATGACTAAAACTAAAATAAACAAAAATGCTTTTAAAAGAAGAAATAAATCAAAGATATGCCAGCTGATTTGTTGAGATTTATTAAATAAATGAGGAGAGGGCTTCCGGTCAAGATGGGGCATAGGTAAATACAGCTCACCTCTCACACAACCACATCAAAATTACAGTTAAACTACAGAACAACCATCACTCAGAACTGTCAGAAATCAAGTTGAATGGAAGTCTGGCAACTGCAAAATTAAAGGAACCACATATGTCCAGACTAGTAGAAGGTGGAGACATGGAATGGGCTGGTCTCACACTCACATGTGGTGAATAAAACTCAGGGGGCTTATCTTGGCAATGAGGATCTTTGGCCCCACACCAGGTGCCCCAGCCCAGGGCTCCAGTGCCAGGAGGGTAAGTCCCCATAATTTGTGGTTGCAAAAACCAGCAGGGATTGAATCAGTTCCTCTTAAAGAACATGCATATGGACTTACTCAGAGTCACTCCCTCTGAGCTCCAGCACCAGGGTAGCAGCTTAAAAGGCACCGGTGGCATCAAGGTGCAAGCTGGGGGACAGCTTTCTCCCAGACAGAAAGGTAGGCAGAGGCCATTTTTCTATTTCTGAATCCTCCACTCACAGAGCCTCAGAGCCTGCAGGCTGGTGCCATATCTGAGACTCCACCAACCTGGCTAACATTGTTTGCCTCACCCTGGAGATGCCCCAAAGCTTCACTCCACTCAAATTTCAGGTCCACTCAAGTGGTTAACAGTGGTTTTTCCATATGAGTGGCTGGTCTTGGTTAATGCTTCACAGCTTCCTGAATTCACTCAAACAAGCAACAGCAAGCCTCAGCAAGCCTCCAGCCCCTGTACCTTTTGCTAAGTGGCCCCAGGCCTGGCACTAGCAGCAGCCAGCCTAGGTTCATAGTTTGGCTTCACCTAGGAAGCTCCAAGGCCAGCACAGTAGCAGCCATCTGCAGATTGCTTCATAGCTCATGCTGGGTGACCCTGAGCCAAACGCAAGTAGGGGCTGACCTTGGCAGACACCACCCAGGAAACCCCAAAGCCTGCACACCCATTGGACAGCTACAGACCATGTTGGAGCACCACCACCCTGACGCTGCACAGCTGATCCTCCAAGGTCAGAGGTTGGTGTTCACTGGTCATAGCCAGTACTTGCAGCTGACTGGCTGAAGTCATTCCTCCCAATGACTTCCCAAACGCAATGAAAAAAAGAGGATGTACTCAGCCCACATGAGGCACACACCTCGAGTACATCTTGGGTGATAGGGGAGGCTGTGCCACAGGTCCCTACAGGTCACCCAGTAAATTAGGCCACACTACTGAGACAGGGAGTGTGATATAGCCACTCTACCTAATACATAGAAACAAGCACAGGAAGGCTGGCAAAAAGATGAGTGGTTATGGGATGCAGCTGTACTTCATATGGTCATATATTTACATCAAAGTCCTATAAAAATGAAATAAAATAAGGAACTATTGCTTCTATAATAAACCAGTTCAGCCAATTATTAGTAGGGAGAGACTCTTAGGGACAACTATTTATTTCTTACTTAACAGTGAGGTATTTAAGATTATATTTATGGAATTCTGAATTATATATAAAATAATATATATATATTAAAGTTTTCTTACTCTTAGGCCTAAATCTGATCCCTACATAGAAATACAATGCAAAGTCTTCATTTCTTCTTATTGTAATGACCTGTTTAAGTGGGATCCAAAATTTGGGTTCAAGTCAGAGTATACAGGACCGAAAGCCACAGTTGTTTTGAGAAAGTAATAAAATGAATGACTCAGACCTTGCTCATAAAAGGAAAAAGTACTATTACATATAGATTTTACTTTTGCATAATAGGAAATGGAAAATCATCTGCTAAAAGAGCTATTACAATTAATAAAATTGTTTTATGTGGCCCTTCTAGTGACTTGACTATATTTTCCTTCCATTTCTTCTCTGGTGGACTTGAACAAGCAGGGAGGGCAAACTGGAAGAAGGATGCAGGTACATCTGACGGGCATGATCCCCAGTTGAGATGGCAGGTACAAGAATTGTTGTCCTTTTCCTGGCTGGTGTGGCTCAGTAGACTGAGTGCCGGCCTGTGAACCAAAGGGTGGCTGGTTCGATTTCCAGTCAGGGCACATGCCTGGGTTGTAGGCCAGGTCCCCATGGGGAGCCATGTGAGAGGTAACTACACATTGATGCTTCTCTCCTTCTCTCTTCCTCCCTCCCCCTCTCTCTAATAATAAATGAATAAAATATTAGAAAAAAGAATTGTTATCCTTGGTGCCTAAGACAGTTTGATGTACCAGAGGTGGCTCAGAGGCCTTGTCTTTTCCAGGACTTGGGCATGTCAGTGTTTCTGTGGCTCCAGGCAAGCACTGGATGCAGCCAGTGTGGGGCTCAAATTGCTTGCTGGTTGTCTTTGGTCTTACGAGAGTCTGCCATGTCTTAACAGCACTGTTGAGGGGAACCGAGGGCAGAAACTGCCTGATGGCCTTAACTGCCTCCTTTCCTGTGCCTTTCTCTCCCAGAACTGGTAAAAATTAGTCGGTTCCTTCACCACAGACCCAGAAGAACAGATATTCACTGCCGAGAGTGATGGAGAATCCAGAACAATCTGGATATTGAAGGAACATAACATGAGTGAGTAAGTAAAGCAGGATACGTAAGGGACCATGTAACCCCCAAAAGAAAGGCCAAAAGCATCATATAGACCAAAGCATTCCCTTTGAGCAAGAACAGAAGACATAAAAGAATTAAAAAAAATAAATCTTAGATGCTACTGAAGCACAAAAGTAGACTTCTAGAAAAACTATGTATATATAATTTGATTAAATGACTTTAGTATATGTGCTGCTGAGACAAGCACCTTTAAAAGATTTTAATATATTCACCACATCATCATTTAAACTTTAATGTATAATAATTTAAAATTGTAATTACTATACAGCACCTATTTTAACTATTTATTGTACAATAAATAGTTAAAATTTTCAATAGACAAATAAAAATAGAAAATAGTGACAACTGAGAAGAGGTTTACCAGTCTGGAAAAGAAAAGAAAAGCCCAAAATGCAGCACAGAAACTGGGCCGGAGGGAACAGAAGCAGCTGGGGAAGGACTGCTCTGGACCTTGAGAAGTACGGGAATCTTCTCGGGGTCCATCTGGACAAACTGTCTTCTTTAGAGTTTCCTTCTGCCATTGTTTTTCTTATGATGCTGATGCTTCTGGCCTGGGAACCAAACTTTGAGAAACGCAAAGCCAGAAAACGCAGAGCACCAAAAAGTACCACAAAGGCTGCTTCTTCCTCCTTGTAAATGTAACTCAGTTTTTAAGAATAAAACGTCACAAAATCCTTACATAAAATGTAAAAATCTTTAAACTGAGAAAAACCATAGAAATAAATTCCATCATGAAAATAACAAATTTCACCAAGTCAACCAATCTTTACATTTTTCAGAAGTGAGGACACATTACAAGAAATTTGACATGAAAGACCTTCATCCAAGTCGGCAAGATTCTATTACTTCTTAAGTCAGAAGCATAAATCTGATGCTGATGTGTAGACCAGATGTATCTCCCTAAACAGCTTTAAAAACCCTTCCCAAATGTGTCCATAGTGAATTCCTGAGAACTAAAGTGTATTTTCCCCACTGACTCTGTTCACTTTTAACTGACAATACTTTCCACTTAAAAATGTTGATTCCAAGACCTAAGAAAAATGAAATACAAGATTAAACACGTAGGGAAAAAGGTGTGTTTTTGGAAAGTAGATTTGACTAATCTTTTTAGCACCATTTTATAATAAAGCACGAGCCACACTGAACCCGTCACAAAGCCCCGGGACCCGAGGAACCTGAGAGAAGGGGGCACAAAGAGGTGGCAGCGCACTTATAATTCCTGCAGCATGCTTCCCTCGGGTGTGAAAGAATCTTTTCACCCTTTGTAAATATTTATTTTTACAATCCTGGCACCATAAATCAAAGCCCAGCATTAATATTTTCTAATCCTTTACTTTTGACAGGGTGTTTACCTCGGGTTTCTTGCATTTAAAGGGATGCTCAACTTTAATTTACTTGTGAAAATCCCAACCTCGTTCATGCTTCATTACAAGTGAGGGGGCATAAACAACCACAGTTGTTATTCTGGCCCCCCAAATAAAATGGAATGAAATACATCAGAAGTGCCCATGACTAGCTTGCTGGGCACAGTCATGAGTCTAAACAGAGCTGGATACATATGCTGTACCAGGTGGGCTCTAGAATGCCTGTTGACTGCTGGAAAACGCTAGTACAGATCAAGTGCCGCACAAGCAGGTAAAAAACAAGTTTTGGGGAGCATAGCTCACAAATTATTCATGAAGAAGATGCTGGAAGATTTTGGAAGCAATGTCTATAACCACCAACCAAAGGTGGACAGGAACCCTGGCCCCTGGGGCTGTTGCTGTTGATATCATCGGCTTCACACGCTCTTGCCATTCTGAGTCAGACAATATCTGCTTTTCTGAGAGCTCATGAGTAAGCCCATTTATAAAATGTGACTTTCTCGAAGGCGTGAAAGAATTCTGTCTTTCGGGTAGTATTTGTCTTTGTAATCTCAGCACCGCCTGGAGTCTGGCACACAGTAAAATTTCACAACATGTTTCTGATTGAAAGAGCTTTGCATTTGGTAAGTCACCATGACTCCTTGTAATAATTGCCACTCTCAGGCACTGCTGCTGTAAAAGCAAAGAGAGATTCATCTTGAAATGTTAACATGGCCACAGCGTGATTGCCTCCTCAGTATCTCTTAATTGAAGGTTGAGCAAGAGACTGCCTAAGTAAGGTCCATACACACTCAAAAATTATATAACTCTTGAAACAATTGGAAAGTTTCTTTTCACAGAAAACATCTGCTGTGCCTAAATGCTGAAACATTCCCACAGTCATGATTTTTAGCCAGGGGGTGGAGGAATGTGGATGGATGAAATCAATTAGCAAGCCATTATTCCAGCCACTAAGGCAGAGAGATGGCGGGGTAGATTTAGTTGTTGCAGAAAACACTAGTGTGTAAAATAATAGCAACTACTTTTTACTGAATGCTTACTGAAAGCCAGGTGTCATACTAGGCACTTTCCATACACTAGTGCTAATTCTCACAGCAAGCTGCCCAGATCACAGAGTTAATAAGCAACCGAGCAGAAGGAAGCCCAGGGTCTGCCAACCTCCTGAATTCATGCTTGCAGGCTGCTGGTGGATCTCTCTGGTGCTGATCCAGCAAAGCCGAGGTGCACAGGGGGATCCAGGGAGGTTGCTGAACAGCAAACAACCGATGGGGATAAGATGCTGAGAATGGGTGGGAAATGAGAAAGATGGAGACTGATCTGGGGGGCTCAGCAAAAACCAGGTCAGAGGAGAATGACAAGGTACAGGTACCCATTCTCCTTATTAAAAATCAGTCAAGTCCCTGGAGCAGGTTGTAGATAGCTATGCTTAACTGGAAAGCCCACCCCCCTTCACCCCAGGGGCTCCTGAGGCTATAACTGGGGATTTCCCATGACCCCACCCTCCCTTTTATGGGGTCTCTGGGAAATTTCTACAGGTTCTAATTCTTTCTCTTTAATGATTATAAGAGGGCTTCATCGTACAAATATATTATATTTCTACCTCTATTTCAAAAGGACAGTCAGAACAGAGTGCACCTTTGAAGTTACTGTGATTTTTATTTTTTTGTACTGAGAGCAAACCCAGTGTTTTGCTTGGTTTTTGATTAATTCATCCAAAAATTTATGGTATGGAGAGAAATTCACATCTAGGTTTAAAATGTATTGAGCTGTTTAAATGCATTTTCCAATGTTGTTTTACTATGCTGGAGAAACCATGGCCCTTTCACATATGAACAACCTGTATCAAGGCTAAAGTTTGTAATGGCTGTAAAAACATTCGGGAGAGAGAGAGAGTGAGCTGTGACTAGAAACAGTGAGAAATCACTTTTACAGAGTAGAAGAGTAGTCATGCTGGGAAATGTAGAGCCCTCGTAGCTGAAATTTCTTCTTTTTCTGTCAGACCAAGAGGAAGAGAAAAATAGGTTTGAAAGAGAGAAGCACAGAATCCTCTGAGGAAATTACTTCAACAACTAAATAGGGAGAGGGCAGGATAACAGGCAGCTACCAAGTTGAGACAGGCCCAGGGGTCATTAATCTTTGATAGTCTGCATCTGTATTTCTTCCATTGAAAACGGACACCTGAAGTAGCAAAGATCAAAAAAACAGAGGTTCCATTTTGAAAGCGTTGGGAGAAACAGAAAAGGATTAAGATCGAAGCGGTTACAGGTAACACAGAAAATTAATCCATTACAGTTTGGTATTTACATGCCTTTAAATTTTGCCATACTTATCTGCCCTGGTCATAATATACTATGGAACTTGAATTCCAACTTTTAGAAAAAAATATCATTGAATGACAATGCTCTCAGGACAGAGGCTATGCTTTATACATCTGTGTAGCTCTCCGGTTCTGTTCCCAGGCAGCCCACAGGGAATCTCACCAAATGAATAGGGAAAGAAATCCACTTGAACTCTAGGGACAGAACCCAGGGCCCAGGGCCCAACTCAAAAGCCTCTTTGGAGCATGTATTTGCAAATACGTGATGCAAATGGGTTGGAACTGTGGCCAACAGAAGAATCTATGTCCCTCTGAAAAGCACTCAAATTCATTTTAGGTTCAAAACCCCGTGCCTTCCTAAAGCTGTAGGAATGCATACAGGCCCTTGGTAATACCGGCTAAATATCTGCTATGTTCTAGGTGTTATAAACCCTTTTGACAACTCAACAGGGTAGGTGATGCACCCACTTTACAGATAAAGAAATAGGCTTGTAGAAGCAAAATAACTTGCCTAAATTCACACAGCTACTAAATACTGTATTTTTCGAACTGTAAGACATACTCCCCCCGACCAATTTAGGAGGAATAATGGTTGTTAGTGCTGCTGTTGAGTTCTGTTTACATTTACATTGGTGAAATATTATGTTATTTGTTATTAAATATTTTACCACATTCTTTGCTTCAAAAAATTTTTTCCTACTCTCCTCCTCTAAAACCTAGGTGTGTCTTATGGTCCAAAAATCCGGTAACTCAGATTGGCTTTTGACCCACGTCTGTCTTCTCTTCCTGCTTTTACCACACTGTTGACAGAAGCAAGCCTGTTGGAAGTGTGAGTATAAGAAACAGAAGTTTATATAATAAACTGCAAATTCCAGCCTCTAAAGTGGCAGCAAATGTTTCCATTTTACATTGTTCTTGTGCTCTACAATGATGGTGCTCACTTTTCTTATTCACTCCTAAAAAATGTAAGTTTTACAAATGTTATGTTTTGAATTCACAACATTCCCATGGGGAACTTCTTCACTCTGTACACTTAAGCAAACAGAAAAACAGACACCTAAAAGGCAGAGATCTTACGGTCTTCTTCTCAAGGCGACCCAGCAAGAGAGTGATGTGAAGAAGGTGGGACACGGCGTTTCGTAATTAGTGTTGTAACTACAACTCACTGCGTCTACGCTCGAAACAATTGGGATTTTACTCTTGGATTCCACCATCTGGAGTTTCGAAATACAATTGGAAGAAAACAAGATCTAAACAAAAAAAATGGAAACATCAACAGCGGTGATTTACAAAATTTCTTTACTCTCTAGGATTTCCTACACTCTCGGCTCTCATAATACAATTAAATGCTTGTTTCGAATCTCTTAGGTACTTAACCTAGGCGTTGAAGTACAGAAATATTTCTTGAATATAAAGTGTTTGGAGCTTTGATGATTAAAGAGCACTACGAAATAAAGGAAAGTATCTTAGAAATAACAATAATGACAAATAAATATTTAGAGTTTGCCACCTAAGAGGCACTATACTAAGCACTTTATACTTATTTAATGCCTCCAATAATCGCACAAAGGGGACAGTATTAGTATCACAATTTTACAAATGAGGCAACTATGACATGGAGAGAAAAATCACTAGTATTCACAATTTTCAACCCTGGAACCACATTTATAATTCTTTTTGACCAAAAGAGAAAAACAGGGTACAAGTATTATAAGTGGAAGTTACCTTTAGAGATCATTTTGTCCATCATTTCTCCACCTGTTCCCCACATGAGAAGGTAAGGAACGAACAGATCCCTGGTCAAATAAATTCAGAGATCACTGCATATTCTACTCATTATCTCTCTCGGCCAGTCACAATTTCTGAACTGTCTGAATTCTTTTCTAAGTATATATCATTTTTAAACTTAAAATAAAAGTTAGTTTAATCATTAAAAAACCATGAAACAGTATGCTAAAAAACACTTGAAAAAAGTTTTTTTTTCATATTGGTTAGAAGTCTCCCTTCTAACTTCATATATTTTAGGTTATTAGCTAAGCTCTGTTTAGCAAAACTACCTTGAACAGAGTAAGTCAGGGGTTGGCAAACTGTAGGCCAAGTAGAAACAAAGAATGTCTTTTAATTGCTTAAGGGCTGTAAAAAGGAATTTAAGAAACAATGGCATGACAGTCTTTTCTGTGGTCCTGCAAAGCCTAAAATATTTGGGACCTGGCCCTTTGCAGAAAGTTTGTCAACCCCTGAAATAAACATTGAAATGGCAAGTACAACGTAAGATTTTACTTATCCAACATAAATAGGAGATTGTTTTCTCCATTCCCCTTGATGGAATAACTAATTCACAGAACAATGAAGAACATAATTAAATGGCAGTCAAATCAAAACATTTACTGATGTTGTAGCTAAGTGCAGTTAGCTTTCACAGGTGAAAATATTATTTTGTGAACTCAAGAATACAAGAAATAGAATTTATTTCTATAACAGTTAATTTCTATATCTCATTCTACTTGGAACTGAAAGTTAAAGTCAATTTAGGGTTTCCTTTTTTCTCCCAGCACTGAGTCCAATTCGGCAGGGAAATATGGTCAGAGTACCACATATTGGTACTACTGAGGCAGACCCTCGCCTCTCTTTTCCCGGGTTACTGGTCCCTCGCCCTCTTAAACAGCCCTGCATCCCACTCGTGCAGCCTCTTCAGGACCCTTCCCACCAGTGCTTCCTTGCTAAGGTCTAAGGCCCTTATGCACTCACTAAACAGAAGACTTTCTTTATGCTTGAACAATTTATTGCCTGTAACTGCCTTAACATTTGCTTCCTCAAGTCTTATTCTTCCTTAAGGTTAATAACATATCACTTTTAGCTTCACTGCATTCTTCAATACCTCTTTATAGTTTTTTACATTATCATTTATTATTTTCTAATTTATTTGCTCCATAATTTCTATAGTGCTATTTGAGAATAGGCACCATTTTGTTTTTTTATCTATGTGTTTCTGGTTCATAGCAGTTTCTGATGCATATTACATACTCAAATATTGGTTCAAGTTAATGGATCACTAAATCCCTCCGAGAGAAAGCTTTTCATACTTAAAGTTCTGTCAGTCAACATTTGGGTTATTGTACGCATCAGGAATAAACTTAAATTTCCTTATGCTCTTACTAGGCAGACTTGTCTTCTCATATCAATTAAGATTTTAGGTGTGTGTATAAATATTTACACATACAAACCTGAAGTCATTAAAAAGCTTCAGAGAAACATAGCAGAATGTAAAACTGGAACTGATGAGCACATCGGATATTACCAAGTTTGGTAGAACTTTTCAGTCCTAGAAAATCAGTAGCTGCTATTTAATGACTGGATATGTAGGAGCTCGGATGCTTGCTGAATGGAATTAATAGTCAACTCACTTTGAGACTTCTCAAAAACCAACCAGAAATTCTGCCTCTGTGAATATACATTCCTATTTAAATTTTAGCAGACATTTGTTCCTTGTTAACATTCTTTTTACAAGATTTCACAATGTAACTTCCTTCTAAATTTTAGTGTCAGAAAAAAAATTATCTCTAAGCAACTCGAGTGCTTTCATCAAAAGTAAAAACTATTATCATAGTTTCCTTTTTTTGTCTCAGCTGCCAGGAAATTCAGACATATTTACGTATAATCGTAATGACTACTTTATCTTCTGATAAAAGCTCCCCCTTAAATAATATCTGATCTTTTTATCTTTAATGTCTTTGTTACATTTTGATGCATTACCATTTACAAGCTCATCCATTTTAAATGTCTACCGACTTCGTACGTTTTGCTTGCTTGACAATTTCTGTTACTCCCATTTTTCCCCATCTCCTGACATTGTTATATTATTTTGGATGTTTTGTTAGCTTACTTTCATAACTTTATATTTTAATCCTCACCCAAGAATATGTTTTTATTGATTTTAGAGAGGAGAAACATCAATGTAACATGGATTGGTTGCTTCCCACATGCACCTTCACCAGGATGGATCGAACCCACAACCTGGTAGGTATGTGTCCTGATGAGGAATCCAATCCACAACCCCGTGCAGTATGGGGTGAGACTCCAACCCACTGAACCATCCAGCCAGGGCTACCTTCATAACTTCAATATGCTCATACCTTTCTTCTTGATTTCTCTTCCAGACTCTCCTCACCTGTCACATACAGTGAGGATATTAATACCCTTTTCCCCTTGTCTTTACACCCCCTCCTTTGATCATCCAATTTGTATCCCATCTTTACTTTGTCAAAGTTGATTATTTACAGTCAGTGCTACTATAGTCAATGCCTACTGTGCTCTATGATGAATTCTAACATAGTGTATTACTATAACTGTGCACATACCATTAACTGAAGAATGCAGCAGTACACCTCGAAGACATTCTTTTCTTATATTGCTTGTTTTCCTGGAGCTCTTGCTTTGTCTTTTTTTTTTAATGCAGTATGCATTTTTGCTTCCTTTGGTACAGTGGCACTAAAGTAGAAGTCAGTTCCAGGGTCCTCCTTTTGCCAGTGCCTTACCGCACAGCTAAAGAAATTAGTTACTGTTGGAAGTTTGCATGAAATCGAGTGCCTTGACCTTTCAGAAAGCCGTCACTCTGAATGATCTCTAGATTCGGCATTTTCAGAGGACTTCCAAGGAAAGATACTCTTCGGTAGTGGAAGTCACAATACCTAAATTAGCTTCATGAAAATAAAAAGTTAGAGCCATTCCATATGATCATGACAGGAAAAAAAAGAATGAAAATATACTTCAAATAGGAGGAAGCATATGTTTAAATCTAAGAAGAAAAAATGCATTTAAAAAATGTAAGTAGCAAAATAAAAACCTAAGAGGTTGTTCTAACAAAAATGAATAAAAACAACCATTCCTAGAAGTAATGAAATATACATGTAGTATTCAAGACAAATATGGTAACACTTCTAAACTTCTAGGGCACAAAGTAAATCTTAAAACAGGCTTAATATACATTTCCTTTCATCTAAATGCAGTTTACATAGGCTTAAACCAAGTACTCAGATTAGAAGCTTCTAACTAGCAAGTTCACCCATCAACTGAGGGCCCGGTGCACAGCTACTCTAGGCACCAGGCCCAAGGTGACAAAACAGATGTGTTCAAGAACTTATAGGCATGGAAGGAGACAGAAAAGAAAGCAATAAACCACACACTGTACAAGATGCTCTATAAATAGGATAAACTACCTAACTTTGGGAGACCTATAGGCACAGTTATCTGAGGGGACAATGCTAAGGTTGACATATGAAAAATAAGGATTTTCTTAGGACACAAGAGGAAGGGCAGAACATCATAGGCAGAAGGAACAGTTCAGCAGAGTGGGGATGTGAGAAATCACAGCCATGTGGATAACGGTGAGACATTTGTTAATTTGGCTCATATAACAGTGCGAGAAGCCCTGGCTGGTGTAGCTCAGTTGATTCAGCGCGGGCCTGGGAATCAAGCAACCACGGTTCGATTCCCAGTCAGGGCACATGCCTAGGTTGCAGGCCAGTTCCCAGCAGGGGACACACAAGAGGCAACCATACACTGATATTTCTCTCCCTCTCTCCTTCTCTTCCCCGAGAGAGACAGCAGAGAAAGCTGGATGATCAGGTAAAAAACACACCAGAAAGACCTTATAGGTGATGTGATGGCTTACAGATCGCATTCTAAAGTAACTGAAGGCTTCTCACTATAGAGGAAATGAAATACTCTGATTTGTATTTTTATCATTGAGGAAAGAGTGAAAGGAACAGAAAGTCCAGTGGGGAAGTTTAAGAACTAGCGTTTTGAGAGCTGCTGTAACGAAACACCACAACCTGGAAGGCTTAAACAACAGAAATTTGTTTTCTTCTAGTCCTGGAGGCAAGAAGTCCATTATCAAGTTGCTGGCAGGGTTGGATTCTCCAGAGGGCTTTCTCCTTCACTTGCAGACGGCCTCTTTCCTCTTCATGTTTTTTTACTATGCGCACAAATCCCTGATGTCTCTTTCTCATCCCGGACAGGCACCAGTCACAGTGGATCAGGGCCCCACCTAATGGCCTCGTATTACCTGAATTACCTCTTTATAGGGCCTACCTCCAAGTAATATTCTCAGGTGCAGAAGGTTAGCACTTAAAGAATTCTGGAGTGACACAATTCAGTCTGTAACACAATGAGTGGCAGTAAGAATAGAGAAGCGGGGACAAAATGAAGGACAGTTAAGAAGTAGAAGTCAACAGGACTTGACTGGTTGACGAGTCAGGTATACACAGGACATAAGGAGATCTGGATTTTTAATTTAGGCAATGTGGTATGTGCTAGTACTGTTTGTAAAAAAAAAACACAATACAGAAGGAGAATTGGTATGCTTAGGAAAGTTAAAAGCTCAATTTTCAACATGTTGCAATTGAAGTAGTAATTTTTAGTTAACAGGAAAAGTAAAATGGAAACCAGGGGCACATGAGATTGTCAGGAAAGAAAGAGCAGCAGGGAATATAATCTTGGTGAACACCACTGGGAGGAGCCAAACCTGCAGTCTGTGAGGGTGTATCTAGATAGTCTCCGAACAGAGCGATGTGCCACACACATTAAATGAGAGAAGAATTAAGTAGGAGATGGTTGCTAATTCCTAAGTCTTTTACAGAAACTTGATATTTTATTTCAATTCCTAAGTCTTTTACAGAAACTTGATGATATTTTATTTCAAAGAAAATAATACATGCATTTCATGAGTTCCACTTTGCTTAAGTCAGTAAACTTGGCTATCATTTGTGATGACTTCTTATTTAGAATGTACTCAAAATTCCTTAATGATAACATATACCTTTCCTTATACCTTTTGCAAATTCTAAATCTTTAGAATGAAAAAGATCTTTAAAGCAAAAATATGATGCCATATCTTAAACTCATCAGTAAACTGATTTTTTTCAGGGTTAATTATTCTTTATAATACTCTCATTTACATAGGAACACAAATTTTGAGGTTAGTTACCTATAACAATGTATATGCCTTATATACTGTAGAGGTGTTAAGAAAATATCTAATTGATTAATAGCTAAACAATAAAAATATTACACATTGTGGAATGTCATAGTTTTAGAAAACCAAGTAGCTTGAAATCTGTTGATAAAGTCTATTTTGAATGACTCTAGTGTTTTAATGTGGAAAATAGAAAACAACATGCATAGGAGAGAAACATTTATCAGCTATATTGTGCATATTATTGATACTGATTATATTGACAATCAGATATGGACACTTTAAAATTTCACATTACTCAGAGATCCAAAGGCACAGACACAAGTGATTTATTGTTTTTAAAAATTGACAAAAGGGAATATTTGTTCTGGGAGATTTTTAATCAATTTAACACTATTAGATATTAGAGAAAAAATTCCATAAACATTCCCTCACAAAGCTGGTAGTTTTATATTTACACAGTGCTTTACAGCAATTTTAAATGTTTATAATACAATAATGTTACTTCAGAAAACATAAAAAATATAGTTTTTTAAATAGCCATGCTCCCATTTTTGATGAAAGCTATTCAGTTCATCCTAATGTAGTTTAACACTTTAAAAATGCATGAGATATTGCAGTCAGCTTTATAAATCTCTAAGACAGAGGCTGTCAGGCAGAACAGACAGAGGGCTCATCATCACTTATGTCTGAATCATCTTCATCAACTCCTTCAATCACTGATTTCTTCCCTTTACAACAGGATACAATTAATCCAATCAAGAAGACCTGTAAGTTTAAATAAACTATATGTTATTTCCCAAATGTAAAGTCATTCAGAAAATACTGAATTTAAAATCCAATGGCATTACTATGATACAAACAAGCTAAGGGTCAGATAATGCCTGGGATACCTATACTTACCCCAAGAAAGGCCCAGTTACCAAAATAGTACGCAGCGCTAAAGAACCAGAACTTGTGAAGGAATAGGTAGGTCCGGGTAACAGTACACTGATCTATAAAAGAAAGTAAAAAACTATTATGAAATAATTTCTCTTTTGAAATGGGCTATTAATACTATATGTGAAAAGTTATTAAAACTAATAACCAAGGTCAAACAGTCAGAAAGTATTAGAGATGGGACTGAAATTGAGGTCTATCTCCAAAGACCCCTCTTTTAATCTCCTATTATAGTTTAAATGACCAATATGGTATATTTTTAAAAACTAATGCCACCAATGTAATCCTGGCTTTTATGTATAAAAATTATATTGGCTAGTTCAATTTATTTCAAATAGAAACAGTGTTTCAACCAGGAGTGTCAGATATGTTCTAACACAAAACAGATAAAGTTTTCCTAATGAACATTACAAGAAAAAGAATATCAGATGTGGTTAGTAGTAAGCTGCACTTTTCCAATTTTTAGAACAACTCAAACTTGAAAACTTCTTTGAGCTTTTCTTTTTTCTCCTAAAAAAATACAAAAATCATTATATACTGAACTTTAAGTAACATCATAGTTTGAATTAAAAATAAATCATATACTTTTGTCTTTCCCAAAAAAAAGTACCTCTTAAAGGAAAAGTGGCAGACTGGTTATTTTGATATTTGTGTCAGATGCCATACTGGTTTTACCTGAATACTTTGTTTCTACCAGGTTACAGAGTCCTCTATGTATTGAGCAAATGATGTCTAAGAAAATACTTGTTTATTAAAAAAATTCATAAAGGCATGCGTGGCACAATATAATGTAACTGATTTGAAATTATATATGCTGTATTGAATAAAGGATTCCAACCTCACAAATTTCAAAGGGTCTTTATTCATTACAGAAGAAAATCCTTGCCCTGGCTGGTGTGGTTCAGTGGACTAAGTGGTTCAGTGGTTTGTGAACCAAAAAGTCTCGGGTTCAATTCCTGGTCAGGGCACACACCTGGGTTATAAGCCAGGTCCCCCACACACCACTGGGGGCATGTGAGAGGCAACTGATCTATGTTTCTTTCACAAAAAAGGGAGGGGTCAAGTCAAAGCATGTGTATAAAGGGCCCATGGACAAGGACAACAGGGAAGGGGGAAAGGACTGAATGTGGCAGGTGGGCATGGGTAGGGCAGGGAGAGTAATGGGAAAATAATGGGAACCACTGCAATTGAACAATAAAAAATTCAAAAAAAAAATGAAAAAGAAATTAAAAGGGGTATTTTATTTTAAATTATATTGCTAAATAATATATTTTCCAATTCTTTTGATTAAAATCTGACAAAATTTCATGGGTGTCAAAACAAGACATTTGCATATGTTTGAAAAATGAAAGCATAAAATGTCCAGCATAGTCAGGTCTTTGAAGAGCTCAGACTGTGACAGACTTGATGTCAAATACCATTTGGCCACTTCTCTGGCCTGTGAGCGGGCACCAGAGTTCCTTACAGGGTCATTCTAAAAAACAAACAAGGTACAGCTGTCCTTTGGTAAACACAGAGGATTGGTTTCAGGACCCCTGCAGATACCAAAATCTGAGATGCTCAAGCCCCTTAGAGGAAATGTCCCAGTACTGCATATAACCTGCATTTGCATGCAGGCCACAGCAGGCTGTACCCACACCTCACTTCGTTCACATGGCTTCTGCACAGTGCTCACTGCATGGCTAATTCAGGGTTTGATTTCAGAACTTTCTATGATATTTTTAAAAAATATTTTCAATCTACAAATAGTTGAATCCATAAATACGAAAACACAAGTAAGGCCAACTATGTATCAACATCCTCATTCAAACTGACAGAGTTAAGATTAAATTTCTTCTTTATTCCTTTCAGGGTATATATATAACCCATGTTAACAGAATTCTCAAAAGATGCTCAAATGGTAACAAGAAAAACAACTAATCTGAAGATTTTGAAAGTGCACATCCAAGAACAGTATGAAAAATACTTAGGCATTAATATCATGACTATTTTTACATGTTCATTTTTTTCTTTCTTTACAGTAAAAACAGATACAAATGAATTTGTTGAAATTCAAATGTGTATAATTTAGTAATGGATAACTTGCTAAATAGTTATTATATAACTTTAAATAAAAATAACCATGTGAATGTTTCAAAAATGAAGACAAACTGGGTCTTGTGCAAAAATGCCCCTTTACAATTATTTAAAAATTAACAACAGTATCTCCCACTGCTTAAGCATTACATGAGCCCCAGTATACAAGAATAAACTTGTTTGAAAAAAGTTACTCCCCTTTCTAAACACTGCTAACACCATAAAGTTTAAAAGTAAAAATTTTATTACTTATTTACCTAAAGGTATTTTGGAAGTCAGAGCTTGACTAAATCCAAACTCTTGGGGCCAGATCAGGGATTACAAGTAAAGATGGAGCTGGCATAGCAAGTAAACTCCAGGGATTTTCCCCAGAGGTCTAATAAGCCACTTAGCAACATTTTCAATTGCCTCAGACCCACTGATTCTTCTCCCACCACACACACACACACACCCCAAATATTTTTTCTATCACATGGTTTTTCTATCACATGTTCACCATTTTTAACATTGTAGATTTAATACAAGCCTTCTAAAATAAAATAAAAAGGTAAAATCATTTAGTGTTCTACTTTGTTGTTGAAAAAAATGACACTAGACCAAAAAAATCCACACACCTGGTGTGTATGTTAACAGTTCTTTATAGTTATCATATATATATATATATATATATATATATATATATATTTACATTTAGTGTCATGTCCACTGAAGAATTTTGTTTAATAAGCCCCATGCATATACTTTATACTCTGGCAAAGATCCCACACTGAAAAACGGAGGGGAGCTTCCCTCCCTACCATCTTCCATCTTCCAGCTGCTTACCTGAATCACACATATCTAGGAGGTCTTTCTACAGTTATCTAGAAAAAGTTATTGAGTATTTTGAACTTTGACCTTCAAAGTAGTACATTTAAGTTGCTGGATGTTTCATCTAGGAACTGTGTTCTAAAATCAGAAGTGCTCAGGAGACTTCTGACTGTTGCTCCACAGAACATACAAAAGTCCCAATTAAACTACAGAGTACATGTTAACAATGGAATAACTAAAAAATTTAAAAGCCTAGAAAGTGCATTGACAGGACATGAATAAAATCAGACTTTTGAATTATGCTACTACTATGCTTCCTCTATTTCTTCTCACTTATCATCAAACTAGATACGTAACAAAGTGCAAATAAACCATTATTTTCAGGAAATAGCAGCCTCTATAAATATACCTAGTAAATGTTATATTATACAGTTCATTTTTCCTTTTAGACTACTAGTATGTCATTGTTGATGTATTCTGACTGCTACTGAGACAGCTTTAGTTATTAAGTATGATAAATACGCCTGCCATTTTGAATGTTTTTAAAAACAGCATTTCGTGTTGGCTTAAGCTACAATTGAGTCATCATCATGTTATATCTTCACTTGAAATCAACTTAGAATTACACTCTATATCTGTGCTTTATTTATAAAATCCTTATATTACATATGCATATACAGAGAGGCACTTGAGAAAACGCATGTGCCAAGGCAAATACATTTTAAAGAAAATATTTTGTTTGATGAATGACAAACTGGCAGGAAGGACTGGATTATTTAGAATGACACTTCATTTCTCATGCTTGTCCATGATTATGTGAACTTTGGTTTCTGATCAGGGTCTTGCTGCTAGTGAATATTTATAACAGACATATAAATCTTAATTGTATACCAACTAAAGAATTTGGATGATATTGTGACATGATTAGAAACTATTTATCAAGTAATTTCTGTTTTAAGAAAAGGAATTACATGAGTGGAATGTAGATTGACAGTGAGAACTAAGTGTAAGAGGTTCGCCAAATCAGAAGACAATCCAAGTGAAAACACAAGCTGTCAGACTAGAGAGGAAGGTTGGATCTCAGAGGTGTTTGCAAGTGAAACCCCAGTTAATCACAGTTTTTATTGTCAAATAAACTTATAGCCTATGAAATATATACACATAAAAAGATTTGAGAAACTAGCAACATACATCCAAATATAAAAAGGTAGGGAAAATAAAAAATTAAAATACATAATAAAAATCAAAGTTGTATATTTAACTTGTCATTTAACAAATAGCATACAGTTAAATCAATGTTTTGTTAAATCTCACTGTAGAAGCTGGGCAAAAAGATTGGTGAACATCAAAAATCACAGAAATTCTGGAATAGTTTTATTATATACGTAAAAATTAAAAATGTGCCTTTTATTTTACAGAAAAAATAGAATGGATTTTTTGGCCACCCAATATAAATATAAAAATTGTCAATAAAAATAGCACTTGCCAGATTTTTGCAACAAAGAATGAGTTTTTACAGTGATTATTTTTAAGAGCTAGCATAGTTTGTGTTTGGCTCTGAAAGTTCAATTTGAAGTGTTTCTAAAGTGCTAAAATACATATTGCTTCTTTAAGAAAAAATACTCCTAATTACATCTGTATTATAATTGGCCACCTGAAACTTGTAGAAGGGAGTCGCAAAGGTAGGCACTAGCACATCCCCCATAGAAGCAACCGCAAACTGTATCAGTGAACTCTAAAGAAATGAGCTTTATTATTTATTTTTCTAATTGTCCCAGGCTGGTCAAATATCAAACAATTATTTTCTGTTACTTTATCTTTTTATAAAATAATAGTAGTTTAAGGGGTTTGATAGAGAATATTAAAGTTATTTAGAAACAGAAAATTGAGATTTCATTCTTCAGTCTGCCATTTATGTACCGTGAGATTCTGGGTGAGTCATTTAACTTTTAAGTATTGGTGTCTTTATAAGTGATATTGACATAATTATGCTTATGGTAGATAGTGACAGGATAGACTGGCTTTCTGAAAATTAAATTGAGAGAAATCTACATGTGATTAAAAAAAAACAAAAGATGGATGTTTTTAAGAGTTAGTAACCTTAAGCAAGAGCCTATAAATACAAGTAAGTGGCTGAGAAGTTTCACAAAATTACTTAAGTTGGCTTTGGAAAATCCAGAAAATTTGGAAATTTATACCTAATTAATTTCACTCTATTGTCTTAGTTGAACTTTTAGCAAAGCAATCAAAATGTCAGCTAGCAAAGAACTGCAACACTATAACTTTCTAGATCTCAAGGAAAAAGCAGGAAAAATGGTGCTCTGATCAATACTCATGTATAATCAGTTTTCTGGTCTGCATGGCAGCCTCACCTGACAGTGGACACAACACATCAGGCTGCTGCAGCTGGTGGTTCTGTTCCAGAACAGGAACCAGGGCAGGGGGTTCCACCCAGAGATGCCAAAAAATGTTACAGAAACAGTCATACAGGGCAAGGCCACAGGGGGGTACTATATACTATTACCAAAAGGACCCCCCACTAGATTTGATTGTCTGCTGCCTTAGGAAAGAGGTCTCTCAATGCCAGAGATTTGTGAAAAAGAAACAAAATGTTTATTTAATGCTATACAGACTTAAAATAGTAACCTAATGTCTTCATTAAATATCAAAATCTAAGATACCCACAGGCACCCACAGTGCTTCCTCCTCCCCCTGCCCTAATTCAGGGTACCGTAACTCACAAAAAGAAGCAGGCGTCCCTGATGCAGGTTGCCAGCACCATCAGCTGTGTCGCCCGCCATCCAGGCAGGATCTCTAATTAATCTAAAGCCATGTGGCATCTTCTCATGGCCTACTGGCAAGAGTTCTTTCACCTTTCTTTCAGGCAAAGTCTTTCCTGCTTCCCAGGGCACGTGGCCAAAGGGAGCACCCCAAAGCCACGTGGTCCTCTTCTACCAAAGCTGCAGGCGTCCCCACTCTGGCCAAAACTGCATGGTTCTTCTTGGCAAAGCTGTGGGGAGGGAGCAGTTGCCACTCTGCCAAAGCTGAGTGGCCATTCTCTGCTAAAGCCGCATGGTGATTCTCTCTATCCAAGCTGTGGGGGTCCCCACTCTGGCAAAGTTGCATGGTTCCCTCTTCTCATATGGCTGCAGGGATCCCCATTCTGCTAGAAGCATATGGCTCTCTCCTCAATGACTGCTGCATCTAGGTTTAAATCCCTGGGCCAGTCTTCCTCTGCAGCCCCATTTCCAACTCCTCCCACAATGAGTTATGCCTGCCAGCATTCCTGTTTTATTCCAAGTTTACTGGGCTGCCATGAGTCTGGGCAGGTGTTGCCCATGTCATGGAGCCAATCTTGTCCAAGCTGTCACACAGGTGCTGTCACCTGGGGGACCTGCCCCAGTTAAATCTTTGGGGGGAAGTCCCTTTCCATCCCCCTGGCTCAGAGCATGGCCACCACTACTTAGCATATCTATGCAACCAGTTAAAGGCTATAGATATGTTAGATGACCATCCAAGACAGCTCTGCATGTTCCTGCTCCATGTGTCCCTTCCTCCAACCCACACCTGTGGGGCAGAGGGGTGAGGACATCCGATATTTCTTTCTAATATTTCCTGGACACCTTGAGTTCTGGACCCCACTCTAAATCCCTTTTTGTGGCCCCCCTCTTGGCTGGACACTGTTACAATTCCAGCCAGTATCAATGAGACCCTTTTTCTGACTACATCCCATCTAGAAACTATGGGACAATAAATTTGGCTTTCCGTACATATGCTTTGATGACTGCTGCTTCACAAGAGTTAAACTAACAGCACTGTGTACAGTGGATTAGAATGGAGCGCTAGTTGAAAGGCACAGAAGAAATTCATGTGAGATGTAATTCAGATGCGATGTGTGGGTTGTTGTGGAAACAGACTCTGCATCCCTTAGACACTGCTTAGGTGTGCAGAAAGAGTGAACGAAGGTAACTAACTGCTTTGAGGAATAGCAAAGAAACAGTGAAGTTGGCAAGTATACTCCAAAGTCATTTTGTGCTGTCTTCCCCAAGAACTCTGCATTTAAACACTTTCATATACACATAACCAAAATAAGACAAGGCTCTGTATATTACTTTCATGAGACTGGGCTCATTTAGGGCTACCCATAGATAGCTAACAGGCTAACATCTTTATTTTGCCTTAGTCCTTGACCATGAGGTAATGTCCTACCACCACATACCACATATTACAACTCTGCACATGCTTTCAGCTCTAATGGGAACCTAATGAGAAAGTGTGCAATGACCAATAATGGGACTGAGAAACTATTAGGTTATCTTACTAGTTGCTCGATTTATGAAGGAATACCAAGAACAAAACAAAGGCTAACAGATTCAAAATGAAAAAAAATACAAAAGAAAGTATAACCTTAATAGCTGCAAACTGATTTTAAAAACAATATTCTAGATATCAAAAGTGAAATGTAAAATATTAAGCAGCATTTTCTAATTAAGACTATAAAAAACACAGCATCTAAACTCTAAAAAAACAGGGCATCACCCTTGATCTCTCTCACGTCCTATCCTAAACCCCTCAGCACATCGTACTGGCTCTACCTTCAAAATATGTCCAGAGTCTGACCACTGCATGCCACTTTCACCACCACCATAAGCTCTCCCTTGGATACTGCAACAGCTTCCTGTCAACTTACTTTTGCCCTTGGTTTATTATGATCTGTCTCAGGGGTTGGCAAGCTATAACCCTAAGGGGCAGATTTAGCCTCACACTTGTTTTTCTAAGTGTTACTGGAACACAGCCACAGCCATCCATAATGTCCTGTCTATGGCAGCTTTTGTGTTGCAAGGGCAGAGGGGAACAGCGCATGCACGAGTGTGAGAGAGAGAGAGAGAGAGAGAGAGAGAGTGTGTGTGTGTGTGTGTTTACTACCTAGTCTGTCAGAAAAAATTTGCCAATTCCTGGTCTATATATTACATAGTAGTCAAAGTGATTCCTTGAGAACATAAATCACAGCATGTCATTTTTCTACTCACAATCTTATCAAGATACTTTCCATCTGCAAGTAAAAGCTGAAGGTGTTAATGTGACTGCTCACGGCTCCTCTGCCTCCTCCAGTGGACTCCCACCCTGCACCTGCTGTTACTTGGGCCTGGAGGGCTTCAGCTGCCTTTCCTCCTTACTTCATTCAGATCACTTCATCCAAATGTCAGCTTCTCCGTAAGAATTTCCTTTCTATACTATTTAAAATTTCAAACCATCCCTCCTCTGGGCAACAGTAACTGTCCTTTGACTCTTTTTCTCTCCAAGAGTTACCACTGGATATACTTATATGTCTCTTTCTACTAAGTAAACTCCATGGGGAAAGGGATATTTGACTGTTTTGTTCACTGTCGTCCCACTAGTACCTAGAATAGTGTCTGACAGTATAGACAGCAAAAAAGTTTTGTTAAATGAGAAAGCACAAGAATAACAGAGAAGTGATCTGTTATATAAGTGATCCATGATCATATGGGTTACTAGAAATTAAGACATAAATTTATTTATCTTGGAATTTCAAGACTGTGCTTCTCAGTATTACTAAGATACATCTATATTTTCTAGTGGTGTTTCACTGCAACAGCCATTACTAAACGTTGTCCTCCTCAAACAGGATAATTTTATAAATAAACAAGGCTATCAAAAATTATCACAATTCTAACAAAGCTGATTTATCCTCATCTTATAAACTAATCTATCTTTAACTTTCCCATGTCCATCCCCAAATTTGCAGACTAAAACAAAAGACCATATAGTACTTTTTAAAGGCTACTGCCCAATATTCTTGAGTTTGAGGGGAAGGACGATGTATATTCTCTGAATTGGACCTTCTTGTTATGAAATTCTAGAAAGTTAAAATTATTAGCTTCATTTAATATGAGGTAGGAGGTATTAAATTAATAATCCACATATAAACCGTCTTTTAAACAAATGCAGAGTTAAGGACTGTTTTTATTTCAAATTGTCTTTATGGACCATCCACTTGGGTACACAGCACCACAGGAGACACCAGCTAATACTGTATCACAAAGCACCGGTGTACCTTTTAATCTCAGTGCTTAAGGCTCAGTTTCTAATGTAACCCCATGACCATCTTTCATTTGTAGCTTGTTAAAATTGGCTTTCATTAATATGAAGATTTCAGACACCCGTTAGGGGTGGGGTTGGGGGGCTAGGTGGGGCAGTAGAGGGACTGAACAAAAAAGAAAAAACATCCATGGACATGGACAACAGTGTGGTGATTGCGGGGCAGGGGGAGGTGGCAGGAGGTGAAGAGAAGTGGCAGGAGGTGAAGGAGGAGGAAAAGGAACAGAACTTCTCCTTCCGCCCCTGACATGAGGATAAATGGCAGAGGAGAGGAAAGTTCAGTCTTGGTTCTGAGGGGTTGACAGGCCATGCAGGAGGTAAATGGTGACGGGCAGAGACTTGAGGGTGGTGAACATACAACACAGTGTACAGTTGATGTGTTGTGGAGCTGTGCACCTGAGACCTGCAGAATTTTGTGTCACCCCAGTAAATTCAGTAAAAAGGGAAAAATGAAAAGTAAAAATGTGTAACTAGACAAAAAGAACATTTTATTTATAACTGTATAAATGAAAAATCAAGTGTCAACTATTATAGTAACTCCTTTAGTAACACTGGTTTTAAATAGAAGTCCTACAAAACACTTTTTTTTTTTTTTTTGCTTAGAGGTCAAAGCATGGGTTGGAGAGTAAAAAATTAACCTGAATGCATTGTTAGTGACAGTGTTAAGTGTTGGAGTAGTATTGCTTATTTACTTAAATTTCTAAATAAAATTTCCTTGAAACCTTGGAAGTTCAAGTAGAAATACTCCATAGTCTAGGAAAAAGATGGTATCAAGAATTAAGAACTTAGTTTTTTCAAAGTCTTGGTAACTAGGTCCCAATCCTACTTTTCAACAAACTGAAAGGAGAAAAGTTCTCTCTAAAATCAGTATCTTCCCTGGCTGATGTGGCTCAGTGGATTGAGCACCAGCCTCTGAACCAAAATGTTGCTGGTTCGATTCCCAGGGCATATGCCTGGGTTGTGGGTTGGGTTCCCTGGTTGAGTGCGTGCAATAGGCAGCTAATTGACGTATCTCTTGCACACTGCTGTTTTTCTCTCTCTCTCCCCTCCTTCCTTCCCCCTCTAAGAATAAATAAAATCTTTTAAAAAATCAGTTATTTACTTGGCAGATGAATGCCACTATCCTGTGTCTCATTGTTTTTAACCATAAAAAGGCTTAACAATGTTTCTAATTATAAAAACTATTAACAATAAAAAATAGAGTAAATACTTATCTTTATTTCAAATTTCATTTTCCTGAGGCACAGCCAGACTTTTAGACAATTTATGCCACAAAAGCATAAAAATGAGATAATATATTCTCCCACCTATTATATTCCTATATTTTATATATATTAAATTTATATATTATATATTAAATTTATATATTGCATATACACATTTATATGTAATATATAAATTATATATAATCTATATTATATATCTATACAATATATAATTTATGTATTATATATTTTTTAGAATATATTTTATTAATTATACCATTACAGTTGTTCTATTTCCCCTTCATTCCCCTCCACCCTGCACACCCCTCCCCCACCATTCCCCCCTTTAGTTTATCACCACATCTCAAGTCTTTAGATTCTTTATTTCCCATACTATTCTTGCCCCCCCATCTATTTTCTTCCTACTGTCTATGCTACTTATTTTCTGTACCTTCTCCCCCCTTCTTCTCTCACTCCCCTGTTGCTAACCCTCCATGTGATCTTCATTTCTATGGTTCTGCTCCTGATATAGCTGTCCTCTTACTTCATCTTTTTTACCTTCTTTTTCTTAGGTAAGTCCCTTTAACATTTCATATAATAAGGGCTTGGTGATGATGAACTCTTTGAATTTGATCTTATCTGAGAAGCACTTTATCTGTCCTTCCATTCTAAATGGAAGCTTTGCTGGATAGAGCAATCTTGGTTGTAGGTCTTTGGTTTTCATGACTTGGAATATTTCTTTCCAGCCCCTTCTTGCCTGTAAGGTCTCTTGAGAAATCCGCCAAGAGTCTGATGGGAACTCCTTTGTAGGTGACTGTCAACTTATCTCTTGCTGCTTCTAAGATTCTCTCCTTCATTTTAATCTTGGCTAATGTAATGATGATGTGCCTTCGTGTGTTCCTTCGTAGGTCCAACTTCTTTGGGACTCTCTGGGCTTCCTGGATTTCCTGGAAGTCTATTTCCTTTGCCAGATTGGGGAAGTTCTCCTTTATTATTTGTTCAAATAAGGTTTCCACTTGTGGCTGTTCCTCTTCCCCTTCTGGTACCCCTATAATTTGGGTGTGGGAGTGTTTAAAGATGTCCTGGAGGTTCTTAAGCCTCTCCTGATTTTTTTGAATTCCTGTTTCTTCATCCTTTTCTTTTTGGTCATTTTTTTCCTCCTTCTGGTCCACTCCTTTGATTTGAGTCCCAGTTTCCTTTTCATTACTATTGGTTTCCTGTGTATTTCCCTTCATTTCAAGTAGTTTAGCCTTCATATGTTCCTCTAATTTATGACTAAAATCAACCAGTTCGGTGAGCATCCTGATCACTACTGTTTTGAACTGTGCGTCTGAAAGTTTGGCTATTTCTTCGTCGTTTAGATTTATTGGCTCTGGGGTTCTGAGTTGTTCTTGAGCCATGTTTTGATCTGTTCATGCCTGTTATGTATGAGGAGCAGAACCTTATTTGTTCACCAGGGTGGGGCCACTCAGGTTGCTGATTTGTGATGCTGTATGTGGGGGCGGGTCAGAGAGGGACAATGCACAGCCAGACTTTTAGACAATTTATGCCACAAAAGCATAAAAATGAGATAATATATTCTCCCACCTCCCATTATATTCCTATATATACTTATATATACTAAGTTTATATATTATATATAAAATTATACATTGCATACACACATTTATATTATATGTAATATATAAATTATATAATCTATATTATATATCTATATAATATATAATTTATATATTATATATTTTTCTATGTTAAAACATACAAAGCTATGTCCTTACATATATTGTATGTGGTATAGTTTCAAGCATTCTCATCAATGGGTAAACATCCAGTTGTTTTTGTATGCTATATTTGATCTAACCATGATGAGTCTTGGAAACTGGTTAGCTTTTAGAAAAACCAAGGAAGTGTGAATACAATTTCAAGATTTCTACCTAGGGAAATGTTTAAGACACAGAAAAGGAACAGAACTTCTCCTTCCACCCCCTGACATGAGCATAAGTGGAAGAGGAAAGTTCAGTTTGGTTTTGAGGGGTTGACAGGACATGCACTTCCACACACTAAACCAACTGGCAGTTAGAAAGTAAGACAGAAATTTAAGATTCTGATATTCGATTAAATTATTGAGTGCCCTCTTATTCGACAGCACAGTTAAGCTCATTTACAGTCAACTGTCGATTCTGCAAACCACCACTAGAAATCTTCACTGTTCTGGCAGAGCCAAGCTTATTTAGATGGCAATGAGGGAGCATAAGAAAGGGAAAGACGGAATATTTATAAGGCTTATAAGGCTGGAGTGGGCTGGACCACTTTAATCAATATCTTACAAGGTGGGGGAATGGTTAGAATTGAGCTAAACTTACAAGTTTTGGATTGATGGACACAATGTAATGCGATGTCTTGAAACAAGTCGTATTGAGCAAGTAATCTTGATAAGTAAACTATTTTTTATTTCCTGGAGTAAGTAGATAAATGATTTTTGTTTGTTCTCAGTATTATTTAATCCATGGACAGGGAACTGTGTCTATGCCCAGATCTGTTCAAAATTAGCAACATTATCTTGGTGTCAGTTCCCTACTTTTTGTGGCACTAAAACACTTTAAAATTTACTGATTGGTATTAGGGAATAGTTGAAGACTTTAGATAGTCTATTAGAAATTGTTAAAATATGCTACTCTGAAATGGACAACATGGTGGAGTTAACAGAGTAAATCTGGAAAATAACCAAAAAGAAATCTAGGTTGCTGACACTATCATAAGAAACTACTTAGATCACAAAATCCACCTGTTTCAGCTCATTGCTTTCAAAGCAAAAGCTTCACATAAAATGTAAAAATTGGTCTATGATTTAAAAATATAGGTGCAGAATTTATATAAAAATCTTAAAATTGTTTAAGAAAGATGGAGTATATCACCAAATGGAGAACACCATTTTTGCATTTAAATTGGTGGGTTATTTATTTTACAATATTTTTAAATTCTTCAGTAAATTTTAAAATACTATATGCCTTTAGAGAAGAGATTTAATTTTTGAAGTTTTTAATGTTCTTTGTGGATTTAAACTGTTCTGCATAGAGCCTCAAAAGGAATAGATTCTATAAACCTAGTCAAAAGGATGACTCACTTTACATGATTAAATAGATCTATAATTATGTTGAGATTCATTTGATGCTATAAACTTATACCAGAAGTGACAGGAAAATATGAGAGATGAATTATTTTGTAGCAGGTTAAAAAGTAAAAATAAGCATAAAAGGTTAACTCATTTTCATAAAAATTTGTAACTTTTCATCTAAATTGCTAAGGGAATTTACCAAATAGTATTGATTTCACTAACTCTTACGTTCAAGATGTGTTGTCATTTTGTAGGGCAAAATATATCACATTAAGTCACTGAGGATACAAACTTAAATTTATGGAATTTAAGAAAAATAATATATGTAAGTGCAAATTTTTAAGTATATAAATAATATATAATTATACAAATAATACAGTGTATAATACCCCTAAAACAGTAATTAGAAATAGTTATCTTCAGTAGTTTCACATTTTGGATTTACTTGGCACTATCAGTTTTTAAAACAGTGGCCATTAGCCAAAGAGCAACCATTTGGTGGTGTGTAGTGGCTTTACATTCTCTCAATGTGTACATATTTTATGTTTGCTGAACCACATATTATGTGACTTAACCTCTTAACATAACCTCTTAACTTTTCTCTTACATAACTAGAGTACGGTTATTAAATTTAGAAAATTTAACGCTGATAATGTAATTTTAAAATGTTAGTCTATAGTCCATATTCCAACTCTGTCACTTATCCCAGTATACTCTTCACAGAGCCTTCATCCTCCAACACAGGATCTGATCCAGGCTCAAGTATTGCGTTTGGAGGTCATGTCTCTTTACTATCTTTTATCTGTAACAATTCCTCAGCCTCTGTCCTTTATGACGTTGACATTTTTGAGCATACAGGTCAGTTACTTTATACTTTATGTTTGTCAGTTGTCAGTTTGGTTTGTCTGATATTTCTTCATAACCTGACGTTCTCCACTCTTCTCAGGATGTCACATCCTGAGGCATGAGACGGACGCACTGCCACTCGACAGTGATCATTCTGTTCACCTGGTGCGGACTCTGCCCCGTTTCTCTGATGTATGTACCTGGTTGGTATTAGGAAATGGCATGCACATATATCTACAAGAGCTACTGCTAAGTCCTCAAACTAATAATCTGTAGAGGCACCTCACTTATGGTCTGAACCTGTAATTCCCTGAGTTTAATTTCAATTACTCTATCTTCATTTCTATGTATTGTGTTTGGTTTACTTATAAATCTGCTAGAATTTCATTCATTCATTCATTAATAGTTTGCTGTTCCCTGAAATATTTTGTTTTGATCTGGTCATATTCCTCTTACCATAGCTGTTTTATAATCCATGTTGATAATTCCCATATCAGATCTTTGCAAGTCTGTTTCTGCTGTCATGTTATTTTTTCTCTTGGTTATTAGTTCTCTTTCATGGCTCTTTGTCCCTGTGTGCTTGAATATTTGACTCTGATATCCGCATTTGTGCTCCTTTGTGGAAATACCTTAAAGCCTAGAATTAACGTAGTGCATTTCTCTAGTAAGGATTTATATTTACCTGTGTCCCACGCCCACAGCACTGCCAGTGAGATTCCAGTGAGAAACAAATTCACTCTGGTGATGTGTAATTGGAAGGCTAATCTACAAAGAGCTAGTCTGTAGTTACAATTGCTTGAGAATGTGATTCTTCCCTTTCTATTCTTCTTGAAACTAAGGCCAACATTGCTGTCAGTTTTCTGGAAGTGATGTAAATTTACTTCTGCTACACCCTCAGAAGATAGGACAATCCTTGGAGGAGGGGATGGGAGGGACTCAGCTTTGCAAGAGGGTACATCCCCTGGGACATGCCACCAGGCAGGGAGGCTCTAGACCTGTGCTGCCCAGATGACAGCTACTAGTAACATGTGGCTCTTCAATAGCTGACATGTGACTACTGAGATAAAGAAACGGAATTTATAATGTAACTTAATTTGAATTTATTTAAATAGAAAACTAAAGCAGTGTAAAAAATTTTTGTTAAACACCACTTTACTGCTTTTGTAGAATTACATTTCACAGAACTACAATAGTTTTGTTTAATGATAAAAATGTAGTGTATGAATTAAGATGTTATTTAAGTATAAAATACACACCAGGTTTTAAAGACTTAGTATTTAAAAGGATATAATGTATCTCAGTAAAATTTTGTTACATGTTGAAATAATATTTGGAATATACTGGATTAAACATGACGCTATTAAACACAATCAAAGTCATCTGTTTCTTCCTCTTTTAATATGACTACTATAAAATTTTAATTCACATATGTGAGTTACATTATATTTCCATCAGTCAGTACTGCTCTAGGCTTTATTTTTATTCCTTTTTTTGCCTCAAAAGGCTGTGAAAACTGGATTTAAAAACACTAACTTTGGTAAATACCCCTTTTGCTCTGAAGTACTTTCTTTCACTCAGGCTGGTGAAGCAGCTGATACACCTGGAGGACTTACTGAACTACAGGCTGCAGGGCTCCATCCCTTGAGTTTCTGAGCAGTAGGCTTAGGGTAGGGCCTAATAATGGACCTTTCTGACAAGTTCCCAGATGCTGCTGATCCAATAATGATGACTAAAAGCAAATGAACTAGATTTTTTACTTAATAGCCTATCAGCACTTTGATACTTTTAAGAAATTTGATATTTTATTTGGCTTTTTATGGGATGTATTTTTGCCATAAACATCACCTAAATGCTTGGTTATTCAAGCCCCATTCCCTCTTGAACTTGCTCCAATTAGGTTTCTTCCATCAATGCTCCATCAGAACTGTTTTTGTCACCCAATTAACCACCACAAGGGTCAATTCTTAGTGCTGGTCTGAGTCAACTTATTCTGACAATGTTAAATTTGACCAGAGCCCAGGGATTCCAGACACCACGATAAATAGTTAAGTGAGTGCTATTACCCTTTGAATGCATACCGCAAAGAACCCCGCCCCCCGCCAATATGATGTACATAAGATTCATGAGCGCCCCCACTGTTTACCTGGAACAAGGTTGGGCACAGGCTCTCTAAATTCTCATTCTTTGCTTTGTGAAAGATTAGCTGAACTATTTCTCCACACTGATCAATTAAAACATAATTCTTGATTTGACTTAAACTTTTGTTAGTCTCTTGTTCCCCGGGCCCCTGAAGTCTGCCCTGCCCATAGTCTGAGCCGTTCCTGAACAACCCTTCCTGGCTGACCTCAGGAAAAAACATTCACTGATTAACTAACACCTGGTTCTTTCTGGCCTTGTTTACACCTCCCTGGAGAAGAAAAGCCCCTTTCTGTCTGATCTCTGAAACATTTGAATATCTCATAGTCAGAGAGTTCTCCCTATTGCAATAGTCCCCCTTTTCCTACTGTAATAATGTCTTTGAATAGTCTCTCCATTTTTATTTGCCAAACCGCAGCTCTTGAAATGATCATTCTTCCCTGGGCTTACAGGAAACCAGATCAATCTATTTTTCCTCCTATCTCACTGGTTGTTCCTTCTTACTTCCCCTTTGCTAGTTGCTCTGCTTTTTAACCTCTTAACAATGAATAGTCACAGAACTCATCCTTGTACCTCTTCACTTAAACTTGTTATCTCGCTAATTTCTCATCTAATCTCACAGCTTTACTTCCCCTGTCTTCCCCTGACCAATCCAGCATATACTTCTCCAGATCTCCATATCCAACCCAACTGTCAACATAAGACATCCACCTGGATATTTAATAAATGACTCAACCAAAAATATTCAAAACTGAAATCTGTTCTCCCTCAATGCATGAATTAGGGAAAAAGATATACAGAATTTAAGAAAATGTTTATTTTTCAAAAAGACTCAAGAGGACTTAGCCCAATAGCAAGATTCTGAATGCATTTTAGTATGATCTCATACTCAAAATTACATTTCTATGCAATTTAAAGCAATATCTATATGCTTTTAGCTTATCAGCCATTTAACATGTGGAATTCTTAAAAGCTATTTAGAAAGCATGGTAAAAATCACAGACAAAAAGTATATGAAGATACGAAATTTCCCTCATTGTTAAATCTTTTCACTTAATTCTCTACTACTACAGCCCAAAAACTTCATTCTTCAAATATGTCCTCCCATTGTGTGGACTTCTTTATTTTGTAGATGTTTTCCTTTCCTATGCAAAAAGTTTTTAGTTTAGACCCATTTGTTTATATTTTCTTTTGTTTCCCTTGCCTGGGGAGATGTATCCCATAAAATATTACTATGAGAGATATCTGAGATTTTGCTGCTTATGTTTCCTTGTAGGATTTTTATGGTTTGGAGTCTAATATTTAAGTCTTTGATCCATTTTGAATTTATTACTGTGTGTGGTATAAGAAGTTGGTCTAATTTCATTTTTTTCCACATATATCTGTCCAATTTTTCCAACATCATTTACTGAATAAACTATCTTTAGCCCACTGCATGTGCTTGCTTCCTCTGTCAAATATTAATTGGCAATACATCTGATAAGACAATAATATCCAAAGTTTATAAAGAATTTACAAAACTCAACACCAAAAAAACAAACAACCCATTTAAAACTTGGGCAAAAGACCTGAATAGACACTTCTGCAACGGGGACACACAGATGGCCAACAGACACTAATCATCAGAGAAATGCAAATTAAAACCACAGTGAGTTATCTCACACCTGTCAGAAAGGCTATCATCAATAAATCAATAAACAGTAAGTGTTGGCAAGGAGAAAGAGAAACCATTTTGCACTGCTGGTGGGAATGCGAATTGGTGAAGCCACTATGGAAAGCAGTATGGAGATACCTCAAAAAATTAGAAATAGATCTGTCTTTTGACCCAGCAATCTCACTTCTGGGAATATATTTGAAAAAACCCAAAACACTAATCTGGAAGAACATAAGCACCCCAATGATCATTGCGGCATTATTTATAATTACCAAGATCTGGAGGCAGCCCAAGTGTCTATCAGTAGATGAATGTATAAAACAACTATGGGACATTTACACAATGGAATACTGCTTGGCTGTAAAAAAAAGAAAATTTATCCTTTGTGACAGCATGGATGGACCTGGAGAACATTATGCTGAGTGAAATAAGCCAGAGAAAGACAAATACTACATGATTTCACTCATATGTGAAATCTAATGAACAAACTGAACTAATGAGCAAAACAGACACTCAAAGATAGAGAGCTGGATGACAGATAAGGGGTGAGGGGAAGTTAAGGATGGAGAGAATGAGCCAAAAGGAAAAAGAACTTATGGACATGGACAATAATGTGGTGATTGTTGGGGTAGGAGGGAAGTATAAGGGAACAAATGGTAATGGAGAAAACTATAATAAAATATAATTTTTAAAAAAGCTTCATTCTTAAAGGTTGAAGATTTGCTAGTTGCAAAATCTGTCCTTGAATCCCAGACACTACTGACCTCTGGACACACATATTCTTGGATACTGTAATGCTACAGCACTCTGGTTTCTCTCTTGCTTCCTAGCCTCTTACGTTTTTCCAATCACCTGTAGACTTCTAGTTTGCCTTTATATTATCAGTGAATTTCATTCCTTCATGGCTTGAAATGAAGCCATTTCAAGCCATGGCTTGAAATTATCTCCATTACATTAAAAAAGCAGTAATACCATTTTACTTTTAAAATTTAAAGGACAGATGATGCAAACAAAACACTAAAATGTTAAATGTAGAAAAAAAGACACTTAGATTTAGTACACGTGCATTAAAGTCATCTCTTATCTGTGCACTTTTAATTTCTCTGTTAGGATCTTAAGTTTCTGCATCTGACGGGAGATTAACTATTCAAATGGCCTTCTCTAGGTTCTGTTTTCTTGTTTTCACATTCTAGTTTTTATTTTTAAAACTGTTTACAAATTGTGTGTCTCTTTATGGCCTTTATTCCCCGTTTTATAATTCTTATACAGAAAATGAGAGGGAAAAGATTCTCCATCTCTGATACAGCATCTCAGATCAGTGTTTTCAGGACGGGTTCTAGAGGTTCTGTGAAAACAGGCCAACTTGCTTACTGCTGTCAGAAGTAAAACAGCCTGGCAAACAAGTTTTATTTCCAGAGAAATGTATTCTGATTCACTCATGGGCTTGTTTATTCCAGAACTTAGTGTTCAACTATTTTCCAAGTAAAACACTGATGTGCATTCTACTTTATTAATTTTTCCTTAACATTCTAATAATTTAAAATAATTCTCACTCTTACCCTTTGTATTTCCTATATATTATTATAATACTGCTCTGGCATTTAGTTTTCTATCTGCTTAAATAATTCACGTACTTTAACACATCTGTTTTTATTCAAGCATCATCTGCTAACTTGAGTCATCTTAAACATTTGTCCTTGTAAAATTTGATCCTAAAGTTAAAATCTAAAGCTATATATCATTTGATTATTGCTAAGGCTATCTATGCATATTAATGAATATACTTCATCAAAATAACCTCCCCAAAATTAAGTTTGATATACACATATCATTTCATTTCCACCTACTTTAATATACAAATAAGAAAACACAAGTTTCTTATCAGGGTGATAACTGTTAAGTTATATAAATGTCTGATCGCCATGTTGTACACCTAAAACTAATGTAAGTGCTAAGTCAATTATAATACATAAATTTTAAAAATAAAAGACAAGTTTACTTCAAAAAAAGGTAAAAGAATTAAATAGAACAGAAGAACACTTTGGATTCATGAATTTTAAAATGATCATTCAGAACATATTACCTTGCTTTGTCCCTCACTGCATTCCCCAAATATTTAATGCTCCCACCACAATTTATTGTTACAGTAACTTGCCAAATATATGCACGTCTGTATGCCTGTTAATGAAGGTTTCTTTTCTACTTAGAATATCGGTGTTTTCAGTTTGTTTACTTAGATTTATCTTATGCTTCTGGGCTCAGCTAAAATGTTCTGAGCAGAATAAATCATTATCCCCTTTTTATTTCCTTCAGTATTTCACTTATAATTTCAACACAGCTTGCTATTTACTTTTCCTGCTATTACCACTATTTATTTTCAGATCCAAATCCATTAGGCTGCATGCTTTTGGAAGGTAGGGGCTGTGTTTCCTCTCACACTTTCTTTCCAAAAATCCACTCCAGTACTTACAATAGCTGTTATGTTTGCCCATTAGGGAATAATGACCTCCATCTTCCTATTCTGATTCAAATAATTATGTCTATTTATGTTATTTTTAATAACTCTGTTTTTAAAACTATTTTATTCCCATTAACAAAACAGATTAAGTAGTAATTAGAGAATATAAAACTAGAAATGCAAAGGTCCTTTTGCTATAATGGCATATAAAATTTAAAATAATTTCTAATTTCCCCAGTTGACTCACTTTTTACATATATACCTGTCAAAAGTAAATTAAGTATTCTCATTTTAAGAGAACTTTGTAAAGATGGTATAATAGGCATTCTTTATAAATTTGCTAAATTGTTCTAGTCTTTAAGATATTATTTTAAACACAAAGAACCTTAACTATTTTTACACAAATACTTCTCTTTTGAATGATAAACATTATGCACTGAAAACTAGGGTTTCAGTAATATTCTCCATATGTTTAATAAATGCCAGACAACCCCAAGTACTTACATAAACATATTACTTAAAAAGTCTCTAAAATGTACTTAAAACTGATAAGAGATCGATATATGTACTTTTATAAATCATGCTTAGTAGTTTTCAGAAATAATTTTAAGTATAGCACTTAAATTATAAGTGAATTGTAAGTAAATTATAATTTTTGTTTCTAAATCTAAAACTATTCTCCAAAATTGTTATTTGCAACAGACACATAACAAAGATGCCATCCAGTGTCAGAGGTACTTATAGTGTCATCTGTTCAAATCAAATATTCCCACCAAAGTGTCACAAATAATAGTGTTGATTTTTATCTCTGGATGCTGAGGTTTCCTAGTTCATGTTTAAATAAATATTGCCACGCAAGTCCATCACACATTCCATTTTAAGTCCACCCATGTATCAAATCTCATACCTTAATTTGCTTCTTCATTTCTCTCCATCATTATTTTTATTTAAAGTATTCTCTTCAAAAAAATCTACTGACTTCCGGATGAGATGGAGGCATGAGTAGACACACTGCGCCTCCTCGCGCAACCAAAATTAAGGACAACAAAAATTTAGAAACAAAAAAAGTATCAGAACTGACAGAAAACTGAACTGTACTGAAGTCCAACAACCATTCATCCAGACCAGTACAGTAAGAGGGGCAGACTCGGCGACCAGCAGAGGGGGTATCGGCAGAAAAAAAGCGGTGGCTGGCGAACCCAGGCGCAAAGGCGGTGGCTAGCAGACCCAGTGAAACACGTAAGTAGGCTGGCTGACCATGGCCTCACATTCACTTGTAGATAAACCAGGGGAGAGACAGACCACGCCACCCAGGGCCCCAACACCAGGAAATAAAGCCTAAAAGCACCGAAAACATTTGTGGGGGTTGAGGTGCCAAGAGAGACTTCCAGCCTCAAAGCAGAGTTCGTTTGTTGGAGAGACCCATAGGATCCTACAACATACACAAGACTACCCACCTGAGAACCAGCACCAGAAGGGCCCAGTTTGCTCGGGGCAAGCAGCGGAGGGGACTGAGATCAGACAGAGAGAGGAGCAAGCACCACTATTCCCTCTCTAACCCTATCCCCATATACAGTGTCACAACCCAGCAACTGGGTTGCCCCGCCCTGGTGAACACCTAAGGCTCTGGCTACTCACTCTGTAACAGATGAGACCAGACCCCCAAAATAATAGCTCAAATGGAAGAACAGGTCAAAGCCCCAGAGCCAACACATCTAAGCGACCAAAAGATAGCCAACCTATCAAATGCAGAGTTCAAAACACTGGTGATCAGGATGCTCACAGAAATGGTTGAATTTGGTAGCAAATTAGATGAAAAAATGAAGACTATGCTAAGTGAGATGAAGGAAATGCACAGGGAACCAATAGTGATGGAAAGAAAACTGGGACTCAAATCAATGAGTAGACCAGAAGGAAGAAAGAAATGAACAGAAAAGAATGAAGAAACAAGAATTCAAAAAAATGAGGAGAGGCTTAGGAAACTCTAGCACACCTTCAGAAGTTCCAACATCTGAATTATAGGGATACCAGAAGGGGAAGAGGAACAGCAACAAGTGGAAAACTTATCTGAACGAATAATAAGGGAGAACTTCCCCAATCTGGCAAAGGAAACAGACTTTCAGGAAGTCCAAGAAGCTCAGAGTCCCAAAGAAGTTGGACTCAAGGTGGAACACACTAAGGCACATCATAATTACATTAGCCAAGATTAAAATGAAGGAAAGAATTCTAGAAGCAGCAAGAGATAAGGGGACAGTCACCTACAAAGGCGTTACCATCAGAATGTCAGCGGATTTCTCAAAAGAGACCTTACAGGCAAGAAGGGGCTGGAAAGAAGTATTCCAAGTCATGAAATCCAAAGACCTACATCTAAGATTGCTCTATCCAGCAAAGCTTTCATTTAGAATGGAAGGGCAGATAAAGCACTTCTCAGATAAGGTCAAGTTAAAGGAGTTCATCATCACCAAGTCCTTATTATATGAAACGTTAAAGGGACTTATCTAAGAAAAAGAAGATAAAAAATGTGAACAGTAAAAAGACAGCAAACTCACAGTTATTAAGAACCACACCTAAAACAAAAGCAAACTAAGCAAACAACTAGAACAGGAACAGAACCACAGAAATGGAGATCACAAGGAGGGCTAGCAACAGGGAAGTGGGAGGAGGAGAGGGGGGGAGAAGGTACAGAGAATAAGCAGCATAGATGGTAGGTAGAAAATAGACAGGGGGAGGGCAAGAACAGTATGGGAAATATAGAATCTAAAGAACTTGTGACACATGGACAGAAACTAAAGGGGGAGAATGTGGGTGGCAGGGGGTGTGCAGGGTGGAGGGGAATGAAGGGGGGAATAGAACAACTGTAATGGCATAATCAATAAAATATATATTTTAAAAATGCTAATAACACACACACACACACACACACACACACACACACACACACACACACTCTACCCTGCCACTCCAAATTCAATTACCATATTTCTACCATTCTCTTCCAAGTATGCACAAGTAAAATTAAATCTGGAGATAAGACTGATAACAGAAAAAAGTTGGAAAATATAAATCAAATCCACAAACCTAAAGGGCATATTCTTGTACTGCAAAGTAACATTTCAAAGGGTAAGTCAACTGAAATGATTAAGTATTAAACAGTTCGAGAGAAGTCATTTTAAGCACTGTAAATTACATCAGACTGAAAAAGAAAAATGCTGAGTGTGATTCATAAAAAAGTTATTGTTAAGTATCACTGGACTAAAGCTTATTGATCCATAATGTACAAACTTACTCAGCTAAAGGCCCATTTTACATAAGGGCAATATAATTCTGAAATCCTGATTTTTGTTGTGGTTAAAGTTTCACTACTACTACAAGAACTTAAACAGAATCTATTTTAGATCTTCAGGATCATTGTCCTCTTACTTTAAAAAAATTACAAATCAACTCAACAGTAATTTTTTCATTCTATTTGCAGTCAGTAAAAAAATGAGAGCCCAAACATTTTAACTATGAACCCTATTTGTGCTGTACATGTATGCACATTTTAAAGTGAAGTATCTGGGACTAAAATCATTAAAAGCAGAAGTGGAAAATCAAGTATATTTATACTAGAAATATTTTACTATTATTTCTTCAGGCAAAAAGAGGTATCCCTACCATATGTTTTCCCACCACTTGCTATTTTCTCTCAGTTTTAGCCTCTTCTCTATTTCCGTATACATGGTGGACTCTATGGTTGGTCACTTTATTCTCTACCTCTCAATTTTTTTCCTTTGCTTTCCATCCTACTTCAATCCTAAATCACTATCCTCAGACACTCTACACACTGATAGAAGTATAATCATACCAGATGTACAGATTTGCTCAACAAAAATACAAATTAATAATTTCATCGCTGCCCATGATATATTTACCTATCACCACTTTATCTTCCTTCAGTCAGATCCCTCTTCTATTCACCTTCACAGCCTATCCAAAACTTTTGCTACTTTTTTCAATTTTTGTGCCCCAACCTTCAGTTCTCAGCAGATGACATAAGCTTCACAATCCACAGAAAACTGAGGTAATCATACAGAAATGCCAACTTCTTGCCCACCCTCACTGAGTCCATTTCATTGCTTCCTTCCTTGCAATCTTGATTTTTTCAAGTGTATTAATCATGCTGTAACAGTTGTCCCAACTTTTTCTCCCCTTTATTTCCCTCTGCCCTGAACCCTTGCTCCCAACAGCATTTCTCCACCTTAGTTTATGTCCGTGAGTCATACATGTAAGTTCTTCAGCTTCTCCATTTCCCATACCATTCTTAACCTCCTCCTGTCTATTTTGTACCTACCATTTATGCTCATTCTCTGTATCTTTTCTCTCATTTTCCCCCTCTCCACCTCCCCAATGATAACCCTCCATGTGATCTCCATTTCTGTGATTCTGTTCCTGTTCTAGCTGTTTGCTTAGTTTGTTTTCACTCTTGTTTTTTAGGTGCAGTTGTTGATAGTTGTGAGTTTGTTGCCATTTTGCTGTTCATATTTTTTATCTTCTTTTTCTTAGATAAGTCCCTTTAACATTTTATATAATAAGGACTTGGTGATGATGAACTCCGCTAGCTTTACCTTGTCTGAAAGCACTAACTCTGTCCTTCCATTCTAAATGATAGTTTTGCTGGATAGAGTTATCTACGACGTAGTTCCTTGCCTTTAATGACTTTGAATACTTCTTTCCAGCCCCTTGTTGCCTGTAAGGTCTCTTTTGAGAAATCAGCTGACAGTCTTATGGGCACTCCTTTGTAGGTGACTGTCCCCTTATCTCTTGCTGCTTCTAGACTTCTCTCCTTCATTTTAATCTTGGCTAATGTAATTATGATGGGCCTTGGTGTCTTCCTTCTTGGGTCCAACTTGTTTGGGGCTCTCCGAACTTCCTGGGCTTGTATGCCTATCTTCTTCACCAGATTGGGAAAGCTTTCCTTCATTATTTCTTCAAATAAGTTTTCAATTTCTTGCTCTTTCTCTTCTCCTTCTGGCACCCCAATGCTTTGGATATTGGAATGTTTAAAGTTGTCCCAGTGGTTCCTCAGCCTCTCCTCATTTTTTTGGATTCTTGTTTTTTCATTCTGTTCTGGTTGAATGTTTATTTTTTCTGTTCCAAATCCTTGATTTGGGTCCCAGTTTCATTCCCTTCACTGTTGTTTCCCTATATGCTTTTCTTTATTTCACTTTGTAAAGTCTTAATTTCTTCCTTCATTTTATGACCATATTCGATCATTTCTGTGAGTATCTGGATTACCAGTGTTTTGAACTCTGCATCTGATAGGCTGTCTATCACCTGGTAACTTAATTCTTTTTCTGTAGTTTTGGTTTGTCCTTCCATTAGGGCCATAGTCTGCATTTCTTTGTCTTGGCACACCAGTCTGGATGAATGTTTTCTCTTTAACTCCTTCATTGCCAGACTTTCATACAGTTTGATTTTCTAGCAGTTCTGGTTCTTTTTTGTTTTTAAATATGTTGTTATCCTTCTTTTTTCGGTTGTGAAGAAAGAAGTGAAGTGTATCTACCTACATCTCCATCTTGGCTGTAACACCTCGTTCTGTCTTGATATTCTTAATTATCACCTCTTCTAAAAATGAATTATATTGGCCCATCATTCATTCATCCTTTATATATTTATCTGACCACTCCCACTCGATTAGTTTTATCCTGCCATCCCTAAGTCTCTCCTAATCTTAAAAAAAAAAGTCTTTGCCTTCTATAGTTTCTATCCAATCTCTCAATTTCTAGAAAGAATTTCTATGAAGACTAATGTAAACTCAGTCACTGCTTTATATTCCTTTTTATTCAATGCAATTAGTTTTTATCTCCATCATTAACATTTTTCGTACTTTTCTCTGTATCTTATGTTTTGCCCTTAGATTTTCCTCAGACTTCCAATCTTCATGCTCTTCTCACTATCTACCCTCAGAATTCGTCATATACACATTCAACTGCCTATATAAAATCTCCACCTGAATGTTCCTGATGGATATCAAGTCACTTAATTATTTCTTATACTTTTCTCTGATCTTAACATGAATTTTTATCTCAGCTTAGTGATACCAAAATTTATCTAACTACTCAGTAACAAGAGGGCCATTCTAGAACCTCCTATTTCCCTTGTCACTATTCTAAGCAGTAAGAAATTGCTTAAATTAAACCCATAAATTTCTTTCTTCATTTCACACCCTCATAACCACTGTTTACTACAGGCTTTCACCATCTCTTTTGGGTTATTATAAATAACTCTCCCTGCAAATACCTCCCAGTAGATTTCTACATTCTGGTCTCAGTTTCTCAAATTCATTCTCTACATAACTGTTATAATTAAGTTACTGAAAATAAATCAGATCAGAACATCTTTATTATTTTTATTATTTATAACTATTGGCTCTTTAATTACTTTCCAAGACCTTTTGCAATCTGACACCTAACTATGCAATCTCATTTCCTCCCTCTCTCCAACCCCCTAATCCCATAATGTAAAAAATGAAACAATAATGTCTTAAATTCTCTTAGACATATATCCATAGAGCTTAAGATCATTTGATCTGTGCATTTTGTTCTTCCACCTACAAGTCTATTCTTTATGCACACACTAGGTCAATTCTTTAACCTTGAAATACAGCTCTGGTATCTCTTTTCTGAAGCCTTCTTTCTGACTACCATTCCAGTGCTCTCCTCCAGGTAGAGTTAATGCCTTCTTCTTCTGGGCTATCCCTAAATTCTGTACCTATGCCTGTTACTCCATCACATTCTACAGTTGACCCTGCTAAAAAAAAACCTCAGAATTTATCTTTTTCATGATGACACCCATGAATGATTTATGAAGAAATACACTACATTTGACATATTACTTTACCCTGAAATAAAAGCATTTGAAAGCAGAGTAGGAGAAAACTTTGCAAATTTTGATAATCAATAAAATATATTTAAAAAAGGAATAAATACAGAAACTGTAATCAGGATAAAATATTATAATATTGAAAGAAAAAAATCACCTTAACACACAACAAATTGGAGAAAAAAGTGATTTTCTAAAAATACACAGTTTAAGAGCACAAGATCACAGAGGTTTTTCCCTGAATACACATGAAATACTTACGAGAGTGCCTGGAACCCAATTATATGCTTTTAAAAGTCACTGTTATTATTGTTAACATTATTAACTCAAGTGACTACACTTGAATGAATTAAAAGTTGTTCGAGGTTATAGATCTTTGATCTTGGTCCTAAAAATTGTAGATTCCACCAAAACTTTTGAGTTTCTTAAGGAAAACAACAATTCATTTAACAGTGACTTCTTGTACTACTAAATGTGATAAGTAGTAACTACCTTCATTACTTCATAAGTAACTAATTTATAATGGCCTTTCCCTAATTAAAATCATTACGTCATCAAGAAATTCTACTGAAGAGACTTACCAATTTCTTTTTTCTAAAAATTCCTTTGTCAACACATATTAAAACAAATGCATCAAATGATTAATAGCAAAATGCAAGGTAATTCTTTTCTTACACAGTAGTAATTTCTAAAACAGTTGGTAAGAGCTGCTTTATTTACCTTCAGGGGCATCTGCGTCACATCTCTTTGGCACAGAAAGGGTGGAATTGCCTTTATGGTCATGGTAAGTTACATTGGTCTGAAATATGAAAATATGGTTAAAATGTAATTATATTAAAATTATACTTTGATTCAAAGGTAATCACATTAACTTTATATTCTGTGTCATCTAACTAATATTCTAAAAGGTAAGTTTCAAGATAAGTTTAACATGAGGACTTTTTTGCAACAATCTTTAGGTCCTATGTTAAACAGAGCTTCTTCCCAGAGAGAGGGCCTACTTATTTTTCTAGAGTGTAACAAGAAAAGAGTATCTTTGGTTTATGCAAAAGCACAATTGTCATTCACAGAAAACTGTTTAAAAAGCATGACCTAGAGAACTAGGTACAGGGGATGAGGCAGGAAGAGAGTAAAAAGGTGTAAGAAGGGAGATGGGTTCAGGTGATCTTCTGGCCCCCTGGTTCCTGAGCACAGGTCATTCCTGTACCTCCATCATGACTGTTCCACCCACACTGTCACCTCACGTTTTTCAATCAACTTACTTTTCAATATTATGGGTGGTATTAAGTGAAGGTTTGATGTGCTAGTTAGATGTTTTTGCTTCCTAAAGCAAAGTAAAAAAGAATGGAGGAAGCAGCATAGGCTAAAAGCAGGAGTGATCTGGGCAGACTACATTAATAATGAGGACTCTATTAAAGAAAGGCTTCAACACAACTTGAAGCATGGATTTGATCTGAATTGTTACGAAGCAGAATAAGAGGTATTTTAGGAAAAGTAAACAAACTAAACAAAAGTTATATCAGATGTGGTCAAAATATTTCAAATTGTCAAAAAACCCAAAGTAGCTACCCAATTACAACTAGGAACCTCAGCTGGCATCTGAAAGATCAGTATCAAGAAATCAGTGTTAGAGGTAAGAAAATACCCATCATGTTAAAAGAAAGCCCAGTTACCCACAAATAAAATATTTATAAAGCATCTCCTGTGAGATTAATGGTATGTATGGTGAGCATACATATTTTACTCACCAAAGCTTTTGAAGAACCACATTAACAAAGTTCTTAAAATGTCATTTTAAAGGAAATGTTATAGGTTTTAATAAAGTACTAAAATTTTAAAAATTTTACTAATAAAATTTAATAGCAGTCAGTAGCTTGGCACCATGGGATCCATTTAAAAACCTATTTTAATAAAATTTAATGTTATTTTTAAAAAGAATTGGTATGAAACAAATATAAGTATGTTGAAAAATGGAATGAAAAAACAGCTTTGGCAAAATTAAACATAATCTGATAAGCTAATATCTTATGCCAGCTTTATAAATTGAAAACTGCTTTTAAATATCAGTATCCTTAAAATATCAAAACAGTGACAACTTCTGGTTAGGATGTCAGCACAGATAAGCATGTTTCACTTCCTACACAACCACATCAAAATTAGAACTAAAATATGTAACCATCACTCAGAACCATCAAAAATCATGTGAATGGAAGTCCAAGAACAACAGAAGTAAAGAAACCACATCCATCCAGACTGGTAGGCAGAGTGGAGATGCAGAATGGGCTGGTCCCACATCACATCTGGTGGAAAGTATTTGGAAGAGAGATTCAAAAGTGAGGAGCCTTAGCCCCACACCAGGCCCCCCAGCCCAGGGTTCCAAGGCAGGTAGATAAGCCTCCATAACCTCTGGCTGCAAAAACCAGAGGGGATTGAGTTGGTAGAAGAAAGGGCTAGAGTCCCAAATAGTTCCCCTTAAATAACCACACACAGACTTACTCAGACTCACTCCCTCTGAGCACCTGCACCAGGGTAGCAGCTTCCAAAGCACCAGTGGCATACAGGGAGAAATGAAGCATCTGGCAGAGAGGTGAGAGCTGGGGGACAGCTTTCTCCCAGACAGAAAGCAGGCAAACAGCCACATTCCTTTTCTGAACCTTCTCCCACAAAGCTACGGAGCCACAGGTTAGTGCCATATCTGAGACTCCATCAACCTTGCTAACACTGTTTGCTCCGCCCTAGAGATACTCAGAGACTTCCTCCCACCCAACTGATGGGCCCACACAAGCTGCTTTTACATATGAATGGCTGGTCTTGGCTCATGCTTCTACCTTCCTAAATCCTTTCAAACAGGCAAGAGCCAAACTCAGTGAGCCCCCAGACCCTCTACTTCTTGCTAAGTGGCCCAAGGCCTGGCACTACCAGCAACCAGCCGAGGTTCACGGCTTGGCTTCACCTAAGAATCTCTAAGCCCAGCACAAGTAGCAGCCGTCTCAGACTGCTTTATAGCTGAGGCAGTGCAGCGTGGCCTAAGAAAAACACAGGTGGTGGCTGACGTTCACCTCTATGACCTGGGAAACCCCAGAGCTTGCGTACGCAGTGGACAGCTACAGACCACACTGAAGCAACGTCCACCCTTCATCCAAACAGCTTATCCTCCAGGAAGGGCAGAGCTTAATGTTCAGTGGTCACACCAGTCCTTGCAGCTGACTTGCCTGGGTAAATGCCTCCTGTTGACCTGCCAATGGCAATGAAGACTCAACTACAGGAGAAAAGTATACTCAGCCCAAAAGAAGGACGCGCTTCAAGTACGCGGCTTGGGTGATGGAGGAGGCTGTGCCAATGGACCCCACAGGACACCTACTACATAAGCTATGCTACCAAGACAGGGAGTCAAAGCAACTCTACCTAATACATAGAAACAAACACAGGCAGGCTGCCAAAAGGAGGAGACAAAGAAACATGGTCCAAGTGAAAGGTCAGATCAAAACTCCAGGAAAAGAACTAAACAAAATGGAGATAAGCAATCTATCAAATGCAGAGTTCAAAATACCAGTTATAAGGATACCCAAGGAACTTAGTGAGGACCTCAACAGCATAAAAAGGATTTGTGTCAGAAATGAACTCCAGGAAGTACAGAGAGTCCCAAACAGGATGCAAAGAGGCCCACTCCAAAATACACACACCATAATTAAAATGCTGAAGGTTAAAGATAAAGACAGAATCTTGCCCTGGCTGGTGTAGTTCAGTGGATTGAGTGCAGGCCTGCAAAAGGATGCCAGTTTGATTCCTACTCAGGGCACATTCCTGGGCTGCAGGCCATGTCCCCATGTAACTAGTATAGAGTACAATAATGTGTGAAAGGCAACCACGCATGTTTCTTTTTCTCTCTTTCTCCTTCCTTTCCCCTCTCTCTAAAAGTAAATAAATAAAATCTTAAAAAAAAAAAGATAAAGACAGAATCTTAAAAGTGGCAACAAAAAAGCAGTTTATTACCTACAGGGCAGTTCCAATAAGAATGTCAGCTGATTTCCCTAAAGAAACTTTGCAGGCTAGAAAATATTGGCAAGCAAGATTCAAAGTCTTGAAAAGCAGAGACCTACAGACAAGATTGCTCTCCCTAACAAAGCTATCATTTAGAATCAAAAAACAGATAAAGAGCTTCTCAGGACAAGAAAAAAACTAATGGAGTTCATCACCAAACCATTATTATATGAAATGTTAATGAGTCTTATCTAAGAAAAAGAAAATCAAAACTATGAACATATAATGGCAATAAACATGTATCTACTAACAACTGAATCTAAAAAACAAACTAAGCAAACAAGAAGCATGGAGACAGAATCATGGATATGGAGAGTGTTTTGATGGCTGCCAGATGGAAGTGGGGTATGGGGGAGTGGGTGAAGAGGTGACCCCTTTGTATGATTTAAGACATACAAAAAGGTAGTCACAGAATAGCCATGGTACAGTATAGTACTACAGATGTATAGTACGGTATAGGAAATGAAGCAGCCAAGGAACCTATGTATGACCCATGGCCATGAGCAATAGTGAGCGGATTGCCTGAGGTGAGTGGGGTGGTGCTGGGTGTAGATGGGCAAAAGGAGAAAAAGTGAGACAACTATTATAGTACAATCAATAAAATATAATTTACAATTAAAAAGTACAATATCAAAATAATGAGTTTTTAAGTTTTGTACTTACCTCTGTTAAGTAATTTTGGCTTCCATACATAACATACTGGGGAGCAAGACTATAAATCATGTAACTAGTGTGGAGGACAATAAGCAGAAGTATCATACAGAGAAATAAGAGTGCCTGGGGTCTGGTTCTACCTCTTCTGATTTTATATAACTGGAAAGACAGAAGACAATAATAGTACCTCAGCAACATGTTTTACTGTCAAGGCTCTCAGTCCTGCTCATGTGTGGGTAGTCAACAGAATTCAATCATCCATGCCTTTCTTTGATTCAAAACACTGAGAATTCTTAATCATTCCAAATAATTATAAAAATAATAAAGACAATTTTCTCTATGTAAAGCATATAGGTTTAGTATATTTATCTTCTAACCATGGCAAAGCATCTATATCTAAAGGAACCTATAAACGATTTCTTAAAAATATAGGACTACAGAATATATCAGTATTTATACGGTTTCCAGACAAACATTCTAAATTTATTATGCAATAGCATCTATTAGAAGTTTATAGATGAGCTAAGGAGAATTGTGAACTACCTCTAATTTTATCTAAAGTTTAGAATAAGTTTAAACTATAAGTATTATTAATATATTTGTGATCTTATGTAATATTACTGCACAAGGACATGTCACATGTTAATATATATTCATATCTATAAAATGCTCATAATGTTCTCATACCGCCATAAAATCTAGTTATGATAATCTGACTACATATTTTCATATGTAGCTATATGAGAGCAAAACTAAAGCATACAGTAACAAGTACAAGGAACCGGGTAGCTTGCTTCATTTCAGTGGCAGAGCATACTTTTATTTTAGCAACTAAGACATCACCTATCTGTTTTATGACTAGATTGCAGTACTATATAGAGTAACAGAATTCTAATTCTGGAAGGGCTGATGATATGATCACCTAAAATTTTACATTTCCCAGCTTCCCCTGCACCTAGTAATGGATAGCAGTGATAAAATATTAAACATCAAAAGAAAAGTTGAAGTCCACTGGGATTGCTGGTAAGTCTTGCTTTACAAAGCCTCCCATCTACTTTTTCCTTTTGTAACATAGCCAGGATAAGTGAAGCTGCAGCTGCCAAATTACAATAATGAGGGGGAAGTGAGGAGGATTAGAGATACTACTGGACTTGACATTTTTGAGCTACTAAAGCAATGTTACATTTTTTTCCTATAGCAAGAAGTCATTCATTAGTTCAAGCCACTATTTAAATGGTTTTTCTTTCACTCACAGCTGGAAGTAGTCTCTATTTAATACAGGTTCATTTAAAAATTTTTAATTTATCTCAAAATAAGCATAAAAAATAACCCTTTCTCTAAATCATATAGTGATCTTTAACTCCTAGTAGGAAGGACCATCTTTTGACCTACAGTGTACCCATTTGTGCTTCACTGTGTTTCCATGCAGCCAAACCCTAAGAAAAATATGGTAAGTTCTAGACCTGAGTTTCTCAGCCTTAGCACTACTGATATTATGGGCTGGATAAGACCTTATTATCGACACCTCCCTGTGCACTGCAGGATGTTTAACAGAAACCCTGGCTTCTTACCCAGTAGGTGCCAATAAGCACCCCCTCGCATTAGCAAGTGAAAATGTCTCCAAATATTGGTAAACATATCCAGGCGGGTAAAATCACTCCTGTTCAATACCAATGCTCTGGACAAAAGCACTTTTATGTCAGCATACAGTGAAAAAACTAATTTACCATCACTTTTAGTATCAAGATATTTATAACTTCTATATTATAAATCCAAGATAATTTTCAATAATAAAATTATATATGAATGATGAAAATAGCAATACTGTAATATATACTCACTCTAATCCAAAAGAACCATATGCCAATATTCCTAATCCCCGCCATTGAAGTAAAAATAAAGTACATAATAATAATTGTTATAAGGATATAATCAAGAGGAAAAACCTGGAAAAAAATAAAATTCAATTCAATACACAAACAGGGCTGTAGAAGTCATATAAAACTAACTAAAACTTCATTATTCATTTTTGGCAAATGTTTAATATATCAACCCCGATCTAGATCAGGCTACTATAAAAATACAAAAAAAAAGGATCCCCCCAAAATTATTACTAAACTATCTCCCAATTGTTTATTCCCATTATCCTAGAAAAATCTAGTAACAAAATAAAGCTCAAAATTACATTTAAATATGCAGTAAAAATTTTATTAAAAATTAAAACCAGAAATTTCTTAGAAAAGCTCATCTTAAGGTTTATATTGTATCAAGTCAAATTATATATAATTTAAGAGTTCAGTTAAATATCTATACAGTAATCCTTAAAGCACATATCAATGTGGCAGTTACATATAAATAAAAAGCCAAATCAGCAGAGGGCACAAGCATATATTGCCAGGTATTAATAGGTTTTTCAACATAATAATTTGACAGTGTAAGAATGTTTGCTAGAATACAAAATGACTTTTTTTTTTACTTACTGTTTGTAGTAAAGGCAAAAGCATATTCAGTGGATTACTCAGATTAGCTCCAAAAATTACAAAACCAGAATCAATTCCAGCTGAATGAAGAGCTTTATCCAAACTAAATAGAAAAAAATTATAGAGGGATTTTACATATTATATGACCACACTTTCAATTAATTTATAACTTAAGCATGCAAATTCAACTGAATCAAAGAAAACCTCAAATAACAAATTAAAACCTCACTTAACTATCTTACAGCTATTGTTCACTAATAAAGAATAAAGAAATACTATTATTGAAACTTTTTAGTCATTCTTTGAGTTAATGCTGTAGAACACTTCAAGTAAAATAGCTCCTTAAGATGAACAGACTACACTAATGGAATTCAGCAAGGAAAATGTGTAATATCATAGGATTTATGTAAGTGCTTTAGAAAATATGTCTAATGTACTTACTTTGACAGGAAGAGAGAAATTACAAACAGCAATGCGACTAAGATGAAAAATATTCCCCAAATGATCTAAAAGAAAACATTATATATAGTTCTAAAAGTTGATATTAAAAGCATGAAATCATTATGTTCAATACAAATTGCTAGTATACGACCATAATATAACTACAATGATCTAAGATACATTTTAATTTAGTACATAATCTTAAGCATTTGTCATCTAAATTTTCATTATGACATTGTTTGAGAACATACACAAAAACAGACAAAACATCTTGAAGTCTTCATTTGTAAATAAATAAATGAGACTCTCTGGCAGGTCAAATAAAAGGTTTAAGTCAGTTATATTCATATATAAGCTCCAAAATTAACTGAAAAGACTACTAAGACTATATTAAGCCCTGGCTGGTGTGGCTCAGTGGATCGAGTGCTGGCCTATGAACCAAAGGGTCACCGGTTTGATTCCCATTCTAGGGAATGGGAAACATGCCTGGGTTGCAGGCTGGGTCCCCCAGTGGGGGCTTGGAGAGGCAACCACACATGGATGCTTCTCTCCTTCCCTTCTCCTCTTTAAAAATAATAAACAAAAAATTTTTAAAGACTATATTAAGACTAATATACACATACAAAAAAAGCGAAATCAAGAAACTCATCAGGTTATATTAACTTGTTAAAAATGGAATGGGAATATTTTCCCACAGTATATACACCTATATATGCCATATACATAATACATATTATATATACACCTATATATACCATATATACTGTAAATGCTAATTAAATATATAAAATTATATCAGAGCCCAGAAAAGCCTATATAACTGATAATATTCCTGAAACAGAGTACTAGCATCACTAAAGACACTGTCATGTAAAACCATGTTTCTGTGAAAAAATGTGTTAAGTAATGTAATTGGTGGAACACATTTCCTTTTACTATATAAACTTTATATACTACTGAAGATAGAAAACAGGCAAACAAATTATTAGAACTGGGTCCCTAAGAAATAAAATTTCATAATAAAAAATGGGTAAAAATCTATGTTACTAATAACTGAGGCTCTTTTTTTCTTGACATGTTCCCAAGTTCCAGGGACAACCAGGCTAATTAGCCCACAAACCCAAGGCCATGATTACTAAGAAAATACATGTGCTAGGCAAGCTTTGTTCAGGCCTGAGTTATATTGCTGTTGGTCATAAGTTCAATGCTGATGAATCAACAATATTATCTTAAATTGTTCTTAAACACAAACACACATAAAACAGGGTTATGTATTGATCAGCCACTGATATCCAAGTTCCAATGTCATCACTGGTATTTAACTAGATACTGATAAAATTAGCAAAGGAAACTAGACATTGAACTTAATAAAATGGGAAGCAGGAGCCTGCTGGCTTAGCCAGGAATCTATAGCCTCATGCCCCAGGGGAACACAGCTTTGCTCTACCAAAGGAGTAACACTCCTCCCTTCCCATCCCTCCAGTCCCGGATGTTGGTGGGTATAAGGAACGGTGCTGGACCATACAGGCCTATCAGTCTAATTAGAGGGTGGATCTATCAAAATCTGCAAAAGTTTGGAAAGTTGATTGGCCATTTTGAGAAAGCCTCTGATCTGTCCTAAACCCAAGCTTCTGGTTATATTCCCAGAGGACTATTGCAACAAAGAATGTCTTGATCAATCAATCTTTCAATATCTCTTGCCTGGAACCACACAACCATGTGGGTCTAACAGCTACCAGACCCACAGCAGGAGGTGTGGGCTCATAAAGGACTAAGCTTTCTCTCTCACTCAGGAACCTGCACTTGCACAGTACACTTACCTGTTCACTCTATGGCCAAGTGACTCTAGCAACCACGTGGCTCATGTCCCTCCAACTACACTTGCTGGCTCCAAGAGGGAGGCTGAAATGGCCTGCAGCTGGAAACACACGCTAAGCTAGCCAGAAAAATAAGCATCATACTCAATGGGAAAAAACTACAAGTGTTTCTCTTAAGATCGGGAAAAAGGGATATCCGCTTTCACTTCTCTTATTTAACACAGTACTCAAAGTCTTAGCCACAGCAATTAGACAAGAAGAAGTAGTAATACAAGGCATCCAAATTGGAAAGGAAGAAGTAAAACTGTCATTATTTGCAGATGACCTGATACTGTACATAGAAAATAACAAAGATTCCACCAAGAAACTAATAGAACTGATAAATGAATTTAGTAAAGTAGCAGTATACAAATAAATGTCCAGAAATCAGTTGCATTTTTATATGCCAATAATGAACTATAACTAAAATTGAAATAAAGAAAACAATCCCATTCACGATTGCTAATAAAATTGCTAGGAATAAACCTGATGCAGACTCTTACCAGCAGGGTCTGTGTGTTGTGGATGCAACGAACAAATTCACATGGACTGCAGAAGTCCTGTGGAGTAAAAGGACGGCACAGCCACTCTCTAAGAGAGAGCCCCAACTCTTGCCTGGACAGGCTTCTGTTGCTTTTCTGGGCACATTACATTGAGGATGGTCCTCATTTACTAAGCACAGGTTCACTTTAGGTGATTACCTTTTACAGATAATGAAGGGGAGGATATTGCTAAATACTTCAAAGAAAAGGATGTTTGTAAATCCAAGGGGAAAAGTAGCTGAACTGCCTACACTCCATCCTTGGAAAGTTTAGCACAGACTTTAGGAGGTTATTTTAAAGATACGTAATAAACATTTTCTGCCTCAAATCAGGGTGAAGGAGTTTTAGCAAAAAGCAAGCCTCAGAGCAGCCTAAGTATAATGCAGGCCTGGTTCCCCACGAGAAAACCAATCTGTGGGCTCAGTTCCCATGTGCCAACTGGCTCCTGCTGGTTTTCCGAATCAGGGGCTGCACTACATTCACCACTGTCACACAGACTGGTTCCCTATATGGACCTAAAGGATGTTAAAGACCTGTACTTGGAAACCTATAAGACACTGAAGAAAGAAACTGAAGAAGATACAAATAAGTTGAAGCACATATCATGTTCATGGATAGGAAGAATATCATTAAAATGTCCAATCTATAGATTCAACACAATTCCTATCAAGATACCAATGATGTATTTCACAGAACTAAAACAAATACTTCAAAAATTTACATGGAACCACAAAAGGCCCCACACAGCAACAGTGATCTTAGGAAAGACCAAAGTTGGAGGAATCATACTATCTAATATCACACTATACAGTAAGGCCATAGTAATCAAAACAGCATAATACTGACCTAAAAACAGACTCATAGATTAATAGAACACAATAGAGAGTCCAGAAACAAATGCATAATTTTATAGTCAATATTTGACATAAAAAGTGAGCACATACAATGGGCTAAACATAGTTTATTCAATAAATGGTATTGAGAGAATTGGGCAGATGCATAAAGAAAAATGAAACTAGACCACTTCTATGCTACACACAAGAATAAATTCAAAACGAATTAAAGACATAAATGTTAGACACAAAACAATAAAACTCCTAGAAGAAAACATGGCTGTATAATCTCAGACATTGCTCATAGCAATGTAACTCACTAATGATTAGTGAGTTATCATCTCACACCTGTCAGAATGGCTATCATCCATAAATGAACAAACAATAAGTGCTGGCAAGGATGTGGAGAAAGGGGAACCCTTTTGCACTGTTGTTGTGAATACAGCCACTGTGGAAAGCAGTATGGAAATATCTCAAAAAACTAAAAATGTATCTGCCTTTTGATCCAGCAATCCCACCTCTGAGAATATATCTGAAGGAACCCAAAACACTAATTTCAAAGAATATAAGCATCCCTATGTTCCCTGTAGTGTTGTTTGCAATTGCCAAGATCTGGAAGCAGCCCAAGTGTCCACCAGCAGATGAGTGGATAAAACAACTATGGGATACTGACACAATGGCATACTACTCAGCCGTTAAAGAAAAAAAGAAAGAAAGAAAGAAAATTTTACTCTTTGTGACTGTACAGATAGATCTGGAGAAAATCATGCTAAGTGAAATAAGCCCATCAGAGAAAAACAAATACTATATGATTTCACTCATCTGTGTAATCTAATGAATAAACTGAACTAACAAGGAAAATGGGGACAGACTCATAGATAGACAGCAGGATGACAGGTAGTTAGGGGGTGAGGGAGTAGAGAGATTAAGCAAAAAGGAAAAAGGACTCACACACATGGACAACAGTGAGGTCATTGCTGGGAGGAGGGCAGTGTAAGGGGACTAAATGGTAATGGAAAAAATATAATAAAGATTAAATATATAAAAAACAAAAATTACAAATTTATCAAAATACTGTATTTGCAAGTCTACTTCACTTAACACTACAAGTGACTACTGAGAGTAATTTAAGATAACATAAATAAATGCAAAGATATGTTCATAGATTGGAAGATTCAATATTAAAAGGGTAAAAGGTTTATAAGAACAATTATAAAGGACATATGGACCACAACAAGGGGAGTGAAAATAGGGAAGGGAGGCGGGAAGGAGTGGGGGGGAAGGCAGAAAACTGTACTTGACCAACAATAAATTAATAAATAAATTTAATTAAATATTAATTCTCCCCTAGTTTGCCTACAGATTCAAAGTAATCCCAATGGAAATTTCCATGGGTGTTTTGTGAAATTATGAGCTGATTCTAAAATTTATACAGAAATACAAAGGTTCCAACATAGCTAAATCAATTTTGAAAAAGGAAAATAAAACTGAAGAACTTACAAAACTGATTTCATGACTGCTTTAAATCTCCAGTAATCAAGTTTTAATGTAAGGATATATAGATCAACAAAACTGAAGACAAAGTCCAAAATTAGACACACACACACACACACGATCAACTGATTTGACAAAATTGCCAAGGAAATTCAATGAGCAAAGGATGGTCTTCAGAAAAAAAAATGGTCTGATATCCATATGAAAAATAAAACAAGCTTTTACTCTTAGGTCAGACCATCCAATAAAACTAACTTAAAATGAGCCACAAATCTAAATACAAGATCTAAAAGTACAAATTTTCTAGAAGAAAACAGAGGAGAAAATGTTTGCTATAAAAGCTTTAAAAACATCTCTTTGAATGACAGTGTTAAGAAAACATAAAATCAAGCCATAAAGTGGGCGACAACATATATCTGTCTCCTACTTTGTATGAATATGTGTTTTCAAAATACATATATTTGACAAAGTACATGATCCAGAATACATAAAGAATTCTTGCAACCCATTCATAAAGTAAATACCTAATTTTCGAAATGGCCAAAGGAGCATTTCAGAGACATATAGAAATAGCCAATTAGAATAGAAGATGATGTTCAATATCAATAGTCACCAGGGAAATGCAAATCACAACTATAATGAGACACTATTATACACCCATGAGGAAAACTATTACGAATAATTACAATATAAAAGTTCACAAGGACACAAAGAAAGTAGAAGTCTTATATTGTTGTGGGCATGTAAAATGGTCCAACCACTTTGGAAAATACTTTGGCAATCCCTTATAAACTTACACATGTATTTATTAAACATTAGACCTAGCCATGCTACTCCTAGGTATTTACCCAAGAAAAATATGAATGAAATGAAAACATTATCTACACAAATATTTACGCACAAATGTTAACATCAGTATTATTCATAATAGTCTCAAACTGGAAACAAGTCAAATCCACTGACAGGTATGTGAATAAACAAACTGTGTCACAGCACACACTGGAATGCTACTCAGCAATAAAACCAGAATGAACGACTTCAAAAAAATGCAACAACGTGGATGAATTTCAAAACCACTGAGCTGAGCCAAGGAAGCCAGACGAAGACTATACACTACCCAGTTAGTTTTAAAAAGGTTGTAATTCTATGATTCCATTTATACAAAATTATAGAATACATTAAAAGTATAATGACAGAAGTGCATTAGTGGTTTTCTGCAGTCTGAGCTCAAGGAAACAGGGAGAGACAGAGCAGCTTTCTGGGACAATGTGGCTATTCTATATATACACACCTATATTTGGTAAAGTCAATCTGCACACTTAATAAAGTTGATTTAAAAATCCGTCTAAGCATATGATCAGTGAAATGGAACAGAGAATGTTTAAAACAAGGTAGTTAATGTTACAGACTGGTTATAAATATGTATAAGAAGCTACAAACAATTTAGAATTAAGATAAGGTTGGGGAAGGCTTCTCATACCTTTGGTACTGTGAAGACAAATCACTTTGGGAAAAGAATTTGGGTGAGTTTTTAAAAAATTTATTCTAACAGAAGGTTTAAAATATGATACATAGAACTGATTATGGTATATTTTTGAAAAACTCCTCCAAAAGAGGAACTTTTGGGGGTAAGCAGTCACTGCATTTCCTCATTTCCTTTCTAATTATAAGAGAAAGACAATGCACCACAGAACTCAACCTGACTGATCTTTGATAGTGTTCTATAAAACACTTTCTTAAAAAATTTGCCAAAACCCACTTACTCGCTTCATTTTGCTTACTTTACTCAAACCAGTCTATTCATTGCACTTTCTGATCACACTGGCATTGTATACTTATGCTATAAACAATTTTGGTGTTTGAAATGCTAGATACAGAGTGGGCACAGACAAAAGCTTATGGCCAGCAGCTCTAGTTACTTTTTAGACTCAGGGTCATATTATGGTATGCTCAATTCAACTGAGATACTTATGTCTAGAAACCACAGTCCCAAGAATTCAAGGCTAACAAATGATGCCCCCCCACCCCAAAAAGGTAACAGTATTCCATCTCAAATAATACCTTTTTACATAGCTTTAGCCAGATATCATCTAACAGTAAAGTGAGTTCTATTACGTTTCCGTTAGGGCTCCTGAGTTTTATTATGAGTCCCAGATCTCCTACTTACAGAAAAGTATGACTTGCAAAATATGCTAGCAGCATACTACATTACTCATCTATATTTTGGTTTAAATCTCCTAACAACTCTTGTCACTATAACACTTGCATTACACATGAATAAATGAGGTTCAAAATCATTACAGAGCTATGATTTAAAACTGGATTATTTTGACTCCAAAATCCACGTTCTTAAGTACCATGCTGTAATACCCCAAAAGGAGAACTTAACCTCTCTGAGACATACTACATAAACTTGGAAGAAGAGTGACAGCATAATTTTTAAAACTCTATTTACCTTCAGGGGCCGCAGAGCGCCACAAAATTTTGTCCACCAGCTGTTTTCAATGAATTCTAAGTGCCTCCCTCTCTTCCTAAGTGTTCGTAACCTTTCTTCAAGTTGTTTTAAGGTGCGTTTATCTCTTGCTGGCAAAGGTCGACCATCTTTGCTCTGCAAACAATGGAACAAAAATAAAAGTTTTTACTATTAAGGCATAATAAAGTAACCCATCAGATTTAGCAGATCAAGCAATGAAACTTTTTTTTATGTAAGATGTATCTCCTTGGGCAAATTTAAAAATTGAAAATAACTGACAATTTTGTAATGTTTTACTATTTTAATTGTTTTAATTCAAATTACTTTTTTTTTTTACTTTTTCTTTATTGCTGTTCAAGTACAGTTGTTTCCATTTTCCCCCCACCATGCCAGCCATCTCCACCTCCCACCCTCGATACTACCCCACTTTGGTTTTATCCATGTGTCCTTTAGAGATGTTCCTGAAAACCCTTCCCCATTTCCCCCCATTATCCCCTCCCATTTCCCCTCTGATTACTGTCAGTTTGTTCTTCATTTTGATGTCTCTACAAAGCATCATGCTATGTGAAATAAGCCAAGCAGTGAAAGACAAATACCATATGATCTTACCTATAAGTGGACCTAATCAAAAAAACAAGCAAGCAAGCAAAATATAACCAGAGACAGTGAAATTAATAACTGACAATTCTGAAGTGACAATATACATATCTGAACCAAGATTAGCATCAAAATGTGGGTGTATGTACATTTAATACTAGACTTCCTTTTGATCAGTGTTTTCCAAATGTGTGATATAAAGTGATGTAGAAAGAAATACTTTGGAAAACATCTTTTTTATGGGATATTATATGTAGTGCATTCAATTATTCTTGCTTGCCTCCAAACTTTTTCTATCCCTTAACATATGTGGCCCCATTCCTTCTCTTTCTTTGGTCAAATGATTGTATTACATTGGTACCTAAACCAATGCTTCTCAGCCCCTTACTCAAATACCAGCAGCGAGATGTAATACTTGTATGTGGGATGCAGAGGTTTTTACAATTGCTAAAAATTAGCACTTCCTTGTTCTCCAAGTACATTTGAAAGTGAGTCATGTTTTCTTAGGTCAACCTAAGCTAATTCCCATCTATTTCTCTGTGATGCTTATTGTAACCATGAGCCTACCTTCCTCATAGTGTCTCACAGATAACACTTTTCCTTAACTCCCCTGCCTTTAAGTCTCCCTCAACTGGATACGATAATAAACAACAATAATAAGGCAACTGCCATATATAAAAAAGGAATGTAAATGTTTGTTTTACTGGTAGGAACAAAAAATATTTATATCAGATTGCATTTTCAAAATGTAAAGAGATTAGATATGAGAATACTTATATCCTTCTTAAGGTTAAATAGGTTCTCAGCAGATACCTAACATATTGCTACCCAGCATATCCTAATGTAGCCATGAACTAAAATCACAGATATAATGAAGACAATACCTGAATACCCTTTAATAAAGAGGTTTACACAGTTATAATGATCTACTGACATTGTGGCACTGCCATGCTCTTCTGGAACTGGCCATACTCTTCCTTATCTTATCTTACTGCTTTACAAGCCTTATCATGCATAACAATCACCTGACAAATTTGTTCAACACAGATTTCTAAACCTCATCCCCAAGAAAATATGACTTAGTAGGTCTTAGGTAGGTAGGGCTTACCTGAGGTAGGTCCTAAATTTGCATTTCTACCAAATTTCCAGGAGATGCTGCTGCTACTGGTCCAGAGACCATACTTTGCACATACTGGACTATATTATATTTAATCTTCACTCCTTTAAGTACATTAGATATTATCAAATTGTATTCCCCAAAAAGGAACCTTTCCGAGAGGTAGTTTCTGAAGGACAGGGGGATAAAATAAAAACTCCCTTCTAGAAGACAGATCTAGGTAGTAATACTTCAGTGGTATGGTATGAAAAGGGCTCAGTACTTTAGATATCAACCATAACCTCTATTTTTGTTGGTATACCATGTTGGTATTTTATAAAAAAAAATACCAACAATAAGGTACTATTATTTCACTGCTGGCTTTCAATATGTCAGGAAGAAAAATTAGTAAACTGATTTAAAGGTCCAATATAAACAGATTCAAGTCAGTGCCTACTTTGTGAATGCTTCAGTGGAGTGAAGAAGGATGGATACCCAGTCTGCTTTGGCAATTGAGCAAAACAAATATAAGAACATTTCTGGTCAGAAAAACAAACACTAGTACAGAAGCCCAGCAGTTACCAACTATCTAATTCAAAAAGAAAAAAAAGTGGTTGTAAAGTATATAAATACATACCATTTGTTTAAAAAAATAGTAAAGATTCCCTTTAATACTATCCCTAATTACCACTCCCCTTTCCTGTGGTTATCACTATGAAGCATGCTGATCAGTATCCTTCTAAACATTTTCTATGTATTTATATGCATGCATATATGAAATAACACTTATACTTTTGTTGTAAACAATAGCTAACAGCCCTGGCTGGTGTGGCTCAGTGGATTGAGTGCTGGCCTGCAAACCAAGGGCTTGCCCATTCAATTCCCAGTCAGGGCACATGCCTGAGTTGTGGGCCAGGTCCCCAGTGTGAGGCACATGAGGCAACCACACATTGATGGCTTCTCTCCTTTTCTCCCTCCCCCTTCCTCTCCTAAAAACAAATAAATAAAACCTTCAAAAAAAAAACAATAGCTAACATTTTTTTAGCACAATTCTTGTGCCTAAAACTGATCTGTTACATTTATTCTCCTTGAATTTTCAGAATAAAAATTTGGGGTGGGTAAAGATATTAACAAGATTAGATAAGGAAAATGAGGCTTATAGATGTTATATGCATAATCTGCTGAGCCAGAAGTTGAACTGAGATACCCTGGTTTTATAAGACATATTCTTCAAGCTATATATAAATCTCCCTCATTCCTTTTCATCACTGCATAGCATATTATAACATGGCATCTTAATTTAACAAAATACCTAATTTGGAGGCACTTAAGTTGTTTTCTTTTGGAGGGGAGGGACAATAACAATGTGCATGAATATCCTCATTTACATGGATCCAAGTACATACATACAACTCAGCAAGACCCATTTCTACGTGAACTGTTGGATTAAATTTTAATTATTAAAAGGTATGTGTTAGTGTGGATGAGCAATATCACAACATTCAAGTTTTTTAAAAGCTTAATATTTTATTTTCTAACAGTATACCAATCCCAAATTCTCATTAATACCTGACAAAGGTATACATTTAAGATTTCTAAAGGATAAAGTAAATGTACTGAGTTATTTATTCTATTTATCACATATCTGATTACAAGAATGACCAACATCCTGATTTTAGCACAGAAAGTCCCATGTTCTGGGTAACTGCTCAGGTCCTAATATTATACTGAATAAAAGTGGCAAGAAAGAGCTTTCAGTTTTTCACCATTGAGTATGATGTTAGCTGTGGTTTTACCATATATGGCCTTTTATTATGTTTATGTACTTTTCTTCTATATCCATTTTATTGAGGCTTTTATCATAAATGGATGTTGAATCTTATCAAATGCTTTCTCTGCATCTATGGAAACATACTTTTATTTCTCACTTTGCATGTGGTATATTATGTTGACTGACCTGCAGATGTTGAGCTATCCTTGCATCTCTAAAATAAATCCCTCTCCATCACGGTGTGTGATCTTTTAAATGTATTGCTGTATTTGGTTTGCTGATATTTTGCTGAGGATTTCTGCATCAATTTTCAGCAGAGATACTGGCCGATAATTTTTGTTTCTTTGTTTGTCCTTGTCTGGTTTTGTTTGTGCTTTGTCTGGTAATGTTGGCCTCATAAAATGAGTTAGGAAATGTATCCTCCTCTTCAATTTTTAGGGAGACTAAGTAAAACAGGTATTAAATCTCTGAATGTTTGGTAGAATTCACTAGTGAAGCCATCTAACTCCGGATGTTTTGGGGGAGGGAGGGACAATTTTCAAATACTGTTTTGATTTCCTTCCTAATGAATTTCTATTCAGAATTTCTATTTCTTAATGACTCAGTCTAGAAAAGTTGCACATTAGCAATTTATCCATGTCTCCTCAGTTGTCCAGTTTAATGTTATATGGACTTTCAAAGTATTGTCTCATGGCTGTCTGTATTTCTGTGGTGTCCGTTTTAACTTCTCTTTCATTTCTGAGTTTATTTAGTCTTCTTTTTTCCTTAGTGAGTCTATTTAGCGGTTTGTCAATTTTGTATATCTTTTTAAAGAACTAGCTCTTAATTTCACTGCTTTTTTAAGCCTTTTAAAAATTTATTTTCTATTGATTTGATCGGGATGACACTAACTAATAAAGTTATAAGGGTTTCAGGTATACAATTCTATAATACATCATCTGTGTATTGTATTGTGTGTTCATCGCCCCAAGTCTCCTTCCGTCACCATTTATAACTCCCTACATCCCCTCTACCTCTCCCTATCCTCCATTCCCTCTGGCAATCACCATCCTGTTGTCTGTGTCCATGAGTATTTGTTTTTTTTTCTTTGCTTTGCTTTTCTGCTTATTTTTATAATTTCCTTTCTTCTACTTACTTTGGGCTTCATTTGTTCCTGTTTTTGTAGTTCCTTGAGGTCTAAAGTTTGAGATTTTTCTTGTTTCTTGAGGTAGTGCTATTTGCTATAAACTCCCCTTTCAGTTCTGTTTTTGCTGCATCCCCAAGGTTTTGGTCTGCCACATTTTCATTCGTCTCCATGTATTTTTATTTCTCCTTTGATCCAATAATGTTTTATCTCCATGTATCTGTGATTTTTCTAGCTTTCTTCTTGTAATTGATCTAGAGTTTCACATTGTAGTGGTCCAAAAAGATAATTGAAACTTGTTTTCTGTCCCAACATATACCCTTGAGAGTGCTCAATCTGCAATTAAGAAGAATGTGTATTCTGTTGCTTTTGGATGGAATGTCCTGTGCATATCTACTAAGTCCCTATGATCTAATGTGTCATTTAAGGCCCGTGTTTCCTTGTTAACTTTTTGTATGATCAATTCATTAGTGTAAGCAGGATGTTAAAGTCTCCTACTATTATGTGTGGCTGTCAATTTCTCCATTTAGGTCCATTAATAATTGTTTTATATATTTTGCTCCTAAGTTGGGTGCAACATTATTGAATGTTAGCTCTTCTTGATGATTTGTCCCACTATAACATACTGTCTATCTGTGTCTCTTGGTACCTTTTTTAGCTTTAAGTCTACTTTGTCTGAATAAGTATAGCAGCACATGCCTTCTTTTGGATAGCATTTGCTTTAAGTATCATCTTCTACCCCTTTGCTTTGAGCCTATGTTTGTCTTTGGAGCTGAGATGTGTCTCCTGATGGCAGCGAATAGGTGGGTCTTGTTTTGTAATCCATGCAGCTACTCCATCACTTTTGACTGGTGAGATCAATCTGTTTACATTTATGGTAATTGGTGATATATAAGGACTTACTACTAATAAATTATCTTTTGTTTTCTGATTGCTCTATATCTGCACTGTTGCCTTTAATTTGTTTCTCTATTTTACTTTAGTGGTTTTCTATAATGCTTTTCTCTGCCTTTATTTTTATGGTTTGTCTTGTGATCTAGATTTTTGTTCTGTGGTTACCTTGAAATTTATATAAAACATCACACAGATAAAATAGTTATTTTTATTCTGATAGCATCTTATCTTTGTTTATCTACACAAATTCCATCCTTTCCCTCCTTCTCTTATGTTTCTGTTGTCACAATTATTCTTTTTACGTTGTGTTTGTTACCAAACTGAAGTAGCTATAATTACTTTTAATGCTTACCCCCATTAATCTTTATGTTATAACTGTTTAAAACCCTATTCTGTAACAGGGTGGCAATTTCCTGATTCTGTGTTTACTGCCTTACTCAAAGGTTAGCGCACTTTTCACTCTTTCATTTCCAGCAGAAAGGTTCCTTTAAATATTTCTTGGAAGGCAGGTTGTACAATGGTAAACTCCCTCATCTTTAGTTTGACTGGGAAAGCCTCTATTTCCCCTTCACATCTGAAGAACAGCTTTACTGGATACATTATTCTTGACTGGCAACTCTTATCTTTCAATATTTTGAATATGTCATTCCATTCTCTCCTGGCCTATAGTATTTCTGCTGAGGTATGTGATGATAGCCTAATTAATTTCCTTTGTAGGTGATTGCCTTTTTCTCCTGGCTACCTTTAGAATTCTTCTTCTTTATTTTTTTAATCATTGACTTTTAGCAGTTTTAGTATAATGGTGTCTTGAAGTTTTCTTACCACTGAGATAATCAGTGGATAAGAAATACAAGAAGTTAATAATCTTCTTGTATCTTCTATTAACAAGAAGTTAATAGGTTATTAACTTCTTGTACTTGTTTAAGTTCAAGTCCAGTTCCTTCCCCAGGTTTGGGAATTTCTCATCTATTTTTTTCTTTAAATTGGCTCTCTGTCCCCTTCTCCTCTTCTCCTTCTGGGATACCATTATGCTGCACTTTCTAATGGAGCTGGATAGTGCTTGTAGACTTCATTCATTCATTAACTTAATTCTCTCTTTTTTCACCTGGATATCTTTTTATTTCTATCTTGTAGCTAGTTAATTTGCTTCCATATTTTCTGCTCTATTTCTAATGCTTTCTAATGCATTATTCATCTCATTATTCAGTTCTTCCGCTCCAGAATTTGTTTGGTCCTTTTTTTGTTGAAGTACTTCTGTTCATTAATTTTACTCCTGAGCTCACTAAACTGCCTGACTTTTCACTGACTTTCTTCATGACAACTATTTTGTATTCTCAGTCATTTAGATAACAATCTTCTGTAACTTTCACTTTGGTTTCTGGAGAATTGTCATTTTCTTTTTGTGGTACCAGGTCACCATGATTATTCATGGTGCTTGATGGATTGTTCCCCTGCCAGTGCAGGTGAGCTTCATTTACTTTAATAATTCCACAGATAGGTTATTTAGAGGCCTTTCTTTTGTTTTCTGATAGGTGGCTATACTGCACGAAGTTTTGATTCCCCTTACCTGAGCTGACTATAGTTGTATCTGAGAGCCAGCAATTTCCACCTTTCACTGCATCTGCCAGAAGTGTTGCAGGTGCACTCAACACTGCTGCTTGTGCCTCCAGGGTTACTGGTACCTTGATGCTGCCAGTGTCACTGCAATCATGGGTTTTGCTTATAACCATGAGCATCGCCAATGAAATCACCAAGAAGCATGTGACTCTGCTATTCCAGTCTGGGTCTTAGGAACTGCCACTGTGGTGAGGGAATAAGGTGGAGCACGAGAGCCAGGGTTGCAAGCTTTACCACACTGCTCCCCAGTCCCGTGTGGCTGCAGGCACCACTGTGGACAGGAGGCTGAAGTCCTGTGTACTATATCCACTGCTGCTACTACACTCTCTGGTGCTTCCAGCACCACCACAGCAGGGTAAGGGAGCCAAAGTCACGAGTGCTAATGCAGCTTCTGACTTTCTTTTCCTTCTCAGGGTCTGTGGTATGGGGCCAGAGCTGCGGGCTCAGCTGCCATGGCTGGGGAACCAAGGTCAAAGGCACAATCCTTGCCATTTTCCCAGATCTATCTTCCCTATGCATTCAATTCACCCACTTTCAGATGTACAGATGTGTGGATCTCTTAAGACATCCTAATGTGTTGAGAAAAGGAATTTTTGTTGACTGTTAGATGTCCCCCTAGTTGTAGACTGGAGGAAAGAAGCAAAGCAGGCATCTCACTCTACCATGATACTGATATCACAATTTTCTTTCTCATGTGCTCTTACTGTTTGGTTTCTGTATCAGGATTATGCTATTTAGTAGGATTATTTAGAACATTTTCCATTTTCCTTATATTCTATAAAGGCTTACCTGTTACTTAAAGATGATGAAGACAAAAACTTGTATATTTAGAAGCACACTTAATTAGAAAATGGTCAGATATAATCCTATTTTGGTCAGTTAATAATTTTTATTTTACTGTTTTTATTGTATTTCTTCCATTACCATTTATTCCCCTAATAATCTCTTCCACCTCTACCCACACCCCTCTCCCTGCAGATATAATCTTTAGCTTATTCAACTAGCACATAAAACTTTAACTGACAATAAAATCTGATGTTACATATGAAATCAGCATGCTTGAGAATTAGCAAAATTTTGGTCATATGTAAGCAGACCTTTTGCTTTTTAGTCGTTAGAACGCATAGGAATTCTTGAACTGACAGTATCTTATATTTCACAGAATGACAAATTTTTTAAAATATGGGCATGGTCTCTAAGTATATGTTGCAACACAATTCAAACAATGTCAAAAAATGTGTCCCCCAATGTCTAAGTCACATCAGAAAGCAGATCAAAGATAAAAAAATTTATGCTTCTCAATTACAATAAAATACTGACTCACTTTTGATTTAATTGTTTGAATGTGTTGTTCCACTTCTTCAATGTCTTCACTGTTTTCTAAACGTTCATAAGCAGCACTTCTAGTGCCTTTTATCAGATTTAAAGGTAATGCCGACATGCCATAGGCCTAAAAACAAAACAAAATTAAAATACACACAATTTTCACATAAAAATGTCATTAAAGTAATCAGAGAAACAGTAAGCAATTGTAATGGGGTACAGTCACTGAAGAACATGGTATATGGGAGCAAGTCATGATTATATTGCTTCATTAATGCTCCTCCTGTTTATTTCACACTTATGGAGCTATAGATGCAATACTAACAATTCTCAGGATAGGTAGTATTTATTCCTCAAAGAGCAAGTTGCAAAACTAATGTAAATATAATACTTTATCAGAGATAAATTATAAGTTCAGACTAATCAGAGGTAAAAATAGTGTGAATTAATAAAAACAATTCACAAAATCATTTTCTATGGGAAAAAGCAATTTTTTCCAAGCATATACAGTAAATCCATAGTAAAATATAAGTATTTTTAAAAAGTTATTTCATTAGCATACCAATTATCTGTATACACAGCTGTATATATAACCTATTTATAAGTTCTAAGTATTTATAATCAATTTCTTTGCTAAATATTTTAAATATTTACTTATATTACTTATAGTAATATAGTATTTTAAATACTATAAATATTTTAAGTATTTTAAAATTTTTACTAAGTATTTTAAATATTTACTTATATTACTATAATATAAGTAATATTATTTACTTATATTACTATAAGTAATTTTTACTATTTTTCAACACAAAGAACATATTTTATATTACCCAAATCGATATTAGCCAGTCCCAAATGATGAGTTTTTATTGTACCAATAAAAAACAATGGCGATTGCCATGTGACCATTAAAATCATTACTGACCTTAAATCTTTAAAAGCAAAATTGACAACTATCACCTCCTGTTTCAGCAACAGGGTCTGGAGCAGATTTAACATTATGTATTTAAGTATCTTCCATGTCTTCCACAGCACACAGCCAAACTACTTTAGCCAGTCTCCCCTGCTTGCTATTCTGTGTTGGATGGATACAGGTCTCAAAACATACCAACCTGAGTACTCAATACTATTTCCTTAAAAATCTGTCACGCTAGGCAATATGCACAATGTGGCACTTATCTTTTTAATCTTTTGTATTTGTTAGTCTTTATTTAAAAACTTTTTCAGTTACAGTTAACATGCAATATTAGTTTCAGATATACAGCATAGTAATTTGCATAGACATTTATGTAACTTACAAAGTGATCACCTCAGTAAGCTATACCCATCTGATACCATACACAGTTATTACAACATTATTGATTATACTCCCTATGCTGTACCTTACATTCCTGTGACTGTTTTTTTAGCTGGTAATTTATACATCTTGATCCCTCCCCCTTTTCAACAATCTCATCTGGCAATAATCAAAATATCCTCTGTATCTACGAGCTTGTTTTCTGTTTGTTTATATTGTTTTCTGTATTCCACATATTAGTGAAATTATATGGTACTTGTCTTTCACTAACTTCTTTCACTTGGCATAATACCCCCTAAATATATCAATGTTGTCTCAAATGGCAAATTTCATTTTTTTATGGCTGAGTAATGTTCTGTTCTATATATGTACCACATCTTGATAGATACTTACGTTGTATCCGTACTTGCTTATTGAAAACAATGCTACAATCAACAGGAGTGCAAATGTCTTTTCAAATTAGTGTTTTGGATTCTTTGGATAAATACCAAAAACGCATGAGCATTCCCTTTTCTCTACAACCTCCCCAACACTTGTTTGCTGATTTATTGATGACAGCCATTCTGGCAGGTGTCATGTGATACCCCATTGTACTTTTAATTTGTGTTTATTCCTAGAAGATTAGTGATGTTGAACATCTTTTCATATGTCTATTGGCCATTTCTATGTCCTCTTTCAAGAACTGTCTACAGGAGTGTGTGTGCGTGTGAAATTGTATGAGTTCTTTAAATATGTTAGATACTAACCCCTGATCAGATGCATCATTAGCAATTATCTTCTCCCATTCAATATGTTGCCTTTTTCTTTCCTTCACTGCGCAAAAACTCTTTAGTTTGATGTAGTCCCAATTCTTTATTTTTTTTCTTTTGTTTCTCATGTCCGAGGAGCAAAGTGGCCATTAGTTACAGCCCACTGTCAAATGCAAAATCATCTACATTCTATACAGTGGTCTGCTGGTCTCACTTTCTACAAAGCCATTTTCTACACTGTTTCCAAGGTGATCTCTCTCCAACACCCAAATCAGATTGTGCCATTCCTTTAAATAACATCCTTTAAGATTCCCCAGGACTAGTAAGGGTAGTCTTCAGAGTGTGCTGTGTAGGTGTCTGTAGGGCACTACAGAAGAGAGGAAGGCACGTAGTGAGTGATGCAGAGACCTGCTGCTCCTTTTCCAGAGCAAATTACTTTGTTCATCTACATTTTTACATAACAGAATTTCATCTAAGATTGTTTGGAATGTTATTTAGCACTGTTTTTCAGTGAAAGGTAAAATTACTGGTCTTATGAATAGACCAATTATCTAACCCTGGCATACAAACCCCTACCTACCTCTGCAAATGTCATACCTCTGCAATTGTTTGCTGTTCTTAAAACACACTAATTTTAACTTCAGGCTTTATCCAGCACCCACATTTTAGTATTATATGTGCAGTGCCCTCATCTAAAATGCCTATCTTCTCACCTTACTTCATTAGCCAATTTCAATGCCCTTCAGGCTCAGCTTAATTACACCACATCTGGAAGACTTCCTTGACTTGTACATGTACCTTGCTTATAATTCAATTATAATACACAACACTGTACATCAACATTGTTGGTGCAGGTAATTGTTTTATCACAAGATCTACCAAATTTGGTCAATCATAATCACTTGAAAAGATCTTTAAAATACAGATTCCTCAGCCACATTAGTAACAAATGCAGTAGACAATCTGGTATGTAAGGACTAGGTCTCAATTCTTTTTTCCTCCTTCCTTTATTCCAAGAACAAACATTTATTAAATTTTAAAAAATCTCTTTGAGAAGATAAAGTCATTAAAAAGATTTCTTTATTCATATAAACCTATTTCATGCAATTTATGTATCAGAAAGCTGAACTGAGGACTTTCGGCTGAGATGGAGGCGTAGGTAGATACACTTTGCCTCCTTGCACAACCTAAATAAGGACAACAACAAATTGAAAAACAAAAAAATAACCAGAACTGCCAGAGAATAGAACTGTGTGGAAGCCCAAACCAAGGAGTTGAAGAAGAAACATTCATTCAGACCAGTAGGAGGGGTGGAGATGGGTAGCTAGGGGAAAGAGGATGGATGGCAGGCCATGGCTTGAGGACCAGTCTGGTAAGGTAGCAGTAGGCAGACTGGGTGGTCCCACATTTGCATGAGGATACACCAGAAGGAACAACTGCTTCAAGAGCAAGACATATTACACAACCCAGGGTTCTAGTTCAGAAAAAGAAAGCTTCAAAACACCTGGCTATAAAAACCTGTGGGGGTTGCAATGGGAGAAACTCTCAGCTCCACAGGAGAGTTTGTTGAAGAGACCCAAAGGGTCCTAGAATGTACACAAACCCACCCACCCAGGAACCCAATTTGCTTAAGGGTAGCAGCAGAAGTGACTGAAAGCCGGATGAGAGCTGAACAAATGGCACTGTTCCCTCCTGGAACCCTCCCCCACATAACAGCACCACCATGCAGTGACATGGGATTCCCAGCCTGGTGAATGCCTAAGGCTCCGACCATTACTATGTAACAGCTGTGCCATGACAAAAAAAAATATGGCCCAAATGAAAGAACAAAACTCCAAAAATTGACCTAAGTGATAAACAGATAGCCAACCTATCAGATGCAGAGTTCAAAACACTGGGATGCTCACAGAAATGGTTGAGTATGGTCACAAAATAGAGGAAAAAGTGAAGGCTATGAAAAGTGAAATAAAGAAAAATGTATAGGGAAGAAAGCAAAGGGAAAGAAACCAGGACTCAAATCAATGATTTGGACCAGAAGGAAGAAATAAACATTTAACTATAACAGAAAAAAGAAACAAGAAAAAAGAAACAAGAAGAGGCTAAAAGAATTTAGGAGAGGCTTAGGAATCCCCAGGACAACTTTAGGCACTCTAACATCTGAATCATAGGGGTGCTAGGAGAAGAAGAGAAAGAGCAAGAACTTGAAAACTTATTTGAAAACATACTGAAGAAGAACTTCCTCAATCTGGTAAAGGAAATAGACTTCCAGGAAGTCCGGGAAGCTCAGACAGTCCCAAAGAAGTGGGAACCAAGGAAGCAAACACCAAGGCACATTATCATTACATTACCCAAGATTGAAGAGGAGAGAATCCTAAAAGCAGCAAGAGGAAAGGAGACAGTTACCTACAAAGGAGTGCCCATAAGACTATCAACTGATTTCTCAGAAGAAACCTTTACAGGCAAGAAGGGGCTGGAAAGAAATATTCAAAGTCATGAAAGGCAAGGACTATCATCCAAGATTACTCTATCCAGCAAAGCTACCATTTAGAATGGAAAGGCAGATAAGGTAAAGTTAAAGGAGTTTATCATCACCCAGTGCTTATTATGTAAAATGTTAAAGGGACTTATCTAAAATAAAGAAGATCAAAACTATGAGCAGGAAAATGACAATAAACTCACAACCATTAACAACTGAACCTAAAAAAAAGTAAAGAACAATAACTAAGCAAAGAACTAGAACAGGAACAGAATCACAGAAATGGATACCATATAGAGGGTTATCAGCAGAGAGGGGGAGGACAGAGGATAGAGAATGGGGGAAAAGGTACAGGGAATAAGAAGCATAAATGGTAGGTAAAAAATAAACAGGGGGAAGTTAAGAATAGTATGGGAAATGGAGAAGCCAAACAACTTATATGTACAACCCATGAACAGGAACTAAAGGAGATGTGGATGCTGGTGGGAGAGGGAGTGCAGAACAGAGAAGAATAAAGGGGAGAAAAAAATGGAACAGCTGTAATAGCATAATCAATAAAATCCATTTTAAAAAAAGAAAGCTGAACTGAATTCCTAAATAGTTCAATGTAAAAGACTTAATTTTACTTTTTAAAAGATTTTATTTATTTATTTTTAGATAGAGGGGAAGGGAAGGACAAAGAGAGAGAGAGAAACATCAATGTGCAATCACCTTTTGCATGCCCCTACTGGGGACCTGGCCTGCAACCCAGGCATGTGCCAGAATGGGAATTGAACCAATGACCCTTTGGTTCACAGGCTGGCACTCAATCCACCGAGCCGCACCAGCCAGGGCTCAATGTGAAATATTTTAGAAAAGAAAAATGTGTCCTAAGTTACCTTGGGGTAACATGGAATCAGAATTCAGCATCTTTTTGTGAATTTTTAATTGTCTGAAGAGAGGAAGTAAAAGAAAGTAGACACTGTTTTGGTTCTCTAGCTTTTAGCTTGTTTTTGGATTTCATGTTTAAGTTTCAATAATTATCAGGAAACTTAACTATAATATTTAGATTACAATCTAAATATTATAGCTTAATATAACATATTATACAAAACATTTCATCTTCACTGATACAACTTCAAGATCTTTAAACAACGTTTTAAATTTAACCAGACTTCTTTGGGAAAAAATGTATGAAAACTATCCTAGTTAGAAAAAAACTTTTATTGCTTACTACTGCCCTCTAGTGAATTACTAGAAAATCAACACGGCTAAAGAGATTATATTTCTTAAAATGCTTTTAAGTTGCCCATAATTGCCTTCAATTTTATTCCAACTTCCAAATATAAATCACCTCCTGTATTTTAAAACCCAAGATATATTGAAAGCATACATATATAAACTACAAATATTTGTAATACATTCTTACACCGTCAAGTTTAAAATAGCAACTTTTCCCTACATATCTCTCCTCTAGAATGATGGTTTCTACCCATGAGCCTTGGATTATTGCAAAGAATGAACACCAGGAAGTGCCCTTAAACCAATGTCTTGTACATCCTTATAGCACCTATGATTCAAGTAGATGTGTGCTAATATGACTAATGAAACAATGCATTTAACAGGTACTCATAAGATTTCCCTTCCACATATTCACTGATTCTAAGACGTGTATTTTCTCACATTTAACATCAGTGAAATTTGAATGCATCTTATAATCACTGGCTGGGCAGAAGTCATGAAATAGTTTTCATTACCTGCACATTCACGAATTTCATCACAGCTGGTTATAAAATAGTTACTTCTTTAGTTGAATTACATGCCTTCTTGGTAAAACTACTGCCACTGAAAATGACTTATAAGATAGTACTGTGGTTTGACATTGAAACAAAATGTTAATGTGTGAGGAAAAATGAACAAAAGAGCAAATAATGAAGCAAATATTCACTGGAACAGAGTATAATTCTATGTTTTCTTACAAAGCAACAGTCAAGAATTTTATGAAGTTAAGGAAGGAAGATACACAAAATAAAAGCCATTTTGCTACTTAGGTAAATGCAAAAAGAGAGCTTTTCATAAGGCAAAATAAAAAAAACAACTACAAAACAACAATGAAAAAGCTTAAATTTATACAATGGATATGTTAGCAGCTTCAGAGAAACTCTTAGAAACAACAGTGGAGCTCACAAGAAAAGCTATGTCATCAATTCTCTGGATAGCATAAAAGATAATCTTGTATAATAAATACATGAATAACCAATTCAAAAGAGTGATTCAGAAGTTTCACATTCCAGATGTCAAGTTTAAGGAATACATTTCCAATTTCTTTCACTTATATTTTCCTTGTTTTATATGCAGAAGAGTGATATGATTTTAAAGTAATCATAAAGTCAAAAAACTCACTAAATATAAAACAAAGTTATAAATTTTAAAAAGTATGGACCGGGATCTTTTCTTTACAGAGGTACATATAACACAGGTGTATCTTGCAACCAATGTCACAGGCTCAGTGAAACACTGTACCATGTGGAAGGCTAAGAAATTTGACTTTTAAAAAAAATTAGTGTCTTCAAAGATTATTGAGAACCAGTGCTGTCTTTATTTCTATTTTTGAATCCTTCATATTTCACTTCTTCTTTAATCCACTGATTTACAGTTTATGTAAAATGTATATAAACCTATACACACAAATAAAATTTATAAATATCCCAAACTACAGGTTCAATTTTTACTAATAAGTGTATATAATAAAAAATTCAGCAGTCACTGCTTCTATAAGTACCTCCTCTGGTCCACATATTACATCTTTTTATGAAAATATCATTATTCTACATGTCCCCACTTGACTGCACCAAAAAATTAAAGTATCTACACAAATATCTGTACCTAATCGTTTCTTTTTTTTTATTTAAAAAGTAGAAGATTCTCTTTTGATTTAAACTGAAAATAAGGAGGGCTAAAATGTTTGACATTATTCTTTTTTTAAAATTGAGTGGCCAATTATCTGGCTATTCCTTAAGGCATGGTTCAGTAGATATAATCTTGGTAAAATTTAAATAATCAACTAGTTTATAAACTAAACAATACTCATCTAAGAAATACATATTCAACTGGCATATATTACAAAAATGTTTCTAGTTTCAATACTAACAGTTACAGATTCTATAACAGACATGATTTCACCTTTGATAATTAATTTGTACTCGGGGTCAAAATATCTTAAATATTAACTTCCCACTTTGGGCACCTTCATTAAAATGAATCCTCATCTACTTCCCATGAATAGGTACCCTGTTCCATGTTCCACCATGAGAAGTTCAATCCTCAAGTTTTATTGTATATAACAAGTTAGGAGACAATAATTGGTACTATTAACCACTTATCTATAATAGAACCATTTACCTATAAACAGTTGATTTTCAACTAGTTTTAAATAAAGTTTACATATTTTAGCCCATTTTTACAGATGGAGAAGCTGGGGTTCAGATATTAGATTTTATATAAAGACACTCATGACTAGTGCTCAGCTATACACACCGTGTTGCCCCCTTAACCGCCTCCTCCAGCCTACCCTTCTTCCTCCCTACACATTGGCCAGCTGATGGGTTGGTAACAAAACATTCTTCCACTGAGTTTTGGGCATATCTTGTAGTGGTCTTTAAATAATGTTTATCTGTCTTTCCACACATACCCAAGTAACTACCGTCCAACTGTGAATGCCTCTTTGGCTAACTTTTCCTAATAAACAGTTTCACTGATCATGAAACAATTCATTGCTCTTAGCATGTGGTTTACTTTACCTGCAAGAGGAAAGAGGTAGGAACTTAACTTGGAACCAAATGGAAAGTGAATATTCAACAATTTGAGCTACTAGTGACTACTAAAGGGCCAACAGATTCTAAGGCTTGGTGAACTGTTCAATTAAATCTTTACAGCCTTTTAAATACTATCCCCACTGTAGCAATGAGTAAATTTAGATGGTGAAGTAGTTCAAGGGACCCAGGGACTTAAGAGGGATTGACATTTAAGCCTCTCCACTAAGAAGGATGTAATATTACTCCTTATTAAATATATAACTGCTAGGTAGTTTGGTTTTGATATGCTGTCACACTGGCCCCCCCCCCTTGGTTTTAGGCGGTAAGTGGCGCCTCCCTACCTAGTTACCTCATCCCCATCACAACAAGACTTTCTGATTGCTTTATCAATGTCCTTCAGCCCAGCCCTCTGTGTTCTAGAAAAGTAAAGCTCTTCTAGGGATACCTTAACTAAGTATAATTATTTGGTTCAACTGATTGCTTATATGATAATTTTCACAGTTTCAATGAATATAAATTATGGTATTACTTTGAAACATACATATCTTTTTTTTTAAGATTTTATTTATTTCTTTAGAGGGGAAGGGATGCAGAGAGGAAGAGAAACATCAATGTATGGTTGCCTTTCTTGCATCCCCTGCTGGGAACTGGCCTGCAGGGAACCAGCCTGCAACCCAGACAGGTGCCCTGACTGGGAATCAAACCATAATCGTGTGGTTCGCAGGCCTGCATGAAACATACATATCTTTACAATGATATTGTTGCTAGAAGAAGATCTCTTCCAAAGATTTTTAATAATTTCACATTTTTTTCAATCCCACTTCTCACCCACAGCTTATTTATTTAGAGCCACCAGAGTAATACTGTTAAAATGTTAGTCAGAGCCTATTGTTTTCCTATTGAACACCTTCCAATGGTTTCTAATCTCAGTCAAGATAAAATTCAAAATCCTAACCATGGTCTATAAGGCTCTACATAACATGGCCTCTGGTATATCTCATCTAAACTTCAGTCATTCTTCCCCTTGTTAACTGGGCTCTGCCTCCTTGCTATTATCTGAACCGCACACATGTGCTTAGCCCAGGGTCTTGCACTTACTCTTCCCTCTACTAGCTCTTTCATTTTACTCAGCTATCTGTTCAAATGTTAGAAAAGCCACTCCTGACCTTTACAGCAGAATCAGCCTCCACTATTGCCTATCCCCTAACGCGGCCTTATTTTTCTTCCTAGCATCTACCATTTCACCACAGGGAAGCAATTCTCCATGGGTGTCTCATTTCTGCACATCTTGCAAGCCAGGCACTAATCACCTATTTTTTTTCCTGTAATATCTTTTCAAGGATGTTTGTACTGCAAATAACCTTGGAGGACAAAGATAACATCTTCCTCTGCAGCAAAGAACAGGAGTGTTTACTGTCTATTATAAAAGATTCAGCTTCCCTAGACTCAAAGTTCCTTCTTCTGTGTGCAAGCCTCATTTGGTGTTCTTCGCATTGCCCCATGGGAAAAGGGACAACATGAAGAAAATGCTTATCCTATGGCTTCCGCTGCTGCAATAAGTAACACAAAGTTCTTTGTTTCTTACATCTTGGGCCAGCAGGCTACAAGTAGGGTAAAAACTCAGACCCTTCATAGTTCTTGATGTTGACTTTACATATTGGTTTCCTCTTTTCCATTTTTTTGCTCCTAGTATTGGCAACTGCTACATATTCATTTCTCCTTTAATTTTCAAAGCACTTTTACAAACAGTATCATCTGCCTTTCAAAAACCCTAAGAGGCATTTTCTATCCCCATTTAATAGGAAAGACACTGACCTGATAGGTTAAAAGACAAACCCCAAGCTCAGCATAACAAATGTGTCACAGAATAGTAATTACGGTCCTGGTCTAACTTCTAATTTGTTATTAATTGTTGACTGCTTCTTAAACAACAAATAACTCATGTGCTATACATATATTCTGTGACATGGGAAGATAATTATCCAGATATCAGATGGCAAATTCCTTGTATAATAATACATGAAAAAATAAAACTGACAATGAATAACAAAACTGAGTGCCCAACTAAGCACCAGAAATATATTAACATGCATGTATTTTAAACTTCATTATAAATTATGACACATGATGATGTAAAAAAAAACTAGATTCTATTATACTAGTAGCCATTTCTTTTATGTTTAAAGAAAGATGTATTTTAAAAAATATCAAAAAGGAGCCCTGACTGGTGTGGTTCAGTAGAGGGAGCACAGGCCTGCAAACCGAAAGGTCTCCAGTTCAATTCCTGGTCAGGGCACATGCCCAGGTTGTGAGCCACATCCCTGTTGTGGATGTGAAAGAGGCAACTGACAGATGTTTCTCTCCCTCTCTTTCTCCCTCCCTCCCTCTCCCTCTCTTTAAAAAATAAAAATAAATAAAGTCTTTTAAAAAATATCAAAAAGGTTTTCTTTAAAACCAGTATTTTCCATTGTTGCAAGAATCAAGAATGTTCTAAACAAGAAATCCATTATTCTGAAAAGATTCCAGATAATTTAAAGCTTCCTGCACAACTCTTTTTTGGGAGATAGTTAATGAAGCATTTATTACTGGCTTTTCCTCTATAATTTGAGCAAAAAATCTCAAAGAACAGTCTATATGCAAGTTAGTCAGGCTATATAACTCCTACCTTACCATTTCTAGGAAGACTGAAATCAGTCTCTGAAAGATTAAGAATGGATTCCAGAAAAATATCAAGCTATGTAAAATATCTGATTTTAAAAGCCTTATAACTCCCAAGTAGGATAAATCTACCAAATCAATAACAGATACTGATCTATAGTTCAGAGTGTTAATATGCTTATAAACCACTGAATCTATTAGTGCATGGTATATGACCTTCAAGGTTCATGAGTTACAACATTTGTTTCTGAATACTAAATTTCACAAATACAGATAAAATTATTGTGACTTAGTAGTTAAAAATTAACCCTCTTCTTAATTAAGTAAACAAGAAAAATGAAGATGGAAGCACTACACTATTAAAGAAAGAAACGGGAATAAAACTCAATACACAGTGGGGCAAAAGTAGGTTTACAGTTTCTGTATGGAAAATACAAGAATAAACAAATAACAATACAAGAAAAAAATCTTGTTTCCTATATTCACAGCTATAAACCTACTTTTGCCCCACTCTGTACATGACTAAGGTAAAAATAATTGCTTCATAAAGTGATTCTCAAAATTTAGCTTAAAAACCACCATAATACAATACTTACTGTGTAAGTTATAGCTGCCAACATTCCAATCAAGGTCAGAGAACTAATGGAAAATGACAAGGCAGCTAAACCATCTGCAAAGGGAAAAAAACACTTAAAAAAGTAGAGATATACTCTTCAAATGTTTATATGTAACAAATCAGTACAAAAATGTAAAAAGTGGGTTTTTGTTACACATTTTGAAATAATAAACCCCATATTTATTCCCTTATCCTTGAGGTGCTAAAACTCCAAGTGGAAAAAAGTATTTTTAAAGGACTCTTCACAAATTGATTCATAAAAGATCTTTCAGACTAAGATTTTCTTTCCGTTACCTCTTAAAAATTAAAGAGGAATAGTACTCATTTTTGAGCCTACAGTGAAATTAACAAAATATTAGATACTCAAAGGTAGCAAAAAATTTTAATTTTCTGGTCTTTTTCATGACAGATCATGAGAAATAATATTACACAGGAAAGCCACTGACCCTGACTCTTTCTCCCCTCAATTCTGATACTCCTAGTTTCTTTATTACGAACTGTCATATAAATGTTTAATACATAGCCTAAAACTAAAATCTTAAAAAGTGCATTTCACTTTTTAACTTGAATGGAGATAACCTACCCACCTGGTGGGAAAAAAGAATGAAACAAACAGAAACTAGAATAACAACACCAAAACCAGAAAACTATGTTAAAAAGTTAGATTTCAGAAATTAAGCCAATGAGTGAAGAGCAGGGGTGACACTTTCCAACAAATATACCAAATTATGTAATAAAATACCATGCAAATTTGAATATTCTTAAATGGGAGTAATACTAATTTTTTCATTGATCTAGTTAAAATGTCAGCCCTGTGGAATTAAATAAAATGTTAATTAACCTAGTGAATCAATATGAACCTTTTCATAAATAATAATACTGTAAAACTAGAATAATCTACCTTCTTAAAACCCACATTTCAGTTTGTATATAACATTTGCAGAGAGCATATTAACACATTCACAAATGACACAAGGCAAATTTTTAAGCCTTAATTTTTATTAAACTATAAATACTACATTTGATCAAATCAAAGACACTGATGCTATTATTTCCTTGATCCTAGAAGGAATATCAACAGAAGGTATTCACATAACTATGAGAGGTCTGGCATTTGGCTGATAGCAATTTTAAGATGTTTACCATCACATATAAAATATATCCCCAAATGAAGGATATAAAAATGTGAAAAAATGCATGTTAGACCTGATAAAATGGAGATTTATATTAACATATCCAGCCAATTTAAAGTTAATGTCACTAATAGTGGTAAGCAAAATGGACTCTAGAATATGGTGTTAAGATTTAATATTTAAAAAGTAATGTTAAGGCTAAAGAGAATGCTATTACAGAAATTATAATAATGCTACCTATATAATCAGTGACTCAAGTTATAATGATACTCAAAAACTAGGATAACATAATAAAACATTCAGGGTAGAAGAGTAGTATAACTATTCAAGAGACATGAAAGAGTTAACTTCAAGAAAAAGAAGCGATTTATTTCTCAGCAATAGGATCAGGTGCATAAATCCTGACAATTCAGTATTACTAGACACCAGGCCTGCTATCCTTATTCTTGCTGGTATCAGCAAGATATTAATGGACCACAATTTACAAGATGAAATCTTAAGTGGAAAGCAAGAATTATAAGAAGCTGTACAGCAAGGATTCCAAGACTTAATTTAATCATTGTTTAATATTGTATCTGTATAAAGAAAAAATGCTGATTGAAGGATGTACGGTGCCTATAAAAAAGAATACAAAAAGCAATAAAAACTCTCAGCTTATTTATAAAGTAAATATTCTACTTTCTTTTTAAAAAAGTTATTATGTTCAAATGCACATAAAATTCTGAGTAATTAATAAGTACAAATTCTTATTTGATATCAGTTTCTAATGCCAACTGTATTTTTCAATGGGTGAACAACTTCCTTAACCTAACCTCCTAAACCTATTTGGTTGTCCTCTAAAAACTTACGTCATGTTGATTAAGTAAAGGAACCTTCAACAGACTGACAGTGACCAGAGGGGAGAGGGGAGAGGGGAGGGGATAATGGGGGAAAAGAGGGAAGGGTTTACAGGAACAAGTATAAAGGACACACAGACAATAACAAGGTGGGGTGGAAACAAGGGAGGGAGGTGGGGAGCACTGGAATGGCTGGGGGGGGGGAGGCAGAAAATGTACTTGAATGACAATTAAAAAAGAAAAAGAAGAAACTTTCTAGAAAAGCAACTCCAAAATGTTTTGATGAGGTAAATCGATAAAATATTAGTTAATTCACAGGAAATTTCTGCCACTTATAAACAATTACCTAATCATGATAAAACAGCAATATAGGGCTCTTCCACAGGGTTCGTAAATATTTTTAAAAACCAATCATCTAGCACGTTTCTTTACAATATTTTTCTAACCCTGGCCAGTGTGGCTCAGTGGATTGAGCTTTGACCTGCATGCAAACCAGAAGGTCGCAAAAGGTCACCAGTTCCATTCCTAGTCAGGGCACATGCCTGGGTGGTAGGCCAGGGCCCCAGTTGGGGGTGAGCAAGAGGCAATCGATCCCTGTATCTCTCACACATTGATGTTTCTCTCCCTCTCTTTCTCCCTTCCCCTCTCTCTCAAAATAAATAAATAAAATATTTTCCCACATTATCCAAAACGAATTACAAACTGCACAGTAATTATATCTTCATTGTTAAAATATTTTGAAGATCTTTTCTCTTCAACAAACTAAAATTAAGTCAAGAGACTAGTTACTTAATAGCTACATGACTAAAAGTGAATCTTAACAACATAAACTTCCTAATTTGTCTAGAATACTTTTAACTATAAATTGAAAAACTTATTTTTTATATATCTTTAAGAGTTTATTTATTTTGTAGAGAGAGGAGAAAGAAGAGAGAAAGAAGGAGAGAAACATCAATCGACTGCTTCTCACATGCCCCCAACTGGGGACCTGCCTGCAACCCAGACATGTGCTCTGACTGTGAATCGAATCAGTGACCTTTTTGATTTGCAGGCCACAGCTCAATCCACTGAACCACACCAGCCAGGGCTGAAAAATTCTTAACAGAGCAAAAATAGGCTACTCAAAAAGTCCCAAGGGTTGTGAAATATGAATTATTATGGATTTTCTTAAAGAATACTTACGACTACTTCCAAGTTCTTCAAACAAGAACTTCACTTTTTCCCACTCTGTGGAATTTTTGTTATTGGGAACACTCAATGGAACAAAAGCACTACAAAGGAGAAAACAGCTCTGTTTAATAGTTTTAAAAAAGATAAAAGGTCAAATAAGAAGACACAGTCTGAAACTCAATTTCTAGTAATTTTGTTAAAAAAAGATAAACTTTCCCCCCCAAAATTAGCAAATTGAATCGGTACCACATACGGTGGGTGTGAAAAGTTTCCTACCTATTTGTTTACTATATCACAAATTTGTTTGAATAGTTTTATTACTGAATTTAGTACAGTATCCTTTGTAATCCTCGTTATTTTCCACAAAAATATCTTGAGAAGGAGCCAAAGACTAAAGGTGGTCAAAGAGCTCCTTGGCATAAGAAAGATCTCTGTATTAAACCAGGGAAACAGAATATAAATATATGTAATGAGTTCAATATATCTATATGCATAGAAAAAAAAGAAAGAAAAAATATCAGAATAAACAGTAAATATTTCATTATGGGATTAGGGATGATTTTTACTTTCTTCTTAGTATGTTTCTGTGTCTTGTAAGATTCTACCTAATACATAAAAGGAAAGTAGTTTCTATTTGTTTTTCAATCCACCGGTGAAGGGGGACCATGGTCATAAAAGAGATAGCTGGCTTCCTAGAATTGCTCTCAGAGCTTAGACTGGGCAAAAATGGAAGGGAAGGAGGGAAGAAAAGAGTCACTACTATCTAGCTCAGAAACTAGAAGACAATCAAGACATTAAGGTGAAGGGCTGAGTATCCCTTAGATTGTAAATGTGGACAACCCAAGAGAAACATAAGTAACTCTAATGCTACCTCTCTTCAACCTAATTTTAATTGTAAGCAAAGCGGTAAGGTCTATCCTCTTTTGTAAAGAGGAAATAATAAATTCAACAACATGTTAATGGTTAAGGATTGTCACTATAATAAGATATGTGTGGTAGAAAGGTATAGATATTTTCTTACTCTCCCAAGAAAATGAATAGAGTATCTCAGCTTTCAAAAACACACGTTAGACCAAGATAAGAACTAGAGGCTTGTAAAATTATAAATTGCTTCTACACTCTTGAAAATAGTAAAACTGAAAACTACTTAGTAAAAATACTTTACACCCAATCTGACTCAGTGAATAACCTTAATATAAATTATTTCTTCAGGAAGAAACAAAGGAAAGACTATTAAAGTTCAGTAGATACGAAGGTATAATAATTCAGCAGAACTGAAAATAGGATTTTCCCCTCCTGCACTCAGTCACCAAATCACATTTATCTTCCAAATAGCTTACCTGTCTCTTCCTCTCTGCTCTTTGCAACTACTGGAGTTGAGACCCTCACCTCTCACTTGAACTATTACAATGATTACCAAACTGATTAGGTAATGGTTACCTAAATGGTCTTCCTGTCTACCATTTATATTTCACTTCTCCAACTCAGCTCCCAAATGACCCTTTTCAATGAATCATCCTTCATAGTGCTGTAACTCTTAAAACAAATTCATATATATTTACTTTCACGATTCACACTCATAAATACATACACATTTTCATTGTCCTTTGATTGTCAAGCAGGATAAAACTCAAAATTTCTTAAACATTGTATGTCATGGTCCGTCATTTGTCCACACAAACACTTTAAATATCACATCATACTTTTTTTTATTATACTGAGGCAAAGGAGGGTTTGGATTCACATTTTTCATGTCATTCTGCACATATTCAGCCTCTCGGTTACTGTATGTTATGGATTTAACTGGGTCCCTTACCAGCAGAATGCATATGCTGAAGCCCTAACCTCCATATGGTAGTATCTGGATACAAGGCCTTTAAGGAGGAAAAGTTAAATGAGGTCATAGGGTAGGACCTCAGTCTGATGGAACTGGTGTTCTTAAGAGAAAGAGATACCAGACAGCACTCTCTCTCCCCAAGTGACAGCACAGAGGAAAGGTAATCTGAGGACACACTGAGAAGGTGCCTGTCCACCAGCCAGGACAAGAGCTCTCACCAGGAACCCAACTGGCCAGCACCTTGATCATGGACTTCTCTCTAGCCTCTGGAACTGTGAGAAAATAAATGTCTGTTGTTTATGCCAGCTTAAGTGGATTAATACGCTATACACGCTATTCAACTTTTTTCTTCTAATCTGCTAACTTCCACTCACTGCTGGGATTTTATCCTAAGAACCCTGAAACACATATCCAAAAGAACCTATGCACCCCAATGTTCATAGCAGCACAATTTACAATAACTAAGTGCTGGAAGCAATGCTCATCAGTAAATGAATGGATCAAAAAAACTAGGGAACATTTACATGGTGGAGTACTACAAAGCAGAAAAAAAGAAGCTCTTATTTATTTTTTTGACAGCCTGGATGGAAGTGGAGAGCATTATGTTCAATCCAAATATTACTTGTGCTTGGTCTTCCCTGATTCTGCAAAACAGAATTTCTACTGCAAGGGTAGAAACTTACTACTCCACCATAAACATGTGGTATCTATCTCTTATTAGAGCATTTAAATATTGCAACTCAAGTTATTTGTGTCTTTACCCATCATGAACATGAAGACCAGAGACCACGACCCTAAGACCTTGCACAACACCCAACACACAAGTGTTCTAACAATGTCAGCTGCACTAATTAGTTACACCTAGAACACATTTGTGCCATTAAATTACCTTCTGTTTTAGCAAAACTGTATCATTTAACAAAAACTAGGAATATGTCACCTTTAAGAAAATTACAGGAAATTTAGTCCATCACTTAAACTAAATGTTTACTTCAAATATTTACATATGTTAATGGGTAGAACACTATCCTGGATAACCAAAACACTATAATCTTCTATTCACAAACTTAAGATGGTAAAATAAATACAGGAATACATATACCCTCCCCTTGTATCAGTGATCCAACTGATGCCTCTACCTCAAATACCATTGAGAAAATAGAAGCCAATCAGAGAGGAACTTTCATTTGTGCACCAACTTATGACCTACCTACATCTCTTTTCATTTTTATCCCTCTTATAACAATAGAGGAACCATCCTCCAACCTGAATCAAAGCCTTGCACCCACATGGGTGCTTTGGGTGCCTTTCCTCTGGCCTGTTACACAATGAAAACCAACATTCTCACTTCAACTGCAAAACAATCCTGGTATTGAAAAAGCCAGGAGGAGACACAGGGAATAATATGCGGCAATCACTGTCCTGGAATTAGCAAAACGTAAAACTTGCTGTAGATAGATATTGCTATTGGAAGAGCATAGACTAAAATTTGAGTTTCCTAACACCTGGATCTGGAAACATATTCAATATCTCTTCCTGAATGCCTATAAAACTTACCATGAACCAAACTAGGCTTTTGATATTCTCCCAACAAACCTACTCCTCCTTCAGATTTGCCTATTTCAGGTGATGATGGCTTCACCCTTCCTACATACTATAGAATTTGGCCTTTCCTAAAAAGAGGTCTCAATTTTGCCTACAGTTCTGAGAGTTAATCTGCATCACACCTGATAAGGAGTGTCTTCCTTCAGGGCACAGGCTGGTCATACCCAATCTTAGGTACTGGGACAGAAAGACTAACCATGTGATTTAGGGTGGGAAGACTGGATCAGATGGCATCGGCTGACCAGGAGACTGAGATAACCATGTAGACAATCAATAAATCAGACATGCCTGCATAACAGCATCCCAATAAAAATTCTGAGCACCAAGGCCCATGTGAGCTGCCCTGGCTGGTGCTACTAGGTGCATATTGTCACAGGTCGATGCCAGGAAGGTGGCATGTGCTAAGAATAACAAAAACTTTGTATTTGGAATCCTCCCAGACTGTGTCCTATGCATTTCTTCTTTTACTTGATTTTAGCTGATAACCTTTACCTGTAATAAATGGTAACCATGAGTTTAATTGCCTCCAGCAAGTTCTGTGAATCTTTCTAGAGAATTATCAAACCTAAGAGAGGTTTTATAAACACTTCAAAATTGCAGTTGTTTATCAAAAGTGAGAAAAGTGGTCCTCAAACTTTGTAGTTTGGCTAATTCCAGGTACATTCCCAATTCCTCTTTCTCTCAGGCCTATCAGAAAATCCTGCTATCTCTCTCTCCAAATTTTAGGCACAAACATATTACTATTGAGACCATCATGTCTTGTCTAGGTTATCACAATTGCTTCCGAACAGATCTCATGTTTCTACCCTTATCCCATAAAAGACAAATCTCAAAACACTACTCAGAGATCCTTTTAAAAGGTCAGATCATGTCACTCAATTACAAAAACCCCTCCAATAGCTTCCCAGCTCCCTCAGAAAAAATGTCCAGGTCTTTACAATGGCCTCTGATGCCCTACTCAGTTTGGCAGTTCCAGTCACCTGTGACCATACCTCCAGCTACTCCAGCCTTCGTTCATTCCACTCCAGCTACACTAATTTCCTCACTGTGTTTTGAACATACCAGACACTGTCCTGCCTAAGAGCATGTCACTCTTTTCTCTGGCTGGAATGTTCTTTTCCGCACATATGTTCATGGCTCCCTCTCTTCCTTCAAGTGTCTTCTCAAATATCACCCTCTCAGCATTGTCTTCACTACAATTTCAAACCCCCAACACAAACTACTTTCTATCTATTTTCTTTCTCTGCCCCCCACCCCATCCTCAATGTATGTGCCATGAAAGGAGGAGTTGTCTGTTATGTTAACTGCTGCACCTTTTTCTGTTTCACCAGCACCTTTTACAGTGTCTGAAACATAAGAGATACACAACAGATATATGAAAAATAAGTGAATGTTACATCGCTCAAAACATCCAATCAAACTTTTTCTCCTTGTTAGCGTATTTACAAGCAACCATTTGCTTCACTTTTAATATACTGCTTCTAAATAAATAAATATCATCTACAGAGTCAGTTCAAGCTTATTAGAATTATACAAAATGTAAACTTTGTAAATGAGAACAGAAGGTAATGTCCCATAAAAAAATAGACCAGTAAATTTTAGAATAAACTTCAGCACTTCTTTTGTTCCGGACAGATATTCTGGTCGTTGTAAAGATTTATGGTTTTATTAATGGTTCTCAGTCATGCTCTAAATCAGGAATTGGCAAACTACTGACTGCCCGTGTTTGCAAATAAAGCTTTATTGGAACTCAAGTCATGTCATTTTGTTTATGTATTGTCTGCAACTAGCTCAACTTCAGAGCTCTGAGCGGAGGAGAGTTGAGTAGTAGAGTAGCCACATCAACCTCTGACCTAAAATAGGATCTACCCTTAAAGAAAAGTTTACTAATCTCTGTTCTAGATAATTTAGGTTTACAGACAAGTGATCTCTACATTAACAAAACAAACGAACATAACGAGATTTAGCTTTCTTTAAAAGGCCAAAAATGACTTTTAAAAATATATTCGATAGCTAAAATAAGTACCGAAACCACTAAAAAGTGTCCTTTCAAAAAGTGCTTTTTCATGACACATGCAGGCAGGTGAAGGGAACTGGAAATATGCTTTGAGTACAAGACATCTACATTCTAAGAACGCCTAGAACTACAAAAAGTTACTGACCAGTTTTACTCCCATCATGGACTGTATTTAATAAATGAATATTTTCATTTAAACAGAAACTTTAAAAAACTTATTAGCACCTCATGTATTTCCTAACATAAAAAACAATCAAGACTTATTTAAACAAGAATGTCTTGTATTAAAAAGGACAAATTTTTTCCAAAGAGAAAATTTTAAATGTATTAAAAATGTGCAAAATTTTATTAACATTAGTATAAAGTTAAGGAAAAAGAACTAAGGGAAAAACTCATTGAAAGATTAATTCAACAATTTAAAAACTGATGTGTCAAATCGAAAAAGATGCACAGACAAGAATTTTCATTAAAGTATTTTTTATAAGAAGGGACAATTGCAAGCATCATAAATGTCCAAGTAATCACCACTAAAAGATCAAATACAGACCAAATTGATGGATCTACATTATTCTGAAAAGATACCTACCATATTTCAACAAGTAGATTATCAAAAATTACATAAAATATAATTACAACATGGAGGGTGTATGTTTGGGTGAGGGGCACTCGCATGTACCCTACCACATAGAAAAAGTCTAGATAAAACAATACAAGCAAAAAGGTTAATTGTGGTTACTGCTTGGCAGTGCCATAAAAGGTGTTGTGTTCACTTTTTTACATTGTTTTCTTCTTCTTTTTTTATTATTAAAATACTGCTATTTTTATTCTTGGGGAGAAAAAATCAACACTTACCCAATTAAAAGAAGAAGTGCACAAATCACAGCAAACCCCAATGTATACTTAAGTGCCGTTTTAATTTGCTAGATGGCAAGGGAAAAAAAGTATACCATTTAGTAAGATCTTTAAAATATAATAGCATTGCTATGATACAACAATATTTTCACATCAAATGTATATTTATATTACCTCTGTAAAGTTTCTGTTGTTAAAAAAATCTTAAATTTTAAAGAAAAACAATGTATATGCTATATCTTAAGTATCTTTACAAACTGCACCAGACTTTAAATCTTTTCAATGGTTAGACTTGTGAAAAGCAGTACACTTACAGCATAATTAATTCTCCAATAGAAAGCTTTATTAAAATTATTAGAATACTTAATAAAATATTCCCCCAAACAGGAAGCAATCAGAATTTATAATATCCCCACCCTGTTTGGGGGAATAATATACATGTATGTATACATTACATTTAAAACGTGATATATGTATTTATTTAAATAAAGAATATTTTAAAACATAGAAATATATGAAACATATTATTGTACTGGGAGTGTTCTTAAAACTTTACATATGCTAACTCATTTCATTCTTGCAATAACCCTGAGATAGATGTTCTCATCCCAACTTAGAGAACTTGAGGCCCAGAGAGGTTAAATAATTGGCTGTAAGTCACATCAGCTGGTAAGTGATTAAACAAGAACCTGAAACCAGGAACTCATGTCTTCAAAATCTGTGTTTTTCACTGTTGGTGCCAACAATGTCATGCAAACAAAGAAAAACACATGCTGAACATTCTAAATATGGAAGAAAAGTTAATCTCAAAGAAGTTAAATCAGTCAGAGAAAACCATTTGTTTCTCAGTCTACTGAAATCTCTAAAAATGACCTATTAAAAAAATTCGTACCCTGGCTGGTGTGGCTCAGTGGATTAAGCAACAGCCTACAAACCAAAGAGTCACTGGTTCGATTCCCAGTCAGGGCACATACCTGGGTGGGCTGGGTCCACATTTGGGGGGGTGTGAGAGGCAACCACACATCGATTTCTCTCTCCCTCTCCTCCCTCCCTTCCCCACTCTCTAAAATTAAATAAAATCTTTTAAAAAGTTCTTTTAAAAAAAGTTAAATTTATACTTCATGTGATAAATTCTTATTTGCAGAGGAGTTAAGATAGTCTTTAGGGAAAAAAATCATAAAGTAAAGATAAGGAGGATCTTCAGATCAACCAAAGAGCTGGAGAAGATGCACTTTAAAAGAGTGAATCGAGAGAGTTTATATCTTATTAAGTTTAAACATTAAATTTGTATTCAGTCACTTCATGTTACATGCACTGGGTTTTCAAATACAGAGTTGAACGGTTATCTGCAAATAATAATTTTAACTTTCTTTATAAATATTTAAACATGCTATTTTTTTTCCTCTAACAAATTACGCTGATTACCACTCTAGGGATCATTTAAAATATTGTTGCTGTACTTGCTCCTGATCTCAATGCAAATGCTTTAAGGTTTTAATTAACATGATTAAGCATAATACTGTCCTTTGAGTCAATATTATTTGTTTTTGTACTTAAATACAAAACACATAGTATAAAACAAATTCCTCTAACTCAATAAAAAGACAAAAGACATTTTATTCTTTTTATGCTGTTATTTTTCCCTTAAATTGGAAAAAATGTTCAATTTTGGCAAATACCTTTCCACATACAATTTATTCTTTGATCTATTAAATTACTATACATTAATAAATGTGTTCCTCAGCTCGTGCAGCTCAGTGGATTGAGTGCTAGCCTGCAAACCAAAGGGTTGCCAGCTCAATTCCCTGTTGGGGCACATGCCTGGGTTGAGGGCCAGGTCCCCAGTAGGGAGCACGAGAGAGGCAACCACACGTTGAAGTAAACATTAAAAAATTATATAGATGTGCTCATTCTAAACACCCATGCAAACCAGAGATAGGTCCAACTAAGGTATACTTTATTAATGTATTTTTTAAATATCCTTGCATTTAATTTGCTAATACTTAGTTAATATATTTATACCAATACTTGGTGATACTGGTCTGAAGTTCTGAACGTGCAAATGTGCTGTATTTATCAGGTTTTTATTATCAGTGTCTTTCTGGATTGGTGTGAACCATCTGCAAGTGCTCCTCTGTGCCCTAGAAAAGGCGGCAGCGAACTACATCTTCGGGGCCACGTGCAGCCCACCTCCTATTTTACTGGGTGGGTCACATCATGCTCATGAAGTACCATCTCTAGCCACTTTCACACTCCAACAGCAGAGTTGAGTCGTTGAGACAGAGATTATACGGCTCCAGAGACTGAAAGAAGAAATAATCATCTAAAATGAGAGCTCTAAATAATACTTACAGTACATTTCCCAGTATCATCATCATCCTTTTCTTCATAATAGAAGTAGACAAAAGGGATCCAGAGGAACACACAGAATAATATAACAGAGTATAAGGCTGTGGAAAGAAATAATAAACTGAGTTCAACTAAATACATATGAACTTAAAAACCATTTATATTTATATCTGTGTTTATATCTATATCTATATATTCACATAGCAAATTCACGCTCCCATCTCACCCCATACCCCTAAATCTATGTGTATATGTAATGTCCAAAATACCCTTTTCTGACCCCTGTCCCAAGAAATCAGTAACACTATTAGATAACAAAGCATAATTCCAAGTAAGCTATGGAGCAGTTTTTAACAATAATAATCACAATAATTCTGCCAATAATACTTGCGTCAGCTAACCTCTGAGCTCTCACTATGTACTCAACAACACAGTGCTAAGAACTTCTTGTGAACCATCTCATTCAAATGAACTTAAACTTTTATATTCCTTCCAACTCAAAATCAAGCATAGCTGAGACAACTGTTACAGTTGCCACTCACTCAAGGTAAAGAAACAACTATAATTATACTGTTGTTTTAATAAAAATAATTTCCCTGACCTAAATTTCAAATATGCAGTGTTATGAAACTTATCTTACACAAACCAAGATAAAGAAAAGTAAGTATACTAGAACAGTAAAATTAGATTCAAAGTTAACTAATATGAATTTACTATTTATCTCTTTTAAAGTAATGAACTTGAGATACTTTCAACCAGCAGCAAATCAAAGTATTTCTTTTAATTCATGTGGATCTTAAAATTTGAACAGCCAAAGATAGAGTATAATTAATAGCATAAACAACTTTTTGAAACTTAACAAACCTACTTAAGAAACCTGTTTTTCAAATCTTCTGTGTATTTAAATGTATCTGCTATACATAAGTTCATGGAAAACACAGCAACAACATAATTATGTAAACCAAACACAGGATGACAATCATTAAACTCCTTTGTAAAAGAAAGCATTTGTTAGTAATGTATAATAAAACCTCAATTATTTATTTTGTTGGGAGGAATAACTGTATGAGTTATAGAATTTTTAAACATAATCTTAATACTTGCTAGCACTATACCTCATTGATCTGGAGGCCAGTTACAAAATAGCCCTCATTAAACCCAACATAGCTAAAAAACAAAGAACAAACAGAGCCCTAAATAACCAACAGAAAGGTCAGAATTCATTTATACTAAGCAATCAGAAAATGACTGTCAGCATACTGAAATTTGTGCAATCTTAACGTTTTGAGAAACTAACAGATAATAAGTCACTAAGGGTAATGAATACTGCTGTTTCTACTACAGATCAGGGAGTAGTTAGTATTAACATTTCCATTACAAATCTAAGACAGAATGGAAATAAACACATTCAAAAAAGTAAAAGAACTATTCTAAAAGCTTTAAAAAATTAAACATAAAAGAGACAGGACTATAAATTACTCTAAATGCCATACCACTATTATAATTAAAATAAACAAATAATTGGTTTATTTTAATATAAACCTTGAATTACCATAACAGAGTTTGTGGGCAGATAACCACATGCCAGAAACTCTGATAAACAGATGCACTAAGGTTTGGGTTCAAGGTCAGTATGTCATTTGTCTCTACTACTTGGTGAATTTGGCCTTTAGCTAGCCAAAGAGCCTAATGACTTTTATAAACATTCCTAGTACCCCTGAAATTACATGATAAACAATCTTATAACTGCATAAGTTACCATCACATTTAATTAGCATAACAAAGCATAAAATTCCTATAATGCAATAAAATACGAATAACTCTTTTTAAAATGGGCAAAGGACAGCTACTTCATAAGAGAAGATAAACAAAATGGCCAAAAAGCATACTTTACAAGGCGTTCATTATCGTTCATCATCAGGAAGATACAAACTAAAAGTATAATGAGATAGTACAGACCCCAAGAAGAGCTAAAATTAACCTTATAATACCACGTGTTAACAATGTAGAACAACGGATATTCCCGTACTCTGCTATAGAGAGTATAAAATGGCACAACATTGTAGGAAACTATTTAGTAGTTTCTTACCAAGTTGAACATATAATTACCATATGACCCAACAATTCTAATACTCTAGTATTGAAGTGAAACAACATGTGCAAAGTGTTTCTGCCCAGAGAAGCTGCCTGAGCTGCAGAATCTAAGGCTTTTATTGGGCACTTTGTAAAACAGGCACATCTGCCTCGCTGACAATCTATGGTGACCAAAACTACAGATCCTGCCAAGAAGCAAAGCAAGTATTCAACATAAATCATGTTTTGCACAATCTAAACAACTTGGTACAGCATGGTTCATATTCAGTTGTACAAAACCACCTTATCAGTTAGAAACATAAGGAACAGCTCAAGGACTAGGTTCCCAGGAGTTAATCAAGGGTTGGCCACACAAGCAGGCATTCCTGAAGATATGCAAAAGTAACACCTCCACTAGAATGTTCACAGCAACATTATTCAGTGACAAAAGCTGGAAATGATCCAAATGTCCATCAACAGGTGAAGTGATAAGCAAACTGAGTGTTATTTTAATAACTATTACATAGCAATAAAAAAGAAGTTACACATACATAAGACGAAGATAAGTCTTATAGCTCTTACACTGAATAAAACACCCCTAAACACCAGAGTAAGTTTTCTATTATTGAACTTAACAAAATTCTAAAACTAGCAAAACCAACCGACCATGACACAAGGCAAAAAAAGTGGTTGGTGGGGGCAGCAGCTGTCTGTAAGGAGCCATGAGTGTGTACAACAAGCAGTGCTCCCATATGTGCGGTAGGAATAGTCAAAGACAGTTTCTAGAAATCAGCACCTGGGAGAAGTGGGGAACACACTATTCCGAATGACTCTGTACTATCCCTCAGCTGTATGGGATTCAAAATGAGAGTGGAACAACTGATCTAAATTTTTGTTTCCCTGACACCACTTTCTAAGCTATCTTCCAGATATCTGACTGTTCCATTGTCCTTTGTAAAGATTTTGCCTCTAACCCACAAATGTTACACTATAAAGACAAAATTAAGTCAACATTTATGTGTGTTTCACATCAGCTGGGCTTATATATCTGTGAATAGAAGAAGTGATGCTACCACTACCAAGAAACAGAAACGTGTTTCAAGTTCTACTTCAAACTAATAGCTACTTTCAAGGGAAAATTATTCCTAACTCCAGGATATGAGTGATGACACATTCACATCCTGACATCTTTATAAAGTTTGCTTAGTTTTAAATGTTTTTGTTAAAAGTCTACTAGTAAATAAAAGATAAATAGACTATTTGGTTTAATTGTTTTACCGACATCAAAGTAGTATGTTAAGAAAAAATTTTAAAACCTCATGACCACAGACATTCGTAAAAATTATACTCATGGGGGCATTTGAGATCTGCCTCCAAGAATATGTGGTCAGTTTGGTTAAATAAACCCTTTAAAAATCATCTCAAAAATTAAACCCATAAAACAAGTTCTTTTTCAAAACAACTTATTGCCCTGGCTGGTGTAGCTCAGTGGACTGAGTGCCTGCCTATGAACAGAAAGCTTGCTGGTCTGATTCCCACTGAGGGGCACTGGGGTGTAGGCCAGACCCCAGTTGGGGGCATGTGACAGGCAACCAATAGTTGTGTCTCTCACACCTCAGTATTTCTCTCCCTCTCTTTCTCCCCCCCTTTCCTGCTCTCTAAAATTAAATAAATAAAATCTTCAAAAAAAACTTATCAAAAACTTACATAAACAAGTGAACAGAGAACCATGGAAAAAAGAACATGGACAAAAACTGTGGCAAACAATGTAACATAATTATTATGGTTTTTTAAAGGTACACGAATCAAACAATCTACCTTTTAAAAACTGTTTATACATGAAAACTAACTTGGATAAATTAAGCTTTTAGCCTGTGTACATTCTTTATTCCTCCCAACTACCAATGAAAACAGAAACAAAGAATAACTTAGTCAGAATTCTATTCAAGATGGTAGCATAGGTAAACAAACTTCGCCTCCTCACAAAATCACAGAAAACTTACCACTAAAATATAGACCAACCATCACCCTTAACCACTGGAAATCGAGTCGAATGAAAGACTGATGACTATGGAATTAAAGAAACCACATCCATCCAGACTGGTAGGAGGGACAGAGATGCAGAATGGGCTGGTCCCATGTCCACGGACAGCGGATAAAAATTCAGGAGAGGCATTTGGGCGTGAAGAGTCCCAGCCCCACACCAGGCCCTCAGCCCAGGGTTCCAATGCCAGAAAGATACATCCCCACAACTTCTGTCTGTAAAAACCAGTGGGGATTGAGTCAGTAAAAGAAAGTGCTAGAGTCTCAAGCAGTTCCCCTTAAAGAACCCACACACAGACTTACTCAGACTCCCTCTGAGCATCTGCACCAGGGTAGCAGCTTGAAAGGCACCAATGGCATACAGGAAGGAACTGAAGTGTCTGGCACAGAGGTGAGAGCTGGGGGACAGCTTTCTCCCAAACAGAAAGGTAGGCGTAGGCCAATATCCCTTTTCTGAACTCTCCCTCAGTGAGCCACAGAGCTACAGGCTAGTAGCTCTGTGCCACAGGCTAGTGCCATATCTGAGACTCCATCAACATTGCTAACACTGTTTGCTCCACCCTGACGACATTCAGAGACTTCCTCCCACCCAACTTACGAGCCCACAAAAGCTGCTTTTATATATGAATGGCTGGTCCTGGCTCATGGTTCACAACTTCCTAAATCCTCTCAAACAAGCAATAGCCAGCCGCAGTGAGCCTACAGCCCCTCTACCTCTTGTTAAGAGGCCCCAGGCCTGGCACAAGCAGCAGCCAGCCCAGATTTACAGATTGGCTTTTCCTGGGAATCTCCAAGCCTAGCACAAGCAGCAGCCATCTCAGATAGCTTTATAGCCCAGGCAGGGTGATCCTGAGAACACACAGGTGGAGGATGACCTTGCCCTGCACCTCCCAAGAACCCCAGGGCATAACACAACCAGTGGACAGCTACAGACTGCTGGAGCACCCATGCCCTGCACACCAACAGCTGATCCTCCACGGAGGGCAGAGGTTAGTGGTCAGTGGTCACAGCCAGTCCTTACAGCTGACTGGCCTGGGTAAATTCCTCTCACTGACCTGCCGACAGCAACAAGGCTCAACTACAAGAGGATGGTATCATCAGCCCATATGAAGTGAGTACCTCCCAGCTTGGGTGATAGAGGAGTCTGTGCCATTGGACACTATACAACATCTACTACATTCAGCCACACTATCAAGACACAGAGTCATAGCAGCTCTACCTAATACATAGAAACAAACACAGGGAGGCTGCCAAAATGAGAAGACAAAGAAACATGGCCCAAATGAAAGAACAGGTCAAATGAAAGAAAAAGACTAAACAAAATGGAGATAAGCAATCTATCAGATGTAGAGTTCAAAACACTGGTTATAAGATACTCAAGAAACTTAGTGAGGACCTCAACAGCATAAAAATAATCCAGTCAGAAATTAAGGATACTTTAATTGAAATAAAGAACAATTTACAGGAAACAATAGTACACTGGATGCAGCTGAGACTCAAATCAATGATTTGAAACATAAGGAAGCAAAAAAACCAAAAAAAAACCAGTAAGAACAATAAGAAGAAAAAAGAATCCAAAAAAATGAACATATGGTAAAGGAGCCTTTGGAACAACTTCAAAAATTCCAACATTCACATCATAGGGTACCAGAAGGGGAAGAGAAGGAGCAAAAAATTAGAAATCTATTTTGAAAAAAGTTAAGAAAACTTCCTTAATTTAGTGAAGGAAATAGACATGCAAGTCCACAAAGCAGAGTCCCAAACAACATGGACGCAAAGAGGAGCACTCCAAGATACATCATAATTAAAATGCCAAAGGTTAAAGATAAAGAGAGAATCTTAAAAGCAGCAAGAGAAAATCAGTTCGTTACCTACAGAGGAGTTCCCATAAGAATGTTAGTTAATTTCTCTAAAGAAACTTTGCAGGATGAAGAGAATGGAAAGAAATATTCAAGGTCATGAAAAGCAGGAAACCACAGGCAAGATTACTCTACCCTGCAAAGCTATTATTTAGAATCAAAGGGCAGATAACTTCGCAGACAAGAAAAAAAACCAAAGGAGTTCAACATCACCAAACTATTACTATATTAAATGTTAAAGGGAATATTTTTTAAGTTGATTAAAACTATGAAAAGTAAAATGGCAATAAATACATATTTATCAACGATTAAATCTAAAAAACAAACTAAGCGAACAATGATAACAGAGAATCACTGATACAGAGAGCATTTTGATGGTTGCCAGATGGGAAGGGGGTGTACGGGAATGGGTGAACAGGTGAGGGGATTAAGAAATACAAATAGGTAGACCTGGCTGATATAGCTCAGTGGATTGAGCGCAGGCCTGCGAACCAAAAGATCATGGTTCGATTCCCAGTCAGGGCACATGCCTGGGTTGCAGGCCAGTTCTTAGCAGGATCCAGTTCCCAGCAGGGGACACACGAGAAGCAACCATACATTGATATTTCTCTCCCTCTCTCCTTCCCCTCCTTTCTAAAGATAAATAAATAAAAATTTAAAATATATATTTTTTTAAAAAAAGAAATACAAATAGGTAGTTACAGAATAGCCATGGGGATGTAAATTACAGTACAGAAAATAGAGTACCCAAATAACATATATACATGACCTGTGGACTGCTGGAGGGACTGTAGAGTGCTGGGTGAAGGGGGGTAAAAGGGGGGCGAAGGGGGGTGAAGGAAGAAATATTGGGACAACTGTAATAGCATAATCAACAAATTGTAATTTAAAAAATAAGTCAATATTTATAATAGTATAATTATTTCTTAAAATGCTTTTTGTTTTAGAGGGTCAAAGTATAAAGATATTTTGGGAACTGTAAAAGCCTTCTAAAATTATCCCATTTACTCAGCTGAAGATATCTGGGTCAAGACTTCTAAACTGCATATCCAATACCCATTTTCCTTTCACTTGGCATTCCCCTTTTTGTCCTCCCCCCTTTTCTTGCTTCCTGACTGAAATGGATACACTATAAATTCCAACCACCTTTTTGGATTCTGCAGTCACCTTAAGGTGGAAATCACATCCTAAGGATAAAAAGCAGAGGCAACTTAGGACCCTCATTATGCCAGAATGCTGCCAAACCAGCCCTGGACAGCCCACCCCTAGACTTATTTTAAGTGAGACTAAAAAATCACTATACTACTTTAGCCATGTATTGCTAATCTGTTAATAGCAGTCAGGTATATTTTCTGAAACAGAATTTTGGGAGAACCAAAACATTCACTCCTGAGCTATCCTGAGCCCATGGAGGTGCTGCCTAGGAGTAGTGAGTGCAATTAGATCTCAATTAACTTTTGCTAATGAACAGGGTAATCATGAGATACAAAGAATACCCTGGTTTTAACATATACTTCTCCTTGTCTCTACTACTGTGTAGTATAGCAGCAACTCTACTTCCCTTAATAGTCAGCATAAATCACTCCAGCCATAATGGTAACTAGTATTGCCTATTCAGTCAACGGAAAAAAAGGAGGCAAAAATGGTCATGTAGATATAACATCTCCTCATTCATCCTTGCTGGAAGTACTCTCACAAAGCTATGAATTCTAAACTAGCAGACTTCGGTAGCATGGCAAGAAGCAAAAGATTTGGGAGTAGTTTACTAGGAATAATATTACAAACTGCCAGGCCCACTTACTTATCAGTGATATGCATAGACTATGAGAAGAAGAGAAGCATACAGTGGTCACTGGCCCACAGTATTCTCTAAAATATAGAAAGAGCACTTTGAGAAGTTCACTGTATAAAGCTAGTACACTTTTGACAGTCAAATCCGATAAGAGTAAGATAAAGGAAAATTAAAGAACAGTCTCATCTATGAATTCATATTTAAAAAAATTCAAAGCAAGACAGCAGCATATCAAATTCAGCAAAATGTTTAAATACAAACCCAAGCCCAAGGTGTGGCTTAGTTGCTTGGGCTTTGTCCCATAAAGCAAAAGGTCACGGTTTGATTCCCAGTCAGAGCACATGCCTAGGTTTCAGGTTCAGTCCCCACTTGGGGTGTGTACGAGAGGCAGCCAATGACGTTTCTCTCTCACATTGATGTTTCTCTCCCTTTCTCCCTCCATTCCCCTCTCTTCAAAAATAAATAAATAAATAAATAAATAAATAACCCACAACACCAATGACCAATCTGTATATCCTAGGAATGCAAGTTTAAGATCTATTCATGTAATACATCAGCTGAAAAAATTAAAAAAACAAAACTTCACATAACGATTGCCCCTGATAAAATATATTGAACTCAACAAATATTTACTGAGTATGTTCCAGGTATCATTCTAGGGGTCATGAATATGGAAGAACTGTTCACATATTCTGACTATAAACCATTGTTTTCTCTTTTAAAGCATTATTGAGATATAATTTATGTGATACACAAATCACCCATTTCAAGTATACAATGGAATTGTTTTCAGTATGTTCAGAGTTGTATAACTATCAGCACAATCTAATTTGGGAACATTTTTGCCAAAATGGCCTCCCCTATGGCCATTGGGCATCCTCATAACCAGTGTTTTGAACTCTGTGCCTAGTAGATTGCTTGTCTCCATTTTACTTAGTTCTTTTTCTGGAGTTTTGTTCTGTCTTTACACTTGGGCCATGTTTCTTTGTCTCCTCATTTTGTCAGCCTCCCCATTTTTGTCTCTATGTATTAGTTAGAGCTGCTATGACACCCTGGCTTGGTAGCGTGGCCTAATGTAGCAGGTGTCCTGTAGGGTTCAGTGACACAACGCCCTCTATCGCCCAAGCTAGGAGGTGCTGATACTTAGTATTCAAGCTGGATACTCTAATTGCACCCACTGTGTGGGTCATGTACACTGTCCTCTTGTAGTTGAGCCTGATTTTTGTTCACAGGTCAATGGGAGGAATTTACCCAGGCCAGTAAGCTGGAAGGACTGGCTGTGACCAATGACCACCAACCTCCAACCACCATGGAGGATCAGCTGTGCAGGGGCCCACTCTATAGAGTAGTACTTCCTTCAGCAACGATCTGGTGCTCACTGAGTCTTCCCCTTGAGTGTGTCACTTGTTGAAAAGGTTCCCTGTGGTGCTCTGACACAGTTTATAGATGTCCACTGGTTACGTAGGCTTTGGGGCTTTTTGAGAGGTATAGGCCAAGGTCAGCCACCATCTGTGTTCTGTCTGGGGCCACACAGCATAAGATACAAAGCAGTATGCACTTGGTGGCTATTCGTGCTGGTCTTAGAGGTACCCAATCCACTGAGCCACAACAGCCAAGGCTCCCTCCAGATATTTGTATCCCAGACATGGGTTTGGGACCAGCCTGTTCCACATCTCTGCCCCTCCTACCATTCTCAACGTGGTTTCTTCTTTAATTCCGTAGTTGTGGGACTTCCATTCAGCTTGATTTCTGGCAGTTCTGAATAAGGACTGTTTTGTAGTTTAGTTGTAATTCTGATGTGGTTGTACAATGAGGTGATCTGTTTACCTATGCTGCAATCTTGACCACTAGAAATCTCTAATATCCAATTTTTTAAATTGTGTCTTTATTTTAAGGGACAATAATTTTAATTTTGATAAAGTAGAACTTATCGTTTTCTATTATCAATAACGCTTTTGATGTCATATCTAATAACTCTTTTTCTGTGTCAACATCAAGAAAATTAAGTCTTTCAATTTCTTCTGCAAGTTTTATACTTTTATAGTTTAGCTCTATAACTGATTTTTTGAGTAAACTTTTTGTTTGATGTGAGTTAAGACTCAATGTCATTTTCCCTGTTGTTGTTGCAGCATGTGGTTATCCAACTTATTCACAATTTCTGCTTAAAATGAACTGAATTGCCACAGATGCTGAAATATCAATTGACCATTAATATAAGAATCTATTTTTGGTCTCTTAGTTCTATGGCTCTTTATACCCATGTCCATTTATGATATTAGTGTGTTGTTTACTGCATTGTATATTAAGCTTAAAATACTAATTGTGTAATTTCCTAATGTTATTCTTTTTAAAAAATGCTTGTGGCTACTCTAGATCCTTTGTATTTCTAAATAAATTTTAGGATCTACTTATGAATTTCTTAAAAATAAATAGAAGGGGGATTTCTGCCAAGATGGAGGCATAGGTGGAAGCACTGTGCCTTCTCACACAACCAAGTTTAAAAACAACAAAGTTTAGCAACAAAAATGCAGCCAAACCACAGAAAATTGAACTACACAGAAGTCTGACAACAGCAAACCCTTCAGCCAAACCGGTAAGAGGGGCAGAGCCAGCAGTAGAGCAGGGCCAGGCAGGAAAGATCCAGCGGACCGACCCAGGTGCGCGACCCAGGTGCGCCAGCAGCCTCGGGAGGATCCCAGGTGTGGAGAAGCAGGTGGACACACTGAGGGCGGACCCATGGTCACATATTCACGCGCAAATAAACTGGTGAAGGAGCTAGCAGTGAGACAGATCGCACAGGCCCCAGTGGCAGGAAGCGGCAGAGGGGACCGCCATTGTTCCTCTCTGACCCCGCCCCCACATACAGCATCACAAACCAGCGACCTGGGTAGCCCCACCCTCGTGAACAACTAAGGCTCTGCTCCTCATACCTAACAGGCAAGAACAGATCAAAACATGGCTCAAAAACAACTCAGAGCCCCAGAGCCAATAAATCTAAGAGATGGAGAAATATCCAAACTTTCAGATGCACAGTTCAAAACACTGGTGATCAGGATGCTCACAGAACTGGTTGATTTTAGTCACAAATCAGAGGAACATATGAAGGCTAAACTAATTGAAATGAAGGGAAATACACAGGAAACCAATAGTGATGGAAAGGAAACTGGGACTCAAATCAAAGGAGTGAACCAGAAGGAGGAAAAAAATGACCAAACAGAAAAGGATGAAGAAACAAGAATTCAAAAAAATGAGGAGAGGCTTAGGAACCTTCAGGATATCTTTAAACGTTCCAATATCCCAATTATAGGGGTACCAGAAGGGGAAGAGGAACAGCCATGAGTGGCACACTTATTTGAACAAATAATAAAAGAAAATTTCCCCAATCTGGCAAAGGAAATAGACTTCTAGGAAATCCAGGAAGCTCAGAGAGTCCCAAAGAAGTTGGACCCAAGAAGGAACACACCAAGGCACATCATAATTACAATAGCCAAGATTAAAATGAAGGAGAGAATTCTAGAAGCAGCAAGAGATAAGGGGAAAGTCACCTACAAAGGAGTTCCCATCACACTGTCAGCTGATTTCTCAAAAGAGACCTTACAGGCAAGAAGGGGCTGGAAAGAAGTATTCCAAGTCATGAAATCCAAAGACCTACATCTAAGACTGCTCTATCCAGCAAAGCTTTCATTTAGAATGGAAGGACAGATAAAGTCCTTCTCAGATAAGATCAAATTCAAGGAGTTCATCATCACCAAGTCCTTATTATATGAAATGTTAAAGGGACTTACCTAAGAAAAAGAAGATAAAAAAGATGAACAGTGAAAGTATAGTAAACTTACAGTTATTAACAACCACACCTAAAACAAAAGCAAATTAAGAGGACAGATAAGGAGCAGAACCATAGAAATGAAGATCACATGGAGGGTTAGCAACAGGGGAGTGGGAGGAGAAGAGGGGAGAAGGTACAGAAAATAAATAGCATAGACGGTAGGTAGAAACTAGATAGGGGGAGGGCAAGAATAGTATGGGAAATATACAATCTAAAGAACTTGAGACACGTGGTCATAAACTAAAGGGGGGGAATGGTGGAGGAGGGGGTGTGCAGGATGGAGGGGAATGAAGGGGGAAAATAGAACTGTAATGGTATAATTAATAAAATATATTATAAATAAATAAATAAATAGAAGACTGTGGGTCAATTTGATGGAAAATTGCCTTAATTGCCACCTTTACAATATTATTATGTTTTCTAATCCATTAATATGAAATAAATCTTTACTTATTTAGATCTTTAACTTTTATCAATAATGCTTTGTATTTTTCAGCCTATCAGTCTTTTTCGCTTCTTCTGTTAAATGTAATCTCAGGTATTTTTTTTTTTACTGTTCATGCTCTGTGAATGGAATTGTTTAATTCACTGTATTTGAATCATCAGTTTCTAATTTTCATACTTATCTTGCATCCTGTGTCCCTCCTAAACTTACTTACTTGTTCTTGTCTTTATATAATTCCTTGAGATTTTCTACCTATCAGATCTCATGTTACCTAAGAAAATAAGAGTCTTAACTTCCCCTCCAGTGTGAATGATTTTATTTTTAAATATATTTTATTGATTATGCTATTACAGTTGTCCTATTTTCCCCTTTATTCCCCACTACCCTGTATCCCCCTTCCCACACACATTCCTTACCCCTTAGTTCATACCTATGGATCATACATGTAAGTTCTTTGGCTCCTCCATTTCCTACACTATTATTAACCTCCCCCTTGTCTATTTTGTACCTACCATTTATGCTTCTCATTCCCTGTACCTTTTCCCCCATTCTCCCCGACCCTTGTACCTGCTGATAACCCATTTCTCTGTTTCTATGAAGTAATCTTTATTTCTGTGATTCTGTTCATGTTCTAGTTGTCTGCTTAGTTTTTGTTTTTGTTTTTGTTTTTTTAGGTTCAGTTGTTGATAGTTGTTTGTCATTTTACTGTTTATATTTTTTATCTTCTCTTTCTTAGGTAAGTCCCTTTAACATTTTATACAATAAGGGCTTGGTGATCACGAACTCCTTTAACTTGACCTTATCTGGGAAGCACTTTATCTGCTCTTCCATTCTATATGATAGCTTTGCTGATAGATGTAATCTTGGATGTAGGTTCTTGCCTTTCATGACTTTGGAATACTTCTTTCTAGCCTCTTCTTGCCTGAAAGGTTTCTTTTGAGAAATCAGCTGATGGTCATATGGGAACTCCTTTGCAGGCAACTGTCTCCTTTTCTCTTGCTGCTTTTAAGATTTTCTACTTATTTTCAATCTTGGGTAATGTAATTATGATGTGCTTTGGTGTGTTTCATCTTGAATCCAACTTGTTTGTGACTCTCTGAGTGTCCTAGACTTGCATGTCTAGTTCCTTTGCCAGATTGGGGAAGTCTTCCTGCATTATCTGTTCAAATAAGTTTTCAATTTCTTGCTCTTCCTCTTCTCTTCTGGTACCCCTATGATTCAGATGTTAGAGTGCTTACAGTTGTCCCGGAGGTTCCTAAGCCTCTCCTCACTTTTTGAACTCTTGCTTCTTCATTCTGTTCCAGCTGAACGTTCATTTCTTATTTCTGCTCCAAATCATTGATTTGAATACCAGTTTCCTTACCTTTACTGTTGATTCCCTGTGCATTTCTCTTCATTGCACTTTGCATAGCCTTCACTTTTTCTTCCATTTTGCAACCATACTCAACCATTTCTGTGAGCATCCTGATATCAGTGTTTTGAACTCTGCATCTGATAGGTTGATTATCTCTTCATCACTTACTTCTCTTTTTGGAGTTTGATCTGTTCTTTCATTAGGGATTTATTTTTTTCTCTCTGAACACTTGTTACACTGTAAGGGGTGGAGCCTTAGGTATTCCCCAGGGGTGGTCAACCCACCAACCCTGTGACACTGTGAGGGAAGGGTCAAACAGAGAACAATGCTGCTTGCTCAGCCCTCAGCTGGATATCAGTCACTTACCCCACTACCCACAAGCAAACTTGGCCCTTCTGATGATGATTCCCAGATGTGGGAGTTTGGGTATGTTCTAGGACCCTGTGGGTCTCTCCAACGAACTCGCCTTTGATGATGTTTTTCCTGCCACCGAAACCCCCCTCAGGTTTTTACCACCAGAGGTTTTGAGGCTCTATTTCCCTTCCCTGTAGTGCTGGAAACCTGGGTTGCTCAGTCTGTCTCACTCCCCAGTTGTTTTTATGGTTATCTGTGCATCCTCCAGCCATCTTCTTGCTTCACGTTCTCTCTGGTCCTGTTTCCCTTCTCCACCTCTCCTACCAGTCTGAATGAATGTTTCTTCTTTAACTTCTTGGTTGTCGGACTTCCTTACAGTTCAATTTTTCTGGCAGTTTTGATTATTTTTGGTTTTTAAATTTGTTGCTGTCCTTCTTTTGGTTGTGCGAGAATGCACAGTGTGTCTACCTATGCCTCCATCTTCCAATCCCTGAATGCCTTTATTTTTGGACTTACCGCACTGTGTAGATACCATTATGATGTTGGACGTGTTAGTGAAAAGACATTTTTGCCTTGTTCCTAATCTTAGAGAAGAAGCATTCTGTCTTTCACATTAGAAGTAGTTTATTCATAAATGATATTTCTCAGATAAAGAAAGGTCCCTTCTGTGACTAGACAAGTGAGGGGTCTCTCAGTAATGGATACTGAATTTTGTAAAAATAGATAATTTTTCATATCTATTGACATAATCATGTAGTTTTTGTATTTTATCCTATTAATATGGTATTTTACATGAATTAATTTTTGGATAGTAAACCAACCTTGCATTCTGAGGACAAATCCCACTTTGTCATGGTATATAATATGTGATGCTAAATTTAGTTTCCTAAAATTTTGTTAAGGATTTTGTATCTATGTTCATGAGGGCTATTTGCCCATAGTCTTCTTTTCTTGTGATATCTTTGTCTGATATTGGTGTCAGAGTAATAATGGCCTCCAGAATGAGTTGGGAAATGTTCCCTCATCTATTTATAAAGAATTTGCATATGTAAAGAATTTATAAAGTATCAGTATAATTTGTTTAAACGTGTAATAGATTTCAGCAGTGACAAAATCTGGGTATGGAATTTTCTTTGTGAGAAGATTTTAAATAACTTTTTTTACTTGCTACAGAGCTATTTCTTCATGAGTCACTTTTGGTAATTTACGTCTTTCTAGGAATTTGTCTACCTCATTAAACTGTTTGATTTGTTGGTGTAAAGTTCTTCATGAAATTCCTTTATAATGCTTTTAATCTCCGTAAGGTTGATGGTAATGCCCCTTATTTCATTCCTTATCTTGATGATTGGCCCCTTCGCTCTCTCCTCCCTGGCTCCCCTTCTCCCTTCCCTCTGCCCCGCTCTCCCCTCTCCTCTCTCCTCCTTCCCCTTTCCCTCTCCCTCCTTTCTTCCTCCTTCCCTTCTCTCTCCTCTCTTTTCCCTCCTCTTTGCCCCTGTCCCCTCCCTTACCCCTCATTCTTCTCCTTTTCTATCAAGCTAAGGTATTTACCAATTTTATTATTTTTCAAAGACCCTGCTTTTCACTTAATTGACTTTTTGCTATTGTTTTTGTTTATTTCATTGATATCTGCTCTAACCATTATTTTCTTTCTTCTGCTTCTTTTCTTTTTCTAGTTTCCTAATGTGTAAATTTACAAACTTGAGGCTTCTTTTCTAATAGAGAAATTTAAAGCTGCAAATTACCCTCTAAGCACTGTTTAAGCTGCCATCTCATAAATTTTGAGATACTGCATTCTAATTTTTCATCAGTTCAAAACATAACCAAGCTGGGGTGGGAGGGGTTTGAGGCAGGCGTGGTAAGGGGAGAGGTAACAGACCTAGTCTAAAATACTATAGACTACCACTGTCCTCGCCAGTTTTCAAGTATAAACACTTCTCAGATTGTTATATACCTCTGGTTGATTTCCAAAACACCAAATTGTTCTTTGATCAATTCTGTCATGCTTGAGGGAGAGGACCTACCAGCCTTCTTTCTTGGCCAAGTATAAAATCACAGCCCCGGATCATTCCATCTTAACAACACGGAAGTAGTGCTCATAAGAAGAGACATGAGAGAACTTGCTTTTTCTCTTTCTGTTCTTTGCCATGTAGGGACAGAACAAGAAGGCGGCCATCTGCACACCAGGAAACGGGTCCCCAACAGAGACCAGATACCCTTGACCTTAGACTCCCCAGCCCCCAGAACTGAGAGAAGCTAAGACAATAGGGAGAAGTGGTCAGATTCAGGATAAACTTTGAAAATGAAACATAAGAAAATGTCCTGCCATATTAGATACAAAATGTGAATTAATAAAAACTCATGATACTCCCAAGGTTTTTGGCCTGAGCAACTCCATCCTTCTTGTTTTTGTTCACTGAAACAAGTAACCGTACACAGTGTAACGGACTGAGGGTCGGTTGTTTTAGAAATGTTAAATTTGAAATGTCTTTTACTTCTTGGTAGAAGCTGTCAAATTGACAACTGGGCACAGGAATATGATATTGAAGAGAGGTCTGCACAAAGATTTGAATCTGGGAGTCTGGCATACACATAGTATTTAGAATCAAGCAACAATATATCACCAAGGGATTAACTGAGATATCTCTATTTCAGATAGCTTCAAGGGGTGGATCCTGGGCCATACAGATATTAAAGAGATCATGGAGAAGAGAAGAACTAGCTAGCAAAGGCTCAAAAAGCATAACCAGGAATGTAATAAAGAAAATCAAGGGCATCTGTTTCTCTCCTCTGGAGTGTTAAGGAAGGTTTATGATATTCACCTGACAAATTAGTAGTTTGTTTAGAGATAGAATGTACAACGCATACTAGTTCCAAGTTCAAGAAAGCGCTTGTTTTATTTTAGTAGTTCCTTTGGAAACAGATTCTTAGGCCCCTAAATCTCAAGGAGTCATTATCTAGAGAATCTCTTAAGCAAATCTAAGCAGAAACCACTTAGAAAACTCCCCTTGTGGTTAAGAACATTTTTAAAAAGGGAGGATGGGTGCAAAAGTTATTAAGATGATCACTCAGTGAGTTATATAATGTTTAGGAATATACATGAAACTAATATGTCAACTGTAACTGAAAAAAATGATTTATAAAAAAGGGGGAGGGGTTAGAGAAAGCAGGATAGGACACAACTGTTAGCTCATCAAAAAGAACTTTATAGACCTTAATCAAAAAACAAGTCCCAAAATTGTACCAATCTCTCTATCTTGTCTAAAAAACAATGAAATATATTGAAGATGTTTCCAAGACAATAAAGGCTCAAAAAGATGTAAATTTAATGAGATGCCAGATTAATTCCTTCGTATTTTAATTTCCCCGTATCACTGCACTGAAAAGATTTACTTCTCTTGCTCTCTTAGCTGACGTGAATTAAAACAACAGCAGACAGCACCTATTTAGCACTATCCACATATCTCACACTCCCAGCACACTGTGAAGCAGGTACCATTCTATCGCCATTTCACAGGAGAAGAAATCGGAGAGAAGTTAAATGACTTCAATGTCCCATAGCAGTCTTCTCAAATTAAAGAGATTGCAAACCTTAAATTCAATAAAGACTTCAGGTACAGTTTTTGAGCAATGAGCCAATAGAGAGTGGGGAGAAACTTAGGTGCTGGAAAAGTCTGGAATAGAAATAAATATGCAAACACTTTGACACATAATAATCTGGGACTGTTTGAGTAAGTGCACCCATACAATTGAAATCAATGCAACAGACTTTTTTACTATAAAAGATCCTCATAGCAGCAGTATTTCAAATAGCAGAAAAGTCAACAACCTAACTGATCATCAATATTTGAGTGGATAAATAAACTCTGCTGTTGTTACAATGGACTATTATATAGCAATGAGAGTCAACAAAGCACTTTTACCTGCAACAATACTGACAATTGAGATATAACACTGAGTGCTAATTAAGCAAAACAGAAAATAATACATATCATACAATTCAACTTATATCTACACAAGAAAATAGTAGTCCTAGAATTGGTGTCAAAGGCAGAAAAACGTATCTAGGAGGTAGTGAAAAGGCAACTACAAAAGCTAAACACAATGGACTTAATTAATTCCTGCTGGTGGTTTGGGCCCTCCCTATTTCTATAAGCCCTGCCTTCAAGCAAAATCAAAACAAAAGTTAGGAAAAAATATTAGGTAAAAGAAAAATTCAGTGGGATTGCAGACTGGTACAACCATTATGGAGAACAGTATGGAATTTTCTCAGAAAAATAAAAATCGACCTGCCTTTTGACCCAGCAATTCCACTGCTAGGATTATATCCCAAGAATCCTAAAACATCAATTTCAAAGAACCTATGCACCACAATGTTCATAGCAGCACAATTTACAATAGCCAAGAGTTGGAAGCAACCTAGGTGCCCGTCAGTAAATGAATGGATCAAAAAATTGTGGTACATATACACAATGGAATTCTATGCAGCAGAGAGAAAGAAGGAGCTACTACCCTTTGCAACAACATGGATGGAACTGGAAAGCATTATGCTGAGTGAAATAGGCCAGGCATTGAAGGACAAATACCATATGATCTCACCTTTAACAGGAAGCTAAATAACAAAATAAACAAGCAAACAGAATAAAAACAAAGACACTAAAATAGAGAACAAGTGGGCAGCGACCAGAGGGGAGAGGGAAGGGAATTTAAGGGGAAAAACGAGGAGGGATTTTGAAGAACAAGTATGAAAGACACAGGGATGAGGTCTGTGGGGAGGGGGGGGATGGGAGGGAGGTGGGGAGACAGGGCGGAGGGGGGGTGGGATGGGAGAAATTGACAAAAGAAAACTGTACTTGAAAAATAACTCAATAAATTTTAAAAAATGTTAGGAATGGTAAAAAAAAAATTCACTTGACAATTTTAAAAAAGTAGATACTGAAAAAATTAAAAGTTTTAAGGTTTAAGAAAACAATAAATATCTGTAAGTAAATTATCATAAAGAATCTAAAGGTTAAAATAATTTTGAAACAAAAACAGAACAGATAAAATGTTAAACACACACACAGAAGAAAACAGACTGCATAAGAGGCTCGATCAAAACAGAACCGAGAGGCCCTAGCCAGGTGGCTGGCGCACTGGTGGGAGTGTTGAACACTCCGAAAGGTCGAGGGTTCAACCCTGAGTTGGGACGCATACAGGAGGCAACCCGATCAATGTTTCTCTGTCATGCCCATGTTTCTTTCTTTCTCCTCCTCCCTCCTCACTCTCTCTAAGCACATGCTTGGGTGAGAACAAAAAAGTAGTTCTTTAAAAGAAAATATCAGAGAAATTTGAAGACATGAAAAATAAATGTAAATATTCAACAAGAAAAAAAGGAATGACTCCTTAATGTTTCTGTGGTAGGCAAAACATCCTCAAATGAGGGAGTCTTTTTCTGATAATAGGGTCCCCATGAAAACAGAGCAAAGGTACAGAAACAAACCCTCTCTTCCCTCTTTACCCTCTCTTCCAACACAAACTTTGGAAACTATCTCCTTTGGAGGCACCTTCAGTAAACTGAGGACTGTTAGCCAATCAACAACTGGTGAGTACCTGGTTGGTAGAAGCAGCTGTTAGCCTGATTTTTGCAAACTTTCCAGAAAATAATCATCAGAGTTCCATTAATGTAACAGAAGTTTCTCAAAACTGTAGTTTCCACACCTTAGAACTAACAGAGATCCTTTCAGGGCATCACAATATGAAAATTATTTTCATAATAATAATATGTTTGCCTTTTCACTAGCAGCTGTCGTACTCTTCACCACCAAGCACTCACAAGCAGGAAGCACTTTTATTCAGGAGAAGTCTATCCGAAGCAGTAGTAATTACATTAGATGTCCACCCTTGAATACACAACTTTTCAATATTCTGTGTGAAGGCGAGTGCACATAATGTATACTTGCGAGAGGCACGTGTGCTGTTTCAGTGGGAGTTACACTAGTCACTTTTTCCCCAAAGAATACCATTTTTACTTGAAAAAAGTACTGACAGACAAACAATGGTTGTCCAGACATGAAGGCGAGACCTGAAGGCAGACTTGTTAGGCAAACTATCTAACAAATGAATAAAGTGAGCCTGACACTTCAAAGAAATGAGTGAATTTTTTGCCAATGATAAAACCTGAGCTTTCAAGAGAAAATTAGAATGTTTGAAAGACTTGAATCCACCACCTTGAGCTTTACACCTTTCAAATACAGAAACACTTAAAAAAAAAAAAGAACAGCGAGGATATTAACAAAATGCAAGAGTAAATCAGAATCTCTCTGGATGTAGCATTAGTACTATTTAAAAGGTCCCTAGATAACTTCTGAAACTGCCCTGGGGTTCAGTGCTGCTAAGCATTCCCACAGGTAACACCCCCAGAACTATTTATTAAAACACAATTCATTTAATGACAAGCAGCTCCAGCTTAGGAAATAATATCCACTTTAGACCATGCCACTCACTAATAAGGTGATCTTTTGGAGGGGGTTATAGCGGATTAAAGAGTAATGGAAAAATATATGACAAAAATTAAAAAATAAGAAGGTGATCTTTAATATCTCAAAATATCATTGAATTAAACCTGCTTCCTTTGATTCCACAGTCATCAAGAAATCTTCTATTCATAATTTGGCTTTTCATGCAAATTTCTTCCCTAGATCAGCATCTCAACTATCCTATCCCAAGGTACTTACATTTCCCACTACAACTCTCATTCTGCAGAGAATCAGACCCATATCCCTAAGTCATCTACAGTTTATAATGATTAACTTAACTCCCGTGCATTTAAAATGACACTGGGACACAATATCCTTAGGAGGATTGAGGAAAACACTCATTAAAATCATTTCCTTTAGGCTTAACTCTCTCCCTGAGACCAACAGACGAGGCTGCATGAATTAAAGGCTGCAGTTTAGAAGTCTTTGTAACCTCAGTTATAATAGATTAATCCAGTAGCCTCTAGGTTCAATAAGATATGCTTTGTGAACCTGGACTGCACCAAGATAAAAGTTGGCTGATCTTGTCATGTGTTCTACGGCACAAAGATACTTTACTGTCACATAGGAGACAGGCCCCATCCCCCAAAAATTGTTTCTGAAGGTGCAATTTATATCCTTCCAAAAGATTTGGTACTGAAAAGGTAACATTTCATTTAAAAAGCACCATTTCAAAAGTTTTAACTTAATAGGTCAAATTTTTTATAATATGTATTTATTGTATTTACCAGAAATATAAATTCTATATTAAAATACCATAAAAACATTTCTAAAATCTATATTAACAGGAAAGAATTTCGTGGGTTCTATAGATTTTACATCAAGAGAAAAGGCAAAGGTTACAGCCAAAGCAGCTAAATTAAAATCCAATAAAACCTTTAAAAAATTATCCCATCAGTAGAAACTTCTGCAGCTGTGTTTTAAGTTTCCAATTTAGTACCCTACTAAAATCTTATTCAACATCTTGACTTAGTGCTTAAAAAATAAAACAAGCATCCCTTTCCTAACTCATCACTTAAACATTTTTATAAAAGTTCAGGTCTTATGTTTATTCAAAGAAAAAGTTTTGGAAACACTTAAGTGGTTATTACAAAGCTTTTATAAAGCAACATTAAGAAACAAAGAGGGAGGAAGTGAAGGAAAGAAGGACCAATCCACAATAATCCCCTGGATTAAACTGGCTACGTACAGAAAAGTTGACGCTACAAATTCCTCAGAATGCTCTACTAGTGCCAATATTTTTAAAAATTGCTAGGAAATTGAGAATCTTTAAATCAAGAGTACAAGTGGGGAATTGGTCATGGTAACAAAGGAAGCGATCTGAGATTTAAAGCAATGCGACTGTAGCACCTCCACAATGAGGTGCTACAAGTGGCCCTGAATAAAGCAAAGTAGTAAAGGAAGTTTCAGGATTACGAGAATGAATGCTACATTACTTATTCCTGGTGATGAAGAGTAATCTCTATTGGGATATCAAAATTAAAAGTTTATATGTAGTTTTATTCTACATTTTGGTTAGCAGCCAAATAGGAAATGAAACTGAAAGATACTTACTATAGTAACCATATAATACAGTGTCTTCGATCTGTCTGCTGACATTAGCATTAGCCCAGTCCTAGGACAAAAAGGGAACAACAGAAATATTAACAAAGCACACATTTTTAACCATTATAATTAAGTTTTAATATGATTGAATATCACTTATAAATGTATCAATTTAAACAGGTATAGTCCTTGACTTTACCAAGTTACAAGTAAATGCTGAGATAGCTCTAGGGAAACAAATATAAATAGGAAGCATCTAGCTCAGACTGCAGATCAGGGATCACATCCCAAAATAACCCCAAACTGAGAACTGAAGGAAGAGAGGTCATTCTCAGGGACAAAGAAAAAAAACACTAGGAAGGAAGGAAGAAAGAAGAGAACATACATGGAGAGTTCGAAAAAAACCGCAAAAAACTAAACACAGATTCACCAGAACTTCTGAACCGGTAAGAAAGCAGGAAGAGTGAAGGAGGAGGGGAAGGACATAGGTTTAAAGGACGTGTAATGCTAAGTACTTTGGGCTTTGTCCTAAAGGTATGGGAAAATTGTGATGAATTTTTAAAGAGTGACAAATATGATTTGTATTTTAGAAAAAAGATATTTGAGCATAATATATATTGTTTAAAATACCTAAAAGAATAGTCAACCTAAACTTCTTTAAAGTCATTCCATACAAGTGTTTTTTGAATTAGTAATTTAAATTTAGTAATTTAACTTAGAAAATTCATTCAAATTAATCTTTTCAAATAAAAATGCATACATTAATGAATCTGGATTGAGGTATGCAAGTCTTTTTGTTGAATATTCTAAATTTTATGCATATGAAAAATTAAACCTGGAGCTTCTAAGTGACTGGTCATTGCTATTAAGTAGCAAAGCTTGAAGTGGTATATGCAGGTCAATTTTTTTCTTTATACTTTAGAGGTGAAGTCAGTATCAACAAACATTCCCCTAACAAGGACTCTTAAGGAAGGATATCTGCATTTAATTCTCATAAAATAATTTAGGTTTCTTCTTTTTTCTTTTCTTTTCTTTTTTTTTTTTTTTTGCTTTTTAACATATGAATACTTCCGCAAAGAACATCTGTGAATTTTTTACTGATAAACACCTAAAAACCCAAAAATGTGGAAAATCCAAATTTAGTATCACAAATGCAAAACCTTGACACACAATGCTCAATAAAAACACTACATTTCCTATAGCAATATATAAGACTGTAAAACAACTGCCTGGAGGTAAACGGTGAAATGTATTACTGTACAGTCATAACATGGGCTACCATATAAACACTGAAAACAATGAAATCTATAGGAACTGGCACAGACGGACATCCATGAAGTTAGTGTGAGTGGGAGTAAACAGAAAAGTTGCAACCAACAGTTTTAACACATGCAGTATTTGTCTAAAAAACATACTGCAAGAAACACTCATTTACAGAAAAATGGAAAGAAAGTGTAAGTAATGCTCACCACATAGGAATGGAAAAGTACTGGAGAGAATTCTATCCAATGATTGGATATTTTTTCATCTATGATTCAAGTATCTAAATGAATATATACATAAACAAAGCTTCAGCTCCTAACAGCTGTGTTTCTTTAGAGACTATTTATATATCAAAAGAGATTTAAAAAGATTTCTGAAACTTGAAGATTTTTTGAAACAGGATAATTACATCTATCCCTATGCAAACTCCCTACCCATTTCCAAGACAACCCCACGAGGTACTAACCTACCCATTGAGAATCTGTTAGAAGTTAAACTTTGAAAATGAGTAAGACCCTAACCTCGGGGGGGAGAAATTAAATGTAGAGAGATTGAGTGTAATTTAAAGCCAAAGATTCATTGAAATTTAGTATCTTTTACCCTGCAATGCTCTTTTGTTTATAAAAACCTTGTGCCAATAAGAGAATATTACTGTTACTATTTTAAAGCTAAAAATGTGTAAAGTATACAACATCACTCAAGAACTTTTAGTGTATTTGACTTTTGTACACTGTCTTGCCTCCAAGGTATCTGATGTACTGCCCAAAGAGCTTAGTTTATGAAACCTTCCTCCTTCTACATTTTGAGAACCACTATGCCCTTGATACTTTCATAAACTATGGCCTCCCAGAGTAGAGACCAAAAAAAAACTTGAGTCACTTAAGGCTCAAAGGAATGTAGACAATCAAGAACTAATACTAAATAGAGAATATTAAAGAACATTACGAAAGAAAGAAAAGAGGTACAAATTCCACAGAAAAAAAAAAGATATAATGGGTCACATATATAAAATTCCCTTTCCCATTCTTCAGGTGATGTTCTGAAACACTCAGCTCAACTCAAAACTATTGTACATTTGACTCTCCTCAACTTTACCTGATAACCTCATCTCAGAAGTATTCTCACTCAGGCGTGATTCTGTCTGTCTCCCACGGATCATGTGGCAAGGCCTGGAGATGCGGGGTTGTGGGAGGTCAGTATGCTACTGGCTTGTAGTCGATAGATGCAAGAAGAATCTGCTAAACACTTAGAATGCACAGAATAGTCCCCCACGACAAAGAATTAACCACCACCAAATGTCAATGGTTAAAAAACACTGACTTAGAGATATCTAAAATAATCTGAAGTCAAAAGAAAAAATCTCACTCAACTTACTACCAAACCTAAAACCTAGAATCCACCTGTATTCAAATGTTAGCTCCTCTTCTGCTGGGCGCCCATACTATTTATAGCCAACCCTTTCACTGTGAGACACCTTTGTCTTCTCAAGGACAGTGCACCTGCAGTAATAACCTCTCTCTGCTCTCAAAAATTCCTCCAACTCTATTGAATGCTTAAGTACACAAATTCTAGTTATTTCCCTTAAACAACAAAGAGGTCCAAACTCAACTACCACAAATAAAAACACTGACCGACCTAACTCGACCAAAGCCTCACTTTTCTACCCCTCTCGCTTCACCTCTCAACATCATTGAAAAAGCTATCATTCTCTCATCATTCGAAAAAGCTATCAGGAGGGAAACACAACCTCCTCCTGATTGACATATGCCTCCCTCTTCTGTTTATCTTCCTAACTATTAGACTACAGCCCTGCAGCTGGCCTGCACATAATGGGCACTCTAATCTACGGTCCAATACCTTCTCTGAGTGCTCAGGCTCCCCCGTTCGTATGCTGATGACTTCCAAATACTTCTCTCCACCCCTAAAGTCTCCCTGAAGCTTTACCTCCCAACCTGACACCTCCACTTGAATGTATGTAAGAGGAATTTTGAAGGTAACTTACCGTAAATACAACTCTTTTAATACATTCCCTCAGCTGCCCATGTAACAAATATGGGCTTATTCCTCCTGCTTCCCTATTTATTTTATTTTACTTTTTTTTAAATCTTCACTCAAGGATATATTTATTGATTTCAGGGAGAGAGGAAGGGAAAGAGAAAAAGAAACATTGATGTTATAGAGAAACATTGATTGGTTGCCTCCTGCACATGCTCTGACCAAGGCTCAAAACTGCAACCTTAGTATGTGCCCTAACCAGAGATCGAACCTGCAGGACAGGTGTGTGGCCTGACTGGGAATTGAACCCATAGCCTTTTGGTGCATGGGGCAATGCTCTAGCCAACTGAGCCACCCGGCTAGGGCCTTATTTCTTTAAAGAGTACCAAAACCTAGGCATCAGCGCTTCAATTTTGTTTTTCCTTCACCCTCCATATTTAACCCATCAGCAAATCCAAGCAGTTCTATATCCAAAATATATACCAATTTTAACCATTTTTCTCCACCAGCACTACTCAAATCCAATTCATCTTCACCTTTTTTTACCTTCATTAATTTTACACTGCAGTTAGAAGAAAACCTAAACTCATTACATGACGTAAAAGTCATAAACGGTCTGGTCCCCACCTTCCTATTAATCTCAGCTAGTACCAAAACACAACCCCAAACACCACACTTTAGTCAAATAGGCCAAACAGGATCTATGTCTGCTGATGCTTTCCCCCAAAGGCACTCGGCTCTGGCTCTTCACCTGCCTGGCTTCTCCTCACTCAGGTCTCCAGTAACCTCAGCATTGGCCTACCTCAGCAGTTTGGCCTTCGATCCTATCCAAATTATCCACAACTAATTACACTCTCGCATCAATCTACCATATTTCCTCATAGATTTTAGCACTATGAGGAATAGCACAAGCTTGTTTTGCTCTTTGCTCTTGGTCTGGTTTTACAGATGGCAAGCTCCATGAGAGCGGCAGCCTCATTTGTTTTCACTGTTATTCTCCAATATTCACATTTATCAGGTACATATTACATGCTTAATAAATATTAAGTGAATGAATATTCACTTAATTTAGATGCAATGAAAAGTAAAAAGCGCTCAGGACACAACTACCACCATTTGAGAGGAGGACTGACACATTAGGAAAGAGTGCAATCGCGATATTTACCAACAACAGGTCATGAAGAGATTAATCATTAGGGCAAGAGAGTAAGATACGAACATTTTAGCTACAAAGATATTAAGTGTTTTGATGCCATATTTTAACTACTAATTTTAATTTTACACACTGTATAAAATACAGAGTATTTGCCCTGACCAGTGTGGCTCAGTTCGCTGGGCACCATCTCGCAAAATGAAAGGTCACTGCTTCGATTGCCAGTCAGGTTCGGTGCTGTTGGGGCACATGTGAGAGGCAACCAATTGATGTTTCTCTCTCACACTGATGTTTCTCTCCCTCTCTTTCTCCCTCCCTTTCCCCCTCTCTCTAAACACAAATAAACAAAATTTTAAAAAATACAATAAAGAACACTTGTTCACATTACTATCGATTTCTGATTTCCTTTGGTTAGTATACTTTGTGTATATCACTATCCAAAGTTATTGGCCAACTATGCAAGACACTGTAATAGATACTTCTAGAAGACTAGAAACTTCTAGTTTTTAAAGTTGTTTTTTTTCTATGAAGTTAATTACTTCACACACACACAAAAACTAGCAACAAAAAAATTATCTGGCTAAAATTATTCATAGTGCCACGTGTTGAAAAAAGTCAAAGGAAACTCAAACATTATTACAACACAGTCCTGCCAAAAGGAGAGACAGCTAGGAAGGTAAGTACCTAACATTAAACAGAAAATACTGTGGACTACCTATGCATAGAAAATCCTGGGCACCTTCTCTGTTCCTCAGACAAATGTTAGCTACCAATGACATCCGTGTTTTCCAAATAATTATCCTTTATAAGCAAGTCCATAATCAGTTTGGAGGCTTCAATATTTGAGGTGGAAATGGAGAAAGAGAATACATACATCCATTAAGGGATAAAGACATGCATGTTGTAAAAACTAGAATACAACATAATGCACCATGAAAAACTACGTCACATACATTTACCCTAACTAATAAGGGTCAGATACATTTAAGCCATTGTGGCATACTTTAACTCTAAACTTACAATTGTGGCATAAAGACTAAAGGAGTAGTTCTTAAATACTTGCACCTGTCTTTCACTAAGCTCCTCGCATGAATTCATCAATAACCTTTTAGAGAAAATACATTCTACAGTCTATCAAGAAAAAGTTATTGAAAAGTCTTTTCAGTTCTACCTCTGAGAGTTAGCATAAACCAGCTTCAAATGAAAACTTGTGAGTTTCTGCTAACACCCCACTCCAAAAAAAGGGGATGTTTTAAAATATTAAAAAGAAGGGTATCAAAGTATTGGGCATACATTATCTAAGCTCTGAGTTGGCTAAAAAGAAACTAAATAGTAAATGACAACTAGTAAATAAAAAGTAGGAAAAAAAGAGCACATACAATTGCTGAATAAATAATCCCTTAATAATAAGTTTTTTTTAAAGTGGAGAAAAAAATTAACATGGAATTTTTCCCTTTTAAGTAATGCTGCGACATTTCTCTCTCTTTTTTAAAAATCCTCACCCAGGGACATTTTTCCATTGTTTTTAGAGAGGGAGGAAAGGAGGAAGAGAAAAAAAGAAACATTGATGAGAGAGGGAAGCATCAATTGGTTGCCCCCCCATACCCCTGCCTAGACAGATCTCAGGCACATGACCTGACTAGGAACCAAACCCACAACCCTTCAGTTATGGGACACTTCAACCAACTGAGCCACACTAGTCAGGGCATTGGTGCCATATTTAGACTTAAAAAATATAAAATACCTGGTTGGTATAGCTCAGGAGATTGAGTGCAGGAAGTGAACCAAAGAGTCACTGGTTTGATTCCCAGTCATGGTACATGCCTGGGTTGCAGGCCAGGTCCCCTGTGGGGGCCACCTGAGAAACAAACACACATTGATGTTTCTCTCCCTCCCTTCCCCTCTCTCTAAAAATAAATAAATACAATCTTTTTAAAAAATGAAAAAGTATATAAAATAAGGACTTGGACTACAGCCATGCATTTTCTTTTCTTAATAAAACAAGTGCTCTGAGTTTTTATAGGTAATACTTTTGCTTCTTAAGTGGGTGAATTCTTACTCAAATAATAAATATACAAGGAACAATACTAAGCTGTAGATACAGATAAAGATCACTGTGAACAAAGAGCTCTGGAGCCAGACTACAGAGCTTCAAGTCCTAGCTGCAGCACTTATAAGCTGTAGATATAGGTCATGCCACCTCTCCAAACCTTGGTTTCTTGCCCATAAAAACATGGGTAATACTATCTACCTCATAGGGTTGCTTGGGAGAGTAGAGGCAGTTAACAGATGTAAACCATTTAGAACAGGATCTGACACATAATAAATACTCAACAGATATTAGTTTGTACAGTATTTGGCACATACTAAGTGCTCAATTAAATACTTGCCAAAGGAAGACCTACAGAAAATAACTAGTTTTCACAAAATCAGAATACATCTAAACCTAACCACAAAACAGTTTCAAATTATTTAGGCCCAGTTGGCTGAATTCAGGAACTTATTTTGGAACCATGCTTTATTGAGATAATATTTTATTTAAATATTTAAGTACCTACATGTGTGTTAGACACTGGACATACAACAATAAGTAAGACATAGTTCCCGCCTCATAGAATCTTATACTAATAAGAAACTTAAAGTAATTTATATAACTAAAAGGGGAACTAAGAAATCTCCCAGTCCAAAAACCCTTCATTTAAAAATGAGAACCCCCTGTGCCAAAAAAGGGAGAACTTAAAGTACAGAAAAGTTAACTGATTTGGCCAAGGACACATGCCAGACAGTTAAAAGCCAAGACTAAAACTCAGGCTGTGGCATCCACAGCCTAGAGGTCTCTTCAGTATACCACACTGAGTGAAAGTATTCAATACGAAGTAAGGATTACAATGCTGATACGCCACTAACAAAAGCCCTTCTAAATTATTAATTTGGTGCATTAATGCAAGCCAAGTCAAATAAACTTCAAGCTATGAGAGGCACCAAAATAACACCTCCTACAATTAATAAATGTTCAGGTTAACAAAAGGCATCTTCACATCTGAAGGTTCCCAAATTAGGAGCTCTACGCCATCGACAGTCCGTTTCTAGTCTTCCATGTCGCTCCTCGCATTCGCAGCCCCGCACTGCATCGCCCTTCTCTTTTATTCCGAGACAGCAAGAGAGCACAATGTGCACTGTACTGCTATACGTAAACACTTCACTGCCAAGAATGTGAAAGGAATAAAACTGGAATTACCTTAAATGTACCATTTTGATTTTTCATGTAGGAAACCAAAAATATATCCACTGGTAGGAGTGCTGATGTGATAAGTGCAATTGCCAGAGAAAAAATTGCTGTTATGGTGGAAACAACTTCACTTTCCCGATGACTCTGATATTTACGGACATATATCCAGCAGAATGCCAAAATAGCCTGAAATGGAACAAAAAAAAATGCTTTGTTATTGCCCTATGTATGCTCTAAAGCTGATTTTAGCATGTGTTTGAAAGTTCCCAATGGCAGACTTTACATCAAGTCAAGTCTCTTTGAGATATGTGAAAAAGGTCCGCCAGCCCTTATAAACATAAGACTGATAATTTTCAAAGCCTACCTCATGAATGCAGTACAATCCCACTTATGTGCAAACACACTCACACAAACAAAAGTTAACAATAACAGTGCTCAGTTACATATATCCTCACAGAACACAGTGCAACAATTAACAGTTTCACACAATGTCATGGTTATAATTAGCTTTGTATACTTTGTCCCTATAGAGTGCTCCAACCTCAAGGAGCTATAACTAGATATTCTATCAAACTGAAGCATCATAGAATATAACTTGAATTGAAGTTAACTTCTGCCCCATTATGACAGTTCAAGAGGACCATTCGGCTAAAGACTAATTGCCAATGATCACTATGCAACTGATACATTATAATTCAAACTTTAAAGGGCATTAAACAAACAAAAAAGTACTCACTGGCCCTGGCTGGTGTAGCTCAGTGGATTGAGCATGGGCCTGCGGACCAAACAACCATGGTTTGACTCCCAGTCAGGGCACATGCCTGAGTTGCAAGCCAGTTCCCAGCAGGGGATGCATAAGAGGCAACCATACATTGATATTTCTCTCCCTCTCTCCTTCCCTTCTCCTCTAAAGACAAATACATAAAATCTTTTTTTTAAAAAGTGCTCACTGAAAATAGATACATATGCAAGAAACTTTCCAGTGGGGGGGGGGGGGGGGGGGGGGGGGAACTCAGAGATGTGCTCTTAATAGTTACCAATGTCTTTCTACTAATTAACAGAGTGTAGGAGGACTTCAGTCTCCTGATTCTCTAACTTCAGGTAACATCAGAATCACCTAGAATACTGATTAAAAGCACAGACTGCTGGGCTCTACTCCCAGATTTTCAGATTGAAGTAGGGCCAGAAAATCTACATTTGTAACAACTTCCCAGGTGAGGTTGCTGCTGTCCCTGAGTTACATTTTGACAACCTCTGCTCTACTCAGCAACAGGAGATTGCAGATAAGATACTGAATCAGTAATTCTCAACCTTGGTTGTGTGTCAGAATTACCAGGGCACTTTTTAAATACCTTTATGCCCTTGCCCCAGAACAATTCAATCAGAACGTGAGGCTCCTCCGGGTTCTAAATGCTTGAGAATCCAACCTGAGCCAAACTTGAAAACCACTCTTCTTAATAAGGTCTATAAGAACTCTGGAACAAAGTCATTATTTTATCCTTTCACTCCTTTCAACAGATTCAACTGTTACTTCCTTTCTGAGGATCCCAGTTATCCACCTAACTAGTATCCACCTCGTTCTGCAGCTTCCAAATTCTCCTACCCCCTCAAGATACAACACTTTTCCCACTATAAGGGGAAAATCCTTTTTAGAGTTGACCCCTCTCTTTAATCTCCATCTCTTGACAATCACCACTATCTGTTATCTGTCCCCATCACTTCTGCTTTTTCTACAATGTCATAATGTACTATATAGTATGTCATCTTTTGAGTCTGGCTTCTCTCACTAAGCATTATGTATGTAATCCTTAATGTATAATCATAAAATATTACTAATATTTTAGTTGGTGTCGGAACAGCAGAAAAATATAAAGTGAGAAGGGAGACTTTACAACCTGGATACTGGAGGGAAAAAAATACTTAGGTTCAACTTCTGTTTTAACTATTTACTAATTTCTTTAGGAGAGATTATTTTTTGTAAAATGTTACACATTAATATTTTTTATTTATTTTTAAGATTTTATTTATTTATCTTTAGAGGGGAAGGGAAGGAGAGAGGGAGAGAAACATCAATGTATGGTTGCCTTTTGTGTGTCCCCTGCTGGGAAATGGCCTGCAGGGAACTGGCCTGCAACCCAGGCATGTGCCCTGACTGGGAATCAAACCGGGACTGCCTGGTTCGCAGGCCCGCACTCAATCCACTGAGCTACACCAGCCAGGGCTAATATTTTAATGGTTTGTTTTTAAATAAATTCACACACGTTTAAAACACTTCTCAAGTTATTTTGTTTTTAGTTGGTTTGTTTTTTTTAAAGTCATAGAAGCTAGGCCTCATCTTTCTTTCCTTAGCAGCACCTAACACAAAATATTCAATAAATTTTTGGTTGGTTTTCAAGCAAATCCACACTTTTACAAAATTTAAAGTGATAGTTATTACTGCAGAGGCAGTAGTTTGCCAAAACCAGCTACATTTCGAATGAAAGAGAAACCCAGACAAAATACTGAATAGTTAAGGCAGAGGTTCCAGAACATTTTGCTTTCAGGATCTCTGTACAATTTTAAAACTGGGAACCCCAAAGAGCTTCTTGTTTATGCAGGTTAGATCTATCAGGAGTTACAATATTATAAAAGATAAATATAAAATAAACCAAAATCCTCATCTATAAAATAGGAATAAGAATTCTTTCATAGCAAGTTAAAAGGATTAAATGAGATGTAAAGATTATATAGCACAGTGCCTGGCCATAGTAACTAGTTAACAAACAGCAACAATTATTAACTGTCACATAAAATAACATCTTCGAGCAGTTCATAAAAGAATCTAACATATAATTTACTACCAATTATAAGGAAAGGTTTAGAGCAGTCCCCAGGTGCTCCCCAAACATTCTGCTTTAGATGGTCTGGGCTTTAGGAATTTTTAAAACTCCTACGGTGGTTTAAATGAGTAGTCAAGGTTGAGAACACTGGGGCAGAGGTGGGATTGAGAACAGGTGAGTGAGTGTTACACTAACAAACACACATGCTGCCTGGATCTTGTTAAACTGCAGACTGTGATTCAGTAGGACTGGGGTCTTATGTTTTGTATATCTAACAAGTTCCCAAGTGATGCCCTCACTTTTGAGTAACAACAGTAAACCCTGCTTTACAGAAATGGAGACTCTGTCTTGTATCATAATGGAAAATGCAGTATGAAAGGTGGTCTAAGCCAAATTAAGGACCTTGGGGAGACAGGGTAGAAGGGTTTAGATTTGATACAGTAAACACAGATAGATTATCAGCTTGGAGGAACCAGATCTAGTAACTCCTTGTGTGGCTAAGAAACTGAAGTCCACTCTGCTTGCCCAAGATTGCAAAGGTCATCAATCCAAGTGTTCTGATTCTTTAGTAGATGACTGGCAGCAGTTCTCAAAGTGTTAAGTTCCCAGACCCCTGGCAGTTCCAAAACCCTTTCTGAGGACTTGCAATTTGAAAACTATTCTCGTAACAACACTGAAATGTCATTCGCCTTTTCCACTATGTGGATATTTGCAATCATGGTGCATAAGCCATGGTGGATAAAACTACTGGCAAACTAATCATGAGTGCAGATAATGGCACCAAACTGTGCCAGGAGTTATATTCTTCACCCTCACACACTCACAGAAGAAAAAAAAAGACAACTAAACTTAAGACTGTGCATAACAAAGTAATAAAAATTAACTTTATTAAACTTCAACCCTTAAGTCTTTTTAATACTCTGTGGGGGAAAACATGAAGTATGTGTTTAAGTTCTGCTGCGAACCAAGGTGTAATGGCTGCCTCAAGGAAGGTGGGTACCTTAATACCAGGCGGCTGGAAGCCAAGCTCAGCACTCTGCAAGAAACATCATTTTTACTTGAAAACACAATTGACTGACTATAGTTATTCAAACATGGATATTTGGCAGATTTTGTCCAAATGAACAAAGGGAACCTATCACTTCAAGAAAAACAACTGACTGTCTTTGTTGCCAATGATAAAATTCAAGTTTTCAAATGAAAATTCGAATTTTGGAAAACTTATAACCAAAACTGAACTTGACTGTTTCTCAATACTTATTTCTGGGATTTCTTCTGACAAGATCAGTGGTGATATTAATGAATGTGGAGTTCTGATATTATTGGGTTGGCCAAAAAGTCCATTTAGTTTTTTCCATAAAAATAAGACATATTATTTCATTTTCAACAACAGCCTTACTGATTTGGATATTTTTAGTATGTCGGCTATCTTCCACTATTGGCTTCTAGGGCAGAGGCCAGGGGTGCTGCTAAACATCTTCCAATACATAAGACAGTCCCACATCAAAGAATTATTTGGCCAAAATGTCAACAGTACCAAGAAACTTCACAAACCACTTTTGCCCCATCCAATCAGTCACAGCACCTTCTCCATACACTGCATAATTTTTTTGCATTTCAGTTGTGTTTTTACCTTTCTTAAAATAATAAAGCATAATAAGCCAGAATTGTTGCATATTTTCTTCCACGTTCAATATTAAAATGGCTGCACAAAAATTCACCAATTTTTCTAAGTTTTTTTTAAATGTACACTGATACGACAGCTGTCACAATATAATCTAACAAAATTGTTTCAAATTAAGTTAAAGACAACAAAGCACTATTAGAGCCATCATACAGAGGGGAAAAAAAACCTTTGGGCCAACCCAATGTATAATGAAATAGCATAACTCAGTGAACCAGTGTTTTCTAACTGACCAAAAGCATCATGTTATAAAACCACCCATGATGAAAAGACCCATTCAATGTACAACATGGACCAATGGATCTTAAACGAAATGAAAAAATCATTGATAGGGTTTCAGATACCATATTGCAACTAACTTTAAAAAGCTTTGGTGTCATATTAAAGAACATGCATAATTATCTGTAAAATACTCCTCTGCTTCCAACTACGTTTCACTAAAACTGAATTTTCTTCATATAACTCAACTGAAATAACATCTCAAAAGACTGAAGGCAAAAGCCGACATGAAAATCCAGCTCCCAGAGACAGACTCAGATGAATAGCTAATGATGGAGGGTACAATTAAGGGCTGGAGGGATTGAGCAAAAAGGAAAAAGGACGCATGGACATGGACAACAGTGTGGTGATTGCTGGGGGTAAAGGAGTTTAAGGTGACTAAATAATAATGGGAAAACATATAATAAAGATTAAAAAAATTAAACAAACAAACAAGAATCCAGCTCTCTTCCAATGAGCCAAGAATTAAAGAGAATTACAGAAAATTAAACAATGACCCTTATTACTGATTTTCTCTACTTCCACATCTAGTTTAAAACTCAATTCATGTCTCATTTTACTTTGTTCCTGTTGTAAAAATCACCAACTTAAATACCTTCCCATCTTCATCTATCCAAAGTGTATGTCAACTGCAACTTCTTCCAATATTGTTCTCTATTCCTTGAAGTCCTGTTTTATAAAATCATACTTTGGTTTTCAATACTTAAAATACCTACTTCAAGAATTTTTGTTTTCCTACTCATCTTCAGGTCCTCATAAAGACCACATTTTGTTTTGCTTGCATCCTACTACAACTTACTGCACAGCTGCTACACGCGAAATGTTTATTCATCAGTAACTGCCAAGATATTCCCACTAGATTTTAATACTGGTTACATGCTTGGTTTTCTTCTTAAACAACTGAATATAGTGGTCTGGAAAAGCTAGGAACTCTCCAAGTATAGGACTGGATGGGCTTTGAAGATCACAGCCAAGCTCTAGAGGCAAGAGAAGCCTTAAGTTTTCACTTTTTTTTTTTTTTTGACAGTTTCTGGTGGAGCTGCAGCAATTTACTAGCAAAACATACTACACAGGTTGTAGACACTATGTGGCATCTAACAAGTAAAATTAAACAAGTCAATTTCCAGAACTGAAGTTCAAGATTTTTTTGGTTTCATTTCTGTTGTTAATTTTGTTTCGTAATGAGAAGTGTTTAAAATAGTTTGGGACAGAAAGCAACAACAGTAACAAGTGAAGGTAATGAGGAAACAGTGGGAATGGGGAAAGGTAGAAAGACACATTGAACTCCCAGATACAATGGCCCAAGAGCTTTAATAACACAGGTAGAAAGGTAAACACTAGGTCATCTGGCCATTAGGGTCTACGTTTTGCACATGGGATAAGCAGGAATAAGGTGGGTGGGAAAAGAAGGCACCCGAGTACACATACCCTGATATGGGCAGTAAAAGAGGGCTACAACTTGCCCTACAGACTTCTACACCTATCAATAGACTGGGAATGAATGTGAAACCTGGAAGTCAGAGGAAAAACTCACATCGCCAAGGCAGAAGCACGCAATGGGCTGAGAAAAGTTGTAGACTGAATAACCCCAAGAGCAAAGAGAAGCTGAGAGGCCCCGTTCTAAGTTAAAAACGCTAGGGCCCACCGGACTGGCAAAGATCAGGCGCTGCTGCCCCACTAGCTTGTGCTCCCATTGTACAGAGTAGCAGAGGCTTATACACCCTTCTCGACCCCAAGGGTCTCCTCATCCCCCAAACTACACCTGCCGCACGACCCAAGTCTGGGGCGAGGGCAAGAGTTTCAAGAACGGAAACCTGCATTAGACGTCACCAGGAAAAAGACAGCACAGCTGCTGCAAATCAGTGTCGTGTCCCCCAGCCTCCAGCGCGGACCCAGCCCCAGGCGCTCAGAGCCGCCCCCGTCCCAATACACACAAACACAGTCTCGGCTAAAAGCGGGGCGGAGAGAGGAGGGTCTACCGCTCCGAGAGAGGCCAGCAGCAGGGCCGGCCCCTCCCCCTCTCCCACCATTCTAAACACTGGGAAAACTCCAAGCGCCTCCCGTACCAGTAATAAGAGGCCGAATATGCACCAGCCGGTCACCAGCTCCGCCGAAGCCGCGCCGGCACCGTCCGCCGCCATCTTCACTTCCGGTCCAGCTGTGGCTATCCTGGCGGGTGGGGGAAGGGGAGGGGGAAAAGAGGAAAGAGCGTGCAGAACGCGGCGCCCTCACACCCTAAAGGTTAAAGGGACAGAGTGGGTGGAGTAAGTGGTTGCCAAGGCGACCCAGCCCAAGAGCGTTCCTCGGCGATTGGCTGGACTGCAGGAGAAGAGGCGAGGACCGCTCGGGGGCGGAGCGCGCCGGGGACGCCGTGATGTCACTGCGCTGGCAACTTTCGAGGTGATGAGATCCTGGAAGTGAGGATGTGTCTCAAAGCAACGCAACCTTTTGAAATACTATTTGATTCGTCGTAAGGTGATGTACTGGAAAAGCCAGGAGACGGCACAAGGGTTGGAGCAGATGTAGCTGGAGATCCAATTTTAGGTGTTTCCACTTTCTGCCGAAAGCATCCAGTGTCTACGGCAGAAAGGTGGGATTTGCAGAACTCCTCACCAGGTTACAGGAATGGCTGACTCTGAGGAAAAAATTTATCATACCAGCAACCCAATTGACTTTCTATTTTGCTGGCATTGACGCCTGGCCTGAAAAGCTGCTTTGCTGGATGCTAAGTTATCATGTGATATTTTGGCCTTTCTAGAGCAATACATGTCTGTGAATTTCCACGGTGACTTCATGGTGACCATAATCTTCTACACACTTTGAATTTTATGTAAAATTGGAGCTTGTACCATGACTGAACTGAACCTTTTTAGTATCTGATGTACTCTTTATTTAATTAAGCTCATTTAATAAAGTGGGTTCATCCTTTTGCTGACTCTGAACACCTATGCATTGGGATAATATTGGGCAGTTGCTTGATTACCAGATTGAAAAGCCTTACAAACCTGTGTTGCTGATGAAAGTGACTAGTTACAAGGAAAGTAGGACTTCAAATCAGGAAAATCGAAAAAGAGGGAAAAGAGAAAGTGAGGCAACTGGGCAGATACAGATGTGCATTTCAATAATTTTTTCAGCCTTCTACCTAGTCAGGGTGTATTACTCATTTATACAGCAAATCAGCAAGGACTGAATAAATTTTCCTGAATGACGTTCTTAAATCTAAGAAGCTTCCAATTACAGACCAAAGTTATTTAAAAATAATAATCTTTATTGATGATGATATAATAATCATTATTTAAGATGATAAAAGGAATACATGCTTATTTATAAAATTTCCAAGTATGAATAATTTAGAAACCAAAATGGTCATAACAAATTGACACAATTCTCCTCACCCTAAGAACCTTTGGAGTCTCAATGTTTTTTCTGTGCACATTATAACTGATCCCATGAAGATGCAGAAAACCAATAAATAGTCCTTTCCTTCTCTACTTATGCTACAGACTGAATATTTGTATGTGCCCCCAACCATCGACAGCTTCATATATTAAATCCCAAAGCCTAAGGTGTGGTACATTAAGGTAGGATCTTTGGGAGATGCTTAGGTCATGAGAGTGGAACCCTCTTTATAGAAAAGATCCCAAAGAGTTCCGTAACCTTTTATCCTGTGTGAATTTACAGTGAGAAGACAGCCAGCTATAAACCAAGAAGAGAACCCTAATCAGACACCCAATCTTGATCTTGGACTTCCTAGTCTCCAGAACTTTGAGAAATAAATTTCTGTTGTTTATAAGCTAACCAGTTTCTGATATTTTTGTTGTAGCAGCCCAAGCTGATTAAGACACCTGGAGTTACTATAGCCCCTCACTCAACAACTCATAGGCAGTTACCAAGATTTTCATGGACTCTGTTCCATTTTAAGTTCAAAAAAGTTACCATATGTAGCCCATCACTTGCAAGAGGTTTAATAAGAAGACATTGCAGAAAATCTATTAAAACATACACCCTTTGACTTTATTGAGATGGCCGGAAGCATTTGGAGGAAAGCAATGTTTGTAAGGGAGCAACTATCCTCCCCTCATTTCTCTGTGCCTCACATTTCAATAGTCCTCCCTAAGGCTATTGGGAACAGCAAACACAGAAGAATCTCCCATAAGGTTAAAGGGTGTAACCTGAATTGTGGGAGAGGTTCAGCATTTTGCTACAAGTGCTGAGGATGGTGCACTCAACAGAGGTACCTACCATCCTGCATGAGACCTGCAAGATACCATCCTTGCTGAGCTTGCATAAAGACCTGTGTGCCAAGGAACATCCTGGCCCAGAAAGGGTCTGGATTAGCTCCTCCCCATCTTCCTCTTTTAACCCATTAAATTCACCCTGAAAGCTTTGGTGAATTGCCTCTGAGAACCACCCTATCCAAAAGTTTGTGTTCCCATGCAGGGCTATGGAGAAATGCAACAGCCTCTACTGGAGGCAGCCTTCCTGAGAGTTTTCTTAGCCCAGATGAGGAACACATAGACAGCAATGACCTACTGAAAGGTCACCTTGACACCTAAAACAGAAAAAAAAAAATAGAACAAACAAAAAAACCCTACATGAACACAGATGCCAAAACTTCTCAACAGAATTCAAGAATCAAGGACGATCACTTCTCTCACCCCTAACCCCAGCTGGACTCAGGAGGTTACCCTCCATGAGCTTGGCATGGGAATGGGGGTGGGCGGAGGGGGGCTGCAGTGAGAAGCATGAGGCCTGAGAATGGCTTCTCATTTCTCCATGTGAGGTGCTGTTGGGAAACCAGAGGTAGGATTATGATGAAAGAACATATACTCAGAGGTAAATTTTCAAAAAATATTCTTGCATAAGAACTAGTAGGAATATAAAAAAGAAAATTGAAAGTTTTAATTAATTAAGGGGAAAGAGTAGGCTGGAAGAAAAATTGATGTCAATGGAACCCAGAGGAGGTAAAGCGAATAAATAAAGGAAATAGGACATAGAGGCCTAACTAAGGCTAGAAGGGAGGATGAGTCAGATAAACATAAGGGTCAGGGCCTGTGGAGGGGTCAGCAATCTAAAAGAACCCCATAGAAACGACTTCAAAACCTAGTCACGGAAAACAGAGTTGAACTAACCACATAAGGGGAACTGAAATTATACCTAGACCATAGGAAAGTATAGTTATACATTCAAATTCATGGTGTATATTGCACCAGTGTATATTAACATGTTTTAAAAAATAGCCAATTTTTATACATCATTTTTTCTTATTTTTTATCTGTTGAAATTTTAAAATATTAAACTGTCCATCCAAATGAAACACTTGAAAAACCTCAAAATTTTTCTTTCTGTCATTTTGTCTGTGCTTTTATTGCTAACGGATAATCCCCCTTTTGATTGACAAATTCTTTCTTTAGTTATTTTAATTCCTTCAGGCGGGTTACAGTTAAGCCTTGCTGACCTACAATCCTAGTGACTTTGCACATGTCTATCCTGATCCATTATGAGTTGATTTAGAATTTAGCTCTCTGTTGTGCTCCCTGTACCACCCACACTTAATCTTCTGTCAAAAGGATTTAACAGTGATCCAGGGTAAAAATTACTGCGGGCCAGCAGGGGTTTCGGCAAGCTTTTTCCTCCTAATACTACATTATCTCCTTTCCCCCCATTCCTTCCACTGTATCCAACTAAATTGGTCATCACAGCTCTAAGAAGTTTCTTCTTTGTGAAAGGATCTAAAGTGTGTTTGTAAGGTAATTGGCACATATGGTTCAGAGGCATATTTGGTTCTGCTAGAACATTTGCTCATTTGTGTATAACCCAGTGGGGAGCCTGAGGGTTTTGTACAAGAGCCAACCCATGAAAAATTTAATGTTTATGGTCTACATTTTTTGTTTGAAATCAAAATAGCTTTTGGGGGGCCCCAATGTATAAGGTATATTTTAAAATGTAGTTTATCTATTTCATTGTATAGAAAACTGTGTGTTTTTGATTTGTGGGCACAGTGGTAACTTTCCAATTTCTCATCCTAAAAGTAGATTGCATACAGTAGCATAATGTGAATTATGAAATTCACATTTCCATATTTTTACAATTATAAACTCTTAATGAATACTGTTCATATACTTCTCCTAATGGAACAACATTTCCACATAAACTGGTGATACATATTAGTTCTCTTAAGATTTTTCTTCTGGCTATGAAATAAATGATTTAGTCATAGTCTAGACATGCTAAAAAATCTTTTAAGACTCTCGGGTGTTTTTCATTGTGTCAATTCCTAAACCTGGTGTTTATGCACTTTTAAAGCATAAAAATTAAATTTGTTTATACAACTCAAACATAAAGTAATGTCAAATTCAGTTTATGATATGAGCAGAAATTACAATAAAACCTTATTTTGAATGATGATATTGAGAAATGATCCATAGCACACTCAATCAATTTAACAAAGGATGTATTTTTTTTTAATTTATACCCTATGTTGTCTTTTTTTGTAATAATAGGGTTCCTTTGCTGACTCTAACGTTTATTCTTTTTCTTTCTCCCCAACATTTATTCTTTCTTGTAGTGGTGTGCCATTTGCCTCATTTCTGGGCAGTTTCTCAGCTTATATTTGAAATCAAAGTATGGCTTTTAGCATGTAATTCCCACATATTCACAAGTTCTTGGTTTAAAATTTGTAAAAGCATTCAGTCTTACTAGAATTTATGGGGATGAAGTAGCTCAAACATAGATAGCCAGCCCTGCAGCACAATATGAAAAAATTTAAAATTGATCTAAGTTTTTAAACAATTAACAGGCTAAAAACATCCTTATGTTTTCATCTGTTGCTAAATATATACCGTGAATTTTTGTGTTGTTTTTTAATGATATAAAGTAGAAAATTTCAAATATATCAAATTTTGATTTTCCATATTTTAATTAAAAATATGAAATCTAGTTCCTGAGGCTTGGAAATAATTCCAGGAGACTGTAACCTTAGGCTAGGGTTTTTTTTTTCCTTTTTTTAATTTGTATTAATTTGAATCAAACTGAAGACATATGCCAGGGAGCTAGATTGCAAATGTTTCTGGACTAGGTTTCAAAGGATGAAAAAGAGCTTATGAAGCAGACTAGGGGAAAAGTGAGCAAATATCACTCCATCCCAGAAGTACCATGTATAAAGTCATACAGCATGAGATACTGTTACCAGTAGATAACTCTGTCAGGAGCGCCTGGGAGTCTTTGCCCATTGCCAAGGTGAGAACAAGGGGAGGTTCTTACACTGAGCAAGCTAAAGGATAACAAGATAATTGGATAGAGGAAAAAGCCCTCCTCCTGCCTTCCAGTATCAGATTGGGGCTGGGACCAGGAAAAGGCAGGCACACTCACCATAGAAATCAAAATGGCGTAGAGGAAGGTGCTGGACCAGAGAAGCCTGTCAGTCTAGCCTGGGGAAAGAAGGAACTGGTTGGGAGGTGGACCCACCTAAAGCACGGGAAAGTTTGGGAAATTGTTAATTTTAAGAAGGAAACTGACCTGCCCCACACCCAAGCTAATGTAATATAATCCCGGGGGAACAAAGAAATGCTCTCTGCCACGCACTTGCCACGTGGTTTAGCAGCCCTGTGGCCCACGGCCTCCAGGAGAGAGCATCTCTCTCACTCTCTCTTGCCTACTTGGCGATGTACTAGCCCATGCTGTCATGTGCTCTCTTACCCATGAGCACGTGACCAAGTGGCCCTGGCAGATGTACCGCCCATGGTTGTGTGGGCTCCATGCACTGGCCCCAGGAGGAAGCCTGAGATGGACAGCATCCAGGAACAAGCTAAGTATTGGGATGGGGACTACCACTGCTTTGTACCTGCCTATAGGTTTCAAAAAAGAAATTGTACTTTATATTGTTGCAGGAACTCTGAACACTAGCTTTTATCTTGGTCTGCTGAGGATGGTTGGGCTTGTTTCATGGCAGAAAGAGCAAATGAGTTTTGAGACAGCACTCTGCCTTTCTTCCAGATTGTGCAGCACCTGAATACAACTTTCTGTAGGGGAAATGTGAAGCATTCTGGCTTCCTCACCCAGGTGTCTGGGTAACTAAGGGAAGCAGTTTTCCCATAACCTTAAATGGGCCTGATAAGTAGTATCCTCATGGCCTTGAGACTGGGTCCAATAAACTGTTCCCATAACATGAAGTGGGCTCGCATGTGCAGAATTATGCTGTTATATAATTTCCTGGCTGGAAGCCGGCTTTGTTTGCCTCTGGTACTTAAGGCAGTATGAGCATCTCACTAGGAACATGCAGCTTGCAGCATGTGTGGCTCGCCCACCCATGAATAAAGGCATGTCAAGTGTCCCCACAGCTCTGTGCATTTTCTTCTGTCTCCCTGAATCTAGAGGAGAGATGCCAGGCTACAACACACCTTCCTTTTGTCCCAGCAACTGCCTTAGGGGTGTGGCTTTTGTGGTAGCAGGTGGCACAAAAGACAGTAGGTGGCAGAACCTTTCTTTTTTTTTTTTTTGGTTCAGTTACAATACCGTGTTCACTATTGCATAAGCAGAGTGTGAGTAGGAGGAATTAGCCAATTAAGAGACTAGGTCATGAATGGGTTATATCCCCATTACTGGGGCTTACATATAAGAAAGAAAGAAAGTAAAAAACTTGGACTTCATCCCATAGGTGATGAGAACTGGTGAAGTGTTCAAAGTAAGGGAGAGATATAAGACTTGCATTTAACAGTGGTTGAAAATGAGGTGAACTTGAAACAGGAATTATTTAAGGCAAAATGATGCTGCTGCAGTCAAAGCAAGGGGTGACAAAAGCTAAACTGAGGCTGTCAATATGAAAAAGAAGATAAATTTATGAGCTATGAGTAAAGATTAATTTTTAAGACCTGGTGTCTAAGTATGGAGGGGAGACAGGCAAGTCTGCAACTCGCAGACCGAAGAGCAGGCTTGAACTCAGGCAGGAACTGACATTGATAATCCACAGGCAGAATTTCTATTTTTCTCAGAGAACCTCAATTCTGTTCTTAGGGCCTTTCAACTAATGGTATAAGACTTATCCAGATTACCTAAAATAACCTCCTTTACTTCATCAACTGATCCCCCATCCCAGATGTTAATCACATCTGCAAAATACATTCACGGAAAACTTACTTTTTAATTGAATATTAACTACTCTAGCATAGCCATTTGACACATGAAAATGATGGTTACAGATTTTTTTTCGGGATTCTGAATTAAGAGTTAGGGAGAGTGACAGGGTTACTAATTCAGATAGGAAATACTTGAGGAAGAACAGATGGAAATGAGGAATGACAGAGAAATGAGGAATGACAGTGTTTTGGATTCTAAGATGCATTTTTGTTTTTACATTTTAATTATCTATAAAGTTAGGATGCAGTTTCTAATTGATGAGATCTTACCATTATAACTGGCATTTTTTGTTAGTGGTTTATAAAATGGTGATGCACCTTACCATCAATGATGCCTTATATTAAAAAAACAAAACAGGTAGTAGGTTCAATTTGGTATTTTGAATTTGAGTGCTTAGAGACACGGGTAGCTCTAGTTCATCGAAGATATGTAGGAGAGAATGAAACTCAGCTAAGAGGCTTTCCGTGATGGTAGGGCTTTGGGTCATCTGTACTCAAGTGAAAGTTGGAGCAATGGAAATGGAGGAAATCCCTCGAGAAAGCAGGTAGCATGAAAATAATCAGTTGAACAGACAACCCTAAAGAACACCAAACTTTAAAGGAGAATCAAAGAAAAGGAGAACTCAGAAAAAAAGAAAAGAAAATATCATAGAAGCAGAGAGAGGAGATAATTTTAAGAAGTCAGTGATTATGCATATTAAATATAAGGAGAAAACTAGTAAGTACCCACTGAGTATGGCAATATGGGTGTCAGAAATGACTTCTGGAACAATTTCAGTGAGTGGGGAGGAAAAAGACAAGCGCATTGAATTAGGTAATGAAAGAGAATTAGAATAGCAGAGGATATAAATATGAACAGATTTTTAAGGAAGTTGACTAAGGAGGGATAGAACAATGAATAAACCAAGTGGAGGAAATGAGAGCAGAGGTGGGTTGTTGAATATGACTCACATCTGAACTTATTTCTAAGATAAATAGTAAAGTCATGGACCAGTTAGCACATTAATCTAAGTTTGGTTATTAAATCTTTTTACCTGCAACCTGAACTCTGAAGAAATGAGAAAATCAGGTTTAAGAGATGAGAAGAGTCAATCAACCAGCATTCTGGAAGAAAAGAGAGAGTACACCCAAAAGGGACAATTCCAGAGAATTAAAGGACTGAACTATTTGTAAAGGTGTGAGTAGGATCAAGGGAAGTCAATACTAGCTTTGGAAACAACAGGAGGTCCCAATGACAAGAAGTTACTGGAATCTGGAAAGACCTATAAGCTTAGGAAAGAGCTACTTAGCAGCCATTGTCAAACCAGAGTACCATGTATACAAGTACCATGGGAATACCATGGGAAAAGAGCTGCTTAGCAGCCATTGTCAAACCAGAGTACCATGTATACAAGTACCAAGTACCGTGGGAATAAACACACTGGCCTCTCTCCTTCCACCCTGTCTCCTTTAGTGCCTTCTTTTGGTTGAATTTAACAGGAAGCCAAGGGCAAGGGAGTCTATTTGATGCAAAGTGTAATATTCAGCCTCCTAAGGTACACAGCAGGATGGAAAATGTATCTGAAAGATCAGATGAAAGATATTTAGCAGCAGAAGAAAGATTCATCAAAATGGCAGTAAGGTCTGGGACAATGGTAGCCCTGGTGAAAAGAGAGGGCATTTCCCAGAGATTCTATTGTTTTCTAGTAGTAGTGGCAAAAATTACTATTCTAATTTTTTCCTAGTTAATAAGAAACTGATATTTCTAAATAAGAAAAAGCCCAATATTCTTTTCTTAATTATATTCCATTCTTCATTTTATATTGTATATGATGAAAACAACCATAAATATTTGTATTTTTAAAAGATTCTAATTCTCTGCAGAACAACTACACTACTCATATAATGTTTCATCTTTGTGTTAGATTACAGCTTTCCATTAAGAGGATGCCTCTTCTTTCAAAAATTTAAATGAACTGATATTTTAAAAAATAACTTTCAGTTAGATTTAACCCCGAAAAATAAAGAACACTGTTAAAACTTTCTATATGTCTTATAGACCAAGTGACTTCTGTACGGTGGATTACATACCTTTCTCACTTTTTAGCATCAATTGTACATAATCTTAAAGTAGCAGACAACTCGAGTATTGTATCAACTAAAGTCAATGCCATTTCTACAAATATGAGACCTTAAGAAAAAGAACCTAGAATCAATAAATAAAAATTTTTGATTTTTAAAATTACTATTATCCATACATGAGCAAGTATTCACATACACACTTTCTGGATTGGTAGCTCACTGGCATTCTAAGTCTTATGTATTAAAGTGGAAGGCACCTTTGGTAATAAATTTGATAGAAAATTCTCAAAAAAAGCTTCTTTTTATAACTTTTAACAAATAAAAATACATCATTTTTTCTAAGCTAGTACACCAATGAATATCTAGAATATTCTTAATTTTGAAGGGAATATGGAATTTCATAGATGATAAGAATATGTCCCATTTCTGATGTCTCAATTCATTTTTTCTGAGATTGGATTTGTTTTCTGATACACATAAACAAATTCAAGTTGTCACAATATTTTTTAAAAACTGTTCAGTCTTCACCTTATCTACCCAGGTCAACTATCTATCTGTTCACTATTATCTCCCATCCAAGTACTAACCAGGCCCGACCCTGCTTAGCTTCCGAGATCAGACGAGATCGGGTGTGTTCAGGGTGGTATGGCCGCAGACTGTTCACTATTATCTAATTATCCTGTAACCTATATTATGCGGAGGCTACTTGTAATGCAATCTCAGACTCACATTCAGAGAAACTAGTTGGGTATACAAATATAATAGAAGCAAGGGAAATCTTCACTCAGTCTCTAGAGAAATCACCAAAGGATAATTTGAGTAATTAAACTTCTTCAGAGTCCTCTTTAGACCTTACTCTCATTTTCTGTCACATGTCTGTAGGGACAGATTTACAATGATGCTAATGAAGCCTTAACTTAAATGACCCAGTTACACAAGCATTTCCCATGGTCCCTGAAAGAGGTCCCTGCACTGTGTTCATACAATCTTACATTTTTTGTAAAACTTTTGAAAGTAATGAATGTGTTTTCACTTTGATTATTTGATGACAATATCTCTTTCCAGTTAGCCTATCTCTCCATCACACTTCTCCTCACATATGTTGGGGAAGAAAAATCTATCTCTACCCTTCAATATTTTCTTGTCTGGCTCACCAAAATTGTCAGGGAGGAAAGATTATCTTCTATCCTTCCAAGTTCTTCTGCCCGTACTAATAATGAAATTAACATGAGACAGATTAGCAGGAGAAAAACCAATTAAAGTTTAAACAGCATTTATAGCTCCTATATTCATGGGAGAGATCCAGAAACCCTGAGTAACTCACCACAATGGTGGAAGCCATCAGCTAAAATACCACCTTCAGTTACAGACAAAAGTTCTTATGGGAAGTTAACAAGAAAGGCACAATAAACAAGGGTAAGATTGTTGTGCCGATTTAAGTTTGGATCTTTCCCATTGGTAGTAAAAACAGGCCTTGTACAGTAAGAAAGACACCCTTACAGATGGACACTTCCCTTACAAATGTAAATGTTCTTTACAAAGGGTAACTGCTACTTTGTAGCTTCTGCCAGGGCAGTCTGTTGTTTCTTAAAATTAGACTAAAATAATAGCCCAAAGAGATTTTTAAAAAAAATTTTATCCTCACCCAAGGATATTTTTTCATTACTTTTAGAGAGGGAGGAAGGGAGAGACAGAAACATCAATAACAGAGAGAAGCATCAATTGGTTGCTTTTTATAAGTGCCCAGACAGCATCAGTGCCTGGACCAGGGATCATATGTGAAAGGACAAAGCTAGTGCCATTGGCTATGGTGGCCATTTGCTGAGCAGGCCTATGACCTTGTTAAACATGACTGCCATTTTACTCTTCTGAGCTTATGTCTCCAGAACTGGAAATTACTGGAAAGCAAAAAGAGAGCTAACAGATCCCTACAGCCACAGGCAGGAGATAACATTGGAATAAACTGCAGCCTGGTGTTACAATGCCCCAGGAACCCAGGGACCATACAACAGCAACCTCCCCACCCTTTTTTAATCCAGTTATAACCCAATACAAGCTCAAAGTTCCCACCCTTCAATGCTGGTGTATCTCTCCATACCATGCCCCTCTCCTTTCTTGAAGAGTGAATAAAATCTTTATTCTCTATACTTTCTTACTTTGTGAATTCTTTCACAGCCCACATCACTGACCACCCCAACAGTATGCACTTAGGCTGGGGGTTACATGCACTGCACCCAGACCAGGGGTCAAAACCACAAACCTAGGAATGTGCCTGACCAGGAATCAAACCTGTAAACTTTTTGTTACAGGATGATGCTCCAATCGTTGAGTCTCCACAAGCATTCTGAGGATTCATCTCTGAGTAAGGAGGGTTAGTCTTCCATTTATTTTGGGTTTAGTGGAATACATTTGTGTGGCTCATAGTCTCACTCATGCATAGTTAACTTGTTGCTAGGCATCTAGGTGTAGGAATGAATTCCAGAAATACTTTTATTGCCCACTATTTTTATTATTGTATAAAAAGTTTTGTTCTTTTCTTGATTCCTGGCACAATGCCACTAAAACCCCTGTAATTTCCTGAGTATTAGGAGTGTCCCGTGTTATTCATAATGACCCCTGTTGATCACACCAAAGTTAAAGTTAATGCTGTAACTTAGGGTGGGGCCCCTAGATAGTCTCACTTAAAAAACAAAACAAAACAAAAAAATCCAGTAATTTAGAGGGTTGGAAATTTCAGCCCTACTCACTGACCTCAAGAAGGTGGAGTGGAGGGTGGCCTGGATCTTAAGTTTTATAAAACTTTTGAATAAGATTTTATGAGCTTCCAGGTTGGTGAGCACATGGAGATGATGGGGAAGTCATATGCCCAGAGAAGGTATGAAAGCTTCATGAGCCTCCTCAATTCCATGTGCTATGCTCCTCTTCCATTTGGCTATTCCTGAGTTGTGTCTCTTATAATAAACAGGTAAACATAAATCAGGTGCCCTGATATGTTTCGTGAGCCATTCCAGCAAATTATCAAGGGACTTGTGGGAAACCCAGATTTAGAGCCAGTCTCTCAGAAATATGGTGACCCAGTACTTGAGATTGGTGTTATAAGGGAGAAAAACACTTTCCTCTTCCCTGAAGGTTCTTTGGTCTGGCATAATAATCTGTCAGTGTAAGAACTGTCTAAGCCTATAAGGAATTTTAATAAGACTTTATTTCTTCCAAAACTGACAAAAATTGTTGGGGACCACCCTGCTTGGTTTCAGAAGCTGTGATCCCCTGTGGTTAAAGTTCAGTAAAGGACCTTGGGACCATAAGCCACTTAGGAGACAAAGCTTATCTTCCTTGTAGGGGCACCACCTCTGCCCCCTTTCACCTCACCCTGCTTGGCTCCGGGGCAGATGACTGGTTAGCTAATGACAGGTAAGATTCCTCAAAGGAGGAACAACCTAAGACAGTCACGGTCACAAAGTGACCTTCAGGGAAGGAGCTGGGGGTTATAGAAAAAGGGGGTGATGGACCCTCACCCCTTGGCTCTGACATAGCCTGAGTCCTCATTCTGTCTGCCAGAAGTCTTCTAATTTCTTGGCTGCCTTACTTCCTTGCCTGACATAAGCCTGAAATTATGCTTTATGCCTGAAACAATGCCAGAGGTAGGTGTGGCCCTGTGCTGGAAAGGGCAAGTTTCCTAGGGGCGATTAGGCCCAAGAAAGAATGCATAAAATCCTATGAAACCTACTTTGCTAATACCCTCAATTTGAATGATAAGGGTCGAAGCATGAAGTGAGTTTGTTCCCCAAAGTTTTATGGCCCTTTAGGTATTTGACCCTGATGCAGAATAAGCCCTCAGAGTTCTTTGAATGTTATGTATTTGATCATTACTGCCTGACAATGATTGATGAGCTTTCCATATATGCCCTGTATTCCTATGCAAATTAAACCCAATAAAAACCTGTCCAGGCAAGAGTCAGGACTGGCCCTCTCTTTCACTGAGAAAGCGGCTGTGTCATCCCTTTTTCTCCACAGAATTTCTGTAGTCTGTGTGAATTAGTCTCATCTCATTCATAGCACTGTGTACACTGAGGGCTGGTGTCCACACCAAAAATGGCCCAGAAGTGTTGGTGACAGTGAATAGCACCAGGTGATACACTGGTGAAGTCAGACAAAACTCAGCACCCTTGGTACTTGAGTTTTGGCTAAGAAAGAATTTAGAGTAAAGGCAAAAGCTATAAGAGAAAAAGTTTATTTAGAAAGTCACAGAGGTAGAAGAAGTGAGCTGTAGAAGAAATGGGCTCAGGAAAGAAGTAACAGAGGCAAAAGAAGGGCCATTGGAGCTTAGGAGAAAGAAGCAGGGAAGACGTATCTGGTGAAAGAGGGCGCGAAAAGGTTCTGTTGTGCTCACTAGAGACAGCCTTGCCCTGGCTCCTTCATCCAGAGGGGTTTTAAGTGTGGAGATTTTAGGGTAAGTTCCAGGGGAGGGTCTCAACAAAATATTCATCAGATTCCCAGATGTGTCGTGGAACCCCAGATGGCTCGTGGTCTCCACTGACTGGTTAGCACCAGGGCAAGGATTCATTAGTTAATCAATTCAGCTGGTCCTAAGGTCAGTTGTGACGTCACTTGTCAGTTTTTGCTGCTATCCTGGGCCTAGAGCTACAACACAACCAAGGCCTAGATGTCTTTGATGTGGGTCAGAACCTCATTGTCCTGGGAGCTTAATGCTTAAGGTTTCTTCTCCAGCCCCCTTCTTTGCCCCCTCTCTCAGAAGGTATAACCCTCATGACTAGTAATACGCTAGGGAAGGAAAGGTCAAGGGAGAGTCTGAAAGGTCAGGATTCTAAACTGCATGATGACTGATATGCTAGGAGAGGAAATGTTACCCTGGGCTTGAGGTCCTTGTTTTCCCTATTTTGCCTGTTGCTAGGCATCAGGGGCTTTCCACCCTGGTGACCTTTTGTACCTGGCCCATCATCCTTGCTCTGCTCATTTCTACCTAACTGTCTAGCAAAGAAGCAAGGTCTCAAATGCTCCAGAGAGTGACAATTTTGCAGTTTCTCTTATGCATTTGGAATTTAGGAGGAAACTAAGGAAAATTACATGAAAGTGGGAGAAAGCAAGGCTGTGATTGGATTCCAGGGTAGTTAACAAAATCATATGCCTTCTTGAGGGTGGTTAACTTTATTTCAAAGGGTTTTTTTTTAACTTAAATGCACAAAAGCAATGGACAGGGCCTACTTGACTTAAACTTTTTACTAAAAAAGTTATATGCCAGAGTGTCACTACTCACCATGACCTGCCCAACTAGGAATTATGATCAGGTTATCCTGTGAGGTTATTTGTCATAGAACCCCCTTTTTGGTCCATGAATCAATTAGACAGATTAACAAAAGAACATGCTCTAATTTAATTATACATGGAGGGACAAATGTAGGTTTACAGTTGTTTGTATGGAAAATAATACTGGAATATTATATAATAGCTAATGAATAAGAATACAAGAATGAACTGTGTTTTGTATACTCACAACTGTGAATCTACTTTGCCTCTCCCTAGATACATATGTAGGGAAAACCCACACATAATACATGAGAGTCAGAAGCCCCACATACATGAGAGGTTCGAAGACAAAAAGGAAATACAAGGTTCCCTATATGACTTTCTGAGTGAAGTAATCACCTTGGAGCTTCAGATGAGAGGAAGGTCATTGCATGACAATAAGAAGAGCAGATGTTCAGCAATTAGAAGTTTTCCCTGCCCTATAGATAGGTCAAAAAAAGTTACTTCTGATAAGCTCTTCATATGGCAGGGCCCCAGTTCAAATTCTCTAATTAGTTAAAGGGATAGGGGAGTAGAAGTTTCTCTTGAGCCCACAGGGTCTCTTTTGCCTTTAGCTCAAAACAATCTACATGCTGCAGAGGTATCCTGGGTTGACTCGTTCTGAATCTCTACAGTATTTGAAGTGAAGGTAGTCTTGTAGGACTAAGCCCTTTGACTTGTGGGATCTGACACTAACTCCAGCTAGTGTCAGAAGTGAATTGAGTTATTGGACACTTAGTTGTCAGAAGAACTGAAAAATTGATTGTTGGTGTGAGTGAATACCCCCAACTTACTGAGCACTGTAGATAAAAAAGAGCAGCCTTATTTGAGCCAAAATGACTCTATCCTTGGAGCAAGGTCTCAACTACTCTGGCGAATGTCAGTTTTGCTATTCTTATTATACCTTTGGAATTAAGAAGGAAACATAAGGAAAATTACGTGAAGGTGGGAAAAAGCAAGAAGGGGAAATGCCTATGATTGGATCACCAGACAGTTAACAAGAGAATGTGCTACCTTGAGGATGGTTCTTCCTCTGAGGGGCTAGAAAACGGGATTGCTGCTGGCTTTTCCAAGGTGTGTTAAGCTAGATACACAAGAACAATGAACAGGGCTTCCTCAAGGCAAAGAGACACACTACATGGCCCTGGGGCAGTGTGACTACCCACCAGACCTGCCCAATTAGGAATGTAGGATGAAAGCACGGTGTGAGGTTAATGTACTTTTCACTACTGAACTTGTCATATTTATTCCACACACCCCTTTTCATTCATTGTAACATAATGCAGAAAACAACATTGGCTCTGTACTATGATAGCAGGGAAAAATGTTGTAGCATCCAACATCAGGATTTGTGGGTGGTTGAGGAGAGGCAAGTTTTAAAAGTGTGGAGCCAGAATCAAGTTTGGACACTTTGGGGGGATTTTTGATGTTTATGGTATTTGCCACTAGCTAAAACTTTTTTTCTCATTCTAAATGAAAACATATGTTTAAGTCTAACTTTGTATTCATAATTTGGCATTCTTCCTCTTAAAGAAGGCCCCCTCCTTCAGTCTCTGGATCTGCTTTGCAGGTGAGAAAAAATTTCTTACCTATCTTTCTCTTCCTTCTCTCTCTCTCTCTCTGCTTTTCAGAAAACTTTGCAGACAATCAGACAGGCTGTCTTTTCCAGTTAAGCACCAGCCCCTCCTTAATAGTGCCCTTCTCTTACCTTTCTTGTTTCCCTACTTTATTTTTAGGTACACTGCTCCCACCTCACAAAATTCCTGCTAAGTATCTGGATTTGAGTCCCTCCACTCCTACTTTTGATTGCTCTTCTCTTGAGAAGTATATCTCTGCTTCGGAATTAAATGTGAATAAAATTCTCCATCTTTTACACTATTATCTAGTGTTTCATCAAACTTGAATAATGTATGGATGTATCTGTTTCTCTCTTTTTAATTTTATATATTTATTTTCAGAGAGAAGGGAAGGAAAAGAAAAAGAGAAGAGAGAAACATCATTGTGTAAGAGAAAAACAGTTGCCTCTCACACACCCACATCCAGGGACCGGGCCCACAACCCAGGCATGTGCCCTGACTGGGAATCAAACCAGCAACCTTTCAGTTTGCAGGCCAGTGCTCAATCTACTCACCCATGCCAGCCACTGCATGAATCTCTTTCAAAGAGGGAAAACATCTTGGGGAAATCTAATGTCAACCTAAGCTATTTTCATAATGCTATTTGAATAAGTAAAAACATAAAACCGTATAAATGACCCTGGTTGGCGAGCTCAGTTAGAGTATCATCCTGATATGCCAAGGTTGTAAATTCAGTCTCTGGTCAGGCCACTTACGAGAATCAACCAATGAATGCATAGATAAGTGGAACAACAAATACATATTTCTATGTCTCTCACTCCCTCTCCCTCCTTCTCTCTCTCTAAAATCAAATACAAATAAAAATAGAAATAAAACTATCTACAAAGGTCTTGAACTTATAGACCTTAAGTCACTTTAAAACAAATGAAAATAAATTTCAAGTAAAACTTTTAAAAAGATAAAATCTATGTTAATAACATTATTGTACTATGAGGCATGATCGTGTTTTGCTCAAACAAAATCATCCAGTTCTGAGCTTAATGGTAAAGAGATGGCAGGCTTATGACTGGTTGTATAATTAATCTATTTTTGGATTTTGATTTCAATAACACAAATCTAGAAGATGTTTGTTCCTGTAAGTGCGGTAGAGAATGGTATTAATAATGTCAAGTCTTTGTTTGCTAATTAAGTTTAATCAGACTTTCTGCTTACCTAAATCTCTGCCAGTGAGTGATCCTTTTGTGCCTACCTTAGTAGAGTCACTTGATAATTGTATGCATGTTCTTTTCCACTTGAAAATAATATGAGTACCACCACTATTGAAGTCTGCATCAAATGGTTTAATAATCCAATTCCTACTGGAATCGGGAATAGAACAGTTTATCATTGCATACTTTCTGCTAATTAAGTATACAAAGTGGAATGTGCACAGATAAGATGCTTTAAATTATTTGTTCACACTGTGAATATAATAACAACAACAGGTTATTGTATCTGGTAAGCCTGAATTGTCATATATCATGGGATCATTTGATTCTATGATCGCGTTTTTTATCCTGACCAATAAACTGCTTTTATACATTCAGTTTGATGTGTTATCTGATCTTCACTGGGTGCAGCTGGAACAGGAAATATAAACTGCAAGGTAGTATCCGCTTATCAGGTGCTTCAAATGATACAGATGATCCAATATTTGTACAGATTGATTTTGTAAGATTTTTGTGAAAATAAAAACACAGAATGAAAAAAATTGGCTTAGAAAACTCTCAATCAATAATCATTATTTTACTTTATCAATAAGATCATTATATAAAAACACTTATCAATTGACTACTCTTTGGCCAGTTGATAACACTGAAGAAGAAGTGGGCAGCTGGTCTGTAGATCAGACAGATGGAAGTGTCGGGGGGGAGCAGGCTGAATAACTCTGCCCCACAGTAACAATGGAGATAAACAGAATGTAAACTCAGGAAGCTTTGAATGAAGAAAGAGAGTCGGCCAGTTAGCGAATAGTAGAAGGAGAAAGATACAGAGAGACAGTGGTCGCCATCACCTGGCAATGAGAGTTACAAAGCAGAAGCAGTGAATTAGCAAAAACCAGGAGAAGGAAAAAAGAAACACAAGCTATAACTCAGAAAAGAAGTAAATGAAAATTTAATCAGCAGTGGCAGGTATGGTAAATTAAGATTAAAAAAATTTCCATAGTGAAGGAATTAATTATGGTATCGACTGGATCCTGAAAGACTTTCTATATTCCTGAAGTCCCCGAAGCCCAGTCTTACGAATTCTTCCTGTGGATTCTGGTTGCGAGGCATTTCCTGGATTCCCAGGAGGCCTGGACACATGATCAAGATTTCTCCTTTTCTAATTTCCACTTGGAGCCTTTTAATAAACTCCATATGAAACAAGACATTCTGAGGGAACTTCTGTCTTTGCAACAACAAAGAATGTCTGATTAATACAACCTTTTTATAATTGCACAACACTGTGCTCATTAGCTAGCATATGTTCTTACTATGCCATATTAAAATGGTCTATTTACTTATTGATTTCCTCCTCTTGAGTCTCTAGACCTGGGGCCGTGCTTGTTATCTGTATCCTCAGGGTTGATGCATAGGAAATTCTCACCAAAATGAATGAAACAGCCATTCTAAAAAACTGCAAACACTCACACTCGCCTTTAATCACCTCTGTGTATTGTACATTTCATTTGTGCAAAATATGGTTTCTGGTCTGGCAGGAACATTAGACATATACACATAAACATACTTTAATAAAAGAGAGTTGCTGATGCATTTGGCAACTTCAGAAAGTCAAGACAGAAAACCAGTCTCAAGCAGATATTGGTCTATGAAGAATCACTGAGAATCTCCCTTACTTACATGGCGTTAGGGAAAATAGACTTGCTAATGATGGGAATGAGAAAGGTGCAATGGAACCTTTTAATTTTACCAATTTTACCAATGTTGGTCCTCTCTAGAGGTCCTGATATGCAAAAATTGATAATGGGAGGAGAATCCAAGGCCTTCTGAAAGGAAAGTAAATCAATCCCCAAACCCTCTTGTCTCAGACATGACTGGGAAAATCAGTTGGGTAGACCACCACAGTGGTTTCTCTTAAGTCTCAGGGTTCAAAAAAAAGCAAGAAACCTTTCAAATAAAATCATCTTGGGGAAATCTGGTCTCTGAAATATTACCCAAGTTGGTCCCCAAATTTTATTTGAGCATTTATGCTGCCTAGGCTTGAAAGGGGTCTCCTGACTCTGTGGTTAGCCTTTGGAGAATAAGGGCTGATCAAACAAAAGTTCATTAAAAAAGATGGGCCACCTTGGAGAACCACTGTACATATCTCTGAATGAGCAAGAGCACTTCTGAGGCAATGGGCAAGACCCTAGAACTAAACCGGACCAGTCTCTAAAGGCAACCCTGCAGGACAGGAATAAACAATGGAATTGCGTTTGGTGGAAGCTTTCCGAGCCTGTCCTCTATGGTTAGAAGTAGTAATGAACCCTCTCAGAATGAGTCCGCCCCTGGGGTTACTGGATGGTTGCTATGCTGTGTAGATGGGGAATTCCTGAACAGGGTGGGATTAAACTTCTTGCTAATAGATACACTGGAGATTTAAGATTCATTTTAACAATAAAAAACATGATAATATTGTACCCCTATTTTGTGGAGCAGTTTATTTAGATATATGTCTTTGTAGAGTTTTTGCTTATTTATGAAAATAGTTGGTGTTTCTCTTTTCCACATAGTCTCCTGCTTTTACTCTTTTCTTTCTGAAGAAATTTGTAAAAGGGACTAATCTCTCTTGCTTGTGATATGCCACTCAGCTTGTTACTCCCACATTTCCTGGGCCTGGGCCAGAGCTCGCTGCCCATTTTCCACTGCACCCTCCTCCTCTCGCATGCCCATCTGCTCCAGTTTGCCTCTTCTAGGGGTACCCCAGCTGCCACCTTTTTATTCTCGGAGCCATATGCTTATCTTCCAGGCATACTTGGCCTGACTTCTCTGCTTTATCCAGTGGCCATAAAGGACAGGTTGGAAGTCTCCATCAAAAATTACTGCCTTTTAGTCAGAGCAATGTCTATTCCATTATTGTACCTCTGACCACGGCACAAGTGATGCTTGCCTTCAAACATGCGTGAAGGTTAGTGCTCCACATCCTATACCCAGGTTTTCCTTAACAATACATCATAGATGTATTAATATTCTATAGTTCTCTTCTGTAAACAAACCCATTTTCCTAAATGAAAAACACTGCTTTATGACAGCAGGGCCTTTTTACTCTTTATGCTTCTCTGTTGATATTATTGTTACCACATACTTCAGATATTGATTTCATTCACTTAGGTGATGGCTAGTTTCACGTTAACACTGTACTCTGGACTGGTTGCAAATTTGCAGGACCCAGAGGGAAAAATGAGGGATTAAAAGCAGGAAGAAAGAGCTACTAAAGTTACTAAAAATATAGCTTTTTTGTTTCTTTCACTTACCTTCTTTGCTCATACATATGTTCTCTTTCTCCAATGAACTTCACTTACAAAATTCAAAAATAGTTTAACAAATTAAATATAATTATAAAGAATTTTAAGACAATGACAGTAGAGAATTAAATCAAGCATGGAGTCCTTCTGAATATGGGCCTTGTGTGATCACATTTTCATAAGCTGACCCTGACTACACCCTTTTGTAGCATCTGTCCTCTTATTCCCCTGCTTTGAAGAAGCACTCATTTCCCAAACAGTTATGTCTCTCTATATCAAAACAGATTGATAGATAAAATATGTTGTCATGTGGAATGCTGTTCATCTAGACACTGAAGTAGGTAGCTCCATGAATGGCTTCTTTGGGCCAGAAATGTTTGGGGGTCATTCTGCTGTATGCCTGCTATAATCTGAAGGTTTGTGTCACCCCAAAATGCACATGTTTGGATCCTAATAGGCAATGTAACCGTGTTAGGAGGTGGAACCTTTGGTGATAAGGAGGTGATTAGGTCAAGATGGTAGAGCCCTGAGGGATGGGATAAGTCGTCTTTTAAAAGAGACCCACTCCACACCCCTCCCTGCCAAAAAGTCCTCCCAGACACTCCAGTCCATTTTACTGTGTGAGGGTACACCAAGATATCTTCAGCGCAGCCCTCACCCAACCGTGCTGGCACCCTGATCTTGAACATCCAGACTCCAGAACTTTGCAGTTCTGAAACAAATTGTTTACTGTTTATAAGCCACTCCATCTGTGTTAATTTGTTATCGTAGCCCACATGGACCAAGAGGATGGCTCATCTTCACATCTCAGTGGTGGCTCGAGGAACAAAGAGCAAAAATGGCACAAGATTTCTCTCCTGTTAGAGCAGCTACTAGCTCTCTATCACTCTCATGGGCAGCATTTCAACCACACATCTTACCTACTTTGCTGAATGTACATCTACACAAGTGGCATGGAAACACAGGCAATATATGCATTCTATGTATATACGTGGTTGTACACGAAAAAAGCACTTCCAATTAGAGGTCTACTTTTCCCCCCACCATGTATAGCCAGTCTTGGGTAAAAATTTGAATGTAATATACCAGAGAGAACACCAGCTGTACAAACAAATAACATGCAACCCACTCAAAGTGGGCCCTTGCATAACAAATGAAAACCTCCTGAGGCTTAGTTTACACTTTGTAATCTTGTCTTGTATTGACTTTGTTAGACTGGAGTTATATTTCCTAGAATCCCCTAACCTTTATGGTTCCAGGTTAGTGTCGGCCACAGAAGATATTTTGCATACGATTTGGAAGGCAGAAGTGAAATAGCAGCCATATTTGTTACACTCTGAAGTGCAGAGCAGGGCACTGCACCACGAGCTGTGGCAGGAGGTGGCAATCTCCTTGAGAGTTTCCATGACCTTCTAGACGCATACTGTGGATATTCTATCTGCAGCATTTCAAGATTGCATATTTGAATCTGAACTCATCATTTTTTCTCAGAAATCTACTCTTTGATTCTTGATGAGTTAATGGCATTATTACTCACTCATTCACAAATAATGTTATGGTAAATAACTTTGTACGTGTTGTTATATGCTTGCAGAAGTCAATTAGTCTTCACAATTAATTTCAAAAATAGAACTTCCTGGGTCAAAAAATAAATTCATATGAATTTTTTCTTAAATAATAATAAATTCCCCTCCAGAGGGAGTGTACAATTTTGCACCCCTGCCAGCAATAAATGAGTACTTCATTAAAACAATGAGTAGTGGAGCTTCTGGGTGTTTGCCAACCTGATAAGTAAGAAATTCTATAATTTTTATTAACACTACTTATTTTTGCATTTTTATTGTTGTTCAAGTACAGTTATCTCCATTTTCCCCACCCCATCCACCCTCACCTCCTGCCCTCATCCTTCCCCATTTTGGCTTTGACATGACTGAGGTTGAGCCTTCCTTTCATGTTTAGAGCCATTTAATTGTTCTCTGAGATCTCTTTGGATCTTCTTTTGTTTGGTAACTATTTTCTGTTGTGTTTTTCCCAATGTTAAATGTCAATTGAGATATAATTGACGTTTAACATTGTATTAGTTTCAGGTATACAGCAGAATGATTTCATATGTCTATGTATGGCAAAATGATAACTGCAAAATTCAGTTAACAACCATTGATTTGTAAGAGCCGTTTATTTATTTATGAAATTAACCAAACTGTGATATAGGTATAATTATTTTCTCTTAGACTGTACATTTGCCTCTCAGACTGTTAAATAAATAAATAATTTTTATTTATGGTGCTTTTTTTGCCAAGTGAGTTTTACAAAATTTTATGTATTTGAATTAAGCAGTCCTGTTTTTAAAAGTCAAAATTAGCCCTGGCTGGTGTAGCTCAGTGGATTGAGCGCAGGCCTGTGAACCAAACAACCACATTTTGATTCCCAGTCAGAGCACATGCCTGGGTTGCAGGCCAGTTCCCAGCAGGGGACACACAAAAGGCAACCATACATTGATGTTTCTCTCCTTCTCTCCTTTCCTTCCCCTCTAAAGATAAATAAATAACATTTTAGGAAAAAAGTCAGAATTAGGCTTTCTCCAAACCCTGATTATGAAATAATTAACTCATGTTTTTCTGTAGCATTTGTATGGGGTTTTTTTGTTTTTTATATTTAGATCTCAGATCTTTTTGTAGTTTAATCTGGCATAAGGCATAGAATATAAGTCTAATTTTATCAGCTGTTCCAGTATCATTAATTAAAAAGATGATTGTTTTCTTTATGATTTGAGATGCCACCTTTTATTATATACTAAATTTTATTATACACTTGGGAATATTTTTGTATTTGCTATTCTGTTGCAAAGGTCTGTCTACTTATATTAGAATCACACTGACTTTGTGGTATATTTATTTATTTAAATAAATCCTGACCTGAGGATACACCTATTGATTGTATAGAAAGAGAAAAGGTGAGAGAGAGAGAGAAGCACCAATGTGAGAGATAGACCTATCGGTAGTCTCCCATGTGCATGCCGACTTGGGCACAGAACCCACAACCTAGGCATATACCCTGACTGCAATGGAACTGTGACTTTTTGGTTTACAACATGGCACTCCAACCAACTGAGCCTCACTGGCCAGTGCTGTGGTATATTTTAATAACACATAATGGTAGATTTAGTGTGTTATGGGTTGAACTGTATCTCCCCAAAATTCATATGCTGAGGTCCTAATCCCCAGACCTCAGCACCTGACGTTGTTTAGAGATAGGGTCTTTATGAAGGTAATGAGCTAAAACAAAATCATCAGTATAGGTTCTTATCTAATATGACTGGTGTCCTTACAGAAACAGGAAATTGGGCCACAGATGTATGCATAGAGGGAAGATGATGTGAAGAGACAAAGGTAGAAGATAGCCATCTAAAAGCCAAGGTGAGAGGACTGGAACAAAATTTTCCCTCACAGCCCTCAGAAAGAACCAACCCTGGGGACATCTTGATTTTAGATTTTTAGCCTCCAGAACTGTGAGACCATAAATTTCTATTGTTTAAGCCAACTCAACTTGTATTTTGTTATGCAGTTTTAGCAAATTAATACGGCACTTACCTCTTTTTGCAGAATTATTCTAGATATTCTTGCAAGTTTCATTTTCTATATAAATTTTAAAGTTGATGACTTAAAATTAACTTCAGAAAACATTTGTTGGCAATTACATAGATATATTTCTATGTGTTCAAATTTCAAATCTACTATTTAAAAAATGTTAAAAATTTTACTCATATAGGGTTTTATATATTTCTCATTGAATTTACTTCTAAATATTTATAGTAAATATAATACAATTGATATATTAATATATAATATAATATTAATTCCAAAATATTTACTAAAAATAAGAAACTTCATTAATATAAATATTTAACTCTAAATAAGATATCAAATATTGTTTATATCTACTTAATAACAGAACTTAAAATGATAAAGAATTGTCAGAATCACACAGTGATATAAACAGTATCTACAATCATCAATCTAAGAAATTGTTATAAAGTGTAGGCAAAAAAAGTCAGTAAGAATACAGAAGTTTGAAAGAATACAATTAGCGTGCTTGACCTAATGGAACATAATAACCAGCAAATGCAAAATACATATCTTTCTAAATACATAGGAAACATTCACCAAATTACCTCTCCTAAAAGCTTCTAGCTTTCCATTCATATCAGCAATGCTCAGCTTTGCTTCAATGAAAATACTTATAACTGCTACTGTAAGGTTTTGCTTGATAGTTCCAATGTTTGGATCATCATGGAGTTTCCATTTGTTGATTGTCTTTTCCCTTGAAAGTTTATATTTTTTGTACGTCAAGTAATTTTGCATTCTATCCTGGAAATTTTAAACATTGTATTATGAAACTCTGAATCCTGTTAAAATCCTCTAGGTAATGATTTTTTTTGTTGTTTTCACAGTCAAAGTTCTGACTCATCTTCTGTATACAATGTCTGTTCAATTTTAAAGGTTTTGCTATGCTCTTTGTGTCTGCCCTGTGTCTGAACCAATCAAAGCTTAGTCTGAGACATGGATAGTGGTTCAACTTATAATTCGGTTCTCAAAGCCTTTTCTACTCTTCCTTGGCTATGTCTTATGCATGCTCAGTTTGGGAGTGAGCCTGTAAATTTTGCCATTTTCACTCTCTACTCTGGAATTCATCCCATATTCTCAGCTCCCAGAGATCCCTGCTTCCTCCTGCCAAAAAAAATTTGGATTCACTCAGACTTTTGGTACCCCATGCTGTTGTACAATAGTGTGTGACTAGAGTACACTCTGTGTGAAGTTTCAAGAGATTAAAAAGAGTAAAAATAACTGGTGTTTCTACCTCTCTTCTTTGTACAATAGGTGCCTTTTTGCCCTTCTAATTACTCTATTCGTATTCTCAGGGTTTTAGGTGCCTGCCATCACCACAGGCATATCACTATACGATGATATGAAGTTCTTCATTACTGTAGGTTCTATAGTAAAGGCAATTCATCTCTGCAAACAGTGCTGGTCTCAGGAGGGCTGGAGGGAAAAAAAACAGAGAACAAAGAAAGTCAGGAAGAGAAAGAAAGAAAACCAGGAGATGCAACATCACTATACTAGATATTCTTCATATCTTGACTTTTATATCTAATCTGCTTCCAATTATTCACTTTTTGGAGTCCTCAGTAGTTTTTTTTTCATATTTTGCTTAATGTTTCTGATTTTAATCAGTGAGAGACATAAGCACAGTGGGCTACTCCATCCTGACTAGCACTAGAATTCTGGCATACGATTTGAAGTGGTGCTTCCCTGCCACTCTGTGGGGCAGAACTGCCACACTCCCAAGGACACTCTGGAAAACACAACCTGGAGCTGTTTGGAGCTAATGGGAGGTGGTAGAGTAAATGAATCCCCAAGAGCCAGGGCCCTGACTGTTGACAGATAAAACTAAATGGTGCTAGATGTTTATTTTTTCCCTTGTTTGGTGGCTTATCAGACAGCAGGCTCTGCAGGCCAGAGTTAGTGCAACTGAAGGACAGGCTGATACCAACCACTGGGTTCTAAAGGTTGCCCTTCTCTATGAAGGCCATTGCTTAAGCAGGAGATTCCACTGCTACATAGTCATACAGATGTTCTCTGAGCCTCTAGTCTGTAAACGTGTGGAACTTTGAGAAGAGTCTCATCTGGACTATTAGGTGTGGTACAACAGATGGTGCCTGGCCTAAACCATGGGATAACGTTCGTTCAGTGGTTTGTGTGCTCTCCACTACTTCTTTGTCTTTAAGTGTTCCCCTAACAAACCCTATTTTATATCTGTACATATTGCATAGGTGGTGTGTGTTTGTGACCCCCTTTGCATAAACCAAACTGAAAAAATAATCTTCATCTTCTATGATGAGCCCACATACTTCCTCTTTCTAATATTATTTCTAAGACTTAATAAATTAGACTTCATAATGCTATCAATTTCCTTCTGAAGTCTAACCATCATTCTTTCTGCTACAACTTATTTAATGAATTTTTTTGGATTTACTCCAGTGGAAATTACTCATTATTAGAGAGTATATTTGCATATATCTGCATATACCCAGAAATGGTCAAATCTCTTGACAACCTCCTAGTCCACAGGCTAAATTTCAGACACATTTCTTAAAATGCATAAATATAAAACATAATCTCTTTTGGCTTTTTGCATTTCAGAACTCAATGTAATTAACTTATATATGTTTATTTATTTTGAATACCATTGACAGTTAAAAAACATAGGTTTGAACTGCATAGGTCTACTAATATGCAGATTAAAAAAAATAAATACATGTGTAGCGGTACCACAGCATTTTTATCCACTCACCTGCTGCTTCCAAATCTTGGTTATTGTAAATAACACTGCCATGAACATAGAGGTGCATATATTTTTAATCAGTGTTCCAGGCTTCTTTGAATATATTCCCAGAAGTAGAATTGCTGGGTCATAAGGCAGTTCCATTTTTAATTTTCTGAGGTATTTTCATACTGCTTTCCACAGTGGCTGCACCAGTATGCATTCCACCAACAGTAGATGGTGGTTCCCATTTATCCACATCCTTGCCAACGATTGTTATTTGTTCATTTATTGATGATAGCCATTCTGTCATGGTAGTTTTAATTTGCATCTCTCTGATGATTAGTGACACTGAGCATCTTCTCACATGTCTATTGGCCACCTGTGTGTCCTCTTTGGAGATGTGTCTATTTAGGATTTTTTGCCCAGTGAAAAAAACCTAAACCTAAAAAAAAGCCCCCAAACCTAAACCTATTTAGGTTTTTTTTAATTAAATTTTTTTTGGTGTCGAGTTGTTTCAGTTCTTTATAAATTTTGGATATTAACCCCTTAACAGCTGTATCATTAGCCAATATATTCTCCCATTCAATGGTTTTCTTTTCATTGTGTCAATGGTTTCCTATGCTGTGCTAAAACGTTTTAGTTTTTTGTAGTTCCATTTGTTTAATTTTTCTTTGTTTCCCTTGCCCAAGGAGACATATCGGAAAAAAAACATTGCTGTGATAAATGTTTGAGGTTTTACTGCCTATGTTTTTTCCTAAAATTTTTATTTAGTATAACATTTAAGTCTTTAATCCATTTTGAGTTTATTCGTAGGTATGGTGTAAGAAGGTGGTCTAATTTCACTTTTTTGCAAGTACCGTCCAATTTTCCCAATACCATTTATTGAATAGACTATCTACCCCATTGTAAGGTCTTGCCATTTTTGTCAACTATTAATTGACCATAACAATATGGGTTTTTAAAAAATTTCTGGGCTCTCTATTCTGTTCCATTGATTTATATGTCTGTTTTTATGACAGTAACATGCTATTTGAATTACCATGGGCTTATAGTATAGTCTGATATCAGGTGGTATGATTCCTCCAAATGTGTTCTTCTTTCTCAAGATTGTTGTAGTTATTTGGAATCTTTTGTGGTTTCATATAAATTTTGAAAATATTTTTTCTAGTTCTATGAAATGTACCATTGATATTTTGATAGGAATTGCATTGAATTTATAGATTGCTTTGGGTAGTATGGATATTTTAATGAAATTAATTTTTTTTATCCATGAACATGATATATGCTTCCACTTATTTGTATCTTCATCAATTTCTTTGTTCAGTGTCTTATAATTTTCCAAGAACAGGTCTTTTACATCTTTGGTTAAATTTATTTCAAGATTTTTTAATGCAATTGTGAATTGGATTGTTTTCTTAGTTTCCCTTTCTGATAGTTCATTATTAATATACACAAATGCAACTGATTTTTGAATATTTATCTTGTATCTTGCTACTTTACTGAATTTATCAGTTTCAGTAGATTTTTTTGGTGGAATCTTTAAGTTCTCTATATACAATATCATGTCATTAGCAAACAATGACGATTTAACTTCTTCCTTTTCAATTTGGATGCCTTCTATTTCTTCTCATCTGCTGTGGCTAGGACTCCCAGGATTATGTCGAATAAGAATGATGAAAGTGGACACCCCTGTCTTGTTCCTGATCTTAGGGGAAACTCTTGTAGTTTTTGCCCACTGAATATGATGTTGGCTGTGAGTTTGTCCTATATAGCCTCTACTATGTCCCTTCTATTTTGCTGATAGTTTTTTATTGTAAATGGGTGCTGGATTTGTATCTATTGGTATGGCCATGTGATTTTTATCCTTCATTTTGTTTATGTGGTATATTGTGTTTATTGATTTGCAGGTGTTGTACCAACTTTGCATCTCCAGAATAAAGTCCAATTAATCATGGTGTATGATCTATTTAATATATTAAGTGATCCAGTTTGTTAATATTTTGTTGAGAATTTTAACATGTATGTTCATCAGGAATACTGGCTTATAATTTTTTTTCTTTGTGGTGGTGCTTTTATCTGGTTTTGGAGTTAGGATAATGCTGGTCTTGTAAAATGAACTTGGAAGTCTGCCTTCCTCTTGGGTTTTCTAGAAGAGATTGAGAAGACTAGGTACTATTTTTTTCATTTTTGTGTTTTTGTTTTTTGGAAGTTCAATAAAATTCACCTGTGAAGCCATCTGGTCCAGGACTTGTTTGTTAGGAGTTTTTTGATTACCATTTCAATTTCGTTAGTTGTAATCAATCTATTCAGACGATGGAATACTACTCAAGGATAAAAAAAAGAAGGATATTTTACCTTTTACAATGAATGGCATGGATGGACCTGGAAAGTATTATGCTAGGTAAAATAAGCCAGTCAGAGGACAAATACCATATGAGTTCACTTATATGTAGAATCTAATAAACAAAATAAACCAACAACATAGAAATAGGCTTGTAGATACAGAAAACAGACAGAGAGCTATTGGAGGGGAGGGGTCTTGAGAGGGCTGCATGGAAAAGATGAGGGGATTAAGTAAACAAAACAAAACAAAAACCCTGGTAGACACAGACAACAGTATATGCTGATTACGAGAGGAAAAGGGTGGTGAGGGAGGTAGAAGAGTGTAAAGGGGGCATAAATGGTGATAGAAGGAGACTTGACTTTGGGTGGTGAGCACACAATACACTATACAGATGATGTATTAGAAAATTTACACCTGAAACATATATAATCTTGTTAACCAGTGTCACCCTAATGAATCTGATACAAATTAAAAGAATCAATACCTGTATGGTTTTTGATCTGTCATTTGGAGGAGTTTGTAGATGCAGAGGACAGGCTGTGTGCACTGATATGCCATTTTATACAATGGACTTGAGCATCCTCAGCTTTTAGAATCCATAGGGAGTCCCGAAACCAATCTCCCAAGGAATAACTTACATTTTTTTACAAAAAAAATGTAAGTTATTACATTTTTTGGGGGGGTCAAAAGTTATATGTAAATTTTTGACCCTGTGGAGGTGGAGTCAGTGCCCCTAAATCTGCTTCCCACCATTGTTCAAGGGTAAACTGTGAAATGTGAAACTTTTTTTATAAGATTGCATTGGAGTTGATTTATTATGCATATTAAGGAACCACTAATATTATAAACACACTGTAACTATCAAAACACTTCTGAAGGGATTAGCCAAAGAACATACATGCATAACCCATAGACACAGACAACAGTGTGGTGATGGCCAGAGGGATGGGTAGCAAGGGCATAGGGAGTGGGAAGGTGGGCAAAGAGAGGGAAAATGAGGACTTCTGTAATAGTTTAAATAAAAGAAATAAAGATGCAATATCACCTTTTCTAATGGAATATTGGTTTCCATGTCTCACACTTGATATTCTTTTTTGCTAATATAAGAATGAATGTAATCAATACTGTAGTATTTGATTAACAAATACAAAATAATTTTAGAGGAAATTTCGCATTCATTCTTGATATAAATCAAGTGCATCTGCTAAAATTGTTATAGTCAAGGTAGAAAAATCAGGTTGCAAAAACATAGTGAAAATTGAAATATCTATTTACCTCCTGTAAGTCAATTTAATTCATCAGTTATTCATTGAGTACCACCCACATGGCAAGTGTGTTGCAAAGCAATGCAGGGCATAGATAATAACAGATGCAATTTGTATTCTTAAAGTCCTTATAGTGTAAAGGTGAAAAGACAAAGTATATGAATAAGAACATTGGACAGATTGTGATGGGCACCAAAAGAAACATAAATATAAGAATCACAATTTAGGAGATAAACATTACTTTTGGGATTATTTAGTTCATAGCAATCTTTTTAATCACGAAGAAATTGTGGCTTAGAGAAGTTGTGAAACTTGCCTTTTGGTCTCCTCTTTCTTACTGACCAACCCTCTACTTGATCTTATCTAAGAGAGCCATTTATTTACTGGGGACACCTACAATGACCCTGTCATGTGGTATGTACTTCCCAAATAATGGGTTGGGTCTGAATACGTACACATTGGAAGGAAGAGGGCATTCTGGAAAAGAGGAGGGAGCATGAACAAATGAAAAGAGGCAAGAAAGCAGAGGACATGTTTGACAATCAGCAAATAGTCAATTTAGTCTGAACTTTGGACAATGCTCCCAAAACTTTAAAGCATATATGAAAGTTTTTAAATCTGAAAATGACAGAGCTAGAGATTTTGCTTCATTAGGTAGACTGGGTTCCAGACTTACACATTTTAACCAGTGATTCAGAGACCACCCTCACTCATCTCTGGTGTGAATGGTGGGAGACAAAATCATAAGCAGGAAAGTAACATGATTAGTCCTACACTTTAAGTAGAGAAGCAAGATTTATTTTCTTTTTTATTTCTGAGACTTGAGAGTGGGAGTAAATACTAATTTCTGGCAATGTTAGGTTGAATGCTCTGTCATACTGCCCAGGCAATCCAAATTGGAGATTAAGAAAGGGGTCAGGGTTAAAAAGGGGAGTTGGGACTCAATTTCAGAGGAGAGGGTAGGCTACATGAGATCAGAGGAGATTATCGAAGCAGAGGGTTGTTCAGTAGGAAAAAGGAGACCAAAGACAGTTCCTTGGGGGCAGGCCCACTTTTTAAGAGATAGGGAAGAAATTAGTAACAAATAAATAAGTGGAAAAATAGTCACAGGGGCAAACAGAGAAGTGGAAACCTAAAAGAATAGCTGCACATTTAAAGCTGTGTTCATTCAGGAAGCCCAGAGTTGCAGAAAATACAGATCAACATGACTCACAGGGATTTGTGAACCTTCATGGCTTCCTGATGCCCCTCAGCAGGCACAAGCCTAGGACCTACACCCAAAATTAGCTAAGTCCTTTACTGCCACAGTATGTCCTCCAGTTCTAATCCAGTTTGGGCTCCTATCCAACATTCCCTGATGGAAAGGTAGGCTCTTACCAGAAAGACAAGTGGGAAACTTTTGGAGTTCCATTCAATATTTGTGACTTTTACTTGTCTGCAGGAACTATATCATTAACCACTAAGTTTCAGAATGCCCCATGCACCAAAGATTCTGCATTGCAAGTGTGCTATTCAAGATGAATGTCCACACATCAAAGCAAAAGAAGCAATCAGGTCACAAAAACCATCCACAGAAATAGCGAAAGTATCATTAAAGTTCATTCTTATCAGAACCTGTAAAAAGAGAAAGCAGATGTCCTCCAGGTGGTCCTGTTTTCAGAGGAGAAATTTCAGGATGTTGGAAAAAGTGTTACCTATTATAACACATCTAACAAAAAGAACACAGGGTGCCATGAAATGCAGGCAAAGGCAAGATAAAAATCTCAATTCCATTTAATACTCCCCTTATCAAAGTGTGTGTGTATATATACACATATACACACACACACACATATACACACTTTTAAATTTATTGCATTAACTTCCTCTTAGATCTTTCAGCCAAAGATATATTTCTATAAAAATTAAATAATATCCTTAATAATCAAGGACATTTATAGCCAAAAAAATAGATTTCAATTTCATATCCAATGTGTAACATCTGTCCAAACAATTTGTACTGTTAATACCTATAATAGCACTCAATTAACATTTCATTACTGCCTTGACCAGGTGGCTCAGCTGGTTGGGCATCATCCCACAAACCAACAACTTCCTGGTTTGATTCCCAGCCATGTGCCTGCCTGTGTTGTGGGTTGGCATGTGTGAGAGGCAACTGATTGGCGTTTCTCCCACACCTCGTCGTTGTCCCTCTCTTACTCCCTCCCTTCTCCTCTCTCTAAAAATAAATAAATAAAATAAGAAAAAAAAAGTATTTTTTATGGGACTATCAAGAAAGGTTTGAATCAAATGCTTTGACTCAGTTGAAGGTACACTACACATTTGGTTTTTACTTTACCTACTACCACTCTAGAATAACCATTTTTATAAAAAGGAAAGGATATTATCTTGACATATCTTATCTAAAGGACCCCATTCATCTAGTATTTACTACATTACTTTCCCAAAGTTGAAAATTTCTCTACATTTTTTAAAAAAGATTTTACTTATTTATTTTCAGAGAATGGGAGAGAGAAAGGGAGGGAGAGAAACATCAATGTGTGGTTGCTTCTTGCACACCTGCAACTGGGAACCTGGTTCACAACCCAGGCATGTATCCTGACTGGGAACCAAACCGGTGACCCTTTGCTTTGCAGGCCTGTGCTCAATCCACTGAGCCACACCAGCCAGAGCTCTACTTAATGATTCAAATGAAATGTTTTCCGGAAAGCAAGGTCTACCTCTGTTTTTTTTCAAGATTTATTTAAATATTTCATTCTTATGAAGACTTCTTTGGGGAGCAATTTTAGGTTCAGGGCAAAATTGAGGGGAAGGTTTCAGAGATTTTCTGTATATTCCCTGTTCCCATGCATAAATATTTTATCCCGTTATTGCAATTTGTTGCAATTAATTAACTTATATTGACACATCATTATCATCCACAGTCCGTCGTTTACATTAAGGTTCCCTCTTGGTGGTGTACGTTCTGTGTTTGGACAAATGTGTAATGACACATAGCTGTCATCGTACCATACACAGTGTTGCTAAAAGTTCTTGATGCTCCACCTATTTATCCTCCCCCCACTCCAGCTCCTGATCTTCTTATTGTTTCCATAGTTTTGCCTTTTGAAGAATATCAGATAGTTGGAATCACACAGCGTGTAGCCTTTTTAGATTGGCTTCTTTCACCCAACAATAGGCATTTAAGATTCTTTCATGCTTTTTTATGGTTTGATAGCTCATTTCTTTTTTAGGATGGGGTAATATTCCATTGTCTATATGTACCATAGTTTATTTATTCACATTCTGAAAAACATCTTGGTTGCTTCCAACTCTTGACAAGTACAAATCAAGCCAGTTCATGTGGGGACAAAAGCTTTCAGCTCTTTTGCGTAAATACCAAGAAGCACAATTCCTCGATAATATGGTAAGAGTATATTTAGTTTTATAAGAAACTGCCAAAAAGTCTTCCAAAGTGGCTGTTCCATTTTGTATCCCACCAGCGATGACTGAGAGTTCCAGTTGCTTTATATCCTTGTCAGTATTCTATGTTGTCAGTGCTTTGGGCTTTAGCTGTTCTGATAAGTATATAGTAGTATCTCATGGTTGTTTTAATTAGCATTTCCCTGATGCATGTGATGTAAAGCATATTTTTACATGTCTATTTGCAATTTGTATATCTTCTTTGGTGAGGTATCTGTTAAGAACTTTGGACTATTAAAATTTTTTAAATTAGTTTTAAGAGTTCTTTGCATATTTTCGATAACAGTCCTTTATCAGATGTGTCTTTTAAAATATTTTCTCTCAATCTCTGGCTTGTCTTTTCATTCTCTTGATACCTTTTAATTTATCTCTCTTTAATTGAGGCTACATTTACTCATCTTTGCTCTTCTGTAGCACTTCCATTTCTTCTGATTGCTAAAATATGACAAAGTCTTCGAGACTTATTGCTGAGGTAGTTTTTCAGTCTTTGTCTTGTTTTGCTTTCTTCAACCACTTGATGCCATATTATTTTTAAAATAAAAATCAAGGTGAGTCAGTTTTTACAGTTGAGGCAGGGAATTTCATTATCAAGGCCTTTGGAACTAGCCTTGTTTCTGATTTTGCTGCCTTTACTGTCCTGGGGCTGCAGTGCTAACAGCTAACTATGGTAATGAAATCCTGTCTTCTATACTCAGCTTCTGAATAGGTCTGGATTATCAGGCTGGCTTCCCACCTTATATCTATATATCAATCCTTAATTATCTTAGTTCCCCTATTGTCAATTTGAGACATCAACTTGAACTTGAATGAGGCTTCACTGAGTCAGCTGATTCTCTAAGTCCTCCTTCCCCAGTAAATATCAAAGGGTGGAAATTTTGCTAACTTCTGAACTAGGCAACTAACTAGACTCCATTTCTATTTACCCTACATTTGAGATCAAATTATCTGTTGTCTATGCTTACTTGAATCTTGCTTGAGCCTACTTTGAACTCTTGCTCCTCTTATTGGGGCTAAACTTTGCAGTCAGGTTGGCTTCCTCCAGTCTTCAAATCATATGTACTTCTTCCAGCTTCCTATTCACTCCTTATTCCTAACTTCTTGAACCCACCCTGCATTTTCTTTTCTGTTTTTTTCTTTGCACCACCATGCACTTTCACCACCAAGTTTTGCACCACCATGAACTTTCAAAGATTGAAACCTGTCTTAATACCTTAGCCTGCCTAACTGATGACAATACAGTCAAACCTGGATTCTCTAACGTCTTGTTCTTGAACAATTCAGTTTTCAAACAAGTAGTCCATGGAAAATAGGTTGTGGTTGTCTAACAAAACATAGGCCAACAGCCCTCTCATGCTGATAGTTGTATGATCAGTCACACATCTCTGAGGCAATGAACAAAGGAGATTCAGTTTTCAAAAAAATTGCTTCTCAGTTTTCCAGAATGAATTAAGTTTGAGAACCAAAGTTCTGCTGAATACCTATCTGGACCTGGATAATTGAACACATTTAAAAGTTAGATGTTTTTTTCTTTCCTCACCTATGTTGGATTTAATTATTATCTAATGGTGTCTGATTCTTTCCAGTATAAGGAAAAGTAGTGCAAAATTCAAGTTGAACATTTTGTGAAAAGAGTTCATTCACTTCAGTCAATATTAGTGCTCTATCGGGCATTCATTCCACTGTGAATTTTCTTGAAGGAAATATATGTCCAGGGAACAAAGTCAGCCAAATGAATAAAACTGCTCCAAAATGTTGAGCAGAGCTATCTTTGGCTATCTGCTTTGACCTTCTTATTCTCTTTCGTATAAACTTTATAGTGTTATTGGAAATAACCATCTCTTCCCATAGTCCTTTAGTTCTCCAGGCCCATCACGCTGCTTTGGGGGATTGGCCACTTAATTCCCCAAATCCTTATATTCAATGGGTATTTCATCTCGAGTAGCTGAGTAAGTAATTTGATGCTGTGAGATCCTAAAGTTCTACCACTTAAACTGGATTTTCACTGTTCTCAGTTCCAACCAGGCCCTCCTTTCCCATAATGAATTATGGTCTGCAACCATGCCTCTTCATTTGCTCTATAATTTAGCAAATAAAACTAACTTCACTTGATTTAAGCATAAAATGGTTTTATTACACAGATCCTGGGTAATTCACTCAACTTCTTCAAGGCTATAAAACAAGGAACAGTGATTAAATCACAGCACAGAAATAGTCTTGTAAAAATGCTACTGCCACCCGCATTATGCACTGAGCTGGAAAAGAGAGTATCTCATATTTTCAGCTTTCATAGTTGGAAAACTGTTCGGCCTCATGTGGTGGAAATTCCCCAAACATGGAAAAGGAATTCATCGTTGGACAGCCAAAAGGAATAGAAATGTGCACCACACTATCTTTAGCTTACTGTGGCAGCGAGAAGAAGCTACAATTGGTTTACGTTCTTCAATCATGTACATTAGAACATATATTAATTTGAATAATTTATATCTTATCCAATAATTAACAGAAAATTCCATTGGTTGTATAAATTTATAACAGAACAAAATGAGAATATGTGGACTTTAATTAGTCTTAAAATAGAAGAAGAATGAGTCAAAAATATCATAAAGATGATAAGAAAATTTTACAAATCTTGTCACTGTTAGGTAAGCCTAAATTCTGGAACCCCCTGGAAGTTCCAGTGGATGCCAAAGAAATATAAAACAAAGAAGAATTAAATTTCACTTGATAGATTTGACTTTTTCTGTTAACCACAGTATCTGGGTTTACTTTTCCTGTTCCATGGAATTTATTTTCATGGAACATGGTTGCAAATATAACTTTAATAGAGAAAATGTTTGATTAAATACTACAGCTCTGTGTCATGCTACCAACTCCGGGTGAGGGGAAGAAATGGAAACCAATGGGAAACTGGTACCACAACCACGGGGCTGTCATATTTCTCAGGGTATATGAGACGACATATCTCATCCTGCTATGCCAGCATTCTGCCCATTTTATCAACCATAACTTACTGCACATCCTGGCCAGCACATCTCTTACAGCTCTGGACCTCAGCCACATCTTCCTTGTCTTCATTTCTTCCTCTCCCCACTGTCTGCTCACCTTCTGATAGATACATCCAACACTAAATGACAAGAGTCCATTTAATTCAAGTCTTCAATAGTTATATTAGTATAAAATTCACTCATTTATCATGAAACATCATTAGTTTCAAGATGTCATTCACAACTAATTGACATTTTTACTAACAGAAAGAAAATGCTGTGCCAACAAAAATTTAGGATTAGAGAAAAACTTTCAGCAATAATCAGGGACATGCTCCAACCTACAAAATACAAAGCAAGCCCTAGAGATTAGACAGTGTGGCTCAGTTGGCTAGAGTGCCATCCAGTAAATTGAAAGTTCTCAGGTTTGATTTCCAAGCAGGGCACATGCCTGAGTTGCAGGTTTGGTCCCCAGGCCTACAGAAGCAATCAATGGAGTTTCTCACATCGATGTTTCCCTCCCCCTCTTCCCCTCTCCCCTCCCTTTCTCTCTTCCTCTCTCAAATCAATAAGCATGCCCTAGGGTGAGGATAAGAAATTTTTAAGTACAAAGCAAAGATAAGCTCCCAGATCCTAACACTTGTTTTAGGAGTCTTCTGTTCAGATGTAATAAGCTTATTCATCACAAATCCTTAGAGAAATAACTTTAGATAATTGATCCAAGTTCTGTGTGTTTGAGCATTTGGTTCTCTGTTAAGGCAGCTCCTACTGCCCCATTGCCAATTGCTACAGTTAGTCCATAAACATTAACATTTACTTTCTAAATCCTTTGTAGAAGACTATTTTCTTTAACTTTTGTATTTCTATTGATTTTAACAAATACACTCTTGGAACACTCATTACACAGATATACTACAGTTATTTTTGAATTTTCTACTTATGTGAGTAAAAACTTAAAATATTAATCTTTAAGCAATTATACAGTCACAGACAGTTTGTGAAATATACAAGAACATAAAATGAATGTAATTCTGTTTGGAGAAAAGAGTATTTACAAATCAAATTGTATTTTCAAAAATAAGACATTGGATAATTTTTTACAAAATAAGATAAGGTATATGTTTGTAAATTGGTAAATGAGTAGTTTTAGCCCTTGCCATTTCAAGTATTTGCTTTGAGTAACATGGCTATTTAAAAATAAAACCATAATTATATCAGCCAATTTCATCTAATTTAATTTTTACAAACTTGATCATATCACACTTTTTTCTCTTACTAAAACTAAGAGTTTTGTCTAATCTAGAAAGCCAGTGATTTGACTATTATTCTCTTACCTGTCCCCCTGAATTCGCTTACTGGTTGCTTTTTTTTTTTTTTACCCAAAACTGACTTAATAATACTTGCTTTGAGTTAGAATCCTAAACAATATTTGGGATAAAACTGGAAATATGATTTTCATGAAAACTGACAATATGGTATGAACTTGAGGGTTGGCACTTGAATAAAGGTGATTATTTAAGAAGTGGTTGGGTCAGGAGGCATGGAACCAATTCATCATGGTATGGGAAAAGCCACAGTAATGGGTGGTTTATTTTGTTTCTCTTAACAGGTTCAGTTTTATCTGATTACATTTCAGCCTTAGAGAAGCTTCAAAGCTTAACAGTACAACTTCACTTCCAGTATCCACCGAACCCTGGCTTCAGGTAGTTAAATATTTTCCTGAAGTAGTAAACAAACACATTTTTAACTATAGTAATAAAAATTATGTCCAAGGCCCTGGCTGGTGTAGCTCAGTGGATAGAGCACGGTCCTGCGAACCAAAGGATCTCAGTTCAATTCCCAGTCAGGGCACATTCCTGGGTTGCAGGCCAATTCCCAGCAGGGGCCAGTTCCCAGCAGGGGATGCACCAGAAGCAACCACACATTGATATTTCTCTCTCCCTCTCTCCTTCCCTTCCCCTCTAAAGATAAATAAATAAAATCTTAAAAGAAATATGTCCAAGAAGTTTAATTAATTATAGAGAGGATAACTGAAGAATAAAAAGAAAACAAGATTACGTTGATCACACATATAAAGCATATTGTCATGTCAGAAACAATCTCTTTTCTCTTTAAATTAGTGATCTATTAAATAGTGTTTTGAGATACCACATGCTATATAAATTCAAGGTATTATGATTTTGAAGCATTGGTGACTCATCATAATTTTTTCCATGTGAAAATTTTCAGGCATTTTTGTCATACTACAGGTGATTATCTTTATTATAGCTAATGAATATTTTTAAAACATCTGTAGAAATATAACGTGTATATCATAGTGAGTTGCCAGCACAAAAGCTATTTACTTAATACATATTAACTAAATCAATCTGCATTCTCTTTAAAAAAAAAAACCTTTCTTATAAAAAACATTCATTTCATTTCTTTTAATTATTTCTAACTAGTTATAGATGCACAATAAACCCAACTGGAGGGTATTTAAGTTGACCTACAAGGGCAGCATTTACTGTTAGCTGCAAGGTCTAATGTAATCTCTAAGCCAAAGAGAGGCAAAGGCAGCGAGCACATTCCCTGTTTCAAAATATTGTCAGAGAACCATAACTTAGTTTGTCATGCAAGATTAAAATATACTTTTGAAATTAAGTGAATGTTAAGTGAAGTCTAGTTCTTTCCATAAAATACTGCCTTTATTAAAAATCTGATTGTTTCTAAAACACATTTGAGTGCATTACACACCAAGATTACACCGATTGTAGATGCATGCAGCCAGTCCATGAGCTCCAGGAAAAGCAGTTCATAATGGGAGCTCAGACACTGCCTTAAATGTCACCTTACACCTCTGATATTATGATCTGCTTTATGTTCATATTTGCTTCTGGATTATTTATTATTCCTAAGAAACTCTAATATGTCAAATGAACAGCAGCTGTTGAAAAGAATGCTTATTTTTCTGAGGGAATAAGACATCAATGGCTGTAACTTAGAATTTTAATGATTAAAATTCTGAAAACAGTAAGAAGTGTGTTTCTCGTCTGCACCCCTCACAGATTTTACCTCACATACCTTAGGGAATCGGAAGACTCCGCTGCAGTTCCAGTGGCCAAAACTAGATGGTGCTCTGTAGTCGTCAGTGCATCAGGTCGGTTCCCAGAGGTTTAGTGTAGTTGGAATGAAGGGCTTAATCAAGGCTGTATTTCAGGATTCAATTAAGGATGAGTTTCATATTTGACCTTTCTCCTTTCCTTTTTTTCTTTTCTTCTTCCATAAGCTTTTAAAATAGGGATCAGGAGGCATGCTTTTTTTCCTTATTGCCTTAGTCCTTGCTCTTATTCAATATCTGCAAGATTATCAGACAGTGTTATACAATGAAACTAAATCTTAAAGTACTATTTAAGGGAACTATTCGGTGTTACACGGCTAGTCAGACTCCTTACTAACACTCTGGTCTTGCTCACCTTACCTAACAAGATGAGAAAGTGTAGGTAGGCAGACTACATTCACCTATGAGGAGTTTGAAGAGCCAGAAATGAATCCTGGTAGTTGCTGTTCCTTCCATCACCATAGTAGTTTCAGCTCCCCTCCCTGATTAATCTCACTGTCCTCTGTCCTCCACTCTGAAGATCTGTCGATAGAAGAGCAAAAGGAAAAATCAGAAGGGAAAGTACTAGAAAAAGCTCACAGATAAGCATATTCCACATGCCAGGCACTGACTTAAACACTGGCGTACATTTTGTTTTCTCTTTTGAAGTAATCAAAGTTAGGTGTAAATGAGCGATCTCTCTTTTACGTATAAGGAATCTGACATTCAGGTGAATAACTCCCCGAGGTCAGTAAGTGGCAATTTAAGCATTTGGCCACAACTCTATCTAATTCTACAAACAATAGGGTTTTCTACAAGTGTGATTAAGGCATTCAGAAAAACTAGTCACTGTTTCTTGCCTAGTGTCTGTCTACAGTGAGCTTGTCATATCATCTAGGTTTATACTGTACAATGCAAAATTATATGTATTATTTCATTTAATATATACAATAGCTAACTCTGTTGCACAGTGTATAGAAAGTGAATTTTCCAAGCTCATATCATTAGTCAGTGGAAATACCAGATAAGAATTTAAGTCCCTTGATAATAAATTTCTCTTTTAAGACAAAATTTAATCACAGAAAAGTGGTCAATTCTTATACATTTGCTTTTTATTTCTTACAATTGATACAAACTATCTTGTTTCACAATTTTCTAGTCAGTGAGTGATCAACAAGGTGTGTTATGTCGATAATTTCTTAGGAATGCAAATAAAACTTTCAATTAAATTTTAACAACCTTTAACAACCGTCTACAATTCTGTTTATTATATATATATATACACCATAAAGAATATAAGTAAATGGAAGACATGATTTCTTCCTTTGTGTTTTTAATAAATGACTAGGTAAGACATGTGTAAAGATTTACACATTTATTTACTGATGACTATGTACAAAATAAGCGCAGGCCCTGCAGGAAATCAAAGGTGACTGAGTCACAGACCTTGGCCAAAAAGATTGCAGAACAGGAACCTGCCCTGGCACTGCCATGCCCAGTCATGAATGCATTTGTCAGGACACAGTGCTAGGGAAGTCACACGTGGAAAAAATGCCATTGGCTTCAGGAGAAGACTTTCATTTCCTGTCTGGTTTATAAGAAAACCATATTTGCGTAGGGACCCTTGAAATTGCCCCTTTACCATATGTAAGACTGTGTTCCTTTCCTCCTCAACCTTTCACCCTCTTCTACATGGTTTTCCACAAATGCCATGTATTTGGAGACTAGAAGAAAACATCTATCTTTCCCTGCCTGACTTTTTTAACTTAGCATAGTTCCATATTAGCAATATAACTAATATAAGATAGTATACCAACTATACTTACATTTGAAAAGTGTCATCAGCCCTGGCTGGTGTGGCTCAGTGGATTGAGTGCTGGACTATGAACCAAAGAGTCACTGGTTTGATTCCTCATAAGGGCACATGCCTGGGTTTCCGGCCAGGTCCCCAGTAGAGGGTATGTGAGAGGTAACCATGCATTGATGTATTTCTCCTTCCCTTCCCATCTCTCTAAAAAAATACCAAATAAATCTTTAAAAATAAATAATTTATTAATTAAAAAGTGTCATCAAAATGTAACCCATTGTTGATTATGTTGCATAGCTGAAAGTCATTAGTTTCTCCACTGATTTTTTTTGAATCCTCTTCACTTTCTGAATCAAGATAATTTAGAACTTTAGTCGCTGACCTCTATGTGACCTCTGTTATGCCCAGTGATTTTCTGATGGTTAATTATTAGAATGGCCAACCTCTCTTTCCACTATCTGAATTGGTCCCACTATGATTAATTTTATAGTTGACATTTTGTAGTACTTCACTAGCTTTTCACAACATTTGATTACAGTATTATCACACAACTGAGAATGATGCTCATACTGAAATGAAAAGCTATCGTCAATGTGTAACTTTTGTCAGAGGTGTGACTTTTAATATTTTCATTTTCCATGGTAGGTGCGCTTCATGGGCCTGATAGGTCAGGATCAGTTTTACACTCACTCACTGCCAGACCGATCTGGAATGTACCACGCTCCCAGAGCAGAGTCAGTGAGCTTGGAGTCTAGGCAGGTTAGCCTCAGATACATGTACCTTTGCTTTCTGACTCCAAAGTTTCTCAACTACCCTGGGCAATTTTTAGTTCTATAGATTACAAAGAGCCATGACACATTTTATGCCACTAAATCTTTGTGACACCTTTGTAATTTCTTTTAACCTCCAAAGTCCCCCGAGGAGACCAAAGATCAGAAAAGTGAAGGGTTTTTCCCAAGGCTCACAGCTAGTAAATCCTATGGAACTGAGATTCAAAATTAGGTCTAACTCTAAATTGAATACAAATAGCTCATATTTATTTAACATCATTATGTACCAGGCACAGCTCTAAACACTTACATGTGTTGACTAAAACCTCACAACCCTTTGAGGGAGGTATTATTTTTGTCTCTATTTTACAGACACTTATACACAGAGGCGCAAAGAGGGTAAGTGACTCCTCAAACTCCCAAAGCTACTAAGTGGCCAACCTGGCTGCAAACTTGGGCTGAACCCTCCTCTGCTGACTCTCTCTGCAGAGGACACAATGGGTCAAATAGCCACTTTCACATCTAAAGAGGCCTTAGGGTTTAATAGGATAAAATGTATCACAACTCTTTGTAATCACTAAGCAATCAAATTGGACCAGAATGGCAGAGGAGAAGTTGGGGTCAGAGATGAATTGCACATATATTGTATTGGTGAGGCACACGCCAGCCAGGTAATGACAACAGTAGAATCAGAATATGTGGTGACGGCAGCTTTTTCTTTCTTTCTTTCTTTTTTAAAAAATTACTTTATTGTTGTTCAATTATGGTTGTCTGTATTTCCTCTCCAAACCTCCCCCCCACCCCAGCCAAACCCACCTCCCTCCCTTGCTTCCACCCTCCCCCTTGGTTTGATTTACCACTTTTCTCATCAAAATTTCTTTTAGGTGGTTAAGGAATCAATATCAGGAAGTTAAGTGAAGGAGATACAAGTAATTATAGATCATGGGTCCAGTCTCATATAATTATTAATCTACTCCAATTCTGCTCCTTTGTTTTTAGGTGATCACTTTCTCATCAAGACTGGATTTACAAGTTGCATACTTGGAAATTCAAGAGGTTTTTAGTGAAACAAACAAACAAACAAACAAACAAACAAAATTTTCTGTTCAGATTCCATAAATCTTAAAATTTCACCAAGAGATTCATTTTTCTAGTTATGTTAGATGTTTTTGGCATTGTCTCCACTCATGTGTTACAGCAACTGTGACAAGACTTTCACATCAAATATTTTAGGATGTCAAATTTGTTCTGATTAACTCCCGTTCCAAATTTCTAGATTGGTACCACTGTGGAAAACTCATTTATTTTTGCCTTGGGTAAACAACTTATGCGCATTTATAACTCAAAGCTGCCTGTGGAATTTGTTGATTACCCAGTGAATCTGATCAATATAAACAACCAAAGTATATAATAAAGGCAGAAATAACTTTTAAAATTAAACTTTTATTGCTTATTTATCTAGGTCATTGTGTCTCTTCAGTACCTGCTTTCTCTGTGGAAGAGTTTAAGGGCTCTTAATAGATGACGTCAGAGAAAGTGTCCATTTTCCTCTTGTAATTCCTGGAATACTGCTAAGCTATGCCTTGTCTCTATATAACCTGCCTACACAGATGTTGCTTGTCCACTGTGCTTTATGAACATGGTACCTCTCAGCAGAGCCCCCCAAGTCTCAGTCTACAGAGACTCAATCTCATTCCACATTCACATCCGACTGCTTTTTCTTCTACTTTCTGCAGCTATTTGCTCTTAAGTGCTTAGGATTTGGATTCAAATTGTTTTTCCCACAGGAAATCTGTATTTTGATAACATATATTAATAAAGAATATCAGAGACACTGAACACAGAGCATGCTCATATGGTGTATTTTCACGATCAAAAGTATCCTCCAAATGCACAGTAAGTTTGGTGAAGTGGGTACCAGGAGAGAAAAGAAAAAGACCTTTAGAAATCTCAAAACAAGCAAAGTATAAATCACTAGTAGATTGTCTTTGTAATCCCAGCATTATACCTACACAATAAAGAGTTACAATCCTTGTCATTTTGTTTTAGCCATTGCTAGTTCTATTCTTAGCTATATTAAGGTGTTATCATTTTTTTTCACTCTCACAAAACTATATATTTTAGTATCTTTTAGCCAGTGAATTCCACTTCGTGTTTTAAGTTTTAAGAAGCAGGGAAGATTTTTAAAGTTGGTTAATTTCATTTATTTTTAGGGGGGTTTAAAATCATGGTCACTTAATAATTATTTATTTTTATTTATGGATTTATTTTTCATCAAAATATTTCTTTAACTTGAGATTTGTTTGATTATTTCTTTTCTGTGCAGAGTTTTTAGTTGGTGTTTTTGGTGTCATATACAAAAAGAAAATCATTGCCAAGACCAATGTCATAAAGCTTCGTTCCTGTTTTCTTCTAGAAATTTTATGGTTATCAGGTCTCATGTTTAAGTATCTTAATCCATTTTGAGTTAATTTTTGTGAGTGGTGTAAGATACGGGTCCAATTTTATTTTTCTGCATGTGGTTACCCAGTTCTTCTGCCACCATTTGTTGAAGAGACTATCCTTTCCTCATTGAGTGTCCTTGGCTCCCTTGTCTAACACTAGTTGACCGTGTATATGGGGTTTATTTCTGGGCTCCACGCTCTCTTCCACTGCTCTATGTGTCTATTTTTATGCTATCATCAGACTTCTTTATTACCATAGTTTTATAATATAGTTTAAAAATATAGTTTACACTATAGTATAAAATTAAATATAGTTTTAGTTTTACACTTCCTGAAGTGTAATGTCTCTGGCTTTGTTCTTTCTCAAGATTGCTTTTGGCTATTCAGGACCTTTTGTGGTTCCATATAAATTTTATGATTTTTTTTATTTCTCTGAAAATGCCATTATAATTTTTATAGGAATTGCATTGACTCTATAGATAGATGACTTTGGGTTTATGGACATTTTAAATATATTAATTCTTCCAATTCATGAACATGGGATATCTTTCTATTTGTGTGTTCAACTTCTTTCATCAAAGTCTTGTAGTTTTCACTGTACAGATCTTTTATTTCCTTGGTTAAATTTCTTCTTACTCATTTTATTGTTTTTGATGCTATTGTGAATGAGATAGTTTCCTTTATTTCTTTTCAGATATTTCACTGTTAATGTAGACAAACAAAATTGATTTCTGTATGTTGATTTTATATCCTGCAACATTAGTGAATTCATTCATTAGTTCCAATAGTTACTTTACTTGCACATGACCTTTATTATTTCTTACCTGTCATAATCATTGTGATGGTACTTGTCTTTCCTTTCATACAGCCTATCTTTATGCAATTATTGCTGTATGCATGCACATATATTTCACAGGTGAAGCTGTTGGGTCCAGAGGGATTAAGTAACAAATGTAATTCATATAGCTAGTAAGTGGCAGATGTGGAATGAGAAATCAAGTCAGTCTCGCTCTAGAGTTTGTCCTTATAGAATGTGCTTTATTGCCTTTCAATATTCAAATGTCACAACAGTGATTTAAATAGCCTTTTAGATATCTAGAAGCACACATTTAGCTATTGAAATAGTCAATTTTGAAAAATGTTTTTGAGATTAATGGTTACATCATCTAACCATTGCAACATCTAACATGTAAAAAATTTTGTGGTTACAGTCAGTTGCCAAGGGAATAAAAGATGACATTTCTTGTAAGGTCTGACCTTTAGCAATTTCCAGAGTCATCTGCACTGCTCCCTACACTTTGGTTGACATCAATTTGCTTACTGGCCCCAGAACAACTGTGCACTTCACTACTTCTCAGCCTTTGTTTATGCTGTGGTTTAAAGTCAGCTTAAAGTACTCTCTTCTGCTACCCAATGGGAGAATTGTTTCTTTATTCAGGACTCACAGTGTGCTAGTTAACATTCGAATCTTTCTGTTGTGAACCAAAAAACCCTTGTTAGGTTTATCTATTCTTTTAGAATCGAAATCTAAGTTCCCTGAGGACGAAGTCAACCTTCATTCATCTCTGTGTTCCCTTTGTGCCTGGTTCAGAACTGAGTAAATGCAATCTGAAATGTTTATCACTGAATGATACTGCACAAAAAATTATCTGCCTATAGTCACTCAGCTATTTTGCTTTGGAGGTAAGGCTCTTAAAACCAGGTCTTGTAAATTCCCATCAGATCTAAGATCTTTCCACATCATTTTGGTGATACTTGTACTCTAAAACTTTCTATGGTGTTGCCACCTATTTTTACTAGAATATGAATTTCTTCCCATTTTTTCTGTGTTTGTATCTATTTTTTAAAATATTTTATTTATTTACTTTTTGGAGAGAGAGGAGAGGGGGGAAAAAGAACAGGAGAGAAACATCGATAGGTGAGACATACATCAATTGGTTGCCTCTTGCACACACTGACTGGGGACTGGATCTGGCCCGCAACACAGGCCTGTGCCATGACTGGGAAAGAAACCGGCGACCCTTTGGTTTGCAGGCCAGTGCTCAATCCACTGAACCACACCATCCAGGACTGTGCCTGTTACCGAACAAGAGGAGGTGGTCCGAGGGAGGGGCAATACAATATTTGGCCCACCTAGGGATGCCCAAAACTGCTATACAACAGGGGCCCCTCCCGAAAAAAACCAAAATACTAAAATCTACTGGGCCCTTCTGTCCGCCGCCAATTGGAAAGACATCTCTCAATGCCAGAGATTTGTGAAAAGGAAACAAAATGTTTATTTAATGCTATTCAGGCCTAATGCCACCACTAAAATATCAAAGTCCTTTAGGGTATACACCTACACCCACACAGCGCTCCCTTCTCCCACTGTCCCAACTCCGGGTACCGTAAATCAGGAAAAGAGCACACGTCCATTTTTCCAGGCTGCTGGTGCCATCAGCTGTGTCACTGTGCAGGATCTCGAGTTAATCCAAAGTACTGTCATACCCTCTCATGGTCCACTGGCAAGAGTCCTTTGTACCCAGTTCCAGTCAAAGTCTCTCTTGCTTTTTCAGGCCACGCGGCCAAAGGGGGCACCCCAAAGCCGCGTGGGCCTCTTCTGCCAAAGCTGCAGGAGTCCACACTTCACCAAAAGCATGTGGCTTTCTTCTTCACCTGGCTGCAGGGATCTCCATTCTGGCAAAGCTTCATGGTTTTTCCCTTTCACCTGGGAAAGAGGGGGTCTGCACCCTGCCAAAACCACGTGGCTCTCTCTTTCACCTCACCAACAGGGGGTCCTCACTCTGCTGAAACCGCGTGGCTCTCTCTCTCTCATCTGGCCAAGCAGGGACCCCTCGTGTCCTGGAGCCAGTCCTTTCCAAGCTCTCATCTAGGCGCTCTCACTCAGGAGCGCAGCTCCTAGTTCCATCCTGAGTCCAAACCCTTCTCACTCAGGAGAGCAGCCCCTAGTTCCCATCTTGAGTCCCTGCCATAACCTTCTCCCTGGCTCCAAACTTGGCCACTGCTATTTAACATATCTATGAAACCAGCCAAAGGTTATAGATATGTTAAACAATCACTCCAGAGGTTAGCTGCAAAACTGTTGCTATGCAAAACAGCTCTCAATGGCCTGGCTCCATTCTTTCTTCCCCCCTGTGTGGGGGGGGGGGTGAGGACATCTTATATGTCTCTCCAATATTCCTATACACTTGAATTCTGGACACCATTCCAAATCTTTTTTTGGGGGCCCCCCTGGCTGCACCCTGTATCATGCCTATTTTTATCATGTAAGCAGGCTGCCACATCCAATCTGCTATTAACACGTGGAAATTCTTCAACTAATACTCTCCCTCTCTCAACTTCTTTAGCCAATCACATACATTTTAACCTGCTGTTTACGGGATGACATCCTCTCCAACCTCAGTTTTTTAATACGTCCAAAGCATCATAATTCTTATATACTCTTGACTTTCAGGTCATATGCTTTAAACTTCTCCATATACCTTGAAAGTTCATGTTTGACTTTGTCTTCTGTCTCACTCTTTTCTCAGTCAGTAGTCCCACTAACAGCATATCCCATTATGTTTTTTCCCTTCTAGTTAAGGGCCAATGCTTAGAGGTGTTGCCAAATCGTCATCTACTAATTAGTTCAAAACACTTCACTTCCTCTTGCTGCTTTCATACATGAAAAAGAAACATGAGGGAAAAAAGGGCTAAGTAAGCCATTTCCAATAGAAATATCTGCTTAGATTTTTAGAGCTGAACCTGAAAAATGTTTTTTCACATTCTTTATCAGAGTTGATTTTTTCCTATATCTTTTTCTCTTCATTAGACATATATTGTATGCCTTTCAATCTTAAAAGAAAATAAGCAATGATGTCTTGATTCTCCTAGTTGAATTTCTCCTCAGATTTAAAAAAAAATTTCTTCCTCTTATTTTTAATCATTTCTGTATTTTTATCTGTGAGTAGCAGATGTGTGTAGGCTTAGTTATGCTAAGGCAAAAATTAGGTACCAAAATGTAATCATTCACCTTATGTTGATATGCTTACTTTAGGAAAGTAGATGATGATTATGTGCCAGGTTCATGCGTTAATAATTATCTACAAATTTACAAAGTTTATATTACAAATAAAGATATAGATTCAGCATGTATCAGACTTGTATAATTAAAATTAGCAATAGAAATTGAAAAAGCAACATGAAGATTCTTTTAAAGTTATAAAGTTTTATAACTTTAAAAAAGTTATAAGATAAGTGAGAAAAAAGTTAAAGTGCAGCATTTCTTTAGCCATTCACTTCATAAGCAGGTGTTAAATCTATATTTATCTGCAATCATGGTTGGGGGGATGGGCAGAAAAGATGAAGGGATTAAGAAGTATAAATTTATTGTTACAGAATAGTCATGGGGACGTAAAGTACAGCGTAGGGAATACAGTCAATAATAGCATAATAACTATATATGGTTTCAGATGGGTGAGAGATTTATCGGGATGATCATTTACTAAGTTATATAATGCCTGATTACTGGGGTATACACCTGAAGCAAATGTAATAATGTATGTCAACTGTAATTAAAAATAAAAAATAAAAACCATGTATATATATGTATATCTATACATAGTTGTATCTATATCTATATAATATAAAAACCTGAATGAAATCTTCCTTACCATGGCTTACAAACATATTAAATTTATTATTGGCATCTTGTAGATGTGAAAAAAGATATTATAGAGGATATTAATGGAATTTAAACAGAATAGAAAAGAGATGTTAAATTCAGGGGATTATATTTTTATATAGCTATAAAACATTACACTAGGATATATGTTTTAGGATTGCTTGCCCTCAAGGCGTCTGGCTATAGCCCTCTCGAGGATCTATAGAACTGTAGGTCTGTAAAAGCTCGGATATTATCTGTCCAACTTTATCATTTTACAGTTTAAAGAACTGAGATCTGGAAAGCTTAGATGGCTTGTCTAGTGTCAGTGACAGAGTTAAGAGTGAAAAGCTGGATTCTTTATTTTTTGTTTACCTTCTACGAACCCACTAATTCCTTTAAAATATTCAAATAGACCTGAGAATACAGACTTTTGGGAATGCAACATAAATAAATTATGGCATGCCCTGAAGGTGGTTCTTGTACAGCAAACTAACGAGGAATTGATAACATTGCTGAAGAGATCAGACATAGAGTGTTGGTCAGGCGCGTGTGAGAGGATGCCCAGGTCTGTGCTCTTTATGCAAAGCAGATTGTGTGTTGTAACTCAGAGGCTTGGGTCTAACGGGAAAAATTACAGTAGACTGAAAAAAAAAAGGCTGTCAACAACAATTTAGACAAGCAGACAAAGATTTTCACTATATATTATACTAAAAGTGTGAGCAAAGAAACAAATTTTGATCAAAATGTTTGGTTTCATTTAACATTTTGGCTTCAATAAAAGCAGTCGGTGGATTTATTTGTATTAAGGGAATTTTAGGGGAAAAGGGGAAGGATTCACAGGAACTAGTATAAAGGACACATGGACAAAAACTAAGGGGGATGGAAATGGGAAGGAGGTGAAGAGCACTGGGGGGGTGGGCTGGGAAGAGAGTAAAAGACAGAAAACTGTACTTGAACAACAATTAAATTAAAAAATATTTTAAAAAATTAAAATAAACAGGCCCTGGCTGGTGTAGCTCAGTGGATTGAGTGCGGGCCTGTGAACCAGACAATCGCAGTTTGATTCCCAGTCAGGGCACATGCCTAGGTTGCAGACCAGTTCCCTACAGGCCAGTTCCCAGCAGGGGACGCACAAAAGGCAACCATACATTGATGTTTCTCTCCCTCTCTCCTTCCCTTCCCCTCTAAAGATAAATAAATAAAATATTTTTAAAAAATTAAAATAAACAAAAGCTTCAGAATAGCGCCTCCCCTCAGCAGAGCACCTTCAAAGCACGCCCACACCTTCCCGTCTTCTTTCTGCCCTTCTCTCTCCTAAGTTCCGAGGGTCCTGCTTTCGCTTCAGTGACTTGCCCCCTGAGAGTTCACAGCCCAGCTAGTCCCTTCTACTACATCCGTAACATTCTAAATAAACTTTCTCTTATCATTTGAAAAGAATGTTTCAGAATAGTGTTTAACAGCTCCCCTGCAAAAGAAACCATAAACATAAAAATGCTATATTTTAGTATATTTTCTAAATCCCTTTTTTTAAAGGAGGCTTAAATTTGAAGTAGCACTAATTTTGCTGCTCCAATAGCGTATAACTACTTGTAAGTCAGGAAGGGTTGTTTATATCAATTATTCACAACAAGAAAGTTCCAACCGTGACAGCCAATTTTTGCTGGAGAGAGATATGAGGCTATTGTTTATCATACACCGCTGACTGAGTTACATGAAATAAAAGGAAAGCAGTGTGCTGTTTTCTTGATGAATACAGACACTCATGGTTTACTCCAAGTACATGTATCATATTATTTCAGGTAATACATATAAAAGGCTGAACTTCAAACTCTATTTTTACAATGTTAGCTAGCTTTCTCATATTAAAATTCTGATGATAGTATACTCAGCCTCTATTTTATTAAAAATTTTCTTTTGCTACTTTAAAAATATGAATAGCAATAAGGAGCTATGAAAACTTTCTATTTTTGTTCCTGACAAGATTACTCAGAATTGTTATGCACAAAGCAGACTTTGAAACAGGTCTAGCATATTAATTTTCAAAACAGAGTGTACATGGTTTGAATACATAATAATATAGTACAAGTACATAGTGAAATGTGTTGAGGTTGCCAAAAGAATGTTAATAATGACACAATTAGACTATCCTCCTCTCCCCCCCAAAAAAAATCCAAAGGGGGAAAGCATGATATAGTTTAAAGATAATTATTTTGGAGATACTCCAGAACCCTAACTTTTTTCTTTCTTTTTAATTTAATTTATTTTGTTTTATTTTTTATTGTTGTTCAAGTACAGTTTCTCCATTTTCCCATCACCACTTTCCCTCATTCCCTGCACCTTCCACCTTCAACCCTTCCCTCCTTTGGCTTTATCCATGGGTCCTTTATACATGTTCCTTGACAACCCTTTCGCTTTCCCCCGTTATTTCCCTCCTTTCTATCCTCAGGTTACTGTCAGTTTGTTGTTTATTTCAGTGTTTCTGGTTATATTTTGCTTGCTTGTTTGTTTTGTTGATTACATTCCACTTAAAGGTGAGCACATATGGTATTTGTCTTTCACATCCTGGCTTGTTTCACTTAGTGTAATGCTCTCCAGTTCCATCCATGCAGTTGCAAAGGGCAGGAGCTCCTTTTTGCTTTCTGCTGGGTAGTATTACACTATGTAAATGTACCACAGTTTTTTTATCCACTCATTTATTGATGGGCACTTAAGTTGCTTCTAGCACTGGGCTATTATAAATTGTGCTGCTATGAACATTGGGGTACATAGGTTCTTTTGAATTGGTGTTTCAGGATTCTTAGGGTATAATTCCAGCAATGGAATTGCTGGATCAAAAGGCTGTTCTTTTTTTAGTTTTTTGAGAAATTCCACACTGTTTTCCACAGTGGCTGAACCAGTCTCCACTCCCATCAACGATATACTAGGGTTCCCTTTTCTCTACAACTTTGCCAGCACTTAATGTTAAGTGGTATCTCATTGTGGTTTTAATTTGCATCTCTGATGGCTAGTGATGCTGAGAATCTTTTCATATGTCTCTGTGTCCTTCTATGTGTCCTCCTTGGAGAAGTGTTTGTTCAGGTCCTGTGCCCATTTTTTTTCCTAGGGGGAGTGTGGACATAGTCCCACACTACCACAAATTATGCAGTCAAGTTTCCCACATTTGGGTAAATCGCAGGGGTTAGCACATCCAGAATGCTATGGATAAGCCTTGCCCTGGGAAAACCACCTTCATCGTATTCGTGGTATCTTCCCTGCCAGGTAAATATCCTTTACCCATTTAAAAATATTTTATTTATTTATTTTAGAGAGAGGGAAAGGGAAGGAGAAAAAGTGGGAGAGAAACATCAATGTGTGGTTGACTCTCATGTGTCCCCTACTGGGGACTTGGCCTGCAACTCAGGCATGTGCCCTGACTAGGAATCGAAACAGTGACCCTTTGCTTCACAGGCCTGTGCTCAATCCACTGAGCTACAACCAGCCAGGGCCACCCATTATTTAATTGGATTGTATATCTTCCCGGAGTGGAGTCATGTGAGTTCTTTATATATTTTGGTGATCAAACCCTTGTCCAAAATATCATTGGCAAATATATTTTTCCATGCAGTTGGTTCTCTTTTCATTTTGCTGATGTTTTCTTTTATTTTTAAGTACATTTTATTATTTTAAATTTTTATTTTATTTTAATTGTTGTTCAAGTACACTTTTATTCTCATCCCAGTCCACACCTCCAGGCCTCCCCACCTCCCATCCATTTTCACCCCTAACCCTTGTTTTTGTCCATGTGTCCTTTATACTTGTTTCTCTAAACCCTTCCTCTTTTCCCCTGAAGTACCCTCCCTTCTCCCCTCTGGTAACTGTTGATTATGCCATTACAGTTGCCCATTTTCCTTCTCTTTATCCCTCCTCTGCCCTGCATCCCTCACCCTCCAGCATCCCCCGCCCCTTAGTTCATGTCCATGGGTCATACATATAAGTTCTTTGACTTCTGTTTCCTATACTATTCTTAACCTTCTCCTATCTATTTTATACCTACCATTTATGCTTCTTATTTCCTGTACCTTTCCCCCATTATTCCCCTCCCACTGACAACCTTCCATGTGGTCTCCATTTCTGTGGTTCTGTTCCTGTTCTAGTTGTTTGCTTAGTTTTTGTTTTTGTTTTTTAGGTTCAGTTGTTGATAGTTATGAATTTGTTGTCACTTTACTGTTCATAGTCTTTGATTCTCTTTTTCTTAGACCCTTTAGCATTTCATATAATAAGGGCTTGGTGAGGATGAACTCCTTTAACTTGACCTTATCTGGGAAGCATTTCATCAGCCCTTCCATTCTAAATGAAAGCTTTGCTGGATAGAGCAGTCTTGGATGTAGGTCTTTGGATTTCATGACTTTGAATAATTCTTTCAGCCCCTTCTTGCCTGTAAGGTTTCTTTTGAGAAATCAGCTGATAGTAGTATGAGAACTCTTTTGTAGGCAACTGTCTCCTTTCCTTCTGCTGCTTTTAAGATTTTTCTCTTTATCCTTAATCTTGGGTAACTTACTTATGATGTGCCTTGGTGTGTTCCTAAAGAGGAACTACTTTGGGTCTACTTTCTTTGGGACTCTCTGGGGTTTCTTGACTTCCTGGAAGTCTATTTCCTTTGCCAGATTGGGGAAGTTTTCCTGCATTATTTGTTCAACTAAGTTTTCAATTTTTGCTCTTCTTCTTTTTCTGGCACCCCTATGATTTGGATGTTGGCACACTTAACGTTGTCCCAAAAGTTCCTGAGCCTTTCCTCAGTTAATTCCTTGAGCATCTTGATTACCAGTATTTTGAACTCTGTATCATATAGGTTTTCCATCTCATTGTCACTTAGCTTTTTTCCTGGAGTTTTGATTTATTCTTTCATTTGGGCCATATTTCTTTGTCTTGGTGCCCCTGTTATGTTGTAAGGGGGTGGAGCCTTAGGTGTTCTTCAGGGAAGGGCAATCCTCTTTGTTGTGTTGTGGTGCTGTCCGTAGGGGAGGGGTCAGAGAGGGGACAATACAACTCACTTGCTCTGTTCCAGCTCCACTTTTCAATGAACTCTCCTGTGAGACTGGGAGTTTTTCCCACCATCACAACTCCCATAGCATTTTACAGCTAGAGGTTTTGAGTCTTTAGTTTCCTGTTTAGCCACACCTGCCTCACCTGCATGGTCTGCTCCCTTGCCACACGTCCTCTTTTCTCGGCTGCCCATCTCTGCCCCTCCTACCAGTCTGGATGAATATTTCTTTAACTCCTTGGTTGTTCTAGTTCCATGCAGTTTGATTTTCTGGCACTTCTGGTTGTTTATTGTTTTTAAATTGGTTGTTATCTTTCTTTAGATTGTGCAAGGAAGCAAAGTGTTTCTACCTACTCCTCCTTCTTAGCCAGAACTCTGCTGATGTTTTCTTTAGCCATGCAGAAGCTTTTTATTTTGATGATGTCCCATTTGTTTATTCTTTCCTTTATGGCCCTTGCTCTAAGGGACATATCAGTGAAAATATTGCTGTGTGGAATATTTGAGATTTTCCTGCCTATGTTCTCCTCTAGGTCTTTCTTGGTCTCATGACTTATTTTTAAGTCTTTTATCCATCTTGAGTTTATTTTTGTGTATGGTGTAAAAGTTTCATGCTTTTGCATGTACCTGTCCAGATCTCCCAACACCATTTGTTGAAGAGGCTATTTTTACTCCATTTTATGCTTCTGCCCTCTTTGTTGAATATTAACTTTAGAGACATGGGTTTATTCTGGGGCTCTCTATTTTGTTCCATTGGTCTATGTGGCAGTTTTTATGCTAGCACCAGACTATTTTAATTACAGTGGCCTTGTAATATAGTTTGATGTCGGGTATTATGATCTCTCCTTTGTTCTTCTTTCTCAAAATTGCTGAGGCTATTTGGGGTCATTTATGGTAGAACTCTAACATTTTTCTGGTAGTTATATCTATAATCTAGATGCAATACATGTCTTTATGATCGTATTATTGAAAATGAAATCTTTACTTTTGCAGAATTTATAAAAACTTTAATCTAGTAAAAGACAATTTTTATAATGGTTAAAGTCTGTATGTACCAGGTACTAGAAGTTATTAACTTGGCTCATAATCTTCTAGGAATATACAAAATGCTCTAAAATAAAATTTTAATCATTTGTAAAGAAATAATTACTAAAAGTTTTCAAGTCATCCATCAGCCTGACATTATATATTTTATTTTATTAATTTTTAAATTTATTTTAGAGAGAGAGGATAAAGGAGAGAGGAAAAGAGGGAGAGAAACATTACTGTGAGAGAGAAACACTCATCAGTTGCCTCTCATACACCCCTGGCTGGGGACTGTTGCATCCGCCGTCACGATAAACAGAGGTTCGGAGACTTTCAGAATTTTCAAGATGTTACTTTATTGGCCAAGTTTTACCTGCGCAGGGGCGAGCTCTCTGAGTGTCTGAGGACACTATGCTCAGGAGAGCTGCAGATGAGAGCCGTGCCCTGGCACTACAGCTATGTCCTTATATAGGGGTATGCAAGCAAGCTTTGAACAGAAGCAGATGCGGCTGTTAGCTGTTGGCTAGCTCTAAACAGCTGATTGCCATTGGCTTATTAGGGAAATTCAAAAGGCTCTTTGTGTAGTTGGTGGTTAGCCCTTTTAGGAAGTAAAAATTTTCTGTTCCTGGTCAGCCTAACTTTATCCGGGGCTCGTTCGGGATTGTCCCTTTTCAACATCTGTTTTGGACCTCAACAGGGACCAAATCCATAATGCAGACATATGTCATCCCAAGAATGAAACCTGTGACCTTTTGCTTTAGAGGACAAAACTCAACCAATTGACACACACTGACCAGGGCCTGACATCATATATTTTAAAGGTAATTTACATTTTCCACCAGATTTAAAATATTGTAGTTGATTATTCTTGCTAATGTTGGAATTTCCATCCTTAGACTTGCATTTATATTTGAAGTAGCAAAAAATTGTTTTTTGGCACTTGAGATGGTTGGCAGAGATTAATATGTAATATTTGGTCAAACTGTTACTGCTTGCTTTTTTGTTTGGTTTTTTACTTGTTATATATACACAATCTGCAAGGCACAATTTTTTACCTTATTACAATTAATATTTTGAGAGAGAATAAAGAAAATTCCACTTTTTACATGGATCAATGACAAATAAAATATTTCCTCATAAATCTGAACTTAGTCTTCTAGAAAGAATTTAAATGAGCTATAAGAAAAGCATAAACTTTAGGCAATGGTGTGGTATAAAGTAGAAGCATTACAGTCTATATTATTCAGCAGTTTTTTTATTTACAAGTAATATAAATTTAGGGTCACACTGACTAAAATAAAAGAGGAAATTCATTAACTAACATGGAGAACTCAAGAGTTAGGTCCTGCTCCAGGGACTGCTACATTCAGATGCTCAATAGATTTCTCTTTTATTTCTCAGTTCTAATTTTCTTTGTGCTTGTTGTATATTTCATGTGAATCATCTTAGGTGGCCTCTGGAAACTCTAGGTTTACTCCTAGCTATTCTCAATGGTTCTAATAAAATCACAACACTAAGCATCATTGGGTGGCTTGAATCTTGCACACATGCTTGAAGTAGAGGAGGTGGAATGTACTCGCAGGACAGAGACAGATCACATGCCCGCTCCGGGATCAGAAAGCTATTGTCAGCTCCAGCCAACCTGCACAGACTGAAAGTGGTTCCTGAAGGGAAAAGCAGATGATACTACCAGAAGAAAAATGCTGAACAGGAAAAAAAACAATAAATATCTACTTTATTCTCAAAGGCAGGTTATAGTAGTCTAATTATTGCTAGATAACTTCTACTGAGTCAATATCTTTTCCACATAAAATTCTTGGTTTTAGTTTTAAATGACTAGCATTAAGAATGTAGACTCATCTTGATTTGATGGTACCAGAATGGAAAGATAGAGTCTTTGGAAGCAAGCTTACAAGGAATTATTATCCTTTGCCTCCAAACTACACAAAGGAAAGCAGAGTTTTAATTATCTTTATTCATATTTTATTCTATTATTCTAGTATTTCTATAGCACCCCTTTTATTATTTTGTCATTGCATATAATACATTTTTAAGCTAAATTTCTGTTTTTCTTTTTTCCATTATTGGTAAGCTGGTTTTTTCTGCCAAAATGAAGTTCACATTATAGTTCAGGCAAAGAGACAGAGGAGGGAAAGTGTCTTCTTTGAGAGGAAGAAGTTATGATGTAGTGGGAAGCCTGCCCGCTTTGTCCAGGGGCTCGTGCAGACAGGGAGTCAAAGGCAGGGCAGGGATCTTCAGTAGCAGATTGGACAGACATAGTCAGCTGGAAGAAGCCAATGGATCCTAACTAAGCTGAGATGGGTCAGACAAGGGATTTATTAGCATCAGACACTAGCAGCAGGTGCAGATCAGTGATTCATTCAGTACGCATAATATGACAGAACTGGTTGTTTATAGCCAGTGTCGATATTCATAGGTGCCCATGAAGTCCTGGTTTAAGATTTTTTTTACTATTACAATCAATAAATGACAACCAACTTTCAGTGGTTGGTTAATCAGTGCATATTCAAGGATGAGCATGAGGCCAGCGTGCCCTCTCTTCCCCGGTGCCATGCTGTGATTTACATTTTTCTCCCACACGTCAAATTCCATCTTGAAGAGAAATAGAGGAAGGAGAATGAGACAATGTTGCAGGGTACTTTAGAACTATGGGAATAATCTGCACCGATAATTGATTGGACTTGTATTTGAGGCAGATCGGGCTAAATTTAGTGTTTATTTCAGTCCTACTTCCTAGTGAGTGGGTTGAGTCATGAAGATTAGATCAATTACAGAAAAATGAAGAAGCCACATAACGGGCACATCCAGCTTGTGGTGTATGTAACGTCGCAAGCCTGATACATATATAAATGAATTAGCTTTTTCACTTGTGAAATGAATGTAAATGTATACTATTGCCACTAGCTAGGGGCCAGTTAATTTACCCATAGACATTAGCCTGGGATCTTTCTGTGATTTTAAAGCATAAAAGTATCATAATATAAAAACAATATAACAAAAACATAAAACAAGAGTGGCCTTGAACCCTGTAAGTACAACTATGACACAACTGGAGAACGATATTTTAACAATGAAAAGGAAACTAAAAAACACCTTTAGATCATTATGTAAAACAAGAAAAAGATGAAAATCTACCAGCTATCAGAAGGGTTAGTTGCCTTTTCTTCTAGGTAAATTTAGTAAAGATTATACATTTTTATAACTAGATTGTCTAGTAATGGACATAGCAGTATAGGCTAAAGAAGAAAATAGGAAAAACTTTCAGCAAATATTGTATAACAGATATAGATAATAATCTACTTGATAGGATAGTAATGCGATTGATATTAAATATCAATATTCAATATTGATAGATAATACATAGGGCAAAAAACCCATGAATATATATATTATATGGAAAAGATATATACAGAAAATTTACAAAGGAAGAAAACATGTGGAAGTGATTATTTTCTGTAATTAAAGATAAACCACATAAATAATTTATATCCATAAAAAAGACCCTTTCTCACCATTGAAGTAACGATAATGTAAACTTTTTAGTAATTTAGCAGTGTGTACCAAATCATAAGAAGATAGAAATATGGAGACTGTAACTTAAGAAAGTAACCTCAAATATGGAAAATTCTAGATTCACAAATATATTGATCATGATTTTTAGCAGTGAAAAAGAGACCACCTAAACATTCCAAAGTAACAGAATGAGTAACTACTCCTAATTATTGGCATATTATTCAGGTACTAAATTTTTAAAATTTATTTATCTTTAGAAGGGAAGGGAAAGAGAGAGGGAGAGAAATATCAATGTATGGCTGCTTCTCATGCATCCCCTGCTGGGAACTGGCCTGCAACCCAGGCATGTGCCCTGACTGGGAATTGATCCGCAATCTTTTGGTTTGCAGGCCTATGCTCAATCCACTGAGCTACACCAGGCAGGATTATTCAGGTACAATAAATACAAGTTATTAGAACCAGGACAAAACAGTTTTTTATACTTAAAGAAAAAAGAAGTAAAGATTTTTAATGTCATTATTTATAATAAGTATACATTAAAAATAAGATTATGTCAGAATAGTAGAAATATCAGGCATTATTTTTCTCTTTCCAGCTACTCACAAGATACTTAGACATTTTTATTAGTGGCTAAAATAAACTGTTAGTGATTGTGGGAACTGAAATGAATATTTTGGGGCTCTAGTTTTCTTTACTACAGGTATCAGTCAGTGCAGTCCATTCACTCAAGTCTTTCAAACTCTAAAATTATTTTATCTGTGATTTATAAGTAAGGACCATAAGAGGGAGTTACTTTTTTTTTAAATTTTTTATTGATTATGCTGTTACAGTTGTTCTATTGCCCCCTTTCATTCCCCTCCACCCTACCCCCCCGTCCCCACCATTACCCCCCCTTTAGTTTATGACCATGTGTCTCAAGTTCTTTAGATTCTATATTTCCCATGCTATTCTTGCCCCCCATCTATTTTCTATCTACTGTCTATGCTACTTATTTTCTGTACCTTCTCCCCCCTTCTCCTCCTCCCACTCCCCTGTTGCTAACCCTCCTTGAGATCTTCATTTCTATGTTTCCACTCCTGATCTAGCTGTCCTTTTAGTTTGCTTTTGTTTTAGGTGTGGTTGTTAATAACTGTGAGTTTGCTGTCCTTTCACTGTTCATGTTTCTTTAACTTCTTTTTCTTAGATAAGTCCCTTTACCATTTCATATAAGAAGGGCTTGGCGATGATGAACTCCTTGAATTTGATCTTATCTGAGAAGCACTTTATCTGTCCTTCCATTCTAAATGAAAGTTTTGCTGGATAGAGCAATCTTGGTTGTAGGTCTTTGGATTTCATGACTTGGAATACCTCTTTCCAGCCCCTTCTTGCCTGTAAGGTCTCTTTTGAGAAATCCTCTGACAGTCTGATGGGGACTCCTTTGTAGGAGACTGTCCCCTTAGCTCTTGCTGCTTCTAGGATTCTCTCCTTCATTTTAATTTGGCTAATATAATGATGATGTGCCTTGGTGTGTTCCTTCTTGGGTCCAACTTCTTTGGATTGAGCTTCCTGGATTTCCTGGAAGTCTATTTCCTTTGCCAGATTGGGGAAATTCTCCTTTATTATTTGTTCAAATAAGTTTTCCACTGGTGGCTGTGCCTTTCCCCCTTCTGGTACCCCTATAATTCGGATGTTGGAGCGTTTAAAGATGTCCTGGAGGTTCCTAAGCCTCTCCTCATTTTTTTGAATTCTTGCTTCTTGACTCTTTTCTGTTTGGCCATTATTTGCTTTCTTCTGGTCCTTTGAGTCCCAGTTTTCTTTTCATTGCTATTGATTTCCTGTGCAATTCCATTCATTTCAATTAGTTTCGCCTTCGTATATTTGTCTAATCTGTGGCTATAATCAACCAGTTCTGTAAGGATCCTGATCACCAGTGTTTTAAACTGTGTGTCTGAAGAGTTTTGCTATTTCTTCATTGCTTAGATTTATAGGCTCTGGGGCTTTGAGATCTTCTTGAGCCATTTTTGGTCTGTTCGTGCCCTTTAAGTGTGAGGAACGGGAGCCCTGGACTCCCAGATTGCTGGATTGTGACGCTGTATGTGGGGGCGTGGTCAGAGCGAGAAAATGGCGGCCCCCTCTCCTGTTTTGAGCCACTGGGTGAGGAGCAGCGTCTTAGGTGGTTCACCAGGGTGGGGCCACTCAGAGTCGCTGGGTTATGACGCTGCATGTGGAGGCGGGGTCAGAGCAGGGAACTGGCGGTGCCCTCCCTGCCGCTTGCTGTGGGGACCCGCTGGGTCCCGGTCCAATCACCCACTTCCTCGCTTGTCTATCAGCGCACCAATGTGCAACCACAGTCAACCCGCAGCCCTGCTCCCTCGCTGTTTCCCCGGTCGCTCACTAGGTCCAACCCTGTGCCTGGATTCCGCAGGCCTGAGTCCATCTGACCGAGTTTTCCTGTGCAACCCCACTCCACCAGCTGCTGGTTTTGCCCCTTACCGGTCAGGCTGAAGAATTTGTTGTTAACAGACTTCCGAAAAGTTCAGTTTTCTGTGTTCTGACTGTGTTTTCTGTTGCTAATATTTAGTTGTCTCTAAACTTGGTTGCGTGAGAAGGTACAGTATATTCACCTATGCCTCCATCTTGGCGGAAGTCCCCCATCAAGAGGGAGTTACTTTTAAATTTATTTCAGAATACTGTTGCAAAGATGATACAGAAATGGAGCATTACTCTCTGGCAGGTGAGTTTATAAACAAGAACATAAATAATGCATTTAACAAGTTTGTTACATGCTTAAAGTATTTTGTGAATTATAGAAAAGTTACAGTCAAACAAAAGGGTCATTAAATAAAAGCAAAGGATTAAATAACACTCAACAACAATTGTAACAATATATCTTCTGTTCAAAGCACTGTGTAGTAAATATACAGATAATCAAATCTGAAAGATAAAATTTAAAATGGAGAAGTTACATTAAATACAAAACAAAGTCCAGTCATTTTAAAAAACTAGAATAATTTTTGTATGTTCTATTTTAAATGTTTGCTTATCATCAGGTAGTGAATATATTTTTCTACATTATCTTTGAAAAGTTTATTGTTATGTTTATGTTTAGATATATAATCCAGTTGAGAATGAATTAAAAAAATATGTTGTCATATAAGATTTACCTCCTCACCATTTACTGAAAACATGTGTTGATACATTCCTCTTTCCAACCCTCTGCATGCCACTTTTGACATAAATCATATATATGTGGGTTTGTCTCTGAATCCTCTGTTCTGGTCTACTTGCCTGTCTTTATACTCATACCACACAATCTCAATTACTATAGTTTCATAATAAATCCATATTTAGAAGTGTAAGTAAGTCCAGCTTCCATTGTCTTCTTCATGATTACTTTGGTTCTTTGCATTTCTCTATATAATACATTTTGGAACCTGCTCATTGACTGATACACACTGAAAAAATAACCTTTGAGATTTTGACTGGGATAACATAAACATGGATTAATTTGTGAGAAACTGGTATCTTTACAAGAAAATTTATCAAGTCATACATGTATATCCACCCTTTATTTAGGAACTTAAGATGACCTCTATTCTATTTTGTTTTTCTCTGGATGGAAGTTGTACACTTTATCAAAATTACTCCTTTGTATTGTATGTATTAGTTAATTTTGTAAATGTTTTTTTAAAGAAAATTTAATTACATAATTATATGTTGCTAATATAGAAATACAAATAATGTTTATATAGTGATTGAACATTGCCGCATTCCCTTATTAATTCTAGCATTCACTTAAAAATTTTTTTGAATTTTTTACTATTCCATTATGTTATCTATGAAAGTCAAAATTCTGTTTATATGTCTATATCATTTATTCTTTTCTTGCCTTCTTTAGATTAATAATTTCTAAATTCTATTTCCTCTATTTTATTCCATTTATTAGATATTATTTTGCTATTCTTACATTGGATATCCTAAGAATTGCAACATAACTACTTAACTTATTAAAATCTCATAAAATCTAGTCATATTTTTACCTCTCAAACAATTCAATAAACTTTCAATACATTATTTATCCCCTCCTTCTTTTGATAGGTATTACTTTTTTAACTCAAAAATACATTACATTTGATTTTTCAGTCAAAATCTATTTAGCTTTATCTACTTGTTTATATTTTTAATTTGTTTCCTTCTTTCCTGAGTTTTTATGCTGTTATCTAGGGTAATTTTCATTTTTGTCTAAAAAAACTCCCTTTAGTATTTTATGTTAGGATGTGTTGATGAAATCTCACTCTTGTTATTTAGATATGCTTTTATTTTCTGCTCAGTTTAAAAGATAATTCTGGGGCTTGGAATTTTGGATTGGCAGTTATTTTATTTTAAATACTTTTAAGGTTTTATTCCATTGCCTCTCTCATGCATTATTTCTCTTGAGAAGTGATGTATAAATCTTACATAGATCTTCTGAAATTGTTTCCCCCCCCCCATGTTTTTTATTTTCTTCAGCTTTAGTATGGTGTTGATAGATGTGGGTTTTTTTGCATTTATCCTGTTCGGTTATATGGCATTTCTTGAATCTGTATGTCTCTCATTAGTTTTGGAAAAAATATTGTCCATTATCTCTTTCAGCATACTGCTGACCTAATAATCTCTGTATCCTCTCCTTTGCAGACTCTAGTTGTATATATGTTAGATACTTTACTTCGTCCAGATGATTTTCTTGCTATTTCCCATCTGTTGGTCTTTAGACATCTGCGGTCTATTACGAATAAGTTTTCTTCCAGTTTCACCAATATTTTCTTGTACTGTGTCTTTATTGTTAAACTCATTTATTGAATTAACTTCAATTATTATGGTGGGGTTTTCTTTACTTCTAGAATTTCCACTTTATTATTTTTCATATAATTAAGTTTGTCAAAAATTCTCCTTTTTTTCTTCTAATATTTTGGACATGTTATCCTTAATTATTTTAAAGTGTATGTTGGTTCACTCCGATACTTTCCAATCCCACCTCTGACTCTAATGAGTGCTGGGCAATATAAAGTTCTATGTCACTGCTTCTCATCTACCAGATAAAGAGATCTGTTATTGTGGTAAACAAAACTACTTTGTTTATGCTACTTGAAGCATCACCTTACAATACTGAGCTAAGCTTAGCCACAGACTTTTATTTAAAAGTAAGGGGTTTAGATAGGATTATCTCTAGGTTCTTTTCTAATTCTACAAGACTAAGTCTATAGCTATTTTGGAATATCTTCAATGTTCGGCACGGTGCTAGATACAGAGGGGATATTTTATCTAAATTTAGTATTCAAGGCAGTACTGTTTAGACTGAAAGCTCATTGGCAATTTTCTATCTTTTTCACTGCTCTCTTTCTCCCCTAGTATAGTTCTTGGTGCAGGGCATGTGTTCAATAAGTACTGGCTGAATAAATAAATGAGTGATTTAGTTAATTGTATTAGAAATACAGATAAGTGATAGAACTTACCAGCACAGTTTTTCTTTTGAAGGATCAATATTAAATGGTGATTGGCTGAACATAAAAACTTAAAGAACAGAAAGGACTTAAAAATGATAATTATGCTTTTATTGAGCAGTTACATAGTAGATACTTTTCTGAATGTTCCATCTACATTATATCAAATAATACTTACAGTTTCTCTGTGAAGTAAGCATTTGGAGGGAGGTTAGGTTTTCTACCTGAAAGTGGTGAAGGTAGAATTCAAACTCAGGTCTATCTGACCCCAAAGCTTTTAACTATTACTGTATGTTGCCTAAGGTTTTAATCATCATACCAGAAAGAAAAGTCTTTTCATGGACAATTAAAAATCAATAAAGCTATATATACATAAATATAGGTAGTAGATTCAGGTATAGAGTAATGTATGTAAAAGAGAGAAATATTTTTTGCTTCTGGAGTTTTTATGTTTTCTCTTCTCTGGTGTTTTTTTTAACTCTGTTAGAAAATATCCAATATCTTCCTCACTAATCCATAACCCACCCACCAATGAGTAAAGAATTTTTAAAAATTTTATACAATTTTAGACTGTTTTTTTACATGCTAAAAGTAGATTTAGTTTCTTCACATGCTAGAAATAGATTTTTTTAAATATTGGCATACACATAACATATACATAGTTATATAGGTACACAGGAGAGAGAGAATATGTTTTTCCTTCACACAGCAGATTGGCCAGAAAATCAAGTTCACTCGTCTAGTTACTAAGCATACAATGACTTCCAGAATTGGAATAAATGTTCTTGGTTTACTTTTTTACAAAAATCTCCTCTGAAGGATACTCCAGTGAGGGGCTGTTACATTGTTTGCCAAAAGATAAATTAAGAAAAATTCTTGGAAAGTGAAGTTATTTTAGAAATCTTATTTTATACACATAGCCTCAAGATGACACATTTTCATCACAAGGATAAGAAATAAGAAGCCCAGAAAGAATTTAATAGAATAAATAGACTAAAATAGAATAGAGCCATTTCTTCTAAAAGGCCCAATATTCTTCAGACAAAAACCTCTTTTTCTTGCCAGTGCATCTCCAATAGTAGGCTCCCCTGGAGCAGTCAGAAGCCACACCCCGTCTCCCAGACCCGGTCTCTCACTTCTCTCCCCTGCTTTGCTCCACTTTAGCCTCGCTGGCTTTTGTGGTGTTCGCTGGATGCATGAATGCTTGAATACACTCCTCACTCAGGACTTCTGCACTAACTTTTCCTTCTGCCTGAAATGTGCTTCCCCCCAGGTCTCTGTATTTCATTCCCTTTCATTTTTCAGGTTTCTGTTCAAACGTTACCTTTCCCCATTGAAGCCTCTGATCTCTCCTTATAAAAGAGTAACCCATGCCCTGCCTTACCCTCAGCATCCACTCCAGCAGTGATTCCTTCTTTGCTTTATTCTCTTCCATTGCCTGTGCCTCCTTCTGACATACTATGCAATTATTTGCTTATTTCTGCAGTTACCAGCCATCTCTTCTCTTGGGATACCAGCTCCATGAGGAAGAAAATTTATTTTGTTGACTTTTCTATCTCAGTGACTACAGCAGAGCTTGCAACATGGTAGCACTCATTAAATATTTGTTGAATAAGTGAATTTGGATGCGTAATAGGAAGAATTTTCAGAAAGTGTTTTGTCTTCTAGGCCATTAAAAGATAATTATTCATAAAAATTAAATTTAATCTTCAAGTTAGAACATAGCAATGACATGTTAAAATTGCTATGCATTCCTCTCTTCTAGAAGAATTCTTATACATATCTGCAACTGGTTAAATTTCCATTGGTATCTCCATACAAATAAAAATATTTGTAGCTACCTTCATCTCAATTAATTTTTCCATCATGATTCATGTATTTTAAGAAAAATGGAATCTTCTCTGTCCCGTTAATGGTTGTTTTCCCAAAAAATAAAAACAGTGAAAGGAACTGAATAAACACTTCCTGAATGTGTGTATCTCTATACACATATATTATGTATATATTCTTCTGTGTATAATGTGGTATGTCATTAGAACCTCTTTATTATTTGATGAAGAAAGATATTTTCTCTTGCATCTCCAACAGAGCCAAGCACTTCAACCTTGTAAATTACCAAGGTATTAACCAAAGTCAGCTGCAACTTATAAATGCTCCTTTTTTATAAGAAGTCAATTTGGGCATGTGTTCTCCTTAGTATTACATAGCATTTGATCTCTTCTGCTTGTGCCATCCAATTTTTTTATAGTACACAACCTATCTTTATGAGGGTTCCTTAAGCCCAACAATCCACTCAGCACTCTCTGTAGAACACACACACATGCACAAACATTCATTCAAGTTCATTATTTTGACATAACATAGGATTGAGGTTTTTATTTTCTTCACAAAAAGATATTTGTGATACTAATTAAATCACTTACATGGATGGCAATATAACTCATAAAGAAACTGGACACTAATATTAGGAACTATAACATTAAATACACAGCAAACAGATGTTCGAACAGGAGACTTACTTTTGCTTAGAGCACAAGTCACACTCTGGCAAAGGTCACTTAGAGAAACACATTAGCTCCTGCAAGCACCCAGAAAGTTGTTTTAGACTGTGAGATATGGCACAGTAACACAGACACGGGGGAGGGGTGGGGGGAGTCCTAGGTCTTGGAGAGAAGGTGGCAAATTAACAAAACTTACATAAAAGTTTGTAATACAGCCCAAATGATCAAGGGCTTTCTATTTAACAAAAATAGTTAATTGTTTTTTTGGAGGGGAGAGGAAGGGGGGAGAGAGAGAGAGAGAGAGAAACATCAATTTATTGTTTCACTTTTTTATGCATTCATTGGTTGATTCACGTATGTGCCCTGACTGGGGATGGAACCCACAACCTTGACATACCAGGACAACACTCTAACCAACTGAGCTACCTGGCCAGGGCCAGATCAGGGGCTTCCATTGCTCCATAATTACTTAGTCTAATGTGATTCCTGAAAGAAGTCTAAATATAAAGGTAACTACACTAGGCCCTTTCCTCTGTTGATATTTTGTTGGTTTATTGTATACCTTAAACCTAGAGCCATCACACTGAGATCTCTACCACTGTGTTATTAAAATATTTATAGACTCTCCTTTCACTCTTGAAAGTGTGTCCATTTGTATATAAATGGTCAGATCACCATGTTTATGTATTTACCCCCCTCTGTGTACAATCAAGTGAAAAGTTTCTTTGTCTCAGAGGCAGCAGCTGTCCCAGGTGGTTCTCTTTGCAGACCACACCCTTGGAAAGACATTCACACGAAAGACACAAGAAAGGCCTAAGAATTACTTTTGCTCATTTAAAGAATACATCTTGCTGTTTGTAAATAATTTCAAAATTATGGTTCTGTGTTTAGGTACATGGTTTTAAAATATGAATAATTTTTACTCTAAATTTAGCCTTGTTTATATGGACACTAGTAGAACCCTAATATTTACTTTTTAGTTTTTAATTTTTTTATCCTCACTCAAGGACTTTTTTTTTCATTGCTTTAGAGAGAAAGGAAGGGTGAAAAGAAGGGAGACAGAAACAATGATGAGAGAAGCATCCATTGGTTGCTTCCTTTACAGCCTGGACCCTAGGGTCTTGCAGAGGGGTGGGGGTGGGGTCGCACACACCTGCACCTCAACTAGGGATCCAACCAAACTAGGTGTGTGTCCTAACAAGGAAGTGAACCTAAAACAACCTTTCAGATGACACCCAACCAACTGAGCCACACCAGCCAGGTGGACCCTGATATTTTTAAAAATTACATAAATACTAGCTATATAAAAGGGTTATTATCTTCTTCTCTTTGCCCAGAGTAAATCCATAGCCTACAAAATATTAATAAATAAGGGAAAAAGTTAGGAAATTGAGTCCTACTATTTTTTTCCTAGTAATTGCAACATAACCTTGTAGGGGTCCCTGTTGTTCACATGGAGCCAGAACCCTAGGATGACTGAAGGTGGCATGAGTAGTGACACAGGCCTCAGCCACTCAGTTAACTTCCCTGCTTTGTCAGGGAATTGTGTGTGTACAGTCTTTACATAACTTAAAAAAACAGATTCAAGATTTATATCACTAGATTATTAAAAATAGTATTTTGTCATCATATGCAAGGAGCTTAAACCTGAAACAAACCTAAACACTAGATCAACATAGAATTTTTAGGTTTGATTTATTTCACCAAGTCCATAAAACACTCTAAAATATTGTGTTTAGTTGGTCCTTTCCTTTCTGTATATGTGTGTCTGTGTTCATAATTATAATTATGATTCATGAAAAGCAGAGAAGCCCCTTACTTAAGTCCTCTCTCTGGAATTCTCTTCATCTTTCCCCAGTCCCCTTTTCTCCTTTCCTCAGTTTATCCAAGCTGGCTGCACAGGAGTTATCCAGGGCTATAGCAACTTCAGTTCAAGTCCAAGGACCCAAAAGAGCTGTTAATATCATACCCACTGTGGGAAAAATCTGGCTTCCTTTGCAGAATTTGTCGCTTCAGTCTGTTTAATCTTGGAGAAGCACAAGTGATTCTAGGTCACCCCTTGAATCCCCTGTCCCTCTCACCCCCACGATGTGATAGGGAATCACTTGGGAGGGCTGTACTCTTCCTTGGCACTCTGATACAAATTGTAAAACAGGAGCTTGTCTATCATTTATGTAGGAAGTTCTCCCTTTTCTCTAAAGACGAGCATTTGATGAGCACAAATCAACTTTTTGATTTAATTGATTAAAGTAATCATAGAAACATGATTGGTCCAAAGGATTTTTAAGGTCTCTTGCATACCTGAAATTGAGGCTTATTCTACACTCCTCTTCCCCTTGGCTCCTACCTACAGCCCTTATGTAGTTTTGTCAAGTCCATCTCTAACATGTGTCTTGAATTTGTTTATTCATTTCCTTCTACACTGGAGCCACCATCATCTCTGGCCTGGACACAGAAGCCTCAAAACTGGCCTCTGGGTTTCTACACTTGCTTTGTTACCATCTCATTTTCCATTGGGAAGCCTGAACAATCTTCGTAAAACAATAATCAGTTCATATCCCTCTGCTCAAAACCCTCCAGCACTTTCCTATCTTTATAGTATAAAATCTAAACTTTTCATGAGGATCTGAAAGACTCTGCAAGATCTGGACCTGGGCAACATCATCTCTTCCCATGACCTCTTTTATTCCCCCCCCTTCCAGGTGTGAAGGATTTTCTCTGTTTATTGCATGGGTGCAGCTCTGCCAGCCCAGAGCCTCTGCACTAACTGCTCTCTTCCTCTGCTCTCTGCAGAGGGGGCTCCTTCTTGGCATTCAGGCCTCAGTTCTAGTTTCACCACCTTAGAGAGCCTTCTATGGCTGTCTCACCTAAAATTGGCCCTTGCACCCTCCTCCAGGAACTTTTTACCACCTCGCCTCCACATTATTATAGAGAGAGCAAAGAGTTAAAAAAATTGCTAAATCCCCAAAGGCCAAGTACAAAGGGTGAAAAGTTCTGTTATTTTGGCTTCCCTGGCCCCTCATGGTTGAAGAAGGCTCAATTGGCTTAATAATCTTTGTCACCAGCAAAGCCATGAGCACCACAAAAGGAAGAGGGTTCTTCTGGAAAAGAGAAAATTGAAAACTGTCAAAGAGTCCTCTTCATCCTGTTGGGGTGCTGCATCTATCTTTTCTGAGACCTGGTGGGACTTTCTACAGACTCAGGACAAGACTCCCTTCTTCCCTTGAGATTTCTGAGGGCAGGAAGCTTGCTGGATTCCTCTGCACTAGCAGGACATGTGTTTTAGCACAGTCCAGGGTTTCTAAGAAGGAGAAAACAGGCACGTACACAACCTAGTTTTCTCCACCCTTGGGAGAGAGTGAACTAAAGGATTTCTTCAGTTTCTGTGACCCCGGGTGAGAGTGGCTGGAATTACCTGAGGGACAGGACTTGTAGAGCTGCACTGGCAGTTTCTTAGTGGTAGTTCTAGATGCAACTGGTATCCAGAAGGGGATATGGGGCATACCATTGGTGGGGGCTGAATGAAGACACCTTTGTGCATCTGCCTAGCCATGGAAAATTATTGGTGGCCCCAATACTTCACCTTCGTATGTCTGTGCTCTTTGCAATGCTTTTGCAGCTTGTCCCATCATGGGCTGGAACTTTACCCCTGATCTGGCCTTGTGACTTGTTTTGGCCAATAGAGTGTGGTAGAAGTGACTGTGTACCTGTTCTGAGCCTAAGCTCAAGAGGCCTTGCGAGCTTCCACTCTGTTCTTCAATCCCTGTGATCTCTCGGTTCAGGCTAGCCTGTTGGAGGATGTTACCACATGGAGGAGAGATGATCTGTTGCAACTGAGCCACCTTGCTACCTGCCAGTCTTCCTTTGACCTGCCAGCTGATGCAAACACATGAGAGAACCCAGCTGCCCCAGCCTATACCAGACGAACTAAAATGAGCAGGCTCGTGAGTAACAATAAATGGTTTTGTTTTTAGCTACTGACTTTTGGGATAGGATAGTATGCAGCAATAGCTGATGATACTTGGAGTAAGGAAACTAAACACTGCCTGAGAATACCATCTATGTCACTTACTCTGAGATTGTCATTTTAATAAGAAACCACCATCATTAGACTGACCTTGATGAAGAAAACAGATTCTGTCTCCTCTTCAGATGGCACCAGGGTCCTGATGTCACCAGCATCCCCAGGGCTTCGGCCAAAACTGAGCGATGGCACCACAGCGGAACCAGCTGAGCAGTGACCACGGCTAGGGTTAGGATTAGCATGAGAGTGTGTATCTGGCAGCCAGTACAAACAAGTCTTCAGATAAAAGAGAGTGGATTTTCATATGGCTATCAAAATACTGAAAGCCATGAGGGTTTTGTTTTAATTAAAAACAAAGAACTGCTCTATACCAGAAAAGAAAAACAATATATTGTAGTTTTTGGTTAACACCTGAAGTGCTTAAAAATAAGCACAGACTTATGAGCTATCATCATTTCCTTCACTAGCTATGTTTTATGACTTCTAATAATTACTTAAAAGGGGTTTTATAAACATAGAAGTTTACACTTAAGATGGGTAAAAAAGAGTTTATGGTAAAATAATTTGACAGCAAGAATGTCCTAGACTATCAGAAAATTGGTAAATCTGTCACATCTGAGCGAGAACAGAGTCTGGCCAAATTTATCTTACCTCTCCTTAGCTGAACAGTCAACGAAGCAAAGCACTTTACCTCATTTGCTAGCTTAGATTTTTTTTTTTTGAGGTCAGTACAGGCTAAAGCATGTTGCAGCCCAACACCTGAATAACAAAATAATTTTTAGTTCAACTAATTTAGTTCATGATTTTTTCTTAATGAAAATTGAGAAACCTGTCTTAGAGACAGGTTCGTTTCATATTTTTCTTTTTCACATATTTTTATCTTCTAAGGATAATGTTGCTCACTGCCGCGTATCTTTGGGGCTTGTGCTGTGCCTTGAGCACACATTCGGACAGTCCGTTAGGTGATGTGGGGTCGCACACAGGTGCTTGCGGAATGTTTGTTGAAAACGTGATTGTAGACGGGATTCCAGAGCACGGCGACCGGCAGCCTGGCCTAGGCGAAGAGGCAGATTCGGGAGGAAATCCTGGCCCCGCCCCACCTGGGGTTTGGTGCAGAGCCTTGGTGCTAAATAGGACAATACAACTGTTGAAGGGTTTGGAAGAGATAAAATATGTAAAACACTGTACCTCATACATGGTGATTTTTCAAAAGGATTCCATGAGATCTTACAGAATAAGCTAAATAAGTTCTAACTTGAACATAAATGCTCCGAAAAGAGGTTGCAGTGAAAAAATACATAATTTTATAAACATAATATACTAGCTAACCATTTATAATTTACCAATGTTGAATTACATTTATATTTTTCTTTTATGTTGGATTGGCTATTTAAAAGCATTTAGGAGTTAGAACAAAATTTAATTAGGTCATTTTTTCATGTTCTAGTAATAGGTGAAATAAAGCTGTGTTCTAATTTTCAATAAAGAATATCGACCTTACGTTTGGAAAGGAGAGAAGAGTACCTATGATGAGGGCATTTGCAACTGGTAACAGTCTGTGTTGACATCTTGCTGTCCTCAGAGTCTTGTAGGTGAAAACAAGTTGTTCTGTGAATATTTTAGCAGCATAGTAATTCCTTTAGCTACAATCCCAAAATGAACATACCATTTTTCCCCATACAAACTCTGAGATTTAGTCTATACTTTGTCATTAGAAGATTGTGTGTCCTCAGCTACTTAACCTTTACAGGCCTCACATCAACAGATATTTCAAGATTATACTGTGAAAAATTAATTTATTGTATTAGGTGCTTTGGGTGTCATTAAAAGGGAGAAGACACAATTCTAGTGCTGAAGGGGTTTACAATCCAATCAGAGAGACAAATACCGAATGTTTATGAACAAGGTACATTGTCCTTTAAAACGTGTAAACCATGCTCTGAAGAGGCAGGGGAGTGTTTGTTTGGTGGGAGGTGTCCATGGAAGAAATCCTTTTATAGATAACACCAAAAATAAGCCTTGAATGATTGGCAGAGTTTTAATAGCCACTCTGTGGTTCAAAAGAAGGCAGCAACATGAATGTGAATGTGGAGGAAACACGGGACATGTTTATTCTGTGGTGACAAGTAGTTAATCTGATGTGGCATGATGATGTACACCTAAGGTAAGTGAAGAGAGTAAATCAGAGTTACTCTGTTTAAGGCCTCGAATTCCGGGGAAAGGATTTAATTCAGTAGGAAATAAGATACTTCAAGTTCCTTATCTGAATGAGGAAGTGGGCTGGTTCACTATTAATCAATTTCAACAGATACTTATAGTAGAAACAGCGGGCTCACCATTTAACAAATAAACATTTAGCTACATGGCCCTTCCTGTATGCCTCTATGACGATTTGTAAGTATATTTATGTGGCTGACAAAAAAGTCTGTATTTTGTTTGCTGAAATTTTTCTGACCCTGACATTTCCCCATGTGAACATAGTTTCCCCTCTCCTTTGAACTCATTATTTTATATCTAATTTGCTTATTGCAGTTTGTGCTTTCATTTCATATGATCACTATACATGTACACATATCTTCTCCTTCTTGCCCAGTGTTAATTTCAGGAGGTGGGGCCCCTGTCCAACCTATCCTGATATACTCCACAGTGCTGTGCTTAAGAGGCATTCAACGATATGTGCTGAGTGAGTGAACAGTTTCATGTCGGCTTCCCTGCGAAATCTCTACACTAAGTTTAAATGTTTTAAGTTACATACTAATTTCCACCTAGAAGATTGCTCTGGAAATGATTGAAAAGTACTTGAAAGGTAGATTTCTTAGCTCTCTTAACACCATTGCTACATGAATTTGTCAGAGATACATAAAACTGCACACTCCTTCCTGTTGGTTATGTTTTTATTACAACAGTAGTACATGTTCACTGTAGAAACATCATATATTACAGATAAGCAAGGGGAAGAAATCAAAATCTCCCGTAATCTTAGCTCAGAAGTAACAGTTACTATTTTAGGAGTTTATGAAGCAGATTGTACATGCATTTTTTTTAAAGCTTTTAATACTCATGGCTAATTTAGAAAGACCGAAGCTCCTTTTAGAGGTGTTGAGAATGCTCTTCATATATACCAATCACTAATATTAATCCTGGCACAATGGGCAGGAGAAAAATCTTTCCTTTATAAATGTACTTTTCTTTGAATGCTGATTAAGTTGAAATTTTTTTCATGTGTTTATTGTGTTTCTCTTGTGAATTGCCTCTTCACATTTTTGCCTGTTTTTCTATCAGGATACTTCTTTCTTATTTTTAAAAATGGTTTTTGAGAACTGGCTGTGCATTACCAAACACTTCCCCCAGTCAGGCCTTCCACCACACCTGCTTTCAGAGGCACCGATCCCTTGGAGGGGGTCTAACAAACAGAGTGAAAGTCCCCTCTGGGATCACCTCTTCCTCTCACTTCTAAGCTGAGTCAATGTCATGAGTTAGAATGTCTTCCAAGAATGGAAACAAACATAACCACCAGTGAAATATTATTTTCGCTATGAAGAGAATTATTTTCAGAAACAATGGTAAAAATAGCATTTAAAATTTACAAGTGCCCCAAGTTACCTTTAATAATGACTAAAAATTTATAACTTATATGACAACTTTCTTTTTACTCTCCAGAATATCATATGTAGTACTAGGTAGCCTAAAAAGAATAGAATGGGATATGCATGTTAGTGACGACAAGGCCGATTTGGTAACTGCAGTTAACAGTAACGTCTGTTCGTCCACTGCCGATGCAGTGAATGAAGTGTGTCCATGGGGTATGTATGGAAGTCATGTATGGCTGTGCCCCATACATTTCACAAAGAATGGACACTTTTATGGTTTGGTAACTAAGAAATTAGCTGGGGGCAATGCTGAAATTCTTTCTTCTTGGAAAATGGAGTCTATGAAAGAGGAGAAAGTGAAATAAATTACAAAAGGGAAAAAAAGCTACATGGCTGGGTATTACAGAAGTACAAAAAAAGAGGAAAATGAAAAAAAAAAGGAAAGAGCTATAAAACAAAAGAGATTGAGAAATGAGGCTTAGAAAAATACATTCTTTAAATTTATTATTGGGTTATTATCAAAATCTGGTACAACTTCATAAGTCATTTAAATTATGTAAGTGGGGCATTACAAATATGGAACAGCTTTTTTAAATGTATTAAATGAAGTTTACCCCTCATTTACTTTACTGGCATAAATATAGTTAAGTGTGTCTTGTATGGGTTATAAATGCTGAAAACAGTTTGTTTTTGAAATTAAAAAATATTTTTAAGTACACACATGCATTAGAAGCCCCTCAAGCTGTTCACTGGGATTCAAAGTCCTATCAGATTCTTTTTCCTGTTATTTTCAGATGTTTGTTCACTAGCGATAGCTTTTGAAGCAAGTGGGAAGACTTGTCACTCACAATTTTATTTGGGTTAAATAAAAGGCTCTTGGTTACAGACTCTATCTACTTGAGGTCCCTTAAAAATTCAGTGGAAAGGCTGCATAAAGGACCATAACGGAGGGGTGTAATAGCTTGTCATCATGAAACCAGCCCAGATTTGAACGCTTTCCTAAAAGATAAATGCAGGAATACCTATTAATCTGGGGATGTTGGTATATCTAGGAACAAAGTAAACAACAGATAATAATTATTTTAAATTTTATTTATTCATTTCTCACTTTCTTCCAAAATCTTTGGTCCATGTTGGGAGTAGGAAAAGTCACAACTTAGGATACAAATAAAAATACAACAATGTTTGGCTAATTCAAAAACATCTTAAAGATTATAAAATTATTAAAATGTTCATAAAAATAATGCTTTAAATTTAAAGCTGGTTTACCTGTATGAAAACACAAACTAGAGACAAAATGTTGGACTTCAGGTTACGTAGTTTGTCTCACTTTAAGTAGTACCAGTTAAATGTGAGTAAGGTGAATTTTGTAGGCATTACAGAAATAAAGCCTGGATGCTCTTCTTTAAATTTACTAACAAGTATAAGGTAAGGTACAATAGCTTAGACAGAAGAAAAATTCCAAGAGTGGTAATACTTTTTTATAAATTAGTGAACCGAGCCCCCAAAGTACGCTGCGAGTTTGTGGATCGTGTTTTCCAACAGCCATTCGAGCAGCGTGACTAATATGATATCCTCCCTCCTTGGCCTCTTTCCATTGTCAACCAAAAATTAGTGACAAACATCACATGCGGAGGAAACACATCAGGAGGTTCCGATGCCTGACATATAAACACGGCTTGCATCACTATGGATGCAAAGCTCTAAAACTACAGGCGTTTTGACTATGATGTAAGACAGGATTACAGACCATGAGTTGACTCTTTTAACAGTTTCATTTCAATGAAGGGGAAGGTAGTTATCTCCCAAACATTTTCCTAACATTTAAATTTTTTGTCAGCCTCATTTTATTTCCTGATACCGGAGCCCTGGCATGTGAAGTGTATTTCTATGTTTTAAGGGAACTTTTAAAGTTAATGATTTTCACCATTATGGATCAATAATATAATTTATCCTATTTCCCCAACTGTGGCTATACTGAACTTAAAAACACTAAATCAATTAATCTGTTTTCTAATGACTGGGTTACTTTTTGAAATACTATATTGGTTTTATTTTCTTTCGAACATGTATATGTGTGTATGTCTATACACATATACTCTATATACACCCACTCTATGTATATACACATATGTATATACCTACAAATATACATATGTACTTACTATATATGTGTATATCTCTGTTGAATATATATACTCTGTACACGTACACACCCCCACACAGAAATCTATAGTCACCTTCACATGTTCAAAGCAATCCCAAAGAGTTCAAAATCCAGGATTTGAAACACCAATCCACAGAAAGATATGATATTTAAAATCACAAAACAGTTTTGTGCACTGAGACAAACCCAGCCGCACAAACCTGTACATAGGCACAGGACTGGAAGGCAGGCAGGCTCTCTTCGTTAACTTTCTATAAACTCCTGACATAAAAGTGATAAATGAAACGTAAATGCTATCCTTTTTTAGCTCAACTGTTAAAAAGCCAATTATCTACCTGTGAATGTATTGCCACATAGAATTCTTTGAAGACATTTCGTAATCAGAAGTGAGAAACCCTGAGCACCTGGCATCCGACCATCATTCTATCTGTTGAAACTGCTAATAAAACATAAACCTGAAGGGCATTATTCCCAGCTCTAAGGCGACACTGCTGTAATTAAAGAAAACCTGTGCCTGAGTCGGTGGAGTCCCGTCTTGCGGAGTCCTCCGTCCTCGCCGAGTGGGAGGGTCACACTGGGAGAGACTAATAAGGGCAGCGATGCGTCCCCCTTCCCCACTCGCAGGGAGCGTATTCGGGCCACTGCTCGGCGGTGCGGCAGCCCTGCTCGGACTCCACTGCGCCTCTGAGGGGGTCAAACACACGTTCAAGGTAAGCCGCGCAGCTTTCCGGCCGGTCCTTTCACTTCATTTCTCGCACACATACCTATTCTATGTCATCTGCTCACGTTTCTGGTCATTAGTGTGCATCTGCTTTTCAAGAAAATGTAAAAACTGTGCTACACATGTAAATATGTTTTGGTGGATGGATAATACACACCTGCAATTACGCATTCGCATAGGTAGCTTTGTAATGGGACCAAAAACGTTTGGCACGATGTGGCCGCTTTACTATGCTACATGTAATGTAGTTCGTATTCATACGTTCACATAATGCAGGCTATATACTTTATACTTTTGTTCTAGGTGGTTTTTCTGGCTCTGTTTGTAAAGCGGAACTATGAACGGTGTAAACAGACATCATATACAGAATAAAAATATCCATGGTTTCAGTTGCACAAAACAAACTCAAAATAAATATTCATGCCATTAGATATTAATTTTTAGTCTATGTCTAGAGATGTTACCCTGGGAAGCGAGGAGGCAGATTCCGGTGCCTCGCTCTCTGGTCACTGTTACTTATTCGACCTGCAGTATTTCTCCCAAGTGCGACTTCCAGGGGGTCGCGGGCGCGGGATCCCGGACCTGGCCTCCCCCGGCCCCTTCTTGCCCCGGCTTGTTCTGGTGCGTCCGGCCCTGAGACTAATTACCCTGCAGCAGGCGCAGCGCCTTCGACCGAGCACCGCCTCCAACTCAGCAGTCCTTGCAGCCGCTGCTGCCGCGGGAACGTCCCGGTCCGGCGCTCAGAACGCAGCCCCGCCGCCGTTGCACGAGATCCAGCCGCCACCGCCGTCAGTGCGCCGGCGCCGCTGCCGGGCGGCGAGGACGCAGGCGGAGCTGCGCAGCCCGGCGAGGTCGCTTGCAGGGTCCGGGAGAAGTTTGTTGGCCGGGAGCCAAGCACGCCACGGCCACCCCGCTCGCCAGCTCCTTCTGAGCAGGCGGGCGTGTCAGCAAAACCTGCTCCACGTAGGTTATTGGGGGCGGGAGGAAGCAGGGAGTCGGTGGGCAGGTGAGCTGGTGCGCAGGCCAGGTTATGAGAGCCTCGGAGAGACGCCAACTTGTATGAGGATGGCGAGGCTTTCAGAACACAATGCCAGCCTCAGGGGACGGTGGGCTGGAAGTCAGAATGAGGAGAACCCAGAATTCAGAAAATGCCTAGAGTTTTAATTCAACCATAGAGGAATTGCAGCAGTGAGTGACCTTGAACCACAGCTTGAAGTTGGGAAATGCAAGGGTAAAGGAAGTAATTGTGCTGCCTCCCACCCTCTAATTCCAAGACGTCTTGGTCCCGCCTGCTTGGAGGACAAATCTGAGGAGAAATAAGATGGGAGGATGGTCAGGACGTTCAACAGAAATTTATATCTGCCAGATCATGGAGGGCATGAAATAAAACCACTCCAACCCCCTCCCGTGCCTCAACCACCACCACGAAAAACAGAGACAGAGCGGCAGTGGTGCTTCTCATTCTGCTCAAATCAAGCACTACAAGTTTCTCTACCCAAATCTGCGATCTTTCAGCATTTCCTGGCTGGTGCCTGGTGAGAAAGCTGTAGGACCCTCTCTAAGTAGAGATCCTTGATAGGTGTCTGCAAAGGAGGAGCTGAGATGTTCCAGTGTTCAGATGGTGCAAAAGCACCTAAAAGCCTCTTTCTGAGAAGGGCTGAAAGGATATTTTGGGCTAGGAATATCTGTTAGAGTGGAAAAAAGGAAGGGTCATACCCAGGGATGGAATAATTTATTCTCTCCCCAGTGTATAAAAAATGGAGAAGGTGAGTGGTAGGTGCTTCCGTGACATTTTGTCCAGCCTGATTTCTCAAACTGTTGAGATCTAAGTGGAGTGTCCAGTGAAAGGTGGGCGAAGGTGGGCAGTGAGCTTGAACCTGATATGAGGCAGAGCAAAAAGGTAAGAGAAAATCAAATGTGATTATGATCACAGTTTGGACACTCTCTCTGAATCCAAATCACCATACAAGGAAACCATCTAAAACAGATGGGAGCCCATGATATTTTCCAGAAATGGAAAATTTCCATCTACTTTCTTTTTCTAGTTTAGTCTCTCTTGCTGCAGTTTTAGTTTATTTTTTCACCCCAGCAGACAGAAATGCCCAGTGAGCACATGGAAAGGATGGTTTTAGAGGCCAGAGAAGATGTGGAAGTAGAAACTATGGTTGTATAGCTAATTGGTGTCATAAATACAAATTCAGGTGAAGAATGGGAGAAAAACAGCAATGAAAACTAGCAGGGCTAGAGAGATGCTAATAGATAACCTGACAAGGATGCTGGAAAAAATAGAAAGAATGGGACTGGAGATGGATTATTTCAGGCAGGCCTTGTTGAGGACATATATCTTAAAGAGGCAGAGAACAACAAGGCTTAACAGAAGAGAGCAAGAGGGAGGACATTCCAGCCAGAAGGAATGGCATGTGTGAAGGCTTAGAGGTGGGAGTGAGTCGTCATGTGCCTGGTAAGACAGAGAATCCAAGCTGGGGTGAAACCTGAGATGAAGAGAGCAGATAGCACCTGCCAAGGAGAGATTGGAAAGGAGAAGCTAAGAGGCAGGGGGCTCTTTAGGTTATTTTATAGGCATGTAGCAAGATAATCAGGGAGAGAAATGGCATATTGAGTTTTGAAATTGATAGAAAGATGGTGAATGCAAGAGTGGAACCATGCATAATGTTTATGATCTCTGTGAAAAATCAGAGATACTCATTAGATTGTAAGATTATTAGATCAAAAAGCTAATAGAGCACTTCAAATGAAACAATTAGTAAAGGTTAATAAATTGGGAAAAACTGTACATATAGATTAATTTAAAATTTTAAGTGACGTTGGATCATTGACATAAATATGTCTGTGAAAACTGAGCTAAAGAATTGAAATCTGAGAAAAAAAATGTAGGCCAGTCAGTATGGTTGAAATTGAGAGTAGTTTACATATAGTTGATGGAGACAACTGTAGTTCAAAGAAGCAAGTCAATAAAGCAAATGAATTGTTGAGGATAAAAAAAATAATTAAGCATGCTCAAGAGGAACCTGAAGTTAGAGATTCCATGGGAAGTAGGTACTAGTTTTAAAGTAACAGGAGATATACAGTGGGACTTGGATAAAAAGTGATATAGTTGACCAGTTTTAGAGGAGTAGAAACATTAAGAACCAGGAAATATGTTTTCTGTGAAGAAGAGACCAACTTTGATAATGTTTTTTTTTGTCCCACAAAATAACTGAAATTATGTTCACTGAGCCTCCTTTTAGTAATGTTTTCTGTATTTGTCTATGCTTTTTCACTGCACCCATATCTTTCTATGAATATTAAGTTCCTTTCTGGATATACAACTGAACAGCTCCAAACTTTCATTTGTTTAATTTTAGACCAAATGTATTGCCTTAAACTGTATTGATCTTACAAATTGGTCAAATGAGTACCTACTAAATGCCAAGTTTAAATAAAATCCAGCAGATAAGTTACAATGTTTTCTCCAAGATAATCAATATTTATAGGAGACAGAATGCACACAACTTGTTACAATGCAATATATACCATGCTGAAGCAGGACTGGACACCGAGCTCTATTGCATCTCAAGGCAGTGAGCAACAAACTCTATCTGTGATGGTTCTCAGAGATTTCATAGGGGCATTCGAACTGCATGGGGAAGGCAGAGTAAATGTTCACCAGATGGGAAGATAATTAAAAGGACATTCCAGCAGCCAAAACAGCATGTGCAGAAGCCTGGCACGTTTTGGGAATGGTGAATAATTTGATAGAGTACAGTTCGTTTGGAAGGAGGTGGCAGGGCCTGAGAGTGAACGGATGAGTTGAGACCTCACTGTCAGAGAGCCTTGAATGCCTTTCTGAGGTGAGAGCAATGAAAAGCCACCGGGTGACTTTGGTAAAGCAGAACACTGAGGTGATTAGATCTGCAGTTTAGAAATGTAATTCTTGAGCAGTAGGAGAATGGAATTAAGGGAAACAAAATGGGAAGAAAGGCGTCTACTTAGCCTGTTGCACTTTCTAGGTTAAAAATGATAAGGGCATGAACTAAGACTGTATTAGTGAGGATGAGAAAATTGGTTTGGATTCCGAAGACATTTTAAAAGTAGATTTGATAAAAATTTTAAATTGTATTTTATTGATTATGCTATTATAGGTGTCCCAATTTTTCTCCTTTTGTCCCCCTCCACCCAGCACCCCCACTCCCTCAGGCAATCCCCACACCATTGTTCATGTCCATGGGTCATGCGTATAAGTCCTTCAGCTACTCCATTTCCTACACTGTACTTTACATTCCCATGGCTATTCTGTAACTATCTATTTATCCCTTTGCCTCCTCACCCATTCCCCTACAATGCTCTCCTTTGATTTTTGCGTTGGTTTGCAACAATCAAAACACTCTCCCTATCCATGATTCTGTCTCTATTCTTGTTTGCTAAATTTGTTTTTTAGATTCAATTGTTAATAGGTATGTATTTATTGCCATTTTATTGCTCACAGTTTTGATCTTCTTTTTCTTAGATAAGATCTGTTAACATTTCATATAATAATAGTTTGCTAATGATGAACTCTTTTAGTTTTTTCTTGTCTTTTCGTTATCTGTCCTTTAATTCTAAATGATATCTTTGCTGCATAGAGCAATCTTGGATGTAGGTCCTCACTTTTTGAGACTTTGAATATTTCTTGCCAATCCCTTCTGGCCTGCAAAGTTTCTTTTCAGAAATCAGCGACAGTCTTATGGGAACACCCTGTAGATAACTAACTTGTTCTCTCGCTGCTTTTAAGATTCTCTCTTTATCTTTAACCTTTGGCATTTTAATTATGGTGTGTCTTAGTGTGTACCTGTTTGCATCCATCTTGTTTGGTCCCTGTGCTTCCTGAACTTGCATGTCTATCTCTTTACCATATTAGGAAATTTTTCTTTCATTATTTTTTAAAATAGATTTTCAACTTCTTACTCTTTCTCTTCTGTTTCTGCCTCCCCTAGAGGCTGCTTACACTATCCTCATTTTTTCAGTTTTTTTTCTTATTGTTCTGATTGGGTGTTTTTTGCTTCCTTATGTTTCAAATCATTGATTTGATTCTTGGCTTCATCCAGTGTACTATTGTTTCCCTGTAAATTGTTCTTTATTTCAATTAGTATATTCTTTGTTTCTGACTGGATCTTTTTTATGCTGTTGAGGTCCTCACTAAGTTCCTCGAGTATCCTTATAGCCAGTGTTTTGAACTCTGCATCGGATAGATTGCTTATCTCCATTTTGTTTAGTTCTTTTTCCAGAGTTTTGACCTGTTTTTTCATTTGGCCTGTTTTGACCTGTTTCTTTGTTTCCTCATTTTGGCAGCCTCCTTGTGTTTCTTTCTGTGTATCAGGTAGAGCTACTATGACTCCATGTCTTGGTAGTTTGGCCTAATGTAGTAGGTGTCCTCTAGGGTCCAGTGGCACAGCCTCCCCTATCGCCCAAGTTGGGTACTCAAGGTATGTCATTTGTGTGAGCTGAGCATACCCTCCTCTTGTAGCCGAGGTTTGGTTGCTGTTGGCAGATCAATGGGAGGGATTTCGCCAGACCAGTCAGCTTCGAGGATTGACTGTGACCACTGACCACAACCTCCACCCCCCATGGAGGGTCAGTTGTGCAGGGCAGGGTGGTGGTGCTCTGACATGGTCTGTAGCTGTCCACTGGGTGTTCAGGCTTTGGGGTTTCCTAAGTGGTGCAGGTCAAGGTGAGTCCCCATCTGTATTCTGCCTGGGGCCACCCTGCATGAGCTGTGAAGCAATCTGCGATGGCTTCTACTTGTGCTGGGCTTGGAGATTCCCAGGCAAACTCAGGCTGTGAATCTATACTGTCTGCACTAGTGCTGGACCTGGCACCAGTTAGCTGTTGCTTGTTTGGTAGGATTTAGGAAGTTTTAAGCATAGGCCAAGACCAACCATTCATGTTGAAAAGTCATGGTTAACTGGTTGGATTGACCTGTAAGTTGGGTTGGGACAGAGTCTCAGGGGATAACCATGGTGGGGCAAACAGTGTTGGCCAGGTTGATGGAGTCTCAGATATGGTACCCTCTTGCCAGCTCTGCGGCTCTGTGGGAAAGGGCTCAGAAAAAGTACAATGGCCTCTGCCTGCCTTTCTGTCTTAGAGAAAGCTGTCCCCCAGCTCTCACCTTGATGTCAGACACTTCAGTTTCTCCCTGTATGCCACTGGTGCCCTTTAAGCTGCTACCCCAGTGCTGGAGCTCAGGGGGAGAGAGTCTGAGCAAGTCTGTATGTGGGCTCTTTAAGGGGAATTGCTTGGAACTCCAGAAGTTTCTCCCACTGATTCAATCAGTGGGAGAAAGGAGGCACAGTAATGAAGCTCCTTGATAGCTTCATTACTTCTAGATTTTGCAGCCAGAAGTAATGTGGACTCAACTCTCTGGCACAGGATCCCTGGGCTGGGAGGACTGGTTTGGGGCCGGGACTCCTCACTCCTGAGATATCCCTCCAGAATTTTCATCCACCGCACTTGGATGTAGGACCAACACATTCTGCATCTCGGCCCTCCTACCAGTCTGGGTGGATATGGATTCTTTAATTCCATAGATGTCAGGATTCCATTCAACTTGATTTCTGATGGTTCTGAAAGATGGTTGTTTTATATTTTAGTTGTAATTTTGATGTGTGATTTGATACATTTTGATAGAAACTTGATATGGAGGGTAATGAATGATTTGAAGATGATTTTGAAATTTCTAATGTGGACCCCTAAGTTAATGATGATGCCCGTAATTAAGATACAAGGTCAAAAGTTACCTGTAGAATATAAAGAAGGCAGAAACCTTGTCTAAGCTGCAAAAGACTTCACAAATGAACTTTAGTTTCATTACTACAGTCATTGAAAAAATCATGAAATAATACGATATCTAGTCCTAAACTCAGAGGATATTTTCCTGTTATTGGCTTGGAGTTTTAATTCTGTAGTTTTGACTTTGCAGTTGGTTTTCTCCAATAGTCTGTAACTCTAGTATAGCTTTACAAAAGATAGTTCCTAAAGACTGGTAAAAGAACAGAAGCAATACACCTGCTGTTTTTGCTTACCTATAAGATGTGTCACTTTATGGCAGTACGGCCAGATTTTCTTGGTGTTATGTATAGGCGTGCTGGAGTGTACTGAAGATGGTTTGACTTAAAAATTGACCTTGTACCCAGCCACATCCTAGTTCTCTTTATAATTAATGTTCTAAAAACATGGGTTATTTCTGTCATTTAACAAATCAAGCCTACTTAATTTTGAGAGTCAAAATTTTGTGTTGCTCATTTAACAGTCTATGTAAAGCAAAGCATTATTCCCTTTCCATTTTTCCTCTCTTTTTTTTTCTTTCTCTTTTTATGTTGTTTCTATTTTGGTGTTAGGTCTAATGCTCTTATCCTGTGTGTAATACCAAATTTTAAATATGCAGAATAAGCATTATTAAATGTTAGGTGGCATAGCAATAAAATCATTCGTGCTTCCTGGGAAGATTTGGTTTGTTTTATTTTCAGATGGCTCCTGACCATCTCATCTGGCAAGGCCACCATTCCAACATTCTATCTGCTTACTCTGCTTTCCTTTGCTTTCTAGCTTTTGTCTTTCAGAGATAATGTATGTGTATGTTTATTTTTGGTGTTCCTGATAAAAGTGACACCCGGAGTTTCCCCTAATTGTCTCACTGCTGGATCCCCAATGGCACATAGTAGGGATCTAATTCTATCAATGGAATAAAAAACTGAGGTTTACCAATATCCCTTTCTGTCATTTTTTTGTGCTTTCTATACACAAACATAGATTAATAAGGGATTTTTAAAAGCCTATGTCCTAATTCAAACGTGGGTTAGAGAATAATGGGTTAGAGCTAGAGACAGGTGAGAGCCAGGCCTTCAGTCAGCTATTATTTCTTTGTTTTTTTAAAATATATTTTATTGATTATGCTATTATAGTTGTTCCATTTCCTCCCTTCATTCTCCTCTACCCTTCACACCCTCTCCCACCCACATTCCCCCCTTTAGTTCATGTCCATGTGTCTTAAGTTCTTTAGCTTTTACATTTCCCATACAATTCTTGCCCTCCCCCTGTCTATTTTCTACCCACCACCTATGATACTTATTCTCTGTACCTTTTCCCCCCTTCTCCTCTTCCCACTCCCCTGTTATTACCCCTCCATGTGATCTCCATTTCTGTGGTTCTGTTCCTGTTCTAGTTGTTTCCTTAGTTTGTTTTTATTTTGGGTGTGGTTGTTAATAATTGTGAGTTTGCTGTCATTTTACTATACATGTTTTTTATCTTCTTTTTCTTAGATAAGTCCCTTTAACATTTCATAAAATAAGGGCTTGGTGATGATGAACTCCTTCAACTTGACCTTATCCGAAAAGCACTTTATCTGCCCTTCCATTCTAAATGAAAGCTTTGCTGGATAGAGCAATCTTGGATGTAGGTCCTTGTCTTTCACAACTTGGAATACTTTCCAGCCCCTTCTTGCCTGTAAGGTCTCTTTTGAGAAATCAGCTGACAGTCTGATGGGAAGTCCTTTGTAGGTAACTGTCTCCTTATCTCCTGCTGCTTCTAGAATTCTCTCCTTCATTTTAATCTTGGGTAATATAATTATGATGTGCCTTGGTGTATTCCTCTTTGGGTCCAACTTCTTTGGGACTCTTTGAGCTTCCTGGACTTCCTGGAAGTCTATTTTCTTTGCCAGGATGGGGAAGTTCTTCTTTATTATTTGTTCAAATAACTTTTCCACTTGTTGCTGTTCCTTTTCCCCTTCTGGTACCCCTATAATTTGGATGGTGGAACGTTTAAATATGTCCTGGAGGTTCCGAAGCCTCTCCTCATTTTTTTGAATTCTTGTTTCTTCATTCTGTTCTGGTTGAATGTTTCTTTCTTCCTTCTGGTCCACTCCCTTGATTTGAGTCCCAGTTTCCTTTCCATCACTATTGGTTCTCTGTGCATTTTGCTTCATTTCACTTAGTGTAGCCTTCATTTTTTCCATCTAATGTGTGATTAAAATCAGCCAGTTCTGTGAGCATCCTGATCACCAGTGTTTTGAACTGTGCATTATAGGTTGGCTATCTCTTTGTTGCTTCGAAGTATTGGCTCTGGGGCTTTGAGCTGTTCTAGTGCTTGAGCCATAATGTCTTGGTCTGTTTGCACCTGTTCCATATGAGGGGCGGAGCCTTAGGTGTCTACCAGGGTGGGACGACCCAGTCACTGGGTTGTGACACTGTACGTGGGGGTGGGGTCTGAGGGGGAACAATGGCGCTTGCTCCACTCTCTGCTGGATCTCAGTTCCTTCCACCGTTTCCTCCAAGCAAACTGGGCCTTTCTGGTGCTGACTCCTGTGTGGGTGGGCTTGTGTGTTTTCTAGGGCCCTGTGTGTCTCTCCAACAAACTCTCCTGTGAGGGTAGGAGTCTCTCCCTGTGCCTCAACCCCCACAGGTATTTTCAATCAGTGTTTTGAGGCTTTATTTCTGGGTGCTAGGACCCTGGGTTGCATGATCTGTCTTGCTCCCCAGTTATCTGTGTGCAAACGTGGGACCACTGCATGGTCAGCCAGCTGCCTTGTGCATGGTGAACCACTTCTCAGTCGCTGCCTCGCCAGGTCTGCCTGTTGCCACCCCATGCCTAGGATCTGCCAGCTGCCTCCTGGGCACCCAGCATCTGCCCAGTGCCATCTTGCACCCCCGGGGTGCCTTGTGTGCCTGGTGTCATTGCTTCCTATGCCGTGGGACCCCTCTCCGCTCAGCCGCCTGACTCCACCCTGCCTACAGGTCAGGATGAATGTGTCTATTTTAACTCCTTGGCTGATGGACTTCCATACAGTTCAGTTTTCTCTCAGTTTTGACTGTTATTTTGTTTCTAAATTGTTGTTGTCCTTATTTTGGTTGTTCGAGGAGGCACAGTGTGTCTACCTACACTTCCATCTTGGTTGGAAGTCCTATTATTTCTTTGTTAACATAGAAACAGGAAATTAGTTACAGGCAGGGTTGTCTGGATGACTTCATTTTATTTATTTATTTTTCGGTCTGGATGATTTTAGAGGTTCATAGGCTCTGGCAGTGTTGTCTACTCAAAACTGGCATTACTGAGTGAACTAACAATTATGACTTTCCTACTTGTAGCACTTGGAAGGAACTCTTTGGGGTCTGCCTTGTATCCTTATAGAGATAGCTAAAAATTTAAAAGAAAGTATAGAGAATGTGATGGGCTATTCCACATCCTGATAGTAAACATGGTATAACAGCAAAGGCTTTTCAGTCAAGCAGAACTGGACTTGAACCCCAGACTCTGGGATTTTTGTCTATGAGCTTTAATGTTTCCTACCTATAGAATAGGGACATGATACCTGTCTGCAGTGCTACCCATAGTCCCGGGCAAGAGGGTCCCTGCTTCCTTGAGCCCTCTCTTTTAGAAGGTCCTGATATATCCTTCTCTGGATGTGCACTTCCTCTCAGAGTTAGGAGTCCAGAGAGGTCAGGGGACCTGCCCACCCAAAGAACAAGCTTCTGGAATAGGCTCTGGCTACCCAAGATCCTGACTGAATGACCTTTAGTTCTCTTGTAAGATCTCGAAGAACTCTTCCTTGGGACCATCTTCCCAGGGGCAGACCAAACCACTAGGTGTGAACACCCCTAGGCCCAATGGGGTGGTCAAGGAGTAGCTGTTTGCAGGTGTTGTGGATGGAGCTTAGAACCATATGTGTGGTTGAGGCTTCTCATGGTGCATGAGAATGCATGGATCCAGGAATGACAATGGTCCAGGCTGAAGGCCAGTGTATCCCTTACAGTCTGCTCTGTTCAGTTCTAAACTTGACTTTGGCTTTCAGATCTTTGTCAAGATATATTTGCCAGCATAAAAGGAAATAAAAACGTTTATATTTCTTACAAGTTATTTGAAAGATTTTATTTATCATTTTTAGAGAGAGGGGAAGGAAGGGAGAGAAACATCAATGTGTGGTTGTCTCTCAAGCATCCCCCACCTGGGACCTGGGCCCAGGCGTGTGACTGGGAATCAAACCAGCAACTCTTTGGTTCACAGGTCAGCACTCAATCCACTGAACCACAACAGCCAGGTCTATTTCTTATAAGTTTTATTAGTTTCATTTTTAACTTTTGAATATTTAGATGTATGGCATGCGGATCTCTTGCCCTATACCCTGCTAATGTGACGGTCAGACATCCTTGCCTTTCACTTATTATGAGTATTAAAATAAAACACCATATATAAAAGAAATTCTTCTGCAGAAAATGACAGCAGGTATGACCAACATTCTTTATATCCTTCTTAAAATGTATCATGAGACATCTTTGCACAGATTTGGAAAAATATGTGATTTGAGGGCCTTAAGAGAGCTCAGCCTCCACACATATTATCCTAAGGTTCTACATCACTCACTCCATTGGGATAACATTAAAGTCTGTGTTAAAGTTTAAATCTTACCTGGGAAGACCAATACATTAATCTATGATAACATTGGTTTAGATTCATTTATAACATTATCTTGATAATCACTTTGTTGGGATCTGAGGGGCAGGACAGAAAAATAGGAAAGTTTTAATGAGGAAGGAGACTGTGGACAAAGCCCAGAACTGAGAAATCCAAGGAGGGCAACAGAGGTAAGTCCGTGGCAGCGGAAAGTAGCCTGAGAACGTCAGGCGTCTGGGGAGGGTGACAGGGATCTGGAGGAGAGGTCCAGAAAGACCACAAGGAAAGTTTCATCCTTGGCAATTTTGTTGGGGTCACCCCTGCCAACAGCCTGCAGTCGAGATTAACGATCTGGAAAAGCTGTTTTGGCTCTATTTTTAATGTATACAGGATTCATTTTGAGAATGTGATAAAAGGTTTTTTCAAATAATCCCAGCTGAGTGGGGTATATCTCTATTTAATCAAGATTGGAACCAAGAACATTCAATAGTAAACATTTTAGAAATGTACAAAAAGATATTTATTATAGTAACCTTTGAAATATTAGATTTTGGAATGTCTTAAGAATTATAAAATAAATAATTAATTGTCACTACAGATTCAAAGAAAAGTTTAATTCACTGTGTTTCAAGATTTGAAAATTGGTAGTTTTTTACTTTTTAAAATTCAGCTAATGATTATTTATTAAAATATTCTTTTTAATTACAGTTTACATTCAATATTATTTTATATTAGTTTCAGTTCTACAGTATAGTGGCAGAAAATCATAGGCTTTACAAAGTATACCCATGATATTTCAAGTGTCTACCTGGAGTTGTACATAGATAGTTATTATAATATTCATTACTGTATTCTTTATGATGCATTTTACATCCCCTTTTTGGTAGTTAGTTATTTTGTAACTATCAATTTGTAGTTCTCAATCTCTTCACCCTTTTCTGCAAATTTTTATGGAGTCCCTGCTTTTCCAGGTACTATGCCAAGTGATCAGTATACAGTAATAAAACACAGGTCCCACAGAATACAGTGGGACCCAATATGTTCCCAGCTGAGGAAATAGCATGTACAAAAGTCCTGAGGTTGGAAAGAGCCAGGGAATTTGAGAAGTAGGACATTAGTGAAGAGAAATGTACTAAATGAGACTGGAAGAGATGGTTAGGGGCCAGATTATCCATGGCTTCTGGGCTATAGAAAGGCTTTTAGATTGCATTTGAAGAATAATGGGAAACCATGAAAGGGTTTGAAGGAGGAAATGGCATGATCCAACTTTACATGTATGGAAGAAAATGAATATTTTTCACATCGATGTTTTTCTCTCTCTAAAATCAATAAACATTTTTTAAGTAAAGAAAAGCTCTCTAGGGCTATATAGAGAGTGAATTTGGTCAGGAGCAGATGAAGGATGAGGAAAATTAGTTAAGAAAATTGATGAGAAGTCTAGATAAGGACAGTCTGACCTAGGACAGTGGCAGAGGACTGCAGAGCAATGAATGGATTTGAAATGTGTTCAGGGTAACATTGATATAACCTGTTAATAGTTTGAATGTGGGAGATGGTGATGCAGAAGACAGAAGAATCAATGAATGCTTAGGTTTCTGGTTTGAGCATTTTGTTGGGTACTAGTTATTGAGACTGGGGAGGGCATGAGAGGAACAAGTTGTGACTGAGAAGCAAGCATTTAATTTGTACAGTTATGGATTTGTACAGTTACAGTATGACGTCTGAGAGAGATTATTGAGTAGGCCGGTGGATGCACAGTTTAAAGTTCAGAGAAGAGAACTGGGCTAGAGATGTAAATTTTAGATTCACCATCTGACAGATACTATTTAAAGTCCAGAGAATGGTGAGATCACCTAGGGAGACATTATAAAGAGATAGAAGAGTAGAGCCCAAGATTCAAGTGGTAAGAAACGAGGAAGAGAAGAAAAAATCCAAGAAGGGAATCTAGAAAGAAATCCCAGGGAGTATGAGGCTGGAGAGGCCAATGAGAATGAGGGTTTCAAGGAGGAGGGAGTGGTCAACTGTTGGAAGTACTACCCGCACTTGAATTAGATGGAGAGAGAAAAGAATTCTTCTTTCAAGAGCTTGGTGATCTTGGCCTGAGATATTTCAGTGGATTTGTGGAATAGCAGTTCTTTAGTAACTAGAACATTTAGTCAACTAACCATAACATCTTATTCTTCGAACCTTTTGGATATATGAGGTTGAAGCTAAGTAATGAAGCTATTCATTCTCTCAGTGGCTGAAGGAAATAGTTGGGAGACCTCAAGATTGAATTCTTATACTTATGGCTATATAGCTTTCTAGTTCTTTGTTCCTGAAACAGGGGTCAAAGCTTCATTGAACAAATTTTTAGGAGGCCTTGGCACTTCCTCATTGTCTAAATATCAAATTTAATGTCAGGTTAAGGAGAGAAATGTAACTAAATTTTTACTAATTATTATTTATAAATATAGAGAGTGAACAATGATAATAGCAAATATTCTTTTTTTGAACACAGAATGTGTTCAAGGTCCCCTACTACAGTCTTTCCAGATGTTAAATGATTTGTTGCTGGTATTATTTCCTGTTTTCATGTGAAAAACTAAAGACCAAGTGAAAATACAGAAGTATCAGAGCTCAGACACAAAGCCATGTTTTTAAAGCATTTTTAATATATTTTATTGATTATGCTATTACAGTTGTCCCATTTCCCCTGCTTTATTCCTTCTTTACCCTGCACTCCCCTCCCACCCATATTCCCCATTAGTTCATGTCCATGTGTCATAAGTTCTTTAGCTTCTACATTTCCCATAGTATTTTTGCCTTTACCCTATTTTCTTTGTTTAAATATGTTTTATTGATTATGCCATTACAGTTGTCCCATTTCCCCCCTTCATTCCCCTCCACCCGGCACACCCACTCCCCCCATTCCCTCCCTTTAGTTCATGTCCATGTGTCACAAGTTCTTTAGATTCTACATTTCCCATACTATTCTTGTCCTCCCCCTGTCTATTTTCTACCTACTGTCTATGCTACTTAGTCTCTGTACCTCCTCCCACTCCCTTGTTGCTACCCCTCCATGTGATCTCCATTTCTGTGGTTCTGTTCCTGTTCTAGTTGTTTCCTTAGTTTGTTTTTATTTTGGGTGTGGTTGTTAATAATTGTGAGTTTGCTGTCATTTTACTATACATGTTTTTTATCTTCTTTTTCTTAGATAAGTTCCTTTAACATTTCATAAAATAAGGGCTTGGTGATGATGAACTCCTTCAACTTGACCTTATCCAAAAAGCACTTTATCTGCCCTTCCATTCTAAATGAAAGCTTTGCTGGATAGAGCAATCTTGGATGTAGGTCCTTGCCTTTCATGACTTGGAATACTTCTTTCCAGCCCCTTCTTGCCTGTAAAGTCTCTTTTGAGAGCTGACAGTCTGATGGGAACTCTTTTGTAGGTGACTGTCTCCTTATCTCTTGCTGCTTCTAGAATTCTCTCCTTCATTTTTATCTTGGGTAATATAATTATGATGTGCCTTGGTGTGTTCTTCCTTGGGTCCAACTTCTTTGGGACTCGTTGAGCTTCCTGGATTTCCGGGAAGTCTATTTTCTTTGCCAGATTGGGGAAGTTCTTCTTTATTATTTGTTCAAATAACTTTTCCACTTGTTGCTGTTCCTCTTCCCCTTCTGGTACCCCTATAATTTGGATGTTGGAACATTTAAAGATGTCCTGGAGGTTCCTAAGCCTCTCCTCATTTTTTTGAATTCTAATTTCTTTGAATTCTTATTTCTCCATTTTTTTCTGTTTGGCCTTTTTTTTTCTTCCTTCTGGTCTACTAGATTGATTTTGAGTCCCAGTTTCCTTCTCATCACTGTTGTTTCCTTGTGCACTTTGCTTCATTTCACTCAGTGAAGCCTTTGTTTGTTCAGCTAATTTGTGACTAAAATCAGCCAGTTCTGTGAGCATCCTGATCACCAGTGTTTTGAACTGTGCATCCGATAGGCTGGCTATCTCTTTGTCACTTAGAAGTATTGGCTCTGGGGCTTTGAGCTGCTCTTGAGCCATAATGTTTTGGTGTGATCACACCTGTTATGTATGAGGGGTGGAGCCTGAGGCGTTCACAGGGCCAGGCAACCCAGGTCGCTGGGTTGTGATGCTGTATGTGGGGGCCGGGTCAGAGAGGGGCACTGGCACTTGTTCCGCTCTCTCTCTCAGATTTCTGTCTCCTCTCCTGCTTCCCACAAGCAAATTGGGCCCTTCTGGTGCTAGTTCCCAGATGTCTGTGTTTGTGCACCCTCCAGAACCTTTTGGGTCTCTCCAACGAACTGTCTGTGAGCCTGGGAGCCTCTCCAGGAATCTTGACCCCTGAAAGTTTTTCCAATTGGTGCTTTTAGGCTTTATTTCCCATTGCTGGGGCTCTGTGTTGTGTGGTCTGTCTCACTGCTCGCTCCTTTGCCTGGTTTATGTGTGCACAAATGTGTGACCGCAGTCAGCCAGCCACCTTGCGCCCTCACTGGGTCTGCCCATTGCCACCCCATGCCTGGGATCTGCCAACCGCTGCCTATATGCCTGGGTCAGTCTAGCCACATTTTCCTGTGCAACCCAGCTCCGCTAGCCACTGACTCGCTGACTTTGCCCCTTTTACCTGTCTGGGTGAGTGGTTTGTTGTTGTCGGACTTCAGTACAGTTTAATTTTCTCTCTGTTTTGGTTGCATTCTGGTTTTTAAATATTTGTTGTTCATAAATTTGATTGTGCCAGGAGGTACAGTGTTTCCACCTACACCTCCATCTTGTCCAGAAGTCACCCCAAAGCCATGGTTTTAACTACTATACTGTGCTGCTAATTTATCAACTAATAAAAATCATTTTGGTTAAAAATGCAAATGATGAAGGATGTCCCTGAAAGTTAGATCAATATTTGTGAGTTTATTTCTTTGAAATAGAATTAACTGCTTTAGCAGTCACCAACTGACTTGAAGTAATAGCTAGGAGAAGTTTGCAAAGTCATATAAGGATTAGGGCTATATCTAGATGAGAAATTTCAAAAAGAAATAAGGCATAAAACCAGCTGTTTGATATTTAGAACCACACATATGGTTTTAATATTAAAATTGCTGCTTCTAGCTGTTCACCCAGAAATATCTAAAAATCTTGAATTAATTTCAAAATGCTGATTTTAGGGTGTTTGTGCATGTAGAAGACGAAAGATAGTGACTTTAGTTGTCTTCTGAAGTGTGTCTATTGATGACATTTAGATACTGGTGTGATGGCTTCTTTTATATTTAACTGTAGGATAAATTTTGGTGGCAAATGTATAATATGTTATTTGCATACTTGGAACTCAGAATAGCTATTCTAATAATACTGCATTTGTCAAGTGCACTGAGGGAGCTGTGATATTTTTACTTGCAATTCACTTCAAATCTAGTTACTTTACTATAAAAATTAATTTAATTAATGTTCAAATTTTCCATTTAAAGGATTCTCTTTACTAAATATAGTATTATAATACCTACAAAGGAGTAGTATGCATTCAGAAAGACAACCAGTTTGAGGAGGTAATACACTAATGTTAAATATGATGTCAGTGGTAGGCTCAGGTATAGAGGGCATTGCATATACCCATTTCACTCTTTAAATAGAAGGAAAAATTACTTTTTATGTGTGCAGTAATTACTCCACTAGCAGTGATTATTCAATCCAGTAGCAAAATAGTTAAGTTTATAGAAAATGTAATGATATTAATTAAGCCAAAATATGGAAAACTATTATTCAGAAGAGAAAATAGAATAGTAAATAATGAAGCTATATTTTAGCCTTGGCGGGTGTGGCTCAGTGGATTGAGCACCAGCCTGTAACCAGAGGTTTGCCAGTTTGATTCCCAGTCAGGGTACATGCCTGGGTTATGGACTGGGTCCCCAGTAGGGGATGCAGGAGAGGCAACTACACATTGATGTTTCTTTCCCTCTCTTCTGTCTAAAAATAAATAAATAAATAATTTTTAAAAGGTATATTTTAAAATATAAGTAATTCTATTTGATAGCTAATACAATAAAAGAAAAAAATAGATAATTTAGACTATATAAAATTTTTTTTAAATGTGCAGCAAAGGACACAATCAACAGAGCAAAAAGGCAATCCACAAATGGAAGAAAATATTTGTAAGTCATATGTTTGATAAGGGGGTAATAACCAAAATATATAAAGAACTCCTATGACAACAAAAAAACAATTTAAAAATGGGCAAGATTTAAGTAGACATTTCTTCAAAGAAATATGGCTAATAAACATGTGAAAGTGCTCAACATCACTAATCCTTAGGGAAATGAAAGTTAAAACCGCAGCGAAATAACTATCTCACACCCATTAGTAGGGCTGCTATTTTTTTAAAAAATTTAAAATGTGATGTAGAGAAATTAGAACTGTTTTGCATCATTGCTCATGTAAAATGGTTCAGCTTCTATGGGAAACATTATGGTGGTTCCTCAGAAAATTAAAAATAGAATTATAATTATGATTCAGCAATTTTATTTCTGGGTATGTACTCAAAAGAATTGAAAGCAGGTACTTGAACAGATATTTGTATGCTCATGTTAATAGCAGCATTATTCACAATAGCTAAAAGATGGAAGCAACCCAAGCATCTATCAAAAGGTGAATGGATAAACAATATATGGTATAAACATACAGTGTAATATTATTCAGCCTTAAAAAGGAATAAAATTTTGACACATGCTACAACATAGACAAACCTTGAGCACATGATGAAATAAAGTCACAAGAGGACAAATACTCCGTGTGTGTGTGTGTGTGTGTGTGTGTGTAATGTCCAGAAAGGTCCAGCCACTGTTAATATAATGAGAACAGTTTGTGCAACATTGATGTAATCTCGCAGCCAAGGAGAGTGGACTGCAATGCACATGCATGAACAATGACGACTTCACTGTATTAGTGGAGGTGGTAGGTGTGTCTGAGTGAGCATGAGCACTTTGTGGCTATAGCATTAGAAATGACTAAGCAAATACAGTATCAGAAATGCATCAAGTTTTGTGTTAAGCTTGAACATTCCTCCATGGAAACTATTCAGATAATTTAGAAGGCAGCAGCTATGGGCCACTGGTGATTGGCAACTTCATCATGGAATGCACCCACTCATGCATCATGTCCTATACAGAGTTTTTTAGTAAAACATCAAATCACCCAGGTGACTCATCCTCTCTACAGCCCAGATTTGGCACCTTGTGTCTTCTGGCTTTTCCAAAAACTAAAATCATCCTTGGAAGGGAAGAGATTTTAGACTCTGAGATTCGGGAAAACATGATGGGGTGGCAGATGACGATTGGGAGAACTGTGTGATGTCCCAAGGTGTCTACTTTGAAGGTGACTGAGGCATTATTGTCCTGTATACAATGTTTTGTTATATCTTGTATTTTCTTCAATAAATGTCTCTATTTTTCCTATTACATGGCTGGATACCTTCTCCTAGTAAAATGCACCTAACATAAAATTAACTATTATATATTTCATTGGCATTAAATAGTTTCACATGGTTTTTGTCAGAGTTGCCACGATCCAGAACTCTTCATTTTGCAAAATTGAAACTAACTCCCCATTTCTCCCTTGCCCTGCTGCCCCTGGCAACCACAAATCTGTCTGTCTCTACAAATTTGACTATTCTGGGAACCTCGTATAAGTCAAATCATAAAAGTATTCATATATATGCACACACATATATGTACAAATTATTATAATTGGTGTGGCTTTTAAAATTTTTAAAGAAGTGAAAATTTAAGTTATATGAGACTGAATGGACATCGATAAATAGGAACTAATCTGAAAATATATTCAGAGTTCTTTCATCCACATTAAAGTGTCCATGTAATTGGATATAATTGATATCCAATTATAGTTAGCCCTTTGCACATGAAGGTTTTGTATCTACATTCAGTCAATTTTGGATTGAAAATATTCAGAATAAATAATCCCTGAAATTTCCAAAAAGCAAAACTTAAACTTGCCACTTGAGGAGCACTATGTTGAATCCACTCAAATGCGGTGATATGTAGGCATACCCTGCTGTAACCTTTATGCAAATATAGACTATATAAAAATACCATGCCATTTTATATTAAGGACTTGAGCACCCCCAAATTTTATTATTCTTGGGGGGGTCCTAGAATCAATCCCTCGTCGATACCAAGGGGCAATTCTACAGGATTATACATAGTGTAAAAATCTATTATGTTCTCTTTGGTGAGGAGGGTTTTCTGGCTATATGATGAAAGGAATTATGTAATCAGCTCAATTCAAATACTTTGTTTTGTTGCAGATCTGTGGTCACTTGTTCACATGGTTTCAAGGCACAATGAGTCACCCTGGCTGCTGGAAACACTGGCTGTGGGCGGCGATGCTCCTGCTTCCTGCTTCCACTTCCGTGACAGTCAGGGACAAGCCAGGTATCCAGGCTACCTCTTTTTCTAGTCGCCAAATGTTATTTATAGTCCTTAAATTATTTTTAAAAAGTATGAAAATAAATCTGGTTAAAGTTGAACAGGCTATGGATTAATTTTATTACGACAAAATAACTAATAATTCATTGTTTCCCCCATTGACTTTCCTGTTGAACATTGAGAATTTCTAAAGTTACCTCATTTTCATGTGTATGTTTATGAGTCTAAATGGCCTTTCCTTTCTCTCACTGATATTTATACATATAAATGTATCTGCGTTCATCTCCATGTGTGTATATTTCTCCCTTTACCCTTTAAGTTGTAAGTTATTCAAAAATGATAAGTACAGAAACCCTTCACCAATTAAGATTAACTGGAGACATAACTAATCTTAATTAGGAAAAAGTGAAAAACAGACTAGAAGGTGTAAAAAGAAATGTCATTTAATTATACATCAGTTTTGTGATGCCTCGGATGAGGTGAACAAAATATTTGAACTAAATAGGCAATATTTATTTGCAATTGTTAGATTATCAACCTTATAAGTATTTCCAAAAGGCTCATAAGCAATTTGAAATATTTACTTCCACCTCTGCCTTTTATATGTGATTATGTGGCTCATTTGGAAATTTTCTTGAACATTGAGGATATGTAAGTTATTGATCTGATCTATATGTACCTCATAATTAAAAGTTGAGCTATGTACATTAAAGAAGCCTTTTGATAATCAAAAAGAACTTCGACTCTCCCATGCAAATAATCCCATGGAATGTATTCTGAGGATGATCACATGTGGTGAAGTATTCTGAATCTGAGGCTTTTTGTGTTTGTTCTTCTAAATATATTGCTTAATAATTTTTGCTAAACAGGCATAAATACACTCTAGTAGAGTCTTGTGAGACTTGTGAAGCAAATATAAAGTAAAATCATTTCCTATAAAGCTGTAACAAATTTTAGTGTCTGGGAATGTTATGTAAGTCTATGATTTTTTTTTTTTTTGTAATTTGGCAGGAGGTACATTTTCTAAAATAATTTACATGAAAGTTTGTATGGTCTACCACTGTACAAATGACAACCTATGACTGTCATATTTTCTTGGGGGGAAAAATTTTGGTCAGTAAGAAAAAGTCACTAGTGACTCACAAGAAAAAGAAGTACATTGAGCAGGAGAGTTTATTCTGATAATGGTGCTACTCTTCTGCATTTCTTTATGTGTCTTCCTTTTAAAAGATTCAGCAGGTGATGCAAACTGCAACTTAATCAGAGGGCATAGGACTTTTTTGGTTAGAAAGAAAAATGAGTATTTAATTAAGAAGAGCATGGTTTTTAGGCACGTGCCAGTGCATAACAAATGTTTTTGATGATAGCCATGACTTGAATTATCTACATAAATGGTTTTCCAATTTTAGAGCAAGCAAATGTCATTGAGGGCGTCGATTTGCAAGCCCCACTCTCAGAGACGCCCATCATGCAGGAAGCCTGGGGTGGGGTTCAGTCATTTCACCTTGAACAAGCTCCCCAGGAAAATCTAGTGCAGCATGTCTGAGGAAATGCTTAGAAATATGCACCTTTAGCATATTTGGCCTTTTTCTCTCATTTGGTTTTTCTGCATCTCATGCTACCAGGTCCCTTTTATTTTGTTATTTTTGCCATTGGTAACTTTTTGTTTATTGTGGTAGGAACATTGAACATGTGGTCTGCCCTCTAAACAAGTTTCCGCGTGTATAATGCAGGACTATTGACTCTAGGCACAGTGTAGTTCAGCAGATCTGTGGAACTGAATCATCTCACATAACTGAAACTTCCCCAGTTGGGATGCCCCTGAATGTTTTGCTTTTGTGGTGTTGGTATCTCAATTCTTCAGTCAAGTTATATTGTATGTAGAACTATCAATATGTATATATGCCAGTCCATGAACTTACCAAGTTAATCCTTGTGAATAATTTTAATAAGGGTATGAATTCAAAATTAATCTGAACCCTAACAAGATTCATGTAACATAAAGTACTAAAGGAAATTAAAAACAAAATGAAGAGTTGGTTTTTATCATGCCACTTGGTAGAAGGTGCTTATGAAGTAAGGCATACTCAACATGCCATGGAAATTGCTGAACTTCTGGTATCATTTGCACTAGTTAAAATGTCAGCACAGCACTGTAGTAAGATGACCCGCTGAGCACGGACTGACGAGGCCACTCTTCTTGTGTCTTGTGTAGCTGATTCACAGTGCAGGTTCCCATTTTAGTTTCCTCATGTGCAGACCTGTGTGTGTGGTCACTAACCATTTACCGGAGGGAAGTGATTACGTCTAAAAATAAAATATAACCAATCTGAGGGAGAGGCTAGGGTTTCAGCTCTGGAGTCTGTGAAGTTGTCAACAGTCTACTGTTAAACCTAAATATATGAAGGATAAATTGAGTCATTTAATTGCCTTGCTTTATGGTATATTTAACAATTACCATACTTGGAATATTGTCCCAGTTGAGACAGAATCTAAGAGTAATATGGAGAGATTCAATAACAACTTGAATTTTAATATCATGAGGCTATTAAGAATTTATTTAATATTTTTCATCAATTGTACTATTATGTGGGGGTTATAAGATAAGGCATATTTGCATATTTTCATGCTGCAGATGAAGTTCTGTTTGAATGTGGCAGTTTCAACTTAGCTGTCAAAAGAGAGTGGGGAAGAAAATTGTATTAAAAGTTACACAGCATGTAGACCATCTCAAAACTTACTTTACTCAGTTACTTAAAAACTTTCTTCTATGATAGAAACTTATGTATCAAATGATTAGAAGTTCCTCTTTTTCTTTTAAGACAAAGTATAGAATTATCATCAAAGGCAATAAAACCAGAAAACCACAATAAGGAAAAGCAGCAAAAATAGCTGATTAATAAAAAGAGATATGAAGTCCTGGCCGGCGTGGCCCAGTTGGTTTGAGCACTGTCCTGTCACCAAAGGGTTGTAGGGTTGGTCCTGGTTTAGATGCCTGTGATCCCAGGTCTGGGTGTGCACTGGAGGCAACTGACCAATGTGTCTCTCTCACCCTTCCTCTCTCTCTAAAATGCAGTGAAAAATGTCCTCGGGTGAGGATAACTAAATAAATAAATTTCAAAGGCATATGGTAGAATCCATTTAAATCCTAATTTCTCTTCTACTTTTGGTAAAACTTCAAGTTAAGTGTCTAGATTGAATTGATTGTAAACTTAGGCCCCAAACTATACACGCAAACCCTTTTAAACTAATTTATGTTGATTGCAAAAAAAAACCCCATTATTCTGAAATTTGGCTTTTACCAGTGGACAAACATTGCATTCTGACATTCTGAGGAGAAAGTATGCTGTCGTGTGGGGAGTATTGTTTCATGATTTTAAGAATTCTTTGTGTTCAGTATGGTGCCATGAAAGCGTGGTGCTGCTGACCAATGTTCTCTGTGACTTCTAAGTGGCGGAAGCTTCACAATTGTTTAGTAAAGGTATTGTCACTATTCCACTGGAGGAATAGCTGTAGATACAAAATAAGTAGTGGAGCTTCTGTGATGTTCTGTGATCTGTTAAAGTATTTTTGCCCCCCTCCCTCTCTTTTTTCTGGTTTGGTCACTTTTTCATATTATTTTTGTCATATTCTGGACCAATGTCCCTATTTTTGTTAACCAATGATTTTCTCCCAACCTAGAATATACTCTGCAGTCCTTTATCAGACTTGCTGTCAAAGTATGAAGTGAACAGGGGGCCTGAGGGCAACCAGGCCCTTTGATTAAGAATCAGATTAAAAGGCCTGCTTCCCCCTCTGTCCAATAGGAATTCGGTTTTAGCCTTTTTTATTTTAAAAGCAAATCCCCAAAGAGCTCTTATTTTGATTCAATTATGAAAGAAAAACAAACCACATCTCTATCTGTGATAAGTTGTTACTCTCCCTCTTCCCTTCCTGAGGCAAACAACTGCTGTGTCATGAGTTTTGCCACTAGAGGTAAATAATTTTTCTTAATACACTTAATATTTCCTTAATACTGTTAGGAAAAAAGACTGATAAATGGAGAAACATCTATAAAATAAACAGATTTTAGTTTAACTGGAATAATAATTCCATGGTATATTATTTATATTCCTGAGGATATGAAGAAATGGGGAGAACAAAACAGGAAAAATGGACAAGAGAAGAGAAATGTTGCAATTTCTCTAGAGATAGCCCTTCCCTGTTCTCCTCTTAGGTCCCTGTGCTTTCAATGTGATTTATACATTAATCACTCTCAAATTTTCTTCACAGCCCAGACCTCTCTTCTGATTCCATACACATACCTCGAACTGCCCGTTCAATAACTTCATTTGAATTTTTTAATGACATCTCAAACTTAGCATTTCTAACTCTTCCTCTTTCTCACCGCAGATTAATTTACTCCTAGCCACATCTTCTGTTCTTCTTCTAGTGGGATTCCATTCAGGAAGCTAAACTTTTACCTAACTAAACAAGCCAATTCTCCCTCCTCCCTACAGTCAATCCGTTGTCACATCCTATTGATTCTTGAGTCTCAATTCCTTCCCGTTTCAATCTTCACTGTCACCTTCTTCATGCGCACCCTCATCACTTCTGGCCTCAGAGTCTGGGCATGTAGGTAGGGTTGCAATATAAAATACAAGACACCCCATTAAATCTGAAGGTCAGGTAAATAGTGATTTTTTTCCAGCACAAGTATGTTCCAAGTATTGTGTAGGATATACTTACACTAAAAATATTTTTATTGTTTATTTGATCTTGAAATTTAATTAGGTGTCCCGTATTTGTATTTGCTTTATCTAGCAATCCTACAGGAGGTGGAGGGAGCAGGTTTTTTCCCATACAGAGTGGTCAGGGAAAGCTGCCCTCGTCTGGGGACATTGAGGCAGAGGCATGAAGGCAGTGAGAGAGCCAGGCAGTGAACGCCTGGGAAGCCACACGTGCCAGGGCCCTGAGGCAGCAGTGTGTTGGCTTGTGGGGGAAATAGCAATAAAGGCCAGGAGACTAGATCAGGTAAGTGAGGAGGAGGGGCTGAGGGGGCCTGTCCTTTGCCTGTTGTCAAATCTGATTTGTAAGCCTGCAAGCTTAAAGGCTACATACACCTTGGACTCTGGAAAATTTATTGAAGCAAGAACTATACCTCTTGAGAGATGGTCACGCTTGCCTTCCAGGGCTGTTACCAGATATGTGAATGGATAGGTTTCCGAGTTAATATCTTTCAGTAACAAATCTTCCCTAAAGACCTTTCAGCAAGTCTTTTCCCAGTTAACTGAATGCTGCTACTCTGTATTATTCATAATACATAAATACTGAAGTATAAATGTATAGAAATATGTACAACTTAGCAAAATTAAAAGATAAATTACATCTCCTCTAGGCAAATTATATATTTTATTGTCCTGCAGTTAGTCAAGTGGTATATGAATAGCTTAAGTAATACTAAGAACCCTTAACAAACTACAAAGAATGTAATAGAACATGTTTACAGCTGTTTTGAATGATGCCTCTAATTTAATTTTCCTCTTTATAATGATTCCCCCCCCCCCAATCCCTGGTTTTTCCTAAGGCCAGAGGCCTCTGTGTCCATAGGGAGTGATCAGTTTTCAGTATCAGCAACACTCACAGATCTTTTATATATTAAATCAGTTGAAAAGAAAAATTAAAGAATGGATTTTAACTGGTCTGGGCTTTTTAGCTTTCTGAGAGGCAAAAAAGGGGGAATTCAACATGCCTTCAGTAAATACTCTATTAAACTGAAAACCTATTTGAGTGGATATAAAAATATACCAGAACAATGATAAGAAAAATAGGCTGCAAAGATGTGTGATCCAATCTCAGTTTATAATGCTTAGCAATACAATAGAAGGCCAGCCATCAGGTGAGAACATAGTAGAAGGATTTAGAGATTAAGGGGAAAGTGATTTTTTTTTAAAAAGCACAAGTTTCAAACTGAGATTGGGGGGAAAAGCATTTCTTCTAAAGAATGAGGAGCATTTTATAGGTACTCTATCATACTGTTTAGAGTTTAGCCTTGATGTGCACTATTTCAGACACAGAAAAAAAGTTGGACTATAGGAAACTTTAGTTTTTCTTTTTTTTATTAATTACATTTTTTGTTGTTCAAATACAATTGTCTCCCCCACTACTACCCCCACCCCAGCCATCCCCACTTCCCACCCTTGGTCCTACCCTCCTTGGTTTGGTCCATGTGTCCTTTATTCATGTTTCTGAACTTGGCCTCTAAGTGGCTGTGTGATGTGGGGGAAGTCACATAATGCCTCTTTAATGATTTGTTCTAAGGTCCTCAGGATTCTGATTTTTGGAAGGAGAAAAGGGTAAAAATCTTTTTAAAAATGTATTTATATTGTGGATAATCTAAATACAGTCTAGATAATCTACTCAAATCTGATTTAGCCGCCTTCCTTTGTGTTTCCTCTGTCCCCTTTTGTATCCTTTGATCCTACAAACTTCCCGGGGCTTCAAGCACAGGGAGGAAGAAAGTGGTTCTGACAACCACCACCACCATTTTAGCAAGAATTCATTAAAAATATTTGCATTTTCTTTCGAAAGATCTGTTGAATAAGGGTCCCTAAGTAATACCTTTTTTTGTGGTAAAATTTTAAAAATTACTTTTGAAACAGTCCAGAGAGCCTTGGAAATGGCACATGGAAAGCATTATGCTGAGTGAAATAGGCCAGGCATTGAAGGACAAATACCATATGATCTCACCTTTGACAGGAAGCTAAACAATAAAACAAACAAGCAAGCAGAATAAAAACAAAGACACTGAAATAGAGAACAAGTGGGCAGCGACAAGAGGGGAGAGGGAAGGGAATTTAAGGGGAAAAATGGGGAGGGATTTTGAGGAACAAGTATGAAAGACACAGGGATGAGGACTGGGGGGGGAATGGGAGGGAGGTGGGGAGATGGGGCGGGGGGGGAGGCTGGGATGGGAGAAATAGACAAAAAAATGTACTTGAAAAATAACTAAATAAAAATTAAAAAAAAAAAAAGAAAAGAAATGGCACATGGCATTGATTCTCCTGTCTACCTGACAGGATGTTTGGACCATGGTCTCATCGGTGGTTCTTCGAGGCACATGCACATTTTACTGGAAAAGTGTGTTTTATTTCATATTAAAGTGCGTGTTTCAATATTAACACTTTCAACTTGTGATAGCCACTTCCACTACCTTGCCACTTTTATGAAATGGATCCTTAAAACTCATGCATTCAGATTATTATGCCTTTCATCTTATCACCAAATATTTAACATTTAGTTTTTATTTATTTTGTGTAGCATTTTATAATAAACCACATTCTAAAGATATAAAGCTGTGTTTGATTTTCATAAACTAATGGTTTCTGTGGAGAAATACTCTCATAAGTATTGATGGAAATGTGGAATTCAATTCATTTCAAAGTGACAGTTTTATTACTTTGACATCATATATTCGTTAAGTCTCTGGAAGAATTTAAATAAAGACATACACTGTTGCCAACTTGGCAATAGTCCAGTTTACCTTCCCTTCATTATCAAAAGGTCATAGTATGAAATCCATTTTCACTGTCATGAGATTTGTTTTACCAATCGTCTATTGGGGCTTCCCTTGTGAAAAATTTAAAGTTAATCTTATTTTATAGTCACATATTCATTATAAAAATTTGGTCTGAATTTTGGTTTTTGTTTTGTTTTTCAAGAATCTCCTTTAGTTTAGAGTATTTTTCTCACAGACATGCTGTTTTCCTCGTTTTGTCGAGGTATTACGTACACTGAGATAAACGAGTCTCATGTAGAATGCAATAAATTTTTATACATGTGTTTATACTTCTGTGTAACTGCCACTCAGGTAAAGATATAGAACATTTGCAGAACCCCACGTTTGACCCCCACTTGATGCCCTAGTAAGGTGCCAGTACTCTGATGTTGATTAGTTGTATAATCTCTTGAACTTCATAAAAAGAGAATTTTGTAATAATTGATCTTTCTTTGGAATGGCATTTCTTCTACTTTATGTTATATCTTTGAGATTCATTCAGGTTATTACATGTATCAGTAGTTCATTCTTTTTTTATTGCTATGCAGTTTTTCATTGTATATATTCAAATTTATTTATTTTTTCTCTTGTCAGTGAACATTTGGGTTGCTCCCAGTTTTAGGCTATTATGAGTAATGCTGCAATGAATATTCTCTTTTAAAAGGGCCATTTACACTTATTTTTTTACTCATTGCTCTTAAGTCACTGAGTTTCTAGATCATAGGATTCAGGTATATTTAGCTTTGATAAATGCTGCCCAACAGTTTTCTAAAATAGTTGTACTATTTCCACTCCCACAAATGATGCAGGAGAGTTCTCTTTGTTCTGCCCCCTTCTCAACACTTAGTGCTGTCAGGTTTTAAAGTTTTAGCCATTTAGTTGTATCTCATTGTGGTTTCACTTTGCATTTCCTTGACTGCTTGAACTCAGTGACTTTGAGCTCCCTTTAATGTACTGGTTGACAATTTGGATATTCTGTTTTGTGAATGCTTAAGTGTTTTCTTTTTTGTTGTTGCACATTTTCAAAGTAGGGTTTCAGTCTTTTTCTTATTGATCAATGAGGGTTCTTTGTATATTCTGGATATACTTTATTGGATGTCTAGCAAGAGTGTGATTCCTAGTTGTGGCTTGCCATTTTGCTCTTTCAATATTGTCTTTTGATTAAGAAAGATTTTAATTTTAATGAAGTCCAACTTATCAATCTTTTATAATTAGTGCTTTCTGTGTCTCTTTTAAGAAATCTCTGCTACCTCAAGTTTATGAAGATTTTATGTTTTCCTTAGTCTTTATTGTTTTACCTTTCAAATTTAGGTCTAAGATCATCTCTAATTAATTTCTGTGCATGGTGTGAAGTAAAGGTCAATGTTCAGTGTTTTTCTTTTCCTTTTTTTTTTAAGATTTTATTTATTTTTAGAGAGGGGGAAGGAAGGAGAAAGAGAGGGAGAGAAACATCAGGGTGTGGTTATCTCTCACGTGCCCCATACTGGGGACTTAGCCTGCAACCCAGGCATGTTCTCTGACTGGGAATTGAACCAGTGACCCTTTGGTTTGAAGTCTGGCAGTCAATCCACTAAGTCACACCAGCCAGAGCAATTCAGTGTTTTTCCATATGGAGATCCAGTTGATCCAGAACCATTTATTAGAAAGACAATCCTTTCCCCATTGTATATTAGTGGAATTTTTATGGCAAATAAATGTTGCATGGGTCTGTTTTTAGACTCTTTGTTTCATTGATCTATTTACCTATATGGGCACCAACAAACACAGTGTTATAAAAATTCCTGATATCTGACTGCATAAGCTTTCTAGCTTATTTTTCTTGGGTTTTGCCTTAGCTATTTTACTTTTTTAGTAGTTCTGTATAAATTTGAGAATCAGCTTGTTAGTTCACACACATGCATACCCACTCACACCCTGTTGGGATTTTATTTGGTATTGCATTGAATATGGAAATAAGTTGACAACTGATATCTTAGCAGTACTGAATCTTCCAATCTAAATACTTGGTTAATCTCTTCAGTTGCTCAGGAATTGATGTCTCTCAGCAACATTCTCTAGTTTTTGATGCAAAGATACTTGGGTTTTATAAAAACGACTATCAATTCTGATTTAAAAATTGGTAATGTTTACAAAATATCCAATTATACTATTATATAGGACCTGCACTTATGTTTAGATCTCTGAAGTAGAAATTTCCAAAGTAGCTAAGTAATCTCCAAAATTATTCTGTGCTATAATTTCATTTACATGTATTGAAGCTTTTGAGTAAGTGGTAGCACTATTTAGACTCTAATTTATTCTTCTTCTTTTTTCTTAATATATTTTTTTATTTAGTTATTTTTCAAGTACAGTTTTTTTTTTGTCTATTCTAATTTATTCTTCTGATTAAATACATTAAGACGATGCCTGGTCAGTGCCCCTGAACTCTGTGATGCATTTGTTAAAGAAAGGGCTCGGGAGATTCCCAGTTGAACTTGTGAGTCAGGAGTTTCCACATTCCGCAGAGCAGGAGATCGAGTTTGTTTTAAGCGGTTTTATCTCCCTTCTGTATTAAAAACTTGTAGGTTATTAAACCCAAACATGAATTTTAGCTGTGAAGAATTAAGGTTAGGATTGTATGATGGCAACATACTTATTAAATTTAGTTTAAGAAGATCACTCCAATTGTACAGTTACCTTGACATATTCTTAAAATGGCTGCAATTTTGTCTGAATTATGAATTGACTATCACCTTCCCAGAGTTTAACCTGACTTAGATTTAAATATAACCAGATAATAAAAATAAGTGTGGGCATGTACATTACTGTATGAGTGTGTTGTGGTAGTACTGAATATGTAAATTTGCTTTCGATGAAGACAAACTGTATCTTTATTTCTTTGAATATAATTAAATACATTTAGTGTCTCAACAAGATTTTAGATTTAGATTTAGCAAAATTAAAGATTTCAATTTTAATGAAGTCCAATTTATCAATCTTTAATTAGTACTTCCTGTGTCCCTTTTAAGAAATCTTTGCATTAGTTCTTAATTATAATACTTTCTCAATGATTTTCTCATTTTTTTCACTATAGGCCACTTTCATATATAAGAGGACTTCACTTCTTAATTTTATTGTAATAACATCTATCTATGTTGCTGTCTTAGTTCAGGAATACCTCGTTGGTATCAGGTGGTGGCTTCAACATCATTTATTTGACACAGTTCGGAGGCTGGGAAGTTCAAGAGCAGGGTGCTAGGGTGGCAAAGTTCTCGTGAGGTCACTCCTTCTGGTTTCTCCACGTGGCAAAGAGAGGGAAGGAGCTCCTGTCTGTCCATCTCCTTTTAAATAAGGACACCAGTCCCATTATGGGGGCTTCACCCCTGTGACCTCATCCAAGCTAATTACCTACCTCCTAAGGCCCCACCTCCAAATACCATCATATTATGCATTAAAACCTCAACATATGAATTTTGGGGGGAATTTAATCAGTTCATTTTGGTCACCTTCTATTTTAAAGTTTAAGTTCACCTGATACCAAAATCTGTATTAAAGTTGTGTTGAAATATAATAGTAGTTCACTTGCTTTAATATTGGAATATGCTTTGAATATGAGAATTTAATGATGCTAAAGCTAACTAATTTTCTAACATCAAGTATATAGTAACAACTGGGATGTTATAACAATAATAGTAAATAGTAATAATAGCAAACACTAACAAGCATTTACTGCATACCAGGTACTGTTCTGAGCAGTTCACATGTGTAAATAACTATATGTAATCTTCACAGAGACACTATTAGGTAGGTAATTTTCTTATCCTCATTTTACAAAAATTTAATAGAATTATTTAAGTTATTTCTATTTTTAAGTTTCTAATTATATTGTTTGCTTCAAATTTATTTGAAAAAATTGATAGGAAATGTAATGAAGTCCTCAATACTGTTTTTTTTTAATAGAAAAACAATGTGCTGTCCTGAGGACAGGGGGACATCAGTTTAGACAAGACAATAGAGATGAACCGGAAGTTTCAGGTAAGCATTATAATCCTTTACAAAGGAGCATTGTATGTAAAATGATCACCAAACATGTAATATCTTATGGGTAATTCCTCGACATTGTAATTTAAGATGATGACATCAGTATAAAAGATTAAAAGCAAAGAATATGAATGATGTAGAAAATATTCTGAAAGCAGAGTTGTATATTGTTTGAAGACCAGTAACTCAACCTCTTATAGAAAAAAGGTTATTTAAAATTGTAGAAGTTTTATACATTATAGAAATTTTGTAAAAAGAAAATTTATGAGAAAGATCTCACTACATTTCTCCACATCAATATATATTTTACTAAAGCATGATTTTTTTAAAGGTTGCTTAGATTTCAGTTGAATGGCCATGATATTTTTTACTTAATGAAATTTTTGTCTTTAGCCATCAGAGCTGCTACAATGAAGTACTCTGGTTATTTACTTAGGGTAATTCCCTGGGTCAAAGCAAATTAATATTTAAGTCTTTTGAAACATACGTTATCCTTCTACATCCTAAGAGGAAACAAATAAAATCAAGAAATTTTGCTGGTCCCCAACAGTAGAACTTTAGTTGAAATAAATCAGTACATAGATATGGACAATGAAAATTCTTTTTATTTTTTTGAGTGACTGAATGTTTTATTGGCATGTTCATTGTTGTAAACAGCATCTGGCATGAAAGAGTTCTACCAAAACCTTTTTATCAATTTTTATAAATCAGATGGCATTTTCAAAATCGATGTATAATTGTGTTCATGAAATAGTTTTATTTAGCAAAGCAAAAACTTGCTGACTCTAATAGACTTTGCGATTAAATCATATTGATTGTATCAGCCTATGCTATGACCTGACTTACTATCATGTTTATTCAACACAATGGTAAGAAGTTTTCTGAAAGTTAAACTACATGGAAATACAAATCAACTCCAAAAATTTAACTGGGACTTACAAGGATTCTATAAGATTCAAACTTGAAGTATACTTTCAAAAGTCATGTATAATAACATATAAAATCGAAGCCACTGAACAGAAAATCCTCTTTAACAAGGGCGAATACAATCGTACAGAACCCAGGACTGAGGAATACATTTACATAGACTGCTATACTTTTCGGTGTACACAAAGGTACATCCATCATGAATAATATGTGAAAAGAACCATGGGAAATAGGTGAACTCCAATTAGGATAACTCAATAGGATCGATTTTATTTATATGCTGAAGGAAGGAGTGAAACACATTCTCTACATTCATAACTTGAGTACAATTATAGTTACAATATTCAGCAGTTTGAGCTGCCATCAGCCGGGAGTGGTCTAAGGGAAACATTTTGATGTTCCAAAATAGTGTTCTTTATACTTTGCAAAAAATGAAACAAAAAAACCCCACAAGTTCACAATTCCTTACTGTGGTGCTGCTCGTTCTAAGAATGTCTTTCTCTTGAAAAAATCTTATTTAAAATTTAATATCTTTGTGAATTTACTAAATTCAATAAAATTGGTGGATTAAATTGTCATATTTTACAGGGTTTGATCTGGGAGAGAGCTTTTCTTTGCGACATGCATTTTGTGAAGGTAATAGAAGCTGTTTCAGACTGGGAAGTGCACTTCTTATTAGAGATACTGCGTAAGTAAAATAGTTTTTCTTCTTATTGTAATAATACAAAATAAGCTATTTTCTAAGGAGATTCCAAATAATTTGTTAAAAAATAAAACATCTCATTACTGTCATACTCACTTGAATGGTGTGGTAAATATGGTAAATAAAAAATATAAATTTGTTGTTTTTAATAATCTTTGCAATGTGGTCTTGTTCTATGGTGCAAACAACATTTACACAGACAGACAGAAGCATAATCTTTAGAGAACAGTAATTTAATTTATTGAAAAAATATTTTTATTTAAAGTAGACATAACCAAAATTAGATTTTAAAATGTAGACTTTAAAAACATAGGTACAATACAGACTTAGAGACAAAAAGCTTGTATTTGTTATACTGACTTCTACATGCTTTATGCATGCAGATAAGCTTCATGATAAATTAAAATAAAAGAATGTAGCCCTTAGGCATTCATTCTATATATTGTATAGAGTAAATAGTAAAGAAAAACTCTTTTTCAGGTTTATTTTGATATTGATATTCATTTCGTTTCAAAATGGCTTTACCAAAGATTTCCTTTGTTATCTTTATTATTCTTTTTCTACTGACAAATCTGAGATTTGAAAAAAGAATCATTTGCCATTGAAATACTGACAATTGGTCCTAGCTATTCAAGGTAATAATTCCTCATGTGGTTGGCTATATGTAACTAAGGGTGGATAAATAGAAACTCAGAAAGCTTGAGTCACCAGGCAAGCAAATATAGCATATATGGTCATGATATTTACAGCCTTTTGAGCCCAAGATGAACATTTTAGTGTATGAATACACTGCAATGAGAAAACATCAAAATTCTGTTTGGTTTAAAATGCAGCACAGCTGTTTTTGTGTGAAAGCACATATGAACATTTTCACTTCCTATTGGGTAGCTTAATATTTAAGTTACCAGACGGGGTTGTTGAGAATCTCAGCATTTAAATTCTCAAAGAGAAATAGCATTAATCATCTATTGCCTATCCTCACATGCTCCATGCAGACTGTATTTCTAACTTACTTTTTCCTTGAGAAAGTTTCTTTTAGGCTCCCTGTTTTGTGATACTTTTGATACTTTTAGTTTAATGATATGGTTCCTTAAAAGCAAACTGCTTATTAATTGGTAAAAAAGAAGAGTGCAGAGGAAGAGAGTAATTTGATATTGGGGAATATAATGGGTGACTGTCACATGGGGCACTTCAGCAGATGTAACCACAGACCTGTGTTGTTGTGGGGGGTGGGTTAGGTGGCTTCATGTGTAGGCACTAAACCCTCAGGGCAAGGCAGTTTCATGATTGGTATCATATGCAGTAAAGTCAATATGTATCTCATGTAATTTCTTAGAGAGATAGATAGATAGATAGATAGATAGATAGATAGATAGTTCTGCCCAGTAGTTATCCAGCCATGTAATACAAAAAAGAGACATTTATTGAAGAAGATACAAGAAACATTGTACACAGGATAATGACGCCTCAGTCTCCTTCAAAATAGGCACCTTGGGACTTCCCATATGATGCAATCTGCTATGCCATCATATTTTCCAGAATCTCATCAATGGTCTGAGATCTCTTCCCCTTCAAAGGTGATTTTAGTTTTGGGAAAAGCCAGAAATCACAGGGTGCCAAATTCAGCCTGTAGCAGGGATGAGTCACCTGGGTGATTTGATGTTTTGCCAAAAAAACTCTGCATGAGACGTGATGCATGAGCAAATACGTTGTTGTGATGAAGCTGCCAATCATCAGTCGCCCATAGCTGTGGCCTTCTGAATTATCTGAATAATTTATGCAGAGGAATGTATAAGTTCAGTGCAAAATTTGATGCAGACTCATTGCTTTACTTGCTCAGTCATTTTAACTGCAATGACCACACAGTAGACATGCTCACTCAGTGGTGTCTACCACCCCCACTGACTAGTACAGTGAAGTCATCATTGTTCATACATGTACATTCCAGTCCACTCTCCTTGGCTGCCAGGTTATATTGGTGTTGCACAAACCATTTTCATTATATCAACAATGGCTGGACTTTTTCTGGACAGACCTCATATATTAGTTTAGAATTTTCTTAACTACTAGTAGATACATTTAGTTAATTAATTTAAGAAAGACAAATACTCTTCCAAAAATTAAGGTTTTCTTTTCCACTGCCTTCTTGATGATGTAAACTCTGTAATTCTGGTTTGAGAATTAAAGAATTAAAGGATTAGAGTGAAAGTCTTTTAAAATTCATCAGGCCTGTGCATAAGAAGACTTAGCTAATTTTAAGCACTATATTGGAAAACTTGGTGCCACATTTGGGCAATGCTATTCTCCTTTGAATAGGTGTGATAATAAATATTAGGTATAACATGAAATTTATTTCCTGACTTCTGGCTCTGAATCACTATATTCCCTGGGTGATCAGTGTAATCAAACTCTTACTCTGCACATCAGAATTCTGGTGCTTCCACTACAGGAAACTGGAGGGTATCTGGTTAAGTTAACTAACAAGTGTCAAGTAGCTTGTCTCCTTTCCACTTAATTTCACTCATTGAGTCAAGTGTGCTAGGATGCTTCTCTTACATGATGCCATTTTGATTTTTCTTTTCTTTTTAAAATTTTATTTGTTTATTTTCAGAGAGAGGGGAACGGTGGGAGAAAGAGAGGGAGAGAAACATAGTTACCTCTCACATGCCCCAACTGTGAACCTGGCCCACAAACCCAGGCATATGCCCTGAACTTTCAAACTAGTAACCCTTTAGTTAGTAGGCCGGTGCTCACTCCACTGAGCCACACCAGCCAGGACACCATTTTGATTTTTCAATGAGACTGGAGTAAAGTTGCAGCTATTTATATATTTGTAAATAAGCTGCTTTGCAGAATTAGCATGGGAAAAAGCAGATGCTATCTTGTATGGAAAATGTGGATTCTTTCTGTGCTTGAGCTTGTTTTTATCGTTCTGACATCTTCTGGGTGAGACTTATGAATAGACAGATCTAGTGAGTGTGTTGGTCAGATACCTTCAGCCTGGCTTAACGTGGGGATCCCAATGGCTGCTCTTGCAAGGGCCCTCCAAATAAATGTTATTGTACGCTTCAAGGTGGCTGAAGGGCTTTATATGCTTGGCTTTATTTTAAATTCATGTATACTTTTTCAATATTTCTTGGTATAGCAAATGATATGTATTGGGGGGCTTTAAAGATTCTGCATGGTGTGCTACCTAGTTTTCTAGCATTATTTTTTAAGAAAAGAGTTCCTTGGCTTCTCTATCTACAAGTATCCCTTGTTATGTGAAAGAAATAATTCATTATTTATATACATATTGACAGAGAGTTATCTCATAGATTATCATATTCTGATTATCTTTAAATTGTGTTTTAGTAATTTTCACAGAAAAATGGTGAAGTTTCCAGAGAAAATATACATAAAACATGTATACTATGAAGCACATTATTTTCTTAGTGCTTATAGTTCATTAGTTGCTTCTATAGAAATGTTTTAAGTAAAAATGTCTTAATAGTTAAATATTTTAGAAGAGTTGATGACTGTTGAATTTCTATATACTGTTGAAACTGAAGAGGCAACACACCCTTATTTTGACTAGCCAGTGGGAAAGGCAATCAATTTTAAATGTACCAGGGAAGTGAATTTCTTGATTTATTATTGAATTCAAGGATGGTAAAGAGTCTTGTCTCTCAGGTTCTATGATTTATACCCAGTGGCTAACTGGCATATGGTGTTGAGAAAGATTCTCAGCCCATTTTGCGTTCAGCAGATGAGAGTGCTGTGACCCATTAGCAAGAAGAGGAGAGAAGGGAGTGCTCATGTGCGTGTTGAGTCTGTAGCATCTCTGATTTAGGATGATTCCTGTGATCTGGTGCTTTTGCAGCTGAAACAGTTCCTCGAAATGGGGGCAAATGAGGCTAGGTGTGAAAAAATAATCAACACCAATTAACTTTAATACAATTTTATGAGCTAGACACACATGGCATAATTGACAGATATGGTCTCCTTTACCTTTTGCTACAAATAAATCTCCAGTGAAGAGGAAGGTTCTCTCTCTGTCTTCCACTAAATTGGAGGTTGCTTTCTGGAAGCAGGGACTATTTAACTTCACAGCTTTACATGGGGAAAAAAGAGCTGGTAAAAGATAGTCTCATTTACACTTTAAATTTTTATAAACATAATAATCTTCAGCAATTAGGAAACCCTAAATTATATATTTGGAAGATGTGTAGTGTTTTGAGGGAGTTATTCAAGTTTTCTGGACCATAACAGTTCCCTTGGAAACTCCTGCACATGGGGACACTGTTACCTGTACTGTAGCAGGACAGGCACCTCATCTTGGCTGCCGCTGAATGATCCGCCCCAAGGACATGTCGTTTCCACATGGACCTTAACACACCTCCATATTTTTGTTATTGTAAATGACACTTCAGCATATAGGAGAGTTGTTTCTCTGTGTGTCTAGGATTATTTCCATAAGATTTACTTTTTCAAACTGAAATTCCTAGTTCACTTTTAAAGCGATTGATATGTGCTTCTAAGTATGTTGTATTATTGCTTTAGCCATCTGTTCTGCATATTACCCAATATCTTCAGCAGCATTAGACATAAAAATTTTATAATTTTATTAAGTTTTAAAAAATTTATTAAGTTTTAAAAAATTACCAATTACAAGTTAAATCTGTAGCTTATTATGTACATTTCAGGGGTCTCTGAAATGTTTCTCTTCTGCTGAAGGGTAAGTAAGACGTAGCTTTCTGTAAGTCACTGAAATAATGCAGTCTAGAATAGAGCTCACCTTTTTATTCAACATTTCTTGAACATCACTATGGACTTGGCACTTGACTGGGCACTGGGATTACATGGGTGAAAGAATGTATGTCTAGTCTTGCCTTTCTGGACCTTGTTGGAGAGATACACAATGCAAGGAAAACCTATGTTTTTCTTTTCCCTGACTAAACAAGAAACCAAAAAGTATTGCCTTCTATCATTCAGGCATGGGCTATGGGACTCAATCCCACCCCTTCTCTCATAAAGGCTAAACTTTCTTAAGCATCACACACAGGCTTTAAATTTCATTTCTTCCCTCTTAGGAGCCAATTTTCTAACCAATGTTTCATTTCTCTTTTTATCTTGATGAGTCTGGGTAAATTTTGTCTATTTTGTTTATCTTTTCAAAGAACTAGCTCTTGAATTCATTGATCATATTTTTAGACTCTATTTCATTTATTTCTGCTCTGATCTTTATTATTTCCTTCTTTCTACTCACTTTGGGCTTTGTTATTCTTTTTCAAGTTCCTTTAAATGTAAAATTAGACTGTTTATTTGAGCTTTTCCTTATTTTTTGAGATAGGCCTGTAATGCTATGAATTCCCCTCTTAGGATTGCTTTCCCAGTGTCCCACAGATTTTGGATTCTTGTGTCCTCATTTTCATTTATTTCAAGGTATCCTTTGATTTCTTCCTTGATCCTGTTGTTGACCCATTCATCATTTAATAACATGCAATTTAGCCTTCGTATCTTCATGTTTTCAGTGATCTTGAGAATGATTTCAAGTTTCATAGCATTATGGTCAGAGAAGATGATTGGTGTGATTTCAGTCTTCTCAGATTTATTGAGACTTGTTTTGTGTCCTAACATGTTATCTATCCTAGAAAACATTCCACGTGCACTTTAAAACTATGTATAATCTGCTGTTTTGGACTGAAATGATCTGAAGATATCAGTTAAATTCATTCAGTCTAGTGTATCATTTATGGCCGCTCTCATTGATTTTCTGCCTGGAAGATCTCTCCACTGAAATAAATGGTGTGTTAAAGTCCCTGAACATGACTGTATTTCTGTCGGTCTCTCCCATTATGTCCATCAAGATTTGCTTTACATAGTAGACACCATTTCCTCTGTTTCTCAGCTGCACCAACCTCGAAGTCTTGCTTATGTTCCACTTGTTTACAGCCTATAGGCTACTGTAGCACTAGGGTGTCAGTTGTTCCTGCCCAGACTACTTCAGTTCTTCTCTTCAAGGATATATAAGTGACTGGTGTTCAATATAATTCAAGAAAATGGAAACTGACCAGCCAGAGGAAACCTTCCCCAACGCTGAAACCAGTGGTGAATTTGGTAAATGCCCTGCAGAAGACATGGAAGAGGAACAAGCTTTTAAAAGATCTAGAAACACTGATGAGATGGTTGAATTATGCATTCTGCTTCAGAGCAAGAATGCTGGGGCCTTGATTGGAAAGGAGGCAAGAACATTAAGGCTCTGCATACAGACTACAATCCCAGTGTTTCAGTTGCAGACAGCAGTGGCCCTGAGCACATTTGGAGTATCATTGCTGATTTTGAAACAATTGGAAATTATGAAGGAAATCATCCCTACCTTGGAAGAGGGACTGCAGTTGCCATCACCCACTGCAACCACCCAGCTCCCACTCGAATGTGATGCTGTGGAATGCTTAAATTACCAGCACTATAATGGAAATGACTGTGAATTGAGACTGTTGATTCATCAGAGACTGGCAGGAGGAATTATTGGTGTCACAGAGGCTAAAATCAAAGAACTTAGAACACTCAGACAACAATCAAGCTTTTCCAGGAACACTGTCCTTATTCCACTGACAGAGTTGTGCTTATTGGAGGAAACCCTGATAGGGTTGTAGAGTGCATAAAGATCATCCTTCATGTCATATCAGAGTCTCCCATCAAAGGACATCCACAGCCTTAAAATCCCACTTTTTATGATGAAACCGATGATTATGGTGGCTTTATGATAAGGTTTGATGACCACCATGGACGTCCTGTGGGATTTCCCATGCGAGGAAGAGGTGGCTTTGACAGAATGCCTCCTGGTCAGGGTGGGCATCCGATGCCTCCATCTAGAAGATATTATGATGACATGAGCACTCGGCAAGGACCTCCTCCACCACCTCCTGTCCAGGTGGCTGCAGTAAGAGCAGAGCGCGGAATCTTCCTCTTCCTCCACCACCACCACCTAGAGGAGGAGATCTAATGGCCTATGACAGAAGAGGATGACCTGGAGACTGTTATGATGGCATGGTTGGTTTCAATGCTGATGAAACTTGGAACTCTGCAATAGATATGTGGAGCCTTTCAGAATGGCAGATGGCTTATGAATCACAGGGTGGCTCCATATAATGGGGGTTGTGGCTCATATGGTGATTTTAGTGGACCTATTATTATTACTACACAAGTAACTATTCCCCAAGATTTGGCTGGATCTATTATTGGCAAAGATGGTCAGAGAATTAAACAAGTTCATCATGAGTCAGGAGCTCCGATCAAAATTGATGAGCCTTTAGAAGGGTATGAATATTGGATCATTACCATTATAGGAATATGGGACCAGGTACAGAATGCACAGTACTTGCTGCAGAACAATGTGAAGCAGTATTCTGGGAAGTTTAGTAAGACTAATGAAGAACTGACGGAGTACTAAATCTTTTTTTTAGTCTGCTTTGGTTTTAAAAGCCAGCATTCCTCTGCTCCTTAGGTGTTCTGCATCTGAGGTACAGGGAAATCTTTGCTGTTCACCAGATGTAATGCTCTAGTTCCTTACAAACAGGGTGGGGGAGGGTGTGCAAAAACTAATGTTGAAATTTTGAAACAGCAGCAGAGTGAGTAAATTTTAATTTTTGTTCTTTGCTGGTGGTTAAAAAGGAAAATTGCTTTGTGGGTACCAGAACATGTCGGGGACTATGGTAGGACGGGGGCAAAAATAGCAGTAGTCCATATTTCCCTGACATCTATTCAGAGCAGTGTGCAGAATATAGTGCTCTTTTGTAAGAAACATTTTATGATTCTTAAAATAAATGTAATGAACCTAAAAAAAACACTTGCTTTACATATGTAGGTGTTCCTGTGCTGGATGTGTAAATGTTTACTAGGGTTCTATCCGCCTGTTGGATTGTTCCCTTTATCATTATGTAGTAACCTTCTATGTCTCTTACTATAGCCTTGGTTTTAAAGTCTGTTTTGTTGGAAATAATTACTGCTACTCCAGTTTTTCTTTCCTTTTCATTGGCATGAAATATGTTTTTCCATCTTTACTTTTAGTCTATTTGTATCTTTTGATCTGAGGTGGGTCTCTTGAAGGCAGCGTATATAGGGATCTTGTTTTCTTATCTATTCAGCTACCTTCTGTCTTTTGGTTGGAACATTTAAGGCATTTACATTTAAAGTGACCTTTGATAGATATGTATATAGCGCTATTTTATCGTTAGACTGTTTTCCTCTGGGGTTTTTTTTTTCTTTCTCTTTTTCTTCTTAAAGCAAGTCCTTTAACATTTTTTTTCAGTACTGGCTTGCTGTTAACAAGCTCATTTAGCTTCTTCTTGTTGCGGAAGCTCTAATTTCTCCTTCAATTTTAAATAATAGCTTTGCTTGGGAAAGTACCCTAGGTTATAGGTCCTTGCTTTTCTTCATCTTGAATTTTTTGTGTGTCTCTTCTGGGATGAAATGTTTCTGATGAGTACTCAGACAACAGTCTAATTGGTGCTCCCTTGTAGGTAATCATCTGCTTTTCTTTTGAGGCTTTTAGGATTCTCTCCATGTCTTTAAGCCTTGTCATTTTAATTATGAAGTGTCTTGGTATAGGCTTCTTTGGGTCCAGCTTGTTTGGGACTCTCTGAGCTTCCTGGACTTCTGTGTCTCTTTTGCTCACCAGAGGAAGCACAAGAGAAGGTTTGGGTCATTATTTCTTCAATAGGTTCTTGATCCCTTGCTCACTCTCTTATCCTCCTGGTATTCTCATGACGTGCATGTTGTTCTGCTTCATGTTGTTCATAATGTCCCTCAAGTTCTCCTCATTTTTGTAAAATTCATTTTTCTTTTTGATGCTCTACCTGAGTGGTTCTATCTCACGTGTCTTCCAAATCAAGGACTCAACCCTCTGCTTCATCTCACTTACTGTTTATTCCTTCCTGTGTATTATTTAGTTCAGATATTGCATTTTTTGTTTCTGATGGTCCTTTTATGGTATCTATGTCTTTTTTCATGCTTTTGAGTATTCTTACAATAACTACTCTAAACTCTCTATCTGAGCAATAGCTTATCTCCCTTTCATCTAGTTCTTCTTCAAGAGATCCTCTTGTTTCATTTGGGATCTGTTTCTTTATCTTCCCATTTTGGCTGCTTTTTTTGTATTTTCTGCTTTAGTTGTTAAGCTAATCAGTCATTAAATTGATCAGCTGTTAAACTTACCAAGCTGTACTCAGAGACTTAGCTTAAGTTCTAGATGGTGGGGCAGAGTAATTCTTGTGGGTAGGGCTCTTGCTTCCCCTCAGGCTGATGCCACTCGAAGAGGAGTGCTCTGCCTGAGAAAGATGGCTGCTGCAGTATGGGCAATGGCTCATCACAGGGAACTTGGCAGTTGTTCCTTCAGTTCCCTCCTTAGAGCTGCCAACCCCAGAGTCTCCTCAAGCATCTCTAATCTGCTCTGCCTTCCCTTTGCCAGATCCCAGAGTGAGTGGCTGCAAATGAAACTTTTGTGTGTTGGGCCTTTAAGAGATTTTCTGCATCTCCAGCCATCTCTCCCTGGCAGACAGAACCCTTGCTGCTTTTCAGAGCTGGATGTTGTCTGGGTTTCTTTCCCAATTTGTTGCCAAAGGCTTGGGAATCCAGCTTGGGGTTTAGACCCCACACTTCTCAGGGTAACCCCCAGCTCCTGAAATATCCCTCCAGATCTTCAGTGGCCACCTGTGGGAGCTCAATCAGCCCTCTTGAGCCTCCTCCACACTGTCTACTAGTCATGTTTTAGTGAAGTGGTTTCTTCTTTTTGTCTATGATTATCAGGCTTCTCTCTAGCTAATGTTCACTTGGTTATTCAGGAAGATTTCTCTACAATTTAGTGGTAATTCCAGATTGGTCCTGGGAGGAAGTTAGTGTAGCTTCCACTTTCTGTTCCACCATCTGGGATCCAAATGGACTTCAACAATTCTACTCACTAAGGCTCTGTCTATGTAAGTTGAAAGCGATCACAAGTTCAGTAAAAATTTTAAATAATATGGATACATGAGATAGTGCCTTGTAGAATTAACATCTGATTGGTGAATAGGAGATTGAATTGATGAAGTTCAATTCAATCCAAGTTATTCCTTCTGTACCCAAGTTATTCCTTTTATTTAAACCACCTCAACTTCTGCTCTCTACCACAGAATTTCTCTGCTTCAGCTGTCCTCTCATAGGCGACCTTTTTGTTTTCAAAGGTTAACCACTTCACTTGTGCTTTTAATCTACTTCTAGTCAGCTCTTTCTAAAACATTGATTTACCCATGGTTTCCTTTGCTCTCCTATTTTCAATGCCTCTTTTCACAGTATCCTGCCTCTAGTCTACAGATATGTACTTAATCCATCTCTATTCTAGAAGTGTTTTCCCTTGACAGTCCCTTTTATTCCCAAACTTCCCCCAAAAATAATGTTACTGACCACTTTTACTTCCTCACACACACATCCCTAAACTTATTCATGTCTGACTTATTGAACACGGGAGATTTCTCTTTCGAAGTTACTGTTGACCTCTGTCCTCTCTCCAAGGAAATGACCTAAGTGCCTTTGTGTACCCATTTCTCTCTGTCATATTCTGTCCATTGTCTCTGCCAGTTGGAATCCTATATATCCTAGAAAGCTTAGTACAAATCCTACCTTCTAAACACAACTTTCACTCATGTCCTCAGGCCAATTTCTTTCTTTCTTTTTTCGTGGTCCAATACACTTCTAAAATATAATAGTGACCTCATTCTAGCTCAGATAATCTAAATATCTAATTAGGTTGTAGGTTCAAATGATATATTGACATCAGTGCCTAAATTGTTCTGCTTTCTCCTCTCTACCTGTACAAATGCAGAACCTCAGCTCCCTCCTAAAGTCTACTCTTGTTACTCCTGGGAGCCCCAAGAATGTTGCACATGTGCTTATGTTCACAATCAAATATACTTCTGTTCCTGTTTTCTAGTCTCCTTGTCAATGTATGTCACCTATGCCTTTGCTTTGAGGTCCCTCTGCAAAAATGCTGTTCTATCAGACCCAGCCAATCTACTTAAGCTGCTTATTCTCACCCTCAGGTGCCAAAGTTTCCCATGGCTTATGTCTAAGTGGGTATGTGTGTATACTTTGGAGGGTGGCAGCATGGATTCGGTGACCCTCTAGCTATCCCTGGGACCCTGAGACACTACTGCTTCAAGACAGAGCCTGATAGGGCAGTTAACAAATATAATTCAATCAACTCCTGCCATTCCTTGCTCTGTGGGGCTCAAAAGCTCATAGACATGGATATTGGGCAAACCTCTCTATTATTTTCACATTGCCTGTCTCTCTTCTAATTTAACCATTATAAGAATATAACACTCCCTTTGTTTACAAGAGCTATTTTGAAAACAATATTTTTATAGTAAACCATCACTATTATTTTGAAGTTTAGCTTTGATACCAGTGAAAGAAGAACTTCTAACAAAGTATGTCATTCAATTCTCAAATTATGTTGAGTACTCACTATGTGTGAGGCACTCAGGATTTAAGGATGAATAAAGACATGGTCCCTGCCAACAAGTAATTTCTGTGTGGGAATATAGGTATGTCAACAATTAGCTATTATGGGATATAGCAGCAATCTTTAATAGTATGTATGATAGACTTTGGAAGAACAGATGAAGCCCATTCTGAGGGAATTGGGGGAGGTTTCATAGAAAATGTGAAAAGTAGAGTCTTTTTTTTTAATTTATTTTTTAATTGATTATACCATTACAGTTGTTCTATTCCCCCCTTCATTCCCCTCCACCCTACCCCCTATCCCCACTATTACCTCCCCTTTAGTTTATGACCATTTGTCTCAAGTTCTTTAGATTCTATATTTCCCATACTATTCTTGCCCCCCCATCTATTTTCTACCTACCATCTATGCTACTTATTTTCTGTACCTTCTCCCCCCTTCTCCTCTTTCCACTCCCCTGTCGCTAACCCTCCTTGAGATCTTCATTTCTATGTTTCCACTCCTGATCTAGCTGTCCTTTTAGTTTGCTTTTGTTTTAGGTGTGGTTGTTAATAACTGTGAGTTTGCTGTCCTTTCACTGTTCATGTTTTTGTAACTTCTTTTTCTTCGATAAGTCCCTTTAACATTTCATATAATAAGGGCTTGGTGATGATGAATTCCTTGAATTTGATCTTATCTGAGAAGCACCTTATCTGTCCTTCCATTCTAAATGAAAGTTTTGCTGGATAGAGCAATCTTGGTTTTAGGTCTTTGGATTTCATGACTTGGAATACCTCTTTCCAGCCCCTTCTTGCCTGTAAGGTCTCTTTTGAGAAATCTGCTGATAGTCTGATGGGGACTCCTTTGTAGGTGACTGTCCCCTTAGCTCTTGCTGCTTCTAGGATTCTCTCCTTCATTTTAATTTTGGCTAATGTAATTATGATTTGCCTTGGTATGTTCCTTCTTGGGTCCAACTTCTTTGGTACTCTCTGAGCTTCCTGGATTTCCTGGAAGTCTATTTCCTTTGCCAGATTGGGGAAATTCTCCTTTATTATTTGTTCAAATAAGTTTTTCATTGGTGGCTGTGCCTTTTCCCTTTCTGGTACCCCTATAATTCGGATGTTGGAGCGTTTAAAGATGTCCTGGAGGTTCCTAAGCCTCTCCTCATTTTTTTGAATTCTTGCTTCTTGCCTCTTTTCTGTTTGGCCATTATTTGCTTTCTTCTGGTCCACTCTATTGATTTGAGTCCCAGTTTCCTTTTCATCGCTATTGGTTTCCTGTGCAATTCCATTCATTTCAATTAGTTTCGCCTTCATATGTTTGTCTAATCTGTGGCTATAATCAACCAGTTCTGTGAGGATCCTGATCACGAGTGTTTTAAACTGTGTGTCTGAGAGTTTTGCTATTTCTTCATCGCTTAGATTTATAGGCTCTTGGGCTTTGAGATCTTCTTGAGCCATTTTTGGTCTGTTCATGCCCAGGGAGTAGGAGGAGTGGAGCCTTGGACTCCCAGGTTGCTGGGTTGTGATGCTGTATGTGGGGCGGTGGTCAGAGCGGGAAATGGCAGCCCCCTCTGCTGTTTCTCCTGGCTGGGTGAGGAGTTGAGCCTTAGGTGGTTCACCAGGGTGGGGCCACTCAGGTGGCTGGGTTATGACGCTGTAAGTGGAGGCGGGGTCAGAGCGGGGAAATGGCATACCCTCTGCTGCGGCTGGGCGCTGGGGCTGCTGGCTCTTGTCCAATTGCCCACTCCCTCGCTTGTCTATCCACACACAATTGTGTGACCACAGTCAACCCACAGCCCTGCTCCCTCGCTGTTTCCCCGCTGTCGCTTGCTGAGGTCCAACCCTGCGCCTGGGTTCTGTGTGCCTGAGTCCATCTGACCAAGTTTTCCTGTGCAAACCTGCTCCACCAGCTGCTGGTTTCGCCCCTCTTACTGGTCAGGCTGAAGAATTTGTTGTTATCAGACTTCCGAAAAGTTCAATTTCCTGTGTTCTGACTATGTTTTCTGTTGCTATATTTAGTTGTCTCTAAACTTGGTTGTGTGAGAAAGCACGTCGTCTTTACCTATGCCTCCATCTTGGCGGAAAAAAGTAGAGTCTTGAGGGATAAATACAAATGTGCCAGGTGAGCTAGGGGGCCTGTGTGTGGTAGTTAGAGGGAGCATCATGGTGGTTTTAAAGGTCAAGTTAACTTGGAGAATGGTGAGAATACCATGTGGTCAGTGAACACAGGTAAGGAGAGTGTCCGGAAGGTGGAGGAAGCTATAGGGCAGGCTGAGGTGCTTTTCTGAAAAGTTCTCATGTGCCAGGCTAAGGGGTTGAACTTTATTCATATAGAAAAGTAAGGTAAAATATGAAACATTTCTATAATCTTATGAGAAACCAGAGTGTATCAAGGATACCTTACTAAAGTTTTTTAAAAAGTAAAGGTGTGGGAGCAATAGCATTACATTCTTAATAGCCATTGGGAAAATCACAGCTTTCAGTTAAGTTGTACTCTCAGGCTGATCCAGAAGCAGTAGCCAAGCCCCTAGACTCAGGAAGGACATTTCAGAGTTCATAGAACCTTTTAGGGGTGAGGTTGGGTTTGACTCAGTAGTTACTACAATTACTGGGTAGAAGACACCTGAAAAAAACTAGTGTTCAAGGTCTTTCTGATGAGTGCCTTCTCTAGTCCACTTTTGATTTTTATTATCTGAGTGTCATCTATCTAGTAGGCAAGGCTTGTTTTCATTAGGAAATCATTTACAATAGCACAATGAACAAGTGCTAATCATAACAGGCGAAAGATCATGAGAGTCATCCAAGCTTTGTTTTCCCATTAACAACCCATCTGTCTGTATCCCCACAGCAAACACAAAAAGGCTAAGATTTCAGAGTCTCTGTGGCTGTGAAACTCAAACATCATCACCCAGCTTGCAGGGAAGGCATTTCAGGCAAGCCCTCCAGGCCCTGCTGGCCAAATTGCTTGTAACATGACAGGTGATGGTGGATGTCAGCTGGGAAAGAAATGACTTACTATAAACTCCAAGCATCTCTCACTTCACTCTCAGGAAATGTAACTTGTATCTTATTTCTCCTCCTGGAAGATATTCAGCAAGTCAGAGGCCCCATTGATACGTGTAAATACGGAAGTTCTTTATAAACCCTGCCTCACACTTATTTAGAATAGAAGAATTAACTTGGAAGCCAGGTCTTGATATTTAAAAATAGATTTTTCCCATTTAACCATTTCATTTAAAAAGAAAATAAATAAATAAAGGTTAGGCTTGCTAAATATGATCTGGAAAACTGTTTGGCTCTATCAATGTAACACTTTCAAAAAAAGGGCTTTGCTTCAAGGCTTGTGCTATGAGCTAGCTGAAGAATTAACTCTGGAACCATTACAATTAGTAGGTAAACTTTTTAAAACAATTTACTCTCTAAATGTGTATCACACTCAATTTTTGGAATACCATTTACAAAATGGTGTTACAAGTTTATGAACTCAATAATAGAATTTATAAACACTGAAATTGTCAAAGTTTCTTAATCTTTTTAATTATTTTTAAAAATTTCACTCATTGCAACACATTCCTTACTATTTAGCTAGAACAAAAAATTATTTAAAAGAGCAAAAAAAATTTAAAAGAACAAAAAAAGAAACTGACAATCATGGGTTTTCCTTATTATTATTCTTTAGTTTTAGTTTAACCTTTTTTTTTTCTATACATGAGACAGACGTGTCACTTGCCACATTACAATCTGTGGTTCTTTTAGAAATATGGAACAAATGCATCAAATTAAACTTGCTGTATAATGTAATTACCAATCATTTAATATACTAAGAAATAAAGAAATTTATAATCTTCAAAATGGTCTTTATTTTTCTTGACAGCAAACCACTAAGGCCTAGTTATGGAGAATAAATGAGATCTACTCCTTGATTTCAACTCTCCATAAAACAACTTTTTAATGAATACTTGCATGTGCTTTAAAAGAGTGAGTGATGTTTTAGCTTTCATGATTTTCCCTGACTGTGCCGTGCTGGCAGCCCTCCCCATCTGGAAGGCAGTGTGAGAAGGCAGTTTATCCCCTAAGGCAGCCCTTATTGGTTTCTCATTAATTGGGACAGCCAGGGAGACCCATTATTTGTTCACTTGCCATCCTTCTGTCCCCTAGAGACCAGACACTTCACCTTCATTATGTTAACTTTGTATATAGCTGTGTTAGGCATTGATTTTACACCTCAGGCGATGAGTGGAATGGAAGCTACACTGGTCCCTGTACCAGGAAAATATTAATGTAGCATCAGTGCTAAGGGTTCTCCTTTCCATAATCATTTGAAATAGTCACATTTGTGATTATGATCTCCACATTTTAAGGAGTTACTTGTTTTTTTTAGTTAGGTACCATCCTATTGATGTTCTTCCTGATATATTGCTTCTCACCAGGACGATAAACCCAGAGGCATTTTTTTATCAGAATATTTCAAACTTTTCTCCACATTACATAGTTATCAGTATATTTACTGTTTTCATAAGTCTGACTACTTCCTGGAAACTGCACTTAGTTATTTAAAAATGCTTAGTGAAAATTTCTAATTTTTCTAAGAAATGATCTCTAAAGAATATATAGGGAATATTTCCAATTGTTTATCACCTCCTGTGGCATGCACATCTTTCCTAAAACTTAACAGAGGTATCCTTATTTTAAACATAATACTGTGTGGTTTGCGATACTTCTTGATCTGTGCTCAAAATATCATTAGGGGAAGGAAATGTAATAACCTACCCCTCAGGGCTACTGGCCACCCAGGCTATGCAAATTTCATGAGTACTTTGCTCAGAGCCCAAAATATGATTTATTATTGTTGTTAATATTACAATATAATTGTAATTATTTATCCATGTCTTGAGATTGATGTTTTATATTTATTTATCTCCCCCTACTTCATCCAGCACTCAGAAGAGTAATAGTCCCAAACATTATTTTTAAGTAACATTTAAGTAACATCTTCCTTGTAGTCCCAAATGTTACTTTTAAGTCAGGTTGGTAACAGTGAGGGAAATTTTATTCCTAACACAGAGGATACAAGCAATCTGATATACCAGAAAAAAATGGCCTTGGAATTAAGAGTTCTGAGTTCAGGTCCCATCCTGACCTCTGTCTGGCAAAGTGATGGTGGAGCAGTTTTTTGACTTCTGTAGTTTTAATTTCTCTTATATGACGTGAGGTGGCCAATCTAAATCACTATTAAGGGTCCTTTCAGCCTTAGGAGTGTAGAAATACAGGAAACTATTATGTGTGCTGTCATAACTGAGACATTCCCAAAGACCAGAAGACTCCCGCTGAAGCATGCTTTTGGTGATTCCTTCGGGGAAATTTTCCTGGGTCAGATATCCCACTTTGCTAAAGCCTATAGACATTTTCACTTCTTTCTGAAAGTAAGAATACTGGTTGTGTTTGTTCCCAGACCTGTTTTGTGTCTCAGCTTTTTGATTAAACTGCTGTAAAATCACATAGGGCTTGGTTTTCCCTTCTGTTGTTTTTCTGCTGAATGTGAAATAGCACAATCTCATGAGGTCTTAACTTTAAGGCATTGTGCGAACTAATATATTTTATACTGAATACAAATGTTTGGTACCTACTATGACTGCTCGTAGACATCATATAGGTTACCCATGAGGGGAACACATTTTTATGAGTACTTCTCATATGGCAGGTACTAGTCTAGATGCTTGATTTAAAGCAACAAGTCTGGCAGAATCCCTGTTCTCATGGAAATCACATGTTAGTTGCTAGAGGCAGGCAATACAGCATGAACCGGTACATTAAAAAAAAATGTTGGGTAGTTTTGAGCCTACAAAGAAAATAAAACAAGATGTTACTTAGTGACGGAGGTGAAGACAACTATGGACCTTTCAAAGGAAGTGACATTAGAGCTGAGACCTGAGCAGTGAGGAGAAGCCATCTAAGTGAAGACTTCTGGGAACTACTGTCCCGGGAGAGGAAACAGGAAGTGTAAAGGCCTAAGACCTCAGGGAGCCTGGCCGTTCAAGGAACCAAATTCAGGTCACTGTAACTGAAGTGTGGGTGCTGCACTGAGACTGAAATAGGAGATGATGTGTCAGAGGAAGGCAGGAGTCAGAGCACATTAGGCTTTATGAGCCATGAGCAAGGATGAGCATTTTATTATAGGACCCATGGGACACTGTAGGAAGGTTATAAGTAAGGGAGGGACCTTGTCCACTCTATGTTTTAAAAGCTCATGCTAGCTGCTGTGTGCAGGCTAGACTTTAAGGGAGGGAAAACAATCAAGACACTGTAACGGGTCCCAGGAATGGTGGCACCTTAGATTAAGGAGTGATAGTAGAGCTGAAGAGAAGTGGGCAGAATCAGGATCTATGCTGGGGGGCAGACAATAAGACCTGCCAATGGATTGTGTGGTGTGGGGAATAATAACAGATAGGCAAAAATCAAGAATGACTTCTGGGTATTTGGTTGGAGAACTTAGGTGAATGGCCATATCTTTTATTAAGATGTGGAATCCTTATAGAGGGATGTGTCTGGTAGGAAACAATAAATTCCATTTCAGTTATTTAGAGATGCCTTTAATATCCAAGTGGAGATGCCAAGCGGGGACTTAAAGATATGTGAGTCCGTGGCACAGGTGAGGAAGATAGTCAAGGTTTATCTTGGTTACATCTCCCCTTTGGCATTACCTCCTTTTTGTGAGAACTTTTCTCCCATGATTCCAGTGGCTTAAGGTGACACTTTTGCTACCCAGAGTTCATAACAGTGGTATCTCATCTTGGTCAGGCTAACTCAGGGTCATTCTTGTTCTGGATTTATTCCTTTTTCTCTGTATATTCCCCACTTAAACTTTCTTCCTTTATGACAATCCATGTAGATCCCAGTTCTGTGCTTTCTAAGGGGAGAATTAATTATTAGACTGTTAGTAACATGTGACTTGTTTCTAGGGATTATTTTAATGGTAATACAGCTGTTATTTTATAAACACAGGCATTTTCCAGAGAGGAAGAAAGCTCTCATAATAGAGAATTAGTTATTTCGCTTGTCAGTGAAAGTACTTCATAGTTAAGGAAGATGTTGATATCTCTAAGTTCATAATCACATATACAAAAGGTAGTGGATATTGACTCCTACTTAATAACAATTATACATACACAGAGTGTATGCTTCCTCCATCTTATGCCAAGATCTTTCTTGTATTGGGTTGACTAAAAACTCCATTGCATTTTGTCCCTATGATGGCTCTCGTAGTCTTATTTGTCTTTAATCTCATTTGAAACAATTTTGTTAGACTGTATTGTGACAGCTATCATATCAGCATACATTTAAAAAGAAAACATAAAAATTGGTGAATTTTTGTATAGCCATTTTAATATTGAAGAAAGAAGATACACACAATTTTCAGCATATTATGCTTTGTTATTTCAAGAAAGGTAAAAACACAATTGAAATGCAAAAACAGATTTGTTCAGTGTTTGGAGAAGGTGCTGTGACTGGTCAAATGGGTGAAGAGTGGTTTGTGAAGATTCTTGGTACCATTGACATTTTGGCCAAATAATTATCTGCTGTGGGGCTGTGTTATGCATTGGAAGATGTTTAGCAGCATCCCTGTATTCTACCTACTAGAAGCCAAGGAGGTACCCAACATATTGAAAATATCCAAATCAATAAAGTTATTGGTGAAAATTAAAACTGTGTCTTTTATAGAAAAAATGTAATAGACTAGGATTAATCCTCTCACAGGTACTGTAAAGACGATTCCACAAGTGGCAAGTTGTTTTGTGATTTGTTTGGCACCTTTGGATAATTTAGAATGATTTTAGTTTGGTTCTCTATGAGGTTACTTAGTCCTATTTAAAATTTTGATTTTAGATTAAACATTTCATTAATTTGCTATACGTCTGCTCTCACATGTCTATTAATATTTATGTGACTTTGATTAATGTAAAGAAAAATAGACAAAAGGAAAAAAGTTAATTGAATAAACTTTGAGCTCCTCAAATATAAATTAATATTAACTTACATGTATGAATTTTTCATTTACAGTGTATAAAATACAGGAAAGTATAAAATATTCCATTGAGAATTTCTACCCAAATATACATATATATATGAATGAGTTTGGCAAGTACAGATCAACAATATTTTTGTTAATGGGAGTATCACTGAATAAGCAGTGGATAGAATTTCTTATAGGAAATTACCCTCCATTCAAAAATATTCAAGCATGGATATCTTAGACATAGCAAGCTGTCATTATATCTCTCTGGTAACAGACCAGTAATCCAGTATGGCCTCTTTTATAATAGAAACTTTGGCAAGACCCAGAGAAACTTTCTGTGTCACATTAAGTGTTTGTGCTTGTGTGGTACAAACAAGAAACACAGTCTGTAAGAGCAGATATATTTTGCAACATACTACTTTTAAAATACACAGATTTTTCTTCAAAAAGTATAGTCTTGGCAAGCAAAATCATTTTTGGTCTTGAAAGCAGATTATAAATTTCTAAAAGGAAAATATAGTAACTATAAAATTTTCATCCATTATAAATTTAGGCTAAGAAAATTGATTTTTTAAACATTACTGAATTTATTTCAATGTATTATTTTGAGACTATATTATATGTTATCATTATTAATATTAATATGTTGCTTTATTATTTTTGTTACAGAAGGAAGCTTTCATGTGATATATTTTTAATTTTTAAATGGAATTTTAAATTATTGAAAATAACTGTATTTAGTTTTATTTACATAATACTGAAGAATTATATCAAAACTATGTTGTCATTGTTTTTATTCACTAGATCAGTGTTTCATTTAACATAGTTATAAAGGACCCTGTTGGTGCTGCACGTAGGTTTTGTGGTTGATGCAAAGATATATTTAAGGCTGTTCTTGTCTTCTAAGAATTTGTAATCTCATGATGAGATGTGACAGGTGCTTCTACACATATACACACACACATATATATACTTACATATATATATACACATGTACATGCATGTATATGTATTTACATATATATACACACACATACGAGTGTATGTAAAGAGTGCCCTTAAGGGAACTAATCCCATCAGCAGGACCACACCCTTGTGATCTCATGCAAACAAAACTATTTCCCAAAGGCCTCACCACCCCGTACTATATATTGGAGGTTGGGCTTCAACATAAGAATTTTGGGGAGACACAGGTCAGTCTACTAGAACTCATATCAGACAAAATAGACTTTAAGAAAAAGTTTTTAGAGGAGATGAGGAAAGCAATTTTGATAATGATGAGAGTGTCAATCCATAAAGACTGTATAACAGTTACAAACATTTATGCACCCAATAACAAAGCCCCAAAATTTATGAAGCAAAAACTGACAGAATTTAAGGGAGAAACAGATAATTCAGCAATCATAGTTGGAGACTTCAATACTCCATTTTCAAAACTGAAAGAACACTAGACAGAAACTCAATAAGGAAATACATGACTTGAACATATATGTAAACCAGTTATATCTAAGAGACAATAGAACATTTCACTCAACAGCATCAGAATACACATTGTTCTTAAGTGTACATAAACATTCTCCAGGAAGGGACATGTGTTAAGTCATAAAGCAAGTCTCAATAAATTTAAGAGGACTGCAACAATCTTGCTGTTAGTAGGGTTTTAAAACAGTACTGTTTCTAACACTAAGTTTTCTATTCACACCTTGAATTCTAATTTTGGCCTCGAACTATATTTCCCTACTTTCTTCAAATTTATATCACTTCTTAGATTTTCTGTGTATAATTTCCCTCTTCCAATTTTGCTTCCAAAATTGTTCCAATTTTAAGAAACAATTAGGGTAAGAACCTTTCTTCTTCCATCTTTGTAAGCCTCACAGTGCTCTACACATGGTGGGCATTGAGCAAACATTTTTTAGCTGCCATCTTACTGACTACCAGTCATTTGTTTTTGTTTGGTTTACACAATGTTGGTATGAGCAGTGTTTATGAAAAATATAAATTAATTTCCAAAATTAAAACCCTTAACTTTTTAGATAAAAATGTGAGTATTTGGCCTGTCTTGGAAAATGGCATGATCTGGCAAAATGCAACCCACATTCCCACATGCTCACAGTTGGCTAGAGCTAAATAGCAGTAGGTCCCTGTAGATAGATATAGGGGGCTCCACCCACAGAGACCCTCATCTGCCACAGATGAGAATAAGTCTACCAAGATGTGACCTACTTGGGGAGGAAGGGAAAGGTGGCCGGTCTCTCAAAGGAAAAGGGCCTAAAGCATTTTCCTCAATGGGCTTTTATTGGGTCTAATTTGCATAGGAATACAAGGTGTATAGATAAAGCCCATCAATCATTGTCAGGCAGTAATGATCAAACAATAGATAACAGTCAAAGAACTCTGAGGGCTTATTTTGAGTCAGGGTCAGGTAGCTAAAGGGCCATAAACTTTGTGGAAACAAACTCATTTCATGCTTGGACCCTTATCATTTAAATTGAAGGTATTAACAAAGTAGGTTTCATGGAATTTTATGAATTCTTTCTTAGGCTTGATCACACTGGGTAACCCGCCCTTTCCAGCACAGGGCTGTACCCATCTCTGACATTGTTTCAGGCTTAAGTCAGGCCAGGGAAGTAAGGCAGCCAAGAGATTATGAGACTTCTTACAAACAGAATGAGGACTCAGGCTATGTCAAAGCTGAGAGGCGAGGGTCCATGACCCCCTTTTTCTATAGCCTCCTAAGTCCTTCCCTGAGGGCCCCTTCATGATCATGCCCGTCTTAGGTCATCCCTCCCTTGAGAAACCTTACCTATCATTGGCTAACCAGTCATCCACCTGGGGCCAAGCAGGGTGAAGTAAAAGAGGGCAGAGGTGGCGCCCCTACAAGGAAGGTAATCTTTGTCTCCTTAATGGGTTATGGTCCTCAGCCTTAGCCAGGCGGGGTTACAGTTTCTGAAACCAGGCAGAGAGATTCCCAACAGATGGACTAGGATGGCAGCTTTTCTCAGTCTGCACATGTGTTCTCTGCATGAGGACAAGTGTCAGTTAATATTATTAACTCATTTGCTGTATTTGTTTTTCCTATAGAAGATTTAAGAGGAAAGTGAGAATTGCTTGTATGCACATTTCTATACCAAATGGAAAACTAAAGTTAGACTAAGAGCACCATGCTTTTTGTCATTTCAGTTTGTTTTTATGTTGTTTATACCTGAATTCAGTTCATTAATTGATTCCTTTACTATTTATTGAATACCTACCTTGGGTAGCCACTGTTCTATACGCTGGGAACAAAGTCACCTAAGTATTAATGGACATGTGAGAGCAGATGTAGACCAAATTAACAAAATGTTTAATCTAAAAATCAATTTTTAAATGGGACTAGATGAACTCTTAGAGAGCCAAACTAAAGTCATTCCAAATTATCCAAAAGTACCCAAAAAAAGGTGCCACTGTGGAATTCTCTTTATAGTACAACATAAAGGGGCTAGTCTTAGTCTGTTGTATTTTTTTTCTGTAAAAGACACATTTTTAACTTTCACCAATAACTTTATTGATTTGGATATTTTGAGTATGTCAGGTGTCTCCTGATATTGGCTTCTAGCTCTGCAGAAGCTGGGGAGTGAGGATGTGTGTGGGGGGTGTGGTACAAATGAGGCCCCCAGGTTAGTTCTCTTCTCTTTCTTCATCCAATTAGACAAGAGGTGAGAGGATTGTTCTGGAGAGAAATAGAGCCAGTGAGATTCCCGGCTGGGACCAACAAGGACAGCAAGTGCAGAAAAGAGGCAAGGCACCAAAAACAGAGGAATGAATTAAAATCCTATACTGAACTGTGAGACCCCCCACCCTGTCCCACACACATCCCTTGATTCCTGAATGTCTTCAGCAGGTGAATCCTCTTTACCTGTGAGGAAGAGGTAAATAGAAGGATTCCATTCTATTCTAAAAGAGGAAATATCAGGACTCCTTGGAGAAATAATCTTCCTACATTAACAGCTGAGGACTCTCAATGAAGTCCACCAGTTGATCATGCTTTGCAGTGAAGCTGGTTCATTGATACTCTGTGCCAGTTTGCATAAACTTCGCAAAGCTTCACTCTTTCATTCTTAAATATATGTGAACTGTAATGAATCATGAAGAGAGAGGCCAAACTATTAAAACTAATAGGCAAAACTAACCTGCATGAAATGGAGACATTCAAGGATGCAGAGAAAAACAAAACAAATGGCCCTGTCAGTCTAGCTTTACTATTTTTTTTAATCTTGGATAGAAATATGCATATAAGAAATGTTCACTTCCTCTTAAGTCTTCTATAGGAAAAACAAAAAAGTTTTTGCACAGCAAAGGAAACCATAAACAAAATGAAAAAAACAGCCCACTGAATGGGAGAATGTATTCGCTGATACATATGAAAGGGGTTAATATCCAGAATTTATAAAGAACTTATCTTCTTAGAGTGGAGTTGTGTAAGTTCTTTGTATATTTTGGAGATTAAAGACTTGTCTGAGGTATCATTGGCAAATATGTTTTCCCATATAGTTGGTTCTCTTTTTTACTTTAATCCTAAGAACCCTGAAACACCAATCCAAAAGAATCTATGTACCCCAATGTTCATAACAGCACAATTTACAATAGCCAAATGTTGGAAGCAACCTGAGTGTCCATCAGTAAATGAGTGGATCAAAAAACTATGGTACTCCTGGCTGGTGTAGCTCAGTGGATTGAGCACGGGCCTGCGAACCAAAGGATCACAGTTCAATTCCCAGTCAGGGCACATGCCTAGGTTGCAGGCCAGTTCCCAGCAGGGGACCCATGAGAAGCAAACATACATTGATATTTCTCTCCCTCTCTCCTTCCCTTCCCCTCTAAAGATAAATAAGTGAAATCTTTAGAAAAAAACAAAACAATGTACATTTACACAATGGAATTCTATGTAGCAGAAAGAAAGAAGAAGCTCCTACCCTTTGTGACAGCATGGATGGATCTGGAGAGCATTATGCTGAGTGAAATAAGCCAGGTGGTGAAAGACAAATACCATATGATCTCACCTTTAACAGGAATCTAAACAACAAAACAAACAAACAAGCAAACTATAACCAAAGACACTGAAATAGAGAAGAGGCTGACAGTGACCAGAGGGGAGAGGGGAGGGAATTTCAGGGGGAAAGGGGAAGGATTCACAGGAACAAGTACAAAGGACACATGGACAAAAACTAGGGGGGTGGAAAAGGGAGGGAGGTAGGGAGGACTTTGGGGGTGGGCTGGGATGGGAGTAAAAGACAGAAAATTGTACTTGAACAACAATGAAAATAATAAAAAAAGAACTTTTAAAACGCAACGCCAAAAAAATAAAAAATCTAATTAAGGGACCTGAAAAGACATTTCTCCAAAGAGGACGTACACATGGCTAATAGACATATGAAAAGATCCTCAATGTCACTAATCATCAGATAAATGCAAAATAAAATCACAATGAGATATCACTTTATACCAGTCAGAATGGCTATCATCAGTAAATCAACAAACAAGTGTTGAAGAGGATGTGGAAAACCAGGAACCCTTGTGCACTGATGGGGAGAATGCAGACTGGTACAGGCACTGTGGAAAGAAGTATGGAGTTACCTCAAAAAATGAATAGTGTAACTGCCTACGACCCAGTGATTTCACTTCTGGGAATTTATCCAAGGACACTCTAAACACGAATTCAAGGAATATATGCCCCCTATGTTCATTGCAGTATTATTTACAATAGCCAGAATTTGGAAGCAGCCCAAGTGCCCATTAATAGGTGAGTGGATAAAATAGCTATGGTACATTTGCACAATGGAATACTACTTGGTCTTAGAAAAAGAAGAAAATTTTATCCTTTGCAATAGCATAGATGGACCTGGTGAACATTATGCTAAATATAATAAGCCAGTCAGAGAAAGACAAATACCATATGATTTCACTCATATGGGGAATCTAATGAACAAACTGAACTAACAAGCAAAATAGAGGCAGAGTCAGAGAGCAGGATGACAGTTCCGGGGGTGGGGAGCAAAGGAATTGAGCAAAAAGGGAAAATGAAGAGAAAGAACTCATAGACGTGGACAACAGTGTGGTGACTGCAGGGGGAGGAGGGCGGGTGGAGGTGGAGGAGGGTCAAGGGGAATAAATGGTGATGGAAAAAATAAAATCAACAATAGATGATATAAAAAACAGAGAAAGAAAAGCCCACCAAATTGATAATGTCTGAGATTTAAAACCTATTTATTCAGGATAACTCAAAAAAAGAACAAAAGAGAATTTTAGAAATAAAAATGTAACCAAATTGATGTTGAATTGAGAACTATCCAAGAAAGTAGACTTCAGTCTGAATAAGGAGATAGAAAAATATAAGAGAAAGAGTAAGGACACTAGGTCATAAATATAAAAGTTAAATAATTGTCTGAAAGAGGAGCTCCGGAAAGAAGGGATAGAGAAAATAATATAGGGAAAGTAATTTTTAAATCTTACATGTTTTTGTTTTTTTTTTAGTAATGCACAGCCCGCATTGAAAGATGCACTGAATACAATGACTGGGGAAAAGGCCCAGTAAATTTTAGAACACTTTAGTTAAAGATTTTATCCTTAAAGCAGAAAGGTGGGATAAAGGAGGCAGGAAATTGGAATCAAGGTGGAGACTCATTCTTATAGCAGGTAGTGGTGGTTGGCAGATCTGCTGTATGGGTGGAGGTTTCCTTTTTTGAAAGGACTTTTGATGAAACTCACTTATTAAAAGTTTCCACTTGGAAGTTTATGCTTGGAGTTGCCTCCCATCGATACCTTATTCTACCTTTCAAATTCACAGGTGGCCCCAACAGCAAATGGCAGGCACCAACGCCTGGCTGTGTCGTTTGTTTTTAATGAACAACACTACTTAAACAAGCACAGGAATGTCATTATAAAATTCAGTTAATGTGGTGACTTTTCAGAAAAAGTAAACTTTAGAAGCTTGCTTTTATTTTGATGCGATGGAAAACAAATGGTTTGCTAATCATTTTCTCAATAGGGGGTATACTCTAATAATGTAGCTGCAATAATGTTGGTTGCCTCTCTTTTTAATGTGTCCTCAAAGAAGAAGAATAAAACTAGAGCATACACACACATACGGGTATTTATTCCTTTGTAAATCTGTACCGTTTGCCAAACTGCAGAGAGTTGTGCTCTTCTCCTCTGTTGGAACACTTGTTGATTAAGGCCATGTCCTAACACAGTACTGTAGTCTACTCGCTTACTTTTATATACCCCAGGCTTTAACCACATTATACCAGAAGATATAAAAAATGGGGAAGCACAAAAATGAAAATTACATGGGCAATGTAGGCATGATGCTTCCATACATCTGCTAGTAGATTACTGTAAAAATGCATAATGAATCATAAATTTATGGAGAAAAAGACTGAGATATTGTGTTACATAAAACTTTATACCTAGATTTTCTTTCCTTGCCTTCAGTTTTCCCACAACACTTGTGTTTTTCTCCCACAGTAATATATTTCCCAAAGGCCTTCCCGAGGAGTATGCCATAGCAGCCATGTTCCGTGTACGAAGAAACACCAAAAAGGAACGCTGGTTTCTGTGGCAGCTTTTAAACCAGCAGAATGTGCCACAGGTGAGGAACCATAGAGTTGTGCTTAGGCCAGGTGAATCTTGGAACTATGCACACAAATTTGGGAGCTCCCAAATAGTCTGTCTTTTAGAGGAGTTGTCAACAGGGAAATTCAAGTATTCTCATAGTTAGAATGATCTTGCTGAACTCTGTCATAGGGAAGTCTGATAGGTGAGATAATATTAGTTTTCATTTTTACCTCTAGATTCGTATTTTGTGTCAAGTCACTCAAACCGCTCTTCCTTCTGCTTTACTGACTGCTTTACTGACACTAAGTCCACTTCACTGATATTTGTTTTATCTGTGATTATTTCTGATGTTATGTATTATTTTTAAAAGCTGTTCATTGTCATCTGAAATTCCTTAGTGAGCTAAGAGATGAGATACTGATTTCGATCCGCTCAATAAGAATTTATTGACTACATACTATATGCTAGTTAGTGACAAAGAGATTTAAAAAGCGTAATTCCTGTTCTCTGGAGCACGAGGTCTAAGGGGATGTCATCTAGGAAAACAACATACTAAGGCATAATCACGATATGATTAAGTGCAGTGGTAAGCTTGGAGCCGGGTGGGGAGTGGGAGGGTGGGGTGAGCAAGGATCTAGGAATACTTGCCAAGGAGATGGCATTTGGGCAGAAAGGAGGGAGGGAGGGTACTCTGGTAAGGGGACATGAACCTTACTTATTGGCGCCATCCGTTTGTGAGTAGTTCTGTATACATTCATTGGAATGTTTTTCATTTCACTGATCTTTTAACGTGTTAATACACTCACAGTTTTAGGATGGAAAGATGAAGCAAACTGAGAGGGTCCTCTATGAAATGCATTTTCTCTGCACCTTGCAAATCACCTAAAGTTAAAGAAGTTGATCTCAATTTCCAAGCTAAGAGAAGTGATCGTATTCTTCTTCTTATAAAATTAATAGCACTTAATTCTTTAATTACTCATACAGAAATATGCACACAGACACGAACGTGCACACACATATACTCTTAGATGTTCTATCTTGAGAGGAGTGTCTTACATTCACCAGAATACCATATACTGAAACCATTTTGTAGCTGGATATTTGCTGTTCTTCTATGTTAACCAGTCTGGAGGACACAGGTGTCATCTAAAACATTTTACTAAGTACTTCAGTTGTACTAGCATGCTTACTGAGTTTTTGATTTGTGTGCTTTAATAATTTCAAACACTGATTTTAGAATATTTAAAGCTAATTTGCATTTTGCAGGTTTCGATAGTAGTTGATGGTGGAAAGAAGGTGGTGGAATTTATGTTCCGCGCTGCTCAGGGAGAAGTGATGAACTACATTTTTAAAAATCGAGAACTCCGTTCTTTGTTTGATCGTCAGTGGCATAAGCTGGGCATCATTATACAACCTCGGGGCATTTCCCTATATATGGATTGCAAGTTCATTGCAAGCCGGCACACTGATGAAAAGGATGCCCTGGACTGGCGAGGAAGGACTGTCATCACTGCGCGAGCTTCAGATGGCAAGCCTGTGGACGTGAGTTGTGATGTTGGTTGTGAAAAAGAACTAGTCAGATGTCTGAGTTAAAACAAAATGTCTTATTTAGAACTTCTTCCTTTAATGACTGTGTAATTAAACATAGGCTTCTCAACACATGTTCCATCAGGCATGCGACAGTTAGCTATGTATTTCCACATATGTTATCATCTATGTATTTTTAACCATTTTTTCCAGTCTGTGAGTTTAAAAGAATTAGGCCATGCCTTTAATAATAAAGTTATTAAAATTAAATTATAGTAAAAGAGAAAATATAGTAGAAAAAGTAAGCTTGATATCTAGGCACTGAAAAGAGATGAAAGTTGGAATGGTTCCAGATGGTTTTATTCAAGAACAATAGGTTATTTCTTCAGCCTCAGAACAGCAACTGCTTTGTACTACGGACTATTTTTCATGATCTTATAATGCTTTTTCAGGGCTCTAGTGGACTAAAACATAGGCATTAATTGTATCAGTAGGTCATTTGGATGAGAACAGTGGGTTATTAAAACCTTTTCAGGTGAAAGTTTCTTTAAAAATTGATTTGACATTCAAATGATAAAGATTTACAATTGATTTCCCTAGAGAAGAAGGTCTATAATCTTAAAAAGTAAGATATATGTAATGTTTATGACTATACATTTTCTTGAGGGTAGAGTCATAGGAAATCATAGAATCATATAAAAATAATCTGAATGCAGGTGGCCAGTAGGAACTGGCATTGCCCTTAAGCCAAGCACGTAACAGTTTAGTTTTTATTTCAGAAGTATATTCTAAGCAGACATATATGTGGCCAGCTAATTTACACACACACACACACACATACACACACACACATTTTTTAATGAAACATTATTTTTAAACTGTCTTCTTAGAGATAGTGAACAAATCAGTGAGAATGCTGTAACTCAGGCTCAGTGATGATCAGGAAAATAGGCCAGGGCAGAAGCCAGTCCTGGAGATGGGGCATCATGGCACCACAGAGAGTGAGCTAGTGGGGGGGAGGGATCAGAGAGATGTGGCTGTAAATCCTACCTCATCTACTTAACTGCTATGATCTGCTAATTTACTTGTTAGCTGTTAATATACTGAGTCTCAGTATCCTCCGTTATAAAAGTAATTCCATTGTTGATGGAATTACTTGTTATCATAATGAGTACATGCTGTAGTACCTAGTATGTAGTCAGTTTCCATAAATTCATTTCTTTATTCAGAGCCAGACATGTCATTCAACCCAAGCATAAGAAAGTGGGAAAAGAAAAACATACCTTCTATTCCCGCTCTTGCTGAAGATGAATGAAGGATTAAAGTCGATGTCAGTAAGTGGTGGCTGCCATTAAAAACAGTGTCAGTTGTACTAACAGTAGTTCTAGACACACCTTTCAGAAAGGTCTCTCCAAAGTCAAGGGAGGAAGTAGAGACAAGTGGCTAGATCAACAGAGATTTGACTCTCGGCAGTAGGTGAAGTATAAGTAGATTGAAAGTCAGCTTCAGGGAATTCTACCAGTAGTGTTAGGAAATGGCAGTAGTTCCACCTCCATGTGCTAGAGTTTGGGACTGGAATCCTGTCCTTATAGGACTAGTAAAAGCAAAGTGGGCTCTGGTTCCAGAGAGACAAGAATTTAAGTGTACGCTAAAATAAATTCATAATCTTTGGGGAGAAACAGCAATGGAAGAAGAAAAAGTTATTACAAGTGTGGAGTCCAGGCTGAGAGCTCACCCTCTGAAGGTTAAAATCTGTCCTGTGTTTTAAATTCTCACCTAAGGGAAAAATTAAACCAGAACCTGAGGCTGAAGAATATCGGGTGTGCCCTTATAAAAGCACATGATGTAAACATTATAGTGTTATAGTAGTTTCATAGTTTAATATGCAATTAGTTCATTTGAGAATAAAATTAAAGGCATATCAATGATGCAGCTTTTATAGCAAATAGTCATTGTTTAAATAAAATTAAAGGCATATCAGTGATACAGCTTTTTAAACAAATAGTCACTGTTTAAATAAACAAAATATACCATTGTTTTTTTATTTGATTCTTGGTCCTACTAAAACTTTAAGTGGACTAATTTTGTATTATCTCCTTACAAGTTCTGTGATTTATAAGATCTTTTGTAATATGAAAACATTTTATTTATTTAGAATGTGTGTATTAAAAATTCTAATAATTGGCTTTTATTTTAGATATACTACTTGCATGCTTCTATGAGAAAGAAATAGGTGACAAAACTGATAGAAAGTATTTTTAACAAACAAATTCTGTGTAAAAGACTTAGCCCTAAACATTCTTATTCTAAAACACTGTCAATGAAGGACCAAAGTAATTAATGCATAACAACAGCACAATTAAACTAGGCTGATTGTAGTTTCGGTGTCATGGGTACTTGATTAGGTTCTAATCTATCAAAAATTGATCACCTTTCTTCAGTTAAGTAAAATAATTCATTTGAAGGGCTTAGCACAGTGGATGGTACATAATAGAATTTTAATATTTATTGACTATTTTGATAATGATGATAAATAAGTTTTAGTTAAGAAGAAAATTGCTATCTTCCTTCTTCATTCAGCATAATGGGTATGTTACTGCCTGGTATTTCAGAGACTGTGTAAGACAGTGTATTTAAAGTTTATAAATAAAAATTAATTTCAAAAACCTTGCAAAAAGATATAGAAAAGAAATTAAGTTTTATTTCATCTCAGAATTCTGCATCAGCTGCCAATCTTAGGCAGCTCATGAATTCACAAGATGTCCAAAGTTCTTAATGCTTTTTATGAGATGAATTGATATTATTCATCTCAACATAGAATAATTAGTAGGCCTTTTTTTCTTTTTCTTTTTTTTTGGTGTTAGAGCAGGGATTTAAAACTAACTGCAGACATCAGTGTCCTATTATCATAAGATTAGTTGTTATAATATTATAGTTGAGACATTCTGTAGGAAGTATTTATTGACCTGAAAGTAATGCATAATCTAGCTCTATTATTTTGGGAGACAGAGAAAGGGGTGAAGAGAGAAGAGTAAGGCAAGAAAAAGAAGGAGTGGAAGGATGAGGTTGTTCCTGATCTATTTTATGTGTCTAATCATCATACGATTAATTATTAATTACATTTTTAAATTTTCAATCACCAAGTAACTTTAAAATAGCATTTTTAAGCATCTAGCACATTGAAATTTTATTAGTAGTCTATACTATTTACTTGCTCTTATGTGATTGTTCAATCTTGCATGTAAAAGCATAATTGTATTTTCCTCAAACTACTTTAATTTCGTGTACAAATGCAAAAAAAACATAAATCTTCTGAGCAAATAGAAAAATCAATTGCTAGTCCTGCTCAAAACTATGCCAATATAATATAAAATCCATAGGTATTAGACAGAATCCATGCAAAAAAGATAAAAACTAAATATCTTTTTTTTTCTTTTTGGGAAGTAAGCATCTTTTTCCATTTCTCAAGTCTGGAACTACAGATAAAGCCTTTCCATCGTGTTCTCAGACCTTTGACCTTACTTTTTTTCCAGGACTTTTTATTCTGATGTAGTTCTCATTTCGTGGGTCTATACTTTATTGTGGTAAATAGCAACACCTCTGTTTAATTAAATACTTTTTTATTGTTTAAAACAATTAGCCAAGGGGTAGAATTGCTTTCATTCTTTGATTTCCATTATATATAGATTCATCTCAATAATCTGAATCTATTTTTCAAATGGTACCTAAAATCATGATCCTAAATTAATAAAATATTACAAATACCTTCCAGTATTTTATTTATTTTAGCTTCTTTTTTCTTACTAGGTAAATCACTATAGTTCTTGAGTGCCTAAATATGATTTATTAAAAAAACTAATGATATATCTTACTAATTTTTTGATAGATTGAACTTCACCAACTTAAAATCTACTGTAACTCAAACTTCATAGCTAAAGAATCTTGTTGTGATGTATCAGATACTAAGGTAAGTTCATTTTCATGGTATGTGAAGAATGTGGAATGCCAGTTGTCTAGTGTGTAGAGTCCAAGTGTGGGGCAGCACTGAATATCTTCTGGTGAAGACAGGTGAATAATTTTTTCCAAGTAAGATACCTGTCGGAGAGCTTTCCCATAGTTTCTGTTAACAATTTTAATCCCAGGGTTTCGTCCTGAACTTTGGAAATGATATATTCTTACTTTGGATTCACCATAAGTAAGAGATAATTTATGCCTTTCTCTCTAAACTATGCTATAACAGTAGCATCATCATTCTCCAGTTACAGGGCCTTTAAATTCGTGATCATACCTTATTCTCACTCATTTCCCTCTGCTAGCATATCTCCTCTCCTGGGTGATTTACCTGTGTGACAGATTTTTCATCTGCGTCTTCCTTACTGCCATGGTCCACCTTTGCCTCACTCCTAGACTGCTGCCTTAGTGTCTCAATGGCCTTCTCCAGCCCTTTTGCTTTCCAGCGTAACCAGAATAAAACTCTGAATCACTGCTTTGTATATTCATTTACTTTTTTCCACTAAACACTTGTTATTGAAAAACATTGATCTAGACATTGTGTTAAGGAACAAGGCTAGCAGACATGAATAAGGCACATTCCCTGCCCTCTATTTATTTTTCTCAAAGCCTTTGGTCATTCACTGTTGGCAACAAAATATAAATTCAGTTTTTTAGCCTCTCATTTTTAACATTCCCAATCTAATTATACAACTATTCCTTTCTTGTACCAATCTTCTATTCCAAAGACATTCTGAATTCAATAATTTCTATATCACTCATTGTGATGGTCTTATGTGTAATCTTATAATATTAGATATAATTGTAATTTATTCAACTGCATTTTAAACTCATTGAAGGGAGTTATACTTTTATACAGTTATACTGTTTTTTAAAAAAATTACTAGTGCTTTGTTTTTAGGAGATATTCCTAAACATTGTTTCATGCGTAGTTGCCTTACAACTACTAAAGGAGAGAGATGGGACTAAAAAGTGTTTGAGAGGGACAAATTCTAAGAAGTCTTACAGAAAGAACACGTGAAAAGGGAAAGGTGAAAATATTTTTCTTTTGTCTCAAAACCTTCAGAAGTTCTACACCTACTATAAAGATTATGTGAAAATTTTTATCAATAGCTTAGTAATGCTAGAGGTTAAAATATTTTTAACCTCTATTACTCACGATGGGTAGTAAAATAATAATGTGACCAGCCGATTCAAAACATAGCTAAGTCTTTCAAACTTTTTGCTTTGTTCGTGTAACTTGGTTTTATGAAGCCTATCTCCAAGCCAGTTTATGGCTCTTATTCCAAGTAAAATGAAAGCCAGCCAACTGTCTTTCTATAAATATCTAAAAAGATAATTTAGAATGCCAATCTACAGACTTGAAATACCTAGACTTCCTGGAGTCACACATTTAAATCTTGAAGATGATAATTCTCCAAAAGTTTCTTTTCAATAATCATGCTTTTGAGATGTAGGAGCTCTTAAAATAGTAATTTTCTGTGATTGCAAATTAACATAATGATGTTATGATATGTCCAACTAATATATTCTCGTCTAATAGTTACAACTCTTTGTTATCATGTAGTGGACATTTTCAACTCAAATTATGAGAAAACTGTTTAGGGAAGTATAGGTGATGGATTTGATAGAGTGGTTTGATTATTAAAAGCCATAGCATGACCTAAAAAATTATGAAAACATTAATCATGTTTTAAAATGACTACTTAGGAGTTAGGTTTAAAGAGTAGAAAACAAGGAATTCATCTCGAATTATGGAAACCATAACAAAAGACTGCCTGTTTTTCTGCTGGTAATTATTTGGAGGGACAGCGCCATTCTGTTAATGATTAACAAAAAATAGAACATGTTGCATTTTACAAATGTAAGTGTATAGTTTGGAAGGTTAATAATTATAAAAAGTCAATTAAGTGCATCTGTTATCATTCTGATATTAACTGCTATTCTGGGCCTTTTTTTTTTTTAATGTACTAAGTTCAGGAAGTTTTAATGTGCTTGCTTAAAAATCTAATTTGTCCTGGAAATTCAAATTAGATTTTTTTATGTTTAAAATTTTATAGCATGCTTCAAAGGTGAAATTGATTCAAGATAATCTATAAACATAGTTCTTTCATTCTATTGATTTGATTTTCTGTTTCTGAAGCAGTCAAGTTTCATAAACTATAGACATAGAATGGAGAACAAATATGAACAGAAGGAGGATATCAGGAACATTTGCTGAAAATAAGTGAGAAATATGATTAAAATTTTGAGGGCCAATTAATTAAACATGTGTCAAATCAAAATCAAACGTTCTACAAGGAAAGGAGTCTTTACTTGTACATTTTATATTTCTTTTAGGCACTTCTTGGAGAGTGTGGACAGTTTTATAGTAATTTATAGTCATTTAAGTTTCCAGTTTAATAGAGTGAATCAGTTACCCAGAGCAAAATTGTGAACTCTAACTGGATCTTGGTTACCTGACTGGGAACTTATGAGGCAGTAACTGGCTGGAAAATTATATCAGATCATATGTGATAAATGGCCTCTTTGGGTGATAATTGTGTTTTATTCTAATGTGATTTTTAGACTTGTGAACTTGGAAACTCATTAAGATAACTGAATAGCTAATCATTAAATCTGGAAAGAGTCAATGTGATAGAACAAGTAGGGAGAGAGGAAACTAGTCACAGTATTTCTGGGTGCTATTTTTCTTAGTTTTTATTCTTTATTTTATTTTTAAATATATTTTATTGATATTACAGTTGTCCCATTTCCCCCCTTCATTCCCCTCCACCCTGCACACCCTGTCCCTCCCACATTCCCCCCCTTTAGTTTATGTCCATGTGTCTTAAGTTCTTTAGCTTTTACATTTCCCATACTATTCTTGGCCTCCCCCTGTTTATTTTCTGCCTACCATCTATGCTACTTATTCTCTGTACCTTCTCCCCCCTTCTCCTCCCACTCCCTTGCTGCTATCCCTCCATGTGATCTCCATTTCTGTGGTTCTGTTCCTGTTCTAGTTGTTTCCTTAGTTTGTTTTTATTTTAAGTGTAGTTGTTAATAATTGTGAGTTTGCTGTCATTTTAGTATACATGTTTTTTATCTTCTTTTTCTTAGATAAGTTCCTTTAACATTTCATAAAATAAGGGCTTGGTCAACTGCTTCAACTTGACCTTATCTGAGAAGCACTTTATCTGTCCTTCCATTCTAAATGAAAGCTTTGCTGGATAGAGTAATCTTGGATGGAGGCCCTTGTATTTCATGACTTGGAATACTTCTTTCCAGCCCCTTCTTGCATGTAAGGTCTCTTTTGAGAAATCAGCTGACAGTCTGATGGGAAGTCCTTTGTAGGTAACTGTCTCCTTATCTCTTGCTGCTTCTAGCATTGTCTCCTTCATTTTAATCTTGGGTAATGTAATTATGGTGTGCCTTGGTGTGTTCCTTCTTGGGTCCAATTTCTTTGGGACTCTGAGCTTCCTGGGCTTCCTAAAAGTCTATTTCCTTTGCCAGATTGAGAAAGTTCTTCCTTATTATTTGTTCAAATAAGTTTTCTACTTGTGGCTGTTCCTCTTCCCCTTCTGGTATCCCTATAATTTGGATGTTGGAATGTTTAAAGATGTCCTGAATGTTCCTAAGCCTCTCCTAATTTTTTGAATTCTTGTTTCTTCATTCTGTTCTGGTTGAATGTTTCTTTCTTCCTTCTGGTCCACTCCATTGATTTGAGTCCCAGTTTCCTTTCCATTACTATTGGTTCCCTGTGCATTTTGCTTCATTTCACTTAGTGTAGCCTTCATTTTTTCCATCTAATTTGTGACTAAAATCAGCCAGTTCTGTGAGCATCCTGATCTCCAGTGTTTTGAACTGTGCATCTGATAGTTTGGCTATCTCTTTGTCACTTGGAAGTATTGGCTCTGGGGCTTTGAGCTGTTCTTCTGCTTGAGCCATGATGTCTTGGTCTGTTTGCACCTGTTCCATATGAGGGGAGGAGCCTTAGGTGTCCACCAGGGTGGGACGACCCAGTCACTGGTTGTGATACTGTATGTGGGGGCAGGGTCAGAGAGGGAAAAATGGCACTTTGCTCTGCTCTCTGTTGCACCTCAGTCCCTTCCACCACTTCCCCCAAGCAAACTGGGCCTTTCTGGTGCTGATTCTTGTGTGGGTGAGTTTGTGTGCATTCTAGGACCCTGTGGGTTTCTCCAAGCAGTAAATTACTGTCCAGTTTTCAAAATAATTTAGTTTTATTTTAAAAGTTATACATGTTTATTTTAGAAAACTTAGAAAATCTAGCCAAATTCAAAAAAGAAACTAATATCAACCATGATCTTATCAGAATAAAAAAACATTGACAGTCTTATAATTTTATATTTTGACAATCTTTTTCCATGCATATCTAGTTTGTAGTTCACAAAGTCATTTATGAACTCCTTCCCCTAAATTGCAAACTCAGAGTTCTAAACTGTGGTGAGAAAGGAGCCTGGTAAAGGATGTTGAAAGTAAAGAATGTGTTTATCCTCTTTAGACTCTCTTCTGGATTGATTTTTTGAGACAAAAAAGTTTATTTCTTTGTACCCAAATTTGTCTTTATGTTGTCTCACATGTACTGAACCCACTGGATAAGTATAAAATTCATCACTTGTTTGTTACTGTGGAGACTATTTTTATAACTTTAAAGGAAAATTGACTGGATTAAGATATACTTAAATATATAGCAACTTACTGTGTAAAAAGAATTTATTTTCTACTTTTACATGCCTTTACAATCATCTTGTTGAGTAAACTGTTTTAAAAGTTCAAATTACATTATTTTATTTTAAATTCTGTTCCCAAAACACATATACATATACAGATGTTATTTGTATAAATTATTGTATTGTGACAATGCAATTATTGTAAATGTTTGTTATTATTGTACTTGTCATAAAGTCACCTATAATAGCTTTAAAATGTCTCACCAAAACCAACATTTTAATGCATTTCTAGTGTGTTGTTGGTGTAATAAAACACATGGGAGGCTACTGCTAGTGAAAAAGCAAAGACATTGTAAACTTTCACATACCAGTGTCAACTTCTGGTTAATTGGAAGATAGTTCTAACAAGTAACCCCAGTCATTCCTACTTTGCTGGGAGCCAGTGACTGGAATGTCAGGGTGTTTAAAATTCAGCCCATCTTCTAAAGCCTGTTTTTGAATTTTAGTGCCCAGACCATGATGGCATTGGAAGTACTGCATCATTATCAATACCTGCTCACACCAGTAAAGTGTCTGCATATCTGCCAGCAAAGCAGGAACTTAAAGACCAGTGCCAGTGCATTCCAAACAAGGTATGCTAGTATTAATCTATGCCCATTGAAAAGCCACTCCACACAGTGAGCCAGGATCCTTGAAAGTGGCTCTGATGCACAGAATGTGTCTTGGCCTTCAGTGCTCGTTGAATCAAATGAGCACTGAAGCCACTCAGTGCTAAGCCACTAAGCCACTCAGTCATGGGGGTAGATTAGGGAAGGGGGTTGGAAATAGGATTTCCTAGGTTTTTATCTGGATAGTTCTGAGTCCATGTGACCTTCTTTTCAGTGTTGGATTGGAATGAATAGGAAGGTGAAGGGAGGAACCATCTCTACAACAGACAGGTACTGAGCACTTAATATATGACAAGAATATGCTCAGTTGTGGGCATTCACAATTGGAGAAAAACAGTGCCTGCTCTTCAACACTCACACAAAGCCACTACATAGTATTTCTTTGTTATTTGGAGACTGTATTTATCCAGTATCCCCACTTACGGCTATCCCCTGTGCCATAAGTTGTATGGGAAATACTCAAAGAATTTGTTTCACTTGCACCAGTATGGCCCATGTGTCAGGAAGGCTGGGTTCATGGACCTGACTTAGCTGCTGTTTGTGGACATTAGTGGCAGTCATGAGGCCTGAGCTAAAGGTAGGCTCAGTGATCTCTTGATGGCTTTCCTCTATGCCCATAGCTGAGAAAAAAAAGAAAGAGGAAAGGAAAACTTGTCTCAGTGCCTGGAGCAGGAAGTCCCCTAGCACTGTGACTTAATGCACTCCTTTAGCCTTAACACATTTTGTTAGTACTCCACTCCTGGCTAGAGGAGTGGGGGTAGGGGTTGGGTAAAGTTTAGAGGAATCATATACATTTTCCCTAGTGACTAATGCTGTATACTAAGCTCCACTGAAAGGCAAGTACAAGGTGCAGAGGTGCCTAGAGGAACAGCACATGCCCCAGGCCATGAAAAGTCTCATGGAGCAGACGATGAGGGAGAGTAGTAAGCCTCATGAACAAGGGAAGAAGGACATACCAGCAGAGGAGCCAGCATCAGCTCAGAGGGAAGCAAAGCTTTGTCTTACTACTGTCAGCATAATATTTATAAACTACTTGTTTTTAGTAGTTTATTGACTTGTTTGTCAATGAGACAGAATGTTTGATAACACAGGAATTCATTTTTGCTCAGGGAGAAGCAGGATCACCTGGAGTACCAGGCTCACCTGGTCAGAAAGGGGACAAAGGAGAACTGGTAAGACACCACCAAACACTGTTGGGATGAAAGTGGATTTGTTCAAAAATGACTTAAAAATGCGTCCATCTCATTTTTCTATGTCCCATACAAATGCATACTTTTGTTAAAGGCTATCAAGGGCTATATTTAAATGTTAGTCACTAATAACACAAAGAGTACATTGGCATTCAAGGATGCTTTTGAATTACTATTAGAAAGCTGGATTAAAATTTTAGAACTTCTGGCAACTCAAATCTTCATACCTGTAAACAGTAAGCAAACTCGTGAAGCAAGAAAGTTTAGTTGTTTTTTCAAATACTTGAATTCTTGCTTCTCTTGTCTGCTGATGGATCCCTGCTGAAGATTCTTCCTGAAGTTAATAAATTTAACATTCTCTTTTTGAAATACTTAAATTTTTGCTTCTCCTGTCTGCTGATGAGTCCCCACTGAAGAGTCCTTCTTAACTTAATAATTTTATACTGCCTTTACCTATTTTTCTCACCTCTCCCAATTCCTAGCAACTACCAATCTGTTCTCTATATTACAGCTCATTTTCTTTAAATTTCACATGTAAGAGAGATCATATAGTATCATACATATTTGTCTTTTTTGTATAATTATTTCATACACATACACAGTTTCTTTATTCATTCATCTGTGAATGGACACTTGGGTTGTTTTCCCATCTTGTCTATTTTTAAAAATGCGTCAATGAACACGAGAGTGCACATGTCTTTTTGAGGTAGTGTTTTTATTTTCTTTGGATGAATACCCAGAAGTGATTTTACTGGATTATAAATAGTTCTATTTTTAATTTTATGAGGAACTTCCATGCTGTTTTTGCATAGTTGCTGCACCAAATTACATTTCCACCAACAGCACAAGGATTTCCATTTCTCCACATCCTTGCCAACACTTGTTATTGCCTACCTCTTTCATAACAGCCATTCTAACAGGTTTGAGGCATTATGTCATTGTGATTGTAATTTGCATTTGTCTGATCATTAATGATGTTGAAGATCTTTTTATGTACCTATTGGTCACCTGTAGGTCTTCTATGTCCCTCAGATCTTCTGCCTGTTTTTTAATCTAACTTTGTTTGTTACTATGAATTGCATGCAGGTTTGGGATATTAGCCTCTTATTAGATGTATTACTTACAGATAGTTTCTTCCATTCATAAGATTGCTTTTTCATTTTGTTGGTAGTTTCCATTGCTCTGCAGAAGCTTTTTCATTTAATATAGTTTAATAATGCATTAGGGTTTTGATAGGGATTGTATTGAATCTGTAGATCACTTTGATTAGCATGGACATTTTAACAATATTGATTTTTTTAATCCATGAGCATTGATTATCTTTCCATTTATTTGTATCTTCAATTTCCTTCACTAATGTCTTACAGTTTTCAATATATAGGTTTTTCACTTCCTTGGTTAAACTTATTCCTAGGTATTTTATTCTTTTTGTGCAATTGTAAATGGGATTATTTTCTTAATTTCTCATTCTGGTAGTTTATTTTTAGTATATAGAAAAACAACAGATTTTGGGTATTGATTTTGTATCGTACCACTTTATTGAATTGGTTTATTAGTTTTAAAAGTTTTTTGATGGAGTTTTTAGGGCTTTCTGTATATAATATCCTATTGTCCGCAAATAGAGTTTTACTTTTTCCTTTCCTATTTGATATTTTATTTCTTTTTCTTGCCTAAATGCTCTTACTAGGACTTTCAATACTATGTTGAAAATGGTGAGAGTGAACATTTTTGTCTGATTCCTGATCTTGTAAGAAAAGCTTTCAGCTTTTTACTCTTAATTAGTTGTGGGCTTGTCATATGTGGCTTTTATTATGTTGAGCTATGTTCTTTCTGTACCAACTTTGTTGAGATTTTTTTATCATAAATGGATGTTGAATTTTGTCGAATGCTTTTCTGGAATCTATTGAGATGATCATTTGTTTTTTATGCTTCAGTTTGTTAATATGGAATATCACATGGAGTGATATGCGGATGTTGAACCATCCTTGTATCCCTAGAATAAATCCTCCTTGATTCTTATCTGTGATCCTTGTAATGTATTGTTAAATTTGGTTTGCCAATATTTTGTTGAGGATTTTTGCATTTGTGTTCATCAATATTGGTCTGTAATTTATTTTTCTTGTGGTCTTCTTGTCTGGTTTTGGTATCAGTGAAAAGTTGGCCTCATAAAATAAGTTTGGAAGACTTTCCTCTCTTTCTGTTTCTGGAAGAGTTTGAGAAGGACTGGTATTAATTCTTTGAATGTCAGGTGGAATTCACCAGTGAAGCCATCTGGTCCTATGCTTTCATATGTTGGGAAATTTTTAACTACTGATTTAATTACCATTGCTAGTAATCAGTCTGTTCAGATTTTCTGTTTTATCATGATTCAGTACTGGTAGGTTGTTTATTACTAGGAATTTATTCATTTCTTCTAGATTGTCCAATTCGTATAATTCTTCATAGTAATCTCTTATAATCCTTTATATTTCTGTGGTATCAGTTGTAACATCCCTTTCATTTTGGATTTTATTTGAGTCCTCTCTCTTTTTCTTGGTGAGTCTAGCTAAATACTTGTCAATTCTGTTCATGTTTTCAGATAACTAGCTCTTAGTTTCCTTGATATTCCCCATTACCTTTTAGTCCCTATTTCATTTACTTCTGCTCTAATCTTTGCTGTTTTCTTCCTTCTACTAACTTTAGACTTTCTTTGTTCTTCTTTTTCTAGTTTTTTGGGGGATATAAGGTCAGATTATTTATTTGAGATTTCTCTTGTTTCCTGAGGTAGGCTATGAACTTCCTTCCTAGAACTGCTTTTGCTGCATCACACAAAATTCGATATGTTATATTTCCATTTTTATTTGTCTCGAGGTATTTTTAAAAATTTTTTCTTTGAACATTAGCTGTTCAAGTAGCATGTTGTTTAATATCCCCATATTTGTGAATTTTCCAGTTTTTATGTAATTAATTTCTAGGTTCATACCATTATGGTTGGAAAAGATGCTTGATATGACCTTCAATCTTCTTAAATTTATTAAAGACTTGTTTTGCGGCCTAATATATACTCTGTACTGGCGAATGTCTTGTGCTCTTGAAAATAATGTGTATTCTGTTGCTTTATTTATTTTTATTTTTATGTATTTATTTTTATTGTATTTTTTCTGTTGCCATTTAGTCCCCTCATACTCCCTTCCCCCATGCCATCACCACACTGTTGTCCATGTTCATGGGCCCTTTTCCCTTTATCCTGTTGCTTTTAGATGGAATGTTCTGATTAGTGTGTATGATCCTTTCAGTGTATTGTTAAATTTGGTTTGCTACTATTATGTTGAGGATTTTTCATCTACGTTCATCAGGGATATTGGCCCATAATTTTATTTTCTTGTTGCTTGTTTTTCTTGCTTTCTAATGAGTTCCCCACTGAAGATTCTTCCTTATCTCCATTACATTTATTGGAAAAGCTTATCTCTATTGAACACTTTCTCTGTGTAAGACATATTGCTGGGTGTCATAGGGGACTGAAAAATAGGATTAATTCTGTTTTCAAGGATTTAATGTCGGGGTGTGGAGGGACATTAGTAGGCTAGTTGTTAGGTATAGGAGTTGCAGATGTCCTGAGAGAAGAGCCTGTGGAGACTGGGGAGAGTAGTATGGAGGAGAGGGATAGTAAGGTGGACGTCTAAGGATATAATTCTAGGCAACATTCATGCTTTGGCATTTCCTTTTCCTTCTTCCCACTCTCCTCAAAACTTAACTGTTCTGTTTCCCACATTTTAGTGCCATTTCTTTTGTTAGACAACTAGATAAATTAATTTGTGCTGAAGTCAGAAGCTGATTTCAGTATTTTGCTGTGTATAATGTGCACATTTTTTGCCCAAATTTTTTAGGAAAAAATAGGGATGCATATTATACATGGGTAGTACCTGAAATACCTTGTATCTGTTCTTGTGTTTTGTAATTATTTGTTAATATAAAATTCCTTGTACTATAGTGTGTTTAAAAATAAATGCTAAAATTCCTTTTGCTTTCAATATCATTATATGAAAATTTAGAATACAAGGGTAGGCTCCCCAAAAGTGGAATCTATTTATTAAAAAATTGTATATTCAGCCCTGGCTGGCGTAGCTCAGTGGATTGAGCGTGGGCCTGTAAACCAAAGGATCATGGTTTGATTCCCAGTCAGGGCATATGCCTGGGTTGCAGGCCAGTTCCCCAGTGGGGGACACATGAGAGGCAACTATACATTGATATTTCTCTCCCTCTCTCCTTCCATTCCCCTCTAAAGATAAATAAATAAAATCTTTTTAAAAAATTGTATATTCATTTTTACATGTTTAAACTTCAGTTACCTTCAGGGTACTCCCCTTTTGATGCAATATACCTATGGAGATGTTTTTCCACTGCTCAAAACAGTTTTTGGATGCATCAGTTTTGATGCCTTTTAATGCTTCTGTTGTTTTTTTGTTGTTTCACCTCTTCTGCATTGGCAAAATATTTCCCCTTTGAGGAATTTTTTCATCAGGGAAAGAAAAAAATAGCCACTAAGGGCAAGACTGGGAAAATAGGAAGGGTGGGGCAGAGGGTAATGCTGTTTTGGTCAAAAACTGCTGAACACTCAGCATGGTGTGTGGAGGTGCACTCACAAGTCACTCATCGTGAAATGGGCAAATGCATTAAAAGGGTCTCCAAAGAATTTCACTGAGGCTCAACGCAGACTCTCACAACAAGCCAGCTGGTGCACTGATAACGGGTTCCTAGAACACTCACCCAGTGTGGGAAGCCTGTACTACAAGGGGCCCACCCTCCAGAAGATAAGTCCAGTTTTGGGGGGCCCACCCTTGTAATTAAACAGAATCTAGTTCTAAGGGCTACTTCAGTAAACTGAACATATAGATGATAATAGAAATTACTAGTGTTTACTGAGTTCTTATCACATGCCGGACAATGGGAAGAGTATTTTAGGTATATTTTCTTTTTTATCTTTGCAACTCCTAATACTACAGTAAGTATCATATTACTATTTAACCAAAGGAGAAATTGGGGTTTAGGGAGGTTAAATTATTGCCCAAGACCATATCACCTGGTAAATGGTCAAGCTGGGATCTGAATCCAGGACTGTTGACTCCAGTGTCGTTTGGACAGTATGCACTGCATGTATTTTAAAGTTTGCTCTATGTTTTAAAAGTCCTTTAGCTTACTTATGCGTATTCTTTGATCATAGTACTTCCACTTGCAATATCTTATTTTACCCTTATAATCTTATAAAATGTCATCCTAATATTTTGATCCTTGTTTTTCAACTGAGAGAACCCTACAGAAGTAAAATGACGTGCCTAAGGTAACAGAATTAAGAGGGCCCATAGAGTAGAAAGATCTTTGCTTAAATCCCAACTCTCCTCAGGTTAGCAGAGGGAACTTGGCCAAAGCACCCAGTTGCTCCAGGCTTCATTTCCCTCATTTGTAAAGGAAGATGTATCATCTGTCATTTCTATCTGCAGCATAATGTTGACACAAAAGTGCTTTGAAAAGGCTTAATCATTGGTCATTGTGATGTGATGCACATGAACATTTCTTAACTTGACTTTCCTATTCTTTGACTTAAAAAATTATTAATTTAAGATTTTGGGCATAGGAAGAAATTTCACATGTCAGTTTTAGGAGTAAAATACTTTTGAGATGTCTGTCCATTTTATAAAACATTTCTGCATCAGAAGTATGGTCCTGATTTTTAACACAAGTATTAAGAAAATCATTAAATCCCCTTTAAATGATTTTTTTAAAGATTGAAAACAACTGAGTCATCCCCCACTCTCTCTGGCAATCCCCACACCTTGTTTATGTCCATGGGTCATGCATATAAGTTCTTTGGCTACTCCATTTCCTATATTGTATTTTACATCCCCATGGCTATTCTGTAATTACCTACTCGTATTTCTTAATGCCCTCACCTGGTCACCCATTTCCCCACACCCCCTCACATCTGGCAACTACCAAAATGCTCTCTGTATCCATGAATCTGTCTCTTGTCTTCCTGTTTACTCGTTTGACTTTTAGATTCATTTGTTGATAGATATGTACTTTTTGCCACTTTATTGTTCATAGTTTTGATCTGTTCCTTAAATAAGTCTCTTTAACATTTCATATAATAATTGTTTGGTGATGATGAATTCTAGTTTTTTCTTCTCTGAGAAGCCCTTTATCCGCCCTTCAATTCTAAATTATATCTTTGCTGGGTAGAGCAATCTTGGCTGTAGGTCCCTCCTTTTTTATAACTTTGAATATTTCTCGCCAATCCCTCCTAACCTGCAAAGTTTCTTTAGATAAATCAGCCAATAGTCTTATGAGAACTCCCCTATATATAATTAGTTTCTTTTTTTCTTGCCTCTTTTAAGATTCTCTCTTTATCTTTAACCTTTGGCATTGTAACTATGATATATTTTGGAGTGGCCTCTGCATCCATCTTGTCTGGGACTCTCTGTGCTTCCTGGACTTGATGTCTATTTTGTTCACCAAATAGGGAAATTTTCTTTCATTATTCTTTCAAATAGATTTCCAATTTCTTGCTCCTTCTCTTCTCTTTCTGGCATCCCTAGAATGCTAATGTTGGACTCCTTAAGTTGTCCGAGAGGGTACTTATACTATCCTCATTTTTTTAATTCTTTTTTCTTCTTGTTCTGATTGATTGTTTTCTGCTTCCTTGTATTCCAAATCATTGATTTGAATCTCAGCTTCATCTATCTACTGTTGTTTCATTGTAAATTGTTCTTTATTTTAATTAGTATATACTTCACTTTGACCGGGTCTTACTTATGCTGTTGACGTCCTCAATAAGTTTCTTGAGCATCCTTATAACTAGTGTTTTGAATTCAGCATCTGATAGATTGCTTATATCCATTTTATTTAGCTCTTTTTCTGGAGTTTTGATCTGTTCTTTCATGTCGGCCATATTTCTTTGACTCTTCATTGTGGCAGTCCTTGTGGTTTTTTTTCATGTATTAGGTAGAGCTGCTTTGATTGTATGTCTTAGTAGTGTGGACTAATATAGCAGGTGTCCTGTAGGGTCCAGTGGCACAGCCTCCCCTATAACCCAAGCTGGGTACTCGAGGTATATCCTTTATGTAGGCTGAATACACCCTCCTCTTAGAGTTGAGCCTTGATTCCTGTTGGCATGTCAAGGGGAGGGATTTACCCAGGCCAGTCAGCTGAAAAGACTAGCTGTCCTTTCACTGACCACTGGCCACCACCCTCTGCCCTCTGTGGAGGATCAGCTGTGCAGCGATAGGGTGGTGATCTTCTGACGTGGTCTGTAGCTGCCTACTGGGTGTTCAGGCTTTGGGGTTTCCTGGTGGTGCAGGGCAAGGTCAGCCCCCACCTGTGTTTTCCCAGGGCAATTCTGCCTGAGCTATAACGCAGTCTGAGACATCTGCTACTTATGATGGGCTTGGAGATCCTTGGTGAAGCCAAGCTGTGAATCTGAGCTGTCTGATGCTATTGCCAGGCTGGGTGCTCACTGAGGCCAGTTGTTTGTTGTTTGATATGATATAGGGAGTTGTGAAGTATGAGGTAACACCAGTCATTCATATGGAAAAGCAACTTGGGTGGGCCTCATAAGTTGGGTGGAGCAGTCTCAAGGAATCTCCAGTGTTAGCCAGGGTGATGGAGTCTCAGATATGGCATCAGCGTGCCAGGTTTGTTGCAGGGAAGGTTCAGAAAAAGAAAAATGGACTCTGTTCACCTTAATGCCAGACACTTCAGTTTCTCCCTGTATACCACTGATGCCTTTCAAGCTGCTACCCTGCTACTGGAGCTCAGAGGGAGTGAGTCTGAGTAGGTGAGTCTGTGTGTGGGTTCTTTAAGAGGGACCACTTGGGGCTTCAGAAGTTTCTTCTACCAACTCAACCCCTACTGGTTTTGCAGCCAAAAGTTATGGGGTCTTATCTTCCTGGCCTTGATCCCTGGGCTGGGGGACATGGTTGAGGGTTGAAACTCCTCACTCCTGAGATATCCCTCCCAAATTTTTATCCACCATATGTGGGTGTGAGACTGGCTTGTTCCATGACTTCACTCCTCTTACCAGTTTAAATGGATGTGGCTTCTTTAATTTCATAGTTGTCAGACTTCCATTCTACTCGATTTCAGATGGTTTTGAGTAGTGGCTATTTTATATTTTCGTTATAATTTTGATGTGGTTTTGGGAGGAGGCAAACCATGTCTGCCTATGCTGCCATCTTGACTGGCAGTCTCCTGAGTTGTTCTTATTTGAGTATATATTTTTTAAAAGGCTCATCCTTCCCTCTATACTCTTTTTTTATTGTTGTTCAAGTACAGTTGTCTCCATTCCCCCCACCACTCTTTACTCTTTAATTATAAGATGTCTCTTACTTTAACATCTAGATAATTTTCTTTTATTCATTCCTTCATCAACTATTTTTTACAAGATTTTAAAAATTTATTTTGTTTTTAGAGAGAGGGGAAAGGAGGGAGAAAAAGAGGAAGACAAATATCAATGTGTGATTGCCTCTCACATGGCCCCCACTGGGGACTTGGCCCACAACTCAGGCATGTGCCCTGACTGGGAATTGAACTGGTGACCCTTTGGTCCACAGCCCACCCTCAATCCACTGAACTACACTAGCCGGAACACAACTATTTTCTGAATTCCTACTATTATAATCAAAAGCATGCTAAGTTCTGGAGCTATATCAGTAATAAGAAAGCACAGAACTTTTTCTCACTGAGTTTATAATCTATTGATGATTTGTTCTAGAAGCCTTCCCTCCCTCTGTAGGAATGAAAGTGAGAAGGAAACAAATATCTAGGAAGGAGGCAAGTAGTAAAAATGAAAATTACTAGCAAATTTATTGTATACCAAATCTATAAAATATATAAAATTGTATCTTAGAGTTACATGACTTCCCATTTGTGATACATCTTTTTTTAAAAAAAAATTTATCCATTGATTTGAGAGAGAGACAGGGTGCAAGAGAGAGAGAGACAGAGGTAGAGGGAGAGAGACCCTGATTTGTTGTCCCACTTGTTTATGCAGTCATTGCTTGATTCTTGTACATGCCCTGACTGGAGATCGAACCGACAACCTTGGCCAATGGGGATGACACCCTAATCAACTGAGCTACTGGGCCCCATTTGTGATATTTATTTAAAATATTAACATTTGTTTTAACTTCCAGACTACACAAAACTTACCATGGCAAGAAATTTTAGTAGCAAAGCAAAAACAGCTAGGAAAGCCCTGCCCTATGGTTTGGAGCATTGTCCCATGTGTAGCCCAAAAGGTCACAGGGTTGAGTCCTGGTCAGGGCACATACCTAGGTTGCAGCTGCAATCCCCAGTTGGGTTACGTACGAGAGGCAGCCGATTGATATTCCTCTCTCACATCGATGTTTCTTTCTCCGTCGTCTTCTCTCTCTCCCTTCCTCTTTCTCTAAAAGCAATGAAAAAAAAATGTTATTGAGTAAGGATTAAAAAAAATAGCTGGGATAAAATAAATTGTTAATTTCCAAAACAAAAACAAATCATTAATCAGTATATTTAATTTATTTTTTAATACTAACACCAGCATTTGATTAAACCAGCTATAACCCTTGCTGTAGAAATATGACTTCAGATGACCATGGCCATGAAAGTGTTCAGCTTTCCCGGCACTTGTAATAAACTTGGATATATTGTTTCATTTTAAAGTACTGATGATGAATCTGTTTCTCTTTCTATTGTTCTATGTGATTCTTCAACTTCAGTGTGCAATAAATAAAGATGGCATTCCTCTGTGTATATAATTTTCATTATTAGAGTAGCCACACAAAATAATGCCTAAATAGCTTGAAATCAAAAGCCACTTTGCTCTATGGCATACTGAATAGTTAATTTTGTGAAATGACCAGAAGCAGTATTGCTAAGGGAAGCAGATGTTGTTGTCAGTATTTTCCATGTCCATAAGATTAAGAAAGGATATTTTAAAGGAGATAGGACAGTGTATCAGAAGGAATACTAGTTTGGAGCCTGAAACATTTGGATTGAATCCTGTTCACTGATTACTTGCTTTGAAAATGATCCTTAATAAAACCTTGTCAATGGTTTATTGTGGAGTACCATAAAATATATAAAAAGCACTAGTGTTAGAAGCTGGCACATAATAGATATTCAACAAATAAGTTTCATCTGCTTTCCTATCTATGATGTAACTGTTCACATGTTGAAAGACAGGTGGAGATAATCCTTTCAGGTTGAATGTAGCTTGCTATGTGACTTGACCAAAAATAGCAAAATCTTCATTTGTGAGATAATGCTGTAGAATTTTAATTGATTGAATGTTTTTGCATATAAAAATCTTGCTATATGCTACTTGTAGTAAATATTAATAACTTATTGATAGTTAATTTCTTCAAAAGATCACTCAATGATTTCAACACCTCATTCAAGCCTTTTATTTTGAATATTATTCCACCAGACTTCCTAGATATAGTGTACTGTACTGGTTTTTGAGGAGATTCCTCACATTGTTATGCTCAGATAATGTTGATTAGGAGCTATACAGAGGCAATTATAACTTACTTTTTCTCATTAACTATAAGATATATATGAGTAATCTTGTACATTTTATTTTTGGTGCAATAAGATAAAATGAGAAAAGTCTTGAGAATACAATTTGAAAATCTCTTTCCAAATTACATATTACTCATTATAAAGGTTTTAAATTTTGAGAATCCTTTCTGTAATCTCTTGAAGCTTTATAAAGAGCAATTTTACTTTTACTTATGCCCATACATATGAGTTAAATGGCTAATCTGCATAATTATGTAAGTCCTGTCCTACCTGAGTCAAAACCCACCAATGGCTTTTTCTATCTTCCTCAAGATAAACACTGAAGCTCCAACCATGGGCTACAAGACTTCACATCATGTACAGAGCTCTCTCTACCCCATGCCCCATATACCCTGTATTGTCTCTCCTTTTGTTCACTTTGCTCCAAAGTGTTTGCGCCAGTTTACATACACCTGGAATGTTCTGCTACATACACACTCAGCGCTCTTCACATCATTCAGGCTCTTGCTCAGGAATCAGTTTAAAATCCTATTCTGACATCTCTATCTGAAAAGCATCCCTTCTTTCTGCCTCTATCTTCTTTCTTTCTTTCTTTTTTTTTTTTATTTCTTATCATGTTTTTGTTTTCTTTTTTTTTTTTTTTGGGTGGTGGTTTTTTAGCACTTTTATTTTTACTTGACATGTTAGCATTATGCACCTTTATTCCCCCACTAGCATGAGTTCTGTGAGCACCATACATAGAACAGCACATAATAGTAGCTAAAAATATATTGACTGAATGAATGAACACAGTACCTCAAGAAAGTCTAAATCATCACCTCAGCTGTTTCTAGAACCTATAAAGTCAATGCCCCAATTGCCCAGGGGGATCCCGCCAAGCAGAACAAAGAGTTAATCTGCTAAGAAAGTGCTAGGTAAATCATAAGGACTGTTACACATTATACTTCTTTTTCTTTAAAAAACGCTCCTTTCACACAGTGACCTAACTAGTTTTAGTTTGATATTACCAACTAGTTAATGAAAAATCAGAAATATATGGGAAGAAGCCACATGTTTGGGCATAACTTACTGTTTATCTTTATTTGCCTGTTCTCATCCCCACTGTGATGCCTCATTAATCTGATTTACTGCTTTTAAATTTTTCTTGAAGATGATGACCCTCTTTTATGGAGTAAGATGGCTTCAAATTCAACCACATTTGAACACCTAGATATGATCAGTATTCTATATCAAGGCACTTCATCAAATTATTCTAACCATGCCCTCTGTCCAAGACTAAACTCTGGATGACATTATTTGAACTCATAATTACTACTTCTCGGATTCACTATTATAATTTTCCAAATCTTTTAATCCCCTTTTCTTAGCAAGTGTAGTTGGCAACCTAATTACTTAGTAAGTACATTATACCCTCACCCTATTTGGAGATGCAACTCTTTCAGAGATTTATAAAATAACAGCTCAACTGCAGTGTTCCTGAACCTAAGGGGGAGCGTGATCTGAGCTCTATTTGGGGAAGAATTTTCTAGTTCATTTTGGAATTATCTTTTCCAGTTACATACCGAGTTAATTTCCCCCAAAGTATAGGATTTTGAAATGATTGCTTTGCTAATACACTTTAAGAGAATTAAAATAATTAAAAATGTATTAAGTTTACTTACTTGACTCTATAGTCAAAAACTTTATACTGCCCCACCCTCTAATCTCACTACATGAAAGTTTCCATTTTTAATAGCCCAATAAGTTAACCCAGAGATGACCAGTGATCCCCGTGTTTTCTTCCCAATGTAACACTACTCATAGGCCCATTCTGTAGCCACACCGCACCAATAAAAATAGTGGAATGAAAATGGACTCATAGATGGAGAGCAGGATGACAGCTGTGGTGGGGGAGGCTAGAGGGTAGAGCGTTTGAGCAAAAAGGAAAAAGGACTCATGGACATAGACAGTGGTGTGGTGATTGCTTGGGGGAGTGGGGTATAAGGGGACTGGATAGTAATGGGAAAAATATGATAAAGAAATTGAAAAAAGAAGAAAATATGTTTACAGTTTTCAAAGAATTAGTATCTTACCTTAGTAATAACTTTACAGAAGTAGGATTTAATATTATGCATTTGAGTTTTTGTCCAATAAAAATATTTCTTCATCCTTTCTATTCCAATATTGAATATATTGGATTAGTTGACAGGTTTTGTTTTTTATCAGTTTTACCCAATCTGATATAATTTCATGTACTCAAGTTTCTTCATAGGAACTTGAAGATAACATTCACTTGTGTGCCTTAAATCTGAAGTTAACATACAATATCATTGTTACAATGTCATTTCATACTCATAAAATTCTCAAACACTTCTTAATTTTTACCAAGCAATAGTGGTAGTTAGAGAAACTCATTCACAAGGTTTATATTGTTTTCCCCTATTTCAAGGATAAACTTAATAGACTGAACTTGTGATAGAATCATCAAGGCAGACAGAAGACAACTCACCAGCTCTATGGACACAGATTTTTCCAGTTTAGGTGAAAAAGCAGGGAGGCTGAGAATTGAATTAACCCAGCATTGGGGGTTTTCCTGAAGGATGCAGTGGAAGGCCAGGCACACTAAATGAAACAAATAGGAATGCCTTAGATTCTGAAATTTCCTGACTTACTTGAATTGGAAGCATCAAGTATTAGATGAGGAAACAGAAATAGAATAATTCCTTACCTTTGATAAAGATAAAAGAAATGACAAAACTGAATTGTATATATCTATTTGAAGACTGTTTAATTTTAGTTTTAATGAACACTTTGATATTTATTAATTATTAATTTTTAATTCTTAATTGTCACAAGTATGGTTTAATGATTTATGGACAATATAAAGAGGGAGCTTAGAGTACAGACTTTGCTGCAAGCAAAAGCAACTCATCTATGAAATGGTAGATTCTCATCAGTAACATTAGCAATTAGCACACCTTTGAAAACAACCTCCTAATGAGCACTTCTATATTTTAGGGTGCAGTTGGTTTTAAAGGTGAATTCAGTGCTTCTGGAATTCCTGGGGAAAAGATATGTCAATTCGCTATTTGATTAAACTTTGTGGCTGTCTTATACAGTTATACCAGATAGGAAGAATAAATACAAGTCCTGCAGAAGTAAGGCCTGCTTGAGTGTGGGTAATAATATGGGTGTAATAATTTATAGTTTTTATTTGAACATTTTACCTAAAATGTCATATGGTGTGCTCGAGTGTGATATTGTTATGGTACAGAATCACATGCTAATTATTTTGTAATAAAAGATTTTGTAATAAAAAAGGAGCATTGTTTGTATATGTAGAATGAGTCTGAGAGTTCAGGGCTCAGCACACTGTGGGCCTGCAACAGGGCTGCCACAAACGCTCTATGACTTTGTAAACAAAGTTTGACTAGAGCCCGGCCACCCTCATTGTTTGCATATTGTCTTAAGTCTGCTTTTGTGCTACACATACGCATTAGGCAGAGATCATATGGCCTGCAAAGTCTAAAATATTTACTGCCTGGACTTTTGCAAAAAAAAAACTTGTTGACCCCTGCTCTAGAACATTGGCTATTATTCTCAGAGCACCAGAGCTTCTTCATTTCACTATTTTATATATGTTATAGTCTCTTTTAATATATATTTTACTATAGACATAAATTAAATAAGCATTCAAATTAATACAGTACCACATGGGATATTACAAATACAAATACATGAAATATATTTTAATCCATGCTATAAATATAGTCTTTATCTCATAAAATGGTTGATTTTCACATTGTCTTCTCTAAAACTATGAAGATAATTCTAAATATTTAATTTACTCATAAGCAGTCTGCGTTGCATTCAACATCTTAGTTCTCTTTTTGTAGAAACTTTAAAAAATTGTTAATTTGTAAATTAAGCTGCAATTATGTTATCTTAGTTACCTGTGTGTGTATAAACTTAAATTGCTGAACTGTTAAAGTTTCACAAATTGATGCTAAGACAATTCTCTTCTTCACTAAAATAAGGTTAGTATAAGTTTCCGTAGCCATTCTAGCTGCATAATTATGAAGTTAGCGCATTGTGTCTCATTATCTAGAAGGCCATGACCCTTGTGGGTATTAATGTAAAGCTGTCACAGGAGTAACTGAAGCTGAATTGGTAGGAGGTTCAGAAGTTATCATTCAGATGTTTTTGAGTCCTTCTTAAATGTATCTCTGATATCTGACTGCTTCACAGATGTTCCTTTTCCTTTTAGAGATCACACAATCCAATATGCAAGTATTTTACTCCCGTGGCAGTATAAATGTTAGACTCAGTAAAATCCCACAAACTTTGTTGAACAATGATGCCTTGATGCAAATTAATATTTATTTGGACTTCTACCCTCTTGCTTAATCTTGCTAGTAACACTAAATGAAGATTCTTCATCTTAAGTTAAAGTTTCTTCAAATGCATGTTTAAAACAGTCTAATTCCTCCAATATGAATTCTCTCCTAAAGAGATGGCCCCAATCCAAATTTACTTTATATAATTATTCCACCAATCTCTTCCTAAAATATATTGTAGTGATATATGTAATCTGATTGTTTAGATTTCAGATCATTGGGTTTTTCCAAGTTACTTTGAATATGGGAATTGTTTTTAAAGCCAAATACAGAGTCACTGGAGTACTTGGTCTATAAAACATATTGTTGAACTTCTGTACTTCTTTTTTGTAAAGTAAGATTTATATAAATGTATACACTGAGTTATGATGGGAAAGCAGGATATAATTTCCCTGAAATACTCTAAAACAAAGTTTACTAAGATTGGTATAAGATACCATTAATTTCAATGTTCCAAGGTTCCTACTGGGACCTCTCTTGGTTCCTATTTGGGAAAACCAGGTACGAACTGCTAGTGATTGGCTGGAAGGAGGCTTTCAACTCCTAAAAGGTGCTATCATCAGACTGGATTCAGTATAAGAACTAGATGAAGTAATCAACAGGCTCAACCCCGAGAAAAGTTGATCAACTCAGTCTCATTCAAAGGTCATCCACGAGAGTAAGAAAGTAACAGGCTAGACGGCTAAGGAACTCCCTATAAAAAGTTTCTTAGAAAAGAGAGGGCATTTGGGGAAGGGTGAAGGAACTGGAAGTAAGACATGATGTTGCAGAGATAAACACTACTCAAAATTTGAGATTTTGCTTCTCTTTCCAGAAGACCAAGTCTGTAGAAAGAGTTTTATGTGATGATTCATCCTGTACTCTATAGTTAAAGCTTCAATGAATATAAAGAAATATATCTGCTACTCATAAACTAGTTGGACCTAGTAATTATGGCAATGGAAGTTTCAGCTCTTAGGACCCATTTCATCAAAATGGTCATGGAATGAGTCTTACAAAATCAATGAGCTTCAGTATATTATGTGAAGACTATCTCCAAGGAACTTACAAGTTAATGTGAAAAGAAAAACTGTATCTATGGCGTTCTAAAAATCAACACAAATTATCCTGGTGAACACCCTCTCATGTTTCCTCAAGGAGTTTTCTTTCTTTGTTTTCAAGCAGTTTTATTTGGGTCTAATTTGCTTGAGTTGTTCTTTGGCCTCATAGACCATTAGAGATTCATGCAGCTTTCTGTGGTGATAAACCTGGCTTCAGACTACACTGGGCTCTGGGATCCCTCCCACTATCTGTAGCATTACCAAGTCTTTGACTATATTCTCTCCTATGGTATAGTCATTGGCGGTACTATGTCTGCTTCTCATTTGTTGCTTCATTTAGCTCTTAAAGGGACATAACACTCATGAGTGAAGAAATATTATCTTGAGTTTTTTTTTCACTTCTCTAATTCCCAGATTACTGCTTATTTAAAATAGCTCTAATGAATATATACAAAATAAAAATAATAAGAAAGATACTATGTTATCTGAGGGCATGGTTAATAAGTTATAACTGTATCAAATTTCCTTAAAGTTATAAGATTTCAAAATGTTTAAATTAAAGTTGTAAAGATGAGCACTTATATTTGGGGTAAAATACATTGTTTTAGGGTGAAAATGACTGGATTGAGTTTTATAAATAAGTTGCTTTTTAAAAAAATATTTTATTTATTTATTTTTAGAGAGATGGGGAGGGAGGGAAAAAGAGAAGGAGAGCAACATCAATTGGTTGTCTCTCACACCTGCCACAACCGGCGACTGAACCTGCAACCCAGGCATGTGTCCTCACCAGGAATCAAACCAGCGGCCTTTTGCTTTGCAGGATGATGCTCAACCGACTGAGCCACGTTGGTCAGGGATGTTTTTTCTAAGTTTTCAAAGAAAATTCATTAGTTCTTAAGGTTTTATGTGTCCTCAAAACTCTGTCTCCCACAGTTGGCTTCACGTGTTTCATAGGCCTCTCCCCGTATAGTCACACAGCATCCCTGAGCTTAACGTTGATTCTGCTTTTCAGCGTCTGTAATTCCTGGGGCTCTTTTTCTTAGGATTAAAAGTGCTTAAGAGTTTTGTTAAAACATAAAATGAAAAAAGATGAATTGTCTCCCCTGGCAAGAACTTATGCAAAATGCCATGGAACATATATATCATGTATAATATTCTTGAAGTGAAGTCTTTTATTTTTTAAGACTTAATATTTAAAGTAGAAAACTGATTTATAATAATGGAGTGAAGCATATTGTGAGCGGTGATCTCTATATAAATTTCATTAGTCTAAAACAGACCTACACTTTGAAGTTTGGCTAGGTGATAGCAGTAACTTATTTTTTTTTAACTCAAGGCCCTAACAAAGTATTAGTTTACTGAAGCAGCATTTTTCTTCTAAAGCCTGGGAAGAAAATAGTTCACTAACCAACAGTACATTATGAAATCAATTTATGGACTATGTGGTCATAGAAATTTGAGCACCAAGAACTATAGCATTTAATTGTGTTGCTTTATAATTATAATACTCATCACCTCATACGGATTTGCACTAGGCTTTCTAACCTGGTGTATACAGCCTTACTGCCAACACACCTCTGAAAAATACGTACCCCTTTACATTTATTCAGCACAGCTAGGATCTGGTAAATTTTCTGTTTTGGGTTCATATAAGAAAGCCTATTTTATATAGCAAGTGTTATTAGTTATCAGTCACTGGTGCTTTCTGGTAAGTTTGGTTGGACAGAAGCCACCGTCAGTTAAATTTAGTAAATTGAATGGTGCCATTTCCAAGATAAGTGATTGGCAGTATATAAGATCACACACATGTACACACAGGCATATATGCACACACATGCACACACTCATAACTCACACCCTCATGAAAAGCAGTGGGAAAATGAGATGAAGATTTGGACCCAGGGAGCAAATCCTGCCTACAGTGTTACCTCCACACGTGACACTCAATATACTTGCATTCATCACCTGACCATTTCAAACAAAAAATTACTCAGTTCTCCATTTTGCTTATATATGTTATGTATCAGATATGTTTTTCAAGGAGGGAGACATTTAAAAAAAAACAGGAATAATTATTTTCCAGTAATCTTTATCCTAATGATATTAAAAAATTGAACATAGAGCCTAATGCTAAAACCAATTTTCTGTCTACAGAATGACCTAGAGTTTATCCTAAAATGTTTATTTTAAGGAGAAAATTCATTTCACTAAATAAATTAATTTTGCTTCTCATGGAGGAGGTATGCAGTAATGATCACCATACCATTGTACCATTCAAATATTAAATACCCACAGTTTGACTGCCCCGGTTTGTCTCCCAGCTCAAAGCCTTACGCTGTGTAATTTAGGGCATGTCTCTTGGTTTCTTCTAACTTTTATAAATGTGAATTATATTGTATGTACTTCTAACTTTGTACTAAAGACCAAATGAGATTATTCTTGAAAGAGCCAGCTCAGTGCCTGGTATATAAATATTTGATGAAAAATAGATGATTTTTAAAAGAAAACAGTTTGATGATTCTAGTATTCTAAACTCGAGCTTACTATGAAACTAAATTAAAACTCATTTAAAGGAATTTATTCAAAATATATTTAGCAGAAAATGTTAAAATAAAAGCGACATATCTTAGATGATGTTGACCTTTCAGTACATACTAGATGTAAGCAAACCAATACATTTTTACTTCAGCGAAGTATGTGTAACAGTATAAATGTTTACAAAAATAATAGCAGTTGCCATTTATTTACACAATAATTATTATGTACTAAAAAAAAACACTGTCAAGAGACTCCTTTGCATTATTTCATTCATTCCTCACAGTATCTGTATTAGGTAAGATTTATTTTCACCCTTTCACAGATTAAGAAACCTAGATCTGGAGAAAATAAAAACTTCCCCCCAAATCTGCTATCTAACCAATAGTGGAGTCAGGATTTGAATTTCTATCCATGTGAAACCATAGTTATAACATATTTATCATATTACTTGAGGGTAGCTCCTCAAGTATGCAAACTTCCTTTGCACCAGCAGTTCTGAATTAGGTCTTAAATGGGTTTGCCCGCAGAGGGAACTGTACAAAGGATTTTTACACTCAGCTCCAGGGAGGCTGTGTCCCTTCTCTTAAAATCTATAGATCCCTTTGACCACTCTGTAAAGTACATGATTTGTTAACCACTTTGCTGTATATCTGAAACCAATACAGAATAATATTCAATGTAAACTTTAATTGAACAAAAATTTTAAAGATTTCAAAAAGAGAGAAGAAAAAGTTTGGACCCTTTTAAAGTCTATCTAACCTAAGGCTTTCTGACTCTCTCACCCTCAAAAACATTGTGTCTGTCTAATAAAAATTATCACCATATGTTTTTCACCCAATAAAAAGATTTTGTCTAGACTTACCTCCCAAAATAAATATTATGTATACAACATGGTTTAATTTTGTTTGGTTTCCAAGTTCAAAATTATATTTGAAATATGCTTTAAACTTCCCACAGCTACCTGACTCTCTGGAGATCCTTATTTGCCTGGCTCACCCCCCTCCAAGCAAGTCAATCAGAGCCACACTCTCAACCTTTCCTCAACACCTAACCTAGAAAATCCTCTATGTTCTGCACCAGATATGCCATTCATAAATTGTATATTCATTTGGTAAAATATATATGCATATATAAATTGATTTGATCAAAAACAAAAGTATTTAACTTAGTACCATGGCTTTATTTTGAAAAATCAAACTTCCAGAGGTAAAAAGCCATATGCATTAAGTGCACTTAAGAAGTATATCGATAACATGATGAGAGAATTGCCAAGTGCTTGCCTTAGGAGTAAGCTAACTGTCCGCATTAGGAGGTGCTTGGTATGGTGGATCTTTTCACTGTAAACTGCGAAGCCCTCTGTTTCTGCAGGAGGATGAGAGTGAACTGGGCAGACCCATTGTTCCCTGTCTTTGTACATCTTTTCCGTTGGAAAATGAAAGGACTGCAATCTTTGAATCTTGATCTTCCCTCAAGAAGATATTTTATGAGAAGACTGCAGCTTCCAGAAATAAAGGCAGACGCACTGCAGTTTATGAAAGCGCAGACAAGGTCCATAGCTGCTGTGAATTATAATAAATTCCATGACAGCATTAATGCCTCAGAGATCAGAAAATTATAGGTGTTTATTGAAAAAAACTAGAGAATTTTTTAAAGTCATTTGGCTTTCCTTCTCTGTTATCTCATTTCACCCAATTTTCCATTGAAATTCAGAAATAAGGTTAATTGCAGAATTTTTTTCCAAGTTAAAAAAAGTTAAAATACCTATTTGTGTGTGACAATTTATTCTAGAAATCAACACTAAATGATCAGGGCCCTGGTCAGATAGTTCAGTTGTTTGGATGGTCATCTGCATATGCCAAGGTTTTAGGATCAATCCCCAGTCAGGACACAAACAAGACACAAGCAATGAATGGGTAAATAGGTGAAATAATAAATAGAGGTTTTTCCTTCTCTCTCTTCCTCTCTTTCTTTCTCTAAAAGTCAATAAATTGAATAAAAAACTAAACCAGCATGGGAAAATGGACAACCTAACTTTATTCTAACAATGAGATTTTTTCTTCCCTATGAAATTGTCAGGGGTAAAAAGCAACTATGAGCTCTATGTTAGAGAAAATGCCCGTTAAATAGAGAATTATCTGTATATTTCTGTATTTCATAAAATTCTGATATGAGCGAAAGTATAGTCAACTTGACATAAGATGGAATTTATTATACCAATGTTCACAGAAAAAAAAAAATAGCCACAAAGAAACAGTTTTGTCAGCAGTCTTGTTGGCTTCACTTACTAAAGTTACAAGAATGATAACCTGAACTATGAGTGAAAAATTACCGCCTTTATAAGGAGTGAGTCTCATTTAATTGTCTTATCTGTAGGTAGTATATTGATACAGTACAGCACTAAAATAAGCAAAAACATGAGAGGGACAGAGGTAATAGGAGGACAGGAAAAAGAAAAAGAAATCTGCTCACTCTGCAGTTAATTTTTTTTTCTTAATGGTTTCTTATTCCCTTCTAATGCCTTCCACTCACACCCCAAGCAGAGCAGTTGGCAGGGAACACAACAGATGGATGGCAGGCTCAACACATGCCGTGGCCCTGGCACCCAGGCGCTCGACTTTCATTTGCTAAACAGTTAGCCAGATTTCAGGAACCGAGCCCGCTAATGTTCCTATGGGGCGTAATGCACTATGAGAATCTAGCACGTAAATACTAAAATATTTCTGTAAAAAAAGATCACACACTCTCTGTTTCTCTGGATAGTTTAGTAGCTGATTACTTTATTCTCGGTGTACATTGCTGAGACACAGTGAATTTGAAGATAACTGGGATTTTATAAAGACCTCTGCAGTTTCAAGTCCGGGACAACCAGACAAGTGTAAGGTACTGAATGAAACTGTTAAGTAGAAGATTTGAGAGGATGATCACAGAAAATTCACTGTGTTTTCACAGATTTCTAAATTCAAACGTCAGCAAAAATTGTATTTTTTTCATGAAATCTTCCTGGCCACCAGACAGGTTTAACAGCCCCTTTCCTCTGCTCACACAGGGCATTTACATTATCACTACAGTTTGCGTCTTCATCCCCAGGATGAGCTCCCAAAGAACCAGTAGTGTTACCTCTCTCACCCCTGGAACTCCAGCTCCTGGACCAGCATATAGCACCTGATTGGTTCTGGACAAATGTTTACTGAATTCTTCAGAATTGAGGTGGACTTAGCCCAAGGCCAGTAGAAGGAAGAAACAGAGAGTGATTGTTAGAAAACCCTGTGAGGAGCGTATTGGGAAAGGCCCAAATGGCAGCGATGCTTCAGTGTGAGTCTTCTGTACTTTGTGCAAAAGCATATTTCAGGGAGATAGGAGGACGGGAGACTTTTACCTACCTAGCAAAGCTTATATATGTTGCTTCCTAGAATGAAATATAATAGAAGTGTATATAGCTACAGAATTTGCTTACCATTTTTTCTTAGAGGAACTTTGCTCTCTCATTTCTCTCAAGCTAAATGTTGAGGTTATCATGCTCTTTCTTTTTTTTCCAAACTAGGTTTGAAAATATCCTGGCTTCCTTGCAACAGTGCTGAGGAACGTTCCTTCTCTCCATCTTCACAGTCATTTACATCAGGGCTAAAGCAATGACTTTAGTGACTGTAAGCTCCAGTAGAAGTAATTGATATGAAGTAGAGAAGTAGGACTATAAATTACTCATCACGAGGCCTACTTTGGACAGGAAATAGTTTGCAGTTACTGGTATCTCACTTTCCTCAATTAGGAGCTTACTGATGACACTGTCCTTCTCTTTATATCTTAAATCATCTTGCAGTTGTTAGAGTACTTGATTCAGATGTCAATTTCTATACTTCAGATTTTTCAGTAGATGACTCACATTAAATGTCTTCTATCTCCCTAGTACTTTTATGAAGTTTCAAGTTTACTTAAAAACTGTCTTACAGCTATTCAGTCTCACGACAAAGTAAAAAGCCTGAACACGTGTTCTTGACAGAGCCACATTTAAGAAAATCATCATAATTACATATAAGCTCAGATGTTGTAATGGGTTCCACCACATTGGCCAAGGCTCAGTTCCCTAACTTTGCTATATATGAAGTGTTTACTTCTCTAAACCATTTCAAAATTATTTGTTGTTATTTGTTATTGAAATAACAGTATAATTTGCATTCAGTTGATTTTGTAAAGAATTATAAAATATTTGTCTTTGAAAGGAAAATTTAATGGTTGTACTTGACAAGAAACTTAGTATTATATTAGCAAGTTAGCATTAAAAAAGCAAGTTGTGCTCTGGACAGTATGACTCGGTTGGAGTGTGGTCCCATAAACAGAAAGGTCGTGGGTTCGAGTCCTGGACAAGGCATATATCTAGGTTGTGGATTTGATTTTCCATCAAAGCACATGCTTGGGTTGCAGGTTTGGTCCCCAGTTGGGGCATGTGTAAGAGGCAACCAATTGATGTTTGTCTTTCACATCTATGTTTCTGTCCATCTCTCTCTCTCTCCCTCTCCCTCCATTCCCCTCTCTCTAAAATCAATAAGTATGTCCTCAGGTGAGGATTTAAAAAAAAGCCAGCTGTATTAGTAGAGGCAGTATAGTATCCAGAACAAGGTGTATATGGTGTGTGTGTGTATATGTGTATGTGTGTAACAATCCTGCTCTCTATTCTGTGTGTTTGTGTGAGACCATTTCTAGAGTGATGTGCTGAATTCACAGTCCACACTTTCAAAGACTTATCAGCTAACCAGTGTGTGCCCAGATAACAGTGACCATAATATGAAAGGACTCCAAACCATCATTTAAAAAATGACTGGTTTCCTAAACATAAAGCTTGATAGGGACATGAAGGGATGTCATGTATAAGACCCATAAGATATTTTTTTCCTGTGTGAAATAAGATCAATGGGCAGAAATCTGGGGAAGTTTAATTGGGGATCAGAAAACATGTTTCAGTATTCTCACCTAGAATTTTTTGTTTTGTTTTGTATTCCACCAAGCAAATTAAACTGCAAACATGCCTGACTTTAATAAACCTTTAGTAGTCAGTCCCTCAACAGATTCTTTGGTGGAGGTGGTGATATAAATGTATGATTTTAAACTTATTCCTATAATTAAGAATGCCCATCCTGCATATGCCTAGCTGTATGTGCACCCACATACACTTGTGTACACATGCATGCATATACTCTAAGGTCAGAAGACTTTGTGACAGATGCTGAGTTCAACAGCTACCTACTAGCTCCCCACATTTATGTGACTATGATTGAGACATGTATCGACCATCCATTACTTTGGTGGGCTGGCTTCTTTGAAATGACCCATAAGAACATGTAATAATAGGGTCTCATTCATTTTATGATTAAGAATATTTTAAGTTTGCTTTATCCTGAGCATTAAATGTGATAACATATCCCCATGTATTAGTGGCATTAAGGATCTAAGAAATGCAAAGAATTCAAAAAGTTCAAAGTTTAAAGCTGTATGCAGTATATATATTTTTTAACTTGAAAATATATTTCTTGGAATGAAGTACCAGAAAATAGAAGAAAAAATAGTCCTTCTTAAAATAACAGGACCCAGATTAGATATCTGAAAAAAAGAATATATTTTATTTCCTGAAACATTTGAGTGCCCCAAATTTAAGAACCACATAAAAATCCAATTTTCAAAAAATTACATCCTGAATAAAGCAGAGCTATAGTCAGAGACATAGAGGTCAGGTTGATGGCATACAAAGTCAAAATCATTTTTATTTTTAGCTATTTTTTTCATTGTTTTTTATGCTAGAATTATGGCATTCCAATCAAAGTGTTTCTTTCAGCTACTTCACTCAACATGCAAGTAAATCTTCTCTTAATAAATATGAATTAGTGGAAAAATACTGAGAAGTTTCTAAGTGTACACTAAATCCACACAGAAGATGGTGTTCCTGGAAAACATGCTTTGAGTAAAATAATAGGTCAAATTAAATTTTAAATATGAAAATAGGATCTCAGACTTTTTAATCTAAGGCTGAATGCCTATTTAAAGAAAAATGCAAGATGACGTAGTATATAACTTTCTATTTTCTTGGCTTAGATCTAGTTATTAGCAAATTTTTGTTGACTTGCTTAATGTACCTTTCTTTGCTTGGTCTCATTGTTACTAGGTTTGCAAACAATACCCCTAAGGAGTATGATTCCTTCTCAAGTGCCCTTTGGACATCATGCATTTCCTGAATAATAAGTAAAGACATTGATTCCAATGTCAAATTAATCAGGAAGATTAATAATTTATCTTTTATGCCTAGCTACTTCAGGGAAATATGCAATGATAAAAAGGAGGTAAAAATGAAATACTTCAATTAGTTTTTCAGAAAGCCACCAGCAGGCCCTAAATTACATCTAAGTTTTTTTCCAAAATTGTCTCAAAGAGGCTACTTTGTTTTTTTTTGGGGGGGGGGTGCGGTATTAATTCCAGGTGCATAGCTCTCAAAAAGGTTACTTTGCATTCTGGAAAGGGTGCTTTGGTTGTGCTGTGAAGGTGAAGACATGCTGTTTATGAGAGTAATAATGTGGCGATAATTCTATTAGCGGCAATGGTAGATTTTGCCCTGCTTTATGTTACCCATATTTATTCATTTGCCCATCTGTGGTGCACATTTGTGACAGGAAAGTTACACCGGCCCTTTGATGAAAATCCCATAATAGAAAGCACATGCCTTAGAAACAGGTTTTGAAAGTTACGGTTGCTATGGGAAGCATTGATCCTAATTTTCTTTCAATAATGGTCTAAAACATTGGAAGCCAAAGGAAAACTTACTTCTTTCTTGTGCTGAGACTGGGAGGAAGAAGGGAAAACAAATGTACAGAAAAAGCAACTAATGTCCGCCAATACAGTAAATGTTGAGAGGCATTTATTAGGTAGATAGAATTCAATTTGACCCCAAACTGCATGAGGCATCAGTTAGACACTGCTCTTCAGAGTGAATTTAAAGAGGGGCTCATTCTGTTGGCCTAAATTAGCTTTTAGATAAAGTCCAACAGAAACATCATCACCCATTATTCTGTTAAATAAAACTTTGTGCTTAAAGGCTGTTTTCTTTCCTACTTTTCATACTACTTAATAAATCTCTCCCTTTTTTGAGATAGAAATAAAAATATGCTAATCTATGCCTAAGGGACTAGAAAAATAATAAAAGATTTTAAATGATTATAAATTTCTACTAGGACATCTCTGGTAACTTCAAGAAAATCAGTAAGGAGAAAATAACACTAAAGTTTCTGAATAACAAAGTGGCAAACTTTAAACTTCAAATGTTTCAATAATATCTCAAAATCTTCCACGTGTTGATGTGACATGTGAAGCCAGCCCACTTTCTATGAGAGAAAAGGGCCCACAGTGTCCATCGGCTTATCTCAGAGTTTAGAGTTATGTTTACAAAGCAAACTTCTAATCAAGAAAGAGCAGAAACCAAATAACACTGGCCATAGGAAAACACATTTTAATTGCAATAAACACATGTGTCCATTAAAGTGAGAAACATTCTTAATATCACAACTTTAGAGGATTTTGATAACCAGTTAACAGTTTGGATGAAACCCTAACCTGACATATGAGTCATATGTCATTTTTAAGAACTGCACATTTTACAAAGATATCTGAATTTCCAATGGTAAATCTAGAGGACACAGATATGGAATAAGACTAATGTATATTTTAAAGTTCTGACTCTGCCCATTCCAGCTTTGTGATTCTGGGTACATTCCTAATGCTGCTGAACCTTAGTTTTATCATCTATAAAATAAAAATAATAGACCTTGAAGATTTTTTTTAAACCACAGGAAGTGATGTGTTTAGAGTATTTACCACAGTGCCTAGCACCTAATAGATGCTAAAAAAAATCCTTGTTGTTTAAAAATACTCACATTGTCTCAGTGCAGTGGCTGGGCAGGAAAGGCACAGATTTCTTTGTCATCACCAATTCTTTTCTTAGTGTCTCCCAGAAACCAGGGGAAATCCCTCCTCATGAAATACAACAAGGAAATCTCCTCATCCCACATACCAGAGGGGGGCTTGATAAGATTAATTAAAAAGTGTTCCATATTCTGTCCCAGGCCGGTTGCAGGGCTAAAATCTTGCCTCATCCCTTCCTTTCCCACATCCCTCAGTAAGTTTACTTTGGGATCCTTAATAGGATTTCTCTTTTAGTTTGCTCACCAAGTTCAATGTCTTCTAGACCCCAGAACACATTGTTCCTGGATCAGAATGTCAGAATATTCCTGGGTCTATAGCAGTGATTTTCAAAATGTGATTGATGAACCAGCAGCATCAACATCATCTGAGGACTTGTTAAAAAATGCAAATTCTTCCCTGGCTGGTGTGGCTCAGTGAGTTGAACATAGAACTGTGAACCAAAGAGTTGCTGGTTCGATTCCCCATCAGGGCACATGCCTGGGTGGTGGGCCAGGTACCCTGTGGGTGGCGCTCAAGAGGCAGCTACACATTGATGTTTCTCTCCCTCTCTTTCTCCCTCCCTTCCCCTCTCTAAAAATAAATGAAAAAAAAATCTTTAAAAAAAATGTAAATTATGCAAAAATGCAAATTCTCAGGCCTCAACCTAGACACACTTAATCAAAGTCTGGGGGTGAGGCCCAGCAATCTGTTTGTTCTTTAATTAATTAATTAATTTTTAATCTTTATTGTATTTTTTTTTGTTCAAGTACAGTTGTCTCCATTTTTTCCCCACCACTCCAGTACCATTTTGTCCCCTGATACCCTCCTTCCCAGGAATTACCACACTGTTGTCCATGTCCATGGGTCCTTTTTCATTTTTGGTCAATCTTTCTACCCTCTAACCTCCTGACCCACTAGCTGTCATCCTGCTCTCCATCTGAGTCTGTCCCCATTTTCCTTGTTAGCTCAGTTTGTTTCTTAGATTCCACGTGAGTAAAATCATATGGTATTTGTCTTTGTCTTACTGGCTTATTTCAATCAGCATAATATTCTCCACGCCCACACATATTGTGGCAAAGGGTAAAATTTTCTTCTTTTTTATGGCTGAATAGTATTTCATTGTGTAAATGTCCCATAGTTGTTTTATCCACTCATGTGTTGATGGACATTTAGGCTATTTCTATATCTTGGCTATTGTAAATAATGCTGCAATAACATAGGGGTGCTTATGTTCTTTTGAATTAGTGTTTTGGCTTCCTTTGAATGTGCTCCCAAAAGTGGGACCTGAATAACCAACTGAGCACTAGCTGGAAAAAAGCCTTATAACCAAGGACAGACAGAAGAAATCACTTTATCACAACAAGACTGGTAGGGAGTGTGGAGGAGATGCCAGAGGGTTGGCTGGGCTCCCATGAGTAGCAGCTGAAGTTCCCAAGGGATAGTTCAGCAGTTGGGCGGTTCCCCTGAGATGTGTGGGGTCTAAATCCCAAGCTGGGATCCCCAGCCTTTAGCACCGGAGCAGGAAAGAAACCCCTATAACATCCAGCTGTGAGAAACATCAGGGGTTCTGTCTGCCAGGGAGAGACAGCTAGAGACTAAGAGAGCCTCTTAAAGGGTCAATGCACAAAATTTCCTTTGCAGCCACTTTCCCTGAGCTCCACAAGAAGGAGGGCGGGGTGGACTAGACACACTTGAGGAGAGTCTGCAGTTTGTGGCTCTGGGGAGGGACCTGAATGAACATTCACCGAGATCCCTATGCTGAGTCATTCCCCATACTATAGAAGACTTCTTTCAGGCAGCGCACCCCCCTCCAAGTGGCATCAGCCTGAGGGGAAGCAATAGCTCTGCCCACAGGAATCACTCTGTCCCACCCTGTAGAACTTAAGCTGATTACAACTTGATTAATTTAACAACTGATGCATTTAGCAACTGATTAGTTTAATGCCTAAGGCAGAAAATACAAAGAAGCAGCCAAAATGGGAAGACAAAGAAACAGATCCCAAATGAAAGAACAGAGAATTCTCTAGAAGAACTAGATGAAATGGAGGGAAGCAATTTATTACATAGAGAGTTTAGAGTAATGATTAGAAGGATACTTAACATCATGAAACAAGACATAGAAACCATAAAAAAGGACCAGTCAGAAACAAAGAATGCAATATCTGTAATAAATAATGCACTGGAAGGAATAAACAGTAGGTTAGATGGGCTGAGTATGGAATCAGTGATTTGGAAGTCAAGGTAGAAAAAAAAAACTTAGGCAGAGCAGCAAAAAGGAAAATTTTTTTTTAAATGAGGAGAGCTTAAGTAATCTGTTTCAACATGGCCTCCAGATGATTTTGTTGAAGGATCAAGTTTGAGAACCACTAGTTGAGATATTAACATGGACATTTCCTAATCAAATCAATGGTGGCAGTTTCAGCAATATGGCAGTGAAGCAAAGGTTCCAGCCTCTTAAGGCACACTGCCAGCTGCCTTGATATACAAGGCCTCTCATCAAGAAAGGAAGTCACCTGTTCCTCTGCACAGAGAAGCACCCCTCCCCTGCCCAACCCCCAGCCTCACTAGTGTCTCTTCCCGATGCCCTAGTCTTAAGATGAGCACAACTGCAGAGATCTGATAGCCAAACCCAGGTACTCTTGCTATTGTCCAAACATAAGTTTGTGATCTGTTCCCCTACACACCATCTACTCATCTTGATCCTGGCAAAGTACCTCCCACTTACACCTGGCTTATTCTCATTCAGCACTGAGTGGAAGAGAAAAATTAAGGTGCTATGAGTAATCACTGGTCACCCACTCTCCCAGGTGAAGCTGTGTCTCACACAGCCCTGTGAGCTTGGTTGATCAGATAGCTGCACTGCAACTTTCCCAAGTCTGCAGGAAAGAGGCCTAGAACTAAGAACCCTGACTAAAATGAACAACCCAAAGGATGCATCCCCAGCATGCTCATCTGTCCATAGAAAATGATCCTTATCAAGACTGTGGATCTTCACCAAAATCCAATGGACTCAATGTCATTAACCCCACAAACCATCCTGCCTCAAATCTAAACCTCTAAGAGCCTTTGCTTCTCTCACTTACTGCTGTGCATCCTGGCCATCAGTTCCTAATGTCTCACCTTACACTCCAATCAGAAGAAACTCATAGTCCATGTTTGGAATTAGCCTCCAGGTAACTCAGGAGACCACAAGTTTTACTTGTCTAAGACATGACAGAATGTTGGAAAGATTCCGTAATCAGAGTTTTTATCAGGAGATTTGAGAACTAAAAATATTGAATTGGCAATATTCCAGACAGGGAAGGTAGACACAATCTAGTCCTTACCTCCTTCATTTCCCACCAAGACTCACAGTCTTACCCCTCTTTCTCCTCAGGTTTTTCTTTAGCTCCATAAGCCACGATTGGCCTTCCAATTAATAATTATGGAAATGCAAATAGATTGATTTCTCTCACTCATAAAGAGCCTGATTAATATCTCATTATCAGAATCCACTTAGCTTCCAATTCCTCCTCAAAGCCCCTCTAAGGTCCCTTCATTTGTACACCACTTACCATCTTTCACCTAATTCAGCACATGCGTGTCCAGAAAGTATCCAGCCATGCTCTATGAAAAATAGAGACATTTATTAAAGAAGATACAAAATTCAAGAAACATTGTACATAGGACAATGATGACACCTCAGAGAAGGCACCCTTCAAAGTAGGCACCTTGGGACCTCACACAGTTCTCCCAGCATCTCTTCTGCTGTTCAAAACACTGCAAAATCCTTTGTGGGAATCGCCATCAGCTGCCCCAATGTATTTTCCTGAATCTCATCAACAGTCTGACATCTCTTCCCCTCGGAGGTGATTTCAGTTTTTGGAAAAAGCCTGAAGTTGCAGAGCACCAAATCTGGGCTGTAGGGGAGCTGACTCACCTAGGTGCTTTGATGTCTTGCCAGAAATACTCTGCATAAGACATGATGCGTGAGCAGGCACATTGTTGTGATGAAGCTGCGCATCACCAGTTGCCCATAACTGAGGCTGTTTTGCTGTATTACATATCTCAGCCAACAAAGAACATTGAGGTAGTACTCCCTATTGTTTGACCTGGAGGGGCAAGCTTGTGATGGACAACACCTTCCCAATCAAAAACACAGTTAACATGGTCTTGATCTTGCTGCCAGTTTGCTACACCTACCTCAGGTGTGGAGAACCAGGTGACTTTTATTGGGATGACTGAGCCTTCATTTCCAGATCATAGCCATAGCCAGGGATGTCAAATTCATTTTCACCAGGGGCCACATCCACCTTATGGTTGCCTTCAAAGGGCCAAATATAATTTCAACTCCTTAACAGTTAAAGAGTAGTTACATTTATATGGGCCTAAAATTATTTCAGCTCTTCAAAGGCCACCACAAGGCGGATGTGGCCCCTGGTGGAAATGAGTTTGACATCCCTACCATAGACCCATGATGCATCTCTAGTTGTGACCTTCTTGAGGAAAGCTGGTTCATTGATAGAGGTTTGAATCGTCATTAGCAAGTGCAGTACTATGTTCCTTCTGCTCTAGTAGCAGAAATCTTGGAATGAATTTTGCCACAACACATTTCATGCCAAGATCCTGCATCAAAATCTTGGACACAGTAGTTTTTGGAATCTCCAGATCAGCTTCTAGTTCTCACACTGTCAGTCACTGATCTTTGTTGTTGCAACCTGGACATGTTCAACATTCTCAGGTGATCTGCTTGTTGCTGGCCTTCCAGAATGTGGATCACCTTCTACAGATTCTTGAGCATCTTTGAAACATTTGTGCCACACTTTTATTTGTGTTGCAATCATCTCATTGTCCCTGAAAGCCTTCTGAATCATCTGAATAGTTTCTGTGGAGGAATGTTCACGGTTAATGCAAAATCTGATATGAGTTCATTGCTCTACTCACTCAGTCATTTTGAATGTGGTGGGCACACAGCACACATTTCACTCAACAGTGTCTACAGCCTTTACTGACTAGTACACTGAAGTCATCATTGTTCATGTGTGCACAGTCCAGTCCACTCTCCTTGGCTGCCAGGTTACATCAATGTCATGCAAACTGTTATTATATTAATAATTACTTGGCTTTTTCCAGACAGACCTCATATGCCAGAGGTGGGAATTTAGGCACCAGTACTCAGAGCATGTGGTACATAGGAATGGGCTGTGAGCAAAGAAAAAGAGAAGATACTGTCACTACTTTTTTTCCCAAAAAGTATTTTTGGAAGTGCATACTGTATCAGTGTCTGTTACCGGGTTACATGCCATATCTTATTATCATGTGTAACTTGTAATATGATACAAAACATTATATTAGACCAACATACAAAAATAATTCTGCTCTTTATGGGCAAGTGGACATATTTCTGTGATGAGTAACAGATGCTTAATTTCCCTAGAATGTTCCCTGGCATCAAATACTCAATATGTACTGCTCTGTGATCAAATGAAGTTGGAAGTTCCTAATACATCTGTGTGATGACTGGGGTCCAGAAATTAACAACAAAAAAATAATACAAATATATTTGTTACATATACAAGTATATTATGTTGTATTGATGTTTCAGTAGTTAATTATATTAGCAACAAAATGTTGCCTTTAGTGTTAATATATACTGTGATGATAGTAGTTATACTATAGAACACTTATGTAATTTAATCTGACCTAAAAAAGCCTGTCTTTAAAATAAATGTGTGTATTTATATAGCAGTACACCTCTGGTGAAAATGATTTAAACTTTCCAAAAACGAATTAATGAAAGAATAAAAATGTCTTTAGGTTTAGACAGAATATAGTATTGCTCTATTTTACTTCATATATTGAAATAAGGAATTCTAAGAAATGATATCTAACTTTATTCTAAGTAATGCTTAGAAAGCTCTTGTCTTATAAATTAGAAATATTTGCTAGAAATAAGATAGGTCTGTGGAGTTGTTACTTTGTTTTGAGCTAAAACTGGAAACTCAAGACCCAAAGTCAATGCCTATAAACAGCTAAATTTCTAAGATCTATTGAGAATATCTCACTCTAGTTGGTGTACTATTTACAATCCAGACTTAAAGGTGAGCTGTGATTTCCAGTAATGGAAACTGATAAGCATCTGCTGGAAACCTTTTTACCTCAGACAGGAACAAGATGAATGAAAGGAACTAAAAATTTTTACAAGTAATTGTTTCAAGTAAAATGCCATTGGGCATGTCTTCAAAATTGATCTAAAGGCAATCAACAGATAAAAGCAAGAAAGTTAACATCCTCAGATATAGATATATGTATGTGCCTGTGTGTATATGTGTGTGTGTGTATATATATATATACACACATGTATATATACATGTTTATATATCTGTTGGGTAGATAGATGATAGATAGGTAGGTAGATAAATAGATAGAGATTTTAGACAAGAGATTACCTAGAAGCCAGAATTAAATCTTTTTATGAGTATAGGGTGGCAGTTAGGTGCACAGAGTTAAAGTACGTGGGTTCGAATTTCAGTTCTATCTCCCACTGATTTTGTAATCATCTCTAATAAGATGGTTGTAATAATAGTATTTACCTCATTGGTTTTTCGTGAGCACACTGTCTGACCCAAAGAAAGCCTTTGTCAGACTTTAATATTATGTTTAGAAGGTTAAAAGAGAGAAAATGAAATAAAGGATGCTAAATAGCATGTAGGAAAACATGGGCTATAGACACAGAAAGCTCAACTCAAATCTCAAGTGATGCCACCAGTTGGGCAATCTTCAGCATGTTACTGAACCTTTCAGAGAGTCCATTTCTTATTTTAAAGTGGAAGTCCTAATCCTGGACTTGTGAGATCAGCGATAGATGGAAAGCCCCTGTACTGGATAGAGAATCAGAATCCGGTTACCTTTTCCTGAAACCTTAGAGCTAGTTATTAAAGACTGCAAAAAATTTTTTATTTGTTTTTTATAACTAATAACATTTATGCTGTGTACTTCCTTTAGGGTGAAAATGGTTTACATGGAGCTCCAGGCTTACCTGGTCAAAAGGTAAAAGAGTTTTTGAGTGTTTCATATAAGTGAAGAATTTTAACATCTTGAAAATTGAGTTCATATATACTATAGTGAAAATTCAGAGAATGTATTTGATGAAACTGCATTCCCCGGATCAGAAATCCACTAAGCAGTCTTTCCAAAGACAACCCACTAGCAGACCTTTCCAAAGAGAACCCATGGAAACAACCCCTTCTCAAAGACGCCAGCCACACTAGGAGAGACTTTGTCAGAGTGTGAGCGACACACTTCTCTGGAGACCCCGACAGTGATGCTTTCTAGGGGTCATGGGAGTGTGTACAGCTGCTCTAGAATATTCTCACTGTTATTTGACATTGTCTAAAGTGAAGCATGGAACCGTTTCTACTGCCTTTGACTGTGTTTCATTATTTCTTATTTAGCTTCCTTTCTGTATATCCCAGGTTGAGCTAAACATAATAAGTATAATAACCAAATATTAAATGCTATGAAGATGCAGTCTCTTCAAAACTATCTCTTGTTCAGAATGACAAATTCACAATAAGTTAGGATTTCTGCATTGCTGAGCCTCCTTTTTACTGTGCCTTGTATCTTCCTCTTAACCAAAGTAAACTTCACTTTTATCCCTCTACTGTCTATAAGGGCTGCTTTGTGCTCCTGGGAAGGAGTATGTTGCGTGATCAGCATTCTTGGAAACACAGAGGCTGGTCCATTCCAGTTTCCTGAAGGGATGGGGAGCCACTTCAAGTGGGGCCAGCTGTCATACCACCCCAGTGATTCCACCACAAGGGAGAGCATTATTGATGCAATAGCAGATGCCTGTCAAAGCCAAACATATCTTTTCTGTGCTCTGGAGAAGTTTTACAGGCCTTAGCAATAGAAGATACTATTCCATCTAAGTTTTTCTCTGTAGCTAAAAAATTACTGTTAAAAAAATACTCATAGTTTTTGAAAAACCTTCCTTTATTTGGCTTGATAAAAAGTGGTAAGATTGAGCTGGCAGCGATGAAATTGCAAGCTTCTGAATTTCTTCACAGCAGTTCTAGACAAAACCCATTGATACAGCATGTGCTGCCTCTGCAAGTCGAGTTACAAGCCAAGGGACGTGCAGATTTATCTGCTGGGAAATAGTTTTGGACTTTCCAGCAGCTGTTTGTGGTGGCTGCATCATGCTGTCATTGTGGCTGATGTACTGGGGGTGTTCAGCAGTTTCGATGTCAGCTTGAATTAACGAATCGAGTTAAAGTCTGTATTTTAGGGAAAATGGTAGAAAAAAGATAGACCATGCATTCAGTGACAAATATACCCAAATACTACCCTATTTTCTTTCCTGATACATTTTGAGGGTAGATGAAGCAGAAATAATGATCTAATCTTGTGTGTGTACATAAACACATACACATATATTTGATTCTGTATAGAATATATGCAGACTATATATATAATAAAAAGCTGACATCCTTTTTTAACATGAATTTTAATTACATTAAGTGTTACCTTATTGAAGCATTACATGAAAAAACTGGAGATAAGAAAACTTTTGTCCTTTATTTTAGCACACTCAGGAAATGCTTGCTGAGTGCTTCTTCAGTGTTTAGGGATATTTAAATTTTGCGGAACTCAATATTGGCTTAGAATTTACATATTAGAAATGGTCCTTATAATTGTTGATTTTTTTCAAAGTTAGAAATTTTATAATAGTTATTGTAATAATTATGTGTTAAAAGCAGTGTTCCTATTATTGTACACATTCTATTTCTCTTTTATAGGGAGAGCAAGGTGTTGAAGGCAGCAAAGGAGAAATCGGTGAAAAGGTAAATGTTTCTCTTTACACACACATTTGTAAAAATAAGTTGTGTCCTTGAAAATATTTTCAAGGGAATATCTAACTTGTTTGTGCCTTCATATAAGCAATTGAATAATTTTATAGAAGTGATTTAAAGTATTTGTTTCAATTAAGGTGGACTTGATATATTGATGTTTGCCAGAAATATTTTGAAACAAGTTTGGATAGTCATTATATCCAGATATTTCTATATATAAATGATTCAAACATTTATTAAGCATTATATTTTTGTGTTATAACAAAACACAAAACCACAAAATTATGCTATAACAAAACACAAATTTGGGGTTATTAATGTACCAAGTGCCTAAGTCTTTAAATAAATGCTTCAATTATATACCTGATTTATTAGTGGAATTTTTCCTGGGGAAATAAATGAGACGAACTAGCTATAATATGGTCCCACAAAGAAGAGATGGAGCATTCAAAATAGTTGGAAAGATTTTAATGTAAGGATGGTTTAAACGATATGGGCAAGGTGTGGGAAAAACCCACAAGGATTGTACAGTATCTTAGATCAAGTTACAGTGGACTCCTTAAACTCCACATGGTCACTGGTTACCAGTCCCAGAGTCAAAGAAAACCACGTGGAGAGGGCCAGATAAAAGTTGAAAAAAGTTAACCCAATAATCAAGCAATCTTTTTTTAATTCAGATATGCAGCTTTCTCCTGAAAGTATACAAATTAGGAAATGCCTTAGTTATCTAAAATCTCCCTTCAGAAAAACATTTGAATGCCTCTGCATTTCATAAGCCCACTTTTTAAACAGAACAAAAACAGAACCATTCATTTGATTCATAAAATGTCATGTAATTGGACAGCTAGAGGAGGGCTATAAAGGGGAATAGATAGTCTCAAATCTTAAATTGCTTAAATTTAGTTTTCTTGGTGCTAATCAATTATCTGCCTCTTTAATAAGTGTTTATAGACAGAATGAGCATCCACTATAACTATGTGACAAATTGCACATGGTGTAAGTTACTGGATAATTTTCCTCACCGAACTGTGAGGGAGATAAAAGAATAGCCAGGTAATGATCATGTAATTGAGCATAATTCAGTGATGACTGCTTTTAAAAGTGAGTCTGTCTTCTACACAATCCTTTGAGTATTTTTGCTTTAGAATAAGTCATTGCAAGGCCATGCCTTCAACTAAATGCTTTATTTACACATATTTATATTTTATTTCGTGGGATTTTACCTGTAGGAATAGATGAGAATAAGTGAGAAAACAGATATATTATCTGTAATGTGAAGTCATCATCTCACTAAAATCTTAGTGGTTATTTGGATATTTTTTACGTAGTTGGTATTAGTAATAAACTGGTTTTCTTGGGCTCCAAGGCATGGGAAAACATTCAATATATGTGACTTCAAAGATTCCCCTTCTGATTTTTCATGTCAATGAACCATTGTCTTCAAATAGTCAATTTCACCATAGGGTGAAAATATAGAGAATGATTGAGATATCAGGAAGAAATAAAGCGCCAAATGGAAAAGACAGTACCTTGAATTAGAAGTAGAACTCAAATGGTTTATAGTGAGTTGGGTGGAAGAGTCACGTCATAACCCTTGTGGTAAAAGAATATATTCTGCTTTGTTTATTATTTACCACATATCATATATACATATATTTCAGTGTTGCATGCTATCTATTCTAATTTTAACCACATGTATTTTTGCATAAGATAAATAATTGAAGTCATCTTTTTGTTTGAAGTCATCTTTTTGTTTGAATAATTGAAGTCATCTAATCTTTTCTAGATTAGTTAAATAAGAAAAGTGTGTAAAGCACTCACTTTTATATGACACCAGCATAAGATTCTGGGACTGCTTATGACATAATTTGTTTTTCAAACAAAGACAATCTAATCTGAATTTTGATTTTGGTAGAAAACTGAGTATATAATTACTATAAGACCTCCCTTTCTTCTTTAATTACTGTGGCCTTCACTGTTTTCAAAATTTGACTGTTTTGCAGATTCATAGGCACAGAGATCAGACTGATGCCAGAGGGACGGGGTGTGGGGACGGGGTGAAAAGGGTGAGGGGGACAAATTGGAAGTTACAAAACAGTCATGGGGATGTAAAGTTCAGCATGGGAAACATGGTCAATAATATTGTAATAACTGTGTACGATGTCAGGTGGGTACTTGAAATAGTAGGTGGATCATTTTGTAAAGTGTATAAATGTCTACCCACTATGCTGTACACCCGAAACTAATACAAAATAATATTGATTGTAAAGTGTAATCGAAACAAAAATTGACTGTTTTGAATGACAAGATTCACTAGATGCAAAATAAAATAATTCAGGAAGTTTTTCAGAGATGTCACATCTACCAAAGGCTTGTGGCTACTGATTCAAAAAAGAATTATGTTAACTGTCAAAGATAAGATATTGTGTGAAGATTTCAGGTATTGTTTCTATAACCTGGTATAAGCCAAGTAGAAAAATCTGCTGCTTTCCATTATGGCTAGAAAACTGGCCTTCGGGTCAATTTAACACTTAAGTCAGAGAAAGTGGTGCTTCAGTGTGTTGAACATGCCACCCTTAGTCCAGAGAAGAACCCATAAAACTTGAACTAGTATAAAGGACCTCAGTTTAAAGTATATTCCTTGGTCAGTTGCAACTTATAACAGGAGAGAAGCTTATATAGTACCCAAGCAAACATGTTTCAGCCAAGTCAGTTCTCAAGTAAAAAATATTTAAAAGGGTAGTTCATTCTCTCAAAAATTAGTTATTTATGCTGTCAAGAATCTCCTAGAACACAGCTATTTTCAAGTTTATCATGCTCCGGTTTATGATTTAGATATATAGGAATGATCCCATTCCACTGCCTCATTGCTGGCTGGAAAGGTCAGGTGAGCACCATTCACGCATCCTTCATGAGGCAGGAGGAGTGAGGTCCATATTCTGGCTTCTCTGCTTCTGTAGGAGTGACTTTAAACATTCCTTCATGGAGGGATTTTCCTTAGGTTACTTCAGTGTTATTGTAGGTGTTGTGTGGGCAGTTACTACCAGTGAAGAAAATGAAGCCTATTCTTGAGGTGACAGTTATGCCTACGAGATCAGCCTTGCTAGCTGTGACATAGTCAAACCCTTGTTATAGGACCAAAATGTAAATGTATGAACTGAGTTCTGAAGATCCCGTTGGAAAAGGGCCACTTAGCTGGGCTTCATGGAAATGATTATCATTCTTAAACCCTGAGCCCAAGCTTTTTACTTTAGGTATTTACAAAAATAGAAATGTTACTTAGGAAAAGAAGCAGATAAAAAGCAGAAGTAAATATCTATTTCATATTTCATATGCATTCAAAACGTTTAAGTAATTACTTCAAATCATGTAATTTAGTTTGCTTTTAAAACTGTCATTCTTTTATATTGTCATTCAAGCCCTAGCTTAAACTTTAAAAACTAATGTCTTCACTGTTTAATGTGATCCCACTGAATTTTATTGTTAAAAATTATTTGATCAAGAGAAAGAAACAAGTGACAACTGCTGCTCGTGCCACTTTCCCTGACACTGATGTTAACAGAGGCACATGGAGTAGCAGCAAACTCTCACAACAGAATGATAGGAAATGGGTTCAATGCTGCTCTTCTTCAACAATCACTTGAGTAGAAACCAAAATGAATGATGAAGCTGTAAAATAGATAAGTAAGGGCACTTCCCAGTAAGCATTTTCGTTCCTCCAGTCACATCTTCAAAAGCAACCGTCAAAGGCAGAAAATTGCAGACCACACATAAGGTCAACAGTAAGTTACTTTATGTTTTAAATATTAAAAATGTTTCAGCACATGTGACACAACCAATGGTAAAAGTCGAGGTTATTTTTATATGCTACCACAATTAAATAATTTTGCCTGCCAGTAAACAACTATCATAAGATAGATTATAGTCAATCTGACCATTAATACTAATTATTTATTACTAGAAACAACAATTTTGGCTTCAAATAAATCAAGACCTTTTTCACTGGGAAATATTTTTACTTATTCATATATGTCAATTTTTCACTGAGTTGTTGACTAAAAGAACATAGAACTTGAACCGAGAATCTGAAAGGATAACTGATATTTTGGCCATTTAAAATTTGTTAGAGAATTAGAAAAAGAGCAAGCGAGTAACTCGATATAATATGTATAAACTGTTCTTCAGAACATTCCGGGAGCAGCATCTAGGTCATTCTGCAAGGGGTTCACATTTCTAGTTCATAAAACACCACTCCAAAAAAAGCTCAGACTTGACAGTTCAGTTGTGGCTTTGACTGTGACCTGTCGTCGAGTAATTGGGTTCATATGTTTCTGTGTCCCACGTTCCAGTCCTCCTCGGTCAGACAACTGTGTGCGCCTGGACATTTTCCTTGTTTTCTTTACCTTAGCTTCTTTTTCTTTAAAATAAGCATCATTGCTATCTCATGAGATTGCTGTAAGAGTTAAATAATATCTCATAAATAAAACGTGCTTATAAATGTTAATATCCCCAATAGCCAAAACATGAAAAATGTAAATATTGATATTATAAGGAACATAGATTTTATATAATGGTCTAATTTTTTTACCTAATATTACTTCCTAATTTTCTTTCTAAATAAGCAAACAAAATACAAGAGGATCTATTAATTAGCCACTGGTAACAAGTCACCCAAAAATATAGTGGCTAAAAGCAACATTCATTCACCTAGCTGAAATTCTGTGGATTACTAATTCAGACTGGATTTAATTCAGTGATTCTATAGTCTCAGCTGATCTTACTCAGTTTGCTTATACATCTCTTCTCACCAGGCAGGTTAACTGAGAGTGTCTGGTCTAGCTTGGTTTCTTGATAGATAACATGTCTATTCTTCCTCCAACAGTAACCCTACTCTTATTCTCAAGGTAAAGAAAAGCAGAAACATATAAGACAGGCAGAAGCCTGTAAGGCCTCTTGAGTGATCCCCACCCCAACTCAGAACTAGCATCTCCTCGTCTCTGCCACATCCAGTTGGCCAGAACAAGTCCCAAGCCCATCCCATATCTAAGGGGTAGAAAAATAGATGGCCACCTTTTGATGATATATATGCAGCAGAGTGACATTGCAAGGGGTATGGAGACATAAAGGGGTGAAAATGAGGCCACCTTTGTAATAAAATGAACACACATAAGATATTTTATTTATCTTTTGGACATTTTTTATTTTACTGTAACAAACTACTTCAGCGTAAAAAGGTTGAATAGATTTAACTGTTAGAACATGTATTCTTACTTCCCCCATCACTTGCAGTATAATCCTTAAACTTATGTTTAGATAGTAGGACTTGGAGACTGTACCAAAGATATTTTTCTATTTGAAATAGTAGAAATGCTTTGTGTATGATGGGAAAATGTTATAGAAAAGTAAAATTCTTTTTAAAAAAGATTTTATTTACTTATTTTCCGAGAGAGTGGAAGGGTGGGAGAAAGAAAGGGAGAGAAACATCAATGTGTGGTTGTTTCTCCCATGGCCTCTACTGGGGACCTGGCCTGCAACCCAGGCATGTGCCCTGACTCAGAATCCAACCAGAGACCCTATGCTTCACAGTCTGGCATTCAATCCATTGAGTCATACCAGTCCAGGGGGGAAAATGAAATTCTCAATTGGGATGGGAATAGAGAAATATATCAAATAATCCAAGAAATGATTTAGTACTTAGTCTCATGTGTATATTAATTTTAGCTAAAATAAAACTGAGACTACAACTAGAAAAAAGCAGGTAGTCAGAGTTGAGAGGTATTTTTAGAATTTCACTGTTAAAACTCTGTTGACAATTATGCCTTGTATTCTAAACTAATGAAAGAATGTTCAATACTATTATAAATATAGCACTTTTCCATCATCACTGTTGACACACCCCTGACTTCCTGTGAAATCTTGCTTTACCTCCTAGAAGTCTACTGAACAACAGCATATTATGCAATTGTTTCCTTTAACCTGGTAACGTAAAACTGCTACAACTTTTAGGAAGGACTTATGTGTTTGATTTGACAGCTGACTGGAAAAATGAGGAGAACAGATGGAGTAGAATAACTATGATTTCAAAAATCACAGATATTTATCTGTAGCCAAAGCCAATTGGTATGGGAGTAACCATGCCAACTTTTAATTAGCCATGGTAGCAAGCAATTGGGAAGCGTAATAGTAATTCAATAGCCAAGCAAGAGGCTTAACATTAGTCACTACTGATTGTGTGTATTTGTTTCTTCTCTATAATGCTAGTGAATAACTCTAGATTTATGTGAAATATGCTTATCCCTCTATTGCTGCATCTTTAATAGTGGCTATTAGAAAAAGTGAAGTATCAAAAAAAAGAGAGAGACGAAATGGAGGAGAATAATCAAGGGCTGTATTATTTCATGAGTATTAAATTATCTTTTAAAGTATTATTTTAATAATTGCATAATATTTCATTATATAGCTATGTTATAGTTTATTTGACCATTCCACTTGTGGGAAATTTAAGCCTTGCCTATTTTTTGTTTTAGCTATAACTTAATATTTAATGTACTTAAAATATGATATAGAATTAACATATTTTGTCAAGCATCTTCTAATACATCTTTTTGTCCTTCCTTTAAATTAGACTTAAGGAATTAGAATTATTGGGTTGATAGTTATGGAAATTTTAAAGATTCATGTTATGTATATCTCATTTCCCCATTGTGAATACAGAGAATCTGATCAACTCACTTCTGGTCCAATCACCTGTGTCTGGAAAGCCCTGCTGCAACTCATCTGATTTGCAGACAGTGCATGGGATTTTAAAGAGGAGCGTGGGTTGAGAAAAAATAATAGGCAGCCATAGGACTGTGAATGCTGTTGATATATGGAAAAGCTCTTGATTTTTTAAATCTTTATTTAGTGTCCGGTCAGTTTACTGACAATTTTCTTGTCAGCTCTACTTGCTAAAAGTGATATATATGATAGGAAAAACACATAATGATCTTGGCTTCTTAATTACAATTATTTTAATTTTCTTCATGTTTTATGTCTTGGTATAGATTGGTGGAAGTTGCAGAATAAAAAAAGTAAATGTAGGGTGACTAGGACACCTCTGCTGTAGTCAAGCAAGAGTTGATTTTAGCTTGTAGTTTTGATGCAGCTGTAAAGAAGTGGACAGATTTGAGATATAATTTGGAGATAGTGTCAACTGATTTGGGTGACTTTGGGTTGAGAGAGAAGGTGGTAATAGAGATTATCAGCACATTTCTGGCCATTGTGCATTGAAAGAGGAACAAATTTGTATGGGTGTTTATAGCACAAATTTTAGAGGTACTTAAAGGCATTTCATTAGACCTGAGTTGAAGTTCAGAAAAAAGTCTGTACTACAGTTACATGTTGGGGGGCAGTCAGCACCTAGCAATGGGAGTGGGTCAGAGTACAGAAGAAGAGAGGTTGGAGGTAGAAGAGAACCTGTGACTGTCAGTGTGGAAACTTACACATTCAGGAGTTGAGTAGAGGAAGAAGAAGAGTATGGAAAAGAGGCATCTAGAGAAGTACAGGGAAAATAAGTAGAATGTGTTGCCAAACAGAAGAAAGTATTTAAGAAAGTGTTTAAATATTCAAAATATTACATAGAAGTCAAATAAAGTAATAACATCAGTCGTCCCTATAGGTGACTTTTGCAAAGGTAATTTCAAAGAATAACATGGGTAGATGCCAAGTAGAAGTTTCTCAAAGGGTAAATTACAAATGAGAGCATTCTGAAAACCCTCTCAAAAGCTGGCTATGAAGGGGAAACAACAATAGAACACAAGCTGGAAAAGATACGAATTATTGAAGAAAACCTTAATACACCAGTATCCAAAGCAGTCACGAGGTCCTTGTTAGGGAATTTTTTTTTACTGTTTTCTCCATTTTTCTCCCCCATTGCTCTCCCCTGCCCCATCCAACCCTTGCTCTCAAAGACAATTCCCTCCCCTTTGTCCTTGTCCATGGATCCTTTGTACATGTTCCCCTTCTTTCCCCTGTTATTCCCCTGCCCTCTCCCCTTTGATCCCTGTCAGTTTGTTCTTCATTTCTATATCTCTGGTTCTACTTTGCTCATTAGTTTATTTTGTTCATTAGATTCCTCTTATGGGCCCTGGCTGGTGTAGCTCAGTGGATTGAGTGCGGGCCTGCAAACCAGAGTATCACGGTTCGATTCCCAGTCAGGGCACATGCCTGGGTTGCAGGCCGGGTCCCCACTGGGGGACACATGAGAGGCAACCACACATTGATGTTTCTTTCCCACTCTTTCTCCTTTCCTTCCCCTCTCTCTAAAAAAAAAAGATTCCTCTTATGGGTGAGATCATATGGTATTTGTCTTTCACTGCCTGGCTTATTTCACTTAGCATAGTACTCTTCAGTTCCATCTACACTGTCATGGGGAATTATCCTTGACCAAGAATATATTTTTAATCAAAAGAAAAGTATAGACTAAGCTGAATTACAGACTTACAAGTGTCTTAAGACTTCCTAAGGAATGTCATACTGAAGTCGGTCATAGTATCATACTAAGGAATTCTAGTTAAATCAACAATATGACAAAGGCATCACTATTAATATTATTAAACAATATTCTGAAATTTCTGTCCAATGTCAGTTTTACTTCCAAATTATAGTTTAAATCTATCCATTTCTTTACATTTTCCCTGGTTATGACTAAGTTGTAATTATTTTTTAGTCATCTCTTGACTGCTCTCCCTGTTTTCAGTCTTACTCTTCTCTCATTCATTCTCCAAACTACAGGGAGATGAATCTTTATAAAACATATTATGTGGCTCTTGTGTTTGAAACAATTAATTGTTTCTCATTAAATTAAAATCTGAAATCCTGCCTATAGTGACCTCTGCTTGCCTCTCTGAACTCATATTCCCCAGACTCCCCTTTTCTCCTTCTCTGCTGTAGCGACACCAGCTTTCTGTCAGTTCTTTGAAGTTGCCAAGCTCTCTTCTGCCTCAGGACTGTCCGCTGGTGTCCCTGCTGCTTGGAATACTTCTCCCTGTATTTGGATAATCTCTGTCCATTTATCACACTTTAACAGTCATTATCTCAGGGGAGGCCTCCTTGATGAGGTCAAAGTCAGTCTGTTTGGGTTTTTTTTTTTTTGCTTTTATTTTTTATTGTATTTCTTCCATTACCATTTATTCCCGTTACACCTCTTCCACACCACAATCACCACACTGTAGTCCATGTCCAGGAGGCCTTTTTGCTCAATCCTTCTATGTGCCTACTCCCCTCCATAACTGTCATCTTGCTCTCTATGAGTCTCTCTGTCTCTGTTTTGCTTCTTGGTTCAGTTTGTTCATTAGATCCCACATATGAGTGAATCCATATGGTATTTGTCTTCCTCTGACTGGCTTATTTCACTTAGCATGATGTTCTCCAGGTCCATCTTTGCTGCCACAAAGGGTAACATTTTCTTCTTTTTTACAGTCAAGTAATATTCCATTGTGTAATGTCCCATAGTTGTTTTATCCACTCATCTACTGATGGACACTTGGGCTGCTTCCATACCTTGACAATTGTAAATACTGCAATGATCATAGGTGTGCTTATGTTCTTTTGAATCAATGTTTTGGGTCTCTTCAGATATATGTATTCCTAGAAGTGAGATCGTGAGGTCAATAAGCAGATCAATATTTAGTTTTCTGAGGAAATTCCATACTGTTTTCCACAGTGGCTGCATCAGTCTGCATTCCCACCAGAGGGCAGTAGGATTCCCCTTTCTTCACACCTTTACCATCACTGTTGTTTTCTTCTGTTATTGGTGATGGCCATTCTGACTGGTGTGAGGTGATATCTCAGTGTGGTTCTAATTTGTATAGCAAAGGAAGCCATCAACAAAATAAAAAAGCAACCCATGGAATGGGAGAACATATCTACAGATACATCTGATAAGGGGTTAATATCCAATATTTATAAAGAACTTATAATAAAACTCAACACCAAAAATGAAGAAACCAAACAATCCAATTAAAAAATAGGCAAAGGACTTGAATATACACTTCTCCAAAGAGGACCTGCAGATGGCCAATAGACATATGAAAAGATGCTCAACATCGCTGATCATCAGAGAAATGCAAAATCAGTCTGTTTTTTAATAATTTCTCATGATGCCTTCAACACTATACTTCATTCTTGTAGCACTTACCACAATTCATAGTGATAAATTCACTGGCATGAGGTTTTCTTTTTTCTGTTTTCCCCAGTTAAAGTAGAAGCTTCATGAAATAGGAAATGTATATGTCTTTTTATACCTTTTTCTCCAGCCCCAGCATCATGCCTAGCACATTGAAAAATTCAATTAATTAATCACATACTGGAGGAAAATAGTGCAGACAAGGTGAAGTCGTGTTTCTTTTCTGCTTCCTGAAGTATTTGATTTGGCTTCTACCCTACTTTTTCAGATTCCTGCTATTGAATTTATAAGGTAAAGTTTTAGGTCAAGATGAATTTTCTATGTATGGCCCTTGGAATTGTGTTTTACAAATGACAATACATAATACATTAATATATTTAGTAATATACCAGAATGTGCATAGAATACAGCAGTTAACATATTTCGATTTGTTGTTATTTGTGAAACACATTGCCAAACAGCATTAGTTAGTTGTTTATTCAGTACAATAAATTAATGCGGTTCTTTTAATGCTAGATATTATGATATCTTTTTAACTTAGCAGTAGTGCTAAAGGTTGTCTGCTGATTCTTGTGTCATGATTTTTAGTTGCAATTACAATGGAATTTTGGAATTATCGACTATAGTGACCTTAGGTTCGCTTCATTAAAGAAATTTATTCAGAAGCTATTTTATGTAACCTCCGAACAAAGGAATATGGAAATTTGGGGGCACATAATGAGAGATTAGTAGAAAAGGCATGACCCTCACTTATATAATGATTGAGACAACTTGACTTTTGATAGTTTCTCATTAATCATTGCTGAGTATTCTAAAAGGATGGTTTATAATTTGCCTCAATTTTGCTTTTATTTTTAATTTTATCCCAATTATCCTGTTGCTTCACTCCAGGCTCTAGCATTGTCTCAGGTTTCTCCTCTTCTGTCCTAATCCCAGGGTCCCTCTGTGCCATAGACCCAACTCCCACCACACTCCCCTGCCTCCCCTGCCCTCAGCTTCTTCTTCATCTCCCCACTGTTTCTCTTTCTCTTGTTTTGCCTTCATCCTGTTCAAGCATGAGTCCATTTTCAGGTTACATTCTTTCTATTTTTATTTCAGGAAGCTCTGAGAAAGAAAGAGAAATTTTCATATAAATAAATGAATTCATGAACAGGTCACTGTGGAGTTGTTGTTTTTTTTTTGTATTCAAAAACAAGGAAAAGATCTAGTATGCAATTTCCCCCTAATATCTGAGCATTCCTGGATGAGAAGTGCATTTTATTCATTTTTTCCATTGCCATTTATCCCCCATATCCTCTACCACCTCCCCCGGCCCCCACAACCACCAACCACACTGCTGTCCGTGTCCATGAAAATTAAGAGTGAAGTAAAGGCAACTCCTTATTTGGTAACAGTGATTTTAATGTATAAAAATAGGTCATATATAATTTTTTATAAAATGGATTTTAAAATTAATCCAGCAATTGCTTCTGCTTATCATAATCATCAAATACTCATCATTGCTGTTTTTACTAAATCCTAGTTAATAAATATACTTTATATTAACTGAAACTCTTTGTGGGAGGTACATTCCAGATGGTAGGAAGGTAATTAATTCAATGTCACCAAATATTAGATGACAGGTGCATTTTTATTTAGAAGCCACTGGCATGTGAACTTCTTTCACATTCAATGTAAAAGCAATTCACTGTATAGTAATTGCTGAACAAGTGTGTCCCACCAGACTTAAATAGCAGAATTCCACTGCACAGAAAAACAGAGGTGTTGGTGCAGCTGCTGTCCTAAGTGGTTGTTGTGCAATGACTGTGTGACAACTTATCGTCTAGGCTTATGACCATCTATTGCTTCATAGTTTAGTATCTTACAGAAAGTATGCTTGGTTATTATTTTTCTTTGCTAATCTTCACAATCCCCTTTAAGCCTTATAAGTAATTCCCCCCTCAGCAATCTGTTCCAATAGCAGTTAAGGATGAATGAGACAGGATATAGAAAGCAATTCACATTTGGTTTGCTTTTTCTCCATTTTTCCTTGTTGTTTGTCATGTTCTGCCAATAATCATACTATCATACTATGAGATCAAAAATAAAGACAAAATGAAAAAAAACATTAGTACTTTGGGAAAACAGTTTGTGGAATGTTATTTTAAGTACCTGCACTTGTCCAGCCCTGGGAAGGAGTGTGGCAATGCAGATGGCTTCACCCACTGGCTCTATTCCAGGGCCTCTCTGATAGCGATCCTTTCTCCACTTAAGGTTTACTTCTGAATACAGATGATGATTCATGGAGTTGCCGTCTTGGTAAAAATCAAGGGCTGAGTCACACAATAGCACCCAGTAGACTCAGGTCAAACCAAGTGTTCTTTTTTAGGTATAGAGAATTTAGGAGGTTATCTGCTTTGACTCTCTTGTTATTCAGCTTTTTAAAATTATATTTTATTGATTATGCTGTTACAGTTGTCCCAGTTTTTATCCCTCTGCCCACCCCACCCAGTACCCCCCACAACCTCAGGAAATCCCCACCCCTTTGTTCGTGTCCATAGGTCATTCATACAGTTCCTTGACTACATCATTTTCTGCACTGTACTTTACATCCCCATGGCTATTCTGTGACTATCAATTTGTACCTCCTAATCCCCTCACCTCTCCACCCATTTCCCCATACCCCTCTCCCATCTGGCAACCATCAAAACACTATCCTTATCCATGATTCTGTCTCTATTCTTCTTGTGTGCTTAGTTTGTTTTTTAGATTCAATTGTTGACGGGTATGTGTTTATTGCCATTTTATTATTCATAGTTTTAATATTCTTTTTCTTAAAATATGTTCCTTTAACACTCATGTAATGTTTTGTTGATGATGAACTCCTTTAGTTTTTTTCTTTTCTGGGAAGCTCTTTGCTGCCCTTTGATTCTAAAGGATAGCTCTGCTAGGTAAAGCAATCTTGGTTGTGTCTTTGTTTTTCATGACTTTGAATATTTCTTGGCAGTCCCTTCTAGCCTGCAAAGTTTCTTTTGAGAAATCAGCTGACAGTCTTATGGGAACTCCCCTGTAGGTAACTAACTTCTTTTTTCTTGCTGCTTTTAAGATTCTCTCTTTATCTTTAACCTTTGGCATTTTAATTATGGCGTGTCTTAGTGTGTACCTGTTTGCACCCATCTTGTTTGAGACTCTCTGTACTTCCTGAACTTGCACGTCTCTTTCCTTCACCAGGTTAGGGAAGTTTTCTTTCATTATTTTTTCAAATACATTTCCAATTTCTTGCTCTTTCTCTTCTCCTTCTGGCACCCCTATGATGCTAATGTTGGTATGCTTTAAGTTGTCCAAGAGGTTTCTCGTGCTGTTTTCATTATTTACGTTATTTTTCTTCTTGTTGTCTTACTGTTTTTTGTTTTGTTTTGTTTTGTTATTTCCATATCATTGCTTTGATTATAGGCTTCATGCATTTTTCTATTGATTCCCTGTAAATTGTTCTCTATTTTCATTAGTATGGTGGTCCCCAACCTTTTGGCACAAAGGAGTGTTTTCATGGAAGACAATTTTCTATGGATGGTGTGGTTGACAGGAGGTGTAGCTCAGGTGGTAATTAATACAAGTGAAGCTTTGCTCACTCATCCTCTGCTAACCTCCTGCTGTGTGGCCCAGTTCCTAACACAGGCCACAGACTGGTACTGCTCCACAGCCTGGGTATTGGGAACCCCTACATTAGTACATTCTTCATTTATGCCTGGGTCTTTTTTATGCTGTTGTGGTACTAAGTTCTTTGAGCATCCTTATAACCAGTATTTTGAATAGTGCATCTGATAAATTCCTCATCTCCCTTTTGTTTAGTTTATTTGATAGGTGGCCATCCAGGCTCTCTCTCATTAAGGCTGACAGACAATTCTAAGTTCTTATTTTAAGCCAAAATCTATTCCTTGTTATTTTGACCAATTTGTCTCAGTTCTAATCTTTTGGGAGAATGCATTCTGAGATTATCCCTTCTTCCAAGTGGCTTACAACCTTTTGGAGAGTTGGAGATAGTGTCTTCTTCTAAACCAGGTTAGTACTTCAAGTTTTCCCATTGTGCTTCTTGGATCCTGGTCTGTAGACCCCTCATATCTCTCACAGCTGTAATCTTGTGATGCTGTAGCTCATCAGCATCCTGTTAGTGTGATATTTATACATAGATATAGAGTTCTTCTAGTGTGTTTTGAGCAAGGGATAATGCATGCAGTGTAACTGAGTGCAGGAACTTGGATTTAGTAGAACTGAGTCCTAATCCTGGCTCCACTTCCAGGTAATTGCAAGGCTTCCTATGTAAACAGGGAGAACTAGGCTAGATTACATCTATAATCACAAATCTTTAGAGCTAGAATGACTCAAAATATAAAAGGCATATACTACTGTCAGATAGTTGTTTTCTTGAAATAAAATGTGTAAGTATTTACATTTATATATGCCAATTTTAACTCTCATTTCGGGATTTTAGTTTCATGTTTCTACTTGTCAACTTTTAACTCTTTATTTTGACAGCTATTACAATATTCACTTTTCTCAGCCTTGTAACAGCCATGAATTTTGATAGATAAATTCTGGGGCTTTGAATAGCTAGTATAAATATTGAATAAGACAAAGCCTGAAGCATAGCTCTGTGGCAACTAAAAATGAGTGAAGTTAAAATGAGTATCTTTATTCAACTACTTACTCACTTACCTTACTGTAATTTCCCACATTTATCTGACACATCTTAAGAAATTTTATTGAATGTCTTATTGAAGTAAATAAAACAATCTCATAACATTTACATAATTTTTATTTTTTGACATAATATACCCTCTTGATAATCATATTCTTTACTACTAAGTTAAAATCAATTAGTTTAATAATTAATTCTAGAATTTTGCCAGGGATCAATACCCAACTTGTGCATTGCTCGTGTTTATTCTTTAAATGAGGAAACATTATTGAATCTTAGCTTTTTTTCTAAGATCTCAGAAATTTATGTCAGTGACTCATTTCCATGAGCTTTTAGTATCTGTCCTTAATGTAATCTGCCCTTCTCTCTCTTAATATCTGTCTTGGTCTCAGGGGTGGTTATTGGGAATCAGTAGATTAAAAAATGTCTTTGCTTCATTTTCAAATCAGTTTGATGCCAAACATAACCCAATATGATACTGAAATATTTTTCAAAATCCATGCCTGGTTTTAGAACACATATTTTTGTTCACTCATCCATTTATTTGATCACTTTCTAACTAGTGTATACCAGGCACTATGTTCAGCACTAGGGTAACAGAGATGAAAGAGACAGGACATTCTTTAAAAGAGTATGCATGAAGTGTCTGATGGTTGGTAAACAATTCAATGAGAAGGAAGAGGAGGGAGTGCGTAACTCTACCTGGCAGAGAGGAGCTTTTGAGTGAATATTCATTAGTGTATTGAAACATAAATAGGCATTCTCCAGACCAAGGAAGAAGCAGGTGGAACAATTCATTCAAAGGCACAGAAAGGGACAAAACACAGGATGTATAGGGAACCAGATGAGATGTATTATGTAACAAAATAAAAAGCAGTGACCACCAGAGGAAAAAAGAACTTGTAAAAACCTGACTGAAGCACAGCTTCAGGTAGAGAGTTCAACTAGGAGAACTGCCATGAAATAACATCAAGAGATTCCCTCTGAGAGTTGAGCTGCTGACATATTTAGCTCATTCTGGGTAAGGACATCAGCTGACCTCAAAGCAAGCAATCATTATGGTAGATAACTTTGTTATCTTTGGAAAAATCTTCCTGCTAGAAGACCCATGTGAAGTCTCCAGACGAAAGATTAGAGAGGTTCATGTCCCTTTAAAATACTCATGCTGACTTAAATGAGACTTTAGGTAAGCTTTTTGCTTGGCATTTCCCAGGAATTTCTGAAGCTCTCTGTTTTCTTTATTCTTGCCATTTATAGAATCTGAAAGTTTTCATGTAAGAGAGAGTAAATGGATTTGGTTTCTAGCCTTGGTTGATTCTGCTAGTTAAGATCCTAAGGCAACTTAAAGTATTTTATCCTTTCTTTGATTGAAGAAAGAAAAGAAAGAGCATGAAATGTAGCAAAGTTTTAGCATTCGATCATAAAGTATAAGTGCTGAATTCCTGGCTTAACCTGCTAGTAAATAGTCATGCCTACCAAAGAACCCCAAATTTTACTGATCTTAAATTCCAATAATTAGCTAGCCAGATGCCAGTCTTTTCCTCAGGTTGTCACAAGAATTCTCAGGGATTTTATATGTGTTACCTCTATAAGTATGTAAGTTGACATAAAGCCTTGCTACTGTCATTTCCTCTTTTGGTTCTTGAGAAGGGAAAGAGAAATTTCAGGTATAATTTGAGTTGGCATCGACAGATTTTGCTATATATTATTCATTTAAGTTGATTGCTTGTTATATCTGAATGTGTAGATGTGTATATATACACACACATGAGAGAAAGAATTATCCTATAGATAATTATTTTGCATATTCATAGAATATTTAGAAAAACTCATGCTTCCTAGGAAAAATTTAAGTTCACAAACAGACATGTTCACATACATTGCAAGATGTATTCCTAGATATAAACAGTAATAAAGAAAGCAAGAAATAGATATTCCAGCAAAGATGGAGGCATAGGTAGGTATGCTTTGCTTCCTCACACAACTAAAATAAGGGCAACAACCAATTTCAAAACAAAAAACCAACCAGAACTGCCAGAATATCAAATTGTATGGAAGTCCAACAACCAAGATGTTAAAAAAGAAACATTCATTCAGACTGGTAGGAGGAGAGGAGATGGGCAGCTGAGAAAGAAAGGATGCAGGCAAGGTAGCAGCTGGCAGACTTAGCAGCCCCACATTCATGTGCAGATAAACTGGGAGGAACAACAGGGGAGCGAGACAGACTGCACAGACCAGGATTCTACCAAGGGGAAATAAAACCTTGAAATTTCTGGCTGTAAAAACCAGTGGAGTTTGTGGTGGCTGAAGAAAATCCCGGTCTCACAAGAGAGTCCATAGGAGAAACCCACAGGTTCCTGGAATGTACACAAACACAGCCACCCAGGAATCAGCACCAGAAGGGCCCAATTCACTTGTAGGAAGTGGAAAAAGTGACTGAAAGTGAGGCAAGAGCCCATCAAGCAGCCGTGTTCTTTCTCTGACCCCTCCCTCCACAGATAGCGCCACAATGCAGTTAAGTGGGTTGCCCTGCCCTGGCAATCACTTAAGGCTTCACTCCTTACAATGTAACAGATGCACCAAGAAAAAGAAATATAGCCCAAATGAAAGAACAGATCAAAACTCCAGAAAAAGAACTAAGCAACCAGGAGATAGTCAACCTATCAGATGCAGAGTTCAAAACACTGGCAATCAGAACATATGTGTTTTCCGATGTGTGAGCAAAACACACGCTCACAGAAATGATTGAGTATAGTCACAAAAGAGAGGAAGAAGTGAATGCTGTTGAAAGGCAAATAAAGAAAATATACAGGGAACCAACAGTGAAGGGAAGGAAACTGGGACTCAAATCAATGATTTGGAACAGAAGGAAGAAATCAACATTCAACCAGAACAGAATGAAAAAACAAGAATTTAAAAACATGAGGAGACAATTAAGAACCTTTGGGACAATTTTAAATGTTCCAACATCCAAATTATAGGGGTGCCAGAGAAGAAGAGCAAGAGATTGAAAACTTATTTGAAAAAATAATGAAGAAAAACTTCCCTAATCTGGTGAAGGAAATAGACTTCCAGGAAGTACAGGAAGATTGGGGAGTTCCAAAGAAGTTCAGTCTAAGGAGGGACACACCAAAATACATCATAATTAAATTACCCAAGATTAAATATAAAGAGAAAATCAGACTATTACCTATAAAGGAGTTCCCATAAGACTGTCAGCTGATTTCTCAAAAGCTGACAGAGAAAAACAAATATTCAAAAAAGGGTGGGGAACTAGTTTAAAAATTAAATAAGCAAAATTAATCAAGGCATTAAAATTGAAATCACAAGTGCTTCACAAGAAAATTAAATAATTTATGTACACTGAAAAGAAGAGATTAATCCTATTCCTCTTTACTTCAGTCTGATTGTATAGATAGAAAGCCTAAGAGACTATGGTAGAAAAATTTTTTTAACTGCCAAAAGAATTTGAGTAAGAGATACATTGAAAAAACATAAGATTTTCCTACCTTAGCTATAAACAATTAGAAAAATAAATAGGAAATATTCTATTAAAACTAGCAAAAGCAGTAAGAAATCTGGGAAAATTTGAATAAGAAAAGACCATATCTACACAGAAAATCAAAGGATACAAAATAAGATTAAATGAAGTAGGTACCATTTTTTAAAGTTGCAATATAAAAGTTCATTAATTCAAAATTAATATGTAAAGTTAATGCAATACAAATATGAATTCTGACATATAATTTGTTTTGAATTTGGATAAATTACTTAAAGTTTGTATGGACAAATAAATACCTGAAAATAGTCAAAATTATAAGAAAGAACAATAGTAAGGTTGGATTTGCTTTACTACACACCATATCATTCTATGCAATCGCCATAATAACATAAATATTATATCATGTAGTATAAAGGTAGGTAAAATAGCAATGAGAATCTAGAAATTGATCCTAGAATTTATAAGAATTTAATAAGTGTTTACATTTCTATTTAAAGGAAAGGATGACTTATTCCAAAGATGTGCTGGCTGTACTGACCGTTGCTGTATGAAAAATATCTTATATTCTATAAAATAAGTGAATTCAAAATGGATGAAGGATTTATGTAAATGTCAAAATAAAATATATATTTTGCATTAGTACAAGCTAGGGGCAATGGTATACCTGACCAAGATTTTAAACCCAGGGACAATAAAGGCCAGATGTATTATACATACAAAATTAAACATTTTAATGGTAAAGGACCATAACAAAAATTTATTACAAAATGATAGTTCTAGTAAAGTTATTATACAATTAACAGACAGTTAACATTTTTACTTTTCAAAGAGTTTAAATTGATGAGAAAATATGAAAATTTTATTTTTAAAGCAAATAAAATATATGAATAGGTTTGTTACAAAGCAAACCCAAAATATTAGCAAATACATAAAAGGCTCAGATTCACTAGTAGTCAGTGACATATAACTTAAAGCGATTATGAGTTGTGACTTCACGCACATCACCCTGGCACCTGTTGCTGGATGTGACTTAAGGACAAAGGCATTCCCATACATTGCTTGTGGGATGTGGAGAGCTGCAGCCTCTTTTGCAAAGCAATTTGGCAACATGTATTTTTAAAAATTGATGGTAATCCCTTTCCCTAGCAAACTCCTTGGAACTCTGATTTATGCAAAGTAGACCACATGCATTTAATGGTGTTTATTGCAGCATGGTTTATAGTGGCAGAAAACTGGAAGCAGTGTAAATACTCATTAACAAGAAAACACTTGAATAAATTATGGTTCTTCTATATTATAGAGTATTATGGAACTATTGAAGAGAATCACCTAGGACTCTATAGGGTAATCCAAATTGATTTATAGAAAGTAATGTTGAGGGAGAAAATTAAAATGCAGAAAAATGTACATAATATAACCAACTTTTTAAAGCAGAGGACAAAATTCATGGTGTGTGTGTGTGTGTGTGTGTGTGTGTGTATCCAGTCATGATTATATGAGTTTGGAGGAAAAAAATTGGAAGAATATATATACAAAGTTTATAGCAGAAACCTGGCATCCAGTGAAGGAATTATTTAAAAAGTAAGGAAAGAAGAGTATGTTTTATTGTTATTGTCATAACATATTTTATATTAAAAATACTTTAATCTAAAATATTCTACATTTATAAATTTTATATTTAACATATAAATGGTTTATGTTTATGTTTTATATTCATAAAACATATGTATAAATATATTGATTTGTTTTATTATACACATTTATAGATACATACATTACATATATCCTTGAGCATATATCAAATATTTGACAAAAATATTTTCAAATCTGTACTAAAATATGTTTTATGTAATTGTATTTAGGAATTTATGTAAAATTATGTTTGTATTTTATGTAATTTTTTAATTTTAAAAAACAAGTACAAGAAAAATAGGTTGAAGGTAGGAAAACCAGCTGGCTAAAGTGCCATAATAGTATATGAATAAAATTGAACTAGCATCATGACAATGATAAGGGCCGGATCAGACACAAACAGGAGTAATTTAATAAGAATACAAATGAAAATATAAAAATAGAGAAGAGAGGAAGGATGGATGAAGGATCCTTTATTCAGTTTCATTGATTTATTTGTCTACATTTGAACCAATATATTTCCTAAATTACTGACATTTTGTAGTAAGTATGATACTGAAATTACTAATAGTGAAAGTCCTTTCACTTTGCTCATTGAGAGTATCTTGGGTATTCTGGGACCTTGGTATTTCCATGTTGATTTTAAGGTCAACATGTCAATTTCCACACACACACACAATCTTCTGAGATTTTGAATGATTTTTTTTTAACCTATAGATCATTTGGGAGGATTTATCTTGTGATAACATACAGTCATTCAATATTTAGTGTGCCTATTTACTTAGGCTTTCTTTACAGTTTCTTAGTTATATAATTTTCACTGTAGAGTTTTTAAATAATTTGTTATATTGTTACTAAGTATTTGATATTTTAGTGCTATTTTAACTAACTTTAGATTTTAACTTTTTATTTTTTGCTGCTAGAATATTAAAATATATTGTTTTATTTATTGACTGTATCCAGCAACTTTGCTCTGTCAGTCAATCAACTCTAAGTGTGTAGATTATCATGTTGCATATGAATAAACAGTTCTAATTCTTCCATTCTTGTTCTTATTCACTGGATTTCTTTTCTTGCCATGTTGCACTGGCTAGGGCTTTTGGTACAATATTGGAATAGAAATGGTTATACTGGGCATTCTTGTTTTCTTCATACAGTCAAAAGGAAATAATTCAATATTTCATAATTAAATGTGCTGTAGATTTTTATGGAAATACTTTATGAGAAAAAGGATATCAAAAAGATAGTTCTGAGTTTTCCCTTGAATACTTATTGAGATACTGAAGTTTTTAAATGCTTTTTCTGCAGCTGGTGAAATAAGAGTATGATTTATGTTCTTGTTCATGATGTATTGTCCCCCTTTTTTTTTAATATTAGGAGATCCAATTTCTAATACCTTTCTTAGGCATTTTGCATCTCTGTTCATGAAAAACCTGAGCAATTCCTTTCTTGTAATTTCCTTGTCAGATTTTGGTATCAGAGTTATGCTGAGATTATAAAATGAAAGCTGCAATCTTTCTTGTTCTCCAAAGGAGTATGTGTAATATTTATATCGTTTCTTCTTTAAAGGTTTTTAACAACTCACCAGAAAAGCCAAGAGATCTGGAGGTTTCTTTGTGAACATTTTAAAATTATGGGTTTAATTAGTTTGTTTTATTGTTTTGTTCTTTTGTTTCTCCTCAAAATTTGGAAAAGTTCTGTTCCTGTGGTCATTTATATTCATAAAGTAAACTAGGCTCCTTATTTCTGCACTCAGTACCTGTTGATCGCCTTCTCTGGGATGGCAGAATTAGTATATTTCTACTCCTTGCCTCTTGCAATTGTCTGGCTTCCATGAATTACATTATTTTTCTTAGTTTTTACCTTGGTTTTATTGACATGCAATCTTTGTTACTTAATTTATTGGTTTAAAGATGGTCTTTAAATACCTCGTCACAAATGATAAAGGAATTACTACATTCATATTGCCACTCTTTTTCTCTTTTCTCCTTCCAATTATTGTCAGGTATATAATTTCAACATTTTTAATATTATAGTATTTACATTTGGTTCTGACCACAATATACAGTTTTTCTTTTTTCTTTTAGTCTTACAGCTAAATAGAATCTGTCTTCAGTCCCTCGCCTGAATAATAATACAGTTTCTGTATTGTTCTTTTGTTTGGCTGATGCTTGTCTTCTAATTTTCTTCTTAACAAGTTCATGAAAAAATATATACAGAGTATGTAGAGAGCCCCTAAATTTTTTTCCTTTATACTTTAATGATAATTTTGTTGGGTTATAATTCTTGGACAGTCTTTTTTTTTTCTTGAGGACATTTTAGGCATTGGCCTACTAATATTGAGTATTGAATGTTACTGTGGAAGTATATGCATTCAGCCTAAAACCTTTTTTATAGGAGAGTGATAATTTTCTTCACTTTTAGTGTGGAATCTAATGAACAAAATAGAAACAGAAGCATAGATGTGTGGAACAGACTGAGAGCTATCAGGGCAGTGGGGGAAGGGGAGACTGGATGAAAGAAGATGAAGGGATTAGACAAAGAACATTTATGCATAACCCATGGACATGAACAACAGTAGAAGTTCATGTCCAATTCATGTACATGAGCACCCCAGATTGACTAGGGTGGTGGGGAGAGCTGGGTAGAGGCAGGCAAAGGGAAAAAAATTGGGGACAGCTGTAATAACATAAATAATAAAATACAATAAAAAGATGGAATTAATGCAAATTAAATAATCAAATGTGTTATGCATATTAATTTTACTGAGTTAATTTAAGGGCTTCATTTAAGAGTTGGTAGCATTTGAGGAAAATTTCTTTAGATTTAATGTAAGTACAGGTTTCTCTACTTGTAGTTTGGGTCAACACATAAAGTATACCTCAAAATATGTCTTTTAGAGGAGAGATTACTTCCTTGGGCTTTAGAAGACTTGAAAATGAATTGCTCACTATTGAAGTTTTGATAGTACTAGGTTAAAAGTATTTAACTGGAGTTTTCTGGTGCAGTGTGGTTTTGGAATCTTCAGCCTAATAATTTCCTTATTTAAGTTAGCAGATTTTGACTTTGTACTGGAAGAGACTCTCAATGAGTTAGTGGAGAGTGACTAATGCCAAACAGAGAGGCCTTATAATCATTTTCTACCCTTTCCTCTGAATAGAAACACCTACTCTGCCAACCAGAGGTCCGTGGTCCAATGATGCGTTCAGCACCATTAGAAAGGGAGACAAAGGATGGAGGAAGACTCAGAGACTTTGCACTTAGGTCTGCTGGAGACAGAGCTTAATCAGAAAAACCAGCAGCACTTGAAAATGAGCATAGTGAGTAGAAAGTAGAGACATGGATCCTGGAACCTAAGTTCCGTTAACCATTACTGAGCATCTTCAAAAGTTCTTTAAACATTTATTTCTTTGTCCACAAAATTGTAAAAATTTCCCTTATTTCAAAAACTTCACTCAAAAAAGTCTCTCCTGGGTGCCTTTGAAAGTTTAGATCATTTAAAAATGCATATTATTAATTTTACTGTGTTAATAGTCATTATGGTTCAGTAGTGTGTCTAATATATATCAGGGGACATCTTAAAAAGCATATTATCATAAAATGCATATTTAAAGGCTTTTTACCTACATAAATTGGATTGAATAGATTATAACACCTCCAATGGGTCCATTAGGGTCTTTGGAAAATATAGTTCAGAGCCTTGGTAAAACATATATTCTCTTTATCATATTCTACTTAGAGAGTTGGCTGTAGTAACCTAGACCTTGAATGTTGATATGTTGCTTAGTTAAGAAAAATGAAAATTCAAAAGTAATTTTTTTCCAGTAAGGCAGTCTACTGAGCCAAGAAGAAAGCAAATTTTACCATTAATTATAGTGTTTTTCATTTCATATAATATACCTATAGAAGTTTCCATTAAAAATAATATCTGTCATGCTGACCCACTGTGCACTCAGATGCAGGGGCAGGAGGATGCTGATTTTGTCTGCCACAGAAACATTCCAGGGTACTGTGACTACCTTGACCTGCCAAGGGTAATGCAGCTGTTCATGGACACGGAAAAAAAAGTAATGATTATAACAATATCTGTCAGTAAAACTGTTTAATGACACAGATTGCTATGTATAACAAATTCTCCTTTTACATGCCAGAAAAATGAGGGCATGTGTTTCGGTATAAGCTGAGGTTATTAATTGTTACTCGTCGGTGGGGTGTACTTTAATGAAAAGCATCAAGTATAAATTATATGCAGTGTTTTCCATAATGTCATCTACAGACCACCTATATCAGAATCTTCTGGGTGCTCAAACATGCCTGCTCCTCCCATGTCCCTGGATCTACTGGGAAAGAGGTCTAGGCATGTGCTGTGAAATTTGCATTTTAATGAACTGCATTAGAGATTCTTGCACAACAGCTGGAATTTGAAAGAAGTGGTTATTTTAATCTACAAAGCCAGCCACGTAAGGTAGCCAACACCTGGAGTCCTATCCAGGCTGAATTCTGCCGCCTGTGTGTACTCTGACTGCAGAGTATATGCCATAACTCCTTACACGTTCTGCAAGGAATATTTTGAAACCAGACCTGATCAGTGCTACCCACTTTGGATTTACATAAGAAGTCACTGAGCTTTGTGGCTCTAATGCTAAGCCAGTCAGCTCTAACTTTGCAGTTGCTGTTGGGAACTGTGTGAGTAGAGATTTGAGCACAATTTTTCATCAGGAATCCTCTTCCCTGCTAGGGCTTTTGGTGTCTTTTAAAAATCATTTGGTGGTTCCAAATCAAGGGACATTATCCCATCGGTGTCCACTCAAGGCCTATGGATATTCAGTGATTATAACTGACTCTCAACTAACCAAGACAGAACACAACAAAACAAAAAGCTTCTGTCATGTCACTTCACCCCATAATCTTCCTCAAAAATGGAATTATAAAAAATGGAATTCTATTATTAACTAATAGCCCTATCTCTAAATTTTCCCCATTTTCTTTCACTTTATTTATTTATTTATTTATTTATTTATTTATTTATTTATTTATTTATTTATTTATTTTATCCACTGAGCCACACCAGCCAGGGCAATATATTACTCTTTTTTATAACATAGATATTTATAGGTTGTTGACATTTTTATTTTAATTTTTATTGTTGTTCAACTACAATTGTCTCCATTTTCCCCACCCCACTCACCCCACCTCCCACCCTCAACCCTACCCCTCTTTGGATTTGTCCATGGTTCCTTTATACATGTTTGCTGATCACCCTTCCCCTTCTTTACCCCATTATCCCTCCCCCTCTGGTTACTGTCACTTTGTTCTTTATTTCAATGTCTCTGGTTATATTTTGCTTGCTTGTTGTTTTGTTGATTAGGTTCCACTTATAGGTAACATCATATGGTATTTGATGTTCACCATCTGGCTTATTTCACTTAGCATAATGTTCTCCAGATATATCCATGCTAGCATGAAGGATAGGAGCTCCTTCTTTCTTTCTGCTATGTAGTATATAATTGTGTAAATGTACCATATTTTTTGATCCAATCATTTACTGATTGGGCACCTAGGTTGCCTTCAACACTTGACTATTGTAAATTGTGCTGCTATGAACATTGGAGTGCATAGGTTCTTTTGAATTGGTGTTTCAGGATTCTTAGAGTATAATCCCAACAGTGAAATTGCTGGGTGAAAGGCAGTTCCATTTTTAGTTTTCTGAGGAAATTCCATGCCGTTTTCCACAGTGGCTACACCAGTCTGCAATCCCACCAACAGTGAACTAGGGTTCCCTTTTCTCCACAACCTCACCAGCACTTGTTTGTTGATTTGCTTACGATGGCCATTCTGACCCATGTGAAGTGGTATCTCACTGTGGTTTTAATTTGCATCTCTGATGGCTAGTGATGCTGAGCATCCTTTACATGTCTCTGGGCCCTCTGTATGTCCTTCTTGGAGAAATGGCTGTTCAGGTCCTTTGCCCATTTTTTAATTGGATGGTTTTTCTTCCTGGAGTGGAATCATGTGAGTTCTTTATATATTTTGGAGATCAAACTCTTGTCTAAGGTATCATTGGCAAATATATTTTCCTATATGGTTGGTTCCCTTTTCATTTTGCTGATGTTTTCTTTAGCCATGCAGAAGCTTTTTGTTTTGATGAGGTCTCATTTGTTTATTCTTTCCTTTATGTCCCTTGCTCTAGTGGACATATAGGTGAAAATACTGCTGTGCAGAATATCTGAGATTTTCCTGCCTATGTTTTCCTCTAGGACTTTTATAGTGTCATGACTTATATTTAAGTCTTTTATCCATCTTGAGTTTATTTTTGTGTATAGTTTAAGTTGGTTGAGTTTCATTTTTCTGCATGTCCAGATCTCCTAACAACATATGTTGAAGAGGCTATTTTTACTCCTTTTTATGCCCCTGCTCCCTTTGTCAAATATTAATTGATCATAGAGATCTGGTTTTATTTCTCGGCTCTCCATTCTGTTCCATTGATCTATATGTCTGTTCTTATGCCAGTAACAGACTTTTGATTACAGTGGCCTTGTAACATAGTTTGATATCAGGTATTGTGATCATATCTTTATCACTGTGATTAGTGGCACAATGAATATAAGAGTGTAGATATCTCTTTGAGATACAGACTTCATTTCCTTTAGATATATACCCTGAAGTGGCATTGCTGGATGATATGGTAACTCTACTGTTAATATTTTGAGGAACAACTATTCTGTTTTCCATAGTGGCAGCAACAATTTACATGCCCAAGAGTGCTAAAGGATTCCGTTTTCTTCACATCCTCTCCAACACCTGTTATGTTTTGACTTTTTTTTAATATTAAATTTTATTTAGTTACTTTTCAAGTACATTTTTTTTAATCTATTTCTCCCATCCCACCCCAGCCCCCCACCCAGTCTCCCCCCTCCCTCCCATTCCCCCCCCCCCAGTCCTCATCTCTGTCTTTCATACTTGTTCCTCAAAATCCCTCCCCCTTTTTCCCCTTAAGTTCCCTTCCCTCTCCCCTCTGGTCGCTGCCCACTTGTTCTCTATTTCAGCGTCTTTGTTTTTATTCTGTTTGCTTGTTTGTTTTATTCTTTAGCTTCCTGTCAAAGGTGAGATCATATGGTATTTGTCCTTCAATGCCTGGCCTATTTCACCCAGCATAATGCTTTCCAGTTCCATCCATGTTGTTGCAAAAGGTAGTAGCTCCTTCTTTCTCTCTGCTGCATAGAATTCCATGGTGTATATGTACCACAATTTTTTTGATCCATTCATTTACTGATGGGCACCTAGGTTGTCCACTTTCACCACTTCTATTCAATATAGTATTAGAAGTTTTGGCCACAGCGATCAGGCAGGAAAAGGAAATAAAAGGCATCCAAATAGGAAAGGAGGAAACAAAATTGTCACTGTTTGCAGATGACATGATAGTGTACATGGAAAATCCTATAGACTCTACCCAAAAACTGCTCAAACTAATTAATGAATTTGGCAAAACAGCAGGATACAAAGTCAATATCCAGAAATCAAAGGCATTTTTGTATACAAACAATGAATCAGCAAAAGCAGAAATCAAGGAAAAAATCCCATTCGATATAGCAAAAAGAAAAATAAAATATCTGGGAATAAACCTAACCAAAGAGGTAAAAGACCTATGTGCAGAAAACTACACAGCACTGAAGAAAGAAATCAGGGAAGACACAAACAAATGGAAACATACCGTGTTCATGGATTGGAAGAATTAACATCATCAAAATGTCCATACTACCCAAAGCAATATACAGATTCCATTTTCTTTCACTTTAGAAGTACAAACAATAGCACCTTTGCATTTGTCTGTGGCCCAAATACAAGGCCACACAGAAGGAAAAGTCTTCACTTGCTACTGAAAAGCATCAACTCTGGTGGTTGAAATAAGTTTAAAACAAATCTCACACTGCTGGCTTCAAGTTCTTGAAAGAGTTGCATGGTTACTGGTCCCACAAAGTGGTTATAACACGTAGAATCGTCTAGTGCTTATGAGCTTGTGAAGTTTTCTGTAAGTTAGGGACACGAGCACCAGGATTTGTGTTGTAGCTCTTACATTCCCTGGCTTCTAAGGTTTGTGCTTAACAAAAGGCCTCCCAGCCGTTTTAACTGCCCTGTGGTGTTGGTTCTTGATTGTTGATAAGGATTCCCAGCTGTTCTTACTTAGGAGCTCTCTAAAATTCTTCCTTCTCTGGTAAAGAACCCCAACTGAATTGAGTTGTGGAAATCATAAAAGTGCCCTAAAAAATCCAGTCAAATACTGGGCTTTCTCTGCCCAGGGTTGCAGTAAATGGAAAATGTGGGAAGTTTGAAATGAAGTATGAACATTGAGTTTTGACATGGGAGGAATAAACTGAGTAAGTAAAAAAGATAATTATTTGAACCCTTAAAGCTTTAAACTAAATATTCTGACTCATAATATGGGTTCTGGAAAAGACTTCGAAATGGTTTGCCACTTGCCTTGCTGTAAGAAACAGATCTTTTAGTTTTTAAAGAAATGTTAAACTTAAATTAGAAATTATTTTAATGTGTACGTGGGCAGCATTTTCAGTTTGCTTTCCCCATTCCTATGGTTTCATTCTGAACTAACTACATCTTTATTTATCAGTGGTTCATTATGTTAGAGGCAGGTAAAAACTTATGTCATTTTCTCTACTTCTCATATTGGCTAAATTTGGCTAATAGTTCAATAGTGAATCATGACACTATCACTATTGAGTAATAAAGGCCAGGCAATAAAGGTGCCTCAGTCTATAACAGCATTGTGTGTCTGACTGTCTGAAAAGGGTCTTTAGTCCTCTTGTACAAGCTTGCTTTTGAGATTTGGCCTTTTCCTATTCATTGGTTCCCAGATAAGACAGTAAGAAAACAAACTGTCCTCATTGCCGATAAATAAATGTCATACTAGGATCATTTGGGGGATCAAAATACTGCTTAAAAATTATTTCTAGTACCTCTTATAAGTCTTCATGAATCAGACAAGAGAGTTTATTGGGTATTGTGCTAGAGGAATAGAAAATAATAGAAAACATTATTCATGTATTAAAAGTCTCACAATACTGTTGGAGACTCAAACCAAACCACCTTCCCTCTTTCCTTCAGTAGTCTCAACTTGTCTTACCAGTTCAACCACCACCTCTCAGCAGGATGGGTCCCAAATCTATACCCTACACCTGAGTTCTCTCCTGGTTTAGATCTACTTTACTCCATACCTACCAGACCTATCTTCCTGGATGTCTTTGTTTATTTCATTATGTTTGGTATGTTCAAGACAACATCCTTCCTCTTTTCTCTCATGTCTGCTTCGGTGATACCACTACCACCCTCCCAAACTTGTCATTTTTGTTAACTCTTATTTCTCCCTGTCTCTTGCTTCTGTAGCAACTCCTAGTTGCCTTCTTATTCATTCCCATGCCATTACCCTAAACTCCAGCCTTCCTTGCTTTTGCCTAAACTGTTGGAGGAGCCTGCTAACCAAATTCCTACTTCTAATCTCGACCCTCCCAATAATTTCTCCTATAGGCTAAACTCCATTAATCTCCAAAAAGTATAGTGTCCATCTTCCACTCAAAAAGTCAGTGCCTCCAAAATGGTTATAGGAAGCTGTCCCAACACTGCTAACTTGCCCTTCGTGGTCTTTCACAATCTGATCTTGTCTGGCTTTCTAACTTCATTTCACAGCATTTCTCTTGGTCAGAATCCTGTGCTTTACTCAAACCAAGTAACTTGCTGGTCCTTAGATGTGTGCCTTTACTTTGACCTTTCCCTTATTCTGGACAGGCTTCCTTCATTTTTTGTGATCTACTTCCTGCCTAAAACATGGGAACTTGCCCAATAATTAAGTACAGAATTAAATATAGACTAAAGTTGGAGATCCTGACCCATAGAATAGGTCCAAACCCTGTTTCTGCCCCTTATTAGCTATGTCAAGACACTTGTCCTTTCTCAACCTCCATTTGCTCATCTACCAAAAAATAGATTAAAGCTCTAAGAAGAGGGTCTCATACATACAAGATTTTCTGTTAATACTAGGTATCAGTTGTGAATGAATAACTTTTGTCTTCATTTCTAGGGCTTTGCCCTTTAAGCACCTTCTTATTTAGGTATTAATAAATTTAATTGTGAATATGTATAAAAACATATCTCTTTATTTGTGGGCACAAAAATATTCTTCATTTATCTTCATGTAAAATAAAGAACCTGTACTCAAGCACATTAAAGCAGTTACTAAAGACATTGTAAACAAAGATAAAAGTATATAGAATAGGGTGATGAAGCCCTATGTGTACATCAACTGGCTTCAACTCATGGCCAGTCCTGTTTCATCCCACCCCCTCCTTTAAGATTTTGAGGCAATCCCCAATAGTATATTCTTCATTTACAAAGAGTTCGATATGTATCTCTAAGTAATAAGAACTTTTTCTTATATAACCTCTATACCATTATCACACATACTTCTTAATGGTAACTTCTAAATGTCATTAAATAGTCACTTAGTGTTCAGATTTCCAATAGTATAATAAAGTCATAAAATTTTTAAGTAATTTCCTTTTGTCAGAATCAAAATAAAGGCTCACACATTCCAGTTGGTTCTTGTGCTTTTAGGAGACTACTAGTCTGCAGTATCCCAATCTATCTCTCTGTTGTTTTGTTGTTTGTTATTATATTATTTGTTAAGGAAGTATGTTTGTTTGTCTTGAAGAATTTCCAAGTCTAGATTTGATTACCTCACCATTATGCAATTTAATATGCTCCTCTCATCTCTGTGTTTACTTTAAATGAGTGGTTAGATCAGATTTGGATGTGCTTTTTTTCAGCAAGACTACTTCATAAGTCATATGGCATTCATCTCTCATAAGTAACCTAATGTAAGAAAATCTCTTTTTGTGATGATAGAAGCCATTGGTCATCCATACTTATACTCATTAACTCACTTAGGGTTGCAAAGTGGTGATATTTTAATTTTATCATTTCCTTTATGTTTATTAGCTGGAGGAACTTTCCCTCATCTACTCTCTGATTACCCAGTGATAGGGTTCACAAAGGAAATTTCTGCTAAGTACTTGATTCTTTCCATTGATATACTATTTTTCAAAATAATGACTTGATTCTGTAGTACCTTCCAGGGGTTACAAATTATGTTTTATTTCATTTGCTTGTTTTTTAGTGTTATAAACATTTTTTAATCCATTGTAATTTTCCTTATTGATCCTCAAATGGTCTCATTCTTAGTCAGTAGGAACCTCTTCCAGTTCACTTCTGAATCCCTGTGACATGAACCAGGCTTCTTTAACAGCTTCCCCTCTGTAAGGATAACATGTTCCAGGTTCCTGCACACTGTTTAAGTCCTAATTATATTTCAAAGCCTAACTCAGTGTTCATGCCCAACAGGAAATCTTCCTGACCACAGATGCCCTCAGTACATATCTCACTACCGAACCCCTTTGGCTCTCGAAGTTGCGGTTTCCTTCATCAATAATCAGAGGCTGGTCTTCTTCAAACAGCAATACTGAGGCTTCCTATCTCCAGTGCCTGGCATAGGATATTTCATAGAGTTGTCATGTGACCATTTTCCTGAGTGCTCAATACTGCCTTAGTTAAGTAGACTCAAAATTATATAAGCCTTTCAGAAATTTGATAGGAATAATTTTACTTATGGGGTTTCAGATTCTAAACTGGATAATAAGTAAACTGGTAGTTTAGGACATTTTCTGATCATGCATGTATAATTGGATTGGTTTTCCTCAGTCAAGATTCATTGAGTAAAAGTAGGCCTCAAACTTTATAATAACAATATTAGCAAAAGTTATAAAAACAAAAACAGTACAAAAATCACCCACATATTCTTTACCTCAAATGATAGATCATTTGTTTCTCTCTCTCTCTCTATCTCATTGTGTTAATATATAACTACACAATTGTAAGTGAACAAATACATATTACTTTTCCATATAGTCTGAGAATAAGTTTCTTGTTTCATGGCCTTTTACCTCTAAATACTTCATTGTGTATTTTCTATGAATAGGGATATTCTCTTATGTAATCACAGTACAATGATCACTTTTGTAAGTTTACATTAGTTCATTACATGTTTTGATTTTAACAAAAATAAGTATAATACTTCTAGACAATTTATAAACACCTTTCTTAGGTAGCCACTCAAAATAAAGCCAAGAGATAGATGATATTACTAGGTCAAGTTTATTGATAAGGAAACTGTGGCTCTGAAAGGCTGTGATTTTACTGGTATTAATTTATTTGCTCTTTACATCTTTCAGACTCTAATTAAGTGAGATATTGCAGAAAGTTTATGGATTTAATGCCAGAACAAACAAAAAAGAAAACTCTCTCCTCCATGCATCTTTGTCAAACCAAACACAAATTACAGACAACCATGAGAGCAGCGAGTCCTTGGACCTGGCTGTGATTTGCTTGTGATGAGTGTGGAGAGTTTCCTTCTCGGTCTGTCATTCTCACTGGATTCCCAGGCAGCAGCTGGGCCAGAAGGAATTGTCTCTGATGAGTATAAAGTTTCATCTCCTTCTCTCATCAGCAAATGAAATGAAATGAAATGAAATGGAGAATTTGGAAAAGGACCCGAAATATTATTGCACATATTGCTATAGTGTGGAATTCCACATATTCCACATTGCTATGGTGTGGAATTTTGTACACTAGTACACAGATGAATTCATTCTACTTATGTCATGGATTCCAAATCAGCTGGGGGGGCTCATTAAAGATGCCATTATTTTACTCAAAATTCTCCCTGATGATGTTTTACTCAGGAAGTATTCTCCCTAATATGTGCCCCTGCCTACGTGCACCTTAGGAGAGGCAGACCAGACTTGTGATTTTGAAAAATGGGCCCACACCCTGCTCATGCTGAAATCACCTGCTTAGACATCACCTTGGGCCTGGCTTCCCTAAATAGGCACTCTCTTGTATCACATTATTCCTGCTGTGTTGCCTCTCTCTTTTTTAAAATCAAATTCATTCTCTCTCTCCCTTCCTACCACCCTTCCTTCTTCCTCTCATGCCCCACCCCTCACCTAATCTGAAAATACCTTGGGTCTTTCCATTTGTCATTCCTAATATAGTGACTACAATTTTAAGCTAAGTGGGAAGGGTGGGCTGCGGCATACCATCTTGCCAACATGGTACATTGGGACCACTTATGAATGCATTACTTTACTGCCATGTAGTAGTATCTGTAGAAGTCATAGCGACATTTTTTAGAATGTCTTCTTTGTCCTTGAACCACAAAATCAGTTTCTCAGAAACTTGGACATTCTGTGACCATGTTAGCAAACATGAATGCCTACTGCCTACTAGCAGATTTCTCAAAGGTCTAGCTTTTAAAAAGAAGGTCTTAAATCCTAGACTGCATACAAATGTCAATTAGGTGGCTTTCCCTGACACAGCAATGGGCCAAGTTAACTGGATATCCAAGACTAGGGAAATTAACAATAAAGGACTGGAGTTTATGTAGAATCCAGTTTATCCAGAATTATGCCATGGGTTAATTAACTAAGCAAAACTGATGGCTTTTGCTATTGTAACTCCAAAAACCATATAAATTCTTTAATTATACCATCATTTTATTGTTTAAAATTACTCAAATTAATGGACTGTCAACTGGACTATGGAAATGGCTCATGAGGTATCCATGAGAATGTTTCTTCAAAGAGGATTTTTCTTCATATAGAAAATACAAACCAAAATAAATTTATAATTTATTTACTACATTAGTTATTAAAGGAAATTGACATAGGCTGATTTTATAAAAGTTATTTTGTTAGATTACATTCTTTCTCCCCCTTGGAGAGATAACTTAATTAGGTTTATGTCACAAAAGCAATTAGGTGAGTAATCTTGGCTCTAATCCATTTAGACAAAAGAAGTTCAGTTTCTGGCATAGCAAATAAGTTTTTCAAGACAAAGTCTTTCTGAGCTTTGAAAATGCAGGGGCATTGGTCTTTGAACACAAAATTGTCTCTGCCTTTATTTCTGTTAATCCTGTGTGTATGAAGTCATCCTTTTAAAAGAATTTGCATGAATGTAATTTATAATATAGTACCATACATATAATTTTTATTCACTTTAGCATTGTAACAGTACTTTTTAGGTAGGTTGAAGCTATTTGCTTTTATAAGTTAAAAATCCAAAATGTCAATATTGGAAAAGACTTTGTAGATGCACACAGGATAGAGACAGACATAGTATTAGACTCAGTCCTTCTGTTTCCAAGCACCAGACTCAGTTCAGTGGGTCACAGTTCAAAGTGTAAGCTCTGGCTTGGCAAGGTTGTGAAAATCTACCATGTTTCTCCGTTTGTATTTAGCTGCCAAAGATATAATCAGTTATTCACTTTATTATCATCATAAGTAACAAAAAAAAGCAGTAAAGTATATCTATTATAGCTATATTAAGATGGTAAGTCACAGGTATCTTTATGTTAGAAAGTACTTTATTTAGAAAAGTTCTGTTTTATATAGCTTTTTTGGTTAAATAATCTATATAACCTAACCTAATCTAACCTAATGGGTTAGCAATATACTATCTGTTCTTTTTTATTTCAACATTTAGGCAAAAGTGTTTCCCTAAAATGATATTTCTTAACTTACTGATTCTTAAGTGAATGATAAACATGTTAATAGTTTAAATTACTGAAAAACTTTTTTTATTGTAAGTTTGATTAAATTGTTATGCCTTAATAACTCACCAAAGAAATGTGATTTGTTTCTTACTTGTATTTTATACTGAATAGTTTGACTTCTATTGTAGTAGACCAGAGAATAATATAAATTACATTTCCCCATATTAAATTTATTTAAAGTTTCTATTGGTCTCATAAAATAATATAAAATGTATTTATATTTCATAGAAAATACATATGTAATCTAACAGGATAAAAGGATGACTGGGAAACCATGTAATATGGGGAAATCTGAATAAGCCCAACAAAAAGAAAAAAGAAAGACTTGAGAAAGGGTTGCAACATTGAATGAATTTTCCAACCCAGTCACAGATTGATCAGCAAAGGGTGATGAACTTTATGAACTTAAGGTGCTAGAACAGAAATTTTGTCTAAATCCTTGGATGATGAATAACCTATTTAGACACAGGAGTGATTCCAAGGAAATCCATTTATTTAATGGGAGTCCCAGGAAGAGGGGAGAGAGAAAAACAAGACAGAAATGAGAGACAAAATCTTCCAAAGTTTGATGAAAAATATTAGTCTATAGATCCAAGAAACTTAATAGTCCAAAGCAGGATGAACACAAAGCAAACCACATCTAGACATATCATAGTCAAACTACTGATAAACCAAATACAAACAGTAAATCTTGAAAGCACGGGGAGGAAAACACCATGCACATGAAATCACAATAAGAATAATGGTAATGTCTCTTTGCAAACAGTGTAGATCACACAGCAGTAAAAATAACATATCCAAAAAGAAATTGTCAACCCAAAATTTTATACCCAGTAAAAATTTCTTTCAAAGATGAAGGCAAAATAAAGATATTTCTAAATAACAAAAAATAAAATAAGATTGATTTTTTTTTTTGCTAGCAGACATGGCTTAAAAGAGTTACTAAAGAAATCTTTCAGGCTGAAAATAAATGTACCACATGGTAACTTAAATGCATAGGAGAGAATGAACAGTATTGTAAGTTATAAATATATGGGTCAATGTAAAAGATTCTGTGTGTGTATGCATGTGTGTATATAAATTATACTTTTGTATTTTCTTCTTTAATTTTTTAAAAGCATATTTTAAAGAAAAACTACAACACTGTACTGTTAGGTTTATAACAGATGAACAATAGTAATACCTAGAAAAAGGGAGGAAATGAAGCTCAGTATAGTAAACTTACCATAGTTTACTGAAATAAAATCAGCAAAGATACATATTATAAGTGCATCTTATTAAACACTCATAAAAGGTAAATACTCATAAGAGAAAACTAAATTAGCAAGATAAAAATATTTTTTTAATAAAATGAAGGCAATAAAGAAAGAACAAAGGAATGAAAAGGATATGAGACATATAGAAATTAAACAACAAAATAGAAACCATTGCCTAACCCAAGGTCACAAAGGATTCTTCTAAATTTGTTCTAGAAATGTTATAGTTTTGGATTTTTCATTTGAGCTTAAAATGCATTTGAGTTAATTTTCATGTAGGGTGAGATTTATGGACTAAAGGTCATTTTTTTTTTTGGCCCATGGCTATACACCATACTAAAATTATATTAAATGTGATCTAAAAGTCATGTGGGTGGTTTACTTACTCTTAGAGGAAGTCTGGGTACTAAACGTCCATGCCTGGCAGCTGGACACCTGCCCTGCCAATCTGCCACTGGGAGCTTTAGATACTTGACTTAGATGTTTGTGGCTCTTTCTTCATCAGTAGAACAACATCCGCATTAAAACAATACCAGAAGGAGAGGAGAGCAAGCAAGGTATCAAGAATCTATCTGAAGAAATAAGTACCAAAAAACTTCCTTAATCTGGTACAGGAAAAAGACACAAGTCCAGGAAGCTCCAACAGTACAAACAAGTGGGACCCAAAGAGGCCTACACTGGAACACATCATAATTAAAAATGACAAGGCTTAAAGTCAAGGAGAGAATCCTAAAAGCCACAAGAGAAAAGCAGGTAGTTACCTACAAAAGATCACCAATTAGATTTTCATCTGATTACTCATGGGAACATTTCAGTCCAGAAGGGAGTGGTGTGAAATATTCAAGGCAATGGAAAGTAAGGACCTACAACCAAGGCTACTTTATCCAGCAAGGCTATCATTTAAAATTTCAGGAGACCTAAGGAACTACATAGCAATTGGATATATTTCCCCAAGCAAGGAAAACAAAAGAAAAAATAAATAAATGGGACTACATCAAACTAAAAAATTTTTGCACAGCAAAGGAAGTCATCAACGAAATAAAAAGACAAGCCACAGAATGGGAGAACATACTTGCTAATACATCTGAGAAGGGTTTAATAACCAAAATTTACAAAGAACTTAACCCCCCAAAAATCAAACAACCTAATTAAAAAATGGGAAAAGGACCTGAATAGAGACACTTACCAAAGAGGAAATACAAATGGCCAATAGACATATGAAATGATGCTCAATAAACATCACTAATCATCAGAAAATGCAAATTAAAACCACAATGAGATATCATTTCACACCTGTTAGAATGGATATCATCAATAAATCAGCAAACGAGTGCTGGTGAGGATGTAGAGAAAGGCGAATCCTTCTGCAGTATTGGTGGGAATGCAGATGGGTGCAGCCACTGTGAAAAGCAGTAGGTGGATACCTCAAAAAATTAAAAATGGATCTGCTTTTTGACCCAGCAATATCACCTCTGGGAATATATCCATAGGAATCCAAAACACTAATTGAGAGAACATAAGCATGCCCATGTTCATTGCAGTGTTATTTGTAGTCACCAAGGTATGAAAACAGCCCAAGTGTCCATCAGTACATGAGTGGAATAAACAACTATGTGACATTTACATAGTGGGTACTACTCGGCTACACAAAAGAGAACATTATGCTTAGTGAAATAGGCCAGTTAGAGAAAGACAAATATCATATGTTTTCACTCATATGTGGAATCTAATGAATAAACTGAACCAAGAAGGAAAATGGAGACAGACTCATAGGTGAAGAGCAGGATGACAGCTAGTTGAGGGGACAGGGTTAGGGTGTGGAAGGATGTAGCAAAATGGAAAAAGGACTCATGAACATGGACAACAATGTGGTGATTGCTGGGGGTAGGGAGACATAAAGATTAAATTAGAAAAATAAATCGATTGTGATAAAAATATTAATAACAATAATTATAATAAAATAGTATAATTATTATAATATACCTTAATAAAAGTTATGTGAATAAGAAAAAATAAAATTGAATTAATGGCATATTGCATTAAATTTTGATTCAAGGGGAATTTATGATTATATATTTTTTCATTTATTCTTATATTTATATGTTTATTCATATTTTATTTCCCTGGATTACCATAATGGCCCCCACAGCTGGAGGGGCAGAGAATATTTTCTGAGGTTTATAGCAGAAAGAAACGCTATTCTAGAAATCTTGGCTTCCAAGGCTGTGGGCCCATCAAGTCAAAAGAAATTTCAGGGACAGTGGAGATATGCTTCTTTAATCAGATGTTCAAGATCTATTCTATTAATTTATACATCTATTTAGTAATCATTAATTGGGGAACTATTATAATTCAGCTTCTGTGCTAAGAGCTGGAGATAAACCAGTGAGTAAAGGAGCATGCAGACCCAGCCCTCAGGCAGTTTATATTCTGGCATCACCTCTTTGAAGCCAGGGATGTATGCAGAACTGTCTGTGAGAGAAAGGCAGGGAGTAAGGCTTTGGCCTGACTGAGGTAAGGTGAGCTGTGCTCTGCAAGGCTAGGTTAAACCTCCTCAGCTTTGTTGCAGCTCTTCATCTTGTTGCATAGGAGACATGATTAACTTCTTAGGGGATAGAGTTTTAAGACTAGCAAAATTGTTTAATCTCTGATTAAACCAAACAGGTAGAGAAAGAATCAAAAGAGGCAAAATCAGAGGTTGTATTATTTTCGATGATGCATTAGTGAATCTGATATCCATTTAGGTGGACCTGCGTATTAAGAATTCTAAAGATCATCTCTTACCCCCCAGTGAAGGAAACACTGTCCTGGTGTTGCTTTTGGAAGTCCAGAGTCGCAGGTGGAGCAGCTGGATAGAAACAGCACGTGGGGTCAGCCAGGTTTTTTGAAGAGAGCAGTGGGCTGGGAGTCTTGTCTTTGACTCAGTTTCCCTGCTGTGAAAATGGGAAGAGTAGGCATCTTTAACAATTTCCTCCTTCCTCTCTTATAAAAATAAAATAAAATAAAAGTCATATGGAAATACAAATGACCAGGTATAACCAAAACCACTTGGAAAAAACTGAAGGACTAATACTATTTGATTTTAACATTTACCATAAAGGTATGTAAATCAATGAACAAGTACAGTGTTAGTGTACAGAGAGACTAATAAGCCAGTGAAAAAGAATGGAGTCCAGAGATCGCTCCACAGATACGTGGACCACTCCCTTTCAGCAGAGGTGCAAAACAATTCAGCTGATCACGGATATTTCAACAAAGCTATTGGAATAATTAAATACTAATTTTTTAATTAAAAGAATTTCAATTCCTATCTGCCACATTACATTTTCACTACATGTACATTTATTCATTGGTTTATAAATCACTAAATTTATTTATAAATAAGTTCTTAGATATGACACTAAAAAGATAACCCCCAGAAAGGTTGATGTGTTAGAGTTTATCAAAATTTAAAATCTCTCCCTTTTTTTTTTGAAAGATTCTGCTAAGAGAATGAAAAAACAAACCATGTTGGTGGAAAAATCTTTGCAAATTACATAAATTATAAAGGGCTTTTATCAAAATATGTGAATAGCTCTAAACAAATAATACAATTTTTTAAATGAATAAATGATTTGAATACTTTCCATAAACACATGAAAAATTACTCAACATTAGTCATTAAGGAAATGCAAAAACAAAAAAAATTAAACCATGGAAATGTTGGTTTTGGGGGCAAACACATATATCAAAATTTATCGATTTATTCCTTTTATATATGTGCAGTTTATTGTATGTCAATTATGCCTCAATAAAACTGTTAAACATTTTAAAGTTTAAAATATCATTACAAAAATAAGAAGCCAAGCTACATTCTGGGAGCAAATATTTGCAAATCACATATCTGACAAATACTATGTAATGAACTTTTATAACTCCATAATAAGATAGGCAAATTAGTTAAAAATGAGCAAAAGATTTGAGTAGATATTTCAGAGAAAATACATGAAGGCTAATAAGCACATGAAAAAATTATTAATTATTAAGAAAATGCAAATTTAAACTGCAGTGAGATGTCACTTTGTGCCCACCCACTAGAGTGGCTACATTAAAAAAAAACACAGACTGACAATACCATCTGTTGGTGAGGCTTAGTAGAAATTTGAAACTCTTATACACTGATAATGCTAATGTAAAATGATATAGGCACTTTGGAAATAGGTTTAGAAGGTTCCTGAAAAGTTCAGCATTCATTTATTATATGATCTGACAATTACACTCCTAGGTATTTATTTAACCAAGAAAAATTAAAAAAACATGCCCACAGAAATATATGTATGTCATTGTCTTTAGTGACATTATTTAGAATAGTTAAATGTGGGAATTGGCGAGTGAACAAACAAACTGTAGTCTATCCATATAAAAATACTATGCAGAAATTAGAAATGAGCTACTTATCTATGAAACAATGTGAGTGAACTTCAAAACCATAATGCTGCATCAGAGAAGCCAGACCAGAAAGGGCTGCATGTGGTATAATTCTGTTTACATGAAATTCCTAGGAAAAAAGCAAAAGTAGAGAGACGAAATGTGTACCAGTGGTTGTTTGGGCTGTAGATATGAGGAATAACCAATTACAAATCAGCACGACAGAATTTTCTGGGTGATGGAAATGTTTTAATCTTGAATTGTGATGGTTGCACAATTCTATAAGTTTTCTCAAACTCAAAGAACTGTACATATAAAAGATATAAATATTATGGTATATTATACCTTACTTATACCTTAAAAATTGTTAGAAAAAAAAACCAAGATATCTAGGTTGGAAGTAGGGATTTGAGAGTCATTAGCATTTAGATGGTCTCTAACTATAAAAGTGGAGAAGGTAATTAGGGGAAGTCCAGTGAAAGGGAAAACATAAGAACCTGAGACAGATTCCTATGGACAAGCCACACTCAGAGGATCCAGCACACACACAAAAAAGAATGAGAAAATATGGCTATAGAAATAAAATAAAAACAAATAGTATAGTGTCTCAGCAAGCACGTATTGCTTGGAGGGTGCTGGTCAAATAAACAAACAAACAAACAAAAAAAGATATCAAATGTTACAGGTGGCTCAAAGAAGAAAAAAAACAAGATGCCTCATGTTTTTCACCTTCATATGAGCAGATTTGAGGAGCAGTGTAGGTATCAGCCAATCTTCAATGGATTTTGAAGTGAGTAAGAGGTAATGGAATGCAGGCAAGAAGTATGGGGAGTCCAGTTCAATAAGTTTATCTGAAAATGGAAGGAGGCAGATGGAGCAGAAAATGACAGGAGATGCAAATAAGAGTTTTTTGTTTCAATAGAATATTCAACAGTATGTTTCACTGCAGTTGGCAAGAAGTGACTAGGGGGAAGGATGTTGAGGATTTAGAAAAAAAGGGCATAAATTTAAACATAAACTGCATGAGAAGAAAGAAGATGGGGTTGAAAGCACAGGTTGAGGGATAAGCATTAAACTGAGAACTAAACAATTCTTCCACACATAAGAATGGAGGAAATGATGGTGTGGTGTGAATGAATTCATAGATTTCAAGGAATTAAGGGAAGTCTTGTTGGATAGTTTCTATTTTCTCTGTAGGAAGCATGGTTATCTGAGAGTAACCAGAAATCCTAATACTAAGGATTTGAAGGAAATTGAGTAGTTTAATGATCTAGAATGAGGTCAATACTTGTGAATTTATAATGGTACTTGACAACAAACAGCCTAGAAACGAGAGAGCAGATAGCTGGAGACTGGATGCATTGAGGTTGGCACCATCAGACAGTCGAAGAAGACCCAGGGTGTTTAGAGATAAAAGAGCACTTGAAGTGATAGGTCATAAGTATGGACAAAAATGAAGACACTGGCAGCCGATGGGCATCATCTTCACTTGGTTGTTGAGAAACAGGTTTCAAGACAATGCTTGGGGGCAGGTAGTTTATTCAGAGAGGCATCTCAAGAAACAGGTGTGAGGGAATGAGGAGGATAACTCAGGTAACTAGGAAAAGCTAACAAAATGCTGGCTTTTTAGCTGCTTATTATTGTGGGCAACTGGAACTCAGTTATGCTGGGGAACTTCTGATGAACCATGTGGAATGTGCCTTGGAGTTCTTTGAGGGCTAGGAAACTGATGCATTAACCCACAACTCTGGTCACCTTTGGGTGGAAGACTGCTTCCAGGGACCTTACACACATCATCCCCTGCCTCTGCCGCCCTTCCTTCCAGGCTGCCTTTCCAGGGAGGAACAAATTAATACTCCAGCTTCAGAAAATTCCCAGAGTCATACATATGTCCTCTGAACTGTTCTCTTATCATCAGTAAATGGGAATGAGATCACCGACTTGTGATTACTGCTAGAATTGAAGAGAGTCCTTACTGTGTAGAGCACATGGCATGGAGTCTGGCATGTAGAAAGGCACAGACAGCAGAAGCTAGTATGTTGTTGCCAGTACCTAGCAAAGCATTAGCAAGGATAATAGCTACTCTCATTGTGGATAATAATGGATTAATTGGAACTCTGTAAAAAGGTTTCTCTGCTTACCTGAATGTAGTAGTTTGAATACCAGAGCATTGCGGTTTTGTTTAGAAGGACATTAACTTTTCATGTGGTTTTGAAATTAGTCTCCTCTAAGAATAGGCATTGAAAAAATTTCAGAGGTAACCTAATTCCTATTTATCCTCTTTCCTTTTGTTGGGATTGTATTTAAGTTCCTGCCAGTCTAGAATGATGCGTTACATTTTCAAAGAAACCTCCAGAGAGGTTCTGTTGGTTTTGGTTTTTAATCTTTTCTGCTTTTGAACTTATCTAAACACTGAAAAATTATCTAAATGCATCTAATCTCTAACAACCTCTGATGGCAAATAAATTTTCCTTAATTCTGGCTTACATCCGTAATGCTGTGTGTTTATTCATCTTCTTCTCAACGGAGGAAAAAGGGACAGCTTTTTGTTCGACTCCCTTTTGTTTAGGACTCATTTAGTATGCAGTGCCTGGCTACCTGTTCTTTGTCCAGGTATAAAACTCCCACGGCTTTTTTCCAAAGAATAGAATTTACAATTGAGATGCTTTAGAGCTCACCCAACCCCAATATGTAACTTGGTGAATTAATACACATTACAATATTGTTGTCTTCCATTTCTTGTTTATCCCTTGTAGTAAATTACCTGATGTAGCCTTTGCTAAGTTACCAATTGACATGTTATTCTTTTCTTAGGAATGATAAAAGTTCTATGTGTTAACCAGTATGCCACCATATACTTTTCTTCTTTTTGTTATTTGCCTTTTAGTTTAGTTTATAGTATTTATTGTTGCCTTACAAATGTATCATTAATATTTTGTCAAAAATGTAACTTTTTTTCTATAATGAATTTCTTCTCTTTGTTCCATGCTTAGAGAAATCTTGCTTGCCATGAGCTCTGAGCTATCTATGTCAGCTTATATTTTCTCCTTTTTTTATTGTTATTCAAGTACAATTATCTCCATTTTCCCCCATCAGTCCTCCCCACATCAGCCATCCCTACCTCCCACCCTCAATCCCAGCCCCCTTTGACTTTGTCCATGGGTCCTTTATACATGTTCCTTGATGACCCTTTCCCTTCTTTCCCTGTTATCTCCCTCCCCCCACCCTCCAGTTCCTGACAGTTTGTTCCTAATTTCAATGTCTCTGGTTATATTTCGCTTGTTTGTTTTTTTCTTTTTGTTGTTGCTGATTGAGTTCCACTTATAAGTGAGATCATATGGTATTTGTCTTTCATCACCTGGCTTATTTCACTTAGCACAATGCTCTCCAGTTCCATCCATGCTGGCATGAAGGCCAGAACCTTCTGCTTCTTTAATATACTTATTTTTAAGTAGGCTCTCTATCCCATCCAGAATTAACTTAAATACAAGATTGCACATTTACCTTAATATGGTCCATGTTGTTTATTATAGCATATTATTTCAGTCTGTTGTAGCATTTCATACTGTGAATCTGTTACATATATCTTCATAATACATAATACATTAGTGATTCTCAACTGGAGTGAATTTCACCCTCTACGGGAAATTTGGCAATGACGGGAGACATTTTTATTTTTCAGGATTCAGGGTCAAAGGGACGTGGGAGAGGCCAGCTACTAGATCCTAGCGAGTAGAGGACAGGGATGATGCTAAACATTCCACAATGAATAGGAGAGCCCTCAACAAAGAATTGTCAATAATGCGAAGATTAAGAGAACTTGATCAGCCCTGGCTGGTGTAGCTCAGTGGATTGAGCGTGGGCCTGGGAACCAAGCAACCACGGTTCGATTCCCAGTCAGGGCCCATGCCTGGGTTGCAGGCCAGTTCCCATCAGGGGACTCACAAGGGGCAACCATACATTGATATTTCTCTCCCTTTCTCCTTCCCTTCCCCTCTAAAGATAAATAAATAAAATCTTTAAAAAAAAGAGAGAACTTGATCAATGAGAGAACTGAGAGGGGTCAATCCTTTGGGCATCACTCCTCTGCCAGTTACACTCTCACCAATAGTAACATAACCTGGCCTGTATTTTTTTCCACTCTGAAGGGCATTGTAAGAGTCTTTGCCTCCTTCTTTGCAGAAATCCAGATGTATTGTATTTTTATTTTCCCTGGGATGTTTCAAATAATAAATGAGCTTAATAGTTTTAGATCACAGATCCTGGAGTCATACTGCCTGGGCTGAATCAGGGCCCTGCCCTCCTTGTAAGTTGTGTGACCCTGAGCAGCTATTTAACCTCTCTGTCTTCATTCTCTAATCTGTAGAATTAGGGTAATGATTGTTACCTTTATCCTAAATTGTCATAGAATTGCAAGATGTTTAAAGCAGTGCTTGACACATAGTAAACATTGTAAATGGGTTTGGTAACAATGAATAACAATAAAATAAGTGACTTTTTTATATTACCCTTATTTGATCACGATGACATACACTTACTGTTTATATTAAAATCATACTGTTTAAAATTGCCTGCAGAGTTTACCAGGGATCAAGTTGAAGCAGCATCTGCTACATCTCCCATGCTCTGGCCGTGCGGCATAAACCCCATCAGAATTTCAAACCTGTCATAGTATTACTTAACTTTTATTACCACTGTCAGGCTTGCAGATTTTCTTATGGCACATATCTCTTAAGTATGTACATTTGCTTTCCATTGATGAGAAGCATTAATTTTGAATAAAGACTGTTTTTATTTTTAGTTATATTCTGAAAGCTAATGGTGATATCCATGGAATTATATGTTTTCTTATGTCAAAAATCTCAATTCAGTCTATTAGCTTGTGCTGAATACCCTTTATTTCACCATCAAGACACTGTATTGTTTCTGGTCCCATTGCCAGATAGACTTTTTTCTTCTGTGTATTTCTGAGCCTCTTAATTCTTACTTTACTTTCTGTCAAAAATAACATCCTCCAGATCGACATTGTCCAATGGAACTTTCTCTGATGATGGAAATGTTTTCATGTAAACATATTGTTGTGAGGCTAGAACAACTGAGGACTGAATTCTAAATTGTATTTAATCCTAATTTAAATGAAGGTGGCCGCATGCGTCTAGTGGCTGCCACACTGAGCAGCTCGGCTCTGGATTATACATATTGTTTCATATCTATGAATATGTATAATACATATGAGTATTTATTTCACAGGTTCCAATAATCAAGGTATTTTACTTCAATCGTGTGTTTTTATACAGTAGTAACGCACAGTCATAGATGACTGGGGCTGCACGTGGGTATTTCTACTTGTAGAGTCTATAATTTACTAACTCAAAATCAGGTGCTTGCTTTTCTTTATTTTTTTGCAAAGAAAAATGTGTTTATTTTAGAAAAGAAATGAATGAAGAATAACAATATATGGTGAAGATTATAGAAACCACCCCAGTGACAGGAAGCAGAGATGACCACTACTATTCTACTCTCCCCTTTCCACACACAGGTTCACTCCCACATGCACACTCATACTGTGATACGCTAGACTTCGGGGCTTCACTGAGTTCTTTCTGTATAATAATCTATTATACAGATAACACATGTTTACTGTTTTTTAAAATCAGAAATGTGCCTGGCTGGTGTAGCTCAGTGGACTGAGCACAGGCCTGGGAACTAGACGATCACGGTTTGATTCCCAGTCAGGGCACATGCCTGGGTAGCAGGCCAGTTCCCAGCAGGGGACCCACGAGAGGCAACCATACATTGATGTTTCTCTCTCTCTATCCTTCCCTTCCCCTCTAAAGATAAATAAATAAAATCCTTTTTTTAAAAAAATGAGAAATGTTGAAGAGTATAGTGAAGGAAAAAAATTACCCATAATCACAGAATACATAGATTAACTACTTTTATTGTTTCGGTTGTTTTCTTCCAATATTATTTCTAAAACCACAGTAGGTAGATAAGCAAACAGGCACTAAAAATTAATCATGCTATAAATATGTTATATGCAGGGTTTACCAATAAAAGTAAATAATTTTCAGATGGTAATAATACATGTCACTATAGGTGGGCGTCATCAGCAGGCCAGTTCCCAGTGAGGGAACCTTTGAACTTTTAAACCTCTCTTTGAACCTTTAACCTTCTTTGAACCTTTAAACCTCTCTTTGGTTTTAGAACTCAGAATTGTTTTTTAAAATAAATGTTCCTTTCAAGGGATTAGCAAAGTAATCACAGTTACAAATACCCAAACAATGTAACTCTTTTGCTTTTTTGTTCTTAGTAAAGGTTCTTATGTGTAATATTTTTCATTGTTTACATTGTTTCTTTCTAGGGTGAACAAGGAGAAAAAGGAGACCCAGGTCTGGCTGGTGTTAATGGACAAGATGTAAGCCTAACTTTCTTTTTTCTAAAGGTCTTTACATTTTGCCACTTAAATACACCGGCTATCTAATGCTATTAAGATGGAACCATAAGAATGAAGGCAGTTTCCCACATGGCTCTGTAGAGGCAGTGGTTTCAGTTTGATTACAGGTAGTTCCTTGACTATATACTCAGTTGACCCTTGAACAATGTGGGGCTTAAGGGTGTGGAACCCTGCACAGTCAAAAGTTTGCATCTAAGTTTTGACCTCCCCCAAACTTAGTTGGTTCCAGGGCCCACAGCAGCCCCCCTCCCGCCTCATCCCTGTGAATATTGAAATCCCCAAATGCTCAAGTACTGGGTATAAAATGGCACAGATCAGTGTATACAGCTGACCCCCACATCCGCAGACTGCCAACCACAGATCAGAAGCAGTGCAGGTGTTTATTGAAAACAGTCTGTATCTGAATGGACCCATGCAGTCCAAACTCGTGTTGTTCAAGTGTCAACTGGATTTTATGCTTGCCACCCTTAACAGGCCTTTCTCGCTTGTTTCTGGCTTGCATTTTTTTCTAGTCTTCCTTTCTCTGTTTTTTCTCTTCCTCCTTCCACTGTGGCCTGTGTTCTTATCCAGGGTTCACTTTTCATCCTACCCCAAATCTCTGTCTACTGAGGGGTCTTTATAGGTAGGATCACAGTGATGAAGAGCAAGGGAAGAAAGGAAGGGGAATGTGAATCCTCATTCCTTTTCCTCTCCCCTTTAAAGTCATTTTTATGCACCAAAGAATAGGGACTAGCACCAATGGCTTATAGGAAGAGGAGCCTCTGCATCTTCTCAGCCTCCTTACCCTACATCAGGACACAAAATACCACAGCCGTGGGCCCACACATTTAAATGGTACCTGTGCCCCACCTCCCTGCCGCTGCCACGGGAGGCCCCTGGTGCAGTGGTACAAGGTCTGGAGCATAAAGCCAGAGCCCAGTTTGTGTCCCAGTTCCATCACCAGCTGAGAAAAATCACTTCTCAAAGTTTGCAAAGTGACGAACTATGAATAGATTCTAAAGTACGTATAACTGTGATTTTCTGCAAAGAGATTATTAAGATTACAAATTGGAAAAGCGTGATGAAATTGAAAGCATTCATTCAGGTTTCTGGAGTTCCTGCTACATTTGAGTCACTGTGAGGCAAATAAAACAGAAGTACAGCCGGAGCCCACGTGTGGAAAGTACTGCAGATGGGGGTGTTTGTCCTTCCTCTTCAGAGCGGAGGGAGATGTGGACCAAGCCATGTTAAATGAAGATTTGTTTTACAGGGTGTTCTGTGGGGGCCTTTGCCTGTGTATTTTGTTTCTATCATATTGTTCATGAAAGCAAAGATCTTTACTTGAAATTTCTAGTATTTAGTATTTAGAATGAACAAATTCTCAATAATTGCTCATTTCATTTTAAAAACTGAGAGATTATTGCAATAGTCTAAAATGTAAATAATTAAAGCCTGAATTAGGATAACAGAGAGGGAAGGGAAGGCAGAAATCGTGGTATAGCATAGGTAAAATACTCATATATATACAATTTGGTACTTGATTGCAGAGAAAACTCAAATATAGCCCAAGGGTCTGACCATGCCTTACAGAAGGGATATTATCTTGTAGGAAATGTAGACATGTTGAAAGAAATTAACTATATTGTTGCAAAAGATAACCAAGCTATGTGTATATGGGCTTTTTGAGATAGAGAAGCAAAACAAATACTTTTAGAAGTTTGTTAAGATAGTGTTAGAATTGAAGTAGAGGAAGGATTTTCACAAATAGTAGAGTAAAACTGGAAGGAGACTTGAGGGGTTGGAACCTGGAATAGATTCACATTAACTTAGAAGTTTGGAAATAATTTTAAGATACCTGAAAGTCAGGTGACTTGGATTTTTAGAATCAATCCACTGATATACAAGTGTGTTACTTGCCCAGACACTCTGCCAGCTATTGCATGAGTCCCAAATCTGAAGAGACCAACTTGCATACAGAGCCCACCGCCTGGTGAGCACTGGGACTTCTTTTTGAGGAGGGTCTTGGAAATGTCTTTCCCATGCCCCCAGTCCCAAGGTATTATTTCTTTACCATCATCATTATTTAATGTAGCTCATTAAGTGTATCATAAAGCATAACAAGGCACATTAACCAACATATCTCACTGGGTTACTTAATTAGTATGTAGGTATTATTATTCTTTCCTTAATTTGCCAAGGATATTTAGGAGTTATGATTGAGGAGAAATACGAAAAGTAATGGAAGCTCTCCTTTTCCCCTTTACCATCTATCACTAGGAATGAAAAATCAAGTGCTCTGTTATTATATCATTGGTGGTGGTGGTTTCTGTGCTACATAGTCCACATTTGTTTTCATGAGATATTTAAAATTTGATCCTCACCCCAGCTTTATGGCCTAACTAGCCTATTTAGAGTCAAAATAAAGCTTGGGAATTATGCAACTTTCTTTTGGGAAATGGAAAAATCAACATTTAATCCTACATGTTTTACTGAAAAAGCCCCTTTATTTTCCCACTAAATCATGCCACACTTGTTATTGTCTGTTTTTCAGAGTTAAAATAAACTGACTACAAACTAAAATCATTCAGCATTTATGACAGTTGACTCTGCATTTCAGTAAATGCAGGTACATTCTTAGGGAATAAAGGGTGTTGTGACAGCTATTGCAGTTTGAATTGAAGTCAAGCCATGATAGGGATTATAACTTCAGAAATATTCTGTTGACTGCATAGTAGATCAATTTAACGGGCCAGCTCACTCCCCCTACTTTCCAAGTCAGAGAAAATTGGAAGCATTTAATATTCCTACTAAATGAATAAAAAGCCTTTTTATCATCTTTATTCTTTCATATTACATGTATCTTGATGTGAGTGTATTTTTGAATGATTTCTTCTGTGCTAAAATGTGCAAGCTCACTTCAGAAAGTGCAAACCATATGTAAAGGGAGGATGCAGAGGTTCAGTCCTTCTCAAAGGGACAGTGTTGGTGCTTTGGGTGAGACATTTCTCTGCCATGGGGCCTGTGTTACCAGAGCAGAATGTCTAGCATCGTTGAGGCTCACCAACTAAATGCCAGTAGCACATCTTAGTCGTTAGGATAAAAAAGGGGGGAAAAAAGCTCTGATATCTTTCTAAGTTCCTCCTTCTGTGTGTGTATGTGTATATATAACAGATATTCCAGGGTACTGGAGTATCCGGCTAAAATTGGACTAAGCACATACAGTTTAAATAATGCATACTAAATATATATTTTAAATAATGTATGACAAATATACTGAAACTGTCAAAATTTTGAGTTGCTAGAATTTAGCCTTCAAAATACTGTACCCCAGCTTTACAGACATTCTAGTTTATAATTAAATATTTTGATTGTGACCCACTGTGGGATACATTCAACGATGGCATCTTAGAACAGACCAGAGAGGGAGTCTTACAAAGCTGTTCACGTGTGTGGGGGCAACTTTGCCTGCAACTTGCCCCCATCCACCATGGACGAAAGTGAAACTAGCAAGACATGAACTGCTTGGGGAGGAGAGGTGGTCAGTCTCTCAGAGGAGAAAGACCAAGAGCTCCTTCCTCAAGGGGCTTTTATTGGGTTTGTTTTGCCCAAGAGTACAGGTAAGGATCAAGCAATAGATAGCATTCAAAGAACTATGAGGGCTTATTCTCAGTCAGGGTCAGATAGCTAAAGAGCCATAAAACTTTGAGAAACAAACTTGTTGCTTGGACCCATATTATTTAAATGAGAGCATTCTAAACAAAGCAGGCTTCACAAGACTATGAATTCTTTCTTAGGCCTGAACACCCCGGAACCCTCTCTAGCTGGCAAAAAGCTACACCGCCTTCCCAGTCATAGGTTTTTTAGGCTTAAGTGGATTAGAGCCAGGAAGTGCTTCTGCCAGATGGAAATGGGGACTCAGGCTACGTCAGAATAGCCAGGGGGCAAGGGTCCATCACTCCGTTTTTTGTTGCAGCCCCCAAGTTCTTCTTTGATGGCCTCCCAAGTGATTGTGTCTGGGTTAGGTTACCCCTCCTCTGAGGAGTCTTACCTGTCTCTGACTAACTGACCAAGCACTGGGGGCAGGGGGATGAAGCAGAAGCAGCGTTAGCTACCAGAGACAAGCTTTGTCTCCTTAGTGGCTCACTCAGCCTTACCCATGGGGGGCAGTTACAACTCCTGAAACCAGGCATAGCAGTTCCCAACACATGGGACCTGTGAAGCCAGACTACCTGGGCTCGGACCACAGCTCAGCCACTGCCAACCTGTCATACTACATGGTACATTACTTATTCTTTCTGTGACTCAGTTTCTTCATTTTCACAGCGGGATTTTAATATTAATAGCACATAACTCTTAGGCTTTTTAAAAAACTATAGTACATATCATATATGAGGCATGTGGAACAGTGCCTCACATACAGTAAGAGCTACATAAACATTTGCTATTTTAAGAAATTGTGTTAAATAAAACACATCTCTAATAGAAAAAGCTTTTCATTTATTTGTTTTCGTGAGGTTATATAATCTTAGAAGAGTAGATTTCAATCATTGAGTTTAGTCTCTTTCTCTGCATCCTTACAAACAGCTCATCAGAATTACAGCATCTGATGTTCCTAAAATAATAATGTTACTCTCCTTACACCAGTGCAGTCTGTAATACTGAATACAAAGGTATCAAAACCATGAAGCTGCTGTGTCAGCTGGAGCAGTTGGCACCACTGCTAGGGAGTACGGTGCAGTCAGTGGAAGACGGGAAAAGAATTCATTGATGGGTTAAATTTTTCAACAAATAACATTATTTTATATCATCTTAGATTTTTTTAAGGTGCTACGCATCATGAGTGGGTCTTCCAATAAAAATTAATTTCATAGTCTACCCGCTTTTATAAATGTGGTTATAATGCTGTCCTTCAGCTCTCCTCTTGCCTTTGGATGAGGTGCTGACTCTACATATAACAAACAGAACCAACTACTGTGCTTTTGAGACTCTTTATACACATGAATTTTATTGAGAATCTTGAAAATAGATGCCACTCTTCCTCAGCGTTGAACTCTGAGTCTGTTCCATTTGATTCCTATGCTTTATTGTGAGTGCTGTGTCTTTTTCTTCCCCGGACTCAATAACCATTGATAGCAGCACCAGTGTGATGTGAGGGGGAAAACTGCACTTGAGAAAAGCGTTACTGATCTGTTTCTTGAGCCTATTATGATGACATGGCCTTAAAGACATTGTGCCTTCTCACAGGAGGCATGAGTTATATGGTCACACTTCGATGGCTACAAAAGTAGGAGCTCGACCAGTATGGTGTTTCTCAATTGAGTTTTATCCTTCTGAGTTAAAGCACAGTGGTTACATACCCATCAAAGTCAGTATAAAACTGAACAGAACAAACTACTAATTATCCATTCAACTTGGACTTGAAAAGTAAAAGCAGCACTTATTAAGTACCTGCCATGTGCTAGCTGTTTGAACAACATATGATCCTCAGGACAACCATTCAAGACAACTGTTGTTTATATGTGTTTTATAGGGAAGCTTAAATTATTTACTCAAGATCATGCATAAAATGCAATTCCTTTCCTGGCTCTTCTCAACTGCCCCTCCTTGGGCATCTCTGGGAACTGCTCCCCTTGCACGTGCTATCTTCTTCTATAATGGCACCCAGGGTTCACATCAACTTGTAATTAATTGTTTACTTTATTTCCTCTGTGCCCCTTTCTGACCACAGTTGGTTGAACTAGGGATAGTTAACTGAATCAATGGTCAGTAAATTCCTGCCCAGAAGCTGTAGTTGGGTTAGGGTGTTAGACAAGGTTAATCTATAAGCTGGGTTAGTTTGTTTCCTTCTATTTTTTAAAATAATATTTTCATATTCACATGTTCATAAGATTTAGTCTTGCATGTTTACAGATTTTGGATAATATTTGTTGAGTAAATGGATACTTGGTGTCTTTCTCAGTCATCTCTTTCTTCGTGGATAGCGTAACACCAGTAAGATGAGAGAAAACCTCTTTTTAATGAATTTCTCAGCTCGGTAAATTGCACAACTTCCTGGCTCGTTCTGTAAGCCAAGTGCAAATCAGCCTTGATGATGCCTCCTCTTCCCTGTCCCCACTTCCAGTCTATCTGCAAGTCCTGCCTCCCAGGTCCTGCCAATGCTGACCACTCCTCTCCATCTCTATCACCCCCACCCTGTCTCAGCCATCCTGCTTTCTTGCCTGGAAAACTGTGATAGCCCCTTTTCTGCTTCCACTCTTATTGCCTTCAAACTTTTTTCATGTTGTAGCTGAAGTGATTTATTTTTGAAACACAGTCACATCAGGTCATTTCCTTGCTTAAAACTATAAGTGGCTTCCCATTGTGCTTAGAATAAAACCATCCTTCTTACCATGGCCTGCAATTCTCTATGTGCCATGACCCCTAGCTAACCTTGACTTTATCTCCTGCTCCTTACCTGCTTGCTCATGACACTCCTTTCAACTAAGGAGCTTTTGTGCTAGCTGTTCTCTCGATGCGCAGTGCTTTCCCCAGGATCCCTGTATGGCTGGGTGTTCTGAAATGAAAAAATGTCTCCTCCTCACAGTCTGTTTCTGACCACCCCAAATGAAGTAGAAGTTCTCTCTTTCTTCACATTTATCATGTTCATCCTGTTAACCTGGTTATTGTCAGTTACCCTTCTCTCAAAACTAAGTTCCGTAAGGGCAGGGATCTTGATATTGTTAAGGAAAAAATTATTGAAATGGTAAGGAAGACATTTTATTCAAGACTGTTGCAGTAGAGTTATTGCAATATGGAAGAGAGATTGAAGTCAACCAGAACAAGTGGGATTTATAGCCAACCCACAGAGTGATGGGTCAGTAAATGGAAAATTACTAAGAACAAACATAAAGGTAGGAGAATTCTCGCTAAACTGACTTACCAGGTTTCTTGTTAAAGGCCTGCCAAGGACATCAAAGCTGGGGGATGAGGAGCCTATTCAGATATCAAGAGTGGGGGACAGGACAGGGACCAAGGTTGAGGCCTGGTCGAGAACAGGGCTCAGAGGAACCTGACTAAAGTTTGGTCCAGGGGAAAGTTTGTGAATTTTTTGGTTTTTGTAATCCTATATGACACTCTCTAATAGTAATAGAGTATGTTGTATATTAGATAGTATTATCTATATAATGTTATTATTTTTAAGGACTTTACCATGTTTTATATACCCTGTAAGATTAAGTAATTGGGGGCAGGGAGAGGGTTCTGACAATCATATTGAATTTTTGAAGGTTAAACATCCCTTTTAAAGCCTGACCAGATTCCATGCAGAAGGTTCCTGATGTTCATTTTGTTCTTTATTTATTTAGTAACTGGCACTACTATTCTGTTGATTGAGGTCCATTGTTCTCCCCCCTAAGCCTGGCAATGGAATGGACTACAGTGCCCAACTCTCCCCTTGCTGTTCTTTTCTTTTTTAAGTATATTTTATTGATTATGCTATTACAGTTATCCCAATTTTCCCCCTTTATTCCCCCTTTGCCCTGCATCCCCCAACCCTCCAGCATTCCCCCACCCTTAGATCATGTCCATGGGTTATACATAAAAGTTCCTTGAATTCTCTGTTTCCTATACCATTTTTGACCTCTTCCCATCTATTTTATACCTACCAATTATGCTTCTTCTTCCTTGTACCTATTTGCCCCTATTCCTCCCCTTTCTGTCCCCACTGAAAACTCTCCATATGATGTCCATTTCTCTAATTATGTTCCCATTCTAGTTGTTTGCTTAGTTTTTGTTTTCACTATTTTTCTTTTTTTATGTTCATTTGTTGATAGTTGTGAGTTTGTTGTCATTTTAATGTTCATATTTTTTATCTACTTTTTCCTAGATAAGTCCCTTTAACATTTCATATAATAAGTGCTTAGTGATGATGAACTCCTTGAACTTGACCTTATCTGAGAAGCACTTTATCTGCCCTTCCATTCTAAATGAAAGCTTTGCTGGATAGAGTAATCTTGGGTGTAGGTCCTTGCCTTTCATGACTTCAAATACTTCTTTCCAGCCCCTTCTTGCCTGCAAGGTTTCTTGGGAGAAATTAGCTGATAGTCTTATGGGAACTCCTTTGTAGGTAACTGTCTCCTTTTCTCTTGCTGCTTTTAGTATTCTCTCTTTATCTTTACTCTTGGGTAACTTAATAATGATGTGCCTTATTGTATTCCTTTTTGGGTCCAACTTTTTTGGGACTCTATGGGCTTCCTGGACTTCCTGAAAGTCTATTTCCTTTGCTATACTGGGAAAGTCATCTTTCATTATTTGTTCAAATAAGTTCTCAGTTTCTTGCTGTTGTTCTTTTCCTTCTGGCACCCCTATAATTTGGATATTGGAATATTCAAAGTTGTTCCAGAGGTTCCTAAGCTTCTCTTCATTTTTAAAAAATTTTTATGTCTTCATTCCTTTCCAGTTGAATGTTTATTTCTTCCTTCTGTTACAAATCATTTATTTGAGTCCTGGTTTCCTTCCTGTCATGTTGGTTCCCTGAATATTTTGCTTTATTTCACTTTGGGTATCTTTCATTTGTTCTTACATTTTTTGACCAAGCTCAATCGGTTCTGTGAGCATTTTGATCAGCAGAGCATTGAACTCTCCATCAGACGGGTTGGCTATCTCCTCATTGCTTAGCTCTCTTTCTGGGTTTTGCTCTGTTCTTTCATTTGGCCCCTATTTCTTTGCCTAAGCATATCTGTTAAGCTGTAATGGGTGGGGCCTTAAGAGGTGTTCACTTGGGCAGGGCAACCCTCTTTGCTACGCTGAGGCACAGCCTGTAGGGCAGTGGGGGGAGCCTGTGAAGAGGAAACAATGCAGCACACCTGCTCAGCTCTAGCTGAGCAGAGCTTTCCAATGAACTTTCCAATGAACTCTCATGTGAGACTGGGAGTTTCTCTCACCAGCAACTGCCATAGTCCATGGTCAGCTGAGTCTCAGTTTCTTGTTTGGCCAATTCTACCCTCATGGTTCAGTCTGCCGCATGTTGCCACGGGTTCTCTCCATCCACCCATCATACTGGTCTGGTTGGTCTAGTTGACTATTTCCTTAATTCCTTGGTTGTTAGAGTTCCGTGAAGTTTCATTTCCTGGAACTTCTGGTTGTTTATTTATTTTAGATTGGTTGTTATCCTCCTTTTGGTTGTGTGAGGAAGCAAAGGGTTTCTACCTACACCTCCATCTTGGCCAGAACCTATATAATATTATTTTTAAATATGATAGTACAGATTCAAGACACATGTAAATATATAACATTTCTAATGGTCACATTAGAAGTAAGAAGAAACACTAATCTGTTATTAATTTTAATAACATATTGTATTTAATTGCATATCTAAAATGTTACCATTTCAATACATAATCAACAGAAAAATATTAATGAGTAATTTACATTTCTTTCTTTGTACCAAATATCAAAGAAACGGTAGTATTTTATACCCATAGCACATCTCAATTCAGATTAGTCACATGTCAAGGATTCCAAAGCTAGATGTCTCCTGCACTGGACAGCAGAAGTCTGAAGGCTAGGAAGTGACTACACACTGGGTACAACAAATGTTTATTGACTAAATGGATGAATGAAGTGAATTAAGAATAAAGTCTACTCTGTAATTTTGAGAAAGAAGAGCAAAATAGGAGGGATCACAATACCTGATACCAAACTATATTACAAGGCCACTGTAATCAAAACAGCCTGGTACTGGCATAAAAACTGGCACACAGACCAGTAGAGCAGAACAAAGAGCCATGAATATAAGCCATGACACCATTAAAGTCCTAGAGGAGAACATAGGCAGGAAAATCTCAGATATTTCACGCAGCAACATTTTCACTGATACGTCCCCTAGAGCAAGGGACATAAAGGAGAGAATAAACAAATGGGATCTCATCAAAATAAAAAGCTTCTGCATGGCTAAAGAAAGCAATATTAAAATAAAAAGAGAACCAACTGTATGGAAAAACATATTTGCCAATGATACCTCAAACAAGGGTTTAATCTCCAAAATGTACAAAGAATTTACATGACTCCACTCTAAGAAGACAAGCAACCTAATTAAACAGTGGGCAAAGGACTTGAACAGACACTTCTGCAAGGAGGATATGCAGAGGATCCAGAGACACATGAAAAGATGCTCAATATCACTAGCTATCAGAGAGATGCAAATTAAAACCACAATGAGATACCACTTCACACCAGTCAGAATGGCCATTATAAACAAAGCAACAAACAACAAGTGTTGGAGAGGTTGTGGAGAAAAGGGAACCCTAGTTCACTGTTGGTGGGATTGCAGACTGGTACAACCACTATGGAAAACAGTATGGAATTTTCTAAGAAAACTAAAAATGGATCTGCCCTTTGACCCAGCAATTCCACTGCTAGGATTATACCCTAAGAACTCTGAAACACCAATCCAAAAGAACCTATGCACCCCAATGTTCATAGCAGCACAATTTACAATAGCCAAGAGCTGGAAGCAACCTAGGTGCCCATCAGTAAATGAATGGATCGAAAAACTATGGTACATTTACACAATGGAATTCTATGCAGCAGAAAGAAAAAAGGAACTCCTACCCTTTGCAACAGCCTGGATGGAACTGGAACGCATTAGGCTGAGTGAAATAAGCCAGGGGGTAAAAGACAAATACCATCCGATAATCACCTTTAACAGGAACCTAAACAACAAAACAAAAAATCAAGCAAAATATAACCAAAAACACTGAAATAGAGAACAGGCTGACAGTGACCAGAGGGGAGAGGGGAGGGAATTTCAGGGGAAAAGGGGAAGATTTTAAAGGAACAAGTATAAAGGACACATGGACAAAAATTAAGGGGGTTGGAAATGGGAGGGAGGTGGGGGGCACTGGGGGGTGGGCTGGGATGGGAGTAAAAGAATACTGTACTTGAACAACAATTAAAATAATTTTTAAAAATTTTTTAAAGAAAAAAAGAATAAAGTCTATTCAAAGACCTGGCAGTTTTGTTTCCTCAAATGTTCAGAATACATAGGTGCCAAGTTTTACTCCAGAGGCGTGTATAAATACAGTACATATTGCTTGATTTGGGACAAATACATAATTCAAATACTAAGAGAATATCACATCTCAAATGTGATTTCATTTTTCACTCATCCATGTTCTATAACTGCTCCAAGGTAATGACAGAACAACCATAAATTTTATCCACAAAGGTGTTTATGCAGCTACAAAAATTTTTGCCACTTAGATGCTGTTTTCATCCATTAATGTTTTTTATTAAAGTGCAAGATTACAGTTTTCACATACTCTCTGGCACAAGATTTTAAGTACTCAGTTTTCTTTTGTCCCTTTAAATTAGTCATTGACTTTTATATTGAGTTGGCTATGGATGATGGCATTTGGCATTGTTTATTTACTATAAAAATGTCAGAGCAGTGGTAGTTGGACCTTTCAGGCAGGAGCAGTAAGGTTTAACCATGCATTCTCTGGCTTCAGAATATTTCTTTTTTTCATTATTGTTCTTCCCTCATGCAATGTACTTTATAAGGAAAGATGCTTTTACCTATTTACCAAAGGGTCAGGATGTGTCTGTCTAGCTCTTTCTGTTTACATTGTGAGCACATTTGGCTGTGGAACTGATCTCCTCCAGTGAAATCTGTTGTGGTATTCTTTTTATTTTATCTTACTTACTTAATTAATTTTTAGAGATTGGGGAAGGGAAGGAGAAAGAGAGGGAGAGAAGCCTCAATGTGCCAGAGATACATCAGTCGTATGCCTCTCACACACCCCTGACTGGGGACCTGGCCCACAACTCAGCCATGTGCCCTGACTGGGAATCAAACACGTGACCTTCAGGTTCACAGGCCAGCACTCAGTCCACTGAGCCATTGTAGCCAGGGCTGTTTTGGTATTCTGAAAGTGGCCACTTCTGAGTCAGATCCACCAGATACCCACTAAAACACCCAAAAGTCTAGAGGACTATTGAATGTATTTATCTGATATGCTATGTCATATATTTCATTTGATAGCTCTATAGATCCAGTTTAAAAAAAGAGAGATAGGAATTGGAGAACTAGAACATACTTTATAACAGATAAGAGATTACATTTTAGCTCGAACTTTGTGATAGCAAAAGAGTACACCTTTCATTTCATTCCCTCCTGGTTAGATTTCTTGATGGAGACAGAAAAATGTTTTTTATTTAAATCTTGAATTTTGGGGGGCAAGCTTTAGAAAAGCCAAATCAATGCTAAATCAGAGGTATTTTCAACATCTAAAAATTTAATCCAAAGTGGATACTTAAAAGCTCATATAGGCCTAAATGATGTTCTCCCAGATGGTGAATTAATATAATTTTAGCAGGAAGCAAAGTTGCACAAATATGCAGTATTGCGGACTCACACTGATTTAATGTATCTGTACCCACCACAGCGCAGATGTTGCTTGTCATTTCACTGCCAGTTGTCTCTATTTTTCTCTGTACTACACACTGAAGAATGAGATTTCGGAGTTCAGTAAATGATGATTTATTTCATGACTAATGACTTGTTAGAAATTAAAGCTCTCTGTGCACTGTGTATAGAAATCACATTGGTTTTATTTTTTTGTACAGGGTTTGAAAGGTGACGTGGGTCCCCGTGGTCCACCTGGCCCCAAAGGAGAAAAGGTATCACATTCACCAAGAAATGTGCCGATCTTTTCTTAAGAACACCCTGATAACCTGTGCAGTGACTTTTCACTGGTACTGTTAACTGCCAAAAGTTAATTTTTTTAGAATTAACCAAAGGCTGTTGTGTTAAAAGCATCTGAACAAGAAAATCCTTTTTGGTTCATTTAATTAGTTTGAAGAGACTAACTGCACAATTGGTACCCAACATTAGTTTGTGTTTATAAGATTTCCCTTTTCTCTCCCTTGCTTAACAGCATTAGGTATTCCATCACCAAATTAGCAACTGTGTCCTGTGTCAGGGCAGTTTGCCAGTAGCACTCAGCTGCTACTTTAATGGTGAAGCAGGTGGCCTTTGGGGAAAAGGAAACTAATTTTGTGTCTCAGTCTTACTCTAAATGCTCCATTTCCTGCCACCTTTTCTTGTATGACATTTTATAATGGCATATTGGCAATTCACCTTGAAAAGAGAATTAAGAAATAGTAAAGCAAGAGTTGTTTGGCTCAAGGTCATTGGACGACCTCAGTTTGATGAGAATTGTATGTGTGGGTGTTCTGCACTCTATTTTGTTCTCTGCCACTAGCGCATTTAGAAATCCATGTCTATCTTCAATATTTACCCCTGTATTAAAGCTGATCTTGTAAATTGGTCCTTAGTGAGAGACTTAAGTGATTTAAGCTACAGCCATGTTTCTTAACAATGATTGGTTATTTCTTTTCAGTTTTTCCCCCAAATATGATTACATAATGCTAAGTCTTAACTTTTCAAGTGACTACATTAGAGGAGAAAAGAGAAAGGTATGGAGATACTCTCGGCGTGAGAATACAAGGTCCCACTGCCTCATGTCTCAGAGCATATGGTCTCCACACTGTCCACTTCAACAAGGATCCTAGCAGTGATGCTTGGTTTTAATAACTGAGTTCTTCTGAATTACAGGGGGGTGCTGACACAATAAGGCATATAGATGACATATTTATAAATCAGAAAATAGTAAGGTTTTAGATGAACTGTTTTCTAAAGATTTTGAATAGTTTGTCAAAACATCCACCTGGTAATTTGAATTCACATACATCAGCGAAGAAATTTTAGTATTTAAAAAGACAAAATGTAGGCAAATCCTCTTCCCATTGATGGCAAGTGCAATGCGAATTCAGCAGAGCATTCGAAGAGGCAACGAGACCACTTCTTGCAGCTGGGAGGCATGAAGTGGGGACATCCACTTACTATTTCTGCTGATCCTTATACTAACTTTGTCAGAAAAATGATGTGTCGTCGTGACACTTCCCAGCTGCTCCACTGGCAAGTAATCATATTCGAAGAGATAGTCTTTCTAATTTTGGATCAGTAGACAAAAGAATAGAAATTAGATTATTTTAGCTTTTCAAACAAGCACTACAAAAAAGCATGGGGGTGCACCAGGTGATATTTATATCATGAGAGCTAAAAGCTTATGATATACTTCACATTATGCACAGAATTTTATCAAGATAAACTTCTTCTGTTATTCAGGATAGATCTAGATATTTCTTCTATCCATTCAGAAAAGTTATAACTATCATGTGTGAAAAGAGACTATTGGTAATTGCAACTTTTCTCTGATATGTTTTAGGGAGATACAGGACCTCCGGGAGCCCCAGCCTTAACTGTAAGTGTTCTTGAGATCAAAATTCAAGATTGAGATACGGGATCCTATTTACTGTTTACACTATAACATGACTAAACCAGAATTTAAGCTACAGGGTGTTTTGAGGCTTGATAATGACCTCAGGGTGGATCTGGTCAAACCTGCAAATATTAAACACAAGGTGTAACCTGAGGATATATAGGTAGTTAGCAGAAAAGTCTGGAAGTGGTACCTATCCTGAAAATTTTTCTCCACCTTCCATATGATACATAATTTTGACCCTTAAGTGTTTGATTATCTATACTTAACATTTAAAGTTAAAATTAATGGAAGCAGAGACAATTCTCTTTAATCTAAAAACTGTAAAAGAACAACTACAACGACAAAAAACATAATCATCCAGTGCTAAAAACAGCTACCTATTTAAATGGATTGTTACAAACCTGTCCAAGACTATTGTTTTTTTCTAGATGACTTGCCCCTAAGCTTTGCAAGTGATAAAATGGTGATATTTTAGTGACAGATTTATGAGAAAAGCTTATAATGTGCACATAATGGGGTTATTCTCATTTAAACAGTTCATCATTTATTAAGCATTTAATCATAAATGTGTAATGCTCTTATGTTTAGATACAATTTACTGTTATAGATTTTGTTCATAAGCCATTAAGAATTCTCATTTAAGTTAAAGATTTGGTTTAAAAATGACGCTAGCCTAATGGAAAAGAAGTTTTTAAAATAAGATCATTTGTAGCCTGAGGTCTCTAAGATTTAATGTTGGTATTACCTAATGATATAAATTATACATTGAAATGATCAGTTCTCAAAGACCTTTCTTGATTCTAGAAGGTCATCTTTAAAGAAGTCTTCTAACACTGCACAGGGCCTTTCCCAACAGGGCAGCACCAGAGTCTCAAAGACTGCATGGTTTGGACAATATTCACATGTATCTTCATGTTTAAAAATGTCATTCTGCCCTGGCTGGTGTAGCTCAATGGACTGAGTGTGGGCCTGTGAACCAAAAGATTGCAGTTCAGTTCCCAGTCAGGGCATGTACCTGGGTTGCAGGCCAGTTCCCAGCAGGGGACTCACAAGAGGCAACCACACATTGATATTTCTCTCCCTCTCTCCTTCCCTTCCCCTCTAAAGATAAATAAAGAAGATCTTTATTTTAAAAATGTCATTCTGAACAGTAATGACTTACACAGTTCATCTTTACCATGCTTAATTAAAGGACATAGATTTATTGATAAATGGAAATTATAAAGAACCAAACAGATGACTTAATAGGGAATAACCAAATTCAGTTTGCAATGGAATTCCATGCTTGAAGATTTGTTTTCAAGATGGAAACAAAAACTCTTTATTTAGAGGAGGTTTTAACTGCATGCTATTTCATTTTTATACTATGTGGAGTTTATTTTTAAAATTATTTGGCAGCGATTTGGGGTTAAGCTGGCTCATTTTACTTAAGTCACACACTTGTTTTTCTTCAACTAAGTTATATGCTCAGCCACTTCATTTAGTTATCTGATTTCCTAGTCGCTTTCAACTTGTGACTAGGATGAAAATGCAAAATATGTGAATCATTTCACCTGATATGCAATGTTGGCCCTGGAGCCCGAAAATTGTATCAGACTGTATCTGTTTTATGGATTTTCCATGACAGCTGAGTCCTCTTGCCATGCAGCGCCCTATACGTGCCTGCACTTTTCAGCTGACAAATACTGAGACAGTACAGCTAATTTTTATACTTCTCAGAAGCTATGTCAAGGCAAAAGAAAAACCCACAATGAAATGAAATGTTTCATTTCATAAAGTATTAATATTATTTCATATATAGTTTCATTATATATTAATATTTGGGTATGACTATATACTTGTCATTATTTTATTAATGTAGATAATCAACTGTTAACAGTGAAATAGGGGTAAACTTAAATTAATATCAAATTACCACCCATTAAACATTTAATTGACCTTATAAATGCTGTTTGAAATGTTTTAATGAAGTTATTGATGCCAGTCTTCAAGGAAGCCAAGATAACTGACCTCATTATATTTGGAATCAATGAGCCACTGATATTTAGGAGTCAATAACCTTAGAGTTCATCCGCAGTGGTTCTCAAAGCTGGCTGCACACTAAGCTTCACTGGAGAGCTTTAAAACATAGCAACGTGTGTCTCCACACCCAGAAATTATACTTCAGTAGATATGATGTGGAACCAGTACATTTAAAAACCTCTCCAGGTAGTTCCAAATATGCAGCTGGGATTGAAAGGCACTGTTTATGGGCACTCTAATGGAACAGCTTTTTTCCCACTTGGAAGACTCCTTTAGCTTTTTGAAGAAGTCTGGCTTTCATCTCAAATTCAACCTAATGTACAGTAATAAAGAAATATCTTTCCATTAGGGAGGCATTGTAGTGAAACTAAATTAAGAGTGAAGCCTACTTGGTTAAGTGGAGGAGATTAGGCCTAGGAAGGTACCTTTAATTATACCCTTAACCTAGCCATTCAAGGACTCCTGTGGGCTCAGGTGCCTTAACGCATCTCAAAATTTAATGTGCATTGAAACCTTCAGGGGTCGTGTTCAAATGCATATTTTATTCTGTAAGTCTGAGGTGGGAGCTTGAGAGTCTACATTTGTAACTTGAGGATGCAGATGCTGCTGGTCCTCAGACCCCACTTTGAGTCACAGGGGCTGAGCACCCAGCCCCAGGTGTACTGTAGACTCTCCACTTCATTCCACAGATCAGTGCTTCTCCACCTGTGCCGCACATTAGAATCACTTGAGTGCTTTAAAAACTCCAATCCCCAGGCTGAACCCTATGCCAAAAAGTCAGAATCTGGTCGTCTTAAAATTTTCCCAAACCCTTCCAACGTGCAACCAAGTATGAGAGCTAATGCTCTGAAAGTGTGTCAAATTCTTCTCTCATAGCTTCTTCTTTCAGAGTTTGAGCAAACATTTTAAAATCCCATTCCGATTACTTTCAGAAGCATTTCCAGGAAATGCAGGAACCTATGATTTGGTTCCTGATTACTTGATTATAGAGGATGATCTCCACGTTTACAGCCCACTGGAAGTCCATCAACAGGCCCTGATCAGGACACTGCAGGCAAGTCCAGGACATAGAATTCCAGAGACTAAGCCTACAGACTCGCACTGCCCTGAATAAATAAGGAAAGAAAGTTGAACACCTTTTTACCTCTAAAACATACATACTATATTTATTTTACTTTTATTTGTATTTTGCTTAATAAGAAGTTGAGAGAATTTTTTATTTTTCTGAGAAAATTCCATACTGTTTCTAGGATTATATCCTAAGAATCCTAAAACATCAATTTCAAAGAACCCATGCACCACAATGTTCATAGCAGCACAATTTACAATAGACAAGAGTTGGAAGCAACCTAGATGCCCGACAGTAAATGAATGGGTCAAAAAATCGTGGTACATATACACAATGGAATTCTATGAAGCAGAGAGAAAGAAGGAGCTACTACCCTTTGCAACAACATGGATGGAACTGGAAAGCATTATGCTGAGTGAAATAGGCCAGGTGTTGAAAGACAAATACCATATGATCTCACCTTTAACAGGAAGCTAAAGAACAAAACGAACAAGCAAGCAGAATAAAAACAAAGACACTGAAATAGAGAACAAGGGGACAGTGACCAGAGGGGAGAGGGAAGGGAATTTAAGGGGGAAGGGGGGAGGGATTTGGAGGAACAAATGTGAAGGATGCAGGGACGAGAGCTGGGGGGGGTGGAGATGGGAGGGGGGCTGGGATGGAAGAAATAGACAAAAACTGTACTTGAAAGATAACTAAATAAATAAAATGAAATAAAATAAAGAAGTTGAGAGAAGTAGTAATTAAACACTGAAATGTTGAGTTTACTGATGCAGAGCAATCTATTTGATACAGAACATCTTTGTGAAGGATTGTGTTTATCACTGATATGTTCATGTCCCTGTGGATTACCATGCTTTGGCTATTATTTTAAATTTAAAAAATCATGTAACAACATTTCTTTTCAAAAATCCAATATATAAAACTATGTATTGTAATTAAATGTTACTTTGCTTTTTATTTATACTTCTTATAACTGACTGTATATAATTGGGTCTCAGTGGAGAAGATGGCTAAAAAAGTAAGAGAAGTCAATTGTAGAAGGAGTAAGAAAGGTGAGAAAATGGTATGTAACATAGATCAGAGGCCTAGAAATAGGCTCATTAATTGAATTCAAGTGCAACAGCTCTTAATTTTTACTGCACCTTTTCCTTTCCTGTCATCTTGCAGTTTTCTTACTGCCAGTGACCACTACCACCTTACTTCACTCTCCAAAAGTACGGGAAACCTCTTACTGAGAAAAATGACCAAAACGGTGCTGGAGTTTGCAAATGTAGTGGGCACTTAAACTCTCTTATTATTTGAAGAAATAAGATCCCTTTTAAAATTCCACAGTGGAATCCATTTGATAGTATTTCAATATGGAATGAACTCCAATGTGACTGCTTCAAAAAAAAGCTAAAAGGAAGAAGGAGGAGGAAGAGGGGAGAGGAAGGAAGGAAGAAAGGGAGGGAGGGAGGAAGGAAGGGAGGGAGGAAGCAAAGGCAGAGAGGGAGGGAGGGAGACACTTTACTATCTAGCTCAGAAACAAGAAGACAAGAGATTAAGGTAAAAGGCTGAGTTTCTTACTAGGCATATTTTCAACAAACACAGCTGGATGAAAATTTTAAAAATTAATCAGATCACTTTGATGTATTTTCAGCCAGTTCACTAATTAATTTAGTTGTAAATTAACTATTGCTTAAACATAGTAAGCTCATATAATTTCTTATAATAAATATAGAATTAACTTTCTGAGGAAGTGAGGTTTTTAAAACTGACTTAAGCTAACCAATTGATCTTCATCCTTTTTTATATATCACACTAATAACGGTTTTTAAAAAACAACACATCTTGTCATATCCTAAGTAATAATGATAATAATAATAATACAATAATAAATGGCAAACATCTATTGAGTGCTTACTATATGTTATCTAAACCACTTATGTAAACAACTTCGTAAGCTAGAAAGTGATTATTACCACATTACAGGTGAGGGAACTGAAGACTAGAAAATTTATGTAACTTGCCCAAGGCTCTAGAGATGATGGTGACAAACTAGAATTCAGATACCTGTTTGACTCTAAAACTGAAGCTTGTGTTTTGAGATGTGCATGTAATTTTATTTAAAGAAGTATTCCTCTTCCTATTTCATTTCATTTTTGAGCTTTATTGAAATATAATTGACATATAACACTGCATAAGTTTAAGATTTACTATGTAGTACATTTATGCATGTATAGATTGCAAAATTATTACCCCAGTAATGTTAGTTAACAGCTGTGGGAAGTAGGTGGGTGAATAGTGGCCAGAGCTCTCAGAGGGCAGCAAAGAACATGGATCCCACTAGCCATTTTGCAGATTCCATCTGGAAGGTCACCCAGGAGCCACTGGGGATGTCTCACCTGCAGATCATCCCCCGTCTGGTCCGTAGGCATCCCTAAAGCTATCATGCATACTCTCCTCATGCATACACCCCTACCTTTACCCCTGTGTGCACCAGAGGACAGTGAGAGACAGGCTTTGCAGAAAAACAACCAAAAGTTTATGTAGAACTACAAAAGATTCTGAATAGCCAAAGCAATTCTGAAAAAAAAAAAACACAAAGCTGGAGGCATTCTATTTTCCGATTCCTATATTACAAAGCTATATTTATCAAAACAATATGATACTCTCATAAAATATAATGTAGACCATTGGAGCAGAATTGGGAGCCCAGAAATAAACCCATGCATTTACAGTCAACTAGTATTTGACAAGGGAGTCAAGAGTACTCCCTGGATAAAGAGAAAAGATGATCTCTCAGAAAAATGGCTTTGGGAAAGTTGGATAGTCACATGCCAAAGAATGAATCAGACTCCTCTCTTACAGCACTCGCAAAAATTAACTCAAAATGAATTAAAGAATTAAATATAAGAATTGATACCATAAAATTCCTGTAAGAAAACGTAGGGAAAATCTACTTGACATTGGTTTTGGCAATTATTGTTTTCACTATGATACCATAAGCACAAGCAATAGAAGCTAAACTAAGTAGGACTCTACTAAACTCTTAAGTTTCTGCACAATGAAAGAAACAAGCAACAAAATGAAAAGGCAAATTATGAAGTAGAAAATATTTGTAAACCATATATCTGATAAGTGGTTAACATCCAAAATATTTAAGGAGCTCATACAACTCAATAGCCAAAAAAGCATAAATAATTACGTAGACAATCTTATTCCAAAAAAATGACATAAAATGCCAACAGGTGTGTGAAAAAGTTCTCAACATCCCTGCTTATCAGGGAAATGCAAGTTGAAACCACAATGGGATATTACCTCACAACTTTTAGAATGGCTATCATCAAAAACACAAGAGAAAATATGTTGGTGAGGACATGGAGTAAAAGGGAACCCTTGTGCACGGTCAATGGGAATATAAATTTGTGCAGCCACCATGAAAAACAGTGTAGAGGTTACTCCTCAGAAAGCAAAAAATACAACTACCATATGATCTAGCAATCCCACTTCTGAGGACATAGCTAAAAGAAGTGCAATCAGTGTCTCAAAGAGATAATCTGTATTTCCCTGCTCATTCCAGCATTATTCACAATAGTCATGACATTGAAACAGCCTAAGTGACCATTGACAAATACATGGAAAAACAGTATGTTTTTATATATATATATATCATATCTCATATAAATATATATCATGTCATATGTATATGTCATATCCTATATATACATTCAGCCATAAAAACTAGGAAATCTTTTTTATTTTTATTTACTTATTTTTCAAGTACAGTTTTCTGTCTATTTCTCCCATCCCAGCCCACCCTGCCCCATGCTCCCCACCTCCCTCCCACTTCTAACCCCCTTAGTTCTTGTCCCTGTGTCCTTCATACTTGTTCCTCCAAATCCCTCCCCCTTTTTCCCTTTAAATTCCCTTCCCTCTCCCCTCTGGTCACTGTCCCCTTGTTCTCTATTTCAGTGTCTTTGTTTTTATTCTGCTTGCTTGTTTGTTTTGTTGTTTAGCTTCCTGTTAAAGGTGAGATCATATGGTATTTGTCTTTCAACACCTGGCCTATTTCACTCAGCATAATGCTTTCCAGTTCCATCCATGCTGTTGCAAAGGGTAGGAGCTCCTTCTTTCTCTCTGCTGCATAGAAAACTAGGAAATCTTGTCATTTGCAACACCATGTTTATACTAAGGGCATTACAGTAAGTAAAATAAGTCAGGAAGACAATACTAAAGTATTCTTACCTACATGCAGAACTAAGAAAAAGCCAATTCTATAGAAACAGAGAATGGTGGGAGCAACAGAAATAGAAAGCTATTTTTCAAGGGCACAAATTTCTGGTTACAAGATGAATAAGTTCAGGGATTTAATGTCCAGCATGGTGACATGGTCAACAACACCATATTACATATTTGAAAGTTGCTTACAGACTAGATCTTAAATGATAGCACTACACACATAAACAGGTATTTATGTGAGGTGATGGAGATGTTAACTAATCTGATTGTGGGAATTGTTTCACTATACATACATGTATAAAATCAACAACTTATATACCTTAAATCTTACACAATATTATATGTTAATTTTATCCCAATAAAGCTGGGGAAAAGTGAATAACTAATGAATTAAAAATGTTCTTCTGTTGATATTCATAATTTACAAAGCAGATTTACAAACTCATGCACTGCTGATGGGAATATGTTCTGAAAAATGGGTCATCTGGCAATTTCTTTTTTTTAAATATATTTTATTAATTATGCCATTACAGTTGTTCTATTTCCCCCCTTCATTCCCCTCCACCCTGCACACCCCCCACCATTCTCCCCCTTTAGTTTATGATCACATGTCTCAAGTTCTTTAGATTCTATATTTCCCATACTATTCTTGCCCTCCCCCCTATCTATTTTCTACCTACTGTCTATCCTACTTATTTTCTGTACCTTCTCCCCCCTTCTCCGCCTCCCACTCCCCTGTTGCTAATGCTCCATGTGGTCTTCATTTTTATGGTTCTGCTCCTGATCTAGCTGTCCTCTTAGTTTGCTTTTGTTTTAGGTGTGGTTGTTAATAACTGTGAATTTGCTGTCCTTTCACTGTTCATCTTTTTTATCTTCTTTTTCTTAGCTAAGTCCCTTTAACAGTTCATATAATAAGGGGTTGGTAATGATGAACTCCTTGAATTTGATCTTATCTGAGAAGCACTTTATCTGTCCTTCCATTCTAAATGAAAGCTTTGCTGGGTAGATCAATCTTGGATGTAGGTCATTGGATTTCATGACTTGGAATACTTCTTTCCAGCTCCTTCTTGCCTGTAAGGTCTCTTTTGAGAAATCAGCTGACAGTCTGATGGGAACTCCTTTGTTGGTGACTGTCCCCTTATCTCTTGCTGCTTCTAGGATTCTCTCTTTCATTTTAATCTTGGCTAATGTAATGATGATGTGCTTTGGTGTGTTCCTTCTTGGGTCCAACTTCTTTGGGACTCTCTGAGCTTCCTGAAGTTCCTGGAAGTGTATCTCCTTTACCAGATTGGGGAAATTCTCCTTTATTATTTGTTCAAATAAGTGTTCCACTCGTGCCTGTTCCTCTTCCCCTTCTGGTACCCCTATAATTTGAATGTTGGAACATTTAAAGATGTCCTGAAGGTTCCTAAGCCTCTCCTCATTTTTTTGAATTCTTATATCTTCATCCTTTTCTGTTTGGTCATTTTTTTCCTCCTTCTGGTCCACTCCTTTGATTTGAGTCCCAGTTTCCTTTCCATTACTATTGGTTTCCTGTGCATTTCCCTTCATTTCAATTAGTTTAGCCTTCATATGTTCCTCTAATTTGTGACTAAAATGAACCAGTTCTGTGAGCATCCGGATCACCAGTGTCTTGAACTGTGCATCTGAAAGTTTGGATGTTTCTTCATCACTTATAGTTATGAACTCTGGGGCTTTGAGTTCTTGAGCCATAATGTTTTGCTCTGTTACATATGAGGAGTGGAGTCTTAGTTGTTCACCAGGGCGGGGCCACCCAGGTCACTGGTTTGTGGCACTGTATGTGGGGGCGGGGTCAGAGGGGGATGATGGTGGTTCTCTCTGCCACTTCTCCCCACTGGGGCCTGCACAGTCCATCTCACTGCTCACTTCTTCACCAGTTTATCTGCACACAAATGTGTGATGGCGATCAGCCCTCAGTGGGTCCACTGCCTTGTGCCCTCAGTGGGTCCGCCCACTGCTACTCCACACCTGGGATCCGCCCATGGCTGCCTGCATGCCTGAGTTGTGGGCCCAGATCGGTCCAGGTCCAGTGGATCTTTTTTGCCTGACCCTGCTCTGCTGCTGGTTCTGCCCCGCTTACCAATTTGGCTGAAGGGTTCGTTGTTGTCAGACTTCCATGTAGTTCAATTTTCTGTGGTTTGGATGTGTTTTTTGTTGCTCAAACTTTCTTGTTTTTAAACTTGGTTGTGCAAGAAAGCTCAGTGCTTTCACCTATGCCTCCATCTTGGCGGAAGTCCTCATTTGGCAATTTCATCATTGTGTGAACCACACTGAGTGCACTTACACAAACCTAGGTGGTGTAGCCTACTACACACCTAGGTTACATTGTGTAGTATGTTACTCCTAGGCTACAAGCCACATGTCATGTTACTGTATAAAACAACACAAGATTAAACCAAGCACAAAAGAAAATGATACAATTAAGAGACTAAGTATGAGATATATAAGGCTGCTGCCTGCATAACAAGGCATGCTGTTTTACAGCAAACTTTTTTTAAAGTAGAGAGACTACACTCTAAAATAACCATAAAAATATGATATAGTAAATACAGAAACCAGTGACATAGTCATTTATTGTCATTATCAAGTATTATGCACTGTACATAATTGTATGTGCCACACTTTATACAACTGGCAATGCAGTGGGTTTGTTTACACCAGCATCAGCACAAACAGATGAGTAAGATGTTGCACTACGTTACAATGGCTATGATGTCACTAGGCAACAGGAATTTTTAATTTATATTGTACCCCAATGGGACTACTGTTGTATATGTGGTTCAAAACATCACCATGTGATACATGACTGTATTTATGTGAGCTAAAGCCAACACTGAATAAGGAAAACTTATAAAAAACATCCAAATTTCTTTGAGTAAAATACAGGGTATCTAAGATTATAATGCAAATTTATGTTAAAGTATATTCTGAAATCATAAAGACTTTGACATATGGAATAGCCTCAAAAAACTAAAAATGGAATTGCCTTTTGACCCAGCAGTTCTTCTCCTGGGAATATACCCTAAGAATTCTGAAACACCAATTCAAAAGAACTGATGATGCACCCTCATGTTCATAGCAGCACAATTTACAATAGCCGAGTGCTGTTAACAGCCTAGTTCCCATCAGTGAATGCATGGATTGAAAAATTGTGGTACTTTTGCACAATGGAATACTAGAATGAAAAAGGAAAAAAGGAACTTCTACCTTTTACAACAGCATGGATGAAACTGAAAAATATTATGCTGAGTAAAATAAGCCAGACGGTGATAGACAAATACCATATGACCTCACCTATAAGAGGAACCTAATGAACAAAACAAACTAATGAGAAAAATGGAACTAGAGGCATAGAAACCTGGAACAGATTGACAGTGACCAAAGAGGTGGGGGGGAGGGGGATAATTGTGGAAGAAATGGGAAAGGACTAGTCAAAGAACATGTATGAATGACCCGTGGACATGGACAACAGTGTGGGGATTGACTGTGGGAGTGGGGGTTGGGATGGGCCCAGGAGGGCAAAGGGGAAAACAGGGGATAATTGCAATAGAAAAACAATTTTAAAATCTTTTAAAAGGCTAAATATTTTATGGCTTATTTGTATTTTTGAATGATAGCATTTTATATTAGCTTTTTTCCTTACATTTAAATATAGCTATAAACCCTTGCAATTTAAATATGCAGCTATACTAAGTACAAATTCTTTGTTTCTTTATTTGTCATTAAAATCTTAATTTAATGTCGATGTAGTGTGTCCTTACATATAACTTCTTTAAATTGTGTGTATGTTTTGTATCCTTACCATTACTTAACTGTAACCAACTTCTCCTCAAATAAATAGACTGCTATTTTCAGAGTAAAGTTTTGCTAAAATCCCTAACCGAAGCTTCAGAAGCAAGGCATTATTAAAATGAGTCAATTAGTTAATGTTCCCTTCCCTCTTTTCTCTCTTGGTTTTTGCATGTCAAGTCAGAAGAGACAGGTGGAGGAAGGTGGAAGAGTGTGACTTCACATAATATGTCCACTAATTTTAGTTCCCAGGGAAACTGCCACGTTGCTCTGGTCCTGTCTCTTAGGGGAGTTATTAAATACTCATCCAGATGGCACCAAATGTCTACACAGAAGCCAAAGGTTTAGTCGGTCAACAGCAGAAGTGTCTTAGACATGCTTACTAAATGAGACTTTAAATGCCAGTTCCTTGGGGCCCAGATAAATCCAGCTTAAGTAACAATTAGGCACAGAGAGGAAGGACAGATTTCACCCATGAAAACTACCTGAATACCATAAGCAACTCAGAGAAAATTTCAGCTGCTTATTTATAAATCAAATGACACTCAAATTAACAGATGGCCCTAATGCACAAGAGATCATATAGTGGTCATATAAGGGAAGCCTTGAAATATACTTTTTCTAAATGCGCACATACAAGATATAGAAATGATCCGTTCAGTGGATGATATTGTGCCTTCCCTCTCTTCCTCCTCTATTAATCTACCCAGTTATTTTGAATTCTAACCACGTGCCAGATACTGTGCTAGGTTCTCAGGACACAAACAGTTGTCATTGCCTTCTCGGAACTTATTTGGTTTAAGAAGAAGCAACCAGTTGGTTAAAATTGATCATTTTTAAGCTGATCGTTTGCAATTAGTATATAAATAGCCTACAAGTATCTGTACAACTGCAGTTATGCTGAATCTACACAAAAACATTTAGTTATTTCTGAGAAAATTTCTACTAGAATTTTATGCTGTAATTTACTTATTACTTTAAATATATTTAATTCACAGACTCAACTGCTAAATAATATTTTTTTACTAAAATTCTAAGGAACCATAACCATCTCTTTTTAAGTGAATAAAATATTCAAGTTCTTGTTAAAGACCCATGAAGCCTAACTTCTCTTTCTGTTCTGACTAGAATAAATCTACATTCTATAGCATATATGTACTATATATATTTATGTGTATATATGGAACAATTTTATGTGTATATAGTCCATTATATATGGACTATAGCAGAGTAATTAACAAGCAATTCAATTTAAGATTATTTTAAATTTCTCACATATTAAAATATGAGTTATTAAATGGCCTATGAATTGCCTGAATTTGAATTAATACTGTTAGCTTTAAAAAGTTTCATAATTCAGATTTAATTTATTAACTTTCTGAAACTGGTGATCCAGCTCAATACTAGGATGTTTAGGGTATGAATGAGCCAGTAGGAGGATGGCAACTGAAATTTTTTTTAAAAGTATTCCTTTTTAAAAATTTGTGGGCAAAAGACATATAAATGAATTTGTTGCTTACAGTAGAAGGAGTTTCTGTATTATAAAGCTATTTTTATTGACTCTGTGTAGAAATATAGTGGAGTTGATGCTTAAGGCCCTAGAAAGATTTATGTTTAGCCTGAGAGAAGATTTATGTTTTGGAAAACCTACCATCAGCTCATTGGACAGTGAGGTGATTTATATACCTCCCATTAGATGAACGATTTGAGAATAGCTCCTTCTGTGCTTCTGTTTACAGTGTGCTCCTGTTTCAAAAGACATTTTGAATTGTTTTCAGCAGAGTTCTAAATTATGCATTTTAAAACTTAACAGTAAAATTTTCTATCCTAAAAGTGTTCTACATGGGCATTCTGGGACTTTTATGAAAGAGCTATTTTATTTCATGTTGAGAGACTCAGCAACCTAGAAAAATACAATAACATGTACTTCAAGTGCTATTAGAAAATTAGACTTTAAAAAATAATATGCATAAGATGTATACTTAAGTCATAAATTTACACAGAAATTACTTTAATTCAATTCCATTTTATTTAAGCATTTAAAATTTTTTGGTAGAAACCTCACATTGATGTAAAAAATGGAATTTAAAAATGATTGCTCTCTAATAGGATCAGATTTATACTCATTCCAATGACGTATTCAACTGGTTTTAACAGACCAAAAATGTGTGCAGCACAGTGTAGGAGCTATGCAGACCCTGGATTCTGACTGCTTGGGTTTGGGCCTTGTGTCGCTTGACCTTTCTCTGTCCTGGTTTCATCATCTCTGAAATGGGATCATAACATTTCCTATTGCATAGTGTTGTGGTGATGATTAAATCTTATTTGTATATGTTCAGTTTTTGAACAATGACTGGCCCCTAGTCAGTACCATTTAACTTGTAGCTGGTGTCCTTATTGTTATTATGCTTAATACTCCATGGAAAAGATATCAATGAGACGAAACTAGAGATTTTTATGAAGTAATTACTGAGAAAGTTTCAAAGGCAGTTTTATATAATTGCAGTGTCTCTATGGGCAGAATTGTTTCATCTGAGGAAACTATTAAAAGTAAACTAAACTGAAGTATTTTGTCTTTACCTGTAGTGTAACCTCTGGAAGGACAGCAACCTTGTCTGTTGTGTGTATGGCTACTCCCCCAGGGATTAAAAGTAGTTGGTGCAGTGTGGGTGCTCAATAAATCTCTTCTTCACTAGTAGGGGAAACAAATATTTTTCACTGAATAACATATTATTACAGTAAAATAATACCAAATCCTCCAGTAAAAATATCTACAGGAAAATATGAGTACTGACTGACACATAATAAAGAGCAGGTTCCCTCTTTCCTGGCCACCAAAGGTAGTTGATTTAGGGCAAGTTGTCACCTCCTCCCACATGGGAAATTTTCAGCAATGACAATCCCGATGTCACTTACTCCCTCTGATTTCTTTCTGATCAGTTTAAGAGCGATGGTGTTGGTGGGCAACTGGAATTACCTCCTTCACTGAATAATCCTTTCTTTTGTTCAATATGCTGCAGACATAAATCCAAGCTTTATATATTTTAATCCATTATTACAGTCATCTTATGAGAGATTGTTGAAGGAACAATTGCTATAAGAAGCCCAGAATCAACCCTGAAATATGCAACTGTTTTTATTTCTATGTATTTAGTCACCTTGGGCATGTCCCCTACTAATATGCAGGGGTCAGAGCAAAGGTTTTAAAGGTCCTTTCCAACTCTAAAATTCTATTTACTTTGTTACATTTCCTAAGGAATTTTAATTTATTAACTACCTATGATCTAGTATATATCCTTTAATAATATTTTCTTATTTTTATTTTTCTATTAAAGTCTACTTTTAATATTATTTTGTATTAGTTTCAGATGTGTAGCATAATAGTTAGATAATCATATACTTTACAAAGTGTTCCCACCGATATTTTCAGTACACACCTTACACTATCCATAGTTATTACAGTATTATTGACTATATTCCCTACGCTGTACTTTACATCCTGCAATTATTTTGTCACTACCAATTCATACTTCTTCGTCATATTTTTTCCTTAAATTCTCTTTATTTCACCACATTATTTTAAAAGGTTAGAGATTAAATATAAAGAATAGTTCGGTTAAACCAGATATATTACCAACATAGGGAAAGGCTTGACTTACCAGTGTCAAGAGCTATGAGGGGTGTGCAGTTTTACCCTACAAGTTTAGTCTGCCCCAGTTTGATGGTGAGCCTGAGAAAGAAGCAACATTACTCATGGCAGAGGAAGATGGAGCTTCCTTTTTGCACTGGTTGCCAGGCTGCTAGGCCTGAGGAGTAGTCCGGGTAGGTGCTGAACAGTAAGCAAATCTGCCCTTTGTTTTCCTATATAAACAGTCTCAAAAAGACAGTCCAGAACAAAAAGGCAATTAGTCCTTAGTACTTCCCTCACAGGACATGCAGACACAGGAAAGACACGGAAAGAACCATTTTCTCCCAACAACATTCATCCCTCTTTTCTAGGTTACTGTCTTGGCTTCTGACAAGAAGTATGCTACTCCATCAACCATTCTGACTAACCTTACAGAGGCTGGGAAGAAAATTGCAGTTTGTCTCATATGGTAGTTAGTGAAGGCGACCATTAACAGGAGGACTCCACCCAAGTAGATGAGGCCAACCTAGAGTACTGATCCCAGCAATTTTCCCAGGATCTCAGACTTGACCCGCTAAACAAATCCTATAAATTATCCAAGTTTACCTTAAAAAATCCAGATGATTTTCTTCTTAAGTTTCTAAATTGACCTTTCCCCTTGACTTGAGGCATCAATCCAGGCTCATTAATAAGAATATAGACATTCTTTAAAACTTACAGAGACCCATTCCCTTCCCCACTTTAGCCAAATGGGCTACCATAAGGGTGCTGACTGAGCAGTCCACTAAACCAAGAGGTCATTATCATTTTAATCTAGGACCATGTCAGTCAAGTCAACAAGAGCATCTGGGTGCTGAGTCAGAATTCAGCTTAAACCCTCTCGGTCCCCCTTTGGCTAGGCAACTACCTGAAGAGTAAAGAGATAGTTCAGAACATACAGTAGTTAGAGGCTCACAAGACAAGTAGAAATGCAAAAAAAATCAATGAAGAATTGTCTCCAAGAGCCAGTTTTTATGCATTGTATCTTTTTTATTTTTTACATGATTCTAAAGATTTATTTGGAAGAATAAGTAATATAAGAATAGCCCAGAAAATTGTAAATAAGAAAAAAATGCAGAGCTTGGCTAACTTCATCAGATATTTAAATATTATGAAGATAAAGTAATTAAAAAACAGGTCTAGGATTAGGCATATAGAACTGTGTAACACAGGGAGCCAGAGATAATACAAGTGTGTGAGAGGTTTTTCAAGTTACTGGAAATGAGGTGAGAAACAAGCACTCCCATACCGAGAGTGGGAGAATAAATTTTGGTAACCTTTTTGAAAGGCAATTGGCGAGAGCTATTACATTTTTAAATATACAAGTACTTTGGCCCAGCAGTTTTGCCTTTAGGAATTTGTTCCAAATATTTCTTTAGTAACACATTTGTCTAATTCACAAGATTGTGATGATAAATCAAACTTCTTGGTTCTGTTTCATCAGAAATTATATTTGTACATTGTATGTTGCAGCTCCTTTCCTCCTTTCTCTCTCTTCTTTTTTAAATTTATTATTTTTATTTTTTAATGTATTTCCGTTACCATTTAGTCCCCTATACCACCCTGCTCAATCACCACTCTCTTGTCCATGTCCATGAATTTGTTTTCCTTTTTGTTCAATTCCTCCACCTCTACCCAACCCCTCAGCTGTCGTTCTGTTCTCTATCTATGAGCCTCTATTTTTCTCATTCGTTCAGTTTGTTCATTAGATTCCACATATGAGTGAAATCATATGGTATTTACCTTTTGCTGACTTTCTTATTTGACTTAGCCTAGTGTTCTCCAGGTCCATCCACAGTGTCTTTTTCATGGCTGAGCAGTATTCCATTGTGTGAATGTCCCATAGTTGTTTTATCCACTCATTCACTGATGGACACATGTGCTGTTTCCCAATATGAGATATTCCTAGCAAATGACTGTTCTTTTGTTTACCACACAACTGCTAAATGTGCTCCTGCCTCAGTCAGCTTCGTACCTACTGTAACCTTCAGGTGACTTTCTGGAGCTTTGCTTTTCTTACTTCCCTTCAGTCTATGCTTTTGATTTTTCATTCCATTTCTTATAGAATGCCACCCTGTTTCACAACCACTTCTTAATTTCCTAATATAACTGGAAAGTTGATTACCTTTATGTATCAAAAACACAAAGGATGATCCTGGGTCTTGAATCTGGTAAGACTGACCTGGAGTTCCATTCATGGACTATAATGATGCATATCCACATAAATATTATGCTCCCAATATTTCTTTGGAAGTGGGAGTAGAATATATTAGAAGTAGGGTAGAGTTTTGGGGTCAGGCATACTTGAGTTTAGTGTTCAGGTCCTGTACTTATTTGCTGTGTCATTTTTAGGAAGTTTTTCTCATTGTGAAAGGAAAACTTCTGTTTCTTAGAGTTGTTAGAATTAAGTAAAATGGCTCATGTGAAATGACTGGTGGAATTCCTGACAGTAGCAGGTACTCAGTGCCAATTCTCTGTCCTCTTACTAATTTGTTAGTGTGAGTGTGTGGAGATTGTCAAATGATTTATCAAAATGATGATAAATGTTACACTAGAGCTTCTATCTTTTGGCTCTGTGCAAATATGAGTCTTTTTTTCTAATTTTTATTTTTGTTCAAGTACAGTTGTCTCCATTTCCCTCCACCACTCCCCCCACCCCAGCCATCTCCACTTCCCACCCTTAGTCCTACCCACTTTTGGTATTGTCCTTGTGTCCTTTATACATATTCTTGAAAACCCTCCCCTTCTCCCCCCCACTGTTATCCCCTCCCGCCTCCCTTCTGGCTACTGTCAGTTTGTTCTTAATTTCAAAGCAAATATGAGTCTTTTTATATGTTGTTTGCATTGTCTTTTTACTCACCACTGTTTGTTTGCTTCTTATAGCTGTATATTCATACATTGATTTTCAAATTATTTTGGTTTGTTCACTTGGTACATTAGTTATTCTTTTTCAGAATCTTGAAAATAACTTTCTGATTCCTCTATTTTATTGAAATATTAAGAAAACATTAATTGTAATTTACTGTCATGCCAGCTTTCTGGTGCATGACCGGTAGCCTGACAGTTAAGTGTGTTGTTTCTAGCTTTGGTAAATCAGCTCTGCTTATTTGGAAAACACATCATGTTGACAACCCAGCAGGCTGAAAAGTGATATGGGAACAACATGCTAGTGGGTCTCAATGACACATCACGACTAATCTCATTATTGCCACTGGCACCGAATTGAAGTTACACTGACACAGCCTTAAGTCAGCAGTCCCCAAACTTTTAGGCACAAGGGACCAGTTTTGTGGAAGACAATTTTTCTACAGATTTGCGGGGGTGATGATTTTGGGATGATTCGAGTGCATACATCTATTGTGTGCTTTATTTCTATTATTATTATATTGTAATATACAGAGCCCAGCAGAAGTGAGGCTTGCTTGAGTGTGGTTGGTAGGGTACTTGAATGTCTTGCACGAGATGGGCAGCAATTTGAACATTTCACTTAAAATGTCATATAGTGTGCTTGAGTGTGATGTTGTTATGTTACAGAATTACATGCTTATGGTTTTGTAATAAAAGATTTTGTAATAAAAAAGGAGCATTATCCTGGCTGGTGTCACTCAGTGGATGAAGTGCCAGCCTGTGAACCAAAGGGTTGCTGGTTCTATTCCCACTCAAGGAACATGCCTCAGTTGCGGGCCAGGTGCCCAGTAGGGGGCACATGAGAGGCAACCATACATTGATCTTTCTCTCCTTCTCTTTCTCCCTCCCTTTCCCTTTCTAAAATTAAATAAATAACACTTTATTTTCTAAAAAAGTGTTATTTGTGCTGGACTGTATATAATAAAATAATTATATAACTCACCGTAATGCAGACTCAGTGGGACCCTGAACTTGTTTTCCTGCAACTAGATGGTCCATCTGGGTGATGGGAGAAAGTGACACACAAACTTTTCTTGCTTATGTCTAATCTACTATGTAATCTCTGTCTGGTTGCTGTCACTGTAGAAAACTCTGCTTCACAAGATAGGGTATTGGAAATGGAAGCAGGCTTTTCAGTGGTTTAGTGGCAATCTCAGGATATTCTGCCTTGACTTTAATCCAGAACGTATGAAGATTTGAAGTTGTCTCAAACATACTTTTAAAGCCACCATCATTTGCAATCTCAAGCAGTTGTCTCTAGCATGGACAAAGTCAATTCACTTGGCTCATTCACAAGTGCATCACAGGTCCATTCCTTGCCAGGTTGGGGATCTTTTGTGGTTGGGGAGTAATGCCCAAACTCTTTTGAAAGATGAGATAGGTGATGATATACCACCTGAGAGAAAGAAGGTCCTGGCTCAGTCTCTTTCAAAATCTCTGCTAATGTTTGAAACATGTCAAAAATCCCAGTGTTCACTAGTCACTCTCATGATTCAGTTTGGCTTTGAATGCAGCCACTTATCTGCCGACTTGAACAGAGTTGTTGTTCATTCTTTAAATGAGAGGTTGAGTTCATTGAACAGATTGAATATATTACACAAGTAAGCAAGTTTTCTGACCCATTTTGTGTCACTGAAATGTGCTGCCAGGGGTGACAATTTTTCTAAAAGAGACATGAGTTAAGTGCATGTGCTTTGATGTGATTAATAATTTTAATCACATCCTGCAAAACTTTAAGTTCAGGTGACATTTTTCAGCTACCCAGCATTTCTCTATGGGTGACACAGTGTGTAGACTCACATTCAGAAGTGACCTCTTTGCCCTGAGTAGTGAAACCAGAAAGCCATCCAGTCACGGCAGCCACTCCATCCATGCATATACTGACATAAAATGACCAATTCAGTTTTCCCAATATGTAATCATTCGAAGACTTGAATTGTTCTGCAGCTGTGGTTTTGGTTGGAAACAAAAGTGTGCATAGCCTACCCTCATGAACATCCTCCTAAAAATATATTGCACAAAAACAAGCATTGTTGCTTTATTGTGAACATCAGTAGATTTGTCAACATCAGTACACTCATCAACCTGGATGTCATACCATGGTGACTCATTAATCCTCTCTGACAATTGTGCCTCAGTATCCTATGCTATTTCATCAATTCATGTAGTTATGGTGCCAGCCGAAAGAGGAACACGGGCCACCCTTTGAACTGCAGCCTTTCCTAAAAATTCATAATAAATGTCTTTGCAGCAGGCAGGATAAACTCTTCGTCAATAGTAAAGGGCTTCTTAGCTTTAGCAACATGGTAAGCCACTAATGATGCTCTCAGTGTAGACACATTTGATAAAGTGGTGACCTTCAATAATTGCTTCTGTTCCTTCTGTTCATGTTTTTTTTCTTTTGAAAAACTCTGAAGGCTTGTCTTTTTTAAAATGTCTTAATATATTTTATTGATTATGCCATTACAGTTGTTCTATTCCCCCCTTCATTCCCCTCCACCCTGCACACCCCCCACCATTCCCCCCTTTAGTTCATGAACACGTGTCTCAAGTTCTTTAGATTCTATATTTCCCATGCTATTATTACCCTCCCCCTATCTATTTTCTATCTACTGTCTATCCTACTTATTTTCTGTACCTTCTCCCCCCTTCTCCTTTTCCCACTCCCCTGTTGTTAACCCTCCACATGATCTTCATTTCTATGGTTCACTCCTGATCTAGCTGTCCTCTTAGTTTGCTTTTGTTTTAGGTGTGGTTGCTAATAACTGTGAGTTTGCTGTCCTTTCACTGTTCATCTTTTTTATCTTCTTTTTCTTAGGTAAGTCCCTTTAACAGTTCATATAATGAGGGGTTGGTGATGATGAACTCCTTGAATTTGATCTTATCTGAGAAGCACTTTATCTGTCCTTCCATTCTAAATGAAAGCTTTGCTGGATAAAGCAATCTTGGATGTAGGTCTTTGGATTTCATGACTTGGAATACTTCTTTCCAGCCCCTTCTTGCCTGTAAGGTGTCTTTTGAGAAATCAGCTGACAGTCTGATGGGAAGTCCTTTGTAGGTGACTGTGTCCCCTTATCTCTTGCTGCTTCTAGAATTCTATCCTTCATTTTAATCTTGGCTAATGTAATGATGATATGCCTTGGTGTGTTCCTTCTTGGGTCCAAGTTCCTTGGGACTCTGAGCTTCCTGGATTTTCTGGAAGTGTATTTCCTTTGCCAGAATGGGGAAGTTCTCTTTTATTATTTGTTCAAATAAAGTTTCCACTCGTGACTGTTCCTCTTCCCCTGCTGGTACCCCTATAATTCAGATGTTGGAGCATTTAAAGATGTCCTGGAGGTTCCTAAGTCTCTCCTCATTTTTTTGAATTCTTGTTTCTTCATATTTTTCTGTTTAGTCATTTTTTTCCTTCCTTTTGGTCTGCTCCCTTGATTTGAGTCCCAGTTTCCTTTCCATTACTTTTGGTTTCCTGTGCATTTCCATTCATTTTACTTAGTTTAGCCTTCATATGTTCCTCTAATTTGTGACTAAAATCAACCAGTTCTGTGAGCATCCTGATCACCAGTGTTTTGAACTATGCATCTGAAAGTTTAGCTATTTCTTTATTGCTTAGATTTATGGGCTCTGGGGCTCTGAGTTGTTCTTGAGCTATGTTTTGATCTGTTTATGCCTGTTATGTATGAGGAGAGGCACCTTAGATATTCACCAGAGTGGGGTCACCCAGGTCTCTGGTTTTGATGCTATATGTGGGGGTGGGGTCAGAAAGGGAGCACTGGCGGTCTTCTTCACTTCCCTGTCTGCCTCACCACTCGCCCCCGCCTGTTTATCTGAGCCCAAATGTGTGAGCCCACTGCCCTGCGTCAGGGTCTGCGTGGTCTGTCTCAATGCACATCTCTTCACTGGTTTATCTGCGGGCAAATGCGCAACTGCAGACAGCCAGCCATGCCACACCTTCCCTGTGTCCACCCCGTAGCTAGCCCACACCTGGGATATGCACCCTCGGCTGCCTGCGCGCTGTCCGGGTTGGGGGATCTTCCCCCCCCCACACCTGATCTGCTGCTGACTTTGCCCCTCTAACTGGTTTAGCTGAGCAGTTCATTATTTTCAGACTCCATATTGTTCAATTTTCTGTGATTTGCTTGCATTTATTATTGTTAAATTTTGTTGTTTTTAGATTTGGTTGTGCGAGGAAGCAAAGTGTTTCCACCTACGCCTCCATCTTGGCGGAAGTCCCAAAGGCTTGTCTTTTAATGCAGGATGATTTGTGACCACATAGTGAAGCAGGTTTGAAGGTTTCATGGCTTTGTTGAATTGCCAGTCACCACATATTATAAAAAATAGACTTAGAATGTGAGTTACCTGTTACAATGAACTGTAATTTAAGTAGAACTCGGTATTTTCTTTAAATGCAGCTTTCTTTTTGTTGGCAGTCTTAGAGTCTTCTGCTATCTCACAATTTGGTCTTTCCTCATTTCCAAAGAAGCTCTCCAAAGACATTTATTTTTTACTCATTTTGGCTGGGGTTAGCATGTGGGCTTACCAAAACTGTGACTGAGACAAGTGTTCACTTTGGGAAAGATATGCAGACAGAAGTGGTAAATAAAACAATGAGCAGCCCATGTGTGGACTGAAATTTAAGTGTTGGGTTCTGACTTAAAGCCTGCAACCAGATGCAGGTATGCAATTGAAATACATCAACTCACTTGCCACTATAAAGCCTGCCTCCAGATGCAGCTTAATTGTCACCTGCCACTCACTGATAGGGTTTTGATATAAGTCTGCAAACAATTAATTTATTTTGTTCTCTGTGCAGTCAAACCTCTCTACTCATGATAACCTGTGTTTGCAGCCACTGCCCAGCACTAGCATCACTGACTTTGCTCCACCTCAGGTCATCAGGCATTAGGTTCTCACGAGGAGTGTGAACATAGATCCCTCCTATGTGCAGTTCACAGTAGGGTTGCTGCTCCTACGAGAATCTAATGCTGCCACTGATGTGGCAGGAGGCAGAGCTCAGGGCTAATGAGAGCAATGGGGAGCAGTTGTAAATACAGATGACGCTTTCCTTGCTCACATGTCTGCCACTCACCTCCTGCTGTGCAGCCCCTTTCTTAACAGGCCACATACCCATAGCAGTCCATGGCCTGGGGGTTGGGGACCTCTGCCTTAAGTTATTCAGTCTATTAAGTAGATGTGATTATGGAGGGTAGATGTTTTATTACATTTATAAAAGGCTGTATTTTAAAGAAACTGATTTGTCCATTGACCTGCAATATACATTACACAAAAAAGGACTTATCCCTCAGATGTATTGAACTATGTCTTAGAATCCCAACATTTTTAATGATTAGTCTTTTTGTCAATATAAAAACTGGTAGGACACATTTTTCACTTAACATCCACAAAAAGCTGATAAACAGACAATATAACTACTTTACTCATTAGTTTGTACACAAATTACCAAAGTGCATTGAATAGTTAAGTCTTAATTCATCAGGCATTTTCACTGGTTTTATAATTAATAATTAACTATTCAATATTTAAGTACCATTCTTGCAAATATTCTGTAGAATTAACAAGGCTCATTCAATTTGTAAAGGCTGTCTCCTTGTTCTGCCACCAATAAGTGCAAAGTAATTATAAAAACATATTTTACATAGTAATAATAACCACTGTATTAACCAAATTAGTAGCAAATTATTACAATTTGAGAACAGTTCCTGTTAATAGTAATAGCAATTTATCTGCCACATACTTTAAGATAATTTACCAGGTATAAAGATTACAGCAATTCCTTGCTATTACAAATGCTAATTCTGAATATGCATATAATAAGTGAACTATAAGAATCAGTTTATTTGTCTTAATGTCATTAGTGTTTTAAATAAAATTTTAGTACTTTCAAAAATTAATACATTCACATGGTTAAAAACATTTTCTTTCTGAAAATGTCATAATAATATATATCATATTTCAATAAATGGATTGGGGCATTGGAATAAATTGTGTGGCATTTGGAAGACACAAAGTTGAATCATTTTACCATTCTTATACCAATAAAAATATAAGATATATTGAAATTTAAAAAGTAAAAAAGCTAAACCAGAGAAGTCCTATGGGAAACATATAAATTTGAAAAAGTAATGGAGAATACCTTGTTAAATATAAAAAGCCCCCAAAATAAAAATGAAATTAGTAAGTTTGACCATGTGAACAAATAATCTCTGTATGGCAGAAAAACATTATGAAGTGAAATGGCCAACTAGGTAAAAACATTTCCAACTCATAACAAAAGGGTACATTTCCCACTATATAGAAGAGTTTTACAGATTAAGTTTTAAAAGGACCAACAACCAAGTTAAAAAAAAAAAAATTTGTATCAGAAGATCAAATAGAATTTAGAGAAAAGAATTAGATGACTCATACACAAAAAATTCACTCTTATTAGGGGTCCACCAAGATGGAGGCATAGGTGGAAGCACTGCACCCTCTAGCACAACCAAGTTTAAAAACAACAAAGTTTTAGCAACAAAAATGCAGCCAAACCACAGAAAATTAAACTATACAGAAGTCAGAAGTCTGACAACAACGAACACTTCAGCCAAACCAGTAAGAGGGGCAGAGCCAGCAGCAGAGCGGGGTCGGGCAGGAAAGATCCACCAGACCAACCCAGGCACAGGACCCAGGCACGCCAGCCGCTGTGAGCGGACCCCAGGTATGGAGTAGTAGGTGGACCGACTGAGGGCTGACCACAGTCACACATTCGCGCGCAGATAAACTGGTGAAGGAGTGAGTGGTGAGACAGACTGTGCAGGCCCCGGTGGCGGAAAGCGGCAAAGGACAACCACCATTGTCCCTCTCTGATTCCACCCCCACATACAGTGTCACAAACCAGCGACCTGGGTGGCCCTGCCCTGGTGAACAACTAAGACTCCACTACTCATATGTAACAGGCACAGATAAAAACATGGCTCAAGAAGAACTCAAACCCCTGGAGCCAATAACTCTAAGTGACCAAGAAATTGCCAACCTATCAGATGCATAGTTCAAAACACTGGTTATCAGGATGCTCACAGAACTGGTTCATTTTAGTCACAAATTAGAGGAACATATGAAGGCTAAACTAATTGAAATGAATGGAAATGCACAGGAAACCAATAGTATGGAAAGGAAACTGGGACTCAAATCAAAGGAGTGGACCAGAAGGAGGAAAAAAATGACCAAACAGAAAAGGATGAAGAAACAAGAATTCAAAAAAAATGGAACCTTCAGGACATCTTTAAATGTTCCCACATCCGAATTATAGGGGTACCAGCAGGGCAAGAGGAACAGCCACGAGTGGAAAACTTATTTGAACAAATAATAAAGGAGAATTTCCCCAATCTGGCAAAGGAAATACACTTCCAGAAAATCCAGGAAGCTCAGAGTCCCAAAGAAGTTGGACCCAAGAAGGAACACACCAAGGCACATCATCATTATATTAGCCAAGATTAAAATGAAGAATAGAATTCTAGAAGCAGCAAGAGATAAGGGGACACAGTCACCTACAAAGGACTTCCCATCAGACTGTCAGCTGATTTCTCAAAAGACACCTTACAGGCAAGAAGGGGCTGGAAAGAAGTATTCCAAGTCATGAAATCCAAAGACCTACATCCAAGATTGATCTATCCAGCAAGACTTTCATTTAGAATGGAAGAACAGATAAAGTGCTTCTCAGATAAGATCAAATTCAAGGAGTTCATCATCACCAACCCCTTATTATATGAACTGTTAAAGGGACTTACCCAAGAAAAAGAAGATAAAAAAGATGAACAGTGAAAGGACAGCAAACTCACAGTTATTAAGAACCACACCTAAAACAAAAGCAAACTAAGAGGACAGCTAGATCAGGAGCGGAACCATAGAAATGAAGATCACATGGAGGGTTAGCAACAGGGGAGTGGGAGAAGGAGAAGGGGGGAGAAGGTACAGAAAATAAGTAGCATAGACAATAGGTAGAAAATAGATAGGGGGGAAGGCACGAATAGTATGGGAAATATAGAATGTAAAGAACTTGAGACAAGTGGTCACAAACTGAAGGGGGAATGGTGGGGGAGGGGTGTGCAGGGTGGAGGGGAATGAAGGGGGGAAATAGAACAACTGTAATGGCATAATCAATAAAATATATTTAAAAACATTCACTCTTATTAGGAAAAATGTAAACTACAGTGCCTCCGAGATACTACTTCTTACTTACAAGATTGTGATGGCCTCAGTTCTTTCGGATATACACTAGAAGATTTTGGGGTTATATATTAGTTCTATTTTTTTTCATTAACCTCCTTTCCATTTTCTGCAGCAGTTATCCCATTTTACATTCCCACCAATAGCATACATGGCTCTTGTTTTTCTACATTCTTACCAACACAGCTTTTTAAATAGTCATTCTTAGAGTGTGAAGTGATATTTTGTTGTGATTTTCACTTGCATTTCATTAATGATTAGTGATGTTGAGCATCTTTTGATATGCCTATGACAAAATAGCCAAGATATGGAAACAACTTAAATGTTCATTGATGGATGCATGGGTTTAAAAAATGTGGTGTATATGTACAATGAAATATTCAGTCTTTAAAAAGAAGGAAGCCTTGCCCTATGCAATAACATGAATGAGACTGTAGGACATTAGCTAAAGTGAAATAAGCCAGCAACAGAAGGACAAATGATGTATGATACCACCTGCATGAGATATCTAAAATAGTAAAACTCATAGAAATGAAGAGTAAAATAGTAGTTTCCAAGACCTCGGGGCAGGAGGAGAAATTAGGGAGCTGGTGTTCAATGGTATGAACTTTCAGTTCTACAAGATTAATGAATTCTAGAAATCTGCTATACATCATTGTATCTATAGTTACCTATACTCTATTGTTCATTTAGAAATATATTGAGAGGGTAGACCACATGCTAAGTATCCTTACCATAATAGATTGGCAAAGGTCAAAATGATTGATAATACTGTACATGGGAAAATGTGGAGAAACATACTCATAGATTCTGAGAGAAGTATATCTGGATACAGTCTCTATAATGGGCAATATAATGCTATTTACCTAAATTTCAAATTTGTGTTGAACCAGAAAATATAGCTATAGATAGTTTTGCTCATTTATGAAATCTTGCACTCACAAGGGTATTTATTTTAGCATTGTTTGAAATAGTAAAATAATGGAAACAATCTAGATGCCCAGCCACAAGTGAATTAGTAATAGAGTTATAGTATTATTTTTATTAAAAATACATAAAGTATTTCAATTTTTATACCTATGTAAAGATTGGTACTTGCAGAGCCAAGCAGTGTACTTTTCCTCTCCTGAATAGTTTTTTTCTTCAGGTGTTTCCAATTGTATTCCTGTTTTCCCTGTAATTATCTTCTATATTATTTAAATTCTCTCATTGAGTCTCTTATTTGGGGGGAGTTCTATTCAGACCTTTTATTCCATCCTTGGCTAGTAGCTTTCTATGCCAGGGACAAGAATCTCATTCTGTGACTCCCTTTATTTTGTCTGGGTTGATTCCAATGTTTCTCCTTTTCATTGTCATCTCCTTTCTTGGTTTTATTCTTTCATTTATGTGTACACATCTTCAAGCAAATTATTAAGAAAATGTGAAGCCCTGGCTGGTGTAGCTCAGTGGATTGAGCACGGGCCTGTGAACCAGAGGATTGCAGTTCGATTCCCAGTCAGAGCACATGCCTGGGTTGCAGGCAGGTTCCCTGCAGGCCAGTTCCCTGCAGGGGATGCACTAGAGGCAACCATACATTGATGTTTCTTCTCTCCCTCTCTCCTTCCCCTCTAAAGATAAATAAATAAAATTAAAAAAAAAGAAAATGTGAAAAAAGTTAAATTTTCTGAGGTTTTCATGTGTTTAAAAATGTTTCTATTCTACTTTCACATGTGATTGGTAGTTTGTCTTGGGATAGAATGCTAGACTGAAAATTATTTTCATCAGAATTACAAAGGTTTTGTTTTATTGCCTTTAGCATCAGTGTTGCAACTGAGAAATGTAATACATTATGAATTCTTGGTGCTCTGGTTTTTCAAAAAAAGAGGGAAAGAAAAAATACTAGTGTCTGCCTAATAATTCACCATTCTTCTCCTGAAACCCTTTATTCAATGAAACAGAAAGGAAAGACATTTTTTACATTTTCTTTCTGGTTTGGTTGAAGTACCTTTACATCTGCTCCTTCCTCTGTGCCCTGTGATTCATGGTTAAACTTTATGATCCACGAGAATGCCTCTTGATATGCAAAGATGAGTACACTCATATTAATAAAGCCTGGATTCCAGGTTTCTGTCTTGTGTGAACCAACAATCCTTTCTTGGATATCAAAAGTTAAACATTGACTTTTCCATACCTTTACACTTATGGTATTAAGATCTGAATCTTCCTAAGGAAAATGGATGCCTCCGGCAGAAAGGCCAGCAGAAAGAAGTTAAAAGGAGAAGAGTATTTTAATATATGTTTTTATGTCTTTAAAATTTTCTTTATTACTGTAGGGAGCATTTTACCCTGTTCAAAGTGGTTTTCATCAGCGTACTCAACTGCATCTTACTTAGCTTGAAACCATATAAACTATCTCCATAGTTATCTGCATTAAATATGTAGGTCTTTTGTGTGGTGTGGGGCTATCCCTGTACTGATTTATGTTTGAACCCTGAAATTAGATTATTTCCTTCAGTCTAGTCATTTGCGTTGCATAACCCAAATGCAAAAATTATCGATGATATTAAATTTGGAATTAGAGGTCATGTGGCCACTGACCTATGGAAAATCCCTTCTAAAAATACAGACTGTTATTTGATCAGACTAATCATTAAAACTGAATCAATCATCTTCTCCCTCATAAATCATTGAGACATGATACAAATGGATTAAACAGACCATGACCTACCAATTTCTTTACTTGTCAACAGAACTTTGAGTTACCAGAAATCAAACCACTTCATTTATTAGGTTAGGGCCAAATTAAGCAAATCTACATAGTTTTTCACAGTCAAGAATAATTTTAAATATAGAAATGGCCAAAATATGAAATTGGTCATGACAAATAAATGAAAGTAAATCTGAAATAATTACCAAATATGAAACAACATTATTGTAAATGATAAAACCATTTAAATAACTTGATCAGTTCTATTTATTTTTAATAAATTATTTGATTAGATACTTTAATCTTTTCAGTTCATGTTGTGTTTTTTAAAAAAATACTTAATCCTTTTCATTGTGGCATAAATTAAAGAATTCAGGTTGTATTTCTTCCTCTAATGAAGGGCAAGCTCCTCCACAGGAAGTATAAGAATTAAAAATAACCTGAAATACTTTTATATCAAGTGGGATTTGTTGATGAGTAATGTAAGCTTATAAACTGGAATTTCTTTAGCTATGACAATGTTCTCACTGCAGCAGAAGTACCAGGAGAAGTGTAAAGAATCAGAATCTTAGCAGTCATTCATCCATTTAACACCTACTAAACACAATTCATTATGCTAGATAATAAGAAAAGTGCAAAGGAGCCAAGATTATATACAACTTTTGTGGAATGTCTCAAATAAGGACAGAATTCATAGTCACAGGAAAGTTTGTGGAAATACAGATGTCTTACACTACAACATTCCAAATTTACAGACTATATATTCTATTATTTAATTTAGAATTGGTTGAACCTGTAGGGACTAAAAACATGCTATTTCAGAATCTATATAACAAAAAGAAATGTGATTTCTGAGTTCAGAAAACACAGAAAAAGATTATTGTTAAAATTTATCCCTGCAACCACATAGGATCATAATTCATTATGTCTCATGTCTAAAAATGCTTCCAGGGCTTTCAAATGATATTAAGTTTGGAAGGCACTACAAATGACCTCTATTTTTTAAGTTGTTGAAGGTGGGATAAAGTTGTCCATCCAGTTATGGACCCTGTTTGCTGTGAATGATAATGATTGAAACATTCCTGTCTACACCAATATCTCATAGGGTATTCTTTCTAGACATATCTCTTCTTATTCTTCTCTCTTCAGTGTTAATGAGTAGGTTTGTAGGGCTTTTATTTATTTATTTATTTATTTATTGGTATATGGAAGAGATTCTGTTGTTCTTTATTTCAAAGACATCTATTTCCTGGTGTCCACTGACAGGTTCTTATGATAAAATGATAGGCTTTTGAGATATAACATAGCATTTCTTTCCCCCAAATACATCCGTGCCCTTAGGGAAATTCTGTCTAATGTCATTATAATTATGTGAAATAACATAAAACTGGTCACTGCTTTAATTTATGAACATAAACAGTCTTCAGTGCCACTTCTCAGAACTACTTAAACTTATTTTCTCATTACTGGACTACATGTCTATTATACTTTAACTTATTTCCTTTTCATCATTTGTTCTGATGTCTCCAACTTATAAAATTTGTTCCCATTGTTTTCATATTAATGCATGAAATTTTTTGTAAAAACAGATAAACTCTGTTTTTAATTTTAATTTTATACACTTTATTTGAAAAACAAAAATACCCTATTGGTATTTTAAGAATTTACTCAGATTTTGCTTAGTCTTATGTTTCCAGCCTATGAAGCATTTTCTAAAGCAATAATCATAACACTTAAAATATACTTACTTACAAAACATTTTTGGTGAAGTCAGTTTTAGGTATCATATGATCCTCAACATTCCTGGTAAGGGAGTACAAATATTACATTAAAATGAAACTTTTTTTTCACTTCAGCTCCTTTCTTTGATCAAAAAGTTATGAATAAATCTTGCCTCTTTTCACAAGTGAATAAGTGTTCAAATGCAATTAATCTACTCTATTAACTCTTCTGAACATCTGCTGTGTGTGTTAAACACTTCAAAATTATGTTCTGAACCAGTTAATTCTAAGTAATTTCCCAGTTAAATATTTACATGAGCTTCCATGATGATAAGCTCCAGCCTGTCTGAAATAATCACCAGATTGTCCAGAGAGAACTGTGTGAAATGTAACACACTGTGTAATAGCTATCCACTGGAACTTAAAATGGTTTAACTGGGTTGGACTGTTTTTGCACATTTGTATCCTAGCCAAACGAGGTAACAGCCTCATGAATTCCTTTATGGGTCAACATTTTTATTGTCCACAATATCACTTAAAAAACGCCTGATGGACATATGCAGATGTTTTCATTGTGACTATTCTAAATATGTTCTCAAGTTTCTCTTTCTGAAAAAAATGAACCTTTACATTTGTAGAATTTTAGGAGTAAGTCAATTTACAGTTATTTTCATAACATAATAAATAGATGGAAAAAGTAGAAAAAATAGACAGGCAATGTTCTTTGGCAAATTAAATTAAAAAATAATGCATAGATTATTCAAATATGCCATATGCACAGAAGTTATTTAAGATATCATTTTCGGATTAAAAATGATATGAGTCTGTTAAATCTCAAGCAGTGGTCAAAGATTTAAATAAGTCTCATAATCCCATAATCGAGATGATGTCATAGGTGGTAAGTGATAATTCTTAAATGAGTTCTAAAGCAGTTTTACTGTTAGTTATCATAGAATGGAATATTGACTTTATATAAGAAATGAAAACAAGATTGAAAGGTCCACAATGTGGTAATAAGTCCAACTTTTGAAATGAATATGAGCATACAACACCTGCCCAGAAAGTACCCATCCATGTACTATGTAAAATAGAGACATTTATTGAAGAAGATACAAGATACACGAAACATTGTATATAGGACAAAGATGTCTCAGTCCCCTTCAAAGTAGGCACCTTGCGACCTCACACAGTTCTTCCAGCTTCTTTCCCACTGTTCAAAACACTCTGCAAAATCCTGTGTTGGAATCTCTATCAGCTAGCTGCCCCATCATATTTTCCTGAGTCTCATGGACTGTCTGAAATATCTTCCCTTTCAAAGGTGATTTTAGTTCGGGGAGAAACCAGGAGTCACAGGGCACCAAATCTGGACTGTAGGGGAGCTGAGTCACCTGGGTGATTTGATGTTTCACCAAAAAATTCTGCACAAGACATGATGCATGAGTGGGCACATTTTCATGATGAAGCTGCCAATCACCAGTTGCCCATAGCTGTGGCCCTTTTTGCTAATTGCATCTCTCAACCAACAAACAAGTTTGAGGTATAACTCCTTATTAATTGTTTGACTTGGAGGGAGATACTTCTGACGGACAATACCTTCCCAGTCAAAAAGACAGTTAACATGGGGTTTTGATCTTGCCAAGGCTTTGCCACGTGCCTTCTTTGGGCTTGGAGAACCAGGTAACTCTCATTGGGACGACTGGGCCTTCCCTTCCACATCATTGTCATGGACTCATGATTCATCTCCAGTTATGACCTTCTTGTGGACATCTGTTTCATTGGTAGTAGTTTGAATCAAGTCATTAGCAACTGCAGCACAATGTTCCTTCTGTTCTGATAATAGAAGCAATGGAATGGATTTTGCCACAACACATTTCATGCCAAGACCCTGCGTCAAAATCTGGGACACAGTAGCTTTTGGAATCCCCAGATCAGCTTCTAGTTCTCACACTGTCAGTCACTGATCTTTGTTGTTGCAGCCTGGACATGTTCAACATTCTCAGGTGTTCTGCTTGTTGCGGGCCTTCTAGAATGTGGATCACCTTTTACAGATTCTCAAGCATCATTGAGGCATTTGTGCCACACTTTTATTTGTGTTGCAATCATTGCATCACCCCCGAATGCCTTCTAAATTATTCGAATAGTTTCCATGGAGAAATGTTCAAGCTTAACACAAAACTTGATGCAGATTTGTTGCTGTACTCCCTCAGTCATTTTGAATATGATGGCCACACAGTACACATGCTCACTCAATGGCATGTACCACCCCCACCAACTACTACAGTGAAATTGTCATTGTTCACACACATGATTCCAGTCTACTCTCCTCAGCTGCCAGGTTATATTGGTGCCGTGCAAACCATTCTCATCATATTGACTATAAATGGACTTTTTCTGGACAGACCACATCAAATGTGCAAGAGAAACCTGTTTCCTATCACCACCACCCAGTATTACTCTATCTCAGTATTTTCTTTCTTATGGTTCAATTTGCCATTTATTGAGTCCCTTCTATAAGTGTAGTAGAAGATAGCAAATAAATCCTCTGTCCTCTGGAACTCATAGTCAATTAAGAGAATAGTAAAATACACATATAATGGCATTTACAAGACCAGAGTAAGAATGAATTAAGGATGGGGCTCTGAGACAAATACTGAGCTCTACTCAAGTTTAATTTATGTAAACTACAGCTTCAGTGGATCCATAATTTTTCTAGTAAGTGATAAATCCATTCTCAGACTTTACTAAATGAAAACAGTGAGCTAGATAATAAATAATAATCACCAAATTTTAATTTTTTGTGAAGAATGTGATTTTTCTACAGTAGGTTGACCTATGTTTTACTAATGACAACACTGATATAATTTTCTTGATAAATTTCCAATATTTGATAAAGATCAGCTTAAAAATATGGCTAAGATTAAAATTGGTTCTGAATAATTTAAGTAGTAAATAGTACGTTGGAGATTAAAAATAATGTCCCAGTTTTTCATCCAATTCCTACATGGGTCCTAGACCTAGCATAGGTAAAGGTAGAAGGAGGGTTTGGAATCATTAGAATCCAGGAGGTAGAAAAATGGGTTATGTATGGGAGTATACCTTATTTTATTACCTGGACTTTGCTTGCAAAACATTCTCATAAATATGTTTCCAATCCATTGAATACATTTTAAATCAATTTTAGTATTTTTGCATTATGAAGGCTTATGTTATGTAACTTCTCCAAAAAGTAAAGAGGTGGAATTTTTATTACTCATATATGTGACTCAGAATTCATTGTGCTCCCTTGATGAATGTTTGGTGTGTGCATGTTTTAATAGCTCATGCTTAAAAACACTGAAAGAGCTGTCAGCACTTGGATGGATGTCAAAAACGTTATATGTAAGTTTGACTATTCATGAAATGATAATAGTTTCCTAAGGGTAAGAGGGAGCATTTAATCTAGAGCCAAGATTGTGTCAGTCTTGTAAATAATGATGCAGCTCCCTGTAATTACATTATAATTAATACTTAGTATGTTTAGTTTTCAACATTTGTTTTCTTACACACATTAGGAATTCACTAGTCTTAAATTGGCCTAGTTAGCTAAGTTTCCTTGGTTATGTAACATTATAGCAACAAACAAAACTGATCACTTTTCTCACTCCCAGGTTTTTATTCCTGCCTAAATCAGTAAAGCATACCTCCATATCTCCCTATAACATTCAGTTTTTCCAAAAGTAGGTGAGAATAATTAAAATAACAAATACCTATACTTTATTTATGTTCTGTGGAGAAGTCAGAGAGATTTTGGTGGACACTGAGGATTGGTGAGCCATGCAGAATTTTTTGTACTAATGCTTTTAGAAAATTAGTTTCAATAATTTATACTAAATCCCAATAATTTTAGTCAAATGAAACCTACCCGAATAAAAAATTAAAGTAAAAAAAATTTTCTATTCAAAATGAAATTAGATATTAAACGTATGCATGTTACAACATTATGAAAATCTAGTTTTGATGAAAAAAAGGGGAAACTGAGTATATGCATGATAAGTAATTATGGGTCAGCACAAGCACATCTGATGTTTCAGTTTAAAGGTAGCCATGACTTTTAAAGAAAAAGGTCATAGTATAACAAGGAATCCTAATTGTTTTTAAATGGGATAATGAAAGAATGTTACTTCTGAAATGAATGCGATTTCAGATTTGTTTGAATATCTATTACTTGACTGCTCATTGATTCCAAGCCATTTAAATCATTTAAATTATGATCAGTTAATCATAAATATTTGTAAAATCCTTTGAAAATTACTTCCTTAACTAGGAAACTTTTAGTAGAGTTAATTGGTTTCCTTATATGAATTTTTTTACTCAGACATTAATAGACATGTGGCATAATGAATAAGACACAAATTCTACCTTTTGTCCTTAGAGCCTTGTGAGAGAAACAAATCATTACATGGATAATCATTTAAATGAACTTGTGACCAGTAATTTAAAAGACAAGTATAAGACACTATGAGACTGGGGAAAGTCACAGAAGGTCAGGCTGGGTCTTCTTAAGATGCGTTTGGCTGTGATGCAGAGAATGGTGGGATCTGTGTCTAGCGTCACCAGGAAACTCTTAGAGATAAGCAAGCAATAGTGGATAATGGTAGCAATAGGAATAGACATAGATGGATCCAAATATATTTTGGAGATACTTTAAAAGGATAATGGTCACTGGATGTGAGAAAGAAATTTGAGACAGGACAGTGTGAAGGATGAGTTCTAGGTTCCTGGCATGAGCACCAGGAGGATCTGGTGTGGATTTATTGAGCCGAGCAGTGCTGGAAGAGGTCTAGTTTTGGAGAGGATCCTAAATTCACTCTTTGACATGCTAAATTTCTGATGCTCGTGAGATAGAAGAGTGGGTATGGTCACACAAGTGGTAGGATATGTGATCTTCAGCTCAGACAACAAAGCAGGATTATACATTTTAGAATTACTGACCTAGAGAATTCAAAGCCCACTGTCAAGAGAATGTAGACTGAGAATAAAAAGAGTCTGAATCTCCCACATTAACAGCTTCAATAGGGAAGGGGGAAGACCAGGAGAGACAGAAAAAGCTTTCAGAAAGGTAACTGCTTAGCAATAACTGCTGAAGACTTTTATAAAGCCAGCAATAGCGTCATGGTGAATGGGAATTCTTGTATAGTGGTAACTATCTGTAAAAATCAGGAGACTTGACTTCCAGATTAACAACACTGGGGACTTCCCTTTTTTTATGATCTGAACAAATGATTATTTTCCCTACCACTTTAGGAAAAAGCATTAAATAATGTCCATGATATTAAAAGTTAAATGTTGTGAATAGACATATGTTGAGGCTAATGCCACAACATGTTTTCTTAGCAGATCCTTACAGAGCTGCTCTCAGCCAAAATATAGTGGTATTTATAGAATTAAAATATAGAAAGAGGCATTGTGGTTTTGCCTGCAAACATCGCTACTATTTATTTATGGTAGTTTGGTGAAATGTGCTTCTGATCACATGGAAGTCCTCACTGGGGGTGAACATTGGGCCTCACCTGTGGTTTGGAATGGCCTTTTTCCCCTTTCTGGAGAATACTATAAAGATAAACCAGTTGAAGATGGGTAATTCATCACTATTAATATATTACATAGTTCAACCTTGGAAGAGCTCAAATCACTTTAAAAGTTTTGTTCAAACAGTAAAGTAGGTTTAATTTTCACAACATTCCTCCAGAGGCAGGTGTTCACAAAACAGTCTGTTAACATGTGCTCACTCTTTCCTCACAGGGTTCCATGGGGATTCAAGGCCCCCAAGGTCCACCGGGAAAAGAGGGTCAGAGGGTAAGTAAACTTGGAACAACTGGCAGGCATTACTAACACAGGGCTTACTTATTTCTGACACTAACAGAAATAAAACTAAAATATAGCAAGCAGAGAGGCATAAAGAGAGTATCAGCTATCTGAAGACTGAAATTTGAGATTTTGACAAAGACAATCCAGAAAATTCTATATATTTTCAGGATTCACAGCATAAATTTAGAGATACAGTTTGGGTAAAATGACTTAACTGTAATTTGATCTAAAGTATATTTTTTCATCATATTTTGGGGTACTGAGTTAAGCTGTTATTTTTTTTTTGAACAGTTGATGAGTATCTTTGTGGAATTCCAGCTTGTTCATGAATTCTGTAAAGATCATGTATATTAACTACATTCTTTAGCCAATTAAATTATTAACATTAGTGAATCTTTATAACTTCATATCATCACTATCTACTGCCTTCGAGAAAAACTATATAGAAAGTGAGCAAGTTGTCCTTGCAGTTGGGAGAGTGACAATCCCTCCTGCCTCTGGTCTCCGGATTTTCATCGAACCCCTGCAGTGAGAACCACTCAGCTTCACTTGAATTATTTTAGCAGTGGGGCACCTTATTCTTGTGGCTTATTGTTACTATTACTATTTTCAGATCATTTATTTATTTTGATTGTTGTTCAAGTACAGTTTTCTGCCTTTTATTCTGATCCTAGCCTCAGATCATTTTTACATCTCAAAATATTTTATGTGTGCTTTCTCGTATGAGTATTATCACCTTCTGTAACCTTACAGGTGAGGATTCTGTGACTGGTAATGTTTAGATACCTTGCCTAAAATCAAAGAGCTAATTAAAAGTATATCCAGGACTTGAATTTGTGGCTTCTGACTCTTGATCCCGTGTTCTAGGATATTAACTCAAATCTGGCTTTTTATCATTTTTCTTTATTATTCCTAGTCTGCTCTCTGGCAAAATAGTCTGTTGCCTCAAATATATTAAAGTCCTTCAAATATTTGAGGACCACTGGTGTATTTTACCAAGGCTTACCTCTTATCAGGTTAATAAAATTTCAATTCTCTTAACTCTTTTATCATATGAATTCCTGACCCACTAATATTCTGATAGTCTTTCCTAGAAAACACCCATGGACCTTTGGGGGGGTTGGGAATGGGACTGATCATGGGTGGTTTTATTGAGCACATGTTTAAATGTGGTGAGTTTGCCCTGTACCATGGACAATATACTTCCAATGCAACCTAAGACTGAGCCAAGTCTTCTGTCTATGATATTGTACCTTTTTCTTTTTCTTTCTTTTTTTTTTCTTTTGTAAACTAATTCCTTTCACTAGAGCAGCTCTGGTTTTATTGGGTTTGTTGGGTTTTGGGGGTTTGGTTTTTTTTTGGTGTTACAATTAATATTTGATTTGGAAAAAATGGACTAAGTGATATCCAAGTCTTTTTCATTTTTAACATTCTATGTCCATTTTTTATCCCCAGTGGCTAGTTTGGTGAACACAAAAGGAGTTAATAAGTGTGATGGCTAAGAAAATAAAAATTTTGTGAATAGTGGCTAACATTTATAGGCTATCTACAATTTGTTAAGTGCTTCATAATTATTATTTCATTTATTCCTCACGATGGCCCTACGGGGTGCATTCTACTATAATCTTCATGGAAAAACTGAAATTTTTAAGCTATTTGGACAGGATACATGGCTAGTGGCTAGAACTATGCTAATTTAAAATTACTTACAAAATATTCATACTTGGGTCCTACTCTCACACACACGTGTATGATTGTGGTTTCCCCTTTAGTTCTCTAGCATCTCTTCATTCAAGAGTCCAGTAATTTACCTGAATCAAAGTTTTAAATAGTCTTACTTTAAAAAGTTAGAAACTACTTGTTAGACCTGTACTTTGAAAACTGTCTTAAGCATTTAACCCATTAGGGACAAAGAACTAGATGAAATGACCTTATAAAGTGAATTTCTAAGCTGCTTATTCTGTTTTCTCACAATGACACATCTAGGCCATGTTTCTGAATTACTAGTTGTCTCCTTGTCCAGGGAATATTTTACTTCTATTAACTACCCCTTCCTGGAAACTGAGTGAAAACTTGAACTCTTTAGGTCATATTCAAGGCATATAAGGAACTCATGAAACTCAATAGCAAAGAACACAATAACCCCATTTAAAAATGGGAAAAGGACCCAAATAGACATTTCTCAAAGGAAAGCATACAAACGGCTGACAAGTATAGGAAAAGGCTTTCAGCATGGCTAATCATCAGGAAAATGCAAATCAAAACTATAATGAGATATCACACCTATTAGAATGGCCATTATCAAAAAGACAAATATAGTACTTTATATAGATAATATAGGGATATCTCCACTTCCACATTCATCACAGCATTATTCACAATAGCCAAGGCACGGAAACAACCTAAATGTCCACTGACAGATGAATAGATAAAGAAAAACATACACATATGTATTTCCATGCACACACAATAGAATATTACTCAGCCTTAAAAATAAAGAAGGAAATCCTGCCATTCGCAACAACATGGATGAAGCTGGAAAATATGCTAAGTGAAATAAGCCAGATACAGAAAGAAAAATACTGGGTGTTCTCATATATGGAATTTAAAGATGTCTAATTAGGCCCTGGCTGGTGTAGCTCAGTGGACTGAACGGGGGCCTGCAAACCACACGATCGCAGTTCAATTCCCAGTCAGGGCACATGCCTGGGTTGCAGGCCAGTTCCCAGTAGAGGACTCACAAGAGGCAACCATACATTGATATTTCTCTCCCTCTCTCCTTCCCTTCCCATCTAAGTATAAATAAATAAATAATATCTTTAAAAACATTAAAAAAATAGAAATGTCTAATTAATAGAAACAGAGAGTAGAAGGGTTGTTACTAGGGACTGAGGGAAGGAAATATGGAGAGATGTTGGTAAAGGTGTACAAAGTTTTAGCTATACAAGATAAATAAGTTATGGAGATCTAAGGTAGGGCATAGGTTAACAATACTATATTATATATTTGGAATTTACTAAAAGGGTAGATGTTAAGTGTTTTTACCATGCATGAAAAAGGAAATTATGTGAAATGATGGATAGGTTAAATTAGCTTCATTGTGGTATTTCACAATGTTTGAGTATATATCAATCATCAAGATATGCACTTTAAATATGTACAATTTTTAATTGTCAAGTATAACTCAATAAAGTAGAAAATAATAATAAACAGATTTTCAGTTATAACTCCAAAAAAACTAATTTATACTCCCTAGGTGGTTTGAGATGGCAGACCTGTGAGTGTGTGTGTGTGTGTGTGTGTGTGAAGAACGTTTAACCTGAGATCTACTCTCTTGATCAGTATTTAAGGGTACACTGCTCTTGTACTTTTGACTCATATTGACATGTGGCCAATTGAATGCTTCTTCTCTTTTGCTTTAATGAAAACTTCTGCCAAGTCAGATCTTCACCCATCCTGTTGTTCAGTTGCCTTTTTGGATCACAGAGTTGGAACTGACCTGTATCATTGTTCAATTTCACCTTCTGGATTTTAGTCCATAATATCATTTTATTGGTTGGACTTTTGGGGGTGTTTTCCAGTGAAACAGCTCCCAGCATTACATACCTCAGATTTTGATAAACCTCCCCTCGAAGTATTCATTCAACTCATTAGTAAATCCTGACTAGAACAGGGCCTGGCAAGTCTATGTAACACTGCAAAGGCTGCCATCTTGTCTACCGTTGGTGTTCTGTGGCATGTAATCAAATTCTGAACAAATACATTTGAAGTTGCCTCCTTGCCACCCACATTTTTTAATTTGGCCTGTAAGATAATTATGAGAGTCTATATCAGACTAGCTGAAATTTTAAAAATTCAAATGTGGCTTTTCTTATTTATTTTATAAAAACGAAACAATTTTTATTTTTATTTCCTTTAAGATTTTATTTATTTTGAGAGAGAGGGGAAGAGAGGAAGAAAGAGAGGGAGAGAAACATCAATGTGTAGTTGCCTTTCACGCGTCCCTCACTGGGGACCCGGCCCACGGTGCAGACATGTCCCCTGACTGCAAATAGAACTGGTGACCCTTTGGTTCACAGGCCAGCACTCAGTCCACTGAGCCACACTAGCCAGGAAAAAATGAACTTTTAAAAAAATAATAATGCTTCAAATTGGAATGGTAACCTAGCAAAGCTTACATTTCACAAGGTCAGTTAAAAAATAAACTAAACTTACGCATTATTCACGATAATTGTGGAGGGATATATTCAAATTGTAAAGTTCAACCACTATTTTACAGAAACATACTCCATTTATAAATAGGTAGAGTCAGGATAAGTTTATATTACTTTTATTTTCTCTATTATGAAGACTGTGACACAGTGTTAGAAACTAAAGAATAGAATTTAAAAGATGATGTTAGATAGATGTGGTTTGTCATTATTACTGTTTTTTTACAATTGTTTTCATCAACAAAAGGTAGCTAGTGTGGGTATTATTGACATTACCCCCATTTACAAATCATTATTTCCAAATATGCTCAGTGATTTATCCTGCTTTACAAGCTACTTGAAAGAGAACCAAATCAATTTAAGAAATGAATGTTCTTGCACATTTACATTTAGGTCCATATTAGTGGCACTACTTCTTCCCTGTGCAAGAGTTAGGTAGAACTCGGCTCTTTTAGATATATGAATGTAACTGTGTGTGTGTCCACATGCACACATACATGCACACGTTCTTAATGATAAGGCCAGTAATGTTTTCATTTCATTGAAGTTCACATTAGGAAACAACAGAAAAATCTATATTTAAAATTATTTTTATTGATCCATTGTCAAGAAACTTTTATATTTTGATTACAGCTGTTTGACCAGGAAGGAAGTGACTATTATTAAGTTTACTGTAATGAAATATAAAATGTGTGACAAGTCTCACATACTTCACTTCTAGGCATGATGTTTTTAAGGAAAGCAGAACATTTAATTTTAGACAAATTATTGACTTGTTAGTTTTCCTCAGTGACTAAGTAGATAGTATCTTCTACTCTAACAATATCTCACAATTATGGTGAGTTTCAAATATGGGTATCCCACATAAATTTATTTTCAAAAATACCAAGCATCATACTTGTTACTATTACTACTAATATTTTTATTAAGGCATAAGAATTCTGATTAATAAATTTCTATTCTATTTACCCCTTGTGTAGAATTTTCTATAAGCACAATAAAAATATTATTTTCTTACAAGCAACATACCACAATTCTGTCTGAAAAATTTTAGTTGTTTTTATTCTTTCATTGTCTTTTGAGCTGCTAATTCTTAGATTATAAAGTGTTCATTAATAAAATATAGTAGTAGTAAGCTTCTTGTACTTAAAAACTGCTCTTAACTGCTCTTAACAGCATTTGGTGGTGGTATATGCCTGAGGCTCACAGACATTTTTTTCTTAACATCCTGATTTTCTGTTTTGAATCTTTTATATGCCATTAAATTTTTTTTCACTTTGTTATCTTTTTTGAAGTCCTCCAAGTAAAACATTGGGCTGGCACATTTTTGTATCTCACATCTTTTATAGATTAACACAATATTTTAAAATTCAACTAATATTGGATATTGACCCTGAGCCACAGAGGAGAATTGTTGGAGAGCAGTAGAGAAAAATACCACAGGCCATTGGCTACCTGGAGCCCCGGAGGATGTCCCTCCATGATGAGGACAGAGGGCCCAGAAGGGACCAGGACATCACAGGGCCAAGAAATCAACAGAAGAGAGTTTCAAGGTGCAGGGAGAGTTCAGGAGGATTTAAATGTGGGACAAAGTCAGGGAAGTGATGGCGGATAAGGAAAGAGGCGGTTGGAATCGATGCCAGCTGAGAAAGAAGTTTCATTTGAATAAGCATTAGAAACATAAAGTATAAGAAAAGGTGTGAGAGAGTTTGTGGGTGGATGGCGAGGATGGAGAGGCAGCAGTGGTCAGTCTGGTGGAGGGATGAGGCCAGGGATGGGATGGAAACCCAGAGAAGTATCTTAGTGAAAAGTGGAGTGCTCCAGGCACCTGCAGTTCACATGGACACCTCAAAGGAGCTGGCATTCATAAACATACCCTCTAAGATACAGATTCCTCTCGGGTTTTCTAATATTCCTAATAGAACTCCCAAAATATTTAAAAATTATTATTATTTTAACATAACCTTGGATTTCTTTATAGTTACATGAAGTGCATGTCTGAATAATCTCAAGGTTGGTATAAACCTACCATGGTTTTGTTTTTGTTTTGCTTTTTTCAAAGAAATCCCTCTAGGTCTCTGAAAAAAGGAAAAAATTAAAAAATTATTGGTGAATCAGCTATAATTTCTTCCCCAAACAGAAATTTGTTTGGTTGGACCAAAACGACACCTCACTCTTGCATTCTGTTGCTGGATCCTAGACAGAGCTGTTAGGTTTTAAATTCCTTCAACTGTGCTCTCAGTTCAGCTTCCACCGCTGTGCCTTTTTTTCTCTGCAGGCAACAGCCATTCTCCACCCACCCCCTTTCTTTTCCTTGCTTCTCTAGGCATCTAACTCTCCTTCCAACATTTTTTGTGTGCAGATTTTACTTTCCTTTAAAGTGCTTGGTCCAAGCCAGCTTTGAACCCTGTGTCTGGGGCCAGGATCCCTTGCATTCTAAACAGCACAGAGAACCTGAACACACTTAGCCCTTATCCTGATCTGGCTGTGTCTCTTTAGATCAGTCCAGGCTTGTTGGCAAAGGAACTGGGTCATATCTCCTCAACAAGAGGGATATCTGATGGTCAGTCCTGAAAAATATGGGAGGACAGGGCAGACAGTATGTCTGCTGGCTTCTTAGGGTACTAGCAACATGGGGTATAACACGGAGGTTGCCACCTAGGCTCTAGGGCCTGACAGTCTGAATTTAAGTCCTAGCTTTACCACCATTAGCTGTGTGACCTTGGGCAAGTTCCTTAGCCTCTCTGTGCCTCAGTTTCCACATTTAGAAAATGGAGATTCTGATAATCCATTTGTTATGAGGAGCATGCAGTGTAGGAGTTAGCAATTGTCATGATTCTCATCCCAGACTGGTGATCCAAAGCCATTTGAAGAAGGGAAGGAAGTATATAACTTCAGAGTATTGGGCCTGATTAAAGAGAGTATCTTAATTGGCCAAGAAAAATTATTTAAGGTAAAATGTTGGTTTTCACTAGCACTCCATTGAACCCATTTTATTCAACTTTCACCTGAATTCTTACTTTACCTGTATGTCCACGCCCAGGTTCTAACAGCCCAGAAGCTTTATAAGGCTTGGTGTTGGTCCAGCTTCATAATAGAATTAAGAATCTAAAAGCTTTTGTAAATGTGGAGTAGATTATGTTCTTTCCTTAAAGGAACAGAGATGAGGATTGGTGTCTTCATTGTGGAGTGGCCACACCCTTAATGCTCGCATAAGTTGTGTTGATCATTGACACATTCAACGTGTTCATGGAAAAACACTTTGTTCTTCTTTTGGCTTATTTGTTTCTGAACTGATTTATATGAGTTACATAAGAAGACACAAGTAATATAATGTTCCCATAATTCCTGAGTTATATCAATCTCATCAGGAAAAAGGACAACAAAATCACTACTTCTGTTGTCACATACTAGGATATGTGACAAGACTCATCTAAGCAAAATTTTTCTTAGGACAATTTGTTTTTATGAGACTTAATATATTTTTCAATGAAATTGTATCCTGGTAGCCTCACTGTATTTAGTGAAATCTTCATAGAACACAGTAAGCCAGTAAATCAGGTTAGACCTGCCCCCCATATGGTAAAAAAAATTCTTCTCACTTTAGGATAGATTATTAGCACAGTGCTAACTTCATAGCTATAGAATGACCTCAGAGTGTCAATGAAGCCAGTCCAGGGCCAGGTAGAACCACTAACAATTGTCTATAGTTAGAATTAAAATATGTTACATGGGTCTGAATTTTGGGAAGGAGACTTATGAAGAAAAGAATGAATAGCGATGAATTTTCAGCTCAGGAAGTAATTTTGTTAGCTGCACCTTAAGATTAGAAGAAAATGGAATATTTTCTTCTCATCTTTATGTATTAAAACTGACACCTGTAAAATGCACAGTGAGCATATTCAAAATTCTGCCCACTAAAGCTACGACTAGTGTCCTTGTATCAAGAATTTGTATTGTTAACAGGAAAATTATTTCGAATGATGGTTTTAACTCTGGTCCTAGGTAAAACATAAATGTAAAGGGAAAGGCCTCTTTTTTGCTTGGATCCATATATATATGTGTGTGTAAATATACACATTTTAAATAGCATTTTAGAGGTTCTGCATTCTACAATGAGCAGTTCATGTTTATTGCACCCATTTTAAACTTCCACTTAACTTCCTGTGGAATTTCCTGAGGACATCTCCTTGAGGATATCTCGAGAGTGTACAAGAGATACCAACTTTGAGCATCCCTGACATTTTTAATGGGTCACTGGGAAACTGTGTACCGTGTTCAGGTCCCAAGAGCTATGCAGTTTTTACCCAATGCTTTACTAGAATTTACAAAACTAATGAGATTCAGAACATAAAAATAATCCAATCTACATTTATCCCTGCATTTCTCTTTGCAGAGCTTCAAAACCCACTTTGGGGAACCTTCACTATCATTTTAGTGCCTTGTACTGCTGGCTTTGCCTTGCTGTCTTTAGAAACTCATCATTTAGGATTATCCAGTTATCACCAGTTTACATACGAGACCATTAATATTAACACTTATAAGAGGGTGATACTATATAACTGAGAAAACTCTTATTGAGTTAATTAGCCACCCAGGGAGAAAAATATACAGGGAGAAAATAGTATAAATTCTACCATATATTAAATTACATAATGGTTTATTTTGCATTTATATTTTCTTTGTATGAAGTAATACCTCTACTAGGAATGTAAGGCATTCAGACATTACAAGTGGCATTGTATATCATATGTACAGATTATGTACATTTGCAATCTGACTTTACTTAGTCCTTTGTTTATGTGCCCTGTGTGCTATGTTTTGTACGTGTGTATAAATACAAAGTCTTCTATATGCTGCCATTGTTTTATTCCCTGTTTCAGTGATTAAGTGATAAATCAGTATAGACTGTAAGAATTGCATAACAGTCTTCTTCCCTTTGTCATATGACACATTTCTCAAAGCAAAAATGTGTTATTTCCAAATTAACTTCCTGTGCTAGTCCTAAGTGACTAGGTCCCAAATAGCATGTGATTTATTATTAAGCATGTGACTTCCCCATCAACTTTCACATATTTAGGTGTAATTTCATACTTGTGAGATTTCTTAATAGCATTTCAGAGTTCTTGTCAGTTAGATGCCCCTCAGAACTTAGAATCAGAATTTCAGAAGACATTGAAAAGATTTCAAGGAATGATATTGGTCTGCTTTATCTGAAAATTTGTGCTTCACAGTTTTCTCCTAGTGCCCAGCACCCAGATACCCTGTTCATTGCAGCTCAGTGTTCCCTAATGCTGCATCAAATACAGCTTCTGAAATAATGGAGTATGGCAGGAAGAAGAGAAAGCAGCTAATATATGTTAATGTCGAACAAATGTTTGCAAGGGAGTAGTTGTGTAGCAAAGACAAGAATCCTCCACTTTGCCTCGCACCTGTTGATGGGTGGGAAAGACGAGTCAAAGGAACAAGAGGTTGGGAGACAACTTCCCGCTCATTCTGATTAGAGTTAGGTGAAAAAGAGACACAGCAGGAGATGCGGCCAGACTTTGTGAGAATAGACCATCCCTTAGGCGAAGTTAAATATCACAGCTGGTTAATGACCATGTGCCTGTGGTCCACAGTGATACATTTCACTCTAATTAGTGCATCTCTGTGGTGCACTTGAGACAGAAGAGACAAGGTCCCTGGGAAAGAGGTAACAAATATATGTATAACTGGTAACTGGGTTTTGTTTCAGTAATTACATACATAGGCTATTAAACCACAAGGACCGAGGGTTCTTATTCTTTTAAATGAAGAGTCAGGTGACATTATTTGTGTAACAGAATAACTGTATAAATTCTCTCTGGTTTTTGGGTTAAGGAGGAAATGTTTCATGTTTCTCAAACAGGATGCTGGCACCACATGGCTTACGCATGTGAATAGGCCCAAGAGTTGGTCTCTGCTGTGGAAGCAGCACCCCATCTCTTGGCAAGTCCTTTGAACTGGAGGCACCTAGGCCCTGAGGCTGGGAGGTCCTGGGAGCTGTGCCAGAGGGAAGGGCCACATGAGGGACATCAAATTTTTTACAGTTTTGAGCCAAAAGGGAACTGTCTACCAAGCAAGGAAACTGAGGTCCAGAAACATTCAGCCACTCTCCAAGGGCGCAGGGCCATTACTGTCTTTCACTCTTCCATGTAAGGAGGAGCACCCACTGTCTGTTTTGTGGTCCCACACCAAAATCTGGATCTGCATGTCTTTAACATGGAGAATATTGAGAGCTTAACCAAAGCTCTTTTATTTTTTTTGTTAAGGCCACACATCACTAAGAAACAAATGTACATAGGGACCCCTGGCCCTTTTGAGTCCCCACATTTTGTAAAGAGTGCACATTCTGTCCTCATGCCCTCCTTACCCTGCACCTACAGCTGGGAGTCAGCGTGGCCTGGTCAAAGAGGATCACGGTGGGAGGCGGAGCTGCTCTTTATCAGCTCTGGGACTGGATTAATTTGTGACTTCAGGCAAGTTACTCAAGATTCTCATCTAAATTTATGTTTCATCACAATTTAGCCCTCAAGGTATATAATGGGATTAAGCCACAAGCACTTTGGAAGTGCTCTGGTGACAGGTGTGCTAATAAAGAGCCTTATAAATATAAACTACTTAGCTACAGAAACACTTTAGGAGAATGGAAAAGCAGAAGACGCCTTTCACCACAGTAGCAATATGCTAATACTCCTGCATCCGTGTTTTTATTCAGTACATCACATTAAACACATTAGTAGCTGTTTGGTACATTTACCTTTGGAAATGTCGAGTACACACTTACTCATCCATTTGGGACGCAGTGAATATATATGTGGGTGGCTGCCAAAACCAATAATCATACATTATTAATCAATTTGGGAAATATTATCATACAAGTTTTCAAAAATGTAAAACATTTGGAACATGAAACATTTTTATGGCCTAATGACTTTGAAACCCAGCAAATTATGTTTGCAATAAATAATATAGGACCTTAACTTTGTAAAACTCCATAGTATTTTGAGTTACTTTAGTGTTAACACAAGATTCTCAAAGCATGTTTAATTTGATAGCAGTTTGTTTTTTCAATATGTTATATTTCAATTCTCAGGGGAGAGTAGAGCCATTGCAAACCAATGTAATCCATTTCACAAAGTAAATTTCAGTTCCTGTTCTGTGTGAGGTGCCATGGAAGTGGCTTAGGTTGGGTTTTCCCAAAAGCATAACGTAGGATGGAAGTCCTGTGCATATGATTTTCAAAAGAAACCTGGAAGAAAACTGAGGAAAGCAGAAACAGGAAGAAGAAGAATACAGGCAATAGCATGGTCTCTGAAGTTTAGTCCCATCCTGATCCCATTAGGCAATCGGGAGCATCACAGATTTTGTCCTATCTGGGGGGCAGGGGCAAGGCTGCAATACCCAACACCGCACAGGGTCGGGATACAGGCAGTGCCTTCCCAGGCACCTCAGCCTCATGTAGACTAAGGCAGCCTCTGGAGAGGGGTGCAGGCAGAAGTCATTAGCAACCAATACCCATGGTGGTTGGGTACCAATCAAGCCTGGTACCAATAGCATCTGTACCAGAGGTGAAATAAAACACCACCCTTAATATTACCAAGGCAGCATTCACAATGGCTTTTAGGCAGAGGTGAAGACATAACGAAAGCTTCGATAATATTAACTTCACCATGAGAAAGTGTGTGTGTGTATGTGTGTGTGTGTGTGTTTTATATTGGAGCAGATGACAGAACTGTTCTTTCAGTTCAATCAATAAGTAATAAGAGGCTAATCTCAGGTCACATTTATAAAAACAAAGTGAAGTAACCATATGGGACAGACATCAAGGAGAAAGAATGAACAGAGAGACAGGACAATGGACTTATGTATCAAAGTTCTTACTGACATATCAAATCTGAAAGGGCGATAGTGCCTTTAACCAAAGTAGAAAAGTCTGGAGGACAACGTTCTCTTGGACAAGATGAGTCAGTTTGGAACTTAAAACCTTAGATATGCTGAAAGGACCTGCAAGTGGAAATGTGCCAACCCTTTAAAATCTGCATTGAGATCATATGGAAAAGGACAGAGTTTACTATGAGGAAGTCATCGATTTACGGTGATGACTGAAACCACCATAGTGGGTAGGATGGCAGAGGGAGACAGCATAGAAAGAAAATCACTGAGGGCAGAACCTTGAAGTTAGTGAGTTGGGAGGTGAGAGAGAATGTTAAAAGTATGGAGAAATAAACTCTTTGAAAGCGGGGAGATGGTGAGCTGATAGGAAATGCTTCAAAAGCATCAGGAAGAGGGGGGTTTGAGGCAAAGCCATTGGTCAACTTGAACGAAGGTGGTTTCTACAGGTGGCTGTTCTGTGTGGAGGTGGATGTGACATTTCACAGGTTGGGTCTTGGGAGTTGTAATAAGTATTGTGACAGGCAAAGGATGAGGGACTATTGTTTTCCGAAGCTGGAATGTAAAGAGAGGTGGAGTAAGATCTCATTTGGAGAGCTTAAGAAAAAGATTTGTTTTTTGTAATTGAGTGTGTTTGTAAACTGAGGCAAGGAAGCCGATTACAAAGGAGAAACTGAAGTTGCAAGCAACAGAAAATAATAATCCAGAAGTATCAGAGGAGGTTAGAAAGGGCACACACATAAATACAGATCAGCACCTCCACCCTGAGGACCCGTGGGGTGAGAGGAGGGGTGTCGGCACTCACCTGGGGCAAAGTAGGAATCAAGGCACTGTGCATATTCATCTTGTTGACAGAAAGATATCTATTTTGTATATCTAATTTAATAAAACTGTTGCTGTTTGTAAGAAGCATTGGTCTCAAGGTTATTCATAGTTTTCAGATAGCTACTACTTTCCTCCTTCATGAATAGCAAGCCCTATTTAGTCAAGTAAAAGCAGAGAGGATTACAGAAGCAGAGGAAGCCAGATTTAAAAATGGTGGAGAGGGGCGGGGCATTTGGAGAAGAAAAGGTCTATTACCGCAATTTCAGAGTTTTGCTAGATTCTTGAAGCAACTGGTGTAAATGTAGGCATCTCTTTTTACTGTCTGAGCTTTTCTTCTTTCGTAAAGTACCAGTAGTATCTTAGAAGAACAGTTTTGTTAGCTGTTTGTCTGAGTTGATTTATTTTGTTTTATAAATCCGTTTTGTTTTGCTAGAATACAGTTGTAACTTCTTGGAAAACTTAGTTTTATCAGGATAATCTAAATAATGTCAGAGTAAAATATTACCAAATTTAAATTGTTCTTATCTTTATTGCTTTTGGCAGTTTTCACTTTTTTATATCTCTGTACACATTCTGTAAACTGTCATTTATTTTATATAAAATGATATAAAATTTCTGAAGCATGCTAATTAAGTATAACTCCTAAGCTAGGAAATGTCAAGAGACTAGTTTAACAGATAAGTGGTCCTGTCTGTGTATTTTAAATAAATCCTTGTGGTTATAGTTATAAAATTTTATATAGTACACTGCTAGCTTACTATAGGCTTAAAATATTTTTAGTGGGAACTGATTAAAATGAATATGGTGTATTTCTTTGCATGGTTACCATAGAGATAAAAACCTTTTAAAATGGGGTGGCAAAAAATTACTAATTCAAAAGAATTTATGCCTCTAATTTAATGTTTAAAATGGTGCACTATTCCCTTTCTTTTTTATTTTGTCAAAATTACATAACTTGAGTGTGTCTAATATACTTTTATTAGATAATTTCTAGTATAAGAAAAACTGAAGCAAAAATTAAATAGGTGAATTCCTCACAGCATTTAGTATGATGAGGCTTTCATTTCTAATCTTTAATTCTTAAGAGATGCAACATTCTTAATTATCACCCTCATGTTCCACCTCTATACTCCTTTTTTATATCTTGCTATTCAATTTCAAATCTAATTACCTATAATGGCTTTTCTTAAAAACAAATAATTTATTGCCTCTCTTTTTTCTGCCACATCATTTCCAACAATTAGACATTTTCTAGCAATAACACAGTTCTAGAGATGAACAAGTTTATAAAATTTTCTCAGATTTTATTATTGTGTTCAGAGTTTATGTCTTGTAGACATCCCTTGAAAAATCAAAGCAATACACTTTTGGATAATTTTCTATGACTTCTATTGTTTTACCTAGTTTGATTCCATTACAAAAATGTCAGCTGCATCACTTTCTAGAGACATTGGAATGAGCTAAACCAGCCCTAAAAGAGGTGATTAATCAAGTGGGGAAGAGTCAGCCAATGAAACAAGACCGTTGTAAATGATGCACCCACACCATCCATGGGAGAACTGTGTGATGGAGAAAAAGGAAAGGGTGACAAGGTCAAAGAAAATAGACCCTGCTTGACCTGCATTTGTCTTACAATTACCCTTGTGTTTGTTTACTTTGAAAGTATAGTCTACTGTCTGTACCTAGTTAAAGGATTTAAAGGAAGGAGCAAAATTGAGAGGAGTGTCCCCATAAAAGAGATGGGAATTAGTAAACTATGGGCGCCGTACACTACAATACTACCCAAGTGTGGTGCTCCGAGTGTTACCAAGCCATAAAAAGTACAGAAAGTTAAACTACATGTTTAGAAGCTTGTAAAATAATTTAGTATTGCTATGTAACCTAAGCATGTGTTTATTGGGCCCATCCTGTAGGACAGACTATAAATGAGTCGCTATGCTGTTGAACTCACATGGAAATCGCAGGGAGTTAGCCTCCCTCCCACAAGTCGTGAACAGTGGGGCCACATCACCACAGGTGGCATTCTGAAATTGGCTTGTCAACTGTCCTGCACAAAAATCTAAGGAAATGTAATCATGTGTTTTTATAAATTACTATTTTAATTTTAATTTTATCAAGTTGGAGTAAAATTTGTAGTATTGATTGATTGATTGGCTGATATGTAACCCTAACTAACTATTGGTAAAACAAGCTTCACCGGAATTTTTTTTAAATTATATTTTCAGCACAAATAAACTAACGATGGCCATGGAAGTATTTCCAAAGTAATGAAGAGCACAAGCATTGATGCTAGCTTTACTGGGAAATGTGGTCATTCATATATTGAGTTCGTTCACTGACAGAGAAGCTTTAAATCATAGCATGTTATATGTAGAGATAAACAGCTAATGGAGCAATGAAACCATCAAAATGTAGGCAACCTTTATATAAAAAAAACATAAATAGCCCTGGCTGGTGTAGCTCAGTGGATTGAGCGCGGGCCTGCGAACCACACGATCGCGGTTCGATTCCTAGTCAGGGCACATGCCTGGGTTGCAGGCCGGTTCCCTGCAGGCCATTTCCCAGCAGGGGACGCAGGAAAGGCAACCATACATTGATGTTTCTCTCCCTCTCTCCTTCCCTTCCCCTCTAAAGATAAATAAATAAAATGTTTAAAAAAAACCATAAAGAATAACTTCAAAACCAGAAGAATTTTGAAATGAAGAACATTGCCTTTAAAAGCCAATTGAAGCAAATGTTCATTACTTCATATTTAGACATTAGTGCTTTGGCGATATCTTATAAAATACTGAGACAAAAATAAAGATACCATTGTTGAGGCATTAGTAAAACATGACATCAAAGATATTTGTTTGGAAATATTGAGTGAATATGTGGCAAAGATTTCATTGCTTGACAAATTAAAAATTAGCTAATACCAACTCAAAGGACAAAGAAAACCAGCAAAATATTTTTACTGCATTTTGAAAATGCACAGGTAGCAAATTTGGGGGTGTATTTGAAATTGTAGATGACTGTGATACAAGGAAGCATTTTCTCCTTCAGCCTCTTTGGCAACAAAGGTAATTAGCTCTGAGCTGTAGAAAAATATCAAGGATTACATGGTCAACAACTACGGTTGGGAGTTCAGTTTTTTACAGTGATACATTCTGATGGGACAGCTGCAGGCATAGGGAAGTGTTCTGCAGAAGTTACCCCGATTAATGAGCTTAATCGGGCCATCACAGTGAACCCACATATTGCTTCCTTCATCAAGAAAGTCTTGCTGGAAAATCTAACCAGAGACATTAAAATAAAGAACAAATTGACAATAACCAGAGGGGACGGGGGAGAGGGATAATGGGGGACATGGGAGAGAGAGAAACTCTTGCTGCAGATGAGTACTACACTTGGTGTGGTGATCACATTGTAAGATCTAGAACTGTCAAATCATTATATGGTGCACATGAAATTAATATATCAATTACCAACTGTACTTTAAAGAAAAAAATTTTAAAGTCTTGCTTACAAAGAAATATCAGCTGAATGAAACAATAGGCTTAATGACATGGTAAAAAATGTGAATTTATAAAGATTAATGTGTTAAAGTCAAGATTTTTGAAATTTTGAGATAATATGGAAAATGGGGTCAAAGCAACTATTGTTACATACTGAAGTATGATGGTCACCAAGGGAAAAAATTGGAAATATGGAATCAACTCGTTTCTGCAAGTCGAGAAAGCAGCGGCTCAGCATCACTAATCAACAGAGACATACAAATTAAAATCATAGTGAGAAAGCACATCACATCTGTTCAAATGGCTCTTATCAAAAAGACAAGAGGTAACAATTGTTGGCAAGTGTACTGAGAAAAGAAAACCCTTGAGCAATGTTTGTGAGAATGTACTAATTGTATTGAATGTACCGAACAGTATAGAGGTTCCTCAAAACTTAAAAAAAGAACTATCATATGATCCAGCACTTCCACATCTGGATTCACATCCTGAGGAAATGAAAACAGGCTCTCAGAAAGGTCCCCCCTTCATCTTCACTGCGGCGTTTTTCACAACAGCCACTGTGTGGGAGCCATGCCCTGCCCGAGGCAACGTCCACCCCACACAGGCCGAAGGTGCTCGCAAGCAAGGGGCAAGCTTGTTTTTCCACTCTGAACCTCTACTGATATATTAGTATGTATTTGATCAGAGTGTTTATAGGCACTGAGTCAGGCGGAGCACTGTTTCACTCAGGATTTTTGTTTCATTAGAACTACAAAATGACAAAAAGGTCTGCGCATAGTAGTGAATCTTTATCATCAGCATACATGCGCACATTCAGCCATGTGCACGGTTTTGTCATGTTTTTTCTTTTTCCCTCTGTTTGATTATATTTATTAAAATATAATTTTATGTCCATTGAATTCAGTAATAAACATTGGGACTTATAATTTGTGGGCCCTTTTTCTATTTTTTCTAGTAATTTAGTTTTACTATATTTTATAAAAGTGCAGTCCACAGCAGACTGGAAATTTTGAAAGCTAGCCCTCCACCATGGAGTTAGGGAGGCACGAATTTCATGAACTGCAGGGATTTCGTGGACTATAGGCTAAAACTTTAACAACAAAAACTTCATCGTTACCATAAAAATTCCTCTTATTTAAGTATTACTAATTAAGCATCTAAAAAATAGTTTAACTTGTAATAAGAGAAATGTGCGCTTAGTCATGTGCACTCTAGAATTCACTATGAAACTGAGCTCTCAGCTATGCAGTACATGGTACCAGGGTTTGGAAAACAGGCAGCCGTATTCTGTGTCAAAGAAGGGGAACTTGTTCTACTGTTGGATTTGCTTTAATTCTGGCTCCCTAAATTAGCTCTCCTAGAATCGATGTGCAGGTCAAGATAACCTATGGGGTTAAAAGTGACTTTGTAAATGGAATCTCTGAAAAAGTATTCTAAGAGGAAAAAGCCCTTGCCTTTTCAGTTTTGTCCTTGGGAACAAGAAGATAAAATGGAAGTTAGTAGGTAAAGTGTGAACAATAGTCTGATTTGCCTTTTAAAAATGTGAGGATCCATTTTATATAAAGGATTTAACAGCCCTGAGCCCAAAGAGAAGAGCAATTATGTGTTGAATTTGGGTATAAAAACAGGCAAACAAGATACAGCTGAAGGCATCCAGGCAACAGTCTGTGACAGTAACTAACTTTATGGCTGAGCTTAGGCTCGTGCTGCCTGGCTTTCCTTAGGTAAAATGAACATGCCTAGTTTGGGCTTGGCTAGAGCTGACTGGTCACAAAACTGTACAATTTTGGACCATCTCATCAGCTGTGGGTGCTATATCCTAGCGATACATTAATATATGCAACATTATAGCAGTAAAAGAATAGGTGTAGTAATTCTATATTGTCCTGGCAACTTACAACAGCCCTCTCTGTTAAGGATTATTGTCTCCAATTTCAGATTTGGACATTGAGGCTTAAAGAATTTAAAGTGACTTGTTCAGGGTCACAGAACAAGAAATTGGCCGTCAGATTCTAACCCAAGTCTATTGCCAAGTTCTGGTTCTGCAGTAGCCATGTTTTTCAATCTGTGAGTCATGATCTATTAGCATGTCAGAATTCAACTGAATGGTCACAGTCAGACTTTAAAAAGCATACAATAGAATATACTTTCAATAGAATAGAAAGTAGTTTAACACAGAGGGAAATGGGTGACATCAGAGACCATACCTGATACTGGTATAGATGTTTCTCTGCTTATTTGTTTCTGCCCAGCGCCCATCTGTCCCCAGCTGCATGATTCATTTCCCTACTAATCCCTTCAACTTTTCTTCTCTCCCCTGACCTGCAAGTTTGTAATGAGTGCTAGCCGGTGGGTAGGGACGCTGCTCTTCCTGCTGTAGCGTGGCCTTGGCAGTGGGAGCCAGAGCAGCCCACATGCCTCCCCAACGGAGGGACGACTGCTCATCGTTAGGTAGGCTCGTGCCTTGTATGGAGATCTGGTTCCCTGAACTTAGTAATAAAATGTTAACCTCTGCACCACTTAGTGACACACACTTCAAAGGCCAAGGGTTCTGGAGTCATGTAGACTCCTGGGTGAGCCAGGGCTCTGCGACCCAGGGAACGCTACCAGCCTTTGTAAACCTTTGTTTCTCCAGTAACGCAGCAGAGATGATGCTAACGATGCCTGTCCCAAAGTGAGGATTATGAAAGTCTGTATGTAAAGTACCCAGTACAGGTCCTGTCACATAGCATGGGCTCCATAACTGCTCATTATGATATCGTGCTTACCATACAATATTAATTTCCAAGTTCTTGAGCACAGTTCAGTTTGCTAGCATGAACACTATGGAAAAGATTTGGTGGTTCTTTTAGAGTCCCAGAGATTTTTGTGGATTTGTCACTTAGCACAGTTGCCCTGAAGAAGCGCTACCAGCCAACAGGTGTTGAGGGGCTGAAGCCCAGCCTGTGCCCCAACTGTGTGCCCCGGTGCAGGGCTACAGTCATCAGGAGGAAGGCTGTCTTTTTCTCATTTGCACAGAAGCACCTCCTCAGCTACCTGATGTCCCCATCCCCTGGGTCATCACAGTCAGTTAGCACTATCCTCTGAAAGCTTGGAAGTGTCATTTAGTAAACTTTCCCATTAGTGCTAGACTCTCCCAGCTCCCAACGCATTTGTAGTTCTAATGATATTCTAGAACAGTTTTGAGAGATTCTTCTCGTCATTGTAGAGATGCTTGTAAAATCCAGCAGCGCATCAGGAGTAAACTATTTATAACATAGGCTGACAAGTATTTTTTGAAATGTTTTATGGACTGCAAATGTTTCATGAGGATTCATTCTTTCTCCTTCCATTCCTTGATGTTATGAAATGTGACAGAGGCTTTTTTAAGGTCACCATATATCCAGCTTATTGTAAATAGATACTCAGTTTCAAAGCTCTAAGAAACCGATACTTTGGATCTGGAGACCCAGATTTAATTTCAGCTGGCTCAGTTTACACTTTAAATGACATTAAAAAACATTTGCCATTATTGTCTTGTTGAAGAGACCACTAATGTTTTATGTAACCAGAAGTCCCTTATGATCTCCAGTTAGGTGTTTTAAAATGTATCTGAATATAAAAGATGAAATACTGGAAGTGAGTGATGCTATTGTAACACTTATCACATGTTTATAATTGAGTTGACATCCTACAGGATAAAATTTCTTTAACAGAGAAAAGAAAATGGTGCAGTTTCTGGATTGCTTGGCTTGTTCAGTCTTTTCTTGGGTAAGAGACTTCAGCAACCCTAGATGTCGATATAGAAAACCCGAAAAAACAGTTGCGAGTTTGCCTTATAATCTAATAAATAACCTTTCACCTCTTGCACTTCTACAGTTTGCTGCTTTGTTTCCTGCAAGGTCTTTCACTTCAGTTAGGCCAGCCAGAATTAATGTTTGACCAAATGTCGGGGCTTTCTGGCCCTCCAAGTTGACACATAAAATAAACCATGGCAAGACGCTACACAGATAATCAATTGCTGATTATCTGCACAAATGTAAGGAAATGTTGCCATAAGCAATCTCAGATAACCTAAAATGAATTCATCAAGCCACTATATTAAATGATGAGTTTATAGTTTTACCTCCCTGCCTATTATCTACATAGGCAAGTACATAGATTACTTGTATTATATGACCTTTTTAAAACAAAACTTCCAATTGCATCCCATCACAATGAAAATAATACAACTCAGAGCCCTCACCTCAGTCTACAAGGCCCTGCATATTCTGGTTTGCCTACTACCCACCCACTGGCTTGCTCCTCTTTAGAGACCTGTGTTTCTTGCTGTTCCGTGAACAAGCCACACTCAGGACTTTGTTCCTGGTATTCTCTCTGGGGGATGCTCTTTCTCAGACTTTGCATGACCCACAGCCTCACCTGGCTCAGGTGTCTGCCCCTGATAGTTCTTTTCTCAAACTGTACACCTCTTTATGCAACTCTATGCCCTTTTCCTACTTTATTTTTTGTGATTCTTATTACTATCCAATAGTTAAGAGATATGCAGTGAGTGGTAATGATCAAAGGTGATATAGGCAAGTTGGAGTCAAATCCCAACTCTGCTACTTACTAGTCATGTGGCCTTAGGCAAATTGCTCTGTCACTGGGTCTCCCCCTCTGCAAAACAGAGATCCTGCAAAGATATTGTGAGGAATTAGTGAGTAAATAATATAAATTGCTTAGAATGGTGTCTGGCAGAGAGTAAGGACCACGTGTTACCTATTACTATTATTATGCCCATTGGAATATAAGCTGTGCAAGGACAAGGTTCGAGGTATTTCCAGAGCATGGAGCAGGGTCTGGCCATATTAGAGAATCAATAAATATTTGCTGTGTGATTTAATGAGTGAATCTGGACATGTGCCAACTGAGAGTAGGAAAATTTTGTACAAACACACAGTGAGAAGGTGGAGGTGAACAAATGGAGAGTTTAAAATTTGTAATGGAAACTGTTTATAGCTGATAAGGCTGAATTGGTTAGGTTCAATGTATGTGTTTACGACGTGTCTGTATGCATGCAGCATGCACGTATGAGTGCACTACCTATAGCATGATGCGGAGGACAAGACGTAACTGAGATTTTTTGCCTGTAGGATGGTTTCCTACAGGGGATGGAAAAGTCAAAGGGGAACATTAAAAGAATTCATCAAATGACCCACTAATGGGGCTGGTAGGACCAACTGGGCACCAGCTTTCCAGGAAACCCTGAACTTATGCTGGGAAGTGGTTGGAGCTGAAGGAGAAAGAGACTGTGGGAAAACGGATTGATGACGAAGTCTCCAAATTTCTTTTACCAGTGACAGTTTTAAGTGATATTGGAAGTTAAGTCTAAGGAAATGAAAAATATTCAAATCAAGAAAAAATATAACCAGTAATTATGTAATGGCATGTCCCCAAGTGTTCAGTGTTTGAAGGCCATTAATACATATTCCCAGCACTTATATTGGTCATTCACACAAGATCAAGGAACAGCAGGCTGGGAAATGCCCTCTGAACACATTTGATTGAAAGGCTGGTGATATGTCTCAGAGGAGAAAAAGACCAAAGAGCACACATACATTTATGTCAGCACGGAATCATCAACGAGAGCTGCCCCTATTTGAGGGGACTTTTGAGGGTATAGTGCCCTATCCTGTTGCTGAGGGAGTACAGACAGCTTCCTCTGCCAACAATTCCCTTCCATCCGGTGCCCCCACGGCCCACTCCAACTCCCAAAGGAAAGGTTGAAGAGCCTTATTGATAGGTAGAACACGTTCGGTTTGGGAAGGAATTTAACACTCACTATAGGTCTCTGGAACTCCAGAGCTTATATAACCAAATGCACAAGTCTATTCAATAGCTGTTGTGCAAACTGGCCATACTCTTCTACCTTGAAGGAAAGATCAGGGACTCAGCCATCTGAATGTATTTCCCTTAGCACAATATGTAAGACACAGACAGTAATTATTTGCTGAATAAATTTACTCATATTTTTAAAAAACTTCTATTGAGTTTGTTGTGGTGACATTGGTTACTAAAATTATTTAGGTTTCAGGTGTACAATTCTATAATTATCTACATATTGTGTCTACCACCCCAAGTCAAACTGCCTTCCATCACCAGTTTTGCCCCCTTTACCCTCTTCCACCTCCCCCCACCCCCCTTCCCTCCGGTAATTACCATACTGTTGTCTGTGAGGGTTTTTTTTTCCTATGCTTTGCTTAATCTGTTTACCTGTTTCACTCAGCCCCCCACCCCCTTCCCCTCTGACAGCTGTCAGTCTGTTCTCTGTATCTATGAGTCTGTTTCTATTTTGCTAGTTTGTTTTGTTCATTAGATTTATCTTTTTGACAGTATTTGATTCTGAAATTAGCATTGAAAAATCCAAATGCAATTTAACCCATTAAATTCAAATTAATAAATTGAGAATCATGCACTGAAAATTCTTCTGTTTCAAAACTGGGTGACCTTTACAGTTTCATCTTACGGACCCTCTGGAATTCTTTCATTTACCAAGCAGTTGCTGAATAGCTACAAAATGTATTCCTGCGAATTTATTTAGTCCTAGTCAATTTGATCTTTCACATTGAAAATGAAATTCTAAAATTCCACCCCTTGAGGATACATTTCACCTTTTAAAGTAGGCAACTCAAAAATGCTGAAAATACGATACCCTTTATAGCTTTAATTGAAATCAAAATATAAAATGTCATTAATGATTTCTTTGTTCCAATACTGAGTAAGGCTGAGTTTATTCCTGTTTCACTGGCCCAGACTCTGAGCTGTCTGAAGTTTGTTGAGAAAGCTCACCACATTTTCCTCCTTTTCACATTCCTATTAAACAACACACTATCGATTTGTCTGCATTATTTATTCCTCTGCATGTTGATTTTATCTACTCTAAGTCTAAAAGTATAAAAATGCCCCTAATAAAAATGAAAGAGAAAAGTGCATTCAGGAGGAGGCATACAAAAGTGCTGGGCGGGGGGGGGGGGGGGGGGGGCGCGTCTGGTGGCACCGTTCTCAGACAAGGAAGGCAGTGTGTAAGGTCCAGCTCCCCTTCGCCAGCCTGAGAGCACGCCTGCTGTCAACTTCCAAATATGGAGAGAAGGACACTTCACAGTGCACTTCCAGCACCCACCCTCTTACTGTGGCACAAAGATGTTAAAATATATCACAGCATGCTCAGGAAGTGGTTCGACCACACCCTACCACCTCCCCACCCATGACACCGAGACTAATCAAGTGCCCTGGCAGGTCGTCTATGGCAGGCGTGGAAAGCAGAGCCAGAAATCAGGACTGAGAGAGGTGGTGGTTTGGCCAGGCACACAGGAGTCCAGACAAATCTAAAAGGAAGGTTGTGGTTAGTGTGTTGGCAGGCCTGCGGTAGCCAGGGTAGATTCTGAGGGGAGGGCAACCAGGAATCAGATGAGCAGGTGAGAACTAGCAAGACCCAGATCCCAAAGGGCAAAGGTGGAAAGCAAGTGAGACATTGAAGAATCTGGCTTGGTTGTGAGAAAACAAGAGAACCTCCGCAATTACAGCAGCAAAGTAACCCAGATTGTGAAAGATCAGCATACCCACCGAGGATACCTTAATCCTGTGGATTATGGGTTTTAGGATCAGATACACTTGGGTTTAATTCATGGCTCCACTAATTAAGAGATGAGTGACCTGAAGCTAGATGTTGTCTTTCTCTGTAAAATGGGAACAATACCAACTACCCACGGTAATTTTGAAAGGATTGAATGAAATCATGTAAGTTAGTGTTTCCTATGCCTATACCGTGGTAAGCACGTGATGAATGGTAACCATTTTAATATTCTTTAGTCACAGACCTTTCTTATATTCCTAGTATAACGTGGACCATTCAGGGCACAAGAGAAAGGCTGATTATTGGGAACATCCAGTCAGAAGAGGTTAAGAGGTCAGACCTTGACTATACTTATTTTCATGACTAAATTGAAATCCATGTGACAACTTAACGGAACTCCTAAACAGGGACTGTAGACATTACTGATCACAGACCAGACCACTCAGCCCAGCCCAGTGTTTTGATGAAGGGTTATCATTTATTCTGTTGCAGCTGAGGGGGCTTAGATAATAAGGTCATAACTTCTAACTTGCATTGAAAAGCCACGTGAGTCCATCTGAGGGAAGGAAAGGGACAGAGAGATGGGGAAACTGTGGAATGATTTAGCAATTTCGAGACCCCAGCCTAAATGAGGAAGGCGATGTTGAGAACAGCATCACGGTGTGATTCATGTTGCCTTAGCTCTAAGCCTGTTTCAGATCATTTGTTCATGCTGAATTATGTCTTCTTCCCATGTTCTTGCGAGAGCCACTTGTCTGATCCCTGAAATAATGAAACCTTTATAACTTGTATTGCTGCTGTCATAGATGTATTTTTAAACATCTGTTAAGAAATAAAATGCACTTTGAAAGTTATTCATTGCTAACATAAGTATTCCATTCCCATGTTTTTCACATATCACTGATTTCAAAATGTGGTCACTTTTTACAACATCTGTCATAAATCTTACTTCCGTTCACAATATAAAAAAAGAAAATGAAACTTCCCAGATAGTCTGTAATGTTTTCCTGTGTAATTAACACCTCATTCACAGTTGTTGGGTGCCAGTCAAGGCCCTGTCTCCTCTTCCTTGACATTTCCTTGATACCTTGTTCAGACTGGGCTGATGCCTGAGAGTGTGCTAAATACACACATGGGAACAGAGAAATATTTGAGTGGAGCCAGCTGTATTAGCAAGACCTGGCGATTTAGAGAGACTGCTTATACACGTCTGCTCTGTGGGCTTGGGGTCTGCATACCACCCTTTATTTTAATCCAATTACTGCTGTAACCTTGTCTTTATCATCCTCATCCTCATCCTCCCTGACAACAAAAACCATCTGTCCGGTAAGCACCAGTAGTCCATTATTTGCATTCTTCCCTTCTTAATGCTCCTGGAGGGCCAGATGTCTATAAATGAAGTGGCTAATTTAAGGTACACATGCTCTCATACTGCGAGTCATCCTGGGAGCCTCAAGTTATTTTTACTGCCGCAAATTTGTAGATGTCACTTATTTAAAAAGCCTCAGCTTGTGTGTTTTTGACTCCCGACAATATGGCTCTCTGTGGCTCTGGGCACAGTAACTGTAGATGAGTAAAATCATTAGTTAATTCAAACGAAATCATTTCATTGTGGTAATTTTCTGGTGTCATTTTTTAAATTGTACTGAAATATTGCATATATTCGGAAAAATGTATGTATCATAGGGATACAAACTGATGGTTTTTCACAAATTCAACATACCCATGACAGCAGGACACAATTCAGACACCAGAATACGACTGTCACTGCTCTCATACACCCACGTCCTGCCTTTTTCGGTCACCCCCACTGCTGCATCAGCAGCCTCTTACAACAGAATAGATTGGTCTTGCCTGTTTTAACCCTGTATGTAAATTGATCAACATGATGTTTTCAAGGTTCATCGATCCTGTTGTAGGAACTAAGATTCCATTCACTTTTATTGCTATATAGTATTCCATTGTATAGATAACCCATAATTTATTTTTTATATTTCTGTTCTCAATGGGCATCTTGATTGATATTTTAGATAAAAAAATTCCACATGCATAGTTAAGAGTTGGTTACCTTTTTTTGGACTGATTCACAGTTCATATTTTAGAAAGTTTTTGATACATTATCAAGTATTTTTAAATTTGAAAAAATGGAGAATTGTATAGAGGATGATAGAAGGGCAGGGAGGAAAGGAACTAACATTTATTATTTTTACCATATATCAGACATTGTAATAGGAGTGCTTTTCTTGAAAAAAAAAATGTGGCTAAAAAAAAAAAAACAACACCTTAACCAGAGCACAGTTCAGTAGTGTTACACTGTTGTGAAACAGAGCTCCAAAACTTTTTCAGCTTATAAAACTAAAACAACAAATTCCCCCCTGACCAGTGTGGCTCAGTTGATTGGGCATTCTTCCCGCAGAGGGAAAGGTCACGGGTTCAATTACCGGTCAGGGCACATGCCTCAGTTGTGGGTTCAGTCCCCGGTTGGGGTGAATATGAGAGACAACTGACGGATGTTTCTCTCCTTCTCTTTCTCCCTCCCTTCCCCTCTCTCTAGAAATAAAATAAATAAAATCTCTGAAAAAAATTTCCTTTTGGCCCCTACCACCAGCCCCTGGTAACCACCATTCTACCAAGTTCCTTATATAAGTAGAATCATAAAGTATTTTTCCTTTAGTGACTTATTTCAATGTGCTTCTTTCAGTTAACATTATGTCATCAAGGTTCATCCATGTTGTAGTGTGTGGCATAGTATTTCTCTCCTTTTTAAGGGTGAATAATATTCCATTGTGTGTATAGACCCATTTCATTTTTACATTTGCCTGTTAGTGGACATTTGGGTTGCTTCCACCTCTTGGGTACTCTGAATTGTGCTGTTATGAGCATGGGTGTGTAAATATCTCTTCAAGACCCTGCTTTTCATTATTTTGGAGCTGTACCCAGAATAATTCAACTTTTAATTTTTAAGAACCAGTATAGTGTTTTCCACGGCACCATTTTACAGTCTCACCAACATTTCACAAGCATTCCAGTTTTTTCCACATTCTTCCGAATACTTATTTTTTGGTTTTTAAAAGTAGCCATCCTAATGGATGTGTGTGATAGGAATTTTATATATGATCTCTTTTTTTTAATCCTTAACCTGTTGCAAAGTAAAAGTACCAATTTTACAGCAATGAAATCTTGACCCTAAAATTTTCTGTAGAAATTGGGTTTCATTCCTGGTGCTTCTGAAATTGACAATGGCTTTTTATTCTCAAAGTGCCACATAATCACAGAACTGGTTGAGCTCTTCTGGTCTGAGCTACAAGATTTACAAGGTATTAAGGTCTCTACATGATTGGCTGACTTTAAATATGAAATAAGAGCTTGAGATTTAGAGAAGGGATTCTCAAAGTGTGGTCTTCAGGCTAACAGCACCAGCATTATTGGGAAATTATTGGAAATGCAATGTTCAGGTTTCACTCCAGACCTACTGAATCAGAAACTCAGGGAGTAGGGACAGCAATCTGTTTTAACCAGCCCTCCTGACAATGCAGGTGTGTGATCAGATTTGAGCACCACTGGGCTTAAAGCATTCGACAAATATCCAAATAACCTTTACATTGTTGCCAAACAGGAAACTGACATGCTGAGCACCAGGTTTCTAGGGCAACCTGATATAGTAAATCTGTGTTTTGTGTTTTATATTCCAGTTTGTAGGAAAGGGTTGGATTAACCCAATTGTAATTATGCTAGAACAGTAGGTCTTCAGCCGTTTGGAGATTCAGCCAGACTCCAATTTGCTTATGAACAAATGGTGACTTGGGAACCGAAACCCTTACCAGGAAGGCCACACGGAACTCAGTGTTTGTCTGCTATCTGCCAGGACTTTCATCCCCACCCACAGCCAGCTCTACTTTTCATCCCACATTACAATGGGTCTAGAGTTAGCTCTATACTGTCAGGACTGAAATAAAGAAGGCAGAAGTGGAAATGGACATGCAGTAACCATTCCTCCCATCAGGAGCATCTCCGGGGTACTCCCTGGCACTACCGTCAGCAGCCCCAGCCTCAGCCCCTGGCCCCAGGTGTCCTCATCTAATTCCTCAGAGCCCTGTGAGGAAAGGACAGAGAGTCACAGTTACACCCCCCTGTGAAAGATGGAGGAGTCTGATTTAGCCTGGAATGAGAGCTGTAGTTGGTGTCTTGGCATAATTATTAATAATAAAATCCTCCCCAAATTATCCTGGCTTCAGTCACAAAATTTACCCTTCCCAAAATCTACTTGTTAACTCTTAAGTAGGCTTTTCCTTTCCCTGATGATTTTAAGTGAAAAGAGAGAAGATCCTTTGGAGGAATAGGAAACTATGAGACTGCATTCAGTGCAGCTGGTAGCCTTGAATCAGGGGAAGAAGACAAAGGAGTTAATTCCTGGGGTCCTTGGAGAGAAAGATGATGTTTGAGAGTGGGCTTGAACCATCATATTGATAGAAACTGTGACTCCCAATATTCCCCTTACATTCTGGAGTTTTCACCAACGTTTTTCATCCATTCACCCCTCTGCTCTGTTCTATCAGGGCCCATTCTACAGGTCAGTGAGACTTAGCACTTCAGGTAAACCTCATTCCTAGAACATATTTGGGGGAATGGCTAAGAAAATGGTGACTGTGTAAAGCACATCTTTAAAAAAATTACTCAAACCTGCTTTAGGTATTACTAAAAACTCAAGACCAGAAGCCACATTTAAACTCAAATTATGAGTTAGCAGAAGTTACCTACTCACAATATGTTCCAGTAATTTAACAACCTCAAAAATATTTATCTGCGTGTACACTCTTGGCAAGGATGCCTAAACCCAACGAGCTCGCCCCCTGCACTCTTTCAGCATACACTGCAGTGCACGCTTACAAGTGCGAGGCTGGCCTACATGACCGAGTGAATCAGTGGTGATACACAAGAACTTGGGTGTTTGCCCAGACCACACTGAATCGTGAATGTTTTTCACTCCTCATCTTCAGACGTGCCGATGTCATGTTACAACATCTGACACTCAGTTTGTCTTAAACATTAACTCTGTGATAAAAGTTGATCGATAGCCTCATTTTCCCCACTTCCTGCTCAAATCAATAAACATGTCGCCTTCAAAGAAAGCAGAATGCACACAAACGTTAATCCTCTGATTTTAACTTACCTCAAACTAAAAAAAAAAAAAAATGATCACGTACTTGAATGCTATTGATTTTGTTCCTTTGTCCTCTTGGGAATTACATTGCAGTGATTCCACATTCTAAGTAAACTTTTTATCATTGATTAATCCTCGGGGGCTAATCGACTTACAGAAAGAACCAATATATTGATTTTCGGAATGTGTAAACTACGAGACTAGAAAATGGTATACATGTGTATAACATTTTTGAACACAAAATATCAAATTTTATACTTATTCCAGTTTTACATTCTCCCAAAGAAAATCTATGGTTCAGATGTTTAAAACAGAAGGTAGATGAAAACACCACTAATTGTAGCTTTATTTTTTGATTATTTATTTTGAGAAGGAGGGGGGGGTGGCCGTGTATAAAATATGTTAAAATTTGTAGATGTTAGCTAGGATTATCCATGAGAGGGCTGCTGTTTTTATAAGTCCTTGGTGGTATGTACTTAACTTGCCTCCAGCCACAAAGGGGGCATTTCCCACCCAATTGCACTGTGGTATGTGGTTACTTGTCTCCCAAAGTTTACTCCACAGGCTCGGCTGGCGCTGGACTCACTACCCCAACTCCCAGCCTACATGAAACCCAGAGATCGAACTTTGCCTAACACTTTCAGAGCAAGAAAATTAGTGAATGAAATAGGCCTTTTCATGTTTATGTTTATAATTCTCCAAAAAAGTTCTTAAAAGATCAATTCAATATTTTTACTTCTTCAATAGAAGCAGTATGTACTGCCAATGTACTACCAATATGGTAACAAAAAAAAGTTATTAGTAACAATGAAATAGAGTGGCCAGATGTAGAAAACATGCTCATAAGTGCTTCTCATTCAAAATGTGTGCTTTCAGTACCCATGCTTATTTCCTTCTATTACAAAGGAGAAAAATTAAGAAAAATTATAATAAATAATTGCTCTTTTAAAATAGTGGTAGGTACAGTTACTTAGAGATGTCTGCATGATCTTATTTTTCTAAATCTTCCCATTGGAATTTAGCTGGTTGTAAACTTGGGAGAGTTAACATTCAGTTACAATAATAACATTTAATAAGCAAGTGTATATTTAAGTTTACTTATAAAACAGCTTAATCATCCAAATGGAAGAAAAGAGTTAGTTAATGTGCTTTATACAGCATATATAATTATGATATGGTTTAGGGAAGTGTTTTTCAAACTTAAATGAGCATAAGAATTACCTGTAGTAGTCTTAAAAATACAGATGCATAACCACCCTCCCCAGAGATTCTAAATCAACAAGAGTAGAATGGAGCCAGGAATATGCATTTTTAACATCCAAACTCACCCTCAGGTAACTCCTATAGATTAGAATTCAGACCACTCTATGAGAAACACCAATTTAAGATGAGAAACAGATGTATTATTGTATCTGAAACTACAGAATCATCAGATAAAATGCCAAGCTTAGACCATCTTTCAAATATTTTATTAGCAGCCCTTGATACTTTACTAGAGTATCAAGGGCTGCTAATAACAGTTAAGATTTATTCATTCCAGGCACTATTTTTCTAATTGTGGTTGTTGGGATTTGGCCCATAACTTTTATTTTTATTTTATTTTTTCCATTACCATTTATCCCCCTGCCCCACTCCCTGCCACAATCACCACACCATTGTCCATGACTGTGAGTCCTTTTTCCTTTTTGCTCAGTCCCTCCACCCCCTAATGTCTCCCTCCAACTGACAGCCTGCTCTCTATGAGTCTGCGTCTATTTTTCTTGTCAGTTCAATTTGTTCATCAGATTCCACATATCAGTTAAATCACATGGTTTGTGTCTTTCTCTGGCTGGCTTATTTCACTTAACATAATATTCTCTAGGTCCATCCATGTGTTTGCAGAGGGTAAGATTTTCTTCTTTTTTACAGCCAAGTAGTATTCCACTGTGTAATGTCCCATAGTTGTTTTATCCACTTACCTATCGATGGACACTTGGGCTGCTTCCATACCTTGGTGATTGTAAATAATGCTGCAGTGAATACAGGGTTGCTTATGTTGTTTCAAATTAGTGTTTTAGGTTCCTTTGGATATACTCCCAGAAGTGGGATCACTGGGTCAAAAATCATCTATTTTTAATTTTTTGAGGTATCTCCCTACTGCTTTCCGTAGCGGCTGCACTAATCTGCACTCCCATCAGCAATGCAAAGGGTTCCCCTTGTTCTACATTCTCACCAGCACTTGTTGTTTGTATACTTAACAAAACCACTGCCAACATCATATTCAATGGGCAAAAACTACAAGTGTTCCCCTTAAGACTGGGTGCAAGACAGGGATGTCCATGATCTCCTCTCTTATTCAACATAGTACTAGAAGTCCTAGCCATGGCAATCAGACAAGAAGAAGAAATAAAGGCATCCAAATTGGAAAGGAAGAATTAAAACTGTCTTTATTTACAGGTGACATGATACTATTCATTAAGAACTACAAAGATTCCACCAAGAAACTACTAGATCTGATAAATGAATTCAGCAAAGTAGCAGGATTACAAAATTAATATTCAGAAATCAGTTCCATTTTTATATGCCAATAATGAACTATCAGAAAGAAAAATTAAGGAAACAATCCCATTCATGATTGCTTTAAAAAGAATAAAATACCTAGGAATAAGTCTAACCAAGGATATAAAAGACCTATACTTGGAAAAATGTAAGACACTGAAGAAAAAAATTGAAGAAGAGGAAAATAAGTGGAAGTACATACCTTTTTCTGGATAGGAAGAATTAATATCATTAAACCGTCCATGCTACCCAAAGCAATCTATAGATTCAACACAATTCCTATCAAGATCTCAATGACATATTTCACAGAACTAGAACAAATGTTTCAAAAATTTATATGAAACCACAAAAGGCCCACAAAAAAAGAGCAAAGTTGTAGAAATCATACTATCTAATATCAAACCATACTATAAGGCTATAGTAATCAAAACAGCATGGTACTGGCATAAAAGCTGCATAGATCAATGGAACAGAATAGAGAGCCCAGAAATAAACTCAAGCCTTCATAGTTAATTAATATTTGACAGAGGAAGCAAGGACATATAATGGGCTCAAGATAGTTTATTCAATAGATGATGTTGGGAAAATTGGACAGATACATGAAGAAAAACAAAACTAGACCACCTTCTTACACCACACACGAGAATAAATTCACATTCGCCCATAACTCTTAGACTTCATTGATGTTTAAAGGTCATGTGGGCTTGGAATTGTTTTCTCACTTTTAGTTAATGTTTACTGTTTTTAACATTGCCATTTCATGTCGTCTCATCTTAAAATAAAGTAGAATCACATCATTTACTCTCTGTTTCTCTTTGATTTCAAGGGAAGACGAGGAAAAACAGGTCCTCCAGGAAAACCAGGACCCCCAGGACCACCTGTGAGTAAAGCTTGACTGATTTTGTGTAGAATCTTTTATTTCTCTGTTTATCTGATGGCTATTTCACTCTCTTGTAAAAATAATTTCCATCTCTCTACTATTTAAGATGGTTTTACTGCCTATACCTCCCACCACCACAAAAACCAAGAGATAAGGGATGTTGGTTGCCATCCACACACCTCACCCACACCTTCACCACTGCCTGCCTGAGTTCCGTAAGCCAAGACTCCAAATAAATGAATCCTGTTCTGAACCTACCTGACTCCACCTCCTCAATTTCTTAACAGTCAGGCAGGTAGTGAGTGAGATATCTGGGGAAGTAGGCCCACTTTTCTTGAAACACTGTTTTGTTAGTAGAATTTCAAAGAATGTTGCTAAAGAGAGCTATAAAGATCTTCTAGACAATTAGCTGTTCTTTTCTTTTACCCAAAGCTTCTAGAAAAAGTATTCCATTTCTTGTGGTTCTGCTGACTCTTTAACCCTAGTGGGTCTGGTTTTTGTCCAAGCTACCCCACTGACACTGCACTCTCTCTAGTCGCAATGATCTCTGAGGTGTGAGATTCTCAGGGCTCTTCTCAGGCTTCATCCTATTTCAGTGCTGTCCAGGAATTTACACTGTTGCCTGCTGTCTCCTTCAAACTCTCTCTTCTCTTAGTTTAGCGACATTGATTTTTTTTTCTACCTCTGGGACCATCTTTTTTTGTCTCCTTCACTGACAGCCTTCCCTCTTCCCCTCTGTATATGTTGCCTTGGTTAAACATTTCCAGTCTTCTATTTCAACCCAGACATTCCTGCTGAGGTCCAGACTTATACAGCTCACTGCCTGTTCAGCATCTCCACTTGGAGGTCTCCTATGTACAACAAAAGGAGCATCCGCAAACTCAAATGCAGTAACAGTCTAGAACTTTTTCTCTTCCTCATCCTTCACATCCAGACAGCTCCTAAATTTTGTCAATTCTACGTCCCAGTATCTCATGAAACTATCTCCTCCTCTCTTTCCTCATTGCCTCCTAGTTTAGGCTCTTGTCAATTCACATCTGTATTGTTGTAGACGTTTCAGAGCTGGTCTGTTGCCTCTGCCTCTTATAAGCAGAGTAATATTGTTAAATCATAACTCTGATCATGCAACTGTTTGGCTGAAAACTGTTTAATAACTTTTCTATCAAGAAGGATTCCACATTTTCTACATGCCATTCCCAACCCTTCCTAGTTGGCCCTGTACCTATCTTTGCTTCTCCTTCTCTGCACCTCCCTTGTTTTTCAATCTGCAGTGTAATCTTCCTTCACTATCTCAAAAATGCCATGCTTTGCAAATGTTCTCCCAGAGGCCTAGATAAGCATCCTTCTTCCTTCACCACTCAGTTCAGACATCAGTTCTTCTCAGCAGCCTTCGTAAGTGCTCTCAGTATGTGCGGTGTCATCTTCCACGATCCTGTGTTATGCCTCCTATGGAGAGAGCACATTGTTTTCTAACTGTTATTTTCCTCATCTGTATGCCCACTGTCCTGTGAATTTTTTAAAACCTTTATTTTATAACCATTGCCCAGTACAGTTTCTGGCATGTAGTATGTGGTTACTAATTATTTAATGAATGAGTAAACAAATGAATATATTTTGTAGATGAGAAAATGAAGACCAAAAAATAAGGAACTTTTTAAAGAACTGAACCCCACCAGAGGGCTCCAGACATAGAGCCTTAGGAATCTAATAGGGTGTGGTCATGTGCCAAAAATGATTGCTGTCCTGTCATGGATTTCTTTTCATCCACTTTAGCCATGCAAGGAATTGTTGTACTGGTGTCAATTGATAGTGATTATAAAAGCAAGAGGGGGCAGTGGGAAGAGGCATAAACTGGCATCCTGGAATCCAGTCTTTAAAGGAATCAGCTTTGTTGGTTTTTATTCCAAGGTTTCTGGCAGAAGAAAGAACACATTGTAGGATTTTCAATAATTGTCTTCTGCTACAAAGAATAAAAGCTGGTGAATGCTACCAGGCAAGATTAGACCTTCCTGTAGTTTTCTAAATGTATGATGCTGCATTCAAGGCAGGATAATTGTCGTCTCAAAGGGGGAATTTGAAAGATGAAGGCCTTCATGGCAAGCTTGCCAAATGTCTAGGACAGAAAAGGATTACACTGCATCCTGGAATGAATTCCCAGCTATAGATCAAGTGAGTTGACTGGAGAATTTAGAAGATTATGAAATATGCAACTCCAAGAAAGTATTTATAATATTCAGTTTCATAGGTTTCAGTTTATTGCCAGAATGTTTGGGGAAGAGAGGCCTTTATTATATCTCCACTATTAGATTTAGAATTTAAATTCAGCCATGGGTCTGATACACAGTGGTCATTAAATCCTGAGTCCAAAGTATTAAAAAGAAAAATGGTGTGTTATCTTCTGTAATAGAATAAGATAACAATTTGTTAGACTACAAAAATAAGGAAAAAATCTAAGCAAAAAAAAGATAAAGTTTTTATTATAGGTCAGCTTTTATTTAAAAGAAAAAGTATGAGACTATACCACCAGCTCATTTTCTGCTTGAGAATTATGGTTTACAGAAACCTCTTGTCTTTTTTATTCCGAAATAACTCCTCTACGTGACTAAAAGATCTTTTCTTAAATGCGAGTATTCTAAAAACTTTATCTTGGGGTACAGTTTACAGCAGCTTTCGAACTCTTCTGAAGCTGGTTGCATGTTCGGTTGAACTGGGGACGTGCATGCCAGTGTGAAACCCTGCTGTGGCACCTACACGCGGTCACGAGAATTGGCTAAGGGCAGCCTTGGGAAGGAAGGTCAAATAACTGGCTTCCCACTCTTTTCTGTGCCACCTTCATGTGTGATTTTTCTGGGCATAGTGGACTTTAGCAAGAGGTCTGTCGTTCCCCAAATGTTAGAAATGAACAGAGTTCTTTGAAATTAGTCCTTTCAAGATCATATTAACTAATATTTTAGGAAAATGAGCTCATACAAACAATCAAACTGTTCTAATTCCCATTGTTGAACAGTTTCACAAGCATTGAAGGCCTGCTATATACCTAACACTCTGTTAGGAGCTGGGCTTGCAAAAATGAATAAGAGATTGTCTTGGTCCTCTAGGGATTCAAGTTCAGTTTACAGAAACATGAACAGAGGATAATAATTTAGAAAAGATAATGGTTGGGAAGGTTTCCTTCAAGAACTGAAAATTGAAGCATAAAGATTAAGCCTTTAAAAAAAGAGAGAATTAAGGAGCTACTACCCTTTGCAACAACATGGATGGAACTGGAAAGCATTATGCTGAGTGAAATAGGCCAGGTGTTGAAAGACAAATACCATATGATCTCACCTTTAACTGGAAGCTAAACAACAAAACAAATAAGCAAGCAGAAAAAAACAAAGACACTGAAATAGAGAACAAGGGGACAGTGACCAGAGGGGAGAGGGAAGGGAAATTAAGGGGAAAAAGGGGGAGGGATTTGGAGGAACGAATAGGAAGGACACAGGGACAAGAACTAAGGGGGGTGGAAATGGGAGGGAGGTGGGGAGCACGGGGCGGGGGAGGCTGGGATGGGAGAAATAGACAAAAAAAACTGTACTTGAAAAATAACTAAATAAAATTTTAAAAAAAAGAAAGAATTCCCTCCGGTTACTACAACATGGATGAACCTGGAAGACATTATACTTAGTGAAATAATTCAGTCACAGAAGGACAAAGACAGCATGATTCCAATTTTATAAGATGTCTAAAATAGTCAAACTCACAGAAGGACGGAATGCAATGTAGTGGTTGTCAGAGGCTGGAGAGGGGAGAAAAGGGGAGTTGCTATTCAATGGGTATAAAGTGTCACTTCTGCAAGATTAATACATTTTAGAGTTCTACTGTACAACATAGTGCCAGTCGTTAACCATGTAATACTCACTTCAGAATTCATTAAGAGGGTAGATCTCACATTAGGTGTTCTTACTACAGAAAGTAACAAACAGAAAAACTAAGGGTAACAAGTAAACTCTGGGAGGTATTGATGTGTCAGCTTAACTGTGGTGATGGTATCATGGGTGTTTGCATTTGTCCAAACTCATCAAACTGGACATACTAAATATATACAGTTGCATGTTTATCAATCATACCTCAGTAAGGCTATTTTTAAAAAGTCGAGAAGGTTTTTCCAGTGAAGTAAATAGAGGGGAAGAAGAATGCAGGCTCAGAACTGCTGGCCCAGGAAAACAGCCTGAACAAAAGCTGAACAAGTGCTGAGCTTCTAGGGACAGGCGACAGGCAGGCGGCTGAGGCAGTTCTGGGACACAGAACTAAGTCAAGTGCAGGCTGGCTCCTGGCAAGCCTCACGGCGAGTCTCACAGCAGCATAAACTCCACGAAGACTTCTGAGTGGAGGGTCCCACAGCCAGATTTCACTGACAGGCCACCGTAGTGGCACAACTGAGAGGGATTGTTGAGAGCATAAGCACGATTTATTGCAGCTATCATAGTATTTCCTATTTTTGATGTATCAGCAGAATTTTTTTCTCTGTTAAGATGCCCCGTGGGGCTGTTTATACTTTTTTTTTACAATTTATATGTAGCTTAAGAGACAGCCCCCTTTTCTTATGAATATTTTTAAGTCAAAATATTATGTTTCACTTGCTTGTCTTTTTCATCATTGGACCCTGTGTGACATGAGCTTCACTTGATAGCAGGAAGGAACGTAATGAGAGAAAAGGGAAAGGTTGGTCAGAGTGAAAGTACTTCTCGCTGAGATGGAGAGATGGTATATGACTCACCCTAGTGGTTTGCATGTGAGATTCCAAAAGCACATGTTAGAAAGTCGTAATTTGAAATAGGAAAATATATTAATTTTATCTCTTTTATCAAATAGCAATCAAATAATATGTAATATCCCACAAATGAGTGAGTGGTATATAATTTTAGCAAATGTGTTTGAGCAATTAGCCTTTAGAAAAGTTGGGGTGGGGGGACTTTGATCTGATCAGTGTAATTGTCTGAAAAGAACCAAGAAGAATGGAAGTTATCTTCCCAGGAGGCTTGGGTCCTTGGGTACCAGGATGCTTCACTCCACTTTAACAAACCTTCTTCCCTGTGGGGCTTTAGAGATGTTTCCTAAATCAAACACAGTGTTGTTACTTAGGGAGTGTCAAGGAAAATTCCAAAAAATGGAACTAAAAGAAATCTCTAATGGCCTGAAACAACTCACATAATTAAAACATTTTAACCAATTTTTCTACTTTTGATTCTTTGTTCAGAAGCCACATTGGTATTTCCTCTTCTTTTAAGGAAATATTTGTATCGAAAAGATAAGTTGCTTACAAAGAATAATTTTCTACAAGTTCCATTTAGCATGCATATATATATGTTTCTGTGTGCATGTGTGTATACATATATATATACACACACACACACAATCTCGTTCTCTCTGACAGAGCATATTTCCTAAGGAAAAAAATTCTAATATGCAATATTTGCTAAAAGAAGATCTCCTGAACTAATGTTATTAAATCGTCTTGATGAATTGCTGTTTTATCAAAGTCATAGTTCCCCATCTCCCCACATTTAATAGCAATTTTCCCTCTCTCTCAGGAAGACTCGGTTGAAATTTACACACATAATCTTCTTATAATAAAATTATTCTTTTTAAAAAGATTTTATTTATTTTATTTTTAGAGAGAGGGGAAGGGAGGAAGAAAGAGAAACATCAGTGTGTGGTTGCCTCTCACACATCCCTGCTGGGGACCTGGCCCACAACCCACGCATGTGCCCTGACTGGGAATCTAACTGGTGAATCCACTGAGCCACACCCGCCAGGGCTAAAAAAATTATTCTTCATCAGAATGTTTATACTTAAAGAGCAGCTAACCTGGCTAACAGAGGCAGCCACAACATTTTATGATGAATGCATTTTTTTATAAAACATTGGTCCAATTTTCTGTTAACAAGCAGAGCAGATCTTACCTATAAAAAGGAAAAAGCTTCCATATGCCCCAAATAACTTCTGCCATCTTGTTTTAAGTGAATATTCTTCAGTGGAGGGAAACCATTGAGTAGAGATGTCTTGGTTTGCAGTACCAGCAAATACGTTGGGATTAATACTGAGAACGGTTTTTCAGAGAGGAAGCAGAAGAACATTAAGGATCTTCCTGGGGAAGGAAATAGCACTAACTTCTGAGGAAGTAAGTTTAAAGAAAGGAGTGGATCAGGAGAGCTTATTATAGTACTACCTCTGCTTCAGGTACTCACCTGCCAATGCCTATATAATCTTCCCAACTATGATGAGTAGAAATTATCTTCATTTTAGAATAGGTTAAAGCATGTTTAGAAACATCAAGTAGCACACCCATGATCACACAAGTGTAAGTAGGGGGAGCTGGAATTAAAACCCAGGAACTGACCCCTAAACCCACCTGTATTCTACTAGATCACAGGTATAAAAGACAAGCTCCTAGTTCACAACTGGAGTAGATCGGCCTTACTTGAAACAGCATACACAGAACACAGTTCGATCTTTCCATGGTAACTGACAGCACCGTAGTGCCTGAGGACAGCAGGACAGTGGGAGAAGACAGTGACGAACCCAGTGCTTCTCCTGACTTGTGTGTCCTTGGGCAGTTCACTTGGCATTTCCATATCTCAGTTTCCTTTTCTGTAAATTTGAAATTACAGTACCTGCCACGTCTACTTTGTATAGTTGCTGGGAGAATTAAATGCCATGTGTGTGAAAGAACTTTCTTTAAATGCAAGGTTCTATTTAAATATACTTAAATCCATTACTATCTTTCTGAACGTCCATTCACTCATATGGTATCGTAGACAGAAGAGATTATCTTGAATCTGTAGCTGAACCAACATATTTTTTCTTTTCCAGATTTCTCGAAATTTAATTAAAAAATTGAATGTCTTTCAATGAATTGCTAAAGTGAAAGATTGCATAATCTGCATATGGAATATTTATTCCAGAAATGTAAATCTACTCATGAAGAGATAGATAAAAGTTACTCACAATAAGGCAATGATAACAACTGGGTCTAAGTATTCAGTGGTGTCTTTTCTGCTCAGATTTATAGCCTCTTCCTTGCTTGTGGGGCTAGTTTATCCATTATCAGAGCTGCTGCCTTTTATTAGTTGTGATCTTCTCTTAAGCCTCAAGTACTGCCCCGACACCCTAATAAAAATTTTGCTCTTTTTTTAAAAGCCTTACATTTATCTGAGCAGCATAGGCAATGGAAAATAGTGGCCTCCTGTTATGATAATGAGACTTGGAAAGTCTCACTTGAAATGCCCTAGTTTATTTCAAAATATTCTGATTTTTCATTGCTTCAGAAAAGAGAGGAAAGCAGCTGGAAATGCTGCAGACCAGGAGGGAAGACAGGAGACTAGAACTAATGAGCCATCAAAGGAAGGATGTGTTAGCCCCCTCGTCTGATGTTAACTTTACTTCTCATTCCTCATCACTGTAAAAAGTGTTTATTAAAAACCACATTAATTTGAAAATGTGTTATTATCTTTTTATGTTCCAGGCAGGGCTCTTGATTTCCTTTCTTTTTTTTCCCTGGCGTTGTTTTTGTGCATTGTTTCATTATTTCAGTATGGGAATTGAGTGCTGGGCTCAAATGGGTCACATTTCAGTGCATAGCAATTGATGTCGGAAACAGGAATTTCAGAAATTTGTAACATGGGGCAGCAGCTCCCTCTACTGTTTTTACTGGAAAAGCTTTCAGCCAAGAATGACACTTTACACAGCCTTTTGGAGGATGTCCAAGGTATGGAAGCTTTTTCAGTGTTTGAAGCTTAATTGTAAATCTATATGATTTTCAAAATATATTTTTAGGGTTTTGTTGCATTTTCTGCTTATCTTGTACTTTAAATGCAAATGCTTTTCCTTCTACAGTCATTGTCAATGTCAACATGATGCTCCCGTGAAGTGAAAACCCTTATTAGTTCATGGATCTCTAACTGCCCATCTATTGTAAAATGCTGATGAAACTCTAGCGTTCATTTTGTGGGAGCTGACTCCAATGAAATTTATGCTTCTTTTCTAAAACAAAAATATGGTTTAAAACATATATATCTTGTTATTTGTTTTAGTTTTAACTTCAGTATAAAAGAACTTCATTCGCCTTTAAAGCATTAGTCATTGCACAAACCTGAAGGTTATGGTTATAGCACAGCATACACAGTTAAAAGAGTAAACTTAGTCCTGGCTGGTGTAGCTCAGTTGGTTGGAGTGTTGTCCCAAAACCAAAAGGTTACAGGTTCGATTCCCAGTCAGGGCACACACCTAGGTTGCCAGTTCAATGCCCATTCTGGGCTCAGGCACATGCGGGAGGCAACCAATTGATGTTTCTCACTCTTCCTCCCTTCCTCTCTCTCTAAAAACAATAGAAAAACCGTCCTTGTGTGAAAATAAATAAATAAATAAATATTTTAAAAGAATACATTTAGGGTGTGAAATTGAATTTATTTATTAAACACATACTTGCTGATATCTACTGTGTGAATCACTATTATAAACATTGAGTATACAGTGGTTTAAAAAACAACATAGCAACTCTCAAACTACAGACAAGGCCTCTACCTTCAGCAACTGACACTCCATTTTGTGGGTGGGGGAGCAATGGTTATTAAGCAGCTCAATAGGTAAGCAAAGCAATTTCAGTTTAGCATGAGGTGCTATAGGGGAATGGACTGGGTAATGTGAAAATGATTTGGAAGAATTGTTAGTCTAGATACAGTGGTCCAGGTGGCACCTCTGAGAATCTTCTAGATGACCATACTTTAGAAGGAGCTAGCCATGTGAGAGCCAGAACAGGAACTTTCCAACCAGAAAGATCAAGGCACGCAAAGGGCCTGAGGTAGGAAAGAACCGAATGTATTTAACAAACATAAAGGAGCGAGGAGAAGAACAGTGCCAGGAGAGGTTTTGGCACTGAATAGCTTTTATCATTAGGGCCTTGTGAGAGCAGGATTGGGGGTGGGGACGGGGGTGGGGGAGGGTGATGATACATGGCAAGGAAAATAATCACACCTGTCACATCTCCCTTTGCAAGTCTTAGTAGTGTTAGTGTGTGTGCTTCTTTTTAAATCCTCACCCAAGGACATGTTCAATGGTTCTAAAAACAGAGGAAAGATATGAGAGAGAGAGAGACTAGAGAAGCATCCGTGTAAGAGAGAAATATGGATCAGTTGCCTCCTGTATGTGCCCCGACAGGGAGTCGGATCCCCAGCCTTTTCGGTGTATTGGCCAGTGTCCCAACCAACTGAGTCACCCAGCCAGGGCTATGTGCTTTTGTCGGAGATGGTTAGATTTTTATATCAATGAGATGCAGTTATTATTTCTACTGATAATTCTAAAAGTAACATCTTTTTAACGCATTATTTTTCATGTTCACATACATAGGGAATAGACTAGTTTGCTGAGAGAAAACAAAACTGACAGAACTTGGACAGTAGCCCATTTAATTTCAGTCTCGCCCGAGTCTGGTGGCTATCGCTTCATTCATTAAAGGTGGAGACTAGTCACGTATAAGTCCATCTGTTTTGTCCACAGCTAGGCCTGCCGCTTCCGTTCTTATAAGCTAAGGGTTAGATCAGGGGAACAGTCATAGCAGGGAATGTGTGTGCCCTCAAAACACCATCGAATGAACGCCTCACTGCACCAGGGCCCCATGACTGTCACATCGCTGTCCCCAGATTGTATGTCTTCCACCCCAACTTGATTTATGATGTGCCGAGAACTCAAGGTGCAAAGTCGTTTTCAGCACACAGCAAGGCCCACCTCCAAAACAAATCTGTAGCCCCAAACATTTTGGACTGCTGAATAAGGTGGATGACAAAAAAGAAATCGGATGAAAACATCTGATTTCTTGTTAAAATACCCTGGATACATTTTGAGGCTTATAATGTCTCAGTGGAAATCTAATTCATGTTCTTAACATCCCTTGTGGAAGCCGTGAACTGATTGCGGTTTTGTCATATTTCTGGGTTTTCCTTTCAGCACATAATCTTAGTCTCTTGGGTCTATTAAATGTCCAAAGGCCGTGCACTGTAATGATGATATCTTCAGAGAAAATGAACCTGGCCATTTATTTGAGTCAATGGGAATAGTAATTTCACTTTTTAATAAAAATAAGATGACCTCTTTAGATATAAAAATAAAGATACACGAGACCTATAAAATGGACACACGGCCAGTTAATCATTTTATTGCCACTTGTCCCCCACTAGGGTCATTGTCCCAGACAAAACAGCTGTTGCCACCATTGCTAAAATTCCAGTGTCACCTTGTGTTGCCACAGAATACGGAGACATGCAAGTGAGGCAGCTGAGGGTGTCGGGTTGAGGATTCGAAAATGCACTCAGGTTCGATTCCCTAATTACTCTCTTTCCCTCCCTATGGTCAGCAGCAGTGATCCATTAGTAACCACTTTCTGACTTCCTGAATTTTTGCTAATTATAGCGAGAGTCTGGAGGAAAAGAATTTTCTTACAGCCACTGCCTATTTTTTTCATCTTGGATTATGTTATTGAAACCAACTATTAATACGTCCGAACTGACATATATTATGTATAGCAGTGATGAGACCGAGCATTTGAAATCCTTGATACAGTTGCCAAGCTTATTAGTTGGGCCAATGCATGCACCAAGCACCATTTCTCTATGGTGGGTAAACATTAAGGTTTTAATAAACCTGATTGGCCTTTGAGAAGATATTCAGAAAGGGAGACTTATTTCCTAAATAATAATATAGTTGTGTTTGATGGTAGAGTTTCCAAAAGTATCTCCATACAGTATCTAATGTTGCCATTGTATAGCTCTGGGAGGTAAGCAAGAACTATCTCCATTTTAACAATGAGAAAGCTGAGCTTTAGAAAGTAACGGACTTTGCTAAATCCATAAATCAGCTTTTCTGCACAACAGCTACAATGTGGTAGGAAACCATTTTGATCAAAGAAAATATGAAAAGAAATTATGAGACTAGAGAAGCAATAAGTTTTCAGCATTAACTGGGGGACCTGCAACATGGACAGAAATTTGGTAGAAAATAAGCCTTGAAAGGGCTTCAGCTATATCTGTATTTTTTGTTAAAAAGTAAAAAGGTCTGAAGCAAATATGGCAGATTGTTAGGATATGACAACATTGGATTGTGGATTCATGGGTATTTATTTTATAATTTTACATACATTTCAGCATGCTTGAAATATTCTAAATTTTAATTAACATCATCAAAATGTCCATACTACCCAAAGCAATATACAGATTCAATGCAATACTGTTAAAGTACCAATGGCATATTTCACAGACATAGAACAAACACTTCAAAAATGTATATGGAATCATAAACGAGCCCGAATAGCAGCTGCTCTTTTGAGAAAGAAGAACAAAGTAGGAGGGATCACAATACCTGATATCAAACTGTATTACAAAGCCACTATAATCAAAACAGCCTGGTACTGGCATAAAAACAGGCACATAGACCAATACAACAGAACAGAGAGCCCAGAAATCAACCCAACTCTCTACAGTCAATTAATATTTGACAAAGGGGGCAGTAACATAAAATGGAGTAAAGATAGCCTCTTCAGCAAATGGTGTTGGGAGAACTGGACAGCTACGTGCAAAAAAATGAAACTTGAGCACCAACTTACACCATACACCAAAATAAATTCAAGGTGGATAAAAGACTTAAATATAAGCCATGACACCATTAAAGTCCTAGAGGAGAACATTGGCAAGAAAATCTCAGATATTCCACACAGCAACATTTTTACCGATATGTCCCCTAGAGCAAGGAATATAAAGGAAAGAATAAACAAATGGAATCTCATCAAAATAAAAAGCTTCTGCATGGCTAAAGAAAACAGTATTAAATTAAAAAGACAACCAACTGTATGGGAAAACATATTTGCCAGTGATACCTCAGACAAAGGTTTAATCTCCAAAATATACAAAGAACTTACACGACTCCACTCTAGGAAGACATCGAACCCAATTAAAAAATGGGAAAAGGACTTGAACAGACACTTCTCCAAAGAGGACATACAGAATATCCAGAGACACATGAAGAGATGCTCAATATCATTAGCTGTCAGAGAGATGCAAATTAAAACCACAATGAGATACCACTTTACACCAGTCAGGATGGCTATCATAAACAAAGCAACAAACAACAAATGTTGGAGAGGGTGTGGGGAAAAGGGGTCCTTAGTCCACTGTTGGTGGGATTGCAGACGGGTACAACCATTATGGAAAACAGTATGGAATTTTCTCAGAAAAATAAAAATCGACCTGCCTTTTGACCCAGCAATTCCACTGCTAGGATTATATCCCAGAATCCTAAAACATCAATTTCAAAGAACCTATGCACTACAATGTTCATAGCAGCACAATTTACAATAGCCAAGAGTTGAAAGCAACCTAGGTGCCCATCAGTAAATGAATGGATCAAAAAATTGTGGTACATATACACAATGGAATTCTATGCAGCAGAGAGAAAGAAGGAGCTACTACCTTTTGCAACAACATAGATGGAACTGGAAAGCATTATGCTGAGTGAAATAGGCCAGGCATTGAAGGACAAATACCATATGATCTCACCTTTAACAGGAAGCTAAACAACAAAATAAACAAGCAAGCAGGAAAAAAAACAAAACAAAACAAAGACACTGAAATAGAGAACAAGGGGACAGTGACCAGAGGGGAGAGGGAAGGGAAGTTAAGGGGAAAAAGGGGGAGTGATTTGGAGGAACAAATAGGAAGGACACAGGGACGAGAACTAAGTGGGGGGCAAATGGGAGGGAGGTGGGGAGCAAAGGGTGGGGGAGGCTGGGATGGGAGAAATAGACAAAAAAACTATACTTGAAAAATAACTAAATAAAAAATATATTAAAAAAAGAAATAGAAAAATTATCTTATAGGGTTAGCAAAGCTTAATATCACTAATTACTTCTTCACTGGCCTAGAATATCAGTATCTTCTCCTTCACCTGAATTATTTTGTGGAATAGATCTAGTTATTTTAAAAATGAAATCATCAAACCCTGGCTGGATGGCTCAGTGGGTTGGAGCATCATTCCGTGCTCCAATCTTTGGAGGTTGGAGCCAAAAAGGTTTGGTGCTCCAACCTTTTGGAGCACCAAAAGGTTGTCATTTCAGTCCTTGGTTGGGGTACATCTGGGAGGCAGGCAATCAATGTCTCTCTCTCTCTTTCTCTCATCAATAAACATATCCTCAGATGAGGATTTTTTAAATGAAATCATCAAGTATTTCTTTCCAGAACTCCCCTGAGTACACACCCTTTATAACCATGGTGTTCACTTAAGTCAAGAATTGTTGTTTGCAGATTTATCTTCAGTACAGCTGACAGGTGAGAGAGAAACCTTGATGTTACACATTTGAGCTGAAAATGGAGACTACAACCCCCCCCCCAAATAAAACCTAAACATTGTTCATTTTGCCTTTTTCGAGAGCTATTCAGAATGTCCCCAACTATTCGGAGTTTGCCCCTGCTTTGGCTTCCATATAACTTTTGGCTTGGCAGTGTACAAGCCATTGCCATCAGCCTGGATATCTTAAGTCCCAGCAGTTGGCCTTGAAAACTGAATTTTCCATACCCAGGAAGCCTGTTCATTTGACCACTGCTTTCAAAGAGAGACAACATTATCACTTAACGACAGTAAGGGGGAACTCACAACACTGACAGGTGCAGCTGTGTGAGCAGACTTCCCCCTGGTTTGGGTGGCATGTTGAGAGACTCCCACGGTCATTCAGGGGGATGGAGGCACCATTGTTCCCCAGGTATAGGTTTTGTGGGTAGTAAGCTTTGGGGGACACATTAGATATAAATAATTTGTTTCACACTTCTCCATCCTTACTGGTTTCCCTGATCCTGTGGCCTTTTTCACCTTGTGCTGGGTCAATGATGTCACTTCCTTGGGATGGCAAGGCACTCTCAAAATTCCTTCTGCTCCTCATATTGCAGGAGCGTGACAAATATTTTTCCCCTTTTCAGGACATACTGGTGAGAGATGAGTATGAAACATTTCATGGTTGGATAAGCATAATGGCCCCATTAGTGGAAGAATCATCTATTTTCTAACCATCGTGCCATGGAAATCACTCAAAAACATCCTACTCTATCAAGAGTACAATGCCTTTATACTGATTTGATTGATTTGTTTCATAAGGTCAGGGAAAATAAATACCTTTAAAAGAACCCCTCTCCCCCAACCCAGAAAGTAAAGTGTTAAAAATTTATGAGCTTCATAGCATAATTTAGAAAATCTGCTTTTATGAAATGGGTTAATTATACCCATTGAAAGCATTCACTGTCACAGCCTCATCCTCCCACTCCTGTTCCAAAATGACAAGTAAAACCAGGGACTGTGCAATTTTGGAAAACAATCAGGTCGCATATTGAGTATTTTGCTTATTCATACAACCATAAACTGCCTATGCTTGAGTTCCCTCAATTACACAGCTCAGTTTTCAGGCCAGAACAGACAGACCCAGCTCAAGTGAGCACTTCCTGGAATACACAGGGGAATCATTTGAAAAATGTCCAAAGTGGCAGATGTGAAAAATTCTCATTCAAGATTCAGAAGCTGCCTTTGCTGCCATCCCTCACCTATTAATCGCACTGCTTCTGAACTCCTGAACCAAGGATGCTGGCAATATCTTAGACTGAGATACTTAGGAGCTATCAATCTTTCAAAGTGTGGTGCAGGTAGATGCCACTGTCAAGGGAAAACGGGCTGAGACAAGAGAAGATCATGGATCACAGTGCTGCTCCGGACTTCCGGAGATTAACCAAGAAGGAGCATGTGGCTGCTGGCTTCTTACAAAGCTGCTATTATGTTTTTTTTAGAGAAAGTTCCCAAAAGATGTCCTTGACGAATGCTTAAACCAGTGTATCGCTGTATCACTTAAATCCTTCAGATTCTCAGAATGCTAATACACACATCTCTCCTCCACAACAGATACAACAGTTCCATTGTAGTCTTCTTTGAAAGGTATTTCTTTCTCTCTAAATGTGACAACTTTCCCACAACGGTTCTGCATTGCAATTTCATGCTCATAGGAATTTCAACCTAGTAGAATCATCCCCTAGCAATATTGCTCTCTTGGTTAGCTGCTCTTTTGTCAACACATGACCATTTTAATTTTTTTTCTATCATCTCCTGAATGTTCTGAGTTTTACCTTTTATTTAGTGTCATTTGAACTTTGAAAGTTATTTAAGATGCTGATTAAGATTGCCAGCTTCTTTCCTTTTCCCTCTCAGAAAGCTCTCTCTATGGCCCATCTCTCTTCTTCCTTGCCCTCTTCCCCTGCTGGTCATTTTTGTTTGATCTCATCTCATCACCTAAATTTTTGAAAATAAGAGCTCTCTTTGCTTGCCCTTTATTGATTATGTACCTCATTAAGGGATTCTGTTGAATATCCTGCTTGATTTTTTTCTTTTTTAAAATATATTTTATTGATTATGCCATTACAGTTGTTCTATTTCCCCCTTAATTCCCCTCCACCCTGCACACCTCCTCCCCCACCATTCCCCCCTTTAGTTTATGATCACGTGTCTCAAGTTCTTTAGATTCCATATTTCCCATACTATTCTTGCCCTCCCCCCTATCTATTTTCTACCTACCGTCTATGCCACTTATTTTCTGTACCTTCTCCTCCTTCTCATCCTCCCACTCTCCTGTTGCTAACCCTCCATGTGATCTTCATTTCTGTGGTTCTGCTCCTGATCTAGCTGTCCTCTTAGTTTGTTTTTGCTTTAGGTGTGGTTCTTAATAACTGTGAGTTTGCTGGCCTTTCACTGTTCATCTTTTTTATCTTCTTTTTTTTAGATAAGTCTCTTTACCATTTCATATAATAAGGGCTTGGTGATGGTGAACTCTTTGAATTTGATCTTATCTGAGAAGCACTTTATCTGCCCTTCCATTCTAAATGAAAGCTTTGCTGAATAGATAAATCTTGGATGTAGGTGTTTGGATTTCATGACTTGGAATACTTCTTTCCAGCCCCTTCTTGCCTGTAAGCTCTCTTTTGAGAAATCCGCTGACAATCTGATGGGAACTCCTTTGTAGGTGACTGTCCCCTTATCTCTTGCTGCTTCTAGGATTCCCTCCTTCATTTGAATCTTTGCTAATATAATGATGATGTGCCTTGGTGTGTTCCTTCTTGGGTCCAACTTCTTTGGGACTCTCTGAGCTTCCTGGATTTCCTGGAAGTCTATTTCCTTTGCCAGATTGGGGAAGTTCTCCTTTATTATTTGTTCAAATAAGTTTTCCACTCGTGGCTGTTCCTCTTCCCCTTCTGGTACCCCTATAATTCGGATGTTGGAATGTTTAAAGATGTCCTGGAGGTTCCTAAGCCTCTCCTCATTTTTTTTGAATTCTTGTTTCTTCATCCTTTTCTGGTTGGTTATTTTTTTCCTCTTTCTGGTCCACTCCTTTGATTTGAGTCCCAGTTTCCTTTCCATTACTGTTGGTTCCTGTGCATTTCCATTCATTTCAATTAGTTTAGCCTTCATACGTTCCTCTAATTTGTGACTAAAATCAACCAGTTCTGTGAGCATCCTAATCACTGGTGTTTTGAACTGTGCATCTGAAAGTTTGGCTATTTCTTCATTGCTTAGATGTATTGGCTCTGGGGTTCTGAGTTGTTCTTGAGCCATGTTTTGATCTGTTTGCACCCGTTAAGTATGAGGAGCAGAGCCTTAGTTGTTCACCAGGGTGGGGCCACCCAGGTCACTGGTTTGTGATGCTGTATGTGGGGGCAGCTCAGAGAGGGACACTAGTGGTCCCCTCTGCTGCTTCCCACCACTGGGGCCTGCACGGCCTTTCTCACTGCTCGCTCCTTCACTGGTGTATCTGCACGCAAATATGTGACCGTGGTCAGTCCTCAGTGGGTCGGCCTGCTACTCCACACCTGGGATCCGCCCATGGCTGCCGGCGCACCTGGGTTGCATGCCCAGGTGGGTCCAGTGAATCTTCCCTGCCCGAATGGCTCTGCTGCTGGCTCCGCCCCTCTTACTGGTTTGGCTGAATGGTTCGTTGTTGTCAGACTTCCATGTAGTTCAATTTTCTGTGGTTTGGCTGTGTTTTTGTTGCTAAAACTTTATTGTTTTTAAACTTGGCCATGAGAGAAGGCACAGTGCTTCCACCTACACCTCCATCTTGGCGGAAGTCCTCCTGCTTGATTTTTTAAAGCAGGTTTAAGATGACTGATATTTTGCCCTGGCTGGTGTGGCTCAGTGGATTGAGCACTGATCTGCAAAGCAAAGGGTCACCAGTTCAATTCCCAGTCAGGGCTCATGCCTGGGTTCTGGGCTGGGTTCCCCATGGTAGGTGCTCGAGAGGCAGCCACACACTGATGTTTTCCTCTTTCTCCCTCCCTTCCCCTCTCTCTAGAAATAAATAAATAAAATCTAAAACAATGACTGATATTTTATTTCCCTACCTGTCAACCCAGTCATTGTGAAGCAGATAACGGAAAAACTTAAAAGTTCAAAGCTATGGGGTCAACCTGACTTGGGTTGAAACTTAGCTTTTGTCTGCTAGTTGTATGACCTTGAATAAGATGGTTAACCTTTTGTTACATGTAAAATAATGATAATGCGTACCTCATTGGTATAATTTATTATTATTAATATTTCACCTTATCACATTGCATAACTCTGCCATCTGCTCATTATTTTTATAAGTGTGGCTACTTTCCCCAGTTCTATCCTTATTGTCCTCATGTAACTTTTCCTTCTACCTGCTTCACTCGCCTCCTTTCCATTTTCTTTCTTTTATAAAAAAAAGATTTTATGTATTTATTTTTAAAGAGAAGGGAGGAAGAAAGACAGGGAGAGAAACATTGATGCTAGAGAGAAGTATTGATCAGTTGCCTCTCATATGCACCCCAACTAGGGACCGAACCCACAGCCCAGACATATGCCCTGATAGGAAATTGAACTCACAACCTTTTGCTTTGCAGGATAACACCCAACCAACTGAGCCACACAGGTCAGGGACCCTCCTTTCTATTTTCTTCCATTCAAGACTTTATAGAGAAACTTCATCCATTTGAGAATGTTGACCTAAATATATTCATTGACATATTTATCATCCAGAAAAACTTATTAGATTCTATTTTCAATGTGAAAAAACAAACACTTGAAAACATCCATTTAAGGATGAGGGCTTTTCCTATTTCATGATTATGTCTTTGTATAATGGCCAAATGAATGAAATATGCCCTTCTGATTAGCTTGAAACATGAGTTTCCCCTGAGCTTGTTTCTGAGTTCCAACCTCGTATAATCAAAGTTAACTTCCATACTTGATTCAGAAGTAGCAGCTCCATCTCTCAGACCCTTACACCAGAAAGGGAGATCCCTGGGCCTGACAGTGGTGTCGGCGAAGAAGCCGCCTTCCAGATCCCCACCCTCCCTTTTCCCTACCCTCTTCCTCCCTCAACACTGTCTTCCTCTGTCCCTCCTCCCAGTACCATCCCTGTTGTCTTTTGTACCCATCCAGCTAGCTATCAGGAAATACTTAGCAAATGATTCATAGGACTATGTTGGAATGCAATAGCTCTTAGACTGGGTTCTACCATTTGCTTATTGTGTGACTGGGGGGAGGGATCACTTGTTTTTTTCTGTGTCAGATAGAGAATATAATAGTATCCACTTCACTTAGTTATTAAGAACATCAAATAAGATGATCTGTTTAGCATTCACATCACTGTGCCATGCAAGAAAATATAAGGGAAACCCATTTAGAATTATCCTGAACTGTATAAATATGAAGCATTAGTTTTACATCCCCCAGGAACATTTGCATTTGAGCTGGTGATAAAACCCAAGCCAAATAAATCAACATACTTTTATGGAGTTTTCTGCATAAACCAGGAAATGGGTGAGATAATTTGAGGAATAAGGGCTCCTTCCCAAGAACTTTAAATTTCACCCAGTCCATGTGTGGTAGGTAGAAGCTTTGGACTACATTCCCATTGTAATCCCAAAAGCAGGGCTTTAGGTCTCTGTATTGAAATATTAACATAATATAAACATCAGTGAACTTTCTCTTGGCCTCAGAAATCATATTTTACACTAGGAGTGTTTTCAGCAATTTTAGGGGCCAAGGAAAAGGAGTGTTGGCATCTCCTTGGTCACAAAAAAAATTGTAGCTAAAGCACTCTCAGAAAAATAACTCATTATAAAATTACAATCATTTAACTTTTATAATGAAGTCCCAAGAGACACTGAAAAATTATTTTGGAGAAGATATGTAACATACATAAAAGGATCTGTGTTTAAAAGAAAAATGTAAAAAATAAAAGAAAAATGAATTAATTTCCTAAATATTTTCTTCTATCTAAAGAGTATTATTGATTTTTCTCTCTGAGTTAGAATACAACTTTCTGCATTGTAATTCTGGTCAAAAATCCATTCATAAGCTCTTTTCTACTTAACTGGAGCTTGCTGCAGCTTAGTTTTCAATTATTTAGCCAGATTCTTAGATTAATCTGAATCTGTGGGCCCTGTCTGCTGTGAGTTTAGAAGCAGCAAGGCCTCTGCTCTGTCTGCTGCCATTTCTAACTGAAACCAAAACCAACAAGCAAGAAATTGGCTTTCCTTTCAGAGAGTTCCTTATAAAAATAATGAATCTACTAAATTCAACAAATATTTGAGGGGAGGGGGGAGCTACTATGTACCACATCCTGTGTTATGATAAGATAAAAAAAACTGAAACTCCTTGCCTTCAAGGAATGTCCGTTCCAACTGGGAAAACAGACCTGTTCATAAGCCACTATAATCAGTGTAAATATGCCTTACCAAGTTATATACAGTGTTACAGATGGAAATTTTTATAAGAGAAAATCTTTCTGACATTAACTTTTTCAGGATTACTGTATATTATAAGGTGCTTCATCTTTCCATTCCAGTGAATGAGGTTAGGGTTCATAATGGCATTTATTTTAGTACCAAGGGGAAAAAAATTACTGATCTCTGCCTTTTTTTTTTAGCTATTAGAAAATTGGAAACATTTCTTGAAAATTAGCCCAGCTCTGGCTGAGTGGCTCAGTTGGTTGGAGCATCATCTCATACACCAAGGTTGAGGGTTCAATTCCTAGTCAGGGGGCATATATATAGGAGGCAACTGATCAATCAGTCAATGTTTCCTCTCACATCAATCTTTCTTCCTCTATTTCTCTCTCTCTCACCCCCTCAATTCTTTCTCTCTAAAAGCAATAAACATATTTTTAAAGAAAAGAAAATTAGCCCAGATGACTTTCCAGTAACAAACTTTCTCTTCATTCTTACAACAAAGCTTTATTATTTTTAAGCATGTTTTGAAGAGAGTTGATTAGTGCAACTTTCTTCACAGAGGTTTTTGGAGTTTCAAAGATTGTTACTGAAGTTAATTGGGAACCCACAGGGCCAGAAGACAGTTACCGGTATGTGTAAGCTAAAAACATGTATTTGTGAATCCTGAAAGGTGTTCTTAATAAGACAGTGAAGAGCTATGGTGCCCAGAGAGAAGTGACACCCAGATGCCTCAAGCAGGCTTGTCAGCATTATGAAGAACTAAAGGATGCATCTCAGGAAAGGGAAAAAGGAAAACACTTCAGGAGGGAGGATCAGAGAGGGGGTGGAGTAGCTGGCTGAGTGGCCATGGGAACCTTGGGTCAGAGTATCTAGGCTGCGCTAAAGCCGAATCAAAAGACCTGAACCTTGACTTGCACAGAATGTTTACAGCAAAGACCAGGGAAGGGAAAAAGAGGCAAAAGTCAAGTTTTTCGAGCTAAGTGTGCTACATCAACTGGCTGAAAATGAAATGCAGCCAAGACCAGGCCTGAGGAAGTATGGTTTTCAAATAAAAAGTCTTTGCATATTTTAAACAGGAGATCTGTAGTCCAAACTGAAGTCTACTGAAGGGATGATAATGCAAATGACCCCTCATTTTCACACTACCCATCTGATGATGCTGGTGGCAGAATCATATTTCTCTGTTTTCTACATTTATCCACTAAGATTTTAGCAAAAAGGGAAACTTCTTAAACTATCACTAAGCGTTTACACCCTCAAACTGAATGTAGCTTTAATTCACTTCTTCACACTAGATATGCCTCTTTGCAGTAGGAAACAATATCAGGGTCTCTACCTATACCAGGTTTATACGCCTCTCATGTAATTACACCAGAGTACAATTCTGAACTGGTATGTCTCACTGGAGTTCATAAGCATTTTAAAGCTGATGTCTAACTGTGTACCCATCACATTAACCCAGATGTCCTGTGTCTCCCAACCCAATACAAATAGAGTGGAACAGAACTGCATAAAAGATAAACACCACATAGCAATGATTTCTGTGTAGCTGTGCTGTGGGTCACCATCATGAGCGAGTTTGGGACATTTTTCCTATCTATAAACCTTCAAATTGTTTTCCTAGTAGAGCTCCTGAGAGCATTAGCCAAGGCCGATGTGCCCTCCGTAAGTGGCCTCTCTTCTCCACCCAGCCTTGGGTCATCTATGCATCATTTTGATGAGTTCTTATAATTGCAAAGCCCAGAGAAAGTGAGCTCTCAAATGCCCTGGTGCATCTATTGAAACTGTGTGATGCCAGGAGACCTGTCACTTAACACAAGTCTTTAACTTCTTCCTAGAGTTGGTTGATACTCTATAAGACTGGCAGCTCTTGCTAAACTAGGAAACAAATGACTCCTTGGGTGTTCTCTAACTATGCATTTGTACCAGAATAGAAAAATTAAGAAATAGCACATCTCTTGGGGATGTTGTTAATAGGACAGCTACCAGTTCTGAGACTCCAGGGTCTGTGTTGTTTTCTTAATTGTAAATAGAGTTGCTGTTGGCACTTACACCATGGTGTCTCTCTATGGTCACTATCTCCGCATTGATTGAGGTGGTTTATTTCTGACAGTTCGAGAACAACCCAGTGAGTCGTGGCTCTCCTGGCTGCAGTCAGGTGCAGGTAGAAGGCTGGAGGACTCTGTACTGGTACCTTCCTTCAGTGGCTGCACAGTTTCTTCAGCCCTGTGGGAGAGTTTGTGTAAAGCACTGCCAGCAGGGTGGACTCTTAGCTATAAATCTTTGTTACATTAAACTTGAAATATGTGATACCCCAGGTATCCCAGTGACTAGAAGAACAAGGAGGAAAATGTCATCATAATTGCTCATCAGCCGATTAAGTAGTAGAGCCTAAAATTTCAGATTGACCCCATTTGGAGCACTACTCTGTGGATATGACATTTATGGCAAGAACAGAACATATGAAAATGTGGCAATAACTTTTAAAGGGCTTATTAATCTTGTCCAAACTCTTCTTTTGGCCAGTGGTGCTGGTCAGGGAGCTATGCTCTTGCTGTTGTTTTGAGAGGAGCTGCGCTGAGCCTCCTATGTACCCCAGTGGTAAGCTCAACAGCAAGATCAGGATTCCGGATGAGGACTGTGGTCTGCATTTGTGGAATACACCTACGTGTGGCAGGCAGATGAACAGGCTGTAATAGGTCAGACCCGGTTCTCACCCAAATGTTTTAAAAATCAGCACCATCCTAAGATGTTTACTATTCTGACCCATGCTGTCACCTGCTCAGTGCCATGCAACCCCTATCACACTGCTTGCTGTTCTGCTTCTTCCTTCTCACTCCCTTCCAGGGCCTCCTTGAAGGCTCCTGCTTCTAATATCATTTGACCACCTGCTCTCCCAACCTCTGCGAGCAAAGATAGGATGTGTTTTTAGTACATTTGTGAATTGAGAGGATTTTTTTGGACTATTCAGGCATAATCGTCCTATCGTGTCTTGAGAGATTACATGATGATAGATGGGAGGTGCGAGGGGCAGATAGAGGGGCTCCGGCGGCTGCCCCGCAGGACCGTGTCTAAAGGCAAACTGCTTATCTTCCGCCTCCTGCATCAAGCACAGTGCAGACTCACGAGAAGTGCTGAGTCTAAGTTTTTTTGATTTTTTCTCAATTTCAGTATGGGGAGTAGAACCTGGAGGAGTGATTGCCTAGTGTTCTCAAGGGCATCGTCAGCACGATAAAAAAATACTGCAAAAATTAGTTTAAGCTGAGAGTCTGCTTTTAGGTTAAGATGGTAGAGTAAATGTGAACTGAGTTTGGACCCAGGCTGCCTACATTAAATATTAGCCCTGCTACTTACCAGTGCTGTGACCTTGAGCCAGTTAACAATTTCTAAATCTCATTTTCTGTATTGTTGAATTGGAAATATTGATGCTACATACCTCATGATATCATTGTGGGGATTAAATAAATTAATCCATATAAAACCCTTGGTATGATACCTGGCACACTATAAGCACTATATGTTTGCTCTTAATATTTGATCGATTCTTCTCTCTTTGAGATACTGTATTATTCATTGTTCTGTCATATTTGGATCCCTAATTGCAAGACTCTTTATAGCTAGAATGAAATGTGTATAAAGCCACATTTACCCACCACATTGCTATTTTTATCTAATCAGCATTATCAACACGTATTCACCACCCACCAAACAACTACAACGCGCATGTTCCTAGAGCTTCCTGTTGCTGACACTACACGTGGTATCTCAAGTTTCTTGCCTTATTATATAATTGAAGATGGATCAATGTATATGGACTCTCATGTCTCACAAGTTTCAAGAATGAGTTTTTACTTCACATCTTCTTGGCTAGAAACTTTGTACAACAACCTCCAACTTAGTAATTGCTTTCCTCATTATTTCATCGAGGTGACCTAGGGTACTTTACACAAAGCTGGCTGGTAGAAAGAAAAAAATGTGAACAATATATAATGCGATAACAGTTCTTTTCTGACATTAGCTCTGTTTTTACTTCAGTGAGGCAACAACATCGTTTGTCTTTCCAATCAGGTGGCTCCATTCCTCAGAAGGCCTATTATTTCCTTAAGAGTTATACCCACCTGCTAGCAGACATCCATCTCCACATCGCTGTGTCCTCCACATTTACTGGCACAGCACAAAGGTTTCCTATTAGAAGAGATCTCCAGCCACAAGCTGTTCATAAGAAACACCTGTCTTAAATGTTAAACATTCATTTTTTCAGTATCTCTCGGTTGTTACCTAGATCAGTGAGTACAGCCGGCAGTGGTTCCTTAAAATTCTTCTCCACTTTGTAAAGCTTTCACTACCTGTTAAAAAATAATGTGTACAGCAGTAATGTTTGGTTTACTCAGTCATAATCTTTCTTTGTCTTATCTTCCAAGGTAAAATCTAAAGAATTTTGCCTTTATGATATTTTTCTCCTAGGCGCTTTTGAGATGTAAATGAAATGTGAAATCTTTTTTTTTTTAATAGCTGACTCTCTCTTGGTTTGAACTACTTGATTTAATGTAATGCTAAGCATTGTATTTCATAGGGCCCTCCTCGCTAAATGTAATCCCTGAAAAACTCAGAAAACTCTTCTCTTTCTCTCTTCCTGGAAATTTTGGGGGTAAATGCCTTTACCTCTTTCCTGGCTCCCCAAAGTTTAGCATAGTGCTGAGCAAATATTTCCATGTAAACTTAAAAATATGAGCATATAAATAACTTAAGCCTGAGATCTTAGAGATGACATCTTTTTCTGGCCTGAAAGTCATTTGCAACCCATCTTCATCCCATTAATTTAGAAGAAAGCAATAGAAAACATATTTTTCCATATTTTCTAAGTTAATAATATGTGGCTACACATTTTTGCAATACATTGATCAAAACCCTGTGAGAAGTGTCAAAAATAAACTGAAGCTAAAACCTCCTCCCCTGAGGAGTTTTATGGCTACAATTCTTTCTAATAAAGATGATGTTGTTGGCTGACCTTCTGGTAAAATGTTACGTGTTCCCATTAAGGACCTCTCTGGATTCATGCAGGACTTAACCTGGAAATACCTTTAGGAACTTGATGAGTTAATGCTCCTGCAATTCTCTAGTACTGGAATATTTGACTAAACAGACTCTTTTTTCTTAATTGTAAGATTTCAAGAGTTCTTGAATATATTATTTAAATTCGCATTGTCTGGTAAATGTTTAGATTTTTGTCTGTTCCTAACACAGGGCCCTCCTGGGACACCAGGGACACAGCCGGCTCTTGGGGGACCTTATAACAAGGTACGGCCTTCTTCACATGTTATGTACACAGAGATTTTGTGTGATCATATTTAAAAAAAATTAATTCCTAACTGCTCAGACTTTGAAAACTGATCACATATTCTTAACATCTTTCCATACTGAAATGTTTCCAAAAAAAGTATTTTGCTTATTGTCTTTTTTCAAAACCAGGATATTATCTTTCTAAATAAATTTGTGAAATTTTATGTTAAAAAATTAATGCAAAAATCATACTTCACCATTAATAATATCATATATCTAATTTCTGCAAGAGCAGAAAGAGATTATTTGCCTCCTTTGCAGCTCTGGGTAACATCATGGATGATAGAATTCTTATCAAAATCAATAGGTGCTACACTAAAATCTCAAGCAAATATTTATATCTCATAGGTCAAACCTGCTGGTCCCCAACCTTTCAGGGAGGGGCCACCTTTAACCTCCCCAAGGTTTTTAAATTCCAATTATGGTGGATGGAATTCTGATGTGGAAGTATCTGAGTAACAAAGGCAAGGCACTTGTGCTTCCGGTTCTCCAAGGAAGCACAACACAGGGAGCAGAATGGGCATCAGCAGTGAAGGGAGACGACCACCCACATGAGACCATTCATGGAGCCATCATTCAATAATGAATATCTGGGGTCTTATCACTTGGGATGAGGCATTCTGTCCACTGGTTAGGGTCTCTTATACACCTAGTAGCTTATCATTGATACTGTGCTGCTGAGTAATTGTGCCACTACACAGAAATGCATTCGGAGACTCTCCTCTATGGTTTTGCTTTGCCTTCCTATAAATTCCTGACTACTGTTATTCCTTTTTGTCTAGAAAGTCCAAAAAGACACTATGTGCCAGCAGAGGGCTTAAAGATAACATGTGCTCAGGAAAGTGTTTAAAAATAAGCTAATTCATTTTTTAAATCCTAATTCTTTTTTCATCAGATTAAGTTCAACATGAAGGCCTGGACCATTTGTGGTTGATGAATTTGAAGTCAAGGGTGTGGAAAGTTTGTTATACTTCCTAAGTAATCGTATCTTAAATTTTCTCATTTGCTTAGATTTTCCAGGGAGAATTCTATTAGGAATGTTTGGGGTATAATTAAACATTTTCTGAATAGGACCTGGCTCAAAGTACATGAAGTACTCAAAAAAAAGTGCGTGAATCATGTCTAAAACTAATCAATAAAAATACAATACTTTTTGTAATGACATCTTTTACAAAAGAGGGTTTATCATAAATTCTTCAAAGTGATGAGAATAAGTTGGCTCTGATGTCACAGTGTCAGCTAGAAAAACTGAAAGAGTCCACTATATTACTTTTGCCCTTGGTATAAAATTTACCAAGTTGCAATTCAGCTACTTAAATATTTGCTATCCCTTGCAAAACTTTTAAAGCTCCTATCTTTACAGGTCTCCTAACACTGCTTGTATATATAGTTTATCTTGCCAATGAGTCAGTTTTCCCTTAAATGAAGACATATGGTGAATTTATATTTTAGTCTACAGTTAGGAATATAAATTTTTAAACTTTAAGGTTATATTTCAAAAAAATGGGGGCTAACCAGAGCAGGTGAGGGGAGAGCCTTGCTATCAGCAAACCAGTACTTGGAACTTCGCTAATTGATTCATGTAGAAGAACTCCAGCTGTCTTCGTTGCCATTACAGCATAAAGGCTCTGAGGTATTTTGTCCACATGTGCTCAAAATGTGGCTGTCCAACTAGAGCATAACTTGATAAAAAAAGAGAGACCATAGCTTTTCTTTCCCAAATGATGCATTATAAACACTTGGCATAAGAAAGCTTTAAACCCATCTGGGAATTAATGCAATGTAACTTCCCAAACACTTTGCCCTGTTTCCTTCTGCAAATAGAGCTGTTCCACTGAGGTCCCTCCAGAAGGGATAAAGGAGGTGAGGCCCAGTATTCCAGTACCTACACTGACCAGTGTTTCTGAATGGTAACCACCCTCTCCTTGCCCTCAGCTTCACAAAGGAAAGGGCCAAATGGGCCACGATGAGCAAGATGAATGTTTCCCTTCGGCAGTGTCCCCCACGGCACAACTATTTTTGGATAGTGAGGTTGTTTCATTTTTGCAATTCATTGCATGCCCAATGGTCTGGCTGTACCAAATGAGCACAGGGCTGCGGGTGGGGGTCAGCGTGAGACTTTCCCGGAGATTAAATAATGGACCATGTATTGAGACATAAAAAGTGACGTTCCAAGGTTAAAATAATCTTCCCTTTCAAATTGGCATTGATTTATGTAATGTCTGCAGTAGAGTCTTGGACAACAGCTCCTCAGCCTGAAGCAGCTGAAGCTGAGACCCAGGGCAGGATGATCACAGCCCAGTCAGCCGCACCCCTACCCTTCCAAACTGAAAGAGCCCAGGGTTCATTCCTGGGCCCGGGAATCCTCAAAGCCAAAGGAACTGCCCTTTGGCCCCTGTGCAAGAGTTGATTTTTTCTTCCTTACAATTTTCCTTATGTCATCAGAGAAAGAAGGCCAGGCCTAAAAAACCCTCTCCCATAGCAACACAAATCAAAAAGCAAATGGGGGGGAAAAGGAAGTGAAGAATAGAGAAAGAGAGACTAAGTTGGGCAAGATTACCAGAGTGTGTTTATATGCATTTTGCATGCCCACTTGAGGATGCAAAGAACAAAAGGTAGAAGATTTCGCTCTCCATCACAAAAGTAATTTTCAAAACAGCTGCTCCCATTCTGCAAGACTGTTTGCAAAGAAGCCACAATACTGAGCATATTCTTCCCCTTAAGGAAAATCTGCTCACTAACCAGCAAACTGCTCTTCATTGTCTCCAGTGCTGGGGATTTTAATAAAAATTTGATAGGCTCTGTCAACTGCCAAAGCCATCAGATCCTGAGCCCCTTACAACATTGCAGATGGAGAAAGGTGGTATTTGTGGAGACCAAGAACTGGCATATTTCACATTTGATAGTGTTTTTAAAGATGGACATTGAAAATGCATAGTTGTGTTCTTACATCATCGCACTGGGTGAAACTTGCAGAGAATCAGTCTCAACTGTTGGAGATGGTTGCTGTGCCTCCCAGCAACCAATTTTAGTGTTCACTTCTCCAAATTACTGATCAAAAACAATTGTTAGCAAAATAATCTACTCTGCTTCCAAGTATCAAATCATAGCTTCATTTTAATATTCACAAATGAAAAAGGACAGAAAACCTTTCTCTAAAATCAAATATTCAAGGTCTTTCCAAGCTGTGAGTTAAACCTAAACCCGACGACGGCACAAGAAGTGGAGGCTTCCTTGGAGACAGCAGAAGCCACCCGCTGGGCCCAGAATATTGAGAAATAAAATTAAAGTCCTAACTTCCTGTCTTTCCCTACATCCCAGGATCCACTAGCTTTGGGGAACATCAGGAATTTAGGCACAGGTAGATCTTAGCTTTGAATGCTACTTTTATTGCAAAGGACCCTGAAAGTCTCCTGGGTTCTCCCCCTCCCCTCTGTGGTCCATCGCCCTTGGAGCTGGTGAAATATTTGCCTACAAGTAACTGAGAGGTTGGACTTAGAGCCAGCTTTGGGCCTTATTTTCAAGAGAGCCCAGCTTTCTTAGGCCACATGTTACACTTTAACTTGCTAGGGCACACTATAAGAAAATATGACAAACCAAGTGGCATAGACATCGGAAATTTATTGTCTCACATTGCTGGAGGCTGAAAGTGCAAGGTGAAGGTGTCCATCTGTAGCACTCTCCCTGAAGGGGCAGAGGAGGATGGGCTCCAGGCCTCCCTCCTGGCTTGTGGCAGCATATCTCCCACCTCCACGTGGCATTCTCACTGTGCGCATGACTCTGGTTCAAAATTTGTTCTTATGAGGACACAGTCATATTGAATTAGGGGGTCAACCCTACTGTACTATGGTTTCATCTTAATTAATTACATATGCAAAGAACTTATTTCTAAATAAGGTCACAATGTGAAGTACTAGTTGTTAAGACTTCAACATATGAATCGTGGGGAGGGACACAAATCAAGCCAAAATAGATAATATTTTTTTTAACATTATGTTCCTGCATGCTTAGGATATTATAGCAAGTTCCCCGAAGCTAACCTGGGGGATTTTTCAGTACCCCATGTCCTAGGAGACAGTTCATGTCCTAGTCTTTTTTTATAATATGTAGCCACAGGGAATTGCTGATACTTGACTCCTTAGAGCCCATAAAAACAACTATCTCTTGTGGTTGAACCTATGCACATCCAGGTATAGTACCTTCTTCACAGAGAATACCCTCTGGGGCAACTGAAATAGTTTGAAAGTCTTCCTGCTCACCTGAGTATCAGTTTCAAAGTTCCATTTGCCATTACTCACAAGAGAACAAAGGACATGTTCTGACATCCCAGAATTCTTGAAATGGGCATGCCAGTTAGAACTCCCCACATCACAACCCTTACCACTTCACCAGGAACTTTTAAATAAACACATTCAAAACTGTACAGCCATCATATTTATTCATAAGGCTCATAAAAACATTTAAATAGCATGGCACCAGGGTCCAAAAATGACCTAGTAAAATTAGAATAGCATCTGAGACACAACTGTAGGTTCCAGAAATAAGAGGACTATGTCTTATTATTTCTGTAGAGTGAAGTAAATTGTCTGGCACAATTAGTTTGGAGAAAGTAGGGAGGACAACCTCACATGTCAATGAATAAGTGCTGCTGAAGTTAAAGTTTAAATCTACCTTGAGTATGGTTTGCCCAAGAGTGGAAAACATTTGTAGAGGCCATGTGGATCCTTGACCAGATGAATTTCCTGGCTTAACTATTGAGCGAAGCAGACATGTGATTCTCTCCTAGGTAATGAATGGCCTTATTGTCTTTCTGGATATGAAAGCTGTTAGAAAAATCAAAATTTTAGAATAATAGAGCACATGGATAAAACAATATGACTTAGTGCTGAAGAGGTATTTCTTCATTCCAGCCACGGCATCCCGGACACACGCTAGGTTGTTAGGGAGGAGGATCTAAATAAGGTGTTAATTGTGATATGACCTCATCAGAGCATGTTGGTTCTTCTCTGCAAGCCAAGAGCATGGGGCCACCCAATCCAAATATCATCTCTGGACAACTCATACCATGTTCCAGCTTCCCCAAAGACATCCCAGCATAAGTACAGCCAGGGAGAGACACTGATGGGTTAGACATACAGATCGGCACCATCTTTAGATGCCTAGTATTTTCAGAAAATGCCCAAAATGTATATGTTTTTGTGTAGGTTGCATCCAAGCAACCTTTTTGTAAGTGCTGATCTTTTATGTATGCATGTGTGTGTCAGAGTTTTATACCACATTTTCCTTGTGATAATTTATAGCTCAGGCTTGAGAATACAATTTTTATTTTCAATTTAGACATCTCAGGTCAAAATTAAATAGGAGCAAAGAGAGAATATCTGTCACAAGACCAATACTAACAATGATCGTAAACTACATACACTTAACTGGAGTAGTGTGGAAGGCTGTTGAACTTGTTAAACCACAGCAACACTGATGATGAAAAAACCTTTGTGTTTTTTGTTGTTTGAACATTTCTGTACTTTTAATTTATTCTATGAACACATGTATTTTTAATTGAAAACTTTATTTGGAAAAACACATAAATTAGAATTATTGGCTTATTCAACAAATATTTATTGAATGCTTCCTATGTGTTAGGTACTGCCCTAGGCATGGGGTGAGAATTCAAGTCCAGGCCATCCTGGAGCTTACATTCTAGTGCAAAAGGTACAAAGTGTTTTAAACAAACACAAAAATTAAAATGTCAGTAAGTATTATGAAGGAAAAATACAATGTCCAAGGAGAAGGTATTGAAAGGGGAACCTGTCTGGGAGACTCACAGGCTCCCGTGAATGGTGTTTTGTAATAGTTGAGACCTGAGGGATAAGTGACTGCTATCCAGACAAAGAGACGAAGACAGAATGGTGACCTAGAGGTCGAGATGGGGAGGACTTTGGTTCACCTGAGGAGTGGGGAGAAGACCACTATAGCTGAAACTCCTGAGGGAGAAGAGGGCCAAGATGATGCTGGAGAGGGAAATGAATTCAGGTCATGCAGGGTTTTGATGGCTTTGTTATGGTTTAGAAGGAATGAAATTAGAATATCTTTTAAAGATATTGCTCTGACCTTACTTAGAAAGTATGTGTGTTGGTGGGGAGCAAGAGTAAATTATACAGGGCCAATGAGAAAGCTACTGCAGTAACTCTGGCAAGGCACAGTGATGGCCTTCCCAGAGTGAAGGCAAGTAGCATGGAGAGTAGAGATTTTGGAGACAGAGGCAATCAGACTGACTGTACTGGAGGAAGAAGGAGGAGGACAGTTAATAAGGACACCCAGACTGAAGAAGGAAGTGTTTTATGGACAGGAGAGAATGTATTCAGATTTTCTTTCGTTCCTTGTTTTTTCCTTTTACTTTAATAATATTTTATTGATTATGCTATTACAGTTGTCCCAATTTTTCCCCCTTTGTTCCCCTCCACCAAGCAGCCCCACTTCCTCAGGCAATCCCTACAACCATTGTTCATGTCCATGGGTCATGTGTATAAGTTCTTTGTCTACTCCATTTCCTATACTGTACTTTACAATATATGGCTATTCTATAACTATCTATTTGTACTGTTTAATCCCCTTACCTCTTCACCCATTCTTCTCCACTCCCCTACCATCTGGCAACCATCAAAACAGTCTCCATATCCATAATTCTGTCTCTGTTATTCTTATTTGGTTAGTTGTTCTTTAGATTCAATTGTTGATAGATTTGTATTTTTGCTACTTTATTGTTCATAGTTTTGATCTTTTTCTTTAATAAGTTCCTTTAATATTACATATAGTAGTGGTTTGGTGATGATGAATTCCTTTACTTTTTTCTTATCTGGGAAGCTCTTTATCTGCCCTTTGATTTTAAATGATATCTTTGGTGGGTAAAGCAATCTTGGATATAGGCTCCTGCATTTTATGATTTTGAATATTCCTTGCCAATTCCTTCTATCCTGCAAAGTTTCTTTTGAGAAATCAGCTTGATAGTCTTATGGGTACGCTCCTATTGGTAACTATCTGCTTTTCTCTTGCTGCTTTTAAGATTCTCTCTTTATCTTTAACCTTTGGTATTTTAATTATTGTGTGTCTTTGAGTGGGCCTCTTTGCATCCATCTTGTTTGGAATTCTTGGTCCCAAGTACATGGGCTTCTTGGACTTGCATTTCTATTTCCTTCACCAAATTAGGGAAGTTTTCTTCATTATTCTTTCAAATAGATTTCCAGTTTCTTGCTCCTTCTCTTCTTCTTCTGGCACTGCCATGATGCGAATGTTGGACCTCTTGATGTTGTCCCACAGGCTGCTTATACTATCCTCATTTTTTTTGGATTCTTTTTTCTTATTCTAATTGGTTGTCTTTTGCTTCCTTATGTTCTAAATCATTGATTTGATTCTTGGCTTCATTCACTCTCCTATTATTTCCCTCTAAATTGTTCTTTATTTCAACTAGTGTATCATTTGCTTCTGAATGGATCTTTTTTATGCTGCTGAGGTCTCCACTACGTTCCTTGAGCATCCTTATAGCCAGTGTTTTGAACTCTGCATCAGATAGATTGCTTATCTCCATCTGTTTTAGCTCTTTTTCTAGAGTTTTGATCTGTTCTTTCATTTGGGCCCTGTTTCTTTGTCTCCTCATTTTGGCAGCCTCCCTGTGCTTATTTCTATGTATTAGGTAGAGTTGCTTTGACTCCACGTCTTTGTAGTGTGGCTTAATGTAGTAGGTGTCCTGTAGGGTCCAGTGGCACAGCCTCCCCTGTCACCTGAGCTGGGTACTCAAAGTGTGCCCTTTGCATAGGCTGAGTATACCCTCCTCTTATAGTTGAACTTTGGTTGCTGCTGGCAGATCAGTGGAAAAGATTCACCCAGGCAACTCAGCTGTAAGGCCTGTCTGTGACCACCAATCACAAACTTCTGCCTTCCATGAGGACCGGCTATGCAGGGGTAGGGTGGTGGTGCTCCCATGTGGTTTGTGGTTGTCCACTGGGCATTCAGGCTTTGGAGTTTCCCAGGTGGTGCAGGCCAAAGTCAGCCTCCACCTGTGTTTTGCCAGGAGCCACCCTGCCTGAGCTATAAAGCAATCTGAGATATCTGCTACTTGTGCTGGGCTTGAAGATTCCCAGGCAAAGTCAAGCTGGGAATTTAGGCAGCTGTGGCTAGTGCCAGGGCTGGAGCTCACTGAGGCCAGCTGTTGCTTGTTTGATAAGATTTAGGAACTTGGGAAGCATGGGCCAATACCAGCCAATCATATGGAAAAGCAACTTGAGTGGGCATGGGGAGGAATCTTTGGGGATCTCCAAGGTGAGCCAAATAATATTAGCCAGGTTGATGGAGTCTTAGATATGGCACCAGCATACCCTTGTTTTTTTTTTCAATTGTAAATTGAAATTACCACTCATTTTAGCAAGTCATACTACAGACTTATACCAGGAAGAAGTTAATCATTCTTGCACTTCTGAACTAACAATTGTTAATAGTACAAAATAATTTCCTCTTTCTCTCTCAAATGTATATGTGTGTATTTGTTGTGTTTTTAAATTCATCCTTGAACTTGATGAATGTGAATTTCTTCTTGAATTTACAAGTGAATACATCAAATAGCAAATTATATATATGAGTCAAAACTCAGAAAGGAGATGTATTCTCATTTATAAATTTGTCTTTGTGTGGTAGATGACACATAAGCTGGGGGGATAGATAAGAAGGCCTGGGAGGAAACGCTGAGTCACAAAAAAGAGCCTGCACAGAGTCCTAGGGAAGTTCAACCTTTACCAATCAGATGGGGGGAGAGGAAGAGAGGTAAGAGAGATAGGAAGAAAGTAGGAGGGTGAGATATTATTATACAAGTCAAGAGAGTGGCAAGTGCAGACATGAGGTCAATGAACAGAATGCCCATTATACTGAGCAGCACAATCCCATCACTAGCATTAGAGAGTCATATCCGTGGAATGGTTGGGGACCATGTGAGGTTTCCAGTCATGAATTTGGAGTAGAGACAGTTTTTTCCATGGAGGTGTGATATTTCTCCAGAATCATCTCTTAGGGGGAAGTTACAGGGAAGATAGGGTAACCAAAGTTGGAATTTTCCAGGAATATTTAATAGAAGATGAGAAAGGCAAAAGTGATTAAAATGGTATCCATAGGACACTGTTACGGTACTATTATTTATTTCTGTTTTTAAAATAGAGATTGAATATATTAAAAAATACAGGAATATTTGGGGGGATTTATTTCGTTGTTGTTGTTTTATGTTTACCTAGGGAAACCTTGGTGAACATGGAGCTGGTGGCCCCAAAGGAGAGAAGGTAATCGGATTCTCAAAGTGAATAAAAACTAAGTGATTTTAGACCAAGTGACACTTTCACATATCAGGGGAGGTGCTGCTGCCACGTGGGGCGCCGTCCATGGTCTGTTTGGCACGGCCTCCTCACCTCCTGACCAGGCAGCAGGATTGAAATCTGCCCCTCAGAGAAGACTGCTGAGTAGCCGCTGGTACAAAGAAGGAAACACTTTAAGGGGAATTAGCTATAACAAGGTAAAAGGAATTAAGACACAGTCTCCATTGATAATCAGACACTTTCTGCATCTGTGTGGGTGTCAAAAACAATCTGAAGACCCTTTGACAAAATGCCTCAGACTCACACTCACTACTTTTGTGTCTTCTTAAGTGTCCAAACAACCTGTCGTGATGGGAGCATTTTGGGGGGTGGGGTTTTATAACATACATTTATGGTTTAACCAAATAATTGCTTCAAAACAGTTTTAAAATTAAAATGCTAATGAATTTCCAGTGCATTCTCATCATGATTCACAGGTTTAATTATATTAGCTGTAAAGACAACAGATTCACTTGCCAACTTGGAAAGATGTTTCACTCCCATTGGATTCTGAAATTGTGATGACCTTTGACTCAGTGTCAATGTGCCGTTGTCAGGAAAAAAAACAATACACATTCTATCTACAGACAGAGATGACTAGGTTTGAAAATACTCCGAGGGAATATGAGTGCTAACTTCATTCATTCACCCAGTAAAAATTCTCTTGATTGAGGGCAGAGTATTTTGACATGAACCCAAGAAAATATGACTTCTGTGCCTTATAAATCAATGCAACCAATCTACTCAAAAGATCATACATCCATCACCAAAAAATACTCCTAAAAGATAGTCTCAAGAGAAAGTTGGGTCTTCTATAGACTGACCATTGAAAATAAAATTTTCAGCAAAATATAAATAATAAAACCATGGCATTCTTAAAAAGGCAGCCAAAAATATGAATTATACAGCAGTAATGTCATTTGTGTGTCTTAAATTGTACTGGTAGTACAGGAGCACTGTTTCCTGTAACCAGATAGCTTACAGAATCCTACACCACCATACAGAGCACACTGCATTCTAAGCAGTTACTCCTGGACACCCGCAACTTCGGGGGAAGAAAAAGCAAAATAAAGCCACAGAGCTTGTCACACAGGACAGCTGGGAAAAGAAGGGAGATGTGGTACTTTAAAAGTATTTAAATGATGATTCATTTCTTGAAACAAAACAGCTGGCTTCTCTTTTGCTATGTTCATTAGGAAACATATGTTACTTAGAAATTCTTAAGACCTCAATGATGAGAAATTTGATTCTGTGAAACAGGTGTATTTCAAACTCTAATGACCTTTTCTATTGCTAAAAATCTTTTCTAATTGCTTCAGAATCTCAAGTGGAATTAGAAAAGCCAGGGGCTTATCTCTCCCCTCCTGCCACCCAAAGAAATAACTTGGAAGATTTGGCAAGGAGCTTGATGTAGTACCTAATAAAAGTGTACATGTGAGATGATTTTTAAGAATTCTAATTAATAGGAGAAAGAGTCTGCCAATAAATAATACATAAAATAAACTTAAAAAGATTAAGCATAGCACTTGCTGGAAGAATGAAATCAGCTCTACCTTATACACAACCCCTGTTCTGAATCAATACATTGTTTTTTAAACAGTCTCTTACCTTACTAGAGAGGGTTCATATTTGTTGTTGCTGTAGATTTTAAGATTTTGTTTTTTTATTTTTAGAGAGAGGGGAAAGGAGAGAGAAAAAAGGGAGGAAAACATCGATGTGCAAGAGAAACATTGATTGGTTGCTTCTCACAAGCCCCTAACGTGGAACCTGGCCTGCAACCCAATCATGTGCCCTGACCAGGAATTGAGCCAGCAACCTTTTGGTTTGTGGGACAATGACAAGTCCACTCAGGGCAATGCACCAGTCAGGGCAGTACACTGGTTTTTAAAAAATTATAATGCTGTTCAAGGGTTACCAGAGTGAGAATTTAAAGATTCTTCACTCAACTCTAAAAAAATGTATTTATTCATGTGGTGGACCCCAGTTGTTCTGAACCCTGGCTTCACATTGGAATCACCCAGAGGATTTTTAGGAAATAACTATTGTTCAAGCTCCATCCCTAGAGACTCTAATTTGGGGCAAATTCTGGTTAATCTGGGGAGGGGTCCATATCGCTCTTACTTGAAAGTGCTGCTGATGGTTCTGATAGGCAGCCAGGGTTGAGAACCATCAAGTAGTGGAAAGAGCATGGTCTTTGGGGCAAAAATTGACTGTGCCATTAACAGCTGTGTCTTCTTGGGAAAAAACACTTTATCTGAGTATTGGTTTCCTCATCTGTAAAATGGTCATAATCTTATGTACACAATATTGCTGGCAGGATTAAAATGAAATCAGATGATATGAACTTACCTAAAAGCACAACACCTGACACATATTCAGCCACCACTACAGATTGTTCCTGCCTATTCATCCACTCCAAACTTACTTTCTTCTCATGAGACCTAATACATTTCTTTTTGGTGTTAATAGTGGTTACTATCCTTAACACCTGGTCTTGCTCATCTTTTCATCTCTCACCATCATTTTGAAAGTGAAAAGACTCAATTTACCTATGTCATAGAATAAAAGATTTAACCAGAAGTAGTACCATTTCAGCACATAAATGACGTATCACTTCTCAACATGCTGACAGGTAAAACAGAATCACAAGACCAGCCTACCATTGGAACCCAACGTTACGATGATGCACCAGAACAGACACAAGCAACAGAGGAATTTACTTGCAAATCACTCCTGGTTTAGGAGTCACATCCTGTATCAAGAGCACTAAGATACAGAGAGAAATAGTAAGGAACACTAGCTGCCATTAGTGGTCAATGGCAATAGAGATCATGGCATTCACGTGACCAGTCCACCAGTATTGAACGGATGGTCAGTGCTCTGCCGCTTGTCTGAGACTGACTAAATGGGGTGAAGGAATAATGAATTTTTCAGTTGGTTGAAAACAACTGATTCTTTATAAAGACAATAGAATAAGGTGATTGAATATTTAAGGACTCCTGAGAAATTATCAGGGTTCTTTGGCAGTTGACAATCAAAGAGAAAAGATAAAGCCACAAAAGCACCAAGTTTTTAAAATAGCATCAGAAGTGTCAAATTAAGGGACAGCTTGTCCTGAAGCAAAGTAAATTCATCACTTGTCTTTCAACTCATATGCACAGTGATAAATCACCGAGCATCTATTTTAAATATGAAAAATGACTCAACATGTGTCTAAAATTCAGGTATGAAATGCTTTTGTTTCTAGAGTTTTATATGAGGGAATTGGTTCCCACAATTTTTTCTAAACCCAATGAAATCAATGCACCCCTCAGAGAGATGGACCAAAGCATTTTGTTGGGGCCTTCATCTACATTCCAGTGGAGACCTATTTACTTCAGCTTGATGAATACGAGCTATGAATATAATTACTTTTCCAACATGTACATCCCCATCCCCTTTGGGATTTGGCAGGTGTGATTTTTATAGTCATTTCCAGACCCCTCCCCTGAAATCTACTTTTATTTTTTGCACATAAGTCTAACTACGAGGCATATGTTTCCTTCACACCTGTGCACCTACCAGATGGGTACAGAAAGGTCCCGCTGTACACTCTTAATGCTCATACAAGACCACCTGTTTATTTCCTCTTTTAAACCAGCAGCAACTGGTCCCTTAACTATATCCACCAACTTCTTCCTGTTTTTGCTTTGGATAGAATTTATTATCTCTAGCAGAAAAAAATGCCTTCCCCCATAGTAAGCATAAGATGGGTGGTATACTAGATATTTAGATACTAGAAGGAAAAAATACACATTAATAAAATCAAGATTAAATTTACAAAATACATTCCACAAATCTAGAAAACTGCTAGATAAATACATGATCCTGCCTATTTATTATGCACAACAGGCTCCTTCTTCCTGTAATCTGAAATCAGAAATCACTGATTTGGATAGAAATGCAGAAATAAGCCAAAATTTTCAGTACTGTAATAAATTTGTACTTGAAGTACTTTGGGTAGACTATCTAAGACTGTTTGAGGCTTCAAAATAAACAGGTAAACACACCCACACAATGGGAGAGGTACAGAGATGTTCACTGAACTCTTGTTTATGATAGAGAAAGAATAGTGACAATCCAGAGGCCCCTCAATGGGGATTGGATAAGCCCTGGTACACTGACATTGTAATACTATAATTACATAAGATTACAAATTCAATACTTACAATGAATAAACTAGATCTGTATGTATCAACAGAAATGGGTATTAAAAACAATGTTGAATAAACGAATCACAGAATGTTTTACACAAGATAAATTTACTTTCGGAATTTGTTTTTTTGTTTGTTCTTTGTTTTCAATATTTATAATAATATATTGTTTATGATTTTACATATGCAGTAAAAGTGCTAAAATATGGACTAAAGAGAAGAGTACCAAATTAAGAGAGTGGGTCCATTTGGGACAAGAATGAGAGAGAAATATAGGAGATTTCTTCTTTGACTATAATTTTTTTTTAATTTTTAAAGTTTTGGGTGCCTCATACACTGAGGTTTGACATAATTCACCTTTTATGTTTTCTGTGCTTTTGATTAAAAAACAAGACAGGTGAGAAATATATATATATGCTCAGAAACATCATTTTGCAAAACTACTCTTAAGGTTGGGGGGAAATTGCATAACTTCTGGAGGCTGTGTTTATGTACTATATGATTATGCGACATTAAAGGATTTTGGTAGACACTAAAAACATAGCACAATGCTGAGACTCCTCTGAAGTCTGATCAGTGATATATTTATTTCCTTTCCACAGTATTATTTCTAAAATTGCATTTGTTCGAAGCGCTCGTTATGTATCCCATACAAACCCCGCATCGGGGTCTGAGGCATCTTGGACGACTGCACTGCGGCTGTCGCCACAGCAGCGGGAGTGCCTTGTCTGCCCACGCGGCAGTGTGAACATTGGAAATGTCTGAGAGACTCGTTTTTCTTCACGTGTCTCTCCATTTCTCCACCTTCCTCCACCCAAAAAAGGACAGGCGTTTCTGAAATAAAGTGAGCCTGAATTGTTGTGTCAGTTAAACAATCTTATGTCTTTAAGATCATAAAAAAATTTTTTGGTACAGCAGAGCAAAATTATAACTTGACTCTTCTAGATGTGCTTTCCTTGAAAAATAATTAACTTTTGTTTCATATTAATTTTAAATATAATGGCTATTACAGGTTTCTAAAAGACCTAAAGGCATTGTGAAGTGCTGACAAACACATTACTATGCAAATAGCCTAACTCGACTCAGAGCTTGTCTCTTGGAGGATAATGGATGAATTCCAGAAGCACAGCAATTACTCTGACGGTTATGGCCGCATCCATGTGACCTCACGCAGAACTCTCTCTTCTGCTCTTTCTTGAAAGGGTGAAACCGGACAACCAGGATTTCCAGGGCCTGTTGGCCCGAAAGGTCAAAAAGGAGAATCTGTAAGTATTTTACCTTTTAGGACAAAAAAATAATATGCAAAAAATAGAATTAAAAATGGTTTTCCCTGGCATTTTGTTCTTCTTCAATAGGCAAACCTCATGGCCTTGTCTTCCTTCCTCACTAAACTATCATTTCTTTCTAGGCTGTGAATTCTTTGCTATGCCGTAAGTCCTGTATCTTACATTCGTATTCCAAGTTTTTATTTTCCTAATTAAATTCCACATGCAGTATTTTTAAACTGTTTCAAAGGTTGAACTTAATTTTAATTTTCAAAGGATGAACTTAATTTTAACCATTCCCCACTTTTTTGGTCATATAATTCATAGATAATAAAGAATGTTAAAGCACTAGTCCTGATAATGAAGAGGCCGGAGGAAGGAATTTCATGCTGGGCCAGAGGGCTGGAAGAGAGGAGAGGAACAATGGAAAGGATTGAGAGGGACAGCATGATAAATTTTCAGGGTCCTAATTTGCTGAATATCTTTTCAGATCATAGGACTAGGGAAGTGTGGATAATTCAATCACTTACACTGCAGTCTTTGGTGGAACTAGTAACAGTTTGATAAAAAATGAACCTGTGAGTTGGACCTCCCATCCCTGCCAGTGGAATTTAATGATTGGTAGAATTTATTTCTGTGGAAAAACTTGTACCCGTATACAGTTTGTGGCATAAGAAGCTCAATTATCATAGAGATGGTTCATCATCATTCTTTCTCCCAGCTTTATTGCTTTTGCCAGTATCTGAATCCACTCAGAATCCCCAGCATGACTTCAGTCTCTGATCCCAATTGGACTCTTGGGCTGCAGTTAATAAAAAAAAATCTTTAAAGCACATTGAGATGTTAGCAAATACCAAAAGTATTTTGATTTTGGAGGCATTGCTAGCCAAGGGAATTGAAGAACATATGGTGAAAAGGTGGGCTGTTTGCACAAACTCTGAGTGGGACTGGACAACGGGAATTGTTAGGTAACAAAACAGACTTGAAAAGACATTGAATTCCCTAAATTCCAGGCAGCTTAGACTGCCCCTGGCACTCCCTTTTACCACAATGTCCCCATCCTCTACTCACTCCCCTACCACTATCACCAATGCCTAAACAAATGAAAAAAAAAAAGGAAAAAATGAAAGAAAAAATGTTTTTCCTGACCTGACTCACTTCTAAGTACCTGGGTCCCCCTGCATGGCAGAGAATGCTAGAATGATATTTGAGCAAGAGTGAGGTGCTAGATACGTAGGCACTAAGTCTTTTACCTATAGTAACTTAATTCATTAAAAAAATGAGGTAGGCTATTATCACTCTTCTTGCTCTGATGAGGAAACTGAGGCACAGAGAGGTTAAGTAACTTGCCCAAGTTTACACAGCCAGAAACTGTTAGAGCCATGACTCACCCTTAGGCTGACTGTAGAACCTAGGGTTTAAAACTCATTAAACTGCCCTGCCAAAACTAAACATTATAGCTAAAAGGAATAATAAAATCAGTATATTTAAAGAGTAGGGCTGATGTATCCCTCCCCTCGATTAGAAACGTATCTATTTGCTCAAACAACTGCTCTCAGTGCACTTTCTGAAGTTGTTTTCCTTCCTTGGTTTTTATGTGATCAAAGTGTCTTCTCAAGTCTCTTCTCAATATTACTGAGCCCAGTTTTAAAAACAATTTAGTTCTTTTGGTGATGGCAGTAGAGAAGGGAGACCCTACAATATTCTTTATATTCAAGTAGGACCACCTACAGTTATTACACTAATCCTAGGTACAAAAATAACTTTCTTAATACTACTAAAAGCAAACAAAAACAACCTATATCAGTCTTCAAATGAATCAGCAAAAATCAGGCTTAACAGATGTTTCACCTTTGTTTAAAAAAAGTAATACTTGTTAAAAATCACTTTTACCTTTTTGCTTGCCAGGACAAACAAGGGATATTGAATGAAAAGGTTCTAAAATACCCGCATGCCAATCAGGAACAATTGTTAAAAGTACTTAATATTACAGAGCCAAACATTCAGCTTTGTAAATTAGGCATCTTTGGCAGTGACAGCACATTTTCGGGCATCTTCACCGTGACAGCCATTGTCCGTATGCCCTAAGTTCTCCTACCCTCGGGGGTCATGCTTGCCCTCAGCAGCAAGGCCAAGCCTTTAACAGGGTCCCCCAACTGGGTGACTCCAAGAATGTCTGGGAAACTCACATGCTCCACAAATTCAGTTGGTGGCTGCTGCCCCTTCCATCTGCCAGCTCACCACTGATGCTCCACACTTGGCACCTCTTACCAACCCCTAACTGCCTCTCTAGGTCTCCACCATCCCCCTCCAAGTTGGGACACTGACGATAATTTCCACATGACGCATGGCAGGCCAGGCAGAGAGGAGAAACTTCCAGTAGGTTAGCTAGAAAAGTGCTTCTCAGTTGTGCACTTGAATCACCTGGGGATCCTGCTGGAATGCTGGCTCTAATCCAGCAGGCCTGGGGCGGGGCCTGTGAAGGTGCCTTTCTCATGAGCTCCCAAGTGGTGCTCCTCCTGTTGGACATCACAGCTCCCCACAGGTTCCTCTGGCTCTCCCTCTACCACCAACATTTGGGGGCAGTCCACCTACCCTGTAGAGATGACCTTTAGCCCCATTTGTCTTAGGTGAACAAGCTTCTTTTAACTCTTCTCCTTGCCACTTAACTTCTCCATCCCTGAATTGTCCCACCTCCCTCACACATCTTTGCTTGCCTGTCTCCTTGCCCCTCCCCCGCCATGCATAAAAGAGCATGCTTTTTTACATTATTTCACATAGAAGTTTAGTTCTTTGTGGTCTCAACCTGGCTATTCCAGAACAGTGTCCAAACTCGACTTTGTATACTAACCAGAAAGCTTAAATGATTCATCCAAAAACTACAGCCCAGTTGAATTCTGAACCACCTGTTCTGGGTGGAAGTTTGTCCCTCACACTGGACATTTAGATTTGACTAGATCTAAAACATATCAGAGCTAAAATACATGTAAGAGATTATCTGATTGATTCCCATGATCCTGCAGATAAATTCTGAAAGGTAAGTGGCTTGACCTAGATAATAGCCATTGGAGAGAGAACAGAACATCAAGTCTCTAGACGAACAAGCTACTACTTTTTGTTTTGTTTCATTTTGTTTTGTTTTAACCAGTGACTTTCATCAGTGTGGCTTGATGGTGGCTTTAATGAGCAATGGCATAAGTAGAATGATAGTGGCAGAAACAAGCTGTTATGTAAGTATTGAGGCCCATTGCTTATATCTAGTGAATATCATTTCCTATCTTAAAAATCAAATAGATTTTGAAGAATTAAAGCCGAAAGGTAGGAATATAAATAAACCCCTGAAAGAATGTGTTGAAATGAACCAATAATAAGAGATTTAATAATATTGGCTAGATATGGGGCATACTAGTCAGAGTAGGTAAGCTTACTCTAAGCAACAAATCACTCCAGAAATGTCCGTGGCTTCACCCAAGAGAGGTTATCTTTCACTCATGCTGCATGTCCAGTAGGTTCTGTTGGGAGGGCTGGGTGTTGTCCATGCTACACTAGTTACAGGCTGATCACCACTGTGTGTAGCTAAGCCATGTGGGATACACAACCTTCATACACGGCAGGAAAAGTGGGCCTGAAGGACCGTGAATGGGCTTTCTCCGCCTCAGCCTGTGAGTACCACGTGTCACTTCTGCTCACATTTCATTGCCAAAACTACCTGCAAGGCTCCATGTAACTGCAAGGGAGCCAGGAAATAGGGGACAGAAGGTCCCCTAGTCCCCTAGTCCCTAGTCCATAGGACACGAGGTGAAAATCAGAGGTTCATTAGTAACCACTTATTTCTCAGTAGTGATTTGTTTAAGAAAGTGGCAATCCCTGAAAGAACTTCTGAGAGTAGTCTGATGGTTCTCACAGTTCTCTCACAAAAGAAACATTTTTTAAATGGTTTTTAAGCTTATAGTGTTCACCTTATTGTCAATTCACCTCATTCAAATAATAAGTAAATGAAATTACAAATCAAATTAAATGGACCAAGCCAACCAAAGCCTGAGCTTAATTCCTAAATGACCTCTTACTGGCTATGTGACCTTGGAGAAATTACCTAACTTCTCTGTGACTCAGTTTCCTCATCTGTAAATGAGTATGCTGTTAGAACCTACCCCATCGACACCTGAAGATAAACTATGTTAATATATATACTGTGATTGGAATAGTGTTTGATACATTATAAAACTTTAACAAATTCTATTTTTGTAATGTCTATTATTATAATATCTGCATAATTTTAAATTCTCTAATTTACTGCCCTGGCTGGTGTGAGCATCAGTTGGTTGGAGCATCTTCCTGTAGACGAAGGGTCACAGGTTTGATTCCCAATCAAAGGTACATACCCAGATTGCAGGTTTGAGCCCTAGTCAGGGCACATTCTAGAAGGCAACTGATCATGTTTCTCTCTCACGTAGATGTTTCTCTTTCTCTCAATCCCTTCCTCCCTCTCTGAAAGCAGTGAAAAAAATGACCTCAGGTGAGGATTAAAAAATGCATAAATTCTCTAATTCACTAAATTTTTATTGGGTACCAACAGTGTGCACCAGAAATGCTATGATAGTCAAGATGAATTATATCTGTACATTTGCAGGGTTTATTGGCAGGATAAATGGGAAACATAAAGTAAGTGAATGTTATTTTAGGGGAAATAACTTAACCCTTCTGAGTCTCTTTCCTCATGCTTGAAATGAGACAATCTCTTCCCCATAGCACTGATGCAAGAGTAAAGGAGATCAGGTCCATGGAACTTCGGGGACAGAAGCTAGTAAGGGGTGTGCGTGTGTGATCACCTTCTGTGGGAACCATGCAAAAGGAAACTTTGGCCTTGGGCAGCATTTCAATTTGTCAGCCACTCAGGATCTCAAAATTGCGTTAGAATGATTAACTTATTGTTCGTTGTGGGACTATGAAAGTTTTCTTTTTGACTAATTCTCGTTGGTTCCCTTTAAGCTGCACAGGCTGGATCACTGCAGAGGCCAGTCTCCAGCAGAGGTCTGGGCTGGCCTACAGGTGTCCACTCTCAGGTCTGGAGTGCTGATTTCCAGAAGTGTTTGCAGCTGATTCTGTTTTCTACCCATTTTTCTAGGGAGAACCTTTCACAAAAGGTGAAAAGGGAGATAAAGTAAGTAGATGTTTTATCACTGTCTTGGGTTTTCTGCTTCATTGATTTCTTTCTCTCTGTTGTCTGGTATGTTTGCTTTGGAGTCAAATAGATTTGATCAAATAAGGTCCCTGAAAATTTTACTCTTTCCCATGTGTATTTTGACTCGTTTGTTTTAATAAATGAGAAATTTTAAACCTTGTGAAGTTTTAGCATGGGATGACACTTTAACATTCAGTCTGTGTAGTGTATATTTTTTTAAACCATTACTATTTTTTTATTGTAAATTACTGTTTTGAAATATAACCACTTAGGATATCTATACTACAAAATTAAAATACAAGATCAGTTCTTTCCAAAAATTCTGTTAATGATACAAATTGGATTTATCAAACAGGATAATTTTATTAAAAGGATCGATAATAAATCATAGAAAATAATAAAAGCAAGCTCAGTATAAACAATATCATTGTCTTTTGTATAACCTTTAATTTTGTTTTTTTTTTTTAAGTGTATATACTTCAGAGTAGAATCACCACAACACAGCAACTTAACTTCTACTCTATCTCCTCATCTGAACTTCTCGTTCTCTAAGATATAAAATTAGCCAGTGACAATTTTAACAATGTCAGCTAAGTGTAGAGTGCAATGATTGCTAATGGAACATTATTTATTAGCAATAAATATTTTAAATCATGTTTTAAAATGCACCCTCCTTGATTCCATAATTCCCCTCTTATTGTATGTTAATTAGTGGAAATGCAAATGAATTCATTATTAGAGATGTTCATCTCCATCTGAATTTAAGCCTTACATCTGTAGTGATTATTTCATTTACAGGGAGAACCTGGGATCATAGGATCACAGGGAATAAAGGTAATCTGACGTTCTTCAACTATATCTTCAACCTAATGATAATGTGAAAATGAAAGTAACCAGTTGCCTTTCCTCCCCACCCATATGTTTAGGGTGAACCTGGAGATCCTGGTCCCCCTGGATTAATAGGAAGCCCAGGACTAAAGGTACATAAGAAATAACTGAAATTAATGAGGAAATAATTTGCAGTTGTAGCCATTTCTATGTGCACTGATGCCACTCATTTTCTTCACGATGTTCTCAGAGGCTTTATCATGTTTCCATGGTGATAGGCCCCCATTTGCTGCATTTATTACATACATAGTAACTGTGCCTTTTGGTTCACAATAGAAGTTTTAAACCCTTTTTCAGAATGCACAATAGCATCCCTAGAAGCATCAGGAGTAAATGATGTGAGCTAAATCTGTGACCCTGAACTATATTGTTAAAGTAAACAGGATTCAGGGTTCAATGACTACACAAAAATTGTGCCTCCCTGAGTTGCTTGAGTTCCCCATTTGGGATTCTAGGGAAGTGTCCCAAGAAGACCCGCCGTTGGGAGATGCAGGAGAGATTAATGTGATGTGCTCCCACCAGGTAAGGCAAGCTGTCCAGGCCTCACCTGCTGATAAGAGCAGACCCACTTAAATGAGAACATCTTGAAACTATCTTTGTAAGCACAAAGCACATTTCTGTATTATACAGAGGAAGTAGGGTGGTGGAAAGCTGATCTGTCTACAATATAAGTCACAGCATGCTTTACATAAATTCAGTTACAATTTCTTAGCCATGTTAAAATACATACTTCTATTTTAGGGTCAGCAAGGACCTGCAGGCTCTATGGGACCCAGAGGACCCCCAGGAGATATTGTATGTATAGTAGATACAACTGTATTTGATATTGGAAAGTTAAGTTGAGACTGAGACATGTTTTAAAGCAGGTCGACATCTGTTCATGTGACTGAGTTATACTTCATTTTCCAAAGACACAGGTCATCATTTCTACCACTGAAATTGATCACACCTAGTGTCATGGGCTTTGGGGAAGGCTGGAACCTTCACATATTCATGTGAGGTCCTTTTGGATACCAGTAGCCTAATAAGTTGGTCTTTGGGACACAAGTTAACTAAACTGTCATTTGGACATGCTTCTCAGTGGGGTGCCAATAGTAAAGGAGATGGGAAACATTGAAAGCAATAATGAAAACCAAGAAAGAAAGCAAGCATTTCCATTATGCATGGGATCTGGTTTAATTCTCCATTAAAAAAAAAAAAAAAAAACTTCTGTCATTGCTTTCTTGAGAGAGCCTCCAAAAAGAACAAGTCTTTTGGCTGAAAATATTTCTATAATGCAATTGGTGAAAAGTCCTCAGGTTTCATTGAAATCTAGCTTTAATGGACTCATATTCTCTTTCTCTCTCTCTCTGTCACACACACACACACGCACACACACACACACATCTCCCTAGCCTTATGACACTTTGGGAGCTAATACACACCATCAGTCCTCATTTGAGTAAAACAGGGAAAATGCTTGACCATATCTTCTTGAAAACCAGTGTCTGTTGGCCACAGTTCCAGTGCCCTCTAGACAAATATTCAATTTCTCCTTTTGCCATCATCTTGGAGCCAGGCCCTTGACCTCTAGCTCTATTTTCCATGCTACAGAGGTCTATCTTTCAGCTTACTTCATTCTGCTTGGTACTTTGAACATTCAGTTCATAGAGCTAAGCTTTCTGTTGCTCCCCCAAGCCAGTTAATGAAGCATCCCAGGCATACCTGGTCAAGAGATCTTAGGAAAAGTAAGGAAATGCTGGTGGCACAGATGGAGCCACAAGATGCCCATGAAGGCAGGTGAAGTGTGGTGCCTAGAGCTTAAAAAGAGGACAAAAATCAAAAGGGAAAGAGCCCCTGTTGCTAGAATATTGTAAAAGCGTATTTTCTTATTTACCCACCATCCTTCTGAACCATCATCACCCCACCCCTTCTGGGCATACAACAGGTGGGGTCTTTGGTTCGATTTTCTCTTATTTTCTTTCTCATTCCATCGGTTACTTCCCTTGAAACAAGCCACATATTTTCACTAAAGTTTTTCCGTCTCTAAAAGACCAAAAGCAACCCATCTCCACATGCCTTATATGTTAAATTCTGTTCTCCTGACAAAGACTCACAGACAGAACTGTTATTATCATAGAAGATGTTCTAATTGCTCTTTCCCTTTAATTCCAAATTGTCTAGGGATTGCCAGGAGAACATGGTATCCCAGGAAAACAAGGCATTAAAGGAGAAAAGGTATAACTTCCACATTACTCATTTTATACTCATTTACATTCAGGAGCTAGGTAGGAGGAAGAAACAAAGGGTCGAAGGGCTTGGGGGGGGCGGTGAAAGAGCAGGACTAGGCTGCCAGGACTGTGCAGGGCAGAGGCAGTTACAAAAACTGTGGTATGTATGATGCCGTCTGAAGTCGGGCATTTGTGGCAGCCCTGTCTCTGGCATAAAAACACAATAGGACAAAATGAACTAACAGATGAAGATCTCAGGACTCAGAAGGTCTATTTCAGGCTCCACTGCTGACTCTGGTATAGACCTAAGAAGTCTTAATCTTTCAGGACCTGTTTCTTGATATCTCTCTGGGAATAGTATACTAATGTTAAACCATCACTAGGGAGTAACTTAGAGAAAACATAAAGATCAGCTAAAGAACTTGATAAACAAATGCCTTTATTATGCATAAATTTACAAACATGTGTATGTCATGATACCATTAAAGCTATTGTTAACATAACTTACTGCAAAATCTAAATGCATTTAAGATAACTATAACAGTAGCTGGCCTGAATGAGGCACTTAATAAATACTGTTGAATGAGAGAATGAAGTTTGACTGGCTATACTGGCATCTTAAAACAATGGAAACTACTTCCTCTGCACCTCCCACCCTGACCTTGAGCAATGAAGTAAGAATCTCACCATGTTTTCCTCAGGGAGATCCAGGTGGGATTGTAGGCCCTCCTGGGCTTCCAGGTCCAAAAGGTGAGCCTGGTCCTCCAGGGAAGAGCCTGCCAGGAGAACCAGTAAGTAACAAAGATCGTTAATTATCAGTTGTATGTTCCCAGTTTCAGATTATAGGAATAGGAACATGTTTAGGTCTACAGAAAAATAATATTCATCTTGTTCTTCAATGATATCCCCCAATCTCCGTAAATTTGATGCCAGCAAAGAGGCTTCTCTTCTGAAGCAAGTGCCCATACACACACCATTTTACAGCCAATGTTGGGAGATTCATAGGCTCCCTCTGCAGAAGGCATAGATTCTTTAGGGACCTATGGAGCCTAGTAAGGAGCCCTGATTTTAAACCATAACCCCCCCCCCCCAGGACACTATGTTAAAAAGAAGAAATGCCTTACATTTCCCTTCAAGGGCCTCTGCAGACCTGGCCATAGGTGGTCATTTGAAGACAATCTCCTTGTGGTCCAGGCTGTTTCCAGGACACAGAGAACTCACTAGATAGAAATAGCTAAATGACCAGTACACCTATTCTCTATGCATTTTCTCATTTCCTTTGACCTTTTATATCAGTTAATAATAAATGGTTCTCGGTGTCAGATGCCTTATTTTTTTTACTGTTGTTGTATTGCAGTTGTCCCAGTTTTCCTCACTGCTCTCAGATGCCTTATTTTAAAGATGAAAACAGGAGGGGAATGGAGGGGGGGAATAGAACAAATGTAATGGCATAATCAATAAAAAAGTTTTAAAAAAAAGATGAAAACATGTTTTAATGCAACTATACAAAAGCCATAACCTAATGAAATTTGTATTCCTCATTTTGCTGTACTTTTATAGAAAAAGGTTTATTCGGGAAAGATGAAGAGCAATAAGACAGTTTTGAATTATGATTTCTGACATGTTTTTAACCTTTTCAAAAAAAAGAAATGTACTCATGTCTTTCTTTTTTTTTTGAGGGATTAGTTGGAAATTCTGGAGCACCTGGTCCACGTGGACCAAAGGTATAAAGATATCATAGATAATTTTTTAAGAATTAATAATTAATAAAATACAGCAAGCACATCCCTCTAGCTTTGCACCAACAGAAGCGTGTCCCTTTGCAGGGTGAAAGGGGGCTGCCAGGCGTCCATGGTTCCCCAGGTGACACAGGCCCTCCAGGGGTAGGAATTCCTGGCCGAATGGTAAGTGAAATTCAGTTGAACTTTTGAAACCCTGCTGATTCCAAATCGTGAAATAAAATCTAGTGACAAAACTGGAAACGGGGAAAGTATAAAATTGCCCAAGAAGGAAATGCCAGTACACACTAGGCAGAGGCAGAGAATGAAGCGGAGCTGAGGTCGCGCCACCGGGCGCAGAGGGCCTCGCGGCGCTGACTCAGAATTGATCGCACAGACTCTGGTTCTGGGCCGGAAGCAGTGAGGCAACCTCGTATTCCTCTGTTCTGTATATGTAAAAGGTGCCAGTGAGTGTTTGTGAGGTTATACGAATACCTAATATTAGATTATTATAAACTACTACTTGTTTTTAACTAAAATAAAGTAAAAGTTAAAATTTTAAGTGAATAGCGTATGTGTGACTGGAATAGCAAAAGTCTAAGTATTATCTTAAAAAAGAGAGGATAGACGTTGTTTTAATAGTTAAGACAAACAATAGACAGGTTTTTTGACATGTTTTAGCTATAAGAACGGGGCCTGATAATAATGACCACTGTGTATACCGTCTTATTGATGCAATAGTAATAAGCAGAAAAGCTTTTTATTTGCTATTAAAAACATAAAGATTCTGGAACAAGAAAAATGGAAATATGTGTTTATTTTAATGACATTAATTTTGGGGAATTGGCCTTGTAATGAAGTTATCGTGAGAACTAAAAGAAAGAGTAAATAGTGAATGTGGTGTTTGTGACTTGCATTTGATTTTCCAGAACAAGAATATAAAAGACCATTGGAGATTGGAGATTAAACAAAATTTTAGAAAGTTGATAGGAAAATTATTCAAGAAGTGGTACAGGTTGGAGCAAAAAATAGAAAATAATAAGAACACAATATAAATAGAAGGGGAGTAAAAGTAGCTTTGTGATGTGAATAGCAGTGATAGGAATATTTATTTTTTTAAATAAGAAAGGAATATTAGTGAGCAGTTAGTGAAACCAGCTGCAGAGAAACCAGCTCTTTACTTAAGTTGTCAATGTCTCATTTAGTGGTCCATGGTTATACAAGATCTGTCCCAAAAATATCCAGTCACGTGATATGAAAAATAGAAACCTTCATTGAAGAAGATACGAAATACTAGAAACATTATACATAGGACAGTGACGCCTCAGTCCCCTTCAAAGCAGTCACCGCAGGACCTCACACAGTCTCCTAAATGCCATCTGCTGCTCTATCGTATGTTCCTGAATTTCATCAACAGTCTGAAATCTCTTCCCTTTCAAAAGTGATTCTAGTTTTGGGAAAAGACAGAAGTCACAGGGGTGCCAAATCTGGGCTGAAAGGAGACTGAGTCACCTGGGTGATTTGATGTTTCATCAAACAACTCTGCATGAGTCGTGATGCATGAGTGGGCGTGTCGTCATGATGAAGCTGCCAGTCACCAGTTGCCCATAGCTGCGACCTTCTGAATCATCCAAATAGTTTCTGCAAAGGAATGTTCAAGCCTAACTCAAAATTTGATGCAGATTCATTGCTCTGCTAGCTCAGTCCTTTTGAATGTGACAGCCACACAAATACACATGCTCACTCAGTGGGATCTACCGTCCCCACTGACTGGTACAGTGATGTTGTCATTGTTCACACGTGTGCATTGCAGTCCTCTCTCCTTGGCTGCCAGGTTACACTGATGTCATGCAAGCAATTCTTGTTGTATTAACAATGGTTGGACTTTTTCCAGACAAACCTCCTATACTGGGGTTATACCTATCATCATTAGGGTCGCTAATAATCACCCAGCCTCATTCTGGTTACACCAAATTCCCGCTTGCTGAAGTAGAAACAAACAACCTATTAATGTTTTACTTCCTACTCCTATCACTGAACATTGGTTCTAGAAATTTCTTCAAACAGAAATGACAAAGTAGAAAGCAGAAGGGGAAGGAAACCCTGACCTGGTTACCCTGCAGGCAGGCAGTTTCTGAATAGACAGAACCTGGATACACTGTCTGTGCATCATGGAGGCACAGAGACAGATGATGGTATGGAGAGAGACGCCCAGGTGCCTGAGCAAAATCATGATGATGTTTCCAGCAACAGGCATCTAATTAAGTGTTTAGCCATCACCCTGAAGTCTTGGCTGACTTTTCAGAGAGTTTTCAGAATGTGCATGGTGGCAAGCCCTGTTGTTCCACTAAATAAATTGCAATACTTAGCCCTTTAGTCCACTTGGACAATTTATGGAAATTGCTGGCAGAATTCTAATCATTGGATCTCATTCTACTTAGGGCCCCCAAGGACCAACTGGAGCACCAGGTATTCAGGTAAGCTACTTAATCAAGTTATATGGCACAGAAAATCCAGCTTGCTGCTTGGGGGAAATGACTGGAAGACTGTCCTCATAAGTAATTATTTTCCCCCTTCTCCAGGGCCCTCGAGGTCTCCCCGGATTGCCAGGAACCCCAGGGAATCACGTAAGGACAGCCGTGACCCACTCCTCCCACCACACTTGTTTTAACCTGTGCCACTGTGCTGAGATTTGAGCATAACATTTCCGTTTTCAGGGAGCTCCAGGGAAGGATGGAAAGCCAGGTCTTCCAGGCCCCCCAGGTGACCCGGTATGTTGACAAACTGCCTGATTTATGGACCCTTAATACACCCAGAAGCCAAATAGCATACCAAGCCAGTTTTGCTGTCTGAACTAATTAGAATGCTCAGTGACTACTTGGTGATTTTGTTTGTCCCCATTATTTTGTAGAAGGGAAAAAAATTCAAGCTGGGTCAGCATTTGTGTGTGTGTGATGAATACTTATTTCCTAAGGGTATAATTCAGCTGTACAATTTTGCCCCAGGCTGAGCCTTGGCATACAATGTCTCAATCCCATGGAAAATTGAGTTAAAATATATAGCCACAATTTCTATTCTTTCTAATGCTGGTGACTAAGTGAATTTCATTTCTCTAAATAGAAGTTTACAAGTAAGTTACTTATAGTATGGTACAGATCCATTGGTTCTGAGGTTTTAAAATAATGAAATGATTAAATTACAAAAAGTGTCTTAAATGAGCTCTTACAAAATGAGTTTAGGCACTAAACGTGTGTTCCAAAGGTTTTGGTTTTTTTTTTAGGTTAAACCTTTCTTTGAGTGACAGTGAAATCCCTTGAGATAGCTTCAGAATCAGCAGCTATAATCTCAGAGGCCTTATGGTACATGACATTGTATTAAGAGTTTTATATAATGAAATCCAAATCTGGCCTCTCCTTTCTAAGCCTCACAAATGCTTCTACTTCCCACAATAGTTGAGCCTTACGTGCCTGTACATGCAGAGGCATATTTTGGCCATAATTTAACCCCGCCCTCAAGTGAATCGTGGCACATCATCTGGGAATCTTGTAAAGTGTTACTTGGGTTTACAGTGTCTCTTTGAAAGGGCAGTTTAAGACATAAGGCCAGAACACTACCTGAATTCCCTCAGCATCTGTCTTGCCCATCACTTCAACCATGTACAGGCTCTTTTGAACTTCAGTGAGAAAGAACTTTAAGGCAAACTCATCCAGTAATTTTCATAGTTTTCAACAACCTGATAATTTGCCTGGCAGAGGAGTGAGGTTTTTTTAAATAAATGATTTACCTTTATGCATTATTTAAAACTAACGATAAATTGCTCTCAGCCTTTTGTCTGGAAGCAAGTATAAAACCAATAATATGTTAGGATTGGCATAGAGGTTGCTTGCCACAGTCATGAAAATATAAAATAGAGATGCAGAATCAAAGCAATAAGATGCATGCATTTGGTATTCCTAGTAGAAGAATAATTACTCTTCCTAAAAAATGTCTACATTGCATTGTATGTTTGTGTTGTGTTGGGTGCCTGTGCATGTGCAAATACATGTATTTGTTTCTTTCCCCACCACAGATTGCACTTCCTCTTTTGGGAGACATCGGTGTTTTGCTCAAGGTACTTTGTTGCTACCTAAGAAATTACATGTTAATTTCCGGGAAAAATCAGAAAGGAAATCTATATCAGAAATTGAGCTAATTGCTTAGCCTACACTAAAATTCCATTTTTAAATGGCAGAACATATATGATAGACAAAGAAATACATATCTCCCTGTACCCTGCACCCTTTACACTAATCCCTCTACTCTCTTCAGGGCCCCCATCTCATCTTGGGTGTAGGTGGGTGGGGGAGGGAGAGAGCATGATTCTGAGCTGAGCTACAGGGAAGAATGGTTTCACTGACACTCACTGAATGGAGTAGCTCATTCTCTCCTCTCTTATTGGGTGTTTAGTCATCCCAGCTCACCGCTGAGAAACCCTGTCCTTCTCCCAGTCTCTGGCCTGTCCAGACCAAGGATGAAAACCAGTGCTGCTTAATAAACAGCCAGCTTGTGAGGCTGAGGTTTGATGGCATGGGATTTTACAAAATGAACTCTAAAACTCCAAAGCCAGCAACTGCCCTAACACCTGTTACTCTAGTACATAAAAAACTATGTCTACCTATAGCTATTTCCAACTCATAGAGAATAAATCTTGCTACCATTTTTTCTCTAATACTTCCCTGTGTGGAACAGGTGGAGGAAGAACAATAATGAGACTCCTGTGACTGTGTATTTGTGTGTCTCTTTGTGGTATGCTAAGATCAAGTGAACCCGGAGGGAAATCTGTCTGTTTACCTTGTATTCAAGCCTTATGTGTTTTATATGTCTGTGTCTGAATGGAGAGTGCGTACATGTACACACACAAATACACATGCATACCCTTAGGCTATGTGTGTATATGTGATTTATTTTATATTCCTAGCACCTGCCCAGGGTTTTGCACCATGACTTACATAGCAGTAGGCAAGCAGGAATATTTGTTGAATCCAAAAGACTCGGGAATTCTAGTACATGTATTTGTTAGGTGATTAAAGTTTTGAGAATAGATACCTAAATGTACATATAAATATCAATGTATTAAAATACAGAAGTTTTTAATACCTTCAACAGCCAATGTTTTCTTATAAGTCACAAAAGAGTATTTACGTGAGTTTTGGGGAGATCGTGTATTTAGCGAGTTATAATCACATGCCAGGTGACATGCGGCTTTACTCGTAGCCTCTCACTCAACCTTACAACTACCCTGTGGGTTTAGGCTGCGGTAGTGTCCCCGTTTGCAGATGAGAGACTAAAGTTCCAAGCCGTTAGTTAAGTGACTGACTCTGGGTCACAACGGCTAGTAAGTGTCACATTAACACAGAAATATGGGTCTTCGGACAGTCTTAGGTTCTCTTCAAGAACAGTAATGTTATAAATAGCAGAATTTTAAGTCTTATATCATTCCCAAATACCATTCTTTGAGGATCAAAAATTTCTACACTTGAACAGAAATGAACATCGCGATAGAATATGGGGTGGCTCACGGAATAGACAAAACGACTGTGAATAGGCTCTGATGGGAAAAGGGACCAGGACTCCAGAGGTCTCGGAAGTGGATCGTTTCATCGGGGCAGTGCCCCTGTAATAAGTGTTCTGTGCCCTTGTGCCATGCCTAGCATCTCAGCTGCGGTGCTGAGACCCACAAGACCTGACATCTTGACTGGTAGTCCCAACAAACTGTATTCAATAAAATAGGGAAACATGTAGTTCCCCACGGCAAAATCTAATACAGGAATTTACATTGGCTATTGGATCCATTAGGCCAACTTAATAATGCCTTTTTAAATCCTGATCCTGTTACCCAACAGATTAACTCTGCTTGTCTATCTTGAGTCGTTAGCAAACTTGATCATCCTGCTTTCTGTTTCCAAAAATATCTTTGATTGAAATACTGAAAGAAAAAAAAAAAAGAAAGAATCCCAGGCCCGAATGATGCCTGTCAAAGACTGACCTGCAGGTTCATTGTGTGTCCTTCCCTCTTTGAATGAGATTGCATGCCAGCTAGTAACTGGTGCATCCTTATTCTCTTTATAAGAGGCTCAAGATATTTTTTCAAGAAGCTTAATGAAATCTAGTTTCCCTGAATTTACCATTCTGGTAACCCTAAAAACACAGAAAAATGAGGCAAGTTTGAAATGACTCTTAGAAAATTCTATTGACTCATAATGATTACCCTCTCTTATATTTTATTAAAATAATCAATTGAATAACCCATTCTAAAATGTCACTGTATATTGATATGCCAAGGTTTTGCTCTGTATTGATATGCCACATTTGTTTGTATGTCTACAGATACAATAATTCCTCTTCTTCATACTTTTTTAAGTATGAAAACCTTTTTGGTTATCATAAGTCCTCAGACTTCTCGCTCATCATAGTTTTCAGATACAAGCGGTCATCTACAATTATATATGTATTTTAACTCCTCTACCAACATACTAACTCTGTGGAAAGATGCTGGTGTTAAAATCAGTTTGTGAAACATTGAGCATTTGAGCTCCATTTTCTATCATGCCCCCGTTCTAAGGAGAACCACCACAACGAAAACTCTTTAGCCCAGCATTTTTTAAAGTAAATTGCTTTAAATCTTTTCAATACCATACAAAATTAGTCTTCCGAGGAGCATATTTTTTCTGAAATCAGACTTATGCTGCTATTTGCTACATCAAAAATATTGAACTTGAGCCCCAGCTGGTGTGGCTCAGTGGACTGAGTGCCAGCCTGTGAACCAAGGGGTCACTGGTTTGATTCCTGGTCAGGGCACATGCCTGGGTTGCAGGCCAAGTCCCCAGTAGGGGGTGCATGAGAGGCAACCACACATTGATGTTTCTCTCCCTGTCTTTCTCCCTCCCTTCCCCTCTCTGAAAATAAATAAGTAAAATCTTTTAAAAATATTGAACTGGAATAGTCATGGGTAAATTTTTCTAACTCCAACAATAGCAATCTTTAGTTCCCTCTTCATGTTTCAACATTCTTCCCTTTGGTGAAAAGGATGAAAGGGTAGAGGCTTATATTTTCCTACCTTCTGTCAACCATTAAAACTAAACTTTGTCCCCATTCAATGGTCCCTATTCTGTGCCTTTCCTGATCATATTTTTATTTAACAGTTTATTTAAAAATAAACCTTTGTAAGGCTTTCCACAGACACTTTTTTTTTAACTACGTGATAAGAAGTTTATCTTGTGAGCTCAGACACTTAAATTCAAGCCTTTCCAGATCAGCTAAAGGTTACACAGAAGGCAATGGAAAGGTAATTCCACTTAGATGTCCTGTCTGTACTTGCATTTGACATAGAAGCCAAGTCCAAGTCACTCAAGTAATTATTTCTCACATGAGTGCTTCCACTAACAAATAAAATGTTGGTAAACTGTGTGTGTGGCTCTCCAACTAATTTTGCTCTCATAAGGAAAAATCCTTTCTTCACAGCTTTTTCTTTCTCTCTTAAGGATTTATGTTATTGGTTACATAACTGTAATGTTGAGAGTAATTCCAAACTTTAATACCACCTCTCCTTTTGAACATGCTGCTAAGAAATTGAAATTCAGCCTGTGTTCTCCACTTACATGTCTTTTCCTTATTTATTTAGAATTTTATCTTTAAATGTCATCGTAGACATGTTTTCTTAAATAGAAGCTCACCAGTATCATAAACAGATATCACTGACTAGGTTCATAAGTAATTTTGACCTCACAAGAAATAGTCTTTTCAAATTGGATAAATTTAGTTTCTGAAAGTAGTAACATAGCAATTGCCATCTCACTTCTCTCTGACAGCAATTCAGAGAGAACTTCAAATTTGGTCAGACCTCACTTTTGTAGATGACTTTGATGAATCTCTCAGTCACCTTATCTTTAAACTCATCAGAACTTTTGTGACAACTGCCAAACCAGTGTCCCTGGACTGAAAAGCAACAAAGGAGAAGATGGAGGTGCTGGGGAGCCTGGGAAGTACGATTCTCTGGCCGGGAAGGTAAGAAGGCAGGCGGAATGTTGGTGGGCCCATAGGTGACACACAGTGCCTTCTCTCAGATTTGTCCCTCTCCTGTCCTCTCTAGGGTGACACAGGGCCACGGGGCCCTCCAGGAAGCCCAGGCAGAGAGGGGCCAAAGGTGAGGAAGTCTCTCCTTCACTCTCCTTTGTGTGACCTCCAATTCAGTGTGAAAAAAGGAAACCCATTTTAATATACACTTCTTTTTGCAAAGATATTTTGAAAAATTGATATAGAGCCTTACAGATGTCATTTATTTGTTCCCTAATTCTGCCTGAATTACATGGCCCAAGTGTCTTGAGAAGAGATATTGTCATTGTTTCAAAAGATGATAAAATGATTGAGTACACTAGCTGAATCCACTGTCTTTTTAGGGGAGCAAAGGAGAACGAGGCTACCCTGGAGTACCTGGGGGGAAAGGTGATGAGGTAAGAGATTGTTCACTGATAAAATAGTCTTATTGATTCTCATTATATAAGTAAACAAAAGAAAGGTATCATTTTTTCTAGAGCTTTTGTTTAATGCTAACATAAATAAAACCAATGACTTAGGTAGGTATTTGCAAATGTTAGCATGTTTTAAATAATAATATGTTTAGGTTTATTATCAATGGTCTGGTCTTTAAGTCAAGGGAATTGAAGCATAAAGTCAATATATCAGTTACCATGTTTGTGTCTTCATGTAGCAGATGATAACTGCAGCTCTCTCAAAATAAAAAAAAAAAGCAAGGGGTTGGAGAAGGGGAGATTCACTGACAAATATTCCAAGGTTGCTGGTGGAATTGAAAGAATAGTTAACAACCAGCCCTAAAGATAAGACATCACTCTGGCTGGCGTGGCTCAGAGTGCCATCCTGCAAACCAAAGGGTCGCCAGTTCAGGTCCTAGTCAGGGCACATGCCTGGGTTGCAGGCCCAGTCCCCAGTAGGAGTGTGAGAGGCAACCACACATTGATGTTTCTCTCCCTCTCTTTCTCCCTCCCTTCCCTTCTCTAAAAATATATGAGTGAAATCTTTCAAAAATATTTTAAAAGATTGTTTTAAAGATCTTTAAAAACAGAAAAGAATAGCCCCCAAAACTCAGCAGGACTTCCCTGGGACTCTGTTATAACATGACTCAACTTCAATGACCTTGGTTTGTCATTGTCTCTGCTCAACTTTCAAACTCAGAAGAAAAAGATCTGATTGGCCCAGCTTAAATCAGCTGCCTACCCACAGACTAACATTCAAAGCCAAATGTGTTCCTGAGGGGATGGTATAATTTCTGCCTCCAGGCCATGGTGATGCTGAGGATGTCATTCTTTTCCTGCATAACTCACACTAACTCAGCAAAACCAATTAGGATGATGAATTGTTGTTGGTTAAACAGTTCTGATACTAATAATTCTTAATGAAAGGAAGTAAGCCGTCTGACATATATTAACCTTGATGTTAGTGCAGAAAATCATAACACTATGAAGTAAATCTAGTTTTTGAGTTGGAGTTATATTTGACATTATAAATTATTACCATGTGTTATTGTTTTTCATTAATATTGATTGTATCCCAGAAAACTAGAGATTGGCTCTGGAATTACCCTGAGTTAAAAATTAAAGAATAAAGACACGTAATATTTATTTTTATTTATAAATAAACCTGTAAAGGCATGTTATTTTCAAAATAAGTAAGAGTTATTATTGAGCTTTGGCTTCTTCACGCTCCATGCAAAGTTCCGCTGAAGTATGAGCACAGTATCTGACTCTTACAGTCTAGTATCTGTGAACTGCCTGGATTCAAGAGGCAGGCTTTAGAGGCAATTGAGAAGGTAATGACAAAAAGACCAGGAAATGATTGTAATTCAGGCTTTTAATAAATGACTCAAGTTAAATTTATTAGAAGGTAATTTGTATTGATTTAATAGGATATTTCATCCTTTTGGTGAACTGAAATCAATTGGTATCACTCCTCTACTATCTTCATGTGTTCTTTCTTAAGTGTACCTTATGGATTCTTTAACACAGAGTACACAAAATTTTTCACAGGGCTCTCATTACATAGGGAATCCCAGCAAGCTGAGAAGGAGATTCTCTTCAGTTGTTTCTTCACAAATTATATGAATAAACCTGAGGTAACATATTGGCTCAGCTGGACCATTTGAGGCATAATGTGGCAAAGCAACATTTGCCTCTCCAACAGATGGGAAAATCATCTTGTTACACTCATATACTATCTGAAATTATAATTTGTTGACTAAAGAGAATGAAGCCGATCAAGACTATATACATTTCTAACTGGCTAATACACTATACTATTTTAATACATACACAGTAACTATTCCTACCAAATCTCCAATACCTATTGTACTCATAGTAGAAGAGAAAAAGGGGGATACCCATCTCTTTGAGGACTTCTAATTATTACATCTTCAATTTAATCCATCTGGGAACTTAGAAGTGGTGCCTGTTGGTTTTTGGCTCTTAGAAAAGTGACATTATCCTCCGTCTTTGCAGATGTTGTTTCACAGCTTGAGGTGCCAACTAGTAAGCAGCTAATAGAACACACCTCTTCCAGAGTAAATTCTTGCTTGGAATGCAGGCCTAAGCTACAGTATTTCAGGATAATAATTTACAAATACGACATGACAATATTGTCAACAACAACTTATCACAATAAATAAATAAATATTTTTGGTAGCACCTGAGCAAGCACTTACGAAATCAAAATATCAGAGCAGGGAAAGAATTTAGTGGTCCCTGAATATCTATGCAATAAATTTTAATTTGTATTTTAGTTTGGCATTATATGCTAAATTGACTGTCCTGCACCTTACTGTGCATTTGTCTTCTTTAATGACTACCTTGTCCTCTAAAATTATCTGATTGCCCTTTAGGCCTCCCTAGTAACTTTTACCCTGACTACAAAATTTCAGCTTGTTCAGAAAGACTGCTGAGAATGATTTTAAAAATTTATGGACTGAGGTTTATTTTAAAGTTTAATGTGGTCATCAAAGGTTAGTGAATCCCAAGTTTATGAAGTTGACTACCTAACGACCTACTTAGCACCTCCACACTGATTCAGTCAGTGTTGAAACTAAAAAGAAAAGGAAGGAATGCATGTGTATGCATATGCATTTTGTACATGTACATACAGAGAGAGTTTTATGAAGATGTGGGTATTCTGAGGCAAGGCAGTTTGTGGTATAGTATTTGTAATCTCCAGGTATTTAGAAGAGCCGTTTCCAAAGAAACTTTGTTTTCCTTCCACTTATACACCTGCAAACAAGGGAATGGTCAGGGAGTGGAAAGTGCCGATACGCTATGCTAATGAACACTATTCATACACTTCCATGCACATGTGTGCACACACTCACACACAGCATTGCCAGTGCGGAGGACATCATCGAGGAGAAAGAGTATGTCCACATTCTTTCTTTCTTTGTGTGTTCCCATCACCATTCATCACTCCCATCCCCCCCACCTCCTCCCCGCCACCCCCCACAGCAGTCCCCACACAGCAGTTTTCTAATGATGGCAGAAGTGTGACTTCAAAGTGCGAGGTAGACCAATAGATTTGTTTTAACAAAATTAAAATATTGCCTTAATTTTCATAGCTTCACCTTTATTCAGCTCATAATCAACTCTGTGTGGCTGGAAGCTATTTTGAGATATGGGTCTATGGTGTTTTTGTCTCCGAATTTCCCCTTCTGTCTAACCTCCCATATTCAAGCGTGGAGCTGTGATGATTGCCTTGAAGGAGTATGCAGCAGAAGGGAAAGCAGAATTAGCCCACAAGTCCCCTTGGTTTTTGCATTCCCAAAGTGTAAGCCCATAGGAAAATGTGAAAGAGAAGTTAAAAGGAAGGGAGATCGTTGGCTGGTGTAGTTCAGTGGGTTGAATGTCCACCTGCAGTCTCAGGTTTAATTCCAAGTTGGGGCATGTGCCTGGCTTACAGACCAGGTCCCCAGTTGGGGCCATGAAAGAGGCAACCAATCCATGTTTCTCTCCCTTTCTTTGTTTCTCCCTAATTGTCTCTCTAGAAATATAAATAAGCTCCCTAATCTTCTCTCCAAAAAATAAATAAAATCTTTGAAGCAAATTTTTAAAAGAGAGAATAACATTTCCAGGCATAAACAACACGTCTCATTCTTTGACATGAGCACGCCTGATATTTTACCCAAGACTCTTATTACATGAGAAATTTCAGCATCTTCAAGGAGATTCTTTTCAGCACTTATTCACGTCATCCCACATGAAAATACCTGAACTAACATACAATCCCATTCAGCATTAGATAGACAGGCCTGTCAGAGCTTGGTCCTTGAACCCATTTATATAAAGAACCTTGATCTTATAGAATCTTTGTCCTGTAGAAACTTCACAAATAAAGGTGCAGTAATTTAACCAATGTCACCTCACCTAATATTTATTATGTGTATAAAAATACATATTGCATCATAGTAAAAAGTAAAGAAATTTTATTACAACAGTGAATGGTTTGGCAATATAAAAAGATCAGTCAGTAAAGACAATTAAATCCTGAAAGAGTGAAACCATTTAATCTACAAGTTCCTGCATTGTGTGGTTATCTAAAATAACAAAAGGGTACTTTTAAAAGTATATTTCTCTAATTTTAAAAGTCATCTAAGTTGATTATAGAAAATTTAAGAAATACACATAAGCACTAAAAAAAAGGGAGTTACTTCTATTTTCACACTCCAGGAAGAACTGTCGGTAATAGTGATATTACGGTCCACAACTCCTTCCCCACAATTCCAAAGCTCAAAAGCCTCTGAAAACCCTAGATGTGGCGGGGAGGGGGGGGGGGGGGGAATGGAAAGACAAAGGATTCTGATGCTGATGGAGGGAGTTTGGGGGGATGGAGGGGAGGGGGGGCAAGGGGGGGGGTGCTGTTTGGCTACATTTTTTCCAAGTTTCCAGCATCTTCATTTGGCAGCAAAACCTCTGAACTCACACAGAGATGGGCTATGTATTGCCCTCGGTGAGAACACTGTAAGTTTTGCTGCAGCAGTGTTTGTGTGCTTATTAGAAGATGCTACCTTGGACACAACTGGAAGTGTTACATAGCATGCAGTTTGAGCACTGTGTTACCTCTATTTTTTAAAAATCTGAAAATTCAGAACAACAAAACATGTCTGACACTAAAGTTTCCAGATGAATCATGGTAAACCTCTATAGCTTGTTCTCATCTTTTATTAAGTGCATTTATAATTTGGACGCTACTCTGTGTAGTATTTTGCAACTTTTTATTTTTCCATGTTATGCAATACTTTGCCTAGATATGATTTTAATAGTTGCCAAAATTTTGTTATGGATTGTATGTAACTTATTTAAGTAATATTCTGTTCTTAACATACTTGGTAAAGGAGCAAAATTAATTACCCAGGGAATCGGTTAATCTTGCCAATGCTTCCTTAATTATATAAATGCATCACCACCTCAAAGCCTATCCAGTATAATTAGCATTATTCCACAAATCCAAAAAGGTGAGGGAGGGGGTACCCATTCATTTTTATGCTTAAGCTATTAAAGATTTCCAAATTTAAATTCACCAGTGAGCCAAGTTCCTTCTTGTAATGAACTGGCCAGCTAAACTGAATCTTGTATCATAAAACACATTCTGTGTTTCCACTAGCAGAACGAAGCTTTCATGTAGCCATGTATTTCTTCGACGGCGTCCTGCCAGTCTGCAAGTTGCATTCCATGCTTTCACGGTGAGGGGCTCCCCATGATGCTATTGCTGATGTGTGGCTCTGTGAGTCAGAAAGGCCCCAAGAATCACCAAACACATTAAATTATGTTGGTTACAGATTCCATGTCACAGCGTTTAAGCTCACCATGCTTACTCTCTGAAAACTGGCATTTGTAATATGGCTTATATCGTGTTTTTTGATGAGCCAACATAGATGTTTAATTTTCAGTAGTCAAAATATTTGATTAACTGTGACTTATTTTTAATGATATAGTAGATTTTATGGTGGAAACTATCTCTTCTAGGGTCTTCAAGGAATTCCAGGTCTTCCAGGTGATCCAGGCCCAATGGGACCCCCTGTAAGTATTTGCTAAAACTATTCTGCTCAGAGTTCATGCCTGCTGGAAGGATGGACGAGAAACTAATGTTTCTCGTTGCTTTCGGCTCTCTGTGCTTCTGTATAGATTATACAGCTCTTGCCTAGAAAAATAGCAACCCCCATCTCAGATTTTCATTTAGGATTACCTGAGTTTTCTCAAGGCTGTGGAGATTTGCCATCAGAATTCTGCCAGACCGGAAATCAGTCTGTGGCGAAGCTAGTCTATTTAAATAGAAGTTGTGTAGAAAAGAACATTCCATTTGTAGTTGTACTTTTTTAGCATTTACCTTTGGCAGAGATGTTCATGCCATCACACCTTTACATTCTTAAGCACCATAAACTAAGACTTGATTTTCTGTAGGGAAAAATAATGGGTCAAGGATCATCAGCTTCCATTTATTTTTATTCTTTTTTATGGATTAAAATGACCTCTACTTTGCTCAGCACCTTTCTTCACTGCACCTCAGACACAGCATCGCGGCCTCTGTGTCTTCGGTCATACTGTTTTCCTAAAACAGAATGTCTTTTCTTTTTCCACCTGTTAAATTCAGTCTCTCACAAAGTAAAGCTCAAGTCTAATGTTGCCAGTTAAAATGCAGGACATGCGGTTACATTTGAATTTCATATGAACAATTTTTTTAGAATGTTTGTCCCAATTATTGTATTTTTATCTGCTAAATATAGCAAACCCACTCACGTCTTAACTTCTCCAACTCTTCCTGTCTGAGAGTCTCTATGCAAATGGTGTTTACCACGCAAGCAGGAATGTAGTCACATTCCTTAAATGGTTTGAACCATAGATTAGCCATAAATAAAATGTTATCATTTATGCCTTTACCACAGTTATCTAGAGCAAACCTGGCTTCAAATTGCAGACTAAAATTAAAAGTTAAGAGAAAGAGTTGTGAAAAAAGCCATGAAAATTATACCTAACTCTATTCTCACAAAAATAATTAGAATTAAATTTTATTTTCCATGGTAAAACACAGATCGCATGACTCAGTATGCACACTGCTAAGTCTGCTCATCTTGAAGTGTGTAAAATGTTGATCACTACCAAAATTATAGCTCGTTTAGGAAGGCATAATGTTATGTAAATTGCCATTTAAACAGCAAGGCTAAATTCCTAAATGTATCAAAAGGTTCCAATTAAGGTCATTAAATGTGGTTGGTCAAGGTGAAAAGCAACCACAAATACAAATTTTACCCTGGCAAGAGCTTATCAGCAGGATACAGCTGCTGTATCAGTCTGCAGAAATGCAAGCTTGTAGGGCTGATTTAATTAGAATTAAATGACCTTCAAAATGTATTGGTTTTAGACCAACTTTCAATACCCTTTGTCCACCAAGTTGCTTAGTTGTTTTTGTAACAAACTGAGTTTTGTGTTTTACAGGGCTTATTGGGAAGAACTGGACATCCTGGTCCCTCGGGAGCAAAGGGTGACAAGGTACAGAGGAAAAGCCTCAGGGTTTTAATTGGGGCCTGGGGTCAGGGCAGGGTGAGACCATTTATAGACAAATCGGTCTCATCCAGCAAAGCCTGAGAGTAGAATGATGTCAGGGAATAGCTTCTCCCATAGTGGGCATAGTTCCAAAAATAGGTCTGAAGGAATACAGGAAATACGTTCTGGAGGAAAGGATGAACAGGACACTGGTGTTGTGCAGCAGAAGTCCAAGCTGAACCCAGGTCCTGGGCATGCAGCTTTGCGGAAGGATGGCGCGAGGAAGACCCCCCGAGGAGGTGTGGGTAAGGTGGTCCATGTCGGGAGTTGCAGCCACAGGTGCCCAAGCTTCAGGGGGTAGGCTGGTCGTCAGGACCAGAATTCCAATAACTGGAGGGCTTGCTGAGAAAACCTGGAAGTTCTGTTGTTTGAGGGAAATTGAGGAAGCGGGACAACTTGTTTCGCTGCATTCTCTGATCTCACAAAGAGGTTGCTGTGGTTGGAAGGAGGGGCAGCAATGCAGGAGACAGAAAGAAGACCACGGGGCTTCATAGGCTTACCTGGTTTAGGATCTAAGCTGACCCCACAGTATGAATTCAAACAGAGCCAGCAAATGAGTGAAATAGGACTAGCTATTCAGATTAGGGAAGAATCAAAAGTCCACGAGGCACACAAGTGGCTTCTACCCCGAAACGACCAAAATGGGGCAAAATGGCATGAAGAAACAAAGGAATCCCAAGGAATTTGAAAGGAAACAATGTGCTTATTCTAGATAGTCTCAAGGCACACTTGTCTGACAGTTCTCCGAGGGGCTTGCCCAGCCCACCGGCTTTGTTCTCTATGGGAATTATTCAGTCAGAGTTGCCTTTTGAAGTTGATGGGAATTCCACACTGAGATGAGCTTTGGGGCATAATCAAGAATGAAAATATGACTTTTACTTGTGCCAGAAAAAGTCTTTTCAATAGGCACACATTTTTCCTTGTTTGTTGTCCTCTCCTCCTTCATGAGAATGATGACATAATCCTTTGAAGGACACTGCCGGCAGTCAGCAGAGTGTGGCGTGCCTTAGAGCGACAGCCACCAACCATCAAAGCAGTTTGCAAAAAGACACAGTACACGCATTGTTGCCCATTCTCAGTCAGGTACATCACAAGGAAAACCTGATGGTTTATTTTTATTAATAAATACACAAACAAAAAGTTTTTAAGATACTGTCTTTTAAAAATGGGGAGATTGGAATGAAATCCTTCCTTAAATTAATGGAAATGGACTGAAATCCCTCAAAAATCTTAGGCATGGTAAGTAGGAATTTTACTCTCTCTGAATTCCTTTTTAATTAACCATTTCTTGCCATTGCTCCTCATATTGAGAGACTTAAAGTATTCAAAAGGAAAAGTTATAGGAATAACTTAATAAGGGCACCAAAGTCACTACACTGCCTCTGTTTATCGGGGACCAATAAGCATTCTGTGTTATATAAAAATAAAAGTGAAATCCATTTTTCAAGTTTCAACTTGAGTTCATTTTTCACAGATTCCATTTTTAGTCTGCTTCTGCTGTAAGCAGAATGTCTGAAGCTGCTTAAATTTCGTAGAACACTTTCCTTAAACAGTGTTGAAGCCTGGTTTCCTCTGTTCAGTGGGACAGGCCTAACTTGGTTATGAAGTCTAATATTAACCTCAGAAGTGAAAGAAATTTCTCTTCCTGCAGACACAAACCAGGGTGTGATTTTCTACTTTGGTCAAATTGTGCGTATGACCCCTCTGATTCCCAAAAGATAAGGTGTGGAGGTGAGGTTAAAGTGAGGGCCGACCCAAAGAGCCACGTATCAGAGCCTGTCCCCCGCTTGCAGGAGATGCACCTGCACCCCCACAGGGAAAAGCTCCCCCTTCTGCACTGGACGTCCAGGCCACAGTCCTCTGGGTTTCCGGCTCTGTCTTAAAATAAACCGCACACCTGGGGCACCCACAGCAAGAATTTGAATGGGGGAAAAGGCATTTAGCTTTTTTCTGGTCTAGAGCTCTGTTTCCCCAGGTCAAGAGAGAGGCCAAGCTGAGCAAGATTTTGCAAGGCCTGAACAAAATGACAACCCATGTTGATTTCAGAGTACAGCTCTCAGACAAAGTAAAAACCGGTTCATAAACCTGGGGTAGAACTGTCTAAATAATTGATTTGTGGTCTAACTATCCCTTGCAGGGCAGTGAGGGGCCTCCTGGGAGACCTGGACCACCGGGACCACCTGTGAGTTGTTTCCGATTTAAATCTTGAATTCATGTGTGTCTACTTAAGATGTCTATATCTCAGAGGTCAGACTACATTTAGATGTGCTCAAGGATAAAAAGCTGTCTGAGTTTTGTGTATAAATATAAATGTTAGTCAGTATTTTTCCTGATTTTTCAGGAAAAGGCTTTGGGGAGACCTGATTTTTCCCCTTAGCTCCACCACGGTGTCAGATTTGCGTACTGCAGGCCTGTTACAGAACAGATGCACCAGGCCAGACTCCAGAGGATGGTATACTAATACCGTCCAGACCACCTACTGAGCCCAATGGTCCATCGCCAATTGGAAAGACATCTCTCAATGCCAGATACTTGTGAAAAGGAAAGGAAATGTTTATTTAATGCTATACAGACTTAACATAGTAACCTAACGTCTTCATTAAAATATCAAAGTCCTTTAGGATATCCACCTATATACACAGCGCTCCCTTCTCCCCCTGCCCTAATTCAGGACACCATAACTCAGGAAAAGAGCACACGTCCATTTTTCCAGGCCGCTGGCACCATCAGCTATGTTGCCATCCAGGCAGGATCTCCAATTAATCCAAAGTCATGTGGCACCTTCCCACAGGCCACTGGCAAGAGTTCTTTGTACCCATTTTTCCAAGCAAAGTCTCCCCAGCTTCCCAGGCCACGTGGCCAAAGGGAGCACCCCAAAACCGCATGGACCTCTTCTACCAAAGCTGCAGAGGTCTGCACTCCACCAAAAGCAAGTGGCTTTCTTCTTCACCTGGCTGCAGGGGTCCCCACTCTGGCAAAGCCGTGTGGTTCTCTCCTTCACTGGGCCAAGAGGAGGTCCTCACTCTGCCAAAACCATGTGGCTCTCCCTCAATGGCTGCCATGTCTGGGTTTAAATCCCTGCACCAATCTTGCTCTGTACCCCTATTTATGAATCCTTCCACAATCAGTTGCACCTGCCAACATTCCTGTATTATTCCAAGTTTACTGGGCTGCCATCATGAGTCTGGGCAGGTATTGCCCATGTTATGGAGCCAATCTTCTCCAAGCTCCTACTAACTCAAGGGACCTGCCCCCCAGTTACATCTTGGGGGGAAGTGACTTCCAAGCCTGGCCACAGCCATTTAACATATCAAAGTGACCTGCCAAAGGCTATAGATATATTAAATGGTCATGCCATGGATTAGCCGCAAGGCTGTGGCTGTACAAAATAGCCCTGCATATTCCTGCTCCATGTGTCCCTTCCCCCAACTCACACCTGTGGAGGAAGGGGTGAGGACATCTTATATGTTTCCCCAATATTCTTATACACCTTCAGTTCTGGACCCCATTCCAAATCCCTTTTTGGGGCCCCCCTCTTGGCTGCACCTGTATCAGGCCTTTTGACTATAAACTCAGGAGACCTGGGTATGTGTCCAGATGATCCACTTCCTACTTAGGGGGCCTGGGAAACTCATTATAAACCTCAGTGAGCCTCAGTCGCAAAAAATAGATAGGCTTTAAAAAAATTCCTTCCAGCAATGTAAGTTGGTACAAAATCTGGTATTGTGCTGTGTGTATTCATTACCGTCCATGATGTCTGAGACGCAAGGAAATTCTATTTATATAGCACCTAGTGAATAAAATGTACAAGAGCCATCGATGTTTTTATGCTCTTGATTGAGACAGATGTGCACTTTGTCAGGGAGGCCGTGGGAAGAAGAGGGGCCTCTCTCTGTAGCAAGTCTGCCCTCATGTGGGGCCACGCTCAAATCGCAGCTGAGCTTTGGGCCAGGCCAAAGGAGCCGCACTCAGTGGAGAAGGGGCAGGATTCCTCTGTGACTTTATGAAGACCACAAAGATATGTTAATACTCTTGGTGCCAATGCAGCCTTTGCACACATAAATAAAGGGATTTGCACTCAGTGTTCCTAAATCTGGCCTTCATTTTGTTTACTTACCTTCTCCCTGACAAGGAAACAAGGCAGAAAGCATTTGGGACTCAAATCCTAAAATGCACTCCCTCCCTAGTGGAATGAACAGCAGAAATATAGCCTGAAATCATGAAAGGCACCTGTACTTTACTAATTCAGGGGGAAGAGGAAGCTTACGAAATCTCCTCTTCCCCCTGAGTTCCCAAAACTTTTTATTCTTAGAGGTAGATTAATGTTGTCTTTTGGGGGGAAACCTCTACTCCTTTGTCGGGGGAGGGGGATCTCCATCAAAATTACCCTTCACCTTTCCAGGACTTAGCAAGCTAACATGTCGTAGACATTCAGCAGTCGTCAAATGGACGAGTGACATAATAAAGGACTAAATGAACCAAGTGTGTGTCCTCCACCACTAGTGTTCTGAAGATGAGTGTGAGTCGTGCTCACTGCACGCCACTGACCACAACTGTCCTAACACAGTGAAATGATGGTTCCTTCAACTTGGCACCTGAAACGAGGAAATTGCAAATCTACATTTGCAGATTACTGATTGTTGGAAACTTTCTTTAAAAATGATAAAAGATCCTGAAATTTTCATATGCCAAAACGTGCAATCTGGAATTAGTTTTTTTTAAGTGGTAGTCACTCTGGGACTCTCCATTCCCCGGCCGATTTTATCAGGAAGTTCTTGTTCCCCGTTGTTCTAAAGAATATGTTTTTGTGGCAATGTCCACTCAAGGTTGTGAGTAGCATCATCTCTCCCATTTAACCTTAATTTTCTGTGTCGTATGGAAAGACCGTGGAAAAAAATTACTTTTCAGCAGCCAAATTGTTCCCTGTTCACATCTTCATCAGCAGTACTGCGTTATAGCCTGCAGGTCAGCAGGCTGTAAACAGTTAGCATAAATTGGCAATTCAGAAACTGAATTTTAATACACAAATAATATTTTCCTCTGAATGCATTAGTGTCTCATCTGTCGACCCGAAACATTAATCACACCCCCGCTCCCCATGTCTGTGTGCTCCAGGTGCAGGTCACACTCCTCATTCTTTCCTCTATGTTTGCTTTTGAAAAGCCAAAAGGAAAAATGTTGTATTCTTTTACTTATAGTGTTAAACTCACTTTCTAAAATAGAATAGGAAAAATATCTTTTTGTGAAAAGATATAAGGTAGAAACACCATTAACTTAAAAGAATAATTCTGTATCTCATTTCTTTCCTAAGGGTGTCCCATTCACTGAAGGAAATGGAATGGGCAGTTTGTATAAAATCCAGGTATTTACTTTTATAATTATATGAAGTAATTTTTCAGTTAGGATTAATATAATTCTTGTCCTCTTTTTCTTTTTCTTTTTAGAAGGGCAGTGTGAATGTTCCCAATTATCCAGGGCCCCCTGGTCCTCCTGTGAGTACGACTGTTTATCACCAAGCTGACTAACCACAATTAAAACGAAACAAACAAAACTCCTAAGTTCACACACATACACACACACACACACAAATATAGAACCAAAATTTTATGCCAGAGGAAATAATGAAGCCAATTATAGTAAAATTGAGACAATGTACACAGCCAAAACAATGAAAATAGCATTATACATAGTTGTGTCACTGTTTGTTTGAAAAATCCAAGATTAATAAGATACAATAAAAAAGAAAGAAAGAAAGAAAATCTAAGAACTAAATCAGTTCCCAAGCAATCACTGCCATGGCAGTTCCTTCAAGTTATATTTCTTCATCTTATTCTTCAAATCTAAACTAGCAAAACAAAACTTGCAAATATTTTTATGTGTGTTAAAGTAAATTGGGCAAAAATTCTTTGTATCCTATAATTTTGCTTCAGTCATTATTTTTTAAATGACTTCCCTTTTTTTCTCGTAGGGCCCAAAAGGTGATCCTGGACCAGTGGTAAGTATATTCACGTGTTTTGTGTCAACTAGCAATCAGGTCCTTATTAAAGTGTGGGAGAAGAGCTTCCAGCAGAGACGCCCTGCCTTCCTAGGTGTTCCACAGGTCGGCCACTGAAGAAATGCCAGCAGCGTGCTGCTGTTCCTGATGCATCTGTCCTGATGTAGCCACTGCCCTTGACGTTTGTCTCTTTCATCAGTGTGTTTTAAAGTCACCCTGTGATGGAGGAAGGCACATATAAAGCTCCTGATAAATGGGACACTTTCTCCTGATAGAACAATTTTGGTGATTGATTTTATGTTAAGTAGACTGGGGAAGAGAAATACTTACTGGAAAGAAATTCCTTAACATATCTGCCGTCTTCACGACCAAAAGGGAAGAGGCTGTTTACTTGCTTTGAACACGAGGCAGTTACCCTGTGGGTGTGGTGAGCATCCTTGACCCCGCTGGTCGGCAGTCCTGTGTCGGGAGGTTAGCGCCAGTCCCTGAGAGCTCATGTCCCCCACTGCTGCTGGAAGGCTGGTAACTGTTCTCAAGCATCCTTCCCAGCCGTGGGGCATCCTTGTGAAAGTTCTGCTGAAAGCGCTAAGGAATAAGTCCCCCCTATTCCTGGGCACTTTTCTTTGCCGTGCCCTTTTTAAGCATATGTCCATCTTTTATATTTCATTTGTATGTCCTTTAACTTCAAAGTCTATACCTGAAACTCACATGTACCTGAAACTGAACAAATAAACTTTCAAGCCACTTTACACTGTCATGTGAAAAAAACTTAAGGCCCTTTCTTCACAGTACAGTTTGGTAAAACTAGATGAATAAATTTTAAATGAGCAAAAGAACTAACCATAAAAAGTAATATATTCCATCTAAATGTATTTCCAAATGAGATGAATTAAAGAGCTTACTTTTGTTATGGGGCACTGCATATCAGAAGCCAATTCATTTTGCCCTAAAACCGAGATTTTGACCAGTTAGTAGCATTTTTCAAACCCCAAATAGGTCATCGAGAAGCTTCCTTTGTTTTGCTACTCATTCTGCCCTTGCTTTATCTGTAACTTTTTCATGCATTCACCAACTGTATCTTCATTCTAATTTTGACTTCTTTCATCTTGTTGATAAACATCTCCCCCCAGTCTTTTTCCTCATCCTCACATACACAGAGCATCCCCTCTGAACCATCAAGGGGCACCTAGACTTCTCACTAGCTTTTCTAGAACATTGAAGCTTTATCATTAACAACTGTAGGTTAAAGCAAGAAAAACTTTTAAAGATTTTATTTTTTAATTTATTTTTAGAGACAGGTGAAGGGAAGGAGGGAGAGATAGGGGGAGGGAAGCATCAATGTCTGGTTGCCATTTGCACACTGGCTACTGGGGACCTGGCCCACAACCCAGGCATGTGCCCTGACTGGGAATCCAACAGGTGACCCTTTGGCTCCCAGACCAGTACTCAGTCCACTGAGCCACACCAGCCAGAGCAGAAAACCTTTTTAAAAAAGCATTATAATAAAAAGAAAGTAAAGAAAGTGGTGTAAGTGCTATCAATTTTTCATTTAACCCAAGTATTTTGGTGGGGAAAACAATTATCTGTTGCCTAGCCTGTGTAAAGTTGTAGTCTATATTTATGAGACCATTGCTTAAAAAGCATAAATTGTATAAATACATTAATAAAGTCTATGTTTTGTTTCGAAACAGCATTATAATAGAAGAGAAATTATAATTCACTTGGATTGAAAAGGGGATGGCAACAAAAATCTATTCTTTTTGAGTGGAATTTAAAGACATTAAGCTTCAAATTTCCTAGCTGCAACAAAGGATAAAGAATAAAAAATAGTTAAAGGATGTCCTTTGCTTCGTTTTTTAGATTTTATTTATTTTTAGAGAGAGGGAAAAGAAGGGAGAAGGAGATGGAGAGGAACATCAATGTACGAGACAAACATTGAGTAGTTGCCTCTCACACAGCCACAGCCGCCCACAACCCAGGCATGTGCCCTGACCCGTCGTGGAACTGCCGACCTTTCAGTTCTTGGGCCGGCTCTCCATCCCCTGAGCCACACCAGCCAGGACCAATGTTCCTTGCTTTTAAAGACGTGAATTAAGTGCATGAAGCACAAAAAACAGAGTGTGGAATCATGAAATTAAATCCTGTGTAAACCTCAGGTTATTTGAGATAAAACTTGGAAAGTACTCTTTTGGACTCTGTGTCAGCACCACTATGCAACATCATTTCCCACGGGCTGCCCGGCATGGAGAAATAATATCTTATGCCAGAGAAATAAGGTAGGAATGGCAGGGCTTTAGGTCACAGAGTAGGTAATGGAAAGTCAGGTTCAGGAGGGTCGAGGTAGATTTACTCTCGAAGCGTCCCCAAGATGACACTAGATCACCTGTTTCTGGTCTGCTCCGTAAACCTTTTCAGATGAAAATTGCCCTTCATTGAATTAATTACTGCTGAGGTGCTGCATTTCATTTCTTTGGTGTACAATTTATATGTGGCTTTCAATTAAATATTTCAGTATTAGCTACTTTCAAACAAATAGTGATTGATTGGCTACACACCTTCCTGTGCCCTGATAATTGTTGGGAATGTAAACAAAGACAACCAAGGAGCTTATTTCCTCTGTCAATAACCCAAGGACTCTTTTACAGAGCTTTATGCAGGATAGAATTTGAATATCTTTTTTTCAAATTGGCAAGTTACATATTAGTGGACATTTGAAAAGATTTCTGAAGTGTAAAATTATCAACGAGTCTGTTTCTGTTTTGATGGTTGCCAGAGGGCAGTGGGGCCTGAGACTAAGTGACAAAGAAGGGACTGAGACGCACACGTTGGTAGTTACAAGATAGTCACGGGGATGTGTGGTAGTTACAAGATAGTCAGCATATGAAATGCAGTCAATAATATTGTAATAATTGTGCATGGTGCCAGGTGGGTACTTGAATTATCATGGTGATCACTCGGTAAATCATATAATTGTTTAACCACTATGCTGTACACCTGAAACTAATATAATATTGAACATCAATTATAATTGAAAAACACTTTAATTGAAAAAATATCAGTCATATGCTACCCACTTATCTCTCTTGATTTAAACATGTGAATGTTTATTTGCCCAAAGCCACTTCCTTCACTCTGAGCTTTCTAAATGTGCTCCTTGAGGCTGTGTCATCTCTAGTTGGCCTGAGGTCACAACCCCAGCATATGTAAGACACTTTTTAATGGAAGTGCTCACCCATCTCCTCTCAGTGACACATCAGCTGGATCAATAACTTTTAAAATTCACTGGAGACACCACTCCTGGGGTCATCCTCTGAGGCGTTGCCAGGCCTGTCCAGCTGCAGAGAAGACTGGAGGATGGTAAACTTGGCTGTGAGGGCTCCATCTTTATCTGCTCCGAAAGAGTTTAGTCTCATCCTCTGTTAATCTGGCAGCCCCAGGTACCGCACAGACTGGCAGGCATATTTGAGACACAGCCTTTCTTTCCAATTTTTATTGCAATTAGAGTTATCACTGACTAGAGGGATTCATTCTGATTAGATTCTTAATCAGAATAAAAACAATTAATCAAAAAACAGACTCATACTTCTCTAGGGAATAGCTTTATTTGCAAACTATTTTCAAACACCAAATGCAAGAATACAAATTCTTGAAAACAGAGCATACAATTTACATCCTAGATTACCAGTCAATGTTTGAGGGGTTTTTTTAGGCAAAAATATATTTTTGCTTTTGAAACCAATGCTTAAAATCCTTTTGATCATTGCTCCTGAGCTTCTTACATTTGTGTTTAACAGGGAGAACCTGGAGCCATGGGTTTGCCAGGACTAGAGGGATTTCCAGGTATAAAGGTAAGTACAGGGATTAGAAATGTGTCACTGATTCAACATTCAAACACGTTTACTGCACACCAAGAACTGTTTTAGGTTTGGGAATACATGAGGAACAGAACAGACAAAACTCTCTGCCCTCAGGGAATGTATATTTGAAGACGGGGATACAGAAACCAAACAAGCAAGCACTCACTGTGGGTGGGTGCTCAGGGGAAGAAAAAGTAGAGCAGGTTCAAGTGGACAAGGGGTGCTGAAGGGAGCATGGTAATTTTTAAACAAGGTGATCTGGGAAGGCAAGAGCTGATCAAAGACTTGAGAGACATGAGAGGGAGCTAGCCACGCCTTCCTCAAGTCTTTAGAAGGAATATTCCAGACAAGATTAATAAGTTCTGGAGATCTGAAGTATCATATGGTGACAATAGGTAACAATATCATACTGTATGCTTGAAATTTGCTAAGTGTTCTCATCACACACACACACACACACACACACAGTGGTGGCTATGTGAGGTGATAAAGATGTTAATTAGCCTATTGTGGTGATTATTGCACAATATAAACATATATCAAATCATGAAGTTGGACATGTTAAATATATACATTTTTTTAAAAGAAAGCAGGAGGTCTAAATAACCTGAGCATTCTTGTTCCATCCAAGGACACCAAGGGAGTGGGTGAGGGGAGTGTGGTGGGTAAGATCACTGAAGAAATGACTGGAGGCTTCTTGAAAATGGAGGGGGATCTAGGGCTGAGCCCTGTGCCCCCAACATGAAGAGATCAGGAAGAAAAGGAGGAACTGGTAAGGGAGACTAAGATCAAGTGGCCAGGGAGGTAGAAGCATAACTTGGTACCCTGAAAGCCAAGTACAGATAATGTGTCACGGAGAAGGGAGTGATTGCCTTCCTCTAATATTGCCCATAGGTCAAGAGTAGTGGGGATGGGGTCATATAGGGTGGATGGTCAAGTATTGACCATTGCATTTAGCAATGTAGAGTTCATGTATCACCAGAGTAATTATTATTTATTCACTATATTGGTAGGAGCATCTGTTGGACTTGAATGAGAGAATGAGAAAAGGAAAGAATTGGGGGCAGCAAATACAGTATAAACAATGAATGCTCAAGGAGTTACGCTGCAAGGAAAAGCAAAGAAATGGCCCACCTTCCACTGAAGGAAGTAGCACAAAATTTTACTAAATGGATTTGAAGACCATAGAAATACAAGAATATTTTGTATGCTAAAGAGATGATCCACTAGAAAGTGGAGGAGGGTGGGGAATGATATAGGAGGAAAGGAAAGAACTTCCCAAACGTCCCTAAACAGCTCAGAGGGATGGAGTTTGGCTTCAGAGAGGAGCCTGGATAGTTCATCTGTGAAAACAGGTGGGAAAAGAAAAGCCTGGGGCTACAGATGCCGATATGGGGAAAGATGAGTTGGTTGGAGTCTATAGTTTCTTCCTGGTCGCTTAAATCTTCTGAGATGGAGGAAGCAAGGCCATTGTGTGATAGTGAAGTAGGGAGAAGAGGTGGAGATTTAAGGAGAAGCTCTTCTAGGAGACAGGGGGAGTCCAGGGGCCACAGAGTGTGATGGCTGTGCAATCCTAGGGGCCCGCTTAAGATTCATGTCATGAGCTGAAGTGAGACAGATCAGCAAAATTCCGTGTGCTTTTCCAGCCATGTACACACTCAGATAAAGGTGCAGAATAGGAGGTAGTTGTAGTTAAACAAGGTTCCGGTTTTGACAGATGGGTACTGGAAACAGCAGAAGAGTTAGCAGTATACACAAGAGAATGATTATAACAAGTGACCATGGAGTTTAAATAAGGGAGATAAATAAGGGAGACAAGCCGTCTGGGAAGTGAAGAATAATGCAGAATTTGTACCATCAATGGATTAGAGATCTTGGTGGCATCAAAAGTTTTGGGAGTTCAAGTACTCAAAGGATACAGAATAGATTATAATGATAGAAGATGGTGCTCCAAGGTTGGAATGCATGAAATTGAGGTTATGGGGAATGCAGTTACAGTTCTTGACAAGGTCTCAGGTATAACTCTGGAGATAAGAAAGAAGCCAGATGGTTAGAGGAGGGTAGTTCAAAGAAATCAGAGGCCTGATTGTTGGAACGGCCATCCTGTCAAAGAGTATTCTTGATGTTCATCTTTATCAGATATGTCAGTGTTTCCATTGAATGGACAGTTCTAGTGTATTCATTACAAAAGTGAAAATCCCATAATTTAAAAAGAGCATGGTGAAACTAACAAGAATTACCTGTTTCCATTGTTTGCTCACTCTTCTATTAGTTCTATTTCTATTTGACTAACTGTGCTTTATATATTAGAGACATTACTTCTATTTTATATGTTGGAGCTTTTATCCTAGTTCATCTTTGCCTTTCATTTTTACGTTTAATTGTATTGTATATGTAAATAAAGCTTTTATGTAGTAAAATGTAAAACTATTTTTTTAATGAAATCTTGTTTTGCTTTTATGCTCTAATGACTTTTATTCTTTTGCTCAACCACAATCAGATAGTCACTTATATCTGTTTATTTTCATCTGTTTATTTTATACTTCATATTATTTTATTTTTACATAATCCACACAAAATTTATATAGAGTATAATATAAAAAGAGGAATCAAACTTTTCTCAAAAATCATTCTGTTATTAGCATTCTTTGTTGAATAAACATCCCTTTTTTTACTAAAATCTTGCTGTACATCTTGGTCTGCTTTTGAGGTTTCTGTTCTTTTTCACTGGTATATGGTTAATTTTTTGCCAACATTTCATTATTTCAATTGTTATAACTTTTTATGTTTAAGCACTAGCATTTGTTCATCTTATTCTTCTTTTAAGTTTTTAAAATTTTTATCCTTTCATTTATTTATTACCCTGAATGAACTGTAATATTATTTGATCAAGCTTCAATTTTATAAGAATCGCATTAAATTTATAAATTAGTTTGGGTAGCAGTGACAGCTTTACTACATTGTCTCACCCTCCAAGAACAAAACATATCTCTTCACTTAATCAGCTCTTTTTTTATGTCCCTGAAGGAAGTTATAAAGTTTTTTAATGCGGTTCTGCTCAATAAAAATTGCCATTTTTATCACCCCATATATAATCAATAATATTTTCAGCATTGTCAGCTTTATCTGAAATACCACATTGCCTTTGGTAAAACTGTTGAGTCACTCCGCTGTTCAGAGCAATTCAAAGGATCTTCTGATTGGCCTAATGAGAACTACAAAATTCCTTGTTCTAAATATCTTCATTCTAACCCTGCATCCAATGAGACAAGTATAGGAAAAGCTTTTAAGTAGAATTCAGTATGCTCACTCCCTTAAGTATTAGTAATGAATTACTTTGAATGTGTGGAATAGAAATATTGACTAATTTTAGCTGTAAGTATATGAAGAGTCCTATTAAGAATGGGTCGCAGAAATGATCAAATGAATGCTTCTTCTCATTACGATTATTTGCTTTCGTTTTATGAAGAAGAAAAAAGCTAACAGGTTCAGCTGGCTCCTCCTTTTGTCATTTTTCCATCTACCCTCTAGCATCACACCAGCTGATACTGATACTGCTTCTCAATTCCAGAGAAAAACTTAACCAAATTTAAACGATTATTCGAGCACTCATTTTATAGGTAAATATTTTATAGATATCATTATAAGTACCACTTTTTTTTATTTCAACAGGGAGATCGAGGCCCAGCAGGCCCCCCAGGAGAAGCCGGCATGTGGGTGAGTCCAGATGATCTCGCGTGGTTTTCTTGGGTGAGCAGTTGTGCCCCCGGAGCAGACATGAGGTCCAGACCCAGCTGGGGAGCACTCGGTGGCTCCCACGACACCAGGGTCCTGCCACCTCCAGTTTAAAAAATAAAACCATCTGCTCCACTCCCACCTCAAGAATGATCCTTCATTTTCATCCTTCTCTCTTTTTTTTTGGCTTTGTTTTTTTTTCTTCCCCAATTCTCTAAGGGGTATGGGGAAGCCCAATTACCTGTCATGAAACATTAATATACAAGCACGGCTTTGAGAAGTCTCTTTTGTTTCTCTGCTTTGGCCATATGTCAAGGTTTCTTGGTCCTCAAGTGGTAAGGCTCTCGTCCTCGGGCATGCACTTCAAGTTCTTTGCATCAAACGGCAGGCTGCCTGAGTTGTTCCTCAGCCCAGTGTTATTAGCAGAGCTTTATTGCTGCTAATGTTTCCTCATAAACTAGCCCTTCAATAATATTAATCATTTTTGTTGCTCTCTGATGTCAGATGTTTTCATCTCCTCAAGGTCTTTTCAAATGAATAGAATGTGCTCCAGGAAAGGTTGAAATAGTTTCTCAGAGCCCTGGGGATCGTTCTGATCTTCATGATGCTCTAATTAAAATTTTGTGGTCATGCTTTATGAAAGCCTATTTATCTCTTGCTAGGTGCCCCCGCCAGGTAGGCGCAGGGTAGGAAAGTCAGTGGAAACCAGGTGCTTGAACTCATATGAGAAAGATGAAGTGGGCCCATCCATCACCCCCACCACTACCCAGCACCAGCCAGAGCCCCCTGCCTCCAGCTACTCTGCTACCCACCACCACCTACCTCCACGCCTTCCCTGGAAAGGCCAGTAGCCGCTCTACTTCCCTCTATTAAGTTGCTAAATCGAATAACAAAATTAAAACCTGTTCACAGTCTATACAAGACCATTTATTACAGAGGATGACATCTCCTTATTTAGCTGTTCTAGATCAAGTTAAAATGTCAGTATGATGAAAAGTAACATGGAAATATTTTCTTTAGCAAGCACTACAAAATATTTTGTATAAGAAAATATTCTTCTTAAAAGTTGGCCCACAGCTTACCCCATCCCTTCCCCTCTCCCCTGACTACCATTCCTAACGATGTAACTGCCCCAAGTCCCCTGACAAGCCGCACCCCTTACATTCACTCGCGCCTGCTTTTGTCTCCACGTGGTGTAACGGACTTCATGCCCCACTGTCTTTACCTGGGAGTGACCACAAATCACTGGTGGCCATGACCCTAAATTAAATCTCTCTTCAGAGAAAGATCATTGGCAACCACTGAAGGTATTTAAAAGATGAGTGACAGACTCCAAAGGCAATCCAAATGAAGAATTTAAAAAATATTCGTTAAGGCTGCAGCATGATTGAAATTAGGGATGACGTGCAGTTTTTCATCTCATAATTAAGAGAATAAACTGACAGATACAAAAGTTAGGAAAGGGTAAAAAATTTTGCACATGCAAATAAACAGTGCTATAATTAAATACACAACAGTTGTTTTTTATAACCAGACCTGTTAGAGGCTTGGGAAATAAAATAGTTAAAATATTCTGGAAATAATGGTGGTGGTCACACAACAGCATGAATATACTTAATACCACTGAATATACTTAATACCAAAATGTTTAAATTGGTAGATTTTATGTTGTGCACATCTGAACCACAGTAAGAAAAAACAAGTTTAAGGTGATTGTTCTGGTTGAGACCCACCTCGTCAGACACATTGCGGTCACTCTGCTGAGCACTATCAAGGGAACCCAGTCCTGTTCTTCTAGAATAGACCAGTTCTAGAATATTCTAGACCCTTTCTAGAATATTCAGGCCTGTGCAGGCATTCTTCTAGGTCTCCTTTGTCCCCTTCCTCCCAGGATAGCAAATGGGTGGGTGCACAGGGGAAGGGTCTGTACGTGTTGGCAGTGGGCGGCACCACCGGCGACCATGCATCCCTCACCACACCTGGGCTCACCGAGACCTCCGCCGGCACCAGCCGATCTTTGGGATGGCTGCTGGCTGCTGTCTATGTGCCTCATCCTTTTGTCTCAGATCTCGAGGCCCAAGCACTCTGCACCCCCGAGCCCCATGCTCAGACCCTTTTGGTGATCGGCCTTCTCAGCTCTCACACATCCCCAGCTCGGGCCCACAGAAGTCGCAGGAGCTCCTGCTCGCCCACACCGACTGTGGGGAAGCCAGGGGTGTTCTCCCAGCCTGGCCTCCGCCTGCTTCACCACTCAGCCATACCTTCACCTGTGAGGGGGGCCTCCTCCCAAAATTCTAAACAGCAAATAGGGAAAAGCCCTCCCTTATTGGACTGCCTCACAACCTGCACCTACTGCTCCACTTGGTTTGTCTTTCCCAACCATGTTAGGTCCAAGAGACAGGACCTTCTCAAAGGCAACACTCTTATGTCTGGTCTGGACCCTTCTACACTTTCCCTCTTCCAGACTCCCCTGGACCGTCTTCCTCACTCACCCAGGCCTGTGGTCTCTCCACCCCAGGACGGTCCCCTGTCAGCGCCTCAGGACACAGCTATCGATATGTATTGGAGCAAATCAGTCTTGTCCTCTCCCTTTCAACAAAACACAGCTTTTCAAATGGAACAAGGGCTTTGTCAGGCTATCGCCTGTTGCAACCTTTGAAACCCTGTTGCAAAACTGTAGCCTAAGAAAGGATTTCTTTGACACTCTGTGCACTCCCACCACCTAACGTAAAGAACTGCCAGTCAATTAGGCACCAGAGGGATGTCCAGAAGTGAGGATGCATCTGCTTAACATTTTCAAAAACATACCCTTCCGTCCTACCCCTCCGACATACACACACTTGCACTTTCAGAGAGCTGTACTCCAGCCTGTACCCAAGAGCCCGCAGGGTTGAGTTCGGGGTCACTGGGACTCTGTCCCATTAGGAATGCCATTTTAGTGGGGACAGCCACAGCCGGGCAGCACAGTAAACTCACGGGGGCGGGGGTGTGCTTAAGCATGTGGCATCGTTCAGTAATTTGGCTCCTAACGTTTCTCCTTGATTTGATTCCCCAGGGGAAACCTGGAGCCCCGGGGCCTCCAGGAGTTCCAGGGGAACCGGTGAGTTGGTTACGTAACAGCTGTCTTTTGTCACACTGCATGCAGTCTGAAAGCTCTTCCTGGCAATTAATGTTTCTGGGCGTGTCCGCAGGGTGAGAGAGGACCCGTTGGAGACATCGGTTTCCCTGGACCGGAAGGACCCTCAGGAAAGCCAGTAAGAACTTCTGTGGTTTAAAATTTGCCATTTAGGGAAATGTTCTAAGCATCTCTCTTCACCTATCTCCTCAGAAAATCTGAGATTTAAATAAGTAGTTTCTAAGGAAGTAAGTGAAGGTTTACCAATGGATTTGGGGATGTGGTTCTCACTGTGTGTTCTGGCTCTCTATGAGGTATCTTTATGTCTTATGCAAGAAAGAGAAAGGTGAGATTTTTTTTTTGTTTCAAGCATCAGGAAATTAGATCCATTGTTTCTAATGTTCTCAGTGGAGTTAAAAAATAAAATAGCCCATCACATCCTAAACTGTAAAGAAAATGAAAATTCACAGATATAACACCTTTGTGTTAAGCTAAAGACTAAAGTAGAAGCTAGTTTCTCAGGTTCCCTTCTTTATAATATGTGCCTTGTTCTTACACTTTCATAAATCATCACTGCCAAATATATCATCCCCTTGTGTCCTAAAGAGCTCTCGGCTACTGATAGATAGTATCGCTGTGACATTGTAACCACCACTCCTAGTAATTCAATTCAACATACGTTCATCTAGTCCCTGCCGTTTGCTAAGGAGGTGTGGGCCCTGAGGGAGGGGACATAAACATGAATAAGACCTATCCCAGGCTCAGGGCCTTTTTTTCATAGAAGGTCACTGCCCCCTTGGCTCCTTTATTTGCTGCGGCCTGTGTGGGGAGGGGGTGCTGTCAGGAGAAGAGGGTGCTGAATATAAACAAGCAGCACAGAGTTCACGAGACCGGCTCAGTATCTTTGTGAAACCTTCATGTCAGTGGGTTCCCTGACTACCATCTCTCCCCAGAGGAGGCCGTGTGAAGACATGGGAAGCATCTGCAATCTACCAGTGGGAAGATCTGGGTTCGAATTATGACTCAAAGGGCATTGTGAGTCACTTAAGTAAGGTGATTGGGGTGAGCATTTCCAGGGTCTGCCCGTGGGAGGTGCTCACTAAACACCAGTTTCATTCCCCGCCTCCCTTTATCTTCCCTTACCGACTCCCCATTGCCAACCCCTGGGAGCCAGCTCGTAAATGCTGACCTCTGGGTTTCCTGGGGATTATGCTAAAAGCAATTTGTTTATTCAGCAAGTATTTTTTAAGCACCTGCTGCATGCGAGGCTTTGCACTGGGTGTTAGCAACCCGTGGGGTTTACATTCCAGGATAGAGACACAGACGAATAGCAGGCAAGTACACATGGAAGTACGCACACAGTGGGCAGATCTAAGCAGAATGAAGTAATAGAGCAGCATTCAGCGGGGTGGTCCCAGAGGCATGCCTCTTGAGCAAACCCTGCACAAAAGGTTTTTGAGAGCTCAAGCCCCAGGGAGGTTGGGGGTGGGAGGACATTGTTTCCGGAAGAAGAAATGGCTAGTAGAGCATGGTGCATTGCAAGAACTGCAAAAGGCAAGTTCAGAATGAACTAAGCTAAAGAAAAGTGGGAAAGAGGGTGAAGGAGAAGTAGGCAGTGACCGGGCCACAAGGAACTTCTAAATATTTTTTATATAAAGATTTTATTTATTTATTTTTAGAGAGAGGGGAAGAGAGAGAGAAACATCAATATGTGGTTGCTTCTCATGAGCTCCCTACTGGGGACCTGGCCTACAACCCAGGCATGTGTCCTGACTGGGAATTAAACTGGTAACCCTTTGGTTAGCAGGCTGATGCTCAGTCCACTGAGCCACACCAGCCAGGGCAGAACGTCTAAATCTTGAATGGAGTTTGGGTTTCATTTGAAGCATGATGGAAAGTCACTGGAGTGCTTGGAAAGGGGAAGGAAGATGATTGGACTGCATTTTAAAGGATCGTTGTGACTAGTGTATGGAGAGCAGACTGCAGGGAGCAGGGTGAAAGCAGAGGAACTGCCAGAGGATCTGTGAGCGAGAACAGCGCCGAGAACCAGGAGGTCATGAGGGACAGGAGTATTCGGGATTGAAGGGACAGCCAAGCAAACTCGCTGGTGGACCAGATGTGGAGTGTGGTGGAGAGACAAGCTAGAGCTGTGGTCTGAGGCATGAGCAGGGATGTCAGAGTGGTCTGTTGGGTGCGACGGGAAAGACTAGACACGGGCAGTTTGTGGAGGAAAGACCAAGATGGGAAATGCCAAGTCAGCATGGACCTAAACATTTGGAATTAATCCATTGGAGAGACTGATGTCGGTGTTCAAACCTGAGCCTGGATGAGATGGAGTCTCTGTGGTAAGGAAGGAAAGAGGACACTTCCCCCATTAGGAAGAGGGCCTAGCAGAAAAACTAAGAAAGCGCAGCCAATGAGATACGAAGAAAACCAGGTGAATAAGGGGCTTGGATGTCAGGGGAACTAAGTGTTTTAAAAGAAAGGAGCGATAAACACGCAGGTAAGTGATGACGAGCTGATCATTCCCCACTGGCTTTTGCAATGTAGAGGTCCTGGTGGGGGGATTGCAGCAAGTTAGTACCTTCTTCATGGGATGACCCGTGAAGAAAGATGGCCAAGAGGGGATGGCCGAGAGGGGAAACTGTGATGGTATGAGGGAGTACAGATAACTCGGGGTAAGGGGAGAAGACCGGTATTCCGCTCACAGTGGAGAATGGTCTGAACAGGAAATGGGGCAGTTCCTCCCTCCTTAACAGGAGGCAGAAGTCCAAACAAAATGCAAGTAGCTGGTGGATCTGGTGGAAGGAAGGAAGGGGAGGTGGTTCTCTCCCATCTATATCCTCAGTGAAGGAGGAAATGAGGTCACCAGCTGAATATGAGGAGTGGGGTGATGATGCTGGACTTTGGAAGAGCTAGGAAAATATGCGGAAGAGTGCTGTGGAGAGAAGGGAAGAGTGCAGTGAAGAAATGCGGAAGGGTGGCCTAGGAACGCGGAGGGCTTCTTGCCACCTGCCATCCTGCATCTAGATTGGACCGAGTGCGCAGGGATGCGTGGTTTTCTTCAACCACAGTTCCTTGCTCAGATGCAGACATGTAGTAGACAGGAAGTTGGTTATACTGGGTTCCTCCCATAGGTAAGGTGAGGGGACAGAGAAGCAAGTACAATATGCATACGTTATGTAAAAATCTCTGAAAACACCTCCCGCAAGCGAAGCCAGGTAGTAACACCTTCCTATACTAAAGAGGATACACATGACCCTCTTGGGTGAATTATGAGACCCCCCAAAAAAGCCTATAAGGGTTATTTCCTTTGTTAGATTGTTACCAAAAACATGAATTACATTTTCACACCAGATTTGTCTTCCTTTATTCAAGTGACATAGTTGTTTCTTACATCCTCTCGTTAACCAGCTTTATCTTTGCTGCCTGTGTCTGTGCGTGTCATAAATTCTTTGAACTGTACGCTTAAGGTAACATGTTCTTAGTTAAAGTACTCTAGATGATGCCCAGGACCTGTCCGAGGGCTTGGGGACTCGGGCTGGGTTCTCGGCTGTGACAGGTTTCGGTGTAATTTACAGCAGTGAAAACATGTGGCCGTCTGCACTTCCTCACAAAACCCGTTCCCTGGTGCACAATAAAAGTCTCCTCAGCTTTTCAAAGAAGCATATCCATGCAATTGCCTGCTGGCTAAGAAATCATTTTCCTCACCTTGATCTCCTTCTTCAAATCAAATCTCAAAACACATCTGCCGCCGGACCCTTGGTATTTGATTTGACCCCCAAGAGGTTTTCTTTCTCACATCTCCCAGCCAATAGTTCTCCCTGATTTATAAATCTCCGAGCAGGACTGGGCTTTATTACCACCTCCAGAGCTGCCTTATAAAGTCTGGGAAACTTCCAGTTTACTAATAAAAAGCCACTTCTTAATACTCTCAAAAAACCATGATTACAGAGTCCTTGCTTTCATATTTTCCAGCTGAAAAATAACAATCATTCTCAGGTTGACAGTTTATTTCATATTAAGACCATGCTCTGACCATGTTATGAAATTTCCCCAGCAGCAAGCGAGACCATTTACTGAGACTGATTCTTCGTGCTGGAAAAAATTGTCAGGCAGAAGCAGTAAATGCCATGTCCCGGCCACCCAGCACCACGGGCACCTTCTCATTTCTCAGAATGTATCTCACCGAATAAGCCGCGAAAATCGCCCCATTGCCTGTTTACAGCGAGCTAGGCATTTTCTGTTATTTCACGAAGTCTTCAGTTTTAAGGCCGTTATTTTATCTTCACTTTATAAGTGTAGAAGCTGATGCCATTAAAGTAAATTGTCTGAAGTAAATGGAATTTTTAAATGACAGAGTCAGAATTTAAATTCAAGGCTGTCTGGTTGTATCGATTTTGTTTTCCATGTCGTCACTCGGTACTGCCAACATCTCAGTGGGAATATGATTAAGTCCTTGCAGGTTTGCCCTTTCACTGTCTGTTATCCTAACTGTGTCTGTCATCACCCAATTAGAAATATTAATCTTTTTTTGTCATTACAGGGAATAAATGGAAAAGATGGATTACCAGGTACTCAGGTATGGAAAACACCATTTAAAATGAATGTTCTAATGCAAAATTGCAGAATTGCCTGACAGCAGAAAACCTGGCGGAGCAAATTGAGGAAAACTCTTGGCGAGCAGTGATTTTTCACGCTGACGTCTGTTTTTCAGGGCATCGTGGGTAAGCCTGGAGACAGAGGCCCCAAAGGAGAACGTGTATGTATATCCCATTTGGATCATTGTTAAAGAGTGTCTGCTACCACTGCCCCATCCTTCGAGTTCACAGTTATTTGTGTAGACCTCCCCAAAATCTCTCAGGATGAGAAGGGTAGAGCGATCCTAGGATGGAAATCTCTCAGGGTGAAAAGCAGTACGGTCCTAGATCTCTGCTAGACATAAACCAGGACAATTAGAGGTCCCAGAAGCAGGCCATAGGGCAGATACATGGCTGGCTTTTTTATACCCAGCTAAGTCCAGTTTGCTACTTTGCTTTGGAAAGCTTTGTCATCCTCCTGTCTCATATACATGTCCCTACTATGACCATCACCCGTGTTCTCTTAACCTAGAATGGGGTTCAGCACTGTGATATTGGGGGCAGTCATTCTTTGCTGTAGGCACCTGTCCCGTGCATTGTAGGTATTTAGCAGCATCTCTGGCCTCTGTCCACTAGATGGGGTAGCACCACCCTCCCTCCCGTTGGGACGACCACAGAGGTCCCCCCAGACATCATCAAATGCCTCCTGGGGAGTTGCCGTAGTCGAGGCCCCCTGACCTAGGGGAATGGAGTGAGGGGGGTGGTGTGAGGATGGACAGAAGGGAGAGGGCAACCAAATGTGCAGAGTCACTACTGAGGCCACTTACGTCGTATGCCTTCATTGTAATTGTTTTGGTTGTTAATATCATCATTCCAACTTCCCGCTGTGTTGTTGAACGAGCCTGAACGTCCTCTCATGGAGCTGGAGCCATTCCACTGCCGCAGGTTTCTCACTCATTCTTATGTGGTGGAGCCCTAGGAAGGGCTGCGTGTGTGTGTGTGTGTGTGTGTGTGTGTGTGTGTGTGTGTGTGTGTTGGTGTCTAGTGTCCTAGTCTTTACTTACTATTCCATAAATAATCCATACTGGCTGAAGGAAACATGGAAATAGAGACATTATAAATACAAAAATAATTCTACCTTGCCCCCTACACAGAGACAGGCTCTATCGGTATTTTGGCCCTATTTCCATCCCTCTCTGTCTGGCATACACACATACTTAATATAGCAATACAAGTGAATATATACTTTTTCCAAAAGTAAACTCATAATTTTTTGTAAATGACTTTTTTTGCCTAATAACATATACTGACTATCTTTCCATGCAAGTAAATATATTTCTACAGCTACCTTTCAGTGACTGTATGTTACTATTCTGTTTGATACATGATACACCTTATTTCACCCTCCTAGTCCCCCTTTGGGGAGGATTTAGGTTTTTTCCCAGTTTTTCTTATTATAAGCATTACTATAATGAACATCTCTATGCCTAAATTATAAAATAATTTTAATATGTTAAAGATTGTGTCTGTTTGGCACATTATCAAGGTATTGATCCACTATACTAGTGTTTCTTTTATTTCTTTTTCTTATGTTACCAATCTCAGATACTTCTCCAAATCGGAGGTGGGTTGATATACTTGGATGCAGATACATTTTCATAACAGATAGTACCACTGAAATTAGATCCACCTATGTTTCCTTCTTTATATACCTCTTGATTCCATGATCAAATAGATCGCAATAATCGTTCATTAGTTTTCACCATGTTTTACTCAAGAGAAATAGTTGGACTTTTGCAGAGAAGCCACAAATAAAAGACCAGCAGTGAGCTGTAGGGCCGCTTCAGTGCACTGTTCCATCACAGCTGGTGTGGCCGTCACCTCGTGGAGTTGCGGAGCTGAGTGTTGGAAAACAGAAACACCTGCCATCTTCTGCCTCTCCTGTCTCTGACCCTCTTTCTCACACACACACACACACACACACTCACACACTCACACACTCACAGAAAACGCGAGCACAGAAACCAACCTACAGAGTATGATAAAGACCAAACATACAAGGGCAAGCAGGAAAAAAGAAAAGAACAGGATTGGGGAGGCATTTTGAGTACCCTGAAGTTCTTTTGAGTGGAAAACCTCAGCGATGAAATCCTCTCGGCAGTCTTCCTTTGTTCTTGCCAAGGAGACCAGGCCTGAAGTGACAGCTACTATTGCTGACTTTCAAAAGCGTCGTTATTCTGGACTGGAAACTGGGCACACTCAGCGTGGTTGCTGACTTTTTCCTGCAAAGCCTTCACTGTGCCAGGCATCGTTCTGAGCACTTGACTGGAGTTTGCTCATTTATTTCTCAGCACCGCCCTGCTTAGTGGGCACTATTAATATCCTCCCTTTGTGGGAGAGAAAGCTTGGCCACAGTGAATTTAATTCACTTATCCAAGGTCTTACAGCTAGTGAGTGCCAATATTAACCCAGATCCTTTGCTCTTAACCACAGCTCTTGCAGTTATAGAAGACATTCTTTATAATTATTTGTTTTCTTTTGCAGGGTGATCAGGGAATCCCAGGAGACAGGGGCCCACAAGGTGAACAGGGAAAGCCAGGCCTTCCGGGCATGAAGGGAGACATCGGTCCTGTGGGGCCACCAGGAATCAAGGGCTCCATGGGGTCCCCTGGGCACCAAGGCCCCCCCGGCCAGCCCGGCGCCCCCGGTATTCCGGTAAGTGGCCCGCACAGATCCAGGAGCTCCTGGCTCGCACTGACCACACATCCCTTTTCCCATGAAAGTAAGAATTCTTTCAAAATCAATAAAATGAACCCAATCTCATCTCTGCAAGGGTCCAGTAGCTGCCAATTCTTTTAGGTTATGCACCGGACGCTCTGCTAAGCTCTGGTAATGCACTCGCTATGCATTGCCTCCCTGGGTCCTCAGAACTAACCTGGAGGGACAGGGGTGGCTCCCGTGCCACTTTCACAAAGGCAGAACTGAGAGTCAACTTGTCTGAGGTCACAGGTATTTCACGGGTCACACCTATGTTCCACTGACTCCAAAGCCATGCTCCTAACTACTGTCTCGAATGTCTCCTTACACTACACAGAAAATACATACTATGTCTGTTTCCTATTAAAACTCCATTTTGTTGACTGTCTGAACAACAGATCTGCTCTGAGTAGCGCTCTGAAGCAGAGACCAGTTGGGCCAAGAATGTTTGGGTACAGAAGCCCGTGTCTTCATTAGTGTCCTCAGGAGGCATGGTGGGTGGCCGTTGCACAGAGGAACTTAATCTGAAACTGTCCACGTCAGGAGGAAAGGAGAGTCAAGGAGGAAGGTTAGGGAGTGAAGGACATGCTGCCCTCAGGCGATCAGTCATTACCAGAGCATTCCCACGACTTGCATACTCCTTTATTTTTACCCACACTCCCTAAACTCTCCCTGAATAAAGCCTGTAGAATGACCTCTCCATGCTGTGTCAATAGTTGGTATCAAATGCATTAATTCAAGGTCATTTGTCCCATACACAGTGAAAATAAAATGTTGAAAGAGGGTATTCTTGGAACCATGTGTCCTAACAGAAATCATTACTTTCTGCACCCGTCTCATTGTCTTTAATGCCGCACTCTGGACAATAACCACCCAATACAAAGAAGAGTAATAAAATACTTAGAAATTCTAACCATCATGAAAAAGGATGGTTAGAATTTCCCTTTTAAAATATCAAGGGCTATAGTAAAACATTAGTATTATAAATATTTTGATCTTTGGCAGAGTCATGTAAGTTTAATTGTCAAGAAGTTAAAGCCTCAACTGACATCATATATCTACTTGATTTTCTCTTAAAAAAGTGTTTAATCCAAATATGTCTGCAGAGTGTAAATTACAGAATAAACTTTACCATGAAGTGGGTGATATTGAGTAAGCTTTATCCCATGCATAAAAATTTTAAAGAATAATTCAGCATACTTATAGTTCTCTTCTGGGTTGTCTTCTCTTGAAAAGTCTAACTGATATCAGTTAGATAATGGCTTCACTAGCGTCCAGGGACCAGTTAGAAGTCAAATCCTGCCTGGGACATTGACATTGTGACCACACTGTTCAAATCCTATAACTTCAGAAAATGAAGTAATATGAAATGTCTTTCCTAATTAGATGAAGCAGTGTCTGTCCATTTAAGAGGAAATATGTTCACATCACTGCCTATGATTTCAGCCCACAGCTTTTAAAGCAATTATGCACTTCGACTTCTCCCTAGCCTTTGATCAAAACAAAAGATATTTATTACTTAATATAGTGAGTTGCCAAAAGCATTTTGCTTGATAACTATGTCTCTACAGAAGCTCCAACTATGCATTCCAACCCAATATTAATATTCTCTGTTCATTTGTGCTCTGCTCTATTAACAGACCTGTTTTTCCTCCTTCAGGCTGATGCGGTCTCATTCGAAGAAATAAAGAAGTATATTAATCAAGAGGTTCTAAGGATCTTTGAAGGTTAGATTTGCTTAATAAACATTTCTGAATTTTTTACCAATTCTCATCCACTGAGAAATCCCTTCGACAACATTCTCAAAAGATGATCACTTAACAACTTTAAGAGGCAACCCATTTTCCAACAGGGCAGCTCTATTTGATAGAAAAGATTTCCTTCTGCTACGTTAAAGGTTGCAGTTGCCTCCCTTTAACTTCCTGCCCCAGTTCATCTGCTAAATGGCACAAGTGTGGGAGCTGCCTCCAGTCACATGACAGCCCTTCAAGTCTTTTTCAGTCTCCGTGGTCCTCTTCCTCAGTTTTCTCCTCTGTGCAGTGAGTATATCCAGCTCCTCCACAATCATTGCCCTTGAGAAACGTGAAGTTTTTTTTTAAAGATTTTATTTACTTATCTTTAGAGGGGAAGGGAAGGAGAGAGGAAGAGAATCTTTGGTGCCCTGGTGATTTTTTAATGACCTTCATTCCCCCAGGAGTATTCTGACCAGGGCAGAGTATAGTGTCTTTTGATCTAGACCAGGGTCAGTCAGCGAACTGTGGCCCACCAGCCCAGTGCACCTGCCCCCTGTGCTAGTTCAGCCCATGTGAGAAGGGGTTTTACTTTGGGGGTGCGGGTACAGGGTGTGGCACATTTTAAATGTTTTCTTAAAATGAAAATAATATTTCATGACATGAGAAAACTTCACATTTGTGTCCCTAAATCAAGGTTCATTGGAGCACAGCCACGCTCATTCCCGTATACGCGTTTTCTCAGGCTGCTTTCATGCCAGGGAAGCAGAGCTGACGAGTTGTGACAGGGGCGGTGTAGCCTGCAAAGCCTTGGACATTTACTGACTTTTGCAGAGAAAGCGTTCTGACCCCTGAGACAGACACCTCAGTGATACAGCCTAAGACATGTCTTTTTTTTTTACCGCATCCATTGCACACTGTTGATTCATTTTGAGTAACTAACAACCTTGGATTTTCCTTTACAAACTTTAAAAAAAAAATAGGAATTTCTTATTACGTGCTGTTTTCATATTTAAAATCTAAGTGTGTGATTTTATGTTACTTCTTACTCACTTTCAAATGATCCGTGTTGATACATCGTTCCAACCTGAACATACGGTTTGGAATGTTGTCTCATCGGGCAGGTTGGCTGGTCCCCGTAGTTTTGTGTCTTCTCTAAATTGTATGTATAAGCATTGCCCTCATTCTAATTATTCATAGAAATTTTAAATCTTAACAAAGTCCAGGATTAGGCCTTTCTAAATCCCACTGTGTTCCCCCTGCCCATTTGTAAGTCCCCTGTTGACCTCTTGTTTTTCTTAGCTCTGAACCCCTACAGTTGTCCTAAAATCCACTCTGCATTTCTCTATCTACCCACAGGATATCCTGTGATTTTGTCAGATGATTTGCTAAAATCAAGATCACTCCCCTCCACTGTGAACTTAATAAAGTGGGAGTTGTTTGTCTTTAGAAAATAAATCCACATTGGCTCTCATACCTCCTGCTTCTCTTGTAGAGTATCTTTCCTTTGCTGAACTAAAAATACATTATTGAATTTGCAAGGAATAAAATTACAAAATGCCCCAGGCTCATCTTCAATCTTCTGCAAACAGCTCTGATTATTATAAGCAGTAATTAGCATGAGACCAAAGTCTCAGAGCTTGAGAGCACATTATCTTATTTCACCTGAATACTAGAGATAGAGCAGAGTAACACAGAGACTTTTAGCCACTTCAGTGACAAAATAGAAAAAGAAGTAATTTCTTAGGAGGCCATGAATCCATGCTGTTGATCTCAGTTTACCCCGACCTCTACAAAGCATCTGTACAGTGCTCTGACATGATGGCTAATTGATACAATGGTCCCTTCTTTGTTTTTCAGCTACCAGTTGTCTCTTTCTAATTTTAATGTTGCCCCTGAATTTTAAAATCTCCTTTTCTTTTCTTTCTGTTTTCTTCCCTCTTTGACTTTTAAATCAAGCATCTTGGATTAGGCTCCAAACTTTGCAGTTCAAACATTCCTCCTCAACAAGCATTTCTCAAGCATCACTGCCTGACAAAGAATAAGACACAGAATTTCCCCGGAGGAACACTGAGGACTAGAGAGGCATAGGCAGGACTCAAAAAAAAAAAAAATGAAACTCTGAGTGCGCATGTTCAAAATTCATCAAGGACAGAAAACAGCAACAGCAGAACATTGTACGGAGCAGAGGGCCCTTCTGAGCCGGGACCCTGTGCGAGTCTCAGGGAGCCTGTCCGTGAGGCCAGCCCGGGCGCAGGGTGTCTGGGATCTTCAGTAGGAGAGGGAGAATGCCAGCAAGTACACGCTTTTGGATTACGATCTAAAATTCTCCTTTCATTCCTCATTTCCATGGGTTCTCATTCAGTTATCTTTTACCTCAGGCAGGTTTAATACTGAATTTCTATTTTGCAGAAAACTTTAGATAAAAATATATATTAAATAATTCAGCAGTTCACAAGTCCAACTTCTTTAAAGGCTAGTTAAGAATATCCAAAAATATAACCAAGCATTGTCAGAAAAGTATTTTGTGTTGAGATGTGAGAGGTGTTCATTTTCGGTCCCGTGGCTGAAGGCATGGCCCCCGGTAGCAGAGGAGACACGGCCGTTTCTGCAGGGGAAAGGCTCCCAGCTGCCCACTCTGCCCGGCCAGTGCCAACTCCCAAGAAAGGCTGTCAGCCTCCTGGGAGGAGATCAGGGGAATCTGACTGCTCTTAGCTGACTTGGGGCAGGCTCCCCGCTGCTGGCAGTTTCTCGATAGCTCTGCCTCCAAGTCTTCCAGCTCCCCTCTGCATTCTAGCCCCTCCTTCCTCTCTCAGAGTCCTCACTGCCCCCTGGAAGCTGTGGTGCGGTGCAGTCTTCCTCAGGTCCCCTCTGGCTTCCCCCTGTCTCTCCCACCACCTTTCTCAGCCTCTTCCAGCCAAGCTAGGTCCAGTCTCCCTCAGAAGCCGCAGATGTCTTAGGCTTAAGACAATATGCTAACGAGGCCCACAGGGAAATTTTTTCCTGACACTTCTAGACTCTGAGACTCCACGCATGATACCCCCTCTCCTTTTATCTCTGTTGGCACCAGCCCCACAAAATTCTCACCTCCCAAACAAAATTGCACCTGAAACCCAAATTTAGATATTTAGTGCTTCAGTTAATTTGTCTCAAGATTATTCGAATTCAGTCCATTTACTTTTCCACTTAGAAGTCACTTTTTCCATGGCTTCTGAACACTGTTACAAACATAGAAAAAGTGCATTTTCACAAATCATAGAGCTCCAATGTCATGGTGGTTCTCACTTTCAGGAAATTTTCTCTATGAAAGCAAAGATTGCCCTGGCGGATGTGGCTCAGTGGACTGAGTGCCAGCCTGCGAACCAAAAGGTCACCACTTCAATTCCCAGTCAGGGCCCATGCCTGGGTTGCAGGCCAGGTCCCCAGTGGGAGCGTGTGAAAGGAAACCACACATCGATGTTTTCCTCCCTCTCTTTCTCCCTCCCTCCCTGTCTCTCTAAGAACAAATTAATAAAATCTTTTTAAAAAAGCAAAGACTAATTTTCCCATGTTAAAACATGTACAGTTATGTGCTACAGTTAAGCCACATCCTTCTGCCTCTTGTTTCCTTACCAATTTCACCAGAGAGCTGGGTCAGTGCCAGCCAGTGCCTATCTCTGCCCCACTCACATCTACAGCCTCTAGAGTGATCCTCTCTACTCAGCAAGTCATGGACTATCAGGGGCTCAAGGGAGTTTTTAGGGGATCCTGCTCCCCCATTTTATCATCCCAGGTGTGAAGCCCTTGACCAGGATCCAAAATGTGGGCTCACCTCATTAAGCTTTCCAACTCCTTTTGAGAATTCCCGGGTGGCCCCCCTGCTACAACACCCCCACAGACCTCGCACTGTGTGTGGGCTACTCTCCAGGCCCCCTAGCCCTCCTCCCGCACCCGATGCTGCGTCCCAAACCCAGCCGGGGTGGAGGAAGGTGTTTTCCCACCTTCCCCAAGTCTGGGTTTTGGGTGGATCACGGTACACAAACATGCACCCAGCTGAAAGCTAAATTCCTGATTTGATTGGCTAACCGGTCAGATCCTTTTGTAAGCAAGGTGGCCACACAAAGCAGGACAGATGCTGTGTGTCTATTTGTTTGTATAGTATTATAAGGACTTTACAGCTGCCACCGATGCTTCCCACATAAAATTAGGATCTTTCCACATCCAAGAAGCTTAATTCTTGCTATGATAACCCTCTATTATACCTGGAGATTTAACTCCTCACACATGAAGAATTTACCACCCTGTATAACAGCAATTTTCAACCAGTGTGCCTACAAGAATTTTTAAAACATGCAATACCTGACTGTTTAGTCAGGGACACTGATCTCTTTCCCCTTAGCTTGTCAAATAAGAAAATGACAACTGATATGACAAAAACCATCAGGCGTGAATGAATTAAAATTATAACTATTTTTGTCAGATTAGCAAAAAATACACTATTTTTTGGTGTGCCGCAGAATTTTACTAATTAGTTTCTATATGCCATGTGCCATGAGATTAGAATGGTTGAGAGTCCCAAGCTGTACAGGAATGTGGACACGCAGCTGGCTCTTTTGATTCTTGATACAAACTTGGAACTGACACGGCCACGCCTGCCCTTGTGGGAGAACAGGAAGGTGAAGGCTCCGTGCCCCTGAACAGTACTTCTGCCTCCAGACCCCCAGGGTCCAGGAAAACACTTCTGCCTGTTTTCTCCGTTTTTATTCATATATATAAATATGTATTCTCCTGTGCTTCTGTTCCAAGGTTGCAACATGTCCCCTTGCATTTCTACAAATAAGGTATTCATCTACGTATGTACACACACATCATCTATAGATATACGTAATTGGATCTATAAATATAGAATGCTTTTAAAAACATTTTCCATAGCATAGTCCCTATTTTGTCCAGTTTGCTTCTTTCTGTTTCTTTGTTTGGATCTATCATTCATCTTACAGTATTTCCTTGGTTGTCTGCCCCTACATAAGAATGGGCCCTAACAAACCAGAAGTTGTGAGTGAACAGTGAGGCTTGCCAATCACAAGCTTCTCTTTAGGGCAGTCTAGCTGGGATTTTTAATTGTGGGATCCTCAGACTTCAGTGTCTTTTAGTCTTAGCTCTGTTTCTGGTCGGATTCCCCAGAGGAAACACTTTCCTTCCTCCTGGCCTCCAGCCTTTGGGGAGCAAAGTGGGAGAACAGGGCGGGGGCTTCGGCATTAAGCATACAAATCCTCACTAATTCTTCTTGTTTTCAGAAGGGGAGCCCGCATTTCAGTGGGGTCTGTGGTGCCCAGAGCAGAGACAGTCTGTGTAGCCTTTTCAGATAATGAGCCTTCTTTCAGTCTTTCGCTTGGCTCAGGGAAGGGCAACTACCCAGCTGTATGGAGCAGAGACAGGGATTTCTAAGGCTATTGCTTAAACAGTCCTTCAACCAGTTCTCCTTATTTCAGTTTCCGTGCATTACCCCCATTTGCAGGTGTCACTTGCACTTACATAAAAAGTGTTAAGAACATAAAAGTTCCTAAGACTTTCATGAGCTTATGGTTTGACAGCCATCTGGCTCTCGGCTTCCAAAATTTTATGTTGTCTCCTTTCATAGTCTCTCTATTCCCTGTGGTGTTGTGCCTTTCAAAATATCTTAACTTCTTTTTCAGGGATTTAGAAGAGGGTCAAAGCAGGTACATGTGTTCAGTCCACTGTCTTTACCCACAGTGACATTTCAAAGCAACCTGTTTACAAGGTGGCAAAGAACTGGGCCGGAGTTAAGTGTGGCCATGTCAATCTTGGGGGCATGATGAACCGCCAAGTGAATACCAATTCATTAAATGATGCTTTTGAATTAACGATTAAAATGAAATTAGAATATAATTACTAAGATATAAAAGGAAATTATCCTTCTGATATTTTTGACCCTTCTGAGTCAACTGTATGTAGTTTTGGTTTCCACATTTAAGAGATGTATGGCAAAGCCCTGGAACAGGGGAACCAAAAAGTGATTTAGGGAAAAAAAGTTACCAAGCCTATTAAGTAAAAGTTGTCTAACCTGAAGGCTAAGCAGTAACAATATTTTTAAGTATATGACTGATTTCTCAAGAGAAATACTCATTAACGACTTTCTGTTTCCACTATGGGCTAACAAACGAAAAGGTTGAAGCTGAATAAAGAACATGGGCAGTTAAACATTTGAATGGGCATTAGGCGAAAAAGATTAATTTCTCTCTTTGAAAATATTTACAAACTCTATCTGTGAAATAGAAGGTAAACGTGGGCCAGGTGACATTGGGGTGTCCATCCTCCATAGAGGTGATTTCTCACTATTTCATACTAATGTCTGCACATGTGACTGAGCCCATTCTCTGAGGCAGACAAGCCACTGGTCTCACGTGTCACAGTGTGGGTTTGCCTTGACAGAGGACCATGTGGGCTTGGCTTATGCCAGCTGCTGTCTGCACTCTTCAATTTCCTGCCTCATTAGAAAGCATAGCCAATAACAGTTTAATTGATGAAGGGTCCCCGACAACACAGGACAAGCAGTTATAAAATACAGGTCTTTACAATTCATTTAGAGACTCGGAAACATTATTGAGTTGTAGAGAATTAGAGCAGGATTCAAAAGTAATTACTCGTATGCTGAATAACTATTACTGAACATATCTTAATGCTAGATTATTTACAGCTAGAAGCAATCGTTTTTAATTTTCTTGTGTTATTAAAATATTTTAAAAACACCCCAAGCAAATTACCTGTAAACGTAATTCATGTATAGAAGAGGAAAAATTAGTACTGTGAATACTTGCATTTAGACATTGAGGTATTCAAAGAGATATGTCTTAAGTTAAGAAAAAGTGTACTGAAATATATGTTTTTTAAATTGAAAACAACAAATAGTTTGCAAACTTTCAAGTTATAATCACTGAACTTCATGTTTGTTTATACAACACCCAGTTTACAATTTAATATCATGAAGATATAACTATATTCAATGTAATGATTTATAAAATTATGACTGTATATTAATTAATTACAGATGTGTTTTGTCTGTTGTTAATAAAAACAAACATATTAACATCAACCCAACACGTCCCAAGCATGCGCAGTCAGGTAGTAAAAAGCTTCGCTGAAAGGCCAGTGATTTCTTCAGACCCTCACTGGTCTCCCATCACTGTCAGTCAGTCTGCAGTCAGAGACCCTGGTCTGGGAGCCTCATAATGTTTTTATTCTGCCTACTTTGTGATTTGAGGATGTGAGTATAGGGTCAAGATTCTTTTAATCAGTTCAGCAAATACTCCACATTTGTTGGGGTTTTCTCTCCATAACTCTGAAAAACTTCTTTGTTTCACTTTCTTTAACAGTGTATGGACCTACAGTTTTTAGGAAGTTTTTTTTTTAAATTGAAAACCCATTAAAAACTAGGCTTTTCTCGGGAGTAATTTGCTCTTTGTTTAAAAGTATATTTTAAAAAAACACATTTTTAAAGCAAATGTGCCTTTACAGTCTAACTAAATGAACTAAAGTAAGTGAAAAAAACTGGAAAAAATTGAAGTAACTCTTTATAAGGTCTGTATGATTTGGCCTTTGTTTTTTCTAACTGGTAGCTATAGTTTCTAGAATATTTCTGTCATTTGGCCCTTACTTGCAAATGAACACTGATTTAATCACTGAGCATTTTCTGGAAGATTTGTCTGCATCAAACCTATGCTGAATTTTTCACATTCAAGATTCATCTCTTATTACACACTAGATGTGTCCTTGAAAAATTGTGTATAAGTTAGCTTTACAGATAAAATCATTTGAGTTTGCTTTTGAAGAAAATATGTAAAAGAAAAAAAAGAAACAATGTGGTTAATTTTTGTTAGTGAGGGCAAGGATATTGCCTTCCTCCAGTCCCCTATTTTAAAGATTTTACTTATTTATTTTTAGAGAGGGGAAAGGAGGGAGAAAGGCAAGGAGAGAAACATCAATGTGTGGTTGCCTCTACTAAGGGCCTGGAGCCCCAGCCAGGAGTCAAACCAGCAACCCACCAGCTCTCAAGCTGGCATCCAATCCACTGAGCCACACCAGCCAGGGACCAGTCTCCTATTTTAAATCTTGTTGCATACTATTAGATTTGTTAAATGAGATATACAAAATACAAGCAAACCAACGAAGTTTAAATAAAGACTCCAAACAACAGGCTGTATTTATAATGGATTTTTGAAGATTTGCATTAATGATTTTACCAAATTAATTCCATATATTAGTAAAATGTTGAATATGCTTTTGAGATAAAATTTAACTGAACAAAGCCCATATAGGATTAATTACCAAGAATTCTGAAATAATCCTGGAGTGGTTATTTAAAAAGTAATTCTCAGAAGGAATGTCTTATAATCATACTGTGTAACCAATTTCTAATCATAAAATGAATCTTAAGATAATATTCATAGAATAAAGGGCTTACTCTATAAAAACATGGATAATAGTTCTTATTGAAATGATAATCTCTTCGAGTGTTCTCTGTGATTCCTGAGTAAGAGCAATTGTATACAGTGCCCGATGCAAAGCCTTGCTTACAGAGATATTTGTATATCCAATGATATGTTTTGTATAGAAGCTTATTTTAGAGTGAAAATCCTTCTTTCATTTACATGTGCACACTTTCTTTGAACTTTCTCATTTTCTTAAAGCACGTAGTAGAAACATGTTCACTGACATGGAAAGATAATCAAAATACTATTGTTTTAAAAAGAAAACATTTTAAATTTAAAACATCCAAGTTCATGTCACGAGTTGAATTAAGTCAATTATATTTCATTGTGCTTTTTGGTAGTTTCCACATTTTCTGCAGTGTATCTACGCCAGACACACCCGGGGCTGGGAGCGCTCTCGCTCCAGACAGCTGCCTCGGCCCCAGTGCTGTGCTCACCCACAGGTGTCCTGATTCCTCACTCAGCTTCCAGGAACTGTGATAATGCGCACCCCTCATCGTGGGCAGCAGCGTCCTGTGCTCAGAAACAAAATGCTGTGAATTAAAACTATCAGTTTGAGCTTTCTCATTTTTTAATCCTTTCAATTTCACTAGTTATGAATATACCAATGTTCTATAGTGTATACTCACTTTAATCCAAAAGCATGGTTGATTTGTTACTAAGTCTCTACGTATTAATAATTACATGCCACCTACGCCACCTCTAAAGATACTCTCATGGCCTAAGGACTTAGCTCACCTGCGGAAGCACCTTTAAATAGTGCCTTTGACCCTCCCTGGATTGTTTCTTTAGGGCCTAGATGAACAGTGTTAGGCCCCTGGCAGTTTAATAGATGAAGAAAATGGCAAATAACAATGATATGTTCCTTGAGAAGGCACCATTGCTTATTTAGGAAGTGTTCAATTCATAAAGGTTACATCATTCGATACTTACAAAAGAATTTTTTTGACATTTGCAAATGTTCTGGACAATTTGTCCACTTTCCATAACTTGTGTGCTTTGAGTTTCAATGTTTTCTTCAGGTTCACAGAAATGTATGGAAACTTATCGTTGTTTGCACTCTGTCTACAATTGGAATTTGGTGAGAGCATGCTCGTCCTCACTAATGCTGATTTTTTTTTCCTTTGGTCAAATTAGACATTCTTCCTACTAAAATCTTGGCTAAATAATGGGACTGACTGATTGGGAATTAAAGCAGAAAAATTAATAATACTGAGGATGTCTAAGACATTTTCTTCAAAAAGCAAAAATCAGCTGTTGACAAAGTACAGTATTTTCTCAGTGCAGAAATTACAACAGTGAAATCACAGTCACATGCAGCCAATGATCATCTTTTCAATAAATATACCTCCTTATTGCTAATGCAGTTTTGTTCGAGGATATAAAGGGTCAAGTATTGTATGCGTTATCCATTGCTGCATAAGAAAGTACCTCAAAACTTGAGTGGCTTAAAGGAAACAACATTTACTACCTCACATTTTCTGTGGGTCAGGGACTTGAAGTTTGCTTAGCTGTGTGGTTCTGGCTCAGGGTCTATAATGAAATTGGTCAGGATGGCAGCCAGAGCTGAGGCCATCGAAAAGCTGGGCTGGGGCTGGAAGATCCGCTTTCAAGTTTGCTTGTGTGGCTGTTTGCAGGCGGCGTCAGCTTGCCCCCATGTGGGTCTCTCACAGGACTTCTTGAGTGTCCTCACTGCACTGCAAGAGAAGCAGCCTGAGAGAGAGCAGCCGGGAGGCCACAGTGCTTGTCCGACTTAGTTTCCCTGCTGCACCCTGTCCGTTCTGCTCTTTTCTGTTTATTAGAAACGAAAAGTAAGTTCCAGGCCACCATCGAGAACCAAGGACTTAGGCTTCCCTGAATGCCCTTTAAGGGAATGTCAAAGAATTTCCAAACATATTTTAAAACTGTTTTTAAATAGGAACCTAAATTCTCTCCACAAGCCATTGACAGAGGCGAGTTAGGTTCTAGGTTCCTGGTCTGTGCACTGGATCAGCTGCATCTCCGAAGCACTGGAAACTGTACAATCCTGTGATCAGCACAGCCAGTCTGCGTTCACAGGGTGCAGCACAAATAGCACCCCTTTGTTATTACAGAACCTCTTATTACAAAATCATAAACATGTAACTCTGTAACATAACAATATCATGCTCAAGCACACCATGTGACATTTTAGGTGAAATGTTCACATTAAAACTATAAATTATTACATGCATGTTGTTACTCTACCAAGCACACTCAAGCAGGCCTCACTTCTGCTGGACTCAGTATATTCAAACGATTTTGTGTAATCCACTTTATTTGACCAATCATAAAACCTCTCTCAGCAATCAGACCAGTTGGTAAATTTGAAGCGCTTCAATTGAAAGTCAAACGAGTTTTTTGGTTGAACTTTATATTAAAAAATATTAGAAAATTGTTCACATGGAAATATTTTCATCACATAATGTTCTCTTTTCCCTTTCATAAACGAAGAGAGGATGGCTGTGTTCCTCTCCCAGCTCAAGCTGCCAGCTGCAATGTTAGCTGCTCAAGCTCAGGGGAGGCCTGGTCCCCCGGGAAAGGATGGGTTACCTGGGCCGCCAGGGGACCCTGGGCCCCAAGGTAAGTCTTCAAGGGTAACATTTGTTCATCAGTTCTTTCACGCTCCTTATTTATAACATGCTAATCACACTTAAGAATATGTATTATATATAATGACTTAATATAGAATACTTGTTAACATTGGATATCCTAGAAACGGATTTTAATTATGACTCCTTCAAATTTAAAACTGAATGATAATTATCTGTTAGTCTAAGTGTATTTTAATAATAATGTTTGTTGTGATAGTAACGGCAATCTCAGGCACTTACATGCACTACCTGGGAATCTCAGAGTTGCTTTTGCTGTTCTGGGCCTTGTACACAGACAACAAGAGTCATCACTTTAGTGACTTAAGGAAACTGAGGAAAAAGTCTGAAGCTACTCTAAATAGTAATTTGGAGCCAGAATATATTTTTGAGAAAATTTATAATTACATCCCCTGTAATAGACCTTGCATATAGTAACTTTTGAATTTTGAAGAATTTCTCATAGAGGTTATAAAATTGTTAAAGCAAGATCTCACTTAAATTGGCAAATAATCGACAGACGAGATCTTGGATGTAGCTTCGCTAGATTGATCTGGCAAGGCCATTTTCCGGAACTCCGTTAGCTGTCACGGAAGGGACCAAATAGCCCCTGGGTGAGAAGGGTCACGACTCCGACAAGGAGAAGGTGAACCCGTTGTGCACATTCCGTGAGCAATGGGACCAGGGAACTGCTTTCCATGTGCTGTCACAGAAGGAGCTGAAGAGCCCTCCTTGAAGTAATCCAGAGCTCGTATAAAGGAGAAAAGAGAAAGTTAACAAAATTACATAGGAATACGGTCCAAAATGCCAGATGTGCAGAGAATTATCTTTCTTTCACTAGTTCCCTGTCCTCCCCACCGCTTCTCTGTGACACCAAGCCTGTTTTCGTTAAGAAGTGCCCCAGGTGATTGGCATGCCTTCTCTCGTCTGGAAAGAGCAACAACTGTCCCCGATTCCAGGGTCGGTGAGGCTCCTAAGTTACAATAGAGAGTGACGAGCCTTCTGGTTTCGTCAGCACAGTGTAAAACAGCAGTAGTAAAATCACTCCAGTTTACCTGCACCGTATATTCCGTCTTTCCCTTGGGTCATAGGGAGGTTTAGCAGCTCAAGCTGGCGTCAGGTGTAGCCTCTCTGTGTGCACTGTGGTGTAGAGGGTGGTGAGTTATTATCCTTCACTAGTGGGCTCTGTTCTGAAGTCAAGTTTATGAGTCTGGGGTGAAGAGCTTGAAAGCCGATCTGAAGCCTCAAAAGCTGTGAAGAATAAGGGCTGTTAACACCCATTAGGAGAAAACCCTTGGACAGATGCTTCAAACAGTGGCAGCCTAAAAGGACAAAGACAACAGAAAGTTGGGATCTGGAGGAAACCTGTTCTAGAATTGGGGTCCCCTGGCCACACGAACACCTGTCCCCAGGCTGCCTTCCCATGTAGGAGAGGCCTGTCTGGAGAGGATTGCTCTGTCAGAGGCAACACCAAGCCCACGGTATCACTGAAGCTTCTGGAAACCAGACTCCTATTCACCGCTTGATTCACCTTCCCCTTCTGAAGGATTTCTATGGGTTTTACCTGCTGTTCTGCTGAGGAGCTCCTGGAGCCTGCTCCCACTCCCGATAAGTTCTTGAGTTTGAAAGACTTCCCCAAATGATTTTCAACTTTTTCAAAACCAAGGTTTAGTAACAAAACTTTTGTCTCATCTGAGGGTTTCTGACAACAGACTTGTCTTGACTATAATTCAGCTCTGTGGCTTCTCAGTGTTTGCATGGTATCTCCTTTTCAATATTTGTTACATGCCAAAAATGCAGCAGAAAAATAAAACTTGCAAAATATGGGATTTGCTTTTTAAGAAATATGTGCCTGTCACCATGCTGTACTGATAGCCTTCTCTAAAGCCACAGAGAAATCTGACTGAAAAGGAAACCAAGGGGCTGGTTTTTGGTGCCCCCTCGTAGGTCCGCAAGGAACTGAGGCCTCGTCCGCTGAGACGTCAGTAGATGTGAAATGCTGGGAGGATGAAGTTATGTGTGTAACTTCAAAGCTTTGCTCCACTCGATGTCAAAGTTTTCTCAGAAAGGAGAGGAAAAATGTATATAAACCCATTACCCCAGTGACTGCAAACCTCGGACGCTGCTGGCCGAATTAGTCCTCTGCATACGCCACACGGCTGACCCGCTGACCTGGAGAAAAAGCCGACCTGAGACCTGCAGCCCAGAAAGGGAAGCACCGAGCAACTGTGTGTTCTGCCCACTCATGAATTCCGTTCGATGGCGGGTCTCTGAAATGTCTTAGAGAATTATTTTTCCCATGTTTTTCACAAAAGAAATCCATTTTCATTTGAAATAAAGTGGTTTGGTTTGAAATATGCACTATAGAATGAGTCCTTAATTATACTTCGATGTTTAGGGAAGGACAAGTTTTAAGGGGTCTGTCTCAAGCACCAGCTGTGCCTGTTTTGAAAAGCAGGAGACTGGTAAAAATCGAGGAGAAGAATGCGTGCAAGAATACTGGAAGCATGCGACCCGGGTTGGAACAGGGAGTACTGCTCCTACCGAGGTTGTTTGCGATCATGAAAAGTGGTGGGCCTTCTCTGAGTGCCCTGATCTTTAGTGAAAATAGTGAATCGTTCTGATTCTCAAAGGGGGTGATCGTTGGCATCTTTCTTAAATTCAAAAGCATTTCCAGATAGTTTTACGTTTTAACCATCCCGTGGGTTTCTGATGATTGCCTTCCACTGCTCCCTGAGAGCACTTTCCCTGGCGAGGTTGCCCCTCGGGTCTGCAGAGTGGGGCCTGGTCGCTTGGGCTGCCTGGGAGAACGAGGTTGTGCCACATTAGGGTCAAAGGAGCCTCCATCCAGCTGCAACCCGATCCCATGTAGGAGCAAGAGGCGCATTTTCCTAACGTCTTGAATGAGTTTTATGAGAAAGAACTTCACAAGGGGAGACCCAAGAAAACCTGGAATTATCTTCTGGAGGGTGGACCCTACACTTCCTAGCAGGCTTGCCTTGCCAGGAGAGGGCTCTAGGAACCCATCTGTATCAGTGCACCAGCTGGCAGGCCTTGTCATGAGAGGCTGCATTCAGGTTCAGTGAATTTTTTTCGGAAGACTTTCAATCCGCTTGCCCATCTCATGATGGGTGATTTATGAGCACATCTGCCCACACCACGCTGAGTGTTCAGTGGTTTTTTTCCAAAATATTCATGGCTCCCATACCCCACCCTCCCTATTCACCCAATCTTGCCCCAAGCAACTTTTTTGTTTCCCTAATGAAAAAAGTTCTCAAAAGGAAATGTTTTGTTGATGTGAAAGAGGCAAAACAAAACAGCAGAAACACTAAAAGGCATCAAAATCAACAAGTTCAAAAACAGTTTTGAACAGTGGAAAAATGCTTCAATAAGCATATTACATCAAATGGAGAAAACTTTGAAGGTGACTGAAGTTTAAACATACAAGAATAAATACACAACCTTTTATAAATAAATTCCAGATTTTTAGGTCTCCCCCTCATACTCAAACTTTTTCCAAAATGTGGTTGTTTTTCTACCTCTGTGAAAACTGGGAAGAACAGATGCCACACTGGAAGCCTTGCCCATGCAAAAAAAAAAACCATACTGTGGGTTTTAGCCTATGACCTTAAGCACTTACTAAAATAGCCTGAGAGTCAACCTTACAATCTTTCTGTAACAGTGAAACCTGGGTGGGATTATCAAACATACCTCAGGCACTGTTATTTTACTACAGAAAAGGTTAAATCATTTGAAAGGGTGCTTTCAAAATGGCCCTAAGAACGAACATTTTTCCTTGTTGTTTCCACATGTTACGTGAAACTCCCTTATATGAGAGAAACCCTGGAAATGTGTGGATGTGGAGTCGGGAGAGAACAGACCCAGTCATTTCGTGGTGAAAAGACACTATTGGGAAGGGCTGTTCTTACTTTTGAACTTTCAAAGTTTAGCTGTTACTGGTGTATAGTGGAGGAAAGTTGCTGCTGTTTGTAAGCCAGTGGCCCATAAGGTAGTTCATGTGACTGATGAAGATTTCACCGCTCACGTTTGTCAGCAGCCAGGGCTCAGGCAATGGGAGACCTGTGCATTCCCAAATGACTGGAGGGCGCCATGGTCCATGAGTAGGGGAGACCAGGGCGGCTGAACAATTTACAGGGCTAGACACAGGCCCCCGAGTGATGAATCATCCCTCTGAAACTGCCAGTAACACTCCTTCCTGATCCTGTTTCTCCAGTATGTGAATAGATGCACAGATTTGTAACTGGAAGAATGTCCCTGGAGTCAAAATGGAAATCTCCCTACTCGAAACAAATAAAATCTACCCCCTGAAAAACTGCAGCAGGCCCCAAATTTCTTCCCCAAGTAGTTCCTCCAGATGCTTTGGATCAGGACACAGCTGCTGTCGGAGTGCCACTCTCCACACACGCTGAGCGACATCGGACTGTCACCTTGCATACTTGTAGGCCAGGAAAATCCTTGTTCATTTGCAAATAGACTGGCCTTTTAGCGCTTTCCAAATTTCAAGTGAGACAGGCCTCCCCTACCTGGGTGGAAAGCTTAATTCTAGAAAGTAGGAAAGCTGTTATTGACTTTATTAGTATTCCGATCTGAAGTCTTATTGTGAAACAATTATAAGATAAGACCCTAAGACTTTATGGCAGCCTTCATACATAATCAGTCTGGGAACCTTGTGCAATTCAACAGCTTTATCTAGTAATATTAGGTTGCTATTAACCTAATGAACTGAGAAATTTGTACAAGTAAATTATATTTTGACAGGACAAATGTAAATGTGACCCCATTATACAAATATACAAATTTTGTTTCTTATTTTGTGATATCATGTTCACTTAAATATATGTGGAATAATATATTTTGCCTTAATTAAAATCTGAGAATTCATTTTAAAAATATAGGTTTTACAAATGGGATCTCATCAAAATAAAAAGCTTCTGCATGGCTAAAGAAAACAGTATTAAATTAAAAAGACAACCAACTGTATGGGAAAACATATTTGCCAATGATACCTCAGACAAAGGTTTAATCTCCAAAATATACACAGAACTTACACGACTCCACTCTAGGAAGACATCGAACCCAATTAAAAAATGGGAAAAGGACTTGAACAGACACTTCTCTAAAGAGGACATACAGAATATCCAGAGACACATGAAGAGATGCTCAATATCGTTAGCTATCAGAGAGATGCAAATTAAAACCACAATGAGATACCACTTTACACCAGTCAGGATGGCTATAATAGACAAAGCAACAAACAACAAATGTTGGAGAGGGTGTGGGGAAAAGGGGACCTTAGTTCACTGTTGGTGGGATTGCAGACTGGTACAACCATTATGGAAAACAGTATGGAATTTTCTCAGAAAAATAAAAATCGACCTGCCTTTTGACCCAGCAATTCCACTGCTAGGATTATACCCCAAGAATCCTAAAACATCAATTTCAAAGAACCTATGCACCACAATGTTCATAGCAGCACAATTTACAATAGCCAAGAGTTGGAAGCAACCTAGGTGCCCATCAGTAAATGAATGGATCCAAAAATTGTGGTACATATACACCATGGAATTCTATGCAGCAGAGAGAAAGAAGGAGCTACTACCTTTTGCAACAACATGGATGGAACTGGAAAGCATTATGCTGAGTGAAATAGGCCAGGCATTGAAGGACAAATACCATATGATCTCACCTTTGACAGGAAGCTAAACAATAAAACAAACAAGCAAACAGAATAAAAACAAAGACACTGAAATAGAGAACAAGGGGGCAGCGACCAGAGGGGAGAGGGAAGGGAACTTAAGGGGAAAAGGGGGGAGGGATTTTGAGGAACAAGTATGAAAGACACAGGGATGAGGACTGGGGGGGGGGGGGAATGGGAGGGAGGGGGGAGACAGGGCGGGGGGGGCTGAGATGGGAGAAATAGATTTAAAAAATGTACTTGAAAAGTAACTAAATAAAATTTAATATTAAAAAAATAAATAAAATAAAATAAAACCAATTACCTCCTTCCTAATATGTCAAATTAGTAGATAACTAGAATAATAAATCTATTTCAACTGAAAAAAATATAGGTTTTAGCAGATATATTCTTCACTTGGAATTGTATTACAACCTTGTTAATCCTCTCGTTCATCAAGGGTTCGTGTATCTCTACTTGTTTTTCTTTTATCCACATTTTTTAGCCTATGACCTTAAGCACTTGCTGGGATAGCCTGAGAGTCAACTTTACAATCTTTCCGTAACAGTGAAACCTGGGTGGGATTATCAAATACACCTCAGGCACTCAATGTTATTTTACTACAGAAAAGGTTAAATCGTGCATTTGAAAGGGTGTTTTGAAAATGGCCCTAAGTACAAACATTTTTTTTCTTGTTGTTTACATATGTTAGGTGAAACTCCCTTACATTAAAGAAGTCCTGGGAATATTTTAAAGTTGAATACACATCAACCTAGGGCCCTGGGCCCCGTGTTCACACCACTGTTCTCTGTAGGACCTAGGAGTGTGCCGAACAAAACTATATCTGTAACACAGATTTCGGACATAAACGGGTGAAGATTTTCCATCAGGGATATTTCTAATATGCACCTCCAAAATGTATCCTGAGAGTATGTCCCTTTTTCCACTGTCTTCACATTTATGATCAGTTCACACCTGCAAAGCCAAGATGTAATGGTGTGGTGATTGCACTGGTGATGTGATTTGGATAATGATATATATATACTCTATGGTCATATCAAGACTCATACCCCCTAAAGTGATATCCAATTTCAAACGATAATGGGAAATAATCGGCCCTATCTACTGTTCATTCAACTTTCTCCATATTCAGCTGTAATAATCCCTTTATGGACAGACACAGCTAAGTTAGGGCCCATCGTTTCCTGCTGAGGCTCCGTCCTGCTATCAGCCTTTCTGTGTGTCTACATGATTCTGCATAGCTGCTGTGTTCATTCAGGACCAGGAGAAAATGGGAAATTAAAACCCTATTTACTATCACTGTGAAAGTCTTACAGCCACAGGACATTTTCTTCGAAGTCTGACATGGATGCCATTACGTAAAACACAGATTTAAAAAGAAAATGTTTTATGCATTCTTAAGGCAGGGATAGGGGTTCCCAGAGGCACAAATTCATCTAACCTTTCTACCTGAGGGGACAACAAGCATATTCAGTAATAAGAATGATTTTACCTAAAAATATACAGAGATCTTAGGCCTAATGTATGTTGCCTAAAGTATCTTAAATTGATGAAGTAAGTTCAGAGGGATCCCTCTGTCTTCTCTTGCTTTCTAGAACTGGGTGAAGTCCCTCATCCTTTGGATACACACTTCCATGCTAAAGCAGACGGTTGCTGTTTTAACTTTATTAGAAAGGATATAATTTGTGATAGACAGTAACTTGAACAAAGTGCTGATTCTGTCCTCTCCTGACTCTTAGATGGGTGGATTCAAACATATTCATACTCTTACTGCCATTTATTAAATTAATTTTTGTTCCTTTCATTCCCCTGAATTCTTAAACGCAGGTCCAGCTTCTCGTGTCACATTATTTTGCCCTCGCAGATGGCAGAACTCCCTCAGTGTGCTTACATTTAGCCTGTGCCCGCCCTCCAGCCAAGATTCCTATGAAGATGGCTCAGGCACCCTGTCATAGCCATCTGAAAGATCTGCATGATGGATCAGAGTTACTTAGGCCACATTTTCAGTGCCCAAAATCTCACTACCAAACATTTGAGTAGTTGCACTTTTTAATACTAATTGCATATTTCTAAGATCCTAGTTGCCTGTTGCATCTAATCTGCTTGATATGTAAGTTTAATATGTGGTTAATGCAAAACAGATAACTAAAATAGAATAATATTAGCTATATGTTAAGAGAATGAATTACAGTAATATCCTAGAACGAATTATAGAAATATCCTATCCTATCCATGAAATATTCTTATTCAGGCTGTGTTGCCATCAAATTCTCTTACTCTTTGTGTCTCTCTTTGTATACTTGTCACCCTTAGGCTACCGAGGACAGAAAGGAGAAAGGGGGGAACCTGGAATTGGTCTTCCAGGTAGTCCGGGTCTTCCTGGGACTTCAGGTAATAGCGATTTTTATCTTTACAACACAAGCAAACTTCTAAAATGAGGAACCATGCCTTTTCCCCTACAGCCCTTACATTTCGCTGCAGGAGAAGTTGAATAATCCATGTTGGTTGGAGTGAGGAAGAAAGAGCCATGTGTGATCTGCATTCTGATGGGGTCTTTTATTTCATTAGCTCCGGGTTTGCCAGGTTCACCAGGGGCCCCAGGCCCCCAGGGACCCCCAGGACCAAGTGGAAGATGTAACCCGGAAGATTGCCTCTATCCTGTATCTCATGCCCGTCAGCGGACAGGCGGGAAATAAACGCACCTGAGCAAGACTTGATTTTTGCTGATATCTCCTTGCTGCTGGAGCTATCTTAATACTGTCAGACCTCCTGATATGTGGGTGGCTTTTCTTTTTGGTGCAGGCAGACATTAAAAGCAACAATTTGAATCCTATTTCTATAGTAATTGCAATATCGGAATTTTAAACTTTTTCCCAAATTCATTCCGTATGTCTTGCTTCACCATTACTGATTTCTATTCAGGGTTTTCTATGAAATACATAAGCAAATCTTACCATTAGTTTTTCTTCAAGAGAAATTTGCATCTTATGATTTAGTAGACTGATGGTGAAGTACACTTTGTATTCTCATCAACCGGTATTTGGCCTTTGGTTTCTGAATTTTAAACTTCCAGACTTATTCTGAGGTTTTCTTGGTGTTTAAATTTACTATCATTGTTAAAAATTTCATCAACATTTTTGATATAATGCATTGTTTCTGCTTGATGTTTTTTGGCTATTTTTTAGCTTAAAAATTCTTATGTCATCCTACATCCATCCTACTTATGCAGAGAAATAGACAGGCAATAAGAGTTTCATGTTATAATATACTTTGGGAAAAAACCGAGGCTGTTTTGTCAGGGAGTCCCAAAACCCACCAGAGCCAACTATCAAAATGATTTTGCTGATTCTGTATGATGAGCCCAGTGCAGAGCAATCGCTACCAGCATGAACCTGCACTCCATGAAAAGGGAGAAACAGAGCCCAGTTGTATGAGTTCCACCAGAAAAGCCTAACACTGTGGTCCCTTCACTGAGCTCCTCCGCTGGGACACAGAAAGGTGTTTTCCCTAAGAGGTCTGTGGTAGTGAAGGCGTCATGCTGTCTGTGGTAGTACCAAGATCTTTGGGCCTCTGTATCCATTATCCTTCTGACGCATTACTCTCAGACTAAGACAAGAACCAGCCATCAGAACAAAGGATGTGATCTGTAGTGACTGGAAAAGAAAGCTCTGTTCCTAGAAGATGAATGTGTGGTGTGGACAGATGCATATGGATGAGGTGAAGCCCAGAGACTCGTACAGCGAATCCTGTTTCTCCAGAAGCTGCAGCAAGAGGTACAGGGCAATGAGGAAAAGCCATGGGACTGAATATGTGCTCGGCGCCCAGACCAAAGAGTTGGCACCCACGTCGGGAAACAACCAGGGCTGGGAAAGACCGAGTCTACCGCCAGGGAACGAAAATTCAACGATCACTAACCAAATCACTAAATGGTATTTCTATTGCCTAACTGTACATTGTTTGGAGAAACTATGGGTTGAAAACAAATGATTTTCTGGAACACTGGGCATGAAGATGTTAACCGAAATCTAAGTAATGGGTCCCTGAGAGCATGCCATCGCCGATGGCCCTCATCACAGAAATGAGAAGGTCACACCTCTTCAAGGAACAGTGCAGATTCCAATTTGGCCAAAGCAGCCTAGAATGATTGCTTTTATCTCTTCATTGAAAAATGAGTTTAGAAAGGCAAAGCCACCGAAATTGGAAAAGCTGTGAATAGAGTTGTATAGGGAGCGCGCCTCAACTAAGACAGGCTTGGTTCAAATGCACCCATGAGTCGAACTGGTTTTCATTACAGATGAATGAGCTGCTGGTCAGGTACTGTCTCCATGGCTGTGCACACATACAACCCTGTGGTAATTTCCTACTGAATTAGTTGTATATTTTAATTACAAGTGTATTTTATTTTTCAAGCTAATTTTATTTATTTCAAGTGTTTTTTAACTTAAAATTGATTTTATTCTTTCTTTTCTTGTGCAATACCTACAATGGTGCTGTATTTTAAATTTATATAATTGGAATATACATATGCATTTTTTTAGTAAAATGATCATTTATCCCCTCAAATGTACAGAGATCTAAATCTGGTGCTATGTGTATATCTTGAGCTTTTAATTTGTTGAACTTCAATGTGTTGAGTTTTCTGAATACTTATAGCTCATTAGTTTACTTGAATTTGTCATAAAGCTAAACATTTTTTAAGATTTTTATTTATTTATCTTTAGAGGGGAAGAAGGGGAGAGAAACATCAATGTATGGTTGCCTTTAGTGCATCCCCTGCTGGGAATTTGCCTGCAGGGAACTGGCCTGCAACCCAGGCATGTGCCCTGACTGGGGATTGAACCGCGATCCTCTGGTTCACAGGCCTGTGCTCAATCCACTGAGCTACACCAGCCAGGGCTAAAGGTAAACATTTTATGTTTTCAAACATTATTTTTTTCATATTAATAGGTTGTTCATCGTTATGGCTCTTAGCTAATCCTGAAGTGTTTATTTTAGCATCTTAATGTTGCCACAAACTTTTTTGCTGATGGTGATCAATGTATTTTCCTTTGTTTTCTTTGCATTGATCCTGTCATCTACATCAAAAGACGCAATTCATTTTCTCGTTTTATAACCTCTGTTTATTTTAATTCCACAGAATATGTCATACATCCTTTCTTACAAATTGTTTTTTCTAAATTTCATTGATGCTGGACTGTTTATTGCTGTTTGAAGAATTTGGATTTATTCAGATGACTTAAGTGTGTGGGGAGAGACTGTAATGGTACAGGGTGTGTATTACAGAACAGAGCTCTCACAATGACTCAAGCTCATTTTTTAGAGCTAACACATATGACTGAATATACCTTTGGCAAAACCATAGAAAGGGGACAATGTCCGCACAGGACGGCCTTGTTCACCCTGCTGTGACTGTGTCGTTGGCCTTCTGACACTTCTTCCTGCACTGTCTCTGTACGCATTACATGAGGCCGGCTCAGTGTATAGAAGCACCCAGTTAAGTTGAGATTTAGCATTGGCCTAATTTTTTTTTTAATAAAAAGAAAGTGAATAATTAAGACCCCAAAGTAGGGTAGGAAATTCTCTTCTAAATAACTTGGCAGTTGCCAACTCACTTGTCTTATCTCATTCCATTCCAAAACATCCGTTTACTTCTACACAGATGTCAGTAATGTCTACAGCAGGGAAGAAGAACTTTCAGATTTCCTGATTTAACTCTATTTTGGACTCCAAACAACATAAGTGTTTAAAATAGGGAATAATGATAGGCCATAATGACAATTAATAATTAAAACTGTGTTTGCCCTAAGTAACTGTTTTTGAATTCCAGTCAAACATTTTATACCAAGATAAATTAGCCCTTCAAATAAAAGAAACCTTTCTATGCAAACAACAAGGTATGACATCAACTCATATTTATGGCCTTTGTAATCTAAAGAAGAAAGGAAGAATCATTTAAGAGTTTGTTCACTATTCTTTCCTGCTGAAGACATAAACTTTTTTCCTAAGCATAACAAAAACACAACCAGTCTTAAGCTTTGAAATTTTTCATATTGCGGTCAAAGTAATTTAGTTAATGGTTTTAATCCTATATGCTTATTTCTATGTTTCATGACATTGTTGAACCTTTAAGATTTTGGTCACTTATAATATGAAGCTTAAGTAATTATCTTAACATATGTTCACTGTAAAAGTTGTCATTTGATGTTTGGATTATAAAATAATTTTTTTAAGGGTATGCTATAGAATTTAAATAAGATTTAGCCTTTCTGGAGTGTCTCTCACCTGGTGAGAACCTGTGATATACCTCCTTTTGTCCACAAGATGGCGCTTAAAAGCGATTTGTATCAGAACTGAACAGTCTTTCGGAAACACAAGGGCAGAAACCATTTAGTGGACAACACTAAATCAGACCTTTGCCTTTGCACTTTTTTTTACTTTTGTAAATAATTTCTTGTTAATTTATGTTCGTTAATTTGTTTTGTTAATTTATATTTTTCTCATTTTAAGTATCTCTTTGAAGCAAAGATAACCTTTGTTAGCTCTTTCAACTTTATTTCTTCAGTTGGGTTTTTATACCTAGTTAACTTGCAAATTTACTATTTGTAACTTTGGTTTGTACACTACCCTCGAATTTTAGTGACTAACATGAAAACACCTAAGAAATCATCCTATCTTTTATACAGGATATATACTGTCTTTCGACAGACAAGTAAAAAGCATTTATCATAATACAAGAAGTTGAGTGTTTATAAAATTACACAATGTCTAAATCTTCATATTGTTCAAGGTACTTAAAATTTTACAACTAGATGTGTATAACATATATTTTTCTAGAACTATGTCACAATTTACAAAAGCAAAATAAGGAACACCATTTTTCAAAATACCATTTTAATTTTCCTAACATTGGTGATGATATCCTGAGACTGAGAATTTCCAGGTTAATTTATATGCATAAGCCTTTCGATGAATTCTCATGATACTTCTGCAGACTCATTCATTGCTCTTGTCCTTGAATTATTTTTCACATTTTTTCATGCCCATCTTCTTAAGACACAGTGTTTCTCCTCATTGTTTCTCGTCAGTGTTCTTTCCAACACTCCAGTGTTGAGGAATGCTTCCCACTCATGCACTTCCTCTCAGAGATTACACAGACTTCTAAGAGCAGCAGATGCAGAGAAGAATTGAACTTGTATCCTTTATGCCTAAGGAACTTCAAAGCGACTTAGCCCTTTGAATTGTATTCATTCATTAGTTGGCTGGTAAAGGTAGAGTAATTACATTAAATGTGTTTAAGGACTAGGAGTCTCAGGAAACAAGACAGATGGATGTATCCACTTTCATTGTGTGGTGTACCCACACTTTTTTCTTGACAACCGGTCACTTTAGTCAAATTGAATAAAGGGCAAAGTGAACACAGAGGAAACTCATTCAAAGAAACAGACCCAGAACAGCAAAAATTTACCTCAAAGATAAGGCAGGCCTGTAGATCCAAAGCCAAGTCTAAGAAAATCTAAATAGGAAAAAAATTCATGTTCAGGTCCAACAGTGAGCGTTATATGGTAAAACTCAAGGAGTTACTTTATGAATTTGTCAAAAGTAAATACTACCAGCAAAGTAGGAGATTTCACCAAACTTAGGGGATAGTTCAATGAGGTGTTTGTTTTTCAGAGGGTGTGTGTTGCTTGACCATAAGCTTATGGGTGTAAAGATGGTAATTACAGCTTTTTATTTTGCTGTATTATTTAAGGTATATTTTAGGGATAAGTATTTTTCAGTGTATTAATGTATTTAAGTTAAGGTTGTTGTATGGCATATTTTACAACTGTGTTAAAAATAACACTTTCCCATTTTGTTTGTTCTCTCTCTTACCTCATCACACTAAGATTTGATTCAACACACTCATGTGAAGTGGAATGGCACTAGTTTTATTCTAAGTCTTACATGGAAATAATGTCTTGAGGCCTTGATTCCTATATATTCATGATGTATAATGAGCTTGTTGCTTATCTCAGCAATAAAGAATTTGACCCTAAATCAAAGAATTCTAAGGTGCAGTTATTAACACCATGGCTACTCCTCACCAACTTGGGGCCACAGCGCCTCACTGCAGGGGCGTTTTGTCACGCCTCAGTGACAGGGCTGCTCCCAAAGCACTCACATACCACGTGCGAGCCACTCAGATGCTACAAAACCTGCGAATCAGTCTATTTCAGGGTGCTTGATTACACCATGCTGGTAATTACACTTTCATTTGTCACATGGGGTGAAGTGCAGTTCCTGCTAATCAGATTTATAACTCATCTCCATGGCAGCTCCTAGACGGTCTGGTCTAATGACTCTGAATGAGAATTATAAGCAGGAGCAAAAGTCAGAGTGCAGGCAGTCCCTTACAACTTTGTCACACAAAGTGATCTCACTAAAGTCGTTCGGGCTCATTGGGGTAGAGGGTACTGCACGAGATGAGAAGTGTCACAATTAATCTTAAATATAAGCTCTTCGTCACTAGTCATGAGACAATAGGCAATAAGGAGTTAATACATGGCATGTTTTTTAACAGAAATTAATCACAGCGGAACATGCCAGTGGGTTTATATGTTGACTTCTAATTTACTTACACAGTTCTTAACTATTGCCATCTTTAGTTCCCCTTAGATGTAGCAAATCAACCAGGTATTCTCTGAGGAATATTCTTAAGTCTTCTCACACACACATTTTCAACTTGGAGGGCAAAGACAAATCCAAATGAACCTCAGAAAGTACGTTGCTCTCTCACAGCCAGTTTACCTCATTTGTTCTCTCTCTAGTTATTATCAGAAAACTTGGTTCAAGAGCAAAATCTGAAGGCATGTTAAGCGGAAGTTAACATGAATTGCTATTTATTAAGATTATTTTTAATATTATTAAAACAAAAAATAAAGCAGTCAGCATCCACTTTCTGACAATCTAACAAGTATGGTACACTTCCTCCACTTAATCATTTAAAGAACATTTGAGCACAGGTATTTGTAGTCACACATTAGTATAGTTACCAATTTTGATTTCATATTTCCTGAGCAACTTGGACTTCATACCACCAATCCTAGGTCACGAGGTCACTAAAAAGGACTTAGAGCATAACTGAAAAGGATTTATTTCACTCTATGAAAAGGGACTTGATCTATATATAGTGGACACATATTTTCTTTAAAAATATATATTTAAAATCATTTACATCCATTGCCCATTTGTAAACATCAAAATTACTAGTCCACTGATGCTATTTTTAAAATATATTTTATTGATTATGCCATTACAGTTGTCCCATTTCCCTCCCTTCCATCCCTTCCACCCTGCACACACCCTCCCACCCACATTCCCCCCCTCTATTCATGTCCATGTGTCATACATATAAGTTCTTTGGCGTCTACATTTCTTAAACTATTCTTACCCTCCCTCTATTTTCTACCTACCATTTATGCTACTTATTCTCTGTACCTTTCCCCCCTCCCCCTCCCACTTCCCTGTTGCTAACCCTCCATGTGATCTCCATTTCTGTGGTTCTGTGCCTGTTGTAGTTGTTTGCTTAGTTTGCTTTTGTTTTTGTTTTAGGTATGGTTATTAACTGTGAATTTGCTGTCATTCTACTGTTCATATTTTTTATCTTCTTTTTCTTAGATAAATCTCTTTAACATTTCATATAATAATGGCTTAGTGATGATGAACTCCTTGAACTTGACCTTATCTGAGAAGCACTTTATCTGCCCTTCCATTTTAATTGAAAGCTTTGCTGGATAGAGCAATCTTGGATGTAGGTCCTTGCCTTTCATGACTTGGAATACTTCTTTCCAGCCCCTTCTTGCCTGTAAGGTCTCTTTTGAGAAATCAGCTGACAGTCTTATGAGAACTCCTTTGTAGGTAACTGTCTCCTTTTCTCTTGCTGCTTCTAGGATTTTCTCATTTATTTTAATCTTGGCTAATGTAATTATGATGTGCCTTGGTGTATTCCTCCTTGGATACAACTTCTTTGAGACTCTCTGAGCTTCCTGGACTTTCTGGAAGTCTATTTTCTTTGCCAGATTGGGGAAATTCTCCTTTATTATTTGTTCAAATAACGTTTCCACTTGTTGCTCTTCCTATTCTCCTTCTGGTATCCCTATAATTCAGATGTTGGAACATTTAAAGCTGTCCTGAAGGTTCCTAATCCTCTCCACATTTTTTTGAATTCTTGTTTCTTCATTTTCTGGTTGGAAGTTTCTTTATTCCATCTGGTCCACTCCCTTGATTTGAGTCCTGGTTTCCTTCCCGTCACTATTGGTTCCCTGTACATTTTCCTTTATGTCCCTTAGCATAGCCTTCATTTTTTCATCTAATTTGTGACCAAATTCAATCAAGTCTGTGAGCACCCTGATCACCAGTGTTTTGAACTGTGCATCTGGTAGATGAGCTACCTCTTTGTCACTTAGCTGTATTTTTTCTGAAGCTTTGATCACCTCTTTCATTTGGGCCATTTTTTTGTTTTGATGTGCCTGTTATATAGTGAGGGGCAGAGCCTTAGGTGTTCATCAGGGTGGGGCAACCCACACAGCTGTGTTGTGGCGCTGTATGTGGGAGAGGGGTCCATTGGGAACCGTGGCACTTGCTCTGCTCTCTGCCCGATTTCCATCACTTCCTCCACTACCCACAAGCAAACTGGGCCCTTCTGGTGCTGATTCTGGGTGGGTTGGCTTGTGAACATTCTAGGACCCTGTGGGTATCTCCAACAAACTCTCCTGTGAGGCTGGGAGTTTCTCCCGCTGCCCCCTCAACCCCCACAGGTGCTTTCAATCAGTGGTTTTGTTACAGAACAGGGTCAGGAGGGGATACGATATACTATTACTGAAAGGACCCCCACTAAGTTCACTATGCCCACCACCAGAGGAAAGATGTCTCTCAATGCCAGAGATTTGTGAAAAGGAAATGTTTATTTAAAGTTATACAGACTTAAAGTAGTGACCCAACATCTTCATTAAAATATTAAAGTCCTTTAGGATACCCAGATACACACAGTCCTTCCTTCTCCCTCTGCCCTAGTCTGGGGTACCGTATCTCAGGAAAGGAAGCAGAAGTCCGTGATTCAGGCTCCTGACACCTCAGCTATGTCCACCAGAATCTCCGGTTAATCCAAAGCTATGTGGCATCTTCTCATGGCCCACCAGCAAGAGTCCTTTCACTCCTTTTCTTCCAGGCAAAGTCTCTCCTGCTTCCTAAGCCATGTGGCAAAAGGGAGCATCCCAAAGCCACATGGTCCTCACTGTCATCAAAGCCGTGGGAGTCCCCACCCTGGCCAAAGGTGTGTGGTTCTCTCTTCACATGGCTGCCATGCCTGAGTTTAAATCCCCGCACCAATCTTCCTCTGCAGCCCCATTTCCGACTCCTCCTACAATCAGTTATACCTGCCAGCATTCCTGTATTATTCCAAGTTTACTGGGCTGCCATCATGAGTCTGGGCAGGTGTGGCCCCATGTCATGGAGCCAATCTTCTCCGAGCTCTCACGCAGGAACTATAACTCAGAGGACCAACCCCCAGTTACATCTTGGGTGGAAGTCACTTCCAACCCCCTGGCTCAAAGTATGGCCACAGCTATTTAACACATCTATGCAACCAGTTAAAGGTTATAGGTATGTTAAATGACCATGCCAGAGGTTAGCAGCAAAGCCGTTGCTATACAAAACAGCTCTGCATGTTCCTGCTCCATGTGTCCCTTCCCCCAACTCACACCTATGGAGAGGAAAGGGGAGGACATCCTATATATATTTCTAATATTTCCTGGACACCTTGAGTTCTGGACCCCATTCCAAATCCCTAATTGGGGCCCCCTTCTGCACTGTACCCTGTTACAGTTTGAGGCTTTATTTCTCCATATTGGAGCCCTGGGTTGCACGGTCTGTTTTGCTCTGCAATTGTTTCTCCCAGTTTATCTGCACAGAATGTGGGACCACCCGCTCCACCAGGCACTGCCTCACCGGGTCCTCAGACTGCTGCCGCCTTGCCTGGAGTCCTCACCACCTGGTTGCCTGTCTCTGCCCCTCCTACTGGTCTGGGTGAGTGTCTCTTTAACTGCTTGGTTGTTGGACTTCCATGCATTTCAATTTTCTCAGTCCTGGTTGGTTTTTGTTTTTAAATAGTTGTTCTTCTTTTGGTTGTGCAAGTAGGTACAGTGCATCTACCTATGCCTCCATCTTGGCCAGAAGTTGTATCTGCTATTTTTCTTACTACTGCTTCCTCTCTTTTTTTTTAATGGCTACCAGGAAATGTCTAAAAGCAGCTTGATATTTGGTATGTGATCTTCCCCCTATATTGGTTTATTTTGAGGTTATTATACAGCAGAGACACCATAATAGCCAAAACTTAAATAAAACCATCTGAAGTAATCTTATGAAGTAATGATTTACATTAAGCTTATTTCCAATTGCAAATAAATCAGATTTAACTAACAGTGTTTAAGAACAGCACTATTTGTTTAGTCAGCTGGAAATACAAAGTAAGTAATCAAGTTGGTCATACCACCAACAGGACTAGTCCATACTCGTCTGCTGGACAGGGCTCGGCCATCCATTACCACGTGGGGAATGCATGTCAGATGGGGGAGTGACTTCCACAGCTCTTACCTGACCCGTCAGACATCTGGGATGAAGGGCTTCTGTCATGCTGCAGAAGCCCTGCCTGGAGGTAAATCAGGACTCGTTTGCCCCTGAATAACATTCCAGTTTTGAACCAACTTAATTATTTACACACTCCTCTCTCAGCAAGGGCTCGAGGGGGCACTTCATCCAACTTTTAAAAAATATCTCAGAGAGGTGTTGGAGATTTGTTTTGCCGGAGAAAAAATATTTGGTCTAATTCAATATTTATCAACTCTCATGGAGAGGCTTTCCTTGCTGGACACTTTTCTTTGCAATTTCTGAGTCAAGTATTTACTGCTTCATAAACGATTTCCCTTAACTGGCTTTAAAATGGATTGCTCCCGCCGCTTGGGACGTGTTGGTTGTGCGTAATCTTGTCAGTGCGGGTAGTTGTTTCCAGTATTGATCGTGGCGTCTGTGGAGCTCGTCAGACGGCCTTTTGTATGCCAAGTTGGTAAAACGTCTGAATGAACCGTTCTTTGAAATTTTGTTATTTTTAATTTCCTTATCAATTGTATTATGTCACTGAGAAACACAGTTATTTGGTTATCCAATTTTTCTTTTATTGTGTTTAATTATATCACTCCAGTTAAAAATAAAACCACCTTGGTGGAAAGACAAGGCTATTTGTTTGCATTTATTTGATATATGTCACAGTACCTGAAAAGGTTTGCCATTTCTATAAAGGTCATTTTAAGTAGATCACGCAGGTATGTCTGTTCCCAGAACATCCTTCCCCGTGTGTGTAACCAGCGCTGATCCGTGGAGCCAGGTCGGAATCTCTCTCCTCAAGCCCAGTCCATGCTAGAAATACAGGACTAGAAGCTGGAAGCAGTTGGAAGGAATTCCCAATACGGATTATATAAAGACTGATTTGGTCCAACAAATAAGGCTAAGTTTTTAAATGTGTAGAACGCACACACAAGGGAAAAATGTTATCAAAAACCCTGTTAGGGCTCACTCCCCCTTGACTTGAGAGAACTGAGTTCCATGAACTAACTGAAGACCTTGACTGCTTGGTGCTGTGCTGGGCCCTGGGACATGTCACTCACATGCACTGTGACACAGAAGGATTAAGTCTGATCGATAATTTATATGGATGCTGGTAAAACAGCAAGCCAATGTGATCATGTGAATAGTAGTAAAGCGCTTGAGTGGTCAGGCAATACCTAGCTTATTAATGAGAATACAGTGCGTTAGCTGAGCTGCCTGTATAAAATGTATGAGAAAAATGGTGACACGTAATCAATCATTGGGCAGCAGTGAAGTTCTTGGTGTGAGGGAGCTGACAAGGCGCTGAAGTGAAAGCAGCGGTGTCCCCCCTGGACACTGAGCAAGGCTGGATTTAGGGGGTCCGTCGGGACTCTGAAGTGGCCTGCAAACATGCCTGTGTGTGTGCCTTTGTGCGTCTCTCCAGGGTTTGGGCCCAGAGCTTTTAACATTTAGAATTTAAAAAGGCCTATGAAGCTCCCTGCGCCCTCCCCCCACACACACACACATATACAGAGCATTTCTGTCACTGGGTGGTACCTTCAGGGGGACAGTAAAGGCTTTTGAATTTCTCTGTAGAAAAAAGGCACTGATACAAACATACCTAGAGGAATAGTGTAAGTTACAATTTTTAATGTATCTAAATAAGTTCAGTGACTTCTTTTTATTGAACATGATTATTTACAAGAAAACATGCAAGAGATTAAGAAACCATATTTATTTCTTCTTGGGTACAACCAGAGATGTTACCTCAACCTTTAAAATAAATAATCTCATCAATAAATCTTAGGCATGGCAGGATAAAATTAAAAAAGTAAAATTTCTTTTTAAAAAAGCAGAAAGTAAAATTCCTCCTTTGCTTTCACATAGAAGAGCTTGAACTGTTAATAGGTTTGGGATACAGTACAATTCAACAAAAATCCAGGCCAACCCTGAAAACCGGCACGTGCTGTGAAATCATCCCACGCGGCCCTGAGCTCTCTCGCCCATCGGGAGAGAGCACGTTGCCGGGGACTCTGAGCACCAGTTCCATGGGCTGCGGTGGGGTTTCTTCATAACTAGTCAGTGACCCTCTGCGTAGCCGAACAGTAATCTGAAAACATCTACATAAAAGTGAAAATAACTACTGCAACTGAGGTAAACCAAACCGGTGTTTTTGTTTATTGGCACGGTGGCCCACAATATATCACATACCTATAGCACCCGAAAGTTCAAGATCCTGGGAACAGGATTATGAATTTATTTAAAGGGAGGTTTTGTTTGTACCAATGACTCTGCTGTCTCCCCTCTGAGGGAAAGGAAAGAGGATTAATGGAATAGCACCATTGTTCTAAATCAGACTGTCAGGTAGGACTCCCGTAATAATGCTGAAGGTAACACACCGCCGTCGGGAGCCCCAGCTTCGGCGGTGTCTCTCCTCCCAGCTCCTTCGCCAGGGGCGGTGTCTGCAGACAGCCGCGCAGCACTAAGCCCGTCACTGCACTGGCCCTTTGCTGAAGGCCCGCTGCCCAGCCTGCACGGTGCAGGAGGCTGGCTCGCAGAAGCCAGGAAGGCCAGGAGGGCCCGGGGGGCCCGGCACGCCAGGAATTCCTGCCACCCCAGGAGGGCCTCGCTCGCCATCCCGGCCATTCCTCCCGTAGCTGGCAGGGCCCGGATCACCTGAAACACAAACAAAATCGCAGTGTGAAGAGAACACCCAAGGCTGCAAATGGCAGATGGCGCTAGACCCTGCAGCCCCGCAGTGTGTCCACCGGGGCTCTCCGAAACGGTGGGTGATGATGACGACGACGATGAAGAAGAGGATAAAATCCCTTCACTGAAGTTGGTTTTCTTAGAAATTCCAAGTGGAAGACCTCACGTCTCTAACCCACACCTCTACCTGGAGAGGTGTGTGGTCTAACGTGGTAGCCTCTAGCCACGCAGGTCTGCGAGCACTGAAGTGTGGCCAAGTCAGAATGGATGAACTACAGGTGTACAATTCGCCTAGACTATGAAGACTTAGTATGAAAAAAAAGTAAAAATATTTCATTAACAATTTTTGTATTTATTACATAATGATGCATTTTGAACATCATGGGTTAAATAAACTATTATTAAAATTAATTACACCTGATTCTTTTGACTTTCTTAAAGTGACTGCTTGAAGATTTATTTTTCCTAATCCCAACACTGTTTTCTTTAATTTTATTGAATTTATTGGGGTGAGATTGGTCAATAAAATTATATGGGTTTCAAGTGTTTAATCCCATAATACATGATCTATATACTTCGCTGTTGGCCACCCAAAGTCAAGTCTCCTTCTGTCACATACACTTGTCCCACTTCACTCTTCACAGTCCCCCACCCGCTTCCCTCTGGTAACCGCCATGCTCCCGTCTGTGTCTGTGAGTCTTTGTCTGTTTGCTCGTCTTATCTGTTCCTTCCAGCTTTATATCCCACATACTCTTGTCATCTGACTTATTACAAACGTTAAACACACACATGCAACTGGCATTTGTGGCTCCGGTTACACATCTTCCAAACAGCACTCCTGTAGCAATGTCCGTGGTCTCCAACAGGTGATCGGTACCCGGACGGGGAGCAGAGCGCTCAGTGATTGGAAGAGACTTTGGAGACAGACAGAAGGCTCTAAGTCCAGCTCTGCCATTTATGGATTGGATGATGTTAACAGGTCACTAACTTCTCACTTTGTGATGGAATAATGCCTTCCTTGTAATTAAATCTATGCCTGAAAGCATCTGATAAATGGGGACTTTATGAGGATATTATTGATTAATATCTTTAGAAAACTGCATAATACACCCTGCAAAGATCCATGACGCTCTTATCAGGGGTCCACACCAACAGGAACTGCACCTGAGTCTTGGTTCCTCCAGGGCACGTCTTCCTCTTCCCAAGTTTGCAGTTGTTTGGTTCCCCCAGTGAGGCACTCATAACAAAGAGGGATTTCCACTGACCATTCACCCCATCTCCCCAGCAGTGCTTCCATCATTGCAAAGGTGGCGATAAGAAAGCATGCAAATCAACCTGTATCTGTGATGATCCTATAGTTCGACAGAGGCCCTCCTCCCACCTCAGCCATAGAATTTGGCGGCCAAAAAGGCTAAAGCCAAATCTACATGTCAATGACTCATTTTCTTAAGTGGACTTTCCTTCTTTGTCAATGGTGTTGAATTTTCCTTTTCTATTTTAGTGATCATATTACATATGTCTCTTATTGGTCTTATTATAGTGGTCTGGTCTTATTACATGATTTTATTACACATACCTCACATACTTTTAGAAGGAAGGTAGGTTAGAGAGCTTGTCTTACCTATGACCCCATTCTCCCTGGAGGCTTACAAAGCAGATCCATATAAAGCAATGTTATAGGACAAAATATTAGTAAGTTTTATGAGAATAATCATCTTTGACAATGTCCATCTCAAGGTAGTAGGTAAGCAGAGATGTAAATAATTTCCCCTCACTTATTTCATAAGCTTTTATTTGACCATATTAAGTTGTGATGAAGCCAGTGATTATGTGTTTTCCGCTAAAGACGAGGCCCCTGAGAAAGTTCTCTCTCATCCAGAGTATCTATAAGCAAGGCCTTAGCAGAACTGTGCCTTTGGGAGAGCTTGTTCATATTTCCTTGTATTGGGGGCACCTAGAGGTCATTTTTTAAAGTTTAAGATATAGGCCAGACATAAATGCACATATAAGGTGGTTTTCATACAACTTATCAGTAGCAATACCTGGTCTACCTTAAGATTAATCATGATTAGCAGGAGAAAATGCCCAAAGAAAAGGTTGCAAACAAAATGACCATAGGGATAAGGCTGGTATGTGGGTTGGGAAGGGCCAAAGGCAGCCGGTGAGCCAACTCCTATATCTGTAAATAGTCTAAATGGAACACAGCCACGGTCGCTAGTTTGCACATTGCTTATCGCTGCTTTTGCACGACAAGAGTAGAACTGAGTAGGTGCGATAGAAAACACACATGGCCTTAAAGCCAAAAAGCATGCTCCTTTACAAAAAGAGTTTGCTGACTCCCAGTGTCATAAAGAAATGGCCCTGTGTTAAGAGAGTCACCACTGTCTTTACTGGAAGAAAACCAACAGTACAAGTGTAATGACAGTTGGGATAGAAGATGAGATTCCACCTCAGCTTTGGGAGTCAGTGGCAGGACCAAGGCCCGTGGCAGACAGGGGTGCAGATGCCGCCACGGCTCTGTGCCGGCTAACAGCTGCCAGGAGGGAGCGTGGGCAGGTACACCAGAACCTCCGATAATGTTCAAAAGAAGCCTGGAAACTGAGCTATTAAAGAAATATCTCTCAATTTATAATGTAAGCAACTAACTCAAACTTTTATTTAACATTCACAGAGCCAGCTTCCTGCCGAAAACCTTCAATGTAAGGAAATCAATTCTCTAATACACAAACTATTTAAAAGTAAGAGGAAAGCTTTCATGTTTAGCTCCCCAGTTCCACACATTCTAGGAGGGTTTTTTGATTTTCACTTGAGTTCATTTCAGATTCTTGTTCAACCTTTGAGGAAGGAGGTGTCGAAGTCATTCTGTCTAGCCTTGCTTCATCTTCTAAAAGGCTCATCTAGCCCAATTTTCCCTCTAGCAAAGACAGTAATTTAGCCCTTAGAACTTTGGGCGATGACTCGTCATCATCATCATCACCTGCACCTAAGACACTCTCCCTTAACCCTTCACCACGTACGCCCTGTGCTCATCACTGACCCATGTCCTCCTGTGCAACCCGAGAGTGAGGAGGGTTAAACCACACCCATACTCTCCCACAGCTAGAAAGTGTTGGGTTAGCAACAAGGGCCCTTAGCCACTCCTCTTACTGTGTTTTCATGCCTCTTAATTGCTAATTCTGCTGAGGTGTGTGTGTTGTGTCTGTGTGTGTGATGTTTTTGCTTAATTCATTGGGCCTGCTAGTGGAAAGAAGCGCAATAGCCCAGAGTTAGTATTAATTCTTCTAGACATTTACTTATCATAACTAAGGGTATTTTTCCAAGATTTTGCCCTGTAGAAATGGCTGAGGGTGGGGGGCGGAGAAACAGCCTTCACATAACAGATTGTCAGTTTCTGGTGAGCCCTGACACTGGGCATTTACTCACAAAGGTGCTCTAAAGTCACCATGTGAGAACCTATCTCGGGAATAAACCAATGTCACAGCCTGAGTCATTCAAGAAATCCAGCAGCTGCATGGGCAAATATCTATAAACTACTTTTCAAGTCTGAAGGAGAAAGTGCAGATCTGTCCTGGTTCTGCTTTGCCTGCCTGATGTGTGTGTTATCTACAGGAATTGTGTGATGACTACACAGTGTTCTGAAATTTCAAGGACCTATAGGGTCCAGCACAAATAGTGCCGTTTTTTTGTTGCAAAATCATAAGCATGTAATTCTATAACATGACAATATCACACTCAAGCACATTTTTATATAATATCTTAGGTGAAATGTTTGAATTAAAACTATAAATTATTACAACCATATTATTACCCTACCAACCATACTCAAGCAGGTGTTACTTCTGCCAGTCCCTGTATAAAAATGGTCAAAACATTTCATGATTTGTAACTGAATGTCTATGTCATTATCTGTGCAAACACCAGAGGGCAGTCATGTTACATCAGTGGAGGCCAAACCCCACCAGAACATTCTGACAGTCCTAATACAAGCTACGGAATGAAAGGGACTATTTGAAGCTCTTAAAAAAAACTGAACATAATTTTAAGTATTAAGTAGAGTATTCTATATTAACCAACTGGTGATATTAAAATTTTTGTACATGCCAGGAACTTTTCTATGTTGTTCACCTTATGCTACGCTTAGTTTTGTGGTATTGGACAAAGCATATATGTTTAAGAAATTGGTGTAAAGTGGTTTATTTACATAAGATGCCACAACTAAATTAAATAGCTGCAGCAATGGGAATAGGATAAATAACTACTGCCAAACTTACAGCTAAACTGAGTGTGCTCTTTGTTTGCTTTTTTCTCCACTCAGTATTCACAGTCAAGCTCACCTATACACGTACTTTGCACGAGCCCCCTGAATAGCCCATTCATCTGCTCGGCAGCACAAAGCCAGCTCTACCTCCACGAGCAAGAATGGAAAGGCATCTCAGCTCCCAAGTCACAACCCTGGTGGCCACGTATGTACACAGTCCCTCACTTAACTCCTCTGCCTCATGAGTTTGAATGCCCACAAAGGAGGTCAAGACCCATTATTAAATACTTTTCTTTGAAATCCTCAGAGTGCCAAGGAATTCATCACAAAGTTCAGCAGCATCAGGCATAGACATTACTCTTCATGAGATGACCCAGTCTAGTAATACCACTAAAGGCCTCTGGTAGAAACCAAAGGGGGACCAGGGTTAGGGAGGCTCTAAGGTCCCAGGGTCTCTAATGTGATGCACACGGCTCTGTGAGAGATGCACAAAGGGAATCAAGACTCTAAGTGTGTAGGGGACAGACAAGCCGTCATTTTGCCTACTAAGCGCACCTGGATGCAGAAAGCATAAATATTTGCCTCTATCAGTTATTACCTGAGAACTTTGTCAGGACAGATGACCTTTGTAAGACTCTTATTCCCTCAAATATAAAAAGAGAAATAACAGTAATAACAACAGCTAAATTTGCAGAATTCTTGCCATATGCTGGGCACTATTGTAAGTGCTTTATATGTATTAACATACGCATAGACCCTCCTAAATAACTCTCTAGGGTAGATGCAGTCATTATTCCCATTCTGCAGAGGAGAAACTGAAGCACTAAGAGGGAGAGTAGCTAAAAATCACATAGGGAGCAATGCATATGCCCCGGCCGGCTAGGTCCAGGGCCTGGACTTCTTACGTCTCTGCCCTCACTACTCCTGACTATGAGAAGAAACAAACGAGATGGTGTATTTGTACTTTTAACCACAGGACTACAGCCAAAACAAGTGCCAATGTAATAATGACCTCGGGTCCATGTTAGGCAATACAGCATTACAGCCACAAAGGGCCTTATAATACTTAACCATGAACAAGGTGGCCGATATAAAGGGGAGAAGAGAACCAAAACTGTCCAGAAAGAATAAAGGAATTCTGATAACTGACGGATAATGAAGGTCTTGGATACATTTTTTTTCAAATATATTACATATGTTAGCCCAAGGAAGAATGATCAAATGATCTTTATTCCGTTCAGGAGGATTGAGTCCCAAATCCAGCAGATGAGATAACAGAGGAAAAAGCTGTAGTATACCTTGTCCTGCAGGCCCTTTCTTTTAGGTAAGATATGTATTTACCTAGAAGGTTCCAGAGAGCTTCTGTGTAAATATTGAAGGTTCCCCTGGGTCCTAAAGTCCTATTACAATTATGTTTGTGACAGACCAGAAGTCACATTTCTAATCACATTCCAAACTCCACCAGGAGAATTTAAAAGGGCCCACCCTCTCAGTGGTCAATTAATCAGTGAGACTATTTACTGCCAGTCAGTACTTTGTATTTGCGATTTGGAGTTGGAGAAGATTTCCGAGGAGGGCAGGTCTGAGCTGTTAGGGGTGGAGCTGACTGAGAGAAGAGGAGCTGATTGCTGCCCATCCAGAGCAGAAGTGACAGGCTGCAGGGGCTTAACTAGGGTCTGGCCGTGACCCAGCTCTCCTCCATCTACCTCCAAAAGCAAATGTGGACTTGTTAAATTCACGGTAGTAATAATAACCAACATTTCTTGAGCACTTATCATGGCCAGAAACTACCCCAATTACTTTACATGGGTGGATTAATCAGAATTATGCTACCACAAATACACTATCTTATAAATGGAGAAAATAGGCCACAGAGCAATTACATCACTTGCCCAATGTCATACAATCAGTAAGTGACAGAGTCAAGATTTGAGTCCAGGGTGTCTGACTGTGGAGCCCGCACTCAGCATGCTAGCTCTGGGGGAGGAATGACGCGGATGCCCTTGTTCAGGACCGACCTCGCTGGATTTGGAAAATCCATAGCTGTGCACATTTACACACAGACAAGAGAATGTCAGCCGACCTAAAATCCCAAACCCCGGGCCTGTGCCTCAGCAAGCAAGATAAATATAGTCCCTTTGTGCCTGTGTGCTTTTGAAAGTTAGCTTTAATTTTTTTTAAATGTCAAATATCCTTTCAATGAAAATGTAACAGAAGCACAGGAGGGGGAAAAAAAGGACCAGATTTCAGAGTGGAACCTGGAAAGGAGGGAGGGGCAAGGACTTGCAACGGCAGAAAGAAAGAGGACGAGTCTTGGAAGTCCTGAAAACGGGAGCCCATAACATTGTTTTTAACAAATCAAATTCATGTATTAAATAAATGCAAGACCAGTTGTAACAAATTTATTGTTTTTCCTAAGAGAGACAAGATGACAACCAGGTAGAGCTGCCACTGATGAGCTTGTACTGCCTTACCATTTTGTCCATGCATGGATGTTTCATTTATCAAAATGCAAATCAGCCAAGCCCAATTTCGGCAGAGCAATGACCCAGGAGCACTTGAAAACCAGTCAGACTCAGGGACTCCTAGTGGGCTACTGCAGGTGGGGAATCGTGCGTCCCCTGGTGGTAGCCTGAGACACTGCACATACAGAGCTAGTCTTCCTCAAACTTCCCATTTGTAAACTATTGTTTATCAAGAGATTTTTTGAAAGAGTCACCAGAAACAATAATATATCTTTGTTAGAGGAGAATCTTGACAATAGTGCAAGTCACTTGTCCAAGAACTGTTAGGTGACTTGTCAACAAAATGGGAGGAGAAACTATAAGGTTATCCTGTATATTCAATATATAGACAATTAAGTAAATAGTAATGATGATATTATATCAGCTTTAAAACCTCCTGTTGCTACCATTGATAAAGGAGAAAAGCACTCAGTAAGTTTTATTTCCTTCCTCTTTCTCTAAACATCTATCAGTGAATCTTCTCCTGGACCATTTAGTGCCGACCAGATTCTTTCCTTTTCCATCACAAAAAATGTATCAATTTGGGAAAACCTCTTAACAGACCCACAGTTTTAGCAAAGCAGTGTTGGAGCTATCTCCAAATGTGTTCATATTTTTTAACGTATTTTAATGAGAAAGCAATCCCCAGGAGCAATGAAATGTATAATTAGAAAGCAATGATGTTTGGGGCTGTAATTATAGCCATGATTGACTATGTAAGCCCATGGCAGAATTAAAAAGCCATCACTGCTTTTTCTAAATTTCCCTAAAACAAGTTTTTCAAATCCATTGTGAAAGCATGTGCCCCCCCTTTTCCCACACAGCTCCTTTTGCCTGGACTCTCCTCAGCAGCAGAGGTTTGGGAGCCTTCCCGAGGAGCCATAAGAGAAGTTCGCAGTAAGACAGCACGTCATTCGCGCTCTTAAACCACCTGGCTTTAGCTCCTGCTATGCTCTTTCTCTGGCTGGGTTTGTAGGTCCTTTTCCCGATGGGTGAGTGTGTTGCAGCCTGGTCTGCGGGGCACAGAGTACCCAGTGTATAAAGAGAGAGCAGATGCCCTGTGAGAGAACCCGGGCTCTCACACACAGGCTACTGTGTCCCTCAGCGCACACAGCAGTGACGTGTGGCTTGTGTGAGGTTCTTTGTGGCCATGAGTAGGAATGTTCAGGTATATTTATTTATTTGGATATGGGATTTTGGAGGGTCAGGACGTTTAAAACAGGAACTTTAAAAATAAAATTTTAGTTACTCCCTATGCAAAATGAATAGTTTGCAAACTTGAATGAATTTTTCTATGGCTCTAACTTTTTAGTTAAAATGTTTGAAAATGCAGGAAACTATCAACTGGCCTTGAAGTGGAGAGGATCCCATTCGTTCAGAATTTCATAATGAGTATGTGTGGCTAGACCAACACTTTTTTAAAGCATCTCTTTAAATAATTAACATTTCAAGTCCTGGCATGTTTTCTGGTAAAGAACACAGATATGAGTTAGAAAACATTTAACTCTTCATTAAGGTTGGTCTGGAAAGTTGATGCGAACCTATCTTGAGTATCACACGACATGCTTTAGTGATTAAAGCGCAAGTGTTTTCAACCCGTGCGCCTCAGCGGCCAGTGTGCTGCTAACGGCTCAGCCTCACCTCGCCACAGGGCACTCTTACCTGGGAGACCTGCAGTTCCCGGCAAGCCCTTGGGACCTCTTCCTGGAGGGCCGCGCTCCCCCTTCTCTCCCAAGTCACCTGCATTTGATTAGAGAAAGGTTATCGTTTCTACATATCTATAAAAATAAAGTTCTGTACTCCTGAACACATTCTGAAAGCAAAGAGTCGTAAAATTGCCACAAACTAGATCGTGGCAAGGCAAAAATCAGGTTAATTATAATAATAGATCTAAGGGAGAAAATCAAATAACCATATTCATAGATGCTGAAAAGATGTTTGAAAGAATTAAACACATTCTTGATGCAATAGTCAAAAGATAAGATCAATGACTACCTCCTCCACATGGAAAAATGTACCCTTTCAACCCAAAAGTCAGCATGATGCTTGATGGGAAACACAATAAGCAGTTTCACTACAGTCACTATAAAGATGTCCACTTTATCGTTATTATTTATCATTTGGTTTGGGAGGTTGAAAACATCCATGTGCAAGTGATAGGAGTATATATCTTAAACCCTAAAAAATCTATTCAAAATACAATATAAAAAATAAGAGATAATTCAGTAAAGTAGCAAGATACAAAATTAATACATGGAAATCAATAAATATACAAACGATATGTACAAACACATTCATATATACAAACAACAACCAGTAATGAGTAGTAAAAAATGATACCACTTATAATAGCAATTAAAATAGTAAATCCCAGGAATAAGTTTAATCAGAAATATACAAACCCAAAATGAAAAAACTGAATGTTTCTAAAGGTTACAAAAAGACTGGGAAAATGTTCTCATACAGATGACATCATCATAAAAAGGTGCCAGTTCTCCCTTAACTTACTTTTCATCATGACCCCAATAAAAATACAGATTTTGTTTTAACCAGAGGTGATTCTGAAGTTTGTGTAGAAAAACACAGCCCCGGCCGCTAGTTCAGTTGGTTAGAGTGTTCCCCAGAGATGCCAAGACGGCAGGTTCCGTCCCTCACCAGGGACCACACGTTACCTAACCAACGGATGCATAATAAGTAGAACAACAAATCGATGTTTCTTTCTCACTCTCTCCTCCTTCCTCTCTCTCTAAAATCGATACATAAAAAAAGAAAAAGACATAAACCAGAATAGCCATAAGAACTCCAAAAAGAAAAGCAACTCGAAGGGAATTAAACCTACCAAATATTAAACCACCAAAACATCATGGGGCTGGTACATGAGTGGACAGACCAATGAAAGACAATAGAAAGTCTAACTACTTATTCCAAATACATATATAGGAATTTGGGTTGTAACAAGGATGGCATCTTAAAGTGGGAAAAAAAGTTGAGTAATTCAATAAATAGTATTGCAAAAGTGGGTAGCCTACTTGAGACAAAAAATGTTGGATTTATTCCTCACATCACAATCCAGGATAAATTGCAAATGTATCAAATATTTTAAATGTAATTTGAGAACCAGAAGAAAACAAGGGAGAATTGTTTTAAAACCTCAGGTTCAAGTTGGCCTTTCTATTAGGATATGAAGCTGTAACTCTTAATATGAAGAGCTCCTGAAATCAATACAAAAAGGCCAGTACACAATAAAAAATAAGCTGAATATGCAAGCAAGGAAGTCAGTGAAAGAAAATAAAAATGGCTCTTAACTCTATAAAAAAATTCCCTGACTTCATTCTCATAACAGAATTAATGTAAACTCAGAATAACAAAGTTGCTATTTTAACCTATATGCCTGTATGATCAGCAAAAATTCCAAAGTTTAATTAAGCATATGTTAGCAAATCTGTGGAAAAATACACTATTACACATTGCTGATAAGAGTATAAACTGGTAGAGTCTCTCAAAGGGTAATTTGGCAATATCTATCAAAATTACAAACAGAAGTACCATTTTACCCAGTAATTCCACTTCTAGGAATTCATCCTAGAGATATAGGGCTTTTCTGTTGATATTCATACAAAAATGAGCACACGCAGTGGTGTCCCCTGGAGCCTTACTGACATTGCAGAAGACTGAAAACAACTGAAATGTCTACCAAAGGGTTAAATGCATCATGGTGCTTCTACACGCCCAGTGCCATTGGAACACAATGTGCTCTGAAGGAGAATCAGGAAGCTCTTGGAAATGATCTCCAAGACGTTGTTCAATGAAAAACACAAAGTCCAGATCACTTACTACAGGACGATATGATTTGTTTTTTAAAGAACCTAGGAAAATATGCTATACTCATTGATCCTTGCATATCATCATTAGTAAGGATGTGTAAGAAATTAGCAATAACAATGACCTAATGGTAAGAAACAAGGAAACTTAGCAAATGGGAGTCATGGGTGGCAGAGAAATTTTTTACTGAATATCTTTTTATACAGTTTAAAAATTCTTGAATAATGTCAATTTAGTATTACCAAAAAGAAATTAATGAATTTCCCAAATGTCAAGTGTGCTGTTAGAAGTGTCTGCATTTCACTATGGACTCATTATTTACCAGGAATATGCCGTTGGTTGCAGCCAGCCATGTGCATTTGCAGGACAGTTGATTAAATTTAGGGCATCAGCAGCCACTGAACAGAGCTGCACTAATTATCCTGCCCCTGCAGAGACCAAACCCAGAAACCTGGCCTCATTAACCAAGTGCTCCAATACCTTCGTTAACTGCTCCTAAATGACTTCTACTGCCCCCCAGTACAAGGCATTATTCTACTATCTCATTAATATAGTATTATATTTTTTATACACTTTTAGGAAAATGCAATGGTATTTTGTAAAGAATTCAGTACATAATCATTTCCCCCAAACATTTGTATTGCCCCAACCTCCTTCAATACTAAGTTGTTGTAATTTAAGAAGGAAAGGCATGTACACAGCAAAAATAGGAAAGATACATGTATAACCATCAATACAGTAGTCAAACAGTTCTCATACTCTGATTTTAACTGTGAATGTTCTTGTGTGAATATTTTTACAGTGAATCAATTACATTTCTAAACAAATCAAATTTATATAAATACCGTGTAAGGTATTCATAGAGCTCAGGATGAACTCACGTTCACATAAGCTCATTTTTTTCACGCTCATCATCAATATAGCTATATTGTATTAGGAAGATATGACAACTGGCATTTTTAAAACCAACAGCAGAAGCGCCCTTGTTAACTTAGCATTTTAAATGACGTATCACTGTAATTCTGGAGACTGGCAATGAGAAGAGAATCTTTAAAAGTGCCATATTTTTTATACATATGAGATGAAGATTATAAATTAAAATGCAGCTTTCGCACACACAGCGAAAGTTAAAAACATTCCAGTGAGAAGCCACGACAACTTTATAATGTTGCTTGCTAGAGAGAAGATGCTATCCTAGTTGTGCTGCTGCGTTTGATTATCGGTCATAGAAAAACACATTTTAGCTGAATCCAAGACAGCCACACTGCAGACTGCTGCTCCACAGCATGGCTGGCTGTCGCCAGGGCTACTCTGCTTCTGCATAACCCTGATAATGCCTTATTTTGAGATGTTTGAAAAGTGGCTCAAGAAATGAAAGGGCCACCTTTGTTAGCCTGTTGTGTGAGAAAATACATATAAAGAGCTGATAAAATCAGCTTAGATAAGGTATGAAGGGAAGTATGCGGTTTTTAATAAATGAGCCCTAATTTCGGCCTCTTGTAAGCCTGGCACAATTTCAAAGCTTCCAAAGGCTGGACAAAATTGAATATGGAGAGAGAGCTCAGTGTTCCTCTTAAAGAGAACTGGAGAGGTAAACTGCAGGAGTTCTGGCCAAGATGGAGGTGTAGGCAGATACATTTCACCTCCTCACACAACCAAAATAAGGAAACAGCCAATTTAAAAACAAAAAAATAACCAGAACTGCCAGAATATTGAACTGCTTGGAAGTCTGACAACCGAGGAGTTAAAGAAGAAACATTCATCCAGACTGGTCGGAGGGGCAGAGGCAGGCAGCCAGGGTGGAGATGAATAGCAGCAAGGCCGTGACTTGAGGTCCGGGCAGTCCCACATTCACGAGCTGATAAACTGGGAAGAACAACTGAGGAGTGAGACAGACTGTGTAACTCAGGGTTCAAGCACCAGCAAAATAAAGTCTCAGAACCACTGGATGTAAAATCCGGTAAGAGTTGTGTCAGGGAGAAACGGCCAGTCTCTCGAGAGAGCTGAGCAAACAGCATTGTTCCCTTTCTGGCCCCTCCCCTACATGCGTCACACCACCATGCAGCGAAGTGGGTTACCTTGCCCTGCCAATACCTAAGGCTCTGCCCCCTACAATATAACACATGTGCTAAGGCAAAGAAATATGGTTGAAATGCAAGAATAGACCAAAACTCCAGAAAAAGAACTAAGCAATGAGGAGATAGCCAACCTATCAGATGCACAGTTCAAAACACTGGTAATCAGGATGCTCACCATGCTCAATCAGAAATGACTGAGTATAGAAGAAAAAAAAAAAAGAGGAAGAAGTAAAGGCTACACAAAGGGGAACAAAGAAAAACATATAGGGAACCAACAGTGAAGGAATGGAAACCAGGACTCAAATCAAAGACTTGGGACAAAAGGAAGAAACAAACATTTAATCACAACAGCAAGAAGAAAAAAGAATTCAGAAAAATTAAGAAAGGCTTAGAAACCTCTGGGACAAGTTTAAATGTTCCGACATGTAAATCATAGGGGTTCCAGAAGGAGAAGAGAAAGCTCAAGAAATTGAAAACTTATATGAAAAAATAATGAAAGAAAACTTCACCAATCTGGCAAAGGAAATAGACATGCACATCCAGGAAGCTCAAGAATCCCAAACAAATTGGACTCAAAGAGTAACACACCAAAACACATTATAATTAAAATTGCTATATTTCGATAAATTGTTAAGATAAGGAGAGAATTTTAAAGGGAGCAAGAGAAAAGAAGAGAGTTGCCTATAAAGGAGTTCCCATGAGTTACCAGCCCATTTCTTAAAAGAAACCTTACAGGATAGAAGGGGCTGGAAAGAAGTTTTCCAAGTGATAAAAGGCATGGACCTACATCCAAGATTACTCTATCCAGCAAAACTATCATTTAGAATGAAAGGGCAAATAAAGTGCTTCCCAGATAAGGTCAAGCTTAAGGAGTTCATCATCACCAAGCTTAAGGAGTTCATCATCCTTATTATATGAAATGTTAAAGAGACTAATCTAAGAAAAAGATCAAAAACTATGAACAGTAAAGTTACAACAAACTCACAACTATAAAGAACTGAACCTAAAAAAACATAAACAAAAACAAACTAAGCAAACACCTAGAACAGAAACAGAATCACAGAATTGGAGAGATTGCATGGAGGGTTATCAGTGGAGAGGAGGAGGGGGGAAATGGGGGATGAGGTGCAGGGAATAAGAAGCATAAATGGCAGGTACAACATAGAAAGTAGGAGGTTAAGAATAGTGTTGGAAATGGAGAAGCCAAAAAACTTACATGTATGAGCAATGGACATGAACTAAGGGGGGTGGCAGAATGCTGGAGGGAATGGGGGTACAGGATGAATGGGGAGAAAGGGGAGAAAAGGAATGGAACTGCTGCATAATCAATAAAATATACTTTAAAAAAGAGAACTGGAGAAAAATTTTCTCTGAGAAAACCACATAGACCGTTGTCCTGCTTTCAGCTGCAGGAACTCATGCCACGGAAGCTTTCTCATGACAAACAAAATGGCTAAAACTGAATAGATTCTCATCACTCCATGGTTGCTATTTATTTCATTTATTTGCAAGTTGTAATTAATGGTCCCTCTTCTTATGAGCAGCTTAATATTTTAAAAAGTGTTAGCCACCTTTATGACCATACTTTCTCAAGCCTTCCCTTACATATTGGCATGTCTGTCTGACTCACACTGAAATACCTGAAAAAAATATACAGCTTTACTCATAAGGACCTAAAGGAAATCCATACCATAAACATTTAAAAAATGGTATTTACAACACAAAAGACTGACTTCACACTAAGAAAAGTGACCACGGGCCAGATGGGCGTCTCTCTTGCGTCTGTTGAATAGACACAGAAAATGTGCAAAGTGCATTGGCCACGGCCCTAACACGTTTGTGTAATATTGTATAAAACATGTTGATGGAACACAAAAATATAATATATGTATATACATGACTTAAGCTTTCAGTGTGATTTGAGGCCTATTCCTACTAGCTACCACTGAAAATGTCCCACTCTGTTTTCCAGAGTAATTTTTAAGGAGGAAAACAGGAATTTAATTAAAATACAGCCTGCTGAAAGCTTTAGTAAAACTTATTCCTTTGTTATTCATGGGACAATTTCTCTTGCAATAGCATCTCAGTGTGACCCACCCCGTCTTCAGTAGCCATGGGCAACAGTGACGGGGACGACGTGAAGCATCGCCTCTCCAGTGGGCTGCACATTTAGGTCTCCGAGGGTCAAGTGCTGATCTTGGGGCAAATTTGATCTGTAACCTTTGGGTAGTAAAAGGCTTTATGTTTCCTATTAAATACTATTGTTAATGTATGGGGTGGGACAAGAAAGGTCAAGTAGAAGTACGTAGAATCAAACATCTCCAAATGTGTGACAGCATTGATAAAGAAAATCTGCTTACTTCTTTTCTGCACATACCCCAAATTTTAAGAAATAAAATAAGAAAAGATGCTGCTTTAAAGAAATCTTATGACAGGAAACAGATAAAGGGAGCTGGGGAGAGAACTTCTGTTTAAAAAAGAAAGAAAAGGACTATATCACTTCTGGATTATAGGCTATGCCATAAATAACAAAGAAAAATTAGGGGGAAATCCCTTATATAATCAAGCCACGCGGACGAATGGCCTTAGTGGTGGAGACATTTTCCAGGTCCCAAACAGAGAAATACACCTTTCTTCCCTTCAAAATTCAGTTTCTCTGCTAGGGCCAAGCCAGCCCACCCCAGCCACATTCAGAACTTCCCCAAAAGTTTCGCCCACATTTCATCTTTGTTTCCAGGGTTTCGCCGCCCTGCTTGTGCATTAAAATCACCTGAGCTGTGTTTTTTTAAACCCTGATGACCAGACCAATTAAATCAGAATCTCTGGGAATGCGGCCCCCACGTGAGTCATCGTCCTTCAAGCTCCTCAGGTGTTTCCAGCGTGCAGCCCGGACTGAGACGCAGCCTTGGGCAGAGTCTCCTAACCTCCCAAGTCAACAGACGCCTTCGCTTCTTAGAAGAATAAGATGGGACTTCAGGAGAGTTCTGTTACTAATGAACACAGGTAAGCTCTGTCCAAATATGGAGACTTCCTTTTAGCCAAGACAGTAGGGCTGTGATTTCTACGGTCCCTACGAGGTGTCCCATTTCAACAGAAACATGGATCAAGTGCATTTAGCTGCACTGGAATCAGGGGGCGGTGTGTTAGGACACAGACTGCTGCCCCCCACCCCCCACCCCCCACCCCTGCCCGAGATTTCTATTGGTGGGCCTGGGGTGGGCCGGAGAGTCTGCATTCCTCCTAACAAGGTCCCTGGTGGTGCTGATGGTCCGGTGGCCTCTCGTTCAGACTCACTGCTCTGAAGTGAACTCCTGATAGCTAAGGAGACATCCTGGGCTCTGGCACAACAGGGCCAGCCAAGTCAACAATCACCGAGGCAGAGGGGTTTCTTAGAAATGATTCACAGAGTGCATGGGAACTAACCTTAGAAAAAAACATTTACGACATGAGTACCTAAACTAATAGCTGGAAGCAGGACAAAGGTGGCTGTCTATGTGATTTTCTCAGAGGAAATTTCTCTCCAGTTCTCTTTAAGATGAACTCTGAGCTCTCTCTCTCTGTATTTGATTTTGTCCAGCCTCTGAAAGCTTTGAAATTGTGCCAGGCTTACAAGAGGCCCCAATTAGGGCTCATTTATCAACATGCACATGCCCCAAAATTGCAATTAAAGAAACTATTCCAGCAGAGGATATAGTTAACCAAGTGCATCAGCAATGCATTTATAGATCCAAAAAGGCAGCTCACTTGCCCTCTGACCATTCACACCATAATGTTTAATCCTAATTGGAACAGCACCATTTTAAAAATGAAAGTCCTTCTCTTGTGTTTGATGCCATGCCTTTTTGAAGTTTCCCAGAGAGCTGTCACTCACTCATCATGGTACAGAAAGTCCTCACTTTATTCAGTCCTCTCTGCAAATTATTCAGGGCACACACGCCCTAGGCTGATGTACTTACCTCACTCAACTAGCAAGTGCCATCTGAGGCAACCAGTCCTCCTGCAAGGCCTGTTTAATACCTAACACACAGCCCTATTTTTCTGAAAAATGCTGGATGCAAGGGCTTAATGTGCTTGCAATAAAAGGGGAAGAAACCGATGCTCTTATACTCTCTCACATGTTAAAGAAGGAATAAGGTTAGGTTGCACTTCAGAGCTGAAAAGGAAATCCAACAAAACCAATGTCCAATGTCACTTTTTAGAAGAAGGGAAAGGCAGCTTCCACTCACGATGTAATTTTTCTTATCTCTTGCTCACAAATCTTGTTAGTTTAAGTAAGGGATACAAACATTCTAAGGCTGGTTGTCAACTTAGAAGACCTCTACAATAATTTCAGGTTCTGGAAAAAATTAACTGCTGAATAAACTTTCATTAGGCCCTATGAAGTTTATTTTGAACTATATGAAGCATAGTATAACTGAAAAAGATCGGTGCCGAAAGTCTGAGGACCTTAACACCAGCGTTTAGTCTACTGCCGTCATACAGCAAGGTCAAGAGAATCCCATGTAACAGTTCTCTAATCTTTACCATGTTCAGTGCAAAGGAGAATAATATGTCTTATCTCACAGAGTATCTGGAGCCTGGTCGGACATGTGAATATGTCTGAAAAGGACGATGTGTGTCTTGGTTCCACCTGGGCAAAAAGGCTTACCTTTAGGCCCCCTCAAACCGAGAGCACCCGGGGGGCCTTTAATTCCTGGGAGGCCACGAAGTCCCATCTGGCCTGGGAAGCCATTCTCTCCAGGGGGCCCTGGGGCACCAGGGGGTCCGGGCCTCCCAGGGAGGCCAGACGCCCCTGAGTCTGGACGCTTGAGGCTAGCAGCCATCTCAGCAAGATGCTCTAAAAGATAATAAACAAAACAGCCGAGAAACATTAGAAACGTGGAAGTGGTACTAATGAAAACAGGTACTACACGTGCCTTTTTAAAAATGTGTCACCAGAACTTCAAACATGGTGGTGAGAAATTAATACAGTCCAATCATTTTTCCACAGACTCTGGGCCGGAAAACCTTCCTGGGGCTGTTTGACTCAGGTCTCCCTAGATGGACCTGGAGCTGCTGTTTTGCAACCGGGGCAAAGTGACGGGGATGAAAACCTTCAACGGCAGGGCTGCGGGGTGAGTGGTGTTCTACAAGAATGAGTGTGCCCCCCGAATCCTGACCTGTTCTCTGAGGACCCAGGATGGGAAAAATGTGAGTTTCAGAATGTAGGTAGAAGTGGGTGTCCAGAGGCTTTTTAAGGACATTGTGCAGGATTATTACTGAAACACCATTTGAGACCTAGCCTAGCATTTTTAGTTTGATGATACTAAGTAACTTGACATATTCCGGGAATTCATGACTTCTTATGAATTCTCCTTTTCAGAAGTTTTTTCATGCTTGGAATAGACAATAAACCTTAAAAATAGCCTTGGGAATGGTCACAGTCTGTCTTAAAAATTAATAACTGTGTGGACCTTTTCAGGAATGATTAAATAGATTAACAGTCATCCACCAAGACTATGTAGAACAAGGCAACTTTCCCATTAAAATCCTTTAAGGAAAATATTCTAATGTAATACAATTTAAAGCTTTAGGGCGTGATGGAGAATTTGAATTTAAAACACATTTCTAAACAACATTTTTAAATTGTTCCAATGTGAGTATTCTAAGTTTGCCTTACATATGTAAGAGTTAGCATAAAATCACAATTTTCTAGATATGTGATGCTTAACATTGAAACATCCTTTCAAGATAGAATGTCTGCAGTGAAGAAACTTGGTACTGAAATGCAGAGGTGACAGTTTCATTCTGGAAAACTCTACAAATCTGGGAGGCAAATCAGACTGTCTCATGAGCATACAAAGAAGAGTATTTATTTCTGCCAGAAGTGGTTCCAACCAGAACAAAACACTTATTCGTGAGAAGGCCCAGGGGTTCCAGGGTCTCCTCAGTTATAGGAGGGCTTGTGCATCTCCATTTTCAGTGTGGTTTCAGAACTAGACCAATTTGGAAACAGCTTTGACAAACAGCAATCACCACAGCTACAGATAAATTTAGATCAAGGTTAACAAATGTGAACATGTATCACCATTTTGGTAAAACACTAGTTATTGATTTTTGATGAAAGCAGTTTGGTACATGAGTAGCCATAATGGCCTTACACTCCTTACGAGTCAGTTACTTCTCACGTAGTCTACGGAGATATGGAGAGAGCCTTGGCCAGTGCTGGGTCCTCACTGAGTGGTAGGGCGTTGAAGAAGGGAAAGACACTTGAGAACTGTTTCAAAGGAAAGCAAAGTGTGTGTGTGTGTGTGTGTGTGTGTGTGTGTGTGTGTGTGTTGTGCTTTCTTGTCAATGAACACCCTTGGAAAAAAAAAAAAAGCTAGTCCAAAAAGTGATACTTTTCCTTTTCTTTGAGGCTATAAACTATCATGATGATGGCAAGCTGCATAAAACAGAACTGACATCAGCATTATTCAAAATCTCCCTCCTTTAAAGCATACAGAAAAAAAATCAAGCCACTATGTTATTTACCTTGCATGACTCTCATGCAAACCTGCTTAATGTGCTGATCTGTCGGTGCTCTCCCCTGGGGCAGAAGAGAAAAAAAGCAGTTTATACACAGAACCGTAAACAGCACATCCTTGAACAGTAAGCTGACTGACAGACTTGGCAGGGAACAGGGTGGCTGGGTTTACAACAGGACCACTTGCCCGCACTGCCCAGGAGCTGACGTCTGGTCCAGCCAGGCCGCCCCAACCCCTTGTGCTGCGGACAGTCTCCACAGAGCAACCACGGGGACTGCCCTCCACTCACCGGAGGGCCCTGGATGCCAGGCAGGCCGGTGGCACCCTGTTCTCCCTGCACACCTCGGGGTCCAGGTGGTCCCTTTGGTCCTTCCACTCCAGGGAGCCCCCGACCTCCTTCAGGCCCCCTCAAGCCAGGCTCCCCGAGGTTGCCCACCTACAACAAAATGGAACACTATGAAACCAGGACTAACCACAAGTAATGTGGCTGCTTAATATCAATGTAATATTAACACACAAACTTCGAGGTTTACTACATCCTCTTTGTTCAGAGGTTACAAATCCTTGATTTAAGGACAGAAAATGCCACAGCTCATTAGTCTCTTAGAACTCCAGTTCAAATGAACTTTTAAAGAATCTTTCTTTTCTATAGTTATTATTTCAAAATGTTAGTTGAAATAATACTTTTAAAAAATCACATCCTTTGTACTTTAAGCCACTTCCTAAGAGCAAGTTAGCTTTCAGTAAGGCTTGTCAACTTTTTATGGCCACCAGAAAGCCACAAAGTTCTTACAAGACTGTTCCTTTGTGTATCACTGATACAGAGAGCATAGAATAAAGGTATTTACAAGAACATAAAGTATTCATCTCTTATCACAATCTTTGGAGAATTTGAAGATGCCAGATCTATCCAGGGATCATAAAATACTAACATGAACTACATCAGTATATTTAAAACACCACCACATTTAAAGTGTTGCACTTAAACCCAATGTATTTGAAATACGGAAACAAAAAGAGTAAGTCTATAAGTTATCTAAGTATTAAAAAAGTTAAAAATCCAAATCCTAAGTTTAAGAATAAACCAACTGCTTCCTTAGCACAAAAGTATACACACATCAGATGTTTTTTCTGAAAGCAGACTAAAAGCATTTAAAAGAGGCCTCGTGTACGGTAACTGCTTTGAAAAAGAGACTAATTTGCTTTGTGTTGAACTACCTCTGGTGGAGTTCCTGGCGCAGTGGTCACAAAGCACCGTTGTTTACAGAGTGAGAAGATCAAAGAGCAGGAGGGCATCAAGGGGACGCCAGCATCCCTTTACGACTGTTCTCTAAGCAACTTAACCCTGCTTCCTTTTCAACCATAACATTTGTCGAGCTCACTCATGTCAAATGTTCAAATGTTTTAAACTGAAGGGAAGAAGGTGATGAGGCAATGCTTTCACTAGACACATTTAAAGAAAGTTCAGCAAAGTGTGCCTTTTTTTAGCCTGTATACAAAAAAAAAGATATTTATCTAACTCAACCTGTCAAAATTGTTCCTATGAAGAAATTACAGCTTACACGATTCCCTGAAAGACAGTGCCAGCAGGGAGAGCTCACTAAGGATGGGCAGTGGAAGTCTGGGCAATTGTCAGGCACCTGGAGGGCAGGATGGTGACAGCTTCCAAAGCAACCCAGAGAAGAAGCCAAAGTGAATGCAGAAATGCACGCAGGAACTGGCAGAAAACCGGGGAGACCAAATCAGAGGGTGTCATCTTGCCACAATGCTGCAGTGTTGCTAGAACAAGGGACAAGAAATTTTGGATGAAGAGATCTAGGGCCAACATGGTCAGGACATCATAAGTGCCCTGGGTCTTTGGGGGAAAATTCCTCCGTTGAGGACAAGTACACTAGAGTAGAAACACTATGCTGACATCACTGGGGACAGCGAAAGTCCTCCTGCTAGTAACTATTTCCCCTGAATCTGAGACAGTACACTTCAGTTTCATCAGTACTATCTGGGTCATGTCGGAGAAGACAAGACTAGAAAAGGAGGTCATGAATCAAGAGCCAATTTCCTAGTGTTATATCCACATTTAAACGAAGTGACCACTGCATTGTTCTCTGGCTTTTTTCTTTATAGCTTCAATGCTTAACCATTGAACATCAATAATTATTTCTAGACCATGAAACAGCATCTCTACTACCAAATTCTATCAAGGCTTACTCTACATGTTTCTTAATCCTAAACCATTTCTGTCAAAGATTCTTAGGCATAAAGATGCTACTTGAAGCTTGAGACTGCCGCACGGTGTTTAGAGGCAGTATGTAAACAGGGAAGTTGACACGACATAATAATTTCCACCTGGGGAGTATGTGAAGTACCCAGAGCTGGACGGTGTGGTGGAAGCTGCATGAGTCCTCCTAGAGAAAATGGGGCTGAAGATGGGGATCGCTTAAGAAGGACGTCTCTGTTTTAAAGAGAGAAATGGAATACCCCAGGCCAGGCGAACGGCATCAGGCATTAGACAGCACGCCACGTAAACAGAACTGCAAACAGAGACGAGGTCGGCAAGGCAGAGAGTGCTTCGTCAAAAGCTGTGTATACCCGGCTAAGAATCCGGTTTTTCTCCACAAAATGCTATTCTTGAAGAATATTATGCAAAGAAGGGATAGATGGCGTTTGATCTTTTTATCTAGATCCCAGGGCTGCCGGGAGGATAGTGAGCTGACAGGCACTGAGAGGGGTGGGGAAGGTCCCTGGAACAGGAGCGACTTGGACACTGACCAGCAGCTGCTGGTTAGCAACACTTCAGATGGAAATCTGAGCTTCATTTTTTTCTCCTTCTACTAAATTTCTCATTGTATTAGATGTGCATTCCTTTCAAACTGCAAATCATTCCAGGTTTGCTACTGATGGGTTCTATAATTCTAAATTCAGCTAATATCTAAGGACATCAGTTTAGTCTCTGTAAAAGGATGAATTAAACATGATAGCCATTTTCTAGCTCTAATAATTCTCTATTATCTCTTCTTATGCATTATGCCTCTATCCTGCTTCCCCAAATAGAACACGCAGGAGATTAAGAAAATTACTGAAATATTTTCCGACAAATTGTACAACTACAAACAATACTCAATTACACTCTCGTCACCATGAAGCACAACTCAGTTCTTTAAAAATGGCCCATTTGTAAACAAAATTACTGTAATACACTCATTGAGCCACTTATAGTAGGAAAAAAAACTTCCTTCAGAAGGGTTAGTTCGACAGGCAGACCCATTTATACTGTTGGTTTTTTCTTTGGATTAATCTATTACTTAAAGGATAAATTCAGACATTCATTTCCTTCAAGGTAAACCCATTAAAAATTGAATTTTATAGAAGAATTTCATAAAGCCGTGCATTACACTTTCTACAACGTTATTGATATTTTGATATTATTATATTTTATACCATTACTGCTCATTATACTTACAGTTCCTTTTGCTCCAGGTAATCCTACATCTCCCTAAATCAATAAAACAAAATTATATTAGAACAATATATTCACATATGACAATTTCCTAAAAACATGTAACAGGTTATTGTGCTGCTGAAATTTTTAGATAACCATGAACCAAGATGAACCCCGACACCACAGAAAAACGTAAATCTCAAAATTTGTATTCTAGTCCCAGTTTTGCGAGTTAAATTCATGACCCTGGGTGACCTAACAGCCTTGGCTAACTTATTTGTTAAATAACAGAGTCGAATCAGAGCTATCCAAGGCTCCACCCATATCTAAAATGCTAAGTGTTGAGAATTAAAATCTCAAAAGACATTAAACTAGCATTCTGTTATAAAACATAATAGACATTTAAACCTGATTACTTTATTTTTCAAACTCTAACAGTATTTTAAAACTAATCCAAAAAGTCTGTCAAGCTAAATTTGCATGCTTTTGTGCTAAGAATAAATAAAACTTAAAATCTTCCACCACTAATTCTAGATATGAATTCCACTCAGGTTTTAGCACATCAGTTCATCTCCACTATGAAACAGGATAATTTAAAACACTCTGTTCTTAAAATGAACGATTTTAACAAAAAATATTGAAATACTTATTTTTGGAATTTAATGAACAGTTATGAAGCTTTGCCTAATTCAGATATTATATTAACTCTCAATCCTGAAAACCTGAATAGAAACATTACCCGAATTTTTGCCTGCATTAACAGCTCACTGAAACTAATTTAGGAGAAATCTATCACCCCAACCCCACAGGAACAAATGTAAGTTTCCACACTAGGTCATACCAGATTGTGTCCAAACCATACTGATGAACCAAGAGATCTAGCAGTCCTGGCAGGAAAGACAACCTGTTCTTACTGTCTTCCTGGAGACTGAGGCACAGAGGGAGGTCAAGGTCACATCTATGGAGGATTTTAGACTAGAGAGAGTGCCCACTGTCACATTCGTGAGCCACAGCTTTCTAGCTATACGAAAACTTGAATTTTGTTTTCATGATAGGCACTATTTACAGACTTTCTGTAGGCACGTAAGAATCACCCTGAATGTCTACATGTAAAGCTGCAAGAGAATTCACCATGTCTAAAGGACTACTTGGTTCTCCAAAAGTTTAAGGCTAGGTCTATCACCTCTGGGGTGCTTCTTTTCCGCTTTACTTGGCTGTAATCTTGGAGAGTCATTTGTTACCTTATATAAGAAACATCTTAACTTTTAAAGAAGACAAAAAAGGTAACGGAGTTCAAGAGAAGAAAAAAAATCTATGTTCTAATACAGTTTGAAATCAGTAAGTCCTCATCATTAACCACAAAAAAATAGGTCTTACGAGTTCACCCCTTTCTCCTGCTTCACCTTCTTCACCAGCTGGACCCTAAAAAGTAAGAGGAGGAGTCACATATTAAAATTCTGAGTTCCTTGGCTCAGTTTTAACCAGTCAACATTGATGAGCATTCATACACGGCCAGACTGCTTCCAGGATCATGCAGGAACACAACACGCTCGCCATGACTTTCCAGTCAGGTGGTCGGTGGCCAGGTCAAATCAGAAAATGGCCTCTGCAGGCGTGTACTGGAAATACTGGGGGGAGCACTTTGTAAAGTGCATGATTGTCCAACCCCTACGCTGTGCACCTGAAACTAATACAAAGTAATACTCAATGTCACCTGTCATTGAAATAAAATTGTAAAAAATCCATATGTGAAAAAACAAAAAGAAAATGGCCTGGAGAAAAGCCAGAGGGTGAGGTTGAGAGTCTGCTGAAGTCGAGGATGACTGACTGTCTTCAGCAATCTTACAATTAGGTAATCTTTGAAAAAAGTCTCCCACAGTATATAAAGCAATCCAGAGAAAGGACTGATTCTAATTCACATGCATAGTTTTTTACTAATTCCTTGATACAGAAAAACCTAAAACATGACAAAGCTATGGTAGGTTTCATCAGCGTAAACCAATTAATTTGGTGAAGGAGAGAGGCTGGGCCACTTTTTTCAGAGGAAGGACACTTTTTTCAATGGGTAGTTTTGGAGGCAGAGCCATCATTACCTCCAGCTTATTTAAGTAGTTAATAAGGCTACAGACCAAACTGAACTCTAGGTTTCACTGTGAAACATTTTGAGAAAAACTACTAGCCTCCAACGTTTTAATTACACCCATAAAACCAGCTGGTGCCCCCTGCTGGTGAAGCACATTCATGCACATTAAACTGCATTTTGTACTACTCAGACAGGACCTACCTGTTCACCCTTTGGACCAGGTTCACCGACTACACCCTGTAATAAGTCAAATATAATACTTCTCAGTGTTTTCATATTTTTATCTAATTTCAAACAAACCAACCCTCTTTATTGGACTAGTGGACAACCACAACTATGAATATTGTCAAAGGAGAGAACATCTCCCTCTCCTCGCCACCTAACGAGAGTCAGTTAAGACCTAGAGAAATGGGCAACTGTCCTACCCAGGGCGCTGGACAGCTCGGAGTATTCTGTGATCACATTTATGTAAAATGTGACTAGTAAGAATGCCAATTTAGAACTGAATAGAAACTATGGTTACCACTGAAATTTTTACTTTCTCAGCTTTTTTTCCTCCTGATAAACTACTATATTAATAAGTTTTTTCTTGCTTCTTAATCTCAGCTCTCAGTAATTTCAAATCCCTTTCTTGATAGCTCTCTGTGATAAATTCTAGAAAAATTAGTATTTTCTAAAAGCAAGGCCAAAAGCAAGATTGGTTTCTCGACCTACTAAAAACCCCTTCCAACTAAGGGACTTTCTGGTGGGCTGGATATCTTACCCTGTCACCTTTCATTCCAGGAAGTCCAGGGGGGCCAGGCAAGCCTGGGAGGCCGGGGCTCCCCGGGGAACCCTGGAAAGCAAACACAAGTGCCCAGAGTCACTGCACTGCAACACTGAAAGCACACAACAGACCTTGGGTGTGCTGACTCCCACCTAAAATAAACGTGCTGTGGCTGGTTTAACTCCTTTCCTCAAGTGCGCCACTCCCACACTCTCAGGAGGAGAGAGCCCTCTCCCCCGCCCTCTCCATCCCACCTCTGATTCCCCAGTTTGTAGGCCTTCCCAACAGTGGGCTCTTTGAGTCTAGCCCCTGCAATGGTATGTATGCCTCTTGCTGTGTAAACAAGCACAGCTGGAGAAGTAAAAGGCAGCATTCAGCACAGTTCTCTCCAATTCCAAGAACAACTAGAGGCCAAATGTAGCAATTCATGTCTCTCCTGGCTTCAAAACGTACACTACAAACTACACATGAAAATACACTCTGAGGGTATTTTAGATACAGTTTGAAATTATGCATTTACTTCTGCACATATTCACATAACAATAAAGATCAAGAAGGAATGATTAAATTGCCCTTCATGAATTGTTTTTCTCTCTTTGCTTATTTTTTTAAAAAATATATTGTGTTTTGTACGAAGCAAGGAAACTGCTGGAGACTGGCAACATTGCTTACCAGTTTGCCTAGTGGGCCTGGAGGTCCCATGGGTCCTGTTTCTCCTCTACTGCCCTGGAAAAACACAAACAGGTGTCTGCTGGATAGTTTGCCAACTTTTGAATGCTTAATTATTATGCGAAGAAAATAATATATTACTAAGGTTTTGTTTAAATAGATTCTCCACATCTTCAACCACAGGCAGACACATTTATGCAAAATGCCTACAGGCTTCCTACTGTTCATCCTTCAGCAAATGTTCCAAGTGCTGTTCATTGTGATTACAGACCATCAGATAGAAATGACTGATGCATCTGCATGAAGTGGCAATCAGTAATTTTCAGCATCTAAATCACCATCTAACTTACGGTTACTTTGTGTATATGCTTTAGCCCCTCGTTTAGACTAAGTGTTCTTGAAGTATAGGTACCTTACTTTCGAATTCCACACAATGCCTAAAACTCAGAGTAAAGTTTTCAAGTGAACAGTACATTTTAAAGCAATATCTGGCAAATGATCTTGAACTCCAAAACAGTGAAAAAGAGACAAAAACAGATAGGCTTGCCTTTACATTATTACTGCAACTTTGAAAAAACATAGATAGTGGAAATTTATAGTTTCTGAAATAAAAAATTTTTTTGTTCTACTCATTCTTGTCTTAAACATGTCTTAAAAGATTAAACAGACTTTGGAACATACAGTTCATAATGAAGATATACCAAAAGCAGCATTCTAATTTCATTTTCTGAGCCAATTTCAATTTTTATTTGAAATTTTGAGAACTTTGAGGAGACACATGAACTCTTCAATTTCTTTTCTTGACAACTTCATACAATGTTACGCATGCAGTCTGACAAAATTTTTATTTCTAACACATGTTCAACTAAGCTGAACCCTGAGGTTATTGAGTAAACAATCACATTTCCTGGAGAGTGTTATAAAAATGAAAGTAGTCTTGTGAGTTTGTTTTCTTAAATGACACAACAACTTCATATGAATGTTTAATATTTATAAATGCTTCTGATAAGATTATCTTGATCTGACTCCTATGCTATTCACTCATCTCTAAGTTGAACAATATGTCAAGATCCACAAACCTCCTGAATTTTCAATTTCTCTAAAGCATTAAGAAATATTTGCCAAGTTACAGGTCACCTGCTATGAGATATAATTCTTATATGATAGGTGATTTAAATGTAATCCTCTTGAATACTTAAAAAATTTTTATATAAGCCACCTGTCTAGTATCTGAGATTAGATAACATATTGGTCCTTAGCCCTGTGAGCAGCTTAGAAGCCAGAGACAGTCCCTGCGAGGACAGACGTGGGCCAGATTGAAGTCTAAACGAAGACCAGCCACTGGGACAAACTATTCTGCTCATCTATAAATGTTAGGACCGGGTTCCACCCCACTAATGTGGCCCAGCACTCCAAAGCTTGAGACAGATTTTCTTCAGTATATCTGCTCTTTTGGCACTTTCAAATAATTTCTGAACTGCGTCATGATTGAGATCCTAAATGTCTTTGGGCTAACAGGACTTTAATTCACAGAATAATTAATAGTCATCAGTGGGGAAAAGAATTAATCATATCAGAAGGGGAAAACTCAGTCCTTGACACAACCTCAAGTATTCATTTCTAAATAAATGAACCATTATGCCAACTTATCCAAAATAGAGATGATTAATATAGTACTTTTTTTCTCTTCCACACGAAAGAGCCTAAATTAAAATAAAGGATTATATAAACTTTCATTAATTTTTGGAGAGATTCATTATTTTTCCAGTCAAAGACAAAGATTTTCTCTGCTGGAATCCTATTTCTCTCCTCTCATACGCTCTTACTATTCAGGTTAAAAGTATTGTTCAACCACCGGCAGGCCCGCGGTGACACGCATGCATGGCTCAGGCCCTCAGTGTAGACAGCCCGCTCTGCTGGACGAGCGCACCCTGGCGGACGAACACGCACAGGACTGTGGGAGGGATCTGCGAAATGATGGGCATGGACTCCTCCGTGCCCGCACAAATAGATAGCACGTGGCCCCTCGGATTTATTTCATTTCCATCCTATAAATCCTCAGCCCTTCTAAACTTAGGTATTTCTACACAAATCTTCTCATGGTGAAAAAAAAGGTAACATTTATTTTTACAACAATGACCAGCTACACACAAAGTGTTAGGGCAAGATTTTTTGATGGTCATGCTTAAGATTCCTATACATTCCAAAAATATGCATAATCTTTTTCTAAGTTCTGGAATTTCACCTGTAACTAAGGTGAATGTGAGTAATCAAGGTATACATAGTAATCTTTAAGAAGGTAGATCAAACCAGATACATTCTGCAAGGAGCAATTAACCCTGCCCTGGTAACTACATGTGTGCTAAATACATGATAAGTCTCTGATGTTTCAACAGATGTGATGATAACCATATCCTCAGGTATGGGCAAGGGAGGCTGGTAGGAGAGTAGTTATTCAGCCCACAGATAATATCTACAAACCCCATGACTATAAGACTTAGGACATTTAATAAGAGAGTTGGAAAGAACCAGAATAAAAAGGCAAAATCCTACCATTAGGCATGTAAGGACCATAACAAAAGGCTCTAATTTTTGCTTAGATGCTCTGTGCCACCGTGTATGTCTCCGACAGGTTCAGACACATTGGCTGATTCATCCCTATTTAAGAAGCCACTCAAGGCTTTGAAAAGTGATGCAGACCCTCTGCCCATGATTCCCACCCCTGGCTGCGCATCAGAATCCTGAGAATCTTTGAGAAATAAATTTCCTTGAATGTCTTCCACCACCCCATCTCCCCACTCCCCTCCATATTCGACCCTTCTCCCCCAGATTCTGATTCTGTAGGTTTGGGGTAGGACTTAGGAATCTGTTTGGGCTGATGTTTGTGTTTGTCTGTGTTTGTCTGCTGTTTGTGGTTGTCTGTCTTTACCGGCTTTACTTAGGCTTTTGTTAAACACTCACTACAAAAGTTCTATGAATACTAAAATTTAAATTTGCTAAATATGTCTCACACTATTCAAATTTTGCAAGCTAACGTCAAATAAAAACCATCCTGCGGAGCCTCGACTTGAGCCATCACGGCATTAGTGGGTAGAGGTGAGGCTGAGGACACCAAACCACACTGCCGGGCTGGAAGTCTGGCTCTGCTGGGCGTCCTCCAGCTCTCGTTAAACTAACTCCAGGTAACCTTTCTGCGGCTGGCTTTCACTCAAATTAACCTCTGTGCCTAGCTTTTCTCACCCAGAAAGTGGGGGCTAAAAACACTTCCTATCTCATAGAGTATTAGAGAGGATTGAATAGATGCATAAAACACTCAGAACAGAGTGGCCCATAGTGAGTATTTAGAAGTGTTATTATTTTTATTTAAGGTTTTATTCAAGAGCTAAAGAAATCAGTTGAAATTATGTTTTACTGGAATGTTTAATTACATGTTTGCCTTTCAACTCTTCCACATCTCTTTAAAAGCACAAATTGTGCTTGGAAAAAACGTCTCTAGTCTTCATTACTCAAGGTCCTCTCAGGACAGTTGATTGCCAGGAAGGCACCCTCTTTATGAACAAGTATCGCCTGTCATCCTTTAACATCATCCATCGGTTCTGCGACTTTAAGTAAACGATGTATACAAACCAAATTCACCATAGGCTGATTGATGTAAGTGAGAGTGAAGTTCCTGTGGCATCTCATCAATGTCATAAGGACATGACACTGAGTAAAATGATGTTATCTGAGGACCTGCTTGCTATACTGGGAGCTACTTTATAATACTCATCTCGATAAATCAGACAAATAATTCTACTCGGAAGTTTTCCTTTGAAAACAGAACTATTAGACTTTTCAACTACCACAGGAAAAAAATTATTATACTTGTGTTGTCACAATTATTTTACCAAAAAAAAATAGGTTTTAGTCCATCGTGCACTAGACTGTGTTGGTGGTTGTACCTGCCTGATTACCCAACATGCTAAGTAGCTGAAGAACAAACATTATCCTCAGTACCTTGCCAATTTAGATGGGAACTATAAATCACTACATTTGGTCTGTATTACATACTAAGTGCCTCTTTTTGGCAGAAAGGATGCTGATTAACCCAGAAGATCGATTATAATTCCTATCAATTGTTGCTTTCACACCCCATTTTTATAATATTAGCATTGGAAGATTATATTAGCTCTACTACAAATCATTCTTTAGGTTTGCCACAAAGGCATTTTTAAAATCTTTTCAATTTCACCAAATTATGTAGTTTCTATTTCTCTCTAGTGTAGGTTTTAATATCCTCTCACACGCAGAGGTAGATAAAAACCTGTCCAAGCTGCTCCACAAATCACTGACAGGGGTAACACTCCAGGGCCTGTGTGGGTAGGGAGAGAGCTTATCAACACACCGTATGGGGCCCTCTGTGCTTGAAGCTGGTATGATGGGGTGGGGACCTCTAGGGAAATGAGACAGGCTTCTGCACCCTAGGAGTGTACAATCTTTGGAAAACTGGAAATAGATCAGCATCGCACTCATCCCAGTGAGAGTCATGAAAGCAGAGCAAAGCCAACCCACTCAGCAAAAGCCCTTGCAAGTTCCGAGGCCTGGAAGCGAAAGTGGACCAGGAACCACTCCGCAGTAGGACCAAATCAGAGGCCCCGCCCACTTGCCCACTCAGGAGTCCCCCAGATGGTCCAAGTGGCAACAGTATGTGCTCACAGGGAATCACTGGGGATGCCCACATATCTTCAATATTTTTTGCTGTGGTATTGGCAAAAGTTGGTGGTACAATGATGGAGAAAGGTGAATGCCACTTAATCTCAAATACATGCTCCCATTAGCTCTGGTCCACTAGTAGAACACATTAGAAATAAGTTTTTGATCCTTCTACTCAACTTTTCAATTTGAAATTTTCAAGGAAACTGATCAGATTTGTGAGGACTGGTTGAAAATGTGTCAATGTATCTATGAAATTGAGTTTAATGATGAAAATGAAAGAACAAAACTATCTTTTAGTAAGGAGATCTGGTGTAGAAACTCTGCTCCAGAACTATAATATTTATAATCTCTCATGACAATTTCCTGAAAAATGTATAGTAGTTGAGAAGCCAGTTATTACCAACATAGGCAGCACAGCAAGATTTATTACACCTCCAATTCAGTTCTCTTCAAATAGCACTTACTGAGCACTACTTTATGGCAGACCCTGAGTGGAGAGCTGTAAGAAATAATAGGTGGGTCACGTGTGTCCCTGCCTCCCTGGAGTTTCCACAGCCCGAGGCGAAAAGGGGGCCAGGGGCTCAGAATAAGAAGGGATCACTGCTCTCCGAGGAATAGGGCATAATCAGAGATAATTTCACCGCTGAATTAACATTTCAATTACATCTAAAAAGGCAATGGGAAGTTGAGTCAGAGAAATGAAGAGGAAAGCCTTCTAAATGCAGAGTATAACAGAAGAAAACAGGCCGACTGAGGAAGTGCAAGAGAGTATTTGGGAATTAGCGCAGAGTCCAGCTTGACTTGAACACAGTCTCTGAGCAAGGCAGATGCAGGAGGAAAAACTCAGCCATAAGCAGGCAGTGTAGGACATTGCACTTTCTGTCACTGTCAACAGAGATCCATCACAGATTTTTAAATGAAGAAGGGAAGCAATGATAGACACTGTGCTTCCAGAAGACAGCACAGCTGTGTGGGCAGACTTGGAGCGCTACCCTTTCCCAGGCCTTTGGAATTGTGCCTGACATGTTTGTTTGCTCCATGACTGCAGAGGCCCTACTGGAATTCTACAGTGGGGATCATAGATGCAAGACACCCTGCAATGGACAAGAGTCCTGGAGAACAAAGAACTGCCTCAGCCATAATACCAAGGAGATGTTGGTAGATGAAGGAAAGACTGGAGCTGAGAAGGCAAAGCAGGAGACGACACAGTAATCCCAGCAGCAGTGAACGATCTGAGCCAGGGTGGTAAAGGTGGGCTTAGAAAAGAAGAGTCAAATGTGAGAGACTCTAGGAAAGGAGGCAATACAAACAAAAGGTCCTTCCTACTGGAGGTTGGAAATGCAAAGTTAGAGGCCCAGAGCTTTGGGCCTCGCTGACAGGAACAACTTGGACTCTTCCAGAAACACGAAAATCAAAACCTTCACCAGGCTCCAAACCTTGCCCAGCCACAATTTCCTCTGATCCACCTCTTCTCACATGAAAATATTACACACATACACACATGCACGCATACACCACATCACCTCCTTCTGCAGCTCTGCCTCTAGTTTGCTGCTTTATACATCCCATGGTGCTGTACCGGGGATGGGTCGAGCCCTCTGTCCCTGTGCCATTTCTTTGTGTTCAGCGTGTGTGTGGTCCTGGCATATAGCAGGTGCTCACCTATACAGTTCTCCGCTCTATTAACTGAATACTGGACATAACAGTCAACGTTCCCAAAGTTCCAGTGTCCCTATAGCAGTCACAGAGCAGGTCCATCGCTTTAGAAGTGTGACCTAGCTATAACTTCATTGTTTTGACATTCTATATAGTCTAAAGAAATTATTTTCATTAGATATTCACAGGTTCCAAGCAAGAGAGAAGGAGAGGATAAGTGAGGAGCATTATGAGCAGCAGGAGCTAGTTTCTTCGGCTGCAGAGGAACCTCTGGAAACCCCCTGGCAGATGTCAGTTCACAGGCAGCTGTGAGAAGTGAAAACACTCTCATGTCACTCGGTGCCTGGACCATTTCACTTTCCTGAAGCACGAAATTCCTAAGTCAACGTGCTCAAGAAAGGCTTTAGCAGAAGGGGCAACAGTGGGAAATGTTGCTGCTTGCTCAGTTGTAATTGTTCTTCTTGTCCAGCAGACTTTCAAAAAAAAAGAACTTAGAAGGCCAGAGAACATTTTTTCAAGTTAAGTTTAAGTGCATATTGTTTAAGTTCCTAAGCAGTTTCTTTGTGAGGGTTAAACCAGCTCATGAGAAAATGTACATTTAATATATTTGCTGCAAAGTAGATACTTAGAAACTCTCACTAAAAGACGTCTGGCAGTGTCTCAAGGATTAAACATAAAGTTACCAATGACCCAGCAATTCTACTCCGAGTTATATACTCAAGAGAAATGAAAATAAATGTCCAAACAAAAACTTGTAGAAAAATGTTCACAGCAGCATTGTTCATAATGGCCAAAAAGTGGAAACAACCCAAATGTCCACCAATGGATGAATGGATGAGTAAAATACAGTATGCCCATATTATTGAATAGTATTCAACAATAAAAATAAGTACTGGTACATGATAGATGAGCTTAAAAACATTACGATAAATGAGAGGAGCCAATTACTTAAAAATGCATATATTGTATAGTTCCATTTATGCAGAAATTTCACTGGAGTTTCCATTTCAATGGAATTATATTTCATTTATTCCAATTTCCAGAATAGGTATATCTGCAGAGATGGAAACTAGATTAGCAGTTGCCTGGGGCTGAGGGGGGCAGGTGGAAAGTTGAATGACCACAAATGAGTACAGAGTTTCCTTTTTAGGTGATGAAAATGTCTTAAGATGTACTGTCACAATGGCTGCACAATTCTGTAAATATACTAAAAATCAATTATGCGAGTGAATTATATAGTATTTGAATGATCTCTCAATAAAATTGTTTTTTTTATTACACTAAAATATTTCCTTCAACATTGGATGAGAGCAGAAAGGCTCATCATGCTTTTTTAAAATAGCTCATTTTTGTTCCCACTTTCTGAAAAACAAGCACATTGTGTCAACATAGCTTCTCCATTTCATTGTCTACCGAGACTAGTACCTTCTCCAACACCAGAAGGCCGTCATGGATGAATAAATGAACAGAGAAACGCCCAGCAAAGCCCTGAGAAGGCACTTTGGGGAGGTCCTAAGGCAAGGGATACTCACGGGAAGTCCCCGGGGCCCTCGGGGCCCCACCTCTCCTGGCGGTCCCTGTTGACCCTGTTATGGGGAAAGTAGGTAGAGAAAAAGTTAACATTCCCTAGTCCTTTGCTTAGTGATTACAAGAAGTTATACTATGTGGAAAGAATTTATGGCGTCTTACCGGTTTGCCTGAGTTCCCCAATTGGCCAGGTTTCCCTGGGGCACCGGTGGTACCCTAAAGGTCAAATGCAACATGATTCAGACGAGAAGTAAGCATAATCGTCAATCTGTCTTACCCGGTCTGGGTATTTCTTAGCATTAATTTCTCGACTTCACATTGAGAATTGGGAGAATGTACAATCTCTTTCTTGGTGGCTACATCACAGTTCTTTAAATTCAGGATGTTTTATTATTCCCAAAAGTATAGGAAAGGTGTCAAAAATGAAGATCAGGTGTCAAAAATAAGTAAATAAAAGGTCTTTATCCTTAGAAGAATATGAGAAGATTTTTTTCTTTACTATATTAATTATATGTCTTTCCTTTACCATTTTCACCTCCAATATACTTCTCTGAGCCCTTTACCTGATGTTGACACTATTAAAATTACAAACAATTATGTCAACATGAGGAAATAAGAGGGTGTGCTGTGGAGAACACCCTCCGGCCAAGCTCCAGGGAAAGCACAGGTGTGGGGATGCCAACTCCAGTACCCATCTCTCCCCATCCACTTGTTAAGGCGCATCCCTGCTCAGCAAGTTGCAGGCCACTATGAATGGAGGACTGTAGCTATGTAATCTAATAGCATCCAATTTCTACATTATTCATATTTTATCTACTTGAATTTTTTCTTTCACCTCTTGTTTTTAATTGCTAGAATATAAGCACTAGTTGATCAGTATGTGAACAAGATGCCTAATATCTTTTTAGTTCAAGTTAAACCATCTTAACAATATTCACTGGTATAATTTCTATGGCTGAAGAATATCTTCCTTATTTTATGGGGTTAAAAGCAATAAAACTGTCTCTGTTTTATCCTGGCAAAAGATGACGCTTTCAAGGAAGAAATCTAATCAGCAACGCTGTCAAAATACTCTTTCTGTGGCTGGGAAAGAGATTAGTATTTGAAGACTTAAAGCCTTTTTGATTTCTCCTTAGGATCAAATAGAAAATAAAAGGCAGGTTGCAAATATTAAAAATGATAAAGTAAAAATGATAAATATTAATAAAATAATAAAGAAATTAATAAAAGTATCCATGTAAAAGTCTTTCTTTTTTACCTTTTCACCGGCAATACCCTTTGCTCCAGGAATTCCAGGCACACCCTAAAAGAATGCACACGGGACACAGGTTTAATTACCGTATGTGAGAACCTGTGAGGTGCCAGCCCCCTGCCCAGGGGCTGAGGGCATCGCAACCTCCAAGACTTAGTGTAAGGGATCCTGCCTCTCCAACTCGGAACCGTCAGTTACGTAACTCCACACAGTTTAGAAGGCATGACTTGACTCTATCTGGCTTGTTAACTCTGAACACCAGGACAGCAAGGCCTACCTCTAAACTAGTTACTTTTCCAGCATGAACTTCCAAATTACAGTCCAGGGCCACTTTCAGGTCAGTGGGCACTCTTGCCAGCATGATTTCATGGTCAGAATAATAACAAAGGGCCTACTGAAGAACTTAAGCTTAAGTTCAAAAAAGAATGGCAGGAGAATACTGGGTCTAACTAAGATTTGGCACTATTGGGGGTTCTAATATTCTCCAACTGATTATTTTTGAAGTGTCAGATAATAAACAGGAGGCCAGTCCTCAATATCACCAAGCATTCCTTATTAACTTGAAACATTTGCTTCCAAAGAACCAAAAATACATGCAGTATAATCCACATGAACTTCCAGCCACACTAATGCAGGTACACACCAATTTGAGTCATTCAAAATAGCACATAATCAAAAAATGATATCTTATGTCTCACATTATCCCTGAGCATATTCTCAACCCTCTTACCATTCAATCTTGGTAATAGGAACTTTAGAACTGGTTAAAAGTAGGAGAAAGTATATGGCCCTGGCCCACTGCTCAGGTTAGAAAAAAATACAAGGAAGACTGAGTGTACTAAAGAGAGAGAGGGATGCAAAATATAAAATTAAAGTTTAGTATGTTATCAGAAAAATAATTAGCTACTCAGAGAAAAAGGACAAAAATGTAAATGTAAAAAATATAAACTAGCCCTGGCTGGTGTAGCTCAGTGGATTGAGCGCGGGCCTGCGAACCACACGATTGCGGTTCAATTCCCAGTCAGGGCACATGCCTGGGTTGCAGGCCAGTTCCCAGCAGGGGACGCACAAAAGGCAACCATACATTGATGTTTCTCTCCCTCTCTCCTTCTCCCCTTCCCCTCTAAAGATAAATAAATAAAATCTTTAAAATATATATATATAAACTAAAGCATCGTTTCTTCTCCAGAACTTTCAAATTACTTAATATGTTTCTCCTCAAAATTCATATCTATGTATATAAATCAACATATGTACACAAACCAAAAAACATTTAAAGAATTAACTACTCACAGGTAACCCCTGCAATCCTGCATCACCAGGAGGCCCAGGCTTCCCAGGGTCCCCCTGAAAAAAAAATTTTTATCACATCTTTGATTTTGTATGAACTGTTGTATTTCCTTTTTAAAAAAAAGAAAGGACACAGAATATCCAAGTAAAAGAATTGTCCCTACAGCTGACCTTATGTGCACTTTTATAATGTGACCTAGTTAAGGGCGGGGCAGGGGGGATGGAATAGGATTCAGGACTTAAATTCAAACAAACTAAACAATTTCCTTCTTTTATTGATGGGACAATTTTATTGAGTTCCTGAAACCAAGCAAACAAGCATACTATTCTAATAAGCATTCTGCATTGACACTTAATTAAAAGAGTAAAAGGAGGAAAGAAGCCAAAACCAGCTAGTAAATCTCACATTAATGCAGTAATGAAAACACTATGCTCGGTTGGCCAGGGCAGAGATGGCTCTATTCGCTCCTGGGCTAAATCACACAGCACCTTTGTTCCAGGCATTCCAGGAATCCCTTCACGGCCGTCCACACCTGGCAAGCCCTAAAGGCACACAAAGAAACACACTGTCTCTTAGAAACAGTCACATTCTTCTTCCCTTCATTATTTTCTAAAGTTTTCTTACGAGTTAATATAATAATCGTTTTGAAAAATGTGCTTGACGACTGCAGCTCAAGACATACCGTGTCTCCTTTGGTCCCAGGGAGGCCGGGAATTCCTCTGGAACCTTGAGGCCCCTGCAGAGCAGAAGGAGAGCAACAGACAGGACATGCTCAATTGCCATAATATTTAGGACATGTCAAAGAGGTGTGATCAGTGGGTGACACTGAAAAGCCTGACACCCAGAGTGACAAATGCCAATTTGAACTCACTCTGTCTCCCTTGGGACCTGCTTCTCCTGGAGGCCCTCGCTGTCCTTGATCACCCTGTGTGAAAACGAGATGTTGTTACTACAAGCAAAAGTTACTTGTGGATCGGCTTTTGAAATTATAAAATACCATCCACGTTACCTTACTATTGCTTTTTTCCCAATAGTCCTATTCTATCATGGATGCATAACTCAAGGAATCTTTCTATAAAAATTATGTCTTAAAGGATGATTTTCTATAGGGATCATGTCTTTTCCTTTCATTTTAAATGTATATGCATCTGTGCTCTCTGGATGTACAACAAAATTAAGGTCCATATTGCAAGTAACCTTGACATTTGTAACTATGTGTACATATCATCTACCCCCATTCACTATCATGATGGGTTGAGGTTTGGATTAGTTGCCAACTTTTTCCTCTTATTTAATTCCCCAGTTAATAATAATGGCTTCTGTTCAAATTATCAAGTTAATGACTGGATCCGTTCCTATTGCTGAGATTGGCATTATATGTTCTGCCTTATCTATTCAATTTCATCTCTCAACAGAAACTTTCCCCTGCAGACAGCCGCAGCCTCTGTGAGAGCAGCCCCATCCACCAATGGCACTTCCTCTCACACATACTCTTCTGCGATCCAGGCCAACCTTCCTCTAAAGGTCCTCTTGCTGGGATCACCTCCACCACATGCTCCAGGGCTTGACCCTATAATGTGTGGTTTACTTCCATTCTGTCTTTCCCACTGAACCACAGGACCTTGGAAATTCTATTTTACTTATACCTCTTCTAATTTCTGTGTGGTATAGGTTATTATTAATGAATGGCTTTTTAAATTTGCCCTGAGGAAAGGTGTGAGGCAGCCTACAATGATACATGTATCGATAACAGTGGAAATGTGGAATAATGAGGTCAGAAATTATAGAGCTACTCAAGGACTCAACATGAGATAGCTACTGTAATTCTAAGCATCTTTACAACCAAAACAAAAAAAAACAGCAAACACAAAAACTTAACAATTTGAATTCACCTATGAGAAAAACATAACCTATCTCAACCCAAGAAAGAGATGCTCATCTTAATTTAACAAATATAAAAACTACTGCCCATTTTTCCACTTTAATTATTTGCATGTAAAAGACACCTACACATATACATATATACAATAAAAAAAATCTATCATTGATCATTGCTAAAGAAAATAAAGAAGTCATCACTGGGTCTTGTAAAATAAAAACTACTTACAGGTGCCCCAGGAATACCTCGAGGCCCAGGTTCTCCATCAAAGCCCCGAGCACCCTGCAAAGAACAAGACGTAGAACTGAAAATGAGATCAGTTGTGTGTTAAAAGGCACAACAGTCTTTTTAAAGAACTTCAATAACCCAATGAAAAGGAGGTTTTATGAGTATGATGTATTCTCTATTCATCAGTGAACCCAAGAGGTAGTTAATATGGCGCCTGAAATATGAAAACTCTGGTTTACATCTTCTTATCCCACAAAAGTGCTTACACCAAAACTTTGATGGTACTCTGGTTATTTTTAAAAACAATTTTTTATCCTCACCTGAGAACATTTTTTCCTTGCTATTCCAGAGAGAGGAAGGTAGAGAGAAATAGGGAGAGACAGAGAGAGACAAAGAGGGAGAGAGAGAAACATCAGTGGGGTGCCTTCTTGTACCACCCAGACTGGGGATAGAACCCATATACGGTTTGCGCCCTGGCTCACAATGGACCCCACAGCCTTTCTGTCCAAGGCACAATGCTCCAACCAGCTGAGCCACATCAGCCAGGGCAGGCACTCTGGGTATTTTAAGTTAACACGACATCCATTCTTCATTGTTGTTGTGAACTGAGAACACTGGGACCTGTTTAGAGAACTTGGCAAATCTACTGGAGGAGGTTTTGTAGTCACCCTCCAGGATGCTCAGGATTCCTGTGTGAATTCATTAATGATGAAGACTGAGGAGCCACCCAAAAAAGAGTTGCCATGAACTCTGCTGTGGCTGGAGCTGTGGGAGAGACTTCTAGGATTCTGGATTTCCACCAAAACAGAATCAGATTTAGAATCAGAAGACCAGCCATGTGATTTGGAAGAATGAAATGTAACAGGGGTTTGAGCACCCCCTCTCCCATCCTGGACAGAGATGTGAGGTTCAGTTTGCATAAGGTAATTGATCTAATCTCTACAACAGATTCACCCCACCAAGTGATGAGTGGCTTAAAAACTATGAGGATTTATAAATCTGTTATCTTGAATCATCTCTGACTTGGTGATATATTATACATATAATCTCTTCATTTCCATTACAAAAAGCAAAATGTAATTTTAAAAACAAAAATACAGTGTTTTTTAGTGTTCTCTACGTATACTGCATAACAAAATGCAATCCCCTCCTTTAAATCTTTTTTTTCTTCTGCTAAGTGAATGAGAAGCAGGAAAGCAATTGATGAACAGGTCATCTCCTAATGAACAGGGTTGAGAGGAGTAGATGATAAAATAAATGGAAAAATAGCTAAAAGAGTATTGAATAGATGTCAGGCCAAGAAGACCAGGTGGACAGCATCTGTAGTAAGAATTAAAAATTAGAAAACCTTTGATAGAAGGTTCAGACATAGGTGGAATCAAAGACAGAATGCCACAGAGAAAGCACCACAAAGCCTTGAAATTCTTTGATCCCTAAAAACTAGAACAGAGCAGAAGGCATTCTACATTCACCAGGGAAGAGGAGGTTTGGAAGACCTGAAAAAGACCTTGAATTCATTGTTCATCCTGTGTTGTGAGAGCAACGCCCAGCCTTTGCATTATAGAAATAGCTTTGATGCACTATCTCTCTCACTGCTGTTCAGCAAGAGCTCAAACCCAAACTGCTGTTACTAGGTAACCATTCCATGGGTCTAAGTTCACAAGAAGAGCTTTTTTTTAATTTAATTGGAAGTGATTTGACAGAAATCAGAGGAAATGAGAAATTTTGAAAAATACCAAGTAGAAAAATACCTCAAATAAAAAGCCTATCAAGAGCAGTAATTGGTTTCACATAAGTAAGGAATCACATATATTAGGAATGATTTGAATCCAGAAGGAAAAAAAAAGCAAAGGCCTGGGTCTCAGAAACTTTGAAATGAATGGGATTTATTATTTAATAGCAGAAAAGATACTCACAAAATGTCACTTAAGGTAACATAAATATAGAAATATGAAATACATTTTTTAAAGTACAGTGTTTTTAGAAAAGAGGAAATGGAAGAGCAAAGCAGGCAGAATGAGAATACCTAGCTGAGACAGAGAAAGAGGCTGAAAAAGGGAAATTAAAGAAATTATTCACAAAACCATTCTTTCAATACACATAAATATGCATCTCTTTAAGATAATATTTAATTTATCAAGTACCTACAATGTGGAAATCATCCTTTTTAGTTGATAATGAAAGGCTGTATGCTTCTGTGTGGAATGGTACAAACTAGCTGTGACCACAGATATGCTACAAAAAGAGTCGGAGGTGGTAGTGGGCAAAAACGCTTGTTTTTCCTACTGGAAACTACAAATTGGGCTTCCAACATACTTTCTAAGCAATGGTAACCCTTTTCTTCCGTCTGGTAAAGAAGCTAGACACACATCAACACACTTGCATGCTCACATGCAGAGCAAGGAAAACACTTCATGAACGGTCAGGCTTCCATTGTCTTTGCTTATGATATTCACTCAGCCAGACATTCCCCGGCCTCTACCCTCTGCCAACAGCAGCACCCCATCCTTCCAGGCCTGACATCCTTCCAATGCCAACTCTTTCCTGAGTCCTCTCAGCTCCCCTATCAAGGTTAGCTACTCTGTGGTCACTTTCTCATACCACTGGCCCTCAAATGGATTTCTCTCCTGTTTGCATTGTAATTAGACACGTGTCTTCTCCTGATAAATAACAAACTTGCAGAACTTCGTATTCCTCTGAATCTCCCCCAGCATCTCACCAAATAGCTAGCTATGGAAATGTTAGGAGAATCTGACCTCTGAAACCAGGCAAGAACAGGTCGATGAGCTCCAGCCATAAGGGTATGCTCCCTGTTAAGGGCAGAGCTCCGCAGTCAGCTTGGCCGGACAGCCACTGTGGCCCCAGTGCCCGGGCGGGTACCCTGCCTTCTCTCACCTTTCCCTTTCCTTCTTTCCCTGCCTTTGCCTTGCTCTCCAGGTACTGCATCCGTGCTATCAGCGTTAACTATTAATAATGATAAAGAAATAAAATAACAGCCTCCGGCAGAATTAACACCTGCTTGAGTATGGTTGGTAGGGTAATAGTATGGGTGTAAAAATTTATAGTTTTAATTTGAACATTTCATCTAAAATGTCTTAGGGTGTGCTTGAGTGTGATATTGTTATGTTACAGAATTACATGCTTAGGATTTTGTAATAAAAAGGGTTATTTGTGTCAGACACTGTATAACAGCCCTGTTTATTACTATATACCTATTTTTTTGTATATGACAAGTGTTGTGCATACTACTCATTTCTGTCAGCTGTGTTTATAACAGAAATGTGAGGCACGAACCAAACATCTACAAAGCACCAAATAGAAATAAAAAGTGCTGTCGCTGAAGATAAGAAGATATATTTAAATGGCCCAAAATTTAAACGTTTATACACTTTGATATTATATCATCGTCATCATCTTACTTTTTCTCCCTTGTCTCCAGTTATGCCAGTGATACCTCTCAATCCTTGAGTTCCCTGGAAATGTGCAAGAGGAAACGAAGTTATTGTAGTTGCAGCACACAGTCGTCTATCGCATCGCAAAAACTGATCCGGAAGAGGGACGTTATCAGAACGTAAGGTAACATTAACCAATAGTGACATTGTATAGATGACCTTCTCTAGTTTAGAAAGAAAAATCCAAGGAGAGTTCTTCTGATGGCAAATCCTTTTTTTAAATTCTGGAGACTTACACAAACCTGGAATTGGAACAATTACTGATGACAAAAAGAAATAAATATCACTAGCAGAAGAGAATTATGGTAATGCACATAATTTAGCTCTTAACTCAGAATTCGCTGCCATTCCTACCTCCTTCCTGGTTTGTAAATTGGTTACACATAGCATGGCTGTGACCTTAGGCCTTAAAATAATTTTTCCTCCCCAGTGGATGCCATTAAATGCAATTAGGTTCTGAGAATAACCCACAAATGCTTATGACCTATAAATGGAGCTGAAGTCTCCATTAACCACATCGTGGTCACTATTCATTATACCATTTGCATGACATCACTGTGCGTGTCATGACCATTATTAGCAATTTCTATGATAAATGCATTCTGAACTCCAGTTTGGTCCAATCCCATCTCACCCAAACTCAGGCACAGGAGTGAGTGATCCTGAAAATGAGGGTGTGGGGTGGCATTTCCAGTGCCCCTTTCAATACTGAAATGTTACCAGCCTTGATTTCTGACTCCACAGCAGCAGGGCTCCAAAAATCTGTCAAGCGCCCATGAGCTCCCTTGGGAGCAGCAGTGGGTGGACGCTCCATTAGAAAAGCAGGGTAGTCACTTCTGAACAACTCACTAACTGTCCACTACAACTGGCTTTAGATAAAGTAACTCTAGATCATTTATTTCCCTTGTGCTCTCACTCAGAGAAAATGGGGCAAGTCCATGGCCAACCCTGTAACCAGAACAGTCACAAATTCTGTGTAGATAAGTTGGGATTGACCTGAACTACAAATATGCAGGAGGATCCAGTTTAGGCTATCGACTTAGGATATAACATAAAGAGGGGCACATGAAAACTGCTCTTCTTGAAGGTAATTCTAAAAAGACTTCTAAAAATATTTGAGTCACAGCAATGACATGACAATGTCATGTATCGTCTCTCAAAGGGACTACTTCGGAGGGCAGAGCTTGTTTATAAATGTTCCAAAAGCACTCAAAATAATCTGGCATTACTTTATAGATGCATGCCTAAAAAGCAAAAATGTGTATATTTCACAGAAACATTTTGACATATCCACTCCCAAACACCAGAAGGTGGGCAAGCACGGATGATATCCCCCAATGGAACAGCTAAGCCAGGCATCCTTAACAGAGATCCTTACTCCACGAACACCTTTGTAAATGCTGCTTGCAAATCCTGTTCATGGGATCTTTGGGGGTGGCTTTTTAAATAACTCTTTAAGTCCCTACCAAATTTTCATCAGGTCAAAAAAAGCATATGTCTCTCAAACTATTTATCTCTATTTCCCACTGGCAAAATGAAGGCCATTGCTAGTTGTTTCATATCAAAGGCTCAAGGAAGGCAAGCTTCCAGAATGAACACCTTGGACTCCTCAGATTCAGTTAAAATTCTCACGTGGCTTAAAAGCAGAGTCCACTTCTTACAGATTCTCTGACTCATTTCCTTCAGCTGATCTCCCATCAGCTCTGGTGAGCACTCATCTGCACAGCTCCCTGAACCCTTTGTAAGAGGCCAGTTGTGCAGAGACAGCAGAGCAAGGGAGTGAAGGGTGGCCCCATGTGTGTCTTTCTCTTTAGTTTCTGAGAACAGGACCCAACCTTGTGTTTTACAGTCCATACCTTGGCCAGCTACAAGGTTCAACAAATATCCTGGGATTATTATTTTCATAATTGTTATTACTCATTGTGACAGACAGTGTAAAAATTCTACTTTAATATATGAAAGTAATATACATTCTGCTTTAACAAACATTTTACAACTAAGTATGTTGATACCCACAGTTACCTCACTGTGTATATATTATTGCAACAATCTACCCAAGCACAAGGGACCAACTTTTTATTAAAAGACATAATTATGAGCAATCAAGAATGTTCTAATTATAATGATCCCATGCTAGCATAGGTTACATTAAATCCACTAGATTATATACCTGCTGAATGTTCAGGATACATAGAATTTTCTCATTAGATCATGTATTATAATAGTACCATAGAGCATAGAAAATATCTATCATCCTCTTGTGTTCAATATTTTCATTCACACTGCCTAGCCCTGAAATGTAGTAAATGAATGTATGTAATTATAGATAGATTTTTTTCTATACAGTGCTTGAATGTACGAATGGATTCTTTCCCATTTTGAAAAAATAGTAATCTCCTAAGGCTGGCTTGGATGAAAAAAATAGAGAATATCATGTTAACACAATATTATGAATCCAAATGCCAAATTGAAAAATATTTCAAATGTCATGAAAAAGAATATTTGCATATATCCTAGTTAAATATTTTAAAAATACTTTACCGGAGGTCCTTGAGCTCCGACTTCTCCTGGCTCTCCCTGGTCACCTTCTTCACCCTAAAAAGCAACAGAAAGACACACCTAACGTTACGCTAGCAAACGAACATAGACATTGGCTGGTCTAAACCAGCACATTTTAAATTTACTTAGCATCTCCTGAATTACTTTACCAAACCTTAACAAATTATTTTACATGAGTAATCCATATTCATTGTAGAACATTCAGAAAATAGAGAGAAGTACACAAATAAGGCCACTCAAATTCCACCTTTCAACTGTAAATACCAGTAACATTTTAGATGTTTTTCTAAAGAAAAGGGGGCGGGAGGAAAAGAGTGGGAGGAGAGAGAGAGGAGACAAAGGCAGAGCCAAGAGCACGCAGGCAATTCCTGTTTCAAGTGTGTGTGCCCGGGGTGCGGGACTGTTAGGAAAACAAGGTCGGACTAGGCAGACTTTTCCACAAACTATGATACTATTTAATTGTGACTTTTGTTTTTAACTTTTCTTATCATTTTGGTATCATATACAAATTTTTTAATGTATCTAAACCAATCTTTCTTTTCATGGTTTATACCTTTGATGCTGGTCATAAAAAAGCTTTCTCGACCCCCCCAAAATATAAATATTTCATTCATATTTTCCCCTAGTAATTTTAGTAGAGAAATCTTTAATTATTAGTAATTTACTTTGGTGTAAAATATAAGAAGTAAATTGATCTATCTTTTTTTCCAGGCAATTGGTCACTTGCTCCCATATCACTTATTGAGTAGTACATTCTCTCCACACAGATTGGATAAATCATCTTTAATATATGCTAAGTTGTTAAATAGACTTGTTTTTAGACTTTCTATTGTGCTCTACTGATCTGTTTTGTGAGGTTGCCAATACTACAACATTTTATTTATTCAAATTTTATAATACATCTTGATCTCAGGTAGAGCAAATTACTTTACCTTTATTTTTCATTTTTACTCACTCTTATCTTTTTTAGTTATCCTAAGTGTTTACTCTTCCAGATGAACTTTAGAAATTGTTAGGGAGATCTTCAGAAAAATACTACTTGCTCCATATTAGGACTGCATTAAATTAATAGATTAATATGTAGAGAATTGGAATCTGGAACTCAGTTTATCGTCCTATTTAGTCAAACTGTTTTCTTTTTCTTTCCTTCAATAAAGTTTCGTTCTTTTCTTCATATTAGTCTTAAATATTTCTTCGGGTTTTTCTAAGGTATTTTGACTACTTGATAGCTATTGCCAGTGGAATCTTCTTCCATTATGTTTTCTAATTATTGTTTTTACTTTTTGATATTAATTTTATAAACTTTCAAACATTTACAAATGTTAATATGTTCCAAAAGAAAATTCAGCTGTTGTTTCTTACAAGATTATCTTATTGACCTTGAAAAACAGTTATTTTCTCTCTCACAAGGGTTTTAGTTTATACAATAGATATATTGCCCTACATTAATTTGGTAATGGATATCTTAAATTATGAAATTAATCATGAGAAAAATCTTCATACTGAATATTATGTGAATAATATTAGATATAAATTCATTTCTGTTGTCCTTTATTTCATGTTTCAATTCACAATGTTTTTGCTCCACAGACTATACCTTATATTTATTGACTTTTCACACACATACACAAAAGGAAATACAGAAAATTTAACAAAAGTACTAACATAGAAAATTTGGACATGTAATGCAAAGAAGTAGGTGATGCCTAAATCACTTATACTTGATTTTTGAATGAATTATGAGTTTTTCATAGTCTCCTATTAAATTCAGATTATATTCCACAAGAACATATGGTTGACAGTGGGGAGAGGCGGTCCCAGAGGGAAAGCCAGGGAGTTACATAGTTCATGAAGTGGATAATCAACAGATGGGTCTAATTAAATGCTACTTTTATTTTCCTAACTACAAAAACAGTGATTGATATGTTCCTCATAAGTTTTCTTTAGAGGGGTTTGGGGGGTTTTCCTACAGATTGCTGGTAAATCTCAAAGTAATGTAGTTAATTTAAATACTTCACCAGCAGATATATAGAACACAACTAGTTGATAACCACAAAGTTAACAGATACATTTAGAAGTAGAAATTTAATATCATTTTACTGAAAGATTTTTGACTACTCATTCCTCCACATATAAACAATTTTAAAAATCTTTTAAAACTAATTTGTTGCATAAACTCAAGGAGAATCATAAATCTGAATGCAAACTTCAGGCCCTTCGTCTCTTAACTCTTCATCGTTCTGCTCTCAGTTTACAGTTCCGTGCACCTATCAGCCCTCTCAGGTTTCTTTTTCAAAGAGCAATTGTCATCCTATTCATATGTCAGCTGCCAAAGATACCACTGAAAGTTTTAAGTGACACAACGTGGGTAAGAGTTTTCAACAATTTCCAATTAAAATTTTGACCAATTACCTCACACGACAACGCAATTTGCAGTTTCCTCGTTGAAGACCAACCCGAATTTGGGAGTCCAAATAACTAATTTGTATAGGTATCAAAAAAAACTGGTTTCATGGACAGAGTGGAGAAGTACTCTGATTGATACTCCATCACCAAATCCCATGGGATGGGGGATTAGAATTTCCCCAGAGAAATGGGGTCACCAAGAGAAGAAGAAAAGGATGAATGTCATAAAAAATAACAGCAGAAAAAAACAGAAGTATACATCTGCTCTACTATGAATATTAACTTATGAATATCTTTTGGAGCAATTTAATATTCTTACACATCTATTTTTTGTGATTAGATAACATTCTATTATATGAATATGTGCTACTTAATTTAGCCAGTCTCCTGTGCTTGGACATATTTTTTCACTTCTGTGCCCCTAGCACTTAGAATGAATAGCAGGTACTTAATAAATATTTGTTGGACTTTTTAAATTATGAATTTTAGTATTCAATGAAGAAGTTGGAATGCAGAAAATTTTCCAGAGTACTCATTTTTTTTCTATTTTCTCCAATAGGCATTAAGAACCCAGCTGTTATAGCCCAGATAAATAAAATGCCTTAATTTTTCAAAGCCTAAGGAATAAAAAAATCAAAAATAAGTGTCCAAACTGTAATAAGGTATAGAAAATTGGCTCATTTATCCTGATTACCTGAGGTTGTTCAACAGACTGTTTTTTGCTAAGGAGTTCTAGGATATTAATGCCTAAAGATATTAATAAATTGTCTCTGCAGCTCTTAACATTCAAAGAAAAAGACTAACCTTCTGCGGTTGCTCAGTAAAAATATAGAAGAATATAGACAACGAAGCCTAGAGGACCAGCATTAATAATAACAGTCTGACTTTGGGAATATTATAAAACTAACAGGGGCAAAAATTCTATTATATGGGAAGTCAAAATCATAAACACTTAAAAAGATTTACACTAGCAGATGAAAAAGGGCAAAGAAGCCACATTGCTTTAAATTTCAGCCTTGGCTTTCTGGAGGACGGCCAGCCCCAATCCACTTGTGCTGCAGATTCCATGTTTTTATCCAGATGATAAAATAACTCTTATTTCTAACTTCAGATTAGTCAAAATCTGAGTTATGGTAAAATAAGGCCAAAAACAGACAGATAAATTATTGCAGAACTTAAGGTGAGAAATTGTGAGCCAATTATTAACGTATCTGACAGTCTCATAAACACTTGTCACAAAATTTTATACTCGTCCTAAAATTTTGTTTTGGGTACTGCAAAAACTAGCTGAATAACATTTGACTATCAAAAACATCAAGTGAAAAAAAACTGTGTGATTGATGTGAAAAGAAAAACAAGGAATAGCAATACAGGAAAGAATGAAAAGTATGGTGCTTCCATTGTTTTTTGTAATTGAACATTAGCCTGGTATGCTTAGCCAGACTATTTAGTGGTACATCTACAGAACTTGCCAATTATCATTGGAAAAGCAAGGGTAAAATATCATATTTTATCACTCTTTATAATTCCTTACAATAAAATGATCACTATCTCCTACTCACAACTTCCCCACTAAATACTCATTTTCCTTACCTTGTGACCTTGTCTTCCAGGTTCTCCAATTTCTCCTTTAGCCCCTTTATGACCCTAACAAATGCATAAATAAATAAAAAAATAAATAAATATTGTATTTGCTTTGGCACAGAAAGTTATCAGAGGCTCATAAAGTGATCTTGCTTCCCCAAATGTATGTCAATGTGGTGCAATGTGATTACTTTAAATGGCCTTAATAATGCCATATGTATTAGGTGACTGCTACATATGGTAAATATCAGTTTTAGTTAAAGGAATAACAGTGTAGACTAACAAAAGCTCTGTTACCTGATTTGGCAACGTGATTCATTGACTATAGGTCCCTAGGTCCCTCCATCCCAAACCTCCTCTCGCAGTTGGATTAAGAGTGTCAAGTTTTCCCAGTAACTTACTTTCTAAGGTGACAACCCTGACCTAACTTAGCTGGTGTCCCCTGCTCTCTGGAGGCTGCTCTGAAACCCTTCTCCCTCCTCCATGCCTATCACCTTCCTGGAGGTGAGAATAGCTGGTATAAGTAGACTTCCCTGGATGCACAGCTTCCTGCCTCTTCTTGTACACAATTTTCAGTGCAAAGGGAAATCTCTAAAAAGCTGTCAGGGAAGACAGCATAGCATGAGAAATGATTTCTGTCTTTTCTTGTCAGGACATCTGTTCTAAGCATTTATGTGCTTTAGGCAGTTGCATGAGGCAAATATGAAATGAGCATTCCAGCCCTGGCTGGTATAGCTCAGTGGATTGAGCACAGGGTGTGAACCAAAGGGTCGCTGGTTCGATTCCCAGTCAGGGCATATGCCTGGGTTGCAGGCCAGTCCCCAGTGGGGGCCATGTGAAAGGCAACCACACATTGATGTTTCTCTCCCTCTCTTTCTCCTTCTCTTCCCCTCTCTCTAAAAATTAAAAAATATATATTAAAAAAAAGAAATGAGCATTCCAACATTAAGTCTATCAGAGCTTGCATTCTCAGAGCCATTCCTGTTCTAACAGTGCAAGTCTTTGTGAACAACAAGACACTGAGCCAGGCCGTTGTGGGGATCCACCAAACCTATGTTTGGAGAAAACCGTCATTGGAAAACCAGTGCCTTGGGCATTTCAGATCATAGCATAACTCTATGGGTCTGACATTTTTCAAAATCACTTCAGACTCATAGACCAGAGATAGACATTTAATCCTAGCCTTTGGTATTTATTTTTTTATGGAAAATTTGAAGTAATTATAATGTCATAGTGAGAGAAAAGTGCTTTTGGACTGTCCCTTTTCTTACCTATTTCTCAAAGTTTTTCCAAGTCTTTTCACTAAAATAGATTCAGATATATGATATGCACAATTCCTCCCCCCCCCCACACTCTCCTCTGAAGGCAAACTTCTGGACCTTCATTTGGTGTTCTAATGTCTCTCAATCCAATACATTTTATCCATATTTCTTTCCTGCACCACAAAAAGCACTGTATCATCAAGCATCTGTGTCTGGTTGGAAGACCTGCCAGGCACCAGCAGGAATTTCTAGGACTGAGTAAAAACCACAGATCAAGCCCCAGAATAAGCAAACACAGACTTGCCTGAGCCGTCAAGTGGGGTCTCTGCACCAGGAGGGCCAGCACTTAAAGGAAAGGCTCTTTTTTCCTGTGGGTAAAATTCTTGAAAATAAAATACTGAAATTGTTCTCTTACCCTCATGCCGGGTATGCCTGGGTATCCTGAACGACCTGGTGGGCAGGCATTGGGACACTGCCAGGGAGACAGAAAGTCAATGAACTAGAGCCTCCACTTTACAACAGCCTGGTTGTTTGTTCTTTGTTTTGCTTTGTTTTTAGGAATCCCAGCTACAGACCATCAATGCAGTTATATTCATTAAATAACTCAGAACCACCCTTTCCTTTTTTATTATTTCATTTTTAATCAAAAAAATACAAAGAATATAACAAAACTCTTTCTTCATGTATCTACCATCCAAATTTAATAAACGTTAATATTCTGTGATACTTATTTCAGATTCACTTTCTTTTAATGTTTCCAGATAACCCATTATACCATGACCTGAAATAAGTTTTTCCGACCCCCTCCCACTGGGCTAGCTCTATCCTGAGGTTCATATCCCCTCATCAAACCAGCCAAAACTGCATTTAGGGCAGTTTACCAATATCTTTGCATATCTGCCTATAAGTAAAACAAGTCTCAAAGGGAGTTATTTGACTTGTATCTTTTAAAGTTGGGGTGCTCTAGTGAAAAAGATGCCTTAGTTATAAAGTAAAAAGATTATAGAAAAACAAAGATACTTTCATAACAGTCAGAGTATATACAAGCCACCAGTCCACTGGTGCTATGAACTACTCTGAGAGCTGAGCAAAGTAAAACACAGAAATGCAACACATTTCAGTGAGATCATTTTAAAGAGAATTCACCTGAAGATTACATGCTCTTTGACTTAAAACTGTATTTCATTCAAAGGAAAACATCTTACCAATGGATCTCCGTCTTGAAAGCCAATCGTTCCCTAAAGTAAGAAAATATTAGAGTTAAGAATATACTTAAATATTTAATCCAAACCTACTAATAAAAGTTCATTGGACAAAAATATACTAAATATATTTGTTCTATAAAATATAAGGAACAAAGAACATATAATATGCTAATATTCTAAAAACTTGGCTAATGGGTGTATTTCTTTTGGTGAACCTCACTTTTCAGTAGACTCTTTCAGGAAATTGAAGGGAGATGAAATGAGAGACAGAATACAAAATATGGGGAACTTGGAATCATAAATTAAAAATATAAATTAGCTCCTACTTAAACTTCCATTTTTCAAAGATTTTATTTTTTTATTTTTGGAGAGAGGGGAAAGGAGGGAGAAAGAGAGGGAGCGAAACATCAATGTGTGGTTGCCTCATGCGCGCCCCCTACTGGGGACCTGGCCAACAACCCCTGCATGTGCCCTGACTGGGAACCTTTTAGTTCACAGGCCAGCATCCAATCCACTGAGCCACACCAGCCAGGGCTAAATTTCTATTTTTTTAATTGCTTACTGTGTAAATCCTTTGTAAAAACTAGTTCTTTTGAAAGTGTTCCTTTTATATGTCCCAGTTTTAAGCATTTGAGAATCACAAATGTCAAAGGACATCAAGTATAATGAGTAAGAGTGAAAACCACCTTTTTAAAAAAACATTTTATTTATTTATTTATTTTAGAGAGGGGGAAAGAAAAGAGAAAGAGAGGAAGAGAAACATCAATTGGCTGCCTCTCTCACATGCTCCCAACCCAGGACCTGGCCTGCCCTGACTGGGAATTGAACCAGTGACCTTTTGGTTCACAGGCTGGCACTCAACTCACTGAGCTGCACCAGCCAGAGCTGAAAACCACCTTCTAAATTATTGTGATTTCTTTACTTCTCTGGCCTAAAAAGAACCATAATCTGAATGGGTGAAAAAGTTGATAGCTATTTTGGAATTTTCAGACAATGCCTTGATTACTAGGCACTTTCATTTTTGGTTCTTAGGTTTCTTTAATCCCAATTCTCAGAGGAAGAAAAATTCAAGCTGCAAATAACTTACACTGGGTCCCGGAGGTCCAGGGGGGCCAGGTGGTCCTCTTTTCCCAGGGTCACCCTAAGTTATTTGAAAAGTGTGACACGGTGGTTATATACATATCAAAACACAGTGCATAAAACTGGTGAGAATGATATTACCAGAAACCCCTGCAGAGCTCAGCCTTGCATAGACCTGTCACCAAAATCAATGGGTGGCCCATAATCCAATCAGCTCCACAAAACCAGAAAAATAAAGGAGTTCTAGTCTCACCAAAGTAATAAAACAAGGCAGAGGAACACTTGGGGGGAAAAGCAAAGCAATTCTCTATAGAAGGATCACTTTCTCTACCCTGAAAACTAACTGGAAAAAGTACATATTTTTCTAGCTGATTTGCAGAGGAACTAAGCAGACAATGCTGCTAGGGGCATCCATCTAATGGCAGCAAAAGAAAGTCTGTACCCAGCCTGAAGCTGTGAGGTGGAAGGCATTTTAATCTCTGCAGTGCCAGACTCTCCCTGGTGTTGGTCCACAAGCTATCACTTGGCCTATCACTGCACTCTCTTGCAATTGAAACAGAAGATCAAAGGTGGCTAAATTCAAACAAGCCACACAGTGAAAATGGATTTCAGTTAGTCTTAATATCCAGAGATTTCTCCTATCATGTTTTTCTTCCTTACATCCTATTATGAGAAGTCAAAAGCATCTTAGATTTAATTTAACTTTACAATCATTTCATAACTATTTAATTATTCAGCAGGTAAATTTTGTCAAACAATGAGCAATAAAGGTATATAATATGTGGCTCCTACTCTCAAAGAGTTTATAATAATTTATCCCTCACACATCAGTACTTCAACACGTTTGAAATATCTATTGAACATTAACATCAAGCACTTACAACCAGCAGTTTCTTTGATGAAGTTCAGCTCTTTATTGCCTAAAGCTAAGTTCTGTTAATTTGATTGGTCCTACCATAAATGCACATAGTAGTGATTTTAGCCTATTCACTGTTCATTTTATGCAGAGTCTAATGCAAAAACACTAGACTGCAATCCTGGAGGATCTATCTGTAAAATGAAGTGACACTTCCTGACTTGATCACTACTAATTCTGGAAGTTGGGGAGAAAATTTTAGCTGAACACTTTGGGGAAAAAATTAAAATCACAATATGAAAACAAGGTAGCACTGTTACCTTTGGTCCCCTTCAATATTGTGAACTGCAGTGAAATTCATCTGCCATTTTTCAGATGTGCAGGGAATAACACACAGTTAGGATAATTTGTCTTCCCTAGTAACATCGTCTTTTAAATCAGCAAACGTCTATCAAAAGCCGCTGTAGTACTCACAATTGGTCCAACACGGCCGAGCTCTCCAGGAAGACCTGCTCCCCCAGGAGGACCCTGAAGTAAACAAATTAAAGGGACATGGTGATTCATGAATGTTTTTACAATCTATCACAAATGGTATTCAGTGTGGTAAACAACTGACTTAGAATTCTGTATCCGTACCAGCTTTGGTTTCCAGGGAAACAGTAACCCATTTGACCAAATTTTAATTGCTTCAAATAGAACAGAAATTTCTTAAGTTAATAAAATATTTTGTTTAGCATAATAGAGGTGCAGTCACATAGCCACCTAAGATCGTGAGGGTTGGGACATGATCGTGAGGGTGGGATACTAGGTAGAATACTAGTTGGAGAGGAAGGCTGAGATCTGAGAAACAGGCCATTTCTATAGACTATGTAAGAATAAAGCAAGAGGCGATACTCACAGGGGGTCCAGGAATACCACGGCCCTAAAAGATTAAAATAAAAATTACTATGATGTGTGATTTATATTGAGTATACATCCAGACACAGGCCCAACTCAGGCCTAGTTAAAAAGTAAACTGCAGACTCTATCACCAAATAAATATGTGATGCTCACTCTAAAGAAATCAGTGGGTAGAGAAAAGCAAGCATGGCTCTGCTTTTAAAAGAAGCAGAAGCTTATGCCCGCTCTTCAAACATGCCTCTAATGTCAAAGCTAACCAGTAATATTTTTTTTCTGAACTTTTCTTTTTAAAGAAAACCAAAGGAATGAAGTCATCTGTGCTTGCTCTCAAGAGAATTCACCATCACTAACAAAGAGACACATCAGAACCTGTCAGTTTAAAGAGTTTTTTACTTGCCATGCTTTATAAGAAACCTCCCTTAAAAGCAATACAGTATAATGTTTTATAATTTATAACATGATGTCTTGATGTCCCCCCAGACAAATATTCAGCACAGGGAGGCAGGGGATAAAATGAGGCCCACAATACACTCTGTGACAGGTAGGACTCTATTTCCAGACACTGAATCCAGTAGGTATTAAAAATAAAATGGTGTCCCTCCTGAAATGATCTATCATGGGACCCTAATTTCATATGATGAATTTGATTTTCAAACTAATTTTCCATCTCCCTCTCCTTTACACTCCACATCTCTTCAGCAACACCAAACTATGTATAATTAAGCATTAAAACCACATCATCCTCCAAGTCTCAAGTCCTAGCATAACTCTTCATATATATGCCTGTTGAACTAATAAACTGAACATCCGCTGCCTTATTTTCTCTCTTTGCTTTCCTGGCTCACTTTTCTCCCCTCGGGGTTTCTCATTACTCTTTTTGCTTCCACACTGGCTGGAACAGCTTTTATTCACAGCCGTCTCGGATACCACAGTCACGTTAGCTTTTGTTCCAGGCTGTCTCTTCTCAAAAATCCATATGTGAAGCATCCAGTGGAATCCATGTACACCTTCTGATAATGACATTATTTCTAATTATTTAGGCAGCCAAAATTAGAAATAATTTCACTTGAGCAGTATGTTTAATGATAAGGGGAGCTTTAAAAGGGCATTCTTTGAAAAATCGCTCCTACTTAAATAGTTTAATATGTGGATCCATTTGGGAAATGTGTTATGCTTGAAAATGCCAAAGTAATCAATAAACTATTTCATATCAAAGGCCTAGATGATTGATAATATCACTAAATGTTTTAAAGACATCGCTATAAGATGTTGACCTCTGAGTTGAAAAATATGGGAGAAAGGCCAGCAAGCTCTTCACTTCTGAAAATAGGCTTCAATAGAAAAGTTGTCACTTGCTGAAATATGGCAAAGAAAATGGCGCAAATAAAAAACAAGGAGGAAAACTACAGATTCATGACAAAAACAAAAGAGGAATGAAGAGCCAAATAGAAAGAAAAAACAGGTCTTATAAATGAGACCTGGCTGTCTTATTTATAAATAGAAATAATACAAATCTGCCAGATTGTGCAGCATAGGAAAAGATTAACCAGAGAATCAAGCAGATGATAAGAGCTGATGGCTGGTATTTCATTAGAAATAAAACCAGTTGTGAAGGAAATGGTGTGACCTAATCATTGAATACTTGGATTTGCTATTTTTATGCAAAAAATGTTTTCTGTCAGTGGGGGTGGAAGGGAAGTTTTCTATTGGGAAATATCATGTACAAACAGACAAATGTATTTTACAGCATACATTCAAATTTCTCTAAAATTTTTCTACTCATGTTAAGGAATTCATAAACTTCTTCATGAGGTATATTATGCAGAAAACTGCATTTAAAAGTTTCACAATAGTAGAATTTTACCCAAAGATAGGAGAGATTCTGTCATTTCACACTCACTTACTGGAAATCCACGAGATCCCGGCACCCCCGGTTCTCCCTAAAAATAAAAATCGTTCACTGCGCTCAGCTTTTTGTAGCATAAATATGTAAATATGCACACTGTATAAATTTTAAAATTGTTAAAACACTCCATCTGAGTGTTTTTAATTTAATTCAGTTCAGTGAAAACAGTTTTGGTTGAACAGTATATTTAAACTGCTTCACAACTAATCTGTTAGTTGATCTGTAATCATTACAATAAAATTAACTTCAGCATTTAATTAACACCAGCAATTAATACCAGATGACTAACTTACTTTTTGTCCTCTTGGTCCAACAGAGCCAGGGGATCCATCAGGCCCTGTTAATCCCTAACAAAGCAAGATGACATTAGAGGTACTATAGCATCCTTAGGCAAACCTTTAAGTGGATAATTTCATTTTACTTATTAATTATGTACAGGATGATTCCCTAGGTATGATGCAAATATTTATAAAAAATACCTTTCTATGTTCTCACTCAAATCTAATGTTTAACATGCCATCTGTTTGTTATTTTCTATTGATAAATTTTATTATATTCCTAACTTCCTGTTAACTGCATTGTTTATCACAAAATGCAATAGTTTGTATTTTTAAGCCATTCAGAGAAAGATAAGTACCACACAATCTCACTTATGTATGGAATCTAATGAACAAAATAAGACCAGAGGCATGGATACATGGAACAGACTGACAGATCTCAGAGGGGAGGGGGGGAGGGGACTAGAAGAGATCAGCCAAAGAACAGGTATCATATCAGACCACAGTGTGGTGAAGGTGAAGGCAGGGGGGCAGGCTGGGTGCAGAGGGAAAATCAGGAACATCTGTAATAATATCAATAATAAAAATAATAATAGAGTATTTTTGTCATTGCTTTAAAAAATGCAATATAATAATTTCAGCCTTCTGAGAGCTAAAGCTGGTGGAACCACAGATCTTGGCTGAGCAACTTACCCATGTTTATGTGCCTCCTCTACTTCATGCATAAAATAAAAATACCATGTGTCTCTATAACTCTTTAATAAAGTCTTGAGAGGTTAATAAAATGTTTCTTCAATAGTCATTAAAAATAACCCTTGCAGTCACCTAAATAGAGCCCAGTAGCTATCTCCTGGCAATGATAATTGCTTATTTAAGAACATCGACTTTGAATGTTGAAACGTTTGAGAGGGTGGATGTTTCAACATTATCTTCCTCAGTAAAAAGAGCTTTAATTAAGTATATGCTTTCACGTGTGCTGCTCCATAATAGAATTTAAGCCAGTTACTATAAAGCACACTTATAACTATCATATTTAATACTAAAGCAGTTATTAAAACATGTCTTTAAAACATTCTCATTTTTCTTACCAATACTTACTTTGTCATCATTCTCAAACTAAAATAGATATTAAAGCATGATAATACTGTGTATACTTAATTTCCATATTTGGCAAAGATGCATTTTTCTATTTTTAATTTTTTACTTACTCTTTGACACTTTTACATGTTGTCATTTATAATGTAATATTGAAATTATACCTTGCTAAAGATAAATATGTGTATGTGTATCTGTATATGTGCATTCATATGCATATATGCATGATTACATAAATATAAAATCTATTATCAAGATTTTGAAAAAGACTCAAATGATATTAATAGGGGAAGCATTCCTTGAAATTATAAAAACCATACTTAAAATGGATCACTGAAATCCATATTAATGTCATAGTCTGCCTATCTATCAATAAAATTATTTCATTTAATTTATGTAGAAAACTAGTTCACTGTCCACAGTTTTTAGATTTCTCTACATCAATTAATTTCCCTCATAAAGCAGATCAAAAGAAGTAGAAAAAGAGTTGAAAATGTCAATCACTGCAAATGTGCCAAAGAAGAAAATCATTAAACACAGACAAAAGAGTTTTTTGACAGACTGTCCTGATTTTCCATCACTTTAGTCTAATTATAACACTACAGTTTGAGAACAAGCCCCAGCATCGTAGCTGCTGAGTACGATGGTAATGGGCATTGGCTTTTGTATTTTAGCAAACAAACCACTCGTCCAGGAGCATAGCCTGGAAGCATGAGTGGCGCATGGATTTTCTAAACCTCAAGGCACACTTAATTACTGGAACCAGAAATTCCTGCTTTATGTACATGTCCTCCAATACCAATCTGGTCAGTTTCCACACACACAACCCACTAACCATCTTCAGCCTGTAACGTGAATAACTGACAAGATTAGAGGACAGTAGCTTCTATATATGGTAGAATTGCAGCTGCACAATAATAAAGCCAAACCAAGTAAATGGTTGGATAACCTGGAGGCTGCTTCCAGGTCACTTCTTATTTAGTATCTTCCATTGGACATGATAAAATCTTTAGGAAGTTCTTCAAATTAAACTGAAAACAAAGTCTGGTGTCAGATGTCACTGTGAACTCTGTTATGAAGTAGCCATGTACAAAAGTAAAAAACTTCGTGAGGATAAGGGTTTCATGTTTCGTCAATCCTAGCACTTTGTGCCTGCATCTAGTACATAGCCAATGCATGACTACCAAACAAAATTAATTTAGGTCAGCCTGTTAGGTGGAGGGATATAGCGCTTGTCCTTCCACATCATCTTTATTTTGGGTTCGAATCCCAGCTCTTCCACTCATTAGCTGTGCAACCATTCCCAAGTTACTCAATTGTAGCATGCCTCAGCTTCCTGATCTGTAAGATAAGTATGATCATTATATCTACCTCAATTTTGAAGATTAAATGGGATATTATGCACAAAGTGCTTGCAACAGCCCCTGGCAGAGTGGGCCCTGAATAACTATTAGCTGCTCTTACTGTCATCATTACTGTATGGCAGCACTGTTCTAGATGCCGTGAAGAGTTCACATGAAGTGTAAGACATGTGTTACCTCATCCAGGAGGGGTTTTGCAAATAAACAAACAAAAAATCTAGATATCAACCACAGGCACTATACTTCACGGACTCCTCACATTCCTTCAGTGCCTTACTATTTTCATTTACACTTACCTTTCAGAATAATTTCTGAATAATTCACTATGCTAATCATATAACTTCTGCCAGTGATAACAGTTGTATATATTTGGACTATGTTCTAACCTCTTCCTATACCAACAGCATGATATAGCTATAATTCCTTTAATTCTAGTTCTTCTTCCTCCTATCTTAGATGGATGCTGTAAAAATAAATGAAATACTATTTTATAGAGCTCGCTGACCATGTCACAGCAAATAGTTCCTATAAGAATGTCTCTCTTAATATTATTGATGATAGTAACACAGTTGTCCTTTGGGTGCAAGGTGATAACCAAGTTCCAACTTCTCTAATTTTACATGACTATAAGGGAAAATAAATTAAAGGCTTAGCAGGAAAGAAACAATTAAATATATTTTCCCCACATTTACATTTACACGCACAATTTTAATTTGCAGTAATTCTTATTTATCAAATAAACAAAAGAGGAAAATATTACCAGTGGCAGAAAGAATTGCTGTTACATAAATGTATGAAGATAAGGCTCTATGTAGGACTACACTGAAGTTGACTGTATTCCACACAGCTACTCGGTAGAGAACACTGGAGCTCAGTCTAATTCCCTCCAGCATTCCAGTGACACCTGAGGCAAAATTCTACCAGCAGAACTCGCCTGCAACAACTCGCCTATCTTTCCCGTCAAAAATCCATTTAACTTAGGATAATTGCCTTTAAACTATGTTCCTTTTAGATTCCTTCAAACACCATCCAGTCATGTTAACCATTATTAACATTACCACAAAACAGCTTTGCAATGAACCAAAGAGCAGAAGACAGATTGGAGGTTTAAGGTCACCCATCAGGGAAAGATTGCTGAATCTTTCCTATTTCCCTGTGTCTGAGGACAGCAAACAAACAGCGAACTCTGATCTAGTTATTACTGATACCTCCTTATTCTTAATGTCTAGTCTTAATTAAGAGTAAAAGGTTTGTTTAAAATATAAAATGAGCCAAAGTGTGGAGTCAGAAAGCTTTTCAGCTAAGAACTTTATAAATCCCATGTGGCTCCATTTCAAAATTTGGTGAATATGAACCATAGAGATATTTATAAATAATTACAAAATGTCAATTATAAATTATTTTAGTTATTCATTGAATTTCCCATATTATTTTTCTTGATTAGTAATTCAGATACTAAAAATTCACTGCTACTCTTTCTCACCCTATTTTCTCTGATTATACATCTATTTCAGAACCTCATTTGAATTTGAATATGGCAAAACTATCTGGAAAGCAAGTAAGTCTAAATATCAAGAAATCTGGTTTCTTGCACTGTCTTCGCTATTAACTACTACTGTCCTCATAATTATTCCGTTTCTTTATCTGTGGAAACTGCTGTCCTCATAATTATTCAATTTCCTTATCTGTGGAGAATAATATTAGCCAAACCTGCTTTCTGGGTTGTTGTAAGGTTAAAGGAAATAATGTTTATGAGGGGACTGGAGAAAAAAGTTCTCCACAAATGTAAATTAGTATAGTTAGTTTTTTTCCTTAGTTGTAGGAAATGCCTAAAATACCTGTACATACATGGATTTCTTACTTTTTTTCTCTCCTTTCTTTCTCTTTTTCTCTTACCTTCTTTCTCAGCCCCAGAAGACTGATTCAATTCCCTCACCAGTTTCTCCCTGAGAACGTTCCAGTGTCAAAGTTTTATAGGAGGCCTTACTCTTACATTTTCAACTTTGGAAATCTGGTTTGTTCTGTACTGCAATCATAGACAAAGGAAAAAATACTTGTAATTGTTATCTACATTATACTCCTAAAGACTTTGACACACTTTCACTTGTTTATCCAAAATTCTGTTTAAGTGGGGAAATTATAAAGCAATACCAAGTACTGTCTTCATGACCTTATGGTAAAAGGTAAGCATTTGTTGAGCACACTTCATAAGACCATAAAATACTAAGGCACAAATAAATCTAGCCCTCTGTCTGAAATTATTTCAACACAATAAATAGCAAGAAAAGACATCTGGTGCTTCAACCACCACAAAATTAATAATAATAATAATAATAATAATAATAATAATAATAATAATAATTTGATTATAAAATTTTTCACAGGCACAAAAAAATCAGATTCAAGTTCCAAAGGACTGCAGAAATAAATTCAACATTTTGGGGGGCTATTAGTTTATTTAGTGGCCTTGTATTTATCAGACCTTTTATTATGTGACTATTTCAAGTCATTCAGAGTGTTTTTGAGAACAGCTTGATAGCCAAGCTGTATAACTTCAGTTTGCATCACACAAATATCAGTTTGACATTCGGTTTGTATTATCCAGCTAGCAGTCCTTGAGGGCCTCATGCACTGTCATTTTGCATACACAGAAAATTCAAACTAGATGTTTTGAAATGTGAAACAAAGTCTAACTTCTAAAGCATAAATACCGTAGACAAATATCCTCATTACGATAACCTTGATACAGAAAGCACATCTTAATAACTGTTGAACTCTAATCGTTTCCTTTTCTCAAAATGAAGGATCTGTCTGAAACACTAGTCAAAAATTCTTGGAAATTACAATCATAGGTTTTCAGATGCTTTGAGTTTCAAAAGTCTTTTGTTTTGGGAGACAACAGAAGGTGGTTGGTAACTTGAAGGACAACTTGGATCACCACTGGCTGCTCTCTCAGAACAGATGCCATACCTTACTTCACTTTGTGTCTCAACCACAAAGTCAAGGTCAGGCCTGTACTGGGAACTCAATGGGTATTAGCTGAAGGATAAAATTCTGAAGAAACATTATTTAGTGTTAGGTTTACCACACAACTCAATCTGAGCTTCCTGCAAGAGGGGGCAAAGGGAAGTATGGAGATGGGTAAATTGGGGAAAGGCTACTGGTTCCTAATCTTCAAGCGACTCTAGCCAGTTTATTTTTGTCCATGAAACCAAAAAAAAAAGTGTTTCGAATTTCCTATTCCATGCATGCTGACCATTTCCCTGCCCCTGCCCCACCCCCAGCCATTCCCACTCACTTCAGGCCCTCCCTCACACACCTTTCTTCTCTGCCCCTTTCCCTGCCTGAGGTTCTTTTTCTGAATTGATCTAGAGGATGGCAATAAAAGGACAAGAGTAAAGACAGCTTGCGGCAAAGCCCTGAGACCAGTAGAAGTCCATCTCCACCCCCACCCCGCACCCTTTGAGCCCCGAAGCGAAGCGGGGCTGAGAGTCCACAGGGTGAGCAGAGAGAGAGTAGACTGTTTGAAGCAGGAACCCAGTACCCATTGCCGCTTTGTGGAAGGAGGAAATGCCAGCGCTGCCTGCAGTCCCCAGAGAACCTTGAGGAATGAGGTATCTCCACCCTCGCTGGCCCGTTTGCAGAAAACTGCCGCCTCCATGCCAACCAGGCAATTTCAGGGCGTCAGCAAATTCAGAGCCGCAGCACTGTTTCAGCTGGGTCTACCGCCCCCCAGCCCCCGCCAGAACATCTCTACGTCTCTCCTTTCCTCCTTCCCTCCTCCTCTCACCTGCCCTTGTGTGTGCGCGTGAGTACACACACACACACACACACACACACACACACACACGCCTACTCACGTCAGCGCCTGGTGTGCCAGGCTTGCCTGGAGCTCCCGGCTTTCCTGGTTCTCCAGGAGGACCCTGAGTAGGGGGAGAGAGAGGTAGAGAGGGAAAACGGTGCAAAGTTGAGACTCTTTGGACACACGTGGTTTCAACCCACATCTAAAGCAAAGTGTAGTGCAAACGCACTTATCAACTTACCGGGGGGCCCGGGGGACCCTTTGGACCTCTGTCACCCTAGAGGAGTAGGAGAGAAGGCAAGAGCAGTCGGTTGAGGTGCTGGGGACCCAGCTGGGAGACTCCCATGCATCACCACCACACAGGTGGGGATGGGGACAGTAAATGAAGGAGGTTCAGGACCCACCTGCGGGGACAACAGAACAGCCTACCTCCTCTCCCTGAAAATCCCTGGTCTTCTAAGATCCAACCCCCAACTGTCACCGATGGCCAATCCAGCCTTTGCATGGTGGGTGGTGGAAAGAGAGGGGGGCAACCTGCCCTCCCTGTCCCCCCAAAAAAACTAAACTAAACTAAAAAACCTCTGAGCCACTGGAGAAAGGGTAGGAAGGGCCAGGATTAAAGAACAGTAGGGTTGGAGACGAAAACTTACGTCGATACCGTCGATGCCAGGAACTCCAGGGGGGCCTGGGGGCCCGGGGGGACCCTGCTCGCCTGGGGGACCTCTCTGACAAAAAAACAGCACACACAGGTTAGCGAAGCACATTGGGCAAGAGAAAAAACGGCTCGATGTCTTGAGGCTCCCACCTCTGCCGGCAAAGACGCCTCCCTGGGGAGGCAGGGTTTTTGAAATCCAATATAATAAGTGAGTAGCACACTTCCAAGACAGCGCAGGTTGCTTCTGCTCTGCCACGATCTGAATGAGTCTAAACAGTGGGGTTAGAGCAGCATCTAGGCCCCCAATGTCCAAAACAGGATCCTGAAGAAGGAGGGGCCTGATGCCTTTTTAAAAAGATATTCAATCATGAAAATGGTGGTCAGTAATTGCAAGTCAGTGTTTTGGCTAAAATGGAACAGCGAAGAATGGAGGTGCTCCATAGCAGATCGATTACAGTATCGTTTTGTAAATCTCTCTCTGTCCGGTAGAAATCCGAGGTGAATACTCTTGAGGAAAAGATGGGGAAGGAGTGGGGGCAGAGGAGTCTTGAAACCCAGCAAGCCTCTGGCCTCATTTCAGATTTACCTGCAGTGACACTCTCTTGCATGAGGTCTTTACACCTTTCTTCAAAACTACATCAAATTTCACACTGACCCTAAGGAGTGACCCACTTTATCGCTTGCAAACAGCTAAGCGTTGTCGGTGCTGGTGGCCTCTGAAATACCGTGAGCATGCTGCTTAGGGAATGTGTCTTCCCCCTTCTACCCCCCTTCTACCCCCCTTCTAACTTTGAAAAAAGAAAAAAGCTTCTTTCATCAAGGAAAACTTTGTTTTTCTAAACTCCTCTGACCAGACAGGTTACAATGGGGTCTTTGTATGTGAAACCTCAAACCTCTACTGGGCTCACCCGCCCCCCCCCCCCCCCCAGCCGTGTCCTCTCCCGAGCGAGAGGGAGGCGACACTGGAGCCTTTGGGAAGTTGCTGAAATTCTGAAGGGAGCCAAGGCTGCCAGTGCCAATCCCCGAGGCACCACTAGCAGGACGCACGGTTTCACGCTGCCACCACAGGCTGGAGAAACGAGAGAGGGAGCTTTAGGGCCTATATCCTAAAATCCCGCCTTCTCTGGCTTGCTTTTGACTGTGACCAGGAGAGGGGGAAGAGAGGTAAGGTGAAGCCAAGCCACAATTAAACCCTGGTCTCCAGATACCGATGGCCTTCAGCGTCTTAGTCTGCAGCGTTAGGTCCCAAGTGGGGAGAGGTGTCCTTTCCCGGACCGATGGGTCATATGGGGTCCCCAACTCTCCAGGTACTCGCTGCAGGTGCTGCGGGCTGCATGGAGGTAGCGAGCCGCCTCAGAGCCCTGGGGATGCTCCGAGCCTTCCCCACTGCTCCCAGACGGCCGCACCCCACCTTTCCCTATGTGCGCTGGAAAAAATGCAAGCACTTTTCGCCCCCAACGTACCTAGTCGAAAAGTTGGCTGGGCTAGTGAAGAAAAAGGTAGGGAGAAAGTGAGATGGCGCCCCCACCCCTGCCCCAAACTCCCCCACAACTTACTTGCGCCGCGCACAAGCAGAGTCCTGACAGCAGCAGTCGCAGCCCTAGGAAGCCCTGAGTCCGCGCCGTCCAGGCCATGCCCTCGCCCTCTGCGAGTCCCCGAGACCGACTCTGCCTCCCGCCGCCCCGCTAGCCTTCTGGACCCGCCACGCACATCAAGCGGTACTTCTTCCCCACAAAAAGTGCCCCCGGGATCAGTGGTTGCAAAGGTGCCCCGTGGGGAAGCGTACGTTCCTCCTGTTTTTGAATGGCCCTGGAGAGGGTCCTGGGGATTGGAGGAAAGCTAGCGGGCCGGTAGGACGGATAAAATGACAACAGTCCCCCTTAACCCTTTCGCGGCTCAGCACAGGCGAGGCCAGAGAGTGCGGCTCTGCCTCCGCCCACCCGCCCCACGGCTGCTTCTGGCTGTCCTCGGAGCCTCCTTAGGTGACCTGTACGTCACAGGCGGCAGCGAGCAGACCCACAGCGTTCTTGGAAACACTTTTGGAGAAGAGTAAGCCACCGGAGGTGGAACAGGCACCCCGGCAGGGTGCGGGTGGGGAGGAATCCTACTCTCCAGGTTTTGGGTGGGACCTGTGCTTCCTTAAAAATCTATCTGATCCGTGCAGCAAAGCTCAGACCTTTTGAGAAGTAGAGTAGGGCGGCAGAATGGAAAGGAATCAGCTGGGTGGAAGTGGCCTTTGCCGGTGGTCAAGGGGACTCACCGTTATCCTTGGTGGCAGCTCATGGCAAGTTTCTCTGCTTGGTCGAAGTGGGTCACAATGGATCAGCATCCACTGAAGTTCAAACTGGACAAAGACAGCAGACGGTCAGTTCGGGTTCTTTTGGAGGACAGAAACAGGTCATTTAAGAGAGAGATTGAGAACTTGGTAAATGTGGGCCAATTGCTAAGTGACTAGAAATTTACTTGAACTGGTTGATCTCATTGGACCAGGACTTTCATCATTCCGTGAACATAGATTTCCATTGGAAATGGGTGGGAAGCCCTTCCCAAGTTTCTCTGATCATTGGATACAGATGTGGTTTGCTCTGCATTACTCCAGCACATCCTAGGCAGGAAACAGATCACTGGCACTGATTTTCTATTTCTGTCTTCACCACAACCCCAAAAGGTAGATTCTGTTCAAATGAGGCTAGAGAGAACAAGAAACTGTCCTCGTAACTGTCCTTGTCACAAGTCAGTAAGTTTCAGAATCTGAATGGGAGGGAAGCCAAGCCTACTAAACTCCACAGAGAATATATGTGCTAAGGGTTCACATACAAGAATGTTAAGGACAGGCAACTGAAGAGGTGGCCACACCCAGGAATAATATAAAGGAAAGAAAATCTGGTCCTGGAAGAAATATTCATTCTAGAGAAAACATTCTCCATGGAGTGGCCACAGCTTAAAATGGAGGGAAGGACCAGAAATGATAGGAATGAGAGGGAAATCAAGGACTCATGGGGGGGGGGGGGGAGGACAAGATGATAAAAATATTAAAATTGGGTATAATCTTATTCATTTGCTGCAGAGATATAAGCATTTTAAATACTTGAAATCCAAATATGCCCTGACAATTTTCTATATTTTAGCTGGTGGTAAGAGAGAAAGAAGAGAAGAACAAAAAAAGAAGCAAGACAAAGGAAGAGTGGCCAGATCTGAATCTGAAAGCCTCAGGAGACAAGGTTAAAAAAACAGACGCACCCTACAGGCAGCCTGCCACTGTGTGTCTTGATGGCCCCTCTTAAACTGAGGGAGTTCCTTGCTAGACATTTCAAGTTAAATCCATATTTCTTGGTCAGTTGATTTTTTAGGCATTGTGTGAGTGTCTGGTTAAGTATCCAGGTCCAAAATCTAAATATTATCTCCTCCTTTTTTCCTCCACTAGTGAATTACACTCTATTCCACCTGCCAAATGGACTCTAGATCTGCTGGATCTAGAAGTAAATTATGGAAACATCCAGAGTTGAAGTTATTGGATAGAAGATCAAAATGGAGACAATGAAGAACAAAGTCATTCCCTTCTATCCTCAATAAAGGGAAAGGAAAAAGAAACAAAGTTTTCTATTTTATAAGAGGTGAGAATAGGCATTAAGCTTTCACATTCCTGCATTAGTACCTCTTCTCACATGATTCTAACTGTCCTAGAGATCTCTCTTTTTCTATTATTCTTTCTCCATTCTTCTCAACCTTACTGTGCCTTTTCTCCAGAAAATATGGACATCTGGAAGGATAAGTTAAGTGGTATGTAAAAAAAATAAGCAGCTAAATCAAGAAGGAAATTTATTTGTGAATTGTATGAAAATTATCTGTGTCTTCCTAGGGTGGATTATATAACAATATTACACTGACTTCCCTCAAAAGAATTGCTTTCCAAACCACACAACGCCTTGCAGGCAAGGGAATTACTTCAATCAGACACTTTTTTATTGGAGTACTTTTGTTTGCTTCTCTCAAGCAGAGAGAGATTTTATTCTGGTTTGTTCTAAATTGCAGTGGAAATTTTGAAAGGAAGATAAAAGTAAGAATGGAACAACCTTTTCCTCAATGAATACTAAATACCTGGCAGTGCCTCAAACAACTCTTTGAAGCAGATCACACATGGTAAAGTGGAGTAGAGAATTTAAATCATTGCCATAGGTCACACAGCTAGTAAAAGGCGGAGCTAGCATTCCAAATGCGCTCTCTAAATAAGAGCTTTCTCTACTACCCAACTCACTCCCCCCTGCAAAATAACACAGAATGAGTTATAATTTTGTAAGGAGGTAACCAAGGCATATGGTGGTTGAATATTTGTACTGAAGATGAGTGGAAATGGTGAATTGTCTAGAAATTAAAACCATGTAAGCTAGTTTCCAACATCTGCTAGAGAACTTCAGAACTAGACTAAGAAACTTCCATAAGAATTTAAACCTTTCCCTTTGTTTCCCAAAAGGAAATTTTTTTGTGTTTCTCCAAACAGACAGCTATATCTATATGCAGTTATATATTAATGTGTATAATAAAATGTCATGTAGAAAATACAATTATAATTTTTCCATGGCCAGGTAAAAATACTACCAGAATGAGAAAAGATATCTTCCCACTTCCTAACTCTCAAAATAAGAGAGATCACATGTAATTTTATTCACTGAGTCCTTTGTGACTTGATAAGTCAAACTAGGAATGGATTCTGCATGTGCGTAATATTTTAATTCTCAAAATATAATTTATATCTTAATCACCTAGAGAAACTTTAATTATTTCATTGCAAATGCAAAGTGATTCATTAAGCTGTTTTCTCAAAAATATAATTCTCTCTGGATAAATTGGCACACCTGTTCAAATATGTGAGATTCAATTGTGGCACAGAATAATGGGGGAATGAAATGTAATTCATTTGTGAATACAGGCTGGGTTGTTCAGAATCTGACATAGATCAGAAGTTTCTGAACACATCTGTGCATCCACATAAACACCACCTACATACTAATAATCATCTACACAACAACCATTTTTTAGCATGCAATATGAATTTCAATTTGCATGTTAATTATTTTGCAGGAAGATTGGCAGCATTCCTTGGTAAAAGTCGCTTCCATTACACATCTAAAATGTTAATTTCTACATGTTTCTCATTTCCATATCTGGAATCATTTATCTCTTTGAATGCACACTGACAAAACATGTCTGACAAATATTTTCATTTAGTCCTTCAGGAAACATCTTTTAAGCCCCAGTACACCCCAGGCACAAAGGAAACATTCTGGGGAAACCAGGGATATTCTCTCAAGGAGTTTACAATTTTTAAGATTGAGAAAAACCTAAGCAAAGAGATAAAAAGTAAAAAAAAAAATCTGTTCAACACAACATGGAATGCCCTAGCACAGTCCATCCTTCTCAACATGAAATACTTCACCATCATCTTGGGGAGACCTGATTTGTCTGAGTATGACGTGCTTCACATATGCTCTGCTTGGCATTATCCACTTATTGTCTTTGGGAAACTAAGGTGTAATTCCAGCCCCTAAGCTAAAGTAGTGTCCAGCTGAAAACTCATTAAATCAAGTAACTTTGGCCCCAACTCTCTACTCTTTTAATAAGACTAGTGAGTTCCACCTATTTTGCTAGGTTGTTGAGAAGAATTAGTAAGGTACTGAAGCCCTTCATAAGAACTAAACAAAAACTAATAGCAAAACACTATCTTTTTTTCCTGAGAGAAAATTCTATTGACAAACTGTGGAACTTGGCTTAATATTAATGAAATGACAAAAGGCTTGATATTTTGCAAATTGAATTTTGATTAAATTTCATAACTATAAAATACCTAAAAACTACCTCTTTAAAGATTTTTTAAATTGGAGAGATGTTTCATTAAGTATCTGTTTATTCAGTAACAATAAATATTCAAAGAAATATGTGAATTCTTACATCTCATCCTTCTACTCAGTTTATGACAAAATGTTGGTTTCTACCACCCTAAGGGACCTCCTCCCAGTGAAGCTTCCTGGTTGCTGAGGAAGAGGCTCTCAGCTGCCTCGAAATGAGAACTTTCCCCAACTCCATGTAGACAAGGCCCTGCAGTTCAGGACACAGCACTAGGAATTGTAGTTAAATACGAGTAGGTGACCATTCATCTGAGTCATACCGACGGCAGAGGCAGAATGATGAAAGGAAAGAGAACAGTAGACTTGAAGGAAGCAGACCTGGTGAGTAATGATTGATTCATTTTTCATTCAGCATATCTTTATATGACACACTCATGTGCTTTGATGTCAATACTATAGAAGACACAAAAATATCTAGTCTATAGGGCATTATTGTCAAAATGCTTTTGACAATAAGTAGTATTGCAGTTGACATGTGATATGGCTAAGGTCACCAGCAAAGGCATCATATAACATGTCATATGTGAGAAGGGCCCTGAGGTAATTGAGATTTTCCTAAGCAGAGACGAGGAGGGTAAGAGAGTTCTCACACAGAGGAGGGTACAATAACAAGACACAAGGGTGGAAAATGGGGTGGAGAAGAGACCAGATTCACTGGCACAAAGACTAGACATATTTTCCCCTTGAATTGTAAGCTAAGAAATTTTAATATTACTTTGTAGCTAATTATTAGGTGGCTATCAATATTTCTCTGCAACAGAGAAAGGGGTAGGGGAAAGTGGCCTAATTTAAAACGATGTTTAAGGAGATTCATTTGGTAATAAAGGCCCGATCCTTCCAGGCAGAAGGAAGCTACTGTAGCAGAGCCTCAAGAACTGTTATCCTCCAAACTTTGGTGAGGCATCCCACCCACTTAAAAATAAAAGAACCTCCCCTCACGTCACATCCCCCAACTGCCATCCTGTTTTCGGCTCCCATTCCTATAAAACACAGAAGGGTTGTCTATATCCTTTGACTCCAATTCCTTTCCCTTTCATTTGCTCTTGAACTTGGCTTTTCCTCCCAATATTCCAATGGGAGTTCAACATCACTGGTTTCTAAATCCAATGGTCAGCTCCCAGTCCTCATCTTATTGGACCCATCTATAGCAGTTGAGTGGGTTGACCATTCCATCCTCTTTGAAATACTATTTTCTTTTGACATTGGGTGTACCACAATCTGCTCATTCTCTCCTACATCACAGGGTGCTTTTCTTAGTCTCTTTGGCTGAATTTTCCACATTTCAGCAACCTCTCAATGTTGGTTGTTTTAGGGTTCACTTCTAGGACTTCACTATCACATTCATGGCTTAGAAATTTCACTTTGTCACATAGCTTGAGATACCTTATGCAGGTTGACAACTCCCAGAGTTCTATTCTCAGTTGGACCTGTCTCTCAAGATCCAGAAGAACATATCAAACTGCCTGTTCAGTATTTTCACTTAGTTGTCTAAAATAATTATCAATTTAGATGTTCCAAACTAACTTCTAATGTTCTCACGGATACCTGCTATTGCCACAGTCTTTCCCATCTCAGTAAATGAAAATTATGTATTTGTAATTTAATCATGACAAAATTATTGGTGTCATCCTTGATTCTGCTTTCTCTCTTACGCCACAAATCTTGTTTTCTCTGCCCTCAAAATATATCAGCATCTGACCACTATACACCATGTCCACCACTACCACACTCTTCCAAATCAAGACTACCATTGTCTGAATTTCTGCAGTAACCTCTTAAGGACTCCTCTTAGGTTCCCCCTAAATGTTCTGTACTTCTCTCCCCCTACTGTATATTGGCAAACAACAACCAAAAAAGATGCTTTTTAAAAGCACAAACATGTGACTATCCAAAAGCATCTGAAAGCTTCTCATGTTACATAACAAGAGATCCAAAATGCTAACTCAATGTTCCCATCCTTACTCCATCAAGTGACCTCACTGCCTACATCTCTCAGTCTCGTTCCAGCCACAGTGGTCTGCATGCTGTCCACAAACACAGCAGACAACACCCACACCAGTCTCTTTTCACTCCATGTTCTATCTACCTTCCCAGATATCCATATGCTGATTCCCTTAACTTGTTCAGGTATCTGCTAATTTTTTTTCTCAATGAGGTCTTCTCTCCAGACACAATTTCCTGCTTCATTTTTCTCCATAGTGTTTCTGACCACCTGGCATGCCATACATTGACTCATTTATTCATTTGTATCTGTCTCCTCTCCCCAGAACGAATTTAAGCTTCATTGGAGCTTTAACTTCTGCTCTAACTTCTGTTTGAATGCACACTGACAAAACATGTCTGACAAATATTTTTATTTGTCCTTCAGGAAACATCTTTTAAGCCCCAAAATAAGCCAGGCACAAAGGAAATATTCTGGAAAAACCAGGGATATTCTCTTCCCCACAGGGAGTTTATAGTTTGTAAGACTAAGCAAAATCCAAGCAAAGAAATCTATTCAACAGAACATAAAATATTTAATAAATAATTGTTTAATATTAATAAATGAATGCATAGAGGTGTATAAGAAATATAGTGAAGAAAGAATTAATATTATTTTTCTTCTGGTTTGATTACAAGTTGAAGGGCAGCTCCCTCCCCTGCCTGGGCTTCAGTTTCTGTTCAGAAGCTGCACAGATTCTTCACCTGAAAACTGGGAGGTTTAGACTGAACACACTCAGTCTCCTTCTGCTTTGAGAGGACCTGGTTCTATTGACACCATGTTGTAACCAGAACCATTAACCATACAGAAATGGCCATGAAGAGAAGGGAAGCCACCACTGAATTAGTCTCTTGCCTTACAGCCTCCCAGTCCACATAACAAAGATTTCTTTATGCCCTTAGCCCATACACATTATTATAGAAATAGAAAAACTAATAGGACTGAATTATTAAAATTGCAACAGTATGGGCACAGCTGAAGCCAATAAAGTTCACTGTTCTCAATTTTCCCATTAAAAACAAGTTTGACCATCTTTTTTATTTCATTGCAGTTATCTGTAGCCCCTTCCCCAACCATGGCTTTCCCTGTGTTGGCATCTCCTTTTCTGTGTGTTCGCCTTTCATTGCCACCTAGTGGAAAATTTGGCTAATGTTAGCGTGGTCTACAATACAGCATGTTCGGGTCTATCTCCAAAAAAAGTTGTTTTGACCATCAGCATTCAAAAATATTCTAACTGAGTCATACCAAAGTGTTTTAAAAGTTGTTTCCTATGAATATGTTCAGATAACTTTACCATTTCTTTCATATTTCTTACTTCCAAGTGAAAAAGTATTTGTTAAAATTGTACTTGTCAAAAACAATTTCATAAACCAAGTTACTAGTTTAGATATACGCATAGTAGATATTATACATTTATTAAATCATTAAAAAGATAACTTTTCTATATTTCTTAAATACCAGAAATAATATTAATCACCACTTCATCATGATTCTCCCATATCTATGACACATTGTTTTTACATTTGGAGTTTGGTATGGTTTAATTCTATAAAGTAAAGAAAAGAATGGATAGCTCTTCCATCAACAGTTTTTCTGGTTCTTTCTATTTACTCTCATTTTTTCTCTGAATTTAATAAATATAACATACAATGACACATTTCAAATATACTCTCTTTTTTTAGATTTCATTTCCTTGTTCTGAGTGAGAAGGATAGGAAGGAGAAAGAGAGAGAAACATCAATGTGGGAAGAGAAACATGGATGTGCAGTAGAAACATTGAGCTGCCTCTCATCTGCCCCCTACTGGGGATCTGTCCTGCAAAGCAGGCATGTGTCCTGACTGGGAATCAAACTGGCTACCCTTTGGTTCACAAGCCGGTGCTCAATCCACTGAGTCATGCCAACCAGGGCTGAAATATAGTTTTGAAAGCATTTTATCCATCTGATTAATCGTGTTCCACCTTACTTTGTTTGGACTATACATAAGGAAAAAGAAAAGGGTTTGAATGATATATTTGTAAAGCCACATAAACTTTTATCCTCCCTCAAACAAGCCCCTAATGCACATCCCTCAAAAGGGAAAAAGGCTAACTTTGTTTTCTAATAGAGCTGTACAAAATAACTCTCCTAGGCAATCATGCTGACAGCAAACAATAAAGAACCTGTCATAAAATAACACGTTTTTATGATATGCTGCCAGGAAACTGAGCTTTGCAGTGGGATAAATGGCACCATCCTAAAATATGAATATGAAGGAGGATAGCAAATATGGGATTTATTGCTTTAAAATCAAACTAACAATGTATGACAGCAGTACATTGGGAGAAAATGTAAAATGCTCCAAGGCCACTAAATAAGCATGAGCGATGCGAATGTTTGAGCTGTAGATCACGTGAGCAACTATATTGCAAGCCTTACAAAAACCTCCTGAAATTGGTTTCCTTTTCCAATTTAGGAAGGGAAAGAGACAAAAGATAGAATAGAAAGGGGGAAATCACAAACAAGGACGATGTAAATGAGCCTTTTGGCATTGATGCTCCACCAAATGTTTTCATTATCTTTTTAAAAAAGTAAGCAGTTTCTATGACTACCTCTTGACATCTGTAAATACCTTTAAAAGGGATGTTTGCTTTTGATTTACTTACTAAACAAAAGCAACTGTTGATCCTCCAATTTCAAGAAGAAAAATTGAAAAGTATACTATTCCTTGTTGTTTTCATGCCATTGGCACATTTCATTTTCATTTAAAATCCCTCACGTAGTACTCTTGAACACTTGCTGTCTCCAGACTGAGAAAAGGGCGCCCTGACTGCACCTCTCCTACCTCAGAGCACTGTGGACACCACTACGCATCACTCTCAGCTCTTCCAAGGGACATGTAGTCACTTAGTCTTCGGTCATCATCAACAATTTCAGTTTCAGCCCAAATGGTGAGATCATAAGACATGAAATAAGAACAGAGCATAGGGACAACTTGTGGGCACTTGGGCTTTGTCTGGGCACCTGCACGGGTATTTGACTATTAGTCTAGAAACGTGGTGGGCAGTGTGGGGTAAGAAAGTTTCAAAGGGAAGAGTTACTAAACATGCACTTCCCAACTGAGAGTCCCTTTGCCTAGAATACTGGACCTTATCTTCTCCTGAAGAACTCTTAACCCATTTCCAGGTTTCCTCTTTGACGTCACCTCCTTCAGAAACCATCCTTCAATTCCACTCTCACCCCTTCCTGCTCTGATCTGAGGGGGGAGCTTTTTCCATGTGTCTCTGCTCACTGTCATGGACCTTCCTGTGTTACTGTTGTTCACCACCTCAACCCCTCACTCTCTGTAGACTGAAGAATATAGGAGCTGTGGTTAACTTATACCAGTATAAACTATGTATACCCAGTATATAAGGGATGATCCTATCTATGCTGGTTAACTTAACACTATTGCAAGGATCAAATAAGCTAATGGGAATGAAAGAACTTTGAAAGCATTACATTGGTAAGTTAAGGATATTAAACTTTTTTAAAGCATAAATGGGCCTTTCTTACATAGAGTTTTCTACTTTTTCTTACATAGGGTGAAAGTTGAGGAATATATTTTGGTGACAGGTTTGAGTTTGACATTGTAAATTGTCAGTCCTTGGATGTAAGTAAAGATGTTTTGGCTTACGTCCTTGATCTATCTGAGTTATTAACACTAGCATCACCACCACCATATAATCAAATATGGAATTTTTAAATATCCTCGATATACCAGGTCTCTTGTGTTACCTTGTGAAGGGTCAGAATTCAGTATAAAAGAAAAAAGTCGTTCAGACTGTTTTCAAGTACTTTTAACACTAGCTACACTGCACTGACTGGAAAACTCATTGATGGGCCTGCAGCAAAATGTAACATCATCTTCCAGTTTCTTTGCTGCATTTCTGCACTTGGAATAATAAAGTAGAAGACAACTGGTCTCCACTGTGATGTGAGACCAGACTTGTCAGAAAACCTGAAGTCAGCTGTAATATCACTGGCTAGACTTTAATATAACAAAATAATATTGTGACTTTACTGCTCTGGTAATCAGATGATTTAATAGCAGGCCAGCATCACAGATTCAGCTCACAATGACTTGTAATGTTGTTCAAGGCCCATGAATCAATAAATCAATCCTAGAAGTACTTGACTGATAGACATCACAGTGAGGGGGTATTCTTAGGTCATTTTTCCTTCATCCGCTGTTCAAAATGACACAAATATTGCAGAAGTTCAGTGATGTCTGAAATCTACTCCAGCCCCACTGCAAAGATTTTACTGTAAAAAATTCAAGATGGCACAAGGGTGGTCCCATTGGCTTTCTGACCCAGCCACTTGAGGTGTGATAACTTATTAGCTGAAGGTACACTTTCTCAAGTGTCTACAAGCCAGAGCAGTGATGTGGCAGTTACAAATTGTTTCCTGTATATCACAGAACATAGAAATTTCACACTGCCCTTCACACCAATCACGATTTTTTCCTTGGAGAGAAGTAATTGAACTATTCCATTACTGAGATGCCAGATAACCTTTCTTTCCCCTTTAGAGAAGGGCACAGAAACAATTCAAAATCATTGTATCACTCTTGCTACACTCTACGGTATGAGTTTGGTGACTAGAATTTAACAGCCCTGAGAGAGAGACAGAGAAAGAAAGACAAACAGAGAAAGGGGGATGGGGGAAAAGAGAGAGAGAAAGAGAGAAATTGGCATCAATATTTACTGAGCTACAAAGTTTTTAGTTTCCCCCAAAAGAACACTTGTCTTCTAAGATATGTTTTTAAAATTCCTGTCATAATACTATGAAATATCCTTTTAAAGAGTTGTTCATTTGCTCAGTTGTTCAGTGTGGCTCAGTTGGTTGAGAATCATCCCACAAAGGGAAAGGTCACTGTTCGATTCCCAGTCAGAGCATGTGCCTGGGGTTGCAGCTTGGTCCCCAGTTGGGGTGCATGCAAGATGCAACCAATGATGTTCCTGTCATATGGATATTTCTCTCCCTCTATCACTCCCTGTCTTCCTCTGTCTCTATAAATAAATAAAACCTGTTTTTAAAAAGAATTGCTCACCCTGGCTTGTGTAGCTCAGTGGATTGAGCATGGGCTTGTGAAACAGAGAATTGCAGTTTGATTCCCAGTCAGGGCACATGCCTGGGTTGCAGGCCAGTTCCCATCAGGGGATGCACAAGAAGCAACCACACATTGATATTTCTCTCCCTCTCTCCTTCCCTTCCCCTCTAAAGATAAATAAATAAAATCTTAAAAAAAGAGTTAAAAAAAGAATTGTTCATTGAAATCCAATATAATTATGTGTTACTATATTATTTCTTACCTTTATATCCATGGATCTCTATAGTAAAATCATAAACAGAGCTTTAAAATCCTTTACTTTTATGATACTCCAGGCAAGACCTACTTCTAAATAAATATTTTGCCTTCTATACAATTTTCATTCTTGCTTATCAGACATCATACAGCTTCCTAACCTTATCTTCCACACTCTGCAGTTAATATCCCTCGTCTCCCTCACACACACACACACACACACACACTCACACACTCACACACTCACTTTCTCACCAATGCACTTCATCCAAAGCAGCCAGTCTTCAGACCTGTGAACGTGGCCTACTTATTCTCTGCTTCTTTCTCCTTGAATGATCTTTCCCTCAGCTAGAATACACTTTCTCTCCTTTTGCCAATTCGAATCCTTCTATTTTAAGGTCCATTGCTTTCAAGAAGTATGGAATTCTCGACTAACTGAATCCACCATTTATGTTAACCTTATTTTGAATCTTCTCATTAATTACTTTTGTACAGTATGCACCACACCAGTATTGGTTTCTTTAAGTCCCCTCAGAAGGATTCTGGGTGCTGCGAGCAGACACGCAGCAACTTCTGAGCAGACTTTAAGCTCCTAAGACCAGAAGCCATCTCTGCGTAACTTCCTCCGATTCCCCATTCTGTCTGGTGTGTGCCACACTCAAAATAGGCACTGAAGGCTTTTTGAATAAGTGACTGGGTCAATAAAAAAGATGATACTCATTGTTGAAGACATTCAGATGACTATGAGAGATCTCTGAGGTATTAATTTTAGCAATGTAGTATTGATTAACTACCATAGTGTAATTTTATACTTACTGGTACAGAAACTTGAGGGTTATCTGCAAGTTTTCCCAGCACAGCAAAGCCATCGACACTGATTTGGCCTCTTGGCTCTATAGGTAAGGATTCAATCCTGTTGCAGTCAACAAAAAGCGTAGCTGTGCTCCTTTCCACACCAATCATGATTTTATGCCACTGGGAATCGAACAAGGAGGGCAAATCTGAAAAGACTGCAGACTGGAGACTGCCATCCAGTCCCTTGTATGAAAATGCAACAGACTTTGTTTGGCCATTAATCTTCACGCCAACTTGCTCCTTCCCCGAGGAATCCTGAATCTGCCAAATGCTCCAGTTCTTTTCAAGTGTGCTTCCAGTCATCCGAAAAGTGGTTAAAAAGGAGTATTCTTCAGGCAGTCCACTGGGATATAAATGCCTGAGGAAAATTTTAGAACAATAAATATAAATCTTGTTTCCTGTACTCGTGCATATTACCATATTCCCTCATGCTGTTTTAGATTCTAGGTCTACAGAAAAGCCACAGTGTGAAAAACTATGCACTACTTGTTCTTTCATGACTGTTCATAAAGACCTTCACAGGAGCTCAATTATTCATGTACATTAATGCTCCATCTTAAACTACACACTAAAAAGAGCCTTCCCTCAAAGCGAAGGAAAACTCCTAATGCCACACAGTTCCAACAATATTACTATTTATGCTGCCAAAAGAGCTACTGTGCAGCAACTTCATTTCAGCCAAGAAACACATTTTGAACTTCTTGGCATCATTTCTCCTACAAATGAAAGACGAGATCATTTGGAATCCAAATCCACTCTGCCAGTTTACGAGACCACTTAAGTGAAGCAGCTTTAAAATTTTTTATTGTAATGTAACATAGATTATTTGTTATTTCCATCATTTCTTGGGTATTCCCCTCCACGATTATCCTAGACCCATGGAAGCATTTTGAAAATCAGTGACTCGAGAAGTTCTTTCACACTGAGCAATTTTTCTTTTCCAGGGAGTTCAAAGTGTGATGTTAAATTAGCGGCTGTTGTTTGTCACTGGATGTGTGACGAGGGAAAGGTGACCAGTTCTTAATTTTCCACTCCAACCAAGTTGTCCCTCCATTTCAAAACCGAGTCTGTATCATTGCTACCTCATTGCTTTAAACAGCAGCTAGAGACCATCAGCGCCGCTGAGATATCTTCAGGCTGTGTAGCAACTATGATCTGAAGCTGCAACAACTACTGGGACCTGCTTTGTTAAACTGAGCTGCTAACAACCTGAGGACAAAAATTAACAATAACAAAATCAGAACATATTAAATGTAAATGGCACCTTTTAAGGGCTTGAAGCTTTTATTCTTCTCCCTTCCTCCTTCTAAGTATAGAAAAATATTAAGGAAGAAAGAAATGCTAGGAAAAGTAGATGTCAATTAATTGTTCTTGCTGAATAATAAAATTGGACATTTCTGAGAGCAGTTTTGGATCAGGACCCAAAGTCCCAGTTAACCTTTCTTCAAGTCAAACTCCTGTTACATGGTCCCCTTCTTGTGAAGAGTAAAGAGGAGAAAGGCAATAGTGAATATCTAACTGAATGCTTATTTAATGTGTTCAAATCAAAGTGAATAACATATGAATTTCTTGAATGTATATTATGTGTTGTTGCCAGTTACATTAAAATATATTGTTGGGGCCAAGAATTTCTAAAACAAAAAAATTCTTCATTTCTGAGAATGTTTAGCAATAAGGAAAATTACTCAACTTGCTAAGATTTTCTATCTTTACTTTGACTTTAACTATAAGACTTTGTCATCCCTTATAATAAATAGCATAAACAAATATATAACTCTTTACTGGAACACTTTTGAAAGCCTTCAAAAATATGTCAATTATATCAAGAAATTTTATTGTTTTATTAGTTTTATAAAAATAGTAAAAATGTGAAGCCCTGGCTGTGTAGCTCAGTGGATTGAGAGCGGGCCTGCAAACCAGACAATCTCGGTTCAATTCCCAGTCAGGGCACATGCCTGGGTTGCAGGCCGGTTCCCTGCAGGCCAGTTCCCAGCAGGGGACATACAAAAGGCAACCATACATTGATGTTTCTCTCCCTCTCTCCTTCCCTTCCCCTCTAAAGATAAATAAATAGAATTATTTTAAATAATAATAATAATAATAATAATGTGAAACTTTGGGTGTTTTTTTATCATCCAAGTACTTCTTTTGGCTATTATTTTCTACAGTGACTGGCTTATATTTATAATATTGGGTTAATTCCTTTGTCAGTACACATTCTTAAATGCTTACTGGTGATGTGTACCAGACTTATTTCAAAGCTTTCAGTTTACTAAACATCTTTTATCTCTGTCAAGTGTACAGGAGGTTTTAACAAGTGTAATTTTAAAGATTCAGTTTGAAGCTAAAGAAGAAAAATGTATACAAGTACTATTTCCCCAGAATAAGAAATCTACCACATCTATTTTGATATTTATTTTTAATGTTTATTCTGTTTGTCATATGTCTTCTGGACTTAAACTTTTTCAGAAGATGCATATTTCAGAATAACTTCCAGGAAGAAGTTAAGATTCATTAATGACAACATAATATATTGCCTATTATAAAATTATAAAACCTTATAGAAGCTTTTACATTTCATTTAACTAACCTCTTTCTGGAGCTTGGAGATAAGTTTTAAATGTTTTATTTGATGGTGAAATTTTACAAGTATCCATTTAAATCATATTCTTTTCACCTAATAATATGGATTTTACCAGATGCTTAGAGAATTTATTTTTCTTTGTTTTTAGATTATTTATTTATTTATTTTTAGAGAAAAGGGAAGACAAGGAGAAAGAGGAGAGAAATATCAAGGTGTGGTTACCTCTCAAGTGTCCCCCACTGAGGACCTGGCCCACAGCCCAGGCATGTGTCCTGACTGGGAATTGAACCAGCAACCCTTTGGTTTGCAGGCCAGCATTCAACCCCCTGAGCCACACCAGCCGGCTTATTTTTCTTTTTTGTCCAAGATAGTTATACTTGAGGTGTGAGGTTTTTATAGAAGGGAGCTAAACTATAATGCTTTGTCCTCTTCTCTTCCTTAAAGCAGTCTCCTTGCAGGTTTTTAAAAAAATCTGTTACCTATCTATTTGTTTACACATGTACTGAGCAAAGCTGAGTAGAATTTCAGTCCCTGGGAAAAAAGCAAACATATTTGATTTGACTTTAGAAGTTACAGTAACTTGCTTAAGTGGCCCTTTTGCGAAGATGTCATGAGGCTAAGGGTGCACCCCCAACTTGTGCCTCATCCAACCTTTCCTGCTAAGTGAGCAAAAAGATTATGTTGAAAGTAGCATAAGACACATGCAATGCCCCAATTTACATCTGACTTGGTTATGTGATCCAAAGACTTTTTAAAAATGGGGTTATGGTTGAAGTTGTTAGAAGAAATTTCATTTATGGACGTGTTGTTAAACCAAGAATATTCATCTATCTTTCTCCATATCCACTAAAATAATATATATATTTTCTGTGTGTGCCTGGGTATATATACGAATATAAACAAGATTATCATGTTATTAACATTTTAAACTAGGATGATATAGTATGTCAATATGATAAAGGGAGAAAATTTCTTCCAGCTTCAAATTAATAAAATATATATGGATTTGTACAATCCTAAGGCCATTTAAAACTCCTCACAAATCTGATTTACAGAAGAGTCAGTTGCACTATCTTTTCTGAACACCTGAGAGTCTGTTCTTGCAAATATGCTATGCACTTCGATAAGTAAATTTGACAGCATACATAATTTAAAAGAAACTGGATCTATAAATGATTTATTTCATTGTTACAATCTGCACAGAGTATCTTAAAAGGAGACTTGAGCATTTAAATAAATGATAAGAAGTCTTTAGACCTTGAAACATGTGTTTATGACCTTAACCCAAAGAAAAGATAAGGATTGTATTTGTTAAAGCAAAGAAACATAACACATTTGTATGAGTTAAGAATGTGAAACTATAATGCCTAGAATAAAGAATACAAAAAGCAAAAAATATATCTCATAATCTTTAAAAAAAATTGAAAAGAAAATTAAGGATAACTTGTGACTCTGACATATCAGTTCCAGATGCTACTCTCTCCTTTCCTTTCCTCTGAGATCCTGCTAACAAATTCTTTTTTTGTTCACTCAGAACCTGTATTCTCCAGCATAGAAATTCCCTTTATACCAAGGCAGTCTACTCCCTGCCTGATCTGAGAGCAATTCCTGGCCCTGTCTGTCTTTCTCCCTGGGTTTTAAATAAGTAGAACATGGAGGGTAACTATAGAAGAAAGACTTCACAAAGGAAAAAGACTTTTGTCTATACACACTCTCCCCCTATAGTCTTCTCCCCTACTTACAGCAAACTAACACCACTGTGTACCAGGCTCTGTTCAACCCCTCTCCATTGGTTAACACTCACTTCTCCTGGAAAGTCTTGACACTGAGGGAACTGAAACAATATTCATTTAAGTAACTTGCCCAAGAATGGACTTTATTGCCTATTTGGAACTGCATTTCTCTCAGGCCTTTGGCTCCCCTCTTTCTCTGTGTATTTCTTTCTCCTATTTCCTTCTTCTATTTCTTCCTTTTCTTTTTCATCTTTAACATGCCTTGCCAGTAAAATAAGAATTTTTTAGTGTTTGTGGGGAGCAGAGAGTCAAGAAGATAGAGAACATGGGACATTGGCTGCAGCCTGTTTAAAAGTATTTAGGGATAACTCTGGGCCCTTAGAGAAAAGCAACAACAAAGATGAGGAGGAGATAGGGGTCTGTGTGACCTTCAGTCTCTGAATTTAAAGTCAGTGACACTCCAAACAGATTGCACTTTAAACTGTAGAAGAGAAAATTAAGTCAGCATTGGTGGTCTTGTGTGATGTTTAATTATTTTATTAAAGAAAAAAATTAAGTTTTTTAAGTTTATTTAAAAACACAATTAACACTTCCGTGCATGAAAAAAAACATATTAGCAAAACAAGTTAATAGCTGTCATCATGGCTTTAGTACTCCCAAATGTGAATGGTTTTCCAGGGTCAGTATCAAACAGTGGGTAGAAGCACAGCCTCGGATGCCCTTCTGCCTGCGTTTCAGTCCTCCCAGCACCTCCCTACCCCGTGACCTTAAGCAAGTAACTTAAGCTTTTTCACTTCAAATTCCTCCTCCATAAAATAAGGATAATAATGTCAGCACCACAGGATTTAATGTTAATTGGGAAATTTGTTAAAAGAATTTATAGAGTGGCCCTGGCTAGTGTGGCTCAGTGCTGGCCTGCGAACCACTGGGTCACAGGTTTGATTCCCAGTCAGGGCACATGCCTGGATTGCGATCCAGGTCCCCAGTAAGGGGTGAGTGAGAAGTGACCACACATTGATGTTTCTCTCATTCTCTTTCTCCCTCCCTTCCCCTCTCTAAAAATAAACATATAAAATCTTTTTCAAAAAGAATTTACAGAGTGCACTATTATTGTTTTATAAAATACAGTTTGTTCAAAGAGTAAATTTCAATCTGCAATCTGGCACTATATCAGAATATTCTAATTTGACCAAATTTTTATTATTATAAACATTTAGAGTCTCTATAATATTCTTTACTGGACTAATTAATCATTATTAACCTTTCCACCTTAATTTCTATCAAAACCCTAATTTTCTCATTCATCTACCAAAAGAACCTTAATTCTTTTTTTTTTTGTATTACCATAAGATATAATCATAATAGTCACATATAAGGTATCAGGTGACCACACTGCAAGCCCCAAAGCTCATTCATGACAATGGTGTGACTCAACACTTACACATGCACAAACGCATCTCAGTAATAATGATTTAAAGAATAAAAGAGTTCCAAAGAAAGACATAAATGCAGCGGAGGGCTTTTCAGGATTATTATCACTACCATTGTTTCTGTTATCTTTGTTTTGGCTTTGCTTTTGTTTGGTTCCTGCCAGGAGCCAAGCACTGGAGGTGTGGTTGCCTTTCAGCACTAGGACGCTTGAACAGCGCCACTGTGAGTCCCCTGGCCACTCCGTGGTTCCTAGTGAAATTTATGCTTAACCTCTGGCACTTTTCACAGAGGGTCCTTTCAGTCAAAACCAGACAAATTATAGAAAAACAGAGAGCAGAGCAATAAGAACATGTCCTGAATCAATGTATAATAGTCCCAGTGATTTTTCTCCCCTTGGAATGAGAAGTAAATTACATACTGAAAACATGGAGAGCATTCACATATTCAGGCAGTGAGGATAGGTAGGTAAATAAATCCCTTCATCTTTAAATAAAGCTATGATTCAAGAGCCACTGAGCATCGGAAGATTCTCTAACACTGGATAGCTTTTCACTTTTTTAAAGTGCATTTAAGGTATATAATTAGATTTTTGAAAATTTTATATTACCTGGTTGGAATCCTGAAGTCTACATTATTTCCCAACTTGTAAGCCACCTGCAATGCAGTTGATCCCACCACCCTTTGGATAGCTCTTCTGGACGCTGCTTTGTCTACCTGGAACTGAGAAATCAAGTCGAACCCTAGAAAAAGGGAACACAAAATAAAATGTCCGCATTGAGATTGGTTTTGTTCCTTTCCACAACCTACCCAAATAGAAGAATGTACCAGATAAGTTTATAGAAAGCATGCATTTTCAATATGATACACTGCTACTCGCCTGGTAAATCATCTTGGCCAATTCTGACTTTTGGACAGAGTTCATTTCCACCATTAGCGATTGAATTGACAGGAAACCCTGCAAAAGAGATCACATCATCCTGCCTCATCTGCTTTAGGAATCATGGGGGATATTTCAATAATAATAAGAGCTGTGAAATTTTGTAAAGCACTATATTATACCATACCCAAATATCTTGCATGTAAGTGGTGTGTGTTTGGCTTTGACTCTATGACTCTAGGATTATAATTCATTCATTTTGACTCTTCCTGGAAGGGAGGCAAGGCACAAAGGTGCTTTGATAATTTGTGCTGGAAAAATGTTCCCTTTTGGGGAAATTAGGAATTTGTTCCTTTTGGAACTCGAGCTGTACAACATGCTGAATAGCACCATGTCAGGAGCCTCTTCGGAAAACTTTTGGTGGTTTGGGCTAGAAAATATTCCTTTAATGCAACAAATTTTAGAATTCCTAAAAGAATCCAGAGTCAGCCTCAAGCCAGTTCAATGGCACTGCTGGAGAGGGGCGTTCTTAGGAATCTTTGTCAAACAGAGGAGAGTTCTCCTGGTGTCTCAGATTCACTAATCTTAAATAAAATATAGAGAACACATTGAACTTCATAAACTCATTTTAAGAGATTAAATAATGGTCCCAACTAGACTATTGCTAGTATCTTAAAATGGGGAAGAGTAATGAGAAAAAAGAACATGAAAAGGATTAAATGCTCAATTTGGTGAGGAATTCAAGAATGAAACTGGCTGCTCCTCACACAAGTGGGAGGTTGTAAGGAAGAGTGTTTTTCACCACCACAGAAAGCCTCTTATAACTATACAACCTTGTATAGTTACGCCCTGCTGAGATTCACCTGATGGCAGAGACTTCCTAGACCAGAAAAACCATTTCACAGCTACAGAGCTTTGGATCAGCCATCCCAGGATATCAAACAAACCCACTCTACTCCAGATTAATGGCTTCTATCCATCCATCCATCCTTTCAACATTAGCAGTCACCATTGGAACCAGGTAGGAGGCACTGTGCTAGGCACCCAAGCATACAGACTGGCTTTCCTGCCAACTGAGATCACAACCGGGACTTCTTTTTTACACCCAGCACTGACCACAAAAAAACAGTCATAAAGTAGTGGGGGCCAGAGCAGCATTGAAGAGAGGGCATAAAGGACCGTGGATGCTTTGCTCAGTCCTCACCCAGCCACAGCCCTGCCTGATGCCTTCTGGGAACAAGTGATGTTTCAAAATCTAGAAACTGTGGCCCTTACTTGGGCGACGCTTGAGAACAGTCGCAGATGTCCAGGGTCCCAGAAAACTGCATACAGAGAAGAAAACTGGAATTTTCCTGAAGAGAGAGAAGAAAAATGACTCAAACAGGAGTCCCTCCACATGGGGACTACTTTACTATTTTTGAACATGGTAAAAACCAAATTAATGTAGGTGATCAAATTTCAGAATAGTTTTTTTTTTAATTTTGAGTTTGAAATCTAATTGAGAGATTTAATGAATTCTCACATATTCAGCCCCTGTCTAAACCAATCATTACGTTGTTGCTTCTATCTCACTGTCTCCATTTCTGCCTAACCCATTGTTTCTCCACCTTAGTTTTTCTGCCATTTCAGTGATTGTCTCTCCCTCATTCTCTGTCTCTCTCTGCTGTCTGGAAGGCTTGGGTTTTTTGTTTTGTCTCACTTTCTCATCTGTCTCTGTCTCCCCTGTCCCTGTCCCTGTCTCTCTCCTCTCACCTCACCTCCCCCCTTACCTCCTTTCATCTTGTCACCACTCCCAAAACACATACCCTCTATTCAGGGCCCCCAATGTCTCCCTGTCACTTTTTCCAGTGTCAAGGTCTTACCAGAAGGTCTTCATTTTCCCAATCGGTTTTCTCTTGTTGCCAATAGTCCCAAAGAAGAAGGGGTTGTAGGGGAGTCAGTGCTCCCCCAGCACCCCCTCACTGTCAGCCCAGCACTGATGGGTTCTGAACCCAGCCCTGGTTCCTCCTGCCCCTGTGAGGGCTAAAAGCAAAGAGAGTGAACCAGAGGCATCTGGCGACACTTTAAGCCAGAGCAGAAGGAAGGGGTGGGGAAACTGGCCCTGTAAGCCCAGGCCTAGACAGAGGTGTGTCCTAAAAGCTAACAAGGTCCCACTGAAGGAGGAATGAGCAAGGTAAAGTTTGCTGAGAAAAAAAATCAGGATGTGGGGAAATTCACTAGAAACACCCAGGAGGGCTGCTGCAGGAACACAGTGGAAGCTTTTAGAGCTGCTGCAGGAACACAGTGGACCTTTTAGAGGACTGCGGTGAAGAGGGGCTCGCAGGGGGGCAGAGGTGTGGGAACTCCTAGGACGCTGAGTGCCCATCCCACCTGGCTTTGAATCCCCATTTGCTCCTGAGTTCTACATCCTTGGGTAAATTAGCTAATCCGTCTGTCACACCTTCGATTTAACTGAAAACGAGGTGAAAGTAGTTACCTAGAACAATGGTACTGAGAATTAAGCAAGATAGCAAAGCAGAGACTCTAATGCTTGCCTCAGGAGGACAATCATTATTTCATTACAGCTAACACTTCACTACGTGTCCCTCTGTTGAAAATGCCTGAGGCCTGATGACATTTAATTCTCACAACATTAAGAGGTAAGACTAAACTGTCTCCTAATCTGTAGATGAGAAAACCAGGGCACAGAAAATGAAATAACGTGTAACTTGTCCAAAGTCACACAGCTAATTACTCAATTCACATTAGCTCCCTCTTCTTCATGGCTGGAAATTTTGATAAATGTAACGTCAAGCCCTCTCATTCTTATTTCTTCTTAAATTATAATTACCAAAGCTGAGCAGAATATCTTTGGATATAAGCAGTATGTTATCCTCTATAAACAGGTTGAGAGCAGGTTACAAAGAGCACAGACCTTCACACGTACCTACTCCCCTCCCAGAACCAGAGAGAGAGACACCCCACCACTACCCCCACCCACTCAAGACAGCCTGCTCTGGCTCCATCTTACGGCACATGAGTGACATCCTATCCCAAAAGAGAGACATTTAGGGTCAGAATCCAATGATCTGAATAAATTGTTGTATCTAGTATAAAGTAGTTTTGCGTCCTTTAAATTTCTTTAATTTTTAAATTAATTTTATTTTGTTTTGTTGCAAAATAAATAGTTTTATTTTTCCATTTCTTTTATTTTTATATATTTTATAAGATTTTATTTATATATTTTTAGATACAGGAGAAGTGAAGGAGAAAGAGAGGGAGAGAAACATCAGTGTGTGGTTACCTCTCACACATACCCTACTGGGGACCTGGCCCAAAACCCAAGCATGTGTCCTGACTGGGAATCAAACCATCAATTCTATGGTTCACAGGCCTCTGCTCAATCGCCTGAGCTATACCAGCAAGGTCTTTGTTTCTTTTTAAAACATTTACTTATTCTTCTGCCTCCCTCCGCCCACTGTAAAGTTTGCCCTGGTAAGTGTGAAATAGGCACACTTGAACAGCCATACCATTTGTTCACCATTCCTCGACTAGTTATGAATGACCTGTTAGTGTCCTGTCTCCACCTGGCATAGGGACATGCAGCTCCTCACATCACGTGGGGTTTTCTACAAGGCTCTGTCATTCTCCTTCTATCTATCAAAGTTACGATTTCCTAGGGCAGCCATTTTGGCTGAACACAGAATTACAAACCAACAGTAAGAGCCTAGCTTATTCTTGTAAGTTGACCAGGGCTTATTTAAATGGAGCAGTTTATTAACCCCCAAAATACTGAACCTTTAATGGTAGGACTTCAGAGGAGAAATTGTGCAGCCGGGTCCTTCCTGAAATCCTCAAATCGCACAAGATAAGCCAGTCCTGGGCCCACAGGAAAAGGGGCATTTTCCAAAGGGACCCTTCTCTACTGGAGTTCTTTATTTTCAGTGCAGATCCTCTAATATTATTTACTCTGGAAAAAAGAAGAGAGGCAGATTTCCCTGTATAATTAAGTGTTTCAGAAAGCCTTTTGCTAAGCGTTGTAGAGATCTCACCTCTGGCTTTGCCCCTCCCACTTTAAAGAATTCTGTATAGCTGGAAGCTGAGGGCAAATGAAGGGGTCTTTGTAATAAAAGATAAAATAATAGAGAATTAAAGAGGCTTGCTTATGAGTTGTTGGCTTCTTTCCAGCCTGTGAGTTTTATTGAAAATGGTGAAGAGCAAAAAACAGCACTGTTAAGACAGAATGTAAATCCAAAGAAAACAAGATATTTTTAGCTCCCCCCCCACACATATATAAATTTTATTTATATACACATTTAAGGACAAATTTTTCTCTTCCTTCCACCTACATTTTCTATGAATTATATTTTTTAACACGACATTAGCATCTCACAGAGAACAGTACAAACCCCACACTATCCTGGTCTTCACCATGTTGTACCCTAAAATCACAGGCACATTAGCTTCTTAATTATTAACACTTTATCTAACAGTTCTCTTCTTGAAAAAACATGTGGAAATGAAATCTGATCTCTCTTATCAGATTGGAAATGCACTAAGATAGCTTGATATTTTAAATGGTTCGTATTGTAATTGGATGTATTTTGTACAGAATAATTATGCCTTCACCCCTCTGTACTCATTCCCCCCTACCACACACTGCTCTACATAATGCACACTCTATTTTTTCCCCTTTCTATAAATCTAGAGTTTTATTTACTCACAGTTTAAATCAGGGAACATCATCACAAATAATCATTATTCTTGAGCATCAACTTCCTTTGATTTCTTTACTCAATCATTCAATATAAGTGTTGAATCAAACACTCATCGTTCAACAAACACTTATTGAATGATATAAGTACCAAGTAAGTTTGAGGAGTTGAGTAGAGAAAAAGCATGAGTAAACACAGCCTTGCCTTGAAGAAGCTCATGGTCCCGTAGGGAAGTCCAATATGAAAATGACCACAACACAGTAGTGAAAAACCCTGTAGCCTCATTGAGAAAAAGTGTGAACTCTGTCCAAGGGCACTGGGAAATTTTTCATAAAGAAGGTAAATCCTAAGAGATGACTAGAAGCCTACAGAGAAAACAAGTGGATGCAGCACATTTGAGGCAGTGGACACAGCAGGAACAATGACAAAAAGACAGAAGAGACTATTGTAGGAACGATGAGTTTAGTTCAGGAACTCTTTCATTTGGCAAATACTGACAGAGTTCCTAATTATTAATATTGGTAAATTATTGGTGACTCCTCCACCACAAGCCCTGAACAGAGTCGGCAAAGAGATGGGCAGAGGAAAGCCAGGCCCTGCCCATGGAGCTCACCTGGGGAGACTGAATAACACTGACAAGAATAAACAAGATAGTCTCCATTGTAACTGTTACATAAAAAATACAGAGAAAAGGGCGATGTTTGCCAGAAAAGGGCAGGGGTAGAAGTACAGGCTGAGGGATGGAGGGGTTGGGCAAGGGTCCTCTGAGGTGGTAAACCGTGACACAGAAACATGGGGAACTCAAGAGTTGGAGAATTTTAGTTTAAGGTAAATAGTTGTAAGCCTAGTAAGTAATGTATGTGTTAAAGCTTTTGTTTCAGAAACTACAGATAAGGCCTGTCCTGGCTCCTGAGAGAGACAGCCGACCTCCTGGGGCACTGCTAAAGACCACCACCTGGAGACAAGTGGAGGCATCCCGGCCACTGTGTTCCAGGAAGAGACAGAGGACCACCTTTCCCTGGGAATAGCTAACTGCCCAGGACCAGAAGGTGGCAGTTTCTTTCACCTAATTCTCCTTGAATTTTAAAACTCCTCGCCACATCTTGTTTATTCCCTGGTATAAAAATGTTGGCCTGGAAAGAAAATGTAAGATGGTTTGTTTAGGGTGCGAACCCACCATCTTCTCACTTTGCCAGCCATCTGAATAAGGCTCCCACAAAGATTCAATCCCTGTCTCTGCTTATTGGGTTTGGCACGAGCTCCAGTGTCTTTTCCAGTTTCGAGAGTAGATGAGAATGATGTAGTGGCTCTGACAGAGTAAACAGGAAATGGAGCAAGTGAGGGGTGAGGAGTACCTGCTTTTGACTTTGAGCAACTGAGTGATGTGATGTTTTCTGAAATAACAAGGCAAAGGAGCATGCGAAGGAAATGATTAAATACCTTTGGAGGAGTTTGGACTTTATTCTGTTATGGAAACTGGGAGAAGAGTGTGAGGCCAACAATTACTTCTTTAGATGTGTCTTACAAAAGATGGTTCTGGTATTGCTTGGGCTGAATAAACTTTACCAATGTGTATGCATACACACCATTGAAACCAGTTTCAGAAGACAATACTTACCCAGGTAAACATGGTGTACTCTAGTTTCTGTTTTATTCTATTTCATTTTTTAGTGTTGATGACTGACTCAATAAATCAATTTTAGTGCCAACTAATGGTACTGAACCTATGGTTTTAAAAACATTGAATTAGAATATAAGAGGCACTAGAAAGGCCAAGAGATATCTTCTCTCTTGTTTCTTGGTATTGGCACAATTGTGATGGCCCATAAAGACTCACAGACTAATGAAACCAGTTCCTTAACTTTAACGTGACTATATTGTTTTGAAAGTATTCTTTTAAACTTGCCATAAACTTATAGCATTAATTAATGATGCTACGACTACCATATTTACTTATTCTATAGATTAAAACAGGTACTTTAAAAAATAGCTTCCTAATAACATCTAGTCTTCAGCTTTCTTCTGCCTAGCTTGTTTTTAAAAATAAAAGACTTGAAATGCCTGGTGGCACATAACAGTTGTGTGAGGATGCTGCAAATTAGCCACAGCTAGAGCCTGAAATTTATCATCGAAATCTCCGGCTGAGAAGCTGATTAACAATCAGAGAGTTGCTAAAACTGGGACTCCCACTGTTCCACATTGGGTTCAGTTTTACAGTAAAGAAATTTCACCACAATCAAAGCTCTATTTTAATCTGCTTATTTGGGTTCTGTGCTCGTAATTGTAGCCTAATCACACATAGCAAGCAAACAGAGCCCCATGATGATAGCCATTTCTCTCCGAATTCACTCACAAACAAATGCGTCCTCACCACGGATCATTAAAACCAGAGTATTTAACACAAACCACACCCCCGCTCCAAACTTTTCAGCATATTACTTGTGCTTTCTCTAGAATATGAGCATTTCCATTTTCCCCAGGGAGGAGAGAAATCAATCCCCCTCCACGGCACACATGCTTCTGGAAGCTGTTGCTACATTTGCTGCTTTGGGAATCTTCAGTAGTTTGTAGCAGCTGGTGCCTGACAGCGTAAACTTCTTTGGCTTCTTCCAATAAACCTCACGTGCTTCTGGTCCATCAGCATGTTTCTCTGCGTGATGGAGAGCCTCCCATTCCAACAGAGCTTCCCAAAGCTGCATTGAAATCACCTGAATGCCTTGTTAAAAACTTCTCACTGGCTCCACCCCAGGAGTCGCTGATTCAGGAAATTGGAATGGGCCTAAGAATCTCCATTTCTAACCCGCTCCCTGGTGCTGCTGGCGCTGCTGGTCCTGTGAGAACTGTGGCTCCCAGTGTCCTGTTTTCAGCTCCCTTCTACTCCCTCCCCTTTGTTACAACCGATACTGACTTGCAGACTGTAAGTGTTTAATAAGTATTTGCTGAATCAATTTTATTATATTTATTGGAGTAACATTGGTTAAGAACATTCTGTGAATTTTGGGTGTACAACTTTGTTACTTGACATTTGTATACTGTCTTGTGTGCTCACCACCCAAAGTCTGGTCTCCGTCCTTCCCCATGTACTTGACTCCCTTTTGTGCTCTCTGTTCTCCCCGACACTCCTACTCTGGTGACCACCACACTCTGGGCTCTGTCTCTGAATTTGTTTGGTTTGCTCATTTGTTGCTTTTTGTTGAAAACTTTAAAATAATTCTCAGTTGCATCCATAAGAACTGCTGGAAACTTTTGTGCTCATTAAAAAACTGTACTCATGTTTTTCTGGAACAGGCATTAAGAAATTTACTTGACAAAACCCAAGGCTTTCCTTCTGCACTGTTATCATTTACTAACCAAATATAAACACTTTTCCTAATTTCATGTTATCATTTGTCAGTAAAATAGAAAATGATCCTTGATTCCATAATCACTCTTTCTCTTTTGTGAAAGAACCCTTAAATAAATGTTGTTTTCTGTTGCATATTATGAAATTCTACATGCATTCAGTAGCTTTCACGCTCTGTAAAATGTTTTGTCTGCGCTAGGTGGCAGTGCAATCCTGATATTTGAAATGTAAGCAAAGAAATCAGATTAGAATTTGATTTCCAGTCTATAGGTACGTAGCTTTGATTTTAAGGCAACTATCCCATTCTTGGTTGTTTTCCACACACATATATATATGTATATATATGTATATATACAAATTTATATAGAAATGTCCATGTATATGGAAATTTTAGGGATACTTGAAACGCAGGAATGGGCTCTAGAGCCAGACTGCTTCAGTTCAAATCTCAGCACCACCACTTTTTAGATGGGAGAATCTGGGGAGATGATAAACCTCCCTTGACTCAGTTTTCTCACCTTAAATATGAGTAATAAAAGTACCCATGTTGCCCCAACTGGTGTGGCTCAATGGACTGAGCACTGACCTGTGAACCAAAAGGTTGTTGGTTTGGTTCCTGGTCAGGGCACAGGCCAGGGTTATGGTCCAGGTCCCCAGCTGGGAGCATGTGAGAGGCAACCACATATTGATATTTCTCTTCCCCTTTTTCTCCCTCCATTCCCCCTTTTTAAAAATAAATCAATAAATAAAATCTTTTTTTAAAGTACTCATGCTATATAGGCATATATTATGAAAATTAAACTAGAGCTTAAAGTGGTGCCTGGAACTCAGTAAATTTTAGCCACGATTGTTCTTATTATAATTCTGTCTCCTCTGCTTATATCCCACTCAGCCCCACTCTGCTCCAGTAAACGGTTGTTAGTTTAGATCTTCTTAGTAAAAAAGAATGTGGTGGTGCTAATAGCTCAAACCTCTTTGACAATATATAACTACTAGAAAAACTCACTTACAGATATCAAAGTCAATCAATTAAAAGCCCTCTCCTCCCTTTAATATTCAGATCTTAATTGTTTGCTACACTTTTTAAACAATTGTTGTTCAACTACAGTCGTCTTCATTTTCCCCCACCATTTCCCCTGACCCCAGCCATCCCCACCTCCCACCCTCCATCCTACCCGCCTATGGCTTTGTCCTTGTGTCCTTTATACATGTTCCTTGAGAACACTTCCTGCTCCCCCCCCCATTATTCCCTCCCACTTCCCCTGTGGTTATTGTCAGTTTGTTCTTCATTTCAATGTCTCTGGTTATATTTTGCTTGCTTGTTTGTTTTGTTGATTAGGTTACACTTTGAGGTGAGATCATGTGGTATTTGTCTTTCACCGTCCAGCTTATTTCACTCAGCATAATGCTCTCCGGTTTTGTCCAAGCTGTTGTGAAGAGTAGGAGCTTCTTCTTTTTCTCTGCGTAGTAAATTACCACAGTTTTTTGATCCACTCATTTACTGATGGCACTTAGGTTGTTTCCAGCACTTGCCTATTGTAAATTGTGCTGCTATGAACATTGGGGTACATAGGTTCTTTTGAATTGGTGTTTCAGAATTCTTAGGGTACAGTCCCATCAATGGAATTGCCAGGTCAAAAGGCAGTTCCATTTTTAGTTTTCTGAGGAAATTTCATACTGTTTTCCACAGTGGCTGCACCAGTCTGCAGTCCCACCAACAGTACAGTAGGGTTCCCTTTTCTCTACAATTTCCCCAGCACTTGTTGTTTGTTGATGTGTTTATGATGGCCATTCTCACCTGTGTGAGGTGGTATCTCATTGTAGTTTTAATCTGTATCTCTCTGGTGGCTCGTGATGCTGAGTGTTATTTCATGTCTCTGGGCCCTCTGTAAGTCCCCACTGGAGAGGTGTCTGTTTCCTACACTTTTGATTCTTCCTCCTACAAAACTGTTCTTCACCAACCCTCTAAGTTCACTTCAGCATCGATGAGAATTTTTCTGTCATAATATGCTGTGGTTTTTCAGAATGCATATCATCGTAATCTCCTCTGTATGTCACAACAATCCAACAAGATAGTTGTGACCATTTTGTTTGCCTAGTGGAGAAACCGAGGCAAACAGAAAAGAGAACTATAGAAGTCCATGGTAATTTGCTGACAAAAAAGTTTCCCCAACCTATTATTGATTAAACCTTGAACTGATACAAAGAAAAGACAACTCCACTAATCACTGTAGAAACAGTGAAACACCTGTTTGCAAAGATAAATTTATATGATGTTTTCCTCATTTTAGAGCAATATGTGAAGTTATAGAAAAGTATCAAGTATGGACATAGAAAAAAGATCACTCAGTGACATGACTCACCATTAACAGCTTAGACTGTTTTCTTATAGTCTTTTTCTACGCACAAGTTGTGGTCATACTCTACATAGTTTTACAACTCCTATAAATGCACCTCACTTAAAGTACTTCCACATTTTCCTTTCACAACATGTAAGTGTAATCATATAGCACATACAAAGTGGATACCAAAGCCCAGGTATAAGAACTTTGCCTTGAAGTCAAGATGACAGATTTTAATTATAACTACTGTAACCTGGAAAGAGAAAATAACTCTAGAGAAACATTTGAGTAACTGGGGGGAGATGCCAGCAGCTCCTGGTTTTTGAAAGACAGCCTTTTTCTCACTCAAAGCCATGTGGGACTGTAAACTCACACTGACCGACTTAACCACAAAGCAGCAGAGAGGCATGAGACATTCCAGAGGCACCAAAGGGCAACCGCAGGGGAGGGCTGCCTCCTGCCATTCCTGCATTTCAAATATCCCTGAAACCGTGATGAATGCCAGCAATAGCAATAGCAACTGACAAGTGAGCAGGTGATAAAGAGCCTTTGTTCCAGAAGGCTGAACTTAGAGGCTCACAAACTGAGAGGGCTCTCGAATTAGCACAGTCAGTGACTCCAGGCAGCGGCTGGTCCAGGGTGAATCAGCAGAGAAGGAAGTGTGGACAGGAAGTACCAGGATGGTGGCAGAGGCTCAGGATCAGACTGCTACTATTATCCCAGTCTGTCTTGGCCAGGGGCTTCAACCAGGCCTTCCAGGACTTTTTTCTAGAAGTACAATATAAGGAAGTAATAGGAGAAGAAATGTTTCTACTGTGCCACTCTACTGTACTTCACACTTAAATAAAAGTTATCCCCTTTAATCTACACAACTCATTGTTACTGCCATTTTAGAGATGCAGTAAGTGAGGCTTAAAGATGTCAGGGGTGGGGGTGGGCTGGGTTGGGAGTAAAAGAGAAAACTGTACTTGAACATCAATTAAAATAAATTAATTTTTTTTAAGAAAAGAGGTCAGATCACTTGCTACAGGAATCTCAGAAGACAGGCCAAAGCTAAACGTGTTTGTCTGACACCAGGGCCAGTGTTCTCCCTGCAATGTGTTGTTTCTGAGTATACACACACACACACACACACACACACACACACACACACACACAGTGCTCAGCGTGCTTAAGTACACTTTCCACTTCACTGTGAGCCTAATCCTCCACTGCTTTCTTTTTTTCCATAAGCCACCAAGCTAAAGAAGTCCTGTAGGAGTTGATTAGTTTTGCCCATTGTACTGGTCACCAACTTGGCACCCTCACTGAGCAAGCCGTGGCCAAAGATTAACTTTAGCGTTGCTTTTCATGGTTAAAAGCAGTAGTAAAGGTCATTTCTATATCTTCCGTTCTATGGTTAGCAAAATATGTTTGGGATTCTAAATTCTCAGCAGTTAAGGACATCAATTATTCATTTTCTTTCTCTTACTTCCTTTATTACCTACTGCAGTTATTTTGTATATTCTTTGAAAGTCAAATGTCCTACCAATACTATATTTAAAGCACAGTGCTAGGTACTAAGGAAATGTTCAGAGCCAAACAGTGCCTTATATGCCCTCAAGGAAGAAAGACACACACCAAAACTGGGAAGCACACTTTGGCCTAAAAGGAATCCCTAACAAAAATAAGTAGAACCATAAACGAACTATTCTAGAGACAGAAAAACCAAAAGCAATTGATACTTACTATCCAGAGGATCCAAAAGTATTTTACAGAGAAAGTGACATTTTAACTTGACCTTCGGGAATGAATCATATTTTACAGGCAGAGAAGGACAGAAAGGGCCACAAGGCACTTGGAATAATGAGAACAAAACCTCAAAGGCGTTATAATGTATGAAATTTATTAATTATGTTAAAGGCATGAACTAACTTTTTTGAAAATATTATTTGTATGTCATTGTTAACTCGGGTTGAGAAAATTAATATCATTAAAGTACATTTACTAAATAAATAAACAATGGGTATAGCAATGTTTACAATTATTTTATGTTAGGCTGCCTATCACATTAATATTTTGTCACTGAAAATAAATCAGCAATGTATTTGCTATAGTGGCAAATGTAAATAAGAGTTTTAGTTATAGAGGGGCAAGTTCTAGGAGAACCTTTCTATTGTCTGCAAAGGAGTCTCAGTCGGCGGATTCCATCAAGATGTAAGGAACACCAGGTGTCCCTGAGACCAGCAGCAAGCACAAAAGAGGCAAGATGTCTTCACTAGCACATAACAAGTTATTTGCTACCACTTAAATTACAATCCGGTTTTTGTAGTAATACATACTAGTAGCAGGCTAGTAAGTTTACCTATAGTCAGGTGCTAGGAAGGGTCAGTGGCACAAACCATTAGCAATGCTTTCATTTCCTTGGGAGAAAGCTGGTCAGTAAATAAAGATAATGTTGCTTTAAAAAATAAAGGTTCAAGGGAATTCTGGTTACATACTAAGCGATAGCTTCAGAATGCAAGAATAAAGCCATGAAGCCAAGAATGGGAGATGTGTTACATGCAGAAAAAAAAAAAAGATTTGAAATTGAAGTTGCTCTGAACAGTGAAATGAGCTCTCAAGTAGGGCTCAAAAGGGAGACGGGGAAATGCAGTGTGTAGCTACAGCAACGCAAATGGAAATCAGCATGCCCATGGTGTATTTTCTAAGACCTAGTCAGTCAAGTAGAACAAAATAGTAAAGAAGCCATAAAAGTCTAAATGACCTAGAATTATTGGCCTCGCCGAGCATAACTGGCTACGCAGCGGTGGTTTCAGAAGTAGATGCAGAGAATTGTAGCCCCACAAGGCTTTCATCACTGTAGATGTTCTTTTAAGCTTTGTTATCCAACAGGACAAAGTGAAAAGCCAGGAGAATGTATAAAATGTTATTACTAGAATCGCAGGAGTAACCAGTAGAAATCTGTCTCTTGGTGCAATACTGGGAAATGTCATTTGGCTACATATTTGTACCATAATAAAGCTGTCCATAAATATACACTGTAAACACAGAAGGCAAGACATAAACAACTTTGATGTTATATCCAGAGGATAAATGACAGACCCTTGGTGCAGTATTGTGAGCAGTTATTTAAAAAGAAAAAAAAAACCCACTAAGTTAGCGGACCTTCATTGGATTATAAATAACCATAAAAAGACTTATTTAAGAAATTGAAGATTATAAAAAGCCTCAGGGTTTTGCTGTGTGGCTACAGAGCCCGCCAAACCCATTCCTGCTGCTCTGTGCCCAGTCACACTGATGACAAATTCAACTGTAATTGTGTAGTTGTAATTCATGTGTTTCCTTTACAAACAAATGCTTTTTGCCAAACCTCAGTGCTGCTATTTTCTCAGATGAGTGAGGCATAGTGAAACCAATTTAAATACAGGACTTTTGTCTTCGAGTGCTCTATCTTCTGAACTATATCATTCCTCTTCCGTTTATCACCCTGCATGCCTTCTCATGGCGCACTTCCAAGCCCTTCTCAGCCAGCCCCACCTCTTCCACAAAGCTCCCCCTGTACCTCCAGCCAGCTTCTCCGTTCTGATCACTCATAGGAAAAGCTACTTACATGAAATGATGTTACATTTCGTTTCATAGATGGTAGAGTATAGGAGAGAAAGCAGGGGTATCTCAGATCAGAAGACTTGGCCTTGAGACCATCCTGGTTCCACCAGTGTGTGCCCTTCACTTATCAGTCTTGTAACAGCCCTGAGCCTGCTCCCTTTCCTGCCCAATGGGGACTTCCCTTAGATGGTCACTGTGAAACTCAGGGGCTAATCCACGTGGGAAAACTTTGTAACATATAAAGTACTCTACAAAGATAATTATTGTATCAGAAATATTTAAAGAGTACCTGTTACATTCAGGACACAGTTTTAAACACTGTATAGTAATCACAACTGAAGAAGGCAAATTCTTCTTAACTCTCAAAGACTTTATATATAAAGGGAATAGTCAAAGAACATGTATGAATGACCCAAGGACATAGACAGTGGTGTGGGGGTTGCCTGGGGTAGGGAGTGGGCTGGGTAAAGACGGGCAAAGGGGACAAAAGTGGGAACAACTGTAATAGCATAAACAATAAAATATAATTAAAATGTAGTAGAAAAGTGAAGACATATACTGTGGGGCTTAAAACACTGGGTAGTAAATAATAAGTCCCTTAAGCAATACCCAGGACTACAACTCAGTTTGACAAACATCCATAAAACAGGCTTTTGAGACACAAAGGTAAACTTGGGGGAGGTCACTGTCACCTGTCCAGCAGGAAGGACAGACACACAACAACAATGTCAATACAAGGCAGATGATGATAAACACAGAAAAGAAAGTGCTTACTGGGAATGAATTAGGTCTGTGTAGATGGACGCATGGAATGGCTTAGGCCTAGATGCTCAAGAAAAAAGTTTGACAGGAGATGTCACAGCTTAGAATCTATTTTCCAAGACTGGGTTTATATTTCAAAAAAAAAAAAAGAAAAGGACCAAATCTGGTTTTGGATTAACCAGTGCTGTAAGGCAGATGGATGGTGGGAGGAAGTAGAGGTGAGTGTGGAGATTCAGCTGAGCTGGGTAGGCACCCAGTAAGAGCTGAACGGTAAGGTCAGCAACCTCTGCAAGGCTTCAACAGCACTAATCACAATGAGGAGAGAACGTGTCCGCAGAGAGCGAGGAGCCAAGGAATGGGAGAGGCTCAGAGAGCAGTTAGAGGAAGGCAGGATTGAGCCAAAGATTTTTTCTTTGTTTATTTGTTTTAAAATAACAATTGCATGGTGTTCACTCCATGCTATTGTTCTAAGCATTGTACCTACCTTAACTCACACAGCAGTCACGAGTGGCAGGTTACTCCCACTGCAGTGCCGGGAATGAGGAACCAACTGAGAGCAGAGAGAGAAACTGGAGGGAGATGCCATCGGAACTCAATGGAGGAAAAAGAGCGCAGGAATTAGGGGTGATAATTATTTCTCTTTCTCCTGTTTTCTTTAAGTCCTAACTTCTCTGCAATCGGCATTATCAGCTTTATAGTCAGAAAACTAAACAATTTATAAACAGGCAATCACTTTAATGATTTATATTGTCTTTAAATTATTCTTTATTTCTTTTATATGAAAATAAGCTCTACTACAAGAGAGTTATCTCCTAGCTCCTGTTTGTTTTACAGGAAACAAAATTAAACCAAACCAAACCCAGGCTCTTGATAATATTACCTCAATTTAATTTTCTGTATACTAACTACCCTATATTATACTCCTTAAGTACTTTTAGGGTCTGCTTTTAATTATTTTTTCATATACCACTAGGCTGAGAAAAGATCAGAATTCAAAATTGAAGTACATTTTCTACTGAATATGAGTCACTTTTGCATCATTGTAAAGTCAAAAATCCTAAATTGAACTTTGTTAAGTAGGGAAACTTCTGTGTTTCTTAAATCCCGACTCCAGCCCCATCCTCCCAACTTCTGCCCTCATCCCCAGTGATTTTAAAATGCAGCCAGGTTGAGAACCGCTGGTGTAGAGCCAGTCCAAACACTAAAAACTTTAGGGATGTTTGAATGTATATGCTTCCTCTTTGGATCTTGAAATACATTCTAGATCTAGTTTCTTTTTTTAAAACTTTATTTTTATAGTTGACACTATTACAGATGTCCCCATTTTCCCTCTCTTTGCCCATCTTTACTAAGCCCCTGCCCTGCTTCCCTTTGGCCATCCCTACATTGTTGTCTGGGTCTGTGGGTTGTGCATACATGCTCTTTAGTTAATCCCTTCACCTTCATTCATCAACTACCCTTTGATGGTTGTCAGTCTGTGCCATGTATCTATGCCTCTGTTTCTATTTTGCTCATCAGTTGATGTTAGTCATTAGATTCCACATATAATTGAGATCATATGATATTTGCCTTTCTCTGACTGGCCTATTTCATTTGGCATGAAAATCTTCAGGTCCATGCATGCTGTCACAAAAGGTACGATTTCCTTCTTTCTAAAATTAAGATAAAGATTGTATCTGAGGTTAAAATAAAGTCAAATCTATTCACCCAATTATTTACTCTTTTCCTATAAACATGTATACAAATATTAAACTAAAACAGCACTCCCAGGGATGCTCCGGGGACTACCCAGGCAATCTAACTTAGTTATCTTCATACCATCACTACACTTGCTAATGAGGCAGCAAAGTCATTTGGGAGGGAAAATTATCTTTACGTGCTAATAAAATTCTGAGCCGAGAAAACAAAGAAGCATAGACTGTTGAAAGTAATTAGGACAAGACTTAGAACTGTTAAAAAAAAATCACCTAGTCAAAGTGATTATATAACTCTGGCCTCGAACACCAGGATATATGGGGTGCTGTGGAATACAGAAAGCCATTCCTTGCCTCAATTTCTAGTTTGCAAGTATGTAAGTAGATCAGTGTTCAAGTGGTCCAAATACCATATGCTCATATTCAAAACAACAAAAACATTCACTCTTCTATTACTAGTAAAACCTGAAGAAATTGCACCCCAATGTAGAGGGCATAAACTGAGATGAATCGTGCTTCATTGTTTTAACAGTGAGCTAGCTGCAGCAATGGTCTCTACTCAACTGGTTGGCCTTGTTTGCAGTTACCTTTCATTCCTGGTGGGTTTTATTTTCAGGTTAGGCAAGTAGATTATAACCCTTTTTTCAAGGTGCAAGAACTTTTTCCCTGCAATATACAATGTGCAGTGAGGCATAATTCTCATGACATTCAGTTTGAGTGGTTCTCTGTCTTATAAAACCTCAAGAATTAAGTTCATGTCACACACACACACACACACACACACACACGCACACACTGTCTTTGCAGAGAATTCACATTTCAACCTCAAAAATACATAAACAAAATAGCTGGGTGACTAACTCATCCTAGCTCATCCTAGTTGGCCCAGGGCTATCCCAGTTTTAGCTTTGGAACTTTGGTATCCCGAAACCACCCTTCCACCTCAGTTGAGGTAACCAGCCAATTGAGATGGCTGGTTACCCCCAAAATAGCCAGAATCCAAATCCAGTCTGGAGGACACTTTACACTATCATACCCGTCTTTCAGGCCAGATGTTCTTTCCTGGTAATAGCAACGGTGTGTGCCAAAGAGGGATGGTGTGATACCACCAGCCACCATGTGAGAACACTGCTGCACTCTGCAAGTGTTATCTGGAATCCTCACAACAGTTGTGGAAGATGATTGTCATTATCCCCATATTATAATATAAGGAAATCGAGCCTCTGATAAGTTAAGTCACCTGCCCAGGCCTCATTCCTCTGTCTGACTTTAAAGTTGCGCTCGGTCTATTTCATTCTCTGGTTCTTGCATTGTGAATTTCATCACACATAATAAATTTTAAGAAGACCTACATGGAGAAGATTTTATAAGAGCTAAAGCAAAATCAAGTAATGAAATACAGAGGAAGAATGAAAATAAACAAATACTGCAATCTATATGAATTCAGTCAAATATAGGGCATAAATAAGATAATCAGCAGCTAATTGATGAGTTACAAATTGTCCAAAGTCAAATGCATTAGATTCTTTAGAACATCCTTTCCAGTGTTCAAATAAAATACTATGGCTTTAGGAAAAAAATTCTATTCCTGTGTATGAAATAGTTTGTTCCTAATTATTTGCCCTCAGAGTGAATAATCATGCCTAATATAAATACGATTTGTTGCTTAAGTATTTGTATTTTGATTTATTTTTTATTTCCTTTGCTTACAAAGGAAAATAAAATCATGAAGATGCTGTTTAAGAACTGTCTTAAAAGGGCAAGAAAAGGTTGATTTGCAGTTTAAATCTTAATTATGAGGATTTGTTCTCAGCACATACACAAATCCGAGTTAAATCAGCACATATTTGGGGACCAACATAATTTCAAGGATATTCCTACAGCAATTCTTGTCAGCTGTTTCTTACTGAACATTCTTGTATACAGTACTCCTAATTCTTCCCACATGTCAATCCTGTTGTCTGCTCCCTTACACTAAATCTTTGGGACAGTGCATACCAAAGGCGATTTCCTTCTATTGGCTACAGAAGGAGAAAAGGAATTGATATCTATCAGCATCCGTGAGAGCGAGTCTTGACAATGTGTGACAACTAAGAGCCAAGCAAAGAGGTAGATGTTTTGGTGCTGGCCTTTAATTGATTTTTTAAAAATGTGTGCTCTTACATCACACCATGTGAAAGTTGTTCAACTTCAAAAAAATTTCAATACTCTTAAATGGGGTCAGACAGCCAGATTTACAAGCAGCTGAACTAGCAACAAGCCCTCTGATTGTCAATTATTTCCAAGGCCTCTAATACTGTGGTTTGCTAAATACTGCTGATATCTCCGGAAGCTTAATAAAATGTCTTTAAGGAATCATTTTCTTCCATCTTTTAGATATCTTTAGATATCAGAGAAATTCAGGATTTAGCACACTTCAGAGTTTTCTAGAAAGATCTTTTACTGAGGAAAACCTGGATAGCCTTTATATAGACATGTGAGAGATCACTGAATTAATCTCCATCAAAAATAGACATAAGTATTCCTCGGCAGCTTTTACAATGCCAACTGGCCATGATACATTGTAATAGATGTAATTCAGCCTCTGTGGATTAGATATTCTCTAAGAGAGATGCTGAAGTCCCTGGCAGCAAGGATAACTTCCTTTGAACTTCATGTCTAAATTAAAGGGACTCTGCTATGGACTGAATTTTTTTGCCTCTACCCCAAATTCCTATGTTGAAATCCTAATCTTCAATGGGATGATATTAAGAGGTGGGGGCTTTGGGAGGTGACTAAATCACAAGTGTGGACCCTTTGTGGATGGGATTAGAGCCCTTATAGAATAGACCCAGAGAGCTCTCTTGCCTCTTCCACCCGGTGAGGACACATGGAGAAAATGATCAGCTATGAACCAGGAACTGGGTTCTCACCAGACACCAAATCTGCTGGTGTGCCTTGATGTTGCACTTCCCAGCATCCAGAACTGTAACAGATTTCTGCCTTCTGTAAATCACCCTGTCCACAGTAATCTGTTATAGCAGCCCCAAGTGACTAAGAGAGGCTCTCATGGCATCTTAAGTTCATTTTCATGAGCAGAAAGACACAGGCTTGGGAACTCTTCAACCAGCTGATGAGGAACATAAAAGAATCAAGAATGAGAGGGAAAGGTTTGCTTCCTTTTACTTTGAATTAGATACTATATGGATTTAGTATAGTCTAATAATATTGCCAGATTTTTTAAATTCTCATAACTGCTACATCTGCACTGCCAAGGGAAAAATGGAAAAGAATATGAAATAAAAGTAAACCAAATTTTATAATTGTAATAAGCTATCAGCTCCTAAAAATCTTAGTGGTTGTACAGTACTTTTTTTAATTTGGCTAATAAATATGCAAATGTCTTCCCTCCTGGGTTATATTCTGCTTCTTTACCAATGGGGAAAAATAAACATGTAAGCTTCACTTAATTCCCGGCACTCAAGAAGAACAGATGGACATTCTGAATAGTGATACAAATTAAGTCATAAGAGCCTCTAAAATAATTAATGCTTTTGCACAAAAACTCAGTTCAAAGGGTTAAGAGCTCAGCACTGTTTCTAAATTCAACTTCAATGCAAGTCATGTGTAATTATAAATTATAGGTCATGTTTCCTGTTTACCTATGCTGTGCTCTTTTCTACACCAATTGTTATACATTAGTGAGACAAGATTGGGCACAAATGGGCAAGTTAATTGCCAGGGCCATTAGAATTCCCAAATTTGTGCACTGTAAATGAAATTGCAAATTAAAACAACTAATTTGTGTATTTTTAAAAGGTCACATTGTTATGCAGGAAATTGAATGTGACAAGAACAGAAATAACTCTCAAGCTGGTTGTTGAGTGGGAAAGTTGGCTTTTACTGTATCCATTCTGTAGTAGCTTTTACACAAATATCCCCCCTGCTAAAACACAGACATTGTGTGAAGTTTTAATGGCGTGAAGCAGGGGAGGGGATGATCTGGAAGAAATCCGGATCCAGTGTTTAGAAATTCTCACCAATAGCAAAAAAAGTCAAAACCAGGTTGAAAGCTTCTCAAAGCATCTTGTGTATGCTAGCAGCAAGCTGTGAGTTATATTTATTTTTTCGATCCTATGCAAGAGTACCAAACAGGGAAAAATAATTTTCAATCAAATGCCTCTTTCTTGTTACTTAGAGAGTTTTATTTTGTAATTAAAATTCTATTGTTTCTCAGTCGTCACAAATATATCTTCTCCACATCCCGATATTAGTTGTGTCAGAACAATCTCCTAGAAGGGGCTCCTCAGACAATGGTGCACCCAGGTAAACCAAATAATATGTAGTGAATGGCAGTTCAGAGCATCCAAATCTAAGGAAGACTGGAAACCCAGTTCAAAGTAGGTGTCAGTGGCCATGTGAGATAGTCGAGGTCACTGATGATAGAAGGTAAGTGATCTAAACAAAACAGCAAATAAGGTTAAAACTAGGCACTACTACTGCCCTGGCCGGTGGTTCAGTTGGTTGGAGCACCATTCTTACAACAAAAGGTTGCAGGCTCGATCCCTGGTTGGAGTGCATATGGGAGCCAACCCATCAATGTTTCTCTCTCTCTCTCTCACCCCCTTCTCTCTCTCTCAAATCAGTAAACATATCCTTGGGTGAGGATTAAAAAAAACTAGTTACTCTAATTACTCTAATTAATTGAAAATTACACAATGCCATATTATGTTGCCTCCCAGAGGTGTACCATTAATTATAACTATCTGCTCATTAAGGGGAGGCTATTTGTTGGACAGTCGAGGTGGGTATAACTATACTTCTCCATGTCTTTGATATCAAATCGGCAATTTCACAAACATTATTTCTTTTTCCTTTTGCTCTCCGGTGGTTTCTCCATATTGAATCCAGTACTTTCCTGTCTTGTTTTTGCTCTGATACCTGAACTGCTCACTCCCAGCCTTAGATTTTAGATCCACCTTTGACTCACATGCCTACCTTATGTCCCTTTGCCAGGGGACAAGTAACCCACCAGTAACCCACAATTAACCCACCAGTAACCAGTCCTAGCACTCTAGTTCTGCCCTGATAAGGAAGCCTATCCTCTCGGAGAGTACATATTGGCTACAAAATTAGCTATTCCTAGGGCTGGGTAGGACAACCTATGGGTGACTGGATAATTGGGTTTGGCCTGTTCTAGCTTTTTTTTTCTTTTAATGAGTTTTTCAGGGAGGGAGAGGACTCATCCTGTGCATACCCAATTTTACTTAGTGCTGTTTGGTATAGTCTATCAGTCTGTAAACCCAATGCGTTGCCAGAGAAACAGGTCTCCATCTGAAATGCATTCAAACAGTCCTGAAGTTATCATTCAGAACACCTTTATAAATTGGAATGAATCCAGTAGGTACCTAGAATGTCAGCATTTATGCAGTAATCTACATTATTTTATTTTATTATTTTAAAATGAAATAAAAGGAGAAGAACCCTCTTAGAAATATATGAAAGTAGAAAGATATTCAAAGTAAGAACATTTCTTCTCAATCACTTTATTTTTAAAACAGCATTAAAATAGAGCAAAGTACACCATTCAGAAAAGACACATCTGTTTCATATGTCTAAACAGAATACAACGCGAAGGAAGTGGCTAAACACAGAATGCACTGAGGGGAAGTGGTTCACTGAAATAGCATTATTTTCCTGAGCAAAGAAACCTGTAAATTTATTTATTGGAAGAATTCCAATTTTTAGGGTACATTTTTAATATTCTCTTGCACCTCTGTCTCCTTGAAAATATTTCAAACATTTACTATTACCAAACAGAGTTGTTAGGAGTTACATAGCCCATGAAAAGGGAGTCATAGATCCAAAATAGAGATCCAAAATTTGCAGAATTTAAGGACAAAGATTAGAAATTTTTCTCCCATGGACTTGATGATAAAAAGTATAAAAATAAAACCTGATGAGTTATTAGTAACATTAGCCCACCACAAATGATGATTAGTTCAGTGCTGGCAATAAAAGTTAAAGTGTGTCTGTCCCATTTCCTCCAAGTGTCCGCACTAAAATCCCAATAGCAAAGCACTAACACAGATTCTATAGAGCACCCTGTCCAATGACAGTTTCTCTGGGGAAGAAGTGCACCGTAATCTGTGCTGCCCGATATGGTAGCCACTGGTCATATATGGCAACTGAGCACTGGCACATAGCTACTGCAACTAAACTTTCTAAATGTTGAATTTCAGCCACCATAATGGACAGCACACCTTTATAACTTAATACTCATGGTTAATACTTAGTCTGAGTATAATTCTTAATACTCAGTCAAACTGAGAAGGTTCAAACTCTGGCTTCACAACCTATTCTCTGTTACTGTTCTTTCCCTCATTGTTGGGTTAATGTGAAGATACATTGTGTTACACTGAAAGTTATATAATCTTAGCAATTATCATTATACCCTAGTTCCATAATTTACCAGCTTTGTGGTCAAGTTACCTAACCTCATGGAACCTGAACAATTTCATCTGCAAATGGGTTAATAATACTACTACATGAGGTTATTCCAAGGATTAAATGAAATAATGCATTAAATTTCTGAGCACATGCCTATCACATGGAAGCACTTAATATATACATATAGATGTTATTATTAAAGTATTGTTAATTGTCTTAACAAGATACAATATTTTGTCATGTATAACGTGCACTTTTTGCCCAAATTTTTGAGGGAAACTAAACATGTTCATTATACATGAGTAGTACTAATTCCATATCTATATAAATGTTTTTAATTCTGTTATTTGTGCTTATGCATTAAAAATGTAACTCTAGAAATCAATAATGATATCCATATGTTGAAAAATAAATGCTAAAATTAATTTACAATACAAAATACAAGTATCTACATATAAATAAATAAATAATCAAATTTAAAAGTTAAAGTGAAAGATGTTTTCCCTGAAAGTTTGGGCCAAATATGTGCGTGTTTATTAGATGGCATATACTCAGCAACATACAGTATACTTTTATAATTTGTAGGAAATGCTAAAAAAAACAGGGTGAGTATAATGGTTTATACTGGGTAAGCCAATAATATTGAACTAAATCAAATTTGTTCATCACCAAAGCTTAGGACTTTAAATCCAGAGTAATCCACCAAGATTCAAAACAAAAAAACTGGCTATGTATTCACCTTGTCTTTCTTAGTGTGGTGTTGCCCTTTCCTTTCTCAGTACCTGGTAGCACAGGAAAGTTAAAGCAAATACATCACCCAGCAGGACTGTAGGAAGTCCTGTTTCAAATTACTTCAAGATGTGCAGACCCCATCAATGACACATGCAGCTCCAAAACAACATATTTATAGCCACAGTTTTACACATCTCAGAAGATTTTTTAATATGATATTCAAATAAACCAGTAACACGCACACAATATAATTCCTTCTCTCTTTGTTATCTCAAATACAGTACAGTACCAAATGATAAAGCATCTAAAATTTAAGAGGCTAGAGAAATTTTTCACATGCTAGAGAAATGTTTCTTCAAACGTTACAGAAACACAGGCAGTCTGGAAAATCAGAATAGGAATGTTGCTAGTTGTGGTTTGAAACAGATTTATTTATAAATGGACCTGGTGTGCTCTTCCCATCGTTTTTCTGGCATCTCAACAGCAGACAAGGAAAGTTCTTGTTCATCCAGCAATGTCTCCTTGGTAAAGTCTAAACAGATCAGAGCAAGAAGCAAAAAACTTTTCTTTCAGTGAGAAATTAAAAACTCTGAGCCCCTTCTGTATTTAAAACTGCTTTCACCGTTCAGTTACCTGGAAGCAAACAAGCGGCAGACCCCTCACTCCCAGATGTGTGCCCACAGATCCTGAAGAGACAAGAAGCCTTCAGATTTCCTGAAATATTTTGGACTTTGTTGATCATATGAAAAACATACGTTTGCAAAATTGCCAATTCCATATCAAAGACATGGCAAATTATATTCTATTCCGCCGTGCCTGCCCAACCAGCAGCCCCCACCCCTTATTGAACAGTGAGTTATAATTAATGGTACACCTCTGGGAGACAAGATAATATGGCACTGTGTAATTTTCAAGTAATTAGAGTAAAAGTAGGAAAAACATAAATGGTATGAGGTTTGGAATTAGATTTATAGAGGTGGAAGAAAGATGACCGGAGTCTGACTTTTTCAAGTCGCCCCAGATTGAATTACAGTATCTGGAACTGTCAGGAGGGCAAAGATCACACTTGTGCTGTGTCATTTTGCAAGGAATAATGCTTCTAATGATCTGCAATTTCAACCAACACCAGTATCTGATGATCAATGTTTTGACAGTGACATTTAAACACATTATTGTGTTAACATGCATTATACCGATGGTGACTGAGTCCTCCCCACTCCTTGAGTTCTAACTGAAATTGCCCTGGTCTGTACAAGTCCAAAGCCCTTCCTAGAACTTTGCTGAATTTCAGGCAATTATATTCTCAAGGCCTCCTGTACATCTTTGAATGTGTCTCTACTTCAAAAGGTGTCAATTTGGACAGAAAAACAAACACTTCATCAATTTCCACCAAAAAAAGGCCCACTCACAGAGAACATTCATATGATTAGGACCTACTGAAGGTTTTGGTGGCAGGGGTGGGAGCTGGGTGGGTGAGAAAAGGTCATTTCTCACATCATTCCAGAAATAACTTTAAAAATGTATTACCTTCTTGTTTTCTCAAATCATCTCTGGCTCCTGCCATCAGGTGACTTGGGCTGTGAGCCCAAGGTGACTGGGGAACATTCACTGGAGAGGCCCCTGCCACAGACTGGGAAGCAGATGGAGAGGGGTGCCAGGTAAAATTTTTTGATATCAACAAAGTTCGAAACAGTGATCATGAGTCTTCAATCTCTGGAGCCTTAAATTCCTCCTCCTCGGAGTAAAACTGGACTTTGGGCCCAGACTGTGGCACAGGATAGGAAATGCAGGTATGCCACCCTGTGGGAATGATAATAAAAACAAAAGTAGATGGTCCTAAATTTAGGCAAGCAAAAAGACAAACTCACACCTTCTCTCCTGCCCCATTGCACACAGTCCCAGGTGATTATGTCACATGAAGAAGAGTCACTTCCACATAAGACTAAATGGTACTCTGGGATGGAGTTCAATTCCAAGGTTTAAGTACCAGCATATACAAGTATTAAGTACTACATCTTTAAGAAAGATATAAGTGAGAAAAACAATAAACACACACACAGCTTTATTACTTAACCATGGTCTTTATGTCACCACGGGGAAAAAAGAAGAACAAAAACAAGGAGAAAGAAGTCTCTCAGTCATTACCATGGCCTAAGTCCAAATTCCTGATAATCAGAATAAAATTTTAATTTAAGATTAAGCTTCCACATTAAACATGTTGTATGAACTACTAGATACTGGCTTGTTTCAAGTTCTAAATTTCTTTTATTTCCCACTGTGTAAAGGATTTGGAAAGAATCCCATTTAGAAAGCAAGCCATTAGGGCCAAGAAAGAAATATTAACACACTAAAGTCACTGTATATACTTGTAACCTTGATTTAAGTGCTAAGCTAAATATGGTATCTCATCATCTATCCGTACTTCTAAGCCAACACCACAGAAAAGTAAACTGAAGTGAATGAGGTTCTTTGATTAATTTTCTAGTGCAAGACAGTTTAAACATCACACTGGCAATATAATTTAAATTGCAGCAGATGGAAATGGCTGAGTCCTTAAATAGATTCCTGCACACTCTTCCAGGATTTAGAAGTCTCTTAGTTAAGTCCCATAGCCTATCTTCTTATGATTTACTTGTGAATATCTGCTACTTCTATTGAGCTGCCAGGTTGGAGGGAGTGTGACTCATGTGGTCCAGATAAATAATTCTGCTGTGGGAAAAAAATAAGTATATAGTTACCATACTGTTACTCTGAGAAGTGAAAGAAACTATGCTGCTTTGTTCCAACGAGTACTCCAAGTACAGGGTTTCGGGGAATTTGGTGTTACTGGTTTATGATCCGCCCTGACTCCCTCACTCATGAGAATGTCTGCTATACAAATCAATTGCACCAGGATTCTTACCTCAGACCTAAATTAAAAACAGTCAACATAAAATAACATAGTTCAATGGTGGTCCATGAAGCTGCCGTATCTCTCTACTCTCACACTGTCAAACTCGTGATCAGACTTGTTCATGACAACGAAAGATAAAAGCAATTTTTTTTCTTCTTGGGCTTCCTTGCTGCCTAGTCTACCTTCCTGTTCAAAGCAGAAAGGCTTTTCTGGATTGTCAGGCTGCCAAGCAGTTGCTCAGTATTCTCAGTCACCAACCTGTGTAATTACTCTGAGACCCGAGGGCCTTAAGACACTGAGTGTTTTCCAATTTCCTTTGACTCTCAGGAGCTATTTTCTCTTCAGAGCCCACCTCCACTCTCTTGTTCCTATCCATGACTCGAAAGATATGTGGAGTTTATATTCTGTGGTAGGTAAAAAAAAAAATGGCCCACCAATGATTATCACACTCTAAGCCACAGAACCTGTGAATGCTTTGTTACATAGCAAAACAGACTAAAAATGTGATGAAGATTATTGATCCTAAAATAGGGAGGTTATCTTGGATTACGAAGGTGTGTCCAGTCTAATCACTTGAGCACTTTAAAGTAGAGAAATTTTTCTGGCTGGATTCAGTCAAAAGGATGTAAAAGAAGACAAGAGAGGCAGAGGAAAGATGGGGCAGAAATAGAATTCAGATTCAAATCCCGAGAAGGGCTTCCCCCACCATCACTGGTTTTGAAGGGAGCCTCTTGCCAGAAAGACAGGTTATAGAGAAAAAGGCCACGTGTGCCTATAAAATCTTTGCTAACACCTTAGAGAGTTCCAAAGTTCAGAATATGAGTTGCATGGGGGCTATTTGAAAAGACTAAAGGTGTAATTCATAAACATGACTTTCAGCCATATCAGCATAAGCCATGAATAGAGATAAGGCTACCTATGATCAATGTACAAGGTAAAAACATACATAGGAGACCCACTTAGTTTCTGAGAATATTATGACAGCAGAAACGCTACCAGCTGGAACTGAATGAGGCAGAGAGAGTACAGGATAAAAAGTGGGTGTCAGATCCCCACAATTCTAACAGCAGAAAATAGGCTGATCAAACTAATCAGTGCAAACCCGTGCTACTTTTCATAAAAAAGGAGGTGTGACCCTGAGAAAGGAAACAAGAGCCCAGAGCGGGTAATTCAGAACCACAGAGGGTTTATTTCCCCCAAACTCTGAAATCTGATGGAGTTCACATGGCTGAACTTCAAAATCACTTGGCACCAGTGACCCCTTTCATTTTTCCATTTCCTCCATCTGAATCAGGAGGTCCATAACTACTACCTAATGCCTGTCACAAATGCATGTGTTTGGTGCAAATAGCTTGTTTCTTTAGTTTCAGAGGCCTGAAGAAGGAGAGGAGTTGTGCTTCAAGAAGGATTATACCCAGAGTTTCACTCATACCTGATTTAGATAAATTAGGTGACCAGATGTGGGATTTAGAGGTGATACAATTGTGATAAGATTTTGGATTTAAGTCGGTGTTGTGATGGGATGAGATCTTTGGGGACCCTGGGATGAGATGAAGGTATTTTGTTAGGCAGGATGGACCATGGCATGCAGACTAATGAGCTCCCAAAGATTTCCATACTCTAATTCCCAGAACAATCTTATTTTATATGGCAAAATGTCAATGTGATTGTGGTTAGGGACATTAAAATAATAATATTATTCTGGAGTATTCAGCTGGGCCCAATATATTATTAAGCAAGATGCTTAAAAGTAGGAGAGGAAAACAAAAGAGTTCAGCAGAGAGTTCAGCTGAAGAGAGGATAGGAAAGATGAGGCAAAAAGAAAAATAAAAGAGATAAGTATGTGAAGGACTGGACCTACTATTGATGGCTTTAAAGAGAATGAAAAAAGGCCACCAGCCAGGGAATGCAGGCAGCCTCTAGAAACAGAGAACAACCCTTAGCCAACGACGAGCAAGGAAATGAACTCAGTGCTTTACCTACATGGAACTGAACTCTGCCAACAACCTGATTGAAACCGGAAGTGGATTTTCCTCAGAGCCACCAGGCTAGCTGAAACCTTAATTTTAGTCTTGTGGCACCGTAGCAAAGAAACCAGTGAAGCCTACCAGACTTCTGACCCTATACAATCATAAAATCATAAATATGTTGTTTTAAGCTACTAAGTTTGTGATGATTTGCTGGTAGCATATGCAACTAATACATATAGATTTGCACAGATTTAAATTATTACAGGGATTTGATCCTCTCTTTCTCTAATAGTATAGTAATACTGCCTCCATGCCTTCATGTAACTTATAGTAAAAAATTATTTTTAAATGACTTTGTCTTTCACATAACTAATTTCAAAAATTTATTTTGTACCTTGTCTGAAATCTTGAGTGGTCCCTATTATTTTGCCAGTGCTTTTTAAAAGAATCAGCTTATAGCTCTGGCTGCTGTGGCTCAGTGGATTAAGTGCCAGCCTGTGAACCAAAGAGTTGCTGATTCGATTCCCAGTCAGGGCACACGCCTGGGTTAGACGGGCCAGGTCCCCAATTGGGGACATGTGAGAGACAACCACGTGTTGATGTTTCTCTCTTTCTCCTTCCCTTTCCCTCTCTCTAAAAATAAATAAATAAAATCTTTAAATTTTTTTTAAAAGAATCAGCTTATAGATTCAACATCTAAAGTATACCTCTCCAAAAGAAGCCAAAGCACAAGACTATAGTACTCCTATGAATTTCTCCCTTGAGTCATAAGTGGTGAGTTTGGGTTGCAGAAAATCAAAGTGATGAGCTTAAGGAGAGCTTGCAGCTAAATCAAGATGCATGAATTCTAGTCCTAGCTCTGATACCAAGTAGCAAGACAGCCTCTTGGAAATCACTTTACCTCTCTGAATTTTATTTTCTTACCCTAGAATAAACAGAGTGGAAACTCAGGAAGGCCTCCACAATGAAGTGTTGTTAGGTTGAATCTGAAGGATTAATAGGCATTAATGAGGTCATCAGGGTGGGGTGGATGCTGGGAGAAGAACAGCTCAGAGGCTTAACATGTTCTGTTCTATATGCCACATGCTACATTACTTTCCCCATGAACTCAGTGAGAAGGGAAAAAAGAAGCCAAAATGGTCTAGTCTATAAATGGGCTTAGAAGAATGCACCTCTTGTTAGCAGTGTTACCTATGAAGGTTACATGGAAAGAGTCAGGCCTTAGAGAATCTTGTGGAGTAGTGTTTAAGGCATGGACTTTATCGTCAACCCTCTTAATCTGAGTCCTTGCTCCACCGCCACTTACTTGCTGTGTGTTTTCTCTAGATCCCTGTTTCCTCATCTGTAAAATGTATGCATGTGTGCAAGTATTGCTTAGGGCAGATCAAGGTACATAGTACACATTACATTAATTAGCAAACACTACACAAATGTTCATCACTATTATTGCTATGGACTTGTATCCATCCTAAATTTATATATGAAGCCCTACTCCCAAATGTGATAGTATTTAAAGATGGGGTCGTTGAGAGGTAATTGGGTTTAAATGGGGCCATGACTGTGCCACCCTCTCCATGGGACTGTGTTCTTATAAGAAGAGACACCAAAGAGCTTGGTCTCTCTGCCCACCATGTGAGCAGACAGTGAGGGCAGCCATCTATAAGCCGGGAAGAGAGCTCCCATCACATCCTGGCCTTACTGTCCCATAAACTCAGACTCCCAGCCTCCAGAGCTGTGAGAAAAGAAGTTTCTGTTGTTTAAGCCCCCTGGTCCGTCGTGTGTTATTGTTATGGCAGCCTGAACATAGTAATAAAGTTATTAAGGAAAAATTTTAGTTTTTTGCTCTGTAACTGCTATTTTATCTAACTTTTGTATGAGAATATATTAATGTATCCTTTGACAATTTAAAATAAAGTCAAATGAAAGGGGATAAAAGATATATAATTCATTTCTAGTGACACCTTTGTTATCTCCTAAACTGCAGAACTGGACCAACTGCAGGTTGAATGAGCCATCAATGAAAAACATCAATGGACAATTTCATCAATGCTCACTCTCAATTTGTAAAATGTCTCATTGATTCACTTGTCTACTTTAAAGTGATGCAATTAACAAGAATTGCAGTAGAAATATCCTTTAAAACAATATCCAAAATTCCCAGAGAGTACTAAAATGTGGCTTTTGGGATGATACACATGTGTGTGTATATACATACATACATACATACATATATATATATCAATTACTTTAAAAGATTACTTTATGAAAAAGAAGGGATCATAAAATTCACAAATTTCAGAGCTTGGAAATCACCTATGGAGCTGCTAATATAGTATTAGAGAAAATACTTAAAGAGAAATTATAAATTGCCAAATTAAATATCTCTTTAAGAAATGTCAACCATATGCCTGATCTCAAAATATAATTTAAAATGTAATTACTCCTGTCTTGGAGCTTACAATTTAATGGGTCAGATGTATAGTAATTAATCAAACAAATTAGTGTGTAACTACAAACAATAATTTTTATTTTATTTTGTCTATACCCTGTAAGCAATTTGTCCATATAGTTCTTTTTAGCTATTGCTATTAATTTTACTTGCATAGACCCCAAATCAACCTTTCCATTTACTCTTTGTACATAAAGAGTCACACACAATGGAGAATTTGCTATATGTGGCACAAAGCGCCAGTGTGAAAATCAGCTGAGTCCCACCTCTGCCACTGATTAAATGAACTTGCAGAGTTCTTTAGAACTCTGCTCTGCTTTATTAAAAAAATTAGATAGATGTCCATATGTGCCATTGATGTCCTGGTGGGACCATTCCAATTTTAAGGTCAAGTGACAAATATCTTTTCAATCCCAACATTATTTTAGATCCCAGCAACTTTCTATACTATATCAAATAAATGCTTTGTCTTCCAGGAGGGAAAGGAACTTGAAATTATTCATAGGCAAAGGATTGACACGAATAAGGAATAAGTAAGAAAAATTATAAAAATAATAGGCCTGGCTTTAAGATATGAAAGAATATTCAGTACAATCAATAATACACAGATTTTGTTCCATGACCAGAAGGATGGTTGAGCTGTGAGATTTTGAAATCTTTTTCTCTAGAGGTCTTTAAAAGCAGAGCAGGTTGCATCGGGATGGCATAAGAAAGAAGGTTGCGATAACATATCAGGCATGTTGAACCCTCTGAATATTATCTGAGTCATTTGCTTCATACCTAAAGCACTTTTTCTATAACAGAAGAGCCTTTTTAATTATCCATGGGCATACATTATTAATCAAATTCTATCTTTAAATTATAATTCATGCTAAAGTCCCTAGAAGTTAAAAACGTGTGTGAGAATTTATTAGACTTTGAACACTCCACTCAGGAGGTCATTGTGAAGACATTAAAGAGCATTTACTTTGTTTAGAAGTGATATACTTTATGATTAGGGCTGATTCACACTCACTGCCATACTCCAGGGGAATTAACATGTTAATCTAATTATGAGCGTTTCACAGCACTCTTGGCAGAAAGGTATTCACCAAACTTCAATTATTTTTAGAAGATCTATCTTTGAATGTAATTTAAAATGTGATTAAATTTCCTTTTTGTTATCTAAACTGAAATAAAATCATTGTTTAAGCTTATTCAAAGACAAAAATGATTATTAGTTTTTTGTTTCAAGTAGCTTATACTTAATAAAATGTTGCACAGTTTTACTTATATCTAATTTTGTTACTCTCTAAACAAAACACAGTCTTGTACTGGATGGTCTTAAACCCAATAAGGTGCAAAAATTAAATAACTTAATTTTTTTCCAAGCACGGCTTTCAAATATGCGTTATCAGGTCTCCTTTCCTGACTCCTAACAGAATCTTGGGCAGATGCCATAGCTTTCTGGTCAGTTTGAATACTTAAAAATCCAGTCCTGTCTAGGCTAGTGTAAAGTTTCAAATCTCGTATTCAATTTAGTATCCATAACTTTACCTTTCAAAGCACTGGCCAGATGCAGCCTAAACAACACAGAGTGTACCCAGGCTCAGCCTGAAGGACACGGAGTGTGCCCAGGTGCAGCCTAAAGAACATGGAGTATAAGTCAGGTGATCTGTCCTTTTACTCCCTCAAAAAGGTAACAAACATGATATTGAGGAAATGGGAATAGGGAGGAGAATGTTATTGCTAATAAAAAATCCATGTGTTTCTCAACATTTCCCATCATTCACACACCAAAGTGGGGTAATATGACTATTTCTCACCAATGGAACATAAGAGGAAATGAGGTGTCTCTTCCTATCGAGGCAGTTAAAATCAAGTGTATCATCTACATGTGTTCTCTCTCCCTTGGCTCTGTGGCTGAATTAAAGGCAGTGTTGAGCTGGATGTAGTCTAGGCCTCTGGGTTGCCACTGGGAGAGACACAGCCCACACAGCCTGTATCAGACTGATGTGAAAGGATACACATCTCTGTTTTGCTCAGCCTCTGAGAGTTCAGCATTTACTTGTTATCATAGCATAATTTACTATGCATCTCAATTCATGCAAAAGTATAGTGGGAGGCAAGGCAAAAAAAAAGTGGGCTACACAAGATCTGACCAAAGAAAAGGAAGGAGAAAGAGAAGATGGTTACATGAAATGACAGTAAGCGCATCTGAGCCCATCTGAGCCCATCTGAGCCCATTTGAGCTGGTTTGCACACAGGTAAGGAGGCTCTGAAGAAACTGGCAAGGTAAAGAAAGGACATAATAGATGGGTCCATTTTCAAGAAGAGAAACGGGAGACTAAGATTAAAGACACAAAGAGGTAAATCTCAGAAGGAATGTTTGCTCATAGACAAGAGTGAAGGAAAGTAAAATGGGAGAAGAAGCAAAGAAATGAAAGGGGGAATGATTGAAAGTTGTAGAAAACTTATAGTAACATGGAGCACCTTTGCCCATATTCTGATAGAGGTCTAATCAAAGGAATTTCCAAATGACTGAGTTTGTATTGTACTAATCTTTTCTCACATACTTAAACCTACTTAGCTTTATCCCCACAGACCACATTTAATACCTAGTCTTAATTTGTGCTAAGGCTGATTATCTTCTAAATCATATATGCTTTCAGTGCATTTCTAGGCAGTGTTACTCATGCTCTGTGCACACAAGCAACATCATAAATTAAAATTGGCAACTGCTGAGGTGTGAGAGACTTTACCAACTTGAACTCAGTAGAAGTACAACAGCATTATGCACAGATTTTATAGGAATGTATTTGTTTGAATTGAGCACCGAGCAAAAGAAATCTATTTCATTTTTTAAATGGTTGGGAAAATGTCATTTACAGAAGAAAAGTGTTTTTGCTTTATATTAAAGACACAGGAAGAAAGGAAGGAAAGGAAGGATGGTGGGAGAGAGGGAAAGGTGTCAGTTTAAAATTTTGATGAATTGTAAGCTATGCCTCTCCTATTTCTGGCTTTTCCCACTAAATTTCCAATAATGACCAGGTCATTGGAAAATTGGGCATGTAAACTTACTGTTCCCAACAAACGAGTCAATATATTTGGAAACATCAACCTATTTTACATGTGCCAGTATTCCTCTTTTTAAAAATTGATGATTATTATATCAATTGCCTCATCAATAGTTCAGAGTTTAACTTCTTTAAGGATGTTTTTTCAAGAGTACAGAACATTATTGTTTGGTTTCTGCATAAATTGATAAGCCCCTCTATTCCAATAGCTCTTATGTCTTCCCATTTTTAACTCACACTGCATCACACTGGATCTCAGCCCCTGAACACCTCCTTCAGACATCATCATGTCACATGCAGACTTCAGAACTTCCAGTGCTTCTCAGTTGTGTGTAGCAGGTTATTTACCTGGCATTCATGGGTAGGCTTCAGGTAATCCTTGAAAGTACTGAAATTCTGGCAAATTTTTGTACATTGTACATTATTTTGTTGGTAAAAATATTCAGAGTTTTTATATCCACCTTGAGGTCGTGAAAAGTGTTAAGAATCACCAATCTATAGGGAAAAATCCAAACTCGGTGACCAACTTTCAAGAAGTAAGATCAAGCCTGCTTTTCACTAGTGGCCCCTAAGTAGGATCTTCTGCTAGAGTAGTTCTCCACACCCTCCCTATTCCTTCATGTATTCATTCATTTAATAAGCATCCATTGGATACTTCTATGTCCCAAACATGATTATAAGCATTGAGGACATAGAGGTGAAAGAATAGTTTCTTTTCTAAAGAATTTCCAAGCTCTTCTCAGACGTCTGTTCTCAGGCAGGTAGGGAGTTAGGCCTGTGGCTGGGCTGAGTATTTCAGGAACTGGAGCAGGGCATGGGAGTAAGAGAAATGGCCAGTGGGGGTCAGGAACAAAAGAGAATGAAAGTACTATCAAAGGGATCCTCTTACACATCAAGTCCAAAGGGGAGTGGTGGGCAGGGAAGTGAAAATCAAGCAGTGGCAGAACCCAAACCTCAGCCAAGCCAAATGGAGCAAATGAATACATCAGGGTGAAGAGGAGACAGACTCGGCAGAGAGACTCTGGAATCCCCACACATACAGCCAGACTCCTCACTACACAGCCTCCAGCCGTGTCGGGGAGGGCGCCGCTGGAACTCTGAGAAACAGGGTATTAATACGTGCTCAGAGAGTCCTGAAATGCTTTACAGTGGTGGTCACAGAAGCTGACCACTCAGAGAGGAGCAGGATTTTACCAGGTGGGCAGAGGAGAGGCCAGGATATTTCCTGAAAGGGAACACTAAATACAAGAGCCCAGAGTAACTTGACACAGCATGTTTGGGGAACAAAAAGATGGTTTAGTACAAATAGGGGACTGCAGTATATTATTTAGAGATGGTGATGATATAGATACTTGACATTTAAAATAAAAGTAGGTCTGTAATTCAGAGGATCATAGCAGAAATCATTAGACTATGCCCGTTATTTTAAAAACCAAAAAACTCTGGTTTGGGGAGGATATTTGTGTCACCCAAGCTAATGAACAGCAAAGGGAACACTGCTTTTCTGGCCTGCTCATCTGAGCTTTGCTTTGTGTTCCTCCTCTAGAAGGAACACACAGCCAGCTCTGTGATGCAACCCAAACCACTTGGCCTCATACTGGAACTAGGGCATTCAGAGAGGGAGAGGGAGGGAATCCATGACTACAAACTCAGAGGGTAGGCGGGAAAATGGTCACCTGTCACTGCAGTGTTTTATAACACTGAGCAGCTTTGGAAATTCTAATGAGAAAAAAAGGAGAGAAGACATGAAAAGGGTGAGATAATCCTGTCACTTCTGCCTGCACCAGAATTAGGACCTAACTATGTGCCCGGTGCCTCGTCTGTGGTGTCCTGGTAAACGTCCAACACCCAGTATTCAGAGTAGGGTGTGTGGAGGCTTATGTGTTGGGCTTTCCAATGTCTGTACTGGAAATATTCCCTTCATGGCCAATTTCCAACTACCAATATGATATCATTGAGATGCTGACAGCTGGCTCTCAGAACTCAGTATAAGCTGGTTCAAACACACCCCTTCTGTTAGTCTTCCATAAACACCTAATGAGTCCATCAACAAACAAACTACTGCCACCTATGGGGCCTTCAACCTCCTTCTGGCTTCAGGCAATGGTTGAGCCAGGGCTGCCCATTTCCAGCAGGCAAAATGAAATCATTCATATATCTCCTTAACAAGTGCTGCTATATATATATCTTGACTAAACTATTGTGCCTTCCTAGCACAACAGCACTAGCCTGCTCCTCCCTGCCTTGGCTCACTACCTTGAACTTGACCTTGGTATTAACAGTGATGTTGCCCATTACACTCCTAGAGACAAGTATGATGAAAGCACTGATCAGAACCAATGGAGAGATTTTTTTTGGATACTCAAATTGTCCAACCTTGCCTCTGAAATTATGTTGGATCATGCAAATGAAAGTTCAGTAGCAGTAACACAGAAATCAATGTCAAGTGTGACACCTAGAGACAGTACTGAGTAATAAAAGGAACCTATAAGGAAGGCTGGTGATATTCACAAGCAACAGAGGGAGACAGAGGCTCATTCACCATTATTAATATCACTATTGTAATTATACCTTAAAATAGCTAAATGTGAATAATAGACTCTGGATAAAGTACTCCAGTCTGGTGTTTCTACTTAGGACCTAAGCCATTCATTGCCCAGCCATGCAAAGGTGAGTATTTGAAGAAAGGCGTTCTAGAGCTAGAGAATCGTGCTGGTACTTCCTCTGCAGGTCTTATTCGCCTAGTCAGGGTAGCTGGCACTTTTATTATAATCCGTGGGGAGCTTTCTGGCTCTCCTGCCAGCATCTCCCTTGCATTTCTCATCTCCTAAATTGACTTTAATGCAACCAAGTCATCTTGGCAGCTCTCTGCTGCCTCCTTCTGTCATCAACGGATGATAATGACTCTAGGAGCCCCATACTTTGGACAGGAATCCAAAGTCACCAGGAATCTTCTGCTCAAAATCATTTATATTCTGTTCTTTCCTTCTGAATTGTGCATATTTCTGTGCGTTGCTGACAATTCTTTCTGCTTTGTACTCGGTATGGCTTCACAGACAACTATCTCTTCTGGATTGTTTCCTAACTTTCCTGTTGATACTTGTTGAGTCCTTTTCTGAATTTCCTCTACTTTCTTATCAATAAGGGACTTCAAAGAGACAATCTGCTGCTTTTCCCATAAGGACATCTGCTTGTTTTCCCTTATATTTACTCCTAAGGGCAAAATCATCCATCCCCTTACAAATTTTCAAATAGCCTCAATGAAAGTTATAGGTTTCCATTAAAAGACCTAACATTTCATTTTTTTCCCTACATGTCTACATTATTCACTTTTTCCCTTTTTCAAAGTCTTTATTTATACAGATTTCTGGGCTGGAGTTAATAGCTGTCTGGCCCTGGCATTCAAATGACAAGAGTGTAAGATTCAGTTCTTTCAGGGTCAAATATTATAATCTTTCTGAAAAAATTAAAATATCACTTTCCATGTCTATGTTTAGCAAATGTCAGCTGGAAATTTATCAAAAACTGGAAAAATGGTGGTTAATCACAGCGCCAAAGTAATCAACTACATACACAAACCAAGACGATATTGCCTCTGCGTAGGTACTGGCAGCGGGTTTGCTTTAGCAGCCACCATCCTCCTTTAGGTACTGGTGAGTGTGCCAACAAAAAACGATGGTCTTACCTCCCAGAATTCTGCTGGGCCCAGAAATATTGTGGCCAGATTGGCGACTTGTTTAAGTTCCTTTCCAGTCTTAAAACTCTAGCCGTCCATAATTTTAGGATTGGGAAAAACATTAGTCACAGTAGAACATGACAGCACTTCCTGCATTTAGGCAAAGAGAGAATGCACTTGCTCCGCTCCCTCCCCTAGTCACTGCATCCCCTCCTATGCGCGCCCCTCCCCTGTGTGCCCCTCGGAAAAGTGAGTGACTGTGTAATTTATGAACACACACACACGCTAATTATCCTATTTTCTAAAGAGATGGAAAGATTCATAGTCTGCCAGTGTCAGTTCCAAACTGGATGATCTATTGAGGATTAAGTTCTAAGCTTATTCTCTGTAAATTCATCCATAATAATAAGATTTTGATTCATTTGAATATAAATGTGATAGTTGAGTATCTATCTGGAAGCAGGATTTATCAAAATTCCTACTCAGGTTATTATTACTGCATATGTTGCCTGTGTGTTTGACATGCCTTCTCTAAAAATAAATTAACACATTCAGAAGTGAGCCAAAATGAACCCACAATGAAAACTAACCTCCTCATTTCTATTTTAAATAATTGTACTTTATTTTACTTTTTAAACTAACTGCAGGCATTTTCTACTTTAATAAAGAAGCATTTTTCTGTCATTGAATAAAATTAGCTGATCCAAAGCAAATTTTATGCCACCAATTTTATAAAAATAGATCACTCTGAAGTAAGATAACTTATTGTGAGAATTTAATATACTTATTATAAGACAGCTTTAAAACAGCCTTATTATAATATTGCCAGTAGGTAAAGCCATTACCAACCCTGGAGTATACATATGCTAAGGAATGAGACATCCTATTCTTGGTTTTTAATATAACAAAGATAATTTTATACACCATATAAATCACTCATGATGTAAAGATCTATCACTGTGCACATGTGTGAAATATATTCAATCAATTTAAGCTTAATTTAAAATAGGGAATATAACATATATTTAATATATGTATATATAAGAACTTAAGATTGAACATAGGTAGTATTATCGACAAAATTAATGAGTTTTTCAGTTATATTCTGTTTACACTGAAGCCAGAAACAATTTTGTAAAATCCAGTCTGCCTCAGTAATAAGTGGTTAGAAACGAGTAATAATTTAGTGTGTCTTAAATTCCTAGGTTTTGTATTTCGGGCAGTCAACATCAAAAAAAGAGAATGATAAAGTCATAAAATTTTATGTAGACACATAGTTCAATGCTTTGAATTAAAGAGCAACCATAAAGATTAATCATTAATTTGTTGATGGTCCTTAACATTTCTTGGGTGTCTACCAACATTTGCACACTTGTGTAGAAAACCTGTATTTCTTCCCTACTGCCACTAGATGGCAGAGACTTGGAGACTTGGTCTTGGTGTAAAAGTTCATGGTTATGGTTAAAACATAAAACACAAAATTCTATTAAAATTGTAGGTCTAGAAAAAAGCTTATAATACTTTGGGTCACAACAGAAAATAAGAATTAATTAATCTTATATCACATTTATGTTTTTCATATGAAAATTTAAGCTACTGGAATTTTGTAATTTGGCACACATGGGAGTAAGGAAGAAAATTGGTGGCGAAAGACCAAAATGCGTCCCATGATATCTGTCTATGTTTCACTATGATAAATATTACAACAGAAAAGCAATAAGGGAGAATCATAGGAATTAAAACCCATGATTTTCCCTGCCACCCACTTTGGAATAACATAGATAAATATTATCTATGCAACTAGTAAAAAAAAACATACACTTACAGATTAATAAATTAGTTTAATTTTAAGTGAAACCAGCTGGTGACATATTTAGTAATTTAAATGCCTTTAAGTGTAGCTCCTTATTTATAAATCCCAAAGGTAATTTTCACTCCAAACATTTTTAATATCTTTATTGAGATAAAATTCACATACTATACAATTCAACCATTGAAAGTGTACAATTCACTTTTTTCCAGTATAGTCACAAAGTTATACATACCACCACCACCACAGTCTAATTTTAGGACAAATTGTCTCTATTAAAATGAACCTCGTACCCACTGGCTGTCAGCACCCATCCCCCCCTTTACCACTCCCTTTAGCAAGTGCTTCTCTACCTTGTGTTTCTGTGGATTTGCCTATTCTGGGAATTTCATGCAAAGGGAACCATGCAAATGTGGTCTTTTGAGATTGGCTTCACACATGTTGTAACTTGTATCAGAACTTCATTACTTTTTTTTAAAAATTAAACTTTTTATTTTACTTGAGGTAATTGTAGATCTCCACACAATTATAGGACAAAGAGAACCCGTGTGCCCTATACTCAGTTTCCTCATGGTAAATTTATTACTTTTTATAGCTGAAAATACATATTTTATATAGCCCATTGGTATTATTATATACCATTCATAGTATCACATTTTCTGGATCTCTTCAGCTTATGAATTTGTTTCTACCTTTGGGCTATTATGAATAATGATACTTGGCATACTTTGAATAATGTACATTGACATATAAGAATCTGTTTGAATCTCTGTCTAAAAATTTTGGGGTATATGTCTAGCAATATAATTGCTGAGTCATGTAATTCTCTTTTTAATATTTTGAGGAACTGCCAAACTGTTATCCACAATGGCAGCCCCATTTCACATTCCCATTAGCAATACGCAAGTGTTTCAAGTGCTATTTTCTGGAGGCTCTTTGTTTGTTTCTTGTTCAAAGCCATTCTAGAGTGTGTGTATTTCACTTGCATTTTTCCAATGCCTAATAATGTTAAGCATCTTTTCATTTGATTATGGCCATTTGCACATTTTCATTAGGAAAATGTAAATTCAAAGTTTTTGCCCATTTGTAATTATTTGTCTTTTTATTATTGAGTTCTATGAAGTCTTTTTTATTTAATTTTATTTTTAAAATTATTTTATTGTTGTTCAATTACAGTTGTCTGCATTTACCCTCACCACTCCCTTCCGACCCCAGCCAAACCCACCCCCCTCCCTTGCTTCCAGTTGCCCTTTGGCTTTGTCCATGTGTCCTTTATAGTTGTTCCTGAAAACCTTCCCCCTTTATCCCCTCCCACCTCCCCTCTGGTTATTGTTGAATTGTTCTTAATTTCAATGTCTCTGATTATATTTTGCCTGCTTTTCTCTTTTGTTGACTAGGTTCCAGTTAAAGGTAAGATCATATGGCATTTGTCCCTCACTGTTTGGCTTATTTCACTTAGCACAGTGCTCTCCAGTTCCATCCTTGCTGTCACAAAGGGTAGTTTTTATACATTTTCAATATACTCATAAGTTCCTTTCTGGTATATGACTTGCAAATATTTTTTCCATACTGGTTATCTTTTTAATTGTGCAATGGCATCCTTTGTAGCACACAAGTTTCTTTAATTTAGTTTAATTTTCTGCTTTTCTTTTGTTACTTTTGCTTTTTGTGTCATATCTAAGAACCATGGTCTAATTCAAGGTTGCAAAGATGTATTCCTATGATTTCTTCTAAGATAGTTGTAGCTCTTTTATTAGATTCATAATTCATTTCTTTTCCTTTTTTGCCTTTATTTTTTAAATTTTATTCTTATTTATTTTATATTACTATTTAATCCCCTCACAATCCCCATCCCCCAGCATCACCACACTGCTGTCCATGTGCATGAGTCCTTTTTCCTTTTTGCTCAATCCCTCCAACCCCTCACCTCCCCCAACTCTGCCACCTCTAGCTGTCATTTGCTCTCCATCTATGAGTCTGTCTCTGTCTTGCTTGTTAGTTGTTTATTCATTAGATTCCACATATGAGTGAAATCATATGGTATTTCTCTTTCTCTGCCTGGCTTGTTTCATTTAGCATAAAGTTCTCCATCCATACTGTTGCTAAGGTTAAAATTTTTCTTTTTTATGGTCAAGTAATATTCCATTGTGTAAATGTCCCATAGTTGTTTTATCCACTCATTGACTGATGGACAGCTGGGCTGCTTCCATATCATGGCAATTATAAATAATGCTGCAATGAATATAGAGTAGTTGTGTTCTTTTCCATTAGTGTTTTGGGTTCCTTTGGATCTATTGCCAGAAGTGGTATCACTGGATCAAAAGTGAATTTTTTAAAATTTTTTTGAGGTATGTTCATGTAGCTTTACACAGTGGTTGTACCAGTCCATGTTCCCACCAGCAGTGCAAAATAGTTCCCCTTTCTCCACATTCTCACCAAGGCTTGTTGTTTGTTGATTTATTGGTGATCACTATTCTGACAGGTATGAAATGGTATCTCATTTCAGTTTTAATTTTCATTTCTCTGATGATTATTGATGTTGAGCATTTTTTTGGTAAGTATCAGCCATCTGCATGTTTCTCTGGAGAAGGGTCTATTCAGGTCCTTTTGCCCTTTTTTTTTTAACTAAATGATAATACTGTGACCTTCTGTATCATTGCTGTGTTTAATGTTTTTTTCTCTCTGCATAACTTTTAAATTTTATTTATTTTTTTATTGTTGTTCAAGTACACTTGTCTCTGAATAGACACTATGTCCATTTTTTAATTGTGTGGGGGGTTTTTTTTGGTGTTAAGTTTTGTAAGTTCTTTATAAATTTTTGATATTAACTATCTTTTTAAGATTCTATTTACTTTATTTTTTAGAGAGGGAAACAGAAGGATAGAAACATCAATGTGTGGTTTCCTCTCATGTGCTGGCCAGGTCCTCAGGTCTCACTGGGGACCTGGCCAGCAACCCAGGCATGTGCCCTAGACTGGGAATTGAACCAATGACCCTTTGATTTGCAGGCCAGCACTCACTGAGCCACACCAGCCAGGGATGAATATTAGCTGTTCATCAGATATATCAGTGAATATGTTCTCTCATTCTGTGGGTTGTCTTTTTATTTTGTTGATGATTTCCTTTGCCGTGCAAAACCTTTTTAGTTTGATATAGTCCCATTTGTTTGTTTTTTCTTTTGTTTCTCTTACCTAGAGAGATATATTCAATAAAAATTTCTACAAGCAATGTCCAATATTTTGCTGCCTGTTTTCTTCTTGGATTTTTATGGTTTCAGGTATAACACTTAAATCTTTGGTCCATTTTGAATTTATTGTGTGTTGTAAGGAGGTGGCTTAGTTTCATTTTTCTGCACGAGTCTGTCCAATTTTACCAAACCATTTATTGACTAAACTATCTGTAGCCCATTATATGTGCTTGCTTTCTCTGTTGAATTAATTGACTATAAAGTAGTGGACTTATTTCTGGGCTCTTTATTGTGTTCCATTGATCTATATGTCTACTTTTATACCAGCACAATGCTGTTTTGATATCTATGGCCTTGTAGTATAGTTTGATATTAGGTAGCTTGATTCCTACAATTTGTTCTTCTTTCTTAAGATTGCTGTTGCTATGTGGAGCCTTTGTAGTTCCACGTAATTTTTTAAAATATTTGTTCTAGTTGTGTGAAATATGTCATTGGAATCTTGATAGGAATTGTGTGAATCTATAGATTGCTTTGGGTAGTAAGGACATTTTAATGATGTTAATTCTTCCTATCCATGGACAAGGTATGTGCTATCCCTTATTTGTATCTTCTTCAGTTTCTTTCTTTATTTTTATAACTTTTATTCATTTTTAAATGTTTTACTGATTATGCTCTTACAGTTGTCAAATTTTTCCCTCCCCTTTTATTCCCTGTGCCCTGTACCCCCCATCCCACCATCATTCCCCCACATTAGTTCACGTCCATGGGTTGTACATGTAAGTTCTTTGGCTTCTCCATTTCCCATCTATTCTTAACCTCCCCTTGTTTATTTTGTACCTACCATTTATGTTTCTTATCCCCTGTACTTTTCCCTCATTTCCCCCCTCCCCATCCCTGCTTTAACCCTCCATGTGATCTCCATTTCTGTGATTCTGTTCCTCTTCTAGTTCTTTGCTTAGTTTGTGTTTGTTTTTGTTTTAGGTTCAGTCATTAACAGTTGTGAGTTTGTTGTCACTTTACTGTTCATATTTTTGGTCATCTTCTTTTTCTTAGATAAGTCCCTTTAACATTTCACATAGTAAGAGCTTAATAATGATGAACTCCTTTAACTTTACCTTATCTAGAAATCATTTTATCTGCCCTTCCATTCTAAATGACAACTTTGCTAGATAGAGTTATTTTGGATGTAGGTCCTTGCCATTCATGACTTTGAATACTTCTTTCCATCCCCTTCTTGCTCGTAAGGTTTCTTTTGAGAAATCAGTTGATAGTCTTTTGGGAATTTCTTTGTAGGTAACTCTCTCCTTTCCTCTTGCTGCTTTTAGGATTCTCTCTTTATCTTTAATATTGGAAAACTTCAATATGATGTGCCTTGGTGTGTGCTCCCTTGGGTCCAACTTTTTGGGACTCTGAGCTTCCTGGACTTCTTGGAGATCTATTTCCCTTGTCACATTAAGTTCTCCTTAATTACGTTTTCAAATAATTTTTCAATTTCTTGGTCTTCCTATTCTTCTTTCAATCCTGTGATTTGGATGTTGGGATGTTTAAAGTTGTCCTGGAGTTTCCTAAGCCTTTTATTTTTTTGAGGTTTTTTTTTATTGTATTCTGGTTGAATGTTTCTTTCTTCCTTCTGCTCCAAACTGTTATTTTGAGTCCAGTTTCCTTCCCTTTGCTGTTAGTGCGCATTTTCCTTTATTTCATTTTTTATAGCCTTCACTTTTTCTTCTATTTCACGACCATACTCAACCATTTCTGCGAGCATCCTGATTACCAGTGTTTTGAACTCTGCATCTGATAGGTTGGCTATCTCTTCATCATTTAGTTTTATTTTTTTGAAGTTCTGATCTGTCCTTTCATTTAGGCCATATTTCTTTGTCTTGGTGCACCTGTTATGTAGTAACAGGTGGAGCCTTAGGCATTCACCAGGTTGAGGCAACTCAGGTTGCTGTGTTGTGGTGCTATATGTGAGGGAGGGGTCCAAGAGGAAACTGTACCACTTGCCCAGCTCCCTACCAGCTTTCAGTCACTTCTTCCACAAGCAAATTGGGCCCTTCTGGTGCTGTTTCCCAGGTGGGTGGTTTTGTGTACATTCTAGGACCCTGTGGGTCTCTCCAACAAACTCTCCTGTGAGTCTGGGAGATTCTCCTACCTCCTCAACTCCCACAGGTTTTTTTTTCAGTCAGAGGTTTTGAGGCTTTACTTCCCTGCTCTGGAACCCTGGGTTGCACAGTCTGTCTCACTCTCCACTTCTTTCTCCTGATTTATCTACATGTAAATGTGGAATGGCCCGCCAGCACAACTAATGAGTCATTAAATGCTCTGTTATTTAACTAATCACATTATAATCAATAGCCCAGCTTAATCTCCACAAGGTGAGGTAGAGTAACTCCTGGGGGCAGGATCTTGTTTCCCCTCAGGCTGATGCCACTTGGAGAGGATTGCTCTGCCTGAGAAAGATGATTTCTGCAGTATCAGGAATGACTCAGCACAAGGATCCTGGTAGCTCTTCCTTCAGTTCTCTCCCCAGGGTCAGCAACCCCAGACTCTCCTCAAGTGTCTCCAGTCTACTCTGGCCTCCCTCTGTCAGAGCCCAGGGTAAATGGCTGCAAATGAAATTTTGTGCATTAGCCTTTTAAGAGGCTCTCTTAGTTTCCAGCCATCTCTCCCTGGCAGACGGAAACCCTTCTCACAGCTGCCTGTTACCTGGGTTCCTTTTTGGCTCTGATGTTGTAGGCCGGGGACCCCAGCTTGGGGTTTAGACCCCACATGTCTCAGGGGAACTACATAGCCACTGAAATATCCTTCCAGATTTTCAGCTACTACCCATGAGAGCCCAGCCAACCCTCTTGTGTCTCCACACTCCCTATGAGCCACATTGTGGTAAAGTGGTTTCTTCCATTCATCCATGTTGTAAGGATTCTGTCTAGCTCAGTTGGTTATTCAGGATGATTTCTCTACAGTTTTGTTGCGATTCCAGACTGGTCCTGAGAGGAGGTTAGTGTAGCTTCCACTTACCCCTCCACCATCTTGGATCTTGATGATCCATTCTGAATGAACTTTTATATGTGTGAAGTAGGAGTCCAACATCATTCTTTTGCATGTGTATGTCCAGTTGTCCCAGCACCATTTGTTTAAAAGACTGTTATTGCTTGAATTGTCTTGGTTCAAGTAATATTATACTTTACATAATTTGCATGTGTTTGAAAGTAAAACTAAGAAGTATTGCTCCAGGTGCTCTAGTGAAACTCAGACAAAGGTTATTTATTTGCACATTGCAAATGAGATGGTAATTTCAATGTAGCACTATACCTAGCTTCAACAAACACTCAACATTTCTTTGATAAATTAATGAATAAACAAACAAGCCTACCTGATTATTTGTTGTTTTCAGTTTATCTCTACATTCATTTGCACCTTGTATACTTTACTTATGAATCATTCTTAAATTTTATAAGACATGATACTATAAAGTATACTCACTTCTTATTTACAGCTATTTATTTTGCCTCTTGATAAAAATTACTATAAAGAATCTTATTTAGAAGACTGCTTATATTGAACGAGTACCTGACCAAACAGTCAAGTTGATTGCATGCATTTTTTTATTACTTATGGGTCTGTTTATCAAACTTGACCCCAATTTCCTGATAGCAACTGTAGTAGACACACAAAATTTCTCATAAACTTATTTATTAAAAGTGATGTACAATGTAATGAGAACCACTACCACCCACACTGAGTGTGGCACCAAGCATTTTACATGTGTTAACCCACTGGCCTAAAGTGGGAAAGTTAGGAAACTGCTAACCTTGGATTCAAACACAGGTCTGTCTGACTCTAAGAGTGATTTGCTTGTTTCTTTCCTTTAACTTGTTGCTTCTTTATTGTGTCCTCAGTAGAGAATAGTGATTTATAAAATTTTCTAATGAACACTTAATACATGTGTCTCTATTCATATAGACAGAATTTAGATTTATAATTATAACACAAAGGAGGTCCAAGAACAAATAAGAATGCCTATTTCAAAATGTGTGCCCTATACCCAGTATTTTAATACAGATGTGCATGTATCTGTAAGAGACATAACAGAATGTGAAACATGACAACATCAATTCATTTGTTCTTCCTTTTATTCTTTCATTCAGCAAATATTTAGATAGTGTTGTTTATATACTGGACATTATCTTAGACATTGAAGATATATCAGTAGATAATACAAAATTCTTACACTCATGGACCTGCCTTATAGTGGATAGATACAGATAAGAAATACAGATACCTAAAAATAAAATTAGCTTCTTTTTGATGGTAAAAGAAAGGGCTGTGAAGAAAATTCAAAAGGATGATGAAATAAAGAGTTGTGAGTGAAGGGACTACTTTGGCCCAGAGAGTCAGCAAAGGTTTGTATGTGAAGATGAAATTTGCACTTATACCAAAAAAAGGTGAGAAGGACCAAACTATGTCAAAATCTGGGGAAAGAGAGTTTCATTCAAAGGGAACAAAGAAAGCAGAGGAAAATACATAGAGATGAGAATAAGCTTAGCTGTTGGAGGAAGAGGTAACTGGCTATAAGGGTACAAGGGATGGGACCAGTACATGGGAATAATAATGATAGGAGGTGGAGTCTGGAAAATAAGCTGAGATGGGATTATGAGGCTCTTGTCAACCATGATAAAAAGTTTAGGTATTAGTTGAATTTTAGTGAGTAGATTTAGAGGATTTTAAGCAAAATAATAATAATAATAATAATAATAATAAATAATAATAATAAACAATAGCCAGTGAACATGATAGAAATAGTCAGATTCAGGATATATTTTAGAATAGAATCAGAAGTTCTTCTGAAGTACCAGCTATTACAAGTAACTGAAAGGTTAAATTCATGAAATAAGGTTTTAAATTGTAAAATACAATTTATATTTATATTTTTATAAAACAGAAGAGAAGACACAAGTTTTCTAACAGGATTGAAATTAAAATAAACTGTTTTTCTCTTTCCTCCTCTGGTGAATTTTACCATCGCCCATCAGATTGTACATTCCAACAATTTTAATTGCACCAGGCCTCTGCTGATAATGATACATAGTTTGTTGTACCAATGTACTATGTACAGAACATTGTTCCAAGATAAAAGTGAAGAATCAACAAAGGGCTTTTCATTTAAACAGTTGTTAGTACTCCTAAGTGGCAGCCCACTCTGCCCCATCCACAGCCTCTGTCTCTCCATAACACCTTTACCTAAAACCCCACCCGAGGAACTGGTCCAGGTAGCCTTGTTTGTAGTATGTAATTTTATTCCTTACCCCCAGACACATGTGATTGGACCGAGATTGCCCATGGTTGACTAATTTATTGGCAAAAAATAGGAATGGTAGAACAAAGTAAAAGCGAGCCTACTTAGGTTCTTGAACTGAGAAGTTGCGGTACAAGAACTTGAATCCATACCACAGCAAAACCAATCCAAGTACATGTTACAGTCATAGGGGAACAGAAACGGCAAGCAACAGGCCAGGGTTGGGGAGAGCACAGGTGAGGCCAGTATGAAGACAGGAGAAAGTGGCAGACCAAACAGCAGAAACAAAGGAGTGTGCAGACTCAGAAGTCAAGGATCTAATGATCTGGAAGGGTATCTTGCAGCAAGAAATCCTGGCTGAGACAATCTCTTGCTCCCTATAAAATATGATGCCATTTACAAATACTGAGCCTAAACTGTATTGAGAACAAATCTACTATAAGTCATGGCCACAGATGAATATTGTTGACCGATAGAGCTATCTTTTTCATGAAGTAATGATTCTGTCTCAGAGTGTGAGTCTTTCAAGACAGCTTCAGGTTGCCAAAGCCATAAAACCCTCTGTGACTATAGAAAAGGGAAGAAGTTTAAAAATTACAACTGATATTCTATGCCACTCAACACTTTCATTACAGCCAGCAAACTGAGAGTGAAAAACCACAAGAAAAGTCTTTTTTTTCCTGACAAATTTTATTTAATGCAGCCCTAATTTTTTAGCTGAGATTAAAATATGCTTGGCAATAAGATGCGGTACATGAACGTTACAAGTGTATTATCACATTGTGCTATATCATGTGGCCAAATTAAAAAGAAAATGCAGAGGATTATCACTAGAAATGTGTGGGAACCTGATAAAGAAAAGGAAGTCTGCAATGTGACAAAGTCCACGAATAAATTTAACCAAATGTAACAAAACTTGAATGATAAATATCCTGGGCAACAAAACAACAACATAGAAACAAGGACAATACAATACAATACATTTTTAACTGCATATTCCCACACACACACTACATTCCTAAGTAAGTATATCCTGAACATAAATGTATATCCTGTGTGTGTGTGTGTGTGTGTGTGTATATATATATATATATATATATATATGTAAAGCCACAAAGAAAGGGCAGCAATAAAATGCCCCAACTAATAACAGCAGTGATTGCCTCTGGAGAAGCCATCAGGAGTAGTCACAGGGCACTTGAGCTTTAGCTATAACGTTTGAATTTTTTTTATAAGAGCATATTCAAGAATTCATAATTAAACATACTTTTAAATTATTTCAGGAAAATATGAAGAAAGGCTTGAAAATGAAAAAAAAAGAATAACCATCCTAAAAGTCTGTGCTAGTGTGGAAATAGTTGCAGAGCACAAGGGATTAATGGTGCCCAGTTTGTCAACCTGTGAGTCTACGGAAACCATGGCTAGAGGCTTACAAACTCATGCTATCAAATTCTGACACCAACTTTGTTTCATTTCCTACAGTCAGTTATTTCATCATAGTGGGAAGGGATAAGATCTGAGCACTGGAAAATGGAGAAGCTGCATTAATTAGAGAAGTCTAGAATTCACTGGAATTTTAGCTCTCAGCAAAAAATGAACTGTTCTGAGCTCTTTCTCACCTGACCTAAATAAAATCTGAAAAGAGATCTCTATCAGAAAGTTGGGGAGAGATTAGCTGAAGTGCTGGAGCTACTCGGGTACCCTCACTTCCAACACTTAACATCCAAGGTTCTTCTATTGTAATAAGTTAGCAGCAGACAAATAGGACACAGTGAAAGACAGGTGATCTTTTCTAAGAAATGCTCTTAAGAGCACAACCTAAAATTCAAATATCAAATAATTATCCTTTTTCTTTCATTTCTTAATCAACCCTTTTAAACTACCTAAGTTATTCAACACATAGCTGAAATTTTTAACATACAACTAAATTTCTCCCCAACCATCTATCAGATTACTAGCCACAATTTCAAAACATTTTTAAAAAGAACAGATAAGAAACAAAGGTGAGAAATTTACTTACTTGTGTACCAGATATCTCAAACCTTTCCAAAAGCATGATCTAACCTAAAACTGTTCAAGAAGCACAAATTAAAGTTATATTTATTTCCACTTACCTTACATACATCCTACCTACCTCGCTGAAGTTCAGAAGAAAAATCTGACAGATTGTGATTTTCATGTGAATATAAAAGGTCCTTCTGAAAAAAATACATGAGTCTACGGCCATATCACCCTGAACACGCCCGATCTCATCTGAAAAAAATACATGAAATATTAGCGAAATCTTCAGAATGTCAGGAGAAGTAATATAAAAGGAAATTCCCCTTGAAATTCTTCTCTTTTGTTTTTGAGGAGGGAAACTCAAATAAATAATTGGAAATTATTCATTGAAAATAAATAATTTGAAAATTGAAAAAAAGCACCCTTTTTTTTCCAAAGTGCTTTTGTGTACAATACCAAATCAGTGTTAACAGGGTAATGGGCTTTCCATTGATTTTCCATGAATAACTACAGCTTTGCAAACATCAATTCATCCTTTTACACAGTTTATCATGGGCCCCAAAACATGCATTTTCTTAGACTACAGACGGCCTAGGAGTGGTGCTGCAGACTTCAAAGCAAGTTGGCCAATTGGACTACGTGAGAATTGAATCCATGACCCTGACATCTGCTAGGCTATAATCAAAAAAGTTAATAACTAACTGCTTAGATAAAAGCATTCTTTTAAGAATAATGAACAGTATTTCAAAAATAAAAGTATATTATTGAAGACATGTTAAAAATATATAGTATAAAATATAGTTCTGCTTTCAAAGCATGTCCAAAGTACTTTGTTTTTGCTTTCAAACCTCAGATAGCTTTTAATTTAAAGCTGTGAATGTATTTTTTAAACATAAAATTTTGTTTATGTATATTTTAAGAGTCTATTCTTTCAAAAAAGTGATCTGTATTAAGATCAGTTTAAGAAGACTCTGAATTGAGACCTCTTTGCAACGGAAACTATAATAAGCTATCTGTGAGAAAAGATTGAGTAAGCTATGGTGGAAGCAATTTAAGAATTAATAAACTAGTAAACCAATAAGTTTTCTGCTGATACAGAAAATTAAAAGAACCACACGGTTTAACACAATCTACCAGCAATATTCAGCCGCATAAATAATGGCTCTCTATCAGTAAATACCAGCTGAATGCAGGAGCAAGAAAAACCAAGAATGAGAAACTGTGATGTTAATTTTATGTACTAACTGGCCTAGGCCCTGGCACCCAGCTATCTGGTCAAATGCCAGTCTGGGTATTTTTGCAAAGGTATTTTTTTTAGATGCTATTAACATTTAAACCAGTAGACTTGGAGTTAAGCAGACTATCCTCCATAATGTGAATAGGCCTCATCCAATCAGCTGAAGGTCTCAAGAGAGAAGAGACTTAGGTTTCCCAGAGGAAGAGGTAATTCTGTCTGCTGTTTGGCTTTGGACACAAGATGCAATATCAACTCTTACCTGAGTGGCTGACCTGCTGCCCTGCATTTCAGATTTGGAATTGTCAGCTCCCACAATCACAGGAGCAAGTTCCTTCAAATCTCCAGATGAATGGATGGATGGATGGATGGATGGATGGATGGATAGATATGGACCTTTTTATATACATACACATACTATTGGTTCTGTTTCTCTGATAAACTCTGACTAATACAAGAAGCAAAAGAAACTCTTTCTTTCTTACTTTAGTACACATTTTTCCTCCTTAAAAAAATACAAAAAGAGAATACCATATTTTGCCATGTATAATGCACACTTTTTTTTGCTCAAATTGAGGGGAAAATAAGGATGCGCATTATACATGGATATGATGATTATTTACCATGTAAAAAAAACCATGGGTGGGCATTATACATGGCAATGATTACTTCTATGTACCTGTCTCCCTCCATGAAAGGAGTGAAGCAAAAACATTGGATTCACTTATTCTACAGATACTTATGGAGCACCTACTATATGGCAGACCCTGCGATGTTCCAGGTCTCATGGGGATACAGCCCAGAACAAAACAGACAAAACCTCAGACCTCAGGCAGTTTATCATCTAACGGCAGGATGTAGATAATAGATAAGCAAATGTACACTGAATTAAATGCCACAGGTGCTATGAAGAAAAAATAAAGCAAGAAGGGGAGATAAAGAAGACGGTTGCTTTTGAAATTTAGTAGGGAGGGAAGGCAAAGAGAATATTAAGGGAAGAGAGCACCAGGCTGAGGAAACAGCAAGTTTAAAGGCCCAAGGTGAGAGTGTGCCCAGTGTGTTCATAGAATAGCAAGGAGACAGTGTGCCAGAGCAGAGTTATCCTGGGAGATGATAAAAGGAGACAAAACCTTTCTCTGAGTGAGGTGGAAAGCCACTAGAAGGTTTTGAGCAAAGGTGACATGAGCTGATGTGATTTTGAACAATTACAAGCATCTCTTATTTTATTGTGCTCCATTTTATTGTGCTTTGCAGATACCACATTTTTTTTAACAAACTGAAGGTTTGTGGCAACCCTGGATCAAGCAAGCCTATTGGTGCCATTTTTACAATAGCATTTGCTCACTTTGTGTCTCTGTCACATTTTGGTAATTCTCACAATATTTCAAAGTTTCTTGTTATATTTGTTATAGTAATCTGTGATCAGTACTCTTTGATGTTATCATTGTAGTTGTTTCAGAGTGCCATGAACCATGCCTGCATTAAGTTGGTGACTTAATCAATAAATGTGTATGTTCTGACTGTCCTACCAACCTGTCATTCCCCCACCTTTCTCCACTTCCCGGGGCCTTCCTATTCCCTGAAACACAACAACGTTGAAATTAGGCTAATTAATAACCTTACAATGGCCTCTAAGTGTTCAACTGAAAGGTAGAGTTGCATGTCTCTCACTTCAAATCAAAAGCTAGAAATGATTAAGCTTAGTGAGGACGGCATGTGGAAAACTAAGATACGGTAGAAAGCTTAGCCTCCTGCACCAACAAGCCAAGTTGTAACTCTGCAAAGGAAATGTTCTTGAGGAAAGCTTTAAGTGTTCCTCCAGTGAATACACAAGTGATGAGAAGGTAAAATAGCCTTATTGCTGATATGGAGAAAGTTTTATTGGTCTGGATAGATCAAACCAGCTATAACAGTTCCTTAAACCAAGCCTAATCCAGAGAAAGACCCTAATTCTCTTCAATTCTATGAAGGCTGAGAGAGCTGAGGAAGCTGTCAGAGAAAACATTTGAAGCTAGCACAGGTTGGTTCATGAGGTTCAAGGAAAGAAGCCATCTTCATAACACAAAAGTGCAAGGGGAACCAGCGAGCGCTGATGTAGGAGCTACAGCAAGTCATCCAGAAGGTCTAGCTAAGACATGAATGAGAGCGGCTACTGTACACAACAGACTTTCAATGTAGATGGAACAGCCTTATGTTGGAATAAGATGTCATTTAGGACTTTCATAGCTAAAGAGGAGAAATCAGTGCCTGGATTCAAAGCTTCAAAAAACAGGCTGACTCTTGTTAAAGGTTACTGCAGCTGGTGACTTCAAGTTGAAGCCAATGCTCATTTTCCATTCTGAAAATCCTGGGGCTTTTAAGAATGATGCTAAAATCTACCCTGCTAGTGCTCTGTCAGTGGAAAAACAAAGCCTGGATGACAGCGCATCTGTTTACAACTTGGTTGACTGAATAGTTTAAGCCCACTGTTGAGACCTACTGCTCAGAAATCTAAAAGATTCCTTTCAAAATATCACTGCCCATGGACAAGGCCCCTGGCCACCCAAGAGCTCTGATGACGATGTACAGTGAGATTAATGTGTTCATGGCCTGCTTACACAACAGCCATTTTTCAGCCCATGCTTCAAGAAGTAATTCTGACTTTCAACTTATTATTTAAGAAATATATTCCATAAGGCTATAGCTACTATAAATAGTGATCCCTCTAATAGATCTGGGCAAAGTAAGTCAAAAACCTTCTGGAAAAGATTCATCATTCTAAATACCACTAAGAACATTCATGATTCATGGGAAGAGGTCAAAATATTAACATTAACAGGAGTTTGGAAGAAGCTGATTCCAGCCCTCATGGATGACTTTGGAGGGGTTTAAGTCTTCAGTGGAAGAAGTGACTACAGATGTGGTGGAAAGAGCAAGAGAACTAGAATTACTGGAGCCTGAATGACTGAATAGCTACAAACTCAGGATAACACTTTAATAAATGAGGATCTGCTTGTTACGGGTGAACAAAGAAAATAGAGGAAGCCATCTCCATTACATAAAAGTGCAAGGTGAAGCATGGAGTGCTGGTGTAGCTGGAATCTACTTCTGGAAAAGATGCTGTGAAGATTGTTGAAATAATGGCAAAGGGTTTAGAATATTACATAAACAGGTAATAAAGCAGCAAGTGTGTTTGAGAGGATTAACTCCAATCTTGAAAAAACTTCTGTGGGTAAGTGCTATCAAACAGCATTGAATTCTGTAGAGAAATTGTAAAAGTAAGAGTCAATTGATATGGCAAATCTCATTGCTGTCTTAGTTTAAGGAATTGCCACAGCCACCCTAGCCTTCATTAATTGCCACTCTGATCAATCAGCAACCGTCACCATCAAGGCAAGACCCTCTACCAGCAAAAAGATTATGACTCACTGAGGGCTCAGAGGATGATAGTTAGCATTTTTTGAGCAATGTAATAGTACTTGTAATTAATGTATATAAACTGTTTTTTAGACATAATGCTATTGCATACTTGATAGACTACAGTGTAGCATAAACATAACTTTTACATGCTCTGAGAAACCAAAAAAACTTGTTACTTGCTTTACTGCAATGTTTGCTATATTGAGTTGGTCTGCAATCAAGCCGGTAATATCTCTGAGGTATGCCTGTCCTCTGGCTGCTATCTGGAGAATATAGGAGGGCCAGAGTAGGCTAAGGAAGAACTTTAAGATGCTATATCTCAGGCAAGAAAGGATGGTGACTATAGTATTAGGTGGTAGATGTGTAATTTTATTAATGCATAGGCAGCAGAATTCTAAATTGGAGCTGCTACTCTTTGGAAGTACCAAGGTCTGAAGGCTACAGTGATTATGCAATAAAGGAATGGCAAAGGCTTATTTATAAACTGAAGTAAGCGTTCTTAAAAGTTCCTGAGGGAGACAGACAGGAGGATCTATCAGAGACTTTGCAATCACAACTACATTTATAATCACAGCTTTAAAATCCTGAGACATTCAAGTTTCATGGCTATAGATAAAGGATGAGGGGCCAAAAAGAACATAGTGTACTCTAAAGTCTAAGAAAAGGGGGAAATGGCTTTTCTAGTCTGTCTCTAACATTGCCCCAGATAGGCAAAATTTCTGCTGTTTTCACATTCAGTATGTCTGCCACAGATACCTTTATAACACAAATGGATGCATCAGGCTGTCTGACTTTGCAACAGCCAGTAGGATCACCCGTCTTAGACTTCTAGCACAGATTTCATGCTCAACTAGGAAGCTGATTCTAATGTAGCTTCCTATGGTGATTTTCCTATAAGAAGTGAGTCCCACACTAGTAATATGAACTTTAAAAATTGCTTGATAGTTATGCTTTTCATTGCAAATTAGTAAATTGGTTCAAAGTTATACTTGTGTGAATTCCATGAGTCTATGTGATATGAATCAATCCTCTTGAATCTGAACACTCAAAAAATTTCAGGTTTCTGTCTTGCTAAACTTGGGGGCAGGCTCCAAATCCATGGCCATAACAGGTCCAGCACCAGTAACAAACCAGTCTCTTAGGGAATGTGGGCTGGACTTTGATTAGAGAATAAGAGTTTTCTAGGTGAAGAATTCAGGAGAAAAACTGAGAGAACAAAATGTGAAAACCACAGAGGCAGAAAATGGAGTGTTTTGTTTAAAGAGTTGTTTAACATAAATGAAGCGGAAATACTGAGCATTTGAGCAATGTTGGGAGATAAGTTTAGAAAAGCTGTTTGTGGTTAGATCATCCCCTGATGCCATAATGAAAAATTTGGACTCTATCTTAAGCCCAGTGAGAGTGGGAGCCATTTGTACACTGAAGAGGAATATAGATTCACTTTAGACAAGTGTCTGTGGCAACGGTGTGGAGCATGTACTAGACTGGAGAGAGACTGGATTAACTGGGGCGAGTTGGGAAGAGTTTCAGTGGGAAACTGCATGAACTTGAACAAGGCAGAGACCATGGCAGGGAGGATGGAGAATGAACAAAACAACACAAAACAAACCATATGTGAATAATAGTGGAAAGACACAGATAGATTTAGTTTACCAAATAATTAGAGAGCAAGGTCATTAACTGAGATTGGGAACAGACATGAAGAAGCAGGTTTCAGAGTGGAATATATTGAGCTCAGTGTTAAACACATTGATTTTGAACTATGTACACTTCATCAAAGTGGAGATATCTAGAAGGCAGTGAAAACACAATTCTGTAGTTCAGGAGAGCAATATGGGCATAAGCTGTAACTTGGGGATTTGTTACAGAGGACAGGCATAATTATAGGATTTGATAAGTTAGAATTTGGCAGTAGTATGGGTAGTTCAGGGAATAAAGTGATAAAGAGATTAAGAATGAAATTCTGGGGACCCACAATATATAAGGCATTGACAAAGTAAGAGGAACCATTAAAAGATTTTGATAAATAATAAAAAATACAGGGAGTCAAATAAATATAATGTTATAAAAGCCAACAAAAATGAATATATTAGAATCTAGAGACAAGTCAGCATTACCAAATGCTACAGAGTGGGCTACGAGAGTGAAAGCTGAAAAGAGGCCACTCCATTTAGCAGTCAAGTCATTGGTGTTCTTTGCCAGAATCATTGCAGTTGGGGGAGTGGGGACAAAGTAAGGTTGCAAAGACAGCATTTGAGCATAACTCTCTCAAAGAGTTCGACAGTTAAGACAAGAAATAAAGTGACAACTATGAAGGAAGCAGGATCCAAAGAAGCACCCCAAACTAAGACCTTGTGTCTATTTCTTCTTCCTTACTCTCTCAATCTAATAAGCAAACACTTCTGGTCAATATTTTATTCCAGTTCTCTTCAAGACTAACCCTTCCTCTCTTTTTCCCAGTTGCTTGTCAAGGCTTCTTTGCCTTCTTGTCAAAGAATTGTTTTCTTTTTCTTTTTCTTAAATATATTTTATTAATTATGCCATTACAGTTGTTCTATTTCCCCCCCTTCATTTCCCTCCACCCTGCACACCCCTCCCCCACCATTACCCCCCTTTAGTTTATGACCATGTGTCTCAAGTTCTTTAGATTCTATATTTCCCATACTATTCTTGCCCTCCCCCCTATCTATTTTCTGTCTACCATCTATGGTACTTATTTTCTGTACCTTCTCCCCCCTTCTCCTTCACCCACTCCCCTGTTGCTAACCCTCCATGTGATCTTCATTTCTATGGTTCTGCTCCTGATTTAGCTGTCCTCTTAATTTGCTTTTGTTTTAGGTGCAGTTGTTACTAACTGTGAGTTTGCTGTCCTTTCACTGTTCATCTTTTTTATCTTCTTTTTCTTAGGTAAGTCCCTTTAACATTTCATATAATAAGGGCTTGGTGATGATGAACTCCTTGAATTTGATCTTATCTGAGAAGCACTTTATCTGCTCTTCCATTCTAAATGAAAGCTTTGCTGGATAGAGCAATCTTGGATGTCATGGTCTTTGGATTTCATGACTTGGAATACCTCTTTCCAGCCCCTTCTTGCCTATAAGGTCTCTTTTGAGAAATCCGCTGACAGTCTGATTGGAACTCCTTTGTAGGTGACTGTCCCCTTATCTCTTGCTGCTTCTAGGATTCTCTCCTTCATTTTAATATTGGCTAATATAATGATGATGTGGCTTGGTGTGTTCCTTCTTGGGTCCAACTTCTTTGGGACTCTCTGAGCTTCCTGGATTTCCTGGAAGTCTATTTCCTTTGCCATATTGGGGAAGTTCTCCTTTATTATTTGTTCAAATAAGTTTTCCTCTCGTGGGTGTTCCTCTTCCCCTTCTTGTACCCCTATAATTCGGATGTTGGAATGTTTAAAGATATCCTGAAGGTTCCTAAGCTTCTTGTCATTTTGTTGAATTCTTGTTTCTTCATCCTTTTCTGTTTGGTCCTTTTTTTCCCCTCCTTCTGGTCCACTCCTTTGATTTGAGTCCATTTCCTTTCCATTACTATTGGTTTCCTGTGCATTACCCTTCATTTCAATTAGTTTAGCCTTCATATGTTCCTCTAATTTGTGACTAAAATCAACCAGTTCTGTGAGCATCCTGATCACGTGTTTTGAACTGTGCATCTGAAAGCTTGGTTATTACTTCATCGCTTAGATTGATGGGCTCTGGGGCTCTGAGTAGTTCTTGAGCCATGTTTTGATCTGTTGGTGCCTGTTAGGTATGAGGAGTAGAGCCTTAGTTGTTCACCAGGGCCGGGCCACCCAGGTCGCTGTTTTGTGATGCTGTATGTGGAGGCGGGGTCCGAGAGGGACAATGGTGGTTCCCTCTGCTGCTTCCCTCCACTGGGGCCTGCACGGTCTGTCTCACTGCTAGCTCCTTCACCAGTTTATCTGAGCGCGAATAGCCCTCAGTGGGTCCACCACCTTGTGCCCTCAGTGGGTTCGTCCGCTTCTCCACACCTTGGATCTGCCCACGGCTGCTGGCGCACCTGGGTTGAGCGCCAGGGTCGATCCAATGGATCTTTCCTGCCCGACCCTGCTCTGCTGCTGGTTCTGCCCCTCTTACTGGTTTGGCTGAAGGGTTCGTTATTGTCAGACTTCTGTGTAGTTCAATTTTCTGTGGTTTGGCTGTGTTTTTGTTGCTAAAATTTTGTTGTTTTTAAACTTGGTTGTGTGAGAAGGTGAAGTGCTTCCACCTATGCCTCCATCTTGGCGGAAGTCCTCTTTTTCTTTTTTTTTTTTAACAGTACTAAATATTGACTTTTATTTTCCATAATTTTAACCCCTCCTCTTTTTAAAAAAAATTATTTTAATCCCCCTCATCTTTCTAGTCAAGGATAACTGTTGACATATGGATATGTTTCTTTTCAAAAAAAAATAAGAACATGGGGTTGATTTATATTGTAACCTGCCCCACCCTCCCCCCGACATCTACAGTGTGCACAGTCCAAGATCCAAGTGAAGGGACCATGGACCCCATCCATTAGGGCATAATGGACACAAGAAAATTCTAGAAGTAGCTGGAGGGCAAACCAAGGTTTCAGGGCTATAGTGAAGAAATGTCCACAGTCAGACAACTACTTTAGATCACAACTGTGACAATGTGTCTACTTGGCAAGAGTGTCCTCCACGGACTTGAGACAGGTCTGTTTTGCAGAAGAAATTGGGCCATGTACAGCATACACGCATGCTCTTCCCATCAATGGCAACCAAATGCAGGTGGTGGTGGGGGGGGAGGCTTTCAGTGGGACACCCCAAAACAAAACCCAAAATGTCCAAGATCAAAACCTAAACCAACCCCCCTGCTTTAATTATAATGAAATAATCCCAACATGAAATGTAGGTGTTATTCTGAGTCCACTATTCCAAAGCAGTGTGGCATTACACCACAGCAATTGACTGGTGAGGAGGCCAGAGATAAAATCTGCCAAGAGCCGCAGAGGCCTGGCCTGCCCAGGAGCTTCCCAGAGCCTCACCTGGAGCTTTCAGGCCATAGCCGCCACCTCATGGTCAGGAGTGTTGTACTTGTAGCAATTAGAGAACATCAGTCAGACATCAGCACCAAATTCCTTAGCATCGCAGTACTTGTGGGCCTCCACTTTAGACTTGATTGTACTCATGTCCATGGGATGCTTTATGATACCACAGTAGTCGTGAATTCCCAGCACTTCAACATCCACGGGCTTATAGAAAGGCCAAGCATAGGCTGCATGCTTCTTGGCAAACATCTCCTTGAGGATGCTGCTGCAGCACTTGAGTTGTCCTGAGACCTTGCTGCTCTTGTCTGGTGCCAGGTGCTGCTGTGAGTCAGGCACATCCTTCTTTGGGGGCTTGACAGGCCAGCTGCTCTCTCTCCGGGGGCCCAGCTTGGTGGTCTGGGGTTCCAAGGGCAGCAAAGGTGGTTCATGTATGGGGTTGTTGGTAGTGGGGGGGTGGTATCTGCTTTCCTCTTAATACCCTTCTTTAAGGGTATTAAGACTTCCATTGTCTTCACAGGCTGTGGGGTGGCCACAGTGATGGAAGGATGGCTCTGCACAGGCTGTGGGGCTGGGCCAAGGGGAGGCTGGGGGGGCACTGGTGTGGGAGTCTGCCGTGGCTGCGGGGCACCACTGTGACAGGGGTCTGGACAATGAGGTCTGGGGTGACGGTGGGGAAGGGGTGAGGTGTGGCCTGTACAGGCAGAGGGTTCTGCTGAGAGGCCTGGGTCTGTGGAGGAGTTGATGCTTGTGTTGTGTTCAGTACTGTAGAGACGCCAGGTTTTGCTGTCCCTGTTTCTTTCCTCCCATGTCCTCTTCCTTTTGCCTGGATTATCATGATCTCCGTTTCTTCTGTGGGCAGTTCATTTATTTTTGTAAGAAGAGCTTCTCCAGATCTTCTGCCATTCAGACTATGTCATCTCCAGGCTTGTTGTAGATGTAACAATTTGTAAACATAGTGTTGAAGTCCTGGATACATTCCTAAGCATTCCAGTAATAGTTGTTTTCCAAGTGCTTCTTTATTGTTCCCATATCCATAGGTGTTTTAATGATCTTATAGTGATCAGGGAGGTTTAGCTTGATGGTGTCCACAGGCTGCTGGAAAGGCCACGGGAACTGGTGTTTCCATAGTGTCTTGAGCACCACTTTGAGCAGATATTGCAGTTGGTTGGTCTGCCTCTTAGGCTTGTTGGGGTTGGAGGTCTCCGGGGGTGGGGGGTTGCTGCTGGCTGTGTTGGCTTGCTGAGGCTGGGCCTGGGCCTGTGTTGTAGACATCTGGGTAGTCTCTAGTCCATCCCCCATTACAGGCAGATTTCTTAATCTCGTCCCAGGACCGCTCTCTGCAGACATGCTACTGATCCCATTACATTCTTCATCAGGCACTCTGAGCCGGGTGAGCTGCTGGCCCAGCAGCGGCCGCATCCCCCTCCTCCTCCTCCTCCTCCTCCTCCTCCTCCTCCTCCTCCTCCTCCTCCTTCTCCCTTGACAAAATGTCAGGACCTGTTTTCAATCCTCCCAACTACTCCTGCAGCTTCTGCTTGCTCTTCTCCCCAACCATACTCCACCCTGCTGCAGATTAATCTTCCAGGATATCAGTTACCCCATGTGAGTCTCCACTCTAAAAACTTCAACAGGAGAACAGATCTTAAAGTTCCCATTAAAAAAATGTAATTATGTGTGATGATGGATATTAACTAGACTTATCGTAGTGATTATTTCACAATATATTCAAGTATCAAATTATTATGTTGTACACCTGAAACTAGTATAATGTTAAACATCAATTATATCTCAATTAAAAAAAATAAGCCTTTTGACCCAGCAATTTCACTGCTAGGATTATATCCCAAGAATCCTAAAACATCAATTTCAAAGAACCTATGCACCACAATGTTCATAGCAGCACAATTTACAACAGCCAAGAGTTGGAAGCAACCTAGGTGCCCGTCAGTAAATGAATGGATCAAAAAATTGTGGTACATATACACAATGGAATTCTATGCAGCAGAGAGAAAGAAGGAGCTACTACCCTTTGAAACAACATGGATGGAACTGGAAAGCATTATGCTGAGTGAAATAGGCCAGGCGTTGAAAGACAAATACCATATGATCTCACCTTTAACAGGAAGCTAAACAAATAAGCAAACAGAATAAAAACAAAGACACTGAAATAGAGAACAAGTTGGCAGCGACCAGAGGGGAGAGGGAAGGGAAGTTAAGGGGAAAAATGGGGAGGGATTTTGAGGAACAAGTATGAAAGACACAGGGATGAGGACTTGGGGGGGGAGGAAATGGGAGGGAGAGGGGGAGACGGGGCGGGGGGCTGGGATGGGAGAAATAGACAAAAAACTGTACTTGAAAAATAACTAAAAAAAAAAAAAGCCCTGGCTGGTGTAGCTCAGTGGATAAAGTGCAGGCCTGTGAACCACACGATCACAGTTCGGTTCCCAGTCAGGGCACATGCCTGGGTTGCAAACCAGTTCCCAGCAGGGGACTCATGAGAGGCAACCAAACATTGATGTTTCTCTCCTTCTCTCCTTCCCTTCCCCTCTAAAGATAAATAAATAAAATCTTTTAAAAATAAATAATAAGAATTTACCTTTGCACTAAGTAAAAAGAAAACTTTAACAGTTCCTCACTCTCTCTTAACTCTCCTCAGCCTGACAGTGCACCTCCCTATATATCCTATAAGCATCTCCTGACCTGCTTCAGCCAAGATGGACTTCCCACTGTTCTTAAATCCCAAGTCATCGATCATGCTCTTCCTTCTCACTGATACACCATCTGCCTTTTCTTAGGTAATCAACCCCACCTCTCCTTCAAGGCCAAATTAATTTATTCACTGAGAAAGAAGGGGGAGAGAGGAGGGAGAATAATTACTGAACAATTTTGTCTCTTTTCCCTTTCTGGTGGCCTAGAAAAAAGGGAAGGGGAAAAAGAAAAGGGAAATGGTTAAGTAAATAAATAACAATGTCTACATTAATGTAGAGATCAATGACCGTACAATTTTAAAGTGTTATGCCTGCCCATGTATTTATATACTTTTGATATTAAAGTTTTCTATTCACTGCAAATAGTAATGTCTTGTTTTTACAGTAGCATAGCAACTCCTCTGTTAAAGGTTCATATGGTCTACTGAATATATGAAAAATTGCCACATGACAGGTTTTGGGATTCAAGCACTAGAGAGAAATACCTGGGGAGCTTTTTAAAATTACACACATTCCTGGAGATTCCATTATCACCTCTCTCAGGGACTATGCTGCCCAGCTGAGAATCCCTGGTTTGTGTCCTCTCACTGATGAGTGTACCACTTGCCCCAGGTATGGGTTTGACAAGTACTGCTGATGCTGGGTGGGAAAAGGCAGAATTTTCAGGTTAGTTATTCCCAGTGAAAAAGAAGATACAAAAATGAGAGCAATTCATTGAGTGACTCCAATTCCTCAGAATATAAATAGCCCAGGAAAGTATTAAGTAGTATAAGGAGATTTCCACCTTGAATAGTCAGAAAAGAATTTGAAAAATATGGAAGGAATGCGATATCAAAGTAAAAATAAATCAGCCAACAGACTGTTTTCAATCTGTTGAGTGATATATTTATCATCTTTTACAATTAAGTAAGCTGACTTTTAAAGTTGTTTTGAGCATCCAAATGACTACTTAGTTTTCCTAACAAGACTACATAGCACTCTATATGTTATTCATTGTCAGTCACAGTGACACTTCTGTGTCCTTAGACAGACAATACTGCTTTTTCCTGCTACACTGAATTAATAGTTCTTAATGATATAATATACTTCCATTGGAGCAGTCATTTTTTAATGCAGTTTACGAATACCAAATAGTCCCAAGCTGTTTTGATAACTAATACCTTAGACCTGTATTATTGTTGTTTACTCATAGCAATGACAGCCAGTATTTATTTAGCACCTTGAATTTTAATGGCTTTGTATTTATTTTTGTTAACAAAAGCAAACAGTAATCTTTGAAATAAGTAGGCACCTAGCTCTGATGAGAAATGTTAAGGTAACAAAAGTTCAAATTCTAACCCGAAATTTGAAAATTAGAGGAGACTTAGGACAGACATCTCTTGCTTTATTAGCTTTTATTCTTAGGGAGCATCAGAACCACTTGGGGACTTGTGAAACATGTGGATGCCCACATTGAAGGAGTTTTAGGGGGTCTGAAAATCTGCATTTAAAACTAGAACTCAGGACGGTCTTTGAATTCCAGTTTGAAAATTACTGACCAGACCCCACCTCCACCCCTCATTTACACTGGATGAAACTGAGCCCCATAGAGGTTGAATGACTTACCCAAGGTCAGAGAACTGGATAATGACAACCTCAGGTAGAACTGATTAGTTCTGTGCTCTTCCCACCTTTATGCCCTGCCTATTTCGACTGCCCTCCTGCTGGATTCCTGCAAGAGGGTAGTCACCTCTCTAGTACTCCCGTGAAGGGAAGTTCAGACAGTATTCTGTAGGTGCCGTAGACCAGAAAGAAGTGACCACTGTGTGAATAGTAGAAAAAAACCCTGTTACCTTAAAGGGAGGTCAAACAATGCAAGCACCTGTGGCACATTAAGGCAAAATGCCAACAGCTTGATAAGGTAGACAAAGGTGGCAATGATATTGTAAGTTTATTCATTTACTCCCTTAATGTCATTAAGATTGTAAAAATAGCAATAATAATAACAAACTTTGTGTTGCTGATAACTAAATCTCAGAAAGGCTACACCCAGAATTTACTTTATCTTTCTGAATTTTAATTTCTAATCCAAAAATGGTATGCTAAACCTACATACTATGCAAAATTATTTCGAATATAGCAATATTATGTGAATATTGTGGCATGCAGTCCTAGCACTGCATGACATGGTAAATAAATGTTATGTATCTTTTTAAAATGTTTTTGTTGGTAGAAGAACCAGAGAGATTATAATTACATACATACCAAAGTAAAATTATTGGAACTTCCCAAACTAAAGTGCTATAGAAGTTGCAAAACATGACGTAGAGGATATAAGAAAGACTAAGAAGTTTTATGAGAACATCTATATAAAATAACAAGGATGGCACTAATAGAACATAATATTAAGCAAAAGAAATAAGACACAGTAACATAAGCATTATGGTTCCATGCGTAAAGATTAGGAACAGGCACAACTAAACTATGCTGCTTGGGAATGCAGAGTTAGGAAGCCAAACTAGAAAGCAAAACAAGGAACTAACAAAAACATTAGGATAGTTGTTCCCTCTTGTGTACCGAGGGGGTCACCAAGAGGAAAGGCACATGGGGGACTTCAGGTGCTGGCCAATTTCTATTTCTTGACCTGGGTGGTGGTTATATTGGTATTCCCTTTAAAATACTTACATCTATTTTTATTTTGTACTTTTCTGTGTGTGTATATTTCAAAATCAAATTTAAAAAAGTTTTTAAAAGATAAATTTGTAGATAAAGCCCGAAGAAAGCACTAGACATTCGTGTTGTAGATGTTTGAATTATCTCTCCATGTGGACTACTAGGACAATAGAGTTCTACCATGCAGCAGGTTTATGTAAATATTTGTCTGTGTACCGGCCAGAGGACTCACACCTGGAGGTATTGTGATGTTTAATTGCATTTGATCAGAGGTTGCCAGGATCCACTCAACACTAAATATACATAGCCATTCTAATTCCATATGACTTACTAGTTCAGCACTGATTATATTCAAAACCATCATAGTCTTAAAAATAGCCAAGTTTGCTTGTTCCAGCAGTGTTTGCAGCCAGAGTTTCTATGGTTCCAAGCCACATATGAAGAAATAATATATGTCCTAAAAGGGAAGATGTGTCATTTTCTGAGTTTTACAGGGGCAAAGTTTGTCATGTTGCCACTTTGAAAAGATCCCTGCATTTATTTTGCTCTAGGTGTGCTTCACCAGAGACTAAACTAAAACTTTAACCAGACATTAGAAGACAAAACTATAGTCAGTAGTCAATAGCTGTGGTATATAATTCCATTATTTTAATCAACTAGCACTATTTTGACACCTAGATAAGACTGCTTTGAACAGTGTGTCCATGTGTGTTATATCATTTGTTTTAAGTTATAGAATACTTAGGAACTTAAAATTAAAAAAATTGATATCAGAGTTGGTAACAACTCCTTCTGCTGAATTCTTAAAATGCTCTTAACTTCTTGTGAGTTTTAACTAGAAGACAGAAAACAGACCCAACTTATTAATATGCTACTTCCAACCAATTAATTAGATTTACTTTAATAAAATACCTCAAACAAAAGAATAAAATGTATACATACAACTTAAAGAATAATAAAATAGTCATGTACATACAACGCAACTTAAAGAAAAAAACATAACCAAGATTTTTGTTCCCTTTCTGCATCTTAAGAGGCAGCCATTACCCTGAATTCCATGAATGTCACACCATGTTTTTATTTGCAGTTTTACCACATGTATGCAGTACATATAATTATGCATACTATCTACTCTTATATGTTCTTAAGAATTATATAAGTGATAATTATGTAATACTATTCTTCAATAAACTTATTTCTCATATTTTTATTTACTACATTGATAAATGTATCTGTACTTAATTCATTTTCAACGTATATTCAATAGTATGAATATAAACTACCCATTCTTATATTTGTACAGAAGGCACTTGAGTTGTTTCCATTTGGAGAGTTGTTATTATTATTTAAATAATTATGCTCTGAACATTCTTCAACGCACCTGTTGGTGTCCCTGTGCTAACATTCTTAGGAGTGACTAGCTAGGCGTGGAATTCTTAGATCACAGGTATGCATAGCTTTAACTCTAGCAGGTTGTTTATGTCAAATTGTTTTTCCAAAGTGGTTGTACAACTTTACATTCTTGAATATCTAAATTTACTTTTCATTCCCACTCACAGTTACAAATAAAGCAACAATATTAACTTTCTCTGTTGACTGTTTTGATTACAAGTATCAGAAGCAAACTCCATAAAGTAATTGGTTCACATAAGCAAACTGTAGCAAGGGTAATCTTGGAGTTGGTCTTGGGGGTGAGTTGAAGCAAAAGTTTGAATCTCATTAGGACTTTTTCTCTAGTGTTCATTTCTGCTTCTCAGTGAATGCCTGTCTCTCTCTCAGAACAGTTTCTCCACCCAGGAAGGGGCATTGTTGTTTGTAGTTCCAGATTCACCTTTTTCCAGTTTCTTCTCAGCTCCAGATTGAAAATCCCTACAAGAGCTCTGATTGGACCAGTGTGTGTACAAATGCATCCCTTAGATTAATAATCAGGATGATTAGCAGGTGAGGCACTCTGATGAGGTCACATGACCACTTATGTGGCCAGTGAATCAGGGGCTTTGTTGCCAGAGAAAATAATGAGCAGATAACAAATGTGCACTAGCATATGCAAAACCAGTAAAGAATTGTAACTAATTGTGGCTTGTGGATTGTGGCTAAATGAAATATATCACTTAGTTAAAACTTACATGTATAATATAAAGGAAAACATTTAGGAACCACAGGACCAAGGGGATATCACATCTGACGACCTTGAGTCTTCCACCAATATGAGGTCAACTAAGGCACACCTCTCTTTCCAGGTACCTACATGTGACCTGTGGAGGAGTTACATGCAAGAGACGTGGGAATGAAAAGTCCCTAAGAGCTTAGCATATCTTCCATGAGACTAAACTTTATCTGAAAAGACTATTTAGATTATAACGTTAGAGTAAATTTTAAATGGCATATTCTTTAAATGTTAATATTTTTCTACTAATCAGAAGCTGGAAGCTTCAAAAAAGACCAGGTTTGTTATAGACAGAAATGAATAAATCACATATGGTCACCATAACTGAGCTGTGGTGTAACACTATACAACTTTTAAATTCCTGCTTCATTCTTCTGGCTTAAGCATTGCTGACACAATTTCTTTTCAGCCGCTCCTGGCTGCAGTCCTCCATGTCTCTCCTGTTCCTCTCTCCGCCTCTGCTTCGGTGTCACAGGGCCCCACTGCTGGAGAAATTGACTACCTCACCGAACCAAGAGTCATGTGGAGTAGCATCCTTGCCACCTGGAAACTCAAAAACCAGGTATATCTGATGTTCCTTCCACACTTACCATTTCCGTGTACATCAGCCTGACCTCCATCTGCTAACACATTGACTTTTTGTTCAATGGTTGTCTCTGGCCACCCAGTGGCTATTCAGTCTGAACACACTCCAGGCTGGAATGCCAATGAATTAATGCCCTCTGGGAGTAGCCCTCAACCAATGACTCTCTGGGAGATAGAAGATAAATATTCACCTTTACCTTCAGTGTAGAACAACCTAAGACATATGTACCTGCTGTGAAGTCAGCTCCAACTCCTGGCAACTCTGTGAATGAGTGATGTCCATAATGTCCTATCCTTAACAGCCCTGCTCGACTCCTGTAGATTTATGCCTTTTTTATAGAGTTAATCCATCTCATATGTGGTCTTCTACTTTTCCTGCTGTCTTCTATTTTTCCCAGCATTATAGTCTTTTCTGACGAACCCTGCCTTCTTATGATACGCCCAAAGTAGGACAGCTTCAGTTTTGCCTCCAGTAATGTTTCTGGTGGTCCAAGGTATCCACTAAGCTCTCCTCCAACACCATATTTCAAATTTATCCATTTTTTCCCTCTGAGCTTTATTCACTGTCCAACTTTTTTTGCATCTGTACATAGTAATTGGGAATATGAGGGTGTGGATGATCCTCGCCTTGGTCTCAAATGACACATTTTTGCTCCTGATGATCCTTTCTAATTCTTCCAGTGTTCCCCTTGAGTCAAGCTTCTCTTGATTTCTTGCCTGTAATTGCCATTTGATGGATAACTGAACCAAAGGAAGAATAATATTAACAATTTGATATCTTCATTGTCCACGTTAAGTTGTGCATTTTCTTCTGTGGTCATGATTTTTGTCTTCTTAACATTTGCATGCAGCACTTTCTTCTCTCACTTTCATCAGAAATCATGCCAAATCATTGCTACTTTCTGCCAATGAAATGGTGTCATCTGCATATCTTAAGTTATTGATATTTCTTCCACCAATTTTCAAGTAAAATTAGGACATATGTTTCCTAAATTTCTTCTCTCTCCCCCTCTTCTCTCCCTTCTCTTTAATATCAGAAAACAGGCAGCATTTTCTTTGACTTTTTCTATACCCCTTAATTCTATAATCAGAAAGCAAGCTTCCTGCTTCTAGGTTATGAAAATTTTCACTATCATTTGCTGAAAGGGTGCTCTTCCTATATTACATGAGAAATCTATGTGCTAGGTCATCATGCTATGTGCTTCAGTCCGTGATATGTTAAGGGGAAAAATTAAATATATAAAATTACTCTCAAACCTTGTCGTATACCCTTATTTTTTAATTTCAGAAGCTATCATTTTTCTTCATATTTTATTCTTCCTAAAAATACTCATTTTGCTGATAAAAACATAGATACTGAAGAAAACACAGAGGAAAGAATAAAAGTTAAATAAAGAATACAGAATTTCAGGACCTTTCCTAGGGAAAAAAAAATTGGTCAATTTTAAACAAATAGTTCTCCCAAGATTCAAAGAGACTAAAAAGCAAGTTGGTCTTCCAAAAACAGTGAGCCTGAAAAACTAACAAGAAAGAGATTTAAAAAAGAGATGAAAAGAAAACAGGAGATGAAAAGTGAGTCTGTGGAGCTCAGAAATGAGTAAATGAAACTATTTCATAGGTGAGCTTCTCATTAAAATCAACAGGTAAAGTAGATATCGATAAAAAAATATAATCAGAGACAAAGAAGACAGGATTCAGGAAATAACAAAAGAAAATGGAAAAAGAATGAAGAAATAAAACTATAAAGAGATGGTAAATATGAACAACATATAAATAATCAATGTTCTGGAAGAAAATACATGAAATGGGTGAAAAGTTCAATATATAATTGAGTAAATATTCCTGAAATAAAAATTCAGAACTATAGGTTAAAAACACATGGCTTAGCCAATACCCCAGAAAATTAGACTAAGATTGATTAATCAGACATAGCCTGGAAAATGGATTTTGAGCGGGAAGTTGTAGGAAGTTACAGCAACAAGAAATAAGGAAGCCCATGAACCAAGTCAGCCCAAATGAGAAAGAATAGGAGGAAATGAACTTAAGAGAGATTAAGTGATGCCACCCGCAGTGTCTGAGTCATTATGGATGAAAGGAGACATTCACACACACTACCGAGTCTGGTGAAGGAAAAGGGACAGCATGGCTTTTCTCTCAAGGGGAGGAAAAGCTTCAGTCCTTGCTCCAATGAGCTTTTATTGTCTTACTGGGCACATTACATGAAGGTCCTCATTTACTATGCACAGGTTGCTTTAGGTGGTTACCTTTTAGAGAAAACAAAGGAGCCAATGCTGCTAATCACATCATAGAAGATGAATATTTGCAAATGAAAAGGCAAAAGTGGTTGAACCGGTTATACTCATCCTTGGAAGGTTTAGCATGGATTTTAGGAAGTTGCTTTGCAGTAAATGTTTGCCACTGGGAGCTGGGCCCATGCCACGCAGAATAGTCTCCTACAATTAAGGATCCTGGCATGTTGGAGAGCAGCATTGCGTCATTATGAAAAGGCCAGCTCTGTGGTTAAACTGCCCGGGTTTAGAGCTCAGCTCTACCCTTCACTACACTGGAAGCTGGGCAAAATATTTTGTCTCTCTGTGCCAAGTTTTCTTACCTTCAATATAAAGATATAATAGCCACCCACATAATACTGGAGATAAAATAAGATGATAAATGTAATCCTCTTAGAAAAACACCTGGCCCATATTAAGCACCATTAATTATCATTAAATTCATCAAAACTTAGTAATTTTCTAAGGGTGAAAGAGTCAGAGGAAAGAGACAAAAATGATTTCTAGGTTTCAAAATTAGACAACTGCAGTGCTATTCATTAGCTAGGAGAACACAGCAGAGAAGATCATAAAAATTTTCCAGTTGTAAAAGATTAATTTTGAACATTAAAGATTGTAGTATCTTTGGGCAGAGAAGTAGAGATGGCCTGTGGGCACCTAGAGCTTAGGAGAGCAATCAGACTGGAGGCAGACGCAGGTACCTTTCATGTGAGCTTGAAGCCATGGATATGGATAAAATCTCCTTAGTGGTGTACACATGAGAGAAGAAAAGGGGTGAGGACTGAACCTGTGGATCATCCTTGTTTGTGAGCTGAGAGGAGGAAAAGGTCTGTGATGAGGGACAAGTAAAAAATAAAGAAGGGTAGGATAAATGATGGAGGAAGGGCACAGGAACTTGGGAGAGCCTGTGATCACGTGCACAGATGAATGGGCTAGCCTTCATCAAAAGGATGACATCCCTTCCACTGACAGAGAAAAAAACTGTAAGGATGTGCATAGAAGCAGATAACTTTGTAGATGGTAGTAAAACTGAAAAAAAGTTCTGGCCTGGTGCTTTGCTTTTGTCTATGAAGTAAGACAAGACCATCTGTGGCCAAATATGGGCAGTTGGTGCAACAGTGTTAGGAGGGTAGCCAGAGGTGTTCCTTCTAAACAACAACAAAAAAACCACATGGCGACCCTGCAGACATTGAGTGAAAAAGATGAACTACAGTATTACAAGTAAAAAGACTTTTTTTGCAGAATTTTCCCCCAGGAAATTTCCCAGTTTCTTGAATATAAGAACAATATGGTTAGATTGATTCAGGGTGGAGAATTTGAGATAAGGTGTGGTGTGTAAAATTTATAACATGGACACTTTCACCATAAAACAAAGTAGAAATAATTAAATTTAGTCCATCTCTGGCAGTGCAGATAGGGAATACCTGTAGCCTACCTCATTTCCTTATTTGTCTACTGAAAAGATTCTAATCAAATAATAAAATCTCTCATAGCACACAATGGAAAGTACTTCCTAGAATTTTTTAAAACTAATGAGGAGGAAACTTGAATATGCTTGTTAACATGTAAGCTAGATATTGGAAAAGAAAAGATTATTGTTTTAACTCCAGCTACTCTAAAAGATTATAACTGGTTATGTAACCAGCTACATAAAGTACAAGGCTTAGTCACAGAAACATCAGTCTGATATCTGAGTATTCATAGTTAGTATAAAAGTCTGAAGGATTTTTTATCCTCTATTTGAATGGTTTAAAACTCTCACAGAGTGTACTACCAGCATGACAGACATCTTAGAATTAATTAGTTTGATTAGTTCATATAGAAAAATGCATTTTTATTCAGTTTTAGTATTCAGTACTTTTGCTATAAATTGTTTTGAATATAAATAGGCAACCTCTTAATGATCATTTCAAAGATAAAATGTATTTAATATGCACACCTCAAACATTACTCACAAAACAACATTATGTCATAGGGGTAACAGTAGAGCTCCCTAAAATATAGAATCGCTACTTTCCCTCTTTCCAAGGAGTCAGTTGTCAATATAAAAAAACATGTTAAAATAGGTCAGTGAAGGATGGAGGGACAAGACAATTTATTGAAGGATTATGAATCAAATGGGCAAACAAGAAGAGAAGAATAGTGATGAGGAAAGAATTAATATAAGAATAGTAAGGTGCATTTTATAAATAAAATTTGTAAGGCAAATTCTTCAGAATAAACAATCAGTCTATGAAGAGCTGCCCTTGAACTTTAGTTTCTCATGAGTGTCCACTGACTTTGAAAGGGTAGTACAAATGATAATAGACAGGCTTCCCACTAGTAAATAAGAAGTGTATGATAAGACAACAGAGGTGTTCTGTGTCTAAACAAAAAAGGAAAATACAGGTCATGAAATGAGATAGACTGAAAATAATAAACTAGTTAAAACTGATAGGGAAAGAACCTTATCCTTTAACACTGTTCATCATGGTGCAAAATTGTTTGTGTGTATACCATTACTTCCAGTACGTTCTTCCTATAATCATCTAGGTCAGTTGTGAGTGAAAATGATTTTCAGAATTAGGTTCTTAGTAGATATCATATCACAGAAACCAGTGGCCATCTAGTCATGGCACCTCTACTCATAATCACAAGAAAAACTAGCTCTGACTTGACTAAAGTGAAATGTGAAATATGCCTTTTTTATTCTATAATAACATTCATTTTTACTAGTTAAATTTTTCTAATAACTAACACTTGTTTTTCTGAAATCTATGCTGTTATTCCTTTGTCAGTTCTTCACTATTATCATTTGACTTTAAGACAGTAGCAGTTCAAAAAGAACATAGGTTAATATATTTGAAGAAGAGATGTTAGAACTCTGTTAATACATTTGAAAAACTGGTGCATGGTTGACTCTTAGTGGCTTTCATTATCTTATTTGATGCCTAGTAAACTAAACTAGGTGCCTAAAACTCCCTTTCTATTTATTCTCAACCTCAATTATATATACTATTTTAATAAATTAATTAGCTTCTATTGTTCTAGCTTCTTAGATTTTTCCACATCACAACTCTCCAGTTTCCAGTGTGTTATTTCCTGTTATGAAATTATTCAAAGTAGTTTGTGTTTTATTGTTGTTTTTCAAAGAGAGGCAGGCTGATCAATGTTGCTTAGGGGTATTTAACAATGCTAGTTCCTTCCTGTATACGCATTCACACACACACACCCATACGCACATAGGCCCTACGTAAGAAGTTGCCAAATCTTTGAAGTATTCAAACTACCCTTTCTGGCTCTTTTCTCCTCCTTGTGGAAGTACCTCCTCCCTTTCGGTTATCCTGCATTCTCCTTTCTTTCATACAAAGAGCCTGTTATTAGTCACAGCTCCTCATGTTCCTGAGTTACAGTGGCCTACTTCTGCAGAAACCCAGACACTGGGGAGCAAAGTAAAGAGAAGAGGCAGACTTGCCCCTTTGCTGGTGGCCTCAATCTTTCTGGCACACAAGTGCTTTTTCCTCTTACAAGTTACATCCTGTCTGTAGACAGACTGGCCCAACAAGAAGGTTGTACCTGTTGAAGTGAAACCTGCCCAAAAGCATGTGTGTTGGATCAGAAGGACTTGGGGAAAAGGGAGGAATTGAAATAAAAAAGTAGATTCTCAAGAGAATTAAAATCCAGCCTCTGCAAACTCAATCAAGTAAATTCCCATGCCATGATTTTTATACTGATACTTTGCTATAGAACAAAATAATATTAGCACTTTCTGGAAAGAAAAACTTTAGTAAAACATCAGTAAGTAAGAAATATATGATTAAATGTTATTGACAAAAGTTATTTTGAGGTTACTTCATACATTTAAGTTTAATGAAGTTCTAAATATATAGAATCATTCCCATACCTATTAAGTAAACGTGAAATAGGTGAATGGGTAGAGTTGAAAAAGAGACAGTCAAATATTTTAGATTGTCCATTCCTTATATACATTTGGTTTTACATATGAGAGTGTTTATCACTCTGATTCAGAATGCAATGTCTTGTAGTGGTATTTGTGGTATCATTTATTTTCCAGCCTATGGAATAATTTATTGTAGAAGAGCTGAAAAAGTGCTCTTTTTTGTTACTATTTCAAAGCATCATTTATTTTCTCAAGGAAAGAACTAGAAAGAGTAGTTCCAAATTTAAAATGTCAACTATAGTAATTAAGCATTCGAAAAGGAGTTAACTACATGGTGTTACCAGTGATATTTAAAATTTCACGTTCTGGTCATGGGTACTTTTGGGGGGCAAAATCATAGCAAGTATACCAAAGCGAACTAATGTTCTTCATTCCAAAATGTTTCCCAAAATATTGTCTCAGCCATATGGCAAAAATTTGATGCAGATACCTATATTTGCTATCATGTTTAGTTATTGTTATTGGTGAAGTCAACAGAGAGATAAACTTTAGATACTAATACCTTAAAAATATGAACTTGCATGTAACTATACAAAGATATCTTCTCACAGTGGTCTTTCTCTTTAAAAAATAAAACAAAGAGATGAATGGTAGAAACATATATTAAATGACACTATATGCCAGCCAGACACTGGGCTGGATGCTTTACATACCTTAGATCATTTAACAATATAGTTAGATAGGAACTATTCTAAACTTGCAGGGGTATTTAGTTTTTCTTTTTCTAACTTTTGACTCATGTTCATAATGCAAAGATTGTTTGTTCTGCCCTATGTTTCTCTTGTACAAGAATTTCTCTCATGTATAAGTCTTATTTCTTGAGTCATCATCTGCCTCAGGCTTGATGTGGTACAGTCTCTGAAAGGCTGGTTACATACATACTTCACCTCACCTTTCAAAATATGCAGGCCACTCATTCAGTGTCCCAGGTGCCTAACAAGTCATGTTCCTCTCCCCAGTCAACTTTATCTTGCTGGGTGGATACAGAGTCATTAAGCTGAAATATGCTCTTTGTCAATAGACTTGAGGGTTGGGTTTAGTTATTAACTTGATGAGCCTCCACCCAGCAAACTATTCCAGAAATAATTTGTTGAGTCAGATATTTTTATAATCATATTTCAGCAAACTACTAATCTGCCCCAAGCACTGCTGCCGAATGCTGAACATCCTGGAGAGTCTGCCAGCACATCTCTGTTTCTGTGCAAGCCAGCGTGGCTAACAGACAAAAAGATGCCTTGTCAACAGATGCATTTTTTGTTCTTTCAAACTACATTGTCTTGTTATATAAAGTCAACAAATATTTGTTCATTCCAACTTTGATGAGTCTGTGAGTTGTTATCATAAAGTACTGAGCAGCATCCTAACCTAGAGAGTGTGAAAGTGGGAAACCGGAAGTGAGAGTCTATGATGATTATATGGAACTGAAAACTCCAGCGTTCCTCCTCCACCTGGAAGAAAAGCAGCTCTGGAAGGATATGCCCTCTCTCCACTAAGAGAGGACATAGCCACTTAGTCCTCTTCACTTAGTTTCTCCACTTAGTCCTCTCCACTTAGTTTACCCACTAAGAGAAACACTCAACTCCCTGCAATGTTTTCCTTACAGCAGCCTGTAGTGTGACAATATCAAGTGACGCAACTTCTGCAACACCTTTCCCTCCATCCAAAAAACTTGGAAGGAAGCGGGAGGGGAAAGATTTGAAGAGACACAGCAAGTTAGGCACTTCCTCCTTTTCATAGGAGCAAATAAAATAAGTTCCTATCTATCTACTTGGTAGCTGAGGACACTCAGTTTATAAACCATCCTGAACAGAATTTAATTTCCTAAATGTAAGGACATAAATAACATTTTATCTTCTTTAAGGAAAAATTATCCTGAAAAGAAATGAGTTAATTTTATACCAAAAACTTTCCACACAGTAGATGCTGAGCCAAACACCTTACACATTTTTGCTCACAACTCCATTAAATTGCCATTATTTCACCATTTTACAGGCACAGAAGATTAGGAATGTAACTTGCCCAGAGTTCCACAGCTGAGCCAAAATTTAAACTAAAATTTCACTTGTTTATTTTTTGTTTATTTTTAAGAGCCAGAACTGTTGACAAGTATATTATATTGCCAATATAGCAACTAATAAAATAAAATTAATGTGACTAGCATGTAAGTAACTAGTCACATTAGTTTTAATTAGTTTGTGTTTTATATAACTTGTTTTGATATAAAAATTTTATTAAAAAATCATGAGGCAATGAAATTTCAAAGTAAACATTCTACAATAACGAGAAATAACTGTATTTAATAACTCAAAGTATGCCTAAAATTCCTAATATGGGCAACAATAAATTCAGTTTCAAAAACAGTGATCTCACTGGAAGTCACAGAAAAAAAGACAAAGCATTCAGATCTGACAAAGATGAGTTGTAAGGGTTCAGGTATTCTTTATACTTCTATATATTTAGGTATGTTTGAAATATTTTACATAAAAATATATTTATGAAAGGGCAAATAATTACCCATGCAGAACTTCTGATCATTATCCTTAACTTGATTATGCCCTAGGTAACCATAGGCTCTGACTGTGTCTGAGCTCACAGGCATAACCAAAAATAATAAAAAATATATGTGAGGTAAAAGCCCATCGTGAGTAACTGGAAGGTGGAAATAAAAAAAGGCCAGATGATTTTTACAATAAATTCTTTTCAAATATCAGCTGATATAACTAAAAAAAAGCTTTCAAACTTATTTTACAAATTTAGTACAAACTTAATACCAATAGCTGACAAATGCAAAGAAAAGGAGGGAGAGGGTATACAGGAGGAAGGGGGCAAGAAAAAAGCAAAGGATATTAAATACAATATTATTTATAAATATATATGGAGAAAATGTTGAATAAAATTCTGCCAAATCAAGTTCAAAAGTATATTAAAAATCAACCCCACAGAGGATATTTTACTCTCCTGAAATAGAAGACAAATCTGATATAGGTGGCTAGACAGAAAACACATGTTATATATAGCTCAAAGGAGAAAATTAAAATAGATCTCAAAAGGTACCTAATAAATTTAACATACATTCTTGAATTTGTAAATGCCCACAGTAAACAAGGAGTAAGTGGCTATTTTTCAAACCTGGTTTTTAAAATATTACCTAGTGTGTTAGTTAAAGGAGCACTAGTTGCTGTTGGAGAGAAACCCTGAAATCTCAGGGGTTTAATAAAATACATTTAATTTATTTTTGTGATGTCCAGCTAGTGCCAGTGTCAAGATGGTGTGGAGAGGGTGATTTTAGGAGGGCAATGTGTGATGTACTGTCCAATGATCATTAAGAGATTTAGGCTGATGGCACCTCTGCCATCTTTAATACGTGGTCTCTGAGACTGCCCTGAGACTAACATCTAACCAGAAAGCAGGGAGCAAGGAAAGATCATACACAGGAAGTTTTTAATATGGGTTGAGTCAGGAAATGGCGTCCATCACTTCCACTAACATCCCAATAATTAGAACTTAATCACATGGTTGCTTCTGATTGCAAAGAAGGATGGAAATGTAATCTGTCTGTGCCAGGAGAAGAAAGAAATGTATTTGCCAGCCTAGCTGAGTCTATTCTCATGGTTTTCATATAGTCTTTCACTTTTCTTCCCACACAGAGTTACCTACCCTCTCTAAAAGGCAGACGATCCAAAACTTCATTTAGTTACTATACCCAACACAGAATCAAGGATCTCTAGGAGATGGTCTTTCTCAATCTGGTAATGATATGGCCTAATAGTCCAGCAACCTATGAACTGCATTGATTAATACCTGCCTATCTCCCTCCCATAATCATACATACAACGCCACATAAAAGAAGTGCTAGTTGTCATTTCTACATAACTCCTAAGTCTTTTATCCTCATTGTACTATTTTAGTACTTTCAAATACTCTTCTCTAAGTAACAACTTTGATCTCTACTGGATAACAAGTAGTACAGTAGTCCTCATCTCTGTAATAGCTGCCTTAAACTAACTTAGCTAAACATTCCTCCTGGTTCTATTTGATTTGCTCCAGGCACCCTTTTACGCTTCTTCTGCCAATATAGTTCTCACCCCATATTCAGACTTTACAAGCCTTGCTAAGAAAATTGCACTTGACCCCAGACAGCTGCCAAATAATTTTACTCATAAGCATGGTAACATAATAAAATTTGCATTTTAGAAAAATTATACAGCAGTGTGGAAAATAGTTTGGAGGGGCATACATAGGAAGCAGAAGATATTTAGAGTAGGCTAGAAGAAGAGAAAAAACAATTAGGGCTAATTTTTAGGTGTCTGGTTACTATCAGAGAAATAAAGTACAACTTTAAGAAATGACTATTCAAGGGCCTTGAACATAGTTCAGGAATATCAAAGTTTTCATTTGTCTTCTGGAGACAGAGTGAAGACACAGGAGATGAGCTAAATAATGTTATCTTCATTTAAATTTAAAAATCATCTAACAGTGAATTTTATGTTCTCTGCCTACATGCAATAAAGACAGACTATTAATTTGTCTACAAAGAATTCATTTACTGATTTCAAACAGGATTAATTTTATTACTTCATTATTGTACTGTCTAGCAAGCCTAAAAATAATAGATTAACACTTTAAGCATTAAAAATGTGAGTTCTATTCAAAGTTTTTTCTCAAAGAACCAGAATTTTAAATTAAATATTGTCTTAACATGCATTCTTAATCATTGTTTTATTAAATGAGATCTAAAGTATTCTTAATCATTGTTCCATTAAATGAAATAAAGTATGTAAAAGCATAAATATGATATACAACATTTATAGAAGTCTACTTTATACAAAGCACTATGCCAGACAGAAATAAAAACAAAACATGTTACTTATCTAAAAGGAACTTTTATACTAACATACACGAAAAATTCCAGCTATTGTTAATATAATGAGAATGGTTCGTGCAACATAGATGTAACCTGGCAGCCAAGGAGAGTAGACTGGAATGTGCATGCACGAACAATGATGACTTCACTGTACTAGTTGGTGGGGGTGATGGACAACACTGAGTAAAGCGATTTTTACTTTGTGGCTATTGCATTCAAAATGGCTGGGCAAGTAGAGCAATGAATCTGTGTCAAATTTTCCATTAAGCTTGAACGTTCCTCCACAGAGACTATTTGGATGATTCAGAAGGCCACAGCTATGGGCCACTGGTGATTGGCAGCTTCATCACCACAACACGCCCGCTCATGCATCACATATCATACAGCGTTTTTGGTGAAACATCAAATCATTCAGGTGACTCAGCCCCACTATAGCCCAGATTTGGCCCTCTGAGACTTCTGGCTTTTCCAAAAACTAAAATCATCTTTGAAAGGGAAGAGATTTCAGACAATCACTGAGATTCAGGAAAATATGATGGGCAGCTGATGACAGTTGGGAAAACTGTGTGAGGTCCCAAGGTGCCTACTTTGAAGGGGACTGAGGTGTCACTGTCCTATGTACAGTGTATTTTGTATCTTGTATCTTCTTTAGTAAATGCCTCTATTTTTCATAGTACATGGCTGGATACCTTCTAGACAGACCTCAAATACCACAAAAAAAACTCAATGTAAAATGAATATCTTTCAATTCAATGTCAGTACATATGGAGCATTTCTGAGTACCCCATAAATTCAATTACTATAGTAAAAAAAATTCAGATTACAAACTGAGAGCCTGTAAATAATTGAACAGACCAAACTAAACACCAAATATGCCCTACTTATCCTCCACCTGTTCAATGAAATATCCTAAGAAAACATCAAAAGCATAATGAAAGAAATGAAAACAAGTTGCAAAGAAATGACAAGATTACAGATACAAGGAAATCACAGGCTAAAGAGCCTATGATATTAGGCTTACAATACAGCTGAAACTGAGGGTCCAGGTGGTTCATGCTGTTCAGATTAACACAGTTAGTGACAGCAATAGAGTTTGAATCCAGTTTTCTGGGTTATTAATTCAATAATAGTGATTTCATTTTATCACATCAACAGATAGAATAGGCATCCCTAGAAAAAGCTAAATAGTAAATAATCTACATTTAGATGTTGTACAGCTCAAACTTTTTCTGCTTTATGAAAGTATTTTTGAAAAGACTTTCAGGAAAAATATCTTTAACTTGTAATCCCTCTGCTTTCCTATGTTGATGGTATGGCAAAGACAATCTAAAGTAATAAATCTCTAAGAAAGTGAAAAACCCCTATTCTAATATTAAGAGATTAGAAAACTCCATGGTATTTAAGTCCTTGTCTTAGTCTGTTTGGGCTGCTATAACAAAATACCATAAACTGGGTGGCTTAAAAAACATAAATTTATTCCTCATGGTTCTTAGAGGCTGAAAGTCCAAGATCAAGGCTCTAGAAGATTCAATTTCTGATGAGAACCCACTTTCTGGGTCACAGATGGCAACTTTTCATTGTGTCCTCACATACTGGAAGGGGCAAGGGAACTTTCTTGAGCTGTTTTTATAAGGGTGATAAGCTTTTCATGAGGGTAGAGTCTGCATGACCTACTTCCTACCTCCTAATAACACCACCTTGGGGGTTAAGTTTCAACCTATGAGTTAGGGCAGTGGGAGGGGACAATCATTTCACCACGGCAGCCCTGCTATTGAATCAAGAAAAGATGGAAGGAATCTCGAGCAGAGGTAAGAATGTGAACAAAATTCCAAGACTGAAATATGTCCAGTTCAGCTAGACAAAGCCTACGTTGGAAAGATAGGTAGGTGTTATATTGTGAAGGGTCTTAAAAAAAATCTAATGAACATTTACTCGGGCTAGAATGGAGTAACGAGGACTGGATTTACTACTCACTTGCCAAGTCATAACTCCCTGTACAAAGCAACTAAATAAATATATATGATATAATGATTTTCAAGAAAAAGAATATCAAGCTAGAGGGGCAATAATTTCCAAGATGTTGGAAACAAATGAGACAAGCCCCACAATTGTTCTAATTTATTGCATGGAGAGGGTATCCAGAGTGCAGATCAGGGAGAGGTAAACCCTGGTGAACTCCTTGAGTGAAGAGATGGAGCTAAGAGACAGGAGAGGCCATGGTAGGTAACATTCACAGGGTAGAGCACAGGAGAAGTGAGAACTGCGTAGAGAATTCCAGAGATCTTCAGAGAGTCCCTCACCTCACAGATCTTCACCTCAGTAGTGAACAGTGCATATGTGTGAAAATACTACTTGAAGCTGGGGAAAGAAATGCTTAAAAAGGATTAGAGTAAGCAATCCTTAGAGCTCATACAGGGCTGGGAATGATGTCTATTCCTTTCAGATGGAGTGTAAAACATCACAGTTCACAAAATTTCACAGAGTACTCAAAGTGCTGTGCCTCATACTGGGGAAAATTTCATCCTAAATTCTATTCTTATTCCACCTGTCAAAACATAAAAGAAAGACCTGAAAGAATCATACTGTTTTCAAGTCACTTAGTTGCACCCCAAGACAAGATCAAGAATATGTATAGGGACACAAAAATATTCAAAACCCGAAGGTAAAATTTACAATATTGGCAATCAAATAAATAGTTATCAGGCATTCTAATGAGCAGAAAAATAAAACACATCATGAGAAAATTCAGTCCATGGAAATTAACCTGGAAATGATACAGATGACAAGTATATACAGATTAGTATACAGGATATTAAAAAAGTTACAAGCATATTCATATACTTAAAAACTAAGAAAATATTGAACGTGTTAAATAGAGATATGAGCAATATATAAAAAGACCAATAACAACATTCTAGAACAGAAGTCAGTAAACTTTTTCTAGAAAGGGCTAGATAGGAAATGTTTCAGGCTTTTATAGGCCACTTAACATTTCCATCATATATGCTTTAAAAAAAACCTTTAAAAATATGAAAACTATTTCTAGCTCATGGATTGTAAAAAAAGTCATAGACAAAGAACAGATGACACAAATCAAAAATAAACAGCATAATGATAGATTTAAACCCAACTATGTCAATAATCACACTAAATGCAAATGGCCTAAACACCCCAATTAAAAGGCAGATTGTCAGTTTGGATAAAAAAGCAATACATATCTATATGATACTTTCAAGAACCCCACTTTAAACATGAGATATGGAAATAAAGAACACATTGACAGAAACTGGAGGGAGGAGGGTGGGAGGTAATGGGGGAAAGAAGGGGAAGGGTTAGTATTTGATCAGTATTTATTGAGGTGCTCTTCTAAACAAAGAGTTCATATTTCTTTTTCTATAGTCCCTGCAGGATTTTGATGCCATTTTAAAAAGTAAAGAACTCTGAGATAATGTGCAGATGCAAAGATGTGCCCATTCATAGACTTTATATCAAGTCACCTTTATATACAACTGTCTATTTGCATTGTTCATATAAGTGACTGAAAAAATGAGTATTTCCATTTGTCTGGATTCATCCTTTAGTGTTCTTTCCCTTGAAAGTTGTGTTTTCTTAGCATGTATAGTGCTTTTCACTCAGTGGTCGCTCAATAAATATTTGATGTTGGCTGTGTAGGGGGCAATGATTGTCCCTGAGCTGCTTTCTTTCAAGTCAAGACCATGGGGCTTTTTTCCAGTCAAACGGAACACAAACATGTCCTGTGATATACTAGAGAAAACCCTGCAGTCATCAAAAAGACACTTATTTTGAAATGCCAAACATTTTCTTTACAGTACGTTAGGCTCTGTTTAGGGTGACTTGCCCAGAGTAATTTAGTGGTTTAACTATCTTCTATCACATTATAATGTTCAATACTATCATAGCATATTGAAAAAGATAATTGCCTGTTTCCTTTTTTAAGCTTGGTTTTTGCCTTGCAGTTTTACATTGTCTTATCTTTGAGTCTACACTTACCTTGCTGAACAAGATGATTAACCTAAGAAAATGTTCTATTCTATTGGTATATTTCTTAAGTAACTACTATTAATACCATTTTTATAAACGGATATAATTAACTTATAGGCTGGCAGCTTTTGTTAAAATTCTTTTCCTTTTTTCCTTCCTGAGCTTATCCTAATCTCTGACTCTAACTTCTAAACATCTGTCTGGAATTGATTAAATGACCCCATTTGAGCCTCAATCAGCTCAGCAACAGAGACTGTCATGCTTAGGAACTGAGCATCACAGGTGTAGGGTAAAAATTAACAAATTGAAGTGTTGCAGAGGAAAAACCTTACAGGCTAATCCCCCTGAAGATTCCCTTCATACAAAACTGAGACTTTAGGACAGAAGTGTTAAAGGAAAATAATTACTAGAATAATAACTTATATATGTGATTTAAACACTAGATATACTGAAAGTAGGGAGCTTTCTTCAAGGATTAGTTTGAAATAGAATATGCCAGGGGATTCCCCTAAGTGTCCTCAAGCCTGCTTGCTTCCTTTCTGCCTCCATGAAAGGGTAGAATTTGACCCAACATATTACTTCACCCTTTGCACCTCTGCACACATTCTTTCATCCAGAGGTTTCAAAATGTTTTTTTAAACCTTTGCACCACTTTTTAAATTTTTATTTATTTTTAGAGAGAGGGGAAGGGAAGGAGAAAGTGTGGGAGAGAAACATCATTGCCTGGTTGCCTCTCATATGTCCCCTACTGGGGACCTGGCCTGCAACCCAGGCATGTGCCCCGACTGGGAATCAAAGCAACAATCCTTTGCTTCAAAGGCCTGTGCTCAATCCATTGAGCTACACCAGCCAGGGCTCAAAATGTTTTTATAAATGTAAATTCGTAAGTCTCATCATCACTTCTTTCCACAGAAATGGTTTATTTAAGCAGCACAGATATTTACCTAAATGGCCTACTCAAGGTCATCTGAGAGGTCCTTTGTGTAATCTGGATACAGATGTTCAAAGTCTAAAACTACATGCAGCCTCATTGCAGGTCCAAAATCACTGAATCCTTTGACAACTACCACTGGAGGGATGAATTATCATCTTTACAGCAAGGCTCCTACCAATTGACCTTTCCCTAGGCCAATTGACCAAGCATGCAAATACCTGGAAACCCAGACTTCAGTCTTCCTCTTTCCTATCTTACCTCCTCCAAAAGCTGAGTGAGGAAAGACATGATTTTTTAAAGATACTTTATAAAGTACTTTGATTAAATAAATAGTTGGTCATATTTTCTTTTGTCTCCCCAAACTCTTCTACTAATCCAGTGAACAAATATTTATTAATATTTCTTTTGTTGCTACTCACTGTGCTAGACACAGGAAGCACTACAGCCATGCTTCTCTCTTCAAGGGAAGGACAGACAGTAACAAGAATAATGTACACTGTGGTCAGTGCTATGAAGACAAATGTGATGGGCTGGGTGAGGTGGGTAGAAATGGATGGATCAGTGAAGCTCTTCCTAAACAGGTGATATGTGAACTGAGACCTGGAACATGAGAATAAGTCAGATTTTTCATTTGTATTTCTTCTTCTCCTTCTTTTCCTCTTCTTCTTCTTCTCCTCCTTTTTCTTCTTCTTCACATCTTACAGATTTTCATTTCTAAGAAAGTAAAATATCAATCTTTAATATCCTACATAAAAACTTTTGGGGGATCCTTTTCATTTCTTTTCCAGAGTAAAACTGTAAAAGTGAGAATAACCACTGTAGTTTATCCCGCCCCCATGATTGGTCCATTTCTTGCTCTGACCTCATAAGGCACCATTGAGATGGAATTACAAACCACTGCTATAAAAGCTCCTGGCTGGGCTGAGGTCCTTGTTTAACCCAGGAAAATGATTTACAGTATCTATCACTGAACAGCAAGTGGGGGCCTGCTGCCCTCTACCACCCTCTACAAGGGGTTTCAAACTCATTTTCACTGGGGGCCACATCAGCCTCTGGTTGTCTTCAAAGGGCCGAATGTAATTTTAGGGCTGTATAAATGTAACTAGTTCTTAACGGTAAATCAAGGGTTGCCTCAGGGCAGAAACAAGGTGTCAAGCTGCATTTAGCCTGTGAGCCTTGTGTTTGCCACCCGTGCTCTAGGCAAAATTCTAAAGGCAAATATTTGGTGATGAAGGAAAGGAGTCTCTATTTAAAAGCTTTACAATTTCGGGATAAAGCTTCCCCACTTTAGTCATTAGTCACTTAAGCTTATCAATTAAGGCTAAACTCTTCAACACCTGGGTTCTCCTCCAACATCTGAATTCCCCATCTTGGTTTTTAATTATCTTATTTCTATAGGGTTAGTTTACAAACTAAAACAACAAAAGATACAAAAGATACACAATTTTGGAAGAATGGCAGGCTTCCACCTCATAACTTGTAACACCCAAAGAAAAATAACCCTACCACCCTCTGCCAGGCCAGCCCCATCCTATGGTGCACCTGGAGTTCCTTCCCGTTCAAATACAATCCTTTGGGAAAGGCAGGCAGCTGCAGCAGGATCATCCAGGCATCCTTGAGGAAGAAGTCCTGAGAGCCATTCTATCTCAAATCTTCTCACTCATAACTCCACGTGCTCTGGAGGCATTCAGCTTCTCAGCCAATCCCATCCTAGACTGTTTACCAGTCTAGCACCTTGGGCAGCATCCTCCTAAGGCCCCTTCCTTCTCCTCCCCAGTGATCTGATCAGATCTCTCTGTGTCAGTGACTTGTTGGATTTGGACAAGTTTGTGTGTTTTCTCATTTTGTTTCCAGTTTGTTTCTTTAAAAAGATTTTCTTATTTGTATTTTTTATTTTGTTTTGAAGTCAGCATGTCTAATGACTTTGCAGCCATCTCTGCCCATGAGGAGTGCCATATTGTTACAGAACAGGGCCACAGTGGTGGTGCACAATATACTATTACTGAAAGGACCCCCCACTAGGTTCACTATGCCCACCGCCAGAAGAAAGACATCTCTCAATGCCAGAGATTTGTGAAAAGGATAGGAAATATTTATTTAAAGCTATACAGACTTAGAGTAGTGACCTAATGTCTTTATTAAAATATTAAAGTCCTTTAGGATACCCATAGACTCACATAGTCCCTCCTTCTCCCTCTGCCCTAATCTAGGTGCTGCATCTCAGGAAAAGTAGTAGACGTCCATGATTTAGGCTTCCAGAACCATCAGCTGTGTTGCCTCCAAGATCTCCAGCTAATACAAAGCAATGCGGTATCTTCTCATGGCCCACCAGCAAGAGTCCTTTCACCCCTTTTCTTCCAGGCAAAGTCTCTCCTGCTTCCTAAGCCACGTGGCAAAAGGGAGCACCCCAAAGCCACATGGTCCTCACTCTCGCCAAAGCTGCAGGGTCCCCACTCTGCCAAAGCCATGTGGTTCTCCCTTCACATGGCTGCCAAGTCTGGGTTTAAATCTCTGCCAAAGCCATGTGGTTCTCCCTTCACATGGCTGCCAAGTCTGGGTTTAAATTTCCGCACCAATCTTCCTCTGTACCCCCATTTCCAACTCCTCCTATAATCAGTTACACCTGCCAGCATTCCTGTATTATCCCAGGTTTACTGGGCTGACATTGTGAGTTTGGGCAGGTGCAGCCCCATGTCATGGACCCAATTGTCTTCAAGCTCTCGTGCAGGAACTGTAATTCAGGGGGAGCCGCCTCCCAGTTACATCTTGGGTGGAAGTCACTTCCATCCCCCTGGCTCAAAGCATGGCCGCAGCTATTTAACATATCTCTGAAACCAGTTAAAGGTTATAGATATGTTAAATGACCATACCAGAGGCTAGCTGCAAAGCTGTTGCTGTACAAAACAGCTCTTAATGGCCCTGCTCCATGTGTCCCTTCCCTCAACTCACAGGGAGGAGAGGGGAGGACATCCTATATATCTTTCTAATATTTCCTGGACACCTTGAGTTCTGGACCCCATTCCAAATGCCTATTTGGGGCCCCCCTCTCAGCTGTACCCTGTTACAATATTGGCGATTATGTACTGCTGAACAGCACTGGCAAGGGATCCTTTGCCAAGGTGATGTTGGCCTGGCACATTTTCATTAGCAAAGAAGAGGCTATGCAAATCATGAATAGGTGGGGCTCCTCTAAAGTTTACAAGAAGTTCATTGTCTTAAGAGTTTAAATCACTCCATCACCCAATTATTTGAGGTGATTGCCACCCAGGACCAATATTTTCTCTTCATGGAGCACACAAGTGGAGGGCGCTTATGTGACTATCTCAAGAAGTACGGCCAAAGGACCAAGGAGGAGGCCGACCCATGTTTTCTGATATCTGCTACCAGAGGAGAATCGCCAACCATGACCCGAAGCCAGAGAACATCCTTCTAGACAGTGAGCTAAATACCAAAGTAACAGACTCTGGCTTCAGTGCAGAGTTTTCAGACCATGAACTTAACACCTTCTGTGGCACTATGTCCTACATGGCCCTGGAGATCTTGCAGATCCAGCCCCATGATGGCCCGAAGGTTGATGTTTGGAGCCTTGGGATAATTCTCTACAGAATGGTGACAGGGAAACTTCCATTTGTGGGGGATAACTTGGGGAACTGCAGCAGTATATATTGAATGAACAGGTTCATGTACCATACTTTGTCTCTAGAATGTCAAAAATTGTTACAAAAATTAATGACTATTCACCCTAGCCAAAGAACAACCCTAGAAGATATAATGAAAGATCCATGGTCAAAATTGGCCAGGAAGATGAACTGAAGCAGTACAGCAAGCCACCCTAGGGTGACATTGAATTCCCCCACCCCATCCCCAGTAATAGAAATAATGAAGAATCTTGGATTTAGGCAGCACGAGATAGAGGAGTTAGTAACAGGAAGAAAATATAACAATATATGGGCACATATCTGATCCTGCATACAACAAAAAATAAGATGAAAGGCCACACTTTTGGGGTAAGGCCTTGCCCCTCTGCTGCCCCCAAGAGCAGTCTTTCCACAACCCAAGAGGTCCATGCATCAAGGCAGAAAACTGATGTCATTCCCCCAGCCAACATGAAAGCAAAGACCACCATTCCCCCAGCCAGTATGGAAGTAAGGATGACTGGTTCCCAAACCAGCCTGAAATCAAGGACCACCCTCCCCTACCAGGCTTAGAGTATAGGACTGCCACCTCTAAGCTCAGCCCTCCAGTGTGGCCCTGGGGGCTCCCCTACCACTTCCAGCAGCAGTAGCAGCAGCTCCAGAGAAAACCACCAACAAAACTGCCTCCAACCTGCACAGCCTGATGGTGGGTCTTCAGGCTCTTCCTCTGGCCACAGCAAGGACCAACAGGAGGTGGCTAGGAGGGTCTTCAGATTCTTCTTAAAATCCTTATGCTGTAGGCCATCCACTAACAAGCAGCATCACAAAAGAACAAGAGTCAAGCCCATATAATTGTTTAAATTGTGGAAGGCCAATATAGGGCCACAGTGAAAGATGCTGGGAAGATCAAGTTGCCCTCCCTGGATTTTTATTATTCCTTTTTGAAATTTTTTGAAGATTTCTTTTTAGAGGAGAAGGGAGGGAGAAAGATAGGGTGGATTGGCTGCTTCTCGTACTCACCTGAAGCAGGACTGAAACCACAACCCAGGCATGTGCCCTTACTAGAAATCAAACTGACCTTTCACTTTGGGGGATGACACCTAACCAACTGAGCGACTCCAGTCAGGGCGCACTCCCTTATTTTTAAATGCAGAACTTGAAAGGGCTGTGCTATGTGGTGCAGATGAGCCAGAGGCAAAACCGAAACAGCTGCAGGTGAGAGCAGTGCCAGAAATATATGCTGTGTATGCAGGTTCAGCAGACAAGGGAAGTGTGCAAACTGCCAGTGTTCTCTGTACAAGATTCACATCAAGAGGGTATCTGGCATCTCCATGGCCTTCAAAAGCATCTTACTCCAAAATATCTGCTAAGCCTGGAGGTGAGCTTGAAGGACTGCTGGGAGCCCTCTGGGGTCAGGAAGAGAGGCGGCCCTTGCTGTGTATCTACTCCTCAGACCCTACTGTAAAACTTCAGAGACTGGAGTGTTTTTCCGGGGATCTTCCCTCCTCCCCCGCTCTTCTTTGCTCTCATGTTTGTGGGGATTCTTATTCAAGTATTTGATTCTCCCAAATTTTGTAATAAACTTGATGCCATTAAGTAGTCATATTGTACAACTCTCACTACTATCCAACCCGATTCACTTTTAACACACTCTGCAGCAGCAATTTCCTTCTTTTCATTAATCTTGCTTTAGTAACATAATGAGCTTTATGGACTTCAAAACGTTATGATGTATTTCATTCAGAAACTGGGAAGTAAGTCACTGAAGAATTATTCTTCACAGGCTATCTTATGCTTCTGCTCGTAGAATTCAAGAGGCAATGATTCACTTCATCGACCCATCCCCGCCCTCTTGAGCGTCAGTAACTGACGATAGCAGCACCCACATCTCTCCAAAAATATGCAACAAATAGTCCCCAAAGACAGCTGTCTAGAGCCAGCTTGGATTTCCGGCAAGTTTCTTTCCTGCTGCACGAAGTGAGTAGAGCAGGGACCAGGTTCTCTATCCTGAATTACAGAAGTAAGTGAAGAAGGAATAATGAACAATGTGAGAAATACAGTTTAAGGGTCAGTACTCCACGTTCTTGCCCTCCTTTTGGTTCCCTATTTAAAAGTTAAACCACGAAGCCCTTACACTTCATTCCTTAAATCTGCTGTCTTGGCGGTCTGTGGGGTTCGCGCTTTTTATTGACGCAAACCTCCATTCTCGCGGGAACTTGGGAGCTGTAGCTGCCCAGGACGCACAAATTTCTTGAAAATCTCTATTGGCTCTGGGGCCAGAGCAGTGACTGAGGAGCTTAAAAGAAAGGGGCGGGGCCTAGGCTTAGTGGGAGGAGGGAACAGGCACGACGGGGTGGTGAACTAAGGCAGGGGGCGGGGCTGCGTGGCCACGACCTGTTGATCGCAGGTAGCGCTGGCCGACCTCGGCTCCCTCAGGATCGGGGCCGACTGCGCATGCTCGGGGGCCTCGCACTGCCCGCAGCCGAGCGGCGGTGACGAACTGGCTCTTCTGCTGCGGTGGTTGCGGTTGCTGTGATGGCGATGTGAGGGGGCCTGAGGCGGGATGGTGCTTACCCGGGTAGGGCCGTCTTCTTGCAGTAGAACAAGGAGCTCCTCAGTCCGACAGGCGGTGGAGGAGGCCGAGCCGGGCGTGAGGTAAGCCCCCCGCCGCCTTCTCCGTGTCCCCCGTCTCCGGACACCCACGACCCCTCCCTCTGTTCCTCTTTCCCACGGGCCGGGCAGGAAGCGGCCTCCTTCTCGCAGTCCTTCTGCTCCGCTCCCGAACGTCACCCTGCTGCTCCCAGTGGGAGCCGGGTGCCTGGCCCGCTGAAGGTCGGTGGGGACGGCGTTACGGAGCGCGCTCCGTGGGGCGAGGGGCCGCGGTGCGCCGCTCGCCGGGCTCTGCCCGCAGCCCGGGAACGGAGGCGCGTCCCTCGGCCGGCTTTTCGTAAACCTCACTTCGGCCGTTTCGTAGACTCTGCCTGCCCTTCGCCCTCTGCTCCATCCTCGCTCCTTTACCCTCCTTTCTTGGTTCTGCTCTTCCGTGCACGCCTCCCACGTGCGTCTCCGCCCGGGTGGTCTCCGGTGCGAGGGAGGCAGTGTATCCTGCCCTGCCTCGATGCCTTCTCTCTCGCTGTGCGTCCGTAGCCTGGCTCTTCTTAACCGACGCTCATTACCCTCTGCAGCCAGGTTTTGCACTCTGTTGCCTCTATGTTTCCCCCTTGGCTGGCTTTTATTCTCATAGACCTCCTTTCAGTACTTCATTTTCGTTATCGTTTGTTAGTTTGTGGTTGTGCTTTTTGCTTTAGCATCGCCCTGCTGGACACCCTCGGAGGCCCTCACTCCCTAAATCCTTAGCTCTGTTTTGGTACCCAGCTTCATCCCTTTCCGTCTAATGGCCCCTTTTTCCATCTCGATCCCATTTCTAGTCTTGATTATTTTTTCCTTTCTAAACTGTGTGGGTTTTTTTTTTTTTTTTTCTGTTTGCACAGGGCAAGTCCCTTAACTTCAACCCGTCTATAACTTTTTATTAAATCTCTGAACAGTTCTGGTCTCTTCTGCTTTCTACCTAGAACTAGATAACCACTCAATATTTTTAGTTCCTCTTCTAGTTTAAGAAAATCTCGTCTTCTTTATTTAATGACTGGAAATATCACCAAAAGAGTGACAGTAGCAATAAGTCGTTACACTTAACTGATTGAAGCTTTACTTTTTACGAATTACGTTTGCCTGACGTGCCAGGAGAAATGAGTACAGACTTGATGAAAGTATAAAAGATTAAGATTTGTTTAAAGCTGACCTACAAACATAAGGTTAAAATTTGAAAATTTTATTGTCCTCCAGGAAATACAATTGTCCAAGAACCAATCTTTGGTTAGCATTCCCACACTCAATCCACTGAGCTACACCAGCCAGGGCACAAGAACCAATCTTAAACGAAATTTAACAAGTAACTTATAAAATTAGGTATTAGTTTTTATACTGCTATTGCAGTATAAAATACTGCTATTGCAGTCGATTACATCATTTTCCTAATGATCTCTGTTCCTTTTAGTTAGTGGGTACAGTTTCTACTAAATTAAGAATAGAATTAGTGAGCTTGCTGAAGGAGAAATATGTGAGAACGTGTATTAAATTTTTTAATTGGGCAAAATAACTTAACAGCTTTGGAAAATTTTTTCCCATCTCCTTGTGTCAAGATTTGGCATACGTAAAACTTGTCTCTATGTAAATCATGATATAGTATCTTATTTTGAAAGCATCTGCTGAAGCAGTTACTTTCAGGCAAGTTTGCCTTTATTCTAGAGTTGAAGATCAACTAAATTATGTGTTTCTTTCTGGAATCTCAAAGCAGTCACAAACAGTAAGTTCTTCCTTATGTTGCCAATATCAGGCAGGAATTAAATTTTTCAGTTTGTTGTTCAGAGGGAAACACCAAGGCAAAAAAACGTAGTCTCTTATTCCAGGTGATAGTAGAGGTAAAGGTAGGAGGAGATAGAGTTTAGAATCTTTTGTCATTAAACCATCCCTATTTTGAAAGAACCAGCAGTTATTGTGTGAGGTACAAGGTAATGAACTCAACTTTTAAGGCTTTTTAAAAATGATTTTTCCAATGCAAGTAGAGCTGACTGCTGTTTCTGAAGGAAGCTTTCCTGCCTTTCAAAGGCAAGTGTTTTTATTTTTAGGTAGCTATTCACTAAAAAAGTAAATGCTTACAAATTCTTGTTGGCATTTTTTAGTGAGTTGATTCTGTGCTCTTAGAAATTAAAATAAGGACTCATAGTTGATAGCAGGTACAGGACTGGACATCAGAAGATCTAAACTCTTATGACTAAGACTTATGACATTAGTTTGACAAGCCACTTAACCTCTATTGTTTGGTGTTTCTACCTGTAATATGTGGCTAAAAATAATGGCTACCCAGTAATTTTTGAGTAGCAGTATAAGCCTTAATTATTTAAAAATTCTTAGGGCCACCACAGACAAAAATTGCTATGTAGCACTTAGTTTTTATCTCATTTAGACTATATAATAAGAGTGTAATTGAATGCTTAAATGTCAGGTCACTGGGATTTATATTTTTAAAGTTCAGATTTCTGTGAAAAGCCTAGTAGAATGATGTGAACTATGGACTATCTTAATGTTCGTATACAGTGAGCAGATGCTACAGCATTCAGCGTATATGACTATGCCCTTTGTTTGACAGTATTTGACACTGAAAATGTAAGAGTTATTCATGTATGTGGTTAACTACAAAGTTTCTCATGTCTTATATTTTAGCTTTGTTTATTACAGATAAATACCCTTGAGAATGGAGACTTTGTAGTAGATAGAAAAGGTAAGGATTTCCTCTGCTTTGACTCTAGGTATTGAGGAAAAACTTAAAAGTGAGTTTTATAATATGCACCTATGTATTTAAAGAGATGAATGGAGATGGAGAAGCTGAGTGGTGATAAAAAGAAAGACTTCTGAATGGGCCCAGTGGTTTTTTAGAAAAGTTACGAAGCACAGTTGTTAAGATCTAGATTTTTCAGGAGGAATAGAGTGAAACAACTCCACAGTGAGTTTTACCATTTTATTTTTAAAGATTTGTATTTTTTAACAGGTACAATTGGTTACCAATGATGTACTAAACGTACTACAAATTCATCTTTTTTCTTAATAGAAATATAAACGTATCAGGCATATACCATTAAGAGATATCTCCTGCTTAGGTAATCCCTTAGGTGATTCTTGTTTTGATGAAATTTTTTTTGTAAACTATCAACCAAGGGAGCATTCTGAGAAAATTATAGCATATTTCCTTAAATGGGATTCACTTTCTTCAACCATCTATAACAGAAAGTATTTCTAAATTATATTATTACAGAGATGTGTGTTATTGAAAGTGTTATGTGTTGTTAAGTTTTATGAAATGTCCTTTTGCTACAGTTCTTAATATATTTTAAACTAGAAGTATTCCCTTACTGAAACCCCCTTGAAGTTGCCTTGTAGGATGCAGCTGCTTCATTCATGATTGTTTTTGGAGCAGAAGTATCTCTGACATCTGCTCTTTGATGTCTCCAAGTTGCCAGTAACTTACTAGCTTCAACTGGAAATACATACTGCTAATTGTAACTATCTAAGCTGCAGAGTGAGGGCTTATTGACAATCAAATTTAAGACCTTGGAATCCTTTGCCATTACTTTCATCTTTTGGAATTGAAAAACCCATATTTTAAAACCACCTTCATTCTTACTCAGATCTACTTTAAGACGGAAAATTAGTTGCTTAGGCAGATGAGATTAGACTGTAGGCTACCACCAGTCCTGCTCTGTAAATTGATAACTATGTTATGTCAAAGTATGATAATTGTATGATATAATGCTTGCCAAGGGCCCCAATTTGGTAAAAGGATTCTGAAATAGGCCCTGAGACAGGGGGAGCTAGAAAAATGTCTGTAAGAAATGAAATCAGAAAAATTGTTTGAATTAGAGAGTTGAAATATTCACTACTTGTTTGGGTGTGGGGGGATTGGTTGAAGTTCTTGTTTGTTTGTTTTATTTTCCCCAAGATTTTAATTGGAAGCCAACTTTTTCTCTTTAAAGTCCTATGGCCTATAAATGAAAATATTTTCAAGCCATACAATTGAAACTTATAATAATGTGTTTAGTTGAGTTGCATTATTTGAATAGACATTTCCTTGAATGAAAGCATATTCAAAAATTGACATGAATTAAACAGGGCAGCAGTTTATTAAGCACCAGGTGCCATGCTTGGTGCTTTATATAATTTTGTGTGTGTATATAAGTATATGTATATGTATATATAATCTTTTTAAGCCTTACCTTTTGACCTAGCAATTATAAATATTATTTCTTTTTTATAAGATTTAGGCTTAGAGAATCTGAATTAGAATCTAGGTCTGTCTGATACCAAAGTTAATTGTAGACTAAAGAAAGCATAGGAAGTTAAGAAGACATTGTTTCCTAGAATATTTTCCAGAGACTGGATTGTATTTTTATTCTCATTCTGAGCCTTTTTCTTTGTTGAAATAACTAATAAGATGGAATATTTTAAAGAATTCTAGGTACATTCCTGAATTAGGTAGTAAATGACGACTATGATTTTTTCTGAATTTCACTTCATGTTAAAAGAAATAATTAGCCTGGACCAGTGTGGCTCAGTTGAGCATCATCCTGCAAAGCGAAAGGTTGCTGGTTGGACTGCTGGTCAGGGCACACTCCTGGATTGTGGGTTCATCCTGGGTTAGGGAGCATATGAGAGGTGACAGATTGATGTTTCACACATCAGTGTTTCTCTTGCTCTTTTTCTCCCTCCCTTCCCCTCTCTCAATAAATAAATAAATAAATCTTTAAAAAAGGGGGATTTTTAGTTTTCAGTGCTTCAGGCTATCCTGGGTTTTTTAAGGTATACGAGTATAACACGGTATATTTGAAGGCATTCTGTGTTATGTTATTGGCAGATTTGTTTTATGGCATAGATGTGTTCTTGAAAAATTTATATGAATTGCTTATGATTAATTAAAATTAAATTCTGTTTTTCATATAATGTCAGAAGTAGCTTTTATTAAGTGCCCATAATGAGCAGTAAAAGTCTGTTTTATTTCTTTACTTCATTCTCATGTGCTAAGTCAACCATGGAAATGCTTGTATAAATTTCTAACTTTTTGTTCTACATTATACGTAAAAAAATAGTTTTTCTGTGGAGCTTCTAAGTGTTCTGTTTTGAGAGTGCTACTTCTTACTCTAAAAGTCAGTTTTGAGATTAGTAATGATATGTTTTTCTTTTATCAGACAACAACTGTTAAAACCCAAATTTAAAAAAATTAGAAGAGAACAATGCATTAAAACTTCAGATATGGTGTTTGTGGGTGTGGGATGTGAGGGATTTGAAGATTTCATAATTAGAGAATAATGTTAATTAAATGGAAAATAGACTACAGTAATTTATCCAATGCAACTTTTTTTAATTGTTGCATTCTGATTTCAGTTTTTGTTTAATTATGGGTATATATATCTTGTGGCTTGATGATAATTTAATCTATTTCCTATAACAGTTTATGTATAGGCTTTAGAAATATGCAAGTTTAAAGATAAATTGTAGCGTTTTATATATTTGAGGATTTTGTCCTTTATCCTTATTTCTGAACTGTGACCTTGGATAAATTATGTAAACATCTTGGTCCTTAGTTTGCTCACCTGTAAAATGGAGTAATAATAGCTCTTTCAGACTCTTATGAGAATAAAATAAAATAGTTTAAGTTACTTGTGTAAGAGTAGGTGCTTCAAAAAGTTATGAGTGTCTGTATTTGGTTTCTATTTGATCTGTATTTGGTATCAAGAGGGAAAACATATAACTTTTAAAGGTCATCTGTCAAGCTATTCTCATCATCTTTTCCTTTGAAGATCTCCCTTTTTCCCTCTCCAGAAAAGAACAATGTAGTATTCTATTCTCTTCTTGAATATTTCTGTAATTTCCTCAGTATAGCATAGGACTGGTCCTCAGGAGTTCATTTGCATTACTAAGGAGTGAGAGCAAAAGTTTCTAGACCAGTGATTTTCTTTACATGTCCTTTCTACTGTAGTTATTCTGATAAACTCATCTTCGCTGTGAATCACTTTTAAAAATGAAATGTCACTAATGAAAGTGTGCTGTGCATGTGAATAATTTCAAAGACAAAAAGAAGGTTAAGGCCATGTGAGTGATGGTGATCTTCAGAGTCAGACAAGTGACAGGTGGCTTAGCCATTTTAAAGCAGGCTATAATCCAGTGACTTAGCATGTTTAACCTCTAGAAGAGGGAGTTTACAAAACTTGGCAGTGTTGGGGTCTCTGTCAGTGAAAAAGGAAACTGAATCAAGGAATACAACCATAGCTCAGGTATTTAGACTGAACCAATCAATGCAGATTTAACCAATTTAGGTGGCCAGAATTACACTAGATAGCAGGGTTAGAGATGCAAGACTAATACACATGTCACTGGCTGATTGCTCTGTTTATAGGTGTATGTAACATTCTTTTTGATGCGATTATTAAGGTTCAAAATAACAGTTATAGAAGGTAGTAAAATCTACATTTTTATGATGGAGAGAAGAAAAAATCTGTGAAAAAGTGAATGTGGTCTTTATTCTAACATTTTTAGTACCTAAAATAATTGTACCAAGGACAAAGTGTTTTTTTTTAATTTAAGCAATAAATATTTGGAGTGTGGAAAAAATTATAGCATATCCAGTTGACCTTTGTGTCAAATATTTTAAGTAGCTCGTAGCATATGTTTATACACAGATACATTTCATTTAGAAATCATTTACTCTATCCAGAAAGTTATTTAAAAATTGTGAGTTCTGTATTTTAAAACTTAATAGGTTTATGATGTTTTGGGTATTCATGAAGATTTTTTCTGAACCACAGAACTGAGAAAGTAGTCTTCTGTTTATTATTGTGCTTTAAAGTGGATCCTTAATGAAGATATAATAGTTAATATTGATGTCAGTGAAACTGAATGAAAACAAAATCTCTAAAACTTTACTCCTAAACCTTACAGAGGTTATAGATTTTTTAGATATTATATATATTGAGAATATTAAGTAACTTAGTATAGGTTTCCTTAAAGTGCACCTTTTAATGTTTACCATTTTGTTTGAGGTGTTATTTTTCTTTCTCCTAGGAGGAACAATATATTTTTAACAAGAATCAGTAACCAGAAATCCAATATTTGTTATTTAATAATGTTAAGAGGAAGTTTTGATCAGCAGAGGTAAGAATATGACATTTTACATTTAACTCATAATAGATTAGGTCATTTGTTAAATTTCTATAAACTATTTTGAGAATTATAAAGGGTCTAAGATTTTATCCCACTTGCAAGCTAACAAGTTAGCCTGCCACATGTGCCATGGATATGGTCAGAAGATACAAGACTTTTGGATCAAGGAGAAGGATAGTTTATATTCACAGCTATAGCTGTAGCTTGAGAACCAGGCTGCACTTGCATATAAGCAGACTGTGTTTTAAGAGAGGAACCCTGAGCTAATGGTACCTGAATCTTTTATATTGGACAATAAGCCTGCTTGATTTATGCCTCAGTGGGATACATTATCTCTAACTTGGGTTAGTAAATGTATCTGCCCTTTGTTTCAGTATGAGATACTATCTCCAATTTCCTAAGACTTTGCTAAACAGATCCTTGAAAAACAGTCTGGACAAGGGCAATCAGAGTCTCTGCTTGCAAGACGTAGAGAAATGCAAGACTCTGGAGAATTGTCTTTTAATACTTCCTACTCTGAATTGTTTTTTAAAGCATGTATTATTGATAAAGATGATTTTTGCAGTGCTTTTTTTTGAAATAATAAAAAGATGGAAACCACTGAAATACCAAGTAATATGAGGTTGTTTAAATTATAACATTCATAGTATAATAGTTAACTATTAAAAATGTTATAAAACTATCTATTGACATAGATGTTCATCAAAAAAATAATTGAAATAAATGGGTTATAAAATGTACATGTGGTTTGATCTCATTTTATAGAATTTGTATGGATGTACAACATATGAAGAATATATACCAAAGTATATATTTCAGTGGCTAGAATTGTGAATGTTTTTTCTTTGCTTGTCTGTATTATTTTAGCCCTTTTGAAGATGAATACTTTAGACTTTTATAATGAGGGTTTTTTTAATTTAAAAGATGAATCATCATTTAAGAACTTTACATAATGGAGAAAAACATTCACAAATATAAAAGGGGATTAAAGAATGTTACTTCATTTTTTGACTCTGGAATTGGTTTTATGTGCATTGTAGAACTATAAGAGAATGATTAGGTAACTTAATTTGTTCTTAAGTTACTATTTTACCTATGATAAAGTCAGCAGTTTCTTTTAGCAATTTGATATATTTATCACATGTCATAAAGGAAAACAAACCTTAGAAAAAGTGTTCTAATAGGACATACCTTAAATTATAGTTTTCCTATTTAGTAAATATATTCTTAGTAAGTATGTTTAGTAAATGTAGATACTGGTACTATTTTATTGGGTTAGTCTAAGTTAGGTACACTGACCTAATTTGCCTCATTTTTTTTCTGCCTGTATTTAATACTCAAACATGTTTAAATATTAGTGTTTTTGTACTTGGAATTTTTGTTGTTGAAGTTCTCATAATTTTTCCCCTTTCTTTAACCAAGGTGCTGTTACTAGATTTGTCTTCTGAGTATAAATTAAAAATGACTGAAGTTCAAGCAATGGTAGAATTCTCCGTGGAGCTAAACAAATTCTACAATGTGGATTTATTTCAGAGAGGGTGTGTATTTTAATGTGAAAACTATATATATTTTTAAATTTAATTATTTTGAAAACTATTTTGTTTGATAATATGTACAGTTTTCATTTATATTTAATTAGATATATTTGTTCTAGCATATATAAGGAAAACCATGAGGTATATTCAAGTAATTTTCTCAGATGAATTTGTTTTTAAATATGTGAGAATTATGTACATGGATATAATGATAATGGTGGATATATTTAACATGTGTTTCTAAATTTATACTGATCATTGAGAGAACTTTAATGAAAAGTGTAAGATCTTTTTTCTCCTTTGTAAAAGTTTATAGTATCTGGGGAAAATAAAATATACATACAAAACACCTAAGAAGAAACACAAAATGATGAATATTCAGTAAGTGTATGTAGGAAATGCTCTAGGAATCAGAACAAAAATACCTTTCTAGGTTATATTAGGAAACACCTTTTGAAAGATAGGATCAAAGTATGGATAATACTTGGATACACAAAGGATGAAGTGAAAGACCCTTTTAAAACTGGACAGAGTAGTATGAATTAATTCTTGGAATTAAGAATGAACATGTTATTTTAAAGAATGTTTAGGAGATTGGATATTCTGTAGAATTGCTGAAGGAAAAATAGCAAAGAAGGGAGAGGTTATGTTTGTGAAAGGTTTTAATGTCTGGAAAAGAGCTGACCCTAGGAATTAGGGTAGCCATTCATGGTTTCCAAGTAAGGATAAAATTATCACTATTATTATAATAAGCATTTACTAACTCGACAAAGATTGTGGTATAGTAGATTGATAGTTGTGTATAGGAAATAGAAGCATAGGGAACAGTTTAGAGGTACTTGCAGTAACTCAGCATATATACCTGAAGGTCTGCACTAAGAATGGTAGTAATGCAACTATGACTAACAGAGCAAGATAAATCTTCTGTCGTTTTTTTGTTTGTTTGTTTTTGCTTGGCTTGGCTTTGCTATCTTCTTGAGAATATAAAAACAGTATACTCTGCTCTGCTCCACATGTTATCTCATCCCTTAGCAGGACAGCCTAGGCTTGTTCTCATGGCAGAGGCAGGCATCCAAGAAAGAGAACAGGGGATGCCAAGGCCATTTGAATTGGACTACTTGTTACTTCCACTGCATTCTGTTGGCAAAGCAAGTTAAGAGGCCAGACAAAGCATCTGGGCTAGTGTCTCTTTGGCCAAAAACTCTTAAAACTTTATGGGGTTTATATATTTTATATAATCCATTTCATGAAATCTATACCCACACTTGTTTTTTGAGGCATGACTACTCTCTGTATGTAATCACTACTGTTTGGGGACCAGGAGTCTGTGGGAACATGCCCTTAAAGTTCCTAAAAACCCTTTTTGTCACACAGAATATGTACTTAGACACTGCCAAAATTCCTTTATAGATCTTAAGAAAGGGATTTATAGCCACACCTGTGATTTGATCTTTGTTCATGGCTGCATTTTATTTTGAAAATCTAGGAAAATGAGATTTAAAAAATTTTATATTCCGACTCGGCAAGTCCTAATCTCTATATTCCCTCTATATTCCTAATCTCTATATTCTGCTTGTAAAATGACCAGTTGTTTCTTTAGCTTATCTCTTTCTTGCAGAATCTTACTATACTTAGCAAAGAGCAACCAGTTGACATTTTTAGTCTTCTGCCTGGAAATTAGCTTGGTTATGTACAAAAGTTTCTTAGGTACATTGTCTGAATTCTTCTAAGTTACTGCTGACAGCATGTATATGTAAGTTTCACCACTACATAACATGGGTTACCTTTTTTTCCTCATTATTTTTCTTGCCTCTGTAATTGTTTCTTTGGTCTTCAAGTCAGTGCCACATATTTTAAGTTTTTGTTAAGTACCAATTTCTGCATTAGTTATTTATTGCCACAGTAATGCAGCTAACAGCAAACACAAAATCTCAATGGCATCACAACAATAAACATTTACTTTTGTTCAAAAGTCTGTAGATCAGCTGACTTTCTGCTGATTGGGGTGGCTTGAGTAATCTTTACTGGGCTCACTCATGAATTCACAATGAACTGGTAGGTTTACTGGGTGCTAGCTGATGCACAGTGGCCTCAAGGTTTGGTAGACTCAGCTATGTTTTATGACCTCTCATATTCTAGCTTAGTCTCATGGAGGAGGCAGGTTACCAAAGAGAAAGAAACTGTAAAATAACCTTTAAAGACTTGGGCTTTGAACTCTCACACTGTCATTTCTGCCACATTGTATTGCCCCACATAAGTCATAAAGCCAGCTTAGATTAAAGGGGTGGGGAACTACACTCCACTTTCTAATGGGAGTCATATCGCAAGAGGTGTGGATATAGGGATGGGAAAGAAAAATGGAAACATTTAAAAGGCAACCTATCACACACTGTCATATTTTTTGGTTGTTAAATTAATTTCTGTGAGGCATTCTGAGAAATAAATAATAGGATTTAATGACTGATTCCATGTGGAAGATGATGCTGGGAGAGAAAAAATCATTTAATATTTGAAGAGGTATGGATTTGCATGTGTAGAATTAGTTTGAAAAGCTCAGGAAAGGAAAAAAGTGATTATGAATCAAATATGGCAAAACCTTTTTTAATTGTTGAAAATAGGTAGTGGGTATATCAGTTCATTGCTTGACTTTTTGCAAATTTGGAATTTGTAATGTGAGATTTAAAAGATAGTGCTTAAGTTTTAAATCACGTCGACTTGGACAATATTAGAATTACTGAGATAAGTGATAAAGTTAAAGAGGATGACCGTTGTGGTACTTAAGATTAGTTCATTTTGATTTGTTGAATTCGAAGTATCTTTTAAAGAGTAAAAACATAATTGAGTAGATTTAAAGATATAGTTGGCTTTATTGAGCAATTTATGAATTGGGCAGCATCCCATCTAGCAAATAGAGAGGAGCCCCAGAAGCTATAAAATATGGAAGACATTTTTAGGCAGAAACTGGGTGGGACAAGGTTATTAGAAAAAAAAAGAAAGTATTGTTTCAAGCAAGGTTGCCTTCTGTTAGGGGAAAGAAGGAATCTTATCACTCAGGTTGCTTTAGCTTCCTTTGGTGGATATCGAGGGCCTGCTTGACAAATTACTTCATTAATAGGTAGGGACCAGAAAATTCCAGACTGACCAATTAAGGTAACATTCCTGGAGAAGGTTGAAATTGCAGTTAGGTGAGGTATTAAGTCTAGGTTCGTTGTGAACTTGGCTTTAGCCCAAGTAACTTGATTTGGGGCCTGTGGTTTTATTTTTAATACGTAGCCTAGTGGAGACAGTTTATAAATGGAAGTTTCAAATGGGTGTAAAGACTAAGTGAATTATTTTTCCCTTTTATTATCACCATCATAAATATAGCATGTATAATTCCCGCTTTTATTAATTTGTCATTATTCTACAGTTTGGTTTCCCTATCCATTGAGGACAGTTGAAGAATATTATGTTACTGAACTTTCAAAAATCTATTAGAAGCTTACTGTTTTTAGATATATGGTTTGACTTGTTTATTTCTAAGAATATTTTCAAGGATATAATTTACTCTTTTTCAATTTTTAAAAATATTTTAATCGAATTTATAGGGGTGACGTTGGTTAATAAAATTACACAAGTTTCAGGTATACCATTCTACATCATCTGTATATTATAATGTGTGTTTACCACCTTAAGTCAAGTCTCCTTCCATCACATTTATTCCCCTCTTACCTTCTACTGCCCCTCACCCCCCTTCTGTCTGGCAGTCACGATACTGTTTGTGCCCATGAGTTGTTCTTTGGAATGTAATTTATTATTTTTTTCTATTCTGACTTCCTTACTTCTGCCATTTAAGCCAGTTAACTTAGATCTTGTATTTGGCTGTTATGTTAAATAACTGTCATACATTACCTAGATTTATATTTATATTAGAAAATAAAAATATCTTTACTAATTTATTTTCTGATATATCAAAGATTGCTTGGATACTAAGATGAGAAACTTAAAAGTAATTTATATGTAGTATTGTGATATTTTAAAAATAACATCAGAAAAAAATTACATCAGTAAATATCTTACTGAATAACATTGGGATTATAGCTCAGTAAAGATTACATGGAAATGGAATGTGAGGAAATGTTTCTTGTGCGTGTTTCCTGATGGTTTTTTCCTGCTCTTGTAAATATTTTTATTGTAATTTGTACCTTGTTGTTAAGTGATAGAGAACTGATTAAGCAATGCCTAAACTTCATGCAGAGAAGAGAGAGAACATGTTACATCTGAGTAAGTTTGTTTTTTGAGTGGGCAGGTTTTTATAATATGAAATCAGTTTTTAAAAACCATTTATAATTATTTATTTTTTCAAAGTTATGCTGAAGAATAATTTATCTTTGTTATCTTAAAAGAAAAAATAAGTTGAGCAGGGAAACTCTTACATGCCTTATTAATTTCTCTGGTTGCTATATGTGACATTCATTTAAAGTAAGAAATACCATATACATTCTGTTTTTCCCACTTATCTTCAAACATACTGGTTTCCCTTTGGATTTCATCCTGTGCTAATATTTGATCTATAGATCTCATACATTATTTTAAATATTATAGGAGTAGTAAATATTATGGGAGACTGATATTAGCAGACCAACTTTATTTTTTTAATATATAGATACATGAAATTGGAGCATTGCATATTTTAAATATATTTTTTGAAATGGCTTTTTTGTCTCTTCTACTTTAGTTTGTACCAGATTCGTGCATCTATGAAAATTCCACCAAGAGTTCCCCACAGAGTAGAAGCTCATTTGTTTCATGGAACAGGTAAGCCAGGGAATACTGTGTAATAACTTTTCATAATTTTATTTTTTAATTACAAATATAAGACACCAAAGAACATCTTTGTAATGCTTCTTATAAGAAATATATTTAAGGCCTCAAAAAACAGGCTTTCTTGTTATAGTTTCCCCATCTTCCCCTTACTTCTTATGAGCAAATGAAAAAAAGAAGTGAAATTGCCAGGAAAACAAATGTAAGTAGGGGTGGTATGAATTTTATCATGTGGGATGTAATTTTCAAAATACACACTGAATGTGGATGTGTAATTTGACATGATTATCAGAGGTATTTTATGATAAAATTTAGTAGTACACATTTCAAGAATATTTTTTAACCGTGTGTGTGTGTGTGTGTGTGTGTGTACAGTGTGTGGTTAACTACTCTAATTAAAAAGCAAAGAGCCAGAAGACATAATCTGACAATTTGAAGTGTTTAGCATTATGTTTTTAGCATACTATGGATGCAGAAATTCTGGGTAATGTTAAATTTTTGTTTTTTACATTGTTAATCAATTCTGGAAGCAACATGTGTCCAAAATTACCCTACCCAAGTTTTATAGTTGGATAAAGCTAAACAACAAACTTTGCCCTATCACTAAAAACCTTGGTGGAATTGTAAAAGATTTTTAACTTCAAGCTCAATATTTCATATGTAAACTGGAACAAATTCCAGAAACTTTATGGGATGTAATGAAGTATAAATCATTTACTATACACAAGGAACATAGCTTTTTTTAGTTTTTAGCAACCAGTAAATGGAAATGGAAATATTATTATCATTGCTGTTTCACTATGTTATTTCACTAGTCTACAAATATTTCATCCATTATTATATAAAATGGAGAGTTTACTCTATATTCCTGAATACTATCAAATGCTCGGGGGAGCCTATTTATTGCTCATGACCAAAAATAAACATTCTTTAAAAAAAACAAAAAACATTTCTTCTTGGCCTGATACACATATTAAAATGTATGTTTATTATCAAGCTCTACCTGCTGTAGCTCACCAGCATTGGTAGATTGAGCACAGGCCTGCGAACCAAAGGATTGAAGTTTGATTCCCAGTTAGGGCACACGCCTAGGTTGCAGACCAGTTCCCAGCAGGGGACTCACGAGAGGCAACCATACATTGATATTTCTCTCCCTCTCTCCTTTCCTTTCCCTCTAAAGATAAATAAATAAAATCTTTAAAAAATATATATATTTTTTTAATCAGTAGGTCTTTTTAAGTTTACATTGTAGGAAATGCAAAGGTTAAAACAACTAATATTCTTTTTGAACCTCCTTAATCTAGTAAACTAAATATCTTGCTCTGTTGTATCTCCTAAAGTTGCCAGTTGAATAAACTAGAAAGACTATTTTTCTGGATGACTTTTATATTTATTTTTTTCAGCTTTATGGAGGAAGAATTGACAGATAAAATTATATATATTTCATGTGTACAATGTGATTTGATAAACATGTACATTGTAAAATATTACCACAGTCAAGATAATTAGCACATCCATCATCTTGCATAGTTAAATTTTTGTGCATGTGTGGTGAGAATGCTAAAGATTTACTTTTAGCAAATTTCAAATACACAACACTTTATTATTTAGGATAGTCACCATAGTACACATAAGATTATCACAAACTTAGAACCGAAAGTTTGTGCACTTGGATCTACATCTCCCCATTTTTCCCCATATCCCTAGCTCCTGGCAGCTGCCAGTCCACTGTCTGTTTCAGTAAAATTGACTTTTTTGTTGTGTTTTGTTTCCATATGTAAGTTGTACCATACAGTATTTGTCTTTCCCTCTCTGACTTATTTCACTTAGCAGAATGCTCTCAAGGCTCATCCATACTGTACAAATATCAGGATTTCCTTTTTATGGCTGAATAATACTCCATCATGTATATATACACCACATTTTTTGAAACCAGAAAAGTCAGCATTTGTTCTGCCTTTTACCACCAAAACCAGTAAGTAGAGACAGGGATTGAATCTTCACGGCACTTTATTCAGATGGCTGGCGATCTGAGAATACAGGGGGTTATGTACCCTAAAAGACTGTCTTATACTTCATTTCAGGCCAGACTCATAAAAGTAGGAAAGAGTATAGATAAGAGGTTTGGAATTCAGGGAAAAAGTTGTAGGTAAGTGATTTGGGACTTAGGAAAAAAGGTTAATCAGATGAAAGCTGCTGTAGGCAATTTCCCTAGCATCCTTTCATCTGTTGACTGGTGATTCTTTATGTCTTTGGTGATTATTTGTGTCCTGCCTGGGCTGCAGATATTTCTCTCTGGAACTAAATGGCTCAGATACCATCTTGATTGCTTGCAGTCCTCCATGGGGCACGGAGGTAGAATTACAGTGGTCCCCTGGAGTCAAAGTGGGTCATATCTTCAGTTCCTGAAACAGTCACTTTTTTACATGCATTAGTTACTAAGCTTATTAAGTATTACCTAAAACTGTTTCAAAATCTGAGTTCCCCCGTCATTTTCTTTATTCATCCACTGACAGATACTAGGATATTTTTGCATCTTGGCTATTATGAATAATGCTGCAGGGATTACATGGGAGTACAGACTTCTCATTGGAATACCAATTTTGTTTTGTTCAAATATATACCCAGGAGTGGGATTGCAGAATCATGTCTTAGTTATATTTTTAATTTTTTGAGGAACCTTTGTGTTCTTTCCATTGTTGCTACACCAACTGCATTGCCACCAACAATGCATAAGGCTTCCCTTTCTCCAAATCCTCACCAACACTTCTTACTGCTTGACTTGTTGATTCTTACAGGTGTGAGGTGATATCTCTTTGTGGTTTTGATTTATATTTCCTGATGAGTAGTAATGCTAAGTATCTTTTTGGTATACTGTTTGCCATTTGCCTGTCTTCTATGCAAACATAACTATTTTCTCTGCCCATTTTTAAATCTGATTGTTTGGGGTTTGCTTTTGTTGTTGTTTTGTTTTTCTTTTTGGCTATTGAGTTGTGTTTTGTAATATATTTTGGCTATTGATCCCTTATCAGATACATGATTTGTAGATATTTTCTCCCATGAGGCAGGTTGCCTTTTAATTTTTTTATGTTATCCTTTGCTGTGTAGAAGTTTTTTAGTTTGGTGTAGTCCTTTTTGTTTAGTTTTGCCTTTGTTTTTGGTGTCCAATCCAAATGATCAGTGCCAAGATAAGTGTCAAGGAGCTTTTCACACTGCATTTTCTTCTAAGTTTTATGGTATCAAGCCTTAAGTTTGAATCTTAATCCATTTTGAGTTAATTTTTGTGAGTGGTATGTGATAGGGGTCCAGTTTTAGTCTTTTGCATAAGGGCATTCATTTTTCCCAGTACCCATTATGTGTTCCTGGTGCTTTGTCGAATGTTAGTCATCCATATGCCTGCGTGTTTATTTCTGGACTTTTATTCTGTTGTATTGGTTTGTGTGCCTGTTTTTATGCCAGTACCATACTATTTTGATTACTATTATCTTGAAATAAGAAAGTTTAAAATGAGAAAGTGTAGTGCCTCCAGCTTTGATTATATTTTTCCTAAGATTGATCACACTGGCTATTCAGGATCCTTTGTGGTCTCATGAATTTTAGGGTAGTTTTTTCTGTTGCCTTGAAAAATGCCATTGAGATTTTGATAAGAGATTGTATTAAATCCATAGATCACTTGGAGTAGTATAGACATTTTAACAATATTAAATCTTCCAATCCCCAAACATGGGGTACTTTTTTGTTTACTTTGGTCTTATTCAGTTTCTTTAAGCAGTATTTTATACTTTTCAGTATATAGGTCTTCAGTCTCCTTGGTTAGAAATATTATTTCTAATATTTTATGTTTTTGAATCTGTTATGAATGGGATTACTTTCTTGATTTGAGTACTACATTGTTAGTGTATAGAAATACAGCTGATTTTCTTATGCTGATTTAATATCCTGTAATTTTACTGAATTTGTTAATTAGATATAACAGTTCTTTGGTGGAGTCTTCAGGATTTTCTGTATATGACAGTACAAAGTCATGTCATTTGCAAATGACATGTAATGACAGTTATACTTCTTTCTTTCCTGTTGTATACTCCTGATTTTTTTTTTACCAGTTTGCTGTGGCTAGAACTTCTATTATGATGTTGCATAGAAGTGGCAACATTGGGTATTCTCGTTCCTGACTGTAGAGGAATACTTTCAACTTTTCACTGTCGAACATGATGTTAATTATGAGCCTGTCATATACGGCCTTTATTATGTTGAAGTATATTTCTTCTATACCTAATTTATTGAGTTTTTAACATTAAAGTATGTTGAATTTCTTCAAAAGCTTTTTCTGCATCTGTTGAAGATACGATTTTTATCCTTCATTTTGTTTGTGTGGTGTATCATATCTGTTGATTTGCATATTGCAAAACATCCTTGCATTCCATAGATAAATCCTACTTCATCACAGTACATGATTCTTTTCATGTATTCTTGCATTTGGTATAGTAGTATTTTGTTGAATTTTTACTTCTGTATTCATCAGGGATATCGGAATGTAATTTTCTTAGTGTCTTTGTCTGGCTTTCATATCAAGGTAATGCTGGCCCTGTAAAATGAGTTTAGAACTGTTTTTCTTTTTCTTTAAGTCAATTTTTGGAAGAGTTTGAGGAGGATTAACATTAATTTTTCCTTAAGTGTTTGGTAGCTTTCACCAGTGAAGCCATCTGTTTCTGGACTTATTCAGTGGAAGATTTTTGATTACTGATTTAATCTTCTTACTCATTGGTCTATTTAGATTTTCTGTTTCTTCACGATTGAGTCACATGTTAGGTTGTGTGGTTTGAGGTCTTTCTAGTTCATTTGTATGGCAGAAATGTTACATGTAAATATGATTTACAAAGCAGTGTTATTTTGATATTATAACAAAGAGTATTTCAGAAATATCCAAATAAAGTACCTTTTTAAGTGCTTTTTGTGAGCACTGTGATTTGGGTTTCTATTAATTATAAGTCCAAATAGAGTCATTGTTGTTACCAGTTCAGTTTCTAGTATCTGATATTATCAACTGTTTTATTAAACTGTGAAATGTCAATGAGCTGATAGTTTACTAGTGTATAAAAAGGAAGTTTCTTTTAAAAATAAGTTGCCTATAGCAGACACTGTCTTTAAAGGCAAAGGCTAGCTTTGGAAAACAATGAACTTCCATAATATATCATTTTAGCCAATATGTGAAAACATTATGTATACATGTATTGTATTATCATTCTGGAAAAATTTACAGAGTTTGCATATTTTTAAGTAAATTATAGCAACTGGGATTTTCTCTATACTTCTTATTACATACCTTATATTTTCTTTTTTGAGGTATAATTGACATAAGTTTCTGATAGATAACATTGATTCAATATATATGTACATTATGAAATAATCATTAAAATAAGTCTACTTATGTTTTATTACCATACAGTGTTATCACTGACTGTATTCCCTCTGCTGTACATTATATCCCCATGGCTTGTTTATTTTATAATTGGAAGTTTGTACCTCTTAATCCTCTATACATCTTTTACCTATTTCCCCAACAGCCTCCCATCAGATAACCATCAGTTTGTTGTCTCTGTTTTGTTTGTTGTTTTAGATTCAGCATATAAGCATGCCCTCTATTTCTTCAGACTTTGATTTGTGCTTTCATCTCAGTATCTTTTCTTTCCAGTACTGTTTTACCACAATTCCTACACTTTGTGTATGTTTCTGGAAAATTTTTAGAAAGAAGAGAAAAAAATAATGATTTTTGCCTATGAGTTGTAGTAGGGCAGGTTAGATGGGGTGAGAATTAGATGGTATTACAGCTTATCACAACACATTTAAATTATTTTTAGCATGAGATTATGCTAACAGTGAGAGGTTTGGGTCAGGAACTAGTTGTCGCCTGCAATAACATCAGTCAAGAAAGACAGTGAATATTTATAAGGCTGTTGAAAATTGATTAATGATAATGCATGTAGAGACTTCATTGCTAATTCCAAGTCCCAGTTTGAAATTTTAGAAGACTATAATTTCAACACAAAATTCAAATAACAAATCTCCATGTCTAATAGCGATACTATTTTTTAACTTGCTGATATGTTGTTTTATATCCATATATTCCTTCGTTCTGAAAAAATTAACTTTTATGCAAACAATACAAGGAAATAGTTAAAAGATTAGTCCACAAAGGTTTGTAGTGAAAACCTTAGCTCATTCTCACTTGATCTTAGCCAAAAGGCTGAAAAGTAATAGATATAGCTCATTCTCTAGATTCATTTTCTTTTTATTGTTTCTCTAGTACTAATTGTTTCCTTTGTATAACATTTTTACTTCCTGTTAGGCTAAATGACAATTTATCTTATTTGCTCTCTTCCTCTCTCCTACTTTTAAAAAGAGGTACCATAATCATAATTCCCATATCTTTGACCATTACTCTAGCCTCAAATAATATATTTAGACCTTAATACCTTATTTCAGCAAATATGACAGGCCCCTCATTTTATCAAATAAGGAGATAATGCAGTCTTGCCTTTTTATTCAAATTTTCTCTTTTTCTCCAGCTTCTAACCTACTGGATATATTTTGCTTTATATTATCAAGATTGCTAACATTCATATTCTGTTCTGTAGTTAAATCTTATGTGCTTTGTCTGTGTTTGGTTACAAATATTGAAAACAAATAAACAACATTTGTATTTTTACAGTAATAGAGAGTTTATAAAATTGAAATGACTATCTTACATAAAGAAAAAGGATCTTAAATTTCTGTCAAGATAAGGCAAATCTACTTACTATTTTGGTACTGATATGAATCCCCTGTGATAGAGATTGTACTGCAGGAGCTCCAAAGCAGGGAACTGTGTAAGTGTTCGTGATTTCCCAAAAAGACCACCCGAAAGACTTGCAGATGTGTATGTGTCGTTTATTACTCACATGACAGGAGAGTGCACTGATTGGTGTGAGAGAGACCACACCTCTTTCAGTGTGAGGCATGTTATAAGGGGTCACAGACAGAGAAGGCAAGGCATGTGTATATCACCTCACTGTGTGTGAGGAGGGAAGATGTCAAGCAGCCATAGAATAAGAAGCCATCCCCAAAAGGAGGTAAGGAGGGAGTTACAATCCATTTTCTCAGGACAATACATATTTCTTCTGGCCATGGGCCCCCTGGTCAGCACTCATTATGGTTGTTGGAAGAGCCATGTCCAGTATTAACTCTACCAAGATAGATATAGAGATAGATACAGATATATCTTAGGTATCTTAGGAATTGTAGATTCAAAGATGAGGCTCATATGGAGATCCAAGATGGTGACAGGGTAGGTGGAAGCTACACAACCTCCTTCCAGGGGACCAAATTGGAATTACAAGTAAATTATAGAAAAATCATCCTGAATAACCATGTGAACACTAGCTGGAGAGAAGCCTTATAACCAAGGACTTCCAGAAGAAGCCACAGTGAGACTGGTAGGAAGTAAAGAGGTGTGAGAGGGCTGGCTGGGCTTTCAGAGGTGGCATCTCAAGTTCTAGAGGGATATATCAGAGGATGGGGGTGTTTCCCCTGAGAAGTGTGGAGTCTAAACCCCAAGGTGGGTTCCCCAGCTTAGAGCACCAGAACCAGGAAAGGAACCCAAGTAACTACTGGCTGTGAGAAGCAGCAGGGTTATCTATCAGGGAGAGACAGATGGAGACTCAAAGAGGCTCTGAGAAGGGTCAACACACAAAATTTCATTTATAGCCACTTACTCTGAGCTGTGGCAATGGGAAGACAAAGCAGACTAGAGAAACGTGAGGAGAGTCTGGGGTTGATGGCTCTGGAGAGAGCTGAAGGGTCAATTGACAGGAACTTTGTGATGAATCACTCCCCATACTGCAGAAACCATCTTTCTCAGGCAAAGCACTCCTCTCTATGTGGCATCAGGCTGAAGAGAAACAATAGCCCCACTCTGTGGAGCTTAAGGTGAGCTGCTGAGGAGTACAGTTGGAGGCTATTTAAGTGATTAAGCCTAACAGAAGGCATGCTGGCCAGGATGGATCTCTGGGTAACATCCACATCCTGGGGATACCAGAAGGAGTAGAGAGTAAGCAAGGGATCAAGAACCTATTTGAAGAAATAATAGCAAAAGACATCATTAACCTGGTGATGGGAAAAGACACACAATTCCAGAAAGCACAGAAAGTCCCAAACAAGATGGACTCACAGAGGCCCATTATAATTAAAATGACAAGTCTTAAAGACGAGAGAATCTTAAAAGCCACAAGAGAAAAGCAATTAGATATCTACAAGGGATTGCCCATAAGACTGTCATCTGATGTCTCAAAAGAAAGATTTCAGACCAAAAGGGAGTGGTGTGAAATATTCAAGTTGGTGAAAAGCAAGGAACTACTATCAAGGCTATTTTACCCAAAAAGCTATCATTTAGAATTGAAGGAGAAATAAAGAGCTTCCCAGATAAGAAAACCTAAAAGAATTCGTTAACACCAAACCAGTAATGCAACAAATGTTAGAAGGTTTGCTTTAAGAAGAAGGAGCATGAAGAGGGGAAGATAGAGAAAGAGGAAGAGGAGGATGAGAACAAGAAAAAAAGGGGAGCATAGTTATAAAAATGGCAATAAATAATGAAATGGCAATAAATACATATCCATCCATAATCCCTTTAAATATAGATGGCTTAAATGGGCAAATCAAACAACATAGGGTACCTGAATGAATAAGAAAAGGAACCGTGTATATACTGTCTCTAAGAGACCCATCTCAGATGGAAAAATACACAAAAACTAAAAGTAAAGGGATGGAAAAAGATATTTCATGCAAATGGAAAAGGAAAAAAGCTAGGGTAATAATACTTTTATCCAACAAAACAGACTCTAAACCAAGACTGTAGGTTAAGACAAAGAAGGAGATTACATAGTGGTAAAGGTAAAGGGAGCAATCCAACAAGAGGATATAATCCTAGTAAACATTTATGGCATCATAGGAGCATCTAAATATGTAAAGCAAGTCTTGATGGACATAAAGAGAGAGATTAACAAAAATGCAGTCACAATAGGGGATTTTACCACCCCACTGATTTCAGTGGATAGCACTTCCATACAAAATCTACAAGGAGATAGTGGCCTTAAACCACACACTAGATCAAATATACTTATTTGATATCTTCAGAACATTTTACCCTAAACAGCAGAGTATATATACTTTTCAAGTGCTCATGGAACATTTTCTAGAATAGACCACGTTAGGACACAGAACAAGTCTCAGTAAATTTAAGAAGATTGAAGTCATATGAAGCATCTCCTCTGACTACAATGCTAGAAATCAATCACAAGAATACTGAAAAGCATGCAAAGATATGGAAGCTAAATAACATGTTATTAAACAATGAGTGGGTCAGCAGTGAGATCAAGGAAGAAGTGATACCTTGAAACAAATGAAGATCAGCTGGTTTGGAAAAGAAGCAAGATTGACAACCTTTAACTAAACTCATGAAGAACAAGAGAGAGAACCCAAATAAAATCAGAAATGAAAGAGGAGAAATAACAAATGGTGTGTCCCCCAAAATACAAAGAATTTTAAAAAGAAAGAGATTTCTGGCCAAGATGGAGGCGTAAGTAGACACACTGCCTCCTCCCATAACCAAAATAAGGATAATAACAATTTAGAAACAAAATAACAAAGAGAACTGACAGAAAATTGAACTGTATGGAAGCCAGACAAACAAGGAGTTAAAATAGACACATTCATTCAGACCTGTAGGCGGGGCGGAGTTAGGTGGCAGAACAGAGAGGGGTCACAGTACAAAAAGTGGTAACACAGGGCGCCCAAGGCACCCTGGGTGGGCAAGAGGGCAGTGGGTGCACCCTGGGCTCCAGGTGGTGTCTAGCAGACCCGAGGCGCTGGGTAGCAGTGGGCAGACCCAGCAAGGTGGCGATTGTGAAGCAAGGCACTATGTGCAAGGTGGCTGGCTGACTGGGTGGCCACACATTCAAGCGCACGTAAACCAGGCAAAACTGGGGAGCAAGACAGACCGCGCAACCCAGGGTCCCAGCACTGGAAAATAAAGCCTCAAAACACTGATTGAAAACACTTTTGGGGGTTGAGGTGCTGGGAGAGACTCCCAACCTCACAGGCGATTTTGTTGGAGAGACCTAGAATGTATGTAAGCCCACCCACATAGGAATCAGCACCAGAAGGGCCCAGTTTGCTTAGGGGAAGTGGTGGAAGGGACTGAAATTCGACAGAGAGCAGAGCAAGTGCCATTGTTCCCTCTTGGACCCTGCCCCCACATACAGCGTCCCGACCCAGTGACCAGGTTTCCCTGCCCTGGTGAACCCTAAGGCTCCACCCCTCCCTACATAACAGGCACATCAACACAAAATAATGGCCCAAACAAAGAACAGATCAAAGCTCCACAGCAAATACAACTAAGCGACCAAGAGATAGCCAGCCTATCAGATGCATAGTTCAAAGCACTGGTGATCAGGATGCTCACAGAATTGGTTGAATTTGGTCACAAATTAGATGAAAAAATGAAGGCTACACTAAGTGAAATGAAGGAAAATGCACAGGAAACCAATCGTGATGGGAAGAAAACTGGGACTCTCATCAATGGAATGGATCAGAAGGAAGGAAGAAAAACAACCAAACAGAAAAGAATGAAGAAACAAGAATTCAAAAAAAATGAGAGGCTTAGGAACCTCTAGGACATCTTTAAACGTTCCAACATCCGAATTATAGGGGTATCAGAAGGGGAAGACGAAGAGCAACAAGTGGAAAACTTATTTGAACAAATAATGAAGGAGAACTTCCCTAATCTGGCAAAGGAAATAGATTTCCAGGAAGTCCAGGAAGCTCAGAGAGTCCCAAAGAAGTTGGACCCAAGGAAGAACACGCCAAGGCACATCATAATTATATTACCCAAAATTAAAATGAAGGAGAGAATCCTAGAAGCAGCAAGAGATAAGGAGACAGGTACCTACAAAGGAGTTCCTATTAGACTGTCAGCTGATTTCTCAAAAAGAGAACTTGCAGGCAAGAAGGGGCTGGAAAGAAGTATTCCAAGTCATGAAAGGCAAGGACCTACATTCAAGATTGCTCTATCCAGCAAAGCTTTTATTTAGAAGGGAAGGGCAGATAAAGTGCTTCTCAGATAAGATCAAATTCAAGGAGTTCATCATCACCAAGCCCTTACTATATGAAATATTAAAGGGACTTATTTAAGAAAAAGAAGATAAAAAATGTGTAGTAAAATGACAGCAAACTCTCAATTATTAACAACCACGCCTAAAACAAAAACAGAAAAAACTGAGCAAACAACTAGAACAGGAACAGAACCACAGAAATGGAGATCACATGGAGGGTTAGTAACAGGGAAGTTGGGGGGAAGAGAGGGGGAAAAAGGTACAGAGAATAAGTAGCATAAATGGTAGGTAGAAGATGGAGGGTAAGAATAGTATGAGAAATGTAGAAGCTAAAGAACTTAAGACACGTGGACATGAAGTAAAGGGGGAATGTGAGTCGGGGTGTGTGCAGGGTGGAGGGGAATGAAGGGGGGAAATGGGACAACTGTAATAGCATATTCAATAAAATATATTTTAAAGAAAGATAAAATATTATGAATGACTATATGCCAACAGAGTGGACAACCTGGATGCACTGGGTAAATTTCTAGAAACATACAGTCTTCCAAAACAAAATCAAGAAGAATCAGAGAACCTGAATAGACAGATTACACCTAGTGAAGTTGAAGCAGTAATAAAAAAATTCCCAACAAGCAAAAGTCGTTGGCCAGATGGCTTCACATCTGAATTTTACCAGACAATCTGAGAAGAATGAGCACCTCTTTTCAAACATTTTCTAAAAAAAATCATAGAGTGGAAGACTACCAAGCTCATTTTATGAGGTTGGCATTATCCTAATTCAAAAACAAGATAAAGACACTGCAAAAATAAAATAGGCCAATATCCATGGTAAACATAGATGCTAAAACTCTCAACAAAATATTAAGAGACCAAATACAGTAATCCATCAAAAAGATCATGCACCATGATTCGGTGGGATTTATTTCAGTAATGCAAGGTTGTTATAATATTTGCAAATCAATAAGTGTGATTATACCACATAAGCAAAATGATGGATAAAAAATCCCATAATCATATCAATAGATGCTGAAAAAGGACTTGATAAATTCCAGCACCCACTTATGATAAAAACTCTCAGCAAAATGGGAACAGAGGGACCATACCTCTACATACTAAAGCCTATATATGACACCCACCGCCAGCACCATACTCAATGGGCAAAAACTACAAGCTCCTTAAGATTGAGAACAAGACAGGAATGTCAGCTTTCACCTGTCTTACTCAACATAATACTGGAATTCTTAGCCATACCAATCAGACAAGAAGAAGAAATAAATGATATCCAAATTGGAAAGGAAGAAGTAAAACTGTTTTTATTTCCATATGACATAATACTGTACATAGAGAACCCTAATGATTCCACCAAGAAACTACCAGAACCAATAAATTAATTCAGTAAAATAGCAGGATACAAAATTAATATCCAGAAATCAGTTGCATTTTATATGCTAATAATGAACTATCAGGAAGGGAAATTTTAAAAATCCCATTCACAAAAGCTTCAAAAAATAAAATACTTAGGAATAAACTTTACCAGGAATTAAAAGACCTGTACTTGGAGAATTATAAGACACTGAAAAAAGAAATTAAAGAAGATACAAATAAGTGGAAGCACATACTGGGCTCAGGGAAAGGAAGAATTAACAATTAACATCATTAAAATGTCCATACTATCCTAAGCAATCATATAGATTCAACACAATTTCTATTAAAATATCAATGATGTGTTTTACAGAACTAAATCAAATATTTTAAAAAGTTATATGGAACCAAAAAAGGCCTGCATAGCAATAGCAATCGTGATAAAGAAGAACAAAGTTGGAGGAATCATGCCACCTATTAACAAGCTATACTATAAGACTATAGTAATCAAAACAGCATGATGCTGGCATTAAAACGGACACATGGGTCAGTGGAACAGAATAGAGAGCCCAGAAATAATAAACCCACACCTTTATAGTCAATTAATATTCAACAGAGGAAGCAAGCACATACAGTAAGCTAAAGATAGTTTATTCAATAAATGGTATTGGGAAAGTTGGACAGAAATGAGCAGAAAAATGAAAGTAGACCACCTTCTAATGACACACAAAATATTTAAAATGGTTTAAAAACATAAATGTTAGAACTGAAACCATAAAAATCCTAGAAGAAGAAAACAGGCAGTAAAATCTCGACCATTATTCCTGGCAATATTTGATCTGATATATTTCCTCAGGTAAGCGAAACAAAAGAGAAAATAAACGGGACTACATCAAGCTAAAAATTTTTTCACAGCAAAGGAAATCATCGACAAAATAAAGACAACCCACTGAATATGAGACCATTCGACAAGTTATCTTATAAGAGGTTAATATCCAAAATTTATAAAGAACTTACAAGACTCAATACCAAAAAACAGTCTAAATAAAAAGTGGACAAAGGACCTGAAGAGACATTTCTCCAAAGAAGACACATACAGTCAATAGATGTATTTATTTAAAGATTCTCAGTGTCACTAAACATTAGAGAAATGCAAATTAAAACTACAGTGAGATATCATCTCACACCTGTCAGAATGGCTGGCATCACTTAAAAACAACAGTTTTGGCAAGGATGTGGAGAAGAGGTAACCCTCTTGCACTGTTGGTGAAAATGCAGAGTGGTAAAGCCACTGTGGAAGGCAGTTTGGAAATACCTCAAAAAAACTAAAAAACTAAAATTGTCTTTTGACCGAACAATTCTATTTCTGTGAATTTAGCGGAAGAAACTTGAAACACTAATCTGAAATAACATAAGTATTTCTATGTGTATTGCAGCATTGTTCACAGTTGCCAAGATTTGGAAGCAGCCCAAGTGTCCATCAGTAGATGAGTCAATAAAATAACTGTGGGACATTTTGCACAGTGGAATACTACTCAGCTGTACAGAAGATTTTACCCTGAGCCACAGCATGGATTGACCTGGAAAACATTATACTCAGCCAGGCAGAGAAAGAGAAATGCTATATGATTTCACTCAGATGTGGCATCTAATCAACAAACTGAACTCACAAGCAAAAGAGAAACTCTTACAGATAGCAGGCTGACAGCAGTGGAAGGAGAGGGTGGTAGCGAATGGAGTAATTGAGCCAAAAGGAAAAAGTATTCATAGACAACTGTGTGGTGATTGCAGGGGAGAGAATGGGAATAAGTGGGATAAATGGTAATGGAAAAATATATAAAAATATTAAAAGTGAAAGAAAATGACAGTAATACTTCTAGATTACATTTAACTTCTTTCCTTGGTCCTTATCAACATTTTTATTTTATTCTTTATTAAATGCCATTTCCAAGCTCCTTTTAGAAAAAAAGACTAGTATAAATAAATTCAGTACACTAAATTTAAAAGTACAACATAGTGGTGATTGTGCAATCATCACCTCACTCTCGTTCCAATGCACTGAACTGTACTTTTTATCTAAAATAGTTAATTTTATGTTCTAAAATTTGTATCTCAGTTTAAAAAGTCAGCCCATGGAGGTGGGGGTGGGGAGATGTGGCTCTGTTGTATATAATAAAGTAGTAACTTTGAATCAAGATACCTACCCCTTTACGTTTATGTTGCTTTAGAAAACTCACAACATTTGTGAGCTTCGGTTTCTTATCTATGAAATGTATTACCTGCTTTACAAGGTTGTTGTGTGTGAAATAAGTAAAAATTCTCAGCAAACTGTAAAGGACTGTATATGTATAAAATATTATTAATTGGCTTCTAGTGATATAAGAAAGAATCGGAAGCAAAATTTGGCTCGTTTGGTATGATTTTGTGATCTATTTACTGTTGTAAAGATCTGAAATTTATAATGAAGTTAATTTTGTTTTCTCCTATCATTTCAATTATGTAGCATAGTGATTAAGCACATAGGATAATATCTAATGTTATTAAGTAAATTTTAAAGTGTTTAAATCATTAAAACCTTTCTTGGTGTAAGAAGCATGAACAAAGATGACTAAGAGAAAGAAGGGAAAGCTGAAGGGAGGGAAAGACCTCCAAAGACCCCTTAATTTATAACTTATAAAGGAAATCTAGATACTTGAGATTGCATTTATAAGATGCTTATAAAACTTGCTTAACCAAGTGCTAGAAGCAGCTAAGTGTCCATCAGTAAATAGGTGAATAAAAAAATGGGTATATTTACACAATGGATTACTATGCAGTAGAATGAAAGAATGAACTTATACCTTTCACAACAGCTTGGATGGAACTGGAAAGTATTATGTTAAGTGAAATAAGCCAGGCAGTGAAAGATAAATACCATGTGATCTCACCTTTAACAGGAACCTAATGAACAAAACAAATGAGCAAAACAGAACCAGAGGCATGGAAACAAGAAACAGACTGACAGGGACCAGAGGGGAGGGATGAGGAGGATAAGGTGGGGAAAGAAGGGGAAGGATCTAGTCAAGGAGCAGGTATAATGACTCATGGACAACAGGGTGGGGATTGACTGCCGGAGTAGGGGAGTAGGGGAGTGGGCCCGGCAAGGGAGAGAGAGCAGCAGGGAAAATTAGGACAACTGTAATAAAACAACAATAAAAAAACTGGCTTAATCTGTAGAAAGTGTTTGAGGTTGGACATAACTAGTTTCAGGTCTTGTTCTGCTACTCACTAAACGATAAACATGTTGCTCCAGTATATTTATATATTATAATATGATTGCCTTTGTAATGATATTTACCACATTATACAATTTTGGTAAAATGTTGTTGTCCATACTTATTACACTGCATTAGATCTCTATGGCTTATTTATTACTACTACTTGATGCAGCATTGTACCTTTAAACAACATCAATCTTTTTTTTTTTAAAGATTTTATTTACTTATTTTTAGAAAGAGGGTAATGGAGGGAGAAGGAGAGGGAGAGAGACATCAATGTGTGGTTGCCTGTCTGGCACCCCATGCTGGGGACCTGGCTGGCAACCCAGGCCTGTGCCCTGACTGGGCATTGAACTGGTGACCCTTTGGTTCACAGGTCAGCCCTCAGTCCAGTAAGCCACACCAGCCAAGGCTAAACAACATCAATCTTATATCTGCACTCCCATCCCCTGGTAACCCCCATTTTACTCTGATTTTTATGAGTTTAAATTTTTTGGATTTTAAATGTAAGTGGTATCATATAGTATTTTTCTTTCTCTGGCTTATCTCACTTAGCATAATGTATTCAGGGTCTATCCATGTTGTTACAAATGGCAGGATATCCCCCTTTCACATGACTGAGTAATATTCCATCGTAAATACATACCACATATTTTTTATACATTTCATTTGTTGAGGGGCGTTTGGGTTGTTTTCCTCTCTCATCTATTGTGAATAATGCTGTGAGAGACATGAGTGCATATGTCTATTCAAAATCCTGTTGTAATTTTCTTTGAGTATATCCAAAAGTGGAACTGCTGGATTTATATGGTAGATCTATTTTTAATTTTTTGAGAAACCTCCATATTGTTTTCCATATTGGTTGGACCAGTGTACTACATCATCATCAGTACATTACCTGTTGTCTTTTATCTTGTTGATGACACTCATTCTAACAGGTGTGAGGTGATAGCTCGTGGTTTTGATTTGTATTTCCCTGAGAATTACTGTTGAGCATCTTTTTGTGTGCCCGTTGACTATTGTAATGTCTTCTTTGGAAAACTGTCTATTTCGTTCTGATAAAAGACTGCTAATTGTGAGGCATAAATCAGGGATATTTCACAAAAATTCAAACAATAACATATGAGTAAAGTCTTATTACTAAAAAAGTATTCTTAGAAGCTTCACAATTTAGATAGGCATTTGGACTAATGAGAAATTAACCCTTGTTGAATGAAATAGAAATTTCCAGTTATTTGTATTTGACCTGGGTTTTTCTGAATGAAATTCTTTGTATGTATATGTATTTTCATTCTTCTTTCTACCTACTACTACCCAGTGCTTATATACAGGTGATAACAGTTAAAAAATTAATATTAAAAAAAGTAAGGTTGAAAGTAAGGGCTGTTTATCAAAATAAAACAAAATCAGTCCAGTTGCTTTGCCTTGGTAGTGGTTAATTGGCTACTTATGATAAAGCTGCAAATATTTTAAAGTTCTCCTACAGGGGTGTCAGACTCATTTTCACCAGAGGCCACATCAGCCTCACAGTTGCCTTCAAAGGGCCGAATGTAATTTTAGGACTGTGTAAATGTAACTACTCCTTAACAGTTAAGTGAGAGCTTGGTGCTACAGAACCACTTCTGGTTTCTCAAATTTGATGGGTTCTAAATTACCTCATTATTGGTCCACATTCTCCCTTACTCATTATCTCTCCTTGTTAAGATAGAGATAACTCCCATAGGTAGTTAGAAGTTTCCTGTCCCATGTTTTTATAACATTTTCTAATTTTTTCCTTTAGAAATAGAACTCTAATGCTGTCAAACCACAAGAACCATTAACTCAGAATGCTTCTTTTAGGATGAGAAAATTTAAAGAAATATGTAACTATAGGCAATTCATATTATGTCACTAATCTATTACTGTTACCAGTAACTGAATAATCTTCACTGTGAGTAGAAAACTTATGATATAGTTAGATCTTTCAATAAACTTTCCATAGATAATGAAAGTAGAGTTTATCTGGCATTACAAGCCTTCATTTTGCTTTCCCGGGGGTCAACAACTTCGTTCTGTCACTGCCATTGGTTGTCTATTTATCTAGTTTAAGAGATAATGATAATTACATTGCCTTTTGCTTTGTCCTCCTGAAATAGGGAGTTAAGAGATTAGCACATTGTACTGCAAATATTTGCTTATATGTTTCTATTCAAACTAGATTAGGAACTCTGAAAAGTACAGTGTTATTTATGTTCATATCTCATAGTTCCTAGTATTTTAGAGGCTTAATAAATTTATTGAATGAATGCTTACTTGTTCACAGAATAAATAAGAGATAACAGTGCTAGCTGTTTAACCAAACAAAATGCTGAAATATACTGATAGGAAGAAAATATAAATTATGACTAATTATAAATTTGTAGGCCTATATCACAAGTTACTAAAGGTATAGGTCTTGATGTTAGGGTTAGCAGATAACTGAGATGCCAAGTAAAAATAGAGTCATTTCAATAAGAAAATAGGACACTAAGAAGTTAGATGAAAGTTCATTTATTTAGTAAACAATTGCTGAATTCCTATTATGTATAAGACATAGTGCTCATTCCTAAATTAAAGAAATAAAAAAGTTATATGTGGTTTCTAAACTCAGAGATTATCTTCTACTAAATATTAAAAAGCAGAGAGGGTTTCTGACCCAAGACAGTAAGTATAAACATTTGTTTCAGCATTTTTGTTTCCATTACTCTTTAGTAATAGCAATATAAAAACACAAAAAAATGAATAACTGAAAAATATTTTAATAAATTTTTGAAGAACAGAAAAAAAAGTTGGAGCTAAACTACCTTCAGGATCCCTTTTCCCAGGAATTTTAGTCAGGTACAGCAGATAAAGAGAAGTGAGAGGTGGGCCTGAAAACAGATAAATTAAGTTTGTAATTGTGTGCACTGTGGTATAGTTAGTTGGGCACTCAGGCCCAAATGCAGAACGTCAGGGAAATTAGTGTTTACCTTAGAACAAAAACCTCAGGGCTTTTCTCTAAAAATATTGGCATGGGGTATTAATACTCCAGAGTAAAGCATTCATTCTTTCTCTCTCTGTTTTTTTTTTTTTGTGGTAAAAGCATATAACATGAAATCTACCTTTTTAACAAATGTTTAAGGGTACACTATATATAGTATCATTAACTATACAGGTCACTAGAATTTTTTCACTTTGTGTGACTGAAACTCTGTATGATTGAATTGCAACTTCTTATTTCCCTCTTCTCCCAGACCCTAGCAACCACCATTCTACTTTCTGCTTCAATGAGTTTGACTATTTTAGGTAAACCTAATGTAAGTAGAATCATACTGTATTTGTCTGGCCTATTTCACATAGAATAAGCCCTCATAGTTCATTCATGTTGTATTATAGGATAGGATTTCCTTTTAAGACTGAAAATATTTCATCATGCATCTCATTTTCTGTATCTGTTCATCCATTGATGGACATTTAGGTTTTTTCCACCTCTTGGCTACTGTAAAAAATGCTGTAATAAACATAGGAGTGCACATGTACTTCTTTGAGATCTTGTTTCAATTCTTTTGGGTAAATACCCAAAGTGGGATTGCTGTATCATAAGGAGTTCTAGTTTTAGTTTTTCGAGGAACCTCTGTATTATTTTCCATAGCCATATCATTTTACATTTGTATCAACAATGTATACAGTTCCATTTTCTCTGCAAGTCTGACCATGTTCATAATACTGTATGAAGTACAACAAGAAATATATGAGACATGGACCTTGCCTTCATAAAATTGCTATTTCTTCCTCCTGAAATGCTCTTTCTTTCCATCTTTATTTGATTACTGCTTTTTATGTATTTCAATTCAAGTGTTAAATTGTCAACCAAGGCTTTCCTGACTCCACAGACTAGGTGGAGTCATATTATAAGATGCCATGGCACTCTGCCCTTCTCTATAACACTTAGTGCTTATGTAATTTACAGAATTACCTGAGGTCCAGGAAAGTAAAGTTTGTTTAGTTTGGTTTGGTCTTGTCTACTTGGCTTAAAATAATGCATGGCACAGAGTAACTGTACAATAAGCATTTAAAAATTTTTTGTGTCTCATACATTTCTTGAAGGTCATATAAAACATTATTTTATCAAGTAATAAAATGAACACGCAGACACCTAACCTTTCATTTAAGAACTAGAACATTACTAGTACTGTAAAAAAGCCTCCTGTATATGCCTCCTGACTTTTGTGTTCACTATTTTGTTTTCTTTATAATTTTATCAGCTATGACCGTATCCCAAGGAAATATCTAGTTGAGTTTGGAAATACGAGTATCAAGCAAAAACCCAGTTGTGTAAGAAAGCTGTACTATCACTATTAAAAAACTACAATGAACAGAGTTCTCCGGGTTAGTCTGTGCTGTTGTATACTTGGAAGGTTTTTAAGACCCCCCTCTCCCCCCCCCCTTTGGGGAAGTTAGTGGACAAGGTCAACAGCAAATTGTGTGAAACATAGAACTTACCACATTCAGGACTTTAGGCAAGGTTGTAAAGTGATGAACTATTGGATATCCAACATGTGAAATAGGCTGATTTGAATTTAAACTTACCATTTAATTTCCTTCAACTTTCAGGAGTAGGTCAAAGCAGAAAACTTCTGTAAAGTGCTAAGACTGCCTTCATAAAATCTAGGAAAATAGGGCCCAGACTTCATCAGTATACCCTCAAACAAATCAAAAAAGAATCTAAGCTTTTAATCTCTCCTCAGGTTTAAAAAAATGGTACCATGACAGCAAAGATTTTTTAGATGACAGACTTCAACATGTCTGTTATGGCACACTACATTAATCCTTATTAGTCACCTTCTGTATCTAAGGCAGAGGATCTCTTTGGAATCTTCCTTTACCATCATCCTAGGGCTTCCTTTTGCCTCTCTAATGCATTGGATTTTGTTTCCAAACATTCTTCTTTCTTGGTTTAGTCTTTCATTTTTGGTAGATCCTGTTTTTCAATACCTTGTTGAGAAAAGTGGCAAAGGAGATAAATATTTTGAAACCTCTGGTATTTAAAAATGTCTTTATTCTAGTGGGCTCTGGTGCAATGGATAGCGTATTGAACTTCTAAAAATGTCTTTATGCTGTTCTCATTTGAAACTTTAGCAAAGTATAGAATTCTAGGTTGGAACTATTTTTTCCCTTCAGAATTTTGAAAATACAGTGTTCTATTGTCCTTTGGTTTGTAGGATTCTTGTTGAGACTTATAAAGCCATTCTGATTGTCAATCCTTTGTATGAGACCCTTTCCACCTTTCAAGAAGATTGTGGAATCTGTTTTTATTTCTAGTGTACTCATGGCTCATAATGATGTGCCAAAGATCTCTGAGTATTCATTAGGCCCTTTTAATCTGGAAACATATCCCTCACTTTTGGGAAATTTTCTTATCAATAATTTTCTCCCATCTGTTTTCTCTGGTGTTTCATTTTCACTGGTCTTCTTAATTTTTAGGGGTTTTTTTTCTTTCCTTTTTTTTCTTTTCTGTCTTTCTGCTCTACCTACTTGGCTATTTCTTCAACTTTAGCTCTTTTTTCAGCTTTTTGCTTTTCTCTTTCACTCTTCCTTTTTTCCCTCTCTTTCTCTCAGCTCTCTTTCCTCTTCCTTTTCCTCCCTTCCTTTCATCTCCTCTCTTTTCCTTGTTGGCAAGGAAAAAAGAAGAGATGAAAAAAGAGATGCCATTTTCCTTCTTATTTTGGCTTCTAACTTACATATTAGAAGCCTACTTCAGATGTCTGCTTGTCAGTTATCTGTACATGACTGAAAAGAGAGCGTATTGGAAATTTTAAGAGCATACAAGGGACTTGTCTCTTTAAGCTCTCATTAGGATGGTATTGGTGAGTTGTTTGCTGAGGGATCTTTGAAGTCAGTGTCTATAGACATACTAGACCTATTCTTGAGTTACTGGGTTGGTCAGATTCCCCTGTCAAGAATTGTGAAGAATCTGAGATTTTACCTTATGTATTGCTGAAAATAATTTTCCTTGGTTTCTTACATTTTTGTACATCTTGTGAGCAGAGACACTGAAAGTCTTCTGTTGCAGGTTTTTAAAGAATGTTTCTATAACAAGGAGGTTTGAAAGCTCTAGATAATGTCCCTGGAACAGAAGGGAGATTTGTTTACTGTCCAGTATAATAAAGGTAATATATCTCTCCAGTTCAAAGTTAGATAGGTTTTCTTGTAGCCCTTTATAAAGCATTGATGTTTTGTAAGCTTAAAGTTACTCTATTCTAATTAAAAAACAAACAAACAAAAAAAACACCACATGCATAGCATCCATCTGGGTCTGCCTCCATGCCACCCCCATGGGACATGAGGCAGAGAAGATAAGGGGAATGGACGTGAGCGTGAATCCCCTGCTGCTTGCTGTGCCATAAGTAATAAAGCCCTTTGTCTCAGACCCAGGAGTCCCATGTCTTCTGCCAGTATTTATGCAACTATGGTAGGCCAGCTTGTTAGGTTGCAGGTAAGGTCAAGTCTTAGACTCCTTATAGTTCTTGAAATTCCAGAGAAAATTCTTGTCTATTTCCTTCCTGGAGAGTAACACTCTAACTGCCAGATTTTTGGAGCCCAGTAGAGGAAGAGTTCTACAAGTCTCTGCATCCAGTGTTCAGTATGCCTATATTCTCAGTTCTGCATCCAGTGTTCAGTATACCTGTATTCTCTATTCCTGGTGAATTCCAGTTCGGAGGACCTGTTTTAGCTTGTTCAAGGCATAAACCCTCAGATTTATACCAAGGTGAAAGAAAGGCAGCAACCTAATGGCATGTAGGAGGAGAGAGTACATAGGTCTTTGCTGATAGGTTTACCTTCTCAATTAAGCATTGCTTGACTTTCTATTTAAAATTGCTACCTTTCTTCTTTCCCCTATTTTTTTATACTACTTTTTTTTTTCATTCTCTTTTGCCCCTCCCATTGGGAGCTGTAAGCTCCATGAGGTCAGAGAATTTTATCTCTTTTATTTTACTTTTTATCTCCAGTACTTAGAAAGTTCCAGGCTTCTAATAGGCATTTAATAAATATTTGTTGATTGAATAAATGAATAACTGAGAGGAATTTGCACATTTTTTGCCCATTGCCCCAGGCTTGAGAATAAAATTAAAGAGAAGTTTGTTACCTCTAAGTCATTGGTACATTTTTTTTTTAGCTTTAAGTATTGATGTTAATTGAGAATGTAGGTAACTTTCACAGACAGTTAATTATTGTCATTCCAAAGCAATTGGAATTATTGTCATTCCAAAGCATTCCAGTTTTTTCTATAGTTTCTTATACTGTTCTAGAATCCTTTTTAAGGCATTTTTAATAGCAGTGTTCTTTTTTCCTGTTTGAGCATTTCTAGCACTCTCACTCAATAAATCTTGGATATATTTTGTTGGTAGAGGTAATGGAGTTTGCTGAAGAATTGCATGTAGAACATGGAAGAAAGAAAAATTAATAAAGACCACAGAGCTAGTAAGTGGCAGAATTTAACCCCAGCCAGTGGCTTCATAATCTATTCTTAATCACTATACTGTGCTTCTTCTTGGCCCTCCCCCACAAAAAAGACTAAAAAGGGGTACCCCACTATTCTTAATAACTATACTGTGCTTCTTCTTGCCCCCCAAAAGACTAAAAAGAGGTTCTCCATGAGGTAGGAGTAAAACCAGAAAAATATGGTATTCAGGGAGCCAAATTAAAGAAGTGTTTCAAGAATGAGGAAATACGTAATTGTGTCAGATGCCAATTATAAGTCAACTGAGATGGGGTCTGAAAATTCACCTGTTGCATTTATCAAAGCAGAAGTTGTTATCTTGATAAACAGCAGTTACGTGAGTCAAAGTCCAGTTAAAGTGTGAATTAATTCTTGTTGAATAAGGATTTACAGACAAATTAGTTTAAAATAACAAACGTTATCTCACAGTTTCTTTGGGTTTGGAATCCAGAAGTTGTTCAGCTACTTGCCTTGGGCTCTAGGTCTATTAAAAGGTTATGGTTATTCTTATGCAAATCATACCTTTAATTCTGTTGTCTATAAACAGATCATCCCCGAGACTTTGTGGGAGGTCTTTACAAGGATGTGAGTATTAGGCAGTGAGAATCACTGGGTACCCTCCTGGAGACTGGCTATCACAAAATTACTCCAGAGAAAGGGAGGTGAATTATTAGAGGCATTAAATACCAAAGGATCTTAGGAGTTTGCCAGAAAAGAGAGCAGAGAAATAAGGAATTTGTCCAGGTATAACTGCAAGTTGATAAGCATCAGTAAGGAATAAAGAAGCTCCAGGCCCTGGGAGAAGAGGCAACAGCCCCTACTTGAGAGGGCAGTATTGGAACAGCATCCTTGGAGAAAAGCATCGGGGAAACTCAATTTTTGAAGCAGTGGATTCAAACTTCACATTATCTGGGTGCTTTAAAAAGTCTACTTTTTATTGAAGAAAATTTCTTCCCCTTTTAGCTTTTCTCTGATATATACACTTGAGTTTCTGGTCTGTTTGGTTTCCCTTATTTTACACACACACACACACACAGTGATACCTTGGTACTTGTAGCTTGTAATGAGTTTTGAAACCACTTGAGTTTCTGGTCTGTTTGGTTTCCCTTATTTTACACACACACACACACACACACACACACACACACACACACACACTCTCTCTGATACCTTGGTACTTGTAGCTTGTAACGAGTTTTGAAACCAAAAAGTATCAGATTATCAAATGATGAAGTATTTTCTCTTGTGGGGTAGCGTCGTGACTCATACAAGTTCTAGCAAGTGTGATGAGTCCTGAGTAAGCACCAAGTGCTAAAACATTTTTTTCTTGTCAAAATGTGATGAGTCCAGGGTTTGACAAGTTCTGAAGCCAACAAATACTGAGGTATGACTGTGTGTATGTACATATATGTTTAGTGTGTGTGTGTGTGTGTGTGTGTGTAAATCTCTCAAACTTAGAGAAATGTTATAGGTATGGGACAAAGAACTTATTTCCTGAGTCATTTGAGAGTAACCATTTAAAGGTAATTTGCTAACATGATGCTTCATCATCCCCAAATATTTCAGTTTACATTTCCTACAACAAGAATATTCTCTTACATAGCCCTAATAAAATCATCAAAACCAGTAAATTAACTGGTTCATTACTGCCATCTTATCCTCAGACCCATTGAAGTTTTTCTAGTTGTGCCAACAAAATCCTTTCATAGCAAAAGGATACAGTATAGAATCATGCATTGTAATTAGCCATGCCTCTTGTCTCTTTTGTTCTGGAACAATTCCTCAGTCTTTCCTTGACTTTCATGACCCTGGCACTTTTGAAGACTATAATATAGTCCTGTTAATTTGTAGAATGTTCTTCAGTTTGCATTGGTCTGCGATTTCCTCATGATTAGATTCAGGTTTTGCATCTATGACAGGAATGTAGTTGTCCCTCGCTATATCGCAGTTCATTTATTGCAGGTTTTTTAAAAAATATATATCTAATTCTATGTCATGGAGTTTTTGCTACATCTGCAAAATACTATAGTATACTTTACCCATATAGAATTTTATATGTTGTTAAAATTACAGTGGTTTAAGAGTATAGAAAACGTTTGAGCATATGAAGTGTTTATAAGAGTGTGGGAAGGGTTTATAGGAGTGTGGGAAGGGTTTTTAAAGCCTTAAAATATATATAAATAATAAAAAATATAATGCCACTACTTTGCGGATTTTCACCTATCATGGGGGTCTCTGGACCATAAGTCCTGTGATAGGTAAGGGATCACCATGTCTCAGAAATGATGCTATGTTCTTATTATATTTTCTAAGGCTTTACTATGAAGTTACTCCTTTTCTCTTTGTAATTAATAAGTATCTTGGTACTTACCAAACTCCTCATTTGTTTATTCACTTATTTATATCATTATGGACTTCCGTATTTCTGTATTATTTAATGCATATTAATATATTACTATCATAATTTATTTAGATCTCAGTTCATCCCAGATATGACTAAGGGTAGCTTCTTCAGAGCTAGCTTTTATGTATTTTTGATATATTCCATCATTCTTTTAAGTACTTCCTTACTTTCTGTATGAAAAGGTGTCCCAAACTTTTCTTGTCCTGTCTGTGCTCCAGCTCTGGAGTCAGTCATTTCTCCAAAAGCCTTGATTCTTTTTAGTGGATAATAATATCCAAAACCAATATTTGGGGCTGTCCTGTTCCCAGGCCCTCTAAGTAGACAGAGCTAGTGAGTACATGTATAGACATAGCCTGTATTAACGCATGCATATACAAGTTTACATGTCTTTATTTAAATATATAGTGAAAACAATGAATTCACATCAGTATTTCTAATTTTAATCCAGTACTATAGGATTCATTCTGTATTTGTATCTTCTTTCCATATGTACACATTCTTTCTTGGACAGTAAAGAACCTTTCATTACCCTTAATATATTTTATTTAATCAATCCTTTATGTGCTAGTACCATGTCACTATTCCCTGCCCCTCTGGGCTACTTGGGCTTAAGCACCTCAGGCCAGGTTACTCTCCTCTGTGGACACCCTACTTACATTATTTGGACTCAATTAGATGTGTCTGACTGCCCACATTCACTCTCTCTAACATATGGAAGTTTTTCTCATCTCTTTTGGACTCCTACATGCTACACCATGATGCCCCTCCGCAAGGACACCCTCTTTACCTAATTTGAGCTCCAGTCCCCCAGCTTAAGGTGCCCTCCCACACAGATGCCCTCCTCATCTTGCTTGGACTCCCAATCTGACAGTAAGTCACCCCTCTACCTCGATTGCTCTCTTCACCCTGCTCAGGTTCTGACGCTTCACTCCAGGCTGCCCTTCTCACCAGGGACAGGCTCAGACATCAGACCACCACCCCATATGAACAAACTACCCTCCTATTCCATTTGGAGTCTGGTGTCCCACTTTGGGCTTTATGCCCCACAGAGATACCCCCTACTTTATCTCGGACTTTGTACATCTCCAGTTTCTTTGACTGTTTCTCACGTCATGTTATTTCTGGAGGATACAGAAGTAAGACAGCACGTGGTCTGTTGGAATGACCCAATACGAACAACTCAGAGGGCAGACCAAACTTGATAGGTTAAGGACATGATCTTCTAAGAGACTGCTCTGATTTCAGACACCAGCTGCAAGTTCAGGGGTCCAAAAAACTACCTTCACTTCTGACCAGCTGGTTACAAATTTAGGGTTCCTATTACCCCTGCCAGTTTGATAAGTCACTAGAATAAGTCACATAATTCAGGTATTCTACTTATCCGGCAGTTTTGTTATATAGCAAAAAGATAAATTTTGAGCCAGGCTAAAAAAAGAAAAAGAAATTCATAGGGCAAGATCTGGGAGGATCACAGATTTGTGAGTCTCTGTTATTCTATCTCCTTGGCGTCAGGATGCATTACCCTCCCAGAATATTGATATATGACAAAATATAAGGTGTTGCCTACCAGGAAAGCTCAGCAAAACTTCAATGTCCAGAGTTTTTATTTGTGTTTTGATAGATAGGCATTTTGATATGATTGATTGCATCTTCACACACATGGCTTAATCTCCAGCCCCTTTCCTTTCCCCCGAGCTTGAGTTTACATCATGTGGCACAAAGCCCCAGCTCTGTATCACATGGTTCGTCTTACTGGTGTGGCCAACTCCCATCCTGAGTCCCCTTAGCATAAACTATCTTGGGGTCCATATTGAATAACAGAAACACTCCTGTCACTGGGAAATTCCTAGGGTTTAGAGATCACCTTTTGGGAATCAGGGACAACAGCCAGCTAGATTTTTTATTCCAGGGGTTTACAGGTTACTTACTTCCCAGCAACCAGGGCAAAGGCCAACCAAATTCTTTACTATGCAAGCTATGGAAAACTAAATTATTTCTTCTGTAATATCAATTTTTTACTTTAAAATACCTCTTTTGAGATTTCCTTCTTACCTTCTCAGATTAAGATAAGTTGTACAACTTAATAATGATTAAATGTATTTATGTATTGATTTTTTTGTCATAGAAATGAATAAATTTTCAGAAATGTTTTAATGCTACTATATAAAGTGATATTGGCATTGGAATAATATAATCAAACTTATAGTGTTTTAATTTACTTGTAATATATTTGCCATTTATCTGTCAATTATATATCTTATTTGTTTTAGGTATGACTTTAGCCTTTCCAACTTCAGTTCATGATTCTCTGATATGCAGTAAAACATTTCAAATTCTGTATAAAAATGAGGAAGTTGTCTTAAACAATGTTATGATCTTCAAAGTTAAAATGTTGTTGGATGAAAAAAAGGTAAATATCTCTTTGTATATATCTAGATAAATATTTTTGTGAAGTCTCAAGGCATATTTCTCACTTTCTTTAAATATTTTTAAAATATCTTATAATTTCTCTTTAGATTGAAGAAACCCTTGAGGAAATGGTTTTTTTATTGTCCTTGGACCTATACTTTACAGATGGAGATTATTCGTAAGTCGGCTAATCAAGTAAAAATATGTAGTTATTCATGACTGTTATCTGTTGATATTACATTCCTCATTTACTTCCTAGAATTCAGTCTCCCCCCCTTATGTTTTTGTTGTTGTTTGAGTTATAGGAGTGAGCAACTACCTCTGTCTTCTGAGGGAATCTCATGGGAATGGTTAGACCTACTGTTTTGTGCCTATGCTGATTCCAAAAGCTCCAGGTAGTGAAATCAGACAAGTTGAAGAAATATAAAACAATTTACTAGGCTGTAGAAATTGTTCTGTTGATGTAATAGCACTGCCATGAGGCATTTTACATAACTGAGCTCTCTTCCACTTGATCCCTGGCTAATATTTTTATTGGCATGAGTGATGCTTTCACTAGGTAGTACTTTTTAAATTGATATTCAGAGGATTATCAGGACTGATGACTCTTAACACGTAGCAGTTGTTTCTAGTTCCTCTTGAGGAAATTTTAGAACTGACTGCCCTGAACTTGCCTACACATCTGGACTTACAGATTTTAGGGAGAAACCATGCTTGTATTAAGACAAGAATCAGAAATCCAGTTAATGATTTTGAAGGTTTTTTATTTCTTTATTTCAAATGTACTTGTAGAAATACTTCTTGAAAATTGTATCTAAATTAAGACTGCATGTGGGATAACTGATTAAGCAGTCACATTACTGAAAGGTCTTTTTGAGTTGTCCATTTTGCTATCATAAAGGAATAAGAATTTTTTTTTACATGGTGACTACTGCTCCTCTATAATACTTGTTTATTACAAATAACTCCTTATAGTATTCTTTTTTAAACCATGTCTGAACTCTTTAAGTGAAGTAAGCTGAAATGAATAAGTAGTTTATTAGCTGTAGATAGTTATAATGTGCATATGTGTGGGTTAAATATATGTGTGTATATACATATATTTTGGATATAATTTTTATGGAGTTGTTTTAGATATTTTGTATGTATACATCTAAGGACAGAAAATATCTATAATAAAATATCTACCATTGCTTAACTTGTCTTTTTGAAGCATTTAATAACAAAATTTTCTATAGTGAAAATAATTTTAAATTTTTAGTATTTATTTTAATCAGATTTTACCTATTTATACTGCAATCTTATAATAAGCAATATTTCTATGGAAAAAATTTAGTATAAAATGAGATTAATTTCTAAAGGATTAAAAAACTCATATTAGTGGGATGTTAGTGAAAAAGCAATCCATATCATAGAGAAAACTATAGGTAGGATCTTTTTGGATTTTATATTGCTTTTTAATGCAAATGTGATGCTTTAAAAATTATTATCAGTTTTTAAAAAGTAATAATATAACTAAATGTTTGAATAGATTAAACTGCTATATAAGGTATTAGTCCTTATGAAATATTCTGTACTTAAATGTAAATATGTTGCTTTTTATAGGACAGATGACCTGAATGCCTTGCAACTTATAAGTAGCCGAACACTGAAGCTGCATTTTAACCTCCATAAAGGCCTTCATCATCACGTTAATGTTGTGTTTGATTATTTCCACCTTTCTGTTGTGTCTGTTACAGTCCATGCGTCCTTGGTTGCACTACACCAGCCATTAATAAGGTAAATGTAACTATACCCTGGTCCTTATTAATACAATGTCTTTTATTTTTACAGTAAAAACATATATTTCTATAAAGATAACAAATGATAAAGAATTCCTGCATTCATAGCTATTTGATACTTTTATTTTATACTAAAATTTTAATAAAATTTAAGAGCATGGGAACATTAGATTGATAACCTTTTAATTACAGAAATATGGAGCAATCATTGTCAGATAAACTGACCAAGAAAAATAATGCAACCTGGAAATAACCATAAAATATTGTTTAGTCTGTGTTTTAATGCAATGCTGTGCTATAATTATTTATCCTATGGAAAAGTATATTCATTTTTTCTTAGTTTTTATTTTTTTGTTTGTCTCTGGATTAATTTTATCTTCTTAAAAATATACTGTACAGCAATTCTTGTTTTCTAAGTCATTAACCAATTTTATACATTTTGACTAAATCTTTTAAAATTACTTTATATCATTTTAGCTTAAAAGTACATAAAATTCAGGATCATAATAAATGCTTTGGAGCAACTTTAGGCCATAAGCTTTGCCTTCTTGCACAACTGAAAGAAGAATAGCAATCAATTTAAAAACAAAAACAACCAGAACTGCCAGAAAATTGAATTGCATGGAAGTCCAACAATGAAAGAGTCAAAGAAGAAACATTCATCCACACTGGTAGGAAGGGCAGAGAGGACACACAGGAAGGCCGGTGAACTGGGTAGTCCCATATTCACGTGTTGATAAACTATGAGGAACAACTGGGGAGCAAGAGAGACCATGCAACCCAGGGTTCCAGCCCAAGAAAATAAAGCCTCAGAATCTCTAGCTGTAAAAACTTGTGAGGGTTGCGGCAGTAAAAGAAACTGTCAGTCGCAGGAGAGTCTGTTTGAAGGACCCAGGGGGTTCTAGAACATACACAAACCCACCCACTTGGGTAATGAGCACCAATACAACACCTGGAATGGTACCACTCAATTGCATGAAGTGGGAAAGTGACAGTAAAGCTGGGCAAGACTGGAGCAAGCAACACTGTTTCCTCTCTGACCCCCTCCCAAACATATAACACCACACAGCACAGTGAAGTGGGTTGCCCTGCCCTGGCCAATACTTAAGGCTATGAACGTAACAGGTGCACCAAGACAAAGAAAAATGGCCCAAATGAAAGCACATTTCAAAGCTCCAGAAAAAAGACTACTAAGCAACAAAGAGATAGCCAGCCTATCAGATGCACAGTTCAAAACACTGGTAATCTGATGTTCACAGAATTGGTTGAGTATGGACATAAAATGAAGAAGTGAAGGCTGTACAAAGTGAAATAAAGAAAATGTACAGGGAACCAACAATGAAGGGAAGGAAACCAGAACTCACATCAGTGATTTGGAACAGAAGAAAGAATTAAACATTCAACCTTAACAGCAAGAAGAAACAATTCAAAAAATAAGGAGAGGCTTAGGAACCTTTGGGACAGTTTTAAGCACTTCAGAATCTGAATCATGGGGGTGCCAGAAGGGGAAGAGAAAGAGCAAGAAATTGAAAACTTATTTCAAAACATAATGAAAGAAAACTTTCCCAATCTGGTAAAAAAAAAAAATAGACATAGAAGTCCAGGAAGCTCAGAGAATCCCATATAAGAGGAACACACCAAGACATATCAAAATAAATTGCCAAAGATTAAAGATAAAGAAAGAATCCTAAAAGCAGCAAGAGAAAAGAAGAGAGATACCTACAAAGAAGTTTTCATAAGACTACCAGCTCATTTCTCAAAAGAAACCTTGCAGGCAAGAACAAGCTGGAAAGAAGTATTCAAAGTGATGAAAAGCAAGGACCTACATCCAAGATTACTCTCACCAGCAAAGCTATCATTTAGATTGGAAGGCCAGATAAAGTGCTTCCCAGATATGGTCAAGTTTAAGGAGTTCATCATCAGCAAGCCCTTATTATGTGAAATGTTAAAGGGACTTATCTAAGAAAAAGAAAAAGAAGATGATCAAAACCATGAACAGTAAAATGATAAGAAACTCACAGCTATCAACTGAACCTAAAGCAAAAGGAAAAACAAACTAAGCAAACAACTAGAACAGGAACAGAATCATAGAAATGGAGATTACATGAGTTATCCGCAGGGAAAGCATAGGGGGAGAATGGGGATGAAGGTACAGGAATAAGAAGACTAATTGGTAGGTACAAAATAGATGGGGAGGTTAAGAATAGTGTAGGAAATGGAGAAGTCAAAGAACTTATATGTACAACCCATGGGCATGAACTTCAGGGGTGGGGGAGGAATGCTGGAGAGAATGAGGTACCAGGAGAAGGGGGATAAAGGGAAGAAAAAAAAAGGAAAACTGTAATGAATCCATGAAATGCATAATCCATGAAATGTACTTTAAAAAGATGCATTTGAATAATTACTTTTTCTTCCCTCTTCCCTGGGGAGATGGAATTTTCTCCATTAAGGTAAAAATACAATTCAGGCTCTAGTTTTTACAATAAAACATCATTCTATGGTATGGGCAGTATGTGGACACTTTTCAAATTAGTAATCTACATGAAAAAGATGCCAGATTGATTTCATTTTTGAACTACTTTTATAATTTCTAATACAAATCCGATTTCAACAGCTGATATTAGGAATGATGCTTAAATGTTATGTTAAACTGATTTATCAGAAAACTAGGTAATAGGATAGAATTATCCTCAGAAATTTATAGAAGACTGACACAATTTAACATACTGCCCACAAGTAAGAGCCTCCTGTGGCATATTTTTACATTGCTTTAAAAACTGAGAATTTCTTCCATTGGGTTTTTGCATGGTCTCTTTTAGAACATGGAGCCAGGAAGAAATCTGTTTGATGACTTTCTTTGCCTTAGTCTCTAGTAAGATCTCGTTGTTTTGACATCTTTGTCTCACCTGTTAGGACTTTGAGTGCTTGTTCTCAGTTACTATAACTTCTATAAATAGAAAAATGGCCCTATTATATACTATTTTATGATAAGTGTCTTTAAAAATTTTAGATATTTATTGAATAAATTAAAACATAATAACAATGAATGTAACTTTTCTGATAAGAAAATGTTTTTTTAAATATAACTTCCAAATAAGTACTGTGTAATATTTTATATTAATTACATGTTTTAATATGTTTGTTTATAAAATATATTTCTTTGGTTTTCTGAATCTCTTATTTTGTATTTTCAGTAAGAATCAACCATTCCTTTTTCTTTACAGCACTGACTTAGTTTCGCTTCTGAAAAACGTGCAGTTCATAGAGGTTAGCTCAGATTATTAATGTTGCTTCCTAAGGCTCTGAATAAATAGAATAGTAATAGTCATCTCACTAATTCTAGTGAGTTAAGTGTGTGCTTCCTCTGGTAATGCAGCAGCTTTACGACAGACTGGTAGGAGAAAGGGACAGTTCATCTAGAGACTGTTTGCTGGAAAGACCTTTTTGGCTCAAAGTCAGAAGCCAAGAGAATTAAAGTGTGACTCTAGTTGGTGACTGGAAAAGAAAATACAGTGCCTGCAACATCTGAAGTTCTGTTCTTTGCTTAGCTGACATGGGCTGTGATATACCCTCTTTTGCTGCTAGAATTTTGCCCTGACTGAAGCAACATCTTTCCCTGCCTTTCTTTGCCTGTAAATTAGAGAGGTTGGAGAAGGGAAGCAAGGAAAAGTTAAGGGACAGCTTTTTCTAGTGGCATGCTGGTAGAGGAGTCATGTTAAAGGTAATATTCCTCATTATTTATGCATCAATAAGTTTTTCACAAAGTTTTATTAATAGATGGATTTTTTTAATCCTTTAAACAAAATGAAAAATTTTAAATTTACTATATTATCTTTTTCTTTTAAAACAATTTCTATGATCAGCCCAACTACAGACATTTAAATCCATTATGTAAAGGAAATGGGGTTAGGATTTCTTTATTAGCTTTTTTTTTTTTTCATATAAGCTGTTGTATTTGAATTCTTTTCAGTAGAACTTTATAACAATTCTGAAGCAAGTGGAATTTACCATTGACTTACAACTCCCTCCTTTGCTGGGGATTTTGATTTTGCAGATGAAGGCTGCTCTCTGCTTATGGCAAAATTGGTTTACTTTCCTATTTTTTCCCATTTGTCAACTGCCAAACAGTCCAAATGCTTTGGCCTACTTATAATTAGCTAATACTTCATCTCAAATAATATTACGTATGTTTTTTAAACTTTCAAACAGAATAGGCTTCTTATTCTATAGAATTTATGATTTATTAAATGTAATATTAATATAATAACATATAGTATGTGATTGAGATGGTACCTTGATGAAGAATATTTTAATAGAGGTCATAGGTTTTTAGTGAAAAGGACGATAATATCTTTTTTTGAGAAATAGAGGCAACAAATAAATTTAGTAATTTTTCTTCTGCTACATTTAATATGGGAGCGCTTTGCTTTTGTTATGTAGAAATCTATATTTGATTGTGTTAACTTTTTAAAGTAGGTAGCTAGTCCTACAGATCCGTATTTCCAAATTAAAACTTGACCCTCGTTTGTCATTTAGCTACTCTCTAATTTCACCCAGTTTTATCTTTATGATCCTTTGAGGCTCCCTGAAACTCGATCATAAAGAAGTACTCTCAAGCATCTAGTCTTAGTTGTTTTTTTAATGCATATTTATTGTGTCATTTCATAATAATTCAAATAATTATTAAAGGAAAAGTTACTTTGGAATACTTTAGAAATAATCTTGGAAAACTTTTACTCTATGCTCTATTCTATCTTTTGTAAACATTTAACATTCAAGTAGACTATCTTGACTATAATATGTAATATTTATTTCTCCAGCTTTCCTCGCCCTGTGAAGACTACTTGGTTAAATAGGAATGCACCAGCACAAAACAGAGATTCTGTGATTCCTGCCCTTGAAAGCGTGGTCTTTGGTATTAACTACACAAAACAGTTATCACCAGATGTAAGAACTGATATGTTTATAAGTTCTTTCTTCTTTCTTATTTCAAATGAAATAATTCTTTAATGTTTTATCTGTGAATGTGAATTTCTTTTGTTATTGTTTTGAGCTCAACAACCTAATTAAATAAGATCTACAGACCTAATTAAATAAGATCTTAACAAATTGGTTGGTTCCAGTTTATTTTGAAAAGTTAACCAGATATTTTGATATTTTACCATATTTAGCGATTAGAGATTTTTGAAAATCAGTACCTTTTAAAACTTGTTACTGGCACCTCTTGTTCTCTTAACAGAAGTTTTAGAATCATTATTGTAAAGAACAGTTGCCAGAGCCTGTAAAGAACAATTGCCAGTGCTGAGACCCAACTTGGAGCAGTACAAGTATAGCCATTAACTCCTCTAAAAGGAGAAGGGACTCATGCTATAAAAGCACAGTCTGTCCCTTAGTGAAATGTAATTTGAACCTCAAAATTTTAAAAATCCCTTGTAACCAAAATTACTAGAGTTGCATTTCTTATGTTTAAATTACTTGTATTAACAGGAGCAATTCCCTAAAATACTGCTGAATTTCTTACATGTTTTAGAATAAATGTAATTAGTAAATGATTAGGGTTTTTATTTTATTTCTCTAAGTTTCAAGTGTAATATTTTTAGATTTTTGTTGCTAACACCCTGTATCCCAAATCTATTTCTTTGTTTAGGGTTGCAACTTCATTATTGCAGACTCCTTCCTACATCATGCTTACCATTTTCATTATACACTTTGTGCCACTTTGCTGCTAGCCTTCAAGGGATTGCACAGCTACTTCATTACAGTAACAGAAGAGATTCCCTCTTGTCAGAAACTAGAAATAGGTATGTTAAAAGTAGCCAGACCTATCCTATTCAAGTAATTCTCTTCATTCTCATATTGCTAGTTACCTGCTTTGACATAGTTATTCTGTACTATAACTGTAATATTTATGTGCTTCACTTTTACTTCTCTCTCAATTCCATCTTTTTTGACCTTCAGTAATTTCTGCAATAAAAATTTTTTTGTGATATTGAGAAATAATGAGAATTAACTTCTTGGTGCTAAGTTTGGAATGAGTCTTTAGATAGATTTTTTTTAAATAAAAGCATATGTCCATATACTACTATTCTTCAAACATAAACACAAAGCATACTGGAAAGCAAATCTGTAGCACCATGAGAAGGTAAATTAAATCCATGCTTCAAAATACTTAACTATGTAAGAAGAGTGTAGCTACTTGAGATTTTTATATACATTTGGTTTTAAGTGATCTCTGATCCTATTTCTTTCATTTCACTTAAGATATTAAGAACTTTACTCAGTTTTAACATTTTGTAAATGAAATCATTTAAAAAGTTAAACTTTAGTTATAATCCAACAGTAATATCTGCATATATATTATAGTAGATGATAAAAAAATCATATTGCCTTAATTTTGTATATCATTTATAGTTTGCAGAATTCTATTATATATAGTTTTACAAATAACAAATTATTGAGATTAGCAAAAATAAGTTATTTAAACTTTTAACAATAGTTTTTTTATAAACTTTTATTTTAAAATATCAGGTAATAGCTCACCATAAAACACATTTTAATCATCTCTTCAGTATTATTTTTATTATTATATATTTGAATAAATCAGGGATTACTTTTTAAATTTAACTTAAATTAATCAGGGTTCTTTAATTCTTTGTTCCTCAAGAATGTCAGTCTTTCAGCAGTATTGATGCATTCAGAAATAGTCACTGTTACTGAAAAAATATTGTTAAGTTTCAGGTTAATTAGCCTATTTTTCTAATTACCTATTTGGGAATACAAAAGTATTGTAAGAAAGTGTAATAATTTGTACCTTACTTAAATTCAGCTGTGAGAAAATCCTGCCTCCTGTGCCATTGCCTGTCATCAATTCCTGCAAAGGGTTTGATTAATAATAGTTAAGTTCACACTTTTTTGACTTAAAAAGAAACAGATATCAATTGACTTTTTACAATATTTGCAGCAAAAATCCCAATATACACACAGATACATAAGCAATAGTAAAGTGTATTTGTTCCCTTTTTGCTCATGTTCTTCCTAAAAACAAACATGGAAGTGTGGAAGTCTTTTGGTTTCTATCCTCTGAAATTTGTTTCCTTGCTAATAATATTTTCATATACTGAAAATCCTTCTATTTCCCTTAGGAAAATCCTGTAGGAAACTACTACCTAAATGTAAACTTCTAAAAATGTTCTTTTTTTTTTTTGAATGAAAGAATTGTTTGTAGAGTAGATTAGTTTAGGCTATCACCCTCAATTAATGGAAAAATTATGGTCCATATATTTTTTTAATTTGGTTCTTTGAACTCAAACATATTTTCTTAGGAGACTTATATAGTAAATTTTGGTTAATTCAGATTTTATGACCAGACCACAAAATTAGTAAACCATAATATTAATGAAGGACAGTACCATGTGCCTGAAAAGTAGTATTATAAAAAGTAGTGGTGTGAAATTTGGAAACTGTCTGTACTGGTATTTCTACAAGACAATTTGTTAATAGTTTTGATGTCAAATGCTTTAGTAGAATTAATGGAGGCTTTAGCTTGTAGTGCTTAAGAGTGCAAATTTGGAGCCATTTCTGTCGTTTACTAGCTTTGAGACTGTATATGCAAAGTGGATTCTATTAGAAATATAGGGAAATTAAAGGGAACCTGATGTGGTGCATGAGCGTGGCAGGAAAGGTGAGGACATCAAAAAAGAGAGGGTGTAAAACAGCTCTAAAAGTAAGACTTCTTAATGGTATAAGTCCCTAATCATTAGGGTGCTCAGTCAGGGGTGTCCAACCTTCTGGTGTCTCTGGGCCACACTAGACGAAGAAGAGTTGTCTTGGGCCAGATATTAAATACACTGCAACATGTAATCACACAAAAAATTTTATAATGTTTTCAGTAAATTCATGATTTTGTGTTGGGCCACATTCATAGCCATACTGCACCACAGGTTGGACACCCATCAATGTGTCGGGTACTGAGCCAGGACCTGTGGAAAGAACAGAGTCTCTGTCTTTTTCTCCTTTTCTTACTAAGTAATGAGCTCAGCATGGCAATGAATAAGAAAAACTGACCTGCAAGATGGGGTTTCTTGTGATTTTAATGTAGAAAGTTATATATGAGATGGGCCTCTGAAACCTGGATTAGGAAGATATCTATCAGCATTTAATGTTCAAGTAGATATATATTGCAAATGAAAAAACACACAAACCACATTTTAACTTAAAAATATTTATTTTTAAAAGGAAGTAATGTTTAAAGAAAACAAAGATCTCTTTTCAGAGGCAAAGATTTATTTCAAATGGACAGAATTAGCACTTTATTGCTAATTTATGAATCTCACTTCAGTGTGATCATTTATAAGATTTTAAATTTTCCCTTAGGTAAAGATTGCTTATTTTTGTTATATATTACTTTGGGCTGCTGTATATAATGTAGAGAATTTCATAATTTTTTAAAAAGAACCCTTTAGCCCTGGCTGGTGTAGCTCAGTGGATTGAGCGCGGGCCTGCGAACCAGACAATCGGGGTTCAATTCCCAGTCAGGGCACATACCAGGGTTGCAGGCCGGTTCCCTGCAGGCCAGTTCCCAGCAGGGGACGCATGAAAGGCAACCGTACATTGATGTTTCTCTCCCTCTCTCCTTCCCTTCCCCTCTAAAGATAAATAAATAAAATCTTTAAAAAAAAAAAAAAAGAACCCTTTATATTTCATTCTAAGAGTTTGTTTACTAAATGAACATCAATTTTATTTCAAATTATTTGTTTGGTATCTTTTATCAGAAAGTAAAATTATAGCAAACCTAGACTTTAATAAGTAAATAATAGCAATTGAATAAAACTAGTAGTACCCTATTCATAGTACTTACTCAAAATATATTTGTTTGGCCCTGGCTGGTGTAGCTCAGTGGATTGAGCACGGGCCTGGGAACCAAGCAACGACGGTTCGATTCCCAGTCAGGGCACATGCCTGGGTTGCAGGCCAGTTCCCAGCAGGGGACACACGAGAGGCAACCATACATTGATATTTCTCTCCCTCTCCCCTTCCTTTCCCCTCTAAAGGTAAATAAAATCTTAAAAAAAAATATATATATATATATATATGTTTGAATGAATGAATGAAGGAATAAACAGGACAATACAGTTTTTATTGTTGCCTGGAAAGTATTTCCATATCATTACATAGCTTATAGGAGTTTCCTAGGGATTTTTAAAATCAGGACTCATCTTCAATAAGTATTTGTTACAATACTTTGTTCTTAAATTTTTCACTACTATTTATATTTTCTGTTTATTGTGATTCAGTTTATTCTTGAATGCATCTTCTAGGAAAACATCTAAAAATACTGTTAACTACTCAAAATAAAACGATTACATATTGTTAGCTATTAATATTAATATTATTTTAATTATAGCAAAATTAAAATATAGGCACTAGATAATACTTCTATAAAACACTGTTGACTGAACATTATATTCACTAGTTTTAATAAGTGGACATAAAGTAATTCTTGATTAAAGGATGTATTTTATTTCTTTTTACTATTTAGCATTTTCTTGAGTTTTCAAATAATTATTTATTTAAAAGTCCTACACTCCATCATGCTTTGAAAAATATATCTAAAATCTACTCTGTCTTTTAAAATATGCCTTAGATTCCTTTCTGCTTTTGCCTTTTTATTTTTCTTCTAGATGAATGATGTACATTTTTTATGGCATATTGTTAAATATCGGTTTGGTGCAAGGAGCTCTTACTGAAAATGGGAGTCACAAGTTCTGAAATCTGGGCTTTGACAAGTGTTGTAACATTTCTGGGCCCCAGTATCTACACTTGTAAAAGCAAGGATTTGACTTAGCTGATCTCTGAGATCCCTGCCAACTCTAAAATCCTGAGTCTAAGAAATTAAAACAAAAATATAGATTATGAAATTTTGAGTGGTCCATACATTTAAACAGAAAATAATAAAGTAATATAAACTTGAATGTACATCATTTGTAATTCTAATAAGCTGATTAACTAACTCAAAGATTCTGCTTTAGTGTTCTAATCTAACTACACTATCAGATCAATGCTAAGTCTATTAATTAACAACTTGGAAAATTCTAGTAGATTTTGTTGTAAAAGGAGTATAGTAACTAGTGCTGTGTGCAATCCTTATAACTAGCCAAGGCCCACATGCAGGTCCTTTATGAGCGCCTTCTAAGAAGAAAACAGCCACGAACCCAGAAAGACACCTGTCTAGGTATGTTTACAAACAAATAGGTTAAGTAAATAATCCCTTTTTTTTAGTATGGAATTTTGCTTTACATTAATGTCAAATTTTATCAATATGTATTTATATAATATATTTCTCACTGCCCTTATTTAAGAACTTTGAGAATTTGGTATGTAAGTAAGCTTTGGTTAATTTCTTAATGTGTACACAATGATATTGAAGTTTTTATTTAAAATTAGAAATAGTAAATGCAAAGATTTCCTTTAGCTCTTTCTATACTCTTTTTGAGTTCCCAAAACAGCACTTTTTGGAAACCATGTTTATTACGAGAATTAGAAGGTTTAATGATATTGCCTTAAAATTGCTCAAAGTCAGTTTATCTTTGGGTAGGGTTTAATGATAATGAAATGTGGTTTAAAAAACTGAAGTTAATATTAAGAGAAACATCTTCAGTATATGGTTTTGTTTTTAGTGTCAATTTGCATTTATTTTTTATTCTAAATTTAAAAAGCAAAATAGTATCAAGGCACCTCTATCCAGATATTTTACATATTGTAAAGGAAATGTTTTAATCACATAACTTTATTGATGTATTTCCCTATACATCTTAGACTTTTGTTCTTGAATAGCAATAAAGCTTAATTTACCATCTTTTCATAGGTATAATTAAAAGTTTTTAATCTACATCAAATAGATCATCACAATTCCATTTTTAAAAATATATGAAAGACTATAGAAATTAAAATAAAATCATAGTGTGCCTTAGTTTGTAGGAGTGTGAACAAAAGAAAATTAGGGAGCTAAAATCTCTTTTAACATTTCTCAGATGGAAACTAGCTCAGAATATTTAAGTTTGGTCAACTGTCACTAAAACTTAAGAGAGAAACAGATTTTCTTATCAGGAAGAAATGACAAAAGTTGAAGATTTATTATAATCATTATTTTGGAATATAACTTTTTATTTTTCTATAAAGGATTTGACTGTGGTCATTTGTGACATCTATTAGTGTTCTTTTTAGCAATAAAAATATACTTCTCCCCCAATAAATTTATAAAAACCTAAAAAAGAGAATAAGTAGTTGAGCTAAAAAATATATATGTACTTCTCATTTAAACTATTGTACTGACAGCCCATCAATTTACATGTAAGCACTGTAAATAATTTTATAGAATGCTGCTTTATGTAATAAGACCTATATAAAGAAAGGCCCAGTTTTAGTTAAGTAGGAAAAGACTTGATTGAAAACTAAAGTGTAATGAATTAAATTATACTTTTATTAATACTTTTATTAAGTGATGCATCTATTAAGATATCTTTGATTTTTAATAGCTAGCATTATATTGGCATTTTCTGAGCTGTGTTATAAATATTGGTTGAATGAGCGAGGAGATAAATGGATGGATTTAGAAAATAAGATACATTTTACTATTTGACATAGCAACCCCACTTTTGTTAACCTATTATTATTGAAATAAGAATGCTAGTATGTAAAGATAGGTTTACAAGCATGTTTACTATAATATTGTTCTTAGTATCAAAACACTGAAAACAAAGATAAATGTCCATAATTTGGCAGAGTGGAATATAGAAGAAATTATGAGGCACTCATACCAAAGAATATTATGCAAACCATTTTTAAAAAATGCTGTAGGCTGTTTACCAGATTTCCATAGAATACTGCTGAGAGAAAAAGGGAAATTACAGAAAGTGTATGAAATACAATCTCATATTTGTAAAGCAGTGACTGAAGAACTCATATGTATACAATACATATATTTGAAAAATGTGGAAGGGTATGTTCTAGACTATAATCTTGGATTATCAGGAGGAGCTAAAATTAATAATTTTATGTAAGATAGTGATCACATTTATACATTTCTATAAAGTTATAAAATTGTATAGGTATATGTTATATTAAGAAGAAAAAATAATTAAAATAGAATATTAAACTCAGGTAACTCTACTAAATGATTTTTGAAATCATTTGAGCTCAAAGAGTTTGAGGTTAAGTTTTGCTTTTAAACATTCTTTAAGGTGTCATTTATGTTGAAGTAACTCTTACTACCCATAATGCAAGCATACCAGTTATTAATAGATCTTATATGTAAAAAGTAGAAAAATGTATCAAACTCAATCACTGATTTATCTCACAATGAAATGATATATGAAATCTTAGCAGATTTCTGTAGTTATCAATGGGTTGATCAAATTTGTAATATATTTCTTGGTATATTTTAGTAACTATAATTTTATTTATATAGTTTGTGAATTACAAAATATATGTTTTCTACTGGTTTTAGTTACCAATAGACTATCTGTTGTTCACATCATAGTTTGGTTACATTTACCACATAACTGTAACTGCTTATTTTAGTAAATGTAAATGTTGATCATTCTTTTTATCAAGTAGTAACATTCATTTTACCTTGAGATAGTGAGCTGATGAACAAACAGGGATTTCACAGAAAGTATTCCTGTCTTTGTGTTAGAATGATCAATTAAACTCTCTTTGAGCAACACAACAGTGGAATTTTGTGTGATCACAAGTATGCTGTTATAGTTGTTTTAGGAGAACTCATTCTGGTTTGATTTCTGATAAAAAATTAAGCATATCTAAATACATATTTCAAACCCTAGGAAAATTTTCTCCTGAAAACAAAACAACTAGTAATTCTTTTTATTATGTTAGTTTCTATATCCTGTTGTATGTATTACTACTTTAATTGTAAATTAATCTGTACATCCTCTGCATAGATGGTTGTAGCATATATTAAATAAATCAGAATTGAATGGAAAAAAATTGCCTCACTTTTAGACTTAAAGAAAACTGACTATTAAACTGAATTAGAATCTTACTTTTTAATGAAAAGGATTTTGTCATTTGTTTGTATTAAATAGCCTATACTTCAGGTATGTTTTAAATACTTTTTGCTCATAAAAATTAATTTGACTTGGATTTTTTAGGAATACGTTCATAAGAAGCAAGGCACATACACATACAAGACAAAATACCAAGCTTTAGTGGAATTTACAACATGTGAAATGCAATAAAACCCAATTTTTTGTTTTGTTGTTCCTGTGATACAGATATAAAACTTACTTTAGGTGTATAGTCAATGTTTCCTCGACTGTGTTAGCCTTTTATGAGAACCGAAACACTAACAGAGCATATAATTTAGTAATTACCTACATGATTAGTGTGCATATGAAAATACATTATGTTGAAATTTGATTCATTATATGTCTGGATATTTTTTAACTTTCTGGTTTTTAAAAGGCAATTTAGCTTATATGATTTCAAAAATAATTTTCAGATCTAACATTTAAATACTTTGTTTAATTACTCTTTAATCCTTTTAGAGGAAATGGATGTAGAAGCTCGGCTTACTGAACTATGTGAAGAAGTTAAGGTACTTGGATTTTTAGAATTGTGTTTCCTATTCTAAAGTTGTGTCTAAGAAAACATAATAGTTAATTATCCTTCCTAATATGCAAAGACAAACTTTTTGATCATAGTAGAACCACAGCTTAGTTGATCAAAAGATATTTGACTTGAGCATGAAGTTAAATTATCTTTAAACTGTATAGTATTACCCTGGCTGGTGTGGCTTATTTGGTTGGGGCATCATCCCATAAACCAAAAGGTTGCAGCTTCTATTCCTGGTCAGGGCACATGCCTGGATTGCAGGTTCAATGCCAGTCAGGGCCCATGTGAGAGGCAACCAGTTGATCTTTCGCTCACTTTGTTTCCCCCCCCTTCTCCCTCCCTTCCCATCTCTCTAAAATTAATAAAAACATGTCCTTCATTGAGGATTTTTTAAAAAGCTTATTAGCTTCATTTTTAATACTTATAAATTATTTCCTGGGAGAAAACACTCTCATGTATAGATTTATTAGATGTTGATAAATCAGTATTTATCATATGTTCACTCCGTTGGCTTCATTTCCAGAATTATGGAATTAGTTAATGTTTTTTTTTAGTTTATCCATAAATTCTGGGGGCTTTTTAAAAAATCTGAAGTCTATAATTCCTTACTCATTTATTTATTCATTTAGTAAATATTTATTCAGTGACAACTGTGTACCAGTGACCAAAGTCGCAAAAATGAATAAAAGACCAACTCTTCATTTATTATTAATTTTGCTGAAATTTTGTCTAATGTGTTCTTTGAGTTAGGGTAGATAAATGAAAATTTGGTTTGGGTGAATGAAGAAAAGCTCGCTGAATTGCTGACTTCAAAAAGAAGTACAAAATTAACTGAAATTAAGAGTGTCATATGTGATAAGCAACATTTGGGGGTGGGTGGGAAGTTTATTTGCTTTAGAAAGGGAGGGTAGAGATAAATTAGTGTAATTTGACACACAGTGAACTTGACCAACTGTCTTTTCATGTCCAAATTTAGTCATCCAGTAGGTAATAGGTCTAGAGATCAAGAGAGATGTGATCCAGAGATATAAATTACCATCTCTATATCAACAGTAATTAAAACTATGGAAGTGACTTTCAACTGTCATCTGAATAGACTACCTCTACCTTCTTTAGGACAGAAAAAATGAAATCAACATCTATATATATTTAAGAGTAGATATCTTAGTGTTACTAGTAATTGAAGACAAATTTTGCAGCAGGATATTATCTGCCTGAAAACTGGCCGCTGCCTCAACAAATTAAAGAAAAATTTATCCTCATAATAAATATGCTTGTCCAAAAGAGAAGCAGTTGTTCTGATTTACAGTCTTTTGTTATTGTTGGTTCAGGAAGCCTTATTTTATCATTCAAGAAAACCAACTACCTTTAAAAAGATTTCGTATAATCTAGCTCCATAGTATAATCTAGCACTCTTAACTTTTATCATCAGTTTAGGTGAATGTTTAAATGTTTAGTAGTGAAATAAATTAATACCACTGGTACAACACTCATAATAGCTTGTTATAATTGTTTACCCACTTTTCTTTCCTCACTAGACTATAAGCTTTTCATATTAATGTTTAAATCTGTAGAATGTTAAAAACTACCATTTAAAATGTGCTCAGTGAACAGTGGATGAATGTTAGGAAGAGAAAGAAGTGGTTGGCAACTCTGTAAAAGAATTATCACAAGCCCTGGTTGGGGTGGCTCAGTTGGATAGAAGCATCATCCCATAACCAAAAGGTTATGGGTTCAATTCCTGGTCAGGACACATAACCTGGGTTGCTGGTTCAATCCTTAGTACGAGTACATATGAGAGACAACCAATCCATCCTTCTCACTGACATGGATGTTTTTCTCTCCTTTTCTTATTTTCTAAAAAGTAATGAAAAAAATGTCCTCAGGTGAAGATTAAAACAAAAAAATCACACACAAAATATAATGTAGGAACATAGGAGTGACAGAAAAGAAGTACTGTAGAAGGTACCCGAGTCCTTTGTGAGGAGCTAGTACTTATTTAGTACTTACTTAGTACTTAATAAGTACTAAAGGTCTTTTAAGTACTTATTTACATTGCCTATGGGAGGAGGAAAATCTTAAGATTTTAAGATTTTATTATTTTTCAAAGATTTTAAAACTTTCTGCATGATTTGTGTGTTATGTTAAAAATTCCCAGTATTTTCATGTTTGGAGCTCATCGTGCTATATAGAACCCTGGTTTTTAATTTTGGACTTTGACAGTATTGCAGTTATAAAATCCCTCAGATTTTGAAATAATAGTTAAGTTGTTGAAAATTGCTATAGAATATAGAATATTTCTATAGAATATCAAATAGAAAAAAGCCATTGATCTTTTGTTCTCTTTCTACACACCCACACACATTTCTTTTTAAAACTAAAAATTTGCCTTTGTGTTGATATTGTCAACAATGTATTATATTGAGATGTGTTATAGTAAGTCTCAGAGAGCAGTGAAAAATTTTTATCTTGTCATTTCAGAAAATAGAAAATCCTGATGAACTGGCAGAACTTATAAATATGAATCTCGCACAACTGTGCTCACTTCTAATGGCTTTATGGGGACAATTTCTGGAAGTTATAACACTACATGAAGAACTAAGACTATTATTAGCACAAGAGAACCATACTTTCAGGGTAAGTTAAGTGATGTTAGAGCATTTTAATGAGTATTATCATTTATCTTCGGAAATTTCTTATGAGTAAAAAGCCTTATATTTACCTCATGTTGATAAATCAGAAAAGAGACTATTTATTATTGAGTTATTGTTTGATTCTCGTGCGTAATTGAAACACGAAACATACAAGAAGAGACAGGTAAGCAGTGGCAGAAACTAACAAAGGTTATAGGGAAAAGCCATGAGACAATCAAACCCATGAATAAACCAATTATCTATCATAAAGTAGGAATGAAAGTAAAAAGGGTTAAAAGCAAAGTAGAGAGAGCCAGAGATAGAGAACATGTGAATGAAAGAATGGCCAGAAAAGGGAGCAACAAATGCTTGCTTCTGAAACACCAGCTACTAGAGTAATATCAGGATATTAATCTATTTTGTTGTTTCCTAAATGGCAGTGAACAGCACTCCAGTATCAGAAGAACTAGCTGTTTGGATACAGAATCACTTACCCAGATGGCTTTGCTATATATTTCATAAAAATTCCACACAGGCTGAGATAACCTGAGCATATCTTTATCTCTTATTAACCACAAACCTTTCATATCCAGAATTACGTTTCTTTATTTGTATATAATATGAATTTTTTAGTTATCTTTTTGTATTGGTATCTACCTTACCTTCATTGTGATTAGGACCCCACCTGTATGATTTCAGAACTTTAATATTCTTTGAGACCTGGTTTATTTACAGCCAGGATGTATATTCTTCAGGTTGCTAGTTAAGTTTAAAATCATTTTGTTTATATTTTTCATATTTTTAATGAGTTATCAATGATCAAGGAAAAATGTGGTAAAATCTCTCAAAATGATTATGAGTTTGTTCTTATTTGCTGTTACCAGATAGTCAGTGGCAGAGACAGGGTTTAGACCCAGGCAGTATTGCTCAATAGTTTGTGTCCTTCACCACTTGATATTTCACCTCTCAAAGTAGAGAAGAGAATGATATCAAGGATCAGAGGCAATTTTATAGCATTATATTTTATGGAGCTCAGGCATTCTGGGTGGAACAGGAACAAGACGGTATATTTAATAGTCAGAAAGTAGCTGGTAAACACAACTTTGAAAAAAGGAGAAAGAAAGAAGACCAAGACAAAAATTAGCATTGGAAACTAAAATTCCATAGATAAACTATGAAGTTTTACCTATGGCTTCCCTTTATCACCCCATTCCAGATACTAAACTAGGCGTATTTAACTCTTAAAGGAATCAAGGAGGGGTAATTAAGATTCATTGAGAAAGTACCCTAATGTCACTTAACCAGGGATGATAAGCTTGCTCTGCTCTGCCCTGCTGTGTATCACAAAACCTGTAGAAATGGTAGCGTATTTTGTCCTTTGGTTCCCATTTGTGTAATTCAGCAGGAATTTTGCTCACATGGAATATCTGTATTCTGAGAATAGATAGCTAAGGCTACAAAATTAAAGCAGTCTAAGGGTCATTCATTGTGTATACAGGGACATTTGGCTATAATAAAGTCTACAGGCTGTCTGATAATGTATTTAGAAGCTGCAAAATTACACTAAGTCACAGGAGTGAATCTATAAAGTGGAATCTTTTCTTGTTGAGTTAAAAGCAGATAGTGAAGGAATGAGTTGGACTAAAAAGAGGAAATGTAGATCTTTTCTTGAAAAGAAAAATTTAATGAACTAACTCAATATTGGTTCAACTATATTTTTCATATCAAGAATCAGAAATGGATAAATTCCTAGAAATAAAGTACAAACACTGAATCATGAAGAAATGAAAAATTTGAACACTCCCAAAGTCAGTACAAGTCCAGCATTCCCCTGATACCAAAGCCAGATATGGACACAACAAGAAAACTACAGACCAATATCCCTCATCAATATAGATACAAAAATTCTTCACAAAGTATTAGCAAACCAAATCCATCAAATTAAAAGGTACAGATTCCATGGTTGCACAGTATTTATCACTGGGATGCAAGCATGATTTAGCATCTACAAATCAATAACTGTGACACATTGATACACCACATTAATAAAAGGAAAAATAAAAATTATTTGCTCATCTCAATAGATGCAGAAGAAGTATTTGAGAAATATATCTATAGTGTCTGGCACAAATAACACCCCTTTTTATTGCAAAATCATAAGTGTAATTTTGTAACATAACAGTATTACAGTCAAGCACAATATGACATTTTAGGTGAAATGTTGAAATTAAAACTAAATGATTACACCCAGATTATTACCCTACCAACCATACTCAAGCCAGCATTACTTCTGCTGGACCCTGTATTTTTATGGGTTGCCTATTTACTCTCTTCATAGTGTCCTTTGAGGCATAGGACATGAGTTCAGGAAGAAAAGTTTTAAATTCTTTTTTTTTCCAGTAAAAGGGTCTTACAAATTAAGACAGATATATTCAAAAGTTACTTTTGGTAAAGTTTTTAAACAGTACAACATAACTCTTTTTAATTGAGAGAAAGTATCGTATTTATGGCTACTACTGAACACAGTTTTCTTGGAATCATTAATTACATGTTTGGGAAAATCCACATGGTAAGGAGGAGAAAAGGATTTTTAAATCTATATTTATGTAATGCACATGTCTGTGTTATAGTAGACTGTCATGTCTGATATCAGTATATATTTTTAAAAAATTTATAATCCTCAAAGGCTTAGCACAGAAACTTCTTTCAAGAGGTCTAAATTTTATGAACTCCTATACAAGCTTCCTGAATGATAGTTGATAATGTGTTTTGAAAACCAGGCATGAAATCTAATATCTACTTCTACTGTTTAACAAATTAACTGGTGGAAAAAAATGAAATAATACATTTTGTGTCTTTAATCAATGTTGGCACATATACCTATATAACATGAGTTTTCCTCCCCCTTGAAAATTATCATGCTGCTAAAGTCCTCAACAAAATACTAGTGAACCAAATCCAGTAATACATTAAAAGAGATCATACACTGTGATTAGGTGGGATTTATTCTGGGGATTCAAGGTTCACACAATATTAGCAAATCAACAAAATGAAGGATAAAAATCACATGATCATATCATTAGATACAGAAAAGGTATTTTATAAAATAGTCTCTGATACGGGGTTAATTTCCAAAATTTATAGAGAATTTATACAACTCAACAGCAACAAAACAACTTAAAAACTGGGCAAGGACCTGAGTAGACACTTCTCCAAGGAGGGCTCACCAGTGGCCAATAGACATATGAAAAGCTGATCATCTATAATCAGAGGAATACATATTAAAACCACAATGAGATATCACTTCACGCTTGTCAGAATGGCTATCAAAAAATCAACAACAGGTGTTGGCAGGGATGTGGAGAAAAGGGAAGTCTCTTGCATTGTTGCTGGGAATGTAGATTGTTGCAACCACTGTGGAAAGCAGTATGGAGTTCAAAAAATTTAAGGTGGAACTGCTTTATGGCCCAGTGATTCCACTTTTGGAAATATATCCAAAGAAATCCAAAACACTAATTTGAAAGTATATGTGCACCCTACGTTCATTACAACATTCTTTACAATAGCCAAGATCTGAAAGCAGGCCAAGTGCCCATCTATAGATGAGTGGGTAAAAAGGCAGTGGCACATGTATACAATGGACCTGGAGAACATTATGCTAAATAAAATATGGCAGTAAAAAATTATCTTGCAATAAAATATGATAAAGTTACTTCCTATTTAAGTTATTGAGAGCTCTCTCTAGTTTGAAAAAAAATAAAGATAAAAGTGTGTTGTCTTCAAGGTAATAGGAAATAAAGTAAAAAATTAGGATAATGTGAAACATGGCAAATGAAAAAACAGTTTGCTGAAGTAAGTGACTTTGAAGAGCATACCAAAGCAAAATGGTTAGGGAATCACTAAAGTTTTTATCACTGTTTGAAAAATACTTAGAGAAGTCATGTTAGCATGAAATTCCTCAGTCAGTGATAGTGTTTTAGATGCTTTTAGAAATCAACTGACAAAATCCGTGAAAAAGGGTAGTCAAAAGTACGTATTTACATTTAGTCATTATCCCTGGGAATTGGACTTTGCACTGGCGAAGTGTTGAATATCAATGTAAACAAATTTTGTGAAGATTCTCTAAAAACCAAAATAATATATAATGGGATCACAAATGTACTCTTGCCAAACTAATGAAAAAAAGTTTAGTGTTACACTATTGACTTGGGATAAAATCTCTGAAAGATTAGAGGGATTAGAAAATAGCTGTATCTCAAAACTCTTAGACTAAGTGAGGATGATGTTCATAGTTGAACTTAATCTTTAGAAATAAAATCTTACAGAACCAGGATTATATTCTTAATTCATTTTTAAAAAAATACTCAACCAAGGATAAGCTTAGGTAAAGAAAACATGGTTTCAGGAGAAACAACGATGGGTTGCCTCCCACATGCACCCCAATGGGGGGTTGAACCTGCAACCCTCTGGTGTATAGGATGATGCTGCAACCAACTGAACTACCTGACAGGGCAGCAATTCATTTTTGAACTTGATCGAAGTGAGTTAGGCAAGTATACCATCTCCCTTTGTCAATGAAACACAATAGATGTTAGAAACTACATAGTCAGGAGATGGGCAAGGACATGAGAGGAATAGAACATGGATGTTATCATGCCAACCTACCAGATTAGAATATATGTATTTATCTTCATGGAGTGAAGGTATATTTTTATTTTACTGAGGTAAAGTTTAAATCTAGTAAAATGCACAGATTTTAAATGTACAGTCAAATGAGTTTTGACAGTCTGTTCACCTATGTCACTAATACCCCAGTCAATGAACAGGACATTTCCATTACTTCAGACAATTATCTGTGCTTCTTTTCTGTCAATTTCTGCACCCCCAAAAGCAATCTTTGTCCTGGTTTCTATCAATAATGTTTAATTTTATCTATTTTTAAAGTCCATAAAAATAGACACAGTAATATATATTCTTTCTGTGGCTAACTTGTTTCACTGAACATAATTTTTTTAGATTCCCCCATGTTGTTAATCAGTAATTTTTTTCTCCCTGAGTAGTATTCCAGTGTATAATGTACCAGAGTTCTTTTCTTTTTTCTCCTGTTGATGATTTGTTTTCAGTTTTGGCTATTATGAATAAAGATAATATAAACATTCTTCTACATATCTTTTTTGCAAACATGTTTTTATTTTCTGTTTCATTAATCTTTTATATATCTTTATGTCAGCTATTCTCAACCATTTCCATTTCATGGCACACATAAACTAATTACTAAAAATCTACGGCCCACCAAAAAATAGATTTTTTATCAGTCTGACAAAAAATAGGAATAATTTCGATTCATTCACATTGGAATGGCTGTTGTTGTGTTGGCATTGTCACTTTTTTTGGCATTTATTTATTTATTTTAATATATTTTTTATTTTATCGATTATGCCATTACATTTGCTCTATTTCCCCCCTCCATTCCCCTCCACTCTGCACATCCCTCCCCCACCATTTCCCCCCTTTAGTTCATGAACACGTGTCTCAAGTTCTTTAGATTCTATATTTCCCATACTATCCTTACCCTCCCCCCTATCTATTTTCTGTGTACTGTCTATGCTACTTATTTTCTATACCTTCTCCCCCCTTCTCCTTCTCTCACTCCCCTGTTGTTAACCCTCCATGTGATCTTATTTCTATGGTTCTGCTCCTAATCTAGCTGTCCTCTTAGTTTGCTTTTGTTTTAGGTGTGGTTGTTAATAGGTGTGAGTTTGCTGTCCTTTCACTGTTCATCTTTTTTATCTTCTTTTTCTTAGGTAAGTCCCTTTAACATTTCATATAATAAGGGCTTGGTGCTGATGAACTCCTTGAATTTGGTCTTCTCTGAGAAGCACTTTATCTGCCCTTCCATTCTAAATGAAAGCTTTGCTGGATAGATCAATCTTGGATGTAGGTCTTTGGTTTTCATGACTTGGAATACTTCTTTCCAGCCCCTTCTTGCCTGTAAGGTCTCTTTTGAGAAATCTGCTGACAGTCTGATGGGAACTCCTTTGTAGGTGACTGTCCCCTTATCTCTTGCTGCTTCCAGAATTCTCTCCTTCATTTTCATCTTGGCTAATATAATGATGATGTGGCTTGGTGTGTTCCTTCTTGGGTCCAACTTCTTTGGGACTCTCTGAGCTTCCTGTATTTCCTGGAAGTCTATTTCCTTTGCCAGAATGGGGAAGTTCTCCTTTATTATCTGTTCGAATAACTTTTCTACTCGTTGCTCTTTCTCTTCCCCTTCTAGTACCCCTATAATTCGGATGTTGGAATGTTTAAAGATGTCCTGGAGGTTCCTAAGCCTCCCCTCATTTTTTTGAATTCTTGTTTCTTCATATTTTTCTGTTTGGTTCTTTTTTCCTTCCTTCTCGTCTATTTCCTTGATTTGAGTCCCAGTTTCCTTTCCATTACTATTGGTTTCCTGTGCATTACCAATTAGTTTAGTCTTCATATGTTCCTCTAATTTGTGACTAAAATCAACCAGTTCTGTGAGCATCCTGATCACCAGTGTTTTGAACTGTGCATCTGAAAGTATGGCTATTTCTTCATCGCTTAGATTTATTGGCTCTGGAGCTCTGAGTTGTTCTTGAGCCATGTTTGTGCCTGTTGCATGTGAGGAGAGGCACCTTAGGTGTTCACCAGGGTGGGGCCACCCAGGTCACTGGTTTGTGATGCTGTATGTGGGGGCAGGGTCAGAGAGGGAGCAATGGCGGTCCTCTCCGCTTGCCCAGTCCGCCTCACTGCTCACCCCTGCCTGTTTATCTGAGCACAAATGTGGGAGCCCGCCGCCCTGCCCCGCAGGGGCCTGCTCGATCTGTCTCAATGCTCACCTCTTCACTGGTTTATCTGCGCACAAATGCACAACCGCCTGCAGACAGCCAGTTAAGCCTCTTCCCTGGGTCTGCCGGTAGCAAGCCCACACCTGGGATCCGCACCCTCAGCTGCCTGCGCACTGCCTGGGTTGGGGGATCTTTCTTGCCCCACGTGCTCCGCTGCTGGCTTCGCCCCTCTCACCAGTTTAGCAGAGTGGTTTGTTGTTTTCGGACTCCATATTGTTCGATTTTCTGTGTGGTTTGGTTGCATTTATTGTTGTTAAAACTTTGTTGTTTTTAGATTTGGTTGTGCGAGGATGCAAAGTGTTTCCATCTACGCCTCCATCTTGGTGGAAGTCTCCATTGTCAGTTTTTTTATTTCACAATCTAAGGGAGAAGAAGTCAGTGCCCCTGACTAAATAGTCTGGTATTGCATGTTTTAAAAGTTCTTGTGACACCCTGGTTGGAAATCAGGGTGTTAATAGCACACTAATTTGTCATAATATATATTACTCATATCTTAAGTTTGAATTTGTAAATTTAACATTATTTCCATGTATGTCTTTTGCCCCAAATTGAGCTGTGCTGTCACTGGATGGCAGGCATAATTTAGTTATGCCCACACAATGCAGTTAATAGGCTTATTCATTACACAGCATGAAAATTGTGGCGGGAGAATTTAGAAAGAAATCTTTGCATGGGTGCACAGAGGAAAGCAGTTTCTGGTAACAGGGATTCTTAATACAAAAGGAAAGCAATAAGAGGTTTGGAGCACAAGATTTGGAATTTCTCAAATTTTTATTTGAATCCCATGTTTATCACTTGCTAGGTGTGTTATCTTTTGGCCAGGTACTTAACCTCTTGGTGCCCATTTTCTCATTCATGGTTTTTATATGGTTTAAATGAAAGAAAGGAAATGAAGTGCTTATTAGCACAGAGCCAGGTAGGTAGAGTGCTGTCAAGAAATGAATGGTTCTTGTAGGAATCAGGGAAAGCAGAGAGAGAAGGAAAAGCAACTAGCCAGTTTTGTAGTCCTGGCTACAATTGAACAAATCCAGATGACTTCGGGCTGCATTTGTTCATATTTTATAGCCCTCAAGGAAAACATCTCTAATAGATAGACAGGCAGACAGGTATTTTTCATCTTTACCTCTGTGTTAGCAAAAAGAGGCAGTTGGAGGACATTTGAAAGTAAAGACACATCTTGCATCTTTGTAGATGCCTCATACCTTCCTGTCCCTACCTCCCTCATTGTCTTGTTTCTCTGAAGACCCAGTCTCACCGCTTAGGGAAACAAGTTTAATAAGTCAGAAATTCAACTAGCCACATGTTGATAACCAGTAAAATATATCACCAATGTATTGTATATTAAAAGCCAAAGAACCCTAAATTATATTTTTCTTTAGAAAAGAAAATTAGATGTAATATAATTTTGAGACATAAAATAGTATCTCCTTCCAATATCCTCCAAGCAAAACATTTTTTCATCTCCTAACTAGTGCTTTCATATTGCTCTAGTAGCGGACAGGTTCTTGTTTCGCATAATTAGAAATGAAAGGATAAAAATACAAACATGATGAAAGAAGTATTTAATTAGATTCAACCAGTATTTACCAAGTACTTGCTTCTATAACATACCAAGATATATATAATATACCAAGATATATATATTATACATTAGGAAACAATTCACACGAGCAGTTATTTTAAGGAAAAAAGTTGTGAATGATATAATGGCAATTACAATAGCTTTTATATATATGCATTTTCCAGATTAAAAACTGCTATCAAATAGTTTGTTTTTATCTCATTTATTCTTCAAAATAACCTCATATATAGAACAAGTGTTAAGCAGAATTTGAAAATGAATCATCCAAGGCTCAGGTGAAATGGCCAAAGTCACAATACCAGTAAGTCAGTGAGCCATTTTGGATGGCATTTGCTTGAATACCTGGCACATAGCATGGTGGAAATGCTATCCGATTCTATCATTTTTTCCCCATGTGCTGGGTACTGTTTGTGAGACTGGGGATGTAGTGGTGAATAAGAGAAATAGATTTTTGTCTTCAAGGAAAATAAATGGTGGATCTGTAATGTAAACCTAAATTTCTCATTTTACATTGTTGTTTCTTTTATTTCACACAGTACCAGAATACAGTTCTTTAAAAACACTGAGGAGGAGATTAATTCTCACAGGGGTGGTTAGGGAAGGCCCACTGAAGGGTTTTCTTTCCCTATCATTTCATGGCTGATTGACTTTTTTAAATGTACCATGTTATTCATGTTCCCTTTTGCAATTTTTTAGGTACGCAGGTTTTCCGAGGCATTCTTTTGTTTCGAACATCCACGAGAAGCTATCATTGCATATCAGGAACTTCAGTGAGTAGCATAAATCCAAAATTAAAATGATTTTATCTTTTTACATTTGATGTTCATTTCAAGATTTATCAGTGATAGAATACACAATATTCAAAATGAAGAAATTAAGAGAATTTCTTCAAATATACTCTATTTAATCAAATTAGACCTAATCTTATGAATTACTTTTATGGAAGACGCATACCTTATATGAAGATGTGTGTTGCACTATATCCCCTCCCCACATAATCAGATCTGTAATACTATAATGTTGGTAGTCCCATACAGCTCTAGCTGCAGTCTTCTATTTGGCCATCTTGTTGTATCTTTATTTCCACAGGTCAGAATCTCTTATGTTCATTACTGTATATTAGAGATTTTCCTAAGTAGTCTGACTGGCACTGTGTTCTTTTATATCTGCTGCCAAGTATATTTTGATTGGTTTACTTTGGCTTTAAAGATTATTTTAAGGACATTGTACTGAGCAAAAGAAGCTAGACCTAAAAGAGTAGATACTGTATGATTCTATTTATATGAAGTTCTGGAACATGCAAAACTAAGGTGAAAGAACACTGGTTGTTTTATTGTTGACTTAGGCTGGGAGTTTGACTGGAAAAACATGAGAGTATTCTCTGGGTAGATGGAAATAGCCTGTATTAGGTATCCATTTGTCAAATGGCTAAGATTTGTATATTTCAGTCATGTGAATTTACCTAAAAAATTAACTATAAATAGTAATGGAATGTGAGGATAAATAGTGAGTGGGGGTATAGGTAAAACAAGAAGGACAGAATGTTAATTGTTGAAGCTGAGTGATTGGGTTTATTACAATATTCTGTTTACTATGATTTGTTTAAAATATTCCATGAGAAAATGTTTTTAAAAAATTTGTTTTGTACTAGAAAGTTATACATCTTGTTTTAAAAAGCTATTAATTATATTTATCAATATGTATAAGTACATATTTATCAATATGTATATATTTATCAATATGTAAAAATGCAGTGAAATGCATTTTTTTCACTACCATCAAAACATTAGTAGGCATTTGAGTTTTCTCCTATATGCTATTCTCAAGAACTGAGGAAGTTCAGACATTAAGCATAGGTAAGTCACTTTGAAATAACATTTAAAAGTATAGATGAAAATAATAGAAATTAGATAATTTTTCAACAGATAATTTTTCAGTAATCTTCTTACCAGTTTTTCTCTCTGAACAATGAGCTCTTTCATAAGGAGGTTATATCTTGAGGAAGGGGCATAGGAATGGTGAGGGGAAGGGGAACGAATGGGTATAGAATCTGTTAAGTGGAAGTAGGTGTAATTTTTTTAAATTACAGTCTGACTTAAGAAATATTTTTCAGTGCTCAGAGTCATCTACAGATGTGCACCGCTATCAAAAATACTTCCTTCTGCAGTTCTCTTCCACCCCTACCTATTGAATGTAGTGAATTAGATGGAGATCTCAATTCATTACCTATAATCTTTGAAGATAGGTATTTAGATTCAGTTATTGAAGGTAAGTATAATCTAACTAAAATATATAAGCTCCTGTGTCATTTTCAGTATATTCTTCCTAATATGCATAAAACCATTCCCCAATGTAGGTCTGTTTCCTTTCCCCTCCAGTTTTATTTATTTTTGAGGATATTAGAAAGTTATAGTCAGAAAAAGTAGTCTTAATCATATGAGTTCTCACACCTTGTTTTAAACCTGAATCTCTTTTTCTTTGGATAAAAGACTTAGATGCACCCTGGATGGGAGTTCAGAATCTTCAGAGATCAGAGTCCACTAGAATGGATAAATATGACACTGAAGAAAGATCCATAACTGGACCTTCTAGCCCAGAGGTGAAAGTCAGACCTGCTGGTGCCTCCAATTTTTGCTATACAGAAGGTGAAAAGCAGCTAACAAAATCTCTAAAAGGAAAGAATGAAGAATCAAATAAATCCAAGGTTAAGGTCACTAAACTCATGAAAACAATGAAACCTGAAAATACAAAAAAAATAATAAAACAGAACTCTAAGGATTCTGTGGTTTTAGTAGGCTACAAATGTTTGAAAAGTACAGCATCAAGTGATCTGTTTACATGCTTTGAAGGCAGTCCTTCACATAGTCAGAAGGAAGGTCTGGATCCCACAGTATGTGGATATAATTTTGACCTAAAGACCTACATCAGACAGACAAGTGAAAATGAAACTAGCTATTTGCCAACAAATAGGACTGAACAAAAGTCTCCAGATATTGAAAACATGCAACCAGACTTTTTTGATCCTTTGAACTCTGGCCACCTAAATCTTTGTGCAAATTTGTCCATTTCAGGTAAACTTGATATCTCCCAGGACGATAATGAAATTACACCAGTGGAATTCAGTGTGGCAACCAGAAGTTCATCAGATGATTGTCATGATCATCAAGCAATTCCATCTTCAGACGTTAGAACAATTAAAGAAAATCCCTGCAATAAAGAATGTTTCAGTGGAGATAAAACTGTTAAAATAGGACCTTGGACAGAGCTTCAACCAGATGAAATACTTGTGGATAGTTTACAACTACCCAACTCTGAGTACTTAGAATCTAACTGTAAATCTAAATCTAAAGACATAACACTTGAAAAGGAGGCTTTGCAGGAAGCAAACTGTCGTTCTGTTGGAGAATCATTAGCTAAGTTAAGAAGTAATCAACCTGCTTCTTATACAAAAGAATATCATGTTGTAGTAAGTGGAGATACAATTAAGTTACCAGATATTAATGCTACATATGCCTCATCTAGATTTTCAGATTCAGGTGTTGAAAGTGAACCAAGTTCTTTTGCAACACATCCAAACCCTGATGTAGTGCTTGAAATTGTGCAAGGGCAGGGTCCTTACAATAATGAAAGGTTATTTCCTCAGCTTTTGATGAAACCTGACTATAATATAAAATTTTCATTAGGAAGTCATTGTACTGAAAGTACAAGTGCTTTAAGTGAAATACAGTCATCTTTGACGTCCATAAACTCTCTACCTTCCGATGATGAGTTGTCACCTGATGAAAATTCTAAGAAATCTGTTGTACCTGAATGTCATTTAAGTGATAGCAAAACTGTATTAAATCGAGGAACAATTGATTTGCCAAAATGTGATGCCAGTAAAAAGTCAAGTATTGTTTTACAACAGCAGAGTGTCATATTTTCAGAGCATTTGGACAATGAAACTATAGCAATAAATTTCTTAAATTTGAGCACTAAAGACCCTTTACAAATTGTTTTTTCAGATGAAGATACTTCCAGTGATGTGAAAAGTAGTTGCAGCTCCAAACCTAACTTGGACACTGTATGTAAAGACTCCCAGAGTCCTGATAAATCTAATGACTCTACAGGGACAGCAGTTACATTAAATTCAAATCTGGTTGGTTTAGATGCCCCTTGTGTTGTTTCAGGTTCCATTTATACTAATACAGAAGTTAGTGAAGATAGAACTGTGGAAAGAAAAAATAGTGATGCATTAGATCTCAAACAAATAAATTCAGAAGCCCCTACAGTTAAAAGTGAAACTCATCTGGGTACAAGTGACCCTTTTTCAAACAGTCCTGATATGGTAAAACAAGGGCTTGTGGAAGATTATTTTGGCTCTCAGAGCAGTACGGATATTTCTGACACATGTGCTCTTAGCTGTGACAGTTCAGTTAGCCCTCAGAAGGAAACTCTTGAAAAAGAAATTAGTAATCTTCAGCAGGAACAGGGTAATGAGGAGGAAGAGCAGGATCAACAGATGGTTCAAAATGGGTATTACGAAGAAACAGATTATTCAGCTTTGGATGGAACAGTAAATGCTTACTACACAAACAGAGATGCACTAGAAGAAGAAAGACTTATAAAATCGGAAAAATTAAACAGTGAATTTCTGAGGGATGGTATTAATATGCCTGCTGTCTGTACTTCTGGTTGTCTGTCCTTCCCATCTGCACCACAAGAATCTCCTTGTAGTGTTAAGTATTCTAAAAGTAAATTTGATGCCATTACAAAGCAGCCAAGCAGCACTTCTTACAGCTTCACTTCATCAGTTTCCTGGTATGAAAATTCACCAAAACCTCAAATACAAGCGTAAGTAATGGAGCACAAAAACACATACTACTAGATAAATATAGAGATACATTTTTATATTATATTTTATTATATATATACATATATTTTTTCCTCTGAGTTCCATAATACAAAAAGTGCTTCTTTAATTAATTAACTAATTATACAGTTTTAGTGAACTCATACAATTTGACAGACCTGTAGTTCCCTGTATTATTGTCCTATTCTATAGGCTAGACATTCCTGATACAAATTTTCCATTGGCAGTTTTATGTTAAAAGTATGGAATAATTACAGTTAAAATCTTTTTTTAAATTAGTACCTATTCACCCACGTTAATTCCAAGACAAAAGTTAGGTTTTATAAGTACATCCAGCAAATAAAAACAATGTTAGATAGTGAATAAGAGGTTAGAAGAAACTTTAAACTTACCAGACCCAGATTGCCTCAGCTAAGTCAGTAGTTTCCAGGACTGAGATTTCATGGACAGAAAAAAAATGCAGAAGATTTTGACCATGACATAGGTTTACTAACCTGGTATTTGTCTTCAAAATATTCTACTTTTTTGCTCCAGATAGAGTTATACTCCCTGAAGTTAAAGTTCTGGGCATGTCTTCAGTAGATTTTTAAAATTCTCAAATTATTCTGATTATACACGTAATTAAAATCCATAGTGCCTAAAGCTAGCAAAACCAGATAACTGATAACAGCCTATTAAAGAATTACTGTTTCTTAGTCATTAATGAAAAACATTGTCTGTGTGTCTTTACCTAGTATATTCTGCTCTGTTTAGTGTTCATCAGTTTTTTTTGAGTTTTATCAGTCCAAATGATATAATGTTAAAAATAACTTTTGATGTTTGCAATCCCCAAGTTCATCAGTCACTCATTCCAGATGAATATGTGTCATCAATTATATTTAGTCACATCCCCCCTTGGTTCTGCTTCTTATTGCTGTTTTTAGAGAAAAATACAAATAACCTAATCTACTAAATACTGTAACTACCATTCTCACTGTTTTACTTCGTAAACAGCTCTTTCCCTTATTTTAATGTAAGATTAAAAAGGAGTAAAGAGGACAGGATATAATTACAGATGAAGCATCAGATCGTCATCTTTCTAATACTTCTTCCAGCTTTTCTATGCATTCAATATAAAATTTTGTAAAAAGCATTAATTCCACTCCTCCTATTTTCTTAATTTCACATTTAGAAGAATATTTTAAGTAATTGTAGATTTAAAATAGTAGTTATATTTGATCAGAATATGTACTAAAAATAGTAAGGAAAATTACTGTGATTTCTGAGAGTAATTGAGATGATGCCACATATTTTGAGTATTTTAAAAACATGATTTCTGGGTTTCCTCTTTTTTGCAATTCCATAAATTCAGCAGATTGTCTTTTTGGTTCTAAAAACTGAAGGTAGTATTTGCTTCAGCTTCCTTCAGGCAAAAGAAGAATTAAAGCAACTTAAACTCCCTGGGTTCATGTACAGTGATGTCCCTCTCCTGGCATCCTCAGCCCCCTATTTTAGCATGGAAGAAGAAGATGGTTCTGAAGATGGAGTACATCTCATCGTCTGTGTACATGGTTTAGATGGTATGTAACCCATAGCAATTCAATTATGTTTTCTTTTCCTAATAGGTCTCATTTCATTTTATTTAATCTTTGAACTAAAAAAAGGTTTCTAAATTGCATAAATTAATTGAATTGTAAATACATTCCAAAGCAGGAATATGCTTAATTGTGGTAAGTATAATATTATATTTCTTTTTAAGTGAATTTTACATAAAACTGACATCCATGTGCCAATATTTTATTTATTTTAACTTTTAACTTTGGATTTTTCTGTCTTCTCTTTTACTTTAATTTTATTTTTTAGATTTTATTTATTTATTTATTTAGGAACAGAGGTGGAGAAACATTAGCCTGTGATCGTGTCTCATGCCCCCAACTGGGGACCTGGCCCACAACCCAGGCACATACCCTGACTGGGAATTGAACCTGTCACCCTGTGGTTCATAGGCCAGCACTCAGTCCACTGAGCTACAACAGCCAGTGCACTCTTACTGTGTTTTTTTTTTTTTCTTTCCAGCTATTAGTCCCCTCACGGCAATCATTTTATCTCTCTTTGATAGTCTTCCTCATTTCTGCTTAGTTGGATTCTTTAAATCTCACAGGTATCTCAGGGCTACAAAAGTCAATACCTTAAAGTTAAAATAAAAGGTTCACTGATTAATTAGGTGTTAAGTTAACCTTCTAAATAACCTGACTATGGTGCTATAGTGTTATGATAGCTAGTTTGATTACTCAACAGACTTTTTCTTGATTAGGAATTATATTAGAAGATGCAAATATCTCTAGACTAGCAGAGTATTGCTGTCATGTTATTCTCTAAGAACAAATTGACAAAAGATTTTATAGATTATAAAATATTAAATAGGTCCAAAATAGTAAATTCTCATGAAATTGGAGATTTTCTCAAAAAAAAAAAAAGACAGAACCATCTCTCAAGAAAAGAAATAGCTCAAATACTAACCTCTTCCATCCCAGTAATGAAATTTTCAAAGCCTTAGCCCCCAAGGAAAATGTTATGGTTCAGTAGACTTTACCATTTTGAAGGCAATATTATCTCTGTTATATAAATTTGTTGCAGAATAATATAAAACAATTATGGAATGCAGCTTACTTTGTTTCTTAAAGTTAACCTAACCTTGTTACCAAATCTGAAAAAAGACATCACACCCATAACCCTCCAAAAGAGTAGGTCAACCTGGCATAAATATACTTAATAAAATTGTAGCAGTGTTACAGAAAAATAATTAATGAATTTTTTAAATGTCCAAAAAAACCTGTAGCAAATAGGATTTAATTCCCAGAATGCAAATATAAGAATATATTTAAAATTTATTAATAAAATACACTATATCAGCAAATCAAGTAAGGAACTATTGATAAAATTATTATCCATTCCCAATTATGACAACTAAGCATCAAACTAGCCCTAGATCATTAATATGATTGAACATTTATATTTCTAGCCAGTGGGACACATACTCAGTAGTGAAACACTAGAGGCGTTCCTTTTAAAGTCAGGAATGAAAGTTATCTTTCAGTACATGAAATACCTAAAAGATTATATATCTCCATATGTATATGAAGGGTAAAAGTTCAGCAATTGATAATGACATGTTTATTCCTAAATAAACCAAAGGAACTAGCTAAAAAGCCACTAATTTTTAAAGATAATCTTTATATTTATATATTGTCTATATTATAAAAATCTTAATATCTACATAATATTTATAATAAGTATTTTCTATTTCTAGATATCTTGTAAGTTAGTTAAAATAAACTCTCCTAGATTATTTAAATGGATTTTTATTTCCATTCATTCATACCAGTACCACCAAGTGAAAGCTAACAGATTAAATCTAAACCTAAAATGCATTCCAGGTTTGTGATCATGTAGTTTAGAGTAGTGATGGTAAGGAGTGCTTCAGTCAGTCCTTCACAGTTACTAGAGCTAGTGATCACAAGTGGGTGCTGACAGAGCACTACACAGAGTAATACACTGTTAGGTGGGAAGGTGAAAAACATCAATGTGACCAGAACTTAAAGAACAAAACTATTGAAAGGTATTGTCTGGCTAATGGAAATCAGCTTTGAAATAAAAATTGACAACTCTGTTTTGCACTGCACTGTCTATTCACAACTGGCACGATCATAATACCTTTTACTTTATCTTCTCTTTCAGACATAATTTTTATTTTTTTTATTTTCTAGGTAACAGTGCAGATCTGCGATTAGTAAAAACTTACATTGAACTTGGACTGCCTGGGGGAAGAATTGATTTTCTTATGTCAGAGAGAAATCAGGTACAATATCACAGTGTTTTCAGTGGAAGCAAATAATTTTATACTAGTTTCTGCCTAAATATTTGCTTACTACAAACTGCCTGGTAGTGATAGAAATAAATTTTTTGAAATAATTTTTCTAATTTCTGTAAAACTTAACATTAATGCATATCCCCAGTAAGTAAAAATATTTTATAGTTCTATTTATGAGCTCTTCACATATGGATTTTCTAGAATTTCACATTCCTATGCAAATATTTTATTAATTAAATTATTATAGATAACGTTAAATTCTGGTAGTGGGCTAAACAGTTAAACACCTAACTGAAGTGTTATTTAAAATATTGAACCTTTTTTTCCCCTAGAAATTTACTTTTTCTCATTTTAATGCAGTTAATACTGTATTTACCAAATTCCATTTTAAAAACTGGGCTTAGCCATATTTTCAGTACCTAAATTAAAAATAATGTTTGTAGTCAAGTTTTCATGTGATTATACATATACAGTATATGATGTGTCTGTTTTGCTTTTGTTTAGAATGATACTTTTGCTGATTTTGATAGCATGACCGATCGCCTTCTGGATGAGATAATACAATATATTCAGATATATAGTCTAACAGTCTCAAAAATAAGGTAACTTCTATAATATTACACTATTTTTATATCTTCATGAATTACAGAAAAATTAAACAGAATTTGTGATAGTTTTGTTGTCCTATTCTGAATATATAGGAGACCACAACTCAAATTAGCTTAAAAAGAAAAGAAAAATTAAAAGATTTTAAGGAAAGGCCACATTTTATATGATTCTGTTTATATGAATTGTCCTAAATTAGTAAATTTATAGAGAAGAAGGTTGGTGATTGCTTAGAGATGGGGGAAATGGGAGAGAGGGAGGTGAGAGCTACAGGTTACGTGGTTTTTTTTTGAGGTGGTGAAATGTTATAAAATTTCTTGAAGTAATGGCTGCACAATCTGAATACACCAAAAACCATTGAATTGTACACTTTAAATGGCTGACTTATGTGGTATGTGAATTATATCTCAGAAAAAGCTGTTACCAAAAGAAAGGTTTTAGGGCGATAGATATATTTTATACACACACACGTAAAACAATAGAAATATTTTCAAAATTTTATGACTCTACTCTGTGGGTTTTCCACAAGCAAGAGATGATGATCAAACCAGTATGTATCATCATTTCATTAGATATTGTGGATATGAGAGAAAAAATATTTGTTTCTTCTAGTCCATTAGGAATTAAAAGTCAAAACTAATCTTTCTTCCTCACAAAGAAGAAACTGATTACCTTCATATCCTGGCTAAGGTTAGAGGAAGATGCTGACTGTGTATACTATAAGCTTTTGTGGAGTTTATTTTTAGTCTGAAGTATGCAGAAGGGACTAAGAAAAGAGATAAATGTGTTTCTGTTTGAAGTCTTTTTTAAAAAAACACAAACATTTCTGTTCAAATATGGGAAAAGATATAAGTATCTTTGGGGGAAGGAGAAATTATTTTCTTGTTCTAATCCTCTTTATTTATGGATATTAAAATACTCTTTATTTACTAAATTTTCTACAGGGATCTTATATTTTTTATTCATTTTATGATGAAAAAATAATTTAGTTTTTTCATTCATCCACAGAAGTCCATCTTTCAGATTAAATTGTCGGTTATAATCGCCCATTGTCCAAAAGCCTGATCTGGTTGATTAAAAGACTATTTAGTTACCATCATTGCTCTCACCTCACAGCTTTAGGAACATCAGTTTGGGAGGGGAGTGTCCTGAACTTCTCACTAGTTATTTGTGTTAATCAGTGTTTAGACAGCTTTCATTTCTTCCATTGTTAATTGTCCCCAGGGATTCATATTTATTGTAAAATAATGCTAAGGAAACAGGCTCTTTTGATTTAAAATATTCCTTTATAAAGGTGAAGTGCTTTATAATTATTAGTCTTTCTCTTGGTATGATCTTAGACTTACAGTAGGAAAATGTACATGCTTTCCTTGTACCTTGAAAGTACTTAGTCAAGGAACTTGCACACTGTTGAGTGTGCACTAGAGAATAAGAGAAACAGGTATATAGTTTCTTGTAAGTCATCCCTTACAGGTACAAATTCATTATTTTTGTTTTAAATCATTATTTAAGTAAGTAATTGTATGTGTGCCCAAGGAGGCAAGTTTATCATCTAGTCAACACATTATTACTTTTAAAATGTATGTATTTCTAAGCAGTTACAAACTATAACATTTTCTATATAATACCTTGTTTCCATACAGCAGGGGTGTCAAACTCATTTTCATCAAGGGCCACATTAGCCTTGCAGTTGCCTTCAAAGGGCCAAATGTAATTTTAGGACTGTATAAATATAACTACTCCATAATAGTTAAGCGAGAGCTCAACACTGTCACCAGGTAGAAACAAAGTGGAGGGCCAGATTTGGCCCGTGGGCCTTGTGTTTGCCGCCTGTGCCACAGAGTAGGCATTTAAATCACATAATAGGAGCTTCCTACTACATTCACATTTTTTCCTTCAAAATGTAAGTTATTTTATTTCAAAATATCGAACCATAATTTTAAAACGTATTAGACAATTTTAAATTCTTAGTATTTCACCTCTATGTATAGTGATATCACCTTGATATTTGTTTTCAAAACTAATACTGTGGGAGAAATGTCATTTTTTTTCTCTTAAAGCTTTATTGGACATTCGTTGGGCAATTTAATAATCCGTTCAGTGCTTACAAGGCCAAGGTTTAAATATTACCTCAACAAACTTCATACCTTTCTATCTCTTTCTGGACCTCACCTTGGTACACTCTACAATAGCAGTGCTCTTGTTAATACAGGTAAAAAAAAGTTTTATTGTTCAGTATAAAAAATATGGCATGGGGAGAAAATTGAAGTCAAATTTAATTTTTTTGCATTTATTTAGAACCAGTTTGTCACATACTTGGAATGTCATGAAACAAAAGATACAGCTGTTTTCTGTTTTGTCACGCACATGAAATAAGCTGATAAGTCATTTCAGAAAATGAGTATTATATTGAGGTGATATTTGTAAAAAATTACTAGAGCAGTTTTTTCATAACTGTAAATATTTTCAGTAAATATTTACCTTATAAACAGGCTATTGTTTTTGCATTAGTTGAGCAGATAAATATCAATATTTAATATATTGTAGAGTTATAACATTTTATATAAAATGTTAACTCTGATTTTGGTTTGAGAACAAAGGAATGTTATGAGGAAATAAGTTCTAAAATTATTTAAAAAATTAAAATGAAAGTTAAGAGCCCATTTGGATTAGAATAAATATTCTCACTAACAAAGATTCTATTTGCCTTTTATTCGGTTTTGTTTGCCCTTAGTTTTTTAAAACAAAATTTATAGTTTACTCAATCAATTCACATTGAGGGGATAAATTAGATTACATTCTTTTTTTTTTTCTATTGAACCTTAACACTTATTTTTATTTTCTCCTTCACTTCTTTTATTGAGCAAAAATCAAACCATTTCCCTTTGTATCTCATTTCAAATGTTGGTATTCAAAGTATAACTAGTTCAAGATTTTTTATAGTTTGAAAAAGAGGACATGAGAAAAATGAAATCCATAAAAATATGGAACCCAGTATCAGTAAGATACAGTACTTTGAATTTCCTTCTTCACTAAACTTTCCCCCCAGATAGGCTTACAATAATCTAATACAATCAATTAAAGGTTTGGGTTTTTTTTTCTTCTTCTTCTCTCTTCCCTTCTGTAATAATGAAGATCCAAAAGTGGAAGTTACTATGCCACAATCTTGAAATCCAGTTCCAGAGTGATTAGGGTTTCACATAAAGATATATTTATATATGAGTAACTGATAATATAATGAAATACAATTAAAAAGAACAGTTAAATTTTATTTGGCAATTACTAGGAAACATTAACCAATTTCTCATTCTAAGAGTTGGTCCTTATACAGTTAGTCTACCATAACTTAACTGTAATTACGTGTAGTCTAAAGACCGAGTGCTTAGGCATTTAATTCTACTACTGTGTTTGGAATGTCATCTCCCTCAGCTTCTTTATAATTTGAACAAATATATCTAAAGGTACAAATTTCCTAGATTTGTTCCTCATAGACCATTATCTATTTTATTACTTACTGAAAAAGAAATAGCAAGCCCTCTTTCAACCACCATTAACCCATAGTTAACCTGTATGTGTACATGTATATTTATATTTGTTATCACAAAATGGAAATATTTCGTAAATATATTTATTGGCCAACAAAATGCTAATTTGGAGGGTGTCTTTTTGAAATAAAATATGTATTAAAATTAATAACCTTGGCATATGTTAGCATGTATTTCCAGTTATGCTCACATATTATTTACAACTCTCTAGGTCTCTGGTTTATGCAGAAGTGGAAAAAATCAGGTTCTCTTTTGCAGTTAACATGTCGAGATCATTCAGATCCTCGCCAAACTTTCTTATACAAGCTTAGTAATAAAGCAGGTAAGTATACAGTACTGTTTTCAAAACATTAACTTGTAAATTTTTTTAAAAATAAACCTTTAGTAAATAAATTATCAATATGTCTTTGTGGTGATTAAAAAGTATTAATCACCATAATTTCTCAGTAATAAAATCACAAACTCATAATTAAAACTAAGCAATTGATAGTATGGTTTAACTTTTTTACATGTATTTAAAAAGTTTTTACATGTATTTAAAAAGTGTTTAAAAAGTATTTATCTTTTAAGAGCTGCACAGTTTTTTTTGAAATTATTCTAAAATTTTTAGCATTCATAATTCATACCAGTTATGAGTTAGTATTTGAAGTAGGCCTCTGCATATCCTAGTTCTCTTGTCCTTCTAGCTGCCCCTACCCCAGTCTTTAGTCCTTGTTGTAAACTGACACTTACTGTTCTAATTTCCTATTCTAAGGCTGTCAGGCATTCCTGGAAAATGTCAGTAACAAAACTATTAATAGTCAGTCATTCCTTCTTCACATTCTCAACTTTGATGAGTCTTGTTATTCATCTTTCATTAACTGATTATTAAATTATTCCCCATCTTGCATATATTTTCTAAGTTTTTACAGTTTGAAGTTCCCAACTGTTTCCTTGCTATTCTTATACTATAAATGACCTTAGCACATCTCCCTGACTCATCCTCACCCTAATGTCTTCTTCCCAGAACATTACTTCCCAGAACTTTCCCAGAACAAATTTTCACTGGAGGGGAACAGACAGCTCTCATCTTTATTTTCTTCAAAGAATATTATCTTCTCTTCCTTCTGAAAGTGAAGGCATAACAGAAACCTGGATATTACCCCACACCACTCCCATCTCTCCACTCCTCTTTGTAGTGCAGAATTTGGCAAACTTTTTCTTGAAAGGGCCAGACAGTAAATATTTTGGCTTTGTGGGCCATAAGATCTCTGTTGCAACTCAGCAATACCACTATAGCATACAAATAGCCATAGACAATATATAAATTAATGAAAACATGCTCCTTCTTGAAACTTTTCTCCCTTCAATTCTGTAACATCAGCCTCTCCTGGTTTTCTTTCATCTTGGCTCTTTGCTTCCTACACAGGCTTTCTTTTCTTTCCTTTCCCCTTAAACTTAAGAGTTTTCTTTGTTCTCTACTCTCAATCATCTGCTTTTCTCACTTTGTACATTTTTTTTATAATATCATTTCATATCCATCTTCACCACTGGTAACTTTTAGATACGTATCTCTAAAAGCTCAGTCGTCTGTGCTATGCTCTAAGACCTATATATCCAGCTGCCTATTGAGTAGATCCAGTTATGTCTCATGGGTGCCACAGATGTTTTCAGATACCTCTTCTTTCTACTCAGATTTAATTCTCTGTATTCCACAACTACAGAAATGGCACCATCATCTACCCTGCCAGAAACTTAGAAGTTGTTCCAGACTCCTCTTTCTCACTCTTCCCCCCCATCTACAGTTATCAAGCCCTGAAACATTCAGCTTTCTTAGTAGCTAATGAAAACTTCTCTTTCTTTTTTTACCACTACGCTAGTTCATCCTTGATCACTTTTTACTTAGATTATTGCTATGGCCGAATTGGTTACTCTGACTCCTGCATGCCCCCTTCTCTTTAATCTCACTTCCACATAAGGTGAAATGATCTTCTAAAAATGAAATTGTATCATATTGCTCCTGTTTAAAAATCTTCACTGCATCTTATAGCTTTTAGGATGAAGTTTATAGTCTATGGCTTAGGATATCAAATTCTTTATAATCTGGTCTCTGATTTTTTTTTTACTTCATAGCCTATTCTTCTCACATACACATCCTTTGCTTTGGTTATACCACATGGTTTATGCTTTCTTGCATTCACCCATGTTTTTTCCACCACTAGTCCTCATGATGTGTTTACCCATCTTTTTAGAATTAATTGTCTTTATCTTCTAAAGTTAAACTCAAGCACCACCTACTATGAAAAGGTTTCGTTGATGTCCTACCTGATTTAATGTTCCTCTGCTCTCAAAGTACCTAGTATATGCCTTTACATGCCAAATCTTACATCTCCGGGACTGACTTCATTAATGAATCCCATTCCTCCCATTCCCATTGCCTGCTAGACATCTCTCCTTACATATCAAACTAAATATGTAAACTGCCTTTTTTCAGTCTTTTTTAAATGGTACTCTGTCCTCTAAATTACTTGGTTTGAAACACTTCAGTGGCATCTTTGATCGATCCCACTTTTTGATCCGCATCCCAATATTATCTCTGAATTCATATTAACATTATATTATATATGAACCTTTTATCATACCCACTGTAGTTTATCTCATGTGAGCCATTTTTATCTCTCTTACCCTTCTTTTCTTAAATCTGATTTGTTGTGGCAACCCTTTCCCACCCCCCATATATACACTTAGTATTTACTATATTTCTAGTAAGTGTTCAGTGTAAATCCATCGAATCAATGAGTGATCTTTTAAACATTATTTTTGGTACCAAAAGTACGTTAAATACTGCATGGTAAGCTGAAAATCAAACCCGTGTATTTGGTGACTGATAGTTCTAAGTCTGAAATCACTTGACCTTATCAATTTAAGCCCTGGCCTTTTAAATCTATCTTTTATCTTCAATCCTATCACCCATGTCCTCCATCCTGCTCTTAAAACATTCAATATGAACACTGGGCAGAGCTAGTAATTGAATATAGCTATTTCACTTGAGTCCTGCTTTATCCTTTTCAAAATTCTACCTTAAATGTTGTTAAAGAAATCTGGAAATGGTTATTTCATGTATTGTCTGTTACTAGAGTCAGTGGAAGAAAAGTTCTTTTGTAAGTCAGTTTTTATGATCTTGTTTGTAAAGGTACAAAGCAACAACTATTACTTAGAGTGCACAGAAATATATACTTGATTAATAAAACTGTAAGTTATTCCTACGAAATCAAATAGTGTATAGGTTTCACATGAGAAAAACATAGACACTAACTAAAGCCATTGTGTATAGCTGTGGAGTTTGTACCACTGTTCCTGATGGGTTAGGAAATACATGAAAGGCAAAACTGAATATAAATGTTCCCCAGGGTGTATTTATATTTCATTTGACAAAGTAAAACTTAATTAGCAGTAGTAATAAATAGCAACAGTAGAAAATAAAAACATGAAGAAAGCATAACTATAAAATTTTACCACAAAAATTCTGTAATCTATGGCATTCCTCATCCAGATTTTATATTATTAAGTTTGTAGTTATTAATAGATGTGAATAGGTTTTTTGCACTTGAGTTTTTTTAAATACATGTTTTCAAATTTTTCTTTTTTATTTAAATATTTTTATTTATTTTATTTTTAGAGAGAGTGGAAGGGAGGGAGAAAGAGAGGAAGAGAAACATCAAATGGTTGCCTTTCACGTGTCCTGCAACCCAGGCACATGTGCACTGACAGGGAATAGAAGCAGCAACCTTTCAGTTCACAAGCCCGCACTCAATCCACTGAGCCACACCATCCGGGGCCACTTGAGTTATTTCTTAAGGAATAGTTAAAACTTTTGCTTACAAGTTTATAATTCATTATTTGCTTTATAATGTGTGGCAAGACTCTCACCTCCCCTCTGATTGTACCAACCTAACTTAACAGTGAAACTTTGGAGGCACATGCAGATACTAGCTCTAGGTGAAACACTGACTAGGCTACTTAATCTAAATAAGCTCCATTTTCTAAAACACTGAAAATAAAAAAGGCTTCCCTGGCTGGTGTAGCTCAGTGGATTGAGCATGGGCCTATGAACCAAAGCATCACTGGTTGATTCTTAGTGAGAGCACAGGCCTGGGTTGCAGGCCATGTCCCCAGCAGTGGGTGCGTGCTAGAGGCAACCACACATTGGTGTTTCACTCCCCCTCTTCCTCCTTTCCCCTCTCTCTAAAAATAAATAAGTAAAATCTTTTTTAAAAAGCAAGCCCTGGCAGGTGTGGCCCAGTTGGTTGGAGCATCATCTTGTAAACCAAAAGGTCATTGGTTCAATTCCCCATCAGGGCACCTGCCTGGGTTGCAGGTTTGGTCCTTGATCGGGGCATGTATAAGATTCAACTGATCAGTGTTTCTCTCCTTCTCTCCCCTACTTCCCCTTCTCTCTAAAATCAATAAGCATGTCCTCGGGTGAGGATAAAAAATATAAATAAGTAAGTGAACAAATAAACTTCAGTTTCTTCATTGGTAGAATGGGAGTAATATCTTCCTCGCAAGACTATTAAAGATTATTTGAGATAATGCATGTAAACAATTACCATTCTGAATATCATGAAACTCAAATGTTAGATGGTAAAAATAGCTCTAAATAAAGAAGTACCTGAACTAAAATAATATTAGTGTTTTAGATTATAGAAATTTGCTTTCACAGCAACATCCTGAGTCCATTTCTGGAGACTAGCCATAAATATTATTCAAATGACTTACTAAAATTGTTTTTATATTTAAAAAATTCTACTTATACCTGACCTGGCTGGTGTGGTTCAGTAGATTGAGTGCCAGCCTGCTAACCAAAGGGTTGTGGTTCAATTCCCAGTCAGGGCAGGACACATGCCTGGGTTGTGGGCCAGTAGGGGGTGTGTGAGAGGCAACCACACATTCATGTTTCTCTCCCTCTCTTTCTCCTTCCCTTCCCCTCTCTCTAAAAATAAATAAATAAAATCTTTAAAAAATTTCTACTTCTACCAAAATATAAGTTTATTAGTATATACCTGAGTTGGATTACTGTTATTATTGGACAGTGACATGAAAGAATACTATTTTCTAATAATGACTAATATATTCAGTGATACTAAAATATAGGAATAAATATTGGCTGACACACATGGTACTTCCTACATTCTAGGTACCACCTAAGCATATTATACATATTAGTTGATTTAGCCTTATAAAGTAGGATTATGATTGCCCCATTTTGCAGGTGAGGACACGAAGCATAGAAGGTTGAGCAACTTGCTGCAGGTCACAGAACTAGTAAGCAGTCATGCAAGGTTCAAGCCATGTTGTGTTAAGCCATTACTGTATATTTTCATGAACTTTAGAAGCTATTTCTAAAATGCAATTTTAAATCAACAAATATTCATTATTGATTTTAAAATTATAATATCACAGGGGTTGGAGCAAGTCTATCTTAAGTTATGTCTCCCCCCACACTTTTTTGTCATCTAGAACAGCGGATCCCAGCCTTTTTAGCACCAGGGGCTAGTTTCATAGAAGACAATTTTTCCAGGGACTGGGGATGGGGGGGTGTGGGGAATGGTTTGGGGATGATTCAAGCACATTACATTTATTGTGTACTTTATTATTATTACATTGTAATATATAATGAAATAATTATACAGCATACCACATGCTAGGGTTAGCATGTGGGTTTACCAAAACTGTGACTGAGACAAGTGTGCAGAGCACAAGAGTCATAGACAGAAGTGGTAAATAAAACAATTGGCAGCCCATACACAGACTAAAATAAATGTTGGAATCAGAGTTAAAGCCTGTTATGAAATGCAGTTGTGTAATCTTAGTACATCAACTCACTATAAAACCTGCCACCAGATGCAGCTTAATTATCACTTGCCATTCACTGGTAGGGTTTTGATATGAGCCAGTAAAGCAATTGATTTATTACATTCTCTATGCAGTCAAACCTCTCTACTAATGATAACCTCTGTTTGCAACCACTGCCCAGCACTAGCATCACTGCCTCAGCTCCACCTCAGATCATCAGGCATTCGATTCTCATGAGGAGTGCACAACCTAGATCCCTTGCATGTGCAGTTCACAGTAGGGTTCATGCTCCTATGAGAATCTAACGCTGCCACTGATATGACAGGAGGCAAAGCTCAGGCAGCAATTTGAGCCACGGGAAATGGCTGTAAATACAGATGATTTCCCTCCTTTGCTGGTCTGTTGCTCACCTCCTGTGCCCAGACCAGTATCCTCTGATCTAAAAAATTATTTTATTCACAATGTAGAAATATACAGGTTCACACCAGAAACATAAATAGGAAAACAGAGCAATGTTTAGTTAACCATTTTATGTAACTGATACGCTATATCAGGTGTTTTTAAGCAATCAAAAACGCTAGTGATGATTTCTCCTTTATGTTTTCACTTTGTGAAAGGTACAAAGTCTTAGATGCCCTAGTCCAATTACTGCTTCTGTTTCCTCTGGATGATTGATTTCCTCCTCTTTAGGGAAAGGCTAAAATAACCGGTCTGGCCATGGCCAAGTGTGTTCAGTTGGTGGGAGTCTCACCCTGTGCACAGAAAGGGTTACGGATTCAATTCTTGGTCAGAACACACACCTAGGTTTCAGGTTCAGTCCTGGTTGGGGTGTGTACAAGAAGGCAACTGATTAATTTTCTCTCTCTCTCTTTCTCTCTCTAATTTCTTTCTCTCTAAAATCAAATGTTTCCTCAGGCCAGAATTAAAACAATAATAATAAAATAAAATAAAATAACCTGTCTAAAGCAAAATTCAGCCCACTGCTTTTTGTTTTTTCTTTTTAATTTAAGCAAAGCCCCTTCTGTGGGTGTTCCTTTTGAAAAGTCTTTTTCTCTGCAACATATGACTAGTTGATAGCTTTCCTCAGTTGAAAACTATTCATTATTTTAAAGTTAAGGAAACTTTTTAAAGCCTAAAATAAGTTATATGATTTCTAAAACAATTGGGAAGTTTTTTAATAAAATTAATTTTAAGTGTGAATTGCCTTTTTTGTTTTGTGGACATAGTAGATCTGATAAAGAGCTAAAGAAATACTAATTTTAAGAGAAAATTATCATTTTTTTTAAAGATTTTATTTATTTATCCTTAGAGGGGAAGGGAAGGAGAGAGGGAGAGAAATATCAATGCACGGTTGCCTCTTGTGAGTCCCCTGCTGGGAACTGGCCTGCAACCCAGGCATGTACCCTGACTGGGAATCGAACTGCTATCGTGTGGTTCACAGGCCCGTGCTCAATCCACTGAGCTACATCAGCCAGGGCCAGAAAATTGTCATTTTTGATTAAGGCATTATATTATAATTACAAACACTTATTAAATTTTTTGTAGAAATTTTTGTAAAAAGTGTTTGTAGCAAACATTTATTAAATTTTTGTATCAACTTTTGACCACAAACCTATAGCATTCTACAAATTGCTGATGAACTATGGAGTTCACACAGCATACTAGCATCTCAGCATTTTATAACAAGGGAAAGAAAGAAGATGAAAGAACTAGAACAATGTGGAAGGTAAAAAGTATATTATATATAGTTTAGGTGACATCAGTGGTAAAGTAGTCAAGATTATATAGAAGGATTATGGGCACTTTCACATTCAATAATGAGGTCTCAAATATAGCCAAATAAGAGTATCTTCATGTTGTACCTTCCAAAACATATCCTATTTTAAGATCTTCCAGAAAACATCTTAGATTCCTTTTACCAGTGGTTGAATTTCTGCTGTGCAACTGTGGCACTAGATAATCTTTTCTTCCAGTAGATAGCAGAGGTGTTTAATTATAGGTATCACTTGATTTCTAAATAACATTTGTATTTTGTTTCTGAAAATGGAGGGGGAAATCAGCATCAGCTAACACTATTTTAGGAACTAAATTCTTTCTAATAATAGTATTCAAAATAAATGAATAAAAATAAGAATAGTTTAATATTCCTTAGAATATGTCCATTTTAAATGTACAGGGTTTTTTTTTCAGCACTAATGACATTCTGGGTTAGATAATTCTTTGTAGTTAGGGGTTGTCCTGTGCATTGTAGGATATTTAGCAGCATCCCTGGCCTCTACCCACGAAATACCAGTAGAACAGTCACCCTTACAACCCCCAAAACACAATTGTGACAACAAAAATGTCTTCAGATTTGCTATATGTCCCTTAGTGTGCAAAACCACCAGTGCTTTAGCCAGTTTTGAAAAGTAAAGCTAAAATGAACTGATGGTAGTTGCTTTAAAACATTGAAATTTCAGGGGGGGAAAAAGTGTCACCAAAAGTATCAGGAAGACTATAATGAAGATAAAAGTTACCATTTACACTGTTCATATAAATCATGTTATAATACAGTCCAGGAAAATATTGAAGATATACTTTAATCTTTTCCTTGGTAATCCTGAAAAGTAACTAAAATATTTGTAAACTTTTCCAGTTTAATTCTCTAGATGGGGAAATCTTGTTACTTCCCAAATCAGAGGTAACTTTTAGACCAAGAATTAGCCACTGCAGGGACTGAGTTAAGTGCTAACCTGAAAGTTAGTTAACTAGGTCATTTTTAAGCAGGTGGAATCAGTGTAGGTACAGAGAAGATGAACCTAGAATATAAGGCTCCCAAAATAAGACTTCAGACATTTTTATTAGCTGGATTTCCACACGGATCAATTACTTCCATAATTCCCATTGAGACTCTGGGCCTACCATGTTATCACTTTGCATTTCTCCCCCCCTCAGGCCGATACTGCTAGATAGGGAATTGAAACCAAAAGATTCAAAAAGAGTCACAGACCATTTAACTAATGTGGTTCTTGGATCATACAAAAAGGCTATGCAGAAATACAGTATTAATATTAATTTATTGTTGGAAAACTATTAAAATCTATTGATTACTAAATATAAAATGCACTTTACAGTACAGTCTTAGAAATCACATTTCAAAATATGACAGTATAGTATATTTGTATCAGTATTAGGGTCTTTAATTTTATTTCATTTTCATGGAATCTGAGAACTAAAGGTAGTGTTTTGAATACTGATAAGAATGATACGTACAAAAGAGAAAATTGATGAAGCAATAGAGATGGGAGAACTCACTATAAGGGCCAAGGCCTTAAAAACCTGGAGGGGTTGGGACCTGCATACAAGTATGAGGGCTGGCCTGAGGTGGGAGCATGAATAGTTTATCAAAGGGAACACGAGTGAAAGCAAAACATGAAAGTACAGGTTTGGTAGATGGTTTATGTTAAGGTTGCAAGTATGCGGAAGTTCTCTTCCTGTTCTTCATTCTCACTGAAATAGGAAGCAAGGTCATAAGGGAAGAGTGAAGAGGGTATAGAAGATACTGGCAGTTTGAGGAACACTCGTCATTCAGGAAAGTACAAAAATGAATGTTGTTGAGCAAGGTTGCCATGGGCTATGGAATGCACAGCTCAAGGTAGTGTTTTTTATGCACACTGTGATATGAATTGTACCCCAGGAGTTGTGATACAGTAGTGCTTTATGGAGCACACAAGTATATATCCTTTTAGATAAAAGAGGCTAATTAGGCTGTTAATACTTGCTAGTTTCATGTAGCTTGGGATGAAATTTTGGTAATAGCATTATATTTAGATTCAAAAAAAGTGCCATATTGAAAAAACTCAGAAGTGAATATGATATCCAGTAGGACAGTTGTTTTAATATTATTTTCCTTATTTAACCCTTAAAAGAATTTTGAAAAATATATCCCCCTTGTATAATTTTAGGGACACCTAAAAACATTTTCTATGATTCTAAATAGTTGCAAAGGATATAGTACCTAGCATGTCAGGTAATATGTATTTATTAGGATTATGTTCATAAAAATATACAGACTAAATTCATTCAATAGGAGTTAGAGATTTAGCTCATTTATGGAAAATGTGTCCCATAAAATTCGATTGGTAAAGCCAATTCTTACTGTAAATCAGTCAAATCAGACTTAACTCTTTGTCAGAAAAAGTTAGATTTCATCCATGGTTTGCTTGGTTCCCCAGAGACTTTTATATCCCAGGGCTATATATATCATCATAAGATTTGAAATAGATTGGAGAAATACCTTTCTCTTATAAAGTGGGAGAAGGACAGGTCATTTTTAGAAAAGTATTCATATGGAAGTTGGACTCCAGAAATCAATTTTCTTAATGCTCTACAAGGTCTGTCCAGAAAACGTCCAGCCATTATTAACATAATGAGAACATTTTATGCAACATCCATGTGACCTGGTAGTCAAGGAGAGTAGACGAATGTGCATGTGTGAACGATGACAGCTTTACTATACCAGTCAGTGGGGGAGGTAGACACCATTGAGTGAGCATGTGTACTGTGTAGCTGTCACATTCAAAATGACTGAGGGAGTAGAGCCATGAATCTGCATCAAATTTTGTGTTAAGCTTGAACATCCCTCCTGTGGAAACTATTTGGATGTTTTAGAAGTCCACAGCTATGGGCAACTGGTGATAGGCACCTTCATCACAACAATACTCCTGCTCATGCATCAGTCATGTCTTGTGCAGAGTTTTTTGGTGAAACATCAAATCAACCAGGTGACTTAGCCTCCCCACAGCCCAGATTTGGCACCCTTGGACTTCCAGCTTTCCTCAAAACTAAATCACCTTTGAAAAGGAAGAGATTTCAGACTGTCGATGAGATTCAGGAAAATATGACAGGGCAGCTGATGGCGATTGGGAAAACTGTGTGAGGTCACAAGGTGCCTACTTTGAAGGGGACTGAGGCATCATGGTCCTTTGTACAATGTTTCTTGTATCTTATATATTTTTCAAGAAATGTCTCTTTTTCATATTACATGGCTGGATAACTTCTGGGCAGACCTGGCACATGCCTGTCTACACTGTGGAGAGTCTTAAATTACCCCTGGGGTAAATGTATACCAATTTGAAAACCTCTGTTCTAAGGATACATAGATTATTTCCAAAGTAGGACTGATGCAGATGAAGACACTGCTATCAAATGAAACCAAAGTAGAATAAATTTGTCTCATGAAGTGTGAGATTGAAGGGGGAAAATCAATTTTTCTTAATATCTTTCTAAAATAGCATTTTTAATATGATTGTGTAATTGAATTCCCATTGTAGACATTTGATTATATCCCTAGAATTTCATATACTCAAATTGCCTCAAAGTAGTATCTTCTCATTAGGAAAAAGGAAATATAACCTTATATTTGGCATAAAGGGTATATGCTGGCTGTGTGTGGGTCTGCAGTCTTCTCATTATTAGGATCTGTAAGTTCCAAAGGAGAAAGGGAGTTTCTATAAAGGATCCCTGCATTCTAGATCCACAGTTGTTCCCATAGTTGGTCTGTCTGTAAGACTCTGAATTTCAGTGGACAAAAAGTTTCAAAATTTTACTCTGGAAATTCCAGAAATAAAATTCTGTGCACCGTACACCCCAACCGTAATCGTATTGCCATTATTAATTTGCATCTTATGTAGTAACCACATAAAATTTTTATTTTTTTATTTATTAGTCTGAGATAAATAGTAAAATGAGAAGGAACATTGTACCAGTACTAAAGTAGGTAGAACATGATTTCAGTACTCAAGTTAATTAACAAAGTATTCTAAGATCACAAGCCTTAAATTTACCTAGTTCAATAAAACAAATAAAGGGACCTGACAAAAGGCTGTGGATGGATTATGAAGCTCAGGATTACTGAGAAAGTCAAAGCTTGTATCATCTCGACATTATACTTAAATAAGGAAAAAAATCTGAATAATATTAGGCAAGAGTCAAATGAAAATTTAAAGTAAAAAAGTCAGCTTTAAATGAGTTCCTATAGGCTGTTTTATTTGTTTTTGAAGAAAGAATGTAATCTCTCGGGGAAATATTCCTTAATTACTGAAGAATAAATATCCTGTGGAAAGTAAGAATGTCGTGAAATAATCTCATTTCTCCCCTACCCCCATCCCACCACACACAATCCCTGCTTTCACTCAGTGCAAATACACATTTCTCATATCAGCACATAAACTACATACAGTGAAGGAATGGTATAGATAATATGTAGAAATTTGGAGAAGGAACTCATCAGGTGTTTTAAAAGAAGCCATAAACAATGCTACTGAGGAAATAAACTTTTTTTTGGTCACAATATAATTACTGAGTTCTAAATTTGATTAATTGTTGCATTATAATTCAGTATTTTCTTTTCACAGGGCTTCATTATTTCAAAAATGTTGTGCTAGTGGGATCTCTACAGGATCGCTATGTTCCTTATCACTCTGCCCGCATTGAAATGTGTAAAACAGCCTTAAAGGACAAACAGTCAGGTAACAAAGTAAATTAAAAGTATTTCAAAGAGTGGTATCTACACATGAGCTTTTTCCCAGATTTTTTTGTAGTTTCTTTCTTCTTCCTCCTCTCCTCTTTTCTTTTACTTTTTTTCACCCACTGATAATAGTAACAGCTATCCTTCCTTTACTCCCGCCACATGTGGTGTTTTTGCCGGTGAACCAGTAGTTGTTCTTCTGAAATAGTTCTTTCATCTAATTACAAATGCTTCTCCATTTTGCTGCCTCAAAAGCTATCTCTACTTTTGATTTCCTCCAGATTATTAGAACTGGTGATTGTGGTAATAGCATGCTACATGTTCATCTGTACCTTACTTTTAGTCTGACAGCAGCAAGGAGTTGAGTCACTTTATTGATAGTGACTGATGAAGAATTTACTTATTTATTCTTTTGCTATTTTTTGAATAACAAAAAAATTTAAACTATAGCTGTTTGGAGCCAGAAGGAAACTTGGGTCCTGTTTTCTCATTTTGTAACCGAGGGTCAGAGATGCTAAGTGACTTATCCAAAGTCAGGTGGTTAATTATAGGCTTAGGATAAGAACCTGGATGTCTTACCTACCAGTATCGTCTCAGTACCCCTTTTGGAATAAGGCTGACTTTAAGCAAATTCTTAACCCTTTGCTTTTTCCACATTGTGACAGTGAACAGCTCCTTTAGGCAGGGACTCCCTGTATTAGAATTGCCTAGCATGGTGCTGGCACATAGTAAGTATTCATTTAACAAATATTTTTCGAGCATTTTGTGATATCAGAATAATACCTGTTGTTATTGTTATTGTTTTTACCTCTGTTCTAGCAGGAGTCCACATAGGGAAAAATTCAGAAGAGGTTAACCTTCAGATGGGTCACTAAAACTAGATAAATGTTCTTTATTTTATCAGTGGCATTCTATGTCACTGGGGTGTGGGAAAAGTCTAATATACAGAGGCTTAACTTTCTTCCTACATAAAAATAATTTTTAAATAGCATGGAACCAGAAATCTAACTTGACTCACAGTGAAAACTAAGAGAAGAGTTTTTAAATAAATCTGTGTGATACTAATCTTCTCTTAATACCTCTCTCTTCCTTATCCAATTGTACTTCGTATACTATTACCTCATCATCCCTCAGGGCTACATCTCCTTCTCCTCTAAAATTTAATACCTTCCTCCCTAAAATTTACAGGTTCCTTGCTATGTGTTAGCACTCATCTATGAGGGGGGACCAAAAAAAATGGAATTATCTTCTACAGGGCAGGCCTTTTATAGTACATACAGACTTCTACTGCTAGGTGAGTGTGTCTACAAATCCATCTGTATCAGTGTAACAGCTGGTGGTGGTGTGAGAGGCTGCATTTGGCTTAAAGACTCATAGCATTTGCCCATTTCATGATGGGTGATTTATGAGTACACCTGCCCACACTGCACTGAGTGTTCAGCAGTTCTTGACCCAAAAATGGCATGGCCCCCGTGCCCCACCCCCCATTCACGAAATTTCCCGCCAGTGACTTATTTTGTTTCTCCAAATGAAAAAAGTCCTCAAAGGGAAATGTTTTGCCAATATAGAATAGGTGAAACAAAAAACAGCAGAAGCACTAAGAGGCATCAGAAGTCAACAAGTTCAGTAACTGTTTTGAGCAGTGGAAAAAATGTTTCAATAAGTGTATTCACCAAATGAAGAATACTTTGAAGGTATTGGCTAAAGTTTAAACATGTAAGAATAAACACACAATTTTATATAAATAAATTCCTTTTTTTTTGGTCCCCGCTCATGTTAGTAATGTAGTAAAATGCATAAGCATTAAAAACTGCTCTACCCCTCATAGGTAGTTTGTGCTTTTATGTGTGTGTATATCTAACCTTGATCTTTTATGCTTAGCATGACCTCAATAAATCTATTATAAGAATCAACCAAAGCCCTAGCTGGTATGGCTCAGTGGTTGAGTGCTGGCCTACAAATCAAAGAGTCCCCCAGTTTAATTCCCAGTCTAAGGCACATGCCTGCGTTGTAGGCCAGGTCTCCAATAGGGTCGTGTGAAAGACAGCCACACACTTTGATGTTTCTCTCCCTCTCTCCCTTCTCTCTAGAAAATAAGCAAATAAAATCTTAAAAAAACAATTTAACCAAAAAGTGGGAGAGAGAAGCACAACTTTGGAATTAAAAGCAGAACCAAGCATTAAATAAACCTTCAGAGCAAAAAAAAAAAAACATCCTCTTTGATCTTTGAGCCAAACTCACATTGTTCTTATGACTAGGGTTTTGTCATTCTCAAAATACGAGGTGGGCAATAGTAGGTTTGTAGTTGTAAGTACATGGAACAGTTTATTCTTGCCTTATTATATAATAATTATTGTATTATTTATTATTATTAACCTACTTTCTCACCCCTGTATTGTGGAAATATGTGGGAATATGTTGACTGCCATGGAAACTTGATGTATTGTAGACTAAAGTTTGAAATTTTGCCTTATCAAAATGTCTCAGCATGGCTACCTTTTCATAATGGTTTCACAAGTCCTAAGTGACTTAATGTTGAAGAAAATTATTTGCTCTGTTATATTCAATGCTTTGAATTAAAAATGTCAAATTGATGAGAATAATGTATAATAAATTTGTTTTTACTTGGCTAGATAAAAAATATAATCATATTTTATCTAAAATGGTCTCAAAAATGATAGCCAAAGAAAAATAAAATCTTTTAAAATAATTTTTTCTGCTTTTTTTTTTAAGTTGAATGTATGGGAGTGACATTGGTTAACAAAACCATACAGGTTTCAGGTGTGCAGTTTATTCAACAACATAATTTAACAAACAAATAGAAACAGAATATAGATAAATAGAACAGACAGTTGTCAGAAGGGGGGCGGCTAGGGGACAAGGTGATAAAGGGTGAAGGATTAAGCAAATATAATATATATAAATATATATATATTTACACACAGGATGTATATATACATACACACACAGGATCTAGCAGAAGTAACACCTGCTTGAGTGTGGTTGGTAAGGTATATAATAAGGGTGTAATAATTTATAGTTTTAATTTGAATGTTTCTCCTAAAATGTCATATGATATGCTTGAGCGTGATATTGTTATATTACAGAATTACATGCTTATAATTTTGTAATAAAAAGGGGGTGTTAGGTGTGCTGGACCCTAACTATGACACAGGCATGGACTTTTTCTACTTTAAATAAAAATAATGTAACTGCATTTTATAAATTATATAAAAGTTGGCATCAAATTTTTTCAGTTAATTATGTAAGCTAATTTTACCTTTTCTCTTCTTCCATAGGACAGATCTATTCAGAAATGATCCACAATTTGCTTCGCCCAGTTCTACAAAGCAAGGATTGTAATTTGGTTCGATACAATGTCATCAATGCATTGCCCAATACAGCTGATTCACTCATTGGGAGAGCTGCACATATAGCTGTTCTTGATTCAGAAATATTTTTAGAGAAATTCTTTCTGGTGGCTGCCCTCAAATATTTTCAGTAGGATAAAAACATTGTTAAGAGATTTAACAATTACCTCATTCAACATTGATTCAAATGTATTATATTAAATTATAGATGCTGATAAGTTCTAAGAAATATTTATACCTTTTTATATGGAAGATAATTTATATCATCCATGTTTAGAGCTTTTTAAACATAACTTTACTTTCTAGGTAATGTGGCTGTGCAATATTTTTTTAATTTTATCTTTTTACTTTTCTATTACTTTTTCATATATTTTGCTACATAAGTATTTCATTGAAACTTTAAGCCCATTGTATGCCTGATTGTTTGTTATTGGCTTTCCACAATCCTTATGTCAGACACATCATACTAGAGGCCATTACTGCTAGAATAGCATGGGACTTAAAATTTTCTAGTATTGGAATATATTTAGTTAATTACAAATTTTACTTTTAACATTTTACTATGTTTTAACTGGAAATAAAATTATGGCTGCTAAAGTATATTTTTTGAAATCAACTCTTCAGCCCTGCCAAATGAGATAGTTCATATATGACAATGTTACAAGTTTTCTATAAAAAGTCATTATTAATGCAATTCAACATATGTCATGCCTATTAAAATATATTTTCTACTGGTGGTTTCAACATTGTTTCTCACATTGACTTTTATTACTGGAACTTTTCATGTTCATGTCAGCAGCATCTAGAGATTTTTGAATGTTTGAATGCCCTCTGCCTTGATTTAGGTGGAATTTTGTTAAATCTGGTAATGTTGCTTGAACTTTCTGACTACATTTCTTTAACTTTTTTCATGAACTTCCTTATTTGTACATAGTAATTAAATGTTGAAATTTATTAAATACTTTTATGAATATAGATAATTTTTAAATATTGTTAAAATCTGTTGAACTAAACAGTAATGTAAATAAAATAATTCATGTTAAAAATGGAACAAAAAATTAACTTTACATGTTTGGTGATACAGATGCATATGTTTTTAATACATGGAGATGTTAAGTCTTTTGACTTTACTAAAGGTGCTGAAGAGCATTAAATTCTCTATTTTCCTCTACTGTTTTACTTGTGAAAATCATAATGCACTAAGGGTGAATAGGTCTGTTTGCATTCACCAGTTGTGATTGGACACAAGATTTTTGTAAGTATGTATTGTATAATTGATGCATGTTTATTTTTAGCATCGTGTTATTGCCCCTGGTGTTAATAAATGAACAAATGACTATTTAGAGGAACAGCTAAAATACTTGCTTATTTTCAGAATGCTAGAGGTATGTTTTTATTTATAATTGGATAGACTATATGCATTGCAGGCCAGCATGACTGAATAACTTAAAGCCTTTGTAAAGTATTTTTATAATTTACATCTTGCATATATTAGTTAAAAGGTATTTTGATGCTCACATAAATCTTTACTTTTTTAAATACTTGAACATTTAATGAAAGACTAAGCAATAATATACTAAGAGCATTATAACTGGAAGATGTAAATATATGCATTATCCACCCACATGTTTTTGCCACACACATTTTTCATCTTCACATAACTTGACCTTGAGTTTGAAATATGCTTATTCTAAGTTTGAATAATCTCATCCAGGTTTATCAAAGGATTTATTCTTACTCATAATCATATAATTGAGTTTAAGTATAAATTGCTCTTACGATTGTAGTTGGTTGATTGGTAGTTGATTGTTTTTAATAGTTTTAAAAGCACATCCATGATCCTGGTTTAAAATCTAACAAACTTTATTTCTGGTTTACCAGGGAAACTAGCATATGCTATTCACTTCCAAGTTCAGATTGCAGGGGTGGGGTGGGGAAATGATTATCTGAAACAATATAAGTGACTCTTAGAGAATGAAGCATACTAAAGTATATACCAGTAAGGATCTTGGTTGAAAAAGAGATAAATTTAAGAAGAAAAATTATTCAGTGGAAGAATATTAGGCAGCTCTCAGAATTGATGGAAAGTCTGGAGAACCAGCTTTGGAAAACAGTAGAAAGAAACCAAAGCTAGATGACCAAAATCATAGCCAAGTCCCAACCTCAAAAAGAGCTGGAAGTTTGTGTATATTTCTGTTGGTCTTGATGCCTCTGAAAACTGGATTCTGAACACATTACTTATTTGCATTACTCATGCCTGATTCAAAGTCTGGTGGGAATGTCCATGTATCCAGGCTTAGTCTTGTGCCATCACTCAAGAGTGTCAGACACAAAAGACAGCAAAGTATATCTGACCTCAGCTTCCACGGTAGCCCAGGTGGGACCATTTCTCCTACCAAGATTTATGAAATGGGTTTGATGACTAAGCACCAAATATAAAAACCTATCACGGGTATATCATAGTCTCTTAGTCTTTCCAACACACACATACACCATTCTTCCCATGTTGATGCATTTAAAATTCTTCCTCCTAACAATACTGTTAGCTCTCTGCCATTTTCAAGTCCAGGATCTCAGTGATGTCCATTTCTCCTCTGGTTCTTATAATGTTGTCTCAACAGTTTGCATCCCATAGATAAAATTATAACCTCACCACCAGTATATATGATTGTAGTGTAAGATAGGAAAGGAAATAAAAATATTAAGTATACAAACATACATGAGTCAATGAGGAAGAAAATACAGCTAGAGCAGTGTTTGACATAAAACTTTCTTGGTAAGAATTATTTAGGTAACTCATTTAAAAATACAAACTCCAGAGCTCTGTTATAGACCAACTGAGTCTCCAGGATAGGATATGAGAAACAGCACATTTTATGTCCCAAAGTTCTCTGATTTAAAAAATAATTTTGTAAGTACAGTCCTTAATTCACCACTGGTCATTAGGCTGGATGATTATGACTTGTCACTACTGCCACTTACTGTTTCCTTTGTTATCAACCAGCACCTTAGCCAATCAGATTTCTTTACCTGGTGGGTGGCCCAAAAATTGGTAGCTTGGGTGGTTTTGCCTATATGTTTTTCAACAGTCTGCTTAATTTTCATAATTCAACATGGTTTTGGTAGGAGGTATTCTAGGAGATCAGTTTCCTGAGTTCTAGTTAGATTGCTCTCCCTACTCCCTTTCTCCCCACAGTTATCAGAGCCAATCACTCCAACTAGCATCATCACTCCTTCTAATATCTCACTCAGAGAAATGAGCTAAAAATGACCAGGTGGCAATCATACCCCTTTTACTTCACTCAGGATGCAAAAATTGGTATACCAACCGAATCTGGAATCATGGAGATGGGTGGCAAGATCAGTGAAGGGTCAGATTTTACTCTGTATGCTGGCTTGCTTGCCACAGTTTTCATGGGTGCTGATGGTAGATTCCTGGGTAAGAGACTGAAGACTATCACCAAGTTTCAGCATATTTGCACCTGTTCCTGGAGCCTCAGTACTCTCAGTGACACAGAGGTCCAGATGACACCTGAACACATGGTGGGTTGCACTAGAGAAAAATCCAGGGCTGAGGGCCAAGCAGTCTGAGCAAGCAACCAAGAAGCCAGTGTCTTTCCCCAAGAGAAGAAGCAGTCAAATGGTAGTGATGTGGCTTTGACTTTAGATGCCTTTGACTAGCTACAGAAATGGTCAGTGTCAGACGTATAAGCCTTGCACTTGGCATACTCAGTGATAATATGCAGGGACATCGGGACTTGGGGCAAGTTGTTTCTCCCCACAGTGGAAAGCAAAATACATGGGCAGTGTGTCAGAGGTAATGCGTCAATCCCTCTACTACTCTGGATCCTGTTATTCTGTCAAGAGGTGTCACTGAATACTGTTATCGCATTTGGAGCATATGACAAATCCTTTAGAACAGCATCCCAAAACGTATTTTTTCACCAGCTTCCAAAAGTAAACTTTCAGTAGGTCCATCCATTATTTTATAAGGCCATCTGCTTTTGGTCTGGTGGGATATGTGATAAGATTAGTTAATCCCACAGGCATCAGTACCCTGCTTTACACCTTTCACAGGAAAGTGAGTTCTTTGGTAAGAAGCAGTGTTGTGTGGGATGCTATATAATGTGTATGGTGTACAAGGTATTCAATAACTACAGATGAAGTACATACAAGGAGCGTAAGTCAGGGAAAGCAATCCAAACCCAGAATACTTGCCTTTTGCTATAGAACAAGTTGCTACTTCCTTCATTATAGTAGGATCCCATTGTAATCAAACCTGCCACCTAGGCTATAAGTAATAGTACTAACCAATTAGTCTTGGCAGAGGAAAATTCTTTTTTTTTTAATTTTTATTTTTTTAATTGATTATGCTGTTACAGTTGTTCTATTCCCCCCTTCATTCCCCTCCACCCTACCCCCCATCCCCACCATTACCCCCCTTTAGTTTATGACCATGTGTCTCCAGTCCTTTAGATTCTATATTTCCCATGCTATTCTTGCCCCCCCATCTATTTTCTTTGTACTGTCTATGCTACTTATTTTCTGTACCTTCTCCCCCCATCTCCTCCTCCCACTCCCCTGTTGCTAACCCTCCTTGAGATCTTCATTTCTATGTCTCCACTCCTGATCTAGCTGTCCTTTTAGTTTGCTTTCGTTTTAGGTGTGGTTGTTAATAACTGTGAGTTTGTTGTCCTTTCACTGTTCATGTTTCTTTAACTTCTTTTTTTTAGATAAGTCCCTTTAACATTTCATATAATAAGGGCTTGGTGATGATGAACTCCTTGAATTTGATCTTATCTGAGAAGCACCTTATCTGTCCTTCCATTCTAAATGAAAGTTTTGCTGGATAGAGCAATCTTGGTTGTAGGTCTTTGGATTTCATGACTTGGAATACCTCTTTCCAGCCCCTTCTTGCCTGTAAGGTCTCTTTTGAGAAATCTGCTGACAGTCTGATGGGGACTCCTTTGTAGGTGACTGTCCCCTTAGCTCTTGCTGCTTCTAGGATTCTCTCCTTCATTTTAATTTTGGCTAATGTAATTATGATGTTGGCAGAGGAAAATTCTATGTTAAAAATATATGCATGTCTCCGTCCCACCATGGATACTTTGTTAGTGAGCAACTGAGCAAACAGGTGTAGTGATGTCTATAGAGCAACTGAGCAAACAGGTGAAACTGATGTCTATAGAGTGGATCCTTGTAAGCATCCTCTCAAATGACCCTCAGTGATCCCCACCTACCAGTGTATTCATCCCTTGTGTAATCCCCTCCCTTTGAGACTGGTCTAGATCTGATTTACTTCTGTCTCTTTTTTTAAAGATTTTATCTTTTAGAGAGAGGGGAAAAGAAAGGAAGAGAAACATGGATCAGTTGCCTCTCCCACACCTCCTACCCCCTGGGGATCTGGCCCAGGCATGGGCTTTAACTGGAATTGAACTGGTGACCTTTGGTTTGCAGGATGACACCCAACCCACTGAGCCATACCAATTAGGGCTGGATCTGATTTAATTCTAATAGAATACAGCAACAGTGATGGATGTTACTTCTGAGATTAGATTTCAAAGACTGTGTTCCATCTTGATCAATCCCCCCTTTCTCTTACTTGTTCATTCTGGAGAAAAACAGCTGCTGTGTTGTGAGATGACCTTTAGAGAAGCCCAATAGCAAGGAACTGAGGGAATCCTATAGTTCAACTAAAAATTCCTGCCAGTGATCACATGAGTGAGCTTGGAAGTGAATCCTCCCCTAGTCATGCCTCCGTGAGACTGGAACCCCAGATAACAGCTTGACTGTAGCCTCATTTAAGATCTAGAGCCAGAGGCACTCTGCCTCCTGGATTCCTGATGCACAAAAACTGAGAGAATGTTATTTTAAGCCACAAAATTTTGGTATAATATGTTAGGCAGCAATAGAGTAAACTTGTTCTGATTAAGAGCCGTTTAGCAATGAGAGCCTGTTTTTTTGTTTTTGTTTTTTTTAAGCATTCAGTGGGACCTAATTATTCTTACGCTTTGGGGCCATTTTGAGAGGTCGTATTTCACAAAGTATTCCAAAGTCTTTATATTCCCAGTCCCTGACCATTTGAGTAAACCAGTGCCCATGAAAAGAGGTAGATTTTTATCTCAAGTCATACCTCCTTCCAGGCAAAGTGCACAAGATAAGGTTTGGCCCAATGGAAGGATTTTTTTTCTCACTGCTGTTCCTTTAGGGCCTTTGTTAAATGGGGCTCGAAGTGTCAAAGCAGTCCCTTGCCAGCTGGGTTAGTTTATTGAGCAAAACCATATGTAATTTAGCTTTGAATTTTTTCCTCAGCTAATAGGTCACAAAGAATTCATCGTTAGGGTGTAAATGTGAGCTAAGGGTCAAAAGTATGTATGTGAGCTACCTGCTAATGAAAATTGGTTGGTTTTTGGCTTTGACCCTGTTCTGAGTATACCACTTCCTCTTAGTACAAGAACTGCTTGTTTAGAAGGACCTGATAACTCCTAGCTCATGATGACAAACTCATTGCACAGCCAACTGATGTCTCCTGATCAGACATACAAGAAGGGCCCAGTAGCCAGCCAAGAAATTTTCTAAAGTAAAATAAATTCTGAGACCTCCATCGTGATTCTGTAAAGGCTTCCACAGGTTACATAAAGTCTCCTGATCTGCCACTTTCGCTCCCAACAATCTGGAGCTGCTGGAATCGAAGGGTCCAATTGGCAGAACGCTTTACAGCAGCCTGGACCAGATGGAAAAGCATTGTATTGCTCTGCACTTTACTCAAAACTCATCCTTCAGAAGGTTATCTAGTCAATGGCTCAGAACTAACGAATTAGGAGTTCACCAAACAAGTAGACATTTAAAATTAAGTAAAAGGAAACTGAGGGGAAAGAAGCCTGTTAACACAAAAAAGAGTAAAAGACACTCTCTTTGCTGTAAGAGCTCTTCCAAGAGACCTTTTGCCTCAGAGTAATAAACGAAATTATTCCCTCATCCAATTTCAGTCATAATTTGCGGATTTAAGTAAGACGGGCTTCAGGGTAATTTGGGTCGTTCGTGACAAGGCTGAGGACCTTCCTCCTCTCTGCCTAGAACAGCCTGGACTAAGAGCGCCATTCCAGGAGCCGGCTGGAAGGCCCCGCCCCTCCTGTGGAGGCCCCTCCCACCCCGTGAACGCCCCGCCTCTTCCACGGGGGTCCCGCCCGCCGGACAAGACGCAGGCCCCACCTCGTGAGAGGCCCCCCCACTCCTGTAGTGCGGGCGGGACTACACTGCTGGCTCCTTCCTTTGACCGCGCCGGTACGGACGTCGCGGAAATAGGCGCCATGGCTGTATCCGGGTTCGCCCGGTTTCTTGGTCGAGCTCCGGCCGCGGCTTGGAGAGCGGCAAGTAAGGCACTTGGCCCAGAAGTCAAGGTTGTGGGCGGGGTCTCGGCACCGCAAGAAAGGCCTCTCACGGAGAAAGCTGCATGTATCCCTGGCTTTTAAGGGTGCATCGGGTCTCAGAGCTTCTCTGTTCAGCTCAGCCTCCGAGTCTTAGCTAGTGCAGGTCCGGTCCCTCTGGGACCTCAGGGGTGGGACTAGAGCTCGAAGAACCCCGGAGCCCTTCCAACCAGGATACCTGCTTCCTCCCGGGTCACTGCTCTGACCGCGGAGGGTTGCAAACGTGTTCCGGTTTTGTATTTGGGAACTTGCACTACGCTTTTGATACTCATGGAAAAAAACAAACAAAAAATGGAAAAGTGGGCCTTTTGGGAATAGGAATCGTTCGTGTACTTATTTATTTACATAAAAAAGGATTTGTGCAGTTTGCAGCATGAAAAACATTGGAAAAGTGCAGAAGTAGGCGAAAGGCAAATAAGTATGATAAAAATTAAATGGCGCTAGGAAATGTTAATAAAGTATGCATGTTTCTTAGTAAAAACAAATATTTTAGCCCCTTTTTGGGAAAAATTTATCAATATATTACAGACTTAACCCACAGAGTATGCTAAACATAGTTCTAATTTAGGACATCTGGGGGAAGTTGTGTACATGGAAAACAAGATTGCTGCTCCTCATGGTAGTGGGTCCCAGATTTCTCATGTTTATTTTCCTTTATGTGACAGTGGTGTCCAACCTTTTGGCATCTCAGCGCCACACTGGAAGACGAGTTGTCTTGGGCCACACATTAAATACATTGCAACAGGAAATCACAAAAAAAATCTTGATGTTTAAAGTACATTTACAATTTTGTGTTGGGCCGCATTCACAGCCATCTTGGGCAGCACGCAGCTCGAGGGCTGTAGGTTGGACACCCCCGAATCATTTCTTCTCAAGCATATTATTTGTTAATTATAAAAAGTTTGAATGGCCCAGAAATGAATAATATGGAAAGTGAAAGTCCTGCATTATCCAAACTATAAGTCTAAAATTTTGTGTGTACATTCAACCCTTTTCACTTGTGCTAAAAACTTAAGCGTGAAGTATTTGATACCAAAAAATTCTACAACGTGTAAGTTATGAAGCAAAGCCAACACTTAGAGCCCATTCTTTAGTTTAAGAAATAATACTTCCATTGGTAAGCAGCTAGCTCCCTGTGTGCTGCTTCTTGATTCAGTTGTGTAACATTGCATGTTGTTAATCTTTATAGAAATGGTTCCATACAATTTGTATTTATTTTACTTGCTTTTTTCAACTAATGGTGTATTTTGAAATTCATCCACATTGATGTTTGAGGTTGACATTTGCTCAAGTGTGAAAAACATATGTTCTTCCTTGCCTCTCAGTGGACATTCAGGTAATTACAGAAACACCAGGTTTGGCTGCTACACGTTTCTTATGTGCTCTTGTGCAAGGAATGGAATTTCTGGAACATAAAGTATAGGGCTGTTCAATTTTATAATATGCGAGGTATAAAAGCATTGTCTATTTTTTTTTTAAGATTTTATTTATTTATTTTTAGAGAGGGAAAGGGAGGGAAAAGGAGACAGAGAGAAACATCAGTGTGCGGTTGCCTCTTTTCACAACCCTCACTGGGAACTTGGCCTGCACCCAGGCATGTGACCTGACTGGGAATTGAACCAGTGACCTTTTGGTTCAGAAGCTAGTGCTCAATCCACTGAAGCACACCAGTCACGGCACATTGTCTATTTTTACTGGCAACTTCCACCAGCAGTATATGAGTTCCTGTTGCTCCAAATACTTGCCAACACTCAATATCATCAGAAAAATTAATTTTTGTGTGTCTGTAGGATGTCGAATTAGTATTGCAATTTTGCTTTTCTCTGGTTAGAGAAATTAAACATCTTTTCAAATATTAGTTTTTTGTAAAATGTCTTTATTAATGGATTATCTTATATTTTTATATATATTTAAATACTAAACTTTTTAGCTATGTAAGTGGCAAATAGCTCAGTTTGTGGGTTATTTTTGTCACTGTCTTTTTTAAAAACCATATAAGACAGTAGACAAAATATAAAAGAAAGAAGAATGAATCTGCATGTATAATCACATAGCTTCAAAAGTCTTGATTCATAATTTTATTTTAATCTTGATCTTTTTGTTTATTGTCAATGTCTTATGATCATTTCTAATAGAGCCTTCTCTACCCTTGAGTCATAGAGAATTTTCTTCTAAAAGGTCTATAGTTTTGCTTTTCATTTTAAACCTTTATTCTACCAGGAATTGATTTTTGTATATGGTGTGAGGCAGGAAACCAATTTCACTTTTTTTCTGTGACAGTAACCAAGTTCATGTATAGGACCTTTCCCTCACTGACGTAATGTCAGCTATCATAAATCGAGTGTACAGATATAGGTATAGATATGGGTTTATTTAGTGGTTGTCTTTTCAGTTTCATTAGTCTGCCTATTCCTGTGCTTATCAGAGGAAAGCACACTTACCTTTAATAACCGCATCTTTGTAATTAATCTTGATATCTAATACTGTAAGTCTTCCCATGTTGATTTTCAGAAGTATCTTAGCTGTTTTTGAGTATCCGCTTTCCATATTAAATTCTTTCTAGAATAAATAAAGTTTCTGGTAGGATTTGATTAATACTGCTCAATATTTTAAAAATTATTTTTTGATTGCTGATTGTGTGTAGAAACACAATTGACTTATTTATTGATTTTGTATTCAGTAACCTACCTAAATTACTTTATTAATTTGCATAATTTATTTGCAGATGGTAGACCTTATTAGGTAGACACTGATATTATTTGCAAATAAAAATCTAATTTTTCCCATTCCAATTTTAAGTTTTTTCTTTTGTCTTGTTTTTCTGTCCTTGCTCAAATGGCCAGTACCATGTTGACTGAAATGAAGAGAGCAGGCATGCCTATCTTGTTCATGATTTTAAAGGGAATGTGTTCATATTTAATTTTGAGGAATTTTATTTAAATTCATTTCTGAAATATGTGTGCCTTGTGTTTAGTGTGTTTGTGTGTGAGACAGTTCATACATTGAAAACATACTGGTTGTTTCACATGTCAATTTGATTTCAGATTTGCTAGGGGTAAGAAAATGATCATCTCTTAACTCACTACATTTCTCTTATATTTGTGTTTACTTTTTCTTGTTTGTAATTTTTCATTTTGGCGTATTTAGGGTAGTTTTTCTTCATTATGTTAACTAATGGTATATTTGTGTTGCTGTATTTTTCAGTATATTTTATTGATTATGCTGTTACAGTAGTCCCAATTTTTTTCCCTTTGCCCTCCTCTGACCAGTACCCCCCTTCCCTTTAGCAACCCCTCCCATTTAATTCATGTCCATGGTATGTGCGTGTAAGTTTTTTGACTTCTCCCTTTCCTATACTATTTTTAATATCCCCCTGTCTATTTTGTTGCTTACCAATTATGCTTCTTGATCCCTGCACTATTTCCCACTTTCTCCCCCATTCCCCTCCCAGCTGATAACCCTCCAAATGATCCCCATATCTGATTCTGTTCTTGTTCTGGTTGTTTGCTTAATATATTTTTGTTTGTATTTTTTAGATTTAGTTGTTCATAGTTGTGAGTTTATTGTCATATTAATGTTCAAAGCTTTGATCTTTCTTATAAATTAAGTCCCTTTAAGATATTATGTAATAATGGTTTGGTGATGATGAATTCCTTTAGCTTAACCATGTCTGGGAAGCACTTTATCTGCCCTTCCATTCTAAATGATAAGTTTGCTGGATAGAATAGTCTTGGTTGTAGGTCCTTGCTTTTCATGACTGACTATTTCTTGTCAGCCCTCTTGCCTGCCAAGTTTCTTTTGAGAAATCAGCCAACGTTCTATGGGAATGCCTTTGTAGGTAACTCTGCTTTTCTCTTTATGCTTGTAAGTTCTATCTTTATCTTTAACACTTGGCATTTTGATTATGTCTTGGTGTGTTCCTCTTTGGGTCCAACTTGATTGGGACTCTCTGTGCTTCCTGGACTTGTATGTCTATTTCCTTCACCAAATTAGGGAAGTTTTCTTTCATTATTTTTTCAAATAGATTTCCAATTTCTTGCTCTTTCTCTTCTCCTTATGGCACCCCTATGATGCAAATGTTGGACCTCTTGAAGTTGTCCCCCAGGCTGCTTATATTACCTTCCTTTTTTTGGATACTTTCATCTTCTTGTTGTTCCAGTCATTTTGTGTGTGTGTGTGTGTGTGTGTGTGTGTGTTTTGCTTCCTTATGTTCCAAATCATTGATTTGATTCTCAGCTTTAGCCACTCTTCTGTTGATTCCCTGTAAATTTTTCTTTACTTCAATTACTGAATCCTTCATTTTTGACTGGATCTTTTGTTATTCTGCTGAGATCCTTACTAAGTTCCTTGAGCATGCTTATAACCAGTGTTTTGGACTCTGCATCTAATGGATTGCATACCTCCACTTTATTTAGTTCTTTTTCTGGAATTTTGATCTGTTCTTTCATTTGGGCCATGTTTCTTTGTCTCCTTGTTTTGTCAGCCTCCCTGTATTTGTTTCTGTATATTGACTCCATGGTCATGTGCGCCAAGGTAGTAAGTGTTCTAGTAGGGTCCAGTGACACAGCCTTCTCAATCACCCAGCCTGGGTATTTGAGGTGCGCCCTTCATGTGGGCTAAGTACACCCTCCTCTTGTAGTTGAGTGTTGGTTGCTATTGGCAGATCAGTGGGGTGTTATTTACTCAGGCTAGTCAGCTGCAAGAATTTGCTGTGACCACTTACCGCCAACTTCTGCCCTCCTTGGAGGATCAGCAGTGCAGGGGCAGGGGGCTGGTGCTCTATAGCTGTGCACTGGCTACACTGGCCCTGAGGTTTCCCAGGTGGTGCAGGCCAAGGTCAGCCCACACCTGTGTTTTGTCCAGGACTGCTCTTCCTGAGCTATGAAGCAATCTGAGAAGACTGCTGCTTGTGCTGGGCTTAGAGATTCCCAGGTGAAACCAAGCTGTGAATCTAGGCTGGCTGCTATTAGTGCCCCACTTGGAGCTCACTCAGGCCAGCTGTTGCTTGATTGATAAGATTTAGGAAGTTGTGAAGCATGAGGCAAGGCCAGCCATTCATGTGGAAAAGCAGCTTGGTGGGCCTGGAAGTTGGGTGGGGAGGAGTCTCTGGGATCTCCTAGGTAGGTTAAACAGTGTTAGTCAGGTTAATGGAGTCTCAAGTATGGCACCAACCTGTCGGCTCCATGGTTTTGTGGGGGAAGGGCTCAAAAAAGGTACAGTGGCCTCTGCTTGCCCTGATGCCAGACACTTCAGCCTCTTCCACCATGCCACTGGTGTCCTTCAAGCTGCTAGCCCAGTGCTGGAGCCCATAGGGAGGGAGGGAGTAGATGAGTGCCTGTGTGGGTTCTTTAAGAGAAATTGCTTGGAGCTCCAGCAGTTTCTTCCACCAAGTCAATCCCCACTGGTTTTTGCAGCCAGAAGTTGTGGGGACTTATATTCCTGGCACTGGGACCCAGGGCCAGGGGGCCTGGAGTGGAGCTGGGCCTTCTTCCTCCTGAGATATCCCTCCCAAATTTTTATCTACTACACATGGATGAAGACTGGCCCATTCCACACTTGCGCCCTTCATCCATCTACTAGGATGGATGTGGTTTCTTTAATTCCGAAATTGTCAGACTTCCATTCAACTCGATTTCTGATGGTTCTAAGTGTTGGTTGTTCTATGTTTTAGTTGTAAGTTTGATGTGGTTGTGTGAAGAGTTGAGCCATGTCTGCCTATGCTGTCATCTTGACCAGAAGTCTGTGTTACTGTATTTTTAATGAACAATTTATGTGGGTCCTTATAAAACATACATTTTGTTTTATTATTTATATTACATTATTTCTCCTGGTTTTCTTACATTAATTTTATGATATCATTTTTACTCAATTCATAATTGATATTTCTTGTTTAGAAATAAGTCTTTAAATCTTTAAATGTAAGTCTTTAGCTATCATTAGCCAAACACTTGTTTGTCTTTAGCTGTCTTTTGCCAGAACCAGGAGTTTGAGTTTATTAGAATTCCATTGCATTTGTTATCTCTGTTTTGCAATTTGTGTTTTAGTTTTTCTCTTAATTCAGCAGCTTTTTCCCCCTTAAATTCATTGGTGATTTGGGGGTTTTCTTTTACTGTTAAACTAATTTTTTCTTTCATTTTCATTAGAGAATCTGATTTTACTTTCTGTAAATGTTGACATTTTCTGTTTGTCCTTACTCTTCAAAAGAATAATATATAGCTTTGTTTTCAAACTGTATGATTTGAAAATTAATCTATTAGAATCTATCTGTTTTAAATTAATCTATTAGATCAAACTTAGCATTTTGATGATAGGGTTCTCTATTATATACATATTTTCTGTCCTCACCCAAGGACATTTTTTTCCTTGCTTTTAGAGAGAGAGGAAATGAGAGAAGGAGAGGGAGACGGGGAGAGAGAAAGGTAGAGACAGAAAAACACCTATTGGTTACCTCCCCTTTGCTTCCTGACCGGGGATCCAATCTGAAACCTAGGTGTGTGCCCTGACTGGGAGTGGAACCCACAACTTTTTAGCCCGCAGGAAAATGCTCCAACCAGCTAAGCTACCTTGGCCAGGGCTCTATATTATATTTTTAATTCTTTTGTCCAGTTTTTCTGCTATCTTTCTTGTATTTTACTTCATTTCCCCCTTTATTTTTATAGTGTTTGCATTTTTATGTGATATTGTACAGTCAGTATTCATGGTTATTATATTTTAGCACCCTTTTGTCTCATCCTTTGTTTTTGCCTTTGCTCTGTTTTTGCCTTTTCTTTCTATGCATTTGTCATATATTTGGCCAAACTTTTAAATTCAAAATCCACTTTGTGTTATATATGTACATAGTATTCTAAATACAGTGGTACCTCAATACTCATTGTCAATTTGTTCCAGAACTCGTGACCAGTGCTAAAATAACGAGTACCGAATGGAGCATTTTTTCTTTGTGGGGCAGTGCCATGACTCATACAAGTTCTAGCTGGTGTGAAGTCCTGAGCAAGTGCTGAAACATTTTTTCCTTGTCAAAATCCAATGAGTACAGCGTTTGACAAGTCCTGAAACTGATGAGTACTGAGGTATGACTGTATTATTATTCTGCTTTTAAATTTAACTGGGTGCACTTATTCCTATGTACATTTATTTATATGAGCTTTATAATCTACCTGTGGTTTTAAAATTATTTTTATTCTCTTTTTATTGAATTTTCTGGGGTGACTCTGGTTAACAAAATTACACAGGTTTCAGGTACACAATTCTACAACATATCTGTACACTGTATATGCGTTCACCACCCCAAGTCAAGTCTCCATCGCCATCACCATTTATCCCCCCTATAGTCTCCTCTACCTCCCCCAACTCCCCTCCTCCAGCAGTCACCACATTGCTGTCCCCGTCTATGAGTTCTTTCTGTTCTTTTCTTTTTTACTCAATTCTTCCACCACCCCAACCCAATCCCCTGCCTCCACGGTTGTCAGCCTGCTCTCTATGAATCTATCTATATTCTGCTTATTAATTTTGTTCATTAGATTCCACATATGAGTGAAATCAGATGGTATTTTTCTTTCTCTGACCAGCTTATTTCACTTAGCATAATGTTCTCCAGGTTCATCCATGCTGTTGCAAAGGGTAAGATTTCCTTTTTTATGGCCAAGTAGTATTCCATTGTGTAAATATACCATACCTATTTAATATATTCATCTACTGATGGACACTTGGGCTGCTTCCAAATCTTGGCTTTTGTAAGTGACCCAGTGTGACACAATGAACATAATAGGGGTGCATATATTCTTTTAAAGTAGTATTTTGGGTTTCTTTGGATCAGTTCCCGGAATGGGAATCACTGGATCAAAAGGCAATTGCATTTTTAATTTTTTGAGGTATCTCCATACTGCTTTCCACAATGGCCGGACCAGTCTGCATTCCCACTAATAGCACTAGGGTTCCCTTTTCTCCACATCCTCACCAGCATTTGTTATTTGTTCATTTATTGATGATAGCCATTCTGACAAGTGTGAGGTGGTATTTATTGTGGTTTTCATTTGCATTTCTCTGATGATTAATGACTTGAGCATTTTTTCTTATGTATGTTGATCTGTACGTCCTCTTTAGAAAAGGGTCTTTTCAGGCCTTTGCCCATTATTTTAAATTTCTGTTGTGATTATGGCTTTACTGGGCTCTGCTCAGGCTTGTGGAAGAGGGGAGGGGAGTTGGTGATCTCACAGCCTTCCCCACTTCCACTAATGGCTGTGGAAATCACTGTGTTGTTTTAAGACTCCCGGCTACTTCTACCCAGCTTTGCTGAGATGGGACTTGTGAAGGGAGATGCCTTTTCCTGGAGGGAAACTGCTGCTGTCCCTCATATGGTCCAGGCTACAGTGTGAGGGCTGCAGCCTGAGTCCTGTCCCACTACCAGGACGCTGGGCTTTGCCGTATGCATGAAGCTGGGTCTGTGGTCACCGTCCCTGTCCTTTCCTCTTGTCCTACTTGTTCCAAATTGCCTACCTTCAAATGTCCTGATGCATGGATCTTTCAGGCAATCGTTTTTGTTGAGTAGGGGTGTCCTTCATTGAGTAACAGTTGTTCAACCTGTTGTAAATTTAAGGGGATAAACCAGCGATTTTCAACCAGTGTGCCACAAGAGTTTTTAAAATATGCGGTACCTAACTCTTTGGTTGGGGGCACTGACCTCTTTCTCCTTAAATTGTCAAATTAAAAAAAAATGGCAGCAGCCAACACAACAATGGCTGTCCAGTGTGAATAAATAAAAATTATACTTATTTTTTGTCATATCAGCAAAAGTATATTTTTTAGTGTGCCACTGAATTTTAGTAGTTAATTTACTTGTGCCATGAGGTGAAAAAGGTAAAAAAGCTCTGGATGAACAGTGGAGTCTTCTCACTGTACTACGATGCTGATGTCACTCTCCCTCGTCTTCTCTTTGAGGGAAGATTTTTAATTACTGGTTTACTTTGTGTAATTATTGTAGTATTTACTAGGGTGTCTCTTCTTAAGTCAGTTTTGAAAAATTAAATTTTTCTAAAAAGTTGTTCATTTTGTATACTTTCAATATACAGACATAAAGTTGCTGTGTTTTTTTTAATTTCTGCTCTTAATAGAGTTATGTACTGTATTTTGCCTTCTCTTGTTTTTCTTCTTATTAGTTGTCTCAAAAATGTAATAGTAGGTTTAGTCTTTTGTTTGTTTGGTCTTTTAAGAGAACCAACTATTGGTTCTACTGACCATCTCAGTTTCATGTCTTTATGTTACTTCTCCAACTGTAATGATTTTCTTTCCATTTTCTGTGGATCCATATTAAAAAACAACAACATAAAAATGGTGCAGCTCACATATCTTGGTCAGGTTGGGCTATCATAACAAATTACCATACACTGGGTTACTTGAAAATGAAAACATCAAACATTTATTTCTCAAAGTTCTGGACGCTGGGAAGCCCAAGACCAAGGTGCCAGTACAACTAATCCTTGGCGAGAGCCTGCTTCCTGGTTTGCAGATGGCTGTGTTCTCATTGGATCCTCATGTGGCAGAGAGGTAGAGCCAGAGCAAGCTCTCATTTCTCTTCTTGTAAGGTTACTAATTCCGCTAGTGAGGGCTCCACCTTGTGACCTAGTTACCTCCTAAAGGCCCCACCTCCTAATACCATCATATTAGGGATTAGAATTTCAACATATGAATATGGGGGTTGGGAAGACACAAGCTCTGAGTCCGTAATACTGGTCTTAAAAAAAAAAAACACAGGGTGCTTTTCATATAGTGACTATATGGCTGGATTATGTGGTGGTGTGTTGTGTGTTTATGTGTTTAACAGTCTGTACCTTTTAACTAGAGAGTTCAGTCCATTTACAATTATAATTACTGATAGAATTTGCTTTACTTCTACCATCTTCTTTTTTACATCTTCCATTTCTTGTACTTTGTTTGAATTACATGTTCTCTTTTTCTTTTTCTTTTTTTTCCTTTGCTGGTGTGGAAGATATACCTCGTTTTTTACTGGTTTCCTTTAAAATCTAAATGCATACTTCAGGAAGTCTAATGTTAATTAATCTTTACTCTCCTAAAAAGTACAAAGCTTAAAACATGCTTTGAATTTGTTTACCCTCTACCTTTATTGTTAGGCTGTTTAGTGCACACACACCAGTCCTTGTGTATATGTTGGGTTGGGACTCTGGTTTTCATAATCCCACAAATCAGTGTTATTACTGTTTTATACCATCAATGTATAAAGCTTGTATTTTCTCTTTATTCTTATCTTACACTTTACTTCTGAGATCGCTTTCTTTTTTTAAAGTATATTTTATTGATTATGCTATTATAGTTTTCCTAATTTTCCTCCCCTCTATCCCCCCTCTGCCCTGCACTCCCTCAGACCCTCCAGCATTTTCCCCCCACCTTAGTTTATGTCCATGGGTTATACATATAAGTTCTTTGGCTTCAGTGTTTCCTATACTATTCTTAACCTCCCCCTGTCTAGTTTATGCCTACCAGTTATGCTTCTTATTCCCTGTACATTTCTTCTCCCCATTCTTCCCCTTCCTCTCCCCACTGAAAACCCTCCATGTAATCTCCATTTCTCTGGTTCTGTTCTCGTTCTAGTTATTTGGTTAACTTTTGTTTTTGTTTTTTAGGTTCAGTCGTTGATAGTTTTGAGTTTCTCGTCATTATACTGTTCATAGTTGTTGGTCTTCTATTTTGTAGATGAGTCCGTTTAATATTTTATATAATAAGGGCTTGGTGATGATGAACTCCTTTAACTTGACCTTATCTAGGAAGCACTTTATCTGGCCTTCCATTCTAAATGATAGTTTTGCTGGATAGAGTAATCTTGGATGTAGGTCTTAGACTTTCATGACTTCAAATATTGCTTTCCAGCCCCTTCTTGCCTGTCAAGTTTCTTTTGAAAAATCAGATGATAGTTTTATGGGCACTCCTTTGTAGGTAACTCTCCTTTCCTATTGCTGCTTTTAAGATTTTATCTTTAATCTCAGGTATCTTAATTATGATGTGCCTTGGTGCATTCCTCCTTGGGTCCAATTTCTTTGGGAGTCTCTGGGATTCCTGGACTTTCTGGAAATCTATTTCCTTTGCCAGATCGTGGAATTTTTTTCTTCTTTATTTGTTCAAATAAGTTTTCAATTTCTTGCTCTTCTTCTCCCACTGGCACCCTTATGATTCAGATGTTAGAGTGCTTAAAGTTGTCCCATAGGTTCCTAAGCCTCTGTGTTTTTTGAATTTTTGTGTGTTCATTCTGTTCTGGTTGGATGTTTATTTCTTCTTTTTCTTCCAAATTGTTGATTTGAGTACCAGTTTCCTTCCCTTTCCCTTCACTATTGGTTCCCTCTATATTTTGCTTTATTTCTTTTTGGGTAGCCTCATTTCTTCCTTCATTTTGCGACCATGTTCAACTATTTCTATGAGCATCCTGATTACCAGTGTTTTGAACTCTGTAGCATAGGTCGTCTGTCTCATCACTTAGCTCTTTTTCTGTTTTTTTAAAAATAATATTTATTTATTTTTAGAGAGAGAGGAATGGAAGGAGAGAGGAAAAGAAACAACAGTGTGTGGTTGCCTCTCACATACCCCCTACTGGGGACCTGGCCTGCAACCCAGGCGTGTGCCCTGACTGATCATTGAACCAGCGACCTTTTGGTTTGCAGGCCAGCCCTCAGTCCACTGAGCCACACCGGCCAGGCTCTTTTGTTCTTGATAGGTGGTTTAAATGGGTATATCATTTTCTTACAGCTCTATCTTCTGACTTCCATTATCACTATTGTGAAGTCATCTGTCTAATTTTTGTTCTTTTATTAATAATCCATCTTTTATCAGGCTGCTTTTATATAGCTTCCTTTGATGTTGGGGTTATTCATTTTACTTTGTGTGTAAATGTAGATTTTTTTTGTTTTTGTTTTACTTGCTGTTCTTTGTACTTTCTACACAAGAAGATGCCTGTTTGTTGAACCCTTCCTGGTCTTTTCATTATCACCTTCTGGAACTATTTTAGACAGAGGGGAAGGGTGGGAGAAAGAGGGAAAGAAACATCAATGTGTGGTTGCCTCTGTGTGCCCCCCACCAGGGACCTGGCCTGCAACCCAGGCATGTACCCTGACTGGGAATCAAATTGGCGACCCTTTGGTTCACAGGTTGGTACTCAGTCCATTGAGACACACTAGCCAGGGCTAACTTCTTTATTAGTTTAATTTCTTTGTTTTTATACTTTTTCTGTATAAGTTCTTGAGAACTTTATTCAAGGTTAGTAATTCTCTTTTCAACAGTATCTTTCCTGTTATTTAGCCCTTTAAACTGCACTTTAAATTTAAATCATTATATTTCTAAATTCTGTGTTTTTAAAAAGTCAGCCTAGTCATTTTTCATAGTCCTATACTTATTTCTTCTTTTTGGCTTTTTTTTATGTCCTGAAGCACATTAAGTAGTTTACATTCTGGTTTTTGGATTTCAGTATTTAAACTCTTCATGGTCTGGTCCTGTTCTCTTGTTTGATGATTCTGCTAACTCTCGTTTGTGCTGGCTGGTTATCTTGCATGTTTTCCTGGGATTCTGTGACCCTTGCTTGAGAAACGTGTTGAGAAAGTATTTCTCCTCAGAGGATTTGGTCCTGCCTTTGCCACATGTCTGGGAGCACTTCAACTTTAGACTTGGGTTTACTTTGCAGTGAGGTGCTCCTCTTGGGCGTTTTCAGGCCATGCAGCTAATGTGTAATCCAGCATAAACACAGGTGTGGTCAGCCAGTGCCTTCGAAATATGAAGATGGTTTTGTCCTACATCTCCACTCAGCACCAACATTGAGTTGGGCATTTTTCCTTCAGTAACTGTTTTCCTCATTAACTGGAGGTTTTCTCTTCGCTCCTGCTCTGTGGACCAGCAGCATGATCAGCACCGGGGAGCTTGTTAAAACGCAACATCTCAGGTTCCACCCAGACACACTCAGAGTCTACATTTTAGCAAAATCCCCCTGGTTGTTTCTGAGCACGTTTAAAAATCTCCTGACTCACCTTCTTTTCTCAAAGCAGGAGCGTCCTTGAGTCCTGGCCTCTAATATTTTCGTTTTGCTCAGGCTCAAGAGTCCCCTCCCTGCCTCTATCCTCCAAGCTCTAGATAAGAAAAAAAGCACAGAATATGTAACGGTTTGTGTGTGTTTCCCTCACTGGACTTCTTTTTTTTTATTATTGTTATTCACTTTGTTAAATGTTCTTCCTCTGATTTAGAAGTATTTTGTGTATTTTTTGACTTTTTAAAGTGTTTTAGAGCCATACAGTTTTGGCATCTGTAATAATTTATCAAATTTCTAGAAACAGAAGTTCTACAAAGTTGTTTCTTTTTCTTTGTTTTTTAATGATGCTTAACTCTTTTTTTCCTTTGCTTTTATGATTTCTTCTATTAGTAGATCATCTATTAGTAATGTATTTTTAACACAATTCTAAGTAGACTTTGAGTAAGACCAAACCACACCTTGAAGAAGACAAAATTGACTTTATAATGGTGATTTTTTTTCCTCAAAAGATAGGTTTTGTTTGAAGTTCGTCAGCTATTTCTCAAGCAGTTGAGGAGGTCAGAAGTTTGCTGATGGCCAAAATGTAATACTAACATTAATATAGTTATTGTTGCTTAGTACCTGCTATTTGAGAGGCAGAATTCATAGGTGTGTGACTCTTGGTCTTACCTTCTCCTCTCTGCTACTCCTTACCATCTGAGAGACCCTTCTTTCTCCTTGTCCCCCCTTGAAGCCACTTGCACGTGCCTCACTGCCACCATCCCAGCCAGGCTGCTGTGCAGGGGTTTGTTTCCAAAAATGTAAAGCTTACAGATGCCATGGAGCACAGTGTGCCCTGTCTGATACTGTGGTACTCTGCCGAAATGAGAGGAATTGTCTTTCCTGTTCTGTCACACTGTTACCTCACTACAGAAATAGCTCTTTATGCTCCCAGGGTCTCAGGAGTCCCTTGAGAAAACTGCTCTTTCAGCTTTTCCTTCTAGCCCTTCTTTCTGTAAAGTTCCTTCAGAAGTGCCCAAACCAGACTGATAGACCAGCTTCTCAAGCTTTGCTACTCTTCTCTCTTCCCCCGGTATACACTCATGTTCCTGTTCTTTACCAAAAACTTCATGCATATTGACTTCTGTGTCCTACAGTTAGACTCAAGATAGTAATACACTGAATGTGTGCACATATAGACATACACATTGCTTCATTTCTCTGAACTACCCTTCGCAGTATGTAGAAATACCCCATTTTACAAATGGGAAAGCAGATTCAATGAAATACAGTAACATTCTCAGGTTCACATTATTCTTGAGTGGTGCGGTTGGCATTGGAACCTGTGTGTGACTCTCGTGCCCTCAGTCTGCAAGTTTTTTGCTCTCCATTGTGTTTAAGAAAGGGCCAAGCTGCTTTTACAGGTCATCCATAGATCTAAGTTCCTTTCATCTTTTTGCTCCACCATTTTTGTAGGATGGTGCCAACAGTCAGCCAATATGCACTAGTAGAGTTTTGCTAGTTACTTAAAAGCTGTGTATCTTCTGATTGATTGGGCATATGTTGTGATGGGCAGTGTCTATATCATATTGTTGTTAAATATTTTAAGTATCACCCTGAATGGGTTTTGTCCTCTTCTATGTAGCCAAAGCTGGGTCACGGTTATGTCCTCATTGCAACTCAACGGAGTGAAAAGAAATCCAGGACAGTCAGCTTATTGCCAAATTGAGGCAACCTAAAATTTGCACACATGACTTTCAGTCTCATTCTAGTGGTCACGCTTGAACACATGGCTGCTTGCCTGTAGGGGAGGCTAGAAAGTGTGACCTAAATGTGTGGTCAGGTTAATAGCAAGGGGGATGAATAGGGGTCCTAGAACTAAATGGGAGAAGGGAAAAGTGGCTGTTTGGGATATGCAGCAGTCTTTACCACATCTACGTAATGTCACTTTTTCAGAAAATGATTTTGTTTATACCGAATAGAATTACTGTAAAAATAAAGACAGTTATATATCTGCCTCATTAGATTATCGAGAGGCTTAGGTAAGGCGTCATCTTTTCAGCTGCTAGCACAGTGCCTGGCACATAGTAGGCATCTAGCACATCTGTTACTTTTATTGTAGTTAGTGTATTTGTATCATTTAAGTGATAACATTTTTAGCCTCAACTGCTGTCTACATTATACTTGGTAGCCAGGGATATATTTTGTGCTATTTTTTGGATTTTTGCTATTTTTTGGATTTTGCTTAAATGCTTAGGAATTTTTACAGATTTGGAACATACCCAAATTTCTTTTTACACTGATTACCATTTCATGCTTTCAATAAAGAGATTTTTTTTGCAACAACAACCAAACCTAAAGTGAAGTGTTGATTTTATTGTGTTGAGGCTGAGCACAGAATATCAGGTGGCTACTTGTATCTATTAAATATTTGCTGATTTTTAGGCCTCTGAGTTATTTAATTACAATCAAACGTACTTAATTAGTAACCAAATGCAGAGACAACTCATTAGCCAAAGTGGATGTAAAGTCTGTCCACATTTAGAATCTAATATGTGATTGTTAAAATTCTCCTTTCTGTATATCTGTATTGTTACTGAGCTATGATGACTTAGTAAACAATCTTTCTTGCTTGCTTTACTAATTAGTAGTATACTTATTTTTTAAAAGATTTTATTTATTTTTAGAGGGGAAGGGAAGGAGAAAGAGAGGGAGAGAAATATCAGTGTGTGGTTTCCCCCCTCATGCCCCCAATTAGGGGGGCAACTCAGGCATGTGCCCTGACTGGGAATGGAACTGTGACCCTTTGGTTCACAGGTCAGTGCTCAATCCACTGAGCTACACCAGCCAGGGGTGATATACTTATTGATGAATAGATATTTAGATATCAGATGATTGACAAAAGTTTCTGTTGTGGAGATTGCATGAACTTGTTAATTTGGGCTATAAGATCAAATTATGAAGAATCTTGTATTTCAGACAACATGACTAATTGGTTTAAAAATTCTAGTAGTTAGACTGAGAAAGTCCTTCAGTCTATAAACAATTGTGCATAGTTTATAATCACCAACATTTTGAATATATTTTCTAAATAGTCATCCACAATAAACTAAGATGAGATTATTATATGAAATGTAGTGACATGGTCAGAAACTCAGATTTGTATATTTTTCATTTAATTTCTAAATAAAAATTAATGCTGCCTTATAAGACATTACTGCAGGCTTTTCTCTTTAGCCTTTTATGATAGTATGTTTAACTAAATATTCTTATGTGAGATAAGGAAAAAAGAAATATGTCTTAGATATTGAAGTGGAGTTGGAAGACAAAATAGTCTATTCTAAATAAGTAAAAATTTTAATAGATCAGTGTATTTATTTTAATATGTACAGAAATTTTTCTTGGTTCACAGACCTTTTCTCAGCCAATTAGTATCATAAATATGAAGTATTTTGGGTGGGCTGGGATGGGGGAAACAGCAGAAAACTGTACTTGAACAACAATTAAAATAAAAAATTTAAAAAATGAAGTATTTTATATCAGTGTGCATGCGGATGGATGGAAACTGTATTCTATAGATCATTATCATGGCCTTATTAAAACATTAGTAAATAAAAATGCATTTCCCTGATACATTTTTTATAATTTTAGTTGGCAGGAATAGAGAGGACTATCATTAGGATTTACCTATAAGAATACTAAATACAGCCCTGGCTGGTGTGGCTCAGCGAATTGAGCCCCAGCCTGGGAATCAAGGGGTCACAGTTCAATTCCTAGTCAGGGCATGTACTTGGGTTACAGGCCAGGTCCCTGGTTGGGGGACAGATGAGAGGCAGCCACACATTGATGGTTATCCCTCCCTTCCCCCTTTCTAAAAATAAATAAAATCTTTAAACAAACAAAAAAGAACACTAAATACAGTTTCTTGTGACTTCTAGGGATTTAAATACTAAATATTGTCATTGAAAAATCCATACTAATAAATCTGGATTTCTGGCATTTTTGGCATGGCCTCAGACAAGAATCTGTATTTAATATATGTATCTACAATTTTGATAGTGGTTAACTAGAGCATTTCATTCTTCTCTTCAAACTGATAACATTGGTTGCCTGCAAGGAAAGGAAATGGCTGTCTAGAAGGTATGAACAGAGGAAAGAATTTTCACTCTCTGTCCTTTTGTACATTTTTGAACTTTGACAAATAGGAATGTATGCAATAAAAATAAGTAAAATTATTAAATTTAAAAAATAGAATCAATGACCAGCTCTATTTTTCCACTATCCCACTCTACTAGGATCCCCCCTTCTGTGTCATTCTTTGAGGAAAACAAGTTCTTCTCAAGGAGGAAAGTCTGAACCTACCAAACAGTCCCTTAAGAAACCAAAGTTACCAGAAGGTCGTTTTGATGCACCAGAAGATACCTATTTAGAGAAAGAGCCACTAACAAGTAAGTACGGTGACACTACTCACATTTCAAGACTCTATGGCAACCCTCTCAGTACTCTAGCCTCCCGTGTACCTCTGCATCTTCAAAATGGACCATAACGATTTTCCTGTCTCTGCTTTGTCCACATCTTTTTTTAGAGTTTCCAGATGATGTTAATCCTGTTACCAAAGAAAAAGGTGGACCCAGGGGCCCAGAACCTACCCGATATGGAGATTGGGAACGAAAAGGACGCTGTATTGATTTTTAAGCCACATATTCTTTAACTTCAGTATCTTTTTCTGAATACACACATCTTAATTAACTTATTGCTGACTATTTTATTTCTGCATATCCTTTAATCATCTAATTTTTATAATGTGTTTAAAAGTATATATGATGGATTTGGAAGAAAATACGCTGCTGTAAATGAGGAAAGGAAAAATATTTCCATATTTGCACATCAATTTTAATGTAAAGGTATTAGGGTTATAAGTGATGATTAGAACTGTAAACATCTTTCATCATGTTTTAGTTTAAATTAACCAGTTGCTCATAAAATACAAATGTAAATAAAGCAACTTTTAAAAAATGTATTGCCTTGTGTTAGGTAAGATTGGCTTTTTAAATGCAAGTTAAGTAGTGCATTGTATTTCAGAAGACCACAGTAACAAGTCTTCAGCTTGGAGCCAGATTACTTGGGCACAAATCCTTGCTCTACTACCTACTAGCTGTGTGACCTTGAGTGAGTTATTTAACTTCTCTATGCTACAATATCCTTACGTGTAAGTTGGAGATAATACTAGTTCCACCTCACAGGGCAGTTGAGAAGATTTAATGAATAAATACCTGTAACGAAACCATTTAGCACAGGTATTTAGTACACATCTCTTAGTAAGTGTTAGCTAGTCTTAAATCACCAATGTATTTTTCCAAGTCTCTAGGCTTCTTCGGTTAACAGGTTAAGAAATCAAAATTTGAAATACTTTAATTGAAATTGTTTTGTGTAACTATAACATTAAAAAGCCATTGGTTGGAAAATTAGTGATTATTTGCATAGGTAACTGGAACTGAAGTAGATAGTTTGTGAAACATAAAATTCACGTACAGAGGGCAAATATGAGGAAAGTAGGGCCTAGAATGGATGAGCTTAGTTTTTTTTTTAATTACTGTATTGTTCAATTACGGTTGTCTGCATTCTCCCACCGCCTCCTTGCCCCCACCCACTTAGTCAATTTTGATAACTCAGTAGTTCCTCCTACCTCTGTGGACGTTGGATAACTAGCTGGGTCAGGAAAGTCAAGTCCAGTTTACAGATGTGGAATGAAGGGAAGAGAAGAGCGATTGCACCTCCCTTAAGGGATTTTTCACTGTCCCGTGGCCTCACTCAGCCAGAGAGATTGGGCCTTTAGCCCTCAGGCTACACTTAAATTTGGAAGAAAGGGTTTGCAAAGCCTACCGAAGACAGGAGGTAGTGGCTGATAATTGTGTGATATGTATTATAAATTTAATGAGAAGATTGGAGGGAGACTTGTTTAAGAAAATTAACTTTTTTAGAAGTGTATTTGCCCCAGAAACTAACTACTATGGTAATTTGCACTAGTCATTTCATCTTTATACCATTCTCTCTCTTAGTCAACATTTGTTCTCTAATCTCAGTTACTGTGCATGCTGCTAAGCAATAACCACATTCATATAAATCATGCTATAATTAACCTTCAATTAGCCCAAATTAGTAAAGGCATTTACTGAGTTAACATTTCAGAAATATTGTGTTAAATTATGTTGTATCGCCTAGTTTCCCTTGGATTTCACACTAATCATTGTGGTGTGTGACAGAAAAGACAATTTATGTACTTCAAAAACTAACATAATAGATGTAACATAATAGATGTAACTGAAGTGTTGTATTAACATAATAGAATCCTTAATCTCTGTTAATAGTAAGATGATTCATGACAGCATGAAATATCTAGGTAAAATTTGGTGGTGTGAAAACATTTATGGTTTCTATGACCACCAAACATTAACAGAAAAGCCTGAAGACTTACAAAAGGTGATCTGGTGGCAATGGAAATGCATCATTCAAATCCACACCTGTGGGACGTAGCATTGACTGAGAACCCCAGCTGCTGCCCCATTGATCCACTAGTGTGTCTCTGCTGAGGTCATGCTTCCTGCTCTTTCTAGCTGATAAATGAATGAGTATGGAGGGACTACAATGAATGAATATGATGGCCAACTCCCCTGATGGGTGGCTTTGGTCCAAGGACTCCTCATTAGCCTCCCCGGAATGTTCTTCAGACTGTGCTGCTGTCTGAGACTCTTCCTGCCCAGTCCTGCCCTGCCCCCTCCCCTTCACAGGTGTTAGGCTCTGCCTACTCCTTCCCTTTATAATTCACAAGGGTTCACAATAAATCTTTTTCTCTTTTAATCCCATTTCAGCATTTGTTTCTTAGAAAATTCACACTAATTTGGGTAAGTTTAGAAGAACAATTTACAGATTTTTCAGAAGATGTGATAAATAAAACAGAGCCCTTGTCATTCCAGCATAGAGCCCGGTGGGTTTGATGTACACATGTGAACGGTCCCAAAAGACAGCTGGAGAAGACCAAATGGAGTGCAAGTGCCTCTCCTTCACCCCAAACAAACCAAAGGAGCCTTTCCAGGTTTGATGAGGCCATTATCACTTTCTGGGTTTTTAATACTAGAGTCCTGGTATTCACCTTTTTAAATCTAAACTGACTCTGTAAGATACTTATGAATCAAGTTAAATATTTATATATTGTGATCAGATTGACCAAGAAGGAAATACGGAGCAAGCAAAGTGATATAATTAAAATTCCTGGACATAATAAAGATTCCTCAAGCCAAGAAGAGCATTTTTGGTGGGCACCCCTCTGTACAAACACTGGAACTAAAGCCGTCTCTGAATTTTCTAAGCTGTGACTTGCTACTATGAATGAAGTATAAATAATGTACAATTCATGAATAGGAGGATGTGTGAATATTAAGAAATATTTGTGATTAGTAAATATTCAGTATCAGTTCTGTGTCCTCTGGGTACTTTGTTCTAAGTTTTCTGACAAGATCTTTTGTTTGTAGAAACAGATGTCTCTTCCTGACACTCCTGTAGACTTTGGCCTTGGTTCTAACATGTGCTGCTTTCTACATCTCCCTCTCATTTTTCTTCTTTTGGGGGCGATGTCATATATGCTACCTAAACCAGCTTCTCTCTTACACTCACTCAGACTTCAGTGGAGAATTAAAACTAGAGCCTTCTCTATTTAGGGTTTTTAGATAAAGCTGACAGAATCTATTTCAGTGGCTATTAACTTTTCCACCTTAGGGTCCTTTTATACTTGTATATATTAAAATTTTTTGAGGCCCCTAAATTGTTTAGGACACCAAAGAACTTTTGCTTATGTTATATTTATTGATATTCACTGTATTATGACTGCAAACTGAGCAGTCTTTAAAATATTTAATTCATTTAAAAATAACCCAAAAAATAAATTATTACATACTAACATGAGATAGTATTCTTTTGAAAAATAACTGAAATTTCCCCCCAAAAAAAGCAGTTAAGAAGAGTACAGTGCTCTTTTAATGTCTAACTTAATAGAAGGCAGCTGTATTCTCATATTACCTTCTGCATTCAATCTGTTGTGATACTGTTTTGATGGATGTATAATCAAGAAAAGCTGGCTTCACACAGATATGTAGTTGAAGAGGGAGGATCTTGCAGACCACTTGAAAGGGTCTCAGAGATCCCAGGGTCCTTGAACCACACACTTCCAAGAATTGCTGAGCTGATTTAAGTAGGAGGGGAGGTACTAAATACAGACTCTTTGGAAGGGCTAACAGAACAGGCTGAGTCTCCAGGACCCAGTTTAAGAACCACACAGGAGTGCTGGCTGGAGAAGAAGGGGGCTGCTGCCTGAAACTGATGAACTACACCTCTGCAGGCAGCAACCTGCAGCCGCCACCACCAGCCCCAGACCCTGTTGACTGCTGCTGCTTGCAGGCAAAATGAAGTCTCAGTAGCTCCCTCTCCTGTCACCTGACCCGCTTCTGCATCACTGTCATATGTTGATGTATCTGATTGGTGGACCCTAAAGTCAGATGTCGTGGAGGCTGAGATTTATACTTCTACGGAATTCTCAAGATGGTGTTTGAAAGATTTTGGATATACACAAGTGTTACTTATTCACTACCATCATCTAAGAAAACTACTAGTTGAGAATCTTACTGGGGCATACTATAGAAATATAAATCATATAAATATAGAACTGTAAAAATAAGTTAATCCCTTATTAAATAATAAGGGATTAAATAATCCCTGAATAATCCCTGAAACATGTTAGATGTCTATTCCCACTCACTTGAAGAATGTTTCCATAAAGATTGGGCATTTAAGCCTATTTTTTTCTTATAATTTTATTAAATTTATTGGGGTGAATTGATTCATAGGGTCATACAGGTTTCAGTTGTACATTTCTATGATACATGGTCTGTATATTGCATTGTGTGCCCACCACCCAAAGTCAAATCATCTTCTGTCATTATTTAATTGGCCTATAATTTACTTGTATGCTTTCTATATAGCCTTGGTTAATGAATATGAAGATTAGTTATATGAAAGTTGCTTAAAATTCTAACATCCTATATTCTTTAAGATATGGTTTAGGTATATTTAGCCTGTGTATTTCTAGCGTGGTCTTAGCAAGCGGAGTCCTGTCTGAAGCCGTGAAGCTGCAAGAACTTCTGATGAGCTGTGGCTGGTAAAAAGGAGTCATGGACAGATTGAGAAGGGAGTTATTGTTGATGCAGAAGAGAGAAGGAGATCAAAATCAAAGGAGCTTTCAGAAGCAACTTAGAAGAGAACATTGGAAGCCGAAAACACCTACAAGGAAAAAACTTGGAAAATGTCTTTGCAGGATTGTTTTTAAGTACCTCCTTTGGAAAAATCTGGATTTATAAACTGAGAGGTTATAGACTGTGGAGTGTAACCATTATCTTAAAAATTATAGATTCTTTAGCACAGGAGGTCACTATATTCAGACTGGTATTTACACCTTTAAAGGCATATAAAATTTGGATTATTTGATTTGTTAGTAGAGCTTCATATTTTGTCTCATTCCTCAGTCAATGACCCAGGTAGGTCCCTTATTTTTGGAAAGGTTACACAAGCTTTTGTTTGGGTAGTTCTCTCATTTTCATGCTGCTGGTCAGAAATGTCAGGACTTCTGAGTGGATTGTCTCATATCAAATCCGAACCCTTGATTTTTTGAGTCACGGCTTTCTACCATCATCCATGCCTACACAGCAAATGTTTCAACCTGGCATAACAACCACATCTTTTTGTTTCACAGCTTTACATAGGTTAATGCTGACTACGATGTCCCCTGCCCTTCTCTACCAACACATACTTCTTCTCTCTCCCTCCAACCCTTTTGTCAAATGAGGCTAGGTACAAATTACACAAATGAAGTGTCCCCCTCTACAAAAAAACAGAAAATGTTTGACTCATGTCAGACCTTAGTGCTTTCCCAGCTGATTGATTCTGACCTCCTCTGATTGTGGCTCTCATCACAGCATCTCAACCCTCTTGCAGATGCACCACTGGCACACAGATCACTGCCCTTGTGCACAGATGTACTATGGTTGTTGTGTTGACTAAGCCCTTGTCCTCTATTCCAGTTTTCTGGGGAGTTCTTCTGTTCCATAGGGGTTGGAATGCCAAGAACTATTTACAGTAGTAAATAGTTCAAACCCTCTAGTGAGGGTTCTGAGTGCAAGTGAAGTTCTGCCAATGTTACATGCACTGGTTGAGGTTCGAAAGGAGCTATTACTGCTGCCAGCTGGGTGCATGGTTGCATGGTTGGCTGGGACCCTGGCGGAGGCTTGATTTTATCTGCAGCAGCACTCCAGCCCTGTGGGGTCAACGAGGCATTGTGGTAGTGACATCCACCACTCCCGATTCCTGGGCTACTGTTGTCTTAGTGTATTCTTGTACTGAACCATTCCCAATCAGAGGCTTCTCATTCCCAACATTCCTCACTGTGGCAGAGGTGACAGCCCCTCCCCACCCACAATGGCCAGTTTGGTCATTGATTTTTCTTGAACTTATTCCTGCATATTCACTGTAGAGTCTGCCCACCTATCCCTTGCAGAAATGTTGCCAGCACTTAAATATCTTTCTATTTAAAATAACTAGAGAGGTCACTGTGTTGCACAGTGAGCTCTGACTGTCAAGGTATTTATTTATCTGTGAGTAGACAGTCATAGTACATTCTGTTCCATTCCTAGACTCCACACCCTGTATCTGGAGCTACTTGACCCACCCACATGGTTATCCCTACCTCCACTGATTGGTAAGAGTTCCAGAAAGAGAAACAGAGGAGTGGAAATGATTAAAGAATCAATACAATACCGTTTAGTAAAATCAAAAAGGCCAGCCAATACTAATTCCAAGTTGTGAAATTGCAGACTATAATTGCAGGATAAACAGCATATCAAAGATCTTTAACAAAAGAGAAAAATGTCACACAGGGACAAACCTGTTAACCCAAGAAGCCTAGAGGTACCAAGCTTTCCAACAGAATACAGGAGAATAGTAAAGCAATCTCATCCGTATTCTGAGGGTAAGTGATTTTTATTTGGAATTCAGTACAGGCTATATAGCCTTGCAATCAAGTGTGAGAACAGACTGTACCCAGTTAATCAAGTGTGAGAATGGAATAAATATAGTTTCATACAGCAAGAGCTAAGGGGCGGGGAGAACCAACTTCATTCCCAGGCACTTCCTCTTAGGAAACTACTGATGGATATACTTCTCCAGAAAGGGCATGAACAAAAGAGGAAGAAAGTGAAATCCAGGAAGGAAGAAATTCAACCCAGGGGTGCAGTAAAGGGAAGTTCTAAGATACAACTGAGCCACGGCCAGAGAACAGCCAGTCCAGACAAGAGTTAATAGTTGGGAGGGGTGCGAGAGAGAGAGAGATGGGGGAAGGAGGGGAATGGAAATGATCTATTAATTACTGTGATGGAGCATTAGAAAAATTGTAAACATTTGACAAATGGAGAATTTAGAAAATGTCACCAGGTACATAGAAAGTGATACAAATAAAAAGACAATTATTAAATTATTAACTCCATGTAAAAGAAAACTATACAAGAAAGGATATGTTATTCAGAAGGTAACATTATTACATACTTATAATTATTAAAACATCTATTGACTTTAAAATGATAAGAATGTATAGGGAGAGGAAGGCAGAGGATGGTGGTGATAGAGTTGAATCTACAACTACGTATTAACAGGAAGTCAAGAAGTACAGAAATTGATAAATTTGCAGATAACAATACATACATAATATTTAGAAATATGGAGGTGAATACCCAAAGAATCAATGAGAAGAGCTGAAAGTTGCATCTAGGGGTGAATTGGCTGGGCAGGGAAAGTTGTTTTTCATTAGAGGCTCCATTTCTTAAAATAAATGAATATATTGTTTTTTTTTAATTTATGCAGATTCATTGGGAAAATTTAGAAAACAAAGTATAAAGAAAAAAATTATGAAACCTCCATACCCACTTAACCTTTGATGTGTCCTCCTCCAATATTACTAGTATACATATATTTTTATATAGCTGTTATCCTAACAATGTCATAGCCAAAAATGGTATTTCACTATTTTAGTCTTTACTTCCTTTTTTAATAATATTTTATTTATTTATTTTTAGAGAGAGGGGACAGGAAAGAGAAAGAGTGGAAGAGAAACATCAGTGTGTGGTTGCCTCACATGTGTCCCCTATTGGGGACCTGGCCCTCAATCCAGGCATGTGCCCTGACTGGGAATCAAACCGGCAACCCTTTGCTTCACAGGCCTGTGCTCAGTCCACTGAGCTACACCAGCCAGAGCAGTCTTCACTTTCTTAATAACAAGTGTTGATAACACTTTTCCCTATGTTTATTAGTCCTTTGCATTTCTTCTATTGCTTTGTCTTGTCTTTTGCTCATTTTCCACTGAACACTGGTCTTTTTGTTATTAATTTGTGTGAGACTTCATTTTTCAGTTGTGTTTGCTTATGCAGAAGTTTTCATTATTTTTATGAAGTCAATTATTTTTTTTACTTTGTACAACTTGGCCTCTTTGACCTTAATCTATTAATGTTACTGCAGTGAAGGGACATTAAAAATTAATGTCAGAGATGAAGCCTTAAGTTCTGTTTCCTTCCTGGTCTGGCTTTAGACACAGGCCCCCGCCCAGTCCATTCAAGCCTCACCATTCATGGTCTCTCAAACAGGCTTTTCAATCCCTTCACACCTTGGTAGATATCCATGCCTTCTGCCCGAGGTGTTCTTTTCTTGACTGTCTGCCTAGAAAATAGCTACTGACCTATACCTTATCTCCTTCACTGTCACTGTGTAATTTCCACAATCAACTATTATAGATGTACTAACTTGTTTAATAATTAATTTCAATTCTGTCTTTCCCATTATGTTGTGAACTTCCATATTTATCTTTGTATTCCTGATATATTGTGTACCCCAAATTGCAGCACAGTACTAGGTAATCAGTAAACTCAATAACTGTTTGCTCAGTGCTGAATAATTTAGCATTTGTGAAGGCAGATTTCCACAATGGCCCCTGCAGTCCTGTGCCCTGTATACCTGAACTCTGTAAGTTCAGCATGGATGAAACCTGTGAATGTGACAAGATAGTCACATTGATTAGATTACCTGATATAAAAATTGTGATGGAATAGTCATTCTAGTGGTCATGTTAACCTTTACAAGACTCCACTGCAGCCAACTGGAGGGAGATTCTTCTGTGGGCTTCAAAGAAGGTGCTGTGTTATAAGGGTATCATTGGCTAGCAACTGACATCAGCCTCTAGAAGTTGAGAATGATCTCTGGGTGACAGGCAGCAGGAAATCAGGGACCTTAGTCCTACAACTGCAAGGGTCTGAATTCTGTCAACTACCTGAATGAGGTTGGAAGAGATGCTGAGCCTCCAATAAGACCCCCTACCTACACTTTGATTTCAGCCTAGTGAAAGCCTGAGAAGAGGACCAGACTAATTAGTACCCAGACTCCTCATTCAAAGAAACTGAATAATAAACTCATGTTATTTTAAGCCACTATGTTTGCTGTAATTTCATATGCAGCAAGAGAAATCTCATACAGTTTTCAAGCTCCGATTGCTAGGGCATTGGCCTTGAACCTTCAAACAATGATTGGGCTGGTTTTAACGCTTTATAGTTTAGGTAACTGGATCCTTGGTTTGGTTATTTGGACGCAAAACTCCTCTGAGACTGGCTCTGCCAACCTCTTTCTATTTCCTCTCTTTAGAGAAATGAAGTTACTGGTCTTGGATTCCTTCCTGCTGTGTTCTGTCTGCATACAATATCACTTTTGTTATTTTGCAGTGAATCTGTCTTCCTTTTGGAACCACATTATATGTGAGCTATCACCTACTATTTATTGTGATAACTTTTGCATGCTGCTTTAAGCCTGCTGGACTAAACTTCCTTCAACAGCCTACAGCCAGACCATTTTCACTGCCCAGAGGTAGATATGTTTTCTTCTGAGGCTGTCCCTTCGAATACCAGTTACTTGGCCTCATATCCTGGAATTGGACCAGTTGGGTTCCTCAGGTGAAGTAACATAATCTTAAGTCATTCAAAGAACATTTAAATAGTGCTATTTGATTTAATTTAGAAAAAATAATTAGAAGCCTTTTTAAAAACGTTGAATTGCTGTTAAATTACAAATTCTTTTAGGAATTGATTTATTAAGTAAAAATGCATTATTTTTTAAACCACCCAGAATACTATGAGATTTGTAATCTAAGATTTTTAATATTGATAAGAGACGAGTAGCAAAAGGTTCCACTTGAGTTGCAGGAGCAGGTGAATTAAAAAGGTAGGTGCTTTCTTCTAGAATTTTTATGGTTTTGGGTCTAATGTTTAAGTGCTTAATCCATTTTGAATTTATTCTTGTATGTAGTGTAAGAAGATGGTCTAGTTTCATTTTTCTGCATGTATCTGTCCAATTACGGTATCAGCATTTATTGAATAAACTGTCTTTAGCCCATTGTATGTACTTGCTTCCTCTGTCAAATATTATTTGACTATAAAGGTATGGGTTTATTTCCACGCTGTCTATTCTGTCCCATTGATCTAAGTTTCTGTTTTTATGCTGTACCATGCTGTTTTGATTACTATGGCCTTATAGTATAGTTCGATATTAGGTAGCATGATTCCTCCAACTTTGTTTTTTCTCAGGATCACTGTTGGTATGTATGTAGGGCCTTTTTTGGTTTCATATAAAGTTTTGAAAAAAACATAGGCAGCAAAATTTCGGACATAGCTCATAGCAATATTTTGTTAGATATATCTCCCAAGCAAGGAAAACAAAACAAAAAATAGACAAATGGGACTACATCAAATTAAAAGTTTTTGCACAGCAAAGGAAAACGACAAAATAAAAAGACAATCCACAGAATGGGAGAACATATTCACCAATACATGTAGTAAGGTGTTAATATCCAAAATTTATAAAGAACTTATAAAACTCAATGCCCAACATATAAACAACCCAATTCAAAAATGGGCAAAGGATCTGAATAGACACTTCTCCAAAGAGAACATACAGATGACCAATACATAGGAAAAGATATTCAGTGTCACTAATCATCAAAGAAATGAAAATTGAAACCACAATGAGATATCTCATACCTGTCAGAATGGCTATCATCAATAAATCAACAACAAGTGCTGGTGAGGTTGTAGAGAAAGGGGAACCCTTTTGCACTATTGGTGGGAATGCAGATTAGTGTAGCCACTGTGCGCAGCAGTATGAAGAAACCTCAGACAATTAAAAATGGATCTGCCTTTTGACCCAACAATCCTACTTCTGAGAATATATCTGAAAGAACCCAAAACACAAATTCAAAAGAACATAAGCACCCCTATGTTCACTGTAGTGTTATTTACAATCACCAAGATATGGAAGCAGTCCAAGCATCTATCAGTAGATGAGTGGATAAAACAACTGTGGGACATTTATACAATGGAATACTACTCAGCTATAAAAAAGAAAGTTTTACCCTTTGTGACAGCATGGATGGACCTGGAGAACATTATGCTAAGTGAAATAAGCCAGTCAGAGAAAGACAAATACCATATGGTTTCCCTCCTATGTGGAATCTAAAGAATAGACTGAACTAACAGCAAAATAGAGACAGACCATAGAGAGCAGGATGACAGCTGGGGTGGGCATGGGTTGCGTTTAGAGGTGCCCACCTTTGAGCAAAAAGGAAAAAGGACTCATGGACATGGCCAACAGTGTGGGGAATGTGCGGGAGAGGGGAGTATAAAGTGACTAAATAGTAATGGAAAAAAATACAGTAAAAAATAAAACCCAAAGATACATTTAAAAAAAATGTTTAAAAGGTAGGTAGTGGTTAAGGGTGATGAAGTTGGGGCAGATCAAACCAATGCGTTGCTTGAGAGAAGGCAGAAGGGCTGAGGAGGGCTGGGAAGTGCCAAGTTGGGAGGAATTTAACCCAGTAACAAACTTGGTCTCAAAATGTCTGAGACTGGTCCCAGTGGTAACATTATTTTCACGAAGGCATAGTTGAGCTGTAAGACCATTGCCCTCATTTTCTGTAAATGAACCATGCAAGAATTCCAGGTTGTAGAATCTGACTGCACTCACTTTTCAGAATCATTAAATTCACTTAAACTACCCATATTTTTTGCATTTAATTTTTATTAAGACGTCTAAAAAGAATTTACTAGAAATTGGAATCAATCTGTAGGAACAATAAGTGCCAAAATAACAGAATAAAGACTCTTTGCCATGTTTACATCATTTCTTATATGTAGAATAATTAAAATGTAAAAGGTAAAAATGGTTTCAGAGAAGAAAAATGCTGATGTTTTCAGACACGGTGCCAAAGCAGAGCTTCTCTCTGGCACAGCACAGCCCTGCTGAGCTCATTGTTCGTGGCTGGTGGGCAGCTGCTTATGTCCTGCCAAGCTCCTCCCTCCCACCAGTCCCCACTGCAGGCAGTCAAGCTGGCCTAGTCTCTGCACTGGGGGTCAGCACTGGGAAGAAGTTTAGGCAGGAAATGTCATAGCTATTTCCATAATTAAAATATATCTCCTGCCCTGGCTGGTGTAGCTCAGTGGATTGAGTGCAGGCCTGCAAACAGAGAATTGCGGTTTGATTCCCAGTCAGGGCACATGCCTGGGTTGCAGGCCAGTTCCCAGCAGGGGACTCACTAGAGGCAACCACACATTGATATTTCTCTCCCTCTCCTTCCCTTCTCCTCTGAAGGTAAATAAATAAAATCTTAAATATAGATATATGTATTTCCTGTTTTTTCCTTCAAAATGTGAGTAACTGGGTAAATTTTTTAGGGCAAACTCAGAACCACTTTTAAGACCCACATATCATGATTTAATTTAAGCCCTTAGAAAACTTTGTTTTCTCCAAACTTTTCCCACTACACTTCATTATATTCTTTACATTAGAATCACTTTCAAATGGCTCTCTTGATGCATACTTGTCACAGTTTAAGGCATCAAGGTGCACATTAACATGTGCAACTCATTAAAAGGTGCTAATTACTTTTGATATATTCATTGCCAGTTGGCATTAAGCAATCTCCTGTGGAAAGTGATCAGACATATCATCATCATCATTCCTAACATTTTTATTATGGAAATTTTCAAAATACACAAAGGTAGAAAGAGTAATATAATGTGTCCCAGTGTAACGCCACCTAAATTTAACCGTTATCAATATTTATCAACAGTTGTTAATTTTGTTTCACTTATCCCCTTACATTTTTTCTCCTTCTGAGATATTTTATGACCAACAACTTTAGACTGCACGTGTAGCATTTTTACAGACAAGAGTTAATCAGTTTTTGAGGGGCAGCCTGCCTAGTTGGGGGTCTACACTAAGGGATTGTCAGCATGAAGGAGGCTGGATCCTAAAAGATTAATAAATTTTTAATGTATATTTTCTGAGAAAAAACTGGTATCAACTGAACCCCCCCAAAAAAAAACAATAAAAACTTGTTCTCTTAAGGTTTTGTTGCATGTTGAGTATAGGAAGACTATATTCATTTATTTTAGACTTAAAATAGTCATAATTCAATTGAGTTTACACACCCTGTTGCAAGCAGGGTGGTAACCCACCCACTGGCTCTCAGTTTATAGCCTACTGTTAAAGACCAAGGACAAGGATTTCATGAATTTTTAGGAAATACATTATTAAGTTCCATCTTTTATAATCAAGAAAATTATTATTATTGGTTGATTTCTCTTTGATTTATACCTTATTTCCATATCTTTTGCTTTGGAAAAGTGTTAGTCGAACTTTGCGGGATATTCTGTTCCTTAAATCTCTATTTCTAAATATGCAACTAAACAGTAGTTTAGACATTTGTTTGCCTATCTTTAAATGTAAGTGTAACCCAAGTGAAAACCTCCTTCTTGCACTAGCGTGTTTGGGAAATGGGGGTTTGTCACATGACAGAGTGTGAGCCTGTCCTCACTGCCGAGGCATCCTCCTGGCCCTCGGTATCTCACAGCCCTGCCCCATCCCAGCCAGATGGTGAAGTGGCCGCCCCCTGCCTGGTGGAGGGGACAGGAGAGGGCCATGCTTCACTGGACCTCTGTGTCTCTTACAGCTCCTGCTGTTCGCTGCAAGTTCCCACTACTGGTGACAGATTGGGACAGCACATAACAGGGAACACCTGCACACTGATGTGATAAGGTAAGTTATTAAGAAGAAACTCCGTTGGGCTTTTTTCTTACATTATTGGTTTCCTTTCATTATTGTGGCCTTGCCAAGGAAGAATAATTTCTCTATCCCTTCCACCAATCCAGTAAGTATTGTGTTTTTTAGGTCCAAGGTCTTTTCATCTCTCTTACTCTAACGAGTAAATAGCTATTGTGATTCATGTCCTTTGAGGAAGACTAAACAGAAGGAGGAGGGCCCAGGCTTTGACTTAAAGAGGGAGGAGTGTGGCCTATTTGTCTACCACCTCAAGCAGCACCCCTGGTGGAAATACCTCGGAGGAGACGCAGTCGTGGGTACCCAGAGACGAAATGTCACGTGCCACAGCCTTGAAGGCTGTACTCATTTTTTAGGGCTGCTGTTAAGAGCTATGGCAAACTGGGTGGCTTAAAACAACAGGAAGTTATTCTCTCACAGTTCTGGGAGCTAGAAATCTGAAATCGGGCTGTCAGCAGAGCCGTGTTCTCTCTGAAACCTGCTGGGGAGAATCCCTCTCGCCTCTTCCTGCTTCTGGTGGAGTGCCGGCAATCCTGGGCATTCCCTGGTTTGCAGGCACACACATCTCACCTCTGCCTTCACAGTCCCAAGGCATTTTCATCGTGTGTCTGTCTGTGCCCTCTTATAAGGACACCTGTCATATTGTACTAGGTTAGCCAAAAAGTCCATATGGATTTTTCCATAAAATAAAAAACACATTTTTCACCAGTAACTTCATTGATTTGGATATTTTGAGTATGTCTATCTCCCACTATTGGCTTCTAGTGGGTAGAGGCCAGAGGTGCTGCTAAACATCTTCTAGTGCATAAGGCAGCCCCACTGCAAAGAATTATTTGGCCAAAATGTCAACAGTACCAAGAAACTTCACAAACCACTTTTGACATGTTCGATTAGTCACAGCACTTTCTGCATACACTCCACAAATCTTTTTTTGTGTGTGTGTCTCAGTAGCAATTTTACCTTTCTTGAAATAATAAAGCATAATATGCTGAAAATGTTGCATTACCTTCTTCCATCTTCAATATTAAAATGACTGCACAAAAATCCACCAATTTTGATAAGTTTTTTTAAGTGCATGCTGATATGACAGCTGTCAGTACAATCTACAAAATTATTTTGAATGAAATTAAAGACAACTAAGCACTACTAGAGCCACTGAACAGAAAAAAACTAAATGAACTTTTTGGCCAACTCAGTATTAGGGGCCCACTCTACTCCATATGTCTTCATCTTAACAAATTACATCTGCAATGACCCTCTCTCCAAATAAGATCATATTCTGAGGTACTAGGGATTAGGATCTCAACATGGCTTTTGAGGGAGACACAGTTTTGGGGGGGGAAATACACAATTTAACCCATACCAAGTCTTGTATGGAGGATACAGCCACTAGCCTCTGAATAGGCCAAGTGAGTCACTTCCCAAATTTTTTATTCTGTGTAAGCATTGAGGGACTTACACAACTTCAAGAGGGGAAGAAAGCCTCCTGCACTTCACCATCCCGAGTGGCATGACCGCATGCATTTCCCTGGGAATGATAGGTTTGGTGACTCTGCGCCTGAGTGCATGGGAGCATATTCAGGTTGCACTCAGTACTGCCATTCATGACAATCCCTGGGCCATCCCCACCTCCGGTCACTTCTCTCTGGCTGCTCTTCCTGTCCAGCTGCCTCATTCTTTCACTGACTTTCCACAGTTTGTCAGTGTTCTACCTTTAGAGGAGTCTCCTTTTTTTTGGCCATTTGAAAATTTATGGTTTATATATATATAGGCAGAAATACTAAGGTCACTTCCTAGTCAAAGTGCCACCAGCTCCTGGTTGGCAAGCTTACTAATAAAACTTTTTGCAGTTATTATTTTTCTTTAATGTCTCCTATATAAAATTTGTAGGAAAAATTTAACCACTTACCAAACCCTGTAAAATTCAGGGAAAGCGTGGAAAAACATGTTCCTCTCCTCAAAGAATCAGTCTCTAGGGGTTGAGAATACTGGAGGCTGGATTTTTTTCCTTCTAGTTATATAAAAATAAAAAAGTACCCCATTTCTGCTCAAATTCATTTAAGATATCACCACTCTGACTTTTCCTCAGTTTTACAATCTGTCTGCAATTTTTAAACTCCATAAATAGCAACCTCCCACTCAGAGACAAAATGGAAACTTCTCTACAGTGCTCTGTAATCAAAGCTTCTTCCCATAACGTATTACTAAACCACTTTACTCATACCTTTTAGAAATTCCTCTTTGAAACAATGAGAAAGTGGGGCTGTAGGTTGTTGCTTTAACTCTCCCTTAACAGGAAATCATTAAGGTAGTTTTAACAATCCAGATGCTGACCCATTTTACAGAAAAGAAATCAATTAGTTTTTAAAAATATATATACATGTTGTTTTTCTTCAGGGCTTTGTGTGTTTGTGATCTAATGCCCGAATACACCCATAGCCAGCCCAGGGAAAGTTATTGTGATTTACTGATTCATTTACCTAAAGATTTATTAGCGAGGACCTTTTAAAATGTAAAAGAAGAAAGGAGGGGAATGGGGATGAGAGTAGGATGTGTGGATTCTGTTGTTTAAGAACTGAGAGCAGAACACCTGCAATCTGTAGTTTCAGAGTCACCCAAGATGACTCTATCCAGCAAAGCTATCATTTAGAATGGAAGGGCAGATAAAATGTTTCCCAGAGAAGGTCAAGTTAAAGGAGTTCATTGTCACCAAGCCCTTATTATTTGAAATGTTAAAGGGACTTATCTAAGAAAAAGATGATCAAAAATATGAACATATGATCAAAAGATGATCAAAAATGACAACAAACTCATAACTATCAACAACTGAACCTAAAAAAACAAAACTAAAAATGAACTAAGCAAACAACTAGAACAGGAACAGAATCACAGAAATGGAGAGCCCGTGGAGAGTTATCTATGGGAGAGGGGAGGGGGAAGAATGGTGGAAAAGGTACAGGGAGAAAATGGTAGGCACAAAATAGACAGGGGGAGATTAAGAATAGTACAGGAAATAGAGAAGCCAAAGAACTTGTATGTACCACCCATGGGCATGAACTAAGGTGGGGAATGATGGTGGGAGGGGGTGTGCAGAGCAGAGGGGAATAAAGGGGAGAAAAAATGGGACAAGTGTAATAGCATCATCAATAAAATACTCCAGTGCAGCAGGTGCTGTCTCTTGAGTAAGGTGATCATGTGTTTGAGGAAGAATGTGGGATGCAGTATTTGTCTTAGAATCATGGCTATTAGATCCTGACAATAGGAATTAGATCTTGAAGCACAATACTTAGAGATCATCTAGTGTTCACCAGAGTAAGCAGAGATGCAGAGACCAGTAAGTGACCCAGCTGAAGACCACCCTGCTGCTTAGTAGCCCCCAGGCCGGTATTTAGGTTTCTTGACCATTTCCAAGTCAGTGCTTTAATGCTTCCCCTCTCACCCACCTCGTTGCTTCTCCTGAAACTATATTTAAAATGTCAATAACTTAAAAATGTTTGAACTTGTTTTACTTGAGTAGTATAAATGTTACTGACAAAGTATTTTCCTCAATAATTAGCCATTTCAAAGTATAAAATAATGTATATGATATTGATAATGAAGCAAATACCTTTTTTAATTTTTTTATTTTTTATTGTTATTCTGTTACAGTTTTCCCAATTTTTCCCCTTTGCCTTACTCCTCCCATCCCACCCCTCACTCCCCACTCCCACAGTCAATCCCCACACTGTTGTCCATGCCCATGGGTCATTCATGCATGTTCTTTGTCCAATCCCTTCCCCTTCTTTCCACCATTATTCTCCTCCCCCTTCTTTTTAACGTGAGAAGTGAGTTGCTAGCCTTTATTCCAAAAGGTCTCAGCAAGTCTATTTGTTCTCTTCACTGTTTATAGGACTTAAAGGGGTGTAGTCAAAAACAGCATTCTCTGCCTACGTGGCTGACTATATTATCCTGGCTTCCATCTTCTGTAAAACTATTGGTGCTTCAGCTGCTTGGATTCATTTTGCCACACCATCCGTTACCCTCTGAAAGGTGTTTGCAGTACATCACACTCTAAAACCAAGATGTGCAAGCATTGACAATCTGATGGCCTCGCTACACCAAGTTTGTCAGTTCCATAAAGTTTATCAGTTATTTCCTAGTTTTAAAAGGTATTGAGCATACTAAGTTATATATCAGTTCTAAAAGTATTGGTACTACCTTACATATTGGTAATTGCTTTTTATGTATGCATTTTCTTTATTTATTTGTTTACTCCCAAGCAAACAAACGAATGTACTCGTTACATTTTTGTTAAGTCAAATCAAGCTGTTTTAACAGGGTGAAGAGTCAAGATGCAAAATATTCATTGAAAATTATTTAAAGCCACCCCTAAAAATATTAGTGCAAATTCATATTAGTGTCATTCATATTCTCGAGAACAAGTAACTGGTGAAAATTAATGATCAACTCTTCATTCACCACCTGTAATTTTTTTAGTGACTAAATACTGCAAGCATTTCAACCCCTCACCTTCAGCTCCCCGACACCCATACTAAATAGGGATAGAATTACTGGGATCTGACCAATGATCCTGGGATGTAATAATATAGTGGATTTTTGGAATGGCACATTTATCAGCCTCCCTATTATGGCTGCTTTTCCTTGGAACTGGTCTCCTTTCCAGGATAAAGATGCCATTGGTGGACAGACAGCACTTTGTCTCGTCGACATCAAAGTGTTCATCATAATAAAGATGCACAAAACATAACCCAGACTCACTCCCACACAGGGCTCTTGGCGATTTCACTCAATGTCCTTGCAAACTTTGTCTCTTGCCTCTGCCGTGGGGACACGCCCCCTGCACACAGGGTTCAGGGCCTGGGGCACATTGTGATAACGTGGGGGAAGCTCTGCACCTTCCTGCAGAGTCTGTGGCTGCCTCACCTCCTGTCCCAGAGGTGCCACCAGCTGTGGTCAAGTTGGATCAGAAGTTAGAACCAGATACCACCTATCCATTATAAATTCCAAATACTATCAAGAGCAAAGGAGAATAATTAGCAAATTAAATGATTTACATTTAGACTTCTGTTTATGAAACTTACTCCTTCAGAGGCTATCGAGATGCAGCTGTACTAAATAAGAATATGATCTGTGCATGAATTCTCTATTCAATTTCTCCAAACCAGGAATTTGGATTCATCAAACTTTTTCAGGAGGTAAGATCTCTGATTAATGTGGAAATCTTAAGGAAATAAATAACCTGAATGGTATAAGATTTATAGAACTTGGCACCAGAAATAAACCACAGAATTGCTGCTTTTAGTCCTCTTATTTCACAGGTAAGGAATCTGAGGCTCAGAGGGGGAAACTGTAGAAAAACAGGGAATCTCCCACCCTCCAGTGGGAGACTACAGTGACACAACCAACCAAAGCAGCCTTGCTTGACTCAGTTCTCTTTCATCAGGGCGTCCATCACCAGGGTCAGAGAGGGGATGAATAGTTAGTTATCTACCAAGAAACTGGCTGACCCACATCTCAGGAGCTTTCAGAAACTGGACTGGGTGCTAGTCTACTGATTTTGTTCTGTACTTATGAAATAGCCCCTTTCAAATAAAAGATTGACATATTTGCTTAACAAACTGATATGTAGAATGACTTACTATTTTCTGCACACAGTTTGGAAACTATGGTGGCTCCAGCCTTCATTACTCAAGTATGTTTGGGAGGATTCTTTCAAATTGAAACAGCAAATTATTGGTCCAAGCCAACACATTCATTAACTCCAAGCAGAATGAAATCTCAGTTTGTTAGGGTGAAAATATTAGCTCTAAAACACAATACACTAAAATAAAAAAATAAGACTTCTACTTTTATTTTAAAAATATATTTATTTATTTTTTTAGAGAGAGGGGAAGGGAGGGAAAAGGGGTGGGAGAGAAGCATAGATGCAAGAGAGGAACACTGGTTGGCTTTTGTATGTGCCCCGACTGTTACTGTACCCACAACCCAGGCACGTGCCTGACCAGGAGTCAAACCAGCACCCTTTTGCTTTGCAGGATGATGCCCAAGCAACTGAGCCACACCAGTTAAGGCTACTTTAACTTGCATTTTTGTTTTTAGAATTACAAAAAGGAGTGCATTTGATAATTTTTCTCTACCAACAATCTCTATATGTGTGCATGTATAATATGCATACTTAAGCCATGTAGGACAGATAAATGCACACACATATCTACACACATTAGGAATATTCTTTATACACACACACACACACACACACACACACACACATAAAAGATTTTATTTATTTTTAGAGAGGGGAAAGGAGGAAGAGAAACGTCAATGTGTGATTGCTTCTCGTGTGTCCCCTGCTGGGAACTAGCCTGCAATCCTGGCACGTGACCTGACTGGGGATCTAACTGGCATCCTTTGGTTTGCAGGACTACACTCAATCCCCTGAGCCACACCAGCCAGGGCAAAACGTAGTGTTCTTAAATCTGAGCAGGGAAGTACTCTTAGGCAATTGTACCGCCTACTCCCATCTCCCCCACATGTATTTATTGGATAGTCAGATAGACCAGTACCTGCTGAGCTGATAAATAATCCTTGGGTTGGGGGCCCAAGGTCCTTTTCAGATGCCAACAGTCACAAACATTTATACTAGGATTATTATTTGTTTGATATTACCACTGTCTCAAAAACTTAATCAGCCCCTTCCTCCTTCCTTTGGCTGGGATGGGGGCTCTCAGCTGATGCAGTCAGTGCTCAGCAGGGCTGCAGGCAGGGGAAAAGGAAGCTGGTCAATGTAGTCTGAGCTCCCAGAAGAGCCAAGGCAAAGATACAGCCTGAATATTTGGTAGACTGATTATATATGGAGAGATTGGGCAGATTAGTAAGTATGTCAAGGATAATAAGGGTCAGGCTTCTTACTGTTAGAGAAAGGGTTTACCAATCTGGAACAGGAGAAGGCCAGAATAAATTTTGGAGTATCGAATTGGAGGTGGAGGTATCAGTGTGAACATTTGGTTTTCAAGGTAGTTAGGTAGGTAGGTATTTGTGAACATGTCTGTGTGTCTGTACACCTGCCTATATCATTCAGCCTTTTCTGCTGACAGAGCCTAGAAGTAATGATGCTCCTGTAGCGACGAGCACACTGAGGCCCAGATCTTGGTTTCGCTGTACCATTCCCTATTCAAGGAACAAGAGCTTGAATAAATGGCTGTCAGACTAAGGCAGGGAAAGTACAAAATGAGTCTGGAATACCTAGTTTTGCCAGAAAGTAATTATGTGTTCAAAGAATAATAAACAAAAGGACATAGGAACCAGCCTCAAAGATCATCCTACTGGCCAATCTGAAACATTTTCAGGATAAATAGTGATCCATGTTATTTTGTGGCAAAACATGTAGAAAAATATGCTACCGTGTCTGATAACTTGGAAAGCAGATGATAATCCTTGACTTGCAACTTTAGGGAAAGAGATTCGTTAATATTTGGTGCATTTCACAAGTTACCGCAAGACCAATGGGTCTATAAATACCTGGCTAGGTTATAAGCACTAACAAAAAAAAAAAAAGAAAAGAAAGAGAGTCTAGAAATTCAGAACTTGTAACACTGAAAGAAATAATTGCTACTGAACTCCAAATAGTGATAAAATTAAGAAACATACTGAATGCATGTCAAGAATCAAACCAACAATGCAGCCGTCAGACCCATGGCTTACACCTCTGAGTGGATTAGGTGGCATCAAATGAATTCTACCAGTTGGAAAAAAGGGATCGGGAAAAACAGACTTGAGTGTGGCTCTGTAGAATTCACCGGTGTTAACTCTTCACCACATCAGCCTGATCATGTTTGCTGTCTCTCTGCTCTCTCTAAAGCATGTACGCGCACATGTGGCCATGCAGACATACTCATCATTATTACTTTTCTGTAACCTTTGAGAAATTGCAGATCTGGTGCCTGTTATCCTGAATACTTTAATGCTAATCTACGAAAACCCCAAAGCTAATACCACCCTTACTTGTGAGAGACTGAGTGCTTTCCCCCTAAGATCAGGGAAAAAGCAAGGTTGTCTGCACCTTCTATTCAACAGCACTCTGGGAGTTCTAGATGCACCAAGAGAAAGAGATGAAAGGGGTATCCAAATTAGAAAGTGAGACATAAAATTATCTCCTCTCACTGATAATACAATTGTGTACTTAGAAAATCCAAAGTGATCGACTAAAAAACAATAAGAACTATTGATAGTTACCAAGTTCAAGGTTGAAGGACACATGATCAGTATACAACAAATTAATTGTATTTTATACATTAGCAGTGAACAAACCAAAATGATGTTAAGAAAACAATTTCATTTACAGTAGTATCAAAAAGAATATAATACTTATGCATAATACATTTTTTAAAGGAAGTAAAAACTATGCCCTGGAAACTACAAGACATTGTTGATAGATTTTAAAGAAGAACTAAACAAATGGAATGATATCCCCTGTTCATGCACTGGAAGACTTAATGTTGTTAAGGTGGCAGTACTCCCCAAATTGATCTGTACATTCAATACAAACTATCAAAATATCACCTGCCTCTTTTGAATAAATTGAGAGCTGACTATGCCAAATGTCGAAGAAAATGCAAGACACCCAGACCAGCCAAAACAAAAATAAAACAAGACAAAGTTAGAGGGTCCATATGTCCTGATTTTAAAACTTACTAAAAGCTATAGTATTCGAGAATGTAGTGGTGGCATAGGATAGATATGTGGATCACAGGGGTAGAGTTGAGAGTCTGGAAATAAACCCTCACATGGTCAATTGATTTTTTGACAAGCGTAGCAAGATGAGTCAATGGAGAAAGAATAATCTTTTTAACAAATGGTTCCGGGACAACTGGATATCCACATACAAAAGAATAAAGTTGTACCTGACCCTTATATCACATGTACAATATTAACTCAAAGTTGATCATAGATATGAATGTAAGAGCTAAAGTCATTAAGATCCCCAAAGAAAGCACAGGAGTACATCTTCCTGACCTGGGGATAGGCAACTAATAGTTTCTTAGATATGACACCAAAAGCACATGCTACAAAAGAAATAAATAAACTGGATTAAAGCAAAATGAAAACTTTCATGTTTCAAAAAACAACATTATGAAAGTGAAAGACATCCCATAGAATGGGAGAAAATATTTGCAATTCGTACATCTGACAAGGGACTTATATTCAGAATATATAAAGAACACTTAACACTCAATGATAAAAATACAAATATGCAGAGGATATAAATACACATTTTTCCAAAGTATGTATAAGTGATCAATCAACATATTCAAATAGGGTGAAAACATTCAAATAGGGTAGGAAGGTACATAGTATGCCTATATATGTATTAGAAGGTATACCCTTACCTATCTCAATTTCCTTTCTATGTATGTATTACCTTATCAATTAAAAAAGAGCTAACTTAAAAAGGCTTAAAAGATGAAAATCCTTTCCATGCCCCAAACTTTACTATATCATCATTCTGCATACCACTGCTTAATAGAGAATCTCCAAGAATCTACTATAAACGAACATTAGAAAATGGTTGTTTGTGTGATTTGAGACTTACTTACTGCTGAGTGTTTTGTAAACCATGTGTCTAATTTTGTCACCAGGGAACTGGGTATCACTCACTGTCCCATAGAATAAGCCTGGCTATTTCTTTCCTAGATGAGGTGACTGGTCCTCGAAGGCCAGTTTCTTGAAAACAGCGAGAGAGTTTTAGATGAGTGAGTGCCCCCTTCCCGAATGTAGAGAAGGTGTCATGGCAGGGTACAAATGCACTGCTGTTTGTGTCAGGCTAATCCCAGCTCACACTTCACTTACACTTTGAATCCCAGCTTACACTTCAATTCTGCACGACTTTGCACAAATCCCATTATCTCTTGCTACCAAAGATTCTTGTATAAGGGGGGAGTTAATTCTGCCTGGCCGGTCTCAGGAGGGGCTACAGGAGGGTGCCCAGGAACAGGAAGAAGCTAATCAAGTCAAGAGGTTATTAAGAATTTCACTACTCATCACATATAGGCAATGTTTTGAAAACATCCTAAAAAAGAGTAGCTAAATATTTAAGTGTCAGCTTTTTAAAGTTTTCTGAGAAGACAGAGTAGGTGAGCAGCGAAGGTGGGCTGGCTCAGAACACATGGGGGTGCATTGCTCTCTACAGTGCGTACATGGATACCTTCATTAAACACGTGAGATGAAGCTCTCTGTCAGATGTCCAATTTTAGAACTATGGAGTGGTAAAGAAATACTCAGCGTAAGATTTGAAGTACTTAAATTACTGGGGCCTCAGCAACTCACAGTTGTTGTGGCAAATGTACTATTGCTTCTCGCTTTGGGAAAATTTGTCATTTCAAAAGTTGGTACAAGAAGAGTGGAGAGAAATGGCTTAATTAAAAGGCAATATTAATTCACAGCTCAGATTAATGGTTGGGAATGTCCTTTCCACATGTGATCCCAAAAGAAAGGAAAAAAGGAAATTCTGCTTTAATAAGGCAGATACTACAGGTAGAACAGAGCTGCCCCGGGTGGTTCCTGAGGGTGTCAAAGAGGCGGGAACAGGAGCACGGGATAGGCATTCCCATGCAATTCGCAGGAGCACACTCACACAGAAACCTACATCTCCAAAGATGAACTCAGCTTTTTTTTGCAGTTAAGAGGTATTAGTGTGGCAAAAAGGTATTGCTTAATAATTCAGCACATGCACTAACCTAAGAAGGTTTTAAAAGTCACTTATTGGAAAGAGCAACTTATTTTCAGCCCATTTTCAATTGAGAATTTTATTACCATATTACGCCAAAGGTTATTTCTTTTTCATGTTTTCTTTTATATTTAATATTTTATGCAACAAATACATCATTGAGTATTTAATTAGTTTTTCCCCTTTCTGAGTTTTCTCACTCCTCTACTGTTCCTTTCCCTGGAATATGTAACAGTTTCATTAACCAGAAATTAAACAGAGGTCTTTTAAAAATATTACGTGTCTGATTGCTTCTGGCCTTTTGGCTAAGATCAAGTGTAGTGTCTATTCTTAATCAGGTTTAATAAAAATATTGCCTGATACAATATTTTTGACAGGAACTTGTGTTAAAAAAGAAAGTGGGGACTGGATATTAGTGACCAATGAGCTTAATATGCACAACAAAATCTCTCTTCCCTCTTTTCTAGAAGAGATGCTTTATTTATTTATTTTTTAGTTTAATTTTTTTTCTTTCTTTTTTTTTTAAATTTTATTTAGTTATTTTTCAAGTACAGTTTTTTGTCTATTTTTCCCATCCCAGCCTCCCCCGCCCCTTGCTCCCCACCTCCCTCCCATTTCCACCCCCCCTTAGTTCTCGTCCCTGTGTCCTTCCTATTTGTTCCTCCAAATCCCTCCCCCATTTTCCCCTTAACTTCCCTTCCTTCTCCCCTCTGGTCACTATCCCTTGTTCTCTATTTCAGTGTCTTTGTTTTTTGTTTGTTTTTTTTTCTGCTTGTTTGTTTGTTTTGTTGTTAGAAGAGATGCTTTAAAAAAACATACACACACAAAAAAGACAACATAAACTTAGGTTTCATATGTGGAAATAAAGTGCTTAGAGCACAGAAAAGTTGTAGTTCTGTTTTCTGCTGATCAAACTGCAACTGAGATAAAAAGTTCACTTTAGAAAAATATAATATAGGAGAAATATGGAGGAGGGGCACCAGAACAGAAAGAATATGGAAACAGTCATGTTCTTCCATGGGAGGAAGCACAGAAGGCATTTGGGAGGATTGGCCTGAGGGGGAGAACAAAAGAGGGAGATAGGAAAATGGCCTGAAAACAGACAAAGAGCTACTAGGTAAAAGAACTTGTGAATTTGTGTTATATTTATCCACAGAGCTAGGATTCTTATGCAGAAGTCAGAGGAAGTACATTAAGGGTTAAATAATTTAAAGTTATATTCTAGCAAATAGACCTACCTAAAAATCAATATGCTATCTTGGAAAGTAGCCATTTCTGTACCATTCAAGTAGAAAATAAATGGGCATCTATCAGGGACACTGTAGAGCAGCACTGTCCATGGAATTGTGTGTGGTGATGGAAAAGTCTTAGGTCTGTCCTGTCAAGACAGGTTGCCTTAAGTAGCTCAGTTGGTTACAGCATTGCCCTGATATGCCAAGATTCCAGGTTTGACCCCTGGTCAGGGCACATGCAATAATAACCAATGAATGCATAAATCCGAGAACAACAGATCGATCTCTCCTCTCTCTCCCTCTCCCTGTTTCTCCCCCTCCCTGCTTTATCTCTCTAAAAATCAATAATTTTTTTAAAAGGTTGCCTTAGTCATGAACCCACATTATCCTTTCACTCCAACAGAGGGGAAGGCAGAGATCACAGCATGGATGCAGGTGAGTGGAGAGTTGGGGGTGGTGAGGGCGTTTGGCAGTTCTCTTCAGATTGATTTTATTTTCTTAGTGAAATAAGAAACACACCATCTGCTGAGAACTGGAAGGGACAGACAGTTGTTGAAAGCACAAAGAAAGAGAACATGTGAAATAGTCACCTTGAAAAGTGAGACAGTGAGACTTTATGGAAGATTTTAGCTCCTGGATCACTGCCAGTCTCTCCAAACTAGTTCTATAAAATGCAGTGATTTCAGTATCCATGTAAGCGATCCTTCCAAAACCTCTGGCCTCTCGGTTTCTTGCTCTCTCTCTCTGCTCTTCCAATGATCTTTCCCTCCAACCTATCTATCTTTCCTTCAGTTAATCCCACAAAATCTTAGACATTATCATTTACATAAAATGGGCATTCTCCCAGAATTTTAAATTCAATGACTTTACTTTCTTGACACTGTCTTCCAGCTTTCCAGCTTATTTCTTCTAGAACCCAGAACTCAGCAATTCTTCACTCCATCCCTATAGCCTTCTCACTGTCCCTCATTCCACTCCATTTTAGTCCACCCCACCTCTTATAGCTTACATGCTTTGGTCAGCCATAATTATGCTCTTGAATATAATTTTGACTACTTGTCCCCTACCTATCCCTTCTCACTGCTCATGGATAGCACTCTAGCAAATTCTCCCACCTCTTGTTTTTTTTTTTTTTTAATTTTCTTTCTCTTCCTGATTTTTCTTTCTTTATACAATACGTGCTGTAATTTCTCCCATTTAAAAAACCACCATTTTAAAGTGTATTTTATTGATTATGCTATTACAGTTGTTCTACTTTTTCCCTCTTTGCCAGTACTCCCCTCTGCCCAGTACCCCCATTCCCTCCAGCAATCCCCCCCCAGTTCATGTTCATGCATCATGCATATGAGTTCTTTGGCTTCTCCATTTCCTGTATTATTCTTAACATCCCCCCCGTCTATTTTGTATCTACAAATTAGGCTTCTTAATTCCTGCACTTTTTCCCCCATTCTCCCTCTTCCCCCTCTCAGCCGATATCCCTCCAAATGATCTCCATATCTATGAATCTGTTCCTGTTCTAGTTGTCTGCTTAGTTTGTTTTTGTTTTTTTAGGTTCAGTTGTTGATAGTTAATGAGCTTGTCATTTTATTGTTCATGATTTTGATCATCTTCTTTTTCTTAAATAAATCTGTTTAACATTTCCTGCAATAGTGGTTTGGTGATGATGAATTCCTTTTACTTTTTACCTTATCTGTGAAACACTTTATCTGTCCTTCCAATCTAAATGATAGCTTTGCTGGAGAGAGTACTCTTGGTTGTAGGTTCTTGATTCTTATCAATTTGAATACTTCTTGCCAGTTCCTTCTTGCCTCCAGTGTTTCTTTTGAGAAATCAGCTGATTAGTCTTATGGGAATTCCTCTGTAGTAACTCTCTCCTTTCCTCTTGCTGCTTTTAACATTCTCTCCTTATCTTTCATCTCAGGTAACTTAATTATCATGGGTCTTAGTATGTTCCTCTTTGGGTCCAACTTCTTTGGAACTCTCTTGGCCTCCTGGACTTCCTGGAAGTCTATTTCCTTCACCAGATTGGGGAAGTTCTCCTTCATTATTTGTTACAAAAAGTTTCCAATTTCTCACTGTTCCTTTTCTCCTTCTGTCACCCCTATGATTTGGATGTTGGAGCTTTTAAAGTTCTCCCATAGGTTCCTAATCCTCTACTCATTTTTTTTTTTTGAATTCTTGTTTTTTCATTCTGCTCTGGTTGGATGTTTATTTCTTCCTTTTGTTCCAAATCATTGATTTGAGTCCCAGTTTCCTTCCTGTCATTGTTGGTTCCCTTTATATTTTCCTTTATTTCACTTTGTACAGTCTTAATTTCTTCCTTCATTTTGCAACTGAGCTCAGTCAGTTTTGTGAGCATTCTGATGACCAGTGTTTTGAACTCTGCATCTGATGGGTTCTCTATCTCCTCATTGCTTAGTGCTTTTTCTGGAGTTTTGATCTGTTGTTTCATTTGGGCCATATTTTTGGTCTCAGCACACCAGTCTAGATGAATGTTTCTTTAACTCCTTGGTTGTTGGACTTACATGCAGTTTGATTGTCTGGCAGTTCTGTTTGTTTTTTGCTTTTAAATTGGTTGTTAATCCTTTTTTTTGGTTGTAAGAGAGTGAAGCATTTCTACCTACACTTCCATCTTGGCTGGAACCCTAGTAAAATATTTTTAATGGAGAAAAATTTATATTTTAGTACCTTTAACTGCGTTTTTTTTTGCTTTTTGAAATAAGTGGACCTGTATTTTCATTTTGCATTGAGCACTGCAAATACTTAGCTGAACCTGAGTATGAGAATGAGCTGTTGAGGGAGTCCAGGCCTGATAAACTCAGGTTTCTTTTTTTTTTTTTCTCCTTCTGGAAAATTGGAAGCAAGAAAATGGGACTGGGATTGGGGATTAAAGGAGGACGGGTTGCGAGTGTTGGCTACATGGACAGTTTTAAAAGTTTAAAATGTTACATAGGAAATTAGTAAGGTAATGTAGCACTTTGTCTGAGGGATTTTAAATACTTTGAACACAATAATTTCCATGGATTAAAAAAATTATGACATAAATAAGATTCATTTTTTGACCAATCATAAAGAAAATTACATTTGGGAATAATTCTATTTCTATCAAAATATTTGTTGGTTTTAATATCATGTTGTGAAAAGTGAGCTAACACTTACCTTGACTTGATATAAAATAAATGATGTGCTAAGGTCTCAATTACTATTGATGATTGAGAATAAATATAAAAGTATCATGAAAACTAAAGCATTATAGGCTCTATAATCATTGAATTCAGTTTTGGTAAACTATAAAATATGAATTTTATTGTAAAAATGTATTTTGGGGGATTGAGAGAAAGGCAAAAAAGGTAAAAGTCATTAAGAGACACAAATTGCCAGTTATTAAAATAGTCACAGGATGTAAAGTATAGGATAGGGAACATAGTCAATAATATTATTATAAATATGTATGGTGTCAAATAGGTAATAGGCTTATTGAGATGATAACTTACAAGGTATTTAAGCAGGAATATAAAAAGATTCTCAACATCACTAGTTATAAGGGAAATGCAAATCAAAACCACAATGAGATGCCACTTCACACCTGTTAAAGTGGCCATCATCAACAAAACAAGAAATAACAAGTGTTGGAGAGGATGTGGAAAAAAAGGACCCTTCACACACTGCTGGTGGAAATGTAAATTGGTGCAGCCACTATGGAAAACGGTATGGAGGTTCCTCAAAAAATTAAGAATAGAGTTACCATGTGATCCAGCAACCCCTCTTCTGGGTATCTACCTCAAAAATATGAAAACAGTTATTTGTAAAGGTATATGTACCCCTATGTTCATTGCAGCCTTATTCACAATAGGCAAGACATGGAAATAACCTAAGGGTCCTTTAATGGATGATTGGGTAAAGAAGATGTAGTGTATATAAACAATGCAATACTACTCAGCCCATAAGAAAAGATGAAATACTGCCATTTGTGACAACATGGATAGATAGATCTTGAGACTATCATGCTAAGTGAAATAAGTCAGACAGAAAAGGACAAGCACTGTATGATTTCACTAATACATGAGCTATAAAACTGAAACTCAGAGATACAGACAGACAACAGTATGGTGGTTACCAGAGGGAAGGGCGTGGGAGGTGGTAGAGGATAAAGGGGGCAAAATGTATGGTGATGAAAGACTTGACTGTGGGTGGTGGGCACACAGTGCAATATACAAATTATGTACCACAGTAATGTACACTTGAAACCTCTAGGACCCTATTAACCAATGTCACTCCAATAAATTTAATAAAAATAAAAAGATAAATATAATTTATTAAAAAGGAAATGAAATGAACAAAGGAAACAAACTCATAGATACAGACAAGAGAATGATGGGTACCAGACGGGAAATGAGGGCAGGGGAGGAAGGGGGTAGTCAGGGTCAAATACATGGTGACAGAGGAGACTAGACTTTGAATGGTGAACACACAATGACATATACAAATGTTATGAAGTTGTACACCTGAAATTTATACATTATTAACTATATTAAACTTATTGGTTATCCCAATAAGTTTAATAAAAAGAAAGAAATGTTTAATGACTATATTGTACACCTGAAAGAAATAATATAATATTGTATGTGAACCATGCTTGAAAAATAAAGTTTTAAACATATACTTTTTTTTTTAATGTGGACCATTTTTTTCAAAGATTTTTTTTACTCAGTTATCTTTAGAGGAGAAGGGAGGGAGAGAAATATCAATATTTGGTTGCCTCTCATGCGTCCCCCACTGGGAACTGGCCTGCAACCCAGGCAGGTGCCCTGACTGGGAATTGATTCACGATCCCTTAGTTTGCAGGCCCACGCTTAATCCACTAAGCTACACCAGCCAGGGCATAATGTGGATCATTTTGAGATGACGAAATTGGCATATGCTCTTTGTGAAAATTTGAAATTTTTTTACAAAGAGAAAATAATTGATCATCACTCCTTTTATAGTCTACTACTGTTACCATTGTGTTATATTTTCTTCCAGATTTTTCTCAACAAATTAGAATATAATTATGATTATATAGTTACATGTTATATAAATTCTTCATGTAACTCATTTTAATATTAGCTAGTCCATTATGTGGCCCTGTCATACACAATATATCAATTTACTTATTGCTGGACATTTAGGTTGTTCCCAACATTTTTGTAATTTTGTAAAAATACATGTAGATTCTTCATTGAACTCATTTCTAGTTGAAATATTTCTAAAATTAAATTTAATCATATTCAATTTCTCTGCCTGTCCTTCCTCCCTTCTGCTTCTCTTTTAATGCACAAAAACATGAGTCACTGCCCTTATTTGAATCTTAGTTATTAAGACTATTATGCATTATTATATATACATATGTATACACACACATATCTATCAATAAATCTATTTATCTATCTATCTATCTATCTATCTATCTATCTATCTATCTACCTATCTATCTATCCATCTATCCATCTTCTTGGAAGGTGAAAAAACACTAAGGCTAACCTGACAGGAAATTACCTTTATGAATTTACTGCCTGTTAAATGACTTCACAGTTGAAATGCCTGAGAATTTGTTAGCAGGAAGGAAAGGCAAGTTTTTGCACAATCCTGAATTAATCATTGCTGGAGAGCGCTCAGGCCAGAAACAGGTGGAGGATCCCTGCCAGATGTAATGAGCTGTTTTCTGTCACCTCTGAACTATTTAAATGTAAATAGGTCACTTGGGAGCACATTTAGGTTTTCTCAAATGACCACTGTAACTAGAAATGTTTCACTTGCCCTCTATTCAATTTAATCTAACCATTCACTGGCTGTTTCAAGATATTTGTTTTGTGAACAGGAGACTTGAAAGAGTTAACTGTACTTTGCAAATGCCTTATTTGTATTTGGGATAAATTTACTCCCACAGCAGGAACTGGTTTATTAGAGCTTCAGATATTTCTAAAGAAAATTCTATGTTAGATGCATCACTGAAATGCTTGCTGTCTCCCCAGGAGCCCACACGAGAATAGCTTGGTGGAGTAAACTTATTTTTGTCTTTTTATTCCCATGAGTTTGCTACAAAACAGCTGGTCTTTTCTAAAGTGAGGTTGACCAACCATCTGTGAGATTTGAGAAGGGTCTAATTAGTACTGTAGGTTGATTGCAGATTATATATATTTTTATTTAAAAAATCACATACTGAGAAGCATTTGTTTGGTAGCTTGCTTGTAAAATTTACTTTTACTAACCACAGTGTTAACAGTGTGGCTATTGCATAGGAACAAAGCTTGTAATTCTTTATCACTGTTTGAAATCGGGCTCATTGTAGTTGTTGACATTCAATTACCTGATTTTAGTTTATAGGTTTAGACAAGAGAAAATACAAACTCTGACTTTTTGTTTTCACAGATATGCCTTTGTTAATTTTTCAATGTAGAGGCCATGACTAAAGTCCCTTTGCAGGCCTTTCCTTTGTGGGTTGAACAAAGATGACAGGATATAGCACACGAGTCTTGCAGTCAAGGGAACGAGGACCGTAGGGTGTCCTCCCAAGCTCCTTGTCCCCACCCTGACCTTGGGGAGAAGGCTCCTTCCACCCTACCAGGACCGGACAGTTCCTACCTCCAAAAGAACATGGAGACAACTTTTTCAGGGTTGAATTTCCTAGCCTTGAATCTCACTATTCTCCAGGTAGATTAAGTCCTTGAGTTAACGGGTCTAGATCAGTAATTTTCAACCTTAAAAAAAAGACCTCATGTCACACATAAACTACTAAGATTCTGTGGCACAGCAAAAAATCGTTTTTTTCCCCGACCTCACAAAAATAAAATTAGGTGTAATTTTGATTCATTCACACTGGATGGCTATTGTTGCATTGGCTGTTGTCACTTTTCTAATTTGATAGTCTAAGGGAAAAGAGGTCAGTGCCTGTGACTGAATAGTCAGATACTGTGTGTTTTAAAAATTCTTGCAGCGCACCAATGTGCCTCTTGAAGCATACCAGTTGAAAATCACTGGTCTAGATTAACTATTGATCTTCTCTCACTCCCCTCCAGCTAGATTAAATCCTCTGATTAACTAGGAATTCTTAAAGAAATAGGATCTCTCTTTCCTCCTTACATGCTTGTAAAATCTCACCTCACACTGCCTTTTCCATTCCCCAGAATCCTTGTCTGGTTATTTTTACCTCTCATTACAGTTTTAGTTTAGAGGTCAGCTTCTCTGACCTCATCTTGCTCAACTAAAAAACAAAAACAGACAAAAGAACCCAAACTATAATAGCAAAAATAACAAATTTAGAGCCTGTACACTGTTTTCCCATGGTAGCCTGGACTTAAGCTTTAAACGGCATCTTACTAGAATCATCCATTTATCTGGGAGGCAGTGTCTTCCCAGTAACATTCTTAAGAACACTGTTTGGTTCATCTTCTTTGCCATTATATTAAAGAGGTATAAGATGTAATTCAAAGGAATTTGCAATCCAGTTGTGAGAAAAAGGTGTTCGTATGTGAAGTCAATGGTATATATACACACACAAGTTGAAAAATTGGTGTAATTATTACGTTAAATTATTCCTATGAATTTATAGACAGAATTGATCCATGAGGGCAGGAACAATCTAAGGGTACTTTTGGGGGAAATTGAGATTAGAATTGGACAAATGTTGCTAATTGCTGTAGGATTAGGGAAGGGAGTTATTTCTTTTTTCTTTTTTTAAAACAGATTTTAGAGAGAAAGCAGGGGAGAGAGGAAGAGAGATACAGATTTGTTGTTCCACTTATTTATGTATGGATTTGTTGTTCCACTTATTTATGTATGCATGTGTCTCCATCAGGGATGATTCTCTAACCAACTGAGCTACCTGGCCAGAGTAGGTTATTTCTTTTTATTATTGATTTGTAGGAATTCTTTCTATATTCCCTAAACAAGTATTTTGTATTCATCATCTTTCAAAAATACTTGCTCAAAATCTATAGCTTGCCTTTTCATTTTCTTTTTTAATATATTTTCCATATTTTATATTTCCCTTCCCTTCCAGCTTTTTTGAGGTGTAATTTACACATAACAATATATAAGTTTAAGGTATATGATGCCTTCTCATTTTCTTAATGTATTTTGAAGAGTAAAATTTTTAAATTTTAATAAAGTCAGATTTTCAATTGTTTCTTTTTTGGTCAGTGCATCTGCTGCCTATCCTATATTTTAAAGCATATATAAGTTTTTTTAAATAATTTAAGAAAAACCTATGCCTAGTTCCTTTCCCTATTTCTCCTAAAATGATGCTACTTTCAGTTTATTTTTTAATATATTTTATTAATTATGCCATTACAGTTGTTCTATTTCCCTCCTCCATTCCCCTCCACCCTGCACACCCCCTCCCCCACCATGTCCCCCCTTTAGTTTATGACCACGTGTCTCAAGTTCTTTAGATTCTATATTTTTCATCCTATTCTTGCCCTCCCCCCTGTCTATTTTCTACCTACCATCTATGCTACTTATTTTCTGTACCTTCTCCCCCCTTTTCCTTCTCCCACTCCCCTGTTGCTAACCCTCTATGTGATCTTCATTTCTATGGTTCTGCCCCTGATCTAGCTGTCCTCTTAGTTTGCTTTTGTTTTAGGTGTGGTTGTTGATAACTGTGAGTTTGCTGTCCTTTCACTGTTCATCTTTTGTGTCTTCTTTTTCTTAGATAAGTCCCTTTAACACTTCATATAATAAGGGCTTGGTGATGATGAACTCCTTGAATTTGATCTTATCTGAGAAGCACTTTATCTTTCCTTCCATTCTAAATGAAAGCTTTGCTGGATAGAGCAATCTTGGATGTAGGTGTTTGGATTTCATGACTTGGAATACTTCTTTCCAGCCTCTTCTTGCCTGTAAGGTCTCTTTTGAGAAATCCGCTGACAGTCTGATGGGGACTCCTTTGTAGGTGACTGTCCCCTTATCTCTTGCTGCTTCTGGGATTCTCTCCTTCATTTTACTCTTGTCTAATGTAATTATGATGTGCCTTGGTTTGTTCCTCCTTGGGTCCAACTTCTTTGGGACTCTCTGAGCTTCCTGGATTTCCTGGAAGTCTATTTCCTTTGCCAGACTGGGGAAGTTCTCCTTTATTATTTGTTCAAATAAGTTTTGCACTTGTGGCTGTTCCTCTTCCCTTTCTGGTACCCCTATAATTCGGATGTTAGAATGTTTAAAGATGTCCTGGAGGTTCCTAAGCCTCTCCTCATTTTTTTTGAATTCTTGTTTCTTCATCCTTTTCTGTTTGGTCATTTTTTTCCTCCTTCTGGTCCATTCCTTTGATTTGAGTCCCAGTTTCCTTTCCATTACTATTGGTTTCCTGTGTATTTCCCTTCATTTCAATTAGTTTAGCTTCCATATGTTCCTCTAATTTGTGACTAAAATCAGCCAGTTCTGTGAGCATCCTGATCACCAGTGTTTTGAACTGTGCATCTGAAAGTTTGGCTATTTCTTCATTGCTTAGATTTATTGGCTCTGGGGCTCTGAGTTGTTCTTGAGCCATGTTTTGATCTGTTGCCTGTTACATATGAGGAATGGGAGCCTTAGGTGTTCACCAGGGCGGGGCCACCCAGGTAACTGGGTTGTGACTCTGTATGTGGGGGCGGGGTCCGAGAGGGACAATGGCGGTTCCCTCTGCCGCTTCCCACTGCTGGTGCCTGCGTGGTCTGTCTCACCACCGCTAAATCCTTCACCAGTTTATCTGCACGTGAATGTGTGACCACAATCAGCCCTCAGTGGGTCCGCTGCCTTGTGCCCTCAGTGGGTCCGCCTGCTACTCCACACTTGGGATCCGCCCACAGCTGCTGGCGCACCTGGGTCGCATGCCCAGGTCGGTCCAGTGGATCTTTCCTGCCTGACCCTGCTCTGCTGCTGGCTCTGCCCCTCTTACCGGTTTGGCTGAAGGGTTCGTTGTTGTCACACTTTCGTGTAGTTCAATTTTCTGTGGTTTGGCTGCATTTTTGTTGCTAAAACATTGGTGTTTTTAAACTTGGCTGTGTGAGAAGGCGAAGTGCTTCCACCTACACCTCCATCTTGGTGGAAGTCTCCTACTTTCAATTTAAAATTACTAAGATGACATGCACTGTTGCGGTAGAAAGGTCAAGAATTGAGAATGGCAGAAAATCCCGTATGTAAAATGTCTCATCTCAGTCAGGTTTCCACTTCAAAGTCCTAGTAGAAAAGGAATAGATACCTTTAAAGACTAGGAAAAGAAGCTAGGCTCTTTGAGAACATGCCCCCTCAACTACCATCAAATGGTACGTGCTCATTATAAAAAATTTTGGTGCTGTACATAAATAGGTTTTAGTTTGACTTTTTAACATCTAACAGACAAAAGAATACATTGGAGGACTTAGTGGGGTTAGTCAAAGAATCTACGGGAATGCTAAAAAGCTAGTCCTCAGAAGGCACAGGAACCAGAGCAGCTGCAAGGATCAAGGGAACAGCATCAAATATGTGAATAGACGTCCATAGGGAAGAAGGATCTCCAGCTATTTCCATCTTTGTGTTACTCCTCTCAAGTTCAACTTTCAAGAGGAAAGTACCTAAGTGGCCTAATTTAGTCACGTGGCCAGGGGAAGTCCAGGGACCTTGGTTAGGAGGGTTGAGAGTTCCTCCTTCAAAACTGGATTCAACAGACGAAAACTAGGGCACTGCTTCTGGACAAGGAGGGATGATTCTGGGAAGGTGAAAACAATGCATGCCCACTACACCCTTATCTGAACATATATCTTTCAACTTGAGTTTATGTCCTCTCATTAAACAGGGTGAAATTGCCTTTATCCACTTATTTTTAAGTCTTCCCTCAAGTAACTGGGCTCGGTTGAGTTAAATTATGTTACTGCCAAAAAGGCCAAATTAGTGGGAGTACAGTGCCCCTGGTTAGAACCCATCCCAGGTTCATTTTGTTATTCTTATTTTAAATCTCAATGTTGAGTGTATATTTTTAATTAGAATTTCTCTTTCTAAATTGGGATGCAGAAACTCTGGGAACTCTACTATTAAGTAGGGAAAATGGATAACAGTAAATAAAATATAACTTGATCAAGTTCAGGAGTGAGTTAGCAGTGAGATAAACAGAGGATTTGTGTATTAGATTCCCTTTTTTAAAAATTGCTCAAAAGTTATGCTTCTTAATTTTGCTTGCAGAAACTGTATGGTTTCACATATGAGACCCTATATTTAATTTTATTTTTTCATCCCTTCATTCCATAAATATTCAGTTGGCCAAAAAGTCTGTTGCACTTTTTCCGTAAAATAAAAGAAACATTTTTTTTTTACTTTCACTAATAACTTTATTGATTTGGATATTCTGAGTATGTTGGCTATCTCTCACTATTGGATTTTAGTAGGTAGAGGCCAGGGGTGCTGCTAAACATCTTCCAATGCCTAAGACAGTCCCACAGCAAAGAATCGTTTGGTCAAAATGTCAATAGTACCAAGAAACTTCACAAACTTTCAACACGTTTGATCAGTCACAGCACCTTCTGCATACTGTACAAATCTTGTTCTGCGCTTCAGTTGCATTTTTACCTTTGTTGAAATGCTAAAGCATAATTTATACACAAAAAATATTGCTTTTTCTTCCATCTTCAGTATTAAAACGGCTGCACAAAAATTCACCAATGTTGATGGTTTTTAAATGCACACTGATGTGATAGCTGTTACAATACAATCTAACACAATTGTTTTTTGAATGAAGTTAAAAACAACGTAGCACTACTAGAGCCATTGTACAGAACAAACTTAACAGACTATTTGGCCAACCCAATATTTATTAAGGGTTTGCCGTGTGTGTTAGTGGTGGGGGCTTTGGAAATCTCAGACAAGGAGACAGTGTGGGAACCTGATGTGTGAATATAGACAATGGACCATTAGAGAAATGAAAGATGGACCAGGATTGTTTTGTTCACTAATTTTTATCTCTAGTACTGAGCCCAGTATCAAAAACATAGAGGAATTAAAAATATATTGTTGAGCTGAATACATGGATGGAGGAAGAGTCAGTGTTCTTGTGAAAGGACTGGTGGGTTGGGAGTGTAGAGGATGATGGAAAGGAGCAGGTTCAGGAAGTCTGTCTTAGAGTTGTTTATTTCTGCTTCAATAAAATGCTCAAAAGAATAAAGACTAGAGTTGCCAAAGCCCAAACTGGGGTTCCACCAGGCATCTGCCTTCAGATCCACATGTGTGTTGGTCATTCTGTCTCCAACAAAGGATTGTAGGAGTTGAACATACTCTTCTGGATCCTTGTATCAGGTATTTTTGTGACTGAGGACACTGGTTGCCCATATGACCTCTAAAAAAATTCTCAGCGTTTCTGCACTAGAGGTAGAAATATGAGGCTACATAATTTGAAAATCATTAAGAAATATGAGGCTACATTAAGCAGTATAATGTTGGCTCTTGTAGAATATATTCTTGCTCAGTACTGCATATTTAGAAATAAGTCACTTCTGAAGGGGGAGGGAAAGAAGTATGTGGAAGTCACACATCTGCAACAGAGACCCCACTCAGCCCACACTGAGGAGAGCCCACGGGTGTCTAAGCAAAGATCAAAAGAAGGCTCTCCATTCCAGCTGAGCAGAGTTTTTAGGAACCACACACACACTAACATTCCCTGATGTAACTTTCAAAAACAAACCAAAAATAAAATCTAAGTCTATCCTGGGCTTCCTCTCTTTTCGGTGTGTGGGCTGTCTGTTTACGTATCTCCAAGTTTGTGTTCCTTTTGCCTCAAAACACGTGGCCTCTCTCTAATTCTTGTCATTGCTGGATCTAACCTGTTCTCCAGTTTTCCATCCCAGGCAGCAGCATGGCTCATGAGAACAGCGGAGCCTTTAATGCCAAAAACACCTAACCACAAATACCAGTTATGTTATTTAATATCTAGGCTGCTTTCAACAAAGCACTCATCTCTGAGCCAATTTCTGTGCTGTTCAGTGATATTTCATTTCTTTTTCTAGGTATGTGTTAGGGTTACATTTCTTGTTCCCTTAATATTAGGACATGCAATATAGTTGTTTGGGCAGTGCATTGAGTTTAGAAGTAGACACGTGTCATTCTTAAGGAGAAGCCTGTAAGAGACTCACCTTGTTGCCTTTTCCCTGAAACATGACAGAGACCTTGTCACTCTGGTCCCTGAGAAAAGGCAACATGGAACATAATCCTTACCAACCCCAGGAACATGCAGTATGACCAAGAATTAAACTTCTATTATTTGAAGTCATCAAGATTTGAGGGTTGTGACTCAACATGAGTTAGCCCATTCTCGCTGATGCTTTCTAATACAAATAATGAGTATAATATGGTTTACTTCAAAGAGCTGGTATGTGAGGATTATTAACTCACAGTAGGAGATTAAAAAGCAGAGGCTCTTTTGACTGCTACCCCCATTTTCACAGTTGTCCATACCTCCTGCTCTCATAAGACATCATCCATCTGCACACACACATACACACACACACAGTCACTCTTGTCGCTTTCACTTAGCCCACCTTTTTTCTCATGTCCCCACTCACCCACTTTTCCTCTTTTTTTTTTTGTCCTCTGTGGTATACCAGTTTCATTCTGGTATAACTCTCTAAACCTGTTTCATCATCTTTTTCTTCCAACTGGAAACAGAATTTGAGTTGAAAGGACCATTACCTCCCTAAAAATCTGTGGAAACAAACCTTTGACCTCACTCCACAGCCTCTGAGCATCTCTGAAGACACTTTTGACATCTGGTGTTACTACTTCCCTCTGATAGGTATTCTAGGTCACTAGGTTCTCCTCTTAAGCTGTTATCATCCATTTCTTAAGGACACCGAATCACCTCTGGCCTCAAAGGAACCTGTAGTCATTTAACTGCTCTGGCTTTACCCTCCTGCACATATCTTGGACATTTCCCTTACCTTACATTCCACAGTTAACCCTAGCAGTGCTTCTTATCCTTATACTTACCCTTTATTCCTTTGTTTCTTTGCTTCTTATTCCTTCCTTCTCCCCATACCCCCATCCCCAAACCATCCCCATCCTTCCCTCAACATTTTACTGAAATACTAGATAATTGCAGTCCCTGGGAAGCCTTACCACATGATTTCACTTTCCTTGTTTCTGGGCTAGAGGCCAGTTGTAAAGGAAAACAATGAACCCCAACTACACACTATATGTATTGACTAGAACCTCAGTTGATGCCAACTGAGGAGTTGGCATCAGTATTCGCCTGTACCTCTCAGAAACCACACCTCCCATGGCTTCTGGTTCTCTACCTGGACATACTTCATCTCTCTTTTCAGTGGTGCACCTTTCTCTGTCCATTCCTCATTTAGCTGGCAATCCTAGAGTTTTGTGCTTGGGATTCTCCTTTTTTTAGTCTATATGCTTTCTCTAGAGGAATATCATCTACCCAATGGTTTCTATGGCCATTTAAATGTAGATGACTTCCAAAAGAGTTTCATCAGCACTTTCTCCTTAGAAATAGAACATGTCCTATCAGTCAAACGGAACTGAATGTTCTATGAACAGCTTAAACTTAACGTGACCTCAAACAAATACCTTTTCTCCTCTGACCCCAAACCTGTACTGTCCCATCTATTCTTGATCTGGATTAATGGCATGACCATTTACCTGTCTCCTAACTTAGAAACCTTGGTGTTATTCTCACCTCCTTTAACTCAACCCCCCACATACAGTTACCTCCCAAATCTTGCTGCTTCTAATTTTAAAACATCATTTGATTCTGTCTCTTCCAAACTGTATACTACTGGCTTAAAATAGGCCTTCAACATATCTTGTTTGGGCTGTTATTACGATAGCACTGTTTGTAATCTGTTTCGCTGATAACATTTTCCCCCCTCCCATGTTCTCCAGCCTGCCACTATGGTTTCAGAAAACAAAGTTAATCAGGTCCTTTCTCTGTGTAAAAGCTTCTGCTGGATCTCTATGCCCGGGATTAAAATTCAAACTATGCAGTTTGGTTACAGTGTTCTTAACCTCCTGGCACCAGTCTACCTCTCCACATTGTTTCCCTTCCTACCTACCTGTTCTTCACACACATTCTAGGCTCTTGTTGCTTCATATCCTCACTACTTCTAGCACATCACTGCATATTTTCAGAAGTCCATACAATTTTTTCCAAGGTATTTCTTGTCCTTCTCTCTCACTTGAAAATTCCTATACCTGCTAGAAGTTTAAGTAGCACATACTCAGTGAAGCCTGCCCTGCATTTTCCAGGCTCCTATGTTCTGTTCCTTTTGCTCCTAGGGCACTTTATTTTTTAATTAAATTTATTGTGGTGGCATTAGTTAATAACATTACATAAGTTTTAAGTGTATGCTTTCATAATACATCATCTGTCTATTACATTGTGTGCTTACCATTCAAAGTCGGGTCTCCTTTTCTCCTCATATATTCAACCCCTAGTGCACTTGGTATGTGCTCTAGACTATACAATGTGGGTGTTAGTTTTTTTGTTGACATGTTTGTAGTTCTACTAGACCGTAAGATATGTAAGATTCTGATTATCAGAGAACTGAAGAGCAAGTGTTTAGTAAATACTGCCAAATGAATGAAATGTTATTTTCCTCCAAAGATAGTTTTGGTATCAGTATCTTCTATTCTGTTCTTCCTGTTACATCCCTAATAAATAATCAACTTAAATTTATATTTTAATAGCTTCTAGGATGACAATCTAAAGCAGCAATGTTCAATAATACTGCCATTAACCACATGTGGCTATTGAGCCCTCCAAGTGCAGCCAGTTGAAGTTAAAATTAGCTGTAAATGTCAAATACACACTGGAGTTTGAAGACAATATAAAAACAATGTAAAATATTTCACAATAATGTTCTACATTACTCACGTGTTGAAATGATATTTTGGATACATTGCATTAAATAAAATAAGCTATTATTCTCACCTGCTTCTTAATTTTTACATGTGGCTACTAGAAAAATTTCAAGTATACATGTGGCGTGCCCCTATGTCTATTAGACATTGCTGTGATCCTTCAGTCCATCATGTAGCTCATTTCCTGGTGGCAAGCCTGTCTTCTGTTTTTTTCTGAGTTCTTGCAGCATAAAGCAGAATTTTCTGGGGGAAAACACTGAAAAACAGTGTCTGTTAACTGTTTACTGCTGGACTAACTTTCCCAAAGGTTCTCTCTTTTTTATTTTTCCATGCTATTATTCTAGTTGAAGAATCCACAGGTTTTCTATTGTCAACTGTATCAAAGCCAGATTGCTTTGTCTGGTTCTTTAATCTTGTTGCACTTGACTTATTCAGCCTTTCACTTGTGCTAAGTAGTACCCCTATCCTTTAGCTGGTTTTCCAAGCTACTTGAAGTCTTTGTGCTTTTTGTGTGCTGCTATTGCTCCATAGTTCCCGCCCTAGGTCCTCAACTATATCAAGCTGGTTTTCAGGTCGTGGCTTAAAAGTTCTACCTCCCACGTGATATTTTTTTTGTTTATTGAAATTCACTCTGGTATCTGTAGAGGCCTGTCCAAATAAGGCTAGCATATAGAGGCCTGTCCAAATAAGGCTAGCATATAGAGGCCTGTCCAAATAAGGCCAGGAAATTTTTAGGCGCCAACACCAGCTGCCCGCCAACAGCAGTCCAATCAGGAGCTTTTGCCTTAGTTTGATTGAGCCAATAGCTAACCGCCATATCTGCTTCTGTATCCCTTGCTTGCTTGCTTGCCTGCCCCTATAAAAACCCAGTAGTCTGTAAGCCAGGGGCGCGACTTCCACTTTGGCGGCTCTGCGTAGCCGCGAGACTACGGTCTCGTTCGGGAAGTTCGCCCCTGCGCAGGTAAAACTTGGCCAATAAATTTACCATCAAACCGCTCTCAGTGTTCGGGGATTCCTTTCGCTCGCAACTTGAATACA